>NC_059669.1:0-10000000 GCF_905147105.1 Pieris brassicae
AATCGTTATGAAACGAATAACTGTATGTAGAAGAGAGTGCCTGCGTCTGGCTATGCTCTCGGAGTGTAACTCCCATGATTTAGTTAATCGTTATGAAACGAATAACTGTATGTTGAAGAGAGTGCCTGCGTCTGGCTATGCTCTCGGAGTGTAACTCCCATGATTTAGTTAATCGTTATGAAACGAATAACTGTATGTTGAAGAGAGTGCCTGCGTCTGGCTATGCTCTCGGAGTGTAACTCCCATGATTTAGTTAATCGTTATGAAACGAATAACTGTATGTAGAAGAGAGTGCCTGCGTCTGGCTATGCTCTCGAGTGTAACTCCCATGATTTAGTTAATCGTTATGAAACGAATAACTGTATGTAGAAGAGAGTGCCTACGTCTGGCTATGTATGCTCTCGGGGTGTAACTCCCATGATTTAGTTAATCGTTATGAAACGAATAACTGTATGTTGAAGAGAGTGCCTGCGTCTGGCTATGCTCTCGGAGTGTAACTCCCATGATTTAGTTAATCGTTATGAAACGAATAACTGTATGTTGAAGAGAGTGCCTGCGTCTGGCTATGCTCTCGGAGTGTAACTCCCATGATTTAGTTAATCGTTATGAAACGAATAACTGTATGTAGAAGAGAGTGCCTGCGTCTGGCTATTCTCTCGGAGTGTAACTCCCATGATTTAGTTAATCGTTATGAAACGAATAACTGTATGTTGAAGAGAGTGCCTGCGTCTGGCTATGCTCTCGGAGTGTAACTCCCATGATTTAGTTAATCGTTATGAAACGAATAACTGTATGTAGAAGAGAGTGCCTACGTCTGGCTATGTATGCTCTCGGAGTGTAACTCCCATGATTTAGTTAATCGTTATGAAACGAATAACTGTATGTTGAAGAGAGTGCCTGCGTCTGGCTATGCTCTCGGAGTGTAACTCCCATGATTTGGTTAATCGTTATGAAACGAATAACTGTATGTAGAAGAGAGTGCCTACGTCTGGCTATGTATGCTCTCGGAGTGTAACTCCCATGATTTAGTTAATCGTTATGAAACGAATAACTGTATGTTGAAGAGAGTGCCTGCGTCTGGCTATGCTCTCGGAGTGTAACTCCCATGATTTAGTTAATCGTTATGAAACGAATAACTGTATGTAGAAGAGAGTGCCTACGTCTGGCTATGTATGCTCTCGGAGTGTAACTCCCATGATTTAGTTAATCGTTATGAAACGAATAACTGTATGTTGAAGAGAGTGCCTGCGTCTGGCTATGCTCTCGGAGTGTAACTCCCATGATTTAGTTAATCGTTATGAAACGAAAAACTGTATGTAGAAGAGAGTGCCTACGTCTGGCTATGTATGCTCTCGGGGTGTAACTCCCATGATTTAGTTAATCGTTATGAAACGAATAACTGTATGTTGAAGAGAGTGCCTGCGTCTGGCTATGCTCTCGGAGTGTAACTCCCATGATTTAGTTAATCGTTATGAAACGAATAACTGTATGTTGAAGAGAGTGCCTGCGTCTGGCTATGCTCTCGGAGTGTAACTCCCATGATTTAGTTAATCGTTATGAAACGAATAACTGTATGTAGAAGAGAGTGCCTGCGTCTGGCTATGCTCTCGGAGTGTAACTCCCATGATTTAGTTAATCGTTATGAAACGAATAACTGTATGTTGAAGAGAGTGCCTGCGTCTGGCTATGCTCTCGGAGTGTAACTCCCATGATTTAGTTAATCGTTATGAAACGAATAACTGTATGTAGAAGAGAGTGCCTACGTCTGGCTATGCTCTCGGAGTGTAACTCCCATGATTTAGTTAATCGTTATGAAACGAATAACTGTATGTAGAAGAGAGTGCCTGCGTCTGGCTATGCTCTCGGAGTGTAACTCCCATGATTTAGTTAATCGTTATGAAACGAATAACTGTATGTTGAAGAGAGTGCCTGCGTCTGGCTATGCTCTCGGAGTGTAACTCCCATGATTTAGTTAATCGTTATGAAACGAATAACTGTATGTAGAAGAGAGTGCCTGCGTCTGGCTATGCTCTCGGAGTGTAACTCCCATGATTTAGTTAATCGTTATGAAACGAATAACTGTATGTTGAAGAGAGTGCCTGCGTCTGGCTATGCTCTCGGAGTGTAACTCCCATGATTTAGTTAATCGTTATGAAACGAATAACTGTATGTAGAAGAGAGTGCCTACGTCTGGCTATGTATGCTCTCGGAGTGTAACTCCCATGATTTAGTTAATCGTTATGAAACGAATAACTGTATGTTGAAGAGAGTGCCTGCGTCTGGCTATGCTCTCGGAGTGTAACTCCCATGATTTAGTTAATCGTTATGAAACGAATAACTGTATGTAGAAGAGAGTGCCTACGTCTGGCTATGTATGCTCTCGGAGTGTAACTCCCATGATTTAGTTAATCGTTATGAAACGAATAACTGTATGTTGAAGAGAGTGCCTGCGTCTGGCTATGCTCTCGGAGTGTAACTCCCATGATTTAGTTAATCGTTATGAAACGAATAACTGTATGTAGAAGAGAGTGCCTACGTCTGGCTATGTATGCTCTCGGAGTGTAACTCCCATGATTTAGTTAATCGTTATGAAACGAATAACTGTATGTTGAAGAGAGTGCCTGCGTCTGGCTATGCTCTCGGAGTGTAACTCCCATGATTTAGTTAATCGTTATGAAACGAATAACTGTATGTAGAAGAGAGTGCCTACGTCTGGCTATGTATGCTCTCGGGGTGTAACTCCCATGATTTAGTTAATCGTTATGAAACGAATAACTGTATGTTGAAGAGAGTGCCTGCGTCTGGCTATGCTCTCGGAGTGTAACTCCCATGATTTAGTTAATCGTTATGAAACGAATAACTGTATGTTGAAGAGAGTGCCTGCGTCTGGCTATGCTCTTGGAGTGTAACTCCCATGATTTAGTTAATCGTTATGAAACGAATAACTGTATGTTGAAGAGAGTGCCTGCGTCTGGCTATGCTCTCGGAGTGTAACTCCCATGATTTAGTTAATCGTTATGAAACGAATAACTGTATGTTGAAGAGAGTGCCTGCGTCTGGCTATGCTCTCGGAGTGTAACTCCCATGATTTAGTTAATCGTTATGAAACGAATAACTGTATGTAGAAGAGAGTGCCTGCGTCTGGCTATGCTCTCGGAGTGTAACTCCCATGATTTAGTTAATCGTTATGAAACGAATAACTGTATGTAGAAGAGAGTGCCTACGTCTGGCTATGTATGCTCTCGGGGTGTAACTCCCATGATTTAGTTAATCGTTATGAAACGAATAACTGTATGTTGAAGAGAGTGCCTGCGTCTGGCTATGCTCTCGGAGTGTAACTCCCATGATTTAGTTAATCGTTATGAAACGAATAACTGTATGTTGAAGAGAGTGCCTGCGTCTGGCTATGCTCTCGGAGTGTAACTCCCATGATTTAGTTAATCGTTATGAAACGAATAACTGTATGTAGAAGAGAGTGCCTGCGTCTGGCTATTCTCTCGGAGTGTAACTCCCATGATTTAGTTAATCGTTATGAAACGAATAACTGTATGTTGAAGAGAGTGCCTGCGTCTGGCTATGCTCTCGGAGTGTAACTCCCATGATTTAGTTAATCGTTATGAAACGAATAACTGTATGTAGAAGAGAGTGCCTACGTCTGGCTATGTATGCTCTCGGAGTGTAACTCCCATGATTTAGTTAATCGTTATGAAACGAATAACTGTATGTTGAAGAGAGTGCCTGCGTCTGGCTATGCTCTCGGAGTGTAACTCCCATGATTTGGTTAATCGTTATGAAACGAATAACTGTATGTAGAAGAGAGTGCCTACGTCTGGCTATGTATGCTCTCGGAGTGTAACTCCCATGATTTAGTTAATCGTTATGAAACGAATAACTGTATGTTGAAGAGAGTGCCTGCGTCTGGCTATGCTCTCGGAGTGTAACTCCCATGATTTAGTTAATCGTTATGAAACGAATAACTGTATGTAGAAGAGAGTGCCTACGTCTGGCTATGTATGCTCTCGGAGTGTAACTCCCATGATTTAGTTAATCGTTATGAAACGAATAACTGTATGTTGAAGAGAGTGCCTGCGTCTGGCTATGCTCTCGGAGTGTAACTCCCATGATTTAGTTAATCGTTATGAAACGAAAAACTGTATGTAGAAGAGAGTGCCTACGTCTGGCTATGTATGCTCTCGGGGTGTAACTCCCATGATTTAGTTAATCGTTATGAAACGAATAACTGTATGTTGAAGAGAGTGCCTGCGTCTGGCTATGCTCTCGGAGTGTAACTCCCATGATTTAGTTAATCGTTATGAAACGAATAACTGTATGTTGAAGAGAGTGCCTGCGTCTGGCTATGCTCTCGGAGTGTAACTCCCATGATTTAGTTAATCGTTATGAAACGAATAACTGTATGTAGAAGAGAGTGCCTACGTCTGGCTATGTATGCTCTCGGAGTGTAACTCCCATGATTTAGTTAATCGTTATGAAACGAATAACTGTATGTTGAAGAGAGTGCCTGCGTCTGGCTATGCTCTCGGAGTGTAACTCCCATGATTTAGTTAATCGTTATGAAACGAATAACTGTATGTAGAAGAGAGTGCCTACGTCTGGCTATGTATGCTCTCGGAGTGTAACTCCCATGATTTAGTTAATCGTTATGAAACGAATAACTGTATGTAGAAGAGAGTGCCTACGTCTGGCTATGTATGCTCTCGGAGTGTAACTCCCATGATTTAGTTAATCGTTATGAAACGAATAACTGTATGTTGAAGAGAGTGCCTGCGTCTGGCTATGCTCTCGGACTGTAACTCCCATGATTTAGTTAATCGTTATGAAACGAATAACTGTATGTAGAAGAGAGTGCCTACGTCTGGCTATGTATGCTCTCGGGGTGTAACTCCCATGATTTAGTTAATCGTTATGAAACGAATAACTGTATGTTGAAGAGAGTGCCTGCGTCTGGCTATGCTCTCGGAGTGTAACTCCCATGATTTAGTTAATCGTTATGAAACGAATAACTGTATGTAGAAGAGAGTGCCTGCGTCTGGCTATGCTCTCGGAGTGTAACTCCCATGATTTAGTTAATCGTTATGAAACGAATAACTGTATGTAGAAGAGAGTGCCTACGTCTGGCTATGTATGCTCTCGGGGTGTAACTCCCATGATTTAGTTAATCGTTATGAAACGAATAACTGTATGTTGAAGAGAGTGCCTGCGTCTGGCTATGCTCTCGGAGTGTAACTCCCATGATTTAGTTAATCGTTATGAAACGAATAACTGTATGTAGAAGAGAGTGCCTGCGTCTGGCTATGCTCTCGGAGTGTAACTCCCATGATTTAGTTAATCGTTATGAAACGAATAACTGTATGTAGAAGAGAGTGCCTACGTCTGGCTATGTATGCTCTCGGGGTGTAACTCCCATGATTTAGTTAATCGTTATGAAACGAATAACTGTATGTTGAAGAGAGTGCCTGCGTCTGGCTATGCTCTCGGAGTGTAACTCCCATGATTTAGTTAATCGTTATGAAACGAATAACTGTATGTAGAAGAGAGTGCCTGCGTCTGGCTATGCTCTCGGAGTGTAACTCCCATGATTTAGTTAATCGTTATGAAACGAATAACTGTATGTTGAAGAGAGTGCCTGCGTCTGGCTATGCTCTCGGAGTGTAACTCCCATGATTTAGTTAATCGTTATGAAACGAATAACTGTATGTTGAAGAGAGTGCCTGCGTCTGGCTATGCTCTCGGAGTGTAACTCCCATGATTTAGTTAATCGTTATGAAACGAATAACTGTATGTAGAAGAGAGTGCCTACGTCTGGCTATGTATGCTCTCGGAGTGTAACTCCCATGATTTAGTTAATCGTTATGAAACGAATAACTGTATGTTGAAGAGAGTGCCTGCGTCTGGCTATGCTCTCGGAGTGTAACTCCCATGATTTAGTTAATCGTTATGAAACGAATAACTGTATGTAGAAGAGAGTGCCTACGTCTGGCTATGTATGCTCTCGGAGTGTAACTCCCATGATTTAGTTAATCGTTATGAAACGAATAACTGTATGTAGAAGAGAGTGCCTGCGTCTGGCTATGCTCTCGGAGTGTAACTCCCATGATTTAGTTAATCGTTATGAAACGAATAACTGTATGTTGAAGAGAGTGCCTGCGTCTGGCTATGCTCTCGGAGTGTAACTCCCATGATTTAGTTAATCGTTATGAAACGAATAACTGTATGTAGAAGAGAGTGCCTACGTCTGGCTATGTATGCTCTCGGAGTGTAACTCCCATGATTTAGTTAATCGTTATGAAACGAATAACTGTATGTTGAAGAGAGTGCCTGCGTCTGGCTATGCTCTCGGAGTGTAACTCCCATGATTTAGTTAATCGTTATGAAACGAATAACTGTATGTAGAAGAGAGTGCCTACGTCTGGCTATGTATGCTCTCGGAGTGTAACTCCCATGATTTAGTTAATCGTTATGAAACGAATAACTGTATGTTGAAGAGAGTGCCTGCGTCTGGCTATGCTCTCGGAGTGTAACTCCCATGATTTAGTTAATCGTTATGAAACGAATAACTGTATGTAGAAGAGAGTGCCTACGTCTGGCTATGTATGCTCTCGGGGTGTAACTCCCATGATTTAGTTAATCGTTATGAAACGAATAACTGTATGTTGAAGAGAGTGCCTGCGTCTGGCTATGCTCTCGGAGTATAACTCCCATGATTTAGTTAATCGTTATGAAACGAATAACTGTATGTTGAAGAGAGTGCCTGCGTCTGGCTATGCTCTTGGAGTGTAACTCCCATGATTTAGTTAATCGTTATGAAACGAATAACTGTATGTTGAAGAGAGTGCCTGCGTCTGGCTATGCTCTCGGAGTGTAACTCCCATGATTTAGTTAATCGTTATGAAACGAATAACTGTATGTTGAAGAGAGTGCCTGCGTCTGGCTATGCTCTCGGAGTGTAACTCCCATGATTTAGTTAATCGTTATGAAACGAATAACTGTATGTAGAAGAGAGTGCCTGCGTCTGGCTATGCTCTCGGAGTGTAACTCCCATGATTTAGTTAATCGTTATGAAACGAATAACTGTATGTAGAAGAGAGTGCCTACGTCTGGCTATGTATGCTCTCGGGGTGTAACTCCCATGATTTAGTTAATCGTTATGAAACGAATAACTGTATGTTGAAGAGAGTGCCTGCGTCTGGCTATGCTCTCGGAGTGTAACTCCCATGATTTAGTTAATCGTTATGAAACGAATAACTGTATGTTGAAGAGAGTGCCTGCGTCTGGCTATGCTCTCGGAGTGTAACTCCCATGATTTAGTTAATCGTTATGAAACGAATAACTGTATGTAGAAGAGAGTGCCTGCGTCTGGCTATTCTCTCGGAGTGTAACTCCCATGATTTAGTTAATCGTTATGAAACGAATAACTGTATGTTGAAGAGAGTGCCTGCGTCTGGCTATGCTCTCGGAGTGTAACTCCCATGATTTAGTTAATCGTTATGAAACGAATAACTGTATGTAGAAGAGAGTGCCTACGTCTGGCTATGTATGCTCTCGGAGTGTAACTCCCATGATTTAGTTAATCGTTATGAAACGAATAACTGTATGTTGAAGAGAGTGCCTGCGTCTGGCTATGCTCTCGGAGTGTAACTCCCATGATTTAGTTAATCGTTATGAAACGAATAACTGTATGTAGAAGAGAGTGCCTACGTCTGGCTATGTATGCTCTCGGAGTGTAACTCCCATGATTTAGTTAATCGTTATGAAACGAATAACTGTATGTTGAAGAGAGTGCCTGCGTCTGGCTATGCTCTCGGAGTGTAACTTCCATGATTTAGTTAATCGTTATGAAACGAAAAACTGTATGTAGAAGAGAGTGCCTACGTCTGGCTATGTATGCTCTCGGGGTGTAACTCCCATGATTTAGTTAATCGTTATGAAACGAATAACTGTATGTTGAAGAGAGTGCCTGCGTCTGGCTATGCTCTCGGAGTGTAACTCCCATGATTTAGTTAATCGTTATGAAACGAATAACTGTATGTTGAAGAGAGTGCCTGCGTCTGGCTATGCTCTCGGAGTGTAACTCCCATGATTTAGTTAATCGTTATGAAACGAATAACTGTATGTAGAAGAGAGTGCCTACGTCTGGCTATGTATGCTCTCGGAGTGTAACTCCCATGATTTAGTTAATCGTTATGAAACGAATAACTGTATGTTGAAGAGAGTGCCTGCGTCTGGCTATGCTCTCGGAGTGTAACTCCCATGATTTAGTTAATCGTTATGAAACGAATAACTGTATGTAGAAGAGAGTGCCTACGTCTGGCTATGTATGCTCTCGGAGTGTAACTCCCATGATTTAGTTAATCGTTATGAAACGAATAACTGTATGTAGAAGAGAGTGCCTACGTCTGGCTATGTATGCTCTCGGAGTGTAACTCCCATGATTTAGTTAATCGTTATGAAACGAATAACTGTATGTTGAAGAGAGTGCCTGCGTCTGGCTATGCTCTCGGACTGTAACTCCCATGATTTAGTTAATCGTTATGAAACGAATAACTGTATGTAGAAGAGAGTGCCTACGTCTGGCTATGTATGCTCTCGGGGTGTAACTCCCATGATTTAGTTAATCGTTATGAAACGAATAACTGTATGTTGAAGAGAGTGCCTGCGTCTGGCTATGCTCTCGGAGTGTAACTCCCATGATTTAGTTAATCGTTATGAAACGAATAACTGTATGTAGAAGAGAGTGCCTACGTCTGGCTATGTATGCTCTCGGAGTGTAACTCCCATGATTTAGTTAATCGTTATGAAACGAATAACTGTATGTTAAAGAGAGTGCCTGCGTCTGGCTATGCTCTCGGAGTGTAACTCCCATGATTTAGTTAATCGTTATGAAACGAATAACTGTATGTTGAAGAGAGTGCCTGCGTCTGGCTATGCTCTCGGAGTGTAACTCCCATGATTTAGTTAATCGTTATGAAACGAATAACTGTATGTAGAAGAGAGTGCCTACGTCTGGCTATGTATGCTCTCGGGGTGTAACTCCCATGATTTAGTTAATCGTTATGAAACGAATAACTGTATGTTGAAGAGAGTGCCTGCGTCTGGCTATGCTCTCGGAGTGTAACTCCCATGATTTAGTTAATCGTTATGAAACGAATAACTGTATGTTGAAGAGAGTGCCTGCGTCTGGCTATGCTCTCGGAGTGTAACTCCCATGATTTAGTTAATCGTTATGAAACGAATAACTGTATGTAGAAGAGAGTGCCTGCGTCTGGCTATTCTCTCGGAGTGTAACTCCCATGATTTAGTTAATCGTTATGAAACGAATAACTGTATGTTGAAGAGAGTGCCTGCGTCTGGCTATGCTCTCGGAGTGTAACTCCCATGATTTAGTTAATCGTTATGAAACGAATAACTGTATGTAGAAGAGAGTGCCTGCGTCTGGCTATGCTCTCGGAGTGTAACTCCCATGATTTAGTTAATCGTTATGAAACGAATAACTGTATGTAGAAGAGAGTGCCTGCGTCTGGCAATGCTCTCGGAGTGTAACTCCCATGATTTAGTTAATCGTTATGAAACGAATAACTGTATGTTGAAGAGAGTGCCTGCGTCTGGCTATGCTCTCGGAGTGTAACTCCCATGATTTAGTTAATCGTTATGAAACGAATAACTGTATGTAGAAGAGAGTGCCTACGTCTGGCTATGTATGCTCTCGGAGTGTAACTCCCATGATTTAGTTAATCGTTATGAAACGAATAACTGTATGTTGAAGAGAGTGCCTACGTCTGGCTATGCTCTCGGAGTGTAACTCCCATGATTTAGTTAATCGTTATGAAACGAATAACTGTATGTTGAAGAGAGTGCCTGCGTCTGGCTATGCTCTCGGAGTGTAACTCCCATGATTTAGTTAATCGTTATGAAACGAATAACTGTATGTTGAAGAGAGTGCCTGCGTCTGGCTATGCTCTCGGAGTGTAACTCCCATGATTTAGTTAATCGTTATGAAACGAATAACTGTATGTAGAAGAGAGTGCCTGCGTCTGGCTATGCTCTCGGAGTGTAACTCCCATGATTTAGTTAATCGTTATGAAACGAATAACTGTATGTAGAAGAGAGTGCCTACGTCTGGCTATGTATGCTCTCGGGGTGTAACTCCCATGATTTAGTTAATCGTTATGAAACGAATAACTGTATGTTGAAGAGAGTGCCTGCGTCTGGCTATGCTCTCGGAGTGTAACTCCCATGATTTAGTTAATCGTTATGAAACGAATAACTGTATGTAGAAGAGAGTGCCTGCGTCTGGCTATGCTCTCGGAGTGTAACTCCCATGATTTAGTTAATCGTTATGAAACGAATAACTGTATGTAGAAGAGAGTGCCTACGTCTGGCTATGTATGCTCTCGGAGTGTAACTCCCATGATTTAGTTAATCGTTATGAAACGAATAACTGTATGTAGAAGAGAGTGCCTACGTCTGGCTATGTATGCTCTCGGGGTGTAACTCCCATGATTTAGTTAATCGTAATGAAACGAATAACTGTATGTAGAAGAGAGTGCCTGCGTCTGGCTATGCTCTCGGAGTGTAACTCCCATGATTTAGTTAATCGTTATGAAACGAATAACTGTATGTTGAAGAGAGTGCCTGCGTCTGGCTATGCTCTCGGAGTGTAACTCCCATGATTAAGTTAATCGTTATGAAACGAATAACTGTATGTAGAAGAGAGTGCCTACGTCTGGCTATGTATGCTCTCGGAGTGTAACTCCCATGATTTAGTTAATCGTTATGAAACGAATAACTGTATGTTGAAGAGAGTGCCTGCGTCTGGCTATGCTCTCGGAGTGTAACTCCCATGATTTAGTTAATCGTTATGAAACGAATAACTGTATGTTGAAGAGAGTGCCTGCGTCTGGCTATGCTCTTGGAGTGTAACTCCCATGATTTAGTTAATCGTTATGAAACGAATAACTGTATGTAGAAGAGAGTGCCTACGTCTGGCTATGTATGCTCTCGGAGTGTAACTCCCATGATTTAGTTAATCGTTATGAAACGAATAACTGTATGTTGAAGAGAGTGCCTGCGTCTGGCTATGCTCTCGGAGTGTAACTCCCATGATTTAGTTAATCGTTATGAAACGAATAACTGTATGTTGAAGAGAGTGCCTACGTCTGGCTATGTATGCTCTCGGAGTGTAACTCCCATGATTTAGTTAATCGTTATGAAACGAATAACTGTATGTAGAAGAGAGTGCCTACGTCTGGCTATGTATGCTCTCGGGGTATAACTCCCATGATTTAGTTAATCGTTATGAAACGAATAACTGTATGTTGAAGAGAGTGCCTGCGTCTGGCTATGCTCTCGGAGTGTAACTCCCATGATTAAGTTAATCGTTATGAAACGAATAACTGTATGTAGAAGAGAGTGCCTACGTCTGGCTATGTATGCTCTCGGAGTGTAACTCCCATGATTTAGTTAATCGTTATGAAACGAATAACTGTATGTAGAAGAGAGTGCCTACGTCTGGCTATGTATGCTCTCGGAGTGTAACTCCCATGATTTAGTTAATCGTTATGAAACGAATAACTGTATGTAGAAGAGAGTGCCTACGTCTGGCTATGTATGCTCTCGGAGTGTAACTCCCATGATTTAGTTAATCGTTATGAAACGAATAACTGTATGTTGAAGAGAGTGCCTGCGTCTGGCTATGCTCTCGGAGTGTAACTCCCATGATTTAGTTAATCGTTATGAAACGAATAACTGTATGTTGAAGAGAGTGCCTGCGTCTGGCTATGCTCTCGGAGTGTAACTCCCATGATTTAGTTAATCGTTATGAAACGAATAACTGTATGTAGAAGAGAGTGCCTGCGTCTGGCTATGCTCTCGGAGTGTAACTCCCATGATTTAGTTAATCGTTATGAAACGAATAACTGTATGTAGAAGAGAGTGCCTGCGTCTGGCAATGCTCTCGGAGTGTAACTCCCATGATTTAGTTAATCGTTATGAAACGAATAACTGTATGTTGAAGAGAGTGCCTGCGTCTGGCTATGCTCTCGGAGTGTAACTCCCATGATTTAGTTAATCGTTATGAAACGAATAACTGTATGTAGAAGAGAGTGCCTACGTCTGGCTATGTATGCTCTCGGAGTGTAACTCCCATGATTTAGTTAATCGTTATGAAACGAATAACTGTATGTTGAAGAGAGTGCCTACGTCTGGCTATGCTCTCGGAGTGTAACTCCCATGATTTAGTTAATCGTTATGAAACGAATAACTGTATGTTGAAGAGAGTGCCTGCGTCTGGCTATGCTCTCGGAGTGTAACTCCCATGATTTATTTAATCGTTATGAAACGAATAACTGTATGTTGAAGAGAGTGCCTGCGTCTGGCTATGCTCTCGGAGTGTAACTCTCATGATTTAGTTAATCGTTATGAAACGAATAACTGTATGTAGAAGAGAGTGCCTGCGTCTGGCTATGCTCTCGGAGTGTAACTCCCATGATTTAGTTAATCGTTATGAAACGAATAACTGTATGTAGAAGAGAGTGCCTACGTCTGGCTATGTATGCTCTCGGGGTGTAACTCCCATGATTTAGTTAATCGTTATGAAACGAATAACTGTATGTTGAAGAGAGTGCCTGCGTCTGGCTATGCTCTCGGAGTGTAACTCCCATGATTTAGTTAATCGTTATGAAACGAATAACTGTATGTAGAAGAGAGTGCCTGCGTCTGGCTATGCTCTCGGAGTGTAACTCCCATGATTTAGTTAATCGTTATGAAACGAATAACTGTATGTAGAAGAGAGTGCCTACGTCTGGCTATGTATGCTCTCGGAGTGTAACTCCCATGATTTAGTTAATCGTTATGAAACGAATAACTGTATGTAGAAGAGAGTGCCTACGTCTGGCTATGTATGCTCTCGGGGTGTAACTCCCATGATTTAGTTAATCGTAATGAAACGAATAACTGTATGTAGAAGAGAGTGCCTGCGTCTGGCTATGCTCTCGGAGTGTAACTCCCATGATTTAGTTAATCGTTATGAAACGAATAACTGTATGTTGAAGAGAGTGCCTGCGTCTGGCTATGCTCTCGGAGTGTAACTCCCATGATTAAGTTAATCGTTATGAAACGAATAACTGTATGTAGAAGAGAGTGCCTACGTCTGGCTATGTATGCTCTCGGAGTGTAACTCCCATGATTTAGTTAATCGTTATGAAACGAATAACTGTATGTTGAAGAGAGTGCCTGCGTCTGGCTATGCTCTCGGAGTGTAACTCCCATGATTTAGTTAATCGTTATGAAACGAATAACTGTATGTTGAAGAGAGTGCCTGCGTCTGGCTATGCTCTTGGAGTGTAACTCCCATGATTTAGTTAATCGTTATGAAACGAATAACTGTATGTAGAAGAGAGTGCCTACGTCTGGCTATGTATGCTCTCGGAGTGTAACTCCCATGATTTAGTTAATCGTTATGAAACGAATAACTGTATGTTGAAGAGAGTGCCTGCGTCTGGCTATGCTCTCGGAGTGTAACTCCCATGATTTAGTTAATCGTTATGAAACGAATAACTGTATGTTGAAGAGAGTGCCTACGTCTGGCTATGTATGCTCTCGGAGTGTAACTCCCATGATTTAGTTAATCGTTATGAAACGAATAACTGTATGTAGAAGAGAGTGCCTACGTCTGGCTATGTATGCTCTCGGGGTGTAACTCCCATGATTTAGTTAATCGTTATGAAACGAATAACTGTATGTTGAAGAGAGTGCCTGCGTCTGGCTATGCTCTCGGAGTGTAACTCCCATGATTAAGTCAATCGTTATGAAACGAATAACTGTATGTAGAAGAGAGTGCCTACGTCTGGCTATGTATGCTCTCGGAGTGTAACTCCCATGATTTAGTTAATCGTTATGAAACGAATAACTGTATGTAGAAGAGAGTGCCTACGTCTGGCTATGTATGCTCTCGGAGTGTAACTCCCATGATTTAGTTAATCGTTATGAAACGAATAACTGTATGTAGAAGAGAGTGCCTACGTCTGGCTATGTATGCTCTCGGGGTGTAACTCCCATGATTTAGTTAATCGTTATGAAACGAATAACTGTATGTAGAAGAGAGTGCCTGCGTCTGGCTATGCTCTCGGAGTGTAACTCCCATGATTTAGTTAATCGTTATGAAACGAATAACTGTATGTAGAAGAGAGTGCCTACGTCTGGCTATGTATGCTCTCGGAGTGTAACTCCCATGATTTAGTTAATCGTTATGAAACGAATAACTGTATGTAGAAGAGAGTGCCTACGTCTGGCTATGTATGCTCTCGGGGTGTAACTCCCATGATTTAGTTAATCGTAATGAAACGAATAACTGTATGTAGAAGAGAGTGCCTGCGTCTGGCTATGCTCTCGGAGTGTAACTCCCATGATTTAGTTAATCGTTATGAAACGAATAACTGTATGTTGAAGAGAGTGCCTGCGTCTGGCTATGCTCTCGGAGTGTAACTCCCATGATTAAGTTAATCGTTATGAAACGAATAACTGTATGTAGAAGAGAGTGCCTACGTCTGGCTATGTATGCTCTCGGAGTGTAACTCCCATGATTTAGTTAATCGTTATGAAACGAATAACTGTATGTTGAAGAGAGTGCCTGCGTCTGGCTATGCTCTCGGAGTGTAACTCCCATGATTTAGTTAATCGTTATGAAACGAATAACTGTATGTTGAAGAGAGTGCCTGCGTCTGGCTATGCTCTTGGAGTGTAACTCCCATGATTTAGTTAATCGTTATGAAACGAATAACTGTATGTAGAAGAGAGTGCCTACGTCTGGCTATGTATGCTCTCGGAGTGTAACTCCCATGATTTAGTTAATCGTTATGAAACGAATAACTGTATGTTGAAGAGAGTGCCTGCGTCTGGCTATGCTCTCGGAGTGTAACTCCCATGATTTAGTTAATCGTTATGAAACGAATAACTGTATGTTGAAGAGAGTGCCTACGTCTGGCTATGTATGCTCTCGGAGTGTAACTCCCATGATTTAGTTAATCGTTATGAAACGAATAACTGTATGTAGAAGAGAGTGCCTACGTCTGGCTATGTATGCTCTCGGGGTGTAACTCCCATGATTTAGTTAATCGTTATGAAACGAATAACTGTATGTTGAAGAGAGTGCCTGCGTCTGGCTATGCTCTCGGAGTGTAACTCCCATGATTAAGTTAATCGTTATGAAACGAATAACTGTATGTAGAAGAGAGTGCCTACGTCTGGCTATGTATGCTCTCGGAGTGTAACTCCCATGATTTAGTTAATCGTTATGAAACGAATAACTGTATGTAGAAGAGAGTGCCTACGTCTGGCTATGTATGCTCTCGGAGTGTAACTCCCATGATTTAGTTAATCGTTATGAAACGAATAACTGTATGTAGAAGAGAGTGCCTACGTCTGGCTATGTATGCTCTCGGGGTGTAACTCCCATGATTTAGTTAATCGTTATGAAACGAATAACTGTATGTTGAAGAGAGTGCCTGCGTCTGGCTATGTATGCTCTCGGAGTGTAACTCCCATGATTTAGTTAATCGTTATGAAACGAATAACTGTATGTTGAAGAGAGTGCCTGCGTCTGGCTATGCTCTCGGAGTGTAACTCCCATGATTTAGTTAATCGTTATGAAACGAATAACTGTACGTAGAAGAGAGTGCCTGCGTCTGGCTATGCTCTCGGAGTGTAACTCCCATGATTTAGTTAATCGTTATGAAACGAATAACTGTATGTAGAAGAGAGTGCCTACGTCTGGCTATGTATGCTCTCGGAGTGTAACTCCCATGATTTAGTTAATCGTTATGAAACGAATAACTGTATGTTGAAGAGAGTGCCTGCGTCTGGCTATGCTCTCGGAGTGTAACTCCCATGATTTAGTTAATCGTTATGAAACGAATAACTGTATGTTGAAGAGAGTGCCTGCGTCTGGCTATGCTCTTGGAGTGTAACTCCCATGATTTAGTTAATCGTTATGAAACGAATAACTGTATGTAGAAGAGAGTGCCTACGTCTGGCTATGTATGCTCTCGGAGTGTAACTCCCATGATTTAGTTAATCGTTATGAAACGAATAACTGTATGTTGAAGAGAGTGCCTGCGTCTGGCTATGCTCTCGGAGTGTAACTCCCATGATTTAGTTAATCGTTATGAAACGAATAACTGTATGTTGAAGAGAGTGCCTACGTCTGGCTATGTATGCTCTCGGAGTGTAACTCCCATGATTTAGTTAATCGTTATGAAACGAATAACTGTATGTAGAAGAGAGTGCCTACGTCTGGCTATGTATGCTCTCGGGGTGTAACTCCCATGATTTAGTTAATCGTTATGAAACGAATAACTGTATGTTGAAGAGAGTGCCTGCGTCTGGCTATGCTCTCGGAGTGTAACTCCCATGATTAAGTTAATCGTTATGAAACGAATAACTGTATGTAGAAGAGAGTGCCTACGTCTGGCTATGTATGCTCTCGGAGTGTAACTCCCATGATTTAGTTAATCGTTATGAAACGAATAACTGTATGTAGAAGAGAGTGCCTACGTCTGGCTATGTATGCTCTCGGAGTGTAACTCCCATGATTTAGTTAATCGTTATGAAACGAATAACTGTATGTAGAAGAGAGTGCCTACGTCTGGCTATGTATGCTCTCGGGGTGTAACTCCCATGATTTAGTTAATCGTTATGAAACGAATAACTGTATGTTGAAGAGAGTGCCTGCGTCTGGCTATGTATGCTCTCGGAGTGTAACTCCCATGATTTAGTTAATCGTTATGAAACGAATAACTGTATGTTGAAGAGAGTGCCTGCGTCTGGCTATGCTCTCGGAGTGTAACTCCCATGATTTAGTTAATCGTTATGAAACGAATAACTGTACGTAGAAGAGAGTGCCTGCGTCTGGCTATGCTCTCGGAGTGTAACTCCCATGATTTAGTTAATCGTTATGAAACGAATAACTGTATGTTGAAGAGAGTGCCTGCGTCTGGCTATGCTCTCGGAGTGTAACTCCCATGATTTAGTTAATCGTTATGAAACGAATAACTGTACGTAGAAGAGAATGCCTGCGTCTGGCTATGCTCTCGGAGTGTAACTCCCATGATTTAGTTAATCGTTATGAAACGAATAACTGTATGTAGAAGAGAGTGCCTACGTCTGGCTATGTATGCTCTCGGAGTGTAACTCCCATGATTTAGTTAATCGTTATGAAACGAATAACTGTATGTTGAAGAGAGTGCCTGCGTCTGGCTATGCTCTCGGAGTGTAACTCCCATGATTTAGTTAATCGTTATGAAACGAATAACTGTATGTAGAAGAGAGTGCCTACGTCTGGCTATGTATGCTCTCGGAGTGTAACTCCCATGATTTAGTTAATCGTTATGAAACGAATAACTGTATGTAGAAGAGAGTGCCTACGTCTGGCTATGTATGCTCTCGGAGTGTAACTCCCATGATTTAGTTAATCGTTATGAAACGAATAACTGTATGTTGAAGAGAGTGCCTGCGTCTGGCTATGCTCTCGGAGTGTAACTCCCATGATTTAGTTAATCGTTATGAAACGAAAAACTGTATGTAGAAGAGAGTGCCTACGTCTGGCTATGTATGCTCTCGGGGTGTAACTCCCATGATTTAGTTAATCGTTATGAAACGAATAACTGTATGTTGAAGAGAGTGCCTGCGTCTGGCTATGCTCTCGGAGTGTAACTCCCATGATTTAGTTAATCGTTATGAAACGAATAACTGTATGTAGAAGAGAGTGCCTACGTCTGGCTATGTATGCTCTCGGAGTGTAACTCCCATGATTTAGTTAATCGTTATGAAACGAATAACTGTATGTTGAAGAGAGTGCCTGCGTCTGGCTATGCTCTCGGAGTGTAACTCCCATGATTTAGTTAATCGTTATGAAACGAATAACTGTATGTAGAAGAGAGTGCCTACGTCTGGCTATGTATGCTCTCGGAGTGTAACTCCCATGATTTAGTTAATCGTTATGAAACGAATAACTGTATGTAGAAGAGAGTGCCTGCGTCTGGCTATGCTCTCGGAGTGTAACTCCCATGATTTAGTTAATCGTTATGAAACGAAAAACTGTATGTAGAAGAGAGTGCCTACGTCTGGCTATGTATGCTCTCGGGGTGTAACTCCCATGATTTAGTTAATCGTTATGAAACGAATAACTGTATGTAGAAGAGAGTGCCTACGTCTGTCTATGTATGCTCTCGGAGTGTAACTCCCATGATTTAGTTAATCGTTATGAAACGAATAACTGTATGTTGAAGAGAGTGCCTGCGTCTGGCTATGCTCTCGGAGTGTAACTCCCATGATTTAGTTAATCGTTATGAAACGAATAACTGTATGTAGAAGAGAGTGCCTACGTCTGGCTATGTATGCTCTCGGGGTGTAACTCCCATGATTTAGTTAATCGTTATGAAACGAATAACTGTATGTTGAAGAGAGTGCCTGCGTCTGGCTATGCTCTCGGAGTGTAACTCCCATGATTTAGTTAATCGTTATGAAACGAATAACTGTATGTAGAAGAGAGTGCCTACGTCTGGCTATGTATGCTCTCGGAGTGTAACTCCCATGATTTAGTTAATCGTTATGAAACGAATAACTGTATGTTGAAGAGAGTGCCTGCGTCTGGCTATGCTCTCGGAGTGTAACTCCCATGATTTAGTTAATCGTTATGAAACGAATAACTGTATGTTGAAGAGAGTGCCTGCGTCTGGCTATGCTCTCGGAGTGTAACTCCCATGATTTAGTTAATCGTTATGAAACGAATAACTGTATGTAGAAGAGAGTGCCTGCGTCTGGCTATGCTCTCGGAGTGTAACTCCCATGATTTAGTTAATCGTTATGAAACGAATAACTGTATGTAGAAGAGAGTGCCTACGTCTGGCTATGTATGCTCTCGGGGTGTAACTCCCATGATTTAGTTAATCGTTATGAAACGAATAACTGTATGTTGAAGAGAGTGCCTGCGTCTGGCTATGCTCTCGGAGTGTAACTCCCATGATTTAGTTAATCGTTATGAAACGAATAACTGTATGTAGAAGAGAGTGCCTACGTCTGGCTATGTATGCTCTCGGAGTGTAACTCCCATGATTTAGTTAATCGTTATGAAACGAATAACTGTATGTAGAAGAGAGTGCCTACGTCTGGCTATGTATGCTCTCGGAGTGTAACTCCCATGATTTAGTTAATCGTTATGAAACGAATAATTGTATGTAGAAGAGAGTGCCTGCGTCTGGCTATGCTCTCGGAGTGTAACTCCCATGATTTAGTTAATCGTTATGAAACGAATAACTGTATGTAGAAGAGAGTGCCTACGTCTGGCTATGTATGCTCTCGGAGTGTAACTCCCATGATTTAGTTAATCGTTATGAAACGAATAACTGTATGTTGAAGAGAGTGCCTGCGTCTGGCTATGCTCTCGGAGTGTAACTCCCATGATTTAGTTAATCGTTATGAAACGAAAAACTGTATGTAGAAGAGAGTGCCTACGTCTGGCTATGTATGCTCTCGGAGTGTAACTCCCATGATTTAGTTAATCGTTATGAAACGAATAACTGTATGTTGAAGAGAGTGCCTGCGTCTGGCTATGCTCTCGGAGTGTAACTCCCATGATTTGGTTAATCGTTATGAAACGAATAACTGTATGTAGAAGAGAGTGCCTACGTCTGGCTATGTATGCTCTCGGAGTGTAACTCCCATGATTTAGTTAATCGTTATGAAACGAATAACTGTATGTTGAAGAGAGTGCCTGCGTCTGGCTATGCTCTCGGAGTGTAACTCCCATGATTTAGTTAATCGTTATGAAACGAATAACTGTATGTAGAAGAGAGTGCCTACGTCTGGCTATGTATGCTCTCGGAGTGTAACTCCCATGATTTAGTTAATCGTTATGAAACGAATAACTGTATGTTGAAGAGAGTGCCTGCGTCTGGCTATGCTCTCGGAGTGTAACTCCCATGATTTAGTTAATCGTTATGAAACGAATAACTGTATGTTGAAGAGAGTGCCTGCTTCTGGCTATGCTCTCGGAGTGTAACTCCCATGATTTAGTTAATCGTTATGAAACGAATAACTGTATGTTGAAGAGAGTGCCTGCGTCTGGCTATGCTCTCGGAGTGTAACTCCCATGATTTAGTTAATCGTTATGAAACGAATAACTGTATGTTGAAGAGAGTGCCTGCGTCTGGCTATGCTCTCGGAGTGTAACTCCCATGATTTAGTTAATCGTTATGAAACGAATAACTGTATGTAGAAGAGAGTGCCTACGTCTGGCTATGTATGCTCTCGGAGTGTAACTCCCATGATTAAGTTAATCGTTATGAAACGAATAACTGTATGTTGAAGAGAGTGCCTGCGTCTGGCTATGCTCTCGGAGTGTAACTCCCATGATTAAGTTAATCGTTATGAAACGAATAACTGTATGTAGAAGAGAGTGCCTACGTCTGGCTATGTATGCTCTCGGAGTGTAACTCCCATGATTTAGTTAATCGTTATGAAACGAATAACTGTATGTAGAAGAGAGTGCCTACGTCTGGCTATGTATGCTCTCGGGGTGTAACTCCCATGATTTAGTTAATCGTTATGAAACGAATAACTGTATGTAGAAGAGAGTGCCTGCGTCTGGCTATGCTCTCGGAGTGTAACTCCCATGATTTAGTTAATCGTTATGAAACGAATAACTGTATGTTGAAGAGAGTGCCTGCGTCTGGCTATGCTCTCGGAGTGTAACTCCCATGATTTAGTTAATCGTTATGAAACGAATAACTGTATGTAGAAGAGAGTGCCTGCGTCTGGCTATGCTCTCGGAGTGTAAGTCCCATGATTTAGTTAATCGTTATGAAACGAATAACTGTATGTAGAAGAGAGTGCCTGCGTCTGGCAATGCTCTCGGAGTGTAACTCCCATGATTTAGTTAATCGTTATGAAACGAATAACTGTATGTTGAAGAGAGTGCCTGCGTCTGGCTATGCTCTCGGAGTGTAACTCCCATGATTTAGTTAATCGTTATGAAACGAATAACTGTATGTAGAAGAGAGTGCCTACGTCTGGCTATGTATGCTCTCGGAGTGTAACTCCCATGATTTAGTTAATCGTTATGAAACGAATAACTGTATGTAGAAGAGAGTGCCTACGTCTGGCTATGTATGCTCTCGGAGTGTAACTCCCATGATTTAGTTAATCGTTATGAAACGAATAACTGTATGTAGAAGAGAGTGCCTACGTCTGGCTATGTATGCTCTCGGGGTGTAACTCCCATGATTTAGTTAATCGTTATGAAACGAATAACTGTATGTAGAAGAGAGTGCCTACGTCTGGCTATGTATGCTCTCGGAGTGTAACTCCCATGATTTAGTTAATCGTTATGAAACGAATAACTGTATGTTGAAGAGAGTGCCTGCGTCTGGCTATGCTCTCGGAGTGTAACTCCCATGATTTAGTTAATCGTTATGAAACGAATAACTGTATGTTGAAGAGAGTGCCTGCGTCTGGCTATGCTCTCGGAGTGTAACTCCCATGATTTAGTTAATCGTTATGAAACGAATAACTGTATGTAGAAGAGAGTGCCTACGTCTGGCTATGTATGCTCTCGGAGTGTAACTCCCATGATTTAGTTAATCGTTATGAAACGAATAACTGTATGTAGAAGAGAGTGCCTACGTCTGGCTATGTATGCTCTCGGAGTGTAACTCCCATGATTTAGTTAATCGTTATGAAACGAATAACTGTATGTTGAAGAGAGTGCCTGCGTCTGGCTATGCTCTCGGAGTGTAACTCCCATGATTTAGTTAATCGTTATGAAACGAATAACTGTATGTAGAAGAGAGTGCCTACGTCTGGCTATGTATGCTCTCGGGGTGTAACTCCCATGATTTAGTTAATCGTTATGAAACGAATAACTGTATGTAGAAGAGAGTGCCTGCGTCTGGCTATGCTCTCGGAGTGTAACTCCCATGATTTAGTTAATCGTTATGAAACGAATAACTGTATGTTGAAGAGAGTGCCTGCGTCTGGCTATGCTCTCGGAGTGTAACTCCCATGATTTAGTTAATCGTTATGAAACGAATAACTGTATGTTGAAGAGAGTGCCTGCGTCTGGCTATGCTCTCGGAGTGTAACTCCCATGATTTAGTTAATCGTTATGAAACGAATAACTGTATGTAGAAGAGAGTGCCTACGTCTGGCTATGTATGCTCTCGGAGTGTAACTCCCATGATTTAGTTAATCGTTATGAAACGAATAACTGTATGTTGAAGAGAGTGCCTGCGTCTGGCTATGCTCTCGGAGTGTAACTCCCATGATTTAGTTAATCGTTATGAAACGAATAACTGTATGTTGAAGAGAGTGCCTGCGTCTGGCTATGCTCTCGGAGTGTAACTCCCATGATTTAGTTAATCGTTATGAAACGAATAACTGTATGTAGAAGAGAGTGCCTACGTCTGGCTATGTATGCTCTCGGAGTGTAACTCCCATGATTTAGTTAATCGTTATGAAACGAATAACTGTATGTAGAAGAGAGTGCCTACGTCTGGCTATGTATGCTCTCGGAGTGTAACTCCCATGATTTAGTTAATCGTTATGAAACGAATAACTGTATGTTGAAGAGAGTGCCTGCGTCTGGCTATGCTCTCGGAGTGTAACTCCCATGATTTAGTTAATCGTTATGAAACGAATAACTGTATGTAGAAGAGAGTGCCTACGTCTGGCTATGTATGCTCTCGGGGTGTAACTCCCATGATTTAGTTAATCGTTATGAAACGAATAACTGTATGTAGAAGAGAGTGCCTGCGTCTGGCTATGCTCTCGGAGTGTAACTCCCATGATTTAGTTAATCGTTATGAAACGAATAACTGTATGTTGAAGAGAGTGCCTGCGTCTGGCTATGCTCTCGGAGTGTAACTCCCATGATTTAGTTAATCGTTATGAAACGAATAACTGTATGTAGAAGAGAGTGCCTGCGTCTGGCTATGCTCTCGGAGTGTAACTCCCATGATTTAGTTAATCGTTATGAAACGAATAACTGTATGTAGAAGAGAGTGCCTGCGTCTGGCAATGCTCTCGGAGTGTAACTCCCATGATTTAGTTAATCGTTATGAAACGAATAACTGTATGTTGAAGAGAGTGCCTGCGTCTGGCTATGCTCTCGGAGTGTAACTCCCATGATTTAGTTAATCGTTATGAAACGAATAACTGTATGTAGAAGAGAGTGCCTACGTCTGGCTATGTATGCTCTCGGAGTGTAACTCCCATGATTTAGTTAATCGTTATGAAACGAATAACTGTATGTTGAAGAGAGTGCCTACGTCTGGCTATGTATGCTCTCGGGGTGTAACTCCCATGATTTAGTTAATCGTTATGAAACGAATAACTGTATGTTGAAGAGAGTGCCTGCATCTGGCTATGCTCTCGGAGTGTAACTCCCATGATTTAGTTAATCGTTATGAAACGAATAACTGTATGTAGAAGAGAGTGCCTACGTCTGGCTATGTATGCTCTCGGAGTGTAACTCCCATGATTTAGTTAATCGTTATGAAACGTCTGGCTATGCTCTCGGAGTGTAACTCCCATGATTTAGTTAATCGTTATGAAACGAATAACTGTATGTAGAAGAGAGTGCCTACGTCTGGCTATGTAGGCTCTCGGGGTGTAACTCCCATGATTTAGTTAATCGTTATGAAACGAATAACTGTATGTTGAAGAGAGTGCCTGCGTCTGGCTATGCTCTCGGAGTGTAACTCCCATGATTTAGTTAATCGTTATGAAACGAATAACTGTATGTTGAAGAGAGTGCCTGCGTCTGGCTATGCTCTCGGAGTGTAACTCCCATGATTTGGTTAATCGTTATGAAACGAATAACTGTATGTTGAAGAGAGTGCCTACGTCTGGCTATGCTCTCGGAGTGTAACTCCCATGATTTAGTTAATCGTTATGAAACGAATAACTGTATGTTGAAGAGAGTGCCTGCGTCTGGCTATGCTCTCGGAGTGTAACTCCCATGATTTAGTTAATCGTTATGAAACGAATAACTGTATGTAGAAGAGAGTGCCTGCGTCTGGCTATGCTCTCGGAGTGTAACTCCCATGATTTAGTTAATTGTTATGAAACGAATAACTGTATGTAGAAGAGAGTGCCTGCGTCTGGCAATGCTCTCGGAGTGTAACTCCCATGATTTAGTTAATCGTTATGAAACGAATAACTGTATGTTGAAGAGAGTGCCTGCGTCTGGCTATGCTCTCGGAGTGTAACTCCCATGATTTAGTTAATCGTTATGAAACGAATAACTGTATGTAGAAGAGAGTGCCTACGTCTGGCTATGTATGCTCTCGGAGTGTAACTCCCATGATTTAGTTAATCGTTATGAAACGAATAACTGTATGTAGAAGAGAGTGCCTACGTCTGGCTATGTATGCTCTCGGAGTGTAACTCCCATGATTTAGTTAATCGTTATGAAACGAATAACTGTATGTAGAAGAGAGTGCCTACGTCTGGCTATGTATGCTCTCGGGGTGTAACTCCCATGATTTAGTTAATCGTTATGAAACGAATAACTGTATGTAGAAGAGAGTGCCTACGTCTGGCTATGTATGCTCTCGGAGTGTAACTCCCATGATTTAGTTAATCGTTATGAAACGAATAACTGTATGTAGAAGAGAGTGCCTGCGTCTGGCTATGCTCTCGGAGTGTAACTCCCATGATTTAGTTAATTGTTATGAAACGAATAACTGTATGTAGAAGAGAGTGCCTGCGTCTGGCAATGCTCTCGGAGTGTAACTCCCATGATTTAGTTAATCGTTATGAAACGAATAACTGTATGTTGAAGAGAGTGCCTGCGTCTGGCTATGCTCTCGGAGTGTAACTCCCATGATTTAGTTAATCGTTATGAAACGAATAACTGTATGTAGAAGAGAGTGCCTACGTCTGGCTATGTATGCTCTCGGAGTGTAACTCCCATGATTTAGTTAATCGTTATGAAACGAATAACTGTATGTAGAAGAGAGTGCCTACGTCTGGCTATGTATGCTCTCGGAGTGTAACTCCCATGATTTAGTTAATCGTTATGAAACGAATAACTGTATGTAGAAGAGAGTGCCTACGTCTGGCTATGTATGCTCTCGGGGTGTAACTCCCATGATTTAGTTAATCGTTATGAAACGAATAACTGTATGTAGAAGAGAGTGCCTACGTCTGGCTATGTATGCTCTCGGAGTGTAACTCCCATGATTTAGTTAATCGTTATGAAACGAATAACTGTATGTTGAAGAGAGTGCCTGCGTCTGGCTATGCTCTCGGAGTGTAACTCCCATGATTTAGTTAATCGTTATGAAACGAATAACTGTATGTTGAAGAGAGTGCCTGCGTCTGGCTATGCTCTCGGAGTGTAACTCCCATGATTTAGTTAATCGTTATGAAACGAATAACTGTATGTAGAAGAGAGTGCCTGCGTCTGGCTATGCTCTCGGAGTGTAACTCCCATGATTTAGTTAATCGTTATGAAACGAGTAACTGTATGTAGAAGAGAGTGCCTGCGTCTGGCTATGCTCTCGGAGTGTAACTCCCATGATTTAGTTAATCGTTATGAAACGAATAACTGTATGTAGAAGAGAGTGCCTGCGTCTGGCTATGCTCTCGGAGTGTAACTCCCATGATTTAGTTAATCGTTATGAAACGAATAACTGTATGTAAAAGAGAGTGCCTGCGTCTGGCTATGCTCTCGGAGTGTAACTCCCATGATTTAGTTAATCGTTATGAAACGAATAACTGTATGTTGAAGAGAGTGCCTGCGTCTGGCTATGCTCTCGGAGTGTAACTCCCATGATTTAGTTAATCGTTATGAAACGAATAACTGTATGTAGAAGAGAGTGCCTGCGTCTGGCTATGCTCTCGGAGTGTAACTCCCATGATTTAGTTAATTGTTATGAAACGAATAACTGTATGTAGAAGAGAGTGCCTGCGTCTGGCAATGCTCTCGGAGTGTAACTCCCATGATTTAGTTAATCGTTATGAAACGAATAACTGTATGTTGAAGAGAGTGCCTGCGTCTGGCTATGCTCTCGGAGTGTAACTCCCATGATTTAGTTAATCGTTATGAAACGAATAACTGTATGTAGAAGAGAGTGCCTACGTCTGGCTATGTATGCTCTCGGAGTGTAACTCCCATGATTTAGTTAATCGTTATGAAACGAATAACTGTATGTAGAAGAGAGTGCCTACGTCTGGCTATGTATGCTCTCGGAGTGTAACTCCCATGATTTAGTTAATCGTTATGAAACGAATAACTGTATGTAGAAGAGAGTGCCTACGTCTGGCTATGTATGCTCTCGGGGTGTAACTCCCATGATTTAGTTAATCGTTATGAAACGAATAACTGTATGTAGAAGAGAGTGCCTACGTCTGGCTATGTATGCTCTCGGAGTGTAACTCCCATGATTTAGTTAATCGTTATGAAACGAATAACTGTATGTTGAAGAGAGTGCCTGCGTCTGGCTATGCTCTCGGAGTGTAACTCCCATGATTTAGTTAATCGTTATGAAACGAATAACTGTATGTTGAAGAGAGTGCCTGCGTCTGGCTATGCTCTCGGAGTGTAACTCCCATGATTTAGTTAATCGTTATGAAACGAATAACTGTATGTAGAAGAGAGTGCCTACGTCTGGCTATGTATGCTCTCGGAGTGTAACTCCCATGATTTAGTTAATCGTTATGAAACGAATAACTGTATGTAGAAGAGAGTGCCTACGTCTGGCTATGTATGCTCTCGGAGTGTAACTCCCATGATTTAGTTAATCGTTATGAAACGAATAACTGTATGTTGAAGAGAGTGCCTGCGTCTGGCTATGCTCTCGGAGTGTAACTCCCATGATTTAGTTAATCGTTATGAAACGAATAACTGTATGTAGAAGAGAGTGCCTACGTCTGGCTATGTATGCTCTCGGGGTGTAACTCCCATGATTTAGTTAATCGTTATGAAACGAATAACTGTATGTAGAAGAGAGTGCCTACGTCTGGCTATGTATGCTCTCGGAGTGTAACTCCCATGATTTAGTTAATCGTTATGAAACGAATAACTGTATGTTGAAGAGAGTGCCTACGTCTGGCTATGTATGCTCTCGGGGTGTAACTCCCATGATTTAGTTAATCGTTATGAAACGAATAACTGTATGTAGAAGAGAGTGCCTGCGTCTGGCTATGCTCTCGGAGTGTAACTCCCATGATTTAGTTAATCGTTATGAAACGAATAACTGTATGTAGAAGAGAGTGCCTGCGTCTGGCTATGCTCTCGGAGTGTAACTCCCATGATTTAGTTAATCGTTATGAAACGAATAACTGTATGTTGAAGAGAGTGCCTGCGTCTGGCTATGCTCTCGGAGTGTAACTCCCATGATTTAGTTAATCGTTATGAAACGAATAACTGTATGTAGAAGAGAGTGCCTGCGTCTGGCAATGCTCTCGGAGTGTAACTCCCATGATTTAGTTAATCGTTATGAAACGAATAACTGTATGTTGAAGAGAGTGCCTGCGTCTGGCTATGCTCTCGGAGTGTAACTCCCATGATTTAGTTAATCGTTATGAAACGAATAACTGTATGTAGAAGAGAGTGCCTACGTCTGGCTATGTATGCTCTCGGAGTGTAACTCCCATGATTTAGTTAATCGTTATGAAACGAATAACTGTATGTAGAAGAGAGTGCCTACGTCTGGCTATGTATGCTCTCGGAGTGTAACTCCCATGATTTAGTTAATCGTTATGAAACGAATAACTGTATGTAGAAGAGAGTGCCTACGTCTGGCTATGTATGCTCTCGGGGTGTAACTCCCATGATTTAGTTAATCGTTATGAAACGAATAACTGTATGTAGAAGAGAGTGCCTACGTCTGGCTATGTATGCTCTCGGAGTGTAACTCCCATGATTTAGTTAATCGTTATGAAACGAATAACTGTATGTTGAAGAGAGTGCCTGCGTCTGGCTATGCTCTCGGAGTGTAACTCCCATGATTTAGTTAATCGTTATGAAACGAATAACTGTATGTTGAAGAGAGTGCCTGCGTCTGGCTATGCTCTCGGAGTGTAACTCCCATGATTTAGTTAATCGTTATGAAACGAATAACTGTATGTAGAAGAGAGTGCCTACGTCTGGCTATGTATGCTCTCGGAGTGTAACTCCCATGATTTAGTTAATCGTTATGAAACGAATAACTGTATGTAGAAGAGAGTGCCTACGTCTGGCTATGTATGCTCTCGGAGTGTAACTCCCATGATTTAGTTAATCGTTATGAAACGAATAACTGTATGTTGAAGAGAGTGCCTGCGTCTGGCTATGCTCTCGGAGTGTAACTCCCATGATTTAGTTAATCGTTATGAAACGAATAACTGTATGTAGAAGAGAGTGCCTACGTCTGGCTATGTATGCTCTCGGGGTGTAACTCCCATGATTTAGTTAATCGTTATGAAACGAATAACTGTATGTAGAAGAGAGTGCCTACGTCTGGCTATGTATGCTCTCGGAGTGTAACTCCCATGATTTAGTTAATCGTTATGAAACGAATAACTGTATGTTGAAGAGAGTGCCTACGTCTGGCTATGTATGCTCTCGGGGTGTAACTCCCATGATTTAGTTAATCGTTATGAAACGAATAACTGTATGTAGAAGAGAGTGCCTGCGTCTGGCTATGCTCTCGGAGTGTAACTCCCATGATTTAGTTAATCGTTATGAAACGAATAACTGTATGTAGAAGAGAGTGCCTGCGTCTGGCAATGCTCTCGGAGTGTAACTCCCATGATTTAGTTAATCGTTATGAAACGAATAACTGTATGTTGAAGAGAGTGCCTGCGTCTGGCTATGCTCTCGGAGTGTAACTCCCATGATTTAGTTAATCGTTATGAAACGAATAACTGTATGTAGAAGAGAGTGCCTGCGTCTGGCTATGCTCTCGGAGTGTAACTCCCATGATTTAGTTAATCGTTATGAAACGAATAACTGTATGTAGAAGAGAGTGCCTGCGTCTGGCTATGCTCTCGGAGTGTAACTCCCATGATTTAGTTAATCGTTATGAAACGAATAACTGTATGTAGAAGAGAGTGCCTGCGTCTGGCTATGCTCTCGGAGTGTAACTCCCATGATTTAG
The DNA here is from genome assembly GCF_905147105.1 of Pieris brassicae. Lineage (NCBI taxonomy): Eukaryota > Metazoa > Arthropoda > Insecta > Lepidoptera > Pieridae > Pieris > Pieris brassicae. Next base: position 29,157 of record NC_059669.1, read on the forward strand.
TTAATCGTTATGAAACGAATAACTGTATGTAGAAGAGAGTGCCTACGTCTGGCTATGTATGCTCTCGGGGTGTAACTCCCATGATTTAGTTAATCGTTATGAAACGAATAACTGTATGTTGAAGAGAGTGCCTACGTCTGGCTATGTATGCTCTCGGGGTGTAACTCCCATGATTTAGTTAATCGTTATGAAACGAATAACTGTATGTTGAAGAGAGTGCCTGCATCTGGCTATGCTCTCGGAGTGTAACTCCCATGATTTAGTTAATCGTTATGAAACGAATAACTGTATGTAGAAGAGAGTGCCTACGTCTGGCTATGTATGCTCTCGGAGTGTAACTCCCATGATTTAGTTAATCGTAATGAAACGTCTGGCTATGCTCTCGGAGTGTAACTCCCATGATTTAGTTAATCGTTATGAAACGAATAACTGTATGTAGAAGAGAGTGCCTACGTCTGGCTATGTAGGCTCTCGGGGTGTAACTCCCATGATTTAGTTAATCGTTATGAAACGAATAACTGTATGTTGAAGAGAGTGCCTACGTCTGGCTATGCTCTCGGAGTGTAACTCCCATGATTTAGTTAATCGTTATGAAACGAATAACTGTATGTTGAAGAGAGTGCCTGCGTCTGGCTATGCTCTCGGAGTGTAACTCCCATGATTTAGTTAATCGTTATGAAACGAATAACTGTATGTAGAAGAGAGTGCCTGCGTCTGGCTATGCTCTCGGAGTGTAACTCCCATGATTTAGTTAATTGTTATGAAACGAATAACTGTATGTAGAAGAGAGTGCCTGCGTCTGGCAATGCTCTCGGAGTGTAACTCCCATGATTTAGTTAATCGTTATGAAACGAATAACTGTATGTTGAAGAGAGTGCCTGCGTCTGGCTATGCTCTCGGAGTGTAACTCCCATGATTTAGTTAATCGTTATGAAACGAATAACTGTATGTAGAAGAGAGTGCCTACGTCTGGCTATGTATGCTCTCGGAGTGTAACTCCCATGATTTAGTTAATCGTTATGAAACGAATAACTGTATGTAGAAGAGAGTGCCTACGTCTGGCTATGTATGCTCTCGGAGTGTAACTCCCATGATTTAGTTAATCGTTATGAAACGAATAACTGTATGTAGAAGAGAGTGCCTACGTCTGGCTATGTATGCTCTCGGGGTGTAACTCCCATGATTTAGTTAATCGTTATGAAACGAATAACTGTATGTAGAAGAGAGTGCCTACGTCTGGCTATGTATGCTCTCGGAGTGTAACTCCCATGATTTAGTTAATCGTTATGAAACGAATAACTGTATGTTGAAGAGAGTGCCTGCGTCTGGCTATGCTCTCGGAGTGTAACTCCCATGATTTAGTTAATCGTTATGAAACGAATAACTGTATGTTGAAGAGAGTGCCTGCGTCTGGCTATGCTCTCGGAGTGTAACTCCCATGATTTAGTTAATCGTTATGAAACGAATAACTGTATGTAGAAGAGAGTGCCTACGTCTGGCTATGTATGCTCTCGGAGTGTAACTCCCATGATTTAGTTAATCGTTATGAAACGAATAACTGTATGTAGAAGAGAGTGCCTACGTCTGGCTATGTATGCTCTCGGAGTGTAACTCCCATGATTTAGTTAATCGTTATGAAACGAATAACTGTATGTTGAAGAGAGTGCCTGCGTCTGGCTATGCTCTCGGAGTGTAACTCCCATGATTTAGTTAATCGTTATGAAACGAATAACTGTATGTAGAAGAGAGTGCCTACGTCTGGCTATGTATGCTCTCGGGGTGTAACTCCCATGATTTAGTTAATCGTTATGAAACGAATAACTGTATGTAGAAGAGAGTGCCTACGTCTGGCTATGTATGCTCTCGGAGTGTAACTCCCATGATTTAGTTAATCGTTATGAAACGAATAACTGTATGTTGAAGAGAGTGCCTACGTCTGGCTATGTATGCTCTCGGGGTGTAACTCCCATGATTTAGTTAATCGTTATGAAACGAATAACTGTATGTAGAAGAGAGTGCCTGCGTCTGGCTATGCTCTCGGAGTGTAACTCCCATGATTTAGTTAATCGTTATGAAACGAATAACTGTATGTAGAAGAGAGTGCCTGCGTCTGGCAATGCTCTCGGAGTGTAACTCCCATGATTTAGTTAATCGTTATGAAACGAATAACTGTATGTTGAAGAGAGTGCCTGCGTCTGGCTATGCTCTCGGAGTGTAACTCCCATGATTTAGTTAATCGTTATGAAACGAATAACTGTATGTAGAAGAGAGTGCCTGCGTCTGGCTATGCTCTCGGAGTGTAACTCCCATGATTTAGTTAATCGTTATGAAACGAATAACTGTATGTAGAAGAGAGTGCCTGCGTCTGGCTATGCTCTCGGAGTGTAACTCCCATGATTTAGTTAATCGTTATGAAACGAATAACTGTATGTAGAAGAGAGTGCCTGCGTCTGGCTATGCTCTCGGAGTGTAACTCCCATGATTTAGTTAATCGTTATGAAACGAATAACTGTATGTAGAAGAGAGTGCCTGCGTCTGGCAATGCTCTCGGAGTGTAACTCCCATGATTTAGTTAATCGTTATGAAACGAATAACTGTATGTTGAAGAGAGTGCCTGCGTCTGGCTATGCTCTCGGAGTGTAACTCCCATGATTTAGTAAATCGTTATGAAACGAATAACTGTATGTAGAAGAGAGTGCCTACGTCTGGCTATGTATGCTCTCGGAGTGTAACTCCCATGATTTAGTTAATCGTTATGAAACGAATAACTGTATGTTGAAGAGAGTGCCTACGTCTGGCTATGTATGCTCTCGGGGTGTAACTCCCATGATTTAGTTAATCGTTATGAAACGAATAACTGTATGTTGAAGAGAGTGCCTGCGTCTGGCTATGCTCTCGGAGTGTAACTCCCATGATTTAGTTAATCGTTATGAAACGAATAACTGTATGTTGAAGAGAGTGCCTGCGTCTGGCTATGCTCTCGGAGTGTAACTCCCATGATTTAGTTAATCGTTATGAAACGAATAACTGTATGTAGAAGAGAGTGCCTGCGTCTGGCTATGCTCTCGGAGTGTAACTCCCATGATTTAGTTAATCGTTATGAAACGAATAACTGTATGTAGAAGAGAGTGCCTACGTCTGGCTATGTATGCTCTCGGGGTGTAACTCCCATGATTTAGTTAATCGTTATGAAACGAATAACTGTATGTTGAAGAGAGTGCCTGCGTCTGGCTATGCTCTCGGAGTGTAACTCCCATGATTTAGTTAATCGTTATGAAACGAATAACTGTATGTAGAAGAGAGTGCCTGCGTCTGGCTATGCTCTCGGAGTGTAACTCCCATGATTTAGTTAATCGTTATGAAACGAATAACTGTATGTAGAAGAGAGTGCCTACGTCTGGCTATGTATGCTCTCGGAGTGTAACTCCCATGATTTAGTTAATCGTTATGAAACGAATAACTGTATGTAGAAGAGAGTGCCTACGTCTGGCTATGTATGCTCTCGGGGTGTAACTCCCATGATTTAGTTAATCGTTATGAAACGAATAACTGTATGTAGAAGAGAGTGCCTACGTCTGGCTATGTATGCTCTCGGAGTGTAACTCCCATGATTTAGTTAATCGTTATGAAACGAATAACTGTATGTTGAAGAGAGTGCCTGCGTCTGGCTATGCTCTCGGAGTGTAACTCCCATGATTTAGTTAATCGTTATGAAACGAATAACTGTATGTTGAAGAGAGTGCCTGCGTCTGGCTATGCTATCGGAGTGTAACTCCCATGATTTAGTTAATCGTTATGAAACGAATAACTGTATGTAGAAGAGAGTGCCTACGTCTGGCTATGTATGCTCTCGGAGTGTAACTCCCATGATTTAGTTAATCGTTATGAAACGAATAACTGTATGTAGAAGAGAGTGCCTGCGTCTGGCTATGCTCTCGGAGTGTAACTCCCATGATTTAGTTAATCGTTATGAAACGAATAACTGTATGTAGAAGAGAGTGCCTACGTCTGGCTATGTATGCTCTCGGAGTGTAACTCCCATGATTTAGTTAATCGTTATGAAACGAATAACTGTATGTAGAAGAGAGTGCCTACGTCTGGCTATGTATGCTCTCGGGGTGTAACTCCCATGATTTAGTTAATCGTTATGAAACGAATAACTGTATGTTGAAGAGAGTGCCTGCGTCTGGCTATGCTCTCGGAGTGTAACTCCCATGATTTAGTTAATCGTTATGAAACGAAAAACTGTATGTAGAAGAGAGTGCCTACGTCTGGCTATGTATGCTCTCGGGGTGTAACTCCCATGATTTAGTTAATCGTTATGAAACGAATAACTGTATGTTGAAGAGAGTGCCTGCGTCTGGCTATGCTCTCGGAGTGTAACTCCCATGATTTAGTTAATCGTTATGAAACGAATAACTGTATGTTGAAGAGAGTGCCTGCGTCTGGCTATGCTCTCGGAGTGTAACTCCCATGATTTAGTTAATCGTTATGAAACGAATAATTGTATGTAGAAGAGAGTGCCTGCGTCTGGCTATGCTCTCGGAGTGTAACTCCCATGATTTAGTTAATCGTTATGAAACGAATAACTGTATGTTGAAGAGAGTGCCTGCGTCTGGCTATGCTCTCGGAGTGTAACTCCCATGATTTAGTTAATCGTTATGAAACGAATAACTGTATGTTGAAGAGAGTGCCTGCGTCTGGCTATGCTCTCGGAGTGTAACTCCCATGATTTAGTTAATCGTTATGAAACGAATAACTGTATGTAGAAGAGAGTGCCTACGTCTGGCTATGTATGCTCTCGGAGTGTAACTCCCATGATTTAGTTAATCGTTATGAAACGAATAACTGTATGTAGAAGAGAGTGCCTACGTCTGGCTATGTATGCTCTCGGGGTGTAACTCCCATGATTTAGTTAATCGTTATGAAACGAATAACTGTATGTTGAAGAGAGTGCCTGCGTCTGGCTATGCTCTCGGAGTGTAACTCCCATGATTTAGTTAATCGTTATGAAACGAAAAACTGTATGTAGAAGAGAGTGCCTACGTCTGGCTATGTATGCTCTCGGGGTGTAACTCCCATGATTTAGTTAATCGTTATGAAACGAATAACTGTATGTTGAAGAGAGTGCCTGCGTCTGGCTATGCTCTCGGAGTGTAACTCCCATGATTTAGTTAATCGTTATGAAACGAATAACTGTATGTTGAAGAGAGTGCCTGCGTCTGGCTATGCTCTCGGAGTGTAACTCCCATGATTTAGTTAATCGTTATGAAACGAATAATTGTATGTAGAAGAGAGTGCCTGCGTCTGGCTATGCTCTCGGAGTGTAACTCCCATGATTTAGTTAATCGTTATGAAACGAATAACTGTATGTTGAAGAGAGTGCCTGCGTCTGGCTATGCTCTCGGAGTGTAACTCCCATGATTTAGTTAATCGTTATGAAACGAATAACTGTATGTTGAAGAGAGTGCCTGCGTCTGGCTATGCTCTCGGAGTGTAACTCCCATGATTTAGTTAATCGTTATGAAACGAATAACTGTATGTAGAAGAGAGTGCCTACGTCTGGCTATGTATGCTCTCGGAGTGTAACTCCCATGATTTAGTTAATCGTTATGAAACGAATAACTGTATGTAGAAGAGAGTGCCTGCGTCTGGCTATGCTCTCGGAGTGTAACTCCCATGATTTAGTTAATCGTTATGAAACGAATAACTGTATGTTGAAGAGAGTGCCTGCGTCTGGCTATGCTCTCGGAGTGTAACTCCCATGATTTAGTTAATCGTTATGAAACGAATAACTGTATGTTGAAGAGAGTGCCTGCGTCTGGCTATGCTCTCGGAGTGTAACTCCCATGATTTAGTTAATCGTTATGAAACGAATAACTGTATGTAGAAGAGAGTGCCTGCGTCTGGCTATGCTCTCGGAGTGTAACTCCCATGATTTAGTTAATCGTTATGAAACGAATAACTGTATGTTGAAGAGAGTGCCTACGTCTGGCTATGTATGCTCTCGGGGTGTAACTCCCATGATTTAGTTAATCGTTATGAAACGAATAACTGTATGTTGAAGAGAGTGCCTGCGTCTGGCTATGCTCTCGGAGTGTAACTCCCATGATTAAGTTAATCGTTATGAAACGAATAACTGTATGTAGAAGAGAGTGCCTACGTCTGGCTATGTATGCTCTCGGAGTGTAACTCCCATGATTTAGTTAATCGTTATGAAACGAATAACTGTATGTTGAAGAGAGTGCCTGCGTCTGGCTATGCTCTCGGAGTGTAACTCCCATGATTTAGTTAATCGTTATGAAACGAAAAACTGTATGTAGAAGAGAGTGCCTACGTCTGGCTATGTATGCTCTCGGAGTGTAACTCCCATGATTTAGTTAATCGTTATGAAACGAATAACTGTATGTAGAAGAGAGTGCCTACGTCTGGCTATGTATGCTCTCGGGGTGTAACTCCCATGATTTAGTTAATCGTTATGAAACGAATAACTGTATGTTGAAGAGAGTGCCTGCGTCTGGCTATGCTCTCGGAGTGTAACTCCCATGATTTAGTTAATCGTTATGAAACGAAAAACTGTATGTAGAAGAGAGTGCCTACGTCTGGCTATGTATGCTCTCGGGGTGTAACTCCCATGATTTAGTTAATCGTTATGAAACGAATAACTGTATGTTGAAGAGAGTGCCTGCGTCTGGCTATGCTCTCGGAGTGTAACTCCCATGATTTAGTTAATCGTTATGAAACGAATAACTGTATGTTGAAGAGAGTGCCTGCGTCTGGCTATGCTCTCGGAGTGTAACTCCCATGATTTAGTTAATCGTTATGAAACGAATAACTGTATGTTGAAGAGAGTGCCTGCGTCTGGCTATGCTCTCGGAGTGTAACTCCCATGATTTAGTTAATCGTTATGAAACGAAAAACTGTATGTAGAAGAGAGTGCCTACGTCTGGCTATGTATGCTCTCGGGGTGTAACTCCCATGATTTAGTTAATCGTTATGAAACGAATAACTGTATGTTGAAGAGAGTGCCTGCGTCTGGCTATGCTCTCGGAGTGTAACTCCCATGATTTAGTTAATCGTTATGAAACGAATAACTGTATGTTGAAGAGAGTGCCTGCGTCTGGCTATGCTCTCGGAGTGTAACTCCCATGATTTAGTTAATCGTTATGAAACGAATAATTGTATGTAGAAGAGAGTGCCTGCGTCTGGCTATGCTCTCGGAGTGTAACTCCCATGATTTAGTTAATCGTTATGAAACGAATAACTGTATGTTGAAGAGAGTGCCTGCGTCTGGCTATGCTCTCGGAGTGTAACTCCCATGATTTAGTTAATCGTTATGAAACGAATAACTGTATGTTGAAGAGAGTGCCTGCGTCTGGCTATGCTCTCGGAGTGTAACTCCCATGATTTAGTTAATCGTTATGAAACGAATAACTGTATGTAGAAGAGAGTGCCTACGTCTGGCTATGTATGCTCTCGGAGTGTAACTCCCATGATTTAGTTAATCGTTATGAAACGAATAACTGTATGTAGAAGAGAGTGCCTACGTCTGGCTATGTATGCTCTCGGGGTGTAACTCCCATGATTTAGTTAATCGTTATGAAACGAATAACTGTATGTTGAAGAGAGTGCCTGCGTCTGGCTATGCTCTCGGAGTGTAACTCCCATGATTTAGTTAATCGTTATGAAACGAAAAACTGTATGTAGAAGAGAGTGCCTACGTCTGGCTATGTATGCTCTCGGGGTGTAACTCCCATGATTTAGTTAATCGTTATGAAACGAATAACTGTATGTTGAAGAGAGTGCCTGCGTCTGGCTATGCTCTCGGAGTGTAACTCCCATGATTTAGTTAATCGTTATGAAACGAATAACTGTATGTTGAAGAGAGTGCCTGCGTCTGGCTATGCTCTCGGAGTGTAACTCCCATGATTTAGTTAATCGTTATGAAACGAATAATTGTATGTAGAAGAGAGTGCCTGCGTCTGGCTATGCTCTCGGAGTGTAACTCCCATGATTTAGTTAATCGTTATGAAACGAATAACTGTATGTTGAAGAGAGTGCCTGCGTCTGGCTATGCTCTCGGAGTGTAACTCCCATGATTTAGTTAATCGTTATGAAACGAATAACTGTATGTTGAAGAGAGTGCCTGCGTCTGGCTATGCTCTCGGAGTGTAACTCCCATGATTTAGTTAATCGTTATGAAACGAATAACTGTATGTAGAAGAGAGTGCCTACGTCTGGCTATGTATGCTCTCGGAGTGTAACTCCCATGATTTAGTTAATCGTTATGAAACGAATAACTGTATGTAGAAGAGAGTGCCTGCGTCTGGCTATGCTCTCGGAGTGTAACTCCCATGATTTAGTTAATCGTTATGAAACGAATAACTGTATGTTGAAGAGAGTGCCTGCGTCTGGCTATGCTCTCGGAGTGTAACTCCCATGATTTAGTTAATCGTTATGAAACGAATAACTGTATGTTGAAGAGAGTGCCTGCGTCTGGCTATGCTCTCGGAGTGTAACTCCCATGATTTAGTTAATCGTTATGAAACGAATAACTGTATGTAGAAGAGAGTGCCTGCGTCTGGCTATGCTCTCGGAGTGTAACTCCCATGATTTAGTTAATCGTTATGAAACGAATAACTGTATGTTGAAGAGAGTGCCTACGTCTGGCTATGTATGCTCTCGGGGTGTAACTCCCATGATTTAGTTAATCGTTATGAAACGAATAACTGTATGTTGAAGAGAGTGCCTGCGTCTGGCTATGCTCTCGGAGTGTAACTCCCATGATTAAGTTAATCGTTATGAAACGAATAACTGTATGTAGAAGAGAGTGCCTACGTCTGGCTATGTATGCTCTCGGAGTGTAACTCCCATGATTTAGTTAATCGTTATGAAACGAATAACTGTATGTTGAAGAGAGTGCCTGCGTCTGGCTATGCTCTCGGAGTGTAACTCCCATGATTTAGTTAATCGTTATGAAACGAATAACTGTATGTTGAAGAGAGTGCCTGCGTCTGGCTATGCTCTCGGAGTGTAACTCCCATGATTTAGTTAATCGTTATGAAACGAATAACTGTATGTAGAAGAGAGTGCCTACGTCTGGCTATGTATGCTCTCGGGGTGTAACTCCCATGATTTAGTTAATCGTTATGAAACGAATAACTGTATGTTGAAGAGAGTGCCTGCGTCTGGCTATGCTCTCGGAGTGTAACTCCCATGATTTAGTTAATCGTTATGAAACGAATAACTGTATGTAGAAGAGAGTGCCTGCGTCTGGCTATGCTCTCGGAGTGTAACTCCCATGATTTAGTTAATCGTTATGAAACGAATAACTGTATGTAGAAGAGAGTGCCTACGTCTGGCTATGTATGCTCTCGGAGTGTAACTCCCATGATTTAGTTAATCGTTATGAAACGAATAACTGTATGTAGAAGAGAGTGCCTACGTCTGGCTATGTATGCTCTCGGGGTGTAACTCCCATGATTTAGTTAATCGTTATGAAACGAATAACTGTATGTAGAAGAGAGTGCCTGCGTCTGGCTATGCTCTCGGAGTGTAACTCCCATGATTTAGTTAATCGTTATGAAACGAATAACTGTATGTTGAAGAGAGTGCCTGCGTCTGGCTATGCTCTCGGAGTGTAACTCCCATGATTTAGTTAATCGTTATGAAACGAATAACTGTATGTAGAAGAGAGTGCCTGCGTCTGGCTATGCTCTCGGAGTGTAACTCCCATGATTTAGTTAATCGTTATGAAACGAATAACTGTATGTAGAAGAGAGTGCCTACGTCTGGCTATGTATGCTCTCGGAGTGTAACTCCCATGATTTAGTTAATCGTTATGAAACGAATAACTGTATGTAGAAGAGAGTGCCTGCGTCTGGCTATGCTCTCGGAGTGTAACTCCCATGATTTAGTTAATCGTTATGAAACGAATAACTGTATGTAGAAGAGAGTGCCTGCGTCTGGCTATGCTCTCGGAGTGTAACTCCCATGATTTAGTTAATCGTTATGAAACGAATAACTGTATGTAGAAGAGAGTGCCTGCGTCTGGCTATGCTCTCGGAGTGTAACTCCCATGATTTAGTTAATCGTTATGAAACGAGTAACTGTATGTAGAAGAGAGTGCCTGCGTCTGGCTATGCTCTCGGAGTGTAACTCCCATGATTTAGTTAATCGTTATGAAACGAATAACTGTATGTAGAAGAGAGTGCCTGCGTCTGGCTATGCTCTCGGAGTGTAACTCCCATGATTTAGTTAATCGTTATGAAACGAATAACTGTATGTAAAAGAGAGTGCCTGCGTCTGGCTATGCTCTCGGAGTGTAACTCCCATGATTTAGTTAATCGTTATGAAACGAATAACTGTATGTAGAAGAGAGTGCCTATGTCTGGCTATGTATGCTCTCGGAGTGTAACTCCCATGATTTAGTTAATCGTTATGAAACGAATAACTGTATGTAGAAGAGAGTGCCTACGTCTGGCTATGTATGCTCTCGGAGTGTAACTCCCATGATTTAGTTAATCGTTATGAAACGAATAACTGTATGTAGAAGAGAGTGCCTACGTCTGGCTATGTATGCTCTCGGAGTGTAACTCCCATGATTTAGTTAATCGTTATGAAACGAATAACTGTATGTAGAAGAGAGTGCCTACGTCTGGCTATGTATGCTCTCGGAGTGTAACTCCCATGATTTAGTTAATCGTTATGAAACGAATAACTGTATGTAGAAGAGAGTGCCTACGTCTGGCTATGCTCTCGGAGTGTAACTCCCATGATTTAGTTAATCGTTATGAAACGAATAACTGTATGTTGAAGAGAGTGCCTGCGTCTGGCTATGCTCTCGGAGTGTAACTCCCATGATTTAGTTAATCGTTATGAAACGAATAACTGTATGTTGAAGAGAGTGCCTGCGTCTGGCTATGCTCTCGGAGTGTAACTCCCATGATTTAGTTAATCGTTATGAAACGAATAACTGTATGTAGAAGAGAGTGCCTGCGTCTGGCTATGCTCTCGGAGTGTAACTCCCATGATTTAGTTAATCGTTATGAAACGAATAACTGTATGTAGAAGAGAGTGCCTGCGTCTGGCTATGCTCTCGGAGTGTAACTCCCATGATTTAGTTAATCGTTATGAAACGAATAACTGTATGTAGAAGAGAGTGCCTGCGTCTGGCTATGCTCTCGGAGTGTAACTCCCATGATTTAGTTAATCGTTATGAAACGAATAACTGTATGTAGAAGAGAGTGCCTACGTCTGGCTATGTATGCTCTCGGAGTGTAACTCCCATGATTTAGTTAATCGTTATGAAACGAATAACTGTATGTAGAAGAGAGTGCCTGCGTCTGGCTCTGCTCTCGGGGTGTAACTCCCATGATTTAGTTCGCTATGATCGAATGTAGAAGAGAGTGCCTGCGTTTGGCTCTGCTCTCGGGGTGTAACTCCCATGATTTAGTTCGCTATGATCGAATGTAGAAGAGAGTGCCTGCGTCTGGCTCTGCTCTCGGGGTGTAACTCCCATGATTTAGTTCGCTATGATCGAATGTAGAAGAGAGTGCCTGCGTCTGGCTCTGCTCTCGGGGTGTAACTCCGACGATTTGGGAAATCGTACATAGGGATCATCACGCTTATAATTCTAAGATAGCCTGAGTGAGCAAAATGCACAGCTTTGGCTCGTACAAATACATAGCTTCAATCCGATTTCGGCCGTTCGGCTTGGTGCAGCATAATTTTCAGCGCTTTGCCGGCTCGCAAACCGTACCGGCCGATACACCAGCCGCGCTCAATCGCGCTACTATCAAAAAGTCTGATGTTAATTCGGAAATTTCATCACCAAAGCTTATTCATATTTTATCTGAAAGGAAAGCAGAGCTGGAGATGTGCCTCCTCAGCGTTCCAATGAAATCCAAGCATGTGTTTATGTTTGCGGGTTTATTGTGAAAAAGATGGCACCGAATTGTTATATTATAAAAGATCGCAGTCACACCGAACTGAAATTAACTGATGATTGGGACAAAGATTGGCTAAAGGAATGTAAAGAACATTCCGTAGTCAATATTGAAACAATTATTAAAAGCACAATTGCTATCAGTTTGAAAAGATTTTCTAAAATAAAAAATCATGAAAGAGAAAAATTAAATTACAAATAGAATTAATTTATTTTTTATGTTATAGCAGGCAAACGTGCAAGAGGCTCACCTGATGTGAAGCGATACCGCCGCCCATGGACACTCACATTGCCAGAAGGCTCGCAAGTGCGTTGCCGGCCTTTCAAGAATTGGTACGCTCTTTTCTTGAAGGACCCTAAGTCGAATTGGTTCGGAAATACTTCAGTGGGCAGCTGGTTCCACATAGTGGTGGTGCGCGGCAAAAACTGCCTCAGGAAACGCTCAGTTGTGGAACGGCGGACATCGAGGTGATACGGGTGGAATTTTATTAGACCGAACAACTCTTCTAAACACTCCCCATGGTAAATGCGGTAGAAGATGCAGAGGGACCCAACATCTCTACGCAACGCCAAGGGATCGAGCCGCACGGAAAGTGATTGGTCGTCGACGATTAACTATTATTCTTTGCATTACATATAATTTGACTATGAAATCAACGGAACACGCCGCAGTACACTTACTGGGCTTAAGACCTCCGACGGATACGGCTAATATTGAAAAGTGTTTAAGTAGTAGTTCGTTTGTAGTTAAAAATTAAGAAATGTTGATAACTTGCAATTTGGACCAGGGAAATTTAGGCGTGGGCGTATAACCGACGAACAAAACCCGCATCAGGCCTACGGCGCCGTTCTCACCAATATGCAATGTATCGTTATTCGGAAATCCTTATTTCCGTATTTTATAAATTCACTTTGAAACTACGACTACTAGAATCAGCCCTTGTACAGCCTTGTGTACATCCCCAAGTGCCGCAATCACGATTGCGATGGTCGCATTGTGAAACAGCGTAGAAGTTCAATATTTTCTAAAGAGTAAACTTAAATAGGCAACTTCTGGACGGACAGGCTCTCAGATAGGCCGCATTTCAATTAACATCGGGAGGGATACTAAATAAAAGTGTCGAACGACGATAGTAATAACAACTGGACTATTAGTAATCGCTTCGAATCTGCGATATGTATTGGTGTATATATGTATAGTATATAAATATAATTAGATTTTCGTAAACCCATCAAACTGAATATACCATGCTTAAGACGTTTAAGCATTGATACGTTTATTTGTATAAATGCACGTTGCTTCGGCCAAACGTCTATAATATAGTAATATTTTGAAAGTGGTTTTTGTTAAAACACCAATATAATCTATTATACGATGCACTATGGTTTGTGCTGAGCATTTGTGGCGGGAACGGAGATGAAGAAACATTAATGGTCCATGAATGACATGAGAATAAATTTCACATTACTTTATTTAAATTGCCAAATTAAACAAACTGCTATTTTTATTCGTATACAATAACCTTACGCACAACTAACAAAATTGTGTGGCCAATGTATTACATTATCAATAAGTGTATCTATATAGTTATAATTACTGCAACGTCAACGTCATTGACCTATGACGTTGACGTTGCAGTACGTCTACAATGTGTGGTTGTGCAGGTGTGGACTCCAGCCCTGAAGGCATGCTGGCGGTTATAGTGGAAAGGCTGCATTGTCCATGAGACATTGCAATGGTCTGCATGTGGCTTTTTTTAATTTTGATAAACGCATTATAATTATTATATGTCTCGACAATGGTCTATCCGATCAACCAAAACATAAACTTTAGTGTTGTACATGAAGACGCACTTTGTTTGTTAATATTGACAGAGGAAACAAAATGTAAGAAAAAACGATCAAGGGCTGATCTAATAACTTTGGAAATGGACAAAAATGCATGAAATGGTGAAATTAGGTCGACTTTCGACATCAAAAGACAATTTAAATGTCCCGGGAGAAATGACATTTTATAATATAAACAGACAGAAAAAAATAAAATATTTATCGTAAATGTAAATTTTGCCATATTAGTCTTAAGTAAATAGTTTTTGATCACTTTGCCGTGGTGGTTAATGGCGTGGTATGGCGTATAATGGGGGTCCTAGGTTCTTATTCCAACTATTCTTTTCTCATTGCCCCAAAGGAAAATCAACCATGTTTCGTGTCTTTATAAACATGAAAGTGGTCAGAAATCTTGCTTAACGCCCTACCCATATCAAGACCGAAGACCTAATAAATAATTGCGAAGAAATATAAAAATCATTGCCGGCGCAGCTCGCTGAAGATAATTCTGAGTCAAGGCATTTGATACGGAAATTATAGTTCATGAACTTTGAACTTTACTGTGGAACTTAAGCATGCTGCCATGATTGTTTATTAATAACAGCACAAAATTATTATAATTAAAATACATCACACGATCTGCGAGCGTATGCTTTTGATTTACGTGAGACATGGAGTCAAATAAAGTGCGCGCCATAAACCCACAGAATAAATAATCGTACTTAAAAGCCTCAAGCCGAGTTTACCGCGCCTTTCTGATTTTTTTATTTCAATTTTCGCATGAAAACTTGACAAATGTTGTGTGCAATTCATTTAGTTGATTGCATTTAATATTAACAAGGTTTCGCGGATTTTGGCCTGTTGCGTGTCCCTGAATAAAAGATGCTTCATCGCCGCTGAATAATGCCTCCATTGTCTTCGTGGGATTAGGACGAACGGATGAACTTGTATGTTTTATAAAATTACAATAATTTTCTCTGCCTGTTTCGGACTTTGACAAAACAAGACGTTTGCAACAACGCCGTTCCATAACTGAGCGTTTATTAAGACAATTTGCCGCGCACCACCACAATGTGGAAACAGCTGCCAAAAAGCTGCTGAAAAGAGCGTACCAATTCTTAAAAGATCGGAAACGCACTTGCGAGACTTCTGGCAATGTGAGTGGCCATGATGTACCATTTAACATCAGATGAGCCTCTTGCCCGTTAATCCCTTGTTTGCAATCACCCGGATTATTTCAGACATCTACAATGGCAGTATCTTGTTTATTAGACAGATTATATATATATATATATATATATATATACGATTAACGATAAATATATATATATATATTTATCGTTAATCGTCATCATCGAATCTCAAGTTTATATTTGGTTGCCTAAACTATTTCCTGACTTCTTAAGAATAAGAATAATGGCATCCTAAAATAATCTAGAGGCGTTGCAACCCTTGATCGGAGACATACATATAGATATATATATAGAGAGCAAAATATCCGTCGGTGAGCAGTCAGGGCTGAAACTAACCTCATGGGCCGTACGCTTCATGACAAAGCTCGGTATCGAGGCATCTAGACGTTTAGGAAACTCACCGTTTTAGATGCAGACTTATTGTTTTGTAAATACATTAATTGGTGGTTTGTTTAATAAATAAATAAGCTCCGTGTTACATCGCGTCATGAAACATCAAAGTTCTTTCAGTCAAGTTTAATTTAAATTTTTATCCACAGTTTAAGTTAAATTAAGTTAACGTGGCGTGGTGCATTAACCTTTCCAAAGTCCGTTTACTTTAAAGAATTTAGTGAATACATTCGTGTGTACTCAGATAGTAATTTTGCGAGCAGACGGTTAATATAGCTCTCAGTTTAGACCTGCATAGCTGGATGTCTAGATATTTAGGTTAAATGCGAATTCATTGCATTCTCTGTCATGGTTATTAACCGCGGTTTGGCTTCCTGTCCTAAAATAACCATATTTAATGTGTACTTACATATTTATTAAAGTCCCAACAAAAAATATAAAATATTCTATTCGAAATGGCCTTTAATATTACATATATTAAAGGCCATTTCGAATTTCTTCTCTCTCTTCTTCGCATCACTTCTGGGTCTAGACACGGCAATTTATCACTAATTTTAGAAAAATTAAAAAAAATCACTTTTGGGTCTAGACACGGGAACTCTGCGGTTTCTATTAGATCCAATAGATTTCTAGGCAAAACAATTAAAGCCTAGGCCAGAAATCTTCGTTTTCTCTCAGCAGAGCATACCTCTATGACGAAAATTGGCAATTTTTATTTTTGTATTTAAATGATTAGGAACTATTACAATTAAATTGGTTGTTTTGATGAGACCTTTTTTATCGAAATCGATAAGAAATGCTCTGCTGTGCCCGGGAAGCTGGCAGAGCATTTCACGTTTAAAAAAATATATATCTTCTGGACTTAAATGTGCAGAACTCTTTCTAAAAACTATCAGGAACTCTAGAACTATTGTGTTTGCTGCCAGAACTCAATTTTTTTTGTGCTCTGCTGGTAAGTGCTCTGCTAAATTCACAGACACCCTTGTGACAAGGTGCAGAGTTAATTTTTAAAAAGTGTATCGCTGAGAGGTTCACAACATGATCTAAGACTGAATCTTGTTACACTTTGGCTGAAGTTTTCAGTCCTTTTTCGCAAAAAAAGGTGACTTGAGACGTTCCACTTTGATCGATCGAGTCTCTTTATTTGTAAAATCTTTTGATTTAGGGCATGTCCTGTATATTGATGATAAGCACGGAGTCTTGTTTTATAATACGCGACAGAGTCCTAGCGGGAATCTTCATCTCTCGTGATAACAGTTTTAACAGCATTATCTCATTCTTATCCTATCTTATTATCTCAGCCTTAGTAGTATAACAACACGCGGCCGATCTTTTCTGTTTTTCGATAGACCAAGTTGTTGTTGTATATGTTGATAGTAGGTACATACGGCTTGTACCAAGCTTTTTAAGTGTCTTGAATATGATCACGACGGCTATATACCCACTTTGTTCGAGGCGATCATTGCAATACTATTTTCTTCAAGACCCGATTCCATATTGTAATTTGATAGTGAACACGAAAAAAAAATGTGAAATGGCGCAAAATCGAAACAAGTTTTTAAAATAATATACGTGTTCCAAATTCAAAATAATTCAAACAAAGAAATGTTTTTATGTGACAGACTATTTATATATAACACTAACGGAATGATTACTTTAAAGGACTATTTAAGGATTAGAAGTGAATAACTTGAGAAAAATTGTATAAGGCGAAATTTTCTATTTAGATAATTTAAATTTACCTTTTGTGCACGAGTCTCGGGTAAAATAAAGATAAACTTACCAATTACAAAACAATTACTTTCGTCTAATCTTCAAAGAAAGCGCAAAGAGGGCAGCCAATTCAACATGTTTTAAGCTAACGATTTTACAAAATTTCCACTTTGCAGACTTGCTTTACATTATATTTATAATTTATAATTTTTAAATAAATCTTGTTATTAAATATTAAAACTGTGGACGTGGTGTTTCTTTAATTACTAATAATCCTAGTTGCACTTTCTCGTGTATAGGTATAATTTTGAAAAATGCAAATAGCTTTCTGTAGTCCTCTTTATATTATGATTTTTATTTTATGGGAGCAATTGTTACTAAAATACGTATTTGTTTTGCAAATATTTGATTTAAATAATGAAACGCTGATTGATGGGTGACCTATGTCCTACCGAGTAATGCAATGCACCACGAAACGAAATAGACTGCTTGATCACTGGTGGGTAATTGTCCGTGCGTGCACCGAAGGTTAATGTGCTTCATTCATGGTCAGTATTAGTCTGGCACCATGCAGTTATTGTTGTGACGGCAGATCGCGTGGTCACTATGTGGTGACGACATGTACTGTGGTTAGTGGTGATTTTTATTCGTGTACATCGCTGATGGGACCTACTTCTTTGATGTTCTCGAACGAAAGTTGAACTTCGAGATAGCTTATTAATATTCTTGATTCCTATGAAAATGCATTAATTCCGAACAAAATATATTAATGCATGAGCCGAGGTTTGAATGGACATGTACAATTATGATTGTTTTGTTTTAAGAATAAAAACACTTAACCAAAGACTATACGGCACATAAGAAGCTTTCACATAAGTTGTGGTTTATACTTCATTCACTTATAAACGTCTCCTGAAGGGATTTTTAGTAGCTGTTTGAACGTTCGTAGCTATCCTTAGTTATACAACCATTTACCTGATGTACTAAAGTAAGCATAAACTGGTTAAACTGACATTTTTGAGGCTAATTACGCATTAAATTTTAAATATATTTTTTAACTGATATAAGCAACTAATTTTAAAAGTCTATTGAAATTGTTAAACAATGAATCATTTCCTTTCAGACATAAACATGCTGTTTGCGATCCTCTTCCCGATATTAGTGGCGTCGCAGGAGCCCTGCCCGACGTGTGTACGAGGCAACGAAACCTGTTACAACGTTTCACACGTTTTCGATATAGACGCACCATTCCGAAATCGCGTAGTTATCCACAAATTAGCGCTGTTAAGATCTAGCAACACCCTATTTTACAGTTTCGAGCCGACAATCACCGACCCGGAGTATTACAAAGTGGGCTCTATAAATATTGATGATCCGACAAACAGCTCGGTCGTTTCCGTCGGCAAAATCATGAATTTCGGTACATTTGATCTCGACCAGGATAATGGGTTGGTTTACTTGGGCGGCGGTGATGGCATATATGTCCTAGATACTAAGGTCGACAAAGTTGCGCCCTACAGCTCCCGCGGTGATTCAGTACTTAGTCTTTTTTACAAGGGAAATGTCTATTTCGTTACATATGGAGACTCTCGAGTTGTTAAGAAAAAAGGGGACAATTTCGAAGTTATCGTTGAACATACTATGCCACTGAAAACGTTTGTCGTCAGTAAAGACTATGTTACTGTTTGTTTGAGTACTTATGGCCTCTTTGCTAGTAAGAAAGATAAAATTGTTTGGTTGAGTTACAACCCATACTTTCGTGGACTAGCCGTTGACCGACACGACGTTATATACACTTGGTGGTTGGACGGAATCTATAAGGTTATTATAGAGAAGAACTTATCTGAATCTAGGATCGTCAAGGCAGTGTATATTGATGACGTTGGGTCGCTGACCTTTGATTTGGATAATAACTTCATATTTACATCCGGTAAAAGTCTGTACAGGCTGAATGATTTGAATACTACATGTGACGGAAGTGAGAAAAAAAAGAAAATAAGGATTTGATATAATTGGTTAATTTATGATTAAGATATTGATTAAGCCAGTACAAATATGTTTTTTTACTTTTATGTGATTGTTTTTGCATTATTTTAAAATTGCGATTTTGTTAAAAATTACAGTTATTTATTAATTGTATTAAATCTCAAATGATAACAATAATATAGTTAATACAAATTAAAATCAAATAGTAAATTAATTTATTTTATTTATATTAGAAAGTTGTAGTCAACTTCGCAAACACTAAGCCCATTAAATAAATGAAATTAAAATGGAGGCCTTTAATTTCCTACTAAAATTAACTGAAAATAATGATTGACATTTGCAATTTATATTAAGAAACTTATGTAGAAATTTAGTACATATTATGGCTTAATTCTCTAAGTTATTAGTTCTAATTCTAATAGGAAGTCCATCGCAGGAATAGGTCTCCTCCAATTAATGCAATTTTTCCCTTACACAACCCATCTGGAGTTCTGAAAAGGTCGTCCTTTAATTGCATTTGGGGATTAAAGCATATTCAACCTTTCTAATGCTAAACTGAATCGCTGTCAAAATCTATAGCACGCTAATTAACGTGAAAAGTGTCTTAACAAAGACATATGGTGGGTCTTAATATATATAAACATTTTATTTTTCTCTAAATAACTGCCTCTGATGACTATAAATAGTGATACAAAACACAGCTGATCATGAATATACGCAACTTGTCTAGTATTTCGAATTTAAATTAAATAAAGCTTTTTATAAATATGACGAATACTTAAATGATCCTAATCCTTGGTATTGATTTGATACAGTTCAAACAATTTGTATGACTCAAATCTTAGCGATTAATAAGAGTAGCGTAAAGTTTGTTGCTAGTTCTTCTTGTACGCCTTTGACTTGCGAACTGGTGGTAAATGTAAATTTACAATTAAAACTTCTTTTCTGACGTTCATAAGTGTACCTATATGAATAAAGTTATTAATTAAATTCCTCTCAGCGATTATTTGGATTTATCGGTTCGGGTTTAACTTTTATAGGAGACATTGAAATTAAAAATAGTTTAAATTAACTTCCTTGAATGACACGACGTGTGAATTGGTAGGATTGCGTCGTTCATTTGTCCTCGCCCTTGCCCCTAATGACCTAATTACAATGCTTACAAGTCACCGCACACATACCCACTGTTATGCCTAGATCAATACACTACCGGGAATAAAATTAATTTAATGATAAAACTCCAAACAACCTTTTATGAGGTAAGAAGCCTAGAACATGACCCAATTCCTTTTCAATTCTGTAAACCTTACAAGAATCAAACGCGCAACATTTAAACACGCTTTCAAATGGGCTCCTGCCCTCTTTTGTCAGGAATCGAACCTATTGAAGTGGGTAAATAATATTTGATGTCGAACTTTGACCACTCAACGTGAGCACCATCAAACATTTAAAATCTTTTTGCCGTTCAAACATTGCTAAGAGGAAAAATCAGTGATCCGAGATAATTTCATAACATTATTTGTAGGTTGTTTTTTTTTGTATTTACATAATATATTGTATAACTTGCTGCCCTATGGTTTGTACTTTGGAATCGACCTGCTCAAATAATCATGTTCTTATGGGAATTCTCTATTGGCTTAACTGGCCATGCAGATTATTCTTCCTTCGGTTATTTTCCATTTCAATATTCTATTTCCTATACTTTTATAATAAAGACAACTTCAGGTACTCATATGAGGCCGTCCGCATTGGGCTACCATTGAATTCCTTTAATGGAAAATACACTTACTGTACGAGCCAAGGCTGTACATTTTGCTCACTCAGGCTTTCTTAGTTTATAAGCGTGATGATCCCTATCTACGTGCCAAGGTTCGTACATTCTTGCTCATTTACAAGCTTGACAAATTCCTATGTTTGTACGTGCCATGGCTGTACATATCGATCACTTATAAGCGTGACGATTTCCAAAATCGTCGGAGTTACGTCCCGAGAGTATAGCCCGACGCAGGCACTCTCTTCTACATTCGTTTATAGCGAACTAAATCATGGGAGTTACACCCCGAGAGCATAGCCAGACGTAGGCACTCTCTTTGACTGTTAAATTGTATTCATTCGGTATATAGCAATTAGCACGTCATTATTTCGCTCATATTCTATTGTAACACGCGAGTGGTAAATATAGAGTAAATCAATAAATCTCTATTATTTGAAGCATCCCGTTGACCCAGGAACCGTACATTTTGGTCCTTCGAGCTATCCGGGAATAGCGGGTCTTTCGCGTTCAGTTGATCGCGTTCGCGTTTTACTCCGTTTTCCTGAAGATCGGCGCCGTGGAAAAACATCCTACTGCTGGTTCGTTGGGTCATCAAGCAAATCAAATACCATCATCCGCATCAATAGAAAAGAGGAGAGCAACGTTTTCAAGGATCCAGACTAGTCCAAATATATCGGCGTCCTTTCAACCTAGTACAAGGCGACAATCTTCAACGGAGAGAGGTAAACTGCAGTAAGCCCTCTCCCAAATTTTTTCAAGAATCCAGACGGGTCAAAATATATCGGCGTCCTTTCAACCTAGAACAAGGCGACGGACGTCAATCTTCAACATAGAGAGGCAAGCGACAGCGCTCGGTACAGTAAGTCCTCTCCAATTGTTTAAAGCACAGAATGTATCCTGGAGGTACAAGCATTTACAGAGAAGCGTAGCAGAGAAGCAAGCAAAGGGTCTAGGAGGTCCTTTTAAAAGATAATAAACAATCCCGTATCCGTCAACACGGTGTGGCGGAAGACGTCGGGTAGTAATCTACAGGCAACATAACAAGAAGAGGAAAGCAGCCATTGCAGTAGGTAAGTCCTTTCCATTTGTTTTGAGCACTATAATTCTGAGAATTATCTCATTTATTCTGAGCATTTTATCAGGCAGAAGCGAATGGTAACGCATTGTTACTACGTATTTTATAAAACATTCGTTTAAGAATTTACTAAGTATATTATATATAAACTAGTTAATAATATATACCATAATGGAGAATTTGTTCCAAGCTTCTTTCACTGACAGCCTGAAATCCTTCAGGTATTCAAAAAAAACCGAAGAGTTGCTTCGTAAACAAGCAGCTTTATTTAGGTCCTTTGATAGTATGTTAGAACTATCTAATGGATACTCGTCATTGGATAAATATGATCTTGAAGAAGCCCTAGAAATATTAAAATTCCGATGGGGGTTAATCTTTAAAACCCATATCGAAATAGATGCTGATCTTGGAGGCTCCAACACGGAGTATCAGAATAAATTTTACGAGCAGGAAGCTATATATAGGCACCATAGAAGAGAGATAAATCTCAAATTGCATTCTAAAAGCCTACAGAAGAATTTTCTAGAAATTCATATGGAATCACCGGTACTTAGGGATTCACATAATTCAAAAAATTCATTATATGCCTTGGAAATGGCTAATAATCAAACCGGACAAGACATAATTTCAAAACAACAGCGACCTTCATCAAAATGTAGCATCAGCAAAAAATCGCTGTCGACGCATTTCAATAAACGAGGAAATGAAAATAAAATACAATATTGTCAATTATGCAACTTATCTAACCATGGCCTGTTTAATTGTCAATCATTTTTAGCAAAACATTTTAATGACAGGGTTGATACAATTTTAAGATTGCAGCTTTGCACAAATTGTTTATTTAAACATGAAGTGGAAGTTTGCTTCTCGCATAAAAGATGCATGATTTGTTCTCAAAAACATAACACGATCCTGCACGATGCACTATTTAATTTAAATTTAAATTATTCTACTACGCAAGAAGAGCAATCATTTCAATATAAAATGGAAAATAAAAATTCTTCGTCTTCGGCAAGGGTGAAAGAAATAGCAGGAAATGGTGACAAGCACAGTACTTATGCAGATATTGGCCAAGGAGGAGAATTATCCAAATTAGTAAGGAGCGTAGTACAATCGTTATCTTCAGAGAGCATAGAACATCACAGCTTCATTTCCGGGGTAGGAGAGACCTTTCACAAAAGTACGGATCAAATTACGCTACTCTCTACTAAGGAGAAAACTGGTAGTAAATTACCTATGGATAAGCACAGTACTTATGCAGATATTGGTCAAGGAGGAGAATTATCCAAATTAGTAAAGAGCGTAGTACAATCGTTTACTTCAGATAGCATGGAGCATCATGGCATCATTTCCGGGGCAGAAGGGGGTCCCTTACAACATAATACAGGTCAACTTACAATGACCAGTTGTTCAGTTCATAATAATAACCCCAATGTGAGTACCAAAAAGAACATTGATGGTAAATTATCCATTGAATCTATTAGCAAGCCGACATGGCAACCCATAGAGCAGCAAACGCAACTTGATTGTAAAGTAAGCGAAGAAGATAAATCACATCGCGTTAATGTGGGTATCAAGAGAATGAAATGCTTACAAGTCAAGCAAGAAACAGAAGATAAACAAAACTTGTCTTCATCCATGTCTTCTACGATTAATAAAAACCGAAATCGCAGCTTAGTATTATCTAAACCTTTGTTGGAAGCACCGATTAAAGTGCCTACGGGGGCGTATTTGCAATGCAACTTAACACAAGGGTCCGACAAGGTTGTAAGAAACAATAGAATCATAACTAGAAACAGTAATAGGAAACGTTCGCATGGATCAAAAAAGGTGGTACACAAATTAAATGTTTTGCCTATCAATAAAGGCAAGAAATATATTAAGCAACAAGCATTCGTGAAAAAGCAGAAGGTTCGAAGTAAAAAAGGAGTTAAAAATAGAAAGGAATTTACAGGAAGGTCAAAAAGAAAGGTCAGAAAGAGTGATATCTTTCGTAAAAGGGGAAGATTGCGAAGCGTTATCGCTCCGCACTATCGCAGGTTCACCGATTCAGGATTTCATAAAAGTAACATACAGCAAACTTATTCAGTAATGCAATCCTATGAGTCCAATATGAGTAACCAAAGGAAAAGAAAGAAAAGCACCATCTATAAAATTATACTTAAAATTCCTTTAAGCATAAATAAATACAGTTCCATTTATGTATAACATACATCGTCGAAACTTTACATTCAATATTGAGTGAAAGTTATTATTACATATTTAATTTTATAACGTGAAAAAGGATGAATAATATAATATCATAAACAATACATGGAATGCCAGTTCAGCAAAATATCATATGTTAGCTAGTGGATTGACCTACTGTGAAAGACGTCAAATACAATGAATAATATTATGTAGATATCAAATTACCGAGGTACGGTTGCATTTTATAACAATTATATTTAACCTAGGTCATGGTTTCAATCAACAACACAGTAATGTACTTTTATGCTCATGATAGTTCAGAATGTGCTCAAGACAGGTAGTGGATAGGACTTTACGATCATATAAAGATCAAGAGACGTCACGGAGCAGTAGGTGTAGCATCAGCTGAACCAGCAGCCGGTTTCGCAGTGGCGTCAGGGAGACCCACCCGGGACCGGACTCCGATATTTCTTAGTGTTAGTGATAGTGCCGTGGAATAGTATAAGAAGTGTTAACATAAGTTTAGAGACTGTTAAACATTTCCTTAAGTTAAGCATATAATGGTTTCATCTTGTAAAGCACTACATATTCATCTTGCACTTTTTGCCTGGGGGAGTATGTACGAGCCAAGGCTGTACATTTTGCTCACTCAGGCTTTCTTAGTTTATAAGCGTGATGATCCCTATGTACGTGCCAAGGTTCGTACATTCTTGCTCATTTACAAGCTTGACAAATTCCTATGTTTGTACGTGCCATGGCTGTACATATCGATCACTTATAAGCGTGACGATTTCCAAAATCGTCGGAGTTACGTCCCGAGAGTATAGCCCGACGCAGGCACTCTCTTCTACATTCGTTTATAGCGAACTAAATCATGGGAGTTACACCCCGAGAGCATAGCCAGACGTAGGCACTCTCTTTGACTGTTAAATTGTATTCATTCGGTATATAGCAATTAGCACGTCATTATTTCGCTCATATTCTATTGTAACACGCGAGTGGTAAATATAGAGTAAATCAATAAATCTCTATTATTTGAAGCATCCCGTTGACCCAGGAACCGTACACTTACTACATTACGGATCAATAATGGCGAGTATGTATGTTCAAATCAATACTGTTTAGTTATAATACTTCATTAGATATTCAATTATATAAAAATATCATAACTGGAAATTGTACTCAAGATGACAAATACAAAATAATGTTTTCGAGGAATAAAATAATTTTTATTGCCTCCAAGTTGTAATGCGAAAAGGTAAAATCATAAAGAATAATATTTTTCGGGTCTGTAAACGATTCCTGGAGGCACATAATAAACAAGCTAATCTCGTTAAAGCTTAAACGTCCCAACGTAACAGTAAAAAAGATTCAAAACGTACGAGAAAATTCATCTCTGGAGTCCATAAAAATATTTATCCATCAATTTCTGAGTTAGGCAAAGATGAGCGGGGAAAATAAAGACCTGTACTCTCGCTTTCGCTACAGGCACGGATTGGAGCACAGAATTGTCAACACGACGACAGATGACGTGATGTTTCATGATAATCTTAATTGAGAATGTGAATAATATTTTGCAAAAGTTAATTATTTTGTAACGGAAACACTATTAAGAAACCCGAACTTCTTGCACTTTTTGCCTGGGGGAGTATGTACGAGCCAAGGCTGTACATTTTGCTCACTCAGGCTTTCTTAGTTTATAAGCGTGATGATCCCTATGTACGTGCCAAGGTTCGTACATTCTTGCTCATTTACAAGCTTGACAAATTCCTATGTTCGTACGTGCCATGGATATACATTTCGATCACTTATAAGCGTGACGATTTCCCAAATCGTCGGAGTTACGTCCCGAGAGTATAGCCCGACGCAGGCACTCTCTTCTACATTCGTTCATAGCGAACTAAATCATGGGAGTTACACCCCGAGAGCATAGCCAGACGTAGGCACTCTCTTTGACTGTTAAATTGTATTCATTCGGTATATAGCAATTAGCACGTCATTATTTCGCTCATATTCTATTGTAACACGCGAGTGGTAAATATAGAGTAAATCAATAAATCTCTATTATTTGAAGCATCCCGTTGACCCAGGAACCGTACATTTTGGTCCTTCGAGCCATGCAGAATCGTACATAGCGTCAGGCCCCGACATTGTTAAGATAACAAACACAAAGTTTTCTCCCAATCACTTGATTTATTCCAATTCTAATTTCAGTCTCATAATTCAATACGATTTCAATAAACAAATTCAATAGGTAAATATTTCAAAGGCTACTCGGTCATTACGTAACGTGTGCACCGGGCAATGGTCGCTGAACGACTGCCGGAGTTGGATCTGCTTTCTTCCGCGCTTGCACCCGCGGGTGGCGCCGGGAGCCCCGTTACGCCCAAGAGCTTGCGGGGGGTATCTGTTCGCGCCCCGCTCAACGACGGGGCGGTCTATGTATTAGGTCTGGAGCGGCACTAGGTCTCGTAGGTGCTGCGGAGCGTCCTCGCTCTCGAAGAACTCGCTGGTGTAGATGTTTGTCAATGGGGCTGGGAAGCCCCCGCGACGGCGGTAATGGGGGGGTGAGGCGCGCACCGGACGCGCGGTCAGACCACACCGGGTGAGACCCCCGGTAAACCCGAGGGAAGCCCAGTGAGGGACCTGCGGACGAAGTCCATTGAGCGCGCCGATTTGCCGGCAGGAGGTTCCCAGCCCATTTGTTTTAAGATGTACTCGGGTCGAAAACTGGGCCTTTAAGCGGTATCAGGATCCTCCGCGCGCACTAACTCGCGCGGGAAGGCTCGGCGGTGGTCGGGGGGCCTGGTGTGATGCGGGGCGAGATGCTGGAGGTGCTGGAAGCCGGAGGCGTCCGCACGCTCAAACACTTGTCTCGCCAGCGCTTTGATGAAGCTGTCCAGGCTCACCTGTTGTAGGTCTCGTTGGATTGTGGAGTTCCTTACGTAGCGCGGCGCGTCGACGATACGCCGTAGTGTGGTGCTCTGCACGGCCCGCAACCGACGTCGATGCGTCTCGGCCGCAAGCGCATACCACGCGGGCGCCGCGTACGTAAGGTGAGGACGAACATAGAGTTTGTATAGCGCCAGTTTCCGCTTTATTGGTAGTGATGACTGAAGTACGGGGAGCAATCTGGCGGCAGCCGCCGTTGCGCGACCCGTAGCTGCAGCGATATGATGCCGCATTGTGAGGCCTCGGTAGGTCGCTTTGGGGCGCCACTGGACCTCGACCCCTTGTAGATGGAGTGGCGGCGGGAGTTGTCGCCAGCCGAAGACTATGGCCTGTGTCTTGGCGGCATTGGCGGTTAGGCGCCGCTCTGCCAGCCACGTGGGAAGGGCGTCCAGCGACCTCTGCAGTTTGACGGCTGCGTGGCGCGCGTTGAGAGACGTTGCGACGTAGGCAGTGTCGTCCACAAACAGTGACACCGCACACCCCGCTGCTACTGGAACATCATCCGTGTAAATTGAGTACAAGCTCGGCGACAAGCAACTGCCCTGGGGGACACCCGCGGCGATCGGTCGACAACTCAATTTCGCCCCCTCGACAGAGACGTGGAAACGCCGGTTGAGGAAGAAGGAGCGAATAATTGTCACCACGCGCCGCGGTATGTCAGAGTCGAGGAGCCTGCACACTAGTCCCGCGTGCCAGATCCGGTCAAAGGCTTTCTCCATGTCGAGGAATACCGCAGCTGCCACCTCTTTTTTGTTAAGGGCGGCGGTGACATCGTGCAGTACTCTCGACAGCTGGAGGGTGGTGGAGTGTTCACCACGGAATCCAAACTGTTCGGGCCTGGGTGTAAAGTGCCGCCTGATTGTCGGCAGCAGCATGGCCTCGAACAGCTTGGACTGCGTGGCGAGTAGCGAAATTGGGCGATAGCAAGCCGGGTCGAAGACGCTCTTGCCCTTCTTGGGCAACATGATGACTTGAGCCTCTTTCCAGGGATCGGGGAAGTGTGCGGTCCGGAGGATCGCATTATAGAGACGCATAAGCGTCACCACCGCACGATGGGGCAGGTGATGCAGAGCTGCGTTGGTGATACCGTCCGGGCCGGGAGCCTTCCTGAGCTTGAGCCTCGCTGCGTGTTTCTTTACGGCGCTCGGCGAGAAGAACAGCACCTCTTCGTCTGCCGGAGGAGGGGCGCCAAGCTGCTCAGCGACGGCAGTCTCGACCTTTAACGCGCGTGCTGGGTCCTCCGCGGGATTAGGGGAGAACTGCCGTTGTAGGTGGTCCGCGAACAGCTCGGCGCGGCCCTCGGCGTCGTAGCGCAGCGTGCCGTCTGGGTGTCGTAACGGGCGAATGGGGTCGGCTGCACCATTGAGGCGCCTGCAAAGGCGGTGCAGGCGTACCCAATCTGTGGAGGCCTCGTCAAGGCCACGCTCCCATGACTCGGTGGCGTGGTTTTGACCCGTTCGGCTATGGCGCGCAATTCTGCGCGCATGCGCGGACAGCGGGTCTGTTGCCAGCGTCTTCGTAGTGCGCGTTTGCGGCGGATGAGCGCCAAAAACGAGGCGGCAGCTGTGTGTACGTCGTCGGTAGAGGGCGCTCGGTGGTAGCAGCTGCGAGTGCGCTCTGTAACAGTACAGTGAAAGAGGTAGCGGATTCGTTTATGGACGCTGGGGTGTCAGGTGGTCGTGGCTGTGGTGCGTCGTTGAGGGCCCGCTCGAAGACCCTCCAGTCGATGGACTTCCGACGAGGCGGCGTTCGTGGCGCCATGTTTGGCGCGGCGTCAAGTAGGGTGACCACCACGAGGAGGTGATCGGACAGGAACTCGTCGTTTTCGTAGCACTGTCATGGCGTCGCCTAATGTTTCCCGACCACAGAATATTATTACTTCTATCGTCACGAGCTGTCATTTTCATACAAATTTAATTTTCGACATTCTTCATAGTACATACACTACTGTTAAGCCAACTTGTCAAGCCCTCTGTGTTTATAACGTAGAGTAGATTATCTAAACGATAATATATATTATATAGGTTTTTAATCAAATGACAAAATATGTTGTTTACTGTTTAGTTCCGTAAATATTTTAAATTTTAAATATGGCTCGGAATATTATAAAATTAGGAGCCTTAGAAGCTCAGAAAACAGCGTTTCTTTTATGTGACATACAAGAAGTATTTAGACCACACATTAAATATTTTAGCGAAGTTGTTAAAGTGGCCAACAAAATGGTAATAATATTACGTAACCAAATTCAATAATTTATTTCTTAACCTAATTTTACGGTTAATCTGCTGACCAATATACTTATTAACATCTATACATTTAAGTTATTGCTAAATCAAATTAATAAAAAATATTGTAAACTTACATTATATGTATTAACAGCAATGTTGTTGTAGTTGTAATAATATCTTATGCAGGTAGAGGCAGCAAAACATTTCCAAATACCTGTATATGTGTCTGAACAGTATCCTCAAGGGTTAGGCCACACTACTAAAGATATTAACATAGGGGAAGCCGCAATGGTATATGAGAAAACTAAATTTTCAATGCTTACTCCTGAACTAGAAGGGTGGTTGAAAAAAGATGTTCCAGGTTTGAGTTCCATTGTATTATTTGGAATTGAGGTAAGTAAGCTAAAGTAAGATAAATAATACTACAAGCAATACTATAGAATTATAAAGACCTGAGAGAAAATAAAAGCTACAGCAATCAGTGTAAAAAGAACTTATTTTGTTAATATAAACACGGTACATAAGATGAGATTGAGATGAGATAAGAGTAATATTTATTGTTAGTAAATAATTATATATTATAATAATTTGTCATAATTTATTTTGTAGGGGCAAGAAATTAAGTTAATTGTTTTATTGGTTTCTATTCCTCAATAGGTAATAATATGTATATGTATTTTAGTGCCATGTATGTATTGAACAGACTGCGATTGACCTTATCAATATGGATCTATCTGTTCATGTATTAGCTGACGGAGTTTCTTCAAGATCACTTATGGACAGAGAACTGGGATTAAAGGTAATGTATTGTTAGGAAATCAGCTGATAACCTTTGGTTCAAAGGTCATTAGCTCTTTAGGTATCCCCCATTAATACTTATATCACCAATCTTGTAACAAAGAGAAAACCATCTTCACATTTTTGCCACAAAGTATTGATTATTAATAAAATAAATATTATGTTACTAAATAAATAGTATATTAATTTATTGAATGTATCATCATGTCATAATATTTAAAACCAAACTTAAAAAGGGTCAACCAATTTTTGTAGTTCTATTCCTAAGTGAATTGGCAAGGTATCTTAATCTTAAGGCTTATGAAACTGATTGATTCCTCTTTTTCAGCGTCTCCAGTCTATTGGCTGTTTTGTTGCTACATCAGAAAATGTCTTGTTTAAATTAATGAAAGATAAAAATCATCCTGCCTTCAAACAAATATCCAAACTCAATTCACAACCCACACCTGATGAATTTGGGGTCACTAAGTCCAGCTTATGATTGAAAGAAGAAATCATCAAGTTTAGAAGCGTACTTGGATTTGCTTCAAAGCAGTATATTTTCGCGTAATACAACTATACATTTTAAATAAATAATAATTATAGAATTTCAGTAGCAATTTATTGCTTTTATAAAAGGCTCACTTGGTGCTAAGTAGTTAATATGTAAATCTCTTTTCAATGCTTTTCAACGCACAGATTTTTTTATATACACTTTACAGAACAAAACTACTCTGCAAGACAAATAATAGTAAAAGGTTCGGTTATTTCATGACAAGAATTTGCTTCTAACTCATACTGTATTATAAAGTGGCCTGCACCTACCGAAAGGCGACTTGGTGGTGGTAAGGTGGTCACGAGATGCCACGAAAATTCACACAGAAGCCCAGGTGAATAACGGATTACCCTGAATTACAAGGCAACCCTACTAAAAAAGATACTACGTTTCCAAGAAGAAAAGCCATTTTATACGACAATCGGTTAACATAGCTTGTGTGCGCCACTTTTCGTCCTTAACTCATCAACCACAATGCACAATGTGATCTTTGAACTGCAATAGTTTTGAAATGTGAACTCTCAGGTAGTACTTGTACATTAACACTAGGGCATTGTCCATAGATTATTTTCTATATATTGGACAAAGGTACCAGCTACGAATCGAAGGTTGGTTTCTTTGATCCATCATTCGATCCTTGTGACATAACCTTCGTACAAAATTTACCATTTATTGTTATGTGTATGAGCAGTCAATGCACAAATATTGGAAGTAGGAATGCTTATACAATTATTTCATTGAAACCTGGCAACACATATAGTATAGTTATAATTTATCATTAATAGTAAATTAATGAATCAACAATAGGAGTAAATTAGGTATGGTAAATAGCACTGACTGACAAATAGACTGAGAATGTATAGAAATGTTAATATTCCTGAGAGACTTTTTAAAGCATGAATACTTTTAGAATCTCATCTAACCACAAGTTAAGTCATAAGTATAATGTTCTTTAAATATACATAGTCTTGTGTAAAAATATATATTTTATAATTTTAAGCTTACAGTTTGTATTTTTCTATACAAATTAGTATAACCAAGTGCAGCAAATTAAGTTCAGTTTAGTTTTGCTAAAAAATTTAACTATGCATAGAAATTTTGCAAACTTCAACTCATATAGATAGTATTCATAAAAAATATTCTTAACATTCAATAATAATATACTGTATTAATATTTTTACATTATCATTATTTACATATTTGCTCTTTAATATAAAAACTATGAACAATCAACAAGGCTCACTAGTAGTCACTCATACTTGAGGTAGGGTTTGGTGTCAGTGAGTGGAGCAGAATGGGCTGAATGGTGCCAAGCATCAGGGGGCCAGCTGTAGACCCGAGGAGTACCCTCCACCAGTCCCCACCCCATAAGCTGGGACCGTGCACCACGTTCACGCTTTGGTGACGCACTTGAGATGTTCACTGACACACCTTTAATAATATGGTCTTGTCCACAGAGAGATTGAGCAACCTCAGGGTCTAAAAATGTGACAAAACTAAAAGCACGAAATGGTTTAGGAACAAATACATCGGTCACCTGACCAAATGAACCAAAATATTCTCGAAGATCATCTGCCGTGAGGCTCTCTGTGCACCGTCCCACAAACACTTTCCTGTGAGCTGCTGATCCACCTTCTTTACTATTAGGAATACGAACATCACACCAACGCCCATCTATCATATGTCGTCTTCCAAGGGCTCTCATCTGAGCTTCATAGTCAGCAAACTTAATAAAACCAAATCCTTTTGACAAGCCCGTTTTTGTATCACGCTTTACTTGCACCATTAGCAGTTCACCAAATGCTGTAAAATAGTCTCGTACGGCTTCTTCACTGGTCTTCCACGGTAGGCCGAGAACAATGAGGTCCGAGCACCGCGGTCGCAATGCTGCCGTCGCCGAGTCGTTGCGCGGGAAAGCACAGAAGTAACGGTGTGCTGCCCATCCTTCTGCCGGCGGTAGGACATGCTCATCTGCCAGCCGTAGTCCACGTAGCCTCCCACCAGCACGGTACTTGAGCCCACTGGCACCAGCAAACTGCGCCGCTATAGTACTCAGTAACAGGGAACCATCCTCCTCCGTCGGCAGTTCGATGGGCTCATCTTGTTCGCCCTCGCTCACTACCACGTACTCTATCGACATCGCGTTTAGCAAACGACACAAATAGCCCAATACCGCATTTCGCTTGCTTTACATCTCACGCACCACGTCAATGTATCTATTTTCTTTAAGATGCAGATTACAACCAAATATCTGGTTTTTCTATTAATTATTTACTCTAGAAATCTAATTCTTTTGATCACAAAATAAGAATAGTAAAAATTATAATTACAGAGCGACTTCTATATGAAATTGTTGTGACATAAGACTTCACCATTAACAATTGACACTAGTCCGAATGCAGATTCCACAGACCAAAAACCCAGGGGTAAATAATGTTATATTCTACTGAAGTAGCAAACCATAAAAATATAATATTAGGTTGGGGAAAGTCTTTTCGCATAATAGTATGTATAAACTTGTAATAAAATCTATTTCGCTTATAATATTTGTATCTAGCTGGTTTTGGTATCATTAAAAGTATAAATTTTAAAGAAGATAAATTCAAATTAGGAAAATGTGATTTTTATTTGTTAATTATTTAAGAAATTCGATACATTTTAAAATTTTACAACAAAAATGCAACGCAAGCCGCGAAAAAAAATTGCGACGCTTATGGACCTAGGGCAGTGTTTGTGAAAGTAGCACAAATTTGGTTTAAACGTTTACAATCCGGAAATTTTGATGTCAACGATGCACGTCGCTCTGGTTGCCCTGTTACTGATAAAATGGATGCAATTTTTGAAGAAGTGGAGCAAGAGTGCCATATCAGTAGTTACGACGTAGCTGAAGAACTGGGAATTGACAACAAAACAGTTTTGGCGCTTTTGAAAAAACTGGGTACACAAAAAAGCTCGATATTTGGGTAACTCACGAGCTCACTGAAGAAACCCATAACAGGTTATAAACGTGGATCACGTACGACAACAACGAGCGAAAAAGGTCTTTGTCAAAGGCCAGTCAGGCTTCACAGACTGTGGCGAAACCTGGGCTGTGGGTTAACTCGCAACAAGGTGATGCTGTGTGTGTGGTGGGATTGGAAGGGCATTATTCATTATGAGCTGTTACCATCAGGCAGGACCATCGATTCTGAACTCTACTGTGATGAGTTAGAACAAGTGATGAGATTAAAGCAAGAAGTTGAGAGAAAGAGGCCGGAATCAATCAACAGATGGGGTGTGGTTCATCATGATAACGCTAGACCTCACACAACTCTAGCCACTCAGGAAAAATTAAGAGAGCACACTATTTTACCGGATTGAAGCGACGATAAATTGAATTGTTCCGACGTTTCGCGTACTTTACAACAATTGTAAATTATGTAAAATAATAATTCATAGATTCAATCCGGTAAAAAAGTGTTTTTTTAATGTGTAAAAAGCTATGTTAACAAAAGACAATACTAAAATTAAGAGAGCTTAGCTGGGAGTTGTTAATGCATCCGCCTCCATAATCTTCACATTTCCACCTGTTTCGGTCTCCTCAGAATTATTTTGGCAGTGTCAGGTTAACATCACGAGAGGACTGCCAAAACCAATTGTCGCGCTATTTCGATCAGAACCCCAAAATTTCTTTAGCTATGGGATGATGTCCCTACCTACAAAATAATGTTTATTTACCTGAGAAATTTAATATTATGTATATACGATTGAGATACGCGTCCCAATTTTAGTCCACTACATTCACTTTGACATGCATATTTAAAGCCCCCTTGAATCTGTCAAACACGCCAATATTGCGAATTTTAGATAGCAACCAATTAGATAGAAACAGTTACACACCCTCATACCCATTCGACCTCTTCAAATAATTGATGCGCGACTTCGGCAAGATAAGCAAACTCGCTCGACGAGTGTTACGTGTGGTTGTGTCCTTGATCTTTTTAAATGATGAGCCACTATGGAGAGGGCCATTTAATTTTTTTTTAAATTAAGATACAAGTGCTATAAACATAGTTGTTTAATAGTCATAATTTTGGTTTCATCGTAAATTTTATTCGTCTGTGTTTAAAAAATTGTATATAAATAGTCCTTTTTTTAATTTATTTTGGAGTTTTTGTAAGTTTAAGTTATCAAACAAAATGGTACCTACATACAAGAAACATGTAATTCAATACAGTGAAACCGTTGGCGCAAATTTACCCAAAGACGAATGTGGAAGTAGTGAGTGTGGGGTTTCGAAAGTTACGAGAAAGAAACGAAAAGTTTCTAGTGGTCTTGTTTCATCCAACTTAGAAATAAAAAATTTAACTCTCGGGTCACTTCTGGGCTCGTAAAAACTTGAAGTAGGGTGTTTTAGTGTGTAATAGGAGAGTCGTATATTGGAGATTCAGAAAAAAATAAACAAGATCAGGAAAAAAAGAAATTCAATGAAAAACTAATATATATGTTATAAAATATAGTATCCAAATTTTCGACTTAATCATAAAAGACTACTAATGTTAGTTGTGTATTACTTAAGGTTTCCTAAAAACATCGAATAATACAGTTTAATTGTATTTAAAAGCAATAAACATAAGTTTTTTTTCCAGTTTTTTCGCTTGATTGTTGTAATAAGTATACCAACCGAGAAAGTGAAGTGGCATGCATTACCTCTACTGTTTTTGTTGTGTATATATTACTTATGACGGTAAGTACGACTAATAAATGAGTAGTACCTACAATATATTCAATAAAGATCCTACAAACCAATTGTCAAAATATTGCGTACTTCCGATAAAAGATGTGTTTAGTTGAATCCGTTTACAGTTACTTTGACTAGCAAATTATATTCCAAAATTCAACGAAACCTATCCATAGAGCTGTACACTACTAAGCGTGAGAAACGAGACTGAGCTCAAACTCTTACTCCGGTAGCAACAACAAGATCCAATACATTTTTGACGTCCTGGAGTAAGATAAAGCGTGGCCTGTTTCTGAATCTTGCCCTCGTTGGAACGTTGATCCCCGTCTGTCAACATATATATATATTTTGTATGTGTGATATTAATATTTAATGACAAGCCAACTTTATTTGTCATTCGTTGTCCAGTTAAACGAATAATAGAGATAGCATTTTAAATTATTACAAAATTATGAACAAGGATTTTTATTGTACAACGTTGATGACGGTTAACAATCATATAATGCATTAAATAACACTGACTTCTGACATCACTCATTGAATGTGATTGGGGACTCTGGTGTTGAAGAAAGCGGGGAGGTGTCATCGCAAGTACTTGGCGGCCCAGTCCACTCGTGATGGATTGCTTCCCAATGCCGCAGCCTCTAAACAGAGTAAGTAACCGCGGATGTACTCTACTTTGTCTTTACTATGGTACACGGTAAACGGTAATACGTACCTTTTAGCGACTGTAATGGTAGGCTGCGGAACAAGGAGGTATCGACCCGAGCGCCAGTTACATACCGTGTGGCTCCAAAATAGGCACATGCTGCTCGCTCCGTTTCCATGTTAGCTCCAGCTCCACTACCTGCCGCATCACGTCCGCCACTTTTCACCAATTTTCCTCTACGTATTAGTAATAACAAACATTTAGTACAGCATTAGCTGCAGTAAATTTGCTTTGTCGAGGACAAAACACTACCAATAAGTATAGAAAACATAAAATTGTAGTACAACTCACCCTAACACATGCGCAAATTGATCATAGTATGTTGTCGCAACATATGCTCGTGTAGTTAGACCCGTTTTGCGGGATGGATCCATCTCGAGGACCGCTGACGGGGCTATTTTCTCATCTTCATAATGATTGTTCCTGCAAATCAATAAAACTAGATAAACTACGTACTTATTAAAGCGCTTACGCGCTTCACTAGAAAATAACCTAAATGTACAAAAACCTTCTAGGTTGTGTAGCCGGAGGTCCCAGTACTAAGGCAGTGCCTACTGCAAAATAAGGATATCTGCAAATAAAAGAAATTTAAATATTGACATATTTCTCATAATTAAAATCCCAAATATATTACACAAAATACTTTTTGTCATGTTTAGGTAAGACTATCGTAACGCATAACGTCTGTAATTAACGTTTTGAGGACACGAAAGGTTGACCTATCAAACGAAAATTAAAAATTGCTGCAGCTTGTGCACTGTGTCGGCACAAAACCTATTCCTAAATGTGTTTATATTATTTAAGTCAGCCTCAAAATTAATAAACGAAGTTAAATATTTATAGACTGCAGTTTTAACCTGAGTGCCTGAGTGGCGGTTGGACGTTCTCCGGGTGGGAAGCGCAGAAGTGCAGCGAGTAGCGCTAGTGCTGCAGCGGAAGCACGGGGCACGGCGCGTGCTAGCGGAATGCCCGTACTTGCTGGTAACCGTATGCGCAGCGATGCAGCCAGGGCATGACCTTCGGGCCAGTTGGGTGTTCCTAGTACTGCGCACATTTTATGTAGTTGGTCAATTTCCGAATTCCCAGGCAACAACGGGCGGCTCGTATACAACTCGGCAATAATACACCCCAGTGCCCAGAGATCTATAGGCGCGCCGTAGTGGGGGTCGCGGAGCAGTACCTCCGGCGCCCGGTACCAGCGGGTAGACACATATTCAGTGTAAGGTGGACGAGAACGAGTCTCTCTTGCCAGTCCAAGATCGGCTATTTTAACGAGCTCAGGACCGGCGCAAAGTAAATTCTCTGGTTTGAGGTCGCGGTGAAAGAAGCCATGGCGATGCATGTGAGCAAGCCCCTGTAGTACTTGGAATGTGATGTTGCGTAGCGCCGGTTCTGGCAACGGTCGATCGGAATCTCGAATAAGCTGGTACAAATTACCACGCATATACTCGAATACGAAGTACAGGGTATCATTCTCTCTGATGACCTCGCGCAGTTTCACAATATTGGCATGATTCAGTTTCTTTAAAGATTTAACCTCGCGAAGGTTCATAGCTTCGTCCCAAGAGTAATACTTTCGTTTCATGCGTTTGATAGCCACCTTTTCTCCAGTATCTCTGCGTTGCGCAAGCACAACTGACCCGTATGTACCGTCACCGAGCTGATGCAGCACAAGATACCGGTTCATTGTACACTCGGACTTATACACACTATTCTATCTACTGGATATTCACAATCACCGATCAGAAAGGCATTGTCAGTTTAAGTATGTAACCATTTCATGTGATACAGTACAATCGACTTGAAATTATGACTATTACATATAATAGTAAAACTGGACTTCGATACTTGCAACCACGATATTTACCACGTAATAAATTAAGTGTAAGCTTTATTAATACAGTTTATTATATCTGTTTTTGAATTACGTACCTACGGATAAGTAAATTTAAATGTTACACACTATTCATTTCAATTTGTTTACTGCAAAAGTAACGTTGCTGTGGTTACCGATTGTGTACACCTTAGGCTAAGAACACTGACGGCTCTGAAATATTAAACGAAGGTGTGTGTTGGTCTTTGTCTAATTTTCGCCTAGAATGCGCAAAGAAGAATAAAAACAATGTTAATTGTCATAGGTATATCGATTTTAATAGGTCGGCAGTCGTTTGTTAAGATTTAGTATAATCCACTGCCGAAAATTAGTATTTATGTAAATAAGTTACGCACTAGGCTAGGACAAGACAATACGGAATAATTCTACGTAGATAAAACACAATATATAATAATTGTAAATATTGTCATATAACGTTTTTCAAAACTGCGAAAACTCTATTTAGTATACTAATTTACATACAAATAAAAATCACGCTCTACTTGTGTCGAAAACTTAGATTCATAAAATCTACCTTCAAGTTTCAGGAAACATATTATTGAGTTTGTGTACCTGCTTTAATTCACTTAGACAAAGTATGATAAAAACTTAAAATATAAATTCATAATCCAAGAATTATTCATTAATTAATTATATTCAATAAATTTAAAAAATGCTGTCAAGTTCTAGTCTAAGCAAATTTTAAAAACTTAATTTCCGTAACAATCGTCATTATTAAATATTATTTATTGCTTTAATATTGACTTCAGATACTTCTGTTCTTAGTCTAAGGGTATGACTCCTCTAATCTCTATGTCAAATCCAATACAGTTTTGATTTAATGGAGATTTAACTGACCAGTGAGGAGAATATAGAGAAATGGCACTTAGACACGAACTATGGCTTAACTTAATGATCTTAACTCTAACATTGATGCTTCGTGCATTTCAGGTGATATTAATATAGGTTTAATGTGTTTTTGCAATAAAACCTTCATATCTCGGGTTCGTTCGAACTCGGAAATTGCTGGACCCATTAACATTGATTTTGAGTATATAACTCTGTCTTAACTTAGACACTAATACCCAATAATAATTAAAAATACATAATATAAAAAGAAAAAAAATAAGACAAATTAAAAAAGTTTTAGGCGCTTGTTCATTTGAACCTCACGGTGAGTTGGAGAAGTTGGAATAAAGACTCTTATATTTTATCCGTTTATCACAATACATTTTGCAATAAATACTATATTTAATGTTAACATGCCTTCACAAATTACTAAACAGTTTTATCTATAGTCGCAGCAATAACAATTCTTCTAAATTACGTTATCTTGGATTAGTGGTGACTCGGCTTATATAATCGGGATTTTAACAGAGATAAAATACCGTCTTTGAATGTCAGCAAGTCTTATTTCTGAATCTTGGGGTATGTTGTAATCTGTGCGGTATGAACTTTGTTTCCTATAGTTTGACTTGAGTATTTATATTGCCTATATTATATTTTTTACTTGGTCTGTGGTGTCAAGTAGTATCTACTTTGTTTACATTTTTTTATAAACATTAGAAATTAATAGGTTAGTGAATGAGATTAGTTAATTGACTTTCTTAGTGAAATCACATTAAATAATAATACCTTAGATGGAATTAACAAATCTTTTAGAGCTTATCGGACTAACCTATAAAAATATTGTGATTTAAAAAAAGTCACATTAAATTAAGAGTGGAAATGTATATATTAAGAAAAGCTTTTATTCACGTGAAAAGATACGCTCGTATATGCAAATTCAGCACACAGGGTTGTTGTCGGCAGGTAGGTATTACATATGTTATTGCTGAAAATTATATATGTAGTTTGACTTTATTCAGATCCCATGTGCCAAGTTCAGTTGAGAAAATAAATTGTGTTTCCTTCTATATAGAGAGTACAGGAAATCCCAAAGATTTTTTTTCTATAATACTAAAATTTCAATCCTGTATAAGAGTTTACATGCGTAAACGTAATTTTTCAGTTATGTAAGGTAACTTTGAAAGACCATTCTATATTTTGTAGCCATGTATAATGCAAGTAGCTGCTGTCTTTATTAAATAAAGATTTATTTTTTATACAACTGCTGGCACATCAGATAGCTCTAAAGATAAGCAAACTTTTTCTTGGGACACTAAAAACTTATAATTAATAAATCTTTGTTTTTATTTATTTTTTACAAAATATCCAATTGATAATGACTCCAATAAATGAAAGAAACTCAAATTATTCTATGCCAAAACTTATAAACTAGAGGTTTCATTGGACTGTAGTTTAATAGCTTAAACTTTTCTAGAAGTATACTTCAGATGTTAACCCACTTGAGCCAAATAATACCATTATTGGTGCAGAAGAAGATGGAAGATGGCCTAGAAGAATAGTGTCAGGTTTACAACCAACCGGAGCCTTGCATGTTGGTAATTACTTTGCTGCAGTGCGCCGCTGTATACAGTTGCAAGAGCGAGGACAAGATGTGATGTTGTTTATTGCAGATTTGCATGCTTTGACCACAAAACAGGTATTTTTATTATGCTTAATGATTATAATATAAAGTAAAAAAAATATTTGTACTGTCTGATGTCATATGATAATAAAAATAAAAAATCTTTTTCTATATAAAAATAAACATAAATTTAGAACACATCTACCTCCTACTACTCATACATTTTTGGCTTTTTGCACATATTATATTAAATATGTTGTCAGTGCATTTATCAATTCGTAATAGAAATATCATTAGAAAAGTAATAAAACACAATTTTATGTTTTCTGTCTGTTTTAATAATTCATTTAATGTTTATCAAAATCAAAATATTACACAGAAATTCCTAAAAATAACAAATTCCGAAGATCATTTCTTTTTTAAATAATCGATGTAAATCTCCATCAATATAATATTAATAGAGTAGATAATATCGCATAGAAAGTTTCCACTGGACCAAGAGTGATATTCAGAATCGTGACTTGTAAGCAAACTACGACTAAAATCAAATGCATTTTCGGCATCAGCATCCAAAGTAGAAAGTGAAAGATTGTCCAAAGGTGAACCCGGCCGCGATGCAAGACAACACACTGCAGTTGACGGCATACCTGCTGGCGAGCGGCTTGGACCCGGCGCGCACCGTTCTGTTCGCGCAGTCGGCCGTGCCCCGACACGCCGAGCTCTGCTGGGTGTTGACTT
Organism: Pieris brassicae; assembly: GCF_905147105.1. Classification (NCBI taxonomy): domain Eukaryota; kingdom Metazoa; phylum Arthropoda; class Insecta; order Lepidoptera; family Pieridae; genus Pieris; species Pieris brassicae. The sequence goes on from NC_059669.1 coordinate 70,275, forward strand.
GCCTAGCCACGCAGGCCCGCCTCGCACATCTGCCCCAGTACCGCGAACGCACGGCCGGCGGCGGCGACCTCGGCGCCGGGCTGCTGCTGTACCCGGTGCTGCAAGCGGCAGACGTGCTGCTATACCGCGCGACGCACGTGCCCGTCGGCGCCGATCAGCTGCAGCACCTGCAGCTGGCCGCGCTGCTCGCGCGCACGTTTCGGCACCGCTACGGCTCCGCCTTTCCGACGCCGCGCGCGCTGCTGCCCGACGACGGCAGCGACCGCGTGCGCAGCCTGCGCGACCCCGCCAAGAAGATGTCCAAGTCCGACCCGGATCCCAAGTCGCGCATCGCGCTCGCCGACTCGGACGACGCCATCCGCGCAAAGATCAAAAAGGCCGTCACCGACTTTACGCCTCAAGTGAGAGCTCCGATCGCCCGTCGGCCGCGTCAAACCGGCCGCCCGCGCTGACCGGTGTCGTGTCGCGCAGGTGACGTTCGACCCGGCGACGAGGCCGGGAGTGTCCAACCTGGTGCTGCTGCAGTGCCTGGCCGAGGACAAGACGCCCGAAGAGGTCACCGACGAGGCGGAGGGACTGACGACGGCGCAGTATAAGCGCGTAGTGGCCGAAGCACTGGTTTCCGTGCTCGGCCCGATACGCGCGCGCGCCGAGGAGCTGCAGTCGCGGCCGCGGTTACTGCGCGACGTGCTGCGCCACGGGGCGGCACGCGCTCGACGCCGGGCCGACGCCGTGTACGCCGACGTAGCCGCGCTCACGGGTCTGGCGCCGGTCGAGCTCGTGGAGGCCGACAAGAAGCTGAAGGTTGCGTAGAACGTGAGTATTAGTCGCGTCGCTGATAGACATCATATTTTCGTGTTGCGGCGACGAGGGTAGAGGGGGCTCCTGTGGACGGCGAATGGCCAAATAGTCTAATGAACTATGTCTGTCAAATGTTTTGAAAGCGATCGATTTTTGACGTCTCGATACGACAGGGAGCGTACCTCAGAGCGGGTGATGGTGCTGGTGCTGCATGGCTAGGTGGTCGTGGGGAGCAGGCGGTGGTGCGGGGGGTCGTTCGCGCAGCAGCGTCACGAGGTCCCGTAGCAGATCCACGGCGTGCACGACAGCCTCGGCCTGCTTTTCGGCGGCCAGAGCGGTACGCATGGCGGCTTCGGCCAGCAACTCGTCGGTGGCCAACGGCGCGGAACCTTCCGAGCACATGTCCTCGTCGAGAGCCTTGCGCTCCTCGTCCGAAGCCGCCGCGCCGCCCGACACCGCGTTCACTGCGTTAAATAGATATCAAAAAAATATTATAAAATAAAAATAAAATGTAATAAATTAAACAACATTTTTTTTTATCAAATTGATATATACAATATTAGTATAGTGTTTAATTAATTGATGGTGCTTGGATGAATAGAATGATAAAAAAAATATTCAATGTATGACCGATCAACCTTCAAAATATTTAATGCACTAATAAATTTTCTAAAAAAAATTATAACTATGATATAACATAATATTAATATGAATATAGATTAAGTATCATCTAGCCTGGACAGTTGATACTTATTGGTAAAACGCCAGACCTGTGGCAATATCATTTAACACTGCTACTCATAAGTTAAATGTACAGACATGTTTGGTTTTTCATTGACTTAAATGAAAAAGACATTTTAGCACCTTCAATCAAATACAGTAATTACTTGAAAAATAATGTCTCAAAACACTTCCCTAAAAGCTTCAGCTAGTAGACACTACACTGACTGACACAGTTCCGAAATCATTGGCAGAGAAGGCTAAATTTGCCTCTCAGACCCTTGGTCTGCTCAAGGCACAATAGTACTTCACTCTGGGCCCTAGTGCATGCATAGTGTGCTGAACACTCCATAATAATAATGACTTATTACTTTATGTAAAACCAAGTTACAGTAGATTGCTTCAGTATTACTGACTATTGATTAATATGTAACAATTCTCAATTATATTTGTAGATTAGTTAAACATTAGTGCTTTTAAACTATACTTATATTTTAAATGTTAATTTAGTAAATTAAAGATTCCTACAATATGGATAGATTTTTTTTTTTTTAATATTATTAATATGAAATTAAATAGTATAATGAGTAAAAAATTATGTATTATTAACAAAAAGCATTGTAGTTGTGTTTGTATGCATATTCTGTTTCTCCTGAATGTTTTAACTTTTTGATTACTCTATTGATATTTGATTTTTTTAGGTGTGATTTATAATGAAGTATAAGTTAATCTGTTTACCCAATTGAATCATGTGTACAATAATTCTATAAAATCTTAAAAGCTATAAGTTAATGATCTTTTTACAAGTGTGATTAAAATATAATTGCATATAAGTTTCAGTTTGTAGGCATGTGGCGCTATGTTACATGTTTGTTCTGTTTAATTGTAATGTGTGTAAATTTTTCATTTTGACAAATTAATATTTCAGACACTTCATATGACTATATATGTATGCCAAGTAGTTAATTATGCTTAATAAGTTACTACAGTTACTTACAATCGTTTTTACAACTAAGAATATTCTGTAAGCGCTCCTCTGCAGTGGAGAGGTCACCTAGTGCACCTCCGGCGGCACACTTCTTTCTTGCTTTATATTTAACGTCCGCCCAGTAGCGACACCACTTATCTGGTGATTTCCGAGCACCACCCGTATCTGCCGCCGCGGCGTTTAATCTCTCGGCGAGAAGCCGCCACAGTTTACTAGCGCTAAAGCGAGAATATATCGACTGTTTGCCTGCTGCAAAGTCACGGTGCTCTTCCATAAAAGTCAATAGCAGATCCAGTTGTTCTGCACTTACTCTGCTCCTGGACAGCGCTGAGTTCATGATTTAAACATAACGTCACTTTTTGTGCCTCTAGTAATCTAGTCTCATGATTGACTTAAATTATACATTATACTAATTAGTAATTACTAAACTGAACTTTGTTTATCATAAGCGTTTTATCACAGAAGAAAAATGTTTCAACATAACAGATCAAGTTTAGGTACAGACTAGAGTCATTTACAGACCAATTTTTATTGGACACTAATTTTCCCTTTTTAACAGACCAACTTAATATACCAATGAGTAAAATTATAGTCCCGTTGGCAGTTTAATAGTTTAGGACATGTAAGTAAGTTACTATATATTATGCCAGTCTTGTTTTCCGTTCTTATGTGAGTAAAAATAGATCACGATTTCAAAATTGACAGATGACACTACGATATTTACAGTTTACATAATATATTGTAATACCCATTTCATTTTATTTTCGTTTGAAGTGAAACATATTTATCGTTAGGTAAAATTAAGATATGAAATAAAAACAATAATAAAATATATATTACATTCCTGACAGCGTGAAAACTGTACAGTTAGCGGCTGCCAAAGTGAAGAAGAGGTATTTAAAAATATTGATAGTGAAAAATTTGTGGGGTGACGTGCAAACAGTGATGTGAGGAACTAAAATTTGGAAATGGGTAACGTGAGTTACAGCGGTTATTTGACTCGTTATCGCATGTTACCGCCCAGCTCAGCCTTTTTGATTTTATCTACACCGGGTTTGGATGATGGATTTCTCCAGGAAAGACAGTTGACTAATAATAGCCATTAGTGAAATTTGACTTAGGAAAATAGTGGTAAAATTAAATTAAACCATAATTTCATTTATTCCCAATGTATACTAGATTTGAAATGTGAATTCAAGTTGATAAAAACTAATAATTAAATAATTTGATACCATATAGACTATTGTTTGCTTCCTTTAACTTTACATTCGAATAGTCATAGATTGTTGACAAGCCCCCAAATCTGAAGAAGAATCTAATTGTATATATATGTATATGGTATACTATAAGATCTAACTAGGACTATGATAAACTCAATTTGTGATAATTAATATAATATTATTAATATTTTTTATTACTTAACTTATGCCTTACCTTACCTTACTTATATTCACAAACTATTTATTTTATAATACACTCAAGTAATTGGGATGTTTTGTGTTGTCAACACTAAAGGATAGTTTTAAGTAATTTGTGGTTACAACAGATAAATCAAGATATCATTAAAATTTATTGGTCTTTATACAATATTTAAATGTTTAAAGTCCAGCTCATATTCTTTGTGTGTTTTGAAATATAACTCAAGGTATTGTTTTTAGGTAGGCATTGTCAAGTAGGAATATGTCTGGAGTGGGAGCACGAATGGCTGCGTGGCGAGCTCACGCGTACGGGGGCGTCGGTGAGCTGAGACTCGAGAGCGCCCGCGTGCCTCCGCTCCGCAGCGCCGACGACCTTCTCGTGCGCGTCGCCGCTGCCTCGCTCAACCCTATCGATCTCGCCATGCTAGGTGTGCCCATCACTCGTCACTCACCGACTCATAGAGAGAAATGCACAAAAGATAAATAAAGGATAGAACAAATTTAAATTTAACCATACATCAAGCCAACCGATGACTATAATGTCAGTGCCATCATTATAACCAGAATGGTAAATGTAAATTAACCAGAATGAATCTTTATATTCTTCGGTTTGTAAAATTAACCATTCTACTGACATAAAATGCGACTTAACACAGACACTACGATTGAGTAGCAGGTGTTGCGATCAGATCTTGATTATTAGCTTAATTGTCTGGCCAGAGAAGCGTTTCATTTTTTTAAGTAACGTTAAAAAATCTAGATGGATACGGATCGCGCATATTGAACACGCTCAGACGTCTGGAGGGCGCAGACGTCGAGTTCCCGTTGGTGCCAGGGCGCGACTTCAGCGGCGTCGTAGTGCGGGCGGGTCGCGGGGCGCGACTGCAGCCCGGGACGCGCGTGTGGGGTGTCCTGCCGCCGCATCGTCCCGGCGCGCTCGCAGAATACGTCGCCGTGCCGTCGCGCTGGGCGGGGCCGGCGCCCGTCGCGCTCGATCCGCTCGCCGCGGCCGGAGCCCTGTATGCCGGCCTGACGGCCGCGAGCGCTTTGCGGATTGCCGGTCTAGCGGGAGCGTCCGCGCTGGGAGCGCGCGTGCTGCTGCTCGGGCTCGGGGGCGTCGGCGCGGCCGCGCTGCAGCTACTGGTGCGGGGCGGCGCTCGGGTGGCGGTGAGCTGCGCGAACGAGCAGGCGGCCGAGGCGCTCGAGCTCGGCGCCGTCGCGGCGCTTCACCGCGGCGAACCGGACTACGACGAGAGGGTGGCCGCCTCGGGCCCCTTCGAGGCGGTGCTCGACTGCGGCGGCGTCGGCGGCTGGGCGGCCGCGGAGGCCGCTTCCCGCTGGGGTTTCTCGCGGTACGTGACGCTGACGACGCCGCTTCTGAGCGAATGTGATTCGCGCGGGCTGATGGCGGGGAGCGTGACGGCGCTAGGGGCGCTGTCGGCGCAGACGTTCGGAGCGATGCGAGGCGCCCTGGCGCGGAACCGAGAGGGGCCCTGCCCGCCTCACGTGCGCTGGGCCTTCTTCATGCCGAACGCATCCGATATAGAGATGCTGAGACGGCTCGCCGACCGCGGGCAGTTCCGGGTGTCGGTGCAGCGCGTGTTCGGATGGCGAGAGGCGCCGGCGGCGTTCGCGGCGCTGGCCGAGGGACACGCCAGGGGCAAGCTGTTGCTGGACTTCAACAATTGATCGCTTCTTTTACTTGTGAAATACCTCCATTCGGATATTTTATAAGACTGTTTAGATTTAGTGTTGTTCTGTTTTAAAATAACTCGATTGAATACTGCAGTTTCAATGCATCATGAGTTCCTCGTCATCTCGGATATGCTTCCGAAATAAGAAAAGTATTCCTTTTCCCAAAAAATAATTACTAACTTTAGATAGTCTAGTTAGGGGAAATTGTAGCCTGCGTTTGTTCCTAGCATTAACATATTAACTAGTAAACTTATCAAAACATTATATACTATTTTTGTACATAATATTTTCAAAAATATATTGCGAGGGAAACCTTATTAGGTTTATATTAATTTCCTCGAATTTATCTCTCAGAGATTCCCTACATGTTAAATTATAGATTGCACGAATAGATCTCTTCTGTAGGATCAAAATACTTTTGGCATCAGCAGCATGACCCCATAATAATAAGACAATTGATTAAGATGTGGAAGTAACTAAAATATACAAGTCTAGCTGTATCGACATCAGTTAGTGAGCGAATCTTTTTAACCTCGTAAGCTGCAGAGCCTAGAATGAGTAAGTGAAATAATTAATTTAAGAAGAATACTATCAATCTGGTTCACCAAAATATACAAGGCAGGAAAAGTTATTTTTGAGCAGTGAAATGTTGAACTTTTTTTGTAATCATCAGATTGGTAGTTCGTTCTGCAGAGGCAATGTAATACGTGGTGGCTGATTAATATTGCTTAATAAAAAAAATTAAGGAAGGAAGGGCATAGTGAGCCTCTCTGTGAAACGCCTTATTGAAGTATCTTGTGTGGAGCTGGAGCAATTAATCATTGTTAGTTTGTATAGCCCTCCTTCAGTTCAATATGATAACTTCGAAAAAATATTAGAGCAGGTTCTGTACAAAATGCAAAAATCCAAGAAAACAATTATTGTTAGTGGAGACTTTAATGTAAATTTGCTTAACAAGTGTAGTTCAAGTAAACGTATGCTTAATCAGTTTAAATCATATAATTTTATTGTACCTACTAGGGTAACGGCCAACACGGCAACATGTATTGACAATATCTATAGTAATATGGTTACTCTCATCACCTGTTTTATCAACAAACTACCATCTGACCACTAGTCAATTGTTTGAATATCAATTTATAAAGCACAATTTTTGATTCTTTTATTGATGAATTCAAAAATGTGATAGCTCTGATAAGATAAAGAATACTTGGAAAATTATAAACGAGGAGACTGGAAGAACCTCCAGTAAGGATACTGAATATAAGGTGAACTTAAACGGCAAAGTAATTACTATCAACCTCGAAGTAGCCTCTGCATTTGAAGAGTTTTTTACTAACATTCCATTCATTACAACCAGCGTTCTAAATTCTTCACCATCAGCCGCCCTTTTATTATTGAAAAAAAATGTTCCTGTTTGAGTTTATATTATAATAAGATTTAAGCAACTAAAATTTAAAAAAAAAAACTAAAGATCTTTGGGGTGTATCTGTATTCATTTTACCATTAGTGATCGATGCTATCAGTTCAGAGTTAGCTCTAATATTTAATGAACGTATAGATTGTTGGATCTTTCCAGACCAGATGAAGCTAAGTAAAATCACACCGTTATTCAAAACGGTTACAATTTCTGACCCCACAAATTTTAGACCCATATCTGTGCTGCCGGCATTGAGTAAAATTTTCGGAAAAAATATTCTTGATCAATTATAGATACACTTTAATAATAATAAACTTATGCACAGCCTGCAGTATGGTTTTACAAGAGGTCGCTCCACATGCCGATGCTGGCATTAAATTAATTTCCGGGGTTTTAAATGATTGGAAAAATTGTCCAAGGAAAGAGTGTCCATCACGAAATCCTAATCAAAAAACTTCCACACTATGGCATTGGCAAAATCTTATGGAATGAAAAGGAGCTTCACGAGATAGTACTATTTGCTGATGACACTTCGCTTTTATTTCAAGTGAAACGACTAAATCCATCACTTGAGAATGTAAACAGTGCCAATCAATTAAAAAATTAATACAAATAATCTTAAGCTAAACGAAAAGAAGACAAAATGTATTAAATTTGTAACTACAAATGTAAAAATGTTCAAATAATAATTAAAGATGAGGTAATAGACCTTGTTGATAATGCAGTGTTCTTGGCAATTACTTTAGATAGTCTCCAGAACTCCACTGGGGCCTACACATAGAATGTCTTTCGAATAGACTAAGTCCTGCAGCGTTCGCAGTAAAAAGGTGCGCAATCTTATGGATGAGATTATTCTCATCAATTATTAGCAAAGCTCGTTTATTTCAGCTATTTTCATATCATCATGTCATATGGTGTCATTTTGTGGGGTGTTGCAGCTGACATTAAATCGATATTTGTAGTGCAAAAGCGGGCTATAAGAGCAATCTGTTGGGAAGTTTAAGGGGGTCACGTTCAATACATTTATAAGAATATTTTGTATGTGCGGAAAGCAGAAGGTTATTCTCTTAAACCAATGGACAATCGAAAAGAGTGAGCATTGTTCACATCGTCAAAATTTGTTAATCAATGTCTGTCGTTTGATTTTAAAAATCAAGGATGTGTCATCAGAAAATAATACTACCTATCTGATGCTTTTTTCGATAATGAAAGGTAGATCATTTATATAAACAAGATAGAGGAAAGGGTCAAGAATTGAACCCTGTGGTACGTCCCCATATTCGCGAGATATAAAAATAAGTTTCTTGATTTTGAAAGCCTGATAGAACTATAATTGATAGATAATCAGGTAATATTAAATGAAGGCGCTAAAATTTCCAAGGTGCGAATGATAAATAAGTTTTGTTATGGTTTAATTTAATCTTAGTTAATCATTTATTATTATTATATATTCAACGAGTTACAATGATAATTACACGAAAATATGTAACGGTTCATATGAAACCAAATTATATAGATTTTTTTAAACCGGAAGAATTAAATGCCGGAAAAAGACCCCAAAACCATACAAATGCCGTGACAATATTGAATAATATTTGGTTACATTATGGTACTAATTATATTTAAATAAATTTTTCACTAGCTGCCTGTCCCGCCTTTGCTCGGCTGGACATTCCCACCACTCAGATTTAAAAAAATCAAACCAAAAAACATTCTTCTTTTTATGGTGCAATAATAATGACCGCACTCCGTAGCGAGCCGGCCGCGGCGGCTGTAAGCAGTAATGAGTAAGCTCGAACACTCAACACAGCTGGAAGTACGGTGGCGTCACGAGCCCACAGCGTGTCGGCGCATGCAGGCGGGCGGCCGATGCGAGTCGATGGACGGTGAGCTGTCGCCATTGGCTGCGTGCACGTGGCCTGATCTCGCACCATGGCAACGCAAAGCGACCGCGCCCCGCCCCGCACCTCCGTAGATATTCGGATTTTGCACGAGTCTTCTCCGAACCACTATCGGCAGCGGTGTGCCGTGTTTCGCGACGTGTTTTATTATTTACATTGCCACAAGAAGAAATAGGAAATCGCGAATTGCACAGTTGGCTACCGAATGCCGATCCCGGTCGATACATTGTTAATAATGTTGTAAAAGTCTTCTCACTGCGTCGCAATTTCGTTGTGGACATATTATAAACGACTGGATCTGATTAAGACTAATATTTTGTATGAAAAAGTGTTAGTGGTAATAATAACTGTAATTAGGAGCTGCTCCTTCTCTGATCGTTCAAGTAATTTTGTAAGTATTGAAAGCTTTAAAATAATTAAGTGCAGTATGAGGAAACTAATATATTTTAACCTTAGTTTCTATAAGACTAGGTCTTGAGTACATCATGTTGAATGGTAGCATAAGTTTGTATAAGAATAACATTATGTTTGTTCCGTGTATCGTATATTGCTGCGTCTATTAAGCGTATCATTTAGTAAACTAACAAAATTACAATGGAACAGCTGATTGTGACCATTCAGTTATCTGTAGGTCCCAATCCTACTTAAGTTCCGCTTGTAAGTCATTCCTAAAACATATTATGAAGTGTTGGCCATTACTTTGTTAATGATATACTTAATGACACACTTCACTTGTTATGGCGTAAAACGTAATAACTATAAATATTTAGAACAATATTATTTCAACCGTTAAAATATTTGTATATAATGTTTAAAATATAGTTAAAGTGCAATTATTCGAGACGTAATTATCATGCTTGCAATTAATGTTTGTCCTTGCCCGGATTGTTTATTTTTATTCAAAATCAGGGCTATAGAAAAATATCACAGACATACCTACCGAAATATTAACATTAATAGTATAATTCTGTTACTCCTCGGAGGCCCTCTGCAACAACAACTACTATTAAGTACTTAACTACTATTAAGTAGGTACAGAAGTGGCAACGTTTTAACGCTTGGACGTCCAGCAAATTGAAATCTACCAAATTTAATGTGACATCTTATGTTTACAATACACCTTTGAAGAGAAGAAACGGACAAAGTTATGGATTTTTAGCGATGCCATGGCATTATTCCTTCTGTTTTTGGTTAACGCGTATTTATGACATTATTCACGTAATTTAAAATCCCGCAGTCTTCGCTGACCACTTAACCATCTTAACATTATCTAGAAACTAAAGCGTAGTCTATAATCATACCTTTCAAAATTAATAAAAATAATTAAAACAAATCTACATATTAAAAAGAAAACACAAAAGTACTTTCTTAATTTGAGAAATTTCAAAAAGACACCAATTTAAATAATTCAAGTTCAATTTAAGGGGCATGTGTTGATAAAAGCTCTTATGAAAATAAAAAAATAAAACAATTAGAAACCTCTTTCCTATTAAAACCTTTATTAGTTCCTACGACCAGAAGAAATACGTTATTTTAATTATTTAAGAAATTTCTATAAAATGTGTAATAATTGTTTTTCCCATCTCGTACTACGCAAAAGATTTTCCACTACGTCATAATTAAATGCTCAAAGCCAGTCCGCGATGAAATTATTTACACCAAAACTAAGTTTATACTAAGCGACATGTCGAGTAGACTGATAATTACTTGAATATATTTTATCATCACAGTTCGATTAGTAAAATGGAGTTTCAGTTGATAAAATCTGTAGAGGCGTCCGGGACGCCGAAGCCCGTCTCCCGAGCCGTCCACATATAGGTATTTACTTTCTAATTGGAACACAAAGAGAACCGATAAGCGCTGCCTCTCCGCTCGAATCATCCCATTAGCATTTGGCGGCCACTGCCCGCCGGCCCGACGAATTAGTGCTATTGATAATATTGCGTCCATCGCCACGGAGGGATCATGTATTTTGTATCCTTCGACGCGTGATTTACACTTCGACATGATAATATTATGATGATCGGTTATTATAAAGCGGGCGATAGCAGCCAGAGGTCGAAGCGGTCACCGCATTGGTAAAATTCGCGGTGTCGGTGGAAGAAGTCGCCGACGACCTTGCTCGTCCTTGTGCGCGTCTCGGCCCGCGGACGCGATAAGCGGCGAGGTCTCGTGGAAATGTGGGAGCGAGTCGCGACCCCGCTATCGCGCTGTTTTAACGGACCACGCCGTGCGCGCAGCCTCACTCGCTGCGTGAACACGCTCGCGAAACCACTCGACTCGTGGCAGTGTTCGATAGCCCTGCGACGAAACATTTTGACGAAAGCGTCGGCCATTCCAGAATATCCGAAGACATTCCCTTGAGACGCGATGCCGAGCGCAGTGGTGAACGGCGGCGGCGCGGCGGCACGGGCGGCCGCCGACGAAGTGGTGGTGACCGGGCTGTCGGGCCGCCTGCCACAATCCGACAACATCGAGGAGTTCGCGGAACAGCTGTTCGCCGGTGTCGACCTCGTCACGGCGGACGACCGACGTTGGATGCCCGGTATGTTGCTTTTCCTTCTTTAAAGGTATAAAATTACGCAAATCAATAAATTAACTTAATAATTGAGAGTTGCGACCACTTGAATAAAAAATTAACTCATTAAGCTAACTACATAATCTTAAATGATTGATTATTATCTGTGGAACTAACTGTTCTGCGTTAACATTTTGCCTCGAATTTGACCAATATTTGGTTGCGGATTCGTTTTATAACTCCGATGCGATATCATATCACAATTTATGTTCAAAATTGTTTCAATGTTTTTATCTTCACTGTGCACGTTGTGTGTTGCAAATGCAACTTATGAGATTCTGTTTCGTGGGCTTTCTGTGAATTTTGTTGTTATAATACTAGCATACTGTAATTGCAATTACTTTTACTAGCGTAATATATATAGTTTTAAGAGTCGATAGGAAAGTTTATTTTTAATCTATAAGAATGATGCTCAAGTAATGTATCGTCTACTGAATGTTGGTTGTGTGGTCGCTTCAGAAGAGTTGACTTAAATTCATGCTCCACACCCTAGGATGAATTGGATTATATGCAGCGTTTTAATAACTGTTTGTTAGCTTAGTTATAGCTCGGTCACAGTAAAGAAAATGCAACGACCGAACTAAGAAACGAAATGTAATAGCAGAAATAGGTAGGAAAGACTCGGATAAATGTTATCCTGACGTTGTCCGTTGGGGTTTGTCCTGTTGACAACCTGGCCGAGCTTCCTGCTCGGTTTTCCTACTGCTATCGGCTGTTTACGCACGCATGCTGTATTAATATCCTCTTTCGCCTCATTTTTTGTAATGTATAAGGAATGTTGTTATTGTCAACTGTTTGGTTTATTATTACATAAACATTTTATGTAAATTAAGCTAATCCCGTATACGAAGTGTGCAAGTGGGCAGGCTCTGCTGTAAAATAACGTATCTACGTCATTCCTGAAAAAGCCTAAATTCTACTTAACTACGACTAACGCTGTGAATCTCCTTGAAATTATGCATAATATTAATTCTAATGGCTAAAATAATTAATTTATTATAATATAACGTATTTACTATGGAATTACATAATTACGCTAAGGCTATTATAAATTGTATGTTATAAAAAAAATCGATGTTTTATTTTGTGGCTTTGAACTTAACATTGAATATAAAGCTGTTTTCCGCTTTTGTGATGTAATAACACTATTGTGTTTATACGCATACATTAATTTAACTGTTTTGCCCACAAACTCAAACCCAAATTAACTTTATTAATATAGAAAATACGTTAAATTAATTCTAAATTTACATTTACCTATGTAACACTGACAAAGTTTAGAAAATGAAAAACGGCGTAATGTAGAAAGTTGCCAATACTTTTCGAAGTAATCTCCGTTCTTCTCTACGCATCGTCGCATTCGATGGAACCACTGAGAAGAGCAGTGGGCCTATTCTTCCTTAGGGTCTCCTCTATGGCATTTTCGTACGCTTTCATCGCATCTTCAGCCCTCGTAAAGCGATACCTCGAATTTTATCTTTAGTTTTTGGGTATAAATGTTAGTCATAGGGTGCCAGATCAGGACTGTATGGTGGATGACTCATTATTGCGACTCCTGCCATAGTCAAATGTTCACCAGTCCATGCGAAGGTGGTCGTCGGTTAAAGTATGGGGAATCCATCTGGTACAAAGCTTGCTGATGCCCTAATGTTCGTGTTATATTTTTTGAACTTGACTCAAACCAATGCCTTGGCTTGCCCGTATCTGCTCATAGGTCACTCTTATCTTCTATCATGCGTCGCACAGCACTGATGTTATCTTCAGAAGTCGCTATTAAAGGACGTCCCTCATGCGGATCATCTTTGTGATTGCTTCGTCCACTCCACGTCCACGATTAAACTCGTTTAACCAATTGTAAATAGTGGCACGAGATGGGGCTTCGTTAAGAAATCGTACGTATCCTATCATAGCTTTGTTGTTGAGTAAGACCACAACGAAACTCATAATAAATCATTGACCGAAAATTTACTCGCGTTAGGTTCATTTTCACGTGTAACAAGTTTTAGATTTGCCGCCAATTCACAAAAACAAATGACAAATGAATGCAATGTTTCTAATTGGCCAGTACTAAACATTTTCAGTGTTACCCACGTACTACCAGTTCACCACTTAAGGGCGTAGAACGGGCAAGAAGAACTGGCAAGAAACTCTCCGTTACTCCTTTTAATAACTCAGATTTGAGTCATACAAATTGTTTGAACTGGAGCAAATCAATCCCAAGGTTTAGGATCATTTAAATAATCGTAAAATTCATAAAAAGCTTTATTGATAAGTTTTGGATTTATTTAATGATAATTCGCTTGGGATTTGTTGTAAAAACGGTGGTTGAACCTCCGCAGCTGCACCCCACATTAGAATACCGACATAATGCTTGTGAAAGTAGCTGTCAGATTTTCTTTGCTGCATATGCTGCAGTGCTTAGCCATTCTAAAGAGTTTTGGCGTATTGTTGCCATCTCAATTAAAAAATCATTTGTTAAGTAACTTTTAATAATTATTATCGAAAATACCCATACGAAGTATACGTATGTCATTTGAGTGAAATTTAAAAATATAAGCGCGTGCGCAGCGATTCGATGGCGTGATGTGTGACGTCACGCGCCACCACACCATGTCCAGAGAGGCCGGCCAGCTTTGTGTGACTCACAGTTCGCTAGGCACTTGCATTGTTCTCTGATGTACTGTTGAGCGGGCATTGTAATCATATTGTGTTCGCATTCACGAATTTTGCCTAGAATTTATTACGTCCCCGCCCTTGGTTCATCATTCATTCATAAGTCATACTGCGATATGTACCTTACAAACATTGATAATTTGTTACCATTATTTTTCAAATATATCGATTTTATTGTTACTCATGGAAGATTTATGGTGGGTTACAGGGTTGCACGGGCTGCCGGAACGCAATGGCAAGCTCAAAGACTTGGAGCACTTCGATGCCACTTTCTTCGGCGTCCACGCCAAGCAGGCCCATCTCATGGACCCGCAATTGCGACTGCTTCTCGAGATCACGCACGAAGCCATCGTGGACGCGGGCCTCAACCCGGCCGAGCTGCGCGGCTCGCGCACGGGCGTCTTCGTCGGCGTCTCCAACTCCGAGACCGAAGAGATGTGGACCGAGGACCCCGATAAGATCAACGGCTACGCGCTGACCGGCTGCTGTCGGGCGATGTTTCCCAACCGCATCTCGTACACCTTTGACCTGAAAGGCCCCTCCTACGCTATCGACACCGCCTGCTCCAGTTCCATGTTCGCGTTGGCGCAAGCCGCGGCGGCGATGCGCGCCGGCCAGTGCGACGCGGCCGTCGTCGCCGGGTGCAACCTGTGCCTGAAACCGGCCAACTCGCTGAACTTCCACCGGTTGAGCATGCTGTCGCCGGAGGGTCGGTGCGCGGCTTTCGACGCCGGCGGTCGCGGCTACGTGCGCTCCGAGGCCGCCGTGGCCGTGCTGCTGCAGCGCCGAGGCGCGGCGCGGCGCGTTTACGCCACCGTCCGAGGCGCCCGAATGAACACCGACGGCCACAAAGAACAGGGCATCACCTTCCCCTCGGGCGCCGTGCAGCGTCGTCTGGCCGAGGAGACCTTCGCGGAGGCCGGCCTGCGCCCGCAAGACGTGGCGTACGTCGAGGCGCACGGAACCGGCACCAAGGTTCTTTACGATCTAGCCTAACTTAAGACTAATGAGTAATCTAAGTCTAAGCTGATTTGCTAAAAAGGATTTTAACAGAAGGAAGTGTCCAATAACACGACTTACATTCTCTATTAAAAGGAAGTGTTCTATTTTTCACTCATTCCTAACTTGCTCTGGTTCAAATGGTTTTGTCCTTCTCAGTCTTCTCACTCTCATTTAAGACCTCAGAATTGTTCCAGTCTACATGCCGAACACGACACTCTTAATGCCGAACGAGGGGCTAGTACCATCGTAATCTTCTTTTCACATTGGCGAACGTCCGCAGGTGGGGGACCCGCAAGAGGTGAACGCGATAGCGGACCTGTTCTGTCCGGGGCGCAGCGAGCCTCTCCTGCTGGGCTCCGTCAAGTCTAACATGGGTCACTCGGAGCCCGCTTCGGGGCTCTGCTCCGTGGCTAAGGTTCTGCTGGCCATGGAGCGCGGCTGTCTGCCCGCGAACCTGCACTACCGCGAGCCGAACCCCGACATCCCCGCGCTCGGCGACGGCCGCATTAAGGTACGGCCGGTCCCGACGACGTCGTCCACGAGTCTCCGAGCGTCTAACGCGAGCGCGTTCCGCAGGTGGTCGACCGCAACACGGAGTGGGACGGCGGGCTGGTGGCCGTGAACTCGTTCGGCTTCGGCGGCGCCAACGCCCACGTCATCCTGGAATCGGAACGCGGAGGCGCCCGGGCGCCCGCCGCCTACGAAGTGCCGCGCGTGCTCGTGGCGTCCGGCCGAACGGAGGAGGCGGCGCGCGAGCTGCTACGGCTGGGCGCGCAGCACCCCCGCGACTCGTCGCTGCACGCGCTGTTGGACGCCGTGCACGCTCAAAACGTCCCCGGACACGCGCACCGCGGCTTCTGCGTGCTCACCGACCCGCCCCTCGAGGAGATCGCGGTGAGTCCCGTTTTTACTTTGTTTCCGTTCTCGTCGCGTGACCGCTTCTACGTCGCTTTTCGCACCCTCAGGAGGCGGAGGGCGGCGCCCGTCCCGTGTGGTTCGTGTTCTCGGGCATGGGGTCGCAGTGGGCCGGCATGGCGCGCGGTCTGCTGCGGCTGCCGGCATTCGCGCGCAGCGTCGAGCGCAGCGCCGCCGCACTCAAGCCGCACGGGCTCGACCTGCTGCACGTGCTCACGGAGGCGCCCGACGCCGCCTTCGACGACGTCATCAACTCGTTCGTATCCATCGCCGCCGTGCAGGTGGCCCTCGTAGACGTGCTGCGCGTCGCGGGCGTCGTCCCCGACGGCATAGTCGGCCACTCGGTCGGCGAGATCGGTTGCGCGTACGCGGACGAGACGCTGACGGGCGAGCAGGCGGTGTTGGCCGCTTACTGGCGAGGCCGCAGCATCGTGGACGCGAAGCTGGGTCCCGGCGCGATGGCGGCCGTGGGCCTGTCGTGGGAGGAGTGCGAGGCGCGTCTCCCGCCGGGCGTGGTGGCGGCCTGCCACAACGCCGCCGACAGCGTGACCGTGTCGGGCCCCGTGGCGGCCGTGGAGAGCATGGTCGCCGAGGTGAGCGCGGCCGGCGGGTTCGCTCGGCGAGTGAACAGCTCGGGCGTGGCCTTCCACAGCCGGTACATCGCGTCGGCCGCGCCGCTGCTGCGCAAGAGTCTCGAGCGGGTCATCCCCGACCCGAAGCCGCGCACGGCGCGCTGGATCTCCTCCTCGCTGCCGCGTGAGCAGTGGGATTCCGACCTCGGTGAGACATTATGTTTTTTAATTTTTATTATAGCTTCCTTTAACAAATATTTACAAACTCAAAGAGATCAGTATCAGTAGATCTTTTGGCACAGAAACCGTGCTGAGCAGTATCCACAAAAGTTGGGCATAGAAGCGATTCAAAAATCTTAGAAAAAGTATTTCAAATAGAAATTGGTCTGTAGTTTGGCCAATAGGCCATGAATCTCAACGTTAGACTCCCTTGAGTGCTCCCTCCAGTGAAGAATTCATCCCTAACATTTTTTTATGACGATTTCTTCCTTTAGCGGTGATATTTCAAACGACACAATATTGCTAAAATTGACACACGGCCCGTGCACTTTGTTTCTTTGCTTCAGCGAATCTTTTTCACACGAAGTGTATAACATAATGAGAAACCTTCGCAGCCCGTCTGAGCGACGCGGCGTACCACGTCAACAACCTGCTGTCCCCCGTGCGGTTCGCGGAAGCGCTGCGCGAGGTCCCCGAGCGCGCGGTGATCGTGGAGGTGGCGCCGCACGCGCTGCTGCAGGCCGTGCTCAAGCGCGCCCGACCCGCACCCGCCGCCGCCCACGTGCCTCTGCTGCGTCGCGACGCGCCCGACCCTCTGGCGCACCTGCTGGCGGCGCTGGGCCGCCTCTACGCCGCCGGCGCGCAGCCGAACCTGGGCGCGCTCTACCCGCCCGTGCCCTTCCCGGTCCCTCGCGGCACGCCCGCGCTGGCCTCTCGCGTGCGTTGGGACCACTCCGTGGAGTGGAGCGTGGCTCACTTCGGCTCGCCGCGCTCCGGCGAGAACGTCATCGAGTACGACCTGTCCCGCGCGGACGACGCCTTCGTCGCCGGGCACGACATCGACGGCCGCATCCTGTTCCCGGCCACCGGGTACCTGGTGGGTGTCGCCCCTCCCGGCCGACTCGCGGAGCGCGGTGGAACGTCTCTTTCATCCGCTACTTTTCCGCTCCGCAGACGCTCGTGTGGAGGACGATGGCGAAATTGAGGAACAAGAGGCCCGAGGACACCCCGATAGTGCTCGAGAACGTGCAATTCAAGCGCGCGACCATCGTCAGCCGCGATGCGCCCGT
The DNA here is from genome assembly GCF_905147105.1 of Pieris brassicae. Classification (NCBI taxonomy): domain Eukaryota; kingdom Metazoa; phylum Arthropoda; class Insecta; order Lepidoptera; family Pieridae; genus Pieris; species Pieris brassicae. Next base: position 88,247 of record NC_059669.1, read on the forward strand.
CCGCTTCCTGATCAACGTGCTCGAGGGCACGGGCGAGTTCGACGTGTGCGAGGGCGGCGGCGTGGCCGTCACGGGGCGCGTGCGGCTCGCGGACGACGGCGCCGAAGAGCGCCTGCCGCCGCCGCCGGCTCCCGCCGCCGACGCCGGTGCGACGACCCTCCTGACCGACGACATCTACAAGGAGCTCCGGCTGCGCGGCTACAACTACGGCGGCGTCTTTCGCGGAATCCGCTCGTCGGACGACCGGGGCGTCGCCGGGGAGCTCGCGTGGAACGACAACTGGATCGCCTTCATGGACACGATGCTGCAATTCGCCATCATCGGCTCCGACACGCGCGAGCTCTACGTGCCGACGCGGCTGCGGCGCGCCCTCATCGACCCTCGGGCGCAGCGCGCCGCCGTGGCGGCCGCCGTCGACGGCGCCGTGCCGGTGCGCATGCTCCGCGACGTCGACGTCATATCCGCGGGCGGCGTCGAGTTCCGCGGCCTCAAGACGAGCCTCGCGCCGCGCCGCGCTAACGCGCAGGCCCCGCCCAAGCTCGAGAAGTACGCGTTCGTGCCGTACGACGGTAGACAGACCGTCGTCGACCGCCGCGACGCCCTCGCCTGCGCTCTGCAGCTGCTCCTCGAAAACGCCGGCACCCTGCGCCTCAAAGTGTGCGAGGCGACGCTCGAGCGCACGCCGGAAGCGCTGCTGGCGCCGCTGGCTCTGGAGGTCTTGGAGGGGGAGCCGCAGGTGCGCGTCGAGGCCGCGCTGGCCGGCGGGTCCGCCCACGCCGCCTACGCCGCGGTCGCGCAGAGCTCGGGGGCCAAGGTAGGCCTCTCTCCTCTCTTCGTCTGGAGATTCTAGGATTTTTATGAGAAATAATAAGATGTTACAACACTCGCGCAGACCAGTCCGAAGGACGCCTTCTCCGGCGCCCCGGACGCCGACTGCCACCTGGTGCTCGCGACGGACGTATTGCGGCGACACGGCGCACCCGTGCTGACGAATCTCGTCGCCGCACTGTCGGACGCCGGCATGCTGCTGCTGGAGGAGCCGCACGGCGCGGCGGACGACGCCGCGGCGAATGTCGTGCTGCGCGAATGCGGACTGGAGACGGTGTCCAGGTATGAAGGTTTGCGAGGCGCAGCGTCCGGTTCGTTCGCCCGATTCTGACTCACGCGTTTCGCATTCAGGGCGCGCACGCCGGACTCTGAATTCCTGCTGCTCCGTCGAGAGATGTCGCCACCCGCGGCCCACGTAGTCGTCGACGCGGACGAGCCCTCGTACGCCTGGGTGGAGCGACTCCGCGACGCGTTGAAGCGCGCCGAGAGCGAAGACATCCGCGTGTACGCGGTTTCGCGCGCGCCCGACTCCGGTCTGCTCGGCCTCGCCACTTGCCTGCGAGCCGAGCCGGGCGGCGCGCGCCTCCGGACTTTCTTCCTGCCCGGAGCCGAGCGGCCTTTCCGACCGGACTCGCCCGTCCACCGCGCTCAGGTCCGCCGAGACCTGGCGGTGAACGTGCTACGCGCGGGGGTGTGGGGCTCGTATCGACATCTGAGTGTGACCGGCGCCGGCGACGCGCTCCTGCAGGTGGAGCACGCGTACGTGAACACGCTGACCCGCGGTGACCTTTCGTCGCTGCGCTGGATCGAGAGCGAGCTGCATCACGCGGCGGCAGCGGGCCTGGGCCCGCGGGACGAGCTCTGTCGCGTGCACTACGCGCCGCTCAACTTCCGCGACATCATGTTGGCTACCGGCAAGCTGCCGCCCGACGCGCTGCCCGGCAACCTCGCCGGACAGGTACGTGCTCGATCTGTATAATTAATTGATTAGGTCATAGATTCATAGATTTCACCAAAGATATACCTGATTCCGGAGTATCCTCGACAATATCAGGTGTTATGACTACATCTTCTATAAAATTCTTATGAGCCATAATTATGGCTAAGTAAATGTTCGTCCGTTTCGTCAATTAATTGTTCAGTTGCAAGTTCGTACGTCGCTGCGTTTTTAAGCTACAGCTAAAATAATATCGATACTAAATCATTAGCTCGTGTGAGTAAATGGCATATTGCTTTTAAAGATTTCCTTTAGAAAAATCTTCTTTAACAAAGTACGATGTTGATTCAATTTTATTTCTTTTGTTTGAGGATTTTTAATTTTAACCCCGTCGTTGCTAGTGTGATACCTATGGGTCTGGTCTTCTTCCCCCTTTTTTTCCAAGTCTTCGCATATATTTGCTGTTTTTGTCGCATTTGATATTTTTAACAACACTTTTTTCTAAGTCCCAGTAGATTTGTTCATTTTCCTCAATTCCAAAAATAAGCAGGTTTTTTCGTCGCAAGTTACTCTCTAGTATGTTAATTTTACTTATTTAAATTTCGAGTTTCTCTTCTAAGATTTTGTTCATTTTCCTCAATTCCAAAAATAAGCAGGTTTTTCCTCGCAAGTTACTCTCTAGTATGTTAATTTTACTTATTTGAATTTCGAGTTTCTCTTCTAAGATTTTGTTCATTTTCCTCAATTCCAAAAATAAGCAGGTTTTTCCTCGCAAGTTACTCTCTAGTATGTTAATTTTACTTATTTGAATTTCGAGTTTCTCTTCTAAGATTTTGTTCATTTTCCTCAATTCCAAAAATAAGCAGGTTTTTCCTCGCAAGTTACTCTCTAGTATGTTAATTTTACTTATTTGAATTTCGAGTTTCTCTTCTAAGATTTTGTTCATTTTCCTCAATTCCAAAAATAAGCAGGTTTTTCCTCGCAAGTTACTCTCTAGTATGTTAATTTTACTTATTTGAATTTCGAGTTTCTCTTCTAAGATTTTGTTCATTTTCCTCAATTCCAAAAATAAGCAGGTTTTTCCTCGCAAGTTACTCTCTAGTATGTTAATTTTACTTATTTGAATTTCGAGTTTCTCTTCTAAGATTTTGTTCATTTTCCTCAATTCCAAAAATAAGCAGGTTTTTTCGTCGCAAGTTACTCTCTAGTATGTTAATTTTACTTATTTAAATTTCGAGTTTCTCTTCTAAGATTTTGTTCATTTTCCTCAATTCCAAAAATAAGCAGGTTTTTCCTCGCAAGTTACTCTCTAGTATGTTAATTTTACTTATTTGAATTTCGAGTTTCTCTTCTAAGATTTTGTTCATTTTCCTCAATTCCAAAAATAAGCAGGTTTTTCCTCGCAAGTTACTCTCTAGTATGTTAATTTTACTTATTTGAATTTCGAGTTTCTCTTCTAAGATTTTGTTCATTTTCCTCAATTCCAAAAATAAGCAGGTTTTTCCTCGCAAGTTACTCTCTAGTATGTTAATTTTACTTATTTGAATTTCGAGTTTCTCTTCTAAGATTTTGTTCATTTTCCTCAATTCCAAAAATAAGCAGGTTTTTCCTCGCAAGTTACTCTCTAGTATGTTAATTTTACTTATTTGAATTTCGAGTTTCTCTTCTAAGATTTTGTTCATTTTCCTCAATTCCAAAAATAAGCAGGTTTTTCCTCGCAAGTTACTCTCTAGTATGTTAATTTTACTTATTTGAATTTCGAGTTTCTCTTCTAAGATTTTGTTCATTTTCCTCAATTCCAAAAATAAGCAGGTTTTTTCGTCGCAAGTTACTCTCTAGTATGTTAATTTTACTTATTTGAATTTCGAGTTTCTCTTCTAAGATTTTGTTCATTTTCCTCAATTCCAAAAATAAGCAGGTTTTTCCTCGCAAGTTACTCTCTAGTATGTTAATTTTACTTATTTGAATTTCGAGTTTCTCTTCTAAGATTTTGTTCATTTTCCTCAATTCCAAAAATAAGCAGGTTTTTCCTCGCAAGTTACTCTCTAGTATGTTAATTTTACTTATTTGAATTTCGAGTTTCTCTTCTAAGATTTTGTTTTGGTTTTCCAGCTCTCTCAACTTTTCATTTATTCTTCGATTAATTGTTTCTTTAATATCTTCCTTCGTATCCTGCATATCGTTTTTGTTGACGTTGATCTTTTAATTTCTTCCATTACATCAGTCCTTTTCCTCAGAATCAAAAATAATAAAAAACACAATGTACTTTCGACTATATTTCGATCGAGAAGTAACTAGATTTGATCGTCGGTCCGTTGAAGAAGCACCTTCAACTTATGGACGCCTCCATACCAACTAGTGAATTGGCGTAGTGGTTGAATTTTTTCTATATATTTCTTTTACTAGCAAAACTAGTGATATTAGACGTGATGACTAATAATTATAAATTGTATCAGTCACGTATGCACTTTCACTGCAAAAAATATTAAATATTAATAGAAAACTTAATATTTTTAATGTTAATGATATTGTATCTGAGTTCTACAAAATTCTTACCACTACTATAAATAAATTTGTTCCTAAAACGTCCAACTTCAAATCGAAATATCCGGTGTGGTTCAGTTCCTCCTTAATAGAATTACTTGCTGAAAAAGAAAACACACGTAAGAGGTATCGAATATACGAAAATCCTCGAGACGAAATCCAGTATTGCTACACTACAATTAAGCGAAATATTGAGACTAGTATTTCGATACGCGGGCAGAATGGAATAGGAGAAAATTTACTGAACTGGTTTAAGTCATATCTTCGTAACAGGCCTCAGTCAGCAGTTGTTGGAGGCGCTGAGTCTACTCCCTTGCGCGATCTGGTGTTCCCCAAGGTTGCTATTTTTATTATTTGTCAACGACTTTAGGAATCATACTGCACTGGAAAGCGTCTCTCTTCGCTGATGATTTAAAAATTTATAAAGTTATTAACTCTGTCTGTGATGCTGCTCTAGTTCAAAGTGACCTTAACGGTATACAAAATTGGTGCTTTTTAAATGGTATGAGCTTGACGGCGCGCCATTGAGATCAAGAGATTCGTGACTTGGGTGTAATTATTGACAAAAATTTAACGTTATATCTCAGGTTTATGTCGTCCCCTACGCATTCCCTAGGTCTAAAATCAGGAATATTTTCCAAATTATTGTGTGCTTATTTTATCTTGTATCGTATGCAGTGGATTTAGTACTATGTATGATGTGGTAAACTGTAATAAATAAATACATATTTGCGGGTTGGTCATTGGATTTATGACTTTTGAACATCAATTTGCACTATATTATTCAATGATTATATTATAATGCCGTATGAAGTAATAATTTTTGCTCAGTAGTAATTAATGTCGCAGGAGTGTATCCTGGGATTGGAGTTCAGCGGACGGTCTTCGACAAATGCGCGCGTCATGGGCATGGTGGCGGCGCGAGGCCTGGCCACGACCGTGATCGCCGACCGCGGATTCCTGTGGGAGGTGCCCGACAAATGGTATGCGACGTCTTCCCCTTACGCTTCGAGGTATACGACGTAGCGGTCGTCACTAACCATCCCGTCGATTCCGCAGGACGCTCGAGGAGGCCGCCACGGTGCCGGTCGCCTACGCCACGGCCTACTACGCCCTCGTCGTGCGCGGGCGCATGAGGCGCGGCGAGAGCGTGCTCGTACACGCGGGCACGGGCGGAGTCGGACAGGCCGCCATAGCCATCGCGCTGCACGCCGGCTGCACGGTCTTCACCACGGTCGGCACGCCCGACAAGCGCGCCTTTCTCAGAGAGCGCTTCCCCGCGCTGCCCGAGGAGAACGTGGCAAACTCGCGCGACACGTCTTTCGAGCAGCACGTGCTCCGGCGAACGGGCGGCCGAGGAGTAGACCTCGTGCTTAACTCGCTCGCCGGCGACAAGTTGGCCGCCTCCGTGCGATGCCTCGCGCCCGGCGCGCGTTTCCTCGAGATCGGCAAACTCGATCTCTCCAACGACACTGCGCTCGGCATGGCCGTCTTCCTCAAGAACACAACCTTCCACGGCATCCTGCTCGACGCGCTGTTCGACGCGCCGGCCGACGACCCCGAGCGGCTGTCGGTCGTGCGCTGCGTGAACGAGGGCATCGCCAGCGGAGCGGTGCGTCCGCTGCCCGCCACGGTGTTCGGCGGCGGGCAGCTCGAGCAGGCCTTCCGCTACATGGCCACCGGCAAGCACATCGGAAAGGTGGTGCTGCGCGTGCGCGACGAGCGGGAAGAGATGCGGACGGTGGCGGCCGTGCCTCGCACGTACATGCACCCCGGCCGCAGCTACGTCCTAGTGGGGGGCCTGGGCGGCTTCGGGCTGGAGCTGGCGCAGTGGCTGGTGGGACGCGGCGCGCGCACCCTCGTGTTCAACTCGCGCAGCGGCGTGCGCACGGGCTACCAGGCGTGGTGCGTGCGACGTTGGCGCGAGCGCGGCGTGCGCGTGCTCGTGTCGACTGCGGACGTGAGCGGCGCGGCGGGTGCGCGAGCGCTGCTCCGCGAGGCGTGTTCGCTGGCGCCTGTGGGTGGCATCTTCAACCTCGCCGCCGTCCTGCGCGACGCCTACCTAGAGAACCTCACGCCGGACGACTTCCGCGCCGTCGCCGCGCCCAAGATTGACGGTGAGCGATATTTTGTTTTCTTCGCATTAGAAGTGTTTTTTTCAGCTAATTAACCGGATACCACGGCCACCTTAATATAGTGGGTCTTTACCTACGCGATTGGAGATTCAATATATGTATTGGCGACCAACAGAGACTTAGGTGTCGACGCTTGCGTAGCATTACATAGAATATACTAAATCGGCATAGAATTGTGTACTTTGATTCGCTATTCGTAAAAAAACATACAAATCTCCGACTTCATAGGTGTAGTACCCATAAGTGCGAGTCTCATGAAATGGTAATCCAAAAATTCACCAATCGTTCTCCTCTCTTGAGCTCCATGATGACATCATTACGATCTTTCAAGGATATTAGAATATTGAAATGTCAAACACATTTAATTTGAATCTTTATATTTGCATATTGTCGTCGTGTGACAATTTTGCTAAAACCGTGATTAACACTTTAAATCAATTCGGAATAAGTGGACTGAATGAGTGTATTGGACCTATCCTGGTCACATATGTGACAATATTATTAACATTAAGAAGTGTCAAAACTAGTACAACAAGCAAGTTTCCGTCCTGGACATTCTGTATTGAACAAATCATGGAATGATAAAAGGAATTCAACAAATCCGTCTATGGAGCTTTAGTACAATATTAGAAAGCGTTCGACACTATAGCGCATACATCTATATGGAAAGTACTAATAAATAATAAAATGCAAAATGTATACATATATTGTAGAACATATAAAAATCTAACTTTAATTTCCACAACCAATACTAACAACTAAAACTCATATTGTATACATTAATAAGGTTTTCAATAATAATAATAATCGTGAGTGTGTCCTCGCAGGCACCAAGGCATTGGACATGGCGTCCCGGGAACTATGCCCCGAGTTGGAGTACTTTGTGGCGTTCTCGTCGGTGTCGTGCGGGCGTGGTAACCCCGGCCAGAGTAACTACGGCTTGGCCAACTCGGGCATGGAGCGGCTGGTCGAGCTGCGCCAGGCCGACGGGTTGCCCGGCCTGGCCGTGCAGTGGGGCGCCATCGGCGACGTGGGCCTCGTCGTGGACACGATGGGCGGCAACGATATAGTCGTGGGAGGCACCGTCCCGCAGCGCATCGCGTCTTGTCTCGAGGCGCTGGGCACTCTGCTGGCGCTGCCCCACCCCGTGGCCGCCTCCATGGTGCTGGCCGACAAGCGTCGCTCCGCCGCCCAGCCCACGCAGGACCTGGTGCAGGCCGTCGCCAACATCCTCGGTGAGAAATCTCGCGACCCGCAAAACTTTGTTTTCCGATGAACGAAGTCCTCGAAAGTACTCCTCGACTGAGGCGGACGTTTCGGATGCGAACGTCGACTAAAGGGCCGCTTCGACCGCAGGTATAAAGGATCCCTCGAAAGTATCCGACTCCTCTAATCTGGCCGAGCTCGGAATGGACTCTTTGATGGGCGCCGAGATCAAGCAGACCTTGGAGCGCGGCTACGACGTGGTGCTCGGCGTGCAGGAGATCCGCGCCCTGACGTTCGCCAAACTGCGCACCCTCGCGGGAGGCGATGAGCCGGCACCCGCGGCCTCGGTCTCGCCCCCGGCGGATCTCGGTCAGTCGCCTACGCTGGGCGAGCTAGTGCCCGAGCAGGTGATCGTGAGGCTGCCCAGCGGCGGCGACGAGACCGGTCGGCCCGCGTTCATGGTGCATCCCATCGAGGGCGTGGTGGATATGCTACGGGGCGTGGCGGCCGCCGTGCGGGGGCCCGTCTACGGGCTGCAGTGCACGCGCGACGCGCCGCTCTCCGACATGAGCGCGTTGGCCGCCTTCTACGTTCGGCACGTGCGCGCTCTGCAGCCGCGACCGCCGTACACGCTGCTGGGCTATTCCTACGGCGCCGGCGTCGCCTTCGAGATGGCTCTGCAGCTGGAGAAGGTGAGTCTCGGTTCCGTCTTCTGTTTGGATACGCGAGCGACGTAACTGACGCGCCCGTTCGTTTCCAGGAGGGGCTCGAGGTGCGCCTGGTGCTGGTGGACGGTTCGCCCGCGTACGTCGCGACGCACACGACGCGCGGCATCAAAAAGCGCGCAAAGCGCTCCGCCGCAACCGACGAGGCGGACGCGCTCGCCTACTTCGTGCAGCTCTTCCGAGACGCGGACGGCGCGAAGGTGTCCGCCGAACTCGAGGGGCTGGCCGACTGGGACGCGCGCGTCACGCGGGCCGTCGAGCTGGCCGGACGGGGAGGCGCCGACGCGGACGACCTGCGCGCCGCCGCCGAGAGTTTCTATCGCAAGCTGGTCGTGGCTGACGCGTATCGGCCGCGGGGCAAGGTCCGCGCGCCCGTCGCGCTGTTCACGGCGCGGGACAACTACGTGGAGCTGGCGGCCGATTACGGGTTGGGCGCGGTGTGCGAGAGCAAGCCGGTGACGCGGCAGCTCCCCGCCGACCACCGCTCCATCCTCGTCGGAGACCCCGCGCGCGCCATTGCCGACTGCATCTCGACGCTGCTGCAATAGGCGCGAGTGCCGACTTCTCGCGACCGCGCACGCGTTCGTGTCATAGTGATCCGTCGCGTCGTTCACTCGCGGTAGATCCGGAAGAGACTCGGCGGCGCTCGATACGTAGGGTTACGTAGCGAGAGACGCCGGCCTGCGTCTTCAGATGTGCTTATGTTTATTTATCCGCCCCACTTTTCCGACCCCGCCATCTCCTTGTGAAGTGAAGTGAAGAAGAGCCAACGGCGGACGCGATCTTACAAATGCAGGAGGGGCGCGGGGCAGAGTGGACTCGCGGGGTCTTAGTCGTAACTGTATTTATGTTCTGCTGTAATTTATTAGACGAGCTTGGCTCGGGTTTGTGATACGTAGCATTCCTTTAGTTTTAAGAGTAGACATTAAGGCGGGTGTGACGCGCGAAAGCCGTCCGTCGATTCACGGTCGGCTCAAGCCTGTGATAAATAAATGTGCATTATTTTTAAAGCCGCTTGTTTTATTTCTAATTTGCCGTTTAAATAGACATTTTTTTTGGGATAAACACATGGTATAAATTGGACATACGTACAAAAATATAAAAAGCAGTGCCGTCCCTATAACATGTGGACACGACCTGCGAAATCAAGTAGATACAATATACAGTGTTAATACAAACTAAAAAGAATTAAACTATTTGAACTAAGAAAATAAATTATTGGTACTGTGTCCTAATTCTACTCTTAGCTGAGGCTAGAGAACCATGAAAAATGTCAAAACTCTGTGCAATTTCATTATGGTAGCGACATAACCTATTAATTGGAGAGTTTCTGGCAACGTTTGTTCGACAATGTGGGAGGTGAAAACATCTTCGATCGTATACACGACTCCCGACCCGAGGAACTTGTCTGGATAAACGTTCTGAAATTTCTGGGCAATCCACAAGTCCGTTAATTGCCTTAAATAGGTATAGCGAGTCGACGTTTGCCCTACTAACGCTCAGAGAATCCGAGGTATAACAATTTAACCTATCCTCATATTTACTTCAAATTGCACATTTATTATTTTTAAAGGATAAATGGTATTGTGGGGACAACTGTCGACGTGTGAAAACGAGTCGCGAGTCAGTTGTCTCCGGGCCCCGTTGCGCTTAGACGAGTGTTAAGCAATAAATATCAGTCACGTAATTACTCGTTTAATTTAATCCTGGCCCATAAGGAGATGACCCAACATTGGTGACCCCGACGAACCCAGACCCCTAATATATTAAAAATCAAGTGACTTTAGTGAACTTCAGTGGACAATTTTGATGATGAATCCGGTACCAGGACTTTCATCTCAGACTTCCGCCCAGCAGGGGCCATCGCAATTCAAGCCGTAGTAGCCGTAGTGATGTGTCGACAATTTCTGTGACTAGCCGTAACGGAAACTAAGGATATAGATAATCTGGCCACTGTGGCTGACAAAATCATGGAGACTTCGCAGCCACAGATTTCTGAGTTATCATCGCCTCAACCTATTAGAGGGGACGATAAGATTTTGGCTGAAATTGCGAAACTGAGTGTTAGGTTAGCTAACTTAGAGAGATCTCGCAGCACTTCGCGGAGGAGAGACTCCAGTAGTTTTCGTCAACGTTCCCGGTCTTGCAATCATAGCCAGACCCGTCGCAGCGCTCAGAACGAGGATTGGCTCTGTTTCTACCACTTCATGTATTCATGTATTTATTTGCATTCCATAACGTTACAAAAGATGTTCATGAGGCTTAAAGCTAGGTACAATATTATGGACCCTGTTAGGGCACAGCAAAAGAAGGCATTATATAACATAGCTAATAGCAACACAATAAAAAATAGCACATAAAACTTCACACTCCACACCAATTACATAGAATAACATTTTTTTATTATTTTTTATTTATTTAATTTTGTATATTTAGGGATTAATAATCATGAATTAAGCTATATTTTTATCTTCTAGGTACTCATTAACGCTATAATAACATTTACGTATAAGAAGTTTTTTTAGTTTGTTTGTATAAATATATGTATCTTTTTTTCATTTCTTAGTGTCTCCGGTAGTTTATTATAAATTTTGATTGACATGACTAGTGGGCTTGATGCATGTATTTGTAATCGGGAAGATGGTAGGTTTAGGCGTTTTTTGTGTCGAAGTGTACATCTTGTCTGTATGTCTTCGCGTGTGGTGTAAAATTCTTTGTGTGTATGGGCAAATTTACAGATTTCCAATATGTATAATGAGGGTAGAGTGATAATGTTTAGTTTTATGAAATGTGGTTTGCAGCTGTCTGTTTGTTCTATGTTAACTATGATCCGAATTAACTTTTTTTGAGTTGTGAATAGTGCTGGTGCGTCGGTGCTATTTCCCCACATTATTACACCGTAGTTTAGCCATGCATGCGCATAGGCGTAGTAGGTAGTTAGAGCGGTTTTCAGGTCCGTAGCCTTTTTAATTTCCCGGAAAGCATATAAAAATTTTGATAGTTTTGATTTTATTTTTTGTATGTGTGATTTCCAGTTTATGTTTGTGTCTATTGTTATACCTAGTATTGAAAATTCGTTAACTTGTACTATTGTGTGGTTGTTAAAAGAGAAATTTAGAGAAAGTGGCTTTTTTTGACGGGGGTGGAATGCTATTGTTTTGGTTTTTTTCAAAATTGATTTCAAGATTGTGTGCATTCATCCAGGTTATAGTTTTTGTTAGAATATTATTGAGTGTAGAGTGTATGTTAGTGATATCATGACAGGGGGCTATAATTGAAATATCATCAGCGAATAAAACACATGGACCAGGTCCTTCTATGGTTTTTGGAAGGTCGTTTATATAAATGAGAAAAAGAAGGCACCCAATAACGCTTCCTTGTATTGAGTATTGAGGCTTTTATTGTTTTACTGTCAGAGCGGTAATTTTGGAGAATTTTTCTTTCATTGTTATAAAATTCTATTTCTACTAATTGTTTTCTGTTTTCAAGATAGGACTTGAACCATTCGTTAGTTTTTCCGCGGATACCTATCCCATAGAGTTTATTTAACAATATTTCATATTGTACCTTATCGTAGTCATGTCTAGGAGCAGACCGATTGCGTATTCTTTATTATTTGTTATATTAAGAGCTTCTTGTATGAATTTATGTACTGCTAAAGTTGTTAACCTGTTTTTTCGAAAACCATTTTGACATTCATTGAATATCCCATATTTCTCGCAGAAGGCGTACACCCGATCACACATTGTTTTCTCAAATATCTTTGATGCAGTCGGTAATAGAGCTATTGGACGAACTTCCGTTTCAAGGAGCGCGCCAATAAGTGTGTGCAGCCCTGTTCCTGGAAGAAGGGAAACTAGAATGTGCGCAGGTATATGAGGCGGATATCTGTGCTGTTTCCCCAACGCATCGCCTACGTGTTATGGACTACAATAGTGGTTACAATTTTTTAGTAGACACAGGTGCGAATGTTTCTGTTCTTCCGGTAAGAACACGTTCTTGTAATAATTATTCTAAGTTATCCGATTACAAACTATACGCAGCTAACGGTACCGAAATTCGAACCTTCGGTGTTAAGTCACTAGAGCTCAATTTGCGTTTACGTCGTCCGTACCGCTGGGATTTTATCGTAGCCGAGGTAAAACAGCCAATTCTCGGTGCCGATTTTTTAAGCGCATATAGTTTGTTAGTGGATGTAAGGTCACGCAAGTTGATAGATAAGGTGACTAATTTAAATATTTCAGCATCTATTGTGAATTGTAACATAGCTTCTGTGACCACTATTGACAAAAGTCATCCATACTGGGATGTAATTTGTAAATACATCTCATCATATCTGGGATATTACTAGACCTGTTAATTATAAGAATAGTCCTAAGCATAATGTGTATCACTACATCGAAACTACAGGTTCTCCAGTTCACGCTCGTGCTCGACAACTTCCGCCAGATAAGTACAAACGTGTAAGGGAAGAATTCAAGGTAATGCAGGAGATGGGGATATGCCGACCATCGAAAAGCCCATGGTCTAGTCCGCTGCACGTAGTTCCTAAGAAAAATGGCGAGATTAGGCCATGCGGAGACTATAGGCGATTAAACGCAATAACGAAGCCGGATCGTTATCCCGTACCGCGTTTACACGATTTTGCTTATCTGTTGGATGGTAAGACGATTTTTACTCGACTTGACGTTATTAGAGCTTACCATTGCATATCTATTTTCCCGGATGACATTGAAAAGACAGCGATCACGACACCCTTTGGACTTTGAATTTCCAATGATGACTTTCGGTTTACGTAACGCAAGTCAAACTTATCAACGGTTTATGGACCATTCGGTACTTCAAGGTTTTGATTTTTTATTTACTTTTGTCGACGATGTAATCATAGCTTCGGAGTCAGTAGTACAACATAAAGAACATTTAGACACCGACTTACGGACTACGCCGACACGCTCAGGTCGTGTTACGCGGAGACCTGTACGTTTTGCTGATGTTAATGTTAAGTGCCCGTTGTATCAAAATATGTTTAAGCAATCGAATAACATTTTTATTATTATTTTTTGTGAAAATACTAGATCTATACGTTATGTTTTATACACATTTTTTGTACCCATATTATGGTTATTTCAACATGCATTTTTACACTTATTCATTTTTGTGTAAACAGAAAAGATTAAAAAATGTTTATTATGTAATTTTTTTTAAGAAGGGGGATGTTGTGGGGACAACTGTCGAAGTGTGAAAATTACGAGTCGCGAGTCAGTTGTCTCCGGGCCCCGTTGCGCTGAGACGAGTGTTAAGCAATAAATATCAGTCACGTAATTACTCGTTTAATTTAATCCTGGCCCATAAGGAGATGACCCAAGAGTATCAAAACTTTTTTGGCGCCCTATACTATCCAGCCTCGCCGAATGGGTTATATACATTGGAGACCAGACACAACTGTTGAACTCCAATATGCTTCTAACGAGGCTGGTAAAGATAGTAACAGCGACACTGGGATCGGAACGACTCCCTGTAATTCTGGAGATAAAACCAGAGCTTCGAGGATTGTTTTATAATACTATCTATATGCACTTAGTTCCCTAAAACTTAGTGAACTATCCATGATGACATCTGTTCGAAATACATGATTACCTAATTTTTTATGAGGGTGATCGAAAATATTTTTTCTCGGCCGACCGTCACATTTATTAGTTTAGTTATTGTTGAGATTTACTCGGGTTACGTTAGAAACATTTTTATTTTGATATATATTTTTTAATTATAATTGATAACAGATTTTTTTGTGCTATTGTTTGTACTCATATGCTTTTGTAATGGCGGTCTCGCACAAGGCACAAATAGCTGGTGTATTACGGTGGCTAGGATCGGCCGTTTTAAATATTTCGCGTTCAGCCCCTTCTATCAAGACGTGACGCGTTAGAGGATAGAATGAAAGATTTATATAAATCGTATCAGGCATTACTTGAATTGGTTTTGAAACCGGAGGTGATGGACAAGGCTTGTGCAGACATGGATCAGGCTGAGGATTTGACTGATCAAATTAGGGAAGCCGTTGGTATTATAAAATTCAATCGAAGGATAGTTTAACTTTTTCAAGTGGTATTATAGGTAGGTTACCGAAATTAGATTTGTCCCATTTTAGTGTCGATTTAAGCCAATTGTGGCGTTTATTCATTTTTTGATAGTTTAGTGCATTCAAGAGGCGAATAAACATCTGCTCAAAAGTTGGCATAGGTATTTGTTGGCTAGTCTCACCGGGGTGGCTAAAGGGTTAGTCCAACATTTAGCACTTGTGGACAGTAGGTAATTATAATAGAGCCAGAGATTTACTTATGCGGCATTATCAAAACATTCGTAGGCTGGCGGATAGCCACGTAGATGTCATATTAAAATTACACAGTAATGTGCAGAGCCACAATTTAAGAATCAACGTTTTAAATCCTTTATTAGTGGCAATTAATGCCTTAAGGGGTTTAAATTTGCCTGTAGATAGTTGATATTTTCTTTTATTGCATATTACGTTACAAAAACTAAATTTAGAAATGCGCACCCGATTTGATCATGCGTATGCTGGAGATTCGTCCACTCATCTTCCCTCGTTTGATGAATTGATTTCCTTTTTAGAGGATGACTGTCGCAGACAGGATAATGTTCCAGCGCCGTCCCCAACGCCGGCCCCAATTTCTACTGGGCCGCGGCAACAGCATATACGCTTAGTACGACGCCCTAACCACCGAGTTTATAGTGTGGCAACTCAACATCCAGGAAAATTTTGTGTTTATTGTCGAGACCCTGATCACACCGTAGTGTCATGTCTAATTATGCTTTTTTGATTATTCGTATTATGTATTACTATTATTGACTCTCTGGATGAATATGGCAAGCCTTGCAAAGCCAGAATAAACAACTTTATAAATCACAATGGAAAACTAGAATAAATTTGGAGGGATTATAGATATTGGACGAGGAGTGATACAGGGACACCCTCTGTCTCCAAAACTGTCTTCGGCGGTTCTGAAGGAAATATTCAGAAAGTCAAGTTGGGATAAATACGGACTTATAATAAACGGTGAAAGATTAACCCACTTAAGGTTTGAAGACGATTTGATTTTACATGCCTCAACGCGCGATGTTTTACGCCTAACGAAGAAAAGAAGAAAAGGAAAACGATCACGAAGGAAGAAAAGAAAAGGCAAAATAAAGACGCACAGCTTTAAGACAAACAACTAAGGTAGAGGTGTTACAATAAAAATAAATTAATTAAAGTGGAAATAGGCGGGGCCCATGGCAAGAGCAACAGAAAAGTGGAGCAAACGGTACACTGGTGCCAAAGTACAGCAAACGAAAAAGAGGAATACAACTTAGAAGGTGGATAGACCAAATTCAAGAAACAACAGGTGGTTGTTCATCAACATTGCAGAGGGTGGCACATTACAAACAGGAATGGCGGGATGTGGAGGAGGCCTTTGCCAAAAAAGGGCACACAGATACTTAAAAGAAGATTGAAATATAAACGTTAATTGTAATTTAAATGTAAAAGTATCTTAATTAAAAGGATATTATTATTTTTGAAATTAAAAGTTTAACGATAATTATGAAAACACGCGAGTACGACACGAGATATAAACTGCTCCATTGGGTGGCGCTAACCGTTTTCTTATTTGAAAATATGTACTTATGTCGCGAAATCTCAGCGGGAACGCCGTTGAGCGGAAGGCGATAGTTATTGTAGTACTTAAATTGTAGTAAGTCATTATTCACCCAGTCAGTAATGTCTAGAATTAAATATGGTGTAGGTACAACACACAGGACTCAACATAACCATGGTGTCGTCCTACACTGCAGATTTCAAATTGAAA
Organism: Pieris brassicae; assembly: GCF_905147105.1. Lineage (NCBI taxonomy): Eukaryota > Metazoa > Arthropoda > Insecta > Lepidoptera > Pieridae > Pieris > Pieris brassicae. The sequence continues at coordinate 104,487 of NC_059669.1, forward strand.
TAAGTAATGGTGGTCGACACTACGTTTATATTTTAAAAACAATGCAACTTAAAGTTACTCGCACAAAGATGAGCATTATGTCAATAGGAAGGCGAAATGAGTTGGCCGGATAAAAAATGGAAACGTATAATTTTGTAATGGCTTCATTTGTCACGTGTCGCTTGTATGTAGCGGTCAGACGGCAACTGCAGTAAAAAAAATGTGGAGCGGTCTCTTGACAGTTAACCACACGAAGTACATATATTGAATATACTTAGCCAGAGGCGAGAGGATTGTAGTTTTCCTATACATGCGACCCAAGCGAAGAGGTGTTCATCTCAAGTCGAGCCGCCATTTAACCTTTAAAAAGCCCAAATTTAAACAAACACAACTTAACCGTTTTACGACATAAGGTTAAACATAAGAGGCGCTAATATAAATTTCTTTAATTGTTGGTAAAAAAAAATCTCCTGATATGTAGGTTGAAGGAAGGTTCATCTGGGAGAACGAAAAACAAACCCGTGTGAGTATTTGTGATTAGACAAACAGACATACTAATATCATGACGTTTATGCGCGTTAACTTGTTGCAATAGATATGCTATTGTTTTAGATTCTCAACTTCTTCGTTATTTTTAAAAGTACACGAATAAAAACGGTCTCGAAAAGACAAAGTACGATTATGAGATCAGTAATTTCCCGAAGAGTTGGCCTCATTACGATCGTGCGAAAAGATCGCAGAACACACGACCTAAGAGCGCTAAGGTGCTCTGCGGACTGTAGTTTACTCTAGTGTAGTGGCTTGCCGCACGCATTGGCCATAAGTCCCAATACGCCCCGTAAGGCCATCAGTGATCAGTCGTGAGTCGATACTCGGCAGCAGAACTGTGCGCCTCCGACGTAAACTTTCGCGCCTTGGTTGTTTTCAATGAACCAATGCCCGTGGGATCGTTTCTCTACGCGAATTACTTACCTTCGCCACTTCTCGTGTTTTGTTACGAAGTGTGGATATCTCCGTGAATTTGCTAGTAACCTTTTGAGAAGGGGTTGACATCACAATATGCTTCGAAAGGTATTGCATTTGTTTCTATACTATACATACCCATGACATACAAAATACAATACCACGTGCCTCTTTCAAATACTTGATTCATGTAGAAACTAGTCATATTCCCGTTTCACATTATATTGGTCTATCAAGTGTAAACTCGACAATAAAATCATGTACGTATCATGTTTCATTGATGATGTGACTTGATGGTAAACTGGCCTGTAGGCTGTAGAGGTCTTAACAATGTAGATATGTAAATATTATGTATAACAAATATATTATACGTGTGTATCCAGATATATATATATATATATATATATACACTCTGGATAAACACACATGGAACAAACAGGTGACGACGGCGAGTGCCGTAAGAGTTCACTACACATTTTTTTATTTAACAATAAATACATTATGCTCCTAAGATATGTAGGACTTTTATCGTGTGCATCGCTCTAGTTTAATAATGGAAATAGATTTTAAATTCCCACAATGCAAAAGAGCATTAGTAAAAGGCTATGATAGTGAGAGTTACATTCTTATTAAGTTAAGAGAGTTAATCCTGAAATACACAGGTTCACTGTACACTTTAACAATTTTGAGAAATGTGTACACAACCCGGAGTTTGTAAATTCTATTTTACACTCTGATTATTAAAATGACGTTATGACTAGAGATTTACCTAAATACTTAATTGAAATGTTCGCATAAATCCTAGTGATTTATGCGAATAAAAAATGAAAATAAAATTTTATGAAAATAAAAAAGATATATTATATTATGTTACTAGTTGATTGTGTTAATTATTAAGAATAACATTTGATCTACTAAAAACCTAATAAATATATATCTAATGTTTTGATATTCGATGAAACAGTGACATTGCGTTGCGAGCCGCGTTTGCTGTCCGGTGTTCACGATTTCTGAATTGGACAAAAAGCTTTACCTCGGCGGCATTCCGGCGGCGGCGGAGAGCCATTGGCAGGCCGGCCATGCCAAAGCGTTTGGACAGGTTCGTCACATCGTCAATGTTTGGGGAATAGTGTCGAGTCAGCGCGTCTAACGAGCCCATTGCGTCTCTCTAACATGAAGCCGTTCATTATTTCTCGCTAATGTCTGCTACCCGTTTTAGGTATATGCTAAAATTGTTACCTCTATATCGTACAGTTATTGCGACTACTACATAATTACGTTAAGCTTAAGTTTTCGTTTAAATCATTATTAGTCAATGATTTTGTAGTTCATAGTTTTACATTGTGGGCAAAGTCATGGATCCCCGTTTGATGGAACACGGTACGACGTAGATCAAGGGGAATGAAATCGGGCGGGAAGCGCGAAGGTGCCACGCTGCTGCCGGACCAGACATACGAGGCCGTGGAGTGCCGACCGCGCCGCCCGCCCCGGCCACATCGCACGTTCCGCTCACGCCGACATCGACCCAGGCAAGTATTACTAACGTGAACTGCCCCATGTCAAGTTAATGGTAAATTATATTAAACGTTCGTATTGTCGTTAATTTGGGCCGTAATGCGACTGCTGAAAACTGTTATGTGTTGCGCAGAGCGAGTCGGCCGAGTGCATCGGAGTCGCCCCACGACGCCTCCGCGCGTCTTAACACGCGCATTCGCGGTGAGTCGTACTTTTAATTATAAAAATCTTGTTCTTTTAAAAAAGAAGCAACAAAGGAATACTTGCGGTTAATACCGCGTATTTATGTCGAGATCAATGTTCTAAACTTCTCAAAAAACTCCATTGGAAGATATTGTTTATAAATTTCTCTGCAATTGCCTACCAACGAAAGAGCCGATGGCGGGAGATTATGTCGATCGCGATAACGCAACAAGCTCTTCTTAATTGGATGCATCGTCCTAGGCCCTAGTACCCAGTAGTGACTATAGTCGCTTTCCGCGTTCATCTGCTTTATCACTTTCTAGTTTAACCACGACGCGCGACGCTAGTAGAATATGCTAAATTAATTAAACACTTAATAGTCGTAAAAATAATATATTGTATATGATAACATACCCTTCACAATGCAGATAGAAGTGTAATAGACAAAATTTTATAATAATTAGTTAAGCTTGTATAATAAATACTGAGTGAAATTGCTACGACTTTTTTCTACTATTATCACGTAATTGGTAATTATTGTGTTTGTTTAAGCGAAATGTTGCTTTTTACTTAAATTTGTGCAACTGAGAAAAGCCCTTATTGTATATAGTTGACCCTATATGATGTACTTGCCCCAAATCAAGCAAAGGCATGCGGCCATATTGTTTTTTAAAGTAGATATGACATCCATCTCATTTATTAATCAATGCAAAAATATTCACGGCCCATATTTCCATACTAAAAATCTTCTTCCTTAAACGACTTGAAATAATGATTTCGTAAATATCTTATTAGTGTATTCTTGCAGTTATATATTTTAATTCTGGATTCTTTAATGTGATTGCAACATAATAAATACGTACTGATGTTTTATATGAATACTTATAGCTTGTTTTTGGTAAATAAAGTTAGCTGCCTAATACTTTATTAATTAATATAAGGTTATAAGGTTTCTTCAGCCAAAACAAGATGTATATTCCGTTTAAGAAATGTGTTGTTAACGTTAATTTTCTATCAATTATTACAAGTTAAGTGACGAATATTTCCTTTATAATGACTCTTATTGGAAGATTTAGGTGTGAATGTTTAGATAGGAGCAAGGGTTAATATTTCGCTGTAATTCATCGGTTCTTAGTTAACAACAAATTACATTTCGATACGAGTGCTTCTATTGCTTATTCAATAGAAGTTTACACAACATAATCTTTATTACAAATTTTATTAAACACGTAATGATCATAGTTTTTACCAATACCAATCTTAATCAATGCCAAGAGTTAATTTTGTAATCTTGGTAGCAGCGGCCTCTAATGCATTGGTTTCCCGATCAGGACGCGAGCGCATGCCACATTAGCTGCCTATTACTCGAGTCAGCACTTTAACCGTAATCTCCACACATGATACCCCAGAGCGACAATAGATGGCGCCGAATTCATTTTATACAATAAGATATGCAATATCTCCATAGATTACAAAAAAAACGCTAAAAGGTAAATTGCGTCCGTTGTGCGTTTGCTGCTGCTTCTTTTAGAAGAGAACAATACCGTGTTACCTTAAAGTGACGTGATGTCGTGAGAGAGCCCGTGGCGGGTTGCGGCTCCGGGTGGCCTCACTCCTCACTCCTCAGTCGGCGAGAGTCGGTGCGCGCGAGTGGTCGCGGAGTGGACGCGGACGAGTGAAGCGGCGCGGCCGCTGAGTGTGATGCGAGCGCGCCGCCCGCCATGGCCACGCTCGGCCTCTCCAAGGTGTTCATCCTCGACAAGTACTTCACCGAACTGCAGAAGTTCTGGGAGACGGAGAAAAAGCTGCAAGGTGAGCGTCGCTCTCCTCCAACCGTGTTCTAAATCCAACCTTTCGAGTTTCGTGAGCCCTTTGCTCTTTTGTGGCGATGACTCACGATGTTTTAGTTTCCTCCTAGAAGTGATTGTGTTTAGTGTGCAGTGATTTCGATAAGACCCGAAACTGGTAAATATCATACAATGCAGATCCTTTTGAGAGGGATACAAAATTTTCATCGAATTTAAAATATGGAAACTAAATAACGTTTAGTTTTGAGCTACGTCTTGGGAAATCATTCGGGAGGCTGTATCTGCGGCGATTCCAAACTCCAGCAAAGCTTGAACTGTACGTAGGCCGTATACACCTATGAATTGGTGTTTTCAAAATCAGAAAATAATGAAGCTGTCACTATAAAATGTTTTAGGGATTGAAACACTTTCGTGCTAAATCTCATTAAATACATTTCTAGGTCGGGGTTAATATTTAGAAAATAAAAAGTTTTTTAGATAACTATTCATTCCACAGTTCTACCTTGCTTATAGAGTGGGTTTGAATATAAAAAGTGACACAAACTTGTTTTAGAATAATATGAAAGGTATATTAGGTGAGGTGAGGTGAGGTGAGGGGCGGGTGGCGAGCGCAGGTATCTCGGTAAATTCGGCCCTTCCCCGGCGGGCGGCGAGGCTCAATGGATCTGAGCCGGTTCTCAGCGCCCTCAAACATATCTATAAGTACATACTAGAGTAGCGGAGCCAACTGCCAGCGAGAGAGCGAAGCGAGCCCCACGCCACCAAACAAACTATGCTGTAGAAAGCCTTCGTTCTGTTAAAACTTTCAAACCAGCACCACCATATAAGCGAGACACTTTATTGCCCCTTTAATATTCCGAAGTAGGTCACTTTTTAACAGAATACAAAAAAACACCGAAGTAGGAGATTAACAATTCGGCGCGAAGAGTTTTTTGTGCGTGTCCACGCATACTTTAGTTTCATTATCAGTTTGTTAACCGAGCGTGATACAGGCAAAACATCGTTAGCTATTTGAGGTTTAACGATTACGGTTGATAAAACCTAGTAGGTATTGGTGAGTTATTAATACAATTTCTCACGGATCTAACTAAAATCTAGAGTTGGTAAAATATAGCTGCACGATATGTTCGCACCTAAATCTATATTTCGTAGCGAGGTCATTCGGCGATGATTGTTAGCCAATCCGTTTTTGCATCTTACATCGTATTTCTATTATATATTTTAACAGCTAACACGACAATCGTCGCGTACATAGATACGAGTACAGGCACTCGTTAAATATTATTTTATTTAACGCAAGCTCGAGTCACCGAATACAGAAGTCGACTCGCTGAACGTAAATATGCGTAAGTAGGAAAAACAAATCGGCCGTACTTAGATGAGCGAGATACAGGGTCCGGAATCAACTGTGGCGAATAATGCGTGTGGATGCAATAAGCAATTACTGAGGTTGCCGCTCGCCGCACCCTGCGCTCCTGCTCCGTGGCCAATCGCATTACTTGCACACGCGAGTAAAACCTTAATTGGTGATCACCAATTGTGATAAATCGAAATATACCTAGTCTGGCGAATGCACACCATTCAAAACAACGTATCAACTATATTCTCAAAGATCTATGTCGTGGCTGTCAAGCTTTTTGTATTCATTTCACTAAAACGAGTAATATTTTCGTGTCTGGTTGAATTTTGAAGTTAGGATTAAATTAATGAAGCAAGCAGAAAAAAATTAAAGCCATAAATGTTTATCAAGAATTTACAGTAACTGTCCCAAAAATAAATTTCAAAGCGCATTTTATAGTATATACTCACGCCGTTCATATGACTAATACAAAAGACATCAACGTGCGCGCTTGGTGATAGTTTCCCTATACTAAGCTTTTCGCAAGTTGTATTTTTTTAGTGATTTACTGCTTCGCTCGCGTAAAAATTCACTTGGAAGGCTTAGGTGATGGCAAAGCTGAGGCTCTCACGGAGCTCTCAACCATTTTGTTGTGTTTTAAATGTCACAGTAATAAAAAAAAAAACATAATTTACATCTGATTAATATCAAATTCTACATAAACGATTGGAAACGTTGGCTAAATATCGTTTAACTTTGAATTCAACGTCAATTACTAAGTGTATGACTATAACTATTATGATATGTTCTAATACTTCGTCAACCTGATCTGACATAATTACTTTAAGGCATATTTTGAAGAAAAAAAAACCAAGCAATATACTAGAGCCGATGAATGTATTTAAATCTAGAAGCCAACGAACTATTATACTAAAACAGGTTGCACACGTGTTGTTAGAGAGTAGGTATAGCTTGTATGGCTACACTACTCTAAGGCATAAGTTATATCAGCTGATTTATTAACACGCGGACGAATATTAATTAGATACCTACTTTTGACCAACGGTTATGTCCACATCGAACGCATAGGATTAGGAGAGCGTTCTCTTTTGTTTACATATGGCTGTTGTGTTGTGAAATATAATACATTGCGGTGTTCCGTCAGCACCGGCAGGACGTAGTGAGGCGAAGGGAACTCGGAGCCGTGCGGGGCGCGTCAGTGCGGAATGTGGCGGCGAGGGCCCGACCGGTCGACGCCCCTCGCCCCTCCACCGCCCTCTCGCGCATACCATACCGAGTCTCGGTAAATATCCTATCCTTCAGGCCCGTATTCTAATTCCTAACTCGGTCACCAATTCGTCAGGTTAATTATATAAAGGAAACACCATTAGAGAGCTGGATCGAGATTTTAGTGTCAGTCATTCGACAATCGAATTTGTCAAGTAAAGCTACAATTAAATATCGATAATTTCTCTATTTCCAGACGCGTCTTCATCGAACGAGGCGGTTCACTTGCAGCGGCGACTGTTGAGCCTCAGCTCGGAGCTGGTGACGCTCCGCAACCATCTACACGTGGGTGGCCAATCGGGTGGAGGGCAGGCCCAACCCACCGCAAGCCCGCAGCCCGCGGTGCCACCACGGGCGCCGCTACTGCTGCCCCCTCTTCAGCCGCCACCGCCACCACCAGGTTTAAAATAATATACAGTAACAATAGTAGAACCCTTTGTGTGAACACCTGTAGATAATTCCAAATCATCACTCGTGGTCTCGGTCATTCATTACAAGGTCACTTATATATATAAGTGGCATGCCATTGCCATGTATTGGGAAGCCAATTTTGAAATAAAGAATATGTATTACCGGGTGTCAAGTATAGATACTGGTAGGCAGACAAGGTATAAATAAATCCAGGGTGCTGCCGCCTTTCTTGTTCATCATCGAACGTGAACCTCATTCGAAAAATTGTGCAACTCTTGGTCTTTCTCGAAGCATCGGCATAATAGCCTAGCTATTATACGTTTTGAGAGTGTAAAACTTCAGAGGTGAGATGGCGCGGAGGCAGCGGCGCCGGCGATGTCGACGACCTCGTCCACCTTCGGGGACCGCTCACCGAGGACGCCATCGTGAGGGCGCTGCAGACCAGGTTCTACCAAAATAAGTTCTACGTAAGTAGGATTTACGTTGTCTTTGATGGGAGAGTGATCCGATAAGTGGCCTAACGTCCATACCGTGTTTCAGACGTCGGTGGGGCCAATCGTGGTGGCGCTCAATGCGTACGGCGACGCCGCCAACGCACTCACGCCGGCTGCGGCGCGCGCGCAACGTCCCGAGCTCACCCGGCTGGTGCGCGACGCTGTGCGTCACCAAGCAGATTCGGGTTGCCCGCAGGCGATCATCCTTTCCGGTATGTTTTCAAGACGTCACTGGCCGATTGGCGGTCGCCATTCAATTAATATTTAAGGATCATTTATTTCTCTCGCAATCAATTTTTTGTAATTCTTTTGCCGTATTGGCAAAAAATGCTCATAGAACTAAACACAGCTAGCAAAGAAGTTGGACTCTTAATGAACATCCAAAAAACTAAAGCTGGTAGGAATGACAATGTAATAAAAATAGATGAGAACACAATAGATTATGTACAAGAAGATCTATATTTAGGTCAACTAATATCCAGCCATGATTTAACTACAAAGGAAATAGACAGAAGAATTAGAAAAGCATGGAATAGATATTGGTCCCTAAAAGAAGTCATGAAAAATAGTAAAGCATGCAAACATACGGCTGCTAATCATGGGCACTTACTAAAGCACAATGTGAAAGAGAGCCATGGAAAGAAGTATTATAAAGATTAGAAGAATTGACAAAATAAGTAACATGAATTTAGGAGATAAAACAGAGTTTGCTGACGTTACATATAAAATAAAACAACTAAAATGGAAATGGGCTGGACATCATGGATATATACCATAAGAGGAGCAGATAAATGGAGCAAAATTGTAACACTATGGCAACCAAGAGGCCATAAAAGAAAAAGAGGTAGGCAATTTAAAAGGTGGGCCGATGAGACCATGGAAATGGCTGGAAAGACCTGGACGAAATTAGTGTACAACAAAGAAAACTGGAGGACAAGGTGGGAGGCCTTTGACCGTAGGCACACAGAATTGGTTATCATAGATTAAGAAACAATAGTTATAATGTATATATTTTGTATTTCTGATATAAGGCTAAAATAAATCGACAAATTCGTCGGTGATGCGTTATTGTCACGTTTCAGGAGTGTCAGGGTCGGGAAAAACGTATGCTTCCATGGTGCTGCTCCGGCGGCTGTTCGACGCCGCCGGGGGTGGACCCGAGACGGACGCCTTTAAACACCTCGCTGCCGCTTTTACCGTATTGCGCGCCCTGGGAACGGCTGCGACGCGCGCCAACGCGCATTCGACGCGCATCGGTCACTTTATCGAGGTGCAGGTCACCGACGGTGCGCTGTACCGCACCAAGATACACTGCTACTTCTTAGACCAGACGCGCGTGGTGCGGCCTCCTGCCGGCGAGCGCAACTACCACGTCTTCTATCACATGTTGGCCGGCCTCGCGGCCGACGAGCGCGCCCGTCTGCACCTTGACGGCCTCACGTCTTCCGACCTACGATACCTCGCGCCCGCCTTACCGGCGCGTCCTCGCGCCGATGCCCCCGACGAGGACGCGGCGCGCTTCCAGGCTTGGCGCGGTTGTCTCGGCGTGCTCGGCATCCCCTTTTTAGACGTGGTACGCGTGCTCGCCGCCGTGCTGCTCCTCGGAAATCTCGTCTTCGTCGAGAGTTCGGACGGCGGCGCCGAAGTGGGTGACGACGCGACATTGGCGGCGGTGAGCGCGCTGCTGGGCGTCGGCGCCGCTGCTCTCGCGCGAGGCTTGGCAACGCGGAGCGCTGCCCGAGGCCGAGTGCGCACGCCGGCGACGGCGGCCGCCGCCTCGCTGGCGCGCGATTCGTTGGCGAAGGCCCTCTACTGCCGGACGGTGGCCACAATAGTGCGGCGCGCCAACTCACTGAAGCGGCCGGGTTCGACGTTGGGCACGCTGTCGTCCGACTCTAACGAGTCTGTGCACCAGGATGCTGCGTCACGCCGCGCGTCGACGGCCGGTAGCGGCGCGCGGGGTCGAGCGGGCGCGCGCTCAATGGCCGTGCTCAACGATGCGGTGCGTCACGCCACCGACGGCTTCGTGGGCATTCTCGACATGTTTGGCTTCGAAGACGCTGCGCCCTCCCGCCTCGAGCACCTCTGCACCAACCTGTGCGCAGAGACCATGCAGCATTTCTACAACACCCACGTCTTCAAGGTAGCCGACTTTTGATTTCCCCTCGTTGCCTTTATCGTGACTAGTTTATATCCATAAACTTCACTGCAACATACGAGCGCTCGATCGGGATTCCAAAGTATAAAATGCTAATCTATTGTTGTTGTTACTAATAAAGTAAAGTAATTCATTCATCATTTCTTAATAAATAAACGAGTTGCTACCAAATTTCAGTAGTCTAACCTTAGACACATTACAAAGCCTATGCATACAGCAATAAAATTGTTTATATTTCCACCCCTTCCTACAGCGGTATATATTGGAAGTTATATATAGAAATCGGTGGTAAATCAATGAATTGTTTTAATAAATCCTTCGGTGTATCGGCCGCAGTCGAGCGCAGAGTCGTGCCGCGAAGAGGGCGTGACGGGTGCTCTGGAGGTAGAGTATGCTGACAACGTGCCGTGCATCGACCTATTGTCTTCGCTGCGCAGCGGGCTGCTGGCGGCGCTCGACGCCGAATGCGCCGCCCGCGGCTCGGCCGAGCAATACGTGGCCCGCGTACGAGCGGCACATCCGCGCCTCGGCGACGCGCGGCCGCCGCACCCGCGCCGCTTCACCGTGCGCCACTACGCTGGCGAAGTGGTCTACGACGCCGCTGACTTTCTCGAGGCCAACCGCGACGCGGTTCCGGACGACCTGTTAGCCGTCTTCGACACTCGTGCTTGCGAGTTCGGGTTCGCCACCCACTTGTTTGGGGCTGAACTGAAGGCGCTGGCGTCGGCCGGCGGACCGGCGGGCTCCGCTTTCCGCGCGTCTCCCACGGCGGCCGGTGGTGCTTCGGGCGGTTCCACGCTAACGCAAGACTTTCACACGCGCTTAGACAATCTACTGCGCACGCTCGTGCACGCCAGGCCTCATTTCGTGCGCTGTCTACGCGCCAACGCCACCGAGACGCCCGTGCTCTTTGATCGAGCCACCGTAGCCTCACAGGTAACGAATAATACGTTGATATCTTTACCTTATGAGCCACAAATAATATGATCTCCCAGGACGACACACGCGTAATCAGGGACGTGTACAGATTAGATGATGATGCAAAGGAACACAAAAATGCCTACTAGTTTTTTATGGCAATGTCACGGGGTGAAGATGACCGGTGCCAACCGATGTAATTTAAGGCACGAGGCGCAGCGGAAGGCGTCAGTACGCCCGTGGTTGGAATGACACTTTATTTTTAAGTGATAAATGATGCTTTATACTACACTTTCGAGGAAAATAAAAATTCTCCGATTTATTCTCATAATATTAACGAGCCAATATGAACTGTTGTTAAAGCCGATATTCATAAATCAGGTGAGAGCGCTACAGATATTGGAGACGGTGCAGCTGATGGCGAACGGATTCCCGCACCGCATGCGATTCCGAGCCTTCTGCGGGCGATACTGCGGGCTGGGGGCCCGAGGGAAGGATACTGCCGCCGATAGCGGAGAAGCGTCGTGCGCGCGCGTCTTACGCGTCGCCACCGCAGCCGCGCCGCCTCCGTCGCACTCGCCTGCCGCCATCCGCTGGGCCATAGGCAAGCGACACGTGTTCCTCAGCGAGGGCATGCGACAGGTATGCATCCAATCCGCACCCTCCCATCTTCTCGCATCTACGGGAATCCACGTGACCGTCGACAACGTTTCAGGTGTTGGAGCGTATGCGGCGCGCCCGGCGTCAGGCGGCGGCTCGCTGCATCCAGACCGCGTGGCGGCGCCATCGCGCCATGTGTCCCGACGCCCCCGTCCGACCCCGACCGGCTCCAATCGCCGGCACCCCGCCGCCGGACTCCAAGTGCGACCCCGCCCTCGTCAAGAAGACCTGCTCGCTCTTCGGCCTCGATTTGGTGAGGGCGAATTTTCCGAATCTCAGAAACGATAATCTAGTCTAATCTTTAAATTAAATTAACGTTTCGCGGGTTTCACGTTTCGTATCGATTTCTTTCGCCGCAGGAGCGACCTCCGCCGCTACCTCCGTCCCGCGCCTACACCGTGTCCAACGGCGTGAAACTGGGCTATCCGCAACAACGCACCGTGGCTACGGACTGGGACGAGGCCGGCGTGCGCCTTCGCGCCGGAGAAGCCGTGCTGGCTCTGGGCGCCGCGTCCCGCGGGCGCGTGTCGGTGCAGGTGGGCGGGCGCACGGTATCGGTGCCGCACTCGCTGCTCTCGCCGCCCCGCGCCTCTCGACCAGCCCCGCCCCCGCCTCCACCGCCTTAGCCTGGTCGTCGCGAGAAGAGCGGCTCGAGTATTAATGACCGTGTGCTTCTATAGACTGTGGAAAGTGAAAATGACATCACATACGAGTTGACCGAATACGAGTCTACTTAATGTGTGACAATTTGTTTAATTGTGTACCTATAGTGTAATTTATGACTATCAGTATTTACATATTACCATAATACAGGATAACGATCGCTAGGTGAGAGTCCGATAAAGGTACGCGTGACGCATGCAGCTGTGCCTCGTAAAATGGTATTTTCTGTTTCCGTCGCGCCCCGCCAATGCTAATTGGCCTGCTGCCACCTCTCGCACCCTCCGTCTCGTAAGCTTGCCAATAAGAGTCTGATACATTGTAAGTTGTACGGAGAAAGTTATTATATCTATAAATAAAAGTGTATATTCAAATAAAGTGGTTTTATTTAGTCAAAAGACGACGACTGCGTGGAATGTGAACGAGATGAGGCGGCGGCGAGCTGTCTCGCGACTTCGTCTAATTTGAGCGTCCCTTCTCATGACGTGTTTCTTTTGTTGCACTCCAACTGTTCCGTGAAATACTTTATACATACGAGCCCCGATGCAAAATAGCTCGTCTTGTGTGACGTATATAAAATATTAAGCTGTTTTGTCGCGTTACATATGCCATTTTTTAATTATGAACCAGATAAATATTTTAGCATTTTTAAATTTATACATATCCTGTTTTAAATTCGAAAAAGTTATAAGCAAAATAGTTCGTGTAATTGTTAATTGATGAAAAAGAGTTCGTCTACCCGCGAGGTAACTAAGATTATTCCTTCTTAGTACAATTATGTTGCATAATTTAAATTTGTAATAGTAATTCTGGGTTACTTGTCAAGTGAGACAGTATACATTCTGAAAATTTCATTAGTTTTCAAATAAAAATGGGTCTTGGCAAACCCGTGTGTGAAGAGCTTCGAAAGCGAATACTTAATTTGTGGGGACGATGCTGGCAAATCAACTTACCAAATATCTAATGACATGATACTTCCCAGGTCTATAGTCCAATCTATCATTCAGCACTATAAAAATAATAAAATGACATCTTGTTTGAAGAAAACTGATCGACCACGCATCACAAGTGTTTACACACAAAATTATCGTCGTTTTTTAATTATAGAACAGGAGGCAAACGGGCAGGAGGCTCACCTGATGTTAAGTGATACCGCCGCCCATGGACACTATCAATACCAGAGGGCTCGCAAGTGCGTTGCCGGTCTTTTAAGAATTGGTACACTCTTTTCTTGAACGACCCTAAGTCGAATTGGTTCGGAAATAGCTGTGGCCAGCTGGTTCCACAAAGCGGTGGTGCGGCAAAAATTGTCTTGAAAAACGCTCAGTCATGGAATGGTGAACTCTTCTGAATACTCTCTATGGTAAATGCGGTAGAAGATGAAGAGTGACCCTACATCTCTAAGCAACTCCAAGGGATCAAGCCGCTCGGAGAGGGAATGGTCATCGAAAGTTCGAACCGCTCTTCCTTGAATACGGTCATGTGGGAACAGTATTCCATGTGGGCTGAATTTGCGCTTCATAGAGTTGCAAGCGGCGAGCACTGTTTACTGCTGTACAAAATAAAAATAAGGTTGAAGTTTGCTCGTGATCATTTACATTGGACTTCCGATCAGTGGCGTAGTATCATTTTAAGAGACGAGTCCAAATTTGAAGTTGGGATCAAATTTTCTGAAAGAGAATTTACTGCCTTCTATTCCGTCACTTAAGCATAAAGATTCCTTCATTTTTTACAGGATGGTGCTTCCTGCCATACTGCAAGGACAAAACAGACGTGGCTACTGGCGAAAAGCATCCCTACAATGGAATGGCCATCTAACAGCCCGGATTTGTCGTCGTTAGAAACCCTAAGGTGGGTAAATGAAAAAAGTTCTCCGGAAAATTCATCAAGATCGAAGAGCGACTTAAGGGCTAAACTCTTGGATGTCTGGGAGTCAATTGGGCCTGAGGAGTGTGCAGCGTTGGTTGCAACCAGGCCTCTTCGCATTAAAGCTGTCACTGAGAGCAAAGGCGACACAACAAACTGGTAGACGAACTATTTTGCGTTGTTTTTTTTAGAATATTTTATTAAATTTTATAAGCTATGTAAAGTTATGGAAGAATTTCAGTTATGTTAAAATAAACTTTAAGATGTTCCTCAAATTGTGGTTTGCTTTTTATTAAACGTTCTTAATTATTTTACCAATGTTTACTTTCTATCTATATTTTACGCTCTGCACTACTTTGCATCGGGGCTCATATATATTTTGGGGGTCGTTCAGAAACAAATGCTGTAATTCGCCCTGTATATATTTTATACCCCAAACGCGTTTAACTTATTACAGCGGTCAATTAAAAAATAAATACAAAGAAACATCAATATTAGGATTATGTTTTCAAAAACTTCAAATACAATTACGAGTTTTGCCTATATTGAGCTCGTATTCAAAAAGGGAGAGCCAGACTTAGATCTAACTTAACAGCTATCAAACAATGTTTATCTATCAAATTTATCAACAGCGGCGGCCAACTGGTGAGTTGCTCCGAAATAGAAACAATGTTAAGCAATGATATTCTACAACGAGAACCTTAATTACATTTGCCTATAATGGCTGTAATTGAGAAAAAGCCACGAACACGAGGCGATGAAAACACCGCGAATATTTATATCAAACAGTAATCTGGAAAAGATTTAAACTAAGCCTTTGGCCACCTCGGTCAAGAGACGTCTCGACCTCCGACTATCGTACGATTTATTTACTAAAATCTATTAAAATCGGCAAAAACTTGGCAGTACAGGTTCCGCAACGAGGTAGATACATGTCTAAACACTATACGAACGTTTATTTATAAAAGTACACAACGAACAGAGTCATTTATAGTGGACATAGCAAAAGTACAAATCGTTCGAAACACACGTTTAACACTGCTTAACCTACGTTTAAGTATAAAAACACTTTAAGACAAATATTAAAGTCTCCAACGAGTCAACGAACAATATAATTGTTAATATAATAATTTCATTTCACCTTTTGTTTAACGCTCAGGGAGCACGAGAAGTTCACAGAATCCAACAAGCCGACATACAACTTCATTACCTAGACACATATACGCGTTTACAACTAATTTATCAACATTTAGCTTCGGCGAAAAGGCCAGTCCATGGTCCTATATAGCTCAAATATCCCTCAGGACCGGATATCTACTCTTGGCCCGGGTCACACATTCAATAGGAATATAAATGCAAAAGATCGGCTACTTACACCGAATCGTATGCTAAAGTGTAGTAGTTGAAGGTTAAACGGAATTAACACATACAGCAGAGTTGTTTACATGTTTGAAATCAGAGACAAACTTTTATATAAATATTGAATTTACGAAAGTTTGGCAAATTTTATTTTATGTTCGTAAGTCGATTTTTGTGCAGTAATTGTGTTCATCGTTGATCGCGGGCTAGTTCTGTAAAATTGTGTGAGAGTGAAGCGAGGGCGAGTCGACGGACAGCAGAAAGCGCGCAGGCCGAGGCCCGATCGGGGCTAGTCGCGGGCGATGGGCGTGCTGCACATGGCCGAGGGACGCCTGGCCGTGAACGGCGTGCGGGGAGTGTCCTCTCCCCCCGCTCCCTCCGCGGCCTCTTCCGTCCCGCGGCAGAGAGAAGAGAACACCGTGCTCGAAGACACCTCGCGCACGCAGCGCCGCTGCTCCGCTGTTAGAGTTAAATAGTTAGAGCACACATTTTAACACGCCAAACTGTTTCAATATGCTCTTCACGGAATACATCTTCCTTATAGACGACAAACAGACAGATGTAAGCCAGACTTTCACGTGTCAATAAAGTTACGTCTCGATAATTACCGATCAAATTATGGAGGTTGTCTATGGTGACTTCAGAGCTGTAGGTGGCGTCGACCGCGCGTTGGAGGAATGCCGTCCACGCACTCAACTCGGATTCCTGCAATATCGTATAGGTTAAATCGTGGATTTCAATTATAATCTAATTCCTAAGCGCAGGATTAACCTAATGTAGGTGCCCGACTGAGGCAGTGCGTACTGCCTTATTGGTCTCCCGATCAGGACATCTTTGGCTCAAATGGACTTCCCCGGACGCCTGCACCTTCTTGAAGATTACACGGCGTGGTCAGGTCGGCCTGACATTTTTAATACTATATGAGAAGCTCTATAATATCTCCAAAATTTACAAGAAATTATTCTAATTTTGTTACCGTATTAAAAAAAAAACATTGACCATTAGAAAATCCCAGTTTCGGCTAAGTTACAATTGACACAGTTTAAGGTTAGTCGAGACGATACAAAATAATTGATACGTCGCGAAATAAGCTCAATATCTCATTTCATTTGCGATTGTAGTTCGATTCAAATGGCATAATAATTTAGACTGGCATTAATCTAAATGAACTTACTGTTCATTAAATCAACAATAGAAAACTTGTCTACCACATCGTATGCTTTATTACTATAACATCTGGCAGCCGAGGGTCAGAGCGCAATGCAGCATATAAATAGGCGCGACGGTCAAGAACCGTCTTCTCCTTTTAATTCCCGTACGTCCCGTATGTACAGAGTCGCGAAATGGGTTTGTAATTTAAGCGGCGTGGGTCGCAGCGACCTATCGAATTAGCGTGTTCTATGAGTCCATCCTCGCGTCACCTAACGCATGAAGTGCTATAATTCGCGCCGACCACTGCCTACTGAGATGAGCACTAATAATAACTCGCGCAAGCAGTTCATCCGTCCCGATCATAATTCGCTTCCTCGAACTACATCCACGCATCACTCATCGATATTCTCGACACTTTCTGTCGTGTTAAACGTACGAAGCGAGCATTTTTCATAACAATTTTATTACGATCATATACATCACCTCCGTGTAAAGATGAAACGGTGACGTCATTGTATACGCTTAGATAAAGTATGTCAAGGCCTTCCGAAACCTGCGAAGCGGGCCTAGCGATGTGTAGCTTTCCCGACGAAAAGGGGATCAATGTCAGGTCCTAGTAACTTAAGGCCACTTCAACGGCGGACTCAGATGTAGCGGAAGTTTTAAGCGGTCCCATATAACAACCCCAGTCGTGTAATTTTACGAGTAGAACGATAACATACTCTTAGAAATTAGATATTTTATATAACGTTATAAAATTTATCAAAAGATATTTATAGTTTAACAAACATTTACGAATTAAATATGCCTATAATAATATATCTCCCGTAATTAAACTTATTAAAATATTTGTACTTTCCGATAACAATCGCTGTATAATAAAACGCTATTCTCATGACTACTCGAGTTCGTTTGAACTAGGTCAGAAGTCGGCGCAAGGTGAAGGACTTGCTCGCACTCACACTCCTGTTCCGGTCGGTATGTTTGCTTAAAAATATTTTATTAGTCAATCTGTAAACTGTTATGCACACATATCTATTATTCATCAAATGGCGTTCAAAGAAAGTATGTCGCGAAGCGTGATCTACGAGACTACTGATTTTCGGAGGACTATTTAAAATTGTTTGATTGTCAGAATGAGTGCAGCAGGTGGTAATTCATTCACTTATCAATGAGGGCCGACTCCTTATCGATATTAGTTACCGAACTGATAAGTGTTAGATCTCCAATTGACCTACTGCTCCAAAAACCATATACACACACACATACATATAACCATATACACATAGGCACATTGCGCGTGTGTAACAAGAGCAGACGCGTCGTGGTTTCCTGTCGCGTGCGCTTTCACTACGATCATATTAATGATAATGCACCATCTAGGGCTGACGTTTGACGAACGGCTGTATGATACATTTCACATTTTAGTATGATAGGTATGCAGTACCTACTATTCTTACATAATTTTATTTGTTTAATATAATAAAACAGTTTGAAATTGAATGATTAGAATGGCATGGGTGCGTCGAACTCGGTAGTGGTAACCCTAAGCATCACTAAAGATTAGAAAGTGGAAGATGACATGTAGATCCCATGCGGTAACATTGCTGGTCTGACACCGCTCATGTGTGACGAGATTTGTCTCGGATGGATTTACAATTGTTCGTTACACCCAACCAACACAACTATACCACCAAACACATTGTATTTAGATTCGGTATACAATACAAATTTAGAATTAATTTATCCTGAGGGAAAGTCAATTTAAAAGCGTATGTGCCAGGTGACGAGTTGCCGAGACGCACTCTCTCTGTCTGTCGCACTCTCACTCTCTGTCTCTCTCTCTCGCACTGACTCTGGACATTCTCTGACGCTAATACGTGCTCTAGTGGGCCCACTTTTAGTGCAGGCTTAATCAGAAAACTCAAACAGTTGGATTATAATGAAAGGCCGAGCGATAACATCGACAATCGATAAAACAAAGCGATTTGGTTAACGACACTACACGTGTCCTCATTCCGCTGCTCGCGTGCGTCTGATAGCTGGACCCATGCTCCTCGCTCGCATTTGCGAAGTCCCGTTACCCCATAAATAGCATGAATAGAACATTTGACATGGGACACAAATGTTTTACTAGTGTTAACCCCGCCCATCAAAGAAACCATATCTGGTCTTACCAGCTACACAAAAGGGTACATTCTCTTATCAGTCATCATTCAGTGTATATGTTATGCTCAGCTGATGTTTGTGACGTGAGTAAAGTAATTAATCAAACGAACGCCCAACGACAAGTTCGAAGTCCTGAAAAGGTTAAATAGACAATTTTTCTTTTTTCTTAGGGTAGATATTTTAAATTGTCATTTCACCGTTTTAGGGTATAAAATTATTACTATTGATAAACAGTTTTCATTTTTCTCTCTTGAATCTGGTTTTTATAAACCAAAGTCAAAGGCATTGAAGTTTATTGCACAAATGTCTTTCGTCGAAGGTATATAAGTCTCTAAGCGGACACGACCATAGTTGGTAAGACAATACCTACCTATAACATAAAACCAAGACAGAGTGCAATGACGTTAAGGGGCAGATGTCGAGATTAGGGCGAGTTAGTTCCTCTTAATTAAATAATATTAAATATGTCTCTAAACTGATTAAAGATGCAACTTCACATAAACGTTAAATTTAATTCATAAATATATGGACGTTTAAATATCTCAAATTGGGAGATCGCAACAATTTTCAGTAGTTTTTATATACGACATATATTTCACCAGCAGTAAAACCGCTATCAAAAAGAGGACTGCGTACGTAACACAAATTAATAAATCGTCCGGCGGGTTCATGAACTCTGCGAGCACTAGTGGGGCTTCGGCCGGCGGGACTCCACGTTGCGGCCAGAGAAGCCCCAGCCCACCACCTGGCCTGGGTCAACGCTAACGAGATAATTGCCTTGGAGCTCAATTATTGTCTGGCGCGATAATTGCCCTCCGACCTCGGTGGCCGTGCGGACAATCTGTGGCATTTAACTGGTTTTCGTAAAGGAAAAAATAAATAATTTAGCCATACATTTAGGTATATATATTTTACAGTCTGTAAATAAAGATCACACGGCCTTCTTCGACCACCTTATCACCAGTCAACACAATGGTGCAGGTTCCCACGATTCCATCGTGCAAAAACAAAGACCAAACGACTGGAAACTTTAAATTCATATATATTTAGATATACTTTGTTTTGGTTGGTGATGTTAATAGAAATATAGGGCTCCGTTTGGAACTGCTTTGTCGGTAGACATAAGAAGATTGAGGGAGATGTTCGCAAATTCTAAAATTAAGATAAATTCTGCCCCAAAACCGAAGAGTTACGCGAACTGTCAACCACGACAGACAACACACTGGGTGTGTGTTGTCTTGTTCTGAGCACGACCATAACTACATAACCGAAAATTATACTTTCTCTCCTCTCTCAAGATGCACTGTCATCATACTGACATGTCGGATTTCGGGCTCTGAGCTCAATCCTAATTGATCACGTCTAGTTGACCTTAATCCGAGTTATGAATATATCATTTGGTTCGCCAAATTTTAATCATGACATATCACTAATCAAATCCTCAAGTGTCACTTTTTTAAATACAATTCTAGAAACCTATTTTATTAATCACAATAGGCAGTGCCATGAATTAATTATGAGAAGTTTATTGGTCCACTCTCCGGAGAGAGTTAAGCAGTTAACTGCTTAGTTTAAAACTTCAGTGAAACGTAAAAACCATCGATTGTTTACAAGTATTATTTTAGAGCTGTGAATAAAAAAAGAATGTGACATGGAATGTTATGTGGGCGAATAGATAGATTTCTTTCCCTCTTCCAATTAGCTACATCGAGTAGATGCGCGTGAACGGGCACATTAAGTGAAGAAAATTGCCGACGATCAATCAACGAGGTTGTAGCGGTTAGCGACCTCAAGGCCTCAAACAACACAGCACTTTGATGCAGGACATTTAAAAAAACCTCGATTCGTCTACTTAAGAAGGAACGACAACGGACTAGGCTCTGCTTCACTTAATTGATAATAGACGCAGGCATGGCATAACAATGCTAATTGGTAAGTTTAACAAAGAAAATGTTCTTCGTTAATTGGTAGTGTTTTTTCATAGTGCTCATTAACTCAGCAAGCCAAGTAGGCTGAGGCCCACGAGCCGGAAAAGCGATCGCTTACACCGAGGGTATTAGTAACTTGGAGTTCACGCACGTTCGTGATGACACCGAGTTCCTGTTTGGAGTACGGAGGCGGCTTTTAAAGATCTAGCCCAAAAATTAGGTCCACCATTAAAAATTTTGGACAGCTTTTCTAAATGTCTTCATAAAACAAACGCAAAAGGCAGGCTTAATTACTGGGCCGACGCGGCTTTCAAATACTGCAAAGGCAAACCTCTTGAACCGCTACGATCATTAAAGCCTACTCGTGTCGCCTTGTATTAGGAAAATGTATTTACACGCAAGAATTTTTCATGAATATGTGAAATTCAGTGAAATAAATTGCAAAAAATAACCGCAATTAAGGTGCCCGCTTGCGACATACACTACATTCAACAATAATACGTTGTTAGGAAATCAATAAGTTACGTATACGAAATTGATACTCGTCTAAGAATAAAAAACAACTCGACATGCACCAGTCTGAAGCTAACAAAGGACGGAAAAAGTTCATTGCCTTGTGCCAGTGATTATGTGCGTGACAATTAATAAAAACATATACATCCTTAATATTATTAAACTCGCCGGATTAAATTAAGGCGATATCTGGCACGTTTCTAATAATGTGTTGATGACAGTTCGGGGCCGTAAACATTGCACGTCGGCGGTATTGTTTGTCACAATTTGAATTTAGAACCGAGTACTTGAATTCCCGCGTCAACTGTCAAACTTGTTTCAAATTATTTGGTAGGTAAGCACAATTTATGAACGATATATTGAAACCTTTAACTGAATAAGTGATTTCTAGCTAGCTATTGTTTTGTGGTGGTCGTGTAATTAGAAATACCACCAACGGACCTTGACATTATTTATTTATATTTTTAAATTAAACAATATAAATCCCATTGCACAAGTGTAAGGTATGAAAAATAATGGTCAACTAATTAGAGACAACAACAAAAAAGTATTAAAAACAATATTTTTTTTGTATTAGTGATTAGTATGGTTATTATTCATATTTAGGGAGTATCTCTTATTTTCAATAACAGCACTGCATCAACGTGGCATTGATTCAATCAATTTTATACATTTTTCTAGGGGATTGAATTCAATGCTTCAACAAATGCTTATTATATAATACTATAATTGAAAGCATTGTTAACAGAGCGCCTGACATAGGTCTTTCCATCGGAATTTACCATAATTATATTTGTTTCATCTGAAAATAACACTTTTTCTATTCTTCTTCTTACCGTGTTAACATATTTTTAAGCGAATAGTAATCGCTTCTTTCGGCGTTGCTTAGCTTCCACTAATAAACGGTTTATCAGTCTTGACGAGATGTTTTTCAGATCAGACGAAAAAATACTTCATTTTTAATCTGGTTGGACACATTACTTGGCTCTAATTGGCTTTTTAGCTCTAAACGACTGGGCGAGGTGTGCCTTGGCCGACCCTTTCTAAGGCTATTTTCAACAGTTTCATGTGTTTTATAAGGACGAAATGCATTAAAACTTTAAATGCTCAGCTATTATTCTGTACGCCCACTTATGCTCTATATGTAAGTTAACAATAATTATTTGCCTAGTTGACGCGTCAACTGACTTTTTTACGGCCGCCAAAAAAATTGAAAAAGCCAAGAAAGAAACGTTATTCTCCAATTTCAAAAAAAGAACGCGCTATGGATGCTTTGTTTAAATGTTTCTAGGCGTTGAAGCGGCCAGTAACAAAAAATAAACAACTACGTGTGTAAGACTTATTTTGTAATTAAAAATAAAATATTCTCGCGTGTAGTTTCCCAACCTTTTACTTGAAACTGGCATAAAGTTAAAACTATTGCCATAAAAAAATGATTATGAATTATTGATTTTTCGAACATTGAAGTTATACTTTCTTTATTCATAAGAAGTGTTTCTAATTATATGATCACAATTTTATATAAATG
Organism: Pieris brassicae; assembly: GCF_905147105.1. NCBI lineage: Eukaryota > Metazoa > Arthropoda > Insecta > Lepidoptera > Pieridae > Pieris > Pieris brassicae. The sequence goes on from NC_059669.1 coordinate 127,377, forward strand.
TATATATTTAATTTTGTTGACTTGAAATAATTCAAATTGTTAATGAGCCGATAACGTCGCAAAAATAGAAACTGTTTGCTTGCTTGCCTTAAATGAAAAATATCTCCCACTATATTTATAGTTTAAACATATTATATGTATATGTCTAAATCTTCAGTGAGTATGACTGTAATTAACATCCTCCTAACATAATATAACAATAAGCTAGCAAAGTATCACAATGCACTGGAGGCAATTTCTGACATACAAAGTTACTCTACAGTGGACAGTGACACAGTGCATCTCTCGGCAATGATGCTGCTGATGAACTTGGAGGAGAGGCCCCGAAACGACGCCTGCTGGCCCATATCCGCTTTTAAAGTTATGCGTTATGTCGTACGGTATGCCACTGTGGGGTGCTGATGAAGAGGTTCAATCCATATTTGTGCTGCAGAAGCAGGCTGTTCGGGGTATTCGTCGTGTTTCCCCAAGGGAGTCAGTACGGAATAAGTTTAAGAAATTAAATATGTATGTTATGAAGCCTTGTTGTATGTACAAAAAAATATAAATGATTTTAAAATAAAATGTGACTTTCACCAGTATAATACTCGAAGAGAGAGAGCTAACCAGAGCTTATCTAAGCGTAAGACAAATCAGACTCTAGAAGATAAACCACTCCTTGTATGGAAATTGTATTTGTTTTTACAACAAACTCCCAAGCGAAATTAGAGAATTATCACTAAATAAATGCAAATTAATGAGTAAAGCTTTTTATAAATTTGACGAATTTTCAAATGATCCTAATCCTTGAGATTGATTTGCTCCAGTTCAAACAAGTTCTTTTAGAATAATATTATAGATTTAAAAGATTACGTGTATAATTTAAATTTTACCAAATTCTTACCCAACCATTTTAATAAACAATTATCGTAAAAAACACGGATTAAATCAAAAACATGAGTGAAGTAAGAGGGTATTTACCATCTTGGCAAGCATAGTATCCATTTGAGGACGATGCACGGCGGCGAGCAAGTGTCGTATTCGTGAGGCGTTAGCAACACATTGTGTCATGCAGCGCTGCAATGCCGCAGCCTGTCTTACTATTGCAGCTGACAATGGTACCCCGTCATCCCCTCCACTACGCAACACTGTCTCCAGCACCTGTGCATGCTGCGACACAAACTCTAGGCACCTCTGCAACTCTGCCGCCTTACGCTGCTGACGATCTAAAAAATTAGTTTATTTATGCCATACTTAGACTCAGTCCTAAGATATAAATTTCATGTCACATTATGGAATAAGCCGTATAAGAATGTTTGAATATATTATATTATAAAGATCTACAAAATTATAATGATGAGATTAACTACTTGGAATCATGATTAAAGTAGAGTAAGTATCAAATATATTCATCTGAAATGTATCTATAGTTTTGGAAGGCTTTACTGACAGTAACTATTCAATATAACAGAAAGGTAATGTGAAGATCAATGTTCTTGGATTAAAGTAATTATTTACTAAGTAGAAAATCTACATAACATAGCTGAACTTAGGGTTAGATTCAGAGTCATACCCTTTATTATACTGAAAGCCAAGAGATACTAGTTGATTATTTTATTAGTAAACAAATTCTTATATTTGGACTTATTAATCAAAAAATTTAAACTTTAACAGTGGTGTGAGTGACCCTCCCTCTGAATCCAAAATACCTGCTTTGGCTTAGCACTATTATCGTAAATAGAGCTTATTTTAATAAAAAAACTTACCATGAAAATCATAAATTATTTGGGTTCTTCTTTGATATTTCTCCTCTTGTAGTTGTCGCTCAGTATCAGCTTGTTTTTCTTGAGCTTCAAGGATTTCGAGAAATGAGCAAAACAAAGATTTTCTCTCATTTGAGTTTCTAACGGTCTCTTGCATTTTGAAATGTAAGTTTATTGGAATTGTTATCGTTTTATAAATAATAACAATATTTATATAAAACAGAATCAGATCTTTATTCTTTGTGCTTTATTAACGATACATTAAAATTGAGCAGTTTCCTAAAATCAGAAAAGGAAAATAATATTTAAGAACCACACAAACACTCACTACTAAACAAGTAAAACGACTAGAGTAAGAGGAACAAGAATTTTATTGTGACTGTGACAACTAAAATGTCTGATTAACTACAGATTGCATAGAACCACAAATAACTCAATTTTTCACATAGTCAATGACAACTTGGGACTTGGACTTGACATGGACATCACAAATGACAGTTCGTGTCGACACATTTTCATACGAAATAGTGTTCGACTTTTTACATACACTGCTGTTAAGGTATCTTGGCTTAACCCCTAATTAATTTTTGATTTGATATTGGTGCTCCAACATCTTCAGTATAAATTTAAGAAACACTGTTCTAATATCTTACAAAATCAGACTGTTATAGTTATCTAAGGATTACTATAATTTAGTTCTTAGTTAGAATCTATGGTTTAATGTTCTGTGGTCATGATTAACAAAATTTGAGTACCTATTGAATTTACGAGAATATCTGTCAATATCAAACAAAACTTGTAGCGGCAACTGAATTAATTCTTTTACATTGAAACTAATTTTGTGCTGAATTTATCATATTATAATGGCTCGTGAAAGTAGTGCTGGATTTGATAGACATATTACTATATTTTCTCCTGAAGGAAGATTATATCAAGTTGGTACGTATTGGGTTAATATTGAAAAACCACTACAAGTCATGTAGTGGTTATATATTTACTTAAAACAACATTTGCAGGAATATTTATATTAGATTGTAAACTATGCCGTATATTTATAAACATTCTCTATACACCTTGGTTTTTAAACATCCCATGTATATCATCTATCTTGTCTTAGAGTATGCTCTGAAAGCAATAAATCAAGGGGGACTGACATCCGTGGCCTTGCGCGGCGCGGATGCTGCCGTAGTGGCTGCACAGCGCAAAGTTCCTGATCGTCTTCTAGATCCAAAGTCAGTTACACATCTGTTCACACTCACAGACCGCATTGGCTGTGTTATGACTGGCATGACAGGTACTGATGTTTTTTTTATATAAAATGATTTTGGCATATTAAGTTTAAACCTAGAACAACATCGTTCATTATTATTTGTTAATATTTAATATGCTACTATACTGTAACTGCTTCAATGATCTGATTAGTAGTAAAATTTTCATATTGTGAGATTTAATGATGTACATTCCTCATTTGCTTTGGCAGCGGATAGTAAGTCACAGGTTCAGCGAGCTCGGTATGAAGCTGCTAATTGGCAGTACAAATATGGCACAGAGATTCCAGTACACATTCTGTGTCGGCGCATTGCAGATATCTCCCAGGTTTATACGCAGAATGCTGAGATGAGGCCACTAGGATGCAGTAAGTTCAATCAGTTTCTTATGGTTGATGTTGATATGTTATTTTACGGAGCTAAGTGAATATATTTGGATTGACGCAGGCATGATGCTGATTGCGTATGACGAAGAAAACGGCCCCAGCGTGCTGAAAACGGACCCTTCGGGATACTACTGCTCGTATGCTGCAGTGGCAGCTGGGGCCAAGGCCACAGACGCCAATGCCTACCTCGAGAAGAAACTGAAGAAGCGCACCGACCTATCGTCCGATGAGGCCGTGCAGCTCGCGATCACCTGTCTCTCTCACGTTCTGGCTGTCGACTTCAAGAGCTCTGAAATAGAAGTTGGCCTCGTCACCAAGGAACATCCCAAGTTCAAGTGAGTTCAACGTTTTTCTTATGCAGATTCTTGATCCTCAGTGTATCCCACTGAATCCAAAATTAAGTTGTATGAGTGAACATGTTATAAGCAGGCAGTAGTCTACTTTGATGCAAGTTTAAAGATTTGCTATATTTTTTGCCATGTTGCACCACTCCACTTGGTTAATGGTAAGTCGTTGTCTCTATCAAACTTAGGTTCTGTTTCCACCTCATAGAATTGGTACAAAGTCCAGAATGTCGAAAAGAGTGCTGTATAGTTGTGGGTGTCACTTCTTCCCAGATTCGAACAGCCCCATCATTAATTTCCTTCTGTAGTAACCCTTGAGGCTTTTAATCACTCTGGTCTGTAAGACACTTGTAGAATAGTTGGAGGAAGAAACACCAACTCTATGTTTGGAAGGTTTAATATAAACGGATGAGATGGGATGAGTTGTAAACAACAAGTAAAAATTGTCGTGCCTTTAATTCTGCTTCCCACTTTCCCACTTCTTCAAAAAGTTGACTGGTCATCCAAGCTGATTTATTAGCTTTATACGTCACTGGGATTTTTTTCAGCTTTTGTTTGTTCTGTGCCATTCATATTGGAAATCCTTTCCTTGGAAAGCTTTCCTCCCACACACTTTTCCTCTTTAATTTCAGAGTTTCATCTGGTGCCAACTTATAGAAAAATTCCTGCTTCATCAGCATTGAAAATGCGGGCGTTTTTTTATGTGAATTTTGACCACACTGTATTAATCCAATCATGATTCACATTCGTATCACTTCACTTCGTGCTTCCCCAACATAATAAGTGATTATATGATTATGTTGCTTGAATTTTCCGAACCATCCTTCTTATGCTTTGAGAGAAGTTTAACCAAATTTTCAGTAAAATTCTCTGCCTTAGCTTTACGGCCCCGAGCTAGGCATATTATTCTAGCGCTGTCGGTAAAACCATGATAGTATAGCTTGATCTAAATCTTCATATTTAGGTTTCTTTAATTTTTGGAACATTTCCGCTCGCCCACAGCTTGGAGAATATTTTCTTTGTTTTTCCATGTTGTGGACACGGTAGAGCGACTAAATCCAAGGCGTCTGTCAACATCAATTCTTCTATCGCGCGTATCAGTAAACATCAATTCACAGTGATTTTCTTTCACTAGCCATGTTTACAGTTTTAAAGTTGGTGAGCAACTAAGAATATAACATATAGATAATCCATGACAACCACAGTCTACACGAATTTCTTATAAAGTTCGTATGCATGATGCCGACAGTCCAGTTTATTGCGGATTAGGATAATAAAGCGACAAAAGGAGGACTTACATACAGTTTATACGGTGTATGTTGTTTGACAACTTGTCATTACGAGACCGTATACCATAAAATAAATCCATTATTGTTGCAGGGTTCTATCAGAGAGTGAAATAGACAGGCATCTCACTGCTATCGCCGAAAAGGACTAAAATTTCATGAAATTTATAAATACTGTGTAATTTTACTAAAATTGAATAAAAATACTGGTGTCGTTATGTTGTGTCATTTTTAAACAGATTGTACTAAATCTACTATATTTTGCACATATTTAAAACTAAAATGGCTTGAAGGATAATTGATAGTGAAACTGGAAGAGTCACAGATCGCAATCAAGACATCCAACTATGTGTCGGAGAGATAGCGATTGCTTTTAATAAGTACTTCTCTGACATTCCAATTTCGACTACTGAGTCTCTTCGATCATCTCCCTGCCTCGCCGAATCGTTGCTCAAAGATAATGTAGACGAGTGCAAGGTCAGTTTTACATTCCGACCCATTCCGGTGTCGACGATATCGTTAAGATATTTAGAACCATAGACATTAAGAACACTACCGATCTTTGGGGCATAGTAAAGTAATTCCATTATTTAAAGCAGGTAGTATTGTTACGAAGACGGGTCGACTGCAATGTTTCTAGATTTTTCCACTACTTAGAGAACTTTTCAGCAGGCTGTAATATGATTTCTGACCGTTTCAGGAGAGGGTCAATCACATATTAGAAAATTGTAATTTCCATAATGTTACCCTAGTTTTCAGGAAGCTGAAACCTTTTTTCAGTCGGTTTCAGAACATGTGTAGTAGAGTGGTGCAGTTTTCAGGCCTAGGTATACCCCTTTGATGAAGGAATATTCTAGACCAAACTTTCTAGGTGTGAGACAAGGACGAAATGATACGAGAGAGAGAGAGAGAATATGAGAACTTTCTCGAAACTAGACGAGCACTCTAGAAGGCCGTACGACAAGGACGGAGCAACGTGCGAAAGAGACAAAGAGTGCGAACGTTCTAGAATTGTGCAATCGCTACTCAGTAGCAAGCCCGCCTAGAAAGTTCTCGAATATTGTTTAGAATTCTTCCCAGGGATATATAAGCGAGCCGAAACGCGACTAGTCGCCTTTAGTTCGGAATGCGATAACAAGAGAGAAACACCGAAGCGATACAGTGCGAATAAAGTGAATACAAGTGATAAAGTACTGTGTGAAGAGTGCATAAGTGAAGTAATAAGTGATTGTTTTGTGTGTGTAATTAGTGCATCTCTGCAATTAAACTGTGCCCATAAATTCCTCATTGATTTTTCAAGAAATAAACCCTTGAAGAAATCCACGGCATTTTCTATCCGATCCCCTAGCTCGTAACAGTATGTCCGACCCAAGTAACTTCAGACTAATTTCTGTACTTTCTACTTGTAGTAAAATATTTGAAAAAACTATATTAAATCAACTTACCGGTTACCTATCTATCTAGCGTTCGGTTTTACCAAGAGTCACTCGACAGCCGATGCCGGTGTTGAATTATATAAATAAATAGTTAAGGATTAGGAGCAGTCGCATGACGCTTTAGGTGTTTTCTGCGGCTTATCCAAAGCATTTGATTGTGTCCAACACGAGACCTTAATCTGGAAACTCCGTCACTATGGCATCAAGAATACAGCACTGAATCTTCTGACTTCATACACGGTTACTGCGAATGGTAAGAGGTCCTGTGGGTCGGCAGTAGATATGGGGGCACCACAGGGTTCAATTCTTCAAATCAAAACTTTTATGGTAGAGAAAAAAGCATCAGATAGTATTCTTTTCTGATGACACATCCTTGATTTTTAAAATCAAACGACAGACATTGATTAACAAATTTTGACTATGTGAACAATGCTCTCTCTTCGATTGTCCATTGCCCACCTATAAATACCATCTGCGTAATGTAAAAAAAATACGAAATGCATTAAATTTTGAAAAAAAACTACAAGGTACGAGACCAATTGTAAAGAGTTAAATCTGGATGACAACTCTGTATTTCACCATGGAGTCAAAACTTCAAGGGTCACTTAATACGAATAGGGAGGGGACCCTATCTCATGAGGATTTGATATTTTTAAAAGAGTACGTAGAGTTTCCTTCCTTTGTCTCATTTGCCGATGAGTAGGGATGTCTACCGATACAAATTGAATGACGTGGAATAAGTGATACATGTATCTTATAGTCCATAATAAACATATTTTATTTTTAATTTTTAAATTTATTTAATTATATTCACGCCCGCAACAGCTTTCCTAAAACGTGACTTATATTCGTAAGTAAGAAATATTTGTGTGAATGTTATGGACATAAATCCTGGCAAAAAGGCTGTAAAGACTCAAAAGAAGTCAAGCTATTCAATAAATTTATTTCAGAAAGAATTTGAAATGAGAGCTTTATTATTTCACAGGACGTTACAAGATGTACGTAACGTATACGATACGTAGTACGTATCTTTGAAAGTAAAATAATATGTTTAAGCGTTGGAGACCGGGAATAGACACGGTTACCGACGTCGAACCGTCTGTAGTAGACTATTCCGCGAGCAGTCCCGCGTCTCCCGCCGGAATATCCTCCAGGAGGGCCCGGGGCATTTCGGGGACCGCTTCGGAGAAGGCGTGCACGTGGCAGCAGAAGGCCAGTCCGTAGAGCGGCGTCTCGTAGCGACGGTCGCGCCGTAGCGAGAGCAGCCACGGAACGCGGCCGCACGCGCTCTCGCAGAACACCGCCTCGCGCACCTCACTCACCGCCACGAAGGGGTCGTTCAGCACCACCACGGCGAGCGCACGTCGCCGGCGCCGGTCCACCGCCACCGTCCACAAGAAGCGAGGTACGGGAAACCGGTCCCCGATCAACCGTAGCGGAGTCCGCGCGCCGGACGCGCGCACGACCCCCTGCCCGTGCGTGCCCGCGTAAACTTCCAGCGCCGGATCGTGCGCTAGGAGCCGGGCCACGTCCTCCTGCAGATGAAGCAAGTTACCTTCCTTGACGCTCGTCCACGCGGCCACCGCGTTCGACGCGAATCGCGAGACGCGCGCGTATCTATCCTCGAAGTAGGATTCGGCCAGGAGCTTCGCGCCGGTGATCGTCTGTCCGGCGAAGTCTACCCCGTCGTGTTTGAATATCTCGCGCAGGCGCCGATTGAGGCTAGACTCGTCCGAGTAGAGCGTTTCGGCGCGGCGGCGAGTGCGCGCGTCAAACATCTCGTTGAAGTTGCCGAGCAACGAGAGCGGAGACCGAGCGTGCTCATGCGGCGGCAGCGGGGACGCGCCGCGGACGTGAGCCATCGTGGCCACGCCTCGGTCCTCGTCGTAGCACAAAGTGGCGAGGTGCCGCACTGCCTGTGACGCGTCCGCGAGCTGATACGCTCGTCCCTGCAGCGGCGCCGCACAGTGTTCCACCTTGAAAGGTAATGAAGTAAGGCGAGAAACTTACGGTACCCGAGGTCGCTTATTGCCTAGACTACGAGGTCGCTGTCGATGTCGTTACCGTGTGCAAGACGTCCTCGAAGATTTCCTCCTGGCAGCCGAGCTCAAGAAGATGCCGCAGTGAAGCATCGTGCCCGAGACGGTATCGGCCGTCCTCGCAGACGGCGACGACTGCGGCGCGCAGCGGATCCAGCAGCAGACGGCCCGCGCCGCACGAGAACCTGATCTCGTCTCCGCTGCGCAGGCGCATCTCGCCGTCGACTGCGCTGTGTGACGTCACCAACGGCATGTGCTCCGGCAGACACTCCGGGCACCCCAGCTCGATCACGCATTCCGCTGTAACATATATGAAATGTGTTTTTGATATCGTATTTACCTTCTCAAGTTTTAAGAGCCAATTACAGTACTGAGCGTGTAGCTCTCTATCGTATAACTCTCAATGAAATACACAAAAACTTACGTTGAGTAAGTAACGCGATATCGAAAGAACAAACGAGCAGCAGTAGTAGCAACATCGCGAAGACAATACAAACTGAGGCACGGGCCGCGATAAGGCGGGGTTATCCCGACGTGACCCGACTCGATGTACGCAATCCCCATATTGTGTCAACAATCATTTAAAAATTTAATTCTTTGTTTGTTTCAGTTGACTGATATACTTAACTAGTCCAGGGCAAGATCCGTCAATTAAGAGAAACGTTTTTGACAGACAGTAGGCGTAATATATTTTATAATGCGGCATTTTGTGTAAAGTTTTAAGAATAATGTGGTGACTTCAATATAAATTTATTAGAAAATACATTGGTGCCGACGATATAGTAAGGATATTTAGAACCATAGACATTAAGAACACTACGGATCTTTGGGCCATAGTAAAGTAATTCCATTATTTAAAGCAGGTAGTGTGTCCGACCCTAGTAACTTTAGACTAATTTCTGTACTTCCTACTTGTAGTAAAATATTTGAAAAAACTATATTAAATCAACTTACCGGTTACCTATCTATCTAGCGTTCGGTTTTACCAAGAGTCGCACGACAGCCGATGCCGGTGTTGAGTTATATAGATATGTCGCTACCATAATGAAATTGCACAGAATTTTGACATTTTTCATGGTTCTCTGGCCTCAGCTAAGAGTAGAATTAGGACACAGTACCAATAATTTATTTTCTTAGTTCAAATAGTTTAATTCTTTTTAGTTTGTATTAACACTGTATATTGTATCTACTTGATTTCGTTGGTCGTGTCCACATGTTATAGGGACGGCACTGCTTTTTATATTTTTGTACGTATGTCAATTTATATCATGTGTTTGTCCTAATTAAAAAAAAATATCCTTAAGGCTTGTGAGGAGTCGCATGCCGCTTAAGGTGTTTTCTGTGACTTATCCAAAGCATTTGATTGTGTCCAACAGGAGACCTTAATCGGGAAACTCCGCCACCATGGCATCAAGAACACCGCACTAAAACTTCTGACTTCCTATTTACACGGTAGCACTCAGAAGGTTAAAGTGAAGGCTAAGAGGTCCTCTGGGTCAGCAGTAGGTATGGGGGTACCACAGGGCTCAATTCTTGTTTATATAAATGACCTACCTTTCATGGTAGAGAAAAATACATCAGACTGTATTTCTTGGAATCACCACGTATTCATAACTTCAGTGATCTCATATTAACGGATTGGCAAAAAGACTTAGTACTGCAGCTTACGCGATTGAAAAGATTCGCTCACTAACTGATGTCGACATGGCTAAACTTGATTTTATTCACTTTTACAGCTTAATGACTTATGGCTTACTTATTATTATGGGGTCATGCTGCTGATGTCGAAACTATTTTCATCCCGCAGAAGAGGGCTATTCGTGCAATCTTTAATTTAAAATGTAGGAAATCTCTGAGAATTAAATTCAAGGAAATTAATATACTTACCTTTACCTCGCAATATATTAATGAAATTATTGTTTGTATACAAAAATATTGAAACGTTTACTAGAATAGAACATGCGCACAATATTAATGCTCGGAACAAACGCAGGCTGCAATTTCCTCTAACTAGACTATCTAAAGTTAGTAATTATTTTTTTTAAATTGATAATAATAAGCCTTTATTCCACATATTTGACATACATTTGATTAAAATAAAAAGAAAAATTATAGTTTTACTAAGATGCGGCCCCTGTCCGGGAGAAGGCTTCCTCCAACTTTTTCCACCCTACTTTATTTTTCGCCATCGTCATCCAATCTCTGCCAGTTTCGGACCCGTCCTTAATAGATACTCTTCTTTAATAAAATCCCAGAGGCTCTTTTATCTCTGCCTTTTAATAAATTTAAGAAATGCATTAAAGAAAGGCTGTGAAAAAGGCTTACTACAAAGTTAACGATTATCTAGTTGATAAAAGGGCCTGGGGCTGGTGCTGGACGGGCTACTTCTAATAAATTTGCGATATTTGTTTTAAAATAAGTGTCGTTTGATGATTTGCTATTTTAAAAGAGTATCGCGAATGTTTTTTTGGCGAACATCCTCTATCTCTATCTATCTCTTAAAGACTACGGACCTGAAAACCGCTCTAACTACCTACTACGCCTATGCGCATGCATGGCTAAACTACGGGGTAATAATGTGGGGAAATAGCACCGACGCACCAGCACTATTCACAACTCAAAAAAAGTTAATTCGGATCATAGTTAACATAGAACAAACAGACAGCTGCAAACCACATTTCATAAAACTAAACATTATCACTCTACCCTCATTATACATATTGGAAATCTGTAAATTTGCCCATACACACAAAGAATTTTACACCACACGCGAAGACATACAGACAAGATGTACACTTCGACACAAAAAACGCCTAAACCTACCATCTTCCCGATTACAAATACATGCATCAAGCCCACTAGTCATGTCAATCAAAATTTATAATAAACTACCGGAGACACTAAGAAATGAAAAAAAGATACATATATTTATACAAACAAATTAAAAAAACTTTTTATACGTAAATGTTATTATAGCGTTAATGAGTACCAAGAAGATAAAAATATAGCTTAATTTCATGATTATTAATCCCTAAATATACAAAATTCAATAAATAAAAAAATTTTATTCTATGTAATTGGTACTAGCCGGGAGTGGGAAGTTTTATGTGCTATTTTTTATTGTGTTGCTATTAGCTATGTTATATAGGTTTTGTAATGCCTTCTTTTGCTGTGCCCTAACAGGGTCCATAATATTGTACCTAGCTTTAAGCCTCATAAACATCTTTTGTAAACGTTATGGAATGCAAATAAATACATGAATACATCTTCTTCGCCGATGAGTAAGGATATGTTTCATTCCTCTCAATCATATCGAGCCAGTTACGAGACAAATGGTGACGGTTTAAATAACAATAATAAAAGTAGATCGTTTATTATGAATGTAATATACAAATTACAACGCCATTGTTTAATAAAAAGCGGGTAAAACCGACGACACATACACCATGCGATAATATTGTTTCAAGTTTATAAAGTACATCGCTTACACTACGCTACACTAATGTGCCTTAACTGCATCCGTTTGTGGCTTCTGCGAGATGTCGAGCACCTCTCCAAGACCGAGGATACTGCAATTTGTTACTTTGCGATACATAATATATCTAAAACTGAGATAACTTGTGTTTATCATGAAGACAGATTTATATTTAAGTTATTAAATGTTAAAGTTTTAACCATCGAAACATGCGTAGAGTACGGAAGTGTATTTAAATTAATCACAAAGAAATCTCTGAATAGTAAGAGGACATTCTGTGATAATGAGGCCTCGGTGAATCTCAGTAGAGGTATCCTCGACACCCTGGAATATACTGACATGTTTTGTCAAAATATCAAAGCATAATTGACAGAATTTGTCTCGAAGATGATTCATTATAAGAAAGAGATATCTCGATTTAGCTTTCCAAAGAGGAAGCTATGAAAAGCATATACATACAGCCCGAAAATATACAGACATCAATGGGGTAAAACTACTGACACATCACTGAGAACAATGCTAACTCGTTTCGGGAACTACTGTTACGGACCACCGGCGACGCAGAGCAAAAAAAGATTGCGACGTACGGTCCCGATACGAGGTTATGAAGATATGGTGCACCGAGTGTGCGGGTGGTCGTGGGCCGGTAGCCTAGGAGCAGCAGGCGCGGGCGGGCGGTGCGCGCGAGGGTCGGCGTTCGACCGCGATCCGAGCGAGGTCGGCGTCCGCCTCGCGTCCCGCCGTCTTGTCGAGGATTGCCTCCGCCAGCTCTGAGAATGCGCATTCAATGTTTATGTTGGACTTGGCAGATGTCTCCATAAACCTGATCCCGTGCTCGCGCGCTATCTGCAAAATACCACCACCACTTTACTCTTTATTATGCATTATGAAATCAATTCTCAAATAGGTAAATACATAAATGACTTAACAAAGAACAATAGCAACGAGACGATACAAATTAGATTGTTAGCGTGAGTAACCAAATTAGCAAGTATGACCTCAGGCTCTATGGACTTGCCATACTAAATACACACAGAAAACTGTCAAATTACACAGAACACAGACTTTAAGACGTCTGACATAAAGAATATAAAATGAGTAATACGCACCGCTTCTCCACGTTCTTTACTGACAACTCTTTTTTCTTCCATGTCACATTTGTTGCCAAGAATCATTTTTTCTACATCTTCATTAGCATGCTGAAAATGCATAGGTTTATAAAAAATCAAAATATATTTAATAATTAAATTTTTTCACATTTTGCCTTGTATTCATATAGTTTATACCAGTTTAACTATACCATATCAAATACAGTAATATTGTCTGCTACACACAGCAGTATAATTATTTAAAAAAAAGTAAAAGCAATTATGCATAGTATAAACATACATTTGTCATATTTTTATAGTGAAAGTTAAAGAGTACAGCTTAAAATTAATAGTACTGAAATATATGCTAGAAAATAATTTCATAAATATTTAAAAAATATTAATACTTTATTTACCTCATCTATATTTCTTAACCACTTGACAATATCATCAAATGTTTTCTCATTTGTGATATCATACACCAGCATGATGCCCATTGCTCCACGGTAGTAAGATGTTGTGATGGTGTGAAACCTCTCCTGTCCAGCTGTATCCCATATTTGAAGTTTGATTTTCTTACCTCTAAGTTCTACAGTTTTTATTTTAAAATCTATACCTGAAAAAATAACAATTAAACGAACCTTAAGTCATTATTGACGCTTAATACTATTAAATTTCGACCTTGGTGATAATGAGAATTAAAGATGGAGATTGTACCAATAAATTTAGGATTCCATTAAATTCCTATGTATAAAAATATTTGAGTCTTCACGGAAACCGACTTACCGATTGTAGATATAAATGTAGTTGTAAAATGATTATCTGAAAATCTGAACAATATACATGTTTTGCCCACACCAGAATCTCCAATTAAGAGAAGTTTGAAAAGTAAATCGTACGTCTTCTTAGCCATTGTATTTATTTAATATTTTAGTACAAAACTAAATAGAAGCACAAAAACTCCTACAATCTTTCACAAAATTCAGACAGTTTGACCTGTGTTTGACATTCATTTCATGTCAAATTGTCATTGCAAATTGCAAACACAGCTGTCTACGTAGTTCACAGCAAGATTACAGTATAGACCATATAATTGTTATAACAAAAAGTAATAAGTCTGTTCACAGACAACATACAGTTGTAGTTAGTCTTTGTATTCAACCATAGATGTCGCCCGTTAGTAAATAAACTCTAAATTTTTAATACTTTCATATTAATTCCCTAATTTTTGTGGATGTTGTTTTCTGAATCTAATATAATCTAAATCGCAAATTCTATTTAAAGAAATAATATGCGGTCTAAAAAAAAAAGGAAAATTCTAGTAATAATATACATCATAAAAATAGATATTAGCTTTTATGCAAAAATTGTTTAAGTATATAGAAAACAAATTTTTATATAAAAAAAGTATCTACTGTACTGGACTACTTTAAGATAAATTAAAATTAGTTTTGGGTATTTGACAAACAACAAGTAATGGTAAAACCCTGCAAGTATACAAATTAGTACGATTATCGACTTGGCAGCGAGAGCGGAGACTCCCAACAAAACCGCACTTCCTTTGACTATCAATGTTATGATTCTGCCTAGCATCCTAGGTCTCGTCTTCTCCTACCAAAGTTTATTAAGAAATATTATAAGAATCGTTCCCTGCACCTAGCTTCCGTTGCTTGACGTCAGCAAATCCAACTCACAAGCAAATACGTAGGTGAGCCGTGAGGGTGACATAAACAGGGTTTTATGTTGCGTAAAGTTAAGGAAAAAATATATTTTCATCATAATTACATGAATGAGATAATAAGAATGAGAGCTACAAAGGCAATCTTAAAATTATGACTTATTCGGTACGATGTTAATGTGTCCCTGATAGTTTAGCTTTAGTAAACGGCTAAACCTATTTATTACAGAACATAATGTACGCTGGGAGTATAAACACAAAAAACATGTTCAGTTCTAACAAAGTAAAAATCTGTAATTGGATATTTTTCGCTACTAAGAATGGATAACCTCTAAAAATATATGAAAATGTAAATTTTTGTTGATCAATAAATAAATATCTATATACAAACGAAGGAAAACTACAAAACTACTTCCTCATTAGGTTCGCTCTTACTCAAATTCCATAAGCGACACCGATACCGATCCTGCATTTCCATTTTCCGAAAATTCATTATTGTGTTCGGGATCGCGGTTGAAAGTTACAGAGAAAGGGCTCTGTGGTGCCAAGGGCAGAAGGTATGATGCACCCGGAGCAGACTGCGACAATAAACTCGTCACGCGACTATTGCCAATATTCACAATGTTACCGTAATTTAGGTATATAATATATATAAATCTCATATTTGTTAGATTGAACCCTATTTTAACTTAGTTTGGTGTTGTTGAGTTACATTTTAAAACAAGGCACGAATTAGGTGCGATTCAGTTTGGTTAGGTTTTATTTATGACTCGCAGAGCGCGATTAATTCCGTATATCTCAAAACTAGACGTATCTTGAAAATTTTGATCACGACTTTTTTATCCGGTAGAACACTGCGTTTTTGTATGAAAGTTTAAACTATTTAAATAAATTGTATCCGATTTCTAATAAATTCAATAGTGAATATTAGTGACCGTTATTTTTTAATTAAGATTTTATTAATTTCGAAGCGGATGCTGTAAACCGCAGAGTTCGTGGGTTCACTCTGGCCACCTGGCGTTCCTCCCGACCACAAACTGAGCACATATTATAGTGGACATAACTGTTACTCTCAGTTCGATCCAGCGTAGGACAGAGGTTTTGCAAGAATTATTTAAAGTCATGCACTTGGCAACGAATTGTTGATTATTTTCGCGGGTAATCTTTTCATGAATCATTTAATTGTAAAACAAAATGGGTATTTTGATTAAAGAAGCATTGTAAATTGTGATTATGTTGCTACGGATGACAGGTCGCCTAAGTTGTTTGTGAGAACGACGTGCAGCGCCCGTGAACAATGGACCAGCACGGGTCACAGGACTAGCCGAGATCGCCGTCTAATTAATGGAATTTACGTACAATTATATAGTGTTAATCAAGTGATTGTTTATTTTAAATATTTATCACACTGCTGAGTGTGCACTGCGCATTCCTATAAGGCCTGTTCGAAATACATTTTAATAATTTTTGATGAGGGTGATCCCAATTATTTTTTCTCGGCCGATCGTCACATTTATTAGTTGAGTCATGGTTGATATTTACTCGGGTTACGGTAGACATTTTTTTATTTTGATATATACTTTTTGTTAATTATAATTGATAATAGTTACGTCCACTATTTAAAATTTTATAGTGAGTGTTTAGTGCGTTTTTGAAAACTATCGTGAGGCAAGGTATTAGCATCAGTCTAACCTCTCTTTGTTACCAAACTAATAGAATTTCTGCAAATCCTTTCGGCTGATAATATTGTGTGCCTTTCTTCCTGTTAAGAAGATATACTCAGGACTTATTATTCTAGTATAAGATTGTGTATCGACGGCCACCGAACCGTTCTTTGTGGCACAAGGCCTCATTACAAGAGAATAATGCTTTACAATATAATCAATGTACGAACAAGAAGAAAAGTATTGTCATTGTAATATAAATATTATTTCCGGTAGAGACCTAATAATCAGTTCAGTAAGTGTTATTACCACTCATGTCCCGAATCCCGACAAGGAGGCACCCGGCACCTGGCACCGTTATTCGACAACGGTGAGCTGCCTGTGTGACTCAACGCTGCATTTACCACTATACTTCCTAGTACAGTGTCGAGAATATTTTTGTTGGTGCAGTAAATTACTACAGGTATACGGAGCTCACAGTTTAAATTTCACAAATTTTTATCTTTCACCCATTTTCAAATTAAAGCAGAATATGGTCATTTCAAAGCCTGAACATGATTCGATGACATTTCATATGTCGCACACAACATGAAGCACCTCGTGCTTCAATACACGTTGTTACAATCTGTCAATCTGCATACATTTACATGCCAATAAGAAATACAACAACTGTTCGCGCCGCCGGTCTGCCTGGGCGATCTCATCTCATATGCTGGGACGCACCTCCTTGTAACATGCCAAATTGCCTTTTAATATAACGCGATGACTTAAGGATTTACTAAGTAATCCTACAACTAACATAAATTAATATAACTAACCTTAAAATATAATAACTAAAATATATTATTAAAAGGAGAGGAGGAGGAGGTATTTAGGCAAGGTTCCGAAGATACCATTGACATTTCGTTCGGTACATAAAATCTTTGAATTTGATATACTTGAGAAGACTAATTTCATTATTTTGTTTCTAACAATGCAAGACAGCGCCGTGCTGCGTCGTGCGCATCGTCACGTAGGCTACCACGTGGGAAGCGAGTGACAGAGGGCCCGGGCCCTGCAGACAATTCACCGCATTCTAAGCCTTTCTATTATCTATTGTAAGCCATTGTGTCGGTCGGTCGAAACTCACACGCCAGTTACACTTAATTTAGCCCTTTCTTTATATTATTCAAACTGTGTCAAGAAGAAACTTGAACGGTGCTCTAATGACAAATGGATGTAATATCTATTTAAATATAATCTTTACATAAATTGACTGATAAAGTTAATTAGATGGTTATGGTGCCTGCGTGATAACAACAAAAAAAATCAATTGCCGTTTAGTATAAATTTATTCATTGAATTCCTACATTTAATTAAATATATGTCTCATATCATAAATAATCGGAGGGTGAATTTCTTTCTGAAATATGTGTCGGCGACGTTGAAGTAGTATTAAGTTATATAACATTAAAACTTACGAGTTCTGATTAAAAACAAGATCGGGTCAAGGAACGAGCACTCGTGCAGTGTGTAGGACCGCGAGGCATGTGCAAGCCTTCCGGTGTGTCATGGTCTCAAGAAAACCACTCCATTGCGTGTTTGAGCCTGGATTATATTAATTTCCTCACAAAACACGCATTGTACCGTATTTAAGGCCCACGAATGTGTGGTATGTCCGGAAAAGCATACGATTGGCACTTATTACCAAATACTGCTAGAATGCATCTGGGTCAAAGCTTTGAACTGCATACATGGATGTATGCATTGTATGATCTTGCAGACTGGCATTTTCGTAATCAGTAATGTACAGTAAAAACCATATGTTCTATAAAATGTTGATAGGGAGGCCCATTATGACATTGTATGGCTGGTTGGGTTAGGTTAGTCTACTCAAACCCAAAAAAAATATTAACCTCGTATTGGACAGAATAAAACGTTCACAAATATGTAAATAACTGGAGTAAAATATACTTTAAACGGCCTAGTCATAAGATTGATAGCTTTCGATGTTGATTACAATTTCTATGGAAAACTGATGCGTCAAGTTGCTGCCAGGGCGGCCAGATCGGCACCTGCCACTATTACGCTACAAGAATACTTAATGATACTCACATACTACGGGATAGATCCGTATTGACTCACCACTATGATGAGCATTTTATTTGTATCTTTTTTTTGTATTTGATTATAAATAGATTCTGGACTTTTTATATAGTACTTGGAAATATATTAGTCAAAAAAAAAATAATCAATTATACAAAACAAACGCTTTATGCATCAGATGCTGCAATTTATAAATTTCTGATATAAGTGTAATATGATAAGTACTTGTCGAGTATTTCAAAAATAAATATATAATATTAAAGGGTTTTTCCGAGTCCGAGATTTGTGGACTAACTTATCTCATTATACGCGTTTGCTAGATGATTCATGTTATAAGATAACTGTATTTATATTTAGATAAACAAGCGTTTGAGATTATGATGATATAATGTGAGAAAAATATGCGTTTTCTTATGTTAAAGCCAATCTGTATTCAAAATTGTTGCTATGTTGTAAAAATTGCTGTAAAACGATTTTATTGACGCTTTGTTCATTGTAATTGCATCAGGATTTTCACAAATAATGAAACCTTTGCAGCCAATTTTTCAAAGTCTTTATTTAATGTTTAGTAAATATTTTAACATATCATTATGATTGTTGAAACTACAAAACATTAAACTGTCATAGCATCGCAATTTAAAAGAATAATTAATTTCAATTTTGTTTTTAATTTTTAATCACTTCAGTGCCCATACGACGATAAGTGTCCCTGCGACATTGAAGTAGCCTTGGGCAATATGGCCGCTATTGCCAAATCTTTTTAATTTCCTACAGTTTCTACTTGTAACTAAAGAAACCCTTTTTAAATATATTATTATAAGGAGGACTACAATATTTATTTTAGTAAATCCTATGCACAATTGCATTCAAGTTAAAGATACGTAATATCCAGAACGATCCTTATGTACAATGTTATTGTTTACAATTTCCTTCCTTGTGTTATACCCGTTATAGCCACAAGACGATTTCGGTACTTAGTCTCGGACTTGGGTAATACGTCCAGATAAGATTAATATTATATCTTTATTGAAGTACAAATTGAGGTGAAATTTTTATTTTGTATTTAATGTATCACATATAATACTTCACATATAATATATAATATTATTACTATAATACTGTATATTATTCACAATTCAATGTAGTTTCTTTTCTATGGTAAGAACTGCATACTAATATTCAAAATCAATATTTCTAAAACCACAATGCACAAAAAAAAGATAAACTATAAAGTACTGGTGATAAGTTTCTTAAATATTTCCATGATCTTATTTCAAAAAAGGCATAAAAAATCAGATAAAATATATACGAGCTAAGTGGAAACGGGGCAGGCACGCGCGATTTCACGCGATGACTCAGAGGGAATCCGTAATGATACATTGCATCCCACACCACAATGTTTTGATTGCAATTGTTACCTCATTTTAATGTGGTTGCCCGATAAGAGCCCTCACACGACTTTCATCTGTGGTGTTGCGCAGTGGAGGTGGCGCGAGCATGGTCCGATGTGTTCGGCCGGATGACTCGCTCCATTTACTGCCTAAATTGGTAGATATGTAGGTCTTACTTTTGTAGGGGGCTGTTCAGGGTATTTGTTGTGTTTTTCCAAGAGAGTCGGTATGGAATAAGTTTTAGGAATTAAGTATTATGACACTATATAGTCAATATATTCTTAAAGTCTTGTTGTATGTACAAAAAAATATAAACGATTTTAAAATAAATAGTGACTTTCGAGTGATAGTACGACAAGAAGATAAACCACTCCTTATGTGGTCGTTTTTACAACAAATTCCCAAGGGAAGTTAGAGAATTATCACTAAATAAATGCCAAGCTATCGTTGTAAACCTTGGGATTGATTTGCTCCAGTTCAAACAATTTGTATGACTCAAATCTGAGCTATTAAAAAGAGTAACGGAGAGTTTCTTGCCAGTTCTTCTACGCCCTTGACTTGCGGACTGGTATTAAATGTAAAGTTAGAAATAATGAAACTTCTTTTCTGACGTTTATTCATGTACTTGTTAACCTATACGAATAGAGTTATTTTGACTTTGACTTTAATAAAGTTTTATATTTTTAAGGCAAAGTGAAGGAATATTAAACTATAATTAATAAAATATTGATGCATTCAAGTTAAGTTGCGTAATTGAAGCATCGCTCCGTCAGTTGATTTCACGTTCGTGTAATCGGTTGGTAATTATGTTCTCTGATTCATAGAATGATACCCAATTTTTAAATGTTATGAAATCATTATAGAAAAAAACGTAATGTACAACAAAACATTAGATCTGTTGGATATTACGTGTCTTTGTATAACGTGTATGTGTATTCGTGCAAATCAGAAAATTCTTTAAAAACATAAGGAATAATACCTGATTTCTGGAATTACCGGGAGATAAAATCGTTTAGGTATAATCATAAGGGTTTTCAAATGTATTGTATACATATGTATATTACACTTTTGAATCAGTAACAAAAATCCTTTCCTCACGAACATAATATTACGATCACAGTACAGGCAGACTGCGCGGCGCGTGCGCAGTCCGGCCCCGTAGCACATGCTACGTAGTGGATTCCGATTGCTACGGACGAGCGAGCGATTTGCAGACTTATAAGCAATATTATGGATACCGATCGCGGCTTCACATTTGCATACGATAATACAATTATTAAATGACTTTAGTTTACGATGTTCGACAGTTAATTTTCATATTAATCTCAATATCTCTTATTAGTGGTAGTGAAAGAAATACAACCATTCAAACAACCACTTTATCTATAATATAAAAATGAATCGCAAAATGTGTTTTTTTGTTAAATGTTCGTTGAAGTCCAAGGATGAACCCCTCAAAACAGTTATTTTCTTTTTTCCATACAAACGTTTTCTAACTAAAATGTGGAATCAATTTGAACTTTATTGCTATTCAATAATGTTCATATTATATTACAAGCTCTCACTGTTGTGGTTGTCTAAGTAATGTCGGTGTGCTTTTAACGTAACCTATAATCGCTGCACAAATTACAAATTCAATAATATCTATCAAAACAGAATGCGTTCGCATTGGAGAATCTAATATCGTGAAGCCGACCAAATTGAATAGTCAAAAAATGTAAGAGCTGTATTTTGGTTGGCTTCGTGATATTATTGTATCAGTTTCACGTCATTACACCTGTTAAACAAATCGTGTTAAAAAAAAGGGTTTTATTATCTTCAATTATTAATTTAATATCCCTATCTGTACAAAAATATTTAGATTCATACTAATAAGAAAATATGTCATTGAGGCACACAATTTTAAATATGTATTTGTCACCTTTAGCTTCCTACTGTCCCTTTAGATTATTTTCCAATCAGGTTTGAACCCTAAGTTCGCCTCTTAGTTTGAAGCCCTCTAGCAGAGGGTCAGTCGGGGTTTTTTTAGGGGATCACAGAAGGGTGGCCATAGTTCGTGGAAGCGAAGTTACTTTGGTCACCCGAGCTGAACCTCACACACCGCCCATCATCAGAGTAACGAGTTCAAGATAATTTTTGCGCCGACTATAAAATGAAAAGGAACAAAAAACTGCCATTTTCCAAATCTTTTTGACAGAATGAAATCTGTCGGGTCCGCTTGTGATATATGTAACTAGTCTGGCCATCAATAATGTTAGACAAAAACTTTTTTTTTTGGAATTGCAACGATTTATTTATTTGAAATTGCAGTGATCGCCTTACACAAAGTGGGTATGGCGTGGTCATATTCCAGACACTTCAAAAGCTTGGTATCAGCTGTATGTTCGTATATCTTACTGTCAACAGATACAACAACACTTCATCTGTCGAAGGGGCGGCCGAGTGCTACTAGAACTACAAAGGATGTTAATGATGAATCGAAACCCCATTAGAAAGAAAAAAGTAATCGTGAGAAATGAAGATTCCCGCTAGGACTCTGTATTATAAGCCGGTGCTTATCGTCGATATACAGGCGTGCCCTAAATCAATGTTTACAATAAAGAGAGTGGATCGATCAAAATGCCTTCTGAGAACACAGAAATTAACTCTTTACCGATGAAAAAATGTAAAATTATAAAGTGTACGCCCGCAGTTCTAAAGAAGCCGTTCCAGTAGTCGGATAGGTACAACGTGGTCATCACCACGCGTCAGTGATGGTTTGGTGGGGCCTGTCTTCTACATTTTTGTGCCAAAGTATATCAAGATACAGTCTTGGATCATGCTGTGAAACCCCTCAGCAATACACTTTTTAAAAATATACCTTGGTGTTTCCAGAGGGATTATGCACCTGGTCACACGGCACGAACTAATGGACCCTGGTTTGAAACCTGACTTCAAATTATGGTCAGTTTTAAATTACAAAGCGACATTAATTCTCTTAAAGTAAATATTTGGAGCAAGCAGAAGCGAAATTTCCCTTGGAAACAGTGCGTTAATAGATAGATTTGTGGTCAAACAGATTAAAGGCCTGTATAAAAGCCAAAGGCGGCCATTGCTGATATTTTAATAAATATTTAGGTATACATTTTAATAACATTTATTATAAAATGCATTTTCATTAGTAATATAACTTATAGCTGGACTAGGTAGTATTATGAATAAGAAGAAAACAGGTTATGGCGAGCAAAATCCTTGACCTCTTGTTAAAATTGAAAATCTTTTCTAGTGAAGGAAGTGCCTTTGAAATGTTACTCAAACGGCACGTTTTCTTCAATTTACTACACTATCGAAGGTGATTTACTACTTTCATTAAAATTCGTCATCCAGATAATTAAATTTAAGGTTTAAGAAACGTTGTAATGTTTTCCTTACGTTCCAGCGACTTAGTAGGTGCGTAGTGTAATTATTATCATAGTAATAACATAAGAAGCAGGAAAACAGCAGTTAGGAGGCAATTAGCGGCTCGTGCGGTGATTTGTCGGCGATGTCAAGGCTAGGTCGGCCTTGCCGCAGCAGCATGCTAATCACAACCTGACATCACATTCTTCAGCTCACGTGGTCTCCGCCAAATGAACCAATATCGATATTCAATTATGTTCCCACCGCCTTTGATGTATGACAGTCATTCAAACAAACACGATTATTTCTTATAAATATTGTTATCTTCTATGATGGAAAAAAGACTATAAATTTAAAAATAATATTGTGGAAATATCTGGGTATCCCATCAGATCTTTCAGGTTTCCTTACGTCAATTACTACATTTTTGAAATACAGATAGTATTCCCGATACAAAAATTAATTTATAATGTTTAAAAGGCTGCTTTAAGAGATGGATCACAACAAGCCGGACGTGTACCATGAGTCAGTCGAGGAGGGACTAACCGAACGGGATTACATCAGACTTATGTGAGAAGCGTTGATATTCCTAGAAGGGGAAGGGTGTGACTTCCAACTGACGTCAGTTCGTCGCCATTTACGTCTGTATTTTCAGAAGTTCTTAAAACACTAATGCCTAAATCAATAAACAGACTGACAGACGTCAAGCAACACAAGTATGTAGATACTTTAATGCGTCTAAGTTGACTGCGGTGCAGCGAATGTTCTGTCTCTGCAGCGTTTGAATCCCATTTATACTTCCCAAGTTCATCATTTTATTGAAAAGGGAATTTATTGTAGCATACAAATTAAAATAAAGAAATGCGATACTTTATAGTAAGAATAAACGACAGACGTTTTATGTTTGCAAGAGCGAATATATAGAACATATAATATATATCTGCGCATTTGTATCTCCTTTTCACGGATCATATACAGTGTGTAATGTGTATTGAGAATCACATAACGGACAAAAACATAGTATACCTGAGGATCGTGTGAAGGCACTTTGTATCGCAAAGTATTTTTCTGTTTAAATTTGCTTCGTTCTGGTAGGCCATCGACGTTTTCAAGTGAAGTTACATCGTAAAAGTTAAGGAAATAGTGACAAAGTCGTGCCTAAAGGTCAAACGGAAGAATATATACGTAATTTTAGCCTTGTACGGCGTTTAAGAAAGCAAGTTCGACAAAATAGGCCAGATTAGTGAAAAGAAAATTCTTGGATTTTCCTCCACGACAATACGCCATAAGGCCATCCATCATTTTGAATGAAGTTTTGATCTAAAACTCCACAAATACTATTTAGTTTTGTTTTGGAGTACTTAAACTCGAACTTATCATGTTCAATGAATCACTCCTTCAATTTAATCAAGGTCCACGTACAGACAGTTCTTTATAATAGTCCCGGTTACGGTACTTCACTTATTTTGTCGTTATGGAGGAGACAAGTTTAGCGTAATCACATCAGTATTCTAGCGGCGTAATCAAGTGCATTTGCGCTCTCAGGCTTACTTTTATGAGTTTTATTTCCAACGTATTAGTGTAAGCCTTCCAAAGGTACTTATTAGAGTATCAGCATTCCAAAGCTATTAGTCAATGTGATGTACTAATGGTCGCTCCACTCCAGAACTTTCCTAGAACGTTATTTTTATAATATAATTACTGTATATATGTAATATAAGGTAATTTGAGTGCGACTTACTATTTTTACGACACGTTGCATGTCTTTAATCGTAAATTTAGGTATTTATTTAAAAATTCATTCTTAAGTGAAAGTAATCGCCTTATATTTAAAATAATTCATATTATATAGCTTTACATAAATTAAAAAGATGGAAATTGGAATATTGTTACAATTCTGGGTGCACAAAAGGCACTGCCATGCCCTTGAAATCAAAAATCGTTAAAATGTGTAAATTATGACTCACGCGGCATTTTATAATAATTGGTCCCATCATTGGAATGTTGAACAAGGTACTTCACATGATATCCCCCAGCGACCCATGTACTTCCAAGAAAACATTTTCAAACAATACAACAAACATTTACTAGCCGTATTTAACTTTACAAAGTTAGCAACATTATGTTTGTAAATTATTTCCGCTAGTTTCGGCACTTAAGTAAACCGCCTTTATCTGTAGCAAAAAAACACGTTTCTAAGTACAAAATATGAGCAGAAATGCGGCGCCGGCGCCAATCACGGTATTGTGCCACAGCCACATAAATATTTTATTGTTTATTGCAGCCCCCATCAGACCCATTCACGACTTCCACAAACTCCTCACAAATATTTATGTTACATCCGTTTCGGCGCTTATCGTTTGACAACTTAAGCTGAGAACATTACCTGCCGCGACGGCGATACGAACCTCACAAAGTGGGAATTCATTCATTGTGTGCGAGAATTGTCATGGACACTTCAACTAGCTCACTTAAGAATAAATGACTCATTTATTATGAATGGCGGATATTTATATAACTCAGTAAATGGAGTATTCATTAAAATTTGTGATATTAGCGCGTGTAACCAATTTAAAAGGGCATAAAAGATACATGTCAGGATGAGTCTAGTAGACTAAAATTAGGACTGCAGATCGCGACATGTATCTCGTTTATATATATTAGGTTTCTCATGTAAAAAAAGTGTACATTTTTTGACTATGTTTGGTTCAGTGCAAATTTCTAACTACAATACACCTAACATTTAAATAATAGAGACGAAACTAAAGGATTAGTTTATTTTATTTAAAACAGCAGTTTGCCAGATGACGGTTTCCTTTTTCCAATTAAACGAACAGGAGTTCAGTGACGTCAAAGGGCATATCACATGTGTTGCGTATCACAATGGACGTGGCTTCAATAATCTCACGATTTTAAACGAATGAATTACAATGCACCGCTTTGAACCAGGACCTGAATATATTTATATACGACTAGAAGTTGTAATTACATTGACCCAGAGATGTCTCACTATAAAAATAACGTCAACGTTAGATGGAGAGACTGTAAATATAATACTACTAAATTTATACGTAGAAATAATATGATAATGAAAGATGTAGACCATAATTATTTTTGAAACGTTATATTTACAGTCGGCTGCAAGTGTATGTCGCATGAACCGTATGTGCTGCGCCTGGTGAGCGTCGACGGGCATCTTTGGGGGCTTGCGTCGTGACGTCACACCGCGTCAGCGTACGCGTGTTGCGTCATGCACGCACTAGCGCCGTATCGGTCACGCATCCGCCCGGTATTAAGGTCACTCACACACGGACATTGAACTTGCATTCAGATGACTGCTTGTCACTCGATAGAGGTTCGAGGTACACATGCATTGCTCAACCACCAACTCGAAAAATAACAAGTAATCGCTGACAGACATCTAGTGAAAGATGTCGGGGTTTTCCAGAAGATTTCCTCCGCTTTGCTCACAATTAGTATGCAACAAATAAAATAACTTCTTACCTTATGTAGACCTTGTTTTTGATTGAATACCTTTTAGCCGCGTTTGTTGTATTTTTGTGAAGTTTGTATAAAATGAGTCACGTGTTTATTGTAACGAATGTTGGTTACACAATTTATTTAAACCGTATGCAGATTACTGGTTTTGAAAAATAAGAAAATTTCTTTTGTATTTCGCACTATATCCTAAAATTTTGCTTAATTTTTGTTTTTATTATTTAATCTGTTTAACTTGTCAGCCATAGTAAATATATTTTTTAATAATATTTTTATATGATAATATAATGTCCCAAAATGCATCATCCGCTACAGAACTGTTGACTCAAAACTTGGCGATTTAAAAGAGCGGCGGAGAGTTTCCTCAACCGTTCTTCCTGCCCGCTCTACGCAATTGACATGAGAACTGGCAGTAAATGTAAATTTAGGATTAATTTTATTTGCTCCCACCCAATAATCGTACCAGTCATAAAACTATGCACATGCCATAACCGACATCCATGCCAATGTCCAGTTCTAGCATACCTACGAGTGGTAACGGTTCGACACCGCACTTGGGAAAGCATATTGATGCACAGTCTTCTAGGATCAGAAAGCTAGTGTATATCTTGAGTCTATTCTAACATATTGTTTACCGGATCGTTACTGATTAACTTGGAACTTGCACAAAGAGCAGATCTTAATGTTGCCTATCGCAGACCGTTTAGACACCCCACAGTCAAACCACACTCACCCATTCACACACTCACTCATTCACTCAAATTTCATGCCTTATAAGACACAGTTGTAAAACTAAAATTACTTTTTTTAACCTGTTTTAAACATGTACCTGAATAATTGTCATCTAGTTATCCACAACACAGGGCCTCACTCCCCTAGTGTTTAAGCGATATATGAATCTTGTCACAACCCTTTTGTCATAAATAAAGTTTTTATTGTTATATTAATTTAACATATTTTTTTGTTGACGTTCATAAGTGCACTTGACTACCTATATGAATAAAGTTATTTTGAGTTTGAGTTTGAACCTCGTTGGTTCAAAGAAACTACAACAACATTCTAACATTTGACTCTACAGCTAAATTCAACGTGGGTCTAATTAGCCACCCTTGAAGATACACTACCATAGAAACTTTTTTGTTATAATTTTTGGTTTCTGTTTATCTATTTTGAATTATTTTTACTGTGTAGCTAGAGTGTAATTAATCTAATTAGCTATAAAATTGGCAATCCCTTTTAATTGGTCATCGTGACTAAATTATACAACTTAAATAAGATTTTATAAACATAATCGTTTTATCTACAGTTCATTTTTATTTGAAACTTCAGAATACAGTTATAATAACCACTTATTGGTGATTGAAGGAAGATATTTGTGTGTTAAAATTAATGAAAGTGTGTGATATATTGTTTGTTGTAAAAATAACGGCAAAGGCATATTGGTTAACCGCAAAGTAATCGGAATCAAAAGTTTAGTATAATCATTTGCGGTTAACTCATGATTATTAAAAATGAATATTGCTTAAGGCTTGTTCAAATGAATGTTAAGAAGACGACGAATGTAGGAGAGGGTGAGCTAATCTTGTCTCCTCTTTGCAAAATTGTTTCTTCATTTCCTTTAACAAGCTACACTAAGCATGTAAAATGAAAAGATTTTAGGAACAAAAACCCCGTTTATATCCGAAGGCATTTTTATGATGTACAGACAGAAGCAAATTGTTAAGATAATACATAATATTCTTCTGAAAACCAGTTGAAAAGGCCTTTATGGTGGGCTTTCTCTAGCACCTATACACTTATTCGATTCAAGTGAATGGGGTCTCCAAACAAAACATCAAACCGACACAAACTTTCATGAAAGAGTATCATAGAAAGCGTTGTTTGGAGATTTGTGGTCAATTAACGAGATTTTACTTTTTGTAATTTAGTTGCATTTCAATTTTTAATGGTTTAAAATAAAAAATAAATACTTTATTATTTTTATCCGATCAGCATGACCTTAGGGTTGAGAGGCGCGTACTGTAGCCACTGGGCCAGTGTGGTTATTAACCGTATGATTATGACTAACGTGTTCCTATTGGAAAGTTTTAAAAAATCCGCAATGTCCATGCGCATTTTTATAGTAACATATTTTATATTAAAATAATGCATTACTTACGATTTGGTGTTTTTTAAACATGAATTGCATTTCCTGTGATATTATTTGATCCCAACGAAATATCTTAAAAATATCACTGTTTTAAAACGTAACATCAGATAAATCAACAAGACGCGCAATTATGATGGGTTAAATTAAGGCAGTCACGAGCCATCTCCATTATAGGTACATGGTACTAAACATTTTGGTATTTTTTATTTTATTTATATCATTTCTCGAAAGCGTAGGCAGACAGCACGGATCTTCACTTGCTACGCTCCTGACATGACTCTCTCACTTCACCCACTTGACATTCACGATGTAATGTAAAAATAGATTTCTTGCCGAAGCGAGCTTTCAAACGAAATAATAAAATAATGATATTTTGAGTAATTGGCTAAGGTGATATAGAAGAAAACCATAAATGTGTCAAAACTAAAATTGGTCAAGGTACACTATACATGATTCTTACTTCAGCCCTTTCTTAAATAATAAACGAATACTTGGAACTCATTAAGTCAAGCAGCTATTGTTGTCCTTATTTTCTAATGATATCTGGTTCTAAAAACGATTTGTTCCATTAATGGAGAGCCAAGTCTCGACATGAACGCATCAGGACTGGTGGAGAGTGTTAAGCGGCGCTTTTGTGATTTACCCGACACCTACAAAGAGCCTGCAAAACTTGTTTGTGCTCGGCAATGTGGTTGTAAAATGGAAATCCTATTATTATCAACAGACCACTGCAAGTGAACATGTTGCAACTTGAAATCACACTAACCACGCTCTGTGTATACCCTCTGGGTACTTCCGATCAAAACATGTAATTGTAATCATCAAATACGTCGTTGATGCCAAGTTAATAAGGACAAGAGAATAAGGGATATTAAATAAATGCTTTATAAATCAGGTGATTGAAATATATTGGGTAGTTATAGTTTAAAACGGGTGAAAGTACTAATATCATTGAAAGTCGTTGGCTGTGAGTGAATTAAGTTCACGTCACGGGGGTAACCCAAGGTGACTCAGTTACCGTTCGCCATGCTCACTGACGCACTCTTGTGTAATTCTATCACTATATTGCTAGCATTGACTACGTAAAATAAATCATATCAATTGCCTAACTACTGTAAAACGCTGGAGGCGTTTTTGGACTTACAACAGACCGGTCAGTTGTTAAACAAACAAGCGTTGTTAAACTCCATATTTTGTGTGATAATGAGATATCCAAAATAACAGATTATGGCTTTTTTGCGACCGCGAGCGGCACTTAATCGATCTATTCTCGAGCGAATTTGTTTGGTGACTAAGAAGGTAAATGTTTATTAGTCATGACCTAACTCAATAATACGTGTACCTTGAAATATTACGAAATACTGTGATTACATATGGATCTCTATGATCTGCTATGTACCTACGCCAACGTGGAGGAAAGTTTAAAATATAGTATATTTATTCGATTTTAAAAGTAATAAATTTAAAAACCCGACATACATAAATATCACTAATATGAAAATAACCCGCATGTATTATCTTACTACGGAATAAACGTCTAATTTGCAAACGATAATATTGAATAACAGGTAAGATTACTGATTAGTAGGTATGTCCTGGGTTTTGAGCGACGCGTGCGCAGCACGAGGTAACGGCGCGCGCTCACCTGTGCCTGTGTGTGTGTTTCTGTGTGGGTGGGTGCGTGCGCGCTGTGATTTCCCGTCGCGTGGCGTGAACCACGCCGGCCGGCACGCGACGTCTAATGACCCATTTATGTTTTATCATAATTATTATAATACCTTTATGGAATCCAACTACAGTGTTTCGTGATGCTGGCTCGGCTTGAGCTTACAAAACAATTTGCTGTGCTTAGATTATTATCTTTATCTGTTGACAATAAAGTGAGAATATTGCATCACTGGCAAATTGTGAATGTTGTATGACCTAATATAAAAACAAGCTGCTCCGCTGAGACATCATACGAATCAGTTTTGGGCGACGTTTCCGCCAACGACCCGCTCACAAATGTCCGTCGAGCGCTGCCGAGGGAAACCCACCTCGATTATCACTGAGCGTAATATCTATTATTACTTATATAAGATTTGTTGTGGAAAATACATATCTGTTGCAAACATACGTATACAGTTCACGCATAATAATAAAATTTTAATTGTAAAGACTAAACCTAGCCTCCTCATTTCTTAACTTAAGATGCAATCCTTTCAAATGTCTTGGTGTGGCAAACCCAAAATCTGTGTAATTGGATTTTCCTATGTAGGTCATAGCATGGCGTGTACTAGGAGTTAGAACACTGCTTACGTGTCCGACATACAATACAATAATTAGTGATAGTTGAGCATGAGTGTTGACCTAGTGGCTTCAGCATGCGACTCTCATTCCTGAGGTTGTAATTTCGATCCCCGGCTGTGCACCAATGGACTTTCTTTGCATGTGCGCATTTAACACGTCATCCTCGAACGGCGAATATAACCGGTGTAATGTCAGTGTGATGTCAAAGTGTAATGTCTTAGACCCAAAACGTCGACGGCCTGTGTCAGGCACAGGAGTCTGATCACCTACTTGCCAAATGATCACAAAACAGGTGCGGAAATCTAAAGCCAGACCTAAAAAGCGTGTAGCGTCACTAATTTATTTTAATCGGAGATTGAAAAAAACATTGAATCGTCTGTATACAAAACTAAACTCATTTAATATAGTATTAGATATTGTAAAGCTAAAACTATAATATGTCATACTCCCACCGAGGAATGAGAAATTAAAGGTTTATAAAATCGTTGTTTTCCAAAATACTAATCGCAATATAACAGGTAAATTTATGAAGAAACGTTCATTACCGAAATAAAAAGCTAACTATTTGCGACTTGCAGTGCTGCCGGGAATCTAAATAATAATTCTCCAGGTTCCGAGGGGATTCATGACGCGTCAATTTTTTTGTGAGTCACTATCGACTACTTACTGCCAAACTAATGAATGAATGATAACATCCGTCAATTACGGTCGCCAACCACAATTTGTAATAATAGACAGAATTTATATATAGATAATAATTCAACACCTATATTTTATTGTCGCAGTAAATACATAAAATATAAAAACAACAGCTAATTACAAATAAATTTTAATTATTTTAATTCCAAATTAATAAACATGACAGATAGGTCAAACCTGTTTAAATATGGTATTCCGAGACTAACATCACAGCAACTGGTAACCAAATAAATTAAAAACGAATAAAAAATCATCGGCTTTTCCATTTTTAATTATGTATTTTTCTAAAGCCAAAAAGGTCATCACGGGAGAAACTAATGGGAAATTAATTAAGAAAAATAATTATTTATGATTAGACATTTAATATTTATCGGTAAGAATATAGTTTAACTATAAGAAAAAAAGAAAACACATATGATTCACAAATAACAGCAAGACTTGCGTAATGCGGTCAGTTTTATAAATTAAACTACATCATTGTTCATAGTATCGTTTATTTCCAAACACAAACTGTTAAAATGGAGTTTATTTACCACAAAAGCATAATTACTACGAAATTTCTACCAATAACTCATCTATACTAAGAAATAATCGTAACATGTTAAACAATCATATCATTATTAATTTTAGGTATACAAAATTAATTAAAAATATTATATAATATCAATAATAAGCTGCATGCCTTATGCGAGTTCTGAGTTAATTAACATAATATTCTTTCGTATTTAATCTATCCTCTTAAAACTATACAAATTTTGTTTATGTTAAGTTGATAAGAACAGGTATTTGCTAATGAGGATAATAGTATAATGAAACAAAAAGTAACAATCTCGTTTGGTAAGTCAAGCAGCGACTTGTCGACTTCTAACGGGAATCTCGAAGGACGATGAGACGTCACGAGCGTCGGATTACGTCACGGTGGCGTCGACAAAATTTGCAAACGATAACTTCACATGAGGATAATAATTATACTGTTTGAGAAAACCTAATACTGCTTCTTATTGCTCGCTTAAGGAAGGTTGAACACACGCGTCATTGAACTTTACCTGCATTCCTATTCGCATAAGTTGTTTTAACTTAGTCACTCAACGTAACTTAGGACCAATTTGGGAGTAGACAACATTTACCTCTTTTTATAAATGTTATAAATTTGAATTTCTTTTTAATAATTTTGATTATTACTTTGTCGGCTAAGAAAATTTTAATATGGTGAATATCTAAAAACTGTTTCGCCTCTGGAAATAGTCAAGTCAAAAACTAGATAATTTCTCCACGCGTAGAACGATTAGTCTACGCGGCCTACGCTGGTTTGAAATGTCTACGCTGGCGTATCCAGTAATTCGATTTTTTCTAAATCAAATAGTCTTAAACCGCTACGGCATAAATGAGAATAATTTTAATGTTTATAAATTACTGAAGAAATGCCGAGTGTGAGAAAGGCATGCTCGCGATAGCATGAGATGGAATGCAATTGGGAAGGCAATATGTCAAAAGACAGCCTAACGAAAATACTGTTTTTTGTTTGTAATACTATTTTATTTTTAATTAAAATTAACACTGAAGATAGGTTTATCTCATATAAGTAGTGAGTCTATCACCACCATGTGGAAAAAGTATCTATTTTCTAGTGCGTGTTAAAATGAGCTTTTGCGTGATCCGAAAGGATTTTGCTTTCGGATATAGCAAGCTTCCGGACTCATTACTTACTGTAATCTGTATTGTAAAGCCGACATTGTTAAACCTCAGAACGATTAAGATGTTTAATTAAGATTAAACATAAAATTAACATTTTCTTAAATTAATTATTACAAATAGAGAATGACTAGTTAGGCCGCCTGTAAAATAAATCTAATGGCAGTATATTGTAAATACACGTGACTAATTTGTCAGTGCCACACTTAATCCCGCCCAACGAAGTGAAACTTTGTGATTGCTGTTATCTTACTACTGCTATTGGTTGATTTTGCTTTTTTGATTTTCATACCTTGTTCTCTAGTGAACTATTCAACCAAGCCAATTTTATACGCTAAAGTATTTTCTTAAATATTAAATAATAATATTCGGAGCACATGTGTATTTTTAAATCGCAACATTACAAATATCATTATCGTTGCACAGTTTTAGACGATTAAACGAGAATCTTAAATTTATTAAACTTTCGAGCCAATGTCCACAATTATAATTACAAACATTGCGCCGTCCTAAGCACAATAACACAACACTTCGTGTCCAAGATTTCGCTACGAAAGAATCACGAACGTGTAAATTGTTAATCACTGCGTTGAGATGATGCGCGCACGCGGTTTGGCGGACGACTGGCGCGGCGATGGCACGCGACCGGCGCTCCGCCCGCTGAACCCTCGCACTCCGTGTTCGTAATCGGTATTTAAGCCTCACCAAAATGCGTACCTGCTATTCGCAATTTAGCTTCACGTGAACGCAGACGACTCAACCGACCATGTTCCACAAGATTGTTGCGTTCGTCGCCCTCGCAGCTCTGCTGGGGCTCGTCTCGGTGAGGCCCGGCGAGGCCCGCGTTCTGGACCTGAACGATGTGCTCAACAAGACCGTGTGTCCCATCAAGGTGGAGATCGACATCAACGAGCACCGAGTGCCGCGTAAGATAAAAATGCTAAAGTGCGCCGAAGAACAGCGAGAGTGGTGCCAGCTGGCGCATCTGCAGCACGAGTGCTGCCGCCACAGCCTCAGCGGTCACGTGATGCAATGCGTGGAGGTTCATGACACTGTCCTCGTGTTCGACAAGATCAAGAACGAAATGGTGACTCAGGAGGTGCCCGTGGGCTGCAGCTGTATCGTAGTCAAGAGCACGGAGACTTATTCTTTCAAAACTTCGCCCCCACGGTGAGCTCAGTCCCGGCGACTCGGGGACTTGCCGACCGCCAGTGGCGCTGACAGCGCCTAGGCCTACCGATCCGAGGAGAGTTCACTTTCACGCAATATTTGTTTAATTGCTAGAAATGGTTGTGAGCTGAAGAGTTAGAGAAATTAAGTATTTATTATTTAAAAAGATAGTTTAAGATGTCAACAGACTGAAAAGGTATTTATTTTTTTACCTTGAATTTATTGAATTAAAATTGTTTTTGTATTTCTGATTTTTAATTTAAATTGCCTATTATTTTCCACATTCCGTAATGACGAAGACCTAAAACCTAACCTTGCTAACGGTAGGAAACATTACTATTATAACCCAGAAAAAAAATATTTAAATATAAATTAAATGAATATCTAATTTACCTTTTGAAAGTCAATTAAGCATTAATTGGCAGCCAGTTAAGAAGAAATGTGCAATTCACTCTTTTAAATAATAAAGATAACATTTATTCTATCGTTGCAAAAATATACTGAGCGCTGCCCAGTATAAAGCTTCTATCTATCTTTTATCTATATTCTTAAAACCTAGATTCTTCTAGATTAAAAAAAGTTACGTAACTTATTTGAAAAATAATTTTTAAATTTGTTTTGTTATTCTTTTATGTATTTAATTCCGAAATTAATGAAACGATTGTTTCGCGATTTTTGTTTTAAAACATGAAGCCTACTACGAAACAACTATTACAACATTTTACAATCTATACAACATTTACATTTTACAATATAACGTGGAATTACGGCTCGGCTAGGATTGCATAGCAAATGTCATTAAAAGTGTTTAATCTAAATAGATGTCTTAAAAAAAAACAATTTGTCCGTGATGAACAAATTGTTTTTTTTGAAGACAAATGAACATTCGACGGAGCTTAAAGAGCGGGGATTAAAGTTTTAAATAAAAATAAAACATAATTCAAACTCACTAGCCCAGGATTCATAAGCGCATGCATATCGCTAGATTAAAAGTGCTGGATTCGATTGTCGTTGATAAGTAATTATCAAGTGCTACATTATTGTTAAAAAAATTGTCTCCGGCGCGTCGTTTCGTCTTGAGTCGACCGAGCACTACTTTGGGTAGTTCAAGCGATAGAATTCATAAATAACTAAACTATACATTCCTATTAATTCGGCACAAACCCAAGGTAATATGTTTATGGATGTTTTGTAATTATCAGATTGCTAATTCAAGTGATAAACAAGTTTCATACGAGAGCGATTCATCTTAATATAATTGTGAAGAGCGGGACTTGAAGTTAAATGAGAGTGAATGAGTGACCCGATGCTAACTCTGGCTTTTAATTAAAAAAAGCGACGGTTTATTACGTCTAATATTTTTAGACTATTCAACTATTTTAACTGAACTTGTTTACAAAACTCGATGCAAAATAGCATAGTTTGACGAATGAATTAAAAAGTTCACTTACCTACGTTTTTGCTTAAAACTGCAAATTAGATCTTGGAACCATGGGTCCCATGGGTTGATAAACATTCATTTAAATCATCAGAACTCCTTATGACACGCGTAAGCGGTGTTTCACTCTCAATATAATAAATAGCATGCTTCAAATGTTATATTCATCACACACACAGAAGATCTCCAAGACCGTTCAACACGATTATATATTTTATCACTTTGAAATATACGCAGCAAATCGCGATAGGGTCGCGATCGGAAAGCGAGACAAAACATACTAGGATACAGGTGTTTATCTCCCGCAGATAATATATAAATTAATCGTTAAGACGGTGTCACCCTATGTGAGAAAGGCGAGTCATGCCGAATAAACATATGTGAATAATCAGATTGTCCTAATTTATCTAAATGATATTTATCTTTTAGATCTTTCCAAAACAGCGCAAGCGTAGACCGATGTTTATGAAAATTCCTTGTTACTCATCACGTAGAATTATTTCTACGTTGTGAGTTTTGCTCTACTACTACTACTACACTATCGCTGCACATTCTGATATTTGGTGAGCGAATATTATAATTTTCATTGGAGTTAGGATAGGTCGGAACACTAATTTTGAGTTGACTCTAACAAACCTTGAGAACTTTATACATAGTATCAGTTAATTTTGCGGACAGATTTAAACTATCAAATAAGATAAAATATGATTCATATGAGTTTAAAGAAATAAATTCTTGTTATCTAGTACAATGCAAGATAAAAGAAATGTAGGCGCTTCTTAAATAGGGCTACCCAGTATATTAAGCTGAATTAATTACGATTATACAACAAACGTCACATCGTTTTTGCTTAAGTACCATATATATATATATAGATGAAGATGGTGAAAAGCCGCACTAAAAAATTTCAGATTACCTTACCTTATCGTAAGTAGGGCAAGCCCGGGAAAGAAGCATATTACGTGTAAGGAGAATGACTGTTTTTCCATAAATCTATAATAGATAGCGATTGAGAAATTTTAAGTCGTTTTGTTACGCCTAATTGGACCTATACCAACCATGGCTGCCCCTCCAATTTTGCCCGGAGGGTTCGGGCAAAACAGATAATTGATACTTTTTGTTAATGCTTAGAATTAATAAAAAAAAATCATTACAGTTTTTAAGTTAATGTGATTATTTTCCTAAGATGATTAACCGTAGTACAAATTAAAATTACATAGAGTTCTATTGATTACCAGATTGCGGTTTTATTTACATTATCCCTTAACATACGCGTCTTGCCCGTGTGCCCCTAGGTGCCTATAACCTAAACGAGTTCTTCAGAGACTGTATTTCCATTATCTTTAAGTGATTCCCGAACAAAATATTATATCCTATGTAAAATAATTTTTAATATAAATTTTGTAAAAGACAATATAAAATGCGCAGGCGCAGCGGGCGGGGCGCACATGCGCCAGCCTACGACCGCTTGCCTCCGCCCACTTCCGCCAAAGATAACATTTCTTTTTTATTCTTTAACTTTCTACACTACCTCTTTTAAGTCTACTTAATAACAATTAATATATATAATCAAAGCGTCGTGAATAACTATACGCTTTACCTCACTCTCGATATTACATTGATATCCAATAAAAAGTGAAAATGGGTAAGACGCAATTGTCTTTTATTCATTGTTTTATTTTTAGACGTAGTCTTATAATATATCTTTTTAAATACAATTAAATTCCCTTTTAAAAAGATCTTCTACCGGAAGGAGTACGACCTCAACCAATTTCCTCCAAGGAAATCTACACAGATACACCTGAAAAAGAAAAGAACATGAAAATAGATTGAAACTCACCAAAACAAGTAAAGAAAAGATTATATGGAGGGGAGACTAAATGCATTGTCATCATCAAAAAAGGAGTGCTACTGGCTTGTATGTATGTCATCATATTCGTAAAGTAGACCGAGGGGCGCATGATGAGTGTACGGAAGGTATTCTTAATTATGTTTGCTACAATTGTGATTGCGATTGATATGTTATTAATATAAGTATTATTATTAAACATCCATGTATAGAAATAATAAGTTTAATTTTATTTATTAAGGTATAGCTGAAGTGCATTTTCATTTTTGAATTTCAAATGACACAAATTACATTGTTTTAAATCTGTCTAAACATATAATACAATATAATGATCTCAAATAACATTGCCCATTGGTAGTCAGATATATAATCTTTAATTTAATACATTTCTGACGATGCAACATTAGCTAAATTGTTTCAACCGTACCCAGTCTAGAGTAGACTTGACAATATGTGATCACGATGGGCTAGAGTTAGAATCTCGGCGTCACAGCATTTGTTTTGTTGGGCAGCACCAAACTCTCTTATAAGGCGCACTCGCTCATAAGAAAAACAGTTTGCCTTTCGCAAATAATGATTTTGTTAAATAGCATTTATACTGTTTATTGATTTACTTTGTTTCGCCAATTAATTATGCTCTATACTGAAAATAATAATAGCAAAAGGTTTAAATATTTTTTTATTTTGTAAGGATGAGGACTTTTTATCAGAATCGAAAGTCAGACATGACACACGTAGTGCAGGACGTCAGGTCGTGTTAGCGTGATGACGAATCGAACTGTTATTTAATTCCTTCATAACGTTTAATTAATTATTATGGTTTTTGTTAAATTTGAGAATCACCTACGTCGACGCGTGCGTGAAGTAAAGGTTTGACGTAATTAACGGCATTATCAACCATATTTGGTAATGTTACAATGACAGGCACTCTTCATTGTCTTGCCTTATTAACGAAAAACGTTTCGAGCTGGTAACTGAAATCAACCCTGGAACTAGAACCTCACTGAAATCTCTGTTAAGGGATCGGGTTGATTTAAATAAAAATGTTAAATGTAATAATCAAATTAATATTTCCTATGGCTATGACGTCGCCGAGAGTTCATTCATAAAATACAGGATGTAGGAAAGCGCACAAATTTTCCTTCTTAACTCCATTTTAATGGGTAAAAGGAAATTTAGATTTTATCCTTCTATCTGTGAATGGCTTTATATCCTTTTATGGTTGAGGCCATTAGTTGATATGTGTCATAATATTTTTGGCGTCATCTCCACCCGCTAATTAAATATGGTATTCGATTAAACAAATGCATGAAAATAACTGAAAAATATTTATTCATAGCATTACTGTAGACGCAAGCGGCGCAGTCTCTTCCTCGGTCGGCCTTCGTGGGTGAGTCGTGCAGACGACGAAGCCGAGTCCTACTGCTCCTGGAAAAAGAGCTCTTCACAATCATGTGATATGTGAAGCAAAAGCATGTCAGGACAAGAAAGTTTGTTTAATAGTTAATTGCTGCTTTAGGCGATTGTGATGGAGTGTACTAAGCTGGTTATTTATTAAATCATGACGTAATTGTGGTTTTGGGAAACGTAATGCGTAATGTTTAAATACATTTTTGACTTCTTTCCCTTTAAGGGATAAAACAAAAGCTTGCTTGCAACAATAAACACAGTTCATCTTGGGTTTTAGCTGAAACACAATCTTGGACTTCGCCACGTCAGAGGCAGGAAAATGCATGGTTCTATGACGCGAAACGCATTCCGCCCAATAACTTCCTTTCCGAGCGACGTCATATTATATAATTGTTATATATTCATTTTACATTATGGTATGCAGAACTTCATTGCGTAACACCATATTTCTTATTTCATAATCGTAACGGTCAATACATAAATGAATAATGTCAAATAAACTCCGAGATGTGACAGAAGATTGCATAGTAAGCATTAATGCGACTGCTACGCAGCATGCTTAGTTCGTATCATTTTGTTGAATAAGGTGTTTTAGCATTAAGAATGTCAGGAGAACTAGAGAAGTCTAACATCGACCGTTCTTGAGTTTTGTTTATTATTAAATTAAAATTAGTTTTTAAAAACATATTCCTCCTCCGTAGCGATTTGACTGTGTACATTGCACACTTACAAAAAAATTCTAAGTACGTTAATACTAAGAATAAATGTATCACTATAAAAGTAATACAATCCTAATGAAGAATTTACTTACTTTATATTCGAAATTATTTAAAAAAGTTTGTTACGCGGCGAAGTCTTTTGATATCAAAAACAAAATTGAGAATAGTACCAATAGAACTAAAATGGCTTGAAGGATAATTGATAGTGAAACTGGAAGAGTCAAAGATCGCAATCAAGACATCCAACTATGTGTCGAAGAGGTAGCGATTGTTTTTGATAAGTACTTCTCTGACATTCCAATTTCGACTACTAAGTCTCTTCGATCATCTCCCTGCCTCGCCGAATCGTTGCTCAAAGATAATGTAGACGAGTGCAAGATAAGTTTTATATTCCGACCCATTCCGGTGTCGACGATATCGTTAAGATATTTAGAACCATAGACATTAAGAACACTACCGATCTTTGGGGCATAGTAAAGTAATTCCATTATTTAAAGCAGGTAGTGTGTCCGACCCTAGTAACTTCAGACTAATTTCTGTACTTTCTACTTGTAGTAAAATATTTGAAAAAACTATATTAAATCAACTTACCGGTTACCTATCTATCTAGCGTTCGGTTTTACCAAGAGTCACTCGACAGCCGATGCCGGTGTTGAATTATATAAATAAATAGTTAAGGATTAGGAGCAGTCGCATGACGCTTTAGGTGTTTTCTGCGGCTTATCCAAAGCACTTGATTGTGTGCAACACGAGACCTTAATCTGGAAACTCCGTCACTATGGCATCAAGAATACAGCACTGAATTTTCTGACTTCCTACTTACACGGTAGCACTCAGAACGTTGAAGTGAATGCTAAGAGGTCCTCTGGGTCGGCAGTAGATACGGGGGCACCACAGGGTTAAATTTTTGGCCCTTTCCTCTATCTTGTTTATATTAATGATCTACCTTTCATCGTATTGCATCAGCAAATAATACTATCTGATGTCATATCATCAGATTCATCCTTGATTTAAAATCAAATGACAAGTTACAAATCTTGACGATGTGAACATTGCTCTCTTTTCGATTGTCCATTGGTTTAGTACCTCTAAATAACCTTCTACTTAATGCAAAAAAAAAATGAAACGAAAAATGCAAGTCTTATGGATTCTAGACTAATTATAAATGATGAGGAATTGAATCTGGATGATACAACTGTATTCTGGGAATCACCATGGATTCAAAACTTAAGTGGTCCTGTCACTTATGGCTTGTTATTATAGGGTCATGCTGCTGATGTCGAAACTATTTTCATCCTGCAGAAGAGGGCTATTCGTGCAACCTTTAATTTAAAATCTAGGAAATCTCTGAGAATTAAATTCAAGGAAATTAATATACTTACCTTTCCCTCGCAATATATTTATGAAAATATTATGTACAAATTAGGGATAGTAATAATATTTCCATGCTAAAACTAAATGTAATGTACTGTGACCAAATAGGCCAACAAATGAGCCAATTCTTAAATAAGGAACAAAATCTTATAAACAGTTGTTACCTGAATGCTACTTTTAGATATATTTTGAAGAATATTGTACGAGATTCTTCCAGTAGAACTGATAATTTAATTATTTTTATAGGCAATAGAGGGAATTTAAACAAAAAAGAGCTTATTAACTGCTAAGAAAAGTTGTGCTTTTTAATACCAAAAATCTGATTATGTTTACATTCCCTCCTAGTAAAAATTTCACACAGCATGAAAATATTGTGAGACATATTTTAAATGCATTCATTTACAATGTATAATAAAAACTTTACACTAATCGATACCAATAGGTACATTAGTTGTAAAAAATCCATTTGACAAAGGATAGATATAATCTACCTACATATTTTAAAAGACAGATAGCTGATTCGCTATCATATTTTTTGTTTATAACAGCCAAGAATTTGGCTAGACAACCTGCTTCTATTGAGCAGGTTTTAGTTAGTAAGACACTGGAAGATATTCCATGATATAGTATTTCTAATTTAAATTAGATACTAGCAGTGGTCCAAATAAAAACTTACTTATTCCAACCTTATACTAAGAATAGAATAAGTTAAGAATAAGGAGATCATAATTTCTTACTTACAACGTTGGTATAACTATTCCCACTTTATGCCATAGGCACAAGACGGCAACGTCGCATTTCATTGATAAACTTAAGAAAAAAACAGAAATTTGTCCGAAACCGTATTTCTGTCAGTTTGACGTTTCTAGTCGCTGTGATTTTGATCCGAGGTTGTTTATTTTGATTTTAATAACCAGTTTTAAAAGATTTTAAAATGGCTAATAATAAAAGAGAATTCTGGATTAATTGCAAGAAAGGAGAAAAGGTATTTATTATTATTATTACTTTTTAGTTGTGTATGGACAGAGCCTAAATTAATGTTCTCCTATTTGATACAGAAAGCAAGCAAAGATAGTTTTGGGGAAGCCTTATGCAGATATGCATAGTTTTTAAGCTCTGGAAATTGAGCACCTTCAAAAAAAACACTAATATAATATAAATTTAAAATTATAGACAAACATTCTAGTGAATACTTTAGTAATCACTTAAAAATGAAGAGAATAATGTAATAAAAATGTTTTAAAAATAAATATAATATAACTTAATTGTTAAG
The DNA here is from genome assembly GCF_905147105.1 of Pieris brassicae. Taxonomy (NCBI): domain Eukaryota; kingdom Metazoa; phylum Arthropoda; class Insecta; order Lepidoptera; family Pieridae; genus Pieris; species Pieris brassicae. The sequence continues at coordinate 170,197 of NC_059669.1, forward strand.
AAAACCTAAATCTTGAAAATTTGCACCTTCAATAGGAACACAAACAAAGAATTAAGAATATGGCCAAGATACACAGCTAAGTAAAGATAAATTTAAAATTACAGACAGACATTCTATTAAGGACTTTAATCACTTAAAAATAAATAGAATAATGTAATAAAAATGTTTCAAAAATAAATAGAACAATGTATTGAAAATGGTTTTTTAAATAAAAAATAACTGAATTGTTCAAAACCTATCAAACTTAAAAGTTATCTTTGGCCCTCACTGCTGCTTCACACAGCAAGAGAACATGCTGTGTTTTGGGATTAGGTTAGAGCTGTTGGCGGTGGAGGCAGGGTTAAATCATCATCATCATCAGAGATAGGTTCCTTTTTCAATTCAATGGCTATATTGTACAAGACTACCAATGACACTATATACATCCTGGTTCTGTTGATGTTCTGAATACCCTGATCGGTTGTTCCATATGCCAAAACACCTCTCTACACTATTTCAAGTTCTAATGTGGGCATAATTGTATGCTTCTTCATGAGTGGTCGGATTTCGTAATGGTGTAAATAAATAAGGAGTGTAAGCATAACCAGAGTCTCCATGTAATCTACCATGAACTTGTTACCTCTCAAAACATTGTTTAAACAGCTTTCATTAAAAATCGGTCAGTCATAGTTTAGGTTGTGTAGCCAGTAAGCTCTTTGAGGGTATTATTGCCGGCCGGATTTATAAACATTTGGAGACTATAGGACCAAACATACTTGAGGCTCAATTCGGTTTCGAGGCGTGTGAGAGGTGCAGGTGTCAGAGTGATTCTGAGAGTGACGGGGCAGAGTAGTTCTCGCGGTGTCGTTAGACATCGCGAATGCTTTCGATTCCTTGCCCTGGAACAGTATCTTGGGACGGCCTGCGCCACCACGGCTTACCGGACTATATAAGATGTGTAGCAGCGTACCTTAACGGCCGGTACCACATAACCCGACAACTCCATATTCATTTGCACTTATTACCGTAACAAAACCTCTTATAGGCATTAGTGAAAATAAGAAATTATATTTTAATTTTGATAATATAAATTCTTGTAATTTAATGATTGGACGTCAGTATATCTGTAACCCTTATTCTCAGTGTTGTCAATTACCCAATATTTGCAACAGAAATAACCACCAAAGCTGTTGAAAATTTACCTAAAACTTGTACAAGATTTATATTCGGCAAAGTTGATATCTGGCATAAATTAAATAATAACAAATGGTTTTATGTTTGAATCTAATGATGAGAAACTGACTATTGAATGTAATGAGTAGTCATACAATACTTGACATTGTCATATCCTGATATGGAAACCGAATATGGAACCGGAATACTTAGCCTGACATCCGGTTGTACCGCATTTTGTAAAGAAAATAATTTTGAAGCAATCTTGTTGTTACAAATTTTAACATTATCAATGCCAGTTGTTGCAATTTGACAGAATTTTTCAAAGTAAATACTAGTATTAATATTTCAACATATCAGTTATGTCTTGGGAATCTTGATAGTTTGAATCTAATTCACGATTTACCTTTTAATTCAATTCAGATGATTTCCTTAATTACAATTCACAGACTATGTTAGCTTTAGCTTTAGCATAGTTTACTGTATAATAATCTTAAGTATTGCATTTATAATCTTCGTAAAAGTCAATAAATGCGTTTTTCGACATAAAGACATAGAAATTCCAGATAATCCCTCTTCAAACAGTGAAACCATACATCCTCAGCCTCGTCTCCGTATGGAATAATAAGATTTAGAATTTTTTGTTATTTTTTCCCCTTTTCTTAAAACTGTAAGTTTACTCTTAAGTGGGGGGGGGGGGTTTGTTACATTATAACCTTGCACCCTATCTGGCTAGTACCTTCTATTTAGTCAGCATTTCCCACTGAAACGATACTTAAAGTATGAAAGATCCTTCGTCGCGAACACACAATTGTTGATTTTCATTTTAATATTCTGTAAATTCTTATAATGAAATAAAAGTTCAATTGTATCTAATTGAACTAAACTTTCTTTTTTTAAACCCAATTACTGGACACTTCTAACAGTACGTCAATAATCATGTTGACGCTTTTTTTCGGTCTACACCCTGTCTTCATTGCCAAAGAGTAGGGATGATGTCTACCGATTCAAATTTAATGACGTGGAATAAGACGTATATTTCTTATATTCCATAATAAACATATTTTATTTATTTATTTACCTACACAGATAAGTAAGGTGTTTTTTGTGTTTGTTTTTGCGTTAGACCGTGGTCGCCGAGGCCCACTGTGACCAGCCAACTTGGGGTTCTCGGTGTTTATAAATATTTTTTACCTTATTAATTCTGGCAGAAAATCTCAAATCATCAGTCGCGTACAACATGTCTGTCATATGTCTCCAACATATACGTCCCTAAACAAATTAAGTTCTAATATTGTCTAAGAAATGATTGCAACAAAGACACCAACAGCCGTAAGCCAACAATCAATATAAACACCTACAAATATCTATTTATAACGTTAATAACAAGAAAGGAGTGCAACATAAGTATATCAAAAGCTTGGGATAGGTACTGGTCATTAAAAGGAGTTCTAAAGGCAAAGTACAGCCTTGATTTCAAAAATACTCCTTTTGATTTAATTATGTTCAATTTTTTATTTTCGGTAGTGTGACGAAGTGTTAATAAAGAAATACTCGGCACCAAAAGGACAAAATAAGATGTATATCCAAAAAAGAACAAAAATTACTGGTGCACTATCATTCTCCCTTGAAATAAAATAAAAATGGGCTAGTCACGTGTCCAAGTGGCCCGGTAAAACGAAATCAGAAAGAAACGGAAAGAAGAAAAGATTGTATTCTACCCTTGGGAGCTTATTTCTGACTGTGTCGCCGACGTAGTCCTGCAGAGTATGAAACCTGCAGTCTGCCCTGACCACTATTGGGCATCAAATTATAACACTGAAAATTTCGTCTATTTCATACAACCGACACTGTCTCTTAACAAAGCTGCTGTCTGCCACGAAACGGAAACAATATCCGAAACAAAATAATCAGTAAGTGCTCTCCGAATAGCGTTGGCATCAGAGCCACCTCGACTCGACCAATATCGATTCGCGGGTTAGAAATGAATACTTATACAAATTAATTGCATTTTTCATTGAAAATTATTATTAAATAAACTCACCCAAGCATATTATTCACACTCGTCACACAATACATAGCAAACATGTATTCTTTCATTCGGTCAGTATGAATACTTACCTCAAAAATATTATTACACAATAAAGTTAACGAGTGCATAAAATAATCTTGCCTAAGACATTTGGCTAATCTTTTTTGTGGGCAAAAACGTTCTCTGAAACTAGTATCCCGTACTCTCATGTCTATCGAGTCCTCCCAGTAAATCGTCAAAGATTTAAGATTCGTCACTTCTAAGTTCACCCCTTCATGTTTCAAACGTTTCAATTGAGAATCTTTCCCGTAAAATAGGATGTACCTAATGTTTTCTTTTATTTTGCCTTCTATTGAGAAACCACCACATCTCAGTAATTCAACCGTGGTGAGCACTCGTCGGTCCGATTTTCTCGTGGGAACCACGACAACCCACACTTCACTAAGGATCCGCGGCTGGATTTCAAGAAGGGAATAAAAAATACTAAGTTCATAAAAAAATGTTTTTATTACAAAAATATCTGTCAAATTCAAAATAGTTCATTCTACACATCTATTGTCTATTACGATACTCGATGACATTACCTCAAATGTATAAAAATGTATACCGCTTCCGTGACCTTTCAAGAGATATACCAGAATAATAGAAGTCGGCCTCCTGCACGAATGTGAAACTATGGAAACGGGTCCGTCGGTCAGAGAAGTGGGGGCGGGGGCTCACGCCGCGTCTTGGTCGGAATCGGCGTTGTCGTCGCCTTCGTCCTCCTCCGCTTGGCCCTCTGCAACCGACGCTCGCGTGTGAACACATTAAGTGCGGAATAAAAAGAACAAAGAAGGAAATCAGTACGCACTGTTCCTGCGGGCGTAGTGGCGCCGGGCGGGCGGAGGTCGGTCGTCGGGGGCGTCGGTGACGAGGGCGGTGCGGTAGGCCAAGAGGGGCGCCCACTCCTCCGCCCACTGCATCGGGAAGCGGGCGTCCAGGTACTGGAAGAGAGGCAGAGATATAGGCGGGTTCGAGATATTCGATATTTCATCGCGACGAGCGAGCGCCGCCTCGCGGAGGCGAGGGTACCCTGAGGACTTGTCGCTTGTCGGGCCGCAGCAGCTTGGCGCAGAACTCGGCCAGCGGCTCCAGGAAGAGCAGGTTGGGCGGCGGCTGCCCGCCCGCGGAGGGCTCCAGCGCCGCGAACGAGATGCCGGCGCGGTGCAGCGTCACGAGCGCCTCGCGGTTCTTCAGGGCGTCCAGCCCGAACATCATCGAGAAACGCTTCGCCAACTCCTGAAAAATCCGCGTCGTCACCTTTCTTACGTACGCGCGTGACACGACACGAAGGGAGAGAGAGGAGACCACCTTCAGCTCGAGCAGCTCGGGCGAGTTCCGCTGCGGGTTCGGATGCTTCGCCCTGATGTCGGAGTACAGGGCCTGCATGGCCAGCTCCATGGCCAGCGCGCAATTCTGCTTGTTGATCTCGCGGGCCTTGCTCAGCGTCGCCTTGATGATGTCCCCGTAGTCGTTGTAGCACTGCGGAGTCGGTCGTGAGAAGGCACTCCTCCATTATACATTTCCACGAACGAATACCGAGAATACCGAATACGATACCTTGATGTAATGCTTGAAGACGTCGACGGCCCGGCGGATGGGCGCCACGTTGTAGATGATCAGCTTGCAGTACCCGGCCAGGAAGTTCCGGCGCTTGTGGAGCTCCTCGATGCGTCTCTCGTCTTGGCCGTCTGCAACGGGCCTCGTCTCAGCGAAATGCCGACTTTCGACCGACCGTCTCGGATGCAAAGCAACGGGTGCGAAGCGACTACGCGGAGCGGTCCGAGAGGCAGATCGCGGGGAATCGATCCGCGAACCGCCCAACGAAAGTTCTACACGAGAAGCGTTTCTGTGGCGGGACTAGCGCAAAGGAACACAAAAGGCGTAAGATCGCCTCCGCGACCATTTTCCCTTAGTAATGTTCGGTAAGCAGAGCGAAATCGCGGGCGCGGTCGCGCGGGCGAGCGGCGAGCGGGGCGGGCGGCGGATATTACTAAGGCAAAATGCGTCGCGACGGCGGAGGGGCTTACCGGCAAGGCGAAGACGCGCCGCATCCGAGGGGACATGCAAACAGACACACCCGAGTTACGCCCGCCGCCCCCCGACCCCCGACCCCGCGACCCCACGAGCCCCGAAACCCCGCGAGTCTCGCCCGTCTCTACTTCCAAACGAGACTCACGCCGTCGAACGACCTTCGATCGCATTCATTCTGAACCCGTGAAGCTCTTCTACTCTTTTTAAAAATACAGCTTTTACGGAATCGAGAGAGAGCGGAACGGTCGAAGACTCGAGACTATGTGAATTTACCGCCCCCGTCGTCGGGGATCGGGGGCGAACGTCGTAACGAATGCGTTCTTCACAAAGACCGCCCCCTCCGCGACGAACGAAGAGAGCCCTCGAGGCGCAAGAGACGGTTCGCGATTACCGTAGTTCTGGTGCGAGAAGACGAACTCCTGCACGGCGGCGTTCAGCAGATCGCAGAGGTGCGAGTCGGCCTCCAGCACGAGAGGCCGCAGCGCCGAGTCCCCCAGGGCCACCTGCTCCGCGAAGAAGATCAGCAGGTCGCACAGGGACACGTACGCCTGCGGAACAGACATCGAACGTTCGACGCGACTCGACTCGACGCGGGAGAGCGTCCCGAGCCGGCGAATACCTCCTCCCGCAGCTCCAGCGTGAGGCCGTCGGCGACGATGAGCTGGCAGTGGTGCACGTAGGCCCTCAGCCGATCCCTCAGGGCGGAGGCCGCCTCGCCCGTCACGCCCCGCTCCTCCGCCTCGTGCAACGCCCACAGCAGCGAGTAGAAGCAGGAACGCACCACGAACACCAACGCCTGTGGGAAGAGCGTTCGGTCGAGTGAGGTGAGGCAGGGCGGAAGGGACGCCGACCGCGCGGGGCGAAACGCTCACCTCGGTGGGCATCTGCGTCTCGTTGTTCTTGAGACACTTGGGCAGGTCCTCGAAGAGCGAGTCCCAGATGTTGGTGTCGTTCAGGTTGTGGCACATGTACATGATGGACACCTTGCGGAGGGAGTTCACCACGTTGAAGATCTCGTCCGCGTCGGGGGTCTCGCCCTGCGAGAGGAGGAGGTCGGGTCAGTCGGGTCGGTCGGGCGGTGGTCGGGCGGAAGCGGCCCGCGGGCGGTCGGAGGCGGCCCCTCACCCCCTCGATGAGGCTGCGGTAGTCGTCCACGGCCTCCTTGTAGCGGTTGACGCAGTGGTCGGTGACGGTGGCCCGCGCCACGTTGCAGCGCGAGTAGACGGCGCACTGCTCGCTGCAGAGCACCTCCAGGGTCTTGCCGCAGGTCTCGATGACCTCGGCCTCGGTGTGCGTCGAGACGATGTCGCGAATCTTGTTGAGAAGCAGCAGCAGGTTGCCCTCCTGGCGCTGCGTCGTGTACAGCTCGAGGTCGAAGTACTGCGGGATGGCCAGCAGGTTGGTGAGCTTCTCGGGGTCGGCGCTGAACTTGTCCAGCAGCGCCGGGATGGCGACCACGAAGTGCGCCGTCATCTTGGCCCTCTCCTCGGCCACGACCTTGGCGTCCTTGGGCGGCGGGTGCTTGCGGGCGGGGGCGCGGCCCACCGGCGGCTCCCCGGTGCTCGCCTGCCGCACGCAGCACACCATCAGCTCGATGAGCGACGACTCCTGGCGGTTGTCGAGCGCCTCCTCGCCGGGGCCGGCCTCCTCCAGCAGCAGGTCCGTCATGCACTCCCAGTCCTTCATCATCGGGTTGGACTCGATGAGCGAGTCGACGAGGTACGCGCCGTGCTCGTGCAGCTCGGATTCGATGAAGAACTGCACCAGGTCCCGCAGCAGGCCCGTGTTGGGCAGCCGCACCTTGCCGCGTCGCGACCTGGCCGCGGGCGGCGGCGAGTCGTCGCGGAACAGGCGCCACTTGAGGAACTCGCCGGCCGCCGACGCCACGGCGCGCCACGACGAGTACACCAGCTCGTACACGTTCTCGCAGTCCTTGTCCGTCAGCACGTCGGGGTGCATCCTGCGGCAGAACCGAGAGCGTCAGGCTTCGCCCGTCTGTCGCTCGCCGAGACGGCGTCGCGGACGAACCGGGACCCACTTGAGTATCGCGATGACCAGTCTGACCGCGTGGACGGCCACCTCCGTCTCCTTATCGAGCGTCATGGACACGATGCGGTCCTTGAACTTGCTGGTGAACAGCTCCAGCTTGCTCTTCAGCTCCTCGCACTCGTACAGAGGGTGCAAGGCCTGCAGACACCGCAGACGCACCTCGCCCACCTGTCCGGCAGAAAAAGCCACAGAAGTAAGACTTTGTTTCGGAGAAAAGGAAGAATCGCAGGCTTAAACCGAAAGCTGCCCTCGCCTTATCGTGTAGAGTCCATCCAATGTATTTCAGGTAGAGATCGTCCAGGAAGTGAGCCGGGAACTTCTCCATCCATATTCCGATCTCCGACATTGTGATAGCTCTGATGTCCGGCAACGTGTCCCTGGAACATTAGTTTCCATTTGTATGTCAATATGTGATACAGTCTCAAGCTAGAATCAACATTTATCAGTGACGTCGCACCTGTATCGATGTACGAAGACAGATTTAAACATATAAGACAGCATATTCTTGATCTCTTCCATATTTTCTTCCAGCTCCTGCCTCTTGGCCACTAACACCTCGAGTCGATCGGAAGCCCTCTTGTCTCGGGCTTTCAGCCGCTCGGCCTCGTACTGGCGGAGGCAGTTGTCGCAGTTCACGCTGGTCAGCAACGCCACGTCTACCAGAGCGGTCATGAGCTTCATCACTGGAAATGTAGCATAAAAGAAAAATATTACAGAAGATACGATTAATTTTGAAACACATCTTTTTACTTCGACAGGTGAAGTGATGGACTTTAATGCGTTACTGTTATCGTAGTGGTGAGATCCATCCAGGAGTAACGTTTTGTCAGTGTAACATTCAATATTGTAACAAAAAGGGCCCCATTAAAAAAAATTGTTTCACAGAAGTAAATAATAAATTACCTAAAGGAAAATGTTCAGACATGATGCACCATCATGTCAGAACATTTTTTTCTTTAATTAATGAGAAGGCTTGTAATTATACTCTCCGACAGCCTTTTTACCAGCTTGTAAATTAAGTCTAAAAAAATTAAAGTACTTTCAAGATCCGAGACTGTGTCACTCGTGAGACCTCCAAACATAGAGTAGGTGCTATGGAATAAGCTATATACTATTGTCTTTAATCATTTGTGATTTCTCAAAAAAAAGTGCAAGAAGAGATAGTACCTTCCAGACATGTTTTACCTACAACATACTAGAATAGCTAATACATTATCGATTCATGATTACAAAATGGTTTATAATATGTCCCATTACAGGTATTGGTAAAGCAGGATATTTTGTTAATGGCAGACACATGTTTCGAGAACAAATTGCTAAGAGAACAGTTAAGAATAATGTTTTATCTTTATTAAGTCATACATTGTTTACAATGAGGATGGTCGGGTAGATGAACGGGATATAGACATTTCTAGTTGTATTGTGATAAGGTATCTCTACAAGTAAATTGTGTTCTCTTGGGCAATGGAATAGTTGTACCACAATCTTTGTGTTTTCTGCAAAGGAATAAACTGGCAATACAGTTATTGAACATGTTATTTTTAAAAGTCTACATAAGGGGCATATCCTTAAGAACTTTACCATATATTTAGTATGATGTAGTAAATGAATGCCTACTTACACCAGCACAGTATTAAACCTAAATGTGTTACTTACATTAAGAATCTGCAAGCACCCATATAAGCTATTTACACAAAATTATAAGTGTATATTTATACATAAATATGCAGGCAATATTTGCTTACAAGTTTTTTTTTAAATTTAATGTGGCTTTCACACTCACCAGCTAATGTTGCAGTGTGTCTGAATGCTCTAACTTGAGAGTCGGACAACCCAGTAAGCAGTGAGATGATATTGTCCATGAGGTATTGGTCATAGATGATGCTGTATTGACACATTTTTACTAATGTCTGAATAAATTCACAGAAGTTTGCTCTGAATTTTTTCCAAGTCTGGCCTGACATTATTAGAGGATATTCACCACTTTCCTGGATACAAATGAGATTTTTATTTTTTAAACAGAATACACTGATTTTCCATTAACAGGTACTTGTATTCCAAAAAACATTTATATTAAGGTTTTATTTATAAGTCAGACTTGAGAATTATTCACTTTTGACTAACTTATTTAGCTTTACTAATTTAAAATTTCAAAAGCACTTGCTTCAATAGACTTTCAACTAAAGAAAGAAAAGTTGAAATCATTTGCCTTAAAGAGGAAAATTTTCTATGATTTCTGATTAAACATTTTTTTTTAAGAATACCTCATCAAACTCCTGAGTCATTTTCTTAATGATAAGTGTATGGTCCATTTGAGCCATATCTGGTGTGACCTTTCCTCGACACCCAGAGGAATTTATGAAAAACTGCATGAGCTGCACCAGTGCACTTTCCTTGTTGCTTTTGTACTCCTCAATCCACATGTCAACAACTTGCTAAAGAAGAAGCAAAAATTACATGATAATTTTAGAAGGTTGGTTACATTTTATGATATCATAGTAGATACATACTTATTTAGGATCCAAAATCTACAGCCTTAACTGGTAAATTAAGGTTCATTAAAGATTTTTACTATGTTAAATTAAGTAGGTTAACTTTTTTCCCCCAAAAACTACTTTAGATACTTTAAAACATGTTTTCATCATGGAAATAATATCTCAAATAAGTATAGCTAATGAGTCCATTGTATGTTTAAGAGCGTAATATAAAAGTGTCATGTCTATAATTGTATGCAGGTCTACAAAATTTTGTTGATTATTTGTAGTTCAGATCTTTGCTAAGGACCGAGTTGAAAGACTGTGTATACTTGTAATTTTTTTATACTAACATTAATTGCAGTTTTGTTGAATCGCAGTAGATTATATAAACTGTTTTCATCATCACCAGGCAGGAGAACTGGGGGTGGAGAGTATGCAGGTGGTGGTGGAGCTCCACCTCTTCCTCGGCCTCTGCCTCGACCACCTCGACCGCGTCTGGGACGAACTGGGGGCGGCGGAGGCGACTCTGCTAATCGTCCGACATAGCCACCGTCGCCACCTCGACCCCTGCTTCGCGTTATGCGTTTTGTAATTGCCGGTGAAGGTGACCTTAACTCGTCTTCATGCTCATCCGGCTCTTCTCTGGGGGCTTCTATAGCAGTCGAATTAACCGGAGCTCCAGCATTAAACCCAGAATAGTTTATATTAGACGGCTCAGGTTCATGAACAGATTGACCCCCATAGTCCGTCATAGGAGTTGCTGGTGTCATAGGATTTACGTACTCCGGAGGAGGATCATCCATTCGGATCCGCTTGCCACCTCGACGATGCATTGTTATGTTGGAGTATAAAAATAAAAAAAAATACAACGACCACCAAACTGAACTTATTTCACATTCTGTTAAGCTAATTCAAATTTACTTTATTTAAAATTTATGTTAATTTAATTACTTTTACAAATTTTTAACGTTGGCTAGTGAAACGTGACTATGTAAACAGGGATAATTATTGCAATAGTTTTCTTAAATAAGTTTATTGATCGCGTCGCCGCGCGCAAATTTTACAGATAATGTTATCTCTTGTCAATTACATCTCATGTCAAGCTGTCAACAACATACTACTTTTTTTTTTAGTAAGGAATCTCGCTGTTGGGCGTTGGCCTTAAGGGCCTGCTCAGAGCTTAGCTCGGGCTGTTTTGGCGAGCGTAGCTCGGCCTAAATTGGCGTTTTGTCCCGCGGCTAGCGCAAGGGCGTCCCCTCTGAGACTCGAACCTCGGCTTGGGCCGTCGTCGTAGTCAATCGCCTGAAGGGTAGGACGGAAGCTCACTGGAGTTAGCGAAGTACACAGTATAGGTTCACCTTCCCCGGTGAAGGCGGTTTTTTACCCTAATCTGATAATGTCTATTTTTATTATTATTGGCCGCGTGGGTGGACATACTACATAGTTAATATTGCGTTATTATATAGTTAAAGGTGTCGTCAATAATTACTATTCACTAGTTTCCACAGATGTAAGATCGTTTCTCTTGTATAGTCTACATATTGGCGACGATTTTAATTTGATGACATTTTTACATACAAGTTAAATAATATTTTCCCTGGATTAATAAAATATATTTTTACTATATATACATTATACATATTTTTTATTAATGTGGCTGTCTTTTTAATTAAACTGCTATGGTTGAGAATTTTCTTGTCCTACAAATTGTTAACTCCCAAGTCACTTTCTCAGAAGAGATTTCATGCAACTAAGACCAGGCAAAACTTATTTAAACATAATAGAACGAGAAATTAGATACCTACTATACATTTAATAATCAACCACATGATAATATATAAAATAAAAAACCCTTTTTATTTAGCTATTTTGTATGTAAAACTTTTATTTTAAACTGTGTTCAGAATATAATAATAAATCAAAGTTTATATATTTAAATATGAAAATCACAGTTAATTATGTTTAATAGTGAATATTTCGTAGTCCCGAACGGTGAAGCTGTACTCTGGTGTTAGAGAGGCTGGGGACAACGAATCACCATAAGAGTGTAGATTGCTGTAGCTCTCTGAATTTGTATTGCAATTATTAGAGATCAGTAAGTCTGCTCCGGCGCCAAATATTGGTCCGCATCTGTCGACAGTACATGAAAGTAAGATTTCTGAACTTTTTTCTTTTTTTTTTTTTTATAAAATAGGGGGCAAACGGGCAGGAGGCTCACCTGATGTTAAGTGATACCGCCGCCCATGGACACTCTCAATGCCAGAGGGCTCGCGAGTGCGTTGCCTAAAAGCTTAACACCTCATACACCCTTGAAAGATACATACTCAGGATGGTAGCAGAGCGCAAACGCCTTCTTGGTCAGCGTATACAGGGCTGGTGGGTCGGTGAGAGAGAAGAGAAGCCCCCTCTCTGCGGGGATGTATCCTCCCGCACCGCCCCCTGCCCCACTTGCCCACCCCGTCTCGCACCAGCCACCTATCACCGGCCCACGAGACAACTGAAACATTCTCTCTACCTTAGACAATAATAAATGGTAACAAAATTTTGTTTTAAATATTATTATTTATGCCTGGCCTATTATGCTTGCTGATATTTGTTAATGTTGGTTCATTATAAATTTTTCATAACTACAGCTAGGAAGTAAAGCAAGTACTCTACTGGCATTTCACTGAAATAGACAGATGGAAAATGAATTAAATTTATCAAAACGAATCACGTCTAAGACGGTGTGTGTCAAGCAACTTGCCTATGAAGAAAAATGATCAAGTAAAGAACATAGGTAGTGGTGCAAATGTTTTTTTTGGATTTCAGTGTAAAATAAAACTTAATTATAGTACTTGTACGAGTAATAAGACAGGTGATATTCCATCACAATGTGAATGAAAAGCTTGTGCAGAAAAGCCATGTGTTGAAGCCCTGAAAACTAGCCTCCAACACTGCTTTGGTGTTCCACACCTGTAAAAAATTTATAAGTCATTAGCTATGTACAATAAACAGCAAAAAAAAACTAAGAAAACCAGTTGGTGTGATAATTCATTTTAATAGTAGCGTTAATAGGCTACTGTATATATTAAATAGAAACAATAATTATTATTAAGCAACCGAATCAGTCACCCATGAGTTGTTACTAAGGGATTTTGCAACCAAGTTAATTTGTTCAGATTTTAGATTTTAATTTCGGAGTCCATGGCTTTGAATACTAAATTAATACCCATTATCTTTTGAAATAATTTGTATTTTCTTTTGAATTTTACAAGTCTTGCCAATAGGTAACATATAATTTGAGAAGTATTAATACCATTTCCATTCTATGTGAGCCTCTGCAGTCAATTAACTAGCTTTTAAGTAAAACTTTGCCAACCCCAACTTCTATAATGCAATTGATACATTATTATTACTTTAAAAATTATAACAATAATAATACTGTAAATAATTATGCTACTTTTTAATTTACCTATAGCTATATAGGTTATATAAAGTACATGGGTTACAATTACCAACTGTTAATTACTGTTTGGAAACCACTTTTGTCTTGTTGTAGGATGACAGATCCGGCAAACATATTTACAGCAAGCCTGAAAATATAAAATTATAAGTACAGTTAATGATTTGACCATCAGTTCGTGAACGAAATTAAGTGAAAATAAAAAAATTCGCTAATATTTAGAATAGTTGTTAAAATCGACAACCATACTAAATTTACATTACAGCATCTTTTTTATTTTATTTCTATCATTGGAAACTAGTCAGTTTGAAATACGCGGCCTATCCGGCATCCGCGTCTTATTAGTCATCTGTAGTAAATACAGTAAAAAGTAAATTTTAAATCAGAGGTGCAAACTACGGGAAATGTGTAGAGTGGACCAATGGATGGACTGAAGGGTTGACTGCAACGTCGGCTTTGTCTAGTTTTTTGTTATTTCTTCGTTTTTCTTTAAGTGATTTCGCCGCCCATGGACACTGAACACTCACTTGCAGGTGCGATGACGGTCTATTAAGATTTGGTACAATATATAAGCTGATTGTCGATACAGGTTTAATAAACAATACTTTTGTTTTATCGTCAATTAGATCAATATTAGATATAGGCTATACCTGGGTTGAGTGCGTTTGTCGGGATCTGCACGGGCTGCGTGGAGTGCCGCACGCCGGTAACGCTCTAAGGAGAGTTCCATTGGCACCGCACCAGTTGGCTCTACTTCTTCCGCAAACACTGCACTATCTAAAATAATTCCTCAATAGAACTAGCTGCATAGCATACATGTTTTAGGTGTCTTCATAGAGGGAGAAGAGAAGTAGAGAATTGTAAGATGTGAATCTTTGAAATAAAGTCAATCAGCTATAAATTCAAATAGGCCTAACCAATAAGCAGGAGCCGTATGTGGTGCATTAGTGGTGCAAGATGGTGACACACTCTTGCTCGTTCTTCTTCTGTCCAGTGTGCAGTTGGTTGTGTCACTCCAGCACGTTGTTTGGCCCAAGCTAGGCCACAACGCCAAACTTCTTCTTCCTCTAAACACAACTGTAACAGAATTTCATGTAAATATCAAATTTTTCAAGGAAATGTTGTTGCAGAAAATTATCTATATGAGAATCCTAATCTATAAAAGCAATTTAAAGCATGTTGATTAATACAAGTTTCAACTTTATTCCTATTATTATACTTATAAAGTCAAAATAAACTGAAAACATTCAACTTATTATCCTTTTCCTACAGATGTGAGGCATGACATATATATTTGCTGGTCTTTTTGAAAATCATAATAGGTATATTACTTACAAAATCTGAGGAGATGAGTTTTACAAGTGCTTCTTTTGGCAGATTGAGAAATGCATTTGTCTTGACACACTCCGCTGCATTATCACCAATAAATGCTATGCACCTCTCCATAAATGATGATGCACTCTTACCACCTTGCCCAAAATATTACAATCTTAATAACAAACCTAATTATCGGAGCTAATATGTAAAGTAGCACAGAAAATTAAATGTAATATTTTTGTTTTTGTGATGGAATTGATTACATTGTAGTTTTTGAAAATAAAATAAAAGCCGATTTGGTTTAGGTACTTATATTTAATTATAAAATAACACAAGTTCTGAGAGTAAGTTCAGCATAACTGTATTACTTCAATTTAATTAGACCTAGGAATGTCCATCACTTATAACCTAAGTTCACCCAGACGGAGTCGGATTCACGTTCTGTATCAAAGTTATATTATCTCCCTTCATCATAATACGGCCGATTTGTTTTCGATTCTTAGTCTTCATGTGAACTTCTTCGGCTTCATCAAGAACAATGTTCATGTATTCATCAAAACCAACAATGTGACCTTCCACTCTCAGGTTTACGTTTTCGTACAGCCAAATTTGTACACGACTCCTGTTTTGTAGATATCTGAAGATAAGGTTGATGGGCTGCACCATCACTTTTTGAACTTTTGGTGGGCCTTTGTACGCCATTTCGTTAATTTATTAATTGCTTATTTACTTGAACTCAAAAGAAAGCTGTAATTTACGCTACCCGGCGTCTATTTAGTGAATTCCGTTGTCTACAGCTAATGTCTAATGTCTATACTCTATAGACTATGCAAGACTAACAGTCATTGGTTTACAAAATGGCGTGGAATTAACGTCCAATCAGGAACCATGTTTTTAAAGTTTTGACACTTAACAAAAAGAATATAATATACATGTTGCATTGTAACAAACTATAAATCAAAATTAAACTTATAAAAGCTCGCCAAAAAGCGCGGGAAGTGGGAACTTCGTTTATGGTAGACGTATTTTTCACGGTGGTGAAAATTTAATTGAATTTTTCTATTAAAAAGCGGATTAATAGCGGATTGTCGCGTTATCTACTCGTGAGACGTGGTTAAAGCCAAGATACCTGGATATACCTGCCTGCGTGATGATAGATTTAATGGTTATGGTGGCGTTTCCTTACTTGTCAGGAACTCACTAAATTTTTCTGAAACGTCGTTTTTTTCATTAATTTTTGATGATGTCATTAATATTGCCGGCATCAAAATTGATAATATTTCTATAGTTTCTATTTATCTCGCTCGTTCTTCTTTTTCTCAATAGCGTTAATAATTTACTCGTTTCACTTAGTCGTCCATTCCTTCTATTAGGTGACTTTAGCTCTCATAACCAAATGATGTACGTTTAGTTGAAATATTAGATTTACTTAATACTGGCTCACCAACCAACACACGCACAAAACAAAAATAATGAGAAGCTTAGCGCAGTTGACTTATCAATTTGTATTGCAGATCTTGCTTCTTCTCATTCCTCTGAATATCATATCCTCTTCCATTAGATACCCTTCTATCAAAATCGACAACCTCGTGTGAAATTTAATTAAACATTTAAAAACCTTCTCGAATCTAAATAAAAGATTTACCTCCTAGAGCTTTGGCTACATATTGAATAAATATGCCGATCAGATTTTTTCTGTCAAACAAAATCCAACAAATAGAATTCCCTTTCCTTCTTGGATGCTGTAAGTGTGTAAGTGAAAGAAAGCTGAGAGAGTCTATTCTGAGGACATGTCCAAGGAAAATTTAAATACTTATTCTTAACTAAGATATTAGTAGAATAATTAAAAGGTCACACAGGTAAAGGCGCTTTCACATGTTAAAAATTCATCTACTGGTAAGGATGGTATTTAGTTCTAATTTTTATCTCATCTTGTTGATAGTGCTTTAATGTATATGTAAATTAAGAAACTTGGTCATGGTCAAAGGTTCCAGAAATATGGTCTCAAGAACTTACAGCGATTCAAACCTACCAATGATGATATTGTAGCTGACTATTTGGACATTGCTTATGGCTAATATGAACATTTCTTTTCTACAATGCTACCTAGGTTCGTTAGGTTCCTATGTTATTAATACATTTTATCATCAATTTACTATCCTGCCGGTTCATATCATTAATTGTTCAGAAAGATGGTAAAAAAATTTGTGAGTTATATTACATTCAATATTGTCTGGACTGTCTGGCCCATTTTAAACATGTTGTCCTGAAATGTGCACAGCTAATTAATATCATGAAATGCCTCTCAGTCATATGGTGGGGTACTTATCCGTTTTTTATGCAACGTTTGTAGATATTGATACATTCTATAATACTGTACATTTTTTTGTTCTATCTATCATCAATTGTTTCCACAGCGTACGCGATAATAGGTTTTTTAAAGATAATATTTTAACATTTTTATTAGGGATCCCTATTTTTTCGTGACATTACAAACATATATACAAAAACACAAATGTAATGTCTTTATAATAAAAGTAGATTTTCTGAGCAAAGCGAAAGGGCTTTAATATATTATATTTTTCCTAAGAATAAAAAGTGTGCGATGGCCGGGAATCGAACCCGGATCAACTGCTTGGAAGGCAACTATGCTGACCATTACACCACCATCGCACTTATGAATTAAGTTGAAATTGATGTTTAGTTGTGCCAAACCTGGTCGATCTTGAATTTCCAAAGCGGCTGCTAGTAAAGTGCAGGCACTTTCAACACTTAAAGTAGACGTGACGTGGTCTTCACAAGCCGCACGCAAGTCCTCTACCCCTAGGTCCGCGGCTAACGTCATCATCTCAAATACTCTCGAATCTTGTAATAGCAGCTTTACAGAAAATATTATATTACGTTATCGTTATGACAAAAATCTCAAAATAAAGAAAATATTAAATTTTAAAACATTTGTAAGTTGTATGTAAATGCCGCTATTTGGCTACAGATGGCGCTCAACTTTCATTAAAAAGATAGGGACGAAATTAAGAATACAATTGCGTAAGGCCTTTGTGAAGAATATGATTAAAATATTTGCACCTTTCCCGTATAGACGTACTGGATAAACAACCGAAAGGTTTCCGGTTGAACGTGTGACATCCGCACGGGTGTGGGTTGCGCTCCCACAGATGGCGTCACTGTGCACCCTGGGATGCGACACACCTCGCCGCGCTTTGTGTTCTGGAAACTTTTGCATCTGCACAAAACAAAACAAGAGTTAATGAAAACAGAGTCGAGTACTTTTAATTATTGCTTTACTTTAATAGAAGTTGCAAACATGGCAGGACTAAGGCATTGTTATCGCTTCAGCATTATGTTATAAAGCTAGGAATTCTGAAAGTAGAAAATATCGGAGCGGGTGTGTTATTTAACTTTAACTTGACAAATTATTTAGGTATTTTTAATGATTAATCTGAACAAAGGAGAATATCCTCCTAATATTTATTCAATATAAAAACTTTGTCCTCGTATCGTACCTTTATAATTATAAACTTAAAACTGAGATGCACCGTGAGAACGCTTAAGAAGTTTTACAACAATTTAAATCATGTAATTAAAAACCGATAAACGTTTCGCTAAGCGGACCCTAAACGCTTCTACAAATACTTATTAACTATTTATAAGAGTTTTAAGTTGAGCAAAGGATGCTCCGTCGTCTTGGTAACGGGTAGTTAATCGATGAAACTTTTTGTTTACTCGCTTGTTGTGTCTTAACAGTGCTTTACTAGTATTTTGTGCAAAAAGTAGCTAAGATAGCCGTCCAAATGATTGAGAATACGATAATATACGGTGTCGGTCACCAGATTCATGTCGTTAATCACACGGCGCGTAATTAATTCGCGGTTCGTCGTCTCCGATGACGCCCAAATATCCGACATTGTCCATTAATCTTCCTCACTCTTCCTCTATTCGGTTCTTCAGCATCGATAATGTAAAATGTTAAACATTCAATTAGATAAATCAACTGCCGCCCTAAACTCTCGAAATTTTCACCGAGCATTAGCATTAGAAACTTCATATACTTATTTCGTCACATCAAATTATTCTTTACTCTATGAAAGGCTCTCGCTTCGTCCATAAAAACGACCTGGGCGATTTTGTAAATTTAAGTAAGCCCTCACGTGTTTTGGCTTGCCCTAACGGAAGACTTTTATTTTTATACAAGTATATATATATATTAAGCATTCATGATTAGATCCACATCGTAAATTGACAAAACAATTAGTGAAACTTAACTTCGAACCTCAGTATCGTAATTGTCCTATAACAATCAGTCCGACTCAGTATTCAGTTTGTTTACAAGTTTATATTATCAAAATATAATATAAAAATGTGGATATTGTTATATGTATATTCCATTTTGTTAGGTCACACATTTTTATTTCAAACTATTTACATTCAATTACGAATTAAAAAAAAATTAATGATAAGATGATAATTCTCATAATAATAAGTTTCAAAAATACATAATAATTTTGATCACTTTCAAAATGTTTTAAAACTATTTCATAACTTTTACTATATAAGTATTAAAATATCAACACCGCTTTACCGAAAAGTTAGATTGCATAATATATTATAGTACTAAACGTTTCAACCATATGTGTTAGACCCGTTACAATACGTAAAAGATAAATGTTATGTTCGTGTTATCTTAGTTAAGGAATCTCGTTTAATTAAAACAATCATTCACACAACAAAACAGTTTAGTAAAAAACTACGTTTAATAAACCCTCTATTGAAAAACTACAACTGTCACTTGAAAGGGAAACTGTTCGAAATACATACCACCGAACCGTTCTTTGTGGTACATAATTTTTTTTAGATTTATTTATTTTAATATGCAATGCATACCGACGAAAATATATATTTTCACGTAATATGATTATGTTCATATAGCTCATTGTGGTGACATGACATGTATTTATGTTTTGTGCAAAGTTTAAATGCGACACTTTGTTCCTATAATGAATCTGTCAGCGCGCGGTAAATCTCAGGGAAGGAAATGTCAAACTGACAAACTTTGCTCGACAACAGAGCACACACAAATGATGTGGCTTCGCGTATTGTTTTTGGAGCTGAATGTTTGCTGTTAATAATTTACAAATCCTGCCAATATTGCCCATATAACCCAACGTTAACACAGGGGTCGTAGATATAAGGAAACCCGACGCCGCAATTATTATCAAAACTTTCAATTTTCATTTTTGCATAAAATTGTTAAAGTTGTCTCTTTACCACAATCAGGTAACATTTATATGAGAGGGTAATGCTAAGTGACACATAATTTGTACTAAAATTTACAATCACCTTTTAAATAATTCTCAGCACAAGTGTCGGTAAGAAGATAATCAGTCAAAGATGCTCAAACACAATTTGTATCGGCGCCATGATTGATCACGTAATGTCCGCCACGTCTGGAAATGTCGCAACTCGTAGCTGGCTAACGATTAATGCATCGCCGTAGTCTGCGGTATACAGTTTGGCGTTAGCAAACAGCCATTAATCAGAGCGCAGAGGCATCTTTCCCTTTTGCACTCTTTAATGCGCAAACACGCTTAAATTACAATAGGTTTTGTAGCTAACGATTACTTGAAAGATAACTAAAACTTTCACATCCTTTGTGAGTCGAATCTACAGACGCGGTGTCGCGTTTCACAAGAATTATTTCGCTAAATAGACTGATGACGCTAATTTAGTCGTCAGTGTTGCCAGCGCAAAGGCATCTATACTAGGAACATTCTAATTTCGCTCCATTCAAGTTGCCGTACAAATTACAGCCCCCACTGTAATGAACATTCAGCTTCCTTCAGCTTTCAGTCGAATGATATTGAAGAGTATTCATGATCGACGTTATTTTTCATCTTCTCATTATACACTGCTAATGTCGAGCCAATCAGAGTTCCTATTTGTATAGATTTTCAGTCAATGTTTACACGTGAGGACTAATAAAGTGTATTATTATTGCAAGATATTTAAACTGTGTATCTATTTTTACCCCTTTACAACTTTCCACCTGAGAAAATGATATAAATTTAATTGTTTATCTTAGTCTGAAAGTTAGCTCTTAATACTGTGTTCAATTAAAATTAGTAGGCGAAGATTGTATAATGCATATCGGAGTCATCGCTACATATACTTAGCATTGCTACTGTGTCGTATACTAGCAGTATCTAGAAGAAAATTTGATATATTAAACAGCTTTTAAATATCTTCGAAAAATAGTTTAAATAATTCAAGTTTTAATGCTATTGTGTTGTGTAATACATATTTTAAAGCTAAAAGTAACAAAATACGTAAATAGTAACCGAGATTGCGCTATTTGCCGGAGGAAATAAAATGTTCAAGGCGGAGATTTTATTGAACGCGGCGAAAAGACTTTCGCAGAATTGTGAATTTTCAAATTTTTATTTCTTTGACTTTTATTTGTTTACACAAAATATTTTCCGACTGTTAGAGCTAAGAATTTTATGCGGTGACGAGTAGTGGCATCCATCAAATTATCCGTCGGACGTCGACGTAGTCTAGTAGTTGGCTTTTATAGTGATACAGCAAAGTCAAAAGACTGAGTTTTACTGGATCTTTTTCACAAGTCTGTAATCACGACTGCAGTTTTATCAAAATCGGATCTTGAAAGATGATACTCTGCGGGCTTTATCGCACGGTATTATAAAGCACGGTCGAACCCACCTGTTTAATTGTTATATATAGGTAAGAAGCTATCTATTAGTTGCTGAAATTGTGTGATTTAAAATGAACGAACCTTCTGATAGATAGTCAAGACCGTTCTATGCTGTAAAGTAATAAATACATATTGGATATTGTGTGCGAAACCTTTATATAAAGCAATACCTAAAAAAACTCATGTCAGTTTGGATTATATTTTTTCTATGATTCCCTGTTCGAAGTTTTAGAAGAAATGTAATAAATTACAGAAAATTATAAGGCAGCACTAATACATCACGGTCAGTATCCGCGTGCTCAATATAAAGGTTTTCTTCACAAATACGAAGCGAGCGGCATAACTTTTTGCATAACTTGTCTAAGTTTCGGCACTTCTTCAACCGCCACATGTTACTGGACGGTATTCTCATGCAAATTTAATGCGAACGCCTCTTCTGATACGATTTCGGACCCCATTTTCGTTCAGAATATTTTATAACTGTTGTGTCGCGAAAAGGACACAATTTAGTAGAAGTGTATTGACTACATTCGTTTTTTTTTTACAAACTGGTAATAGGAGCGAAAATTACATTGACATTACGCCCTCTATGGAGTGATGTGTATATTAGTTATTGAAAATAAATGTAGATGGCGGTAGCTATACGTCGGACGAAATAAGGTCACGTGTTTTTCGCGAAACAAAGCATTGAATAATTAATACGAAAATGAATACATAATTAATAAATGTACCTCTTACATAATTAGCAAAGTTGAGGTGCGCTTCATTAGGTAGATTATAAGTTTCGCTGTCAGAGAGTCGATTCATTTGCATTTGAAACACAATGCCGCCATTACCGTGCATTCAGTGGGGCGATAATATTTTGTCGTTCACATTTTTAGTTCAAATATTAATATAATTATAAATATATTAATATAAAAAAGTAGCAATAAATTTTAGTACACATAATTAATAGTAGTTTTTTATAATTATTTTGCCATCTATAAAAATTGTATTTCTATAAAATAAACTTACATATAAATATATCAACAATTTTACATATAAATAATGATATTTCAATTCCACAAATATCTCCCGTATGGTCTAGTGGCTAGGATACCTGGCTTTCACCCAGGAGGCTCGGGTTCGATTCCCGGTACGGGAAATTTTTTTACCTGGCTATCAATATTATTCTGTGTGCGAAGACTTTTTCTTCTGAAGTTCCCAATATAAATACGATATCTGCTGAATCTTGATCTTCAGATAGTCTCTGCAGATCACGCAGCAAGCCTGGCAGGCCAGCCCTCTCAACTGAAGCTGTACAACAGGTCCCCGTCACTCTGTTTGCCATTTTTACTAAACTAGATCGCTTTCTCTTCACAGATTATTAGAGTGTTCAACTTTCAGAGTAATTCCCCTTTTATGCTCACTCACTTAAAATAACCCACGGTATATTTTATAGGCAAAGTTGTTACCAAACAAAAACAACAAGCGTCGGTGTCGTTATAAAACACTTTTTATCACTCACACTTATTCAAACGGATACCTGATACACTTCATTCATTACTAGATACGCACTTAGATACTGCTATGTAAATTATTCTAGGTATTTACTCAATTATTCACTACAAACTCAACTTGTCAACATAACCTTAATAGTAAGCTCTACACAAATAACTAACAAATTCCATCCAACTTCACACCGTAGATTTGTCTTGAGATTTCTAACCAACTTCGGTACACAATACGGGTGTTTTTGCTGGATTTTGTGTTGGAGGTTTTGAGCCAGTTATAAAAGCTTAAAACAGGTTTACGCGCAATGAAATCAAAATATATTGCTATCTCTGTCAAGCTCAAACGGTTGTGGTTACTTATGTATAATTTGAAGTCTTCATTCACGTGCCTCCGTGGCGCAATTGGCTAGCGCGTTCGGCTGTTAACCGAAAGGTTGGTGGTTCGAGCCCACCCGGGGGCGAATCTTTTTTAATTTTAAACACAAAACTACAAACTCTGTTTTTTATTGTAATTGTAGTTTTAGGTTTTTTTACTTGCACAATATAGACTATAACTATATTTACCAAGACAAAGTTTGATGAACTTGCGAATTCAGCATTTCAAATGTTGGATTTGACGTGGTCTCAGGAAGTGCGGAGTGACAGTTCGGAAATTGCAGGCCTAGGAGAGGCTCGCACGTTATCGGACCGGACCGGAGTGTGGTGACGGCGTGTTGCGTTAATTTGGCAATTCGCCGGAATTTGAGGCTTTGCTGCAGTCTGCACATTTGTGCGGAATATATTCTGCGGAGCATTGCATAGCATTTACGCCCCTAGCGTTCATCCTATACCTATGATTATGGGAATCAAAATGAATGCTCTCTTGATTATTTGGAGTTACCCTAACATGAATGTCATCACATTAAAACATTTGGATTTTAATAAGAAATAATCTGATTGTACAAACTCGCTAAATTACTAAATGTGTTATAAAAACAATTCGCACACAAGGCGCAGCTACGGCGTAGTGTAAACAAAAGCGAACTAATATTTCTTGATGAAAGTGGCTCAAAGCTATTATAACACCTTTGAATTGGCAAGTATGAAGTTAATGGGCAATTGGGGCCGCTGAATGAGCTGCACTTGCTGGTGTACAGTAAGGCGTTGACACACCCAACACACTACTCAAAAGGTTTGTGTGTTGACTAGCAAAGTTTATACAAACAATATTGTTCCTTTATTTCCTCTAAAACTTGTATATAGATATATATCTTAATATATATTTGTCGACTGATAAGACTGATGTTAACATTTATCAGTTATTACTAAAAGTAGTAATTAAGTAATAATAAAATTTCATTTTCTCACATCGCGAATGAGCACAAATATTCTTCAGAACTAGTCGTTGCGTAGCATTGTGTGCCCCGGCCTTATTTATATAGTGGAGCAATTATAATTTAAGTGTGTTTATTTGGTCAGATGTATTGATGGGCTGAAGCAGCGCTGATAGTTATAAACGGCGATCTGGTTTTCGTGCACGTCACCATACATTAGTTCTACCGTGTGCCGGTATAATTCTCTCACTGTCGGAGCTGGCCGATGACGCGCTAATGGCGTCCTGCGCCTTTTAATTGCTTTCCATTTAACTATTTATGGTTCAAGGTTAACGGTATCTTGTTAAGTACTAGTGGCATATTGCTTCTAAGGTAACTAAATATTATTTATATTATTATTGTTATTTTGAACTACTTTGTCACAGCAGTCGCTCAAGCCTGTAAAGTGGAGGTTGTGGGTTTGAGAAAACGTAGCTCGAGATAAGAATAATTTGAAGGAAGTTGATTTAAGGCGAATTTGTATTTGATAATGTGTGTTATCGGAACACGTGTAAGTAAACAGCAGCGGTAACGCCGCAGGAAATAATCCAGCTATTGAGTGGCGAGCCGGGGATTATCGCGAACAAACATACGCTCTATCGTATGCATGACAGTGATTGATTCTCTGTTTGCTCAAATAAACTGATAAATTATTAGAATACGTGCTTTATGTAGTATCAGCTCCTGCCGCACCTGTGTAGCCCGACAATTATTTGCAATACGCTAGTAATGCTTTTTGTGTATTTTAATACCTTTTGTGACATAACCCTATATGCAGAAAATTCACAAAATACGGTGATTAGAATCACAATACAATCAAATTAAACCAACTACAATGAAAGCTGACTGAGGGCCGGCGCGCTTCGTGATCGAGGCACAAAAGAATTAATTATAACAAGATGACTGCTGATGCTCCAAGAGGGATGACAAATTAATATTATTGGCTTTAACCTCGACAACTTATTCCCAGAGCCGGTATAAATAGTCTGCTAATTATACAAATATCGTAATTATAAGATGAAAAGGTTAAACATCGCGGCTACGTGGGTGGGAAAAAGTCCGAATTCAGTGTCAATTGTAAAGTTAACCGGTATGTCGCGCTCGTCTCGAGTTGGGCCCTTCCCTTTGAGTTTCAGATCAAAGAACGCGCGCTTCTATTAGCTCTGATTACGGCGCGCACTCGAGATGCTGCGGTCCACAGTCGACCGCAGGCGCAGAGGATCAAACATCCATCGCAACGCCTTCTTGGGTGACGGGTCTTCGCCAATTATTTCTTAGATTTATTTGTTCCAGGGTTAATTGTTTTGTATAGATAAATGTAACTGTGACTTATATAACTGTAGTAGTAAATGCTCGAAGCTGGCCTGTTGTATGTATCTGACGTTACCGTGTGGCGGGTGCATGCGCTGTGGCCCTCTACCGTCGGCATTGTCTGTCTAGGTATGCGCCGGTAGGCACGGCGGTCGCGGGTTAAGATGACTCTAGAGCCGGTGCAACTTTAATTAGCCCGCTATTTACTGTCATATGAACTTTTACCAACCTCTATTGTGCTCTCTAGTGTTCTTACTTTGTCGCGTTTCAACATAAAATAGCGTTTGAAATCATCTAGTGCCGATGACGTCATTGACCTGAGAACCGCGTCTTAGTTGTTTTAATAGCTATTATCTATTGAAATATTTAAAATTACTAATGCGCAGACATAATTAAATTATTACAAATAAAATTGTTAATATGAGATAACTGTTTGGCAATTTTCTCGAGCGATGTACACAGCGTCGGTGGTGTAATGGTCAGCATAGTTGCCTTCCAAGCAGTTGATCCGGGTTCGATTCCCGGCCGACGCACACTTTTTATTTTATTTTTACGTTTTGTCAGATATCCCACGACACATTTTGCTCAAAATCATAAAAATATTCATTTAATTTAAAACTGTAATACTGGATGTACTACCATTAATATTAATTTTAAAGCAATAATAAATTTTACTTTGAACAGAGTGTTTATTTGTGGTATAGATAGCCTAGCACACAGTTGCAGCAATTAGAGGCAAATTGTGCGAAATGTGCTGCGCTCTGCCGGAAGTTTGGTTTTCTGTCAATATTAGCGAATATCCCCTTAAATAGTCACGCTCTCACAATTACGATCTTAACTATTGGTAAACGGGGGCCAGATTTCATCAACGAACAATTAATTACAAGTACTCATTGAGGTCACCCCATCCTAAGTTAATGTTTTTTTACTATCTCCTAAGCCCATAAAGGCTATTTATTTCATGCAAAGAACAAAGTAAACTTAATACTATTTATTACATATATATTTTTTAAGAAAAGTAAAGTATACTAATTATTTTTCCTAATTTTTTTTTATATCTATTTCCCAATTATTTTGCAAGAACCCTTCCGCAGGTGAAGGCCTCCTCCAAGGAACTCCAGTACGGTCAGGTCCAGGTCGGTTTTGCCTCCAATGTTGTCCGCCCATCTCGTGAGCAGTCTTCCTCTGTTTCGTTTCCCAATAGGACCATCCCACCGGGTCACCCATATGGTCCATCGATTGTCAGAGAGTCTTGCCCTGCCCATCTCCATTTAAGCTTTAGGGCATAGTTTAGCGCATCAGTAGCTTTAGTAACGCTTCTTTTTTTTATACTTCTGCCAGTAATGACTGCACTGATTTTATAGACTCGCTTGTAATGTTGTCTGAGCCAGGACTTTTGTTTGTTTTTAGTCTTTTACGGTGAATTCTATACATGGAGTTGAGATTACGTCGGACTGCTGGATATTGTGGTGTATGATGTTTGCGCTGTACAGTGTTTTCTAGAAGTTTGTTGTTATGCCTATGATATCGTTGCGATTGCTTAACATTGTTCCTTTACTTTTTAAACCATTTATCCATGTCTTGTATGTCCTTAACTGTGTTACCTTGTTAACAAAAGACAATAGAATATAATCAATTTCGTTTTTGTACTCCCCGTTAGGTGAGCGCCATGTCCATTACGTTGCGGTTTATTTTTGAAGAACGTATTTAGGATTGCAAGTTTATTTTCGATGGTGAAGTCGATAAGTCTCTGTCCTCTTAGGTTATTTTTGCCGTAACAATGTGATTTCATTTTCATATAGTCGTCTGCCCTAGGTTGGCCTATTTTTGCATTTAGTTCGCCAATAACTATATATGTATTATGGGCAAGATCCAAGTCTCGATTCCAGTTTGCATAAAACGCTTCGAGCTCGTCTTCTTTTGCTGCTTCTGTGGGGGCGTATACTTGTATAAACGAGAGTTTGGTACCCTGTACATTCATGTTTAGTAATGTGACTCTGTCAGAAATTCCAGTGAAGCTTTCAATGTTTTTTCTCTGTTGTATGTTAATTAAAAAGCCACCACCATATTGACCTTGCGTAAGTCCTGCATAACAGAGTATACAAGTACTACATTCTTCAATTTTTGTTCCTGGACGTCTCGTTTCCGATGATCCAATTATATTGTAATTTATATTTTTGAGTGCTTCTGTTAATTCTAACAGGCGCCCATAAGAAGACAGGGTTCAGGACAGTATGAAGAGTTTGTTTGCTGCTCTTACAATAGATTTTAGTTTTTTTAACACTTTTGCTTGCTTAACTTAACTTAACAGATATGTACGTACAATACGTACAGATAAGTTTATTGGTGTTGCAGTTGACTTCTATCTTGTCTGTTGACGATGACTAGTTTCTCTTCTTTTTTCCTGGTCTTGACCTTTCAGGGTCAGTGTTTTTATTCTTTAAGAAAATAATTTTATCATACTATAGAATCGCTAGTCTTCCTTTTTCTCGTTTAGTGTTTACTACTCGCAATTCCTTGCGTTTGTTAAGAATTTCTTAAGGAAAATCTTCTTTAACATAGTGCGGTGTTGGTCTTCTCCCCCTCTTTTCCTAGTCTTCTCATGTGTTAGATGCTGTTTTTGTCGCATTTCATATGTAAATATTTATCAAATATTTTTTCTAAGTCCCATTAGCTTTGTTTATTTTCCTCAATTCCAAAAATAAGCACGTTTTTTCGTCGCGAGTTACTCTCCAGTATGTTGATTTTACTTATTAGCATTTCGATTTTCTCTTCTAAGATTTTGTTTTGGCTTTCCAGTTTTCTAAACATTTCATTTATGCTTCGATTAATAATTTCTTTTCTCCTTGTTCTCCTAAATAATGGAAAACATTATTAATAGCCAGCTCTTATGGTATCTAGAGGGCCTTGGTGGCCCTGATTAGCTATTCCCAGTACGGCTTTCGTCGTGGTCGCTCAGTTGGTGACCACCTTGTATACCTTACACATAGGTGGGCAGAGGCAATTGAGTCTAAGGGGGAGGCGCTGGTGGTTTGGACATAGCGAAAGTCTTCGATCGGGTGTGGCACAGAGCACTGCTCTCGAAGCTTCCAGCCTATGGGCTCCCCGAGAAATTATGCAACTGGATTCCCAGCTTTCTCGCGGGTCGGAGCATTAAGGTCGTCATCGACGGAGCATGTTCCGACCTTAAACCCGTCAATCCTGGTGTTCCACAAGGCGTGGGTCCTATTCCGGAGCCTGTTTATTCTGCATATGAATGACATGTTGCAACTTAGCAACATTCATCGCTATGCGGACGACAGCACTGGGCACATACTTTTTACACTGGCCGGACAGGTATTTCTCGGGCTGTTGTCGATGAGTGCTGGAACAAACTTGTGTCTGAAGGCGAAACTCTGCTACGTGGAGTCTGGGACTGGGGTAGACTAAATCTAGTCCAATTTAACCCCAAGAAAACCACAAGTCTGCGCGCAAAACTTCATTTGTCGCTACTCCCCTCTTTGAAGGCACTGTCCTTAAAGCCTCAGCCAACATCGGAATATTGGGCGTTGACATATCGAATGACGTTCAGTTTCGCGGTCATTTGCAACTACAATTCGATCGATATATGATCTTTGGTTCGTTGAAGGAGCACCTTCAACGTATGGACGCCTCCATACCAACTAGTGAATTGACGTAGTGTTTTATTTTTTCTATATATTTAGTTTTGCTAGTGATAATTGACGAGATCACTAATCATTATAAATTGTTATCAGTCACGTATGCCCCCCTTTCACTGCAAAAAATATTAATTTAACGTTCCATAATAAATAGTCACTTTTGTCTCTTTTTCACACTCCCGACACCACAGCCGTCATAGAAAAGTTAATATTAGCGGGTTGGTCCGTGCAGAATCACTCACTCAATATGTTTCAGATAATTTTGTTTTTCAAGTATTTGTTCGAAGTTTATGCACGAGACTTTTAAACATAAATTTGCACTATATTATTCACTGATTATATTTATAATCAGCAATAATACAAGATGTGTTTATGTGTGTATTTTCTTCCCAATTCCATCAATTGCCAAGTAATATTAAGTTCACGGGTATTCAGTCATTGTCCACAGTGAAGTTCATACTACACTATCACAACAACTTTACGCTTAAAAGCTTCCATATATCTGCTTTAACTCGGAATGAAAAGATTTGACATGTGTGAGCGTAGAGACGATTTTGTAAGACGGATGATATCTGTAGAACATTCAGATGGCAAACAGAGATAGTGCAAATGAGCTGAAAGGATCTAGGTCGCGAGTTCACAGCGAGCTATTCCGACTGAGATTTGTCTTGTCGAATGAATGACCAACAAGTTGCTTTGCCAACAATGTCGTCTGATGCCCTGTGGAGTTCATCCCGAGAAGGCGCTGGCCATTAGTACTGGAGCAACGTAGAGTACCTAAGAAATTATAGAAACATATGTAATCTGTCATCAGTCAAACCGCAGGGAGCGTGCATTCTTTTAATATTCCTGATTGCGTTTCAATAGCCACAGTCGTCTGAGTGCAATAAAATCATCGAGTTTTAACTTTAAATTGAAACTTCGAAATTATTTCACGAACGCAATCTCTTTTTGACAATCGTGACTGGCTCAACTCGCCGATAATAAGAATCACATCCAATTAATAATTTTCATCCGATCTGGTTACACTTCATCTGACAAAATATATTTAATTGGATTGCTTTAACCTTTGACATTTGTCACGATTATCGTTATTAGGTATTTTTTGTTATATTAAGACTCTTAGATCGTTCTAAAAAAAACTAAGTCTAAGTGATACTAATCAAGTAAAAACCTTAAAAATCAAAAAACATTTCGTATTTTTTCGTTCAGAATAGGTGTACCCTGTTGTTAATTTCTAGTCACAAACAAGTCCAATTAGCGGATATCTTACTTCATTTTGCGAAGTCTAGTTGATTTGAGGACACGTTTCAATTGATGTTTGAAATACATTGTGAGTAGTATAGCTTCTAGATAACCAAGTAGACTACAAAGACCACAACAAGTCTATCTATAAGCTCTCGGGAAGAGATTTCCCTGTTTCTTATTCATGGAGCCTCACAAAGGCGAGTCCTCTAATAGTATACTTGAAGATATTGTCGTTAGAATGGGAACAGTTTCAGGAGGCAGCGGCCCTCAGTGTTCACGTATCAGCGGAGGCTCTCGCAGAGGCACCGCCGAGCACAAGTGACTTTCATTAGACAACGAGCCCGAAACAAAAACGAGTGTACGCAACAATTCGCCCTAACTACTTGAAGCTGCGACCCGCCCGCCCGCCGCCGCCGCCGCCCGCCCCGAGCGCGCTTAAAAGCCATTAAGCGGCCCTTTGATCTGCAGCGCGCGCGTTTTGATTGCGCTGCTTCGACTGCCCACTTAAAACTATTGCCCTGGTCTTTGAGCTTAGAGTTACATTTTAAAAAAATATTTCCCTCACTTTTGATCAATTCTAAATATTTTTACTGATAGTTCAATTTTGTAAAAGGATCCGGCCGTAATAGATCCGTTTTCACTTGGACTTGTTTTTAGTGAATTGGCGAATTTATCAAAAAACGCGCTTTATGCTATTGCATCATTGAGAGCGTTCTGTGATTGAATATTTTTATTTGAAATATTATGGTTTTGGTTGCGCTCCAACGAAATAAAACTGAAAGCACTCCATACTTCAGATTGCAGAGCACGTGTGGACGGAATATTTAACTCAACTAAATATCTAAAGAAAATATTAAACAGCATATTTCTTTCCAACACACTTGAAATAGCTTGATAACATTTAATTTAGGAAATCTTTGTCTGCTACGGCTGCAAAAATTAGATCTCCATAAAACTTCTTCAATGCTTAAATCAAGAAACAAAATACTTATATAAAACGAATCGAAACGCGTCGCGGTTGCTTCATAGATTGACGAGTCAATCCGAGTACAAAACAATAAGTGCAGTTAGAAACATGATAGAGTCAGTGCTTAAAGTACAGTAGATATATAAGCCCAAGAGATACAGTCACTCAAACAAACTGATATTACAAGTTGCTTATTGAGTTGGAAAACTATTTTCGCAGCGAACGAGAATTCAAACGGAATCCATGACATCGACATCTCACAATTTACTTGACTCTTTTGATTTGGTTAAAAAAATGTTGAAAGGCTTGTTCGTTTACGTTATGTTTTGACTGGCTCTGTTCACATTATATTCGCGTCTAGGGTATATTTATTTGGGAGCTGCTTCACTGGATTTTTAATTTTTTTTTTTAATATCTCGACACTTTTCTCTTATTAACCATATCTAATAATGCTAATAACATGTTAAAACTGTAAATAAATACCTAAAACCGTAGTAGCATCAGTAATTCTATTGCAAAGCACACAATCCCTCTATAGGAATATTCGTGGGAACATCAAAAGCGCCGCGTATGAAAACCTCGCGACTGCTCGTTGACGCGGAAATACTTCAAACATACTAAAAGAAGCTTTGTGAAGGAAAAAACGTTAAGAGCGACTCTCATTTGAGGGTCCTGCTTCTTTTAATACAGTTGCCGTTAACTACTGTACCCTACTGTGTACCGGTTACATGTTCACTTATTATTATTATTACGAAAAATCACTCAGATCCCATCTTATGAAGTAACCTTTCATGGAGCTGTTTACAATTGTAATTTAAATAAAACTGTAAATAATTAATCAGGTCTCTGTCTCTATAGTCTTGCTTCTCCATGTAACGAGGCTTATGCATGTCGTGGCCTGGATATTGGGTTTGTAGATTACAAATTAAGCCATGCCTATAGGGCTAATTATTTCGCTTTCTAGTAGCTTTCAACCCAAAAACCTCGATAGATGGGCTCTTCGTTTCTATGTGGAAGAAAGAACGCTTTGACAACAACTTGGCTATTGCTAAGGAATCGCGAATGACGTCATAAGAAGGCTCATATTTGAGTGGAGACTTCTCGAATCGAAAGTTCAGCTGAGAGTATACTGGGCGTTTTAGCTTATATTGTATCTTTACATAATACGATGTAAAAGGCAATCAAGGGAATACGTTTCTAATGTTTTTAATGTTTTGTTCATATTGTTACGAGCTAGGGGATCGGATAGAAAATGCCGTAGATTTATTCAAGGGTTTATTTCTTGAAAAATCAATGAGGAATTTATGGGCACAAATTAATTGCAGAGATGCACTAATTACACACACAAAAACAATCTCTTATTACTTCACTATTGCACACTTCACACAGTTCTTTATCACTTGTAATCACTTTATTCGCACTTTATCGCTTCGGTGTTTCTCTCTTGTTATAGCATTCAAAACTAAAGGCGACTAGTCGCGTTTCGGCTTGCTTATATATCCCTGGGAATAATTCTAAACAATATTCGAGAACTTTCTAGGCGGGCTTGCTACTGAGTAGCGATTGCACAATTCTACAACGTCCGCACTCTTTGTCTCTTTCGCACGTTGCTCCGTCCTTGTCGTACGGCGTTCTAGAGTGCTCAGTCTAGTTTCGAGAAAGTTCTGATCTTCTCTCTCTCTCTCGTATCATTTCGTTCTTGTCTCACACCTAGAAAGTTTGGTCTAGAATATTGCTTCATCAAAGGGGTATACCTAGGCCTGAAAACGCCTGAAAACGGGTCTCCTGAAAACTGTACCACTCTACTACACATGTTCTGAAACCGACTGAAAAAAGGTTTCAGCTTCCTGAAAACTAGGCTAACATTATGGAAATTACAATTTTCTAATATGTGATTGACCCTCTCCTGAAACGGTCAGAAATCATATTACAGCCTGCTGAAAAGTTTTCTAAGTAGTGGAAAAATCTAGAAATATTGCAGTCGACCCGTCTTCGTAACAATATACAACATGAACTATTTATTTTTATATTTATTAAAGTTTACCACATCTCATACATAATGCTATATCTTCAGTATAAATTACAAGTTATCTTTTCTAAAATACATGACAATTTTGGTAAACATAAATAGTACTCATAAATAATTATTATTCTTATGTGTAGTAAAAGTCCTTATTTATTCAATATAACCTATTCCATATTAGTTCTTTAAAATAACAGACTCGTGTAATGTTAAAACTATGGCTCAGTGTGGTAAAATCTTTAGGAAGTAAGTCGGCTAGTACGCGATGGCAAAGGGAATGCCTTATCACGCTGTTCGCTGCTAGATAACTCTCCATACACTGAACTGCATCTACTTGCATTTGCTACATGAAAAACCTTGGTCTTTCTATCATTAGCATAGAAAACATTTTACAAATGTAATCACAAGTCAACTCGATAAAATAAGGTCAATATGACAGAACTTTATTTAACATTGTTTGAACTGCGAAACCGAAAAGAATTAAAATACTTGTACAAAAAGATGGTTGCTAAGCTACGCCTACGCTTATTGAACATTCATTATAAGACCTATTTAATCCGTAGTTATTTGTTAGGTATAAAACAAGATTAGGTACTCTGTATCTTGATTACTTAATCTTATAAAATAATTGAAGAGATACAAACCACTACAAAATAGAATGTGTTCGCCAGAGGTATTTGAGGTAAGGAAAATATGTAGAAATCCAAACGCTGCATTGTAACCTTTGAAATGTTCAAGTGACACTCAAAAATCAACAATTTTTCAAGCAATTTTTATTCAATTGAAATCGTTTGAAAAGCAAAGTTTAAATTGTGAAAATACAATAAATTTCCGACGTCTTCTACATCGATTCTTTATATCCCGACGTTTCAGACGAAAATGCACCCCTAGTATTCCCTTCCCCAGGGATCGCCCCTCTCCGTCGCACTCGTACGCAAAGGGCTATCGGCCTCTTTATCGAAACGTCATTGCGTGGCGCATTGTCTGAAAATACTTTGCAATTCATTTTGAGCTCTATTTTAGTTTTATAAAGTTTACATTGAACTGTTTTCGAATGTTATAAAGGAAATTGGCATTTACATGTAGAGTAGAAAAGCCAGTTTTCCGCGGCAGAGTTTGAAAATAGAGTTCGTGTGTTACAAGGTTAACTTTTCATTCCCTATATAACTAATGCAACAAGAGTTGCACGGTTAGGGTCCACATTCGCCCGTGTTTCGATATCTTAAGTGTTGGTATGTTTGTCCGCATGCTCGGTTGTAACACGGCGGTCGCATTCGTTCAAATGTACCGACACGCGAATGTTTTTGTTTCACTTTTACCTTATTTACTTTCAAAATGTGACGTTTGATAGTGATAGTGGATGAAGTACTTTTAAAATCGCACACTTAACACAATTTAAGTTTTATAATGAATGTTCAATCCCTTCACGCAATTCAGTACATAGTGTATGAAATATATTTGGTGGATATCTCGGTATTAAACTGGTAAGTTTTACGACACGTCATTATTCAATATCGTCAAGAAATAATTAAAAACGTTATTAATAAAACAAATGTAATTTATTTTCTTGTTGTCTAAATACTATGATTTGGTTTAAGAAAAGCATTGAGAAAATCTCCATATTTATATAATTGCCTAAAAAGAATATTGAATTTTCATAGGAGGCATACCGTGGCGTGGGTTATTGACCCCGTTGCCATGGCAACGGCCAACGTGTGCAGGCTTTCTGGTCCTGAAAAGGGGTCCACATTTTGGGGTGCAAACATTATTTGTGCAATTTTGTACTTAAGTAGCTAACTTGTAATCGCTTCGCCGGTTGAGAGGCAATCTTTTGGTAAACAATGCCGATTATAGTGGAGGGCACTCGAAAGGTGAAAATAACACCTTACAAATAATGCGAGGAGTGTATGAAGTGAGTCTTATGCACTGAAGAAAAAAACCATATTAAAGACATATTATTCTGTGCATCGATATAATTGCACATTCAATTAATATGAACTTTTTGCTATCGCTTAAGTAGTGACTATACAACAGTTTATTTAAACAATTAAAACGATAATATAAGTGAGCTGAAACTTCCTTTAGCTGGCACCGATGAAGTCTACGTCAACTATCACCGATTTCTCGTGTAAATCACATAATATGACGTAATTTGCAATGTTTCATTGTCTTTCGTTAGCCCATACAATTCGCAGAGCGTAGACGCGTATACAAGGTGTTACAATTATTTACACAAACAATACAGAGTGAAATGACGCACTCGAGTGAGGCGCGAACAATTACTGTAGTTAAGTATTTGACACTAGCACCTTCGTTACATCGCACTCGACTCGGCTCGTAATTACAACTCACACTTATCAATTTTACACTACACGTATTGTACAATCAGAGGTCATTGACGCTTCAATAAGCAATAATATAATATGATATGTAATCTAATAAATTAGATTTTCCATGATTCGGGAATATAGAATGATTTTTTATTTGCAAGATTAGCAAAATGCCATGTGTTATAGTAACCCGATACCGTGTGAGGTGTGGACGCGAGGTGTGAAGGTGTACCTCATTACGACACTTCCTTCGCGCCCCTCGTGATTGCCGATCAATTGCGTCCGACACCCGCTCGGGTTACACTGGCATCGCTTACTAATGCCTTTCCTAAATTGGACATTTTTGGTGATTCCATAAGACCTATTTCTCTCACAAATAATGTTTCATGGTTAAATCTAAATAGGTCCAGTTTTATGAGGTTTTAATGAGGATGAATTCACGTTTTAATATGAATGATACCCATATACCCATGATGACCATAAGGAGGTTTTTCTAATGTAAACGTGGGACATACGCGCCCTATTTTCTCATAAGACTAAGGTACGTATGCAAAGGCCGACGAATTATTTTAAACGACTCTGTATTTGAAATGCTAGAACGCGCAACTTTTTCATGTCAAAGAGAATTCTAAAGTTGCAATCTCTGAAGGGAATTCATACAAAATAATTGGTGATGGAATAAATACGTAAATACGTTCGTTTCACAAGGCGTAATGTGAAAATATTGAATGATCGTACGCCTCACACTCGATAGAGGCTCTCTTATTCATTGTAAACTAATAGAACACCATGTATTTGAGGAACTAATTGGTTTTAATATTGCACGCCATGTTTGATCAGATTTGCGATCGTTTGATTTGAACCAATATTGTTAGCATTTTAATATCTATTCAAAATTTTTATATCAAATTGAGTCTGATCTGATCAATTTATTCTGTTGGTTCATAGTAATTATTATTTAAAGTTTTCATTTCGAAATCGTCATATTGCCATGTCATAGAATGCTTTTTTTAATCTATGATTATAGACATAAAACTGTCTGTTCCTAGTTCTCATACAACGGACGAAAGTTGTGTATTTTGACACGACGCCATTAATTAATAAATAACAAATTTATTCGCTTCTTTAAAACATTGAATAAAGTGGCTTTACATGCTCTAAGTGAGGAACCGGTGCCTATAGGACTTTAGAAGTCCTGTGGTACCAGGTCACCAGCCTTCCACCACGGACCGAAAATATAAAAATCCTTATCAATCTTAAAAATTAAACAAAATAAAAACAAAGTATGAGTTTGTGGGTGAGTGAATATGTGTAATTCTTTGTATATTTGATGTGTTTGGATGTTGATAACCTCCTTCTTCGGTATTATCAAAGGCGTGAGTGTGTTAAAAGGCTAAACATCCCTTTTCTTATGAACGTAGGCAAACCCGTAGGAAATATTAGTACGTGGGATATGATAATCTAATAAATGGCAATTCTAAAGCTGTGTGGAAACAGCTTTTCATATTAATATTCATGGAGCGATGTTATTAAAAGCTTGATAGCGATTTATATTTTGCCCTTTGAACTAAAGATGTTTTAACCACAAAAATATTAGCAGAAACGTTGTCTCATGAAAAATATTTTTCATTTTCTTTAACGTTCGCCTCTTTAGACTTGGCAAAATGGTCTATTCAAGGATCTAACTTGTCTATATTCTATATTCCAAATTCTATAGAGCTCTCTCTTATATGATAAAACGATAAAAAGGTTCGCTCAGATTTCAGCGTGACGTAAATATTCACGAGAACAAGACTTATAATTGAGCAAGAAGCTGAACTAATTACTTTGAATCTCCGCAAAGGTTCAGCAAGTTTCTTGTAGCTTCAATAAACTAGCGTCTAATTAAAAGTAAAATTCATAAATCAAGTAATTAAAATCTAAAAGGTGTTTGAGGCGCTTTGCGAGGCTCAGGCAAACGGCTTCTTTATTCGTAGGAACACGCGAACATTACTTCGTTGTAGCCATAACCGGCGCACATGTATGCTAATTAAATATTTTTTCCCTCTAATTACTTAGCAAACGCTGAAAATAGCGAACGAATGATATGTGAGCACAGATTATTGGTAACAGTAGGGTCGACGGAGGAGGTGCCCATAGTTTTGGCAGCCCACTTGTTTCACCAAGAGGTCGTACACTGACGTTCACGACAATATCGCAGTAACGTTACGAAATTTTTTAATTATTGTATTAATTATTTGTATTAAATAAATCGTTACAAAGTTTCATGCACATAAAACTCAGTTTATTTTTAAAATT
Source organism: Pieris brassicae (assembly GCF_905147105.1). Lineage (NCBI taxonomy): Eukaryota > Metazoa > Arthropoda > Insecta > Lepidoptera > Pieridae > Pieris > Pieris brassicae. Next base: position 208,150 of record NC_059669.1, read on the forward strand.
AAAATTCATATTATATTGTAGCCCGCGTCTGTTAGTTTTGACTTAAATGTGTTTGAACAGTCTGTGGCTGAAATGCGCGTGAATTTGCGAAAGAAAATAAAATTCTTGCAAATACATTTTTACACGCTTCGTATTAAATGTTACCTCTAAATATTGGTTTTTTTTTAAATAATATCGTTAATCAAGTCGTCAAATTCTCATTTCGAAATAACTATTATTCAACTTAGACATATGTTTAACATACTTGTCTTTGGTATTTGTTTATGGCTAATTCTAACTGATTATCAATGGCGATAGTCGTAGCATAGACAATTAAAATGGTATTTAGCATAGAGGGCTACAAACCGTACCAGTTAAACATTTATACGCAGGAGTGTCGGTAATTCGGTTCTGCACCTAATTACCTCGCGCAGGTGTAAAGAGCCTTCTTAAACGCTCAAACGAAAATTTTTCTCGCGTCTCGCCTGTTAATTAATAAGATAACTGGAATGTCGAGTGTCGAGTCCCCACCGTCAACGTTGTCTCTAGACTAATATTTTTAATGCGAGAGGGTGTGAATTATTGCTACACGTAAAGCTCATCTACATTATAGTCTTGAGAACTGTTACATGTGTAGCGGAGTGTATTTCTCTTCACACAGTGTTAGGTTTTCAGGAGGCATAACAACATGAAATTGATTTTATCTTTTAACTAAGTAAAATTACGGTGCCGCAATACAGTGGGCTGTTAAAGGCAGTTATTGCAAGTGTAATTCTAAACCAAAACTACGCGTATATGTACATCAAAAGGATCTACCACACCCTTAAAGGCTGACAACGCATCGTTTCTTGGCATCGCAGTTGTCGCTTGGGCGGCGGTTATCTCACTTAATTCCAAGTGCCTTGTAAATGCCTAGTAAATAAAGTATTGTTACGAGCTAGGGGATCGGATAGAAAATGCCGTAGATTTCTTCAAAGGTTTATTTCTTGGTAATCAATGAGGAATTTATGGGCACAAATTAATTGCAGAGATGCACTAATTACACACACAAAAACAATCTCTTATTACTTCACTATTGCACACTTCACACAGTTCTTTATCACTTGTAATCACTTTATTCGCACTTTATCGCTTCGGTGTTCCTCTCTTGTTATAGCATTCAAAACTAAAGGCGACTAGTCGCGTTTCGGCTTGCTTATATATCCCTGGGAATAATTCTAAACAATATTCGAGAACTTTCTAGGCGGGCTTGCTACTGAGTAGCGATTGCACAATTCTAGAACGTCCGCACTCTTTGTCTCTTTCGCACGTTGCTCCGTCCTTGTCGTACGGCGTTCTAGAGTGCTCAGTCTAGTTTCGAGAAAGTTCTGATCTTCTCTCTCTCTCTCTCTCTCGTATCATTTCGTCCTTGTCTCACACCTAGAAAGTTTGGTCTAGAATATTCCTTCATCAAAGGAGTATAAGGCCTAGGCCTGAAAACGCCTGAAAACGGGTCTCCTGAAAACTGCACCTCTCGACTACACATGTTCTGTTACTGACTGAAAAAATGTTTCAGCTTCCTGAAAACTAGGCTAACATTATGGAAATTACAATTTTCTAATATGTGATTGACCCTCTCCTGAAACGGTCAGAAATCATATTACAGCCTGCTGAAAAGTTCTCTAACTAGTGGAAAAATCTAGAAACATGCAGTCGACCCGTCTTCGTAACAGTATGTTAACATTACCATTTTAAACAGGGTTGAGTAATATTTAACATTTATGAAATACATGAATTAAAATATATACAAATAAACACGTTTTATTTTTCATTATACCAAACCACCATTGAAATATGGAAGTAAACTTGGTCGAAAAATCTAATAACCGACGAGTTGCGCTAATGAGAGTATAAAGGAATTACTTAAAGCACAGAGTACAATAAAAAGAGAATTGTCAGTGAATAGATGTTTGGTTATATTAGCGGTGAGGCAGCAACGCGTCGAGCCGACGCAAAACGACCTCAGATTGTAATTAAAGGCCTCACAACGACATTAATTAAAGCTTCTTTAGACATCCACGAGCTTCCCCTCCCCGCCCCCACACAGACTAAATGTAAACTAGCCCTAAGTTGACATTTTGTTTTAATTAAGGAATTTGTTGCCGTTTGCAAAGCACGAATAAAATCAAACGAATTTGTTGTAAGTTTTAATTACTGTATTTGTCAGTCAAAAATAGTCCGATGGGGTAGGTATAGATATAAAATTAATTAAAAAACTGAAGGCCTCCCCATTATCATATTAGACAGAAGTTTTGACTTTGCAGACTCGGCTGCGAATCAACTTTGAAAAAAATATTTTTAAAGTCCAAAAATAAAACTGAAACGGTGCCTGTACCCTTGGAGTCGCTTAATTACCGGCTGATTGTTATAAAGTGCCCGGGGACAATACGCCGTTTTCACTGACCGATATGCTCTTTTTGCACATCTGGGTCTAAGAGATGCTGCCTCACGGACACCGCGCCGCTAATTCACTCAACACAATTCAATGTTCTATATTATTAAATTCCTAACACAATTAAATACCGTATAATATATATTTAAAGACGTTGATTTAAGACGAAGTTCCCACGCTTATTTTCTGAATTTATTTTTAGATAATATTCATACTGATAATTTCCTTAGTTCCAGGATGATTTGAAATTGTGTCCAATCAAATTATTGTATCGGTAACGTATACGATATATAACGTATATGTATAGTGGATTTCGTGTAACGACGAAATCAGAGTGGTCCCTTCACCCGTCGTTATATCCGGAAGTCGTTGCGGGAAGTGGTTGAGATAAAGACAAGTATTGAAAAAATTTGCACTTCTTCTTCTTCTTATCCGGTACACTCTTGACAGAGCGGTCGTGATCGCTATTTAGTAGTGGTAATCAAAGGAGCAGATGTGATGCACTTCACGACCTTTCGCCATCGTTGCCTATTAGTGGTCATCCTGCTACACTCATTGAGTGTACCTCCTACGGCAGACTTGATCTGGTCAGTCCAACGCGTAGGTGACCTTCCGCGCGGTCTAGTGCCTTCTATCTTCCCCTGGACGACAAGGCGTTCTATGGACTGAACACCACGCCGAGATACGTGTCCGAAGAATAAGGATGCGAGATTGTACTATTGAAAACAGACGCTGCTTAATACCGAGTTCTTGAAGTATCGAGACATTTGTACGAAACTCGGTCCACGAAACCCCAAGCATTCTCCTCCAGCACCACATTTCCAGAGCGTCTATTTTCCGTCTTTCCACATCTCGCAAGGTCCACGTTTCGGCCGCGTACAGAAATATGGGGAATATAAGAGTCTTCACGAGCCTGATCTTCGTGGCTTTTGTTATGTTCCTGTTTCTCCATATCTTTTGCATCTTGTCCATAGCTGGATTTTTCGCAACTTTATGGAGTTTCCAGTAGCATTATTTCCACGTGAAGCCTGGTCTCTTACTCCATCATGGCCGGTAGTCCATTTCCCCAAGTCCATAGCACTTTGAAATTGACCCATGAATTTTGTACTAAAGTATGCTTTTAATTAGATTTACCGTCGTTATAGCCAAATAGGCTAAATTTAATCCACTGCATTTGTTGTGCTTGATCAGTTTCGTTTTACTCGGTAGGATAGTTGTTCTTGTATTGTGTATAAATTTTTTTAGAAACTTTTTTATATTATGCACGCTAAAAAATGCAATATAATATAACATTACACAACACCTTTTAACACCTATGATGCACTCTGTATATGAAGATACTTTTGTTTCAGCTTTAAGGCTATATAAAATCTTTCGTCGGAAACTCTATTATTTATTTGAAAATTCAACCCTTGCGTCTTCCTTAATCAAATAATTCACTTTTCTTCTTTTTGTAAGAGAAACAGACTTCATAATTCACTAATTGATTAAGGCAACTTAGTCGGTTTAATTTTATTTCGTAAACAATATACAATTGTATTAACAACAATAAATGTTAATAAATTACTTTATATAAAGAGCCTGGCGTACGCCACTTGAATGTTGTTTCATTACGTGTAAAATAATTAATTAAAGAAGTCTTTTGTTATTGACGTTAAATTTAATTAAGTGTTTCTTTACAGATAGACGACCTGTAAAGACTGTCAAATACTGTAACCACTCTCATAATAAACACTCTGTAGGATAAATCAACCACGTTATTTTTTATTACTGTTTACAAGTCAGAATTCAAGAGGTAGGCTTTGTAGAGTGTAAATAAAGTTATAATCTAAGAAGATTTCTTATTGGGATCCTGTTACAAGTTAATTTAACTTTGTGCGTTACTCCGGAGTTGTAACACGAATAAACGAAATAAACAAATAACGCTCAATCAATGTAACGACAGCTTACTCTTTCACAACTTTAACTAGATAATTTTGTTTACGATTTTACTTTCACTTCAAGAATCTAAGTCTATTTTTCTTTTCTTTTCTTTTCTATGTGGACATCGAATTCCATAACTTCAAGATGCCCAAGGTTCTTGATACAATAAGTCCAGTCAGTAATCTTAAAAATCCTTTAGTGTTTTTTTTAAGATGCCGATATCCGACAAGATCTATAAGCCATCTTCTATGAAATAACATATACTGTACTACTACTGTGTATTACTAAATATTCACTCTTTTATATAATAGTATGAATAAAGATTTTTCGTATTAACGGTTTCAACTAGTCACGTGAAACTTAATAAAATGCATAACCAGCGACAATTATTTTGCTAATACAATCAATATCTTAAATTTGCGTCCTGAAAATGAAAAGTAGACAAGGTATCAATATCCCATAATATGTTTAAAGTGGTTCCGTCTGAACAAAGTTGGAATCGAAATTCAAGGTAGAATCGAACAAATAGTTCTATTATGAATTTGTATTTGACTGATGTCGTTGCCAGTTTTCTTTGTTGGCATGACTTTTGCCTTCAAAAATGTAATATAATTAGCATAAATTATTTAGGCCTTGGTCGCTTATCTAGTAGTACGTGAGGAGCATGTCAGGGGAGAACAACCCTCTTCATTAGGCCTCCCTCAGAATAGGGCACGTGTGCTGCGTGCACGGTTGGTCACCCCTGCACGCGCTGCTCTAAATACAAGCAAATTTAACTAAGATTTGTATAAAACATTTTGTATCTTCTTATTTTTCGTACATTTTGAATTTCACTGTAGTCTTACTGGCGTATCAATATTGTTTCTGCATTTATTTGGAATATACACGAAACTTTAATTAATTTGGTGTATATTATTTATTTCCACAGACTCAGTCGGGCCATTCTTGTAATGCACTCTTAGCCGTAATTAGTGCGTATTATGTTTTATGGAAAAGGTTAAAACTTTCTGTGTATTCATAGAATAGCGAATTTCAACGTCTGCCAATTTCAAAAATATCATCCGTTACATGAAAAAGTTACAATTTCTCTCTTTTGTTTTAAAACCGGAAGGAGATGAAAGGCTTTAGTTTTAAAACAAAAACATTTTAGTGACGATTGAACTGTGTCCTTTAGTTGCACAAAGGGTGAATACCAGAGCTCAGCTTACACTGGTCCCCTGCATAATGGACACATTTGCGGAGAAATTGCCTAAATTAGTTTGTGGAATGAGACAAAAAATGAAAACAGTCTTTTCCTCGTATTATAAAGATTTCTGTGTGTTCAGCCGGGAATAATATTAATATTCATGGAATTTGAATCTAGAATTGTTTTAACGAAGATAGAAACGGGTTGAAACGCTACGATATCATCGAATGGTAGTGTACGGTAGTAAATAGCGTAGCAAATGCTACGAGTGTTCGTAGCGTTTGCTATGTATGTACGTACGTACTACGTATGCAATGCAAGTAACGAATTATTTATTATTATTCTATGATATAACATTTATTTTTCTTATAATTATACTTGGAAGAGGGGTTTAGCACAAATTATAGCTCTCCAGGATAAACGAGCGGGCTCGGCATTAATTTATTTTTTAAAAATCGCGGGAAAAGTAACTGCGTAGTAATTAAACAAATCTCAACTTCATCTCAACATCGCGCGACTGTAATTGACAATTTTCGACTTTGTATTAAAAATAACTGAACGCAATCTTTTTAAAGAAATAATTATAACATAAAATATCAACTGGGTCATTTATTTTATCCATCCATATATTCTACCACTAAACATTCAAATAAATTATTGAATATCTATATATAACTGTTATATAAAATATATAACAGCTATATGTACGTAACTCTTTGGAAAGTGTCAAATATGCTGAAATAAAGTTTTGACCGAGTTACGTAAGGGTCAGCTGTTATTCTGTATACACAAAGCTCTGTTGACCGTTGTCCTAAATTCACATTGCACAAGGCAAGGTGTACATGTATTGCGCCTGGCTGAGGATCGGCACTTTCTGAAATTTTTATCAGCATTCTTGAGCTCAAAGAGTAATTTACATGACAAAAGTCTATCGTCTCGTTGTAAGAGTGCTACTTTTTAAATGGCCTCAATAATCTTATGTAAAGGGCTTTTACGATACGATACGATAATTTTAATCCGAATTTAATATGTTTTTATTGTATATGTTATGTCTACTAAATCTTGACTTACTTGACTTACTTACGTACCACAGCTTCGTGGCACAATCAACATAATATTTGCATTGCACGAGCTTACACTCGCCCTGGAGCGTCTTTATTCCCCAAGGATCGGATAAATCACTATCTTTGAACAATCTCACTGTTTTATGCCTGTCTATATATGTATATACTTAATATATGCGTGTTATTTTGATGTACCATCAGTGATATAATGTGATCTAAACTTAGAATTTAGTAAACGAATCAATCAAAGCAGGAAAAGGTCAAATTGTAGCTATGTTTAGCTTTGATTGCCCATAAATACGCTGATAAGACCCAAATATAAATTAAATGTATCTAAGGTGCACTGTACATGTATAATACCGATGCAATTTCTCAAAGGAAATGGTGTAACCTATATAAGAGCCATTTGCTGTTGACGGCGTGACCCATTACTTGTCTTATCGCGTCAAAATGTATGAAAACAATTTGTTCAGTGGCTACGACCCGCGTACTCCATGGTAATACGGGATAGTGTAGGAGCAAATTTTCATCCAAAATTTTAGCTTTTTGTCTAGATTAGAGGATTTCCTTAAAGTTCTAATGTATTTTCGTATTACCAGATCGAATGCCTCCGAACGCAGCAGAAGTTACTCCGATTTATTTTAAATATAAATAGATAATGTTGGTTACAGTTTTATTTAATTGGCTTCACAAAAACATATACAAAAACGACACAGGTTATAAAACAGTTTAGAACACAGTGACTAGTATTATTTATTATGTTTATGGTTAGATGAGCTCTCGGTGTAAACCTCAAGATATGAGTTGGCCGCGTCCCTCCCTCCCTCAGCGAATATGTGAAAGCTACAGTGCGCCTCGACACCTTCGCTAAAAGTAAAAGCCGGTACACTCGGGGAGAAAACTGCAAATCATCGTAATTTATCAATATTTGAAAAGGGCTCAGCCCTAATATGTTTGTTAATGGAGCTAAGTTTTGTAGGTTCGTTGATGAGATATTGTACTCACTGCTTATAAGAAATTACTGAAACTGTTATGTGTACACTACACTAACATTGACAAAGATCTTATTTTGTTAATACTAAATTTTCTATCATAATATTAGTAATTCCTCTTCTTTTTTTATAATTCGTCTACATAAATGTGTAGCTGGGATCTTCCGCATTATAGTGGAAATTCACTTGTGTACTTGAAGGTCCGCGCATCAAGGTTTCCATCAAGGATATTGGCGCCCTACCTGTTTCCATCAGGTGATACTGACGACGACTCTACTGAAGATACCTATAACATCGTGTCTCATGAATATTCTCATGTTTGTTACAATTTCTCTCATTTCTCGAGTGATATAATTTTGTTTTATAATAATATTTCATAATTAACGAAATAATCCATTTTAATTGACGATTATAATTGCAATTGAATCACTAATGAAATAATGATTTGAAAGTCAAGCGCGGTGTCGTGGTTTTGCGTCTGTATGAACTTAAAAAATCCCTTGTCTCACAAATTCCATTAAGTCAACGAGGCACCAAAATCTCTGAAATTGCATATTTTAACCATTATACTTCGCTTCGAGTTCTATCCAGACGTAATAAAGCTCCGTTTGACTCTTTTCAGAAGCTCCCGCGTATTTGCATTGTAAAATAGTGTTCATTTTAGACGGACGGCAAACAGTTTACGTATTTGCGGAAGTGTGGTTATTATAATAAGGTCGAGAGTCGGGCGGCGGTGCTCGGTCAGCAATAAGAGGAGAGGCGTCATCTGGTCGCTCGCGAGCCTGCCGCAAGCTTCCGCTCGCTTCTGAAATTTTCAACTGCCTGTAATGCTTATTACTAGCTTATTTATAAGGCCCGCTAGCGTAGACTTTTGTCACAGCGCCATTTGCATTGTGGCTCGACTTCATAGTATTTCGAAAACATTTTCGTCAGATTAATTTTGGTATAACAGCCTAAAATCACGAGATACACCTAATCTATTGGTATGAAGTAGAAATGCGATGCATTTTAATTCGACGCCAGAAGAAGGTTTATACAAAGAGAATGCTACACATTAATCTCGATGCTCTGATGAAAATCGAATTACTAATTAAAATAAAATCCGAATGAATTACACATTCATTTCAACTAAGTCAATATGCTAATTCTACTAATTTCACTGAGCTTACCTCATTTCCCTCTTACGTCGATAAAGAAATTTGAATCTTATTATAAGGATATAAGGATGATTTTCACACGGAAGCCTGTAAATAAAATCTGATCAGAGTGCAGGTGTTTCGGTGCTGTAAATGAATGGTAAATCAATTATGCCTGTCCATAGACGTTGAGTTGAAATTGTATGCTTTAGGATTTGTTATCTATGTTTCTTTTAGTTCTTCTATTTAAAAAATAATTTAAATCCAGAAATAAAGATAATGTTTTATGGGAATTGTTCGAAATACATATTTTTACTCGGCTTATTGTCCCATTTTTTGTTTTGACTGCTTAGTTTTATGTTATGTCGGGTTATGTTAGACAATAATGCGTATATTTTTATTTATCCTTTTTTGTTATTTATATTTCTTAATAGTTACGTCCTCAATTTATAACTTTATAATAAATGTATTGTGCGTTTTTGTGAAATATTGAGAGGCAAGGTATCAGTATCAGTCTAACCTCTATTTATTTCCTGACACAATTGTGTGTGTTATTTTAGTATAAATTGTGTAAATAACCGAACCGTTTTTCGTGGTACAATGATTGAATTATGGTATTCAACTTAGCCAGTTTTGTCATAATGCTCACGATAAAGTTAACAGAACTTTTCTAAGACATATAAGGTTTAATATGTACAGTATGTGTTGGAGTACACCGAGTCTGCCAGAGGGCGAAGCCGTCGCGTCGATCGAACAGTCAATATTTGGTATTGGCACCCGGCTCTCGGCACCAGGAGATGAATTGCTTCTAATGTACATAAAAGGCTCCATTTTGGACATATTACGACCAAGACTGAAAAAAAAACACCGCTCTGGCTACTTCGCTTAAGCATTGCGCTTCTTAAAATGTTAGAAAAAATATATTTATTATATTTTGGTCAAAATTAAGAAAACCGAAACAAGGGTTTTTGTGGCATAGGTAAATAAAAGTTAGACAATTGAACTGTGACCGTAACTATAATATTTCTTTTTAAATATGTTACATGTAAATCATGATAATCTGACATTATTGGAAATTTAAAATTGAACGATTTTTGATTAAACACTTACAACTTCGCTGAGCTTACAGTTTGGGCGACAATACACCGTGCATTCGATCACTGGCCTTTTTTTAAACGAACTGTGACTCGACATTCAATATGAGTTCCGTAAACCCACGCGCATACTGAACCTGAAATACACGAATTCACGAACTTGCTAAAATTCTAGGCTTCAGACATCGACGTATAACTTAACCCTTTAAAGCTGTGCTTCCCTATGTACAAAGTATTTTATAAAAGTCAGCTGTGTAATTCGAAGTGTAACGAATAACATTTCAAGTTCGATGTCCCGAAATAAATCGTTAAAAATATGTGAAACGTTAAACCGTTGTTCGTTGGCGTGTTTTACCTAAAACTGCAAAAAGTCTAACACGAAAGAGGCGGATTGTTGAAGGGGCATGATCAATGGCTATGTTCTTTTACTCTCTTTTTTGGCTTAAATAATGGCAACGCTGATGTATCTTCTTACACATTAATTTTGAAAAAGGTATGTAATTATGCATAAAAATTAATATATTTTTCGTAGTAATTTTAACGAATACACTTATTTCCTTCTACACTGACTTAGTTTACATTTAACCGTGTTATACCTTTAAGGCCTTACACTATATTCCTGACCTCATAGGGTAAACTCTCATGTTCTAAATAAATGCGCGCCAGTGTGCACGAATCTCGTGTACCGTACAAATATAAAATTCATAGAGATCGCCGGCGGCTCTCATATTGTGTCTCCGACGTGTTTGCGCTCGCTGGCTACTGCAAATATTCACTTCACGTAATACTTCTGTCTCATGAAGCATTGCCTCCACACCTAGCGGTCAGTCCTACAGTGCTTCCAGTCATTAACACTGAATAGGAGGTCGTTCTCATATTTCTTCATGTGCTCTACTATGCGCTTTTATTGAGAGAATCGCTATTCTCACACCTGCACTCTTTGTCGTTTAAAATAAAGCTGGATGACAACAAAATACGGCAAAATTATATTTAAATTTTATTTCTTCTCCAATAGTTTGTCAATTATCTTCAGACTGAGGTCGTGTTAACAGCGTGAGGTCCCTTAGGGGTCCCAGCATAGGGTGCGGTGACGTCACAAGCAGATGAGCACTAATAAGCTTCGTCGGCTAGCGTCACGATCTTGCTAGTAATTGGAATAGTGCAATTGATTTCTCTTATATCTATTGTAAGATCACAGAAGCCCTGTCTTATTGTGCTTTTATTTATATTAAACTACTCGCTGTTTACTCAGGAATAATATAAAACTAAATGCAGCTTGAATATTACGCTCAATTGTGTTTAGTTAATAAATTAGATCGAACGTTGTTAGCTGTAGCCGGGGCACCTGGCTCTCGGCGGCCGCGGGTTCTCTGCAGAGCAGTCTGTAGCAATCTCCAGTCAATAAAACGGTACAAATTGGATGAGAGAATGCGCCGCTCTGCGCATAAGTGAGTTAGTATCCCCCCCCCCCATCGAGGCCACGAAATTCTACCTAAGAAAAACATTACTTTAATTTCAATTCATAAAAAGTGTGGTATAAAAAGCGTTTTTTACGTAAAACGTAAAAGACAAAAAGCAACATTCAAATCGCTTATGATGTTAATTAAAAAAAAAATAGTTTGACCTTGAATTCCTTCTGAAGAGAGAGCCATAATTCAAACGATGCATGAGCGATCTATCTAATAGACAATTTTCCCATTCACAAGTGACAAGACCTAGTAATTTAATAATAATTGTTATTACAAGAATGTATCCAGTTTTCTAGCCCCACACCCCCTTCGTCCGCTAGAATGCATCTAATGCATCGGACACCCTGTCTTAATTGCAAGCCGGAGCTTCTTACGATGAAAGCTTGCGACTTGCTTCCCGTGTGTGCGGGGTTTTTTAATCGAATAGCACACATGCATTGATCAAGTCTACAAAATTAATAGAAAGGCTGATCCACAAATTATTTTAATTTAAACTGTTAAAATACAATGTTCATACAGTTATAAATAACGAATATTTTGTTAAATGCTAGTCCGAATATTTCAAAAATCAAAAGCTTCCGCGTGAAATGATATGAAAAACGTCGTCGGCCTCAGTTATTTTGTTATGAACGAAAACTCGCTCGAACGAGCCTCTCGATTCGAATCGAAATAAAAATGCGATACATCGTCGATCGCGATTCTGATTACGATTCGCCGATTCCGAAACCCGATTTTACGCTTTTCACTCGAATAAATTGCGCAGTTGAAAACCGATGCGACGCCGATAACTCGATAAGATTGTGTATCTTTAGAACTTTGTATTTTTTTCCTTTTCACCGGACAGAACATCACGACTGACCGGAAATACGCCTTTGGAGTCGCACAAGGGTTCAATACTATCTCTGAACAAAAATTATTACTATGAGGATGCTTTTATGAATAACGCTAAGATCTAACGCTAAGTAAATAAAAATTTAAACATTATTTGAGAAATTCTTCAATATATTTGACACGCGTACGAAGTATGAAAGTTTCAGCTAACTTGCCAAGATTGGGCCAAGTTTTTCCACCTGAAGTGCAGCGCACGAACTTTGAACGTAGTTACTGTTCAGTCAGATGCAGATCCTTTAATGTAAGATATTTCATGTCGAAATTATTTGCTAAGTCTCAAGACTTGCAGCCGCTTAGCAAATATTATAAGTATATATAAGTTTGTATTCAGAACAGACAGAACAGAACAGAAGAGTCAGAGACAGCACATCTCTAACTTTTATATTATTACTAGCTCAGTCGGCAAACTTCGTACAGTCAATGAATGTCGTGTTACAGATTAGTTACATTACAATGCACATTGATTCATTTATCAATATATAGATTTATATGTCAATTCTATTACATTTCTAATTTTATTCTAATATCTAAAGTACGCCATTATACGTACGTACTTGAAGTTGGCCGAAGAGTTTAGTTGGTAATAGTTACTACTTAACAATAATAGTAATAGTTATCTGCCATTCAGGACAGAGAAAAATACAACAAATCAAAAACCATTAAAATCGTTTCAACTGTTCTCGAGTTATAAGTGTTGTATCTAAGCAGACTTTATTTTATTTATTAAGATAAAAACATTATATTCTTCGCAATAAACTCATAAACTACTGCAGGGAAATTTCAGTATTTACCAACAATTGGAAAGTTTCATGAGGTAGTTTTAGGAACATTATTCTTGTAGGTTCATGGGTCACGGTTATAAACACGTACATCACTTAAGTCAATGCACATTCGCGAAAGGATATGCGTGAGGCAGACGGGACTAATCCCCGGCGGTTTGCGCTGGACCGATGTTGAGATTACCGAATTACGTAGAACGGCTCACAGTCATTGTATCAATCACGTTTTACGAGACTATAGATTTGCCACATAGATTCATGGACTTGTTTCGTCTGGGCATTTCTTGCAGCATTTCACATACATCACTACGTATATAGTACGTAGAGATACTAAATTAAATCGAATTTTTAAAACGTAGACGTAATGCTTTAATTTGTTAATACATAATACATACACACGTCTATTTATTCACAGAATTAAGTTCATAAGATAATAATAAATGAAGGACAAATTAACATTCGTCGATTGTGTTTCTGATTATTATTAAACGTTTACTATATGTTTATATTAGTTTATAAAACACGTAATTATGTTTAATTTATTGTGATCTAAATATTGTTTGAAAAGTCTTAACAAAGTGTGCTTAACTTAAGTGCGGGATCCGCAAAGGATAAAACAAATGGATTCCACTCGATGCAGTATTTAGACATGAAATAAGCTTAGTTATATTCTCGAACAAAGTTATTCAACACTATCTAAAAATTTGATTGGCTCAGGCGACACTGTCCGATCGAACTTCTAAATGGGATTAGAGTTCCCTCGCGGTCCCCCGGGAGCCGGGAACCGGGATAGCCCGTGATTGCTTTAGTGTTTACCCAACAGTATTGCGGCGCCGGTAGGCTCAAGGCTAGCTTTGAACTCTGTTATACACCGGTTACGTCAAATTGATGTCACGAAATGAATTTTTGAAATACCGCGCCGTAAAATCATTGGATTTTCTCTATACTCACGGGGTTTTCCCGCTGAAACTATTTCCCAAGTAAAGCTCGTTCGTAAGGGAATTGAGCGGTGGTTTGATTGCTACTTTTAAGTGATATTTAAACCATGGCAGCTGAGGGTTAGTGAAATAGAGAGAAAGGAGGTCGACAATGGATCGGTAATCTTGTTACAAATGCGGTTGATGAAGCCCGCAGAAGGTGCGCGTAAGGTAATCCCGCCCGCCCTTATCCGCTGACTGATTGCAGCCTGCGGATATACTCAGAATCAATATGTCTCGCCTTATCATTTACTACACTTTCTACGTACTGCTTTTAGGTTCGAAGGTTTTTTCTTAGGTTATTTTAGAGCTTGTTTTAATTTGTCAATAAAGCCAATGTTTACTGTCCATTCGTTAATAAACTATAAATAATTCATTTACGTAAATTCCACCCGTATCACCTCGACGTCCGCCGTTCGACGACTGAGCGTTTTTCAAAGCAATTTTTGCCGCGCACCACCGATATGTGGAACCAGCTGCCCCCACTGAAGTATTTCCGAACCAATTCGACTTAGGGTCCTTCAAGAAAAGAGCGTACAAATTCTTAAAACGCCGGCAACGCACTCGCGAGCCCTCTGGCATTGAGAGTGTCCATGGGCGGCGGTATCACTTAACATCAGGTGAGCCTCCTGCACGTTTGCCCCCTATTTTATAAAATAAAATAAATAAACACTATATATAGCGTACACTTTGTGTTATTGTTCCAATTAATTGATTCCGTATAAGAAGCAAATATACAATAATGATTTAGGTTTAAACATTATTTTCGAAAAACAAACTATAATATATAGGAAGTAAAAAGATGTCATTAGTAAGTTGTGAAACACCGCGACTTTAGAATTGGATTTGTAAAGAGTTTTCGGGTTGTTCATAATGCAAGTGACGGCCACAATCGTCTTTCATACTTGTACCTCGGTCGGTAGGGCCTCCATCTTCTTGCGTATTATAGGAGGAAACTAATATTCTAGGTTGAAATTGAATTAAACATAGAATAGTATATACTAAGGTCGGCACTACAGTTGCTACAGATACTTCAGCGAAACGTATTACACGCTTACGGCGTGTATCTTTACGACATAATACCCTTATTTTATGTATATTTTATCTCAATAATTACTACTAATTTGAAACTATATTTTATTCTTAATTTTCATAAAGGGCAGTCACCCCAAGGCGGGGCACAAGGAGAACCAGTGAAGCACCTCCGTTAAAATTGTAAAGAGGTCGAAATAAAAAGCGGTACGCTCACAATGCGGAAAACTCATTTTGTAATGCTTTTCATTTCACGCAAAAGGCCATGTGGCCGCGACGATTCGTTATTTTTTTTTTATTTATTTATCCCACCGCGATTTAGAAGTGAGACTTTATCCTGACCGAGGAATCTCTACGGTAATAAAATAATTAATTTTAATTTAGCATTGTGATGTAGTTAAGGAAGATAAATTGTTCGCGAAAAATCCTTCTCAGCGAATTAGATTATTTGTAGTACATTAAATTAAATGTCTTCCGATATTGTTTATCAAGAAATAAAATAAAATTGAAATAGCCAATGGAAACTATGTATTTGAACGTTTTAAAAAGAAATAAACTGGGTTAACTGTTTCAATGTAACTAAAAAGTATTGGATGTCACCATGTTGTCCCCAACATTCAATGACGTGTTAATTTATTAGTGTCATGCACGACACGTCGTAAACTTAACTACTATTTTATATACCCCTGTTTATGATAGAGGTTAGGAGTGGTACAAGGGCTGGACTTATGGTTTTATAGCCCGCGATTAAATCTATTCAACAATCGTAAAATTCCTACTTTATGTCATTCAAGACTGTTCGTTAATTTACAAATAATTAATAAGCGCGTTTTTATGATTTCGTAAACGTTCCGTGCGCGGGTTTCGTAAATAAACTAATGACAATATTGGAACTTCTATATATTAAATGGAGCTTAGTAATTAATATTAGCACTCTTACAGGGTTGTCTCAACGTAACCTAACCCGTAAGCATCAAGAGTTTAACCAGCCCCTATATCTAGCATTCATCGATTATACTAAAGCATTAAAACATTTTACTGCATCTCACATGAAAGCATTTGGCAGGCGCTTTCATATTAAGGCAGCCATATACATAAACTTTGTTAAAGATATATTTCAGAAGAGTACCAGTTGAGAAAAACTAGACAGTTTTGGGGAAAGGGAATACAAATAGATTGGAGAAATTTGAGCAACCTTCATTTTGCAGATGATATAGTATTGCTAAACAAGTTTCATTTAAGAAACATATACACTACAAAGAACTGGAGCGCCGCATCACCACAAACTGCAAAAAAAATCCTCAAAGGTAAGCTCCCACTTAAGCTAAAGAAAAAGGTGGTGGATTCCTGCCTTGCCTTTCATATGGAGCACAAACTTGTATTTTCAAAATCCAAAATATGTACGTGCAATAGAAAAGAGTATTATCAGAATTTGATTACCTACGCGACAAACACAAGAGTGAATATATTCGCAGAAAAATAAATTTATTGATGCTGAGCAACATGAACTAAAACTTAAATGGCAGGCCACGAAGCCCGTTATACAGATGACATATGGTCTAAAACAGTCACTGAATGGACTGGTCCAAAAGGAAGACCAATAGCTTTGCTCTATTCGGCCGACGGGATCGAGAGAGACCAGAGAGGGATGGTAGAAATTGGAAGACGATGTCACAAAATAAATTAGGGCTTTCTCCCGAACAGGGGCCGCATCTTAGTTAAAATTGTATGTAATTTTTGTTAAATGTAAATAAAGGCTTATTATTATTATTAATCTTAAATTATAATCGAGCCAATCTAATTTTACAAATTTACAATTTAAGAAAAAGAGTACTTTTGCATTTTATTTAATGAACATCAATATATCTCCGACGGATTGAGTAGTTTTAACTCGGCCTGTTTAAATACGGTATTTGGATATGACTATTTATTGTAATCCTCACTCGTGTCGGGATTAGGATTGCGCACACGCCGTAATCCCGTGCGAGCGAACACCCGTTCATGTTGACACTGCATATTGCGTGCTGGGAAGAGACGCAGCCGGCATCATTTATCAGGATATGCTCAAGGACCATCTCATTAACATATATTTCGTTTGTGCAAAACTGTATTTTTTATAAAACTCTTTGTTTAAAGCTGGTTCAACTGGCTTTAATCGTTAACAAAATCATGAGCTTGTAACTAGCATAAAATGATCGGTATAACTAACTTGACTAATCTGTTCTTAAATCTAAGTGAAACTTCTGTTACCTATAAAGAATATAAGTGTAGTACTTGTATTGTGTACTTTTTGGACTTTATCGGAAACGAGAATGTTATATTACAATAATTATGAGTGCGTAAAAAACTAAAGGCACTTTGGTTTCAAGCGTGCGATAATTGCTAACTTTTGCCTACATTCTACATAACTCTCGTTAGTCAGTTTCTAGAGTAGCCATCTAATAATATTCTCGCGTAACCTATAATGAAGTTGAGGCACGTTGACAAGGCACTATAAAGGTTAATGAGTGGACCGGTCGCTTTCCGCTTTGATGATCGCAGCCTATTATTATCCATGTCCACGCTAAGGGGTCATGGCGTCTGTTTTATTCATGTTATGTAGAGTAATCAACCGATAAGTGCTTTGCAAAATACCATATAATATTATCTATATACCTACTCGTAACATATCGCTTGCACTGGAACTTTAAATCCAATTTGACCTTCAAATGCTACTAATGGGGTGCAATAAAACTGCCGTTATTGTTCTGTACCGATATAAGTTAAACACCGTTCTAATTCCTAACAAGGCTATAAAAATTTCATTCTACTCTTTCGTGCGGAGGGTGGTTTTATGAAGTTAGTTCATACTAGCGTTTGAAGGGTTGGGTGCAATACTATATTCGCATCACATTGTATTACAATAAAATATTTAATGAATCATGATTTAAGGGAGACATTAAAGACAGATTAAATCAATTTTCCTCTTTCCTTCCAATATTTCCTAAGCATAACCATCAATTTTATCGAAAAACTAATGCAGAATACAAAATGCACTATGTGGCACTATGTGGAATCAGGTGTCCACTGGAGTGTTTCAGAATAAATTCGACTTAGGGTCCTTCAAGACAAGAACGCATCAATTCTTAAAAACTTGCGAGCCCTCTGGCATTGAGATTGTCCATGGGCGGCCGAATAACTTAACTTCAGATGAGCCTCCTGCCCGTTTGCCCTCGGTTCTATAACAAAAAGAAAAACTATAAATGTTCGAATGTAGCATTACCACAATAATAATTGAAACAAGAATAATAAAAATTTGATGCCTTTTCGGGGGTTGGCTTACGAAGTTACAAACGATTGAGTCGGCGAGCGACTGAGGGCTCAAATTGAATTAAATGACATTTCCATTTACATTCTAGTTATGTTCTGTTTACAGTCGTCACTCGATACTCAGCATGACTTTTATGGCCATTTAATTGTAGGGCAGATTCATTGTAAAATACTATTTGTCTGTGAGTATGGGCCGATGTTTGAGGGGATGGATGATTTTATAGGAAACTTGGTACCTTGTTCATATATTTTTGATACTTTTATGTAAATCTTTTTTTTAAACATAACTTAATTTAAGCTTTTTATCATAGCCAAGTCATGTATATATAGTCGAGCCGAGGACTATTATTTCTAGGTTAACCATAATAAATTATTGATACAATTCGTTAGTCTGTATAAGCCTCCTATTCATGTTACTAATGTTAGTTTAAGTATAATGTCATCGATCATTCGTTTCTTTTAATCGATACTAGCGGACCCGACGATTTCGAATTGGTATAATTAACTAAAAATGCTTTATGGTATACATTATTCTTTGTTTGTTTTTCTGGCGTATATAGTTTTGTAGGCCATGTGAAAAACGTGAATTTTCAAGATTAATGCCACAAACAATTAGCGACTGTAATTATTTTATATCTATTTTATCAATATAATAACTCCGATCGAAGCATTTATTTTAAACGATATTCAACTTTCTTACATTCTCTTTGACGATATTTGCAGCACGCATTCTGTCAATGTTATGTCAAACGACATAAGGTTACATGAAAGACGTTTGAATAGTAAAAAAGCTCTATCTATGCACTAAAAAAACACGAATTCTATGGTGATTCGCTACTATCTTATTCTTGAATTTTATAATTTTCCGGACATTTTTCTTATTTTTTCTTTCATAAGAACCTTTAAGAAAAAAGAATTAACAAAATCGGACCAGCTGTTCACGCGAGATGCCGCGACCACGGTAAATATATATTCTTCATAATTCCCTGTATACTTGATACGTCTATTACTTACGTATCTTAATTAGGAAACTGCATATAAATTAATCAACCATTAATTACCTTCAAGATGTCAAACCGAGAATCGACAAATCCCTGTAAATCCCATTTTGCTATGCACTTGCAGTAATCCCGTAGCGGGGGTGAGGGGGGAGGTGGGAAGTGACAGATTTTTAATTAAACGCCACTTAGGGCACGGACGCCTTGCGGTTTCCCATCGCTTTATTGCATGTCTAGCGCACACTGGCCGTGTCACCTCAGATTGTCTTATACTGGCTTTTTATTGTTGCAATTATCACTTATACTAGCCACATATTGGAACATTGGTAACTGTAAAAAAATATTTTCGGTCATTGCAAGGTTTTGCTTGGCTTTTCTTCTGTAATATTTTCTTACAATTGTAAATCCTAACTAATTTTCCATAGACCATGGCCTTCTTTGCAATAAGGATACATTAGAAATTGTTATATAAATACTTCATTATTTCACTTCACTATCGTTGTTAATATGCGCGTGATAATGAATATTCCATCAACGAATGGAATCCCTTTTCCGAAATCTTGAAAACACATAGAATTAATTTTATTCAACCGAATATAATTTTCCATCAGAACTGAATAACTAAAAAGTGTATCGCGTAAATGTATGCAAATTATGCAAAAACTACTAAATTATTTTACTACAACTTAGTTAGTGTGTAGTTAGCGCTATATAATATTCTAGGTGGTTTAAATTCGACGCGCATTCCGCCCACGTTCATTCCCAGGGCGGCAAGCGACCGATCCGCCCGCCCGTTGTTCCGAACGGTTTACTTATTTCGTGAGAAAGACTTTTCGTGAAGTGAATTCCAGACTATTGTTATAATAATTTTCATCTTCAACATTATTAGTAGTAATTATTATTAGAAGTATTACTTTAGAATTAACGTGTTGCGAATATAAAACTTAAATTATTGTATAATCATAAATATTTAACCATCTCTATAAAGTGAGTAAAAAATTAGTTACGAGTAATCTTGTGATTTTAAGAATTATCGTTCCATATTCTTCAGCTATTAATCAAAGTACGTACGAAAAAGTATTCTGAGTATTATTAGTCAATACATTTTATGAACTATAACAGTTACGAAAATAGCGTTAAAATAAGTTAAACAATCGTTAAGCAGTAGGTTAGAAAACAAACAGTAGCGTCGGTACTCCGTAACAGGATATTAGACCGTATTGCGATCACAATAAAGGCGTAATAGGTGTGAAGAGAGGCGAGGTAAATGTTTACACTACGGTGCAAGGAACTATCCAAGATCGATGCACGGTCGCTACCGGCTTGCAGGTAACTGTCTTCTAATTATATATTTACTTTGTGTATAGAAGTTGTAAAATTATTTCAACGCGTTGTGCTTATTATCACGGTTTGTTCGTTAAAAATCTAATTTTATTTATATAATTAAGGTTTGTATAATTTGTCATTAAATTAAGTGCCTAAATCACACATTTATTGATTAATTATAATAATACGCAGAATGAGTGCAAAACGTATATTTTCTTTATTCACACTGTACACATTCACATTTCACATTAAAATGTTTACAATCGTAAGAGTTTTTATTTAAATGAATTGCTTTAACCCGTAGAAAATCAATTAACTTTTTAAATTCTCATTTACCCATTTTATTTATTATTTGTAGAAATAGTTGTGAACAACATTACTGGAATATGACTGATACAACTTAAAAGCGGACAACAAGCAACAACTCTTGCGTAATTGACGTTTAAGTACATGACAAAATAAGATAGATTTTATTTTATTTTCTTATCAGTATTGCTACTCATTATACTATATCTAAACAATCACATTATACACACAAGCCAAAAACGGCGTTATACATTCAAACATAAACGTAAAACACACTTAACAATTATTATAAGATGCATTGATCATTATAATACAACAGAGGTATAACAATACCTTTATTAGCTAGTAAAGAATACTAATTTTATTTATTTAATATGTTTATGCATTTTTCAGTTACATTAAATATACCTATTTGCTGGTCTTTTGTGTTATAATCTGAAGACGATACATGACTGAGTTACGTAAATAGTTTGTATTAAACCGAGGAGTTTGAAATAGTTCGGTTTGCGTATTGTATGAAGAAGCGGTGTGAAATAGGAAAAGCGAGTTAGGATCGTCAATTAAACCTTTGCAAATAGCGTGTAAAAAATCAGATAGAGAACATCATTCGAACAACAACAAGTTGTCTCAATGGTGCGATCTCAAGTAATACGCGAACAAAACGGTAATTACGGGAAATTCCACATAACAAGATGGAGAAGTTTGTATTGAATCATGTTCCGGTTCCCCAATCAGCGCACATTGTGATCTCCACAATCACATTACGCGGCCTGCATGCTTACAGAATCTATAAGTACCCGTTCTTGATATGTCAATTATTCCATTTTATTAATACTTTTGTGTATTAAAGCGATAAGTGATAGATGGGATCTTTGATCGGACCATACGCTTCTCACAATAAATAAAGTTCTTATATTTATTGACTAATAATAATTTGACGAATGCTTGAATATGAAAGCTTTACCAGTTTCCTTTTTTTACAAAAAAATAGAAACTCAAATTTTAGGTACCAAATAATTATCTATTCGAAATACATAATTTCAAAATACATATTTTTTCTCGGCCGATCGTCACATTTGTTAGTTGAGTCATTGTGGAGATTTACTCGGGTTACGTTAGACAATTTTTTATTTTGATATATACTTTTTGTTAATTATAATTGATAATAGTTACGTCCACTATTTAGAATTTTATAGTGAGTGTTTAGTGGGTTTTGAGAACTATCGTGAGGCAAGGTATTAGCATCAGTCTAACCCCTCTTTGTTCCCAAACTAATAGAATTTCTCCAAATACTTACGGCTGATAATATTGTGTGCTTTTTTCCCGGTAAGAAGATATTGTAACGAGGTATGTACTCAGGACTTAAATCTTAATATAAGAATGTGTATCGACGGCCACCGAACCGTTCTTTGTGGTACATAATTTTTAGTGGTACACAATATTATAGAATTGAGTTTTAAAAATGTTTCTATATATGTATTAAGTTACTGATAATAACATATAACTATTTGTAAACAAATTATGTAATCAGCAACAATGTTTGCCCAAGTTGGACAGTTGTGATGAACGAGCGTGTGCAGGTGCGCGTGATGCCGCACTTTGCGAGAGCTCGATTATTAATAGATTGATTATTCACTATTACCAAAATACTATAGTTTTTTTGTCGCCACGTTGATGGCAAATCTTATACAGTACGCTTCACTAGGCATTTCCGTTTGAAAACTAGCGAGCTGTAAAACTGGTTCCTAGTGAAGATCTTCCCAAGGAACAAATTAGAAACAAATAAAAATAACATTCTCTTCACTTATAGGCAACTAAAACATGATATTGGTATGTATGTTCCTGTTAATATAAATGTATTAATTTCATTATTTAAAAAAAAAATTGTGCCAATAGAAAATGCTTTGAAAATTACTAATTTAAACGTCAATTGTGAAGTGAATTAACGGTATATTATGGTTTTCACACGTAGTCTAATAACGATAAAATGAAGGTGTCAAGCTCACCCACGAATTTTGCTTGCAAATGCAACTGGGGGAAGCGTTTATTAAAAACCAAACGTCAAGGAATCGATCTTCCCACTGCGCCATTGATATAACCCATCCTGCATGCTATTCTGAGCATTATGCTCTTAACCTGAAAGTCGCAATTGAGAAGTGCTATTTCGGTGCCGTGTAATCGAACTGATTATAATATAAATCGAAAATGTGAGTGACGTTGGATCGAGGCTTGCAATTAAAAGGGGTGCTGTCATCCATCACAGTGGCTTACAGGGGACACTATTATTATTAGCCGCCGCCGATAACCGGCTTAATCCGGTTTTTGTTCAACAATTTTCGGCGAACGGCTGGGATTTCGGCGAGCTAAATAATCAGAAAATGATTTTTACGTAACTAGCGCTTCGAAACATCAACTCAAACGACTTAAAATCAACCTGTTGTTAAAAGAAGCGCGATATTAATTATGGAAATACTAAACTTGGATGTTACATGTAAAACACAAAAAAGTATTCCTCTTCTACTTTTAGTGCCTCTCCATTACTGGAGGTCAGCCGACAGTCTCTTGAAGCGCGTCTTGTCCTGTGCCAGATGTAGCAACTCCCTAACGTTATAAATCCATGATTAGTTCCTTCCTTTTCCTTCTTGGTTGGACCAACACGCCATTTTCCCTGGATTTTATCCATAATAATTAATTGATGGAGGTGGTCGTGGTCATGACGCAACATGTGGCCCAGGTACACAACATCGTAATACCTCTACGGGCACTGCCTTCCAACTTTTTATAAGTAACAACACATCCACGAGTTTAATAATCTCAAAGGACTATTCGTTTCTTGAATATGAGACAAATAACAAACTTTTATTTGTGTAAGCTTAATAATGAAACGGTTAAGTAATTATCTCGAAGGCAGCATTCCTTTTGAGTAGTTAGCAGATGAGGATCAAGTAAATAGCTTGGAAAATTGCTTCACTCGTCTAGTGGCTCAGCTAAATTGTTTTCCCATCGGTTTTCATTTAGTTTGCTCGATTAGCGTAGTCTTTTGTTTTTACACAATGTAACACGAGAGAACGTGTAGCGGACCGCCGCCGTTAAGAGGTTTTACGAATTCAATAGGATTCGCTGTTCTCTACATCCACAATTAACTTTTCAAATATAAATTCTGTTGAATTAAATATATGCTGAAATAAAAAAAAACATTTTCACAGATAAAGAATTGCAACTCCGTTAGAAATGTTCATACCAAATTATTTTGTTGCTATAATTCCTTGCGAAACGATATTTCTTTCTCGTAGATATTCGTAGCGCTCTGTATTGAGTACAATATTTCTGAGTGTAGCGAGTAGCAATAGCTTGTAGCACTCCAACGTAGCACAATAGTGGATATATTGTGAAAAGCTACACTGGCGACATTCCAACTACGCCTGCTTTACATGGGACTAACACGACAATTTATCGATTTTAAAGAATTCATTCATTCATATTTAATCGTATTGAAAAATGATTATTTACGGAAACTATTTATTTCTAAGTAGTTTATCTACACTTACAAATTAAATTATAAATTGCCACTACTTATGTAGTAATTATTAATTTTAAAGCATCTAAGCATTGCAATATTGGCCTAGAGGCTGCAGCGCGCGACTCTCATCCCTGAGCTCGAACAGTGAAGGAAAACATCATAAGTCAAGGGCGTGTGCCAGGCACAGGAAGCTGATCACCTACTTGCCTGTAAGATCATGAAACAGACACAGAAACCTGAAGCCCAGACCTAAAAATGTTGTAGCAAAACTGAATTATTTATTTGTTAATAATTTTAATTAGTTGTCAAACTAACACTAATTAGTTAAATAAAGACGTAGGTGAGTACAAAACATAATGTTCTCAAAAGAAAACTTTCGAAACGCTCAAATTCTTTGAAAGCATTAAAGTTTATGAAAATAAAATGTGTTTATAACATAAAGCTTTACATATTAGAGTAAGACGTACATTGAACAAGGCTTAACCGCTCTTTAATTAAGGCCTGCCGTAATGAGCTATTAAAGTTTTGAGGTTTTCCTTTCCTACATTTATTCTTTTTCAAAAGTTTTAGCTTTTGCGATGAAATGTGGATGTTTTTTATATTTTATTACTTTTAATGCGTGTCTTACATGCGTTCTATGATTCAGTGTAACGTTGTGGAATCTGCGCGATGCTCGTTACAGATTAGTATACGTTAGAGCGTTATTAAAGAAAGAGGTTTTTTTGGCAAAAAGTACTCGTTCATATTTCAGTAGCTGACATAATCGTTTATCTTGCGGAATACATGGAGTCTCTTTACCCACTTTCTTGAAAAGACTGAATAATTTAGTCCTTTTTGAGGCTTAAAAAATGAATCCCGGCCTTCCGCTCGACTGCCTGCCGCGATAAAGGACCCGGTCATGATGACAGATTATATTTTAAGGAGGCCAAAAATTGTAAGGTGTATAAGATTGAAACTCTTGCTGCCTTTTAACTTCTCATTCCTATATTAGCTCTTTTGATAAGTTATTTAAGGAATTTACTTATTGATGTTTTTAATTTATCTTCAAACATATATTACGACTGTTAGGTACGTGTTAGACGGTCTTTGTAAGACTTACTGGTGTCACACGGGATTCGAAGACCTGTAATGTGTAATGATATTTTACAATCGTAGTTTCAAATTTCAGCACTATTCAGTTAACAACTTTAATTTCAATGCAAAACACTTTATTCGGAAATTTTAGCGCAATCCCTAGACAACTTTCGAGTAAACGTTGTGAAATTTCGGCGTTAAAATGCGCATTGTAACTACAAAATAATTCGGCTGGAAGTACGGAGGGAGGTTCGACATAACAAATAACTTGATCCCTCAATACGACTCAGGTTCGAATTGCCGTGAAATACATTTTTCTCTCGGCAACCAACCTATGTACAGACGCCCAAACATCACGTCCGCATCGTTTTAACACGTTCAAGGGATACACATATTTTATGTGACATAATTTTTTATTACATACAATATGTCAACATATGTTTATTTAAGAAAAATATTTAATATTTCCGAAAAGGCAAATAATAAAACTAAATACGGTCTACTACTAATCACATTGAATAAGTCTCTATTTACAATAAATGTCGCTTATATGCAGTATTGTTATTGTGGAGATATATTTTTTATTCCCTTTAATATTTTGCATAACTATTGAAGTTACTGCCAACTTACTAATATCAGTTAAGCAGTTTTAGCGCATCCGTAAATCATTGTATAATACGAAATATTGTCCTGTAAATATAATTTTAATCCAGCGTACATCACAATTTAAACCTTAACCATGTTGCGTTATGTAATATATTCACTTAACAACGTTCAAAGTAATTTCGAGTAAAGAAATTATTTTCCATAGGTTTGTAAATCAAGCTTGGGGTTGTAATTAAAAACGTGTGGAGCCGCGTTCGACAATTATATTCGTTAAAATGATAATTTAATGACGAATGTCTAAATGCGGGAGATAATGATGCATGCAATTATTTAGAATCATTATTCGTAGTGCGCTGACGTTTGCCTGCCTTGACTGAATTCCGCGTTCTGACGCATCTGGGTTTTTTAGTTCAGGCTGTGTGTCTGTTTAGTAGACGATTTGAATTACTGTAGTATTGTCCTTTTTTCCTTATCATTTAAGGCCTATTTAGAATAAATCTGAAGTGACAAAAACATGTCATCGTATTTTGTCATAGTCGTCATATTTTTATTATTAAAATCTACTCTGTGGTGGCTTAATTAAACTAGGAGGTTTGTCTTCCTGAGGTCTTGATCCTTGTGTTTAAGTGACAAAACAATATTTTTTGAGATTAAAATAATTTCCTTACTGATGTCCTGCATATTACACTTTTACTTTGAGTTTGGCTATCTGCTAATTAAGCAAAGTAACTTTATATATATAGATCGTTTGAATTCTGGCACCGATGTTATCTGCTATTTGGGTTAGAAGGATCATATCTGCAGGCTTTAGGTTTGTAATGAAGGCTTTCGCTCCTCAGTTAATATTTAAACCGAAATTTATTAGCGTTTACTTAATTTAGTTTCCTTCATTGTATACACCCTAAACTGTTTTGTACGATATTAAAATATTGACTATTGTATGAATAAAGATAATGCTTAAACTCTTGCTAATGTAAACAACGAACAAACAATTGATATAACTCAATATGTAAATTTTCGCCATACGGATAGATTGGCAGGTGGAAGCTAGAATAAATGTCGTAACTTTGGCAAATGCAATAACACGAGCAGAGACAATGCCTAATAAGTCGCTAATGATGGCCTTTTATCGAGATTGTCGCGGTGCATTGTTTGTGCGAATTGAAAATGGCTTCCAATATTTCAATGGTTAAAGTAGTTCGTTCGCGATTCTTTGTTTCGTTTTCAAAAGCCGAGTCAACTCCGAGCTAAGACTCCGTGTTATGTTTTCGCAATATTTAACGCACCTATGATTATGTTTGAGACACAATCGTTTAAGATTTTCAGCTTGTGCGGATTACGCGTTTGAATTGTCTATAAAGAAATTTGTGGAGCACACTATGTTTATAGCTGCGTACCTTTGTTTAAGAAGCTCAAATTGTATATTTTCCCTGTATAGTATCGGTTCAAAGATATTTTATTTCTCAAAGAATTACATTCACTTGGCGACAAAACTTAGAGAAGTTATGTACATCGTGTTATGAAATTATTTGAAAATAAGCTATATAAAATAAAAATAATAGTTTCTAACAATATGTACAATATTATTTACAAGAGTGCAGGTAGGTCGCATCGGTGTTACAGCAGGCATTATGTGAGTAATGAATAGTAATAATTTCTTAGACTCTCGTTTACTCGGTCTATTTGATGTTTTGTTAGTACATATTTAGTCCTTTAATTTATATTGAACTTTTACGATTTTTACATAGATTTATAGTACGCCTTGATACATAATAATAAGTTTTTAGTCCTTGGTTGTATTAAACATAATTTATCAGTATTTCTTAACGAATATTTTGTATTTGATTTTTGTGAAAAGGATTATATGAATTAATTTGTCAATCATTTTGTATATTATAATTGAGGTATTGTAAACGTATGTCTGGTTAATACTCATAAATTTTGTATGTATGTATAGTTTTTCAGTTGGTGTCAAATAATCGTAATACAATAGTGTCTTCAATTATTAATTTTGCATAATTTTTATTTTATGACAATTGGCAGGCGCTGCAGTGCCCCATACTTCTATTAAGTAGTCTATATGTGGCTTTACCATAATATTATATATAAAGAGTCGGATTGACTTTGGGAAGCAACGCAAACTACCACGCAGCACTCCACTATAGACGAAAGTTTGGACTACACAATGTCAAAGTGCGGCTTCCACGTTACACGACTATCCAATACAACACCAAGATATTTTTGACTATTTCAATATATATTGATACAAAATCAAATACTTTCATATTTTTTGCTGCAATAATTATGTAAACTGTTTTTTCTGTATTAATGGTGAAAAAAATTATTTAAACCAGTTACTTAAGCAGTTTAAATCAATTAAATCATTGGGGATGTGTCGCTTGTTAAATTGTTAATAATTTTAAGGATTTCGTCCGTGCTAGTCGGAGATATTTCTGATAGAAATGTTTGTATATTTTAGAAATATCCTTATTCGTTCTTTCCTTATCACAAAAACGTAAATATGTATTTTTAAGTCATCAGAAGTAGACAACTGTCGTGGTAGACATGGGGAGAAATAGGCTATGCCTAAAATAATCTGGAATTGTATAAGAAAAGCGCCTTTTTTATGGCAATAATAATCTACAAATTAACAACCAAAGTGAAATTACTATGAAAAATCGCCTTATAAATTAGTGTACTAATTTTGGTAAACATTTTGGTTTTACTATTAATGTGTATTTGTATGAAACATTAAAATTAATATTAATTGGATAATGTAATATGTTTTAATGATGTGATGTTGGAATTTCTTTTTAAAATTCTACCTTTTAAAACAAATTTGCACGCCGTAATGTGTGTTAGAATATGCGAACTTTAGATTGTACCACCACAACATTTCTGTACCATATTCTTGCAAATCAATCTATTTTATTATTATTATTCGAGATTTCTGAGATAATTATTGAATATTTTAACCTAAATACCATTCACGTACAAAAAAACAAAAACCTAGTAAGCGTAAATAATATAACAGTAATGCTTTTGAAGAATTCCCTTTGAAGAATTAAGAAGAATTTCCTTGTATTTTATGTTCCGTATAATGTAAGTAACCATGTAAAGTATATGTAATGAATAATAAATTCAAGTTAGTACTGACCTCTATCTGGTAACTTGTGGCTATCTAATACTAATTTCAAAATAGTTTCATATTGAATAATTGATAGTTAACCGCAGCATAAGCATCTGTCAATTAAACTACAATTAGATGTCGTGTAATCAAGGGAGGTCAGTGACCTAAGCTCAGACGACGCTGAGACGATGTGAAAAATGTAAATGCTAGGTAAAGCAATCAATCAGTACTCGGCGCTTTGGGGACACCGCACGAATATCTAATTTTGTTTGCAACCCTCGCATCGCTTCGCACTTCGCCTAAGGGTGTGTCCGAGGGGGTTTGCTAATATTGCCCAGCAAATACTGCTTTTCAGTTATTTGCTCCTGGCAATTTCTGAATAGCAATAAAAGGCATGATTCGTATGAAGACTTGCATTTGAGAAACATTGTCATCAATCATTGATACTAGTTCCAAGTTACACTTCTTTGTTGATTCCGCCCAAAACTGTGTGTACAAAATCTGAAATGATTTTTCAATGATAACAACACAATTCTGCTAACATGCCCTATTGACTGGTATTTTAAAGCTACTTACGTATTTTTAAAATTTTTAATATTACAAATTTAAAAAGTAAGTTATCTCATAGGCCGCATTTAAATCATCTATTGAAAGTAAAAAATGGTCATCATCTTTTCAACAAGAGATTAGGGATCGCAAATACCTGTAATTATTTGAGTCAAAGTAAGTCGTGTAAGTTCTAAGCATGAAAATTAGTAAGATGTACACAATGTTGAATAAAAACAGCCAGGGCATATATAAAAGCTTTTACTTACATTTAAACTCGGTGTAATATGTAGAATGCAGTTATCAACATAATGTTAGTGCCTCGAATATGGGATTACGGAATTATTAATGTTATTCTCTATTAGATTTCTATTATAAAAAGCATCTTTTTATTAATAAAATAATTAGATGAACTTCTGAATTGTTTCAATACAGATTCAAAAAAAAATGTAACATTTGGTTTCAATGCAGTGGATAAAATCTGGGAAAACCTAAATCCATTTTATATAATTCAAGGACGATTGGCGACTATCAGAGATTAATTTTCTTTTATAAATATTCATGAAATACAGTATAATATAAATGCTGTATCGTTTAGTAAACCAGACCATAGAAAGCAGTTCTTTGTAAGCATACGCACTACTTATCAGCAGAAGCCTTTGACGGTTCCTGTACCCCAATGTGCGGTTACCCTAACCCGGTTTCAACCCCCGCGGCTACCGCGCAAGCGTCGACCACCCTAAATCCTAGCGGACGTTTTGATGGATCACCCTTAATGACAAGCACTGAAGGGGCGACGTAGTGCTGCTCAAACGATGTTTTCTATCGATAGACTCGGGTCAACGTCGTAATTTATATTATCAATATATTGTAAATCTTGGAAACGCTCTACGAAACTGTAAGAGACAGAGTAAGTAAGTCGCTTTCTCTCACTCTACATATACGTGTATATAGAGTAAGTTATTTTAATAAATATTCAAAATATAATAGTGCATACAATTTATAACATTAATACAAAGTAATGTTAATTGCTATATAACTCCTATTACTAACTAATTGTTGTAATATTATCTACGCAGTTAAATAAACTTATAATACAGACCAACTATTATTGTTCGAAGAGCTTTTCAAGTTTGTAAATATCGCTTTATCACCATATGGTATCGACAATAGAGCAACCAAACGACATGGCGCCCTCCGCTATATGAACAGCACTCGCTACAATTGTATTAGACATTAGCGATGCCGCTCTCATTGTGGCCTCTACGAGAGGTGTAACGTCTAAAATGCCTTTTTAATATCGAGAAAACTGTTCTGCTCTCCAATTGTAGATCGTTTCAAAGGGTTTTGTATCGAGTTTGTTGCTCACTGCACATAAGCACTCAATTATACCTTGTTCCTAACCTAACCTTACTACATCCACTGCCAGTGGCAACGATTTGTATACATTTCGGCCTGTTCTCGGTCTGGTACACGTAGATTTTAGAGAATAGAAATGAAAATTACTCGTCCACAATTCAGGTCAAATTAAATCGAATGCCTTACAAAAACACACCTCACGATTGATTTAAAACTACTGTACGTAGTAAGCGATAAAATCATATGTAATTATCGTAAAAAGCAATATCAGAATGGGGTATGGGGTATTTGCTTTATGTTTTAATGGTGCAGAGCCATAATGAAAGTATAGACAAAGAAAGCCTGGCAGTGCTCATTTATAAGGCAGTAGTTTGATTAATAGTGTGTGTCACGGCATAGTAGCCTCGGTCGAATACAATTATCTGAACAATTGCTTTTATCGATTATGTCACAGATGTACAGGAGTGACACAACATCGGAAATTACTTACGTATCCACTTGTAGCTGGTTATAAGTTATAACATATCGTAACAATATTTATTAAATAATAATCATATTAGCGCTACAATACTATTTGCTATACCTCATGACGAACCGACATTGAATGTAATGTAATCTTACCGTTTGGGTCTTGGCTTCATCATTTGTTTCCCTGATAATTTTCCTAATTAGCATTATATCTGATTAGCCTTTCCGCCAGCCTACCCACTAAGTCGGCAATGGTGCTAGATTAATGTGATATAACTTTTTTAAACTACACGTGATAATATTTGCGATATATATAGCCAATCTGATAGTGGACTAGGTCCCAAGGACTTGTAATGACTTAAAATATATTTTTTTACAGATCTATTTGCTGAAGGCATTTTGGTAAGCAACTTTATTTTACAAACAGCATCTTTTAAAAATATTTTTCTTAAACGTAGTTATGCTAAACAATTATGGTTGTTTGTTGCTGGGTGAAGGTGGAGGAGCATTCACTCCTGTCAGCTTAAGTCTGCGAAGTTCTTACAAGTGTGGTCGTGTATAGTACGTAAAAATAGCAAACTTAAGCGTCATATTAATATTATGCATGAAAGGTGTTTTTTATTGCGTTATTTTAAGGCACTATTCACTAAGCTGCAAGACATCAAGCTTTTAGCAACGGAAGCATAGAATTAGTCAAGGATTTTAATATT
Source organism: Pieris brassicae (assembly GCF_905147105.1). NCBI lineage: Eukaryota > Metazoa > Arthropoda > Insecta > Lepidoptera > Pieridae > Pieris > Pieris brassicae. Next base: position 240,455 of record NC_059669.1, read on the forward strand.
TTAGACCTCATTTGCAAGTGATTAAAGTAGAGTTCAGAGCAACATAATGTTTAGTTATATAAATCTATCAACGGAGGCATTTTGTTGTCGTCACATAAGCACGCGCAGTCTCATCCTTAGTAGGGTGACCAGTGTTTTTCTTTTCACTTAAGTAAATAAAAACCTAAAAATAAAATATTTATTGTCTACGCCGGTTAAAAGATTTCGGTAAGGAAATAATAATTGTATCTTTTCCTAGACACCCAAAATTTCAAACCAAAACTTCATAAAACCCAAATAGCTATATAAAAGCCCGCGTCACACAGTCAAATACTTATCTGGTATCTTCTCAGTAAATCAGCACTCATCTTGTATAAAGGTTGTACTGCCTAATAGAACCTACCTCCAAAATCCCCTGGACCAATTGAAAACAATGCTCTGTTAGCTCAATTCCTAGTATTTAAAAAAATATATTCAATATTGAGCTGTAGATAATGGTGTCTTGAAATGGGCAATGGGCAGTTATTTTGCGTCTCAAACGATGTACGTGACTCGTGGGTGGTCCAACGCTTCTCTATGCTCTATAGTCTATACTTAGCTGAGCAAACAATATCTCATTTACTGCTTACTACAAGACGCTCTTGTACTAGCAGTACTTCTCATTGAACTGCGTAATTGTTGATTATTAAATTATAACAGTTAACTAACGACAAACCCGGTATATCAGTTTTATCCTTTTTATCCCGTTCTGAGATTAAGGGAAAACATTTATAAATATGCGAAGGGCAAGCGAAGCGAAAATACGACTTATTTACTTGAGTTAAAAATACTTCACCAATTAGACATGAAATGTAAATCGTTAAGATAATATTTGTGTCCCAAACCCAACACTCGAACAAATAAGATGTTCCGTCCTTTCCAATAAAAAATTGATAAGTTACTGATAAATAATGTGTAGGGATGTACCAGGCTTTTATCGATAATACTTTATGTAAAGTGTTGTCTTATTATTAAATACCCAAGGCTTCTGCATTTGACGTGCATTTGTTGTATAATTAAAAATGATTTTTTGTTGCGTTTTAGATATCCCTGATGTATGAAGAAAGTTTCTCAATTTGGAAGGTTTTTAGAGATAACATTAATTATAAAAGGTAATGGTAAGGGGCCAGTATAAATCTTAGTATTAGAAAAGTTTAGGTTCACGCGACCATTTATAAACTTTCAGAGAGATAAAGGAAGTAATGATCATATATGACCTAAACACTAAGTTGTAGTACTTTCTGGTATTTGGAATATAAAACTGGAAAAAAAAATTGGCAAGTGGAAACTTACAAAATAATTTGTACACGTTTTAATCGTTATAATAAAAACATTGATAAGCTCAGGTCATAAATAATTTTTCAAAAAAAAGAGGCTCATACACTGTTCTCATAATAATCAATTAGTAAACGGGCTGACTTTATTCTTCTACAAGGGCATGAAAATGGTACTACCTAATGGTATAACTTGATACCAACTTGAAGAATAATACTTTGTAAAGTGAAAGTGCATGTCATGTATATGTCAGGTACCTAAATTTCTATAATAAATATTCAAATTATCGATAACGCGGATATGTGGCCTCACTCGTGATCGGGAGATATGTAAGTCTACCTGCGCCTGCGTCACCCTGCCGTCGCCTGCGCTGTCGCCACTTGACTATTACGTAAAGTGCACTCAATGACAGATTTGTATGTGGCTTCTGGGACGCATGTGGGACTAGTCACAAGCAAAAAATAACATCAATTGAGAATACTTTTTGTTATAAAAAGATTTGGGAGAATTGTAAATCTAGGCAGACGTTATAATAAGTATCTAAATGATATAACAATACCCGTATTCGGATCAAAAACAGTTTTATCATGATTAAGTATATAAGGAACATACTCATAGTAAGTATAGTTTGCGACACAATTTTGAGGTCATGTCTCGAAGCACGTCCGTGTACCAATGGATTTGCTTGATGCAGAGATTCAGTTGCTGAAAACCGTCAGGTCTAAAACACAAAACTCAACGTTTTATGGTACAAACAAAAAACCACAAAGGTACATTCTGAATCCCAGATGCATAATATTAAATATCTTTGTTAAATAACCGATATTGTCACATATTGTCATATATAAATTCACTCTTGTTCAACCACAATGTATACATTCCAATAATTAACACAAGAGAAGGAACAGCAGGTATCCACAGGTATTGCCATTTCTCACCGTTATCTCGCTCATCTCCAGACATCCGCCTTTCCACGAAATAAAAAAAAACCTCACGCTCAACTATTGATTGAAACTAAAAATGTGTCCTCTTGTTTTTTTTTTATCTTTAGTTATTTGTTTGTTACTCTGATAACTTTATTTGTTGAGGCTAAACTTAGTTCGCCATAGTTAAACTTGAAGCTTTGTCAAGTGGTTTTTGATATATTATTTATTATATTGGGATAAGACGCTTAGGAAAAATAGATAGGCAAAAAAATAAAGAATCGGAAATGTTGCGGAAGTAAATTAACAAAGACATGAAGCCCGTTTGACCCGCTCCACGGTCATGGAGGGCACGGGTCAACAAATCAAGGAAGGACTTAGGGGCTCTCGATTCGGCTATAAATTGCGATGAGACTCTCTAATATAAACAGCTCTCTTGGCTCTTACCAGTAATGGGAAACGAAGTATTTCAGTCTGAAGCTTTTTGTCCAAAAATGGAGCTTGCTTTTCCACATACTTATTTTCGAATGTTTGATTGTCTCGGCCGTTTCAATGGCTTCGATTTTTTTGGCTCTTAGCCTGATGAAAACTCTTTAAATGTTCGGGTATCTTTTACTTTCTTTTGGTACATGCTTAAGCTGGAGTAGTAATTATTATAAACGTTTGGTAACTTATGAATATGTTAATGCATCGTTCATCCCGAGGACATAATTCATATTTGAAGTTTTCAGACGATTTTATTGTACGGTTATACAACTGAAAAATTTCGCGGAGAATAGTAGTAGTATTGTGATAACATTACATGAAATCATAACAAATAGACAAATTTAATAGAAACAGCTTATTTGTATTACGAATAATGACAATATAGAAAGAATTACTGAATGAAGTAAACAACACATAAAGAAGCTGACAAAGCCCGAGACTGAATATAATATTTGCATTTGCAAGTCATTGAGATTACGATACAGTGTTGTTCTGCAATTACAATTTGCCTTGCTAAGGATTAGACATTACAATCATATATGAGCAAAAATATTGCTCAATTTAAAAATTGCTATTATCGTTATGTGCAAAGCACATATGCAATATTAATATTTTTTTATTACAAGATGGAGCCTTCTGCCCAGTCTGCTGATACTTAATTTCAATGTTGTAAGCAAATTGTAATCCATTCCAGTCATTGTCGTTGAAGGCGCCATTGCTAACGCCGCCTATTTAGATCATGTTAGATATTTTATCAGCAGTGTAAAGTATGCATTGTAAACTTGTCTGTCGTGCCAGTCTGATACAAACTAGATGTTTATTATGCACCTTATATTTATCATTTTATGTCCAAGCCCCCGCATTATTCGCGACTAGCTGGTTTTGTGGCTTGGTACAAAAGTTTAACTCGTTTTAAATTAAAACCTGATCTAGTGTACAGATTCCTTGAGATGTTTCTTTTTTGGCTGAATGTTATCGTATATACGATCTGAGTCAGGTTTTTCGAAATCAAATAATCATAGAATACAACGGAATTCAAATCCGTGAAGAAATATACAACAAGTGGAAAAATGTATCATTCTAAATCATTAATCTCTTAATAAATAAGAAGGCTTTCGCTATTCTCTTGTACCAAGCAACAAAATATTAGTCTTTCTATTTTTCTTGTGACAGACGACACTATCGACTCACCATAAATTGTTAAAAATAAATTACAGAGAGAATATTGGCTTACAAGTTTTATGGACAAAATATTGCCAAGTTGTAAACTGTACAAGTTAATGTTTTTAATTATATGAGCTACCAATAATCTGATGTTCTCGGCCCGCGTCAGAATTAATTGAACTTCTTGAGTTTAGCAAAAAATATTTTTTTTTATAGAACAGGAGGCAAACCTGCACGAGGCTCAGTCACCTGATGGTAAGTGATACCGACGCATGTACTCATACTCTCACAGTGCAAGAGGGCTCGGTGTTTTAAGAATTGGTACGCTCTGTTCTTAAAGAGCCCTGAGTCGAACTACTTTTTAACTAATTTAATACGTAGACAAAAATATAAAGCTAGTGGGTTATTTTTATTCTTATCGTTTGTAAAACAATAAGTTTTAATAGATAGTTTTACTAGTGATTGCAAACAACTTATAAATAAACTCTAAAGAATCCGAACAGGTCAGTTAAGCATCCGCTTTCGTCTTATACCACAAACTGTATTTATTAACACTGAGTAGATCTCTATCGAAGGCATGTAATATTGAATTTGGTCTTTATTTCCTCCAACAACTTAAATTTACGACGTGTTATTTGATCAGTTCCATAACGGGTTCGCCGAGTTTTTAGAGATATCTTCATTAATGAAAAATAATAAATAATTATACATTTATCAGAAAAATAAATTAAAATATTTAGACAATACTCTCGATGAATCAATAGAGCTAATACTATCGAAGCCCATATTTATAAAATGTCTGATAAATTTGGGTCGTTCTAAATATAAAGGTATGTTTTTTTTATCCATTTATCGACTTCTGAAAGTAGAAGATTATAGTATGGAGATTAAGCGTTAATCACCTTATGACAAGTAAGACTGAACCCGCAGCGCAAAGTATGATCTTTCCTGACCGTTTATTTATACATCGCATTGACAATAATGTGTGTTTATGTTTCAACTCAGCGGGTGTCGGACACGTTTACTGCCACTAAAATATGTGCGAAATGTGACAATGTACTTTTTAGGTATTTTTTCGTTTTTTAATTCGATTTTATAAAAACATAAAACCTATATCGTGAATTTGTTTATGATATCTTTCGAAATAATGTTTTAGTAATGTAGTCTACCTCTGTTTCGTTTTCCACTCCTCGAGGACCTCCCCAGCAAATCACCCTTATGTTCCATCGATGGTCAGACAGTCTTGCTACTTGTTCTCCCAACCCCATTTAAGCTTGAGAGCATAGTTTAGTGCATCAGTAGCTTTAGTGATGCTTCTTATCTGTGTGTGATTTTTTATACATTTTTCTATTTATTTACAGTTTCTTATATAATATGTAATATACAATATCGTTGTAATTTGTTTCTAGGGAAAAAAATATATTTTCGTAATCATAATATAGCTAAAAGGAAGCACAATCTTTCAATAAAATCTTGTCTTTGGCAGTGTATGAACATTTCATACACCGCCCAAGGATAACTTATAAATATGTAGTTTCCACCCGAGAAGGCTTCGCGGCGCGAGCCGGAAATGAGGTATACTTCCGGCGGACCGCCGCGTCCGGTTGCACATTTCCTTAGGTTTTCCCAACTGCTAGAATATTTGGGAAATAGATATTGCTATGTGAACCATTGGAATATATTCTTTTACCTAAACGCTTCGGTAAATCCTTATTTGCAGCTAACTCCAATAACTTGTGCTTAGAATTATCACTGGCATAAACAAACAGGGATTGCTCAATCGTTGAAAAACACAAAATATATTTAAATCTGACTCGTTTTTTTATAAAATTAGTTAAATTTGATTTTTAGATCTTTAATAACATCCGCTAAGTATGGTTAAAGTATTATGTAGTATACGGTACATAATATATGAAATATTTCCTTATTGACTATATTACATTCGTCTCAAGAATAGCCCAAGAATGCTTCAACTCTTTCGGGTATGAAACTTCTCTGCAGTTTTAAAGAGATTTATATTTTTTTATTATTGATCAACCAAACACACTGTTCGGTTGATTAAACAGACCATAAGTTACTTTATGTGTTATGAGATGTCAATGTAGTAATTCGTTTAAAAACTGTTACTGAAACAATTGTGTTTGACAAGTAGCGGAAATAAAATATTAATGTTATAAAGACTTATCCGTTATCTGTAAGCTGACGTGAGCAGTGGAAGCAATACAAACTAAAGATTATCGTATGTTGTCGTTCGGTAGACGGAAAAACCTATATATGTGTATGTCAATTGATTTACTGAGCTCGTCGCAATAAATTGTGATATCGTTAGTGCATAAATATATAGAATATTTCAAAATGATAAAATAGCGTAGGTTAAGGCAGACATTGCGTGCGACAAGGGTAGAGAATTTACCGGCCACCTGTGACGAATCCACGGAAATAAAATTTTCATGCCTTGCGGTCGGATGAAAAAGCGGCTTGGGGCGGTATGGGCGGATCACGCTGAGCTCGGTTATATACCTTTTATTGCACGTAACGGTACTGAAATCTGTAATATGTAGCTTCTAAATTTAACAAAGCAATGTAATAAATTAATCATTACTAAGGATTAATTAGCACCATATTGTCAAACTTTAAATTGAACTCGTAAAATAACTGTTCCCATTTACATGTGTTTAAAGTACAATATGATATTGCTAGCTACACTACTTACTTACTTGCAACAATCACATGTGGAATTCACGACTCTATAGCAAAGTTATTGCACGTTCCACATTGATTTAATGCTTTTATCTCAATAATATAAGACATTTATATGCACTAAGTCACGTTAGGGAATCGCTTGCGAAGCAGTTTAGGTCCTGATAAAATTTTGGAACAATCGGTTTAAAGATTAGTAATGCAAACAATAAAACACAAAATGTCTATAACCCTTTGATTTCATTTAATTTTTGTTATTATACAGAATATACTAGAAAGATATAGGGCAAACGTAGGTCTTGAAGTGTTTAAAATATTTCTTTTATAACTTAGACCTGACAAATTCATGGAGCCCCACAGGTGTGTAGTGAGTTTAGGTCACGTGTCGGGTCCGGATGATAAAGTCGTTTCCTCGACCTGCCGGATAATCCGGCTCTCACGTGAGAGGTTATGTTCATTTTATAGCTCTAGATATTGTCGAGTAAATTTTTTTATTCTTGATTTACTATTCTCTGCGTGTTCTTATACAATCAATGAACATATAATCTAGAGTAACTTTGTAAATAATAATTATAGTAACTGCCTTTTAATTAAGATACTTTTACATTTAAATACTATACTACTATTTCATTTTTCTTATCTGTGCCCTTTTTGGCATAGGCCTCCTCCAAATCCCGCCATTTCACTCTGCCATTTACCACGTGCTGTTAAATACTTTTTGCACCAGCTTTGCGTTTCAAATTATTCTTAATCAATATTTATCATGTGTTTAAATGCTCGTGTGCAGCCATATTGTGTAACCACAAAATCTCTAGCAATGAACATTAAGTGTGCCTTCAAGTTTCAATACCTACTTTAAAGAAAGATGAAGTAGACTCAATTAAAGAGAAAAAAAGGTTTAGAATCGCAACATGTCGCTTTACACATGTTGAAGACGTAAAAATTTATGTGATGTACGGACATGAATGCAGCGGAATAAAAGACGAAGGCAGACGTTTCTTAGGCTTAACCGCTGACTCCGCGAACCCTTTGTGATAGGCCGCAGAGCAGGGAATAAACGAGACTTGTTGATTTCTCATTTCGAACTAGACGCAACAAGGTTTTTAGAAAATATTGGTCGACCTAAATCTCTAGCTGTATTTTGTTTTAACGTGCTGCACATTAGATATTGACTATACAAAATTTAAGAGATTGATCTTAAAATTAAGAAAATGTATATCTCGATGTATTCACCAGGTATCGAATGGGTTAGATTCGATTTAAAATGACTATTCGTCCATTAAAATCAACAATCAGTAAAACGAATACACGGCGGTTAAAACGATTAAGTTACTTATTACAAGCCTAATAAAATAAACACAGATTCCTTTAAGTCCCTATTAGAGGGTTTTGGGATATTTAATTCATAAAATGTCCTGTCGGACTCCGTCTATCAGTTAAATGCTCTGTGTTAAAGAAATGGCCTTCTTAGGGAGAGCTATGGGGTGGTTTTATGTCTTGATGAACCACGATTCACTGCTCACTCCTCACCGTTCTACGACATATCACAAAGCCGTTTGTGCTATAACAAATGTAAATGCTATAACATTTATAAAAACAGCTTTATTTTTTTGAAAAAATGTAACAATTTGGATATTATTTGATGCATACACGGCTAGTTTAGCTCGCTTTACTTATTTGTGATAAAAAAAGATGTTTGCGTGCACTAATACAAACGTAAGAAGTGAAACTTCTTTATGACCTTATTTTTGAAGAATATTCAACTTTACAGAAATTGGTTAAATAAAATAAAATTAGATTATCATTGACATAAATACAAATAACACAATTATTTCATTGTACTTGATTACTACTAAAATTATTACAGAATTTCATTAATTGTTATAGAAATATTTCCGTTATTATTATATATTATTCATTGTTATTATATATTTTTGTTATTAATGGCTTCGAATCAACCGTGGTAGGGACAAGGAAACGCTTAACCGAAAAATATGACGGTAATTTTTTTTCCAACACCGATAATGAAATTTCACTTAAAACAAATTAATGCGTATTATTTTATTGTAACGGCCCTAACCGTGTAGAAGTGTCTCGTACGATCTGTATTATTTTAAATTTCTTAAACACCTATCAACAAGTTCAAAATCCTTAAGTAAGTTATTCTTATCTGCAGCAATTAATTAGTGTGAAAACGATCAGCGCCACTTAGTCAGGCTGCTCTTGCCCGCTGGGACGGACTCTGTGGACGATTCAATTATACCCTTGTAATATAATTGAATCCTCTTTATAGTTAAAGATTAAAGGCTTTTAAAGCTTTCAGATATACTTATTTAAAGCTCTCTGACGTTTCTTTTGCGCAGGATAAAAAGGTATCCTTAAAACTCCTTTTTAATTAATTTCAATTCAGGCAGTACAGATAAACTTAAAATTATAATTTGCTTAGAAAACGAATTATAAATAATTATATAATCATGGTCTCTTCTTATCTGGACCAATTAATGTTCAAAAAAGGAGGAGAGACAATTAATTCGGTAATACGAGACTGGCGCGTGTCGATTAACAGTGTTTCGATTGCCGTCGACCCGCCCGCTGATAATACCTACAGCGTTCGGCTACTGGTGATTAAAACGAGAAACATTTACGATTCTGATAAATAAAAACAATAAAACAGTATACGGGTCATTGCTTTGGCATAAATTGTTTGTTATTAATGCCAGTTGAGGATTCTAATCTATGACTTTAAATCACTATATGGAACTGATGTATTATCTATTGTTTTATTTATGAGCCCGAGTAAAGAGTATATATTATGAGTCAATTTGATAAAAAATTACATCAGACAACTTAATCTGTGTCTTAAAAACCGTTTTACTCTTTGAAAGGCGGGATTCATCTTACTTTTCTGCTTCATCAAATAGATATTGACACCGCTACCCTTGAGTTCTAGCTTATACAGATTTGATAACTCAGTTATATAAGTTGCAATCACAATTGGTGTAAGCTTTCCAGCTCGAGTCAACTATTTGAAAAATAAACATACCTTAGGTTTCCGAATCCGAATGCGTGTGAATAGAAAAATTCTCTACCACGCACTTCTGCAGAACACAATGCTTAGTTGACCCTTGACACGCATTTTGAAAATACTTTACAGAACTTGCAGGAAAATATATTTACGTCATTTAAATTGTTACCAATACAAATGTATTATCGGATTAAAGCCATTCAATTAATATGGTTTGTCAAAGTTCGAAACGATGCAATAATTTTATAAATGTATTGTTATATATATGTACCTATTACTTGATTACAATATTTACTATAGATTTTTCTTATTTCTATAACGATAGCAACATCCGGCATTTGTAAGAGGTACAATGGCTATACATGGCTGTATGGCTCATGGCTCATATACGAATAAGACTCGCACTGAAGTTTTCAGTGTATTGTAAAGTTGTGCATCGCAATGGCGTTATCGAGGCGTTATTATTTAGAGTGCGTTTGCAAAACTCGTGAACAGCTCTCGAATGAACTCGACTCATTATTATGTTAAGAACAAAGCGCTCAGTTTCTTATCCTGTCTGAAAAGTTGGGAATCACAACAAGTCTCCAACTTTGCGGCCACTCGCCACTTGCGCCCGCTCTGAACTTTACAACGCTTGGTACAATGAGAAACACCGACCTTTATTGAAATGATTTCTCCACCTTTTTTCACAAATATAATATGGGGACTTCGAAGGTGTATTTTGGGAGGCTATTTGACTTTTCGTCTCAGTTCTGTAGTAATATTATTAGGTAAATAAAATTATCAAGGCATTCCAAATTGCGATTGTTCTCATTGCGTAGTTTTAGCGCACAAATGATATTGTAAGACACCAACACGACGACTACCCACGTCACATGTCACAGCGAATTTACGAAATTGAATTTTTCTCAAAATGCCCTAACGTATTACCGACAGGCGGTGTCGCCGTCACATCAATTTATCGAGAAAATTCCATATTTTCCGACTCGATACCTTTTCGGATCTAATGCCAATGTCCTATAGCTTCATAAGTAGATCTCTGCTTTCAATATTGCTAACTTTCTATACCAGCGGACCCAACCAAATATCTCTTATATAACATTTATAAAGGGCAGGAGGCTGTTGCTCACACTCGTAGACGCTCACATTGCCAGGGCTCGCAGGCGCGTTGCCGGCCTTTTAGGACTTGGTATGCTCTTTTTTTTAAAGGACCCTGAAAAGGTTCGGAGATACATCGTGGGCATGTGGTTCCACTTAGTGTTGGTGCGCGCCAAAAACTGCCTTAAAAAACGCTCAGTTGTGGAACGCCGAACGTCAAGCTTTCGAGAATTTCGTATTCGGTCTAGACGTCCAATGATGTGATGTAGACATAATATTCCTGCGTTTGTTTCATTGATCATCATTATTCTAAGAAGATTAGTCGGCAATACCATCTATCAACATAACCAATTACAATTATATAAATGGAATAGTTACTCATACATATCTAAAGGACTTTTGGTATGCGTTTTACTTATAATATGCGTAGAGTGTGTCCTGTACACATTCTGAGCATCGTTAGATCGGCTGGCGCAGCACTGTGTGCAATGTGCAGTGTCCTGATTACTGATTGCATTACTGCACCGCTCGTTAGTCCGACCGGATATAACTGGCTATACAGCCTGGAGACGCGTGTAGACTCTCTCGATTACCAAAAGACAACTTTTGTAAGATACGGTTTGATTGCGACACATCTTCAATCCGGTAGATTATTCAAGGCATCGAGTCTAGTGAATATATATAATACATATGTGTGTTTTAGTATTTAACGTCTCTGTCTGATAACATTTTATTATCCATACAAGCAAAAATTGTATTATCTGCTAGAATTTTTTTGTAATTGAACGTACAAATATTACACCTAGACCCCGAAAAGAACAGGAATTACTCCATAAATTTCTTTAAGTTATTGGACAAAGGTGGAAAGTTTTCTCATTTAGATCGATCTGCAGTTGACGCTGATTGAGATCACAGTTTACATTCGACACTATTCGTGTTATTTCTACACCTTAAGCGTTCGGAAGAGAACGTCCCAACTCCAAACTCGCATCTATATTTAAACCTTATTACCGGGTAATTAAGACGATAATAATGAACTCTTGAAATTAAAAACCGATTAAAGCTTTATGGCCGGGGTATTTGGTTTGTTTTCGCTTGAACGATTTGCGAGTTGGGTTTGTGACCAGACGCGGTGTGGGGCGGATTGGTAACGGGATACGGGAAAGATATTCTGTTTATACAGGTCTAGTTAAATGTGTACAGTCATCAAAAGTACGCAGTAGTAACTGTAATAGTACACAAACGTTAAGTCAATATGCTGACTTCTGCTTTGATCGGACATTTTGAATCGGTATTTGTCCGTGTTAGTTATGCTACTGTGCCTGTGTAAATGGTTATTATGGCATATATACAGTATTGTAATATTCCTATATTATGTATTTGTAAGTTAAGTTAAACATAAGGGTAGAGTAGATTACTAACTTTGTTTATGTCTGAATTATCTACTATAACAATAAATTATATCATTATAATTGACCTCCACAATTCTCTAACCCTCAAAGTACCAAAAGTATTCTAATATTGTAGTGAAGCAGATATTATGTGGAAGTTACGTCCGCCAAAAGAGAACATTAAAAACCGCAGCAAGTTGCAATATTACACGCGTCCGGTGGCGGCGCGCGCGCATCCCGCTAAATATAGCCTCGCACCGCATCCGCCTTTCAAGTAGGGTTTACAATGTTTTTGAAACTCTAAATTAATATAATCATATAAGATATGCAATCAAATTTTAAAATATACATGATTATTAAATTTAAATAACATAAACGCGTATTTATTAAATTACTAAGAAAATTTGACGTTTCAGTCAACTCAAATCAATCATTCTTTAAATGTTCCTTATTCTTGGGATTGATTTGCCCTAGTTCAAATAATTATGGGGGCTCTGCCACATAAACAATATATGTATATGACTCGAAACTTGGCAATTAAAAAGAGTGGTGGAGCGTTTCTTGCTAGTTCTTCTTGCCCTCTAGAGTGGCGAACTGGCGAACTGGTAGTAAATGTAAATTTAGAATCAATTTTTTTTTCGTGGTTACCTATATGAATAAAGTAATTAGAGTTTGAGGTTTCTGATCAATGCCAAATAAAGCGTGGACAGGACCTACCCTATATGATTATAATGAAATGATCAATATACCAAAGAATTTTAAGTTCTTATAGTTTACACCAGGGGTGATCCAGGTGTATATTTTTGTCAGGACCCGTTAATAAAAATGTATCGGTATCATTTTTATTAAATGGTATTTGAAACTAAATCTACCAACGTAGTTGACAAACTAAGTTATAGCATGGTCGAAATCATGGAGACCACTACATCTGTATTTGAAGACCCCTCCACTGGTCTGCTGGACAGCGTTAACAAGAGTTCGAATTACGAGCAATCAGAACAATTGCCGGTTATTTTTCTCAGAACTGTCAGGGCTGCGCGCGAGTGATGGATCACCCGGCACTTGCTTTTAGCCATTATATCAAATCATCGCTAACTCCGTGTAAATACATCCTAATTTATCTACACCAGACGCAGCCGATACATCATTTTTATTTAATTAAGCCGATGTTGAAATGCCGCTGCAACTTACGAAATGTCACCGTGACAACTTCGACCTAATCCGCCAGCATACCGAAAGTATTATGAATAAAGTTATTCACATACATACTATAAGTGTAGAATCCTGGTTACGTGGTTGAGTAAAAAGTAATAGAAATTGCGGGAACTATCGCCGACCTAAGTTTCTTTATATAACCCCATCTCATTTTATGACCTCGTAAACACCAAGTCAACAGGATAATTTACAGCTTATGACATTCTTTGGTTTCCTTATTTTTTACAGTTTGCCGTTAAAAGTTGATTAAAATAAAGATAGCGCCAGCACTTTTATGGCTGAGAAGAGAAAGAAGGAGGTTCAGATTAACAAACAGTTTTTGTTACAAAACAAAGTCTGGACTGATGATCCTAAAAATGATGAAAACTACAGAATGTTAAGAAACGTACACCGGCGGTACTTAAAAACCTTTTTAAATAATACGTAAATGGAAAGTAAAACTGTCCGGAAATCCTGAATTCTTGAGTGTGGGCTAAATTGTATTAATAAACGTGTTAAAACCAGAAATCTTGAAACTTATAGCGTTAAAGCATTGATGATTCACGTGTTTGTGTAAGCATTGGTCATCGCTTTAAAAGTAGCTGATATTAATTGCAGAACTCGCACGACTCCTCCACGCTGACAGATTCATTGTTTTACGAGCTTTACACATTACACTAATCAAATCAACCGTTTTAAGCTATCTAAGCACCTTGACAGATGTTCATTATGATTGCGGGCGAGTAATATGTTGTATAGTTCAATTTGTGGTAAAGGTCATTTCGTGAACATTTGCATTGTCCGTAGCATGATGAGCAAAGCAATGTTTATATCATTACGATTTTTATTTATGTTGATAGCGTTAATATTCGAATTGAATTGAATCTGCGAATTGATATGAAAAACCCTTGTGGTTAAATCCATTAAGGATAATAATTCGCTATTATGTAGACTATTTCTCCTCATTTCGTACGTCACATAACATTCAAGGCATTAAAGTCGACAATTTTTCGGTACATTAAATCATATTCAGGCAGCCGTCATTTTCATCTTCATACATCTGGCGAACACTTGATTACAATACAATAATATTTTACGAAAAGGTGGGGCTGCCATTGTGATGGAATCCTTTGGGGTGCAACGTTAATTCGATCAAAATATTGTAAGAATGTGAATGGAACTGTTGTGGCACAATGGCTGACAGGAAATGGGTTTGACGTGTTCCTTTGGAGCGCTTAATCCATTAGACTTAGCCTGTTTTCATTCTACCGTACATCTTATATATGAGATCAAACCTTTGATTCGATGTCAAGACATGCCACTATAAACTAGTTAGACATATCATATAATATCTATGCGCGCATTTAACGCTCGTGGGGTATATTGTAGCGCCATTGGTATATATGTAAAGATTATGTTATAGGTAGCAAAGTGAAATCTAAAAATCTATGCTTGTCCTAAAGGCTTATTTCATATTTGTGATATTATTTCTACAAACAGACCATTTTTTCAGAATATTAAACAAAATGTCATAATAATAGACACAATAAGAAATTGTACAGTAGCGTTTAAGACGATCATGAAAGGGCCCTAATGCCTCAATTGTTTGGCCACACATGCACGCCGCAGCACAGCTCAATGCGTTTACTGAGTCATACAATTCTATATCTTGTTGCATACGTTTAAGAGCTATTACTGCGTGTGATTTTTGCCGTTAATTTATCGTATATAGGAGAGTAATCCGATTCTATTGTGTGAAGATTTAATATGATTTTGGTTGGAAGTTTTTACCGCCTTACACAATGTATGCGTGTTTTCTTAAATGATTTCGCAATATGATTTATGAGATTTTTATAACGGCAATGTTATGTATAAATAAAAACAATGCCGACTGATGTTGTGTTATGTATATATTTTTTTATTAAGAATTCTGTTTTACTTCTATTTCTAATTATGGCAATTATTAAGGGAAAAAGAAGTATAGTTAATTGAAATTTTATACATATTTCCCATATTCTTATTTATTAATATTATTATATATTAAAAGCGCTAAAGAACGATAAACTCGGTTTCTTAGTGTGTTCCTCTCACGATGAATTTGCGTGTTTAATTGTGCGTGAACGCTTTCGCGCGCGATTTGCATCAATTGTCACGTGACATCTGTCACATCAAACGTCATTGATGTCAAATGACAAAGAAAGGCTCTAAGTGTGACGAAATTTAAAACCACGGAACTGGGACATTACTTGAAATACGAGTAAGAATATGACAATAGAAACAAATACACCTTAAGAGATTTTGTTTGAAGTATATATTTATTTTTAATTTTTATATTACGATTAATGTATAGCTTGTCTCTTAGCGAGCCTACCAAAGCAGTATACCGAACTGCCCATAGCTAAATGAATACATTAATAATGAAATTAGGGTATGAATAAAGGTGTCTCATATAAACTTTTCTGAGAAGACCATCAATAATATCGACGTGTAGAGTGTAGGCTCGAAGGCTTACATGGATAAAGTGATTACGGCGAGGTTGGACGAGGGTCGTATAATTTATTTGAGGGTATTTAGAGCATTAGTTCGGAGGCTGTAGACGTCATTAACATAACGCCTAATGTAACAGTGGATTCCTAGAATAGGCCTTAACAACTATTTATTCTTTATTATTAATCTTGGTATATTTTTATGTATTACGTAATTAAATGTATTTAATATTTTTTATTGATTTTTTCCTTTCGTAAATGTTTACTTTAAACCCTTTTTTGGCCCTATCTTTAGTATATTTTTTATTAGATACACTATATACTTTAAGTTAGGTGTAGGAGTACAAAATATACAAATTCATAATAACTTGCCAGAGACTATTGGAAAAAAAACATTTTTATACATCTTTACATTTTTATACATCCATCTACAAGCTAGGTTAGCAGAAGTCTTTAATTACGAGGTCATGTAGTCTACAGTTGGACACATAATTAGGTTCATTAATATAAAAATGTAAACAACGGCGCCCGCGCATTCACACAGGATGTTGTAAACGTTACGAGGGACCACCGGCACTCATTGCTACTGTACTCACACCCAGGGTGAGAATTACACTTGTCCGTTTATGAGCATCTGCTTAGAAATAAATAAGTAATAAAAAATCTATAGTACATAAGGAAATACAACCAGACATTTATAACTATACAATATTTACAATGTTGTATAAACAGAGATTTCGGTGTGCAATATATACTGCAGCAACATTTATACTCTATAATTATCTAGTCGGACTTAAGGCAGGTGTCTGGGTTTATTATGACCATAGGGTCATGACCTATGTAGAAAAACGCCATATTTCAATGACGGAAATAATCTTTTGCCAGGACCCAAGTATATTCTACTATTTGGCGTATTATTTAACGAATACGGTTAATTCGTAAGATAGAAGGCTTATACTTGAGGATTGGCATTTAACCAAACACCTACATCAGTCTATGACATCACCGAACATTAATAAAATTATAAACAAAGGCCACGCTGGCCAATTACCGCATACTTTAATCCTGGCTGACATCTGTTTTGATCGTTTTAATTGGTACTTATCTATCTACCTAATGAGTAACCCGATCAAAGAGTAACTTCATAATTAGACTGCTATTTCAGAATTAACACTTTACTATTTAAAAAATAGGTATAAAAACGTCTGATTTTACCTCATTATCTGACGAAGAGACAGCGAGAACAACTCTCGAGAGAAAATAAAACACAATGTTAACTGCTACACTTCTCGAGGACTTTGCTCGGCAATTCCTTGTTTAGGAATTTAAATATCAGTGAACATCGATAACAAATGTTGTATTTATATTGTATTTGAGAAGACGTCTGTAGTAAAATTGAAACAATATGATATTTTAGTAGTTTCTATGATATTATTATGATCATTTTGACAGTTTACAAGTGAAAAGTTTTTTTTTATTTCTATATAGCCTTACTCTGTTACCATCTGTTTATATAAACAAGTTAAATCCTTCAGTAATTGTACTTCAATTTTGGTTTTAAATTTTTTTAATCTGTGATTCCGATACGCGGGCGCCTCAGTGGGCCCACAGAGTGGCCTTGTTCGTACGAATAACTCGCATGCGCCTGCTAATATAATCACTAATAACCGTCCGTGACTTACTTTCAAGCTCAGCCTTTGGTTAGTATTTACTAGCTTTTGAATACACCTAGATATATTCAATTGGCTGCGCAAGTACCTCAACTTGAAGCTTAAAACTGTCTTAATGTCTACGTCAAATTAGAAAACAATGAAGCAGAAAAATTAAGATAATGTCGTCCACTGAATAATAAATATTACCATACTTGCTACCGCATCCGTAAATGTTTAAGAGTTTTTTTCTCCCTTGGAAAGATTTGAAATACATAAATAAGTTTTTTTAGAATTAATGAATACCTAGTATCTTTCTGGTAGTGACATAACAAATTCCAGTCACCACAAGCAAGGACATTTAAAACGGAATCGATCGTGGGACTTATTGATAAACGAGCGCGTGATTTGAATCCATTTATATGTTTAAAAACTTACAATTTGTCTTATTTACTTTATAAGATTCCGTAGAATAGAATTTGAGTTTATATTACAAATTCTTCTCTGGAGATAGACGTATCAAGTTCTAGTACCAACTCTGTCCACATATGAATTAAGTAATGAGCAACAGTGTTCCATAATGTTAAGTTAAGTTAGAAAACTTGACTTGATTTAGGCGTGGTCGGGGATAGTTCGCGAATTTACGATACATAACGATTGCCCGAATGCTAAACCACTTTTTAGCTACGTGTAATCCACGATAGACATCTGTTGAACCCGACACCTTTGAGCAACAAAACCCAACTCGTGTTACATTATTTATACAACTCGAGTTAAGTAAATTATAGTTAAACATAAATTACTTAATAAAGCTTTTTATAAATTTTACGATTCTTTAAATGGATATCCTTGGGATTGATTTGCTTCAGTTCAAACAATTTGTATCTCTGACAACTTAGCGATTAAAAAGAGTGGCGGAGAATTTCTTGCCCGTTCTACGCCCTTGACTTGCGAACTCATAGTCAATGTAAAGTTAGAATTAATTAAATTTATTTATTTATTAACACTTCGTTACATTACAATATAAAAAAATGAACATAACTTAAAAGGACAGGCAACTGGCGCCTTATTGCTTTCAAGCGATCTCTTCCAGGCAACCACGGTGAGTAAAGAAAAAAAAAGTGTTAATAATAAGATAGGCAAGAAGTGCAAAAATACATGTTATACACAGTTATTAAAACAAAACTAAACAGGAAACAAAAAAAAACAAACTAAACTAAAAAGATAATACATTAAAAATAAAAAGTGAAAAGAGAAAAGATACATAAATCACGATAGTTTAAGATAAGTGTCACGTCATTTCTTTTCTGACGTTCATAAGTGTACTAACGAATAAAGTTATTTCGAGTTTAAGTCTTATTATTAATGAAGTTGTTTTTCAATATTTACTTTTTTTTTTCATTATTAGAATAATACAATATGGGACAAATATCCCCATATGCTTAAGTAATTACAAGTAGTTGTTGAGTTTGTCTTCCTCCAGCGAACCCTAAACCGTTTACGGATGAAAATTTCCAAGTTAAGTCATGGTTTAATCGGATTTGGTATTCAGACGCAAAATTTGCTTTGTTAAACGTTTCCCGAATATGTAAGTTGAAGCCCATTTAAACCAACTAAATTGTAAACCTAAACTACGAACCAACCAGTCACCAGTTGCTCGTCTTTGGATTTTATAGCAGAATAAAATAAAATGTTCTTATATACACATGTGCATAATAGATATGTTTTTGATAAACAGTGTAGATATTGATTCTTACAATGGAAATCTAAAGTGCGTTGTGTAGGAAGCGACAATGTTTACTATATTACGAATTTGCATAACACCGCCTTCAGTCTGCCCTGCTACTCTGTGTGGGTGTTACATTATTACATCTCAAACATTCATTATGCATTGAGTCAAATGTGGTTGACATTATAATTGACTTTTGCTTGAGTCTTATGAGTTAATAGTAAATACCAAAGAATATAATTCTACTTAATCCATTCTAAACGGTAAGAAAATTGCTTTAGCGCGTCTAAATAGTTACGAGGCTTTATTGATTTATATAATCTAGCCTTTTCAAATAGAATACATACTGACGAATGAAAAAACTTTGTAAATTGTTTTGGAGTATCAAATTCTTAGCTGTTGCATTGAAATGCGGAACATTAATATTAATTCAGGGGTACAACCTTGGTATGGTAAGCCAAAATGGAAAAATCTATTACACTAGAAGGGTTAACGCACGACCTCTGGGTTGAAAGTCAGACACTTAATCACTTGGCCAACACTGCTACTAGTAGTTTCGTTTAATAATAAATCCAGATTATATGGGTATGTTGGGTATGTTCATGTATATTTAAATGCGATCTTAAGAAATCACATGACATACTGTCTTTTTATACAATATGTTGTTCAGGACTTCCTTTGACTAAAGATTCATGTTAACAGCAGGTCGGCCGACAACTCGGCCGCTAGGTGTCAGTCGTCGGCAGCTGCGCAAACGCTGTCATTTCGCGTTACTATTAACTTGCCTGTTTACACATGCAATACACTTCATACGATCCGTGTTCAGGGTTACGACTCCATTATGACTTTACTTTCTTCGAAAAACAATATTTAGTGGTTTATAATTAATTTACACTTTCCGACAGGCGTGACCCACTAACGCTCAACGACAATGTATGGGAATGACGTTAGGTCACACGTGACCATTTTCATACAAATTTGTTTGACGTTAGTGAGTCAGTAAAGTCACGGTTCTGATTTCCAGTAAAACAATAATTGTTTTGAATTGAACTAAATACAGTTAAGGCAAAGTGGTTTTTAACCTTTGCCAGAAGATTTAATAAACAAAATTATTGTTTCCTGTAGTACAGCCCTAAGCCTCATGTCAATGCAGAAATATGATAGGACAAGCGGTGGCACTTTGCCGTAGTACAGATGAACCCCCTCCCCCTCCAAACCGCGTTTAGATAACGGCAATAAACCAATATTTTAACTCCTAAGTAACTGCTTCTACCGATATGAATGTTATCGCATTTTTAACTTTTAATAGATTCATATGTATGCCAATCGGGAGTGATGATTAAAGGACGCACAGGACTTACGTTTATTCGCGATATGTATATTGTATGTATATAGTACATAATATATAGAACATAATAAAGACATCTTATCAAGTTAAGTTACATATAACGTTGAGTTGAGTTGAGTTATTGAGATAAAAAATATATAAATAACTTATCTGTTGTTATTATTATGACATTACGATAGTTAATATGACATTAGCATGCCTATTTATATGGCTGATTGACCGGTTTTTTTTATAATTAATCAATCTCAATATTTTATAGAAAACGATATCGCGACTTGTTAGTTAAAGTGATATTGCCCCAGCATCGAAAGTTTTAGAATTAACTTTTAATTCACCCATCAGAATCTTAGCTTCGCCTTGTGACTTAACCGCTGATCATTAACACTCGCATTGAAGGTAAATAAAGTGGGGTCATTGTTTCCCGGCGTCGGCAGCCATTTTGTATTTGCTTTCTTATTTAGTGTCCGTGAGGCTGCATCATTGCTTTGTTCACACCAACTCGACAGATGTGCTATTGAAATTACTGAAGCTTGATTGTTTAAATCAAGCATGGATTATTTGATTTATTTCGTAGCTGGATACCAAAAATTATTCAATTTAGTTATTTTAACTAAATGTGTAGTTTTCAGGTTAAGATATCATAAGAACGAAATGTTTGAAGTTTGTTTGAAATTAAACACTTCAATTCTTCTTTAAAAAAATTGACAGTAAACATTAAAATACATACAAGGACTTGCTACTTAGTATTTAATATATTATATTGTTAACTCACCTGTTTTATAAACGGTCATACATATCATTTAATTTCGTATTACATGCCTATTTGTAGAACATGTAATTTTCATGTTATGTCTAAACTTAATAATTTATTTGTTTTAATTTAATAAAACTAGTTTACTCCATCACTGTAGCACATTCTTATAAAAACGCATGTACTCTGTGCGTGTGTAATCGTTTAGCGGCCTCAATGTTTGTCTTCTCTGGGTATTGTTGTAGCGAATGGCGAAAACAAACAGATAAACGGCATCTCGTGTAATCTGTGCATTAGCACTACGCGCTTTCACTTTTATCTGATATATTTACAACCCATATCTTGTCTTGGATGTCAAATTATAAGGTATTTTTTAAGTTGAAGATTTTCTTTTTAATGCGAAATTTTTGTCTTTGGCGCAATCCATACGAATATATATTTTTCTCATAAAAACCCATTTCTCGATACGCTAAAGGTAATTTAAACCCGTGCGTGAACTAAATTGTGAGAGGTTCACTGAAATAAATAAAATATACGTGTATATTTTTTGCATGTACGTTTCTAAAACTAATGATTAGGACTACACCAATCAGAGATTACGATTTAGCGCATTTTTTGATAATATGGTACAGGGTTTCTACATAACAGGCAATTTTGTTTACATAAATGTCAAAAATAATTATAGCAATTTGTAATATTATTTTCCCAAATGATTGATAACTACAAAGTTATTCAGATATAGAGGTGAACCCGGTAACCCATACTCGGAACTTTATCGACGACAGTTTGACGTGTATGACATCAATGAGCTATAATAGCAACGGTATCGGCTTGTTCGACTAATTATATGCGATAAGATATTCCATTTAGATCTAATTTAGTTCAAGACCATTTCGCAGGAAATTTCCTTCGAACATTGACAAAAAACATACAATTGTATTTTAGATACGCATATAGTCTGTATGCCCCCAATATGCCTCTATTTAATCTACACTGAATTCACATGGGACGTTATACCTCTCAGGTATGAAAATATAGTTACAGGTTAAGTGGGTAAATTTACAATGTTGATAGAACATAACTTAGTTTATATTCTCCTAGAGAGTCATTACTGTTTTTATAGGAAAAGGCAGGAGCAGCGTTATGATCTAAGTTTTAAGACTTGTGAGATTAATTTAGGTTAAAGTTTACTCGTTACTTTAAGAATGCAATAGATTAAGTATTTGTCTGTAATTAATAAACAAAAAAATTGTGAAAGATACTCTACGATATTGGTGGCTTGAGCGTGCTACTCAGAGACTACTTCAAATTATGTGCGCTACTAAGCTCACGTGAAACAAACTGGTTAATTTTTTTTAACAAGTAAGAGACAAAGGAGGTCATGAGTAAGGGTTTTAATTTTCGTTTTTCTTTCACATAAGACAAGTATGGCCGAATATTATTCATTATCATGTATTTTTTTAACGTGTATATATTACTGACATCTTATTATACTTAAAAGTGTGTATATATTGGTCAGTAAGGTAGGTGTCCATTTAGTCGTGTTCAGGCAGCATTCCTAAGCTGTTTTGCTTATTAACATCGTCAATCAACCTAACAAAAACTAGACAGCATCAAACTTGAGACTGTATCTAATATTTTACATGTAAGCTTTTTGCTTACAAATACTTATGCTAAAATATTCCCCCTTCCACGTTTTTTGTGTTTTGAGATAGTTTCGATGTACGTAATTTCTAGAGTTTTTTAACATAAACTAAATAATTTATCACTAATACATTAACCAGTGCTCTTACTATGAATAATAACAATAACTTAATCGTTATCTGTGACGCGATGACATCTTTACGCGGGAACTATTTGTTGCGCGCATGTTGTTCGCGCGTAAATGTTGACAATGACAGATTTAGTGTGGGACTTGAGACGTTGATAAGCACGTGTTTTATTCGGTTCGGGGTAAGCTTAATCTTTGGTTAATGCAGGTTGAGATGAAGGGTCATTTCTCCTGACTGGGCTGCATGATAAACTTCACAGTTTTACAGTGCTAAACAAGTACTTTCGCAAATCAACACAAGTTTTCGGAAAACCTACAACCATATAAAACCTCCAAACATTGAAAAGCTAATCATTGCGCTTAATAAGTGTAATATGTAGTTAATGTAATAAAACGGAGCATTGTATATATGAAGGCGTAATATCAGTTATAATAGATTTAATCTTTTAAATCCAATTGCAATACAAACAAACGCCTCTCGCAATATAATAAATTAACAAGCTGTCATTTTTTACGCGCAAGCAATTATCTAGATTGTTATTCGAAGAATTATGTTCAATTAATAAATCTTGCTGCGGATAATCAATTCACGAAAACATAATACTTAAATTTATTTAGAATTGTTGAAATTACATTTAATATAGAAATATATATCAAATCTACACACTAAATACAGTGTTTTATGTCGTCAAAGCTTTTGCTAAAACTATTTGTATGCTAGTATAAACATATTAAAGTATTGGTACATTATACAATGGTTTTTTAGGTTAACTTGAAAAATCGCTGCAGAACTAGGCCAATGTAAACTTGCACAGTGTAAAAAAATCTGTTTTTTTTATTATATTTTTAGTCAACTTCAAAAGTCCCTAAGTTCTACAATGTGCCACGTATTTTATTATCTATATTCGATTCCATAATCGCTTCATTGTAAATAGTGTTTTGAATTTAAACGACTTTTTCTGTTTTTATTTAACTTTGAACAAGACGTGTTGAACTTTTTGCTGGCACTCATTCAAAATGTCAAGAGCGTGCAATGTATTTGATAATCAAGATACGTTTTTGTTTATTCTTCTACGAGTGATTAAGCACAATAATTCATTTCAATATTCAATAGAATTCATCAATATTTTTAACTAAGTTAGTGGAAATCTCTATAACGTGGTTAATTGACAAAGTTTTTTATGAACTAGACAAATGTTTTTAAACCCAACAAACATTCTGATATACTCGTTTCAACAGTTACAATATAAATGTGCTCTCTTATATAATAGTATCCTCCGAGTGTCTCATTATGACCTGGCACCTGGCACTAGCAGACTGGACCGATTCATTACTGAGAGTGTCTGCTGAATGTCCTTTTATGACAACACTCTGCCTTTTATGGTTTACGTCATTATGAATGGGTAACCTAAATCGAAAAGATCCTGATTTTAAACTTAATAAGACAAGCCTTAGCTGTAATAGCATAGTAACTCATATAGTAGATGTAAAATCAAATTTTTAACTTACCTAACCATAGCAGAAACAGTTTTTAACTGTTGTCAATTAATAAACAAAATCTGTCTAATAAAGCTATATTTTAAGCAATGTTAAAAAAAATAATTACGCTTACGAACGCTTAACAAATACAAACTATATATTATAATATATAACTAATATGATACTGTGAAGTTGCGGCAGTTGGCGTGTTTATCTGTTAGAGTTTCGGTTCAATTTAGTCGTTTTTCACTTGTTGACGGATGCATGTCTGTGCCCGGCGGTTTACTTTTTTCTTAACTTTTGCGCAGTGACTCTTGGAGCGCACCAAGAGCCTAGGATGTTAATTAAACTAAAAGCTAGTGAGAAATACCTATTTTTAGGCTAAGCTAAAGGCGCGCTCGGTCATAACGAGTTCCGTATTTTTCTTTAAAATTAGATATTTTATATAATGTTCCTCTCAAAAGCGACTAAGGCCAAATGGCAATGTATCTAAATGAGAAACAGGTCATGCATAGAGAATAAAACACCAGCGAATAGAGCTTTTATTGATAAATTGGACAGTTTTATTCGATAATTGTTTCGTTGTGTTAAGTGTATTGTAATTTTTGTGTTAAATGAATTACCCAAAGCGATTTGACAACTATTTCTAAAGCCTATATAAAAATTCAACGAGACAGATGGGCCTGTACCTCTTGCCACACTATTTATTTATGAGACTTCATTGCTACCGTGAAGCTAAACACTACGGGACCCTGGCGAAGGCAGCAAAAGGAACGCAGTCAATTTGAACGCTGAAATGTGCCATACTTATGTGAGCTGCCGATTTAATCTGACCAATTAATGGGTTCGTTAGAACGCAGTACTTATACCTTGCCTTGGCTTCATTTAAAAATACTACGAAAATACGCTTTATTAGTCCTCTACCAATGAACAACTTTCGTAGATTGTATAAATTAGAATATTTGCTTCTCTACGAATAAGTTGCTTCAGATTTTGGGAGTTGGCACTTGACCCATACTTTCTGCCGTGAGCCTTTTTACCAATTTAATTTAAGCTCTCACTGCAAAACAAGAATCTTTATTACATTCACTTTCCAAAAACTGGACAGCATTTTTTCTCATTGACGTGATCATTGTTAACAGTGTTCATGAGTCTGAAGTCTGAGATTCATTCATTCATTCATCAATACAGCGCCTTGTGGGCCTTAGCCTCCTTAAGTACTCTTCGCCATCGCAATCTATCCAGAGTTTCCCGTTTCCAATTGCGAACCTCTATTGTTTCGAGGTCCTTTACTACTCCATCCCATCAACGTAGCCTCGGTCTACCGGGTTGCGAGTTTAGTAAGGACCTTGGGGTTCTGTCGTTTGCCATTCGGTACACATGTCCCAGCCACTTTATGAATTGGACGATGTTGACGTCGCCTAGGATGTTATGACGCCAAAAACCGTCGTCGCAAACCAAAGATTCTTCGAAGAATCTTCCGCTCGAAAATTAGGAGAGAAGTCTCGTCTTTCTTGCTAAAAGACCAGGTTTCAGAACCATATGTGAGCACCGGTCGCAGAAGAGGTTTGTACAGACCAAGCTTGGTATTCTTCTTAAGAAGTCGTGATGGAAAATATCTACGAACGCCAAAGTAGCAGCGATTTGCCATCATGATGCGTCTACTGATCTCACGGCTGGGATTATTATCACTAGTCTGAGATGCGTCTTTGAATAAAATTAAGCTTATATTAGATATTTTTATTATTATTTTCTAGATGTTTAAATTCATTTAATCTTTTTATCACAATGTAAGATGATAATTTAAATGGTTTCCGAGAGACGGACGTTAGCCCATCTCAATGCTTATCTCCGAGTCGTCTGACACTTCCTTAGACCCTCAAACGAGGATTACACTAAACAGCTTTAGATTACTCATATGGTAAATAACGAGGCACTGATGTCAGAGGCCTACAAGTGGCTTAATAATCGTAAACTTCGAAAGGTTTGAATTTTACTCATAACAATTCCTATTTTTATACCCTATTTATTTATTTATTAACACTTCGTTACATTACAATATTTAGAACAAAATGAGTTATTAGATCCAATTGTGCGTAGACTCGATTCTTACAATGTTATTATTGTCATAGTTTCAGCAGTATTTGTTATAGAGTGTTTCTCTAATTCAGTTATTTACAAAAATTTAATGGTGTAAATTTACAATACATTAATATTCAAAGTTACTAAACATATTAAACTTTCAAATTAATTAAACATATACGTGGGTGCACGTAGGCTACTTTCGCATTTTACTGTAATACCATATCTGACTTTTAATATTTTACAGTCAAATTTAATTTGTGTCGTATTTATCTCTATCTTAAAATCTACTCATTCTTAATTTGGACTAAAACTTGATTTTTCCATAATGATAAACTTTTAGAGCAATACACAAGGTTTCCGATCAAAACAAGTCCATGTACGGCAGGCCTCTATAAAGCACAGAAACGAAACTGTAATATATTCAGAACTAATAAAACCTTCTGACATTTTCATACAAATCACCGCTTTTACTGGTAAATAGGGATATGAAGAATCAGATGGTATGAAACGGTTTTTATTGACTATATAATACATAACATAATTAAGTAAATAAAATTTTGTCAATATAAGTATTTTATACATTTATTACATGAAAAAGGCGAGTATGGCAAAGTCAAACCTATCTATAAAACTTTTCCATTAGAATAAAATTTTAGGTCGACATTTGTTGGATCTCTTATTTATAATTAAGGTTTTTGTTTGGCTGAGAACTGGTGGCCTAATTGTAAAATGTGTCATTAATTCTTGACCGAAATTTAATGAAAGCGATAAGCCTATGTGCATTGATATCATAGAAATCTAGTTTGAATTAGCTAAAGTTTTGAAATAGTTCAAGGACTTGGTGTATACCCTAATTAAATCAGATTATAAAAGATAGCATGAATTTATTTAATGGATTCCGTTGTGTATTAAATTTAATGCACATTTCAAACTATTAAAAGCAATTCACTCGTACTGAAGCGGTGTTTCTGCAAATTTTTTTCGTTGAATAAAAGTGTGCCAAGTTGATAATAACACGGAATGTCGGAATCCAGTGGTACCAGTATTTTACGGTCTATTAATTGAAAAGCACATTTAAATATATTAAAATTTCGCTTTGTTAGATTTTTTTGGCATTTAGATCACTTTTTTTGGCATTTCAGTTTTTGAATTATATTTAAGCGTTTGAAAGCCTTTTTATATGGTACACCAAATGAAGTATTAACTGCGTACGCTTACTCTGAAATAAACATTCTTTAACAATGCTCATATTATATCTTAAGATTTCAACTCAAAACTTACCAAAAATACTCTCCCGCTACGAATGGGATAAACGTAAACGTTTTCCAAATACATATTACACAATTTTGACAGCTTCAAAAGATTATTATTTTGTCATAAGACCTTCGTTAACGCAAGATGTTATGCTTGAAAAGGTGACGTGTACGAAAAAAAATTAAATTCTCAACCGTGTTTTTTGTCTGCGAATATAAAGATCTATGTGTATTTATAAATACTTAACCCAGTGACAATACCGGAATAAATAAATATAATAAAAAAAATAAAAATTACTTTATTTGACTCAAAAAACATTACATTTTGTTTCTTAAAGTTGTAAACATACAATAGGCAACGACTTGTACATTACTTTAAATCTAAACCATTTTTTAGGTACCGTTTACAATATTCATTTTAAACTTTACCACAAGCATTAATAACGCTATAGTTTCAACAGACGCTTAAAACTAAAATACTTAAAAGAAACCACTAGAATCAACAATAACGTGATATTTTATGAACAATCAAATGAAGCAGGCCTGCACCAAAACAAAGCGTAAAGAATGTTTTAATTCGTTATAATTTTAACAAAGGATTGTTTACAGTTAGAAAACTATATTCAGAGAATGTAACTTGTGTTGAGGAAATCCCGTGTGATACTGAAAGAAAACTGGTAAGTTCCTTTCTATCTAAACTTAGTATGATTATACTATAAGTTGACAAACATTTATATGACCGTATTGTCTTAAGAACCTTACCGTCTAGAATAGAATACGTAGAAATCAGTGGAGTATAACTGTATACTACGTATATAAAGTGTGTTGTGGCGAAAGGAATAAATGTTTAAGTGATCGTAAAAGCCAATCGGCCGAACTACCAGAGAGCCGTAACTTTAACGACCCACCTAATCGTTACGTAATAGTTCGCCTGATTACTTTAATTAACTTGCTCTCTACAAAATCATTTACAAATTCTAAAATAGAGTTGCTTATATAAAGAAAAATACTTTTTGCAATGAACTAGTAGTAACACCAATTCTATTTTTAAATAAATCCGATTGATTGAATCCCAAGTTAACGCAAATACCAGAGAGTAAAAAGTTTACAATTTGAATATATAGTCTCATGTCATAAGCTTAAAGGTTTCATTAATGAGGTAAATTAATTGTTAAATGTTGGTCACCCACATAAGCAATAACTCTTACCTAATCTGTAGCATCACCCATTACAAATAACTGGAATTAAGTATATGCAATTAAACTTATAAACAGCTGCTATCATCGTTTAAAGATCGATGGTTTATCGATTCTAGTTAATGTTAGAACCGAGTGGAGTCGCTTTAGATAATTTGAGGAGATAGGTCACTCCGTGCAAAGATTAAACAAACAGATAGTGCACACTCCCTCTCTACGGTAATACTTTAATGAGAGTTGAGTAGTTTTTTTATTAAACTTAAGCTAGTTGGACTGTTTAAATTGTGTTTATTATGACCGGTTCACCCATAGACACCTACAACGCCAGGTAGCTTGCGAACGCTCTTAATCTTCTTGTCAAAATACACATTTCAAACATTGATTTGTACTTTTTGATTGTATTTGTTATATATTTTGTTAAACCAAAGCTATCTGTAAATGAATATTACATCTGACAAACCAATCTTTGCCACGTAATCTAAGAGAGCATCAGGTCACTACCGGGCGGAGCAGCAGATATCTGATAACTCCACGATTGTCAACTGAACATACACTTTAATGATTTTCAGTTCTCCCCTCGTCTCTCATGTTTATGATTTTATAATATTGTCAAAAATCTCTTGTTAAACTACTAAAACCTGTTAAATTAATATCGAATCGTAACAGTTTAATACCCTTTCGTTAGTTAATAAATAATTGCTTAAAATTTATAATTGAATAAAATTAAAAATGTATTAACATACGGGTCACATTTTTTATTATAATTATTAAAGCATATCGTTTGGAATATTGTAAAATTCAAGACTAAACTGGCGACTTTCTGCATTGCCTCAGGGGACGTCTAAACCTAGGCTAAGAAGGAATATAAATAAGATGTGTCAGGTCTGATGCACAGTCTAGTCACGATCTCCGAACGCTGCTTCCTGACCGAAATCTCAACAATGCGCTCACTCCACCGCGTCCTGTTGTCCTAGTACCGCAATGTCTTTCATGTCTACTTTTTAGATTAAAATGTAAACTTAAATACAGCTATTTATTTATTGCACTATAATGGATATAGTATCTACTCGTAAAACTGACACTAACTTTATTTATATAATAATTTTTCACCAAATCAAATTATTTAATGTTAGTAATAAATCAAGAGTTCACACATATTTATTGTTTAACTTCTATATTGTATTAAAACTATTAAAAACGATGTTATTATGGAACTACATAGATAAATGTGATCTGAATAAATACTAAAACGAACATCGAATAAAATAAAATAAAATCGAGTTCGATAACAGAGATTCTATCTTCATCTTTTATTACTTTCTATAACTTTCAAATTCCAGAATTTCCGGGAAAATGGTGATATCAGATACTGATCCGAATCTACTTTGAGGCACAGATAGTATCTTCTTCTTTCACTCGAAATTCGGCTTATTTCATTTAAATTGCTATTATACATACCATATGATCGTCATAATATGTTTTCTTTTATTGTCGATGCACAATGTACAATTAGAAAAGCAGTTATTACAGGATTTGAACATTACACCACCGGACTTTACATATCAAGCACTAAGTAGTAAGTGTAGTGGACCACAAGATGATAATGACTACACATTTACAACATTTAAAACATTTACTCGTTCATAAGTGAATAAAACGTGTCTAATATCAATAGAAAATGATTCACAATACATGCAGACAGTTCTCAGAAGAGATGGCTGTTCACAAATCACGGTACCTTTGTGTGTGTGTGTGTTTATCAAATAAATGGATCTTCTCTGTCATTTCGCGGTAAGGTGTCGACCTCCCACCTGCGTTTCATGCTTAGTCAAATTAAATCTTGTTCATTTTTATTGCTAACTTATGCATGTTAACGATTATTTTATGCAAAGTTAAGTACACACGCGTAAATCAACATTTTTTTTACAAAATACGACTTGGAAAATTGGAATCTGCATAGACAAAACATTTGTTTGTCTATACATTTCTAATAAACATTACAATAAATGTAATTTAATTTCTTTTCTTTCAAAATACGTTACTTATATAGCAAAAATATTAACTTGTGGGCGACTAAAGTGTCATTCACCAAGACGATACATCAAACAGATATAATCTTTATTAATTTTTATAGCTGGGCTCCCGCGGGTCGCGTAGGCGGACCGCCATCTTGTTTGTTTATCGCATAATAATAATTTCATCCATATGAATATGATTTTAGTAAAGTACATACATTTCGTACGTACAATAATTTGAATTTAATTGAATTGATGTAATTATGTAAATTAACTTTGTTAAAATTCATTGAGACTATTTAAAATTTTGATAAACAAAACGAAAGCCAAACATATCATTCTTTGTTCACGAAATCTCCTTATAAATTAGAATTGGAGTCGATTCACTGTATAGAAATAGTATTGGAGTAAATAAATCTTTAGTGATATTGAACCACTATTCAAGTTTGGAAGCTTGCCAGTAAACACGAATATAATAAATGAGGGGAAATAAATTATCCCAATAATTTTATTATTTTATACACTAGTCCACGATTGGCATGAACGACCCAATAACCTCAGAAATAGTACAAACTTTTAATTGCTAAAAAATTTTCGATTAATACTTTGATGTCAAGTTGTGCACGAATTCAACTAAATTTCAGTTTTTGTTTCATTCGCCTTTTCATAAAGTTACGTAACGAAGGCTCCGTTATTTTTATCTTTTATTAACAATCATCAAAATACATATATTTAACAAATATTCCCAACTTTGTTTGTGTGGAGGTAAATTTATAAAACCGCCTTATTTCTCTCACTTAACATTTGTGTTGGAATGTTTGTTTTAGGGTATCATCCTAACAGGTATTACGTGTCACATCATGTACATCACCGTGGCTCATTTGAATTTCCCTAGAATAATTCTTGACCTTGCCTTACGAGCCTACGAAATACTATATCCCACTTAATAGTATCTCAATAGGAATGTCAAAATTGTAGAAGATGAATTAATTTTTATTGTTTTCAAGTAGATTGGTTATGATACTGAGTGTTTATGATATTTGCGTTAGTGATCAAAATAAAAGGCAATAAACCCATGAAGGGAATGTTTCGATCAGTTTTACATCGCTCCTACGTTTACGAGTTACAAATACATGAGTAAGCTCGCTTAGTTTTATTACTTTTACGCAGATAATCAAAACTGCTGATGTTTATGCTGTCTGTGATTTATTTATTTCATTTATAATAAAACGGAAACTTTAATATGGTTATCTGTTTCTGGAACAAAACAATAATCTTTGTTTCACTATAAACATAAGGCAAAAACAGTTTACATTGTGTTGTGGATTTATTTAATAATTATTAATTTTATTCATGTTCTTTAGGAAGATTATGCACCATATTTTATATTATCTAATTATACAAACAAATTACTCTGCTAACGTTGATTAATTTTGGTGCTTCATATATTATTTTCTTAGACTGATTAGATCAAAATCAAAAGTTTTTATTTCAAATAGACCTTTGCAGGCTCTTATGAAACGTCTAGTTGCACGGTTCCAAAAAGTGGGTCTCATGGAGAAGAACCGGCAAGAAACTCCATGGACACTCTTTTCAACAATGGTTTAGCTTACAAAGACTCGGTTACAATAGTAATAATCGGCTGAGAAGTTTAGATAATGCAAGGTATACAGAGATTCTATACAATGCAAAAGAAAATTGAGTTTTTACTATTAGTGTAAAATGAGATACACACACTTGCACAGCGCAAGTTGCCAGGGAAGCCGCACATGCAGAGATGAATTAGCGCCATACATCTTTATCGTCAACATAGTCTTGGATTTTATAATACGCTTTTTTAATTAGGATTCCTTTGATGACGTTTTTGAACTTTTTAGTCGTAAGATCAGTTACTTCGGTAGCCTGTTGTAGAATCTGACACAATTCCCAAGAAACGATTTATTCGATTTTGTTAATCTGTATTTTGGGACTAATATTTTATGCTTATTCCTGGTATTTATAGAATGAATAACACTTTTGACAGTGAATTGATGCAAATTTTTACGAACAAACATGATATTATTCTCTAGAATGTGAAGGTTAATATACGTGAGTATATTAATTTCTTTAAATAATTGAGATTGAGAATTTAAGATGCAACGACAAGGCTAAGATGTTGTGATCAAATACATAAAAAAACTTATCTGCAAGGGAATAAATGTACTGATTCACAGTCAAGTTTGCAAGCTAATATCCGAAAGATATTTATATCCATTGTAAATAAGGTTGGGTTTCGTTACACGAGAGAGCGGTCTTGTCTTTTCCACCTTGTGAATATATTTGTATGTGTTATAACTTTTTCTGTTCTTTATTTATTATATTAGAGCTTGTTTTTACGGATGAATATAATCTCATAGATCTTATTGGTAAATTTAGGTTAGTTATCATTAAAAATCGGTAGTCTTAGATTTTTGTGTAATATGTTTTTTTTTGTCGCCTATTTTTTCTAACAGTTCAGACCTATGCCTTCAGGTATGAAAGCCACTGAAGCTAGGCCAACACTGGTATATTTCTCACAAACTATATTTTAGAATTCTTCTACTTAATAATTGCTACTCATACAATTACAAAAAAGTGGTGTTCTTTAAGCAAATGTATCAGTTCATGCTAGATACACTCCCTTTTCGTGGCGGAGTGTCAGACTCAATAAATAGATAATTAATATTAATAATTCTCTAACAAACGGAATAACTCAATCAGTGTTGCCCTCATTGTTCAAGTGATTTCACACTGACATGCAGTTTTAAAATTTAATACCATAATTTCATTAATTACAGTCAATTGTTGAGTGACAGAACTAAATTGTTATACTATAACAACGTTTGTTTGTGGGTACGAATGCGTTTAATTGAACAATATTTGTTATTATGTATGTTCAAAATCAAATTTTACTTATCAATAAATGTATAAAATTTGTACAATATTTTGCGATATTAAAATGGAGTGTAGTGATAAAGATGAACCGAATCGCTGTGATTGCATTAACAAAGTAGGTATGGAGCTAAATGCAATTTTTTAAACTTTCCATACGCTTGGTATTAGTAAAATGTTTGTGTACCGGGCACCGTGTTTGTGACAGAAAAAGATCTGGCCGTCCACGTAGTGTTCGTACGAAAAAGGTGGTCAAAGCAGTAAGGGAAAGAATTCTAAGAAATCCTGTCCAAAAGCAAAAGATTTTATCTCGGGAGATGAAGATAGCGCCTAGAACTGTCACGTAGTTTAAAAGATGACTTAGGATTTGTATCCTAAAAGAGCGTACTAGTAATTTCTTAACTTGTATTTAAAAAAAGAATAGTAAAACAAAAACAACTACTGAGTATAAGGAGATCACAGAAAAAAATATGTTTGCGGTTGAGAATTTTTTTACAACTGACCAAATTTTAACAAAAAATATGACCATATGTATACTCAAATCTCTAAGGAAGCTTTCCAATTAGTCGACAACATGTTGAATAACCAAGAATGGTCCTTCCAGCAAGACTCAGCGCCGGGTCATATAGCACTGTCTACGCAGTCTTGGTTGGAAACGATTATATCGGACTTCATCAGAGCCGAAGACTAGCCGTCGTCTAGTCCCGATCTTAATCCGCTGGATTATGATTTATAGTCAGTTTTAGAGAGTACGACTCGCTCTAAACGATATATAATTTGGATTCCCAAACTCAATCCGTTCGATTGGCAGTGAAGAATTTTCCCATGGAAAGAGTGGGTGCTTCTATAGATATCTGGCCTCAACGTTTAAAGGACTGTATTGCAGCCAATGGTTTCGAATGATCTTTTTATATTGTAGATTGTTTTATATTTATGTATTAAACTAATACACTGTAAAAGTAATAAATTTTATTTGCAATAGCAAAAAAAATGTTTTTACTTTGTTTCAGTACTTATGGCTAGACTAGGTATAACGATTCAAGAAATACCTACCTAGTATCCTCGGCAACCTTACTGCTTTCAGATTGAGTGATCTCTTTTAATAAACCAGTTTAAGAAGAGATTTTTTAAATAAATAAACAGAGTTGTGCAGAAAGTACAAAACAATCGTAATATGAAAAAACTACCCAGAACAATAAAATACAAAAAAATAATGGACCTTACCACTCCGTAACTGGATTCCCCATGCATTTAATCATGACAATTCAGTAGTGTTATTTTATGATAACAACCAGTAGCAACTCCATTAGTGGGAACCAGTCGAAGCGTGACGCGGTAGTACACAAAATAAGACGAAAATACGCCGACTCGATTTACACCGAAATAAATATCCGATCGCTTAACATTTGTTCAGGGTTGATGCTTACAAGCTGTATGTTGAAGTTTTAAGTAAATAAATAATTTTGGTACTTTTTTGGTCCAAAAATAAAAGACAAAATTATTTACTAAGCCTTTTACTTGTCAGCCAATATTACATAAATTCCATTTATTGGAACATGCGGATGTTGCAAATACGCATTTATTTCAAAACTTGACTTTTGACTTGGGAGACATTTTCCTTTAATCATATCAATAAAATAATGATTCGTCAGCCCTATCTGCTAACACTAATGTTAAACATTACAATACCTAGCCAGCTCCGGTTACAATCTATTTCCGTAAAGCAAATTGTTTCATTTTCACTGATTTACGCCGACCACCTTACAAGCTGCTTAATTTAGTGGCTTTATTTGGAGTTATATGTTTTGTTTATATGGCAATAGAATAACAACAAAACATATTTAACAATCATTTGAGTTTTTAACATAAAAGTATATTTCCTGGCAAGACTGAAGTTTTTAAATAAACTTAAAATAAACAATAAATCAGTGAAACAAAAGGTCAGGGCCTCAGGTTTCTGTGTCTGTTTCAGGATAACTTACAGGCAAGTAGGTGATCAGCTTCCTGTGCCTGGCACACGCCATTGACTTTTTGGGTCTAAGGTCAGCCGGTTTCCTCACGATGTCTTCCTGCACCGTTCAAGCGAAAGGTCATTGGTGCACAGCCGAGGATCGAACCTATGACCTTAGGGATGAGAGTCAGGGAGAAGCCACTAGGCCAACAGTCCTCTAAAATAAACTTAAGTATATAAATATCTGATTCAGCCATCTAAGAGCTTGCACTACTAGAGACTACGTGCTAAAATATAATGGTACAATCAATTATGACTTCGGTAATCATAAAAAGTTAATTTTTCACAGCGTTTTTAATTTCCACTTCATTCTTATTAGAAAACATAAATTCCTCTGCGTTGAAACTGCGAGACGTTTACACAGGGTGCTCGAGAATGTTTAAGAAGCGCCGAGCAAGTAATTAAGGACATATTAATGAGCAATGTGAGGCATGGGCCTTTAATGACGCCCGCCCTCCGCCCGCCCTGACGCCCCAACGCGCCTAAACTTTTACGATACGTTACGCGAAATACTTGATAACTTAAAACATACATTTTTCAAGTTACTTAAAAATTATAAGAAATAAAAGGGTTATGAGCTCTACATACGTTGAAAGTTCAGAATACTAACACCTGTTAGTTAATTAACTCTATTTACACAATTTTATAAACGTTTAATCAAATTGTAAAGGGCTTCTTCTTTTGACCATTCAACATGTCTGGAAATAGGGACACAATACCCCACAGCTTGTTTCTAATACTAACGAAACTACAGAGCGTACAGATGTGCAAGATAATAGAAAGCTAAAGTACTTTATTGCAGTGTTCAAAGCAAATAGGTGTGCCGCAGAAAAGTAAGCTTATTTTAAAAAGCTCCCTAATTTTATGGATCCACTTGCATATCTAGCGGATATATTTGCTCGCTTAAATGAGCTCAAAGGGACGCCTCACGTTACAGTTGAGGTTTGTTGATTAATAATAAATGTTAATTATTATTACTTACCTTTGAAAATTTTACTTTTCCTAGTATTATCTTTTATTAACATAGCTTTACACATTTAAAGAAAACACTTGTTTTACCTGATTGAAGCCATGTATTATTTATTATAAACTGTAAAATAATTATAAGTTTATAATAAATCCTAGATGTACCTTGAACGCAAAAAGTTTGCGGAACACTGCTTTATTTTACCACATATTATACCTATACACAACTGCATACACTGCGTATAAGCCTAAGGAGATATTTAATCAACGCTGCACGGTGTTGGCTATGTCGCAACCATCAGCCCACTCACTTCGATCAAATTAAGTGATAAATTAACTAGATACTGTCGCCTCTGGTTTCACAGTAATTGGATACCCATCTAAAATAATAAACATAATGAATTCCCGTAACCCCCCATGAAGCGCGGGGGTTTACTTATTGATTTTTTTTTTATTTACCCAGTGTGTTTTTGAGCTGGTTTTCTAGTACCTTACCTTTGTCGTACAAGATTTATTTATTATTTATTAATTTACTTCGTACATAGAAAGTTTTATATCACGCAGCCTGGACATACAACTACCACTATTTAAGCCTCGATTTGTTTAAGCTATTGCGGAACATGCTTAAAAGAAGTAATAACTCACACACAACACAGCCGAATTAGGTATTACTTAGTTAAATGTGTTTAATACTTTTTATTGACTTTTCATTTCGTAAATGTTTGAACCTTTTTGTATACCTATATCTTTACAATAATTGTTTTTTGTATATATAATATATAATTTATTATATACTGTAGGACTACAAAATAAACTCGGGTTCGAGAGTCGTGTGTATTGATAGACACATATTCAAACACTTCTTTCATAAAATGTACCACAGGGCTTCTACATAGTAGTTGAGATACTAATGATATATATTTTATTTTTAATAAATATATCCAAGGTTGTTGTAATAAAAATAAATACAGAAAACTATATTTTAATGAATAATTTCAAATTTATTAGATTTATTTGAAGAAAATTTTATTTTATACACATTTCATAGCGTTTTCACTTGTAGAAATAACATAAATAACTGCGGATGCCAGTAATTTTAG
Organism: Pieris brassicae; assembly: GCF_905147105.1. Classification (NCBI taxonomy): domain Eukaryota; kingdom Metazoa; phylum Arthropoda; class Insecta; order Lepidoptera; family Pieridae; genus Pieris; species Pieris brassicae. Next base: position 278,478 of record NC_059669.1, read on the forward strand.
TCTCAGTAGCAATTTTAATAAGGGACAATTTCACGTGGAAACCGGGGGGGTGTAATTATGTTAAGGGTGTTGAAACCCGCCAAGTAATTCATAGGTTCAGTTAAAATCTATTAAGCACCTACGATACGATCACGACAAACATATAAATTCATTGATTTTTTATAACTGCTCAAAAAATACCGACCTGTTCTGTGATGTCGAATGCTCTCGAACTGAAAAATAATCCAGAACTTATGTATTTTACCCTTTATGAGTAGAAAATGGGTTTTTTATAGAATGCTGCCCATGGTCACCCATTTTTAGTGCTTGCCAGCCTTTAAGAGAGGAATATACTCTTACTTTGAACAATTGGAGGTCGTATCTGTAAGTCCCCAGCGAGTGCAGTGAAGTTCCACAGTTTGCTATCTCGCAAAAGAAAGTCTTGTCTTAGACGGCTGAATCAGATATTTATTAGCAGCCTCCACAACAATACAGTATTTACGTTTTCCCCTCGTCCAGTCGTTTGCAATAAAGGCGAAAGCCATGTCGTGTAGGTTGATCAATATCGAAGCCGGTGATTAATCACCTTATTAAGTGTTAACTGGACCTAATATGAAGGAAATTACAAGCTATTTCATAAATCTGTGACCAGACTGCGTTGGACTTAAATAGCTAATGCATTACTCATACAAAGAGTGCATAATTAAAACTCAGATTAAGACTTCGTCGAGTTTCTCTTTCTTTCTCTTCCGATAATTATTGTTAAGTTTTACTCTTTAGTAACTAGTTTTATTTACTACTTGTTTAGTAACTTTTAGTTGATTTAGCTGTATATTGTATATAGGTGATTTGTAGAGTAGGTATGCAAGGCTTAATTCAGGTTTGGGAATATACACGGGCTATATATATGGGCTATTACGTCTACAGAATCGTCTAAGCCACTAAAACTTCTTTCTTAGGCCTTTATTGTGGACATCCGTAAAGGGGGTAAGGTAAGTAAGTCAATAAAGCTATTAACTGTGAGATATGATGAGAGCCTGGATTCGTGCCAAGTGCTATCAGACGATATTGAAAGGCGCCTTGTAACGACAAGTCTTTGCATTTGTCACTTTGTCTTTTTTCTGTGTAAAATCTGTCTGTACAATTGCACATTAGACATAAAGGCTTTTTGTGTTGCAATTTGACTACTAAAATATTATTAAACAATTAAAGGAAGTTTCGTTAAGTTAGATGCTAAAAATAATAACAACTTGACTAAGGAAGTGACTGAAAAGTAGCAAAAAGCGAATGACTCAACTCTCGTTGGACTCATTCGAATGGACAAATATTCGTTCACTACTCTATAACAAATAGTAAGGTTATTGGACAGGGAACATTAACAAAGTCTATTAATACAATTATGATTATTTGTTTATTGTATATGTTATATTATTGTTTAGTATTTCGTTTCAAGTTAAGCAATAACGGAGGCACGTGAGCGCTGCTTACCGCCATTTAATAGTTCTACAGAATTCCTAAATTAATGACCTAATGCTTAAAGTTGCTCGGCTTCCAATCGAATGGCTCGTAATGAATCGAATAATCGTTTGGCATCGAAATCGATTTGGATACTTGTTAGCAATTTGCTCGGGATCAAATAGATCGATTGGATGATTTTAGCAATTTGAGTTTTGATGATCGCTCGCTACTCGCTTTGGGAATCTCTTATGCAATTTAATGGCAGTATAATGGAGGTCAGCTTAACCGCTAAATACCAATTAAATTAGACACAATGAGGCCGCAATCACCTCTTAGAAACACAAGTTAGAGTTCGTACAATTTTACATTTTATATCACCTATATCGTGATACTAAACTCAGTTAATAAGTCGTGGGTATTTTATTCGTGTGTTACAATAAAATCTACCTGCTTCTTAATAAGTGCGCCTGATACACCTACAGCTGTTTTAAATTGAAAAGCTGTTTACAATAAATGTCTTCGTTATTATCATACAAATCGATATATTCTCACTTAAATATTATACATAAATGAATAATTCATGCGGACGTTATGTTGCTAACGCAATAATACTGCCGAGATGTATTTTATGAAATTATTTATCATATAAAATAAATAAAAGTCCAAGCGTGGGACAACAAACCGTTCATCTTGAAACCGGAGCTCGGGACGTACCTTTATTTTAACATTATCGCAAAAGTGAAATAGTGTGTCGTGAGAATACTAATAAAAACAAATGGTTTTTGTTGGTTGAATTGATATTTATCGTAAAAACGCCCCCCGCAGGCTCACCGGCAGATGTCGACGAAAAACCGTATTCGAGCACTCCTTAAGGGTTTTGAGACTTCTTGAATTGAGACAAATGTGTAATCTATCATATTGTTATCAACAATCTCACAGCTAACTAGACTTGGTTTTCACAGGAACCTGCGCTAATAGTGGTACATGTTACTCAACTATTACTATAAAAAAACTCGATTTTTAACTCTAAAATCTCTTTTACAGATACCCGTAAAAAAGCATCGCTACATTTACCGCTGTAACAGAAATGTAAGTTCATTCCAATTAAATAACCTTTTTGCAAGTTTAATTCGAAGTAAAACAAACGAGAGCTAAATAATGAAGTCTCAAAGTCATTAGTGCTCGGGTGGCAGGTTCGATTCGCGGAAATTATCGACGTAAATTAATACACCGTAGTTACGTGGAATACTTCAATTTGCATACAGATTAATTTTCACAAAACTAATAGGATTCCGAATTACTACGGCAACTCGATTGTGCATTCCATTAAAAATGTATTATTAAAGCTTTATCAATATATCCATACAACAATTGTTTAGAATACATTACTTAAATACTTATATATTAGTTGTATTAGTATAAGTTCTACAAATTAAAGTTAGTTATTTTAGTGGTCTAATATGTATATGGCCTCTTTAAGCCTTTTCCATTTATTTTTGTCTTGAGCAACATTAAAGCTGATTTCCCCCGCTAGTTCTATTACGTCATTTGATATTTTATTTTGTCTTCCTATACATCTCTTTCCAGTATTTCCAGTCCATCTTTTACCCCGCGCTTTAGACATATGACTGCATATTTCCATTTAAGCTTTAGAGCGTGTATAAGTAACATATATAACATAGTTAAATGGCAAAATATTATTTGTTTATAATTTGCAGAGTGAAGAATATATTAGTATCTAGAACTTATATATTTTTATTACTGATTCTAGTCCTCCTTAAATAAATAAAGTAATATTTAAACTGCGATAAGCGATATTTTCTTTTTACGATATTTATATCAGGATATTCTAAGTATAATTTCGTATAAATATTATTTTGGTGCACCAAATGTATTCGAGATCTTTCTCGAGTAGTAGAGGTTTCGTGTTCTCGTCTTCATCGACATTAAATTCTTAATTACCGAGCCGATACTTACATCAAACACACCGCAAATTTATGTTATTACTCTATTAATGAGACCTCATAATTTAAGCTATTTTTCAAGTTTTAGTGACATTTACGCAACATTAAAATCTTAAATATGCATTGTGTATTATGTTTGTTTGGTTTCCTAGAATACATAGTTGAATTAAAATTGACTTTTGCAATTTTATACTGGGTTTATAAAAAATTTCATCCTGAACAATCAACCCCTTTAGAAATGAAAGGGCTAACGAATGCACCTAAATACAATCTATTTAAATGTGTTAACGTATCAGGTTAAAAAAGGTTTATAGGACAAAATCTCAAATTGTTCCGTTTAAATTTAAAATTTCAATTGCAAAAGACAAAATATTAAAATCAATACCGTGAAAGCAATTCATCTTGGGAAGAGTCGTGAGCAATGTCTTGGGAAATCACGTGAGGGAAACCGAAGGGAACGAGGGCTGAAGGGAGGGGAATCCCCTTACCGATGCACCGGTTTTTGCTATTTCATTATTTTGGCAATGTCACCTTAATGAGTTGCCTTTAAACCAGACAGAATGTATAAATCTTTATATAAAGACGCGTTCAAAACCAAACAGGTTTAATATTTCAACACTCTATAAAATATAGTTAGATTTTACAGATAGTCACAGAAATATATGATACACTTAAAGATGCTGTATCATTATAGAAGCTTTATTATTTCAATAAGGGTTCCACATAAAAGTAATCCAGCAGTTGTTGTTTGAATGTTCTTGTCAAATGGTAATTTTGCCACCTCAAGAATTTTCCACTTGCGTAGTCCACAAATGGACTACAACAACTATTTAGCATTTGCCACAAGCTAATCTCAATTTTCTAATAAGAAATGATATATCCAAAGTGATTAAGACGCATTTGGAGATGATAGTTGTCAAGTAAAGCTATTAAAACTTGTATCAGCAGAGGGCTAAGTCAATTTGAGTTGAGAGTGCCCACTCGCAGACACTTGCCACTTGCCGACTTACCAGCTAATTGGCTAAGTTTACACGCCCACAAACTATTCTCGAGTCGTCGATTTACACGATGTCTTCAAATGTTTTTAACTTTGTTGAGTATTAAGAAACAGCTGAAGAATCTCAGTATTTTTCTTCTGTGTTTAACAGCAACAAGTATACAATTGTGGTTTGTAACAAGATGAAAGAGGAAAATTGAAATAGTTACCAAACTCACGTGAAACTGTTAGTTAAATAGAACGAGGTAAGTAAGTGTTAGTATAAGCTAAAAATACCAGCCCATAAATGGATTAACGCAGTCTCTCGTAAAAATTACGAATAGCATTAAGAACCGCACTCAAAACTAATAAAAAATTAACTAATTAGTATCAGGGATCCCTCGACACGAAAATCCACTAGTTACCGTGATTTTTAATTAAAACTGTCATATCCGGGTGAATTTCAACGAAACAGGTTCATATAGTGCATAATCAATTACATTACCCGGGCGAGCCGGGCAAGCCGGGCGGGCGGGAGCCGGGTGACAATTTATGTCGTAATTAAACCAGTTATCGCAACGATACGCGACCATGTTTCATTATTTTAAGATGCTAAAATGGCCGATTTTATCGTCGCTAAGAAATATGTAATTTTCTCGACGAAATGCGGCTCAAACTGACAAAAATTAAGAAAATAAGCAAATATTCAACAATAAGTTTTATACGTTTACTAAACAAAATACGTCACAAAGGAAATCGTCTTAAACTTGACTATTCTTGTAATTTTTTTTCTATACCTACTAACCGATATAATGACATTTACAAAATTCACACCCTTTTAAATGGAGAAAAACAATTTAGAATGTATTTATTAAATTTTCAGACGAGTGAATGAATTAAAGTTTAAAAGCAAATCTCGTGCAAACCGCGTAGCGTGATCATAGACAATAGACTGGGACGGACACAAATTAGGGACTGGACAATGGTCTGGGCTGAAGGGAAACGATTTATTACTCTGTTTCGGCTTCGTGTTACAGATGTTTAATCGTTTTACCGATTAGCCGATAGATTCATTTAATATTATAAATGGCGCAGAGGCATTATGACAAAATAAAAAAGATAGGCGCTCGACAGACGTACTCTCGAATATATTTTATAAAACATATTTTAGGTCTTTTAAAAACTAGTAGAATAGTGAACAACAATGATGTTTTGATTGAAAAAACCAAAGATTTAATTAGTTCCTTTGCGAACAAATGACGCTTGTTGTAATGATGACATAATAACTTTACATCGAGTTATTTTATGTTCATACGACTTCTTTAATATCAGATTTATCTCCGTCTTTTCTGCTTAAGCTTTAGGATGAAAACGAAAAAGACTAATATCAGTATAGAATTTTGCAATAAATTACATCGTGGAAGTAAGCTGGAGAGCTCGAGGTATTTGTTGAATCAGTTGGTATCAGATGCAGCGTGGCGTCTCGGTAAACAAGGAGACAGACAAACACACTATGTACACTGTCATCCTGTATACACTGGACATTATTTACACGGTGCTTTAGTGGAATAATCGTCTGCATTCACAGATAGCTATTGCATATAACTTAATAACAAATCTTGATGTGGATTAAGCTCCAAGGCCCGTGCCTTTGTTAGTAGTACTAACTTCCATCCGCGTTTTGTTCGTGTATATTGGCAGGATGATTTTCGACCTCTTCAGTGTAGTAGAACTTCATTTTTTAATATGTATTATTATACTAGTAGCTCTCTTCTGTTATTCGATTATCCTAACTGCGCAATAAGAGATACTGTTAGATAATACATTATGATACTTAGAACATGAAAAAGTGTTTCTCGTTAGCGAACATTCACTTAGTAATAAATTTCGATTGATATTTCATTTCTATTTATCATGAATACTTATTAAGTATAAGCCATAAATATTAAATACAAATAGTAATTTGCGGTTCTCGTGTATTTTACGGCGACAATAAATTTTGGTTTAGGTATTACTATACAATAAATATGGCCGGCGGCGCTGGCGCATTAAACGAAACCTGTCTATTTTCAACGTTTTTCTGTTTAAGGTTTGCTTCAAAATGTTTAAAAATGTGATGATGACGATTTAGAACGTTGATTAATAATCCTTGGAATGGAATTAAGACGGACGGAAAGGCCAAATAAATGATATATTAATCACTTTTATACATATATACGTAATGTAATTTAATATATTTATATGTAAAAAAATCAGTACAGTGGCGCTACAACCCTCAACGTCAAATTTCAAAAAAATATAAGTCTATTGATGCACAGCCGGGGATCGAACGGCCTCAGGGAAAAGAGTCGCGCGCTGAAGCCACTAGGCCAACACCGCTCTATTCATCTGCTGCTATATTCACATTTATACTAGAGCCATCAAATTGTTTTATTCCCCTTATTATTATAATAACCCAGCTTTCCATTGATCAGTATTATTTTAGTCTATATAGGCATCGGCTTAAGACTATATAAATGAATTCCGTCATTTAAATAACAAATGATTTTAATTAATTAAGTTTTTTCATTTATATGAATGTACTTCTATTAATCACTAGGCAACCATTACATCTGTTTGTCAACATGACTTATCTGTCACGCTCGAATAATAAACCTGCATTACGAGACAATATAATTCATGTCTCCTATTAAAACAGCGTATAAATCAAGTCAAGAGCTTATTAACATTATACTAGAGTGCTGTTACGATGATGCTATAGAACTCCATTTTGATATTGTGACTTTAAGGACCACTGGTGGAAGTGTTGAAATAGGTCCAACTAGGTGTCTCTCAACAATTAGTTAAACTTAAATTGCTAGTAACTTTATTTAAAAACAAATTTGGATAATATACACTTTTAATGTCTATTATATATCTATGTATATAACGCTCTGTTGTCTTGATAATGTAAATAAACAATACTTAATTTCAACCTTATGTCTTGCTTAATTTTTAACCGACTTAAATAAACCCGAAAGAAAGAATTACATAAATTCGAAATGTAATTTTTTACTAATATGAATAAATTAAACTGTTTTAGATAAATCAAGGATACACACAAAAAATGATAATTAATGCGATTTGAAGTATATATTCGAGTTAATAAGGTAATTATTATTTATCAACCAATAGTGACAGATACTATGACCAACTCATTTTAAAGATTAATTACATCCTACCTATCTATTGATTAAAGTTTTTTTGGTAAAGCATTATATATATACGATTAAATATATTTTCACACGAATGCACATGCAAGTTTATTTTATTTAAAAACTCGTCGAATGCATATAAAGTGCCATCTTCGTTATTCTTAGCTTTCCTGTTCATCAATCTTACATTAATGAGATGTGTGATAGTGATGCGTGGACATGAAAAAATAGTGGTGGGTATTCGGCATTCCAATTAACGATGGAGCAGCACGAACGTCGGCTAATCGATTGAAACTGTCACGAACTCCGCGACACTCGGCCAAAGTTAACTTTAATCACTTTTTAAATTGTGCGATTTCCCGTTTTATTCCCACCACAGCTTTAAGCTAAGTAACCTTTATTTAAACATTTCTTGTATAATTTTAAATGGACATTTCCGTGGCGTAATTTTAGAAATACAAAAAAATTGAAATAATGTACGATAGTGCCAATCCTTTTTTTTTAAATTATGTTTAGATGTTTTCGGACCTTCGGAACGGAATTTCGCTGCATGACAGTAGTATCTCCATAGCAGGACAAGACGTAGGTGGTCGTCAACACGGCAGCCGCCGCACCGGGAACCAGAACAAACATTGTGCTTACTGGAAATAACAAATACATAGCACAATACACGAACTTCCTTTTTTCTATAAGAATTATATTTGTAATTCTGATATCCCGGGGACATTACCCAAATAGGTACTTATCCAAATATGCAATCGTTACGAGCTCGGTGATTTTTGATGTGTAACAATTCGGTTTCGTTGTTCCGATCATATTTTCAGAAGTAGAAATCACACGGAACGCGAAAAGCACGAAATGAATCCCAAATAGCCTAAAAGGTTTGGCTCAGCGATTTCTTTCTGCTCATACCACTTAACCAGTTAAGGACATTACAATATCAAACGTATTTTTTTCAATTGCAAATCGGGATCGCATTAGTATTCCCTGCGAGCTCAAAGCGTACGTCTTAATAAATTACAAATCAACATGCAATCGATTCTGCGTCACATCACGTTTGTGTACGATGTATCGAATAATAATCGAGTTACCGTCATTTACAAAGTGAATAATTCAATCGAGAACAAATAACCAGGATCTCGGGACCCCTCTGAATACTAGACAATGCTATTTGTTTCGGAAATCGCTACATAGCAGAGCAAATTAGGGTTCTTACTTAATTGGTGGGACGCAGTCATTGAGTCATTAATGTTTTACAAGACTAGTTGAGTATAGCAAATGGGATCGATACACTGTATACAGTGTCTTTAATAAGTAGTTAGGTCTTAAGGACTTCACTTAACGAATCTTCGTAATTCTCACACTAAAGTACTAAATGATTGACATAAAATAAAACCTAATAGTCCCTGGCATCAACTATAAGTTACTTCACAATTTATTTCTTAATCTGTAACGAGCTGATCTTAAACACATGGCGCTGTTTTTAAAAATTGACATCGCGACAGGAAAATAGAAAAAAATATTTCTAAGAAACAGTAGCGGCCAAGTGAGACATTTGTAGTGATAATATTAGTCGGCTGTTTCCGTGAAACTCTTCTGAGAGAGGTCGCTGCTGACATATTAATTACTAATTGAGAGAGAAATCTTTCACGTGGCAACAGTAAAGGATATTGTCTTTTGTGTCAAGATCACGGACAGATAATTGTTACTCATTCGATTGCCATTAGATATATTATATTAGAGTTGTATTACATAAGTTAAGTGTTCCATATAACATTATTTTCAATAAATGGTTACTATAACCACATATTGTTTTACATTTACTTTATTAGGACATATAATAAATATTCTATAACACGATCTTAAATTGATTGTAACCTGCCTTTAAACCGAAAAACTAAAAAAAACTGTACCTCGTCTACCTAGAAATTGAATTGTTAAAGTGGACATCGTTTTCACGGCTCAAGGAAGCGATTCATCACAATTGGCAGGTAAATTGTTAACTTAAGGGACAATTTGAGTTAAAAGCCCATGCCAAATTGTATAAAAGAGGCATCCAGCTTAGCGTCGGTCGTGCCTTATCGCCATCCCATGAAATTGACTTTGTCACTACCCATAAATCTTCCCACCGAAATGTAAAAATATGGCATCCCGCTGACGCATCCAGATACATTCAACGGATGTTTACACAACAGGCCAGGCTCACAATAAACGAAAACTTTTTTGCAATTTCTTTGGAAAGCTTCATGTGGCGATCGCATTGTTATCGCTATTTAGTTGTCAAAACTTTACTTCGAACTGAATAAAGGCGCTTATTTTGCATGGCATGATTTAAAGCGGGATATGGCACGGACAAACCATTATCGTGGAAATATGACGTTTTTAGCAGAGTCGAATTAATTTCTAGCGCATTCAGCGCTTCCTTTATAGCGCTGGAGGGCTGCCAATAAAATAAGTTTAAGGCGAACTTTCTGCGATAGCTCGTGGGCCATAACTCTTGCCCCTGGCTGGCAATAAATGTCATCGAGGACGCACTACGTAGCACTATCAATCCGGTTTTGCATGTTATCGAGTGTCTCCATCTGGCGGCCATTTTTGCGTTGGCGTCGCGCGCCAGAAACTGTGTTACCACATGAAAAAACAAAAAACATGAGGGATGTCTACATAAAAAAGCAGTGGCGTATGGCGCGCGTTGGACGATGTGGTTTAGTTTGTTTAAAGTTATTTATGTGGTGGGCTCGTGCGAGGAAGTAATTACCCGTGTTATTAGTATTATTTGCGGCTTATTTTAGACACCCGTAGTCGGTGGGGCTGGTGGTGTACAGTTTCAATGAAACATGTCTCGAATAACACAGATGACGTCTCGTGTACTTTTTCCTTCTTTAGCCAAAAATAAAAAGAAAATGTGTTAAGCGCCCCTATCAAATAACAAAGTTGGGGGCTGGAGACATTCATGTATGTGTACATTTGGCTAATTGCAGGATTGCTATGTACGGAGATAAAGTAAATACATTTCATTATACCCGTTGTATCTAAAGCTACAAATTACGTCGAAGCAGTTCGTGTTGTAATCTCTATTTCTACACCAAGTTGGAATTGTTAAAGTTTTATTGTTGTTTACCGATTGGGTCTCGATCTAAAGCCGATCTAGCTTTTTATTAAAAGCTATTTGTTTCAATCGGAAACTGGACACTAAACAAGGCTTTACGCGCTGAGTTATAGCTCTTCTAGCTATTTATTTCTAAAAGGTTTGACTAATCTCATGAACTTATATGACACATCTCTATTTTCTCATCAATTGACATTACCAAGTTGGTTTTAATAGGAAAATATTATTGTTTGTACAATGAAACAATCAAAACTATTTCTATGCAAATTTCCATATACCTTCGTTATATACATGTGTTCGTGACTTAGTAATTTTGTTAACAAATCCATGTGACATTTACATAAACAAACAGATCTTCAAATCTGGGCGTCACCTCTCGAGAAATTAATTGTCATCCTTCTCTCTTACCCTTACTCTCGAATTCAATTCTTAAAGTCTCTTTTAATTTTCCAAATACTATGTACCTTTAGTGTATTGTGTATTATTTTTCAATTTAGACGCAGTGGTCATGTTTTATTTTATTTATATGCAAATTAAGTTTAAAAAAAGTGGGTGGCGCAACTTTCTATTCCTGTATCTGTTTCGCCTTAATGTTTAAAGAACTTTAATAATTACAAAATAATATTTTAATTCCCTTGAGAAACTTTGTGGTTTAACGTGCTAATATTACGAATTTAACACAGCAATTTATTATGTAATTGCACACCCTCATACTTCTCTACTACTCACAAGATTATTAAAGGATATTGCGTGTACCTTCATTTGATTTGCCTAATTGATTTTTACTATAGAGATATTGAATACGAGCGTGTGTTAAATGAGGACATAAACGACCTCAGAGATGAGACTCGCACGTTGAAATCACTTGGCTATCGCTGCTATTAAACTAACAACAAAGGCTAAAAAGCCAGTGACACAAACGCACATTGAGATCATGTAGTAAGGGAAAACATTAGTCATGAAAATATATTGTTTTATTGGTGCCCGCATCCTCTTGGGACAAAAAATAACTCTGTTTGTGTTCTGCGGGGATCGTGTCGCGGCTGACAACCCTTTTAGATTGACATATTTACATACAGACATACATTTATTTAATTTGTAGTTATTTTAAATATTGAAGTCACCAATACTTTAAATTCTAAACTGTAGATTTGTCTACAGATTTGTTTAACGAAATAAACTATTTTATGATTAATGTCTTGGGGTAAAATACCTTGTAATCAATATGCCGCATACAGCATATTTATATCTACGTGTTATGAGTATTAAATAAAATGGGTAAAGGTACACGAAGGAAGATTCAATTAAAGATTTATTTTATAGCGAAATAAATAATAAACAAAATCCCATTACATGTTAAAATAGGCATTAATCTATTAAACGTTCCATAAACATTCGTTCAATCGTATTTGTTCTTTGAAACTTAATGGATCGGAAGAGTTGCACCGTAGAGACGTGTGAAATTGTGTGAAAACTCCTCGATTCCGGCTTTTCATTTTAATCACGTCTAATTAGGTGCCAATTGGCTGTTCTTATGAGGTAAAGGAGAGATTTTTTATAGCAGCCAATGTAAGTTGGCTTGATTATAAATAAAATGCACCTATTCATTTATTATATGTACCAACCTAAGTCAGTATTGTGCTTAAAGGCTACAGCACCTATCAAGTCCAAACATTATTTATTTATGACCATTACTGCCACTGTTTATACGTCCGACTAATTGTGAAGGCGAGTAGGCGTTCAGCCATCTCGACTCACCAATTGTTTCACTTGGGCCTCCGGGTTATCCACCATATGCATCACAACTAGCCTTTTCCTATAGTGTCTCATTACGATTACATATTCCGTACTCACAGCCGTAATTTTCCTTTAACGGGTGAGCCAGTCTCGAACCGCAAGTGAGTTCACGTCACTGAACGCGCACGGATGTTTAGCGCATGAGCACACGCCACAGTAAATACTTTACTATTTTGATGTCTCATCAGTGAATATGCATTTTTAAACTCGCAAAGTTAATCATATGAGAAGTTCTTTGCTGCTCGAAAACTACGCTACCTGAAATATAATATTTTTTTTGTGACTGAACTTTTAAATATAATAAATAACTATGTTATAATTATAATAACTATAAGTAAATCTTCAGTGTTGGCCTAGTCACCGTGAGATCGTAGGTTCGATCCCTGGCTGTGCACCTGGACTACCTTTCTATTTGCGTATTTAACATTCGTTCGAACGGTGAGGGAGGAGGTTAACAAATTGTATGTTGTCAATGACTATAATGTAATAAACAAACACAATCGGATTGTAAATAGCAATAAATAAAAATCCAATTATAATTTGCATAAAACAGTTAGAAATAATTGCTTGCCACTATTTAAATAAAATATACACAATTTTGAATATGATAATACGATCATTTAATAATATTTATGAGTTATATTTAAAAGTAGTAAACTGAAGAACAGGTCTTTGTGACATAGAAAGTGCCTTCTCAAAGATAATTTATCAAGTATATTTATTTCCGGCTATTATATATATAATAGCCTTAAAAGCAGCGTTATGCCAATTGTGAGAAAATGTTTTGATAAGATTTTCTACTTCAGTCTATTTTAATTTTCTTGTCAGCACTGAGGTGATGTCGGTTCATGGAAAGTTCATCACGTTTTGCTTAAAAAAAACAATAAAAGTTAAATTATTAGATATAGTAATTTAATTTTTGTAGACATATTTTGTGTTAAATATTAAAAAAAGACTCAACAGCTTCCCATTTAAACACATAAACCTAAGCCAAGGAATTGAGCCGCACACTGAAGTGCACTATCGTATTATTTCTGGCTAACGATTTTTAAGTCTCATTAGTATATAGATATACTCCAGTTGGACATTGGCTGTATTTTGTCTCAATCGCCAAATCATAGCGACGATCGCAAACTAACATTTTGCTAATGCTGAATTATTCATAACTAATACGAACCCCCAGTTTGGTAATTCGTTTTCATTGTAATACAATACGCGCCCACGCGCCCAGTCTTTGGTTCTTTCGACCACACCAACGCTTAAATAATACTATTAAACATATCGTACTTTATTGAATGTTTTTAGGCTTAGCAGACTAATATGTATACGCAACGCTACATCACAAAAACTATCGAATTATGACTTGTACGACTTACGAGCTAAGCCCGTATCTTTCTACTCACTCAGGTGTTCTTAGTTTTACAAAACGCACTAAGACTAAACTATTTTAAGATAACTTATGGTTATATTGAAGTTAGTTGATTTAGCAGGCTCTTAGTCAAGGTTATTTCGGTAATGCATAACACGTAGTTATCAATATAGTATACATACTAGGGATGCTGCATCTTATTGGCGGATCGGATCCGTAATAATATCTCAAATGGTAACGCAAGACGTAGTTTTTTACCTAAATTCTATTAAAACAAAGTCGTGGACATCGGCTAGTCAGAGTATGACTTGTTCCTTAAAGGTAATAGACTCATTAATAGCCATTAATGTGATGCACCAGTGACGCACGTCCTTCTAGATGGTCTAATATAACCACAATGTATCCAATGACATTATGGTTCATTATTATTCCCCACAGAGCACTATTTATAAATGACTACAATCTTGCTGACAGTGCTGGACTTTTTGCCCTGAGTATAATAACTAATTAATTTTTATAAACAAAAGGTTTTAACAAAATATGTGCATGTGTTAATAACGTACAATAGAAAAATAACTCGACTAAAATTTTTAAATGCGCAGAGGTCTTTTTGAGGTTTCTTCCTGCTAAAAATACAACCGCGGACCACGGCTAGCCAAAATCTTGGCAAATTACGTGACAGTTAAAGTATAACTTTTATACTGTACCGTGTGAACTGTATTTATTCGCAAATACATTTTTTATTTAATGTAACGATGGTATAGGTAAATGATAAGTATCCATCAGTCTTGTTAAACCAAATTATTATAAAACCACTTCCAACTAGATTTGATAGTAGGTAATACACCTTTTTGTTACTTTGTACTTCGTTGTCTAGTAAAATATATGCCTATAGTATTGTCTTTTGTTAAAATAGCTTTTACACATTAAGAAAAACACTTTTTGAACGGGCTAATAATATTAAAACTTATAGTTATTTACATAATAATAATACAATACATAGCTTTAATCCATTCCGTTAAAGTGTTTTTCTAGTAAATCCGACCCTGTGCCAAACAATTCGCTAATACAACGGATGTCATAATACGTACTAAATATATTATGCAAATCTCCTACACGGAATGTGACTGACATGCTACGCTATTCAGCTATATTAGCCTATACATAGATAATTTATATTCAAACTAAATCATGCATCATTATACCGAATGATTATTTTATTAAAATTTGATTCTAATATATAGACTGCAATTTCTAGTGAAAACTAGAAACACACTTATTTAAACACAATATATATATAACCTGTGGTTTATTTTACCTCAGGAATAATGTGACATGTCGCCTGACATATGAAAAACGAATAATCGAATGGAACGTGAGTCGTAAACATTCGTTATAGCTACGTATCGATTACTATCGCCTCGCTCTGTCTCCTGTCTCCTCTCCTGCTGTGATGATCTCCGATCTGTTTACATGCGATGCTTGCACGATTTTAAAAGATTATATGTGTATATATATATATTAAGGACATTAACACATGGCAATCCAATTGAGTCTAGTTATAATATGTCAGTCCGCAGTTTCTACTTGCTTGTCTTTGTTTAGATTATATTGAATACTATAAGGTTCTTAACAAGCTGTAGAATTAACTAGCCTCATTATATATCTTCCAACTTAAATATCTACTCTATTAGAAAATTTGCAGTTTGCCCAATATAAATATCAGTTAAAAACGTATCTGTAACCGGATAAGTGCGTGCTATTTGAGTACAAAACAAATAAAAACTAAACGTGGCGTGGTTTTTGATTAGTTTCGTTAGATTGTAAACATTGTTTCGTTTTCTCTATTACAATTAATCATATACTTATTAAGTGGTATATGATTTGTTTTGGGTCTATGTAAAAAAAATATTCAAGAAATTGTTAAATGACACTAGTTACTTTATTATATCCGACAATGTCTCTAATTATTTTAGGTAATTAAAATGTTTTGTTTGCATATATTGCCCTATATTATAAAAAATGTATATATTATAAAATACACTATAAAAACGCAAAAATGTCAAACAATACTACAAAGCCTTGTTTGTCTTCTAAGGTCATTAAAAACGTTGATTTTTATCTATGGTAAGTACAGCTTTTATTAAACAAATAAAGTAATTAGTACAAAAAGTATAGACTGCCCTAGATGGCCTAAAGTTGGTCATACATATTCATAACAGCGTCGTGTGTAAGCGACATTCCATCACGAAACCTGCATCCTCCATATCAGGTTACCTCTTATAAATATCTAATTATATTAATCGTAAATTCGTTCGCTACATTATGTTACATACTAGCTGATGCCCTGTTTTTATTTTCATTCAAGAATTCATGTAATGTTCATAATCTCCTGTTTTCTACGTGAGAAATACCTAGCACAACTATAACTGTTTTTGTTGGACATATTTTTTTTTAATCGTACGTAGAAATGCTTTAAAAGACATTTTGCATCCACACAGACTGCCTTTATCAATTCGACTTCATCAAATTGTAGTTTTCTCCAAATCGGCTGAACGGTGTCTTAGTCTACAAGTTATGTTGCGAAATTGAGGCCCTGGTGTTCTTTGTTAGCAACGATGTTTCACGCTTAGCACTGGACTTATTGATCTGATTTCTATAGTTTGAGGTTGCTCAAGGAGTGTCGAAACAAACTAACCCACGTGCAATGTACTGCAAGTTACATTCATTTGATATCAAAGGTGCATACAGTACAAACTAAAATTAATCAATATTTAAATTTGTTTGTGTATGTATTATTCTCGAATCTCTATTTACCTCAGTCAAAGTCAAATATCATTTATTCACATGGGTAATACAATGTACACAATGTAATGTCAAAATAGAAATGTATATAAATTGATTCTAATTTTACATTTTCTGGCAGTTCTCAAATCAAGGTCGTAGAACGGAAGAGAAGAACTGAAAATAAACTCTCCGCCACTCTTTTTAACCGCCAAGTTTTTGTTTTTCACAACGTTTGTAAGGAGCTGCAACCATTACTCCATATTCCACATCACAAATTAAGTAATTAATAATAATAAAATACATCTTCAGTAAATCAGTAATTTACATAGTCACTTAAATAATAGAAGTAATTAATTTAATAAGAAACTATGGTTACGATAGTTTAGTATATCCAATGTAAAATGTTATCTCGATGTAGGTAGCCATAGATCATGACAATTGGAGGGGAAATGCGGGTAGGCCTTTAAACTCTTAACAAACTATTTACCAATTAATGGCGCCTACAGCCTTTTGGGTCTGGATCCTCAGATTTCAGTATCGTGACCATTTCTAATGGGCAAGTATAAACATTCTGTGCCGTACGCATACCGTCGACTTTTTGGTCAAAGGCATGCCAGTTTTCTCACGGTGTTTTCCTTGACGTACGGTCAATTAGCGATTGTTAAATTCGCACAAAGACAGAAAGTCTATTAATGCACAGCCGGGGATCGAAACTACGACTCCAGGGTTAAGAGTCGCACGCTGAAACCACATGGCAACACTACTCTTAATATACTAAACCCGTAACGAATATATTTAAAGTAAATATATTATTTTAGTAACATATCAACAATCTTTAATATTTTAGGCTGATATTCAATAACGTTTTCAATACGCATTCGTTGATATGATAAGCGTGTACTAAACTAGTTCATACAAATTACTTTCGATATTTCAAAATGCATTACAAATAAGTATGGAAATCAATTTTTGCAATATGTAAACATTATGTACAAGTTGTAAATTTATTGACGCATAATAAAGGGCTATTAAGAATTTTATAAAATCGAAATGTAGGTAGATAAAATGTACGATACAATATACAATCATTTTTTTCTGAATGTTTATCGTATATTAATGACAGTGTTACAATATTGTGACAAGTCGAAGATCATTGGTCAAGACGAGGATGTATACGATAATATCAGGTGAATAAGATGAGGCAGAGAGGTGAGTGAGACTCACGAGTATTATGTTACAACACTTTTGACTGTGTATATTTTAAGTGTGAATGTTATTTTACGTTTATATTGCAGAGTTAAAAAAACTTTAGATACATTTTGATTTACATATATTACAGAGCTAAAGTTCAGTGATAGATTGCTTATTTTCAAATATTTGTACTAAATAAATAAGTAAATAAACAGCAGTGTTAGCGTAGTGGCTTCAGCTTCCGACTCTCATCCCTGAGGTCGTAGGTTCGATCCCCGGCTGTGCACCAATGTACTTTCTTTCTATGTGCGCATTTAACATTCGCTCGAACGGTGAAGGAAACTATCGTGGCTTGTCTAAGACCTAAAAATTTCGACGGCTTGTGTTAGACACATGAGGCCGATCATCGACTTGCCAATAAAACAAATGATGATGTTGATAACGGAAAAAAGATAAGTTAATTTTGAAATAGTTAAAATGCAATAAAGTTATTGTAATATATAACTACCCGTGTTTTGAAATTGGTTTATCTGTGTTGTAACGAATAAATCTCCTATGCTTCATTAGTGCGCTCCTATTTCATTTGCAAAAAAGCATTTCTGAACGCACCTGAGTAAGCTTTTGCTTGAGACAGTATTGTCTGCAAACCACAAAGCATTGTAGGGCCAATATCTATCATCTAATGCCACTTAACGTCACACTGACGGACATTAAAGCTTCAACCCTTCAGCCGGCTTAAAAGTTAAGCCGATCAGAGCTGATAAAAATATCCTGCGGCTTACTGTCTTGTACATGTCCACATTGTTTATTAGAAAAGGAAATGCGAAATAGATTAACTTTAATGCTCAGAAGTTCCCATTCAATAGTGGAATACAATGTTGCCAAGATGCTGTTAATGCAGCTTCTGTTCTTGTTTAACAAGAACATACATTTTGAGTAAAAAAATATATTTTTCTGTCGAATAAAGAACATAGAATTCATTACTCAGGATTTTTATTTCCACTATTCATGATGACTACCCCTGTGTTTTAATAGTTAATGCAAATAACCGAGCGGTAGACAAAAGTTTGATCACCTACTTGCTTTTACTGGTGTTGCCTCGTGCTGTATTATGGGGATCAAAAAGGCACAATTCAATACATCAGATATCTTGTGGAAGCTTTGTTCATCTTCATCATATACGTGTAGGTAAGTGTCCGTACAACTTTATTTTGTTAGCGGGCCGGAGATATGTTTGGCTCTAAAAGCATTTCTTTGTTGAATTTGAAAAAGTTGTGTCATTGAATGAGTAGTTTTAATATTTTTTTATTGATTAATACATTGCTATTTTACTGTTATGCCCATCAAATATATTTGAGTTTTTTTACAAATATTTGAATCAAAGATGTGAGGTGATTGATTGTAGATACCTTTTTTCACGAATGAATTAATTTGAACAACATTTTTATTATTTTAAGAACATTAGCTCAGATAATAAAGATTAGCCGAAGCTGTGCCGTTCTTCTGTGATTTATGGTCTCACCCACATCCCGGCGACATTCATAAATCTTTTGTTTTTTTTTTCACCACATTGCTTTTGTCTGTGGAATTTAAGTGTCATTTAGGAAGAATGCCGTGTCGTGTAAATATCACGAAAAGATTAATTATGGATTTCTGATCAAATACATATATGACACCATGATGTACAATCTAAAACAGCGTTGTATGTGATACAAAATCTTTTTAACGTATTTCCAAGACTTGCATCTCAAAATAAAGTTATCGGTCAGCAGTAAATCTTGATGGATTTTAAACTGTGATGTGTCGTTAATTTGTCTTCATTGAGAGAATAAAAGCGATATCACTGTCTTATTGCGAAGTGGTGTGGGAAACAAGTAATTTTAATCAAAATTCAAGTTTCGCAATGGCTATAGGAATTAAAATGCATTGAATGGGGTGTAGTATGTAATTCCTAGTAAGTCAAAAGTGGAAAGTTAGCCATAGTAGCGGCAAAAAAACAATTGCTATTAGCAATTATTTAAGCATTCCAGGATTTCTTTTCGTTACAGCACAGTTTATTATTTATTATTTTATGATATAATACATTTTGTACGTAAGTGTAGGAATACATAAATAATTAATCTGATGTTGGTATGTATTGTTAATGAACTTTATTATCATATTGTAGGGTCCTTGCTAGTCTTACCTTTGATTTAATTTAACTATTGTGACTAGATATAGCTTGCGAGATAACATTTTCTGGTGGTGAACTCGCTTCATCAATCAGTCCGAGAAGGTAGCCGGCAGGCTCTTGTGCTACTCACATTACAGACATTATTAACGCGCAGAACTTTGGTATTAAACGCTATTAATAATTTTTATTATAAAGAGTTTCGTAATTGTCTAAAAAACTGATATGAGACGTGTGTGGTCTCATTCATAAAAGCCTCAATATTATATTAAATACGTCACATCACTGACTAGATATTTGATACTTCGACAAGACCATTTACACCTGTACACAATTCAATTAGACATAAAGCAATTCGTGTCTTGTTTTCTATCAAAATAATCCAACGTAATCTTCACAAACACTTCCTCAATACAGCACTGTATCGAAAGCCAGATGGTGAACCTAGCCGAGCCAATCCTTCCGTTTCAGAATCTGGTTTCAATAAAATATTATGTACTGCCATAAGAGGGTTACTATGATTTGTTGATACTTTCGAGTGGCTTAATGAGGAAATTATTTTTAATAAACTCATGTTTTATGAAGCCGAATGATGATTAACGATAATATTTTAAGATTCATACGGTCTGTTTGTGTATTCTTAACGGATTACCACCGGAAACCAATTAAAAGCTAGTACTTTTAATGTACAAGAATACATTATAATGTTTAAGTAAACATTAAACAAGACAATTAAACTTGATAACTGATAACGAAGTTTTATAACGAGGTTAACCGGATTTTGTGTTTAATTAAACACAAAGATTGCACACGTTTTCATAAATTTAGCCTTTACCAGATTAACTAATTGTAACAGCTCGTAATCATTACCTGTATCTCTTTAATCCACATTAACAGGATTAAGAAAAAACACGATTCCACATTAGTAAAATTGAGCGGTAAACAGCAAATTAACGCATAATTTAATGTACGACATGGGCTTGTTCCTTTGTTTTCGAGCAGCCGTTAGCTGAGATGAACTCCAAGTACTGACGAGCGGACAAGCTAATTGCTGGCTTTATTATGTAAAATTTTACGTAGATGAAATAAATTAGTATCTATGCAACGCATAGTTAACAGCATTCGGAACCAGGTATGTTTAATAAAATATAGACCTTTTTAAAAATTTATTATCAGTATCATCGTCGTCATATCGTTATTACCGTAATCGGCTAATAGTACCTATTTTTCAAGTAGGTACCTTCATTCACCTGGTTCATCTCCTTAAACAAACTAAACAATTTCCTCTTTAGCTATATATATTGTATCTATGATCCGCTAACCTTCGAGACTTCGGCTGCCTATTTACATCTTCACAGGCCTTTTTGAGTGTGTTTCTAAAAGGTTGTTGCAATAACATTGTACATTCATTATACTTCACGTTTTTTCGCTATGAAACCGACCAAGGCATCATTATTTCCAAAACAAACCATCAAACGTAACTATATGTACAGGTAACAGGCGTAGTATTGATTAAGCACTTTACCGCATGAGTGTCCAGAAGGTGCGTTGCGCCCACAAGCGCCCACTGTCCCATTGTAATCGTTCCAACTGCATTATGCTGAACGTCATTTGTTTAACTCTACGTACCAACAGCGGAACACCTCACGGCTTATGGTCTCCCGGTATTGTTCCTCTTAAAACACGTTAGTTTTTGTTTTCATTCCGGCTATGATTCGAAGTTAGGTACTTCAGATAGACAATACAAGGCCGCCTCACATATCTGGTCTGATTCTAAAACATTATCTATTATATACGAAAAATAAATAAATAAATTCATATAACAGTACGCATAAAGCTGACCCATCAAATTCTCAATATGCATTTGCTTAAAAAATCAATATGAATTTGGGAGATAAAATTGTTTTTAACCTACCGGTCTAGACTTGTGATAAAGCGGCGCCGGTCTATCAACTCAGTTATCTAATGTCAACTTAGGTTTACATTTTACGCACTCTTATTACTTTATCGCAATAGTAATTCATATTGTCTCGTACATAGTTAAATCTGTCGCGTCTTCATATCTCCAAAGACGGTGACACGGTGTCTTAATCATTAATGGAAACAACAAACAAGCTCGTAACAAAGATGTTGCATTTTTTCCATAATAAATCTATATTAGTAACAATATGTTGATATCTTGCAAAAACAATTGAGTGTTTCTAACGTCTTTTAAAACCGAACAATTTCAATTATTTTCAGAGGTGTAATAATTGTTGGTTACGTTGATAAATTAGTTCAACTAATTTTCCTGTGACAACAACTAAGAGTTTATTGGCGCGTAAATAACCCCTCTTGTTGAAATATGACAGATGATACGCTGGCCATAAACAATAGAAGCGATAGCGCAGATAAAGCGCTGATTTATTGAACCCGCGCAGAACTAAATCAATTACGTGAACGATGACCGATATTGGTTGATGATTAATAATTTTACTTGTGGGATTATTTTTAGAAAGATTTATTTATTTTTGTTTAATTAATATTCAAATAAGGAGTAATATAAATTTACAAAAACATTACAGCAATCCTAGGTAATCATTCAGTAAGAGTTGCTTGAGTTGGCTTGGCTCGGCCATCTTTTAATCAGCTGAATTCGGAATTCACAACTGTAGAGGACCCTTTAGTTTAATAGAGCATTCTCTTTATTTCGGTGATAGGGAAGTGAGATCAAAAATGAATTCTATTTGATCGACCCTCCAGATAACAAAGTGAAGCGGCTCCGCAAACTTTAATCGATTTTTTCATTTGTGATTACGATTCCCAATCTCCGATTTAATGAAATTTTTACATTTACCGAACACTCTTCACTGATTTTCTGAAAACTCTCTTCAAAGTAATGCAATGTACACACTAATTTCCGTCACGAAGAAAACGCCGCTGTTCGCGTAAATTAAATCCGGATATGGTGGAGAGGGACTTTCGATAAAACGTTTCGCGTCGATAATTTGGAAACGTTTCCCTGATTTAGAATCAGAGATTGAAAAGTGGATGCTCTGAGATACTTGATATATTTACTAAACACACTGAGTAATATAAGTTGGAGGGTAGGAAACATTCGCCTACCCTAGATTTAATCATAAGTCATTTAAATGAAATATTTTAGTAGTATACAGGATTTAAGTGTCTATTTATTTTGATAAGTTCTGATCTAATACTATATCCGTAATGCTTGTCCTCAGCCTAGAGGCTCTCTTTACTAAATATTAGTAATATGTTTATTTGGAAGCGGAATTAAATTCATTGCAAAATATATATTTGTAACTAATCTGAGTTCAATTAGTTTATTCAAAGTAAGCAAATGTGTTGGTTCTTATATCATCAAGTGGTGTTAGAAACAGTAACGGCTGCTTATTGTTGATCCTTAAGATAGTCCTCCGTCCTGGCACAAGTAGCGCCATCTACATGTGTAGTAAACTTGCGGAGAGTCCCCACGCCACGCTCCTCGCGCGCTGTCGCCTTTCTCATTCACTCATTCGCCATTGGCGTTTCGTGATTCGACGAAACAAATTCAGTCCCTCTCCGCGCGTCGCGGTGTAGTGTTGTGCATTTGTAAATTTTTATCGCGCCGAAAGCATTGTTTGAAAAACACGCTCAGCTGATCTATGACATAACTACATATTTCTATAGTGCTACAGCAATATCAAATATAGGAATCTCAACAGTTTTTTTTCGTGAAATACCTTCAAGGACTGTAATCTTCTAAAATTAAAATTATAGCGTCGCGGAGAAGCGACCTAACCGTGTGACTGGATCCTGTGAATCGATACTTTTAAATGATAACATGGATTTAATTATGTGCTTTAGAAGACGATGTGATTAGAGTGCAACTGTGAATTGTGTTGTATCTTGGGTTTTATTACAATTTTGGCTGAAAGAGGTGAGTTATCGTATTGATTTGACGTAGGTTTACCTGTGGCTTGATAAGGTGCTAGGATTTGTTTTGAGGCGATAAGTGTAAACGCGATAGCCGCTCAGACAATTAGGTACGATTGTATATCTTAATAATTATGTATGGTTGTGACTTCTAGTCATGAGGTGAATAGCAACGACATTTGAAATAAATATTAAACAATACTTGCATCCCGCGTTTCGTACAACAAAGTAGGTACCTACTTAAGAATAAACTTTTTACATACAAATAAATATTACTTTGGTATCAATACAAATTATTTACTGTATCAATGAGTAAAATAACGTCAAAATTCACGTATTTTTATTACCTTAAACTTAATCGTCTAATTGCTGCATGAAGATGAGATTCTTTCAATTGCAATCAGCGTTTGAATTGTGCATTCATGTACTATTATTTATGTATTTTAATACATTGTTTATACCTTACACACCCGGTGTGTGGAAATCGTTACGAACTGAATTATTTTTTAATAATTAACGTACACCCCTAAATTATCCCTAGTAGCATTCCTAAACCAGTAACCCCATTGGTATTCTGTGGCTAAAGTCAACGTCAGAAAAAGTATAAAATAGTTTATGGTCGAAACAACCGGATACTCTGTGCAGGCCTGCAAAGAAATAAACGTAAGAGTGCGTTGCACCCGCCACCTGAACTAAACCTAGCTATAGCTTAAACTGCACTTTCTCATTTGCAAGTCGAAAATAACCATCGTTCGACTGACTCACGCGTATTTACGACTCGTCTTCATCGACGATTAACGTCATATGACAATGCCTACGCGTTACAATTTTTAAATAGCTTCACAGAATTCCTTGCTTCTTAGCAGACAACCTAACAATTCTTTATTCGACATTACCATTATGATGCTGACAATTATCAATACATATGCGAATTTCAGATCTTGGAATTAGGCGAGAGATGTTTTCGTTGTCGCGGGCATTATTAATATTGTAAATTGTCGTCGTTTTATCTGAAGTGGAGGCTGCACTCAGCGCTTCAGAGACAAGTCTGCAATACATTGAACGCCAGCATTCATACTGTTGTTGTAATTTATTATTATTGTACGCCCGGGAAATGTGTTTAATACTTAACACAGACTACTCTGTCTGTCGTATTATTTATGGGGTCGTTCACTAGTCTAGCCTTAAGATTTTTCATTACTGACTTAAGTTACGTGTGATGTGAGCTTATTTGGTCAATATACGCTAGTTTTGATAATGTTTGTATAATACTATTAATTTACTTAAAAAATTTAATTTGTGAAGACCAAAAACGACTTAGCTATCAGTTAAACTCAATACAAAAATATTAACAAACGTTAAATGCTGAAAAGTCACTTTAGCAATAAAGTTTCGTTACTAAAAAGTAAATTGTCATTCGGTACCCTAAACAGATTTATCAGCGGTAAATTTTTATTATGCAATAAATTGACAAATTTTATATGCGCTTTATTTCTTGACAGCTCTTGCCGGTACTCGAAACGGTGGAATATAAAAGTTGAACAGTGCTTGCGAAAGCCTAGCTGAATAAAAATTGTGAAATTTTATTATTGGCGTTTTGAGTTGCGACGCTATCGGCGGGCCTTGTCTGCTTTGTAAATCATTAAGCCTCAATTAAACCTGCAAAAATATATATCAATTTTAAATATTTCGCTTTTGCTCTTGTAAAGTTTCGCTTTGCGTTAACGAGCACAAGCAACGTTCATAAACATCGGTTCCGTCATACACTGATCAAATTATTAACGCTGTGATACGAAAAGCATTATTGTTTAACTATTTCATTTCAGCCATTAAACACAAATTACATTTTACCCTTTTGACGTACCGTGTAACATGTAATGTGTTAAAACATTTCCCATAACTAAGCTTTCCTTCAAATAACTATGTAAACAACGTTTTCAAATATATTGCAATAACAATCGCGTAAATCTAATACAATAGCACTCCAGCTCCACAATGTTGTACATCGTTATAACACTTGGAGATGCCAGATATAAAAATAAATAAACCCAAACACTATATCGATGTGTGCTCAATAAAAACGGTGGAACGGGTGCGTGGGCGATGATGATGAAAACAACAGCCTCGGCCCAAACACACATCCAATACCAACAGCCGCTCTGTATTACCTAACACCTACTAATTGCAGGTAAAACGCATTAAATGTAATTAGTACGTCGAGTAGCGAGTTCGATGACCGCGCTAACATTCGGGATTCACGCGTCCGACAAAGATCTGTTTGTTCTGTATATTTTATGGCCGCTTATAAATTTTTAAGCGTGAACGTTATGCTGGTATCATTTGCATTCGTCCGAGTCGTTTGCGTCTCGGTGATATTTAGATTTATGTGCGGACAGCTTGTTATTTATTGTTTTAATGACTCGGGATGCCACCGGTAGCCAGCGTACTGCACAATCTACTCGCTCATTTGTAAGGTCCTGGTTGTGCAGTACGCTGAATTGATCAAAAGTTGAAAAGTATAATTTCTATTCGAACTGTTACTTCGCGCGTACTGATCGCCAAAAACATATGTTAACTTATACTCCCAGTTACCGTCTACGGCAGTGAACCGACACATTATCATTTTTATATATTTCTCAAAACAAGTTTCTCATTTAATTGGCTCCATTTAACTCGTCGTGAGTATATTCCATTTGCAAGCGCTGAATTGAATGCCGAGTTCTGTCAAGTTACACATAAGTAGAGTAGCCCAGCTAAAAGAAATAATTCGTGGCTGGTTTATTTAGTTAATTGCTCAATTGGGTACCCCACTAAAGTGTAAGACTGTAGAGCCCTCGGGGTATGCCCTTTGTGAGCTCGAGTCTTTGTGCCTCGCGCCTTTGACACTGTCAGAGAAACCACTGTGCGGGAATAATATAAGCTCCGTTATTGTATGAATTAAGTATGTTATTAAATCTTAAATTTAAGTGTCTCACGAGTTTGAATTTTTTTTTAATCTATTAATCCCAAAAAGGTTAACTCGGCTTCCTCTTATCTTACGTTTTATCTATTCAGTGGATAAAGCCCTGTAACGAAGACAACTGCTTCTTGCCCTTCCTGAATTGTATTGACAGTTGTACGGGCAATTTCGTAACAGTAATATAATATTCTATTTGTAAGAATTCAGTCACATGTCCAGCCATTAAGGATATTAACGAGGAGGTAGCCCCGCTGGGCCTGCTTCGTCGTTTATCAAATTATTTATACATGCAGCCCATACCACCCATCGACTTAGGGCCGACGCTTTTGGGCAACACATACGGCTATCTTCAACTTTAGCTCGCCCTGGTTTTACTGGTTGGTTTGGTCAATCGTTTTTCTACCTACTACTTGCCTAATGTGGTTTACCTACTGGTTACTATTACTGAAAGCAATTTAAAAAAAAAACGTTACATTGCCGCGTGATTTACTTTAAAATAAGACACTTAAAAGCCACGTTAAATGTAATAAAAATGTTGGCCAGTGTCGTTCGTGTATGTACAGCCTAAGACGCTTATTGAATTTTAAAGGCTCTCGTTTCGTAAACCGGTGATGTTCGGACTTTAATTTATGGCTTATTTTCTAAACATATAAAGCTATTTGTTATTCAATCGGATTGAAAGTTTCTAAAGTTATACGTTTCAATAAAACCCGTGAACGTTATCTATAAACCTCTTATATTTGTATATTATTAAAAGGAGTAAAATATTGAATTCATCTTGGGCACTATCATATTTTATTCGGCCCAAAGGAAACTCCTTTTAAAATAGCTATTCATGTATCTACTTACCAATCAAACAATGGTAGTAAAAAGATTACGTGTACCCACAAAAGTAGGAAAGAGTGAATTTTTGCAACTACCCTCTATCGGAAGTTCTGATCGCATAGCGTAATATTAGAAACGAGTAGTTAGAATTGTATGAAAACGGAGCGGCAGCGTGGCAGACATAAACAATGAATGTTTATAAAATATTCGACAAGCATTATACGCTTGTAATGACTACTTACCACTGCTTATGGTCTAAACATAACGGACAATTATGCTCTCAGAATATTAAACACTGGGTGTTTTGATTGTTCGTTCGCTTTCCCGAGGCAAATATTTTACTTTGACCAACCGTCACTTTAGCTGTCATCTATATCACAACAAATTCATTTCCCAAATTGGTCCAAGCGTCTTCTAGTGGCGGGAAAACAAAATCTGTTAAAATATATATAGTCACACCCTTATAAGCGAGATTTTACATTAACCAATTGATTTGAGATGGCTTTTAAACACTTAAAAAGACCTCTATCAGTGTGCACTTGATACGTAATCAGAGCGACGCCTTGGACAAATTGGACATTGGATCACCTTGAGAGCTGTACAAACACGATTTATTGTTTATAAGTACTTTATTATAATGGAAAATGAAATTTAGAAGTCTAGCTTTCCAATTATAATTGACACTTCAAAAGTTCATCTGTTTATCTTTAATGTATTTTGTCTGTTAGATTTATTTTACATTTATTATACAAGGCAGTATATTTGTGTATTTGTTAGACTAGGCCTGTGGTAAACCGGTTGATATTTAATGCAATCAGGCCACCGTGTTTCTCTCATTGGCGCCAATTAGAACCGAATACTTTAGAATGGCATCTACCGAATGTATTTTAATTTTTATAACCTTACACTCGACCCAATTGAACATTCAAATCGTTATGGTTTCGCGAGACCAGATTCCCGACAGAGGCTCGGTAGTTTTCGAAATCGAAACACAGGGCAGACCTCACCCTATCAATATAAAGAAAATATTATTCGATTACATATAAAACAACGGGCCAAAATAATGATTTTCGTTCTCCATAGTCCGTTATAATATTGTGAAGGAGTATGTAACCCGGTGTACTGATAAGGTTGTTTAATTACAATATGATAGAGCTGCATGATTTATTGATATTGGTACTGATAAACTGATAACAGCTACGACGACCAGATACCACTACCTAACACCGCTCGGAATTTATTTTTAATTCTAGATGATTCTAATCAAACGTAAAATTTTTCAATTGCATGGGATTTTTTAATAGAACGCAATTTATTTTAACGATTGCACTTTGACAGATTGTATCTATTGTTCATTTGTCGCCGTATCTACAAAAACATGATTGAATTAACTGTAATACAGAGATGATGATGGTAATACTCCCGATGACAGATCAAATAGATTTTTCACATATGGGAGTGTTTTCTCGCTAAGGCCCAACTCTGAATTTTACGCCGAAAGCGTGCTTGCGAGTAAACGACATAAGAACAACGCTTATATACTTGCGTTTCATATAAAACCATTTCTTCCTAAAATATCGAGAAAAATCTTTACGTAACGATAAGAAAATCCGCGTTATCATTGAAATCTGAATGCTCGAGGCAATAACATAAAATTTAGTTTTATAACACGTATCGTAAACTTGTAATAGTGTAGTTACACGGTATAGCGTGTACAAGATTGAGTGATAACCGCTGATAACGCGTGTTAGCTCCCTTATCACCTTTGCCAATTTTTTAGTTTTGTATGGATTAGAAAATCTCGTGGTAACGTAGACCAAGATATCATCTATAAATATGGTTCCTCATTCAATGGAAATCATTGAATCGGATAGTTGTCTTAGCTAGGGTCAGGAGAAGTTGGATTACATTATGGCCGGGGGTTGTCCGGGGGCCGGAGTGCGGGGTGTTCGGTAATCACGTCAGGGATACACCCTTGTGAAAAATTGTAGTCTGCCAAGTCTTTGCTAGAATAAAACGGTTAGAACATTGAAGTCGTATGTGGCTGCGGACTATGACCTAAAGTCTTGTCTCAATTAATAAATACATTTGAAAGAAAACACTTTTTTACCGGATTGAAGCTATTTATTATAATACATATATATATATATAGCTAATAGCTTCAATCCGGTATATATAAATTATAAGTTTATATCCAGTAAAGAAGTGTTTTCTTTCAATGTGTAAAAGCTATGTTAACAAAAGCCAATACTATGTACATAGTATTTTTTTTCAGCTAAAGTACAGTTTTCAGTTCTGAAAGCTATGCTTTTCCGTAACAGACCAACTCGCGTTTACATTACGAGTTAAACATTTAAAATTACAATTCATAAGGTCATACTCGATTGTTCGATTAAAGCCTGCACTGTTCAAACAGTCGTTTGTTATGCTCACAATGAACCTTTATAATTTATATAAGCGCACAAACAAATCCCTAATTTATCGAAAATCACCCGAATAGCAGCCGAGGAATTTTCGTAATGGCAACATTAACTAGAAGTGTAGTACAAACGAAACAAAACTTTACTGCCCATAAATTAGGGCGTATATCGGTGTGGGGTGGAATTTGCCAGGCATCGATTATTTGGACAAACAAGACTTGCAATAAATCATCCGTTCCCGACTACCTGAGCGCGATCGATATCAAAAAGACCCCATTTTGAAACATAAGGAAGTGACAGTTTCTAACGCAGTTCGACCATTACGGGAACCGATATTTAACAATAGTATATCCATTTAAAGTAATCTTTAAAAGCTTAACGAGAGATACACTTATAATTAATTATTTATTTGACTTATCAAATAGAAAAAAAGTTGTAGTAAGCAATTTGATTTTTTCTTAAGCCTTAAGGGAATTATTCACCCAAGTTGCTATTAAACACGAATGACGTGTCATATGTCAAAACTTATTGGAATTTGAAATGAATATAATACAATGGCGGAATCAAAAAAGTTCCGGAATGTGAGCAATGCGGGCTTAATCTCACTCAGATCATTCAGACTCAATGAACGAACAAGGGACCGATCTAAAAATAGTGTCATTCCCCAAAACATTTCATCACCACTGCGGTTATATTTTTGACAATATCAAATATCAATGCACGAGAAAATTATTTAGTAAAAGGCTACACAGCTAATGGTGTCTAAATCATAGACTACATTCTGTATTGAACGAATTTACCAAAATAAATAATTCTTTAAATAAATAAACTTAAACATAAAATAACGACCATTTTTTATAGTGTCAGCCGGTCACAGCACCTGTTTCACAGAATTAGATGTAGATAAAGCGGCCCAGGTAAAATATTTTATTTTCACGGGTACACGTATTGTTTTAAAAATAATAGTCTTAATGCGACACTTTAAGCTTAATTGCGTTGTAAAAATTTTGCGAAATTCTTCAACATTTGTTTGCAAATTGGCAGCCTGCCTTCGTTTCATATTTTAGTGCAACATTTTCTTTGAAACGTAACGCATTGTCGACCTATCGGCCTTGGGGAAGATGTTTTATGACCTCTTCTATTGTTTTAAGGGAGGTATTTAAGGGAGATTACAAAAAATGTAAACTCTATTTGGAAAGATTACAGGCAAAAGAATCTTGCAAAGATGCTTACTAGACTTACTAATGTTTTTTATTTGTTAGTCATATAAATTTGCTCTTAGATTTCGCGGTTATAAAAAAGTTTACTGCAAATGTAGAACATTTGGTCTACATCTGGAAGTCATGACATTTTATCGTAATTATTAATTAATGTTATTGTTATATTTTCTTATACTTATTTATTTTTTATCTCAGTCATACGAGGGTGTAATTATACACTTTGTCGAGACAATATAGGGGAGGAAACAAAGACCGGTAGGTACTTATATGCAAATTAAACATTTATACGTAGAAAACGAACAACTTTTCCAAGAAACTAATCTTCGTCTTAACGTTTATTTTTAATTTTAATAAACACAGAAAGAAATAATATTGTACAAACGCAGTCTATTTATTAAAGCATTGCCTTATCCGCTTTACATAGTTCAAATAATGATTATAATTCGTTATTGTGAACGGAATATACGGAATTAATTTGGGTTTTTACATCATCATGTCAACATATAATCAAATCATAAATTATTCATGAATCTGTGAATTTCTACCTTTTTTATAGATGTTTTTCTAATACATCTAGTTTATAGCACACTTAAATGTACGGTATTAGTTACAATGAAAATCATACACTATAAATCTCATAAATTTTACTGTCAAGTGTCAAACGAACATAAGCTGAGCTAAACTATCAAATATAATACTACTCAAGACGTAGATAACACTATCTGTCGATGAAATCATGTCATACTATACGTGACACAATTATATTTTGTAAATTCAAACGAACAGAGTTCAACAAAAAGTACTTGAGAAAACTAAATAGCGGTAATCTTGCGGTTTTTGCATTACACGTGCCTTTAGATTATTCTCATACAATTAGTTACATGGAAAACTGTTGCTTAAATACATAATCATAAAAAAAATGAGCAAACGATAAAGTTACAGTTAGCTGCAGTCTGAGTGACAGGATCCTGCTTAACCACTCCACGACTGAGCCCGTGAATATCACTGTAACATGCGAAACTATGAAATGATAAGAGAATAATGTATGTACAATTATGATAGGCCACTTGTTCCAGCTTTAAGACGTTCTCAAAAATGAGTATCAGAACCTCCAAAGATACCTAAATTCATGTGGGTCAAATTTGATAGGTCATTATCATCATAGGGATAGCCATTGCCGAACTGAAGTATTCCAAGCATATCAAGGATATACTACTTGTTATAATAATAATTGAGCCAATTTAATTCCTTACAATTAAAAATTATATATCATATGAGTGTTAGTTTTGTTTCCTACAGCATGGACCCCTGTTTGTTAAAGGCCTCCTGCAGAACTCTCCATTTGGATCTTTTCTAAGATTCCTCCATCCATTGCTCCCCAGAAACTTTGACTCGTCAGCCCATCGCTTTTGTGGTTTCTTTTTCCTGGAGGTCCCTTCTATCGGGTGGTTGTGGCGGTCGATCTTTTATCTGTACACCATGTAATATGGCGTATCGATTATCATTTCAGCTGTAAGGCGTTGTTTTTAGATTATTATACCCTTATGTTAGAATGGTCCGCACCATTAACCTCTGGGTCACCTTCGACTTCACTGTTTCAGCTCGTCATGGGCTTGTTAACGGGTATTATTTCATTTAAGCTTTATCAGAAGTTACATTTTTACGCAGTGACAATAAAGCTATAAATTATACAGTCGGTTCTAACAAGAAAGCGACAAAAAATCGTCACGCAACCACCCTTTCATTATAATATATAGAAGCGGGTTGACAGGGAATTTTGAATGACTAAGTTCAGATAAACTTCTTTAATGTAGAATAGTTTCCCCGAGTTCGTAAAACCCCTGAGGTCACGGGTTCACCTCAGAAATATACTACGTCCGTACCTTATATGTATTTTTAATGAACTCTATACAGCTCCCAGCGTTACTTATATGGAGACTATTTAAGATACATTTGTATTTACTTTATGTTATTTAATTTGTTATATTCGCTTTTAATTAGTCAAAGATTTTTATCAGTTCGTTTTAACTACCGGTAAACTCACCCGTTAAATATACAAACAGGCAGTTCCCACAAACGCAATAAGGACAAATCTGGCGGGCGGGCTCGTTTGTACGTATTTTCATTAGCGGTCTAACTACTTCACCGGTGGTGCTAGTGAACGCGTTAAGCGATTTATTAGATTCAAGTAAATTGGAACTCTTAGTAACCTAGTCTTAGTGGCCCGTCTTCGTTCTTCGGTTGTAATTCCCGTTTTTAAACCAAATTGTATAATAACAAATGAAGACCTTTGTTTTCACCCTTAGTGCGCAGAGACATACCAAATAAACATTTGCTTATCCGTTTACAATTTTGTATGGTACAGATAAAAAACTAATATAGGCTGGAGATGAAGCTTATGATGCAAATTTTCAGTAAAAAAAAATAACTAAGATTTTTCTAAAGTTCCTTGTACCACGCCACAGTCTATAAGCTTTTAATCAGTTGGCGCGAAGCCAACCGATCGGGCATCAACCTCGACCGGCCATTTCTGTCAAACGACAACCTGTCAAAATTATTCCCACATGACCATTGAACACCTTATACGAAAGAAAGCCAAAATTAGGAGGACATTTTATTTTAAACCAGAACGATTATAAACACGGGTTTACTTTAATTAGAGGAGTAGTATTAATATTATATTAGCTGTTGTGGTTGATGGTGAGTTTATAATTTAAGCCAATCAAAAAGGATACGATTAAACATCAGTTTAGGAACCGATTGATTAATTTGAAATGCGGATTGCATTTAGCGACACGTCCAAGCTACTCGACACCAGCTTTTACAGCTCTTTCTCAACCAGAATAACGAGCTGCCGAGCCTTCGGTTACGTAAACATTGTTAGCGGTTCAATCAGTTAGACAAAAGCGATATTGAGTTTGATTATATTTTCGCGACTTTGTGTATTCAAAACTTTCGGTAGTTTAAAAACCCTCGCTAAGGGATAACGAGCATCCTTTTTAGATAGATAGAAATACCCCTTTATAAAGTCAGTACATTACAATTGAAATGCATTAATATATTTTTGTCAATTGTATTTCCTTATTCAGTAATACACATGTTCTACAAAAACAGCTGCACTATTGAATATTAATTAAAACTTCCTTATTAACAGTGCGATGGGTGTCTTAACCATATTACTAATTAAGGCCTTGCAAAGTTGTAAATAAGGACTGGTTCACCGAAACCGCTACCTCAGAAATACCAAGCTAATATCTATGCCTATGATAAGGATAAAATAGAACTCAATAATAATATTATTAATAAAAGTATATTGCCTCGATTATAGGAGAATAATTCATCTGTTTGTTTTTCATAAAAAGCGAGAGAGACCTCACCGGTAGGTATGGTATAATTGATACGGTCTGCAACTGCTACAAATTTTACGAGTGCATTGTTTATAGTCGCTCGACCACCCCACATTGCGTCCCTATAGAAAGCTGTTTTTAGAAATTTTATGGCTTCATAGCTGACATGGTCCTGAACCTATGGTTTGCAAAATTAAATTCAATCACATGGGGTTCAGATATCTCACGTCTTTTTGGCGCAATAAAATAAATTTTTTTCAAGCTTTCGCTAGATTAATCCGGCATTTAGTATTGTGTCGTGTCCGATACTCAATTTTATATTATTTGCTGAAATGGCAGAAATCTTCTATATATTTATTACTAAAGGTTTAATATAAATATCACGTCACCACCAGTCCATTATACTCGAACACTAAATGTAAGTTATCTGAATGAAAAAAGGATCTCCGGTCTGTTTCACTGATTCACTGAACAGCCTTTTCCAATGCTTTTATTCCATAGGGCCGAGCTTCAGTAAAAAGCATGAATGCAATGCGGACTACTAACGAGTGAAATTATTTTCAGTTTGTCGTTGAGAATAGTTTCTCGTACTCGAATACTCTTTAGAGGCGGATGTGTCTTCGCTGGGCCAGTTCGGTTAATATCAATTTAACGATCCGCCATACACGTGGCGGTAACAGATACGCGCACTGAATGCCTTTCTTTAGAGGTGCCCTTCCGTTTAGGATCAAACGACTTCAAATTCGAGTCGAGCGTAACAAATCGGCCACCCTCGGACGTGTGTATTATCTGACTTAGATAAGAACTAATAAAACAATGCTAAAATGGCTTTTTTACAATTTCCAGATGCGGTTAGCATAGCGCGATGCTAGGCGTGTGGGTGTGGGCGTGCGCGGTGGCGGCGGCGGCGGCTCTGCAGCCTCGCTGTGAGGAGATCACCATTCCCATGTGCCGTGGTATAGGATACAACCTCACCTCCTTCCCCAATGGGCTCGACCACGACACGCAGGATGAGGCCGGCCTAGAGGTTAGTTTTCGCATCTTGTATCATCCACTTTGAATACAACATTCGACAGGTGTTTATCTACGAGTATGTAGACGTTATGTATTTACGTTGCATTATTTCATTGCAGGTGCACCAATACTGGCCACTCGTGGAAATTAAATGTTCGGCCGACTTGAAGTTCTTCCTGTGTTCTGTGTACACTCCCATATGCTTCGAGGACTACGCCATGCCGGTGCCGGCTTGCCGCAGCGTGTGCGAGCGCGCCCGGGCCGGCTGTGCGCCGCTCATGCAGAAGTACGGGTTCCAGTGGCCCGAGCGAATGGCCTGCGAGAAGTTGCCCCGGCTGGGCGATCCCGACCATCTCTGCATGGAGGAGAACGATCGCGCGCAGGAACCCGAGCCGCCGCGGCCGCCGCCTCGCCGGCCGTACAAAAACCACTGCAAGGATCCAAAAAACTGCGAAAGCGGCCCGGCTGCAAGCCCGGGCGAGGTCGCAAGCGAGGAGTGCGCGTGCGCGTGCCGGCCGCCCCTGGTGAGCGTGCGCGCCCTGCACAACGCCAGCGCGCGCACGGCCGGCGTGCCCGGCTGCGCGCTGCCGTGTCGCGGCCCGTACTTCACTCGCGAGGAGAAGGACTTCGCGGCCGTGTGGGTGGCGCTGTGGGCCGGCCTCTGCGCCTTCTCCACCCTCATGACGCTCACGACCTTCGTCATTGACTCGCAGCGCTTCAAGTACCCCGAGAGACCGATCGTCTACCTCTCCGCTTGCTACTTCATGGTGGCGATCGGGTACCTGGCGCGCCTGGTCGTCGGCCACGACGAGATCGCCTGCGACGGGGCGCTGCTCAAGACCTCCTCGAACGGCCCCAGCGCTTGCACCCTCGTCTTCGTCCTCGTCTACTTCTTCGGCATGTCGTCGTCGATATGGTGGGTGGTCCTTTCGTTTGCCTGGTTCCTCGCGGCCGGCCTCAAGTGGGGCAACGAAGCGATCGCGGGCCACGCCCAATACTACCACCTCGCCGCCTGGTTGATCCCCGCCGCCAAGACCGTCGCCGTGCTGTTGGCCGGCGCCGTGGACGGCGACCCCGTGGCCGGGATCTGCTACGTCGGCAACACTTCTTCGGAGAATCTGAAACGCTACGTCCTGGCGCCGCTGATAGTGTACTTCGCCCTCGGCGCGACCTTCCTGCTGGCCGGCTTCGTGTCCCTGTTCAGGATACGCTCGGTGATCAAGAGGCAGGGCGGCATCGGCGCCGGCTCCAAGGCGGACAAGCTCGAGAAGCTGATGATCCGCATCGGCGTGTTCAGCGTGCTCT
Organism: Pieris brassicae; assembly: GCF_905147105.1. Taxonomy (NCBI): domain Eukaryota; kingdom Metazoa; phylum Arthropoda; class Insecta; order Lepidoptera; family Pieridae; genus Pieris; species Pieris brassicae. The sequence goes on from NC_059669.1 coordinate 315,477, forward strand.
ACGCGGTACCGGCGGGGGTGGTCATCGGCTGCTTCGCGTACGAGGCGGGAGGCCGCGAGGACTGGCTGCAGCGCGTCGCGTGCGGGTCGGCCTGCGGCGGCAAGCCCGTCTACTCGGCGCTCATGCTCAAGTACTTCATGGCGCTGGCCGTGGGCATCACGTCGGGCGTGTGGATCTGGTCGGGCAAGACGCTGGACTCGTGGCGCCGCGTGTGGCGCGGAGGCCGGGCACCGGCGCCCGCGCACCGCGCTCTCGTGAAGGGCGCCGTGTGACGCGAAGTGGCGGCCGGCCCGCCGCCCGCGCCGCCCCCCGCCCCGCTGCCGCCGCCGCCGCCCTCGCACCCGCTTCCGCCGCCTCACGCGCCGTCGGCCTCCGCGCGATCCGCCCAGCCGCTCTCCGACTACGGCCCGGTGTGAGCGCTCCTCACGACGACCGACCGACTGCCGCAGTGGATAGTCAAATGGACTGAAGTGATCGTTTCTCTCGAAACGAAGGGACGAATCGTCGAGCCCCTCGAAGTGCCATTTTCGACGTTTCTCTGCCCACGGTCAAATTGTAAATGTGATAAACGCACGGCCCGTGCGCATTTTATATTATAGGGAGTGAATGTGAGTCGCGACTTGTCTAGTCTTAGCATAAACGGAACGCGCGACGCGGTCGACGAGCGCGTATACGTAATCTTCAGGTGCGACAGTCGATTGATTGCCGCACGAGAGGATGTATCCATATTCGACGTAAACCAACCAACCGTTCAAACTCACTCCACGTTCCGCTTAATATCCGCTCCTTGAGACGCCATCAAAGGATTCGAAACGAACTATCGTGACATCCTCACTCGACACGTTTAGAAAAACGGGAAATAACTAAAATAGTTAAACGACGGAAGCGGCTATTAAACGGAGTCAGCGGAATGGCGGCATCGTAACGCGAGTTCCGCGTTGTATCCGAATTGCGTAGATACCGCAAACCCACGCTCGGTCCGGCCGACTAAACAATTTGAAGAATCATAGACAAAAATACGTCCGACTACAGAGACCGCGAAGGAGTCGTCGATGGAAACGCCGACTTCCTCTCGGCTTCTGTGGCGAGGGACGGTTTCGCGATTCACTCGGCCGCGAACGGGACGCGGCTAAAGTGATTCGCCATCGTGCCGTTTCGCTCGCTCGTATTGTGTACGTTTGTAAAGCGAGAGCGAGAGGACGAGCGTTCGAGTCGGACGCGTATCTTTTAGATGAATAAGGCTAATTTACTTTATACCTTTTAATTATTGGGTAATTGTAATTTAATAATAATTCTGAAATAATGCTGTAAAATTGTACGTAATAATATTGTATCTATGATCGTGGTATACGTAATAATTTAAAAATTAAATAATTCTATAAGATTCATCTCGGATGTGTTCGTGTAGGTATTTCTTGAATGCGAACCGCCGCTAGATGTCTCCCTATTAGTTGTCGTCGTCATCTATTGGTCAGTATATGAAGCTTCCGCGTCGTCCTGCCGTCGGCGAGTAGTGACTGAACACCGCCATCTATCGTACAATAGAACAAACTTCCTATTTGCTACTTTTCTACGTAAAAACGAGTGCAATAGTTTTGATGTCAATCGCGAAGGAGACAATGTGAGTCTAACACGAACGTCGCAGCCTAAGAGAAATAAGATTGTAATTTATTTTATATCCTAACTGTAGATAAATAAAACGACTTTTATGTACAAATGTTGGCTTTTTTTTACAAACACCCTTTATTCGTCTGTTACATCTGAAATGGCATCCGATCAAAGAAGTCACACGTTTGGGACATTTTAAAATCATTTATTAACATTTTTAGTACTGCAATGGTTAGTCACTTAATGAGCAATTAAAAGATTTCTAAAAAAATTTAATTAAGAGTTATATAATAATTAGCTAATCTTAAGTTAACTTGAAGTTCATCGTAGGATACATGATGACATGGCTCTCGATAAAATAATGCACAGGAGCAGAAGCAGATTCTCGTCTCCCAAAGAGAGAATTGACCCGAGTGGGCGAGTAAAAACAAAGAACAGCGCCATCTCTTATCGCACTTTAGCGCGTTCGTCCAACGAACGAAACATATCTACGATACGAACTTCACACACGCCTACAACTACGTATCACAATACAAGAAATTACGTATTTCGATAATGGACACCTATACCTTAGTATATAAAGCTTATTTTTTTATATTAGCAATCTACGATATCGTACAAATGAGGAAGTAAAAGAAAACTAGTTTCCGATAACTCGGCAGTCGCGTAAACGATGAAAACAAAGACTCGGTAGTTTCAGACGTGATCTTCTTCGGATCAAATAACTTACGATCACTCTAACCTAATTCACTAACCACAGTTAACAATACTTAATACCTTGACCCGTAACGAATGTGTTTCGATTAGAAACGGTCATAAACCACGGCATCATTGTTCCCCACGATTCGGGGAGGATGTCCTCAACTGGTCACGTTGCACTGAGTGTAGTACATCGCTTGGCTGTAGTGTTGCTGCACGTTCTGCATAGATGTCGCTTCGCTCGAGTGCGTTTCCGGCCCGAAGCTCGGGAAGTACTCCCGAGGGTGGCTCTGTTCCTGAACATCCTCCGGAAGGTTCTCGTGGGATTTGTCCTGCCGGTGTTCCTGCGAACGTGACTCAATTCAATCATTTAAAATGAAACGCTCATACCGTAATCGTTATCTTTATAATGTAATTTCTCAGTTTGGATTGGCCTATTGATAAGATGTATTAAAATGCTACCTGAGCCACCTGATGCTTGCATCTCTTGAAGCGACCGTATAGTGAAGAGTAGGGAAGGTTGAAGTGGATGGCCGCTTGGTTGATCGACATCTGGCCGACTCTGAAACAAACATTGATAGGTTCGACTTAGGGTCCTTCAAGAAAAGAGCGTACAAATTCTTAAAAGGCCGGCAACGCTCCCGCGAGCCCTCTGGCATTGAGAGTGTCCATGGGCGGCGGTATCACTTAACATCAGGTGAGCCTCTTACCCGTTTGCCCCCTATTTTATAAAAAAAAATATATTCGGCTAAAGATGGCGCCAGTCGAAAGTTAATTGTGTGCTTTCAATTCCCAAATAGGATTTTAATATATAAAAAATATTTGAAAACGACTGAAAAAATTAATTATCTATTACGAAAACACTTTTTAAACGGATCGAAGCTATGTATTATTATTATAAACTCATAATTATTTACATAATTTTAAATTTTTCCGAGGTTTCGCGTGCTTTACAGCTTTCATGGTCACGGTGACTGAAAATTATGTAAATTAATTATAAGTTTATAATAATAATACATAGCTTCGATCCGTTTAAAAGAGTTTTCTTAAAAATGATCTAATCCCACTACATAGTATTTTATCTTCTTTCTCTTTCTTAAACTTTTATTAACTTTTATTGATGTCGGAGGCCGGTCTCACTCGTTGGTCGTAAAGCCTAATGTACTAATAAACTATAATAACACGATAAAATACCTGACAGCTTCGAGAGCTTCCCCCATGGCGTCCTCGGACCACGGCGTGGGGTTGGAGCGGGACAAATCGATGCCCTCCCGCTTGCACCGCCCGTACAACGTGCCTGTTACGTTAAGTTACGTTACTTCAAATTCACAATCTGACACTCTTCTTAAAGTTGTGAGGGGACACATCTCAAACTTAAGGGACAATAGATTGCTTCTGCGACAACCGCGATCCACTGATGCCGAATGAATTCGTATGCAAATGGTCACGTGACCGAGCTTTGGCCAATGTCATTTCGATATGAACGTTTGACATGTTACATTGGTGATATAGGACTAGCACGGTGTAATGGTTGCAGTCCCTAACCAAGTATCTGTAAAACTGGCGACTAAAAAGAGTGGCGAAATTGTTTTGCCAGTTATTATCACACCTCCGAGACTACCCTCTGGTACGAAACTCACCAGTGGGTATGCCGTAATGAGAAGCGGCCCGCTGCACGGAGGCAGCGCCACAACGGATGGCGTCGAGAGCCCTCTGCAGGTCGGCTCTTTGCCAAGACGTGGGCGCCGCGTTGAAGGGTGCCGCCAAGCGGATTCCCTCTCGTCGAGCTATCTTGTACAGGGTGCTGCTGGGTATACCTGTAGCTCTCTTGTTTAATTTAACTATCTTCCATTACAGAGATCTATAGTATGAAATTGAATGCCGCAACTTTTGGTTAATCTAAACTAAGTAAACGTTACCACATCGGCTTGAATTACTATTTACCGCAGTAGTGGACAACTCTAACGAATACGTACAGTTAAGTTTTAATCGAACTTACTCCAAAGGCTATTTGACTAGATGCTAGAACCTACACCAGTGTTTCCAAACGTGGGGCCCATGTCCCCGAAGGGGGTCAATTTGATTGCTAAGAGGGACAATCGCGATCAGCTGGATATAACCCAACGTGGGGACTTCAGACCGAAGCTAATCAAATTGAAATATAATATAAAATCTCTGTGCAGCAAGAATATCACGAAATTAATATGGAAAAATCTTTATTAAAATTGTTTGGAATTTGAATTCCAGTTGTTAATTTTGTTATGTAAACAATTTCCTACTGATTGCTTCGTAAAACCTGTCATTTAAATTGCTTTAATGAACAATTACATAGAGTTAAATACAGTTATATAGGGAGGGTTTGCATATTTCAGGTAGGCTAAAGTGTATGTAAGATTTAATTATGTTAATTATTTACAACTTCTTAACTTAGCTTTAACAATTCAATTGAACATAACAAATTAATGATGTTTTTAAGAAACCGCCAAAAAGATTCTCTATTCAAAATGGCGTCGCATCGCACGCTATGTCAAAAAATATACGACTACTTTTACCGCAAGGCTAGTGCGAAAACTATTTAATATATTTATAAATGATAAAGGAAGCAGTATCAAGCGTTCTAACTAATATTTATGCAGAAGATCTTCAGTTTTGCCGTGTGATTTTGATGATTTTTGTTATTCTAGTCCAATGGCACGAAACTGAATGTCCAAAAATACATAATGCTTCGAGAAGAGATTCGTGACTAGGAGTTACTCTTTGACAATAAACTTACTTACATTTACAGAACACCGCGACGGTACAATGAAAAAGCTTCTACGATACTTGGTTTAGTGCTGAGACAGTTCCGGGTTCCGAAAATCAACACAAAAAATATTTTATATAATCGACTCGTGCGCAGCATATCTGAATACGCTACAGTTGTATAGTTTTCAGCAAATGTTCATTTGGATTGTACTTTTATTTGCGAATAAACTTTAAACTATATTTAATTTCTTGACACCCCATCATCCCATTTTTTCTCCTTTCAGAAGGATAACTGATATCCAAATGTGGCATCCAAAGTTGCTGCTGTTTTTATAATATCTTCTCTTTATGTATCAAAACCGGGCGTTGGCAAGCTTTTGTAAATAAAGTAAAAAATCTTAAATTCCACAAAAACTCATATATAGACTATACGTATATTATATTTCATTAAAAAAACATTCTGCGACGCAATGAAAGGCCAAGGCCCTATCAGGATTAGACAGGGGAACACATATAATCTTCTCTCTTGGTTCATCTCCGTAACGCTTTTTAAAGCCATGTTCCATACAGAACACGGCCTTAAGCCTAAAATAAAGAACTGACCGTATGCTTTGCTGGCCTTGTTGGCGGAGATGGCTCCGGTCCTGAGCGCGTGCAGGGCCGCCTTGAGGTCGTCGTCGGTCCAGGACTTGGAGGAGCCCTCCTTCTTGGGCGTGTCGATGCCCATCCGATGGGCCCTTTGCCACAGCGTGGTCGAAGGTATGCCGTAGGTCGAGGAGGCCTGGAGCCAGAAAACCTAATACATATTCTATTTTTCTCGTGTTTAGTTGATTTTTCATAAAATCTTTAGTAACCAGGAATCGGAAATGCACCAGCCGGTAAAAGTTAGCCAGTTACTGTTTGAACGAAACGATTAGAAAAGTCTGTATAGATATGCAAAAAAGTTTTTTACAATATTTCCGATTTATCTACCTTGGTGAGACTCATGTGATGGTTCTTGAGCGCGTCAAGGGCTCTCTCCATGTCCAGCTGAGACCAGCTCTTGGCTGCTCCTCGACCGCTCGTCTCCGGAGTGGAACCCTCACTCGCTTCATCGCCACTCAGCTGCTGACCTTCTGTAATAAATAATGGGTTTTAACCCAGCGATGTGATTTAAATAAAGGAAAAGAAGTCGCCTTGGAGGTTATTTATAAAATAGGTCATAAAAATGGAAATTAATTTAAAAGACTCAATCATAATTGTTACCTACCACCCTCTGAAAGTGGTTCATCCTTAATATTAAGAAGAGGTGCAAAGTCAGACGTGTCAAGTATGTCCGTGGCACTCGATAGTGATATATGTTTTTCCATCAGCTCCGAACCCTGGCGAAATAAAATAATACAGTGAAAACGTATTTTATATTAGTAGGTATTATTATCAAGCGACACTTTTACGAACTTACTGAAAATTACTGAGAAAGACTGAGAAGACTTAGTCACCCGTATGTATACTCTTGTGCAGGAGTATCAATTTCCAATCCGTTTAAGCAAACGTTTTTTTTTTCAAAACCAAATAAGACAAGAACTTTAAGATTAATAATTATCGAATATTATTGATGAGCACCTGCATCAGATGGGTCTTGACAGGCTCGAGCAGAGCGAGCGAAGCCTCCCTCGGGGCGGGTAATGCGGCGCATACGGGAGTCGCAGCCGGCGCCGCTGGCACCGCCACCAGTTCTGATGAGAACTGATTATACACCGATTTCATTACTTCATATTGATAATGTATTGTATCCAGCCACATGAGCTCAGCAATGGAATGATGTCATATTGTCAAACATACGTTCCAAAGTTCTGTCAGTAGCCTTTATTTTTTAAACTCGAACATGATGTTATAAAAAACATTGCATTCCTTTTTTGAATCACGTTCCGTACACAAAAAACAATCACTTTCCGTTATTTTTCACGATGGAGGATGGACATTGAATGAAAACCGAACAGCTGCATTGCGTTTCACCGCTGTGGGCACCAGCCGAGTACAATTTTCAAGTTGCTCAAAAAATACTGATGAATTCTAGACCGGTGAGTTATTTTCTTGTCCTTAACAATGAATTCTCCAGTGTGAAGGACAAGAAAAGAACTCACAGGCCAAGCTCCGCAAGTACGTAGTAGTAAAAAGTTGAAGCCTCAGGAGGGTGTCAGCAGGAAAATAGTAAAAAAGGTTTGAAATGAAGATCTCGGTGTACGAACATACAAAAAGAGAGTGGCCTTACTTAATGCTCGTCTAAAAGCAATAAGGCTTATATTAAGAGATCGCTCGATCGATCGGGTGCTTTTTAAAGCGATACGCGAGACGGTTTTGGATCGGCTTGTGAAAGACCTGCCCAACACGCTATTTGCGGGACATCACTTCGTATTCCAACAGGACTCTGCGCCTGCACACAAAGCCAAGACCACTCGAACCTAGTTTGAGCGTCAAAGCATGGACTTAATTAGACATGAGGATCGGGCCTTCCTCCAGTCCGGACCTTAATCCTCTGGACCATAAAATTTGGCAAGTCTTAGAGCGTAAGGTCTGTGATAAACCCCATAAAAATTTGGAAGGTTTGAAGTCATCTTTAAAAAAAGCAGCCACGAAACTCGACATGAATTAGAAATAAGGGAGGAAGGGAGGGAGGAGGAGGAGGATATTTCGAATAATTTATGCTATTTCTATTCCTTAATGAATGTACCATAAATTGACAGATCACTCATTAAAAACTTATCAGTCCTTTTGTTTGTATCATTATTTACATTTATGACAGAACTTTGGGACCGACTACGTAAGTATTTAAGTATATGTATCCTTCGTAATATATAGAATTAAAAATAACGTAATTTTTTATCCTTATACCACTCTAGAAATAGCTCTGAATCAATGCGGAAAGTCGCAGTAAGATTAAAACAACATTATTTGTTTCATAAAAACTTATTGAAAATCTCATACGGCCCTGGTGTAATCAAAATTTTTAAGCTACATTTATGGTAAAATGGAAATTATTCTATAAATACCTGCAATTGATCCAAAATATCAGCCGACACATCTCCGTCATATTCTATGTTTAGTGGTTTTTCTGTTTCCTACAAACCAGAGACTTATTAATATAATTAATTAAATTATATTACCTATGATGGCTATCTGAAGTATTTACTGGTCATTGCAAAAATTACATAAAAATAATTTAATTCGTAAATTCACCGGAAATCAACCCACTCCAAATTTAATAAATAACTGATAGCAACAATCGATGGGCTTGAACCGTTAACGCGTTTCTGTAAATGTATCAACAAAAATTTCAGCTAATACATAATTTCACAATTTTTTCAACACCAAATAGGAAACTTTACTAAATATCGCAAATGAAAGAAAAAACATATTTTGAGAAGTTCATTTTTCTTCTTCTTCTTCTTCTTAACCTAACGAAAATAGTAATCTGAGTAAAAACTACAAAATCAACATTTTACTTTAGAAACTCGCCTTTGATTAATTCTAAAAATTAATTCTTTTCATCCACTGTAAAGGAAGTTACCAATACTTTTATTGTTTTTCGAAGTAATCTCCGTTCCTCTCTACGCATCGTCGCATTCGATGGTACCACTGAGAAAAGCAGTGGGCCCATTCTTCCTTAGCATTATTCTTCAACGCATCTACAGGGCTCGTAAAGCGAATACCTCGAATTTTATCTTTAGTTCTTGGATATAAATGAAAGTCACAGGGCTCCAGGTCAGGACTGTATGGCGGACAGGACTCATTGTCTCGATACCTGCCATAGTCAAATATTCACCAGTCCATGCGAAGGTGTTTCTGGTCGTCGGTTAAAGTATGGGGAATCCATCTGGTACAAAGCTTGCTGACGCCTAAATGTTCGTGTAATATTTTTTGAACTTGACTCATACCAATGCCTAGGCTTGCCCGTATCTGCTGATAGGTACCTCTCTTATCTTCCTCTATAATGCTTCGCACAGCACTGATGTTATCTTCAGTAGTCGGTGTTAATGGACGTCCCTCACGCGGATCATCCTTGAGATTGCTATGTCCATGGTTAAACTCGTTAAACCAATTGTAAATAGTGGCACGAGATGGGGCTTCAATAAGAAATGCTAATCACAGCCTATCATAGCTTTGTTGTTGAGTAAGCCCACAGCGAAAGTCATAATAAATCATTGACAGAAAATTTTCTGGCGTTAGGTTCATTTTCACGTGTAACAAGTTTTAGATTTGCCGCCAATTCACAAAAACAAATGACAAATGAATGCAATAATATACTACATTACATTACCAAAGAGTTCTAAAATTGAAATTTTAAAAAAAATATTAGCAATGTTTCTAACTGGCCAGTTCTAAACATTTTCAGTGTTACCCACGTATTTCACTAAGTATTCAATTCAAGATTCCCTTATCTATCATATCTAGAATGCGTTTAGGACATGTATGTACACCTCTCAACATTTAGCAAGGCTTCGTATTGTCGATAGCAATATTTGTGAGTGTGGAGAAGATATTGCCTCATTGTCAAAACTATTGCCAAAATATTAAAAACAAGATTCCCTTAGTAATTGATGCCACAAAATATAGCGTCTGCAAATATTTACAACTACGGTTGTAGTTAAAACCACTAAAACGAATTTCAAGTACATAAAATAATAAAGATAGAAAAGACGTTTTAAAAGTATATTGTACCGTTTCTGGTATATATATATATATATATACGACATTAAGTATTTGTGTATAATATTATTAGAAACTACTGGTTCCCATTGAATTTTTGCGTTCGATGGACCAATATGAATATAGCAGTCTAGCGATTTTTTTGTGAAAGACCCGTTTAGCATACAAATAGCAGACTCGAGTCTCAAGTGTGAATAAAAAAGAAAAGTACAAATTTAAACAAACGGTTGTACTAGATTATTTCTATCCAACATTAAAGAATAATCGGAAACTGTAGTTTCTGAGATTAGTGCTTCAAAACAAACTGCCACCATATTAGATAATTTAACATTACATTCTACTAACAATATTTTTTTTTTACTTTTCTAAGTAGATCAAGAAAGAGTAACTCACGTAATAGTTTCCGTACTGACAGTTGTCTTCTTCGTCTGAAGGCGGCTCACACTTAACATGAGACGGGCCGTAACCGGGCATTTCCTGTTAACCAAAGACTGTTTTATAGAAACCATTCTTCAGTGATAAAAAATAGTTTAATTCAAATATAACTTAAATCTTACAAACGAATGAAATAACAAGACTCGACTCCAAAACCATCCCTTTCGCCCGTCCGTATCAAACAAAATATTTCTCCACAAAGTCGCGCGAATCGAACAATCGGCGTAATATAAGTAGGTTCACATAGGCAATTAGACAAAAGGAAGCGAGCTTTATTGAATTTTTTCTCGATTCGTGCACAAATGAAGAGTGCAAACTTAAGTCCCTCTCTTTCGTTTCCCGGTCTGAGCCCGCCGGGAGCTTTTTTAATTTTATTTTGCAAACGATGTTCACGTACAGGCCTTCCGAATAAAACATAGTAAAGTTTTAAAGTTTCAGTGGTGGTAAAAAGATAGACCGGCGCGGTAGACGTTCGCGTGTCACCTGTCGAGGGATGTGTAGTTCACGGCAGTTGCGGGTTGAGCCTCCACAGGTCTCCCTTCAGTCGCAAGGAACACACGCCGTCCAGCCGCGAAATTACAAACTTCTTAGCGAAGAACGACGTAAAGAGGAACCGATAAACGCGAAGAAAGAGGAGACGAGCGAACAATCTGTTAACTCACCTAGTCGGTCAACGGTCGGCGGGAAAGGCGGCCGTGTCACACGTGGGGTTAAAACAAATGCACAGTGACCTTCGGGAAACGATGGGATGTCGCAAATGAAAGTGAATTCGCACAGCCGATCGTCTGCGTCGCTGCGTGGCGCATGTTTAGGAGGTGCAGGGCGGGCTCACTTTTTTCCCGCGCCAAACAAATAAAAACAATCGCCTTCCTTTTTGCCGGCTGGAGCGAGCTTCCGCTCCTCGCGCAATCGCTTCGAGATATTTTAATTTCTATGTTAACTTACCAACGTTATACATTGTTCATCAAACTTTTAATTCGGCCTGATAGTATGAAGCTGTCCAAGTTTTCAGATCACTATAAAAATCAATCTGAAAATTAAATTTTACATCATTACAGGTACAGGTACTGTTGTGAATGAAGCATATAGTCATTATGTACCGCTAATCAAAACAGAATTAATCAATATCAATTCAATTAAAATATACAAGAAGTAACGATTTCTTACAAATTACTTTCGAGGGTAGAACAATTGGAGCTCTATGACGTATATAATATAGGTATGCAGCGGGGAGAGGCCCCGCGCCCGGTCGGCGCCTGTGGGGCGCCTTACTCCACTCCGATTGATTTTTATTACAAGAATTTCACTCTTGTGCTTTTTTGTTTCCGCACACCAAAGAAGCCACGCACACAAACTGAATGTATAATTCGTTTGTACTAATGCTATCGATTTTTTAACGAAGCGACAAAGCCTCGCTATGGGGAAATGTAAGCTGTAAGATCTGCAATTTGCATTAAGTAGGTACTTTAATAAAGCTTAATAACATAAATAATAGATATTTGTAATATTATATTTCTTGTCAGTTTCTATTATATTGTTTCAACGAAATGACATGTATAATTAAGCAACACATAAAATTTTTAACAAAGGTTGGAGTTACGTAGGTATTAAATCCCCTTGCTTAGTATTTGATCCTATGGCTATCTCCATACGGAATTATATAAATTTACTTAGGTTATAATGAATGAGCTTATTGTTTATATTTTATAACGTTAGAGGCCAAGGCGACCATGGCAGAAAACATTTTCTTGGTACTAACAGAAACATTAAACTTCACTAAATTTTCTTGTTTTTACAACAGATGGCGTTTTTATAAAAAAATATTTTTGTTTGTTAAAGTTATTAAGTATTATTTTATAAATTTGACTATTTGACGCCTACCCCCAACAATAAAAATAATATACAGTTGTGTAGTTATTTTTAATAATATATTTGTACAATAATGCATGCTACATTGGTATTTAACATTATCAACGAAATTTTGTTTATTTGTCTGATCAAACATCTACAAACATCGTGAAGTTTATAAAACGTAGAAAATATACCTTACAATAATCAGAATATGTTAAAAGCTGATTCTTTACAAATATAAACTTTATAAAACTATACACACAGTTTACAAAATAGGTCAAGGTTAAGTTATTAGGTAGCCATTGTGATACAGAGTACAGACTACAAAATACAAGTTGTTTAAAATGTTAAACGTTGCTCATAATGGCAACATTCATCTATAGCGCGTGCAGTTCACAGAGTAGAAATATTTTTATTTATATAACAAAAACTCATTTCAGTAATCAAAACAATGCTTACTTAATATAAATTAATTTAAAACATACTCTAAGTGTTTAGAAGATGCAACATTAATAATATGATATTTTACATACATTTCATAAAACAATTAAGAAAATACCTGGCAATATTCTGCTGAGCTTATTTTGGGTCAATCTGTTGTTCGTTTCCAACTTGTGTAATTTAAAGAGGTGCCTTTCGCTTCGCTAAACTTGCAACATAGCGTAGTTTAGTATTTTCATTTCATCAAGAAAGCTGGCGGGTGTGCAAAGCAATGTGTTAATTATAAAAACTATTGTGTTTTATTAATTTTTCAGAACAAATATTTGTGTTATTAAGTTGTTAGAATAGCTAATGAAATAGATAAGGTGAGTAATTGTTAAAATAACATATGCAAGTAAGAGCCTACCTTGAAGAATTTGATAAGTGCTTACTTTATCGCTACGACTTTTCTGAAAATTTCCACTGTGGCTATGAACTTTTCGAAAGTTTCTCAAAAGTTTTGTAGTCTTCAAACTTGATGTCACATTTATGTACAACAAACTTTGTTCAAAACTTCGAATTAGTTCTATGAAAGGAAAAGTTAGTTCCGAAAATAGTGAAACTTAGAATTTTCGTCGCCATTTTATTTTTTGTCGCGCTGGAAAAGCGGCCATTTTCTTTGTGCCGCGTCGCTTACGTCTACTTTACATGGCCTATGAAGTTTAATTTAGTTAAGTTCAGCCGTGATCTCATTTTGAAGATTGATTGGTTTGAAATAGTATTACTTATTCAGAACGGTAGGCATTGAATCTTTCCGCACGAAATAGTTTTCGTGTTGGCCTAATTATTGCGTTGTGTTAGTGGAGAGTGTTAATTTTGTTGTTTTGTAACATAGGAGGGTGGGCGCGACGAATAGCTAAAGGGAACATCGAACAATGGACGACGATCAACAGTTCTGTTTGCGATGGAACAATCACCAATCTACGTTGGTGTCAGTTTTCGACACTCTACTCGAGAAGGGAATTCACGTTGACTGTACTCTGGCTGCCGAAGGACAAACTCTAAAGGCGCATAAAGTTGTTTTGTCCGCCTGCAGTCCCTATTTTGAGGTGCGTATCATATTAACAAACTAACTAGGTCAATTGATTCATGTATAAGTTAGTGCAAGCTAGCACAGTTTTGCTCTAATAAACATTCCAGTCGCTTCTAGCTTTCGTACATTACAAGCAATTAGATTATATTAATGCATAGATGAGTTGGCAACTGAAAGTTGTTCTTACAACTTTTCCAAATACTCGTTTTAGAATCATTAATGCTCTTCCTTTTACTATTAGTTAATCTTAATGATATATAAATTAATTAAACCATTAGAATGACCTAACAACATTCCATTTTAAAATTGCATTCCTATCTTCAATAATAACAGCTATAAACAAATGTCTTATTTATAAACTATACAATTGTTGCAGAATGTATTGTCACAGCAATTCGACAAGCATCCAATAATTATCTTAAAAGATGTGAAGTATGCTGAATTAAGAGCTATGATGGATTATATGTACCGAGGAGAAGTGAATATATCCCAAGATCAGTTAGCTGCTTTACTGAAAGCAGCAGAATCTCTTCAGATCAAGGGTCTATCTGATAACAAGCCCTCAAGGCCTCCGTCGCGCCCTTCCCACGTTACACTCCCCCCTGCACACCCGCCCAGAGCGCCATCACCCCCACCACAGGTAAATATAATATTTGTTAAGTTATTTTTGCATTTATATTATTACTAATCACAATAAGACAAACATAAAATTGGTACAATCTTCATAATAATATAAACCTCAAAGGCACACAGCTTATTAAATTCCTTTATCTTTATTGTAAGTTAAACCACGTTATGTTTATAAAGCTAATTTATATTTGAAAGTGCAATAAAGAATTGTAAAACTTTTCATAATCCTTTCACCAATACATGCTTCTTGCCTTATCCTTTCTAATGTAATAACTTGAACACAATCCTTTTTAAAGTTTAAAATATTGTATGGATTACATTTTTTATATTTCATATTGCATATTCTTTATTCTATTTATAATACATTACGTTAAATTGAATCAATATTACTGTAAAACATACATTGTGTATTACATAATTAAAACTGCAAAAAAAGTTAAAACAATAACACACTTCAAACCACTATAAGACAAATATGACATATCATCTCGCTCTCTGTATATACAATCCCTTCCCTTTATTACTGAATATAATTGTTAATTTATCTTATCAATTTTTTTTTAAATTGAGCACTTACAATGCATTAGTTTAAACAAGGTTGTTATTTGCCCACCTGTGAATATTTATGATTGTTTACAGCAACGGATATTTACATTTTAAGTAATCAATAAATACATCATGTTTGTGGAAGAGAATTAAAAGTTATTTATTTATTCAAAATCATGCTTAAGTAATATCTTGTCAGAATTCACTACAGATTTTTTTGTTGTACATATCTATATTCCTAGAACAGATTGGTGAGACTAGTGTGGTAATTAGAATAAGCTTGACCAAAGATTATTATAGAAAACATTAAGGGACAATTAATCACAAAATAGTTTTTCCTTTATATAACAGTTCTTGTATTTATCTCATATTAATAAAACATCTATGTTGTTGAATTATTCTTTAACATTAAAATATCAGGATTCATTAAACAAATATTTAATTAAAACCGACCACCAGGTTCGTGATGGCAGCATCGACAGCCGCGAAGGTTCAATGAGCCCGACCAGGCGCCGCAAGAAAGTTAGACGCCTTTCCAACGAACAAGTGACTCCCGTTGCCCCACCGGTCCCTGAACATGAAGAAATACCATGCAAGGAAGAAGTCTCCAGGGATGGAGTGGAGGACTTGACACTCGATGAAGATGCTGGAGATCCGCCTGCTCAACATAACGACGTCGTACGGAGTGAGTCTTTTATATTTTGATACATCTTCTAAATTGAACTTGACAGGTTCAAGCGTCTCCAATTAACTTAACTCTTAATGCATTTAGGTATTTTAATAACGGATAATTATATTGCCAATGTGCTTGTGAAAGGTTTTAACCCGTTTCTGCAATATTGTATTTCTTACATATTATAAAGTTTTTCTACATCATAATAATATTCAAATTCAATGTAATTGTATGATTTCGGATGGAAATTCTACACGAGCTTGGTGTCTACAGGCTAAGTATTAGTTGGTATGATTTGGATTCAAGGAGCTTTGTTTTCTAAACTTCAACTTATTGTTACCAAATTATATTTATTTGATATATTTTTTTTATCTGTTTAGTTTATTTAACATTCTAACAAATCAATTCTAACTCATTTGATATTTCAAATTAATTACCACATTTCAAAGGTGCAAATATAAAATATTAAAAGAACATTGTTTGCGACCCTTAAAACATGAAAAATGTGTACATATATTTAGTAATCCCGGTTATATACAAATCTCGCTGAAATGGAGTAGACATCCTTATATTTGTATATAATATTGAGAGCGTATTGACGAAATTCACTTATTGAGTGTTGATTTTTTCAATAGACATTCATCGAATGGAAATGACGGGTTTGCTTGTTACGATTATTATTATTAATTAGCTGCACTGCATCTAGAACAGTAGTGATGTATCGCCATTATCATTTCGACTTGCTCGAAGGCCTAGAGCGAGCTGAAACTATTCGGATAGGGTCGATGTTTACAGAAATGTCCTTTTTCAGATTTTCAATGGCACATGGAACAATCTCAAGATGAAATAATGAATTCAAATGACAGTGTTCGAGACTCGCAAGGTAAGACCTTTATTATTTGTGAGTGGCAACACTCGCTCGCAATACTGAACAAGTTGCATTGCCCTTTTCCACACAATGCAATTTGTTGTTGGGTTCAAGTTATCTATTGGAACAATCAACTTGTGTTAACGATGATTTTAGTGGAAAAGTTGCTTGATCCAAAAAAGAAGGAACGGATGAAATGCGCAATGTCTTCCCATAATTTGAAACTAGACAAACAGTTATCGCTTAAAATGTATTTATTATCTATATAAATATTATTACACCGGAGTCGAGAGTGCTAGTGTTTTCACATGTGAAACTACAAACAATACCTAATCATTAATTTTATCAAATACTAATCCTATACCCGATATCTATGTATGAATTTTTTTCCGACGAGATTTTCAGGTTAAAGGTATTCGGTAAAGGTTTTTTTCTTTTTGTAGCCTTTGAGGCGAGGTATTTTAAGTGAGCCGAGAGGTAAGTATACCTTTGATGTTATTAATTGGCTTGTGTTTGTATGTGGGACCTTTCATTGCATGCACCATTTAATGTAACGGTAACCTTAAGTGCTAACTTATTAATTACTTAACCGTCTGGAGCGGGATGGTTGCGGTAAGTGAGACGTATACATAAGGTAGTATATATTGTATTACCGATTATACTATGTAGATCGCGTGCACATTGCACTTTTGCTAAATGAATACGAATTACAATTTTTTTTCGGCCGCTAAGTTCGGGTTTACTCGCCAGTGCTATTCACGAGGAGAAGTTCCACCAAATGAAAAATAAAAGGTAATTATTATGAAAATGACCTAGTTTTCGTTATGTATGTTGCTTATTTATTTATTTTTATTATTTTTTTATTTGCATTCACATGTGATTTCACTGCAGTTTACTTTTTTTATCAGTTCATGTTTTACGTTCAAATTCATTGCATGTTCACTAGGCCGGCTCTGAGTAAGCATGTCGTTTCAATTTCCTAGTGGATGCGCATTTCATTTTCCTACATTACTCCCAAAACTTTGACAATTGCAAGCTGTGTAATTAGGACGCGGGTACACGGAAGCGGGGCTAGACTGTAACCCTCGCGACCTCATTACATAAGCGCGACCGCAAGCCGCCCTCTGTACGTTCACCTTGTGCTTAACCACTCGTGCTTTAAACCCTGCTTTATCATTGCTTTTATTTACCCTTGCAGAGCCGTTGTGTAGCCTCCTGACCTTCGCTAAAACCCCCTTTCCATTAACACGTGGCTTGCTCAAACGATGGGAGGTCGTCGACACGGTCCCTGTGCAATTCCAATCGGGGGAAAGACAAAGCCGTGCTTCCAAAATTATTAAAAAAGACAAGTTTAAAGTGAAGAAAAAAAGGGGTAGAAAGCCGAAAGTAGAATGCGAAGATTCGACGGAAAGGCGGCACGTTTGTTCGATTTGCAAGAAAAAGCGCTATAAATATAGAAGAAACAAACTGAGGCACGAAAAGTATGAATGCCTGAAGGGAAAGCATTTCGGTTGTAAACTTTGCGGAAAGAAGTATTCTCAGAAAAAGACCCTGCTTAGCCACATTTCTGTAAAGCATACGTTTTGAGCTTTTTACGCTTTATTTACATACTCATATTTTCTATTTTAGTTAAGTTTTTTTTTCTCTTTATACCCAGTTTTGTAAAACATGAATTGTTTTGAATAGTCACGGAGAGAGCAAACTCTATAACTTTTATTGATAAGCTTTTGATCTCTATTAGAGTGCCATTTGTTTCGTAGGTTAATCATGTTAAGATGTAAAGAATCATTCCGAGCTGGACTCTACGCGTCGTCGGAATGATTTTAAGCTTTCGTTATATTTAGTTGATTTTCATAAGTTTATATTGCGTTGTCGACTTTAGAAGTTTCTTTTTGAATATATATATCGTTTGTTTAGTTGAAATTTGGGTTTTCTTTGAGCTTAATTTATTTCCCGCCCGCACCGACCTAGTCGTGTTATTATTCTGCAATCTTTCTATTTCAGGGGACAAAACGCCGGCGCGCGGTATTATGACTCGTAGTAAAAAAGTGTGCGAGGAGGCGACGGCGACCACTCTGGCCATCCTCAAGAACGTGACCAAGATACCGGAGATGACGCCTCCCGAAGAGAGCAAGGAGAACAAGAAGCTAGCGCAGCCCAAGGAGAGGGCGGGCGAGAGGGAGGAGGCCCGCTGCCACATCCTGCCCCGCGGCTCGGCGCAGCTGCCGTGCGCGCAGTACAAGACGGAGAAGGGCTACAAGTGCCCCAATTGCCAGCGATGCTACAACGCGCGCAAGAACCTCGTGCGTCACGTGACCCTCGAGTGCGGCCGCGAGCCCCAGTACAAGTGCCCCTACTGCACCTACAGCAAGCATCGCCGCAACGAGCTCAAGAAGCACGTCGAGAAGAAGCACCCCGACTGCATGCAGCTGGCGGCCAGCCCCAGCCCCGTGTCCGTCAAGTGACGCGTCGCTCCCGCGCCCGAGCCTTGTGTCCAGTGCCTTAACGATCTTCCTTTTACTTATACGGTATTAATTATATAGTTAAGTCTCGTGTATCGATGTCCTATTGATATTGGAATATTTTTTGACCTATTAAACGATTTTACTCGACGTCGGCCTCTCATTTCGCCCCGCCCCGACTTATGGGAAGATACTCGGACATCTTTTGTATTGTGCATGTTTGCATGGATTAGAAGCTTCGCCTTTTAATTTCTAACAGAGATTTTTTTATTATAACGCATTTCTTTGGTTCCTTAATTAGCCTTCGGTAGTATTAACACGGACGTAGTCGCGCTCGATTCATTATTTGCATTACGATCAATTGTCGCATTTCAGAGCTTCACAAGGATAGCCATCTGCCGTCGGCTCTATTGTCGCTGCTGTCGGTGCAGCACCGGCAGCGCTCGCTGGCCGCGGCCCTCGTGCCGCCGTGCATCCAGGTCGGCGACATCGTGAAATCGACGCGCGAGGACCTCCTCTACCCCGCCGCGATGGCCGAGCTGCCCGTGGACTCGCTGAGCGCGATCCCGGAGAACATAAAGGCCCACCTGTTGCGACAGGCCTTCATGCAGAACAACAACACGGTCGCCCAGAGCGCGGAGTACAAGAGAGACGAGGACTCGGACGCCGAGCCGGACGACACGGACGACATCGTGTTGCCCGACGAGGCCGACGGCTCCTTCGGGCCGGGGGGCGGCGGGGAGTCGAGCGAGACGCGCGAGCGCAAGCGCGACGGCAACAGCTCGGACGACGCGTCTCGCCAGTTCGAATGCCGGCACTGCGGCAAGCGCTACCGCTGGAAGTCGACGCTGCGCCGGCACGAGAACGTGGAGTGCGGCGGCAAGGCGCCGGCGCACCAGTGCCCCTACTGCTCGTACCGCGCCAAGCAGCGGGGCAACCTCGGCGTGCACATCCGCAAGCACCACAACACCGAGTGGTACCTCTACGCCAGCAACAAGGTGCGCCGCAACAAGAAGACCACCATCTAGATTCCAGACCAAAGTCCACCCTTTACCAAAACGATTACGCGATAGTTGTAGCTTTATTCGTTCGTCGACGACTTTCACGCGCCGGAGCTGGTCGCGTGCACATTCCCCGACGGCCTTAGATGTATTTTGTTGTTTTCGTTTTAGAGTCTATATTATTGTATTGTTTATTAGTTAAGACTGACTGTCGTTGCGGCGGCGCGTGCCAAATGTTCACGACCGCAGTCTCCCAAATGTATTTACCAAATTGTTGAAATCTTTATTAGTACCTAGTTTAGCGGCAATACTAACTCGAATTTTATAGTTATAGTATCCTAACATTCCTCCGCGGGATAATTCCATACTTCACTTAGTGTAATGGTATCGTTAGGTGTAGTCGCCCGCCGCGAGCGGAGCGTTTCGGGACCGTACTCGTCTTCCCGATTGAATAATCCAAAGGTGTTAAAGTATATTATTACGTTATGTTATGAAATAAATTATTTAGCGATAGGTTGGACGACGCCGAAGGAGGCGTCGGGCAGAGCTCACGAAGTGCCTACGATGTTACCTTTAGTTAAATATTTGTTCGGTTTCGGTGCACTGGGATCGATCGATGTGTTCAAAAACGTTTTATAAAATTATTGATATTCATTGATATTTAATTCGCAATAACTTTTTATATTTCGTTTAAAGTTTAAAGTATACTGTTGTTGTTGTTTAAATAGGATTACAAAGCTATTTGACCAAAGTCAGTATTAGTTTAAAGGTGTGGAGTGATGAATGTTGTTTAACCGTTACGAGTCAGTTTTGACGTTCCACCATATCATGATTGTTGAACGTGAGTTAATATTATTTTAAGTTCACTTTGTTTTTTAATATTATTCGAGACTTAGTTTAATCATTTAGTGTGATTTTATATGAATATATTGGGGTTTATTTGGTAGAGAAGTTTAATAAAATGTAACTTTAGATTATTATTTTTTTGTCTTTTTTTGCATCCTTTTATATTGTTTTGTATTTTTTTTTTGCTTGTAGCGTCGGCGGTAAGTGCAACGTTTCCGTTATATATTTGCAATTTTGCGCATGTTGCACGAGAGGCTCGCTTCGTTCACTTTGGTTTTCTTTTCTTTGTTTTGTTCATACTAATCTAATGACTACTTTCAGGTAGACGAGAAAGCCCGCGGGTCGGGGACTACATTCATTTAACACGTTTACCTAAACAAACAAACCGGTGACTAAAACCTTTCGGTCGAATTATTCGCGTCTCTTGTTAACTCTCGTTCGTTGAGTGGGAATTAATCGAACGAACGAACGATCAAATTCTTCTCTCATTCGTGTTCATTTTAAATAAACGTTTTGTTTTCTTTTTTGTTCTTTTTTTTTACTTTTTCCTCTCGCAACGCTTTCATCACAGCACTCGGTGGACACTCACAGTAGATATGTATGTGTATGTACTTATATGTATCGTATGTATATAACACGTATATCGTGCTTGTATCTGTTAACCTCACGGGAATGTCGAATGTGTGTGCGCGTGCGCTTGAGATGTCTATAAGAGTCGGGGGTTTCAGGTGGCGTCGCGACGGAGGAGTCGTACCCGCGCCTCGGGGGCTTGTCGTGGGAGCATTGGTCGGCGCGCCTGGCTCTACCGCTCGTGGCCGGGATGAGCGTGGGCGCTCGGTCCCTGCCCGCGTCGCCCGGCGAGTCCAGCTTCACTTGCCCGGACTGCGGACGCGTCTACAAGCTCAAATCGTCGCTGCGGAACCACCAGAAGTGGGAGTGCGGGAAGGAGCCCCAGTTCCAGTGCCCCTATTGCGTGTACCGGGCCAAGCAAAAGATGCACATAGCCCGCCACATGGAGAGGATGCATCGCGAAGTGACTATGAAGCCGGAACAGTACATTAAGCAGGATAACGTCGATGCCTGCACATAAATCGAGACAGTGCTCTCAATACTCATTATGTTAATTTCAAACGCCAGATTTCCCGATTTTGCCCGATTGTGATAAATGTGATGTAGTTCCTTTTGTGATAGTGGCAATCGTTCACGTTAGATTTAATCTCTCACAGCTGACTGTGCATGCGCCACCAGAGTTTTTTTCTCGTAATCGGCTTGAGTCAAGTTCTAGTTCCGAAGATACACGAATACAGAAGTTATACATTTAATGAGACCATTGTTAGCCCACTTCCAAGTCCATGCACAGTCTGCCCGAAGACGTTACCGCAGGTGGTCGCGCGATTTATACCATGAATTTATTTAGAATTTATTTGATGATTTGATCGAAGTCGTAACCGTATCGGCAACTCATTGATTTTTATCCAGTTTAAAGGAAACTGAATTGATATAACGTACACAAACACTTATTGTGAAAACGATGATTCCTTTTCGAATGTTGCGTAGCTTTGTTGGGTCGAGAGATAATACTTTAAATGTTGTTACCATTTCAGTTACTGCAACTAAACCTTAAGCGTCGACCAGTTTTGTCTGGTGAATGTTTATGATTAATTTTAATTATTAGATACTGTTGATGCTATTTTCGCTTTTAAGCAGTTTAGGTCTTTGCCATATTGCGTTCCATTAATTTTGTAATACTCATAAGTTTAAATGTTTTGATTCGATTATTTTAGATCTCTTTACACGTATTGCATTTATTTTATACTACGCGGTTAAGTCGTATTAATTGTAAGTTCCTGCAGACGAATGTTAATTTGTTGTTATTGGGGCCAATCGTAATCGTTAGTGTGAGGATTGACCGGAACGAGTGCCTTATTGTTGAATCGAGAGTGTATCTGTGTCTATGAACCGAGCACAAAAATGAATTTTCGGATGTTGAAATCTTCCACGTAGCGTATAAGTATTTTATATTTACCATTTAGCGTTTATAAGTGATGTGGCGTATATGTTAGTAGAGTTATTCCGTTGGCTTTGCAAAAACGCGAAACTATGGAATAACCATACCGATATGGAGCCGCGTAGGAACCGTTCGCAGTTACCATCGTACAATCAATGTGTAGAGCTCACTAAGTACAACAGTCATTTACAGATACATAAGTGCCTTCTAAAATTAGTCATTAGGATTTAAAATGTGTTTTAAGTGAACAAGTATATACTCCCAACTCAGATGTGCGCCTCGGTCGTGATGTTCCAATCGCGAGATTCAATAACGAGAGACGAATACAAGATAGCTGTGATAGGGCGAGGCTCAGGGCGCGAGTGCTGAGGGCGACGTGCGCGTGCCCAAGTGATTTCAGAACTGACCTAGTTTCACAATGCTTAGAGTATTTACTATACCTGACAATAAGACAGTGATTCCATTGCATTTGATTGTATTTTTATAACCTTTTTGTATTTTAAATAAAGTTGCTATTCTTGATAAAATCTAGTTTTAATTGAATTTGTGTTAACGTTAAGATGAGTATGTATTCAATTTTTTTTTTATACCTGCATAACAGTTCACAAAAACTAACCCCGCATGTTGACATCTCTTGTACCTAATTGAAATATATTTAAGGTGGACGCCGGTGCATGTATTCCATTTTAAATTATGCTCGACTATCGGTTGATAGGTTGATAGGTTGCATGATGAAAACACAAGAGGTAATAGTCGTAGATAATATCGTAGCCGAATAAGGAGCAAATTAATGGGAGACACGGTGCATATATTTTGCTTTCGGTGGCACATCCCGGTGCGGTGGCTTGGCTTCATATTATTTGCACGTATTTATTTTTGTTTGCGTTTTAATTTCAGTTGCGCACTTGTACACGCCTTATATATTGGGTTATGGTACTGCAAGTTTGAGCGGCGGTAAAGCTGGGTGGACGCTATATGAGTGCGTCGATTGTGGGAACAAATACAAGCACAAGGGATCTCTCCAACGGCATATAAAATACGAGTGTAGGAAGCAGCCCAGTTTCAAATGTCCCTATTGCGTGTATCGCGCCTACCAGAAGCACAATCTACTGCTACACGAGCGCCACCTGCACAAAGATTTACCAGAGAAGGTCGACTTTGTCTCTGAATGACCCGGGCTTGGGTGAAAACATGTCAGTAACCTTTGAAAATATTAACTAACGACTCGACTATGGAACGCTACACTAACAACTTTAAAAACTGAAAGTTACTGGGAGCTGGAATGTGCAATGTCCTCTTATTTGTTGACTTCAGCTAATTTTCGCTTTTTATCGTTTTGTGAATATTGATTTTGAAGTCACTCATCATCGAATATCTTTTACAGCTTCACGATCGCTGGATCACCCGTGCAACTTACTTAAATTTCAAGAAAGAATTCTAAGAAGCAGAAGAATCAAGTTACCATTAGTGTGTTATAACTAACTGCAATAGTTTTAATCGCCGATTAAGTAGAGACAAAATTAAGTAAAAATAAACGGTCATAAGGTGAAATCCATTAGTGCTCAAGTATCACATAATCATACCAAAATATTTCTTGCCATCCCATTATCATGGTCAGTTTGGTTTTTAGTATTTTTTTTATAGAGTAGGTATAGTAGAAGTGGTAGTCGACCTTCACCGGCAGCTTTACAGCATAATATACACCTTTAATGACCAAATATTTAGTCAGTTGAATCCAAATACTAATATTTTTATTAATTTATATCCTAAGACTATTGTTTAAGACATGTTTTTTTTTTTTTCGATAATTTTATACGTATTTAGTATTATGCATAGATTGTTAAATTCTTGTTGTTAATGTTTATTTAATGTGTGTTCCTTGTTACCAAAGAAATTTATAAATTAACTTTGACACATTGTTGAATCACTTGTATTATAAGGCCAGTATTCCTAATAATGTGTACCTTTATAAAGTATTTTTGCATTTGTTACTGTTAATAATAATAATTAAGTTACCATCGAAGTTCAAAAATCATAATAACCAAAGAGTTCAATCGATTCTAGAATAAATTTACTCTGTGCCTTACTACATTAAGAAACTAAGTAAGTAAATTGTTATTAAACTACATATATAGAGAGAATGTTGTTGCGCATTAGCCATTATTATAATACATGTTTATGATATTTGTTGCTGTCAAATATGAGCCAAAGTAAAATTAATACTTGTTGTGTTATGCCAGCCCAAATGTAGAAAAAAAAGTCCATAATCGTGTTTGCTTAATGTAAATGAAAAAAAACTATTGGTGGTGGCAGACAAAGAATTACTATTATATTACATAGTAAAATATTATTTTGAAGTACGAATGACGTAAATATTAAAGCGAAATTAAAGTCAAACATTCACTTTCCTTCTCTTTGTGTTTTCTGTAATTGATAAAAAAAGCTTAATGTGTTTGCTTTTGTCGAGACCGCAAAAAATTGCTACGACTTTGATTAGCAGAAAATCTACTAACGATTTTTACCCACCAAGATATGTTTTTTGTTATAAGGTTGAGCTATACTTAGTTAATAATTGGTATTAGATGATTCAATTTATAGGTTTCAGAATTGGTAGCTATACGAAAGATATACACAAAACGTTACTGAACATATGGTTTAAATTGTTTACATTTTTTTACTTTAGTCTTCAAAAATTATTTGTATCTTAAAATTGTAATTGTACACCTAGTAGAAATAAATATTTTCTTATGGACATATGGATCGTTCATTACACATATGTTACAAATAAAAACATTTAACGCAATTGTAATAAGCCATATTTTCGCAAAAAATGCGCACACATAGCAGACTAAAGTCTAAATATTTTTCTACTGTGGTGTGGTTTGTTTTTCTTTATATTGTGTATGTGAATAAATGTTAATGATTTAACAAAATCAATTTATTAAATTATTATCTCCCTTAGCTATTTGTTTATAGGCGACAAATAGTATTAATAGTAAATAATAAATATTCTAGAAAGTGTTGACATTTTACATAATACATATATTATTTATGAAATATTAGTGGTACAATATTTGTTAATCTGCTTTAATATTTCCAATACAATTTTAAGTTGATGTAGACAATAATAACGTGTCAGAAACATTTTTATTGTTTCAGGTGATATGGATTTTATGAAATCGGTAATGCATAATATGATGCCAGCGCTGAAGATGCAGATTTATGACAGCATGTACCAGTGCGAAAAGTGTAATAGAAAATACAGACATAAAAGTACATATAGAAGACACGTTACATATGAATGTGGTAAGGAACCAAAGTTTAGATGCCCCTTTTTCGATTGCACCTACAAAGCATATCAGAAAACTCACACGGACGCACATGTAAAAACTAAGCATCGACTAATGATGGTGGAATACAAAGGATGATAAGTGAAGTGATCTGCATAGTACGTTGTGATATTAATATACCGATTACGTTATTTAATTGTTCTTTCTTTGTTTTAGGCATGATAATACTACATCCTTACTTATCCTTTAATCACAGTGACGATAATCTGTTTTATATTAAATTTAAAAAAAGCTTTTGCTCGTGTATATATATTTAAAGAAAGATTTCCACTTTGGTTTAGTAACATTAAGGGAGAACACTAACGAGTGTTTCAATTCTGTTGGGGGTATTTCATTATTTTATTCATTGGCGTATGTGGCGTATTTTTTTTTAACCCAGCCCCCTTACAATGTTTTTTTGGACGCGAGACTAAAAGGAGAATTTATTGGATATTATTCTCTAAAATCTGTGACAAATTGATTCGGTGAATTTCAGGGTTATAATGCACAAACATTTAAAATACTATGTATTTCATATACGTGCCATTCAAATGTAAAAAGTATGTGAAATAAAGATTGGATGTTAAAGATGTTGCTGGTTCTGCAGTTCTTATATTTATTTTTTTAGTTGACCTTCACAGATTATATCCCTTGAATGCATTAGATTTATCTGTCAAGATCAAGTTCCAAGGCTGTCAATTTGTCAACTCAAAATGTCTATTGTTGACGATCAACGTTGGTAAAAAAATTGCAAAACAAAGAATTTACCTAAATATTAATTAAATAAAAATGATTTAAAGTTAGCTTTTTAAAATGAACCGCCTTATATGTTTAAAATCTTGTTATATTAACACGATAAAAAGTAGTTACAATAAGTCAAGCCAATTATTATTGTGTCCTAAAAGTGTCACTCCAGAATTGCTTATAGTAAGAAAAGTACACGAACAGAAGAAAATACGTTCAACCCTCAATTATGTGATCGCTTTAGGAGTTATGACAGTAGGTTTAAGTTACGCCGCTGTACCTTTATACAGGATATTTTGTCAAGTAAGTAACCTCAATTATTTTCCTTATCTTTGTGAATAAAATTTATGTGTGAAAGATGCCAAGTAAAGTTTATGTCCGTGTTGATGAAATGAATATAAACTTCCAACGAAACCTATGTAAAATATGCACCTGAAAATATTCATAGTATAAATTTTATTGTGCAGGCATACAGTTATGGGGGTAGCCTGGGGCAAGCCGATGCAACAGATGAAGTAAGTAATATGAAGGCAGTAAAAGATAGACCTATCAAAATAAGGTTTAATGCAGACGTAGCATCATCTATGCAGTGGAATTTTAGGCCACAGCAAACGGATATTACAGTAAGTATGCAAATATTTAAAACTTCAGTTACTTTACTAAATTAAACTTCCCCTTACCTTATACGGCATCTGATTAAAATATTTGTGCAAAAACATGCTATATAATATTTCAAATTACAATCAAGGGTTTTATTTTCATATCATAAGCTAAAATTATGGTTTTACCATATTATAAAAAAAAACAAATAGAACATATATTTATTATGTTATATTTGCAGGTGGTGCCAGGAGAAACGGCATTAGCTTTCTACACAGCTAAGAATCCCACTGATAAGCAAGTGGTGGGCATTAGTACTTACAATGTGGTTCCATTTGAGGCTGGTCAATACTTTAATAAGATACAGTGTTTCTGCTTTGAAGAACAAATGCTAAATCCACGTGAGATGGTACGGTTTGATCTAAAGTATAATATTTTATATTTCATTTTACAAACTGATTTTCAAATGTTACTAGATTGTAATGCAATGAATAATATTTTAAATCATATCTATATAGGTTTTCATATTCAGCAGAAATTAAGGTTGTATTAGCACATAACAAAGCAGCAGCATAGTAGCTTTCAGTAATTAAGCCAAATAATAAATTAAATAATTAGAATTCAATATCATCATCTTACATAACTTTCAATTGGTCTTGGATTTCTAATGCTGACCATATTTATGAAAATAATAAATAAATATCAGCACAAATTATATAACATTAATAATATCACACACACATTTGGTGTTTTATTATCAATTGGCCTCATTTCAGGTGAACATGCCAGTGTTCTTCTACATAGACCCAGAGTTCAGTGAGGATCCAAAGATGGAGTACATTGATGAGATTGTTTTGTCTTACACTTTCTTTGAAGCTAAAGAGGGATTCCAACTTCCTGTCCCTTCATATGCTAAGTAATGCACAAACCTAAGTATTTTAGTTATAGACATATTGTGTTATGGAATGACATTATTTTATTATAAAAATGTTGAACATATTTTTCTTTTTTAAATGTAATCCTCTAAAGTTTATGCATTGTTATATTATAACTGAGTCTGTTGCTATGGCCCAGTGGGTCACAAACTGTGTATGTATTGAATATAGACAGGTCCTGGATTCCATTCCCAGTGAAATAAATTATAGAAATATATTATTTTTAACAGACTGAAGACATCAAATCCTAAATATGAAAAGATATACATACAGTCATGAATTTTCGCATAAAGACAAGAAGATTAAATGTACTTTTGAAAATTGATATTTATCAATTTAATTTTGCCAAATTTTAACTGAAAATATAATAAAGCTATTACACAATACAATTACCAGAGACTGCCATACATTAATATTTTCAAAGTACCCTTTTTAAATCTCCATATATTACCCCCATATGCTTCACAAATATTTCTCTCCAGCTAAGAGTCGAGTAAACTATTAAGCTGTGAGAGTAGGGAATGCGAGATTGTTAACGTTAGTCAGTGCGAGTCTAATACACAGATGTTTCATATCCTAAAAAAAACCCATCAGGAACCTCGTAGAGTAATGAGGGTAGTCACGTATCACGCAAATCATTTATTCAAAATTAAACCCACGGCTTGATACCACATTTTATTTCCAAAGTTAAGCTTTGATAGCAGCAGTCACAGGGTAGCCCCGCCTCAGTCCCATACATTGGTCCCTGTCTATGAACAGCGTGGTGGACTTATTGCGCAGGTCCGCTTCCAGCCCCGCTCGTACGCCAAGTAAAGTCTGGTGAGTACCTTCGGCCGTAGCTATCTTTGACCTCAAGGTCTCCATAGTCTCTTGGAGATCACAGCATTCTTTCACCAATCTGAAAATATTATTCTTAATACACGCGAATGCCTTCGATT
Source organism: Pieris brassicae (assembly GCF_905147105.1). Classification (NCBI taxonomy): domain Eukaryota; kingdom Metazoa; phylum Arthropoda; class Insecta; order Lepidoptera; family Pieridae; genus Pieris; species Pieris brassicae. Next base: position 344,594 of record NC_059669.1, read on the forward strand.
GATGACCTCAAAAGGATTGATCTTGTCTTTTGATGTTTTGTAATACGAGTAAGTAATAGTGTTCTCTCGCACAAACCTATTCTGCGCTTCATCTCGGCACTTCTCCAGGTGCGGTCTGTTGGTCCGCGCTTGGAGTCGGGTGTGAGCCACCCTCAACGGCTGCAATTTGTCTTCGATAGCCTTGTTTAGCAGTTCTAATGTCTTCTCCACGTCAAACATTTCTTGTTGAACCTGCATAAAAGATAATTTAAGCCACCTCTCATCAGCATTTTCATAGTTAATTACGCTGAAAACAAAGCTTTAAAAATTTTGTCAAATGACGGTAGAACAGCTGATGTCATAGATTCTTATAATAATATAGTTAAACATTTTATTTATTCAACTCTGATCTAAATAACTTTAAGGTAGTTCCGAATCAATTCGATTTAGAATAGCTGAAGAACAAATAAATTATTAAAGGGCCGGCAACGCACTCGCGATCCCTCTGGCATTGAAAGTGTTTAGGGACGTCATCACTCAATATCAGGTGCACCTCCTGCCCGTTTGCCCCGTTCTATAAAAACTATTGTATAAGCAGCAATCGCATACCTTGTGCAAGTGCAACTGCAGCTTGTTCTTGATCTCGATGGTCTCGGCGATGCGTCTCGTGAACGAGCTGTTGGTGTTGCTCCATTGGTCCCAAATCTCCGTCGCCGATACGTTGACCAGGTTCTCGGCGTCTGTTATAATTTTTAAAGGGGTGGTGTAAATTAAAGGCTATGTTGCCAGTATTATAAATATTGTTATTGTTTGTACGCTGCTCTACAGTGTTCTAAATCTATGGCCCAGACCTTGAAAGGTCCACTTGTTCACTACCATTTCAATTTTTTAATCCATACAGTACTCTTTTAAAGCGTTTTAAGGTTTTCTTTTCAAATCCAGAGAATCTAATATTCACATATAATTGTAATGACATATTTACCGGAGAGCATTTGCACGGCCTTGGCGCGTTCGGATTGCGACCTCTGCAGTGTAGCAGCACTAGCGGCTGCCCAGCGCTCAGTGTCACACACTGACGGGTCATAGCGTTCAATGCCCGCGTAGAATTGCAGGCCCTGTATAATATTTTCTCTAGTACAATACAAATATATGAGTAGCGATGTTAAACTTTTATGTAAGTAAGTTTTTTAAAGAATAAAAATTATTAATTTCTGTTTTCTGAATTTCCTTAGATTTAAATGTATTTATGATATATAAAATTTTCGTGTCGTATTTGTAACCAAACTCTACCGGAACGGCTTGGCCGATTTTGATAGATAATTAAAACATACACATAACGATAAAGCTTAAACGACGTTTGCCTCGTCGAAAGCAGCAGTCACGGGGTCGAAGCTAATAATGAAAATTATTTCTGACCTTGGAGAAGTTGTTGAGCTGATGGCACATGTTGTCAATACCGAGGGAATATTCCTTGTTCCGCATGTCTGACTCCAACTCGTGTTGTGTCGCGCGACAGTTTTTAGATTGCTGACGAACCTACGAGATACGATTTGTAGCATTAGTAGCTCAACTCGTCATAAACCGATTTATTAAACAATAGACGATCGCTTAGTCTGTCTGTTGATATTGTTACGAAGACGGGTCGACTACAATGTTTCTAGATTTTTCCACTAGTTAGAGAACTTTTCAGCAGGCTGAAATATGATTTCTCACCGTTTCAGGAGAGGGTCAATCACATATTAGAAAATTGTAATTTCTATAATGTTACCCTAGTTTTCAGGAAGCTGAAACATTTTTTCAGTCAGTTTCAGAACATGTGTAGTCGAGTGGTGCAGTTTTCAGGAGACCCGTTTTCAGGCGTTTTCAGGCCTAGTTATACCCCTTTGATGAAGGAATATTCTAGACCGAACTTTCTAGGTGTGAGACAAGGACGAAATGATACGAGAGAGAGAGAGAGAAGATCAGAACTTTCTCGAAACTAGACGAGCACTCTAGAACGCCGTACGACAAGGACGGAGCAACGTGCGAAAGAGACAAAGAGTGCGAACGTTCTAGAATTGTGCAATCGCTACTCAGTAGCAAGCCCGCCTAGAAAGTTCTCGAATATTGTTTAGAATTATTCCCAGGGATATATAAGCGAGCCGAAACGCGACTAGTCGCCTTTAGTTTTGAATGCGATTACACGAGAGAAACACCGAAGCGGTAAAGTGCGAATAAAGTGAATATAAGTGATAAAGTACTGTGTGAAGTGTGCATAAGTGTAGTATTTAGTGACTGTGTTTTTGTGTGTTATTAGTGAATCTCTGCAATTAATTTTGTGCCCATAAATTCCTCATTGATTTTTCAAGAAATAAACCCTTGAAGAAATCTATGGCATTTTCTATCCGATCCCCTAGCTCGTAACAATATATACAGGATCACAGATCCGGAAGGTTTTAAGAGAATTTAAGAGTGGTAGTGTCATCCGACAGCTGTCTTAACAATCATTAAAGATACCTATGATCAGACAATATTACCTTTTCCAGCATGTTTCTGAACTTGTCCTGACACTCGCGTAGTATCGCCACTTCCTTAAGCAAAGACTGCTCTACAGCGTCATGGACTTGTTCCAGACCTAAAGGAGGAAGAAAAGGGGAGCGAACCAAATTTTTATTATTGTTTGATAAAAAACCACACAGCGCACGCAAAAGCCAACATCGAGGATATTCGTCATCGGGTCCTCATCGTGACCTAACAGTGGGTAATAAATAATCATTATTCAGGGGCATTGCTGTCAGTTATGCAACGAAAGTTTTTTCTTCGTACTTAACCATGAAGTATCACCTCCATAACTTTAAGGGTAACGCTCTAGAGTCTAGACCAAACTTACCCTGTCTTTTCTCCCGATGGTAGAGACACTCCTGCACGATATGCAATGGTCCTTCAATACCGGCGATAGCTCGCTCCAATTGTCTTCGAGTGTCGTTCAACTTCTCGCAAGTGGATACAAGGTGCTCCATTTCAATTGACACCTAAGTATATCAATAATTTAGTAGTTTTTACCTACATCTAAACATTTTACTGCGTTTCATTGCTCCAATGTCGCTTCATACTATACAACTATACGTGCTTTATGAGTGCTGGTGAAGGAATTCAAGTTAAAATACATTATTTCACAATAAAAGTACAACCTCACTGTGCGCCATGCGATTCAGTCGCCCAGACGACAGTTAGCTTTTTGAAGTGAAACTTCTTTAGAATCGTTGTGATTTCAAACCGGATGCAACGAAAAAACGACAGGTAAGAGACACAAATACAAAAATGTGTAGGATGAAGCCAGGGGAAAGAATGAGACAGAAATATACATACAATTTGTATATTATCGGTCTCTCCTCTTTGTGCCATACTTCGTAGCGTCCCCACTCCCGTCTTCTAAGCATAGTCGCCTGTAATTTGTGAGCCAGAGCGAGAGAGCAGATGTCAGTGTGTATGTATATTGCACACTGTTTAATACGTGCTTGTATTTGAGCATTTAACGTGTGTAGTGCATGTGAAAACTACGTGAGCTTACTGTACACTGTATGCGGCTGCGTATTACAGCGTTTTAGTAAGATAGCGTGGTGTGTTATTTTTTTAATTAAAAGTTTTATCCTACTTTTAGACATTGAAAAACGTCCAATTTACATATTATTAATAATAAAAACATTGTTTTTGAAGGTTTCACTTCTAACACGTGTGAATTGCACACATGTTTTTTTTTTTGTGCATTTTCATTTTCGTGTAAGGTACTTAAGTGGGGGCAAGATGAAAAATGGGGTAAGACAACAAATCGTCTATAACACCAAAATTAACTTAATTTTTTGTATGCTGGCATTTTAATTGAAACCGCCAGTTTCTAACGTTCCAAACCATAGCAGTTAGCCGCCCAGAGTGCGTAAATTTGGATAATTTGTGCTTTGTGATTTTTTCGTAGAATCTTTCCCCGTTGGAGTAAGATTGAAACAGACGTTCTCAAATGATATATAAAATTAGTTGTATTGTATCGTATTATATTGTAAACATTCACTAAGGTTAAATAAAGGTATTTTAATCACAAAAAACTATGGACTTAAAACAATTGACGACATCTCACATTAATAATAACGATTTTAGAAAAAAAAACAACCTTTACCCTATTTTTTAGTCGTATCTTTATTTTTTTATTTACTAATTTTCTCTGCTTTGGTTCAGATTTAACAATATGTTATTGATATGATAGAAAAGTATAGATTTGCTCGTTACTAATTAAGGTCATAAATTAGTAAAGGTTAATTTATTGTTCTATAAGAGGTTCAAACACAACTCATCAAAAAACCGTTCAATCTTCCCCCCACTCACCCTACAATAATTATAAAGAAAATGTTTGGTAATAACTAGGGATGCAACGATAACCCTTTTCCCGATACATTACCCATGCCGATACTTTTATAGAAATGTCGTCCAACACTTATTGAATTAAAATAAAATAGAGGTAAAATATATCAAGTTTGGTTAAAGCTTTTAATTTTTATCAAAAAATATAAACAGTTACGAACTTTGAATTAGTATAAAGGTTTAGTTATTAAAATTAAGAATTAATATAATTAAATTTAAAAAAAAAACTGTTCATAATTAAAATTGACATTGATGAGATTATTGTAATTCTGTATCTTATTTAATTTTGTATCGAAAAAATACTTATACCCGGGGGACAAAGCGGGTGAGAGAGACACCAATTAATTGAATAAGACGCCGGGATAACCCGGGCATAGATAGTCCGTGCCTCGTTTACAACGAACTAGATCAAATAAGATGCGCGTTCACATTACATTTTTAAAGCGCGAAATTTGAAAAGTCAGCAAACGCAAAGTATCGCCAATATAACGGTATCGGATGCATCCCTAGTAAAAACCAAACTTTTTAGTTATATCTATTTTTAATATATACTTTTATAATTAAGAGGGGGTAGTTCAGGATCTACTGATCTGATTTTGGTAATAATTAATATATAATATCATTGTGAGGGTCATACGCATTCATTTAAGTTATAAATGAAAACTTGTCTCTACAAGCTTGATAATGCCTACAATATCTCAGCAACCGCACATGTCTGTCTTTTATATTATACAAAATATCAAACACTACCTACTGCATGGAAGTTTTTGCAGTTCTTAAGTTATATTAGATCGACTTATTTTTCTTGCGTAAGAGTGTTACTGTTTATCTTGTTTAAATAATAGCGCATAGAACAAGTATATTTACGCAATTATTAATACTTAAAACTTAGGCACTTACCTATATATATAAAAAAAAACTATTTATTTATACTTTGTGTATATAATATACAAACAAAAAGTAAATAGGTTACTTAAGTTATTAGATATTATTATTCAAAGATATTAAGTGACTTTAATTTCTACTTGTGTAAGATAAAATGCACATTTCTTTGTTTATGTATTATATATAGGCCTTGCAGATTTTATCTGTGGCTGGATAGTTTAATTAATGATATCATATTTTTATCCTTTATTTATGATAATGATAGACTCACCTCATTTCTCCAAAAGGTCGTGTCGGTGATACGTTCTCCGATACGTCTCCCAGAGTCACGCTGACCTTGAGTACCAATCTCATCAGTCTCTCTACAATAAAAGTCTCAACAGCTTGATTCGTGGTAATGACAATTAACATGGTTTTTTTATTAATTAATATGACTACAATATACATATTAATAAACGTTGTTAATTTCCACACCAAATTTCTAAACAATAGACCAAGTGTACCTCGGAAATTGAAACCCAAGAATTGTAAACTGTAAACGAGAGCATTTTTCCCACAAACCTCAACATTCTCATGATATCATTTCTGACACGCTCCGAGAAATTCCGCTTTGCGTCAGACTCGTTGTAATTCTTGATGCTGTTCTGGTTCCACTCGTATTGAGTGTAACGGGTGTAGAGTGCAGCACGTGCCGCGTGTTCGGGGCTTCGGTCAAATCCTGTCACCAAGTTTGGGAAGCGAAGAGGCTCTGCTGCCATTCCCGTCGGAGTATAGCAAGGATCTACCATCGTATTGGTTATAGGTTGCGATGGCCTGCCAAGGTATAAATCTATTAAGTAGACACAGTTGTACAATAAGCTACCGAGGGGAAATATTGCTATGACATCTGTTTCAACATCTATGCTTTTTGTTTACCGTAATGAAGACCTAGAATATCATACATTTTATATGTATTATACATTACATAGGAGTAACTTCAATCTCTTCATAGCCCATGATTGGTCGCCAAGGGTGCTTTTTAGGCGAGTGAAAACAATAGCCCACTTGTGGCGGCATATTCGGAGCACCTGCTGTTTCCTTGACGGGGCTCCATTGTTGTAATTGCTGCAAAAATATATGAGATAATGGAAATTTATACAAAACATTAAGAGAAAATTGGTTTTACAAAACCGACAGAGTACCGTGCACATTGTTACTTCTTTTGCCATTTTGGTTAATTGTATAGCAATAAATTTAGGAATTATATTAAACGTATAAAAATTATCCTAAAAACAGCTACATAAAAAGAAAAGTCAAATTTGAATTTCGTGTCTTATTTTTTTTTAATATGCAGGAGACAGACTATGTTGTTATATATAATAAGTATTCTATATAGTATTACGGCACAGATAAAAACGTCGTCCCCATTTGTAATAGTTATTGCTTGCAATATGTCAAACAACGTCACAGTAACTTTGACAAATTTTGATAAAAGCACATCTTAAACTCAGTCTTTGATAGTTTTCTTTAATAAACTGTGGTACAAATTTTAAAAGGTACATAATTACACTAGTCATATTTCACAATTTGTTATTTGTGTTCCTATAATTTCTGAACGATGTAGATTGTAGATTGATAAATATTAAATCATTGAATTTTTTTTAGTTTAGCTTCGGTTTAGCTATAAGGTTTGAAAAAATATATAAACATTCGTTGTATGAATTACTAGAGAAATGAGTAACGTTCCTGAAAACGCTCCACACCGTAAGTATTGTTTAATTTTCATTATTTTCAAAAGTGTGTTAATGAAAATGCAATATATTAATTACTAAAACAGATTGCCCTGGAACTCAAAGTGAAGATGCTGGTAAAGTCTCAGCTTGTGCGGGATGTCCAAATCAAAATATTTGTGCTTCAGGTACCTTGATATATATTACATTTTTAAAAGTGTCTGTTTATTATTTATATAAAACCTTTGAAGATTTAAATTTCAATTACAAATTTAATTTCTATCTGTATAATACAAGCCACAATACCTTTGCAAAGGTTCAACACCTAATAGTCAAGGTTATCAAGAATTATTATTTGTTTCAATGATATTACATCACAAATTTTATCATGTTTTAGTAACAACATTAAGGTGTGTCTATAGTTTGTTTACCCCATTATCTATCCTAATTTTATTACAATAAATATATTTAAAATAATTATACCACATCTTCTTTTTTTATTCTACTTCTCAACTCTTGTTATATTCTACTTAATAAATTAACATTTTTACAGGTTTACCCTCTGGACCTGATCCAGCTATAGAGATAATTAGAAATCGTCTATCAAATGTAAAGCATAAGATATTAATTCTATCTGGAAAAGGTGGTGTAGGAAAAAGCACTGTCACATCACTGCTTGGTCATGGCCTGGCAGCTAAGAATCCAGATATAAATGTAAGTAAATATATGATTTTAAAAATAATCCTCTTAATTTGTGTAATTATAATATTATTCCTTTTATAAGCTATGACTTTTAATGTTGGAGGTCTGATAAGCCTTATCTTATTGAAACAGTAAATGCATTTCATTATAATGCGTTGAAGTTATGAAATCTATTACATATATTAAGTCTAAGCTAATATTGATATATTATATTGTAATAATATCCATTGGTATCCTTGTGATGACCCTTTACCTACCTTAGATGTTAGGATGGCTCAGCCTCCGATATCAGCCTCTTAACTAAAGAATTTCTCTATTGATAAACCTAACATGCATAAGCACAATACTAGAGTTTCCTGTGACTATATGTAGCAGATAATGCTTATCTTTATGGTGTATGAGCACAACGATGTGTTCTCCCTATTATTTAGTTGGTAGCAATTTGTTGCACCTATGACCTGCTGACAGATGCTTGTTCACACATATAACGCAATGCGCTCTCACAATATATTTCTAGCACACAAAGAAAAGGTAAATGAGAGCAAATAATAGAATAAGTTATATTCGTTGAAAAGAACATACCCGGTTATACCGCGAGCGTCTTTCGTAGGAACTCCCGAATTCCATATTATATATTTTTTTATATAAAATTCCCGAGACACGTGTATCGATCTTGAAGGTTCGTGGGCAAGAATTTTGCAACACTACCTTCCGCATTACGACCCGTGCCACGCTCCTTGTGGTACAACCTTGGGTATGTATTGGTATATAGGTCAGCCTTTACTAACACTATGGAAATTAGTACTTGAAGAATTGTTCTTAAAATGAATATGATAGTGTAACATAATTATACCTATCTCCATACTAAATTTTATTTAAATTACTTTTTTTTACTATGATACAAAATATTTTAGTAAAATAGATAAAATGTGTCGTAATGGCGCTTTTACGTCGATGGCTCATGATGATCAGAGGCGTGTTTCAATATAATAGCAAATGGTTTATAGTTGGAGCGACATACTCGTAGTAATTATTAGGTACTTATGGCACGGATTTTCCCAGCTTAAGGACATGCTGCAAACTTAACGCTCCTTGTATGATAAATTATATTGTAGTATTGTATGTTTATTTTGTTATTGTCGACTTAAAAGCTGTGTATCCCCTTCAGACCGAACATCTTAAAATTCAAACTTAGACCTGCAAACAAAACAATAATATATTTTTTCTGTTTTGTCTCCAGATCGGTATTCTAGATGCTGACATCTGCGGCCCCAGTCAGCCACGGGTGTTGGGAGTGCGTGGAGAACAAGTACATAACTCTGGATCAGGATGGTCGCCTGTCGTAAGTCTATTATTCTTAGAGTCATTTGCAATATATTTTTAATATTTGTTCTCATGAGGTAGGAAAGTTAGGTTATAAAAATATTTACTTTTCTATTCATAATATAATAATATCGTAAGCTGATATGCGAACATTTCCTCACCGCGCCCTGTTTATGCTTTAATGAACAGTATGTTGTATCAGCGATAAATATAACGCTCTAGTTAAGTGGCAACACTTACCTTTTTTTTCTTCATAACCAAGTGGATACAGAGCCCTCAGTCGGAATCATAGAGATTGCAATATTACATAAAGTTTTTAAAAGTATTTAATGGAATTTATATCATAAATATAATATTTTTACTTTATACATTTTCAAGCAATTAGTAATACGAAGTAGTTCATGCAAATTAAGTATAAGATATTTAAACTAAATGACATAACACAAAAATACTCTATACAATTGCAAATATTCTTACTAACCAAACATAATTAGATTTGATCAACTGTGTTTGAAATAAAAATAATAATAAAAAAAAGCACAATTAGATAATAATTCTTGAGGGCAACATTACTAATGACACTGACAAGTAATAAACGTTGGATGTTAAAAGCTTCACACTCGAACAAGTCATGCTTGATATCTGCATTTTCCTTTAACAACACTTACCAATTACCGAGATTATTAAATGCTATTGCAGTATGTAAAGGACAACCTTTCCCTGATGTCAATCGGTTTCCTGCTGGGTAGCCCCAATGATGCTGTCATCTGGAGAGGACCTAAGAAGAATGGTAAATTGAAGTTTCTGAGTATATATATAGTATATATTTATAACAAAAATTTATAGATTTCATGAACAAACATATTTTTCAGGCATGATTAAGCAGTTTCTAAGTGAAGTGGATTGGGGAGATCTCGACTACTTGCTGATTGATACACCACCAGGTAGTGTTACCGATCATCTTCATAAACAATATACTCATTAATAGTAGAACCCAGGCAAGGGACTAACAACTGAATGTTATGTTTTAGGTACATCTGACGAGCACCTTTCCCTAGTGCAATACCTGTGCGGTGCGGGCGTTAGCGGCGCGGTAGTCGTGACGACGCCTCAAGAGGTGGCGCTGCTCGACGTGCGAAAGGAGATACACTTCTGCCGCAAAGTGGCGCTGCCCGTCATTGGCGTCATTGAAAACATGTCCCTCTTTGTGTGCCCCAATTGCCATGTGAGTTGATCTTTGCTTTGTATCCTAAATTGTACCGCTCGTATTTTTCTTCTCTCGCTCCTACTACTCTGCCGGATCTGTGAACCAAAAAGTGTCTTGACCTAGCGAAATGACAATCTCCCAGCTATCCCTGTCTTGTGCTACCTCCCGCCAATTGCTGACATTCAGCTGCAGAAGGTCCTCCTTCACCGATCGCCAACGTAATCGATGAGCCTTGTATTCGGCTGTAATGTTGGTCTGGGTTCCCAAATCTCGGCTTTTTTCAGACTCCATGACCCATCCTCCCTTCCTATCGGCACCAGGATACAACAGTATTTGCGTTCTGCCTCCACTAACTTCTGCAACTCTTTCACGGTTAGCGTCCAAGCCTTACAGCCCTACATTAAGACTAGTCGTAAGAGTATATACGAATTTTCGTATTTCTGCTTAGAAGCTTGGATACTAAGACCTTGTGCAGGGCAGTATAGTGTACTGCATAGCGTGATATTTTGAATGCGGATGTCTTGTCTTTTTTACGGTGCAACCCAAATACCGAAATTTAGCAGTTCCTTCGTTAGTATTATATGTGTATCGGACATAAGTCGGACCCATGTTCCACTCACGCGGTTGGCGTTCTATTTCTAAAATTTTGCTCAATCCGTAAACTTTCAGTTGTAACGTCGCTCCACTGTACTTCCTTACTCCGCCGGCAATTCATCTACTCCGTATTTGAAATTACATTTTTCAATTTAGTAATATTTTCTAAATCTTACACCTGTATCGTGACATAACCATATAATTATTGCGGACGAAGATAAACTTTAACAATTATATTGTTCCAGAGCCGCAGCGAAATCTTCCCGGCAACTACAGGTGGCGCGGTACAAATGTGTACGGAAATGGACGTCCGCATGTTAGGAGCGTTGCCTTTGGACCCGCTTCTCGCTCGCTGCTGCGACGCAGGCGACGATTTCACCGCGCAGCTGCCGCATTCGCCGGCCGTACAACAACTGAGACTCATTGTCGATAGTAAGACTATATTCATTGTATTACCATTTTACCTCATTTTTATTGCAATGAACGCATCAGTTTAAAATTTTGGGTAATTATAAACGGAATACGTACGTTGTATAATTTTAACTGTTGCTTTCAGGTATAATAGCAGTCTGCGAAGAATCATCTACTTAAATGGTGTCTAGTAATTATGAATTTATTACCTAGTCATAAGCTTGTAATGTTATTATGCGACTATAAAATTATTATATATTGTTAAAATATTGTTACATTTTTTAACAGCACCTAACAAGCACTTTCATTATTATATTCCTCGAATTTTAGTACTGCTATCTACAGTTAGTCATTTCTAGAAATGTCCGAGTGTGGAATAATGAATAATAAATGGGTAGGATCAATAATCTATAATAAAATCTAATCGTTTCTACTTTCTGCCATAACCTTTAACATTTAATGAAAACAACCTAATCCTAGTATTCCTATCAACTAATTTTGTTAACTATGGTTAGAATTTAGATCATGAATCTATGAGAGCTTAGAAGAGGGATAACGTCAATTGTCAGTTTGAGTACTCGATGTCATTTCATACTTCATAATAGTGTCGTTGACGTTTGATATAAAATGAAAAATATTTAAAAAAAGATAAACTGAAAATATCTTAAATATATTTTATTATTCAAGTGATCTTAAATATCATTATGTGGTACCAAAGAAGGCTATTGCCACCGAAAATATAGCATCATATAACACATCCTTACAAAAAGTTGCGTCATCTCTGCAATCTTTGCATACGAAACATGTACCTAAATAATTAAAAAGAAATAAGTATGCCTTCTCATCAGGGTGAAGAAGAAGATAAACCTTGCAGAGCTTGTAGCGATTTTAAATCGTGGAGTAAAAAGACTAAGGTTAAAATCCAGACTCCAAGTAAACCTGAACCGGTAAGTGTTTGTAACCTCTTACTTCCAGAAAAATCTAGATAAGATAAGCACTACAATATTCTTATTTTCAATAACATAGATCATCATAAAAGACTTAAAAAAGTGATATAAAATATTTTTGTTATATGAACTCACTTATTGTTTCTTAAATTTAACCATAATCATTTTAGGCACCATTGGAAGATAAAGAATGTCCTTTAGATAAGGAGGAATTAGGCAAATCCACATGGGGCTTCCTACACACTATGGCATCCTATTATCCAGAAAAACCAACTAAATCTGAAGCTGAAAAAATGGTTCAATTCTTTAATATTTTCTCCCAATTCTATCCATGTGAGCCTTGTGCACTAGACTTCCAGGATGAGTAAGTATACATACTACATACAATGTCATGTATTTAGTTCTTTTACCTCTATGTTTAAGTTGATTACGGGTGCCTGTAAATAGACATTTGGTGTGCTTTATGACTTTGTCAGTCAGTAAATTATAGTTTTGTATGATTTATTAAATATTATTTTTTGTTGTTTCTCTGTATTATTTTATCTTGTTTTCTTTTTTTGTGATGTGTAACTGTTAATAGATGGTTGAAAGAGATTAATTATAGATTTTTATGATTCTGTGTAAAAAAAATAAAGTTGTAATAGAAATAATAATTATATAACCTATATGTATCTATATATATACTATAACCTAACCCATGTAACTAATCAATTTTAAGGAGTGAACTTGAGACCATATTACATAATTTTAGCCTTATTTTAGGAGCCGAGTCTAAAATTTGCTCAATGTACTTGTGCTCATTACATAGACATTAATGTTATCTAAATTATTTTTTTAGCATAAAAAAAAATCCACCTAAAACAAAAACCAGAGAGGAGTTAGCAAAATGGTTGTGTGATAGACACAATACAGTCAATAAGAAGCTTGGCAAACCTATGTTCGACTGCAGTAAAGTGCATGAGCGATGGAAAGATGGCTGGCTTGATGGCTCTTGTGATTAATAGAAATATCACAGCTAAAATGTCACTTTTAATGTGGGTCCAATTAAGTTTTTTACATTCTTCTACCAGTTATACCTATCTTCTGACCTTACAATCACTAGGAAAATTGTTGCATTTATTTAAAACTGCATGACATTTTAGCTGTGTTTGTAGTATAGAAAATATAAAACAGTTTTAGTTAGTATTCATTCCTGTAAGTATTCACAGCTGGTGTGTTTATATACAGGAATTGTGATAAAAGTGTACAATTTGTAAAATATATTGACTGTTAAATAGAAAGTATTATTATTAATACCTCCAAACACATACCAAATTGTTCCAGTTCTTGTGCAAAAACTATTTTTTTTCCTCTTGTTATGGCTTTTATTTATGCCAACTGGGCACAAGGTACTTCGCCAGTGTCGTGTAGATGGAGAAGACATGAAGGAGATTGATCGGTAAAAATAATAATTAAGCTAATTTTGAATATGCATAAAAAAATAGTTGAAATTAGATTGTTAGTTTTGAGACAGCACAGACAACACAAATATGAGTAAAAGCATTATTAAATACTGTTTACTATTTATGAATAATTTTTATAAATTTCACTTTAATTCTATTGCTTTCTATATATTTACATAAAAATCTACAATATGGACTAAACACAAACATTTAACACTTAAAGGACGGGGGACTTTAGGGGTAAGAATGTCATAAAGAGGATAAGTTAGTTTGGGACAATTAAATAGTATGTTAGATACAGTGCCTTCATCCAAGCCACACTCACTAGAGTGATAGAGAGTAATCCGGAGCTTGGCTAGATGAACAGGGGTGCAAGCATGTCCAAGACGCAGACGCGAGATTGTAGATGTAATCCAGCGATTTGCATTTCGATAATAACAAAACCAGGGTTGTCTTGGTATGTTTGGTTGGATGGAAGCATAAAACTTACCCTTAACCGATTTGGAGTCATTCCAAAATGTCTTCCATGTTCTGTCCAGATATATCTTTGCAAGAGAACAAAGATCCTGAGCTGAATTTTTAAAATGATCTAGAGAACCTGACTCAACAGCTGCTTTGGCACATGAATCAGCAGTCTCGTTTCCTGGGATACCTGAGTGGCTAGGAATCCAAACTAGTATGATAGACAATCCTTTTTGATTACAAGAGAGCAGAGTCTCCCTAATTTTTAGTATAATAGGAAAACGTGATTTGCTACGAAATGGTTTCTCTTTAATGGACATTAAACAACTTAAAGAGTCTGTCAAAATAGCTGTCTGTTGTATGTTATGGGAGTGTGCAAATAGGATTGCTTCCAATAGAGCTGTGGCCTCTCCTGTGAACACTGAAGACTCGGGAGGACATTTAAATTTCAGAATAATTCTATACCGAGGAACCCAACAGGCAGCACCAACACAGCCATCTGGAGACAGCTGTGCTTAGCGTCAGTGTAAATAAGAAGATGATTTGACCAATTTTGATTAATATAGCTTTGTAATTTGATGTTGATATCTGGGGCTCCTTTGATCAGACCAAGGTCTGTGATGATGGGAGGTTTGTATACCAGGGCTTTATAAGGAGTAGAATATAGGGGATTTGTTGGAAAAGATATCATGGGGTTAGGGAGGCTGTTGTACTTTAGATAACTATCGAGCAGATAGGAAGAGGAGTTGCGGGTGCAAGGAGCATGTGAATGTCGGGTTAATCGATGCCAAAGAGGGTGGGATGATATCTGTAACATCTTGCTAACAAAGCGGTCACATAAATACTGCCGGCGGATGTGTAGAGGAGGATCAACACACTCAAAGCAAAAATGCAAAGCATTAGTAGGGGAGGATTTCATTGCACCTAGAATGATTCTTAGGCACCTATACTGAATTTCGTTTAATTTTCCAGCAGCTGATTTGTTAAAGGGATCCAGAACAAACATACAAGAATCCATATGACTACGTACTAAGGCATTATACAATAACTTTAAAGAATAGGGGTGAGCACCCCACCAAACCCCCGCTACTGCTCTTAGTACGTTAATACCTTTTTCACATTTTTTTATTATGTGTTCAGAGTGGGCAATTCCGTTCAGCCGATTGTCTAAATAAATACCTAAAAATTTTACTTTATCTGTCAGGATGATTGCTTGATTTTCAAATGAAATGAGTAGAGTAGGAATGTATCTCTTCCTTGTAAAAACCACTGCCTGAGATTTGCCAGCTGACAGGGACAAGCCGTGGTCAGACAACCACTGGCCTAGATAATGCAAAGCAGAATTGATACGACAGGATACTTCCCCTATACTGCCAGAGCTGTGATAGAGGACAATATCATCAGCATATTGTAAGATATTACAAAAACTGGTGACAGACAGTTCGAGGTCGTGGGTATAAATGCTATAGATCAGAGGGCTGAGAACTGAGCCTTGAAGGAGACCTTTCCAGACTAGTCTGGGGGGAAGAGAGGTATTCTGATGCTTTATCAGAATAGATCTGCAAAATAGCAGATTACATATGAGATGAACCATCCTCGAAGGTACACTCAGCTTAAGCATTTTCTGCCTGAGCGCCGGAAGTAGGACATTGTCATATGCAGAAGCAATATCAAGAAACACACCTACAAGGTACTCTCCTTTTGTAAAGGCTAGGCGAATGTCTGTTGTCAGTATACTGAGGCTGTCTGTGGTACTCGAACCCCTCCGGAACCCAAATTGGGAGGAGGGGAGAATATTTCTACTTTCCATTAACCATTCCAGTCGGTTTTTAAGAAGGTGTTCTGTTACTTTAGCTAAAGTAGATGACAAAGCTATGGGTCGATATGAATTTGAATCTGAAGGGATTTTTCCAGGTTTGAGAATGGGAATGACTATTTGAGATGTCCAAGATGCCGGTATAATACCAGTTTCAAAACATTTGTTTATTATTTTAAGGTAGTAAAGTTTAGCTTTGTCATTTAGTCGAGCCAGGAAGGAATATGGAACGCCATCTTCCCCTGGAGTCGAATCTTTGAGACCATGAAGAGCGATTTGAAGCTCAGAGAAAGAAAAGGGTGTTGTTAATCCAGTCAGAAGGGTTATTTGAAGAAGCATCAACATGGTTCAGGGAACGACGGAATCTCCTCACATTTGACCACACAATAGTGGATGGAGAGCGAGGGCTAAGGGATTCAAAAAATTGTACCAATTTTTTTTTTTCGATACTAACCTTTTAATTTTAGCATCAAGCCTCTGATATTTAGATTTTGGGGATCTGATAATCGGCCGAAGATTTGAGAGAATTTAAAAATAGATCATAGCAAGACAAGACATTTTCTTCACGTTCCAAATCCGGCAGAGAGTCTACCATACAATCAACGGATTGGGCATACTCTTTCCAGTTTGCTTTTTTGAGTTTATATTTCAAAAGGGGGTTGTGGTAAGAGAGGGGTAAGGATTTGTTGTTTAATGTAATAAGTATGGGAAAATGATCACTGCCATAGGTGGACTCAAGGGCGTTCCAAGTTTTGTAATAATTTAAAGATTTGGGATAGGTTTTTGGCAACGTTGGGCGGTAGGGGAATTTCGCTACATGGGGCGACAATACTGAGAAGGAATTCAGAAATAAATTCTAACATTTTGCCCTGAGAGGGAAGGGTGTCAACATTATTGTTGAGAGCACAACCATTTGGGAGAGATGAGGAGCACTCACCAACAATAGTCTGGTGAGCTGTTCTATCGTACCCCTTTGCTAGAGAAGCTTGGGGACGAGAGGAGCGATAGATTGTTTGGCGATAGGAAGTTTTGGTAGGAGTTTGGGCTGTTTGAGGAGATCTTAGAGAATAGACAGGAGGGGTAAACATTTCTTTTGTTATCTCAGCATATGAACGTCGGACAGGTGGAAACTGAATTGCTGCTTCAATGTACGAGATATTGTTCTGGGACATCACCATTTTTATGGATTGCTGTCGAGTAAATTCTGGACAGCCCTTGTCAGAAGCAAAATGTTTACCTGAGCAATGTAGACATGGGGATGTTTCTAAGGTGATTTAGGGTATTTTGTTTATGTTGATTGGTCCTTATTTGGTTAAAATAAAACTTCCTAATAATTCGTTGAGAAGAGGTGAAGATGGAATGTGGAATGTGTTTAATTTTTAAAAACTGTAGATTTATATACAAAAGTTATCCTACACTGGCCACTAGTGGTAACATGTGGTACCAAGATGCGAAGGGTGCGTAGACAATAAAATGGAGGCGCGGCAAAAAGTCGAGTGCAGAGGATCGAACAATACCTGCAGCCGAGGCCCGAACAGTTCGGCTTCCGCGGCGAGCACAGCACGACGCTGCAGCTGACGAGGGTGCTCTTCACTGCAGCCTCGGCCCTCAACAAAAAGGAGGGGGCCGCCGCCGTTATGCTGGACATGGCGAAGGCCTTTGACCGTGTCTGGCACGACGGCCTCGTGCTGAAGCTCATCGAGTCTCCACTGCCCCGCCGATTGGTCGCCGTGCTCCGCGCCTTTATCACCGAGCGCACGTTCTTCGTTGCGACGGGAGAGGCCGCGTCGAGACCGCGACCCATCACGGCGGGCGTCCCGCAAGGCAGCGTGTTATCGCCCTTGCTCTACACCACGTACACCGACGACGTTCCGTGCCCCGAGGAGTGCACACTCGCCCTCTACGCCGACGACACGGCGTACGTGGCGTCATCGCTGAGGGCCTCGCACGCTGCCCAAAAACTCCAACGCGCTCTGGACCTCCTGCCAGAGTGGCTGGACAAGTGGAGACTCGCCGCCAACCCGGACAAGACACAGGCCATTGTCTTCGGCCGGGGTTGGTTGCCACCACCCCTACGCTTCCTGGATCGAGACGTGCCGTGGAAGACGCCGGTCACCTATCTAGGGGTCACCATAGACCGGGGTCTGACCATGACGCCCCACATCTCCAGGGCCGTAGGGAGAGCCAAGTGGGCGGCGCATACGCTTCGCCCACTGATCACAGGCAACCTACCCCTCCGCACCAAGCTCGCGCTACACAAATTGTATGTGCGCCCTCACCTCACGTACGCGGCACCGGCGTGGTTCTCCTATGCCAAGGAGACCAACCGCCGAAGACTGCGCACCGTACAAAACACCGTCTTACGGTGCGCTGTACATGCACCACGCTACGTGAGGAACGCCACCATAGCGCGAGACTTGCGGATGGAGTCGATCGACGAGTTCGTCGCACGGCTCGCGATGAGGATGTTTGATCGAGCGGACGCCTCTCAACATCCTCACCTCCAAAACATCGCGCCGTGGCACTCCAGGCCGCCCGACCAATACAAGTACCCGCGTGAGCTCTTCTCCGCGGGTCCCGACGACACCAGGGCAGCAAACGCGGCTTCGACCGCTGGTCGCCTCGCTGGGCCTCCCCCGGGTCAACCGGGGGACTCACCCGGCGGTGCTTGACCGCGAGCCGCGCAAGCTGCCCGATACCATCACTCATCATCACGACACCAGGGCCAAGTCGAGACTACTCCTTGGCCCCCTCCTCATCATCATCACCACCGGACTTGACACTCCGAACACGACCCCATCGGCTGCGCGCAGCGGGTAGAGACTGAGTCTCCCCGCGCGCCTGCAGCCCCCACCAAGGGCTATATGCCCGCCCCCGTACCGCCCTGTATCAGCAGGGCGCGAACACAGACACCACCTGAAGGGGGCATACGCCCCGAACAGGACAAAACACCCCCCTCGCGAGGGAGGGTGCAGCAATAACTACGCACGTTCTTTTCTGCGCGCAACCGTCGAAGGGTACGAACGTGTTCTTCTCAGAACAGTTCGATATCGTGGTCTAACGATGACGCAATTAACTGTTCTTTTCAGAACAAATTATTGTTTCATGACTATAACGTTTACAACTGTCCTTGTCAGGACACATCACTGTTTCATTACGACACGTACTAATCACCTACAGTGACTTCGCACGTATCACCTGTATGGGGCTGAGCACACCTGTAACATCTGGGCTTAGATCGGCAGACCAAAACGGCAGCAGTTCAGGCACTGTATGGTTGGAAGTTTGTAGGTTTCGACAGGGAGGGAAGTGTGGTAAGAGTAAATCTTAGAAGGGAGCATTTGTCCCCTGAAGGTAAGGACAACAGATTGGGTAGGCACCCAGGTGGTGACACCCTCAGTAACTGATTTTCGGTTCAGTCGCCTTGACTTTAACACCTCACCACATCCAAGAGGAAGCTCTAATGAATCAACGAGTTCGTCCATTGACCAGTCCACCGGTACACCTTTGACCAACTCCATTCTGGTTATGTTATAAGAAGGGATAATAGTTTTAAACTTGCACATAGCGAGAATCGGGTTCACCAGAAAGTTGTTGGCAGCTTCAGCAGAAGAGAACTCAACGGTAATTTTATTACGGCCTACATTTTTTACACCACCGTGTATGACAGAACTAATTTTGTGCTTATGCATAAACTGACCGAATGTAATAGCACGTAACGAGGCTCCAGAAGATGGGTCTTCTACTTCCCGGAAAACTTGGACAATGAATGGACCTTTATCATCATTAGAGTACGCTCGAGGGCCATCGGAAAAGGAGGGGTGGACATATAGGTGTTGAACAGACGGGTTCGCCTGAGTGGGATCCGTAATTGTTTTCTTAAAGGAAGGCATATTTCTCTCCTCTCCTTGTCGTTTGCGAGACGTAGAAAAGGTTCCCGGGTCGGGAGGTTCGGGGTCAGGATCCATTTTACTGGAACTGCAGCGACTATATAAGTTTAAATTTTATACTTTACCAGCACCAATAGGGTTAGTTTTGTGAAGATAGAACAATAACAACTATTTTAGCCTTGGAAAATCACAGAAACACCGAAAAAAAAAAACTAAAATATCACTGACACGTGCGTCAACCATCCACAACCGCAAAAACTATAATATAATAGTATCTAGTTTATATTATTAGTGGGGCAAAAAACATCAATGGGTCTACACTAACAGCCAATGAACACACCAAATAGCTAATAAATGATGGCTGGTGATTGAAATGCATATGCATGCGCTCACATGGTAAAAGAAAACCACAATTGCTTAGAACAAAAATCAACATGTATCAGGCAAAGGCTAATCATCCACATTTCTATAAAGAAAGCTGAGGCCACTGGGTTTTTCTAGTTAATGATATTTCCTTGAAAATATTCTTTAAATATGCTATTAAATCAAACAACATTTAGCAAGCAAGAGTTTAATATCTTATATGAAGTATTCATCGCATTGCTTTTAACCTATAATAATAACAGGTAAAAATTAAACAAAGTTGTTTTTTATTTGATCATAAGAACTCCATCTCTCTCTCGATGCCCACAAATTTCAATTGCTCTGTTGGACCGTATCTGAAAAAACAAAATAAGAACAATTAAAAATATTCACCTTTATTCAAAATTTTAAACAGAATTATACTCGGACAGACCTTTTCCCATACCTTACTATATATATATACCACAAAGCAGATAGAAGATGCAGGTTTCTAATGATTAAATCATTTTTGAAGTTTGTGAACATAACAAAAACACAAATGTTTCCTCTTTAGTACAGATATATTCTAGTAATTTATCTTAATCTGCCAGATATTAATAATTTGATTTATTTTATGGATCTTCCATTAATGAGGCAGGCGTACCTGTAGTCAAAGAAGAGCTCTTCGCCCGGCTGAATGGCCCGCTTGGCGAAGATGCCGATACGGTGATCGCCGTTCACCATCATCACCTTCGCGTAGCAGTTCGGGTTGATGGAGTGATTCGCGAAACGGATTTTGTTGCCTTTGCGAGTCGCATCCACTACAAAATCTGCAATCGTTTATATTCGATTAATACGTTTCGTCCATTTGTCCTTCGAGTTGAGCCCGGAAGCCTCGAGGCAGCGGCAGAACTGTCTGAAAGAACTGAACTGAAAGAACATCTGGGGACCGCTTTTCACTCTTTCACTGAAATGTCTAAACAGATAATTGTGGCCACTAAGCGGCGCCCTGGCTTCTGATCAGAGCGCGCTGAGGAGAACTCCACTATGAACATTTAAATGAAGCCGTCTGTCTGCATCTGTTGAAATAATGATTGTTTAAGCCGAGTACACTTAAGCTCACATACTAACCGTTGTTGAGGTTGAAAAGAAAAGAGCACATATACTTGTCGTAGACCTTTCCCCTCCGGTCGGCCTCGTCCTGGGAGATGATCTCCCCGCAGTACTCCGAGATGAACTCGTTCTTGTGAGCGGCCTCCTTCAGGAATATACCCCACCCCGCGACGTCACTCGGCGCCAAGAGCAGGTGTTTGTGGAGACCCCTGGGGGGATAAATTCAGCGATTCGTCAATCCCGAGGCTCACCGGCGAGGCGGCACGCCGGCGGGAGCAACGAAACGGAGGAGGAGGACCTCTGCACGGAGACGTTCTTGCAGTAGGGCAGGCGGGCGTCGGCTCCGCAGGCCGAGCACAGGTCGGGGTCGCACTCGCGCACGCCCAGGTAGCACGGGCACTGCTTCGTGTTGCACTGCGCCTTGCACCGGCAACCGGGGAACCGGTTCTGGCCTGCGGAAGACAGCGGCGTCAGCGATCGCTCCGTCGGAGGATCGTCGACGGGCACACAACTCACAGTCGCTGCTGCACTGGCAGAATTTTTCGCAGAAGTTCTGCGACTGGACGCAGGGGCACATGTTGTCGCAGGGCTGGTTGGGATGCTCGCACGGCGTGTAGTTGTATCTGAAGGAGAGAGCAGAGGAACACGAATTATACGAAAATAGACGATCCCTGCTCGTGAACAATAACCCATGATGAATGTTTTGTCCTCTTTTCTTTTGAAGAACGGGGGCAAACGGGACCCTGTCGATGCCAGAGGCGTCGCGAGGACGTTGCCGGCCTTCGAAGTTGTCCGCTGTCCTCGCTTCCTATGTTCCTCTATGACGATATTAATCCACCCATTTCAACCCACAGGAAATCCAGCTACACTCAGATACCCGTATCCTCGGAACAAAACTGACAAATATACTCATAAATGACTCCATAACACCAGGTCGACAGACGTACACGTGATGAGAGGCGGAGTCCTTCTTGAGTTGCACCTTGCGGCAGTGCACCGACCACAGGCGGTGCTTCTTCTTCTTCTTCCTGGGCGGAGTCCTCTCCGCTTCTACGCCGCACCATTGGGCACCCGACTGCGTCCAGTGACGGTACACCTGCATCGACGACTGTTTAATAAAAGCTCCTACGAAGATATTCTAGACAATTTGTTTAGCAATATTTATAAGCATTAATGGGTTCGGGCCGGTCAGGGTCACTCTTTGTCAATTATCCATTTGGTTTTGTAATTTTGAAGGAAGCTGTCGTGTGCCTCAATAAAAACAAATAAATAAACAGATTTTCCCCTCGTTCAGACCTCTCTGTTTCTGATCCGTCTCTTTCTTCTATTTTTACATCTAAGATTATGTCAGGCTTGGCATCACACAATGATGGAAAGGAAGCGTTCAAAACAATTACACATCACACTGGAGTGACTCAGATGAGAAAATTGTTATTGCCCAGCTTCCGTGTGCCCGTTCTCCGATGACGTGGAAAAGAGGAGCGATTCTTACTTTCCAGCTCCACGATAGTCGCATTAAAAACCTTTTGCAAAAAGTAAAATAAAAACGACTCGAGTCGAGATAAATGGCTCTCACCTGTTGGCAAGTCTTGGACAGCATCACTTGAGCGATGGCACAGTAATTGGAGGCGAACACCTTGTGCAAGGCCCGGAACAGAGATTGGTCGGAGCCGGTCCACTCCGAGTCTATGTCGCCCACCGTCAGACCTGGAACGCGTTTACGAGGTGAAGCCCTAGGTGTGGAGTGCAGTGAAGGTTAGGTGCGAGACGATACAGATGACATAGTTGAACCAAGAAATGTCTCACCTAGAGCATTGTAAGCGGGCTCCGCGTCCTGTTCGGTCGCAATCTTGTTGCCCCAATTGCTGTTGCTGTTGCTGGAGTTGCTGTTGCCGCCTGGACGTTGTGAGAAAATCATTAGTACATGGAAATATTTACACAGTTATCGTCATATTTACGTTAATTTATATAAGTTTCTATGAAAATCCATATGAGACCGATCTAATTATAGAAAAATTACCTCCCTAATTAGAAACAAAAATTAGCTCAAGTGAAACTGTGACAATTTGATTAGTAGTAAAAAAATGTGGACTGATTCATAGTAAGAATTAAAACTGCTTTATGACCTTATCTTTCGAAAAATGATCTACTATATGCAACTTTACAGAAATTGGTTAAATAAAGTTAAATTAGATAAAATTTAACAAACGGCTTTTATTATCATGGAAATGAATACAAATAATACAATTATTTCATTTTACCTTATTACTACTAAGATTATTATAGAATTTCATTAATTGTAATAAAATTATTACTATCATTGTTATCGTTATTATATATTTTTGTTATTAATGGCTTCGAATCAACCGTGATAGCGACTAGAAAAAGATGGCGCGTAACCGAAAAAAGTGACGTAATTTTTTTTACAACGCCGATAAAGAAATGCGCAAAGGGAAACTTAAATATCACAGATGATACATTTCACAGGTTTTATCGAAATCCAAGAGACAAACAAACATTATATTTATTAAGACGGAGGTATGATTAAATGCTTAAGGAGAGCTATAGATCTTTTAAAGAAAACGCTGCCTCAACTTTGAAACAAAATCCAAAATACTCCTAACTAAAATCCTACGTTAATAACTTAAAACATAATAGTTGTTCCGTACCAAACCAAGTTCTTTGGGGTTCTAAACAGGAAAATGGTGGCCAAGAAATATGGGATTTATTCTCAGAATACTCTCTATCAGTATACCAGCTACTACCCTCATTAACAACAACATCTTCAGATATGGATCCTTCTTCTCCAATAATTGAAGATCCTTGGGTGTGGGAGTACATCGTTGCATAATGTGATCCTGGAAGATCTGCAGTTCGCGCCGTCATTAAGATGTTAGACGTGAACAATGGTATAGGTCGGATAATATACCTAATGTTGTGCTAAAGAAATGAGCCCAAAACTGATTGAAATTGAGCCCGATTCCCCTATGCCTATGAGATAGAAACGTTGTTCAAAACTATAGACCAGTTTCAATATTACCACCTGGAAAAGTCATCGAGGCTCTTACTCAGCAGAACATACACCCAGAGCAAGAGCAACAAGGTTTCATGCCAAAGAAATTGACCACTACGAATTTGCTTGGTTTCACTGAGGACATAGCGAAGGGAGTCGACGACGGACAGGAAATCCATACGATATACACCGACCTCAGTGAGGCTTTTGACCTCATCTGCCACGATTTACTACTGTAGAAGATCTTTTCCATGGGCATTCATGGGTCATTGTTTAAGTGGTGTGACTCATACTTAAAAAATAGGACACATCTGTTAAAGATCCGAGGGCGTGTGTCTAACGGTCAGCCTATACCTAGGGGTGTACCACAAGGGTCGCACTTAGGGCCTTTATTCTTTATCATTGTCGTAAATGACTTAGCATATGATTTAAAGTGCAATTTTAAAATATATGCTGATGATTTAAATTTATACCAACGTATTCAAGAGGATATCGACATTGATTTTCTGCAGGAGCAGAATGTGCTGCTGCATAAAGTTTTCGAAAAAGAAGAGAAATCTTCACCATTAACATACTGCATGAGGAGCCAGAAACTTCAAGAGGTTAAAAGCATAAGAGATTTGGATGTCATTATGGATAGTTCACTAAGTTTTAGGGAGCACATAGATAGTATTATAGAACAATCCTCGAAGCTTTGGTTTTATCTCCAGAATTACAGGGAGTCGTACCGATCCAAGTGTCGCTGTTACTATCTTTACCAGCCTCGTTAGAAGCATATTGGAGTTCAACAGTTGTGTATTTAACCCATTCGGCGAGGCTGGAGAGGGCGCCAAAAAAGTTTTGATACCATTTATCCTTTAAAAATAATAAATGTGCAATTTGAAGTAAATATGAGGATAGGTTAAATTGTTATACCTCGGAATCTCTGAGCGTTCGTAGAGCAAACGTCGACTCGCTATACCCATTTAAGGTAATTCGGACTTGTGGATTGCCCAGAAATTTCAGAACGTTTATCCAGACAAGTTCCTCGGGTCGGGAGTCGTGTATACGATCGAAGATGTTTTCACCTCTCACATTGTCGAACAAACGTTGCCAGAAACTCTCCAATTAATAGGTTATGTCGCTACCATAATGAAATTGCACAGTTTTGTCATTTTTCATGGTTCTTTGGCCTCAGCTAAGAGTAGAATTAGGACACAGTACCAATAATTTATTTTCTTTCTTTTATAGTTTGTATTTTTAATTTTTTTGGTTGTTTGTATTAACACTGTTTATTGTATGTTCACATGTTCTAGGGACGACACCGCTATGTATGTCAATATATATCATTTGTTCGTATACAAAAATGTTTTAGGTTTGTTTTACATCAAAAAAATGTTATGTCATACCTTTCTGAAATTTGTTGGAGTCATTGCTGTCCTCCGAAGAGGCGTCGTTGGGGGATTCCAAAGCCTTGCTCTTGTCTTCCAGTTCCACGTCACCGGCCTCGCCCAAGGCCTTCTCCCGAGCTAACTTTTCACGCATACCGTCCTAAAAATTTTAAAAGATACACTTTAACCGGTTTAAAGCGTGTAAGTATAAGTAGAGTCAATATTTTATCTCAATTATAATTGTATAATTTGCTTATTAATTTTAGTAAAACAAAATTTTAGAATAAAATGCCACAAATATACAGTAATAGCACAGAACACACCAACAGCATGTAGCAGTTAGAGCCGCAGGGCTCTGAGAACGGTGTCAAGTCGGGACCTCGTCGCTTGGAGAGGTTCGGGCGGGGGTGACACGCTTGAAGACCTAGATCGACATTCATTCATTCAGCTAAATGAGTTTTAAGCGGGAAATTCATCAATCGTGTAATGAAATCGGTAGTCAAGAGGCAAGATTTTAAATTAATCATTTGAAAATATTAATGAATCCCGATGAAGTTGCGCGAGTTAGGCTCCGCGGCCTATTAACACACAGATCAAACAAAAACATAACTATGAATATGATAAAATAAACGGGCTAATTGCGTTAGGAGACCTCAATGAATCTACAAAGTCGAAATCATACATGACCATGAGTGCAAAAGTAATGGGGAGGCAGAACAAATATGTTTGTGAGCTCACCTGGCGCCTGACTTCCTGTCGGCCGAACAGAAACGGATACTGTGAGGCCGAGATTAAAAATATAATACTAATACTATATAAGATTCCATGTACGCGGCTATGTACGGCTCGTTGGACACATTATATTCTTACAAAATCATTAATTCAATGTATAACGTATGTAATATCACTTCATTTAAAAAGACCCACCTGATGTTATGTGAGATGTGGCCTATCGGAGGACACTCTTGTCCAGAAGATGCTCGAGGAAGCTCGTGAATAACTTTCAACAGTGAGGCATAATAAAAAAGATTCCCATCCCGAAAATAAAATGAAAAGTATAATTTAAAAATACAAATCTCCGACCTGTTCAACCTGATCAAGTCAACGGTTAACAATTGGAACTGGTCGAGTTCGTTATCGTATCGATACTCACGATGCAGAAAGCAGTCGTACTTGAAGCACCTCCGACAGAAGAGAGTGTGGAAGGAGTGCATGGTCTGGTCTCGGGCCACGCACTCCGCCAGAGGTCCGTCTATGTTCGGAGTGCA
The DNA here is from genome assembly GCF_905147105.1 of Pieris brassicae. Taxonomy (NCBI): domain Eukaryota; kingdom Metazoa; phylum Arthropoda; class Insecta; order Lepidoptera; family Pieridae; genus Pieris; species Pieris brassicae. The sequence goes on from NC_059669.1 coordinate 371,459, forward strand.
CTCGGGAGGCAGAGCGTTAGGGTCGCTGCGGGACGTCAGTTCTATGTATCTGAAACGATGCAGTGTATCGGAGATTGATCCTCAATTTAACGACCTTTGCTTTTCCATAAAAGCCTTCTAAGTTTAATGCGCACATAAGATAAGATAAGATTGACTTCCGTCCCGAATCTCATTCTAAGAGTACTCTTGAACCGATGGACCAACACTGTTTTTAAAAATGACTTCAAAATCGATGAACGGTTGGTACTTTTCACTTTTAACAAATCCTACACGATTGTATGTACAATTGTACTTTGCAAGATGTCGAAAGCCTACTTTTCTCTCAGCTCTTGAGCGGTCCCCTTGTCTGGAAACTGAGAGCTGATAGCTTGAAATATTATGAAGATGGGAAACTGCTTCTCGTTGATTATCTTCTTTTCACCATCCTTGGATTCATCCTTCTCTTTCTCCTTGGTGTCTTTTGCTTCTTTCTATAAAAAATAAATTATTATATTTTCGATCATCATTTTTATTTGAAGCCAAACAAGCGATTGAGCGACAAATTATTTTGTATGAAAAAAAACGACTAATTTTTCTCACAAATAGAGCAACATTTTTGGAACCACTAAGAAGTTGCACTCACATCCTTATCTTCTTTAGAATTTCGGGATTCGCGTCTAGTCCGCTCTTCCGCCACCTCCTCTTTGGTCTGGAAGCACATCAAAGCGTGCACGAGATCCACAAATAGATGATCGTCAATGAAACCACCTTCTTTGTCACCTAGAAGATTGAAGTATGTAATTATATTTACATACACGGCCATTGAAAACTTCTAGAGGACTTTTTAAGAGAATGTATAAAATCATTGTTGAATATTGTTAATTGACGAGCTTATATAACTCGATAGAGAAGATTGACAGAAAAATGCTTAAGAGGGAGAGAGCTGCTCAGAGGAGGCATATACTTTTAAGAGGTCCTTGAAAAAAAAAATTGTCTTAATAAAATAAAATTTGAAGCGTGTGTATCTTTTGTAAACATAGATGAATGTTTTGAAGATTATTCAATAATAAAAACTCATAAAAAAACATTACTGAATAATAATAACAATAACCTTCACTACATTCAAAACTTACCATTACCTTGTAAAGATGCTACAAAATACCTTGCAGTCATTTAAATAATTAAATTACCATGAACTTTTCCATCGTAATTCTTTATTAACTCCTCAATAAAGGTTCCATCTTGATCCAATACTTCATCTCCCATGTAAGGAATGTTGTGCAGCACTGTCTCATCTTCCACCATAAAGTTCTTCTGTGTTGGAGCCCAGGTGTACATAGTAGGTATTGGATTTACCGAGTTAATTATGTGTATAGGAACTTGTTGCGTTAATACCACTCCTGATGCTGGAAATATCAGTAAGAACTAGTTAAAATTCAAACTTTCACTGGCTGCAGCAGTAAGTGTAAATGACATATTAAAAAAACTAAACTAACTGTATGAAAAAAAATGGATTTATTAGATTCCTTATATATATATATATATATATATATGGAATGTTGTACTACTTTCTAATATATATTAAATATAATATTATCAACATTGTTGCAATGAGGTGCTTTTGTATATAAGTCTTTTAAACCATCTCAAAATTATAGAGCTAGATTAATAATAGTGTAGTATATTTATAAGTATATATTCATAATGTAAAATTATTAAATAGCTTTGATAATTTAATTAATTGTTTGCTAAATTCTTTGAATGTATAACAATTATTTTTCTTTAAATTGAAAAATAAAATTACCATCAGTATATGAGACTTCCGCTCTCTTCATAAGGCTCTCGTGATTAGGGCTAGGTCCTGGCTCTGGCCAGTAAGGCCGCCTACCACGCTCACATCTCTCATTGTCGCTGTTTTCAACCGCCTCGGACATAATTCTTAAATTGCGAGCCCATGCAACCTTTACTTCGTCGGCGCGTTTGAAGCGCTACAAATCAATAATTCATGCCATTACAAATTTAAAATAATACACAACGGTAAAAATACTTAAATAGCCTGAACTAAATATGAATATGTAAATAATATGAAATGAAAAATAATACTATACCTTTGCCTGCCGGAGCCGCATATATTCCGATTTCACCCTTTTCTTCCATTCTGCTGATACTTTACTTGGTTTACTCATATTTTACTAACTTTACAAGTCATACTAACATTACTTGTAAAAAATTATTAAAAGATAATTGAAACCAACTGAAAAAGTACAGTGCGTGAGAAGTTATAATAAAAACTAAAGGAATTTAAAAGATTAAAGAAGTGTAGTGTTAAATAAGTTAAATGTTTACTGATTGTCACAGATCAAGTAAAGGTAAACTACTATAGCTCTGGGAAAACTTTCATGAAATTGATATAATTAATTGTAGAAAAACATGGATCCCTGTCAAATTTGTATGTATTATACGAGAATAACTGGTCTATACTCTATAGGAACTTCATATGTTCACTGCACAGATAAAGATTATACCGACACATTTTCAGACTGTAACGCTGACGATGGGCTAAATAATTGACGGTACTCTGTCACATTGTAGCTGATAGCTCTACAGTCTATTGGGTATTGAAGTTAATGTGTTCGCTGCCATTTTTTCTCGGTTAATTTTATTGAAAAATAGAGTACAACTAAAAAGGTGAGCATGATAAAGCAAGTATAAATATGATTTAGTGCTGTATGTATTTTACTTTAAGCATGCCATTTTCAATCATAAATCATAATTTCGGCCACGTATTACGTAATTTGTTGTACTTCGTCACAATAATTTACTACGAAAGATAAATAATGCAAAAACATATGTGAGCGATCTCAAGCGCAGAACGTACGAATGGTTGGCTACACCGAAAAGTTGTTCTGTTTGTAGGTGTGCGTATCCTACAAACTGCCGCAGGTTATGCGAAGAGGCTCGTATAATGACCTCGTATCGCAACGAGGTGGGTGCTTGGGATGGCGGCCCGCCCGGCGCCGAGGGGGACTACGCCCCGCAGCCTGCACCGCCGCTGTCAGCGCCCATGCCCACTACAGACCCTTGGACAGGGGTCAGCTACACTCAATATCCTTCCAACTACGACTACCATTCCTATGGTGCCCCGCAATATGGTTACAGTTATGATTCTTCTTACTATCAACGAGCAGACAGCTATTATGATGCTCAAAGTAATTATTCAGGCCAGTACCAAAGCAGTTATGGGTATACAAAGTCCATTGACCAGCCATCTGGTGAGAGTCGTAGTTACACACATAGAAGACCATCATATAAATCCAAGTCTAGAAGCATTTCTCCATATGACCGAAGAGAACGACAATATTCTAAAAGAGAATCTAGTTATGATCACAAGTCTAAGACAAGATCTTTGTCTAAAAGAAAATATACTCCAAGTCGGTCATCTTCCCGATCAAAGTCAAGATCTTATTCAAGATCTCCTATACAGAGAAAGAGGCGCTCTGCTGACTCAGATGATTCTAAGAAGTCCTATAGAAGATCAAGTAGGAGTGCTAGTGAACAATCTTTAAAACCATCTACTAGAAGAAGGAAGTCAAAGTCATTTCATAGATCAAGCTCCGAAAGCAGTGGCAGACAATCACGAAGTGTATCCCCTAAGTACAGAAAACAGAAAGATAAAAGGAAGTCACCAATATATAAGGCAGACAGATCAAGAAGTGCTTCCCCTAGAATAAAGTTAAAAAAATGTGTGTCTAGAAGCCGATCACCAAAAGTGAAACAAGAGAGAGATAGAAATGTGTCTCCATATTCCAAGTCAAAAGATAGAATAGGCTTTAGTAACAAAGGCAAGGATAAAAGGGTTAAAAATTTAAGTCCATTAAGGAAATCTACAAAATCACCCTCACCTCAAATCAAATTGGAAAAAAGATCTGTAACACCATCTAGAAGTCATAAAGCTTATGATAAGTCCTCAACTCCTCCAAGACAAAGCAATTATAAAGAGCCACATTCATTAATATCTGATAGACCTAAAGAGAGTTCTGTTACTCCACCTAGATGCTACGCCCGTAGCCCTTCAAGTTCGAAGTCACGTTCATCTAGATCATTAACTCCAAAAAGGCGTAATCGGTCACGGCGCCGGTCCTCATCATCTTCATGTAATTCGTATTCACGCAAACGCTCTAGATCACGTTCTTGTAATCGGTCAAAGCGTAAGAGTATGTCTATTAATAAGTCGAGCAGCGGGAGTCCAACTCGTGTTCGTCATAGAAAAAGTAGATCATTATCGCGACATCGATCAAGAGCTCGTCGATCGAAATCACGATCCAGATCTCGTAGTGCGCATTCCAGTAGCAGAAGTGGCACTAAAACGCCAAGTGAGGACGAACGTCGTGGGCAGTTTACTGTAGCAGATAGAAAGCGTTATTGGAAATTACACAGACATAATCAAGGTGGACGAATTAAATCTCCAAAGGAAATAAAGGCTCCACCTGGAGCATTTGAAATTGCAAAAGTAGATGATATTGACTATGGAGATCCCCCTGAAGTAGAGGGACCCAATTTCGCTGAATTACTTCCTCCACCGGGTCAAGTTGCTCTCGAAGGGCCTTCTAATTCAAAAAACAATAAAACACCTCTCCCAATTCCTATTAAAAATGACGGAAGCTTTTTAGAGATGTTCAAGAAACTTCAACAGGAGACAAAAAAACAAGAGGACGTAAAGAAACCAGAAATTAAAAAACCAGTTTTACCATTTATAGGAAAAAGGCGTGGAGGTAGAGTTCTTAAGACTGGACTAGTTAAAAAGGCTAAAGCAATCGATGAACAAACCGTTGACAATACACCAAAAGACGCTTGGTCTCTATATATGCAGGAAGTTAAAAAATATAGAGAGACGTCGTGTGAAGAGGAAAGAAAGACTAGACCACTTGTCAAATAGTTGTAGTTTTATAAATTATGTACTTTTAATTCATGAATATTTTTTTAATATCGTTCGCGTATATTGTAGCCTACTATAGGAATTTAATTTGTTCTAATAAAGATATAAAATCTATATTTTTACTTCTCTCATCATTACAGCAGAATGCCTGAAAGTATCAAATCAGCTGCTGATATCAAAACCGCACCTTTCGACCCGCGGTTCCCTAACCAGAATCAAACAAGGTAAAACTTTGACTTATTATAACATTGCATCCTTGTACCACCACGATGGCGATGGCGGATATTTTATTTTTAGCACTTATTTATACAAAGTATTTAAAAGATAAGTTACTCGGCTGATACATTGGTGGTCTACATACAAATGTTGGATAATTTATGTATGAATATATTCATTGATTGACCATTTTTGGCTATTTTTGAATAGAATTAAAAATAATGTCACTTTTTAGTTTGCTTAGTTTGCTAGTTTATTACATTAAACATACTTGACATTTCAGACACTGCTATCAAAGTTACGTAGACTTCCACCGTTGCCAGAAGGTGCGAGGAGAGAAATACGAACCATGCAATTACTTTAAGCGCGTGTACAAGTCCCTATGCCCCAATGAATGGGTCGACAAGTGGGACACCCAACGTTCAGAAGGATCTTTCGCGGGAAGGATTTAATTCATTCGTCTAGTTATTTTATTTATTTTTAATTCCTGTTAGGTTTGCTCGTGATGTAGAATAAAGAGTTAAACTACAAAATGTTTTTAATTTTCTAGGTTCCTATCTAAAGTATTATTTATCTACTGTAATCTAGGTTATCAATGATTTGCGCCCGTACTCCATACTAGCAGTGTAAAGGCAATTATCTGAAACGTTTATCAACAAAATACTATTACTATTTTGCACAGAACAGTACTAGCAAATTCCTAGGTATTAAATAAAGATGCAATAAAACTGCAACAAATTTATTAAAAATGACAAGAATCATTCAAATTTAAATGGGACCTGGAAAGGCTCCCTTTCCACGCAGGTCATCCCAATGTTCAATCCAGAAATTTGGACAAATTGTTTGAAAATACTTCTTAAAGATTTTGCAATCATCAACGTCGCCTAGCAGGCGCGTACAACGGTAGTAGTCACAGTAGTTGTCATAGCAAGCCCTGTCAAATTCAATATTTAAAATCATACATCTAAAAGCAATATTACAACGGCATAATTGCGCTATGTTTTAATTAGGCGCTTGATACGTAAATTTATGTTTTTACAAAATTAATGGTATAATTATTTAATCCTTACTTTGTCTGATTTTGAAATGGGTATCGAGGGTCAATCCTTAATGTCCTAAATTCTTGATCACACATTTTTCTTTAGAAAAAAGAATGAAATGACTAAATGGTAAAATAAATGTTACAAAAACAAATAGTATTTCAGGGCGTTGCTGTTTTCTTCATGATTGATTTACTTGTGATACTAAACAAGTTTTTGAATGCCATTCTTTTATTGTTTTTCTTTTTCGTAACTTACCAAGAAACTTTTTATGGTAGTCATAATAGAACCTTTTTTCTATATTTATTGTAAAATGTTATTTGGATTTCTCAATAATTTGCAACCGAAAGGACCGAGTACAAGTATTTTTTTTTGTAAAACAAAAATTTATGAAATCATGAAGCAGTTCAATGTGCAAATGCATTTCAATTTTGTCCTTTTGTTTACTTCCTCAATATAATCCCAACACAATTATAATCAATTGCGTTTCAACACGCAAATACATGATAATACGATTGTAATCAGGGTGAATATGACAGGTGAGAAATTATATTTAAAATAAATAAAATGCATCGCAAAATATGTTGCTAAGCTCAAAGTTGGAAGACTGCTGGGTCATGGCTGGGCTGAACTCTGCGGAAAGTTTTTATGGAGAAAAAAAAAGAATTAATTTAGTACTTAGGGGTTTTTATTCCAGAAAGGCAAACGTCTCTATGGGGTAGCATAGCAAAATGTTCACAGGTGTTTAAAATAAAACTAATTCGGAAGTAATAGAAATTTAATAATATTTATTACGATTTAAAAATATTGTTTAGCCACACCCATCGCCTACAAATCAGTATGATGACGCCATACGCTGAATCACGCAAATTTTAATTTTTTATATTAATAACAAAATACAGATTTAATAATTAATTGATTTACAATAATAAGACTAGATATTTCTTAAAATTTTATTCCAGTAACCCCTTTAAAAGTCGATTTTGGAAACCAAGTTCATAACAAGACTTAATTAAAATACTAATAAAACTTCTTTGATAACAACACTCTTTCAGTGAGAATCATTGTTGGAATTCTTTATAGTAGCAGTAGCATATTGCTGTTGGCGCATTAATATACCTAAACATTGTAGAAGGCATTGCATACTTGCAGCAGAAGTTGCCTGAAAATTTAAAAAAATACAGCTTATATAAGAGTTATCCTAAATAACAAAACTTGCTAACTTGATGTATTGAAGCAGTTGGTTAAAGAGATTATGTGACTGCATTAAAGACAAGATTGGCGATTGGATTAGAGAGAGCAGAAAGCTAATTATGTATCTACTTGACTTTTATGCAAGAAATTACCCTTTTTCTGTTTCCTATTTGCTAATATCACAATCCAAATCAATGTAGGTCTTTTAACAGCCATGATATCACTCTCTCTCTCATAGATGATGACAGCCCATTGAAGTTACAATTTATGGTAAGTTTACTGGTCTTTCCTTTGATTAAAATATCTTTCATAACCTAAGCTTACATGATTTAAAAACATTAATACAACATATTACCTTCAACAGTAATAAGTCTTGATCGGTGTGTGCAAAGGGTGAATCTGACGATTCTATGCATCTGGCTAATGCGGCATCACTAGTAAACATACATTTTGTTGTTTAAAGTTGGTGTTTTACTGTTAAGCACTCAAAATGTCAATGTAATAAATTTGGATGAATAACTAAATATTATTTAATTATAATATTTTATCTTAAATACTCATCTCAAATTTAAATTTCATTTTCAAAATTAGTGTGGGGAATTAGTACATTTTCAAAATTAGTGTGGGGAATTAGTAATGAGTAAAATAACTCATGTTGTGTTTATTTTTCTTATATGTATATACTCTCAAGAAACAACATAAACAGAATTATTAAACATAAGTTACACAACTTATTGGAATATATACCTAAGCTCAGTAGTCTGAAGCTGCTGCCTAGCTGAAGCCATAGCATCATGAACAGCTAGTTGCTCTCTTGGCTGCAATGGTGGATTAGCTCCCATTGCCTGTTATACATTTTAACTATTTACATGAATTATTCACATGAGATTTTATAACGCATAACTGAAAGGATATAGACAGTAGCACTAAAAACCTTTAATGCTATTTAATATATAAATAAAGCGGAGAGTTTCATTAGAGAGAGAGAATTCAATATAGTCCTTAACACCTTTGTATGAACTTCTGCAATTGCTCTCAAACCATTAACCCATTCTTGTCTAGCCCTTGCATCTGTTGCTCTTAGTTTAAGCATGTCTCCTGAAGCACAATTTATGGTAAAGGTTTTTGAGTCTTCATCGCTTGGACAAATTACAGCCCCAGCTAAATGTGCCTAAAAACAGTCATTTTTGTTCATCACAATTACCCCTTAATTCACACACCTATAGCAGTTTTTACTTTAAATAATTGCAATAACTTACCTCTCCTCTAGCTGGTTGCCCTGGCTGTACTGTGTCACCTGGACCATCAAACAAATAATATGTAAGAACTCCAGTTTCTGGATCCACAGCAAACCATCTTTGTTGCCAACCCTTCACAACATTAGTGTATTTATACAATTGCCCCGATAAGGGTCTGTTGGAACTAAGACACGAAGCTTTGATCATTGTTATGATTTGTTTAAAAACATAACAAATTTATTTCTTTGAATTGTACTGACGTTTTACTAATTTAATTTGCTTCTATTCTTTGTTAACATTTATGTAGAAAGAAATCCTATTAGGGATGTAAAAAGTAAATCCGAAAAAAATTTAACACTGGTCAGTGGCCTTCCGAAACTCCACAAAAATATTAAAATTTAAATAATTAAAATACACCACAGATTAAGACTAAATAGTAAATACAAGTGTTCAAAACTTCAAACCTTGTTTTTATATTTACTCCATAGAGTAGTTTTCGAAACATTTCGTAGTACATTATATATTTACCATAGAGTACATTATATATAGGATTTACTATTTCATTTGAGTCTGACGTCTGTAATTTAAATGTTTTGTAAGTCATGAAATTTTAAACAATCTTAATCTAATAAATAAAAATTATACATTATAAAAGGTAACTAAGATGCCCGTCAAACTAATTCGTACCGATGTTGATACACTAAAAAAGATTGCGTTAAGTCCTGGAAGTCATATTATTGGAAGAGGAGAACATTTAGAAGTGGTATGATCGTGTCATGTTTTGTTACTTGTGAAGCTTAAAATACAATTGATTATTTGCTCAACTTAATGTGTTTCAGTTTGATAAGCGGGTGTCTAGAAAGCATGCAAAGATTGAAGTGAAAAATGATTCTATTGTTGTTAACGCTGTAAGTAATTGTATATATAGTAAGACTTTGTTTCACTCATTATTTTAAATTTTCGCGTCTTATAAAATATGTTTCAGCTCCACCACAATCCTGTATTCTATACTAAAAGAGGTTCCAGTAAATCAGAAGCATTGACTTTAAATTCAGTGGTAGTGTTGTCTAATGGAGACAAAATTGGGTTGTTACCCAGGACGTACTGGTTTGAAATAATTGTTGTTGATGAAAACAATTCTTCAGAGCAAACAAATAATATTGAAGTAAATGAAAATGAAGACTTAACAACAACATCTGAAGAGACATTGAGTATTAGAGCATCTCATGATGACAACATTCAGCAACCTGAAACATGTAAATTTATTTAATAACAACTTATAAGATGACACAGATTTCTTGTAACACAACTTTAGTATAATACATTTTTATATCAATGTTCAATACTTTTCTTGCTCTAGACTCTCGTAAAAAAACACCCAAATTTCATCACAATTTAACCAAATTTAAGAATATGTTAGATCAAAACATAGATTGGACTGAATAGGATGAGATATCTAAATTATATTAATAATTTTATTATCGAACACTAAATTAAATCTATGTTTATCTTTTCAGTTCAAGAACCAAATACTGAGCAATTAGACAACACCCAAGAACCTAAGTTGACTGATTCACCCACAAAACGAAGACGAAGTGCCTCTGAGGATACTTTAAATTTTGATTCAGGTGTGATTTAATTTCAGACATGATATATTTATGGCTCTCTTTATATGAAACATACTATAACACCAAATTTTGAAAGATTGTTTACTCATGTCACAATAATTAAAATGAATTACATTAACAAACAAACAACATTGTAATGGTTTCAATTGTTAGTCTTAATACTAAAAAAGTTAAAAGACTATTTATATAATAATGTCTAAAAATGAAATCTTCCGACTAAAGATAAATAACTCGACATGCATTTTTTTAATATTCTAGTTGAATAGTTCTGTTTATAATCCTAACGTTTTTATTACTTCTAAGTTCTATAATTATAACATTATTAATTAAATGTGAAATAGGGCACATTTTTGATAAAAACTTTCATTTTATTTTTAATTTTCTTGTATTTTATATATATTAGTCATTTTTAAATTATCTAGTAAGAAATTATTTTCCTTCATTGTAACGCTATATGCTAGTACAAGTAGTAGTAATATACATGCAGTGTAGGAGCCAATAAACTAATAATTACTAGCTTACAGACATCTTTATTGCAGTAAGTGAAAACAGCGAGTCTGATTCTGCAAAGAAGATCAAATTGGAGCCACCTGACAGTAATTATGGAAATTCTCAGCAGGGGATAAGTGACGCGAACACGGTAGTGATTTCTTACTATTATGGCAAAAATTGTTTCCATATTAATTCTTTCACTCCACAATTTGTTTAATATTATGATAACTCTAGCAGCAAATTTCATGTAACTACAGTACACAAAATTGTAGCACAGCTGAAATTGGTTTTCATTGTTAATTTTTTTATGGGATAGATAGGAAACAGGCAAGGGGGACTGACTCCTGTATGTCAAATGTTTTGTACTTTAATTAAATTAAAAAAACTGAGCACTGTATGAACTAATTTGTATTAATTGTATTACGCCAATCAAATCAATTGTAACTGCAACTAAAGTGACAAGTTAAGTTAACTGTTCTTTCAAATCAATATGATATCATGTGATGTTTTTGGTCAGGCTTCCAGTTCAAGTGTTCATCAAGGCAATCCCTCAAGCGGCGTTAGAGAAAGGTGTTACTATGGGGCAAGATGTTACAGGTATGTTGTAATAAATATATTGTATTGTTAAAGTGTGAATGCTTGTAAATTAGGTGTTACAAATTATTGGAGTTGATATAAACAAATTTCTGTCCCAACTAAGTTTTTATTCATTATTGCTTTATTTAAGGTGTCGGTAGTAAATTTTATACATATGAAAATGTATTGAGGTTGTATTTTCTCAAAATAAAGTTTTATAATTTTAGACGCAACCCAGTTCACTTGGTACAATACAGTCATCCAAGAGATTCTGATTGGGGAACAAGTGATAGGGGTGTATGTCCTAATGGGGCTTACTGCACAAAGAATGATCCTAGGCATTGGGATACCCATACCCATCCACCAGGGACCACACGGCTGCCACAGCTACAAGGTTTGTAATTTTATATGCCTAAGTAACTGTATTTTGACACTACACCATAATTATTTGCCTTGCCTTTTCAGCTTTTCAAATTACACGCTATGGCAGAGTAATAAATGTTAACCCACAATTCAATATTCGAGATGTTGACACAGAAGATTCAAATGAACAGTGTTGCAAATACAATAGAGATTCTTAAATGTCTGCTCGGAGCCTTGGATTAAAAAAATGCCTACTTGGAGTTAAGATAATGTTTCTATAAAACATCATTTAATCTTCGACAGGTAAACCTAAGACCAAAAAGAAAAAAAAACAGATAGAAGATACAACCGATGAATCTGATCAAGATTTGAATGGATTAAATATGAGAGCTTGTCGGAGAAACAGAGGAGGTAGTGTATCTGATTTTGATCTTGATTGTACAGGGTCAGAGTCAGACCCCTATGGGTCAGATGAATCAGATGAATGGCATCCACTTGATGGTAAATTAATGTGATATTAATGTTTTATCTTATTTTAATATCAATTAAAAACTAGATTCTTAGGCCCTGTCATCATTTTTACTGTCACAACTTATGTGATAAATGTATCATTTCTAGATCTGTCTTTAAGATTGTAATTAGAATAATATCAACAAAATGCTATAACTAAATTATGATATGTACTTATTATTGGTATGTTCTGTTAAGATTTAAGTTTATACTAAGTTCTTTAAAACAATAAATTATTATACTAAATATTTTTTCTTTTTACTTGATTCCATTTTTAATCATTAGTAAGTAAAAACATGCATTAGTCCCATACTTTGTATGTTTATTAATAAATTTACAAATGTTTATCTTGTACTCTAGGCCGGAATACCAAAATATATGAAAACAAAATGAAGTGTTTTAATGCCATATTTATTTCAACTTAAACAGAATTAATAAAATCCTTCATCATCTGAATGATTGTTACGCTCCCAATCTGGTTGAGCTGCAAGTAGTAATGTGGGTGGTGCTTCACCACCTCTCACCTTGAGTGCATACACAGCTGATTCCACTTTGAACACATTATTTCGTGTTGTTGACATTTTACGTGATAACTCTCTATCTATGCTAAATAATCCTGAAAAAAAAAAAGTTATTTGTAATTCTGTTTTTATATAATTATTTGGTAAATCTGGGAAAAATTGGCAGTTGCATATCCAGTATGAAAATAAAGTATATAAAAATTACTACACACCTAAATATCCAGTGTAAAGATCTTTTACTGCCTGACATGACTCAAAACAATCATTACTATCACCACTTGAAATACTGTTAATAGCCTTTCTCATCAATTCTCCTGTCAAATCTGCTAATCCTAACATATAATCAGATTGCGTCAACATGGTAGTCACTGACTTTTCTTCCATAACATACTCCAACTCTTTCTGGACCTGAGACCATGAGATGAGCATCTTTTTCTCCAAGAAGGAGCAAAAGGTCCGTGCTTCTATAAATTCTTGGAAACCAGCAGTTACAGCACGGGAGTGTAAGTAAGCAGGGCTGTTTTCTAGTTCCAATCCAATACTTTTAATGGGACCCTGAATTAGTTTCTGAAGTCGTTCATTTGCTTCATTTATTTTTATTTCAGCTGATTCAATCCTAATAAAAATGGAAAAAAATTCAAATATTAGCTAGCTAAAATATAATTATTGGCTATGAATGCTTGAACATATTATTCATTTAGCTTTATCTAAATGAATAATTATACAAATACTCCATTATAATATCACATAAAATGGTTATATCCAAACAAAGAGAAGATAGCCAAATTAAACATTATAAAGATTTATTTTTTATAAAGAAAATTATTGTAAAATTGTAATTGTAGGGATACAATAAAAAAATACTTACGTGATAGCTGAATGTAAAAGAAATATAATTCTTTTACTTTCAATTGTAATATCTCTAGAAAGCTTGACCAATCGCTCATGTCGATCTTGACGATCATTTAGCTTTTGAGCAACAATTTTGAACATTTGCAGCACAGGACTATCATCCGGTAAAGAAATAGCAGCTTCTCTTGCTACAGAAGACAAAGACTTGTGACCTTGATTTCTATCGTTTTTATGGCCACGAAATCTTCCTGCAAAATATAAGGACGATATTGTAGTATTGTAGTACCGAGTACATTAATGTCTAATAATTAAAAAAATAAATACACTTACCACGTCCAGACATAGTGAATTGTATTCGTATAAATATTACTTAAAATATAAAATAGATACTTTTTCGATTGGGTATAAAATAGAGACAGAATTTAAACAGTTTATTACTTTATTATAGCTATTTTAATGTTTGTCCCAGTGTTGCCAGGTGGTCTCGACGACGTACCCCTAGACTAATTCGATTTCCCCCCAGAAATACCCTAGGATGCCCTCACCAAGCGGATGGTAGCATGGGCGATTATTTAAAACGGCGTTCATGTTGTGATTATTGGGAAATGAACGGCGTATGCAAAGTATCTGTAATAGAAATTGGATTGACGGATTCAAGTTTTATTCGGTTTTTGCGATTGCGACTATTTTTATGTTTTCGTACTACAATGTAGTTCCAAAATGTGATATATAATAGTAAAAAACTGTATTTGGTGTTTTTCCTCTGAAAAAAAAACCCCAATATTCGTTCAGCCTATTCTGCCCCTACCACGCTTGAGAAACCCCTTAATCTAGGGGGAAATCCTCTGATCTGGCAACATTGGTTTGTCCCAAACTCCAAAGTATGAACGCGGGCGCGGGCTGGCACAGTACAGAATCCACACGCCACTTTGACAAGGCTAAACACCATCCCAATCCGCTGGTGCGTAATAGCATCAACTATTACCCCTTCCCGACAAAAAAGGCTCGTAGGAGGCCCCGACATATACTAACGGATCCGGACGATCCAATTACTGTAGCAAACAATAAATTAAATGCCGCCCGCGCGGCCAATAATAAAAATAGCCAATCACAGATTAGGGTAAAAAACCGCCTTCACCGGGGAAGGCGAGGACCTTTACTTCGCACTTCGCTCACTACAGTGAGCTTCCGTCCTGCCCTTCAGGCGATTGACCGCCCCGCGACGGCCCAAGCCGAGGTTCGAGTCTCACAGGAGACGCCCTTGCGCTAGCCGCGGGATAAAACGCCATTCTGGCCGAGCTACGCTCGCCAAAACAGCCCGAGCTGAGCTGTAAAGGCCCTTAAGGCCAACAGCGAGATTCCATTCTCAAAAAAAAAAAAAAAAAAACAGTACAGAAGCTAATGTAATGTTATGAGTGTCAAGCCACAGATGTTTAGTTTTGTTGTTTGACAGAATAAAAACCTAGACTTAGTAAGAGATAATGCTTTCATGACTTTGATTAATACCTCAAGTCATCAAACGGCAAGTCTATCTGCTATCATTTTTTTAGTTGAATTTACTGCAGTACTGCTATCTCCACCCCTTTTTCGCTTGGTTTGTAAATCATAAAATATGTTGTTCCCTTGCTTGTTTAAGTTATTTACTGATTTTAAAATAATTTAATATTAGGTAGCAATTCGTGTTGACTGACCAGAGTCCGCGAAAAACGAACATTCCAAAATATTGAGTCCACGATTGGAACAATCCAGTTTCGGAAGTAATTGAAGGTAAAATTAGTTTTTCTAAATTATTTATTCAGTTAATTTGTTAATATCACCTATCGGCTAAGTGAGTTGATTGATTTAGTGGTTTCAGATTTAAGAATGGCTCAAACTATGACGTTCGGTGACTCATGCGCTCCATTAACGAGTCACGCATGGAATAAGGAGCGAAATCGTTAGTAATTTCAATATTTCTGCTTAATTTCT
Source organism: Pieris brassicae (assembly GCF_905147105.1). NCBI lineage: Eukaryota > Metazoa > Arthropoda > Insecta > Lepidoptera > Pieridae > Pieris > Pieris brassicae. Next base: position 386,972 of record NC_059669.1, read on the forward strand.
TGTACCACTACAACTATATTATATATACATTTTTGTATAATTATTGTTTTAGAAATTGCATTCTCACCCAACAACAATGAAGTTCATATATATCAAAAGGAAGGTAATGATTGGAAACAAACTGATAATCTAGTTGAGCATGACATGAGAGTTATGGGTATTGATTGGGCTCCAAACACTAACAGGATTGTGACTTGTTCAGTGGACCGTAATGCCTATGTTTGGACTCAAAATGAAGAAGGAAAGTGGACGACAACATTAGTCCTTCTCCGTATTAACAGAGCTGCAACTTGTGTAAAATGGTCACCGATGGAGAATAAATTTGCTGTTGGTTCAGGGGCTCGCCTCATCTCTATTTGTTATTTTGAAAAAGAAAACAATTGGTGGGTCTCAAAACATATCAAAAAGCCTATTCGCTCAACTGTGACAACTCTTGATTGGCACCCTAACAATATTCTTTTAGTTGCGGGATCTACTGATTTTAAGGTGAGGGTCTTCTCAGCATACATCAAGGATATTGAAGATCAACCTGGACCTAATGTATGGGGTTCTAAACTTCCCCTTGGCCAACTTTTGGCAGAATTTCCTTCCGCTGGCAGTGGTTGGGTGCACAGCGTTTCCTTTTCTGGTGATGGCAATAAAGTAGCTTGGGTGGGCCATGACAGTTCCATCAATGTTGCTGATGCTGCTCAAGGTAAAGCAGTTATCAAACTTAAGACTGAGTATTTGCCGTTTTTGGGTTGCATTTGGGTTACAAATAACTCTTTAGTAGTTGCTGGACACAGCTGTATTCCTCTCCTATATTGCCATGACGGTGATCAAATCAAGTTTGTAGCCAAATTAGACAATACTCAACGTAAAGAGTCTGGAGGGCTCTCGGCTATGAAGAAGTTTCAATCACTGGACCGTCAAGCACGAATTGAAACTAATGATACATTCCTAGACTCTATCCACCAAAATGCAATTACCTGTATAAACTTGCACAAAGGGTCTAAAGCCAATGCTAAGAAGTTCAGTACATCGGGCTTGGACGGTCAGCTAGTCATTTGGGACATGGAGTCGCTGGAGAGGTCTATTGAAGGACTTAAAATTGCTTAAAGAATAATTGATGCATTTAAGTATTATTTTATTTAAATAATTATAATGAATAATATAATCAGTTGCATGTGAGCTCTGAAGTCACTCAGAAAAATGAATCATGGAAAGCCGTGAACAATTATCACAATCACAGTTTTATCAGTCTAGCCAAAACAACAAGAGTAAGCAATGAAAAGAGTGAATTCAGCTCTCGGACTGTAAAAAACATTCAAATATACAGAAATAAACTATAATTTATAGATACAACAGCTATCTTTTTATTACTATACAATTTAAGTTTTAACTTTGATAATTTATATAAATTAGATAAATTCTACACCACGCTCTATTAATCGCTTTTAATACTACTGAAGTACTGATTGCTGTCACTGATTGAATTAAAAAATTATGAAATAACCAATCTCTTATTAACTCGGACCTAATATAGTTAGGCGAGTATAGTTTTTATAAATGACTGCACCACTTAAAAACGAAGTCATGTTAACCTATGAAACTATAAGGCCATTTGTTATTAAATATGTAAATCAATTTATTGCGTGTTGGATATTATATTAAAGACTGGCCCGATTCGTATAAAGACCCGTCGAAGAACTGACCGAAGCTCCGGCTTCAGATCGAAGCAGGTGATCTCGCACAGCAGGGGGTAGTAATTTGACACGTGCGCCGCAAACTGAAAATCATTACGCATTTATTAGTTTTCGCAGCAGTATTCAAGGACTAGGGTATTCACCTTCATCTAAATAGTTCTTTAATCAGAATGATCCCGGGAAATTCTTGTAAAGTAAACCAAAGTGTTTAACCTTTTGTTTATGATTACATAAATACATAATAGGTAACGTAAACTACAAGCGTTTTCTTTGTGTAAAAGGTCATTAGGTAACCAGCCTTACAGGTTAAAGCTACACGCGAAGGCTAAACTTGTGTCACGAAATTTACTAATAATGTTAAGTGATCGATGAAACATAAATATACAATGTAATATAGTTTCATATTTATTTCATATCTATAAAAAAAATGTGTAATTAATCTTATTTAAACCTTAATCAGAGTTGTCTATTAAATGATATCTAAAAATTATGATATATCTGACGAACGGTTGAACTGAGCTACGACATTTATTGGTCGTCTGATTTTATTAGGGATCACACTGAATGACAAAAATTTGATTCCAATCACATTTCATATAATTAATCTTATCATATAGTATCGCTGTAATGCTTCATATTTCAGTGCTAATAGACTTGAATCTTAATAAGACAGTACACCTGCACCTTACGACGAATAAATAACATCTTCGTTAATTTTCGACGATATATAATAAATTGGGAGTTATGAACGATTTTTTTAACGAAAAATACAGAACACAAATGTACAAAGCTGATCAATTTTACTGCCGGGACTTAGTTAATATTTATTCACGATAACATGACAAACATTTAATCTAATCATATGTTGATATATTGAGTAGATACTTGTTTAATTAAAGATGTGACAAAATTAGATTGATTATTATTTAATGTTACGTTCTGTCATTTATGTAGGTATGTCTATCAATTACACCAAGAGTAGGTATATACTAGTTGAGTCGCTGCCTAGCTTACCCATATGCGAAATAAGCTAGGCTAGGTATATCTACATATGATACATTATGTCTGTAGGTCAATGCCGAAAACGTGTCTTGAATAAGTAATTATAACATCAGTCGCAATAATGAGCCATGTTTAAAATTATTAAAATATTTTCCCGTTTCCATATTTAGAATTTCCTTTGACAATATTTTATGGGAAATATACTCGGATTACAAACGGTTTTATAAATGATTTTTGTAATTACTTTCCATTTTTTTTATATAAGTACAAGGTTGTTCAAGTAAATGTTTAAGAGTAAGTTAACCATTTAGTTGTTAATAACGATGACACAACTAACTTGTGAATTAAGAGGAGGCAACAATATTTATTTACATATTAAGTAAGAAAAACAAACTTACTCTTTCATCTGGCATCTTTAATATCCGGGTGAGAATGAGAAGAAGGATGGAGGTCCAGGCATCCCGATGGGCTTCGTTATTAAGTCCCGCAAAGTACTCCAAGGCCTCACAACATATAGTTATAAGACTGTTCTGTACCGCAGGCCAATGACTCCGCCGGGTCTCGTCGCTATACATTTTAAATAGTATCCGCAATACACACGCTAGCGACTGCGTCTCCTGTTTCAACATATTAGGTTTCACTGAACCCTTGAAGTTCGCTTTCCACAACACATTTCTTTGCACATTATTAGTATTGAATGTCTTCGCGAACCGATGACTGCACATAAGACATTCTACCAGACGTAGTAAGTGTGGCGAGCTTAGCAGTCTATACATGCCTTGCTCTTCTCTTTGACATTCTTGCTCGGTTCCCGGATGTCCACCCGTCAATTCGGCCGCTGCTAGGGCTAAAGTCTCTGCGTCTTCTTTTCTTGAGGTCGCAGGATAAAACACGATATTGTCAATAGTTTGAATGAGTTCCAACTGTACGACACACTTTATGAGAAGGCTGTTAAAGACGCGATTCGATGATTTAATTTCGTCACCCCCTTGTGGCTTTTTGAGAATACCATGCCGCACGTGCTGGATCTCTCCATCTTCGTTCTCTTCAGGTTTCCAAGTCAGCAATGAAGTAGGAAGGGTACTATTAAATATATCCAGCATAATTTGACACGTTTTGCTCCATGTGTCCTCGGTGAACTTCGTTCCGTTCGATATGACTAGATTTTCTAAGCAATTCGTACCCGATCTGGCAAGTTGTTCATTATCCTGTTGAACGCACCAATGTAGTTGAGCATACAGCTGCTCTAACAATAAGGAGCCTAGAATGTCGAAATATTGTGTAAATACATCCACTATGGCGTACAACGCGTGGTTACATGTTGTAGTCATCCATTCGTTCTTCTCTAATTGATGTTCAGGCAACTTCATATTGTCAAATATTCTGAATAATATATTAAATAGATCTCTCCACCAATGGGGACGGAATGCATCACCATGCGTTTTTATAATTTCAAAGAGGACAGTAAGTCCTCTTGTTCGTACATCAAGCTTACAGCGACTCACAACACACGAAAGTGAGAACAGTAGAGGGAACCATCCTCTCAACCAGACTCTATCCTCTTCTGGGGCCCCAGGTTCTCCTTCCAGGCCAGCGTGCTCCGCGAACAAATGTGGAGACGCACCTACGGCACTCGCACAAGATCTAACCAGTCTAATAGCTTCCATCGATGTATCTGGAAACTTAGCATTACAGGCAAACTCTGACAGACATTTAACAGCATCTTGGAATGAGTCAATCATGGCTGGAAATTGTTTTTCGTATAAGTCTGTAATAATTTTTCCAGTCGTTTGGAATGCTAGATCAACGATTGATTCGTCCTGATCACTGGCTGCTAAGTGAAATACTGAAAATATATTTTTCCATCCAGATTTTATGTTTGGTGCTTGTGAATTAACCATCTGTGCGATACAGCGAACCACCATATCTCTGATAGTTGGTGAGCTATTCTTTTTCATTATATGTTCGAAAGGACGAAGGAAGTCCTTTTGGAATTTGAAGTTAGCAAATTCACCTTTCTCTATAAACTTCATGGACAATTGTCTCAAGGAGTCAACCGCGAAGAAAGCTATATCTTCGTTACTACTGCATCCTACTTTATTGAAATGATCGCCAAGCACTTGCCAAATACGAGACCATTGGAGCCTGATACGCCCCATGTTGTAGTATGAAATCTCCACTATTTTTTGCAGAGAAAACATACGAGGATTAGACGGATGGCTTAACTCATCAAGAGATACTTGGCAAAGGGCTTTTACAAAATCAACAATAGCGTCACCATCCAGTCTGGTTGATCCTGTAAATATTCTGTCGACAGCGACTACAACACTCTGAGAACTTGTTTCTCCAATATGTTCTTTTACGCTGGGGTCTAATGCCATCAAACTAAATTTTAATGCATCAGGTTGAGGTTTTATTCCAGACCCTGAGAGAAACTGGGGCCGCACCCCAGTACCGATTAGCTGTGCGAGCTCTAATTGTGAAATGCATTTGACCACGTCCAACCAACTAGATCCAAGGTAGTTGCCATCAGTGTGCGCCACTGTTATCAAAGTTTTTATTGTATCAATATTCTTAGCTTTCATTTCTGTAATGGGGGAATTGGCTGTTAGTAGTGTAAAACGCGCTAACGCCTGCACATATGCATCCCTTTCCAGTGACATGTGGAATATACAAGCAATTCTTACCGCACATCTGATGCCATCTAAACATAATGATGCTATTTCAGGGTCATCACAATCCTGTAATCCCACTGAGAATGCGGCTAAAAATGGTGTCCATGCCATTTTGAACATAGGTCGCACATGCTCCACATGCTTGGCTGTAGTGAAAGGTGTCTGAACATGTGACACTGATTCCATTAAGTTTTTAGCAGCAGTAGATATTTGTTCCATCTCCATGTTCCAAGTGAATTTACGCTTCTTTTCATTGGTAAACATATGCTTCCCAGGTTTTGAGGTGTTCTTCATTTTAATTTCATGGCCAGCTATTTCATCATATATTTGAGATAGATATTCACGAGGTAAATCATTGTTGTCACTAATACCACTATTTAGCTTGATGTATTGTTCTTTAGTCATTTTAGTCTTTACTTGTGGCGAATGCAAATCAGTTGTTAGCATTATAATGGAAAATGCTAATACATAAACTGTATCTGCACTTGTAAAAAGAGTGTTTGTTGGGTTACATTCACAATACCGTGCAGCAAATTTTTCCATTAATCTATCAATTTTCTGGGCTTCTCCTGGCAACCTAAAGCCTTCTAGAAAATATCGTAAAGCAGCTACAATGTCCATATTAGCGAAGTTCATTGAGTCAACATAAGCATACATTACTTCTTTTGAATGATCATCATTTTCCCCTAAGTATTCTCCAATAAAGGTCTTATCAAGTCTTTCATCGGTCAGTAACCACTCTGCTATTTCTTTTATGGATGTTCCCAGTAAAGTTTGGTCCTGCAAAAATGCTACACCTTTTTTTGGTTTTCGGTTGAATAAATCAATTCCAGTCTCCCACACCTCTTTTTGCTGTTTCAACACTTCAAACTGTTCAGGAGAGTCTAAAGTTTCTCTATTTCCAATGTTACTTGACCCAGTAGAAATTAAACTAACACTAGAACCCCCATGAGACTTAATACTTTGATGGTCAGACTCCTCCCTCACAGGTCTCTCACCAAGAGTTGTCTGCATGTTTGGATTAATATACAACTCTTTGCTCCATTCAACCATACATTTTAGTATTGAAACAAGGCATTCTAGACCTCTTATTCTCATGGATTTTTCTTGATTTGGAGTGGCACCAAGTTCAACTGCTTGTCTACCTTGTGCAATTTTTGATACATCATTCACCAATCGTTGGAATAAGTTTGCAGCTGACAAGTCACAATCATAGTTGACATAAATGTCAACAACACTTTGAGCATCTCCACAAATCCTTGTCAAGGCTTGAATAACCATCCATTTATGTTCAAAAGTGGAGCTAGTTGTCTCTAAGATGTTCATAAAAATCTCCTTGAAGAAAACTTCAATTTGCTTCTTTAAGTGAACCTTGAAGTTCTGAAGTAAAGCTAAGAAGATAGCCAAAGAAAGTTCAAAAACTTCAGGCACAGAACTAACTCCGTTTTTAGATAAAGCTACACAGAGATACTGTTTAATTGCTGTTATAAACATTTCATTATTTCTAAATACTGGACCTGCATTCTGAAGGATAGAAAGAAGAAGATGTAAGGACAAAATCTTAGATCTTAGCTCATGTGATTTAGGGTCTGGTGTGCCTTCAGGCAGTGGTTTCATAGATAATTTGCATAAAGCTCTGAAAACTAAGAATGCATCTTTTTGCAAAACATGAGTGAATTTTGCAGTAACAGAATTATCATTCTCTGAAATTACATCAACACTTTCTTGTGATGGTATTCTAGGGATGGGGGTTTCGCTTTGAATTTGCCCAAGACTGTCTTGTGATACACTGTGACTATCTTGAGTATCAGATGGGATTTCATTATTATCCGGAATATTTTCAACATTTCCTTCTGTCTTCTTTTTTGTTGCAATTGATATAGCATTATCAATTACCGAGTCAACAATTTGCCGTGCAATTAGCTTGGCTTCTACAACATCATCAATAACCTCTTCTGTGTTGCGTGCGTCTTTGTTTTCTTCACTAGACACATGATTCGATTCATCTGAGACTATATTGCCATTAGGAATTTTGTGACATACATCACTAGATTGATTAATATTATTCTCTGCTTCAAGTGCCTGATTTTCCATTTTTGTAAATATAACATTAAGCATTTGGGTAAGAGTGGCTCTGGCTGTAGTTTGATTGATAAGGTTTTTACTAGCCAAGTATATGTTATAACAAGTTCTAACAGCAAGAAGCACTGTGCCCTCATGAACTTCAACATGTTGACTTGTAATAACTGTTAGTAGGGCCTTAATAATTTGCAGTTGCACACCTTCATCTGTTTGTGGGCCATTAAAGCAGCTACAAATAGTTTCAACGATTCTATCAATAAGGAGTTTTCTTGGTGTAGTTGAGTCTGGAATGTTTCCAGTCAAATGACCATAAGCAATTAACTTCTGAAGACAATCCAAAGCAGTCACAACTATTCGAGATGCTTTACTCTGGCATGCTAGTTCAAATGGTAAGAAATATTTTTCTGCTGTGATAACATTGGATGCATCATTTTTAGGTAATGGTAATGTGCCCGATATAGGACTTTCTGATGTTTCTGCTTGACCACCATTTTTTAACTCGGCTTTTATTTCCTCTGAAACAATTATTTATATTAAAAACACTAATAATTTAAAAATGAGTAAATGTCTCTGACAGTTATTTTAATTTTCGTACCAAATGGTAAAATAGGAAATACAAAACAATTTTTTATCATTGTGATCACTCTCACTTCATGTTAGAATATTGGAAAATAAATGCACAAGTAAGCTACTTATCTTGTTATGTAAACAAAATTATTAATATAATTTAACCTGTAACAGTATACTGTTACCCAACCAAATTATTAGATAATGTTCTTTTTTGCAAAAAATATTACAAAATTTCAAGAAGTTATGGTTGTATCGCAATAACGTATAATTAAAGTTTATTGAGAAATTCTGATAATCTTATCATCAGAAAACAAGTGGGGATACCTCTTGTTTTCTGTTCAAGGTCAACAATACACTTACTTTTCGTACACCTATCGAGTTAAAACTTGATTTAATTTTACTAATATATATAATACAATAAATAGTAACAGCGGAAAACAAGCTGCGATACGCCAAGATGGAAGAAACCTTACCAAGAGCGACTTCGCAGGACTTTTTCAGCTGACTATGGTAGGAGCGTTTTATGTCCTTATCAGCCAAAATCTTTTCTAAAGCCCTGACTATAAACATTTCTTTAGTCTTGAGGTTGGTTTGCATCGTTATTGCAATAACTACTCCATTCGTACTAATGGGAGCCGAGTTGCACTAAACCTGATTGCTTGATCATTTAAAGTTTATTTTTATAGAAGTACTAATTATATGAATAACGCACATTCACAACGCTCATAACAATACTCTGAATTAAATTTTTCGCGTTTCCATTCGAGTAAAATTTAATGCGAATATAAATTACGACCTTTTTGCCTAAGGATTTCGTGACACTTCACACCTCATCACAAACATGTCAAATACTTTGGATTGTCATGTTACCGTGAATGTCATAATATATTGAACATATGCCACTCAGATTCCACCTATGTTATATTGTAGTCTTTGATTCTCCTGGCAATATTATACAGTCTACAATCATTATACTAAAAATAATTATTATTATTATGACGTCAACATATAGGTAGATTTAGGATATTATTATCATACATATAGTTGTGCGTGATAAACTAATGTCAAAAACGTTTTACATTTGACATACTGCTCGAAACTTAATGCTCATCAATCTGTTAATTAATATTGACTTCATTAAATGTCACCCATTAATCTCAATTCCTATTTTTTTACCCCATAATCTTTTTATACGTCCATTATTGATAATGTTCAAGGATAATATATCATCCAAAACAATGATAGGGACAATTACGGGCCATAGTCTCCATAATAAACTTTAAAGAATCTTTATGTCCGAGGCGCGTCAGACAGCCCCCTGTGCAGAGGCTGTTTCAGCGCAAAGAAGAAGCCTGCGAAGTGCCCTGTGAAGTTCTGTGCTTTTGGAAGGAGTGAGGCTGGCTTAGTTAGCCAGGACTTTACGCACAATGGACCTATTGAGCGTCTAAGTGCGGAAACTGAGTCCACACATACATACATACATTTATATTTTTTATTGGTATATTTTACTCTGTGGTAATCTGTTATCATTTTTACCTCTACTAAATCGGTGTACCACAATTTTATTCTATGGTGGTTCCATAAATTCAATAATCAACGAAAACTAATTTTGTTTTCATGAAATTAATATTTTGTTAGCTGCCTTTCATTGGATTTTAGGTTGATTTATTATAATTTATCAAAATTGCTTCCACAATGACTGTCACGCGGGTTGCAGAATCCCGCACGGAATTTAAATTAAAAAGTCTCCCGGAGGACGCTATATCAAGTGTTAAGTTTGCACCGAAATCTAATCAGTTTCTCCTTGTGTCTTCTTGGGACTGTTCTGTTAGGCTCTATGATGTATCTGCTAATATTGAAAGACACAAGTACAATCATGAACTACCCGTACTGGATGTTTGTTTTAGGGTACGTAACATTTCATTATTAATAACCTCACTATCTGTAGCTTCGTTTATTTCAGTTTATTATGATAACTTGTATATTTTAGGATGCTGTACATTCTTACAGTGGTGGCTTAGATCAGACGTTAAAAATGTACGATTTAAACGCCACTACAGAAACTGTATTAGGTGACCATAAGGGTGCTATACGTTGTGTGGAGTTTGCTGCAGAAGTGAACGCCGTGTTAACTGGAAGCTGGGATGGAACTGTCAAAATGTGGGATAGCAGAGTGCCTAATTGTGTAGGAACATACAATCAAGGCAATGAAAGGGTATGTGTGCTTGCTAAAGAAATAAGATCATAGCTAAATGTTTGGTATGATGTAAGATAAAAATAAAAAGTTGTATGCTTGGAATTTTTGTTAAGCTTTTAAAATTAACAAACATGATAATTTTTTCAGGTTTATACTATGAGTATTGTAGGGGAGAAATTTGTAGTTGGAACATCCGGGCGGAAGATTTTTGTATGGGATGTGCGTAACATGGGTCATGTTAATCAGAGGAGAGAATCGTCACTTAAATATCAAACCCGTTGTATAAGAGTATTTCCAAACAAGCAGGGCTATGTCCTGAGTTCTATTGAGGGTAGAGTGGCTGTTGAGTACTTGGACAGCAATCCTGAAGTTCAAAAAAAGAAATATGCATTTAAATGTCATAGAATAAAAGAATCAGGTAAAATAAATATAATTCTCATTGATGGCATGTTTAGTTTAACAAAATGGTTGAAATTTCAATTTTCAAATAGTATGTAAGCTCCATATCACAATAGTTTGTTTGTTCAGCAAATTTTTAATTATTTAATGTACTTGTATAATCTTTTAGTTTTTATGTGATTGACTTGCGTAACTAATGATAAAACTTATTGTTAAATGATTTAGTATTAAATTAGATTTTTTAGAATCTAAAATATGTATTTTAAAATAATTTTGTTTTTTTCAATTTAACAGGTGTAGAAAAAATATACCCAGTGAATGCAATTAGTTTTCACTCTGTTTACAACACATTTGCAACTGGTGGATCCGATGGTTATGTTAATATTTGGGATGGTTTCAATAAAAAGCGATTGTGTCAATTTCACAGGTACATATAATTTTTTTTTATAAGGTAGTTATAACCAATGGATCAAAAAAGATTGATTATGCTATTCACATCATAGTATTAAAAGTAATTAATACATTTAATTAAATCTAAACAATATAGCCTGGAAGAGATTATTCATAATTGCTATATTCATCTGATTACAGTTAAAAGACGACAATAATCGTCCTTAATACTTTGGTCCTCCAAGTTAAATACTATAAATATATGAAGTAGAGCAATAAATGGGACAATTTGTTATGAACTAATGTAATTTTCAGATACAACACAGCAGTGTCCTCTCTATGTTTCTCTCATGATGGTTCAGCATTAGCTATTGCCTGCTCCCAATTAGACGAGACGGAAGCTGAGGATCCGAAACCAGATGACACAATCTATATCCGATATGTCACAGACCAAGAGACAAAACCTAAATGAAAGTGTATTTAAAGTGGCCTGGATTTAGGGCATACTGAATACTCGGAGAGTATTAGAGTGTTTCCCTCTATGCATTCTAAATCCACAACCAAATAGTTAAATTAAGATGTCTGGACTGATTCTTAAAGCCCGTGGAGAACTTGCTAAATATTTTGCATAGTAATAAAATTAAAAATAATATCAGTTTTAATTTAAATTTAATTAAAAGAAGGATTTAAAAATTGCTGGCTGTGTTTTCTATGGACCGTTCCACGTTTTTATTGCTGAGCATTTTTTTTATTGTAATCTCAAATATTTTCCTTTAGATTGTTTGAATAAATGTTTTGTATATAATATAATTAATTAATTGATGAAATGTTTATAGCTAACGCAACTGTTCTGTATTATACATGTACTGATCGAATTCTAGACTAAACTTTTTTCAAAGTATTGAAAGCAGTACTAGAAAATTTGGAAATAGGCTGATTGATCAACAATTTGTGAGAGAAACTGATTATAGGAGCTCTCATAAATCTTCAAAACTAGTTTTTTGTTCGTTCGTAACTGACTTCTGCCCACGGCTCTTGTATTATACATGTACTGATCGAATTCTAGACTAAACTTTTTTCAAAGCATTGAAAGCAGTACTAGAAAATTTGGAAATAGGCTGATAGATCAACAATTTGTGAGAGAAACTGATTATAGGAGCTCTCATAAATCTTCAAAACTAGTTTTTTGTTCGTTCGTAACTGACTTCTGCCCACGGCTCTTGTATTATACATGTACTGATCGAATTCTAGACTAAACTTTTTTCAAAGCATTGAAAGCAGTACTAGAAAATTTGGAAATAGGCTGATAGATCAACAATTTGTGAGAGAAACTGATTATAGGAGCTCTCATAAATCTTCAAAACTAGTTTTTTGTTCGTTCGTAACTGACTTCTGCCCACGGCTCTTGTATTATACATGTACTGATCGAATTCTAGACTAAACTTTTTTCAAAGCATTGAAAGCAGTACTAGAAAATTTGGAAATAGGCTGATAGATCAACAATTTGTGAGAGAAACTGATTAAAGGAGCTCTCATAAATCTTCAAAACTAGTTTTTTGTTCGTTCGTAACTGACTTCTGCCCACGGCTCTTGTATTATACATGTACTGATCGAATTCTAGACTAAACTTTTTTCAAAGCATTGAAAGCAGTACTAGAAAATTTGGAAATAGGCTGATAGATCAACAATTTGTGAGAGAAACTGATTATAGGAGCTCTCATAAATCTTCAAAACTAGTTTTTTGTTCGTTCGTAACTGACTTCTGCCCACGGCTCTTGTATTATACATGTACTGATCGAATTCTAGACTAAACTTTTTTCAAAGCATTGAAAGCAGTACTAGAAAATTTGGAAATAGGCTGATAGATCAACAATTTGTGAGAGAAACTGATTATAGGAGCTCTCATAAATCTTCAAAACTAGTTTTTTGTTCGTTCGTAACTGACTTCTGCCCACGGCTCTTGTATTATACATGTACTGATCGAATTCTAGACTAAACTTTTTTCAAAGCATTGAAAGCAGTACTAGAAAATTTGGAAATAGGCTGATAGATCAACAATTTGTGAGAGAAACTGATTATAGGAGCTCTCATAAATCTTCAAAACTAGTTTTTTGTTCGTTCGTAACTGACTTCTGCCCACGGCTCTTGTATTATACATGTACTGATCGAATTCTAGACTAAACTTTTTTCAAAGCATTGAAAGCAGTACTAGAAAATTTGGAAATAGGCTGATAGATCAACAATTTGTGAGAGAAACTGATTATAGGAGCTCTCATAAATCTTCAAAACTAGTTTTTTGTTCGTTCGTAACTGACTTCTGCCCACGGCTCTTGTATTATACATGTACTGATCGAATTCTAGACTAAACTTTTTTCAAAGCATTGAAAGCAGTACTAGAAAATTTGGAAATAGGCTGATAGATCAACAATTTGTGAGAGAAACTGATTATAGGAGCTCTCATAAATCTTCAAAACTAGTTTTTTGTTCGTTCGTAACTGACTTCTGCCCACGGCTCTTGTATTATACATGTACTGATCGAATTCTAGACTAAACTTTTTTCAAAGCATTGAAAGCAGTACTAGAAAATTTGGAAATAGGCTGATAGATCAACAATTTGTGAGAGAAACTGATTATAGGAGCTCTCATAAATCTTCAAAACTAGTTTTTTGTTCGTTCGTAACTGACTTCTGCCCACGGCTCTTGTATTATACATGTACTGATCGAATTCTAGACTAAACTTTTTTCAAAGCATTGAAAGCAGTACTAGAAAATTTGGAAATAGGCTGATAGATCAACAATTTGTGAGAGAAACTGATTATAGGAGCTCTCATAAATCTTCAAAACTAGTTTTTTGTTCGTTCGTAACTGACTTCTGCCCACGGCTCTTGTATTATACATGTACTGATCGAATTCTAGACTAAACTTTTTTCAAAGCATTGAAAGCAGTACTAGAAAATTTGGAAATAGGCTGATAGATCAACAATTTGTGAGAGAAACTGATTATAGGAGCTCTCATAAATCTTCAAAACTAGTTTTTTGTTCGTTCGTAACTGACATCCAAAAGGAGAAGATTTACAAGATGTAAAGTTTTAAAGGACGCTTGGTCTATTTATTAAAGATTGGTTGTTAGAACAATTTGCTAATGATTGACCGAATTATACTACAAAAATTATTCTTGTTTTCGCCTACTTTGAAAAATTAAAAGTTTTTTAAATAAGATTTGTTTGAATAAAGTGTGATAATTTAAGGTACCTCAGGTGATCTTAAAATAGTCCTAATTTAAATATTTCTCGTCAATCCTCAACAACACCGATCGTGTGTGCGTAATTACATATCTATACTTCAACCTTACCCTATTTGAGATCCACATTTTTAGCGACTTGTATCATTGTTCACGCATACTTCCAGTGCCAACATTTACTTCATTTCCGTAATTTTTAATTTGCATTTGACTATTATGAGGAAATCAATCAATAAAGCGATCCATAATATACAAACATACACAGTTAAAAATTTAAACTGCGTATAAAACGATTTCAATATGTAACAAATTGTCGATCTTTAATTTAAACTTACGTATTTATAAAAAAAATACAATCTATTTGCACTCCTTGAAATATAGTAGTTTTCTCTTTGCATAAACACAATTTGCCAAAAAGAGATTAAAAGCAAGCAAGACTTGAGTTCTTGGACTTGGGACCTATTCATACCTAGTAATAATTTGTAAATGGGATTGACTGTGACTACTTACTGAGACAGATGTTTGTATTTAAGGTATAAGTTGGAATAAAATAATATAAATTTCATGTTATGATTTCATTTATTCCTTGTTTTCAATAATATACAGCACCTGACACGTCAATAATTCCAGCACTATACTTAACAATAATGTTTTTTTGTGCCTAACAACCTGAAATGTTATAAAAGATTAATGACAAGATCTGCTGAATTGGTTTACATACATTTTCATAAGATTCAAATATTTCCCATGTTAATTAACTTCGATTTTCGATCGAGTTGTTTTACGATGTAACTTTAAAAAAAACTCAAAAGGATATTATCGAATAACTTGTCGCAAATATTACCATTCAATAATCATACTGTACGGTTCCTTGGTCAACGGCATGCTTTAAATAATAGAGGTTTATTGATTTACTCAATATTTACCATTCGCGTGTTACAATAGAATATGAGCGAAATAATGACGTGCTAATTGCTATATACCGAATGAATACAATTTAACAGTCAAAGAGAGTGCCTACGTCTGGCTATGCTCTCGGGTGTAACTCCCATGATTTAGTTAATCGCTATGAAACGAATAACTGTATGTAGAAGAGAGTGCCTACGTCTGGCTATGCTCTCGGGGTGTAACTCCCATTATTTAGTTAATCGCTATGAAATGAATAACTGTATGTAGAAGAGAGTGCCTACGTCTGGCTATGCTCTCGGGGTGTAACTCCCATGATTTAGTTAATCGCTATGAAACGAATAACTGTATGAAGAAGAGAGTGCCTACGTCTGGCTATGCTCTCGGGGTGTAACTCCCATGATTTAGTTAATCGCTATGAAACGAATAACTGTATGAAGAAGAGAGTGCCTACGTCTGGCTATGCTCTCGGGGTGTAACTCCCATGATTTAGTTAATCGCTATGAAACGAATAACTGTATGAAGAAGAGAGTGCCTACGTCTGGCTATGCTCTCGGGGTGTAAATCCCATGATTTAGTTAATCGCTATGAACGAATAACTGTACGTAGAAGAGAGTGCCTACGTCTGGCTATGCTCTCGGAGTGTAACTCCCATCATTTAGTTAATCGTTATGAAACGAATAACTGTATGTAGAAGAGAGTGCCTACGTCTGGCTATGCTCTCGGGGTGTAAATCCCATGATTTAGTTAATCGCTATGAACGAATAACTGTACGTAGAAGAGAGTGCCTGCGTCGGGCTATACTCTCGGAGTGTAACTCCCATGATTTAGTTAATCGTTATGAAACGAATAACTGTATGTAGAAGAGAGTGCCTACGTCTGGCTATACTCTCGGAGTGTAACTCCCATGATTTAGTTAATCGTTATGAAACGAATAACTGTATGTAGAAGAGAGTGCCTGCGTCGGGCTATACTCTCGGAGTGTAACTCCCATGATTTAGTTAATCGTTATGAAACGAACAACTGTATGTAGAAGAGAGTGCCTGCGTCGGGCTATACTCTCGGAGTGTAACTCCCATGATTTAGTTAATCGTTATGAAACGAATAACTGTATGTAGAAGAGAGTGCCTACGTCTGGCTATGCTCTCGGAGTGTAACTCCCATGATTTAGTTAATCGTTATGAAACGAATAACTGTATGTAGAAGAGAGTGCCTGCGTCGGGCTATACTCTCGGAGTGTAACTCCCATGATTTAGTTAATCGTTATGAAACGAATAACTGTATGTAGAAGAGAGTGCCTACGTCTGGCTATACTCTCGGAGTGTAACTCCCATGATTTAGTTAATCGTTATGAAACGAATAACTGTATGTAGAAGAGAGTGCCTGCGTCGGGCTATACTCTCGGAGTGTAACTCCCATGATTTAGTTAATCGTTATGAAACGAATAACTGTATGTAGAAGAGAGTGCCTGCGTCGGGCTATACTCTCGGAGTGTAACTCCCATGATTTAGTTAATCGTTATGAAACGAATAACTGTATGTAGAAGAGAGTGCCTGCGTCGGGCTATACTCTCGGAGTGTAACTCCCATGATTTAGTTAATCGTTATGAAACGAATAACTGTATGTAGAAGAGAGTGCCTGCGTCGGGCTATACTCTCGGAGTGTAACTCCCATGATTTAGTTAATCGTTATGAAACGAATAACTGTATGTAGAAGAGAGTGCCTGCGTCGGGCTATACTCTCGGGACGTAACTCCGACGATTTGGTAAATCGTCACGCTTATAAGTGATCGATATGTACATCCATGGCACGTACAAACATAGGAATTTGTCAAGCTTGTAACTGAGCAAGAATGTACGAGCCTTGGCACGTATATAGGGATCATCACGCTTATAATTCTAAGATAGCCCGCTTTTTTTTCGGATTTTTAATATGTCAGATTAGTCTTGATTTGTTTAAAATGTAAGTTTTCCATACAGAGTATATAAATTCGTGAGAATTGGTACCCTAATTTATCGAATAGCCGATGTGGGCGTTACAATCGAAGCAAATCAACAAACGGACAAAGCAACGATAAGCCCCGAACATTCTCAAGCGCTCTTGTTTGTTGAGATGATTCAAGTGCCCGTTCCTGTCAAATTAAAAATACTGACTCGGATTTTCTAAGCATTTTACACACCTTATACGACCATATTGAAACGTTCAAATTAACACATTTCGCGGGCATACAAAGATTTTGCAATTAAATTTAACAGCTATTTTGCGAGCTTTTGTGCTTCTTAATACTGGGCGGTAAGGTTCATTCTATTGTGGTAACTTAATGAATTTGCATGAAGAAAGTGCAGGGTCGGTCCAAATTGCCAATCAAACAATGGAGCTGTTTGCGACCACCTTCTTAGAAATGTTGGCTTGCTTGTAATGGCGATATGTTTGCTAATACCATATTCCTCGCACTTGTCTAATTGCATTCACTCATAAGGAAATGCGTAATTTTAACTAATACGGATATGTTTCGAAGGTAATAATATCCAAGTGTCTATTTCAATATGTAAATACAAATTGTTTTAAAGTAAGTTTATATTATAGCAAGTATTAAGTTATTTACATGTTATGGAGACGGACTATTTGCAGATACTGTAAAACATATTAAAAAGTGTCGTTTGATCTGTGGATGTCAGATCGTTGACTATTGTGTCGATGAGTGTTAAAAAGGTAACCAGTTCGTGTGTTCCGAATTATTAAAAAGAACTACTAGACTGCTATCCAATAAATGTATAAATAGATCAACACACACATACTCACTCACTCCATACATAAATCAAGCTATATATAATAAACAAAAATCACGTGGGCAGTGATCTGTGATTCGTAACCTTTGATTCATAATAAATGTTTTGGACGTAATATGGCAACGCCCCTTTTTTCAAGAGCAAAAGTATAATCATATATACAATCATTAGGCCAAACTACAGTATAAACGGTAAAACTTAAACTTCAGATAATTCACATTTACCAAAATATACCAATTCCTGTACGCAGACACACAACCAACAATATTTCAATCTAAAAGTTGATAATAATTCATAAATAATTTATTTGCATGACACTACTACTCAGCCACTAGCGTTAAGCAGCCTGTTCTAGTAAATAAATAGTCAATTACTCCAGTTATCTATTTAAATGGCAACACTTAACGAGACGCGGTAAGCGATCTGCCTGCGGCTACTGCCCACGTCTTAATAGTCCTCATAAATAAAAATCAACACTTTGTATCTGTTTTTAATAGAAGTAATACTTTTGCTGATACTGCGATCGGATTGCTACTGTAATTGCATCTGGATACTATCACATACTATTTAGATACTGTTGAGTTTGTATTTATTCAAGAAATTCTAATATTAATCATTTCAGTGTATAATATTTAAAAAAAAACTGCCAAAGTCACTAGAGTCCAGTCTACATATAATAGCCGTTGTAACCTGAAATGTCTATCAACCAATCTCTTCATTAATATTATCGCAGGACGTAATATTCAATCAAGACATGCCGAAATCATGGTTAATTAGTTAGTAACAAAAGAAGGTATCGAAATATTAATTATATAAACTTAACCAAAGTTAAAAACACATATTTATTATTGTTATTATTATCCCAATGAAGAACAATATACAACTTTCTCACATCGAATGACAAATTGCTGGTGAATTAATACCGAGTCGAGTTTGTACGGATAAATCAAAATGCACAATTCGCGCAGCGGGCTATACATTTTCATTATTTGCAACGATTTTCCTTCATTTTTACTTACCTTAAACATAGTATGATAAGATTCAATATTGTCCATATATCGCGTAAAATAATTCGCTTAATCGACAACTATATTCTTGCTCAACGCATGAGCCTTATTTTAAATTGATTAAGGACCATTTTTGCTGTTGCCAATGCGTTGAATTTTGCTGAATGGTGTTAAATATACTTGGCGGAGAGAGGATGTTATTGCTCAGTGTCTTCAAGTAACAGTAGGGATGGGCAATTTACTTCGCCGGCTTAGCGTGTCCCTTATATTTTATATAATCCTTACATTGTAATTTATATCATCTGCTGTGGAATAGGATTTTCTGTCCAGTGATAAATAGAAACAGTATTGGCGCAACACTTGCTAATCAAACACTGACAAATTCGATGCTTTGTGCGCTTTAATAGAAATCTTGTTATGTGGTCTCGTTGTGGGGCCTAGCTATTATTTATTCTTTACTAACACACTCTTAGTATATGTACACAGTATTTTCTATTATATTCCAGTATAGTAAGTACATATATTCTAAAATAAAAAATAACACAATAAATTTCAATAAATAAGTTCTTGAGAGTACACAATTTATCGACATTTAGACATTACCACATCCCTTTTTGGCATGGTCTCACGGTATGATGTGTTCTACAATGCTTAAGTATTGCCGGTGTTCCGGACATAAGTGCTTATTTGATAATTCATATTTTATTGGTAAAAATCGCTTCAATAATATAAGAGATTGAAAGGTAGACATATATTGAAATCTTACCTTGAATAAGTGCATAACTCATCCTTGTCATTAGGAGACTCGTGGAGGTTAAGCTTCATTTATTGTAGCCGACATATAAATTGTTTATTGCATCTAACCGAGAAATAATTGATAACGGAAATTTGAGTATTGACTAGACTGTCAAATTGATCTAAATCTACATAATACAATTTATTGGACGAAAACACAATACAGTATTTACAATTTTCTTCACTTAATAAATAATAAAGTAAAAATAATTAAGTTTAAAAAGTTTGGTTGCTGTGGTAGTGTACCTTTAGCGCTGGCAGCATAATAGCAATAGTTTTAAACATCGATAGATATTGTACAACACTAAAATACTCAGAGTGTTCTGTATCATAACAAATGCGTTCTAAAGTCGACTCCAGTGCAGCAAGGGTTAATAGTTTCACTAATTTGACAAATTGCTCACTTTTACACCTGCAATTGATTCAGGTGTTCCGTGGTGATATTGAACTTTAAAATACATAAAGGTAAAACTATTGCCATAAAAAAACATTAAAATATATTATGTTTTAGTCAATTTTTAAGCACGTATGGCAACAATTAGAATCAAAGGCACATAAGTATGTGTAGATGGTTGAAGGGTAAAGGAATTCAATTAATATAAACTTGTAGCATCAGAAAAATCAGGAGAATTAGAATCTATATCATCATTAGCGATATGTGTAGGTATCTGTATGTATGAGTGGAGGTATACGGTGGCAACTTTCATATGTACTATGTTGTACATAAGATTTGCATATAATTTTCATATTTTCTATCTGACTTTAGTCAGGGAATGCGTGTAAGGTGTGGCTTTGTATTTGTGTATGTGTTCAAATCGGCTTGATTCAGTAACATTAAATGTCTAATAGTGTTCTAATGATAAATTTTTTGAAAGAGGTACGAAAGGGTAATTATGTTTAATATTGAAAAAACTTTATTAAACGTTGGAGGAACTGAAAGTAGTGGGTATTTCTACTCCTAATAATAAATCTGCAACTGAGTTTATCTGTGGTATTTTATGATTTTATTTTATATTATATTAATCTGGTGGAATCTGCGACACATATATTAAACGTTTATAACAAAATATACTGTATAAGGTTTAAACGTGTTATCGGTTATTTGTCTTACATTAAGTTTATAAAATTAGCGCTGACGCATGACTTACCCACGTTAAATCCGATATATACTGTTTTGAATACTTAGGACATCTCGTGAACTAGCTTTACTAAATGAATTATCTCAATTAATAAAACGGGCATTTAGTTATTATTTATATTATTCAAAGTACGAAGCCAATAGGGAGCAATTATTTACGTATGCAAATCCGAGTCTTTCTTTTCCCATTATGTGAATGATTAATACGTAAGCCGGTATTTGTTGCCTTTGTTTACATTAATTAAATATGACCATAAATTCCATTTATTGACCATCTTTGAAACAATATATCTAAGCTTCGTTTTGCACATTTAAATTGCCTACAATTTCAATGCAGCTTTTTACCTTAATACATAATACAGCAGCTTATGCGCTTTTGGTGGCCTTTTCGTAATAAACAAACAGAATTGAAACTCGGAAAACAGACATTAAAGATTTCGAGGGAGTAGAAAAACTGTATTTATCATCTGTATGTATCTGTTTAAAAAACAAAAGTGCATTTCTTTCTTTCGGGCGGGTCATATAACAAGATGCAAAGATAAAAGTTGGACTTTAAAGACAACGTTGGTATTGAAAGGACAAAGGGAAGGATGAGAAGAGAGCGCCACAAAAATGGTGGATTAAAAACATATAGAAGAGTTATTTATTTATATATACATTCTAAAATGATCAGGGAGCGAGTGGAGAAAGAAAGACATTGACAGAGCTATTTGGAAAAAGCTGGAGAAGGCCTTTACCCGTGAATGGGTTCCTATCAACGTTACTGTAGGAAGCTAGGATATTAAGATAACAAGAAAAAAAGTATATATAACGAATCTGAGCTGTATATTCTACTTTTGTAATGATTGGAAATTAAACGGGCTTTTATGATTACTGATTACCACAGATATACTGTGATTTGAAAATACATTATGTTATCATCCTTAAGCATGCGAGGAAAAAGATGCCGCGCGGACATTACTGTTACTCATTGCGTTTATTATTTTATCACTATATTTTTAATTTCATTAAAGTTGGTTTATATTACATCCTTATTTGTCGGTCGGTCGGTGCTTAAGTCATGTCATGTCAATCTTGCCCGATCTGACATCGTGGAGTGTGGCGCAAATGATGAGACGGTACAGCATACGTTGGAAGATTGTCCGCAGTGGTCTTAGCTACGTCATAATCATTTTTCTGAGTGGATACCCTTGCTATGTCTTGTGTTGTCCAAAAAAATGGTCGGCAGTGGCGGGGTATGGAATGCAGTGGTATCCTGCTGTGAGCAAGTAATGCTACAGAAGGAGACAGCAACAACAACAAGAGAGGGAGCGCTTTAGGACGAATCCTAGGGTTAGAAGAAGGGTAGAAGGAGAAGATATGCTCATCTCCTACATCCCATGTATACATGCCGTTGATGTCCCAGTAGATTGCGAGTCTGACCCCGGAGCCTGTGTAACGCGGCTTTGAAGGAATGCTCGAGGTGATTTGACTGAATAGCTCACTCAGTCTCTGAATAGCAGATATTCTGGTGTGGGTCGAGTCCCACATACCCCTGCAACTTTTGTGGGCAGGGGATGCGCAAATGCATTGCAAAAAAAAAGACAGTACAGTACATAAGTACAGAGCGTGGTCATCTTTCACTTATCTCACATTCACTCTTCTCCACATTTTCTAGACTTACAACTTAGAGCAGTCCAATTATAAATCAGCTATTCTCATATTGAAGAAACTCAAAGAAATTTACTGCACAGTCATAACTCAATCACGACAATATTTCCACGCTGTCTCATTATCATGCGAACTACGACCAACTTTTCAACATCAACTTAAGACGGTTGTAAATTGTTAGCATTTATTGTAGAGATGCGCCTTGGGTGGCATCACATAAAAATAAACGCCATAGCCTCGGTATTGGGCGTAAAATGTATGGCTTTCATGTAAATCTATCACTCAGGTCCAGTCAATGTATTGTTTAAAACATGTTGACAGACGTTTGATGTTATTAGACAAAAAAAAAAACAGTGGCGCTACAACCTTTTTAAGTCTGAGTTCACAGGTTTATGTAGCTGTTTTATGATCATTTGTCAATCTAATAGGCAAGTCTGTGATCAGCCTCCTGTACCTGACACAAGACAATAGAATAGAAAAATTAGGTACGTACGATCGTTTTTTAAGGCAGTTTTTCCGCTATTGTACCTCCATTATTTGTTTCTCACTGAAGTATTTCCGATCCAATTCGACTTAGGGTCCTTCAGGAAAAGAGCGTACCAATTCTTAAAAGGTGGGCAACACAATCTCGAGCCCTCTGGCGTTGCGAGTGTCCATGGGTGGCGGTATCACTTAACATCCGGTGAGCCTCCTGCCCGTTTACCCCCTGTTCTATAAAAACATATAAATTTTTAAACAAATTTTCAACAAACGAGTAATAATAAACTTTTGCAATTTTGATTAGCTGCTGAATACTTTGCACAATATAATGGCTAAATCTAGTATTGGAGTAGTGTTAAAGTCGTCACATTTATGTAAAAAATAGATTCCCAGTCAAAACTGGTGCGTAGGCGCATGTCAAAGGTTAACATGTGCTCGTAAACCGTGAGCCACGATTACTTTGCGTCAATAAATACTCTAAATTATTGACGTTTTTATTCGTACCAAATTCACTTCATATTTTTTTATTTTGGCGTTTATAAGTAGGTGATATCTAAGGAGGATTAAAAATTACTTTTTTGCTAGTAGATGATATAACAAGGTAAAATCAGAAAAAAACACTTTTTTAAATAGTCTAACGGGCTCATCTGATGTTAAGTGATACCCGCCGCCCATGGACTCTCATATTGCCAGAGGGTTCGCAAGTGCGTTCTAATTGCTACGAGAATACCTCATTGGGTAGCCGGTTCCATATAGTGGTGGAATGACCGGAGTGGAACTTCGTATTCTGCCACGACGTCAGATGATAAAACTCTGATGCAGGTATTACCTAATCCAAACAACTCCTCTGAATACTCTCTATGGTGAATGCGTCAGAAGATTCAGAGACCCGACATTTAACATGATGCCAAGGCATCAAGCCGCTCGGAAAGAAAATGGTCGTCGACAATTCTAATCGCTCTTCGTTGAATAAGGTCAATTGGAAGAAGCTCGTACTTGGGAGCTCGAATGGTACCGAATGTAAAGCACAAATTCGCGCAATTCCTAACCTAACCAAGGTCCTTATTGTAAAAAAATTATAACCTGTCACCTGTAAAGTATGAACATAAGGAATGCAATAAAGATTTGACTTTGACTTGCTGAGCACACCTACCATCTTATCTGCTAATTTAGTCTTCCCTTCCAAATGACAGCGACACTGAATCTTGTATTGTGATATACGTAACAATAACAGTATGCATCTTCTATTGCATCAATCAGAAGAAACAATAATAAGAAAAGAAAAACATAATTTGCTTATTTTTATAAATAACGATGATTATGAGTGTATTTGGCAATCAAATTAAGAACCAAGTGGTGTTCAAAAGTTCCGCGCGATGTTTTATAAACAGCTGTTTTAATTCCTATCAGTACGCTTTGTGCGAAGTTATGATTTCGCTAATATAAAGTTTTGCATATAAATAAAAACGGTATAAAACATACCTTAATTATTTAATTTATTGTATCTATTCGTAAAGGTCACGAGATTTGGGTAATAAACATTGTGTATGGTATACTTTTTTATTGTCATCAGATGGTGAGCTTTGTTTTATTATGTTTTAAATTTTCGTTAGCATTCAGCTAACGAATAGATGGTACAATAAATATTAAACTGTTTGGAGGAAACTTTATACATAATGTACTTACTATAAAATCAGACTGATGAGACAAGATGTATATAAGAGTGTTTATTACCAAAAACACAAAAACTTTTTGACATTTAAATTTTAGTTTTATAATTAAAGTTTTATTACATGCCAAATATAAATGCAAATTTGTATTATTATTTTATACCAGTTTTATTATCTCATAAATCCTTAAAGTTCTCACGAAAGTACGGTAATCCAGTAGAGGGTGGTATGGACTAGCAGGCATGAAATCGCTTTTTGTTTCATATTTCTATGACCTCAAGGTTAGGTTACGTTTGCGGTTGTAACATTTAGTCACGAGCAGGTGACACTGTAAACCGTTGACCTCGCGCTTCATCTCACAACCCTGTTATCGCTTTGGATATGCATCAGGGTATCAAAGTTATAGAACAAACAGTGCACTTGCGTAGACATAACTACTTGTACATATGCGGAGGGCGAGTTGATCTGGAGAAATTTCATCAGTACACCTATTGTTATATGTAATCGAACTCTTATTCATAAAACTAAATCAGTCTAAGTGGACTATTGTTGACTAGGCTAGGCTTCAGCGTGTGACTCTTATCCCTGAGGTCGTAGGTTCGAGCCCCGGCTGTGGACCAATGGATTTTCTTTCTATGAGCTATTTAACATTAGCTCCAACGGTGAAGGAAAACATCGTGAGGAAACCGGTTTGCCTTAGACCCAAAAAGTCGAGGGCGTGCGTCAGGCACAGAAGGCTGATCACCTACTTGCCTATTCAATTTACAAATGATCATGAAACAGATACAGAAATCTGAGGCCCAGACCTAAAAAGGTTGTAGCGCCATTGATTTATTTTTTTAAATCAGCCTAAATGCAAAAAAAAGACTCATTTCTTTCTTCTCACCTAAATAGAAGTCTTTAGAAAACGTAAGAGAACTTCGATTAAAACAGTGCAATTACAACGATTTTTTTGAGTACCTACAATAGATGATAATTTATAGTATTAGGCGATTTCATGAAACAAATACACGTATTGTCGACGCATTAATATATAGGACGAGATTCGCTGTATTTTAATACCATAAACATCTGAACTAATATGATTATTTAAAATTTATATCCAAAAAATATTTTCATAGAATAATCAAAAGTCAACAATCCTGACCTCGCTAACTCCGCAAGTTTGGGTGTAGTAGCGTTCAAAAGAGTTAATTTATCACCAGTTTCATATTAAGAATTCGTAGATAATTAAGGCAAGGTTAATTATTAATATTTTATGTAAACATGCAAATTTATTTGCTCTTGATGTTTATTCATCAAATATGAATTTTTATGATTGCAAGATTTATTTCAGTAAAAAAACTCGCAATGTCCACTTTATTTTGAACGTATTTTGGCGAAAGTAATACAATCATAACATAATTAATCAGTGGCGCTACAACCTTTTTAGGTCTGGACCTAAGATTTATGGATCCGTTTCATGTTCATTTGTAAAGCAAAGGCAAGTTGGTGATCAGCCTCCTGTAATTGATTAACACACGACTTTTTGACTCGTCGACTTTTTGGTCAAACGCAAGCCGGTTTCCTCTTCTTTCTTCACCGTTCTTCTTCTTTTTTCAAGATCTTTTCCTTCACTTTCACGAGAATAAAAGCGCAGTTAAATTGCATGAAAAGACACTGGAATAATTTAATGACTTTGGATTTTTATTCCCCTTCCGTAATTTTCAAAATCAGATTTAAAAACAATATTTTCATTATTGACAGTACCACGTGGCCCAATCAACGCATATAGATAGACACAGTACTATCTTTGCATTGTTTCCTGCGTCATTGCAGGCGCCAAGCAAACAATAGCTATAAATTATAAACGAAATGTTTGCGTGTGAAGTCAGAATCAAATATCGACTACTAACATTCATATAGACCGCGGGAAAATATTCGTTATATCTATTTAAATAAATATCATTATTGTTTAACGATGGAATTGCGAATTATGCTTATCAGGGCGGTTTAATCAGCGACACAGCTTTATGCAAATTTTATAGGTCTTAGTTTGCTTAGTACAATTTAATAGAAGTGGTACTGGAGTGTCACTCATTGATTTTGAATTAATAGTTAGTGTGTTTTTAAATTCATAAAATAAATATAGCACATTAATACGTAGTCAAAAAAAAGCAGTAGATACACATACTTACACTTACACTTCTATGTCTCTTTAAAAACAACAAATTAATTCAACAACAAACTTAAGGGAAGAGGAAGTTCACGTCCAGATTCATTCGGAGGGCACCCTCCGTTGTAGTGCAGCTCCACAAAATCCTATAGTCCAAGCTGCTCATCAGAAATACCAAGCTCAGTATTTTCGAAAGAGTTATAAGACCCATACTGTTGTGAGACTTGGACGCTGACCATCAAAGATAAGAAGAAAATAGTAGTAGCTAAAAGAAAGAGAG
Source organism: Pieris brassicae (assembly GCF_905147105.1). Taxonomy (NCBI): domain Eukaryota; kingdom Metazoa; phylum Arthropoda; class Insecta; order Lepidoptera; family Pieridae; genus Pieris; species Pieris brassicae. The sequence continues at coordinate 414,083 of NC_059669.1, forward strand.
AGAGGATGGAAGCTGGAGAATCAAGGATTCAAGGATCGTCATGTTCGCTTAAATGTCATTGCTTGTGGCGGCGTCCATGTGTCGGGTTGTCTCTCTCCCTAAAATATGGCGAGGGGGCCGATGGCTGGCCATGCGTCATACTCATGAACGGGTGCTAATTGTCAGTCACCACAATCGTACTTGAATTCGTGTATGCGGTGAGGTTAGTTATTTTTGACTATGTATTTGCGTGTTATTCCCACGAGAATGTAAGTGCGTGCTTTTCACCAATGCCACCATCAATTTCACCATGCCTCCTGCTGATGTCATGTGGAACATGGTGTGATGGTTGCAGCTCCTTACAACCGTTGTGTAATAGATCTTTAAGAAAGAGTTCTCTAGTTTCGAAGGCCCACTCAGTTTCATCAGTCTTACAGACCTTCTAACATAACATAAATACTTTAAGGTACAACTGAATCCTTCGAAACGTGCAACTCTATATTAAAATGCGCCAAATGGCGTTGTTGCTAGTAATATTCTGTGTAAGAATAAAACCAAGTCAAAATTCAGGTATTTGTTTAGAATTTAAATATAAAAATAATTCCGTTCTCCCATTTATTTGTGTTTCTTATTGATCAAGAAAAGCGGTTAAAACTTTAATTCATATTCCTAAATCTGTGCAAATTTCGGTAAACGATTCCTAACAACTTATGACCTAAAAATAAATTAGCGAAATGTTACAGAACGAATCTGTTTAATGAATTAATTGTTTGAGCCAATCAGCCGACGCTATTAAACGTTGCCGGCAAATTTTTACGAATCAATAATGTTAATGGTACGAGTTTGAAGAAATACTTACTTTTCTATACAATCATATGTTCTAATGTATTTTTTAATTCAGAAATGAAAGCCTTTTAGTTATAGTGCTTCAATAATCATACTCATAAAATATATAACTAAGAATAATTAAAAACAGTGACATTAATATTTAATAAGATAAAAATGTCATAGGCTCTAAGATGACTTTTCATTGTACATATTTTTCAATATCAATTTACAATCTAAAACTGTCAAATTTCCATTATTCATCAATGGTTTACCAATATTGACGTCCAAGTATAATTAAGGTTTTGATAGAAAAGTAGAATAAGATTTCATCTTAAATACCATCTGTATCACTTCGACGTCCGTCGTTCCTCAATTGAGCGTATCTTAGGGAGTATTTACCGCGCTCCACCGCTATGTGGAACAAATTATAATATTGTTAATTATCAAAAGAGCGTTCTAATTTTTTAAAAGGCCAGCAACGCACTTGTGAGCCTTCTGGCAAACATCGGGTGAGCCTTTTGCCCATTTGCCTCCCGTTACATAAAAAAGAACGCTTACTCAGAGTGATCTTAACACATCAATAATTTACATCTAAAATATGTCCCCCGTTAAAAATCATATATATGCATATCATCAATAATTAGTGGACCGCCCATTGGGTTAAGTCGTATATATTTCGTATCCCACATGCATATGATACGTCGCGTGTCTCAAGACGATTTTTTAATGAATTATTATTTATTCGATATTGTTTTAGTTGTAATATATGCAGGTTTTATTCGACAGCAATCACAAACTGGCGTTGATTTGTAGCTCCAGTACTAGATGATATTTATGAAGGAATTTTATAGCTAAAATATATTATAAATGACACGAATTTGATTAGGTGTAGCTGTTGATGGAATTCGTGCAAATGACATTTCGAGATTTTTATTCGATCAGGATTTAGATAATTAACTTTGTTGATCGGAATTCCTGTCTTCTTCTTCATAGTGACATTCTAAAAGCATCTAGAAAGTTTTGAGAATACACTCCGGTATTCTTAGATATACGTACTGATTCAAATGTATGGGAATTTTCTGCACTTCCTGCATTATAATCCCGTAAGCTTTCCCTCGTTGATATCATAAGTATTAGTAGTGATACTTACATACATTACATGTTAACCAAGCATTTATGGCTAAGCCGGCAAGGAGTAATTACACATTGGATCAAAGTAAAAAGATGCCGTATGCCTGTTTTATAGACCAATTAGAAGCAACGCCTACGTATCAATTCGTTTGCATATCATTAAGTTTATTTAACGATTTTATGTGAGCATTTTGGTCGTTGGTCGATCGATAATTTACAAGCATAGGCCAGCGGCATCTAGCGGCGTTTTATGGCTCACCCCGTTAATGAGGTTGCGTGATGATGTATTTAATCTTCTTCTTGCCAGTGCCATCACCTTGCGAAAGTTGGCGATCATCATGGCTAGTTTAATTTTCGATGCCGCGCTTCTAAATAATGACATTTACTTTAACCAAACCATTGTGTTAAGTGTTTCAACCAAGACTTGTATGATTAGTTGAAGGAGCTATGCTAGCTTTTATGTGCTATTTTTTATTGTGTTGCTATTAGCTATGTTATATAGGTTTTGTAATGCCTTCTTTTGCTGTGCCCTAACAGGGTCCATAATATTGTACCTAGCTTTAAGCCTCATAAACATCTTTTGTAACGTTATGGAATGCAAATAAATACATGAATACATGAGCTCGTATTTTTTTGGTGTTACGTAAAACGCGTCCGGAATACTCAAGTTCTTTACCGTCATGAGCATATTTGTTGTTGTTGGCCTGCACGCGGTCAGTATGCGGTCTGTCCAATTTAATCATTACGTATACTTCAGTCCCTACGTTCAGTATTCGTACTTTTCAGATAGGATTTTTTAAGAGACTAAGATGTTTATTTCCTCATTGTACATTTACATGTGTCAGGTTCACGTATTTGATTACCAAAGTTGGCTCTATACATTAAGCTTTTTTAAAACTAGTTCGTAACATAACATATCTTTCGTGACTTTCACAGGTTTTTCTAAATTATGTTGGAATTAAATATATGCTTACAAACTTATGATTACTTACAAGTTGTAGATGTAGTTTTTGTAGAATTATCCAGTTATAGATGTTATTGCGTTCTATCGCATTCGTGATAGCTGTAAAGACATAATGATTATGCATTGTAAAATAATAATAATACCAAGCGACATCTACGACATATTAAAAAAAAAGCATGTCGTAGATGTCGCTACGCGTCCGTAGCAGTTATAACATTATCTACGACGCGATCGACAAAGCTATAATTTAGTAGTATAAGACCGTTACAAAAATTGTTCAAGGAAAATGTCACAAACCAAACGTCATTAAAGTTACATAAGTAAAAAAAATCTGTTCGATGATTTACCACATTCACCATTACACACATATTCACAACACTTCAAACTTAACAAAACAAATTATAACAATATAACTAGAACTATTAGGTATTAGGTAGTCATTAACTGTGTCGTAACCTTTACACATTATATGTTGTTTAATATGTGTTTTGAGTCCGTTTAAAGGCAGTTCTAATATTTCACTACGAGTCATGTTACAGCAGCGTATACTTAGGCCCACAAAATTAAGTATTTACATTTGCAACCTGTAAAAGCTGGAAAAGTTTTCCCTTATTTCTTGTATTCCTACTGTGAATGTCACTGTTCTTTAGATAACTAATATTACGACGCACAAAAACGATACAGTTGTAGTTATATTGGGAAGGTACCGTCAAAATATTGATTTCCCTGAACAAATTTCTCAGTGAATTGCCTGGCTTCAAGGAATTAATTGACCACCCAATTGTAAGTTGTGTATTAAACAATGTAATTAATTGTTCTGGTATAATTTTTTCAAAAACTTTACTTAAAGTTGGCAATATTGAGATGGGTCTAAAATTAGTAGGATCTGTTCTGCATCCAGATTAAAATAAAGGTATTATTTTACTATGCTTTATCACATCTGGAAAGCTTCCTCAATACAATTGTTGAAAATATACGCAATTTCTGGGGCAATTATATCAATGTCATAGTGACGTATTTTTACATTTTAATTGTAACAAGTTTGTTACTAAATTTACTAGCATATAACTTTAAAGAAACTGTCACATTGACAAAGTAATATTATTGTGATTATAAAAACCTATGGGGGACATGTAGTATAAAACTGTCACGAAAAATGTACCTTTTACAAATTTAAACTAGGCAAAGAATTAGAATGTCACAGGTACTACGAAACCAAGTTCTTGGAGCACACTTGGGTTCACACTACATCCCTCAAGACTTTCAGTACGTAGTAGGCTAACTGTAAGTCCTGCCTAGTGTCCAATTTATTGTACCCCACCATCTCTAAGACAAATAATGTTGGGTATATTAAAGGATAGTAGGGATAGACGCTATGCAACATAAGGCAGTATTTAGCTTCTTGTGGAGCCCAAACACACATGTTACACTCTAACATACTTCTAACCAGACCGTTCTTTCACAGACGTATGAAGATAATTCATCACGTGCGACGGCGAAGGCCTAGGTTATTTAGCAATTAATATACCTAGGATAATTCTTTAAATGATTAACTTAAAAGCTTCTAGCGATTGTACCCGCAGCCTGTTCGTGTTTTGTTACTTATAATATCTAAGAGTTATAAATAGAGACTCAGTTTTCTAACAAATACAAGGTGGCGTAATACTCCATTCAAGCGTTTGTGTGTAATAAATAAGAATATAATAATAAAGCCTCTTTGTTTCCAATCCCTACAAATTTTGAATAGACAGTTTAGATCTGTTATATACTTTTCGTGTTACTCGATATCCTAACTTCCTTCTGTACCATTGATCAGAACCTCTTCACAGGTAAAGGCATTCTCCATCTTTTTCCAAATATCTCTATGCATGATTTTCTTCTTTCGCTTCCTGCAAATGTTTCTATATCTTCTATCCATCTTTTTTTGAGGTTGCCCTCTACTCCTTCTTCCCCTTGGTCTTTTCCTCATAGTTGTCTTTAACCTTCCACCTTTTATCTATGCATCTTGATATCCTTGACCCTGTTTCTTCTGCATATCAATGATATGTTGCAACTTAGCAGCATTCATTACTATGGGGATGACAGCACTGGATACTCTTTACACTGGCCGGGCAGTTATCGATGTGTACCGGAACAAACTTGTGTCTGAAGTAGAAACTTTACTACGTGGAGTCTCGGACTGGGGTAGACTAAACCTAGTCCAATTTAACCCCAAGAAGACACAAGTTGCGCATTTTGCGCGAAAAAAATACCCTTTGTCGCTACTCCTCTTTTCGAAAACACTCTTCTTGAAGCAACAGCCAGCATCGGAATACTTGGCGTAGACATATCGAACGACATTCAGTTTCGCGGTCATTTGGAGGGAAAGGCTAAATTAGCCTCCAAAAAGCTTGGTGTGCTCAGCAAGGCGAGACGGTACTTCACTCCGGGCCACCGCTTGCAACTCTATAAAGCGCAAATACGGCCCCACATGGAATACTGGTCTCACCTCGGGGCGGGGGCTCCCCAGTACCAGCTCCTTCCACTTGACCGTATTCAAGGAAGAGCGGTTCGAATCCTCGATTACCAATCACTCTCCGAGTGGCTCGATCCTTTGGCGTTGCGTAGAGATGTGGGGTCACTCTGCATCTTCTACCGCATTTAACATGGAGAGTGTTCAGAAGAGTGGTTCGGAAACTGGCTGAGTCGTCGGACGTCGGACGTCGAGGAATACGAAAATCCAACCGTAACCTAGACGTCCGAAGTTCCACAACTGAGTGTTTTTCAAGGTAATTTTTGCCGCGCACCACCTCTATGTGGAACCAGCTGCCCACTGAAGTATTTCCGAAACAATTCGACTTAGGGTAAAGCGTACAAATTCTTAAAAGGCCGGCAACGCACTCGCGAGCCCTCTGGCATTAAGAGTGACCATGCGGCAGTATCAGTTAACATCAGGTGAGCCTCTTCCGCGTTTGCCATCTATTTTATTTAAAAAAAATCTCCAAATCCTTACGGCTGATATTATTGTGTGCCTTTCTTCCTGGTAAGAAGATATTGTAACGAGGTATGTACTCAGGACTTATTATTCTAGTATAAGATTGTGTATCGACGGCCAGCGAACCGTTCTTTGTGGTACAGCATCTGTCACTTTTGTTTTTCATCTTATTATTTTTTGTAATAATCGAACCAAACTGGTGATTTGTGTCAAACACACACTCGAGTAACTGACTGGGTAACTTATATAAATCCGGCTGTAAGAATATGAAAATTGTTTAAATTACTTAAGTAATAATAATTTCCTATATATAATAACTTTAAAGTTGTAAAGATACACCGCTTGCAACGCTCTCGAAAACAGTAATAAAATTGATCGATGAAAGTTTGACCGAAACAAATTTCTAATTATCTATATGTCAGAGGTTAGTATTAAATCAATTGGCATCCAGCCAATCTATTCCACACACACTGGAATGTGGATTCGAGACACGGCACCTTAAATGCCTTATTTATTTTGTGGTTCAAACATCGGTAACGATCGGAGAAATCCGTAATGTCACTTTAATAATCGTGTTCATTAGTAAACATTTAAAACGCGCATTAGTGCGTTGGGTGCCGGCGCCTGGACGATCATAATCTCGATATATATAACCATCCCTTTTTAAATTATGATTATGACGTGTGTGCGAACGAAAGGTTTAATAGGTGTTGTGATTGCATCGTTGTCGGGCATGCGCACTAATTAGGGAGAGGCAAGAAATCCTAGTTTGATTAAGACGTAAGACTAACAAGCTGCAGCTTTAATCGATTTTTAGTAGATTTGAATTTGAATTAATAATGTCTTGATAACCCGCAGAGAGATAATTGGATATAATTATTTAATTGTTAATGATACTGCTGTATATTATGTTTCATTTGAATAGTATATTTGCTGTATTTGCATTTCATCCATGTTTTATATTTGTCATTACAAATACAACGATTTATAAAAGAAAAAAATAAAACTTCTTTACGCAATGAAAAGGAATGTTAATTTTTATAACGCTATATGTCACTTATTTAAAGAGCTATATGTTATAAAGTATAAATGGGTCAACGACATTACCAAATAGATATAATAAATTGTAAAACTAATATTATTAGAAAGCGTGTGACCAAAATATTGCATTCAATAATCGCATATGATCAAGCGAATCGATTGCGTGACGGAGCCAACTCGATATATGGGCTATCGAATCGATTTGTATCGCCAACGAGTGGGTTACGGGAACATACAGCGATCCCGAATATCGTTCTCGTATCGTTCTCAATTAAGAACAATTATCTATTATAAAAGGCAGAGTAAATATACCGTTTGTCAAACACTTCACGGCAGTTTTTCGCCGACAATTTTTTTATTGTAGGCAATTTGAACATTTCCACGGTGACGAATCGATTTAACCTAACAGTCGATCTTAAATAAACCGAATAAATATTTAATTATAAAGTTTTATAGTGAATGGTAACGCAACAAATTTGTGGTGATTTGTTAATAAATTTAATTGGAGTTTGATAGTTTTTATGCTATTCACTGCGGGATTGCATTGATTTTTAGCAATGGACGATTGAGAAACTGTTCTTAATGTTTTACAGATTTGCAGTATCGGTTGAACTTTTTGATATTTTTTATTAAGACGAACTCGATAATAAAATATAACGTTTTTTATAGATCACGATTGCGAATCATAACATGGTATATATTGTATAATTAAAAGCTGAGATATTTTAGACACTTTATTGTTATAGACAGGCTATTTTGTATATATATATATACACATACACACACGATAGCAAAAGATATATCCTATGTTACGCCATATTGAAAAAAACGCAGAATAAACACAAAATATCAATTAAGGTCGTTTGATTTCTCCCATACACACACACACTTCCTCGTAGTCATCATTACTGCAAGTCGTGCCTGTCTTGAAATGCCCAAACTGATGCAACGACTTGCTGCCTCCACGCCACCCTATCTTCAACTTGTCGCAGGGCATTGGGAATGAGACGCATAATTTTCTAAATATGGTCAGACCAATGGGTGGCGATCGACACCGACTTCTCCTGCCACCACTCTTCCCTACCAGGTCGTCCGAGACTAGGGAGAGACTAAAGTATCTAAGCACCGGTTTGTAAATAATAGTTGACATTCCTGTGGTCTTGTGTGTGTGTGGTCTTATTGGTTCTTTTTGCAGTCCATGGTATTCGCAACATTCTCCTCGTCATCTCGTATGCCTCTATTTTTTGGTCCGCTAATAAATCATATATTATAATAGCTTTATGTATTTTACTTGTATACGTAATATACACACAATATAAAATGTATTATTACGCAGATGAGCGTGATGAGGTCATTATTATCAAGGTAAAAATAAAAAATAGATATACATCGAAATTTCAACTACTTGTGAAAGTATCAGGAATTTAGAGTTTCACCTTTGTTTAAAATATAACCTCTGTAATGCGTTGTGGCGAGCTATGAGACGTGTAATTACAACTCGAGGCGTTAACAAGCATCTATCGATCCATCAGTAATACGAAATTAAGTCATTAATCTCATAATAACACTTTAATTTGCTAAAAATCTTTGTATAGTTACTGGGAATTAATTTCAAAATAATTAAACTACGGGTCATGTGCAAATGGGTATAAAATATACTATAATGTTTCTCAATTTATTTGAAATTGCACAGACTATTAGAGTTACACATTATATTTTGTTTCTGTGGTTAGGTTTTAAGTTATACAGATAGAAAGCTAAAATGCTGACTTATATATTTTCTACGCTACATAAAATGCAATGTATTGTAATGCGATAGATAAAATAACATTTAGGAATAAATTAATGATATTAAATTTTCTATAACTTTATGAAAACCTATTCTTGAGAAAACTCGAAAAAACAGCCCTTCAGCAAACTTCCCTTTACTAAATAAAAATGGCAAAGATTTATCAATCTGTATTTTATTTAAAAAAACAGTCACAGTTATCCCTTGTGCATAAAAGTACAATGATAGATTTTTAGAAAGATTTTTGTCAGATAATATGAAAATAAAAAATTGTTTTGTGTGTACTAGTATACACACGTAAGAAGTGAAACTTCTTTATGACCTTATTTTTCGCAAAATGATCTACTATATGCAACTTTACAGAAATTGGTTAAATAAAATAAAATTAGATAAAGTTTAACAAAAGGCTTTTATTATCATAAAAATGTATACAAATAATACAATTATTTCATTTTACCTTATTACTACTAAGATTATTAGAGAATTTCATTAATTGTAATATAATTATTACTATCATTGTTATCGTTGTAATATATTTTTGTGGCTTCGAATCTCTTCTAATCAATCGTGGTAGGGACAAGAATAAGATCGCGCGTAACAGAAAAAACGTGACGCTCAATTTTCTACCAACGCGGGTAAACTAAAAAAAAAAAAAAACGCTGTTTCTCTGTCTGCCAGTGCCTGAAGTATATACACCACAGTACATATTTCTTTAAATACTTTATAAACCAAAGAGTTAAATAGAATTAATACAAGAAACGAAACGGAAACTTTACAACAAACAAACAATCTTAAATTGATTGCGCCAAGCAATCACATCCCACGTTGACCAAAAAATACCTAAGGATATACCTATCGGCTGGCATAAAATTTGTAAGGACTATAGATAACATAAAATACAAATCAATTGTAGATGTGATCACTTTTCGTGTCGAAGACCTGTTTCAACACAATATTTATTTTGTGTAAGCCGTGTTTATAATTACAACGTAATCTATGGCAATGAATTGGAGTAGACGTAATCGATTGCATGCTCGCTTAAAGCGATTAATCGTTAGTTATCGAGTCTTCACTCGATTGTAATGAGTATGTTTAATGTAATCGATTTTGTTTAATCGCGTGATCTCGTCTAAATGGCTTTTTGGTGTTGAATATTCAAATTGTTTCAAATAAATGAGATGTCGAACTCGAGTTATTTGACTGTTCCGTGTTTATTATGGTTATTTTTTAATATAAAACCATCTAACCCGGCAAACGTTGTTTTGCCATGTACTCGTATATTATCTTTAGTTTATTAATAATAATAATTTATTGCAAGAATATAGTACAATAGTAAGTTCGCATATTCTGCCACACACAATGGCGAGGATTGATTTTAAAGGAGTTTTACATTTTACATTATTAGTCATATGAATTGGTCAATTCATATATTATTTGTATCGTACATATCACATCAAATGTTATTAAATTTATATCAATTACAGTGCCTCACGCAAATAATAATTTATTGAATGTAATACACCAAGTTGATTTTTAAAGACTCTAGTCGGAAGATCTTTTAATTCTTTTGGTAAATTATTGTAATCCTTAATAGCCATACAAAAGGTGTTTTCATAAACAGTACCAGATTGATTTTTGGCACAGCCAATTTCTCCTCATGTCTACTTCTACATTCGACTTATAAATATGTGCTTCTGTGCACGAATAAGGATATTTCTAAAAGATAAATACAGGGAAGAGATAAAATTTTGAGCTTCTTAAATAAAGGTTCGCAACTATGAATACAGTTTGCTCCACAAATTGCTCTAATACATTTCTTTTGAGCCTTAAAAACCCTATCTACTTCAACTGAATTTCCCCAAACTATAATTCCATATAAAATTAGATGAAACATATGTATGATAAGCAGCCAATACCGTATCATGGTTAACTGTTTATCTTAGTCGTTTTAACACAAAAACGAAACTGTAACTTTTCAATGTGTGCTGTCCAACTACAAAATTTATCTAGCGTTATACCTAAAAATACAATGTGCATTCATTATTTTTAGTTTATTGTTTTTATATTGTAAGTCTATTTTTTGTCTGTCTGTGTTTTTGAGTTGTAGGTCTGAAAATGGATTAGGTTAATTTTAATCATGTTTATTTGTAGATTATTCGAATTCATCCAGTTGATGGCGTCGTTTAGAGATTTAATTAAGTTGTTTTTTTTTAAATCTTGTTCGTTTTTACATTTTAGCTCAATAAAAATAACTATCTACTATAATAAAAAATATTGGTTGATCGTAGAGGGCTCAAAATTAAGGGTTATATTTTTGTATGATCAAATCCAACAATTTTATCAAAAAAATAAAAATGTAGGGGTTCACCACCCTTAACATTTAGGGGGATAAAAAATAGATGTTGTCCGATTCTCAGACCTAACCGATTTGCACACAAAACTTCACGAAAATCTGTTGAGCCATGTCGGAGGAGTTTAATTGCAAACACCGTGACACGAGGATTTTATATATTAGATATAAATGTCATAAACACTAATTTTACTTACAGTTTAGATTGAAAAATGATTTAATGTAACTAAAAGGATGGTGATTAATCATCAAAATTATCAATAATTCCGAAATCAAACAAGATAATTTACAACATGTTAATTTATTTATAATCTGATTATGTCTTGATTGTATTTAAATTTTTCATACATCTCTAAACCATAATTAATAGTGTATCATAAAAAAATCGGTTATTGGTACATTGTTGGCAACCCTACAATTTCAACACAGATATATTTCCGTTAGAGTTTATTACGAATCATGATTATAAATCACAACAAAGTAGGTATTATTTTCCAAATCCAATCAAAATATCGATACAAAAAAAATATCAATAGAAAGAAAATTTATGATTTACACCCAGACAAAATCAGTTTTAGAAAGATTAAAGTCCATATATTTGAATATAATCGGTGTAATAGTTCCATTGTCGCCTCAACGTCCACCCACACCAATATGTTAATTTTTTTACTCGTGAGAAAACGCAAGAGCATCGTTTAATATTCTAAATTCAATGAATCTGAATATATAGATCAAACAAAAAGTTTTGACAATTACTAGAACACAATGATGCGTATAAAATTTCAATTTGAATTTCGAACACGATAAACGCGCGCTTCAGATTCCACAGATTCAATATGACGACTGTTCGTTTTTGGAAGAGAATTCCTGTCATTATGGCCATATATTAACTACGCGGGGCGCTTCATTTTAGATAAAATCTTTTTATACAAAATTATGGTTCTTTAGTTTTGTACTTACAAAAATAAAGAAAAAATATAGATGTAGCTATATTTTTAATACCTTACTTGTAACTTAATTTATATAATATTCGCTAAAAGTTATATTCAAGGAGAATCGTGAAATCGAAATACTGCTTCGGTGTGTATTGTGTGTATCTCATAAAATAATGAACTTATATTTGCCCCCAAAACAGTGGTTTGGGCAATGTGTAAGTTATGAGAGATATCTGGTGATCTGTGAAAGGTAAGTCGAGCTCCGCGGGCAGTCTGTCCCGTAGTGGGCCCACATTATTGTTATTGCTGTCACACTAATGTAATTATTTGATAACGAATAGCTCATCTGTGGAAAATATTAAAAAAATCGTATCATTTATAGTATTATTTAACTGATACGAGTTTTAGATTAAAAAATAATGAACCAATGGAATAATTTATGTTAATTGCGATTTTTAAATTAGTATTGGAGCCAATTAAAATTGTTGCTCTTAACCTTAATGTAGTAACTACTTTATATAGAATCAAAAATAGTCGATATAATCTGTAAAACATGAACATGGTTACTTTGGGTTTTCCCAACATCCTTGGGTAGAATGCCTGGCGAACCCCGAGAGCCCATCTTAAGGGCTGAGGTGTTTTTAGTGTGTTGGGTCTCGCTATCCCTCCCTGCTGAATAGGGGGATTTAAGTATAGACCCAGCCTCACAGTCCCCGCGTCAAGCTCGTCCGTTTCCCAACATATGAACCAATAAGTAGTGAATTATTATGATCTTCAGAATATGACATTCCACTCATATCACCACGACGTCCGTTCCACAACTGATCGTTGTTGAATCTTTTTTTGCCACGGCCCACCGCTATGTAAAACCGTGGTATTCCTGAACCAAAACGACTAAGGCCTTTCAAAAGAACGTGCCAATTCTTAAAAGGTCGACAACGCACTCACGAACCTTCTGGCGTTAAAAGTATATCACTTATCATAAGATGAACTTCCTGCTCGTTTACACACTGTTGTATAAAAAAACTATATCGTAGACGTTTTTGAGGACTATTCAATATACATAAAAAAAAAATCTTTTTGATTACATGTATTTACTTAAATTCAAGGTATTCTATAATCGTTCGACACGGCTAACCGGCAAATATACTGTCAGTTGTTTTGTTAGACTGGCTTAACTCGGCACGGATTGTATTTGCTAAATTTAATTTAAAACCTTTTTGTATTTTGAGCAATGAAGTTATTGTTAGCTGCTCAGGTCATGCTTTCTTGTCACGTTCAGATTCTCATGCACCTTATAATTAGGTGCTTTTGGAACAGGAGGCAGACTGGTCACTGTGAATAAAGTGACAATCGCCACAGATGGACTGCACCTGCAACGGACATGGCTAGCTGATGTGTTGCCGACCTTGCTGTGAATGGTACGGTCTTTCCTTGAAGGCCCCTGGGTCGTGTCGTTTTGAAAATATCTCTTCTGGCAGCTGATTTCACAAAGAGGTGGTTTTCCTATCGTTTGGTACAAGTGCTGCCCTCGTTCCTCGTTTTTAATTTATTTTCCTCTTTCTCAGTCATGTCCGTATATATGATTATTAAATTATTAATATTTAATGGTGTTGGTTGCATTTTAACAATGACTAATTTTGGGTAAATATTTAGGCGTGAAAAACGTAATTCTGTATAAATTTTTTGTTATATTTTTTCTATTTTAACCTGCAAGGTAATGAAATAATGGTTACTGCTGTAGGACCCCACTCCAGGGGACACTATTAGTGAGATTTATCGTATGTAACTTTATTGTCTTAACCGTATGTGTGTGTGAGTGTCACAATGACATAACTTTTATTATTTGTTAATACGAAGAAAATCATTCTTTAGAAAAAATTTATTATTATTTGCTTTTTTAATAGTATTGTACGTTTTTACACCATTTTCCAATAAGCTTTTCCTTTTAAGGAAATCTGACTCTGTTATAGTTATAGTTGCTGGATAAACATGTGAAGGAAGAAAGGAGTACTGATCCTCCAACCCCCCAGTGGCTATGGTCGAAAGGTTCTATATCTAGTCTAAGTCTAGAAGTTTTAAGGTAATGTCATCATCGCAGTGATTCGTAAACGCAGATTGTAGATGTCAAAGAAAGATGTTATATTTTATTCCTTTTTTTTTATAGTACAGGTCTTTTAAAAGTTAAAAATTAGTTGTAAGTCTATTTGTTTAGGAAATGTCTTAATAATATTTCCTTGTTGGACCCCCAAGAGTTGAAACGGAATCGTTTGATAAATCGTTTTCCCAAGTAAAAACGATCAACTTTGTCCTTATAAATCTGCCGAACTAAAATTACTAGAGCTCCGGATATTACCACCTACAATAATGTATAGAACGCGCTTAGTGAACTTGAGTAAGATGGAATAAAATTGCGGACAATAAAAATACGAATGTAACAAATTTTGTGTATATAAACATAGGTAAGCGCAAATGTTTCTTGATATATATTAATTTGTTATAGTTATTTGTTTGTAGCTTTACTTTATTCGTGATATATTTAAATTAATACTAACACAAATATAAATGATTTACAATTTTCTTAACCTACATAGCACCTAATAATAATTATTAAAAATGGATAAATGAAAAATTTTGCAGTGTACTTTTAATGCTGCTTGTGCCTTGTGCTTGTGCCTTGCTATATTGTGATACTTATTCGTTAAGCGAGGAAAGCGCTAGCTCTGCTCTCAACGGTACTACCTACCAGGCGTCAACTTGAATCTTTAATAAATTCCCAATTTATCAACCTCAAACTATTTAGCAAAAACAGTTTTAAATGACGTCAGTCTATTAGTTATTTTTGGAAGATAAAAGTTTAATCAAAGGAAATACGAAACGCAGTTTCCAGTTTCTATAGTGTATAGAAATAACGTTGATCGTTACGGTAATTCAGATCGTTTGCTAAACAAAATAGCCAAATGGCTTGATCGGCTTAATAAATAACAGGAGATTATTTGACGATCGCGGCGCTTGGTCTAAGTGCTGACAGACTATAGACTATAAACGCTGGTGAACACAGAATAACATTTTCCAGCCAGTATTTAGAGTTGTTTAAAAAAATAACTGTGGTTCTTATTTGTTTTATGTCAAAATTTTAGATCTCTGAATCAAAAGTGTCAATACTTAATAAATATTGATGGTTTGGGGATATATTCACAGTTAAGTCTTCCTAAAATTCTCACTTGAGTTAAGTCTAATAATTCAGCTCACAAAACAGATGACACATTGACGCGTTAGTCCCGAGTTGTCTCTACTACATGGACTTAGATCTGTGGTAGGTTATTGAATGACTGGAGCAATTCGTCAAGCAAAGGACACGTCTTTCTCAGACCAATTTAATAGAAGAAAGACGATAGCTTGATACCGCAAGTTCACAATCGACACGATTGTGCTTGAGAAATATCAGTTAATCGGGACTATAAATGTATACGGCTATTTATAAAGAAGATGGGTTTTTCTGTGGAGTCTTTTATGACAATATCTTTTGACAAAATCAAATTAGTAAAGAGGTTTAATTTTTATGAATAAGGTTATATTATGTATGATATGTAATCAATGCCAGCAGTGTTGGCCTAGTGGGCTAGTGCCTTCAGCGAGCGACTGTCATCCCTGAGGTCGTAGGTTCGATCCCTGCCTGTGCATCAATTGACATCCTTCTATGTGCCCATTTAGACCCGAACTGTCCACGGCGTAGGTACAGGTGGTTGAACTTGACTGTAAGATATAATGATCATCAAACAGGTACAGAAATCTGAGGACAAAACTTCTAATGTTTTTCCTAATTAATTACTTGTGTGTAAATTTTTTTTCATTTATTTTGCATTATTGTCGATTTAGGGTTATCTGTTAGGACGTGATTGTGTTTTTTATAAATAAATAAATATTTTGTAAATTGTTTTATATGTCAAAAGTATATTTTGCATAAAAATATTTTCACACAAAATTCCTTATGACAATCTATATAGAAATCTCGGTTTTTCCATATATAATAAATCGGCAATAACAATATGCCTCGAACAATATCAATAGAGTACCGTTAGTGTGAAATAAAATCGTATTTTTTTAAATATCAGCCATAAATTATAGATCAGGATTAAGACCACACCACAGCACGGTACCGGTATGAACCAATCATAGCAATTAGTTAAAATAAACCGTTGCACGCGAGTCTTGAAAAATTAACGCCATTTTTCAAATGAAAACGAGACCAATGTTTCAACACTTACGCGGGAATCTATAGATCTATTCGTATAAGAAATATTTTATTAATAATACATTTATCCGCTTGTACTATACTTTTGTAAAATGATGTGTTCTGTGGCAGTGTTTGCTTCAGCATGAAACTCTCATCCCAGAGGTCGTAGGTTCGTTCCTCGGCTGTGCTCCATTAAACTTTCTGTCTATCTGCGCAATCAACACTTGCACGTACGGTGAAGGAATGGGTATACCATCAGGAGTGGCAGGTTTTCCCCCCGTTCTATAAAAACAATAAAAAACATCGTGAAGTCACTATCATGCATTTAATCCAAGTCGATGACGGGGGTCAGACACAGAAGGCTGATCGCTATTATAGAAAAAAAACAAATAATCATGAAACATACAGAAATTTAAGGCAGAGTTTTTAAGTTGGCTAAATGGTAGTATAGAAATTGGATGGAACAACCTATGTCAAAATTTGATTTGAGGTTAGCTCTGAGGTTTAAGTCAGGGCCACGTTGGCATGACACTACTTGCTACTACTTCGTAAACTGATGTTTGTGTAACTAGATATATTACCTATATATATATTTAAATCCATTTATATATTTACACGTAGGTAAGGTGTAGGTAATGTTTTTTTCTGCGCTCAACGAATAAGTACCGCAATACAGCGAGGCATTTACATTTACATTGCTATGATTACTAATTAACATAATTTAATTATTTTTTAATATATTTTCAAATACTTTTGCAGAGTCCCACGCATTCCGCACGATAATTTATTAAAGTCGAGCCACATTTTATGTATGTGGCCTATGACCGTACGATATTAATACACATATTTGTAAGACAATTACTGCCCAAAGTGTTTTCGAAAGAATTCAACTTAGTCATTGAAGATAGAATATTTTTTAAGAGGCCGGCAACGCACCCGCGAGTCCTCTGGAAGTGACTCTCACTGTGCGACGGTATCACTTAACCTAGATGTCAGATGAGCCTCCTGCCCGTTTACCCCCTGTTCTATAAATAAAATAACCTTATGTTTATCTCTTATTGTTATCTATACAACCTTTATAATAGAAACATAGCTCACAATCACTCATATTGGTTTATAGAGAGAACAATTTATGAAGTTATTTCAACTAAAGATATTTAGTTAAAATTACTTCAAGATAACATGGAAATAGTAAAGAACAGTTTTGACCTAGCTTCAGTGTGCGAATCTCAAGGTTCGACCCCTCGGCTGTGCACCAATGGACTTTCTTTTTATGTGCACATTTAACATTCCCTCGAATGGTGAAGGAAATTATCGTGAGGAAACCGGCTTGGCTTAGACCCGAAAAGTCGACGGCGTGTGTCATAGGAGATTGATCACCTACTTGACTATAAGAGAAATTATCATGACAGAGATACAGAAATCTGAGGTCCAGACATAAAAAGGGTGTAGAGCCACTGATGAGAAATAATCATATTTCTTAGATTCTTTAGATAATTAATTATGTATGTGTGTGTTTGTTAGTCTGTGGAAAAAACGCTAGGGATTGGCTTGTCATTTAAATTATAATTCGAACTTTTTTTTGTTAAAAACTTTTTGGATTATAAAAAATAGGAGGAAATTAAATACATAATTTATTAAACTTCGTCTTTATAATGTCTATTATATAGACGATTTGTGTGCTGATTTCTAACCATAAATACACATTAAAAAGCAATAAAAATTAATCAATCTTAACTTACAATTAGAATAGAGTTTGCTAAATTATATGCAAAACTCGGGTTGAGTAGTTATTTACGAATACCAAGAAACCATTAAAAATGCATTTCCTTTAAAAGATAATTTTCACAACTAATTTTATTCCACGTCTATTATATTCCATCAACAATGATTATTAAAACCTTTTTTTCTCTTTCGACTTTGCGTTGACTGATTTCTGATTTCTTTAGGGTTATTTATATATATTTAATAAATAGTGATATAGCGATTCATTGTAATTGAAAATAAAACAAATATATACGTAGTCGGTCCCAAACTTGTCATAAATGGAAATTGATAAGCACCGCGGCCAGTCGTCTATCGCAGCACACACCATATTCATGACGATTTCAGCTGCTCGGCTTTTTTTAAAGTTGACTTCAGACCCTTCAGTTGACTTCAAATTTTATGGGGTTTATCACAGACCTTCCTCTCTAAGCCCTGCCTAATGTTATAGTCCAAAGGATTAAGGTCCGAACTGGAGGAAGGCCAAACCTCATGTCTAATTAAGTCGATGTTTTGGTCGTTGGTTGTTGGCTGGTTTTTGATGTTTGGTCTTGTTTTTGTGTGAAAGCGCCGAGTCCTGCTGGAACACGAAGTGATGTCCTATTTGCGTGGGGGCCATTTCTTTGACTAGCCGATCCAAAGCGTCTCTTGATATACTTTTCCACTGGCTTTGACCCCTTTTTCGCAAAAATGAATCTCAGTTGGCCCGTAATAGGACACTTCCAACCAGACCATTACTGATGATGGATGATGTCCATGTTGCAACCTTGGAACTTTATTTCCAGCTTCTTCACGGTCGGTTTTTCGCGTACCGCTTTAACAACACCCGCGATCTTTTTTACGAGCATTAAGTAAGTGCTCACTCTTTTTTTTGTATACTCGTAGACCAAGATCTTCATTTAAAACCTTTTTTACTGTTTCCTACTGACACCCATGTACAAAGCCGTCAACTTCTGTTTTCGGACAAGATTTCTTGCTATCCGCGCCTTGATAGCTTTGATTACTGCTGGTGTCCTTGCGAAGCGTAGCCGGCCAGTTCTTTTCTTGTCCTCAACACACAACTTAGGGTACACAAACCTAAGCGTTATATTCAAATTTTTGAGCATCTAAAAAGTGGTACTCGGCGTGGTCCAGGGCCCACAGCAGTGCAACGCAATAACAGCTATTCGGTTTTCTTTCAATATTCACTCTATCGTGAAAAATTACGGAAAGTGATTGTTTTTTGTTTTAAAACAATAGTCAAATATTCAAAAATAGAATGCATTATTTTTTTTATAAAATCATGTTCGAAATTTAAAATTAATATGCCAGTGACAGAACCTTGGGACCAACTACGTACTGCCATAGGCAGGCATAGTCCAGATCTTAGATAATATAATAAAACTGTTTCTATTTGTTTTTTTTTAGATATCTTTTTTATGTTGTGTCGGAGTCGTTGCCGCACTACCCGATTTCTTACATTTTATAGACATTTCAATGCATCTTCCATAGACAGTAAGTAAACTATGGGTTCATTTAAACACTGGTTAAATGAATGGGCAGGCGTGCCCCCCAATAGGCCACATTTAGACGAAGAAATGAATTGCATAGGAAGTGTTCATAATACATAGACAAACATTTTGTTATGAGGAAAGTGTCAGTGCGCTGGGTGTCTCGCAAAACCAACGAAACTGAGAAGTTCGTTTGGATTTGTTAAAATTTTTGGCTTGATTATTAACTATGAATCGAAACATAGTTTCACCATTAAGACAACGGAATCAAAAAAAAGTCTATGATATAGAAGAGTCCATCATCTCTATCTGGATGAAAATTCAAGACGCATTTCTTATTTAGGTTCATGATTTAAGATCATGGTATATTTTTTCTGGGACAGCCATGGGAAACCACTATTACGAGAACTTTGTACTCGGGACAAATAACAAAGTTACGTGAGAAAACACGCAAGCAACGGCGTGGCAAATTCGATAGTTTGATTCTCCGCTGATTTCAAATTGATACAACATCTTTAATATTGACCGGAACTAGCTCCTAGTAATTTCTACCTATTTCCGCGGGTACAGCATCTCAGGGGCCATATATTTGAAGATGATGACGCAGTAGTGGTACACTATTACTTAGAAAGTTAAAACGTTGTAAAATAATATAATTTTTTATGAGATAGTTGCGTCATACTCATTGTCAGTTTTTATTGAACACCGCTAGTCTGTTAACCTGTCATATGTCACATAGACAATGTATAATAATTATGACATCATTGTACCATTTCAATAACTATCTATGGCTTTTTTTGACATCGTAACATAATTTTATTGGTTTCATTATGCACATCCTCGATTATATTAGTAATTGCTTGCATAATTATTATATAAGCTATAAATCCTATAATTTTCACGAACAATGGCGCGTTTTTTAAATATATTATTAAAAATATGGTATTCGCTTATTAAAACGCTATTAATGATCACGTCTAATTACCATTTAGACTGCTATAAAACTGTAATATAATCCATTTTATAAGCCAACCGTATTACAACATAGGAATAGGTTATTAACGATACAAACAAAACAAATTCCCAGCCAGATTCAATATCAATATAGTGAAGCCCCGCGGGGTCCCATCTAATTGCTAAATAGTTTTAATGTCTCCATTTTGTAGATTATTAATGGGGTATAAAATAGAGGATATATGACGCGTCAAGCCCCGCCCACTGTGATGAGCACTTGTGCCTTAATTATCTAGGTGGTAGGTGACAGGTGAATGTTTTGGAATCAATCCCCGTTTTGCCTCCGTAGTTTTGTTGACCAAATTCGATCAATACTACTTATATAAATAAATATAGTTATACATCAAGGAAATGCTGCCACAGGGAACAATCTTTAAAATAAAATAAATTTAAGAATAGGCACTCACATGCCAGACGGCTCGCAAGTGCGTCGCTGGCCTTTTAAGAATCGGTACGCTCTTTCCTTGAAGGACCCTAAGCCGAATTGGTTCGGAAATACTTCAGTGGTCAGCAGGTTCCATATACGTGGTGCGCGGCTAAAATTGCCTTGAAAAACGCCCAGTTTTTGGGACGGACGTCGAGCCGATACGGATATTATTTTGTATTCTGAAAGATTATTTTTACGCATTTTTAAATATTATTATTATTATTTTGGTAATATTGTTAATATTGTTAATTCTCTATGTTCGCGCTAAATCGGTGTCAATCAAAGAAGGATGACAATTGTCGATAAGAATTAAGGTTAATAGTTCGGTATGTTTTGTACATCTAAATGAAAATATTATATTTCATTATTTTAACTTAATTACTTTGTATTTTAAAAAGTCACACTTCAAATGGAGACAGTCAGAACTGATGAAAATTTGTTAGAAAAGTGTGAAAATGACATTACAATGTAAGAAGGCGCAGCGCTAACCAGATCCATACAACTTCCTCACAATCGATTAGCCCGCAATATCGTGGACACAACTTTCGAGAGGACTTTTTGTATTGAAGAAGTGCCATGCCATGCTGACAAGACATTATAACAACCTGTTCGACTGACTGTTCTGCAGTTTACTACAACATTTCCGTAAATTTATTGACTGTAGCTGTGCATTGCAATTCCATCAGCATAAATGTGGTCGTAGCATTATGTTCTATAAACCAAAGCCTCCTCGGTAAATATAATTTTAGGTTAGATTGTCTGGATCAGGGATAGTTAAGGATTCTAATAGTAAAATAATTTCTGGAACCTGTGCGTTGTTTCTGGTAGTGCAAAATACAATTACATCTTTGCTTTTATAATACTAGTGTAGATATCAAACTTATATAATGAAATCTTTTCTGTTATAAGCAAAAATATATTTTGAAACAATACACCTTTCGAAATAACAAACAATATGCATTTTTGTATATTATATTGTGCAATCTGTTATGCATTTTACGAGCTATATTTATTTTATAACAGGGCAATTAAAATTAAGAAAATGTATTCGTAACCACGGGGCGCCTTTGTATAATGATGTTGGTGATTTTACACGAATATTCTTCTTGACATTGACACCACTGTTTATTACATAAGCATAACATAAAAACACTAAAAACTGTGGTTTTTCATCCCTCGGTATTGGCTTCTTATTTATTTATTTCCTTAACGTCATTCCTGTAGGCCATTTGTGTATTTTTATGGAAAATCTCGGATAGCGGGTCAGCTTACGTTTAAATGCCTTTTTATTTATTTACAAAAGCTTATACAGTGGTACCTAAGAAAATTGGTAAATGGCATGCTTAGGGAATTTTGTTAAAAGGTTAAGGATCCACCTGAACCAAACCTATTCAAGTATTACGATTGAAAACAATAAAAACTAGAAGTTAATAGCAAGAATGACTGATGCAAGGATAACTGAAATAAACGGGCAGGCTCATCTGATGTTAAATTATACCGCCGCCTATGGTCACTCACAATGCCAGAGGGCTCACGAGTGCGTTGCCAGCCTTTTAAGAATTAGTAAGACCATACCACTCGTGTTCTAATAATTCACCCAAATATGTGTAATATGAGTGAAAAAACATTTTTTTTAAAGTAAATAAAACATCTTTTTATCTACCAAGATATCTGTCATCTCCATGTTAAAATTTTATTAGCGCACTCATACATATGAATATCATTTCAACACAAATTTAATTTGTAAAAAATATCTAACATTAATATGATTAATATTCAAATTTAAGTAATCAATATACCGTATACGATAAAAGATTTATGATTCGTTCTAATTATTTGATGATAACTACTTAATATTATTCCATTAAGTTGGTAGGTTCCGTATGGAAAACACAAATGTTCAACACATAATATACACAAGCAAACAAAACAAGTTTAAACATATGTAGCGTCAGGCCCCGACGATAAGATAAGATAACAAACACAAAGAATTCTCCCAATCACTTGATTTATTCCAATTCTAATTTCAGTCTCTTAATTCAATACGATTTCAATAAACAAATTCAATAGGTAATTACGTAACGTGTGCACCGGGCAATGGTCGATGAACGACTCCCTGAGTTTTTTTTTTTTTTTTGAAAGGAATCTCGCTGTTGGCCTTAAGGGCCTTTGCAGCTCAGCGCGGGCTGTTTTGGCGAGCGTAGCTCGGTCAGAATGGCTTGTTTTCCCGCGGCTAGCGCAAGGGCGTCTCCTGTGAGACTCCAACCTCGGCTTAGGCCGTCGCGGGGTGGTCAAACGCCTGAAGGGCAGGACGGAAGCTCACTGTAGTGAGCGAAGTGCGAAGTAAAGGTCCTCGCCTTCCCCTGTGAAGGCGGTTTTTTACCCTAATCTGTGATTGGCTATTTTTATTATTGGCCGCGCGGGCGGCATTTAATTTATTGTTTGCTACAGTAATTGGATCGTCCGGATCCGTTAGTATGTGTCGGGGCCTCCTACGAGCCTTTTTTGTCGGGAAGGGGTAATAGTTGATGCTATTACGCACCAGCGGATTGGGATGGTGTTTAGCCTTGTCAAAGTGGCGTGTGGACGCCAACTTCATCCATTGGGCTATGGTAGGGAGCTCCAGGTCATGGTGGAGATCGACGTTTCTCACATAGAAGGGCGCACCGGTCGCGATTCTCATGAATCGCGACTGAAGCACCTGTAGTCGGTGTATATAGGAGGGGGCACAATGCGCAAAGACTACGCTAGCGTATGTCATGCACGGTCGGATGCAGGCCTTGTACAGGGTGACCTTGTGTCTTAGAGACATTTGACTCCTTTTATTTAGGAGGAAATGAAGGCGAGAGAGGACAAAATGTGCCTTCTTGCGAACGGCGGCTATGTGCTTTCGGAAAGACATGCCGCTATCGAGCGTGACTCCTAGATATTTAACGGACTTTTGCCATGGAATGGCTTGCCCGTATAGGGTTACCTCTGTCTTGAGGTGAAATTTATCCCTAGCGATAGCACCGGGGTTGCCCCTGGCAAAGAGAACTGCTACGCTTTTCTCGGGATTTATTTGGAAGCCCCATTTCCGAAACCATTCGCCTAACGACGTGGTAGCGGTCTGGAGTCTGTCCACAATGACACCTCTATCTTTATGGGTGGTATAGAGAGCGGTGTCATCGGCATAGAGGGCTAGCTCCACATTGGGAGCCCTAGGGATGTCGCCGGTATACAGCGTGAACAGAAGGGGCGAGAGGACCGAGCCCTGAGGGACTCCGGCCATGATGGGGCGAGGAGACGATAACGTTCCTTCTACGCGATAGCGCATTGAGCGGTCGGACAAGAAGTCGTGTACGATACGCACGAGTCTTAGTGGCACATTAAGGTGGTAGAGCTTGTAAACCAAGCCGTTGTGCCAGACCTTGTCGAAAGCTTTCGCTATGTCGAAGAAGAGCGCACCCGTGGCTCTCGGTTTCAGGGAGCTATTCATCCCGGAGAGGATGTGCTCCGTGATTCGATGGACTTGATGAACGCACGAGTGGGCCGGCCTGAAGCCAAACTGCTCATCGGGAATGAGCCCCTTATCTAGGGCAAAGTCTAGGAGGCGCTTTTTAAGTACCTTCTCGTAAAGCTTGCTAAGCGTATTGAGAAGGCTGATAGGGCGGTAACTGGTGGGGTTGTTACGGGGTTTGCCTGGTTTGTGAATACCAATGACAATGGCCTCTTTCCACTGCGCCGGGAAGGTGCAGTTTTCAAGGAGGCAATTGAAAATGGACACTAGTAGGCATATCAGATGGGGCGGGAGGCACCGGAGGACCTTGTTCGAGATGGCGTCGAGACCTGGAGATTTACGAGGCAGTGAACTCTTTATTAGAGTTTTGACCTCAGCGATCGACGTAGGAGGGAGCGGCTCGGGAGGGAGGGGCAGTGCTACGATGCGTTCGACCTCGCGGTTCACGTGTTCGACGTGCGCCGGGTCGCTATGATCGAGATACGGGGTGCACTGCTCCACTAGGTTGACGGCTAAGCACTCGGCTTTTTCGTCGTCGTCGAATGCGTCAGGCAGATTTGGACGCTTGAGAGGGGGCATGGACGCCACCGTGTCGGTTTTTAGGGAACGCGCGAGAGACCAATAGGCCGTGTGCGAAGGTGACAATTCGCTGGTAAGACGGTCCCAGCGTTCGTTTCTAATTTCCCGCATGCGCTCTTTGACTCGGCGCTGCGAGGCGCGGAGTGCTCTGTGGTTTTCGTCGGTCGGTGCTCTGGCGAAGGCGCGAGTCGCCGCGTTCTTCTCGGTCAATAGACGCCTCGCGTCCGGGGGAAGCTCCCAGCGTTGAGCGAACTCATCTGGGACCTTCCGGGACGACTCGGCGACCTTGGTCTGAATGTGATTAGTGACCGAGGAGATCGCGTCTAACGCGTGAGCGGACGAGACTAAATTGTCGGGGACATTTGGGAGGGCAGAGGTGTCGGCGGGCTTGAGGGCCTCGTCTAACTTCTGCCAGTCGACAAGGGACTTGAACCTCTTCTCTCGAGTGTTAGGGCCGAATTCAAAGTGAACCGGGAAGTGATCCGAGTCTAACTCGTGTAACGTCTCTACGCTTCGCGGCTGTAGTGCCACGTTACGTAAAACCGCTACGTCTATGACGTCCGTTGAGAGAAGGCCGTTGCCTGTTATGCCACGGCGAGTCGGTAGTATGGGGGCAATGACGTTGAAATTGAGCACGTCTATAAGCCTATTGAGGGCTAACCCATTAGGGTTTTGTTTTGAACTATTCCAGTCCCCGTGTTTGCTATTGAGATCCCCGACTAATAAGACCGAGGGGCCCATCGCAAACAGGGTTCTGAGATCGCTCTCTAGTATGTCCTTGGCGGGAGGGAGGTACACCGACGCGATAATAATCGGCTGATGGCCGGTCATGGCTACGCGCAACACAGAGCACTCTATATTGGTAAGGGAGGGCGGGTCTAACGGCGAGCAGTGAAGCGCTCGTCTATAATAAATGAGCGTACCGCCTTTCGCCGTAGGTCGGTCGTTTCGCACTACGTTGTAATTCGCGAATCTGGGAGCGCGAACGCTGGGCTTGAGGAAAGATTCCTGTACTAGGAAAATATCTATTTGGTGGCGAACGAGGAAATCTCGAACCAAATCTGCCTGCGGCTTGAAACCGTTTGCATTAAAAGTCACTACGGACAGTGATCGAGTCTTGATCCTAGACGTGGTCGTAGCTATTGCGGTGTGGTGGAGTCTGCAAATTGTCGCACGGACTTAAGGAGCTGGACGTGCTCGATTACAAGTTGCTTCTTGTCTTCCGCGTTATTGGCGGATTTGAAAGCCTCGGAGAAGGCGACAAGAGCGTCTATGTCTAACGCGTCTACGATGCTAAACGCGAGATTTAAGGCGTCGCGGACCTTTTCTGATTCCGCGGCGGCCTCCGCCGTGTGGCTGAGGGCTTTAGCCGGAGGGCTCACCTAGCGTGTGGGCCTCGCCGTTATGACGGGGGTCGGCGCCGGCGCCTGGAAAGGCTTCACGGCTGCCGATTTTGTTGGCAGAGGCGGGAAGGCCTCTGACGTGAGCTGGGGAGGGCCCTCCGTAACGGGGGGCTTGGTCCAAGCACTATTCTTAGGAGGTGGGGCCGGCGCGTACGTGGGCTTTGCTCCCGCGCCACGACGGACCGCATCGCGCCCCGCCGTGCGCCCAGACGCCGGCTTATGCGCCTTGGGGGCACGAGGGCACCCACGATAATTCGCTGGGTGGCCCTGTTGCCCGCAAAGCACGCACGCCGGTGGCTCAGCGCACGGAAGCGTTCTTTTGCAGTCCGCCGTGCCGTGGTCGCCTAGGCACTTTACGCACCGTGCCCTAGCGAAACAGTTACGGGCCGCATGCCCGTAGAGTTGACAGCGGTGACACTGTCGTGTGAAGGAATGTTTGAGGGGGGTTTCAACCCTCAGCCCCGAGAGCTTGCAACACTCTCTCAGGCTAAATATCTTTTTCCCACTCGGGGTGGGATCGAGGACAACGAGTACCATGTCGTACTCTTCTTTAGTTGTTCTCTTGAGCATGCGGAATACATCCCTTACGGGGTATCCCTGCTCGACAAGGTCCGATTGGACTATCCCGGAGTCTATTTCCTTTGGGATGCCCTTAATGACTACCCTTAGGACGCGCTCCTCGGGTAGGGGGAAGGTGTGGCCACCGATACCTTCAGAGCGAAGGTATGAAGTTAAAAATCTATGGTGGTCGGATGAAAAGACCTGAACGCAAAGGTTATCCCTGAGCGTTCGGGCCTTGTAATTTATCGACTTTGTGTCGAGAATTTTGGAAAGGGCCGGCCAGGCACCCTTGTCCCTAACGTATACGGGCGGGGGGGTTTTAATGCGGTCCGCGGGGGCGGGGGGCGCAGGTTTTCCCGATAATAGGTAACTAAGATCCCTCTTCGGAGGGTTGGCGGCTTGAGTGGGCCTTTTGGCGGGGGGACCGCCGTTGGCCGAACGCTTTTTCTTCCGACCGACGGTTTGAAAGCCGTCGCTTTCGGAAGATGAGATTAATGCGGCTTCGTCATCTGTTACCGCCGGAGCGGATTGGGTCGACATGACCGAAGAGGGGCGTGAATTTTGTCCCGTCTCCTCATCGCTGGCGCTTCCCACTTCAGGGAGTGGTGAGCGCGAGCGCGAGCGCGAGCGAGATCGGGTAACGGGTCGAGATGCCTTCCCGGAGGCATTTTTCTTCGCCTTACGCGGCGATGGCGACGGCGAACGCGGTGAATCCGCGGTTACGGACTCGTTAAAAGCCCGCAATGCGTCGGGGAAGCGCTCTTGGAGAAAGAGCAGAATTCTTCTTATGTCAGGGGGTGGATCCCCGGACGCCATTCTGAAGGCGGGAAGCCAACAGGTTGACGACGGGTGTGTGTACCTAGTTTGCCTAAGTGAGGTGAGTACCTAAGTTAGTGATTTTGCCCTACAATGTGGTGTGTCTCCGCTGGTGATAGCGGAGGTGTGGTTTGTCACCAACCTAACCAGCCCGTAGGAGATTGGGTATAAGAGCCCCTACGGATGTGACAGGACCCGTCCAACAGTGGACCTGTGTTTAGCCGGTTGCTAGAGAGTAGTTGGCGTACCTACTCCCCAATACGTGCCTACTAGGAGGCCCGGCCGTGCACAGGACTTGGAGGAAGCGGAGGGGCTGTTACGCGCCTTGAAAAAGGCACGGTGTATGCACCCCGGACAAAAACACTCCCGCACAAGGCGTTAACCCACAGATAACCGTTTGGCACCGTTAGGTGGCTATCTGAGGGCCGCAGGTAAACCCGCGTTCATAAAATGCAGCCTTCAACCCGATGTCCAAACACCGAAGACGCGAAGCGACCAATGAGAGGGCGGCAGGCAGCAAGGCAGCGATCGGGCTGACCAATGAGAGGGCAGCAGGCAGCAAGCAGCAAGGCAGCGGTCGGACAGCGCGTGCGCACTGTACAGCGGCAAGCGGCGATGACTCACAAGGAGCGAGCGAGATGGCACTACAGCACTGATGACTCACACGGAGAGAGCACTGGAGCAGACGTCCGCACGGGTCGGCGGTCGGAAGCGAAGTGTCTCCCCGAGTTGTGCGCGCGCGCTGCTTTATATTGGTTCTGTAGTGGGGATCGAGTGACACATCGTACGATCGTTCGACTAATAGCCCGTTGCACGTCGTTTTACAAAACATTGATAGTGGCGCCGTCACATACATATGTGCTGGGTGTATGGGTCCCGCTGCTTTTAGGAGTAATGTCACTTAACTGCATTCTGAGACTCCACGTAGCAGAGGGTCGACTTTGACAACTCTCTGAAACATACATGAACGGCCAGTGTAAAGATTATCGTCCCAACTATCTGCATAGCACTGAACTTTGCTAAGTAACAACATGTTTTAATATAATATATTTAAAAAAATATATATTTATATATATATATGTATATATTTTTTTAAATATAAATGTATTGATGTTTAATATAGGTGAGTATTGTATTAAGCTATATTTTATTGGCCTATATTGCCTTTCATTATAATACTCAGTACCTTATATAGACACGAATACCAAATAGGTACAAGATAAGGGTGACGAAAAAGGGTTGGAGATAGGATACAGCCTCGCGTAACCCCAGCGTTTACTCTGCCAATGACAACCGAGACGCTTCGATCGGCCAGAAAGCTGGAGATCCAGTTTCATAATTTCTCGGAAATCCCGTAGCCCAGATCGAAATAAGGCAAATACGACAGGGAAGTATAACGAACTAAATTGTATGCTTCACTTGCTTTCTTAATTCCGAAAGAAGCCTGATGCAGCCTCAAACCAAAGCTATAAATGTTCATAAACATGATTGTGTCAATAAAATAGACATAATTCAATTCCCACATATCGTTTCGTAAACAGAAACAATATAAGTAGCGATCAAATGTTAGTTGCCGGGTTGAGCATGAATAAGTCATTAAAACATATCGCTCTGAACTGATGAACCGTGTCTTAGCGATCTGCTACATAAATGTCTTTACGAACATGTGGGCCACGACTGGGGGTCTATTCTAATATATTTGATCAGAGTTTAATTGAAAATTGTCCTTTTGGCATTTGTCAATGTTTTTAAATAGCAACATACTTATATTTATTCTGTTTCAAACTATTATCTTACTTCGTGATAAATTAGTGTGTCGAGTTTAGTCTAATCAATATGTACAATTACAAAATTGGCGGAAAATTTGCCGTAAACTTTTCTTTCACTTTTGATACTTAAAGGAAAGTAAGAAAATATTAGATAAATCGGTTGGTCTGGCTACTGGCTGGAAACTGGCTAATATGCACTATCAATGGCAGAAACTCATAAGGTACGGGACACGGTGTATAAGTATCATACAAGTTTTAAATATATTTGCAAAAATGAATTTACTGCGACACAGAATGAACCCCCTGCTCTATAAAATCGTTAACCTGCTACATGATCTTTTGGGATGGCACATTAAGGTCGTAGGTTTCCATAATAGATACAAAGAAGGCTTGATCCAAACGGAGCAGTAGCTTAGGATCCGTACACACTATAAATGTGAATAAATTAGCATCAAGATGAGTCCAAGGTAGAGGATTTATGCAAATAAATAAAATCTGTCGAATTATAAATAAATAAATTAGTGGCGCTACAAAACTCTCAGGTCTGGGCCTCAGATTTTTGTATATGTTTCATAATAATTTTTCAATCTAATAGGCTAGAAGGTGATCGGACTCCTGTGCCTGACACATGCTGTCGACTTTATGGGTGTAAGGCAAGGCGGTTTCCTCACGATGTTTTCCTTCAGCTTTCGAGCGAATGTTAAATGCGAACATAGAAAAAAAGCCCATTGGTGCACAGCCGGAGTCGAAACAACGACCTCAGAGATGAGACTCGCACACTGAAGCCACAAGGCCAACACTGCTCTATCATCGAATTATAAAGCGTTTTTAAACTAAAGTTCTCCCTGCAAGTTTTGTTTGGTCGACGTTAAACTTGTAAATTAAATTTTACCCCTGTATTTTACATTGAGCAATGCTAATAATAAACTTAATTGTAAAACTATAGGGATTTTTTGGTTTTGAGTATAGTTTTTGGCCTTTGTACACCTTGCCTTAGGGTTAATCGTGAGCGTTCAAAGCGCTGTCACAATGCTCAATAATTCTTGTATCGGATGTTACCTATACAAACAGTTGCTGTCAAACTATAATTGTCTATGTATACGGCATTATGTCACTAATCGGTTTATATGATTTTATGTAATTGATAACAGTTATGCCTACAGTATAGACAAATAAATATGATAAAGTGGGTGCAAATAAAAATGTACAGCATTAATAACACATTTGCATATTCGAGTGTGTGAACGCGACAAATTTTGGACACATTCAAGGCCTTTTCAGTCGTCTTTGAAAAGCGTAATTATATGAATTATTATGTCACGTAGATATAAAAAAAAACACAGCATACACTAATTTTGCCCAAAGGCGTAGGTATCTACCTACTTGTATCATTCTTTATATATTATATTTAAATAAAATAAATGTTTTTTTGGTGACTTTAAAATAAAAATTTGCAAGTAAAATTCACTTGATAGTATAAACAAATATTACTTCCTGTTTAAAAATAAACACATAAGCTTCATTTCATCCGATAAGGATCGGTAAATATTTTGACAAATTTATGTTAAACAGAAGTGCATTCCGAACACCACAGACACGACATTATTAATAAATTTTATTGTTTGTAAAAAGTCGTTTGTGTCGTTATTATTTAGTAATTTATTGGGTGTCGCATTACATGATACACTTTCGAATACTGTTCAAAGGAGGTACACTCGGACGCCAATAATAAACAATTAAACATTCGTTCGTTAATAAAAGCCATTTTGTGATTGCTATTTTAATTTTTATGAATAAAATTTGCAATTCAATGTGTGAATTGTTCCGAGGTTGGAACACATCATTTCTGTATTGTCCGAAATAAAAATAATAAAAAAACGCACACAGCCCTCTGGCATTGAGATCACTTAACATCAGGTGAGCGTCCTGCTCGTTTGCCCACTGTTCTTTAAAAAAAAGGATTTAAAATGTTAGATTAGGTTTCGATTTTTCAATTTAGATAACTGTTTCATATGAAAAAATTGGGCATTGCCTGAAAATAAAGTTTACTGTATATATACACTTCAAATAATCACTTAAAAGCGCCCTCTACCGAAGAACTGTAACAAACTATTAAAATTACTATAAAAATGGAACAAGTGTCAATCCATGAACCATATAAAAACTGTAGTTCGTTCATTTTCATTATTTATTAATTAATTTATTAAGAATTCTTATAAATTTCTTCTGTGTCTAATCGAATAATATTATATTAAACCTTCTCTGTTTAACTTTTGTGATCATGCATTTGTAATGTAATACACGGTTTATTATTGTCAATCTGTATCTTTACGGGACCTATCGCTTATTAAATCCGTTATGTTTCGATATAAATTATAAAAATATTTATACAAGCGTCTCGTCCCATCTTTCCTTTTGTGAAGATTTATTTGATAATTATACTTAACACGAAGTGTATGCGATACAATTTTTTAAATACAAAATCATACCAAATTTTTAGCAACGAAGCTTCCACTTATGCTTATTGATATTATAGGAATTTGAATCTAAAACATCCAGCAGCGATTGGATACCTCCAAGATACCGAAGTGCTGAAGGGAAAATTTTAACCAAATTCAGCGAAATGCTTGTCAATTTGTCAATCTCCAACATATTACTGATCAGCTTGATTCTCTCTGTTTCCGCAGAGACATAGCGTATTCTACAGAGTGTACTATGAGTGTTTTGAAGAGTTGTTTGCGTTTCATTTCAAAATTTCATCAACATCACCGTGCTGGCTGGAAGTCTACCACACGACACATTCTTTTGCGAACTAGCGAACGCGATCTTCAATTGTTTAATGTTTACTCTTGTAAACTCCTCCTTCAAAGGCCGGCATCCCACTACAATGGGTGTCCATGGGCTGCTATGATTGCCCTTTTTGGGCATCCCGCAGGTTCCTTTGCCCTCCTTTATTGAACTTGTACTGTTATATTGATGTTTCACAATATGTTGTCCTAAACACAGTACAGACAAGTTAGACAATTGAAATATATATAGGCGGATTAGTCAACGAACCGATTTGGGTGTGTTTCATTCATTCCTAAACGGGTTTTTATTTTAAGTTAATAGAATTATAATAGCACTGTAGGCCGTAAAACTTCGTAATAGGAATTTTAAATTGATATTTTTATGTTCTCCTTTTTGGTGAAAGTGTTTTTGATTTTGATATATTAAATAGAAATTTTATATATTAACATTAAAGTTAAGACACTTATTTTTTCTGTGGTCACAAAAATTACATTATATAACAATTTAAATTTTATAGAATTTATCTACCACTGGATATGATGAAATAAAAGCCTTATTGGTAGGGTTATGGGCCTATATTCATTTAAACATTTAAACTGTGACCCCTACAGTGGGCTGTTTATCTTTTTAATTACATTCAAATGATATGGGTTTTACTAATAAGATGCAAGAAAGTAACACTTGGCCACAGATTTCTATAATATTTTCGTGAAAATTTTGTTCCTTAATCTAGTACTATCTTTCCAAGAATGTGCTTTCCCTGACTGTTAACTTTTTGGGTCTACACGCCGGTTTTCTCACCTTTTTCCTTTATCGTAAGAGCGGGTTACCTTCATAGAAAGAAAAGTCGATTGGTGCCAGGATTCGAACCTATGACCACACAGTCTCAAGCAACTCCAAAGCTGTTCCTTCATAAATTACGCCTAATACTTTAACCATCAGTTTATATTGTAAGTATTTAGTAAGCATTCTGAATATTAATGTTTGCACCTGCAAAATTGTAACTGTGAGAACATTATGGTAACAAAATCACAAATTAGTCGTGATCTATGCGCAATGTCACCGTATATCAAATCCCGCTGCGCCTGCGCCACGTTCACTCATTATTTTTAAAACATAGCCCTCTTATGCGGTTCTCACAAAAAGTTGATAAATATTCGTGTAAAATTTTCGCTCGGGTTAAGGTTTAGCATATGATAATTATAGAGCGCGGGTCACCATCATGCCTTGTGCTCGATACATACATATGTTCAAGCAATAAGGTCTTTATATGATACTATAATATAATAATAATAACTCTTTATTTATATCACAAAACAGGAGAATAAAACTAATTAATAAACAAATGATGTTAATGGGCAGTCTTACTGCTATATGTCAGTCTTACTGACAGAAAAAGATACTTTCAAAGACTTATTGATTCCCGTCCGAAAGGTTTTTTATAGTTAAGGGTACCTGCTAGATGGCCAAAGTGCATCGATAGCAATGGTACATACATTGATTAATTAAATATATATTCTATTATCATTATACTATTTATTCCTCCTCCACAAAACGCCAATTTCATATGTAAGTAATAATATTTATTATTACTTATTCGACCCTACCTAAGACGAGATTTAGACTTGATTGTTAAAGAAGACTCACTTTTCCCATGTATTTTTTTTTCTTACGGCTCGCATTGTTTATGACTACAACTAGAAACTAAAACGTCGTTTACCTTTGTTCTGATTGAGTCGGAGATCACTTGTGAATTCCTCAATCAGAAGGCGCTGTTATAGGGTTCGACTCAATTCATTTCATTCATCACTCACTCATTCATTAAAACTGTACTAAAATACGCCAATGTACGTTCATGTAAACTACGCTCTAGCAGCCCGCGGCGTGGATTATACTCGGTTTAGCGGGATTCCAGCACGTTACGCGTTAATCATCTCCAGCAATAACACTTTATTGTGTCGCATTGTGGGACATAATTCAATGGGCGATATCGTTTATTATCATATTTTATTCCCTTCAAATTCATAATAATGTTATAAACACCGAAATGGAGTTTCAATGTTAGTTGAAATATACGATATATAAAATGGTTAGGTCTATCATACGAGTTGGTGATCATTTTTTTTTAAATAAAATTGACTACAACTATTAAACTAACGTTTAATCAAATTGATTCTTAATAAGGAAATGTTTGATAGCTATAATGTTTGAAAATTGTATTTATTAAAATTTGTCTTATGGAGAAATAGCAATTAAGGTACGAAAATTGATTTAGTATATCTTAAATTGATTATCAATTACTGTTAATCCAAAATCGTTTCTATTAATCTACCTAGATTTATTTGAAGAATTCAGATTGTTTTAATTTACAAATACAGATGCCAAAATTTGCCTCTTGGACCGGTTTCTGCCGCTTAGAATTTTACATTTTATTTGTCGCCTATGGAAAGACGTGTTGGACCAGTGAATTCAGCGTGCGACTCTCATACCCGAGGCCGTAGGTTCGATCCCCGGCTGTGCACCAATAGCCTTTCTTACTATGTGCGTATTTAACGCTGATAAACATCTGATATCACCTTCTTGCATGAGCATGAAACATATACAGACCTGGACCTAAAAAGGCTGTAGCGCCACTGATTTTTTAATGTTTATGGAATAAACTAGAAATAAAACAAACTTTATTTAAATATCAATCTTATTATAATAGCGATTAAAGAGATTCAGTGTGCTATAATGCGATTTCAATTTAGATGCATTTATTATTTACGGCAGCTGTCAAACAAATCTAAACATGGCGATTTGTATTGGCATAGAAATGGGGAGGGGCCTAATTACATATTCAATACAAAATGACCTATAACATGGTTATTGTGACTTTACTACTGTTACACAAGCTTTAACTTGCGTTATTCTCGAGTTTAGAGTTACTTTGACTAGATGTGGTACTAATTATTATGATTAATTCTAGCAGCGCGTCTCTGCCTTTATTCTTGTCTTATTTCTGTGTTAAGCATGTCTTTAATGTATTGTTATTATGTGTGAATTATATTTTAACACAGTTGTATCTTTATAGTTAATTCGGCATTATAAAATACGTATTTAATTTCCCTATGTAATTTACCGGTCGGGATGAATTATTTTATGACAAATTATTTCTTTAGTCTTAATAATTTTCCGTTCAATATTCTATTTCTAATTTTTTAAGTTGGTTGGTCAGAGATAAAGCGGTAATACAAGAATAGCTCGAAAGGTTTTTGTTCTGGAGTCACTTCAGAGTGCTGTCGTTAAAGGCGTTAGTAATCAAATTACCACAAAGTTATCTTTGTTTATTAATTATGTATTATAATGAGTACGAAACACATCTAGTATTTATGAACGCGTGTATGAAGATGCTCAGTATGTCGGGTCAAGGAGCGCCCGCTCACATGCGGCTGGCCCATTAAACGCAGCCTGTTTTACTATTTCGAGACGATCTCTAGAAATATTACTCTTTAATGCTTATCTATTCTGTTGGTTCTCTCATTACTTCAGTAATTTATGTCTTGGCGATTAACCGGAAAACTTACTAACGCGCTTTTCTAGGTGTGTGTGAATTACACCTGTTCAAATTTGAACAGAAATTGTTGTCTGTTCCGTGTCGAGCGCTTTCATATGTATACTCTTTGAAAATTCAATTATTCTGGCATTGTTAGCCACTATGTTGCTAGGCATGAAGGCTCCTGCTACTACTAAACGTTATTTATATAATAAATTTTGAAAATCGTCATGGAAATGATGATGAAGCTTTTTTTTATGGAGCAGGGGGCAAATGGGCAGAAGTATCACTTGATCTTAAATGATACCGCCACCCATGGACACGATCAATGCCAGAGGGCTCGTGACTGCGTATGACTGACTCCTTATGCCTTATAAGCATCGGTATGATCTTTTCTTGAAGGAGTCTAAATCGAATTGGTTCTGATTTTCTTCACTGGGTCGCTGGAACCACATAGTGATGATGCGGCCTCGTCCGATGTTTGAAAAGCTCAATAAAAATTAACTACTCTCAGTCCTGTCACCGAGCAGTAAAGCGCTGGTTAAGGGCTCTCTGAAAGCTACGACTATACGATTTCACGATTCCATATGTATGATTTCCTAACCGTACTACGTTTACGGTAAGTAGAATCATATAACCTAACGTTTGAAATGTACAAGGTATCCACATTTTTGTTATTTTTTCATTTCTTATCGATTAGCTTGTTATAACCTCTCAAAACCCAGCTCAATTAGATAGAGCGGGCATATAAGAAAAATAAACGTATAGTATTTAATGATTTCATTAATGTTGTGTTTTACCTGTTTGGTGAGGTGTGAAAACGGGATGTAAGATAATTGTTAACGCGTGTTAATTTGGTACAATCTGATAACAGTTTAATCTTTTGCATTATTGGCTCGGGTCTTTGTGGTGCTAAATTCCACACTACAATTGGCTGGTGAGTTAAAGTAGGCGTATTTCTTCATAACTGTCTCCGTGATTTGATAGGCCTAAACTAGCGCAGTCCTGAATTTGATTTAATTAAATAAATAAGGATCATAAATGAGCAGTGTAACACAACTGAGGCCAATTTCTTCTATTTAGCTAAATTTATTTGATTTCGAATTGCGTATTTTTGACAGACATAAAGACAATTGAATGTCTCATTTGAAGAAATAATAAACAAAAGATGTTTAGTATTATTTTTTATTTACACTTCGTTACATTAAAAGAAAAACAAATAACATAAAAATTATAAGGGACACAACGGGCGTCCTTATCGATAACATGCGATCTCTTCCAGGCAACCTGATTATATTTTAGAGAACAATTAATCTTATTAATCGTAGTAATCACATAATAGTCTAGCGCAGGTTCGATCTTAATCCGGATGACTTCAAACGGCTGGGATTTTCTTGTTCGTTTTCATGTTATTCGTTACAAACATACAATTCTATATAGTCATTCATAATAATCAGTTCAGTAATTAAAGCGTGGAAGTGGAACTTGATTTAGCATCTATAGTCCTAACAATATATTAACGAAACAACTTAATTTGAGTTATACCTTTGCCTCGAGGGTCTAGTGTGTAATTAATAAATTGTTTGTTTTGTTTATCCTAATTTTAAGGCCAACCAGCTGTTGGCACACACTTTGTTTTGTGTGTATAGTGTAAATATCATATCTAGGCTCATTTATGATTTTATTTAAGTTTATTTTGATTAGTTCTCTAGGTGTGGCCGGTGTGGCTCCAACGTGTGGGCTCTCATGAGTTCGTATGTTCGATCGCCGGCTGTGCACGAATTTGTTTCTTTCTAAGCAAAACTCTTCACTTAATGTCAAATGCGATCATGAGGGAATCAGCTAAAAGTTGAGGGCGTGTGTCAGGCACAGCAGGCTGATCACCTACTTGCCTATTAGATTGACAGAAATAATCATGAAATGAAATCTGAGGCCCTGTCCTAAAAAGCGGTGTGCCCAGTGTGAAACCATTGTTGTTTTACCGGGAAGTAAAGTTCTTCAAACATATCGTATTAAGCAACTTAACCACTGAGTTACAGCGTAGATCGCCGTTTTGATATCTTTTATCTATAAATTACTAAAAGTTTTTGCTTTAGATTATAATTCTTTGTACCATATTGTTATTTTCGTAATGATAAAAGGCAATAAAATAAGAAAATACCTCGAGTGCAAAAACATTTTATTTGTACGTTTCGTGGAATGCTTTCACTAACTATATTATATACAACCATCCGAAAATTACAAATGAGTATCTGTGACACAATCACAATGAGTACATAATAATGAATACAAAGCTTTGAGCAATAGTTTTATAATTTACATGATATTACACTAGTATTTAACTGTCATATATAAGAAATTGCGATTTTCAGCCATATAAGTTGCCTACACATGACTTTTATATACAATTGAACTACAGAGATTATTTATCGAACACAGTAGGCAGTATCTTTGTAATCGAAATTTCAAATTAACATGTAACCAATAGAGACCGTTAATGATTCAATTGCATAACAGCAGGATGCTTTAATATTTAATCTGTACTCTAATTATTACTTAAATATAAACAGAAGATACAATGCACCCGATTTACACTGGTAAAAAAACACAATCAATTCTACTAGATGAAATAAATTACATTCGAATACTAATTCCTATGGAATGTCGCACCCGGCTCATTCTCAAACCGACTAACTAAAACTAAACACTACAATAATTTATATTTACATTGAATTTGTACATCCATCGCCCGGGTCTGAAACCAATTTACTAAACTACTTACATTACGTATTTGGATAGACTCTTTTATTGATAACAATTCTCTGAAAGATCCTACTTATATTAATCACAATCCGATACTGGCCTGGAGCACTGAGACGTCGCCGTCAAACTTTGGTCGTTAAATCCAGGGGGTGGAGTTTGATCCTCTTAATCTGCGAATATGACATGTCCTCTTCCTCGCTGGCCGAGGCCCGGTCGCTGCCCGACTCGGGGTCGTCCTGGTCTGGCGCTATTATTTCGCTATCGTCGGACCGCCGTCGAGCCGAACTTGACCTCCCATCAGATTTCACCGACAAGTCCATTGGATTCTCTTGCAGAGGTGATTCAGAAGTTCGCCTTTCGGCTGGTGGTGTGGGAACAAATTCTGCTTCAGAGATATCCTCTTGCGGGGTCGGCACTGAGCGTTGCTGTTTTAAAATCTCATCTAAAAAGAATCGTTTGGACGACTCTGTATTGTGATCGTCGATTCTCACATCATTGTTGTTTTCCGCTTGTCTAAGCGCGGCATGATCCAGCAAATGTCTAGAATATATTGGGTGAAAGCCCGGAGGAAATAAAAGGGGGTGGTTGTGCGCAAACGGGCTAAACGGCGGTGGGGGAAGGAACGGTGAGTGCGGGAAATGGGGCAAGGACATATTGGCTAGTGGATGGGGAACAAAATCCCTCGGTGGAGTGAGTGGTCTGTCTTGAGGGCGGGCATGTGTGATACGAGACTTTTCATCAAGTTTAGGAGATGAATCGCTGCGATGTGAGTCCGGTGATCC
This sequence comes from Pieris brassicae, assembly GCF_905147105.1. Classification (NCBI taxonomy): domain Eukaryota; kingdom Metazoa; phylum Arthropoda; class Insecta; order Lepidoptera; family Pieridae; genus Pieris; species Pieris brassicae. The sequence continues at coordinate 453,503 of NC_059669.1, forward strand.
AGAGTTAGGCTTATAGTCGTCTAAGCCAAGGAGAGCAAGTTCTTCTTTTGTTCTAGGTCGCGTCAGACCTGGGAAGAGATGAGGGGGAAAAGGTGGAGCCATATGGTGCGGAGAGGGTGGCACCCGCGGTGGAGAATGCGTCTGCGCGGCTTGCTGTTGCTCTTGTAAGAGACAATGAATCTTGAACCAGTTGGACCTTCGGCCATATCGAGAGCCAGACTTGGACATGCCGACCATCAGGCACTTGCGCAGGCGACACGCTTTGCATGCAGTCCGGTTCTTCTTGTTGATAACACATTCTCCGTTATTCTTGCATTCAGTGATGGAGTTCAGGTTGTTGTACGACCGTCCGAAGAAAGACTGGAAAGAGAAAAATTAAACATTAATTTATTGAGCTAATACTTTGTCCTATGTATTTGACTTAATTCGAAAAATAAAGGATTTCCATACATTTTTTACAGTAGCTACAAAATAGGTATTATCTTAAATGTCAATACAATGTTATTAATCTTTTTCATTTTGATTTAGTACATGACGTTCTAATAGATTCTATTCATATTAACATCATGAATAGATAAGTGTTTAATTATTGTAATTACGAGTTAGGCTTCGTTTACGCGCTCGGCTGGGCGCGACGTGAGCCCGAGAGTGAAAACTTAGCTTTATCCACTTTACGGCTCGTACGTCACATCCGCTAGACATCAACCACGACTTCTGTTCCAGTCGGTTACGCTCGCTTATAAACGGTTTCGTTTTTGGACCTTGAGTTTTCGCTAAATTTATTATGTAAAACTATTGTTTAACTTAGATTTTGAATGGGGAAATCTTTAAAGCGATTGGAAAACCCCTGAACGCTTCAAATATAATTCGGTCATCGCTGGTGATTTTATGTTACTTTTATGATTATTTTCCATTAGTAATGTTTTGGTACCGGTGTAACAATAAAAATTATGGCCAATTGTGTCACATATTACGGGTAAGGTAATCTTTATGGGTTCATTTCTCAATATGAATTGAATTTTGTAATCTTATTAAAGAATACGATCACAAAATTCGTATAGACTAAGTTAAAAAAGAACGTGTTTGCATAGAGTTTACTTATTATTGGTGCTAACTAATTAATAGCTCATGATAAGTTGAGATATGTGGCTGACGACGTCTTGGTCATTATCTTCTTAGTCACGGAGCAGCGTTGGCCTAGTGGATTCAGCTTGAATCTCTCATCCCCGAGGTCATAGCTTCACACCCTTGTAGCGTCACTGGCTTTTTTAATATAACGGATATAAATTAAAAGTTAAATGGTAAATTGTATAATAAAGAATTACTAGTAATCATTACTCGTAATATGAATAATAATTATAATTGAACGAAAAAAAGAAGGTTTTTAATTGACTTTGACCTAATAACGTACGTTATGTATTAAATTGAGAAGTGATATAATTATTATAAATTAACAAACCGTTAAAAAGGTTTTTCAATATTTCGGAGCTATAACATTTTTTAATACAGACCTGGACAGACGTTTGTCCATAACCGCACATCACGTTTAGAAGTTGCCTATTGGAGTTGTCCAAGAGAAAGAAGACGCTATTGAAACCAAATCTTTGCTCTTATACCGCTAATTTAAGATAAACACAGTGCCGATTCAACAGGCATGAGTAACGTGGATTTAAATACTTATTCATTAGATCACTGCGGTAGGTAGATGGTCATAAACCCGTGGCGTAAGGTTTTATACGATACTTTACGATATACTAATGGTGTTGCGGAATTTACTCCGCTTTATGGAGCATACATTGTTGTTTATGCCCTAATGACTAGCAAGGATCACACTGGATATCTTATGTTTGTATTATTGCTTCGTATTTTTATATACATTTATAGATAATGTTTACAATTCTGAACAATTACAAAGAAAATTAAAAAATTACTTGAGTTATGTCGAGGCTATTTAACTTCTTGACATCACGGGCCTAGTGATTGAGAAGGATAAAGGATTTGAATTAGTGACTTAGTGTTAGGTTAGGTTAGTCTAAAGTGGTAACAGTGGCGAGTCAAAAAATAGAAAGTAATACGCACTTTCTTATATGAAATATCCTTGTTAGTAAATTAGGTTAGACTTAAATAACTTATAAGTCTTAAGTTAAACTAAATCGTGATGGTCTAAGTATCAAGGAAGACACGTGTATGAAAAAAACTTTAAACATCATACAAATGCGACCTAATTCAATTTTTCTTTGACATTTGTCATTTATATAAATGACGTATACTAATTAAACGCGAACAAAGTAGACTAACATATGGAAATGGATGTGAAATGACGTAAAACAATTTTCCTAGAGTACATGTCTATTTTTATTAAAATATAGTTAATGGTTTATTGTAAATATGAATATTGTGATATGTTTTTATCGCCCATTAAAATATATTGAATTATCCTTGTATTTTACTATGTATAGATTGTGTCATACTAACAAGATATGTTGCTAGTAAGCAAGAGTACTTGAAGAACGAATCCTCAACCTATTAAAGTATAAATACACATCCCAACGGTTATAATAAGACTAAATTAGTGATAATTTGTATTTATTTTATTCAATTAATTTAGCCCTGGATTCGATAAGAGTTGAATTTAATAATAATAATAATAATCTTTATTTCTTCTCTCACATATACATACATAGCAGGTTATTATGATTAAACTAAGATGATAACATTTGGAAGTGTATGTGAGAGACTGGTCTCTGTAACAGGAGACCTGAGTGACAGATAGCCAGCCTCTCCACCACCGGACCGGAACACGTACAATCAGGTCATTGTCATAAGATACAATAGAAGAAAATAAGCAAGTGCTAAAGGAAAAAAAAAATGGAAACGGAGTCGTAAAAATAAATTTGGTGTGTGTTTGTATCTGTGTGTGTGCGCGCGTGTGTGTGTGTGTTTGTTGTGTGTGTGTGTTTGTTGTGTGTGCGCGTGCGTGTGTGTGTATGTGTGGGCGAGTGGGTGTGTTACAGAGTAACAGTTATTAAATCTTCTGTTTCATCATTACTCAACGCCTTCAGCCAATTAGTAACCATTTTTTTACATTCATATTTCGATAGTGGGTAAATGTTAATTTTTTCATTTAATTTATTATACAGGTAACAGCCTAGGAAACCAAAGAATCTTTGCGAGAAAGAAGTTGTCCATCGTGTAATACGACAGCAAACTTTATGTTTAATCCGCTTGTTTATATTTAATTCGGGGTCGTAACTGGTTTTATAATGTTGTTTTAAAACTGTGTTGAGAATGAGTTATTTTATTCGTAGTCACAAAATACCTTTTATTAATAATATAGAGCCCGATAATATATCATTGAGTACTGACTATGGAGTCAGGTACAAAACGAATAATAATTTGCATTTATTTGATTGAATTAATTTCATTCGTAGGCACAAGATGACGTTTATTACTGATAATACAGAAAAGATTGTTGAGTGAACAGACTATGAAGTGAAGTGTACGAAAAATAATTTTACACATGTAACTATGTCTGCTCTGTAGTTTATGTGTGGCATAATTCTTCATGATAAAGCATGTGTATAAAAGGGATACCATTAAAAATATTTTAATGGGGTTAAGAATTTTATCGTGCAATAGTAAAAGGACAGTTTAGTGCTACTAGACATGTTTTCCCTACTAATGGCAAGTTATATATGAAATTTCTCTTTTTACGATCATTTATACGATAAATTAAATGCCCTATACGAGTATAACCTTTGTGCGTTTACACAAATGCGTTAATATTTCGCATAAAAGTTTAATTGTATATTGTTTCTACATTTCGCAATTAGATATTGTTTAGAAGGAAGCTGGAATGACGTGGAGTGAAATTAAGGTGATCGATCAGGATGCCCTCACCCCCAATTGGGGATACAGGACTTTCAGTCAAGTCAGGACATAGACAAGATTTAGATCTTGTGTATTCAATCTTGTGCAAAATAAATACTATAGAACACTAATAACCTGAAAATATAACGAGTTAATTGCTTATTTATAAGAATATTTATGTATTAAATTAAAATCTAATTGTCATGATTACGTTCGTTGAGTATGATCGTTCATATATTATGTACGATGTGTTGAACTTTAATAAATAAATGAAATATATTTCAGACGTTAGGTTTTGTACAGTTTTGACAGAAGTTAAACTGATAAAGCGAAATTATTTTTTTATTTCAATTATGCCTATTAAAAAGGACATTTGAAAGACATAATTAAATATAAAAAAATGACTAGTTTCCCTAAAATATAGTTTCATATGGAAAAGAATGGACAAGCTCCATACTTAGTTATTAATAGTTTGATAATAATAAGTGAGATGAATGATTCTTCGTTGTAAGTAAGTGTGAACAGTATAAAACTGTTTTATTTATAGTTGAGATAGGTATTTCAAAACGTGGTGCATCTTGGGTTAAAGGTGTTGGTTCAGGTGGCCGAGGTAGCCGTGAGTCGCGTTGTTGCTCAAGACACTAGTTATGCACATACTTATATTGTAATATCGTCGAGAAAATACAATAGGGCGATAATTTAGTCAATTGATATTCTTAACATTAGTGCCTATAACCAATTAGTCTGGTTAAAATGCAGTTGTCAGGGGAAAATATATTTTATTCATTTATTAATAAAAATCACAATCCTGTTACAGCAGTCCCTGAGTCAACAATGCAGGACGAATTTACAATATAAAAATGAAGTTTATTAAATCTTGGAGAATGGATTAGTCCAACAGGACCAAGGACCAATGGGGCGATGGGCCGACGGGATTGAATGGGTAGCTGGAAAAAATTGGATGACCGTGGCACAAAATAAAATAGGGTGAGAAAAGTTGGGGGAGGACTTCTCCCGAATTATTTATATACATTTATGTTACATGTATGTCAATAATATGGATAAATAAAGATTTATTTATTATATTAACACTTCGTTATATTACAATATAAATAAAAATTTAACATAATTAAATCAAAAGCAACTGGCGCCCTTATCGCTTTCGAGTTATCTCTTCCAGATTACTACTATTATTTTAATTATTATTATTATGAAAAAGTTATTAAGCTTTGATTTTATAATTTATCTTCTAATGTTTTTCACAGGAGGAACAGAGGTAGCACTAATTCAAAGATTTACCTAATTTACATGATAATGTAAATAATAATTTATCGGCTTATGTACATGAGTGTACATTTGTAATGCTATGAATAAGTTGCACACGACGTCGCATCCTCTTCAGTCCAGTCTATTAATTATAATATCTAGTTGACAATCAGCGTTTATGCGCGTTTATAGGCTTCACCGACCGGTCGTAGGGCTGACACAAGTGATATAAATCGCATTAATTATTTAGCCTCAGGCAGTGTTATTTTTTGGTTTGTACCAACTCGTATTAAACGTATTCTATGGATGTGTATCATTTAGTTAAAGAAGATGAAATTATTTTAAAGATTTTAGTGTCTTTTCGAAGTCGATGGGTCGTGTGTCACGTGTTCCAAGAATCTTATATTTGTTTAATTCAGAATGTCACCAATCGCACACCTGATTACTCCTAGGTAGTACTGCTTCATGCTATTACTTACCTATACGTTGTCACTCATAATATTGCGATTTTTCTACAAATTTATTTCTATAAGTCGACAACCCTGCCTCAGTGATTGAGCACACATGTAATAAAATTCTGCTACATTTGTAACGTGACGTATGCATTAATATGTATTTTTTCTTTATCAATCCGAGCTAACATGTACATGGGATTAAAAACTAATAAATGTTTCTCGCATTGATGGTAATTTATTACCGTCTTAATCACATACAGGAAAAGTTATAGCAAGTTACGAAAACGTAAATGGTAACCAATGGTTGTATTATTAATATTACTAAGTACTCTTCGTTTTCTCTTTACTTTAGATAAATATAGTTAGTTTAATCATACCACTCCACCCATATCACCTCGACGTCCGTCGTTCCACGACTGAGCGTTTCTCAAGGCAATTTTTGCCGCGCACCACCGCTATGTGGAACCAGCTGCCCACTGAAGTATTTCCGAACCAATTCGACTTAGGGTCGACTCAAGAAAAGAGCGTACCAATTCTTCAAACGTGAAGGCCGCCGTAATGGATGGCGATATCAATTACCTTATCAGATGATCCTCGTGCCCCTTTGCCCCTATTATATATTTAAAAAAAAACTCTTATTTCATATTGATCCCAAAACGTTTAACCATTCATAATTTATTCAGTATTGTTATTTATCTGAAATAACATTTGAGCGAGCACAATTACAGGATTTTCTTCTAACTCCGTTGGCTATAGTCAAAGGTCCCGTATCGAGTAAACAATCGTTGATTGACAAGGAGGACGATACTCTCGTGTCACCTTCAATAATATCTCGGGACTTGATCTAATCTGTGGTTAAGGATTCGAGTCTCGATTTAAGGCTGTATTGTTCGCACATTCCATATCTATGACGCGACGAGTGCAAATGCATTGATTTGTATGCGCGTCTTGAACTAACATTTTGGCAACGGACAATTGAACATTTGTAATGGATGAATTTTCAATCGTGATCTAATAATAATATTTGGCAAAAGTCTTGTTGTTGCTACAACTTTTACATGGGCCGTACATTTGTGTATGTTAAATCTATCTTAGCTATTAGTTACGCAATAGATCCTAGAATAGGTAAAGGCCGGATGATCAGGCTGCAGAGGTAAAGATACTTTAATTATAATATTGTTTGAATTTTTTTTTTAATTTAAAACAGTATTGCCCTAGTGGCTTCGGCGATGGACTCTCCCTGAGGTCATAGGTTCGATCCCCGCCTGTGTATCAATGGACTTTCTTTCTTTCTATCTTCTTATATTTAGTATTCGCTCGAACGGTTAAGGAAAACATCGCGAGGAAATCAACTTGCCTTAGACCCAAAAAGTCAGGGGCGTGTCAGGTCTAGGAGGCCCTATAAGATTAACAAATGATCACGAAACAGAAAACTGAGGCCCAGACCTAAAAAGGTTGTAGCGCCACTGTTTTATTATTTATTTTGTTAAAAATTTTAAACAAACATTAACCTATTTTATATTCATTTTCCAAAAGGAGCTTTAGTTTTGCTTAAAAAATAATAATATAGGAGGCTACAAACAATATATTACATCATATTTATATGTTGTATATTGAGCTTATCATAAAGTTTCGGATAAAAATGTTAAAACGGAACGTGTAAATTAAATATGGAATAGATTTACATGAACGTAAATCATTTCGCGTGTTTCCGCAAGATGACACCCATAACGCGTCCACCTTGGAATCATAATCGTATGTTTGCATAAATCTAGCGAATAACAAATCTGTCATTGTCTGTACATTAGGCGGCGCTCAGGACATCTTGATGAATTAATTGCGCTCTAAACGAAGTATGTTTAAAGCTACTACAACAAAATTTTATAGTATAATCCTGATTACTGTCTTTATGCACTGATTTGATTAGAATTCAAGGGACAATTACGGGCCACTAAATATCTCTATGTCCTTGGCGCGAAGGAATAAGTCATCCACGTAATCCTGGAGTGGTTGGATGTTGTTTTCCAACGAGCAAAAATCCTCGGAGCATTGAGATCGCTCCGTGAAGCCTACGAAGTCCCCATGAACTAAGAGTATATTATCTAATATGTGTAGTCTATCTCTAGTACGTTAACTGTTTTGTAAGCATTATAAAGCTCTACAACTTGTGTCTAAAATACAATCACTTGTCGTTAAGTCGGCGTTTGTAGGAATCGTTTTGGTTCGCCCGTTTTGGCTCCAACTTTGCAAAACTACTGTGAAATTTGTAAATAAGGTGTCTTTTTATTGGTAAAAGATTTTTAAGATCGGTAGATCCAGTTATTATTACCTCTGTATAGATAGAAAACGAACGAAGTAGATCGCTAATACTTTATTAGTTTTGAAAAGTCAAAGAGCAATATTTGACGCAATCTATAACAATCAGATTGATGAATTATTTTCATATTCCGACTTGGTTCATCTCAGCCATTTTGTCTGTATAAATAACATCGAATTTTAACTTTTGGATTAAACTTTCATCATAAGCTAACAATCAATCACGACTCTGTCTTCCTTATAAAAAGTCTATAATTCGTTGCTCAATTAAAATAAACTCTAGAAGAAAAAAATCTTCGAATCGAAAACAGCTTTTTTAAGATTGGTTTTAAAATGGTAGATGAATGCGCACGAGTCACCGTGCGTTTGTATCCAGAAGCAGTGACCTGTGCATTTTGTGTTTTGATTACGGCTGACATTACTATACAATCGATTATTTGGTTAATCTGAATCGATGTATCGATATGCAGATCCGGTTTTGATTTTCCTATTTGGTTAAGATAATATTTTGTGTTCGCTTTCGACTTGATTTTTTGCAGTCATTACTCAAACACTTTTTGTGTTACTTCGGAATCGTGACATCATTTTTACAATGATCAGGTACGAATGGATTTATATCAAAATAAGGCTAAAGAACACGAAAAATTAAGCTAATTTTAAAAGTTGTTGTTAATTTGAAATAAACAGAAGTTTATCGTGTAGGTGATACAATAACTGTACCGGTACAAGGCACAGACACGTAAGGGTGAACAAAGTAACAAATCGTATTGTGCGTTGCGTGATCTGCATGAGAATGGTAGCTATGCTCCAATAAGTCAATCGGTGTGCCAACCATGAGCTGGTGACAGTTTCATAAGCTAAACAATGACGATCATTAAGTCATCGGCCGAACTCATTACGGCTTGGCCCTGTTCGAAATAGATCTTACTTTTTTGCAAATGGATTCACAGTTTACTACTGTACACTGTCAAATTTTGATTTAATTCTAATTGCACTGTATAATCAATCAATTCATAAAGATACCATTATTAAAAAAAATCACGAATTAAATATTGAAGATACGTTACGTACAGTAACGAGGCACGCTTAGGCCCTTTTTTGCATAATCAGCGATTAGACGGGTCACTGACACGATTCGATCCTACACAATGATGCATTTAAGCCAATTAAGTACAGTAACAAACCGATTAATTCAGCCGCGAAGCCATTAAAGGTAGAACTTTTGTTTTCTTTGAAAACTAATGCGAGTGACAAATTACGGAGGTGGCGGTGCCTTTTGACTACCGAGGAGCGAGCTGCACAATAGCGGCGCCAGGGCCCGCACAATGCGCTCGCGCACAGATAATCGCGGACTTTAAAAACAAATTAGTAGCCGTGATTTATTACGGTCTGTTACGACACTTGGACGTTTTCTGGTCGCGTGCGTTACTGCAATTTGAATGTGCTCTCAATCGGTATATAATTCGCTGACGGTGAACGTTTCGATGCGATCTTCCACGGATTTACTGCCGCCCTTGCAGGCACTTAATGAGCGGGACAATGTTGACTCGTGGGTTAACTACTACTGGAATTATATAAATTGCGAATGGCAAAACTCAATGGGATTGTACTTTTTAGGTACGAACAGTCGTCGTATTCTGGAAATCACTTAACAAAAATGGTACGCTGGTTTTTGCGTATCAGTATAAAGAAAAAGACAGTACATTTGACACTTGACAGTACATTTGACACTTGACATATTACTACATATACAGTACTTATCCGGACCTGGACATATTCGGTAGTGGGATCATAAATTTTCAAGAAAGTATTGTTTAGTGCCTGTATTGCTGGTTTTTTTTTTGCTTAACTATAAGCAAAAATTACTAGCATTTTTTTTGTATTTTAATTTTGTTTGTATAAATGTATATAATTTTTTTGTAACATTTATGTTTACCAAAAATGTCATATGTCACATGTCACGTATACTTTAGCTTAAACGTATACTGTAAATACAGTATGATGTGGTAAACTTAAAAAAAAGACCAGGACCACAGCTAATAAATAAAATTGCTTCGTCTATTTGTAATAGAAGTAGATCGGTGTTTGATTGGCGATGGCCGTCAACTAGAAACAATAAGCTTCGCAATGTCGTTCATGGAAAATCGATTCGTTTCAACTGTGACGCCATGAATTTGTTCCAACAACACTAAATATCCTCGCTTAAGTCTAGTTTATTTTTTAAATAATCCAAGTAAATAAGAGCTATTAGAAGCTCAGGCGTTTTTAAGGTTTTTATTTACTAAAGGTACGATATTTCATCCAGACCTCAATCTTAACGTATTTTCAATCATTTCATAGATGGAGAATTACTGAGATTAAATTTTATTCGACAAATATTTAATAATGAGTATATCATTAAAATGCTATTACGTAATATTAAAATGAAAAAAAAAAAACGTTCTTTTCAAATTAGTCCACCCGAGTCAGCATTGGTAAATATTATTTCATTGACATTGGTGAGTCCGTATAAAAAGCGTTTTTTTCGAATCATTACAGTTTCCTGTTGTATGTTATTTAAATAAAAACATTCAATTGCATTGTTGTATTTTATAGAATCGACTTTTTAGTCCTCTAGGACATTCTTTAGTTTGACGTCTAGTCGTATAGGACTATATTCTGTAGTACAATACTAATTTTGTATTTCATATCAACCGTTGTAACTATTATATGTGCAGAAAATTTGATAGCAATTAATCGAAGCGTTTGTGATATTTGTCAGAGGTTGGGGCAAGGTTAGGTCGTTAGGATCCAATCTAGATACGATTAGACGTGATTTGCAACGCTTGTTAGTGCAAAACTTGATAAATGGAAGCTATTTTGAGCAGTACCGAAGTCCTCGCTCCTCTGTGGAAAAAAGATTCTGTACGGTATTGTTTCAAGTATTATTAGACGTATACAAAAATTTGCAGGTGTTAATAGTAAATTAAAAAATAAACGTGACAGTTAAGGTTTTTGGGGAGAAATGGACGGAGGAACCTAACAACAGATCCAAATGGAAATGTCAACACTTTACTGATAAGGGGTTCATACTGCAGAACACAAAGAAAATAATAATAAAAAATTAGACTAAGAGTAGAATAACAACACTAACATCATATGTAATTTTTTGAATTATGGGATTAAAGTGGCTTTATTATTAGTATTATAGTAAATTATTTGATTGATTGATTTGATTAATAATGTTTATAAAAATAAAAACATCATTATTTGTCTAAAGTTGGACTTATATCTGCATTTTGTTAATTATAACACAGTAAACGTGAATCTTTTTAGATATATATATATATAGTATAGAACATGTAATGGAAAGTTCTATCTGATTGATAATATAATAATTATGGTAATGCTGACAGTGGTGATAATAATGGAAAAAAGTTTAACGAGTCCGTCAATACTCGGTAGCGCGTTTGTGTGTTAATAGCCACTTAGTACACGCTTCGGCGCGTGCGTATAATTGTATAGATAGGTTTGAGAATACATAATTTTCTTGAGACGTCAAAATTTTTAACTGAATTTATCGGGAACCGCTATAAAAAAATGAGTGTTTGTGTTATAACGACTGTATATAATAGATTGGAGACTTGAAGTAGAAGCCACATATTTGACAGTTTAGAAAATTTCTTATTGTCTACTGGTTACTACACGTTTTAAAAACGTGACTTATGTAGCATCTCAAAGTACATAACTAATTTTAAAAATATAACAATACCAGAGATCACCTCTCAACCTTTCCGAGATAATCTGAATGTGATGGATTGCGGGCAAATGATATGTTGGCACGGAAACATTGGTCATGCTTGTTGATCCCAGTTGAGTAAGGAGCCATTTGCCGTAAAATCACTATCGAAAGTGATTACAAAAGTCAATGTTATTGTGCAATTGAACTAATCGGCTTTAACTTCTTATTTAAACAAGAACTGTTAATAACATAGTGAGGTTATTAAAAATAATAATAAATATTGACATAAACCTTAAAATTTAAACGATAAAAAGTAGTCCCGAAGGAAGGTTTTTCGACGGGATATTTTCTTTGAAAATAAACTAATAATAGCATTTATAAATGTGGTTATTTGCTGGTTTGTACTAATAACAACTGTTCCTTATATAATAAAGGTATTATAGACAGTAAACCACGAGCCCATTGCGACAATAAAACGATTTGTATCAAGTGGAACATAACGACAATAGGTTTGCGACAGCGCAGAAAACGTCTCACAGGATGTTACCTTGTTACATCCATACATCCTATTACCACACAGCCTAAGGTTTTGCATGGTAATCACCAGTTAGTATGGAATTAGACAAATCGATACAATTTGTCATAACTCTTTTATTAACAGCAATTTTTATTATACTAATGTTGTAAAAAGGATTGATTTATGTGTATTCATTTCATTATAAAAAGCCTTTTTTTACAAGATGAAAACTGTTACGTCGGCCCACGCCATGGATGACGAGCTTGACGCGGGGACTGTTGGGCTGGGTCTACACTCCAAGACTTGCTATTCATAGAGGTTTTTTTGTGTAATAGGAGGCTAACGGGCAGGAAGCTCATAATGCCCTAAGCCTCACAAGTGCGTTGCCGGCCTTTTAAGAATTGGAACCCTCTTATCTTGAAGGACCTTCAGAAATACTTCAGTGGTCAGCTGGTTCCACATAGTGATGATGCGCGGCGAAAACTGCCTAAGGAAGGCTCAAGAACCGGGCTCGTGGAACGACGGACGGCGAGGTGATACGGATGGTATTTTGTATTCTGCCTTGACGGTCTGTGATGAAACTCAGCTGCAGGTATTAGTCCTTAGGGTTTGCTACCCTTCCCACTAAAAATATTTCAGCTACATGCTCTTAGATGGGCGTTTGTGGTAGGCATTAAACCTATTAAATTCTAACTCTGTTAGTTATTCGGGGAATCTGAGTAACATAGCCTATGTCAAAATCCAAAATATTATATGCTAATCTGCTGAATCTTACAATAATTGTTCACTACGGGTGGTATTATTTGTACCTCAAAGACGTTATATTTATATAATGTTACTTCATACATTGGTAAACGAGAAATCTATTTAATACGGTCGACAAAAAAATCTATAACGGACATATTGCGTGTTATATTTATCGACGTATATCTCCCGGACACTGTTCTACAAGCAAATATTTTATACGATACATGGCTTCTTCATCAAGTAAGGTCGAGATTACCGTGTCAGTATTGGAATGACAGGACGAGTAGATCCTAAATCGGAATAGGAACGATTAACACAATTATCAATCGGAAATCGAATCGAACTGTAACGCAATAATATTGATATATGTGTGGTCTGCATTTATAAACACCAGTTATAATTTCAGTGGTTTTATGAATGTTTTGGTGCAATTTACGTGCAATAATTGCATTTATATTTTCTATGAATGTTTAATATGGAAAATTTTATTTATTTTGATCAAATTAATTTAACCAGTACAGAAGTTTTTGCTGTAATTAAAATCATGCTTAGTTAATTTTTAATGTCGGAAGGTGTGTGACCTTAAATTAAATGGTGAACTAATTGTTCTAATAAGCTTAATGTATTTATTATGAAAATTTGTTATTACTTAAAACTGGCGATTGTATTATTATAAATAGTAACAACATATACTTCAATACTTCAAGAAAATAACCACAAATATGGTGATTGCAAAATTAGTGTATTCCATAGAAGAAATAAATCTGTAAATTGTATGTAAGTGATGTAATAAGTTTACGGAGACAATGCCACGCAATTAATGAATATTGTCCTCGATACAATTTCCTAATGAAGTTTCTATTCTCATTTTCTAATTAGTTTCCATTTAGAGATACTAATTACTTTAATTGAATTTTTATAAAATTAATTAAATTATCGGAATTACGACATATTTTTAAAACTGAGACTTGCTTTTTAGGACTATAATGACACTTTTTTATAGTCTATGTAAATTTAGAGGCGTTTAATTGAAATTTTTGACGTTCATATTGAGTTAAATATATGAATTTTAAGTACATCGTTAAGTTTGAGCGAAATTTCAACCCAGAATCGAAATAAATATCATGAACCACGGTTTATTCTGATAAGTTGAGTAAAAATAGCTGCGTATATATATAAGAAAAAAAAATACTAACCTTACAGCCTTCACACGTAAAAGCTCCGAAGTGGAAGCCGGCCGCCGGCTCACCGCAAACTTTGCACTTTTGGTTCATCTGAAAATATAAATGTATGGTATTAGGTAGGTAAGCCAAAGGTAAAAAACATTTTAATTTTTAAATATTGACTAATGTTATTATTGTTTATTCAACAAGCTAATCACACGAAGTTTGGGTTTAAATTGAAAAAATCTATTTTCGTAATACATTTATCGAAGGCTGTATATGACACTATGAAAGATTTTTTTATAATTTAGGAGCAAATTAAACGGCCAGTCATCGTAACCCATGGACACCCATTTTAATGGGTAGCCTTTGAGGCAGTATTCTCTAGCAGCCTAGTTTAAACAGAAAAAAAAGAAAGTTATTAACCACAACAGGCTCAAGAAATATTGAGAAAACGTTTTATAAATTACAAACCAATTTTATCAAACACTTCAATAAGCTACTCTGGGTTCAAATTAAACTAATAACAGTTAATTAAATATGAATTTCATCTAACCTGTTCACGAAGAAAATCAAATAATACAAACGACAAAGTAGTGTAATGGTAATAAGAGAAATGGTTTTATCGTTCTAGTGCTATAGAAACCCAATTCGTCGTTAATATACCATGACAGAGATCTTACATTTTCCAATCAAAAATGTTGTTAATTTCGAGGACGACGGTGCATGTTATTAGATGACTGTAATAAAACCGTGTAGTTTGAATTATTTTTTTATGGGAGCGAGCGGTTTTGTTTTGCCCACGTGTTATTTTGCAACTCGTGTAAAGAGACAAATCCTAGTAATAAACAAATGCTCTCACAATATTCGCTAGAGTATATTAGCCCGTGGAGCAGGGTTGGCTTAGTGGCTTTAGCGTGCGACTCTCATCCCTGTGGTCTCCGGGTAAGCACCAATGGACTTTAGATCTATGTGCACATTTAACATTCGCTCGAACGGTGAAGGTTTTCCTTCCTACATCATGAGGAAACCGGCTTGCCTTAGACCCAAAAAGTCGACGGCGTGTCTCAGGCACAGGAGGCTGACCACCTATTTGGTCATTAGATTGACAATAATCGGAGGCCTACAACTAAAAAGGTTCTAGCGCGAAAGAAAAATTAATTATTGTACAGCTGGTGTTAAACACAGTTTATGAGCGCACACTGCAAATGCTGCTTTCGAAACCTCAGTAAACCCTTTTTAAACATGCATTTATCTTCAATCCCTCGCAATACAGCAGATATATGTCTGATAAGAATATTTCCCGGCATCAACCAAGCGCCAGTTTATATCGCAATTCTCGAACATAACTAACAGAACAAGCAATAACAAACAAGTACCAAGTATCGATATCGAAAAAAGGATGTCATAAAAACGACAAATTACGCGCTGTACGCTCATACCGGATCATGTTCGGGCTAATTTAGAGCGGGTCGATGAGCGGAGCGATAAGCGGCGCGGGCGCCCCACTGCGTGATTTACTCGATCCGAGCTCGCCCGATGACAGCCGAGATGTTACCGATTAGCGTTCGTGATACACTGCGTCGCTCCACTGTTTTATGTGCGAGCATGAAAAATTAGGTTCAAAGGTTAATTCTTAATTTATCGAGTCGCAATTTCTAAATGTAAATATAATTTTTATGTAAATGTTTTAGGGAAAGTGCGTATGATTAGTCAAGTTCATTAAAACGTTCAAAAATAGACGTAATAATTTAGTGAATTCGAGCTGTGATGACTTTTGGGTATTAGTTTTACAAAAGTATAGACATAAATCTACATTTCGATTTGAATAATCTATGGTCATGCATAGAATATATCATAAAATCAGATGAATAAAAACCTTTGCGTCCATAGACAGGAAACTCCATACCAATTTGTAAATCGACTTTTTAATATATTATACAAAGAATAAAAAGTCATAAGATCTAACTGGCCGGTGACCATATCAGTCAGAATTTATAACCAATAAAAACAGACCTATAGGAGTGGTCTGGTACTACAGCTGTCGCGTTATCTTGAAGCTTTGATATGAGCTTTAAGCTGCGTACTATGAACTAACGGTCATGTTCTTTATTATTATTACATTTAACAATTAACCATCAATTCATTAATCATTCTTCCTACACAAAAAAATAAGATTTTTTTAACCAACAATATTTACTAAAATTATTTAACACTATGCGTAAGATTAATTCCTAGCTTAGTAAGGAGACTCTCAGCTCAGTTGTATCCGTTAGGTTGGTTCGTTCGTTTAGCGGTCCATGGTATGCGAAGCATCTTTCTCCAACACCATATCTCCAGTGAATCATAATATAACATTCAGTCATTTAGCTTTTAACTGCCACAAATCGTCGAACATTTCAAAATTAAGAATAAATTGTAATATAGAATAATAAAATTGAAATTGTTTATGCATAATCGCTACTGGATTCATAATTTTATTTTAATGTTACTGGTAATGCTCCTAAAGTGTAATAACAATATATATTGCGATAACCTTTCAACGCGTACGTCTATAAAATATTTTTTATTGAAATTAATCCAGTAAATTAAAGTGTCGACTACCACGTAATTATATTTTAAACCCATCATAAACAGTATCGTAATATTAAAACGATAATAATAAAGATATTTCAAATGAATGGTACTATTTATTTGATTCAAGTAAATAATTTTCCGTATATTTTGTCATTTTCTAGACTAAAACTCTATGCATAGCTACATTCTGCACACCCCAAATACAGTAGGTACCTGGATGTATGTGAACGGATAGTTCAGAAACTTCAAGTAAGAAAGAAAAATGAAACTGTTTTGCAGGCTGCGTCACCAGGTGGCTCGGCATCCCAGCATGAAATATAATCCCAGCTAATAAAAGTTCTATACTTCTATGAGTGGCGGAGAGTTTATTGCCAGTTCTTCTCTTCCGTTCTACGCCCTTGATTTGAGAACTGGAAGTACATGTAAAATTAGAAGCATTTTATACACATTTTTGTTGATGTTCATACGTGTACATTGTGCTACCTATATGATTAAATGATTTTGAATAATGTTGATTACAAAACAGCTAAATTTAATTTGTAATGTAGAAGTTTACACTTATAATTGTAAGTCAAAAATGTCCAGACTGTTAATTATTAAACCAATATTTTATATAAATTAATTAAAAATAAATTACATATTCATAAATAGTTTATCAATATGTTTAAACAAAAATTAAAAATATGTTATAAGAACCTGATTTACATTCTAAAGTATTCTCAAATTGTTTTAAATATTAATTCCATAACACCTAATTGATACGAATAAGACAGTTAACGAAATAAGCTAATTAATATGATAATTGCATGTCTAGATCGCATCCAAGATAAATTATTACCGACTCAGTGACAATCTGCGCTTTTTATATAAGTATTTTTGCGATAAATCAATTTAATATCAACTTTATCATCACCTGATTAAGTTTAATTTAGCATAAAGGACACATAATTGTACCCTCAAAAATGCAAGAGAAACTGACAAATTAATTAAATTCAGGAATAAGGGAATCGATATGCTTAATCGAATTAAATGCTCGAATACACTATGAAGATTCGTATGCGAAGAAACTTTTGCACATTTTAACGCAATGTCGTTGACCTGGTTTGTCATTTTGGGGCATATATTCTTATTGATTGCGATTTTAAGCCATTTCAAGGTATAATTAATAATTTCACGCTTTGAAGATGAGTCAGTTATTTGGAATATCTTTATAACCGTTACCGTTACGTACCAAACTTTTAATAGGATATGATAACGCGGAGTATCTGGCAATGTTTGCATCAATGAACGCGATAAACTCAAAAACTAATTATTTCACACTGTTCATAATTAAAAAGTGTGATTCCTGACGGACGATGATGGGTATATATCATTAATTTTTTTTGTAAATTATATATACTTACCAATGTATATGAGATTCGGCTTGTAATCCTATAAGTGTAGCAGGTAGTTTGCTGCACTTATAGGATTACTAGCCGGTAGTTTGCCACCTACACGAATTTTAGTTGAAAATTCAGATATTTTTCTACTATGTAACCATACTCGAGCAGTTATAGTAGAATTTCGAATCTAGGAGAAAGTTCCCACGGGGCGCGACGACGGCGGTCGCAAATGACAGAGGAGAGTGATTCACACGCTCGCCTCTGCCGTACCGTTTGATCATCTACTGTCATTATATCGATCGTCACATGTTTTAGAGCACGGAGGTTCTATAACGCTATAGGAAAATACAATAAGCGATACTACGACGTTAAGCTACGTCGAAAAGGCATTCAATTTATTAATAAGTTTACCCAAGTTTAAAAACCCATTAATCTACTTTTATATAATTTCCTTTAAACCAAAGTACTTAACCCCACTGAATAATAATTTCAAGGGCTCGCTTTTGCAATTGGCATTTTTTTTGCAACACAGTCAATGCGAAATGAAATGTGAAAATCTAAATTCTATACACTGTTGATTTACAAAATGGCTCTCGTGGTCCGAATACAAGTGGCTCACTCTGATGGAATACTAATGATTATGTCTAATGTACTTAATCTGGATCGTTATATGAAACAGAACATACATACATGTCTTAAGGTATTAAGCATATGTTTGTATGAATATAACTACTATCTAGTATTAGTCAATCAACAACTTTATTACTTATACCTTGCCTTTATTTTTATATAAAAACATATTTTAATTTACGGTAAAATCCCGAGTAAACGGAGTGTTGGTAACAATCATGGATTCGTAATAATAGGGACGGCTTCTACGACTGCGAAAGAGTTGCTGCATCATGACATAAGACACCTTTTAACTGAGGGCCAACCTGTAATGGACACGCACCAAAAAGAAGTAAAGATATATTTATTTATATAAAAATAAAATACATTTACCCTCTCCTTACAGACTAAGCCACAATGATAATTATTTGTAATATACTTGTATATTATTGTTCTAATTAGAATTGGAGTTTTAAAGATCAATTGCAAACATATATACAAGCAATATTGTTAACCCACTGCACTGCAGTTAAAGTCTTAGTTACAGTTTACACTTATTAAAATTCGATCTATTTCAAAGCTGTTCGATTTATGTTACTATCACATTATCTTGTCCATTAAATTAAAAGTAATATAACCAGCGTTAACTGGATACAATAATGTAATTTATTCGAAAGACCGTTTCGAGAATAACTAAGAAAGGTTTTCTCACAAAACAACACTGTATCGTAAGTGAGCGCGACCAATGTGTAATGGCGGGAACTTCAATGCCATAGATAACAAATATTTTATACTCGATCATTGACAGCTTTGACAATGGCAATGCGATTTTAAATTTGGAATAGTGTTTAATAGTTTTTTATGGCGTTTTTTAGGTTTTGTTTTATTTTAAAGAACTAAAGGGAGCGATAATTTTTCTAATCCGCTTTAGAGAGATATTTGAGATTATTTTTAACATGGTTCAAGGTTTTGTAATCCTTCAAAAGTGTAACTATTTGTATTATTATATGTTTTTGAAAGCCGCTAGGAATCAATTCTAAAATATTAGCTTATATGACATTTAATTACTAGTATGTCATGCACGTAGTATTTCTTACATAAGTTTTACGCTTTTATTATCAGGATACACTTGTTACATTTTACTGCCCTCTTCACAGAGTTTTTACGTTGACTTGTAATAAAAATGCAGTAAGTATAATATCCGATATAAATCGAATCAGTAATACCTCCTTTGCGGTATGCCTTGATTTCATTTTGATAGGTGATAATTTGTTATGCCCTGCTACTCCATAGGTACATGGTACTCGTACTTATTACCCGATTAGGAGAACTGTTTTTGCTATCATTCTATATCGCATTACAGTAATTATAGTAAACACTGTGAGGTATTAACCTTATTACTGTATTCTTACTTTCAAATATGCAATAAACAAATCATAGAGCAAATGACATTCATCCGTCACTTTTCAAATGTGGAATCATAATTCAAATTTCAAATGAAGAATTGAAGCGTGCAAAATTCAATAATTCAAGTGAATTTTCGCAATTGCGTTGTATCAATTCATAGGTTATGAATAGTGTAATGGAGCATAGACCATAGGTTATATTTGCGGCCTCACATCGAAATTATACTCGTTATTATCGCAGACCCGCCTGACCTGATGAATTTGTTCTGCAATATCATAATTTATTGTTGCTTAAATATTAAACTGATATGTGCAAGTGTTTAGCCATCGATAATTGTATACAACGCAAAAGATATGACATCGTTTTTATTATCTGTCAGATTTTTGTAAACAGATAATATTAAATAGAAGACAATGTTTGACAAGACAGGGGTACAAATATGATCCTATTAAGAAAACTGTCTAAAGTTTTTCGTAAGTTAGACCCTTTTTTCCGTTTTAAGGCAGAATCATTATTCATAAATATTTGTCATTTCCAAAGGGCTTGCCATATAAATCTATAAAGAATTCCGTTACACGTATACACCAATGATTAATTACCAAATCGATACTATTCCAGCGTCGCGCGTGACACGTCACTATGACAGGCAAATTTTTGACAGCCATGACAAATTGATATGACAAAATATTTCAACAGTTGCGTAAAACGATTTCAGCCAACCCTCGTCAATTATTGGATCTCACGTAGATCTATAGCAAATTAATGGATTGATCGTAGACTTTATACGCATAACAATAGAACTCTATTTGGTGGGTAATGTCAAGAGGATATTAACATATGAAATGCGTAACGCAGGTCACGAATGACGTAGCGATCTGAAACTTCAAATTTGAATGAATGAATTCAAATAAAGAAATGAATGGAGAGAACGTGAGTGATTTGTCCAATGACTCGGCGAATGAATAAAGATGAATGTTCTCTAGTTAATTATACACGTAGCTCTTAAAACATCTGCTAAATATTCTACTAAATATTATTAATTCATAAGTTAATTTCTAAAGTTTCTACTACTTGTACCTACTAACAAATAGTTACATATTCATACTCACTCAGTAAAGCACGCGTGTCGCCTAAGTTTGTTAAAAAAAATAAAATGTAAATTGTAATTCAAAAAATAAAATAATATTAGCTTAGTTATGGCATTAAGTATTGAGTTTGTTATAGAAGAGCACCTGTCGCAGGTATTTTTAACAAGGGTTTCCAAATCTTATACATGTAATGCATAATTATATTATGAATAACATATATTTCATTTTTTTAAAGATCTCATACAAGATATGATATGGAATCCAAAAACTAATTGATCTGTCCTCTTGGTGAGCAATATAAAGTTACATTATTTATAAATATTTGATTTTTTTGAAATTAACAAATTGTCATTTTTTTATATTGTACATACTCCACGAAATATATATATATAGTAACGACTGCAATAAATTAAGAAAAATACCTAACGTAGTTAATGATAAATTGTTACTCTATGATCATAGATAATTTAATAAACAACTACAAGTGTAGCTGTTAGTCTCTGATGTTAAATAAAACGTGAACTGTCAAATCACGCTCTGAACAATGTACTATAATTTGTATTACAATCGGTTAAATTGCAATAATTGTTCGCTATGATAACACAATTACCACAACAAAAGTGGTGAAAGAAATCTTTAAAATACCAAAGAACAAATATATTATTCAAATAATGGAGCAGAAAGCTTTCTACATCGCGTGTGACCTCTGACACACAAATCAAATCGATGACTAGTCAATATAATTCGATTTGAAGTGCTATCATAAGTTTTGTATATTATACTTCGATTGTTTGACGCTTAATTTCTCAAGCACAGACTATGAACGACAGCGATTTATTGGCGCGAAACAAACTAATAACGTTATAATCTGTGAACACAGAATTCGCAAAAACGTTGCTAACGTATGGTTTGTAAGCAAATTTTCCTAATTCTAGACAGTTCTATCGTGGAACAGAGAAGTTGAAACCCGACCTCTAAGTTATTTTCCTTTCTCTCTTTAGTCGTCAGTTCATGTCTAAGCGCCGTGGTCAGAAAGGAAACACCTCGGCCCCTCTTCTGACAATTGAATGTTTCACTTGATTTGTCCATCTAGTGGGTTCGTGTGATCGTTCACGTGATAATTTGTCTTCTATATAACCACGATCAGTTTCCCCACGTTCCCATCGCCTTTGCGCATTGCCTGGCCGAAATAAGATACCTATAATTCGTTGTCGGCATATGGTAGACAGGCAACAGCCGTTTGCGGTTAAATTTATTATTAACTCACTCTAAATCCTACCATTCAAATTGTCTAATTCGCTCACCGTTTAACTTGAGTTGGAGCGTGTCTGGACAATCGCATCATTACTGGCTTGATTAAGTAAAACCTATTAATCTTGTCTTTATTATCGAGTTATTTAGTAATAAAATGTTAGTTAATCCTCTACGAAACAGACAGGTCATCGAACAAATATTTTTTAGAGAAAAACATAGTTTTGCTGTTACATGTTTGAGTATATATTCTTATTAAAGCATACTAGTACAAGGCATTAAATAAAGTTCAATTCCATTTAAAAAACGTAATTTAAAATAAAAATTACCTGAATTATTGATAACTATTATTTATAATCAAAACACTATAAACCACGCTATTGCTTCAAATTTGATGACATTGTAATAAGATTTCTAAAAGCTTCAGCTCATTCGTTTTATCGGCTGTCCCTTAATTAGATATGGATCTAGCCATTCAACGGAGTGTGCCGATCGAATATTTCATCTGATGAGGTTTTATAGATCATATCTTTATGAATAACATACATAAATAAGTATTGAATCGGCCTACAGTTACCTATTAACATTCCGAATATATTGGTGATAATATTGTCACCACCTACTTATACAAACATAAATCTTTTCAAAATAATCATAATAATCGTGAATATAAGTTGATTAGTCTGTATGTAGAACCATCGTTTTGGTGACTCTAATATTTAGGTGTTGCGGAGATCATAATTAGGGCGATTATTAAAAAAAAATAATCTAAAAGATAGCCCAAACCGGTACAAAATAACGGATGGCCAATATGAAAGTTCAATATTTTTTGCTCTACATAAAACCTTGCAAAAGTTAACAATTAAATATTAGATGCGAACAATAGGTCAACTCGTTGGCAATAAACAAAAACAGTAAACTAGTAAAACTAATGTAGTTTAAAAAAGATAAAAAAGCGGACACATTAAAAGAATCAAAGGGCCGCCGCCAACAAAGGCACATCGTAACTGCTATTCGGCGAAAAGAAATTTTGCACAACGCATTATGCAAGGTCTTTGAGGAATTGTCGTAGAAAAGAAATTTCGTAATGGCTTAGTGACTTTGCAATGTGTTTTTAATGTTTAGGATACATCTTTCCGATATTTGTTATGTAAATATTACAAAAGAGGTAAATGCAAATCGGTTTATTACCTTTAAAAAGATAAAAATAGTTATCAGTAGTGTTATGGTATGAACTAAGTACTTACGAGTATTGCCACTTTACACTTGCGGAATTTAATGTTTAATATAAAAATGACCAATGTTGGCCTAGTGGCTTTAGCGCGCTCTTCTCATCCCTGAGGTCGTAGATTCGCTCCCTGGTTGTGCACCAATGGACTTTTCTATGAGCGCATTTAACATTCATTCGTTTCATCGTGAGGAAACCGGCTTGCTTTAGACTCATCAAAGTCGACGGCGTGCGTCAGGCACAGGAGGCTTATCACCTACACGCCTATTAGATTAGCAAATGATCATGAGACATATACAGAAATCTGAGGCCTAGACCTAAAATGGCTTTAGCGCCACTGATTTATTTTTATTTTATTTTTATAATATAAATACACAGTTTTTTTGTATATGTTGTAGCAAAAGGACTAAATTGTGGAAGAGGCTTTAATATTGTTGAATTTATTAACGCGCACTTTTAGTAGGTATTTAACAGCGCGCATGCGTGATCCACTAGCAAGTGATTGGTCGTTAGTGCCACGCCTCGCGTTATGTTATAGATCAAAATATGTCGCATTTGACACATACAAAATTGGAGCGCCATTCTTTCTTAAACTGCCTCACCTTTGTACCTAAATGTTTCTAACGTAGTTTAATCGTTCAGGCATGTAAAGCAATATTTGGAGATACTAGTAACTTGATGGGTACCATTACCACATATATTCTCGTGAAGTAGATTTTTCTGGTATGTTGATTGAGGTAATAGCATTAGGACAAGTAAGAGTGGGTATGGGTGTAAGGCTGGGCTATTTCTGGGACAACGTGTTGCGCTATGTAAGATACATAGTAAACGGCGTATTCTAGAAGGAAAAATCATGGCCTCGTAACATTAGCCAGTGGACAGGTTTTGCGACTATGGAAGAGTTGCTGCAGCTGGCATAAGATACGCTTCACGAGACGGACAACCTCCAGTAATGAAAAGGCACCAAAAGAAGAAAGACTATTTCTATTGAGAAAAAAAATAGTTACACTACATATTATTGTTCCCGATATTCAAAGTTAAAATTCATTTAAAATTATTAAGAAGCACTTGTTTTTATGAACATTAAAAGAATATATCATTGTCCAAATAGTCCTTGCCACTTGCTACTGTTAAACAAACTGTTTTCGATTCTCAAGATTAAATAGTTGTTCTCAAACATAATACGTTCATTACAGTACTAAATTGTAGTGATACATAACTGTGGTAATATGAATTTGATGATCAGGTATTAGTTGGAAGGTCGGTACAATCTGACACAAGGCTGTCGAGTCAAAGGTCGCGCTTATGTTTGCGAAATCTATTCTAATATTATGAAGATGCTGCATTTGTTTTTATATTTTTTGCGGAAATCTGTTAATTATAATAATACATTATTAAGTAAAACACCGCAAACCAGTCGTATAAAAATAGGCATGCAAACGTCATAATAATAATAAATTATAATTGTAAGCAAAAGATATGGTCTAAATATTCTCCTAAGATATAAAGGCTCATCATGCATCAAAGTCGACGATTACAGACATACGGCATTGTTTACTATCTTATGTAGTTAATAACATATTTTTATTAGATTAAATTGCCTTATAAAGTATACATAATCCTGTCACTATATGTATTTATAGCAACAAGATTTAATGTCCACACTTCATTATTTATAAATTCAGCACTAAACCTAGAAATTAGCCCTGCGATCTAGATCAGACAGCGCCGCCGCTAGATCATAGATCTTATACGTCCGCGATCTATAGATCAAAAGGATCAATATGGATGAGTTGTGCATTCATGTGTCAAACGGTGCGCGCGCGCAGATAAGCATCTATACCACCTTCGTTCTGATTTATTTTATTTATATCAGCAGGTGATACGGATATGACGCATTTTTAATTATTATTTTGTACTATACATGGTCAGGGATAAGAAAGGCTAAAAGCTATTTAGATAAAGATATACAGTGTAATTAATATAAAGGATTAATAATTATCTTTGTGGACCTAAAAGTCAAGAACACCATGACAAGAAACTTAATAGGTTCCTGTGGTTTTAATTATTTCATTAGACATCATTTTACAAAACAAATATACATAATAATTTTGCAACACATAATACGGTAACAGATTATTGTGTTGTCTTCGAAATTTACAGTAGGATTCATGTCATGTCACCCTAAAACAGACGTGTTCTGATTTGATAGAAACAATAAAGTACTAAGCTAGTGCCTAAGAGGAAGAAAACTTAGAAGATAAATATACCTAATTAAGGAATCAACTCATGGTAGAGAGTTGCACAGTGCAGACAGGAATGGCGGGATTTGGCGGAGACCTTTGCCAAAGCTACACAGATACCTAAAAATAATGGGATAGAAATGTGTTTAAGTGTAAAACTTGCATATACGAAAAAAAATCGAAACATACTTATATTTTATAATTGGATTACGCGATAAAGATAGGTTACACCGCCAAACATTATATTAGGTTAACTATTAAAGCAAGCTCTTGGAATTGATAGTCAAATGAGAAAAAAATACATTCCTTTTTATTACGACCTCGTTTGTTAAAAACTTTTACACATTGAATTGCCTTGCCTAAAATGGTGAAATTTTCATCTTCAGGATCAGAGCAAATTACAACTGTGTACAGTTGAATCCGGGTCATACAGTATGTCGGTAAGTCAATAAATAGACAATTATAGAACAGTCAGTCACGGTGGCGTGGTGACGGAAGTGTGGCAAGACAACGGATGACAGTGGCGGCCACTTGTGTGTCAATATCGTACTGTCATTAATCTGGCCAACTACTGACTGACCTCATTTTTATGCAGACATTATTAGGAATTGCGTTATTCAATTAATATTCTTTAAGATTTGTATTAGGGATAATGTTTGGGAACTCAAAAATTACACTACATTTTCGAACTGTTCCTCCGACATTAGTTCCGCTCATGATGTCCTGGTTAATCATTTCTTTAGTTCGGCACCAGAACTGAATATTTTTGGGAAGACTGTTTTTATTTTTAACGTAGAAAAAATTGTTCATATCATTCTTACAATGTAAAACAATTTAACCATGCTGACAAAACCGGTAATTGCCCCCATTAATAAAAGTAACTGTGAGCCTGGAGGTCTTTGGTTTAATACAAAATGATAATTGGTTGCAGGAGTTTGATTATTTGCTACCCGATGAGTAGAAGTGATAAACGATACGTAGAGAATTATTATTGGAAATTTTGAGATTTAGTCACAAAATATTTCCATAGTAAACCAAGTCAATATAACTATTTCTTGTTAGTTACATACAATCAAAGTTCTTTTCAGTCGATCTTTTGGATTAAACCTCGGCCGTATGTCATTTCGATACAAAGCCATTGATAACTTTTGACTAATTAGAATGAGTAGTTCCTCTTATTTAAATGAATAACAACACAGTACGACACTTAAAAACCTATATAATTTAAACTTTGTATAAAAGGGAAAACTTGTACCAACTTTACGAGTATATAATCAAGTAACAAGTAAATGAAATCACTATCAAAAATTACTATTACTTATTCAAAAGGTGAAGAAGTCAGACTTTCTAGTTTCATCTTAGTGCATATTCTTATTGCCTAGTTAATAAGACCTAGTTTTCTTTGACACTTTCGATTACGTGTATTAACTGTTTTGTAAAATGTACTTTATGTCGCACAGATAAGGTTTAAATCAGATAAGTGTAGGGAAAAGGTTTTAAAGGTGCACTTTCAAGGGGTCACGGGATGAGTCCAACCTTTCACGCGTGGTTCGTTCTACAATGGGCGCGGTTATTTAGTTTTGCTTGCATTGTAAAGCTAAGATTTCAGTTTGTTGATATTTTGATAAAATATGCGGGAGAAATGCAGCGTTTTATTTATGTAAGCTGAGGGGCAGGTCAATATTTAAATAAGACATAGTTCAGTTTTTTTGCCTTCTATCAACGAAGGTTCAATATCCCTCATATCAATATAACCTTTACGCCTTTTCAGTTTTCGATATAAGTAAACTACATTTAGTTCCATCTATTCAGACAAGGGGCAAACTGGTAGGAGGCTCACCTGATGTTAAGACATACCGCCGCCCATGGACACTCTCAATAACAGAGAGTTCATGCGTTTCCAGCCTTAAAAGACGCTCAGTTGTGGAAGGTCGTGGTGATACGGCTGGAATTTCGTATTCTACATCGACGTCCGATAATGAAACTCCTCTGAACACAAGTTTATTTGAAATTGTCCATTATAAACGAGGCCTAAGCATTCTGCATTTCTCTTCATCTCTAGTTTTAGTACAAGTACATTTATTGAAATGTTTGTGGATTGTATGTTAATATATTTAGAAATACTGCCTCGATATTGAATCTTGATCTATTGACGAAATTTTCTAACATACAATAGTCGAATAAGAAGGACTTTATTCATAAATACTTTAGTATTGAACTTACAAATAATATTGTATAAACGTTTGACTTACGTTGGAATAGTTGGTAACATTACGCGGAGATCCTAAATTTGACTTCACGCGACACAATGCAATTATAAGTTTAAGTGATTGAAATATTTGAGCAGTGTTGGCCTAGTGGCTTCAGCGTGCAATACACATCCCAGAGGTCTTAGGTTCGAACACTTGCTGTGCACCAATGTTCTTTCTATTTGCGCATTAAACATTCGCTCGAACGGTGAAGGAAAACATCGTGAGGAAACCGGCTTACCTTAGACCCAAAAAGTCTGGCTGGTCACCTAATTGCCTATTTTTTTGACAAATTATTATGAAACAGATACGGAATCTGAGGCCAAGACCTAAAATGGTTGTACCGCCACTGACAATGTCACAACAACTTGTATAACATCCGTTTACTGACGCTTCAAAACGATTTTTAGCAAGACTACAAAATCTTTTATCCAACATCACTTGTAATGTCTAGTGTATAATGAAACAATGCAATCTCAAAGCATAAACTGAATTAGTTTATATTTTTCCAGTCAGGGCGAAGTTCAAAGAATTATAACGACACTCAGGGCTATAATTCGCGAAATAATTGGCCCTGAGATTTACAATAAACCCTTTGACCAGCGCCCATACATTACCGTATGCTAATGCGATATATTTCATAGCTATGAACTGTTTATAGTGGCCGAGCAGGTTCTATTTTAAATGTTATCGAATTAAAATGTCTACTGAACCTAATTATATACATCTGTTTTATGTTGATATAGTAATTTGTTTTGCTCTTTATAGCAGTAGGTACATAATAAAATAAAAAAAGCCTTTAACGCTGTTTGACTTATTAAAAGTCTCTATAAGTCGAACAAAATGGCCAAACGGAAGGGACCGCTAAACCCTATACGCGGTATCTCGAATTATTTAGACTTTGTAACTCGAACAAAATGTTATTTTCCTACGAAGTATTGATAATACATGTGTATACTCTATAACTCGAATTTCAAAATGGAGACTCCGTAAGTTGTAGAAGTACAGTTTACTCCATTATTATATAAGTAGTTTTAATATGTAAAAAGTATATTCCACAAAAATTAAGTTGAATTGTTCTTCAAATGCAACGCTACAAATCGAAAAATATACAAGGTATCGCATCTCTGTAAAAAAGCATATGTATCTCGAAGTTATTGTTAAGTCGAAAACTCGGTAACTCGATTTTTGCATGTTCCTTGACATTCAAGTTATAGAGATTCCACTGTATTTATTATACCTCTGTAGCGTTTTGAATCCATATTGGCCTTCATTAAATCGTGTGGTAATACGTGGCGGATAAATGATTTAGCTTAAATAATTAATTAAAAATAAATAATTATTAATTTGTATCCTGTAACAAGACCTGAAGCACACTGACAGAAGGAATCGAATTGGTAAATCCTCGCTTTAATTTGGAAATACATCTTTCTAATCCCTCAAAGCGACAGCGAACAAACTAATACTACTAATAATACTTAATAGACAAATTTGTTTATGATTCCTGATTGAATTTTTGAGGCTATTTGAAAAATCGGAATAGATGAGAAACTAAGCAAGTTCTATAATTGTATTAGTTATTAAAATACTTTTTTTGTTTTAGGAGGCTCACCTGATGTTAAGTGATGAACACTCACATTTGGAGTTGTAGAAATTGCTCTTGTCTTGAAAAACCTTTCGGAAATTCAGTAACATCTAGTAGTAGTACTACCAGTAACACTTGTGCTACTAATCATTAAACTTATATTTCTCAGTTGATAATTGTAGATATTATTTTTGTAAAGACGCTATTATTAGAGTCTTTACATCATTGCGATTGTCGTCATTCGTATTATTTTGTCAGGAAACAACTTGACCCCGACGATGTGACTAGCGAGATTTGACATTTTTTGTACGTGTAAATACATGAACGTAGTTTGAGCGAATTGGTTTATTGTGTTCATGAGATATTACATTAATAACTAACTCAACTAATTTTTGAGAGTTAGAATGAAATTATTTGTATGTTATGAGTTTTCCTATCTAAGATCATGTGAGACAGTGTGCCTCGAAGATATTGAGATGTGTCACCGTCCCATGTTTCGAATCAGCTGGATCCAAAGAGTGACAAATGAAAGAGTCCGTCAATGAGTCGGGACGACACAAAATGCAGACACCAAATAAGGAGTTTCATATCTGTTATATCATACGACTTGTTGCAGCTATAAATAGGAGCCAATTTAAGTCAAGAGACAGGCTGGTATAAGGAAGATGTCGTGGTTGAACGTACGGGAGTGGACCACAGCCGCCGAGAAGCTTTTTAGACTAGCGCAAGATTGCCGACAATTCAAGTTGTTAACAGCCAACCTTTAGCGATTAAGTCGCACCAGAAGAAGAAGAATATATGGCGAGGTAGAAGATAAGCTGTGTATAATTAAACATTATTATGTTACACTTACATTTAATTATTTATAATGTTCAAATAAAACAGGAATGTATGTTTTATTCTTCCGTGGCGAAACAAAAGCGATCCTATATCAGAACTTATTTATATTTATTACAAATATCATCGCGTATTATTACGGTCATTGCGATATTATCTTGTGTATATTTTTGACGGTTTTATATGAATTTATATGAACGATTACCCATTTGCTGAACATTCATATAAAATCCAAAGATCTTTTTCAGTTGAATTAAGGTTTAAATTGCAATATCATTATTAATATAAACGAAATAAACTTTGTCGATGTGACACTGTGTGTTCTCTAAGATTTTATTACTTTTAAAAATTAATATTTTGTTCTTCATATCACCCTGCTAACGCTCGCAGCGGGAGGGTTTTTAAATGTCAAGCACAAATAAACCATAAAGCTTTGTGTTAAGGCTTTTATTATGTAGTATCGCGACTCGTGACCCAAAGAAGGCTTCCAAGGAATCGCGGGTCGCGTTTTGTTTCACTTCTCAGTTGGATATTTTGATATGATCAACGAATGCACTAATAGTAGTGAAGATTTATCGGTTTTATTGCTAATAAAATTTTCTGGACATCGGGACTATTATGTTTTTGTGGTACTATGAAACAGATAAGGTAAATGTACTACATAATGGTAATTCAGTTATATAACTTCTTGTAAACTTGAAGTTAAAATAATTACGATTGTGATGAAATGTTATTTAACTAAACGACGTATCAAATAAAGTTTGTACCTATGAGTGATCCTGAGTCCTCTATCTTTGAAGACAAATAAATAAGTATTCAGAGACTTAATGAGAATTAAATAATTAAAGTAACATTCATTTCAATATTCCTACGCAAAAGAGTGAGGTAAAATCTAGCATTACATTCAACATACCAAGTGCATACTGGAATTTTATATTTAAGTGCGTCGGTATGTCTCGTAATTACGCAGGAATAACTGTGCTTATTTACTTACAATTCATAAATCAGGTGGCATATTAACAGAGTAAAGGACAATAAATAATAAATAAAATATTGTATAAAAAATATACAATTAATCAGAATATGGCTTAATTATTTTAATAGTTCAAATAATTTCTCTTTTATTAAATTTAAATTGATGAATATAATGCATAGTCCTAATTGGGTGGGAAAACTACCAATATTTATATTATTTAGTTTTATTAAACAGTTAAACAATTAAGAACAAAAACGTTCTGAGTCGGTATATTACTATTCCTTTACTCTGCTTTTAATCAGTAAGATCAAACGTTATCCGGTCGAACACGCTCCGACTGGTAATAAAACTAAAAATTCTAGATTATTATCAGTCTATGATAGCTGATATTGATATAAAATTTTATTGAAAATTAATGTGATTTCTATTTAATATTATGATTTGTTATTACCTGTCCGCGAATTTAATATAACTTGTAATTAGACTTTACGATATTATGCAAAGACTAGATTGGGTTTAAAAACAAATGAAATGTGACAACAACTCTAATATAATCGAAACGTGACACAGATTAATGATAAAGTCTATTTGGACAGTTGCGTCATTCTGACATTGAGTGTTAGGCATGTCACATTTGCCGCGCTTTTGTAGAAAATTTCAATTTGAGATAGAATACGTGTGTAGATACAAAATAAGCAGAACTGACATTTATTGGTAAGAAGTTGGAACAGTGGGAAAGATAGATCGCTCGGAGCGATTCGTGGGCGCGCTAATAGTACCATCTATGGGAATCCTAATTGTAACTTCTGGAAGCGTTTACCATTCAAATAACCGTTGTTCGGTACCAGAGTATATCATGCTATCGTCTATATTTGAAAATTAAAGAAAATGACTTTTACATTTCCTTTCCATTGTTGAAATAGTCATATAAAAATGTAAAAATCCATAGTTTTCAGACTTCATTAAGTAGATAAGAACTAAGAAAAAATACGAAATTATTATTAAGCAATTACTATTTAATATCGAGTTGATGTCTGAAAATTTAAAGTATCTTTTAGTTATAAATAAAACCATTTTGATAAAGCGCCAATAATGCATTGAACATTTTTCCATTGACACTTAAGTAATAAGTTACAAGTTATTTTTACTTACTAATAGGCAAGTATTAATTCTACATTACGTACATTTGCCACAGCGCTATCTAAACATGACAGATCATATTTCAAAGCATACATAATCGTATAAACAGATATACAACTAATTAAAACGAGTATTGCCGCTTATTTATAGAATTAAACCTTTTTGTGAAGTTTTTATTAAAGGGTACGATTCAATGCGAGACTACTGTTTATTAAAAACAAATAAGTGGTGCTATGACAGTTTTAGGTCGGGGTCTCAAATTTGATTTGGTCTATCTTATAGGTGACCAGCCTGTGCCTGACACACACCGTCGACTTTTTGGGTCTAATGCAAGCCGGATTCCTCACGATGTTTTCCTTCACCCTTTGAGCGAATGTTAAATGCGCACATAGACAGTCCGTTGGTGCCGCCCAGCAGGGGATCGAACCTAAGCAAATCGATGAGAGTCACATGCTGAAGCCAATAGGCCAACACTCTGTCTATTAGAAACTTAAAGAATAACCGAGTTTTTTATCATTTTGTTACAGGCATAGACTTCTTAGGAGATAAATGACTGTGTATAACAAACCCATTTCCCAATCACGAACATTAACACGTCCTTGTAAAATATGTACAAAAAATTAGTCGCTTAATTTTGCTTTACGTAACTTATTCTTAAAAACCGACCATTAATCTTCATTAAAATAAGTTGCAATATCGTAAATAAATAAATTCATGTCTAAGTAAGACGTGGTAGCTTTAACATCTCAATATAAATAATAAAGTGATCAATTAGTGAATAATTCAAATTCTCACCTCCGGCCAACTCAGGAGTTAATGTTATCGGAGTCCTGCAACAACCTTTAGTGTAAGATACCACTTTTAGTAATGTTAACTGTTTTTTTTAATTATTTTGTTAATGTAAAATAAATAATCTGCTAGACTAATTTCTATAATAGATTAGATATTAATATTACAGGCGAAAAGACGAAGCTTTCGTCCGCGTCGAAGCTGTATACAATCCACAGATTAAGCCAATATTAACAAGTGTTATACATCTTTTATTAAACTATGTATGAATTCAGTGCAGCTCACTAGTGATATAAAAAATGTGCTGTAAAGCTCGCGATATCATAGCCTAAGCAGCACGAAGCGTGCGTCAGTGTCGCGTGGGTGGGACGTGGGAACTTTGACTTTCAAAATGTATTCTGCATTAATTTGAACGGAATTAATGCACAGTGATTTATCAACGATATTATAATTATTATAAGGGATTGTAGATAACATTATTTGGGGAATACTTGGATCATGGTAAAAATATATATCAGCGATTTAAGTAGTTTGTTTCACTGTTTCAACAAAAGCTATAGTGTTACAGAGAAATCTAAATAAAAAGGGAAAGAATCTTGACATATCATACCAAAATCCATCAAAAATTACTCTGCTTTTTAACCGTGAGAGCACAGCACACTTTCATTTTTAATATTGATATACTACTTTACAAAAAATATAACACTAGATAAAATAAACATAAAATAAAAAGTGTTGTAAGAACAATGGAGATAACGCACGAAGATCATGCGTGGGCGCATTTCACACATTGATTTTAATATGACTAATGCATTTGATTGCTCAATATAAATTATGTAATGTATCTGTATCAATTGTTAACTATCAAACAGAACGTTAATATATTATTTATAACAAAATTTAGGTTATGGGAGCATTTGTTTTAAACATTTCGAGATTATTTGTATTAGTGAACAACAAATATTAATGATTTGCTGTCACAACATTGAAGACCGAAACCAATTAAACATAATGGAGGTATAAAAGAGACTACACTGTTTAGATGTCCGAGGATGTCAAATCATAGGCGGAGCAACGGCGTGTTTGGCCATCAGCATCTTTGTCAAAACACGCAACACGTTTTTCGTGTGACGATTCTCACCCTCTGGCTGTTATGGCTACAAATGTTAAATACCTGCCAGTCGACAATTATAAAACTCAGTTTTCATCATGACTACACCGACTGCACGAAGAGCCAACTAAGAGTCCGATCCAATACTATACAATTACCTCTTGATTACGGCTCTAACCTTTATTTAATTATAATTGTATACGATTACGCACTGTTTAGCTTTCTAGGCTAATTTTTAAGCTATAAATCATATTCGTGTGTAATAACTCTTTTATTTTTCTTCTAAATATTGTATGATATGTTATTACTTGGTGTGCATTTATCTAGATATATAGTGAAATATTTTGTATTTTGAAACATATTGTTGCGTATTCAAAAACTCAATTTAACCGCCATTATAATTGTCATTATTATAATTGTATCCCATTGATAAAGAATCTAATTGCAATTTTTAAACATGATACTCTTACAAATATTGTGTCAACGTTGTGATAAACAGGGACAAATCAGTACCTTCATTAAAACAGTGTAATTACTGACCGTACCCAATATATGGTGAAAGCTTTTGTTCGTAACGTAAAAGGCACACAGGGACCAAACTTTTTAAATTTGTCATCATTATATTTTATATATTTTTAATTATGTTTATTATTTATATGTTAAAGAAATTATAAATACTGTATATTTGATTGTTATGATTACTATTGAATATATTTGATAATAATAATTCTAATATAAATCTATACATTAATTTTAACTTGTCAAATTTTGAGTGTTGAAGGAACTTTCGCTTATGGAAACCATACTACTACGCATACGACTTCGACCAATTTGTGTTCAAGGACAAATACCTTTTAGTAGCCAATAAAAATTCACAGGGCTAATAATAATTTTGCTGTAAATAGCAGTAGATATTATTAATAAAGATGTCAGTGTGTATGAACTGTGATGTCTGCTTTGAAATGAATAAGGCCAATAAAATGGATTATATAATAATAGTTGATAGTTAATAAAGTTTTATACGATTTTAGCAATAAAATTAACGGTACAGTGAAGTGAGACGTGCCATAGGTCTTTCACACTTCATTTTAAATCGATTAAAGTCGATTATAGATAGATATCGATTTTAAATCGTTGTATGTGGCGATGCAAGGTGTCTTAATAATGCTGACGTTTATAGGAATGAAATAAATGGTTACTGTACTTTAAAAATATGCTTATTAACCTATATAACTAGAATGACTTTAATTTAAGGTATATATATAAGTGGAATTTATAGAAAGTAACAAAAAAGTGTGTGTACTTATAGACACGCGTTAGAATTTATACTTCTTTGGCGTAACAAGATAAAAATCTTTTCAATTTTTTTTACGTTTAACGTAACGTAAACCACACTAACAATAGAAAAAGGTATTTAACACATCGAAAGTTTTGTTATAACGCATTTTAATAAACGCATTTTTTTTAAATGTTGACTATAGCTAACTTCAGCGTGTCGGTTTTTTGTGACGGTGTGCGCACGCATCGTAAAAATTTCCTTTCATCATTTTTCTCTTACGTGCTAAAAGAAGTATAACTTAGAAAGTGCGATCATCAAAGCTGCTAGAAATCATCTAGCAGTTTGATATTCCAATATGCTCGTAGTGGTCATACATTTAAAGTAGAAAAAAGTTTGGGTATTTTTGTAAGGTTCAAAAATATAGGAGCTACTTAATCCCTAACTATGATAGGCTAAATTTATTTCCAAATTCCAAAAGACAGGTTACTAGTAAACAAAGTTGGTTTTACGAATGCGTTTGTTTGCAAATTTAATTCATTTACTAGAGAAAGGGTAAGATAAGTATTTTCTACGTCTTGTGCATCTTAACATGACACAATTGAGGTATTCTGTGCCGAGAGGTTTGACCTCCCGACCTCAGTCTGCTAATAGAAAATAATATATATTTAAATTTACCTTTAGTAAAGATTTAAAGTCCCTGTTTTTGACGTCCTTTTAAAATAATAAGAATTCGTTTTGTGTTTAGATAAACAGTTGATGTCGAATATGTTTTGCTATAAAAAACTCGAAAGGACTTTTGGCCACAATCCCACCTGATGAAGACACGCCTGTCCAATAGATGCCTATTAAACCGCCGCTTAAATGAACTCATACTAAACTGTCTAGGGATGATGGAAGGGGGCAAGGATTTCCACTTCTCTGCTGTTCTAAAAACATGACGAACTTTGTCGATTATGTAGTGTGGCATCTGGGGATGTCAACGACAACTGGGTGAAACTCCAGCGCATTGCTAGATGTTTAAAAGTGGATGGTATATGGAATATAAAATATTAAAAAATCTTTGTTTAGGTAGGTACTTACAGATGATATAGCAACCGTTAAAGACACAATTAAAAAGCTCTTTGAAAGCGATGACATTACAAACAGCTTATTACCTGCAACAAAAATTTAAAATTAGAATAGATATTGATATTCAATCTTTGACAATAACAAACAAATGTATAGAAGTTCTTTGTTAATTGTCTACCTCTGACAATATTGTCGTTTTATAAAAAAAAACAATGGCGCTACAACTTTTAGGTCTTGTCTATCTAATAGACAAGTATGTGATCTGCCTCCTGTGCCTACACGCCGTCGACTTTTCGGGTCTAAGGCGAGCTGGTTTCCTCTCGATGTTTTTCTTCACCGTACGAGCGAATTTTAAATTCGCACATAGAAAGAAAGTCCATTGGTGCACAGCTGAGGATCGAACCTATGACCGCGGATGAAAGTCGCTCATTGTCATTTTAATATACTCAAATCAAATTCTACATAATACATTAACACCCTTGGAAAGATCTGGTAGTTCGTTATAAATGTAATTCTCATATAACTATATATTTTAGAAAATGTGTTCAACGGTTCCTTTAATTTGTGTAAAAGTTGTTTATTGATATGAGTTCGAACTCGAAAAATAAATAATGAGAAAGGATATATGATAAAATTCCCAAGATTTCCACCTGTCCATAATAAAAATGATTCGAAGCCATAATAAACTATGCCTTTATAGCGACCATACGATGTTTTGTCACCTGTTAACTCCCATACAGCATGTATTAACATAGCACTTAAGCTATTAGAGTCTCCACTGGGTGTGGCCGAGTCGCGAGTTAACGGAACCTTAATATATCAACAAAAGATTTCGGTGTGAATTATTAGGTTGTCAATATAGTATTTTCCCCATAGATAGGCTTACGTAGAAAATAGGACAATTACAAAAAGTGGTCGTTATGAAGTACCTTTTCATTAAGACAAAATAAACGAGTATCACAAAAATAATTTTAACTCCCTGAGATTGAAACGATACATATTGGTACAAAGTTTATTATTATAACAATTAATTAAAGTTTTATATTAAATGTTTTTAGATAAAAATAATTATATTAACTGATAATGTTGCATGATAAAAGTTAAACAGATTCTGAATTATTCGTTATAAAAATACAATTATTTCCTTATTAAATAGACAGATTTATTTTCGGAAAAGGGGTTTATTTTAAAACATAACTGACTTGTTTCAGTTTCGTATCTAACAATGAATGTATTCATCCCTTGCAATAAGCTGTTGGCAAAACAATTATCACGTATTCAAAATAAAACGTTTCTTAATCCCAACACAATGGTTGTCTTTAAAAGCAAATTTTAATCTCGTCTACTACCCTAGAGACAAATAGTCATAAATCAGAGATGGCATGTGGTTTGGCCGTTTCTTCTAACAAAAGAAATTAACGTTTTGTTAACAATTCGTGTCAATACGTCCAATTATATTAGGTGTAACTTAATTACGAATTACCGAGACCACCAAATGGGCAATTCCTTCATCTACCATAACAAAAGGAAAAAGAACAAAAGTGAGTTTCATTACGTTAAAGTACGATTTTTAAACGTTCTTACAAATCTGTGTTATCTGTGGAATTTCAGAAACAAAGTCTGATCGATAATGATCGGACAAACAGAGCGGGGAAAGTCGCGTTTCTAAATTAGCACTTGCATGGATTGATAGTGGACGAATTAGCAACTCGGCTTGGTCGCGCGTTCATATGTCACCATATGTTTGGTTTTTCTAGGATTTTCAATTTTATTTATTTTTTGCTCTCAAACATCAAACATGTGAAAATAAGGACTATCATATAGTTATGAAATAAGGTTATAGAAAGGGTATGTGTGAAAATGAAATCAGAACTTAAGAAGGCGTACCGCCACTGGATCTGCCATACAACTTCTCCATAATTAAATAGCTCGCAATATACAGCTCGGCGGGACTCTTTGTATGAAAGAAGTCGCATGTGTTCGCCAAACAACCGCGAATATACAATGTAATAATAAAACTTATTTCTTATTATAAACCGTTTGAATGTATACATTTCCATAACCACCGAATATGGCATGGCCCATTTATGTTTTCTTTCTCGCTCATCGTGAAGCAAATCTCAAGTTTACAATTTTTGTAACAAGCTTATATACAGATTCAATACCAAATGCGTAAAACACAACAACGAAGGCGGTAAGGTAATAATTGATATTTAATTTATGCTTCAATTACTGCAACCTAGTACGAATTATTTCAAAATATATTACATCTATCGATGTAAAATATTAATGCGTAACCTACACGCACTTAGCACAGTATTACGTAGTCCGGAACGATTGTATTAGCACCCACTTTTACATGCCTTCAATTTACGAAAACTATTATTTTGTATGTGTATATTATTCAATAATGATTTATAGAAATGTAAGTAATGAAAATGTATGAAATGCAATATTTTCAGTCGGAAGAACTTAGAAAGTATATTTTAAACCTATACTTAAATAATAAATAATTCGATTTAAAGCAAGATAAACTTTTTCTCGTACCATCAATAATCATAAATACTATATTTTTTGACTGCCTTGATTAAAAGGTAAGCTTTTGGATTGAAATCTTTTACTATTGTAATATTCATATATATGTTAATAAATTGATAAACCTAAGGGTAGACTCCATTACTAACGACTTTGTTTTTGTCTGAATTGTATACATGATTTACTTTATACTTTACTTATAAATGGGCTCCATTCCTTGAGTCAGTATTTCTGGCAGATGTCTCTGTAGTACCAGTTGTAACTAATACATATATTTTTTGCGAATAAAACAAAAAAATATATATAATATATACTCGACTTCCTATCGTATTCATTACTTCTTACCTCAAAACATTGATAGTACTACAACAGTAGTTATGAAGCTATTTCCTGAAAAGATTTCTCTTGTCAGTTTGCACTAGTAATATGGAATAGTTGTCAAAGTAGAGAGTGGCTCTAACCTTTTCTGCATACACTTTTACTTTTTATATATATCAATTGCCACGTGTGTGTTTCTGTTTATGTAGTAGAGAAGTAGACAATATCCGTACATTTATAACCTTGCTGTTTGTTATGTATGGTTTTTATATAATTAATATTTTCAGCTAGTTAAGTTTAATTAGAATAGATGTGACCTTTAAGTTCAGCGTCCACTTCTTGGTTGTGTCTTTAAAACTATAGTAAATATATCCAAGAAGAAAACAAAACTGAGAGTAAATATATAAATGCTTATAATAACTTAAAACCTCTTGTAAACGAGCATTAGCATAGTGAAACTGGTCAGATCTATTAAAGATAAAATGATATCTCCACCATCAAAGGATACTTCGGAATTGAATTTAAATGTTATTTAGATTTGTATAAAGGCTGAATGATTGATATTGAATCGAGGTTTCATTCGAAAGACGTGGATCGTGAAGGCAATGTATTACTGTATTAACAGTTTATCTGTGGCTTAGAAAGTAATTGCTAGAATTCATAAAATGATATGCCTTAATCTGTACTCCTTACATATGCCCATGCGTATCGTAAAAGGATAAAAATGTACTATTTTTCCCTTTCTAATCCAATTTTTTTATTACACAAAACACGTGTACGTAAACAAAATGCCCTCCGCCCCACTTGGAGGACATTAACTCACAAAGATTATTTTATATTCTTTTGGATTTATATTATAATTCGGTTTTCTTTCGTAACTTTGACATAAGCTGCTGGAAGAACCTGATCCTTCATGTATTTAATTTTCTCCTGTTTTGTATTATTTTGATGTAAACAAAGTGTAAATTATTATTAGGACATTCCAGAGATGCAATCATGCACTCGTTATATAATCATATTTTGAAACTAGTTCGAGCAAATTTTTCATGTTTTAAAGAATTTTTGAGTTTAGTTTTATTACAAAGAAAAAAGATTTTAAAATTAAAAGTTTATATTAATCTAAGTCAATATATTGTTAACGTATTACAACTGGGCCGTAAGGTTAATCTTTCATCTGGTATCGAATTTCACACAGATTAAAAAATGTTATTGTTAGATAAATGTATTGATAGTGAGAGGCCGCTCGGTAAATATATATTTTATATAATTGCTTCTACCAAAGGTCATCTGATGGTGCGTAGTTAAAAAAAATGAAAGTAGCTTTAGTAGTCTTTGGGGCAGTAAATTATTACATTATAAATGTAATATTAAACTTCTGACTGGCTTTTATCAATGTATCGTTTAAAACTAATCTTCGAAAGTTAAAAAACATTGTCCTGATTCCCATTGATCAGGTTTTAACCGTATCTTTGAACAATTAACCGTAAAATTGTTAAACAAACGTCTTGCAACACGTAAAACAATAAAGCAATTGAGACAAATTAACAAAATATTGATTTTCGAAATAGTTTTTCCACGGTTTTGATTTTTATTCGGTTGATACACGCGATCGAGCTGTGTGTTAAGATTTTAAGTTGATTTTTATAATATATTTTATTGATTGCAGTATGTACTCTGTTGGACTAGAACTTTGCAAGTTTAAGCCCGGGGTCCAAGGCAGATCAATTAACATACATATTCAATTATTATAAACTCTAGAATAGGTGATTTTTATATATGATAATGTATACCTTAATCCATAGAGTATATATTTGATGCGACTGCTTTAATGATATTTTGAATTATTCACATGTGGCTGGCCTAATGAGGACGACTCTATGTGAATTATACAAAACCATAGCTTGATATGGTAGCGAAACTGTGACCCAATGCCTAGTTTATTTTAAACATGTTAATCGTTCCTGGGTGGGATAACTCCATCTAGAAGGTAATCGTGTTAATAACAGTGTAGGAGGTTTGTATTGGGATGTTACAAGCGTTAATTACGAAGATACGGATTACGGATGCTTAACACCTCATACTGTGATGGCTCGATATAGGTGATAATTAAAAGACTCGTTCTTAGATTGAAGCTTAAGAATTTTAGTATTTTAAGTACAAGAACGTTTGAGTAATATCTACTTTCATAATGTCTATTTCGCTACTAATATATTACAAATCTATTTTTGATTTTCCACGCACTTATATTAGGAACTGTTTTGGTTAGAATTGCAAAAATCTTTATGATGCTTTAAATATTTATAGCAGGCGGAATTCCAGCATAGACACATATGTTACCGTTTTAAACCGCGATTGAAACCTTGTTTGAACTTTCAGTCAATTTTAAATAAACTGTAATATTTGTAAATAATTGGGTATTGTTTAGAAATTAAGTAGGTTGTACCTTTTAGTTTATATTACAGGAGGCTCACGTGATGTTAAGTAATACCGCCACAGCTACTCACATCGCCAGTGTGTTGCGGCCTTTTAAGAATTCGTACGTATTTTCTTCATGATATCATTAAATTTTTTTAACAATCACATTCTAAAATGTGAAAATAAAGCCTTCAGTACCAAATGAACTAATCAATTTAATCACAAGCATTTAACGTTGCGAAAGAAAAAAACATCGCGTTAACTAGCAATTGATATGAAGTTCGCATGCACATCTTCATTTTTGAATATTGTAGTTATGTAATGATATTTGTAATGTTGACAGCGGACTTTGAACAGTTTTCATTTCTGTAATACCATACATTACGACACATACGTAAATAAATAATTCCATTTCAATTTTTTGATTACTACCAAATATATCTCCGAGAATTGTATTGATTAATGTGATAATTAATATGCACTGCCTATTATTTCGTAATGGTAAAAATTTTGAATGTATAGATCTTTATTATTATTAAGTGCAACATTATTTTTAACAAATAAAACAGTGCAAGAGGTTGCGCTCCAGTTCTCATACTCTTGAGCATACTCAAGACATAAGAATAAGCGTCGTTTAAAAGTCTAGATTTTATCAAAAATAATTTTATAAATAAACTATGAAACTGGACCTAAAGTTTTCGATATTGAATTTTTCTATTATAACATTATTAGCAGCATAGCATAGCGCTAACATGAGCACAGGATTTTGATCTCCTACTTGCAGATAAGACAAATGGTCATGAAACAGGTACATAAATCTGAGACCAAAAATGGTTGTAGCGCTACTGATTTATTTATTTATATTATTAGCAAAGTCCTTATATTGGAATAGCGAATTTAGCTGATTAGAGCCTCGTAAACTAGGAAACATTTCTTTTATTATTATTTCGCGTTAAGTTATTTTAAAGCCTAGCTACCGTTAATGTTTATATTTTGTAGGATTGAGATGGAAAAACGCGCGATTCGATCATTTAGAGCAAACCAACTAACCTTGAACTTGTGAAGTAATTACTCACGGACTAGCGATGCTTCATATTAAATTTTGTTTTGTAACGTTATTTAAGAACAACAT
This sequence comes from Pieris brassicae, assembly GCF_905147105.1. Lineage (NCBI taxonomy): Eukaryota > Metazoa > Arthropoda > Insecta > Lepidoptera > Pieridae > Pieris > Pieris brassicae. Next base: position 496,777 of record NC_059669.1, read on the forward strand.
TTATTAAAACCGCGCGGATTCGAGCGGTTTCGCGAAAAGTATGATACAAGTCAGGAAACGGGAAACCTCTGTCGACTGTGGTTTCTAATGTTGAACTATTTAATTGATTAGTTTTGCGGTTGTTTATTGATAACAGGGCGTTGTACCTACATTTTGCACTCATTCCGTGATATGATTTTTATCAACAAAATTCACATTACCCTTAATTATTAAATAATATATAAAGAATTGTTTCTTTAAATATAGATATTACAAATTAGAAATAAAACTAAACAGACTTCTATTCTAAATCAGATTTAGGTGTACTATCAGTTATCGCGAAAAGTATGATTCAATTCAAAAAACTATATTGTTGTCGTTAACCTATTGTGGTTTGAACGATATAATTGATTAATTAATTAGTTATTTATGACATGTCATCTCCAAATAAATGTTATAAGAATTATTTAGTTTCATTTTATAAGATAATTTATTGTTATCCCGAGGACATGTATCTCTTTTTAATTAGTACCAATATTAGTAGGTAATACTGCTAGGTATTTTTTACAATGCAGTCTCTTTTTCTGTATGTAACTTAAATTACTTAATGTACTTCGATTACACGATAACATTATGAACATAAAAAGTAATACAATTAGCAAGGAGAATGATATAACGTTATCATGTCATGAGCAGTAAATGCAGCACCTTGATCTTGCCCCAGTAATGGCATCGCGTGAGGCTGATTACCATATTGTTTACATAATTCGTTCACCATTTTCTGCTCACTGACTTACGATTGTATCTAATCCAGTGTCTAATAATATAATCTAGGTATTCGTTTGTAATGTAGAGGTATATACAGGAGTTAGAGCAGTATTGGCTTATTGGTTTCAGTGAGCTTCTCTCGTCCCTGAGTTCGTGGGTTCAATCCCCAGCTGTGCACCAATGGACTTTCATTAATGTGCGCATTTGACATTCGCTCGAATGGTGAAGGAAAACATCGTGAGGAAACCCGCTGGCTTTAGACCCAAATAGTCGACAGCGTGCGTCAGGCATTGGTGGCTTATTAGATTGACAATGAAAACAGATATAGCAATCTTAGGCCCAGACTTAAAAAGGTTGTAGTGCCACTGAATTATTTATATCAGACGTAAAACAGTTCCAGTATAAAAACGCGGAAGGGTGTCGATATTGTCTAAAAGTGTACTTTTAACAATCCTTACCTGCGATCGCATCTGTTAATCGGAATCGAAAAGTGACCTAGTCTTGTATAGTTTTCCCCAAGTGCGAGAAAGGTTTAGGGGTATATTTTGGTTGTTATATACTATGGTTTTATGTAAAGTGACAACGGTTATTGTCGAAGAGGTCCCTATTTGTTTTGTCATACACAAAATCTACGCAAACAAATCTCAGAGCGGAGTTAATTATTATTCTAAAGAAGAAACTTATCTTAAATAGATGTGTGGTAAAATATTTAAACAAACATTTAGAATATGACAGTCAAGTGTTGAAAAAGGTGTTAATTAAATTTCAGTTTCTTTTTGGCGTAAAAAACAATGAAGAGTGACCTCTGATGCTGTGACAAAGGTCTCGTTACCTGCTCCGACATCTGTCTGGATTTTTAATTAATTTGATTAATTTTTCAAATGTTATTACAGCGAATTTGAAATTTATTTGTATTAACACTTCCGAGGTTTTTTTATAGTTTTTAAAGCTGATGTTATAACGTTAATATACAGTTACTCAATATTAAAGCCAAGATGTTGCCATTTCTACTGGAAGTTCCAGAGTTGTTTTACTTTCTTACAGTATTCAAGACGAGTTTTTAAAAGATAATTCCTAAAGTTAAACACTTAAATCTACTATTTTGAATGATTTCTTTTGTGAGTGTGATTTCTTAAATCCGACAATTTTACACCACACGACATTTGTGTGACGAAACCGTGCGAGTCGAAAATTTCACAATTTGTAAACGGATACACAAAATAGAAATCACTCAGAATATAAGCATAATCTTAAAAGATTGACAGTACAATGTGTTCGGGTGTTATTTGTGAAAATCAATCACGGAACGCACGACACGCCGCTCGTAAAATCAAAACTCTATAGCAAGTGTCAATCGAGTTATTGCTACTTATTACGTGTGGGAAGTCTAACATCCCAGCGGTTACGACACGACAGTGGTCGCCGACGATTTTTTCAGTCTTAATATTGAGGTTACCTAGTCGGAACCGTGTCATTTAGGGCATTTATCTATTTTGAAGATATTTTACAATTAATTGCATATTTTATAGTAATGATTTCATGGTTATTGCGTTAGCCGCACGATATTTTGTCTTTATTAAACGTTTAACGCCCTCAAAAATCGTACCATGTGTAGTATCATTTCAAAGTAGACATAACGCCGCCTAAGTATATTTGAAAAGCTTTGTTTGAAACGTAGTTTATTTTAATGAGCTTTCAATAAAGTTCTAACACTAGCAGCTTATTATCTATCATAATTATCATAGCTTTGGGACCTTTTCCAATCATCCTTATGTTATTATGAAAATGCTACCAGCAACCACGCAAAAACTGCTTTGATTTTACAGCCTTTGAAATTAATGGAATCCTCATCGTCAGCACGTAAAATTACAATTAGTACTGTTAATATAAAAAAGTTGATAATATATGTCAACTAGTGAGCTCGTTTGTAAACTCATGTAAGACAAAACAAAATCAACATAAACTTCTCCGAAAACTGAATGACTACTTGACATTTAAATAAGGATCCGTTACACCACTCAGCAGACGATTTCTTAAAAAAGGCATAGTAATAACAACCTGTCAACGTTCAACATTGACAAATTAAATATCACGGCTAGCACCGGTGCAGCCAGCAAAGTGATTTAACTGAGATTTCCGATGTTTTCGAGCTGCTGTTGTAATTTGGCCGGCGGCAAACCAAAGTTTGTCAGTCGGGTGTCTTCGGTGCGATGTAATTAGAGATCGGATTATGTAAGGGGTCATGCGAACCGAATGATAGAAATCGTCTTAGTGTGTCGTATGGTTTAAGTTTTGTAGAAAGCTTTCAGATTTTTGACCTTTGATTGGTGTAACAAATGCAATATGAATTTCAATATAAATTTTAAAGACTTCTTAACGAGGAGGAACAGTCACAGCAAGGTCTACGTGATGTTCAAAGCCTGTGCTGGTTACACCAACTTTTAACAAGTGAACTGTGGAATCGACTTCCGATGGGGGTTTGCCCTGAGACATATAACCTCCAACTCAAACTCGAGTGTAGTCCTCTCTCAAAGGCCGACAACGCACCCACTAAAAATGGGTGCTTATGGGATACGATGACTGCCCTTTTTGGGCGTCCAGCAGGCTCGTGTACCCTCTATTATATTAAAAAAACCGCAACTATGCTTTAAAGAATAAATGATATAAGGTTAAGACTTTGTTAATAATGAAGAAAATATTAATATAGTAAAATATAATGTATCATTATATGACCCCAAAAGATCGCCATAAGTTTATATTTCAAACCACTCACTTATATAGGATCTTAATGATAATTAATAGTCATTTAAACATTCAATAATTAATGATAAACTGTGAGCTACTTATAAAAATAATTCATATTTCAATCCATTGTGTAATGACTTGTGTTATAAATTAACATTTGATACTTTCCTACGGTAAAAACAAATTAATTGTTTATAAGATCCGATAGATCAGTGATGGAAATAAATTACTTTTAACTAATGATCTATGACAATCAAATACGATAACTGTGGTGTCAAATATAATAGGTGTTTTGTGTGAACTAAAGTCTCTTTAATTATTGTCTATAATTCGAAAAGGCGGACCAGGTACATATAATTTATTATTAAGTCTAAGTCAGTACTTTTTTTTATTGAAAATTATTAAACATAGTATTGTCTTTTGCTAACATAGCTTTTACACATTGAAAGAAAACACTTTTATACCGGATTGAAGCTATGTATTATTATAAAATTATAATTTGCACCACGCGAGCTGTGAAGCACGCGAAACGTCGGAAAAATTTAAACTTATGTAAATATGTTTTCTTTCATTATTAAACATTTCATTAAAGGTATTTTTTATGAGTTTGCTTACGAGTTATATGCACCATGTCTTTTTAAATAGCGGCATATCATTTCCTATTTAATTTGGGCCTTGTAATGGTTTTCGTAGTTATATAGCTACATTATATATATATATATTAATAATCGTCTTTGAGACATCGACATAGACATGCCTAATTTCTGATTATTTTGCTTCATGTCTGCACATTTGTCTACATTAAATTTATACAAATTCACTAAACGTTGGTAATGTTGTCTTGTTTTTGATAAATGACACTTATGGATTGGAGACATCACGAAATACCAATAAAATCTAAGTACTTTCGCATCGTAAACAAGAATGTCTCAGAACTAAATAAGGCGGACTGTGCATGAACGACACACGAATATAAGGATTATGGGACCGTCTACATGCAGTTACTAAAATTAGATTCTTTTACAAGCCCAAGAACAGGCCCAAAAGTGGAAGAAAATGACTATCAAAATTACATAACTAGACATTGATATGTCTCTGATATAACTCTGATCTCGAATATTACATTTCTTTAATAAAATATTGCATATAAGTTTTGGTTCAAGAGATTTCCCCTGTAACTACATATGTATCCTTCGATTAGTGCCTATAGTAATATAAATTTTTGTAATGTCTACTTGTTGTTCAAAACATTGTAAGATAAAAATATATTTTATTAATATTAAAAAACTAGTTTATATTTTACCCAAACTAGTATAAATATTTATATTGGTTTTAACGAATAAGTAAATATTCCTAGTAGATATTTTATAATCCTCCTAGAGTATCGAAACATAGGCCGAATAGTATGTTAACCCCAGAGAGCGCTCACGACCGAACTCCAATGAAGTTGTACACTTTTGATACATTTTACGAACAACCAGGAAGATTGTAAAATTGTTCTGGCATATTTTATATCAGATGACATTTAGAAAACTGTCACTATTGCGCATCTCGATTTATAATATTTAATAAATGGTTAGAGAATTATTTGTAACTAATCGGCATTGCATTTTAAGATAATGTAAACAAAATATTATCATTCACGTGTTAATATTTTTATTTCTCTTTCCTTGGTAAGGTTTCTTAATACAATAATTTATAATTGCATTGAGTTCAAGGCGAATAATGCATCCGGTGTGTTTTTGCAAGTAGAACTATCTTAATTAATGTATAAATCCTTACTGAGGATAAGGTTCTTTCAAATATACTTTAAGATAATTAAACTTTTCTATGTACAGAGACTTTGAACGTGAAAGAGTTTCCAAGAATAGTGGGGTGATTCTACTTAAAATTTATTTGAGTTGTTCGTCAACGTTGTTTTAAAAACATACCGATAAACGCTTTTAAACTATATGATAACATAAAAATGAGATAAAAGCTCTCTTAAAAGCACTAAGTAATATAAGGGCTAGATTATCAATTAGATTCCAGTTACAGACATCGTCGATTTTCTCATATGAAATAAAATGATGCATTTCGTTTATATCGGGCTGGGTGCGAACGGTACTTGATTATGATGTTCTGCGTCATTACACGTGGGAACTGGAGTGGACTTTTGTAAAAGTATTAGATATGATGTCATGATTATAGAATGCATTTTTGTTTAGTTAAATATTTTTTTTAAATCCGCTGTCATATGTTCATGTAATGTGTAATTATTATAATTACCTTTATATAAACATTACTGATTAGAGTCTTATAATATCTCCAGATTACTATTCTGAAGTTATGAGTTACGAACGTTTTATACTGTAAACGAAAACAAAATTATTTTATTTTTAAAATAAGCATATTTTACAAATTATAAAAGTATAACATTGTTTTAGATAAACCTGTTTTTATTAACGTTCGTGGTTTTTAGTTAATTTTAAATTAAAAATTACTATATTCACATGTACTGCATTATCAAACAATCTTATTAAATTACGTATGTAGAGCTTTATTTTATTTTATATCTATGAAAAAAAAAAAACAAATGAATATTGTCAAAATTAAGGTTACATTTTAGTTAAACCTTTAGTTGATGTATTTTAAAGTTAATGCGATTATGATGATTAATGCACAAAAAAGCGATTTTAATAAGAAAACATTATATCTTGAGCAAAAAATGTAATAAAACATTAAACTATTTAACTTAACCCATAATACTAATTTATCGAGCTGATTAGAGCAATTTATAACACTTAAATTTTTAATTAGCTTAGTTTTATTCGTATTATATCAAATCCAATGTATTAGTATAACTTAACTTTTTTAAAGGCATCGTTTCGCCTAATTAATGACTTTTATTGTCCCTAGATGGCGCGTAAGTCGTTGAATAAACTAGATCGAACAAAAATTCTACATCGAGACATTGATCGACATGGTTTTTTACATACATACGTTTAATGATGCTGTTTTTGCCGTTTTGTCATTTCTGCGAAAAAGCCTGCCTTTTAACACAGTAGGCTTCTGCTAGGAATTCTTTTCCTGTTTTCAATGGATTGATGGTGACTGCCTCAATGAGATGTCATTAAGCGATCTCGTTTGTAGGAACTTTTTTCAAGGAAAGACTTTGCTTAAGAACATATATTTTTGTAATAACCGTTTATGATAACTGAAAATAGGTTTGTAGCACTAGCTTATATGAAAATTTATCGTTAATGCTAATAACTATTGAAATATAGTCTAAATATTATTGACCATATTTACAACGACCTATAAAACTTTAATAAGAGGTTATAGAATAATTAGTTAAATAAATAATTTAAATACTCGAGTAATGTTTACCCAAAACAATATTATCTTATTAAAATGATAGTACAATTTTATTTTTGAGTATACGACGCTGTACCTACCAAAATACTATTATATGTTTGAAAGAAAACACTTTTTAACCGGATTGAAGCTATAGTAGTAGTGTTTTATTTCAATGTGTAAAAGCTATGTTAACAAAACACAACACACACACAACAAAACAAATTTATGTTTTATAAATATTTATTATTGGTGATTCATTTTCGTTTTACGCCTGCGTCATAAATAAACAAAAAAAAATTCTTTAAAATGGACGTCAAAGAGAGCAATTAAGTTTCCTAGATGGTGATGGATGGTTCGCTAAATATCATAAGTGTGGTAAGTGAAGAAAGTGAATGGTGGTATATGTGTCACCAGCGCGTGCCAACCTAAGAACCACTGCTATTTGATTAGATCGATTTGAGCCTATATTTAATAGAATTATTGTTATTTCGTATTTTGAGCAGTGTTGGTCTACTGGCTTTAGCGGGCGAATCTCATCCTTGAGGTCGTAGGTTCGAGCCCCGGCTATGCACCAATAGACTTTCTGTGCATTTAGCATTCACAAGAACGGTGAAGGAAAAACTTCGTCAGCTTTAGACTCGACGAATCGACGGCGTGCGATAAGCACAGGAGGCTGATCACCTACTTGCCTACTTGCCTAATTAGATTGACAAATGGTCATGAAACAGATGCAGCAATTTGTGGCCCATACTATAAAGGTTGTAGCGCCACTGGTTTGTTTTGTTATTTAGTATTAAATGTAGTATAAAGCCGACTGAAAGATGACTTAATATATTTAAGGTATGTTGGTAAGTTTTCTGTGTTTTTTAATCTTTAGTAGGCAATCAAAGACTATACGCCATGTGGGTGCGCTTACCAATTCAATTATTGGTTAATATAACACATAAATTTCTGGATAAGTTACTAATATGAACCCTAACTGGGTTTAAGACAATCGTCATTGTATTCAAAGCCTAACTCGAAAGACACTTTTTGTGAACATAGGTCCGTGAGAATAATTCCCACACATGTATTATGCAATATTTTTATTTTCTTTGTGTTTTTAATAACTCGCGATATTATGAACATAATGGTCAATTGTTCAATTGAACCTAAATAAAGGAGGTCATGCATCTATGTCCTTAAATTGTCATTTATCGTAGATAAGAATGTGTAGTTGAAAAAATTCTAGTATACCTGAAAAGTTGTAAAAGTTTTTATAATTATTAAATTTATTTATACTCCTTAACCTTTACATCTTTCAAATTCCTTGCGTTGGTAAGTTATCTTATATAGTTGTATTACTTTGAGTTCAGCCCTACCATTTTAGATTTAAGCAATTCACAAGAAACAATTGGTACATTAGTTGCGTTTATATATAGTAACAATAACATTTGTGCAATAAATACTTGTTTTGTATCAGTTATAAGAAATGTTTTTGTCGGGTATTGTGCTTATTTTTCACATTGTTTATAGCTTAATTTAATCATAAGTAATATTGTAAGAGTAATATGACTTAATGAACTATTTGCAAAATTCTCTAAAATAATTTTTCTTAAAAATTTTAATACAGAGTTTTAATAACAAATAATTTAATTAACTTTTGTGGGCTTGGCAAAAGGTGAACTGGAACTTTTATAAAATTTAACACTTTAGTTATTATTCCAAAAGTTATATTTTAAATTAAATTTGTAATACCTAAAACAAAACAAACAATTTACTTAGAATTAAAAATAAATTTGCCTAAGAATGTTATTACCACGTGTTAAAAACTACCACTACAGTTAACGCTTACACACAATTATTTAATCCCATATTAAATGAAATCCTTGAGGATTATAAAATGCTGGACTCCCGTTGAAGTCTTTTGTATGAAGATTATAGAAGATCAAATTACTAAGTACGCATAATCTGTTGTATTATTGCTTTAACTCCATAATTTTGCAGTTAATTCCTATCAAGTTGTTATGTTATTATTGTATTCAGTTGAGGGTGGACAATTTAGTTATTAATAGATATTGTCACATATATATACATATTTTTTATAATACATATAAAACATTAAATATCTTTACCAATAATTTGATTTAGTTAGCATTTACATAATATTAAATATATGAATTTTCTATTTGAAAACAATATACAGCGTTTATGTCAAAATGCCGCAGTATTTATATTAAGTTCTGTTCATAAAATGTAACGTAGATATTTGCAGTATATCTAGATTTTGTTACACTAATAGTTATTTTCGCAACATATAAAACAATGCTTTTATTATTGTATTTAATTAACGTGATACATTACGGCTTTTTAGGTCAACGTTATTTTTACAATTACGTGTCAATGGCGGTATGCATTCGCATGAAATTAGCAACTTTCGGGTTTTATTTGTTTTTTTCATCTTATTTGTTATCAATTTAACAAAAATGTTATAGAAAGAGGGCATGTTTATGATGTTAATTAATTTATACTTTGATTTTACTTATATGATGTTAGGTCTTTATTATTAATAATTGTTAGTCGTCTTTTATATTTGCTATGATAAGGTTATCCTTGTTGTTAAAGAAATTAAATATAAAATTAATGGTTTATATTAATATATGTCAAAATTGTATTTTTTAAACATGAGTACATAACATATTAAATGAATTATACAATTTAAGAAAAATTGTTGTTGGAATATTTTGAACATTGATTCTCACCCCTTCAAAATAAATTGAACTTACCTTAAATCTTTGGTGTTTTCACGAAAGAAAATCCACTCACTCGACAGCCTCCGTAAAAGTCACACAGAATCCTTACAATCGAATCACAAGTCTCAAAATCACCAAGTCAGTCACAAATAATCTTAACACAACACATCGCGAGTATTTTGGAAAATCATGAATCGTAGCACGTGCGTTTTCATCGGCGCGCGCGCACGAATGCCTTCGGAGGTGTAGACTTTGCTTGATCTTTGGGTGGGCGTGGCTAACGCAACATCTATGGCAATGGCTGTCTTTATCTAACCTATAGGGCCGAGATCTGCCGTCTCTCTCTCTAACGCCGGTGCTATACTGTATGGTGGGGATTGAACTTTGCCACGAACGGGATTAATGAAACGATTGCGATTGTAAAGTTTAATAGCGATGCGTCTAGGCTTTATACTGAATTTCTTAAACTTACCATTAAATCCTATTATCTACTCACGTGTATTAATTTTTATATATGTATGGACTCCATAAAAGTTTTACTAACATTTAAAATTAAAAACTTGAAATATATCGCTGAAATTTGGATACACCACACACACAAGCACAAGTTTTATTACATAATAATATTCTAAAACTCTGTCATCTGTGACCTTAATGTATTTTCACTACAGTATATCTCGGAGTTATGTGTGCCTCTCGGCAAAGGCATCCTCTAACTCTTTCCACTGTTATTTATCTTTTGCGACTCTTCGTCAGGTGATTAAGGAGTTACAGTCCTGGTATTTAGCTATGCTAGATATATTTTACTTGTTAGAGGGCGGTGGTCTGATCTTCCCGCGGTGACCAACCGTGGTGGCAAGGCTACTCGATTAGGTTGTTTTAGAATGTGTTTATTTCATATTTTCTTTGTTTTTTCGGTTTTAGTTATTGTTATTTTGACGGATTTCTAGGTTGTGTCGAAATGGATCTTATATAGTAGTATATATATATTTATCTCTTCCTATATATTGTAGTATGATTGGTTTCAATATACCTTTTATCCCGCATTGCTTGTTTTAGTCGTTGTGTTTTCAAACTTGTTAGTAGAAAATCGTCTTCATATTAAAAAAAAAACTGCTTGTAAAGATACCATATACATTGCCTTACATGATGTATATAATGTATTTAACTAGCTTAACAAACAGTATTCAAATGTTTATATGGAACAGGCCGCAGAAAATGCTAATGCACGATTTTATTCCGAATATTCGGGTATTGGGATTATGCTTTCACGTTGTAGTTGCCGGAAATTACAAAAAAATTCACGATTTTGACAAAAAAATTCCAACGTAAGAATAACTGTTGATCACCATAAGAATTTCTCCATTTGAAATTGCACTAACAATTAGCCTAATTGTAAAAAAAGACATAATTATTTGCACAAACTTAAAAAAGTTGCAAACACTGCCGACTCGCAAAAAAGAATTCCTTGAAAAGAAATTTTGCGCAAAACGTTAAAATGTATTGGGGCTATAAAGTAATTGTTTTATTACTCTTACCGTTTCAAACTGTTTTTGGAGTTCGTCCCGTGACGTCACAGGGGCGCAGCAGACCGTTACGGTCAATTACTACCGATTTAGAAACAGCTATTGAACAAACGACATATTTGGCGAACGAACTCTTTTAATATAAAAACTACTTCTTTTATAAAGACAGTTTAATACTTTTTAAATTTTATAACGAAATGAAATGTGGAGGAATGGTTGTCAAGTAGTTTTGAAGATATTTTGAATTTAGAATAATCAATTACTAATTGGCATGGACTATTAAAACTCAAATTAAGAATCGAATGTATGGTTTAGTTCTAGGGTAATGTTGGCTAAGTAAAAGCCTTTAATTCTGTGAAAACTTTGTTTAAAAAATACGAATCATTTTTCATATCGCCGAGGGTTCACAAAGAACGTGCGTGACCAAGAGGCATGGTTGAAAACCTAAAAAAAAAACAATGTCGTATCAAATTCGGAGCGATCTAAATAATTTGATATAGCGTATTATCACATGATGTATTATATAAAAGATAGAGTAAGAATGTTATACGACACGATATGTTTTATTAGAGCCATGGAACGAGAGACTAGGTTTTTTAGTACGCATAGTGGATCGTGGTCATTTATAAAAATTGACATTTCATATGAAAGTTTTTCTATAAGAAAATTTATCTAAAAGTGAGAATACTAATAATTATAATACTTTAACACCTAAACAGATTTGTATTTGTATTTCATTCCTTTTAGATATTTGTGTGTGTTTTGGCAAATATATCGAAATTCCACGAATCCTGTCTGTACTGTGTCCCTCTGTGCCACCGGCTTTTTCTTAATTTTTATCCACCTTTACTGTTTTTTGTAGAAAGTGAGAATAAGTCTGCTTAAAAAGTACTCGAATGTATTATTATATAAAAAGCATAAAAATAGAAAAATCTTCATTACTGTTGTCTAATAATTATTTTCTTTATAAATTGAATAAAAATGCTTAATTAATGACATTCAGTTGTTCATTATATATAATTGTTCGTCTCTAGCTTCGTGGCCCAAATCGAGTCACGGTAATAAGCGACATTTTTAAAATAAATCTATTCAGAACGTAAATCACGGCAGGAAGATTAGATCTCGTTCATATGTCTTAATTTTAGTAAATTTATCGTCTCTGCCTTTACCGCCGGCATATTTATCGGCGACTGTACCTAAATACGTTGTAACAAGATTCGAAGATGTACTAACTAACGGGTATTTCATATTTATTAGTTTACTAGGCTTTTGTTGGTTTTTATCGTTACATTCAGTTCCGTATGTTTTTTTTTAAATATATTGTCTCTGCATAATGACTGCATTGATTATGACCTAGCCTAACTTACGAATAGTAAGTAATTTAAAATTAATCTAATTTACTAAACAGTATATTTTATTTTATTTATTTATTAACAAATATACAAGAATATAGTACAATTAAATTAAAGGAGGGCAATTGGTGGCCTTAACGCTTACGAGCGATCACATCCTGGCAAACCATTATAATATTTAACATAAGTGTCCAATAACGTACTTACACCTAGACAATAGGCACGAATTTTTCAATTTCAAAGGCTTTTCAGCAATTGTCATTAGCAAGAACGTATTATTTTTATATTGATTCATTTAGGTAACTTGGATGAGATCCATTTTAATAGATTAGATATTATTATTATTTAGAGGAGTTGCTCGGACTAATACCTGCTGCTGTGTTTTACTATCGGACGTTTAGTCAAAATACAATCATCTCGATGTCCGTCGAACCACAACTGAGATTTCCTTAAGGCAGTTTTGCTAGGCAGGTGCTGCTACCCACTGAAGTATTTCCGAAGCAATACGACTTATGGCCCTCAAGAAAAGAGCGATTTCTTCAAAGACCGCCCACGCACTTACAAGCCTTCTGACAATGTGAGTGACCATGGGCGGCGGGTATCATTAACATCAGGTGAGCCTCCTGTTCGTTTGCTTTCTATTACATAACAAAAATTACATTATACATTAGTTTTTTATACATATATGTCAGTCTATTTATCAAGATAGAGAGTGACGAAGCCATTTAGAGGAGGCCTATTGAGTGTAAGAGGTCATTGGAAAAAATATTTTTTATCTTTTGTAAAAATTTACGAATTTTTCACGGACGCTTAATTTATATTATTATTATAATAATTGTTTAGTTTGGAAAGGAACCCCAAATTAAAAGGCACATATTAACACGTATCCCGATATCGTTTCTCCATTTAGAGCCTGTTAATCTGATACGGGACGCTTTAGGAAGCTCTTCACGATTTATGTACGCCTAGTACTTTGATTTATGCAAGTGAATTATTTGTTTATATAAATAATTTAACTATTAAAGACGTTTCAATATGCTAATATTGGTGGTATTAATATTTTATTTATAGGATAATAATACTTGTGTTAAGGCGTGTTCATTAGGTAACTAAATATATATAAATTGTGTAAATTGAGACAATAATGTGCAAAGAAATAAATAAATATATGTATTTAAATGGCGAATTAAATAATATATAATAAATGGTGGCGCCTTACGAAACCATAGCTATTAATTTCTCAAAAACTTTTGTCTTGAAAGTGATTTACATTCCACAATTCGTGGGTCGTTGACTGGATAGGTAATATTTTTAGTAAATGAATTAGTAACAGAAATTTATGAAATTGACTGGTTCGTAAACATATTTTTATAATAATCATGTCACTATTATGTTATTATTCATAGCCTCATCTTAGATATTACGAAGATATCATAAATTACGCCGATAGATCGTAACTCTTAATATATTAAAATATATCCGTTTAATTGTTAAAAAAAATTCTTCGTTTAATATAGACCTTTTGTAATTTAACAAATATATATATATATATACATTGATTGCTACTATGTTGGTATATATATATATATATATATATATATATATATATATATATATATATATATATATATATATATATATATAATAAAATCTTGATTTATGATTTTTACGACATTCTTAATTCTATTTATTAGCAAAAAATATAAAGTTTGCGTTACATTCGTAACACATATTTTATACATATATTTATTATATACGTTTTATGACTGTGGAGCATCGATTTTTATAAATCTTAAGCAAAAAGATTATTATTTACACTATCACTGGGATAAAACATGTGTCATTTTTTTTTGTAAAGCTTCCTATCACGGAAGCGCCCCACTGTCACGTCTTTCCTGAGAAAGGGATCACAGTTTGATGACAAATGGGATAATTACATTCTGTGAATAACGGGTTGGAGATTTGCGATTCCTAGATTTTGGGTAACTTCTGTAGGATGATTTTAATTAATACTTTTAATACCTTTGGCATCTTTATACCAGTATTACATAAAATACAGTTATAAGTCTCTATTAAGTTTGTTGACATTAACATATAAGGCAATTTTTAAATTTTGTCGTTACATATATTAAAAAGCACACAAATAGATTGATGTGTTATTTGGTGTTATAAAAGTTATTTTTGTTGACTCTGATGATTGCATGCACTTTTAAAAAAGATTTCCGTGATTTTCTGCTTCACTGTTTAGTACAATGGTTGGTTTTGAGCATTTTAATAGGTGTATTAAAGTTTTAACGCAGTATATATAGCCCCAACCATTACAGTACACAAGACAAATGCATTTATTCGCTATGATCAAGCACGGTTATTATTTAAGAAAATTTATATGATAAGTATTGGAGATGACACTAAAGCTATACTTATATTTTTATTTGAATGTGTAAAAACACTGCCACAATACTCTATTAGAAATATAATTAGTTTAAAGTTAAATATTTAAGCGCGCGTTGAAAAGACTTCAACGAGTTCAATGCTTTAAGGTTTGTATAACAGACAGTTACACTGAGTATAGTTTAGTATTACGAAATAAAATAAGTTTTACTCACCACACACGTGACCACGCATACTAGATGCACGCGAAACGTCGGAAAAATTTAAATATAAAATTATGTAAATAATTATAAGTTTATAATAATAATACATAGCTGAAATCCGTTTAAAAAGTGTTTTCTTAACGTGTAAAAGCTATGTTAACAAAAGACAATACTAAGTTTCTCCCAATCTTTGCTTTCTGAGATAGTCAAACTATCCAGATATATTTCGAATCTACAGAGGACTTACTACGTATCTTAACATGTCTGAGGTGCACAGACACAGCGCACGGTTATAGCAAATATAGACTAGACTCTCAAATACATGCGCAAAAAATCCATTCATACACTCACACATACCTAGTTTTTCTCAACAACTATTAAACGTGTACAATGTACCACTGGCAATAGGGAGTTACCCACAAGAGGGACTGTATTTGTCCACAGTCTGAGGACTAGCGATAGACGAATTTGTCAAAACCTATTCATCATGGATATTGTTTTTACTATTTTTTTAATATCTTCGCAGTTGTAACCATTCCTATACCTTCATATAAGCCTTAAAAACATTTTTGATATTGAATCAACTTAGTAAAATAACAATTGATAGACCAAATAATTATTTATAATATCATACCAAGAAACCTGCTTTTGTCAGGTTGTTTTGACCATTTTATAATAAACACATGACGACACTCATATTAACATGTGTGAAAAACTACTTTGTTACGATCTAGATCTAAAAATACAGCTCGCAGTTAACATTAAATCGCCTTAACATTTCTTAACAGCCAAAAAAATGCACCGGGAACCGTGATTAATTAAACGAATTATGTTGTTCAATTTTGTTATCTTTCGATCGGGAATTTGTCGCGTTCAAATGATTATCCATTTATAGCGGTAATTATGTCATATGTAAACCCATTTATTTAATGAGGTCAGTGACCTTTGATTTTAAGCTTTCGATGTACATACACTTAATTATAAATATTTTATCTATTGTTAATGGATTCCTTGTTTGGTTTCACGTTTAACAGTCTGTTATAATTAATGTTTGCACTTATAAATAAATTTTTATTAATATGGTGTTTTAATGTTTTAGTTTGTTTGTAAAATGATTAATAAGCGATTATATTTAAAAAAATGCAGTTTTCATTTTAATATTTTTCTCATAAACCTTATCTAAATTTCAAATAGAACGCTGTTTATTTATTTTCAGCGTTATGACAATTTGCGAGACATATTAGAGACGAAAATATATTTATAATTTCACCGCAAAATAGTTTTATATTGTGAAGAATTCCCATAAAGCTAAAAAGGGACAATGAGAGCTGCCACTGAACATAAGTCTGGAGTCAGGCTCACATTACAGTTGACACTTAATCCAAAGATCGACTTAAATATTTTGATATAGTCGTCGGTAGATAAATGTCGTCGATTTATCACGACACCGTAAATACTTTCTGTCGTCTTTGGAGGCATACTCACTGTGCTTCAACACTCAAATTATGTATTGAAAAAAAATAAGTTTTGCATTTGATTGCTTAAGAATCTATCTAACCTACACGAATCATATCCTTTCGAAGGTTGGCGATCATTATGACCACTTTAATTTTGGTTGCAGCGCTTTTAAACAATGACATGGTGTTTGAACAAACCATTGCCTAAGATTCTTCGACTAAGACGTGTCATCCACTCCCACTTTGCCTTGTGTAAAACAAATTATAGCAATGCACTATTGTTCGCTACTAAAATTATTTATTTTTCTTGATATTATTTACACTACCTTAAACATACATGAGGCAGCGGCTTATTGCTAACAAGCTACTGCATTGAGGCAAACATAGTACGGAAAAATAAAAATAATACTATTTCACTAAAACCAAGAAGTAAAAAAAATCAGTAAAATTTCGTGGTTGCCATTACGTTTATACAAACATAAAACATCTTTCACATTTTTGTCGATAAAACAGAGTTTCGTAGTTCCTCGTTGCCACACACACATAAATAATAAAGCACAGTGTGTAAACACTCCGATCGCGTTATTTCATTCGGTATTTATTGAAGATAACGATCAGCTGTATCCGACTCTTTTCTATTGATTGTAATAGCGCAGAGGATGAGCTAAAATCTCTTATTAATCAAAGATTATGACTTAATATTTCCTGAACTATCGTGTGGGAACTGAATCAATCATACTTAAATCAGTTAAATTGGATACAACCGATAACTAAGTCACTGTAATTCACGTAAACGTAAAGTTTTGGTTAATAAATACACAATGAGAAGAACTTTTAATAAAAATAAATGCCCAGAAATCAAGCAAAATGGCGTTAAAATATTAAAAACCTAGAGTATTTTTTATAACAGAGGGCAAACGGATGCAATGTATACGCAAATTGTCGGGTATAAGATACATAAACAAATACTTTATTTACACGTAAAAGCCTTTACAAAAACAATGCATATTTCCTGAGCCTTATGTATTTTCATAACCGGATCTTGGATTTTGGTCGTAAGACTGAATGACAATTCAATTAAACTTATAACGCACCCAATAAAATCAAAAGTTAATGAATTATCGGATAATTTTCAATTTCCTTATTAAACAATTAATAAAACATCTAGTACTCGATATAAAAACCATTGTGATATGCCGACAAGGCTTGTTTAACGTTGGTGTAATAAAGTAATTAAATTATTACTAATTAAGAAAGCCACGCATCTGAACAGATTGATAAAAACAGTTGGAATACTTTATAAAAATGTAAAATGCCCGGTTGGTTAAGTTACATTATTTATAGTGTGAAGTACTTGCTTAAGAATTTGATAAATGTCTTCATCACCCTGTTTATTTGGTCCATTTCTGGGCGTAGACCTCCTCCATTTCCCCAGTACCCCGTGCACTGGCCTCTCTGTATGCACTGGGAGCCAACCTCTTTAACGATATCATCAGGCCACCATTTATGGAGACTGCGGGTTCCAACGGTTCTAGTCCATGCGTGTTATGTGGCCTGCCCACCGCCACTTAGATGTTGCGACAGGCCTTAAATACGTTAAAACAGAAACGATAATTTTCTTTTATCTTAATACAAAATAATAATATGCGATAACACTATATAGCCTCACTAGATGTGTCCACCTGTAATGTATACTCGAATTCGATTCCTGGATATGTTAGTGTTTTGCAAGGCGGAAATATTCGTACATTAATACAGAAAGTGTTAAGTGTCCACAATTTTTTTTAATATATTTCCACGAAAGGAATGAGCGTTCAGCATTTGTTCAAACTGTATTCATAGTCTGTGTAAATTTTATAGTTTATTTGGTTTAATAGCCTTATTAGTCCCCTAACGGCTTGTTTATGTTTGACATGATTTTAATCGTTCCTTCAATAACATAATTATTAGGGCTTTCTCGTTTTAATGGCCTCTAAATTATTGTATCAAGGTCGTATTTCTGTCTAGACTCTTATTACATGTGTTTGAATGACTATTAATTAACTGTTATTTTAACGGCAAATTAAAATCATTCAATTATAATTTAACATAAATGTTATGTGTATTTACACATTTATCTGAATGAAATTAAATTCGTGATGCGGGTGAAAGTTCTAATAATAATTAAAAAAGTTTATACGAGTATTACGTCCATGTCATTATGTTTAACTTTTATTCGACCTCCGATGTAGTGATGGCCTCCTCTAAATCTTGTCTCTCAACCCCGCCAATCCAATCCAATACTTTCCCGCTATCCTTTTTATTGCATTTTCCCAGGTTTACGGTGGACTTTAAAAAAAGAACTGATTCCTAAACAGCCAGCAAAATACTCGCGAGCTTTCTGATAGTGTTACTTGATAAGCCTCCAGTCAGTTTTTTTAAGTCACTGGCAGTAGAATCTTCAAGGTATTTCTGAATCAATACAACCTAAAAACTATTTTATATCGGGGCTTGTAGTATAATACTCGAAACAGAACTAATCTAAGCGTAGGACCAACCAGGCTCCAGAAGATAAACCACTCCTTATATGGAAATTGTATTTGTTTTTACAACAAACTCCCAAGCGAAATTAGAGGAATATATATCACTGAATAAATTCATAGATCTAGTTAAACAGTAATTAATTAATAAAGCTTTTTTTATAAATTTGACGAATAGTTCAAATAATTTGTATGACTCAAAACTTGGCGATTACAAAGACTGGCGGAGTTTCTTGCCCGCTCTACACCCTTGACATGCGAATTGGTAGTAAATGTAAATTTCTTGGACTACCTGGTCACCTATATGAATAAAGTTATTCAGAGTTTGAGTTTGAGCTGTAGATGTCCGATACGCATACAAGAGTAATTTTAGCAACGACCTTAAACAAATAATCGCGCACGACCTTAAACCATTTACGAACTGCCTCCAAAATAATTATACAAACTCAAGATCAAAGTTCGAGGTTCACAAAATTATCTAATTTAGTTAAGTAGGAACAATTAGTAGCAAACAATCGTATCATACAGTGCGTCAGTAAAAAGCCCCACAATGGGTAAGTGATTGTTACCTGAGAACTAGGTCGCTCCTTGACCGAACATATTGTTTTGACTATATATTGTCAACGATTGGTCGCAGATAATAATGCAGGAATTGTTTCGACGCTGAAGGGCGAAGGCTAATAGAAGAGACATTTCTATGGAGTTTTCTTACATAGCTGTTTAGTAAGACATAATAATAATTACAATTACAAATCTAGCAATAATGTTTGAGCTTTTTTTGAGCTAGCATAAATATTTTTATCTCATATTTCACAACTGAGCGTTTTTTGAAGCAGTTTTTGCCACTGAAGTATTTCCGAACGATTTCCATTTAGGGTCCTATAAGAAAAGAGCGTACCAGTTTTAAGAAAGCCAGCAACGCACTCGCGAGCCCTCTGGCATCGAGAGTGTTCACGTTATCACTTAACAACAGGTGAGCTCCTGCCGGTTTGCCCCCTGTACTATAAAAAAACATTATTATTATTAACACCCCGCTAGTATAGCTCACCGTAACATATGAATAAGCTGTTTAGTGTAAATTATCAGACGATACAGCCAATCCTTGGTTCTGCGACGGAAAATGTGTCAGCCGTCTGATTTGGTATGCCAACTAAAATAATTAGCCGTTTAATTAACAGCCTAGTTTCATTACAAACCACGTTTTACTAGCGGCTTGAATGATATTCAGCCATTTTGATCAAACATTTTTCTTTTAAAAGCTCAGAAGTTCTTTCATCTCTGCCTTATAATAAATTTAAGAAATGTATTAAAGAAAAGCCGTGTAAAAAGGCTTACTATAAAGTTAACGATTATCTAGTTGATAAAAGGGCCTGGGACTAGTGCTAGACAGGCTACTTATAATAAATTTGCGATATTTCTTTTACAATAAGTGTTTTTTTGCCATTTTGTATGGTAAAAGAGTATCGAAAGGTTTTTATGCAGGTTTTTTCTGTCGGCCTAAACCCTCAGTTTCTTTGCCGATGAGTAGGGATGTCTGTAATAAAAATTTAATGACGTGGAATATGAGACACCTGTATCTTTCATAGCAAACATATTTTATTTTAAAGTTTGCGTTTTTATCTTCAATTGCATACAGCATATGCGCATATTCTCTCGCACCATTTACATTTTTATACTTGAGCTTTCTTGTACAATTAAATTGTAAAACACGTCTTAACATGCTCCACAAATGTACAGCGATAAGTTCTCCCATTAAAGCCTACGCGTAAGGATTGTAAACACTACAGTTAGTATTATGATTTATATTAAGCATCCTTATCTAGTTATCGTGGGCTTATCTCGTATTTGCAATAAAATTATCTTTTCATAATATCGAAGTTAAGCTCAATTCCCTTTTTACTGTTCGTTAAGAGCATTTTACATCTTTTATACGAATGGCTGAACAGATTTACTGATTATGTGTGTTTACTTTGTAATAAATATTTGGATAATAATAAGAAACCTCAATTATTATCTGCTAATTTGTATTCTAAACTACGAATTTGATAATTGCAAAGGAGTGGTTTGGATTATTACCTGCTGACTTTCATCATCGGACGTCATAGCAGAATATGAAAGTCCACCCGTTTTTTAAACAGTTTCTACCACGCACTTCCACTATGTGGAACCAGCTGCCCACTGAAGTATTTCCGAACCAATTCGACTTAGGGTCGCCTCAAGAAAAGGGGCGTACCAATTCTTAAAAGGCTGGCAACGTACTTGTGGGGCTTTTAAAAATGTATCCATGTATCACATAACATCTGGTGAGCTTCCTACTCGTTTGTTTTTAAAAATAATAATATCAAACTACTATATAAAATAATATAAATGACTTTATTATGATAATATATTTATTACATTTCTTACTTTGAAATTATTATCTCGGTGAGGCAAATTTTCTGATAAATAATTTCCAAAACATTGCTATTCTATGTACTTTGATCAATAATTTTTCTGTTAAAACATAAGTAGTATAATCGTTTTAGTATATATAATTTATTTTATTATTATTTTTGTATTATATATATTGTGTATGCAAATACATGCTAGTCGATCAATGACAGTTTATGGTGAAGTGTTTGTTGACAATGCTTTTTACTTAGTGGGTCGTAAATTTATCGTTCCATACCGTGCAGGATATTATAGTTAATGTGATAAATATATTACTCAAGATGCCTCTAGATTAGTCGGTACTACGTTTGAATCGCGACTGAAACCGCACACTGACCATATATTAAGTGGAATTATTCACCTTATCAAAACACATCTTGTATTTATGTGAGCGCCACAATGAACCACCCTGGCGGTGACCACAAATCAATTCAACGTAAGATACGTCTGAATTTTCATAACTCCCGCTTAGGTAGCTTATAATAAATAACCTCTCTATTAGTTATTATTCCTTAAATTATTCTGCTGGACGGGTAAGATGTTTATTATTGAACAATTAAATATACCTAGAATTGTATGTCACAATTTATATCATTCAAATAAATAACATTACAGAGTAAATGTTACCCAACTAATCTAATATAAATCTTTTTATATATTTTATACAATTTTTTATGAGTATATTTTGTAATGGAGTAGTGTTGGCCTAGTGGCTTTGGCGTGCGACTCTCATCCCTGAGGTCGTAGGTTCGATCCCCGGCTGTGCACCAATGGATTTTCTTTCTATGTGCGCATTTAATATTAGCTCGAACGGTGAAGTAAAACATCGTGAGGAAAACGGCTTGCCTTAGACCCAAAAAGTCGACGGTGTGTGTCAGGCACATAAGGCTACTACTTGACTATTCAATTCACAAAACAATCATGAAACAGATACAAAAATCTGAGAAGCAGACCTAAAAGGTCGTAGCGCCATTGATTTTTATTTTGAAATGGAGTAGTTGGCTTAATGGCTTTGGCGTGCGACTCTCTTGATATGGTAGGTTCGATCCCCAGATGTGCACCAATACATTTATTTCTTTGTTCGACGCTGTGTGACAGGCACAGGAGACTGATCACGTACGGGCCTAATAGATTGACAACAGTTACAGAAATCCGAGGTCCTAAAAAGGTTATAGTGCCACTGATGCTTTTTATATTTTTAGATACGATGCTCAGTAAAAAATTCAATGTACAAGTTGGATAGTATTCTTAACAATATTTTCAATGGCGCCGACTGATCTATAAAAATAATTCCGTTTACTAAGTAGACTTATTATAAATTCTACAACCAGTACTTAGGTCTAACATGTTAATGCTTACTCTTCATAAAAACAAAAATAATAATTTTAAATTTTAAATGCTGGCGAGCTACTGCCGCGACATCTTGTTTACATTGAGTACAATACATTGTAGATTATACATTGCTTCATTAATTATTTTTCATGTTCTAGTACTTTTGTACTTCAGAAGTTATCTAGCAATTTCTACGCGCAGCTTGCATATGCATTTCATCAACACAATGCACCGTGTCACAAATCAATGAAATCGATGGAAAAATTCCATGACTTGGGCTTCCAATTGCTTCCGGATCCACCGTATTCTCCAGATTTGGGCCCAGATTTTGCACTGATGAAGAGGTATCGCCAAAACTAAAGCCTGTTATGGCTAAAGGCAAATATTACTGTAAAAAGTGTATCGAAAAATTGTATGACCGCTCAACCAATAAATAGCCAAACAAAATATTTTTTCTCGTCTTATAAAATTCAATTCATTAAATTTATTTTCACGTTTATATACCAAATTATACGAGAGCCTTAATAGGCAGGTAAAATTGAGACTGGCAAATTAATCAGTATTTAATAATTAAAATCCATTCAACAGAAAATAATACAAGCAATGTATATCATTGTGGTATAAAATCATATTCAGGGTCAGTTAATGCTGGCCATTAAGGCTAAATGGCCAACGTGACCAGTCTATTATGAGCTGGTTTCTGAGATGCGAGGGCATATCTCACCGATTTGATTGTTATGGGTGAAAAATTATAAACGGATAGAGCACATACATTTTTATTATGGCGAATTAAACTTTGTAATGCCCAAGAGTTTCAATAACATTTGTTTTTTATTAAACATTATATAGGTATTTTTTAATTCTACAAATTAGCATGTATTTTGTTTATTTTCGTTAATAAAGATTATAGAAGTTCTTTGGCTTGATTATAAAAGAAGGTAATACTAAAAAATATGAGTGTTAAAAATAACAGAGAGACTAAGGTTACAAGAATTATTTTATTTATTTTTAACTCCTAAAACAATATGTATACCTACTTAAAATATACAAGAAAATATGACTTCAAATAGACTTCAACTAGACTGTTATACACAAAATGACGGTATCTAAGTAGGAAGATTATAAATAAACATTTTTGTACTTCTTAAATTTTGTACGGTATTTATCTTTTTCACGCAAACATTTAATTACCGAGTCGTTGAACCAAATCAGGGTAGTTTGAGGTATGTTTGCTTTTAAGCGGTGTATTATTAACTATGCAGAAGTTCAAAGTACAATAAAAATCTTCATTTACATCCGTCGATGGGAGTACTGAGTACCAACGACGTTACCTAATTCGTTTAGTTACAATACACTGACGTACTCGTTCGTCTCTTTCAGTCGTATTGCGTTTTAGCTGCGCTAAAAAGAGACGAAACCCCCGAAATGTATTATTAGATTGAAATAGTTTTTATAATTAGATTAATCGTGAGTAAAGTTTTTGTAATAACCATTGAAACATACAATGTAAAAAATTAGCAATAAAATTAATTTGATAATTAATTTGCCCGTACTTAACCTTAGTGTTCCTTCGTTTATGGTATTACCAGTAATAATTATTTTACGTCCTAGGGTCATTTCTTCCTGACTCATTAAAATATAGTTTACGATAAGCGATCTTCATTTAATAACTAGCTCTAGAACGTGATTTCTCTTAAAGTTGTCATATTAAAAACAAACAGTATGATTTGCAAACCTTCCCTGAGTTTATTAAAGTAAAAATATGTTCGAATGTGAATAGTTAGGTACAAATTTACTTTATCAATACTATTATAGGATATAAATAGTTTACAACGGTTTTATTGCGACTAAGCGTCTTACAGAAGAAAGTCTTTCAAAATAATTGAAACGATTACAATAATTACATACATTAGTAATTCAATTATCAGAAAGACGATAATACCAAAAAGTCAGAGGTAATATCCATCTTGTTGAAGCCTACACGTCATTCACATAATCATAACCAATCGTATTATTTGTTAGGTTTTCATATCAGCCTTTGACAACGTTGACCTTGGTACAGCACAATTCACACAGTCCCTTCACTAAATTGTGGAAAAAACATGACAATAGCCGTCCCTCATGCGTGTATCTGCCAAGACAATCGATTATAATATTTCTTATGCACTTTATTGATTGCGAATTATATTGATTTGGGAAATAGGTGTTCCTCAAGGTAACGTTCTTGGGCCGCAATTGTCGTTTATTGTTCCATAGTCAAAAAACGCGTACTGGTAATATTTTTTATTTAGTGTTTAGGTTTATCTTGTAGAAGTTTCAGCACTGGTAATCTATAAATTATTGATTCTTGATCAGTTGACATAAATTCCATGATATCTGCTCAACGCAAGCGCTAGCGGCCTGAATTTTTATAGTTTGTTGTTACTTCACTTTAGGATGCGACCTGGGTGGCCTTTGGTTTGGGTTCCAGTATAAAAACCGAATTTAAACTGAAAAAAATATTATAAAATTAAAGGGGCTGATTACTTGAAAACTACAAGTTAATTCTATCGCTTCAGGCAAAGCTTGTAAAGTTCTAAAATTAAACCTATTTAAAAACCTTAACGCAAACAAATCACCATTAGCTGAAACAAGGAAGCCCATAATTGGTGTTAAATCAAACATGGGCTAAAATTCTGCGTGAATGGAATCCGGCGATCGGAGATGACCGCAGGTTCCGCCGGCGATGCTATCTCGGAACACCTAGACCTCCACATGAGATTTAAGAAGTCTCGGATGAGGCTTTAGTAATACTTTTTTTATATAAATAATTAAATATCAATTATGATATATAATTATTTATATATGAAGATACCTGGAAGAAGGTGTATCCCAATGCACATAGCACCAGCACTCCATTGGTAAATCTGTAATTGAGATCAATATGAGATTATAAATAGTGTATAAAATCCGGATTAAACAAGAAAGCAAAACTTTTTTATAGATATCAGTAAAAACTCTAACAATATTTTCTTTCATCAAGCAAGAGTTAAAATGTAGAAGAAGATCAATTATTGCCAAGCTCAGCACGATCACAGAGTTGATAATTGCCCTATGCTAAGACTGTTTGTAACAGTATTCCAAGGGCTATTTGGAAGTAGTCTCCACCGTTACTATCACTATATAATTCTAATCAAAAAACGTTACCTATCAATTACATTATATACACCGGGTCCACAATAGGCTATTAATCCTAACGATCTATAAAGTACCGCATCCATAAGGTTATCGTATGAGGCGCTCAGAATGTAACGCCGAATCACGGCGCTGGCGCAGTAATTGCGGCTTATCTGCGCATTGTTCACGTAAGGAGCACAAGGCTGCGACCGCTGACGTGTGTGTTACCTGCTCTGTTTTTATGCTTAAGTAGGACTTATATAGATTAGCTATTTTTATTTCAGAGCTGATTAAGAATTGAACAATTATTTATTAGCTAAGAACTTGTATGTTTGAAACGTCGTTCTTTAGCGTGGCATGAAGCATGGACCATGTATATGATACTAATATGGGATCAGATTTTTAGGCTTTATCATCATCATCAATAATTGTTGTGATAAATAAGGTATAAACAGATATTTTTATATAGGTATAAAAATATTATTATTAAATATTGATTTTTCTTTCTTTAGTAATCACTCGACTCAGAAGTGATTATTAAAATAAAAAAATTAATAAACGGCGCTACAAGTTTTTTAGGCCTGGGCCTCAGATTTCTGTATCTGTTTCATGATCATTTGTAAATTGAATAGGCAATTAGGTGATCAGCCTTCTGTGCCTGACGCACGCCGATGACTTTTTGGGTCTAAGGCAAGTTGGTTTCCTCACTATGTTTTCCTTCACCGTTCGTGCGAATGTTAAATGCGCACATAGAAAGAAAATCCATTAGTGCACAGCCAGGGATCGAACCTACGAGCTCAGGGATAAGCATCCCACGCTGAAGCCAAGGCCAACACTGCTAAAATAGACGAAAAAATGTTCTGACTATACGGGAGCCCCTAATTATTGAATAAAATTTTTTAAAAATCCGAAAGTCTTATCATATGCAAATAAAACCTATAATAAAAAGTGCATTATTGTATCCGGTGCAGACAAAGGTGTGTTAATAGTTCTTTTGTTGACGTGCTTTGTCTTGCGGTTGTGGGAACAATTAATCTGACTTAATTTATGGTTTGTTTTTTATTGTTGTGGACCAGTTTATAATTATATTCGTATATAAATTATATTTATAATGCTTGACTTTTGTTTTTTATAAAATATGAACTGCAATGTAAATAATATTGTTTTGAGATATTTAAAAACTACACCATATATGTGTATTCATCAGAGAAAAGCAAATACTCTGCAAATAACTTTACCATGACCATACTGATGACATGGGTAGTGGCAGATCGACAAAGATGCCACCAGGAGAAGAAACAGAGTTCGCTGTCATGTACGGTAGGCTGACGAGTTTAAAGAAGTTGGTGAAGAAGATTGGGAGAAAAATCCCGAATATAAAGACAGATTATGCCAATTGGGGAGGCCTAAAAAAATAAATGTTTTTTTCTAACTATTGCTCTATTAAAAATTGTGTGAATATTTTTTGAAGATTAGTGTTTCAAGGGATAAATGTGTTTTTGAAGAACCAAATAAAGAAAAATAGAAATACAATAATTAAACAGACCTTTGTATATTATACTTTAAGACAAACAGTTAAAAAATAATCACATCAAGATTAAGGAATTGAACAAGACCCTTTGCTAAAGCCCTATTGTTCTTTCTGCGAATGTTTTAACGGTATTGGCTTCATGCTTCACTCTCATGGGAATATAGCTTTTATTTCTACACATTAAAGTCTAGATTTGAATGGACTATAATCAACCCTTTAACATCTTTATTTGTCTCTTGGGGTGTTTAGGAGTTAAGCGGATAACACGCGTCACTATTGAATGAGGGCTTAACTTCAATTTGAATGAGTTTTTGTGCAGATAATATCTTAATATGTTTATAAATGGGGTTTGACTCTAATCTGTAACTGTCTGTTTCGTTTTGTTAGACTTTTTACTGACGTTTTGCACCTTGATGGGGGCTTATTCTAAGGTCCACACATCTGGAAATTACGAATTTAAGTTGATACTCATAGGCTTTGATTATTTTTTTTATATTCATAAGTGTGTAAACAAATAAATAAATCTATAGCGCTACAACCTTTTTAAGTCTGGTCCCAGATTTCTGTATATGCCTTTTGATCGTTTGTCAATCTAAAAGGCAAATCAATCAGCCTCAAACACGCCGTCAACTATTTGGGTCCTGGGCCGGATTCCACGAACCTGACCCAACTCCGCCTACGGACTCGCCTGTCTACCGTTGGGAACAGATAGTCCGCTGTAAATGCTTCATTGCTGACCACGATACTCAAACATGAGCTGTCGATTAAAGAGTGAAATGACGGTTGCAATATTCTAAGTGTTACAAAATCATCGTTTGTGTTGTCGATGTAAATAGGACCCCAAAATCTTTATTCAAATATCAAATGCGTCGTCACGATGCTTAGATATAAATCGGATGCGGGTTTGATTCCCGTTGGGGTGATATTAATGCAATAACGGACGATTGATTCACAGATAGCTTTTATAATATGTGATATGATGTAGAAGAATAGTTATCATTAAATAAACTACCTAAAATAATCTATATAACGAATAAAGTTTTTTGGTAAATAAATATCAGTTTTATCTAATGATAACATTAACCAATACAACTTAAGGTCCTTCAAGAAAAGAGCGTACTAATTATTTTTTAAGTATCGCGAAGGCTCTCTGGCATTGAGAGTGTCCATGCGTGGCGGTATTACTTAACATCAGATGAGCCTGCCCGTTTGCCTCAATAAAAAACATGTTTAATATAGTTGCGTTAAACCTAGTCTAGCCTACTGCAAGTATTTGTATTATTTAGAGTATTTCATGGTATGCGTTTAAAAGACTAATTAAAAAATGTTATATCTAAATGTCCCGACTTTCCGAAGAATGCGTTTTGGCCAACAGTCACCGATATTCTAAGCATTCTGATAAACGAGCTAGGGCTCCTCACTCTGAAATCAATTTTCCTTTAATTTTTTTTTTTTAAATTTCCTTATGCGTGTCACGTTAAATATTGTATTAAATTTATTTGGCAAGCTTTTGTAAATAAATAAAGAAATATTGGGGGTGAAGGTTCTGATGATAGGTTGATAATTCTCAAAAAGCTTGCAATTGTAAAAAAGCTCGCCCTATAAGCGCTTTAATAGTACATCAAATCGCCCTATATAACACGTGCTCTACAAGTATTAGAATTCAACGTGTGTACAGATAACATTTTTTCTAAATTATTTATTGAACACTTCATTGCTCAAATATACTAAACAATAGTATAGTATTAACTAGTCTAGCGTCAGATAAATTTTGTCATAACAGTTTTTTGTTATGAAAAAAGCTTATTATTAGGTTTAAAGAAGTTTCTTCTCATTAAAATCATACGTGTCACTGACATAAGAAAAAAAACTTAAAATATATATACCTTACGTATGAAATTGGCGTTTTGTATGGGAGGAACAAAAAGTAGTTTAATATCTAAATAGTATATAATTAATTAATCAAAGTATGTACCATTGATATCTATATACTTTTGATAGTCTATAAATCCCTTTACTAAAAAAAAAAATGCGGACGGGAATCAATAAAACTTTATTACGGCATTAGAGTCTTACAAAGTTGAGAAGTTCTTGAGCGCCTTTAATTCATAACTCCAAAAAATTAGTTGTTTTTTTACTTATTGAATATAATTTAAAAAAAAACTTACACGCGCTTCGACCATTTCAGATCTGGGCCTCAGATTTCTCTATACGTTTCATGATCATTTGGCTATCTAATAGGCTAGGTAGATGATCAGCCTCCTGTGCCTGACACACGCCGACCACTTTTTTGGTCTAAGGCAAGCCGCTGGTTTACTTCACACTTATAGCGAATGTCAAATGCGCACATAGAAAGAAAGTCCATTGGTGCACTGCCGGGGTTCAAACCTACGACCTCAGGGATTACAGTCGCACGCTGTAGCCACTAGGCCAACTCTGCTCTTTTTTTATTTCCAACTATTTATATGCCAAAATGAAACAATGACTGCCCCGTGAATCGAATACAAACATACGTTCTTGTACAGATAGATTAATTTATATCTTGGCCTTGTCCAATCAATAATATGTTTATATGATTTTTATGCTATATCCGTGAGGCGTAGTCATAGGAAATCCCGCTTGGCAGCCGACCAATGGGACTCGTGAAGTAATTTCAAACAACTGCTTATACCCATAAATTCACTATATTGCCTTGATAATATAATAAATACAACAAGACAACAGAGAGCTTTTGAATGAGTATTAGCTTATTTGCTTCGTAGTTATAACCTTTTATTATGCTTATATAAAATAAATAATACGAATGTTTACTCGAGGGTGAGCATTTTAATGTAGATGAATAGGTAAACTGTATCGTGTTGTACTTAAATTATCGTTACAAATATATATAACGGGGCCAAATGGGTAGTAGGCTCATCTGATGTTAAGTTTTATCACTGGACACTCTCAATGCAAGGGGGCTTGTTAGTGCGTTGCCGACCTTTTAGGAATTAGTACGAAGGACCGACGAATCAAATGAATCGGAATTTGGAGGAATATTTCAACTTTATAATATGTAAATACACTTTATAAGCCATTCTGTGGTAGAAGATTTGGGCCTACTTTTCTTTCACTTTCCACTATGTGGTGTGAATGTTTTGTCTATGTAAAATAAATTATCAAATCGTGGGTTAGTGTTTAAAACTTTATGTGTATTAGGCAGCCCTTTAACGTCTTGGTAACTTGCAATTTCATACAAAAATAGAACTGTGGATAACTGTGCTTTTGTATCTTGAAATGTATTGGAATCTATAAGCTATAAAAATGTCTATAGTTGCATAATTTTTACACAAATATATAATTAATAAGCCCTATTCTAATGCCTTATAATGCTTTCACAAACCAAATTATGAACACGATTGTATCTAACTAACCGCGTTACGTACAAATAAAAAAAAACGTACGAAGTCCGCGTGTAAGCATAACTAATTGGTTTAACCAAATAAAAGAATTCCGACCATCATATATTGACACGTGAATTCACAAGCCTCTTGTTCAATTACATTCGAGAAAAAATTTGTTAGCAGAACTGGGGATCTAGTTATTATGGACGGATCTTTTGGAACTTTTTATATTGGGATCAGGGCGTTGAAAATTGAAACGTCATAGAGTTCCGACGGCGTGATGAAAGTTAATCTTGTTGGCTATGGAGGTGCTAGTACATACTATGTTACAGCTAAAGTAAATACGCACAAAATAGTTATTTAAATAATGGCAAAGTCTTATGACATAGACACAAGAGGGACATAGACAAGGCTTTATCAAATAATGCATAAAAAATCGACTTTCAACGAGATAATTTCATAATTTGTTGATTTTGAACAGATTTTCGAAAGATCCCCTCGATTTCTTTGGAATGCCATTATTAAAACCTGGTTTATCATACCAACCTTGTAATATCTCCTAATAAAAAAATCATCATCAGAGTCCAATTAACCCCATTTTTAAAGTAGATTAAAAATCATATAAAATCGTGCAGTCGTATAAATGACTTCCTTTATGGAGCTTGCAGACCTCTATAATTTCGTTAACATTAATTTTGTAGATTTTTTGTATTATCCTTAAGAAAATATAGGTTATAGTAGTGTGAACATGTAGTTACAATTTTGCTCATTAGTCGAGCTCGGCTACATAGATTGTACACATGCGCTAACTGCGTACTTAAATACACATTGATCTTGTATGACGTAATCACAACATAAACATACGTAACATACTAATTAGAGTAGAGGTTTTATGTTACCGGAATGAAAATTTGGTCTATCTATCTATCTTATTTTGAATAATACAATCTAAATGATGATATATGAAAACCAAATGCATATAAAAGTAGTTTTTCAATTTACTATTATTGTTGCTTAACGTTAGGCTATCTAATAACTAAGGGATTGTCCATTTAATAGCCGTGGTAGCAAAAACCCCAACGTCGCCATAGACATTGCTTGCTCTTTATGTACAAAGCCGAACTTGCATTACAGCTCGGGTCTGTACGTCATGCTCAACTTGATTTTTATGTCATCACCAAAAAAATATTATAATCTATATAATCAACCTCGAGATATTAGTTTTTATAGTTATGGAATGCCGAGTTATCGAATTATTATGGAATTATGTTTACAGTAATACAGTAATACAGTAATAATATAGTGTAAAAAGCCTAACACACGTTTGCCCCCAAACGTGTGTTAGGCTTTTACGAATCAGCACGCTCCTTTCTTGACGGACCCAAAGGCAAATTGGTTTAGGAATATTTGCATGATGAAACTCACTTGGAGTTAGTTATACGAAATAGCTTGAACACTTTCCTTGGTACTCATAATGCGACAGAAGATGAAGAGCAACCAGTTCGCCACGGGATCCGAGTCTGTATTTATGTATTACAATCACGCAAGTTATTAGACACTTACGTGTTTAAAAGTTGGATATAAAAGTCCTACTATTATCTAACATAGCACATACACAGAAATACCTATTTTAGTATCAAAAGTTCAATGGTTGATATACAGTAATTTCATAATATACAATATTAGTGTAACACATAATTACAAATATGCAAATCTTCTGGATAAAAGTGCCATATTAAACACTAGTATTTTTAGTTTAAACTCACGTCCGTAACAGTCATAGTTATATTATAACCAAAAGTTATAATAGAGATATCAGAGCAGCCGACCGTCGTATAAAGGAAAAAATCCGTTTAGTTTCGCGTCACACGATCGATCACATAGATCCGATCCATGCGTGAAAGGATTAAGCTAGATCGCTGTTTATTTATCAATTTGACATACAGTTTATCGCGAATCTTAAATTGATTTGTGTGCGAAAGATATGGGAAAGTAAACCGTAGAATTATGATCGTTTAATAGTTTATGCGCACGCAACGGTTTACAATTTATATAACGTTATTATTTTTATAAACTTAAATAGATTTAAAAGTATGTAATATATTTTATTTTAGCTAATTCCACGACTTTTTTACTTTGAAGATGTAAACTTGTGTGCATATAGATATATTTTTTTTCATTATTTTAGATTATAAGTTTGGTATACTATAATTTTTCAGTGTGTGATTAGTGTAATTTTTGTTGATTTGGTTATGCACTTCTTGCAGTTAAATGAAATGATTGGAAATGAAATGGATTGGAAATGAAATGGATTGGAAATGAATTAAATTAGATATTAAATTTTTTAAAGGTATCTCTTAAGCTTCTCTTAAACAATATATCTTTCAAGTTTGTTTTTGTTATGTTTATTCCTATAATATAGTAATGTTGTCGAACCAAGACATTAAACAGGCAGTCAGGGTATGTATTACCGTTTCTTCAGCTGTCCATAATCCACAACCTGTCAATATCTGTGGGATCAACTTTACATATTCAAATAACTCATTTGAACTCTATGCGTACCCAAAATTAGTACGGGTGTTTGTAGCAAAACTGAAGAAAACCCACCTAGGTCATATTAAACCCTGTTTGTGATAATTGCAGTGTTGGCCTAGTGATTTTAGCGTGCTGGCTGTGCACCAATGAATTTCTTTTTATGTGCGCATTTAACATTATCTCCAACGGTAAAGGAAAACATCGCGAGGAAACTGGCTTGCCTTTAGACCCAAAAAGTCGAGGGCGTGCGTCAGGCACAGAAGGCTGATCACCTACTTGCCTTTTCGATTAACAAATGATCATGAAACACATACGGAATTCTGAGGCCCAGACCTAAAAAGGTTGTAGCGCAAGTTTTTTTTGTTTGTGATGGGAAAAGTTTTTTGGAGGTATTTCAGCAGTTTTTTTACGTTAATCTAGTGCAGTGTTATTTAATGTTTTGTGGCAACAACTAAATGATGGTTTGGTAATGATTTAAATAAGAAAAATACTATAATTCCGAACGCCTTTTTAAGCGTCTGTTTTAGCTATAACGGGCATTTCATATAATATACGGAAAGTAAAAACAGATTCCTTTTAAAGTTCACCGCAAGGGCTAATTGAAATTAAGACATCTTTATTAAATTAAATACCGTTTGTAAATGATTTAGAAATCCTTGCAACACTTAATTATCGATTTAATTGTTACTGTAAAAGCACATTATTAACTAATTAAGATTTAAAAACTAATAAAAATACTAAAACGTTAAAAATAACGCCATAACTTTCGCTTAATTAAAAACAGTTAAAGTGTAATTAAAGCAGGATTAAGAAATCAACTAAAATAATTTCACACTATCGCCCTGATTACCATACTGAATATGCTAATAAGTGTTCAAAATATGTGCCGATAAAGTGTTTTAAGAGATAAATTCAGCACAACTATAACTTGAATACAATACAATAAGTTATTCATTATCGCCTTCTCGAGATAGCACCTCACAATAATGTATCAAATTACAACATTAAGATTCGTATCGAATGCAAATTAATAACATTTGAGAAAAGAATGCATGGTTTAGTATTATGGAATTTCAGCAATTTATATTGTGTTAGTTTAGGTGGTCGCATCATTTTTGTATATTTATTGTTGCGTAAATATATTCATAATATTTAAAATTACATACGTTTCCCTACATTCGGACGGTAAAAATATAATCTCTTTATCAGTTTCACACATCTCGTTTAGTTATTTTTTTATACAGACCTGGACAGACATTTGGCCAGAATCCTACTACTGTCTAGGGAAGATGGGAAGAGGCAAGGAGTTCCAATCCTTAGTTGTTTTTACATCAATGATGTTCCACTTCCCGTGGCGCACCTGGGGCTATCTTCAACAGAGGGTTGTAACTGCAGCTTTATTCTAGATGTTTTGTAAAGAAATGACGGAATCCAGGCAGGATAACTGAATAGTTCTGTTTTTTTTATTATTAAATTGTATATTAATTCTATGCATAATTACATTATTATTTTTATGTAACATATATATATTTTGAATTCAATTGGGTCTTAATCGGCAGGCTTATCTGATCTTAAGTGATTCCACCACTAATGGATACTCTCAATGCCAGAGGGCTAGTCCGTTCCGAGACCTTTAGGAATTGTTACGCTCTTTCTTAAAGGAACCTAAGTCCAATTGGTTGGGAAATGCTTCAATATATGGTTTGGTTGGTAATTTTATAACTGGATTAATTGAACCAAAATAAAACAAAGTAATTGTCGATGATACAAATGATCATAAAACATAATTCGTCAGAGTCACAAAAACATAATTACAATACAAAGAACTGGTGCACAATTTGCTTGTTACACTTTGGCAATTAATTTTTTTGAAGATTACGGATGTTATTATAAACGCGGGAATATTCCGACTTAATAATATGCAATTTGCTTTATTTTTCTGAAAATAAACAAAATATCTCTACCATATATTAACAGAGGTAAATTTACTATTTTTGTAACGAATAAATTGAAAAGTACGGGCTCGTAAGTTTTTTCCTATTGACTAGCACCACTATTCTTAAACAACATCAACGGCCGGAACGTATTTGCGAGCTTTCTGGCAATGTGAATGTTCATGAGAGGCGGTACCATTTAACATCAGATGCTCGTTTGCCTTTATTAGATAAAAAATACATAGATTCTAATTATTTCCAAAACATTTAGGTACAGCCAAGTGAATATTCTGATATAAAAACGGTAATTTTTCAAAAATACAAAGTTTTACGGTTAAGTTTTTCTGACTGTGACTCACTGCGTGGCATCAGATTTTTACTCCAACACATTAATTAAGACTAATTTTAACTAATTTGGGAAATTAATTCAAAGGGTTACGGACGAAATATGCTAAAACAAATTTATACAAGATAAAACCTTCAGCTCTTAAAGCAAAATCTTGTTAAATTAAAATTTCAGTTTATTAACGAATTGATATTATAAGTTCGTTTCAAGTAGTTGCCTAGAAGAGGTTGTTTTAGCAATATGGCCATTCAAAACTGTGGAAATAATGTTAATGACTAAATATGGTTAATTGTTACTTTTTAACGGATTGCAAAAATAGTAGAAATGCGAGCTTAGATGTTTTTTATATAACAGAAACGAGCCTACGGGACGCACAAAAAGGACAGTTATCACAGCCGATAGACATCCATTTAAGTAGATGTGTTGGTGGCCTTATTTTACATATCTTGTATTTGTGACGTGTCTGTCATGTTTATTGATAAATAAATTGATAATTAGTGTACTATTTGTATATAAATAACACATCAATAATTAGAAAGCTCTTTATGGTTTTGATAGGGTTTGCCATAACGTTTGCAATAAAATTATAATGTATTAAGTATAAACTAGGTGGAAATAGTACACACGATAGTATCTCTTCAAGGCTAGTAGAGACAATGTGTGAGAATCATTGTTCTGTGTGACATAAGTCGCTGTAATCATCGTTACCTATTAGTTGGATCTAGTGCAAGGACTCGAGGTTATAATGTCAGTAGAATTAACTATGAGATTATAACTATGTACCTGTTGAGAGGGTCTTTCCAGATTCAGTCATATTTCAAATATTTATTAAAATTACATATAAAAACAAGTAATTTATATTAAGTTATATATACATTTAGGGATGCAACTGGAGGTCTTATTACCAGATCTCTTCCAGGCAATCCTAGTAATAAAAATACTTACATAAAAAGCAAGAACTATGTGGAAAATTATACAACATTTAAACATAATCTACAATAAAATAAATGCTAAAAGCTAATCTTAAGATTTCATCACATGAATAATAAAAGTAACGATTGAGCTGCATTTGCAAATCTTTACAAGAGGTTAGAGAAGTAGCCAATCGTGTAAAAATATCATAAATTCTTAATATAATATTGATATATATTTTAGTAATAAAATAGTACTTCGTTGCTAGATTTAATCGCATTATGAACCTTGCAGGGATTGTAGTTCCATACATAGTGATACATTTCAGTTATTATCCAATAATTTAGAGAAAATACAAATATTTGTTTTTTACAATAGATTTAAAGAAATGTCATAGTCAGCTTCTGGATTTTTAACCCCTTACAGACCTAAAACCAAATAATCTATTTCCACGGTGTAGATGTGAACACAACAAAAAAAAAAATGTTATTTTTTAAAATTATGATTGCCATTAGTAGCTCGTAGCTTTTGATAGCACAGAGTATAATTGAAATATTTAAATCTGTATTAAATTTACATCTTTAAGTTGTTTTTGACAATTATAATACATACGTCCAAATCGTAAAGCAATTAAAGTTAAATATGTATACTAAAACAAGCGAGTTCAATTTCAAATACAAAAACAAAGAAATCGATTTAAATTCAATGTGCTGTATCCAATTTGTCAGTTTGTCCGACAATTAATCCGAACCGATTGCCCAAAACCCTGACAAAGAATAAAATGAGATTTTAAAAAGATCGTTAGACTGTATTTGCATATAGCTAAGGTAAAATTTTGAACGGATTTTTGTTTCATAGTTGTGTGATATATATGACATTTTAGGGCGTTGTCTTTGATATATAATTCATTGATATGTTTAAACTTTATTAAGGGTTTTTATACACTTGCAGCATCGTATTACCTATACATTAATTAGAGCTCATTGCTGTTTATAAACTGATTTGTAAACCATTTCACGCACGTATAAGGGCTCAGTCTTATTCCATTAAGTAGTTTACATGTGTCATAAGAAGTTCCTCACAATGTTTTTCCTTTTCTCGAGCAAGTGTATACTCCGTGCATTTAAATCCAAGCTCTAAAACAAGTCCTTTGGGATTCTACCACTTTTGATACCTTAATAACGCGACCCTGCCAGCGATGTTTCAAATTATGTAACTATTTTTGACAAATCCTACTTACCTACTCATCGTCATGTGATCGAATCATTGCTATCCAAAGGACTTGAATTGTTTGTGCGGAATACTCCTTCGTACGATGAATGAAAACATCGTGAGGAATCACTAATTAAAAATTATAAAGCCACAAACCAAGATCAAAGGTTCTAGCGGCACTGCTTATTCTTCAAGCAACTATAGTCGTTCGTATATGTTACGTCTTAAGTTTGTCGATGTTTCGACACGCGTGCTAATAGCTATAATCAATATGGTTTTTTTACAGTCAGATATTAGTTTGGGTGACGACAGTGAGATTAGTTTTTTATGTTCGATAATAAGACGAATCTATTTTGTGTGTTATTCAAATAACATTGTTTTAGAGAAAGTTTTTGTTATAAATAGTAATTCAATATGCATTGGTACACGAAAATTAATTTATTTAATAATATCAATTTGAAAATGACAAAATTGTGGGCAATCAATGCTTACTTTGGGCAATGAAATCAATAGATTTTTTTTAATAATTAGTAAATTCAATACTGATCGTCAAAACGTTTTATGTTCTGTATTTTGGCAAGTTAATTATTTTCTATTGACACTTGCACACATTTTGTTGAACCTTTTTGGGTACCTAACAACAGTTCCTTCTATTTTTCTACCAAGTTGAGTAAAATTTGAGTGTTTCTAATAGATTAACAGTTGGTGGACTCAGTTTCCGTACTTGGACCCCACCCCCACTAGGTGCGTCAAATCCTGGCAAATTTAGCTAGCTCCTTACAGAAGTCTCCAAGGCACTTCACAGGCTTCACGGAGCGCACTGCTCCGAGAGTTTCTGATCAACTTAAAGTCAGTTATCATTTACTGTTGCGGTTATGGTGCACGGGTGGGTAGAAACCACTAATTTAGTCGGGCATTGAAAATTTGACTAACACTGCTTAACTAAGCATATGTTGCCTGAAATAGATACGAAGAAACCCTGAGTTAAACAGGCTCCACTAAAAAATCACAAAACAAAAGTCTTGTCGCTATCTTTGACCACCTTTCTATTTTCACACCGATATTTTTATTACAATATCGTATTGACCATATTTCGTGACAATTTATCTTAAACTTCAAACAAATTTCACGCTCACTGCTAAAGAAATAAAGCGTACATTGGCGTGGTATATCGGTGAGTTGCTGTCATATACAGTATTATTTATTGATTTGTTAATAAATTTACAAGTTTTCTTTGGAGTGAAACCGAAGCTTTTGTTAGAAATATTATTTTCGAGATAAGATTCGGCTGTGAATGAAATCGATTGTAGAAAGTGGGAGAGGTCAACATTCTCATTTATAGAAGTTAATAAAAGATAAATCAGCGATGGTATCGCCTTTCGTATTTGTGACAAACATGAAGTATTGAGTGGCGTGAGATATTGTACTATCAATTATTAGTATCGACTTCTTTATTCAAAGCATTTTGTTCTCCTTAAAAAGGAGTCACACTACACTTTAATATGCACATTTAAAATTAAAGTTTTTAGCAAAGTTTATGGTTTACAAAAAGTCCTATGCACGGCTATCAGCTCTCAGGTAGTGCGTTCCAATCACTGCGAAGATGGACAATGGTATGCGTAATTCATAAATGCTAAAAGCTAAAAGAAAAAATCGCGAGAAAATCGGAGTGTTTGAGGCTCACTAATCAAAACCATCTACTTACGCTTACAAAAAAAATATCTACGAAATAGATGAAAGTCGCCAAGAACATAAAAAACCATATTGCAATTGGGATTAACAAAATTAAAACTGTTCATACCAGGAATTGCTGTAAACACGAGCAACGAAGGCAGTAATTATACAAAATGGCAGCGCAACATAACCTATTATTCTAACAATTAGGGCTGCGCGCGCATGTCGCGAATCCCGATAGAAATCGCGTGATTTACGCGCAGGTCGATGGTATCGGCTACACGCCACCACGGATCTTCTTCGGTTACGTAATGAGCTTAGATGTATTAAGGCTGTTACAAAAAAAAAATGTTTAGGTAAAGTTGTACGGAGAGCATTCTAGTGCTCTCATGGTCTATAAAAACAATAAGGATACTTATTTCTCATAAAGTTGACGTTGGGCTGTAGCATTGGCTTGTATCCTTAAACTTACATGAATATGCTTATATTGCAGGCACCAGGTCCTGTAGGACTGGTTATTCTATAATATTAACAATTTTTTGTAACATTTTTGTGTTTCCTTGGTCATGACATTTTTATGTTCTATAGATATATAAGTATTATACAGCAATAAAGTATGTCTGCAACGTAATTGCTGTCAAATTTTTTGGACCTGAACTTCTTGAAAGCGCGTTTACATGCTTTTTTAATGAAATAGACCCAAAGTAGACTCGTACTCTTCTGAGCCCTAATATATTTTTAAACGACATCAGAGAAACAGGTTACAGCACACACGTAATTCAATGTTTATCATTTCTCCTCTTAAATATACATTTAAGAGTTTGGATTGAACTCTGCAACACTCGACGTAAGGTGAGTGACCACTCAAATAAAATTTAAATTATTCACCGTGCAAAATGATTAGTCAGCGTACACTTTCGCTTTTATAATTCTTTGTCATATCTGATCTTTGTTGTCTGCAACCGCATTAAATGTATTGAACCGATTTTGGTGTTTGTGAGGGTGTGATTAGAATCTATAATGGCACATGTGGTTTTACAACTTGGTGTGAAGTCTGTTGTGACACATGATTGGTACACCAACGTATTCAATGTGTACTATAGGTTCAAGGCAATTAAAATATTTTGTCATTGAAAAATATGGTTTTTGTGTTTCGTTGAGTCAGTTTAAAAATTCGTCTAGATTCGTAGTGGTAATAATGGTGTGATCGGTTTTTAAATATTGACCGCCATTCAAAATTCTAAACCATTTATTGATATTGGGAACGCAATGTTCTCTCATGAACGTCACAAAAAAGAAATGTATATGAAACGCATTTTAATTTTACATTTGCTAGTTTTCAAATCAAGGGCTTAGAACGGAAGAGAAGAACTAGAAAGAAACTCTCCGCCACTGTTTTTAATCGCATTAGAAACCGTAAATATGCCTTATGAACATAGGCTTTATCCAGTCAAACCTGGTACACGTCAATTTTTATGATCAAATACGCAATACAATTTGAATAATATATGTTGCCTTACAATAAAAAAACGAATACTCTGAGATATTGCTGTTTTTAGAATTTAAAAGTTGAATATCAGTTCGCCTCGTTTACTGCGCAGTATTTTACCAATTTGATTATTTAAAAATCGGTTAAATAAACACAAAAACCGTAAAAAATCTACCACATCTGTCATCGCTATTGAACAACAATTAGCAGACCTTAACAAAGCCGTAGTAATCGTAACCTTGACAGATAGGATTTGTCATCAGACCTTTCTTTGTTGAGGTCAGTATCAGCAGTTCTCCCAAAGAAGATTAGCTTCTATTTCAAAGAAAAAAGAGCTTAAATCAGCTCATTTGTCTCAGAGACACTTAGACCGTTTTGCATACAACGCTTATCTAATGTGGAATTTGAGGGCCGTGGTTGTAGTAACAATATTGGATTCGTTCCAAACGCAAGTGCATTATAACAATGCGTTGGCAAAAGACGAGGTTGCGATCGCCTTGGGTCGCTTCCGATCTTGTAAAAACCTTATTGTTTAATTGTAATTAAACCGTAAAGGTTAGAAGGGATGTCATTGTTATATGTCGGGAGATTCGCAATTTGCAAATTTGATAAACTTATAAACGCTCTTAATTATACGAAATATGTTTTAAGTATTTGTATAAGGAATAGTTTTATTTTACAGACATGAAGTTAATGTCTTACAATTAATATTTCTATTTTCTTATTAAAAACTAAACATCACAAATATACAATATTAAAAGATTTCTTAACGTACATAATGCTATTTATAATAAAAAAAGAAAATAAAAAAATATTAACAGTTTGGTACCTTTGACAGTGTACCTTTAACACTGGCAGTTTTTGCTCACTAATACTATCTGTCGGGGCCAACTTAAATCTTTTATCAGCGCCGGTAGACTTGAACCCCACGGCCCAAGACTTTACTCCAAAGGAAACCAAATCGATGTTGGAGGTAAGACTCTTATATTTGAACCGTTTATTGATTTTTGCCTCTCCCGCCGCCC
Organism: Pieris brassicae; assembly: GCF_905147105.1. NCBI lineage: Eukaryota > Metazoa > Arthropoda > Insecta > Lepidoptera > Pieridae > Pieris > Pieris brassicae. Next base: position 538,747 of record NC_059669.1, read on the forward strand.
TAGTGTTTTTGATTGACCGAGGGTCAAGAGACGGAAATGTCTCAATGTTATGATTGAGGTATCGCTAGCTAGCTATCAGTTCATCATAGAAAATTATGAAATATACTTAGTTAAATATCGTAGTGTTTCCTTATTAGAATAATTTTGTTTTAAATAAATCATACAATATCAATGTGTATCGCTTAAAACGTTGAACAATTAAATTCCAGCTGTAACAGGTGGTGTTGAAAAAAAGGTTCATATTAATCGCAATAAAAGGCGGTGACAGGGCATAAATACGATATGGCGTATCGTTCGGTGCGCGCGCGCCGATCAAACTCCAACAATAAGTAATGCTTATCATTGATCAGAACAGGCCTCTAAATCACGCTCACGGGGCATCCAGGTATAGGACATTCGACTGTAAAGAGTGCTTTTATTTGCTGATAATATAGTCTATAACGAGGTGTTTCTAATGTATCTGTATTGCTTCTAAGTTAAGTATACAACTATTTTTTTTATTTAGAATGCTTAAAATATAATCAAAATAAGATTGAGATTTATAACTGTTTTACAGAATAAGAGCTGAGTGGTTGATTGTCGTGTAAGCATAATTTTTTATAGCGCAGTTGAGTATTTGGTGAAATCAAATCACATCGTGAGAAAACCAGAATATCATATACCCAAAAATTGACGTATCGTCCCAACAAAGTATCACCTTCCTATAAAGCTATAGACGTAAAAATGTCAATTGTCTCCAGAATGTTCCAACTAATAGTCATAGAATGTTAATGCATAATGTTATACATATATACAAATGGTGCGGGTTTTTTTAAAGGCTATGATTAGAGGAAAAAGGCAGAGGAGCTATTTTAAATACACAAAATAATTATACGAAAAACTGTAGCGAAGCCAAGAACAGATCCAAATGTTCATGAAGAGGCCTTTACTCCAAAGGTGTACTGGAAATAACAACAACAAAACTAGCAGCCATCTGATTGGTATTTTTTTATAGTATGAAATTAATTATTATTATTGAATAAAACTAAAGTAGACAAGAAACTTGGACACTCTCTAAACAGCACAGGGACATTCTAGCACACTGTAAAAGAAGCACGCTGAGAATAAGAATATTAGACAAGCAAAGAAACACAGATAAGAACTAGAACAGGTCTGACAGACATTTTCACTAAGGTAGACCAAAAGATATGGACTACCAGGAGGCTCCAAGTGGAGAAAAGTCACAAAGGATAGAGGTCAGTGGAAATGGTTTGAGGAGGCCTCTGCCGTAAGGCACACTGAACTGTACCGTAGTGAAAATATATTAAAGATTACAGATCATAGAATTTCGGAATATAAAGGCTATATTATTATCACCAATCACAATATATATGTCACAAAACTAACACCCGTCTACTTTGTAATTGTTTTTAGCAAGGAATTCAAGCGGATTTATTATTATAATTAAAATATTTAAAATCATTTATTCATATATACAATGTACACTTATGAACGTCAAAAACAGAAATGTATATGAAATGCTTCTAATTTTACATTTACTACCAGTTCTCAAATCAAGGTCGTAGAACGGAAAAGAAGAACTGGCAATAATCTCTCCGCCACTCTTTTTATCGCTAAGTTTTTGTCTTACATCACGTTTGTAAGGAGCTGCAATCATTACCTCAGGTTCCACATGACATCTTAAGTAATTAATAATAATAAAATAAATTAAAAACAAAGATTTGTCCTCTATCATAAATCGTACCTACCTGCTTCGATAATGAACTGTCAAAAACAATATGCTGATTTTTAAATGTAATTAAGTCATTAGACGTTAATGAAATTGCACTTAAGTGAGTTATAAAGTCAATGTTTGCAATAATTTTTTATTAATCAAATAAAACCGATTTAGGTCTCGTTTAAAACACGTAAAGTGTATGTAACCTCATACAGCATTAACATAATAATAAAATTTTATTGGCACTGGTGCAAAAAAGCTTTATAACTGTTCATTTTGCCGTATTTTATACGAAAATTTAGCTTTATAGTTCAATAAATTATTGGAGCAAGAAATGATACAATTTACTAAATTCCTCACAATGTAACAATAGTAGTAGTAGTAAAATAATAATTAAGCAAAGATTCTTACTATACTGATACTTTAACTGTCGTTATTTTACTACTTATTTTTTTTATTAATTTTCAGAATAATGTAATATAATCATGATATGTAACTTTAGAAAACCGTTGATGTTTGTAAATACCGTAATATTTTACCGTGTCACCGTGACCACGCACGCTGTTAAGCACGCAAAACGTCAGAAAAAATTTAATATTATATAACATAATTATAAGTTTATAATATTACATAGCTTCAATCCGAATTTTTTTTTTCTTTCAATGTGTAAAAGCTATGTTAACAAAATACAATACTACATAGTAGTCTTGTATAGGAGCGCGACAAATGCATATAAAAGTACTTTTGCAATTTACATTTTATGTTCAGATATTTAATAACTGATTGGGTGGTTTATTATTAGCCGTGGTAGCAAAACCCCAAAGTTCTCTTACCATAGACGATATCTGCTCTCGATGTACAGAGACGAACTTGCGTTACAGCTGGGGTCTGTACGTCATGCTCGACTATTTATACTAAGTGTACCTATTATATTTTAACGACTAAATAATATAATACAGTTTATAAGAATATGGTACTAAAATGTTATGGTGGTACAATCTAAAGTTAGCATATTCATTCTGTAACAGATACACCTCTGCATCTTCTACCGCATTTACCATGGGGAGTGTTCAGAAGAGTTGTTCGGTCTAATATCCGCAGCTGAGTTTCATTATCGGACGTCAAGGCAAAATACAAAATACCATCCGTATCACCTCGACGTCCGTCGTTCCACGGCTGAGCGTTTTCTAAGGCAGTTTTTGCCGCGCACCACCACTATGTGGAACCGGCTGCCCGCTGAAGTATTTCCGAACCAATTCGACTTAGGGTCCTTCAAGAAAAGAGCGTACCAATTCTTGAAAGGCCGGCAACGCACTTGCGAGCCTTCTGGCAATGTGAGTGTCCATGGGCGGCGGTATCGCTTCACATCAGATGAGCCTCTTGCCCGTTTGCCTGCTATTACATAAAAAAAGATATTTTTTTATTTGTCTTAAAAATAATTTTATATAGAAGTTACAACAAGACAATAATGTGAAAATATTAAATTTAAAAATTGTTTGAGAACGATCTTTCGTTTCTTTACTTTTATTCTCAATAGTAATAAATTAAGTGTAAAGTAGTCTGAGTAATCGCGATATTTATGTACTGTGTCTAAATAGTTACTGGATCAATTGATATTCGAATTAAGTTTAATATCGATTTCAAATCGTATAACTGTTATAGCAAACGAGCGATTCCTTTGTTAATTAATGCTTTTAATACCAAATTGATCGATATAACTCGAGTCGAAAGGTATTGTAATGTATTTTGTATACTAGCGCCCGCTCCGATTTCTGCAGCAAAGAAAGTTTATTAAAAACAACTGGTGGCGCTACAATTCTTTTTATTTGCCTCAGGTTTTGTATCTATATTATTTTTTTAATAGCAAATGGTTGAGAGCCACATAAACAGCCTAGATAACTAATATTTCACCCTTCAAAAAATGAAAGACTTCTCAGTACCTTTACATATTTCAAAATATACTTATTATTAAGTGTGAATTATATCGTTTTAGGTACATAATAACAACGTCATCGGTTGTAACGACATTCGGTTATTACGACCAAATATGATTAGTCCCTTCGATGTCCTTATAACAGATTTTGACTGTACATTCTTTAAGCACTTTAACCTTAGTGTATAGTTTAATAATTAATAATTGTATTAAGTGTTTACTTTCAACTTTTTATGAAACAACGGTATACAATGTGCGTTTGTATACCTATCCATTGGCTCGTTAATTTTGTTTTATTATTAATTTAATTAACACCGGTTGAGTAATGCTCCAATTAATGAAATTGTTTTTTGATATATTGAAATGTTCAAATCGTGTTTTGACTATTAAATCTATACATTTATTATGTTTTCTTCGACAGCAGTTTTCTGTTTAAGTTTTTTTAGTATTTCTCTCTAAACAGATATGAAGCAATCATTGTATATTTTTTTGTAGAAAAAGAAAATTTTTTGAATAAATTTTTAAATCACAGTACAATATCCTCATTGAGCTGTGTTGGCCTAGTGGCTTAAGCATGCGACTCTCATCCCTGAGGTCGTAGGTTCGATCCCCGGCTGTGTACCAATGCATTTTCTTTCAATGTGCGCATTTAACATTAGCTCGAACGGTGAAGGAAAACATCGTGAGGAAACCGGCTTGTCTTAGACCCAGAAACTACGACGGCGTGCGTCAGGCATAGAAGGATGATCACCTACTTGCCTAACAAAGGTTGTAGCGCCATTGATTTATTATTTTTTTATAATATCCGGGGTATGGGAGCTCGTTGACGCTGTCTGTTTCGTTGTTAATTATGCGTAAACCAGATTGATCAAAGCTAAATCCCTAAGAAGTTCTAATGACAATAAATTGAAAACGTATTTAGTGACATCGCTTCTCAACACTGCACTGTTACCACATGAGCGTTGTGTAGGCGATGCGGCGATAACCAGACGACACGAGGCGTCGCTCGCGGCATATCGCGCAGATTGAGGTGGCACTAATTGATATTATCTATGCGACTTACGAAAAACTTCACCGAAACGACATGCACCTTTGAGGCTGTAAATTGTCTGTTGTCAGATCGGACCTTCTTTATTTAAAACGATTTTGTTCTCTGTGGTAATTGTGCCAACTGTCACAATTACCACAGATTAGGTTACAGATTATTTATTGAACACATTTTTATGGGCAAAAAACGCATTGCGTTGCTAGGTTAATGCAGAACTTAGGCGAATTCTTTATTGCTGAATAAAGTTTCTATGAAATATTTGAAATTATTTGTATTTTATATGTGATGTAGTTTTATGGCGCCAGTAACACGAACTTTAGAAATTAAGAGTCTGACTGAAGAAGTATTTATATGCATTTGTGAGTAATTGTTTTAGACCCACTGTGTCTATTAAATATTTTTTTGTTTCTCAGAGTCGTACACTCAGTCACTATGATAATCAGAAACTTAGTAACGTAAATGTATAATAAATTTACAACTGTTTAAAATTATGATAAATTAAAAAAAATATTCTTCTCCCACCACTATTGTTAAACGATTAGAAAATAATATTAGCTGATAGACAACACTATCTCGAATCTCGCCGGTAGCTGGATAACGTATCAGGACATCACTAAAATAAATTGAACGCAGTGCGACCCCAGGTTACGGCACAGCACTATTTCTCGCCGATGGGACGATAGCGAATCGTGCTTAATAAATGAAAATGGCGCTGGATTATATTCGTTTAGATAACGTTTGTGTAGCGTCTGAAGTTTTATAAACATTCATAATGATTGATAATTTCCCTAAGACACTTTCAAGATGTAAAGTTGTGCCTGCCCATATTAACTTTTACTTCAGATATACATATGGGTGATTTTACTTAAAATAAATACTATCCCCTATCTTTAAACCCCTTAATAAAAACATAGTTATTTTCGAAATTAAAAAAATTGCTACAAGCGTAATGGAATGGATTAAAAATTGAAAAATAACCAACGTAACTTTTGTTACGTTTGAGGCAGGAGCCTCATCTGATGTTCAGATATACCCTTGGACCTTGGACACTCTTAATCTGGCGGACTCGCGAGTTCTTACCGTCTCTAAATGGTACTAATAGCGTGTATAGTAAATATTATAAGAATGAAATCTTATCAGATATGAATTAAATAAATAAAACCCAGTCAAATATAACAAGTGTAATATAATCTTTTAAAACTAAATTAATTTTTATTTAAACACATAAGGAAACGTACATATCTGGTTGTATACGTATAAAAAGCTGGCAACCATAAATTTTTCCTAAAATAAGTACAAAAAGATTCACAAACTCGATCGAATTTTATCGAGGAATTACGAGAACGCGTGAAAATTCCACGGAGTCGACAAAAATGCTAGAGATTTACGATAGAGGTCGCTCGCGCGGTATATGGGATCTCGCGGGAGATATGCAAACAAAAAGGTTTATCTGCCAGATTTATTTGCTTAATATACGGTTTAATGGCTTTTGTGTTTAAATCCTGGTTAGATGCGTTGTTTAGTTTGTGTTGCGACACATACATATGTATAATATGATTCGAATTTATTATTGGCGGCTTAAGAAGTGATAATTGTTATTTATGCAACAGTGGTGTTGTCCAGTGGTGTTGTCCAGTGGTGTTGTCAGCATGTGACTCTGTGAGGTTTGATTCCTGGCTGCACCTGACTTTATTTCTATATGCGTATTTAACTTTCGATCGAATGCCAAAGAAAAACATCGAGAGGAAACCGGGTTGCGTTAGACTTCAAAGTCTACGGCGTGTGTCAGCACAGGAAGATCACCTAATTGCCCATTAGATTGACAAATGATCATGGAACTGATACAGAAATCTGAGGCCCAGACCTAAACGGTTGTAGTACCACTGATTGTTTTTTTTTTGTATTATTTATCAAATAATCTCTTAATATTAATTATGTGACTGAGGACAAATTGACGAATAAATTAAAACACTTCAATTTAAGATTTACTTAATACATTGTTGCATGAAGTACAAAATCTTTTTAATAATTTAGCTGTAGCTGTTCTATAAATGTATTTAAGTGTAAATATATGTATGTTCCTTCAACGATAATGCTAACGGTAGGTCGGGTAATCTAATAACATAAGAAGTTTGTTAAGACTACATTTGTATATGCATTTGTTGTTTATAAGTGTTAGTAAAATATATTTCCTGTTAGTCATAGTAACAGATAATAATAAAACACACTTTAACATGAGACTATAAAAATTACAAATCAGATGAGAGTTACATTGTTATTATACATGTTAGTTATTGTTATTTCCATTATTTCGGAGAAATTGATAGAGAAAGCAAAGAGCAGATCCAAATTGAAAGTTCAGAAGACTGTAGCCAGTCCGTAGTCTGCAGTAAGGGGTTACATACCTATACGTTTTATATCTTTCTTAACCTTCATTAATAAAGGTTGTGCCTGTCTTGATAAGCCCTAATCGATACGTCGACTTGCTGCCTCCACATCACTCTATCCCCAGCTTTTCTCAGTGCATTAGGGATATTGAGATTGTCTTTATTTCGTCAGACCAACGGGCAGGCGATCGACTTCTTCTACTATCACCCCTTCCAAACAATTACCAGCATCTCAACACTATTCGATTCTGTCCTGGCAATATGGCAAAAGTACTGTTTGTAAATGGCAGTGGACAGTCCTGTGCTGATTTTTATTTTGTTGAGAATTGGTTTGGTTTTTAACGCATTATTAAATTATATTATTATTATTAAATAGTAGGAAAAGGGCAATGAGGCAATTGTGCTATATTTCCAGGAAACATTAAAACGTAAATTTTAATACATTACACATAGATAGAACAGTTAAAACAATATATCTTGTGCAGCACGCGTGCGCAGGGCACAAACATCGGTTCAAAGTAGCGCTAGGCATTATGATGCGCAGGAGTTGTGTGGGCCTTTCTATTTGGTGCAATGCATATCAATCGCTCTTCTTAATGCACTCTGGGTGTAATAGGGACACGGTTATAATTTATCGATCAAATACTGGCAGGCGTACCACTGATTGTGGGTACATATATGGTTATAGCGCCAGTTTATAGCGCCTCATGGAAGAGAATCCAACTAAAACGAGTCGGTAGACAAATGGTTTGAAAAAAAGGAAAACCAAATTAAATTCTGTGGAAGGAAGTGAGATCCAGATAATAAATATGTTTGCAATTTATAAAACACACAATCCATTAAACTTTCTCCAAAGTTTTCCTAATACAATGGCGGCTAAGTATTTTATTTGACATATCATGTGTGTATCAGGTATATGGCCATATATCATAGGATCATTAGCGGAGCGAGCAGGTGCGTCGAGAAGTGAACATTAAACAATGCGATATCGCAGAAATATAGCGCTGCGCCGGCGCAACATCGACGACATTCGTGATGGTTTTATGCTGTATCGAACTAGTAATATTGACAAAACTTATAACGTAAGAACTTATAATTATTCAATTTTTATTTTATTAAAAATAGTATAAGTTCTAATGTATAAATTCTAAAATATATGATGAACAAAAATTCAAAAAAAGATTTAAAATATCGTACATTTTTGCTTAATTACGTTTTTATTATGACTATAATCCTTGTTAATACTATGGCCGTAGGTTCTAGGTTCGACACTCGGCAAAAACATTTTTTTCATGTTGACAATTGACTATTATATTTAAAAATAAAGTAGGTGTTTATTTCAGAATCAGTATTAAAGTTGATTTTATTTACTATTGTCTCTTGTTAATATAGCTTTTACACATTTAAAGAAAACACTTTTATACTTTTTTTAAATAATTATAAGTTTATACATAGCTTCAATCCGCTAAAAAAGTGTTTTCTTTGATTTGTGATTATTTAATTATATCATTGTTTACAATTTAAGCTAAAAATAATTCACTGATATTTGCTTAAAATTCAATGCATTTGGAGAACGTATAATAATGATTGTCATTATATTTTACTGTAATCAACAGTATTCGGTAAACCTACGTTTTATATTATGTTACAGGAGGCAAACGGGCACATGGCTCACCTGACGTTAAGTGGTACTGGCACCCATGGAAACTCACACTGCCAGAAGGCTCGCAAGCGCGCTGCCGGCATTTTAGAATTGGTACGCTCTTTTCTTGAAGGACCCTAAGTCGAATTGGTTCGGAAATACTTCAGTGGGCAGCTGATTCCACATAGCGTGGCAAAAATTGCTCAATTCTGGAACGACGGACGTCGATACGTTTTTAAGTCGTCACTTTCAAGGAAGTAGAAACAAATGTTTTTGCATAATGTCGTCCATAGAGGAGCAGTGACCACCCGGGTCGCGACACTAGGTGTTTCGATTTACGCGCGTTGAGCTACTTCCAGATAAGCGTTATCCGTGTTACTGTAATGAGATAGAATTTGTCAATTGGCGATAGTTTAGTGTTCTCGACATAACGACAGGACGTTGGATTTTTATGAGAAGCAATGCGACTTCGAAATTCTTTATAAGTTTCCGAAATTTTATATCATTTTTACTGTTGAACTTCCGGTAAATATACGTAGGAAATGTTTATATAACGAATATATCTTTCCCATTCATTAAAAACTAAATCATATGAACTGCACAGTTAAAAACGTTAATTTGTCTCTTTTATTACAGCATAAATACAATTAGTTCTGTACAACACTCTACTGTGAGCAGAGCTCACTCTTTTTTCTGAAAGGTATACAGTGGTCCTTATTTATAAGTGGCCAGGCTTAGCGAGAAGAAACAGCATTCTTATTTCCGAGCAAAAGTTTCTTTGAATTTCGTTCTGACGTTGTCTGGTTTGTTTGCGATTTCGCTACAATGAAGAGCCTTATAACATCCGTGACGACGCCAACATACAATTTATACGCAACAGGCTCAAGTGGTTGGGACATGTGCACCTAATGGCGCATAACAGAACCCCTCACTCAACACACCATCTGGAGGCATGAAGAAACCCCGTAGAACGTGGCTGCGTTGGTGGATGGAGTGGTCAAGGACCATGTTCGAAGTACGAAATAAATTTGAGGAGTATAAGGCCCACTGATGAATAGCCATTGATGTTGATGGTGATAAAAATAACTGTTAGCCAGACAAAATAACAGCTAACATGTTTTAAGTTAGCATTCGCTCGAACGGTGACTGAAAACATCGTGAAAAACCGGTTTGCCTTAGACACAAAAAGCCGAGGACAGAACGCTGGTAACGTATTAGATTCACAAATGATAATGGAACACATACAGAAATCCGAAGCCAAGAGGTAAACAGCTTGAAGTGCCACTGATGTTTTTTATACTCATAAAAAATACAATATATTTCACGTTGGACAATATTTTTAATAATATTTTCTTTGAATCAATGACTAACCTTTAAAAATATATCCGATTAATAAGTGGACTTGTTGATAGTGAAAATGAATGCCTACAATTTAACATAACATCCACAACAGGAAAATGTTCTAATCAAATATCTAAAGTGGCGTATTAAACTTTACTACCATATAAATTTAACTAAAACGATCTTAAAAACGGGATCAAACGACGCTCATATATCAGAAACTCACCCATCACTGTCCATTCCACTCTGATTCCGTACTTAGACAATAAACTTGATTCATTTGATCCTAAACTATAAATTAACTAGACACTTTTAATGCAGCCCTATTTTGAACTATTACAGTGACATAAAAGTTAAATAGTTTCGAGATTGAAATGAGAATATCTTAAATTACTATTTTGATAAGTGTTTCATTTTCGAAGTTAAATGGAAATATTTTAATAGCCAAACGGGCAGGAGATTTACGTGATGTTAAGTGACTGCTGCCTTTAAACATACATGTTTGCAAGTATGTTGACGGCCTTTTTCTCTTCTTTTCTGATCTTTTTCTAAAAAAAAGATGTCTTGGGTAAAAATATATCTTAAGTTGCGTCGTACAAATCAGATAAACAGCTTTATTGTAGCGTCTTTAAGACTATGTAATTATTCGGTGTATCAATTCTCTTCGTTGAAAAGAACTGAACAGTGTTGGCTTCAGCGTGCGACTCTCATCCCGGAGGTGATGGAAAACATGAGGAAACCGGCTTGCCTTAGGCCCAAAACATCGACGATGTATGTCAGGCACAAAATGCTGATCACCTACTTGCTATTATATTGACAAATGATCATAAAACAGATATAGAGATCTGAGGCCCAGACCTAAAAGGGTTTTAGCGCCACCGTTTTTTTTCCATCCATAGTTCCGGTAGTTATGTGTCTATCCAGAGCTCGGTGGTAATTGTCAATGTCATTATGACTTGACATTACAAAAATTAACAATTGTCAAAAAGTGAAAACCTTAAACAAAATATAGATGAATTTTATACGATTTTTGGTATTTATTAAAAATAATGCCGCATGTCAAATGGTCTGTTTCATCGATATGATATCTGTTATGTCAATCATTAAGATATGTAAAGCGAGTAATAAATTTCTCAGAAATCTAAACAAAGTCGAGTGCGGGAACGGGTTCTATCAGTATGCAGGATGAGCATAATTTTTGGATTTAATTTAAAATTTCTTAAACAAATTTTGTAGTTAATAGCGCTCTTGTGTGTATAGTTGGCGCATATTATAAAATTCTCTTAATTTAAGTATTGTTGTCATGTAATACAATGGATCTTACTTTTAGACACATTATTGTTGTTTTTATAAAATTTTCTATAAAGCAAATTCGGCCCCACATGGAATACTGTTCTCACCTCTGAGCGGGAGCTCCCAAGTACCAGCTTCTTCCACTCGACCGTATCCAACGAAGAGCGGTTGGATTGGTCATCGACGATTCTATAGCTTGATTCTTTGGCGTTGCGTAGAGTTGTGGAGTCACTCTGTATCTTCTACCGCATTTACCATGAAGAGTGTTTAGAGGAGTTGTTTAGATTAATACCTGCAGCTGAGTTTCATCATCGGACGTCGATGCGGAATACAAAATTCTCCACCCGTATCACCTCGACATCCGCCGTTCCACGACTGTGCGTCTTTTAAGGCAATCTTTGCCACGCATCAGCGCTATAACCAGCTGCCCACTGAAGTATTTCCGAACCAATTCGACTTAGGGTCCTTCAAGAAAAGAGCGTACCAATTCTTCCAATTCCAATTCCAAGGCAACGCACTCGCGGGCCCTCAGGCATTGAGAGTGTCTATGAGCGGCGGTATCACTTAATATCAGGTGAGCCTGTTCACATTTTCGTGGAGACAAGAGGAACGGGGACGTATAAATTGCAGTAAATCTGCTAACGTTACACTTGAACGGCACGACATTTTGGCTCCTACGTACAAACTTTGGGAGATTTCTTGGTATGTGGCTAAAATTTACTAGTAAAAATGAGTTCCATAGTATGTGGTCACCCTAACCCTGCTTCGATCTATAAAGTGGCACTGTATTGTCACAGAGATTCATAGTTGTTATCAAATCGGATGCGCCTCGGCCGATTTTATCGTCGCCGTGAGAACCTCGACCTGTGTGGTCTAATATGTAATAAAAATCCAAATGTGGTACATATATTTTTTATGAGGGAATATTATAAAATTTATTGACAATAATACATGCACTTGCCCATAAGCATAGCATTTGCAGAACAGTTGGTATGTCTCACATAGAAGCCCATGAAGATATTTAATTTTCGGAATACGAATTAATTAGAGGATATAAAAATTTGTAAGCAATTTTTCAAAACAAAACACTATGCTAATATGACCTAGAGTATCGTTTGCTTAAACAAATGCGCTTTTGCAAATTCTCGAAGGCCAAGCCAAACCTGGTAACTTCAGGTTAATAACGTGATTCAATATAATATTATTCATATACAGTAATATCTAATTCACGGCTCACCTGATATTAAGATATATAACGATATATACATATAGTCTTAAGGTTCTTGATTACGTTCCGTGGAGTGAATTAGCGTGTTGTCCATTTACAGAATTTGAATGATAGTTTTTTTTTAAATATACATTACTTTTTGGATAATCAATACTGTTGGTCTGGTCTGGCTTTAGCGAGCGGCGCTCATCCCTGAGAGGTTTGATCCCCGACTGTGTAAGTACAAATGGATTGTCTATGCGTACATTTAACATTCTCTCAAACGGTGAAGGCAAACATCGTGAGGATACTAGCTTGCCTCTGATTCATTAAGTCGACAGTGTGTGCTAAGCACAGGAGCCTGATAATCTAATCGCCTACAGACAGAAACATGAGGCCCGGACCTAAAAAGGTTGTAGCGCTACTGATATACTTTCATTTTTTAAAACAGCCGTTGAGAATGGCCTCACCTCGTACTTTGAGGAGAAGGATATAGAATATAGCTATTTTGTTTGCTGGTAGAGCAAAGTCGAACCATGTCTTAAAATATCCATAGCTTTATTAAGCTATTGTACGTACTATTGCTTGCTTTTGTAATATTTAGAATCTTCCAAAGTCAATTTCCACAATTGAAAAAATGAGGTTGATCAAAGCCTGTAAACTTAATATAATTTATCCACTAATGTATTCAAATTAATGATCTATTTCCCCATACATATGATCTAGAGATCAATAATTATAAAGGAACAATACAATCGTATGAGATGCGCGTGGGCAGATTTCCTAACATCATGATTACGTGTCAACTTGTAACAATTGTTTGGTATGAGCTTGGAGAGCTATGTTCGAGTGTACTCCAAATTTTAGTCCGTACGGGATTCATTTAATTTTTTAATGTTACAATATTTATTCTACCATATATTTTCATGATATTTGGACTATAGGAGAGTGCTTAAAAATATTATGACTAATTGAGAGATATTGTGAGAGTTTTAAACAGATTGCGACTCTCAACTCTGGCACCTTGGCTATGTACTATCTTTATTAGACAGAATCCTGTGAATTTTTTTTTATGTAATAGCAGGCAAACGGGCAAGAGGCTCACCTGATGTGAAGCGATACCGCCGCCCATGGACACTCACATTGCCAGAAGGCTCGCAAGTGCGTTGCCGGCCTTTCAATAATTGGTAGGCTCTTTTCTTGAAGGACCCTAAGTCGAATTGGTTCGGAAATACTTCAGTGGGCAGCTGGTTCCACATAGTGGTGGTGTGCGGCAAAAACTGCCTTAGAAAACGCTCAGTTGTGGAACGACGGACGTCGAGGTGATACGGATGGTATTTTGTATTTTGCCTTGACGTCCGATAATGAAACTCAGCTGCGGGTATTAGACCGAACAACTCTTCTGAACACTCCCCATGGTAAATGCGGTAGAAGATGAAGATGCATCTCTACGCAACGCCAAGGGATCAAGCCGCACGGAAAGTGATTGGTCGTCGACGATTCGAACCGCTCTTCGTTGAATACGGTCAAGTGGAAGGAGCTGGTACTGGGGAGCTCCCGCCCAGAGGTGAGAACAGTATTCTATGTGGGGCCGAATTTGCGCTTTATAGAGTTGCAAGCGGTGGCCCGGAGTGAAGTACCGTCTCGCCTTGCTGAGCACACCAAGCTTTTTGGAGGCTAATTTAGCCTTCCCTTCCAATGCAAAGAGAATTCGCTGAAAGGAAAAACTTTTCGACTTAAAAACTATTATGTCATCGTATTTATCGTCATCAAGATGCGTTTAAAGAAAAATATGTTTACTGGAGTGATGAGTGTGAGTATTAGATAAAGAATTTTGAAAGCAAGGGTTGTATCATACATAACATATGTATCACATTATGAGACGAATAATATGTAATTTTTTTTCGATATGTTACTGACGTAAAACCGTTTAGTTTTCAAGTTTCAGGGACATAAATGTTAAGAAAAATGTAACATGTAGATTTCTTAATAGGTAAGGGAGATCATTACATTACAAATAAAAGAAATTACGTTATTATTAGGGATGCAACAAGCGATACCTTATTAACAAACGACTCTTCCAGGCACCCCTAGTAAGGAAATAAACTAAACAAAAAATCATTCATGACATGATGTAGCACATGTCATTAATGAAATCACGATTGAGGATGTATACCATATAGTTATAAAGTTAGTATATATAGTTATGAAGTAATTATATAGAAGTCTTTTAAAAGAGGTTAGAATGATAACCAATCGTAAGGATTTAGGGTATGCTTATGTATTGTTTTTCGGTATATCTAAATGTATAATAAATCTTAAAATCATTTGGCTAATACGGTAACGAAATAAAATTGGCGAAGCTTTCGTTCTTATAAAACGAATAAATGAATAATAAACGTGACAATATCCCTTTTTCACATTTCAACAAAAGATATGTCACGAAATGTGCTAGTAGCGTTTATATTCTTTGAATGATCACCAAGATAAAATGTAAAACGGAAGCAACACAAAGATATGATTGATTTATCGGAAGCTTTTAAAACATTGTCGCCTCTGTCCTTTGAGCTTTTCGTGTTTGAGATACGGTCTAAAGTAACGTGAAGAAAGGTCCGTTGACGTGCTAAATATGATGGAATGGGAATAAATTTCATTTAGCGTTTTGTAGTTTTTATTCACATAAATCCAGTCTCAGAATGTATTTTAATGTGTTAAGTGGTGGCAAAACATTAATTGAACTTTCAAAGGGGTAACATTGCACACAATTTTATCTTTGAATGTGAGTAAATTGATAGATAGTCATACGGTTGGGGAGTGTTCACAGGAGTTGTTGGGACCTGAAACTATGTTTCATCGCAATGAAAACATCATATTTATAACCATACGACATGGATTAAATCAAAAATTCGACCCTTCTAAAATGAATCTGCCCTACCCGTTGAAGTTTTTGGCTCCTTACATCTGTATATGTTCATTGCTAGTTTTTTTTCGTTAAGTTGTAGAAAACAGGCGATTGTTACATATGAGTTTGAAGAACGTTCAATTGCGCGTGGGCAGACACGCTTCTGCGTCTACTTTATGCTATGTGTGTCAACCAATAATCAGTTGAAGTCTAATCCTCTTTTCTACGTTAACTAACATAATTCATGTAGTATTTATGAAAATTAATGAAATATAAATTTAGGTAAAAAAAAATTATTTGCAAACTTTACGTAGCCGTACTAAGCAAATTTAGATGTGGATTAAGATAACAAAGTATTCGTTTATTTACCTATATTATATAATAATATAATCCTTTCAGATTAGAACGCTTAAGTAATTGCATAATTTAGTCGAACCACTCCGGCGTCAAAAAGTCAATTGTTTGTGTGAAATTTGTCACAAATGAATATTCAATACATGAAACTGGATAGACGTGTGGGGCGGGGTCATGGGCCAAGCATTAGTTTGCTTAAATATTTCTAATTGTTTATGAATTTGTTTGACATGCTTTTGTTATAGCAATTGGTTTATTTGAATATATTTAAGGACGTATATTAACATAGTATTATGTAACTATTTACATATAGTCGACAAAGCGTTAGATTTAGAATCTTCGGAGGCGAATTTCCAAAATTGTAAAATTGAGCTTTCATTTCAAATGTAGCTTTTTTTCATATTATTTTTCGTATTATCTCGCAGAGTCTCTTCCCCTTTCTTAATAGAGACTGTAACTAGTGTTATTGGCCACTTTCTTATGTAAAATATTAGTAAATTTGGATAGATTTAAATTACTTAACCTTAAGTTAGGCTAGATCGTAATGTTCCATGATGTCTTAGCGAATACATATGTATTTAAAAAAATCTATTAAAAAAGATAAAAAACGAATCTCACCGAATTGCACACCACCAGAAAGCATACTGTAACAGTCAAAATAAAGATTGCAACTAAAAGAATATAACTATATCTATTTAGTGGATACATCCTCCCGAGACATTAGCCGGCGCATATTGCACCGGGCGCATTGTATGCAAATATACGAACGTGTACATTTCAAAGAAAAAAACGTAAACACTACCGAATCGTTTTGAGGATTTTATTTTATCACGAGGTAACACGACCCGCTCACAATCTATAGATTTTAACACGTCGAAATATTTCTATGTTAATTTCATACTTATTAAAGTTATGTAAGGACTTTCCGGTGCAAAGCTTCATGTTGTAAAATATAACCAACAGCGTTCAAAGTTTTCTAACACAACATAATAATTCATATACCTGCAATTACGAGAAGAGCAAAATATAGAAAATAAAGATCATACACTATTTATGATTGTGATGACATTGACTGACAAATTTCTTAACCTACATAGTGTTAGCGGTAGTTGATCTAGTTCTTAGGGTAGGAAATTAAACACTTCAATGATGACTTAATTCACTATAATTTACTTCACTGATTTTACGTGAACTGTATAACTTCAAACCATTTTTATAATTACAACTCCCTCCTCCGACTCGACCATCCCACCTCGGGTAGATGGTCGAGTCAATTCGTAACAACTCGTAAACGACCGAACGAGTCAAATGAATAACTATTGCACATGCGCACTTGTAGCAAGATTTTTAAGAATATGTTTCATAAAAATGTTTAGAATTTAATTAAATAATTTAAAAATAATGATCAAAAGTGAATAAATAGAAAGTTAAAACAAATTTTACAAATTTCAGTCATTCATCCCAACTTAAATCTTTAATCAGCGTGCTGTGCTGAGCTGTGCACGTGAACCCCACGACCCAAGCTCCAAAGGGAACAAAATCTGTAGTGCCCTATGGCCTACTTATTTTTATGTGTATTATTAAATAATAAGTTGGAGGAAATTCTCTTATATTTGAGCCGTACTCATGATTTTTAAACGGTATTTTTACATGGTCGTCCCTCTCTATCTTGATCTAAATTTCCATACAAATTATTTAAACAATCAAAATGATCAAGTTTCACGCCCTTGCACGAATTTCGATACCTTATGTCTCAATTTGTCTTTGGACTAGTGATTTGCCTCGAGTTTACTGCAATGTGTATACTTGTCTTAAGTAAATCAATAAAATTTAGTAAAATTTGAAGGATTCTTTTCAGTTTCAGTAAAACTAATATTCAAACATTAATATTATTCAAAATATGAACCATAAACTTAGCTAGCTCAGCGACCCAAAAAGTGTCTTGTCCTCTGAAAGGAGAATCTACCAGCTGACTGTCAGCCGCAGCAGGTTGGGGCACCTTGAGCTTGAATGATGCTTACCTGGTCCGTGACTAGAACGTTGGTTTGCTGTCTGGGTCGACAAATCGACAGCTGCAGCTGATAATGTCCAAAATATATCTAAAAAAGAATATATTTTTAATTTAAAATAAATATCAAAATAACTATAAATGTCATATGGTCGTAGTTGTATGTCAAACATAAATTTCCTCAAAGTCATTTGTGTAAATGGACTAATCATACAAAGTTGTATAGTTTTTAAATTATTTACTTAGGAATCGATTAGCCTGTTACAATTCTATTATATGTATGTTAAAAGTAGGTAATATGAGAAGGTTGTGTGGGGTCTAGAAATAATTGCGCGGAAATCGTCGCAGTCAGCCCAAGACAATATGCATAAAATGTTACTTGTCCGTCCGTGCCCGCTTTACGAGCGCTTCAAATATTACGGCTATGTAAAACAGGGTTTTACGGCGACACGACAGCTATGCGTATGCGCAGGTCATGGCATAGATTGTGACACAGATATGGACACGTCATGTTCCTATCGATTCATTCATTCATTGCGTCTATTTTATTTTAGTATAGTAGTTTTCTTTGTTCGAAAACATGGGCTTCAGATATAATTAACAAATCAATGTACCTATACTAAATATTGGAAAGTCTATTTTAAAAGAGTAAGTTTGGTGTTTCTTACCTTTCTGCATTCTTCTCTTTGTAAAACTATATTTTGGAAGGGGACAATCGAGTCATTTCTTAAAAATATTTTTAACTTGTAATTTTGACTTTCTCGGGAGAACTATACGCATAATGCAGAATACAAAGTAACAAATAATATTAACTAACGTAGACTAAGGGAATAATAAGAAAACTTACACCCTTTTAATATGACAAACTCTTTAATATTATTAAAAAAAGTTTCTTTATTAGTATTATATAATCTTATGTATTAGTTTTTTTACGTTTCTACTAACTAATTTAATTAATTTGTGCAATATGATTTTATAACGAGTCGAATAGATTCTCATGTGAAACATATTAAGACAGCTATTGTCTATCTATTCAACTCGTTAAAACTCGAGAAGACCTATCAGGCTAGTTATGATTCTCCAAGATTTGTGGAAGTTCAATTTTCCAATAAAACTGTTCCCAGTTTGGAAATATTTGATGTCTTTTTGGAAATAAAAAATGGTTTTTTTGTTGTCATATATTTATGTAGGTGATACGTTCACCGGGTCATCTAGTTATTAATAAAATATTATAATAAATAACATTCCATCACATCTATCTGAAAACATAATCTTTGTACATTATGCAATGCTTTTTGTAACGTTCAGCGTAGAAACTCGAACTAAACTATAAAATGGTGGCAAAAAGCCTCCGCCTGTAAAGAAAGGCGACCATTGTGTTATGAAAGCGTCGGGAAGATGTATGGGAGTGAGTTCAATGACGTCTACAAATTAGCCTAGACACATTTACTTCCAACACTAAACTCTGGTATTTTTATTGGTAGATTTACAGGTGTACGAGTCGTGTTACAAGTTATGGGTGAACGATGAGTCAGGAGATTCAATTAGGTTAAAGGAATGTGAAGTTTTTATTTAAACTGAGATGTGTGAACTAGCCTGGATCGAATCTAGGCAAGGCAACAACTGAGCGTTGTTTGTGGAATCAGCTGCCCACTGAAGTATTTGTGAACCAATTCGACTTAGGGTCCTTCGAGAAAAGAGCGTACCAACTCTTAAAAGGCTGGCAACGTTGTTGCTTCTGGCAAATTG
Organism: Pieris brassicae; assembly: GCF_905147105.1. Classification (NCBI taxonomy): domain Eukaryota; kingdom Metazoa; phylum Arthropoda; class Insecta; order Lepidoptera; family Pieridae; genus Pieris; species Pieris brassicae. The sequence goes on from NC_059669.1 coordinate 558,328, forward strand.
AGTGCCCGTTTGTCCCTTTTTCAATTAAACAAGAAAATAGTAATAATATTAACTACTATATAATATGGTAACTTTGTATATAGTATATTTGTGAGCGTGGCATTTGGACAGAAGTCTGTGAATAGATTCTAGGTGTTGCAGGAATTGTCAAATTTGCACAGACAATAGACTTCTTCAGTGACATGAACCCGGTATTATAATTTATGAACTGAATTTAACAAAGTCAAGACAAAGTAGTTTTTATATATTCTTTAAATATTGATAATGTTACAACAATATCTTTATATCTTTTATAGTGTGATTCAATTTTCTTTTAATTTTATATTTCTTTACAAAAACAATAATAGTTTATTGATTAGAACTTTTACAAAGCTACATACAAAAGCGGTAGGTAATCAAAATCGTAGGTCCGATAAACACTTTTCATATCGCACGAGTTATTAAGAAAACACCTTGTATAAATACTAAGGCAGGGCAGTAGCAAGAGTGTCGCACGATTGATGGACCATAAGGGCAGCCTAGTCAGGAGGCCCGTGGATGCCCGTTGCGGAGATGCGTGGATGACAGCAAACGGCTCGCTCGAGCTGGTGCAACTCATCAAAGACCGAGATACCCGGAGATCCTTGAAGGAGGGCATTACCTGCGGAACGGTTCTTGCAAATTATTTGGGAAATAGATATATAAATTCTGTAATTTCTTTCAGAAAAAAAAAAAATTATATAATAGAATTAATTTTAAAAATTTCTTTTGCAAGACTAAGATAAAAACGCTTTTCCGCCTTGTATAACTAGCCCCTAATAAATACAATATTGAGTATCAAATAAACGAATTATCAGAAATGGTTAGATCGGAGAAAAGGTTAATATTATCTATCTGCTTACGAATGATATGGAAAACATATGTTTAACAAGACAGTATTAGTGACGTTAAGAAGGATTCGATTCGACTTCCGTCTTTTTCTAAGCCCAAACCTTACTTTTGATCACGTAAGTCCACTAATATTTAATTTGAATGGTATGATTTCCGATCTCATTTAAAATAACTGTTGAACAGGTTAAAAAAACAAATGTGTTCACACGCGTGCACAAACATGCCCCAGGGCGACAATTCCGACACAAGACATACACAGTTGCCAAATATTTGGACAAGCTTGACCCAACATTGTTTGACGGGGGTAATAACCATGACGACTGTGAAAATAGTTTAAAAGCCTGAGACGGTCTTTTAAAATTTCATTTACAAAGGATTTACGGATATATTCCACAAAAGTTTGGAAGGTTTTTAACGTATTTTTCGTTCCATTTCTCATTCTTTATAAGTTATTTTAGTTTCTTTTTATTTGCCACTTTTAGTTTGCCATTTTTCAGGACACTGATACATGGGTACTTAATAAAAATAAAATTTAAAGCATTTATAGGCAAATGTAACAAACACAAATATAATAATTACTCTCTAAGCGTTTTGCTTCTACAAGACCGAATAACTGAGAATTGAGCCCACAATTTAACCGGGCAGTTAATCTAATAAAATTGTAATTTTTCAAGTCTTAAATCCGTGCTAAGATTTTGGTAAACCCATTTTCAAATAATCTCTAATATTGATTAAGGCTAAATTAAGTAATTAAATATTCTAACATTGTTTCTGAGAAGTTCTCGTATAAAACTCGGACGAAGTGTAGGCCCACCCTGGCCATAAATTAATATACTTAATTATTAATTTCTTTATGAGATAAGATATATTTGAACAACCTGACTGGAACTGCCCAGGTCATATGTAACGCTAACGATTTTATTTCTTTTATAATTTGCATAGTGTAACCGGATTGAGAGGTTTTAGTTTGAAATTAAATAATAAAAGAACTCTTAACTGATTTAAAAGATTTAACATAAAGATTTTTATTTATTCCAAATACTCAATCTAGTTCTTGCTGGCTTCTTCTTCTTTTAAACCTATCACAAATATAATAAAATAAAGATAAGACTTGTTCCAGGCTTGGTGCTGGTGCAGATTTGGGAAAATTGTTTCTAAGTATAATGTCATCCGCACGCAGATTCCTAGAGGACGTACCGCGAGGTGAATTGAATGAAGGTCTTTTATCAGTGGTAAAGTAATATTTGTGTTCCTTTGAAACAAAAGTATAGCAATATATAATGTACTCAACTTGATTTAACAAAAAGGCATGAAATGTTTGACAAATGTAACATAAAAGATTTCATTGCAATTTAAATAATATAATCAAGCGAGAATGAAAATATTGATAAATGTTAATTATTAAGTAATAAATCCTCAATAACGGACAATACAATATCTCTATACCTACCTAGTCTGCATCCACCAGCATCACCGGGCGTCTCCTCGATCGAAACGCGAGATAAAACTGGTATAAACATTGTAAATTATATTTATTACATTATATTCGGGCACAGATGATATTTGTTTAACCCTATCAAATCGATACACGCCTAAAGAGAAATCGATTTCGTGTCGATTTTACGAATGATTATTGTATATGTATTGTTCAACGATGTTAGATTTTATTTATCATTGTGGTAATTAATGCGTTATTTTTAAAGGTTATAAGTGCCGTTAGCAATACAAAATCATTACTACGAAATATTTTGAGTTAATTTTAAATTATACTAGACTGAGCGCTTTTTAAGATACTTGTTACCGCGCCACCACTAGAACCTGCTGCCATTCCAGGTAACCTTAACCCTCAATAGAAGAGAGTATCCACTACGGATCCATCTGCTCGTTTTCAAATATTAGTTTAGTTAGTCAAAAGTTAAGTTAATAATTTTGACTATATTACAATTTAATTCTAATATATGATAATGTGACATATTACGTATATTCTTTTGAAACATAAGCAAAATTGTGAATCATAAATTAGTGTTAAACCGTCGTAATTTAAACGTAAACCACTATTTCCCATTTTTTTGTCACAACTCTTGAGTAATTTCCCCCGCGTAAATGTTGTGTCGTAGACAAAGTATTAAAAAAAAACAAATTATACAGAATTATCAACATTTCACAACAGTACATTAATCTTTACAGATGTAAAACCGTACAAAAATCTATATGTAGTAGACCATAGCAACAGGCTTCTAGTATGACTGGCCTTTCCTAAAAGAATCCACTCAGTACACAAACATTAGCAGGGCGTAACTCGGATCAGAATTAAGATGTTTATGTATGAGCCACCGTTGCGGTAGCCACTTGATGTTTGTCACCAAACATTGTCAGGTATTCATTATCTTACAATTGCTTGTTATATCTGCCCCACGTTACCAGAATACATGGATGTATTGATATTATTGTAAGGAGTGGTCAGTTTATAGTTCATTGAATACTTTAACAAAAAATGCCTTTATTGTAATTGCGTATTATATATTTATTACGTATTTATAAAATACATAATATTTACAAAAGGAAACTTTGCTTTAAATACATTTAGCTAGGAAATACGCAATTCGTCCTTAATATCTAACTAAAAGCGTTTAATCTATAGTTTACAGTTTTAATAAGTAATGTTAAATTAGGTTAAACCCTACTTTAATCTGTAGATGTCACCCAAATCAATTTTAGTCCAGACAATCACTTGTTTAAATGTAAACTTTTTATATTGATTCGCCACAATCAATTGTGTATTCATGGAGGTTGGGTCAAATAGATAATTTAAAATTGAATGAAAAAGACAACGTCAACTCAACGCACCGAATTACCAAAATTTATTTTTTCTACTTCATATTTCAAAATAATATTCAATCCTTTAGTTAAAGGTTTATTTAACTTAACAAAATGATTCAATTGGCCACTCTTAACACATCCGTCACTCACTCATAAGTTACCATTCGTCATCAGTTGTTGATAAATGAAGTCAAGTGACGGTACATAGATCTCATCTTATACGGAGCCGAAGGTCAGAGATAGGGTAGAAAAATGGCACACAATTCTCGATACACACTTCATGACGACGCGTGTGGGCAGCGATGGTGTTAAGCAACAACACTGTATAGGAATAAAACATAAATTTAAATTCGTCAAACTAATTAAATTAAATATATTTTTACAGAAAGATTTTATGTAAAAGACAAGAAAATTATTTTAAAAAAACCGCGCAAAATAATTGCGATTTATTTTGCCTTGCCTTTTAATAAACGGAAATCCAGCATATGGAAATCTTTATCAAATGTATAGCTACTTATCAAGTAATAATTAAATTAACTGTAATCACACTTTGGCATAATGCCATTAACAGGTGCGCGTAAATAGCTGACAATGAACAAATGCGCTCGATCAGCGCATGCCGCAAGCTCATGCATCAGAGTCCTGGCGACATATTAGCTACCACTGATTTATTGTTCGACTACGGAGGTACAACTTTTATCTAAACGCAAAAAGGCTTTTATTTCGTATAGTGATGCGTAAAAAGTAGAAGCTTAATTTAAATAAATAGGGAAGTGTTTTCGTAGCTGTTGGTTAACTTTTGAAAAATTGTATGTATAACTCATTTCAAATGACTGATATTTTAAACTACCGTTAATTTAACTCTAATTGATGACACTGTTTTATAAAGTATGTATCTAATCTATAAAGTCCCAACACCAACTGCATTCCAGCCCATCATGAGGTGAAAATAAAAAAAAAAGCAAAACCTTAACGCGTTACAATATTATCAACGTCAAAATAATTTGATTGTTAGTGATATTATTAAGCTGAATAGGTTGTGATTAAACGCATGTAAGGAAGTTTAGCCTTAAATTTAAAAAATATTTAATCTTGAGTAGCTCCAGCAAGAAAAGTAAAGTAAGTTTAAGGAGTTATAACACTATCTAGTCAAAATATTCTTGAAAAAAATATTAACGATTTAAAAAAAAAATGTGTCGTTCACCAGTATAATACTCGAAACAGAACTAATCTAAGCGTACGACCAACCAGGCTCCAGCAAATAAACCACTCCTTATATGGAATAGTTTTCCCTTTTTACAACAAACACCCAAGCGAAATAGAATTATCACTAAATAAATTCACGACTCAATAATTATAAATTTTTATGATCCTAGTCCTGATATTCTCCAGTTCAAACAATTTGTTTGACATAAAAGTTGACGCTTAAAAAGAGTGGCGGAGAATTTTTTGCCCGTTCTTCTTGTCCGCTCAACGCTCCTGACTTGCGAACTTAGCATTTAACATCTTTTCTGTTGTCTTGGTTACCTATATGCATAAAGTTATTTAAAAAAAAAACTTGTCTTGAGGATGTCTGGGTTAACGGGGGTGTACCACACCAGCAGGTCAAATATAAAATGTAATCTTAATAACTTCGCAGACAATTTAGTTCAAAAAGTATCAAGAAAGCTTATAACACTGATTATATAAGTTTAAACAATGACAGTACCTCCACTAACGAACAATGTGTGCCCTTCACCTGATTATGCTAATAGAATATTATTCATACATTTATTGGTTACCATTTATAGGTCAGTATATCGTACTTAATATTTTTGCGATCAATTGATTTAGGGTGTCTGGTCTTGTGTTTATAAAGTTCGGAAACTCTTATGGAGACATATGTCGAATGTTGATCAGAAAGAAATACATTTTATAAGGCAAATAGGCAATTACTCCTATGTAGTATGTGTGTATGTGTATGGGTAGGACTTATGTCTCTGCTGTAAGCATTTCATATTTTATACTAAGGCTCGCGAGGGTGGATGTTGATTAAAATTTCTTACTTATCACATGCTTTCAATATGACGAAAAATATTAAGAATAGAAGATTAGAAAAACCGCTAGCATGCAGCACCATGCAAAAAAAAGCTTTGTGATTGAGCAATGACGCTGTGTAGATTTGATTATTAGCTAAGTAATTTATTCCCGAAAGTCGTGATACGTAGGCAACTGTTTGGCGTAATGATTCATACAAGCGTTGATTATTTTCAATCAGACATTTAGAATATACTCGTCTCGTTCGTTTAACGTGATTAAAATAGAGACGGCAAGAGTTGAAAAAAATTATGTAGGTATAATTAATTATTATTGTATTACGTTTGGGCGGCGCGGAGTGATAGGCGTCATTTTACGTAACAAGGCGAATATATAAGATATATATTGTATGCAATCTAATATTATGTTACATTTTAAAGCTTTAAATCCGAAGCTCGTCAACCGTAGTTGATGTAAAATTTGAATGAATTTGTAGTGCCAGATTAACCAAACTTTTAGGATCAGTACTAGCAGTGTTGGCCTAATGGCTTTAGCGTGCTCTCATCCCTGAAGTGGTAGGGTCGATCCCCGGCATCCCAATGGACTTTCTTTCTATGTGCATTTAACATTCGCTCGAACGGTGAAGGAAAACATCGTGAGAAATCCGTCTTGCCTTAGACCGAAAAATTCGAAGGTGTGTGTCAGGCACAGGATGCTGATCACCTACTTGCATATAGATTGAGAAATGATTATGAAACAGATACATAAATCTGAGACCGAGACCGAAAATAAGGTTGTTATGCCACTATTTAAAAAAAAATTAAAGTAGTGCGGGCCTTAGCGAGCTATTTTTCGAGAAATACCTGGAACACACATATACTTACATATAGCGAATAGGTGCCTTTAAAGTGCCCTTCATGGTGACGCTGAAGAATTTTGCCTAAACGACTCGACTGGTATTAATCTGAACAACTCCTCTCCACACTTATTATGATAATATGAAGGCTTTCTAAATGATTTTGTAATTAATAAATTAGAGATGGTTAACACTAAAAATAGATAATGTCAATCTCTCATGTTGGATTTAGTAACATAAGCGATGTTTACGTGTGGGTCTAGTACACTACAAGACAAAATATATGAACATGTTTCTAGTACTTTCCATAATAATTACGTAAACGAACAATTCTAAAACGTGTCTTAACTTTAAATTAGGTAGTTTATTGTAAGATTTCTTACGTATTAAAAATTCATATCGAAATATATGTACCTATTTGTATAATTTGCGCTTAGCATAAAATCCTTTCATAAATCGAAATGAAAATACAGATTTAAAATAAAAGTATCTTGATTTCATGCAAGTAGCAACTAAATAAGCTGACACCTGCTCTGCTTCTTCTTACTCTTCTTCTGGTGACACTTTATGGCTAAAGGCTGTCTGTTAACAACTTGAATTGCCAGATATCTTGCGCTAGTCCAAAAGGCTCCTCGGCGGGTGTGATGCCGGCCCACTCCCGTACGTTCTTGCCTTGATACATATGCGACTTTCCGTATTTTAACAGTCTGCATAAACTTTCATATCGTCCCAATTCGTTGAAGGACTTTGCGTTGACGTTGATTTTCTCTGTTGTTGAGTTAATATACTTATAAGCAACGCGCATCCGCCCAGACACAGTTTTCTGATTCGATTAATGTAATGAAAACACAATATAGATAGACTGTTACGTAAAATACACCTGATAATATGATTACCATGCAGTGTACTCAAAACTAACAAAACACTTAATAACGTGTAGGATTGGATTGTGCAGTTAATGAGTTCTGCTAGATTAAATTTTGTAACGATTGAGATGAGTATTCGTCACGAGGTCACAGGTTCTGTTCTCGCAGATTGTTATGAAAGGTCAGTATCACTGATTAATACTCAACGTTTTGTTAATATTATTGTCAAGGCTTACGTTTTTGCAGTACTTCTATTATAGTTTGCGATTGGATAAGGTATATTAACTAACCTTTAAACTTTGATTTATTTAGTGAGTATATTTAGTCGATTTCCCTTTCTATTCTTCGATTAACGAGCCTTACGAAAACAGGCCGGGCATATTACCCGCGCTTGGTTTATTATAACAGATACCTGGGATGAAGAAGAGATAGCGGGGAAAGATTGGAAAATGGTAGCGAAGATGAGAGCCAAATGGGAGAATTTGGACTTCACTCCGTTGGAAGTCTTGTATTTATATTGAATATAATATAAAAAAATATATTAAATTTAATATATTCTTTATTAGAGTTTGGTTGAACTTAATAAGCTTCAACGAGTCAAAAAAAGTTTCGTCAAATCTAAAAATTTAAGTTTTGCTAAGAAATATTTGAACATTATTTGAGCATCATATTACTGCTTATATTATAATACAACTACTGTCCTGTATGTAACAAATGTTATAATGAATGTCAAATTGTGGAAGAAACCCAAAGAACAAATTTCACGACAATTCATTCACGGCATAAAAAATATATTTATATCTGAGTGTTTTTCTATGAGAAGGCAATAAAATAAGCAATATCGTAAATTTGTATAAAGCTCCGTGGCATATTTAAATACAAAGAACACAAACAGTGATGTTCTATTGGACATGTAAAAAGTTAACTAATGAATAAATTAGAATTCATCTAATTTATTGCAACGCCTCCATTGCATTGTATTGTTTACTGAATAAGATTTTTATTAACGTTTTTATCATACGATTAAATATAAATAAAAATTCGAACGTAATGCACGATTATGGCCCATGTGCAAGTGCAAAAATATTAAAAAAAACTAATAAAACATGCATCAAGATGTACAAAACATATTTTTGAAAATATTTATTGAGGATATTAAATATTTGCATGCAGCAGTGCTGTTTGTGCTACTCTTGATGCCGATCTCTTCACAGTGCGTCAATGATGTGTTATAGTACTTTCCTTTGTTACTTCCGGGTGTAGCTTCTTCCGGTGGGTTTTCTCGCTTTAAAATATTAAGGGAAAGTCTCTTATTAAGTCCGGAAGCTTAAAAGCTCACATTAATATGCCGATTGTATTTAATATAAGCGTTTGAAATAATTTTATTCGTCTTTTTTCCACTAACACTAAATCACAGTTAAAGTAATTTTTGTATGAATAAAGTAAATTAATCTATAATCACTAATAATCTTACTAGTACAAAAGCATAATACAATTGACATAATTCAATGAAAATGAAGGACTGGCGGCTTTCGAGAGATCTCTTCCAGGCAATAACAGTGAAAACTAATTAAATAAGATAAGGGAAGCAAAACGTGCAAAAATACATAGTACATATAGTTATTTAGACAAAACTAGAAACAGGAACAAAACATTTAAACTCAAGATAATTTTAGATCATGCTGGATATTTCGTAAAATGGTAAAAAAACAAATAATTATTACTTATATAAGATGGCTTTTTTATAAGTAAAACATTATATAATCATCAAAATAATAATAAAATCATCTTTCTCCGTAATACTAGAAGCGATGATAAATTAGTTTAAACAAATTAAAGGGGTTCTGAAGCAGGTACTCTGGCTTCTGTCTGTTTGCGTGTGGAATGGAGCGAAACGGCTGTGTTTACTGAGTCACATCCTTCGTAATAAATTTAAAATGATTTCAACATGTATAGTGATAATAATTGTACAATATCGTAGTACAAATTAAAATTCGATATTTATATCACCGCTTGACTCATCCTCAGATTTATTTTCTTGATATTTTTTCATAATATCCAACAATTAGAAGGTTGACTATAGTGCGTTTGGTTACTAAGCCTTTTTTTTAAATAATAGGTATATAGAAAATACGCATTGTCTTGAAACATCGTACCGTAGGACGAAAGTTTTATATCTCTAAAATCGATTTGTTTCCTCCACGAACTGAATTAAGCTTTTATCGCTTTCTTCTTAATATTCCAATAAAATGTATTTATATCTTCAAAAAAGGAGAAACAAAAGAGGTTTTAACGTTTAAAAAGACGTGGAAAATTTTCTCCTTTTTATTAATATATTAATCTTACATGTAAAAGAGCCAGAGTTCAACAACACGCAGTCAAACAAAACCCGAGATCGTAATGGGTTAGAACGATCGGTTTTATATTACACGCGGGTAAACAGTGAACTAATTTGTTTGTGGACACTTCGTCTGCATAAAAAAACAGGTTCATCGTGTGCATTTTAAACTGATATTTAAGGTATTTATTAAAAAGTTCTTATTTTGTATTTTTTTTGTATAATATTGTGCAGATGTTGGAGCAGACTGGTAGGAGGTTCACCTGGCGCTAAGAAACCCTTGGACCCTCTCAATTTTGAAAGGCGAGCCGGTTTCCTCACGTTTTCCTTTATCGTTCGTGTGAATGTTATATGCGCATATAGAAAGAAAGTCCATTGATCCACAGCTGACGAACGTACCTTCGGACTCAGTGATGACAGTTGCACCCTGAAGCCACTAGGCCAACACTAGGCAAACAGTTGCATTTATCGACAGAAAAATATATCAGACAACAATTTAAACAGACGAATTTGTCAGCTTCTAGCTGAAGAGATTTCTTTAATAGCGGGAATGTATTTGCGCTGGAGTGTTCTGTGAGAGTCATTACTGTTCATACTAAAACCCCACTGTTCGAATTGCATTCACCCGCGGCAGGACACATGTCGCACGCGTGGATACCTTTAGACCTAAGCAACTTTTAAAAAAGTGTGTGAAGTTCTTCATTTTCATTGGATTAAATGTATTATTTTTTGGCATTTGACAACAAACAAAGTGCTCATTAAAGCTAGAGTGAGGTTTCGTTAAAGCGGTATGATTCACGACGTTTCACAAGCCGCCCACGCGCACCACTCAATGGGATTAGTTCAACTAAACTAAATTAATCACGTGACTCATGAACTTAAGCGTTTCTGAATATTCTCTTATGTAATTTCGTTCATATTCCTTAGTACGATGGATTGTTGTAGTTGAAAAATAATATTTTTTGCAGCGACAATGAAGAGCGTGTAGTTGCTTTTCTTAAGTTCTTTGGCAGGTTTCACATATGGGACTCGTGGTGGCAAAATACATTTTGAACAGTGAAAATGTTTTTCATTTCCATAAATTTTTTAAAATATATTTTGTTGTATTTAGTGTAAAAATCTATACTGTTAATAAATTAGGGTTGCGAATAGTTTGATGAGAGGTGGTAGCATAAACTCCGCATGTTTATGCGGGAATCTATACAAGTACAAAGGGGAATTATTAACTGAAGTTGTTTTGTTAAAAGACTTAGCTTGTATTACAGGAATTTATAAAATTAAATTCGTCCATCGAAATCAACAGGTTTTTCTATGTTCTTGAAAACTAAACTTTACCATTAAAACAGTCTCATTATTAATAGATTTAAGCACTCAGATGTTATAAAATTATGAATTGAAAAGAAAAATCATAAGTGACAAGATTATTTGTTATCAATGAAAGGCTAACAAACCTCAACTATATTCCTTATATATATTATTTTGTAATTAAAATTCATATTTGATATGTTAATATACATATGCAAACACGCATGTAAGTTAATTTATGTACTTTTCCAAAACATATAGACCGGTCTATATAAGTCAAACGCCTTTGCAAAAGGTCGTTTTACCGGTAAGTCAATATTTGTTTGTTAATTAAGGTGCTCCGAATCGGCTTAACAAATATGATCTCAGTTTGCTTTAGAGAAATTGAGATTATCACGATTTTATTGTACCAAGACTTGTGTGTAGCTTTTGAAGTCGTTTGTTGGGGACTACGCTGCGGTATAACGACCGAAAATATTTGCTAGAGACTGGGTTGTAGATAGTAAATGGGGCCAAACGGTCTGACTCAAAGGCGTGGGACCTTTTACAGACCATCTACAAGCCTGGAATATAGCCTAAGATTCTAACATTGCTTAGATTTAGGATCTAAAGAAAATATATGAATAATGGCGAGAATACATACACATGTTGAACATTGTCAGTCCCTTATTTCACAAGAGTAAGGCCTTCTATTTCATCGATCAGAAAAATTATATATCAAGTTACGTTGGCTCCACCATCACGTGATTGTCGAGGCTATTCATCTTCTTAATACCTACGGGCTATCGTGAAGATTGAAAAGGACAAAATCATTACAATAAGTGAATTAGTATCAGTACACAAAAACGACTGAACGAAGTGAAAACAACACTCAACAACAGAACACAGAGTGGCTTTTACTTACTATACTGTAAGTAGTGTTATTGGACACTATCATATGTTAGGTTTAACTTAAATTACTTATTCGTATTAAGTGAGTCCAGATTGTTATGTTGCCATAATGTCGCAGTGTATATGCCGGATTTCTCATAAATGAACTATGAAAATCGCTTGATGCACGTTTAGTTTATTTAATCCCCTGCAACTTCAGTCCTATTACATATAAGAATATATAAGTAAAAGTGTATACTCATTTCAATTATCTATAGAGTATCTATCATAATCATAACATAAAGTTATTGAACTTTAGCGTGGAAAAATTGTAATGATTCTGCGCGTACGCCTAGCACGATTAGATCCCAAGTCACGTACCGCGAGCCAACCGACGATCTTTAGTAAAAAAAGTGTTAGCTCGTGGCGCTTATACCTACTGAATTTAATGTGTCGCACGAATAGGCCGCCGGTGCACTTAGACACATATATTCAGATAAACATCACCGATAAGAAAATTAGGAAGTGTTTGTTACAGAGACCTGTTAAGTTTACAAAACCAAGCTGGAAAAGCATTTTTGCATCCCCTGCACCACCACAGGTTTATGTGAAACTCGATCATGGTTGTTCCGAAACTAGGATGAAATCACTTCCGGTTTATATTTTTTCCCTTATGTATCAAGCAAGCAGGCAAAATGCTTAGCTATTAAATTTTTAAGAATTGGTACGCTCTTTTCTTAAATAACCCTAAGTCGAATTGGTTCCTAGACACATCTCAGCTCCCGATTGATTGATCATATAGGATATGTAGTATTTCTTACAACTTAATTTACTAATCATAGTTATATGGATATGAGTTATTTAGTGAATTATTAAAGGTTAGGCTAAAGTAAATGAGTTTTTGGAGAGTGATGTTGTTACGTACCTACACGGCCTTAGAGTGAACGGTGTCATCGTACTATGTGATATCGTTGTCAATAATTTATGGTATAATGTGGAAATTGCTTTGTTTGTTGAGGTTTTTATATTCGTGCAAAAGATGCCAGATATCATGCGCGTGTCTTGAAGTCTTAGTGAGGGCATTTTATGGAAACAATCCAATAACAATATCCTATATTAACCAGTGGCGCTAAAATCGACAGATTTTTGTATCTATTTCTTGATCATTAGACAATCTAATAGGTTAGGGTGATCAGCACAGCCAGAGCAGAGGAGGTGCCTGACACACGCAGTTGACTTTTTGGGTATCAGGCTAGCCGGATTCCTCATGATGTTTCGCTTCACCATTAGAGCGAATGTTTAATGCGTGCGTGTACAGAAAGTCCATTGGTACATTGCCGGGAAACGAACCTACGAAATCAAGGATGAAAGTCGCACGCTGCAGCCACTAGGCCAACACTGCTCAACTTTCTATATTAGTCAGTATTTATTTTATGGTTGCTGGTTTAGCTCCCCTCTATTCTAATGTAATTGATGTGTATGTGTATGTGTGTTATCATTTTTTGTATAATTTTAAGCATACAACTTGTTTTAGAACTTATAAATAAATTAGTATTACTATTTTGATAAAAATCACTTAAAAGTCTTATCATTCCTTTAAAAAATCTTTCTTTATTTGTTCAGATATATGTACAATAGAATTAAGATTGAGGCCTCCCTAGTAAGACAGAGACCTGTGACAGGGAAGCTTCGCTCGTCTTTAAATTTACAAAGTTTCATCAACCAACACAATTGGTTTATAAAAAAATATGAATATATTATGATGACTATGTAATGTGTTTGTGAAAGACGAAACATATGTGTGCGCGTGTTGCATGAAAAGATGGATTAAGGAAAAAATTATATTAGAGGATTTAACAATGCTTCTGTTTTGTTGTAGTTAAGTGTACCAAGTCAATGGTTTAAAGTTGTTTTATATTTGTGGTATGTAAGATTATGAAAGCTAAGGGTTTTATTTAAACTATTATAGAGATAAGCTGAGCGATTGTTGAATTGATTACGTGCAAAGATAACAAGGTAATTACAGTGGGTCATGAATTTAAGTAATCATAAATAAAGAAAATGTGTACACTACACACTTAAGAAGTAAAACTTCTTTATGACCTTATCTTTCGAAAAATGATCTACTATATGCAACTTTACAGAAATTGTTTATATATTACAGAAATAAAGTTAAATTAGATAAAGTTTAACAAAAGGCTTTTTGGTTTACCTCATTACTACTAAGATTATTACAGAATTTCATTCATTGTAATAGAATTATTACTATCATTGTTATCGTTATTGCATATTTTTGTTATTAATGGCTTCGAATCTCTTCGAATCAACCGTAGACATAATTATAAATTAAGTAATTATTAATTACTAACTGCCCCCCCCCCCCCCCCGGCGAACTTTATTTTGCCTCAATTTTTTATTTATTTATTAAACTTCACAACATTACTTACAATGCTATATCTACAGTATATGTTACAAGCCATCTATTCTAAAATACGTTACAGTGGTGTTTTTTTTAAATTGATCAGCCCAATACCGAATATATCAAACTCTAGATAAGTATGCCTACTTTTTTAGTATCTATATACAAACATATGGAACATTCTGTTACGGTTATTCGAAATAAAAACCTAAGTCCTACATAAAACATTTTTTTTAAATTTCCCTCTATATCACCTCGCTCAGAGTTCAAGGACTCAATAAACAAAAATTACTTAAACTTAGCCCAACCGTCTTATACATACGTACGTATATATGTACTTCTACTGTATAATTTTTTGTATGCGTTTGGGTGGCACCCTTGATGGTTTAGATTCACAAATCAGCCCGGCAGATACCGCTGCAGTATGATCTATACAGCAACTCACAGCTGGTATATATATATATATATAAATCTTCTATGCGTGTATTTGTAATTAAACTTCAAAACGGCTGGGCAGATTTTGATGAAATCAAATGAATGAAATTCAACAATGAATTACATTATTAGATATTTTTTTGTATGTAAGTCATGTATACAGGACAACGTCTTCGGATCCACGAGTAGGTATTTAAACGCAAAACCTAAAAGCATTGATCAAACACCGACCTCTTTTGACCTCGACTACTGTTCACCAAAACATTGTTATGTCAAACATGAACAATGGCTATCACAAATCGGTTACACGGCCTTTTTCTATATGCATAATTACTTGCATACAATGCATTAGTACTCTACTTTGTTAGAAACATCGTTAAACTATAGAACAATAATCACCTTTATTGCATTGTGATAAAGACTCTCAAAGCGCCTTGTAGATGCTTGTACAATATTAAACTTTATGCTATTGTAATAAGGCCGTAATGCATAAGAAATAATTTTGCTGAATGAGCCTGCCAAGGGAAGACAATAGACGATTTAACTTAATGTCAAGGATGTGAAAAGTAAAGTAGGATTATTCAAGTAACCTAGCTTCAAAGCCTTCGAAAGTCATCCTTTCTATATAGACCGATATATAGGATTTGTTTGATACAGTAGACTATTAATTCTATTCAACAACTATTTGATTATTAATTTAATTCAAGTAAATAGTTAATAATGTACTAATTATAGTAAATTTTTGGGTCTAAAATCTGCTCTTTCTTTGCGATATTTTTCATCCCCAAACGAGTAAGTGTATCTACTATCCAATTTTTTAAAGGCTGGTAACGCACTTGCGGAGATGAGCCTCCTGTCCGTTTGCTCAAGTTAAAAGAACTGGGCACATACACGTCGACATATACGTCGCATGTTGAAATCGAAAATCCGAATAGTAATATTATCATTTGCCTATATATCTACAAGATAGAATGTTGGCAAACAGCTGAATTTACTATCAAAGAAATCTTCTTGAATTAAGTTTCTCTTGTATATTTATTATGTAGTAACGTAGTTCCTCTGCTTTGGCTTCTGTCTTTAAGTTTTGTTTCACCTAATTTCAATAACACACATTGTATTACCACTGAGACACTTACGTACGTTTAATTTTTGAAGTGATAATGAGGGTAAAATTTTGACGAAAACGTCGCGATGATGTACGTTTTTGTCGAAGAAAAGGGAGAGATTGAGACCGATGATAGAGAGTGAGAAAGGAATATTACATATTAGAACTTTAGATGGAAATTCTGTCCCATGATGTGTTGTGTAGTAAATAAAATTAACACAGATTTGTATTTACTTATATCAACATTAACACGTTGGAATATAAATATACAAATACACGGAGCGATCATATACTGGTACGTCTATTGCGGCTTTTATCTTATATATAATAATTAATTTACAAAGAAGTTTCACTTCTGACATGTGTACTTTGTACGCACGCACTATATATTGGACCCGCATGTCTCGTAACTATGAAAGTATGATCGACAGTATCTAAGCATAGTTTGTTACTCAATTTTTATTGAAAACAAAGGCGACTTTAATCACAAAGTATTCCATGCCTCATCCATATTTAACACATCTCATGATGCTCAAATGGTAATTAGTTAAACATGTCTCGAGGCAAACAGTAGCTCGCGACGCCCACTGCCAGCGTTTGTGTGCCATGACAATTTTAGAGGTGGCTCTCGAATGGACCTCAATAATTAGTACCACTAGCAATTATAATAACAATGTGACGTAAAGTTTCCTATGGACAAAATATAATCATTATTTCAAAAGAGGACAGGTAATGTACTATAAATCAGTGTAACTATGTATCATTTAAAATCAACTGATTTAATTATTTATTCGTAATCTTACAGTATACATAAATATTATAAAACAAAACACT
Organism: Pieris brassicae; assembly: GCF_905147105.1. Lineage (NCBI taxonomy): Eukaryota > Metazoa > Arthropoda > Insecta > Lepidoptera > Pieridae > Pieris > Pieris brassicae. The sequence continues at coordinate 575,062 of NC_059669.1, forward strand.
TAGACAATATACAAAGCCAAAACAGATTACATAGATAAACAATATAAATGAAACACAAAACATTATCGATAAAAATATAAAAACATAAGAAAACTGAAATTGAACATTAAACAAACATCAATTAATACTAACTAAACTAGATTGTTAATGCTAAACAAAGTTGGTTTTCTCGTCTCTTCAAATATTTCCACACATACTCTTTGGTGAGGTGGATCGTATTCCAAAAGATACAACAGTTAATTAGTTGAAGCTAAGTTACATTAACTTTAGTTATTGGTAATAACTGACAGTCAGTGAATATCTTGTTAAAATTAGTTAAATTTATGATAGTAATATAATAAATACGAGACAAATATTAAGTTCTATTTTTTAAAGAAATGAACATGAATAGAATAAGCGTCTGAACACACGCATACAGCTGACAACAGATATATTCCTTATTAATTGCTGACATTATTCTACATTTAACAAATACAAATTACGCAACCATTATTTAATGCGTTCTTTGATTTGAGGGGATATTTTAAAGTTTCAACGGCATGGACATTTAATGTTCCACAGTTACGAAACAATCAACATGTTGTATTGGACTTTTATTTCTTTATGGTTTTCCTACCATTCAGGATGGAAAAAATACAACAAATGAATATCTATGAATGTCCATTCGTTTTCCAATTACTGTGAACGAACAAACTTTGTATAACTCCATATCGAAAATCCTTACTAAACAGCATTCAAAATTCTACAGCGTCTTATCTCGGCCTTTGATATTTTGGTAAGGTTTTTCAGAGCTCGATTACGAACTGTGTTTTCATTTCTTTGTATTGTTCATGTTCATTCAAAAATTATTTGTTTACGACGGAGGATACAGTAGGTAGCTATGTGATATGCGTAAAGAAAAATATATTTAAATACAAAATCGCAAACCATAAAAAGTGTAACAAATGGAATACGTAACATCAGTCGCCATATTAAAACGTATCGTTAATCCGATTTAAATTCATATCGATGTCGTTCGTGCGTGCGCGGGAGTTCGCATCGTCGGCACGCGTCCTGAGAAGTGAATATGATTTTAGGTGACGCGGGTTTTGGAACCAAGATTATAGCTGTCATTTATAAAATTACCTTCGACTCAACACGTTCAATTTAATTTAATCATTGCAATGAAACAAGATCAAAGCATATATTGTTACGTAAACAAATCTGCAAATTGATTAATAGACAAGATGTACAAACAAAACCAGGTTTTAGACAAACCAAAATTGTAATAAAAGTTGGCATTTTAAAGATATTATTCATTCTGTAGAAAAGAGTTCTACATTAACTTATAACATACACATAGATTCAGTCCTACTGATTACAGATGTACGTGAGTGAGGTTGATGATCCTTAATTATTAAAAATGTTTACCATAAACAATTAACAGGAACTGGAAAAGAGTGTTTTATAAATACAAATTTATATTTATTATTTATATTACATAAATAAGAGTTCAATGTCTTTTGTCTGATTTACTCGAAATATTAAGAAGCTTCAGATCTCGGCTGGATTACTGGATTTCTGCAGTAATATAATAAAATGTGTCACTCACTGCAAGAGAGTAGCGGAGGCGAAACGAAGGGCCCCCACTCGCCTTTGAATATAAAAGAAGAATTGTATATATATATATATATATATATATATATATATATAAGGTTAAAATAAGGTCCCTCACCACAAGAGTCGGTGATATTGGGAAACTAATCTAAGAAAAAATGTCTTTTCTATTCTTAAATTATATTGATCCTACTAAAGCCGTATTCCGAATTTGCTAGTACCATTCGAATTCACGTACACAGTGAGTACGTAGGCGCTTGTAATATGGATTTGTTACTATGTTGCGTACGTTCTAATAAAGAATAAATGCTACTTAACCAGAGCTTCATATATTTGGTAGTGCGAATTTAAAAAGAAGCAACGCTCTTAGTAAATTGGCGTCTATCGGGTACCTAATCCGCATTAATAATCTTATAAGTATTAGGTAAGTGTATGTATATTTTTATTACACATTTTGCAAAATTTATGTTCACCGTAATTTTAGAATAGATCGCAAATTATACTGTAGATAATTTATTATATAATATGTTGTGTACTTTAAATTTAGAGCAGTGTGGGCCTAGAACGAAGCCATCCTTGTGCTCTCTCTCTCTCATCCCTGAGGTCGTAGGTTCGATCCGCGGCTCTGTGCACAGGCCATTGTTTTCTATGTGCGCATTTAACATTCGCTCGACTGGTGAAGAAAAACATTTTGAAAGTCCACGACGTGTGTTAGGCACAGATACAAAAATCTGTGGTCTAGACTTAAAAGGTTGTAGCGCCACAGATTAATAATTATTTAACGTTTACCTTATATATCAGTTATTTACTACTGCGTTTGATTTTAGTCGAGGGAGTAATTGTTTTTTGGTTAAGTATTTTTTTTCCAATCCATAAAACAAAAATACTATAAGGCAGAATGCTTCGTGTCGAATACTACTTTGAGTCTGTTACACTAAGCTTTGAAACTTTAACGTGTAATTTAGTTATCGTTTTATAATACCCACTTGAAAAGGCACATTAATGAGGTTAATTATTTAGTCAATTATACATAGTTAAACATACTAAGCACTACGAATTAAATTAATGTAACAAGTACCTAAAATAGACAATGTAACAATGATGTCACCCGTCTAAACTAAATACGCAGTCTAAATTCATGCTTCGTACGATTGTGGTCTAAATTATGCAATATAGCGATTTTTTCGTTATGTCTGGACACATAAAGATAGCATAAAAATTACACTACTATACGTTATGGTAAAAATAAGAAATAAACATAAAAAAGTCTACACTAGAATGTTATATTATTCTTGACAGAATATTAAATAATATCCAGCTGTACAGGCAGTTAGTTTTAAGTGAAATTTAACTGTTATTACAAAGCAAAATCTAAAATTATTATAGATAAAACCACCAAAAACAACCTAAAAAGGTCTTTCTTTGTTGTTTCTGTCTTTCACGATTATGCTCCATTTATTTAGCGGTTACCTAAGTTAAATTGTTGTTCAGATATATTCTCATGACTATAGGAGTCAATAATGATAATTTAATGGACCATTTTGACTACGACTGTAGTATTTAATTTAGAATACATCACACAGCTAATATATTAATATATTTGCACGACAGCTAGCCATCACACAGTGACAGACGGACAGGTAGACCGACAAATCAATCCGGCACGCGCCAACCTTATGTTTTGAATATATATCGGCAGCCATCTTGGATCGATGTTTGGCGATGATCCATATAACGGTCATAATGGCCGATCGAGGTAATCTATGCATTTTGAATATTAATATGTCAAATCATAAAATGGCCGCTTGTCACCTCCCAATAGACACAATACCTATTGTGAATCCAATTTACTATTAGAACGAAATTTTTAAGTAAATTACCCGGGAGATCTATGAATTTTGTCTATGGTTTATTTCTAGTCTGTGCATGTTGTATGGTATGTATATTTTTGTCTTTCAATTATTTGTTTAAGGCAGATTTTATTATAAGTAAATTAGTACACGTAGTAGCAAGCATATACAATCAATACAGTTTAACATACATAGATATGTCACGCCGACCTTAAAAAAATACAAATAAGTTTTGCGGAAAATTAGTAAAATCTTGTTGTAAAGTTATTATCAAACAGATCCTGAAAAGAATATTACGTAAATTATGTGTAAAGATTTGGGAATTTAAGTAAAATATTTCTGTGTAAAATGTTCCTAGCTCTTCCATAACGAACTTAATAGTAAATTCTATATTTATTTTGTTTTGCTATTAAGTTTGTTTGTCTTTTTTTAAACAGGAAATAGACACATGACTTCTTTCTTTCTTCTCTTTTGTTGATAATTGATATTCTGAATCTGCTATGCCAAATGCCTTCGATGTTAAGTGAGAGAGTAAAAAACTCATGCTGTTTCCACATTTAAATCATAGTTTAGAATACAGTGGGCACTTAAAGCAACAATTTAAAAGGGCAGGTGAGACGCGCGCCGATCGCAAAGATAAGCTATCGAAGATCGCGCCCGATACATCGACATTCCCACGGCCGAATTGCTAGATAAACTCACAAACGATTTATTCGACGAAGAAAATATTTCAAGCTTATTAGAGCTTTTTTAGTCACGAACGTATTCACGCTGGCGTTATGGGTGACACTATCACTTGGAAAAATATAACTAAGCTAAACCTATCTAATTACAAGGCGTACATATCCAAATTTAGACAATTTTTTTCCTTATATATGATCCAATCAGCTAACATCACCACATGCATCACAGCGTCCTGCCTAGGCACAAGTGTATGTAGATGTTGTCGTGTTCATATGTTTCTCTTGTCAGACCCTTGCATTCGTGAGAACTATTGATATTTTATTCATTTGATTTGGTGGTCTAAATTTATAAACGAAATAAAACAATTTTAGTCGTCTTTTGGGGTTTGATGAACAATACGTTATCCTTAAAACTTGCTCATATAAGACTATACCGGATATGCATACCATTAAAAAACAATTCAACACCTTTCCAAGAAATACTAACATTAATTAAAGCCCATATAATCAATAGGTCAAACCTCAAATGACACAGCAATCAAAAACCGATAGATAATCGGAGAGGTATCGAATGGAGATCGAACAAAACTAAACTACTTACAGACAATAAACCGTCGAGAGCACGACGAATCGATATTCGGATCGATCCATTGATAATACAAAATCAATAAAATCTATTATAAAATTGGCGTTTGATGTGGCCCGCGTCGGCCTCTTTGATCGTAGAATAATGCGACCAAATTAAGTCAAAGGCGCTAAGTGTGTGTCGAATTGAGTTATCAAAGTATTTCTTTGCTTTGTTGACAGGCGATTGCGAGCTTTTATATATATGGTGTTCTTTTATTCTCACCCACAAACACCTACGTGGATTAGGAAGTGGTACAACTTCCATGTTGGGTTTACTTCTAATTACATAAATGTGTTTCGGATTAACGGATATAGTTGGCTAAGTTTGTAATTTTGCAGCAATTTTAAAACAGCTTTAGCGTGCGACTCTCATCCCTGAGGTCGAAGGTTCGAACCCCGGCTGTGCACCAATGGACTGTCTCTCTATGTGCTTATTAAATATTTGCTCGAACGGTGAAGGGAAATATCGCGAGGAAACTGGCGTTCATTGGACCCCAAATAATCGATGCGTTGCTTGATAGCGTGTATTAAGCAACGCTGATACTTGCCTATTAGATTGACACATGAAACGGATACAGAAATCTGAGTCCCAGACCTAAAGGGGTTGTAGCGGTCGTGCTTTATTTATTTTTAGTATTTAAACAAAGAATGACAACAAATCTATTTCTTCATGGCCGACTGTGTTTTAAAAGTTTTGACAATAAGTTTAGTTAGTTAAAGTACCAATATCTTTTTAACTTAAGACATTTATCAATGATGATAAAGTTTTAATGTCAAAAGTTGATTAAAAATCTCGAAACACACTGTATTTAAAGTAATAGATTTAAACTATTGTAAAATATGTCAAGGTGAAATTATTTATTAAGTTTTTCGTAAGTTCAAATGACACTAAAATACAAGTGGTGAACTATTGGTTAATACTCCGAAGATAGACATAATTCATTATTTTGTTTGAAGTTAAATATTCATTAATTTTTCAACGTAATGATTAACGTCAATAATTGTCTAATTGTAACTGTATAGAGTGCAATTTGTTAATGTCAAAATATTTTTTGTGTTATTGAAATATTAATTAAGTTTTTATTGTTTAACGTATAAAGCTTTGTGTTCAAAGCTTTTGATCTCTCAAAAAATAATATATAGTAGTTTGTTACTTTAATATTTAAGGTTTATATTTAGTATATTAACATATTAGTCTAAAAAATATATTGTAAATGATTTAAAAGGTTTAAACAGTATAAAACATTTAAATTTTCTATGTAGTTTGTAATCAACAAACTACTTATGTTTTTAGAAATTTTATGGCCTAAATGAGCTACGTACAAAGTCCTTTTCGATACAAAATATTACTTTAAATAATAATAATATTTTCCCATACAGAATTAGCCATATAACTTCAAGTTCCAATAGTTCACAGTAGCCAGAATATTGTTTATCTAATGAGTTGCTTGTAATTGACTCGGGACAAGCACCTGCTGTCGAATATATAAATTATATTCTATTCCTTAACGATATAAACTCACATCGATTACAATCACATGGATGCAATTAGATAAATGCGGAAATTTAATTTGCTATTAATTTATGAATTATAGCCGTAGAGAGGTTTCGTGAATTATTTACTGTTATTACGACAAAAGGGGTAACAATGTGGAAAGGGGCACCAGGGAAAAAAGGGAGATCTTGATGGTGGGGAAGACTGGAAGAAAAATGTTCAAGATAGAGAGAGATGAAGCCATTTGAAGGAGGCTTGTAATATATAAGAGATAAAATTTTAAGTGTGTGTATCTTTTGTAAATATGATTGAATGCTTCCATAAATAGGCTTATATTATTATTATTATTACAATTGGTAATTCGTTATGTGAGTATTTTAAAAGAATGTATCACAGCCAATAAATAACACGCTTTTTCAATATACCCGCAGAAGCTTATGTGTTGCCGTAAATGGTATTTTTTAATTGCTAGTTTTCTATAGGTTTTTTAAATTATTAGATAAAACAATATTTTAGCCAATAACACATTTAAACATTAAGTAACAGTTTTCGGAGTTCAAACGCTTAGTTAAATAATTAATTAATTGTTAAGTTATTAAAAAAATATCAATATACTTGTTAAGTTAATGTGTAAGTTTTGTGTTTTCTCATTGGAAAAATTGTTGTTGGGCTAGATGAAAAGTCTCAGAGTTTTGAATGGGAATTATGCAATTACACATGTATTGTGCGTGTTAAGTACAAAGAAATCCAAAATACTGTAATTAGAGCCTTTATAGATCTATCAATAACAGCATTAACATGCGTCTAATCATGATCAATGATCGCGAGCCGCCGGAAAAATGCCAAGAATTCCATATATCACGCGCCACCATACTGACAGCTGCATGGTGTGAACCAGAGAAGTGAATATGATAGACTTTCCATGTAAAAAATAGGACTGTGTATATCTCCTGGGTTGGTAACACGATAGATTAGATAGATTAGACAATGGAAGTGAAGATACAAGATAGCAGTGTTATCTTAGTGTCCTCAACGTGTACTCTCATCCCTGAGGTCGCAGATTCCATCGCCTCCTGTGCACCAATGGACTTTCTATGAGAGCATTCACTCAAACGGTGAAGGAAACCATCGTGACGACACCTTGCCTTAGTCGACGGTATATGTCAGTCACAGGAGGCTGATCATCTACTTGCCTGTTTGATTGACAAACGATCATGAAACAGGTCAACAAATCTGAGACCCAAACAGGGAGTATCGCCACTGGTAATCTTTTCTACACACGCGTCACCGTGTCACCGTGTTTACGCACGCTGTAAAGCACGCGAAACGTCGGAAAATTTTAAATATAAAATTATGTAAATAATTATAAGTTTATAATGATAATACATAGCTTCAATCCGTTTAATAAGTGTTTTCTTAATATATAAAAGCTATGTTAACATTATTGTTAGTCTAATTGTTATTAACTCTTCATTGCACAGGGTCAAGATAGAAAAATCGATTGGCGATGTATAGTGATCGTTTTGATTACTATTTGTAACGTTTATATTAAAGAACCGACCGCTGTGATTGACGTAGCGTATAACGAGCCTACATTATTATTGGGTCAACTGCGGCGCTTGCTCATTACATAGACCTTAAAAACTGTAATAGTAGACAGATCAACCCTGGACATAGAATAATGATACTCTCATATATACTCTCTCGTATAACGAAACAGAGATTTGCTAGATATATCTATATAAATCTTTACATTCAACGTATTCTCCGGATTCGGCCAGCGTTTTCTTGTTCTCAGACCTAAAGAAAATGCTCGCTGGACAATGATGAAGAGGTGATCACCGAAACTGACACCTATTTTGAGGCTAAAGAAAAATGGTATAGAAAAGTTGTATTCTACAATCGCTATAAACCAGCATTTTGCATTGCATTCGAATTAAGGTAATTATTGCGTTTCTTTTAAGTTATTTGACATTATTGTGTGACAGATATATGCTATAATTTAAGTAAAAGTTATAAATAACTGTAGTTCAATATCAAACAGATCAGAATAATTCATTATACTGATAAATAAGAAACAATAGTGTCCTGTGGTTCCTTGAATCGGTTGAATTTGCATCCTCTTTCTAAATCTAATTTTCTTAATAGCTGTTAGTAGACTTTGGCTACAGCTGTAAAATGCTATGTGTTGGTCAAATCCAATTTGAACACATTTATTTGGAACGTCTATCTATCTAATCTTTGGCATTTTACCGACAAAGCCTTTGCCCTTTGTACCATACTCCTCATTAGCTCATAAGTCTCCATTGGCACACTTCTCATGCCTGGTAAGTATTTGTGAATGCGTTGAGTAATTTCTACACTTTTACATTACAATGTAGGCATAATCAAGCGGCCGGTCTGTTTTATGTTCCTCTATGGTTATGCTGAAAGATTTTCAAATGATTTATTAATGTGAAATAGAAAGAGGCTATGCCGGCAAAAACATTACTTGTAAAAAAACCTTAGTTAAGGGACCTTATGTCTTAAGTTATTGCATAATAGTTGCATGGATTACAATCAAGTATTTACAATTTTCTTAACTTACAAAGTATTAATAAAAAAAAACAAATTTAAAAAGTTGGATCCCTGTGGCAGCATTTCCTCGCTGTATTACTTATTCGTTGAGCGAGGAAAGCACCAGCTCTGGGGTCACCGTCTACCAGGCGCCAGCTTAAATCTTTAATAAGCTGTAATTAGCAAACCTAACAACATGTTATAGTGACCATATCAATATTACAAATATTTTATGTTTTAACTATACACTAAGACTTGGCCACAAAAAATTGTATTCTAAAGTCAGTCAATTTTAAGTTCAAAATTAACAAATTTGACAAGTAACTTATTCAAATGCTTGAATTTATAATATACCGTGTTAATTCAGTAATTTGGTAACTGAATTCAGGCTTATAATTGTATGTCGAACAATGCCTGAACTTCTTCGAGAAACGGTAATAAATAGTACGTTCGCTTTCAGTTTTACAATGGACGCAGTGTCGTGGCCTAATACATATTATGTAATTAACTATTAGTATATTAATTCCGATGTTGTATTGAATGTTTTAATATAAGAGGTTATATATAATGGACGGAAATATTCTTGATGCCGCGCCAATCACATAGCTTAACAGGTAAGTCTGTCATATAAAAACAAAATATATGCTATTGCCTTGTCTGGCCCCTATGAAAAGAATTAAAACTAACTATTTTATTTATATCTTCACGACTTTTTCTTAAAGGGGCACGCAGAGTTTTTTTCACTATCGGACTTCAAGGCAAAATACAAAATACCATCTGTATCACCTCGACGTCCGTCGTTCCACAACTGAGCGTTTTCTAAGGCAGGTTTTGCCGCGCACCACCACTATGTGGAACCAGCTGCCCACTGGAGTATTTCCGAACCAATCCGACTAGGGTCTTTCAAGAAAAGAGCGTAACCATTCTTGAAAGGCTGGCAACGCACTTGCGAGCCTTCCGGCAATGTAAGTGACCATGTGACCGGTATCACTTAACATCAGGTGAGTCTCCTGCCCGATTGCCTCCTATTACATTAAAGCAAGACCACAGAAGTACACTTGCTGCGGACCTGACATATCCTATATATAGTTGCGAAGCTTCCACCTTCATGACATTCATCATGCATGCTCGTCGGTTAAGGTTACTTTTAAATGGTCCCTTCTCTAGTACTTCCTAGATTTGGTGTAGGTATGTACGATAAATCCTCCCCAAGCAATCTCCACCATCCACGATATTTTAGAACATACATAAATTGAATACAGCAGTGTTGCGTTTGGAGATTGTAGGTTCGATCCCGGCTGTTCACCAACGAACTTTCTATGTGCGCATTTAACATTTGATCGAACGCTGAAGACCAACATCGTGAGGAAAACGCCCAAAAATGTCGACGGCGTGTGTCAGGCATATGGTCACCTAGTTGCCTATTACATTGACAAGAAGATATCTGAGGTCCACACGCGAAAAGGTCTACACACAGATTTTTTTATAAATTAAATAACAAACATTTATGTCTGGCTGAATACAGAGTATTCATAACTTTAGTTAAAAATAATGATGACATCACGATTTGCAAAACAAAAAATTCATTCATAAACGAAAAATTCACGCTAAGTCATAATAAAAAACGCACCCTCGACTCAGTGGTGTCTCATTATCACCAAACAAAGGGAACGGGGTTTGAACAAAAAATCTGTGGTTAAGTCAAAACATTCGTTTTCTAAGAATATTCTATTGTTCTGAGTGGAATTCATAATTTTACAAACTACTTTGACTATGTTTGAATACATGGTGTTCATTATAGTTGATTCCGTAATATTATGTGCCATTTTATTCCAGCGAGTTTATAATTAAAATATTTTTTTATAGGATAGAGTAGCAGAGGGTGGTCATCACAGCTCATGGGTACCCATTTTAGTGGGTTGCGTTGTCGGAATTTGAGGAGTATGATCTTTTTTTTAAATTGTGGTCGTCTCAGGGAAGACCCCTACGGGGAGTCAATTTCACAGTTCACAAAAGAAAAGGCGATACTTCATGTTTGTGACTTATTCTCCATTTTACAAATCAATATAATAATAATGTTTAATTAGACAATAATAAAAAATCCCTGGGGTGCTATTACCTTTGTATATCAGTTTTGTGACAATTTTTTTGTCAATTAGACCATAAAAAATTGTAAATGTAATTAGTAAGAATCTCCGTTAATAACCTACGTTAGAAATGTTTGTCAGCACAATCATTGTTTAAAATTAGTAAAACACGGGTCATAATTGTTTTTAAACATGCTTTATGGAACATCCTGTACAAAATATAATCTGTTATTCTAATTTTATGCTCCAGGATTCTTACACCATGCTGTGTCAAAAACAATACGTCGTAAATATCGGATAATCTGTCATAAATGTGACAAAATTTTGTCAACGTCCCGTGAGAGTTTTGTCACTGGCTAAATTATAAATGTTATTTTAACGCGGTATCCGGCTTTGGACAGTGGTCTAAGCGTGATTAGGCACCGAAGGCTGATCAGTTGCTTATTCAAAAATAGTTTAAAAACAGATGTGATTCAAGTTCACAAGCTTAAAGGGTAGTACCACCCATGAGTTATTTATTTATTTACAGTATTACAGAAAAATCGTAAATTACATAAGTGCAAACCTATATAAGATAAACAAAAGCATTTAAAACATATGTAGACACGAACAATAAAATAATTAGAGATTATTACTAATTACGTAGTAATTAAATGTTTCTATACTATACCGTTACTCCTTCTCCTTAGTTTAATACTTCTACGCTATGTTTATTCTATAATAAAGTGCTAGAAAGCCTCATAGTAACTGGGTAAATAAACCGTATTCAGTTAACAAGTTATTAAAGGAAACAGCACAGTGCAACAAATGTTTAAAATAGATTATATTTTTACATTTCCGCAGTTAGACTTGCCCACAATGAGATTAGTTTTTTACGTGGAGTAAATAGTTTTGATACTACGATATTAACGTTTTAATTTCCTAATACATTTACCAAATGTCAAAGAGATTTGACACGCCTATTTGCTGTCATCTGTCAATCAACTTGATAACGATTTAAAGGTGTGATAATTTAGGTTTTCTAATTCCTAGTAAGGACACCGTGTAAAGTTTTAATGCAATAAAATAATAACGTTAAGTATATTATCACAATTTTGCTTTAATTACTATGACAACGGATTGGCAACATGGACTATAAAGGATGTAAATAACGTGGCTTTTTTTCAAATATGTATAATTAAACGCGAGCAGCAAAATTATTATTATGCATATATATTATCATATACTGGACAGTTATATCGTCTATCACTTTTTAATATCATTAATGCTTGCCTGTAATTCGTGCATTATAATGGCAATGGCATAGGCCCAAGCGACCTTCACACAACTCCGGCCTGTATAGTAGACGCGAATAAAGCTTAAAATATATGGACCCCACATCAAATGTTCTAAAGGTGCGAAACATGGAAGGTCGCTAAGACAGCTTGCAGTGGCTTCAAGTCTTCGTCAACCGCTGTCTTCGCCGTATTCTCGGTTTATACTGGCCCGAGAAGATCTCTAACTAGCAACTTTGGGGCTGCCGATTAGCCAGCAGATAAGGCGATGCAAGTTAAAATGGATAGGCCCTACATTTCTATCACATATCCGTAAGCAGGCACTTGATTGGAATCCGTAAGGAAAGCGGAAGCGTGGCCGTTCCATGCAGACCTGGTGCCCCATGCAGGCCTGGTGGTGGAAGAGAGCCTGAAAGACTTGGTGTGAGATGAAATAAGAGGCTCAAGACTGAACGCGATGGAGGCACTATGGGCGTGAACGCCCTCTGCCCCGTCCAGGGGATATTAAGTCAATGCTCGCCTGTATGTAGTCTATGGGCTAGATTATTAAAAATCCTAAAAGTACATCTCAGAGACAAAAGAGGAAAAATATTAAGACCAAAAGTCCACAATGTTCAGATGTCTTTATATGAAGATATTCAAGTATCAAAATACGTATTCCTATTGTAAAATTCTATTTTCTATGTAATATCGTTCTGTCAACCACAAAACTAGATGTTTACAGTCGTGGTGACGGTAAACGGTAGCTTTGCACTGTGTAATTACGATAAATTACTTTTTAGAACCCACTTGAGACTGCTTAACCAACAACGGTAAAGTTTAAACTATACGTATATAAACTTATAAGAAAAAGATTATTAAAATGATTGTATTTTAGAACATCAAATAAAATATATTATGTAATATGTATTTGTTAAAGGCAAGGTTGCATCGGATAGCTTTTATAATTTAGAGAAAGTTTGAATAACAATACCATTAAGAATGGGTACTGTTTATCTTTATATGTATAATCCTACTACGTTCGTGCGTATGTCACTGAACTCCTTTTAAACGGTTGAACCGATTTGAATGAAATTTTTTGTATACATTTGGTTGGTGCCCTAGATGGTTTAGATTCACAAATCATCCCGGTAGATGGTGCTGGAGTCGGTATGTAAACAGCTGGTAAATATATGAATCTTATCTACTCGTAATTAAACTCCTACTAACAGACTCCTAGTTATTGTCTAAGGCTAGATCTGATTTTTAATCTTCAGATCAGACGTTATTTGTGGCTTTGTCTATGTTACAAAAATGTTTTATTATTATAATAAAGTTCTTGTACGAGATTCATTTTTTTTTGACGTACATACTTATGACAAAAAACAATCAAACCTGAAATACCATAACTAACATTCTCACGGTGACGGACATCAAAATTTTTACAACAGATTTCCTAAACCCACATTCAATAACGGCAATCATTATTTGAGCTTCTACCACCCAACAAAATGCTTCAAACAATGAGAAAAACGGGACGAGCTTTATAAGCGCAGAGGTCAGGATTACTGGTCATTTCGGTGCTAAGAGGCTATATGTCATTAATATGGTTAACACCAGTGATTTCCCGTGTGAAGTTATTTTGAATATAGCATTGTACTCGAAGGAATTCTTTTAGATACTGTGTTCTTAAGACTTTTATCCAATATTATGTAGAACTTTGTTATATAGACCTTTGATTTTTTTTTGAAACCGCGGTCAAAGGTGCTTGCGCTCACCTGATGCACACCGCCGCCCATGGACGCTCACATTGTCAGAAGACACCCAAGTGCGTAACCGGCCTTTTTGAAATTGGTACGCTCTTCTGTGTGTACACTTTAGTAATGCAGACAAAACCACACATAACAAAAAGGGCGGCGTTAATCAAGATTTCAGAGGAAATTGCAAGAAAAATCGTGACCGGAGAAAAAAGTCCCTCGGGTTCGGAAAAGGTGAAAAGAGGATTGATAAGGAGGGATCATTAAACCTCGTAGCGGGCATAAAAACCAGTGGCGCTACAACCTTTTTGTATGTGCCTCAAATTTCTGTACTTTTCGTGATCATTTGTATATATAATAAACAAGTAGGTGATTAGCTTCCTTCTGACACATGCCGTCAACTTTTTGGGTCTAAGGCAAGTCGGTTTCCCTACAACGTTTCCCTTCACTGTTCACACATTTGTGCACAGTCGTGGATCAAACCTACGACCTCAGGAATGAGACTCGCTCGCTGACGGTTCTACGCCAACATTGCTATTATCGTAGCGATAATGAATGTTAAAAAGTCTCGTCACAATAATGTCAGAACGTACAAAAATAAATAGATTTGAAATGGTTAAAGATATTTCGGTCAATTTGTGTCATAGGTTTTTTAATTTACCCTTGAAAGTTCAGACGAGCTGTGACCTATAAAATCAATTTGCGATTGAGACTTCAATACCGAAAAATATTGTTCTTGATAATTATAATTCTGATTAATCTGACATCATCCAAGCCTTAAATTGGCGCGAAAACGTTCCCAATCTTAATCCTGATGTTCTAATTGAGCGTCAGAAAAAAGTACGGCGAGCAAATAAGTCATGATTTTTATACTTTTCAACAAATTTCTAACTTTTTGCTTTAAAATAAACCCCATAAACTAGAAACTAACCTATAAAATTCATAAATAGAAATTCATGATATAAATTGAAAAATTTTTTTTAGTAATAATCGTAAGGCCGGCGCACTCCAGAGCACTCTCGCATAGTGGCCACGGTTTAGCAGCAGTTCTATGAAAGGCTGGTTGAAAATAATTATAAAGTATGAGGCATACGCAATAAATTTTTATTCAACGTAATTTTTGTCGTTAGATCGTCTAATAAATATATGAACGCCGGCTGCACGCAAGAAAAAGCATTACTGATTGTCCCGTTGCGCTCATTGAGCGCTTGCGCCGAATATCTATCTATCTCTCTTCGACTCGATTAGCTTATGCGTCCCAGGATTCATTCCTACTTATTATCCATACAAAATAGTTTTAATTCAATAAAAAAGGATTCAATTTTATCCATAAAAGTTGATGCATGCTTCGATGCATGTTTTTTTATGACGTCGTCACACTCATGTTAAACTATCGTTAGTAAACTGTTATTATAGTAGGTGATCCTTTACACTGTCCAATTTACCAAATAATGTGATGTGAAAGTCGATATCAAATGATAGAATTGTTGAATGATGTACCAAAAGAGGTTTGGAGTTGGTATAAAATTTATATCAAACATAATCTAAATTTATCTGCCACCAGTACAGATGCAACGCAATATATTTTTTGTGCATTCAAAAATTCAATTAAGTTCAAGCTGAGGTTGAGGTAGGTTAAACGAAAAATGAACTTCAAAAACGTGCAGGAAAATGGTGTTTGTTAATTTAAGATTTGTCTACATCGTTACCTTACTGATCATAATAAGTTTATTAAAAATCTAAATACATATATTCATTTTATAATATTTTTAATTTCCTGGGAAGACCTTCATCATCAAAGGCGATGCACCCACTAAAATGGGTGTCCATGGGCTGCGACGGCCACCCTAGGCTTGATGGCCCACAATTATGCTATAATTTGTTTTTGCTGAAAGTGTAACTTTTTGACCTCATTGACTTTAAGTAGTGTTATTGGACACTTTCTTATATTAAAAATCCATTTTAGTAAATTAGGTTAGTTTAAAATAATTATTAGTCGTAAGTTATGCTAGATCGTAATGTTAAATTGTGTTTTATCATAGACCATCTGTAAAAACGTACTCAACAAGTAGTGTATATTCAAAAACCCTTTACAAGTAACGTAATAATATTTTTTTTAAAATTAAACCGTTCAATAGTTTGTTTCTCTTACCAAGGACACTCACAGCGCACTCAATTCTAAAAATAGTTCTAACATTGACTTCTGAGTTACTCGAAAAAAACATAATCAACAATATAATCCCCTTAAATTGAAGTCATCAAAGGTAGTAATTTGTCCTCATTAGTGCATCCATTTTGGCTACTGGTTAGGTTATTAGATTTTTTGTGCCATTTTATAATTGGGTGCAACATTTTCGGGTTTTATTAATTTTATTTTGATACAACTTTGCAATCACCTTGGCTTCGTGTACCTGATATTTAATTATTACAAATAGATTTTTCATTAAGAATTCAAGTAGAAAAACGCTTCTCGGAACTGAACCTAATAACCGCAATGTAATATTTTAATATTGAAAATAAAAACTTACGTTTATAGATATTGAGCGCTCCAGGAAGATATGACCCCCAATTATTGAGAATAAGAGCATAGGTACTCACTCAAAGGCCAGTAACGGACCTACTAAAATGGGCGTCTCGCCTCGTATCTAGCCCCCATATAGGGACATTCCTATAAACAAATTGAAATCAGTTATTTTAAAATTATCTTCAATATATTTTTTCTAAAAATTAATGTGAATGAACTGATCATTTCTCTGGTATTGTAGCTAGCTTTTGTGAATTAGTGCGTATATCAATAGTTTTATCATATATGTTACAGTCATTATATCTATATATTTATACAATTTAATGTTTTTTTAGGTCTGAAAAGAGGCCGTGAATTTTTTACTCCTAAATAATAGTACCCAAAATTACTGTGTTTATTTTTAGGACAAATGTAGTAGTAATAATAATAAAAGCCTTATTTCAGTAACCAAATATAATGTATATTTGTATATGTACATAATTCTAACCTAAGCGATAACATACATTTTAGCTAAATTTTTTAGCACACAAATTATTAGCAAATGGTTTGTCTGGTTGTCTTCCAACATATGAATCCCCGTGTTATTTACAATCGTCTCTTTCACGAGATTATCTTCTCCATCCTTCGATTGCAGATCATGTTCCAATCTTTTTATTAGATAAAATCTATATATCCCTTAAAATTTCACCCTTCAAAAAAAATGTAGTACACAATAATCTTTATCTAGTAACATCGCACTTGCGAGCCTTCTGTGTGAGAGTGTCCATGGGCGGCCGTATCACTTAACATCAGGTGAGCCTACTGCTCGTTTGCCTCCTATTTCATAAAAAAAATTCCCGAACTCGCTTTATTTAAGTCATACTGTGATAAAGCTATAAAAAACCTTCCTCGATTATTAGACAATTAAATAAATGTGTTAATTGCAATATTTTCTGGTTGATCACGTTCAATCAAACTCTTAAAATCCCTCAATGTAAAAATGGAAACTATGGCGGTTTTTAAAACAAGATTTTTTTTTAGTTTTCAGATAGTTTTTATATATATGTGTGCCTTATACATTTATGGATATATTTTGTAGAAATTTCTAATTTATATTTCTATTCCCATTCCTATATATTCATAGGCGAGTGGGGGCCTGTCGTCTCGCCTCCAAAACAGAATAAAATTAATATGCAACCCCTATAAAGTTATAACATTAAGTTAGATAATAAAAAGGAAACAGCTCATAAAGACTGATGTCTTTATTGCATATACCCGAAAAAGTGCTAGAACTATGTTCCGCTCGTGATTCGTAAACCTAACATTGTTGAAAGATTAGAGACTCTATTTCTAAAGGTACAAAGTTTAAAATTGTGTACGTAGAAGTAACGCTCTTCCACCCCCAAAAGATCCTTGTACGACGTTATAATAACATTATTGTAACAAAAACTAGACGCCATGCCCATTCGATTTTCGAAATCGTATCGCGTTCTTACGTTTCCTCTACGTGCCGTTTCCGCTCTGCGCGTGCGCACATCGAATCTCTAATCGCTTACATTCTTTTTAACTTTTTTTAGATCTGGTGTATCCTGTTGTTTTAATCGATGACATGGAGATATGAAGTCTGTTAGCATGATTTTATTCGGTTCTTATTTACAACTTACAGGATTTGTATTTACTCCTTATTTTTTTATGGCTTATCATGTAGAAGGCTCATCTGATGATAAGTGTTTTCAGCCTTTTAAGAATTGTTACAGTCTTTTCTTAACGGACCCTATTTGAATTGATTCGAGTATACTTTAGTGGGCAGCTGGTTCTACATAGTGGTGCGCAGCAAAACTGCCTTAAGAATCTCTCAGTTGTGGAGATTAAAAAAGATACTACTTAAAATTGTATTATTAAGTTGTAGTAATTTGAACCATCGGTTCAGATCTAATTACTAGGAACTTAGGGCCACCACTGTGTCCTTAATAAATATCTCTTTGTCCATGGCGCAATAGACAATCCCTTGTGCAGAGGCTGTTTTAGCACAGAGGAAACAGAGTGGTCCTGGAATCCGTGGCTATGTCTTGCCAACGAACAGAAATCCGCGGGAGCAGTGATGTCACACACATAGCATACAATTATTTTAGATGCGTCCTGTACGAGCCAAGGCTGTATATTTTGCTAACTCAGGCTTTTTTACTTGTATGGCTTTTTTAGCATGGCGATCCTAAATCGTCGCAGTTACGCCCGGAGAGTATAGACGCAGGCACTCTCTTCAACGGTTACATTGCATTTAATACGTTACAAAACAACTAACATTTTATTACTTCGCTTATATTCTATTGTTGTACGCGAGTGGTTAATATAGAGCAAAACTAAAATTCATTATTATTTAAAGCATCCCGATGACCCCGGAACCATACAGTTTGGTCATTCGAACCGGAATAACCGAAGTGTCCGAACCGAAGACCCAATGGTCTTGAAATTAGTTTGATTATTTTTTGCACAATATAAAAGCTACGCGGGTATATATTATGTAAAATACGATTTGTATATGTAATTAACGTTACAATTGCGCTGTATGACGTTATAGAACGTCAAAATCATGATTCCAGACGGGTAGCTTCGATGACTTCATCGGGAGCGACCACATAGATTATTCAAATCAACTACGTTCGCTCTGTTCTTGTTTAGTTTGTTAATTAGTTTGGTTGCTATCGTGCTACTTTTGAAGACATCTAATGTTTCTGCAATGTTCCCTGAATCTTAGCCATTAAAAAAACTTGGCCTTTCTGTTGTTTTTTTTTTACATTATAGCCAATTATGTAATCAGGTTGTAGCGCCACTTTAGCGTTTTATTAATGTACTCACTTGGAATTAGCTTCAGATGTTTTAAAAAGTTGATGATGCTTAATAGCTCTCATAATATAGAATATAAATCTGTGGCCCTAATACTTTTTAGATCTGGGCCTCAGATTACTGTATCCATTTCGTGATCATTTGTCAATGTAAAAGGCTAGTAGGTGATCAGCCTCCTGTTCCTGATACACGCGTTCGACGTTTTGAACGACTGTTGACGTTGGACTTTTTTCTACGACATATAGGATGAGAATCGTACGCTGAAGCCACTAGGCTACCACAGCTCAGTATCATAGGATTGTGAAATTTCCTAACCGAAATCCACTTGTAAGCGTCTATGTCCTTACCTCTTTATAATGCGCCTCACATAGTCTCCGCTGACGATAGGGCGCACTTTAAATACTGAACAATATAATGATCTATATACGAGTTGTACACGAGCTCCGTGTTGCGTATTGAATAGACAATCAGCCATAACATAGAGTAAAGGGAAATCGGATAAACCTAAGTGATTGTCCAAACGTTTTACTAGAAAATTCAACATATAACTATTATGTGAGGCTTATAGTGCAGGCATGAATGGAACCTTAAGGCTATAAAGAAAGTGTAAAAAAAATCAATCGACTATTAAGGGGTGTTCGGAGGAGAAGACCGGATACCTGCTGAGTTTCATCATCAGACGTCGAGGCAGAATACAAAATTTCACCCCTATCACCTCGACCTCCATCGTTCCACAACTGAACGTTTTTTAAGGCAGTTTTTGTGTACCACCAGTATGTGAAACCAGCTGCCCAATGAAGTATTTCCGAACGACTTAGGATCATTCTAGAAAAGAGCCAACCACCGCACCAAGCCTAAAAGCAAGCTGGACAGCACAAGCACAAGTGGGCGATATCACAATATGGGCTTTGCATTATATTTGAAACTTATAGTATAAATGTAACTGGAAATGGAAAAGTGTGAAAAAAACAATCGGGCATGAAGGAAGCTAAAAAGACAATTGAACAAAAATGGCAGCGCACTCGCGAGACCTCTTGGTCACTTGACATTGTCACCACGGGCCTTATGAGAAGATTAGAAAATGGATAAAACCATACAAATTAGTGTAACTGCACGTTAGTCTTAAGTGCTAAATGGTACACAAGAACAGAATGTCTTCCCCTTAGCGGAGACTGTAAGTAGTGTTATTGGGTTAAGTTTACATTTGGTTACCTTTAAATTACTTATAAGACTTAAGTTAGGCTAGATCGTGATGTGCCTCAGTGTAGACATATATATGAAAAAAAAAACTAGCATATCTACATCATTTTATAATCTTTGAATATTTATTGTAGGGCTTATTTAAATGTGCCATCAGAATGAGTAGAGATATAATCTTTATATACGGAGTTTCCGGCGTTTCAGTGACTATTGCCAATTTCTAACGAATTCTACAATCGTGTCAAGAAATTTTATAGTCTAACTCCATTAGGTCTCTTAGACAATTTTAATAGTTTTTGCAAATAATTAAAAAAAAAGTTTAAAGTGTTGTACGGTTCCTGGATCGTCGGGTTGCTTTTAATTATAAAGGATATTTTTACACTATATTAACC
Source organism: Pieris brassicae (assembly GCF_905147105.1). Lineage (NCBI taxonomy): Eukaryota > Metazoa > Arthropoda > Insecta > Lepidoptera > Pieridae > Pieris > Pieris brassicae. The sequence continues at coordinate 595,905 of NC_059669.1, forward strand.
ACACGCGTACAACATTTCCATAATAAATGATATATTTTAAACAAGTAGTTATGATTAATTATAACATAATATGTGCATGCATTAATTTGTTTTTACTATTTTATTTATCCTTAAATTTAAATTCCAATCAGAATTAGTAATTTCGACGTATATAAATTTTAAATATTAAATGAATAAAAAACCAAAATTCCCCCTCCCCCCCATATGGACCCCTCTACGGGTGAAGGCCTCCGCCATTTTGCTCTACACGCTGGTATGCTCTTTTCTTGAAGGACTCTAGGTATTGGTTCTATGTATGTTTTACGGATGGTATTTTGTTTTCTGCCAAATCTGTGAGGTAGAAGAACTGCGATGCGAGACTTGGTGTAAAACACCAGTAGTAGTGTGTAGTAGTGGAGTTATGTTTTTCATGGCTGTTATAAAATCAGTGGCGGTACAACATTTTTAAGTCTGGGCCTCAGATTTATGTATATGTTTGATGATGGTTCGTCAATCTAATATACTCCTTAATCCATCTATAAAATTTAGCTGCTAATGCTGCAGTCGACTTCCAAATCGAGGTCCCTAAAAAAAGTTTGGTGCTAGTGTGATTTCCTACATGCCTTTTTAAAGTTGTACGATTACTATTAAATACTAGCGTCAAATGTTTTAGTACAACACAAAGTAATACAAAACCAGCACAAAGACAATTAAAAGATGAGTTAATTATGTAAGCTGTGACGGTACGCGTTGATACAATTGGATTACAGGCGATATGTATGCAAGATCACGGCGCGTCGGCGCCCACGCGCGACTAACAGATGATCCATAATACAATTATAGATCAATGGGTTTGGTGCGCTAATTACTGGGTACGGGTTTGTACCTACTTTAGTGCAGCCTCTCAGAGTCAAATGTCAAAATACTGTTATGTTACTGAATAGAAAGTGTATGTAATATTCGGAAAAAAAATACATTCACTACCTGTATCTTATTCGCCTGTGCTGTATGACGGTGTGAAAGTGAGGGTATGTTCGTGAATGTGTATGTGTGTATATGTGGGGTGTGTTTATGATGCAGGGGATTTAGCGCTTTTAAAATTCCACAATAGCTTAAACAAATCAAGGCTTAAAAAGTGGTCATTCAATTCGAGTGGGCTGCGCGATAAAAAAACGATGTTTTTATATATAAACTAATCATAATTCCATAAACGATTAATGATTTTTTTATCAACTTTTCTACATTAAAACACTCACATTATATTTTACATTCATAACGGGGTTTAATTGCTTCTTACATTATTTCCATGGATAAAAAAAATGTAAAAAAAACAAATATGGTTAATTTAATGAAAAATAAATCACAGCTAAACAGAAAAGTTAAAAAGCCAGTTCTACTGCCCTTAATCTATGTAACGTTGTCCTCCTCATTGTTTTAACAAACTCTATGCTTCTAAGAACAGATCGATCCAAATCAAATGGCAGATTATACTTTCAGATGTGACACGATGTTTCCGTTAGCCAATACTAATTACTACTAGATCAGGTGAAATCCTTAACGTTGCGGTAATTAAAGCTAAAATTAATTAAACATGACCAAGATAAACACCTAATCCACGTTGTGAGCTGTTTTTAGTATGAAACAGAGATATGTTCACAGATCATATTTTTGATGAGACTAGCCTGTTCCTACTTCGCTTGGGTGGAGATTTATTTTGTGAGAAAAGAAGTCACGACACCAAGGAGTCTTTTTAAAGACCATATTTTAGATAATATTAGCTTGTTCCTACTTCGCTTGGGTAGAGATTTATTTTGTGAGAAAAGAAGTCACGACACCAAGGAGTCTTTTTAAAGACCATATTTTAGATAATATTAGCTTGTTCCTACTTCGCTTGGGTGGAGATTTATTTTGTGAGAAAAGAAGTCAAGACACCAAGGAGTCTTTTTAAAGACCATATTTTAGATAATATTAGCTTGTTCCTACTTCGCTTGGGTGGAGATTTATTTTGTGAGAAAAGAAGTCAAGACACCAAGGAGTCTTTTTAAAGGCCATATTTTAGATAATATTAGCTTGTTCCTACTTCGCTTGGGTGGAGATTTCTTTTGTGAGAAAAGAAGTCACGACACCAAGGAGTCTTTTAAAGACCATATTTTAGATAATATTAGCTTGTTCCTACTTCGCTTGGGTGGAGATTTATTTTGTGAGAAAAGAAGTCACGACACCAAGGAGTCTTTTTAAAGACCATATTTTAGATAATATTAGCTTGTTCCTACTTCGCTTGGGTAGAGATTTATTTTGTGAGAAAAGAAGTCACGACACCAAGGAGTCTTTTTAAAGACCATATTTTAGATAATATTAGCTTGTTCCTACTTCGCTTGGGTGGAGATTTATTTTGTGAGAAAAGAAGTCAAGACACCAAGGAGTCTTTTTAAAGACCATATTTTATATAATATTAGCTTGTTCCTACTTCGCTTGGGTGGAGATTTATTTTGTGAGAAAAGAAGTCAAGACACCAAGGAGTCTTTTTAAAGACCATATTTTAGATAATATTAGCTTGTTCCTACTTCGCTTGGGTGGAGATTTATTTTGTGAGAAAAGAAGTCAAGACACCAAGGAGTCTTTTTAAAGACCATATTTAAGATAATATTAGCTTGTTCCTACTTCGCTTGGGTGGAGATTTATTTTGTGAGAAAAGAAGTCAAGACACCAAGGAGTCTTTTTAAAGACCATATTTTAGATAATATTAGCTTGTTCCTACTTCGCTTGGGTGGAGATTTATTTTGTGAGAAAAGAAGTCAAGACACCAAGGAGTCTTTTTAAAGACCATATTTTAGATAATATTAGCTTGTTCCTACTTCGCTTGGGTGGAGATTTATTTTTTCAGAAAAGAAAAACAAGTCAAACTATTTCAATATTTAGCTTCTTTTATCAATTGTGATATTAGACTTGGCTCAGCCTTTTGAAAGTTTTTTATCTTTTACGAAAGAAGTACTTTAGTATACGAGGGAGTAAAGCAGTGTTCGTCTAGTAGCTTCAGAGAGCGAATCTCATCCCAGAGGCCTGTGATGGAAAACCTCATGAGCATCGTCTTGCCTTAGACCCAAAAACTCGATGGCATGTTACACAGAAGGCTGATTACCTACTTGCCTATTGACAATTGATCATGAAACATGTATAAATCTGAGGCCGAGACCTAAAAAGGTTATAGCAGAAGTAATTTATGAAACCACTAAATGAATTGGCCTGTATGAACATTGTGTTCCCACTTTAAACGAAAATAAACTTTAATTATTAGTACTGTGGTCTAAAGTAACTTGGTTAAAGTCTTGATATTTTCTGTCATTACAAGTGTACTCAGCAAATGGTCCGCGAAACGTCATGGCATATGATATGCGACCCCACTTTAGCATATCAGTTACATGTCAATAAATCTTAATAAATATCGCTTCGTTCTTGCTGTGTCTCCTGTTGTTACTAACTGGCTTCATTTGTTGGTTTTGGTTTCATACTCTGCTGCGATATCAATTTAATTGATTTTTATTAAAGGTTGATATACGAACTCAAGATTAATTGGATCAAAAGCAGGGAAGACATTGTTGAATGCTCAGATTTCTCTCTGTTTATTTAATTCTGCAAACAAACTTCTATATCGTCTTTGGAAAAAAATTACCGTCACATTTTTCGGTTACGCGCAATCTTTTTCTTGTCCCTGCCACGTTTGATTCGAAGAGTTTAGAAGCCATTTATAACAAAAATATATAATAACGATAGCAATGATAGTCATAATTCTATTACAATTAATGAAATTCTGTAATAATCTTAGTAGTAATAAGGTAATACAAAATAATTGTATTCTTGATTACACTTAACATCAGATGACCTTCCTCTCCGTTCGACCCAAACTTAGGCTCCATCATCTTTTCTTGATGGACCCTAAGTTTGGGTAATGCGTACCAATTCTCAAAATGCCGGCAACGCACTCGCGAGACCTCTGGCAATTTGAGCGTCCATTTGTGTATCTAAACATCAGCTGAGCCTCCTGCCCGTTTGTTTGTTATTTAAAAAAAAAAACAATAAATTAAAATTGTTTTACTTTTAGAAACGCATATTTCCCAAAGCCCCATAAACAACATTAAACTTGCATACAAAGTCGTAAAGCGAACGTGGCATTCGAGCAAGTGTTAATTTCGAACAAAATGAACATATCTCTCCTGCTAATGAGACGCTTTGTGGTCGCAGAAAATAATTAGCGAAAGTGTGATGTATGACTTTACTTATGCGGGTATAGCTTAGTGTCACCGGACACGAATCTCTGAGACTTGTCGTCTTCGTAGGTGACATTAGGCCAAGTTATGTATCTTGTTCTATCCGATACTACCGGAGTATAAACAGCCAGCGCAGGACTTTATTGGATACAGTGGTGTCCTAACGCTGAAACTTGTACATTCAGTTATGATTGAATGTTTTCTTAGGGAATCTAACATGCCGGTTTAAAGGCAAACAGGTATTTAAGATATAGACATAGACGATAATTGTGTTTTGGGTGAAGCCACCCAAAAGGCTAAATTGCTTGTCTTTTTGCAGAATGAGGCGAGCAGTGTTGGCCTGGTGGCTTCAGCGTGCGACTCTGATTCCTGAAGTCAGTGGTTAGATTCCGGCTGTGCACCAATGGACTGTGTGCGCGAATTTAAAATACGCTCGAATGGTGAAGAAAAACATCGTAAGGAAACCGGCTTGCGATAGACACAAAAAGTCGATGGCGTGTGTCAAGCACAGGAGGCTGATCTGACTTAACTATAAGATTGACAAATGATTATCAAACGGATACAGAAATTTGAGACCCAGACCTAAAAAGGTAGTGCCACTGATTTATTTATATTTATTTTATAACATGCTAAACTGTGGTACAGTCATTAAAGAGGTTGTATATATTCTTATGTATCTATCAAGAAATTAAGAAAGCATCTAGATTGTAGAACATCAAACATTCACTCACATTAATATATGTATAGTTTATCAAAACGTATCATATACTCTGAGAGGGAGCTCCCCAGTACCAGTTCCTTCCACTTGACTGTATTCATGGAAAAGCTGTTCAAATTGTCGTAGCGTTGTGTAGAGATGTGGGGTCACTCTTCATCTTCTACCGCATTTACCATGGAGAGTCGATAGAGGAGTTGTTCGGATTAATACCTGCAGCTGAGTTTCATCATCGGATGACGACGCTGAATACGAAATTCCATCTGTATCACCTCGACATCCGCCGTTCTACGACTGAGCGTTTTTCAAGTATTTCCGAACCAATTCGACTTAGGGTCCTTCAAGAAAAGAGCGTATCAATACTTGAAAGGCCGGCAACGCACTCGCGAGCACTCTGGCATTGATAGTGTCCATGGGCAGCGGTATCACTATAACATCAGGTGAGCCTCCTGCCCGTTTGCCCCCTGTTCTATAAAAAAAAATAACATTTCATTTTTGGTTATATATAGCTGTAGGCGAGTGATTAATATAGAGCAAAAAATAAAATAAAATCATTTATTGTTTAAAGCACCCCGATGACCAGAGACCGTATATGTTTGTTTAATAATCGTATATTAAATTATTAAAAACCGTATATATCACATATTAAATAAATACTATAAAAATTATTTTCCATAATTTAGACTGAATGTTTAATATAGTAAGTACGTGTATAGACTTATCATTTGTTTAGTGTACAAATGAACGATTAAAAATGAAAAGAGTATCGTGTTTACGAATGCCTTTACCGTTTGGTTTCTCCTAAATGTTTCATTAAACGATTTAAAGGTGGTGAAGTATTGTACAATGTATTAGTTTCGCTTCCAAAAGTTTTCTATATACAACACTTTCATATTTCCCTTTGTACATTGAAAAAATAAACAACTTTACTCTCAACGGCTTAGTGGCACATGGCAGTATGGGTTTCATTTTCCGTCGAAATTGGATAATTTGGCTTTATATTTCTTTTATACGTTTCATAAATTTTATATTCCATTATTTCTGGGTGTGACGTTCCGTTATTTTCTTATCGGGTGTATATCGACCCACAAATAATGTCTTAGGACTTTCAGATTAATATTAGTTGATTTACGGCCAAAACTAATATTCAATCTCAATCCAATTTTAGCCTACTTAGATCGACAATTCAATCCATTTCTACAGAAAAGCATGCCAATATTCATATCATAGATTGAGATACCAAACTATTTTTTCAACCAATCCTTCAGAGGACCGATCAGAGATTGAAGATTGCCCTCTGTATGAAAATTAGTGTTTACACATGCCAATAACCTATATGTCCATTTTGACAGTTGCTCAGATTGGCCAAATCAATTCCGGATAGCTATCGGAGAAATTTGTAGGTTTATGGCTTATGGATCGGTATTACGTTCATCCAACTTTATATTCATTAGTAAAATGTGTTCATTTTCGTCGTCCTCCAGTTCTCGTGATAGTGATTTGGAAGTTTTAATGCAATTACCCGATTGGGATACTGAAGTTGTTGGTGATATATCATCTGCAATTGATAAGCTAGCTTACGAGTATGTTTTTATACACCAACAGAGTACAGAAAAATTACATGAAGTTGCTGGATTTCCTAGAATTGTTGCCATTGATTGCACTCATTTACGAATTCAATCATCATGTAAGTAATTTATATATTATTTAACATTGTACATTATAGTATGAAGTTGTAATAATAATAAGCAGCATTATTTTCTTTAGGTGACGTAATTGGTGAATAATATCGTAATTGAAAAGGATATTTCTCTTTAAATGTACAGGCTGTGTGTGATGCAGAAATAAAATTTATTAATGTTGTGCCCCATGGCCTGGTGCCGCTCATGATGCAACAACTTTTGTAAACTGAGTTCTACAAGTTAATTCAAATTGATTAATAAGAAGGTAGATCTTGATAAATGTGCCAACTAAATTAACATGTATATTTGTTTATAGCTTAATATCATACAAGTCTACTGAGAAATCACTGGGTGGTTGTTAATAGTGCTTACTCAAATATACCATATTTATTAACACCATTTCTCTGGCTGACCAGAGATATGATGAAGTACACATTAAGAATAGGAATACTATAGAGAGGTAAATATATAGTATAATTTAGAGTATTAATAATTATACTATGTCTAAAAGTTGCAAAATATGTGACCCAAATGAAACATGAGGTTAAAATATTTGGCTTTTTCAGAATATTTGGAGTATGGAAATGTCGCTTTAACATTGTATTTACCACTAGCTAAAGTTCAAGCTATTATTATTGCCACAGCTGTTATGCAAAATATTTGTAAGGATTATAATTTGTAGATATACCGGCAGAAGTTTTAGTTCCAACACTTGATACAATTTCAAGTCAAGAAGTTAATGAAGGAAATCAAGACAACTTAAAGAACAAGCCTTATTCATTATTATTTTTTGGAAAATTAATATAATTCTAGCAGAAACAAACATGTTGTATTTAAATGTCCTTTTGTACATATAAAATAAGAGAAGAAACTCAGTTAAAATTTTAATAAGTTATGTAGTTAATCTACCTATAAAATTAAATTATTATTTATTATAATCATGTAATATAATGAAATATTAGTAAAAAATTAAAAAAACAACATAATATAAAATTTATTTCATTATATTCTTATATATTACTAATATGCAAATCAAAACCTTTAAAATAGTAAACAATACTATGCTAATTAATAATATTCTCTACAACCAATTACTTCTTTAACTTTTCTTTTTTTTTTCATTAAAACATTTCTAACTAAGACTAGTGTTTCATTAGTTCTAAGTTCTTTATTTCTTAATATTAAATGTTTGTTTTCAAAATTTACATTTATTAAATTAGTCTATAATTTTTGTTTAGTCATATAATATTCTGCTATTGCTATATTTCATACTTTTTTTCTTTGATACATGTCTTACGAGCATTCTTCTTTAAATTCTTTCATTTTAGACGAAGTTGCTGCGGCAATATCCTGGGACAAGTGGTAGCGGTGTCGTTTAGTCGTTGCGCCAAGCTAATCCACTCATCCGTTTTTTCATTTATAGCTAGTGGCGTTGGTGGCTTTCTTATTAATTGTTTTACTTTCTTGTATTAGGTTAAGTTAAAACGTGCATTGCTCCTTAGACAGAGGTCGACCTTTTACCTAATAAAACACATTTATATAATATTAATATGACAAAACACTCAAAGGCGGGAAATCAGCGTCATGCAAATAAAATAAACCAAATACTTACGGTTTCAACATCCATTACGACAGAGATTATAGTTGCATAATTCATAATATTATTTTATTTGTACTTAAGCAAACCGCACTTATATTTAGATTTTAGAAAATAGCGGACACAAAGATTCATGAAGCCATGTGTTGACATTTGTCAGTTGTCACAAAAATGAAACGTTCCGTTCCTTACTAAAATCATATTACCACAAAAAACATAAATTATCATATTTAATAATATAAATAGAGACCTTAAACCTTTATATGAGTAGCTATAACCAAAAATATTTGTTACTATAGATACATAGTCCTACTTATTTTATTTTATTCTTAAACAGCAACTTTTAGTATGCTTGAACAAACATATTGCATTTAACGAAACGCGGTCGAGAGGGAAGGACACGCAAAAGATGACCTGCAATCTATTGTCGAATAAACAATCGGGTAGCAAATGTGTTATATTGGCATGCAGATATGAATTAATCCAAGGTTAAAGTTAGACTTAGATTGAGGATACATTATTAATTTTGGGCGTTAAGCGGTCACCTAGATCGCGTCCTTTATCTCACTTAACATCAGGATTTTATCCAAACGTCTGTCCAGTTCTGTTTAAAAAAAGGTTTGCATTACAGCACAAATTCCACCAGCAAATTTAGAAGTATTACGCTAGAGTGGGTTTTGTAGCATCATTACTCATTCGGATAAGAAATTAGATCATCGCACAACAAATATAGTTTATACTTAATTGAATCTGATATTTTTCGACCTTACCTGGTCACGACGTGCGGGGGTCACGAACTGATGAACAGTATATCTATTTCTTGAGGTCAAATCATTATTTTAAAATGCTAATGAGAATTAATATTGTTTTTATTTATACCGATATTTTTAAAATAAATTGTTAATAGTTAATATTCACGAAGCCATACTCAAGTTTAGTGTTGTTTCGTTCGTAATAGTGGAATTAAAATATACGTGATTCAAGCTTTCAACTTTTCTTATATATATATATATATATATTGTTTGTTATATATTGGAGATGTGGTGTTGGGGAATGATGCTTCACATACCATGAACTGAGCAATCAATTTAGTATCAACGGCGTGATCCAGATAACCTGGACAAGCTGGTTGTCGTCAGCAAGGTAGAAGGCAGAAAGCCGCAGGGCAGATTGTCGCTTGCTGGTGGCCAAGTCACGATTATCACTGGTCTTCCTATAAATAGCAGCTGCAATTGGGAAGCTACAGACCGAACAAAGTAGAGAGATATCACTAGGCAGCAGGCACCTTCCAGTGACACGACCTTCAGCATTGAAGAATAGGACTGAGAAGGTATCATTACGTATATCAGGAAATCAATATTTTTCATGGCTTGTGTAAAAACTGTGTAATAATAGTTGGTAATTTTCTTAGATACAAAAATAAACAAGTGTAACAATTATGGAAGAAGAGTCAAAAATATGTTAATGTTTATTTTAGAATATATAGGAATTAGGTCACGGCATCCACTTAACCTTGAAGCTAATGTAAAATCATAAATATGATATAATATTTACAATTCTATGCAATATAATGTATTTCCATCCACTCGTGCGCAATTATAGATTAAATGATCAAACGTGCCTCATATTAATTGAATCGGAATTATTTCTTTGAATTTGCAGCTGGTGTCAGTATTTTTATTTTACTCAAACCAAAAGTTCTTTAATTATTTATCGAGCAGCGAGATAATCGTTGAAAGATATGCCGCAACAGATAAATATAATAAAGTTAATTTGTCTGATCAATATAAAGGTTTACATGCTGCAGGCATTGACTATCTTTGTGAGAAGCTTTTGTCTAAAATATGATTATAAAAGTCGTGTGATGAAGGGTTTCACCAGCTTTCCATTGCTGAAAATATACAAAAGCATGAGTACATACTATGACTAACCTAAAGTAAGAAAACTAAAGCATGTGTGGTTGTGGGTGTGTGAATAAAACGAGTGTCTGAGAATTTAATTTAAAGTAATTGTTCGGAAATACTTCAGTGCGTTCCACACAGTGGAAACCCCTCAGTTGTAGAACGACGGTCGTGAGATGAAACGGTTTTGTATTTCGTATAATGAAAATTATATTCAATTTTTTACAGTACAGTACTTCGAGTCAGTCAACTACTACTGTCAAAAAATTATTACTGTTGAATGAGTTGTTTTTTTTCTATGTGTATGTATTTTGTATGTGATGTAAATTCAAATAGGTTCCGCATTGAGGTAATCGCAAATGGAAGCTAAAATAAATAAATAAATCATAAATGAACAATATTCTAATTCTGCCATACCATGCGTTTTGTAAACAAAACTATAATTACGTTAATAGATACAAAAGTCTGCCCATCCCTCACATAATTGCACGTAAATCACGAATTGAATTTAAGCATTTGTTTAAATAAACGGTAATTAGCGGTGATTTATCGTCGATAGTTCAAAGTTGCCCATTTCGTAGTAAAAGTAACTGCGTTGATATTTTATTGTTTTATAATTGTATGGTTAAATGTTGATAACACATGGTTACGTAATATTACAGTAAATTGTTTGTACAATGATTTAGAGACACCATTTTTTTTACAGAAATAGAAAGTTAAAAATATTTTTTGTTTGAGTGGCTTCGTGAGTATATAACTTTATATGAACATGAGTCATCGATTACCACGTATAGTCAAATATACTGTATACAGTGTGGACTGAGTTTCCGCTCTTAGACGGCCTTATTTGGCGTATTGTGTGTTAAGTCCTGGCTAGTTATATCAGCCTAATACCTTCCAGATACTTAGATGATTCTTCTGCGCTGGAACAGCCGAAACAGCATCTGTACAAATGACTGTTTGCCGCGCAAAGAGATGTTTATTAAGTGTGTAATTGTCCCTATAATTATTTTGTGATTAAGTCTGTTGAGGATTAGGAGTCGCTTTGTCACTAGCGGGTGCTGGCAGTGCCATTTTGGCCCGGCTTTTTCGACAGTGATTTTGGAGTTCTGTGGATCATTGGCGAATTTAGGTTCACACCTGCGAGAAGGCCAAGGGAAGAAGCGAATACTAGAATAAAGAGAACACAAACTTGTAAATATGAAAAGTGTGCGTGTACTAGTGTACACACGTAAGAAGTGAAACTTCTTCATGACCTTATTTTTCGAACAATGATCTACTATATGCAACTTTACAGAAATTGGTTAATTAAAGTTAAATTCGATAAAGTTTAACAAAAGGCTTTTACTATCATAGACATGAATACAATTATTTAATTTTACCTTATTACTACTAAGATTATTACAGAATTCTATTTTTATTATATATTTTTGTTTGGATTGTTTGTTATTAATGGCTTGGAATCAACCGTGGTAGGGACAAGTAAAAGATGGCGCGTAACCGAAAAATGTGACGGTAATTTTTTTTCCAACGCCGATAAAGAAGTTTCACTTCAATAATAATAATATAACAATGATTTAAGATTTAAATTTTATAGTGTATCAGGTCTGCTATAAACAATATTCCTGTCATTGATATCTCGATAAATTCAAAGTTAAATAAATATAATACAAATTGTTAACTTAAACAGACTTCCCACGACTAACAATGGATTGTCGAGTGATCTTAACAATCTTATAGTTTTATCTCAGGCAGTTCGCTCGAAATCTGTCGAGTGTTTTTGTACTTGAAGTGGACATTGATTTTATAACATAGTTCAGTTAAGGTTTATTATCTTAGATAGTTTATAGTTAAAAATATAATAATAGCTGAGTTTCATTATCGGGTATCAAGGCTGAATAACACATACCTTCCGTATCACCACGACATCTGTCGTTCCGCAACTGAGCGATTTGCCGATTTGCACTATGTGGAACCAGCTGCCCACTGAAGTATTTCTAAACTAATTCTACATAGGGACCTTCATGAAAAGAGTGTACGAAATCTTAAAAGGCAGCAACGCACGAGCCTTCTAGCAATGTTAGTGTCCATGGGCGGCGTTATCACTTAACATCAGAATAACCTCCTACCCGTTTGCCTCCTATTACACAAAAATAAAAACAGAATAGTGACTGAAAGTGATATTTGGTTGATTAAAAAAAACCAACTAGCGTCTGGTCCATTTCAAACATCTTCTCCTGTTTTGGCCTCAGAAACGAGAAACTTCCACCACTCCCTGGCTCTCATACTTCCCGTCAGTTGCTGACTTTCAGCTTTCATAAGTAATTTCTTAAATTCCAAAGTAATATTTTGAAATATTACTTTATTGTGTGTATTATGAAATATGCATTTATACTGGCTTAGACTCTTGACATGATGCTTTTTTTTTGTACAGAACTGGACGAACGTTTGGCCACAATAACACATGATGTTAAGTGAGATGTGGCCTATTGGAGGGTATGCCTATCCAGGAGATAGTTATACCCGCTGCTTAAGTGAACCCATATTATCTGCAAGTTCTAAAACATTTCCCTGTTGGTGTGCGTCGTTAATAAAATAACGCAACTACACACCCAGAAATAATGAAATATAAATGTATAAAATAAATATAAAGCCTTATCCAATTAAACATAGGTCGTGGACCTCAAATTTCGTTATACAGTGTGTTGTTAGAAAGTACCTCGGGTAAGACCGGAATCCGAACAATAAACATGGGATTACGTCCAAAACTATATTTGTCCAGCTATGTTTGACTCTCCACTAATTATGCGGCAAGTGTTTGCTGGACTCACTACGATTAGTCTATTTACTGTGTAACTTATAAACGAAATGGGACGCATTAGAAATTTCTAAATATTTAAAAAGTGATTTGATATTATAGATGAAGGTGTCGTCGTAATGTTAAAAAATATGTTTTGTATAATTTTGTGTTTTTTTATAGAACAGGAAGGGCAAACAGGCAGGTGTATCTTTTAATGTTAAGTGATACCGCCGCCCTTGGGCACACACACTCACAATGCCAGAAGGCTAGCCTTTTAGGAATTGGAACGCACTTTTTTGTAAGGACTAAGTCAAACTGTTTAGGAGATATTTCAGTGGTCAGCATAGTGATGGTGCTCGGGCAAAAACTGTCTAAAAACGCTCAGTTGTGGAACGACGGACGTCGAGGTGATACGCGTGAAGTTTTGAATTTTGCCTAGACGTAACTCAACGAACGAATGAACGAAACTCAACATATACACCGAACAATTCCTCTAATCACTCTCCATGGTAAATGTTCTCTGTAGTCTGCGTCGGTATCTGTATTACCTACAATCTAAGTTTTTTTTATATATAATCCAATTGGCATTCTAAAGGCAATTAAACGTATAAAAGATTACAAAGAGAAGAGAATAAAGAAGAAATGTATCTTGACATAGTCAGAAATGTCAATTTGTGTATAATTTGCTTCGACTACCAAACTAGGAAAACTAAATAATAATTGGTAATAAATAGTATTAGCTAACGCATGTCGTGTTTGTTGTATAAAAATGTATAAATGTCCGAGCCACTTGTTAAATTATGTGTTAAATATTTTGAAGTACGTTTTCGTCTCAAGTAAATTATATTTTTATGTAACGAACAAACGAACGAACGAACGACTTATTTCTTTTAAACGGTTGATTAAAACCAGTACGGCATCTTGACATGAAGAAACAAGGCATACGTCCCTATTTTTTAAAATATTTTATACCAATATCTCCAAGCATTCTATTGGTTATGGTTGAACTGAATGGCGATCTGCTTTTTTATTTTTAAATTTCGTAATAATTATAAATTTTAAATTTATGCTTTATATAACTTAACGGCATTTTAAAAGCATATTTCTCTTCGACCAGTTTATAGCATAGCTTGTAATATCAGAGTCGGCTGACGTTTGACAAGTCTCAAGGATGATTTGCCCAATGCAAACAAACAAGAAACATATCACTACAAATATCAACAAAAACCATTCAGATGATTACATTACGCTAATCCGTTTGACATTTAGCGACCTGCGTCCAATCAGACTGTTATGAAACTGCATTTTAGGGTTATATATCATGTATCTCTACAGATATAATATTTTATTGGTGGTATTTTTACATGATACATGGACAATAAATAGATTTGATATGAGGTATATAATTATTTTGTAATTTATTTTTATTATAGATGTGTAGTACATAAAAACAAATTAGTTAGATATTTAAGGATCAGGTTGATTGCCCCAATTTTAGGTTTAAGGTTGGTGGATTCAGTTTCCATACTTAAGACTCTCGCTAGGTCCGTTGTAAAGTCCTGGCTAACTAAGCCAGCCTAGCACAGAAGTCACTAGACACTTCACAGGCTTCACGGAGCGACCTTACTGCTCCGAGGATTTCTGAACCTTGTTTAGCCACAGCCCAGGATTACGTGGGTGACTGATTACTTTGCACTTATGCCCTTGCATCTTTTAACACCATTTAAAGTTTGTGTACCCTCTACATACCCCATTTGTTCGTCCATTCAGAAGAACGGGTTTTGGGCGAAACTGACTGATATCCAGGATTCTGATAAACGAGCTAGATCCATAGCTCACATTTTGAAATCGTTTTTTTTTTGTAATTTTTATACTTTTATTTTCGTAATTATTTCACATTAAATATTAAATTATATTTTTCTTGTATCAATGAATCACTGTTCCGTGCATTGGCAAGTATTTATAAATAAATAAATGAAGCATGTTATGTTATTTGAATACATAATTATTTATTTGAAACCTAAAAAATAACAGTACAATATCACCTGGTTTACAGAAAGTTGTCACAGTTTGACTCGTTAGTTGGTTTTACTCCTGTGATGAATGCCTCATATATAACTATCATAAATAACTAAAATGTATAACATACTTAGTATACTCATGTAGTCATTCAATTAAATCAATATACATGAGATATAATATTAATTATACAGGCTAATACTGAACCGTAGTAGTAGTATACAAGCACAGTCTTAACCAGTTCGTTATTATAAGCTTTGGCAAAGGCGATGACAGTATTCAAGTGACCTGCGACCCTGAGTTGCCGGATCTTCACAATTTATTTATCACAAACAATTTGTTTATATCATTATTATCTTTGAATTTCAATTCTTTAATTAATAACTCAACTCATGGCCCAACATGCGTCAATAGTATGGTCGTACCAGATATTTTATATAATTTTACAACAACAAACATACACCAACAAACAAAATAAAACTAAAAAACCAATTGCAATAGTAAGAAGACATCCAACATTTTTATACAGAACAGGACAGACGTTTGACCACAATCTCACCTAATGTTGAGATGTAGCCTATCCAGGAGGTGCCTGATTAACAAATATGTTATAAGAACTACTCATTACAGAATACTACTTACGTATTAAAGAATAATATGTCATGTAACAGGCATATGCGTCACACAAACAATATACTACGTTGATACCATCATGAAGAGGTGCAAATGTAAGGAGCCATATAATGGAATATTTTGAGCTCTCATAAATTGCCCTCGCGAGAGGTCGGGGGTGCAATTAATAAATTAAGCCTGGTACGTTAACACGGGAATATTATTGCTAACATAATGCATGATAAACGCAGCGAGAAATATGCATAGTCACAGAACACAATGCACCGTGGAATAGAGTTAGAGCTGCTGTCAAAAACAATTATCTTTTTGCTCTGTACCTACTCTTGAGTCAGCCAAATTTCTACACCGGTTTTCGTATGATTTTTAGTAATAAGTGAATATAAACTATTTCCAAAAATTCATTACTTTATTATTTCTGCGATACAAAATATGTATAAGCATTATACACAAAATAATAATTAAAAAAAAATCTATCCGATTTTAAAATTCCATTTTATTTATTTATATTCAACAATGGCTCTACAACCCTTTAGGTCTAGGCCTTATATATCTGTATCAGTTCTGTGATTCGTTTAAGTAAGTATAAAAGACAGTTGGTGATGAACCGTCTGTGCTTGACACACACCTTCGACTTTTAGGGTCTGAGGCATGCCGGCTTCCGCACGAAGTTTTCCTTCACCATACGATTGTTACATAATATATGCACATAGACAGTAAATCCATTGGTACATAGCCAGATATCGAACCGACGACTCCAGGGATGAGAGTCGTACGTTGAAACCACAGCTCAAAAGTTACATTACAACGAAATTATAAGGTTTGTTTGAAAATATTAAAAAATCCTTTTTAATTTAAAAAAATTGCCGTGCATTTTGTTATTAAGATTCAGCTCTTAAACTTAGAGCCGACGGCGCGGTCATCGAGCACACGTCTGCTCTATTGTCTACATTTTTCTCATTCTAGGAACAATACAGACGAAAACGATATAGATACAGATACGTGAGTACCAGTCGTATAATAGAAATCGTTTAAGTTACCTCAGGGTAACTGAGAATAGTTAACTCAAGCGAATATTAGTAATCGACTTCTATTGTAAAAGGAACAGATGAAACTTCTACTGGGTTGTACTAGGAAGAGAAGATATATGCAATATCTACGGAATAGTTTTAGCAGTTAATAAAATACTTGCCAATTTTATCAAATTTAATTTTCATTTACAACGAGGTCAGAGCTGCAGCTAACTGTATCTGCTCCGTGATCATATTTTCTTAAAGATAAATAGGTGATCAGCCTTCTGTGTCTGTCCTTTTTCACTATGTTTTCTGAGTGATTGTTAACAAAATCCATAGGCCTACACACGTCTTCGACTTTGGGTCAAGGGAATCCCGGATTCACGGATTTTTATTCACCGTATGAGCGAGTGTTCGAGTGCACAGACGAGGATCGAAACTACGATCTCAGGGTTCAGAGTCGCTCGCTGGAGCCATTAGACCAATTTTGTAACCAATTATTATTAAACTATCTAACTCTTCCATCCTCATGACATCTACGTTTGTACTAATTTCCTTGTTTATTTTTTGTTTATATAACAGGGGGCAAATGGGCAGGAGCCTCGGCAGTGCGTTTCCGGCCTTTTGATAAGATGGTAGGATAGCTAACAATATAACAAGAATGTAAGCACACTAGTAACCAAACTTTAAGTTTAGAATTTAAAGGAAAGCAATCCCTAATAAGTCAAACGCTATCAACGATTTCCTGTAACATAAACAAATGTTTTCGTAAATATAAATTCAAAGACATTCCAATCCACACTTGTCGAGACCTTGTATTGGGTATATTATGGCCGTGTCTATCGCAAATATTCGCAGCTCTACGTGAGCATCTGAACCTAGCGGTACTCAGTGTTACGACCTTGCACTCTCTCATAAAATGGACGCACACCGATAGCTATTTTGTAGGATGCGCTGGGACGAGTGTATGTAAGACAGTGCCAATTTATTATTCACATAAAGTTGGTGTATAAGTGGTTGAACATCGAAGTATGGAACTTTTGGCTTGGGATATCGCATGTTTGCAACTAGCTGTGTACTAGTATCTGTCTTTGTTTTCTTTTATGGAACCTATATTTAGTAGATAGACCGTATAGAACTGTTTTACTTATTAAACATTTAGCCTACGGGACGCCCAAAAAGGGCAGTCGTCTCAGCCCATGGATACCCATTTTAGTAAGTACGCTGCCGGCCTTTGAGGAAGTAGTATGCTCTTTTTTAAACAGTTGGAGGTCGTAACTCACAGGTCGATTTCACAGTTCCCTATTTCGCAAAATATGTTTAATGAAGCGGACCGGAGAAGACTGCCAGCCATCAAGGTGATGCTGATGAAATTTGGAATTAATACGAGGCAGGAGGGTTCAACCCATACTCTTCAAAATATTCTCCATGGTACACTTTGTGAAATACGCATACAGACGCAATGTCTCAGTGTAGACATACAGAATCAATTTGATCTTACTGATCGGATTGATTCTGTTGGATACGTTGGAGATTGACAATTTGACGAGCCCTTCGGTGAATTTAGTTAAAATAAAGAAGCTGGTGTTTGCGAAATAAATAGACTATAACAAATTTTCAAAACAGAAAAGATAGAAAATATATATATATTTTTCTTAAAATCATGAAAGATTAATAATTTTCTTATGTTACAATTCTTTAACTCAATAAAATCTATACGATAAAATATGCGTTGATTTAAAGATTAAACTTGTCTATAAAATACAAGCAAAATAACACTTAAAATATTTTAAAAAAATAGATTTAGTAGTATGAAACCATCCATAACTCGGCGCTAATATTAGTATTTCGTAATAAAACCGTCGTTGGTCATAACTTCGAAAATATTGATCATTATATCGTATATTGTATTGAAACTTCAACCGAGTTGACCCCGGCGCATCCCTATTCATTACTCGACCACCAGTCTTATAAAGCTCATAACGTTAGTTTCTTTAGGGCATATAACTATAATATTATAACGTTATATATACAATTGTTAACATAGTTTATATCATAAGTTTATAAAAAAAACCCTAGTGCTTAGGTGAGGTTTGAGGAACTGAACTTTGACACACCCACCAAAATGGTGGGCACGACTTGACATGTCGAAAACGCTGATAATGCTTACATATAAAACGACATTTGAAACAGTCACAGAAATGTGTCTACCGTTGCCAATCTTTCTAGAGGCGGTGCAAGCGGTGGCCCGGAGAAAAGTACCGTTTCGCCTTGTTGAGCAAATTGAGCTTTTTGGAGGTTAATTTTGCTTTTCCCTCTAAACTAAACGTCACTCGATACGTCAACGCCAAGTATTCCGATGTTGGTTGTGGCTTTAAGAAGAGTGTCTTCGATAAGAGAATTTGCCACAAAGGGTGTTTTACTAACATACGTCTTTTGCGCTAGTCGAAGCAGATATAGCGGATGTGTTGGTGGCTGTCCACCAATTCGCAAACAGGAAATCATTGTTCTGCCAGGTCAACTATTTTCTTGTAATTTGCTCATCATTAAAAGCTATACCAAGTCGTTATAACAATGACGCAAATCGTGTCCAAGATATTTTTATCGAGTTTTAAGAGTCTGCATAAACTCCCATCCATTCGTCATCCTCTGTTACCACACCTACAAAGCCACTTCTTGTGTCTGCTTTATAATCCATATACTTCAAAGTATTGTAAATATCATAAAGTACTTCGGCAGTCTTCAGTATAATTCTCTGAAAATGTTTGATTATTTTATGATTACATAATTAAGTACTTCCATCTTTTACTGTCTATAATTAAAGATTAAATTAACTAACTGTGCGTCGAATTTCTCTTATTAACATAACAATACTTATACTTTTAAGAGCTTCACAAACATGGCTTGTGTAATTAACACATTTCACTAACTGTTCATGGAGTATAAACTCTTGGCTAGTTATTGACTACGTAATCATTTCTTATTAAAAGTTTGTAAAGAGGATCAAGCAAAAAATGGCCTTTAAAATATCGATTAAAATGATTGAATAGACGTGATGCTAATCTTACTAAAAGAAGTCAAACATATAGAATATAAAACCATATATATTTTGTGTCATCCCAGTGGTCGAAGGTTTGATCACCCTATGCGCCAATGGACTGTGTCTATGCGAATTTAACACGCGTACGAAACGAGCTTAGACTCAAAAAGTCGACGGCGTTGTATCTTAGATCTTATACATGCCTGTAAAAAATTAAGAAGAGCTACATAAATCTGTGCCCCTGGTTGAAAGGTTGTAGGATCTTTATAAAAAAAACCTTTTTATAACATTTTCTTGTGCTGTCCTTAGTCCAAATAAGCAGCTAAACTAGCAGGAATAAGCTTGTATTCCAAATCGACAATTTAGACAGTAATTCAAAAGTTGTCCAAGGTACTCAAACAGCGCGTGATCAAACAAAAAGAGTAAATATGAGATAGTTCAAATTATTTTGATGACCTTATTCTATCGAGTGCTATTTTAAGAAAACCGTGATGAGTTCTTCGCTTCTATATTTTAGAGATGCCATTAGCATAATCCCCACTTGTGTATGTTTACCGGCATTTTTAAAAGTACTCGTGAGTTTTATACGTATACGTAAAACAACGTTGATTTTAATCAATTTAATTCAAACAAATTCTTGCCTAACCTAACCCGGTCGGTATACTGATGTAATAGGAGGCAAACGGGCAGGAGGTTCACCTGATGTTAAGTGCATTTCCGGCCTTTCGAGTATTAGTACGCTCTTTTCTTGAAAGACCCTAAGTCGAATTGATTCGAAAATAGTTCAGTGGGTAGCTGGTTCCACATAGCGGTGGTGCGTGGCAAAAACTGCCTTAGAAAACGCACAGTTATGAAATGACGGAAGTTGAGGTGATAATATTTGTCTACTATTTTGCTAGTAATTTGGAAGTGTCAAAATCTGCTATAACGACATCGCAGGGACTACTCATATTTGGTCGTAAAAGCCAATAGTCGTAACAGCCGATGACGTTGTTATTAAGAACCTAATACAATAGAATTCAGTAAGGACCTTTGATTTTGGTCAATATAACCGGTATGTTGTTCTATAGACTAAACCTAGTCCAATTTAACCCCAAGAAGACACAAGTTGCGCGTTTTGCGCAAAAAAAAACACCCTTTGTCGCTACTCCTCTTTTTGAAAACACTCTTCTTGAAGCCACAGCCAGCGTCGGAATACTTGGCGTTGACATATCGAACGACGTTCAGTTTCGCGGTCATTTGGAGGGAAAGGCTAAATTAGCCTCCAAAAAGCTTGGTGTGCTCAGTAAGGCGAGACGGTACTTCACTCCGGGCCACCGCTTGCAACTCTATAAAGCGCAAATTCGGCCCCACATGGAATACTGTTCTCACCTCTGGTCGGGGGCTCCCCAGTACCAGCTCCTTCCACTTGACCGTATCCAACGAAGAGCGGTTCGAATCGTCGATGACCAATCCCTCTCCGAGCGGCTCGATCCTTTGGCGTTGCGTAGAGATGTGGGGTCACTCTGCATCTTCTACCGCATTTACCATGGAGAGTGTTCAGAGGAGTTGTTCGGATTAATACCTGCAGCTGAGTTTCATCATCGGACGTCGAGGCAGAATACAAAATTCCACCCGTATCACCTCGACGTCCGCCGTTCCACGACTGAGAGTTTTTCAAGGCAATTTTTGCCGCGCCCCACCGCTATGTGGAACCAGCTGCCCACTGAAGTATTTCCGAACCAATTCGACTTAGGGTCCTTCAAGAAAAGAGCGTACAAATTCCTAAAAGGCCGGCAACGCACTCGCGAGCCCTTTGGCATTGAGAGTGTCCATGGGCGGCGGTATCACTTAACATCAGGTGAGCCTCCTACCCGTTTGCCCCCTATTTTATATTAAAAAATACGATGTCGTCGTAAACGGTTTTGACTGTACTTTTACTTTTTTTGTAACATTTATGTTTACCATAATTGTCATGTATTTACGAATAGATGTCTTGTAACATATACTGTAGATATAGTATACTACATGATGTTGTGAGGTTTCATAAATAAGTTAGACTCTGTTCACGTATATAATTTGGGTTGGTCTTACCTTAGATTCATTTATATTAAACTTACAGTAAAAAATATGTGTCTTATAGGTTTGGGATTGTAGAGCGTCATAAAGAATGTTCCTTATGCCTACACACACACATAATAATAATTATCAATGGCGCTACAAGCTTTAGGTCTGGGCCTCAGATTTCTGTATCTGTTTCATGTTCGTTTGTGAATTGAATAGGCAAGTAGGTGATCAGCCTTCTGTGCCTGACACACCGTCGATTTTTTGGGTCTAAGGCAAGCGGGTTTCCTCACGATGTTTTCATTCACCTTCGAATAATGTTAAATGCGCACATAGAAAGAAAATCTATTGGTGCACAGCCGGCGATCGAACCTATGACCTCAGGGGATGAGAGTCGCACGCTGAAGCCACTTGGCCAACACTGCACACACACCCACATAGTTGTTTAAAAACTAATCTAACCTACCACCCGTACATACACACAAACTAAGACAGTACTTTGCAATTAATAAACTTACGTTTAAGAGCCATAAGGCAAGGTAGTTTTTTGACAGTTATAAATATGCTCACCCAATAAAGAGTTTCATTTAACATACATTTAAACATCTTTCCAACAACCGCTGACTACTCTAATATTATTTTTATTTAGAGGAACTAAAACTAACATTAATATTCAAGTTAAAATATCAAAATGATACACAGCGTTGTAGATATTGACACTACACGGAATTGAACTCGCTCTCAAACAGTTAATTAAACATTGATCTGCGCTGGGCGTATCCACGCCCCCTAGTCTGATATTGTTTTTATATTTGAGCTGTGGGGCTATAAAGAGCTTGTGGATTAGATATTAAATTTCTTTAGGTATAATGTGATCTTACATGAACTGGTCGGAAATTAATGAAACTGCCCTCATGCATAGCCTATGCTCACGTGCATAGATAACCCTTTGATGTCTGCGTGCGTTCCTTTTTAAGGTAGTGTTTTACAAAAGCTTTCTACTCGGCAAACAGACACTTTGTTACTTACGAAATATAATATGAGGTATCTAGAGGATACATGAAAGTAAAATTCAGTTGGGGCAATCAACCAGATTCCTAAATATTTTTGACGAAAAGGATATTTCAAATAATTTTCTACGATTTTCCAATGTCAATATAAAAATGTTCCATATCTCAATATTCCATACTACTATAAAAAAATAAATATTTCATTTTATTTTATTTTATACAAAGTAGTTGTAATATAGATATAAAGTAACATGAATTAGTATTAATAAATATTTTTAATTCCTATTTCGTTTCTGGTTTTTGAAGTGAAACTTTTTTATCGGCGTTGGAAAACATTTACTGCCACATTTTTCGGTTACGCGCCATTTTTTTCTTGTCCCTACTGCGGCTGATGCCATTAATAACAAAAATATATAATAACGATAACAATGATAGTAATAATTCTATTACAATTAATGAAATTCTGTAATAATCTAAGTAGTAATAAGTTAAAATGAAATAATTGTATTATTTGTATCCATGTCTATAATAATAAAAGCCTTTTGTTGAACTTTATCGAATTTAACTTTATTTAACCAATTTCTGTAAAGTTGCATATAATAGATAATAATTGTTTCACTTCTTACATATGTACGTACACGCACACATTTTTTTTTATTTTTTACACTTTGTGTATAGTTAATGATAAGTGATTCATCAAATAAATAATTTTTAAATGTCTAAAGAATACAATCCCAGTTTAATAGCCACACAGTGTCGACACGCAGTACTCACGAAGGTAAAGTTCAAATATACGATGTTATCACTTCGCTAGTGAAAATAAAAGTGACTTTCGGTGTAACAAATGAAAGTTTGCGTGTTATCTAAAAGAGCAAAGGGAGTTAGAGCAAAAGTAACTTTGTCCTCAAGATAAACAATTAAAAAATTGCACATAGCAATATTTTAATTAAATAACAATGGTTATTGTTATGTAATTTAGTTCACAACAGTCAAGGTTAGCGTGTCTACCAAACACATTAAACTATTTTATGACTAGAAAGTCTGCAATACTTAATAAGGATCAAACATCTTACGGTTCATGATTCTCTTAGCATCCTGGAAACAATAGTCAATCAGTCTACTAATGGAAAACAAGTATTGTTTTGTCAAGAATCGAACCTCGGGGCTCAAAACGCCACAGGCTAAGCTAAGGCATATTTTTGGAAAGGATTTTGGATCTTTATAACCAAAAAAGATTTACTTCAAAGCGTAAAATGCTCAGCCTCTTAATCACAGCAGTGAATTTCTTCTCACAAAAATACGTCATTTGAGTGTTGCTATGTTAAAAACGAGTTCACATAAATATTGCCAGGGGAAATAGATTTTTCCCACAGACCATAGCATCGACAGAGGGAGGTCCCACAGTAATTAATACACGCCTACCGCGAGCATCGAACGTGCGACCTGCGACCTTTCCAGCTATTACTGTTTCATATATAATTGATATACATAGATTTTTTAATTAATTCTCTGATTTATTAATGTAGTTGTTCGATTTTGTTATTTCCTAGTTTTTGGTTAGTCTTAGTGAGTTTTGTATTATTATTATTCAAAGTGGATTAAACTTCAAAAAGGAGGTTTTCTCTCTTCTATTCGATGGAATATCTTTTAAACAATTGTTTAACAAACAAAAGTGAGATTCAATATAAGTGCAGAATCTGGATTTCAAAATTTGAGCAATAGACGAATTACTTTTGCCTAAATAGAATCTCGCTGTTAAGCTTGCTCAGCTTGAGCTGTTCTACAACCGAGAAGTGGATGGTCTTTGTCCAAGCTTCGACTGAGGGGTGCTTCAGTGCCCAATCTTGCCCCTGGGCCTCTTTCCTACCCGAAAGAAAAAAATAAATATGAAACAAATATGATTGTTACGAATACGCTTCAGATCAACTTAACGGATTTCAACAATTATTTAATTATTACAATGCTATGTCCAAGAGTAACTTAGGCTATATTTAAAACTTAAAAAAGTGATCAGCCGAGACTGACCGCTTGTACTATTATATCATTTGTACATCTCTCGACAACATGTTACTAACTTTACGCTTATTACAACATATAGTAATGCAATAAAACATTTTATTTCATTATACACAAGTTGAAACTATAATTACAAAACTGTTCATATCAATAAACACGGCATTATTACTCGAGAACGCACTACGGCTTAATAACGCGGCGTTTATTTGGGTTTGACATAACACAACTTTTTAGAATTTGCGATTTAATTTAAATCGACTTGGTAAAAAGATATAATAAATACACAACATGCATATTAGTTTAAAAAAAATACATAACCATACAAAAATACACACACACATGACACTAATCGTATACCTAAAATCAGATCCGGTCGCAAAAATATAAACTATTCCGTGGTGCGTCTTTACAATAGCTTGCCTCATTAGCAATAGTAGCAGTGGCCCCGTTTAGAAGACGCCTGCGAAGTGGATACGATAGTATGTAGATAGTATGATGGGTAGGTGAATGGACTCTAATGCAATAACTGCGTACGATGTGGTGTGGTGTGATATCTTTTATGTTTTTAAAATTATTTTGTTCTCATGTAAGTGACATGTATGTTTTTCTTTTTAATTATGTTTTACTAAAGACGAATTTATATTATCTTCTGGAAGAAATTATAAATATTTGATCCTAATTATAATCACTCATTTGTTAAAAAATCATTATTTTGTTAAAAAAGCGCTATTTGCAATTTTTTTTCTTATCTCTACTGTTTAAATTTGTAATGTACATTTTTTTCTGGATATCCTAACTTCCTTCAGTTGATCGGAACCCTATCAAGGGTAAAGGCTCCTCCAGCTCCAAATATCTATCCAGGGCTTTCATTCTCAATTCGCTTCTTGCTAATGATAGAATCATTCATCCATATTTAGGGCCCCCTTTTCTCCTTCCTTTTAGTCCTTTTCACATAGTTATCATATATTTATAATATACCATTCAAATTCCAGTAATTAAGTATATGTTAATCTGTGACATCAATTCGACTTTCGACTTGCTAATTTTTTAAGCGGTTATTTAGCGGGTAAATTGCGATGCGGCCAAACGCTAAAATCGACAACTGTAGAGTTTATTACTAAGTTCTGCTATTAGCCTTTCTCGAGTTATTAGGTGGCCAGGTGATACAATAAAGAAGGGTAATGTTTTTAATCTAATCTAATAATATTTATGCTAATTACTCCCTATGTGTCTACTGTATCTAAATAATGTTTGCAAAATACACAGCTCATTTATTATGATGCACCTGCATAGAAATAGTTACAGACATCAAAATTGTTTTATTGGCAAGTTCAACTTTGATCAAAATATTTCTTTCAAAGCACAATTTCCACGCGCTCTAATGATAGTAATAGTCTATTACTTCAGATACACTTAAACACATTTATGTTTCTATATTATCTCATTATTTTTAGGTGTGTGACCTTTCTTGGCAAAGGTCCAAATCCCGCCATTTCTGTCTGTACTGTGTTATATTCCTGCTGTTTCCTTAATTTGGTCTATGCACCTTCTAAGGTCTATCCACTTCTTCTTTTTCGTTTATTGTAACTTGGGCACCAGTTGAGTATTTTATTATTCCACTCTCTGTTGCCGCAGGCTCAACCGGTGATGAAAAACGTCGTAAGAAAATATACATGAAAACTTAACGGAGCTCAGCAACTGAGCAACACTCAGCAAGATGGTTTTTACTTGACTATTTTAATATTATAATAATTAGTTATATATGAAGACATACGTACATTAATACATTTAATAATTACACTTACGTATAATTTTTATTTACAATTTTCATAAGCCATAAAGGAATAAAAACAAATTATTAAAAAGAAAATTAAAACCAAATTTAAAAAGTTTAGACCCTGTTGCAGTATACCTTTAACGCTGGCAGCATTTCCTCGCTGTATTGCGATACTTATTCGCTGAGCCAGGAAAGCAGGCCAGCTCTGGGATCACCAGTACTATGTACCAGGCACCAACTTAAATACCAAGAGTCTCTACTCCAAAGGGAAGAAAATCGAAGTTCGAGGAAAGACTCTTGTATTTGTGCTGTTTATTATTTTCTGCCTGCTCTACGGCCGCCCCAGCTTTTCGGAGGTCTTTGACCTATCAGAGTATTCAGAGGTGTTATTCGGAATAATACGCGCAGCTGAGTTTCATTATCAGACGTTAAGGCAGAATACAAAATACCATCCGTTTTATCCTCTCGACGTCCGTCGTTTCACAACTGTTTTTTTTTAGTTTTTTAGTTTTTGCTGCGCACCACCCCTGGAACCAGCTGCCTTAGGTCTTGGCCTCAGATTTCTGTATCTGTTTCATGATCATTTCTCAATCTAATAGGCAATTAGGTGATCAGCCTCCTGTGCCTTACACACGCTGTCAAATTTTTGGGTCTAAGGCACTCCCGGTCTCCTCTAGATGTTTCCTTCACCGTTCGAGCGAATGTTAAATTCGCACATAGAAGCAAAGTCTTAGAATATAGAAAGAAAGAAAGTAGTCTTGTCTTAATCTAATTTTTTTTTATCACAGTTGTTGCCTGGACGAGGTCGCTCAAAAGCGATAAGGCCGCCACTTGCCCTCCTTTCATTCAATTATGTTCGATTTTTATATTGTAATGCAACGAAGTGGTAAAAATTAATAATATCCATTGATGCCGGGATTTGAATCTACGACAAAGGATGAGAGGCACTCGATGAAGCCAGCGGGCCAACGGTGCTCTCAGCTAGTGTAATAGATATAGGAACTTTATTGGTATATTTTGTTTTGGGTTACGTTATCCAAGGTATCATACACATTTTGGTAGCCTGAGGAATATTTGTGATAACTAACACATTGCAAATTTAGTTCAAACATTGCCGGGATCTCAAAGTGTATTTGTTTCAGCTCCCACAATTCGCGTTCTGACCGCAGCTGACTTGCGAAAATAAAACGACGCGGGATTACCACCGGCGCCGGGTAATGGACTAGTGTTGGTTTTATCCATAATATTTATCGATATAAACAAACCTATGCGACCAAATCGTATGGTAATGTAGCATACAAAAAGAGCGGTCTATGTCATAAAAAATCTGTGAATCTCACAAGACGTAACAAACAACATTTGTGTATTTTAAAAATGCCCATGGCGTGCATATACTTATTTATACAGTAATTATTTACATATCGCAAGAACTACGAATAACTTTTACTGTTAGATATGGCTAAAACATTCCCTATTTATTATATTAAAAACAAATGCCAAATGAAATCCTTGATAGTCAGAATAAAGCGTCACATCACTAGCACTCAGATAATTCTGCACAAAGTTATCATTTGTCTACTTGACTAAACTGAATTATTTTTATTATTACTTAATGATCTCAATAATTGGATGCTGGGCTTCTGTTCTAATACAACATTGCTTTGAATCATCATTGTTAAGGCGCAGTTTCTTTTTAAATATTAGAAATACTATTGACTAGATTTACCAATTATTGAAAGGCAACGCATATGCTAGCCTTCTGGCAATAAGTGTACATTGGCGGCAGTATCACTTAACATCAGGTGAGCCTCCTGCCCGTTTGCCTCCTGCCCGTTTGCCTCCTATAAACATACACATAAAAAGATACGATTTAGACCAGTGTTGACTTTATGGTTTCAACATGTGATCACCTAGGGTCTAAAAAGACAGAAGTCTATGTGCGTATTTGACCACCGCTCATACGGTAAAGAAACTTTTGTCTTAGCTGTAGTATATATGAAAATCCCGAATTTGTATTTTCTGAAATAGTGACATCAGCAGTCAACTACTTTTTTTTAGCATCAGCCATTTGATTTTGGCTTCACAGTCTACTTAAACTGTAAATATAACTCTGTAAATAAAATAAAAATATGTATAGTTAAATAAATTATTACTTTTATCCAGCCAAATAAATTATACCTTTATAGCTATAAAGTAATTTCTCAAATTATTGTTTTTGCATACACGAAGACACAGCTTACCCTTAACAAATTAGATTACTATGAGGATCGTGTAGGCTCGTGACGGCTCGGTTCGCACGATATTTATTTGCTAGTCGTGACTTCTCATTCATTTAATTGATATCAATCAGAGCCGGAACTGTAGTATTGATGCAACAGTCAATACATACTACTAGGCTTGATTGATAGATGTTATATTATAACATCCAACAAGAAGATTTCACTTGCAGTCATTTAATTTAATTTTTACGACAAAATTCAAATATTATTTCTCAAGTTTGGACAACAACTGATTAAGCCCTTCCATAGGAGGAGGTACCTATATGTATGTGTTTATAGTTTGTAAAGTTTGTTTGTTTTATGATTTTGTGGTCCATGTATTGGTATGGTCCATTACTTTGCCAGTTTTTGTTTCATATTGAAAGTAGTGTCGTCTTCCGCTTTGAAAGCGCCTATTTTTGATATGTTATTTTTTTTTTATATATTACTTTTAATTAATAAAAGTTAATTATCACTACTCAAGTAAAACAACAAATAACACAACCACGCACTTTCACACCCTGACACATTCCAACACACCACAACCAATAAATTATTAGTAAAAACTGTAATCCAATTTGATTTATTGGTAAAAAATTGTAAATATTATTTTTAAAACTTGCTTTGAATTATTAATACTATTTAAAAAAAGACATTCATAAAAAAGGCGTTAGCTACAAGTAAAATCTAGTAAGAAAATAATTGTGTTATTTTTTCGCTTATTTCTTAGCCCACAATCACCCTGAGGATGTGATCACAACGAATTACAAAGATTGAGAACCAGAGCATAGCTGTCAATGTAAGCCAATTACAATTTGATTTATACAGGGTGATTATTTATTGTATGAGCATTCGCGTTATAAATCCATAATTGTTACAGACGTAATACGTTTAAATGTTCACGTTTTTAATGGTGACTAGGGTTACCAGCAAGTAAAGGGAGATTTTTTTTTTATTCAGAGTTTTAAAATAATTGCTTTCATAAAAATGTTAATACGCTTCATAGTTTTGAAGTTATTCGTCAAATACAAGTAGAAAATAAGTATGATGCACCTAAAGGAGGATCTTCATCAATTGTAACCCCAGTGGTATATAATATATTTTTCCTTCGCGACGGGAATCACTTCATTACCGCGTTTAGGTATGACGACATTACAATTATTTGTAAGCGCAGATTGTAGAAGCTTTATATAGAATTTTATATATTTATTAACTTAATATAGTAAAGACTAATAAATATTGATATTATTTAATCAGGGCTCCTTTAAAACAGCGTGATTTATGAAATTGAATTTTTGGCTTTTACCCAACTTAACCTGATAACAACTTAGAATTTAAAAAAAAAATCCTAACCTAACCTAAAGTAATGTAATTCACTGGGAACTGAGACAATATCATTTGCATCATGTAATATTATCAGTTTCTAATTTTTTCATGTTTTCAAAGGCATGCGCTTCCTTAATATTACTTAGGGTACTACATACATGTCATATATAACGATATAAAATATAATAATATGTTGTAAGGAGGAGACGTGATGTGAAAAATTTACCGAAACATTTAATACCTATATAGGCAAGGTAAGGAAAATGAAACATTTAATACCTATATAGGTATTAAATATTTCATTTTCTCAATGTTCATTTTATACACTATATTTTTGTGCGCTTGTAAAGTCTCTATATGTTACTCTTATATTATACCAGTTAAACATAATAATTACTAATAAATAAACAGTGTAATCGTGGTTACGACTACTAAACAATATTTAAGAAAGGCCGACCGTTGCCTAATAACCTATGTTACCTGTGAAATATACAAACCCTCACTATCACTACAAAATACAGCCGAAGTTATATCTAAACTTAGTTATTTTTTATTGATGTTTTACTATCATAAAGCTCTGAAGCTTTTAGTATAAATCCATTCTATCCTTTATTAGTTAGTAGTTTTTTGTTAAAATTGAGTTATTTGTAATAAATAAAAATGTATTTTAATTTGAATCTACAGCCCTAGCAGACCACCCGACGTGCACTCATTATTGGAGACATAAGTTCGAGCATTCTTTATTGTTAATGTTTCGATGAACACGAAGCTCTGTTATTTCATTATACAATTAGGACATATTCATTTCAAATCATAATAGATTGCAAAAAATATTGCCTGAAATGAATTGTACTGTAAGATCTCTTGCGAAATGTCCTTGATAATGGCTTATGATTCTCTGTTTCTTAGTGGCATTATGAGCTTTTCCGAAAATATATTTTAAAAAGGTTAGATATGAATTTTACTCATCCATATTGTATAACACGAATGATGTTCATTTTCACTGTATACATATGTTTTAATTGCTTTGTTCTGCTCTATTCTTTTTGGCTAAGTTATTGTATATCTTGTGTAGTTATGAACTTCTTGCGCTCACCTTATCTAATTTATTATTTCTTCCTGAAGAGGTTTCCTGGAAGAGATCTTACAAAAGAGATAAGGCCTCTGCCTTTCTTTTTGTTAAACAACACTAAAACATTGTATTTCTGCAACGAAGTGTATAGAAATGAATATACAGTATACACATTTATTTCTGTATGAAGAAGAAAAAGAGCAAATGAATCGAAACGATAATTTCAAATAAGTCAGTATGAAAGTTAGGGATACGATCACACACAATAGAGATTTAGAGGAAGGAAGACAAGGAACTAGGCGGTAAGGGATGGCCAGTGAATTCCATAGACCTTAAACGATTGGCCAATAAAGGAAGAGTTTTTAAGCATATAGTTAAATGTAATAATTTATATACTTCACTATCAGAGTTGAAAAAAATTACTGGGACATTATAACTTTAACTATATTTATTCTCTGCTATATGTCAATTGTCTCAACGAGGACGATAAAATTATGGGAAGATGATACAAGAAGAGCAGCTGGCCCAAGATTGCTCCGTAAAGCTAGACACCGGGAACAGTGGAAGCTCATAGAGGAGTTTAAGGTCCAAGGAAAAGCTGTAAAATAGAAATCAACCAGCTTACCGAATTATTAGTGCTTATAGCACTTCACATTTAATGTACTAGGATTAGTATTTTACAGCAATAAAAGCTATTATTATTATATTGGTACAGGTACAGATGTACTGTTATAAACTATGTCATAGCTATGTCGTTTATTGAATGATTAGTCGTCTATTGGCGCGAAACGAGACAAGTACAGCATAAATAAATCAGTTCACACATGTCATAAAACAAATGGACAACAGGTCGTACTTTTTGTTCCGATTTACGACAAGGATTGGGCGGGCACCTCGCTGTGTGAACACGACTTTACGTATGCTATACTCCAATTTAGTTTTTATGGCATGTTAATTTCTTAAACCCACCCGCCTTTAAATACCAAGGCTTTTGACAGAACTTTATCAAAGAAAGCAATTAATTTGTCAAAAGTTTCTTGGCCTAAACAATCAAAGAAACAGACCAAAAAGTCGGTTAAAGATAACTTCAAAACTTATTAAAATACTGTCAAGAGTAGAAGTCCATTTGAGTTAGTTGTTTAAGTTTAATTAATATCATCATTAAGGCACAAACTAACTGTTGTGGTCTTTGGCAGAATGACCAGCCCTCTGTGACATGTCCACAGCATAACGTGAGCCAACGCCAGTTACAACCACAATTACACACTTAAAATGTACCTTGTTTGTTTTTTTTTTGTTTCTATGTCTGTGTTTCGTTAGTAATAAATGATATGTCTATGAAAATAGAAGATGTATACCAAATAGACTTGCTGAGACTGGAAACAATCTAGAAAGGCAAAATAGCAAGTATACGTGAAGATATATAGGCTGCGTTGGCAGGCCATAGCGTTTTTATCAAAGTTATTTATAATTATTTAGTTTATACCCTTGTTTGTTGATAAACTTGTTCGTATGAATGTTAATATCGAGTAGGCATTAAAGTGTCAACGCGTCAAGTTGAAAAATTCATATAACTGTACTAGTATGTGTAATTCATGAACGTTGGTGGTACGTAATACATCGAAAACATAACAAGCCGAATCATCAAAAATATAATTTTAAGTACAATGATGTTAAAATAATAACAGAAAATTATACAACATGTAAATTATACATATTTATTTAAGCAATAATTAAGCAATCAACGAAATTTTCGTCAAACAAATGTAACAGTTATTCGCAACAAGAACATTTTTCTGATAAATATAATGGTGTAGGAGCTTGCGTTTGTTTTTACGTAAGAAATCTTTGCGAAAGTTTCATGTCATATTTTTAGTCTGGTATGGACAATTTGACAAGATTAATTTATTTACCTGTTTCGTTATCCTACAGCTAACAAAATATAAATATTTGTAAAAGCATCAATTACACTAAAAATATAGCCAAAAAGGTTCAAACATTTTCAAAAGAGAAAAGCAATAATAACTATTTAATACTATTAACTAAGTAATACCTAATTTGGCTGTGATGTGTGATGGTGTAAAAGTGAGGGTATGTACGTGAAGGTGTGTGTTATGCTCATGATGCAGGTGATTTTGCGCTATGGATGTTCTTAATACTAATGTTAAACATATTCCGCGATAGGCTAAACAAGTCAAGGCTTAAATATTGGTCGTTGTGTCCGGGCTGCTTGATACAAAGCTTTGACTTTTTGGCATAGTTGGTGTTGACTTGAGAAAGATGAAAGATAGCACGATTTCGAGTCTGGTAGGCAGTACTGTGGAAGGGTAATTTTTCTAGAAGTGAGCTGCAATTTTATTTACGTACGGTTTTCGTCGAGAGTCTAAAGTGTCGATTTTATAATGTTCACACGCGTCATTATCGGTATTAAACTTATTATAGGTCTTATAGAAAATAAAGTTTATAAAGTGTAAAAAAAACCCATTATTTAATGACTATAGATTCTACGTAAATGGTTATATTTAATTAAAAATTGGCTTTAAAAACTCAAATCGCTTTCCTTGGCCAGATAGCGCCACACCATTTGTACTAGTAAACACGTAATAAAGTAATGTTTTCAGGTGTCAATTTATCAATTACACAAATACATATATAAAATTTTTCGATTTCTCCGGCAAAAAGTTTTAGGATTAGACAAAAAAGGAATAATATTTACAAGCATGCTATATCGTCGTCGATTCGGCTAATCTGTGACCGTCTTGTGCCAGGTGACTGACATATAAAATTGATATTTCTAATTATCGCTTGACCACCACTACGCGGAACCAGCTGTCCAAAAAAGGCGGCGGTAGCAGGTAAGCCTCTAGCCCGTTTGGCCTGTCAAAAAGCAGTGTAAAGTATGTCGACATAAATGTTGTATTGTTATTTTTTGTAACAGTAGGCAACTGGGCAGGAGGCTCACCTGATGTTAAGTGATACCGCTGCCCATGGACACTCGCATTGCTAGAAGACCCGCGTTGCCAGCCTTTCAAGAAATGTTACGCCCTTTTCTTGAAGGACCCTCAGTCGATATATGTGTAACTTATATAACTTGGTGACAGACATTTAAATTAAATTCGAAGCATCTCGTATTAAAATCACATAAAAGTCTCCTACGCTATAAGATGTAAGACAAAATATTAAGATTACCTGAAAATGGACTTTAATGTAACAACAGACACATCAATTTCCCGTGCATCATCCCAAATAAGATAATTGCATTTCAAGCAGACAAATATTTAAGTAGTGGAACTTTCCCGGAGGGTTAAATATTATTTTACATCAACAAGCTTTGACACGCGATCCAATAATAATGGGAATGGAAATCAGAACGAATTTTTTTCAAAAATTATCCAGAATA
The DNA here is from genome assembly GCF_905147105.1 of Pieris brassicae. Taxonomy (NCBI): domain Eukaryota; kingdom Metazoa; phylum Arthropoda; class Insecta; order Lepidoptera; family Pieridae; genus Pieris; species Pieris brassicae. Next base: position 630,448 of record NC_059669.1, read on the forward strand.
TCTGGTTTACCTTAACTTCTTGTATTGTATAAAATGTCAATAGACTCGAAAATATTCTTTTAAGTTTTACAAAATTTATTCATCCTATTTACTTTATGTGTGTGAAAATAGCTTTGTTTAGTTCAATTGCCATATATTGCAGTATTTGATGGTAACCTTACCTTTATACACGTCACCACGATTATTCAGAGAAATATAAAGAGACCATTTTTTTTAAATGTAGGCTCTGAGGCTGAGCTCGGGCTGGGGCTGAGGCTCAATTGATGTTAAGTGATACCGCCGCCTCTCACTCTCATTGCCCGGAGGTTCGCAAGTTCTTTGTCAGCCTTTTAAAAATTTCTCTTTTCTTGAAAGACCCTAAGTCGAATAATAATCCACATAGTGGTGGTGCGCGGATAAAATTGCCTTAAAAAACGCTCAGTAGTGGAACGACGGACGTTGAAGTGATACCGATGGTTTGTAGCTTACCTTGATATCCGATGATGAAACTGAACTGCAGGTATTAGTCCGATAACTCCTCTGAACACTCACCATGGTGTATAAGGTGCAGAGAGATGTCTCTAAGATATCTCTACGCAACGCTAAGGAATCAAGCCGCTCCGTAAGTGTTTGGTCGTCAACGATTCGAATCGCTCTTCATTGAATACGGTTGTTTTCACGGGTTATAGGAGAGATTTGACGAAAACTTTCAGTTGGCTTGTTTTTGATTGGAATATTTAATTTTCACCTTTTTTAAACAGAACAAATTATTGCTAACATATATGACATTTAAATTTAATAAAAAACTTTTAGTAAAAGGCGGATATCTAAATGTTATTAAAAAGTATGGTACACACACCTTTGATTGGGTTGCCAGGCAGATTATGCCAGATAATAAATAAGCTTATATACTACTCTAGTTTTTACTTGATGCTTAGGTCCAAATTCATTAAATTTCGTAGGCGATTGCCGTTGATTTCAATAAAAAAATGTTTTTTTTTGTACACTAAAGCCCAATGGGATGGATGGATTATTATTACAGAGCTTTAAACTGACATAATAATTGCTGATGCGCATTTAGCGCAGGTCTTCGACTTACGTCTATAACTTATGATGTCATTTAACTGAACACGTGTTTCCTCAGGCACTACCAAATAGCTTTTGGTACTGCCTTGGACAAGTAAGGTAAGGTCTTACAGTGGGCCTTAATATACAAAATAGGCGTCATTACATCGTAGTTTATTTATAACTTATTTTTGAAATCGTAATGACGCTTTCGTCACAATTTACGCAAATCCGTGTCTTATCTTCAATCGGCTAAAAGCACAAATTGCATTTAGCACCAATCTTATATAGAGGCATAAAGAAGCGCATATCAATGGGTAGCAAGAATACTTGATGTAAAATGACTGGAAGGACTAAGTTCTATCAAATAGTCCTCTACAGTTACAAGAACTGGCAAAAGTTTACAGTTATAAATGAGTTTTAATACTACATAATAATGTTCGTTCATGAATACTGAATTACTTACTTATGTAAAGACAAACAAAAGTTATTACAGGTTCACTATATACCTACTTTATAACCATTTTATGAGCAGACGGTTAGACAGCCGATTACAAATGGAACCCGTATCATCTCGGCGTCTTGTCACAACTAACCGTTTTTTAAGGCAGTTTTGCCGCGCACTATGTGAAACCAGCTGCCCACTGAAGTATTTCCGAACCAATTTGACTTAGGGTAATTCAAGAAAAAAGCGTATCAATTTTTAAAAGGCCGACAAAGCACTCGTGACTACTCTGGCTTTGAGACTGTCCACGGGCATATATCACTTAGCATCTAATGAGCCTCCTGCCCGTTTACCTTCTGTTCTATTAAAAAATCCTGTGCCTTTAAACAATTTGAAGTTTTTTCATGAACTCAGCATAAGTAGGTAAGCCTTTCAATTAGTATTTTCTTGATCGAAGGCTCCAGTACGAAGCGTTTATTGTCTTTATAAAATTTTACCCACATCCAGCACTTTATATCTCGTAAAATACACGAGCAAGCTCCGGACAAATCGCTTATTTACATAAAACAAATACTGAAGTCACGTTTTCAGTAAAAATCGTAAGTTTGAAGGCGTCGAGTTTTATCTCCGTCCCGCTGAATGGCCGACTCTGATATATTGAACAGTTTAATGTCCATTTAATTTAGTTTACGTAAATGGAGGGAGTTGAATATTTATAAGTTGATTCTTGGCTGGAATGTAGTTTATTTGTGTAGGAAACGCGGCGTTTCCAGCACTTATGCAAGTATTTATTACGGTTTTTATGCATTGATATCCACATTAGGATAAATATTGGAATAAGAATATTGACATATTTATAAATTTATTGTTCAAACACACTTCGTTGTTTAAAAGAGTTTGATGGCAGTTATTCTTGTCTGTTCTACACTCTATTATTTTTAGCAGTATTACATTTGTAATGCCTTTCATAAGTGAAAAATTATTAACTGTTTGAAAAAGGTTTTGATTTTAAAATATTAAAATTAAAAAAATTATATTGAGGAATTAAGTCACAGAAAACCCAATTACATTTCAGACAAATTGCTATACTATAGCTTAACTTCGAATTAAAAATAGTTCACAGTTAGTCATATAAAACTTTATTGCTTTCCACTTCAAAATGGCTTAAAATCAATAAACTCCAGTACAAAACGTATCACACGAATTTCACACATAAACATTAATTGCGACGTAAATTTTCGCACGCGTTTTGTACTCACGTTAATTGCGAAGCCTGTTATTATGTCCTGATGGCTAGTATTGTGCTATGCGCGTGACCTGCAAGACTGCATGAGGTCATCGCTGGACCTATTGTACCTGTATTTATGATTTTATTAATGAGTTATGGCGTAATATGTGAGAGCAATGGAGGTATGGTATCATCGCTTAAGTTATGCTAACGGAAACTAAGGCTTGTTATAAAAACCTAGATAAATTACTTTTGTACTTTTATTTTTTTGTTAGCAGAGTGTTGCTGGCCTATTATAGATGCTGGCAAACGTCTTGGACACATGTCCTTGCCTGTTCGTCGCAGAAGCGATTTTTAGGTATCGGCGGGGAGTGACATGTCGATCGTGTGCTTGGTAAATCAGTTGACGTTTGTATCCCGCGCTGCGCTAACTTTCCCCCACTTCCTAGTTTAATGCTCAATAAGTATGTTGGTATCTATACTCTTTATAAGTTTTTGAAGATGGTGGAAGCCTTAAACTATCTTCAGAGATCTGATGAAGTTTTGCGTAAAACGTTAAAGTTAATATTGATTTGTTAACATAATAATATATTTTAATAATGCGATAATGTAGTGAAAAAATAATATAAGAATTGACTATAATTATATGACTCAAAATGTAATTGTTATTTGTATTCTACATTTTAAGACAATTTTGCACGCCATTATGTGTGGCAGAATATGCGAACTTTAGATTGTATCACCATAAAAGGCCGGCAACGCACTCGTGAGCCCACTTTTGTATACAAAACAAATTGTACCATATTCTTGCAAATAAATTATTATTATTGACGGAATTATATCATAAATAATTCAACAGTGTAAGCTTAATAGGCAAAAACCTATTTTAATTGACCTAAAAATGATGTCAGTTTGACCTTAATGAGATATTTTTGGAATACGATATTTGGGTATGATTTATTTAGATTTTCAATAGATGTACTATATTTCGTAAGGGTATGTCTACAAATTTCCTGGGAATTCATATTGGAATAATTTTATTGAAATTGAATTGATTTCGAATCAACTTAAATTAAGATACTATCTGGGGGGAATGTGTTTAATATACATACCTATATATTGTGTATTTCAAGTGGGTTAAATTTATCGAAATTATGTACTTTAAAATTTACCTTTGCCTCTATTATAAATAAGTAATTTAATATCTAGTAAAAATTAAAATAAATCAATGGCGCTACAACCTTTTTAAGTCTGGGCCTAAGCCTAATCTGTTCGGCCTAATCTGTTCGGCCTAATCTGTTTCATGATGGTTAATCGAATAGGCATGTAGTTGATCAGCCTTGTGTGCGGGCGCCTTTTTGGGTCTAAGATATGCTGGTTTCCTTACGATCATTTCCTTCACCGCTCGAACTAATGTTAAATGCGCACATAGAAAGACAGTCCATTGGTGCACAGCCGGCGATCGAACCTACGACTTCAGGGATGAGCGTCGTCCGCTGAAGCCACTAGGCCATACGTAAAACTTATCTATTGCCAAAGATAGTATATGTATAGAGAAGTAATCTTTTTTTAGATATATTTAAGTTATCTAACTTAGTTTGACAATTTTACAACTAGCTAACCCATTACCATTAAAATGCCTAACGAATTATTAAAACAACTTTAAGCTAAACAGCCTAAACTTCTAAAAAAAACAAATAATTCAATATAATATGAATCACGTACATAAATTAAATTCCTTTTAAAAACAAAGTAATCATAATTTAAAAAATTCACAGCTGATCATAAACAACCGCTTGTCTGTCAATATGTTCATGGTTGTTTAAAAATTGATTTATTGGTAAATATATTGAAATATTGTTTAAAAAGTTAAGAGGCGTTTATCGTTAAAGGGACACATATCAAACAAACTTTTTTTCTAAATAAATAACATTGTTACATTTAGATTAAGATGCAGGATAATAAATTTGAGTGAAACATTTGATAATTCAGCACGAACATACAAAGTCATGTATTAATTAAACAATTATTCAAAAGCAAAACAGATGTACCAATTAATATATTACGAGGATCGGCCTTCGTTGACTTACGATTAATTGTTTCTATTGTGCCTACAAGATTCAAACCTAATATTAATTATAAATTAATTACACGATTTTGAACTCTATGCTGATGGAATTAGGAAGGAATGACGGAATATAAGTATGGTGATAAGTTTAATCCAATAACCCTGTGCGGATACGCCTGTCAGTGCAAGAGAGCTTGATTCTGCGTAGATAGTGAAGAGAAATAGTTCCAAAAGGTTAATCGATACATTCGTTGGTGGAACAACTACATTTTAGTCATAGTGGTTCCTGATTCAATGGGATGTGTAGGGAAAGTATAATGTTTCGTCGATAACAACAGAAGATTAAATCTTGCAAGCCTTCGTCCGGCTACACTGTCGGGAAATCGCTGCGTTTATATACCTGGTTGAGGTTCATACATGAAGTATTTCCGAACCAATTCGACTTAGGGTCCATCAAGAAAAGAGCGCACCAATTCTTAAAAGGCCGGCGACGCACTCGCATGCTCTCTGGCATTGAAAGTGTCCATGGGCGGCGGTATCACTTAACATCAGGTGAGCCTCCTGTCCGTTAGCCCCTGTTCTATAAAAAAAAAATAAGTAAAACAATTATTTCAATTCAATCAAGTGTTCCATGTTAGTTTTTAGACTATCCAACTGAAAGTTTTTGGTCAATAGTATAAGTTAAGTAGTATAAGTAGTTTGTAAGGTGGCTAAACATTTTACAATTGTCGAAATTTTATAGAACAGGGCAAAAGAGTAAGAGCCTCATTTGTCCTAATTTTATTCCAGAAGGTATCCCAAAAGCCGGATTTTAAGTGCTTTCTAACAAAATATCTTAAAAGTAACGAAGAGAATATTTGTTCAGTTATCGATATTCTGTGTCGATATACCTCCAACCCTAAATAATAAAGAGCACTCAAAAGATACTTAACTAAGCTAAGTTTTGACTACACGTGGGTGTTAACCCGTCAAGTGTGGGCACATCAAGTAATTACTTTCCGATGGGTACAAAAGACTTCGCTCTAATTAGTAAATGTTTGGCCTTGACTTAGTTTGTATATTATTAAATTTGCTCTTTATGGCCTCTCGATTAGATTATGTGAACTCAATAACAAATCAAAACAACCTTGTTCATAGATTAGACATGCACTTGTTCATAATTAGTTTACCTTTCTCATGACACTTATAAGATAAACTGAAAATAAAACAAGACAAGCAGTTTTTATCCCAATGAGAAATAATTGTACTGTTCCGTTGCAAGCCCGAGAAAATTTTGTGTGCATCATGTTTATTAATTGTTTTGATATGTCGGAACTCGGAACAATGACATTAGTGTCAACTGCCGTTATCATTATATGTCACAGAGCTTGTAAATTAATCTTATTAAGATCAAACTGTTGACAGATCGAATTTGACTTTGACGTTATTAGTTTACGAGCTCTGTGACATGTATTAAGGCGCTGGTATCCGCTAAATTACTTATATAATAACTATGGAGTCATTATTATTATTGATCATTGAATAGTAGTTAATTTAGTATTGACAAATCAACTAAACCACTAGTTTTGAACTAAGTTAACTTTGACGTTATTACATTCGAATGACAATGGTAGCTCCGAACACTAACTCCGAAATTAAAAATATTGACTGAAGTTACTATTACTACAAACTAACAAATAGTATTTTAATTTATAGAATATATACGAATAAACCACAAATATTAACGGTTATAAACCGAAAAGACGTAGCAGCGCTATTGCTCTCACATATATTATTGGACAAGTAATATTTTATAAGTAGTTTTTAACTTCTATAGTTTCACCGAGAGTCAAGCATCTGACTAACAAATCTACGACAAATCAATCAATTTACAAAGCTAAAGAGGTCCGTAAATAAATTTCAACACAGGGTTTCGAGAACCTATTGCTTAGCTAACATATCTCAAATTATCAAAATTCTCATGTAAAATCAAACTGATTACAAATGTAGAATGAGATTGTGATTCTAGTTTACAAGAATCGCGCTACGGATGACATTATCCAAATGAATTTCCATTGTAATGCTTTTGAACAATGCATTCGTCATGGTTATAATCTATGTTTTAGCAAGGAGCTTTACTAGGCTCCTGTATTTTCTATTTGCACAATAAATTATTATAATTTAAAATGACATTATGAAATGGTTCTGTGAGCGTTTTGTAAATTTTAATTGATGTATAACCTTGGATCCTCAGACCTGTTACAGGCCTTGGGATCTTCGGCCTTGACCAACATAAAAAACCGAAAATCTTAATAATGTAAAATCAATTAATTCAAAATTAAAAAAAAACCTATGGCTTGGTGAAAATGGTTTAAAACTTTCCACTTGCTTAGATATGTTTGCAAATAAAACATATCCATAGATTAGATTGTGTTAATATGGCAACATTTCAATCAACAGTTCTAAATAGATAAAAGCTATATAGATATCTGTCATGTGTCTGTGGATGACCATGCTTGCTTAAAGCATTGAGTTATGTAAAGCAATAAATTCGGGCTTAAGTTTTATTTAAATGACAAAAAAAGCATTAATCAACCGCATAATATGAAGAACAAGTGATAATATTAAGAAGACATGACGAAACTAAGTTCGTTATTAAAACATTAATATTCTGTTTCTACGATTATAATGAGTATTTACATTAATCTAAGATGAGGATCTTAAGATATCGCCTATTTTCAACGCGAACCTTACCGACCTGGTGATGGCCTGATAGCAATATTTGATATTTGACATTCTCTGTTTTAGTATTCATTTGAACTTTGTTATTTTCAACATAGGACATGAATATATACTTTTTTAGTCTCGTAAGGTTTTGTTGTTAACAACAGTAAAAAACCAGTCATGTTTTAGATCTAAAAAATTATGAAGAATGCACAAAAAGCTAATAACGGAAGTTTATAAAAAAATATTATCATAGAAGGAAATTCCATCTGAATAACAACTCAAGCCCGGATTCAAGACCGGAAAGACAGTGGTTAAAGCCGCGCGTAACAAACCTGATACTTTTTTTAACCGACTTCAAATAATCCGTAAGGTGAGTTTTCTTTCTTCTATTAATCATCCATTAAACACTACTATCTATTTCTATCAACAACTATTGTCAACAACTTCTATTAACAAAAGTTGTTAGTAGATGTAGACATACAAAATGTTCAACCAACTCCAAATAAAAGGCTGTCTAAAACCTCCTGTCTCATATTATATCCTACATATTAAGTTTAAAATAAAATATCCCGCTTCATTATATCTAAAGATACCGAACTAGTTTTCATCTACCAAACTCATTTGTACCAAAGTCCATCCTGTCTCGATAAAAAATACATCACGCCTTAAAAGTTATCAACAAGATCATACGTTACACTAATCTCTTGATATGTTCACATGATTTTAGTCACTATCCATTACAATCACTTATAAAATCAATTTAATAGCATGCAATTTGAAACTACGCGCCGCGTCATAGCAAATAAATTACTACCAATATATCAAGGCCTCTAACCCCCCTCTTGGACTAAGCGACGGTGAAACACAAAGGGGAGACGAGATGCCTATCAATAGGCCATGATATACTGGGCGCTCTAAGATATCTTTGATTCAGAAAAATTGTCTGTTTATCAAGAATAATAGATCTGACAATGTTTGGAGCGATTGTAATATAAAACGTTTTTTGTTTTCGTGTTACTAATGTTCGTGGCTTTCATTTTGATGACAAACCCAGCTGTGATAGATTTGGAATACATTTCTAATTAAATTAACTAATTTAATATGTTAAGGAGATAAATATTATAATAAAAACGTTACTCCTTGTAGAGATTGACAAAACTAGGAAGACTAGGATATTTCGGTGCTTGGTAGATATATTTGATAGTGCTTTTTTAAAATTATATTAACAGTTGCAATTTTACTTGCCTTTTAATATAAAAGTTATATTCATGACGAAACAGATAATATCTATTAACTCCATCCGTCAAACAAATAGAAATGGCAACACTAAAATAATACGATCATTCGTCGGGCCTTAATTTGAAAGAGCCGTTACAAAGTGTGAAAACTACCACTGCCGATAATGACTTAGAACATTGTCGTTTTTATTTTACAAACTTGAACATACAATCAAAACATTCACTCTAATTCTTATTCCAGCGCAATATGGAATAAAATTGCTTGAAAAGATTTTCTAGTGTAAGAATCTACGTTGGTATTGCGTTTTCAGATACTTGTATACTGTTTCATTCGAAAAGTCTTTATTTACAATCATTAAGACTCAAAATTGCGTGAATTGTGAAGAAATGTCTTATGTTGTGGTGATCGCATCAACGTCATAAAGAAATACTGTGACCGCGCCAAGGAAGACGTTTCGACTTCTAGCAATTATTTGCATAATAAAACATGTTTTAATATTAAGTGGCATTGTAGGCGAGAATACTTGCCCCGACTTTGTATTATTGATCTCAATACGGCGTTGGAAACTTTGATGAGAGAGAAGGGAGCAGAATATGAGACAGGTATATTTATTTCTCTTTTTGTCAGAGCAAGTGTTGTTCGCGTATAGTAGTAGTTTAGTTTAGTTTAGTAGTATAGTAGTAGGTAGTTTCATCATCGGGCGACAAGGCAGAATTTGCCACGCACCACCTCTATGTGGAACCAGCTGCCCACTGAAGTATTTCCTGACCAATTTGACTAGGAGTCTTTGATGAAAAGAGCGTACCAATTCTTAAAAAGCCGACAATACACTAACTTGTGAGTGCAACGCGATGTTACTAAAAGTCAAACAAATAAGAAAATATATAGATTTGTATTACTGTATATATAGTAGTATATCATTAGGCAATGAATGTGCACATAATATTACTTAATAATTTCCAGAGCGTTGAAATTGATGTAAAATGCTATAAAATGGCTAGGAGACGCGCACGGCTAAACATATCCAAAGAGATCGCTATCGCTCACGCCACAAGAATTGTATGGGATACTCCTACCAATTAATTGAATTGAATTTGAGACTTGCTTTTCTTAGCAGCTACTAAAAATTGCCGAATAAATATATGTCTTTATAAAATTAAATCAATGGCGCTACAACCTTTTTAGGTCTGATTTCTATAATTGTTTCATGATCAATTGTCAATCTAATAGTAGCAAGTAGGTGCCTTCTGTGCCTGACACGAAGGCATTTTGGTTTCCTCACGATGTTCTCTTTCACTGTTCGAACGAATGTTAAGTGCACTTAGAAAGAAAGTCCATCTGGCACAGCCGGGGCTCGAACCTACAACCTCAGGGATGAGATTCGCATCCCGAAGCCAACAGTGCTAATATATTTTTTTTACTTATTCATTAAATGGCAGTTTTTATATACGTATATAGATTTTATATACGTTAGCTAAATCAAAGAGAATATGTTTTATTAATTCTTAATATGATCAGTGAAACAAATGGAAACATTTGTTTTGCTTTTATCTTTTCTTTCTTAAACACAAAGGCGAATTAATATGCCCAATTTAAAAGCTTAAGTATGTCCATATAAGGACGTCTGCGTGGGCGTCGATATACCACCGCATCTGTCCAGGCAATGATAGCATTGTCGTGGGAACAGGGCGCATCCGGCCGGGGAGCCTCGCTCTATCAATGGTCACAATACCATGGACAGATAGCATAATAGCTATACTAGAAAATTCACTGGAAAGGATTTTATTAGTACTTGACCTGTTCAAGGTATTTTAAGGAATGTCAAAGCTTATTTTCTGTGTATTAATGTGATTGAATTTAACACGGAATGTTCATTATAATAATATCTGTTGTGTTTTAAGCATGATTTATATATTTTAACATTTACGTTTTACGTAAATATTGAAAAGCATGAAAGTGGTTTGATGACGAAGTTGTTAGTATCCATATTTTTTTATCAGGGAGAAAACTTATAGGAGGCTCATTTAAAACTCTCAATGCAAGAGGGCACGCGAGTGCGATGCCGGCCTTTTACGAGTCGGTACGCTAATTTTATTCAACATTGGTAATATATATACATATACATTAGGTCCTTACATATGAAATTGGCGTATTTCGTACTGGCCACTTTAATCACGATGTTCTTTGGTAAGGAATTCCAAATTCAATTTTGTACAGCTATTTACTCATGTATTTGTGCTTCGATGACCGTCATTCATTTGTTTTTTTCTTCTGATTGCGTCACTCATTTTACAAAATGGAAAACTTAAAGTATCGCATTATTTACGAGTACGAGTTCCGCCGTGGCACTAGTGCTGCGGAAACGACTCGATCGCAAACCATGTCCGAGTTAGCTGCAGGCTGTGGTGTTAGTGATAAAACAGTTTTAATTCACTTGAAGCAAATTGGGAAGATTAAAAAGCTTGAAAGGTGGGTACCTCACGAATTGACTGAAGGAAACCGGCAAACGCGCGTCGACTGCTGCGTTACATTACTGAACCGGCACAATAATGAAGGTATTTTAAGCCGAATCATTACCTGTGATGAAAAATGGATTGTTTACGATAATCGGAAGCGCTCAGCGCAATGGTTGTATCCTGGCTGGCCAGCCAAATCCTGCCCCGAGCGAAAATTAACCCCAAAAAAGTTACTTGTAAGCGTTTGGTGGACTAGTGCCGATATTGGTCATTGCAGTTTTCTCAAATCTGGAAAGACTATTACGGCTGATGTCTATTGTCAGCAATTGCAAACCATGATGGACAAACTAGTCAATCGCTACACGCCACTGCTACTTCACGACAACGCTACACCACACACTGCACAACAGACGGCTACCAAATTAGAAGAGCTTCAATTGGAATGTCTAAGACATCCTCCGTACTCCCCGGACCTTGCTCTAACAGATTACCATTTTTTTAGAAATTTGGACAACTTCTTGCAAGGGAAAAAATTTAACTCTGATGGGGCAGTCCAAATCGCCTTCACAGATTTTATTGATTCCCGTCCGACTGTTTTTTTTAGTAAAGGGATCAATGAACTACCTATGAGATGGAAAAAGTGCATAGAAAACAATGGTTCATACTTTGATTAATTAAATATATTATATTTTAAAATATTCGACTTTTTGTTCCTCCCATACAAAACGCCAATTTCATATGTAAGGACCTAATGTATACATACTAAATAAATTCGTATTCTAAACAAACCAAGTAACATTATAGCGAGTGCAATCCCGATTTTAAATAAAAAGTATTAGAAAATAAAGCAATGGTGAAAACCGTTAGCTAATATAGTTTACATTATTTGTCAATGATGGCACTTAAGCGTAGGTGGCAGTAACTAATGACATGGTATTATTTACATTAAAAAACGATCATCACCTCGTTTCTGATATTTCTCACACACCTGCCAAATTATGGGAAATTTGAGGATGTGTTTGGCGGAACTTTGACCCCTGGGAAGCCGAGCTTAACAAATATGTTTTTACCGTCTTTTACATTAAAAATTAAGCAGATATTGACATATTTTTATATAATAGAAAGCAATCCGTATCCAACGAAGAGCGGTTCGGATCGTCGATGACCAATCCCTCTCCGAGCGGCTCGATCCTTTGGTGTTGCGTACAGATGTGGGGTCACTCTGCATCTTCTACCATGGAGAGTGTTCAGAGGAGTTATTCGGATTAATATCTGCAGCTGAGTTTCATCATCGGATGTCGAGGCAGAATACAAAATTCCACCCGTATCACCTCGACGTCCGCCGTTCCACGACTGAGAGTTTTTCAAGGCAATTTTTGGCTCACCTGCTGTTAAGTAATACCACCACCCATGGACGCTCACATTGCCAGAAGGGTCGCAAGTGCGTTGGCGTCCTTTCAAGAATTGGTACGCTCTTTTCTTGAAGGACCATAGTCGAATTATCACATTTTTAGTATTAACGCGAAACGTTGGGACTGTTATTCTTTAAAATTTCAGTTAGTGTTAAAAATATAATAAGCATTACTATAAAACATTGTTATCAAAAAAAAATATATATATATATATTCTCGTTTAATAGCTTTATTACACCTTCCTTTAACATTTTGCATTTTTACATGTTTACTATATCTATCACAACAACATTGTGGTATAAAAAAACTTTTTAAAATATTATTATTTTTGTCTTTCAGACTTTGAAGTTCATCAAACTAAAACGGAATCTAATATGGGATTTTTGAAAGTCGGTACCAAACTTGAAGAAAGGGTTTTAGAAACAGTTTTAGCCTATAAGTATACTTTAATATTATTGGAACAGTATTTACAATTTCATAACCTATATAATAATAAGTAATAATAAAAATAATTTAAAATTAATAAATAGACATTAAAACAAATAGTTTAATTAGCGCCTCTAAATCAAAATCAAAATCAAAAGTTCTTTATTTCAAATAGACCTTTGCAGGCTCTTATGAAACGTCTAGTTGCACGGTTCCAAAAGGTGGGTCTCATGGAGAAGAACCGGCAAGAAACTCCATGGACACTCTTTTCAACAATGGTTTAGCTTACAAAGACTCTGTTACAATAGTAATAATCGGCTGAGAAGTTTATATAATGCAAGGTATACAGAGATTCTATACAATGCAAAAGAAAACTGAGTTTTTACTATTAGTGTAAAATGAGATACACACACATGCACAGCGCAAGTTGCCAGGGAAGCCGCACATACAGAGATGAATTAGCGCCATACATCTTTATCGTCAATATGGTCTTGGATTTTATAATACGCTGTTTTAATTAGGATTCCTTTGATGACGTTTTTGAACTTTTTAGTCGTAAGATCAGTTACACACTTTGGTAGTCTGTTGTAGAAACGATTTATTCGATTTTGTTAATCTATATTGATCTCTGTACTTGAACCCCACGGGCCAAGAGTCTCTACTCCAAAGGGTACAAAATAGAACTTGGAGGAAAGACTCTTATACTTAAGCCATTTCTTACATAATTAGTCTTTCGTGGTCTAGCCATATATTGCGTTAGTGTTTGTTCGTTCACAAAGCATACCTAATACCTAATCTAGGTATATCCTTTGATGTAGGAAAATATTTTGCATTTGCATTAAGAAATATATTAATAAAATGCAGTTAAATGTTTGAATAATAAATAAGTGTGCATTAAGTTGTCGTCGGGCGCGTTACGGCGCGGTGAGGAATGTCCTGTGTCGCTCCCATTCGCGAACTCACGACATTTAGATGAAAGAGGCATGAATTAGAGAAAATTATAGGCGATGCACACTTGCGATCCTAACGCGTCTGAACTGCGACTGAGCCACTGTTGATTTGAGTTGATTTATGCGGTAAGTGTAGTTTTGTATGATGGTAATTTTGAAATCTATAAAAGAGAAATTGTTCATTTATTTTCAAAAATTTGTGTATTCATTTTAAAACTGCTAATTGGATTTAGCAGAACTTGCCTAGTGATTGAAGTGCCCTGAGGTAGTAGGTTCGATCCCCGGCTATGGATAATCTTTCTGTGTGCGCAATTCGCTCGAACGGTGAAGGAAAACATTGCATTAGACCCAAAATTTAACGGCGTGCGTCAGGCACCTACTTGCATATTAGATTAACAAATCAAACTAATACAGAAATCTGAGGCCCAGACCTAAGAAGAAGGTTGTAGCGATTTATTTATTTAATTGAATTTAAATTACTTTGTAGGAGAGTAATAGTTTCTATTAAAATGTATATAAAAACTACAAATAGCGTGAGGCGTTAGCAAAATATTATGACAATACAAATTCAAAAGAGTATAAGTAATTGGCAAGATAATTCTGAGACTAGATCTTTCATTCAATAATTTTATCAACTAATTGGGTAATTAATTTAATTATAGTCCAATAATATTACAGTGTCCTGCTAAGATAAACAGGAAGGTACAGAAGAATCGTTCACGCATTGTCAAGACCCGAGCAGAACAAGTGACGTAAGTGGAAATGGATGGGCTCCAAAGAGATGCCAATCATATCCCCAAGCAGACGCTTGATGAGAAGGAAAGCGTCGTACAGGTGCAGATGAAGAGAGCCGGAAAAACTTGGAGCGAGGTGAGATACGAGGCTCAAGACCGAACGCGATGGAGACTCACTACGGATGGCCTCTGTTCCATCTAAGATTATAGGACATTAAATGAAGTTGCTAAGATGACTTTGTAGTGAATGATTTATTGTACCCGTAACGAGTGTTTATAAAATCGCTCGTCTACACAGTTTTAGACTTATAACATGAATCACGTAATAAGGCGTTTAGAGTCTGACATTGACAGCTCCGATCTTAACTCAATGTTTCAACTAGGAATTTGAATAACGATGTGAACCACGCTTTAACTTAGCTTTTGACTTATAATTTAACATATTTTGACTTACTCCTACGTTTGAATAGCTTAATACGTTAGTTTGTTATAATGTTATTTAATGGAACGACTTGGAATTTATGATTGACAATAGTTATTACATGTGTTTAATTTATTTTCGACACGACAGTTCTAGTGTGTCATACGAATTATATACGAGGCAAATGCTGGGTAATGTATCTCGTAGAACACGTGTAAAATATATTATAATCAAACAAAGATAAGTGAAAAAAAACAACATATCGAATAAAAAAAATATTAATGTAAAAATAAAAGTGCATTTGCTGCCATACTAGTATTCGCTGGACAGCTAGCTAGTATGTTAACGGTACAATAATTTCTACATAAAACATCTTATAATTGTTATGGAAGTATTCATAAATAAATAATCAAATCAACAGGTTGGTCTTGTCATTTTTGTAGACAGTTGCAATGTTGTCGAGCATTATCAGATTGGTGGAGTGGTCCGCGAATTGAATCATATTTCTCTTATAATAAAGAAAGAGGTCATCAGTACGTAGTCGAGTTATTGGATCTAAGGCATGCCGTTGACCTCACTATGCTTTTCTTCAACTAACGAGCGTTAAATGCGTACATAGACTGAAAATGCCGTGTTACAGGTGTTATACTGTGATACAATTAAAAGTATACATCTTATGTATGTATATAGAACTAAAATAATCAAAAACTTTTAAGGTTCACTTACTTGCATGTTAAAGAAAGGAACGAACCAATTTTTTAAAAGGCCGACATTGCACTCGCGAGCCCTCTGCCATTGAGAGTGTCTGTTCTACGAAAAAAATGTATTGGCCCCATGCCCCATTGGGGTAAAGAAACTTCACGAAAGTCTGAGGAATTAGATACTTCCTATATCCGTGAATTAGGTTACGCATGTATGGCAATACAGGTCTCCCACGGTCCGGCGACCTCCGACTCACGCAAATGAAATCAGACGGATCAATCACGCGAATTGTAGACGTGTTGTGTACTACACCTAGCTTAGGGCTGTCTCATAGTAGTATAAATATAAAGATCCTGCTAAATATTCTGATTTCTGAGCCCTGAAATTGTATTTTTTATCTATACTAAAATATAAAGAGAAAACATTTGTGTTTTTGTATGTATTTTTGAAAAAATGAAATTATAGAACTTAACGTGTGAAGAATTATCCATAACAAATATGTCATCGCGTGCGCTGTGGAAACTATTGACGATAGAACAAAAACATATTGTACAGTATTATAGAACGTATCAACATTTACAAAAAGATATACCCTTGGGCAATTGTATGTTGGCCTATCCCGAGGCGGAACTCCAGAACATCACATTATTTTGCTGCCACAACAAAGCTATAGGGTATCTAAGACACTGAAGTTTTACAAACAAATCTTTTGTCTAATATCATGAAAAAGTTTAGCATTTTGAATTATTGTTATTTTAGACTGACTAAAAATATTTATTTAGCTACTTCAAACTGACAATTGTACGTAAATGATGTTACGAATTTAAAAAATATAAAGTTGTAAAGTAAAATCTGTTTATTGATAACATTATGAATGTAAGTGTGTTTCTAATTATCTGAAAGGATGTTATTAAAAACTAAGTAAAATTAAACTTTTGTGATGACAAAAATATATCTATAGACTATCCGACTTAGTAGACTTTCCAATACGATATCGGTATATACGGGAGTGAAACCTTGGAGCAATGGTAGTACTTAATAATACTGTTGTGCAGCACACACACTCGAAGGAAGAAAACCGACTTATCTTAGAACTATTACAATGGCTAAAATAAATATTTATTTATTAACACTTCGTTACAGAAAATAAAAAAAAATTTACATAATTAAATCAAAAGGAGGGCAACTGGCGGCCTTATTGCTTTCGAGCAATCTCTTCCAGGCAACCACTGTGACCTATTTTGGGCACCATCATCATCCGTCACTTCATAACTGAGCGTTATTTAAGACAGTTTTTACCGCGCACTACCACTAGGTGGAACCAACAGCCCACTGAAGTATTTCCGAAACTATTCGGATAAGGGTCCTTCAAGTAAAGAGCATAACAATTCTTAAAAGGCCGGCAACGCACTCGCGAGTCCTTTGACAATGAGAGTGTCTGTCATCTTAACATAAGGTGAGATTTGTGGGAGTTTGCCTTCAGTTCTATAAACAAGGAGGAAAAAGGGCGTCGCAGATAGTGTTAAGTTTCGGGTACTAAATCTCGATTTTAAATACTACCTTTAAAGGCAAAAATCAATAGGGTCTCAGACACAGAAGGTTGTTTGTCGAAGGCTAAAAGTTAGCGATAATAAATGGAAACGAAGCATCTATGGTAAATGTTACGGAATTGAGAAAAGGTGAGTGATGTGTGTGTGTGCAATGCTCTTTATTGAAGGACTTCCAGTAAATGATATTGGCTTTAGGCTATAATCTAATAATTATTTAAAGAAATAAAATCTACAATACACTCTAAACCGCAGAGCATTGCCAGTTTATTATTTTTATTAAGAACCAGCTGACCCGGCAAACGACGTGTACCATGTATATTATTTCCAAGAAACATTTTTTTAAGTTCAATAAAAATAACTATAATAAAATAGGGCTTGATCGTAGAGGGGTGACAATTATGGGTTGTATATATTTTTGTATGTTTGTATGTATCTTAAAAAAATAAAAACAAAAAAAATTGTCTAAAAAATAAAAAAATATTTTTTTGGGGTATCTTATCAGTTAGGGGTTTGAAAGATAGATAGTAGCTGATTCTCAGACTTACTGAATAAACGTAAAAACATTCATAAGCATCGTTCGAGTCGTTACGGAGGAGTATGGGAACGAATATTGTGACACGAGATTTTTATATGTATAGAGAAGGAATATAGAGCTGCTCTCGGTCTCTCTTGTTCTCATTTATTTCTTCAAATACAACTATGAATTTCACTCCTTGAAGCAGTGTTAACGGGATGCGGTACACTAAATATATATTTAAAACTTTTCAATTTTTTGTCACTTCTCCATAGAGACAAATCTATATCACGAGTTCAATTCGATGGACAGCCCTATTCACTTTGTACGTGTCAATCATATTATGCTGTACAAAAGAAATGAAATAGTTTTACATCATAATTATATGCAATATATCACTTGAAAGGTAGATTGAAAATAAACGTTTTTTTCTATTTATTCAGTTACCTAACAATCTTTTATTATTTTATATAGAACTCATCCTCATCCTCATCCAGGTGATAGGAGACAAATGAACAGGAGGATGGGTCACTTTGAATGAAGTAAGCACCCATGGACACCTGAAAAACCTGTTGCCTTTTTTCTTCCTATTCATATATATTATACAAAATAATATAATATAATCACAATATGTTACATTAGAAAACCGCTGTGGTTTGTATTAATGTAACCATAGCAGTCTTGTCGCGATAATTGCATATAAAAGTAGTTTTTTTTTTTAATTTACTGTTTATGTTGGTTAGCGTTAGGCTAACATCTGATTGGGTAGACCATTTATTAGCCGTGGCAGCAAATAGCTCAACGTTCTCAAGCCATACACGTTGCTCTCGATGTACAAAGCCCAATCTGCGTTACTGCTCAAGTCTTTACATCATGCTCCACTGGTTTTTTTATGTCATCTCGGAAAAAGTACTCGATTAGAAGACATTTATTTGCTTTTTATATGAAAGAATTAACGTGAATATTTCGCTCAATGACTAATGCAGATTTATCGATTAACACTTGCCCAAAAGAAATGTAATATAAATTATCGCTGAATAGGAATGGCCTCCGCCAGTCTTCCACCATTAAATCGCATAATTTCTCGTCTGTCTGACTGAATTCTATACAAAAATTTTGACGGTTATAGAAAAAAAAAAATGGTTTCCGCGTTATATGAATTAAGATCGCATAGGCAAAATATGAGACATTGTACACAACTATTCCAAGTTCTCCAATCCTCTTCGAAAGGACGAGAAAAACTGGCATTACACCCTCACCATCAGTCTTTGTTTTACAAAATGTCAAATTTCTAAGGTGCTATACACACACTGCTTCATCAGTAACAATTGCCCCCGAGTCTGGAAAGACTATTTATTAAGCTTATTAGTAACTAGATTGAAACATGTATTAGTTCAAATATATTAGTTTCACAGAAGGCGCTGGGGCAACCTCAGCTATCAACTTGTGCAGATGGTGTCCGGACACGAATGTTTCGGTTGTTATCTGAACATAGTAATAGGGTGTGAGGAGGCACCAACCTGTCACCACAGTAACGGAGACAGCCGGGACCATGCCCTGCATACGCAGAAGAACTGCTCAGCATAAGGCAAAAAGGAGACTTCCGCTAGATGGTGCGGATGAAGGCGAGGATGCAAGCCTATCAGACATGGAGAATATAAAACTATTTCAAATTTATTTAGTGTACAGTTACTCATAGTTCAGTTTGTAAATAGCAAAGAAAGATTTACAATCTTCACTTACGCTTAGCTATTGTCTATGCTAATACCGAACTAAGCAAAGACATTAACGAGTAAACATTAATACGATCATAACTTATTTGAAGCGTGAATCACTCAAAACAGAAGCACTAATTATAGTTTCATTAAACAGAAGCACTTGCTTAGAATAGTAGTTGTCATTTACATATATCATTATGTTTTGTTTGAAATAAATATGTTCGTATATATTATAAAGAATAATAATTATCACTATATCAATTACAATTAAATTATTGTCATTTATCCAACAAGATAAAAGGCGGCGTAATTGACTTAAGCATAAATTATAATCTGGCTTTAACAAGGTGTGTTGAAAAATACTGTCAGCCTTTTTTATGTAACAGGGGCAGGTGGCTCATCTGATGGTAAGGGATACCGTCACTGACACTCACATAGCCAGAACGCTCGCAAGTGCGTTGCCTGCCTTTTCCCGAGTTCGATTAATAATTGACTTATGTTGGTCATGGAGCGTAGAGTTGCCCCACGCAGAATACAAACAGCTTGTGCATCCAGCAGAACGGCTTTTTCCATTTATTTTCTTAAAGTACACCATATCATATATAATATTTTTTACAGTCAAAGTAACAATATATATACATTCTAAAATACATAACAATTACGATGAACAAAAATTTTACAAAAAATAAATTACACTTCCAATTTTTGTCTTCACTGAAATGTTTTATGGTGCCAAATAGCCGCTTAGTATTTTTCTTAAACGGAACGGAACCAACTTTCTATAAGTAGTGTTTATTCGAATGAGAGATCGCCAAAGTTGCTCTTACAGATGGAACTTGGAAGATTTTAAACATTGGTAATAAATATGGAATATGTTAATATTCTGCTGTTTATATGTACAAAAAATATCTGCAATTATTTTATTAAGATTTTGAAAATATCCGCTATATTTTAGTAAGTACCACGAGTTATAGTTAACTCTCTCCGTCATTAATATTTACTATGACAGTGATGTGTATTAAACAAGGTTTCTCGTAAATCTGTAACTGCTTCTAAACTATGAAACTAAATCTCTTTTATAGAGCGCTATAAATTTATTATTTACATCCAATGTACTCTTAATAGAGTACATGTAACATTGTTGCTTGAACTTTCTCAAACATAATTTTTATACTAAGCTATATACAACACAATTTCACCTAGATTCAGTGGAGTGTATCACATCTCAAATAATATAGTAACTATGTATTACTTGAATGCACTGATTTAACACGACAGTTATATACAGTAGTTTTGGTAAGTTAAAAATTACAAAATGCATATTTAGTAACAAGTGCGGCAGATAAAACCTTACTGTAAGGTTTTATCTGCCGCACAAACAAAAATGAGTCCTAAACATTATAAAATGAATAATTAATACTGAGCATTAAAATAACTAAATGGACAGTTACGAGTGGGCCAAACCTAACCTAACATAACCTGATGAACTATTTATCGAACTACCTATTCCATAATTTTTACCATATATTAACATGACAGATGTAATAACTGGCCAATTGTTTTTTTTTTATTAATGTTAAATAATAGTTCAATAAATTAGTTTACATATAGATAATGTTAACAAAAATACTGATATCTGTAACTAGATAATCCGTTGAACTTCGTATCATCTAATTTACATACCAAATTTTTTAAACTTTATAAATTATTAGTGACTAACATTTTTTCTTCCCTCGAAAGCGAGAGTCTTATTGTTCATTGCAACAGACTTTCGATTATAATATGGATGGGAAAGAACCTTGTACGTGTTGAAATAAATATGAACATAACATTTAATGATGAGTCAAGATTGTAATGAGTTATCGATCTGTCGCTAAGATATCGAGGTGGTAAATAACACTGATGCCTTATCGCGTTTTCGGGATCCGTTAGTTTAGACCCTCACAGAGTCATGAACAGGTACTGGTAGGGTTTTACTATCATATTTGTTTTTTTTAAATTTTAGGTTCGTTTTCTAAAACGTAGATCAAATTTTACCCTTGTCTAGGTTTGAAGAAGTAAGAAAATTACCTTAATAGAGGTTTGATATATGTTTGATTATTTTTTTAATAGCAAGGGGCCTACAGAAATCAAACGTCAAACGAGCCTACAGAACAACCAAAAAGGGTCTACGCAGCCCATGGATACCCATTTTAATGGGTGTTTTACCGGCCTTCGAGGGGAGAGTATGCTCTTTTTTAAATAGTTGTAGGTCATATATCGTTGAAGAAATATCAGTTTTAGTATTACAATTACATATTAAATACTATTTGAATTTAATATGTATAGAATCTAGATACAACTTGTTAACCACTACACCCCCTGTGTTGGTTTTATTATTATATCATTTATTTGCATAAAACAAATCAAAATTAATATAACAGAAAATTTTTAGTTCATTGGACGTGGAATGGATGAAACGTAATTGTAAAGGGTTTCATTGATTTTCAAAAACAATTTTATATACAGAACACTACAACTAAAATGCTTTTAATCTTGGTCATGTTATTAGTACTTGTTTACCTTTGCAGATGATGAGTTGACGAGACATGATTTCAATGAAAAAACGCGATACGGATGTTGCAAAATTATAATAACTATAATTATGAATTAACTAAATCCTACATTGTTAATATTTCGAATAATTAATGTTAAATCAATTTGAAGATTAAAGAAAAGCCCTAAGCAAAGAGGGCTTATTCGTAAGAAATAGTCTTATGGTGTATTTTATTGTTGAAATTTGCAGGCTTCTTGAGCCATTTAATATTATCTTCTCTATATATAAAATTCTCGAGTCACAATGTTCGTTCCTATACTCCGAAACGGCTCGACCGAAGCTTATGAATTTTGTTTTATGCATATTCAATAAGTCTGAGAATCGGCTACTATCTATCTATTTTAAAAGGCCGGCAACGCAACGAGCCATCTGGCATTGAGTGTCCATGGGCGTCGGTATCACTACATTCCCCTAAGTGATTAGCGGTGTCCACCTATGAGTGATTTTTTATGATACAACATACTATTTTTATGATCAACCCCTATTTTAGATAGGTTATATATTGAACTAAAAAATGTTTTCTGGAAATAATATACATGGCAAAACAATGTTTGCCGAATCAGCTAGTAATAAATAAAGGAACTAAAACGTAACATACAACATAAATATATCGTGAACAAATTACCCATCATAATTCTGCAATAATTTAATTCTCTTCAATATTGAACAAAACCAAGTGCTAACAAAAACACGAGTCGAATCAAGCCAACTATTGCAACGTAATAACCTAATGATGCTTAGTATTATGTCAAATTATTTCATACCGATCGGGAAAAGTCAAGGTGACCGATTGTGCACTGCGTAATGATGCGATCTAGGCGAGAGGTCGACGGAATGGATGTCGCTCTGAGAATTTATTACATTATGTATTATATTCACTTATAGTATAACAGTGGTTCATTTAAATCAACCGCATGCACCATATTCACCAGATTTAATGTAATGCAAACGGGCAGGAGGATCACCTGATGTTGCGCAAGTGCGTTGGCGGCCTTTTAAAAATATAATGGTCATAGAGCGCAGAATCTAGAGTGATGAGCTGAGAGAGAGCTGATCTAAAGGTAATCGCCGAAACTGAAGCCTAAAGGCTAAAGACAAATTGTATACTAAATGGTATCAAAAAATTGTATAACCGCTACAATCGTTGTATAGCTCTCGAAGGATATTGAATAAACAAATTAAATTCTATCAAAAAGAAGCTTTTCTATGTTAGCCTATGAAATCTTTATACCACCTTATGCTTCTAGTTTAGTTATAAAAAATACCACGTGTGCTCGTCAATGTTTGTGGCTGAGTTGCATCACCTTCCAGTACTATGAAATTAAACCCCAACATTGTATGTGCAATAAACAATAGTTTTACGATCAAAATACAAAAGAACAAGAACAATACTTATTGTCCTTTAATCCCTAGATAGGGCAGCTCCTAGTCTTTCCAGCTCTCTTCGTCTCAGCTGCAACTGTATGAGATTTGCCTGAATAACTACGCATCCGCTTTCATTGGGGATTCCAATCAAGCGTCTGCTTAGGGATATAATTCTGGATGGGGTTCCCCCTTTGAAGTGTTTGGCCTATCTACTTCCACTTGCATCGCTTGATCTGCTAGCCTAGCGGGGTTTCTCGGCAGCGCTCCCAAAGTTGCTGGTTAGAGATCTTCTCGGGCAGGGCAGAAAAAAGACAGCAACCGACGCAGTGTTGGAGTCGGTCCGAGATGTCTTTAGTGACCTTCCATTTTGTCCAGGCATAGAGCAGGACAGATTTGACGTTGGATCCGAATATTTTAACCAAAGTGCAAAGCTGCTGCATAATAAATCATTCTTAATTATTAAAATGCCACATCCATAGTTTATTGTCTATGATCTAGTTGCAATCATTGAAAATATAATAGGAGTGTAAAAACATGATCTCCGGTAAAGCAACTAGATGTGTCCTTAATCTTAATGTGCCGACATTATTGCGCTTCGTGTTAATGAGACCCTGGTAATATTATATAACATAAATATAGTTCATTTTTCCTTTACAATTACAAAAAATATATGTTATTACTGTAATTTTGTCCTCGATGTTAGAAATCCCGTGTTTGATGATAGGGAAACATATATCTACATTTTTTATAGTACAATGGGCAAACGGGCAGGGGCCTCACCTGTTAAGTGGCGCCCATAAACAAACAATGCCAGAGGACTCGCGAATGCTCGCTCTTTTCTTGGAGAACCTAAATCGAATTGTTCCGGAAATACTTCAGTGGGCAGCTGGTTAAACATAAGTGGCAGAAACTGCCTTAAAAAACACTCAGAATTACGTATTCTGCCTCGTACGATGATGACACTCTACACAGGTATTAATCTGAACAGCGTGGTAAATTCGGTACAAGATACAGAGTGACATCTCATGAGCAAAATTTTAGGTTACTAGGTTTTTGGGATTCCAGCTTAGAAGCTCTCGCTTCGACATGTGCGACATTCGTATAACGTCAACGTATGTAAATCGAAAATCGATACCCAAATTTAGATCATAACAATCCGATTTCACGCTTCACAATTCAACCTCAACATCATCATTAAATTGCGAAATATTATAAATGGACGTAAAGCTCACTTTCATTAAGCTGTATCATACAAATGGCGGGTCAAGCCGGGTCAAAAAGGGTAAAAAAATTGACCATAAAACTCATGCTAATGCCAATCAGGCGGGTGATTGATATTCCTAAATGATTTGAGGCTTCAAGTGGGCTCATTAGAATTGTATACCTTCCGTGAAGTTGCAACAAGCGTTTAAAATTATTGTTCAGATTCCCACAATATACGTTCGGAAATGAACTAAAAAAAAACTAAAATAAGTCTCGTGATACTGTTAAGTTCTTATATACATATGATTTTATTAATAATGTAGAATTATGATTTTTTTATTAGTTATTCAATAATTAAAGAAAAACAAGATTAATTAAATGACAATAGACTAGATCAAGAAATGGATTATTTGCAATTGTTATTGGTGACGGAACAATAGTAGCATCTTATGCCTGAAGACCTGGAGACTGTCATAAATTGGATCAGACTGGCAAGTCCGCAAAGCGTCGTTTAATGATCTGATCTGCTTATAGGAGGATTACAACCGACATTGGTACTCACTGCCCAAACGAAAAACATGAGTGATGCGTTCACGTCAAGCTTTTGT
The DNA here is from genome assembly GCF_905147105.1 of Pieris brassicae. NCBI lineage: Eukaryota > Metazoa > Arthropoda > Insecta > Lepidoptera > Pieridae > Pieris > Pieris brassicae. The sequence continues at coordinate 655,833 of NC_059669.1, forward strand.
AGCTTTATTTTCAATTAAAAAGAAGGTTTTATATCATTAACAAAAATAATTTATAACATTAATAACTCTGCATTAACCAAAACAGGACCAAGTCGTCCTTGTTCTATCCTTTACTATAAGTAGGTATCAAAATCTAAAATTTTCAAATTCATTTATTCATTTAGGTAACACTCTGTACACTTATGTATATCAATAAAGAAATACACATTAAATACTTCTAATTATATATTTAGTGCCAGTTCTCAAATCAAGGGTGTAGAATTGACGATAAGAACTGGCAATAAACTCTCCGGCACCCTTTTTAATCGCCAAGTTTTTTGTTTTACAAATTGTTGTTAGCCACGCGGCCGACTGATGCAAATTGTATAAAATCGCAACAGCGTGAAATAACACTAAAATCCCTACAAAATTTATACAATCTCATAAAGATTGCCTGACACATTAAACAATTCGGAAGTCTAATGCGTAGGTGGTTTTATCTAAAGAAGGCTTTTTAATATTTATGTGAGCTTCAGTGACCTTTACACCTGACGACACACAAATTCATCGATCTATTGGCGGGTGTCAATACAACCTCTGATAGCTGGTTCATTACAGGCTTAGTAATATAGGCTAAGAGAGGTCAAAAATATAACGACATTCACATTGGCCTATAAATTCTAATTCATCGGACTAGCTAAGGGTTTATAATGTATAATCCAGTACCTGCGTCAACTTCAACTTCGCATTTTAGTTAAAATGATTTTTAGGTCTGGCCCTCAGATTTCTGACAGATCATTTGACAATCTTATATGCAAGTAGGTAATCAGCATCCTATGTTACTCGCCTTACACTTTTTGGGTCTAAAGCAAGCCGGTTTCTTCACGACGATTTCCTTAAGCGTTTAAGAGAATGTTAAATGGCAATTCCAAGTCCATTGGTGATCAACCGGAGATCGAACCTACGACTTAAGGGATGAAAGTCACTGCTGAAGCCACTGCCAGCACTGCTCCAAATTAAAATGTTTAAGTTATAATTAATTTAATTTAATTATAATAAACGTTTTTTGCATAATATTCAAATAAAATATTGTTTTTTGATTGAAAATTGACGATGTGTACGTTTATCTTAACTGTACGATCCAAGGCTGTACATTATGCGCATTCAGGCACTCTCTTCAGTATTACAGTCAATCGTTTCATAGCAATTAACTAAATCATGAGAGTTACGCCCCGAGAGTATAGCCAAACGTAGGCACTCTCTTTGACTGTTAATTTGCATTTATTCGGTACTTAGCAATTAACATTTCACTATTTCGTTCATATTCTATTGCTGTACGCTAGTGGTTAAAATAAAGTAAAATAAAAATCTTCTCTTAGCACCCCGATGAGCCAGGAAACGTACAATAATAATAAATATATAAAGTAGACCTTGAAACTAAGGAAGATTAATGGTAAATTCCTAATTTTATAAAATTAAATAAATCATTTGAATCAACTATATACAAGAATCTTCTCTTGGACTATCACGATATTTGAAATCTAGTTTCCCGTTAAATACGATGGCTTAGGAATATAAATAGCGCCTAATTCATACAGCAATGCGGTTCAAATCGATTCTATTCAATATAGATGATTTTTATCGGATCTTCATCGATTAGTTTGTTACGCAAAGAAAATGGGCTTCTTTATTGTTATCGTTTCAAATTTCGTTCAACTTTCAAGAATTTTAATCGTATACATAAATTTGTATCTTTCTATATCTTGATCGCATTTAAGTCTCATTTGTAAGTGATTTAATTTTCTTTAATTATTAATATACGGTGTCACCCCTTTATCCCGAAGGGATAGGCAGAGACCTCCACTTATTTTCCTCATATATCTCTCTCGCTTCGTCCTTCGTCCTCTTTCATAACAATCACCATGCTTGCTCGTCAGTAATGGGTACTTTTAGCTTGTCCGTTCTCTAGTACCTCCTGGATTAGATGTATGTATCATGTACCATCCATTGTTGCCTTATGTATCCTTGTTAACCACTTCTCATCAGCAATTACTCGTCTTACTTCCCTCCCGGAGTATTTTTTTTATAGAACAGGGACCAAACGGGCAGGAGACTCACTTGATGTTAAATGATACCACAGACCATAGACACAGAAATGAAACAAAGCAAACAAATGTTTTACAAAGCCTGTCTTAATTCCTACTCCCTGTTTTCTTTACAATATTTTTACATGTAACAACGAACCTTTTTTACAATACGAGAAAATAAAAATTGTAATCTGCACAATAATTTCAATCTAAGAAATATAATACTAACTTCTAATGATTTGTAAAATAGTAATAATAAATCCTTTGTCCATGCACATCTTATTATATACAATTTAACAAAAATACATATAAATAAATAAATAAATCTGCTCTAAGATCTTTTTCTACCCTATTGTATTTCTTGCTATCGTATCTTGTCTTTTCCAGCTATCCTTTCGATCCCGTTGGCCCATCGCTCTATTGGTTTGCCCTTCTTCCTTCTGGCCCAGACCATTAGGTTACTGTTTTAGACCTGTCATGTGTATAACGCTCACGTCTGCCCATCTCTATTTAAGTTGTAGGTGTTGTAATAAAAGCTAAATATAATCCGTATTACTAAAAAAACCTTCTTTCTATTAAAATAACGTACTACTTATTTTCGGTCAAGGTTTCCAATCACTTGTTGAATTTAATTATTTTTTTTATCAAATAATTAATTTAACATTACATACGCACTTGAAAATGATTGTTATGTTGAAATCTTCAAGTGTCATATTGTAGATTAATGATTGGAATCACCTTCAATTTATTTTGTAACAAAAACGTGATATTTCTGTATTAGTAACGTGGTGGTCCTTCACATATCCAAGAATGTATATAATTAAGTTTTTTCATACTATTATTTGTTTTTATTGAAGAGGGGGATAAACAAGCCTACGGGACGCCCAAAGAGGTCAGTCATCGCAGCCCATGGACACCCGTTTTTTGTTTGCCGGACTCGGAAGGAGTACACTTTTACTTTGAACAGTTCGATGTCGCATCTCTCAGAGAAGACCTCCACCGGGAGTCAAGTCCACAGTTCACTAGCTTGTAATGGAAATGTCGTGTGAATAACAGCGTGGAAGATTTGAGTAATAAAGTACTTTTTAAGTTGCTAAAGTTAGCAAAAACTGCGCACCTGTGTAACGTACACAGCTTTTGTCGCTTTATTATCCTAGCCCGCAATAAAGTCGGCTGTCGCCATCATGCATACGAACTTTCTAAGAAGTTCGTTCTTTTGTTTAATAACTGGGATTGCTTCCAGACTGTTGCTGTCCATGACAAATAAGTAGGAGTCATGGATTATCTATACGTTTTTCTTCTTTCCATTTAACGATAATTCTGTATAACGCTATAAAATCGTCACTTCAGTGTCGTTATATTGAGTTCACGACAAGAAACTTTTTTTAATTATGAAAATGCGTTTACAGTATGTGGGTAGGGGGTATGTGGGAGTCGACTCACACCAGGTACTCTGTGAACCGTGTAAGCTATACCCACTGAAACCATCTTGGGTAGTACCAACAGGACCTCATCAATGAGGCCCTCGGGCTTTTCAACCGGGACCTCAGAGGTGTATCTTACGTCGTCGACAAAGTGTGGGCTACATAGGTGGCTGGAGATCGGCGAACTTTCTCTTTCTACCCTCTTCTTCCATCTGTCAAAAGATTACGGCGAGGTCCTAGTAAGTACAGAAAATTTATAGTGTTATTTTTTTTTACTTTTATGTACCACGGTTTTAGCTACTTTTCGAGTCCGTATTAGACGGATAAAAATTAATTCGCTTATTAAGAAATACATATTTGTGAATTAATTGAATGTAAATAACGTAAGTTAATTTGGTTGAACCATATTTATGTAGTACAATTAACTGGCAATGATTTGTTATATAAATACAAAAGGTTAGAACCTAGAAATAGCGGCATTACCTGAGGTGTTAAGCCTATCAAGGAGCGAGTATGGGTAATATTTCAGCTCACGATGATAAAATGTTAACATGGACCACCCATTTGCCGACCGCTGTATATGTATATCAGATATAGTCAATAAATTTCTATGGATAAGACAATAAACAGATAATTTTCGTTTCTATTTGGCGCTGCGAGCTTAAGACAGTGTAAAGGAAATACAAGAGCTATTTTAGATTGTAGTTTCATCATCGGATGTCGAGACAGAAAGCACAATTGAGCGTTTTTAAGCCAGTTTAAACCACATACCACAGCTATTTGGAACTTCCCGCCCATTGATGTATAACGAACCAATTAGACTTAGAGAAATAAGCCTTCCAATTCGTAAAAGGTCGGCAACGCACTTTCCAGCCCTCTCGCAATATGTGTATTATTATATATATTTCCGTCCTTATGATTTAAGTGTTTGTATCGTTTTATTTAAATAATAACTAAAGTTTTAACATTAAGACACATTAGACACACTAAGACATTTAAAAAATGTATCTACATTAAATATGTATATACATTTATAAAAACGTTGATATATTTTAACTTTTTTTTCTCTAGCTAATTTCACGACAATGTTGTCGTTGGGCGTGTTACATAACTTACATATATGTACAACTTAAGGAAATAATAACCCGAATCATTAAACGCTACAACCTTTTGTTATCAAGTTTCTGTACAACATTTATAGGAAATTCCAGAAAGTTACTTACTAAGCTACTTTAAATACCAGAGCTTGTCATATGTTTCGTATCCATACGTTGGATACTCGGTCAGGACATGTTACACCGTCTCTTCAGCTGTATTGTTACAGTCAGGCGGCACTATATATATTTTATATGATATCAGTTGATGTGATCGAAATAACGGAGGTGTGCTAAGTGCAGTATCATTATCTATTTAGACACTGAGTTTCTTGTCATATCAAAAAAAAAACATCTGTTCGCATGAATAATGTCGTGTCCATACAATTCTAGCGAATTCTCGAATGTATCATTGTAATTGGATTAAACGATATTTTCTGTCATTGTTTCAGTCCATTGTTTTTTTTGTTCGCGTGCAACCATGGAACTGTGTGCTAATAAGCCCTAATGTGTTTCGATATATCAAAGCGATAGTGCCTGCATCTATAAACTTATTTAAACGATCTTTGATTGTTTTTATTGCTTTATTCTAATGGCTGCAATAACTCTAAACCTATATATACGGCAGAGCAGTTTTTTTCGTAAGGAAATGCGCCATAGGTATGCCGCCATGAATGACGAGGAATGGACCTTGGCACAGCAAGGCAATACTCACTACCTGCATTCTTGGACGCTCCTTCTAAAGCGTCTGCGTGTCCAGGGCTAACGGATTTCATGGTAAAACAGGGTCTCGGAAGGGCTGCGGAATCAACCCTGGCCCTCGTCTCTTCTTTATGATCTCGCAGAATCTCTGGAAGATTTCCCACGTGCCGACACTGTCCGTGCATATAACTGTGATACTCTTACTTATTGATAATAGCGCCCTGGCGCTCTAATGTCATAGAAGTACCTCAATTCATAAGTAGCCGAAAGTTTTTGGTACCGCGGAACCGGGAATCTGCACTACATATTACAACAAATTAGCCTAAACAGATTACTAAATGAGAGCAAGTGAAACTCCGCGCGAACATTTGGCAATAACCTTTTAGCGGTGTATAATTTATTAAATCATAGGTTGGTGGCGAAATAAATCGCTTCAAATTGGTCGCAACACATAAATAATCGCTTCGATACCATGTTGTAGTTTAACTTGGGACGTTGTAATTAACTTTTATTAAATTCACCTTCGTTTCGAAAATGATATTTTTGTGTGCACGCAATCTTGACTATTTATAGGTTAGGTTAATTGAATTTAAACAGATAATTGACTGTGTTTTTCACCCTTCTTTGTATATTTATTTGGAGTGCTTTTGATGGCCTTATGAAATGTAATAAAAAGTCCCGAAAATAGTCCTGTTAAACTTCTAAGAAAATCGTCAGTAAAAGACTGGATAGGTGTCACATTCCAAGATTCAAGACATGTACAATTCATTTATGTTTCTTACGATATAACAATTAAGGGATAATTAATTGAAAAATCACACAAATATTCCTTTTAGGCTCTAAGAGATTTAATTATTAGCAAAAGGTTGAAGAAGTTGTCACCAAAAATTGTAAGGCTTTCACAAACACGAAAGAGACAGATTTGTTCATTTGCAATTGTACTTTTATGAACCGATCTAGCAATGTACGTTGTATGAACATTTAAGTGACTCCAATTGTCTGTAATATACAATTTAGACAACAGATATATTGAAAATAACAGTTTACCGATTCTACCTGCAACACCCATTAAATTTCGATAACCAAAAGTTACACTTCGGGACCTGTAATTTGTGACGCCGCATCGTGATCGCTGGTTTGATTCCCAACGGTATTTCTGGCCCACTTGTAATAACCCTTAATCGACCTGGGGCACTTATTATTCCATCCTGATTTATTATGCAGCTTCTGCAGTTTAGGGGTAATAGTTGTCCTCTAGATTTGAATTATAAATGTTTGTCTTATCACATGTGACATAACTTGTAGTACTTATGAAAGTTGTTACAAAATAAATATTTTTGCCGGCAGTTTTACCCTGTGATTATTTATGATTCGTGTGTCCATTGCTGTCCAAACATATGTTTCAACTGTTTGTTTTGTGTAAAGGCGTCGGAGCCCGCTCGTCGGCGGTACCCGAGATACTGAGATAATTTTTTCCAGCTGCGATCTATACTCATGCACCTGGGTCATTCCAAAGCTGGACAGTCAACGAGTAAATGAACCACCAATTGGTTCGTTCTTTCGTCACACTCGCACTCGTCTTCAGTTTGAATCTGTATATTTTTATTTTATTCAAGCGGCCTCTTTTGACTGGTTTGTATGCCGCGTTTGCATCTTTGAAAAGCATTTATTTGACTGAGGCTGTTTCGCCCCCCCCCCCCCTCCTAGCATAATAATATTTGCTTATTAATGAATTCAAATAGTTATAAACACATTTTAAACTGTAAAACCAAAACATCATTAGATAGCTTTAGTCCATTCACTCACTGAAAGACAAATCGAATACATGAATCAATCGATATATAAATCAATGCGACGACAATCGATCAATCGAATATGAATCACATCGAGGACAATCCATCAATTCGATTGATCCCATTCGATTCATCTCGATTATGCTCATTCGATTCGGCGCGAAACAATTTGAAAGCGCACTTATGAATAATTCAGCATCGATTATTCATTTGATGTATGGTTTGCGATTATTGGAAAGCTTTGTATATGTTGAGCCTTAGGCGAAGCTTTTGCCTTACACTTGGCCACGGTTCGAATAACTATATAATTGGTGTGTTATATAGTAATTATAATGTGTCGTAAACATTTAAGAATTATTTGTATAGCATAATAATAATAATTAAGCCTCATTTATTCCTTGAAACATTCATCACACACATTTACATCTTTACAAAATATACATACACTTTTATATATATTTACACAATTATATTTTTTTCCAAGGATCTCTCGTAGAGTATAGGCCTCTATATTGGCTTCATATCTTTGTATCTTAAGTATTTTCTCGTAATCTCCTCCACCAACTTGTTTAAGCTCGTCAGGCCACAGTGCAAATATTATTAAATATTTGACTCTTGGTCCTGAAAATATGATTAAAAGGCTAGCAAAGTACTCGCGAGCCCTCTCACATTGTGAGTGTCTATACATCAGGTGAGCCTCCTGCCCGTTTGCCGCTCTGTTATAAAAAAACTGCCTTTGGCCTGCAGCTTTTCAGCAGCATTACCTGGTTTTAGTATATTGTGGGAAGATTTTTTGCGAGTTCAACAATATTCCTAGTCAATTTAGTCACATTAAACCTTAATCACATCACTAATTCTTTAAAGCCCGGCGATGCGCTGTGAATCTTCTGGGAATGTGAGTGCCTATGGGTACAATGAACATCAGATACCTGCCCATTTGCCTCTGTTATTAAAATATAAACAAATATTTGTGTGATATAAAAACAGAACTTCTAATTTTTGACTCTAATGTTTTCTCTAGATGGACATGGCCAGGGGACTTCAACGGCTTAATGTAGAAAGTTGCCAGTACTTTTATTGTTTTTCGAAGTAATCTCCGTTCCCCTCTACACATCGTCGCATTCGATGGAACTACTGACAAAAGCAGTGGGCCCATTCTTCCTTGGGGGTCTCTTCTATGGCATTTTCTTACGCTTTCACTACATCTTCAGAGCTGGTAAAGCGCATACCTCGAATTTTATCTTTAATTCTTGGGTATAAATGAAAATCAAAGGGCGCCAGGTAAGGACTGTATGGCGGATGACTTATTATTTCGACACCTACCATATTCAAACATTTACCAGTCCTTGCGAAGGTGTATCTGGTCATCGGTTAAAGTATGGGGAATCCATCTGGTACAAAGCTTGCTGATGCCCTAATGTTCGTGTTATATTTTTTGAACTTGACTCATACCAATGCTTGGCTTGCCCGTATCTGTTGAGAGGTCACTCTCTTATGTTCCTCTATCGTGCGTCGCACAGTACTGATGTTATCTTCAGTATTCGCTGTTAATAGACGTCCCTCACGCGGATCAGCATAGTGGCACGAGATGGGGCTCCATTAAGAAATGCTAATCGCAGCCTATCATAGCTTTGTTGTTGAGTAAACCTACAACGAAAGTCATAATAAATCATTGACCGAAAATTTTCTCGCGTTTGGTTCATTTTCACGTGTAACAAGAGTTTTAGATTTGCCGCCAATTCACAAAAACAAATGACAAATGAATGCAATATACTACTACTACCAAAAAAATTAGCTATTTTGTAACTGGCCCGTTCTAAACGTTTTCAATATTACCCACGTATAATGGTATATTGATAAACATACAATAATAGTAAATTAAAGTTAATCAATACTTTTTAATTACTAGCAACCCACACTCGTTAACCCAAAAATGCATAAAGCAGGCCCTTGAACAGTGTTGCAATGTTAAAATAAAAATCAGTACTGCGCATTGTCTAGTAGGTGTCGCCCACGTTGGCTCCAGATAAATTATTAATACTGAATTTGTAATGATGCATAGATAATGTTATACAGATATGATTTTGGTGTCACAGCTCTTTTGTTTTTGCCAAAGAGGGAATTCCAGTTCGCTTAAAACATCGCTGTCATCTTAATTGATTATTATTATGATTAAAAATATTGAATTTTCTTGTAGGACAACGTGCTAGTTTTTTTTTTATAGGACTAAGATGTTGACTTTTAAGGTTAAAACTCTCTAATAATAATACCAAAGCGAGCTTCTTCGAACTCCAACGTTCCTGGGAATAACGGAGTCAATTAAACTGTTTCTTTTATACCATTAAGTTTGGTTACGTTTAAATAAAGACATATATATTTGAGAATTGATTATGGCAACACTAATAAAATTTCTCTTTTTATACTCTTTGACATAAGTCTGTCCCGATTCAGTGAGCTAGTATTATGCACTTAGTCATAGCTTGACAATGGCGGTGTATATTTGGTAGCATATCGACGCCATTTGCATAATTTGACACGAGAACTAGACGCCTAATGTATGAATTGCTATTTTCATATTACGATATCATGGGATTGTTATGATAAAGCAAGCATTGGTATTAAGAACTTGTTTTGATATATGTGAGTCATTTTCTGTCTCTACTAAATAAAGATAAGTGGCATTAAACTGTATTTATTGTATTTTTACTTCTTTGCACAATATATAAACACGATAAGAAATCTATATATAACTAAGATATATAACAGGGGCAGGAGGTTCACCTGATGGTAAGTATTAAGGCCTATGGACGGAGTTAAGAACACTTGGTACGCTCTTTTTTCGACGGATCCCAAAGGTTCGGATCGAATAGGTTCGGAAATACTTCAGTGGGTAGCTGGATCCAGATAGTGATGGAGCAGAAAATCTCATTAAAGAGATCCGGTTTATCCCGTGCTTGATGGGCAGGCCACATAGCACGCATGGACAAGTATTGACGTGCACGCTTGAATAGAAACATCCAGAGAACAAAAGACCGCGCGGCCCCCCACCTACTGGGTGGACTGATAACCTCTCAGAGGCAAGAGCAGGGTGTACTGGAGGAAGATGGAGGAGACCTACGTCTAAAATGGACCAAATAAAGAAGCTGATGCTTATGATATAAACAATATTGAAAATGACGATACACATATTTACATCTCTTGTGAAAACGAAATTAGTGTATTTTTACACTTTCTAACAAAATGCTTTTACGCTGTAATGAAAGCAGGCAGACACAGTTTCGTTAAAAAGTCATTGAACTGGTTTATTTTTTGTAAATGGGTTAGTTTATATAACTAGAATTTATTTAGAATTAGATAAAGATACTATTACTTCTGAATCCACTTAATTTCCAGCAGATTAACAAATTAATATTAATTACCGGTGAACAGCTACACATATTTCTGTAAAATATGGTCAAAGATAAGTAGACATTATTTATCTTCATTATACAATTGTTCAAATTTTAGAACGATTTTAAATATATTTAACAAACAAGTGACAATTTCTTACTTCTAATAACATTGAAATAGCAAATTAAATCAAGTGTTTTAAAGCTAGAAACGAATTGTTTTGGGAAAATAATTATTAATTTCATAATAATTACTTGATAAATTTCAAGAACAATATAAGTTAAATCGGTTTAGCCATTCTAAAGGAAAACGAACAGAAATCATATATACATAGGTACGAATTACGGCTTGAATTTTTTTATGTAGTTACTTTCAGAAATATACAATCGCCTTATCAAGCCATAACTTTAGTGTCGATGACATATCTCGACAACACATCGGCTTCCAAACTAACCATAATACATTTTTGGAAGGAAGGGAGGAATGGTCTGTTGCTAACAAATCATAGCTTTTGTTGTTCACCGATTGTCCTTTGGATCGTTGAAGTGGAGTGATTTAATGTCGTTGGATAACGATTTTGGGTTTATGGATACTAGATATGACAGTTAACAATAAGAAAATACTTTTGTAAGATGAGATTTATAATTTTATATGCTATTAAAAGCGAAAAGTGTTTAAATGTTGACTGGCTTTATTTTGCTTGTTCTTTATATTATATTAGAATTAATTCCTGTACCCGTTGAACTAAGTTAGAGATTTCTATTACTATAAATAAATTTATTTGAAGGTGAGGTAAAAAGCAAGGGAAAAGGCTGGCTGGCAGAAGAAAGAAGTCGAGGTTGCGGGGCATACGAGTGAGGGTCGGGCATAACATCCGCCGAGGAGCTTCATACTAGCGGGAGATACCCGACAACCAGGTCCCGTTAGCCATAAAGTGGCACCAGAAGAAAATCTAAAATTGCGTTTGGGAGGCCAAGACACTGTTTGAGGCGTGGAACGAGCAGAGTATTACCTGTACTTTAATCATAACCTGGAAGGAGCATGGCTAGCTTTATTAGCCAAGCAGACCGAATGTATGTAAGTGCGGAAGGACTGAGTCCTCATCACATACATACATAAATCACAATTGTTAAATTTGATTAGGCATATCTAGTTATCAGAGCTCAGGGTTTTAGTTGTCAAAATATTTTCACCCCTCACCGTTTGTAGGTTAAGCAGGGTGACCGTTTTGTAGGGCATTTGTGTTAATTTTATTTATAGACCGTGAGCACATAAAACGTTTGAAGTTATTGACAAAGATAACTCAACATATATAAACCTTATTACAAAGCACTAAGGTTCATAATACACGTGTAGTACTGTACTTTGTAAGTGAAGTTAATAAATATTGGAAAGAAATTGTAACAATGAGTTATTTTAAAAGTAGTTATCGAGCGGGGCGCGACCAATCGTTTGAAAGATTCGATGCGCCTTCTAAATTATTATCAAATAGATATTTGTGACTTTCATAGCATTCATTGGTTATTTATGGGAGATTATATAATATTTTATAAGTTAAACGTAGCACTCTAATCTAATACAAATGGTATACGCCGGCTTTTATTTGTGCCCGTGGCGATTTTTTATATATAACAGTAAACGGGTGGGTGAAACTGATGTTAAGATACCAAACACACATTGCCAGAGGGATCACAAGTATGCCCGTCTTTTTAAAAATTGGTACCCTCTTGAAGGACCCTAAGGTGAATTACTTCAGAATTACTTCTGTAGGCAGCTGGTTCCACAAAGTGGGGATGCACACGCAGCAAAAATGACCCTAAAAATCGGGTCAAATGTGGAACGACGGACGTCGAGGTGTTATCGGTGGAATTTCTAATTATGCCTTGACGTCCGATGATGAAACTTCCGTTACAGAACCGTACAAAAGTGTCATATAACTTTAAAGCAAAAGCATAAAAATTAAGGCAAATTGCGCATAGTAGTGTTTGAGTGGTGCGTATACTTCTATATACATATATATTTTTTACATCTGTATATATTGCACTAGATATAAGACAGTGTTTAAAGAAAATCGAAGGTGGGACTCTGAGAATCCTAGGTTACTCATTCTATTCTGTTAGCAGCAGAGAGCCTGGTCATACCTTACAACCAAAGCAAAATTGATTTACTGTATTCCTCAATATTTATATAAAAAAGGTCTAGTTTTACATCTACTAGCAGTTCCCAAATATAGGGCGAAAATAACTGGCAAGAAAATTTCCTGTACTCCGTTTAATCGCTCTGCTACTGATACAAGGAAGTGGTACCATTCAAACCATGTTTCTCGTTGTGCAACATGCTTCACTTATCAAAGTTATATTAAAATAATGAAGCATTAGGCAAAAGAGAAGGAGTAATGTTTACTGGTTCAGAGCAGAGCGTGGTAAGGAAAACCATTTTCCAAATCTAAAATCTTTTTCTTAAATATTTCTTCATAACCGTTAAATACTTAAGCTTTAATTGGTAACAACACAAAAAGGACCGCCAAGTTATTCTAGTCATAGTACATTTGTTAATTGGGAACGCACAGCCCACAGGCATTGAGAGTGTCACTTAACATAACATGAGCGGGCAGGAACGTTTGTCATATATTTTATTTAAAAAAAAATCTGGCGTAAGTAACCGAGGTTGGTATCTTTGTTCTTAATATCTTATATTATAAATAAAGCAGTAATTTATTAGCTTAAAGTAGCTGGTGAACAATACTCTTTGTCACCGAAAAGGCTAAAATATTGTAATAATCTTGTGTCGAAGTAAATCACGGCTCGGTCAAGGTTCACATAGAATGTACATAATAACGGTTTGCGTGATATAAGTTATTGGAATGTTTATACTGGTATTTAAGTATTGTTTAGTAAAATTAATATATTTAACTTTACCGTTTGTGTTACGCTGGTGTATTATTTAAAATTATTTGATTAGTGAATTTATGATATTTACAACAAATAAATGTGAAGCATGAAAGAAGAAAATAATATTTGCCCACTTCCCTCAACTCAACTTTGATATATTAGTTTCTATAGTATGAAACAGTCTTGGTCTAGTGACTTCAGTGTGCGACTCTCATCCCTGAAGACGTAGGTTCTATCCCTGGCTGTCCACCAATGGACTTTCTTTCTATGTACGCATTTAACATTCGCTCGAACGGTAACGAAAAACATCGTGTGTTCACCAGCCTACCTCAGACCGAAAACGTTGACGCTGTTTCAGGCACAGGTACCTGATCTATTTGCCTATTATGAGAAATTATCATGAAAATACAGAAGTTTATAGTAATCTGCAGCCCAGATCTAATAAGGTTGAAACGTTACTTATTGTTTTATGGTATTAAGAATAAATGATTTTGATTAATTAAATTTGAATTTAGGCTTGTCTAAAACACTCATTGGGTGAATCCTGCTTGATTGGGCATCTCAAGAGACACAGGGTGACGGTTTCGCATTAATATAAATATTATACTTTCGGTCTTATACCAATATAAATACTTACTTACATAAATTTAAACTTGTGTTCTATTTGTGTTTGAAATAATCTTAAATATACTAAACGCATTGTGTTTCCTTTATAAATGAAATATTGATGAATACACGTTCGATTATAGATTCGTCGCACAAAAAGCTAATGAAGCGACATTGTTGAGACTAGCATATGAAGCAGTCGCTATTTTGCTCAGTTCGTGTAATTTCTAGTTTAATAAAGGTTCTGTTTTGTATCGCACAGCCCTGACATACGACCAATATAAGCCTTGACTTGTTTAAGCTATCGCGGAATATGCTTCAAATCAAAAATATTCATATCGCTAAATCACCTACATGAGCATACCCCATATACACACACTTACTTACGGACCATCACACAACAGTCAGATTAGGTATTACTTAGTTAGATGTATCTAATAAGTTTGATTGATTTTTTCCTTTTGTAAATTTTTTAACCTTTTTTATATGCATTCCATCTTTGGTTATATCTGTAGTATAATTGTTTTTTTTTTTATATAAAATTTGTATTAGCTGCAGGGTTAAGAAATTAATGAAGTATACATGGGTTTACTACATTTATTTTTTCGGCTGTGACTAAAATACAGAGAGTGATTAAACGCAAAATTAAACTATGTGGTCGTATGTTTGATTCCCGGTTGTACACTATGAGCTAATATCATTAATACTTGTTATATATATATATATGTGTATATATATATATATATGTATATATATATATATATATATAAAAATAAATGAGTGTAACTACAACATTTTTAGGTCTGGGCCTCAGATTTCTGTATCTATTTAGTGATCATTTGTCAATCTAATAGGCAAGTAGGTGATCGGCCTCCTGTACTTGACACTAGCCGTCGACTTCTTGTGGGCAAACCACTACATATACTATGATAAAATTTAATCCGTTTAAAGTTGTTGAAAATCATGAACAAACTTACATGGGTGATATACCATGCAAAAGTGCAAAGCCTTTCCATAAAATCTTATGGACAAAAAGAAAAATACTAAATACAAAAAATAATTCTAATCTGCATCAGTCTCAAGTTAACCCGAACAAAATCGAACTAAAGCCACAATAGCGCGTTCTCAACGCAACATTGACTAAAGAATACAAATCGCGGTATTTATAACTTAACATTTGAGACGGTCTGTATAAATGGATTTATCAAGTCCACACAAAACATAGAAATATACTCGCTATGTGAAAATGCCGGAAATATTATAACAAAGCGTAAATTTTATAGATATATACATTTTATATCTACTAATTAAAGGTCTTGCGAATATAGTGATTTAATATGCGATAGTGAATAGCTCTGTTTATGATAGATATACCTGGGGATCCTTGGAGGAGGCCTTCACCTGCAGAAAAGTTATTGCAAACTAATTATAAAATAAATAATACGTTCTTAGCCAACAATTTGTGTAATTTATTTACTTTTATAAATAGTTGGATTAAGTTTTAAGTTTATTTTGATTTTGCAAGAAATAAAAGACTTTTTTTATTTTTCATTTATAATTTACTATATTTATATGTTTAAAAATATCTAGAAAAAAATATAGTATAGTCCAATCAATATTATACCAAAAGGGACTATGTTTTGTATTTATAGTTTAACGCCATAGACCGTAGTACTGGACAATATAAAAACATATAGTATAGTCCAATCAATATTATACCAAAAGGGACTATGTTTTGTATTTATAGTTTAACGCCATAGACCGTAGTACTGGACAATATAATGCAATATTTAGAGAGATTTTCGGTATTCAAGTCACGGTTTACTTAATAAAAACAAGATTTGACTATTAATCCAGTACATGAAACTATCTGCTATCAGACGAAAAATCTTTACCAATATGCCGTAGGTTACATTGGTTCAGTGCGTAAAGTTATCAATAATTTTTATTATAACGACCACAAAAACATCGATAAAAATCTTCAAAATTCACACATTGCGATCCCCATTGGGAGATATCATGAGATATGATTGCGCAGTCAACCACCTGGGGTCGTTATGCGATAAAACAGATGCTAGTCCACAATAGACGAATATTCGGTAGGCGGTGACTGGTAAACTGCGCTTGAAATGTGTCCATAAACAGTAGCAGACGGCAAAAGTACGGACACGCCCTGGCTTTTAAAATTTAAATTTAGAATATGAAATCACATTGTTTCGTTCTGTCTACACTCTAACCTATTCAAATGGTAGATAAAAAAAAACTAAATTTTTCGTCATGTCTAAGCTTTGGCCATTTTAAATTTAGAACATGAAATCACAATGTTTAGTTCTTTCTACACTCTAACCTATTCAAATGGTAGATAAAAAAAACTAAATTTTAAGTCATGTCTAAGCTTTGGCCATTTTAAATTTAGAATATGAAATCACAATGTTTCTTTCTGTCTACACTCTAACCTATTCAAATGGTAGATAAAAAAAGTAATTTTTTCGTCATGTCTAAGCTTTGGCCATTTTAAATTTAGAACATGAAATCATTCACGATTCTTCGTTATTTAAATTAAATGCAATAAAAAAAGATTTTCGAATTTTAAAAGCCATCACGTATTTATACGTATTGACTTCTTATAGTTCTAAATATGTCATTATAATGTTGCCCTAATATCACTTATCTTCATAAAAATATACATAGACACAACGCAAAGATCGTACCTATTTGATTTTGGTGTCAGTATTAGAAAATAATAAAAAATGATTATACTACAATTTTTTTTAAATCTGGAGTGGAATGGTCCACTATAAACTAGCATACAGAATTAATATCAACAAATTATCCTATATTATTCGTAAACGGTGATAGCAATTTATCTTCGCCGACCACAAAGCGAACGAAAACATTGTTCACAATATTGACACGTTTTTGTTCGAATGGGGTCCAATAGACCCCCCACTTAACGCAGTATTGTCTTGTTTACTGTATTTTATGTGTGGTACAAAGAAGGAGTTAAAGCGCAATATAGACTTATTGGAATAATAATATTATCAGTTTTAAAAATTCCTTTAAAATATACATGTACCTATGTTATGCGATTATTTTTGATAGGCAGATGTCAAAGTGTAAAATACTTTAAATAAACTTAGTTTTATTTTAATTCTATTTAAAATAATAACGAGGACCTAGAAGTAGGTATAACAAAAGAAGTACTTTTAGAACTCCCTTTAATGACTAGTATGTATCAGTAGAGTGACTACAGCCTAGATTTTAAGAAAACTGTCATTCAGTTCATTTAGCCACCCATGAGTGGTTTACGGGAGTCAAAACTAGACTAGATTTACAAAAAGACTGAATTAAAAGATTAAGTTGAATAAAATGCAAGTATGAATGTAAAGCCGTAAATGTATCGCCGAAGCCACACGTTGCACCTTCGAGGAAGAAGCATGGGAACGATATAATAGAAATTACTGGCATGAAATGGATGGTAGAAGCAAAGTATAATGGAAATTTCTGGAATATTTGAGTACTGGATATGTATTTTTTTTTGTTAATAATGTGGAATATCTAGCTTGAAAATATGTAATTAAATACATAGCATAAATAGGCAGATACCTACTAAGAAAAGGTTTAGGCAACAAAAGTAAACCGCTTAATCGAACATCTTGTACCACACAAATCTTTGCACATTTCATTAGCCGACATCACCCGATTCTCAAAGCATTTGGCTTCAAAAATATTATGAGAGATCGTGTCAAATGATGCCATTATTTCGTATTGTCGAATTCAATGTATTTTCAATGAATTTGTCACAGAAATAAATATACCATTATGGCCCTTATTTCATTGTTAGACAGACCTCAATTGCGCACAATTTATATCGAGTACTAGAGAAAGTAAATTGAAAACGTATCTTCAAAGTCATTCGTCAAGGTACTTAATTTTAGGCGGTTTGTTAGTAAATTATGGCTATGTATGAATTTAGAACGAATCTCAAAAGAATTGTACTTTAATATCAATTGTTGAATTGTACTTTGTATGGAACTTATAAATTGTTAGAATATTTTGCACAACGTATATTGTAAACATTATTTTAATCGATTAAGTAGTTCCTAACGAAATAAATAATAGGTACGACTTTTTAACAATAAATTTTGTCGGCTGTAGAACCTAGAATCTCTTGTTTATGCGACTTAACTACTCACCATCTTACCGCCGCCAACGTAGATTAAATTTGTTAATGCAATTTTGATATTATTCTGATATCAAATAATATACATATTTCTTTAAAATTGCAAGTATTTTCTGCGTCAAAGTACCAAAAAAAACAACGGTAAACATAACAGTACGATAAATCAAATTCAGACTTATAAAATACCAATAGATAACAATAAAATGAAGCTGTATCGAACTGTATCAGAATCCCTTACAATAAAAAGATGCTCCAAAAACCATAAAAATACAACAGGAACGAAATCATTAATCAATGTACACTGACGGTGGTTCGCAAAAAATGAACCTGCTAGCCGCGTGAGCACGGCATTTACGCTTTTGGCCAAGTGTGATCCGCAGATTTTATTAATAATATGGAATAATGATGGCTTCTTCAGATCGGGAAACTTTAAATTTGGAACATAAATGATTATTTTTTTAAACCATGATTTGTATGTAAGTATTTTTAAGTATAATACTTTAAGTATATTTTGATATATCAAAAGTATATTAAAATATACCTAAAGAATTCAGACAGACAGTCTTAGTCTAGCGTAGTAAATAAATGAATTCTCCGAAACGTGAAATGAAGTAATAGAAGCATTGGATGGAAATCCGTATTTCTGGGATCCAATAAAGAATAAAGAAAACACAGAAAGCCACACCAATAAAGTTGGAGTATTTTTGAAACTATTTTATTAGATTTTTACATTACTTTGTCACGAATCTTTATTTTCATTACTCTAATCAAACTTGAAACTTTTATCGAATAAATTCCAATACTAAAGGATCTCTAAAGTGTAAAAATTATTTATTCTATTTTGTCGCATATTGAATTCGGGACGCAATAAAATATGGAGCGCTAGTCGACAATATTAATGATACACAAACCTTTTCTTGCTTCTTTGAACTTAGATCCTTCTCGAAAATCTTCATTTTTTCCAACGAATATTTCAATTGTTTAAAATTAATTTATGATTGAATTGTATTGGCGTCTGTTGCTTGACCTTAATTTGATTGATCGTTGAATTTTGACCACCTGGAGGGTCAACTAATTGTTTTTAGTTTTATTCATATTTCTGTTTTGGATCTTGCAGTTACGTCTGTAATTTAATTTTTGAAGACCGTCAAATTTTTTGCCTGTATTATGTTTCTTACTTAAGACAATTATTATCCTAAGAAAAAATTAAAATTATTTTTTAAAATACGTGTGCGTATAAGTATTTTTTTAATCAAAGTAATCTAATTAAAAAACTGTCAATCAATTTAAAGTTAATTTAATGCGTTTAAAATATTTTTGTTAATTGATGGATGTCAAAGCAAATTTATAAACTATTTGTGTAGTACTCGAGTATAATAACGATAATATATTTTTTATGGCATGAATTTGCATATTAAGAGAATTAAGTTAATTACAACGTTTTTAGGTCTGGACCTCAGATTTTTGTATCTGCTTCATGATTATTTTTCAATCTAATAGGAAAGTAGGTATTCAGCCTGACGCACGCCGTCGACTCTTCTCGTCTCAGGTCTCAGGCAAGCCGGTTTCCTCACGATGTTTTTCTTCACCGTTCGAGCGATTATTAAATGCGCACATAGAAAGAATGTCCACTGGTGTACAGCCAAGGATCAAACCTAAGACCTCAGGGATGAGAGTCGCACGCTGAAGCCACTAGGCCAACACTGTTTTGTAAGAGAATTTAGTACCAATGTAAAAGGATCCAGACAAAGCAGGCAAATCTAAAGATTTCTACATTTTCTGATCAATTAACAAATCTCAACCATCGGTCGCAAAAATTGCCCAAAAAACTGAAAAATTATATCAGTATCCCATGTTTTTTTGTCAGTTAAAAAAGAGATTCGATTGTTCTTAAACGTATACCATCATGACATATTTCCCAACATTGTCCATGCGAAAATTAAAATTATTGCAATTACCATCAAAAAATTTACGACGTCGTTCAGATTTCATCAAGACATTAAGATTTTTTGTCGTGAACACTGTTTATGTCGCATTATTACCGTGAACCCGATAAACATAACTTTTATAACTAATAAAGTACAGTGGCATAATGTCGTGTTTATTAAGGTTGTAAATGTTAATTGTACGAATATTATTCTTGCTGATTGTAGCGTTCGAGATATGGTTTTATTAAATTGTAAAACGATGACACAGTGTGCCGCTTTATTGCTTTTTGGATGGTGTAAGCGACGAAGTAACTGCATTTGTTGTAATAAAAAACACAGCAGATTAAATATTTTAATAAACCTACTGAAATACAATATAAGAATATATTTGTAACAACCTGAAAAGTTAATCATTCATGTGAACTTTCAGGATTAAATCTTATTTGTTTTTTTGTGTTTCTGAAACGATGGGTAAGTATTTATTATCTTTTAATGAAAAGAAGACGGTCAATTGTTATAACATATAATCTGTGTTTAACCTAGATTGTTATCTATATAATGATTCTCTATTTCCCTTGGTCACGGCATCACCGATTCCTCTAATTCTTTTTTTGTTGATATTGTCAGAGAAGGTTCTTATGAAAGAAAAAATTAAGTTGGAAAATGTATGAATACTTAACCACCATATTAAGTAATCATGGCCGTTGTTACGATACCAATTTTTTTTCAGTGCATAGCGTTTTTGCAATTCAAACTTTTTTCAAATATCTTTAAAGGGGATGTAAGAAAAATGAATATCGTTTAAAACAAATGGATCGGAGTTATTATATTGATAAAATACATGTTAAATAATTACAGTAACTAAATAATTGTGTGATTAATCTTATAAATCCTTGTTCTTCACATGGCCAGTTATATGTCGCCTGTTCCCGTGTCGAACCTATTTATATACCAACAAACATATACACATATAACAAACATAACATATAAAGCAATAGAATAATAAACACTTTTTTTCTGAAATATTTTTTAGTTAATTATACCAATTCAAAATTAATATTCATAGTTAAGACAGGTCAACGTCTGTCCGCTAGTAATTAGATAAAACGCCAAAACTCACGGATTATATTTATCACACGAAACGAAGTTTACTGTCATAATTAATAGTAAGTTTGAATGGCTAATAAATTTTGATATAGGGTTTTGAAAATGCAAATCACTGTTTCTTGTACCACGCCTGAACACAGTTTTTCATTAATCTCGATTTAAATAACTTTATAGCGGTTACGAGTACTGCAGTTAGTGAGATAAACGTTTATTATTGTAAGTTCAAGTTATTTTCAGATTAACTCGTGCTTTGTTAGTTTGACGAAGTATGTATTTAACGAAGAAACCACTTTTAATTAATTTCTTGCATTTTTTTTAATTTCAAAGTATGTTATAATTTACAGAATTAATTTAATTTTGGAAGTGTCGTAGCACGTCGTCAGTTAGTGATCAGCCATCTATGTTTTATATATGACTTTTATATAAAACTTAGGATAAGGCAATCCGGGGTTCATACTCTCGATTGTGCTGTTAAGTATATTACTATACTATAAGTATACTAGGCTCTAGGCTAAAAATCCGCCATTAATTTTGTTAAGATAGGTACTGTTAGTGTAATTGGTTTAGTTTATTTTTGATTTTATGTAGAAAATATTTTTTTAATATTAATTAGTTGAACAGCTACGAAATAGATTTTAGATGTTAGGAATACGCATAATTATTTCATAATGTATTGCGAATTTAATAAGTGAAATGATGTTGAAATAAAGCTATCAGCGCCATCTTTTGAAAGTCACAGGAACTACGTGAAATTACGCTTGAGTGACGGCGTAACTTAATGTGCCGTTTGACCACTGAATAATTTCCTAAAAATATATAATTTTGAAATATACTAAATTTTGCAATTTAACCACCACCTTAAATAGTAATATTAGGTAATTAATTAGTATATTGTGATTATACTATAAGAAAACATTTTAAAATAGATTTTAAATTGTCGGTCAGCTGTAGTTAATAAGCGATGATACAAATAGTGGGTAACGAGAATGAAGTTATACAAACAATGTTATGACGAGATATTTCGTACAAATATAAACCGCATTGGTATTGTAAATGTATGAGTACAATGATGTTGATTACATCTATGATCCATCAGAAACATAATATGTATATATGTCAACTAACGGAGATTTTCTGACATTCTATATTTTTTTGTTATATTTAGTAGTTTTCATACTATATTACCATATTTTTTTTCCTACAGGTTATATCAGAGATAATATATTTGACTGTGTTTATCTTCTCGCTACTTTCTATGTTCGTATTTAAATTATATAAGTGTGTGTGTTTTCACAAAAAAATAATTTATAATTATAATACATACAAACATTTTATTTTTTAACACACAATCATTATAATTCTAAGTAATAATGTTAATCTCGTTAAACGAATTCTAACAAGAATATATTTTAAACCATTGACAAATTGAGATGTCAGAATTAATGTGACATTTATTTTGAAACGTTCCCAATTAATAATTTAAAATTTCGATATTAACATGGCCGTTATGTTATATTGTAAAACGTATTACATAATGTACTACGAGTAAGTTTTATGGGATTTTTTATTTACGGAAAATATTACAAGTATTCTTGTTTCATAAAAATGATTTATAAACTTTAATAATTATTAATATCAACAATTATTCTGCAAATGTGGTAACTGCAACAGGACGTTCAAATTAAATTATAGAAAAATATTTACAATAGTTATTTTTAATCAAACTATTAAAAAAAAACTTGAATAGATTCGTATTATCAACGTAACAGACATGGATATTAGCACAAATGAAACATTTTCGGGACATTATTTATTCTAATAAGATTCTTGTAGGAGGTATTTACATGTGGTAAGTGGTAAATTGTTGACTACTACGAGTTTACTACGCTTTACGCCATTAGTAAGGCTATAATTTACTGATTGTAGGACATATAATAATTAAAATATAATAAATAAGTAAATTATTATTTGTTTTTAAGCTAGGATTAGTTCTCTAAAATGAATAATATCAAAGACATTTTCCTATATAGAAACCAGTTTATTTGGTAAGTTTATTTGTTTCCTTGGCCTCTGGTCTTCAGTAAGTACAAATTTGACCCCTGGTTTTATACGTAACCTTCGCGCAGTGGGTGCTAACCATAGGTTATTAAGTTTACATTAGAAAGTAGTGGTGTGCTCACAATCGATAGATTACATAAAATTAATAGTATAATGCTGTAGTATTTTTTTTATATTTTAACGCCGTAATTAATTTAACAAAAAGAACAAATTATGAAATATACTCATATCACTAATTTGTCATAGTATATTTGGGCATCTAAGGTTAGCTAAGACATCTACCCAAAAAATAAGAAATATAAAATATATAAAGTAATATTAATAATTAAAATTATATTAAGATTAATATAAGTAATAATGTAGACTAAGTGATGTAACAAAATGATTTGAATATCAAGGAATTAAATACTTTATTATATTTCTAATAGTTTGTATTAATTATTTAATTATTAACAGTCTATATTAAAAATCTCACCAAAATATTAATTAGGTTCTTTGTCGAAACTCAAAAAATAAGATAAGATGTTGAAACTATTATTTCTTATAAGAAACTACCTTTTATCATTTGGATTCAGTTCACCTTGGAACAATAAGCTGGCTTATATTTTTATTCATTATATTTTATTGTTGCTCGATTAGAAGTAGGACCTGGAATAGAATTGTGCAAAATACTGTACAAAATAAGTGCTTCCTTAGTAAAATCATTTGTTAGCGTAATCTGTATTTAATTAATAAAGTATTTCCGAACCAATGTGACATTTGTCTGTTGCCTCCTGTAAAAGCCCCCTTAATATGAGCTCTTTAGTTTTTGTAGTATAAGTGTCATTTAGATTTGTGTTAGCGTCGCAACCCGTCTCCTCCTAATTTCGTGTTATAAGCTTTAAACCATTAAAGTCAGTTGTTACCCAGCTTCAAACAAAGAGTTTTATTTAGACATCTACATACAAAAACTCCTACAAAAATTTTCACAACAAAGTTATCGATATATTACAATACTTGGCGTATAACTAGCGTGACCCAAGTGTCGCGTGCATTTTATATGATAGTGTAAACAACATTATTTATGTCGCTTTTAGTGCAACTATTCATGGTTTCGAAACTTTAGAGAAAATCTATGGTTTATTCTTAGATAGAAATTTATATCGACAAGGCTTATTTACAATTTAGAATAAGTAATCTTAGAGTTTCGTTTAGGCTATTGGTGTATTTATTATTTAATCTGATTGTGCGTTTAGGCACAGAGGGCAAAGGGCCTGGACGCTCTTCTTTCTCTCTCTTTTCTCTTTCATGGACACTCTCAATGCCAGACACGAATAAAATGATTAAATAGATTCTCCAATCAAGAATTATTAATACAGCAAACGGATAATTTATTTACTTTAAGTCCGTTTAAGCAAATCTGTTAAATTATAGTTTATATAATGATAATTTGTTTTTAGAGCAGTGTTGGCCTAGTGACTTCAGCGTGCGAACCTACGACCTCAGAGATAACCCAAGGATGAGCTTGAAGGTTCGATCCCCGGCTGTGCACCAATGGACTTTCTGTCTATGTGCGCATTTAACATTCACTCGAAAGGTGAAGGAAAACATCGTGAGGAAACCGATTTGTCTTAGACGCAAAAACTTGATGGCGTGCGTCAGGCACAGAAGGCTTGCCTATTCAATTTACAAATGACCATGAAACGAATACAGAAATCTGAGGCCCAGACCTAAACAGGTTATAGCGCCATTGATTACTCTCACTTTGTTTTAAAACTTGAAAGATATTTTTATATTTTTGAAACTGTATACCTCTATAAAGCTTTATATTTGAAAAAAAACGCAAAGGAACTAATAAACATTTTGGCTTTTGTATAAATTATGTATTTGTATGTTTGTTGTAGTAGGTATATATAAAACGTAGTATAGTATTAACTTCCAAGTTAGCTAAATACAGGTTAAAAATGAGCCTTTATTATTATAACAAGCACTCTCTGGTACAAATACTCTTAGAATAAGGAATTAAATGAAAGAACAAAAAGTGTTTAAAATACTAAAGAGTGTTGAAAACTGTCAGAGACAAAATTGCCTTACGATTACGACGGTTTAAAATGACAAACGGTAGGTTTTTTTAGAATATGTGATGTCATTTGCATTCATACAAACAAGAATTTATTAACACACTGCATTAGCTGATACTTATTAATTGTTTCAACATTTTGCATATTGACAAAGTTTGCTCAACTCAACTCAACAATAAAATGATATCGTGTTAATTATCATATAGCAGGTATGTCACAGGTCTTGTGATCTACAAAGCCCCCACTTTGGGGCAGTCATTGCCCCCCTATAACGGTACAGGCGTGGCCTGCGTCGCACACACCAATCGCAGAAGTGCCGCCCGACCGCCGATCATCTAAACGAATGATCTAGCTTACTTGTCATTTTGCGTGCACCCGATTGGTCGTTGATAATACCTTTTTGGCGGTGATCTACTTTCACACCTCGGTATTAAATGTCATCAACTTTGCCCTAATTAAACAGTTTTGCGAACCGCAATGACTTGCGCCCTTTGAGCCACCTGTGCGGGAGCGACAACTATATTCATGCGCATACGTTCCGTATTTATAATACGCATAGAGAAAGTAACGGTATAATGCGACCTTCCCACCCGGTGCCCGCGTGTCGACTGACGGATGAGCGCGGGTTAACCTCTGATAATAAGTAAGAGGGAGACAGTGATATATGGTGTGTGACGTGCGAGCGAGATGCAAGATGTATCTTCTTCGGTGATCGTGAAGCGCAAGATGAGTGTACAGTCACACACGAACCATATCGGAGTAAGCTTCGAGACGGTTTGAATGACGAAACGCGCGATTTGCGTTGCGCGTACGCACGTTCCAATATAGAATTCGCGCGAACATTTTACTAGTCAATTAAATTTTTGTGATTCTGTGGTTATGTGGTGTGAATATATGAAAGAGTAATTCAGTGAATACGATAATAACTTTTTGATATAACTGTATTGGGTATCAAGTGGAGTTTCTACAATCAACATTTTTTTTTTATCAACCAACGTAAGTACTTTTTTTTTACATTATACGTTTTCTTTTTGCTTTGATGGTATTTTTTTAAACTATGAGTAACACAAACGTTTGACAATAGACTATAAATAAGTGAACCGTTAAGCTATCAGATTTACAAACGCGTGGGTGGAACACCTGTTGTGTCAAAAAACTGCATAAAAACGGAATTTTTAAAGGTAAACTCGACAATTTATATACTAAAGAAACTGATATTCACCGTTTGTATTTGCGTCTTATAAGAATAATTTTATATTTTAAAATTTAAATTTACATAAAACTGTACGACGGAAAACTGTCAACTATATAAAAGAGTTCAACGGGCGTACATCTCGATTTTTGATAAATTAAAAATATTGATTGAAATGTTTCAAATTAAAATTCCAAAACGACATCACTAGTTGAATAGAAATTATCTTCAACATTGTGTTGCTCACCTATATTTGTTTATGGGTGAACCATAACATTGTACATATGTATCACGATTCAGTATCAACATTGATTGATTACCCTCAAGCGAACATTGCAATTATTGTACTGCTTTTAGAACTGCAAATATATGATCGATGTTTTTTGTTTTAGAGTGTTGAAAAATCTGCAAATATCATTTAAATTGGATGTACGTAAACGAGATAGAATAAGTTTATCAATAATGTGATTATAATTAACATTTTTTTTTAATTAATTGAACCATAAGTGATATAACATAAGATTGTTCTCCAACTTGTACTAAAACTAAATTACTTAATGTACGTAACTTCGAGTTATAACAGTTATGTATCGTAAACTTTTGTGACTAAATTTAAGATGTATTAGAGAGCTGATGTATTGAGTAGAATATTGTAGGTATTATGAATATAATGAGTGTGCTAGTAAAACTATAAACAGGATGTTTCGTATTAGCAAAAATATCTACCTACTTACCTTTATATGTTCAACATTGATTTTTTCATAGAAGTTAATAAGAAGGTAAAAATCAAGTATATTATTGAATTAACATAATGTTTGACACATGAAAAGTGTATCACTCATACTTAAAACTATAATAAAACTACTTGTTATATAGGGAGTACATGAGCGAATGCGTCATTTTAAACTATTTTTTCTTTGTATTACGTCAACATATGTGAACAAATGTATTGTTTATCTCCAAAAACCACCATAAAAACTATCAAAACAATAAAAACTTAGATTAATTCTCATAAAAATGAATTTTTATTGCAAAAACTTTAGAAAAATTAACCTAAATAATAAATGAATCGGAGAACTAGAACATTAGCACATGTCGTAAATATAAAATGATATAAATTTATTGCAACCAAGTATTTTAAAAGACACAGGCTGTTTTTATAAGAATTAAATACTTTATTTCAATTTAGTCTACATAAAACTGTAATTATATTTTTAAAAGATAAACTATGAGAGATATGAGCAGTGTTAGCTTCAGCATGCGACTCATCTCTGAGGACGTAGGTTCGACCCACGACTGTGCACTAATGTAGTTTCTTTCTGAAAGAAAAATATCGTAATACCGGCTTGCCAAGACTCATAAAGTCAACGGCATGTGTCAGGCACAGAAGGCTGACCATATACTTGCTTATCAGATTGACAAACGATCATAAAACAATACAGAAATCTGAGGCCCAGACCTTATAAGCTTGTACCACAGCTTTTACTTTATATGAAAAATTTTGTTTGATAATAAATAATTTTAGCTACATATAAGGTACAGGCACTACTATGTACTCCTATGCTAAATGTATAATTTCATACTGGAGCCCCTAACAATAACTATAAATAAAACTTTATATTAAGTTTCAGAAATATTAAAGAACGTGGTTATAGAGATGAGTATTTTTTTATTGATATAGTGGTATGCTTAGAATTTATATTATAATATATTCTTCTTCGATGTTGCTAAACAATGCTTGTTATTTAGTATCTATTCTCAAACTAATGAAAACAACTGAAGAATTAATTTACCGATAAACTCTTAGGAATGTTTTTTTCTACAGTAATACCAGTTTAAAAGTATACAATAACTATTCAAAAATGTTACTATAGATACAGATTTACATATGGTATCCTTTATACTATATAATAACTGGCTTTTAAAAAGTTATTACCACTAGTCGGTAATTTAAATAATCCATCAAAATTATTTTATAGACGAATAAAGTTTAATTTGACTATTTATATTATTAAGACTGAAAGTTAGTCTAGGCTAGAACACACTGTATATTAAAATTTACTAGATATAAAATTTTAATTTAATTACTGCGCTTGCGATCGAAAGTGCTGTTTCGTTAAGCTTTAACGGTGTTTTATGTTATGATACCGAATTTTATTAATATCTCCGTGGGAAAATGATCTAGATGATCAACTGTCACAGATTATTATAGCAATATATTTTTATTAATTAAAAAAGCTTAAAACCTCTTTTTTATATATATTATTTAAGGTACTATAATGCTATATCTACAGTATTGTCACAAGCTATTTTGTCTAAAATATATGTAAATTTTAGTAACCGTATGTTCCAAAAATAAAATAAAAAAAAACTAGTAATTAATCTCTCTATGTTGTGTGTATTTTTACGGTCTTACGGTCTTTTAAAGAATTGGTACGCTCTCTCCTTGAAGGCCTTATTAATATTATCCTGCAGTTTCACGCTCATTTGTTTGTCGCCATCATTCCCATTTCTCATCCCTCATCCCTCACCTCACCTCTACTCTCATCCCTGAGGTCATAGGTTCGACCCCCGGCTGAGCACTAATGGAGTTTATATCTGTGTGCATTTAACATTCGCTCGAATGGTGAAGAAAAACTTGAGGAAACCGGACTGTCAAGACCCACAAAGTCGACGGCATGTGTCAAGCACAGGTTCACCTACTTGCCTATTAGATTTACAAATGGTCATGAAATAGATACATAAGTCTGCGGCCCAGACCTAAAATAAACAAATTATTTAATCGTCAGCAAAGAAAATAAAATGCTGGGCCTGAAATATTAAAATTCTTAGGACATACATCATATCCTGTTAATATAAGAATTGTACACAATATATAAAATAATTTGCAGGTGTTTTGCATGTAACCATTATTTATATTAAAATATTCTATAATCTGGTTTCGTTTTTAAATTTATCTCAGGATCCATTGTTTTAAGTCACAAAAGGCATGATTAATGTACACATGACAAATTGTCAGTAGTCATTAAAATACAAAAATATTTTTCGTGATATAAAGATATTTTTGACTTTGCTTTTTTATTTCTTTTAACATATATGAAAGGCAAGCCTTTTCGCTCAAGAAAAAAATAAATAAAACTAAATAAACCATATAAAAGACAAGTCTTTGTTGATTTACTATTTTATATAACAAGGTATTAATCAAAACTCGATATTAGCTTAGCTATTCCTTAAAATTTTCTTATCTTAAAAGAATAAGTTTTTAAAAGTGTCTTATAATCAAATTTATGTAAAAACACAATTGTTTACATTAACTGAGAACCATTTTATTTTATTTTGTCTTTATGCTCAATAAATATAATAGGCGGTAATTCATTAATAGATGACGCCATCAAAACAAGGTCATTTGTATTCCGAGTGGAACCGACGGAACATGTGTAATTAAAGAGAACATTAGAATCGCACTTATTATAAGTTTGGTATAAGTTAAAAGCGGAAGCGAGAGCGTAAAATAATATGCTTTAAACGGACTAACAATTAGTTAAAACTTAAAAACTACATTGCTTTAATGTGGCATAAAGTATTGACTACTTTCCTCTTGTTATGGTGCCATCACCTTTAGAAAGATGGCGATCATCATTGGATACCACGCTTCGGCACATTGACTTGGTGCTTTGACTATTGTCTTAGATTCTTCAACTGCCACTGCCAAGCAGCTGCCAATTGCCTCGTATGATAAGTTGAAGGAGATCGTATTTTCTGGTATTATGTAAGACGTGTCCAAAATACTTATACCACTTTGTTGATCGCAAGACGCAAAACTTCAATAAAAGTTTGCATTTCATATATCATATTTAAAAAATCGAATTACCCACCATACACACGTGCAATCATTGTGCTAAATAACTATTAGTAACTGGACTAGCTAGAAGGCATATCTAACTATCAGTCAGTAAAATATATGCGACAATACGCTTATTGCAAGATAACTAACATGTGGGTGAGAGAGAAAAATTTGTTTTTGGTCGTTAATCGTACACAACCATAGCAAATACAATTTTTTAAATACTTTTACTAGATTTAGTGTAGTGTAGATTTATTAAGCCCATATAGTGTGTTTTGTCTTTATCGCCGTCCTAAAATTATTGCAAATATTATTAACGATTGCTTTGTTTGATAGATCCCAAGATACCTCATTTTCTTACAGATTGTACCACGCATGCAAAGTAGAAAGTAGAAGTTTTTACAACTGGGTGTGTCTGCGGTCACCAACATGACATTTTCACCTTACGAGTTAACTTTATTGTCTTCCTAGACTTTATTGCACTGACAGTGGTCGTAAATTAAATTGAGAGACGCCACATAAATATTGATTGAAGTTTGAAACACTTGTGTTTTCTTCCCGAATCGTAATGACGTAACCGTCTTTCATATTGTGTCGAGTTTACCTTTCATTTTTAACTTAATTAAAATAGTGACGAGCATAATTTAATGATATCGTTTTTAGTTTATAAAAAAACTTGTACTGTTATTTAGCATTAAACAAATTTCGTATTATTTTGAGGGTACCTTGATGGAAATGACAATGCAATTCTGCGTCTGTTTGTTCTGTAGTTCGCTTTAAACGCAAAGGTAAATCCAGTAACATCTTAATTCATTCTATATACATTGATCAATATCCTTAAACTTGAACCGGAATACTTGTGTCAAGTTTATAGTAGAGAAGAGAAAAGAAGGATTTGAGTAGTTAAATCTACTTAATAAAGAAGTAGATACTTATATAGAAGTTTAAACCACCAAGATAAAAAATTCACATGATTTATGTATGTATTTAAAAAATATAGTTTTTCTTTTAAATTGCATAGCAAAATTTTACTTTTAGTTCCTGTACAAATTGAAATTAATAAAATTGTTAGACATAGATCGTTGGAGCTGATAATATTTATATTAAAATAAATTAAAACATAAATAGAAGCTATGAATAAATTAAAAATCACACCTGGTTTATGAACAAACTGTTAAAGATTCGATTGTATTTAGTCAACTTTTGACCGCATACACCTACAATTTAGAGGACTAATTGCATTCTTATGAAACTTCGACTCAGACTTTACGCATTTATTTCATCTTTTCACCCAATTGATCAGTCTATATAACAAGTGCTGACACTCCATCTTCTTGTTATCCTCGCATGTATCACCCGAATTTTGCTAGGCTTTATTTGCCACCAACGACCCCATAGGTAGATAGGGTTGTATATATCACAACCAATCGGCTGACACAGATCAAAGATAATTATATTATTTCTCGCAACTGATTACATATAATTATTTGTTCCGGCAACAGTTAGAAGTTACAATTACTTTGATATACAGCAATTTCTCCCCTTTTTTTTACTCAAATGACACTTGAGTCATGTAGCTTACACATTTTTTTGTTAATTTAAAGATTATTTTTTACGTATTATTTATTTTCATTTAATTAACATCTATTTTTGTTTCTCACAGTTATATAATTAAAAGATACAACGCTGTTTCTCGGATCTTTAATCTCATTAGTGACCATTGAAAATGTGATGTGAATGGTGACTTTTTCACCTGTATTTCTAAATGTAGATTGAAGAATTTTATTCCTCGTTTGCATACAACTAACATGTATATACTAGGAAACGTTGAACGGCGAATGAAAAATGAGAATGGAATCCCTTTTTTGTTCTATTGAATAAATTTGCATAAACTAATGTAATTAAATCTCACTATGAATTATTCTATCACTTACGATTTGTTATGTTAAAATAACGTTTCTTATTTATCACAAACTAAATATTAATTTAAGTATTTTCAATTCAGTGCAGCGGTTGTGAAAGGTATGTCAAATATGCTTATTTATTTTGAGGAAATTATTGCCGTGCACCATCCCTATGTGGAACCAGCTGCCCACTGAAGTATTTCCGAACCAATTCGACTTAGGGTCCTTCAAGAAAAGAGCTTACTAATTCTAAAAAGGCCGGAAACGCACTCGCGAGTCCTCTGGCATTGAGAGAGTCCATAGGTATCACTTAAAATCAGGAGAATCTCCTGCTCGATTGCCCCCTTGTCTATAAAAAATATAAGTATAAAATTGTCCCAGTAGGACAACATTGGAATACTTAAATTATACATTTATTACAAATAAAGTATTTTTTTTTAATTTTATAAGTACTAAATAACTTTAATCAAAATTTAAATATTCTGTACCTTCAAGATACCTCAGGCATCCCATCATTCCATTTGTCCCTCCTTTCTGAAGTACGCGTTTTGGTACAAGCCGTTTGGGACATCAAAGCCGATATCCAGATTAAGCATTCTGATAAACGAGATAGGTCTGAATATCCATATGTTTCACTCACACTTCAAAATCGATTTTCGATCAATTTCAATTGTTTAGTTTAATATAATAATATTTGTATGATCTCTTAGTGTTTGTCATGTTTGCCTCTAAGTGCTTGTCAATTAAAAAGTGTGAATTGTAGTTCTTTTACCAATGCATCAGTGTGCCGAGCCTTGGCAAGCTTTCAGTACTTTGGTATAATTATAATATTTTATATTTCTTACTGGAATTATTACTACGCTCGTACCGTATGGTTATGGTATTATCGAACATAGTTACGCAAAGCTTAAAAATACTATACACTCACAAAATCCTTCTAATAATATGACCATGCTTAGTCTATTACATTTACATAGATAATATTTTATTAGGCTGGGTCAAGATGCGATCAAATATTAGCCTTGCGTCACGAATATGTAAACGTGCTACTTAACTTGTTCTATTTATTTGTGATTTTATCTGAGATTATTTAAATAATGAAATCACTGATATTTTAGATTAAAGCGCATTTAATCTTTACATTGCGTAATAGAAAGGATGTTTTTTACTTTAGTATTATGTAAAAATTTAAATGTGTTTTATTAGTATATTAGTTGCCAATTTGTAAAGATATTAGAAAAGTACTATGGAACAACAACACATTAGTACAAGCGTTATTGTTATAATTATAATTCTAACGAAGCGAATAAAGGTATATTTGTCTCAAGTGTTCACACGGGGTCTGACAGTCTAAGTGACCTCTGACGGGTGACCTCGCCGGCCACTGACTGATCGAGTTTACTATTCACTTTTAAATGACGTGGACAGCAGACAGTCCTTTGGACAGCTTGAGTACCGTACTATCCCTATAGAACGTGTTGGTGACAAAATTAACGGATTTATTTATAATGTATTTCCACGATTTATATTCATATCTAAGTTTTATTAAATTTCATTTGTCTTATTATATGAAATGAACCATTCATTTCAGATCATTTATAAAACAAAATAAATTTTATTGGTCACCAAACCAACGTAGTATTTTATAAGCAATCTTCTACCGCAGTTATTACTCACATTATTGATTTGTATTAAAAAAAAATATTTATTGACCAACACGAGTATATTTTTAAATTTATTCCTTGGACAGCGTGGAAGGTTTTTTTGGCGAGATAAAATCAACAAAAATTAAAATCACACAAGTTTTTACCAAGTACTCAGGTATTTTATTTTGGAAAAGCAAATTGCCTATGGGGATAGCATAGAAAAACGTTCCATATGTTGGTATGCAGCTTTTAAAAGGGTGAGCTGATTAAAATCACACATTAAGGCAAAACAAAGTTCGCGGGGGCAGATATTTCTAGATAAAAAGGAAATCTTTGTACGTATGTGTGTTTCCTCATTAAAATTCACTGAGTATTCATCTCAGAGCATGTTCTAATTTAAATTACTGTGTGAACTTTAGCCTTCCATCGTGCTTAGTTAGCTGACAGCGAACTGAGCTGTCAAGCGCTGACGTGAGCGGTGACTTTTCACATCAACATTCTCAACATTCTTAGACATATGAGTTAATTTGAATTAGAACGCTTCATCCTGCATTTTATTGTCTCAACATCCTTGACAGGTTTTGTAAAATATAGTTTAAATCCTGGAATCTCACAAACCAAAGAGAATGCCACAGACAAAGTTAGCAAGCTTTGAAAATCGAACAGGAAATAAGGAAAACCACTTGACAACAGCGTTTTACAGTTTTACCGCCATTTTATGCTCGGTGGAAAGTGACGCTATTTTACGACTCGCCCATTGTAAGTTTTCTCCGGAATTGTACTTACTTGAAATTACCCGATGAAAAACACCTTTGAACTTAGGCCTAATCAGCATTTGAATATCTAAATGGTCATTTCGATAGGTAATAGTTAGATTTCAACTCTCGATAGACTAATAAAGGGATTATGGGTTATTAAAAGAGATAGGGTTTCAAGAGATTGAAAATTAATGCTGACAATGTCATAAACATCACTAAATATTATTAATAAGATAATGTCTTTTTCATATATTTTCGTCTGTTTGAGATATACTCTGCTTCTGTATGGAGTTTAATACGGTTTCCATCTACAAATGGAGACAAAACATTCCTATAATAGAAGTGTTAAAAATTTGAAGGATTATATTTATTTTAAAAAATGCATGGAAACATACTGGGTCCTGCTCGATAGAACAACCAAACAAGACAAAATCAAGTGGTTACAAATCAAACAAATCAACTTTGACGTAACTCACACACTGTTAAGTGTTTCTTTTTATAAAGAATAATGTAAAATCTATAGTTTCAATATTTGTCAGTTTGTGAGCATTATGTATCTACATAATAATTTAGTTATCTGCTGCATTGTTTAGACTAGACTACCTTCTGGAAAACCTTAGAGTAATATTTTTAAATTTGTAATTTTCACCTTGCCTTTTGCCTGCCCACCAGTGCCTTTTAAATAAATGATCCCAATTGAAATAAATGATTTTACTTTGACTTTATATGCGCCAGAGTGACACGTGACTCTCACCTCTCAACGTGGTGGTTAGAAGTCCTAGCTGTTTACCAATTTTCTATCTATGTGTGCGTTAAATACTTATAGTACGATGTAAAAAGCATCGTTTAAAAGTTGCCACGTCTAATAATTAACGGCAAGTTTCAGAAACGGAGACTCGATCAGGCTTCGACCATTCGACATAATAACCTTCTATGTATGTATATGTGAGAGAAGAAATAAAGATTATTATTATTATTATTATTATTTACTTGTTAAATTATGATGCAGAAATCTGAGGTCAAAATCAAGGCGATAAAGCAACTGTTTGTATGTAGAGAAAAAAGCGAATATATTTATATGTCAAACAAAATATTTATGTAAATGAAAACATCGTTTATTAGAAATAACAAATATCAAATATTTATAATAATTTTATTTGGATGTTTGAAAATGGTTTGGGTTCTGTCGAGTCCGTTAACTATACTAGATAGTTAATCACGATCATTGAAAAATATTTTATAATTTTTTCGATCGACTCTTATATATTAAATATATCATGTCTTATGTTAATAACTCAATAGATTAAAACATTGGGTGTGCCTTTCCACCTGTGTACTATATTTGCATATTCAATGTATATATAAATAAAAAATCAATTGCGCTACAACCTTTTTAGGCCTGGGCCTCAGATTTCTTTATCTGTTTCATGATCATTTGTCAATCCAGGCAAGTAGTCGATCATCCTCCTGTGCCTGACACGGCAAGCCGGTTTCCCTCAATGTTTACCGTTCGGGCGAATGTTAAATGCGCACAAATAAAGAAAGTTCTTTGATGCCGAGGATCGAACCTACGACCTCAGGTATGAGCGTCACATGCTGAAGCCACTATGATGGTATAAAAACAGTTTTTATTCAAGTAAATAAGTTCTTAAATACCTATATACATTATACAATAAAACTTGAAATTTTCGAATGACGTTATAAATAGTTTGCATAATAGTGGTAATTTCTAAATTCGATTAAAAACTACTTTAATTCGAATTCCGGATCTTAATGAGTCATCGCTAAATGTGATTTTAGATAATATGAATATAGTCCTATTACCAAAAATCCAGTTTGTTTGGTAGTAGTTCAGTAATGTTCTTTGCGATTAAAATTTGCCCGCTTTATGCCCTAGGATTGCGAACTGGTAGTAAATGAAAATTTTCAATTAATTTAACTTCTTTTCTGATGTTCATAAGTGTTTTTGTTTATACGCATAAAGTTACTTTGAGTTTGAGTTAAAAACTAACCAAAACAAATTTTTAAACATTATATCTGTATGTCACGACTTATAATTACTTTTTCCTTCTGTTGTTTAGGTCGCCATTTGACCTATCACATATCGTCTCGTTCGTGTTCAGTAATCCTATATCAAAGAGTAAATTGTGATTTAATGTTAATTTCATTGGTATTTATTGTCCAGATGCGAGCACCGTCCATAAACTGGATTTAGAAAAATGTATCAACAGTTATTTTAATGTGGAATTTTATTTTTACACATTTATGCATGACTCACACTTTTCTATTCTAAAATTGTGTACATAATTATGTTGTCAATTCTTTGAATTGTTGATATATAGTTAAAATTGTATTATAATCTCTTACATCCCAACAGAGCAGTGCCTAGTGGCTTCAGCGTGTAACCGGCCTCATCCCTGAGATTCGATCCCCGGCTGTGCACCAATGGATATTCTTTCTATGTGCGCATTCGTCATTCGCTCGAACGGTGAAGAAAAACATCGTGAGAAAACTGGCTTGTCTTAAAATTCGACGGCGTGTGTTAGATACAGGAGGCTGATCACCTACTTGCTTGTTCGATTGACTAATGATCATGAAACAAATATAGACATCTTAGGCCCAGACCTAAAAAGGTTGTAGCGCCAATGATTTATTTACATTCCAATCCAAACAAAACCTTCCAAATTAAGGAACTTAACAGTATCCAAACGTTTACTTTCAGTATGAATATTTAAAAGGAATAAAAAGCATTGAACCCTTGAGACATCATTAAAAGCAAAACCAAATAACAGTTCACCTAAAAAAAAACTCTTCCCATAAAGCATTGTCAAGCAACAATATTGTCTCAAAATAATTTATTACAACAAAACCAGTTAAATTGACTTCTGGTCTGTTTGTCATTGTTCGTATAAGTGGTGTTATTTTGTAATAGACTCAAAGTTAACCCCTGACATGTAAATTGGGACCGGTTGGAGCTTCCGTGTATTAGGGTTGATCTGAAGTGGTCTTTTGACCGATATTTTAATAGACACCATATGGGGCGGAATTAGAAGCTTATAATTTATAAGATAGTAAACGTTGAATCATATATATAAGATTAGATAATTTATATATATATTAACGCAACTGGGGCCGACAGGGAGGAAGGTCTTGTAATGAGTAGTCCGAAAAATGCCAAAAGAGAAGTTAGATTAACATTATAGGCGAATACAAGACTTTGAGCGATGAAAAGGAAAGCTTAACTGAGCCGGACTAGTGGCCGGAGACAAGTAGTTCGGCCCAGGTACCGCTGGAATGCAGAGTGGGAATCTGCTGCAGCTTAGATGGCCGGATGTGGCACAGGACAGCTTCGTGAATATCAGTAAATTAGCTCACTAAGGCGGTTATTTTTTTAAGATTATTTTATATTTATTGATGTAAAAACTAGCGTAATGGTAGCCAGTACTGCTTCTTGATTATCCTTCAGCAAGCTTGAGGGTTTTAGGTTTTAGATAATGATCCATCATTTGAACAATATAACCTATATGCAATAAGAGATTTCTTATTTATATAATAGTGTTGGCGAAGTGACTTGAACGACTCTCATCCTTGACGTCGTAGGTTCGAAACCGGGAGTGAATTTTTTAAACATCAAAATGTTTCTTATTCAAGTAATTTAGCACAACCGTGACTCAAATTAACCATGACTAAAGTCATAAGTTTCGCTGGGTTCGCTCAATTTTTGACATTACAGCTACGCCCACAGGTGAGCTTTCCAAATATTTGTCACTCGACAAGCGCGATAAAAAAATGACAATGACAAACACAATTTGCGATTTCGAAAACGCATTGAAGAGCGCGGAGCCGTGTCAAAATATGTCATCCGTGAATTTGGGTTTGACCTATTGTGATGGGTCTGATCGGCGTGTGACATCTTACAAAACTAAAACTGTCTCTATGAGTAATTAAAGTAAAGTAAAGTAAATCGATTCAGGAAATTAAAAGACGTTAAATATAATGCATTGGAAAGTCGCATATCAATTTGGTGTGTAATTACTAAGATATAACCTAAGAAACTTTTATTGGTTGGATGATAAATTAGATTCAATTGTACTTTTTTTTATAATATACAATGCGCAGTGCGATTGCGAACTCGGAGAAACTGATCGTGGTTGGTAACACGGAATGCATCATGTGGCCGCTCACCAACCAGGTGGAAAGATCAAATCAAAGACTCATCGTTCTCAAAACTACAATATTGTAAAGATAAGCGCTGGACAGAAATTGGTAGACACAGATTGTCCGCTTCAGCTGTTTTCTTGCTGGCCATGACGCTTACACATGAGCTATCGACTGAAGAGAGAGATAATTTTTTATAAAAATTAATCTGAGAAGTCATAGGCTCCTGAATCGCAACAGCCTGGGACATTTATGTAATAAATTTATGAAGATAAATAATAGAACTTATTACCTACATAAGGCAATATGTTTAAAATGTAACATCAAATGTTATAATTTAGATATAAAATATTCATAACTTCGGTCCAATAATTCATACTTGCAAAAAATGTAGGGAACTTTATACCCTACAATGCACTTATAAAATTAATCACGCTTCCAGTGTCGTTTGTTGGTAAACTCATGGCACAATACCATTGTGTCCCATGAACGTATTGTTAAACTCAATATTAGATTTTATGAAAGGATTATGATAACTTATTTGCACAATGGAGTTTACATCTCGATTTTAGGTAGATTAATTAGAACACAAACATATGTCTTATAATTATTGTAAATGTTTAACGTTTAGACATTGAGTAAATAAAGAATTAAAAAAAAAACAACATTTTGTAGTATGCTTATTTAGTTTTTAGCACCAGCTATTCTTGTTCTAAGTAATATGTTACAAAACCCTTAAATTAATTTAATACATGAATTATCGCGAATATGAAAAAGGCAGCGGTCAAGAAAATCTAGAGTTGAAACCTTGTAAAAAAAATAGGAATCGTTATTTATCTTATAGCAAAGTTGGCCTAATGACTGTTATCCTTGAGGTCGTGGGTTCGATTCCCAGCCGTTCACCAATTCCGGTCGTTCTGTCTATGTGTTCATTCTACATTCACTCGAAGGGTAAAGGAAACAGCCTTGCTTTAGAAAAAGTCGAGGACGTGTGTTAAGCACAGTAGGCTGCCTATAAGATTGACAAGTGATAATGAAACAGATACAAAAATCTGAGCTTAAAGTTATTTTCAAGCGTAAGCGTATTATGTTTGAATAATGCACACGGCCAATCTACTAAACACTGCCATTAACATGGCGCTGACCAAAATGCGGGAACTCATTAGACGACCATCACGGTTCTATTATAAAACCATTACAGATCAATTCCGATGGTGAGTTCCACTTCGAACTAGAGGATTTTTAATGCCTTGAATACCTTTCATTGAATGATATAATGTTAATTATTGAGACGTTGTGTTTTGTTTTTATAACTTATTTAGTCTTAGAACAGTGGGTTTTCTGAATAAAATTAGGTTTAGTGCGAATACTTATTTAGGCGATTTTTCAATAGGCTTTCAAATATTATAAACATTCACCACTATAGGTTTATTATTATATTAATAGAAAAAAAATCTCGAATGACAATGACATTTTGTTTTACGTTACAGATTTTATGCAATTTTTCCCAACTGCCAACGAACTGGAGGCTCACCTGATATTAGGTGATACTTCCGCCCATGGACATTCACATTGCCAGAAGAATCGCTAATAAGTTGCTTTGGTTGGTGGAATGTTCCGCACTAGACTAAAGTATTTGCTAACTGGAAATAAATGCGAAACTAGTGTCTTGGAGATTTTTATAAAAAAAAATCTAAAATCTTATTGATCCAACAGTCCTATACGGAAAGCACTGTTTGCACGTAAATCTGAGCGAACTAATTCTCCATAATAATATTTTGAGACGTGGGAAAGTGAAGTAAAAGTAACATCATATGAAGACATACTATATCGTCCGTTTAACACAATGATATATTTGTTAGATTTCTATCCAGTACAGATGCTGGACAGTTTAAGTCCCATAATAGCATCGAATATTTTCTTTTAAATAGATAACTTTCTATTGAGTTACTTCTAACTTATAACACTTAAATATCTAAGGGTTTAGTAACTCACCGAGCCTAGCTCCTTCCAGAAGCTTAGAAGTTTTCTGGACACCTTGCAAGGAGCGACCTCGCTGCTCCAAGAAAGCCTCCGTGGAAGGCACTGTCTGTCGTGCCTATTACAAAGAGATGGAGAGGAGACAGTGGCCAGTTATTGTTCCTATCATTATTTTGCGATTAGTTCCTCTGAAGCTTAAAAGTTGCTTTGTCACTAGCGCTTAACTGCTGGAAGTGGCATTTTGGACTGTCTACAGTCCGGCTTTTGCAACCATCGGTGTTGTTGGAGTTGGTGTTGGACTCTCTAATACTTAACGTAATTTAACAGGCACTGAACATTTTAGCTTACGTTTTCTATAGAAATAATAGTTAAATTTTAACTGAGATGTCAATACTACGGTCGTTATCATATTCCTACATTCATATTAACAATTTATGGTTGTATTTAAGTGAAGAGAAAATAAGCTTTTTATACTTTCTAACGGCAAATGAATAATCAATTAATATTAGCTATTAATTTTGATTAATAGATTAGATTAGCAATGATTGAAGTAACTGCAATTTTTAATTATTTTGTAGCCAGCGAATGTGCTTCAAAAATACCCTTGATGTAAGTGGAAAAAAATACATATTTTTAATAAAAATCGTAGGTTTTGTAAACTGCCTCCTGGCCTCAGTGATTCTTCAATTCGCGGAGAAACTATTTCAAAAATCAGTGGTGATACCTGTATCTGTTTTGTGATCATTTGCTAATTTTCTTATAGGTGATTAGCCTTCTGTGCGTGACGCACGCCGTTGTATTACCAGATTCTTATGCAATTCCATTCACCGTATTTCATTTAGATTTCATTTGTACTATATTCACACCTACCTACCTCCTCAAGGAAGACACCCTGAAACCACAAGGCCAACATTGCTCCTACTACTTGTATCCTACGTATATAGTGTCATAAACAAATATCTCTAAACGTATGCTAAAACATGACTATCCCACACCTTCAATTGTTTAAAAACTTGTGGCTTCCATCAATAAAAGGAACTAACTTTAAAATGGCCCCTGTACTTGTAATAAAGTTATTTATTAACTCATACTAAATGATCGTAGTCGAATCAAATTAGTTATAGGTGATTGACTTTAAACGATACATGGAAGTAGCGATGTGGTATGAAAAATTTAATTGAATTGCTTTTTACATGGGAACAGAAGTGAACTAGATATTAATTTAATGTGTGCTGTTAAAAACGAAAGATAATTGAACTATATACCGATATATAATACACGATGATTGACCTTATTATACAGTTTGATTCAAATACAGAGTTTCAATACTAGCATCGAAATTTATTTATTATTATATTATATCCGGGTATCAAACCCACGACCTCAGGGATAAGAGTCTCTCTAAATTATTACTAATTTATTTATTCTCTATTTTTGTTCTTTTTTGTGTGTGTTTGTTTATTTAAGTAAATTTTCCTTCTTCTCTAACGAAAATAACGAATAATCTTTCATATATAACGTTACAGACTTTTTTTAACCTTGTGCTTGAAACTATTGACACATAGTTATTGTCATGGAGTTACAGATTTGAAAAAAAAATGATTTAATTTATTTTTACTAAAGTTAAACTATCTATTTGTACGTGCTCAAAAATCATTTATTATAAGGACTTATAAAATACAATGTATACATCATTACTAAAGTTCGCGTTACGTTTGACAAAAACAGTTGACGCAAACAAATTGAATATTCCCACATAAGAAGGTGAAAATCCAAGGGTAAATATGGGATCACGGACTTTAATAAATGATCTTCAAATGCCATACGATTATCGTCTTTATTACTAATCCATTAAGCTCTTTAAAATTTAACTTCAATGAAGTTTAGAATCGTTCTTTCAATAGAAGATCCTTGATTAATGATCTTCGCTATCACTAGATTCTGAGGAAGCGAATTGTTTGTGTTTGTGACAATACCAATAATCCAACATTCCTTATCACAATGGAATAGAGTTCAATTTAATATTTAATCTGATGTAAAAAAGTTGACTAATGATTCTGGTTTGGGATCAAATATTCATGCATTTTTTTGGTTCTATTTTGTTACACTTAACGCTTTTTACCGAAGCATCTGTTTAACGACACTCTTTGTGCGTTTATTGAATTTGCTATTATGTTTGTTTATTTCTATTGTACTACAATTGTGTACAATGATTAGGTAATTGTACATACAAAGCGCCTTGAAAGTTTGTAGACACGAGCATATTTAGGAATAAAGAAAAGAGAAATCACAGATTCATATAGATAAATAGTATCACTCTCTGCCAGTGGTTGAAGAATGCTACTCTCTAGATAGCGTCCTAACTGAACGGGGATTTTTCAACAACATATATCATGTATATTTGACATAAACACCAAATAAAGCTGAAATATGTACGCAGTTGACAAAACGACTTACCTTATTAAGAATAATATTATGGCTGTATATGCCCCATAGAATTTTCGTTGAAGATTTAACAAAGTATTTTTCAAATTGCGAAGAGAGGCCAAGACATATCTGAGTCAAAAATTTAAATTCCGATTCGAGTACTTGGTTTTATAGGTATACAAGCGATACGGCTTTGTTTTTCTTACCAATTAACTTTACGACAGCACCCGACGTAAATCATTTGGACCGATAAAATTCATTATTAAAAAAAAAACCTATATTGACATTTCATCATTTCATCAAAAACATTTAAAATTATTTTACCACTGTTAGCGCTAATTGAAAGGCACATATATTTATGAACATCTGGGATTCCATTGTACTCGGACAATCTTGAAAACAGCAAATCCTCTCCACATCGTCTTGTCTACAGGGACTGCCTGAATCCAACGGTTTGGCAAGGCATTCCCATATTCTTCAACATTTCGATCCTCTTCCGTTGTTTATTGGGAGCAAATCTAATAAATTCTCCACTGTATTGATCGCCATCAAGTTTCGCGATGCCTACTAGATGTTTTACAAATAAAAAACAGATATATATGATTAGTATACGGAAATATCGTCAAAACATATAAACTTATATGTTTTGACTATTAAAATTCTAGAATTATGTTAAAGAGGTAGATCACATAGGTTATATTAATTAAAAAGCACCGAATCTACGCACATACATATTCATATCGGACGCATTCGTTTTGTTTTTGTTTCACTTACACCGAATGGGAGAACAAAAAGGAAATACATTTAAGTGGTTTAATAGCTTTTAAATATCACACTTTTAAATTAATGAGCTTGAGGCAATACCGGCTGGCGACAGCATTACGAGCACATCCGAGGTATGGGGTTGTTCAAACACCTCAAACTACCAAATATAGGGCTGACTTTGTAACTGTAAAACACACTAGACGAAATTTCAATAATCAAATTAACACCAGAGCTTTTGAATGCGAATCTCATCACCTGAGGTCGTAGGTTTGATTCCCGATGCACCATTGGACTTTCTGTCTGTGTGCAATTGACGTTCGCTCGAATGGTGAGGCAGTGATGCAACCGGCTTGCCTTAGACCCCAAATAGTCCAAGGCGTGTATCAGGCACATCCTACTTGCCTATTAGATTGAAAAGTAATCATGAAAGTGATACATAAATCTGAAGCCCAGACTTATTCTATATTAAAATAACAATATCTTAACACACGACCATAAATTAAACAATTTTATGAGTGGTATATGGTTCTTAATAATTTGTCGTAAAGGGCACAAAACTAGAACAGCCCCATCAAAATTAGCATATTTCGTAAGTTCATTTGACTAAAACGCCGATACGATCACGCAATGAGCTACTAATAACAATAAAATAAATTCTTTGGCTCACTAATGATTATTAGAACATAATTTTAATTGATTCAAATCACTTTAAGATGCTACTTAATGAGGTTTGTTACTGTCTTCTCTAATTTACGTATGATAAACTTTTAATTAAGATTGACTAATCTAAGGTGCATTACTTAATACATTTTGCGTTGCTTTTTGTCTTCCTTACGTAGTTTTTTCGTAAGTAATTGACTAACTTTAATCACAATCGTATAAATTTTTCTTTTTGATGTTCTTAAAAAACTCTGTATAAACTATATATCAATCATTAAAAAGGCAACTAAATTTAACACAACTAATGAAATGACTTTTATTTGTTTCTAATTCTTTATTGTATTTATTG
The DNA here is from genome assembly GCF_905147105.1 of Pieris brassicae. NCBI lineage: Eukaryota > Metazoa > Arthropoda > Insecta > Lepidoptera > Pieridae > Pieris > Pieris brassicae. The sequence goes on from NC_059669.1 coordinate 700,818, forward strand.
ATAATGTTATACTAATTTCTGCATTAATAATTAAGCATGTGTCCGTTTAAATTTAAAGATGTTAGAATTCCGTAGTTCCCGTGAGCCCATAATACAACCAAAGCATGATTGATGACCAAAAGCAATTTTTCCTAACAACCACAACTTCTCACTTGAAAGAATCATTAATACGTATTTACGTAGCATCTGTCCTTAAGTGACACCAGTATAAACAGATGAACTCAATTGCACAAGAAAATCCACCTTATTGCATTTGCATAAGACGCATTATGTCGCAACGATGAGTCGGCGAAATTTTTCAATACAAAAATGGCAAGGGATTTTCGCCCTTATGCCTTTGTATATAGGACCGTAACAAATTGCGATACTATCGTGTGTGGTATATAGATTTGATAAATGATACAATTGGACACGCTTTGGTTCTGATTAAATTTGGGACAAGCCTTCTTAGCATCCGCTATTTCTTATCAACTTTTGCGGTTCCTTAATACATTTAGGATATTACATCTGAGGTTAGAATGTCTAATTATAATTTCTTGGGAAAGTTGTTGCGCTTTGATGCATTTTTTATTGCGTTTTCTGCGCATTCACTTTGTTTCCATAGTTACCATACATTTTTCAAATCTTAATTAATGAGTTAAGAGATAAGCTTTTGAACAACATTCAAATTTACTGTACTATCGCGTCCCTTAGGTATTTTAGAGAATGGTAAATAAATAAATAAAAAATATCTTATAAATACATTATATCAATAATAGACGTCCCTAATTCGCTCACTCAGTCACTCTGCTGACTCTGAAACGAGAAACTTCCGCTCTCTGTGTCCTGTGCCATCTCCCGCCAATAGTTGGGTTTTAGCTGCATCGGGAATCCACTCTGTCAATTCAGCGGTACCTAGGCTCACTACTAGGCCCGTTTAGACAAGCGTCATTCACAGCCCCATCTTGGATCAAGGTTCCACACTGAACCGTTGCCGTTGGGTTGGGCATCTAACTTTTCTACTCGGGTATTTTTTCGGATTTTCCCTCCTCGTTGGCACCAGTTGTTAAGACTAAAATTTTTAAAATAATTTGAAAAGCTACTACGATATTTATATATATGTTATTGTTAAGGGCTATACAACCAAAAAGAGCAGAAAATCAAAGACTATAGACACAAGAGAACGATATAATAAATGTCAAACTAAATAACTTTTATTCAGCGTTTAACATATTTTAACTCATTTGCTATGTTACTAAAAACTATCAACAGCATTTTGAAACTAGATAATAAATTTATAGACAAGAATGAGACCACCGAGTTATGATCCGAAATACTAATATTTATATGCAACGGATTAGAGACTGCTATTAGCAACCTTGTTACGTACTGTATGGGAGCTGACTGTTTTTTACACCGTCGTTTATTTACTTACCTGTAAGTATTATAGTTATATTTTCACCGTACAGGTACACAAATAACAAAAAAAAGTATACTAAAAATAAAGCCTAAGCCGGAATATCTAATATATACAAAAAAGATCAATCATTTACGAAAGGAAAAAAATGAAATACATTTAACTAAGTAATATTCGGCTGTGTTATTTGATGGTGCGTCTTAGTGGCATATGCGAGTGTGTGGGGTGTGCTCGTTGTGATGCGATATGAGTATTCTTTTAAGTATATTTTGCAATAGATTAAACAAGTCAAGGCGTAAATAGCCCGGGCTGCGCGATACAAAACAGTATGTTTTGCATAGTTGGTGTTGATGTGAAGAACATGAAACAAAGCACGATTACGAGTGTAATCGAGTGTAATGTAAATGTAGGTACGCAGGAACATAATTTTTATTTTATTTTCGTAATATTAGTATAGATTGTATATATCGAAACTCTTTTTACATTAGGTATTATAGTTATGTACTATATATGTCTTAACCTTTGGACCCAGAAATGCAGTGAATTTCTTTTAATTGGAACAACATTAAAACTTTGGGCCTTCGAGTATGAAAACAAACTTATTAATACTACAAGACTTAAAAATCTTTATCACTTACTAGGGTCTAATCCATTGCAACAACTTAAACAGATTCTACCCTCATTTAGTTTAATAATCAATAAAATTAATAAACAATTTAACCAATTTCTTATTGACACTGGAAGGTACTAGCGTTTAAGATACAGGCTAGGCCTAGTTTAAACGCTAGTGCTCATAGAAGTATATTATGTATAAGGTTAATCAAAATGAATATTGTATCTCAATGTTTCGTTGCCTATTGTATGTTTACAACCTTTACAATGTAAGTACAAAATGTAATGTTTTTTGAGTCAAATAAAGTAAATTTTAATTTAATTAATTTTAATAATTAAATGAAGAGCCATTTAATAATAACATTTTTAATTATCGTTTAGCTATTGAGTGAACACAGAAAGGACAAAGTCCATTTGAGCCATAGATCTTAGACCAAAGGATGCAATTATAATAATTGTATTAACATCCGTAATAACTGTCATCACACCATAAGTGCCAACTAATTCTACCAAACTAATATTAAATGTCATTTGGTTACGCAACGGTGTAAAAGGCATGGAAGTTTTAAAACCAAATTTATAAACATGACGTCAGCAGTTCTAATCAAAAGTAGAGCTATTTGACAAAACGTTTGAATAAACAAAATTAGTCCGCCGGGCACAGCTCGTAAAATAAATCTTTGAGACAGTATAAAGTTGATTTTTAATACTTGGAATGATAGGCCGTTTATGTTTATGTGTGATAATGAAAAATAGTCTCCATTTTTTTAGTTGACATCCACTTAAAAATCTATAGTTTATGAGCATTAGGTCCCGATGACATATTCCTAATATTGATTCATACGCATTTTATGTTTCACAATATTTACATTTTATCATAGGTTATTTTTCCTTATGATGGTTGTCTGGAACAGAATGCATTATCGATATAGCCTATTGCTCAAAAGTTGGGTTCAATTCTTTGAAACGAAGTGTAAAAATAAATAAATAACAGTTTAGGAAAGCTTCAGATGTGACGATATAAAACAAATTGTATTGCGATTTGTCTTTTGTTTTTGTAACTTTTTTAAAATAAATTTCCCAAAAATAACTTATGCACAACCTTATTAGGAGCTAGAAAATATATATAATTGACAGTCAATCAATAAAATCCAACATTTTAGTTATGCAATCAAAAACTACGATTGATATTAAAATATGAATTATAATTTTGGTTTGAAATTAAAAAAAACGTCAGACGCTTACTAAAAGATATATTTTATTAAATTCTATTTTTTAATCACTGGTCAGGTTCGACAAACTCTTTGACCTTAGAAAAACAATGAGTCAGCACTTTCGCTATCGACTCCTACAGAAGCTTAAGCAAATGTTAGTTTAATGATTTAAAACTCACTTTCGTTTCGACAAAAAACACATTTGGACTGCGTTAACGAACAATCGAATACTTAGCGATTCGCTAAACGGGCGATGATTAATCGAATTATAATTTAGACACGACGATAAATATTTATATTTAGAAGTAGTGATCTGAAAGTACACTGTAAATTTTATTACGAATTATTTATTACAACATAAATTATAAAACTGCTCGTTCAAACAATGCCAAAACTTTAACATAATAATACATAATATTTAAATTTCAAACAACACACAGCATATACAAAAATATATTTTATCAGTCTCAGCCAGGGAATCGAATGCAGAACAGACCTTATCTGCAGTCTACCATCATAACCACTAGACGAAAGTGGCGGATGAAGATTTTAAATTCAGTAACTTAAGTTCTTCCTTAAATCAGTGATTAACTAAGTACGAATTGAATTTATATTGTATAAATAAAAAAAAATTACGTGAAGTATGATTTCACTAATCTGATCGGCTGCCCTAAACATTTGCCTGTATGTATGTATTCCTGTGGCTAGGTATGGTAACGCGTAACACGTTCGGCTAAATACTCAAAGTCCCAATATTCTCCCCTTATTCTAGAAATATACCAATATAATTTGTATGACATGTAAATTGATATTTTTAATAAATACAGAAAATAATATAAGCAAGTTATTTTTACATAAAACTATATTTAAACTAATTGCGATACTGAAACGATTTAAAAGTCTCAATAAGGATAATATCAACTATTTTAAAACGACTATTTATATTCACTGAACCACGACCGATTAAGAAAAATATCGTTTAGCTTTAAAGCAAATATTATGCAAATCGCTAAGACAATATTGGTTGGCAAGAAGTTGACACTAAGTAGAAACTGTGCTAGAAATAGGTGCGTGCGCGCATAAAATGTATGTGTGGGTTAGGACTTAAGTTGTAAGCTGAGGGATTTCAAATATCACTTTACCAATGTAGTTGGGGCGTAACACACCATTCATTAACTACATTATTGTAATTAATATATAAAAAGTCCCTGGACCCAATGGCAGTGGAGTAGAGTATTATCAAATAAAAAAAATATCACTTTTAGATTTCTTTCAGCTCCTAACGTTAAAGGTACCACAAGGACGAAATATTAGAATTTTCTATGTATTAATGTTTAATTATTTTTATTATTACTATGTATGTATCGTGGAAATAACTACTATATAGTAATCAGTTACCACACTAAGATTAATTTAAAAACGAACTTTGGCCATAAAATTTAGTAATAATATTTTAAACAAACAATGAGAAAAATCGTCGTACTAGAAAATTCACGATCGTTATAGTACATACACCCATAACTTAATATTAAGCGATAAGCCGATACTAAATTTTCACTTATACCAATCCCTACCGTGGGTGGCTCCACAATCATCTAGCAATTCGCATACGAATTGAGACAAGGCAGGTAAACATTGCGAATGAAACGAAACCAGCTCATAGACAATTATGATTATTGACAAGAATCGCGTTATGTGTAAGCGGTCATAATTTCTGAGCGCATCATATTAGTTTGTTGATCTAACGATGTATGTACTCCTAATAATTTTCATAAGGAATCTTGACGTTTCTCACGCCTATTTTCATATGCAGTATATAGACATGTAGTGAATCTATAAAAAAAATTGTCCTTTAGTATGACATTTATTCTCGCAGTCCTACAAAAATATAGGCAGAATGGCGCTGTCAAGTAATCAACTTGTTTCACATACTGTTGAAAAGGTCTTGTATTATATTAAGTTTCACATTTTCTCTCTTAGTTAGTGAACTGTATCTATTAATTGTCAATTATTCTTATATTTTATAGCTATGAACTCATGAGTGTGAATACAGGTAGCGTTCAGACCGTTTTTGTATGTAAATATGTAAATGAATATAAACTTTCCTGTGACCTTTGGGATTGCGAAATGAAGATGCGCAATTTACTTGGTGAAACCTGGTTCTAATTGCATATTAGACTGTATTTATTCACGACATTAGTATCTAATGAGAAAAATTAATTCACAGTATTATAGGAATTTAGTAACTAAGCATAGTTCGAGATATTTTCGAGAATTCTGAATGATTTTTAATGAAAAAATGTGTGCTTGTACTAGTGTACACGCGTAAGAAGTGAAACTTCACTTTTATTTGTCGAAAAGTTATCTACTATATGCGACTTTACAGAAATTGGTTAAATAACGTTAAATAAGATAAAGTTTAACAAAAGGCTTTCATTATAATAGACGTGAATACAAATAATACAATTATTACTACTAAGTTTATTTCAGAAATTCATTTATTGTAATAGAATTATTACTATCATTGTTATCGTTATTATATATTTTTGTTATTAACGGCTTCGAATCAACTGTGGACAAGAAAAAGATGGCGTGTAACAGAAAAATGTGACGAGTAACCGAAAAATGTGACCGTAATTTTTTTCCAACGCCGAAACAAAAGTTTCACTTAAATAATTTAATTAAACTTAAACCCTTTGTAGGTCGTGATCAGACAGATCTGTGACCTTTAAGCTAGGCAGCAGGGGAGCGTCAAATCTTTCCTTTCTTAAAAATTTACTTAATTTGCTTAAACTCTCCCACCGGGCCAAGGCGACAACTACTCAGGAAATATCCTCATGATAATCCGCGTTACCTCTTGTGCTAGGCTCAAGGTACTACTTCAGTGCGTTGAAACTCTTATTGTGAACCAATCAATTCTTTTTTCTGTGTGTAATTGTAGACGTGGGTTACAGATGGCTAATCACTTCCTTATAAAAATTATGCAGACAGACATATCTACCACATATCTTATGGAAAAGTTAAAGTATATGCGTAATATTTTTATAAGTAAAAGGCGGTTATCCGTTAATTCAATCACCGGTGAAAAACGCTGTGCGTCGGAAGATGTGATAAATTACCAATAATTGTATCTCGGAGAAATGACCTCTCAAAGGCGAATTCGGATTAATTTTTACTGTAATATTCTTTCGTAAAACTGTAGCGGTATCTCGGTATTAAGTTATTTTTTAGTACTATATGGTTGGGAGATTACCTATGGGATGAAGCTAGGTATGTTACATAGACTAGATTATACTAGACATATCTACTGAATGGTGTCTTCGACACTGTCAACATATTCATATGTTCGCAGAGTGAATTCACGGTAGCGGTATTGTGTATATATGTTTAATATAATCATAATTTAATGATGCTACATACGTATACTACATTATTATATTAGTTTACTATATTTTTATTTTGTTTTTCTCGATACTATCGTATTGGCAGAATCTGTAAGGATAATGTATGTATTTCTGTAATAAATAAATACATTGTCAGCACTTTTAATTACCCCATTTTAATTTTATGATTTAATATACTTAAATGCCAACCCACTAATAAAATATTAAGGACGATACTAAGAAAATAATAAAATAAATTATTATTATAACTCAAATTTGCACTATTATCTTTGGTCATGGGGTCAGATTTCTGGATTTTTCGTGATATTTTTAATGAGGAAGGATGCTGTAAATTCTTGAGTCTAGGGTTGGTTGCATCTGGTTTGCTGTTTTTTTATATATTGCATTCTAATGTATATACTTTACACTACAAAACCTCACTTTATTTTTAAAATAATTATTCGATTTTTCCTCATAGATTAGGTAATTTAAACGTTATATTTATTAACAAATACCATTTCCATATATTTCATATTAATCAAGTGTCTAAAAACCTGAAAGACATTTACTTTTTATAATTTGAAGATAATTTGAGGATTACAGTTGATTTTTGGGCTTATATACATTTCATATTATTCCTACTAGTTGTATAGTACTGTTGTCCCCACTCCATTATTGGAGATAAAGATATAATTTATTATTTTGGAGTTGGTAGTGGCAGTACTGCAAATCAGGTATGAAACTTTCTTTTGTTTTGGAGCTCAATACGATCTGAGTTTACATTTCAATCGGTCCTGTAACATTGTACTGTATATAGCATATATATCTTGCAAAATACAAAGTTAAATAATTCATAAATTAAATTCCTAAGAGCTATTTTTCAAGAAAACCTTTTAGGCTGTATTAATAATGACCATTCATCATATTAGAAAAAAAATAATAGAAATCGTAGAAACACAATTGATCGAATAATCTGTGATATATCGTTTCGCCCAAAGCAAAAGAGAAATTAATTGAAACTCGCATATTAATCGATAAACAAAGGTAACGGTAACGTCATTTACCAATGTCTCGACGATATTAAAATCGATTTTTTAATCGATCTCTCTTGTAATTGTCTGAATTTGGATTCGGAGGTGTCGATGTAACGAGATATGGGTCCGTTACTTGCATAACGCTGGTGGTCATAATATTTTAGTACAAGAGTTGACACCTCAATAAATTTCGCTCTTATTCCAATAAGATTGGAAGTAGTTTATCAGATATATTATTTATTAACACGTTGTATAATTTCGAATTATTTTCAGAAATTGTGGTAACGAGAAACTTAAAAAACAAATATATATCTAGACCAATAAGTAACTGTAAATAATAAAAGAAAAGTTCAATAATATTTAAGATAAGAATATACCTAAATTTCTCTAATTTTTTTATTAAGGTATTTATTCAAGTTGACCCCATCATACATATGTATATCTACGATTTTTATACAAGCTCTTTTTTATAAAATGTATGACAATTTAGGTAAACATAAATGTAACGAAAAGTACAATTAACATGTATACAATATAAAATAAAAATAAAAATACCCCAGATTTTTTTTGTTAAGCACAAAAAAAGACAAGCAAAACAGCGGATTAGGTACGAGATAGGCACTAAACAATGTTTTCTTTAAAATAGACATCCAGGTATCGATAATTACTGTTTTATCCGTTATAATCGAGAATTATATTTCTTTATGTAACCTGATTATCTTCTTCTTATACTGCTAACATAACGCTCATTAGTTCTTGGACGATCTTGTCGTTGCGAGTATATAGAGGACAAAAGTCTGAGGCACTCAAATAGTCAACTCACCTACATTTAATTATTATATTAAATATAATATTTATGGAAAATGCAAACGCTTAAACTATACGATGAATCGAAAAATATGAAAATCATTATTCGTTTTTATCCCTTTAGTGTTCGCTAACATTTTAAGTGATGAAATTGCAACTTTATCCTAATTGCATGTTTGAACTGTATCAGTTCGTAAGATTTATAATATTTGTTATTGTATACCCTATAGCTGTTTTACAAACGACGCGTTGAAATCTTCGAAAGCATCAATGTGTATCCTGCTTTGGAATTCCTTGTCTCTTGATATCAGACGAGCTCAGTCTCTTAATTTATTTAAAAATCTTCTTTTTTAATATTTTTATCTCCTGATTCGCAATTGAACTACTCACATTGGATAAGATTTCAGATTTTGTTTAGATTATACATTTTTTTATTAGATTTTACTTTATTTTAGATACTATAGTTAGTGTTATATGTTATGTTAATTATTTATGCATTATCTAGATCTTTACCCTCTGTAGGTGTTGGTTTTTAATTGTTTCATACCAGGGTTGCCTCGATGTCGCTAATAAGGCCGCCCGTTGTCTAATAACTTATGTAACCTGCTTTTGTTTATATATATGTTTTAAATAAGGGACAAAGTGTAAATGAATGAATAAATGTGTTTGTGGTGTATGACATTGAGAAGACACACAAATAAACTTTACTACTATATTACCCATTTAAAATTTCTTATTTATTATTTCCACGTTAATACAATTATGACAAAAAAATAGAACTGCATAATAATTTCGGTATTATTGACAACTCCTAACAAAACATTTATTTACCGACTATTAATAAAACTAACAAACTTTGAATACAAATAGTTAATGATTATGTATATACGAAAAGGATAAATGTTCATATAATATATTCACTTTTAAAACGTAGTCTAAAGATCGTTTATTTAATCTACTTTCGGTCAAAAATAAACTGAACGCAATAAAAGCACTAGAGAAACTTGCCCAAGTTTGTTTAAGTACAAATTGCGTGTCAGCAAATTTGCTCTTTAACATTTGGTAAAAGGCTGTGTTGGCTTTTCACATAGTCACGTAGTCGGTGGAGCTTTGTAATGAGTATACGAGCGTTTTGACGCTGTAGAAACGACTGTATATTATTTATTTATTTTATTATTTAATTTGGTGTAAATAGAATGCCTCAGTTTGAGGATTCATTTTGGAATATTTAGAAAATGTTTACGATAAATTACATTACACTACGAAATAATTTTAGTTTTTATACACTACGAAATGTATTTTCACTTCCTGTTTAAACTTTTATCACAAATAAAAATCCTATTAGAAATTAATTGAATGAGATTTACTCATTTCGCAAAGTGAATAAGGTTTCAATAGAATTAGAAATCTTTTAAAAAGTTCACTCGAGCCCTGAAGCCAAAATTAAGATCTAATGCTTAGTTAGATTTAAGCTTTAATTGACAGCTTAAATAATTAATTATAATTGGCGGATGACTCGATAATTTTCAGGTCAATTTATTGCAAATGAATCTTCTATACAAAAATGAATGCTGTCAATCTAATTAATTAATTTTGTTATAAAAACATTTATAGAACAAGAGGTTTTGTTTTATACTAGTGTTAGTTCGAGGCTTTTTTAAACAATATACCAATTAAAATTTTAATATAGAGTATGTTAATAAAGCAGAACGTAAAAATTTGAACAATTTAGGCGGCTTCCATTTACAATTTTATATTATGATTATTTTAAGCGTCAATCATTCAAGGTATTAAGTAACGTCCAACGTGAATAGTTATATTTCTAATATAAAGATTTGGTCGGAGCTTGGATATTAAAGTTTAGTACTTCTTATAATTTTTTATATTTATTTTAGGCTAATTTTACACTGGTAAATAATGTATTTAAAACAAGCCAAAATCTTTTAAATAATTAATTTCAATATCTAGTACTGTTAGCGTCTATAAAAAAACAACTTATCAGATGTTAGAACATCTTAAGTGACGTTATTGTTTTGTTTCCAGTAAATCATAATAATGTTAAAATCTAATTGATTATAATTATCTTAATTAACTTAATCATAAATAAATTAGATTTATTTAATTAAATGTAACTCAAGGCAATAACGATTATTCTTCTAGAGCGGTCTAATTTTTGATAAGAATGGCTTATATATAGCTATAATTTATTACGAACCGGATAAATAAATTGTCAGATCTGGTTTATATTAAAATACAATAATAAGTAATTTTAAACTATCTTAATTAATTCATATTGAAAAAAATATTTCTCGTGAATCCAAAAATTGTTTGCAAATACATACTCGAAGCAATTCATTTCTATTTGCATATGCATAAGACTTTTGAGACCCTTTTTTCAACACAATAAAGTCGAAATTTTCAAACTGGTGCATAACATTTGACGTCTATGGCCATTGACCTAACAATTTGTACGGTCCACTTAGTTTTTAAATATATGTATTATTAATGTTTTGTTTTACGCGTAACATAATAGAGTAGTGGAGGCGTTACAATTTAATTTTCCGTGTAATTTTTCGTGACCGTGGTATATGTAGCAGTTACTTTTAACTAGTACAAAGTTACAAATAGTAAACACTTTTTTGAATGTATTTTTATCAACTTTTGGTTATTATTAATATACGTTAACAATATTGTAAATACGGGTAATGTTTAATTCGATATGTTAGTATTTGTAAAGAACTTATTTTATAATTTGTTATTTTTGGAAAGATGTGTTATACGTAAAATTGATACTTATCAGGTTTTAGAAATTGGTTAATAAAGGTGTTTTAAATGATGTTAAAATATTATGAAGAATTGATATTTATCGTGATGTATTTTTTATACGTAAACTTTTATATTAGAAAATAAGTTTTCGTATTCTACAGATACAAAGTTACTTTTCTCCTCGTTTAAAAAAAAACAGTGTTCACATAATTTTTTTTTCAATTTTTATTTTTTGATGTTTGTTTGTATTTATTTTTTATTCTCTCGAATTTTTATTGTAGTTTTTGTCTTGATATCCAACGATAAGCCGCCTGTCCCGGCGTTTATGTTGCAGATAGTTTTTTTCTTAATATTTTGGAAGCATTATAATGTTGAAAAAGAAAATGTGGAAGTCGTTCAAGTGTACGTATATTTTAATTCTATTCCTTATGAAGATACTTTCTTCTTTATAATATTTGTATTTCAATAAATATTAAAAGTGAATAATAAACACACAGACCAATAAGTGCGGAACACAAATTATTAATTTATTGTAATTAGTTAATTAATATTAAGCGTACTAAAACGCTTTGAACTTAAAATGATCTTGTAGGATATTAATGTATATTGCGTATTATATAGAAAGTAATGAAGAGAGCTAAGATGAAGGTCCTGGTTTGTATTGAAGAAACAAAATGAATATAGATACAATTTATTCATTACGCACGTAATGATAACCTTTTTAAGGTAGATATTTCTTTTTAATTATATATTATTTTTTAACACTATTGTAATATGATTAAACCTTTAACCTTTGTGTCTTGAACGTGGTTGTCGTGAGTACTTCAACAATAATCCACCAATATTTCGTATAAAAATTAAATTATTTTTTTTTAAATTAAATTACAATGTAGTTTATTATTCACGAATCCCAAAATGCGTAATTACATAGAGATAGGACGCAAAGGGCGTACCCTCTTGTCCGCACTTTCACCGTGATTCCGCGCTGTCAGTATTTCCGCCAGATTTAAGTTTAAGCACGGAGAGGATAAGTTACTTTTAGTTATTTTACAATTTTAGTTTAGTTAATAAGAACGAAATTAATGTACCAACATTAGTTTAGCTCTATAAAAACTGCAATTATTTTCAAGATGTTTACCTTTTCATGTACGACGCAGTAATAAAAATGTATTTAAAATTTTTATTTCCACATACGTTGTTGACTTATTGTTCTGTTTACGTACGAATATTGCATCTACAATTTACATTCATTATAATAATGTAATATTTAGCATAACAGTTGTATAAGCTCATGCCTGTGTATACAGCTATCAGATAATGAGCATTATTTATTATTATTAAGTTCCTAAAAGTGAAATATTTTAATTATACGGCACTAGTATATATTCATTATCAAATAACTTACGAAACCCATACCGCGTTAAAGGTATCACACGGACCAAACTTTTAACTTTTAAATTTGTTACAATTCTCCATTTATTTCTTTATGGCTATTAATTTTACTATGTAGGTTAATAATATTGTAAATACTGTATATTTCTGTGTTAGAAATGTTTTTTCCCTTATATCTGTTCCATTACATCTATGCAAGGCCAAAGGATCCTTCTGAATTTTTATAGCCAAAACAATTATTTATCTGCAAATCGAACCAAGGACAGTTTAAACCCATTGAAACAAGCGAGACCAAGACATAGTTTGAATGTAAATAACGCTATCGATTAATCCTAGAAGATTGATGATGAAGGTTGGTCCTTAAATGTCATCGCAAATTACTAATAGGGCCTATTTTATTAGTTTTGTATCGGGACAAAAACTTGTATATCTAGACGCAAAAACAGTGTAATCATTATCGTAATTGATATAGGTTTTTGTCAGAATTTCAAAACAGTGGAATCTTATTGCAAAATTTGAAGCATATAAGTTATTAATAATTAAAATGAAACTGAGTTCATAAAACTTTTGTATGTTTAATTTTTTAAAGAAATAAAGCCATGTCTTTTAGCAAATAATGTTTTTACCTAACCAAACACAATATATATACAATACTTATAACGTGGCGGTTATAATATTATAAAATGCGTTTTATATGCCTAATAATTTGAATAAAAAAAAACGTCTTTGAGACCACACACTTAGTCACATGCACCCACGTTAACTGCATGAGTTAAATGTAATAAAAAAAATTATAAGAGCTAAGACACCTAACAGACATATGTTTTACTTGAAAGGGTTCCCAAAGACACACATTACAATGCATTGTTTATAACGAATAAAAACATTTTTTTTATTGTCTTATAAAAAATTATGAAATTGGCATTATCATTGATGTATAAGAGTTTAGGAAAAAATTCGTGAGATTATATAAATAAAAAACCTATTTGTACTGTTTAAAACGCAAAAAAACCTCCTAAATATTTGAGTATGGCTTGACCATCGAGAATAAACGCTCTGTTTTCCGTTAAGCTGAAAAACGGTCGCGCAATAATGTCTATATTACCTTCAATTATAGATAGCAATCGTTTACGAAGTTTAATTTAAAACCTCAACAATAAATAATATTTTAAGAATATTGCCGTACATGTAGCCAATTTTGGATGGAATTTTAACAGCTTGTTGTGGAATTGGTTTAATTGCAATATATTATAAACTTTGGATGACAGGGACGTGAAATTAAGTTTTCAAGCTGTTTAAAAAGCAATTTGCAATCACCGATTAATTTGGTAATGCTTTGTTTATTTAATACATAAACATAGTAATTTTTATAATTATAAATTGAGTAGCACCATTGTGAAAAATGAAAACGTTTTGTATTACAAGTTAAGTTTAACAAGGAAATTTTAAACGATGTGTTATATATACAAGGAGCAGTGTTGGTCGTTATTGAGTGGCTATAGCGTGCGGGTCTCATCTCTGAGGTCGTAGGTTCGAGCCCCGGCTGTGGACCAATGGACTTTCTTTCAATGTGCGCATTAAACTCTCAAACGGTGAAGCAAAACAAACATCCTAAGGAAACCGGCTTGCCTTAGATCCAAAAAAGTCGACGGCGTGTGTCAGGCACAGAAGGCTGATCACCAACTTGCCTATTAGATTAACAAATGAAGATGAAGCAGATACAGAAATCTGAAGACCTAAAAAGGTTATAGCGCCATTGTTTTCATATATATATATATATAAGTACAAGTGAATATCTCGTAATTCCAGCGCAGACACATTTGTATATCTATTTCGAAAAAGACATTAACAGTTGATTTTTGGTGTATATTATCCATGGGTACAGTCCGGGTACAAATGTAGGAGTTCAGTATTGTGAATCGCACGCTTTGGCTATTAATAATCAATTATAATGGTAGTTGAATCTGTGATTAAAACGAACAATAAAAATGAACGATAAGGCTATCCGTACAATTAAACGACGCATTAACATAAAAAATATCATCTAATTTCTTGTAAACGCCTCGAAACTGGATCTGTATTTGAATTCTTAGCTATAATTAGCCCCAATTACCTGGCCCAAGCATTCTCCTTCTACGGAAATGAATTCATTCTCATCATTCCATTCTGTGTGTTTGTCACTCATTCGACGAATTACTTGAATAGCTCCAGATACATAAGTAACAAGATCTAGTCTGTGGTTTTTCTGGTTCTGTTAGTCTATAGTTTTATCAAAGTGACGTAAGATTGGCGCCGGATAACATCCGTGTAGAGATGAACATATACACAAGTTGTATGTAAACTTATACATATATGTACTTATCGACAACATTATTGAATTTGACATTAAAAAATGTTTTTATTTTAATTTTTATGGTATTGACATTTGTTAAAAAAGTTATGATTTGAAATTATATTTTATTTATATACGCAGTTTAAAGGGTATTCAAACATATTTTAGTAAAAAAATATAACACAAAAAAGTATTTTAGTCGATTACGTAAGCAATTTACGTAATATTACTTTAAGATAATTTATGGTAGCAATTGATTAGGATCGGATTAAGTCGATATGTTCAACTTTAATCCTTTATAACATTTAGAAGCCACAAATTATAACAAATTGTAATCTGGTACGGTGATAAATAAGAAGATCTTGTTACGCTTTCACGTTTAAATAGTTAAACTGAATATATTATATACTATGTTGTATACTGATTATGTATAGAAAAATATACTCACTCAGTCGCTGGATCTGCTACCCAAAAAGAATCTTGGCCTCCGAAATGAAAACTTCCTTCGCTCCCTGTCCTATGCCACCTCCCATTAACTGCTGGCTTTCTACAGGTCCTCCTCCACTCTGTCGATCTAATGGCAAAGAAATAAATTTTGTATAAAAACAAAATGATGAATGTTTAGCTTTCGATGATTATGAACGAATATAAGCAGAAATAAAGTTTATTTCATTTACACATCCAGTCCTAAATAATCCCAATCAATGCATAACTGAGCTCTAAGACACAAAACATCACAATATTATTCTTAAAATACTTATCGAATATGTAATTTTTAATGGTAGTTTGAATTATTAACATTTCGTAATTATCGATCAATATTAATCTAAAATAAAAAGGTATGTTCTAAAGGTCAATGGAGCAAAAAGTGTAAAATCAGCTCCATACTATTAATAAATTAGTATTTTTTACATGCCAAGCATTTTGTTTTTTTTTTGTTTTTATAGGTTTAATACCTATACGCAGCAATATGAATACATCTTTTAAACTTTGCTAAGTATTCCTTCTACAAATATTCTTTAGTTCTCATTTTTCTCTACATTGTCAGACATACCAATTTATAATTTCAAATAGGATTTCAGGAGACAGCGATTGTTTAGTTGTACAATTAAATCATACAAATAAAATATATATGCAAATTATATTTTAAAAGTAGTCACGCTAGAAACATGTAGAACGAACTGTTGTCAACAACAGTCCACTATCTAGAGGATACCTGAAGTCAGAGGATAGTCGTCTATGTCATCCTGGAATGTATAGAGGTAGCCAGTCAGTGATCAAAACCATCTCAAGGTTACTTCAAGCTTCTGATCGCATTAACTAAAAACTTTCCTTTGAAAGAAGTGCGAATTGTAAATTGAGAAATATTTAGATCCTAGCTTTTCCTTGAAAGGATAGTCCACATCACAGTTTCTACGGGTTTGGAAACCAGCCTCCCAACCTTCTTAACTGTAATCTTATTGTTTGTTGCAAATGTTATATGGGAGAAAATAAAGACATTAAAATAAAAAAGTGGAGACCTGCTCCGGGGGGGGGGGGGGAGTTGTTCGCATATTATATTTATATATATATATATATTTATTTTAATATATTATATGGAAAGAAGATGTGGATAAATAAAACCTTATTTTATTAAATTTTTCCATTAATGTAGCTTTTGTTCAAATCTGTCAAATTACCATTCATTTAAAAATGCTAAGACTAGTTTCGAGAGACAAATGTAAGGTTTACTGACAACAATGTAAGTAGCGTTATTTTTCATTTCAAATGTAAATCGTTCCATTCACACTGTAAAGTGCAAAGCGACCACATTCTTGTGTTTATTGAGGCTCCGTCAGCTCATGGTAATGTGACATTTTCGCTTTGATATTTTCCGTAAGCTTTTCTTACTTACAATACATAATATGTATGTGTTGTATTTTAAAATGAATTAATATAATAATGTACCACAAAGAACGGTTCGGTGGCTGTATATATACACAATCTTATACTAGAATAATAAGTCCTGAGTACATAACTCGTTACAATATCTTCTTACCAGGAAGAAAGGCACACTAATATTGTCTATATTATCAGCCGTAAGTATTTAGAGAAATTATATTAGTTTGGGAACAAAGAGAGGTTAGACTGATGCTAATACCTTGCCTCTCGATAGTTCTCAAAACGCACAAAACACTCACTATAAAATTCTAAATAGTGGACGTAACTATTATCAATTATAATTAACAAAAAGGTTACAAACCCTAGCATTTAATTTCACCTATATTTGATGATCTACGTATATCTTTTTAAAACAATATTGGCCTGGTGACTAAACGGATAAATTTCATCACTGAGGTCGTGCATCCCAATAACGGCTGAGCACCAATGGGATTAGCTTTTGCTCCTAAATCCAAGACCCATTTGGGAGTTGTTGCACTACGAGATTATTATTATATCTATAAATAATTTATTTTATTTATTGATATAAATGTTTAACAAAAATATTGTTTTGTGAATTCAAGCGATGGGTGTAAACTATGTTTTCGAAATTACAAATTGATTCCTTTAGAACACAACATAATATTTATAGGTCTGTACTTTTTATTATACAGAACAGTAAATATAGGCATTGTAAACATGAGTTTTTAAATAGCATCATAATGATTGGCGCTTCTTTAAAAATCAATTTGCGGAAACGTATCGTCGCTTCAATCGTTTTAATTTAAAAACATTCAGCGCCAGACTTAAATCACACGTTTAATTTGTCGTAATTCACGTTTAATAGCCCTGTAGATTGTTGTCGCCAAATACGGTAGAAACCCTTTACGTTTCATATCAGATTGCTCGATACGTCATAAAGATAAAATTTAATAAATCACAATCAATAACAATTACGATACAATCAACAAAGCTAAGCGCAAACACATAAGTATTACTTAATTAATCCCAAAAGGGCAATAATCAGATAAAATTGAGATTGCAACCCGAATTTTTGGACTTTGATATATCATTCATGCTCAAGATGGTCGCCAAGATTAAGGCTGGACAATTTATAAATGCGTCTTTGACAGCTCAAATTGATCTTTGAACAAATTTAGCATGTACTTAAAAGGACTTCAATATGGGCATAAAATGTAAGTAAAAACTGTATCTCGCTTTCGGATCGATATAAATTCAACGGTATTTATTTTTATTTCGATAAGAGTGTGCTAATTTAGATAATGTCACTGGGTACTATGTATTGCTTTTTGGGATTTTATCGTGTATATTTTTTTGGTGGATGTTTTATTTTATTTTATTGATATGGGGGAAATTTAATTTTTCGCACTTCCAAATAAATCAATATACTTTGGAGCCGGGACTTCTAAACAAAACCAAAGTCCCAGACTATCTAAAATTACAATAACAATAATAACAAAGACTTTTTTACCTAGTCTTGCCATACTCAACCAAATAAAAAAATGTTTCTACTGCATTAAAATGTATTACTTGTCTGTATTTTATAATTTTATAAATAATTGTGGGCAAACCAAAAATAAGGTGGGCTGATGACTTGGTAGAAATAGCAAGAAAAGACTGACAGACTGGCCTTCACCCAATGTATGTCTGTGGTCCACCACAGCCTACTAACATAGCTATACGTAAATACTAACTTTTGCAATAGAAAATATGGATATGCTTAGTCTGGTCATAAATACTGTTACAATTAAAAATAAACAAAATATTACATTTGAATTTGGAATCTGTCATTTGCATATGATTATTAATTGAGTTTTCTCATTTTGGCGCCAATACTAAAGCTTAATGCGCTGGATTATGATTTATGGTCAGTTTTAGAGTATTTCTCTTAACGCCTGATAATTTGGACCCACCTTCTTTTGGGTTTGGCCACTCTTCTTTATACAATTATAAAATACAGACAACCATATATATGCATTTTCACTTCACTTTGGTTTGGAGGTATTTCTTACAAACACATTTGTTTTATTTAACCCCTCTGAACTTAGATAAGCTCTAGTCCATCGACTTAGTTTTAGTTTAGTTCGATTTAGTTTTTACTTTATTAATAATTTAATTGGAAAAAAATACGATATCTTGGTAGCATTTACGGCTTTCTTATAAAAAAATAATTCAAATTTTAATTAATCAAAAGAGTCGTATAAAAAGAGAACGCAAAATGCATTTATATTTATACGCCGAGATGCCGTTTTGATTGTTGACTGTTGACGGATCGTTTTCACTCCAACAAGCAGTGTTAAGCACGTCAGCGGACGATAATGGAATTTTGGCCTCGTTACAAATTCGCAGATTAATTATTAAAACAAATATATATTTTTAACGGTTGAACTTTGACCTTTTTTCTTATATGCGACTTTAAATAATCCAGTAAAATGTTTATCTGAATAAATAATTATATTCTTTCCTAATTTATAGAATATTTAACACACAAAAAAATCGATCCTGTAGTTTGTGAGAATACACAGACTTCGGAATGTACAAATGCCACTCATTTGCCTTTTTGGCATTTTTGTTACGTTTGTTCTCGTAAAACGTATAATCAAGTAACTATACAAAATTACTATATGAAATTTTTTTGTGGTTTGTGGAGAATAGATTTACAATAGATTTACTTAGTTTATTGACCACTCTTTCGTACTTTTAAACCTTAAACAAAACACGCTATAATCTATAGTCTATACGTATGTGTAAATACTATGGCTATTCTAAAAACACTTCGCTCCCATATACAAAACAGTCATTTAGCTGGAATTCATAATAAACTTGATAAAAATTTCACAAATTAATGTTCACGTCCAATTGTAACAACGAAAGCTCGTTTGCAAACTGCGATAACAGAGAGAAGTCACGCCACATCAGCGTTCCTTCAACACCATGTTATTATGTTTTATATTTAATTTTTTAACGAAACCTCACGAGCTGTCGACGAGAAAATTCTTGCACTAAATACACACCGTGCACACGCGATGCTAACTGAATTGTGGTTTAAACAAATTATTAAGATCAAATGAATTATTTAAAATTTTCAATATTACATTTTTTATTAATGTTTACACGTATATGTAATACGTAGAATAAGATAAAAGGCACAGCATTATCTAAAGTCCTTTAGTAACAGATTACGAAAACTATTTTATAACGATTTAAATAAATTTGAATCGGAAGCTAAAAGCTCTTTCTTATATGGGGTGGGCCTCACGGGCATTCATTTTCATTGCGCGATTTTTGAAATTTATAACTATAGTCAAAATCTGTTATAATGACAGAGAGTAGTCTACTCTTATTGTAGATGACGTTGTTATTAAGTACCCAATAAATAGAATTCAGCCGGGACGTATGATTTTGGTCAATATAAACGGTATGTTGTTCTAAACGATATCGGCGTAAACGGTTTTGATTGATTGATCATCAATTAGAGATAGACGACTCTGAGAGTGCATTCAGAGTTGAGATAGCTAAGTATGACATGTGTCAACACATCTTGGATTTGATGGCCAATAGGTACTCTTGAAACGACCGTCAAATAAAAAAATTGTAATGTTATAATTAGAATTAAATTTCTAAATCAACACTTAACGATAACCTCGAAATGTTATGAATTTGACGTTAAGTTGTTCTTTATTGACTTAGTAATTTTGGTTGTTTTTGCAATTATCTACTGTCAGTCATATATTGCAAAAAGTTAGTGATTGAATCAAGTTAATTTAATTTCAAGTAGCCATTCAAATTTATTTTCACAACTCATATAAGTGAAGAGGAAAAAATAATAAGATAATTTCAAAGTTTTGTTATATAAATCATTGTTTATTTAACTTATGCTACAAAATCATGGTTTAAGTTAAAAAAATCTATACATTTACTTATTTCGTAATTCTACAGTTAACAAAAATTATATAATAACAAACCATTACACTAAAAATATAGCCAAACATGGAATAGAAATATTTACGGAAACGTTCAAAACTTTACAAAAGAGAACAAACATTAAAAATTATTGAATACATTTAACTAAGTTATACCTAATTCGGCTGTGGTGTTGGTAAAGTGAGGGTGAGCTCATGATGCAGGTGATTTAGTGGGATATATATTCTTAATACTCCTTTTAACGATGTCGTATATAATTATGACTATATCATACGAACTCCACCAAAACACACAACTCTTTAGCCATAAAAAAGCTCAATGACAGTTTCACAATTTTTCTAATCAACGTCTAAATTTGACCCACTTACATAATTATTCAACAATTTTAGAGCCATTATAGGAGTATCACTAGAATTAAAAAAAAAATGATTTCGTAAATGTTCCTGATTTATTCCACATCTAAAAACTTTATTTTTTTGTAAAATAAAATTCCCATAAATCCCTTTTTTTACAGATGAACCAGCAATGTAAAGTCTGTGGAGAGCCAGCAGCTGGTTTTCATTTCGGAGCTTTCACTTGTGAGGGATGCAAGGTAAGATTATCTCATAATTGATTCAACAATAAAGATAATGTGTAAACATTGTCACGAATAGAAATTGTCTTCTATTAAAATACAGTATTTTATTACTTAGTAATTTAATATCATTTTAAGTGTTGAAAACTGACTTTTGGATCTTTTATGTATGAGTATATTGTACTGCCTTATACTTTATAAGCGAAAACAATAACTAAAAATATAATGTGTTTAATGCATCAGTGTTACCAAAGCTAGCTCAGCCACAGATCAGTGAAGATATGCCATATGAAGGTGGTGCCATCTCGTAAATAGTATTAATGAAAACATTGCAACAATGTGGAGTGAATTTTAGCTCTTTCTCTCAATTTAATCTCGTAAGGAACCATTAAAGTGGACTTTGAGCTTTTCTATATTCTTTGAGATTTTCTATATTCTTTGAGATTTTCTATATTCTTTGAGCTTTTCTATACACTTTGAGCTTTTATATAATCTTTGAGCTTTTATATATTCTTTGAGCTTTTATATATTTTTGAACTTTTCTATATTGTTGAGCTTTTCTATATTATTTGAGCTTTTCTATATTATTTGAGCTTTTCTATATTATTTGAGCTTTTCTATATTCTTTGAGATTTTCTATATTCTTTGAGCTTTTCTATACACTTTGAGCTTTTATATAATCTTTGAGCTTTTATATAATCTTTGAGCTTTTATATATTTTTGAACTTTTCTATATTGTTGAGCTTTTCTATATTATTTGAGCTTTTCTATATTCTTTGAGTTTTTCTGTATTCCTTGAGCTTTTCTATATTCTTTGAGATTTTCTATAATCTTTGAGCTTTTATATATTCTTTGAGCTTTTATATATTTTTGAACTTTTCTATATTGTTGAGCTTTTCTATATTATTTGAGCTTTTCTATATTATTTGAGCTTTTCTATATTATTTGAGCTTTTCTATATTCTTTGAGTTTTTCTGTATTCCTTGAGCTTTTCTATATTCTTTGAGATTTTCTATATTCTTTGAGCTTTTATATAATCTTTGAGCTTTTATATATTCTTTGAGCTTTTATATATTTTTGAACTTTTCTATATTGTTGAGCTTTTCTATATTATTTGAGCTTTTCTATATTATTTGAGCTTTTCTATATTATTTGAGCTTTTCTATATTCTTTGAGTTTTTCTGTATTCCTTGAGCTTTTCTATATTATTTGAGCTTCTCTATATTCTTTGAGCTTTTCTATATTCTTTGAGCTTTTCTATATTCATTGAGCTTTTCTATATACTTTGAGCTTTTCTATATTATTTGAGCTTTTCTATATTCTTTGAGTTTTTCTGTATTCCTTGAGCTTTTGTATATTATTTGAGCTTCTCTATATTCTTTGAGCTTTTCTATATTCTTTGAGCTTATATTCTGTTACATCTCGTTCTTTGATAGTTTGCTTATAACGTGTGAAAACCAGCATTTCTCAACTTCAAAAATCAACGACATGTGTCCGATAGAAGTCTCAAATCGTATAATAACGGTTGATTAACTGCTAATTCGAATATTGTAAGATTAGTTATCTAAAACTATGCTAAACAAGGTATTATTTTCCTATAAAAGGAAATCCGGTTTTACTTTTTGTATCTTTCCTATCAGTAGCGATTTACACAAAACAAGATTACTGACGTGTCAATGGTCCAACACCGACACTTGATGTCTGAGAATAAATCACTTTACAACGACTTAGACTGATTGTATGGACTTATATTATTATGTATTTAAATAACTCAAAACAGTTATAGCTTTTCCGCAATTATTCCTGCAATTATTTAATTAGTAAATATTTATTTTATTTCAATAATTGGAAATGATCTCGCATCATATGTGTATTATTTGAATGTGTGAAAAGTGTCAGTGCACGTTAGTCGTAAATATTAAATACTGAACAAAAAAAACAGGGGTTACTTACAGTCTATGCTTTAGACAGTAAGTAGTCTTGTTGGACATTTTCTTATGTTAAATATCCTTATTAGAAGAATTTGGACAGAATTAAATTAGTTATTTGTCTTTAGTTAGAGTAGATCGTATTATTCCATGACATCTAAGTAAAGACAGATGTATTAAACAAAATATATGTATATAATATACATTGAAAGAAATAATAAAATGTAGTTGATCGTGGGTTGAAGTTAAACTTTTGTAATAAAATGTATTAGCGATCTTTGGTTACATCAGCGTTATTAAAAACAAATTAATAAAACACGAAATCTTCTCTTAATAAATGTTAACAAATTCATCTCTTAGCCTTATAAAAATTCATGTAAAATTAATTACTATTCCAAAAAGCATGCGAAATATAACAGCCAGATATTTTAAACTGGTAAGACATATTTGGTACTCGATTTTTCATTGCAAATTCTTTGGGAAGCATTTTGATTGCGCAATTAAATGTTTTATTGCTTTTGCATAATTATTATCCCTTTTAATATTCCACTGAAACGGTATTTTACGCTAGATCTGCGGTAAAGTAACAAAGCATACATCACATCTACATTAAAAACTACACGGTTCATTAAAAAAATCCATGTTAAACCAACAATATATAAATATTTTAAGTAATAAGAGGTAAACGGGCAGGAAGATAACTGATGTTAAGTGATAACGCCGCCCATGTACACTCTCAATGAACTGTCAGAGTGTCCATGGGCCTCGTGAGTGTGTTGCCAGTCTTTTAGGAATTGTTTTAAAGGAACCTAAGTAGAATTAGTTTGAAAATATTTCATTCGTACTTTCCTATCCTGTTTAATACATTTATTACAAAATTAAATAAACTTAGCTTACTAAAAAATAATGTTATAGAGCAACAAATAAATACAGTATAACCCTACCTGTATTCATATTAATCGACATATCGCTGTTATAAAAACTAAACTAGACAAGGATGATTTCCTGTTTACTTAATCGCATAATTTCTTTGTCAGTTTATAATAAGAGATATGAGAGCTTCAAATAGAGGCCGTAATTACCGATATAAATTGTATGCACCGTAAATAATAAACTCATTACAAATAGATAGGAATATGTCAAAATCAGAGAAACTATTAAATAATTGCGCACGCAATGGATCTATAAATTACAAAATTTATTATTATTGCTATCGGAACAGTAATGTATGATTAACGACGTGTGACGCGTGCGCATTACGTGTCGCAATGGCAATAGTGAGAGTCACTGTCATTGATAAAGTTACACATACAAGTGTATAATTCTAAATAAAGTTGTATGTTATTTGAAACATATGAAGATATTCAACATTATCTGTAGCGAATTTTATCTAATCATCATGAATCATGCATTTAAGACTGAACGTTAGAATAGTTATAGAATCTAAGTGATAGAAATTTGTAGACCATGTTATTTAGGAATAACGTTGATATCAATCCAGTTTATTAAAACAAAACATACAAATATTTAAAAAAACATCACCTATCTACATGTCTTAACAAACCACGTCTAACAGCCTGCATAAGATTTAGATTTGATCACTTTAATATTTATTACAAAGTGTTTTTAAAAACAGGAAATAAGTAATTGTTAAAAAAACTTACAAATATATAATACTATGTGTATAATAAGGTTCTTATAATATGACATTTTTATTTAAAATTAAATGCAAAATGTATAGAAGAGTCATCGATACATAATAAGCCATGAGTGTCGCCAGCGCAGCGCAATTTGCTACCCCGAATCAATTTGCCGAGTTTTTGTCATGAAATAATGTAGCTCGTTTCAATTTTCTGTTAAGTGCGCTGCTGCGCCGCCTCCTGCGTCGTTTTTGCGATAACGGAACGACATCGTTCAATCGAACCGACGCAAGACAACTTTTTGTTGCGAATTAAAAATATGGAGGTGTTTTATAACCTGTCGACGAGTTAGATAAGCATTATATTTTAAATAGAAATTTAATTTTGATTGAAATATATAAGTTACTATTACTACGGGAGGCTTATACTCTTGTAATCCAAAATAATCAGGATTATTTTGAGTTTTGTTTTTGAATATAAAAAGGTAATTAACAAACCTATCACATTACCTCTTTCAGGTTTTAATATTGAAGAATACATGCGATTTTTTTACATTTCATATATTTAAAGTTAGATGTGGATTAGAGACTGATCCAGTTGTGCTTTTATACTTCCCTTCATCTATAATTACTAGTAAATTCTGAAAAAAATATTAAATGTAGTTTAAAACATTTTCTGTTATTACGTATGCAATTAATCAAAATATTAAAAGCAAAGCTCTGTTTGGAATATATAAGTTATTTGGTATATAAAAAACTAAAATATGTATAATACCAATATTTCGTATAAAATTTGTATACATTTAAAATACGCCATACAGTCTGTTGAGATTTATAACAATTTTAAAACACGTTTAGCATAAATTGGAAATTATTCAAATTAAAACAAACGCAACTCGTGAGTGGGCGGGAATTTATTGTAGGCTTGAGAAAAATAATTAAAAAATTAATAAAATTAACATAAATTTTAATGGGATTGATAAAGATACTACATACATTGTTATTATTAGCAGGTAAGTGACCTTTTACCGCTGTAAATAATATAAATTAGGCGCGATTTATATATTAGAGTGAAGTGTTCTTAAATGGTAGACCTCCTGTGGTTTTTCTCATATCAATGCATATTTATAATTAACAAATGAATTATTTATTAATGTAATCCACTTTAGAATATTTCAATACTTTTGGGGTACCGTATTTTCCGTCATATAATTTCTATAATTATAGTAAGCGAACAGAAACTTTTACAATTTGGAAATCATGCTACTTCCAAAATGTTTTTGAATTATTTAACAATTATTCAATTCCTGATTAAGAAATTAAATTATCAGTAATTAAAAAGTACACATGCACTTACCTCTAAATAATAATTTAGAAATAATTAGCATAATTGTTAAAATCTACAACTAAAGACTACGGTCTGCACTAAAGACATTCACACTAAATATTGATTTGATATTTGCGAGAAAGGTCTTAAAATGAATTCATTGTATAAGGTGTATTGTCTGTAACGATCAAATAGCTTACTAACAAGAGATTTTCATAATTTATTTAACGTTATAGTTGGTGTATTTTATATAATAAACAGTTTTAAATTAGTTTCCTACATAGATGATTTATCTTTCATTAACCAGACATGTTACTTCTATTAAAAAAGGCCCATATTTTAAAGATTTTAGTAAATAAAATGATATAATACATTATGAACATAATGGGAAACTAAAATGTGATTTATCAATTAATAATAAAACTAAATATTGTGTAGGCGTTTACATTATATACAGGCGTGGCTTATAAATTACGATGTATAATAAATATTTATTATAGTATTATAATAACTATACGCTATTTTTAATACAGCTGAAGTATTACATGTCCTGATTGATTGTCAAAAGAATGGTTACGACAGGTACACCACTGAGCAAATTGTAGAAATAAACATAACAGAGAATTACAAAGAAATAATGTTAGACAAA
Source organism: Pieris brassicae (assembly GCF_905147105.1). Lineage (NCBI taxonomy): Eukaryota > Metazoa > Arthropoda > Insecta > Lepidoptera > Pieridae > Pieris > Pieris brassicae. The sequence continues at coordinate 727,736 of NC_059669.1, forward strand.
AGCTTAAGCCTTTCTAAAAGTTTCTGTAAATAAAAAGTTGTTTACAGAAATATGTAGTACAAGTACTTCTAGTTACAAATTCTATTTTGCTAATGAAAATATCTATACGCACACATTACTACCTTCGACGACAATAAGTCGGGGAATTAGTTAATGAAAATATTTGCGAAAAAAGAACTGTAATATTTTCAATTATATAGGCTAAAAGTTCTTTGATTCTTAACAGATACACTCTACAAATATTTAATAATTTATTGCACATTAATCTAGATAAATCAATGTCTAAGATTTTGAGTACTTAAATGTATTGTGACAATGAATGTCAAATATTGACATGTTATGTAAACATACATTAGCTCAAGTAACTAAATGCAGAATAAGCTTTTTAATTGATTTAACTTTGGAAAGCTTCGACTGACTACAAAATATATGTCATGGTAATTTAGCTTGCCATTTTTTTTGCCTTATTAACGCCATCTATTGCCAAATGTTACAAATACCAACTGTATTTATAACATTCCTAAAAGAAGAAGTATGTCAGATCTGAAAAAGAAAACTAATATGTATGTTATCCTAGTACTAAGAACCTTGACCTTTTCCTCTATGTCTGAAATATGATGGGCAAGGACCACTTGGCGCTAGTATGACTGTTGTTCAAAAGCTTATTGTATTTACTGAATACAGGGATTTGACATTTGGTGCTATAACCTTTTTAGGTCTGCACCTCAGATTTCTGTGCCTGATACACGCCGTCGACTTTCTGTATACTTCCCCAAGATATTCCTTCACCGTTCGGGTGAATGTTAAATGCGCACATAGACAGTCCATTGCCTCCCAGCCGAGGATCGACACCTATGACCTCAGGGATGAGATGCGCACGCTGAAGCCACTAAGCCAACACTGCTCAGGTATTTGACATACCCTACACAAAAATGGATAACGTGTCAGACCTGTGGATTACAACATTCTTCAATAGCACAGAACATACACAACCACGCTCCATTCTGAATCTGTAATAGTACATTGAGAATAAAGTTGTATCGAAGCCTCATTCGAAGCAAATGAACCAAAAAATTGCGCAAGTATTGAAATTAAAGATCGCGACTTCGATATTATAATGACGTATAATGTGAGCACGCGGTATGAATAATTTATTGACGGTTTTTTGTAAAGCTGTACGCAATTTGTCATTAAATGTAACCGGTTTTTATAAGTGTCAAAATTTTCGTATTCGAGTTTTTATTTTATACGGGTCAAAGGTTTAGATATAAATTATAATATCACTGTGAAATGTTGGTTGGTATGTGTTTATGCGTGGTAATGTGAACGCAAAAACGATTGAAGTTAACATACGGTTGAATTTGATGATCCAGGCACACCAAAAAAAGAGTCAACCTACTATAATTAGCTACGTACCTACCATTTTGTCTCATCACTTACTGCTTAACAAGGTTCTATTACATTCATATTATTTCTTCGCGGGATTGCAATACTTATTTATTGAACGAGTATAGCTCTGAGGTCACCAGGACTATGTTATAGATCATGTAAGTAAGTCTAAGTATGGCAGACACGCCAACTTAATCATTTAATTAGCACTTCTGCACTAGAGTCTATGAGTCTACACCAAAGGCAACAGAATCAAAGTTGGAGGAGAATTAGATTTTACCCGTTCATTATTTTCCGCCTACTCTGCGGCGGCGCCAGCTTTTGTGTTTGTCCGAATAGTAGTAGTAAGTAGTTAAATTTAAAACTAAGAATGTGAAATTGAATGTTATATGGGTGAATATTTTTACTTGCTTTTAATTATATCTACCCCAACAAAGTTTAAACGACAAACAATTGAACATAATAGTCCTAATTAAATAATGGATTCCTGTTTAATTTTACACAAAATAACTTTTAATAACACAAACTTCAACTGTCACTGAAATGACATTTGACTTTTGACAGCGAAAACGTCAAGATTATTTTAAACACTCAAAGTATGAGTAAAATATTTAATTAAGTTCACTAAAATTGTTTTAAATATTAATTTTAAAGGTTAGAGGTATTACTTGTCTTTTTAATAAAATACATTTTTGGTAGATTTATTTTTACTATTTGTTTGTGACAAATAGAAAGTGGTCTACTTATTTTAGGCATATGGATTTCAACACCAAAAAAGCATCGTTAGCAAATCTACACTTTCCCCTCCATTGTGATGGAAGACATCATGTGCCTATTGATCTTCCAACGAATCATGATAATCGTGATTTTGAATGGGGAGATAGGGGACTTTTTGGTTCTATTTTCTACAAGAAAATTTAAATTCTAAAAAACATAAGTCAGCTGCAAACGTTTTACTTCTGAGTATCTATTTCTTGATCATCATTCTAATAGGCAAGTGGTGATCAGCCTCCTGTGCTGCCGCCGATTTTTTCGGTCCAAACAAGCCTTACGATGTTTTTTTTCACTGTTTGAGCGAATGTTCAATACGATGGAAGTCGCACACTGAAGCCATTAGGCCAACACGTTTAAAAACTATTACTACTATCGGTACCACATCTACTATCATCTATTTCCCTTTGAATTATATCATATTTTAATAGCTCAGTGATAAAATGATATTATTAGATCTTTAAAACTTATGATTTATAAATTAGAGGGGGCATATAGATGATGAAAAGAAATACTTTGACATCGTATTTATTAAAATCGGTTAGTTAAGTTAACCATTCAGAATTGTACATTATTGACTAATTGCATCAATTATTGACTAATTATATAGTGGCCCACTTGAAAACTAAAATTTTGATGTTTCGTTCAAATATGCCCAATCTCCTCTAAGTATGTTGTAACGGTAGTGATTCTCGATCACTGATTGGGTCTATTGTTGATATACGGATGCCCAAACAGATATTTAAAATAGGTATTATACTAATAATAAAAAGCTTTGAGGAAAATAATCATATTCATAGGTTCATTATAGAAATTCAATACAAAAATCGAAATATTAAATAGCTGATTTTTTTATAGTACAGTGAGAAAAGGGGTAGAAATCTCACCTGATGTTAAGTGCTACAGTTGCCCATGCACTCTCAATAACAGAGCACGTATTTGTGTTGCATTTATTTGTACGGTCTTTTCTCTTCCTTTCCTAAGTCAAATTGGGTCGGAAATACTACAATATGGCTGTCTCAAGTAAAATATTCGATGGAACCTATGTTATGTAATAAGTATGGAAACCCTATGTATGCGTGCTATCAGAAAGAAATATTTTATTACAGGAATTTTTGAGAAAACTGTCAAAAATAGGAATACGTGTCAAAAAGTTTTAAGCGCTTTGAACAAGGGTAATACTTAATTTACTGCGATGGATGGTGTTCACTTAGTGGCTGATGTTAACTTGTAACTCTGAAGTCTTGCATTTGAATAAAGGCTTTTTAGAACAAGGACTTTTCGATGCATTAGATCCAATCGACGGAGTGAAAAAACAAGAAAAATCAAGAAATGGACCAAGGCAACAAAAAGTATCAGTTACTGCATTTCTTTTCTAAACTACAAAGTTCATCTTAGTATGAACTGTCATTGTAATTTACGACCAAAAAAGTGCACGAATGTTACAGTTATATCGACATGCCCTTTAAAATGTTATTGGTGCGGTAAAATTGTAATACTCTTTCGATACACTGCAGAAATGGATTTAATTACACCATCTGATTTATTCGCGCCGAGCGTAATAATTCAAAATTTCCTTCGCACCTTTCTCGGAAAATAACAGCGTGCGACGGTGTAATTGTATCAAATTGTTTGCAATCAACTCAATTTTGACCACCGTAATCGAATTTATCGTTTTTTTTATCCTCAACGGTGCTAAGCTAAAATGGGCCTTGTGGAATATATAATAAGGTATCATAAATTTGCCCTTAAGCGATTTACCCTTTATCGTGAAGCTTCTGTTTTTATGAAACTTGTTTCCTTAATCTAGAAATAGCCTTTTGAATATTGCATTAAATCGTTTAATTATTATAAATAGCTATATTTGTAACTAAATTCAAAGTTTAAGTATTACTTAACACCTGGCTGTACTAAGGTAGGGAGAACTTTAATATTAAAAATATTATTCATAATCGTATACAATTTTATCACTAATGTTCTTTTTTTTAGAACAGGAGGAAAACATAGACGGACTTCATGTTAAGTGATACCATATATTCTCAGAATGTTCGACGATTCTTATGTGCGTTGGTGGCCTATTAATAGACGGTACGCTCTTCCTGGAGGACCTTAATCGGATCAAAAATTCTCAACTGTGGAACGACGGACGTCGAGGTCATATGGATGAAATTCCATATGCTCAGTCTACCAGTGTCAGTCTTAGTAGGTGTAACAATAAGGCCTCCTACTCAACTACCTCCCTGAAGCCTTGCCTTGGCCTAGGTCTATTTTCGTGCCCATAAAACACATCAATAACATAAAGCAAGCACACCGGCTCATTATAATTCCGCGAACATAATTGTGAGATGCTGGGTACAGCCGCATTGCGATTTATAGCGTCCCAGCGGGTGCCTTGCGTCGTGAAAATATTCTTTGTTATATGTTTTATACTTGAAAACTGTTAAAATATGCAAGAGTATAGTTCCTTATGATAATAAATTTTTATCTTTTACTATTTATCTATGGTGACTTTCAAAAATTTTTATTTTTTTTATTTATTAACACTTCGTTGCATGTAAAGAAATATAATATAATTGACTATAATAGAAGTCAAAAATACATAAGACGTATAGTTATTTAGACGAAACTAAAAACCTATGTAAACAGTGATCAGCACAATATTAAAAAAATGACACATGAAAAAGAAAAAGTGCATATGAATCACAATAATTTAAGGTCAGTTTCAGATCAGTTAGTACGAAAGTTTGGGATACGATGTGGAGAATGCTTGTACACTAGAGATTTAAAGAAACATAGAGAAGGAGCTAAGCGTATAGGCACAGGAAGTGAATTCCATAACCTCACTACAGAGGCCTTAAAGGATTCACCTTTCTTACGCATAATAAATGATTACATAAAAAATAAATGAAATAAAATAGATGTTTTAATAACTGATTATATAGCGTCTTTATTCTGCACCTGCATTTGCAATGAGGCACACAACTTTTATTTTCCAAATGCTTGAAATATAAAGCATGCCTAGCGTAGTCTCCAAATAAATACGCTGAAGTGATGTTATGAGTCATATAAATAGTTATTACCCATATAAGACAGACTAAATACTGAGTGAGAGTGTATACTCTTGGATAGAGAATCCAAATAATCCCATGGATTTTTGCAGAATGCTATTTTAAAGAAAAATTATGAAGAATACAGAAATCAGAAAAGCTACAAAAAAGCCTCGGTGAGCTTTCTATTCCATACTAATAGAGCTTCCTTTTGTCGTAGATCTGATCTTCTGATGGCGCTAAATATTGACAGTGAAGATTACCATTATCCACTTACATTTATAATGAATTATTATAGTGATCTTTGGCCAGTAATACATATTTAATGACAGAAAATAACTTGAATGATTTCAAAGTCAGCAGTTAAACTTGACCACAGCAAATTCATCTTAATCCATTTTGCAGTACGATAAATTACTCATGTTACTATACATTTTAAATAGCCATCATATATTGGTCTTGTTTGCGATTTTATTGCAAGTGTATAGAGTGCAAATTCGATTGGCAAACTATCTTAGCTGGTTAATATCAGTAATTCCTAACACGGTCGAATTAAAATACAATGGTTGCGAATAGGTGAGTGTGACATCGGTGAAGTTAAAAGCGGCTTCTGAACTATATATCCTTCAAAGTTGTAGGGCAGGCACAAATGTTCAATGCATTTATTATATATATGATAGGGACAATTATGGACCACCTAATAAATATCTCTTTGGCGCGATAGAGGCTGTTGCAGCGCAGAGGAATCAGTCACACACGTAGTCCTGAAATACGTATCAGTGCTTCTCAACGAACAGAATTCCACGGAACAGTGAGGATATCCCTGAAGCCTGCGAATTCAAGGTAACTTCTGGGCTTCTGAAAGGAGGCTGACTTAATTAGCCAGGACCAGGACAGGCTAGGTGCGCAAAACTGACACTGTATAGAAGAATTCCGGAATATATTAATTATTTTTTTATTAGATTATTTAACAATCATTTCACAAAATTTTCGAGGCTTGCTATATATCTGAGGTAAATTATGAAAGTAACATAATTATTAAACAAAACATAGAACACGTTCTTTTGTTTGAATAGATACTAGTGTTTGTCTGTTAAAACAAGTGGAGTGTTTCTTAGATTTTTTCTCCGTTCTGCGCCCTTTCGAAATCTGACAGTAAATGTTGATTTATTATTTTATTGATGATGCGTATTACGGCAATTTTGAACGCCCTTATAAACACAAATGAAACAGTTTATAATCTAAAATAATAAAAAGTACAATTGTGTAACAAAATAAATAAATTATTAAAAATTGTATCAGCCCTAATGTATAAAAAGTCATTTGACACAATTTGTAAGCTGTACCTGAAGGTGGTTGATACGAGCCAAGATCAATATGTATTTTTATTTCAATATCATTACGACATCGGAGTATTCTTAGGTATTTTTATGAAGGTTTTGATTGTACGCGGTAGGGGTGTGTGGTCTTTCGCACTTATAAAAGAAAGATCTTAACTGTCGGGAATTTGCTGATCATTTGCTATCATATGCTGATAGTTTTTCTAGTGCAATGTTTTTTTACATAAAATAAAGCCCCCAAAAGAGAGTGAGACTTATCATGAATTACAATGTAGCATTTACAATAATTATGGCTAATAAATAATATTATATTGACTTAATTTTCTACAATACTATAGAATAGCTTAAACTACGATTATGTTCATAGGCAGTCTAAGTCTTCTCAAGTATTCTCAATCCTTTATGTTTTAAATAAACCTACAAATTAAATTGTTAATAAATGTTATTAGATATATAATACATTTAAACAATATTTTCAATTTTCTTAAGTAGTCATTAAAAATTAATAAAAAAATATTATTTAAATAAATGTATTCATTTGGCCACATACACTTGTATCTCACAAGTAATACATAATTTCATAATTCGATTGTTTAGTGCGATTGCCAGGTCAAATTTATTTAAAACATAAAATATGTTTAGTTTTAATATGGTTACTATAATATGCTGTTAGCTAATTACGGAATTACTTAAGATAGAATAAATAAATAAATAAATAAACTGTCTTGCATGGACATGGAGATTATGAAAAACTGTTTTTCTTACAAGTAAATATTAATTTTTATTAACACGAACAACAGTTAGCTTGCTTAATTAATTGCATATGCTATTTTGCAACACATTGCTAGAGAATTATAACTTAATGTTCTTTCAAATACAAGATTGACCCTGTAAGTGCATATTGTTAAACAACACACATATTCTATTGTTTATAAACCATTTATTGACAGCGAAGGTAAAAACGTTTATTGATTCAATTTATATCACACGCGCTATCGGAATTCTTAAATCGCTGTATTTGCGAAATATAATGTTATTCTTTATGTATGTATAGTCATAGGTGATAACCTCAACCTTCTAAACGTGTTCAGCGTCGATCTTAAGACTAACACGCATTAAGGAATGGTTGGATTTATTACTAAATAATAATAATGTTTATTTCAGATATTTTGTATTTCTATCACCTCAATTATTCCTAGGTATCGGTGTGCCCGTTTTCAGCAAGAGCCTACTCCAAATCCCGTAATTTCTGTCTGCACTGTGTCACTCCCCGCCATGTTTTTCCTTAATCTGGTATATCCATCTTCTACAATGTTTACATATTTTGTGTTTATTGTACATGTGTCACCAGTTTGATACTTTGTTACTCCACTTTTCTGTTCAACTTACCCTCATTAATAAACTTCACTCTATATAGCAAAAGTTTAATTATTATTATAATATAATCAAGGCAATTCAATGGTGATATTTTTTAAATAACAATTTATATTTTGGTTTTCATCAAATCACTATAGAATTCTGACATGTATTTTGAGATATCCTAATTTTCTATTCAAACGGCGCAATGCCCTTTACAAGCGTAACTACTACGTTAAAGTAGTCTTAATAAAACGAGGGTTTACTTCAATTCAAAATATTTGTATGCATCGCTTGTTAAATCGACACCTAACATTGATTCGATTGGTAATTTATAGGCACCCAACGTACGGCCACAGTTTTCTCTAATAACAGTTGTGAAACACACGAAAATTTTACGATGAGTTATATGAAACGAAAAGTTCACTTTTCTAAGTCAGTTTACTCAGTAGTAATATTTTTATAATCTATTGTAACCATAATGCAACTGTAAAGTCTCGGTACCTATACAATAATACTTTAATTTTTAGTGGCAGGTATCTCATCCGTAAATCAACTCCATATTGGGTGGCTCATAACAAAACTGTTTAATTAAAGCAAAATTTTACAAAAAAAAATTACTCCCTTTGAGTCAAGATTATCAAGTGTAGCTTTTACTGTCTTATATTGACAATTCCTCACGCAAACGATACATTTAAATGTTCGACCAAACGTAATATCTCCGTTTATCCATCACACAAAATTCACCCTTAAACTCTCTTGTAAACCGACACATAAAGTCTGAATTCGTCTGGCGTTAATTAAGATGACGGCATGGCACGCGATTCAAATGAATAAATTGTCACGTATTAGTTATGTAAGCCAAATTAGATTAATAGGTTAACGAATGGCCCCTTTTTTATTGGTTTGGTGTAATGGGGTATTTACATTGGGATCACGTTATCAAAACACTTTTCGATCACAACTTTGTTGTATGTAAATAGCTGTGTTTTGCTTAACTCACTGTGCAACTTGCATTTAATAAATTAATTCCAGCTGATTTCTTGAAAAAATGCACTTCCATGTTCCATGTTTACTTTAAACCTTATAGATACACCACAGTTAACTTATACAGAACAAGTGGATTGTTATCGTTATTGTTATAAGACAATTATACCTGCTAAATGTGAATGTGTGCTTATATTTACATAAATCTATTCCATTTAATTCTGCCTGCCGGGATAGAAGACTGAGTGATATTGTGGCCCACTCCACAATTGTTCGTTCGATTTTTACAAGCCGTCAGTATGTGACTCAGTCTGCATAAATTTACAACAAAATAAACGCTAAACTTCAGTTATAACAGACTGGCTAAAAACTTTAACATATGAGGAAACTGAGCACATTTTAGTACGAATTCGTTAGTTTGAGACATACATACATAATTATATACTAAATAACACACAAACACACATGCGCACGTACACACAAAATACGCATGCACAGAATAAGTTCATAGAATTCTCAGAGAAACTATGACTTTGCGTTTTGGCAGGGTTTTGTTTTGTTTTGTATTCTTTTCTAACACCCGTCTCAATATTGTATAAATAAGGGAAGTAGCGAGTCAACCCAAACACAAGTGTCTCTGACTACTTACGGCTGCTGCCTCAACTTATGTATTTTATGTAAAATTTGAGACAGTAAACAATTTTGTTTTTTTTTGATGTTCCGGCCTATTAGACTCATAATTGTGCTTTGCTTCACGTCCCTCACATAAACACTGACTATGCTCAGGTGACTATTTTGTATCCCGGAAATACAACGAGCGATTTTTAAGCCTTGACTTTTTATACTATAGCGGAATATGCTTTAAAAGAGTATGAATATTGCATATATCATGAGCTCACTCCACATATATACTACTTACACACCATCACACAGCACAGCCGAAGTAGGTATTACGTATGTAATAATTTTTATTGATGAATATTTGAGCCTTTTTGTATATATTATGTATTCCATCTTTGGCTATATGTTAAATAGTATTTTCTTGTATATTTTATGTTAGCAGTAGGATTACGAATACAAATAAAATAAAGATTATTTCTTAGAGATTTTTGTGTCCATATTTTGTAAGATATGGCTAGTAAAAATTCTTCATGTATTTTTCCATTGCTAATTAGATTTTTTTTACACTTATTATACAGCAAAGTTACATACATACATCGTACACATAAAAAATAATTTAGTTAACAAGGAGATTCGTCTCTTACTTACTTCGACTGTGTCTTACGTTAAAATCCGATAAACTTTCCGACTTTTATTTCATAGTTCGTGTTATTGAGCGATAAAATGGTTCAAATAAAACTTGCATCTACATTAATGGTAACTAGTAATGGGAAATTCCTATGTTTTTACTCTATAAATAGAGCGTGTGTGCCTTTTTATAAGGAAGGACCCCTGTGAGGCTGTTTCCTTAAGTAATAGTCAATCGTGTGAGGTTCTATTCACCTTCTGTTATGAGAATTTAATGATCAGTTTTAAAAGTAACACGTCGAAAGTTCCGTTTCAGGAAGACACAGAACAGAGGAGTTAATATTATAAGTCACTGTTACAATACAAAAGACCCCGGAACTTGAGATATTATGTAATTTACGCACTTTAGTATAAGAGAACAGTTTCTTCGTAACACAGTGCGTAAACGCAAGTGTAATTTTCTCTTTTCCCAGCCATTTAGTTAATGCGACCAATAAAAGCAAATATTATCAATATAGCAGCCTTAATCAGCGAGATCAAATCTAAAACTAATTTTGTACTTGGAATAAAATTTGCGTTTCCATTTAATAAAACAGTTTATGTCTGATGTACTCTAAATATAGTAAATTCTAATACTAATGAAACATTGCATATATATTGTAAGAAACTCTGGAAATCTCATGGGAGACAATTAGGGCCGTGGGTTGTGAACCCTCTCTGAGTTACGTAATTTTATAGAACAGGGAGCAAACGGCAGTAGGCTCATCCGATATTAAGTGAATCTCAATACCAGAGAATTCGAGAGTGCGTTGCCGGTATTTTAAAATTGGTACCCTCTATTCTTGAGGGGCTCTATGTCACTTCCGCGCCTATTGTTTCATGGTGAACGATTAATTAGTTATCAGTAGGTCAGACAAAAAAATGTTGAAGTTTGCCTTTTACCGCTTTTGATATAATATCAACTAATTACCCTTTAGCAGCTTCAAACACTCTTAAGAACTGTATATGCATGTACATTTTGTATAATCGACTTACGTAATCATAATATAATGTTTTTTTAGTATATTGTACAGGTATCTTAACCGAGTAAATACCAGTCCCGATAACGTAATATCAGTCCTAGATAAAAATAAAGAGTGTTATAATAATAAACCGATGGAAACGCATATAAAAACCGTTAAGTTAACACGTTTGTGTCGGGTTCGCTCGTATTTTACCGACTTCCAGCGGTGAATCGAAAGAAAATCGATTCAACTATCGATACAAGGCACCGAGTGATTGGAATTATGTCAATTTATTGGTTTACTTTGAATAATTTTGTACTAAAGCAGAGATCTCCCATTAGGGACCACCCAATGTTTACTTTAGTTCAGTGAGCGACATTATAAAATTATTGAATAACCATAATTTGTTGCTTTAAGTAGATTCTGTGGTCAAAAAAAATGTGTGCGTGTACTATTGTACACACGTAAGAAGTGAAACTTCTATATTACCTTATTAATCGAAAAATGATCTTCTATATGCAACTTTACAGAAATTGGTTAAATAAAGTTCATTTAGATTCATGTCTATAATAATACAATAATTTCATTTTATCTTATTACTACTAAGATTATCACAGAATTTCATTAATTATTATTATCATTGTTATCGTAATAATATATTTTTGTTATTAATGGCTTCGAGTCTCATCGAATCAACCATGGTAGGGACAAGAAAAAGATGACGCGTAACGGAAAAATGTGACGCGTAACCGAAAAATGTGACGGTAAATTTTTTGCAAGCCGATAAAGTAGTTTCACTTCAAAAACGAATCAATGCAAAATTAAACCATTATGTGTTATAGTATTTTAGTTCTAGCTTCAGATTCCACCTATTTCGTTAATTAATAATACATTGTTTATGTGCATAGTACATTCAGATTAATTATAAAAAAACCGCACCATCAGCCATATAAAAGTAGACATGCCAATGGCTTAGCTATCATAATGTTATAATAATAAGATCAGTTAAGTTATTTATAATTATAGTCAAAACATATAGTCTAAATACTCTCCTACGCAGTCAAGGCGTTATACGGCAATGATATATAACTTATAGGAAGGCAGCAAAATAGTTTGATAGCCATGGCGTAACAATTTTTTTTAAATACATCGTGGGGCAACGTGGATTCAGATACATATACAGGCAAGTTTCTTTAAATGTTTGGTGTTTTTATTTAAATATAGAACGGAGGCAAACGGGCTCCCCTGATGTTAAGTGATACCTCCGCCCGTGGACACTGTCAATGCCAGAGGGCTCTCAAGTGCGTTGCCGGCCTTTTAAGAATTAGTATGCATTATATACGTACGTTATGGAGTGGTAGGTGCTGTAGGTAGAGCTGAAATATATAGTATATCGAATTATGATTTATTATTATAAGAAAATGTAAATCTGCAACTCTTTTCTTTCTACTGTATATGAAGGTTATCTCTACACCGATCGGGATTCAAACGCGTGACACGCGGAATGTGAAAGTTGTTTTAAAACGTTTTATAAGTTAAAAACAATCTTTACAATATAACAGATAAACAGTTCAAATTACCATAAAAATATTAAAGATCAATAGGTATTTCGTAATTTAGCATAACATACCATATTTAGTTAGAACCCACCCACGTGATTAATATCCTCATTTATAATATCTCATTAACCATAACGAATTCGTAATAATTATACGACCTAAATTTTTAATGTAACCTTTTATTAAATGTATTTATGCAGAGCCTATTTGTAATAATTTAAGAAATTAAGCAATTCTTTAAAGGCGACGCACTTGCGAGCCTTCTGGCAATACAAGTGTCCATGGGCGGCGGTATCACTTAACATCAGATGAGCCTTCTGCCCGTTTGACTCCTTTTACATAATAAATATGCAAATATATTATTTCAAAGTTTATTCGATTAGAAAAAAATAGAAAACTACTTAGAAAAATCCTTGCAACAAATATCTTATTTTAAACTATTTTAGGTTAAACGGTTCTCGTACAAATATAATCTTATAAAACAAATCAGTGACGCTACAGTCTTCTTAGGTCTGGGCCTCATATCTATCTGTTTCATTATCATTTGTCAATCTAATAGACCTATGGTCAGCCTTCTGTGCCTGACACAGGTCGTCAACTTTTTAGGTCTAAGGCAAGCCGGTTTCATCACGATGTTTTCCTTCGCCGTTCGAGTGAATATTAAATGTGTAAATAGACAGGAAGTCCATAGTTACCGGGAATTGGACCTATTATAAATTAATATATGTGGAATGGAACTAATTCTTCTAAAAAATTAAACATATAATATACTGGTAATGTTTGTAATGGTAATAATATACTTTCCATGGGATTTCCATGGACGAATTCATTAGCGCTAGTTCGCTTCGAATGCTCATATAAAAACGTAGTAACATCATAGTTACATTGAAACCAGTAATTATCATAACACATATATTAATAATGATAATTGGTTATATTTAAAACTTACAAATTGCTTTGTACTTGACTAATGGTCATCATTTATAACTAACTTTCGATTTCATTGCGAACATTTGATAATAAGGGGATATTGTAAGGCAATGGTTTAGTTAATTAATACACACCGTTGTTGGGCTTAATCTTCGACTGAAAGCTTTCTTTAAAGAGGGCAAATGGGCAGGAGGATCATCTGATGTTAGGTGATAGCCCATAGACACATTGCCAGAGGGCTTTGCCGGCCGTTTAAGAATTGGTACGTTATCTTCTTGATGGAATCTATCGAATTGATTGATGACAGTGGGCAGCTGGTTCCACATAGTGGTGATCGGCGGCAAAAACTGCCTTAAGAAACACTTAGTTTTGGAACAACGGATGGTGAGTGATACCGGTGGAATTTCGTACTCCGCTTCGACGTGAAATATCAAAGTGAGATAGAGGAGATGTTTGAGTTATATTCTTCTATATTACTTGATCTTAATTTTGTTTTCCATTGTCAGTGACAAAACGAATTACGATTGTTAATTATGAAAGCATACAATTTTTTTTTTCTCGAATGTGTATTTGTAAAAGATTATTTTCAACCAAACGAAAAAGTTATTTTTCATTTTTAAATTCTTTTGAAATTCCTTACAAATACAATAAACATTGATCTCCGATATTGATATAATTTTCATTGATTAACATGCATTGTTAACTCAGATAATTTACAATGGTATTTGATCGCAATAAAAAAAGCTCTGTTTATTAAGTCAGTAGCGCGAGGTGACGAAGCGTGAACGCAGATTGCATTACACGATGCGCGCACGCACGTCTATTTTTATTGTGGACAAGATAATAGCTTACAACGTGTTTAATTGTCCAAGAATAAGAAATTGATTTAAGATTAATGTGGGAACATTGCATTCATTCAGTGATTATTTAGTTTGGCAAGAGGAACAGAAAATTATATAGAAAGTTTTAATAGTAACAAAGTAACGCTAAAGAGGAAGACAGTTTAGAAGATGAATGGACTAAGGAAACAGCTGCTGGTACATAGCAGAGAGTAGCACATCAAGTTCATGGCGGGATTTGGTCGAGCCTTGTCAAAAAAGGATATCCAAAACGTATGAGATGATAGAAATAAAAGCTTATTATTATTATTATACTTCTAGATAAACAAGTGTTTTCTGAATGATCCAAATTACAGTTATGCAAACAAATTATTATGCCTGATACTCGTCAATGAAGAAAAATTAAATATATAAACAATAGTAAAATAAATATTGAATATATTGACAAAAGAAAGATGTTATTAAACACTAACAGATATACGATGCTTCTAGAAATATTGTTTATAATTAAAACAAACTATATTTTTGTTTCCTCTTCAAAACAACGATAATGCAAGAGCCAAGTACGTAGGAAAATTCTTCAATCAACTATCGGCTAATTAGCAAATAAAGGATGTTCGTGATGTGTGAGATCTGATACGGCGTGCTCCCATTTCTCGGGGTTAGACCTCTTAAACCAGAACAGTTTAAACGTGGTTGAAAATATCGATTTATTTTATATCCCAATGTAACTTGTAGTTGATGATTTAACACGAGCCTACCTTAACATATTTCAGTTGAATTAAAAGTAAAATATTTCAGCCTTTCAAAGGCATATGAGATATCACTAATTTTACTAAGACAACATATTTTTAATACCAAGCTATGTTTATTATTTTCTTGTGTGTGTAAAAAGTGTAAATAAACCAAAAAATTCTTGACATTTACATGATAATTTACTATCTTAAACATTTAAAAAAATTTTAAATCACAGAAATCTTATCTGCCCCAAATATAATTAACAACAAGGCGCTTAGTAAATTCTAATTTCCCCGTTATACTTATTAGCATTGCTCTCCAAACATAATACTAACAAGATAACGGACTTTAAGTGGTCAAGGTTTACCCATCCAAGTGTTTACATAACTAATGACCGCTTAACTTGGAGGTATCTGCACTTCTCATTAGGATAGATATCTTCTTTCATGTTAGTTACTGCTTCAATAATTTCTATTATATTAAACTCTAAGTACGTAGCATATACATTTCTAAAATAATAATAATAGTTTGGGCGTCAGATTTCAGCATTTGTTGCATCATAATACGCAAGCTGACCGGCAGCCTGAACATGCTTTCGACTTTTTGGGTATAAGGCAAGCCGGCTTCTTCACGATGTTTTCCTTCACCGCTAAGCGAATATTATGTGCACACATACACATACCTACGACCTCAGAGATGAGATTCGCACGCTGAAGCAACTAGGCTGCAGTGTTGCTCACATTTCTATAATATACACGCAGTGGCACTTTAGTAGGTAGTATACGTCTCGGCTTGTTTTCAACATTAAATAAACAGAAATGTGATATTTTGTCAATTTTAGGACTAAAACATCCCCAGTATTGGGGAAATCCTTCGTCATCGTTCGAGCAAGTCCTATAAGAACGTAAAATATATTGGTACACATCTGTGGTTCAAACGCGCCGTCAAAAGTAACGTTGATACTTTGACTACAAATCCGTTTACACCAAACAAATCTGACTCTAAAATTATTTAAAAGAATCAGATATGATAATTATAATTATACGATATAAACCATATATGTTTAATATTGATTTTATCTATTTATATAAAAAAAGAATTGTCTTCGTAAGTAGCTCAAACTCGAGAATAAATATTTGTGAAAGTGCAGGGAAGGAAACGGTACAAAGCATAAACAGTAAGTAAAAACTACAATTAATTTTTTCTTGCCTAGATGGGAAATATTTGCAGCCTTTGCAGAGTAAAAATTGTCACTTGGTTGTTATGTATTTATAAACTTGTGTTTCATAGCTGTAGTAAGTTTCGATCTCTTTGGTTTGTATTAAGGCTTGACACAAATATATTTAGGTGATACGAAGTTTAACAATTCATCTAGTAAATAAACATATTGTTCTCTACGTCAAAATATTTAAACGCTATGATGAATTGTTCATATACAATTTTATATAAACTTTGTTTGGGATCGGGATAATCGATACACCCAAACTAATGACTCAATCAAAAATTAATCTGAATTTGCGTTAACCTATTACCATATTAATGAAAGGAACATAATTCCGATCTTAATTAGGTAAAAGCGGACGGCAACATCAGTGGATTATAAAAGCTATAAAATCGCTATCAAACTATTAGCAATTAGCTACTAATTGTATAATTTATGCGATTGTTAAAAAGATTCTCATACAAGCTTCGGTTTCGAAGAAATTGAAAATCAGTCGTAAATGTTATTATAATAAGACAAATTTATTTAATTATGAATCTGGCCGTTTTAGTATTTGACACAATGTTTTGCACTGTTATATTAATAGTCTATCGCTATTAAACTTTAAATATATCGATAATAATGTCGGATTTACAATAAAACTGTGGAAAAAGTCATTTTCAGCAAAATTTTTAGCAACTCCATAGAGACAGCAACCTTGCTGTGTTATATGCTATTATTATTATTTTATTTATTCCTACACAATTATGTTCTATATTCGCGTATGTTTGGTAGACCCAGGCGACCTCCGATTGCGCGTTGCTTACTTGAAGAAGTTGTTATCTAGTTCGCGCTGCGCCTTTTTAAGTACATCATGTCATTTTCACACGTGTATAACCTTTTTCTAATATATTTTCATAAGTATTGGATTGTCCTCATTTGAATATGTGTGATGTTTGTAAAAAATAAAATATTTTTTTTGTTCTTAAAAATGTAATTAAAGATACTCTTCACTGTTTATATATACATTTAAAGAACATTATACAAACTAAATATACAATATACGTTTGACAAATTTTTCGACCGAAAATAACATAGGAGGTTAACTAAATATTTAGTTAAATTTTGCTTTGATTTTTAATGCAAATATTGCCCAATAAAAAAATAGTAAAATTCTATTTATAAACAGCACGCGACAGAAATCACACAATTTCATTCATGTTTTCCAACGCTATAATTAAGACAAATTAATTAAATTCATCCGGTACACATTCGTCACAAATATCTTATCAAAAGGTACAGTTACCTCGAGAATAACGTAACTAACCGAAACGAAGCTTCCCACGACCTCAGCTACATTTCGCTGTGCTCTATCCAATCTACTTCCTGATTCAGACAAAACCAATCCCTAACCTCATTACATTAAAGTTCTAAATAACACCAGCGGTCTCACCCATTCAAGATTCACACATACAAGTCGTCACCTTTAATGTGTTACGTGTTACAAGTGGACACTTAATGTGATTTCTATTCCAAAGGAATAAAGTTGAAATTCTATAAGCAGCGCTTCCATGTGAGCGTTTATTGACCAATAGTATTGATATTGTAGATAGGAGGTCTTCAACAGGTGACACAATCTTTGTGTGTGTGGAATGTCATAGTTCCTAAGATTGGTAATACAATTATAGATACAATGGCGCGCGGAGAATTCTGTTTACATTTTGTTTAATTAAGATTTTAATTCGGTAGAGGAAATGTCGAATGAGGATTGACTTGGGATTAATTAACTGTATTTTTTCTATGGGCATAATGAATACGTGTTTTGAAATGTGTTTCCATAAATGTAACTAACAGACCAATTTCTGTTTTTCACACATTGCTAAACGTTTAAGGAATGCTATGCTGTTTTTATTTCAATTTTAAAACGCAATTTATTCAAATAAGGATAATAAAATATGCCAATCTTTTAGAAATACCACAAGGTATATAGATCGTCATTTATCTAAGTTATTTTACACTTATGTCATAATTATAAAATGGATTTTAAATAGACGTCATGTAAGCGCTACTTAACAGGTGACAGTGCGCACGAGTGGATCGTTCATTGCAGGTGAGTCTGCGCTCGTGTGCGTGAGGTCATCTTGTATGTACACGACTCGTTTGTGTGCAACATGGGCGGATATAGGACAACAGCTTTTGACCATTTTCGAACAAATTAGTTTCATCTGCTTTCCTCTTAAATATTCTATAGAGAAGACAAGTCATTTTATTTCTCCTTAACATTAAATATGGAAAGTACGTCTAATAATTTCTTAACAAAACATATTCAGATAATTACACCATTACATATTCCCATAAATAAAGACCATATCTTAGTTGCCAATGAGTAGAGATGTCTACCTATTTAAATTTAATGACATGGAATAACTGATACTTGTATCTTATGTTCCATAATAAACATTTATTTTTATCAAAGCTAACTAAGAAGTGGTATATTTTCGTTGGTCTATATTTCCTTACATATATATTTTTACTTATTCCACTTAAAAGAATATTTAGTACATATGAAATATTTTATACATTTATTTTGTAGATAATATGCGAAAGTACATTTGCGATATCTTGATAAAAAATAGAACGTAATAAAAATTAACGATATCAATAAACTAGATTCGTCCGTCCAATTACTGGTTAAAAGTACAAGTGTTCTGACGGCTCTAATCACTGTAACTTTACACTTATTACAGATAATTAGCCAGTTATCGGTTTGACTTAATATTATGGTATTTGCAAGCTCATACATAATGGCATACGCACTGCGCGTTTTCATTAAAAAACTCAAGAAAAAGTTGAATACATAAAAATGAATGATCGCAATAAATTAGACGCGCTAACTTGTCTATCCAATTACCGGTAAAAAGCTTAAGTGTTCACAACTTAATTTTACACTTCGCTTGATGTATTCGTAGGTAAAAAACAATTATTACGTAACTGAGATATTGGAAATTTAACATGATTCCTCCAGGGTTTTATAGCCATCAGACCGTTTAATTTTGACTGGTTTTTGTAATTTGAAATAGCAGTAGTTAGTGTGGGTCCACTGAAAATCAGAGTTGAATCAACTTGAATCCGAGTTGGGCCCATTATTTAAAGTGATTGTTATTTGTGCGTAAGAGCCAAGGCTGTACATTTACTCACAGGCTTTCTTAGTTTTATAAGCGTGGCGATTTTCTAAATCGTTGTAGTTACGCCACGAGGTATGCAGTCGAAGAGAGTTACATTGCATTCATTCGTTACATTGAGTTACATTGCAGCAATTAACATTTCATTATTTCGTTTATATTGTATTGTTGTACGTGAGTGGGAAAACTAAAATCCTTTATTATTCGAAGCACCCCGTAGACCCAGGAACCGTACAATGTCCTTTGATTAAATCAATCTTCAAATCAAATTTGTGCAGTTTCTATACATTCATTAAATTGCTGAAATGTTTTAGAATAGATAGCCGTAGAACTTGTTTACTCTAAATTTAACTCAATAACTTACTAATCGAAACAACGTGAATAAGTTTAAAATAATAAATGACCCGGGTAAGATTTAGTCTTCCTTAACTTCCTTCTCGTCTCTGAATTTAACCTTTGGCGCGAACTAAGCATCCCATATGTCAAAATCATTTATCATCTTTTTGATACGGGAGCCATACTTAGCGCTTACCTTTAGCATTATTACTCTAGCCATTAATAGTCTTAAAAAAACAGTATTCAACTAAATTAGGAATATGAATAACATTAATGTACAGTGTGTAAGCCCACTATTGTATATAATTACATTTGCCGATGTAAAACTCACTAGATCGCTGTCTCAAATCGTTATAACGAGCACTTAGACAAAATAATTACAATATACGATCATTAATAGTCTATAATTTAACTCCTAGATATAGAGATCACTTGATCGACATGGGAATTTTTACACGGTCTTTTCGGCGGCACTTTGATACGATCTATATTGCTGAATGGCAATTAAAACATATTTTATTTTAGTTTAGTTGTTGATACATTTCATACTCTCGTTTACGGATAGCGGACCTGTAATTGCCGTCTTAGTAAGAGGTACTCAGAGTACAGGGAATATTCAATATGTTTTTGACATCCAAGAAATTAAAAAAGATCCTAATCTTCCCTCAAAGGTGGGCTACAAAATCACCAGTTCATATGAGTTTATGCCTCAAACCTCTACTATTCTAATTAATTGGAACAGTGAACACTTTTATATATGATGGGGGAGTAAACAAGTGGACACCTATTTTAATGTTGAATTAGTATCGGACCTTTAAGAGGCGAACGCTAAAAATGGAGATTGTATCTCGCTAGATTCAAATGCCTAGTAAAATCTGTGGATGACTTAGATTATAGCTTTACCCATAGACATGCAACGTTTGAAGAGACTCACCCTTTAGAACATCTTACGCTGAATATAAATACTTCTTTGGACAGCTGCATCACGAGAAAATTCCTAGAGGCGCTTGAAGATGATGATAGTAAAGATATAAACTATTCTTAACTTCTGTAATAAAATAAAACTAACGATATGTCGAAATCTTTCACAATCAATTTCATAATAAATTAATTTTATCAAATAAGCTGTCATAAATCTAAATGCCAGACCAATCAGAAAGTTAAAAAACAATTACTTTTTCGCTAATGAATGGAAAGGAATGGTTCCAATATTGTATTCGGTATTTATAATTTTTTGATTACCAATTATTTACATATTTTTTAATATTATTAATCAAGTTTTAAGTCCCACCGTTATTATATTATTTCATTGTAATAATATAAAAGTCTTGAGGAGTTTTTTTGCACTATTACAATTCACATTAACTGAACTGAAATTTATGTTCATACATTTAGCTAAGTAATACCTTTAATCGGCTGCGTTGTGTGATGGTGTGGCATTGAGGGTCTGTATGTGATGGTGTGTCTGTCGAATGTGCTCATGATGCAGGTTATATTCTTAATACTCCTTTTTAGCATTTTGAAATACTAGAAAACAAATAGAGGTGCTAAAACCCTTTTTGGGTCCTTAATTCATACCGGATCCCTCACGATGTTTTCTTCGTACGAGCGAATGTTAAAAAGGCACATTAAAAGAACAGTCCATTGGTACACAGCCGGTGTTTGAACACTCACATTGTCAGAAGGTTAGCAAGTGCGTTGCCGGCCTTTTAAAAATTGGAAGAACTCAAATTAGCCATTGGCAACAGAGCACCTAGAAGCTTGTTTTAAATACAACTTATGGGCTTTGTCGAATCACAGCTCCACTTTAAAACAGCCAACCAAATTTTAATCTACATATCTCATGCATACCCCATAGAAATTAATTAAAACATCACGATTTCTGAAATGAATGAAAGACGGTACCAATTTTTTGCTTTAACCTAACCTGATCACAAACGCCGCTTCAAATATACAGTTTTATGTAACCCAATGTAATTCACTGGGCCTCACTGGCAACTGCAACAATATCATTTACATCACGCTCTTAATACTATCAGTTTTTAAATATTTTGAATGCCATAGCCTACTTTAAAAAAATACCCAATTTATTCATAGACAAAAAGGATATACCATATAACCGATATAGATCTGATTGAATCGTTTAACACATTCCATTCTCAGGCTTCGTTAATAACCCATCATCACGAGAAATGATTAACAGAACAATTATAGTTAGCTGAATGTCTGTCATTTCGTACCTCTGATTTTTGATGGACAGGGACGTATTATCACGATCGTATATATGCTATGAGAATCGGTCAGAGCTATTCTAAAACATATGACAATAATGATGAACATAAATTTACAAAGAAATATTACACTTTCATTTTTTGTTTTTACTAGTATTTTTTTGTGTAGCAATGCTGATACCAGACAGGCGTTTGGCAACGGTTTTTTTTTAATGATCAGTTCACTACTGAATGTATCAAGCTCTAAGGATAAGGATTTATTCTGTTATGAGTTTGAAAAAAATCTACTGGTTTTGATCCTTGGAAATGAAGAGACAATGTAGCCTTTTACAGAACTGTAGAGATCCCTGATCGTACACTGTATGTATGTATGTGTGGACTCTGTTTCCGCACTTAGACGCTGAATAGGTCCATTGTGCGTAAAGTCCTGGCTAACTAAGCCAGCCTAACTCCTTCCAGAAGCACAGAAGTCTCCTGGGCACCTCGCAGGCTTCACGGAGCATTCCAGGACTACGTGGGTGACTGATTCCTCTGCGCTGAAACAGCCTCTGCACAGGGGGCTGTCTGTCGTGCCTAGGACATAAAGATGTTTATTAAGGAGACAATGACCCGTAATTGTCCCTATCATTGTTTTCAGATTTATTCTATTCAAGTTTAGAAGTTGTTTGGTAAGCTGTCGGTTGACTTGATCGTACACTGACATAATTTTGGTTACAACGTTAGATGTTGGGAGTGTTTTATAATTAAATTAAAAATAAATACATTAATGAAGCGTGTATTAATATAAAAGTCGATTTAAAATAAAATAAAATTCTGAAATCCATACCTGTCAAACTCTAACAATAATTTATCATTTGTATATCTACGATATTGATCTGAGCGCTTCTATAATAATGCGAGGAAGCCGCTACCGAAATAATTGTTAGCGCCCGGAGCGATTTTTATACTCTCTCTTTTTATCATAGAAAAAGGCACAATTATATCAATCGCTGGAGAAATCAAACTTTCTTACTCTTTGAATATCTTCTCGCTTAATACCTATTCATATCTTGATTTAACTTACGAAAAGCCAACTAAAACGGCATCAAACAACTGCCAGTCCTAGTTTTATTACAACCCAATAGCGCAACTCTTTAGCATGTAAAATAAGAGAGATAGGCTAACGGACAGACGGCTCCCCAAATGTTAAGCGATACGGGCAGGGACATTCACAAAGCTCGTTGAAGGAACTACATTTTTTTTTTCATTAAACCAAATCAACCTTCTTTGTGATTATTGCTTCCTTAATGGGCACTCACATTACCAGAAGATTTTCAAGTGCCTTTTAAAAATTGATACGCTCTTTTCTTAAAGGGATCTAAGTTGAATTGGTTCGTATTTTTTTTTAAGTTTTAGAGCACAAAGTTTGCCTCCCATAGAAGAAGGGCAGTCTCTGGGTCCATTACCGGGTGCTGAGCATCTCAGTGGAGGATGCCCAGAGGGGGATTCGCTATCGGGAGCGCTGGGGTAGTCGGATTAACAAGCGGATTAAACATAAAGTTTGCTGTCGTATTACACGATGGACAACTTCTTTCTCGCAAAGATTCTTTGGTTTCCTAGGCTGTTACCTGTATGATAAATTAAATGAAAAAATTAACATTTACCCACTATCGAAATATGAATGTAAAAAAATGGTTACTAATTGGCTGAAGACGTTGAGTTATGATGAAACAGAAGATTTAATAACTGTTACTCTGTAACACACCCACTCGCCCACACATACACACACACACACGCACGCGCGCACACACACACACGCGCGCACACACACAGACACAAACACACACCAAATTTATTTTTACGACTCCGTTTCCATTTTTTTCTTCCTTTAGCACTTGCTTATTTTCTTCTATTGTATATTATGACAATGACCTGATTGTACGTGTTCCGGTCCGGTGGTGGAGAGGCTGGCTATCTGTCACTCAGGTCTCCTGTTACAGAGACCAGTCTCTCACATACACTTCCAAATGTTATCATCTTAGTTTAATCATAATAACCTGCTATGTATGTATATGTGAGAGAAGAAATAAAGATTATTATTATTATTATTATTATTATTATTATTATTATAGTCTTTATTGCTTCTAAACGCCGATTTTATGTGAGATAGTGGTCTGGTTATAGCTGCCCATTTGGCTGAAGCCCCGCATTTTTGCACACCCACACTAGGAAGGGGTTGAAATAACTACTGTCACATGATATTTCAGCAGTGGGAGATGGAGTAGTCTAGTCATCGTCAATGGTCTAAGAAGTGCCTGCAAGGAAGGAACTACTTACCGAACGGAGTTTGAACGTAACGCTTTAGGATCCGAAATCCAATAACTATGCATATATTATCTTGCAACAAAATAATATTTCGAGATAAGAACAGAAAAACACACTTTAAGTTTTTGTATTATTCAAGATATAGTATATATTGTACTTTAAAAATAATATAAAATATTGCATTGTATATAAAATGGATACATAAAAATCATAAAGATAATCCATATCATAACTCCTCTTAGGAAACTATTTTGACCTTAAGGCGGAAAACTTCCTTATGGACGCAAACAATATTAAACAAACAATTTTATTATATAGAATAAAAAACATGACAATTCACACTACTATGTGAATATTTTAATTGCACATAATATACAAATAAACTTAAAATATAATACCCTTGAATGGTATATGAATGACTTTTGATTCGTCAGAATTTGTCGCGAAACAGCATCGATACTCCGAAACTTCCTAAAACGAAACCGATTACAATTTTTGTTAGCAATTTCCATGAAGTCCTCGGACATCCGATACCTCTGACATCACAAGCTTGGGTTAACGCTATACAAAAACTAAACATACCATCTGGGGTCCTTTGCAATTTCTTTTAATGGGGTCCTATGAGTAAAAATCGTCACGTTGTATTCAGTTAAATTTTAATAAACTTCGAAAAATTCAGCATAATTGAGTATAATACACGTTGTCGATGTCCCACTAATGCCACAATAATAACTTCTCTCTTAGGCGGCAGGGAATTCATCCATAGAACATTATATCTCAATACTTTCATCATCTATTCTCTAGCTTTTCGGTGAAGGAAACGTAAGGAAACCTGCATACATTTACAATGAAATAATAATAACATTTTTTTAGCTCGCGGCCTCTTGGGCAGGGGCCCTCTTGGGTCGGGGGCCCGTGGCATTTTATCAGCCCTGCCACCCTTTTGTTACGCCACTGTATCACAAGTTGATAAAGTTTATATCTTAAGTTAATAAAGTTTATTGCTCAAGTTAATAAAGTTTATATCTGAATTTAATAAAGTTTATATATCAAGTGAATAAAGTTTATATCTCAATTTAATAAAGTTTATACCTCAATTTAATAAAGTTTATACTTCAATCTAATAAAGTTTAAATCTTAACTTTTAACTAGAGCAATAAACTTTATTAATTTTAAATATAAACTTTATTAGATTGAGATATAAACATTATTAAATCGAGATATAAACTTTAGTAGCTTGAGCAATAAGCTTTATTAAATTGAGGTAAAACTTTATTGGATCTCAATCTAGCTCATTGATAAAAAAATATTTGAAATAAAAACTTTATCAACTTGAGCAATAAACTTTATTAATTTTAAATATAAACTTTATTAGATTGAGATATAAACATTATTAAATCGAGATATAAACTTTAGTAGCTTGAGCAATAAGCTTTATTAAATTGAGATAAAACTTTATTAGATCTCAATCTAGCTCATTGATAAAAAAATATTTGAAATAAAAACTTTATCAACTTGAGCAATAAACTTTATTAAATTGAGATAAAAACTTTATTAGATATCAATCTAGCTCATTGATAAAAAAAATATTTGTGCTGAAATTAACACTTCTTTGTACCAAACCAGTCTTAAACAATTTGTTTTTATTGAATTATCTAAATCTTTTATTTGAAAAAAAATTATGTTAAATGGACTTTATTATAAATTGTAATTATTTTGTAATAAATTAATTCAGTTAATTTTTTTATTAATAGCTTACTTTAAGAGTTTACTTAAACTGTTATAAATGTTATAAGGACGTATTTTCATATCTTGGTCCCTTTTATTTATTAACTACTATGATATATCGTGAAACCAGTAATTGATTCAGATTTTTTCTACTGTGGAATCGTTTTTATAACTGTAATGATGGTCGATTACCGATACGATACGCTCGAATTTCAATAGACAGACTGACAAGATGGTATTATAATAAATGTCTTATATTTTATAAGGTGGAAACAATTACTACCGAGTTATCGCTTGGTGTGTGGTACAAGTGATAAGATAACGTAAAACATGGCGTCGTATTTTTCAGTTAATTATTAATAAGTTATAAAAAATTAGTAAACGTTAATAGAGCAGTATAGGCTTAATGACTTCAGCGGGCCACTCTCATACCTGACCTCAGGTAGGTTCGATCCCCCACTCTGAACCAATAGACTTTCTTCTATGTGCGCTCGAACGGTGGAGGAAAACATCGTGAGGAGACCGTGTTGTCTCAGAACCAAAAAGTCAACGGCGTGTGTAAAGCACAGGCTGATCACAGATATACAAATATGAGGCCCAGACCTAAAGAGTAGCTGTAGCGCCACTGATTTTTTTTTACTTTAAGTAATCATTGAAGCAACCGTAGTTCTAAAACTAATCAATAATGATTAAAATAATAACTTGCAACTTACTTTTAGAAAAAAATGCACTTCCATATTCTTCCCTACCAGAACCGTGCCTAGTTTCACGTTCCTCACATCAACCCCAACTATGAAAAGCCCGGTCAAACAACGACTATTTAAGCCTTGAGTTGTTTAAGCTATTGCAAAATATGCTTAAAAGAATACGCATATCGCTAAATAACCTGCATCATGAGCACACCCCACACACTCACATATGCCACTCACACGCACCATCACACAACACAGCCGAATATTACTTAGTTAAATGTATTTAATTTTTTCCTTTCGTAAGTGATTGAATCTTTTTGTATGTCATATGTTCCATCTTTGGCTATATCTTTAGTATATTTTTTTTATATATAACTTATATTAGCTGCATGGTTACGAAATAAATAATTATTATCACTATTGTTCGCATCCTCCAGTAACTTAAGTCATAGTAAAAGTATATAATATCTTCGGTTCAGATGTGATTGATTTTAGATTGAAAACTAATTGTATGGTGTTTTTGACAGCTACTTATTATCATTACGAAGGGATAATTTTTAATATTCGTATTTTTTTATCATTATTAGTTGATAAGTAGTCTTAAACATATAATAATACAGTTAATTATAAATATATTATTAATTTCGTTAAAGTTATTAATTTTAAAAAATTTATTGCCCGATCTGGCATGGGTTACAATTATTTTTGGAATCCTAAAAAATAACCTTCTCTTAGGATTTATGAAATTCCGCTTGAATCACTCTACCTATTGTTGAAAAGCGAATGAAAATTCGCAAAGTAGTCGTCAGTTTATTTCGTTTCGACTTTTAACGATTTTTCTACTAATCTTATCTTCTTAGTAGTTATATATATGACATATAAAATATAAAACAATGCTATGTTGAATGTTATAAAGACTATTTGTTTTTCGAAACCGTAAACCTAAGTACTAAATAAAAGAGTTATTTTTTAATTTTTCTCTCCGAAAACCTTTCTCTCAGTTCAAGAAATAAATTTTAAAATCGAATTGGTCTAGCCGCCTTCGTTATGCGAGTATCAACATATTTAGCGCTTTTTTTAATTTATATAGATTTGTTATATACGTTTCCTGAGAATAAATGCAGCTATCGAAAAGGTTTAACCTCTTTAGTCTAGTTGAAAGCTTAACTTCATTCTGTAATCGAATCACACGATTTCCAGTTAAATGAATCCTCTAAATGCTAATCTAAGCTGACCTCACACTTAGGTGAAGATAACGTTGAGTTATGTTTAGCTTAAACCAAGTTTAATTGTAACACCATCGTAGATAAATTTGTGATTACTTAAATAAAAAAGGAATACATTTCTCTTATATTAATATTTCTTAAGCCCCTCATTCGCAATTTGTTGCTTTTTTTCTGTTTTAATCAACAGGGGAGAGGTCATCTGGCGTTAATTGATACATAAGCACATATATACATTGCCAGGGGGTTCGCAAGTGCGTAGCCGACTTATTTTGTGACGCTCTTTTCTTAATGGACCCTAAGTCAAATTGGTTTGGAACACTTCAGTGGGCAGATGTTTACTGACACACTTAGTTTTACAAAAACTTTTTACGCAATAACTCATTTTTAAAACGAGGAAAAAGATGTTTAAACTCGAAATTTTCGAGATACGGATTATTAAATTGCCAACAACAATTTAGAGCTCTACCGGTGACATTCATCAATCTTAATTCGGGCCAACGCCCGGCTACAACTTTTGCCGTTGAAAGCTCTCGATAATTTTACGGACCACACGCCAATCGTAAAAAGGTATTGTTTTATATAATAAGATGAAGTTGAAGATTTTAGAACAAGAATTATGTAATTGATGCAATTTTTTACTATTTAATATTTAATTTCGTAATGTTTATTATTATATAATCACTATATTAATTAGGTCTTGACAGATATTATTTCATTTTTATTATACATAATAGTGCTATAATTAAAAAAATATGAATCAGGTTTTCTTATTTATGTCTAAAACAAAATATTATACCTTTATATAACTTTTCTACACACCATTATATGACTACTACTACTTTGCCACTTCTCAAACCAAAGTCGTTGAACGGACAAATAAAACTGGCATGATACTCTCACCAATATTTTTAAATGCCAATCGTCCAATTGACACAACAGACTTATTATTAACCTACACATAATTATATTTTGGATTATTTGGAATTATATTTCTTAAGCCCGAAGTAAGCGAGTGATCGCTACTTAATCTTTATACAAGGAAGTGAAAAATATAATGATTATTCAAAAGGAAACAGTAATATTATGTAAATGATGTAAATGAACAGTATTAGCAAACACTTAAGACATTACAATAGCTTTATACCTTCTAACAATTAAATACAATATACAAAACAGTCCACTCGTTAAAACCTTTAAACCTCACAATGTCTTAGTTAACCGGGCTACAGGTCAACTAAGAAACATAGGAAATAAAATAGATTCTAATCAAATGGAAAGGCAGACATCACCCATCTGTAATCAGGTTCCATAATGGCCGATGCACTAAGATAAACCACGGCACGTTATAATAATTAGAAGGATGTTAACGAACATACATTCTTATGTGGATTTCTTAATTGTGAAACGGTGAAGTATATTTTTAGTGTTGGTCCATTTTATTTGTTCTCAGAAACATGTATACACTAGTTTAATCTCTTATTAATAACGATGTTTGTGTCACCACTGATTTGTGTCTAAAAATGCCGCTTTCAATACGATACTCGTACAAGCTACGAATGTAAAATAACTTTTTTCTTTTACCAATATAATGTGTGAATGTTTCTTCCACTAGCAATTAAGGACCTTCACAAATTGAAAAAGCGTCTCTAACTTTGATAACATTGACACTACGAGTACCAAAGTAACCGCTAGTAAAAATAAATAATTAGAAGCCGCTTACTTCTAACTGTAAGTAAAACTCAAATCATTTATACAACTGAGAGCTTCACCGATATTATATCTAAATGTCGCCCGAAACACTTGCCGGCTAAAATATCTCCGTCCATTACGTGATAAAAGCTAATAAATTTATCACCACACCTCGGAGACAGTAAATCTTCACAATCAAAGGTACAATACGACGTACGATGACCTAAACAATAAAGAATGCTTTCGAGTTACGAAATTTTTGGTTCAAGTTTTATTCGTTTTTATTTAGCTCCAGCGTGGCTTTGGAATCCAAATATGATTATTAAATTATTGTTACATGTTGAGTTATTTGGAAGAGATTTGTAAAAAGTGAATAAGGGCAATAAACAGTTATTATAGTAGTAATGCTTTGTATATGTTCGTCAAAATGTTAATAAATAATAGTTGTATATATTACTGCATATGAGTTTCGTCATCGAACGTCAGGGCAGAATACAAAATACTACTCAATACCTGGACGTCAGTCCTTCCACAACTGTGTAATTCTTAAGGCAGTTTTTGCCGCACATCATCACTATTGAAGTATTTCCGAACCAATTCCACTTAGGGTCCTTCAAAAAAAGAGCGTACCAATTCTTAAAAGGCAGGCAACACACTTGCAAGCCTTCTGCGAGTCTCCACGGGTATAACTTACCAGATGAACCTCTTGTCTATTGCCCCCATGTTATATAAAAATAACATCACAGGCGTGCTACTTGTAACAATAATAATTGATCAAAATACCAATTTATCGCTATCGCTCGTGTCTTAAAACTAGAAAACGCTAAATCAACGTGTGCGCAGATAAAAAGTGAATAAATATAAACTCAACAGGCATGAAGGAGCTGAATTAATTAACAGAATTTGATGTTAGCCGCGAACGGGACATTTCACTGACACACGACAAATTCTTATGCCTAAGGATGGTTTAATGCAACGGCTGCCATCGTAGTTGAGTATTTGAATATTTACAGTGACATTTATAGTAGTATAATTTGTGCAAAAAAAACTGGATGTGTATAAAAAGATAGTATTGAATTGTTACCACATTGTAAAGTGAATGAAAATATGACAGGTTCGGTTTTGTTATAATTATTTTTTAATAACAATTTTGAACTGCGTTATCAACCTTGGAAAATTATTCTCAATCGTTCCATGTCTGACTTTCAGAAGTTTGATGTTATAAGATATATGTAATTATATATATAATTTTACATATAAATGTACCGTACTTACGTATTTGTTACTTAGAATATAATACGTAAATATTGAATTTTCATTTAAAAAATCAGTGGCGCTGCTTCGTGATCATTTCAGTCATATCAGATCAGATCAAGTCAGTCTATTTGACAAATATTTTCTATTTTACATAAAACCATCCAAGCACCCACGCTTCGCTTTTCTTGGCTTTATTGTCAAATCGTATGCTTAAGTCGCCTTCATTATATTTACGACTATTTATACTGTTCGACGTGTAGTCTTCCGCTTGTATTAAAAACATTCGAAATGTTATCTAAAGCTTTAATTCTAAACTTTAGAAGGTAATCTCAATTTAAACTTTCCTTAAATCCTGAATATTATATTAATTGATTACAAAAATAATATTATTATAAATGAAATTTTGCTTTAAGTAGGGATTTTCATAAAGAATCTTATTTACATTAATTCCAATAATTTTTTGGCATAATATTAAATTTAGATTTCTTGATTTCAATTGAAAAATATGCTCTAAAAACGATTTAAAAAGCTCGGACAGCTTCCTTTCTTATTACGTTGAAAAATTGCCAAAATGTATTCTATAGCGTCATGATCATAATAAATATAAGAATGATGTAATTACAACCACGATCAACATGATACCGAAGCCTGACGTAATTAATGACTCATTAATATAAATACGTGTCATAAACAGTCAGTTTTTTACATTTTATTGCGATATTTACATGCAACGGTCAATTTATAACCGTGTAACTGTGACCTACATCGTGTATTGTGTTGTAAATCATATTTTTGACGCGAAATTATCAAATAAACTTAAACTATCTATGAACTTATTGAATATCATATATACTGTATGACATTCCTGAGGTTCGAATCCTGGCTTTGCACCAATTGACTTTCGTTCTATGTGCGTATTGAACATTCGGTAACGCTAAAGGAAAACATCGTGAGAAAACCGTCTTGCCTTAGACCCGACCCGACCCAAAAAGTCGACGGCGTATATCACACTAATTTCCCTTTAGATTGACAAGTAATCATGAAACAGATGCAGAAATGAAGCCAAAATATAAAAGGTTGAAATGTCACTGAATATTGTTGAGATAAAACGTTTTCTTTTATAATAGCATTGGCTAGACATTTCTCTTATTTAATTATAGAAACGTCTAATCTAAATTGAAAAAACTAGTTTTATAACAGAAGCATTAAAACTTTATTAATACCTAGAAACAATACTGCGTCAGTGGGTTTTCAACACAATTTGATCAAGATAAGTGTATAGATATAGTATATGTATCACATAACACAATTTCACAGAAACATGATATCATTGTTGTGAAATAAGGAAAAAGTGTGAACTACTAACAGTACAAAAAGAAATAACTCAATTTTTTTTCTTCTGTGAGTGAGATATAAAAGTCCATTGCAGGACGGGTTCCATCCTACGACATCAGACATGTAAGTCGCATTCTCGATCCACGAGGCCAACTAGTATATATTACCAGGCTTTGATTTTAGCTCATATTAACTCTGATAGTGTGAACACATAGTTAGGACTTTGGGTATTGATAAATCAAATATATTGTCTTTAAATGTCCTTATAGTGACGTGTCAGTCATTTTTTATGTACATAGCACCCAAAAGTTAAAGTAGATCACAATTCACACTCCACCTGAGATTTCCATAGATCACGGGTCAAGTGCGTAGGCGCATCTTAACACCAAAAATGTTTTACGCGCACGACTATGAATAAATTACGTTAAATAAGTTGGAGCTCATAGTATTTTTGGTGTTATGATTATATAATGTTTTTAATATGTATTTTAACTCGAAGGTATTCATATACGTGCAAAATAAAATATGATTTAAAAAAGCTACTTTTATACATATGTTTTTTAATGTATATAAAGAATTATCTCTGAAAGGGAGGGGGGGGGGGGTCAAATTGTCAGGAGGCTCACCTAATATTAAGTAATACCGCGACCCATGGATAATTTTAGATGCTCGCGAGTGGATCGCCGGCCTTTTAATAGCTGTAATTAGCATTTTGTGATTACCACCGTTGCCAACCATTTTGATTCTTAGGCATGCTCGCAACTTTACAAACTCATTCTAATTACATATGTTAACCCAGTTGTATGAGAAGAAAAATAAAATCAACCAACATTTAAAATATCAGAATTCACTTGAATAAGTCAGAAAAAGAAATTATTTGCATTGAACTCCGAACACGCCAACTTGCCAATTGATTTTATTGGTACAGCCACTTGACATAAGTAATCGCGTGTTTGCCATTACGTAATTTCACAAAATTAGCATATTTTGTAATATTGAATCTGTATTCAAGTACAATAACACATTTTATTTGCTCAATACGAATTCGACGAAAAGTAAAAGGAAATATAGGATATCAGAAATGTAAATACGGACTTGTTCTTATACAAATAAAATATAAATCAATGGTACTACAACCTTTTAAGGTCGGGGCCTCAGATCATTAATGATCATTTATAGAATAGGTGATGAGACTTCAGTGCCTGACTTTTTGGGTCTAATGCAAGCCGGTTTCCTCACCCTATTTCCTTCACCGTTCAATTTAATTTTAAATGCGCACATAGAAAGAAAATACATTGTTGCAAAGCTGGGGATCGAACCTACGACCTCAAGGATGCGAGTCGCACGCTGACGCCCACTAAGCCAACACTTTAAATTTTATTATTTCATCATCATCCTCTTTACTCGGTCCCTTTCTGATCGTAGACCTCTTACATTTTCCTCCAGTACGCCCAACACTGGCCTCTTTGTATCCACTGGGAACTCCTTGATGATGTCGTCAGTCCACCTAGTAGGCGGACGGCCGCGCAGTCTTTTGTTCTGCCCAGGTCTCTACTCAAGGATGTCAAGGATGTCCTGCGGGTCCATCAGTTCTTGTCCATGCATGCTGTGGCCTGCTCACCGCCACTTAGAAATTGTATTAGTCATAACAACAATATTAATTCACTATAATGCTACATAAAAAACGTAAATGTAATCTTTTTATAAATATAATATTATAATCTTAATTTTTCATATGTTATCCTCTTGTATGCTAAGAGGATTTTCTGATATAAAAATGGCTTTTATACGATCTACGACACGTAGTTATTACGGCTTGTTTTACGTCTCTGACCCAGATGTGGTTGAAACCTAAATACAAAAACCACATACTGTCATTGCGTTTAGCAACTACAAGCGTCATACACTGATGGCGTTTTATGCTTTTATGTATATGTCTATGTTAATGTTCATCCAGATAAAAAATACATATATTGCACATTACCATTATATAATCGCAAATAACCCATTTTCACCCAAAATTTTCCAAAACCACACAGGTAAATGCCACCCAAACGCTTGACTTGTGAGGTAGGTGATAGGTTTCTCTAATAATTGATATAATAACTAAAATTACGAAATATTAGTATGTGGATAGTTATTGTATGCCCACCTCTTCGTACGTGTGCATTAAGTTAATATTAATATGGTATTCCGAAGTATATACTTTAATAATATACACAGGAATATGTTTGATTTAAAATGTACACCTATATAAGTGCTGTATGCTGCAGATTTTTATATCTGTTTAATGATCATCTGCCAATCTAATAGGCAAGTAGATCCTGTGCCTGACACACGCCGTTGTCTTTTTGGGTCTGTGGCAAGCCGGTTTCCTCACGATTATTTTCTTTATCTGACGAACAAGTGTTAGATGCGCAGTCAGAAAGGCCATTAGTAAACATTCGGGATACACATACGATCTCAGAGATAGTCGCACGCTGAAGCCACTACTATTAGACTAACACTAGTCTCTTTAGGCATTAGAAAAGTAGATCGCGTAAATCATTAAAATAATAATTACAATCAATTAACAATTTTACATTTTAATTAACGTTTGTATATAGGCAATACATTAAATGTTCCATGACCTGTCGGCAATAAATAATGCGTTAGAAAATAGCTTTGTATAAAGAATTGAGGTTTTGTAGGTCGTGAGAATCCACACCTACGACACGCACTATTTGGAAAATGAAAAAATGTTGACAGTTATTTCATCATATTATAACATGCTTTCCATTGCGTATTATTACAAAGCATTTTTTTTCTTTTTAATGGAATCTCACTGTTGGCCTTAAGGGTATTTTTATCTCAGCACGGGGTGTTTTTGTATGAACAGGGGGCTCTGCTTTAATTAATATATATTAAGCGTTGTTATCGCGTATCAAAATGCACAGCGCCATCTATTGTTTAAAAAATAAATTAAATTATTAATTTAGACAGTTACAATGAATTAATAAGCATTAAAGGCGCCTACTAGTTTCGAGACATGTTTCAATCAAAGTACTTTCTTGCTTACAATAGCGATACAGACATTTAGTATGCAATTTCAATGTAGTCTGGAATCATACAAAAACTCGCTATTAAGACCTGTAAATGATGCTTAGTATGTTAAATTTATATTTATAAGTGACCTTTTATAAAGATCTTATAAACCATAACGCTTAAAAATAACAAAGTTGTGTTTGAGCTTGGAACACTTTAAAACATTTATTTTTCATTTTATAAATTCTATAGTCTATAACAGTTTTAAGCAATTATGGTTTTACATGTAACAGTGAAGAACACAATATCTTAAGCCCAAAGTTCGATCGATAAAATTAAAGATATTTGATGTTTACCAGCGTAGCAGGTAACTTGCAGGTAAACAATCTATGGATGACTACCAGATTTTAATGTAGCTTTAGAAAAATAATCTTTACGCTACTCGGAATTTTAGGTTTTATTGACAACACTGTAATTTTATGTAGTTTTAATTATAATATTTTAACCCCGTAAATATTGTTAAGTCAATTTTATGAGTCACCAAATTGGCATATTATTGGCATTGATTGGTACAGTCAACATAGAAACTTATTTATATGAAATTTTAAGTGTAATACAGAAGCGTTTGCTGCTAGTACAGTAATAAATCTACTAAGCTAAGTGGCGTCCGTTGTAACACGGCTTGTTTGCACGATCAAGATATCTGCCTAATGATTGTTACAAGACATCTGGGCACCGAGCAGTCACCACGAGCATTTAGCTATGGCCTATTATAATTTAAATTTATCGCTGTATATCAAACTAATAAACGTAAGTATACATAATCAGAAAATATGTATTTTATACAACGAATTTTCTAATTCATACTCACTATATGAATATTTTGAATAAGAAATTTTATCTAAAGTTTAAAATTTTACTGTCCCTGAAAATATACTAACTATATGTACCATGTTAAAAGAAGATCTTTGTATTAAAAAAAGAGATGCAGACACAGTAGTTACACTTTACACTCACTCATGCACTCACGTGTGTAACGGGTTACATTGTTTTTGTTAAAGAAAATTGAGAGAAGAAGAGTGAAAAAAAAAAAAAACTAAATTGTAATTGAAAAAACAAATTAAAGAAAACTGTTCAAAAGTTTACTATTATGTTTGTTATAAAAGATCTGGGAACCCTTACTGTACGGTTCCTGGGTCAACGGGATGCTTTAAATAATAGAGGTTTATTGATTTACGCTATATTCACTACTCGCGTGTTACAATAGAATATGAGCGAAATAATGACGTGCTAATTGCTATATACCGAATGAATACAATTTAACAGTCAAAGAGAGTGCCTACGTCTGGCTATGCTCTAGGGGTGTAACTCCCATGATTTAGTTAATCGCTATGAACGAATAACTGTATGTAGAAGAGAGTGCCTACGTCTGGCTATGCTCTCGGGGTGTAACTCCCATGATTTAGTTAATGGCTATGAACGAATAACTGTATGTAGAAGAGAGTGCCTACGTCTGGCTATGCTCTCGGGGTGTAACTCCCATGATTTAGTTAATCGCTATGAACGAATAACTGTTTGTAGAAGAGAGTTCCTGCGTAGGGCTATACTCTCAGGACGTAACTCCGACGATTTGGTAAATCGTCACGCTTATAAGTGATCGAAATGTACATCCATGGCTCGTACTTTTACACAGGTGTTTATTACATAAAAGGGTTCCCAAATCAAACACATTATAATGCATTGTTTATATTGAATAAACACATTTTTGTTAAAACTAAAATCCATTCCACATTAAAGTCTTATTCGAGACTATAGTATATCATTATAGTAACGATTTTACACACCACAAAATATGAATAAAATAATGGTAAAGAATCTAAAAACATTATACCGTTCAAGTCACCCTATGGCTAGATATGATCTAAGATAAAGATTGTATTGACAGCTCTTTCAGTTAGGTTCAAACACGAATGTTTACCACGAAGCGAATATCGTTTTTATGGTTACAATCATAGAGTGTATATTTATATGACAAAGTTCATCTAAGACTTGTGATTAGATATAATGAACTTTGAATCGCAATTCATGTTACATAAGATGTATTTTACGGTGGCTTGATAGGTTCTATATTGACTGCCTCAATAATGAGACATTGATATGTTTACATTAT
The DNA here is from genome assembly GCF_905147105.1 of Pieris brassicae. Classification (NCBI taxonomy): domain Eukaryota; kingdom Metazoa; phylum Arthropoda; class Insecta; order Lepidoptera; family Pieridae; genus Pieris; species Pieris brassicae. The sequence continues at coordinate 765,319 of NC_059669.1, forward strand.
TCATATTCCTGCGAAATAAATCACAAATGATATGATTTTCTGCAAATGGCAGTAGGAAATGAGTTGATCGCTTCAAATTGACAACGTATTTAAATAATTGTTTTTGACTTTCAAACGGGGACACAGCTCATGTTCAGCCGAGGCGAAGCTTCCTGTATTCTGTGGCTATATAGTGATTTTTTTAATCTAAAATTGTTTTTTGACTCGTTTATTGATTTTTAATATGTCAATAAAAATACAAATTATTAATGAAACTTTTGTTAAACTATCAACGTCCCGTTTTTTAATTAATATCTCAAAACAAAGAACTGACAAGATCTATCTATACCTTAAATAATTCCACTTTTGATGGCCAAGAATGTATTTTAAATCCTAATAAGCGTATATGCTGTTTATTTATAACTTCAATATTGTTTTGATTAATATTATTACATTAACTTCTATATTTCTCATTCTTCTGACTTCCTAGAAGATTTTCTTATAAGCAATAAACTGATTATAAATTAGCCCTTAGTTGTAATCACTTAAAAATATATTCTTGCAAAAATCTTCTCAATTCCTTCCGACAATAAAACATACTGCTTTAAACCAGGACAGTCCACTTAGTAGGACTATCATAACCAATTAATCTCTAGAATATGACCAACAATAAAAGTACCCTAGTACAATTACAGTGTAGATCCGAGGCACGTACAACGCTCAATTAGAGCTTGTTATCTAAAGCGCGATATCCTCACCCATAACGAAGAGGGGTTCTTCAATTTCTCATCATTTGACTCATGCAATGTTCGCGAAAAGTCGGACTTAGGCCTTTCAACTTAATCTAGAACGCTTCATTATATTCTGGTTTATTTATGAAACGCTTTAAGCATAATTTAGTATACATATTTTAATGCGTTCTAATCCGATTTTTTTTAATAACTGATGTTTACTTGCAAATTTAGATTCGTGCATACTAAAATATTAGGTTTTTATTGAAATTTTGAGACAGTATATGTGGAGCAATATTTTTCTCTCTCTCTCTATTATAGGTTTATGTAAAATAATGTTTTACGTAAAAAAATATCAAATGTTACTAGAGTAGGACAATCTATTATCATCAAACAGTACGTATACTTTGAACAATTGAATGATACACCGTTACGTGTATTATTAATATACATTTTAAATATGAGATGGGCATACCGATCCCAGTTATGACTGTTTCTTTTTTATCTTAAAATTATACCAACCATAATTATGTTTATTTGACAAAATTTTAATCAGATTTCATATCATTATCTCTTTGTATTAAGTTTCATTTCGAATCCTTAAAACGGCCAGTTGTTCCAATCTAAAATAATGTGACAGATCTTTATTTACTGAAAATCGAAATTGGCGAACGAAACTGTAGCACAGTCAAATAATTTATCCTCTGTACGGTTTTAATTGAGTAAAAGAACCGAGGCCGCTCTCAGCATGACAACTTCCAAATCCAAAATCCACGAATTACACCCATAATTTATGAACGCAACAGGACACGAGAGTACATCTGCAATATTAAGCGTGAGATACGTCGCTCGATATGACCCACATTCACTGCGAGCGACTGTTTATGATGACTTTTTGAAAAATGTAGTTTTTAATTTCGGGCATGGGTCGAATCGAATAAGCTCACATGCGACTTTAACTGTATGACATATAAATTACTACTTCTTATGCCCGCTACGGAAGTCAATATTTTACACGAAATTAATGCAGACGTTTTTTTACAAAAATCGAATTTTTGATTCACATATTTTAAATTTCGAATTTCTCTTGTTACAGTCGTTCTTCGGGCGGACATATAACAACCTGTCCTCGATATCCGAATGCAAGAACAATGGTGAATGCGTCATCAATAAGAAGAACAGGACAGCTTGCAAAGCGTGCAGGTTACGAAAATGCCTACTCGTTGGAATGTCAAAATCTGGATCGAGGTACGGAAGGAGGTCGAACTGGTTCAAAATACATTGCCTCTTGCAGGAACAGCAACAGCAGCATATACAACAATTACAGACAAATAAATCACCGCCTTCATTTAACACGTCAATAAATCCTTCCTTCCTCCCAACAAATCTTTTGCCGGCGGCGGCTTTAGCTGAATATTATAAAAATTCTGAGAAGTCATTTACTGACGACGTAACCCGGCAGAGCGTCTCGCCGTCTGACTCGGGGGCATCGTCAGCTGATCCAGAAGATGATAATAGTTCAAGAAGCACTAGTGGTTTAAGTATATTCCGATCTGCGTCATCGCCAAGCAGTGACAAGGACATTCGTTCACATGCGATTAGAAATCAAAATAAAGATGTTAAACGGAAAAAGCCCTCAATGGCTCCCTTTGGATTATCTCATCAGCTGACTCCAACACCTAGTTTTACCCCTCGTAGTGTGGCCTTTATGCCATCTCCAATGCCACAAATGCGACAAATTCCAGCCATGAGTTGGCAAGGTCACAATGGTGGTGATCTACTTTTACATACCCCTGCTGTTGCCGGGATAGCTGTGGAGCAAGATCAACCTATCGATCTATCCATCAAGTCTACTGCTGTATTGTTTAGGAATCCTAATGACGCTAGCGATTCCGAGCCAGAACTCAGCATTGACTTGAATTCAGACAGTAGCAAAGATATTATGAAAAATCCCCTCGACTTAAGTCTAGGACGGACGGAGGAAGTACCAATGACAGGGTAATGTTATTTTAATCATTCCAGACACGTTTATTTAAATGTAAATACCTTAGATCTGTATAAATTAATTAAGAAATTACTCTGCCATACAGTATTTAAGAATCCGGACATTCCTTCAATGTAGAGTATTTAAATTTTTAATTATTTTAGTTCATTTTGATTTTATTTAGATATTAAGTTAAAGAAACAATGAGGTAGTGATATCGAATGCCATGTTTATTATAAGTCGTGTTTTGACTTTTAATGTGTGTTTAGGAATAAAATAATAATGAGTTTATTTTCGAAAAAGTTGGCTGCGTTTCTTTTTGTTTTTATTGTATAGAAATTCACTTATCCAAAATCATTTTTCTGACTATTTTGACAATGCTCAAAATATAGTTTATTTTAGAACACATGTTTAATCTAAAAAAAGATCATACTTTATGTCTTAAATTCATGAGCTTGTCACAGAATATCGGCTTTAATTAAAACATTAAATTATTTTTCAAAGTAGCTCTTGAGAAAGAAAACTCCTGTTTCCTAAAATTTAATATATTAAAAATTTAGTTCGTAAAACTGATATTTGTGCCAGTGTTATTTGCCAGTGTATATATGTATTACCAATGTAGTTAATGGGATTTGTGGCCAGTTTGTTGAAGCTTAAAATTAATGTAAATATTGACTACTGATGACTATGTTACAACTAGACAAGCTGTTTGGTATCTACTATATGTTGCATCGAGATGCTAGTGGTAGCTTGCTGTATTTTCTTCTTGTGTGTTTAAATGGTAGCCATTTTGGAGTTTGGCGTAATTTCTACACCAATATATGAGTTGTTCTTTCCATTTTTTATGTTTGTAATGAATAAGCTCAAAAACTGAGAGACCATTATCTTGCAATTTCGATTTTTCCTTCTGACCATTCTTTGTTGTCAAATATATCTTTATTATTTAAATGTATTTGCTACTATCAACTGTTGACTAAAACTAGAATCTTGTTTGTTATGTTTAAAAGAAAAATATTGTAACCATAATAAAACGATATGATATAGCCGTTATATAGATATATATAACGATATGTTATATCGAAAAAATGCTACATTAAGAATTGTTTAGATTTTTTTTTTACCAAACAGCTCGTTAACGAAACAAGTAAATTAGACCTTTTGGAATCTTAAGTATTTATTTTAGTTTTAAGGCCAGTTAATTGAGTCATATTAGTTAAGATTGAAGTAGAATAATTCTTATTTTGTAATTTATAATTAGATTGTGTTTTGGTTTGATTTGTGTTAATGTTTCGTTGTTTGTTTTTCATTTTGTTGGAGATTTTATACTTTTATACATTTTTGTATTGCTCATGTCAATATCATAGTTGAATGCTCATTATAAATCAGCAAAGAAATGATTTCTTTTATTTAATTATTTATCCCTCAAAAACCTAACTTACACAGACTCATTGGTAATTCAGAGTATTCCAGTGGGGAGTCAAAGTCAAATCATTTAATTCAAGAAGACCTATTAAAATTGCACGTTTGAAAGTCAAAATTACAAATTAGAAATATTACAAAAAATTACTAGTTCCAAAAATAGTTTCATATAGAAAAGAAACTCCATGCTTAGTCTTTTAAAATAGTTTCTATAGTATTGGTATAGATTGATTTGATAATTATATGCGAAGACCTACCTAAAACAAAAAAAAAAACTACTCAACTAACATAAAATAGGCTCAAGGTGTTACAAAAAACAAATAAGAAGATAACTAAATTATTATGAAGATACATAGTCAAGGCAAAAAATGATATACCAGCAAAACGCATGTCCTGGACATTTTGGTGCCAATGTTACCTGGCACCTCCTAACGGGAATCCGTATTATTATCCTTATGCTTCCTAACAAATAATAATTTATAACTGGTGTCATAAGGCATTAGAAAAATCTAATGTAACAGGAATTCCTCCACTATTGAAAAACTAGGAAGTCAAGAAACATTTTTCTTTTTATTAAATACATTCCATAAATATAAAAAATTTAGTACTGTGACCAGATAATGACCCAACCACAGATTGTAATGTAAGTAGGTTAGAAGTCTCCTGTGCTTGACAGATGAGTGGCGGAGAGCGGAGCGGAGAGTTAATGCCAGTTCTATCTTCAGTTCTACGCCATTGATTTGAGAACTGGCAGAAAATGTAAAATTAGATGCATTATATACATATTTATTTTTGACGTTCATAAGTGTACATTGAGTTCACCTTTATGAATGATTTGACTATATTTCTCTTCACCATAGCGAACAAATGTTCTCATAGAAAGATTAGTGCACAGCCGGAACGTGTTAAATCTACTGTGACTGAAATGGATACTTAAAATAATAATCTAATTAAATAACAATTATTAAAATTTCTTACAATATATGAATTTACAGAAATATATAAGTAATGAACAAACACTAATTTTCTAGTATTAGTGTTTATTCCGTGAATAAACTAGGCAAATATTGAGTTAAATTAGAATAGACAAGCCTATGATGTAAGGTTTATAATGGCTTGACGAAAATTGATCGAAAATTGTTACGCTACTGTCAACTACTGTGGGCTTCCGAAAATCAATTATTAATTATTCAATAGATACCTAATATTGAAACTACGTTGTGAGAAAGTTTTGTAGGCTATGATTTACATAATTAGGAATATCGAATGGCTTTATTTACTTAGGCTAGAGAAACTATATCTGAAGAAGACAAAAACAATTTGAATGGCATAGCATATATTTCAGCTTTATGTGCCTGCCATTTTTGATGAAAAGTGATACCGCCGCTCTTGGACACTTACATTGCCAGAAGGCTCGCCAGTGCGTTGCTGTATTTTTAGGAATTGGTCTCTTTTCTTGAAGGAACCTAAGACGAATTGGTCATCGGTTTAAATTTAGTGGTTTCCTCGTGGACAACAAACGTGGACGTGGATTCTAATCTCGACATCGACTCCTTCGACCTTATGGTGGAGAGAAGCGCGACTAGCATACACTGCTCACTACTTTTATTGTTATTAATAAAAATTGTGCTTAAAAAATGTACAAAAAAGGTAAATTTACAAATAGTAAGTAGCAAGTAAGCATAATTCAGTTATGCTTACCAGGCCTGCTGATAAGCCTTCAATTATGGTGTCATGTAGATAAATGTAATATAAAGAAATTTAATTTAAATAAACATCATGAAAATAAATTAAATATAGAGCAAAACCTCGTGCTCCACTTTCCAGCTGTCTACGGAGGAAACATCTCAATAAATCAGCGCCATTTTAAGCTGTAACGACATAATTTTTTGGTTAAAGGTGTAATCTCAATTAGGGCGATATGTTTACTCGTTAAAATCGCAATGATTTTGATTGTACATTCGAATGGAAAAGTGATTTGTGTGCAACTCGCAAATGGTAATTAATAGTTTTTAAACAACATAAGTACAGTGTGCATTAAAAGGAAAAAAATCTATTTTAACACGTACAGGCTAGTTTTGTAGATATGAAATTAAAAAAGTATTTACTTTACCTTTGCACAGTAGAGAATATAAAACAATTCAACATTTTAATCTATTGTCAGTTCTCAAATCAAGAGTATAGAATGGAGAACTCTAAGAAACTCCCAGTTTTAAATAATTTTACTAAATACTTTTAGGGGCAACCATTTCCTTTCTTCACATGACACGGAAATATTAAAAAAAAAACACACGCTTAGCCTCTATCAGCCATAGGCGTGACAAGAGCGCTTACGTTGTAGCGAGAACAAAACGCAAATACATTGGAGATAGTTAATGAAGGTGAATCATTAATATATTTATTAATTTACCACTTAATCTAATTTGACCACTATGAGGAAAACTTACAAAGTGTTATTACAAAAAAAAAATATATTGGAATTATCTATGTAAGTCAGATTTAGTTGCATTATGACATTGTTAATAACACTAACACAAATTGATTTGTGATTAAACTTAACACATACATGTATTAGTTGGGCGTTAACTATGTATTATCAAAATTAATTTAATATACGTTAATGTATTTGCTTCCAAAATATATTTTCAAACAACAAAAACACGTAAAATTTTAGCGAGGAATACGGAATAATTCAAAATAATCTTTTGACTTCTGTATCGGGATTTTACGCAATAATATAACAGGCCAGTTAAAATTAACTGTAATACTAAAACAACACTAAATTTCCCATTTTAATGACTACATAAGCGCTGAGTATTTTATTGCTATTATTTCACACCTTTCCACAGTAGCTAGTTTTGTGTTCGAGCAGGGATAATTAAGTCCGATCGGTTTTACGCCGTTAGCAATTACAAGAATACTGATCGCAAATTTTAACCCCATATTTAGATAGCTATTTGAGAACACGTAACGAAACTCATTCAACGCTAAGCAAGGAATGGAATCTTTAAGGTAATTCTCTTGCGACTGTACACTTAATAATTTGCCCATTACTCGCACTAACAAGCAACATTTCTTTTCGTATTCACTATGTATGGAAATAAAAATTTAAAAGAATGAGAGCTCCAATGACTTCCTGGCTCAGCATGAGCGTGCCTTAGAGGCTGGCTCGGAAAGCTTTGCAATAGCAAGACGTGTTTCCTTCAAAAAGTAGTTTGGCCTGTATTCATATTGTTTGAATTGGATAGTCTATTAGGGAATTAGGCTTTCATAGGTAAATGTATGTTTGTCATTTCATTACTTTTATCGGATTATTATATCGAGTCATTCATTTTAGTTTTTGAGATTTAATGCATTTATGGAAACAAATTTTCACCACATTAAATTTTTTTTTAATTACCTACGTTTGATAAACAATACCCTTTCTCTTGAATTTATTTAATAACAATGAAATTTTTATTATTCATCAGATATATTTCGTTATGTATGACCGTTCTATTTAAAAAAAAACAAATTTCAAAATCAAGTTTATTTATATAGGTTACACAATGTACACTCAAACCTCAAAAAAAGAAATGTTTGTGAAATGTTTCTAATTTTACATTTACTGCCAGTTCTCTAATCAAGGGAATCGTAGAACGGAAGAGAAGAACTGGCAATAAACTCTCCGCCACTCTTTTTAGTTTTTTGTTTTACACAACGTTTGTAAGGAGCTGCGACCATTACACCATGTTCCACTTGATATCTGAAGTAATTAATAATAAAAAAATTAATTAAAAACAAAGATTTGTCCTCTATCAGTGGGAGGCATGGTAAAATAGGAGCACGCACTTACATTGGTATACTCGTGGGAACAAGTAGCACCCCATCACGAGTATAACGCATGGCCAGCCATCGGCCCCCTCGCCATATTTTAGGGAGAGAGACAACCCGACGCATGGACGCTGCCACAAGCAATGACATTTAAGCGAGCATGACGACCATTGAATTTTTCATATATACATTAATATGTTATGTACATAACAAATTATACTCATTTTTATTTTCATTTTATTAATATAAATATACCACATTCATAAAAATCTCAATTTTCATGCAAGACACAGTTGAAGTATTTTATCTTAATGAGAAAAAATAATTGTAACAACGAGCGAACATTAAGTAATCCAACCATATTTCGACTAACGAGGCGCATTTCTTTTCACCCACATCCTGACTGTGTAGAAAAAAATGATGATTCGTTACTTCTGCCTGACTTCGTGACAAAAATCTCACCAAACACCATTGCAACCTATACACGGGATACGCGCCATTAACGCTTTGTAAATAAGGGTTAATGTTATATTACCGTACAGGTGTCAGATGAGAACGAAAACTTAATAATATCAATTAAATCTGTTAAGGTTTTATTGTACGCAAGCCTTATTAGGATAAGCGTACAGTTATGCGCTAACAAATGAGAGCATTCGCTGTGTCGGCATTTATGAACATGTTATTATATTAAATATAATCATAATCTTGGGCTAATTAAAAATTATGAGTTACAAGAAGCATTTTCATTATTATAATGAGTGCTCTGGTTTATTATGAGTTCATGCATACAAAATAAAATAATTGACAAGATGAAAAAGGCACTGAACCAACAATTTACTTCGCCATTAAGGGTATTTTTACATTCATCTACAGCTATATAAGTATTCAATAATTCATGTAATAAAATGCTTTAAGAAAGTAAATTGACAGAACAGTGTAATTATTATCAATAATTTCCTTTATTGTAACCGATTTTTGATCACTAAAACACACATGACCACTTCACTGCTGTGCCGAAACATTGGACACCGTTTAATAATAATAATAAAGCCCGTTTAATTTCCAATCATGACAAAAAAGATAATTTACAGCTTAGATTTTTTACATTGTATACATTACTTTATTTATCTTGCTATCCTATATCTTAGCTAAATTCAGTACCGTCTATCGGAACCCCTTCACGCCTCCTCCAGATTTTTCCAACTGACTCTGTTCATGGCTTTCTTTCTCCATTCACTTCCTATTACCGCTTCTATTTCTTCTATCCATCTTTTTTTGGTGCGCCCTCTTCCCCTTGGTCCTTTCCATACAGTTGTCTTTAAAGTCCAGCATTTATCTGTGTATCTTGCTATATGCCCCGCCCCCATTGCCACTTCTGTTTAAGTAAAAAAATAAGTAAATATTGTAAGGCATCTATTACTTTTGTTTTTCGTCTTATATTTTCGCTTTTAATTTTATGTAGTTTTCTTCACACCGTTTAGGAGCTTTTAATTGAACATACAAAAAACATGTAATTGCCCTTCGGCGAGGTAGTATCAGATAATCTATAACTTTTTAAAATCCTTTGAAATTATCAATACGAAAATAATATCTTTGGATCTGCTTAACAGATTTTGAAATTTATTTTACCTATAGAAAGTCATAGTTATTTGTGTTATAGAGTATATGTAACTAATTTTTGTTCCGCCCATACAAAACACAAATTTCATATGAAAAAATGTAATATTAAACAGAAACGTAACTTAATCGTGGTAGTTGCAGAGTTGGTGTAGAAATCTTTTAAAAAAAAGAATATAAATTTAATAAAACAGCTGTAATTTGTTTTTGTTAGGAGTCCAGAACATGCACTGTTTGGTCCCATATCTTCAAGAATATAATGCAATAGAACATAAAAAAAGGATTTTTAAGTTTCAAGGAATTCTGAAAGTATACTAGTTATATAGTTTCCTGCGACTAATTTGGTGTTGAATCCCTTGAATGTAGACATAAACAATACGACCTGATGTTTTTACACGCTATTTGCAACGGTTTAATTGACTGGCCTGACTTATTGTCGCTTTTACTATTTCCCACCCCTTATAATAATAACAATAATCATTTATTTACCAAGATAGTAGTACATTCGTTAGATCGATTAATTATAAATATCCCAACAATCAACCATATATAAATAGGCATGCAAATGTCAAATAAATGACATATTAAAATTTTTACAATGACATATTAAAAACATAAAATAATATCAAAGTTAAATTATTTACAATCGGTGTAAAATTATTAATATTAAATTATTCATACAATACAATATCACAAATGACCAGCAAATAGTAATATTTAATAAAACTAAAAATGCTTTGCGAATATCGTGTATCGTGTCTTTGTTACTCCTCTTTTATATTAAATATATTCTTTTTACAATTCAATATATATGATACTTTATTTCTATTTAGATGATAATTGTTAACAGCGTTTTATATTTATATTGTGTGTGTGTGTGAATGTATATTTCGTTTTTGGTTTTTGTATACAATGTGATTGTTTGGATATTGTTTAATGAGTAGCTGGGGAAATACTGAAGGATTAATTTGACGAAGACGTTTCTTATGATGAGAATTATTAGATAATGTATTTTATAATTTTATATTTTATAAAACAAAAAGTCGGTGGGCTGATGACTTAATAGAAATAGCATGAAACAACTACATTAAGATATAAGTAAATACTAATAATACTACAAACAAAATTTAAAATGGAGATTAAGAATATGAGAAGAAAAAAATAAGGCTTTATTATTAGTATATAATATATGCTCCGCCGTGTGTTCGTTCTCTATAAAATGAAAAGCAACGTTTTCACCGATGTCAATTATGATTCAGAGGGAATGTTTAGTTACACAATTTTTTAACTCTTATGAGTTTCACATTGGTTTTAATTCCTCGATAAATGGACTATTAAAATAATAAAACATGAGATTTTCTAATTGGAACTGTAATTCTTGATATCAGCGCGGCTAAATACAGTTTTTTTTCGTGTAGATTTTTTTTCTTGATTCTTAAAGAAAAAAATATTTTCATGCATTCATATTCTACAAAAAACACGTGTATCAACTAAGACATTTTGTTCAATCAGGCTTAGTTTTATAAGCCTAGAGATTACCTAAATCTTCGGAGTTGCGCCCTGGGAGTAGAGCCCAGACGTGAGGTCTTTGACTGTTACATTGCATTCACTCGTTACATATCAATTAACGCTTATTTTCTATTGATGTACGCGATTGGTTAATGTAGAGTAAAAAAGGTCCTCTATTATTTAAAATACAATGCCAATAGTTACGATAAAAACCGGAAATACAAATCACCTTGCAAATAACTTTTCGTGAGCTTAATTACGATATCAATGAAAAAGGAATAATGAACCAATTTTTATAGTGTACACCGGGCGTCATCACCTTGACATTATATAAGGTACATTCGGTAAGGTCTGCGTACACAAAGAAATTAGCTATTTAATTAAATTTAAAAAAAAATATGCCACTTGTTATTTTTAATTATTTATAAGCTAATTGTTCTTAGAGAGTTCTTAGGTTTTGACCTCAAATTTTTGCATATTTTATATAAAATAATATAACATTCGGGCCAGGACAATATACTACTGCAATAAGTAAACTAAATAAACATCTCGGCACATGCTGGGCCGTCCGACGGTCTGGAGCAGAAAACAAACGTAACGCTGACGAAAGCTTCCTAGACCCATGTATTGACGAACCCCGAATGTACCTGGAGAAGCAAAGCGTATGGTATTAACAACTGAAAGTAAGAAATAAAATTGAACAGTTTTGCAGCTATATGCTGAGATTAACATAACCTTAACTAATCGTACACTACTCACAGTAGTATTTCCGAACCAATTCCACTTAGGGACCTTTAAGAAAAGAGCGTACAAATTCATAAAATACCGGCAACGCACTTGCGAGCCTTCCGGCAATATACATGGGTGTACATGGGCAAAATAAGAAAATATCACTTAAAACAAGGTTAGACTCTTGCCCGTTTGCGTCCTATTACATAAAATGGCAAGTGTTAATGATTGACAATCTCGTTTACCACCGCTACCATTTTTCTAATTTAATAATATTTCAGTAACAATATAAGAAAGATTAATTAATTTATTAATATAACAATCAAATACACAGTATTTACAATTTTCTTAACCTACATTGTTATAATAAAATTAACAAACATAACAAATATATTTTTGTTGAATTAATTTCGCTGATTTTTTTCTCATTGCAAAAATACCTTTACGTAACATGTAAACAGCCTAAATAAGCATCAGTTAACATTTAATTGGATGTAATCGAAGTATCATTTAATAAAACTTCATTCCGAGAGCTCGATGGCTGTGTCTTATGTATTTTATTGGACCCAAATGTGTATGATATACAAGATACCGACGACAACGATATTTTCGAATTTTTTAAATATTTAATTTAATGAACTGTGTCTTAAATGACACAAGACAAGTGACAATAATAGCATTAAGAATATTGGTGGAATAATCACACGAATAATGTAATGGATATTTATTTAAAAGAAGTTATGATTCACTAGAACTTAGCTACTTAACTTAGAACTTAGAACTAGGATTTAGTTTTGATCCAATTTGGTTTAAGCGTAATTAACGAAAGCGCATACTTACTGAGAGATTATGAGACTGTACGTTACGGACAATTACCATCGCTGCCGGAAACATGGCCTTTTTGCTGTGTGTGACTCGCACAGTCCAGCGTCAACGAGCTAACATTCCGCGCTTACTCTCGCAGCTTAATACGATTCTCGATTACTCGTATATCGTAACGTAAAAATATTCATCGTTAGAAGAAAAGTGATATTTTTATTTTGTGTTCTCAAACATAACACATTTGTTATTATTATGGAAATATGTTAGAAAATGACATGAGATCTTATGAAGACGCTAACTAACTAAATTCATGTAACTGCCTGTAATATCGCAGTACCCAAATCCCGAGGGGACTTTTTGTATCGAAGAAGTTACCTGGGTCCCCCAATCGTCCACAATATACAATGTAAATACATAAATATATAAAGATTATACTAATAATTATCGCTTTGACGTGAATGTTGCCGAAACTGTTTATATTCTTGTGTATAAAGATATTAAATATATTGTTTATCAGTTGCTGCAGCTTTGATACTCTGTAATACAATGATTGCTACGGTAGAAGGCTGAAAGACTAAAAATAAAAGTAAAAGACGAAGTAAGAAATATGATTGCTCGTATTACATACGTTATATTTTACTATAACTTAAATTTTTATAATATAAATTATGAAAATATAATAGAAATTAGATTTTTATTAGATCATTTGCTTACTAATGATATAATAAGTGTATATTTTAAAGCCGTCTTCCGCCATCCCGTCGTGAAATGAATGTTGACCAGTTCGTTGGTAAAACATAATTTTTATCTTTTTCTAATATCTTTATTTTGAATAGCTCATGACCTTTAATATAAATATCACATTTGTAGTATAATTTCAATTGTTTTTTAATGTATCGTAGCGTTTCTAAATGATTTTAATACCCAAATATATATTTTGAAACGTCACTTTGGAGACTTGTGTTATATTAAGTTATGTATGTAATAATATACAGAGTATACAGTGTTCCTAACAGGTTGGTAAGTCATATATAAGATGAGATATTACTTTAATTTTTTGTATAAACACTTGAACATAAAAATATGTCAATATAATTCAAGAAAATTGTTTATTTAATAAATCCATGAATCAATCAAACTATTACTTAAATTAACGGAGGGAATTTAAAATATAACTAAATTTAATTCACATAACTTTAGAATGATTAAGCAAAAAGGTATATTAGATATCTGTAGGGGGTCCAATAATCCGTCGGCTTATTGATCGCAAATTGTTGAATTATGTATATATGTCGCTAAAGTGTTCAAAATACGATAAAAACTACAAACGCTTAGACAAATTACTTATTAACTCAAGGTCGTATTATTTATATCAATATATTTTCGTATTATATTTGTTCATAATATATCTATATGATTCGCCTATATGACATTCATTAAACTATTACCATATATGTTACCAAATGGCACTGCGCTTAGAGATAAAAAAATCTCTAAACAATATTCTATCTTATGTTACCTAATTTAATTAGATACGTTTACGACGAAATTAATAGTCGAAAAGTCAATGAGAAAAATAAAAAAGTATAATTTCACAAATTAAAATATTAAAAAAAACATTTTTGTTGAAACTATTCATACAAAACTAATAATTTTTGTTGTATCTATCTCACGGTTAAAAAAAATATTTTAATTTATTGAACCAAATAATGGTATTAAAGTTAGTACAAAAGTAGATAACTTTTTCCGAAACTATTTTTATGAAAATTACAAGCATAAAACCATTGAGAATGAAATGGTACCAAGCGCGCATCTATAATGTAAAGTTATGTACTTAATAAACAGTTATTTGATTATAAATACAAAGGTAAACAAAGTCGCAGGAGTCAACAAATAATATGATAATGTCAAGTACAAGACATTGGAAATCGATTTTGGCAACAAAAACTCGTCCAATTTGTCAAGAGATTTTATGAATTTATCTCCAAGCTTGACAAATAAAAAGATGGATGCAATTTTCGAATTTGAGTTTATCATTTTATCTTTTGTTTGTTTCAAAAAAGTTGTTGAATTATATTTTATAACATTTATAGAAGCAATTATAAAACATTTCCTTTCTTTTGTAGTAATTGACACTTACTTAAAGAAGGAACCTAGGTCTTTCTGTATTGGGCGACGATTATAATATTGATCAAGACAATTAAGTAGTTATGATGCCGCTCATCTCTTAAAACTGAAGATATAGTAGAATTATTAATGTATCCATATATGTTTCGTAGTCTCTTTTCAGTGAAACAGATTTTACTTTTAGATATATGTTGCCTTTTACTTTCTAAACTGAAATGAATAAATCAGTGGCGCTACAACCTTTTTCGATCTGGGCTTGTAGGTGGCAAGGCCTTGGGTGTACAGGCAAGTAGGTGTTCAGCCTCCTATCCAGCCGCCCTCGGGTTTTTGGGTCCTAGGCAAGCCAGTTTCTTCACGATGTTTTCCATTTGTTTTCGAGCGAATGTTAAATGTGCACATAGAAAAAAATCCATTAGTGTACAGCCGGGGATAGTACGACCTCAGGGATGAGAGCCACTGAAACCACTAGGCCAACACTGCTCTGAATTGACTTACTACTAACTATCCGGTTAACCAGCTTAACAATTTCAAAACACAATTGTTGGGCTTGTTAAAGCTTACTGTTGTCAAAATCCTACGTTAAAATCTCTAAGCGTCGCCGAAGCGCTTTACGATTGGAAATCGATAAACCGTACGCTGGCAACACCAAAATTAGTAAGGCTGCGTGTGGGGAATAAATTTCCGAAGATACTCCACTAGGTGCCGATATGCGTATATAGAGAAGATGTGCTTAAATGATTGCTTTCTCAACGCTTTGTTCCTACATAGTTTGAATACCATGTAATCTTTGTAATGGTCTATTTTGACTGTTTTGGAATCTAAAAATCGTTTGGATATATAAAACAAAAAATGTATTATAACATTTGTACCAAGGGCGTCGTCAGCTGATTGTCAATGGTGGCAGTTAAAGTATGTATTATGAGTTGTATAAGTAGACTTCGACGTGGTTTTGAATGTACAAAAAATAAAACATAATAACTGATAAGATATACACAAGTTCAAGTGTCCAGGCTGTTATTAAATATTTAAGTTCATGCCTGGTACCAGTGACCACTGAGCTGGTGCTTCCTTCGCTCAACGAATAAGCAATACAGCGAGGAAATCCTGCCAGCGTTAATGGAACACTGCAACTGCAGTATGTGTGTTGGATATAGATATCAATAAAAGATATATTAAGCAAAAAATTATAATTATTATTCTTTCGGCAGATGTTCTAACGTTCCAAATTCGTGTAGTGTGCAATACGTTAGTTTGAAGTGAGATGTTATACCTAAAGACGACGTCTTGATAAATAGAGTTTGCCAAAGATTTAAACGACCGGTGCAGTGTGTTACTTATACAGGTATTTTTAATGTAATAGGAGGCCAACGTGCAGGGTCACCTCATGTTAAGTGAAACCGCCCATGGACATTCACTTTACGAGAAGGTTTAGCGAGTTTTTAAAAATTGGTACGCTCCTTTCTTGAAGGACCCTAAGTCGAAATATGTTAACTTTAGTGGGTAACTTGTTCCACACAGTGGTGGTGCGCGACAAGAGCTGTCTTAAGCAACGCAAAATTTACGTATGTTTTTAAGTAGTAAAATGTAAAAGCCACCAAGGAAAACGAAACTATGTCATGCATGTAACATAATATAAACATATAAAACACACAATATATAACCCTATCTAGCCTTTATTACAGCAATATATGGTTATCTTAATAATATGTACTCAAATGCAGTCTTTAACTAAAACCTGTTGTGAATCGCGGAAGTGTAACCGTGGTACAACGATTAATTATACGTCAAAGAGTATTTATTTATAGACAGGTAACATTTAACTTGGTATTATGTAAGTTGAAAGAGCATCTATGTGACGTCACGACAACGAGACCTTTTAGATAAATCTTATGTAAGCCTTAAATGTTATCAATGTCCTCTTAAAGTAGGTTTCAATTGAATGTCTTGAATGTCAATTAATGTAATAAGCGTTAGGTGGATCTATTTTTAATAGCTATCAATAGTTTTTATTGTAAAGTATTCGTACTAAAAGAGCAATGTTGGCCTAGTGATTACAGCGTGCGACTTCCATCCATAAGGTTCTATCTCCGGTCGTCTTCTAAGGGACTATCGGTCTGTGTGCACCTTTAATATTTGCTTGATTGGTGAAGGAAAACATCGTGAGGAAACAAAAAAATAGTCGACGGCATGTATCAAGCACTAGGAGGCTGATAACCAACCGGCCTACTAGATTGACAAATGATCATGAAGCAGAAACATAAATCTGAAGCCCAGACCGTACCAGACCTGGAACTAAGATGTGACAGCTCAAGTGTTTTAATCAAAAAAATTTGCCATTAACAACACGTTTACGACAGTATTGACATAACATATTATTTTAAAGTAGGCTTAATTTACAAACAGGAATAGCAATAATAAGAGGTGTGAAAGCTTAATGTTGGTGTCATTAATAGATAATTGTTAATTAATTTAGCATATGAGCGAAATAAGTATTTTTTGATTTAATAAATCTACAAATCCTTTTTATTTTAAGATACACAATAGCGATCCTCGCTATTCCTCCCAGAGGCAACTCATATAACACGTACAGTAGTATCTAAGAATAGTCTATGACGAGCCAATCAATGCGATCTAAGCTCAATAAAGCAGCTAATTACAATACTGTCGTCACTTTTACGTCTTTATTACCGCAACTTGACTGATGACTGGTCTGCTTCGGAATTAGTTCAACGTAGGAAGCTTACTTTCAATGGACTAATGCGCTATGCCATTTACTTTGCCCGTGAGAAAGTCGAAGATGGCGTACTGTGATGATTCGTGCGATTATCAATAATAAAACGTATAAATAGGGATTTATTAGAACAACATTGTGCTAATATCGATGAAGAGGAAGACCACTTAGAATGTTGATAGACCAAATTAAGGAAACACTTGATACATGGCAGATAGTATATAGATAGGCAGAATACATAATAAAAAATCAGTAGCACTACAACCTTTTTAGGTCTAGGCCTTAGAATTCTGTATGTTTTATGATTATTTGTCAATCTAATAGGCAAGTAGGCGATCAGCCTCCTGTGCCTGACACACACTGTCGCTTTTTTGGGTCTGAGCAAGACTCACGATGTTTCCTTCACCGTTGTGCGAAAGAAAGGCCATTCAAATCTAGGATCTCAGGAATGAGACTCGCACGCTGAAGCCACTAGGCTAGTACTGCGCTAATTAGGACGTATATATTAGATAATTTTTCACCAAGGTCGTACGGACAAAATACATTGTAATTTTATAGCTATATAACTATATTTGAATTTATAATTATATACATTTCGTTTATATATTCGTAATACTTGTACAAAAACAACAAATTAATTATATTCCATATTTCAACGCCTCAGGGTTTGCAAACTCAATATCGTAATATTGCTGATTTTACATTTTATATTCTTCATACCGTGTTCAAGTGACGACCAGCGATGGTTCTATTGATTGTGGATTCTTTAATAATGTTTCTTCTGTATTGAGACTTCACCAGTGTAGAATTGAGTTTTGTCTACAATGACAAATCAGGCTTTTAACAGGCAAGATTTGAATTAATTTTTATTCTACTTCAGGTATCAATGAAGTATAACTGAAATTTTGTTCAAATCATTGTGTAAAAAACTGGGATCTTATAATTTCATTATTATAATTATATAGAAACGTATTCAAAAAAGTGATGGATTAATTACCGTATCGTGTTTCTGCAATTAGGTTCGTTGACATGGTTTTTTCTCGCTGGTTCTGCTATCGGTTGTGTATATTATTATTAATTTTGATTGAACATTAATAATTACTAGCGGAAGTGCTCGTAGTAACTATGTATTTTTTTATCCACATAGGTCACAGTCTTTGTATGGTGTCGTTCAAGTATTACGTAAGCAGATTTACTGCAATTTATCACATCCCCTCCCCAAAGCAAAGTTCTCAAAAATGTTAGTACATAACGTATAAATTTTATGTAGGAATCTACGAAAATGCATTTCGTTTTCAACCATAGACAATGTGTGGTTAATATGTGTGAAAAAGTTAATAATTACTGTTGACGTACCTAATCACCAAATAAGTTACGTTAGTTATAGTTCTTACGTTATACTTGAACGGAAAAGTTACGTAATAATATAGGAGCGGAAAAGCCGTGCGTGGCATATATTTTTATAGTTCTACTTCTTTCATGAATTTTTACGATACGCGCGCACACCGTCACAAAAAACCGACACCCTAAAGTTAGCATAGTCAACATTTTAAAATAAGATATGTCCATTTCTTTAATAATGTACAAAATATTTTTTTTTGTGACATTTAAATAAACTTTATTTAAGTAGAATAATAAATCTTTCAATACATTATATTTAATTTTTTTCTATTGTTAGTGTCGTTTTTTCTACAAACATAGAATACATTTTTTGAAAAGTTTTTTATCTTGTTGTAAATAAGTATAACTTCTAACGCGTGTATATAAGTACAGTTTTATATATAGAATGAATAAATGAATTATCAAAGTTAAAGGTTGTTAAAACGTGAGGTCGTGCAGGCTTAATTTCCTCTATCCTTAGCACGCAAATCGCAGCACAGTAGCTGAACGGTATTCTATCATTTGTGTTTTATTTTATTTCAATAAGCGTGTTGAATTTCTCATTGTATTAGACCTTTGAACTCGTTATCAATACCGTTTATGGCATGCTTTATTGTTTTAGTTGATTTTATTAAATTGTAACTCTTGGCAGAAAATGTTTGTTAAACTTAATGTAACTGACTGTAAGATTCTCACTCTTCAGTCGGTAGATCATGTCTGCGCGTTATGGTCAGCAAGGAGACATCTGGAGCGGTGATCTCGGCAACGGTCTACCATGCAATAATGTGGTGGCATATGCTCCCTAACCGCATAGACATTAATTAAAACATCATGGTTTGTGAAATGAATGAAATAAGGTACACATTTTTGGCTTTAACATAACCTAACCTAACTTGATCACTTAGAAACCTAATCTAATGTTCACTGGGAACTATGACAATATCATTTATATTATACATGTGTATTATCAGTTTTATTTTTAATTTACGGCGTCCACAGTCATGCGAGTTGCTACATACAAGTCGTAAAATATAAAAAAGGGCGCTGTTTTAAGGTGGCGAAGGTGATATGTTTTTGGTATTTTTGATTCTTTTACCTAGATCTAATAAACGGTTCTAGTCTAACATACTATCGTATATAGCTCCTAATAACGAGCATATTTGGTCTTTAAAAATACGTCAATATTTAGTGGTTCGTCATAAAATAAATACAATATTTAATAGGGTTACAAATTATCATATGAAGAGTTGCATTCAGAAACATTCATCTCTTGTACCGGATAAATAAAAGCGTAACCTTTTGATGCTCACGGAAATCTGTCACAGCCGGCCAAAATTGCACCCATCGCAAGGTGCATTGGGTCAACTGTATTAAATACTATCAAGGTATCTTCAACCTAACCGCTACTGTGTCAAGGCCTCTTATCGCTTGAAGCCTAATAGCAAAATAGTGTAACATGATTATTTATCATTTTCATCATCTCATGCCTTAAGTGATCATTGGTATCTCACGCATATCTGCTACCGCTTGTTAGTGGTATCTGATGGTAACAGGTCATCAATTTTGCAAAAAAACTGACATCCGAGATTGAAGTCGGCTTTTGAATATAAATTTGGGAGCGGCATTAAAATTTGAGTTACGCCTGACAGAGCAGAGTTGACTTCAGCGTGCGACTCTCATCCTGAGGTCGTAGGTTTGATCCCCTGCTGTGCACCTTCTTTATTTACACGTTTAAAATTCTCTCGGTGAAGTGAAAACATCGTGGGGAAACGTGGCTTATCTTAGACCCAAAAAGTCACAGTCACTGTGTCAGGCACAGGGGGCTGATAACCTACTTGCCTATAAGATTGTCAAATAATTATGAAACAGATACAGAAATCTGAGGTCCAGACCTAATACGGTTGTAGTGCCTCGGATTCTTTTTATGAGCGTGAATTTTTTCTACAATGTATGAACAATCGAGCCCAACTCTTAGCTAACTTTTTGCAGACAAGGAGTCCTGATGACTTGGAGTTTAGTCTGTCAAAAGATGGTGCAAAATGGCTGCGTTTATACTGATGCCTAACTAAATGACCAGCGTTTACAAAGATGGTAAAAAAAATAAAGTATGTCTACGGGCATCCAACTATAGTCGTATGCATAAGTTTTTCAACGCGTTGATTCCACACAGCCACATAAATAACCCTACAATTAGCCAGAGAAAGTATCCCATTTCCAAACGAAAAAACATGAAAAATAATTCACTTTTCACAAATTGCTTTCAGGGCCAATAAACTAAGAATCCAAGTCATGTTGGTGAAAAAAAGTGGTCCACGATCCAGATTCGGACAAATTGTCTTAAATGCCAGTGGAAAAAAGCAAATCATCCAGCAATTAACTGATTAATTGTTTAATTAATTGTCCGTTGTGTCCGGTCTCCAGTTTTTTAAATGGGAATGAAAATACATTTATACATTGGACGATGTCTGTCTGATGCTTTTGCAAAATTATCTAATAAATTTAAAAGGGACATTCACACAAACTGGTAACAATCAGTATAGCAATCCCCCTTTAAAGTATAGGAAATCGCGTTATAGGAGTATCTTCGAGAAGCCGTTTTTTGAAGAAGTCAAAAACTGGATACACGAATTGAAATAGGTGCAAAATTATGACAAATCATTATAAATTTCACATTACAGAATTATAACTTGAGAAATCTCCGCGTTATTTGGGTAACGGATAAGGATAAGGATAGGGAGGAGGATAAGGATGTTATAAGGGGTTAACTGTATTAGCGTGGTTAAACGTACAAAATAAACAATAAGACTGAATTATTTACTTCTTAGACACTTATTGACGTTACAATAAAGATATACACATTAAATGCTTCTGATTTTAAATTTCCTGACAGTTCTCAAATCAAAGGCGTACATTGGACAGAAAGAACTGGCAATAAACTCTCCGCTACTCTGTTTAACCGCCAAGATTTTTTTTTACAAAGTATTTGTATGGAGCTGCAACTATGTTCCACGTGACATCTTTCAATTAATAGTTAAGAACAAAACAATCAGAGATTTGTCCTCTATCAGCAGTCGGCATGGTGAAATAGGAGCACGCAGTTACAAAGTCGAAATAACTAAATAAGCGTTAAGATAAACTTGCCACGACTACAACCCAGCGTAGGTGAGGTGGTGAATAAAGTATTTTATATAAAAATAGGAATTGTTAGCTTGTCATTTGATTAATTAATGATTGAATTATAAAATACGAAATAATAATATATTTATGGTTTTACTTAATGTAACGTATAGTTAAACTTGTAACAGAATGGACGGGTCCGAAAGGAAACAGAAAGAAAGGAAGACCAATGGAGCGATGGGCCGACGGGATCGAGAGGGTAGCTGGCAGAGATTGGATGACGATGGCGAAAAATAAAGTAGGGTGGAAATGTTGGAGGAGGCCTTCTCCCGGACAGGGGCCGCATCTTAGAAAAACTAAAAATTTTCTTTTTATTTCAATCAAATGTATGTCAAAGATGTGGAATAAAGGCTTATTATTATTATTATATAGTTAAACTTAGAGTCGTGAACCATGTTCTTTATGTAATTAAAATTCTCACCCTTCGGTACCTTTATAAAGTTGATCTTACACCACAAATTAGAGCAGTTCGCCTCATAAATATTTGTGGTACGTCGGAAAGTTCAAAAGTTTTTACTTCAACGAAATACAGTGAGTGGAAATTGTTTTTGCAATTTGTCTTGTTTATACAGAAATGTCATTCTGTCAGTTTCATTCTGTAAAACTTATGTTAAAAGTATATTAAATAAAATTGGAGTTTTCTTTTATAAACGTTTTTTTAATGTTTGTCCATCTGCAATGAGCCGCTTGGCTTTTATCAGATTTTATGAAGTTGAATGGAGTTTTGTTAAGCTGTTTTTTGTTATAAAACAGACATAAATTATATAAATAAAATATATTATTATGGAACATAAGATACAAGTATCACTTATTCCACATCATTAAATTTGAATAGGTAGACCTACTCATCAGCAAAGATGATAGAAGATGTAGGCCGAGAGAAAAAGCTGGCGTAAAAAATTCTCGGTACTCTTTTAAAATAGCAAATTATTTTAAAACAAATATCGCAAATTAATTAGAAATAGCCAATCTAGCACTAGTCCCAGGCCCTTTTATCAACTAGATGACTAGATATATCAACCTACTATCCAATTAATTTATCAAAAATGAAAAAAAAAATGATAATAAACTTTTAATGTGTTGTGTTTCAAGACAAGACAAGCAAAGACTTGCAAGAATATATCTACCTAATCTTAAATTGAAATATTACTAAATAATTCCTCAATTCAATTACCCTGAATCCCTAAGCTAAAAACTCCAAAATTAAGGTGATGCCAAAACCAGACGCCGTCCGCGCCTTGTACGTCCGACCGGTCGAAATGCCTCGAAATTATTTCCGCGAGCGAATAAAAACCACGTGTCATAGCAATAAATCATTCGATGCAGTTTACTCGATTAAATGTACGATTCGATACCATCGCGATTATGCATTTATATTCGCTAAGAATGTCGTTCATCGTTTTTTGTTTTCGAAAGTTGCGTTATGATGCGGTCGTTTCCTGATATTTAATTAGCTACTGATATGTATTACGTTGTGCTTGCAGTCGAGGAAATTGAGTTTCGTTTTTGATTTTATTTTTCCTTGCAATAAACAATTCTTTGAAATACATATAGCATCATCAATGATACATATAGCCTAGTTGAATACATTTACACCGTGAGAACTGAATTTATAACAATAATTTATTTACAAGAATGTGGTACAAAAATGTTGTACAATAGAAAGTTCGCATATCTGCCACATATAATGGCATGCATATATGTCTTAAAAGGAATTTTACATTATGAGTCATATAAATTAGTCAATTCTTATATTATTTGCAGTGATAAAATGTCACTTTATTAAAATATATTATTAATCTAATATAATGAATCTAAATAATATTCATTCATCTTCTATCTATAACTTGTAATTGTTTAACAACAATTATTAATGCAACGTTTTCTGTATCAAGAACAAATATTTGCATTATTCTTCTACATACCTTAATAAAACATTTTAACATAAACGAAAATATGACAAATAAATTCGAATGACATGCGCAAAGATCCATACTACTTTATTACCTCGTATATAACATTATTTTAACAAATTTAAATCAATACCTACCGCACGTCACACAAAAACAATGATTCGTGTGACATTTATAGGCGAGTGTCACAATCGAATACGGCGACATCCAAGTACTCTTCAAAATAAGTTATAGCACGAAAGAATTATTGTGATTTACCTTTTAATATTACAGTTGGAAAGTTATTTAAACTTTGGCTAGGATTATGGTCGTAAAATGCTTGTCAGAAAAAGATCTTTGACGAATGCTTTGTGGTTTATACAAACCTACATCCTGTCCCTGTTAAAGCATTTAAACATTGCATATCATAGATATAGACATAACATTTATTACTAAGAAAACACACCCACAGAAACACATAAAATAACATTAATCGAAAAATAAAAATAAATGGGTTTAATTGTGTAATGCGTGTGTGCTGTGGTTGTAATTGGCCCTGGCTCAGCATTATGCTGAGGAGAGTTACTATCACTATCACTGCTTCTTCTACCGCATTTACCACGGATAGTGTCAAAGGAGATTTTCGGACTAATACCTGCAGCTGAGTTTCACCTTGACGTCCGTCGTTCCACAACTGTGCGTTACTTAAAGCAATTTTTGTCCACCACCACTAAGTGTGGTTACACTGTTGCCAACTGAAGTATTGCCGTATCAATTCGACTTAGGGCCCTTCAAGAAAAGAGCGTACCAAATCTTAAAAGGCCGGCAGCGTTGTTGCGAGCCTAAAAAACAAATATGTACAATTTATGATTTCTTAAGACATCATTATCATAGGATCCTAGATTTCAACTAGTTCTATCGTGCTTCACAATCTTTTTGCGATGTCACAGCTGTTGTTATTAAAAATCTTGTATAAACGCAAGACTATACCTAAAGTGTTATTACCAATAAATAGTGTAGCTTATTAGCAATGTTCAGATGTATACTTCCTTAATAATATGTATAACTTGACTGAATTATAACTGCGAGCGAAAACTAGTTGAATTATAAATTGCTTAAAAACTTAATATAAAAGTGTAAAAACGCAGGTATCATTCATTGATACCCAGTGTAATTATAATTTAAATTTACAAGTTTCCTGACCCTAATGCATTTTAAAAGAGATTCACAAACTTTTTTGACCACTGTACCGCTTGTATATACAAGAATCGAAGAAAAAAATCGATTTCATTATTTCATTGGTCGTTGCACCCGAGTCTGTCTTCATTTTTCGTCATTGAAATGCCTCAGCGTGGCCAACCAACGTATTGAGACATAAATATTCGAAGCTTCCATTTGCGTGACTGGTATTTGGGGCTTTGGTTTTAATTACTATTATAAAATAATCGTTTTGTTGATACGCCTTCAATAGCGATCTCTGTCAGGTTTATTCCTATGACATGATTGTTGATCCTATGTAATTTTTCACCAACAATACAATTATTCATAGAGAATATGAATGTACAAAAAACATGGTCTGGAGCTTAGATTTTTGTATCTGTTCCTTGATATTTTTTTTAATAGGCAAGTAGGTGACACATGCTGTCGAGTTTTGAGTGTAAGGTCAGTTTCCTCACGATGTTTTCCGCCGTCGTAGCGAGTATTAAATGCGAGAGAAAAGTCGATGTACAGCTGCGATTCGAACGTATGACTAATGAAAATGGTTGAACAAGTTCTGATATTCAGAATCTGAAACCGTTATTTCAGGAGTCTTTGATTATAACACTTTTAATATCGTGACAATTTACCCATTTTATTTATAAAAAGCGTTAATTGTCAAAATTCACAAAAAAAAAGTATTTACTATTTTATTTTGTACAAATTAATCCCGAAATACTGATAAATTCCACGTCGCATACAATATTTATATGGCGATGCGAATTACAGTGAATTTATAAAACAATTCTTTTAACTAAAAACTGTTAAACCATTTACAAAATTTCGTTCACAAATATTTGACACCATTATTTGTAGATAGAAAAAATAATAGTTTTAGAACCTATCTCACTTTTAACATTCTTAAATATAGGTGCGAACGTCAAAAGTCTTGTATAATATATAAACAATCAGCAGGAAATTTAAAAACAACTATGACACAAAAACAAAGAAAGTTTTAAAACTATATTTAACTGTATACTTTAAAATGACAAAAACAATAATGCGACAGATTATAATATCGTCCATTTTCCCTACTATCTCTATCAATTAAATGGAAAGCGTGCGGTGGCGAAGGCTCGTGACCATATCGCCTGTGTTTAATACTAGCACGAAAACGTGGGAACATTTGATTGTATATTCAAATGTTGCTTTAGAGATTTTACAATGAAATATTCAAAAAAGTACATTTTTTATATCACCATTATATGCCAGACTTAATCTAGTCCGACTCGAAGTACCATTAGACCCTTGAATTTTTGATTGGGTTTTAGCCCTAAATAACAAATATTTATTTTTATGACGCGCGTGCTTTACAGCGTGCGTGGTCACGGTGACTGAAGACAAAAGGTGTTGAATATCAAAAAGTATCACAGCTGTAGAGAAAGTTATATTATCTGTATTTATTTCCCCGGAGTTGATATCGACTAAAAGATGACGGGTCGATATCAAATTACATACATGGCTTCAATCCAGTAAAAAAGTGTTTTCTTTAAATATATTTTGTTTTTTATTAAAATTACTTAACTTAAACAAAACAACTTACTTATTTTTACTTGGTGAAAAGAGCACCAAATCGTAAAGACAGTGATAACGTATATATACGGGTGCAAAAGCGAAGATCAATTCTTTGCTTCACATTACACAAATTATAAACGTTTGGTATTTACCTTATTTTAACCGCATATAAAGATTTTTAATTTATTTAATAATATTTTGCCTCAAAATTAGCTACTAGTACATATTAATTGTGACTCATTAACCCTTGGATAAGCTTTTACGTTTTTTCTTTATATTGTTACAATTTTTTAGATTTTACTTTGTTTTAGTTATTTTATGATCTTTTTTGTTAATTATTTATGAACTTCTTGTACTTTGCCCCATGTAGGTTTCCTTTTCTCCATACTAGGATTGCCTGGAAAACATCGCTTATTAGCGATAAGGCCGTCTGTTGCCAATGCTGCTTTTTCTATGTATGATTGTGTACAAAGTAACGAAGTGTATATAAATAAATAAGACGCGGACACGCTGTAATTAAATAAGCTAAGGTTTCTGGTCTTTCATTACTACCTGAGTTTTTTCAATATATTAGTATAAATTCTTTAAAATACGTAGTATTCAAACGTTTCATCTTCATAGCTCAATTCACCAATTTGTGTTTGTAACTTGCCATAACAAACATCAAACAAAAGCAAACTAGGCGAGGATGGACATAAGAAGATTCCATCCGAATTGACGAAAGAACCGTTCTTCCTTCAGTTCTTAAAGTATAGGCGTGAAGTCATTACATTTCATAAGATATTTCTGCTAATATGAAATGGTATTAAATCCTAGAAGCAGAGCCGTTACTGAGCGTGGTCATGACGTGTGGAGGGCGATAACATCGGTTGCACGATTTATTCAATAATGCTGAATATTTCATATATTCACAATATCATCGTATATTTTATGCTGCTTTAGATGTCTATATTTCCTTAGCTTTATGTTATTTGAGGCTTTAGGCGATGTAAAATCTAGTAGTAATCAATGTAAGGCTAATTTGAGTTTTGTATAAGAGATTTTTATGTTTTAAAATTTATTTTGTTATAAAATAATGAATATAATACTTTAATATTTAACAATTATATTATTCAGGTCACGCGACTCTGAATTCTTATCAATATTATTATTATTATCACTGTCTCATTCGTTAAAAGACCCAAACATCGACGTCGTATGTCAAGCAAAGATGTCTGATCACTCGACTATGGAAAAGTATTTTCAAGAAATCTTGAGCCAGCTCGTCAGAAGAGTAAATTTAACAAATAACTTAATTAATTATTAATCAACCATTATATACACACTACAAAAGTTGACTTTATCTCCATAGTTAAAATTTAACAACAATTTTAAAAACGCTATTTTTACGTAAGCACTAATCTTGATATGTTATTCTGTATAAGTTACATAGTAATATCACATATATATTTCTCAGTTAATAATAAAATATGTATTAATAAAGATATGTGTTATAATAAACTAACACAGTAAATCCGCGTCGCAATAACTCGGCCATATATTGTGTCCGCAATTTGTACTTACAATATAATCCAACTGGTTCGATTCCTGAGTGGGGTATGTCGTGCCTGGAGGCAATTTGAATGTCCACACAATATTGATCACCTATCGGCTAATAGAATAGCCCTGGGAACGGATTAAACTTGCCTACAAAGCGACTTGTGCACACTTCGAATTATAAGGGTATGGTCTTAATGTATCATAAAAATTCAAGATGTCGATCAGTTCTACTTGTTTTTGTTAACTTTCTTCTTTTGAAAGGTTTGGTGGATGAGTAATAACAACTATTTTAAACTTGTGTGTAGATCCCGAAGTTTTAGTGTGCAATTTTGATGTAGTTCTCTCAATACCGCAGCGCTGATACCCATGGATACAATTCTCAATATTGAGCTTTGTACTGCAATAGTTTGATAAGATTGTGCAGCTTTGTAAAACACAACTGAGTCCTCATCACCACGTGTGGTCGAGGCCGCCCTGCTACTGAGCTGGTTCTAGTATACGCTAGTTTGGCCTCTCTATTTGCCAGATTTTTTTTTATTTATTTCTCGTCTTAAACACTTGTCCGCCAATTTCTTACCAAAGGGTTCACTGTGAGAGTTTCTCACCTTACCTACAGTGTAGGAATTTGGGGCACACCAAAAACCGTTGCCTAGCCACCATTCCACTTGCGCTAAATGCCTGAACACGCACTTAACAGGTGAATGCAGTAAGCCGGCTTCAGAGAACCTTTATGGCTAAGTAGTGGCGTAGATGTATGACGAAAGAACTATAGTTTTCTACAATGAACAGTGACCTTCAAGAAGCAGAAATGCCACAGATATTTTCGAGTAACTACCTCTCATAATTAATTTATTAAAGTTCTTAATCATTATAAACTTCGCCTTACAAATCCACACGATTCCCTCCTTACTAGTATTTATTACCATACTCCCGCGCTAACATTAAAGTAACAAAATTATTGTCACCGTTAATATAAATATTAACGCGAAATCATTGCCTTTAATAAAATTATAACGTTATGACAGTCCGTGACAAGTATTGTTTTACCGGTAATTGTTTTATTAATTTATATAAATTCGTCAGATAACAACAACCTTTTAATAATATTGGAAAATATTCGAACGAATATATTGTATTGAAAATTCATTTAGCAATTACAAAAAGAAGGTGGCGCTATAATTTTTTTGGTTCTGAGCCTAAGATTTCTGAATCTGTTTCAGGATCATGTCTTATTGTTAATTAGGTGTTCAGCCTCCTGTGCCTGACACACACCGTCGTCTTTTTGGGTCTAAGGCAAGCCCCTTTCCCCACAATGTTTCGCCGTTCAAGCGAATGTTAAATGCGGACATAGAAAGATTGATGCACTGCTGGCAATCAAACCTATAACCTCAGGGATTACAGTCGCACGCAGAAATCACTAGGCTAACACTGCTGCATAACAATTACAAGTTCCCTAATTAAAATAAAACTGATTGAAGAGCCAAGTATGACATTTTCTATTGTGTAGGGGTTTCCATATATTTAAAATTGAAATAAGCGTCGTTTTTGACAGAATTTCAAAGTAACTAAATGACCCGTGGTGAAAATATTCATCGCACTCTATAACTTTAACATACATACACTAAAGTTAAACTTAAATTTGGCGATACTTATTATTAGTACAACGAAAATGATATGAAAGGCCTGCCTATTTTATGTTATATAAAAACTTAGTGCGCGGGGTTAGTGACACTTTTCAATTATAACTAAACTTATGGCATATTCTATGATCCAATGGTGCCCGGGTATGCCTTATGCGGGTAACATATTAGCTTGGAAAAACGCCGGTGTAATGTAAGGCACTGGTCAATTCTCCTTGTCACTATGGAAATAATTAAAACAGGCAAAAGTGAGTATTTTTCTAATGTTTTTAAACTTTTCATGTATTAACTTAATTGGGAGCATAGACAGTTAAGCATTTTTGTATTATTATATTTAATTTTTTTACAAATGTAACAAACCCGTTATATTGGCCCATTTGGGCAGGCCGTTCACCAGATATTAAGTGATTCCTCCACTTATAGGCACACACATGACCAGAATGCTTGCATAATTGGGCTTTATAGAGTTGCAGCCGGTAATTTAGCCGTCCCTTCCGATCGCGAAACTGAACGCCATACGATATGACGACCATCGCTCAGTATTCCTTTGAAGTATCTGATTTTATTATCATTATCAAACTCACTGAGAATATCTCAATTTTAAGATGTTCCAGTAATCCTTAACCTTTTTTTTTCCATATTAAATAAATATTTTCCTTTAACAAAAGTCCACTCATGTCTTTTAAATCACCCTAATTATCGGCCAACATCGCTGAAACTAGAACCAGCTTAGTAACTGGACGGACGTGGTGAGGAGGACTCAGTTGTGTTTTACAAAGCTGCAAAATCTTATCAAACTCTTTTAGTACAAGTCGGAATAAGCTTATCACCGATACACATAGATTATAATTATTCAGAGATCAATCGAGGGCAATAAATCAGTGTGACTATACCAAACGCGGTGACACCGTCTAAGGCGAAGGAGTGTGACGCAGAATAACATTCGACGTAAATTTATCGATATTATGATTGTGGCCTATTAGATGTTATATTGGATCTTATCTCTTATGTAGGCTGTGTGTTGTGAAAATGTTTTTCGTAAATTCTAGAACGAAAACTAAACATATTGATTTATTATATCTTAAATTGGTTTTGAAGAGCAATTCACATAATCCCATAAAACAGTTAGGTTATACAGCCAGCAGTAGAGAAAAATTGTAGACCTTGTTGTATCATAAATAAAAAAATCTAGACTCAAATAGAAAGATTGTAGAATTAAGACAATTTCGTTATATTTAATATAAATATTTCAAATGTATGTTTATAGCTAATAAATTTGTTAAATGCCTGTATAAAAAATTCAATTTAATTATCTTAGAGATACGAGTTGTGTGTGACTCTTCTGTGATACATATTTACCGGTTCTATTTTTAATTGTATATTATATTTTTATTGGTTATAATTAAGATGATGTATGACAATTGTTAAATCTCAAAACCCTTCTAAGTAGGTTACTCGTAAGTATGTTTACTTGTAGTATAAACCAAATTAACACGACACAAATTTTATCGAAGCGATGACACAAACAGGAAATATTTGAATACATCTTTAGAGATAAAACCGTTATAGGATATATTTCAGATTAGTATTACTTAAATCAATTTTTTGATATAACAGTTAACAGCTAGTAAATGTATTTATGCTCGCTTATAAACCGCTTTATAAAAGGAGACACGCGTCTCGCCTTTCAGCGCGTGCCCAGTGTTATTATATTTCCAATTCTTGTTTTTACGCCCCATTCTATAAGGCATACTAAACTTTCCTAACAGCTTTTATGAAGCTTATAATTCCATTTTTGTCATACTTTAATCGCTGGCATTTTTTTCTTTAATTCAATCCATACATGCAGTTATAATATTACGATTGATCTTACACTTAAGTATATTATTACGTAAAATGAATCTGGCATGGCCGCGAAAGATATATGTTGTTTCCAATTACACGTAGTAGATTTATATCTTTTATTTTATTTTTTCTATCAAATATTATGGTACAAGGAGGACAATCAGATGTTTATGATAATGACGTATAAATAACATGAGAACTTAACTTAAGCGGAGCCTGCGGAGCGCCAGATCCAACCAACTTCTTCACCAGCGATATTGAGGAAGTCGCTTGGGTCGCAGATCTTCTATAATGTCTAATAACTCCCTATGTGCCAAATCAACACAAGCTCGTATCATGAGGACAAGGTCGTAAGAAAACCAGTGTGTCTTAGACCCAAAAATTTATGCAACAAAAAACAAATGACAATCTGTGTTAGTCTTTTGTTTCAGTGAAATATAATTGTTATGTAACTACTCTTACGTAAACAGTTGTAGACTGATTTTTACAATCTGCGTCAAGTCCATACAAACAAGATTTTATTGTCTTATCAAATTCAATGACTTAAATTGCACCTATGTAAAATAAATAAACACTATCTTAATTATGAAGAGTTATTATTTTATTGCCACCATTATGATAACTTAAACCTGACAATTGCGAATAAACGAGATATTGAATTTTTCTCTCATTATGGCCAAGGTTCGCCCTTGACGGACATTCTGATAATTGTCGTTATACATTGGCTGTTACCGCAATATGATTTCTGTCAATATGACAAATAAAATGTATTCTTAAGTGCACGATTATGCATTATTTTAAGAAAGATCCGTTCAAAGCTAATTATAGCCGGTGAATATTTCTCTTAAGGGTATGTACTTTCGTGACATTTATGCTTTTTTTATATAGTAATTTAAGTACAAAATTATAATTAAATTATTCATAATAATAAAGATTTGTAAATCAAAACCAATTCATAGACAAGATAGCTCGTGAACTCTTCTTTTATTTCATATTCCAAGTACACTTATGAACGTCAAATTAAGAGATGTTAAACTGATTCTGTATGTGTACTACCAGTTCGCAAGTCAAGGGCGTACTCTGCCACTCTTTTTAATCGCCAAGTATAGCTCATAGCTCACATTCTTTAATGCTATCACTACTCCCTCCCCATTCGTTTCTCTCCTCATAAATTGCCTAACTATACTTTTAACTATGTGAATAATTTTGTTCATAATGAGTTAAATTGATCAAAATTCAAATACGTCGAACAAACCCACACCTTAACTTGTCGAATTATACGGAATAAAAATATGCATCGATTCGAATTTCAAAAAATCGCATTCACAATCTCGAACGATGACTTTTAATAATAACTACACGACACTTTGTTAATCAGTTTCAGATATGTGCTTCATTTCTAAATTTTATAAAGCGTGATCTGTATTATTAATCGAGCGAATAATTTTCTCATAATTTTAATATATGAAAAACATTTAACATTTATTTAAATTATTATTTGAAAGTGTTTTAGCATTTAATGTGAGATTATCTCTATATTTGGCAATTGCAGGAACACTATTGTAACTGTCTTTAGACAAACGTCAACATTAACAGCGGTTGAATGCACAAATATTATACGCCACGGATGGAATTTTTTTTTAAACACACTTGATAATCTAAGACTGAAATGGTAAAATAATTTTTGAAATCGGTTTCCAAGTTTTGGACTTTGGATTTGGTATAAACATTTGAAAATCTTTCTACCCCAAGTGTTATTATTCATTTGGTTATTGTAAGTGTATATTTATTTATACTAGTTTAAAACGTGGACTTTTTTTTAAAAGTGTAGTGATATGGCCAACTTAATCTGGTCCTATAATAAAGCGAATTTTTAGAATTGAGTGCACTTGAGTGTGACTCTCATCCCTGAGCTCGTAGGTTCGATCCTTGGGTCGTTCTTTCTGTGTGCGCATTCGCTCGTACGTTGAAGGAAAACATCGCGAAAAAACCGACTTGACTTAGACCCAAAAAGTCGACGGCGTTTGTCAAACACAGAAGGCTGAACACCAACCACCAGATGATCATGAAACAGATGTTGAAACCTGAGACCCAGACCTAAAAAGGTTGTAGGTAAACTGGCAGGAGGCTCACTTGATGCCAAGTGATATCGCCGCCCATGGATACTCACATCGCCAGAAGGCTCGCAAGTGCGCCGGCGTTTTAAGACTTGATACTCTTTTATATCAAAAACAAATATGTTTATTATGGAATTTAAAGATATTGGTATCACTTACTACACCATTGGATCGGTGGACATCCCTGTTCATCGACAGACAGAGGTAATAGGCTAACAGAAAAAAACTGCGTAAAAACCTCTTGGTACTTGGAATAGCAAATGATCAGGACCTGGTGGACCTGGTTTCCACATAGTAGTAGCGGTGCGCGGCAAAAACTGCCTTAATAAACGCTCAATTGCAATATGCAGAACTATTTTCACAAACGACCGTACAGATACAATACCTTAATTATACTCAACTACTCCCCAAACATTTTTTGCTAATAACATCGCTATTTAGTTTTAAGTTTATGTCGCCATGACAACGCGAGTTCCCCGGACTGCCCACTTTCCTGCTCTATTTCCTATCCAACATGACCGAGTCCAAATGTGGTATTATAATAAAAAAATCTTAGAAAACATTCATAAACCTTCTGAACTCAATTAAATGACTAAGTCACGTATTATTTCTACATTCATTCATGAGATATAGTAAACAGCCAAATATCGCAGATTTATTGCTGTGACTAAGAGGCACGCCTAGCACGTATGTAGAACGGCCGGAAGCACGTTTATACGACAAATAATTTTTATTTATTATCCTTTACATTTACAACTTTAATTGTCGCTTAAATTCTTTTTATTATTTCTTAAGAGCAAATTTTGCAGGTGTTTACCCACTCCTGTGCGTGAACAGACAACTTGAAACTTCTATTTTATAACCTTGTATGTAAGTAATAATAATGTATAAAAATAAATCGTAAAATAATTGCTAAACTCGAAGGATATTTTTTTTTGTGTTCGGTAAATAAAATAAATTCGGAGGAAGTTTTCCTCAGAATTATGGAGGGAAAATTTTGAGAAATAAAAAGAAAAATTTATTTTACACAGAGATTTCTATTCCTGACCAAATTAGGATTTAGTCTCTATGGGGTAGCATATTTTGTATATGTAGATATGTAGCTATTAAAAAGGTAGGCTATGTATTAAAAACACATTACGGCGTAACAGAGTTTGCGGGAGCAGTAATTAATAAATATTCTACAATAAATTATTAACCAACTGTATGGGGTCTAAGTGAGTTTAGTATTTATTAGAAATAAACTTATCTTTTATTGAATGAAAATATTTTAAAACTTATGTCAGACACACGAACATAGTGTCAAAACATTATAGAATACTAAGACTATTTATGAGCATTACCTTAGTTTAAGCTATTCACTAGTAATGTAGAAAATTAAATCAACATAATATTACTTCTTAGCCATAATTATTGTATAGGCTAGATTGTTTTTCGTGTAAAGTCAAGAAAATTTTAAAACTGTGGAACAAATATGATATAAAAGTTTATTTAAACCCATAATTTCTCAAAATCGAACAACTCTCCAAGTATGCAATATTAAATTTTTGTTTTTTTTTTTAGTTTATGTGAAAATATATTTTCGTAATATACTTAACAGCATTGTCTTTAGTCACCACAAGATATCATCTATGGAGACAATCCAAGAAAAATCATAAACTATGTGAAGTTATTGTATTCGTCACCAAAGGTGAGATTCGTACAAAGAACGTGTCGCGTAAAAATGTCAAAAGGGTATGTTCATGATCTGAATATATTAAATTGAGGAAAATAATAAAACTTTCTAGAAATACAAGATTTGATAGATTATTTGTGTGTTTTCCCGGACGGAGTCTGGCGTGACTTATTTTTAATTTAGAAAGTCGATTAAACAGTCTCACAGTGGTTGCCTGGAGGAGGCCGCTCGGAATCGTCAAGCCCGCCAGTTGCACTCCTTTCATTTAACTATGTTCTATTGTTATATTGTAATGCAACGAAGTGTTAATAAATAAACAGGCTACACGCCTTCCGAAGTTGTGTTTGAAAAATGATATTTGTTTTATTATATTTTAAGTTAGAGATTGTGATTGTGAGTTGTGAAAAGTGAATTATCTTACGGCGAAAGTACTTGATTAAGTTGTGAAACAATATTGGACCTCCATAAGATTTTCTTTATAACTCGTTTTATTTTCTGAAAAAAATGTATTCTATGAACCTCGCTACGAAAATTAAAATAATTAAAGTGGCTCATTTGGAAAAGACGACACAAATAGCATTTTTGTACTATATACTTCCACTCCCTTCATCAATACTATATCTCACCATTGTGTGCCCGTAAAATGCCTGTCAAATATTTTTGCGTAATCAAAAGGTTGAAGAAATTATATAATTAAAAACAACAACGGTGTCGACAACTATAACTGTCTAGTATTTGCAATACATTACTGGGTATTTTATAAAAATAAGTACCCAATACAATGTGTGTCTTCAGAAATACCTGTAACAGTGGTCCATAGAAGCGCACGTATATGACCCTATATGACTTCTGACTTTGTATAAATACATTTATTAAGCAAGGCGTGTAGCGATTTGAAGTTATATTTTTATATAATTAATATAACATATTAAATTATGAGTTAATTACTATAAAATAGACATATTAAATCTTTATTTTCCACAGAAAAACATAGAAATCGGGCACGCGTGTTTTAAAATCTACGTTAGACGTCAACTTTCACAGTTGTTATGTAACCTAACATTAGTTAAGTTACATATATATATTTTAGTTCGTAATTAGATGAGTAAACAAAAATGTTACCAATTATCGCACTCTTAAAGCCATAATGAACCCTTTTGTTTTTACCCTTTGGTTTTATAACATTCTCGTTTATGATTATGTCCAATAATAAGTGTCACATAAATTTACGCAGACTTTAATAAGTTATTGTTAATCCAGCGTACCAACCCACTACACGTAATTATTTTAGTTATAAGCTCATGTTTTAAACAAACCCAGCTTTAAGCAAAATGTTTCTATATATACAGTCATCATATCTGACCATCCATACTAAAAACCACCACTAAACACAATTCACTCAACACACTATTTTCAAGTCAATAAACTATGGGTAATAATTGTTAAATAGTAATCAATAGTAAAAAGGGTTGCAGTCCGTAACGAATAAAGGAATAATAACTTATTTTCCTAATTAACCACATTGACTAAAGATTTATACGCTTTCGCCTATGACCCAGAACAGCCTTATTATATGAACACGTATCACAACAGCAGCTACACAAATCATACGTGCGGGTGACTTGTGTAGATATCTGTTTGGTGGCTATATTTAGTCTGTGACATCCGGTGTTCACATGGGGTTATCTTGTAGGCAAAGTTTACTGGCTTTATTGAAGTGCAACTTCTTTATTAGCGTTGGGAAAAAAATTACCGTCACATTGTTCCGTTACGCGCCCTCGTTTTCTTGTCCCTACCACGGTTGAAGCCATTAATAACAAATATATATAATAACGATAACATTGTTAGTAATAACTCTATTACAATTAATGAAATTCTGTAATAATCTTAGTAGTACCAAGGTAAAATTAAATAATTGTATTATTTGTATTCATGTCTATGATAAAAAAAACCTTTTGTTAAATTTTATCTAATTTAACTTCATTTAACCAATTTCTGTAAAGTTTCATACAGGATCGTTTTTCGAAAATAAAGGTCATAAAGAAGGTGTGTACTAGTGTATACGCACACATTTTATTTATTTATTTGCATTGGTATTCATACTTTGCTATTTGATATCTAAACAATTACATTATATACAAAAGCCAAACAGGGAATACACATTCAAACATAAACATAAAATATAATTAACAATAGAACTTATAGAATAATAATAAATACATTAATATTTTTTTATACATTATTGGCAGCCCCCACGACCGTCGTTTCTCCTTAATGTTATTTTACTGTTAGCCGTTTAGTACATATCAAGATGGAACATT
This sequence comes from Pieris brassicae, assembly GCF_905147105.1. Lineage (NCBI taxonomy): Eukaryota > Metazoa > Arthropoda > Insecta > Lepidoptera > Pieridae > Pieris > Pieris brassicae. The sequence continues at coordinate 803,138 of NC_059669.1, forward strand.
TTGCTATGCTACCCCAGAGACTGTGTAGTTACTAATCGGTACTCGGTAATCGGTATTAATCGTCCATTACACTAGCACGAAAAATTTCAATAGGTGGTTAATAAGATGAAAACCTTATATATAGAAACACAATTATAATACAAAAAAGAATATTTTGACGATATTTAGAAATTTTATACATATTGATGGGCAATGTTTCATGGGTCATGTTACTTTGATGAGCAAACATAGAATAAAAAGGGTAGGAACATAAAACAAACGATGAAAGGATAGCGTGACTAGACTTACAGTTGACCAAACAGACGACGATAAATGAGTAGAAAAAATGCCGTCAAGGCCTAACATGATAAAACATTTCATACGAAATATTAGAGTCGCTTGCTTGTGTGCCACCTTATCCTACAATGTTCAGTCCGACCTTAAACTTCAAAAACAAGAATAACTGTGGTGGTAGCTAATTTTAATTTCAAATTAAAGTTATGAATTTCTGCAAAAGATCGTGAAATTTGTAAAATGTTTTAAAAATTAACTTTTTCCTTCTCTAGTACCCCTGGATACGGTCCAGAAATGTACGATAATTGCCTTGTATATCCCCTTTGTTAACCGCTTCTCATTGATCACTTCTACATAGCCAAACCACCTAAGCATTCTTTCGTATTCTTGTGTCTTCTTCCTTTAACCCACACTGCTCTCGTAGCTCACTAATACTTTGATCCCGCCATGTGACATATACGTAACGCTGTCATTTCCACGCCATTTTGACTGCTACAAAAGAAAGTACGAAAGTAGTTAGGATGTACAGTGTCTACCTTTTTTACCCACTCACAGTTTCGGACCTTATTTATTCCGTGACTTCGCGCTTTATAATGTTCTTCATAAAATTGGTACATGGCAAGGACAGTAATTCGACAGTACTCGAGTACCTTAGCTTCAATGTACCTGATGGGTATGTCAAGCGACATCGTCATGTGCCGACAGCTAGATCTGAAATGGGCATAATGATGCGGTATATAAATCTAGTTAACGAATTAGATAGGTTAACGGACCTTCTTTATTGTCCGTTGAGCGAAGTGATAGAAGTTCGTTGTTTTTTTGCATATTTTATTATGAAATTTTGTTTTTCCTATATATTTTCTTGTTTGTTTTTTTTCTTTCGTCTGTTAATTTTATTCACTTATTGTCCACTTGTTGATTTAGGGTCACCTGTTAGAATAGGAGTGTCTAATAAATAAATTAAAAAAAATATACTCTCATCCCCAAGATTCACTTAGGTTAACGTCGGGATAAACACTCCGCTACGTACGGCTATTCTAGTCTGGTCTAGTCCTTTCTTTCTTTCCATTTATTATTTCCCAACATTCACTCGACTTTCTATATCATCATCATACTGTCCATCCGGAGTAAACATACAGCCAAAGTACCTGCACATACTTATCCACTTGTTCCACTTTTACTCCATCTACCAGAATATTGTATTGTCTTTTGTTAACAGTTTTTACACAATAAGAAAAACACTTTTTGAACGGATTGAAGCTATGTATTATTATTAAAAACTTATAATTATTTACATAATTTTTTTCGACGTTTCGCGTGCTTTTCAGCGTGCATGGTCACGGTGACTGAAGACAAAAGGTGTTGAATGTCAAAAGTATCACAGCTGCAGAGAAAGTTGTGTTATCTGTATTTATTGCCCCGAAGTTGATATCGACTAGAAGATGACGGGTATTTGCAAAAATGACTCACGGTGTCCTCTATTTTCGCGGATTATACAATAGAGGACGCGTGTGTGTATAAAGTGTTTTTCTTAATACCAGAATATTTCCATTATTCTATTGACACTATGTGTGTCTGTGGCCTGGGTATCCGGAAGTTATATCCAGGATGCTGATGATGCGCTGTTTTGGCTGTCGCGTGTCAGTATAATAAAAAAAAGAATCCAATAATCGATAAGACTAAAACTAGCACTTACCATCAACGGTGGCGTATCTCATTCCAAACACTGGATCCTTCAATGATGAATCAAAAAAAAAGTAAATGCTATACGGTATGCGGTATATAATTAGTGCGCACGCGACAGCGGTTAAAACTCCCTTGCGCCATATTTTGCCATAAATTATATTTTTATTTTAAAATCTGTTGTAACATAATGATAAAACTTTAATCTGGGTTCATGTATTTTTAAATATTTTATGTTATTAGTTTAGTGAACACCCACACTGTATTTTATTATAGTATAAGGAGTGAAATACCGTTTATTTTACGTCACATTCGCATAATCGTGATCCCCGTTCAGTTTTGTAACGAAAATTTCTCGATATGGAGCGCTCACTGCCAGTGTCTTGTTTCACCCACATTACGACTGATACGACCAATGTTATTGTACTTATTTTATGCAAAAGTAGTGACTTTGCATTATAAATGTCAACTAAATATTTAAGAATGCTTCAATAGTCCTATATAATTTATTGTATTATTATATGCTAATAAATGTTTTCGAAAGTCCACCTTACCACACATGGTGAGCAAAGATATGAATCCCGGAAGAAAAAAAATTAGTCCTGCGTCCAAATGAACATATTTGTAACGAAACTATAAATGAAATAGTTAAATTTATATTTTAATATTAATTAATTAATAATTTAAAAAAAAAAAAGTTTCAAATCGTTTACTTAGATTAAGAGAAAATAAAATTTTACAGGGGGCATATGGACAAGACTCATCTGACGTTAAGTGATATCATCGCTTATGTAAACTCTGAGTGCCAGAGAGCTCGCGGGTGCGTTGTCGGCCTTCAACTTTAGTTTTGTCAGTCAGCTTTATTATTATCAATGGCGCTACAATCTTTTTAGGTCTGGGCCTCAGATTTCTGTATCTGTTTCATGATCTTTTGTTAAACTAATAGGCAAGTAGGTGATTAGCGTTCTGCCTGACGCATGCCGTTGACTGTTCGGGGACTACGGCAAGCCGGTTTCCTCACGATGTTTTCCTTCACCGAAAGGTCGAACCTACGACCTCAGGGACGAGAGTCGCACGCTGAAGCTACTTGGCCAACACTGCTCAATCGTCAGCTTTATATCAAATTTCTGTTTAGAACTTATTATTATTTACACTAGAATTTATCATACGAGCTATGCAGTTCATATGAAAAGCCTCCTTACAATAAATTGTCGATGCGCGACCGTAACTTATTTAAGTAGTGTTCTTATTTTAAACCGCGCATTTTGGGCGCATTGTGAAACATGGTGGATCGCGCGCATAAATTTCAACAATTTTTTTCTTTAAAATTTTTAAACTCCGAATCTTTTTACGAAAAACGAAAAAGGGATGGTGAAAGGCGTATTTATTTCACATTGCGATTCAGTTTTCTCGTAAGAAAAACATAACATGATCATAGTGAAAGCAAATTCATATAAATCAGTAAATAATAATAATAATAATCTTTATTTCTTCTCTCACATATACATACATAGAAGGTTATTATGGTTAAGCTAAGATGATAACATTTGGAAGTGTATGTGAGAGACTGGTCTCTGTAACAGGAGACCTGAGTGACAGATAGCCAGTAAATGACTTGATTGAATTGACTTAAATTCGAATGGACTACCTTTTTCCAAACACTTTCTATAATATATAGAATTTGTCATATATTTTGGGAGTGAAATTAATCGTTAAATCTGTTAAGCATATTTTTCTTATAGAACAGGTGCAAACAAACCTGATGTTAACTGTTACCGCCACTCATGGAAACTCAATGCCAGAGGGCTCGAGAGTGCTTTGCCGGCCTTTTAAGAATTAGTACGCTTTACAATAATAATTTAAGTTTGCAATATAATTATAAATCACAATCATATGACGACTACACCCTCTCGGGCTTCCAATAATTTTTCGTGAGTCACAGTCACTATATTAAACAGTCTATGAATGTCTAACAAAAATACCACCGCCCATGGACACTACCATTTCTAGAAGGCTCGGAAGTGCGTTGACAGTCTGTTACGCTGCTTAGCTCTTTTCTTGAAGGACCCTGAGTCGAATTAGCTCGGGAAAACTGTCAGTTGATTCCACATAGTGGTGGTGCGCGGTAAAACTTACAAATAAAATAAATATTTAGTTGTAATTGATAACAAGACAATACACAATCCCATTAATCTCATTGAAACAGGTTTTTAACAGTTAAGATTTGTAGGTAACTCCAGAGATGTATTGTAAATGATTCCGTGTAACTTCTAATAATTTTATTTTTAAATATATCGTATTTTATATATTAAAGTCATCAGTTTGATTATAGAATAATATTTTTATCGACTTGGTACACATGTACTAATTAAAATGTGCTGAACACCGGCAACGCAAACACGGGCTCTCTACCATGGACATTCCATGGGCGGTATCACTTAACATCAGTTCAACCTCCTGCCCCTTACTATATAAAATAAACTAAACGCATAACATTACTAGACACCTTAATAGAATTGAAGTACCCTCCAACTTTTCGCACACAAAATAAATAATAATAAAAACTTAGCATTTTTTTATACTGGTAATCAAAAAAACTGTGTGTGCTATATAATTTTAACCACAAAACGGCCCTGTATAAAACGGACGACATAAACATAGGCCGTGCACTGAATGTCTCATCCGGTAGCGAATTCTTTTTACAGGCATTTAATTTGTCTTATTCACCGGCATCTTTGAGCTTCACATTGAACCCGCATTGATTAATCGTTTGCTCTTCGTAATCATTTAAGGCTCTATATTTGTATGGGAATAGTTTAGGTGCCAGTGTCTCATTTAATCACTTTTTAATTTGCTATAATCATATAATAATCTTATACATTACAGTTCAGGTCTGAATAGAGAAATAAAAAAACTGTAAAAACCGCCAGCTTTAAAATTATTTAAATTTGGAATACTATAATTATTCGACGTTTTTAGTCCAGTAAGTTTCCAAAGTTGTAATTACAAATTAATCACATTATCTATTAGTTTATTTTCTTTTAAATATATTTTTATTGTTAGATCTCCGGCTGTACATTCTGTGTGCATTTTACATTCGTTCGAACGGTAAAGAAAAATAAATTTGAAGCCCAGACCTAAAAAAGTTGTCGCCACTGATTTGTTACATATTTATATTTTTGATAATATGCGTTTAATTAAATAAATGTCACCATTAATATACTTTAAATCGTATTCTATGTATACCATAGTGTGTGAAAATTTCTTGTGACTTCTGGTAAACGTTCATGAATAAACAGAAGTCTTCTAAATCAAGCAATTCCTTAAGATCACATCCGAGAGACATTTATCCCTAATTAATGATGTAGCAAACGAAGCCGTCGCAAAAAAGCTCCTCTAACAGCTGCGTGAGTAGTCTGAAACTAATATGGCTGTTACATTACAATAGTAAAAGTACCGACAACCACGGCTGGAAGATTCATTATTTTATACGTCCACTACAATTATGTCTCGTCATTATTATTTTTATTTATTTTGTAAGGTGTCTAGTTTGCTTGTTTAGTTACTATTATATAGAACAGGCAGGCGGCTGACATGAAGTTAAGTGATACCGCCCATGGATATTCTCAATGCCAGTGGGCTCGTGACTGCGTTGCCAGCTTTTTTCTAGTTTTAATTGGTACATGAGTACCAAGTCTAAAATCGACAAGCAGGAACTTACCATGTACACACATGGTATAAACCCAATAGTGTCTCTATATAGAAAATCTACAGCAAACGGTTGAGTGTCGCTGTTTTAAGTATTACACCGCTCTAATAGCTATGGCCGTTCCCCCATTTTGTTTATTGATGCGTTGCCGGCCTTCAAGGGACGAAAAATGCCGTATTTAAAACACCTGGAGCTTGTATCTCATTGAAAAAAACTGAGATATTATTTACGGTTTGAAATTTATAAGTAAATGTAATCCATTTTTGGCAATAAATTATTCTTTTAGTAAAATACTTCAGCGTGGGAAACAAAAGTAAGTTTTTACAGCGATTATGAAGGCAATCTGACGTTGGTGGCGTGGTACGGTATAACAAAAGATCGTTGCTCACTTGGATAAAATAAATAATATTATTGTATAAAACTTCATTAACCTAAAGAATTCGTTATTAATAAAGGCATTTTTTAAATGTTTAGAAAACTGAGTAAGACACATGATACTTTAAAATAATAATTATAAACAGATTGTATAGAAATGTAAATTAATATATAATAAATATACTTCTTTGCAAAGTACCCTCATTGAAGGCAATATCTACCTACAGAATTCTAAAAAACCTTTTTTTAGAACTGTTCTTTCAATAAAAGTATAAGCTTCTATGAAATAATTTGTGTTCATCACATGCTATGGCAAGGTTTGGGTTTTTTATTTTATATAGAATAAGTGTTTATCTGTTATGTTAGAAGATAAAGGATAAAATCAAACTGACAATAACTTTATTCATATAGATAACCAACTTCACTTATGAACGTCAATAGAAAAGATCGTTCGGTTCTAAATTTACATTTACTCCCAGTTCTCAAGTCAAGGGCGTAGAGCGGGCAAGAAGAACAGGCAAGAAACTCTCCGCCACTCTTTTTAATTGCCAAGTTTTGCGTCATACTAATTGTTTCAACTGGACCAAATCAATTCCAAGAATTAGGATCATTTAAATAATCGTCAAATTTATAAACAGATTTATTGATTAATTTATGATAAATGCGTTAAATTTAAAAAAAAAAACATAATTTATTATTGACATATTCTGTGATCTGTTTTTTCAACATATACTCACTATATCAATAAATCTCAATGTGTGTCACACAATTATCTAGAATTTCCATCAATACGGTGAGCTCCCGTCTTTAATCGACTCGTCGTGTGTGGTCATCACAAAAACGTAACAGGTGCACCAACGTAATATTCTGGACCAATGTTTACTGATAATGTCACATCTCGGAACTACTGAAGTAGCCAGTGTTTGTCTACTGAATCATAGAGCGGTTGTATGTGAACACGATAAGAGGAATGATCTTGAATAGGAAGTTATTTGATAGAAAAGTTTTCCCTTTGTGTTGCGTAGAGTTCTAGGGGTCTACCTGCATCAGATGTCGTGGCAGAATACCAAATACGTTCTTCGTTCCACAACTGACCGTTTCTTAATATTGTTTTTGCCGCGCAACACCAGGCATGTGAAACCAGCTGCCCAGTGAAGTATTTCCGAACCAATTCGACTTAAGGTCATTCAGGAAAAGATAGTACTAATTACTAAAACCAATTGTGAGCCTTATAGTAATATGTCCATGGGCGGTGGTATCACTTAACATCAGGTAAGCCTCCTACCCATATGGGTAATATATAAAAAAGTGTATATTATGTAATTTTAGTTTGACGTAGGGAATAAGGTGTATTCTGTAATTTTAAATAAAATATAAAAGTGGAATGGAAAGTTCTGCATTGTATAATTATTTTTTCACTCATGTTTTGACTTTATCAACCATGTTTTTAATTATTATACAATTAAAAGCAGTCATTTTACAGTACTGACTTCTTTGTATCAAATGCCGAATTTACTTTAAGGTTAGCTAAATGTATAATAAACATTAACACAACTATTTTGTTTAGTTTATAAATATACGTGGGTTACTGTGTTACAAGGCATGAAAAGATTGAGTGCTCTATATTTTTTGTATACTAGTTGTCTTACAATTCTATTTGTTAAGAACAAATACAGACTAGATCAAATGTTTGGTGACAACCTTGGTGCGACGTTGTGTTTAATAATTTGAACCTAAATTTTATTACCTCTGTTACAATAGTACATTACACAGAACTGTAAATCTTCCTTTCCATTTTATACTTCTCTATGTTACTCTTAACTGACACAAGCGATAGGTCCCTGCACATAAATAAAATATATAAATTTATTAACATTGCGTTGCATATACATAATATATGCATTTAATATTGTACCACAAAGAACGGTTCGGTGGCCGTCGATACACAATCTTATACTAGAATAATAAGTCCTGAGTACATGCCTCGTTACAATATCTTCTTTCCAGGAAGAAAGGCACACTAATATTGTCAATATTATAAGCCGTAAGTATTTGGAGAAATTCTATTAGTTTGGGAACAAAGAGGGGTTAGACTGATGCTAATACCTTGCCTCACGATAGTTCTCAAAACGCATTAAACACTCACTATAAAATTCTAAATAGTGGACGTAACTATTATCAATTATAATTACCAAAAATTATATATCAAAATAAAAATGCGTCCAACGTAACCCTAGTAAATCTCAACAATGACTCAATAAATGTAACAAATTAGGGCGATCACAAAATATTTGGGATCACCCTCATCAAAAATTATTATATTAAAATTATGTATTTCGAACAGATATAATTAAATAAACGGGGGGCAACTGGCAGCCTTATACCTTTCAAGCGATCTCTTCCAGGAAACCACTGCGAGTGAAAATAATTAGATAAGGTAAGCGCAAAACGTGCAAAATACATAAGACATTTAGTTATTTAGACGAAACTAAAAGACGAAGCGAACACAAAATATATATAAATGAGTGACCTCAGGTCTGGGCCTCAGATTTCTGTATGTTTCATGATCATTTTGACCTCCTGTGCCTGACACAAGCCATCGATATTTTGGGTCTAAGGCAAGCCGGTTTCCTCATGATGTTGTCTTTTACCGCCAATGTTAAATGCTCACATAGAAAGAAAGTCTATTGTTGTACAGCCGGGGAGTCCAACTCGCACTTTGAAACAACGAGGCAAACACTGCTCTTCTTCCTGGCCTTCAACAAGGCCGCGCTCTTAGCCTTGATTTGTTATGTACAAAGTAGGTAAAACATAACAAAATTAATATATTTTTCATTTAACTTCCAACATACTGTAACTTTATTTATGAACTCTTAATGAGGTTATGTTTCTATTTAGGTTATTATTATTATGTTTTGTTTATAATTTTTTTGTGGTTGCTTGTTTAATTTGTTTCCTTGTTAGCTTGCTTATGTCCAAATATAATTGATGTGTAAACTTTGTAATGTCATATTTTCTTAAATAAATAGATGATGTATATCCAAATTGTCTCCTATTAATAGAACCTTAAACTCATGGGAAACTATTCTAAATTATTCCAAAAATATTTTGCAATCAATCATTCAACGATAAAATCCAAACAGGTAATCCCTATATAAAACTATCACCCTGTCCGCGTGTACAAATGGACAAGCGCATTGGAAGTTACAGAAAACCATAGAGTAGAAATTCTAAACAATTTTACATTTTCCTTTAGATGGTTTTCGTGTAATTTATGCATAATGATATTATTATTTTCTAGTCTTTATTCCCTACACATTTCTAGTATATGAGGAAACAAAGAATATTTGTGAATAATTGTGATAACATCATGCGCCTATTTTATTTTAGTGTAGTAGTTTTTTTTTATTCCAGGTACACGGTCTTCACACATAATTATCAAATTAATGTATACAAAATATTGTAAAAACTATTTTAAAAGAGTAAGTATTCTTTTCCATGTGGAACCTCTGGAAATTTTAAATATATTAAACTTATAATTTCGACTTTTAAAAGCGCTTTTTAATAGGCCTGATAGAAATGATTTGACATTGACTTTGACATTTAACTAAAGTACTCTACCATCTCTTTGAAAAGAATGTAATTATCAACCATTTAAAACCCTAAACTACGTATAAGAATTAATTTATTGAAATAAGGACTAAAAAGGTGAATAAGAAACAAACTAACTAAACTAAGTCGATATAATATGAAGCTGAGAACTTCGAATAGCGGTTCGAACATCGTCTACCATTCCCTTTCCGAGAGGCTTGTTCCCTTGTCGTTGCGTAGAGACGTAGAATCACTCTTTATCTTCTACCGCATTTACCAAGGAGTGTGTTCAGAAGAGTTGTTCGGAAACTGGCTGAGTCGTCGGACGTCGAGGCAGATGAATACGATATTCCAACCGTAGCCTTGACGTCCGAAGTTGCACGACTGAGTGTTTTTCAAGGCAATTTTTGCCGCGCACCACCGCTATGTGGAACCAGCTGCCCACTGAAGTATTTCTGAAACAATAATCTTCTTCAAGAAAAGACCAAATCTTAAAAGGCCGGCAACACACTGCGACCAGTGCGGTGTCCATGGCGGGCGGTATCACTTAACATCAAGTGAAGTGTTTTAAAAAAAAAGAACTTAGAAAAAGTTTAGGTATTTTCAACGAAAAGTAAATCCCATGCCTGGATCAATTCTTTCTCAAAAAAAAATATTGTAATCTCTCCATGGTTTTTACAAACCTCACTAGGACATAGGCTATAGAAGATAAACATCTCCGATGCGCAGACTTGGGCTGTTGCGGGACTTTGTTCAGTGTTCAAGTAATGATTTGAGAAATCTACATAAGGCTATTCGAGATTTTGTTCCTGGGACTTAGTTCAAATAGTAATACTTAGATACAGAATCTCTATTTCACAAGGAAAGGTTTCTTAACAGGGACGCCTTCTAGAACAAGCTAGACTTATAAATTTCTTCTAGAAGGTTCGTCATTTAAATGGTGACATGATCGTAGCAGTCGAAACATTTTGTGACAGTGTTTTGTTATTCTTGTCTTCTTAAAATTTACTCAATATTTACATATAATACTTAGTTTATATATATATATATATTCTAGGTTTGATCCTCGGCTGTGCACCAATGGACTTTCTATGTGCGCATTTAACATTCGCTCGAACGGTGAAGGAAAACATCATAAGGAAACCCGCTTGCCTCAGACCCGAAAAGGTGTTCACCTAATTGCCTATTAGATTGACAAATGATCATGAAACAGATACTGAAATCTGAGGCACAGACCCAAAAAGGTTGTTGCGCCACTGATTTGCTTTAATAATATTTTTCGTCAAACATTTTACACTTAATTTAATATTATGTAAATAATTATAAGTTTATAATAATTATACATAGCTTCAATCCGGTTAAAAAGTGTTTTCATTCAATGTGTTAAAGCTATGTTAACAAAAGACAATACTATTTTACACTGAGAAAAAATAATAATCAATAAAGAAATAAAATAAATTTGAACAATAGACGTGCTACAATTTAACAAGATTTATTAAATTAAAGTTAATTTATTCAAATGTAAATAGTGATAGTATACATGTTTGACAATTGTAAGTATACAAATAACACCACAAATGAGCGCTTTATAAAACAATGCCGGATTGCATTGTCTATCTACTTAATAAAATATATAACAAGACATAGCCAAAACTTACTTCTAATAACATAGTCCGATCAGTCGAACACCGTAGTACCAGTAATAAATACATTTCTCTAGCACAAAGGAAAGCGTCGTCTGAATGCGTATAATGCAGGATTATATCCTTATCATTATACTCTTGTTGATTCACGAAGAAGACCATAAAAGGAGAGTTGCATTTTGTAGATTTATGTTAAATGAGGACTTGGAAAACGTGTTTTTAAAACCAACTTATTTAAAAAATATTCAATATGACTTGACTTAATATCCTATAACCCTAGATGGGGCAGAGGGCGTCCACAGTGGCTCTCTATTGCGTTAAGGCTTGAGCCTCAAATAACCTCACAGCAAGTCCTTCCGACTCTCTTTGCCTCATCTGCAACTGTACGACGCCAGGTTTGTTTGGGATCTGCTTTTCTTACGGGTTCCGATAAAGCACCTGCTTGGGGATATAATTGGAATCTCCTCGGAGTGTCTCTCTAATTTCCACTTGCACCACTTGATCTGCTGACTAATCCAGGTTTCTATATATATCCAATAGATACCCAGAATACAACGAAGATTGCGCTGACGAAAAATTGGAGCAGTTTTATGTGACCTTAAACCTCCTAACGGTAAAATGATTAACCCATAAGTACAATATTCTAATATAACTCAAAAGTCAACATACCCTTAACTTAAAGGCCTTATGGAACCTATAAATATACAAATATAATTTTAAAGCATACAATTTCCTTGTACCTATTTAGTTTCACGCCATATATAAACGTTTAACTGCAATTTCCTCGATCTATTTAGCATAGAAGCGTCTGCGCATCAAAGGGATCAATACGATCTATTCAGTGGTCAGTCAGCATAATATTAACCTTTATTAGTCATGCATTGAAAACGGGACGTTGATGGGACTTCGGTTAGATTATACGGTAATTTCAAATAACTCTTAAAAAGAATTTATAGCTTTAAGCCACCTGCTTAATGTTTGTCAATATAAAATTTACAATAGTAGAATTTTGTATTAGTTTTTTTTTAATAGTCATTTTATGGCAAAGCAAAGGAACTTTATATAACAGTATTTTCAACTAATCTCAGAATATTTCATTGTCAAATTCCTTCAAGAAAAAAGCATACTGAGTCTTAAAAAGCCGACAATTTGTGAGCTCTCTGGCAATGTAAGTGTCTATGGGAAACGGTATTATTAGTCTCGTCCCTTTCTGTTCTAATAATCTAACTGTTAATTTAAGTTTACATGGTTTATGGATTCTTTAACGCCCAAAATTAATAATGTATCCTCAATCTAAGTCTAAATCTAATCTTGGATTAATTCATATCTAAAGATCAATCTCCAATCTGCATGCCAATTTAACACATTTGCTACCCGATTGTTTATTCGACAATAGTTTGCACGTCATCTTTTGCGAGATCCTTCCCTCAGGACCGCGTTTCGTTAAACGCAATATGTTTGTTCAAGCATACTAAAAGGTTGCTGTTTTTGGAATAAAATAAAATAAGTACGACTATGTATCTATAGTAACCAATATTTTTGGTTATAGCTACTGATATAAACGTTTAAGGTCTCTATTTATATTATTAAATATGATAATTTATGTTTTTTGTGGTAATATGATTTTAGTAAGGAACGGAACGTTTCATTTTTGTGACAACTGACAAATGTCAATCCATGGCTTCATGAATCTTTGTGTCCGCTATTTTCTAAAATCTAAATATAAGTGCGGTTTGCTTAAGTACAAATAAAATAATATTATAAATTATGCAACTATAATCTCTGTCGTAATGGATGTTGAAACCGTAAGTATTTGGTTTATTTTATTTGCATGACGCTGATTTCCCGCCTTTGAGTGTTTTGTCATATTAATATTATATAAATGTGTTTTATTAGGTAAAAGGTCGACTTCTGTCTAAGAAGCAATGCACGTTTTAACTTAACCTAATACAAGAAAGTAAAACAATTAATAAGAAAGCCACCAACGCCACTAGCTATAAATGAAAAAACGATGAGTGGATTTGCTTGGCGCAGCGACTAAACGCCACCGCTACCACTTGTCCCAGGATATTGCCTCGGCAACTTCGTCTAAAATGAAAGAAATTAAAGAAGAATGCTCGTAAGAGAATTAGCAAAGGAAAAAAGAATGAAATATAATAATATTATATGCCTAAACATAAATTAGTAGACTAATTTAATAAATGTAAATTTTAAAAACAAACATTTAATATTAAGAAATAAAGAACTAATGAAAAACTAGTCTTAGTTAGAAATGTTTTAATTAAAAATAGAAAAGTAAAGGGAGTAATTGGTTGTAGAGAATATTATTAATTAGCATAGTATAGTTTACTATTTTATAGGGTTTGATTTACATATTATAAGAATATAATGAAATAAAGTTTATATTATGTTATGTTTTTATTTCTTTTTCCTAATATTTCATTACATTACATGGTTATAATAAATAAAAATTTAATTTTATAGGTAGATTAACTACATAACTTATTCTAATTTTAAACTGAGTTTCTCTAAGAAAAATAAGTACTAGTATTTTATATGTACAAAAGGACATTTAAATACAACATGTTTGTTTCTGCTAGAATTATATTAATTTTCCCAAAATAATAATGAATAAGGCTTGTTCTTTCAGTTATGTCTTGATTTCCTTCATTCACTTCTTGACTTGAAATTGTATCAAGTGTTGGAACTAAAACTTCTGCTGGTATATCTACAAATTATAATACTTACAAATATTTCGCATAACAGCTGTGGCAATGATAATCGCTTGAACTTTAGCTAGTGATAAATACAATGTTAAAGCAACATTTCCATACTCCAAATGTTCTGAAAAAGACAAATATTTTAACCTTACATCATGTTTTATTTGGGTCACATATCTTGCAACTTTTTGACATAGTATAGTTATTAATACTCTAAATTATACTATATATTTACCTGTCTATAGTATTCCTATTCTTAATGTGTACTTCATCATATCTCTGGTCAGCCAGAGAAATGGTGTTAATAAATATGGTATGTTTGAGTAAGCACTATTAACAACCATCCAATGATTTCTCAGTAGACCTGTATGATATTAAGCTATAAACAAATATACCTGTTAATTTAGTTGGCGCATTTATCAAGTTCTACCTTCTTATCAATCAATTTGAATTAACTTGTAGAACTGAGTTTACAAAAGTTGTTGCATCATGAGCGGCACCAGGCCATGGGGCACAACATTAATAAATTTTATTTCTGCATCACACACAGCCTGTACATTTAAAGAGAAATATCCTTTTCAATTACGATATTATTCACCAAATACGTCACCTAAAGAAAATAATGCTGCTTATTATTATTACAACTTCATACTATAATGTACAATGTTAAATAATATATAAATTACTTACATGATGATTGAATTCGTAAATGAGTGCAATCAATGGCAACAATTCTAAGAAATCCAGCAATTTCATGTAATTTTTCTGTACTCTGTTGGTGTATAAAACATACTCGTAAACTAGCTTATCAATTGCAGATGATATATCACCAACAACTTCACTATCCCAATCGGGTAATTGCATTAAAACTTCCAAATCACTATCACGAGAACTGGAGGACGACGAAAATGAACACATTTTACTAATGAATATAAAGTTGGATGTTCGTAATACCGATCCACAAGCCATAAACCTACAAATTTCTCCGATAGCTATCCGGAATTGATTTGGCCAATCTGAGCAACTGTCAAAATGGACATACAGGTTATTGGCATGTCTAAACACTAATTTTCATAAGGAGGGCAATCTTCAATCTCTGATCGGTCCTCTGAAGGATTGGTTGAAAAAATAGATTGGTAACTCAATCTATGATATGAATATTGGCATGCTTTTCTGTAGAAATGGATTAAATTGTCGATCTAAGTAGGCTAAAATGGGATTGAGATTGAATATTAGTTTTGGCCGTAAAAGTCAGAGCGAAAAAACTTATCCAAGGATTAATAAACATATACTGTGAATGGTCTTTTAGATTCAATATAAATTTATTTATGTTCCAATTTAACTTTGTATTTGGCAAATAAAGTAATCCAGGATTTTTTTACAAAAACACTGTTATTCTTTATACTCTATTGATATGTACGCTGTGTAACTCTATCCCTAGATATTTATGTAAAATAGAAAGAGACGTAAGCTTGATTATGATAATTTGACGACAAGAAACGTACTACAAAAAACGTCATATGCAAAGAAATGGTTTCATTTATGTTAGACTGATCTGTACTTGCCTTTTACTTTTGTTTCCGCGCATGCGTCAACTAATGCGTTCTTTTATGGTATTAATCGGTCGACTTGTTATATTAATGAGATTTCAAGTTTTTACAACAAATTAAGTTATATCAACATACGATAGTATCTATCTACGTATGCTATGTGCGCTGGAACCCCCAAAATTTAGGCACATTATGCACATATTTAATTAATGATTTTTATGGGTAAGACATTTGATCGCTAATGATATTTATTTAAACAAAGGTTTGTCAATAGACATTTCAGTAAATTTATTTATTTATTTTAAAAAAATTAACATAATCAAATCAAAAGGAGGGCAACTAGCGGCCTTATCGCTTTCGAGTGATCTCTTCCAGGCAACCACTAAATGCTAGATGTGGATTGAGGATGAGGATTCCTAGATAAGGAACAACACAAAATAACAATAAAAACTCTTGTGATTTTGTGTTGTTATGTGATTAAATATTTTTTTAAATATATATAATCATTTATTTATCTTCATCTACAACAATTTATTAACTATCACAATACTCCATTATTAACATATTAAACAATATACACACACAAGCAGCTAAGCAATATACACACAATAAAAGACCACAGATTATTATTGCGCTACAGATTAAACAAATCATGATAAGCATTTCATAACAACAAAAACTGATTTAACACCCAACAGGCAACCCCGGCAAACTATTGCTAATTGACAGAATTCTTTAACAGACACATGAGTATGTACTTATGTACACGCGTTAGAAGTTATACTTCTTTGGCGAAGGGGACTATCGATGTGGGTTTTTAAAATTATCAGTTGTATATACATGTCCGCTAAGTCCGACCTTTTGTCTATGTTTCATTCTTTTTTATAAGACTCGCCAAGCTAATGCGAAGAACAATACCTCGAAAATACTTTCTGTATTATTTCTGGTTTTATCACACCACATTGCAATTCTCGATTTAAGTCCGGACCAACGTATTATGTAGCCCTATTTTGTTATATAATGCATCCAGCATTTTTGATGCTTTTTTTACAACACTGCCAATTTTTGGAACAAAAGTTAATTGTTGTTGGCGTTGAGATAATAAGTTGTTGGTATCAACTTGTTTGATGTAATGTCATTTCAGTATCGTCACACTCTTTTGCTAGCCTAATTAAGACTTTTTGAAGGTGTCATGAATGTTATTTTGTTTTAATAGCAGTTACTAGTTTGAGATCATTAGCGTATAGAAAAGGCTCGCTTACTTTACACAGTGGGCATAGCCAAGACTACAAGAAACTAGTCGAGGATACCTTATTCAACGTACGGTTTCATTATAAGTTACGATAACTTTGTTTGACTCACTCGTTATGTAATCTTTGTCTTCCAGTGAGTCTGTGAGTCTTTGATAAAAGACCTTGTTGCCAAACGTCTATGTCAAAACACCTCGTATCCGTTTACTGCAAATGGACACCGATTTTTGGGCGATTGTTCAACGTCATAAGAATTTTGTAATTGACAGATATTGAGACCAGACAGCTACGTCGTTTTGATACGTCGATTAATTAACTTTTTTAAGAGACCCCAAAGGATATGGATAGGAAAACATTTACACGTTATGTCACATCACTGAGCACCTTCACACCCAGAAGACGAATCATTGGCATGCCGATTTCCCAACGATGTTTTTATTGATTGCAAGTGTATATCGCGCAACCTACCTATCTTTCAATACGTACAGATAGAAGTACAAAAAGGTCAAAAGCAAGGATTACACGGTAAGGTATAACAATAATTCGCAAACTAAATATTTCTTTGAAGTTAAATTTAACATATCAAAATTTCCAACAGAAACCATTTCTACGTACGAATAGCGGAGATAACTTTTTGCTTAACTTGAATTAAGTAGTAGTCGATTCAATTCGAATGAGCTAGACAAGAAATTAATTCTAATACATTAGAATTGCAGACATCGGATGCCTGTTAAAGGCGTTATGATTGGGCTTCCACCATAAACTCAGTAGTACTTAATAAATATATGGAGTGTGAACTTACTGATCGCATTTTTCTATCATTTTTTGCGACACTTAACGTCGTCTTTCAAATAGCAATGGAAATTTTATTCGATTGTGTGACTTTTTGGCTTTATCTATGGTATTCTATAGAATAAAGTTTAATATTTATATATTTCTAGGTATACGTTTTTGCTTACTACACATGCCCCGTTTCATCCCCTTAACTGCAGTTAGTAATATTTTTTAAATATGGATAATATAGTTTGTTTTTCCCAATTAATTCTTTTTTTCGTATGTGACTTTCTTGTTGGTTATGCATTATCGATTTAGGGTAACCTATTAGGATAGGAATACTAGGATTTTCAAAAACAAAACAAAAGCCAAAATACGTTCGTGTCAACGTGCGATAGAAAGGAGTATTCTCGGAATTAAATTACGCGACAAACATAGAAGTGAAAATATTCGCAGAAAAACCAATATTATTGATGCTGAGCAATATGCCCTTAAACTTAAATGGAGATGGGCAGGCCACGTAGCTCGTTGTACAGATGACAGATGGTCTAGAGCAGTAACAGAATGGACGGGTCCGAAAGGAAACAGGAAGAAAGGAAGACCAATAGAGCGATGGGCCGACTGGATAGAGAGGGTAGCTGGCAGAGATTGGATGACGATGGCGAAAAATAAAGTAGGGTGGAAAAAGTTGGAGGAGGCCTTCTCCCGGACAGGGGCCGCATCTTAGAAAAACTAAAATTTTTCTTTTTATTTCAATCAAATGTATGTCAAAGATGTGGAATAAAGGCTTATTATTATTATTATTAGGATAGGATTGTCTGGATTGTGGAGGAAAAAATTTATACGGCTTAACAGATTTTTTAAACATGCCTTTATTAAGACATCATTAAACATTGCAATCTAGCTTGACTTATTACTAATAAGTAATTTAAGTCTAACCTTTTTCACTAACAAGAATATTTAACATAAGAAAATTTCCAATAACACTACTTACAGTCTCTATTACGGAATACACTCTATTCTGGTGTTCTAATTTTTCACTCACTGTTTAGCACCTAATACCAACGTGCACTTATTCATTTGTTCCAATAGTATTGTTCATTTCAGTCTTCTCAATAACGTGGTATCAAGGAATAGCCTCGACATTCACGTGATGGTGGAGCCTATGTTCGTGGGCTCCAGCAGTATTTTTTGTTATTATGACGACGTCCTCTACATTAAGATCCCGATGCGAAAGTACCAGTTACAATTCACCAGAGAACGTTGTTTTGAAAACAAACTTTACTGAAGACGTGTTAATGTAAGTTCTAATCTAATGGAAAACAGTATTAATGTTACTCATTAGTTGAATTTTATATAAGGGAAATATGAAAAAAAAATAAAGCAAGCAAAACAACGACAAAACTAAATGACCGCTTTCAAAGCTCCTAAACCTCCAAACCAACTATACATATATATAACCAAAGGGATGATATTACGAAATTAAATATATTATAAACCAAGTTCACATAGGTAGGTAGGTAGGTAGGGTGGACTCAATTTCCGCACTTAGACACGTAGTCGGTCCGTTGTGCGTAGAAGCCCTGGCTAATTTAGCCAGCCTAACTCCTTCCAGAAGCACAGAAGTCTCCCGGGCACTTCACAGGTTTCGCGGAGCGACCTCACTGTTCCGAGGATTTTTGTACGTTGATTAGCCACAGCCTCGCATTCCAGGACTACGTGGGTGACTGATTCCTCTGCGCTGAAACAGCCTCTGCACAAGGGGCTGTCTGTTGCGCCTACCAAGTTCACATATAAATAAGAAAATTTTATAAATCTCTGTCTTCTAAATCAATATATTGTGATTCTAAGAAATAATGAATAAAAAAATAGGTTTTTTTTTGTTTCTAAAACAAATAACTATTAGGATTATCTTGTAATTTATAGGCTGATAACAATCAATATACATTATCTAGTTACTTCATTATCAAGTAATCTAAGTATTTGAGGCATTTTCCCATTCTTGACACAGTTGAAGTTGTTTTGCAGTAGCAGTAGTTTGAATATATTTGTGGAGAGGCGGACGCAATCGTCGCGTTATACGACGCGTTGGAGAAGCGGATAAGGCTCTGCCGTTACCGATTGTTGATGTCACCTTGGTTTTAGTGGTTATGCACAATAGACCCATATATCATAGGTGAAGAAACCTTGACCAGAACTGCTAAAGAGTTATAGCGCACCTGGATCATATTTCAATCACAGCATTTTTCATAAGCAAACTTATTTAAAATAATAATAATTAAAAATTAATAAATAGAATATTAAAACAATTTTATAAAGCTTGCTTCTTGTGGCTTGTGCCCTTCCTGTGTCCCTTAATTCTGGCATTATTTCTGCGCTGTATTGCACTTATTCGTTCCAGGAAAGCCCCAGCTCTGGGGTCACCGGCGCCAGACGCCAAGTTAAAATTTTATTTAGCGCATATGCACTTGAACCCCACGGTCCAGGGGAAATCTGAACTCTTTACTCCGAAGAGAACAGAAATACACAAATGGAGGAAAGACTCATATGTTGTGTCCGTTTATAACATTCCGCCTGATCTGGCGCTGCGCCAGCTTTTGTGCTTGTACAAGGGAGGTGAGACTCAAATCAAGTTAGTTATTCCTATACAGTTTTAACGACGTCATGCAAACAACTGTTCAAAATACTCTGTGCTCCTGAAGCTCCCTCCATTCCATTAAAATCATTCGCTGAATGCGAAATATTACCATTAAGCTGACAATTATACAGAATGTCACTTACGTTTGCCTTTAAGAATGCTGTAAGAAGGTTCCCTTTGCACTATTTTAATTATATTTGAAGGAATTCAATTGTTAACTGTAATTACGAACACGTTATTGTATTGTCAAACGAAGTATATATTTACATATATATCTATTTAGTAAATTATTAAAGTACTATATAACGTTATGTATTTACTAAGAGATTAATCAAATATTAGTGATAAATTCGTTGTATTTATTTATTAATTATCACATATATTTTCTAATATGAGTACAGCTTCTATCATTTTAACATGTAATATATCTAAATGTATAACACAAATATCTACTCTAAAGCATTTCTTTGTGTAACAGGGGGCAAACGAGCGTAACTGATGTTATGTAATACCGCCTCCCTTGCACACTCACAAGAAGGCTCGCAATTGCGTTGCCGTCCTTTTAATAATTAGTACGCTTATTGAAGAACCCTAAGTCGAATTGGGAAATACTTATTATACATAATTTAAAAAATTATTATTATATTAGTTAAAAACAATTACAAGCAATTCATACGATTTGAAAGTTTCATCTAGTGTGCATAAAGGTGATGCTGAGACTTCTATTCTATTCAAAAGACCTCGCAACAGCAGCTGTGTAGTGTTGTTAATACATATACAGTATTAAGTAAACATTAACTATACACAATTTCTAAAAAAATACTAAAATTTAATTCAGAAAATATAAAATAAACCTAGTGCCCCGGCTTTCTGTCTTTGTGCGGATTTAACATTCGCTCGAACGGTGAAGGAATCGCGAGAAAACCGGCTTGCCAAAAAATACCCAAAAAATATATATTATAATTAATTAAAGTTATAAATTTATTTTCACATACATTAATAGTGTATATAAATAAATAATCCTTTATAAAATTTATTTTAATATGTGATAATCAATTGGAACTCACTGAAGGACCATAAAAAATAATGATACCACAACTGTCGATCGCGAATTTAATCAAAATATTTTAAATTCGTTACAAAAACTGATCCGCCAATGACATCGTTATAGCTGTACAATTACGTTCGTAAGTGAAATAATTTAACTTATTTCCTTAATTAATTGCACTTAAATGATACACTTAAATTTTGTTGTTTCTAGATTTCTCGAAGGAACGCTGTACATAACTGAAAACACAACATGTCTTTACACGTGACACAGAATGAATCATTTCCTTCTTAGTTCAATTATTATTTCTAATAATACGTAACCAGCAAAGTATAATATATACAGCTTGTATGTAAGTTTTGTTTGGCGTGTATGCTGTAATTAAATAACATGTGGGCGCTCGGCAATGAGAAGAAATAAATTCGATTTTCATTTGTTTTTGAAGTGAAACTTCTTTTGGTGCATGAGGTAACGGATACGTCACGAAGATGTGCAGCATTTTTGTCGAAGAAACTGGAGAGAGCGATTGAGACCGATTGAGAGAGAGTGAGTAGGGGAGATCGAGGAAGAATACACGCTATTGGTTGATATATTCGTTTAGTAGTTACATATTAGAAATTTAGATGGCAATTCTGTCGCATAACGTCTCGTGCACTAAACGCAGATTTTTTTATTTATTTAAATTATAATTAGCACGTATACAGTGTCGTGCTAATTATAAGGCAAAGAGAGCCGGAAAGACTTGGAGCGAGGTGAAACACGAGGCTCAAGACCGAACGCGATGGAGACTCACTGTGGACGCCCTCTGCCCCACCTAGGGGTTATAGAACATTAAGTCAAAGTAAGTAAGTCAACGTATACAGTGTGTAAAGAGTGTGATTTAGATATACAAATAGATGGAGTGATTATATACTGCTATATCCATTGGGGCTTTTACCTTAGTAATAATTAATTTACAAAGAAGTTTTACAAAGTCAATTTGTACATGACATGTGTACTTTGTACGCACGCACTTTTTTTTAGTAGCCTAAGAATCTTATACAGTTTAGTAATAACATAGCATAATTGTATATGACATACTGATTAATTATAATTTTAAATAAAAGTGGAGCAAATCTAACAAATATATCATTTATAATAAAAATAAATTACATTAACTCATAAATTTCGCTATAGGCGTGATGTAATAGTTGTAGATGAACGTCATCAAACGGATGGTTTATCAAATATCATAATCCTAGAAAGATTATGATTATGATATAGCGTTTATACAGAAACGTTATGTATATAAATCTACATATATAAAGAACGTCGTTAACACATTTTAAGATCATTTAAGCACATTGTTGGAGGGATATTAAGATGGTATTGATAAGAAAGAGAGAGAATCTATCACAGCCGCACCATGGCGAAACGGTTAATTAACAAAATTCGCTTTGTTCGGGACACATAAAATTTTATGAGAATCAAGATTTCGGTGCAATGGCTCGAACCTCAGACCGTGATATAAATTCACTGGAAGGACTAATGAATCAGCTTAATGTGAATAACAAAACAAAATATTTTCAAGATAACATTTTAAAGTTTTTAATTCTTCTCGATAACTGATTGTCTATTATACGGATCTTCTTATCAATAGTCTTCATTTATAAAATTACATTAAATTAAAATTCAATTGTTTATTTATTTTTATACATATAATCACAATAAAGTAACTAATTTTATAACTTACATTAAGTTAGTCTACAGATGTATTATTAGTTAATCGTTAAAATATAATATAGTAAATCCTATGTGTTTAAATTTATAAATATTCGGGGTTGTATACAATGTAAGAGTTTAAAGTATAACATTCATACAAAACCAAAAAATAAGTTCAGTTTTTCGGACTCTTCTAGTAATAATTCTCGATTACACACATAATACGCCCAGTGCAAAAAACTGGAGCAGGGCAAGTATGGAAAACACTCATAAAATTTAATACGTTTTCCGTCAAAAAGTATAAACGTGCTGTGCATTGGGGCTTTTTGCTGAAATGCATTTTATTGAGATCATGTTGAAACGGATAATATACATCATACAAAGATAGTGTTGACCACTAGTTTTTATAACATCGTACCTGACCCAACTCCGCATACGGACTGGCCTGTATACCATATGCCGATAGCCAATTATATCATATTTCGGCCATACAATGCGCAGATAATTTGGAGAAACTGATCGTGGTTGGTAACACAGAAGGCAAAAGATCACCAACCAAGTCAAAGACTCATCGTGCTCAAAAACTATACACTGTTATAAAAAAAAGGCGCTGTACTCTGTAAAATAGAGTCTGCTCCAGTGTTTTCTGTACTGACCACGACGCGCAGACATGAGCTACCGACTATAGAGAGAGAGAGAGAGAGAGTTATTATACGAAACTGACGTAGTGGAGGATTAAATAGTGATTCATAATACCATGCAATTCTTATAAGTATTTTTATTTACAGCACTTAAAACATGCATTCTACAGAATATATACTGTTGTTCGGTTAAGTAGGACATGTAGGACCTCATTGTGGATCAGAGCAAAGAGCAACACAACAATAAAGATTTTTGTAGTTATACTTATTTTAGCGCGTTAGGCAAAAAATATGAGAGTATTTTTTTACGACGCGCGCACTCTCCGTCACAGAAAACCGACACCCTGAAGTTAGCTTGGTAAAATTTTTAAAATAAAAAATTAATTTTATTTAATTATGAAGAAATATTTTTTTCTGATACTCAAATAAACTTTATTTAGCTAGATAATGCGTTATAATAAAACTTTCAATGTATCTAATAACTTTTTTCTATTATTAGTGTCGTCTTTTCTACAAATTTAAATTTAAAGATATATTTAAAAATAATTTTATCTTATTAGGTACGCCAAATATATACATATATATGCTTTTGTGAAGTCCTTAGTTTAAACTATTCGCATACATTGAAGAATAAAAGTCAACATAATATTACTTATTATTTATAATTATTGTATAGGATAGATTGTAATTCTTTTGTGTAGTTGTACTCGTACTCTTTAGTAAGAAATTATGTCGCCTAGTGGTGAATTAATTAGAAAATCTGCCGTGAATAAAATCAACGATAAGCATGGTGTAATAGTTTCAGCTCCTCACCACTATCTTGCAAATCAAAATATATTATAGATTAATAATTGGTGCAGATTGTCTATATTTAAATTCTCCGTTCTACTCTCTAGATTTGACAAATTTCAGTAAGTGTAAATTTAGAGATATTTAACTAAAGCGTAATATATAATATGCTGTTGAATTGTCAAGCCATAAGAAGAGAATAAGTAACTAATGGAAATACAAAGGACAAATACAACAATTTAAATTGTTTATTGCTGGTGCCAATAGCAGGAGGACCTGCAATTCGACATTAGAACAACTTATGTAGTCTAACATTAGTTAAGTTAATATATTTTAGTTAATGTGAAGTGTTAGTGTAGTTAGAAGTGTAAACAAAATGCCATCATCGCACGCTTCAAGCCAAAATAAGCTCTTTAATTTTTACCACGCTTATAAATTGGAATTTGACATTCTCGTTTTCGATGATGTCCAAAAGTTTTGTATTGAAGTGTCAGTTAGATTAATGAACTCTTAGATAATCTTAGTTAGTTTTTGTCAGCGTCTATCCCTAATTTTATGTTAGTTATAAGTGATAGTGCACGTTAGTTTTAGGTGTTAAACAGTGAGTTAAAAATAGGACACGAGAACATATTGTGGACACTTCCTTCTTTTTCTTTCACACACTTCTTTCTAATCTTTTTTTAGTAAATTAGGTTAAACCTAAAACACTTGTTAGTCTTAAATTACGCTAAATTGTCATTTTCCATGATGTCTTAGTAAGACACATCAAAAAAAAGTTATAAGCTTATATTTTAAACTATTAAAGTCAGTTGTTAGACAGCTTCAAACAAAATCTTTCATTTAACATTTCTACAACAACCTCGACCGATATTAACACACAATATAAGTTATTTTTCGTATATATTTTCTTTGACTAAATCCAGGACCCTGTAATCGTACGTATTCACTTATGTAATAAATATAAATCAGTGGCGCTACAACCGTTATAGGTCTGAGCCTCAGCTTTCTGTATCTGTTTCATGAGCATTTGTTAGTCTAATAGGCAAGTAGGTGATCAGCCTTCTGTGCCTGACGCCGTCGACTTTTTGGGTCTAGGGCAAGCCTTCCTCACGATGTTTTCCTTCAACGTTCCAGCAAGTGTTAAATGCGCACATAGAAAGAAAGTCCATTGGTGCTAAGCCGGGGATAGAACCTACGACCTCAGGGATGAGAGTCGCACGCTGAACACTGCTCAATTCACTTATGTGCTTATAGATATTATTAGCAAAATAGCATTTGTAACTAGTGATTACGTTTATATTTACATCAAATTTTAGAAAGGTATCTCTTAAGGTTTTGTTCAAACCAATTCAAGGTTTTGTTGTTGAAGTTTGTCGAATGTTAATTTCTATAATTTGTTCAGTATTGTACAATACACATTTACGCGCAGTAAGCAACTAACTAACTTGATTTGTTTCCTATAGTAAAAACATGCTGGAATAATTCCCATGGTTTAAACTACCTCAGAAGTCGATAGCTCGTAAATTGTGTGGTTTCTACGTTTCAGTTCAAGCTGTGGCTTTGTGATTTGTTGCCCTTTAGGCTTAGCGGTCGCGTTGTCTGTTTCATCATCTAGAACTACGTAATAAGTTTAGTATTGATGTTCATTAGTTTTATTTCATAGAAGGACGGTAAGAAAGGAATGACATATCTGATGTTAAGTGGGACCGTCTCACATTGCCGGGCTTTTTCGAATTGGTATGCTTTTTTCTTGAAGGACTGAAGTCGAATTGATTGTGAAATATATCTATAGGTAGCTGGTTCCACATATCAGTGCTAAAACGTCTTAATAAACGCTCAGATATGGAAGGACAATTAAATACTGACGACCGAGAGTAATAGTTAATAGAAATCCTAAATTAGTTTCTTAGCCAATGGTTCCATTACGTAAGCTTTGAAGCTAATAAGTACAAAAGATAAAGTCTTTGAACAGAAGGCACAAATGCACATTGAATTTACAAGTACAAGTTTTAGCTCCGGTGAAATGAATAAACACTTGTTACATGTATATTAAACGTAGAATGGAGATCGTTAAAACGTTATAGAACATTTTTATAAAATCCACGACTTAGCATCATAAATGTTTCTTGTAAATAGAATTTGACTATGTAGTTCTCTTTAACTATATTTTTCCGGTTAGTAGCCGATACGAAAGGTGATAATTTTATCACAATAATCTGCTTTCACAACGGCCCTTTCCGTATAAGGTTGAAGATGCCCCCATATGGATCTTTCGAAAGTACTAATTGCATATTAAGTTTTATTACTTTTTGATTTATTAATTTGTTTTTTTTTGGTCCAGGGTTTGATTCATTTGGAACAGATTCTACATAGCGATTTAGAATGGTGTCTACCATGCCCTTCTTCAATTAAGCAAATGTTTGGTAAAAAATAATTATATATTAATGGTTAAATTTAATAATTGCGATCATAATTAAACTAATTTTGCTTACAAACCACTAAACAAAGGAGGTACAGCCTAATTAAGGTGGAAATGCTAAGATCGAAGGTGCTAGAGCTCAGCAAACAAGGCTATCTCTTTAACGTACAGCTTCTTAATTAACACTATAAGCTTATACATTAATTGGTAAGTAGTTTATTTTAATTAAAATTTTAGTGCAGACAACAAACTAATAAAAATGTATCTCTTTAAGATCCCTAGTATACATATTTATATTTATTCATTAATATATTCACGCCTTCTTCCTGAAGGTAGGCAGAGTGCCCCCACTTGCTACGGTCTGGCATTCCACTCTCGCTTCATCCACGTTCATGACTTTCACCAGGCATGCTTGTCGGGTATGGGAGCTTTTTTATTTATTTAAAATGAACATTTTCTCACATATCGTATCAATCGTATCGTATCAATTATTAAAAGCCCGGCAAATCCGCCCTCTGGCTTTGAGCGTGTCCATGGAGGCATAGAGGGTATGACTTATCATCAAGTGTGCCTCATGAGTTTTTGCCCCCTGTTATATAATAAATGTTTTATTTTAAAACTTAAACTGAACTAATATAAAATTGCGCTTTAACCTTTTAGGTGTGGGCCTCAGATTTCTGTATCTGTTCCTTGATCATTTCTAACCGGCAAGTAGGTGATCAAACTTCTGTGACATGACCTGACACCACGGTGTTTTTCTTCACTGTACGAGCGACAGCTAATTCCGCACATAGTAAGCCCATCGGTGTATAGCCGGGGATCAAGCCTACAACCCCGAGTCGCACCTTGTGACCACTCGGCCAAGGCTGCTTTCAAACAAAAAAAATAATTATGTTAGCATTATATTTTCCAATTCTTATTTGTATAAAAATCTCTATATTACAAAATGCTACTTTTAATTGTCAAAAAAGCTATTTTATTATGCTCGATGTTATATTCCATAATATTATTACGCAGTACTTACAAAAGACAGTATTAATATTATGAGTGGCGAAAGGGCATTTGTTCTTTGTGAAATCTCAAACAGACTTGTTGACGTAGCCTTAATAAGGATGAGAAAGTCAGGCATATTTCATTGTTTGAACTAACATAAACAGTTTACTTCACAGACTTGACACTTGAGTATCAAGAAAGCCTTGCTTGGAAATACGAGCTTTTATTTTAAATCGGGCAATTTTTTAAAAATTGTCTATATATCATGCTGTTGCTACCTTCTTCTGTTGCGCTTTTCAGTACTGACCGTCATTAGTGGCGCTGATCAACTTTTTTTTTTATAGAAAAGAGGGCAAACGGACAGGAGGTAGTATCATCAGGTGATAAGTGATACTGCCGCTCATGGACACTCTCATTCCAAGAAGGACTGCATTTTAAGAATAGGTACGCTCTTTTATTGATGGGCCCTAAGTCGAATTGGTTCGGAAATACTTCAGAGGGCAGCTGGTTCCAAATAGTGTAGGTGCCCGCAAAAACTGCCTTAAGACCTGTCCTATGATGAAACTCAGCTGCAGGTATTAGTCCAAACAACTTCTCGGAACACTCTCCATGGAAAAGGTAGAAGATGCAGAGAGACCCCACATCTCTACGCAACACCAAGGGATCAAGCCGCATGGAAATTAAAGTTCCAAACTCTCCCTCCCTCCTCCCTCCCTGTCTTCGGCAAGACAATACCTCTATTTGATCGGTCCAGCGAATATCAGCCTCGAGAACTGGTGCCTTCCACTCTATCAGTCACCTTAAGTTTTTCAAAATTTCTTGGATCTTTGCGTAATCAAAGTAACCTTAATAAATAAAGAATTGGTGCACACAGACACTTTTTAATCATAATAAAATCTATTAATTAAAACTTTGTGAGTTCAAAGGAACTTTGTGTCCGAAATAAATGTTTATATTTGTCTCGCGTGTAACACGCGTCACTAGCATATGATACCGCTTAGTCCTTATTCTTATTACATAAGCCAGCCTGGTTTCTCATCAATAAATAAAAAACGGAATTAATAATGATGAACAATGTTCGTAAAATCGATATAATTTTTCATCCTCGACATTGCACTTAACAAAAATGTAGTGCGTCGAACCCTGAATCAATTAGCTAAAACTTTCGCTCAGGTATAATTTATCATCCGGCGGTGATTTTTCTTCAAAAACTCATTCTCTGACATGTTAACGATAGCTGTATTGAAATTAATTACGCTTATTTAATATGTAACGGACGTATTGTCAACTTATATTATGATTTATTACCCTTCTCTGAATACCGAAGATTACTTATAATATTATATAATAATTGGATTATTTTGGAAATTAGTAGCCAACTAATAAGTTCCTCTCATCCTTCATTACATATGAAAAACGAACAACTGGACAATAGTAAAAATAAAAGAAGGCACTCAAGTCACAACAATTAAAATTATGCAAATTATTAAATGTTACGTTTAAAACGTAACATTTCTTCCATAACCAGACAATTAGATCCTATTGTTAGGATTGAGCATTGAGAAAAATCAGAGTGCTACTTTTACCCTAAATGTGGCCATACAATACCAACACTAAACCACACAAAAAATATCTCTCATAATAATAATAAGTTCCTCTTCTCAGTCGTATTCTTTATTGCTGAAGCTCGTGTCACTGTAAGGTGCCTGCTGCCCGGCTTGTGAGTCTCTAAGCGCAGCAATAAGCAGTCCCACGGTTTTTTGCCTTCCACCTTGCTAACCACAATCAACCTGTCCAGGTTATCTGGTTTGCCACGGGCGAAATGACCAAATAATTGTATGTATTGTATGGGTTCAAAGACCAGGCCAGAGTAAGAATCAGGTGTTCCAGCTTAATATGCCAAGGAGTGTAGTGTGATTTGAGTGTGACACAGTTTCATGAAGAGATATTACAAATAATTAATCCCCGCAGTGTCTCACAGATGAATGGTCGCGGACTAGGCAAGAGCGAGGGTTGGTGGCCTCCTGGGATTTTAGTAGGCACAGATCGTGAGCCGTCACCTTCCGCCGCAAGCAGACCTGGAGGTCTGCATCAAGCATAAAACATCTCCCCATTTAGAATGTAAAAGTCGGATGATGTATTATTCTCAATTTATCTTTCTTTATCGAAACCGTATATACTCGTTTCACATATTTAAATTTGAAAAAAATTAAATCATAAGAATTAAGAAAACAAATGATAGTTGTGTTTAGTAACAGCTTAATACTAGAAATGGGTAGGAACTGTATTTTTCATTCGCTAAAAAGTGTTTTATATTGTGTTCCGTTAAAGTTTAACTACTACCTACTAATGTTTAATACGGTTATAATCTCGAAAGATAGGAGTTGAGGCTTTATATGAATCCTTACGTGTTTTTTGATTTTACGGGAATCGTATTAACATTGACACTTTTTTTATAGAACATTGGCAGCAGACTCACTTGATTATAAGTGATACCAGTGAACACTTGCACTGCTAGAGATCTCACAGATGCGTTGCTGGCCTGTAAATCTTATCCAAAGATAAAATGAGGCAAATCTTATAGTATCATACGAATATTTGAAGTTTGATTTTTTTAATGTCATAGTAGACAAACGGACAGGGCTCACCTGATGTTAAGTGCCCATGGACACTCATATAGTCAGAAGGCTCGCAAGTGCGTTGCCGGCCTTTCATGAATAGGTACGCTCTTTTCTTAAAGGACCCTAAGTCGAATTGGTTCGGAAATACTTCAGTGGGCAGCTGGTTCATAGCAGATTAACTTTAAGATTCTCGTCTCAGCTTCATTTATAACAAATTAATACAATATCTTAATACACTGTTTGCAATTAGTCATCTAAAATTGGTTTTCAGCCCACATAATTGTCGTTTAAGGACATCTCTGATTTATTTTATTATAGAACATAGACGCGAGAACTATCGCCGAGACAGACAATGCTATATAAATATTATGGCGCTGATAAAGTGGCTACTAAATTCGCGTTTTCGTTAAAAATCATATTTTTTTTTTTAATAATTTTATTTAAATCAATTTAACTACAGTAATGCCTTAAATGAAAATCTTATTGAATTCTGATTTTATGTAACACGCTTTTGTAAAGAAAAAAACTATCATTTCGGGTAGAAAGATTTAAGCTCAAAGATCTCCGTTCCAACTAAGCAAATAAGACTATAATCGGGAAGTCACCAAATAACGGATGCAGTCCATCAATTTTTTTTAATACAGCGGCAAACGACCACGAGGCTCACCTGACATTAAGCTCGCAAGTGCCTTGCCGTCCTTTTAGAATTGGTACGATCTATTCTTCGGATCCTATGTCAAGTTAGTTCGGAAATACTTTAGTAGGGAAATCAATGTAGAGAATCTCTGAGAGATAAATTCCAGGAAATTTATATATTTACCTTTCCATCGCAATATATTTATTACGTTTGCATACAAAAATAGTGATTAATACTCTGAACAAACGCAGGCTGCAATTTCCGCGTACTAGATAGACTATTTAAACTTAGTAATTATTTTTTGGGAAAAGAGTTGTTTCTTTTATAAAATCCCTGAGGCTCTTTTATCTCTGCCGTTTAATAAATTTAAGAAATGTATTAAAGAAAAGCTGTATAAAAAGGCTTACTATAATGTTAACGATTATCTAGTTGATAAAAGGGCCTGGGACTAGTGCTAGATAGGTTACTTCTAATAAATTTGCAATATTTGTTTTACAAGAGCTTTTTATAACGGCTCTTTCTCTCGGCCCTCTGTCTTCTTTGCCGATGAGTAGGACAAATTTAATGACATAGAATAAGTGATACATGTATCTTATATTCCATAATAAACATTTTTATATTTTTTTTAATTTCAGGCAGCTGGTATCACTCCTTGGAACGACGGATTTCGATGTACGGGATCACCGGCAACGAGCGATGCGTTAGTCGTTCTCTTAGCCATCTTATAGACGAGAAAATCCCTAATTAGTTCTCACAATGCGTCTATAAATGGAAAGGAATAAGGAGTCGAGATGTATTTGGGACCTCATTAAGTCTAATGTACCAAAGATGTCCTTGAATACACTTCATCATTGTGACAGTGATCAATCTATTAAATAAGCAATTATTCACTTTAAGTGGACAATACGAATGAATGAATAGATTGTGATTTAAAGGAATGTTTAAGCATATATTTGTGGTAGAAAGTTTAATCAATATCAAAAATACAAAATATTTGGTCTCCAGCGAGTTCTGGGATACGTAGGGCACTTCTAACCATGTACTTGTTTCATCTTCAGGCAACTCTAGTCCATACAGCAACCGGCGAGTCATCGTTTGACCTGTCTACTTCTTTTTCTTTTCCCATGTCGTTCATTTAGTAATAAATCATGTAAACGATTAATTTAGTATGTAGTTATTCATTTTTAAACAATATTGTGACATTTATTTATTTAAGTTTACCACATCATACATAACAAGTTATATTTTCTAAAATGTATGTCAATTTTGGTAAAAAAAAGCATTGGAAACAAAAAAGTACTAGTAAGTTTTAAGTTATTGTTAAGCAAAAGTCCGGATAAGTACTATTTAATCATTTATATTCGTGAAGAATGAGAGGTACCTGAACTCCAAGGTTGGTTTTTGCAGAGGAATTTGGAAAATTCTGATGGTTTTAAACCTTGGAAATGAATAGGAGTTAACATTGATCGAAGCGTATATATTTTTTAAAGCTGGCTTTTTTATCAGGCTTACCAAATTTAGATAGGCCGTAAAAGCTAGAATATAACATTAATTCTGCGTTTTAGTAGCTATAATAAATCATGATTAATTTCGTAATTTCCAAATACTTTAGTAAGATTTTCATTTAGGCAAAAGTTTACTTCTCCACATTGTTAATAACCCGTTTTGATGTCTTATCGACGGAGACAAATTAAAGCCAGCTTTGCTGATCTTCAATTTGCCTAAATTTGTACACCAAGGGCGCATTTTGTATGCGCATATTGATGAGGTGAAATATATAATGAAGTTTCATTTAAATTTAAAATATCGGATTCACCGTGAAACAGAATATGACAGGAATTTTTTACATGACGTATAAGGATGGACCTTATTATTATAGGTGTAAAATAAATTTATGTAGGCATTATATACAATTCCTACTAATGAAGACCTCACGAGGTTATCTTGTTATGTTTTTGTTGGTTGGTTTTGGTTTTACAGTCTAGAAACTATATGTATTTACACTGTGATCTTCATTGTAATATGAAGTACTACATTTCTGTCACGCAAATGATACTCTAAATAAAGATTTATGTCTTAATTCAAGACTCATCTTCAACAAAACATTCAAAACTTAAAGTAAATTTTAAAGGCTGGCAACGCACTTGCCTTCTGACAATGTAAGTGACCATGGGCGGCGGTATCAGATAAGCCTCCTGCCCGTTTGCCTCCTATTACATTAAAACAAAGAGTACACTACATTATCTTATAAACAGTCCGGTTGTATTAACTAATATACTAGAATACAAAATGATAGTGGTGAATCTTTTGAGACCTGAGGTACAGTAAATAAAAATGCTGGAGAGAAGAAAATATAGCGTAAACATAATGTTACAACAGATGTTGCTAAAGCATTAACACGTAATAATTTACATATTTTGTCCCTAAGAGAACTGGCTTTTTTCTCTCATAAACAATTATACTAAAGATATAGCCAATAGAAAACATAATATATACAAAAATGTTCAAATGGTTACGAAAGGAAAAAATCAATAAAAAATATTAAATTCAGTAAGTGTTGTAGGATGGTGTGGAAGTGAGTGGTATGTGGGGTGTGCTCTTGATGCGGTTTATTTAAGGCTTAAGGTAATCCCTGTAAATATTTTGAAACAGAATGAAATCACGGGTCTAATAATATAGTATTATATCATTGTTAAAGAATACAATTAGAAACCTAATGATATAACCAACAAATGTCGCTGTTCTAGAATATTACATCGCGTAAGATGAAGTACGTACGAAAACTGAATATAGAAATCAAAACGGCTATTAAAGTTAAGCGATGTCCCAAATGTATATAAACAGAAATTCAATACGAAATTGTAAAAATTTATAGCGTTAAAATTACTATAAAAGGTTTACGAGAAACAAATGGTTAAAACTTGGTAGCGCTTTACGAGCGCTTACAGAAATCAGATTATCAATTTGCGTTTATTGCTTATTGTTATTTCATGTTTATTATAATGTTTTTATCGATAACATCTCAGCGATTTTGGCACGTCTTGTATTGTAATAAACTGTCAATGTATATATAGTATGTCAATTTGTATTTGTAGCACAATGAACGGTTCGATGGCTGTCGATTCACAATTTTATACAAGAATAATAAGTCCTGAGTACATAGCTTGTTACGATGTATCCTTACCAAATATAAAAGGCAGACACTATTGTCAGTCGTACGGATTTGGAGAAAAGGAACAAAGAGAGGTTAGACTGATACCTTACACAAAATCTTGAAAGGTTTCCAATTAAGGTACCTTAATATACTTACATAATGTCAATATTATCAAATACAGGCGACGTATTTCTAAATCCAACCCGTAAAACTAAACAGTAACTCACAAAAAATGTGACGATCGGCCGAGCAAAATATATTTAAAATTACTCTCATTAAATTTAACTAAACTAAAATTATGTATTCCGAACAATATATTAGAATAATAATTCAAAATGAATTTACATATAACATTTATAATAAATAGTTCAATCTACTAGGACACGTTCCACCTAATAACATTAATGTATTGCTGGTAACAGTTTTTTTTGTTAATTACATAAAACTCAATCAATGCCTCGAAGAGATCGCTCGAAAGCGATAACACCGCCAATTTTAATTATTCTTTATTATTGCAGCAAAGTGTAGTTATAAACAATGAAATTTCAATGAAAATAGTAATGTCTTCAGGACAAGATGTTACAATAGACATCTGGCATGACAAGTCCCAGTGTTGCGTGATTTCGCCACCCATGGACCGTCTCAATACCAGATGGCTCGCGAGTGTGTTGCCTCTATTCTTGAAGGCCCTTAAGTCGAATTGGTTCGGAAACACTTCGGCGGGCAGCTGATTCCACATTTTGGTGGTGAAACTTAATAACGCTCAGTTGTGGACTGTGGAGGTGATACAGGTGGGATTTCCGTGATAAATGCGGTAGAAGATACAGAGACCTTTCGTCTATTGCCGTGGTTGCCAAGTTAGTTGACTTTAAAACAGTGACGATCCATGTCTATAATGCACTACCCTCGACAGTATTACAAAAAACAACTATCTATTTAAAATATCAGTTATATGTTTAACTGTATAGCATTAACAAACCAGACCTGGACCTAAAATTCAATAAACACAGAAAATATTCCTCAAAAATTACCGGAAATCTTTTTGAATTTTAATTGATACGTTATTTGTAACTTCTTCAAGTTAATAAAATCGTCGTTAAATGATACCAATTTACATTATCTTAAGGTTTTAATTATATACTTCAATATCTGTTTGTACATTTTACGATAACTAGTGATGTAGCAGACTAATATTGCACAAGATACTTAAAATTTACTAATAGACAATTTAGAAATATCCATGTACATATTTGATGATTTATAATTAATACGACAGACGTTGTCCTGCCTTCAACATGAATATTAATTTCAAATTGCTAAAAATGCTTTATGATATAGAACATTCTTTGTTTGTTTTCTGGCGCGTATATATTATAAATAGTTTTGTTAGTATTCCGACATGGGAACAGGCGACATATAACTGGTCATGTGAAAATCATGTATTTTCAAGATTAATGCCACAAACAATTAGCGACTGTAATTATTTATATCTATTTTATCAATATAATAACTCCGATCGAAGCATTTATTTTCAACGATATTCATCTTTCTTACATTCTCTTTGACGATATTTGCAGCACGCATTGTTATGTCAAACGCCATGAGGTTACATGAAAATAGTTTGAATTGTAATAAATTTGCATTCGTATCTATAAAAGTATTCTTAAATTTTCAAATTTTTCGCGTAATTTTCTTAATTGTTTCTTGCATAAGAAACTGACAATAACAAATAAAGAATTAGCGAAAGCGGTCCAGCCGTTCACGCGTGATGCCGTGACCAAGGGAAATTGGGATTCATTTTTATATATATGTAGATTTAAATACAAAACATTTTCAAATATGTTGGTAAGATTAATGGTGCAAAAGGTAACGGGTTCCAGAGGAGTCCAAATCACCCATAAATATCATGAGGATATTTCCGGAGGAGTTGCCGCCCGGGCCTGGAGAGAGACGCGAAGCCCACCAGACCTAGGCTTGAGCAAATAAAGACCCTTTTTAGCTACCTAGCTTTTCGGCCATAGATTTGTTTGACCGCGTGTCTGGCTACGATGGAGTCTACGAGAGGAGTCCTTTGTATTAAAAAAAAAATACTTAATTGGGTATGGTGATGTTATATGTCAGGTTATCGTGAGGGTGTGTAGGAGATCCTGTATGAGAAATATTTTATATTATTATGGAACGTAATAGCTTACATAACATAATAACAACACACGTTTAGATCCGACCGTTTCTGAATTAAAGCAATTAATAAATCCATAGAAATAAAATCAACATTCCTCTAACTCTCGCTTATCTCGTCCCATTGGAAATGGAAAACAATGTTCATTTAATGAATACCAAAGAGGACTACTATAATTGCAATTCTCGTTGAATAGAACAATTTGTCGGCTTGATCCCTAGACATCTCCAAGGGCCTTATATCGGGCTGGCCTCGCACCGGCATTGATAGCTTCTAGGCGTTTAAATATGCTGTGGAATGTTTCATTTCTCATAGGGGTGTTAAAGCCAACTTAATACTTCCAAATGTAGAAAAATATTCACAATTATACCCCAATCGAGATGAATGTTGACATGACTGGAGCATTGCAAGTAATATTTTCCAAATCCCATCTGCAGAAACCAATCTAGGAGTTCAGGCACTTTTGAATTCTTCACGGTTATAACGGAGTAAACAGTACTGGACTGCTGGACATAATCGGTAGTGGGCTGATAAATTTTTAAGAAAGCATTTTAAGTGCCTATGTCGTACCGAAACCGCTGGAAAAAAATCTGCTTAAAAAAACCAGGTATTTTTATTGTATTTTTTTATTTGTTTTTGTAACACTTATGTTCACGGACATTGTCATACAATTTAGGTAAAAGAGTTAGTAACATATATCACATATCATATGGCTGACATATGAGGACATTTGGATGTGAGGCAATGCTTCATTTGCCAACAGAGAAAAGAAAGAAATTGGATACAAAACCAATACTGATTTTTATTGGATACTGTGAAAACACCAAAATAATGGTTGGTTATATGTGTACTACACAAGATCAGAGCAGTGTTGGCCTAGTGGCTTCAGCGTGCGACTGTCATTCCTGAGGTCGTAGGTTCGATCCCCGGCTGTGCACCAATGGATTTTCTTTCTAAGTGCGCATTTAACATTAGCTCGAACGGTGAAGGAAAAGATCGTGAGGAAACCGGCTTGCCTTAGACCCAAAAAGTCGACAGTGTATGTCAGGCACAGAAGGCTGATCACCTACTTGCCTATTCAAATCACAAACTATCATGATACATATAAAGAAATCTGAGGCCCACACCTACAAGGTTGTATGCCATTGATTTTCTTTCTACACAAGATCAACTGAGTCCGACGTTGTAATACGGTATAGTGATGCAGATTTTGCCAATGACCCTAGACACACAAAACATTCCGATACTGGATATGAGTTTATTATACGTAAAAATGAAGGAGCAGTAACATGGGCCACGGAGATATAATTGGAGTTAAATCTAGCGATGTGTTTCCTAGTTAGTTTTGGTTTGTAAATTTTTAAAATCAATGATTTTTTTATGAAGGCTTTCGCTCCATAATCACTTAAGTTGTCTTTAATGTCAAGCCTGTTGCTCTACTCTGTGAACATTACTAGCCGATATATTGTTTTTTAAGCTAAATAAAAACTAAAGTTGTTTCCATTAAATTTTAACATTAATCTTAACAAACATAATATAATACTCATTGCTGTGAAATGTGATATTAGGTATTACCAGCTTCAGCACGCACGATCCAGCGCTTGGAAGGTCAATCTTAAGCATAATGAAATATTAACAAACCTGCATCTTTAACGCATCTTACTTTTGAATACTTTTTTCATATATTCTCAATACTAATAATGGTGCTTGAAGTTTTCATGTAATTGATAATAATTGGAAATTTAAAGCTAGTACATCACAAACATAAAGTTTTTACTGTCACGTCAATACCTAGACAATAGCCCTTTCATCATAAAAATAGCTTTTAATTTGTACTAATAAAACCTCATTAGCCATCATTCAATTTTACGAGGATAATACAGGAAACTGCATCCTTGTCTTTTCATTGTCATAGAAAAAAGACAGAGCTTTTGTAAGCGTATAATTGTTACACAGTAGTTGTCTCTAGTACGTGCAATATGAATTAAACGATCACAGATAAGCTTCTGATCCTGTAATGGCACAATATATTGTACTAATTGGAAGAGTTTTTACTCAGCAGTGCCCGAAGGTATGTGAGAAAAACGCATTCTTTCGTGGTATGCCATTCATCTTAAATCTCCATGAGGTATAAATTATACGCTTTAGCGATTAGAACATTGAAATCTGGGTAGAGGAGTGTGTTTGACACGACACGTTGATGTCCTAAATGTAACAAGACTGTCAAATACGTTTCCGAGTTTTTATCTTGGTCCTCAAGATGAACTTTGTGCTAGCTGGATCCCAGGTTTTTATATAATGACAAAATCTTAATATAACTAAAACATTATGTATTAGTTGCTATAATCGTCCTTCGTTTCTGATAGAATTAAATAATTCTCAGTAGTTTTAACAAATTTAAGGCAACTGTTAAATTACTTTATTTTTTAAATTATTACACCGAGCTTACAGGACACCCAAAGAGAGGCAGTCATTGCAGCCTATCGACACCCATTTTATTGGGTGCATTGCCAGCTTTTGAGGGAGAAGTAAACACGTTCTGTAAACAATTGAAGGTAGCATCTCCCAGGAAAGACCCCCACTGGAAGTCGATTCCGTTATATATAAAATATGCTTTATAAAGCGATAAACAACAAAATTAAACTAACTCCATCTATTCCACTTATTCACAACAAAATTATCAACGTAATACACTATTATGTGTCAAAAAGTATTGATGTATCTTTAACCAGAGTATAAACAATTTCATAGAATATGAAAGTTTTTCATATCTTAATCTCCTTTTAGCTCAAAAAGATTTATTAATGAATTACATACATACTTGATAACCATTTTAAAGCTAATAAGATTATTTACACCTTTATCCTATGTACGTGTCATTCCCAGGATTCATTGCATAAAGTTTATTTTAATAACCAAGATCGGAAGCTTCTAAGTTTCGAAAAAAGTACTTATCCGACGTTTTTTCATACGATATAAGTGTGTGTTAGTTAAAACGTTTTATTCATTAGAAGATTCGCTGCCGCTTATAACTTTCGCCACATCAGATAGGAGTCAATATTAACGATGCCTAGTGGAAGTGTCAACGTTCTTGTTCTAGAACAAAGTGCTGTAAAATATGTCGAGTGTCATCAAATTCTACTTGAATATGTCATTTAGCAACGATTTGTAGGCGCGACTGTGTCTTATAAATGACTACTATATCTTGATGCGATGTTGCCAGTTTTTTGCTTCGAGCATCAAAACCAGAATCGCTTTTGAGTTATGATACTACGAATTTAATTGATGCGAGCTGCGAGAGTGGGAGAGTAATGACGTCATAAATAAGAAAGGTGAAATATATACAGTGTTGCTATCTTTAGAAAATAAATTGTAGTTTGATTAGCCCAATATAGATGTGTCACGGATAGTTTTCGTTATTTATCTAGGTGGTATAATCTGTGCAGGCTCGCTGTGAAAGTTAACATGACATTTTAGACAGAACCTAATTTAATATTTCAACTTCCACACAAATTATGCAAAAATTCAGAAATATAATTTTAACATAGACAAATCTTTATTATGAAAATAAAAAAAACGCAATAAATAAATTGTCTATGATAACTTTGTAACTTTCGAAGGCAGACATTAGAGGGCCAAAAGTTGAGATGTATTAGTTTCGAAAGTATACTGAACAATATAACAAGATATGTACAACAGAACAGACACAGACCTTATTGCCAGTTCTTCTCATCCGTTCTGCGCCCTTGATTTGAGAATTGGCAGTAAATGTAAAATTGTTAAAGTTGTTCGCCATCTGCGTCAATAAGGCATGTTATACAAATAATAATAATTTTAATTTTACGATAAGCAGCAACATTTTTAAACGTTGGCATGTTTTTTATTTCCTCTAGTTTTACTCTATGTATTTGACGAACTCTTAGTTTGGTTTTTGTTTATCAGTGAGAAACCAGGTTTGACATGCGTATAGAAATAGTGGCAAGTTATTGCTAGGTGATAGCTATGTACTCAGTGCTACCTATATGGGTGATGATATCATCAACAGCGTTTCATTGATACTTTTTATCAAGGATCTGCCTTATTTTAATTAAGCTTATGGAAAATAAAAATAACTAAACCAGTGGCGCTACAACCTTTTTAGATCTGTCCTCAGATTTTTGTATCTGTTTTATCATCAACATTTGCCAATGTAATAGGTAAGTTGTTTCTTTGAGGCTTATTTGATGTTAGATCATTAGGCTAATGCCGTAGGGCTCGCGTGTGCGTTGCCAGCCTTTTACGAATTGGTACGCTCTTTTCTTGAAGGACCCTAATGGCTTCGGAAATACTTCAGTGGGCAACTGGTTTCACAAAGTTGTGGTGCGCGGCAAAAACTGCCATAAGAAACGCTCAGTTGTGGAACAATTGACGTCGAGGTGATGCAGGTGAAGTTTCGTACTCTACCTCGAAATCCGATGATGAAACGCAGATGTAGGTGTTAATCCGAACAACTCCTTTGAACCCTCTCGATGGTAAATACGGTAGAAGACACACGCGGTCGAATTTTTAGGTCTGAGCCAGTTTCCGCATGATGTTTTCCTCCACCGTTTGAACGAATATTAAATGCCCATACAGACAGAAAGTTCTTTGGTGCACAGCCGGGGTTCGAAGCTATGACTTCAGATATGAAAGTCGCTGAAGCCACTAGCCCAATGCTGCTTAAACATCATGAAAGAAACCATACACCACTCGTATTGTATCCAAAAAGTTTGTCGCACCTGCATAGTGTCTTACAAAGATTTCTTTAGAACGTAATCTCAGGGTCAAAGCGAAGGCTCTAAGCGCAGAAGCCATTTGCGGCCAATTAAAGGCGAATAAATTGGCGTCTCCCATGTGGATATCAATTACCCTCGAGATCAATTTGTGTTCGCTGGGTTGTCATAGATTATAATTTTCACGCCCTTGAAATGTTTTTATGTGTATTTTGTCTGTTGCTTTATAAGCACAGCACAATACCGATAATCAATAAAACTTTTAACAACTTGTAGAGCAAATTATAAGTGTTTTTATGGATATTATTTATAATGATAATTTCCATACTAGTTATACCGAAAAAAAAAAACCAATTGAATAAAGATTAAACAGTAAATAATACATGAAAATTCAACTTCATATCAAAACATATTTTTTATCATACAAAAAAGACGGCTTAGTGACGCCATCTGTTTAAGTAAATAGTTATCTCGTAATATCAGGGGCTCGCTATTGTGTTAGATTTATTTTTTAATGTACATGGGTACAGATTGAATAAAAATGTTCAGTGGCATTAATATATGTATATGTTTCTGGACTACACTTTCCATTCATCCCTTCCTTATTGCAAAACATTAATTTTCGGTTTATTTTCTTAAATAAGATGAAAATGCGCTTACGCAGGCCTGTGCCATAGAGCGTGTCGCGGGATCTATGCCGCTGGGTCTACACTCAAAACCCTCTGCTAATTAGAGGAGTAACGAGATGCTACCCACAAAAACACATCAGCCCATCACATGCCCTTAAGATGGGCCCTCGGAGTCCGCCAAGACATTATACCCAAAGCGGGTCCCTTGGGTATACATAGAGCTCAATGAAGGCGGTTCCAGGCCACTTAAGACCGAAAACCCTGTTTTGAACCATCGGCCAGTCAACGGTCAACCCCAGACCTCTCCGTCACTCACTCAGCAGCCTCCTTCTCCAGCATTACATGCTCACAGAACACTTCGCATGCGCACTTCAGGCCTACTCACTGCGATCCTTGGTTCCTTAGTCAACTTGTGCCAGCTTATTAGCAAGCTATTAAATTATATGAAAAAAATAATATTTTAAAACTACGCTGTATCTATAAAATAATCTATGGTGATAATAATTTATGAAGGAAGCAATCGATTCTGGTATTAGCGCGTAATATTGTAGCGAGTTGTAGTCTGTGACACCACCCGTGATCTCACACGCCCTCATTTTGTTTTGTCTTTGTCTATTAAGTTTGGCGGACTTATAAATCGTTGATTATAGTACCATACTTGTATGGATTATTGTAACCATTGTAACGATCACGCAACTATATCTAGTTCGTTTAATAGCTTAGCCCTTAAGAGGTATTTGGTTTTTGTAAACCCATTTCATTAGTATAAATCGTCCGAATAACTCTGGGCTCGGATATAAACTGTCTCATGTTCGTTATTTTAATAATAATATAAATCAGTGGCGCTGCAACCTGTTTAGGTCTGGGCCTCAGATTTCTGAATATGTTTCATGATAATTTTTTAATCTAATAGGCTAACTAGGTAATCCGTGACCTGACACACGCCATGGACTTTTTCGGTCTAAGACATGTCGATTTTCATGTTTTCTTTCAATGGGTGAATGTTAAATGCGCACATAGAAATAAAGTCCATTTGTCCACAGCCGAGGATCGAGCCTACGACCTAAGGGATGAGAGTCGCACGCTAAAGCCACTAGGCCAACACTGCTCTTAAATAATAAAAATCTTAAATTGCCACAAGCAATTTTTATGACCCGAATACTTGGGAAAATATCTTTACTTCGGGATGTTTATCCTTACTGTACGAACACGTGTTGATTCATAGGAGTTGATGCACAGCTTCATGTTTGTCCAATCCCTGCTCTTAACCTTTGTATATGTTAGTTGTCTCACTTCATTAAGCGCGTGTATTTCTTTGATTAAAGACAATATTAAAGGCAATATTTTATTTCTAATACGAGTAAGAAAAATACATAAATAGCGAACATAATGACTCAATTAAAAACGTAAAATTTATCACTTCACACCATACTAT
This sequence comes from Pieris brassicae, assembly GCF_905147105.1. Lineage (NCBI taxonomy): Eukaryota > Metazoa > Arthropoda > Insecta > Lepidoptera > Pieridae > Pieris > Pieris brassicae. The sequence goes on from NC_059669.1 coordinate 846,341, forward strand.
CAGTGCATTACCAAATTGCTAATTACAATAAACTATCCACAATCGTCTGATTTATACCCAACGATCGTTAATGGCCCTCAATTTTAAAAAGATATCAAAAACAGATTGAAATTAGTCCTGTTTCAATTTATCTTTCAATTTATTGTACGGGTGTACATATGCCTTGACTAAGAGCTCGCTTATAACACTATTATTTGTGTTATGTCTTCTCTCTTGCAAAATAGGCTCTATTTAGATTATAAAAAAGTACAACGGCTTTGATCATTAAATTGTTATAAAATAAATTTAGTTTACATTTTAAAGTTTTAGATCTAAGGTAGGTTTCCTGACGATGTTTTCCTTCTATGTACAAGTGTGTGATTCGAACGGGTTTAGACCGCACGCTAAAGCCACTAGGCCAACACTGTTTTACTCATCTATCAAGATCGTGTATTTGTTTAGAATCGCATTTATCGTTGTTTTGTGAACATCATCAAGGTGTTTAATTATTTTTTGTATTTTTTCTCTTTTAAAGACTCATAATGTGACAAGAACAAAACATCAAATAAATGTGTTTTTAAATAAATACATAGATTTAGATAAATTCATTATTTTTAACAACATTGATTTACTTAAAATACCCATTTCTTGTATATTTTTAGTAAACTTTGTAGTCAGAAAGATGATATTTGGTTATAAGTGTCATTTGATTTATTTTTTATGAATAATTTATATGAATTGATGTAAATACTTGTCGCTACAGGAATTACGAAAGTATTAGCTTCACAGACAGTTGAAAAAGTTATAATTTTTTTAATAAGTTCCTTTTCTTTACATAATAAATTAAAAAAAAACTTAAGACCATTTGTCGAACCCGTCAAAAGAGGCCTTCAAGCCCTTCCATTCTGCCCTCTCTCGTCACACTCTAGACCAAACCTTGCCTACAACCAGTTTTCATCCATCGCTTGTACTGCTCACCTTTTTTCCGTTTTGGGTACCAACTAACTATAGTTTTACTCCACTTCTCAGCTCCTCGCAAGATCCCATCCATCTCCACTTGTTCTTTTCGAGTGCTCTTCTCTGCTCTTTGACGAGCCGCTTTTTTATAGAACAAACCGGAGGCTCACCTGATGTTAAGTGACACATGGACACTCTCAATGCCAGAGCGATCGCGAGTGCGTTACCGGCCCTTTTAGAACTGCCCGCTCTTTTCTTGAATCGTTTCGGAAATACGATGGAATGGTTCCACATAGTTGTGGTGTGCAGTAAAAACGCTCAGTTGTGGAACAACGGACGTCGAGGCGATACAGGTGGAATTTCGCATTCTGCCTCGATGTCCGATAATTAATCACCCAGCTCCTAAGCTATAAGGTTAGTACAATAATTCTCTAAAGATAGTAAGTGGTAACAGTAGTGGCTGGAGCAATAAATTGTAATCCGATATTGATATAAATATTGCTGTACGTGACGACATGCGTGCGACCGCGGATCCACTCGCCTTATTTATTATTGGATTAATTAAATTTTACCGGTCCTGCATGCGATGCTGACATTATTTAGTAGTGTAATGTTAATATGATAATTGCTGAGCTAGCTTCTGTACGATTTATGCTGAAGTTTGGTAAAAAAGGAACGCTTTGAGCTTTTGAGTTCGAAGCTTTAATTGAAGAATTTATGGTATGCCAATAGTGAAAGAGCTGTATTAATACGGTGTCTCTTAAACAAATTAATAAGTTACATTGTATGGAAGGTTCTTGAAAGGTAGGTTTGAATTCCGGCGGTGCAACAATAGACTTTAGTTTCTATATGCGTATTTAAAACTCGTACTGTGAAGGAAAACATTCTGAGGAAATGAGCGTGCCTTGGACCTAAACAGTGTGCGTGAGGCATAGAAGGCTAAGTATCTACTTGCCTATTCGAAAACAAATGATGACCAGACCAGATTGCCTGGAACATGCACAGAAGGAAAGTAAGAAAAAATATCAAGTAAAGGATATCTGAAGATATTTTTTTTTTGATAGAAAAATATTTTACAAATAATACAACTTATAAGCATTATTCAATTCTTATCTTATCTCGGTTTGCGTAAGTAGGTGATCCAGGAGGAGGCATAGGATGCCTGACGCAAACGCAGGTCTAAGGCAAGCCGATTTCCTCACGATGTTTTCCTTCAACGTTCGAGCCATTATTAAATGCGCACAGAAAGAAAATCAATGGAACCTACGACCTCAGGGATGAGAGTAGATCGCTGAAGCCACTAGGCCAACACTGCTCTATATATTATTTAATTAATATTATTTGTACTCATTTTTGCAACGATACATCAAATAAATAAATGATCATATTTGTATATATGATTATTATTTACAAACCAAATACACCTAAACCTAATCGATACATTTTTGAAAATATTTTAGTTGTTGTTACCACTTGTTTCATGAGGCTTATATTATATTGTCGATGTAGAGATGTCGTCGGAAAATAATGACTGACTAAGTCAGACGCAATATGCAGGCAGGCTATATCTTTAATAAATTAAATAGGCTGCTAAATATCTAACCGCTCATCGTCCACAATCTAAAAATATAATTAAAGGACCGGCTTATGAACACACCTTACGCAAAGTAGTGCTCCTGAGACCAAACTTGTTACACGTCACACTAACTCATGCATTCAGGCATGATAGGCATTCAGGCACGTTATGCGGTTTGTTTAAAACTATCAGGAGATGTTGTTTAACATTATTAACATAGTAAAAGTTTAAAAAAAAACTTGCTATGAAATTAACTAGACGAGTCGTTTGTTACATAGGTATTTTTTAATTAAAAGTGTTCCCAAATCTTTTTTATAAAACAGGGGGCAAACGGGCAGGAGGCTTAACATTATTAACTGATACCGCCGCCCATGGACACTCTCAATGCCAGAGGGCGTGCGACTGCATTCCCTTTAAACCTTAAACATTATAATTAATAAACAATTTTTTTTATTATTATACTGAAATACTTATTTGCGTGTTGTTCCCACGACAATGTAAGTGCGTGCTCCTATTTCACAATGCCTCCTGCTGATGTCATGTGGAACATGGTGTGATGGTTGCAGCTACTTACAAACGTTGTAGCTGTAGTAGTAGTAGCTGCAAACTGCGTTGCTCCTTACAAAAACAAACTTGGCGGAGAGTTTATTGCCGGTTCTCCTCTTCCGTTCTGCGCCCTTGATTTGAGAACTGGCAGTAAATGTAAAATTAGAAGCATTTAACGTTTATTTCTTTTTTATGGACGTTCATAAGTGACTTCACCTAGGCCTCGGACAATACGGAAATTTCACGACGGTGTGAAAAATTTATTAAATTAATTCTCACTTAACGTATATGGGTTTTTAATCAGAATTCTTATCTGCGGTACCTTATCGGGGTAATTGTAGTCAAATTGGCGAAGATTCATGTTAACAAGACATCGTACATTCCCTTCGAAAGATTATCATGTCATGTTGTTATGTAAAAATTGTTGAGGTCGGGATTTCTCAAATATTCTTTGTGATTGCACTTAATACATAGTTATTTTTTTTATAAATACAAAGAAAGTATCTTCATTATAGCTCTGGTAAGTGAAAACAGCCACCGATGAGAGCTGGCAGGTGTGTTGCCGCTTTTTTAAGAGGATATTGGTAATTGTAACATTTTTGTCGCATACTCCTGTTTGATTTTGCATGCTTAAAATGTCCGGCAACACATCTGCGAGCTAATTTTCATTAGAGGCGGCTTTTGCTGGCTGTGCGGGGGTGGGTTACTGGGCGAAGATTAGTAATTTGTATAAATAACCAGTAACTGTGGACATCCTCCATTCCTAGTCAACAACTAGTGTTCAACTTGCCGATGATAGGAGTGAAACATACTGAAGAATATCCAAGACCTATACAAAGTATTGAAATGTCAACGGCCAGTTAAAACTTTATAAGTATATGTTGATCATAACTTCTTTCTTTATCATTAACTCCGCATTGAACACCATTTATCTTAATAAATGCTTGTGCGTACGAAATTTGGGGCAAAATAATAAATTGCAAGAATTCGTCCCCGTACGACCATTATAACACATAATTGAAAATTCGGGTATCGATAATTCTTAAGTACTTTCGTAGAGCATTAATTTCAGCAGAGGATGGTACAGCTTAGGGCTGTTTCGACTTGTAATAAAATGTAAGGAAATTACGGAGAATTTATAACATATTATTTTTAACATACATTTAGTTGGTTATGGACACTGTTATGTATATTTTAAAGAGGAAAGATCATTCGTTTTTGTATATTAGTAACACAGTAGTTTCTCTGTTAAAATCCAGGGGACGGATTGAAAATACTTTCAGCATTTCAAATAAATCAATTAACTGTGTGTTGTTGTTGTTTAATATTTTTTTTGAAATATGAGATTATTCGGAGAAGTATAAAACGCTAATATTTTTTTTATATAAATAGTAATTCTAATAGCCCTCAGAAGTATGTTAAAAATTTGAAATATTTCCTTGTCTGATCGTGTTAACTCAATTATAAGACTAAAGCTATGCAAAAAAGTTGTTAGTTGTCAAAGTATTTTTTTTTTTACTTTTACCTAGCCGATTTTGTGTGCAAAAAATAAGTTCAACATACTTTATTTGTACTTAGTGACTTTAAACCTAACTTAACCATTTATTTCAACTAAGAATGTTAAAGAAAGCGCTTTTGGAATTCAAAATTACAAATTAAACACTTCCAAAAAGTAACTTCCTATAGATGATGGGTACGAAACTCCATACTAGTTATTTTAAAATAGTTTGACAATATTTTGTATACACTGCTTTGATAATTATATGTAAAGACTATGTAAATATAATATAATATGAAATTAAATAGGCATATGGTGTTATAAAAAACAATGCAGCAGATAACTATATTATTATGTAGATCCATGGTGTTCACTGTCACTTACGCTACATTTATAGCTCAATTACATTACCTCAAAAGTCTTCGTTAAAGTTAATAATAATTCAAAATAGTTTCATACGAAGTAGCCCTATTCAATATAGTTGGTCTAAGTAGGTAATGACCATTCAATACCCGCTTTTAGCGTTCAAAATAAACAAGAAAATTGATTTTGTAGTACGATCCGTAAGATTGAGATTTTTATGACTTCACGGAAATATTTCGACTTTGGAAGCGTAACTTAGCGTATGAGCGATAAAAAATAATTACCGAGAACTGGTTTAAATCGCGATTTTAAATTCATTTTGTCAAAGAAATCAAGTCATACTTAGGGCCAATACTCCTACATTAAGTACAAAATAAATCTTCAAATTACAAGATAAAATCCACAATTTTTTTCTTCGAATTAATTAAATAATGCAACATTTTATTTTATCTATATTGCATTTGTTTCTTTGATAAATTTACTTCCAAAGACAAGCAGGAGATTAGCTTTCTGTGCCTAAAAATTATCGTTTATGAAACTTGTGCTCCACAAGTCTAGTAAGTCACAATCTAAGTCTTTCGAATCGTGTTGGGCGCTTTACCACGAGTCTAACAAGTGATTTACACTATACAATTAAATTGTCTATTTAATGAGTTATAGTATAAAAAGATGTCTATTCAATTGTACCGAACGTTCCGTTACGAAATTTGCAATATATAATAAACAAAATGATGTCATCGATTAAAATAATAGTCTAATCGAATCCATATAAATCGGTCATAAATAAACTGAGTATTGGCATTTATTACAAACGATATTCATTAAACCATAAATGGAGTTAAATATCAAATGTTAATTAAAAGAAAAGGTATTCCGGAAACCGCAAGAGCTTGTAGGTTTACGCATAAGCAGAATTCATTACAAAGATTAATAAATACACAATTATATTTTCTTAACAATTTTTTTTTATAACAAAATTATAGAGAACTTATTATGTATACAATTATATGTTTTATTCTAATCACTTTAATTTTTTTTAATAGGAGGCAAACGGGGTCGGCTCACCTGATGTTTAGGGACTCGCGACTCCTCTGGCATTGAGTATCCATGGTATCACCTATCATCAGGTGACCCTTCATTTGCTCATCAATTGAATCTTATTGTGTATTAGCAGCAGGTAGAAGGAGACCTGGCCGTAGACGACGCACAACTTGGTTGAAGAATATTAGACAAAGGTTTGGACGTAGCACCGATCCACTGTTCAGAAGCGTGGCATCCAAAATTAAATTAAAGCCTGATTGATTTTTGATTGTCATTACTCTTAAGAGGATTGAAATGGTCCAGACTGTGAGTACTCTGTCTCAAGCACAGAACTACCTAAGTCTGTTCCTATCATACAAGATCAGCTTCATGTATTTCTCATAAGCTTAACGAATAAATTTTTCGCATTGACAAAAAATTGATAAGTCCTTTGCTTAGTTAATCAATATTTAATTAACAATGGACATAAAAATAATCGCAAATATCAAACACAAAGCGGGGTTCACCGAAACTGCCTTATGGGGTAACGTTCGTGGGAAAATGGAATGGGAACAACCGATATCGAATCCGTTCATCGTCGTTTATGAAAAACGACTTTACTGCCGATTTATTCATAGCCTAGCCTTCGTACGCGGCTTTAAGCTTAAAGCTTTGTTTGAAAAACTTGATTAAGTATTTATAAGTAAGAAAATGAAAATTGTAGAATCGACCCCGACATGTCGTATCTCTTCGTATCTCGCTCTAACTGTTTAAAAAAAGCTTACTCCATCCTCAAGAGCCGGCAACACACCCACTAAAATGCGTGTCCACTGCGACACGCTTTTACGGTGTCCCGTAGGATTATGTTCGCTATACAAAAATTGTGTATTGAGATCGCTCCGTGAAGGCTGCGTAATTTCCAGGAACCCAAGTTACTGGAGGGAGTTAGGCTGGCTTAATTAGCCAGGAATTACAACGTATCAAATGTGCGTATCAACAGAAACTCCGTACAGCGTACTACACTCTACTTGAGTACATTCTGACCCTGAGATCTTTTATCTAGTACGTGTAACGAGGTGTATTCGAACATTCAAAAAAACATTCCTACGGTTTCTTCAAAATTTGTAAAGCCTCTTTTTGCAACTGTAATAATAAAATTAGGTTATACATACATACATCTGTTCTAATAGGTTACATACAGATGTACAAATATCAACTGGATACAATATTATATGTAGAGATAACAACGATACGGCGAGAAACCGAGATATCGATTGGTCACGATCGTTCAAAACGTTTTCTAGTTTCAAAATGCAAAAATGAAGGTATGAAAAATTCGCAGTTCAATTGGTGTATCGTTCAATTTGGCGAGAGTGAATAAGAGAATGAAGCTATTAATTACAGTTCTCGTTAAGGAATTATATTATAAACACTGTTCAACACTTATAAGTAATTTTATTAGCATTTTGCAATTATTGAGAGTTATAAAACTCTCAACAATTACAATGGCATAAGCACAAAGCTTAAACAAAGATCTAATTTATATCAATTTTATAGGCCGACGAGTTTTTAATTATACTAAAATTGGTTTACAATTTAACACAGAAGCACGATCGAAGTACGTAAGTACTTGTAGTTTTTCGGGTTAATATTAATACGTTTTTTGTCATTTGTAAATATTATTTTTAAATATGAAGTTAGAAAAACATTTTATATATTTAAAAAAAATCAATTCCGCTACCTGTTTAGGCCTGGGCCTCAGATTTCTGTATCTGTTTCATAAATGCACTGCTCATCATCATTTGTAAATTGAATAGGCAAGTAGGTGATCAGCCTTCTGTGCCTGACGCACGCCTTCGACTTTTTTGGTCTAAGGCAAGCCGGTTTCCTCACGATTTTCCTTCACGGTTCGGGTTAATGTTAAATGCGTACATAGAAAGAAAATCCATTGGTGCACAGCCGGGGATCGAACCTACGACCTCACGAATTATGGTCGCAACGTTGAAGCCACTAGGCCAACACTGCTCATTATCTAAATATATAATAAATTACCACAGATCATTACCACAGAGTTCGTCTTCATAGTAACATTAATAACTCGAGATAATAAACCGATTCTTATTTCTCTTAACAATATACCTTACCTTAACGTTAAGACTCAAACAAGCCATAAGCCCTCAATATTAAAATGCCCTGCATAAATTGTCCCGAATACCTTTCTTAACCTTTGTGAAGCCTTTCATCAGTCCTCTCCAACTGTAAGCACTCTCATAACTTATTTTAAGTGCCAGTTGAAAACGCAACATGATCATTTTCGATTCGAAACGATGAAATTGTACTGTTAACGTTCCGCGTTATCAGTTATTCAAGAAATTAACGTATTGACGTAGTGATTTTTGTGTCTAAATCGAGTTAGCTTAAGATAATTTAGTGGCGCTGTAACCATGGGCGTGGGATGGCTTCATATGTTTCAATAATTTATTTACAAAAGATTTTCCAAGCTCCACATATTAGTGCATTTGAAAAACACACAAGACAAGATAAATAAACAAATTTAACTATAAAAACAATTTTTTTTAATGCCCATGGATACTCTCATTGCCTCAAAGTCTCGCAAGTGCGTTGCCGGCCTTTTAAGAATAGGTAAATAAATCAATGGCGCTACAACTTTTTAAGAATAGGTACGCTCTTTATTTGAAAGATCCTAAGTCGAATTGGTTCGGAATTTATTTGATTAATTGTTTAAGTGACAGTGTGATGTAGAAAATAGCCTTCCTTCCAAACGTAGAACGTTTAAATACATTTTTAAGTTTTAAAATAACAATTTACTTTTGTAGAAAGCGAAAATGTAAATTAACATATACCGAATATATGTTGTCCAGAGTCTAACAACCTCCAAAGGCGATGTTATAACAGTATATATTAAGGATTTCCATCTAGGCTTAGTTTGATTTAGAAATTTCGTATTCGTATTTTAATGAATTATATATTCCATAGTGTAATAAACTGCTATGTACACAATTACGAAGCACTATTAGCATTTAGCTGGCGATAGAACGCCATTACAACAAAACTATTTCCTTTGCAAATTCAAGCAATAATTCTAGTTAAGAATGAGTGCGGTTCACTTCAGGGCTAATTGTTTTTGAAGTAGTAATTGCCTTTCCCGTCCATAATGGGTCCATTAAAGTTCCTTGTTAGTCCGCGGCTCTAGTTGTGGCATTGTAGGCCACATTCCGACGCTGTTAGTAAATTTACTTGAGAAAAACTGTCACTGCTAACTAATGTGTATTGCGAATGTATTTACTGAAACATTGTTCTATCAGCTAACTTCATTCTTGATAACCTTGGCAACGGGAAACAAAAAAGCTTAGCGTCGAATAAGCAGAAATGATGAGTTCAAAATCGATTACTTTAAAAGCCACACAAGAGCTAACTCGTCACCCGTTGGGTTCCAACTCGATCAATAAATATCATGATGTTATTTTCGGTGTAGTTGTTGACGACAAGCCTTTTAAATAAAGGAAAAAGGCACATTTACTTAGACTTAGGAAAGGGTAGATTTTGCCGTCCCCTGCTGCCTAGGTTATCCGCCACCCCTTGGGTAGAATGCCTGGCGAACCCCGAGGGCCCATCTTAAGGGCGTGTGAAGGGCTGAGGTGTTTTTAGTGGGTCGGGTCTCGCTACCCCTCTGAATAGCAAAGGGATTTGAGTGTAGACCCAGCCCCACAGTCCCCGCGTCAAGCTCGAAATCCTTGGCGAGGGCCTGCGCAAGCGCATTTTCACCTCATAAAAAAAAATGGTTATCCGCCACTGAACCGCCTGACGCGTGCCTGGTCGCATTCCTGGTAGGATATTATCTAGGGGTTCTATAAATAATAAAGAAAAGCTGTGAACCAAATTAATAGGGAAGTAATTCCTTTGCGATTTCAGCGCTACAGATTTAAAGAAACTACATTGAATATTGATGTCCTTGGAGATAATAATAATATTATTAAATCCAAAAAATAAATAGATCCAATCATTACAAATGTGAACATTGTACAGTTTAAATTTTTTTTTGTTACTCGATATCTTAACTTCCTTCAGTACGACGGATCAGAACCCCTTACGACCTCCAGTTTTTTTTCCAAATTTTTATATCCATGGCTTTCGTTCTCCATTCACTGCTTTTGACGTAATCAAAATAAATAAATTGAATAAATTTGGTAGGTCGTAATGTCTATAAATTTAAATTAAATAAAAACCTACTGCTGGCTGTAATGTGGGTGAATCCGTAGGGCGCAGCTTATCATAAATAATACGTACTAGGATTTAAGAATTACGCACTATCCCTACATCTCCGAGCAATGACCTCACCTAACAATATCCCATTAACACCTGAACTGTCCATCACCCACCAAGGTGTTCGAGCGCGCCTACTCTGTGTCAATCTATCGTTAGCGATACAATCGTCAATAGAGCTATGTTTAACTGGCTATATGTAACAATGCCGGTAGCGTGTTTACTAAGAACAACTAGTATTGATCAGAATTTCGCACTACCAAACATATTTCTCTTTTAAGGATTGGCTGCAATGCAGCGCTGTCAACAAACATTAACACTTATTCTTAGCTGTCCGGTAAACTAAGATAGGTACTACAAATAGTAATTGGATTCTATACAAATTTCTTTTGTATATTTTTAATAAATTGTACATTTATTCAAGCATTTATCACGTCCCTTTTTGTCAAATAGTGATAACAGTGTGATGAAAAGATACGGTACTTTAATTATAACAGACTATATTATCTGCATATTTTTATATAACTATTGTTCATGCTTAAATAATTCGCATCTAGCAGGCAGCAATACTTATTAAAGCGGTCTACTTTTTAGAATAACTTTGAAATATATTTTTTTATATAGAATTATATACAATTCGTCCTAGGCGTAGATTAAATTATGTTTTTTCGTTAGACAACGAGTGTATTTTTTTATAAGAATGTTTACCTTGAAAATTGTTTGCTTTAAAACGAACGTTTGGTATGTATTATAATTAACAATCAACACAAAAATTCGTTCAAAACTAAATAACATGTATTATTGTAAGAGATTTTGTAATTTATATTATCATGACGATACGTTACATAAAAATGTTCCATTTTCAGTATAATATTTATTTTATCGTGTTAAATGTATCGAAACGACAACCTTGTGTGGTACAAAAACGATGTTCTCAACGAAAATCAAATAAACAACGCTTTTATTGTAAGCGAATCTTGTACGGTCATTTCAGAGAGAATATACGAAAAATCGCAAGAAAACCGATACATAAAATATCACCACAGACATATCGATACATATTATAACATTCAAAATGTATGCCACAATACGGTCGACATTAAGACATTTCCTTAACGGATATTCAACTTTATTATAACACAATTAAGTTCTTAATAGCGTGCAGAATTATTTAACACGGAACTATAAATTTGTAAAACTATATTTATTGTCTCTTATACCGTATAGAGATCGAACTCTCAAATGTAAGTTAAATAATTTAATATGTCGTACAAAAACGAAAAAGCTCGAATACAAGTTTTATTTCATTAAGCCTAAAAGGTGAACTGGTGATTTAATAGTCATTCGTACATATACAGAAAAATTATGTTCACCGAAGCTAATTCTGTAATTATTGTGATAAAGGCTTTTGACGTAATAAATTTATTTGTTGAAGACCTACGAATAATCGAGTAGGTCATGAGCTTGAGGAAGGTTGCCAGGAATGTTTTTATTTGCATTTAACTTTAAATGGGTCATAATTTAAGTTCTTCAGGAAGAGTGTACCATTTCATAAAAGCCAACACACTTGCGAGTCTCCTGCATTGAGAATGTTCACGGCTGTGTCACTTGACATCAGATGAGCTTTCTGCACGTTTCCTCCTGTGCTATAAACAAATATCTGGTCGAGTTCAGAGTTCATAAGGATTGAAGCTTTGTGATATCAATGTAAATTTATAAGCTCACTTTGCTTAAATTAATATCTTTCATTCTAGGAGTTTGAGTGTTGATTAGCAAATATTACGTAACCTAGATGAGTAATGCGGTGTTTTTTTTTGTCCACGTTTAATCATAAATGTTAAGCAGTTATTAATTAATTTATTTATTGAAGTTTGCCACATCATATATACCTAATACTATATACACAGTATATGTTGCATTTTGGTAACTGTTTGTTTCAAAAAACAAAACAAAAAAAAATAACTAACCTTAAAATATAATAACTCAAATATATAATTAAAAGGAGGATTAGGCAAGGTTCCAAAAATACTAGCAGCTTTCCCCCTTTAAATAGGTAGACTATTTCTTTGTCCGAGGTAGCCACCAGTTTTACGGTCTTTTTGCTATCTCATTAAAAAAATTAGTTCGGTTTCACGATTTTGCGTGCCACCTTATTATTAATATCGAATGTATATCACATAAGCCTACATAAATAAAACATTGTGTTTGTATTTTTATCCAAACTATTTGTTAATTAAATTAAAATGTATTTAAAGTTTTCAGATAGTTTTGAAACCTTAATCAATGTCCAATAGACAACATTTACAATTATGTCTAGTACAATAATTATTCTTTTTTTTTGTAATAATAGACAAACGGGCAGGAGGCTCACATTACCAGAAGGCGTTGGAAGGAAGTGCGTTGAACTATTTACAGAGTTTGTTTTTATCGCACTTAAATTATTCCCCAGTAAATGTATTCTTAGTTGAGGAAGAAGGAAGTATCATAATAAAACAAAGACCAATTACGCATTTCCGGTAATTTGCTCTACTTAAGCTGACACAACACTTAACTTATACGACACCACTTTTTAGCACATTAGTACTGTAGTGCAAAGTCACAACTCCTGTTTACTTACATATGAACAACCTTATGTTTGTCTCAGACTTTTATAATTTGACTTCGATTTTTCTATGGAATCAGATCCAAGCTTGAATCAACTTCATTAGTGACTATAGTACAACAAAAACTAAATGTTTACATACATATATGTTATACGGAAGAGATTGTTGATTAGTGGATAGGCCACCCGTTGAACCATATTTTGAGAAAAAATAGTATTATGTCTACATAAACAGTGAATAAATAAATAGGAAAATCGGTGTGTAATTCAACTAATTTAATATACAAATATAATAAGTTTAATACTTAGTATTTCAGTTTGGGATATGTTTAAAATGTTTCTGACTTTAGCAGTGTTACAAATAGTTATTTTAATTTTATACATTTTTCGACCTGACCACTATGTCTTGTGTGTCTTATTTTTTTATTCAGTTCATACATATGGCTTACTATTTTGTTGTTAAAAAATTATCTATATGACCGTTTTGTAGTATAACGTTAAGTATTCAAAGACACGGTAACACGGTATGAAATTGAAGTTGTATTTTTGTAACCAAACAAACTAAACCTTTTTTTTATGTCCGACAGGTGCAATAACGAATAAGGGTTTTATTGGTTATAAATCAAATTATTAAAAAGTTACCACGCCTTTCTGTCGTCCCTGAGATGCATATTTTTTTGCCTTTCGGTATCGTTGTTTTCTAAAAGATATAAATAAAATACTCACAAATAAATTCCTTCACATAAAACTTGAATTTTCCTATCAAAAGTCGAAACTATATAACGATATAATACTGTTATTAGTTACCGATATAATTCGGCGCCTGTCACTAAGGGCCGTCATTACGCCCGTCATTTCCGAACGAATTTCACTTAAGTTCATAATTTAAATGCGATTTCAAGACGTGACTTCGACACTTGGATTGGTAATACATAGTAAACAAAACAGGTAGAAATACTTACTGAATCCGTGATGTTTTCGAAGCGAATAAAATTGTTAGTTTCAGGGAATACTTTATAATAAATTTATCTTCTAAGATAAATTTCGAAATTTCGTATAAAAATTTGTGTGTGTCGTTCGTCGACCAGCTCGACATAGGCCAAAGGAAGTAGCGTCTCGATGATAATAATAAACTTTATAAATGAAATCAATTTAAACGAATTGTAACTAGTTTTATAATAGTGTTAATAATGTAAATTAGCATAATAATTTAAAAATCACATAATAAATGTTCGTATTGTCATAAAACATTAATTTTAAGTAACCGTTAGAAGAAAGATGTATTTTAATTATCTCATCATAAATAAATGCATTCAATGATTATTCATAGCTATAAAAATACTAATTACGTACATTAAATAATAAAAGACGGGTGAACGCACATAGGGCAGGAATAGGCTTGGAAAATGAAAACGATTCGTTGTTCGAACCTTCGGTTACCAGCGAGCGTTTCAAATATCGCCTTTATTTATCTTTTTTTAGTTCGTATTTTCAATATCGTACGTTTTTATCAAAAACAATTAATGACGTTATCTTGGAGGCCCTTTAAAGCCAGTAAGCAACCACTATTAGGATGATTTCATTGTTAAGTTTTCGTGAATTACTACGCCATTGTGGCGGTACTAGGCTACATAGGCGTAAGGCTTTCATTCGGAAATTATATAGACTTTTGGAAGTATTTTCATAATGAAAGATTCATTGAGTTTTTACATAATTTAACTGTGTTTCATTATTTTTTGGACTTTGCCATACTAATTTGACTTTGCTAATTGTCAATTGTTTTGTAATTAACCCGCTGTATTCTATAATATTAAATAATTTAATGATTTAGGGAACTGGATTGATTTCAAAACCTACTCATATGCTGAGCTATGTAAAGTTAATCATAAAAAATCAAGTGTACGGCGGCTCTAACCAGCAGTGTTTGAATGTCGCCGTGGGACGACCATCAAGACTCATTAAGGGTAATATTGAGTTTTGAGCGAAAATCGATTTAAATGTATCGATGAAAGTTTCGATTACCGATACATCGATCTTTAGGCTATATTTATGAACATACTTAATTTATGACTCGTGAGTTTTAAATTCGTTTCCAATTGATTGAGGGCTGCTGTTCCACTTCGCTATAAGCGTTATTTTATTGTGCAAGATAATTGACTCGGTCTTTTGTATATGAATACATGTATAGATTTTAAATCTGTTACAATACACTAATATTAAGTTTTTTTTACAAATATTTATTTTATCGTCATTCTACAGCTAATATAAATAATACATAACAAAAACCATTTACTAAAGACTATATAATATACATATAGAAAATGTTTTAAACATTCACGAGAGCTAAAATATATATTAATAAATATTAAATAGTTTTAACTTTGTAATACCTAACGGCTGTTTTGTGTGATGGTGTGAAAGTGAGGGTATGAGGTGACGAAAAACATATTTCTAGAAAACAGTTTAAGTATAGTTCATTTATTTATTTACAAAGCCTTGTCAAAGCTGCACACTGATAAATTGGTACAAGAAAATAAATTAAAAGATTTAATCTGCCAAGCGATTATAGGCCAACATGACAGACACGAACAGAAAACATCGAGTTATAAATTTTAAAAAAAAACGTGTGCGTTAAAAATTATACTTCTTTGGCGAAACAAGACAAAATTGAAAGTTTTTAGAAAAAAATGAAAGTTTTAGTATAACGAAGTTAAATAAAGTTTGTCTAGTAAAATGTTGACTATAGCTAACTTCAGAGTGTAGGTTTTGTGAACGCGCGCGCGCGCCAAAATAAGTATACCTTCAATAATAATAACTAAAGGAAAATTGATTTCAAAGTGAGGGGAGCAACTATGTATATTCAGTCCTAGCTCGTTTATCAGAATGCTTAGAATATCACCGAGTTTTGGACATCACCCGTTCTTCTGAAACAAATTTGATGACGGGGTATCTAGAGGGTACACGAAATTTAAATTTAGTTAAAATCTTGGGGCGTTATAAATCCTGATTTATAAACTTCCTATTACAAACGACATATCAATTAATTTTCTACGACTCTCTAATGACATAAAGTGCTCTAACCTGGTTTCGAACATTTCGAGTTTTCGACATCTCGAAAAAAGAGTTGCCAACATACGAAATTGGGGCAAAACAGTTATAAACTGTTATTAAGATAACATTGAATAAACAAATACACTAGCTATGTTGTCCTTTATGAAAGATTGTGTATCTTTCATAAATAATTTATCACTCATGCAGCGGAAGACATTAGTATTGAAGTAGCTATTAAATTAACAGTTACAAAGCAGATATCGTTTGAGGATACCATCATGATATGGTAAACGTGTATGCCCGCGTAATTATTTACGAGCCGTGTGAGCTTCTAGGCTTAGCCCCGTTTTGGCCTACATAACTGCACTTGATATTAACATTGTTGTACATTATTAGATGTAACATAAAATAGGATAATAGGAAATATATAACATATGCGATGCGTTGCTGGCCTATAAAGCAAATTAACAGTTATAGTTTAACTTATAGTCGCGTAGCATATATTAAAAAACTGTCTTATAAATCTAGCATATAAGTGTTTTGCCCCAATTGTAAGGAGCTGCAATCGTTAATCAAGACAAAAATATAAATAATATCATTACTATACCCATTTTATTGGTACGTTTAAAAATAAAAACCTGTAATGTAAAGTGATGAAAAAATTAAGATATAGTTTTCAGTGTGTTTATTTGTGGCATCATCCCCAGAGGGCCTTACGAAATACACATTTATAAATAGGGGAAAAAATTACCTAGTAGGTAGGCTATAAAAGGCAACTACTGCAGCCTATTGACAAAAATAAATCCAAAGATGAGAGCCGTATATAAGACCGTACTTTAGCGTTGTAGAACTGCATCCGTTGAAGTTGTTGATATACTGCTTTACTCTGCCAAAACACTCAAATTTTTGAAAGCCATTTTGGCTTTTTCTCCAAAAAAGAAGGCAAGAGATAGCAACGAACTTGACTGGCATGATTGACTTTGTGTTGCCAAGAATACGGAGGCACAGAATCACTAAGTGAAGCCATCACATTAAGTAGATGCGAAAAATGAATATTTCTTAGCGGGAAAGTGGCAAACCTTAATCCTATAAACTAGGTTGTAAATAACTACACGAGCTAGATTTTGACTCCTATAACTTTTATCGTTAATCCTTAAATTTAATGAATTTTATTTGATATTCACGATATCAATTATCAATACAATAATTATTGTTTATGGAACTGAACGTAGTCTGGGAATTATATCTAGAGCGTTAACCAGTTATTTCCGGAGACGTAAATTTTAAGTATTCGAAAGAACGGACAGAGTATTTGATTTATTTAAATATTATTTTGATAACATTGAACAAAATAATAATAATCAAAATACATATTAAAACATTGTATGACTATCACTTAATAAGTCAGCCAACCCGAAAGTATATTACATAAGTACCTAATTTATAACAGGAGGCAAACGAGCAGGAGGCTGACCTGATTTTAACCACACTGGCACTCACATAAAAGGCTCACGAGTGCGTTGCCGGATTGGTTCGGAAATACTTCAGTGAACAACAAACAACTTCTCTGAACACTCTCCATGGGAAATGCGAAAGAAAAAAGACCCGCACGAGACACCCTGCAGAGAGACCAAGCGATCACAGAAATTCTCACATTTAGATGAATTCAATACAAGTTAAAATAACGGCTGGTTAATCTTGAGAGAACGACGCATCTAATTGGTCCGATTTCCATAATATTACTAAGGAGTTGTTGATAAAACTCACGCATTACACGACAATTTCTACGTTGGTTGAATATTGAATTAGCTTGTTGTTACTAGAATCTGAATATGTTTACTTACGACAATCATGAGTTAGATTTCATTAGAAAATATGACATAAAACAAAAGCTTGCATTCAGAACTTATATCTATATAAAATATTTTACCACTTATTCATAAATTAGTCTAACTGCACCGTTTTAAGTAAAGCACTTTGTCTCTTTTCACGACAGCGTAATCACGGAAAGGAAAACAATCCGGCGGTGCTCTGGGTTTTTTTATTCGTAGTGGCTTTTGTGTTTTGGACAAGCTTATATTATGTTGCACGCATGGATAAAGACACAAGGCAGAAGTGGCTATTTGATACCTTCTTTGTTGCATTATTCATGCAATCGTTGCAATATTCGATGCAATTTTGCATTAAATAACAAATTTACGTGCATAAAACGCTATAAAACTTGTCTAATAACACTTAATTTACTCAAATGACTAACGATTTTGAATATTATATAATAAAAACAATACCTACATCTTTAGGTTACAAAAATGGAAAAAAAAATATTTCGCATACCTCGTAGTCGTAAATCCTTTACAACAAACATTTACTTCACTGATTTTACATGAACTGTATAACTTCAAACTTGTACAAAGAAAAGGCCCGTGCGCTTTTTTTTTTAATGGGATCTCGCTGTTGGCCTTAAGGGCCTTTACAGCTCAGCTCGGGCTGTTTTGGCGAGCGTAGCTCGGCCAGAATGGCGTTTTATCCCGCGGCTAGCGCAAGGGCGTCTCCTGTGAGTCTCGAACCTCGGCTTGGGCCATCGCGGGGTGGTCAATCGCCTGAAGGGCAGGAAGGAATCTCACTGGAGTGAGCGAAGTGCGAAGTAAGGGTCCTCGCCTTCCCCGGTGAAGGCGGTTTTCTACTTAATTGCGGTAATTGGATCGTTCGGATCCGTTAGAATGTGTCGGGGCCTCCTACGAGCCCTTTTTGTCGGGAAGGGGTAATAGTTGATGCTTTTACGCACTAGCGGATTGGGATGGTGTTTAGCCTTGACAAAGTGGCGTGTGGACGCTTCATCCATTGGGCTATGGTAGGGAGCTCCAGGTCGTGGTGGAGATCGACGTTTCTAGAAGACGTTTATAAAAGGGCGCACCGGTCACGATTCTCATGAATCGCGACTGAAGCACCTGTAGCCGGTGAATACAGGAGGGGGCACAATGCGCAAAGACTACGCTAGCGTATGTCATGCACGGTCGGATGCAGGCCTTGTACAAGGTCACCTTGTGTCTGAGAGACATGCGACTCCTTTTATTTAGGAGGAAATGGAGGCGAGAGAGGACAAAATAGGCCTTCTTGCGAACGGTGGCTATATGCTTACGGAAAGACATGCCGCTATCAAGTGTGACTCCTAGATATTTGACGGACTTTTGCCATGGGATGGCTTGCCCGTATAGGGTTACCTCTATCTTAAGGTGAAATTTTTCCCTAGCGTTAGCACCGGGGTTGCCCCTGGCAAAGAGAACTGATACACTTTTCTCGGGATTTATTTGGAAGCCCCATTTCCGAAACCATTCGACGTGATAGCGGTCTGGACTCTGTCCACAATGACACCTCTATCTTTGTGAGTGGTATAGAGAGCGGTGTCATCGGTATAGAGGGCTAGCTCCACATTAGGAGCCCTAGGGATGTCGCCGGTATACAACGTGAACAGAAGGGGCGAGAGGACCGAGCCCTGAGGGACTCCGGCCATAATGGGTCGAGGAGACGATAACGTTCCTTCTGCGCTATGCATTGAGCGGTCGGACAAGAAGTCGTGTACGATACGCACGAGTCTTAATGGCATTTTAAGGTGGTAGAGCTTGTAAACCAAGCCGTTGTGCCAGACCTTGTCGAAAGCTTTCGCTATGTCGAAGAAGAGCGCACCCGTAGCTCTCAGTTTCAGGTAGCTATTCATCCCGGAGAGGATGTGCTCCGTGATTCTATGGACTGGCCCGTGCGCATATGTCACAACCTCTTTTATAATCACAACTCCCTCCTCCGACTCGACCATCCCACCTCGGGAAGATGGTCGAGTCAATTCGTAACAACTCGCAAACAACCGAACGAGTCAAATGAATAACTATTGCACATGCGC
The DNA here is from genome assembly GCF_905147105.1 of Pieris brassicae. Classification (NCBI taxonomy): domain Eukaryota; kingdom Metazoa; phylum Arthropoda; class Insecta; order Lepidoptera; family Pieridae; genus Pieris; species Pieris brassicae. The sequence goes on from NC_059669.1 coordinate 866,112, forward strand.
ACTTGTAGCAAGATTCTTAAGAATATGTTTCATAAAAATGTTTAGAATTTAATTATCTCATTACGAAACAACACGAAAAGTATTCAATTTTAATCCTATTCTTACCTCATTAAAGCTTTACCTAGAATAATGCCTACAACAAAACCTGCGACACTAAGTCACTTTGAAATCAATTAAAACTACATTGATGGATGACGGTGTCATTAAATTGATATCAAGCAGCTTCCGTAGCGTTATAGTAAAGGAAATAGTTGACAGCTTATATAATAGAGAACATAAATTTGTTAGTTTTAACATCTTTGGTGAGCAAGAATTATTTTACAAAAGATGTGTGCACAGGAAATCAAACGCATATCAACATATACTTTAAGGTAGTTTACGATGTCATCTCCTTCAAAATATTTTACAATATTAAAATTTTCATTGACAATAATAACCATCTAACTAACCTTATGACACGTAAGTCCGGACTCTCATCCTTCGGACAACCCGCGGCAGGAAGAAAATAATAAACGGATCAAATAGAAGATTTGATTCGTTTGATCTTGTTAGAAATAGTATCGGTGCTCTTCTCGCTCTATGAATAAGTATCGCAAAACAGCGAGTGAATGGTGCCACCGTTAAAGGTTCGCTGCCACAGGGACCAAACCTTTTAAATTTGTATTATTTTCTATTTATAATTTTTTATTTTATATCGACATTCCTTTACTATGACACCGCTCTACATAATGATAAATGAGATTACAGAATTGATTTTATGTATTAGACCGTAATTACTATATAAACTATTTTTTATGATATGGTTTTTGTCGGCCCTTTGAATAACAGGTAGTAATTAGTTTAGTTAAACCACTGTTGAAATTTCGCGCCTTCGTCTACTTTGCTCTATACCAAGAGTTACAATTATGGTTTGTCAACCGTTATTTATAAAATCAATAGTTGAATAACTAATCTGTGTGTAACTAAGTATGCAATTGGTATGATCTTCTTTCATTTTAATTTGTTGTTTTGTAGGAAGTACTACTTTTTCTACTATTTGTACTATTCTTTTAAATTTGGGCAGGTCACACTAGTCGCACCTACAACTAGAGCGATGATCTGATGTAATTACAAAAAGGCGCATTTTAGAAGGACTTTGCGAAGGATATGGAAAAATAAAGTAGTCTAGAGGAGGCCTGTAATTGTGAAGAGTAATTATAACTCAGGATTGAATTGATTAAATTGTATATATATGTAATAGTTGCAAGGGAGTAAGTGTTTTTTATTATTATATGGAAACTTGGATCATGGCCTTAGATTTCTTTATGTTAGTTATTTAGATTTCATTCTACCTTTATTGAAAGATATATGCATATACAAAATATACGTAGTCCAGCCATAAGTTCTGATTTAGAGGATCTCAAATGAAAATGCATTTTTTTCTCAATGATAATATGTTATATTATTAAAATTTATACATATTTATTTAAGTCTCCGTAAAATTTTTTAAACATATTTTATTCGTAATATCCACCTTTGTCCTTTATACGGGCCCTCAATTTGTTTGACCACATCTATGGATTTACGCACTGTTTCAAGGGCAATTCCGCCACTACTTGCTTCAAAGATTTTTAAGAAAATCAATGTCGTGTCGTTTAGAGCAGGCCATGTCCTTTAGAACCGACCATAATTCTAAAGGGTTGAGATCTGGACTAGATGAGGGGCAGTCTTTAGGTCTTATAAATTCCGGAATGGTTCGTACCTTGTGACCAAGTGCAGAAATGCTGGAAAGTCCACGGTATCTTGTATAACTTGACTGAAGTTTTCCCTTATTTTTCACTAAAGTGTAGTTTTGTGACTCCTTGATAAAACACGCCCCACCAAACCATCACTGACGCGGGATGATGACCACGTTGTACCTTTCAGACCACTTGAGCAGCTTCTTTAGATTTTTATCATTTTGCTGTAGAGCTCTTCAATCGTGAAAATATTTTCGTCGCTAAAGGGGATATTTTTCTGCTTTTTCCCCTCGTATCGCAACAAAAGGCGTGCGTATGGTTCAATCCACTCTCTTCAATTGTAAAGATTGATTTAGGGCATGTCCTGTATATCGACGATAAGCACCGAGCTTCAGGTTTTGTTTTATTTGCGATAGAGTCCTATCGGGAATCTTTATTTCTCGCAATAAGATTTATTGCTCCCTAATAGGGTAACGAAAAATTCTGGCTTTAACAGCATTAACCTTTGTAGTTAAAGCTAATAGGACGCGACCGCCTCGATCTTTTCTGGTCTTCGACAGACGAAGTGTTATTGTATCTGTACGATATACAAACATACAGCTGATACCAAGCTTAAGAAGTGTCTGGAACATGACCGATGGCCCCATACCCACCCCCAAATCCAATATTCCAAATTCAAAAAATGTAGGTAATTAAAAAGTTGAAAAAAAAGTAAAGTTTTATGTTACAGTATTTATTTTCAGACTAGTTATATTGGTGTATAGGGATTCGAATGTACTGACTCATAATTAGGCTAGCTTTGCTTTCCATTAAGCAGCTACGACTTCAACAATACAGAAGATACTATTCTTTGTTGGGCATAGCCTTTGTCCGATCTCAATGATTAAGGTATCTAATTGACAATGAAATCATCCGAAAATATATTTTGACAATTAATTCAAGGCTATATAAAAATTATTAGAACATCTTGGAAGATTTTTATCATAAGAAATTAATTAATTGCATAAGCAGTTTACTGTGACAATCCACTTACTTTTAATTTAAATGATGGCAGAAACATTATTAACAAATTATTATCAAATTTATATTCCGTGTGAATATCCAAACAAACATAATTAACATATGTTTATAACTTGGTATTTTGGTTCATCGTCATTTTTGTACCTACTTAATGTCTCCGTTAAGTTTCTGGTAAGATTTTTATGGTACTTAATTTGAGCATTACAAGATAAATCGTTGCTTTAATATTAACATGTAACGACTAACGCGTTTTGCTTTTGGCATAATTCATAAGCTAAAGCGTCTGACAACAAATGCATCAAAATATTAAATAGTAATTCCGTAACACGATTTAACAAAATAATCTTAATATAACGTATCTATTAAGAAAAAAGTACGATTTTATGATTCATTTTAGCTATTATTCACTATTGTATAATATTTTATACATTATACATTTTTTATTAATTCATTTATCCTCAAAACATCACATATTAAAATAATAACAATCTTATGAAAATTTGTTGGAAAAAGCATATACACGTGTGATAATGTCATGATAACTTAGAAGGCGCAGCGTAACCAGATCCATAGATTTTCCTCACAATCGAGGAGTCGCACACAAGTCCCGAGGGAACTTTTTGTATCGAAGAAGTCACATGGGTCCGCCCAGCATCCGCGAATACAATTTAAATACATAAAGTTTTATATAATTTGCAGATATAAACAGTATTGTCTTACAAGAATATTTTAAGCAACCTTTATTTGACTTTTTGAGCTTCAGCAATCGCTTTAAAGAACGCACCATTCGTATGTTAAACCAGCTGCCTACCGAGTCAATTCGACAAAAAAAGCGTACCAACTCTTAAAAGGCCGGCATCGCAGTTTCGAGTCCTCTACTAATATAAGTGTCATGGGCGGTATCGCTTAACATCAGATGAGTCTCCTATTACATAAAAAAGATAATTACTACTTTTTAATATGTCTGTTTCATTCCAAAGATGACCGCCATAAACTGTGACAATCCACTTACTTTTAATTAAAATTATGGCAGAAATATTATTAACAAATTATTATCATTTTTTTTTCCCAAATGGTACTGAAAATCAATCATCCATATTTTTCATAAATAATCTTTAAACAACCAATGTACAACATGCTTTTTCTATTCATTAAAATCTCTCAATTCATTAAATTCATTCTCTGTCAACTCATCACTTGGATGTTGCGAAATATATAAAATTTTATGTGCAGTACGCACGAAAATCGAAACGGTCATATCAGTAAAAGTAAGTGTTATTGCTTAATTTGAACTTAATCATATCACTTCTTTGATTTTATCCAAAACAGTGATTCCTTATGTTTACGATGTCATGATTAACCAAGTTATTTCTCCTTATTATAGGTTCCTAATTTTTACCCTAAAGCTGTTTGTTACTATCTGACATTTCAATAACATGTAAACAAATTGTTATAAAATTCAATTCAGTTTAAAAATCTACTTTTGATCCACAAACGTCTGACTCTAGGTGGTGCTTTTCCATTCAAACGTTTATGAGGAATCCGAATAGGAAGGAATTGCATACATCGATAAAATACTGCCAACACTATGGTATTACAGGGAGCACTTTTAAGCTGATTTTGGTGGAATATTTATTTATTATTATATCTATGTACAGGTTAAAATTTTAAACGAATGTATATACTACATTGCTCACCATAATGATCTGCAAAATATGCTTACAGTTAATATAATCATGTCAAAGAATTTTACATTTATGTAGTTTAGAAATTAGGTTTCCGTATCAATAACTGAAAGGTACTGAAAATTAAGTTCGAAAGAGCTCGTACAAAATATATATTATTAGAAGAAGTAAACGAGGGGAATGTTAAATTAAAAGACTTCAAACTTCGCCAACAATTAATTACGACCCTTGGTAACTTATGCCTTGTCATAGAATTGTCAGAAACCCGTAATACGTATAATCTATAAATTAACTTTATTTTACAAATTCATATAAAACATAAAAAACAAATCAGGGTTGAAGTGATTGGTGAATACTTGTTTAATCACAATTAGTCTTAGCTGCTCATAATACAAGCGTTATATTGGTTTTGTTGATAATGTAGAAACCATCGTACATCAAAAATGTATTTTTCTTAAATCTGGTATAATTACTGCTACGCTTGTTTTTTTATTTAATCAATTAATTACATGTGTAATAGTCGTAGTTTACAAGCATTTAGTTAAACAATTACATTACAAACATGGCGATTAGAAGACAGCCTGGGCGATTAGCACGCTTCATTTCATAACTATAAATTTCAATATAACTGGCAATTTCTGTACGGACTCTTAAATTTATAATGTTTGACTTTATTTTACATACAAAAGGTATCTTCATAAATGATATTTGATTGTTCTTGTGTGTTCCTTTTATTCGCTGTCACACAAATACTTATAGTAATACGATAGTATACTGTTGCTTGATGATACAACTTAACAGTTATCTATGTATTTACATAGATATTGATAGTTAAATATTAATTTGTCTATCAATTTATAAAAGTCGATATGAAGACATCGACAAATATTACTTATGGTAATGATTGTATCTTATTGATTTTTTAATTTCATTCGACTCAATGAGCAGTGCCTGGGGATATTTGAGATTAGATTTAAAATAATAAAAATAGAAACGTCTAAATTAAAACTAGTCTCAAAGTAATGTTAGCAATGTTTATGTGATTCTATTGAAAATACGACCCATAATAGTACACATTATTAATTTTTAGATAGTATTCTAAACAATAGTACTACAGATAACTTTTATACTCAAACATTGTTTATTGTTGTATTGGATATGGGAAAAACTTTTTTTCTGATTAAAAAAATAATTTCTATAAGAACTTTTTAGAAACCAAACCTAGATTATACTAATAAATTAAAATCGCAAGTGCTAAGCATAGTAAAAAAAACTTTTAAATTTCAGTGTTCATATTACGAAAACTGGCTTCAGTGTAAAGTTTGTTAGTTTTAGGTGCACAATTATTGTGTCAAATTCTATCGCGGGTGTCCAAAATAAGGAATATAAGAACAAAAATACAACAAAATAACTATGAATAAGCTTTAGACCTTTAATGTTAAGGTCATTTCTCCCGGAGTATCCGGATGATATAATTTTTCCTATTTAGTCTCAAACCTTCCAAATTGGTCCTAAAGTTTAAATACGAATATTTGTACTCAGGAGCGAGACTTTTTTAATGGCGTAGAAAAACTACAGCCAACTATAGAATTATAATATATTATTAAAATTATTAATTAATTACATGACGTTCATATTTTCACCTTCAACTTACGTGTAATATTATGATCATACGATGATCATTAAAAATCTTTTGCACAAAATGGCAGATAATTTTAGGAAGGTGATAAAATCACCGTAGGATGGCTGCAATTATTTATATATTGATATTTACTGGTTCAAGACTACATATATTTGATAGCGACAGTTGTGCACGAATGGACTAGCTTTCTATCTGCGCATTTAATATTCGCTCGAACAGTGAAGGAAAACATTGTGATGAAAGGCAAGCCGTGACTTAAACCCAAAAAGTAGGCATGGCCACGCCTGTATCTGTTTCATAATCATTTGTTAATCTAATAGACAAGTAGGTAGATCAGCCTTCTGTGCCTGACGCACGCCGTCAACTTTTTAGGTCCTTCCCCGTTCGAGCGTTTTTTTTTTAATATGTAGTACTTACGTACACCATAGATTGTCTCCTCGAGTGTTGATGAAACTCAAACTTGAACTTGTATTTATGTTAAGTGTGATAAAACACTAAGAAGGAATTTCGTGTCATTTGACGAACCCTTTTTAACCTGAATTGCATAATATTAATCATGCTCATGATAAATTTCTCAAAATTATTAATTCCGATCATTCATCAAGACGCTCGGTGCTCGTTATAGTCCGGAGACTGTTAAGAAGTTGCCAAAGTTCACTCATTTATTTTTGAGAACGGCAGTCCATCAATTCGTAATTTCGTTAAATTGTAAGGTTAAAAATTGTACAAAAGTGTTATTTTGCTGGCCTCGAGCAGTGTTGGCCTAGTGGCTCCAGTGTGTGACTCTCTTCTATGCCTGGTTGTGCACCAATTGACTTTCTATCTTTGTGTTGATTTTAACTTTCACTCGAACGGTGAAAGAAGACTTTGTGAGGAAACCGGCTTTCCATAGAACCAAAAAGACGACAGAGTGTGACATGCACAGGAGGCTGATCACCTACTTTCCTATTGCATTAAAGACATACATAAATCTAAGGCCCAGACCTAAAAATGTTGCTCCACTGATTTATTTGTTTATTCCTAAAATACTAAATCTTTTTGCTATCGGAACCTGAAGAAGAAAACGTATCTGCTTATATATACCAATCCTGTGTGTCCTATGTACATGACGGAGGTCCATGTTTTCTGACAAAACAATATCTGTTTCGTGTTACAGGTGTTCTTAAAGATGGGTGTACAAGATGTACATGAGTTATGTCACCGACAAGTAGTTAAGTTACAAATATATTTTAGTTAATAATTGGAAGCGTAAACAAAATGTAAAAAATCATCACACTTGAAGCCAATATAAGCTTTAGATTTTTCCACACATATAAATTGTTATACAACACTCTTGTTTACGGTTTAATGTCCAATAACATAAGTGTAACTTAGATTTATGAACCCTTACATAAGCCAAGTTAGTTTTTGTCACAACTAACCCTAATTTTATGTTAGTTATAGGCTTATATTTGAAACGATCAAAGTCAGTTGTTATCCAGCTACAAACAAACAGTTTCATTTAACATATATCTACAACAACCACCATCGTATTTATTCATGTCTAAATAAATACATATGTATATAATTCTTTTGTTTCATAATATATCTGAGTAAATCAATATTATTATTACTTTTAGTAATTGAAACTAAAATATTGTAATAAAAATTAAATTATCATAAATTAAAATTAAAATTAAATATTAATAATTAATATATTAATATATTAATATTATATTATATTATTATTATTATATTAATTAATTATTTCATTATCGTAAATTAAAATTATACAAATAAGAGTATAAAATTATTGTATTATATGTTTGATATAACGTATAAATTAGATTACTCTCGAAATGAAAGGTGTATCGACGTATCAATTCATTTATTCAACAAACGCCCTGTCATCTCTCTTAACAGATTTAATAGTTCTGATCTCGTTGTAATGAGATCTGGGGCTATACAATTTTGTGGACAGACACCGGATCTAAGCAATAGTTAGACATTGATTGAAATCCAACTGTCATTTGAATTGTATAAGGAGCAGTGGTAACCGACTCAACGCTACGGTCGGGGGTTAAATCTTCGACTATTAATATACCATGGAGAATCTTCAGAGGAGTTGTTCGGATTAATACCTGCAGCTGAGTTTCATCATCGGACGTCGAGGCAGAATACAAAATTCCATCCGTATCACCTCGACGTCCGCCGTTCCACGACTGAGCGTTTTTCAAGGCAATTTTTGCCGCACCACCGCTATGTGGAACCAGCTGCCCCCACTGAAGTATTTCCGAACCAATTCGACTTAGGGTCCTTCAAGAAAAGAGCGTAACAACTCTTAAAAGGCCGGCAAGGCACACGCAAGCGCTCTGGCATTGAGAGTGTCCATGGGCGGCGGTATCACTTAGCATCAGGTGAGTCTCCTGACCGTTTGCCTCCTGTTTTGTTAAAAAAAAAAGTTAAATATTTTCTCATACCTTGAAAGAAGAAATCGAAAGGTTACCAGCGGTAGATCATAGGATCTATAGGGTGTCAGGCACACACGCACTATAAAACCATATTATACCTACTCGCCAGTAAATGAACGACTATGAACTTATAAATAATTATTTCTTAAGAGGCTCTGGCATTGATAGCGTCTATCAGGTGATGCTACTTCCCGTTTGGTAAAATAAAGTGAGAAAATGTATGTCAAAATATATATTTAAAATTAAAATAAAACATTCATTCATAAAACGTTCATTATTTCCAGCTAAACATAACGATATATTCTGTTAAAGTGGTCCAGTTTCTCCAAAGAAATAAATGGACCCTTATTTCACGTCAGGGCTCATTAAAATTGATGGTCTCATATTAAATGAGTAATCGTGCGAGTCTATCTTATTTGTAAAATCGGTTCATAAGTTTTTTGCAAACCCATAACTCCTTTTAAAAAGATTTTAATGAAATTTCGTGAAGGAAATGAACTAAAGATCATAAACACCATTGTTTCTTAATACGACCTCGGTCACCGGAGAATGCGTGTTTTTGTAAAACTTATTTTTCGAAAGATACAATTTATAGATAAATTTCTTTAATTACTCGATTTTCGATTGCATTAATAAATACATACAATGTTTCTTATTTAAATAACACATACATTGATTAAATACATTATATTGTTTATTATTTGATTTATAGAAGTTTTACGTTTTCGTGTTAATAAATATAAAAAAAGTCAAAAATCATTAATTCATATAGGTAACACAATGAACGTCAATAAACAAGAAATTTACATTAAATGTTTCTAATTTTACATTTACTGCCAGTATCTCAAATCAAGGGCGTAGAACGGAAGAGAAGAACTGGCAATAAACTCTCCGCCACTCTTTTTAATCGCCAAGATTTTTTTGTATTACTTGTGTAATGTATGTAAGGAGCTGCAACCATCACACCATGTTCCACATGACATCAGCAGGAGGCATGGTGAAATAGGAGCACGCACTTACATTGTCGTGGGAACAACACGCAAATACATAGTCTAGTGACTATAACCTCATAATGTTAGTCAGCAACAAACAATTTCTCATGTTAGTTAGACATTATTTAAACATTTTAAAAACATATGAAAGACGAACGTGTGTAGGGACTGACAACAGAAGCTGTATTTAATAACATCAAATTTTAATGTTAATAATTACACGCGCGGTTAAGAGGTCCTTGAAAAAAAAAAGAAAACATATATATTTTATGTGTGTGTTTATTTTGTAAATTTTCAAGGAATAAATGAGGCTTAATTATTATTATTATTAATAACACGCGAATGTCGAGACTTTTTAACTTCTTGACACCTAATGAGAAGATTGAAAATGACCAATTTGAATTAGTGATAAGTGTTAGGACACGTTAAGTGCTAAACAGTGTTAAGGGGGGAAATATAACACAAGAATAGAGGGTTTTCCAGTGATTCTGTAAGTACTTATTAGTTAGGCTAAATCGTAATGTTCCACTATGTCTCAACGAAGAGATGCTAGTATTTGAAGAAAATCGTATTTTTTCAAACAAATTAGTACATCGGTTTACTATGGTATATAATTAGCCAGTTGTTCATTTATATTACATATGAGAATCAGAAAGTTAAGAATTAATATTCACTGTCATACGATGTAGATTTAACTATCAATATTAACTAATAGTTTAGATTAGCAATAGCAATAAACTTAAATTATTAGTACATTCGTCATTTGTGACGTCAATTTATTTGCTCAGTTCTAATTAAGAAAATAAACAGACCCACAACGTATAAATTGCTCTCGTTATGAAAACTTATTACTTGAAATGTATCTCACTTAAGGTAGACTACAAACTAACGATCATTACGCTGTTCGAAATAAATTTATTAATAGAATCACGTTAACTACAGTTTGTTTATCTATTTATTTAATAAATATAATGTTTTAAGGATTGTATACATTAAGAATTTTACATGAAAACATAATAAGTATTTACGAACGACATACATGTCGCCATAAGCCGTCGCAATTTAAGTTCACTAGGCACATTCTGATATGTTTATTTAATGATGACTTACACAATTTACACAATATCGCTACTGTGAACTCACGCTTCTAACATATAAAGATGTCGATAGTTCACCGATATTCTAAGGTAAGGAAAGGTAAGGGCCAAAAGTCCCCATAAAAAATGATGACTGATGATATAAACGCCGAAACAACTTAGCTGCTTTTCCTTAGAAGGGAACTTGCGAGATTCGATGGATTTTCTTGATACTACATTAACTATACATTCGATTCTCAAAAAATTTATAATGTTTCAATGTTAGCCCGCGGGTTTTAACCGCACTTCGTAAGGCCGCCTTATAGAGTTATTATTTTCATTAGACCTATCCACAGGTCTTCACGTAGCCAGCAGCAATTATCTGTGGTCTAATATTTTTAATTTGTTATCTTATTTAAACGTTTAGTACTTTTTTGTGTGCGAATGACGGAAATTGTAATTAGGTATTGATAAAGATGATTGTATACGGATAAATATATCAGAATTACTAAGTTCATACAGACACTAAAAGGTACAGCTAATACAAGGATGAGTTATAACTTGTTTTGTTTGTTAAGTAAAATCTCCGGTTATGTCACATTCCAGACTCTGCCACTCAGAGGGTATATCCTCCTAAGCTACTCTGACTTCTAGACACGTTTTAAAGGTCGCTTGGTAATCTATCGAGGCCTAAACAGCCATCTGGTTGCATCATACTCTTACTGCAGATGACAGAGGTTGACATCCCGCTCCCTTACAGATTAATATGTAGCCCTAACTTGCCTATGAGAAGACAAAAGTAAGTGGTACTTGAGAGTACGTTCACGCTTTGTAACTGTTTGTGCATACATTACATTTTTGTTATTTTCGCAATTAACTTTTTTCCAATTTATACGACTTCTAACACGGAAGACACTTTGTATGTATGTGCTGTATTTTGTCTGGTATAAAACTTTTTGTAACGTAGCCCGTTTCATCATCATCATCTGGTTTGTAGCACTCCCCTTACTCAACTGTTTGACTCTTTATGACGGAATTTATGTAAGAAATGGGTTCTCTGAGTTTCATCATCGGACGTCAAGGCGGAATACAAAATACCATCCGTATCACCTCGACATCCGTCCTTCCACGTTTGCCGCTCACCAACACTATGTGGAACCAGTTGCCCACTGGAATATTCCCGAACCAATTCGACCTAGGATCCTTCAAGAAAAGGTTGGCAACTCGTTGCGAGCCTTCTGTCAGTGTAAGTGTCCATGGGAGGCGGTATAACTAAACATCAGGTGAGCCACCCGCCCTCTTGCCTTCTGTAATATAAAAACATATCAATTGACCAATTCATCAGCTCGCTCATTTCCTACTATACCATTTATGTGCAATTATATACGTGGGATAGATACATAAACTTGGCTTGAGATTATTATCTATGAAAAGAACGCTGGTTTACCTCGGATTAAGGGACTCACACAGCGTCTATTTAGGTATAAGAATTCTCATATGCCAAACAGCTAAGTAAAAAAAGATACCCATGTATAACTGACTTTATGAAATGCCCCTTACCTCACATCTAGACAGACAAGAATTATTAAACTAATTACAATCGATACAGATTCCATCAACTAGAAAATATACAACTAATTCTGAGAAAGAAATTCCGGAAAAGACCATTAAAACATAGCGTCAAGTTTTTCTATTCGCTATTATTGCATTTTCTAACAATAATACATTTAATGAATGAACCGTCTTGGCACGTGCCTAATGGCTGCATTTTTCGTTTTTCATTCGTAAATACCGTTTCTGCGCTTGTTCATTATATATTGTGACGTAAATTAGGATAGAATTAATGAAGATTAATTAAACGATTAATTTTATACATACATTTCATTGCCTATGTCAAAAATCATCCTCCCCGTCTCCATCCTTTACACAGACTAGCAAAGCAGATACAGCAAAAAAAGAAATACGTATCAAATTGAAAACCTCCGTTATTAAATATAATTTTTTTTGTACATGTGTCTTTACTAAGACATCATGGAAAATTACGAACTAGCCCAACTTAACACTAATAAGTTATTTATGTCTAACCTATTTTAGTAAGGATATAAGTGAATTAGTTTATAAAGATATTAAGTTAGCCTTAATCATGTCACCATAGCGTCATACACGTGAACGGGTGCTGCATGTGGTGACTGGGCGTACTTCAATTCGTGTATGCGGTGATATTAGTAATTTCGACTACGTATTTGCGTGTTGTTCCAACGAGAATATAAGTACCTCCTCCTATTTCACCATGCCTCCTGCTGATAGAGGACAAATCTGTGTTTTTAATTTATCTTATTATTATTAATTACTTAAGATGTCATGTGGAACATGGTGTAATGGTTGCAACTCTTTACAAACGTTGTGTAAAACAAAAACTTGACCATATAAAAAAGAGTGGCGGAGAGTTTATAGCCAGTTCTTCTCTTCCGTTCTATACTCGTGATTTGAGAACTGGCAGTAAATATAAAATTAGAACCACTTCATATACATTTCTGTGACGTTCAGTGTATGAAATGTACATGCTGTACCTATATAAATTAATGATTTTGAATTGAATTGAAGAAATCATCCTACTTGCAATCTCTAATACTTATATATTTTTTTTCACTGTTTAGTACGTGAACTGTCTTTTTTGCCCGTGGTGTCAAGGAGTTGAATAGCTCCAAGATTCACGTGATGTTGGAGCATATGTTCGTGCGGTCCAGCAGTATTCTTATTATTGTGGCGACGTCCTCTACATTAATATAAAAATACATATACACATATCTTAATTTTCTTATACTGAGTTTCACATCTAAGAAATTAAACAAAAGGACATTACAACAACGGACCTCTCCAGCAATTTATTAGTTTATTGCACGTACTTAAATTTGTAATTCTAATAATGTCAATTGTAGAAATAGTAAGAAATTCTAGAAATAGTATTCTTAATCAAAACATCTCAAACATATCTAGATATAGTAATCTGTGGGCGTATTATTCCACGATCTATGGATTCATTGCTTGCCATAACCTAACGAGCAATAAGCTTCTTAACAAAATCCGACGCCTGACTAACGATGCATAGCAAAATTTTTTATATGCACCTTTGTATAAATAAACAAGCAATCAGTAGTTATTAATGGCCACTTATAATTAGTGTATGTGTAAAAAAGAAACACTATATTTAATTCTACAAGAGAATTTAGTTAAAAAGTACAATTCTTCATGTTTAATATTTTAATATCTATTAATGTCTTCCTTTAAATCTCTACTATACATGCATTACCAGTCCACATCGTATCCGTAACTTTCGTACTAACTGATCTGAATTAGTGTGATTCATGTGGCCTTTTTCTTTCTCATCTGTCCTTTTATTGTCCCTTTCACTTTTTACATTCTCTTCTTGCGATAACTTTATGTATTTTTATCTCACAGTGTTGCCTGGAAGAGATAAGGTCAGTTGCACCCCATTTTATTTATATATTTTAATTGCACCTGCAACGAAGTCTTAATAAATAAATATATTTTTGCGTTTATCCAAAATATATTTTATGCCTAAACAAAGACATTTAACTCGTATTTTCATGTACAAATTTTGTTTAATATGTTTTGCAATGTCGTTATGATTCGGTTTATGTATTTTTCTTTCGACATTAAATGAAACAGTTCCACTTTACTGGATTCCTTTTACCATATCGAAGTATTAACAATGTTTAGCAATCTTGTCTTAATCGTTTACAGTTAAGTCCATAATGTCTTATCTATCAATTAGTGTCACCCACATCTATAACAAAAATAACATATTAGGTAATAATAATCATTATTAATATAATAATTAATTATTATAAATATTAAATTTGTAATTTTTTGATTATAAGTATTTAGTTTTTAAAATAATCCAAGTATCTATAGGTATATTATATAGAATTTATAACTATAATATCATAATAAGTATTATACAGTAATTACAGATTAAGTCTACTAATAAATAATATATTTGGTCAAAGATAATTGTATAGTTTTTCGTTTTAGTAACTTCAGTACACTTATGAATGTCTAAAAGAAATTACTCCAAACTTCACTTTTAACTGCCAGTTCTCAAAGAGTATAGAGAGGACAAAACATCTAATAAAAAAAATGTGAGCCGTCACGGGACGCCTGGCAGATGTGAAACATCATCATTATTTTGTAAAAGTCATATGCAGAAAAGAACATATTGTGATAGGAACTAAATATGTCATAATGATAAAATAAAATATTACGATTTTTTTCCAGATATCGATGACTATTTATTGAATAAACATTTATTTTCATTAAATACAAATTAAAAGTATCATAGATACACACACACGTCGCCACACCGTACACACTACTGCATATAGACTGTGTATATATATACCATCGTATAGCCAGAAATCGTCACTTACAATATGCCATCAAAGAACATTAGACCTGATACACATGACATTAAACTAACTAACATAACTAAAAATTATCGTTTAGTCTCTATCAGCAGTATGAATAACAAAATAGAATCGTGCATAAACAAAACGCTTTCACACGGTGACTAGTAACGTAAAATGGTTGGTTGATTGAAGGAAATTAATTACTGTAAAAAATTTAAGACTTTCTGATTTTTCATCTGTAGTCTGCAAAACCGAAACCCGTTATTCCGCATACAGTTGGCCATCATCTCATAAATATGATCAAGGTGCGTTGTATAACATGGAGCCAACCAGAGCAGTTGAATACCACACAGAATTATATCAATTACGGATGCGTCACTTATAACAAAAATATTTTGTTAGACAGAAACCACAGCCATACAAAAGTAGGTATTGCGTTTAGAATTAACGTTGGTATCTCAATGGTATGCATTCTTGGAAATAGGGTATTATTTCGTAAAATATTTGCCGCTCATTTGTATATTAGATTGAGCATTTTGACTAACGCATGTACCAATGTAGTCCGCCAAGCGTTGGCAAGCTTTTGTATATAAATAAATAAGATTAAAAAGCATACATTACTTGAGAAATCTACTGATAACTACGATGTCATTTGGGGTTGGATTAGCGATAATTAACATACTGTACTCAAAACAATTATTGCCTCGCCGGCAAGCTACCTTTGGTGACTGCCTCTGGGTTAAACTATATATTTTAATTATGTAAATAACATTAGGTATGTATTAAACTTATATTAATTAGATTATTATACTTCAAATTCCTTCCAGTTTTTGTACATCCACCGCTACAGTTAAGCTGCTCGATATAATATATCAACGAATCGAAAGCGGAAAAAACGTGCCTACATTATTACTGAATGGACAAATAAATTCACTTAAGTCGGTGAGATAATAGCCTGAATCTGACACTGCGCCGATATTTTGTAAAAACAATCGGCAATTGACACTTCGGACAACGGTTGACCCTACTAAGTGTCCCCACTTAATGACGGTATATTTATTAATATTGATAATTAAGTCAAGTTTTTATAGCTTAATTATACATTTATACATCCTAGTTACTGTACATAACATTATTCGTTTGTTTTTTTGTTTGTAACGGAAATCTTAAATACTAAACTGATTTTGAAAATTCTTCTACCTTCTCTGACTAATTCACTCACGTACGGCGGTATCATTTAATATGTATATAGTTGGATTACACCAAAATATTTTAAAGATAAATTGATGAATATATATTGTTTTTGATCTCAAATGTGACACATATTACCAAAAAGACAGATACTAAAGAATGTATGTTATATACGTCGTAACGATATAGGTACATGTGTGAAAATAACATGAGCATGGGCACAGCGCTTACCAGATCCATACAACTTATTCACAATCGAGTGGCCCGCAATATCGCAGCACACAACTGGCGAGAGGAGTCTTTGTATTGAAAACCCGTATACGGTTTATCTTCTCAACATAAATGATTAATTGTATTGAGCGAAACAGGAGCCTCACGAAGTGATTCTGCCATGACGAAAACAACTCATCCAATGTTAATGCAGAAGAAGATGCAGAGAGACTCCACATCTCTGCGCAACGCCAAGGGATCAAGCGCAAAGTGACTGATTCTTCGACTATTTGAATCGCTCTTCATTGGATACGGTCGAGTGGAAGGAGCTGATACTGGGAATCTCCCGCCCAGAGGTGAAGTGAATTTACGGTTTATAGAGTTGTGGTGGTGGCACGGAGTGAAGTAGCGTCTCGCCTTGCTGAGAACACCAAACTTATTGGTGGCTAACTTAGCCTTTCCTTCCAAATGACCGCGAACTCAGCGTCATTTAATATGTTTCCCAGTATTTCGAAGCTAGCTGAGGCTTTAAGGAGAGTGTCTTCTAAGAGCGGAGTAGCATCTTGTATTCATGTTGTATTAATAGATTTATTACTTTATGCATCGTACGTGACATATACTAGGGGCAACGCTGTGACACGACCTTTCTGTTGATATATTCGGTTGCGTCCGTTCTCGCAAAGATCAACGAAATAAACATGCTTCAGGCTCATTCTAGGGATTGGAAAGTTCATTACGTTTATTTACGATGTGTCTTACTTACCATATGTTTTGGATAATCATCAGCTATGTAGAACGGGTTCATAAACGAGAAACGGGTTTATAATGTAGGAGTAATATTTAGTCCTTATTTATCAGTTCAAGTTTTGCTGTTTTATTTCTAAACAAAATTCTGTTTGTCAATAAATGACCATTTAGATTTCGTAATTTCAGTGTATTGTGCGTTTATAACACAACGAAATACTACCATATAAAATTATCACATACTATTTTCTAAGGCCGATTTATTTCCTATCTTTAAAAAAGTAGAATTTAGATTACATGTGTTATATAATTGTTTTCTTTGTCATCCTAATATCTTAAATTCCTTCATTACCATTGATCGGAACCTCTTCATGGATAAAGGCCTCCACCAGTTTTCCAAATATCTTCTTCTTGCTTCGGTTTTTTCTTCCCCTTTTTTTAGGAAGTTCTTCCCCTTGGTCCTTTACATATAGTAGTATTTAAAGTCCATCTTTTATCTGTACACTACGTACCCGACAGACCTGTCTTAACAATTAATATTAATTTAGGATTCGTATAATTAACTAAAATTGCTTTATAATATACAACATTCTTTGTTTGTTGTTCTGGCGCGTATATAAATAGTTTTGTTGGTATTCCGATATGGGAACAGGCGACATATAACTAACTAACTGACATAAAAACATAGATTTTCGAGATAAATGCCACAAACAATTAGCAGCTCTTATTGTTTTATATGTATTTTATTAATATAATAACTCCGATCGAAGCATTACTTTTAATGATTACTTAATATGGTGGTTAAGTACTTACATTTTCTAATTTACGCGCTATTTTCTTAATTTTTCTTTCATAATAACCTTCTCCTGACAATAACAAACACAACAAAAAAGAATTAGCGAAATCGGTCCAGTCGTTCACTCATGATGCCGTGACCAAGTGAAATAGGGATTCATTTTTAAATATATAGATTTTGCAAATGAAAATAAGATTTCTTTATAATTGGATAAACCTGGGATTTTGACTCCAAGATTTTCAGTAGTGTCCTTAGCTATACCATAACTAGGAATACACATAAACAATGTTTTGCTTCCTAGAATCCAAACAGTACTAAATTGACGTTTCATCCAATTAGAGTAAGAAGTAGGGAGCAATGCGAATGTATAATAAAGTCATAATGTAACACCGGTAGCCGGTAGGGGGCGCTAATCTGACATTAGTGGCGGTGTATTGTCACACTCCACAGTGAAACCACAGAGCAACTGAATAACAGATTCATCTCTACATTCATAAAGAAGCAATAACCAAATGACAAGGAGAAAAATCATAAATAAATCTCCCATCTGCTTTAGAGTCCCCATTGAAAAGAATAGTATATTGGTGTATATTGAGTGAATGATGAAAGTTTTGAAACTTCGCTTCCGCGATGCTTGTATTATGAAGTTGGTACGACTTTTTAAAGGATTCTATATCAAGTTGTAGTGAAGTGCATAACAAAGAAACGGCTCGGTCTGTATCGATTTGTATGGTAACTTTATTGGACTTTAATTGCTTTTATAGTTTGGATTGTTGAGCTTACATCTCATTCAACATGTGTCTCATGGGTTGAGTAAGTTTATATGTACAATGAAGCTGTAAGTTATTGGAAACAATTGGTAAACGAAAGTACTAAAAAAAATCTCGCCTTACAAAAACCTCTATCTGTAAAAGCTCTGTGATTGCCAGTAGCAATCGAGCTGAATTTATTAGCTTGAAGGGAATTGTAGTTTTCTATTTATTGGAACGTAGATATCGATTCACGTATCGCCTACACTGAGAACTGTCAGATACAAACAACACAAAAACTTACATAAAGTACAGTAAATACAATTAAATGTAATTCTCTAACGGATATGAATTTATTTAATTGTTTCCATCATTAAAACCTATCCACTGCAGTATATGGTTGACTAATACCAAATATCCCTTAGCACAGCTGTCTCTCGTTTATGCTCAACGATTAATGGCCTCTGTTATCAGATTGTGTCGGATTAACAATAAAACGGTGATACAAATTACTCAGTGGACATTTTCAGCAACTCCTTAGAGACCTTTAGCTAAGTCGTGCTCGCCTTGCTGTTAATGAGCTATTATTGTTATTTCCTTTATTCCTACATAATTATGTATTTGCATTGTATATACACGGACATTGCAGGCTACTCGAGTGTGAGGAACTCGTTATCTGGTTAGCGCTATGTGTTTTTAAGTTCTCATGTCATTTTCACACGTGTATATCCTCTATACCATATATTCATGAATATTGGCCTCATTTTAACATCTTTGATGTTTGAGAGCACAAATAAAATAATACAAAATATTTAGCATTTTCGTTAAACATTGTCAACATTATTATATTTTAATACATACATTTTTTGTCATGTGAAAAGTTTGATTGGAATGTTATCAAGAGAATAACATTCGTAATGACATTTTTCAAACAATACCTTGATTATATACTCTCAACACATAT
Source organism: Pieris brassicae (assembly GCF_905147105.1). NCBI lineage: Eukaryota > Metazoa > Arthropoda > Insecta > Lepidoptera > Pieridae > Pieris > Pieris brassicae. The sequence continues at coordinate 885,779 of NC_059669.1, forward strand.
TTCTAGTCCAGGAGGCACAGTTTGACTGAGGTTGACTCGCCTCCGACAGCAAGGCAACAATACGGTCGGTCTGTTTACGATAATGCAGATCAACTATTTTCCTTCACACTGTTCACCCGATTGTCCTTAAGAATTATAAGCGATTGTGGGACTTAAGTATCTTAAGTATAACCTTGTACTTTAATAAACAAAACTTACTATTAACCTGACACTAGAAAGTGTAGGTGTTCGATACTAAAACTTCTGTAAGATCGTGCGTTTAGATACCGGCTAGTACAGTTAAATATTTTTTGCGAGCCTTACTTTCAACATGCATCTAAGTAGTTTACCTGATATGAGAAGGTAACGTATAGTATAATATTCTATTAAATGGTCTACGTTCAAAACCAATAATTATTTTTCTAAGGCGTTGTAAATTATAACAGTCTGTAATTAAACTCAATACAATTCTCGAATAGTATAACAATTAATCTACATATTGACAGGCGTAAGTTTTCTTAGACTAAAGATTATATTGAAATATACATACCTACTTTATACGTACATGTGGTTTAGTACAATTTTGTAGTTTTTCTTTTAAATATAATAAATTATACAAAGATCAGCTTTACCTTGGTGGCTGGAAGGCTTTCACGGTCCGCTAAATAATATCCTTTGCGAAATAGCGAACTGTGGAATCGACTCCCAGAGGGGGATGCGGCTGCTCACCCCTTAAAGGCCAGCAACGCACCTACTGAAATGGGTGGCCATGGGCAGCGATGACTGCCCTTTTTGGGCGTCCCAAAGGGTCGTTCGGCCCCTATCCATTAAAGAAAGTGCGTGCGTACAATGTAAACATGTTAGAAGTGAAACTTCTTTGGCAAACTAATTTTTAAGTCTTGTTCATATTTATACAACTCTGAAACTTTGGATTTCCGAGACAAATAAAGGAACCGAGAGAGGGAAAAAGGAAGATATGTTAGGAATAAAATTATTAAAAGTGTCGAAAATATAATACAAATTATAAATTTATTTCTTCGATATTAACATGCAAATAGCCAAGCTATAATAGCTATTTGCTTCAAGCTACGTTCGCCCTTTCTCACTCTCTCTCAGGTCTCAATCGCTCTCTCCCTTTTCTTCGACAAAAACGCTGCACCTCTTCGTGACGCTAATATTATTATTATTGCGTTTCATCCGTAAAAAATGTTACCCTCATGCGCCTAAAGAAGATTCACTTTACATAAGTTCTTCTGTACAAGATAAGAACTCAATAAATACACGATTCCAAATTTTGATTTACGAATATTATCCGAAAGGTATACTATATTTTTCTTTATTACTTGTATAAGTTCTCACATATACCGGAAATTTAAGCATACATTGTAATTATATTGAAATTGAACCATTTGTCACCATCGACTATGGCTACATGCTAATAACATATAGCATCAGAAACTGTGAAGGTGACGGATCGACACATTAAAATCGATTTCACGGTGTGCCTTTAGGACGTGTCATAACCATTTTGGTATATTTCAATTAAGCGGAACAATATATTACTGAGGTCAAAGATATAGATAAACAATACTCTATATTCTGAGGCGTATCTGAAATAAATCATCTGCGTAGGTGGCCGCAACCCGCAATTACCAATTAAACGCCTCGTACGAAATTCGAATTTCAAATTCGAATACCTTGCTGCACTTCGGGAAAATGTATACGTAATTGTCAAAATATATGGAATTTGTTTTGCTTTCATTATTATGGCCAATAATAATAATTATTATTTAGTTATTTTCTCCCATATAACATTTACACTAAATAAGATTACAGTTAAGAAGGTATTGGGAGACTGGTTTCCAAACTAGGTAAGAACCTGTGATATGGATAACCAGGCTTCTATTCCACAGCAAAGTCATATTGAGTGGTAACAAAAAGTACATACATGTATGGGTAGGCATACAAATTTAACGTTTTAAATAAGGAAACAAAAACAAAATATATAATAGAGGTACGTCACTAAAGTTCGTTCGTCTAGGGGTCGTTCACTGTTCCATCGCTTTTGTCCACAATGGTATATGTTACTACTTTGTAAGAAAAGAGAATCAATGACACAAATTCTACCAGAGACAGTGATGAAGTCAAATAAAATTCCAACAGATGTTAAACTATCTATGTATTACTTTTTACTTTCAATTTTAATGTACCATCTTTTTAGTTTAGTTTGTTTGTCTTAATAACTGTGTATAACATGTATTTTTGCACTATTTGCCTATCTTAAGTAATTTAATACATTTTTCTTTACTCACAGTGTTTGCCTGGAAGAGATCGCTCGAAAGCGATAAGGCCAGTTGCCCTCCTTTTGATTTAATTATGTTATTTTTTTATTTTCTGTAGTGTAACGAAGTGTTAATAAATAAATGAAATAAAATAAAAATTGCATTAAATATGTTTTATATTCACATAAGTGTTGTTAAGACCTTACTTAACTACATAACTATTAAATCGCAAATATTGTTCATAAACATGTGGTAAGGGCAGACAACTACGCGTACTTTTTTTAAATATATTATAGTTTTAACTTATACATGTTAATACATGAAACTAACAAACTATAGGTGTACCACAAAGAACAGTTCGGTGGCCGTTGATACACAATCTTATACTAGAATAATAAGTCCTGAGTACATGCCTCGTTACAATATCTTCTTACCAGGAAGAAAGGCACACAATATTATCAGCTCGTAAGTATTTGGAGAAATTCTATTAGTTTGGGAACAAAGAGAGGTTAGACTGATGCTAATACCTTGCCTCACGATAGTTCTCAAAACGCATTAAACACTCACTATAAAATTCTAAATAGTGGACGTAACTATTATCAATTATAATTAACAAAAAGTATATCTCAACAATGACTCAACTAATAAATGTGACGATCGGGCGAGAAAAAAATATTTGGGATCACCCTCATCAAAAATTATTAAATTTAAATTATGTATTTCGAACAATAGGACGATATGTCTAATTAAAAATTTGTCGCTTCATATAATTTAATGAATAATAAAGTTTTAACGAATACAGGACGTACTTAGATAGTAAACTCCAGTGGGGCCCACATGTAGAGACTCTTACGAATAGGCTTAGCTCTGCAGCATATGCAGTAAAGAAAATCCGACAGCGTACTAAGGACAAGGCTAAAATTGTGTATATTAGCTACTTTCACGGCGTTATGTCGTACGGTATTCTACTGTGGGTGCTGCTGCACAGGTTGAATCCATATTTGTGCTGCAGAAGCGGGCTGTTCGGGGTGTTCTCTGAGGGAGTCGGTACGGAATAAGTTTCAGGAAATATTATGACACTATCTGGTCAATATAGTCTTGAAGCCTTGTTGTATGTACAAAAAAATATTAACGATTTTAAAACAAACGGTGACTTTCACCAATGAAGGAAATTGTATTCGTTTTTACAACAAACTCCCAAGCGAATTTAGAGAAATATCACTGAATAAATTCATAGCTCTCGTTAAACGTTAATTAATTAATAAAGCTTTTTATCAATTTGACGAATACTTAAATTATCCTAATCCTTGGGATTGATTTGCTCCAGTTCAAACAATTTGAATGACCCAATACTTGGCGATTAAAAAGAGTGGCAGAAAGTTTCTTGCCAGTTCTTCTTACCCGCTCTACGCCCTTGACTTGCGAACTGGTAGAAAATGTAAATTTACAATTAATTTAACTTCTCTTCTGACGTTCATAAGTGTATTTGTTTTCCTACACGAATAAAGATATTTTGAGTTTGAGTTTACTGCGATACTTATTCGGGGAGCAAACTTTTTTGATTTTGAGATTTGTTTTAATTTTTTATTATTATTATTACTATGTAGGTTAAGAAATGTAAATATTGTATATTTCTTTTTAAATATTGAGGGCTAAAGAAAACATAATAGCCTTTAAAATATATTTATTTTTATTAGGCATTCGACAATTGAATATTTCTATATTAGGCAATACATTTGATGAATCCTCTTAAATAATCAAATACATTTATAAACATTCTAGTGAGCATTATTTTAGTTAACTACAGTGTAGAGATTGATAGTATCATTTAAAATGTTATTTAATAAAGGTAACTTTCAGATATAATTTAAAGAGAAATGCAATATTTTAATAGTTACATTGTACTTATATATAATGTACAATACTTTATATTAAGAAATAATTTAAATAAATATCATAAAAACGGCAATACGGGTCGACCTACTGCTAAACTAATATTATTTACAGTCTTATAAATCATCGTAAACTTGTCTTAAAACTCATACAAAAGGGTACTTCACAAAAATAAATAAAATATACAAATCTAAAAAAATATATAAATTATATTTTTACAAAAATATATCAGTTTGTGAACCTTAACACAATTATGTTTCTATATATTTTCACTAAAAACGGGATAAAACTCTTATGATATACAAACCTATATGTATAATACTTCATGTAGTTGTCTAGCCTTTTAACTTAACAGTGCCGTTTAACTAGCGGCCTGAAAGTTATTCAGCTAGTCGGCCTAGCCTGTTGACTGTTAATTTGAATTTAGTTCCACTTTCTGCCACCTGGGCTAGCGTCGAAACTCTTGAAATAGTCAAAATGGCGTAGGCAAACCAAAACCTTTAATGGTATTTCCAAAGTTTAATTATTAATATATATTAATAATTATTAGTAACAAGAACAATGGAAGAGTGTAGTAACAATAATAATGTATAATTTAGTTGTCACTGACTGTTTTTATGTCAGATGTGTCATTTATTGTATTTCTGCGACATGATCATTTTATATTACGAATAACACACACAAACACTACGGCTAAAAACTTTCAGGCCGTTAGTTAAACGGCGGTCTTTAGTTAAAAGGCTAGGCCGTTAAATTACCGGCTAAACTATTTCGCTGCGACAAATATATGTTACGTACGTAAGTATCGTATAAATGTACTGTAAGTAGCCTGTCAATTCATTAATTTCACTATAAAATAATCGATATTATATTTCAGCTAATAATTAAACTAAAACATATAATAGTATAAACTCTGAATGGAATTAATGGTAAAAATGGCAGGTAATATTAATATATAAATGGTGTAAAAAATAGTGGTTTGTCGTGATATGTAAGATAAATAATATTAAACAACACAAAACAACAACAAATACCTACTACGAAGAAAATTGTCATACACAAGTCTCGTTTTATTTCATACGCAAGAGTATTAGGGTAACAGATTTTTATATATTATATTTATTACATTTTAAAATACTGGCAATAAACTAATATAATTTCTAATGAGTATTGTAAAATCACATTTGAGTATTCATAATCCGCTACTAGCATTGGGTGTCTTCACGAAGTATGTAACAAGAGTCCCCTTTCCCTTCACGAACGTGGGACCACGACATTCGCAAGTGTAGCCGGCATTTATCAGTACTCTGAAAATTAAACGCCTTATAAAATATACGTCGCAATGTTTATTAAAAGTATATTGCTAAGTATTTTTATTTATAAGTAATTTAGACCACATACAAAGCCTAAATAACATTGTTAAATAAAAGGCATAAGCCAATTAAGTACATGAATATAAGAGCTGAAATTAAACATTAACAACTTAATATTTAAAGAAAAAAAGAAAATGTTACTCCTGCTAAACAAAGCCAAAGTCTTCATAGTTCCTAAATCTTCAACAATTGTATTGTCTAGCTAAAGCCCAAAACATTGGCGAATTACGCAGATAATTCTTGTTCGTACGAGGCAGATGCAATGATTGTAAATGTCTTGTCACATGCGGGAGAGGAATTCTTAAAGAAATTAATGATAGCAAATAGTGGCCTAAGAGCGTGAAAAAATAAAATAAAACTTGCTGATTCCGCGCTTAATCTTAATATTTTTTAACAGGCGTAAAAATATATGTATTATATAATATAAGATTTTTCGTACAGTACAATACTTGACATTTAATATAGCTTGACGCTCGTGGCTAATAACACAGTATTGTCATAAGTTTGATAGTTTACTATGAAAAAAACTAACAATATGTGTTAAATTGTGTTTTGCTTAGTTTGAAATACGCGAGCGCCCTAAGTGTCTATAAAAAAGTTTATTCGTAATATTCTATTATTTGTGACTTGTGTGTAGAAGATACTTACTTAGCAGTATCTTCTGTGACCTGTATCCGTCCCATCATGCCCGTGGAGTCCATTCGAGAGGCAACGTTCACTGTATTACCCCAAATGTCGTATTGGGGCTTTTGAGCGCCCACTACTCCTGCTATCACTGGGCCGTGGTTAAGACCTAAACGTTTAGAAACATGATCCATAGTTATTATGCCTCGTGAATAAATTGAGGTGACTAATAATTAAAACAGTTTTACAATTATTAATAATAATGCTACAGTTATATTAAAACTTAAACATAACAGTTAAATGTATAGTATTTACAATTTTCTTAACCTACATAGAAATAATATATATAATTATAATACATTTAAAAAGTTTTGTCCCTGTAGGAGTGTACTTTTAACGCTGGCAGCATTTCCTCCTTGTATTGCGATACTTATATATTGAGCGAGGAAGGCACCAGCTCTGTGCACTTGGACCCCACGGAATAAGTCTCTTTTTTTTCGCAATTTGTGATTGTTATTTAGAAATTAACGATACAATATATGAAACATTTGTAGCTTCTTCTACCTTGAAACAGCCACCAACAACTCTCACTCGACTCTCAACTCGAGTCGCTTACACATGAGGATGCAATCATAAAATTTTGTAAATAGCTTAGTTGTATTTTATTTTAGTTTTACGTTACATTTAGTTTAGAATTTGGCCATGCATGGGCTGTAAATAAATAAATAAATAAAACTGATCGCCATCTGCGATTAGTTGATTGATTGTTTTCGTGAATCATTACTATTATTTTAAGAAACTATTTTGTTAAATTAATAGTCGTTCTAGTTTGACGGGGGGTACAATTTTCTCCCACCGAGTACTGTTTATACATTTGTGTAATTTTTTTAATTAAAAAATGATTCTCGTTCAATAATTTATTTCCCCTTGTTTATAAGAAATCAGTTTAATTGCGCTGTTTTAGCTAAAGTCTCTTTTAATGTTTAAAGAACTTTATGTCTCATTATAAAAAATGTATTTTATTTACATAAGAAACTTAATAGTTTTACCTTACATTTAGTTTAGAATTTGGCCATGCATGGGCTGTAAATAAATAAATAAATAAAACTGATCGCCATCTGCGATTAGTTAATTGATTGTTTTCGTGAATCATTACTATTATTTTAAGAAACTATTTTGTTAAATTAATAGTCGTTCTAGTTTGACGGGGGGTACAATTTTCTCCCACCGAGTACTGTCTATACATTTGTGTAATTTTTTTAATTAAAAAATGATTCTCGTTCAATAATTTATTTCCCCTTGTTTATAAGAAATCAGTTGAATTGCGCTGTTTTAGCTAAAGTCTCTTTTAATGTTTAAAGAACTTTATTTCTCAGTACAAAAAATGTATTTTATTTACATAAGAAACTTAATAGTTTTACGTTACATTTAGTTTAGAATTTGGCCATGCATGGGCTGTAAATAAATAAATAAATAAAACTGATCGCCATCTGCGATTAGTTGATTGATTGTTTTCGTGAATCATTACTATTATTTAAAGAAACTATTTTGTTAAATTAATAGTCGTTCTAGTTTGACGGGGGGTACAATTTTCTCCCACCGAGTACTGTCTATACATTTGTGTAATTTTTTTAATTAAAAAATGATTCTCGTTCAATAATTTATTTCCCCTTGTTTATAAGAAATCAGTTGAATTGCGCTGTTTTAGCTAAAGTCTCTTTTAATGTTTAAAGAACTTTATTTCTCAGTACAAAAAATGTATTTTATTTACATAAGAAACTTAATAGTTTTACGTTACATTTAGTTTAGAATTTGGCCATGCATGGGCTGTAAATAAATAAATAAATAAAACTGATCGCCATCTGCGATTAGTTGATTGATTGTTTTCGTGAATCATTACTATTATTTTAAGAAACTATTTTGTTAAATTAATAATCGTTCTAGTTTGACGGGGGGTACAATTTTCTCCCACCGAGTACTGTCTATACAATTGTTAAATTTTTTTAATTAAAAAATGATTCTCGTTCAATAATTTATTTCCCGCTGTTTTAGCTAAAGTCTCTTTTAATGTTTAAAGAACTTTATGTCTCATTATAAAATTTGTATTTTATTTTTATGAGAAACTTAATATGTATTTACGAACGAGATACACGTTGCCATCAGCCGTCCCAACTTCAGTCTATATATAATTGGTTAAATAATTGCACACCCTCATACTTAATGGAATTCTTCATATAATTTGTACGCGGCTTCGGCAAGATAAGCAAACTCGCTCGACGAGTTTTGTCTGTAGTGGTGTGTTTGTTTTTTTTAATGATAAGCTACTATGAAGAGACTTATTTAAATTAAGTTACAGGTGCTTTAAACATATAGTTGCTTAATCGTCATAATTTTTGTTTCTTGGTAGACTTTATTAGTCTGTCTTAAACAATTGTATCTAAATAGTGTTTTTATGATTTATTTTGTAGTGTTTGTAAGTTAAAAATTCTACAGTTAACACAATTTGACAAAAATAGGCGAAAGAGGTCTCAGAGACTTCATTTATAACTGAACTGCACTTAATGCAATTCATATTATGAATAAGTACAGGCTACCTTCCGTATGTCAACATAAAACGTCTTTATAAAACTTAAACTAAACATTTTACGGTATCAGTTATACATATTGTTATTTAGAAAAAAATATCTTAAACCCGCTGTCATAAATCTTTAACACACTTTATAGTTTACTCATAACAGTTCCACTAATAGTTTATTTATATAGGAGTTTATCAGTTGAAGTCTACATACCTATCCTCAGTTTAAATCTCTGAAATGATTCTCGGTTGATCTGTTCCAGTATAGTCATGAGAGCGATCGCGAATTCAACTAAAATTGCAACTGTATGTTCTTCTCTTCGGCTTGCGTCCTAAAGAAGAAAGTAACAATTTTACTTCACATAATAAAAAATGATATTTAGTTCAAAGAGAAAATGAACTAGCCCCACACTAGGATACCTGTGTCGTGGACAAACAGCCTCGTCCTTTAGACATATTGCCGTACTTGACGTAATAATTTCTAAATAAGATCCAATTTTATTTAGACATTTTATATTATTTATTTCATATATTTCCTAAACTTTTTAAATGTTATTTAAGGCAAATAGGCAGGCATTGTGTCACATTCTCAGAGGGCTCGCAAGTTCGTAGCCGACCTTTTCAGCATTAATACGCTCTTTTCTAGAAGGACCCTAAGTCGAATTGGTTCAGAAATACTTCAGTGGGCAGCTGGTTCCACGTAGTGGTGGTGCGCGGTAAAAACTATCTTAAGAAACGTTCAGTTGTGGATCGACGTACGCCGCGGTGATACTGATTTTGCATGTATAAGTTTGTTTTGTGCAAATAATTTAAATAAGAGTTAATTCTCATCACAGATTCAACATTATTTTTTGGTAACAAAAATAATAATCAACATTACTATTTCCCAAAAACTAGTATTAACATTCCTTTATTACAACTAAGCTACAATCAATACCATGACACAGTCAACTTTCTTTATCCAAGAGAAATTCCCCACAATTATTTAAGTTCTTATACGATGGCAAAACTCCAAAAAAGCATATTGTTTATTTCCATTTTTTGTCATCGTTTCTTGAAGAAAAAAATGGAAAAAAATATATGGTGGAGTTGAGTAGTTTAGGTATCCATTTTGAAAGATCGATATACGATTTAAATAACTTCGCTCGACAGAAAAAAATCCAAACAGCCAATTCTTGACACTTTGAATGCAATTTATGATGAAAATTTAAGAACATGATTTCGAAATTTACACGATATATTTTATCGCAAGCCAAGTAATACATTTCAGAAAAAAATTATTAAAATTACATTAATTTAATGTTTTACACTTTTTTTATGTAATAGCAGGCAAACGGGCAAGAGGCTCACCTGATGTGAGGCGATACCGCCGCCCATGGACACACACAATCACACTGACACAGCAATTCGTGGGATAGGTCCTTAATACTTACGGTGGCTTCTTCTTTCCCCGGACGAAGACCAGATGCAATCATGTAAGTGCTACCAATAGTTTTAATCTTCTCAATACAGCTGAATTTGGGTTTCAATAATAACTGAAACAAAAATTCATAACACATCACACGACAAAACTGTACGAAATAATATTTTAGTTGAAAATGACAATACCAAAGATATTGTTGGCATGCAAACAAAACCATATATTGTGTCGCTCGTCTGTGATTGGGCTAAATAAAATCAACCAATCACATTCAAACGACACCCAACGGGCGTTTTACATACTCACTCCCCTGTGGACAATTTGGGAAAGCTGGTCTTAACGACTTTCATTTATTTATATACAAGATCGCGTAAAGCCAATACCAATATATCGATCCTGGCCCAACTCCGCATACGGACACGGCTGACCACCATATGCCTACAACGAATCGTATCTTATTTGGGCTATACACTGCGCAGAGACGATAAGAACTTGGAGAAACTGATCGTGGTTGGTATCACAGAACGCAAAAGATCACCAACCAAGTGAAAGACTCATCATCCTCAAAACGATACTGTTATAAGAGAGGCGAGAGACAGAAACCGATGAAAACCAGTTGGGCTTGGTTAACTTATTACTTAAAACGTATAATTCTCGAATGGAACTTCTCAAGTTAAGTAAAACATGAGTAAGGGTTTATTATTAATTATAATAATCGTTTATTTGCCAAGAGATCTAACAGTGATTAGATTGATAAATTACAAATATCCAAACAATCAGCCATATATAGGCACGCAAATGTCATATCAATTTTAACAATGTCTTATTAAGAATATAAAATAATGTCAAAGTTAAATTATTTACAATCGGTGTCAAATCTATGGTCCAAATACTCGCCTACACTATAAAGGCACTTTGACTTAAAAAAAATTATCAACTTCCCCTTGAAATTTAGATGGCAGTGATATAACTTCTAGGAAGGTGATTAAACAGTTTAATAGCCATGGCGTAACAATTATTTGTATACAGTGTGGTGGAGTATGCAGGCACCCACGCCCGTGTTGGATCCTTCGATATATAAAGGCAATTATTCTTTGGGACACTGAATCCTTATATTCGATATTGAAACAATATTGGTTTTAAAGAGTTACCTTGTCAAAATCGCAAATAATCTCGTTGAGCAGTCTCAAGCACTCCAATCCCTGTTTGTTGACGTCTGTCTCATCGTAAAATTCTTTGTAGTTGGGGATCGAAGCGAACATAACCGCTATACTCGAGTAACGCTCGTGGTACAATTCCTCCTACACAATTGTAATCAGAAAAAATTAAAAACGTGAACTCATTATTTTTGAAAGTAGTTAATAATAAATAATTAAATCGATAGCGAATATAAATATATGTTTAAGCCTGTGACGAGCACTTACTTGTTTAAATGAATATAATACAAAATATATCAATTACCTTGGAAACAACTGAAGTCAAGAAATGTTGAGCGACGTGAGCGGGAAGAATATTTTCTAGTAAAATCTGTTAAAAGAATAAACTTAGCTGAATTTACTTCAGAAATAGGTTGTAATTGAGTTTGTAATTGAGTATTATAATATATGTCGCAGATTCAACGCGATTAATAATTGCAAAATTGGTGTTACTACCGTCGTCCGACATTATAACACAGTCAGTGCGCACGTCCGGCGCAGGCGACGTCCGAAACTCAAGTGACTAGAGAATTCACTTACTGCCACGCAACAGTCGCGCCGCTGACATTTGGTAGATCACACAGACTAGGCATTGTCAATTGTCAACGTTGACAGTCTACCTTACCTTACCACACCGCATTCTACGACTAACTTCAGAGTGGCGGGAATTTTAAAATATTCATTCTCCGACATATATTATTAATAGTTTAATTGAGTATTATAATATATAATTTACTCTTTATAGATTAACTAATTGTTTAACCATGTTATCAAATCTACGACTATGCCATATTGTTTTTAAATTTATTTATTTAAAAAAACACACAAAGGCACCAAAAAGCCACACTACAGTACTATATAAAAAAACATATCTTAAAAAGAAAAATGTAGTACAAAATAAATATGATGATTGATGAACTAAATAAATTAATTTGAATTTCATTAACTAAAATAACAATGAGTTTTTTTAATCCTGGTCTTATCAAATAGCAAAACCATTTAATAGTTGTTAATGCTTTATTTACAATAAACAAATCAAAGAACAGCAAAAAACAAATTAATAAACAATTAAACTGCAGACAGGAATGACAGGATTTGAACTAAGCCTTTTTCAGAAAAGGCCACACAGATACCTAAAGAGAATGATGAAGAAATGACACTTTCATTTAAATTTAATAGTACCTTATTAATTCCCCTCATAGTCTCAACTTCCTCCTGCTCAAATTTTAGCTTGTCCTTCCATAAAAAGTCGGTTCGAGATGTGAATTCGATTTGCCTGTCCAGTATGTGTAACAGTGCCGCTAGAAAGACTAGTACTAGGCCCGCTTTGGCTGAATATGGAAGCATTGAGAATCTGGAAATACCTTCAAGTAAATTCTTAGAAACGACATCCTAATAGTGTAGCACCAGTCACACATATGACAGTTAAAAATTAGTAAAAATTCAGAACTCCATTACAATGTATGTCGATAGATATTGATCCTTCGATCCGGAAAAATTGAGGCAATTAACTTTACTTTGTTTATTTTTTCTTAAATTTCTATAAAGTCTTTAGGTCTTAAAGTTTTAGATTAGATTAGTATTTCCATGGAAAATTTATTACGCATTCATATATATTTATATTTGCTACAAGCAAGACAATTCTGTGTTACAAACTTAGAAATGAAGTTTCCAAATAATATTAATAAAGTTTCACATTTAAAAATTCTTTTTACCTAAAATTAAATAGAAATACTTACTCGGTATCAAAATCCCGGTACTGGTACTGACTGAACAGTTCCGCGGAGGCGAAAAGTGTGATGTGCGTTACCAGAGTTACTACCATCAGAACAAGTTTCAGAACAAATCCGATTCGAAGAAATACAGATATTGAAGCTAGAGTTAGTACAGAGCTGTAGAGGTAGCTCTGAAATATAAACAAATTGCTTACGGTATGTCAATATATTTAATATTAACTTTAACTATTAATAAATCGATATAGTACAGAGACTGTGTCACCGGGATGCTTTAGATAATCGAGGATTTTATTTTTACTCTATAATTAACCACTCACGTGCAACAATAGAACTTATGCGAAACAAATAAATGCAGGGTGACTGACAGATGTAGAGTCTCTTGGGACGTAACTCCAACGATTTAAGAAATCACCACGCTTATAAAATTACAAAGCCTAACCGAACATTTACAGTCTGGGCTCCTATAGATATTATTCCTACAAATTTGTCAATAAATAACTATTTTCTACAGCTTACAAGCAGTTTTATATAGAGCTACTTACAAATGTTTGATTTATTTCTAACACACGAACAGTAGTTACATTATTCTCAACCCACATAGTAATAATAATAATTAAGAATGGATAAATAGCGAATAAAACAAATTGAGAGTCGTATTCAATTAATTGTTACGACATGGCTTTCAAACTATTTAATCACCTTCCTAGAAGTTATATATCACTTCCGAGTAATGCTCTCAAGGGGAAGGACCAAAATTTTTAATAACAGTTACAAATATCTTATTTAACTGTTCTTATTATGGAATTATGATTATTAATATGATTGCATGCCTATTTTTAAGGTTTTCTTTTATAATTGATCAATCTGAATCACTTTATTTCCAAAATTCATATCTATATTTTAAAAAGTTCCTCGTTGTATACCTATTTGTTGAGAGAGGAATGAATCAGCTCTGAGCTCACCGGTACTATCGACCAGGTGACAACATTTTAAATCAATTTTTAATATTCCCATTAATTTACATACCGGAGCAGATTCAACATCGATATTAATTGTGATTCCGGTGATATTTGTCCCATTATCACTAGTGTAATTCTTCACCCAAACTTCCGCCGGGAATTCTTGGATCAAATATGTTTGGAACTGAAATATTATTATTCTTCTATATTTATAAAGCTGATAAGTTTATTTGTTTGATTGTATAATCGTATGGGCTGCTGTTTCGAATTGGAAAAGTTTTAATTTTTCCATATATATTATTTTTTATATTGCTTAATATATATATACGAATCACTACCACAGACTCATCTAATTTTGGTGCCTAAGATGTTACAACACAGTATAAATTTTAATTACTTATAAACTAAACAGTAAAAAAAATAGAATTTATGTTCATGTTCAAGTTCATGTGTGATAATGTGGGAAACGTGACACAGATATTTTTTACTCTGAAGGGTTTCCAAATGTGTACATTATAACGAATTGTTGTCAAATGAATAAACATATATAATATTTTTTATTTTTATTTTAAATTCATTACATATACTACTTAATGAATAAAAAAAAATACCTGTATCATATAGCAACAGTACGAAAAAATATTTCATGGCTTTGGTTTCGGTGTTTGACCAGCCAATAGTTTTTATATAAATTTATTAATCATGCATAAACAAATAACATAATAATCAAACTTACGAGATTAATAACTGCGCAGGCGCCGATTAAAACTGCTGATACCAAAAACATTGTCAACCTTATGTAGCTGTTTCTGGCAACCACCTGGAAGAATAGGTCAATTATTTTAGTTATGTTTAGTAATATTTTTTTTGGTTTTTCTAAAATTACGTAAAATAGCCAAGTACGCGCACTGTCCCCGAATGGGGGCTAAGGACGCATTTCTGCTGTATCTGTATCTGCTCTATCGGTCATTCTTAACGATGATCAGCATCACACAAATTTTTAGGTCTAAAATTTCCGAACAATGATTTCCTTCAACGTACAAGTAAAATTTAATTTAGTAAATAGGAAGAAAAATCTTTAACAGGCAAAATTAACTACTATAATTTTACTTTTGTCGCGGTTTTTGTTATAATTGTACTGTAGCTTATCGAGAAAAAATGGTTTGTAAAGAGTTACATTGATATGAGAATTGGCAATATTAAATAAAATTCACGATGTTCGACATTTGTAACTTAGTCGTAACCGTCTAATTGTACTCTTTGAAAGTACGCTTACGTCTCTTTCTGTCTTATTGAGTTTACGCTGTGATGAAAAGAGACAGGACACATCAGTTGGGTTGCAATTATTTTTATGGAAAATATTTTATTTCACTGATTAGAAAATAAATACAAATTTAAAAGGTTTGGTGTAGGGGTCACCGGTATTATCTACCAGACACAGAATTAGTGTTCTTCAATTAGCCGGTGCACTTAATAGATATAAGTAATTTAGTTTGTGATTTAATTAATATAATCATTACCTGTCCAGGCTTAGTACAGTTGTCTGAGTAAATGTCCGGGACATCCGATAGGAGATGCATCCCCCTTGAAGGGAATTGTCCGTCGTACCACGACAAGTACAAAAACACGATTAACGTTAGCAATGTAGGGCCAAAAGAAGCGTACAGAACAATACCTCTGGAAATAGAAAATCTAATTTATATATTGCCCTAAGTTTTTAGAATCTCTTTCTCGTTGCTAGACCAGAAAGAGACCAATACATCTGCCGCAGATACGGTTTAACAAATAAAATTCCGTTGTCTGAAGAACCTGAGCCAAAGTTTTAATTTCCATAGCTTCGAAGGGCCCTCATTCCTCAGTTTAAGTCAGCTTTAGATAATTGTCACAGTTCACGTTTACTAGTCCCTAAGTTTTTAGATTCTCTTTCTCGTTGCTGGACCAGAAAGAGACCAATACATCTGCCGCAGATACGGTTTAACAAATAAAATTTTGGTGATCTGAAGACCCAGGGCCAAAGTTTTGATTTCCATAGCTTCTAAGGGCTCTCATTCCTCATTTTAAGTCAGCTTTAGATAATTGTCACAGTTCACGTTTACTAGTCCCTAAGTTTTTAGAATCTCTTTCTCGTTGCTGGACCAGAAAGAGACCAATACATCTGCCGCAGATACGGTTTAACAAATAAAATTTTGGTGATCTGAAGACCCAGGGCCAAAGTTTTAATTTCCATAGCTTCTAAGGGCTCTCATTCCTCATTTTAAGTCAGCTTTAGATAATTGTCACAGTTCACGTTTACTAGTCCCTAAGTTTTTAGAATCTCTTTCTCGTTGCTGGACCAGAAAGAGACCAATACATCTGCCGCAGATACGGTTAAACAAATAAAATTTTGGTGATCTGAAGACCCAGGGCCAAAGTTTTGATTTCCATAGCTTCTAAGGGCTCTCATTCCTCATTTTAAGTCAGCTTTAGATAATTGTCACAGTTCACGTTTACTAGTCCCTAAGTTTTTAGAATCTCTTTCTCGTTGCTGGACCAGAAAGAGACCAATACATCTGCCGCAGATACGGTTTAACAAATAAAATTTTGGTGATCTGAAGACCCAGGGCCAAAGTTTTGATTTCCATAGCTTCTAAGGGCTCTCATTCCTCATTTTAAGTCAGCTTTAGATAATTGTCACAGTTCACGTTTACTAGTCCCTAAGTTTTTAGAATCTCTTTCTCGTTGCTGGACCAGAAAGAGACCAATACATCTGCCGCAGATACGGTTTAACAAATAAAATTTTGGTGATCTGAAGACCCAGGGCCAAAGTTTTGATTTCCATAGCTTCTAAGGGCTCTCATTCCTCATTTTAAGTCAGCTTTAGATAATTGTCACAGTTCACGTTTACTAGTCCCTAAGTTTTTAGAATCTCTTTCATGTTGCTGGACCAGAAAGAGACCAATACATCTGCCGCAGATACGGTTAAACAAATAAAATTTTGGTGATCTGAAGACCCAGGGCCAAAGTTTTGATTTCCATAGCTTCTAAGGGCTCTCATTCCTCATTTTAAGTCAGCTTTAGATAATTGTCACAGTTCACGTTTACTAGTCCCTAAGTTTTTAGAATCTCTTTCTCGTTGCTGGACCAGAAAGAGACCAATACATCTGCCGCAGATACGGTTTAACAAATAAAATTTTGGTGATCTGAAGACCCAGGGCCAAAGTTTTGATTTCCATAGCTTCTAAGGGCTCTCATTCCTCATTTTAAGTCAGCTTTAGATAATTGTCACAGTTCACGTTTACTAGTCCAAATAGGAAACTTACGAGCCTTCTAGCAATGGGAGCGTCCATGGGCGGTATCACCTAAAAGCGAGGCTCCTGTCCTTTTGCCCTCTATTACATAATACAATTTATTAATAAAGTGTAGAAGACACATAACTTATTTTTTATTTAGGTTATTTTCAAATGATGGTAAACATCAGCTCTGTACACGGAATCTTTAGCTACAGCTAAAACAACTCATTAATAAACCAATATATACCAATGGCACTACAACCTTTAAGGTCTTCAGTACCTGTTCCATGATAATTTCTAATACGCGAGTGGATGATCAACCTTCTGTGCCTGACACACCCCGTCACCTTTATGGGTACCTTCCTACGAGCGTACAGACAGAAAGTCCATTGGTACAGAGCCGATAATCGAACCGATACACGGATGAGAGTCCATCAGGTTCGTCGCATTAATAATAAATATGTCAGCCAAAAAATAAATATCTAGAATATTTGAATGTTAAAACTTACTTAGGTAACGTTATCAGCTGTATAAAAGCCAATAAGAGAAATAATGCGCACGCGCAGGCCACGTAGTATTTGAACAGTGTGTCTGGTTGGCTGCGATATTGATTCTCTTGAGTCCTATTTTTGAACCATAAGGTGATACGGCTCATGCCTTCTGAATTTGTGCTGGGAAAAGATTATATAAAGATTATTAATAGAAAAATAAAGATTATTAATAGAAAAATAAAGATTATTAATAGAAAAATAAAGATTATTAGTAGAAAAATAAAGATTATTAATAGAAAAATAAAGATTATTAGTAGAAAAATAAAGATTATTAATAGAAAAATAAAGATTATTAGTAGAAAAATAAGATTATTAATAGAAAAATAAAGATTATTAATAGAAAAATAAAGATTATTAGTAGAAAAATAAAGATTATTAATAGAAAAATAAAGATTATTAGTAGAAAAATAAAGATTATTAATAGAAAAATAAAGATTATTAGTAGAAAAATAAAGATTATTAATAGAAAAATAAAGATTATTAGTAGAAAAATAAAGATTATTAATAGAAAAATATGCTCGTGAAATATTCGAAAAGATCTAAATATGAGTATATTTGTAAATAATAAAACAGATTATGTTTATCTAAACAAGAACAGTTGATCATTATATAACTTATGTATGATACACGATATCATAGAGGTTGTAAATCTGTCAATCTGTCAGTAGTGCATTGGATCATTCGTTCAGTTGGTCACTGATCGCTTGCGCCGGAGATATGCTGACTAATTGTAAAATTAAATCGAAATGTGGACGACGTGATAAATATCTGGCTAATATTAATCGCCGCTTTGAATCTACGATTTACCTGCAAAGATTAGAAGACAATTAAAAAAAATTAAAACTACCTGCAATCGCAACACGTTCTTTGTGGGAGTAGATTTTGCTCAATCATAGCCAGACTCTGAAATCATAAATAATAGCCAAATACAGAAACAGACAACAATAGAGGTCTTATATAAATGGTAAATTTGATGACAGAAGGTACGACAACACACTTGCGTTGTATGTTGATGCTTTTGTATCTTCCATCATTTGGCATGATCAGTTTTACTTCCTTCTTCAGTATTGTCCAATCTCCAGTACCACACCCAAACACAATTTTTTTTATTTACAGGCCAATTGTCAGGATGACAGTGATTAAAGTATTGTCTTTTATTAACATAGCTTTTATATTATCGAAATGCAAATCGCTGGATTACATCCACAATCTCGCGTCTGCGTCTTGGACATGCTTGCATCCCTGTTCATCTAGCCAAGCTCCGGATTAGGGATCACTCTATATGTGAGTGTGGCTTGGATGAAGGCACTCTATCTCACATACTATTTAATTGTCCCAAACTAACTTATCCTCTTTATGACGTTCTTCCCCCTAAAGTCCCCCGTCCTTTAAGTGTTAAATGTTTGTGTTTAGTCCATATTGTAGATTTTTATGTAAATATATAGAAAGCAATAGAATTAAAGTGTAATTTATAAAAATTATTCATAAATAGTAAACAGTATTTAATAATGCTTTTACTCATATTTGTGTTGTCTGTGGTGTCTCAAAACTAACAATCGAATTTCAAAAATTTTTTTTGTGCATATTCAAAATTAACTTAATTATTATTTTTACCGATCAATCTCCGTCGTGTCTTCACCTTCTACAAGACACTGGCGAAGTACCTTGTGCCCAGTTGGCATAAATAAAAGCCATAAACAAGAACAAAAAAAAAACATAGCTTTTAGACATTTAAAGAAAACACTTTACTTAACACTTTACCGGAAGCTATGTATTATTATAAACTTATAATTCTTTATTTTATTTATTAACATTTCGTTACATTACAATATAAAAAAATGAACATAATTAAATCAAAAGGAGGGCAACTGGCGGCCTTATCGCTTTCGAGCGATCTCTTCCAGGCAACCACAAAGTTATTAAGACAAAACTAAACAGGAAACAAAAAAACAAACTAAACTAAAAAGATGATACCTTAAAAATAAAAAGTAAAAAGACACATAAATCACGATAATTTAAGATAAGTCTCACGTCAGTAGAGTAGTTAGTAAGAAAACTAGGGGTACAATGTGGACAGGTAATGTTTGTACAGAAGACATTTTTATTTAGAAGAACAAATTATTTTACAAATTTAAAAATTTCCCGACGTTTCGAGTGCTTTACAGCGTCACGCACGCTGTCACGGTGACTGCAGACAAAAGGTGTTAAATGTCAAAAGTATCACAGCTGTAGAGAAAGTTGTGTTATCTGTATTCATTTCCCCTGAGTTGGTATCGAATAAAAGATGACGGGTTTTTGCAGAAATGACTCCCGGTGTCTTCTATTGTCACGGATTGTTTGTCTGGAGATTTTAATTTGGATATTATTAGATCCCAGGTGTTTGATAATTTTAGGCCGTCTTCTCTATTGATTGAGTTTATAATATATAGCTTCAATCCGGTAAAAAAGTGTTTTCTTTGACAGTGATTATATTCACTTTCTGGTGCACCAATAATAAGCAATCCCTTTTTGTTTTGGTGGTTAACCTTATCTACGCTAACTGACACAATTTTGTTATAAATAGATTTTTCTTCACATAAGTTTCTAAACGTTCCACCGTCGTGTCTTTTTAAGCGTACGGTCAGTACATAAGAATCTTCCTCTCTGTTCCTTTAATATGTATCACATTTTTGAAATAACCCTTTTTACCTCCATTCGATGGTACTTACACCGCGGGCTTTCTATTTATTTTTCTAGTGACACTATATTACTAAAGGTTGGCTAGTCTAAAAAGCTCCTCAGCGGATTTGACGCCGGTTCACTTCCGTACGTTCCGGAACCACGACTTCTTCAGACCAGATTCGCCATTTAACTTTTCTTTGGTTTCCAAAATAATACGTTCGGTAATAACGGTTTTCCTTGTTTTTTCTATATTGGCAATTTATTTTGGCCTTCAATTCCTATTAACGCCGACTTCGGTCCACATTCCTTTATAGCATATCGATAACTTGGCTATTATGCTTTACGATCTCCGCAAAAGATTCTCGTCAATATAAAACAATAATCTAAAATATAAAAGTAATAACATTACTCACCGATATGCCAATATTTTTTGCCAAAGTTGAATCAGTAATATTGGCAAAAGGTTTGTCGGCGCCCCAACACTCGACATACTTTGTCATTTTGCTTGACGGCCGAGACCTACTCGGAACGCCAGGTATTGCTGGAACCATTTTCGTAACAATTTATTTTAATATTATTTAAAATTCTGTGTAAAATATTAATTCCACCCTTGCCACGCGGTTTTAATGTAAAGTTGAATAGAATATATATTTTATGAAGAAATCAAGTTGAAGCTAAAAATAAAAGTGTAATGTGTAAATCTCAATTTCACGTTGATATGAAAAATAATCAACGACAGACTTACTCCCACATAAATCCATGTTTAAGCCTCAAAAAAACAAATGAATTAAAACGTTAAGCGTTCAATAACAAATAAATTAAAACGTGCATAGAATAAAATAAATAAAAGTAAACTCGGCTAAATTTATAAAAGTTTCCCATTCAGTATTCCATTTAAGTGATATACCTATTACTTCTTTTAAATCTGATGTTAAAACGTATGAAATCTTTATGAGTGATCTAAATGTCATGGAGTTAATAATGGAGGTAATGTTAAAGAAATAAAAACGTGCAATTACAACTAACAAGTAGAATCCATAGAAATTGTGCTCAACATTCGCGTGAATATCGGCGCTGAGTGCTCCTTGGTTGGTGTCGGTGTATCCGACTTGCGCTCTTTTAAACAAAAAAATATAAATAAATAAACTTCAATAATTCTGGGATTTTCCTTTACTGACACACCCTAATACCCTCGAGGGGTATACCGAATGTTTAAGAATGTTAAAAACAAAATTAAATTCACAATTTAAATTACTATATTATGTAGCAAGACTTAGTTCTAAACATGAAAGTAGCTTTATAGATAAATTCTACTAGATTTCAAACAAAGCATTATTTGCATCTATATTAAAAAGCATCCAGCCTCCTACTCGTACCAAGTTTAAGCTTCGTATGAACATCGAATTCAATCTTACCAGTTCCCATGATTGGACTAATAGCTCCAATGATGGATCCACTCCGACTTTTAGGTTTAACAACTGCACCATTACCCAAAGTTTCTCCTGTATTAGCAGTATTATTATTCTCAAAAGCCACACTTTTGTGTCCGTCTACTTTTACTGAAGCTCGTCTACTAAGATCTGGAAGTTTAACAGTTATTTCATTACGATCTTAAAATGTATAATTTTTCTATTTACCTGAAACATTAAGATTAGAATTAAGAAATAAAAAGCTATAAGCATATATGTTACAGTGGTTGCCTGGAAGAGATCGCTCGAAAGCGATAAGACCACCAGTGGCCCTCTTTTTCATTGAATTATGACAATTGTATTATATTTCTGCATCGAAGTGTTAATAAACAAAAAAAAATATTAAAAGATCGTACAGATAACATTCAGAATGGAATATAATCAATTTCCTCTACTTTGCAACCCTAATCTTCTCTTCTTCTTCATAATCTTCATTACTGAAGGTCGTGCCAGTCTAAACCGACACGTAGACTTGCTGCCTCCACACCACTCTTGTGGCTTAGCTTGTCTCAGTGCATTGGGGATATTGAGACCCATAATTGTCTTTATTTTGTCACAACAACGGGTAGGCGATCGACCCCGACTTCTGCCATCACTTCCCCCCTACCATTACCCACTTGTCCAAACTATTTGGCTCTCTTCTGGGAATATGGCCAAAGTAGTTCAGCACCCCTTTGTAAATCATAGTCGTGACTTGTGGTGATTTTTAATCTGTTGTGTATGGTCTTATTAGTTCTTTTTGGTATCCATGATTGCTTATTTTTGCAGTCCATGGTATTCGCAACATTCTCCTCTAACTCACATCTCAAATGCCTGTATCTATTTTCGGCCTGCTGCACGAATTGATTGGAACTTTGATCCGTACAAAAATAAGGAAAATACCAAAGTTCTGACGAGCCGGCTCTTGGTAGTATTTGACATGTTTCTGCTTAGTCATATTCTGGTCAGTTTGCTTACGGGTTTCCCCGTCACCTCCTCCCTGGTTACTTATGAGTGAACCTAAGTAAGGAAGAAGGCAACCCTAGTAAGGAAGAATAAAAAAAGAAATAGTAAATGTCAAGTACCAGAACTAGAAGTGAATAACTAATTTTAACAATAAAAAATGACACAACTACTTGAATTGAATCTATCGAGATCTGTATTAGGTTTTTGTACCCGTATTAAGAGTATAAGAAAGAGCTTTTTTATTTAATAACTTAATATATATTAAATAAATATCATCCAAAAATAGCTCAAACCTGGATTCCTCATAGACTCGGCTCGCATTACTTTGGTCCCTTCCTGTTCATTAAAACTGTGTTGAGACGGAGCCGGACTTATATTCTCGCGCGGCTTCGTCGGTGATACGTCTTGGTATATAGACGATACAATGCTCGCCTTTCGGTCTATTGTACATACAGAGAGACGACCGTTATCTGACGGTTTCTGAAATATTTTCGAAAGATAATGAGAACTTCTCGTATGTAAGTTTTAGGAAATGTCTTATTTTTTATGTTACAATCTCGAACATGTATTGTGTAAATTATAAAATTAAAAAATAAATCAATCAATGGCGCAACAACCTTCTTAGGTCTGGGCCTCAGGTTTTGTATCTGTTTAATGATTGTCAATCTAATGAGCAAGTAGATAAGCCTCCTGTGCCTGACACACGCCGTCGACTTTTAGGGTCTAAGGCAAGGTTTCCTCGCGATGGTTCCCTCACCGTTCGAGCGAATGTTAAATGCGCACAAAGAAAGAAAGTCCATCGGTGCAGAGCCGGGAATCGACCTACGACCTCAAGGATGACAGTCACATGCTAAAGGCACTAGGCGAACACTGCACCGACCATTCAAAAGTTACGCAAAAAAAGTTTAATACGGTGAATTAATATCTCTAACTGAAAGCAGCACAGAATGGAAGAAAATTTTATTTTTTCTTCTATAAAGACAAAGCCATAACCGTTATGCAAATTAACCTCGTTACTAAAACTGTGTAAAAGTTTAATTAAACGCAAAAATTCGTAATCTCTTCAAAGAGGTTTCCTAACTTTACCCTGAAGTTAATAATCAAGGGATCAAAATACATCTCCAACTGTTATTTAAGCAAAGATTATTTTGAGATGGATTTGAAGAAAAACCAATCAAAGGGAGCAATCAACGTCAACTGGATATAATATTTTCTTTCTCAATAACGTCGTTTGAATTGATTATGGAATATGTAAGATTGTAATCATAATTGTATTATCTTCAAAGAAAATCTTTATTTATAAAATGTTGTGAAAGTGAAAACCTGGTGTCAATAGTTTCGATAAAGAGAGTTACTATATTTCCACCTGCCCACTAAAGTAGTTCCGAACCAATTTTTGCCAACAGTCACTTGCGAATCTTCTGGCATTGTGAGTGGGCAGTATCACATAACGACAGGTGATCCTCCTGCCTCATTCATGACATAATATAGCATCTATTATACAGATACGAGGTAATGTTGTCTACATCGTATCCCTAACTATCGTACTAACTGATGTGAAATTGATCTAAAACTATCGTGATTCATGTGCACGTTTTCCTTTTCATGTGTCTTTTTTTTAATTGTCCTGTTTAGTGTTTACATATGTTTTAATTGTTTTGTCTAAATAACTAAATTTTATATGTAATTTTGCACTTCTTGCGCTTGCCTTATCTAATTTATATTTTTTTTTTTGAAGTGAAACTTCTATATCGGCGTTGGAAGAAAACTACCGTCACATTTTTCGGTTACGCGCCATCTTTATTCTGTCCCTACCACTTTTGATTCGAAGTGATTCGAAGCCATTAATAACAAAAATATATAATAACGATAACAATGATAGTCATAATTCTATTACAAATAATGAAATTCTGTATTAATCTTAGTAGTAATAAGGTAAAATGAAATAATTGTATTATTTGTATTCATTTCCATGATAATAAAAGCCGTTTGTTAAATTTTATCTACTTTAACTTTATTTAACCAATTTCTGTAAAATTACATATAGTAGATCATTTTTTGACAAATAAAGTCATAACTAAGTTGCCTTTCTTGCGTTTGTACACTAGTATACGTACACATTTTTTTTCATCAAACATTGGTTGCCTAGAAAAGATCACTCGAAAGCGACAAGGCCGCCAGTTGGCCTCCTTTTCAAATAATTATGTTAATTGTATATTTCTGTTCGCAACGAAGTGTTCATAAATAAATATAGACATTGTTATGTCATAAAATCCACAATGAATGAATTACACATTATTTATTTATTACTTTAGGTTGTTTTACTTTAGGTTGATTGGTCCTTATTTGGTTAAAATAAAACTTCCTAATAATTCGTTGAGAAGAGGTGAAGATGGAATGTGGAATGTGTTTAATTTTTAAAAACTGTAGATTTATATACAAAAATTATCCTACACTGGTCACTAGTGGCAACATGTGGTACCAAGATGCGAAGGGTGCGTAGACGATAAAATCTAGGCGCGGCAAAAAGTTGTCCTTTTCTGCGCGCAACCGTCGAAGGGTACGAACGTGTTCTTCTCAGAACAGTTCGATATCGTGGTCTAACGATAACGCCAATTAACTGTTCTTTTCAGAACAAATTATTGTTTCATGACGATAACGTTTACAACTGTCCTTGTCAGGACACATCACTGTTTCATTACGACACGTACTAATCCCCTACATTACTAACAGTTTTGTTACTTTGCAAATATCTGAGCACATAAAACTAGCGATTGGTCCGATGGTATTAAACCGTTTGGTACAAATACTTGATTACACTAGGACTACTAATAATTAAAATACTATTAAGATATGGAAATACGTCTAGGTCATTTGAACTTACACGAGGTGCTAACTTGTCCTATAGTATATGAAACAATGAGCTGAATGGACAATTATACCGACTGACTTGTAATATGTATTGGTTTTGCTTGTGCAGTTAAGCGTAGAATTCTAACATCAGCCCTATACATTGCCAATTTCCTGAGCTACCGACGCGCAACAGCCTTTGACAATAGCATATACGTTATTACTTTGTACATCATACACCCATTTGCCTTTTTATTAAACTTTTGATGTTAATTATATTTATAGAAGTAACAAGTATTCTTTTTCGACAATATGGTCTGCCTTCTATGATTAACGTTTTGTCGGTCTTATATATGCTGCTTGCGATAAATTCTTTCACCGTTCAAGCAGGAGTAATCACGAAAAAATCTCATTGATGCAACTGGAGGTCAAATGCAAGACAATGGATAGTATCGAACCCTTCAAAAGGCCAGGTAAATTAATATGAAATATTTTTTCAATTATAATTAGGTTCAATTAAGTTGCAATTAAACCGCAAGAATTTATCTAAAAGATACTAAGTTTTATTTTGGTTTAAAGTTGTTGTTCTATGGCATTTAAATGTATTATTCTATAGAGACACGCTTTGCTGAGTAACGACTATAGATTACAGTGTAATCTCTATATACGACACTGAAGGGATTGTGTATTTTATGGCGTTATAGAGAGTTGTCGTTAAATTCAGATGCGAAAAACGTATAGATAATCCATGAGTCCTACTTATTGGTCAGTTTGTAAGCAAAAGAACGAATTTCTTAGAAGGTTCGTATGCAAGATGCCGACAGTCAAGTTTATTGCGGGCTAGGATAATAAAGTGACAAAAGAACGAACACAGCTGTGCAGTTTTTACTAATATTAGCAACTTAAAAATTACTTTATTACTCAATTGTTGTCGTAATTGAGAGTGTAATGCTAGGTAGAGTATCATTGTACAGAAGGCAAGCTAATAAGCATTGAAATGAATTGGCTTTAGTTAGTTAAGCTTGTCTTTTCCGATATTGACGCTTTAGGGAGTTCGTCGTTAAATCGTAATGTGGAGTTTACACTTCATATTAATCATTTAACTTAGTGTTTTCCAATGTGGGGCCCACGCCCCTAATGTAAAGTGGGCTAATTCAAAAGATTATTAAATTTATTTGGAATTTGGATTTCACTTTATCATTATATGTTTTGAAAATTTACTTACTTTTTCATTTATAATTTCCTAGTTGATTCTTCCTAAAACCTATCATTTAAGTTTCTTAAGTGAACAATTCAGTTATTTCTATAAAAAAATATGTACGGATAAGAATTTTAGAAAGGCACAAAAATGGTTAAGAATCACTGATGTATCTAGATTGTAGAGCACTTGTCCACTATTAATACGATCTGTACTTTTAAACCACACACGTAAAATCTACGAGAATAACTATAACTCTTAATATTATTTTCATTAAATAATTCTTCATCAAAATTCCTCACTAATACACTGTATAAAATTTACTCTCAAACAAACATGATCTGAATTAATTAATATCATTGAAAGTGATAGTGAACGAGGTAGATGTAGAGACATAGACAACGTAGAGTCATTGTGTGATTAATGGCATCGTAACAATGGAGCTCACTGATGAATTAGTGCTCTCTACTTGAGAGTCTGTTTATGACAGCTTTCATTCTATCCGGGTAGACAGTCTTGCTCTCAATTTATTTTTATCTACAAAAATCGAATATACAATAATAATCGATAATTTTGTATAACCGAAAAGTGAAGTTGACTAAGATAGATAGCCGAACCGAAATATAAAAACGTCTATAGGAACGTCTTGGACGTGAATATCCTATATGAATATTTGGATATGCGAAAGCTCTGTTCAAAGTGGGTGCCGCGCGAGCTCACAATCGATCATAAACAATAATGAATTAATGTTATTTGTGTTTGATGCTGTTCAATATCATAATTTTTTTGGAAAGATGTGACCCCTAGCTTCTTTTTCCTGTTATCAACCCTCAAGGGAATATTCGCCGGGCAGAAATGTTTCGCTGATGAAGAGGAAATCACCGCCAATTTGGGGCTAAAGACAAATCGTACCATAAAAATGGTCTTTCTATTTATGATATTCTATCTAAAAGATCTATGTTAGCCTATGAACCCCTATTAATCTACATTACCTTGGGAGGTACAATGAGATATGTCTCCACTTTGTGGTCAGCCAAGTATCCTTCTCTGGATGCTCCATCACCTGGTTCCACCTCGAATTTACCGGCAAGTTGCAGCATTGTCGATTTTGTGATATGAACACGTCTGTAACACCATTAATTTTAATTAAAGATACGTATAAGAAAATGCATTTAATATTGTTAATAAAAATCGATGAGCAGTGTTGGCCTAGTGGCTACAGGCGCGTGTCAGGCACAGGAGGCTAGTCACCTACTTGCCCATTAGATCAACAAATAATCATGAAACCAATACATATAACTGAGAGCCAGATTTAATAAAAGTCAATAAAAATGAAGTTTACTCATCTAAATAAGCCCATTTATAGCCTGGTAGGAGATCGCTTAGTTGCCAGTCCATTCCTCTAATGTCAGAGATTACAGATACTCGGATTTTCTGATGATTATGATCGAGTCAATCGTTATTGTTACTGTGGTTAATCATTGAGACCTCATCTATAACTTTTAACAATCATAATTTAATTTCTTTTATTATTATTCAATTGTTTAATTGTTTGGCATCACAACTTAAAAGGGCGAATATTGTTACGACCAATCAGTGCAGATGCGGGACAGTACTGATGGAGTATTCAGCAGAGCATTGCGGTATCGATAGGTTGGGTTTAGTAGATTGTGATTAAAAGTGAGATCGGTGCCCTGAATCCATTGATCTTTATAATTTAAGCTAAAGTGTTATTTGTGTTAGAAGGAATCAATCTGAATAAAATAGTGTACGATAATTATTCTTGTCTTTTGTGTCCGCATTTGACCCACATGACGCCCACTAAACCCGTTAATGACGATGTCCGTATCGATGGAGTGACGATATTTCTCCGACACATATCAATCGTTTTTGTACTCTTTAAACGTTCTAGAATCTAAAGGAAGAAACTAACATAAGGCAGTAATATTTAGTTTTCACTCAAATGGGTACAGGTGCAGGAATTACACCTTTGATGCCAACATAATCACCTGAAGCCCTCAACAGACTTGTTACATATTTCCCAGAACCCTCCTTAAGACTAAGTTCCGACTAGAACCTTTTGGCTCTAAATTTTCGTATAAGCTAAGTTTCGTACAAAACTTACGTACCTGACGTGTTTTAAAACTTATACGGAGTGAAGGATTACCTATGAGCAAGATATTTAACAAACATTTCAGACAACAATGCTGTTTTTATGTTTAAATGTGCCAATATTCTTATATGCAGTTTCGATATGAACCATATCTGTATAAAAACAAGATAAACTCACCCAGCGATCCCACCAGACTCCATATGATTTGCCAATGTGACATCATCGCTCCAGACGTCGAATTGCCATTTTCGGAGACCTAGCACGCCGCACAGAACATTACCTGTGTGGATGCCGATTCGCATGTCTACATTGAAGCCTGTGGCTTCACGGACGAAGCTGTAAAATTATGTGTGCTTGTTTAAAACTCGCTAGTACGGTAATGGAAAATATAGTGAGGCTACCAGCATGGCCTAAGCCCAAATAGTTGTGGGCGTGTGTCATGCACTGAGGGTCTAATCAACCACTTGCCTATTACAGAAAAATAAATCTAAGACCTAACCTTATAAGATTATGTGCCACTGGATTGTTTTTATATATTTTACGTAATTATGTACATTAATAATATTATAAAGAGGAAAATAAATAAAAAATAGTATTGTCTTTTGTTAAAATAGCTTTTAAACATTAAGAAAAACACTTTTTGAACGGATTAAAGCTATGTATTATTATTAAAAACTATTTACATAATTCTAAATTTTAAATTTCACGCACGCTGAAAAGCACGCGAAAATTCGGAAAAAATGAAAATTTAGAATTATGCAAATAATTTTAAGTTTTTAATAATAATACATAGCTTTAATCCGTTCAAAAAGTGGTTTTCTTAAATAAAACATAAACAAAAATTCTTTTAAGATATCCGAATTGTATATGGTATAGTTACATCCAATATATTTTAAGAAATATCCTACCACACGGAGCTGAGACCGGCTGGTAGCAATAATTAAACAGGAGATATTATTATTTTGTCTTTATTACTGTATTTTATTATAGAATTGGAAGTTTATCGTTTGATATTACCTACCAAGTTACAACTAATAACAAAAATAATACTGATGAAATCCATTAGTCAATAAATTATATTACAATAAAAGAACTAAATACATTTTTATTGTATAGCATTAAAATTTTAAGAAACAACGTGAAAGTCATCATATTTATATATTTATTTACGTTTGCACTCCCTAATTCAATTATCTATTAAATTTGATGAAAGATTTAATTTAAACCAGTCAGGTTTAGTTGTCATATAGTAGAATTTTCTTAAAAATCCGCATTAAATACCGTATAGCGTCAATCATTAGCAGGCCCATGTTGACACAGTTGTAGGCATGGTTAGGTCTCGACACCGGAAGTCCCGAAACGCAGTAATAGCAATCACCCAGGATCTTAATCCTCATACATTGATTCTCCTGGAACAATAAAAATGTAAATGTAAAGAATTGAATTGTATTCATGTTTATCACATCATAAATTTTGTGGTTTTTAACTTAACTGTAACTTTTATGACAATTTAGGTAAACATATATGTTGCAACAACTTAAAAAATACAATTCAAATATATACAAGATAAAATTCAAAATACCAGCGGATTAGGTACGAGAGGTGAAAGAGGTAACACTTGCTTATGTAATAAATGAATAATACATTGTGCGGTATCTGGCATAGCTTAAAAATTTAATTTCCAAAAAATTTATCACCTACCAGTCTATAAGAAAAGAATGGGATAGAAATTGAATATAATCAAGCTGTAGCGCCTCCAGAGTATTGTTGTACTAAAGATTAATATTGTTACGAGCTAGGGGATCGGATAGAAAATGCCGTAGATTACTTCAAAGGTTTATTTCTTGATAAATCAATGAGGAATTTATGGGCACAAATTAATTGCAGAGATGAACTAATTGCACGCAAAAACACAGTCACTAATTAATTCACTTATGCACACTTCACACTGTACTTTATCACTTGTATTCACTTTATTCGCACTTTATCGCTTCGGTGTTTCGCTCTTGTTATCGCATTCAAAACTAAAGGCGACTAGTCGCGTTTCGGCTCGCTTATATATCCCTGGGAATAATTCTAAACAATATTCGAGAACTTTCTAGGCGGGCTTGCTACTGAGTAGCGATTGCACAATTCTAGAACGTCCGCACTCTTTGTCTCTTTCGCACGTTGCTCCGTCCTTGTCGTACGGCGTTCTAGAGTGCTCAGTCCAGTTTCGAGAAAGTTCTGATCTTCTCTCTCTCTCGTATCATTTCGTCCTTGTCTCACACCTAGAAAGTTCGGTCTAGAATATTCCTTCATCAAAGGGGTATACCTAGGCCTGAAAACGCCTGAAAACGGGTCTCCTGAAAACTGCACCAATCGACTACACATGTTCTGAAACTGACTGAAAAAAGGTTTCAGCTTCCTGAAAACTAGGGTAACATTATGGAAATTACAATTTTCTAATATGTGATTGACCCTCTCCTGAAACGGTCAGAAATCATATTACAGCCTGCTGAAAAGTTCTCTAACCAGTGGAAAAATCTAGAAACATTGAAGTCGACCCGTCTTCGTAACAATATATTACATACGTATACTGGGTTTGCTATTTAAAACCCTGTTTAAAGCCGAATTTTTCCTTATTTTTCTCAACTGAATTCCATAATTTGCGATGCAGAAAGTTGATATCTGACGTGCTCTTATCGGTAAAAGGACTTGCGGTAGTCGGCAAAATAGCTGTCGGGAACAAAGAGTGTCTATCACTTCCACACTCATGATAAGGAACAGGGTAGAACAACACAGAGACAAAATTTACACGTGTACAAATTCACTTTTATTTAACTCAATGTTTGACATGCTATTGAGCTGGCCTATAATACCTTAAACAAATTTAATGTTTTTTTTAATTATATAACTCAAAAGCTACACTGTGATGTAAATGAGCAAAAAGTACATCAAGAAAGAAAAAAAATTGATAAGGGAGCATACGATACAGGACACCCAAAGAGGACAGTCATCGCAGACCATGGACATCAATTTTAGAGGGTGCGTTGCCGGCCTTTGAAGAAGGAGCATACTCTTTCTTTAAACAATTACAGGTCCTATCTACCAGGGAAGAGTGGGAGTGGATCTACAGTTCGCGACTTCGCAAAAGAAAGTGTCTTGTGAAGAGGACCGTGGAAGACTTCCAGCCATTTTAAACCTAAGTTTTTTATCTTTTGTCTGTGTGTATTTGGACTATATTTTTTACTTTCACCGTACTATTAATTGTTTTATTTAGTCAACTAACATAACTTCATAATAAATTATAAACCTAAACCAGAGATTTCACTTCTTACTGGTAAACTCGTACAAAAAGACGGTAGGCAGGTTTTGATATTCGCGTTCCTATATAAAGACACCATTTCATTAATTAATATGTTAGATAGAGGCCATAAAAATACACTACAATTGACGACATTAGTAACAATAACAATGGGATTTCTATTTTTAATTTCTTAAATACTTATACTTTCACAAAAAATACGCTTTTATCTTTGCATTTATATTCCTCTATAACCCTATTACTCTGTAAAGAAATACGGAGCAACAAAGAGCTTTTGTGTTGCTTAATGAAAATTAATGACCATTCAGGTGGTCCATGTAATTGTAGTCTAATCACAATTTATTCATTATAAGAACTAATGTATACAAGTGTAATTGCTCCTGCTAAAAAACAATTAGCAAATTTTACAAAAAGAAACAATTCTATTTCAGGAGTTTATTTTAGT
Source organism: Pieris brassicae (assembly GCF_905147105.1). Taxonomy (NCBI): domain Eukaryota; kingdom Metazoa; phylum Arthropoda; class Insecta; order Lepidoptera; family Pieridae; genus Pieris; species Pieris brassicae. Next base: position 918,624 of record NC_059669.1, read on the forward strand.
CTGCGATTGTTAAAAAAAAATTCAACGTTTCGTATACTACATATGATAATAATTAAAGTACCTGTCTCTTTTCATCAGAATTCGACAGAAAGAGATGGAAGAGTTCTTCATTATCAATAAAGTTGCAAACTTCAGGCACAGTGTAGCGCAGTAATATAATTTCACCTACGATTAAACAGGGCAATCAAACTGATTACTAATATTAATTAAACCCATATTAATTGTTACTGATGCGCTCTTAGTAGCAATATTCGTAATGAATAATTTATTTGACTAACTGATTATCATTTTAATTAAGTTTCGGTGATTAAAATTGTTGGAATTCATCTTGATATATGTAGTTATTAATGAGTTTGACATGTGGATCAAGGCAGAAAAACAAATATTGAATTAAAAATAATGATGAGTGTTTTCAGAGATGTTCTTACGTTCTTTGAGAACTCTAGAAAGCATCTTTCATAGATTTAACTTTGGTTTCTCTGTGTTGGAAATAATAACATTTATAACGGTTTATAAATATCCGATTCAAAAGGGTATCAGTGAAACAAACGGATTGTTCAATAAACAAAAGACGGCGTAGGTATAAGTCGGAGCTTTTAAACTTACGCATCAGATTAACGAAATTTTCGCCCTTTTTCTATAGAATTGAAGTACCTATTGTTGCCTAATGCAATAAGTACTTATTGCATTGTGTTTCTAATAATATATTAAGTCTTAGTTTTCAATATTTATTGCAATAAATATTTTAATTTATATTCATATTAATGTCGGTGGAGTCAGCAAGATTTATTATTTTTGCTTGCTATTAATGGGCGGATAGATAGACCCATATTTGCTGTCATTTATTTCTAAAAGAATCCCAATGCGACAAAATATTAACAGTTGTTTCACGTGCCTCGTACGAATACGAATTATATTTTTATGAATTGAAATTTAATGATATATTATTATGTTTCACCTTAACAAAAAGACTTTGAAACTTTATTTAGCAATAGTAACAATTTAGTTTCTTCTTTAAAATATTATGTTGTACTTTGTTTTATGTTTAATTTCAGTTTTATTTTTTAGCTATTATTGTACTTATTTGACTTGTTTTCTGTTTCGTATTTATATTTGTTTAACAATGTAATTTAGGCTTTGTATACTGTCTAAATGTTTTCTTTTATAAATGTAATTAATAAATAGTAAATATGCTGTATTCGCAAAGCCCGTAACTACAAATATACGAGTAGTACATTAATCTCATTACATAGGTCACAGTTTATGGAGGACTTAAACAAAGAAACTACAAGTTACCAAAGTACTGAATCAGCTTTCCTAATACTATAGATTGTGGGAGTTCCCAAGTTTATATAACTGCCGAACTACATGCACTAAGAGAATGTTGACTTTAGCAGTCGAGTTGCAAATACCATATTAACTACTAGAATTATTTGTTACCTACACAACTTAGCTGGGAACAGTGTTGGGGTCTAAGCGTTTTGACATTCGCATTTGACGAAGGTAACAGTTGACTCTATCTCCGACCATGTGAGGTTTTAGTACAGATACCGGCAAACTTCTTGAGCATTAAACAGGGAGTGGGGGTAAGTTTGCGCATCGTACACATACGAGCAAAAAAAGTGTCAAACTATTTTATTTAACTTTTACGTAGATAACTTTTAATAATAGTTCGTTTTCATTTTTGTAGATTGTTAGTGTATATCAGTTATTATTGTGAGTTGTTAAATATAATTTTTACAACTTTCTAGTGTACTTAGGAGGTAAAGGAACGTGGACGCAGCGCGGTACACAAACGTCAACTGATTTACCAATCACGCGATCGACACGTCACTCCCCCGCAGCCCCTCCCCCCTCCCAGTGATACCTAAAAATCGCTGGGCAAGGACCTTCGTTCAAGATGCCGGTATCTATAAGTAGGCTAAAGTTTGGTAATCCCATCATGAGCAAAATGCCGATATATAATATAATATGCAATACTTCATTACCTGACGAAAGTAGTTTAACAGGTTCACTGTCCAGAGACCATATGAGGTCTGTAGACGAAAAGCTCTACACGTTCACAGTCCACATGTGGTATGCGTGCAGGTGCAACTTCTAGGCTTTTTGGAGTTGTGGGCATACGGGGATAGTTGCGTATATGGCTCGGTCAGGACATATAAGAACCTAAAAGGTGCTGGGACATATGGAAAACTTTTTTTTCCACTTTCATGCTTGGTTGGACAGTGAACCTGTTAAGAGACTTAAACCCTGAGAACCCGAGATCTTAGACACACAGTGTGTAAACGGTATTTAAGTAGTCTTTATCATTGTAAGATCAAGTCAAATGAGATAGATGACTCATCAGAGTTCAGGCAGATGATATGACGTGACAACATCCATGTGATATTACCTTATCACTGATGAAACAGAGTTTGACTATTAAAATTTGGGTCTATCTGTAAAGGGGGAAGAGATGTCAAGTTCTTTGTAGTCGTTTAAAATTTTTTTTCCAGTGATCAGCGAATCTGTAACCACGATCATTACAAAACCTTCGAGACATCAAATAATGTTATAGATTTGCGTTTACTTAAATAATTTATTCTTATGTGTAGTATTCGCGTAAATCATAATATTGTGTAATATATTTTTTATGTATTTACTTTCAATTTTCATTTAGATTGGAAAATCCAAGCAAAACGTTATAAAGCCAATAGGATACTTTACAATTAGCCAAACAAAAAGTATTGCAGGAGTTGAGATTACAACTCTCTGATATAACAACTCCTTGTAAAGTGTCGTAAAATGAAGTACTGAAATTAATAATTTATGGTTGTTTCGTTTACAATATTTTTTTTCTTTTATTTAGTTTTAATTAAGAAAGTATATTTTATATGGTCTTGCTAACCGAACAAGGCTTGCTTGGAAGGGATTTTGAGTCAAGTGAAATCATTAATTTTAATTAGGCCTATTAAAAGGCACTTTTGAAAGTCAAATTTACATGACAAAAAATGACTCTAGTTGCCCTTTCCAAAAGGTATGATGCAGAAGAATGGCCAAGAAACTGGATGCGTACACTTTTAAATAGTTGAAATGAAACTTCTTTATCGGTGTTGGAAAAAAAATTACCGTCACAATGATAGTAATAATTCTATTACAATTAATGAAATTCTATAATATATGATAATAAAAGCCTTTTGTTGAACTTTATCTAATTTAACTTAGTAGATTACGTGTGTACACTAGTACACGCACACATTTTTTTACAATATTTTGTACACATTGATTTAATATTTATATATAACACCGTTTTCACCTTTTCATAAGAAAATAATATAATCACATAGATCTCGTCCATCCGAATAAACTATACAGTTTAAATTTTAGTATTATTTAGTGTTACCCATTTCGTTAAGCACGTGTCGATAAAACCTGGTATGTTATATTCGAAGAAAAAAAAATATATTTACGCGAAGATGGCCAAGTATCTATTTAAAATCATCAATAAAATAAGCCTATTATTTGTGGGTCATTAAACTTATTAATTAAGCAATACATATTTCTTTGTTCAATAGCAACCTGACTACGCACCTGAGTTTATCATAGAATAGATAAGCAGTGTGTCAGTTTCAAGGAGACAGAAAAGTTTATTACTATAAACAACTTCATATTGATTGCAATATAACATTATTATAGATTAGATACAACCTTTACCAAGGTGGAGTGGACGTTTTTTATGGTGCTCAATTTTGTATGCATTTATTTATTAGAAAAATATACTTTATAAAGGTTAATTTATCGAATGTAAAACAGTTTTTCAAATACAAAAATAACAGCAGAACGGTAAGATAATATTTAGAGAGAACGTCAAAATGACTAATCACTTCATTGTTAATGAAATAATAATACAAGGCAAAGGCAAAAGGATATTTTAATTTATTCTTGAATGAAGCAGAAGAAGAGTATGAAAACAGGGCTACGTCCAAGAATTAAGTAACGAACACATTATGTGAAGAGTCCAGAATCCAATATTCGTTCTGAGAGATTTGTTCTAGTATACTTATAATAAAATCACAAAACAGTCACTGAATTCTCAGGCCTAGACATAAAAGGTTGCACCACTACTTTTTTATATTTCTAAGAAAGGTTGTAAACCACGCCTATAAACAAAATATTTTCCCTTCATTGGCAAAGGCCTAGCATCAAACCGCTACTTTGCTTTAAGTAATTGGAATATATTTTTAATAATTTGCAAGGCTAACACAAAACCAAGCAGCAGTCTTTTCTTAGTGGCTTCAGCTTGCGACTATCTTCCCTGTGGTTCGATCCTCAGCTGTGATTTGGACTTTCTTTGGAAGGAAATATGTTCCACCAATCACCTGATGTGTTTTTACAGTCACACATTATCAATACGAGCACACTAAACCAATATATATATAACTTTGTAATTAAGCTTTTACTTTAAATGATGCTATTTGTCTAAAACCTCATTAAGTTTAAAGCAAATAGCCCTTATAAACCTTCATTAGTGTATTTGCTAAAGTAACCCTTTTGTCGACACTAACAAGTTCAATTCATTTATTTTAAGACTTTTTTACAGCAGCTGTAAATGCCTTAATAAACCGGCTTTGGTTTTGTGTTAAATAAAAATAGATCACTGGCACTTCAAAATTCTTAGGTCTGGGCCTTCGGTACCTGCTTTATAATCATTTGTCAATCTAATAGGCTAGTAGGTGCTTAACCTCCTGTGCCACACGCCGTCAACTTTTTGGGTCTGCCGGTTTCCTCACGAAGTTTTTATTCACCGATTGAGCGAAAGCTAAATGCGCATTTAGACAGAAAGCCCATTATACACAGCCGGGGATTGACCATCACCTCAGGGACCAGAGTCGCACACAGAAGCCACTAGGCCAACAATGCTCTTAATGAAATTTAATATATAGAAATGTTGGCTTCAATTCTTATCGTGATATTTTAAAATACATCTGTAAAAATGTTTCGGATTTTGTACATACATCTGAATGCATACTTTTTAATTATTTATTATATTAATAATAAGTAATGTACGAGCGACAACGACCTACTTAAACATTTAACAAAACAAAATTTGTTTGATAAAACGGTTGAACATGATAAAACATATATTTATGTATTCAATTTTCAATTTAACAGGGCCAAAGAATACGGTCAACACGCTTGTCACAGAAGTGTGTTGTGGATACATATGATAAAAGAGTCAATAAAAAAATGTGTGTGTGTTTCAGCTACGACGCACGATTGGAGTTATCTTCCGGACGAATTATAATTATGATATTATTATTAGAAAAAAAGGGTAAATGAACGCATCTGCTAAAATGATAAGAGAAACAAACATATATCTGTAATTATTAGGATTATTTATATTACTTCAATAAAGCGTATTACATAAAGTATGTTACAAAACAATATAAATAATAATAATAATAATTGTGTTCAATTTATACAAATCCAAATTTAGAGAGAGAATGAGTTCAATCCTACAGATATATATGTTCGTCTCTTTCTACGTAACGCCTCAACTTTTCGTGTTACACTTGATTTTACTCCTCATAAAATTTCCGTACCGGGCCTTATAACTCAAATCGTTTCTTAAGGAGTAAACTCCAAAAAATTCTACTAGTAAATCTATCGATAGTTACCTGTGCAATTTGATCGAATCTTCCAAATAGTTCATTGAGTGTCTTCACCAAGTCTGAAGCACTCAGTCTCTCAGACAACGGCGTGAAGTTGACGATGTCTGCGTATAATATGCTGACATTGTTATGCCTTTGCACGTGCATTTCATGGAAGCGTGTCTGCTTGCTGCTATCAACGCACGCGTCGGCCATTTTCAACATTATAGACCTTTTTACCTGTAGACAAAATATGGATGTCAGACAAGCGGTAAACAAAGATTTTATTTATAAAAGAAAAACAATGCTACCAAGTGACAAATCGACAAGAATGCATAACCAATGAAAAAAATGAACTAAACTAAACTAAAACTAAAAAACAAACACATCAAAATAATTACGAGAAACAAAATTTACTAACTACTATGATCACTAACAAATAATAAAACTTTTGTCAGTTCACTAAACCCACAATAAAAATACTGACATTTTATCTTATGCAATTCTATTTATTTATTTTATTTCTTAACACTTCATTGCATGTACAAATATAATACAATTCACAAAATTTAATAATAAGGACTACAACTGGCGGACTTATCGCTATTATGCGAACTCTTCCAGACAACCACTGTGAGAAAAGAAAATAAATATAAGGTAAGCAGTGCAGAAACACATAATTCGTTAACTAAACCTATTCCTAACCTAAAGGTTAAGTTAAATATATTCTAATGTATGCAAAGGGTTTTTTGTTGAATAAATTTAATTTGAGTCTACCTCAATAAATGTTCTGTTGCATCGCAATCAAGAATCGCATTTTAGAAATTCAGAATCAGCTCCTATATTTTTTATTATTTCGATTTTAAAATAAATATATACGTAAGGAAGAATTAAGTTTATTGTACCAAAATGCCCCAAGAAAGCAGTTATGCGAAGGTTATAAGCGACAAATTGTATCCTTAGGCCAATTTAAATTAGCACGAATTAAGTTCGGTTAAGTTTTCCTATGGAGATATTCAAATAAACATCTTTGTTTGAAGCTGAGTAACAAGTGACTGTTATGGTATTGTTATATTAGATGTAACATTTTTTCCGTAAATATTCCCGTCATTCCTTTAATAACGTCCGTCGTTCCACAACTGAGTGTTTTTTAAGGAAGATTTTTCCACGCACTACCACTATGTTGCTGGAAGAGGTTGCTCACTGTATTTCCGAACCCATTCGAGTTATGGTCCTTCGGGAAAAGAGCGTACCAATTGAGCCGGCAATGCACTTGCGAGCCTTCTGGCAATGTGAGTGTATCACTTAAGGGCGGGGCGAGCCGTTACATTAAAAAACATAAAATATAATTAATAGCCTTAAACTCTCATAATGTTTTTGAGTAGAATTTCTTTGCCCTCTTGACTAAACAAACCTCATCTGGACAGAAAAGCAATTTAAGTATACAAAGCTTTCTTTTATATCAAACGAAACTTGATAATAATGAAATCTCTATTTGTCGCTGACAAGTTCGCCCGTCACAAACTTTTTATATTAAAAACAGGATTTTTATCGACCCCGATGAAGTTTCAGTGTCAGAAGTAACGAGGCTAATCCCAAGCTTTTAAAGCCACGATGAAACATTTCGAGTATTAAGATAAAGTTTTTGTAATTTTACTTAATTAATTTAACATTTGTATTTGATTTTATTTTGTTAAAAGGCACGGTAAAAATTATGTTTTGTTAGTAAATGAAGGTATGAGGATGTCCAACATATCGCCGTGAAGGGGCTGCATCGAACCAAAGTAAATGTTAGAAGGAAATAAAGGTAGCAATTGTTAATAGTCTAATTAGATAAATAACTAATTAAACTAATTAAACACCTTTTCTATGTAACAGAAAGCAAACTAAGTCTACCTTTATCTAATGTTTTAAGTCAAGTGAACTTCCTCTTAAAGAGGAACACAAGAAACACTTCAGTCCTTTTTTACGTTCGTGCAGTGAGGACCAAAGAGGGTTGTAATGCTCCTCTAAACAAATCTCTATCTGCATTGAACGACGCTCTGAGTACATGCGGAGCAGATCCATTTAATGACAGTCTCCATCTCTTCAGGCGTAAGATGCTGCAGCCACTGTTGATCCATGACCAATAATAACAATTGCATAGTAAAAAAAATACTCTAGTCGAGTTTGTCTTTTACTTTTAATCTTTAAGTTAAAATAAAATAAATGTTGTGCACTCTTGTCATTGATGCACACGTATGTATCTTGCTTTTGTATGTCATGTGTTTCGTTAGTGTGCCTTTTAAAATAAAATAAGTCACTCACATTGCCAGAAGGCTCGCAAGCGCGTTGCCGGCTTTTACGAATTGGTACGCTCTTTTCCAAACCTAATTAAGTTAACTTCTTACTCATAATGAAATTTAATGTTTTCGGGTAATTAAAAAGCTTAATATAAATTACAATTAAAACAATATGGTTTATTTTATTAAAAATAATTACTTAATTAATTGCTAATAAGTTTTTAATTAATAATTAGCCAAATATGAGCGTATTAGTAAACTATTTTACAACAACAAAGATAGACATAGACAGGCTTTTTTTTATTGCCATTTGATTTGTGGCCAATACGTACTCCATGGTATCAACCTCTTTTAGAAAAGAATGAAGACAATTAAATATATTTGTTATTAGTAACGGGTTTTAGAAGAAATAAATTATTTAATTATTAATTAAATACCAATGTTATTCTTAATAATATGAATTTACATTTGTTAAAGAGATATGCAATGTCATGATCTCGAATGAGTTAAACCCATTTAATATAGTTCTATTTTAAACTACAGTAAGTGGTTATTGTATGTATGTTGCGATAATAAGTGATAATATTATGAGAATTTGTTTAGTCTTTAACTGTGAACAATGCAACATATTCGTTAAATAGCAAAGGTACTACGGATCGCTAAGTATGTCTCTCACATGACAAATACTTTTTGGATTTCGACATACGACAGCCATATTTAGCGTATAAAAAACATCATATACCTTGATTCTAAATTTAAAAAAAAGCAGTGACTCTTCAACCAATTCAGATCTGTGCCTCAGATCACAGTATTTGTTTCAAAGTCATTTATTTATAACTTTATATAATAGGCAAGTAGGTGATTAGCCTGCCTGACTCAAGCCGTCGACTTTTTGGGTCTAAGGCAAGACGGTTTCCTCGCGATGTTTTCCTTCATTGTTTGAGCGACTGTTAAAAAAAACATACCTATGTTTTTTTTGCACATCTGTGCAAAAAATTAAACAAGAGACTAATTTAATTCAATTATAAAATTAGATGAAATTTATGGATTCTATTTACATAGCATTTAGTTTAGTACTATTTGTTGTGTAAACTTTTTGGTTTACAAATTTTAATTATTTGAGTTTTTATCAAAATAAGTGATTGATTTTTTAACTTAACTTACCTTAAAATTAATATTTTAAATTTAAATAAAAAAAAATAATAATACATTTGGATAGTGATGTCTAATTTACATATTATTAATTATAAAAGCTTTTTTATTCAGTGGAGTTTTTATCAAAATTAATAATTGAAAAAAATAAAAATAATAATCATTATAAAGAGAAGTAAGAATAAATAAAAAAAAGTTAAAATTACATTCGTCTCATTATCGTGAAACCAAAATTTTCGAAGTTTTCACTTCTACCACGTGTGAATTGCACACGTTTTTTTTATGGCATGGATAATTTTTATATGGACCAGTAGGTAATCGGACGTTTGTGCAAGAACGGGTAAACTAGATACAACGTTAGACACGCGTTTCCACAGTAAATTGCGCACATACATAATCCACTGGCGCAAAGATTCATTCGCGACCTACATCTAATCTGATTTAGCAATTCACCGTTGTTACCTAATAATTTATTCACAAAAAAACATTTGAAATCTCTCAGTCTAGAGATTGTTTGAAAGATGTAATATATGAAATTACCAAATAAATTTAACTATATTTTTTAATCGAAACGTCGAAAATCTAGTTTGTTTTATTTCTCATTGGTCTATATATATAAATAACGACGCTGTTATAAATAACAAAGACTTTGATAGCGTATCTATGAGATAATCAACAAGCCGAAGACAACTAAGCAAAGTAATTACTAGCTCACTTCACTTGAATGTCTTATCAACACTCGAGTTACACATTATTGAATTCTTAAATGTAATTGTTACGTTTTAATACAGTTAATAGAAAAAAATCTAGTTCTCTCTATAATATTTTCAAACAGTGTCGCCCTGAATTGCGATATCAGGCTGCCCAAGACAGTCTGTCTATATGCACATTAAATATTCGTTCGAACGTTGAAGTAAAACATTGTGAGAAAACCGACTTGCCTTAGACACAAAAAGTTTTTGCTGTTGGCCTTAAGGGCCTTTACAGCTCAGCTGAGGCTGTTAAGTTGAGCGTAGCTCGGCCTGAATTGGCGTTTTGCCCGCGGCTAGCGTTAGAGCGTCTCCTGTGAGACTCGAACCTCGGCTTGGGCCGTTGCGGTCAATCGCCTGAAGGGCAGGACGGAAACTGTAGAACTGTAAGTACGTTGTAAAGGTCCTCGCCTTCTCCGGATAAATAAGGTTTATAGGCAGCGACATTCAGAGTTGATGGATCTGGCTGGTCAGTGTTTCAGTTTTGATTCAGGACAGACCATCGATAAAGAAGGTTATAAAGAAGCCCGGCATCGACCAGTAATAACTATAGTATCATGCTCAATTGTATAGCATCAATTAATCATTATTTTGACGGTGTAAGAGATAATGTATACGAAACGAAATCAGGGTATTAATCTATGTCAGTAAATTATAAAGATAGATGATAAATAAACAAATGAAAATTGTTTATTAAATAATTTGATATCGTTTCCAATTTGGGCTAATCTATGTGCGTTATCTAGACCTAAACACCACGCATTTAACAGTATTGAACTAAATCAAGTCATAATATTAAACTCTATTTAACATATCAAGATATAAGGTTTATGATTATATATATATATATCTATAATTATAAAATAGTTTTAATCTTATTTTTGTATGTAACAAGTGGCAAACGATAAGGGGTGAAGTGATACCGCCGCCCATAAACACTCACATTGCCTGAGGGATCGCAATTGCGTTTTCCTTTAAAAATTTATAATTATTACAAAATTACTTGGGAACAAAGTTACCTAAAGTTAAAATAAGTAAAAATTAATCTCTGCACTGGCACAACACGAAACTAGAAAACAAGATAAAATAACAAAGAAACAACAATTAATAACAAATAGAAGTCATTTTATGACACATAATTTAAGATAACATTAGCTTTCCAAAACAAGTGACTATAGTTCAATATACAAAGAAATCAAGCAAATTTCGGTTCGAATGAAATTCGTCAATTTCCCGCCCGCTTCGACTCCATTTCATTTACAATAATATGAAGAGTGATTGTGTGGCTTGTTTCTAATTAGGTAGCGGCCCATTTAAACCCTTCATAGGCTATAAGTAAACACAATAATGCTTGCCAAAATTCTTTTATTTTTTGTCAGTTATAGCGTAAAACCTCTGCGCTCTAATGAGATAGCTCATATAATCAATGTCCTTTAGTAATACTGTCCTGTTCACTGTTTACGTATGTTTTAATTTCTTAAATATCTTATATATTTTTTCACTTATTGCGCTTACGTAATTTTTTTTTCTCACAGTGGTGGCCTGGAAGATATAGCTCGGAATCGATAAAGCCGCCAGTTGCCCTCCTCTTTATTTAATTACGTCAATTGTTTTATATTTCTGTACATACAGTGAAGTGTTCATAAATAAAAAATACTTCAACTATATACTACAATTACCTAGACATTTCCTTTATTACTTAATTTAATAATTAATTATTAATAAAACATTGCCAAACTAAACACTGATACATTGGTAATTAAGAAAATTAAAATACAATATTTAATGTGACAAGTCGAGTTTTAAATTATAAACACTAAAGGAAAAATTTATTTCAAAGAGTACCTGCTATACCTGGAATATTTAGGGATTAGCATCGCTCAGGTAGGCTTAAATTTTATCAATTATAATTATAGTATCAATAATGGGCTAATAGCGGTAAACACTCTAAACGTTTCGGAGTGCCATAAAATTAAACAAAAGGCCATTGTCAAAGAATATTCCAAGAATTGTATTTCTTAAAATTACACGGTGTTTTGTCAATACTGTGTGTACTCAAATAATTAAAAGGAAGTCGGCAAAAATATTCTATGAGCAGCGAAAGTATGAAAGTCTCATTTACTAATTGAGCATTATAAAATATTAAACGTAATGGAACATTTCCTTAATTATTGAAAAGTATGCAAAATAAAGTAGACAATGTATTTATGGCACATTTTTTTGTTATTTTGTTCAATTGTATTTCGTTAGGATTCTTTGATCTGTTGTAATATTTAATCTAAGATATTATTCTAAGTGATATGTTCGTTAGCTCCTGGTCCTATACAAATCTTTGCTAATATTTTTTAGCCAGATCTAGACAGACGTTTGTCCATAATCACACCTGATGTTACGCCTGTCCTGGAGGTGTCTGTTTAACCGCCGCTATATGTCATTTGTTGACAAAAGTATTACGAACTTTTATCACTTCGTCAGTGTAAAGATTACTTTGACATTAAAGTCATTTTTGACATTTATCAATAATGACCTTCTTATGCTTTAAACACTTTACCGTTATGTAAGCGTTTATTTTATATACAAGCTGACCTGGCAAACGTCGTTTTGTCATGTATATTATTTTCAGGAAACAGTTTTTTTAAGTTTAATAATAAATAAAAATAGGATGTCTACTATAATAAAAATGGAGGTTGATCGTAGAGGGGTGACAATTGAGGGTTGAATGTATTTTTGTATTTGTTATTATAAAAAATATAATTTAAGGGTGGACACCCCTTATCACTTAGGGGTTTGAAAGATAGTAGCCGATTCTCAGGCTTACTGAATATGTATTAAAAAAATCATAAGCATCGGTCGATCCGTTTCGAAGGAGTATGGGAAGAAACATTGTGAGACGAGAATTTTATATACATATATAGAGATTCACTGGCAATGCCAGATGTTATATGATTTGATATTCTTAAATTTAAAAACAATTTCATATAAGCCAACAGACATGCGTGTTCAAGTTATGAAATCAATTAAGACATTAGCTGTGTAAAGTAAACAATGTTTAGTATTATCTAATTGGTAAATTTACTGACGTAATCACTTAACAAATAAATTATGAACAATTAGAAATTAATTATAAATATCTCTTACATACAGTTAATATATTAATTACCTTCACTCATTCAAAATGGTAAACACGGATGCGGAATTCAAATTTCTATGGAAAAAAACTGATTATTTTCTTATATATTACATTGATAATATACCCATGACGTATTTATTTCGGTTTACCGGGGAACTTTTATTTATATCATATTGCAAATGTCAAAGCCATCAGTTTCATTCTATTGTATATCTACTCGTATACCTAATTTATCAAGTGGAAAGGTTTGGATTGTTAGTAACAACTAAATACAAAAACTTCAAACGGATTTTAAAAATTACTTCACCGTTGGAATCCTACATTATCTCGTCTAAATATTTAAAAATAGGCATATTAGCTGGATGCTGCCGATAATGTGGTCATGAATGTGTGTTTATCAGATCTACGAAACGGATATTATGTTATAACTTAGGATGTTGATCTTATCTTCCTTCTCAGAGCTCGGAATGCGATAATGACTGAGATGATTGAGACCTCGGAGAAAACGAAAGTACCCACCCAGAGCCATGTTTTTTTATATAGAACAGATGGCAAACGGGCAGGAGGTTCACGTCATGGTAAGCGTCGCTCTTGGACACTCTCAATGGCAGGGGGCTCGCGAGTGGAAACCGGACTTTTAAGAATTGCTACGCTCTTTTCTAGAAGGATCCTAAGTCGAATTGGTTTGGAAATAATTTAGCTGGTTACACGTAGAAGCCTTATAAAAGGCTCGGTTGTGGACCGACGGACGCAGAGGTGATACAGGTGGAATTTCGTATTCTGCCTAGTGATGAACTGAGCCTGACACCCCGTCGAGTTTTTGGGTGTAAGGCCTTACCTCACGATGTTTTCATCACCCTTCCAGTGAATGTTAAATGTGCACATTAAAAGAAAGTCGATTAGTGCACGGCCGGAAATCGAACCTAAAACCTCAGAGATAAGAGTTGTATGCTAAAGCCACTAGGCCAACACTAGTCATGAGACATTTGTTGCATAATTATAATGCAAGACTTACGTAGAAATAAATTGTCTGGTGACAAAGAAAAAATTGCAGAAAATTAACGTTTATTAACCCTAACAATTGTAATTATATTAGTAATCGTGTCTCAATCTGTCCTTAATACGAACAATTATGGCTAATTATCGTATGGACTGTTTTAAAAATTTCACTTGAAATTTGATTAATGTTTTTGTGTTTTCAGTTTATATAAAATCATGTAATACTTAGATATCTATCAATAAATGACACGCGTTTTATTTGATAACGTAGAGTATATTACTAAATAGGTAATAGAAAGTAAATAGAGGAAGTTTTTGTAGTTATATCAAGAGCAAATAAATCTTTAGTGAAGCAATAAATTACATTTATCAGAATATTAGTATTATTGTTTACAAACATCGCCTATCTTATTTGAACGCTGTTATCGAAAAATGACTCTACATTATCCAATAGATGTCTGGCATCGGGGTTTGAAGGCACTTTAAGAGTGGTAGGTATAGCTCTTAAAAACAATACCTGTTTTGATAATAATTATTGTTTACACGGTCGTTCGAAAATAAAACATAATTCAAAAATTTTAATTTCTCTACCTTTACCATATATTTGATATGCATAATTTTGGCATTCAAAATAAATATCAAAAATCAACTAAACTTTTCCGGAATTACTGTAACGTTGCACAGTTATTTTACGCAGTCTGCAACTGCGTATGATTCATCTGCGCTTGCGCCGCCACCGACCGCTTAGCGATCATAACCATTCGACGCGTTGTGCTCGACGCACGTGTGTTTCGGTTCTTCCCTTTCGATTATGAAATTATTGTGAGTGATAGTGAAGTTTAGTGAACTTTGTGACGGTAAATAAACAATATGTTTCCGAGAATACAAGGATTGGTAAGTTTATAATTTATTTTTATCGTGTAATATTCTGTTTACATTTTTTTGTATTGATTTTAAATTGTGTTTAATCTTTGGATATGAAATATAGCCTAAAAAATGTGAAAAGAAAATTGGATATTCCTAAATTCACAAATTAACTGGTCACAAGTGCGTTACCATTGCATTAATTTACATCAAATAAATAATTCATAATAGAAAGGTTGAATTTATTACATTTACTTTATCGTATGGACTTGATTACCTTGCTTACACAACCTTAAACTTAAGTTTACATATAACCCACGATTATATTAAAAACAGCACAAATTTTGAAAGAAATCATAAAAAGTTTGTACGATATGATAATTATAGCCAAGTAACCTCATTTTATTATTTTATAGCCTCTTTAACCTACTAACCAAATACGAAATGAAATTGTAATCTATCTTATATCCGATTGGCTAACCGCATATTATTCATTATTATCACGTACGCTTTCTATCACTTTTCCTGTTCTAAATACGTAATGTAATTGTTCAGTTTCTAACACGGTTTCTAGATTCTTTTACATATATCCTATTACAGTATTTATAACTCCCGATCTAATATCAGAAAACAGAAACGTAAAATGAAACGCAAAATATATCTGTGAAAGTTATCAAACTTAGACTGACACATATTGTCGATTTTTTAAATTTGGAACATACTGGTTTGCTCACGGTGTTTTCGTTCACCGTGAAAGCGATTGTTAGATGCGATAGACCATTGGTGTACGATTAGGGATCAGGTATAAGATTTGCACGTTAAAGTCACTAGGCCAACACTGCCTATTTTCGATGCAATTAGGGATTGCATCGAATATATAAGTCATTTAGATTTATTAATAAATATATCTTGAAATCTTCTCTATAAGTAGTACTATGATTTATGAAGCCTTTTTGAACCCACAACAAATGACTATTTAGTCGAATATTGAACTTGTCATGAGGATGTCTTTCTTTACTTAAAGGTTAAACGAGTCAACACTAGGTAAGCTAGAAAATGGTATTCGTAATAAAGTTACCGTAATTCTAAGAACACAATGACGTGTCGATGAGGTCAAATTTAAGAGTAATTTAAATTTCTCTGAATCACATATGAGGAAGTAAATTGACTCATGATTTGAACCACTCAGTTGGTTAGATATCTACTGAGATATTTCATATTTTTTGTGTCATACCTTGTGTGATACGTATATGTGTCAGCTTATATGATGCTAACTGTTCATTTATATCAGATAAAATATTTGGCATAAATAGATAATCTTATTACTTTTATAGTTATAATTGTGGAATCAATATCATTTAATGGCAAATGCCAAAAAACCATACTAACACTTTTAAATAGTTTTATAATATTTTGTATAGATTGATTTGATAATTATATGTGTAGACCATGTA
The DNA here is from genome assembly GCF_905147105.1 of Pieris brassicae. Classification (NCBI taxonomy): domain Eukaryota; kingdom Metazoa; phylum Arthropoda; class Insecta; order Lepidoptera; family Pieridae; genus Pieris; species Pieris brassicae. The sequence continues at coordinate 934,884 of NC_059669.1, forward strand.
CCTAGATCAATAAAAAACTCTCTCATCTGATCAAGAATATCGTAGATGGCTAGTAATTTTTAAAATAGCTTTAAAGTGTCACACGTATAAAATTGTAGACTATAAATTGGATAACTTGACCTTTCATAAAAGGCATGGCATAATGAAAGTAATTAAGAATCTGACATTGCAAAAAACGGGTCATATTCCGTAAAAGTTATAACACGAAGAAACATTGACAATTTTTTTAAATCATTTAACTGTAATTGAAAACCAGAATTTGGTCTACTCTGTTAAATTCTGCTCGTACTAAAGGATTCGTTTTATGTATTATGACTTAACGTAGGTGTTTTTTTTTTTTGTAAAAAAAAAATCAGAGGCGTTAAAAGTATTTTAGCTCGGGCTATAGATGTCTGTATCAGATTCATGTTCATTTGTCAATCTGATCTGTAGGACATCAATCTCTTGTGCCTGACACACACCTTTTGGGTCCAAGGAAAGCCGGTTTCCCTACGATGTTTTCTTTCAACATTCGAGCGAATATTATATGCGCACCCCAAGAAAGTCCATTGGTGCACAGCCGGGGATCGAACGTACGACCTCAGGGATGAGAGCCGCACGCTGAAGGGACTAGGCTCACACTGCTGTGTTATAGTTTTTCAAATACATAACAGTTATAATGTAACTATTAGGTATTTATTATAACTGACAGTAAAAAGGTTTTACTACACATTGATATAGTGTGTATTTTTGGCAACGTGAGCTAAGCTAGGGATAATCTTTTTTTATATAGTCTCGGATCCTAAAACATTATTTACACCACGCTTATAATACCGCACCTGGTTGCAAAGCTAAAACTACTAGATGATTATAGAAATGTTTAGGTTTATAAGTTTTTTATTTATTTAGGATATTAACTACTATGGCAGTGTACCTTTAATCCTGCCACAGAGACTAAACCTTTTAATTATGATTATCAATTTTAATAATAATATAATGTAAGCAAATTAATTTTTATTACTGCTATGAACGTTTATAAAATTGTAAATACTGTATATTGTTCTTAACAATAAAAATGTTTATTTGTAATCATATCTATCAAATATACATAAAACATATATTATATAATATGTTTTTACATGACCAAACTTTTGGTATAAATTATATATGAAGTATATTGTTTTGCCACGAGCTAATATGTTTTTTTATTGAGCTATGTACAAAACCTGAATATTATCAGTCTCGTCGTCGTCTGTAGACATTTAATTTAAATTTTACAAACCCATTCACTTAGTATAATTAATATTTTCAAATAAATTTGAGAACTGAATTAAAATAGACTATAGACAGTCATAGTGCTTACACACATAATCAAGGAAATTTATTAAAAATCATTTATATATATGTCGCAGCCAACTAGTTTAATTAGCCGATCAACAGCCGAACAAACGAAACAGCGCCCTTTAACAGCAAAAGATATTCAGCCGTAGTGTTTGTCTCAATTTGGTGGTAAATCATTCGGCCATTCTTACGATAGAATGACCATGAGACATGAGTAAAAAATATTTCATTAAAAATTAAATTGCTCGAGTCAGTCACAGCTAAATACGCATTATTATTGACAGTTTTCGATTATACTTGCTGTTTTTCATTAAACTTTGAAAAACTCCATTGAACTTGTGGATACCAGCCTAGCAGCAGGAAGTGGAACTAAATAAAAATTAACAGTCAACACGCTAGGCTAGAAATGAGACGACATCGATCCAAGTCATTTGCCTAGCTATTTGATCAACTAAATATCTTTCAGGCTGACAGTTAAACGGCGCTGTTAAGAGGCTAGGCTGTAGATTGAACGGCGAATTAAGCTAGTTGGCTGCGACATATACATTATCAGGAATATGTTATTATTAAGACTATTTTCATAATTAATTTATTGAAAAATTTCTATAGTTCAACGTATATTAAACTTTAAGGTCTCTTTTCCCGCTCGATAATTTATTTACAAGTTAAGATTAAATTTTATGGGACAGTCGACATTTTCTCTATCAAGGCATAATACGGATATTATTGAAATCACATTATTCACACCACTCACATAAACAACTCTCTCATATTTCCTGTAATTCCGAAAAATTATATACAATTAAAATTGTTTACACATAATATGACCAGTAAAACATGGTTATATGTTACCAAAATATTGGTTCTTAAAGGAGAAGACACGTTAGGTGGTGTAGGACGCAAATACTTTATGGTTTCTATATTTTATTTATATAAAATAAATTTACATAGGAGGCAAATGGGTAGGAGGCTCACCTGATGCTAAATGATACCGCCACCCATGGACACTTACATTGCCAAACGACTCGCAAGCGCTTCTGTTTTCTTAGAACCCTAAGTGAAATTGGTTCGGAAATACTTCAGTGGACAGCTGGTTCCACATAGTGCTGGCGTGAAAAACTGCCTTAAAAACACTCAGTTGTCGAACGGCAGACGTCGAGGTGATACGGATGGTATTGTTCAACCTTAAATGAATGCTACGATATAAGCCTTAAAAATATCTTGTAATTATTTCGATAACATTTTGTTTCCCGTTGCCAACCAAACATTACCTAATTCACGCAATTATTTACATAGGAATAAAATAAATCATAGGACTTTTAGAATTGAAGCATTGTATTTAAAAAATATATATCACCATTGTTATTGACAACAATAACATCGATATTCGTTTTGTTTTTGTTTTAATTAAATTTCAACAAAACAATTAAAATATAATTGTTTTGTTTAAATTTGTATTATCTCTTCGTGTCATAACAGTATTTCAATTTACATATAGCTATTGTTCATATCACCCCCTATAATATGAGATGTTTATGTATCTCTCTTAATGACCTATCAATTACAAGCTCAAAAGATTATTTTTTATAGCACTACGGAGTTAGGAATTCCACGTGACATTATAAACCGATAAAGCAAAAGCCATAAATGATAAGGATCGTCAAGTTATTAAAGTGGACTATTGCTGAGTCATATAGGATAACTGCTTATTTTTTTAACACAAAACAGAAATAATAAACAATAGAATGAATTAAAAACTTTTAACGATGTAAACATAAACATGATTGGTTAAAGCCTTACGAATATTTTTTTGCATACTAAATGAGTCTTAATGAAAAACGTTAACACAACAATCACGTCATTATTATGACAGTTCTATGGCTGAGCTTTCAGGGCATGATGTACTCCTTTAAAGTTCTTTAAAGTCGAAATGGAAACCTTATTCATAAAATTACTAATAGAATTTATGAAAGTTAAAAATAAATAGTTATTATTTTCTCATCGACAATTACATACTAGATAAGGCTGTTAATTTAAAACGAAAGTATATATATAATATACGAATGGCGCTACATAATATGTTGCGTGATGATTTCTAATAGGTGAACGTTCTCTGCCTGAAACCAGCGAATGTGACATATACAGCCCATTGGTGCACCGCTGGTAAATCAGCCTACGACCCCAGGAGTTGAAGTCGGACGTGGAAACTTACTTCTGGAATTGTTTAACTCATTTTAAATCAAAAGCGATACCGACATATGCTTAGAACATAATAACGGGATGAAACGACAATAACAGTAAATTGTCGATTATTTATGAATCGTTGCATAGATTCGTTGTTTTTAAATGGCTATTCATTTTATAATATATTGTGAGTATTTATTTATATGTCCTAAAGCTTTTATATATATACAGGGTGGTCAAAAAGTCGTGGATCAAACTAGGGTAATGCAAATAAATTCTATGGGAGATCCTTAAGCTCAACCCCTGCTGAGTTATAATTTTTTAGGGAGGAATTTTGAGCATTTATTGTAAAACGTGTTTTGTTTTGTTTTATTAAAATATTTATTTCAGTATTGTGGATGTAGATTTTTTCGAATTTTAATACGACTTAGTAAAAAAAAGTCAAATTTCTAATGAAAACGCTTAATAAATTAAAACTCTGCAGGGGTTGAGCTTAAGGACCTTCGATTGAACAATTTTTTGCAGCTGATGACCCCATCTAACCCATAGTTGCGTTAAATCCACGACTTTTTGGCCACCCTGTACATAGCGAAAACAAAAGATATAGCCAAAGGTAAAATAAATAATATACAAAAAGATTCAAACATTTACAAAAGAAAAAATCAATAAAAATTATTAAAAACCTTTAATTAAGTAATACCTTATTCGGTTGTGTTGAGTTGTATAAAAGTTTGGGTATGTATGTGTGGGATGTGCTCATGATGCAGGTGATGCAGAGCTATGGATATTATATACGTATACTTATATGCCATTTTTATGTTTAGTAGCCCTACCATTATTTGTCAAATGTGTGTGTTTCAAATACTATGAATCTCATACTGTTGTGAGTAACCTCACCAATTAAAAAAACTGTATTTAATGTTCTTAAAGGATTTTTTGTTTTTTTTATTAATAATTTATTTATTTGTATAAACAAGCTACAACAAGCTAGCTTGCTAACAAGCGAGCTCTTCCACGCAACCCTAGTAAGGATAAAAACAAAAAAAAATTACGGCTAAAGTGCAAAAAAATGCAAACCCAAATCTTATAAAAAAGTTAATTATACAATAATTGTTGTAATAAAATAAACTGAAAATCTTATCTCACGGATTCATGAACTGCGATGCAACACAAAAGTCACGATAGAGCAGGATGGAATATCTATAAGAATTCTTTATGCTCTTGCAAAAAGAATTAAGAATTCCTTAAATAAAGAAGTTTTAAAAGATGTTAGGTTACCCAATCGTATGCCTAAACCTACCCAATGGGTAGCCTAAGAAAGTTAAGCTGTGAAATGGTGGAATGGATACAAGTGTTTTTTGTATTTGAGTGGTTAAAGTATACATGGAGGTTGCGAAATAATCCCCGATACAACGATTTTTCCGTTAAGGTTAGGATTAGAAGCCCATGCGTCATTGGAAATTCTACGACTAACTCGTTTATTATAAAATGATAATATAGTTTTTGTAAACCATTTGATTATATAATGATGCGATAAATTACATAAATGACGCAAAATGGTTAGAATGGTCACGTTTCTGTTTTAGTTTAATGGTTTTGTTGTCACGTTGGTACTTGAATAAAAGTTTGATTGACGTAAAATATATCAAACAATTTAGTACTAAAATAAAATTAAAAAGTAAATCAGTGGCATTACAACTTTTTTAGGTCCAGGCCTCAGATTTCTGTATCAGTTTTATGATTTATCAATCTAATAGAAGTTGGTGATCGAGCTGTGTCTGTTACACGCCGTCATCTTTTTGGGTCCAAGGCCTCACGATGTTTTCCTGAATATGTGCACATAGAAAAGAAGTCCATTGGTCAGCCGGGGTTCGGATCTATGACTTTAGGGATGAGAGTCAATCGCTTAAGCTATTCGACAATACTGCTCAGTTCTACATTAAAATCATTTGTCTATTAAATTATATTTTTTTTTATTTTATTAATTAACACTTCGTTACATTACAATATAAAAAAAATTAACATAATTAAATCAATAGGAGGGCAACTGGAGGCTTAATCGCTTTCGAGCGATCTCTTACAGGCAACCAGTGTGAGTAAAGAATAAAAAAACATGTTTTAAGATAGGCAAGAAGTGCAAAAATACATGTTATACACAGTTACTAAGACAAAACAAACAGGAACAAAAAAAAAACTAAACTAAAAAGACGATACATAATGATTCATTATTTCTACATCGAACAGAATTGTTCATAGTACGTACATACATGTTTACATAGGTAATATAGGTGGTACTATACCACTTCCGTGATTCCCATAATTATTTCCTCTGGTCAAAGCCTCTCAGCCTATACTATTACACACATCCGTTCGAATATACCTTGTTTATCGATAACTAGTCATTATGGCTTAACTGGAGACATGTTTCTAGTTATAATTTAAAATTAACGATTTACATAACACTTATAATAATTTAATTTGCCTCCATGTGGCTAGCGAATGAATTTAAAAACTATAATAATAACTATGTATTTAAGAATCTTATTTTTATTTATTAACATTTTGTTGCAGAAATATAATACAATTGACATAATTAAATGTATCTTATAAATATTTCCCTTCTAGAAAATCTTATAAATTAATTAAATTGCAGGTCCTTATTATATGTTAATTGTTTTTCTATAAATGTATCGAAATGTAAATAAATAAAAAAATTAGAAAAAGGGCAACTGGCCTTATCGGGTTTGAGCGATCTCTAACAGGTAACCACTTCACACAATCTCGTTTATTTTATTATTCTTTAGTAATTAAAATCGAACATCTGTTTTAATTGCCAAGCATTAACCACTAAGCCTCTAAGGCAAGCATAATACGGTCAGTAATTTTCTATGCAGGAATTAGCAAAACTTGTCAAGTAAGCTGAGGAATGCAATAGGCATTCTAATAGCGTATGGAATTTCTTGTAATTATTTACCTAGAGTCCATTATATACAATAGCATACATATGTTCCTGTCCTATCAGTAAACTTACTCTGTAATACATACACAATAATAGCCTTTTTTTTCAGATACTTTTACATATACATTTATATTTCTCATTCTGTTAAGGTTTCTGTGTGCGTTGGCAAAGACCTCGTCCACTTTGTATTACAAAAGATATTATAAGTTATAGTTATTAATGTTAATACCATTTGGCAGAATTAAATGTCATGTATAGTCCCGTCTATAGTACAAGTTAAATATTCAGGTCAATACTATAAGAAAAAAATTGGTTGCAAGACATTGAAATAGCTAGACTATTGCAAAAAGTTTGCACAATATGTTATGTTCCATGTATTGCTTAGGTTTAAGACTACTTAGGTTATCAGTATTGACAAGCATTACGTAACTCTATCGTTTAAATTACATGTGCTTTATGTGTCAGCCCATTGGTCGAAAATGTTTTACACCAACAGGGAGGCTTTTGGTGTAAAACAAAAGAAAAAAAAGACGAAAGAGGTTGCGTTTGCTTATGAGTGGACAAATGGAATGGTTTCACCTGTTAGGCGAGTAATGCTGTTGGGTAATCACAACCAATGCACCGTCTTTTTCATAACATTATCAGACCCTGGCGGGTATATCATACGATAGATGATTGCACTCATTTAAATAAATAATACTTTCGTCTCTTTCTGTCAAATTGTGTTGTTTCTGTTTTCGCTGTCATGAGAAGAGACAGATGTATACTGTCGTTTAAAAAACTTAACTCTTAAAACACTTATTTATAGAAATTAAAGCTTATTACAATGAAAGTATATACATACCAAATCTTAATTCACAAATACTATATTTTGTTTATATTACATAGTATGGTGCAATATACTTTATAAATTAAAAATTTGAAAATAGAAAACTTAGTATCTTGTTTACCGTAGTGGCTGTGACATTCAAACCAAAACGAGTTATATATTGCGGTTTTGGATTTTTAATATAGGGTGTTATTAACAAATATTATTATTGTATGCTCAAATATGTTTTTTAATTCAAATTAAAGTTATAAGGATGAGGACAGGACCAGCCAGGTGGAAGTAATTAAGGATATCCTGTGGGAAGCTGGGGCAGATGGTGTATCGAAAGAAGCCTCATAAATAACCAGTTAAACCACTCAACAATTTGTATGAAGGTCAACTATAAAGACATTTTTTATTACGGTTTCATGTTTTTGTATAGCTTTATCCAATATATACACATTTATTTGAAAAAAAGGCCAAACATTTAAACGGCGAATGATAGCATGATTATATCAACTTCAAATAGTGCTTTTTGAAAGTAAAAATAGCGTATAGATTATATTTCAACTTATAAGCGGCTGACGTACTAGCCTATTAATAAGAGATATTAAAGAAACCTTAAGGACAAGAAAACAACAATCATCCTGTCTCGGCAACATGCAATGGAAAGGTGAGAAAAAAAACAAACAAGAAACCAAAGAAATGTTGACATTCGTAACAAAACAATACTTTCAGTAGATAAGATGCAATTATTAGCATTTGGCTTAAAGTTAAATCGACAGGTTATATATCTAGAGGTCAGGATGAGAGATTTATAGAACACTTGAAACAACAAAATGGCCTGGACCTACTGGAAAGAGATGAATGACACAAGAAAAGATAGACTAATAACGTAATAGAAATAACGGTGAAGAACTGTATAAATGTTGCTCAAGACAAAAAGTAATCGAAAAATATGGAGGCTTAAAAGAGGACATACAAATACTAAAACACTTACATAACTAATCTTAATTTGTTAGTACTAATACTAACATTAAGAAATATAAACTAAATTATTGTATGGATCTTAATTCCGCAGGCAGTTCGAGTGGCGACCTATTCCACTTAGAAGTTCTGGAATAGGCTGCCCAACTCCATACGATTGGCTACCTCCCTAAAATCTTTTAAAACTCTTCTACATAAACATTTCTTAATCATATTGTATCCTACTCAATCTGAATTTAGTAGTTCTTGTATTTCTTATTATTTTATAGTGCATCGCAATGTATGAATCCGTGAGATCAGCTTTTTAATTTCTTTTTTAATTATTTTAGATTAAGTGTGCTTATTGCACTTTGCTCTATCATATTTATTTTTATTCTGTTTTTCCTTACTATGGTTGCCTGGAAGGAATCTAAAACTAAAAACCTTAAAAATTATAATATTTTTATAATGATAATATTTTATGTATTATATTATTTGTTTATCTATAAATGTAACTTATGTAAAAACGTGTAAAGAAATACATATATAAGGAGGATTATCGAAGTCACCAAGTGACTGTAAATTGCTCAATTTCTTAGTAAATCCTATACAAGTTTGCACGCAATCGACCGCGCCGTAGATTTCGGAACCCGTCTATTACGACACACCGCCACTTGCACGGACTTTATCAACTATAATAATATAATTACTTATAACTAGCGTGTTGCTAAGTAGTAATAACGCTACTTTTATGTGTAAATGTATAACCAGTAATATAGCATAATCGTAATCGTTTCTCTATTTATTAATTTCCTTATTCTAACAGTAACAATAGAATAGAAAACTTATTAATATTAACAAAACAAGATAACATAATTTTTATAATAAATTATAAATAATGTAATTCTTGTGAATTTAGACAGTGTTCTTGTACCAACTAAAAGCTTGTAATCACTGCTTGGTTATCTTATTCGTTTTAATATTTGTAGACGATTTTTTAAAGGCAGACAACACAACGAACCTGGTGTTTTTAGTTGTCCAAGAGCGGATGTTAGCAATTTATTCAAACTAAAACTTTCTTTGCCCCATAAAAATATGATTGTAATCCGTATTCAAATGAAATAAGCATAAATTAAAGTTGACATCGTGAGTATCAGGAAAACAATAAACGGCTCAAATGTAAAAGTGTTTCCTTCGGCTTTGATTTTGTTCCCTTTGGAGTAGAGGCTCTTGGGCCATGGGGTTCAAGTGCACCAGCGCTAATTAATAATTTAAGTTGGCGCCTAGTAGATAGCACTGGTGACCCCAGAGCTGGTTGATTCCTCACTCGATGAATACGTATCGCAATACAGCGAGTAAATGCTACCGGCGTTAAATGTATACTGCCACAGGGACCAAACTTTTTAAATTTGTTTTGATTTTATTTACAGTGATTTTGAATTATTTATATTATTACCATGTTGGTACTATAAGAATGTTATCTTAGGAGATATTATAGTTTTAAAATAACTAAAAAAACAGTCACAAATGTATGAGGAAATGGCTTACAATTAATGAAAACAACATATAAATACTCCGAAGATAAAGACAATTATTCGCTAATATTTAAAGTGCAATAGTAGAAACATAATATATTAATGGACAATCAAACGTTCTTCTGTTAAGTTGAAGCTTCATATCACTGTAATAAAGATAAAAGGAAGCAAAAACAAAATATATGTCGTTACGTGCATTGTTTGTTAATATATACATTAAATATGTCCCAAAGTGGTGTTCGACGTAAATGTATGCAATTCGGATTCCATATGTTATCTAGGATAGAATTTTAAACAGTTTCAACACCGAATCTAAATACATCAGCGGATGTTTGTAACAATTTAGTAATTTGATTCGTATATCAAGATTTAATTATCGTTTAACTGGTAGTTAAGTAGTAGTATGCGTGACCGGCTGGAGGTGACTGTTTTGTACATCGTAATCATTGTTATAAATTTATATGTCTTGTAATGTGAAGATTTTCTATCATCTTAAATTAAAATGAGTAGTTTAACATTTTTAAAGAATGAATGCGACATATACGTATCCTTAGTTGTTCGGATTAATACCTGCGGTTAAGTTTTATCATCGGACATCGAGACAGAATATGAAATTCTACTCATATTCGCAACTAAGCGTTTTTGAAAGGTAGTTTTTGCCGTATCCATTCTTAAATGGCCGGCAACGCACTAGCGAGCCCTCTGGCATTGAGTCTCCATAGCCCTCTGTTTTATTTTTTTATTAAAGCTTAAAAATATATTAATTAATTATAAAATTTATCGACATAAAATTACGAACGAAATACGAAAAATCTCCAAGCTTTGCGGTATCTATATAGCATGAACTTGTCTAGGCAATTGGATACCGCCAACTAAAAGCGTTCAAAGTATCGGGATGCACCGGATTCGGGATGTAAACACATTTGATGACACACCGACTGACTCACGCGGTCCAGAAATAATCGTCTGGACATCTTGAATTAGGGTGCGTTCATTACGAAATAGGTTCAACATTCCTAATTCTTAGTATTATAGTCTTATTTCGCGTAATAATTATTAGTCAAAACTAAAATAATCAACGGCTCAAGTACAAGAGTCTTTCCTCTGACTTTGATTCTGTTCCCTTTGGAGCTGAAAGTCTTGGGCCGTGGGGTACAAACAACTGCACAAGCACTAATTAAAGATTAAAATTGTCGCCTGGTAGATAGTACCGGTGACGTCAGAGCTGGTGCTGGTGGAAATGTTTACAGCGTTAAAGCCACACTGCCACAGTTACAAAATTTACACACGTACATCAAACTTTTTTCAATTTGTTTTAATTTTCAATTTATAAATGATAATATGATGATGACAAGTGAATAGTTCATAATATTATGAAGAACTGTTAAAAACATAATTTTTCTACCAATTGAGTTTACTTTAAATGTCGATTCTAGACATTACTAAGTGTGACTCCTGGACGTCAAAACTTATTAGCTTTATAATAATAATAATGTATTTAAAATAATATGATAGAAAAATGTTTTCCTGGTACAATCTAAAGTTGGCATATTCTACCACACCAAATTGCGTGAAATTGTCTTAGAAGATAGAACAGAAGTTCCAATTTCATTTTAAGTTAAATCATTAAAGTTATTTTTTATATTATTTTATCAGTACTTCATCGCATTATTAAAATTCATTTTTACGTTGACTAATTCATATTTATTACTTGTGTTTCATTCAAGTAAACATTAATAGAATACATTTTGTCCAAAAGTAGTACATTAATTAGATTTTTTAAAATTGTAGTGGAAAAATCTTTGATTGCAATAAAAAGGTATTTTACTGTACAATTCTATAATTAGGTTTGATCATGCTAAGTCTCAACTCAGAATCATACCCTAAACTTCTCTCACTCTTATAAAAAGATACAGGTTGATATTTTTTTTATAATCCAATTTTTAAAGTCAAAATAACTTTATTAATATAGGTAACCAAGTATTCTTATGAACGTCAACAGAAAGGATGTAAAGGTTATTTTATTATTATAAACTTTTTATAATTATAAACTGGACAATATAACCCGTTATTTTTGTGCATAAGCATCCCTTAGGTCATCGAACTTGAAGAGTTAATATTATGACGTTACGATCTTTGTTGCAACCATTCATACAAAGAAAGAAATATTAATGCGTAAATAATAATAAATTTAAGAAAAAAAAATAGTGGGTGCCCACCATAAACCCATGAAGATGAAATAAAAGAGCTAGCGGGGAGCGATGGGAAAATGACAGACAATATCTGAGTCAAATGGAAGAATTTTTATACTAACATAAACTTAACGTAGTCCTGATTATGTAGAAAAGAAATGTGAAAATATATCATCATTAGTAATTGCGAATGATTTTTCGACACACTGTAATGCTGAAAGTATAAGTTACTACCTTTGTGCTACATATGCCGTGGACGCGAAGTCACGATTCCTCGCAAAATAATGGTTATTCCGGCTTGGTAGGTATAAAAGGCTGGTGTTAAAAAAAAAACAATAACACATATCTGCCTGACATAGGCCATGTTATAACGGGACAAATACTTTTACGAAAGTGAATCTGGTTATTTCACGTAACCCATAATTACGATGAAATTTTCAAAATCAACAAATATTTATTCTATTTTTTCACAAATATTAAAATCCGTTTTAACATATACTTGTTTTTAATTACAAAATAGTCAAATTATAGATGTTCTGATCAGTTTGGCGCCAATTAATTGCAAGAGGACACATTACGAGCCATTAAGATAAACTAATGATACTGAATGAACTAATAACAAATAATGTAGGCATGTTACTTGGCACTTAAAACTGGGTTTTATTATTATGTAACAGGGAGTCAAACAGGCTGGAGGCTCATCTGAAGTAAAGTGATACCGCCGCCCATCCACTCACATTGCCAGAAGGATCGCAAATCGAAGGACCCTAACTCGAATTGGTTCGGAAATACTTCAGCGGGCAGCTGGTTTCACATAGTGGGAGTGCGCGGCAAAAACTACCAAGAGAGAGCTGTTTCGTAATCAAAAAATGAGCACACCAAGAATTATAAGAACTTTATACAACGGTCTAAATGTTTATAAAGCTTCAGAGATTTGAGAGGCATAGCAAAAAACCCATCAGTGCCGGCCTCAATTGGATTTTTTTCTACAAAGACACTTTCTTCATCGATGTAAAAAACATTGCCAGGGAAACTCTAAGACCCTTGAGTCAACATGTCACATAATCAACACACACACACATACATAAGATGATAAAGGGTAGCGGCCCTGAATTATTATTAACATACTTATTATGAATATTTATTTGTTGTGACTGCAAAGACAAACCGATAACCTGCAAGCTATATATACTTCTACTATATTATGTGTTAATTGATTTTAAACGGTTTTAGTATATAAGCGTATCTTTCTAAATTCATTGTTTGTTATTGTCTTCAAACCGTTATCGTTACATAACAAAGTGTTGACATGATGTTATATCATTGAGGTTATTTTTCCGATAAAACTCAAATGAAATATTTATTTATCGTCTCTGATTTAACACATAAAGAGCAGTTGGCCTAGTGGCTTCAGCATGCGATTCTCATCGCTAAGGTCATAGGTTCTATCACTGGCTGTGCAACAATGGACTTTCTAATTGCGCATTTAATATTCATTGGAACTTTGAAGAAAAACGTCGTTAGGAAACCGGCTTGTCTTAAACCCAAAAAGTTGACGGCTTTTGTCAGGCACAGGAGGCTGATAGAAGCCTACATACATAAACAGAAATCTAGACCTAAAAATGTTTTAGCGTCACTGATTTTTTTTATATTTCACGCTGAAGTCAATTAACTCAACGATTAGTTAGTCAGTTATATCTCGGTTTATACTTAGTAATTATACATTTCTAACAGACGACATTTGTAGTTTCCGTCAACAACAGAGGTGTGGTAAACAAAGAGTTTCATTCACTTTCCGGAAGTGTTTGGTATGAGACGGGATGTGCGTCACGTGTGCGTGTAATGGCGAATGTAAATGAGGCAACTGTCGCTAAAATGGGTTTGACAAAGTATCAAACGCAACAAGGCGTCTGCATCATTTTATAAAAAATACAGTCCCTCTGGCTTTTAAATTTATTTTCGAACTTCTTCGAAATCATGTTTCATATTATCGTATTTTTAAACGAGATAGAATGTCGAAAAAACTTATGCAGAACAGTAAACAACGGATAGTTGCGTACCTGGGTCACGTGTTGCGTCATGACCGTTACCACCTTCAATTAATTGTAATGGATAAAATCAGAGGAAAACGGCGTGAAGGAAGAAACCATAGCTAGGGTACAATAGTGAGCGTACAGGTATTGCGAATGAGGAAGAGCTGCCTTATCTGGCACTCCACATATGGACTCGGCTGTCGACCATACTGAGAAGTCGGAGAAACTCAGCGCAACTCATTGGTTGATAACACAGAAGGCAAGATATCACGTAGCCGTTCACGAACCAAATGGATAATTCAAGTGAAATTCGTCCTCAAAACTATACACGAGGGTATATACTATAAGAAAAGCGCTGAATTAAAAACTGGTGGAATGAGATTGTTCGAGGTTTCCCTGCTGACAAACACGTCCACGGATTTAATAAGTCGAGTCTATATTTTGGTGGTAACTAATAACCGCGTATGGAACTATACAAGTCTATGTACTTGGTTATTTGAAATATAAATATAGTTGCATAGGCTAATAAAAACTTTCATCTATACGTAAGCCAGGGTGTCATTTTAATACGAACTAAATTTATGAAATTAACAGTTCGTGTCGACAAATAAGCCCTCTGTAGAAACATGTGTTGCTGCGTATGCGCAACCTTAAAACCGCAAGACAAAATAACGCATTGTCTTTCAAACAATGAATGACTTTTCCTATGTGTTCTCATAGTTTTTATCTGTCCAAATATTTAGTCGATTCCATTACTAGACCTCGATTGGTCGTGTCTCTAAAACCTCGAAAAAACCGCCGAATTGTGAACGGTTTTGCAACGTAGATGTTTTTGTCGGTTCACAATAGAATCGGTTATAGGGATTTCTAAACTGTTTATCGCAATACTATACTCGAAAGTGACGCTAAATATGCGTAAATACGTGGCATTTTATGAAAATTCTGGATCTGGCAGCAGGGACTACAGAACTTTGCGGAGGGAATACAAAATGCTATTGCTTGGAAAATCGGTAAGCTTGTAATATATAAATAATTGTCAATATGAAATCAGTAAAAAACTGCCTAAAGCTGTAATTGATTTAATTATTTTTGTATTTTCTTGAGTGGAACCAACTCCCCACTAAAGTATTTCCGAACCAATTCGGTCCTTCTAGGAAAGTACCAATACCGTACCAATTCTTAAACGGCCTGCAACGCACTCGCGAGTCCTCTGGCGCTGACAGTGTCCCTGGACAACGGTATCACTTAGCATCAGGTGAGCCTCCTGCCCGTTTGCCCCCTGTTCTATAAAAAAGTCACTTAGTTTCACTTCAATAATCTCCAAAAAGTAATCCAATATTAAAAAATAATATTATTACAAAAGTATATATATATATTATATTATATAGTATATTTAAAATTTAAGGAATAAAATAAAAGAAATTCAAGTTGTAATTAAGGGCTTTTCAAACAATTTACAACCGTTCATGGTTTAATATATTTTAAGATTCTATTGTTTTAAATAATGTTTTATCTATGTTTAATCTAAATCCTTTCACTTATTCGGGCTAAGGCTTAATTCCAACGTAATTTTTATTTCATTGAATCGTACAAGTCAAGGCTGTTTTACTCGCTCAGGTTTTCTTAGTTTAGGCGATTACCAAAATCGGACTAAAAGCGTCTACACACGGCCCTAAAATCAGTGGAAGATAATCGGCCCTAAAATCAGTAGAAGATAATCGGCCCTAAAATCAGAGGACGATAATCAGCCCTAAATCGTGAGCTCGCTCAAATCAATTTCAGAGTTAGGGTTGATAATAAAATAAGAGTACGATTTTCCTACACACGAGGCGATCTATGGGGCTGTCCATCATTTCCACGGTAATGCCTCTGATTTTAGGGCCGTGTATATATGCTTTTTAGCCCAAGCCTAGACAGACGCAGGCACTCTGTACATACAACATTTAAATTAGCATAGCTATATGATATATGATATATGATAGATATATAATCAGGGGACCTTACAACTTTCTTCATACTAAATGTTTGGGGATTAATTTCCGCCTATATTAAATTGTTCTTTTATGTATATATTAAGTAATAAACACATAACATATTATTTCTCAAGATTGGTAATATTTGTATTTAATATGCAGTTTCTTAATGCAAAAATTCCTTGCCTATCCTTAGGTGACAATTACGCAAGATGCATTGTCATTCACGCACAAGGGAGATGAAGCTCTATGTACTTGCAATAAAGTTTCAATAATTACAGCACACAGTTACACAAAGTCCTTGACTCGTACAATGAGCTATTTTGTTCAACAATATGTAAACCTTGTTAACCTTTAAGTTACTACCAAAACAAATTAACTTATATGGGTTTTATTACGTGACTGTCAATGTAATCGCACATGTCAGCACGTGGTCTAGGGTTTGATTCGCGACATTTCTGCATTTCGGAAACATTTCTTTCTGTAGGCACAGAAAACGTCCAGTATATTTGACGTTGTATTTAAGAGGGGAAATAAACATTAATGTCTAGTATTGCGGAAATATCTAGAAGAAAATTAACTTTCAAATTCTATCTCAAACTAAAATAAATACATAACTCTCTGAAAGGTTTTGGTCAGTTCGACAAAATTACTTAAGCATATAGTTACGGTTATAAACGAAACAATTTGTATAAAAGACCGAATTCCTATTGAAAACCAGATATTGTAAAACTATATCGATTTGGTTTATGATAATTAGATGTCTATATTTCATTATGCCGCTGACCATGAATTTTTATTCGTTAGTTTTTGCGTATTACAAATCTTTTCTTAATCTCAAACCTCATTAAATATGAATGAAAATATCACATAACATTAAATTAGAAAATATTAAATAAATGTATAAAATTTTACTACTATATATAAAAATATAGAAAATTTTACTATTATATTAAACTTTTTAAATTCAAGATTTCGTCAGCATCACCTTGATGGCTTTCCAGCCATCTTGAAGACTTCCGTCTTGCCGGGCCGCTTGACAAGACACTTGACACTTTCTATTGACGACTCCCACTGGGAGTTTTCCCTGGGAATCGACCTCCAATTGTTTATAAAAAGATTATACAGCTCCCTCAAAGGCCGGCAGTGCACCCACTAAAATGTGTTTTCATGACCTGCGATGACAGTCCTGTTTTTTTTGTTTATGTCTATAAAATATGGGAGTATACTAAAACAACTGAAACAAGCTGTGACGTCCCTACCTTTTGCTGTGGTTGCAGCTAAACTCAATTAATTATTTTTAATAACAATATGTTAAGTACATAATAAAAATAAATATTTGATATACAAACGTTTATAATATTAATCTATGATGATAAAACCAATATAAATAATAGGAAAAAACACCTAATACATTAAGTAATGTAAAATATAATTAAATTAGCTAGAATCAGCACAAAAAACCGGGCTGTTAAAAGGAACCCGTATTTGTAAACGATAAAATCAAACAATACAATTTCCTTAATGGAAAATTCAATCTCCCGTGAGAAAACAATAATTGATCCCCCATAGAACGTATCTTGAAGCTCAAATGTAAAAAATGTTTGAAAAATTAGTAGCAGTGGTGGCTTGTGTGACGTAATCACACTGAATGTAAGTTCGAACCCCGACCGTATCTTTCTGTTTATATTCGCGTTTAACACTCGTACGGTCAAGAAAAGCATTATGAGCAGCATGTCTTAAACCCAAAAAAAATCGGCGTATTATCTTTTTGTATAATAGGGAGGCAAACAAGCCTACAGGACGCCCATAAAAGAAAGCGCCTTGTGAAACGCACTGTGGAAGACTTCCATCAAGGTGATGTTGATGATATTTTGCACTGATACGGCTTGTACGGTGTTGAAACCAAACGAAACGTACAAAAAGCCGATCATCAACTTGCGTATATAAAAAATAGGCATCTTCATTACAGGATGACCTGTGTGTTACGGATCTCCAAACAGCCTTGAATAAGACATAAATCACTGTTTATATAAGATATTGTTACTCTATTAGGTATGTTGAAGTAAAGTGTTTGACTTAGTAAATCGTGTCTAATCATTTTAAGATCATGCCATACAGCCGTGGTCGGTACTTAAACCAGAATATTCCACTATTTTATTTATTCAACGCCCTGCTAATAAATTTAATACTCATATATGATTTGAGGAGTTAGCATATCGTTGCGAAAGATTAGGCACATTTCCGCAAATCTGCTAATCAATGTATTGATTGGTGCGAAAAATATAACAATTTGCCTACTTATTGCAGTGGCGCTACAAACTTTTTTAGGTCTGAGCCTCAGATTTTTGTACCTGTTTCATGACCGTTTGTCAATCTAATTGCCATATAGGCGATCAGCTTCCTGTGCCTGACAATCGCCGACGACTGTTTGGGCCTAAGGCAAGCCGGTTTCGTCACATTTTCTTTCACCGTTCGAGTGAATGTTAAATGCCTATCATACGTTACGCGTTAACTTATATTAGCTGATTAGTTAATTAAGATATTAGTATTACGATAATCCTAATTATTTAGTCAGAACAAGCTCCATATTTTTTAAACAACAGGGGGCAAACCGACAGGGGGCTCACTAGATGTTAAGTAATACCTCAATGCCAGAGGGCTCGCGAGTACGTTACCGGCCTTTTAAGAACTGGTACGCTCTTTTCTTGAAGGACCCTAAGGCGAATTGGTTCGGAAATACTTTAGTGGTGGTGCGCGGCTGTTGTTTGCCTTGAAAAACACTCAGTTGTGCTGTTAAAATTTAAGCTTAAATAAACCTAAGTCAAGTTAAACTTATGATAAAATAACTTTTAATATCATGTGAATTAAAAAGCATAAAATATAATTACCATTAAGACAAGCGTGAGAAGATGATGTTTTAATATATAAATCAAATAAATCTAAAGGCAACGATCTTTTGGCTTATCTTACTTTAAGAAAGATCTAACCAAGAGAAGTGCAAAGAACAAACCTCAAAAATTCCTTAAGACCAATAACTAAATATATATCACTCGTTTGGATTGTGTAGCAAGCTTTGTGTAGTTTTTTAGAGTAAGTAGTCAATGTTTTAGTAGAAGACTATCTGAAGCCGGCAGATTTTTAGCAATATAAGCGTTATAGTTTTTTTTTATTTGAGCTTTAAAAAGAAAAAATAAATCAATAATTATTTCGCTTGGAGTCGAGCCTAATTTCTTTCACTTAAGCGGAATCTAAAATATTGCTTAAATAAACACTGATTCGAACTGATTCACGGTTAGGAATCACGTGAAACAGTTTATGCTCAAATAACTGAGTATCGGAGTCTATAATTGCGGTGTCTATATAATTGAGATAATTTAATTGCTAAAATGTTGAAGTCATAATAAGTTAATTAAAGCGAATTTATGTATTGAAAGAAAACAAATTTTTAACCGGATTAAAAGTATTTGTATTATTATAAGCTAAACGTCGTCGTTAAATTAAAAATAATGTAAAATAATTATAAGTTTATAATAATTAATACAAATAGCTTTAATCTGGTAAAAAAAGTTGTTTTCTTTCAATGTGTAAAAGCTATGTTAACCAAAGACAATACTATGAATTTATGTTCTTAGCTTCCTTTTATGGCCCAGATCATATGCCTTATAAATTACATATTTTGTAAAGTTTATATTATGAGTTTTTTATAAGCTAATATATGTCATTTGTTTATTGCCAATCAAATGTATTCATGCGACGAAACATGATATATTTAAATATACATTTATTTTACCTTAACAATAAAATGGCTTCCCTCCAGCTGTGCCTTTATATATTTCTTATATATCTTATGAGCAGTGCTAGCCTAGCCCTTCAGCGAGCGACTCTCATTGCTAAGGTCGTCGGTTCGTTCCCCTGTGATTAGCTCAAACGGTGAAGGAAAACATCGTGAGGAAACCGACGTGCCTTAGACCCAAAGAGTTGACGGCGTGTCTCGGGCACAGTGGGCTGATCACCTACTTGCCTATTAGATTGACTGCCTGAGGACCAGATCTAAAAACGTTGTAGCGCCACAGATTTATTTATTTTTAAAATAAATGTGATAATATTGTCAGAAAAAGGGATCATAGGAAATAACTTTTAATAATTTTGATACTTTGATACGATGAATATTGCTTTAAGGAAGTTATGATTTTACAAATTATTCAAGACTTAAGACGAAATTGAGTAATATTTTAAGTAATAATTATAAATATAAAATCGAAATATCATGTTCGTTCTCGTTAATTTATCAGATTATATTGAAATGGATTGAACTCGATGGAAAAATCCATAAAAATTCATCTGTTAAAAGTTTTTCTTCATACAGAACATGACCCTTCCATTTGAAAAGTTCATTAAAATATTAATTGGATCGGCGAGCTTTGGACTTTTTAAATAATGTATAAAAACATTTTTAATGGAAGTTCAAAGAGTATTTTATAAAATCTTTTTTTTTTAAATCTTCTATACTATAAGTACTGACCCCAAAAATATTTTTTCAACTTTTATTTATTTAATCCATATCATTATTATATCTTAACAGTTATTACTAATTCGGTAGAACGACAAATATACCTAATATAACCACACCGATTATCCCACAAAACATTAAAAAAATGTTTTTATTCATAAGAATATTTACCAGGAAAACAAGTAACTTACTTTTTATAAGTCACTTTTGAGGAAAATACCTGGAATATTTTAATGGGTCATGATAACAAGATTTAGATCTATTTTACGTGAGGGTGATGACATATTAGATGTTGGCATAAACATTTTTGATAAGAATAAGGTTTTCACAAATCGTGAAATCAAGATGACCTTACACACTAATCCCCTAAGTTGTCTAACATAAAATAAAAATCTAAATAATCAAAATCAATCATCAAATCAACCGACATAAAAATCGTAAAATTAATGAATATTTACGAACATAATGGAATAGGATTTAAACTAATTTTGTAATAAATTGGTATAACTATTTCCAAATTAATGTGTTTTATAACACAAAACGTAAACATTAGCTGATAAAATACTTTTGCGTATCGATTAAAGATAACAAAAACTAACCATTGTTTGGTTAAAAGTAAGGTTAGATCAATGACCACGACTAACCTTCGACTATACATTCTAATAGTACAGCGTATTAAGTTAACGTTTTTTAAGTAATTTATTCAAGCTGTATTTAAGTATTAGCCCTAATAGCGTTTTGTCTCTCTTATTTTAACATGACAGAAAATATAGTGAGGGCAAAAGATTTTATAATTCGCTTATGAAAAGAAAACTGAAATTCGTTAAACTGTATGTAGTCCTAAATCGTTGCGAGCACTTTAACTTATTTAAAAACAAAGTTTTACCAAATTTAAAAAGTAAAAATTAAGCTTTGCAGGCAGATCGCTGACATTTAAACAAAAAAGTATTTATTAAAGACGACAGATAACAATTTTGCAAATACGTCATTCAAAAGTGTTATTTTTAAATCGATCGCAAAGCTATCTGAAACCCTTCTCACCTGTTTTGATAGCGTAGGAGTTTTAAGTTATTATAAAAATATCGGCCAGATTGCTAAGTGTATAACAATTGTATGTAGGATGCTTTCGTTAGTACGTAATTTTTAGACTGATAATAGTTCAACAGTAATGACTTGAAATATATTCTAGATTTTACAATTTTTCTCAGCGTCCATGCGATAAATCACGTACGCACGATACTAAAGACTACTTCATACCATTAAACTCGTGAGAGTGATTATATTTGCATTAACTTTTGATTTTAACTGTATGAAGCATTGAAGCTTTTGTTTTGACGTAGTTATAGGAGAATAGATCATCGTTAAAGTAAGCATAACAGGGATTGTTTAAGATAATTTTTATGTCAAGTTTTATTGATTATAATTATTCAGTAATACATTTACAGCCATCACGGTAACAACAAACTGATCAACCGAATATAGGACTTCATATTCCAGCAAATGATTATTTTTGTTAAAATGATTGATTACCAAATTAACATTTAATAAAATAATAATATTTCTAAATTTACGATTAATTACTATGACATTGCGCGCCCTACTTTGACATTTGTAATATTATAAGATAGAATAACTAGAACACAATTATAAAACTGGTTTTGAATTATAAAATCATTAGTAATAAATACACGTTTAATAATTATACTACGATACATTTATATAACATAAAAATATTTATTAATATCAATATTTTATTTTATTCTAAATAACTGAAAATTATTGTATATCCATTGGTACTCTCACAGAAATGCATTTTGTATTTTCTGATCGATTCCCCGCTTACGTTAAAAAACATGACTCAAGTCATGACTTATCCTTGACTGTCCAAATTCAAAAGATTAAACGCGAATTAAACTGAGACCTTATATTTTTTTTAAAAAATAAAATACAAATTACTTACATAAGTAAAAAGTTATTAATAAATTTGTGTTGCTGCTTTGTTCTCTAAATTTATTCATATTCATTTTTTTTTGAGTAAATAGTTTAATTTGAATTATGATGTTTACAGTTCCATTCTGTGACGGACAAGAGGTCCCAGAACAACGATTGTGGAGAGAACAGTGTCACAATTGTGACCGAGAAGAAGATAGAAGATGATACTTCAGATTCTTCTAGCAGTGAAAATGTCGAAATAGAAGGTATGTACGTTCGAAATTCTATGGCTTTTGCACTAAACATTGTTATTTATTTCATAAGATGGTCATGACAATATTATTTTGAATTTATCTGCATTATAAAATAAACCTTGATTTCAACAATACAAGTTCTATTATATATGTCCAGTTATAAAACTTAAGCAAGCTTGTTATGTTTTATTAACGATCATTTATTTCCGATTTCGACATACGAATATAGAGTTTATTTTTAAACTTAACTTAAAATTTTCAAAGTAAAAACATTATCTTAATACATACAATTACTTACGTTTCGAAAAAAAAAATAAAAGTATGTATATTTATGTATCCAAGATAAAAAATTACAAGGAGAACAATAATATGAAAATAATGGTACGACAGAGGAAGTACGAATGTATGTCAATGCCATAAGGTATTCGTACATTTACTATACATATATATATATATTTATTCCTACAATAAAGTTCACAAAACAGAGTGCGTTATATGAATTACAATCTAGCCTATAAAATAATTATCACTCATAAGTAATGTTATGTTGAGTTAATTTTCTACAATACTAATGAATAAGCTTACACTAAAGTAATTTTGATTAACAGTCGTAGTGTTCTATAATGTTTTGACACTATGACCATGTATCCGAGATACCGCACTTGCACTTATATTCACTACACTAGGTTTATTATCTCAAAAGGTTTAGTTCTCTTTAGGCGTCTTATTCGTATTGTAATATAATTTTTTTAATATTCATATACGTCATATGTTATTTCATTTTGGAAAAAGTCTGTCTCACTTTATATTTCATAATTCAAGTTACTAGGAGCTAATAATATGTACGAAAAGATGTGTGTAAGCCACTCATAAGAAACAAAGCGTTATAATTTGTATTTCGATTTGCTGATTCTGATTTGCAAATATGTCTCTATACTGATACGCTAAAATACTTAAAAGACCTGCAACGCACTTCCGAGCCTTCTGGCAATGTGAGTGTCCATGAGCGGCGGTATTGCTTAACATCAGATGAGCCTGCCCGTTTGCCTCCTATAATATTAAAAAAAAAATTTAATTCTTTTCCTGTTTCTTGTTAATTTTTCTCTGCTATTTTGATTAGATCAGCGACCTCATTGTTATGAAGGCTGATGAGACGGAACTAAGCAACTTTGCAATTATTCATTCACAATATTGTTTTTTAATAAGCATTAGTTTTATGAATAATTCATTATACTCTCAAGGTCTCATAAGTACCGCTAATGGGCCATGCAAATTATAGGCTTCGTACTTCGCAAGATACAATGTTGCAAGAAACGTATCATATGAAATTGACAACAACTCAGGCGGTACAGCGACCCAAAGTGACCCTTGGCCTCCAAAACTAGAGAACGCCACTACTGCGCTACCGCTAGCGGACAATCGCGCTCGCGTTGGCTTTTTTAGACGGCATCGTTCCAGCGATATCTGGGCCTGTCGACGGCCTGTCGGTATAGTTGCATACGCTTTTTTAACACTCTGAACTTTTCGCATCCTAAAGATGACCAGTCCAACGTAGTCTTTCGGCTTTAGCTCCACCAATGTTGGGTCCGGCTATAAGGTGCCCGATCTCCTCGTTTTTCTTGACTCTCCAGATCCCATCCTTTTTGTTGGGCCTAGATTATTACGTAGAACTCTTCTTTCGGCTACTAATTAGTAGGTTTTATAACCGTTTCGTAAATCCAGAGTTTAGTATTTCTAGTGAGCTTGGATGTTAAGATTTTGTGAAGAGCTGCACTACAACGGAGGATACTTTGAATACAGTACATCCAAGATACTTGAAGTTATTAGTGCCAATGATAGAGATTTCCTCTATGTACAGATCTTCGCGTTTTCGGGTTTTATCTGTGTAGCGCTCTCGCAACACTTATTATATTTGAACGTAAAAATAAAGTGATTCGAAATGAACATTTACTGCCATAATTATAAATTAATTCTCTGCCACCTTTTATACTGGTAACTACATAATTATAAAACAATTATAACCTGAAATATTTTAAAGTCAAATTATTATTACTAAGTTGGTATTATTTTTGTAAAAGTAGCTCAAGCATGAACAGAATTTACAAAGTTATAATATCCAACATTAAATATTAGACATTATTAAATTCTTTGAAAATCTGGTTACAGGAGGAAATGTTATAAAATGATCTAATCTGTTTACAAAATTATTCATGAATGACATGCTATACTAAGAAAATTACTCACGCCTTTATGACTTTATCTTAAGCAAATATATTATTTATTATTATTTTGCTTCGCCATACAAGCGAATGATAGAAACTCAAAAACTCCATTGGTGTGTAGCCAGGCCAACACTTTACATTATATATATATATATATATATATATAATATATATATTATACATTACATACATTATATATATGTATATATATATATTATATAATGTAAAGTGTTGGCCTGGCTACACACCAATGGAGTTTTTGAGTTTCTATCATTCGCTTGTATGGCGAAGCAAAATAATAATAATAATAAGCAAAACATTGTGAGGAAATTTAGATACAAAAAGTTGACGGCGTATGTAAGGCATACAAGGCCTATTAGAAATAGCAAATATTCACGAAAAAGATGCTGAATTTTAAGACCCAGGTCGAAAAAGTTTATAGCGCTACTATTTTTTTATTATAGACAATATATATTTATAAATTTATCTATAATATATATTCTATAACCTAAGATTTTTAGTTTCGAGATATGACGTCACACAGGAAAACCAATGTGTCATGAGTGAATGAACGGAGACTCGGGACCGAACCGTTAAGTACCGCTCGTCGACAATTGTCCATTCATTCAAGTATCTGCTCAAATACACTTAGGAATTCTTCAGTTTTTTCCTAGGAGCTTTTGTAGTAAGCTTGAAAGGATTTAGGTTAATAAA
This sequence comes from Pieris brassicae, assembly GCF_905147105.1. Taxonomy (NCBI): domain Eukaryota; kingdom Metazoa; phylum Arthropoda; class Insecta; order Lepidoptera; family Pieridae; genus Pieris; species Pieris brassicae. Next base: position 960,489 of record NC_059669.1, read on the forward strand.
TGCTTTCTTTAGCTTATTTGAAATTTATTCTTACAAACATGGCTATGGTGTTATAATCTCCATATAGTATTGTTTTATCAGAAAATAAATACATATAGGAAACGTTACTATAACAGAAACAGGAAGAAGTCAAATAAATATATGTACACCACATTTCACCCTAAAACCCTATAATCTGCTACATAAATTCTACATACACTATACTGTGGGATAATTTTATTCATTATAGATTACCTGTTCGTAAGGCTAATTGTTCAATCCCTTTACGGCGGTTCCAAGTTTTTACTTGTATAGACCGTTTATGTCGATATGGCTTTTAAATTAAAAAGTTTTACATTATTTGTGAATTTAATTACAGAAACAGAGTGCAAGAAGAGCAAAATAAGAACGTTTAATTTGATCACATATCTGACAGCCATAAATACAGTATTTAAAATTTTCTAAATATACATAGTTATAATTGAAAATGTGTGCATAAAACTTCTTTATGACCTTATTTTTCGAAAAACGATCTACTATTTGCAACTTTACAGAAATTGGTTAAATAAAATTACATTAGATAAAGTTTAACAAAAGCCTTTTATTATCCATCCACATAAATACTCCTAAGACTATTTCAGAATTTCATTAATTATAATTGTGTGATTACTATCATTGCTATCGTTATTATATATTTTTGTTATTAATGGTTTATGGTAACTGAAATATGAAACATATTGTTTAAATTCCACAAAATTAAGTAACCGAGAAAAGACCATTAGATTGAGTTTTTACAGAATTTCATTAATTGTAATACAATTATTACTATCATTGTTATCATTATTCTATATTTTTGTTATTAATGGCTTCGAATCTCTTTGAATCAGCCGTGGACAAAAACAAGATGGCGCGTAACGGAAAAAAGTGACGGTAATTTTTTTCCAACGCCGATAAAGAAGTTTCACTTTAAAAATGAAATTAAAATTAAAATTTAAGAAGGTTTGGTCCCTGTGGCAGTGTACCTTTAACGCTGGCAGCATTTTCTCGCTGAATTGCGATGCTTTTTCGTTAAATACGATACTCTTAGGTTATCGACACTTTCCACCAGGCGCCAACTTAAATCTATAATTAGCGTCTGTGCACTAAGATTTAAGTTAAAACTATTAGGAGCATAACTACTGCGAGACTTTCTTAATCTATTTCAATTCCTTAACTTCACAGGACGTTCGAGCTTTCAAAGTTTCTTTTCAACTGTAAAACTGACTTAATATAATCTTGAACTTTTCTCGGACATTTTTATATATATTTTTGGGTTCTAAAAAGGGTTTGTTACTAATCCAACACTAAAAATATACTTTGAAGATCAAAAGGTAGTTTTAAAGAATTTAGTTCCTGTCGCCTAATTGTGGCCGATCAATGATCTACAAACAAAACAAAAGACGAGTCAGACATAGAAAACTTCTTCCATATAACAAAATTAATACGAATTTAGAACTCCCTACTATAACGCTATTGTTAACTGAGAAAATTCTGAAAATTCGTTTGATAACGTCAAGTACAACAGGAATTTATTTTCAATTACTTTATAAACTTTTGAAGACTTAAAGACAAATTGTTTTATTAAAAGTTTTTAGTTACACATTTCTGATAATTTAATAATGTATATACCAAACTATATACATTGCAACTCGTACATAAAGTAAGGATTCCCGTATCAATCTTTTTACCAACAGATAGTATTTCTCTTGATTCTAGAGTAGTGTTAGCCTAGTGGCCTGCGCGAGCGCCTTTCAATCTTAATATCGTGAGTACGAATCGCAATTGAAACACGCTAGTAGTGTAAGGAAATCATCATGAGGCCTTAGACCCAAAAGCCCACAGCGTGTCAGAAACAAAAGGTTGCCAACTTCAGATCAAATCAAAATCATTTATTCATTCAGTTAACACAATGTACACTTATGAACGTCAAAAAGAAATACATATTAAACGCTTCTTATTTTATATTTTTTGCCAGTTCTCAATCAATGGCGAAGAACTGGCAATAAACTCTCCACCACTCTTTTTAATCGCCAAGTTTTTGGTTTTTCACAATTTTTGTAAGGAGTTACAACCGTTACACCATGTTCCACATGGTAAAGTTAATTAATTAATAGTTAACTAATAACTAAAAGCAAAAATACGTCCTCTATCAACAGGAGGCATTATGAAATAGGAGCACGCATTCCAGTCTCGTGGAAACAACATGCAACTATATGATCGAAATAAATAACATCACCGCTTACGCGAATTCAAGTCCGACCAGTCACCACAAGTAGCACCCGTTCACGAGTATGACGCATGGCCAGCCATCGGCCCCCTCGCCATATTTTAGGGAGAGAGACAAACTGGCGCATGGACGTCGCCACAAGCAATTTTTAAGCTTTGCCTATTAATAATAAATGATCACGAAACCGGTAACAAAAATTGAGGCCCAGAACTTCATGGTTCTGCGTCAGCGTCAGTGTTTTTTGTGGGATTCGTGAAGAATGTTAAGTTGTATTAAATTAAATGAATATCCTTTACGATTTTATGTAAAATTGTTGTAGAGTTCGCAGAAAAAAATGCTAAACAACACAAATTCGTGTATAAATTTATTTCATTTCAAAGGATATCAACATATATCAACTTGTTTTGTATGTAAATAAACTTAAAATAATGAACTGATGTTTAATCTTAAAACAATAAGAAACTAACCTTTAAAAACTTGATTTATGCGCATTTAATTTGCATTTTTGCTACAAAAACTACGTATATGTGCATACCGATAAAACGAGTCTATTTTCAAATGTTATGAAACGAAAATTTTCCGTAATCTATGAATAACTTATGAATGAGACCAAACGTATGTCTAGTCTTCATAACCAGTTACGCCTTTTACCTAAAACGTAATTGCTACATACATAATTACGCTCAACTATTTAATTTATGGACCTTGAACGGGTAAAACTGTATAATATTTTTGATAAAATTAACTTAATAATTTAAAATTATAAACATTGCTGTATTTTCCTGCGCACCACCACTATGTGGAACCAGCCGCCCACTGAAGTATTTCCGAACTAATTTGTCTTAGAGTCCTTTACGATAAGAGCGTACCAATTTTTAAAAGACCGGCAACGCACGAGCGAGCCTTCTGGCTGCTTTCCTCCTGTTACGTAAAAAATATAAATAGTTCAACTAATTACAAGTTTTTTGGAATATAAAATGAAAGAAAAAGTATTTTAATTAGATAACTAAATTATCTGTGATCTAAACCTAAAATCTGAATCAATATATTGATTAAATACCAACAGAATTACAACTCAAGGCGTTGAAAAAAAATACTTTCCTTCATATCGTAAGTAACTGTTTACGATTAATGAACGACTCATACTAGAACATACGTAAGTGCTGATGAATCCTTACGTAATAAGAGCCTTTGTGAAATTATCCATCTGAACTGTAAGGACTAAATAACGTTGATTTAACAACATCAGGTCAGTTTATATAATACATGCTAACTTAAACTTATATGGTTTTGAGTCACCATGCACGACATTGCAACACGCGACGCATAAACATCGCACATGTTTCGACATAACGAACATATATACATAGCCAATGTTAGCATGATATAAAAATAACTGTACGTCAATGTTTAAAGCACATTTTTTTATGGAACAGTGGGCACTGGGGCTTGACTTTAATGTTAAGTGATACCGCCCATGGACACTCAATGCCTTTTAAGAATAATCGTAATGACTTTATTACTGGCGTGCAGATGTTATTGGAGAATGAGACTACAATGCCAGGCCGTAATATTTAACCGACCTTAACAGTATTTAAATTACGCTTATTAAACATATCTGTAAGGTGTCGTTAGGGTCAGTATTAATATGCAAATGAAGTAAACATGATTGAATCATGATCTTCAGGACTGCGTAACTTGTCGTTGCATTATAAGTAGTTATAAAATCAACACCGCCTTTGTACTTGGAGAAGGCTTTTTCGTTGACAGGTGAAAAATAAATGTTGCACATTGATAATTATAAACAAATGACGCATTAATGTCTCGTAATTGTATTGGCAGCCTATTTTTTCTAAAACAAATGAACGACGTGTAATATTATATTATTTGACTTAATGAAAACGTTTATTCCATATAGGATTCAAAAAGACAACTGGCGTAATATTCTCATTATTAACTATGGCATATATAATACCTATTGAATTGTTCAAATCAAGTAGATTTAACACTCAATATAATTATCTACTAACAGATGTAAATAATAGTTACTCACACAACTATTCATATACATAAATTAGTATGCCAGCTTATTTCAATATTTTTTACAGATAAATCTCTTCCATTAGTGGAGAGTAATTTGGAGACTCAATCAGAGGGGCATTCCGCCCAATGCGCATGTCCCAATTGCGATGAAATACTATCAAGATATTCCGAGTGCAGTATATGTTTGGAACCATTACAGGTAAATCAAATTAATATATATGCGGACAAAACAATATTGATATTTCCTGAATAGTTGTCACCCGACGGGAGACGCAATATCCGTTTATATGAAAGGGAAGATTTGACACTCCCCTGCTGCCTAGCTGCTCGGCCACAGATTTGCCTGATCGCGTGCCTGATAGGCTACCATGTCCCCCTACATGGGGACTACTACAACTTAACCTACCTACTTAACCTAATTAAAAAAAAAATCAATATAGAAAATATTGTTTTTTTTAATAATTGATTTTATTGCTTTTCTTTAAAACTAGTGTTTGTCTAAATAACTAAAGTCTTATGTACGCCTGGATGAGATCGCTCGAAACTGATGAGGCTGTATTCTAATCAAGATTTTTTTTTTTATTAAATATTATAATCAGGTCTGTAATATATGTACAAATAGCATGTTACTGTGTTATCTATAATAATGTTATGCAGGATAAAGATTTGTTTCATCTGTTTTTAACGGAAAAACATAAAAACCGTTTCAAACATTTTTTTTTATAACAATGCAATATTATTCTTAAATAAAATAGGCTATATAATGTTAATAAAATATTAAAATCGGTCAGACGTGTTATCAGCAAAAGCATTGTAAATCATTTTAAGCAAAAATCTTTTTTATTTTTTGTGTCAGTCACACGGTATTTATCAAAACTTTTTTGGGTTAAGATAAGACTTGATATATATATATGTTTAATAAAAACACTTTGTATACACAGAATACAATATATTAGTTGAATAATTTCTTCGTGTTGCTATTTAACAATACCTGTCTAGTTTCTTGTGTAACGTAATGTGTGAAATATTCTCACTTTACGTAAACCGTAATTAACTAATTAATTTGGAAAAGTGTTGGCCTAGTAGTTAGCCGTGCGGTACGTAAACCTGAGTTCGAGCGTTCAATTTCCGGCTGACCTCTAAACAATTAACTTCTAGCCTTTCTATAAATTATCATAAATGACTTTAAATGTACATCAACTTCCACTTCTTGGTATTGGACATCGCAGGTTCGAGAATCACAGCTTAAACTCCAGATTACCACAGCTGGAAGTAACTACACCGAAAGTATAGTCACAACAAAGATTATGCAAATTCTAAAATACAAGTTAGACGTGCTTTGAAATTTGATAAAATTATGCTTCAGTGTGTCGTCGCTCAAACTGTGCTGTGCTCTAATACACTTTGAATTTAAGTTATAACGTAATTAATTACTAACTATAAGTTTGTTTTCGTTTTTAATATACATTTAATTCAAACTTTATTGCATAACAAGCAGGAAATTTAATAGGAATAACAGTCTTTTCACTTAGAAGATTATGTAGGAGAGTTTAGTATATTTGTATATTACGTTGATATTGCACTAAAAAGTATTTAGTAGCAAAAGCTGGGTGTAAATTTACCGCGAAATCTATACCCTACATCCTTCAAATAATAATTGTATCACGGTCTTTATATTTTGATCAAATAAAACAAATCAACTGGTATCTAAAATTGCGAGAATCGATAAATCGCAAACATGCGAATATTGAATACATACAATAAAAAAGCACAACATTTTTTCTGGTAGCAAGTGGAAAATGTCTTAATAGCTTTTGAATGATTGTTTGGCCGTTAAAAATAACACAATAAATATAAAGTTTTATTTGTATATTTCCAGTGTTGCGGACCCTGTGTCTGCCCATGGTGTGGTGGGGTATGGTGCAATCGTTGCTCCCGTCGGATGACCAGGTGCGCATGGTGCAGAGGAGTTTTAAGAACTCCTGCCACCCCCTGCCTGGCCCTACAACGTCTGATCAATGATCTAATGCTGCCGTGTAGAAATTACAGGTATATTTTTATATTTACTTAAAACGTCTTCTCGTCTGTGTTACAACAGAACCAGCTTGGTAAAACGACCTAATAAAATTATGTGCGTCTTTTATTCATTCGCAAAAAATATATACTTTACATTTTATTATACCAAATATCAAGATGATTACTATGAAACTATAATGACGTAAGTGTTGCAATTGTAAACATAACAAAAAAAGGTACTTTAGCACTACTGTTTGTGTTTTTATTCTTAGTGGCGTTTGTGTTTTGGATAAGCTTATAATCTAAACAATTATATTACACGGAATGATAAATAGTAAACACACAAGCTGGCTATTTGATACTTTCTTCGTTCCTTGCATCTCTACAGTTTGTTACATGGACGTTCTTAATTTTGTAATGGTTATAAATTCAAAGCCAGTGATGATTTTAATTTAACAAATGACGGTCAAGATTAATGTGTGATATCGGGCAAATGAGCAGTGTTGGCCTAGTGGCTTCAGCGTTTGAGTCTCATCCCTGAGGTCTTAGGTTCTATCCCCGGCTGTGCACCAATGGACTTTATTTCTATGTTCGAATTTAACCTGAGGAACAGTGAGGAAAAATATCGTGAGGAAACTGGCTTGCCTTAGACCCAAAAAGACGACGGCATGCGTCAGGCACAGGAGGCCTGCCTATTAGATGGACATAGACATCTGAGGCCCAGACCTAAAAAGGTTGTAGCGCCACAGATTTATTTTTTATAAAGAATATTTATGTATTAAGAATATTTTATTTATTTTTTATTTCCTCATGTCACGCAAACTCGTAAAATATAAATTAGAAAAACATTGACTGTTCGTAAATTCACGGAGATTAGGTAATATACCTTTATCGCATTGTGCTATCAAGTTTTACCGTCTGTTTGGAAATGATTAAATACATCTAGGCGCATTCGCCATGCTGATTGTTGTTAGAGGTTTATGGGAACGGATAAAGATATTAAAAACTAAGTTGGAAATGCTTTCCTTCGCCTAAATTAAGTCTATTGAAAAATACCGCGAGATCTAACCGCTTTTTTTGTCTGCCTAAACAATACAAATAGCGTTCTAATTCGATATTTTAGTAATATTTTAATTAAAAACACTTAACACACAACACGCTATCAAATGTCCAAACCGCTGACTAATAATTTATCTAAATTATATCTATTTATATGACAGTATATAGAATTGTATTCATTGACATAATCCTACAACATTACTCAATCGAAATGAGCTTTGAAAGCTTCAATCCATAAAATTCCTCAAGTGCATTCCTTCCCTTATAGTGTCATAAAGTAACTAATGAAATTGAGGTTTCCATTGATTGGAGTGGGTTTTCTACTTTTGGTGTTTCTTTTTTACTGGAGGCTGGCCGTCTCGTTAAGCATGTCTTGTTGGGAGTTAATCCGGTGTTAATTATGTAGAGATTACACCGCGTGTAATTAATTCTATTTGGTTTAAGATAACATTTAAATAAATTATGACTAGAAATATATATTAGTACTATATATTAATAATATTAGGTCCTTACATATGAAATTGGCGTTTTGTATGGGAGGAACAAAAAGTCGAATATTTTTAAATATAATATATTTAATTAATCAAAGTATGACGGGAATCAATAAAATCTGTAAGGGCAGTTTGGACTGCCCCATCAGAGTTAAATTTTTCCCTTGCAAGAAGTTGTCCAAATTTCGAAAAAATTGGTAATCTGTTGGAGCAAGGTCCGGGGAGTACGGAGGATGTCTTAGACATTCCAATTGAAGCTCTTCTAATTTGGTAGCCGTTTGTTGTGCAGTGTGTAGTCTAGCGTTGTCGTGAAGTAGCAGTGGCGTGGAGCGATTGACCAGCCTAGGTTGTTTAGTCGCTAGCTTTTCCATCATGGTTTGCAATTGCTGACAATAGACATCAGCCGTAATAGTCTGGCCAGATTTGAGAAAACCGCAATAAGCAATACCGGCACTAGTCCACCAAACGCTTACTAGTAACTTTTTTGGGGTTAATTTTCGCTTGGGGCAGGATTTGGCTGGCTGGCCAGGATCCAACCATTGCGCTGAGCGCTTCCGATTATCGTAAAGAATCCATTTTTCATCACAGGTCATGATTCGGTTTGCTTCAGTCAATTCGTGAGGTTCCCACCTTTCAAGCTTTTTAATCTTCCCAATTTGCTTCAAGTGAATTAAAACAGTTTTATCACTAACACCGCAGCCTGCAGCTAACTCGGACGTGGTTTGCGATGGATCCGCTTCCACAATAGCCTTTAAAACTTCATTATCAACTCGGGTCTCAGGCCGTCCACGGGGCTTGTTCTGCAGGTCGAAATCGTGATTAAAGTGGCCAGTACGAAATACGCCAATTTCATAATATATCCGTGGCTAACGCGCGATATAAGGAGGTCTGGGTTGAACCCTAAAATGATAATCGTTTAGATTCTGAGCACACATCAACTGGATCCAAAGAGTGACGAATGAAACAGTGCCTCAATGAATCGGCACGACACGAAACTGTTAAAATACGGAAAGTCGCATATCTCGGACATAAATCGTGACATCATCGATAAGACTTCATGGGTCTTATAATGCAAGAAGAAGACAAGAAAAACACAAAGCAAGAACGTACGGAAGTGGACCGGCAACACATCAGCCGAGGGCTTTTTAGACTAGCGCAAGCTACCCGGTAATTCAAATTTAACAGCCAACCTTTGGTAAAGTGGCACTTCATGATGAATAAGGTTCATAGACACGGATGCTACTCAGGGTTTATGAATATGGGGTTAAACCTCGAGGTCATGGGTTTGATTCCCAGCGAAAAATAAATGTAACAGGCATGAAAACTTAAACTTATGAAGTGATGGGCCAGTGGCGTAACTATAACATCAGTAAAAATTGTCGCAAATTTTAATAGATTTTTGGTATATGTCCCACAAATACCACAATAATAACTCCTCTCTTAGGCAACAGGAAATGGTCTGTAGCACCCACGCTAGCCCAATGCGTATGACATTCATCCAAAGAACATAATATCTCAATGGATTCATCATCTATTCGATAGCTTTTCGGTGAAGAAAACGTGAGGAGGAGCATACATTTACAATGAAATAAAAATATTAATTTTGCCAGCCAGGGTGGCATACCCGATTGTTACGCCACTGTGATGGGCTCTCAAACACAATACATTTGCCTTTCAATGTAACTTAAGTAAATTTTACTAACTCTTTACAAAAATTGATTATAACTCCGATTGTCCTAAAATTTTTGAAGCGAAATAACTATTCAATATTTAGTTCAAATAACTGTTAGTCACTACATACTGTTGTCGTAAATTCGCTTATTTATATTGGTTTAATTGATTAAACAATTGACTGTTAGTTATATACTTTGAAGGTTAGGTAAATGTTTGATAACTGTATTTATTGAAAGCGAAAATGTTATATTGTATTTAAGTCGATTTGTTATCAATCTCGGCGGCTGCCAAATGTTATTGGGAGTGGTTCGCTTTATTAAGAGCAATTAATGAACCAGAACATAAAGCAGTGTTGGCCTAGTAGCTTGAACGTGTAACCCTCGACCCAGAGGTCGTGCGCTCGAACCACAACCTATGAACTTTTATTTACGCTTAAGATCCACAAAAACTTATCACCTATACGAACAATTAATGATTACGAAAGAGATACAAAAATCTGAAGCCATGACTTTATGACACTGGTCTTGACGATCGTCGTCTCGAAATTAGCATATAGTCATATGCGCTTAAGACTATCACATATGTATGTCCAATTTCAAAATGGTTTTGCAATATATATGTATACATGACCTACTAATGTAATGTCATTTAAAATGTAGTAAAAATGGAATAGGAAGTGATTTTGTCTAGACAATATTATTTATATGTAGAAAAGTAAATAACTTTACATTTAAAAAGATATACTGATGTAGGTATGTTTTCGTTTTTAGTTTTTCGTTTCATCCACAGTGCGGTTTCGAATGTTTCAAGCAACCTTTCATATTTTTTCCTTTGCGGTTGAAATAAAACTCTTTTACACTGTTTTTTTGAATTTATTTGCCATACGAGGTCCAACTCCAATTTTGCACGCAAATGTATAGGTTACTCCAGCTCTTATACTGTTTTTTCGAACTTAATTTGAGTTTGTGTTTAAACATAGTATTCACCTTTTTTAAGTAAGAGACTTTTGTAACGTTTCAATTATTTATTAACCTTCGTAACAATAACAATTGAAAATGAAACAAATTTAAAAAGTTTGGTCCCTTTGGCAGTACCCTTGACTGCCAGCATTTCCTCGCGTTATTGCGATACTTAAGTATATCTAAATAAATAAATCAACAGTGTAATTAACATCCAATTAATACTACATATTTTTTAAATATCTATGATTAATAGTCAGAAATGAATATTACAAAAACAGTATTGTTGAATATTTATGTATGCGAAAGAATAGCTTATTTAAACATATTAAAGAGACGTTTAAATATTAATATTTTGTTATTATAACCTGAACTGTTAATATTTGAATACACTTAAAGATCTTACGACTAAAGTAGTTGATTGCAAAAGATCTATATGAATAATAAATGTCTTATTAACGGATAAAAATGTTTACGGAGGATAAAAATAATCTTATTTTAAGATAAATTTAATCTTGAGATTAAAGTTTCCTTTGATGTATAATTCGTCTTATCATAATACAAATTGTGATTGTAAATATACAAAAATTTAGTGACATGCCAAGGCCTTCATAACACCTTCAACTTGACATTGGCAATTAGAATGTTATCTACTTTCACAACGCTGACGACCAAAAACTTTTCTATGTACATAAACTAATTTTCTTGTCATTGTCCACAGACGAGGCTGCACCGAACTCCTCACAGCAAACAACAGAGTCAAACACGAAGAAGAATGCAAGCACGATACAATGGTGTGTCCGATCACAGCCACTTGCAGCTCCGTCCCCTTCGAAGAACTCTCAGCCCACCTCCAATCCGCACACAACATCATCGCCGTCTACTCCCAAAAGATCAAAATCCTCATAGAAAACTTCCAAACGAAACTGAAGAAAACGGCCTGCTGCAGGACAAAGTACAAAATCATACTCCTCTATCAAAAAAGCGCTTTCATCATCAAAGTCTGCATTTACAACTACCACGTCAAAGTCGAAGTCATGAGGCGGAAACTGGGTCACATCGCGGACGTGAAATCAGAAGGCAAAAGAAGCGATTACTGCGCTTTAGTAGAATTTCAGAGTAAAGCGCTGTGTACCAAATCAGCAATACTTATTGAGAACGAGGCTTACAGTAAGAAAGCCGAGGTTCAGTGGAGTGATGTCGTCATGAAATCCGAGAATGATGAAGCTATAACCATCCATGTTAATATAGGGAAAACTGATAGCGATTCAACTGTAAAGGAAATTATTCAAACGTGATATATGTGACTGAGATTGTGATATTAGACGTTTCAATGGCGGATATTGTATGCATTACGTATTTTGATGCAGTGTTCCTATTTGAATTATTTCTTAATGTTTTATGAGTATTCATAGGTTATGGTCAACTATCGTATTTATTTGATTTTTAATTTTAATAGTTTTGCTAGTCATTATTGATTTAAATATTTTTAAATGCGTTTTAAAGTATTGTATGTTTTTCAAACACGTTCCTAAATGTATTATTGGAAAATAACACTTTTAGATATTTGGCCATATTATAAGGTATTACGTAACATTCCATTTTATAAACAGTGTTTTCATGTGACTTTAAAGATGTGACTGATGATATAAAAATATAAGTCTTGTGAATATTTTTTTTTAATATAGGATTTTAGCACATAAACCTGCTTTTTATTAATTGACACTTATAAGCCTAAAAGCTATAATCTATCTCTGATTTTTGTCTCGGAGATTAAAATAAGTTTCAGTAAGCTTTTTTATAGTGGTTGCACTGCCGGCCTTTGAGGGACGAGTACATCGTTACTTTTTACAGTTATTTATTGAACTTTTATTGTTTATTTATGTCTTTTTAAAACATACTATATACTATCGAAAAGAGCGTACCAAGTCTTAAAAGGCCGGCAACGTACTTGTGACCCTTCCGGCAATGTGAGTGTCGATACTCGGCGGTATCAGTTAAGATCAGATGAGCCACAGTTTTTCCTCTGTTCTATAAAAAATTTAATACATGTTCCAAAAAGACTATAACAAAAAAGAACTGTAAAAAATAAGGTTATACTCCTCCCTCAAAGGCCGGCAGTGCACCCACTATAATTGAGTGTCCGTGGGCTGCGATGACTTCTTTTTTTGGGCGTCCCGTAGTTAAGTTAGCCTATAAAATAATATTCCAAAGTTTTAAATTAATTAACTACCAACTGAAACAGTTTTGGACATACAATGCAAAAGAACTCATAGGCTAAAGCTAGTAAAATAAATCACAATAATCTTAGAAGCTTTTTCATTATTATTCTCGTAGCGATCCCGAGACGTGAGAAATAAAGAGTGATAAAAGTATCTGAACATTTTATTCAATTCATATTATATCTTACTGCGATATGATTTTATTATGGATTTACGTTTATGAAAAGGCTTTTGAACACAAAGTAACTTAGAGAGTGTAACAGCGCAATCTTTTCCACTGTACAGGCTATACCTGTCTACGTCGTATCCCTAACTTTTGGACTAACTGAGCTGAAATTATCCTGATACATGTATTATTGTCCTGTTAACTGTTTACATATGAGGACAATAGAGGGCACCGTGAGGGCATTTCCGCAAAAATCCGTCATCTTTTAGTCGATACCAACTCCGGGGAAATAAATACAGATAACACAACTTTCTCTACAGCTGTAATACTTTTGATATTCAACACCTTTTGTGTTCAGTCACCGTGACCACGCAATTTAAATTTAAAATTATGTAAATAATTATAAGTTTATAATAATACAAATAGCTTTAATCCGGTTAAAAAACTATTTTCTTTCAATGTGTAAAAGCTATGTTAACCAAAGACAATACTATGTTTACATATGTTTTAATTGCTTTATTTCGTTCCATTAGTTTTGACTACATAACTATATGTCTCATGTACTTTTGCACTTCTTTGACTGAGGTTGCCTAGAAGAGACCACTAGAAAGGGAAAAGGCCGCCAGTTGCCCTCCTTTTTATTTAATTACTTTGATTGTACCGTATATCTGTTTACTTCCAACAAAGTGTTAATATAAAATAAATAATAAAAATACTATAAAAGAAAACAAGTACATTCAAAAACAATATAAATAATTAATCTTTGCCAAATGCCAGTTCTGATTTGAATTATTATTACTAGCTGCTATAATCACCTGCTTTCAGAGAGAGCATTTTTTCTTTTTTGAAAGTTCATATTGACCGCCCTTATTCATACAAATAATCTGCCGTTTCAACAAAAGTAGTCATTTGTCTCTTTTCTTCATAGCGTAAATACAGTTTCATAGAAAGGAACGAAAGGGTGCTTTAATTAAGAGAAAGAACGACTGATGACTGATGAACACAACCAGGGACTATTGACAATCATGTAAAATCAATAAATGATGTTGGCAACGTAACTACGTAATTAAGTAAAATACTTATGTAAAGTGTGCGCGAACTAGAAACACAGTTTGAAAGGAAAAGTTGTAATCATTGAGAAAAGTAGTCGAAAATTGTTTTTACAAACATAATTAACCAACTAACCAACTAATCTCCTAACCCGCAATATTTGTAACACGTCATAAATTCACAGAAATATTTGCGAAACACAAACACAATCATTGGATAATCTACAACGAAATTATTATGTTCAGAGTGAACATCATTTTTGCTATACAATCAGCAAAGGTGATGAGAAATTGAAGAAACTGATAACACAGAAGGCAAAAGATCACGAGGCCCTTTACCAGATAGACCGATCAAGTGAAAGACTTCTCGTCCTCAAAGCTATACACTGCCATAACACTGACAGGTGTTAGACAGAAACCAGTGAAAACAGATAGTCTGCTCCTGATGTTTTCTTGCTGACGAGGACGCTCAGACATTAGCTCAGACCGACTGAAGGGAGACTACATTCTTTTATATGTGTGACCTTTGATACATATTATATTTAAAAGATACACTTTATGCGTGATTATCAATATACAGACTTACATAAAAATATTCTGGCAGTAACACAATAAACTTAAAAACTTTCAAGCTGTTTTTTTTTTTTTAATTTTATTATTAGATAATGTTATGTACTGAGAAATTTTTGAGCGTACTGGGCTTTGGTTTCGTGAAAATTTACGAAAATTTAATAATCATTGCTTGACTTAATAATAAGGGATCTGAAAAATCTTCATCCATATTACATGAAATCCACGCTCGAAACTGTGGTTAAAACATCGGTAAGCTTATACAATGTTTCAGTTAAATTCGTTGATATTATCAACATTACACCGTATGTTTGACACTAAATAAATTACATTGATGTATCCAGTAGTAATCTTTCAACAAAAATATTGATTCTATTAATATTTTCTTTAATGGTAAATAAAGGATTTGTTTAAATGACTTTAATTAAATATAGTACGACTAGATATTTTAAGAACATAACTAAATCTGTATAACAATGTAGTGAAACATTTACCATATTAACCAAATCAAAACTTAACAAATAAGTTATTGCAGTACAATGGAATACACAAATTGTTATCTTCAACAACTCACTAACAACTCGAATACAATTTCATATTTTTTCTTGGAAATTCTAAGAAAGTTATAATAACATTATAAAGACAGACATTTCTGCATTTCATTTCTCAAAAAAAAAAACAATGTTTTCCCAGAAATCGATCCTATTATAAGCTAAAGAGGTTAAGCAATTTGCAATACTATAAGGATATTACTAAATAATATATTTTTATACATTACTTCATAAACATGCCTTTGTGTTGAAGTGCTTAAGCGAACAAAGAAGGCTTCGTATCGTTATGAATTTCTAACTGCCATGAAAACTTTTGGCACGCATGTCTTGGAACATTTGTTACGTTCAACAAATCAAAGAATTGTACGATATATGAAAACAATGATTATGAATGACGCCCACGCGCACTCAATACCAAAGGCGATGCCAGCCTTTTAAGAATTGGTACGCTCTTTTCTTGAAAAACCGTAGGTCGAATTAGTTCGGAAATAAGTCATTGGGCAGCTGGATCCAAATAGCTTCCACTTTATTAGAACAAATATGAATCATAATAGGCCATACAAAATTGTACTTATAAATGATAAAAAATTTCTCAAAGGTTTATTCACAGTGACACACAAAGCGATTTCGTGAGTGAAGAATTATCATGACAATGTTTGAACAGTGAATGAGCTCAGTGGGACGAACTGATAAACTGTGTTTCTTCAGTCAACGATTTGTGTAACGTGAGCGAAAGTTTGCTTTGTGAAAAATAACCTAGAACTATATTAAGACTAATGACAATATGATTAGCAAACTGTTTCTTCAATTTTCACAACATTTTATAGCCTATATGATAAATAAAGTTTTGTTGCAATTTAAATCTCAAAACGTAGTACACGTTTCTTCGTTGCTTTGAACTGAAAAAAATGATTTCCTGTTTTACCCTGAAATGTAAGGAAGTAGCTAATTAACATACACAAGTCCTTGACGTCGTGGAGTTGCTGAGAAGTCTGGAATTGCCTTGAACTTTTTTGTTTGAAAGTAAGTATCAACAAAAAGGATAATTGCCACTGACATTGCCGGGATGCAATGTCGTCTCTTGGAAGACGGGACGGTCTTTGATATGGGATGCTACGTGTACGTTAGCCCCTTCACCTTCCTCGGTCGTATCGCACTCGCACAGGAGGTGGTAAATAAAAAAAACAGCTCAAATATAAAAGTCTACGCGTCTAAGTGCGGCAATTGAGTCCACCTTACCTTACCTTAAAAGTCTTTCCTTCAACTTCGACTTTGTTCCCTTTGGAGTAGAGACTCTTGGACCGTGGGGTTCAAGTGCACAGGCGCTAATTAAAGATTTAAGTTGGCGCCTGGTAGATAGTACCGGTGGACCCAGAGCTGGTGCTTTCCTCGCTCAACGTATAATAAGTATCGCAATACAGCGAAATGTTGCCAACTTTCTAAATTTTTTGTTCAAATTTTCAATTTATTTATTTCTATTTAGGTTTATAAATTGTAAATACTGTATATTTGATAATCATTATTAACAATATAAAGTAATTATACAACGCAATTAGTGTAATGGTAGTTTGATTAGGATTATTTTCTGTAGTTAAAAAGCCGCCGACCGATAAACAGTCTAGTTATGGTACAGTGAAGTCGCAATGCTGGAACAATATTAAATAAACAAGGAAAATGTGACAAGTTCATAAATATGCTTTAAACCGTTTCAGAAATGTCTCGTTACAAATTAAGTTTCAGTAACGGGAGGAATAAAACACTATTCGAGGCGAAGGTTCATATAAAATCCGTATTTCAAGTCACAATCTTGTCTTTAGAGCTGTCAAATATGTCAAACTATGTACAGAAGAAATGCGTTGACAGCTCTTGAAACTATATTTAATTTTGACGTTCTAGCGGGCAGTTCCTTAATTGAATATTGATATTTTCCACCTCACCATAGAAGATGTGAGGAAGTTTTTGAAGAGGCGGAAAGACTCTGATTTTGTTTAAGCAGTAATTTGAAACATTTATTGTTTCAAAAGTTAAATTTCAGTTTTCTTAAGTGTACATTTTTTAAAATATTTTTTCCATTAATGTATTTACTTGTTTTCTGTTACATATATATTGATGATCTATGTAATCTGTTTTGGCTTTCTGTATTGTCTAAGTGTTTTGTTTTATAATATGTATGTTAGCTGTAAGATTACTAATAATTAAATTAATAAATTAAATATAGTATTTACAATTTTCTTAACCATCATAGTAATAATAATAATAACATTAAAACAAATTTAAAACGTTTGGTCCCTGTGGCAGTGTATCTTTAACGCTGGTAGGTATGCCTCGCTGAATTGCGATATTAAAAAAATCTTCAATAGAGTAAAAAATCATAATTTAGTTTAACAAACAAATTAGCAACTATGTTGTTAGGGTTAAAAACTTTTTAATTCTTATAAAATTACGTTAAAAGATTTCCTTTGAAAGAATCTCATTAGTTTTTCCTAGAAAGCCCGCAAATAAACGATTGCATAATTACTGCATCTTTGACCATTCCACAAAGACTATTTTAATTTTTCTATTTAACTATTATGCAACGTAGTTATTCATTTAATTTCCTCTAACTTTTAAATAAATGAATGAATTCAAGAATGATTGACGTCATTATACGCTTAAATTATTTCATACGAACACTTATGAGGAAGGGAAATTCATGAAATCAAGAATAATTAACTCGTAAAGTTATCGTTTAATCGTTGCGTAGCCATATTTAAACATTTGACGATAGTCATTTATTTCACTAAGATATTGTTAGTTGGTAATTTACATTTACATAAACAACATGTTGTTTATACCTGGTTGTTGTGATATGATGGTAGCTAGTGGAGATTTACGAGTATGGTTGAGGAATATGTTGGGTAAATGGCGCAAATTATGTCAAAAAATTATAGCTTTCTGTATATGTAACAGGGGTCAAACGGGCAGTTCGCTGATTTTAAGTGACGCATGGACTTTCACGCTGTGTTGCCGGCCTTTTAAGAAGTGGTACACTCTGTTCTTGAAGAAACCTACTCGAATTTGCTTGGACATACTTCAGTAAGCATCTTGTTCCACATATTGATGACGCGCGGTAAAAACTGCCTTAAAAACGCCCAGTTGTAGAACGATAGACATTTAGGTGATACGTATGATATTTCGTATTCTGCTTCCTCTGAACCCTCGCCGTGGTAAATGCGGTTGAAGATGCAGAGACTCAACATCTCTACACAAAGCTGGGCAGCTCGGAAAGTGACTGGTCTCGACGATTTGAACCACTCTTCGTCGAATACGGTGACTCCTAATGAAGTCTCACTAGCACATCATCATACCAAGATCGTGATAGGAGAGTATCTGTTTTTCCGGATAATTGTTTAAAATATATTGAACTGGTGTATTATATTTGGTGTATATATTGGTGTATCACCTACAAACTGCGACGCTTTGCTGTATTTCTTCCAGGTGTAGATAATACATTAAATGATTAATTCATTAGTCGACCTAAAAAATCAATATTATGCTATGACATACCTCAGCGGCGATATAAGCTGGTATGACAGAGAGCAAGAGGCTTTCCTGCTGCTCCCTCTCGCACTCGAGCTTAACCCTCTGTTCCAGGCAGGTTCTGGTGCCAGCGAAGGTTTTTCTATGCGCCCTCTCTGTTAGCGCCCGGTAGTATAAACCAATACCACTAGCTGATAGAAGGAGTGCTAGCTCACATATCAGCTGGAAAGAATAGAATATTATATTAAAAATGTATTTATTTACAGAAGAGATACCAAACAATAATTGTAATATAAAAATTTACATTAATATTTTCACGACTTTAAAAGCGCCAAAAAATATTTAAAATAAGACTGATACGGGCTCTAGTATTCCCAATCTTTCTATATGGAGTAGAAACGGACAATCTTGGCTCGAGAGGGGCAAAGGATCCCATGAGGTGTGGCGGTGGATGCTCAGACCACCGTGGAATACATCATCCTAACCCAGCTCCGCATACGGACTCGCCTGTCTATCATATGCCGCCAGTGAATTAAATCTTATTTCGGCCATACAATGCGCAGAAGTGAGGAGAACTTGGAGAAACTAATCGTGGTTGGTAACACAGAACGCAAAAGATCACCAACCAAGTGAAAGACTCATCATCCTCAAAACTATACACTGTCATAAGAGAGGCACTGGACGGAAACCGGTGGAAACAGATTGTCCGCTCCAGATGCTTTCTTGCTGACCACGACGCTCAGACATGAGCTGCCGATTAAAGAGAGAGAGAAGAATATTTAATCGTTTTTAGTGTGACGGTGTGGAAAATCTATTAAATTATATGAAATAAGTAAAATAAAACGAAAAATGTTAAAATTTATATTAACACAAATTAATTTAATGTATAATTAAGTCACAGGCTCCTAAATACAGTTCTTTGTATATCGATACGTAATTATTATTATACGAGGTTTATACCGAAGAAGTCCTGTCCGTTTGCCCACTATTATACAAAAAAAATAACATACTAGGACCAAATAACAAGGATGAAACCACATGCCACAGCTTACTTATTTGTCTTGTTTCGGTGGGAACAACAGCGATTTATTCTCCACCAAACGGTGATATTAGGGTACTCAACAAATATTTGCCTTACGCGAACATAGTATTACCAAGAAAATGGATTTGGTTTTGTTTTCGATTCAATATCCTTCTCGGTCAAACTTTAGCCGATTAGATTTAACATTATCTAAATTTGTAGGTAATTTTGATATTTATGTTATTAATCGTTCTAATTGTAGACATGGCTTAGGTCTTGAATTCGAGTTGGCGGGAGAAACATACATTCTTATCTACTAGTTTATATTATGTTGTATGTTGTTTTGTATATTTCTCACATAAGTATTCCATCTTCACAGTTATTACTAATACGATACAACTACACAATAATACCTACACCGAAAATAATTCTAGATAGTATTCTCGACCAGTTGAACTACTAACTGGATGGTCCCAGTGACTGAGCTAGATATGTTATAAGCTCAGCAGCCGGAAGCACTGTCATATCGCTATTTTCTATATGACGTCAGTGTACTGATTGCACCAGGTTTCTGTCGCTACAATACCATCATCGAAGTTAAGAAATGTAAATAATTATTCAGTAGACTAATTTTAACATTATGTAAATTTAGATAAAAACAATAAGACTCTTGATTTATTTGGTCGATAAAAATGTTGCGCCTGGAGATTAAAATGTAGCAATCTTGTTTTTTGAAGTGATACTTGTCGGAGTGTAAGGCGCTTTTTAGACAATTTGCTTTTTGCGTATCAAATATTTCTTTTGACGCGGAGTTAACGTTAAATGATCGTTATTTATATTGTACTTTTATTTAAGTACATACTACAAGTACAACGTCAAATTTTATTTGGAACACGGAGAATGCAAATCGGTAATATAGGTTTAATTCTTTGCCCAACAATCATAAACATTCCACAACAATTTGTATGCACTATATACATAATATACATTTATATACTGACGATTATATACTGAAATCTTATTCTTTAATTTAAATTTACAGGATAAAAGTGTCTTGGCGCGGTATTTGTAAGATTTCTTCACAACCTTTTTGATTAAAGACACCCTGGTTTCCTCACGGTGTTTTCCTTCACTTTACAAGTGAATGTTAAGGGCGTACATAGAATAGTCCTTTGGTGCACAGTCGTGATTCGAACCCACGAGCTCATCACACAGTGATACATATATAAATTGTCAAATACCTGTTGGTAAAACTGATCCTCCTGCCCCCTTGGGCCCAAGCCCACAGCCAAAGCGATATAAGCGAGAGTAAGTGCTGTGGCCATTACAAGCGCTATTGAACGCGCTATAGGCATCATTGTATGCACCATCTGAAGAAAAAAAATAAGGTGTATTTGAATATTATATGCATCAATTTCTTTTCCCTCCGTGGCTCAGGTTTGGAAAACTTATGTCACCCAACACTTTTTAATTCGATAGATCAACCCATAAATCAACGCTTATATAAATGATTAAACAAAAAAGTCTGAGAACTTCAAGAACTGCAAGTGAGAATCTATTCACAATATAAAATATTTTAAATTGTTACCGTGTGTGATTTATCTATTAATAATATTATAATAATAAGCCTTTATTCCACATCTTTGGCATACATTTGATTGAAATAAAAAGAAAAAATTTAGTTTTTCTAAGATGCGGCCCCTGTCCGGGAGAAGGCTTCCTCCAACTTTTTCCACCCTACTTTATTTTTCGCCATCGTCATCCAATCTCTGCCAGCTACCCTCTCGATCCCGTCGGCCCATCGCTCCATTGGTCTTCCTTTCTTTCTGTTTCCTTTCGGACCCGTCCATTCTGTTACTGTTCTAGACCATCTGTCGTCTGTACAACGGGCTACGTGGCCTGCCCATCTCCATTTAAGTTTAAGGGCATATTGCTCAGCATAATATTATAATATATTACAAATTAACAGATCCACAAATGCGGCCATCGAAAAACAAAAAGTACCTATATGTCGTATGATCTTAAATTTGAAACATAAAACAACAAATATTAAAGTATCGCAGTTTTATTCAACAAGTATATGCAGACTGTTAAAATATAAAAAGTTGCATATCACAGACACGTTCTGCGTCATCGATACGACTTGTGCAGCTTATAATGATGGGCAAAATTCAAGGCAGGAGACGGGCTGGTAGAAAAGACGTCATGGTTCGGAACGTACGGTAGTGAACCGGCACCACATCCGCCGAGGTGCTATTTAGACCCGACCATATAAGTTGTTAACATCCAACCTTTAGTAATAAAGTGGCGGTAGAAGAAGTTTATTTAGTTAACGTAGACATGTGCAAACTCCTTACCGATGAAAGCCTCCCAACTGTTATAACGGCATTTAAAAACAAACACAGTTGTGTTATGTGGAATTAAGATCTGATGAATTTTTAATGGAGCCCGGAAACGCAGTAGTAGGGGCGGGGGGGGGCGGTATCACATAACATCAGATGGATGGGCTTTTGCCTTTTTTCCCCCTGTTATATAAAGAGGAATGTGAATCATTGTACAATAATATAAGTTTTTTGAGGGCATAGCCATAGGTAAGAAATTTTAAACCTTGCGTAGTGGTGTGATCGGTTTAGTTGAGTAATAATTTTAATATACTAGCATTATTATTAATACGGAGGAAACATTTCACATCAGAACAAAATTCAATTGGTTTTTACAAATCATATCAAATATTGTTTTTTTTACTACGTTACATTAAAATAAAATAAAATGACACAAATTATTAATAATGCATTAGGCGGCCTTATCGCTAATGCGCGATTTTTCTAAGGATAAAAACATATAAATATCAATATTAAGGGTAATGTACAAGAGATCGTGTTAAATCAACAAAATCAAAATTACAATTAACACTGAACAATTATTGAATTACCAATATGAATTAAAGAAAATAAAAATCAATCAGATTAATTATTTATAAAAAACAACATAATCAGCCGTATAAAAATAGGCGTGCAAATGTCATATTATTATAATGTATTAATAATAGGAACAGTTAAGTTATAGTTTTTTTTTTTAATTTATGGTCTCAATACTCACGCAATAAAGGCAACATTTAATTACTTTCTCCTTGAAATAATAATATAAACTAAAACTCTCACAGTTCATGAATAACAATAAAATTATTTCATTAATATTTCAGGATATCACATACAAAGGGAGATAAATGAATCAATTACATTACCTAGTGTTATCACATTTCAATTACACCTACAATCGTAGTAATTACGATCAAACGTCCAGATCTCACATGCGGAATTGAATTCGCTTTTTCTTCCCTTTTAATTCCGTTCAACAAATTGCATGTTGATTGCAATTTAGAGAGCACACAATCTAATCGAATTCATTGTTAAAATTTACTATTTGTGTTACAAAATTAACAAAATATCCATTTTAATACGTTGTCGAATAATATGCATAGATAAAAAACGCCAAAAATCTTTATTTAGTTCTTTAACAAAGACACATGTCATTCCTAGCGCAGATTGTATAATTTTTGAAGTGTACCTTCTTTATCGACGTTTAAAAAAAATTACCGTCACATTTTTCGGTTTCGCGCCATATTTTTCTTGTCCCTACCACGGTTAATTCGAAGCCATTAATAACAAAAATATATAATAACGATAACAATGATACTAATAATTATATAACAATTAATAAAACTTTGTATCTTAGTAGTAATAAGTTAAAAAGAAAAAATTGTATTATTTGTATTCATGTCTATTATAATAAAAGCCTTTTATTAAACTTTATCTAATTTAAATGTATTTAACCAATTTATGTAAAGTTATATAAGCATATAATAGGTAGTTTCGAAAAATAAGGTTATAAAGAAGTTTCACTTCTTACTTGTGTACTAGTACACGCACACATTTTATATACATAAATCTCAGTGTATTCTAGAATAGTTTAAATTTACAATTAGACGATTTTTTTGTATATAAGAGATGTGTACAGTAAATCGTCATGAATCAATAGACTAGGCTAGTATAATTATATATAGTATATTATATTTTGTTTTTAATATATTCACTAGCGGTATATATAATGAACTTTTAAAACTCGCTGTTATGTGTCTAATGAAGCGTTGAATATAAAAAGTATTACCATACAACTATTCAATTCAATATTAAATGGACAACGGGCGATTTGGCCTAAAACCTTGTATTTTATCAATTAATATACATCCTTAGGATATAGCCACATAATGTGTCTTTAGGTCACAACAATAATAGATAACGTGTGAAAACAAAACGTAAAATAAACAAAAGTCAGCTGGATTTTTATATACGACTTGTCAGTGCGTGTTGTAATAACGTTTATTTAAATATTGTAAAAGTTTTTAGTTGATTAAGTAATCTAGCATGTTGCAGACACCTACTTGTAAATGAAAGAAAAATGAAACAGCTGGAATCAAAGTCCCATACAGTTACTCACAACAACAATTATTTCACAATCGTTGTCCATGGCCATGTGTACCTTTTCAGAATCCCAATTAAATGTACCAAAACTTGTAATACAGTGTCACTTTTCGGTAGAGTAATTTTTTTACTGTGGGGTCCGTTGTTATGTTGTAAACAAAAAGTTATGACTTGAGAAAATTTTATATCGTGTAACTTAATATTGACTTTTGCACCCAATAAACAAACATAAATAGTGTTAGCTTTTTAATTATATAAACCCTGCTAATTTCAGTTAAATAAATATAATCATGCTACATAAGGTAAGAGAGCATGTGTCACAGTTGTTCAGTTTACTTACTCTGTGCTTTTACGGAACTGACGTCATTAGTCAGCGCGGAGGGGATCGTGTCGAAGTAGGGAAAAGAATATAAAAACAAGCTGCACTTGCGCAGCCGGGCCCGACACATACTAACGGATCTGGACGATCCAATTACCGTAGGAAACGCTAAATTAAAAGCCGCCCGCGCGGCCAATAATAATAATAATAATAAAAATACACTTATTAGGGTAAAAAACCGCCTTCACCGAGGAAGGCGAGGGCTTTTACTTCGCACTTCGCTCACTCCAGTGAGCTTCCGTCCCGGCCTTCAGGTGATTGACCACCCCGCGACGGCCCAAACAGAGGTTCGAGTCTGACAGGAGACGCCCTTGCGCTAGCCGCGGGATAAAATGCCATTATGGCCGAGCTACGCTCGCCAAAACAGCCCGAGCTGAGCTGTAAAGGCCCTTAAGGCCAACAGCGAGATTCCATTAAAAAAAAAAGCGCACCCGGGTTAATCACTAAAATTTAAAGTGAATATTGAATCAGTGAAGAAAAGTGTAAACAAAAGTGCCTTACTGAAGTCATTCGACAACAAGTAACCAATAGTATGTCTAACGCAATGACTCATCAGTACCAATCTAGTGGATATTATGAAAAAGATACAGGATACGTAAGCATGCGTAAGTCAGGCACAGCAGGCTGATCACCTATTTGCTTATTACATTGACAAATGGTGATGAACTAGATATAAAAATCTGAGATGAGGGAGACCTAAAAACTGGATGATTTTAATTTTCATTGATAATATATTCTCAGTAGAAATAGCTCTTGAGGTATTTATAACGTTATTATCAAATGCCGATGATAGTTTTTACATTGAATTTTCATTTTCCATGATTTTCTACACTAAACAGTTGCCCGAGCTTACAGCACTTAAACATAGCGATAAGGTATGCAAATTTTATCTAATTATGCAGAGTCAGCGTCGTACCCCACGCGAATTTTCTTAAAAACGAAAATGCTCTTATTAAACCCGGTTGCCTAATGAGAAATGTAATTATTATTTTAAACGTTTAAATTCTAGTGATATTGGGCTATTTCATTATTTGAATTATAACTTAATATATCATTTTTTTAAATACCTTTACTTGAGAAGAAAAACGAGAGGATGCTTACAGGAATTCTGAAGAAGATGAAGTAGAAGAGATAGCGGGAAAAGATTGGAAAACAGTAGCAAAGATGAGAGATAAATGGAAGAATTTTGAGAAGGCTTTCACTCCGTTGTAGGTCGTCTACTAATATTAAATATAATAAGATAAACTTAATGTAATCGTTAAAGTATTCGAATACAAGCTATTTTTATTGTAAACCTCTATAAATTATGGTAAAATGTTTAAAGAATCAAAAGAGAATTTAAACTAAGCTTCTCACAAGCTCCAAAAAGATTTTTGAAGTTATACGTCCTTTAGCCCGTTATGGAAAAATGATAGGAGTACGCGCACACCGTCACAAAAAACCGACACCATGAAGTTGTCTATAGTCAACATGTTTTTGTGATATTTAAATAAACTTTATTTAACTAGATAATACGTCATAATAAAACTTTTAATTTATTAATTACCATTTTTTTATTGTTAGTGTCGTTTTTTCAAAAGATAAAAGATTTTTATCTTGTTTCGCCAATTATGTAATATGTATATAATGTATAACTACTAACATAAGTACACACAAGTTTTTTGTATAAAATTATGTGAATATAGTAACAATGTGCAATGAAAATTATTTATTTCACGTTATTTTATACTTAATACTAGGTGTTTATTAAAGAATAATTTTATATCAAAATCGTTATTGAATTTTTAAGGTCTTGAAGAAATTATACACAAATCTAACAATAAGATCTGTAAAACCTTTACTTTCCATAAAATAACATTATTTGATATACATTTGAAGTAGGAGTAATGTCATATGAATTTGCTATTAATTCTGTATAAACTTTTTATACTATTTAAGAAAGTACTTTTAATATAACGCAATACTTTAATTTGTGTACATCAATTGAATTTAAATTCATCTGGAGTTTTAAATTTTATAATAATGGGAACCGAAACTTATTCAGACATTAACTGTGTTCATTCAACTTCTTTTCATTCTGAGGCAATACGAAAATTGCTGAGTCAGATTTTAATGTCAAAATCTTTAAAAAAAAACTGATTTTTAGACCATAACATTTAATATCCAGTTAATTGGAGTTAGAACACGACTCCAATTAATAATTTCAATTGACGCTACATAAGTTTAAAATTTAACACCTCGTAGTATAGTCGTAATATAGTGTACACGACGAGATTACAAGGCACAGGTAACAAACAAGTACTTAACAATGATTTAAATATGTAATTAATAAGCAAAAGGATTCGATTAAAAAATAGTATTTTTAAAATCAAGAACAATGTGTGTGGTTGTGTGTTATTTAAAACTTAAAAACTATTTGAACTCACCAAAATTAATGCAAAGAGTGGCAATGGCGCATGATGAGTTGCCATCAGTGTACCAGCTCCCAGGCTTATTGTGACTAAGACGGAGCCAGTCAGCGCGAAGGTCTCCCATTCACCCGCCGCTGGTAATAACGCGAGCGCCAATACCGATAACAGTATAAAGGAAATCACTGACAACGATGTTATTGATGTTACTTGGGTTGAGAGTTCCTGAAACAAATAATTTCTATGTATTTTTGACCGTACCGGATCCAAACAGCGTGTAACCCTCGTATAATATCGAAGACATGCTGCCAGCACTAGGAGTGCTCTGTTTTTGCTCTGTCTTTAGTCCATTTGTATTTAGTAGATAAATGAAAATTTTCGTAAGTAATTTAAATAAAAATCTTTTATGAATTAGCATAAATAATTCTTAAAAATATAATGAAATAGACGCGGCTGTTTTTTATTTTGTATAATATCTTAGTCATAGTAGCAAAAAAGGTCTGACACAATAAAAAATAATTGTTTCAAATAGCATAATATAACATTAAGAAAACACTTTTTAAACGGATTAAAGAATTGATTGAAACTTATAAATATTTACATAATTTAAAATTTAAAATTTTCCGACGTTTCGCGTGCTTTACAGCGTTTGGTCACGGTGACTGAAGACAAAAGGTGTTGAATGTCAAAAGTATCACAGCTGTAGAGAAAGTTGTGTTATCTGTATTTATTTCCCCGGAGTTGATAATGACTAAAAGATGACGGGTTTTTTGCAGAAATGACTCACGGTGTCCTCTATTTTCGCGGATTGTTTGTCTTGGGGTTTTAATTTGGATATTATTGGATCCCAGGTGTTTGATAAATTTAGGCCGTCTTCTCTATTGACATTGGGTTGTTTTTATATTTCAATGGCTTCGCGTACCAATGTTGGGAATAATCTTTTTTGTTTCGCAAGTACTTTCGGTTGGTCAAAGCGTATGTAGTAATTAGACCTATCTAGTGTGTGTTCACAGACTACATAGCTTCAATCCGTTTAAAAATTGTTTTCTTAATGTGTAAAGCTATGTTAATAAAAGACAATACAATATAACATCTTAATATATATAAATCTCCTGTCACGATGTTTGTCCGCGATGGACTCCTAAACTACTTAACCGATTTAAAATTAAATTGGCACACCGTGAGTAGTATGGTCCAACTTAAGAGATAGGATAGCTTAGATCTTTAATTATAGTCGCAATTTTATTTTATTGCAAATTATTTGTCTATAATTAATTAACGGTCACAATTATCTGTTAACTCCAAAAGATTCTAACAGATGTCGATACTTTTCGACTGGATTGAGTAAGTAATTAATAGATGGCACTGCTATGGTAAACTGACAAACGTATCATATAAGATACAATTCAATATCATGATTACCACGTGTTATTGAGCCTAAAGTATAAATTAAATTTATTTTGTAGTAAACGAAATACCGTGAAATTCAATTATTTCTACTTTACGTTAGCATAGCCAACCACGTGTTACTTAGACCGAAGTGTAAATCAAATTCAAATTATAGTGACGATAATACAGTGAAATTATTCTTTCGTGTCACGGTAATAAGGCTAACTAAAACCACATTAAGGAGAAACGAAGTTCGCGGGGGTAGCTAGTTAATTAATTTATTTTTAAAATTATCATTCACATTAACAACATAACTATTTCTCAAACACTTTTATTCAATTGAATTATTTTTAAACATGACATTACAATAAAGAGTATCCATGGACACGTTTTGCTAGACTTAATTTGGGATACAATTTTTTTCCCAAACGCTACAAAGGGAACAATTAAATTGCAAATTCAGACTACCCACGAGACCTTTTATATGTTAAATAGTGCGTTTTGCTTGCAACATTTGCATACTCTAACATTAATTTATATTTTATGCAAAGCTCTATTATTCAATGTACTTAGGATGTTATATGAGATGAACTAATAGTAGTCCCTTTTTCATCACATTTACATAGAATATAAATTATATCGAGCCGTGTTTGCCTAGTGGCTTCAGCGCGACTCCCATCCCTGAGGTCGTAGGTTCGATCACCGACTTTGCACCAATGGACTCAAAAAGTCGACGGCATGCGTCAGGCACAGGAGGCTGGTCACCTACTTGCCTATTAGATTAATAAATAATCATGAAACAGATACAAAAATCTGAGGCACAGATCTAAAATGGTTGTAGCACTAAAATTTTTTTATAAATAAGATTTAACGACAAGATATTCTACTAAAGGCACAGCAACAAAAAAAACGCATGGTTTTCCTAATAAACACTTGTTTGTGGTGAGGAATTATATATATTATCTCGTGAGTATTGCTATTCTATTAATCCATATCCATGAAACCGATGCAGAAATGGTTATGGATTGGAGTGCCACTGGATAAATGAATTTTGTAATAGAAAGACCGCTTTGTCCAATTGTATTATTCAATTCAAGTCATTCAGTTTTGGCACAACTATCATTGGCATAATTTCTGGCTTGTAATTGGTTAGGGCAGTAAGGTACTCGTATATAGAGTTTATCTTTCGCTCAATACTGCTATACTCTAGAATCTCAAATTAACATTGAAAATATAGATATAATTTCCGCCCTTTGCTTGTTACCTTATGTAACTTTTTACATGTATGTTTTAAGTAACGAAGTAAAAAAAATAATTTAGACATAATATTTTATTTATTTATTTACACTGCGTTAGATTTATAGAAAAACAAATAACATAATAAACATTATAAGGCACACAACGGGCGGCCTTATCGCCAACAAGCGATCTTTCAAACAACCCTAGTAAGAAAAAACTAAAAAATAAATATGATAGGTATAGTACAAGAAGTGCATAATCAAATCTTATAAAAAAATATAGATTAATCTTAATCTAAAATAATGCAAAAAAAAAATCAGTCAATGATTTATTATGACTTTCGTTGTGTTCAACACCAAAGCTACGATAGGCTGCGATTAGCGATTCTTAATGAAGCCCCATCTCGTGCCACTATTTACAATTGGTTTAACAAGTTTAAGCGTGGACGTAGCTATCTCAATGCTGATCCGCGTGAGGGACGTCTATTAACAGCGACTACTGAAGATAACACCAGTGCTGTGCGACGCATTATAGAGGAAGATAAGAGAGTGACCTATCAGCAGATACGGGCAAGCCTAGGCATTGGTATGAGTCAAGTTCAAAAAATATTACACGAGCATTTAGGCGTCAGGAAGCTTTGAACCAGATGGATTCCCCATACCTTAACCGACGACCAGAAACACCTTTGCATGAACTGGTGAATATTTGACTATGGCAGATGTCGAGATCATCCGAAATACAGTCCTGACCTGGCACCCTGCGACTTTCATTTATTCCTAAGAACTAAAGCAAAAAATCGAGATATTCGCTTTACAAGCCCTGAAGATGCGGTAAAAACGTACGAAAATGCCATAGAAAAGACCCCTAAGCAAGAATGGGCCCACTGCTTTTCTCAGTGGTTCCATCGAATGTGACGATGCGTAGAGAGGAACGGAGATTACTTCGAAAAACAATAGAAATATTGGCAACTTTCTACATTAAGCCGGTTTTAATTTTTTTAACATTTTCAGTGTTACCTAGGTATTTGTGCCCTTTATATACTTTTTACATTTATCATTGCCTGAGAACAGAAACTCATTTGAAATAATGAGATTTTTATATAATTAAACCTCAAGAGACATAACAGGATAGTTAAAGTAATATCCGTTTGGGACTATTTGACGATTAAACGCCCAGCAGCTGTCCGTTTGAACCTTTGTTCTTAGTAATAAATTCCATACGAATTAGATGTAAGCCCATTTCTCGTTTCCTTCGGGCGTTTTAACTAAATGATTACTACATGAAATTAATTGTATTATGTCAGAAATATAATATTATGTATAACACGACTGTTATATTTGAGAGAACATGTTAATTATGAACGATATTGCGCTGCCTATAAGCATGCCTGATCTTCGTCTTATAGAGTATAAAAATATTATTTGATACAAAACTTACAAAGAAACATTTAATTTTAAATAATTAAAATATTAGATTACTAAAATTGATTAAGTTCAAGCCCTCTCATTGTATATTTTACTAAAAAAAATAAGACATGAACGCGAAATTATCACGTTATTTAGGTGTCAAGCGTGCCCAGGGAGACGTTGCGAGATATTTTTGGCTTAATTAATAATAATAAATAATTTAAATATATACCCTAAAGTTCAGACAACTAACTCAAACTGTACTTAAAATCAGACTTACTGTAGTATTACTGTTCATAATTTGATACTAAACCCTCTAACTGTCAGTCCCAAGTGACAATCCAGGAGCAATAAGCACGAAGAGCCTTTGCAATCGTATTGCACAAAGAAAACTGAGCTCTAATCTCATGAACATGTCTTTGAAATTACTTTAACTTCAGGCATTCGGACTTATTCTCAGTGATTAATTAATTTGAGATACAACCTTACAGGTGTAATATCCTTTGATAAAATAAGATAAAGCTTATCTCTTGGAATACTCATAAAAAGTAATGAATTTACTACACGAGTACAAGTTCAGGTTAATTGTTTCTAACACCATAAAACTACAATATTTTTAATAAAAACGGTGAGAAAGCCATGATGACGCTACAAGCTACGTTTTTGTACTAAATGTCCACTGTAAATGTAAATAAGTTTTATTAGGCAAATATTGTTTTTTGTTATTATTATTATTATATTTGTTACTTTAGGTAGGATCCGTTTATCAGGCTTAAAACCCCAAAGTGCCAGCAGTTATCGCCCGAGGCAGGACACGGTAACAGCGTAGCCTTGTCCTCATCCCGCCATGCGTCAGCCGTTGAAGTTACGGCCCCCAACGGCCATTAATGATATGGAATGGACCTTGACACAGCAAATGCCATACTGACCCTGGTTTGTACATAAGGATTACAAAACGCGCCTTGGGGTAGAGCGACGGTATTCCCTCTATGGATCTCTTCACCTCTTCTTTTTGGGGTATGATGGTCTTTCAGAATTGCTGGAAGATTTCGACCCTCATGCGATGACTGTCCGTACTTTTAACTGTTCTCACTGTGTGCACATGGGCCTAAGCCAAGTGAACACGGTTTTTAATAAACGTTAATATAGAATTGATTGGACGTCTAATCCCTCTGTTTTGTAAGATTATTATAATAGTATATAGAAGTCTCTATATAAATAATTTACATGAAGTTTTGTTTCAGAGGCATGCACTTAACGTTCCAGGTGCTAGATATTTCGTATAGATTTCTGGCATAATCTCATCCCTAAGTGGTTTAGGTGCGCCTATAATGCAATTTACTATACATGCATAACTGCATACCTTTAGCTAAATAATGAACTTGAGACAATATTCAACAAGATATTAACATGATAAAATTAAAATTGGCTTTATTCGAGTACTACACATCACTAAGTCTATGTCATTTATGTTTTAGACTAGTTGTCGACCTCAGACGGAGTGAAGGTCTTATGCAAATTCTTCCACTTATCTATTCCTCGCGACACTTTCCCTTGTTCCATCATCCCAAGTTTCTGGTGGGCGTCCTATCTTTCCACTGGGCAATTCCAAGTAACTTCTTAACCTAATTGTCATCACCAATTCGAACAATGTAACCAGCCCATGTCATTAACATGATACAAAATAATTTGTTAGTTTCGTTAAATGAGAAACATACTCAGAAGTGCAAATCTCCTATCACACTGCACACCTGCAACGTCTGCAATAATCATGCCAGTGCGATTTTAATCTATATCAGTAATATCTATTACGGAAAAACTCGACTGGCTTCCACATAATACTTCACGTCAATTAGACTTAAAAACTTAGGTTAAATATGAAGTTGGATTCTGGGTAAAGTTAGTTGAAGGGATGGTGAGCCATCTCTGCAAGTACTGGACCCAATCTCCTAATGGCCGGTCTGTGAAGTGTTTACAAACTAACAATGGGTGTGGAGAGGCGGATGCAACCACCGCATCGCATGTTGGCAAGCAGATAAGGTTCTGCTGTAACCACATCCCTCCTAAGGCCATTGTTAGTGGCGCCTTGGAGTTTTATTGGATATGCACAATTGTGGGTCCCGCATTAAGCAGTCGCGCCGAGGTACTGTATGCGCAATGCATTTCCCTAAGTAAAAAAATGATAATTTGGATTTAAAATAAAATAAAAGCATTCAATGTGGAAAAAAGTACATGTTAAAATATTACAGGAAACTATTTAAAAATGACGTTGCACTTTAAGCTAAATGTGTTAAACATGAAAGCCTTTTAACCTGTCATAGCCAATAACGGAGAAATAAATTATAAATTTTCATATTACTTTATCCGTAATAGTCCAATTTGTTAACCGAAAGTTAAACAATATAATGAATACATAATAATTTTATATTTAAACGTAGGCCGTGTCTTATAATTCGTAGCCCTTGGCTATCCCTCGTAGCCAGGCAGCTACATCGTAGCATTACCGCGATCCAACACGTTGATTAAATTATTTAAGCCTAATATTATAAAAAGCAATATCATTATTATTTGAGTTTTGTAAAGGTTGTGATTACTTCTATAAAAAGAATTAATGTTTACGCGTGGACAAAATACACAAGTTTTGGATTAGTCAAAAATAAAGGGTTTTACACAATGTGTATAAGTCAAACATCATCAAGTACAAAATTTGATTACATTGCCAACCAAACAAGAATGTTTTTCAGGGGTTCAATTATAAGCCCAATGCCTCTTTACGGAACTATAATTTACCATTCAATATTACTTACTTGTGAATGTAGAACACAGACAGCACACAATAGCACTAGCGTACACAGTAATGTGACGCAGAGTGCTGACACGAACAGAGCATGCTTCAATCTGACACAATATCGCCTGTACAGCGCTTCAAGTTCCAACTCTGTTCCCTCCTCTTCCTCTGTAAACAAAAAGTTATATAAACATTGATTTCATTTACTCGAATATATATTCATATAGGAAACGTAGACACGTTACGGCCAGTAGCGGATTTACCAGCAGGCTGAGTACGCTGGAGCCAAGGGCGGCAGATTTTTTGGGCGATCTACATTTGCCGTATCAAACTTCCACATTCTAGAGTAAAACCGCTAGCTTTCTGCCCTTCATCTGCGCTTCCCAGCCTCTGTCTACACTTTATATAAGTCAAAAGAGCTAAATTGCAGAAAATATATTTCCCTCTTTCCCAACTATACATGTCAGTCCTACTACGAGGCTATGAACTGGATGGTTTGTGGTCTAAAACCCAAAAATTCTTTTACGTCCAATTATAGTTTGTTAGATCGTAAAAATAACCTAGGACGTGACAATTGTAGAGGCGAGAACGGCACAAACGTCACAGCCTCTACTTTAAAAATTGATAAATCCACCACTGGTGACGGTCCAGAAAAAGATTTTTTGCCATTGCCAGAAGGCTCGCAAGTGCATTGCCAGCCTTTCAATAATTGGTATCTCTCTTTTTTGAAGGATCCTAAGTCGAATTGGTTAAGAAATACTTCAGTGGGCAGCTAGTTCCACATAGTGGTGGTGCGTGGCAAAAACTGCCTTAGAAAACGCATGGTATTTTGTATTGTTAGCAGGTTAGAGGTTTCGCGTTAGACGGGTTTTACAATATCTATTAACAACTATCCATATTTAATGTCACTAAAATATCGTTAGAATATTTAAACACAAAAACATTAGTTTTATTGTTATATAATGATTTTATATACCTAAAAACTAAAACTAATTTATAATAGCTTGGCACAGCTCAATGTATCTTTTCACTCCATACGATAGTACGTTACACAACGTATTGCATAATATTCTACAAACGTGATAATATATATTCTATAAGGGACAACATTTAGAATTTCAACTTCCTTTACTACTAGACAATAAAGACTTATTACCCGTTTATTCACGTAACGCAAAGGGAACATGAAACCATATTATATGAGACAGCAAGTATGTTGTAAATACCAAGAAAGCGATCTTATTCAAGCCAAAGGCAGGCATATGGCATTAAATTTGCGCAATATTACATTCTTGCTTTTGTTTAATATCCACAAAAATGTCTACAATACCATCAATTTTATTTTACGATCCAAAACAACATTTATTACAATTATAGACCGCAATTTAATAACTTTCTTATTTACTAGAAGTTAAACGCCGTTGATAGTATATATATATATCAATTTAAAAAATTATAAGACCATACAAAAAACAATCAAACAATAAAATTTATAAGCTCTTTCACAATTACTTAAAACATAAAAAGACTAATGGATTACATAAAATTAGCCACACAATTCGCGCCGAAGAAATTTGGGACCATTTTTTAAATGTAATTCGCTGTTGGCCTTAAGGGCCTTGACAGCACAGCTCAGGCTGTTTTAACGAGCGTAGCTCTGCCGGAATCGGAGTTTTCCACCTCGGGCCGTCGCGGGGTGGTCAATACCCTGAAGGTACCCGGTTTTTTACCGTAATCTAATTTTGACAGTGAGTGACCCATTCTGTCCAGTATACCGTACTCCAACGCATCAGTTGAGATTTTACAGCATATAATGTTATAAAAGAGGATTCATATTTTTGTATGCATTCAATGACTCGAAAAATTGTTTCAATTCGTCAAAACTACATTATCCCTAAGTAGGTTTTATTACGGTAAAGAAATAATATTTATTTATGTCGTAATCATACAGCTAACAAAAAATATAGATAACAACAAACAATTACACTGAAAATATAGCCAGAGGTCGAATACATTTCACTACAGAATGGTTCAAAAATCTACAAAAGGAAATAAAAAATATTCAATATATTTAACTAAGTGGTACCCAATTTGGCTGTGTTATGTGATGGTCTAAAATCGAGGGTAAGTACGAGGAGGTTTATATGTGGGGTATGCTCATGATGCAGTTGATTTTGCGCTATGGATATTCTTAATACTCCTTTTAACCAAATTCTGCTATAGCTTAAATAAGTCAGGCTTAAAATTGATCGTATTATAAATTAGCTATTAGTATAAATCACTACAGATTTCTACAAACAATTTTCTATTGTTAATGTTATTATATTTACCGAATAGTCTAAGCGACAAAAATATAATGAGATATATATTTAATTTTTCAATTTAAATTAACACTTGTTGACTACAACTTACACTTAAACCTAATATATGAATCTTATTGACAAAATATTTCTAACTTTCTGCGGGTAACAAATATTTGAAAGTGAATTTGGGAATTGGGACACCGACGGCAAAAACTCACCGCAAAGGTATGATTAAATTCACATAAATGTTACGATTTAGGAAAATATAAGTTCGAAAAGAAATCTAAAGAAATAAAAAACTTTATAACTAAAATAAGGTATATTATGATCTTTAGACAAACTTAAATATAATGTCGGGGAATGCTCGGATTATATGGAAATGGTCTGATCGAGTCAATTGACGGTTCATTATTATTGTTAATTTGGTTAATCATAGAGATTCCTTCTATTATTTTTAATAACATAATTTATTTTATTATTATTTCATTGTTTTAAATATTGTTTCGAATATTGTTGAATGAGATTGACTTTGGACAGTGCATTCAGAGAACGCAGGATACTCCTGATTGAGTATTCAGTCACATTGTGGTGATGAGACGTTGGACCGACTGAGGTCTATGTCATTTGTAGTCGAGTAGATTG
This sequence comes from Pieris brassicae, assembly GCF_905147105.1. Taxonomy (NCBI): domain Eukaryota; kingdom Metazoa; phylum Arthropoda; class Insecta; order Lepidoptera; family Pieridae; genus Pieris; species Pieris brassicae. Next base: position 997,109 of record NC_059669.1, read on the forward strand.
TAATTAAAGCGTTGCTCTTTATAATTAAAGCTAAAAGTTTAATTTTTAATGTTAAAAGGAATCAATTAAAATTAAAATACGATAGTTGGTCGTGTCTTTTATGCTCACACTTTACCCATGAGGCCCTCTAAGCCCACTAATGATGATGTCAATATGGATCGATTGACGATATATATCCCTGACATCAGATGTCTGCTTTAAAAAGCTTCAATTCTATATCATTACTCATCAAACGGAAACTTTTTAAAATGTTTTCTAATTAAATATATCCAGTGGTACTCACGGATAATGTAGCATTATAAAAGGGAGTGACTTAGAGTTTAATCAAAACATATTGGCAAACTTTTATTAATATATAAAGTCAAACTTAAGATAGAACATCGTAACATACGAATGTCAAACCCGAGGGTTAAGGAAATCCCATAATAATTCTAAAGTATATTAAAAGCTGAGCCGGTAAAAACACATTGTCCCCAAGGGCGCATTCGTCAATAAACCAGCTATATAAATTACTGCCTTGCCACCGTTTACTGCTTTGTGGTCTATTATCACGATTGAATTATTTTATTACTCCAACAGTTATAGACTTTCGTTAATTGTTTATTGTAGTTTTAGTTAATGGAAAATCATTAATTGGAAGCTATAAAAGAAATGTGTTACTACTGTACATTTGTATATTAGTCAGTTATTCATTAAGTAGGATGACTTTAAGAACTTCGTAATTATTGTATCTGATGAGTTTTCTTAAGTTTTTTAATAGCCTTTAAACTCAAGATTAGGAAGAGAGAAGGTGCAGTTGTATTAAGCACAAAATCTTTAAAATATTACATAGACATTTCGAAAGTAAAACAATAAATTTCATTTACACTTACGAAATTTATTTATTTATAAGTTGTAAAACAATTTGTATGCATAAATTTACAAGAAAATATGACATCACAAAGTTTACACACATACACATGAAATTTTTTTTAACAATTAACCACAAAATATAGTAAATAAAACAATACAAAAAATAACAACAATAGCTAAAACTAAATAGAACCTCAAAACTCAACAACAACAACCCATGGTTTAATAAAACTATAAATTTGATTGTACATGACGCGTTCAAACACAATCCTAAGCAAGTGTTTAGAATACAAATTTGCCTATAGTTGTATTCGTTATATTTGTCTCCGGATTTATGTACTCGTATTACATGTGCTGTTTTTCATAGATGAAGAAGACTCCAATGATAAAGATTTATTGTAAACAATATATGTATTTAAATTAATTAAATCCAAAATATATCAATCGAATATACACTATTTACAATTTTCTTAACCGAGATGGTAATATTAATTAAAAATTAATAAAAAGAAATTAAAACAAATTTAATAAGTTTTGTCCCAGTGGCAGTATCTCTTTAACGCTGACAGAATGTAAACATTTGTTAACGGTAGTGAGAGAGCACCATACCACAATTTTGCGAAGTGTGACGTTACTCCATCTAGGCCGGACACTTTATTTGGATTTAACGACTTTAGAATTTTAAAAATGGCCATATTGAAGTGATAAAACCCGGCCTTATGAGTTATGAGTAGAACAATATGTCTTTGTTATTGTTTCGACCCCACGTGTGTCCGTTGACACGTAACTTTGACAGTGCAATTGTCTCAAGGTGAAAATAGTTGCTATTGAATTACGTTGGCACACAACCAAGGTATGAATGGTTAGTACGTGTGGCATGCGATTATGAACTAACACATGTTGATTTTAATAGTTTTAATAGCTTGGCCTTAGTATTATTCCTTGTTTAGTCAAAACCGGCTGCAAAATTAAATTAATTTGTGTTACATATAGTAATAATCATTTTGTTATATAAATTTTTTAGTTTTTAATATCATTAATTCATATCTGAGCTGTACATAAATAAATACAATAATGACTTTTAAAAGTTGATAATTACAGGTATCAAGCTGTACGGTTCCTGGTTCATCAGGGTGTTTTAAATAATAGAGGATTTCAGTTTTACTTTATATTAACCACTCACGTACAACAGTTATGCGAAATAATAAAATTTTGATTGCTATGAAACGAATGAATGCAATGTAACAGTTGAAAAGAGTGCCTACGCCTGGCTATGCTCTCGCGTAACTCCCATTATTTAGGAAATCGCCACTCTTATAAAACTAAGAAAGCCTGATTGAGAAAATGTTACATCCTTGGCTCGTACAGTACCTGTGGCAGTGATTCGAAATATGCAATTATTTAGCCATAACCAGAGCCGTCGCCTCCAATAGTTAGCCTCAATATTTTTTCTGATACTATGGTAATATAGACCCATTTTACAATTCTGCACATTTTGTACTGTACTATTGTAAACTTTGTGTCTTTGTGTTCTAAAAAAGAAACGCTCCGTTTTAACGACGTTGCTGTTTCACAGACGGAATAAAATATTCAAGACCCTGTTAGGTTTAGCAGTTTCAAGAGACAACTCTTTTTATTTGTACTGCTATATCTGGTAGAGTAAGTTAAAACAGCATCGAAGCATAGTGTTATTCCAAATTCGATTCAAATGAATGTTTAATAATTCTTGTGACAGGATAAAGACATGTTTTATTGTTTTAATTACTTGTAATTGAATTAAGCAACCCTAAACATTAAATTAATTATTTTAAATATAAACACGAAGATGTTATTTGAAATATATACTTAAGAATGAAAACTTCTATGTTAATTGTAGGTATATAATTATCGTATGGAACTTCCAGTTATAACCAAAAACTCGAACTCAAACTCAAAATAACTTTATTCATATAGGTAATCAAGTATACTTATGAACGTCAACAGAAAAGATGTTAAATTGATTCTAAATTTACATTAACTATCAGTTCGCAAGTCAAGGGCGTAGAGCGGAAAAGAAGAAGTGGCAAGAAACTTTCCGCCACTCTTTTTAATCGCTAAGTTTTGAGTCATATAAATTGTTAGAACTGCAGCAAATCATACCAAGGATTAGGATCATTGAAATAATCGTCAAATTATATTATAAATTACAGCTTCAGCTTTATTGATGAAATTATGTTTAACGACAGTTTTGAATTTGAGATTATCTAATTTCGTTTGTGAGTTTGTTGTAAAAACGAATACAATTTCCATATAAGGATAATTAAACCGTACTCAAACAGTCTGTGTTTGAGTTATGATAACTGAAACATTTTTTATCCAAATTTATAGATAGACAATTTACTTTTATCAAGTCCTTCAAAGGCATATTTACAAAGCGTAGAAGTGTACAAAAAAAATCTTTCTTGTTTATCACGTCATATAAAGATTTAATAGAAATGATTTGGGATAATAGAAAATGCTAAGTATTACCCGTAATTTTATGATCTCTCTTACAAAATCACCATCTTAAGTATAAGCGATGAAGGAATAATGTGGGTTATTATGAAAAGGTCCATGGATCTAAAATTATAGCAAGCATACTAACAAAGATCTCAAGTAGATCTTGAAAAAATGAGGGTCGTATAACCGTCGTATACATTGTATTATGACGTTAGATATTTTTTTTTTTCATTGAAACATTTCCGAACCAATTTGACTTAGGGTCCTTCAAAACAAGAGCGTACTAATTATGAAAAATGCGCACTTCCAGGCCCTCTGGCTTTGAGAGTGTCCATGGGCGGCTGTATCACTGAACATCAGGCCTCATGCACGTTTGCCCTTGCTCTATAAATAAAAAAAATATATAGCGAATCCTCTTCATTTACTCAGAAACGCAATTAATCATAAATAAATATTGCACTACAATCTATGTCAAGATTATTGTATCTTTTTACGTGTAAAGAAATATTTGGCACCGCAAGTAGTTAAAAAATACTCTTTATTAATGGGTATTGTTTTACTTTACTGGGGTTTTAAATTCCCTTTAACATAAAGAGAGAGATTTTTTGTCCAGCTATACGTGTTATCAATTAAAGAAAACATAACGGAACTAGATGTTTTTTGTGTTATTATCTCCATAATTTCTCCCCTCACACTTTAAAATCGATTATTGTTTAATTTTTTAATTTAATTATTATATTTTTTTAGTATTTTGTTTTTGTTTAATATTTGTATGATCTCTACGTGCATGTCATGTTTGCCTTTAAGTGCTTGTCACTATCAAAATTATATTTTGTGTTTATTTTAGCAATGTATCAGAGTGAACGTTGGTAAGCTTTTATCAATAAAAATAAAATAAAGCATATTATATAGTTACTTATTACTACAATAACAAAAATAAAACTACATAGTTATCTTATTCATTCTATAATTTATGTAAGTATTAATATTTATCTGCATGTGCTCGGGGTTTAATTAAATAATAATTTTAAATATAAACACAAAGACGTTATTTGAAATACATATTTCAAAATGAAAACGTCAACGTTTTATGTAGGTTTATAACTATCCTATGGAACTTCTAGTTGTAACCTTTACATAACTTATCATAAAGTTAATAAACTGAGAATATTCATTCAAATGGACTTGTGACGCAATAGAAAATTTTAATTCAACAAAATTCACATCGAATTGTATACTTCCTTTGGGGTTTTAAAAATGGGCCGTTAGTTGCCCTAATTGTTAAATCGTTTCGACTGAAGGATTTATTTATGATCTTACCTTGCACAATCTCATCCTCATTTTCGATCATTATTCTAAAATTATACAGAATCCATTCGACGTTAAATAACACCCCACATTTTAATGAAACAAACTTATTTTATTCTTTAACTACGCGAAATTTTGGAGGGAAAATTCGTTACCACAGACACAACTTTCCTCGTTGACAGTTCGACGCATACTGATTTCCCGTTTTCCAATTTCGAAGTTTGCAATTTTCATCGCCAAAGGAATTGTTTCGTATACGAGATTCTTGGATAATGATGTGGAATTTTAACATCGCCTAGATACTTCAAATACTGTATATGGTATATATGTATATATCGAAGCGTATTTAAAAGAAACGTTGTGTTTTTATTTGTGTACTATTTTCGGATACTTACAACTTATAAGCTTCATTAGTTTAACTTACGACTTTTACTAGAAAGAGTTTGATCGTAAGAGTTTAATCCTATTTATGGAATAACTTTGTTTTTTAAAATAAAATAAATCAGAGGCACTACAACTTTTTTAGGTCTGGGCCTCAGATTTCTGTATCATAAAAAAATAAAATAAAGTATATTTTTAAACGGAATATAAGATACAGGTATCACATATTCTAAGTCATTAAATTTGTATCGGTAGACATACCTATTCATCGGCACGGAAGACATAGGGCCAACAGAAAAAAGCCGACGTAAAAAACTGTACTGTTTCATGGGTCTCATAATCAACTGTGAAATTAATAGGAAAGAACGTGATCAGCCTCCTGTGCCTGACACACGTCGACGACTTTTTGGGTCTAAGGCAAGCCGGTTTTCGGTAAACCGTTCGAGCGAATCTGAAATGCGCAAATAGAAAGAAAGTATATTGGAACACAACTGGGGGTTGAACCTACGGCCTCAGGGATGACAGTCACACGCGCCACTAGGCCAATACACTTTACATTTTAACTGGTTCTATTCCTGATTGTTAAAATAAATAATATTTCCTTTGAATACATTTTCTTATTTTTTCAATAACAATTAGACCTTTTACTAAAAATACAATACCTTTCCTAAGTTTGTGGGTGTGACTTATATTGATTACCATAACATCAAGTCCTGCCCTTGTCCTATAAATTATATTCGAAATAATGTGATCCTTGAAACTCTCGCCATTCGGTATAACTTTTTAAACCTATCACGTAATAAAAAAATTTAAAAAAAAATATGTTAATTACATATTTTTTTTTAATTCGCGAATATATTTAAAGCTAGTCTTTATTATAAATTGATTTTCCTAATATTTTGGAAAAGTTTTTGCATTTATTTAAAATATTAACTTAGTTTACTTACACTCTATTTGTCGTTTTATAATAACGACCAAGGAGGCTTTTTAATCAAAATAAAAAGAAAAACTTTTACATTAACTGTAATAACAACCACCTATTTTTTTATTAGTTGAAAAAATACTTGCTGCATAACACGGGTAAGACTCGTATATAAAGTGTAAACTAAATCCTTTACTTTTGTATATTCCAATAGTGATAATCTGTCTCTAAATTTAACATTAAACATTTATGTAATACAAAACCACCTAGGATAAGCTACAGACTCGAGCTGAATGTGAACGAAGTCTTAAATAACAAAGTGCTTTTCACGTATGAACTGAGTGTAGGCACTTTAAAGTTTCATGATAATTTAAAACTATTTGGTATGCCAAATTTGTGATCTTTGTTCTATATTATATATTTTATATATTGATATATTTAATGTGACTAAACAATGCTTTAAAAAATATTTAAAAAACCCTGGTATCTTTTATCAATAATGGCTTTGTTATGTTATGTTATGGCTTCCTTTATATTATATATTTATTATAATCATCAATGAATCTTAGAACTTATAATTTAGAATTTAGTATGAATTTGTACTTTGTTATATTGTTGTATAAATAGGTAAAACTGTGCTTTATGTTTATGTTTGAATGTGTATTCCGTTTTTGGCTTTTGTGTATAATGTAATTGTTTGAATATTGTTTAATGAGTAGCTGTAGAAATACTTTATTAAAAAATTAAAATTATCACATACATTATCAATAATCTTCACAGAACCAGTGATGATCTATGTACTTGACAATTGCTCGTACGGTAAGGATAAATACCGTTACAAAACTAGCATGTTTGAGACACAAAAATCGACGGCATGACGGCAAGAAAATAATGATCTGACAAGAGACCAAGCCCCATAGAACCATCACTGGAGTATTTCCTGCTTAAAAATATAAAATAATATGCATTAAAACTACAAAACAAATCTCAGAATGAATTTTTGTCACATTATTTAAGAGAAAATATACAATAACTGTACTCCACATTTCATTCAGTCTAAATTCTACATTCTGTATTACGCTTTATTGAAAAACTAAACTTATAATTAAAAAAAAACTACTTAACATGGATGATGGTGAAGGTCGAAGACACGCTTTTACGATTTTGGTGTTTTAAAAAAAGGGCTGGTCAGTGGGCTGGTAAATGATAGTTAATATTGAGAGAGGTGTATGGAATAAGGAGCGTAGCAGTCTTTTATGCTTACCCAAAAAATAGGTGAAACTAACTTTAAATAAAATATGTAAAAACATGTCTGTGTACGTAACGTAGACGCGTTAGCAGTTAGACTTCTTTGGCGTAACATGATGAAAATGAAAATCTTTTTAAAAATTTTATCTTTCGCCTTAGAAATTAAGCCTTATCTTTGTAGAAAATACGACACTAACAATAGAAAAAGGTATATTTAATAAATGGAAAGTTTTATAATAACGTATTATCTAGTTAAATAATTTTTATTTAAATAACATAAAAAAATATTTCTACATAATTAAAGAAATAGACATTTTTAAAATGTTGACTATGCTAACTTCAGGGTGTCGGTTTTTTGTGACTGTATGCGGGTGTCAGTTTGCGTCACAAAAACCCACACAAAACGCGCACATCGTTAAAATTATTCTCATCATTTTATCCTTACGTGCCAAAAGAAGTAGACTTAAAAAAAACATAAAATATTATATTGAATTCTACTTAGATGGCTACACAAGTCAAAATTGTTGAGTATATTGTATAATACGACAACCTGGTATGGATATATATTAAAGTCTAAGCGAAAAGCTTTTATAGAAACATTCCTTTCTTTCATTTCAATCATTGCTAAATTAAAAAATGTAATAAAAGAAATATGCAACTGTTTAACGAGAAAGATAAAACGAATGAAAGGAATGATTGTTGTATCGTTGAAGTTTATCGTTTGCTACGACTATTCATATGTCTTTGATCTAAGAAAGCTTGCTTAGAAATAGAATTACAGTTATTACTAAATGTAAATAGACTTTATCAAATATATTTCTAGAAATACATAATAGTAAAAGATATACAATTGTCGCATAAATCCTCTACATTGGCCGAATTTCAGCAATCAGCTGACTTCTCTAACCTCACATAGTATTGTCTTTGGTTAACATGGCTTTTCTTTTACACATTGAAAGAAAAATTATTTACATAATTTTAAATTTCCCGACGTTTCGCGGGCTTTACAGCGTGCGTGGTCACGTAAATAATTTTAAGTTTATAATAATACAAATAGCTTTAATCCGGTTAAAAAATTGTTTTCTAATCTAACATGTTGTTTTTTATGGATAATATATGAATTTCCTTGATATGGATTTCCACCAAACTTTCGTACATAGGAATTCAAATTGATTAACAACCGGAGTTCAAACCAAGACGCAAGGATCGTGCCTCTATTGAGTTCATTTATTATAATAACCGTATGATGTACGGTTAATATTAAAGTAGAGTTTAAACACATACGAAAATGTATATGTAATTAATATTTTGTATTAAAAGCATCTAATATTCATTTGTTTAATTTTTTATCTAAGTATATCTGGAAGGTATCAGTTTCCTTCAATTACGTGATTGTATACGCCAAAATCCATGTAAAAAATGAGACTTTCAGAAGTGCTTTTAAGTTCTCGAATTCTTAATACCTCGTATTAGAAAACAAAGAAGTATATATGAAAGCTTAAAGACCTGAAGCTGACAGACAGAAACAAAGTCAAAGTAATGAGTTTCGAAACTTTGTCTATTTATCTGTCTATATGATGCCAATGATTTTAAAACTTTAAGACATTACCGCGGATATCTGTAATGATCATTACTGTAAGACTTTGTGGGTGAAAGTTATCAGCTAATTAAAACTTGAAATAATAAAGAATACATTTTAGCAGAAATTTGTTGGTTTATAGTAAATATTTGGCCGTAATAAACACGATTCGGTATTTAAATACTGTAGTAAGCTTTTCGTATTGAGCGTTATTAAACGATGTTATGAAAAAAGTCAATATTAATGACGTTTATTTCTCCAAAAACGCACTTGGAACCGTTTTATAATTGAGATATTCAGAGACGGTAAGCTAAAAACGTAAATAATTCTATAAAGCTTTTTATAAATTCTAGTTTTTCGATTGACGTTTATTTTTCCGGAAACGCATTTGCAACCGTTTTATTTTGGAGATGTTCAGAGACGGTAAGCAATAATGTTAATAATTCAATAAAGCTTTTTATAATTTTTAATGATCTTAAGCTTTGAGATTGATTTGCTCCAGTTCAAACAATTTGTATGACTTAAAACTTAGCGATTAAAAAGAGTGGCGGAGAGTTTCTTGCCAGTTCTTCTTGCCCGCTCTACGCCCTTGACTTGCGAATTGGTGGTAAATGTAAATTTAGAATTAATTTAACATTTTTCTGTTGACATTCATAAGTGATGGTTACCATTATGAAAAATTTTTTTTTGCTATTTTTGCCAATTCAAGCGATCCAAGTGCTCGTTTGATCTCGTCCCATAAAAATGAGTGATTATCCATTCATGATTCATTTTTTTTTGCAGAATAGACTTGACGTTGATGCTCCCTGATATAGTGGTGGTTTATAACTCAGAAGACGTGTTAAAGACAAGATTCACATACTTTTATACCGCCAATTCCGTACATTATATCTATCTTACAGCGTAAACACAATGACAGACGTAACCTAAAGATTACTAGATAATAAGAGTTCCATCACACTCATTAAGTTTTTATGAATATGTGTCTGTAGAAGCGATGTCGCAAACTTGGAATTAAGTACTACAAAAATCAATATTTAAAATCATAATTGCTATTAAAGTTACAATATATCCTTAAAGGTTTTAGAATGTTAACTCACATACTAATTTAAATAAGTTTTACTAATTAGACAAAAAGTATGGCCTTTACGTTATATTAATGTTTTTATGTCTAAAGTATTTAACGTAAGCACGTTCAAGTTTGATTGTACACTAAAATAATTTACTTTTACTATTCATTAAAAAATATTTATATATTCTCAATTAGAATCAGAATTATAAATTAATATTTGCAGTGCAACTCATATGTAATGCAACTTATATATGCCTTATACGCTATGTATTACGCTTCTCCAATAAGCATGTCACAGCTCATCCTTTTTAGACAATTCGTTTGTTTCATATTCTATTGTATTGCATTGTAATTTATAAACTATTAGTTTATTTTTTTAAACTTTTTTACATTTATTTTAAATTCAGTTCAATAATTCTATAATTTGTTGTTACTTTACCCTTATTATTTATTTTATTAAGCTTTTTCCTATCTTAAAATACCAGATAAGGCCACCCGTGGCAACTCAAATAATTTATGTTATTTGTATTCATTTTTATGTAACAAAGTAATTACGTGCAATTTTAATCGTTTGAATGGTTTGATTGTTATAAATTTACAGTTTATATGTCACTGGCCTTAGAATATATATATGTGTTAATGATTTAAATATGTTCGACGTCCTGGTGGATAGAAAAACTGTGTACAGTTTGTGTTTCCACCACACCAACTTCCTTTATATTAAGAACATTTATACAATAAATAAATAAAAAAACAAGGTGAACAACCCACAAATGATAAACACATGAGTAGTAAATCATAAGTTCATTATTTTAGGCAACGAATCTATTGTTTGATTAATATACTGTCAGGCTACATGGGTTTTGTTTCATTTGCGTGTAAACAGTTTGCTTAGGAATTATTTTATTAAATGTAATACAGTACTTTAAATTAGTATATATTTATATTTATAACAGGATAAACATTAATTATCCAGAGCTTGATATTTTCGGTAGTGGGTAGATCAATTTAAAAAAAAACATTGTTAATTTCCTATCGCAAACTTAATCCCTTGTTAAAATCAAAATTTGGAAGTTTAATATTTTTATTTTTGTAACATTTATGTTTACCATAATGGTCATGTATTTTAGAATAGATATCTTATAACATATACTGTAGATGTAGCATTATATATGATGTGGTGTAGCCATCACCAGACACTAATTTGGACCTTTGATGTAGGCCAGAAGACGGGTTGTGTTGAAAGTTTTATTAGGATTACGCCGCAACCATTTGCAATTATTCTCGACGTATTGATATACATCCTAAGCCACGCAGTCTCCTTTCTACGGTTTGATCCCCTTCCCTTATAAATTCTATTGTACCCAATATGTACGGTTAAGATGGCGACAACGGTGACGGTACCATACAACCCTAACAAAGACAGAGAAAAATTTAAAGTTAAAAATACTTGCATTCCGACCGAAAAACGAACTAACACTCACACTCTAATTACTTTAGAATACACCTAATAACTGCTGGGCTACGACACAATTTCTATAAAGTATGGTAAGTAGGTAATAATTCTTCTCTGAGTCTGTCACTATCTGTTGACGTTTGACTCAGTTTTTCAGTTCAGACTAAGTTTCCTTGCGGTTTTGTTATTCATCGCTACTTTCGTACACCTTAGAGTCGAGGGTCGTAAAGTAACAGTGGTCAGAAAGCATAAACGCAAATTTATTAATTTAAATATTGTGTTAAAATAGAATTCAATATACAACAAAACAGCTTATTTAAAGCACCCAATTGCCAAAATACCTAATTATTATATTGCATGCGTGGTCAATAAAATCCTTACAATAAGCATCTCGCATGACGTGTGCAAGGTGAACTAATGAAGTCTTACGCTCACGCAAATTTTATTGTAATTGCTGACAGATCAATAAATTACAATAACATGTGTAAATGCCAAGACAGCCGAATATCTAAGCTAAACCAATTTAACGCCAACATTTCGTAGTAAATTAACGAAACCACATTTTATGTTATATACTGAGGCGAGACGTGTAAATTAGTCTGTATCGTCATATGGTTATATATTTAACAAATTACATTGCTATGTAATTTTCTAATACGACGGTATAGTTAAGCCAACTTTGGGTCGAATATATAACGTTGGTCGTAGATAATATCATTGAGTCACTTAGAGGGCTGTTTCTTAAATATTAATTTTGATAATTATTACACTGATAAATAACTTTTGAAACGTATATCCGATTTCAATAATTCAAAAAGTTTCTTAAGGGTAGTCCCTGAGTGCATATTTTGAAGTGAAAAGTTCTTTAGCATCGAAAAAGCGACAGTAAAAAGAGACACATAAAGTCAGATTAGGATTAAGATTTAACGTGGGAGAAAATGAGAATCCTTATATAGTTTATAAACTTTAAATTAGTGTGTCTTCATTTTCTAATTAATTCAAAAAAAAATCTTAGATGTGCAAAAATTTTATTCAATGAAATTTATCAATTTTATTTACATTTCATTAATTTTAAAAACTTTTTGAAATAAAAACTTCTTACTGCAATCTAAATCACATAATCATTAAGGTTTTCATCAAAATTAATAAATGATATTAAACTTAACAATTAAAATCGTCTCATTATCTTGAAACCGACAATTTTGAAGGTTTCACTTCTACCACGTACCCCACACTAGGATTCCCTGTGTTGTCTCTTTATATTAACATATAAACTGTATTTACCTTTATGATATCTACATAACACAAATATATATGTATATTTTGCACAATTAGAATATTTTCAATGTTAAATTGCAAACATGTTTATTATTGTGACAGAAATGTATTAATTTGTAGATAATATATAAAATTAAAAAATATTTAAAATAATATTAATAATAATTAATAATAATAATTATAATAATTATTATTAATAATAATTAAAATTAAAATGTAGTACAGTACATCACTTTGTTAAATTAGTCAATAGTTTCCACAGCATACACAAGGATTGATTGATATTTCATTCACACTTCGGGTTGCTATCGAAGTGTTTGTATATATTCTTAATCATTGTTGAAAAGAGTGTCCATGGAGTTTCTTGCCGGTTCTTCTCCATGAGACCCACTTTTTGGAACCGTGCAACTAGACGTTTCATAAGAGCCTGCAAAGGCTTATTTGAAATAAAAACTTTTGATTTTGATAATCAGAAGTGAAGTACGTGAAGCGTTATGATTTGTGTGAATATCTCATATTGTTAAACACTAACAAATTATAATACAGTATTAATTAGAGTCCACAAAATGATAAAAATAATAAGCCAAAAGTTTCAGTTAAGCTGTGTTTTATAATACAACACTAAATTAAACTGAGTTGGCACATTCTTTTCCTGGCCGGTGGCTGAAATTGGTACTAATGTCGCCATTTCGAAATGTTGTACTTTTTTGTAATGTTTGTGTTTATTTTTAAAAATTTCTTGGTGCTAACAATTGTTAGCGGTAGTTGATTTAGTTCTTAGGGTAGGAAATTAAACACTTCAATGATGACTTAATTCACTATAATTTACTTCACTGATTTTACGTGAACTGTATAACTTCAAACTTGTACAAAGAAAAGGCCCGTGCGCATGTGTCACAACCTCTTTTATAATCACAACTCCCTCCTTCGACTCGACCATCCCACTTCGGGAAGATGGTCGAGTCAATTCGTAACAACTCGTAAACAATCGAACTAGTCAAATGAATAACTATTGCACATGCGCATTTGTGTTTTTCTAATGCAACTAAGTGTGAATAAATAAAAATAAAATAAATAGTGCCGGTAACAAAACCTGTCATATCAGTTGGTCCTAAGTTTGTGTCACATTTATTTAAGCCTAAAACTGTATTTTCTAGATACATTGTTTATCAAGACATTTCAATAAATTATTAAATTAGTCTGCATGTCTTCAAATTACTCCCCAAATAATTGTTAATTTTTATTTACTGGCCTTACATCTATGATAGTGACGCTCTTATCGGACAAGAAAATTATGTGGTACTGTACATTACAACACAATATGACAGATAAAAATTGCAAAAGATTACCAAAAAGCCAGTATCAAAGGCTTACCTCACTTTTATGTCAACCCGTGTCACTCCACATTTTCCGCGAAAACAGTCTGAATTTGACAGAGAAGGATGGTGAACGCTTCAGCCTTTTAATATTCAAAGGGTATTGGTAGTAATTCCCTAGAACTGGTATTTGCCGTACTTAAAGTTGGCTATAAACATTAAGACTTTATGTGAGGTACGATGTAGGTGAGGAAATAAAAACGTACACTTTGTAAATGTTGTCTAAAGAAGAATTTTATGAATACTTTAAGAAACATACAAACAGTAGCAACAACAATTACCTCAGTGAAATTAATATCATCGTTACATACTTTATAGTCACACTCTACGGCCCAAACTCAACTCAAAATATTTTTTATTAATATAGGTAAACATGCACAATTATGAACGTCAAAAACAAGCCATGTCGCGTATTGCGGAATTCGAGGTCGTTATGAACCAATTTTATCAATGCATATCGATTTACTAATTACTTGGAAAATCTTATCTGAGATTGGATAAACTATTATAAAAGTTCTACATAAATTATATAAGCTAAAGTATGCGGTTTTAATATTACTGTTAATTTTTACGACTATTAGTCGTCATCATATTATTTAGGCTGGCAACGCACAGCCCTCTGGCATTGAGAGAAAAAAATCTGCACCTCTCAGTTTCAACTCTGATCATAGCGTAATAATAAAAAGCTTATAGCGATATAACTTTATATACAATTATTCGAAACTACTACTAAACGAACCAAGTATTAACGATAGATATTTTTTTTTGAATAATATAAAAAGCTCTGATATATTTCATGAATAATGGCTTTGTTATTCTTAATATATATTACAATTATTAATGCACCTTGGAATTTATAACAAACATATATTTTATTTTTATTTATCTTTATGTATAAATTGTGTAACTATGTTTTATGTTAATGTTTGAATGTGTATTCCGTTTTGAGCTTTTATGTATGATGTATTTGTTTGGATATTGTTTAATGATAATAATGAGCACATAAATAAAACTCTTCAGCTTTGCTATTTGAAGTATGGGTAAAAAGCTCAATAATAACAGATAACAAGTATAGTATTTAAGTTAAGTGTAATCTTGCAAACGAAATTGGAGATATTTATTTTCTATTTTTACAGTAACTTAATACTAATAAAATAGAAAACTAATTAATATAAAATTTTTATTAAAAACAAAATACCCAAACATTTTTATAACTAATTATAAATAAATAATTCTTATGAATTCAGTCAGTGTGCACTAAATATATCCGCACGGGCAATAATATTCAGAGTGCCTGCTCGAGGCACTGCAGGCAATTGCGATAACTTACCACGCCCAGTGCGATTATTTGGCACACACAGCCTCAGTTTCTCCAACATTTCCTCACTATATATACTACCTCTAAGGAGCAGTATTGGCCTAGTAGCTTCAGCGTGCGACTCTTATCCCTGAGGTCGTAGGTTCGATCCCCGGCTGTGTACCAATGTACCTTCATTCTATGTACGCATTTAACATACGCTCGAACGGCGAAGTATTAAATCGAGATTAAACCGGCTTGCCTTAGATCCAAAAAATCAAATGAGTATCAGGCACAAATTTAATCAGGATTAACAAATGATCATGAAACAGTTACAGAAATCTGAGGCCCAGACCTAAAAAGGTTGTAGCGCCACTGATTTTTATAAGTACATTTAAATATATTTTAGAGGGATTAATTGAATAAATGTCTTCTTAAGAAAAACACTTTTTGAACGGACTAAAGGTCACCGTGACCACGCACGCTGAAAAGCACGCGAAACGTCCGTCTAAAATTTAAAATTTAGAATTATGTAAATAACTATAAGTTTTAAAAATAATACATAGGTTTAGTCCGTTCAAAAAGTGTTTTTCTTAATGTGTAAAAGCTATTTTAACAAAAGACAATACTAAATGTCTTCTTTCAATGTGTAAAAGCAATGTTAATAAAAGACAATACTAGATGTTTTTATTAAATTATGGTGCATTGTTCAAAGATTGCCAACAATATCCGTATACGTTCAGCAAACTACAAACAATCTAGCTATATGATTGGCATTGACAGTGTCAATGGGCGGCGGTATCACTTGCCCCTTGTTCTATTAAAAAAACAAAAAAACGTTATTGCAACTTTCAATCTATAATCGTTATTTATTGCCTACTATTATAACTCGTGTAACCAACGTATTAACCATTACTTGACTAATAATCTAAAGTGTTTAATATTATTGAATCAAATATTACTTTAACTATCACTGAAAGAGATTCCTTCATAAAGGTAAGATTATAAATAAAATAGTTATTTTTGACGCAAAATTTCATTCAGCCCACATGAGCTTTAGAATTTGTCGTAATATATTCGTGACGTGGGAGTAAATCCTTTTTTATTCACTCAAACAAATTTTCCAAACATTTTGTACAATAGATGCTCGTCTCTGTCTGCATTCTTCATTTTCACCAAATTCAATAAAATCATAATACTATTTATTTTCGTAACCAACGTCTGTTAGAATCGTTCATTCAGAGTTGATTGACACCGTTTATGCTCTTTGGAGGTATAAAAAATTGTGTTTATTAATTTGACAATAATTCATGCAGTCTTTAAGATTTTGGAACCCTTTTAAGTAATCAAAACCTGTGTCCCAGCTCTTCCATAACAAACTTCATATTGAATTCCATAAAATATATTATGTATATTAATTTATAACATTTTTTTTATTATTATTATTTCAACAGTTTCCAACACGCCTGAGTGCATATATGAGTGTGTGGGTACATATGAGTGAGTGAGTGAATGAAAAGTCTAACTACATATTAGGTCTCAGGCGCAACACTTGTGTGTTTATAAGCCAGTCCTTTAATCATATTCATGGGGATGTCATTTAAATTCAATATTTGTCCCCAACCACATTCTGACCAATAACAAAATAAAGCAGTAAATATCACATAGAAGAAGATTGCATATAATTGCGATATTCATGTGATCAATCATAGTAATCCGGCTTCGATCATCGGCAAGCGTGGTCTGGTCTGGTCAAAATGATTACAATAGCAATGCTTAGATCAAGATAACTTATTTTATATCCTAAAAAGGGTCAATTAAACCTATTTGACTTGTTATAGTTACGTGCTATCAACGATCTGGAGTAATTATACTACGAATATGGTACAATAGGCAATTAGATTGATAGCGATGACGTATTGCTCATTCCTTGTTTGTTGCGCTGACAATAATTTATATGGAACGTGGAGGTTCCTAATTAGGTCACTAATGAGCCAAACATTATCCTACCTTACTAGATCTACCACATATGCATATATATTTATACAAATCTTTATTTTTAATTTATTTTATTATTATTTATTACTTAAGATGTCATGTGGAACATGATGTAATGGTTGCAGCTTACAAACGTTGTGTAAAACAAAAAAACAAAAAAAACTTGGCGAGTTCTTCTCTTCCGTTCTACGCCGATTTGAGAACTGGCAGTAAATGTAAAGTTTGAAGCATTTAATGTATATTTATTTTTTGACGTTCATAAGTGTACATTGTGTTACCTATTTGAATAAATGGTTTTTGACTTGACTTGACTTTGACATATATTTACGATAAAAACACATCCACAAAGATCGCTAACTAGCTTAGCTTTATAAGCAATCAGCCTCACCTTCATTTTGTCACGTAATAAAGATCTGAGCTAATTTATTTTAACTATCGTTATATCTATCTCGATTAACGACCTCGGCGTTAGCCGAAAGCGTGATTTGAAGTCGTAAAAATGCTTCATTAAAGGCAGGGAAATGGCATGTAAAAATTAATACATCTAAGGGTACGGAACGTGTCAACAAATAACAGTGAAAACCTTGTTATTTTCGTAATATTTCAGAGATGAATAACCTCGAAACCTGGCGTTCCACAACCAAGCCCTTTTTAAGGCATTTACTGCGCTTTTTTGTGATACTATATTCATGTAGAGGTATTCCTAAACTGATACGACTTAGGAGCCTTCAAGAAAAGAGCGTACAGATTCTTAAAAGGCCGGCAAAGCACTCGCGAGCCCTCTGGCTTTGAGAGTGTCCATGGGCGGTATCACTTAACATCAGGTGAGCCTCCTGCCCGTTTGCCCCCTATTTTATAAAAAAAACCATCTTTCATGCCGGCATCACACCTTTGTACTCGCTTCATCGTTTGCCCTCCGCGATATAAAAAATGTGATTGCGATTCCATCGAGAATGTAAAATAATAAAAAGCAATACAATACTTTAAGAACTTTATATCAATAGCAAACGCCTTATGAACAAAACAATTGAAAACAATATATTTTAATCTTGCCTATTACAGCGTATAAATATAATTGGAGCATTCGAATATCCGCGTCTATCTATAGACCAGCTGTCCACTGTCATTCGTATATCTTGGACAAGTTCGAGGTCGTTATGATACTATTTTATTCATGCACATCGATTTTATTATTACTTGGTAAAGCTTTTCTGTGTTTATTAAACCAAAATATGCTGATGTAAGTAACAATTTCTCATAGAATTTTGTACAATCCAGTATATCCATGCATACTTTACTTAGCTGTGGCATTTGAACCCATATATAAGATTTGTTAGAGCCAAATTCTTAATTTATTAATATTTAATCACTATATGATTATTGCTACAAATGTGTAATTATTTTCCGTCTTTAAATTTTATTATGAAAAGCGGCATATACAAATACTAGCGCTTAAAAACTCACTTTCTTTTGCGTAATAGCGAACATTGAAATCGAGTCACGGTGAGGGTTTTCCCTAAAAAATACAGGTAGTAGATCAAACTACTAAAAATTTGAGCGTACTACTCCCTCAACGGTGAGTATCCATAGGCGGTGGTGACTGTCCTTTATGGGCGTCCCGTGTGCTCGTTTGCCGTGTTATACTATTACAATGTAGCCTTAACTTGAGACTAGTAATTGAAGTCTTACCTAATTTACTAATAAGGATATTTAAGAAAGTATAAAACACTACTTACAATCCATAAGGGGAAGATACCACTGCATAGCATTTTAGATTAAATAAAAATATCATCTAACTAACAAAATTAAGGTCACATTTTATCAAAAGTCTCAATGACAAATATTTATTTTAAAAGATGAAACTCATAAACTATCTAACATCCGGACATCAAAATGTTAACCGCGTTATTAAAATAAATCAAGGAAATATAATTGATCGGGTGATGCAATGGACTCCAATAGAGTATAAGGTGATACCGTAAAGACACATCACAGGTGATCCAATCGCAAATTTAAATATAGAATTTGTTTTTTCTGGCACACCTCCGTCACAGTAAATTTCATTTACTGGTATCTTCTTTAGTCGCGTTCTTCAATACTGAAGGTCGTGTCGGTGTTCATATCCATATATCATCGGCATGCCTTTGCGCATAACTACTTCTACTAAGGCCTGTAACCATTATAAATTGGTCCGTCCAGGTCCTTTAACTCTACCAGTCACCACAAGATTCTCCAAGTTATTATGACCTCAGCATTCGATATGGCCAAAAAAACTCAGGATCGTTTTGGTTACTGAAGAAAGACGGGTTGTCACTTGTGGAATTGACAAACTATTACTCGCATCTTCTATGTATTTATTCCCAGCATTAGCTTCTCACTTTCGGGTATATATGAGTAATATTTATTTTTATTACCACCTACGTCCATTAGTGGTCTATGACCACGGAGTAAAAGCGCCCGACAAAAATAGTTTATGGTTTGTACGCACAGAAGTCTGACAACCTAGTGTAACGAATTTTAATATTAACATGGTTAAGAATTTATTTCTATATATCAAAAAAAAACATACATATTGTTTTTTATATCGAAGAATCAATGCACAAAGTATATTATTTTCTATCAAAATAACCACAAATATTTACTATTATAATTTAATAAAATATTTTCACAGTACATATACGAGAAAATAGCATTTTATTAAAAAAAACCAATTAAACACAATTGTTAATCCGTCTGGATATAAAATGAACTTGGAACTTTAGTCATTTACCGCTCCGTATTTGTCAAACGTATTTACAGTAATATGTCGCGATAGTCACGATAGAGTATCTCAAAATAAAAAGCTCTTTAATATATTTAAATATTTGAATTAATCAAGTAATAAACTACAATTTGGAATTCGACTTTTATTTACCAGAAGCTTGGTTACCCAACACAATTCTTTAGTGTCCAAACAGGATTTTTTACGTTTCTATTTCAATATTCTTTTAGTTATCGGTGTGCCCTTTTTGGAAAAACCTCGTTCAAATCCCGTCATTTCTCTCTGAACTGTGCTATTCTCTGCCATTTACCAACTGCTGCTTCTTTAATTTGTACCAGTAACCTTGGGTAACAGTTTAGTACTTGTGTGGTCCACTTTTTTGTTGTTTTTGCCATGTCCCCCCCATTTTCACTTTAGTTTATTTATTTTTAACATCTCATACCAATTGTTTTTTCTTAAAGCTGTATTAATTATTTCTTCTATTCTTTCCTTTCCTATCCATACATCGTACCATCGATCTTTGACACACCTGCAGCTTTGTATGATGCGTTTAAGTGGGTGCCCAAGTTTGAGATCCATATGTTAGTACAGGTAGTATACAAGTAGAATTGAATTGAAGAGCTTTCTTTTAATTACCAAACTCATACATAATTTGCATGCCGGATAAAATTGAAGCCTGTTGTACTATTAAAGCCCATATAAACATATTTATGGATGAAAAAGGTTGATTTTACCAGAGGCCCATAAGAATCATAATCCATCCCTGCATTTTTAAATACGCTCTCGCAAACATCGCATGTCGAAGTTTGCTTTTAGCTTCAAGATAATGTAGTACGACACGTTAATTAATGTGATGCTATTGTTAATTGAAATACTAGGAGGTCATAAAATGCAATTAAAGTTATATGGTTTATCAAGGATAAATTAATTACAAGTTAAAAGACCCGTCTTAAATTAGTATTTCTTAAAAAAATATAAAGTTTGTTGTGGAAGAGCTGGAAACCCTGACGCGCTATTTTGTAGTTTCCCGAATCTTACACATTATAATGTTTAAAATTAATAAACACTTTTTTTATTCTTATAAAATATCTGCAACTTGTTACATTATCTTTAAAATCAATTCAATTTCAATTCTGAGCCTGAGTCATATGGGTTTCATCGAGCCTCGGCAAACAATAACACTGCACACATAAGTCAAGAACAGCTGGTATAAAAAAAAATTAAATTAAATACTAAGGAAACGAATCAAGCCATAACTCAAACATTAAATAATAAAGTTCCCGAGCTAATAATCTTTTTGTTGGCACTACAGCTTGAGGATTTAAGACGTACATAATTGAAAGTAAGGACGCTGATTTCCCTAGAGAATCCTTTTTGAAAGATTTAGCGTTTTCTATGAAATAATCAAAAATATGTGCATGTACTAGTGTACATACGTAAGAAGTGAAACTTGTTTATGACCTTATTTTTCGAAAAATGATCTATAATATGCAACTTTACAGAAATTAGTTAAATAAAGTTCAACAAAAGGTTTTTATTATCATAAAAATGAATACAAATAATACAATTATTTAATTTTACCTTATTACTCCTAAGATTATTACAGAATTTACTTAATGGTAATCGAATAATTACTATCATTGTTATCGTTTATATAATTTTTTGTTATTAATGGCTTCGACACTCTTCGAATCAATCGTGGTAGGGACAAGAAAATGATGGATCGTAATGGAAAAATGTGATGGTAAATTTTTTAGAAGAAATTATATGCATGAAATCTAAAGGATTTTGTGGATACAATACATATATATAGGGCTTTCTTTATTAGTCAAATAAATTTCGTAAAATACTGCGATATTTTTATTTTATTATCTTTAGTTTGCGTGAGTCCTTCATATTTAAATTAATTTTGTTTGCGGATATTACAACGAGCGTCTAGCTGACCATGATTGCCGAAAGGACTAAATGAAGATTTTTTTTATAAAAGTGTGTTAATTCGTTGTGTACGTATTACGATTTTTAAATATGGGGATCCTTTTAAGTAAAAGATACCTGTGTTATGGTACCCAGTTGTTTTATAACAAGTTTAATACCATAAATTGTACTCACAATAATAAAATATTGTATTTTTAATTTAAACTATAATAAGCTTTGAATATAATATTTAAAACATATAAGACAACTGATACTTTCATAAATTGTATAAATAGAACACATATTATTAAATTAATTGTAACAAATTTCATAAGGGAAAGTCACAAAGCTTTGTCTTTTCCATTTCACTTCAACGAGAAAATTCTCTGATTCGTTTTAATCGCGTCATTTGACGGAAATGGAATTATCTTTTCCGTTTGAAGACTGAAGTAATTTATATCAGATAAAATCTTATTTGTGCACTTAGAAATCAAAGTATCAAAATCGATTAGTCTTTAAAAAGAATATTACAAAGACATGTAATGTATGAACGTGATAAACGTACTTCAAGGCTCTGTTAGTTTATGAACGTAACCATATAAGGGCAAACTACACAATATGTTTTGCCAATAGTTTTTAAGTTTAAATATATAACATATAACCTATAAATAGATACAATTAGAGCCTCTCCGTTTTGTTATTAGCACTAACATTTTGCTTTTAATATTTTTTTTATTTGTAATTGGAAGTTTTTAGGATTATTTATGTCACATGCGTATACACATAACCTTAAAATACTTTAGTAATAAAAACATTAAATGTTAATGCAAAAGCAAAAATCGTGTAAATACGACTACGAGTACTTATTCATGTATATATTAGTGTTGACATCGACGCTCATCGATTATTTTGTCCCTATATCTAACCCTGGATGTGAAGTGTTGGCCAAGTGGCTTCAGTGTGCGACTCTCATGCCTGAAGTCGTAGGTTCAATCCCCAGCTGTGTACCAATGGACTTTATTTCTATGTGCGCGTTAACATTCGCTCGAACGGTGAAGGAAAACATCGTGAGGGAATCAACCCGAAAAGCCGATGTGTCAGTCACTGGAACCTACTTGCTTATTAGATTGAAAAATTATCATGAAATAGATTCAGATATCTGAGGCCCAGACCTAAAGAGGTTGTAGCGCCACTATTTTTTCTAACCCTACTTTGGCCGCCGATTGTATCCGATTCGTTGAACATTATAATTGAAAACGAGGTGATGTGTAATTTTTGGATTTAAAACATGCCTGTTTCACGATGATATCCTTCACTGTAGGAGGAATTGTTAATTGCACACATAGGAAGAAGTCTTTTGGGGCACGGCCGACGGTGATAAGCTGTAAAAACATATACTAAAAGATATATCTTATCTTACATTGATATATATCATCTAAAATCTAAGTATTATCTTTTGTTAAAATAGCTTTTACACATTAAGAAAAACACTTTTTGAACGGATTAAGGCTATGTATTATTATTAAAAACTTATAATTATTTGCATAATTTTTTTCGAAGTTTCGCGTGCTTTTCAGCGTGCGTGGTCACGGTGACTGAAGACAAAAGGTGTTAAATGTCAAAAGTATCGCAGCTGCAAAGAAAGTTTTTTTATCTGTATTTATTGCCCCGAAGTTGATATCGACTTAAAGATGTCTCACGGTGTCCTCTGGTTTCGCGGATTGTTCGTCTAATTATAAGTTTTTAATAATAATACATAGCTTTAATCCGTTCAAAAAGGGTTTTTCTTAATCTAAACAGAACTTTATACGCTAATACGTTTTACAATTTTTCAAATCTGATTTATCGTTCGAGATCTTCCTTTGAGAGGAAAAATAAACATGCTATTTGTAACCACCTGGCGGTTATAAATCTTCACGAGTGCCATCGTAAAGATCAATGAAAATCCACTTTTAACAATTTTTTTTAACTTTTAAACCGTCCTCTTAGATCGTTGAAAACGAATACAATGTATGTGACATAATAGTTCAAAGGAGACTGTTGAATGTTCTAAAGACATGTCTTTTAAGTACACAATATTGATTCTTTTATTGATTTAGTCATAGAAAATTGTTCATAGAAAGTTTATCAAAGACAATTTCTTGCCTTTGGTAGTATCGAACCATACTACCTGTTCAGATTTCATTTGAACATTGTCCAACTGCTGACACGGTCACGTGTATTCCAAATATTATGAGCTGAAGAGTAATTTTTAATTATATTTTATTTGACTATTTATTGCTGACACGATTCACGTGTGTCCCAAAAATGTTAATAGCTGAAGGTGCGCAATACACCAACAGCTGACTAAAATAATATCACATATGTGTGAATAGGTCTAAGTAGTATTTAAGATATTGTATTTGAACAATAAATCAGATTTGAATATTGCTCTGTCGTATTCATTCGCTTCTTCTCAAAGCGGCGAAGACTACTTCAAACCCTTTATTATCGTGGTGAGCCTGCCCGATAGCTTTGATATAATCCCACCACCTCGAAACTTTGATCCTACCCTCCGTCTGCTACTTAGGTCTCTTGGTGCAGACATCCCGTACTTATTTATATATTCACTATTTATATGTTAGAGTACATCTGTAGGGCTTAGGGATCCGTAGAGTTGTTAGGTTCTCACATCTCACCCTCTCACCCTCTCACGTCATATACAAGCTGCACACTACCAAATGCGTGTGAGACAAAAAATAATACCAACTTTATGGCGTGGCATAGAGATGTATACCCCACATATCTATACCTGCATCTTCTACCGAATTTACCATGGATACTGTTCAGATGAGTAGATCCAATTAAAACCTGCAGCTGAGTTTCAACATTGGACGACGACGCCGACTACGAAATCCCAACCGTATCACCTCGACGTCCGCGTCAACTGAGCGTTTTTAATGCTGTTTTTGCCATGCACCATCCCTATGTGGAATCAGCTGCCCACTAAAGTATTTCTGAACCGAACTAAGGTTCCTTAAGGTCGGCAACGCACGAGCCGTCTGGCAATTTGAGTGTCTATGGGCGGCAGTATCGCTCTTCTCGCAGTATTCTCTTCTGGTCTCTTGAAGTCTCGTTGAGTAGGTTGTTGTAGTATTATTGAATCTATTTCACTTTAAATATATACAAATAAAATAGATAAATCATACAATTACAATACCAGATATAGCATTAAAAATTTCATATAACGCGTACGTTCATTGGCATGTTTTGATTAATGAGTATTCAATATAGAAAATAAATTTAAAACCTTTGTAAATCACTTGAACCCACATTATAGCGTCAATTGAATGATATGGCGTGCACATTCAAAGTAGCGCACCTAATAAAACAATTTCGCGGTCGGTTAACAAGGAAACAGTCGGAACGATTCGATTGTTAGCTCAATATACTCTAGTTAAACTGTTCAACCCGAATAATAAATGTTCTAGAAACAAATCATTAGTACAGTTGTACCTATAAACACAAGAACTACGTCCGTAAAATTAATTTACAAATGCCTTTTTTTCTTTATTAATCATTTTATTTTCACACTTTACTTTAAGTACATTAACACATTAATGACCAATGTTGGCCTAGTAGCTTAAGCGTCCTTGGGTAGAATGCCTGGCGAACCCCGAGGGCCCATCTTAAGGGCGTGTGAAGGGCTGAGGTGTTTTTAGTGGGTCGGGTCTTGCTACCCCTCTGAATAGCAGAGGGATTTGAGTGTAGACCCAGCCCCACAGTCCCCGCGTCAAGCTCGATATCCTTGGCGCGGGCCTGCGCAAGCGCATTTTCACCTCATAAAAAAAAAGTAGCTTAAGCGTATCCCGCGTCTCTTTGGTTGAAAGACTTGGCGAACCCTCAGAGTCCATCTTAAGGGCGTGTGGGGGCTGATCCATAACATGGGGAAACTGGCATCACAAAGTTCTATGCTCAAAATATCATTGTTTAGCTAAAAGATGTGATATACATTTTCCTTAATAATACAAACGACAGGTTTCTTTACCCACATAGGCTTCTCAAATATCAATTGGAGTTAACGAAAGTCACTCGAAGAAGCAATAAAGTTGTATTGTTAAACCTCTCCTTGAGTTTGTTTACTTATTGTTTTTATTTGGAAATCGGGAATGCTGCTAATGTATATATAGGTGTATGTGGATGTGTGTTTTATATATCACACAGTTTCAATTATGTTATGTATTTCTCAGTAAATATGCATTTTACTGAACATAAAGGAAAAGCTGACCTTTGCACCTAATAAAACATTTTCGTTCCATTATTAAATTTACTAAGAGACATATATCACAGTGAAGTAATTATAGGCGAAAGGGTTATGATTTATAATTCGTACCTTTAGTATGTAAATGATTTATTAATTATTTTAAAAAAATGTGTGTGTGTGTCAGCTACGACGCACGATTGGAGTTTACTCCTTACGAACTATAATTATGATATATATCGAATAGAAAAAAAGGGTAAATGAACGCATCTGCTAAAATGATAAGAGAAACAAACATATATCTGTAATTATTCGGATTATTTATATTACTTCAATAAAGCGTATTACATAAAGTATGTTACAAAACAATATAAATAATAATAATAATAATAATTGTGTTCAATTTATACAAATCCAATTTTAGAGAGAGAATGAGTTCAATCCTACAGATATATATTTTTGTCTCTTTCTACGTAACGCCTCAACTTTTCGTGTTACACTTGATTTTACTCCTCATAAAATTTCCGTACCGGGCCTTATAACTCAAATCGTTTCTTAAGGAGTAAACTCCAAAAAAATATTCGCATTGGATGTTACACGATCTCGAATGATCAATTATTAAATACTTAATTGTCTATCCCCATATTCATAAAAAAATGTGTGCGTGTACTAGTGTACACACGTAAGAAGTGAAACTTCTTCATGACCTTATTTTTTGAAAAATGATCTACTATATGCAACTTAACAGAAATAAAGTTAAATCAGATAAAGTATAACAAAAGGCTTTTATTATCATAGACATGAATGCACAAATACAATTGTTTCATTTTACTTTATTACTACCTAAATTATTACAGAATTTTATTAATTATAATAAAATTATTACTATCATCGTTATTATATATTTTTGTTAATAATGGCTAAGAAAATTACGGTACGTAACGGAAAAATGTAACGCGTAATCGAAAGATGTGACGGTAAATTTTTGTCCAACGCCGTTTCACTTCAAAAACTAAATGAGTGTAATTTTTTTATAGGAATGCCACCACCGAAGGACCACACCAAGGTTCTTCCAAATCTTGGTGTAGGCGTTGCCGGCCTTTAAGGTTGCATTCGTTTAACTTAAGTACTCATTCGTCTCTTTCTATCAAACAGTATATATTCTTGAAGCCTTGTTGTATTTACAAAAAAGTATAAACGATTTTAAAACAAATGGTGACTTTCGATAATACTCGAAACAGAGCTAATTTAATGGTGCGACCAACCAGGCTCCGGAAGATAAATCACTTATATGGAAAATCTATTATTTTTTACAACAAACAAGTGAAATTAGTGGATTATCATTAAATAAATTAAAAGCCCTCCTTAAACGTAAATTAATCAATAAATCTTTTTATAAATTTGACGAATATTCAAACCATCCCTTGGGATGGATTTGCTCCAGTTCAAACAGTTTGTATGACTTAAAACTTAGCGATTAAAAAGAGTGGCGGAAAGTTTCTTGCCAGTTCTTCTTGCCCGCTCTACGCCCTTGATATGCGAACTGGTAGTAAATGTAAATTTACAATTAATATAACTTCTTTTCTGACGTTCATAAGTGTACCAGTTCATTGTTTACCTATACGAATAAAGTTATTTTGCTCTACGCCCTTGACTTACGAACTGGTAGTAAATGTAAATTTACAATTAATATAACTTCTTTTCTGACGTTCATAAGTGTACCAGTTCATTGTTTACCTATTGTATATTTGTATTTGAATATTTAATCTGTTATAAAAAAACGAATGAGTTAAGTTATAATAGTGTAATCAGACTGTTTTTATTGTTGTTAATTGATTCAATTTCGAGTGTGATACCGAGAGACTAACATCGAAGAGATAAAGTGCAAAAAGTCATAAAGTACTGTGTGAAGTAATTTAAGTTAATAGTGATCGTATTAGTGTATTTCTGCGTAATTTGCGGCTTAAATAAATTTATTTTCAAGAAATTGGTACATTTAGATCTTAGCTTTTTAGTGTAAACAAATTCCTCATTGTTTTATTCAAATACAAACTCTTGATTTCTATTCAAAGCCCTAGCTCATAACAATACCATTAACATTCTAACAAATTGTACATTTATCTAAAGCCGTCTAGGTATATATATTGACATTTAATATGTAGGTCTGAAGTCCTTAGCTGACAGGTGAGATATTGGATTGGGTCATGATTGCTTCGGTCACGCGGTTTCATGTTAAATTACTATTGGCCGTTTCTAATGTAACAAACGACATCCTAGCGTATTTTTTCATTGATCTATCAATTATCTATTAACAATTTATCAAAGTCAGGCATTTTATCGTCGTTTTGTTATATATGTACAATATACAAAAATATTTTTTTTATGTAATAAGAAGCAAACAGGCACGAGACTCTTCAGATGTTAAGTGATATTCCACCGCCCATGAATACTCACAATGCCAGAAGGTTCACAACTGCGTTACCGACCTTTTAATAATTGGTACGCTCATTACTTAAGGACACTAAGTTGCATTGGTTCTAAAATAGTTTAGTGGGCAGCTTTTTAAAATAGCTTAATAAATTAATAAATAAAAAATAAAAGGTTTTACATAGGGACGGTGCGTGGCAAAAACTGCCTTAAAACGCATAGTTGAGGAACAACGGACAGGTGAAATTTTTTTCTCTTTATTATACAAAATAATATAGTATGCTTATTTATTCTAAACGTTTAAAAAACAAAAACATTCCTGCAATATTAAAACCAAAGAATTTTAAAAATTAATTAGACAAAGTGAATTTATTAGTTTCATTTATAAGCTACCCACACACCCTCACGTATATACCATCACACAACACAGCCGAATTAGGTATTACGTATTTAATATTTTTTTTATTGATATTTTCCTTACCTTTTGAACCTTTTTATACATTATGTATTCCATCTTTGGCTATATCTGTATAGTTAGTATAATTGATATATATATTTTTAGGTGTAGGATTACCAAATAAATAATATTTATCAAAATAAATATAACATTAAGATCATCCTGATACAAGTATGTATTTTTATTTGCTAAAATTTCTTTTTTTATTATTAGTTATTATTAATTAGTTAACTGATTTGGTAATAGTGGCACCAATCTCTTTCGTAGCTAACAGCCGTTAACACTTAGCTACGCAACGCTACAATTATAATGCTACGGAGCTACGGCTCATTACTATGCTCAAGAAGGCCTCAGCTTAATGCTTCGTGCGGAACTTTTTTAATAGAGAATAGTAATTTCACTTTGACACCCACAATTCTCTCTCATGGGTTTCTCCTTGTTAGTTAACGAGTTAGATGCTAAATTCACAACATGTACTGATTTGACTGTAAACAAGGGTCTGTAATAAAATCCCTTCCGAACACAGTACAAGCTACTAGAACTAACATTAAAAAGTAATTAAAATTTAACTAATTTAGCTAAAACGTCTTAATAATAATTTTGAAATTATTTATATTTAATAATATACGTGTTAAATAGGAAAGAAATAGCCAGTCAGCCAGATGTTAATAATTACGTTTTTGCTACGGAGAGATCAATCAATCTACTTTGTTTTAGATGTCTTGAGGGGTAGAACAGACTGCATGGACCTACTTGCAGCGTTTCTAAGACCTGTATGTATCTGAAAAGTATTTTAGTTACCGGAAGCGTGACTGTCAGCGTGGATCTCACAAACTGTTGACGGATATGATTTCGCTAATTAACCGTTGCGTCAGTTCTGCACCAGAACTGCATATATTTGTGACAGGTTTGAGGATCCTGAGAGACGCAAGTAAGCTGTTTTATTTTTTAAGTAGTAATTACAGTTGTTAGTGGTTTAAGGTAGTATATAAGTTCGTGTATATATTATAATTATCCTCTATACTTAAATATATTAGTTTTAACAATTATTTACATTACGTAGGTATACACAATTTAATTAAACAAATGTATTAATTGAATTAATTATTCATGCTGAAACTGGATAGTGGGTAATTAATATTCATAGTTCTGTAATACAAAGAGTCACGCAGGCGAAAAACAATATTATTGAATAAAATGCTCAAGACAAAGAGAAAGGGAAAAATATCATGGAGTCTATTAACATATACATATTATAGTATTGTATTAACATGGCTTTTACACATTAAGAAAACACTTTTTAAACGGACTGAAGCTATGTATTATCATTAACTTAATAAGCTTAAACTTATAATTATTTACATAATTTTAAATTTAAAATTTTCCGACGTTTCGCGTGCTTTACAGCTTTTGGTCACGGTGACTGAAGACAAAAGGTGTTGAATGTCAAAAGTATTACAGCTGTAGAGATAGTTGTGTTATCTGTATTTATTTCCCCGGTGTTGGTATCGACTAAAAGAACCCGTCATATTTCGTCAAACATTAGTTATGTCAGTGTGTAATGATTATTATTATTAGACTTTTAACGGATTGGAACCTGATGTCATCCTATTAACAAATCTGAATTAAAATGTCACAAAGTAACATAGTTTAAAAAATCAATAAATATAGTTTTGTATCATTACAAAACTTTCATTAATAACGATAGTTATATCGTATATTACAAATTTTATAAAGAGAAAACACATAATTGTTTGTTGCATTGACTCCCAAGACTGAGCGTTTTTCAAGGCAATTTTTGCCGCGCACCACCGCTATGTGGAACCAGCTGCCCACTGAAGTATTTCCGAACCAATTCGACTTAGGGTCGCCTCAAGAAAAGAGCGTACCAATTCTTAAAAGGCCGGCAAAGCACTCGCGAGCCCTCTGGCATTGAGAGTGTCCATGGGCGGCGGTATCACTTAACATCAGGTGAGCCTCCTGCCCGTTTGCCCCCTATTTTATAAAAAAAAAATAAGCTCAAAAAGTGCTAGATCGATTTGAAACCTTTCACCATTAGAATCCTACATTATTCTTGATTAATATAAGCTATATAATATATCTCTATATATTTAATATTCTCGTGTCACGATATTCGTCCCCAAACTTCCTTCGAAACGGCTCCACCGATTCTTATGATGTTTTTTATTCATATTGTTAGCTTCTAATATTTATTTAATTAAATTCTAAACATTTTTATGAAACATATTCTTAAGAATCTTGCTACAAGTGCGCATGTGCAATAGTTATTCATTTCACTCGTTCGGTTGTTTACGAGTTGTTACGAATTGACTCGACCATCTTCCCGAAGTGGGATGGTCGAGTCGGAGGAGGGAGTTGTGATTATAAAAGAGGTTGTGACACATGCGCACGAGCCTTTTCTGTGTTTTTAAGTTATACAGTTCACGTAAAATCAGTGAAGTAAATTATAGTGAATTAAGTCATCATTGAATTGTTTAATTTACTACCCTAAGAACTAGATCAACTACCGCTAACAATATTCAGTAAGTCTGAGAATCGGCTACTATCGATATTTCAAACCCCTAAGTGATATGGCGTGTCCTCCCCAAAATTTTCATTTGATTTACTCTACGATCAACACCTATTTTTTATTATAGTAGATAGTTATTTTTATTGAACTAAAAAAAATGTTTCCTATAAATGGTAAAACGACGTTTGCCGGATCAGAAAGGTTTTATATTATATATTATAAATGTCTAGCCGCGCGAAGACGGGACAGATCAATGAATTAAAAATCTATAAATAAATTTAATTACACTTACGTGGGGGTTATTCGTTTTGCTTATCGTACCATATTTGTAATATGTTAAAATAGTTTTTTCATAACGGATATCTGATTGGCTGATCGCCAAATTGTGACGTTATTCTTGTATCGTAGTCACCAACGTAACTTGTATGT
Source organism: Pieris brassicae (assembly GCF_905147105.1). Classification (NCBI taxonomy): domain Eukaryota; kingdom Metazoa; phylum Arthropoda; class Insecta; order Lepidoptera; family Pieridae; genus Pieris; species Pieris brassicae. Next base: position 1,029,112 of record NC_059669.1, read on the forward strand.
CATAGTTCATTTTTCGGGTTTTTGGCTCCATTTCAACTCTTCAAGGAATTTTTATTAAACGTCGATTAGATGTGTTTGTAATACATTTGGGTCTTAATAGATTTTATTTGATTGCCAAGTGAATTCTAATGATCGTTGAAACGGTGTGTTGATTCCGTGGATGTAAATTAATTTAAGATCAAGGTTAAAGACAACTTCATTTCAATAAACTATTCCGTACTAGTTGTGGAAGTTATACAGAAGGGTTCTAAAAGGCAGTTAACCCTCTTTTAAAATGTAGATAATGAATCTTTGAAAATAAATTTTAATATAATTTGAATACAATGTCTAGAATAGAATTTTAACCTAGTTAAATATAATATTCTCATTTGTTTAAATAAATTCTTATTAAGCCTATTAAGTAATTTACTAAAAATTATATTTAATATAAGAAAATGTCCAATAACACTTACAGTCCTTATTAAGAGGGAGATAGTATCCTTGTGTCTAATTTGTATATATCTATAAACTATAAATTAAATAAACACTAATAAGAATAATATAAGAATAGAACGGCTATGGACAAGATGCAAAGAATATTGAGAAACAGGAATATAACAAAAGCCACAAAGACCAGGCTCGTGAAGACTCTTATATTCCCCATATTTCTGTACGCGGCTGAAACCGTGGACCTTGCGAGATGTGGAAAGACAGAAAATCGAATGCTTGGGGTTTCGTGGACCAAGTTTCGTACAAATGTCTCGATACTTCAAGAACTCGGTATTAAGCAGCGTCTGTTTTCAATAGTACAATCTCGCATCCTTTCATTCTTCGGACACGTATCTCGGCGCGGTGTTCAGTCCATAGAACGCCTTGTCGTTCAGGGGAAGGTGGAAGGCACGAGACCACGCGGAAGGTCACCTCCGCGTTGGACTGACCAGATCAAGTCTGCCGTAGGAGGTACACTCAATGAATGTAGCAGCATGACCTCTAATAGACCACGATGGTGAAACGTCGTGAAGCGCATCACATCTGCCCCTTTTATACCACTACATCTACTACACTACATAGTGATCATGAACGCTCTGTCAAGAGTTTACCGGATAAGAAGAAGAAAAGGAATAATAATAATCAAAATATGTAATTATTTATAACTAAAAATTAATAAAAAGAAAATTTAAAAAGTTTGGTCCCTGAGGCAGTGTAGCTTTAACGCTGGCAGCATTTTGTCCCTGCTTTGCAATACTTATTCATTGAGCGAAAAAAAGCACCAGCTCTGCGGTCGCCGGTATTATCTACCAGGCAGCAACTTAAATCTTTAATCAGCGCCTGTACACTTGAACTCCACGGCCCAAGAGTCTCTACTCCAAAGAGAACAAAATCTAAGTTGGAGGAAAGACTCTTATACTTGAGCCGTTTATTATTTTCCATATTTTCTGCGGCCATCTCAAATTTAAAATCAATTCAAATGTTTGGTCTATATGGCAGATTCAGAGACTATCCCTTAATGCTCGTTGCAAAGCGTTACCGAGCACCACCACTATGTGAAACCAGCTACTATTATTTCCAAACCAATTCTAATTAGGGTCCTTCAAGACAAGAGGCTCACATTGCTAGCAAGCCTCTTGCTCGTTTGCCTCTTTATTAAATTTTAATTTATAGTTTATATTTATGTTGATTGCAACTTTATAATAAATAAGTTTAGTATTCAATAAAAGTTGTTAGCCGCTCAACACTGTGTTTAAAAAGACTTATAACAGTGTAGCAGGCAACACTAAAACAATATTATTGTTTAAATTTAGTACAAACTAACCTTAAAACTGCCAATTTAATTGTGATTTTAGCACTGCTTGACAATCAAATCAAAAGAAGCAAAACATTTTTATCTGATTCTAAAAGATCTTCCATAAGGAGAACAGTATTGTGAAACCTTACATAAAATGAAACACATCATTTACTTTCGGCTAATATATCAACACGTCGGCTCATTGCCAAAATTTAATTAAACCAGAAATGTTTTAGAATATCAACAAAGTATTTTATTTTATATACATGTGTAGTAATAACGTGTATAAAACGTTATTATATACTTCGTAATAGCTTCATTTATGCCTGGAACAAATCCGAAACAAAACATTATATAGACATACTATCAGTTCTTTGCCTATAAGTTGCCGAATGAGTACATAATAAAATATACGTGGGTAACACTGAAAATGTTTAGAACTGGCCAGTTAGAAACATTGCTAATGAAATCTTTTTTTGAATTTCAATTTTAGAACTCTATGGTAAGCAAATGTGTTGTTTTATGAAATGGCGTTAAATCTAAAATTCTTGTTACACGTGAAAATTAACCTAACGCGAGAAAATTTTCGGTCAATAATTTATTATGACCTTCGTTGTGGGCTTACTCATCAACAAAGCTAGGAAGCCCCATCTCGTTACACTATTTACGACTGCTTTAACGAGTTTAAGCGTGGACGTAGCAATCTCAATAATGATACGCGTGAGAGACGTCCTTTAACAGCAACTACTGAAGATAACATCAGTGCTCTGTGACACATGATAATGGAAGAAAAGAGAGTGACCTATCAGCAGATACGGGCAAGCCTAGGCATTAGTATGAATCAAGTTCAAAAAATATTACACGAACATTTAGGCGTCGGAAAGCTTTGTACCAGATCTGTTCCCCATACTTTGACCGGCGACCAGAAACACCTTCACATGGACTGGTGTCGCCAAATGTTAGATAAATTCAACGGCGGTGACTCAAATGCTGTATTTGACACCGTCACAGGTGATGAAAGCTGGATATATTGCTACGAACCCGAAACCAAAAGACAATCAGCTCAGTGGGTGTTTACTTTCAAGGATCGGCCAACTAAGATAAAGAAAGGAAGACGTCAATGAAAAAAGGTCGGAAAGGTTATTTCGCGATAGTTGTGCTAGAAGATGGAAGGACAGTTACTGCAGACTAGTTCGTCAATCGCTGTTTGCCGGTTGTCTTGGAAAAAATTCGACAGCAGCACCCTCGAAGCAGGATCCTGCTTCACCACGACAATGCTTGCCAGCGCGCTCCGCAAAACGGACTGTTGAATATTTGACTATGGCAGGTGTCGAGATAATGAGTCATCCGCCATATAGTCCTGACCTGGCGCCCTGCGACTTTCATTTATTCCCAAGAACTAAAGATAAAATTCGAGTAATTTGCTATACGAGCCTTGAAGATGCCATAGAAGAGACCATCGAATGCGACGCTGTGTAGAGAGGAACGGAGATTACTTCGAAAAACAATAAAAGTATTGGCAACTTTATACATTAAGCCATTTTTCATTTTCTAAACACTTTCAGTGTTACCTAGGTATAAAGCGTATGAGTGAGAATAAAATTTGTCCATAGGTAATATATAACGTTTTTTTTATATTATTGTTCTTATCGTTAACAATATGAACACGAAAGTGTTACGCTGGTGCCCAAGGTGCAATTTCAAAAGGGGAAGACAATTTAGAAGGCTATCCCAGATTAGGGAAACAGCAGGTACATGGAAGAAATTGGCACAGTGCAGACATAAATGAAGGCATTTCGAGGACTTTGCCAAAATATGATACACATTTATCTAGAAATAATGAGGTAATAGAAATATATGTATTTAAATGTAAATTATCAGAAAAATATAAGGCTTTTAATATATACTATTATCATCATGTTAAGATTATAGTATTATAATTTACTGACTACGTAGTCGGGACTGAAAGTCAATAACCATTATTTACAGCATATTTTGAAACCGCTGAAACTGAAACTGAACTGTCAATAGCCTAGACGTAATTGTGGTTGCCAAAGTCAATCAGGATCATTGGTCAGAACAAATTAAAAAAAACTAAACATAATTCAAAGGCGAGCAGTCATCAGTCAGTCCTGATTTTCCATTCCGTAGTGTTAATTGCTGATATAGAAAGAAAAATACATTGGTACACAAGCGGGATACAAACGTACAAACTCAGGGCTTAGAATCTCTCTAACCCGCCTGTCTAATTACATAAGCTAATTTTATCGTTAATATAGTTAAAACAAAACCATTTCCGCCACGTTCTATTGAAATAAGGTGTACTATATTACGTCCTTAACGAATAGTTTGTCATGTCTGAAGTTTTTATTTACAGAATAAATTTCTTCTGTAAGGTGAACTTTTTAAGAAAATAAACTAAGAGTCTGTCAAAATAGTATCAAAAGGAGTGCTCTGGGTCTGAAATTAATAGAAATAAAGGACATGACAAAGTTTAGAAATGCTATTACTTCATTAAGACTTAAATGGAAATAGACAGGACACATTATGAGGGAAGATAAATGGACCAAAAAATCAACAGAATAGCTTCCTCGCTATGACAAAAGAAAACGAGGAAGACAAATAAAACAATGGGAAGATGATATAAGTAGAATAGCTGGTCCTATGTGGCTACGTAAAGCTAGACGCCGAGAGGAGTGGAGGCTCTTAGAGAAGGCCTATGCAAGGACAAGCTGTATAATTAGCGATTAGTTATTAGTCTTTGTCCTAGTATATAATATAGTATTTACAGCAATCATGGCTTACTATTACTATATTATGAATTCCTGAAGAGCATCATAAGCTTTCCATACTACGAATCATTATGAAATCATATTACGCATTAGTAACTAAAAAAAACTATACATATATAGTCGTTGCCCGAAACTTGACATTTTTTTAAATAATTTAAAAATAGTTGAATTATTTCAAACAAAGGAATTTTATTAACTATTTATTTAAACTTCAGTATTACAATATATTACAACCTTTTCCAAGGTGATCCGGAATCAATATACCTAAGGATTCCGTGAGGTTAGCTGTGTAGTTTATTTTATTATTATTTTAGATTAATTGGTGATTATATAATTTTTTTAATGAGATTTGGTTAAGTGCAACCACCAACCAACCACCAACCACCACTTAACCAATCATAATTCTTTTATTAATTTTTCCCTTACGTTGCCTGGAAGAGATCGCTTGTTAGCGATAAGCCAGCCCGTTGCATCCCTTATAATTTTTATCTTTTTTAAGTGTTAAAATATTAATATAAAAAAAAACATACAACAATATTTTAAACCCACCTCAAATCATTTATTAGACGCAAATTAATTTAACCTTAAAAAAGCTCCAATTAAAATTTTTGGCGATTCTCAATCTCAGCGCCATATCATGATTTTCTACAAAAGGAAAACATAATAACGATGTCATCAAAAACACAGCCTCAAAACTATTACCTACTTGTCTATAAAGACATAATATGATTTTTATATGTGTCACCGGAATGTAACAAAATCCGCAAGTATATATTTCGTGGCAAATTTCGTAGGATTCGAAACGAAAGATAAACCGTATTATTTTACGCCCTTATTTTCGCAAATTGTGAAAATTACTGAACTCACGGCATAACCAAACGGCATGTGCGCTCTGATTGGTTGAATAACGCCCAAAATTAATAATGTATCCTCTAACACATTTTACTAATGAATATAAAGTTGGATGATCGTAATCCCGATCCGGCCAATCTAAACAACTGTCAAAATGGACAGATAGGTGCGTAAACATTAATTTTCATACAGAGAGCAATCTTCAATCTCTCATCGGTCCACTGAAGGATTGGTAACTCAATCTATGGATTGAATATTGTATAAATGTGTATTCTGTAGAAATGGATTGAATTGTCGATCTAAGATGGCTAAAATTGGATTGAGATTGAATATTAATTTGGGCCGTATGTCACTTCTTTTTTTATTAAGGAGGTAAAAATGCACAACTGCAACAAAATGAATGACGGTGATCGAAGCACAAATACATGAGTAAATAGCTGTACAAATTTGAATTTGGAATTCCTTACCAAAGAGGAGGTATTTGAAGTCAAAGTGGCCAGTACGACAAAACGCCAATTTCATATGTAAGGACCTAATATACAGAATTGTAATTGTCTTACCATTTAAAGTTCGTAGAGCCACTGGATGTATACAAAACAGCAATAATAGTAATGAGGCATAATCATAGTGCAAGTCATAACAACTCTTGTACATCATTAAACTAGTTACGTTTCCTTAACTCGTCGTCAACCAATTAGTTTCGTGTCGCTTGGCCTTGTTCATTGAACAGTGAACATTTTTCATCAAAACTCATTGGGAATCGTGCCTGATAACCGTCGTTTTTATATCCCTTTACAATGAAAAGAAGATTGCAAAGAGGTCACTGTTTATATTATAGTATTCATATAAATTTGTAAATAAATACAGGTCACACAAACTGTATCTGATTCATATTCAAAGCCTTTATTACGCGAACTTCAAATCCAAAAGCAACATAACTCGATAGTTATTCAATGCAGATTCTTGCAAATATTTTAATTTAGACTCATTAGAACGTTGACGGAGTCAGCAATACCTAGATAGATAGTCCCTATTTGCTTTCCCCGTATGGGATGAGATACTTACAATTGTTCCATGTGCCTTGTACGAACTCGAATTACCTACATAATTCGCCAATGTTTCGGGTTTTATTTAACTCTAATACTAATATGAGGCTATTGATATTTTCCACCTCACCAAAGAGGATGTAAATGTTTGATGAACTGTGACTTTATTTATCATTAACAATCTAATCTTTGAAATATAAAGTATTAATTGTCGTTTTGTTAAAAATAAATTTTAGTTTATTTCATATACATTCTGTTTCATATACATATTTTTTTTTATATTTGGCATCTCATTGGCTTTGTAAATTATTTTAGTATTTTGTTTTATAATATGTATGTTAGCTGTAAGGTTACTCATAAATAAACAAAAAGAGATGAAAATCTAGCTGTGGTATTACTCAGGTATACAATTTTTTAAGTATCTATACCATCGTGTCTCTATACCGATATTTAGTACTTAGTAACAGCGTATGCGGGGACAACCATATGGGGAGCGGCCAGAAAATATTTTTTTTGGAATTGGAACGGGGACATAGGGCTCTATTAAAGGTCATGCTGTTCCGGCCATACAGATTCCCATCGGAAGAGCTTTATCATCTCAGCCAATTACTTTCCGTTAGGAAGCAGTATGCCCTGAGTCTAATTTTAAAATCACACAGAGCGCTACCATTTGATAGTAGGCTGTTCTCAAAAAGAAATAGGGACGTTTTCGTGGGTCAGACCATAAGGACTGCTTTCGCCAGACGCAATATGCAAGCAGACTATATCTATAATAAATCAAATAGGCTGCTTAACATCTACCCGCTTATCGCCTACAATCTAAAAATACGACTTAAGGGCTGGCTTATGAACATACCCTACGTAGAGTTAGAGCTTCTTCTGAGACCTAGAATGTAGTTACAGACTTTATTCATTCACTCACTGATTCACTCACTTATGTGCTTATAATGATAACAGTTAAAAATAAATAAAATAAAAGATATAACTAAATTATATATAAATTAAATATTTTAAGGAATGTATAATTAAGTTTGTTATGAAAGAGCTGGAAACCCTGACACAGGTATTTTTTACTTAAAAAGGCTCCCAAATCTTAAACATTGTAATGCATATGTACTTAAAATGAATAAACACATATTTTTTTATTATTATTATTAAGTGAATTTTAATAAGAAACCATATTTGAGACAATCGGTAATTTAATGTTAGTTAATCGGCAGATATTCTAGAAGATTCTCATGAAGATATAGAATGGATTTACACGTATGAAAATAACATGAGAACTTAAGAAGGCATAGCGCTAAGAATAGCAACACAGCAAGTCTGTTGAAACGACTCCGCGAAAGGTCTCCATGGAATTACTGCAAATGTCCACCGAGACATTTTTCATTACCGCTTTATTTTTAATCCAACACAATCTGTTAAGAGGACCATTAATAGATAAGCACAAACAAGAGAAAGGCAGTATTTTTTTTATCAAGGTCAAAACACGTTGGGTCGCATAGCCAGCGCAGTGAGCGACTTTATATAAGATGTCAAAGTCTGGAACTATAGGATCCGAAGGTTGATAGGCAGCAAATATACTATAACAATTTAAACAGAATATTCGAAATTAAGCATTCGTTAGAACGTAGTGAGGGCAAATGTTATTATTAGGTGTGAACAAACCCAAAATCGCTGATGATTTTTGAATCTTAAAAAAATAAAATTCATGTTTATGTAGAGAGTTTGTAATGGATTATATCTACGTCCTTGCGATAAATCCTGAAGTAATTCACGTGGAAGGTTATCGAACTAATCCCCGATTACGTCATGTGATTGAATCAATTTTTTAATAGAAATCGTTGCGCTACAATATATGGAATTTAGAAGTAACTTTTCTATGATCATATTTTACCAGAACATTAATAACTAGCGGTCTGTACAGGCCTCACGCGGCTGATATTTTATTTTTAATATTGTAGGAATACATACAATGCGCAGACGCGATGAGAACTTGGAAAAACTGATCGTGGTTGGTAACACAGAAGATAAAAGATCACGTTGCCGTTCACCAGCCAGATGGACCGTTCAAGTGGAAGACTCATTGTCCTCAAAACTGTACACTGTCATGTGAGAGGCGTTGGCCGCAGACAGTGCATCCTTGTTGACCACGATGTTCAGATATTAGCTGCCGATTAAAGGAAGGGAGATGAATAAGCCTATGAACAAATATTACTCAAGGTTTATGTAGCATTCTGATGGTGAAAGAATTTGTGAATTTCCCACTGGAAATTATTAACACAAAACCTCAAACTTTTCCTGTTTATAATGTAAGTAATCGGTTAGGTTTAGTACGATTCAACCAATTATTTCAACTTATTCTCAGAATTGTAAAAACCCTAAAATGCGGAAATTTACAATTTATGGTAAAAATTATACTTTAAGGAGATTAACCAGGCTATACAAAAAGTCTGATCCCTTTTTTCTTAATACGCAATACATACTGTCGACTTTTTGGTCCTTCGGCCTTTTAGAGCTTTTGGCAAGGTTTTCTCACGATGTCTTACTTAGTACGAGTAAGATTAAAATGTGCACGTATAAATAAATGTAGTCTCTGTGTGAAAAAGTGTACGACCTCAGAGTTGAGGGTCACACGCTCAAGCCCACCCCCAACTCAATCAAACCATGTCGTAATTGTCGACCTAACTCAAAATCCCAAGCTCCGTTATTTCCACCATTTTTTTTATTAATTATTGTAAAAGACACACAAATGTCACTAGTTACGTCGAGCCTTCAATTTGATTACACTCTAACATAATATCTTTAATCGTAACGTTTGATTGCCATTTTGAAATAATCCAACTAGCTGTGGCGCATTAATCAGAAACATCTTCGCTGACCATTAATGACGTCAATTTATATTATTTATTCACCATGAACTATTCCCGGCTTATCTCAATCAAGTTCTAGGTTATTGGTTCACGTGTGCAATTAACGGAAACGTGTTTTTCTGGTTTCGCAAAATATTGTAAAATTTTACCTGTACCGAATTAATTCAAAACGTAGTGATTTAACAAGACGACTATTACCTTGAAAATTAACAAAGGTTTAAGCTAGCTTTTACTAAAAATAAGGATATTACCACTGAACAATTATGATAGATACCAATAATAAACACACTTAGGTGTAAATAAAATTCTGTTTACTGGCGACATCCAAATAAAATCTTCTTTAAATCAGTAAAATCTTTTGTTACTTTACTGACCACCCTAGACACCGTTTTCTAACGAGAAGGTGTGATAATAAAAAAAAACACTCAGGCGCCAATTGGCATTGACATCATGACTCAGCTACAAATTTGTTATTGGTAGGTACCCATCAACGTGAAAATGTGAATGAATGAAAATGAAAATTTACCTGCGACAGCTGGTAAGTCATCGTTATTTTCCAGGCTATTTTCGATATCTGCCATCCTGGTGAGTTCCGAGCAATGTACAAATGTTTCATCCATGAGATATATGTATGTAAGTGTCACTCACTGAGATACTAACAATAAATAGTATTGTTTAAACTTATCACTAATAACAAAACTCTTTCGTTTAAGGTACAATGAAGTTAACGTCACATCTGAATAATTTATATATTAATTAAAAATTTCCAGTACCGACGCTTTAAAGTTTATAATTTCCCGCCAATTTTTTTTTTCCATAACGCACGTCTTTATGGCACGCGCTACAGTTTTATACTGTTCTATTTTTGTATGACAAAATGAAAAAGATTTTGTTCTTGTGTTTGTTTACATTTGTGGCAAACTGTTTATATTTTTACAAGTTAATTGCGGGCTACTAACTTTATGAATTGCTAATTAATTTTTGCGCAAATTTGGTAAAGGTACATTGGTATTATATTTAATGTTGTTCTTATATGTTAAGACATTGGTATTTAGTTGGTACATAAAAAAATAATTTATATTTAAATTAAAAGTGTTACAACTTATAATATTTTCACATGATGCAATGCTATTCAGCGCTCTATACCTCTAAATTTAATTGTCCAGTATTAAATCGATCTCGGGGCGGAACAAAGTATCGAACGACTTCCAACTCTGGACTTTAATTAAGCGGCCTTAATTCCTACGTCCACGCTGTCTACTACCTTGCTCATTCTTACCGAGATTCAAATATCATCCCCGGCTGATACCCATCTCTTTTACTCAGGGTACAATATTGGGAGTTTGCGTTTACGCGCCCTGACGTATATCTTTTCTCGTCGCCTCGGGACAATTGAAGAAACGGATCTGTGTAAACTGCGATAGCCATCGGTGAATCAACGCGTGCCTGTATTGGGCCCATAGCGGAAACGCTGGAACTTATCAACTGATCCAAACAGCTACAGATTCCGTGCTTTAAAGGGTACAGATCGCTGAAACCGTGATACTTGGCGATTTTATCGCCCACTTGCAGCCAACGCGCTTGTGTTGTTCTAGAAATTTAAGTATCATAGATGACGGCATCACTAAATATCAAATTAATTTGCTGCCCAATTGTTCTATAAGAAAAAAAAGTTTTTTCCTTGTTTATGGCTTTTATTTATGCCAACTGGGCACAAGGTACTTCGTCAGTGTCGTGAAGATGGAGAAGACACGTAGGAGATTGATCGGTAAAAATAATAATTAGGTTAACTTTAAATATGCACCTAAAAAAATAGTAGAAATTCGATTGTTAGTTTCAAGACAGCACAGACAACACAAATATGAGTAACAACATTATTAAATACTATTTCCTATTTATGAATAATTTAAATTTTATTGATTTCTATATATTTACATAGAAATCCACAATATGGACTAAACACAAACATTAACAAACATTTAACACTTAAAAGACGGTAAACTTTAGAGGGAAAACGTCAAATAAAAAAAGGTTTATAATCATATCCATAGCTAAGAATTCTAGTATACATTTCTGTAATGTCAAATCAAAAGTCTTAACAGTCACGGAATATTTTTTTTCTGGTTTGACAAATAGATTAAAATGACGTTTGATACATTAGCAATCTGTCATCTCTCAGTAGTGACTAGTGAGTACAGTGTAGACTGTAGAGTGCTGTTTGTATATTAGTTAAGTTTTCCGCTACAAAGTACAAAGTAGTAACTTATTTCGGAATGCTTTCAAAACATGATATTTATTATACATTATAAGGACGTTATATTCCTTTTAATGTTTATTGTTTAATACAAAATATTCTACGCAGCCGTGTTTTTACCATGGCGGATAATGATGAAAGTTTACATCGCTTGGAAGGGACTTCAGGTGATGCTCCTGGTGGGTTAATCATTAGAAAGAAAGAAAAAACAGAAGAGTTTCAGTTTGCTTTGCCTTCTCTTCTTGGTTTAGATAAGTTAGCGGCAGCTAAACGTAAACAAAACCGCTTAATATCTTTTCAACCTGAGGACACTGAATCAGATTCAAATCAAGATGAAAGTGACTCGTCTACTGTAAAAGAAAGAAAATACCGGAGACATAATGAAGAGACTCCAACCTACACCGGTGGTCTTTCTGAAGAAGCTCGAAATAGAATGCTGGAACGATTACAAAAGTAAGCGTAGGTTAGGTTATTTACAATCATTGTTATAAGTTTAGTATTAATAATTATTAACCTACAGAGGCAATCAATATTACTGTACCTGTGCAATGTTCCAGTACCAATAAACCCTTAATAATTTATATGTTATAATTGATATTTTTATCTGTAAAAAAAATATTATTATCATACAATTTCACATACATGAAAATATGCTTTACTTATTATTTTAATACTTTCCTATTTTTACTCAGAAAAACAAAAGAATCTAGAGAAAAAGGTGTACACAATTCTACACAAGAGGAAAAAAAATCTAGATCAAAAGAGGAAGATATAGATCGCCATTACCGTCGGTATGATCGTCGGGATAGGGACAGACGATATGATGATGACAGAAGAGACAGAGACTGGCAAAGACGAGATATAGGGTCTGATAGAAGGGATAGAGATAGAAGAGATAGGGATTCTGATAGAGATAGTTCGAGAAGAAGTTATTATGAACCAAGGTTTAAGGATGAGCCTCGCACACCAAGGTATTGGTGGCTTTAATATTCAAATTTATTTTCTGTATACTGTTTTATTTGCTGTTCGCTTTTAATTTCATACTAATTCTAACATTATGATTATATATTTTCAGTATTAAAGCATTAAAACCAACTGATAAGACAGCCTGGGATGAAGATGACGATGACCCAAAGGCTGTTAGGAAGTCAAGTTGGGATTATCCAACTCCTTTACCAAGGGAATCGCCAGATCGATCTACTAGGAGTGATAGAAGGCCTATCAGGGATTATAAAGGAAGACCATATGATGATACACCTAGACCTACACCTCATAAGTAAGCCAAATAATTGTTATGTTAGAGAATATTTGTAAATTTAAAACAATGAAAGGTTCTCGTATATTTTATTATATTTCTTAAATGTTGCTATTAACAATATCTCCCTCTAATTTCAGATGGGTCAGTTCACGGCGTGGTCTAGATGTAGATGATCCCGACTGGCAGGAAGCTGAAAAGAAATTAGACCGTGCTTGGTACAATATGGGTGAAGGTAATATGGAAATTATTTTTTATAATTCATTTTGAACTGTTTTATTTATGACAGTATGCACAACAGACCTATTGAGAGTCTAAATGCGGAAACTGAGTCCACAAAACATACTGTTTTGTTCATTTTTCTTCCCTTTCTTCAGATTTTGCTGAAAAAAAATTTAGTAACTTGAAAATCATAATTAATATAAGAAATACACTTATATTCATAAAAATTACATAAAACTCAAATAGCGATTGAATCTTTCTAGTAACTTACATAAATAGTAATAAATCTGTTTAATTTGTATGTATAATATACACTGGTCTGTCTGATTCTGTATCAAAAGATATAACTTTCATTAAATAACTTATAAATAAATCGATCGATAACTTTAAAAATAAATCAAGAATACTTGTGCAGTACAAAGCTACAGAATATGTTACATTGTACTGTGTTTTTTACTGTCTACTTTATAGAGTGTTAAACAAAATTACATTTATTAACTCAGTTTCTCAACAATTAATTAATTTAGAATGTTTTCATTTTTCATTCATCTCACTAAGCCTATGGTGTCGCTAACTTGAAACAATTTCATTCACGTGATGGAGGACTCCACGATCCTGAGCCTCCCCCAATTTTTGTAGTTGTACTGACCAGATTAGAAAACGCTAATATCATATTTCTGTACCTAGGTGAGACTGATGAATCTGACCCCTTTGCTGGAACATCAGCTGAATATATAGCTCGTAAGGAAGAACAAATAGAGAAACGCCGGAATCGAAAAGTGTCAGCTGCGAGGCAGCAAATAGACAAGGACAACGAGCTGTGGGAAAGGAACAGAATGCTTACAAGCGGAGTTGTTCATTCTATAAATATCAATAACGATCTTGATGAGGTAAGTGTGGACATCAAAAGGGAATTATGCGTCTCACTCACTCGGTAGCCAACGGTCCGACAAGCAAGATATATCGATAGATATCGATACCCAGAGATTTATCGTAGAAATTCAGAATCGTCCGTGTTTATGCGATCGTTATCAGAGTATTCTGATCGTAATATAAAAATTAAATGTTGGGATTAAGTTGGGAAGTAGTAGATATCTTTGAAGAACCAGATAATATTACGGTTCGAGAGAACTGACTGGCCAGAAAATGGCGGCTATTGGCTACTCCATTTGGCATCCGAAGGAAGCCAGAGGTAGCCATGGTAGTATGCGGTGAGGCAGGGCATTTAGAAATTTGAAAAAAAATACATTGATGAAAAAACATTTTAAACTAGGCTTGGTTTACAAAAGTCAATGAGTATTCATCGACTTTTGCCTAGTGGATTCATCGTGCGACTCTCATCCCTGCGGTCGTAAATTCGATCCTAGCGGTGCACCAATTGACTTTCTTTCTTATGTATGTGCGCTCAAACGGTGAAAGAGAACATCGTGAGGAAACCAAAATGCCTTATGACCCAAAAAGTTGACGGCGTGTGTCAGGCACAGAAGGCTGATCACCTACTTGCCTATTAGATTGACAAATGATAATGATACAAAACTCTGAGGCCCAAACCTAAAAAGTTTGTTTCGCTACTGATTTGTTTTTTACAATAGTAATATAAATTATTTCTTAAAACTAATGCATATACTGAACAAGACATAACCTTACCCTTAATTATAGAAACAAAGCAATAGTCTAAGAGACATTCCCTTATTAATTTAACAATTTTAATTAATTAAATACCATTACCATACGCAAACTGTCATGTCCTTAACCACTGACATACATAGACATTACACTAAAATAAGTAAAGAAATACAGATCTTATATTAAAAAAAATTCTTTATAAATAATTGTAAATCTACATTTGAGTACATCCCTTTTAAGTCCGAGAACTTGTGTTAGGGATGAACGCTCTTTCCTATATTTTAATACTTAATCTACTTAACAAAGTTCTTAAAAAACAAAACTAAAATATTAAAAAGATAGATTTTTTTTTACTACTTATGTAAGATTAAATAATTGTTGTTGAACATTGTGATTTGTATTGATTTTTTAATACATATTTACTCAACTAGATCTTCAGTTTGTTGATAATTTAATGTTTTTAGCCACATTGTTACTGTTTTTTTACACTCTTCAAATGTCATAGGGTATATATTTAGGGTTTTATTTATTTTATTGTACAATCTTGCAGATTGGGTTGCAAATTGCTTCGAGGCAAAAGTTGTAGATTTTATTACATTTGAGTGATCTCTGATGAGTATCTTTGTAGCTTTTTTCTGTGGAATATAGTGTATTCTTGCAAAGCATTATTTTCAAGATACTTCTCTGTGCACATTCAATACTCACAAATTTTGATTTAAATGTGCCGCCCCATATACTAAACTCTATCTTTACAGATATTCTATTTTTTCCTTAATACCTTATTAAATCTTGCATTATTTTTGTTTCAACTCATATCAATTGTAATTTATAAACTATAAATATGTTATTAAATTGAATGATATTAATTATTAACATTAGTTTGTTTTATCAATATTTTCTAAGCACTTTGGTCATTGTATATTTTTTTTATCAAAATAATCACAAAGTTTTGCATAATATTTCAGTGTGACAGTGTGTACTATAGACATTGTAATTATTTTGACAATTACACATATTATAACCTGCAAAGATGGCCAGCCTCAGGCCATGCCTGCGTAGGCATAGATAGTGGTTAGTCATGGCTAAATTTACTTTGTAACATTGAATTGAATGTTTCAGGAAAGTGTGGACCGGGTACATTTATTGGTACACAATATTGTTCCTCCATTCCTGGATGGTCGCATCGTGTTTACAAAACAACCGGAACCAGTTATACCTGTAAGATTTTTTTAAAATATTTTACTTGATTTCGAATTTAAAATTAAATTTCCAGTATAAGAATTCTATTTGGTGGCAGGCCTGCGTTGCGTAGGCATATATAAAAAAATACTATTATTTTAGTTTATATTATTTTCCTCAATGTAACATACATTGCCTCTAAGTACCTGCCATGTTCAGAGTAGTTGTTTTTTAATACCTCATAAAAAATAGATTTTTTACGTTCATAGTTAATGAGATTGTGTGTTAAGTTTTGTTTTTAATTATATACTATTTCAGGTTAAAGACCCGACATCTGATATGGCGATTAACGCGAGGAAAGGTTCTGCTTTAGTTAAGGCCTTTAGAGAACAAAAGGAAAGAAGAAAAGCTCAGAAGAAACATTGGAAATTGGAAGGAACTAAAATAGGTACTAGACAGAACTTTTAAATAAAAGTGCTTTAAAGCGTTAATAATAAATTAATTTCGTGAGATCCTTGCACAGAGATTTTATATTTGGTTAAAATTTTAACTTTTCTGACGTTCGTAAGTGTACATGTTTACCTATATGAATAAAGTTATTTTGACTTTGGGTGAATTTTGAGCATACGGGTGTATTTTGACTTAAGTTTGAGAAAATTAAGCGAAAATGTCTGGTAACATTAAAAATATTTTCGACATTGCCAGTTGTGGGAAATGAATGACTTTGAAGTCTCCACGTTGTGTTATATCCAGCTGAATTCGATTGCAAGCCTTAACAATCAAATTGCCTTCCCTTGGGGCTGGGGCCTCATGATGTGGGGAAACACTGCTATGCATAGATGTTAAAGTATTATTTTTTCGTAAAAGACTTGAAACTGTCAAAGTCAAAACTATTGCCATAATATAAAAAAAAACAAATAAAAAAAAAGATTCGATTCCCGAAGGTAGATAAATTTGTAGTTTGCTCTCCAATTTTGCAACTTGTAAAAACACAATAGACTGATACTCATATTATGGTGGAGCAAAAATTTCTGTGTGGGCTAAGTATATTCAAATATCTATGTTTTATATCATTTCAGGTAACATAATGGGTATTCAGAAGGAGCAGGAAGAAATTGAAGATGGGCCCACGAAGGAGGCCTATAAATACGCCGAACATTTGGACAAAGGTGACAAGTTAATTCAGTACTTTCTCGATTTTTTAAAATAAAGATTATACGACAACTTTCTTTCATACTATATTCTATATAATAACAAGCGGATGCGACTGACATTATCCTGTACACATGTCTTAAATACAAAAAAAAAATCTAATAATGATTTATATATATACCAGCTGTTTATTTGCTATGTAGATAAATAAACTAGATACCGACTGACACAACACCACAGAACAGATGCGCTCATCGCCTTAGGCCTGATTGTAAATACCCGAAAAAAAAGTGTAAATATTCCGAATGCATCACCATCTGCCGGGCTGATTTGTGAATCTAAACTATCCAGGTTTATATATATATGTTTATACGCATACAAAAAATTTCATTCGAATCGGTCCAGCCATTTAAGAGGAGTTCAGTAATACACACGTGCAGTAGAATTATATATATAAATATAAGTTTAAATAAATAAATTATTGTTATATGTTTTCAGAGGGTCAACAACCGGAGTCGAAGTCAGATTTTGTCAAAAAGAAAACGATAT
Source organism: Pieris brassicae (assembly GCF_905147105.1). Classification (NCBI taxonomy): domain Eukaryota; kingdom Metazoa; phylum Arthropoda; class Insecta; order Lepidoptera; family Pieridae; genus Pieris; species Pieris brassicae. The sequence continues at coordinate 1,046,677 of NC_059669.1, forward strand.
CAGAACAAAGGCGGTTTCTTCCTGTCTTCGCTGTTAGAGAGGAATTGATGCAGGTCATAAGAGAGAATAACGTAATTATTATTGTTGGTAAGTCCTACTTATATTTAAAAAAAAATGCTACAACCTTTTTAGGTCTGGACCTCAGATGTTTGTATCTATTTCTTGATTTGTCAATGTAATTAGCAAGTAGGTGATCCTTCTGTGCCTGACACAGGCCGTCTTTTAAGGTCTAAGACAGACCGGTTTCCTTTCGGTGTTTTGCTTCGCCGTTTGAGCGAATGTTAAATGCACAAATAGGGAGCTCGAGACTGGCATGAGGGTATACATGTTGCTTAGGCACAGATCGCAGCTGGAAAAATTCTGCGGCAAGATTGTCAAATATAGATATTAATATAAGTTGGCCAACACTGCCCTTTACTTATTAATATAAGTTGGCCAACACTGCCCTTTACTTATTAATATAAGTTAACCAACATTGCCCTTTACTTATTAATATAAGTTGGCCAACACTGCCCTTTACTTATTAATATAAGTTGGCCAACATTGCCTTTTACTTATTAATGTAAGTTGGCCAACACTGCCCTTTACTTATTAATATAAGTTAACCAACATTGCCCTTTACTTATTAATATAAGTTGGCCAACATTGCCCTTTACTTATTAATATAAGTTGGCCAACATTGCCATTTACTTATTAATATAGGTTGGCCAACACTGCCCTTTACTTATTAATGTAAGTTGGCCAACATTGCCCTTTACTTATTAATATAAGTTGGCCAACATTGCCCTTTACTTATTAATATAAGTTGGCCAACATTGCCATTTACTTATTAATGTAAGTTGGCCAACACTGCCCTTTACTTATTAATATAAGTTGGCCAACATTGCCCTTTACTTATTAATATAAGTTGGCCAACATTGCCCTTTACTTATTAATATAAGTTGGCCAACATTGCCCTTTACTTATTAATATAAGTTGGCCAACATTGCCCTTTACTTATTAATATAAGTTGGCCAACATTGCCATTTACTTATTAATATAAGTTGGCCAACACTGCCCTTTATTTATTAATATAAGTTGACCAACATAGCCCTTTACTTTTTAATATAAGTTGGCCAACATTGCCCTTTACTTATTAATATAAGTTGGCGAACACTGCCCTTTACTTATTAATATAAGTTGGCCAACATTGCCCTTTACTTATTAATATAAGTTGGCCAACATTGCCCTTTACTTATTAATATAAGTTGGCCAACATTGCCCTTTACTTATTTATATTGGATTAATATATAATAATTGGATTACATTGACCAATTATACAATTGACCTAAGTTTTAGTTAGCGAAATGTTTGGGAAGATGAACTTTTCATATACTTACATTGGAATGAATAAAATAAAAATGCTTTTTAATTTCCTTCTAAGATGAAGATAATTAACTATTATGATTGATATTAAAAACAAATGTTATGTAAGAATTTTAGTAGAAACTCCCTTCACTGGTCTAGCCTCCAAGAAATGTAAATTTTCCCTTACACAAGCCAATTATCATTGACAGTCATATTCGAACCTATATTAAAATTTAATTATCATCAAAAGTTAATTATGATCATAAACTAAAATTTTGCCGTCCTAATCATTCGATGTATGGCTTACAATAAATAAGATTAAAAATTCTACTCCAAGAAATGCAAATATTCCCTTACATAGGTCAATATTAGAACATATTATAATTGAATTAAATAAAATAATAAACTAATATTTAGCCGACCCTATCATTTGATGTATGGCTAATATAAATAATAATAAATAAATAAGATTAAAAAAAAAACTAAAATTAAAAAATCACAATTCTTACCCCTCATACATTACAAGTAATATCTCTCATGGTAAACTCGATGTAACGCCAAAATGTGAGTTTAAACAGCTAATATTCGTGAATTCCAGGTGAAACGGGAAGTGGTAAAACGACGCAGCTGACCCAATACCTTCACGAGGAAGGGTTCAGTAAGCTCGGCATGATCGGTTGTACGCAGCCCCGTCGTGTGGCCGCCATGTCCGTCGCCAAAAGGGTTGCTGATGAAATGGGCGCGAGACTGGGTAAGTTCATACTTATATGTTTCAATGTATTGGAATTTTATAACATTTGTGTATGATCTATTTGGTTATCCAATTGGATAAATGTTTGTCAAACTAACTCACGTTAAGACGCTTCTTACTAGGTCCAAATTTCATAAAAATCAATTCAGTATTTGTGGAGATATATTTTTATTTTATTAATGTATTACAGCTACTCATTAAACAATATTCAAACAATTACATTATACACAAAAGCCAAAAACGGTATACACATTCAAACATAAACATAAAAGCACAGTTTTACCTCTTTATATAACAATTCATACTAAATTCTAAGATTAATTGATCATTATAATAAATATTTAATATAAAGGATGAATAACAAAGCCATTATTAATAAAAGATACCAGGGTTTTATAATATTTTTTAAGCATTTTTTAGTCGCATTATATATATATCTATTTGATGGTAATTTGTGTTTGAATCTGAAGGTATACGATACATGGCTGAGTTACGTAAATAGTTTTGATTAGACCGAGGAATCTGGAACTGTTGGGTTTGCCTTGTATTGTATGATGAAGGGGTGTGAAAAATTAAAAACGGCAATAAGTCAGGGCAGTAAATTAAACCGTTGCAAAATACGTGTAAAAACATCAGGTTGTATTGTTTACCTCTACATTCAAGGGATTCAATACCAAAGTATTTGCATGGAATGTAGAAACTATACTTTCGGAAATCCTTAAAACTTATTTTTTTTATTATTAAAATATTTGCGTGTTTAGAAAAAAATCTGATTTTAGTGGAAAATCCCAGTAACAAGTAATTTGACACTTCTAGCTACTTCTACTTTTTTTAAAGGGCTCTTACTGATGCAATTCGATCCTATCTCGGTCAAACGATGATTTGTTCTTAACACATATCCCTTGACAATTCGGACATCACAAATTTCAATATACATATATAAAAATGAATTGCTGTTTGTCTCGCTTAAGTGCCAAAATGGCTGGACCAATTTGGCTATTTATCGTCTTTAAGGTTCAAAGTTGGAAAACAAAATACTCAAAGCAGCAGTTGAATATTCCAATAAAACCCGTTTGGGAAATATTTGATGTGTATTTAGAAATACAAAACAGAATGTTGCGTTTCATATCTGTAGGATGAGATACGACCTCTTTGGTGTGTTTTAAAAATATTAATTTTTGACACAAATATATGGAATACGAAGTTTACCTGGACATCTCGTAAAAATATATATTAGGTTAGGTTAGTTGACAACAAGTTAACAAAAAGTTGATTATTTTTTAAATAAAATATATTTAATTAAACAAAGTATGTACCATTGCTATATATGCACTTTTGCCATCTTAAATAACAATTCGGACGGGAATCAATAAAATCTTTGAAGGCGGTTTCGATTACCTCATGATAGTTTTTTACCTCGCAAGAAGTTATCCAAATTTTGAAAAAATATAGTAATGTCTTAGAGCAAGGTCCGGAAGTACTTTAGATGCCTTAGACATTCCAATTGAAGCACCTCTAGTATGGTACGAATCTGTTGTGGAGTGTGTGGTCTAGGGTTGTCGTGAAGCAGCAGTGGCCTAGAGCGATTGACCAGCTTTGGTTGGTTGCTTTTCGCAAAACAAATGCACTAGTATAGCTAGCTGTAAAAAAAAATGGAATTCCTTACCAAAGAGAAGATATTTGAGGTCAAAGTCAATTTCTTATGTTAGGACCGAATATTTGCCTATATAAATATTATACCTATATAAATTAATAATTAACTCAAAAACCTTAAATAGGTGAGGAAGTAGGCTACGCCATACGTTTCGAAGACTGTACATCGCCCAACACGGTCATAAAGTATATGACGGATGGTATATTACTACGCGAGGGTTTACGGGAACCGGATTTGGACAACTACTGTGCGGTGATTATGGACGAGGCCCACGAGAGGTCGCTGTCCACTGATATGCTGTTTGGATTACTTCGGGAGGTGAGTGATAGATGATATTTTCTCTCATATCGTAAATATATTTAGAATTTATTTACATAATTGAATATAAATGTTGACTTCTGCCAGTGGTTGAATGAGTTCTCCGCCTCTTTTAATCGCCATATTGTTTATGGATTTGCAAGCAGTTTCTTATATAAAATTTATTCGAGAATTAGATTTTCTTCGAAACTATAAAAGCCATAGACATCTTAAAACCAATATTGTTAGTACACGACGTGATTTTTCGTCATATTGATTTCTATTACGTAATTTGCGTCGACCTGAATTGTCAGACTTAGAAGCAGTCTATACGATCTTCGAGTATGATAATTTTCGTTTTTGATAGTTTAGGTATAATATCCTATGCGAACTATAATACTTTTAGTTGTATTTTTCATGAAAAAATATTGTGAACGTTTTCGTACTCGGACCTCCCATCACTGGGTGAGATTCAGATAATTATGACTACTGAATGCCAGAATCAAATACATTTTTGAGTTGCGGGAGTCTCGACATAGCTTCTGCGTGTTACTCTAACTCTTGTTAGACATAGACTTAACATTTATTACTAACGGAACACACAAAAAAAATAACATATAATATTATAGAATATTTAAAGTACATTTTAAGTGTGTAATGTGTGTGTGTTGCGGTTGTTATTGGTCCTGGCACAGTGCTGGTCTTTCTGCCAGAGACCACAACAGTTTATGCCTCCGACGCAAAAAATGAAAAAGAATGTAATAATAAAAATAGTGAAAATTGATAGTCTTGGAAGAATTGTGTGTAAAAAAAAATTAAAAAAAAGGATAATTAATGAAAGAAAACACTTTTTTACCGGATTTAAAATAATTATAAGTTTATAATAATACGTAGCTTCAAGCCGGTAAAAAGTGTTTTCTTTTAATAAGAATAATTGTTACTAAAACTACTAAAAGAAATTGACAAATAAATATTGTAAACCATAAATTTCATAAACATATAACATACTAAATACGTGAACATTGAGTTATATAGGAATATTATGTATTAAAAAAAGCCATCACGGGACGCCTGGCAGATGTGAAACATCGACATTATTTTGTAAAAGTAATATGCAGAAAAGAACATATTGTGATAGGAACTAAATATGTCATAATGATAAAATAAAATATTACGATTTTTTTCCAGATATCGATGACTATTTATTGAATAAACATTTATTTTCAATAAATACAAAAATTTACGAATTTATTTCAAATCGTGACTACTTAATTCGTTTAATCAGTGACTTCGGTAATAGTTACACTACAACTATTATTACATTATTTTTATGTACGCCACACCGTACACACTACTGCATATAGACTGTATATATATACACCATCGTATAGCCAGAAATCGGTTTACGTGCGGCTATAGATGTTTCACATCAAAACAATTAAAACAGTAGGTATATCAATCGTTTTTTGAAAAATTCTTAAAAAATTGTTTCAAATAATCCGTGACGTGCAAAAGCGCCATCTAGAGTAGCGCCAATACGCAAACACACAATTGCAGTAAATATATATTTTGCCACAAGATGGCAGTGATAACTTAAATTCTACTTGCATTTCTGCATTCTGGAATGATCATTGCTTTTGTATATTTTTATCCTTATCTTGCGATTTAGATTAGAAGTATTACCTCCGTTTTGATATCGTCGAATGCTACGGTTGTTTTGTCCTTATCGCTCTCGTGTCACCTTGCAAATATGTAAACGTGACAAATTGACGAATACTTTTGAATTGTGAAATGTGATTCAGATTAAACGAATTTTTTAATCCTAATTGCGTGGATTAATCATCAGTTACTTTGACTTCTGGCACGCGCATACTCCAATATTATAAGGCAGAACAGTTTGTGTTTGTACGTTAGTGCAATTATTTGTCGAATTAAGTCGTGAAACCTCGAGGCACAGCGTATTATATACAATTAAAACATAATGTTGTGGTGACCTTTGTTGTATACCTGTTCAAATTGTGATGAGTCATAATAAACATATTATAACAGATAAGGTTAAACAAGGTTAATCAAATGAAAACACTATGTTTAACTATTTTATTTATAAAATGCTTCAATATAAATAGCTCATCAAACAAACGAGTACAAAACTCAACAACAGCCGTTCTCATACTTTATTACGTAGAAATACTTAACAATACTATTACCGAATACTAGACTGTAAGCAGCTACATTTATTGAAGAAAAATCTCGAATGTTAGAGATTTTTAATCTGTAAGCCGCTTACAGTTCGGATAGGCTATAATCATTTTCACAGATAAACCACAGTCTTTAACATGATAATATAATGTTTATATCCTACTAACATTTGAAGTGTCTTAGATAATCTACAATATCATAATTGTTAAGTCTACATGCCTAACGTGCCGTGGACACGACTAATTTCAGGAATGTTTAACTGTTAAAATTTGGTGCTGACCCATGTCGTTATAACAATACTTGAGCAAAATAATACATTTTAAATTTAGATCTGAATAAACCGAAACATCCACATTTGGACTTCATTCAAGCAACATTACGCGAGAGATTCCGGTAAAAGTTGTACTTATGTTGCAACCCTCGATTTCAATTGTCATGTTTGAATATAGAACGTTAAATTTAAACAAAGTCTATTTCCCCGGCCGAGGGTTGCCAGAAGCAAGCGTAACAAGTGCCGGCGTTGCCGGCCTGCGTTAATCAGACGGACTTTGCTTTTGGACGCGCGCTGTTCTGGCTGACTAGCATCACGCCCATATTCATGCCGATGTTGCCCCATTTCAGTGACTCGCTTATCTGTAACAAGAGAAAGGGTAAAATTATATATTAAAATCAACTTTTAATCTGTGGTTGTAATAACACAGACTAAAAATTATATAAAACTGTATGCTGGTGCTTCACTCCACTTCAATTGTCGTCTGTGGATTCAAAAAAAGAATCTTAAGAGTATAATCTACTATTATGTTACGATATCGCTTTGTTCTGGTCCTCACGTAACCCTTTCAAAAGACCACGTATTGGCTTCTGATAGACCCGTGTGTTTACACCGAGATACGTATTTAGAAAAAATATAGTTAATTTTTTTATGTATATTATAAGCGCCATTTTAAACGATTCAAATGATTTTAAATAAGCACTTGCCAGTTTTGAATCACCAACTCACCCAATTAACCTAAATTATTTGAATTAATTGACTTTTGTCGTTGATGTCACGGTTGAGCACTTTAATGACATTTCATATTAGTGTTGCTAGTTAAACTTTATATATATAAATCGTTTGTCAGATCTAGTCTATGGTAAACAAATTTTGAATACAAAATATTGTATTGATTGCGCGTGTATTCATTTTTCATATAATTTTTTTGTATTATGTCATCTGTGTAGTAGTACAGTTTAAATATAATTCCTTCAATTGAAAATTTTACATGGATTTAACACATTTAATCAATCCTTAAGCACGTAATAAAACGGTTTTATATAGTGAATAATGCCAAAAACTGCTGTTTTTATTTACGCTTTAGACATCTTATAGATGGTAACAGCTATTTTCTTGAGCTTGTAAATGAAGCCACAAGCTAAAACTACATCTGTATATAGAAACATTTTTCTATATTTGTAAACTACCCGAGCGTATACGTGTTATTCTATAATTGTCTTAATGTGAAAACGTTTGAGTCATTTTAAAATAGAAAAGCAAAAAACGCTTTGTAAAATATAGGAACATGGTTTAAAAATTTGTGTTCTATACTAAAATGTATACAATAAAGTCAAGGTCAAAAATCATACAAAAGGAATTGTCTACTAACATATTCTGAACTGAAATCTGATAAAAACGTCCTCATATATTGTATTTAGATTACGTTGATAGTAGTGTCTAAACGACAACCCTATGCAGTCTAAGGAGCGTAAAACTATTCAAACCGAAAATCTTTAAGTATAATTAATACGAAATATAAATCTCGTTGAAGTAAACAAACACACACATCTGCTAAAATGATTTAAGAAGAAAATGCAACACAAGATAGAACATAATATGGGCACATTGAATTCCGGTAAATCGAATTTTGATAAGAAAATCCCTCACCGATAAAATGTCGCCAGCTGTTTGTCCAAAGCGCCTCAACGATTACCATCAAAATATGATAATCATAGGTGTTTTCGACGTGGTTAAGCTGATCTGTAACAGAATTACTACTTTGTGCGATCTTTTATATTCACCCCAAAGTCCCATGCACGATCGCCAATGCGCCAGTCTTCAATGTTACCGATGACAAGCATTCTAAGAAACATGCTGAAGCTTACTGAAGTAAGCAAATAAATGGATGACTATGATATGAAAGACCTTCGAAACTGTCTTTACAAATTGCACAATACCTATTCAATCTTTAATTAAAACTAATCACTTTTCTCCTACTTTGAAGTGACTAAAAACACTGATTTGATACAGGTCAAGCCGTGACTGGTGAGTCTTTGCAGTCATGATTTCTAGGACGTGGTATATAACATTGTAACGACAGCTTATATGAACGATATTCATGCAATTTAAATTAAAAAGTTCTCGAACAATACAGAAAGCAAAATAGAATATGTAAATTGTTTCAATTGTTGGCGGGTAAACTGAAACAGTATTTTCCGCGTGAAATTTGTTTGTGAAATGTATTTACCTGTCGCATTCGAGCTTCTTGCGGCGTTTCACCATATCGGCACCAGTGGACGAAATGCAGCGTGTTATGCCAATTCCTCTCGAACCTGGACTTGGTAGCCATGTCAAGCTGCAATCAGTAGAAGCTCCTTAGTAGCTTGTCCACTGTTTTCCAAATAGAAAGCCCGTTGAGGCTATCTGAAATGAGAGGGTTTCCAATTCTGACGTCTGTCCTAGACAGGAAGAATCTCGAAGTAAGAAGAACCTTTGAACGGTTGACAATTCGATAAGGGACTGGTGTGTCGATACAATTTAAAGAGCTAATAAACGAAAAATTTGTTGAGCATCTGTTGTGAAATTGGGACACGATTTGCATTTATATTGACGTCGCGAAACTAGATCTACGCTACACGTATACATTTTCTTTGGTGTTTGTTTTCGCGTTCAATTGCTACATTATGTAATTTGTAGTCATTTTATCTACGTAGTTAAGTTGTCAATCAATGCGATTTCTAAACACATAATCGCGATTTAATGCCTCGATTCCCTGAATGACAAATGACTGATCGATTGGATTATTGGTAGGGGGGGCGATAGAATTGGAAACGACCGCTGGATTATTACCTTGGCTCTTATGTCCTTCTCACTGTTCGGAGTCTCCTGCTTGTCATCAACGTTGTTGATTCTTATGACGGAGTCCTTCTTCCAGAAGTTACTCAGTGTAGTCTTGATAATACGTTTCCTCACGCCCTTCTGTTGGACGGTATACACCTCTATCTGTTCCGGGTTTTTTGTTTTTTCTATTAACAAAAAATTTACATAGTATTGTCTTTGGTTAACGTAGCTTTTACACATTGAAAGAAAACAATAGGTCACCGTGACCACGCACGCTGTAAAGCACGCGAAACGTCGGAAAATTCTAAGTTTATAATAATACAAATAGCATTAATCCGGTTAAAAAAATGTTTTCTTTCAAAAATTTTACACTTAACCTTTTTTTAACATTGAAGTTTAAAGTGACACGACTTCAAATACCAAGGCGGATTGCGATTATGCTAATTAAATGCAGTTCAAACAAGTTTTATATAAACGAGTTAAGGCGCGGTAGCACGGTTTTCTAAAGTAAAACCCTATCACAAACTGGTATCACCGGATATAAATAAACAATTCATGCCTTGATCTCATTAGTGGGCGATCACATTGACGCGTACTACGATTATTTACAAACGTCTATGCACCGCGTTATCGGCGCACGACCGCTATGATACGATGCCAAGTTGTGCCATAACGTCACAATGTTATCTGTCTTAATAATTCAAGGTATTCGCGGCTCACGTACCTTTACCCTTCTTCCACATGGCAATGGCGTACATATGGTAGTCAGGGGAGACCACAGAATCTGGCGGCAGTGGGTCTTCCGCTCGTACTTCCAACACGAATCCGGACTCGAGGACCGCACACAATATGTTCTGCTCGTCATGTTTGAACCACTTGGTTTCCCTTAGCTTATGGATGGCTACAGACGAACCAAACTTCTGTTTCTTCGGTGCAAATAACGCTTGGGCCTGACTCCCGAAACGAGATAGCAGCCCCTTGACAGTGGGCGGCGGGGCTAAACTCTTTTCGGGCGGCTTGATTTGCTGGAAACTCCGGCAGGTGACGAACCTGGCTTCCATTGAACCCACTCTTAGGAATGCGAGAAGATTTCACACCGCTGTTTAGACTTAGTAGTCTGGCCGCGCTCAGTTCACTCTCACTTATGAGAAATGTACACGACACTTTCACAATTCGATCCGCGTGGTATCGTAAACACACGAGGACATAACAATACGGCTGCGTCGTAACGAAAGACGCGGCGCGCGTGCCGCGATACGTTATATACGACAGAGGGGAGAGAGGGGCGACGTGGAGGGCGAGGGAGCCCCTCCGGCGAGCTGCGGCCTCGTTAGGGCTGCTCGCAGGTCGATGAACGTTAAATCTCGATAAAACTTTTATTAGTGCGTCATTGCAGAATCGATGTGATTGGATTTAAATTGTTCAACAAATTAAATTTTAAACTTTGTATGTGATTTTGTATTAATTTTTGGAACAGTCTTTGTTTGACGGCTTCTGTCTAAGGTTTGCTGTGACATCGGGGTGAAAAATATTAGATTATTTTATTTTTACCCTCTATATATATGGGTATATATGCGAAGTAATTAAATGTTAATTGCTATGAAATGAATGAACGCAACCTAACTGTTGAAGAGAGTGCCTACGTCTGGCTATACTCGCGAGTCGTAACTACGACGATTTAGGTAATTGCCACGATTGTAAAAGAAAGGCTGAGTGAGCAGAATGTACAGCCTTGGCTCGTACATACTACAACATAGTTCATGTTGGAGGCTATCGAACCTTAAATCACAACTACGTGTTGCAAAACGATTGCTCATATACATCGATACATATTCACACCACTGCAATGCACTAGGTGACCTCAGCAGTCAGCTCTACCCTCCCCGCAGCTGCCCCCCGCGGCTCCGCATTCCGGCGCCGGGCGCACCGGCACAAAAACCGTAACTTATAATTAATCTTACAAGTTACGTGACCACTATTGATGTTTTTTTCAATGATATTAGTATCGTAGGGGAATTGCAGACAGTTCGCACAGTGAAAGTTGTAAAGGTTTGGTCCAGAAATAGAAATGTTAGGCACGATGTTATATATGCTTCCATATGATCTTTATCCCTTCATACTAAAGTCATTTCTGGCATATTACGCTGTGCTGACAAGAGACAGACGAAAGCTTTATGTAGTGTAATACGTCTTAAGCTTTGAATGAGATTAGAGTGAGGTCTAATATTACTACGTAACAGTTTTGTCTGCAACTTTGTGTACATCACACACAAACGATGCGTACTCAAAAGTTTAAAATAAATATGAGCTTTTATTCTGTTTTAATATTTTATTTATTAAAGTTTAATTGAGTTCATTAAAAGATTCTTGACTTGAACTATCATATCGATAAACATATGCCTAATTCAGGTGTAAAATATGGACGAAACGAAGATTTTTTAATGAATATATACTAATAACTATTGAGTTTCATCGGACGTCAAAGCAGAATATGGATTCCACCTGTACCACTACGTCCGTCGTTCCACAACTGAATATTTTTATTCATTATTACGGAAGGCCAGGCCTTCTGTCAGTTTGTTCCCTGTTATACAAAAATACTATATTTTTCGCTTAAACGTCTCCAGTAATGAAGTATTAAATGTCCTTATGTAATTTCAGTTCAGTTTTGGCAAATATTTTATAATATTATTACTCAAAATTCACGATAATTGAATTAAGTAGGTGATAATGAACATTCTTTGATAATAAGTGAAAATATTCTTGTCATTTATGGATTTCTAATCTTAAGATAAATAGGCTGTATTAGTTGCAAAATTCTAATGTTTTATATACAACTGCCACGATGAATCCGAACGAACAAATTTTTAAATAAAACATAATACGCCTTTTTCCCGAAGGGGTAGGTAGAGGACCAGAGATCTTCGGCTCCCTTCATCTTCTTTTATCACATTCACACTCGTCGCTTATGGGTACTTTTAACTAGTCTCTAGTACCTCCTGGATGCGGTCCAGGAATGACGTACTCAACCCGACTTCACCATCCAGGGTTGCCGCTTCTCATTCATTTTGGCCAAACCAGCTAAGAATTTTATTTTGTATCCCAGTCGGTACATTCTCTTTTCACACTGCTCAGGCATATTATTATTACTATTTTCATTTGAAGTTATTACCTTGTGTCGACATTTCACTTCACAGCTTGGTTGTCTGGATAGAAAATTTATGGCATTTCATTCAAAACGAAAATTCTGAAAATATGAATTTTAATGATATATGTATTTGGACTATTGAATTATTTGGGTGACTTTTGAATAATCGAATCGAGCTTCCAAAAGTCGTCAAAGGTCTATCTAGACATCAAGTCTAGATTTTTACCAATATTACTGGAAATAATAGTATCACACACGTTTAAAAACACAATACAGAAAAAAAGCGTTTAATAGACATGTACGTTTACAAATATTTTGAATTTAAAATTATAACTAACTGGACGCTTGCCTTTGGCAAGTATGGTTATGTAAATGAAAGTTAGTGAAAATACTTTTTTTTCTACAATAAAGTTCACAAAAGAGCATGAATTACAATCTAGCCTATTTAATATATGTTGACTTCACTTTGTATATGTATATATATGTATACTATACTAGGTGAATTATCTCAATGGGTTTTGTTCTCTTTCGGCGTCTAGTTCCTGTTGTGTCTAGGAGTTGGATTGCCTCGGAATTCACATGGCTGTTTAAGTGAGCTAAGACAAACCGTTTCGCCGTATTTAGGACTCTAAAAAGTGAAAATGAAACGCACATTTGAATCGTTAATTGTATGTTAAACGATACAGTGTTACCTCTATATAACGACACTGAAGCGACTGTGCATTTTATGGCGTTATAGAGTGTCGTTAAATGGAGAGAAGAAAAACGTATAGATAATCCATGAACCAATTTCTTAGAACGTTCGTATGCATTATGCCGACAGTCGAGTCAATTGCTGTCTAGGATAATAAAGCTACATAAGAACGCACAAAGCTGCGCTAGTTTTTACTAATTTTAACAACTTAAAAAGTAGTTATTACTCAATTGTTGTCGTTATTGAGACTGGGTGTAATGCTATGTAGAGTGTATCATTTTATGGAAGACGGGCTAAACCAACCAAAGCCAAAAGAGTTCAATGTTTTAGGGAATTCGTCGTTTAATTGAGGGACGATACATGGTGTTTCACTATATATTCATTTAGAATGATGAGAAAATGCTTACAAGTGAGACGACTGCGTCGTTTTTCCTAGGATTTTTTCCGATATTACTAGAAACCGGTAATGATTTAACGGAAGTATAGCTGACCTCCTCGAGAGCCTTCGGTGTATGAGAATATATCAATGTAATGTTGCGCAAGAAAGTGTTTATCAAAAGTAATGCGTCACTATGCACTTATCTACGGAATAGATAAGAGAATCGAATTCTGTTGGCAATTATGAATCATATTTTTATATATATAATTCTTCTGTACGTGTGTACGCCACTGAACTCCTCTTAATCGAGTGGAACTATTTAAATTATTATTTTTTGTATAATTATGAATTTCGAACCATAAGTCAAAGTCAAAAATCATTTATTCATATAGATGCACTTATGAACGTCAAAAAAAGAAATTTGCATTAAATGCTTCTATGTTTGCATTTACTGCCAGTTCTCAAATCGGCGTAGAACGGCAGAGAAGAACTGGCAATAAACTCTCCGCCATTCTTTTTAATTCACAATTTTTTGTTTTACACGACTTTTGTTAGGAGCTGCAACTATTACACCACGTTCCACATGACATCTTAATTAAGTAATTAATAATATAATTCAAAAGAAAGATTTGTCCTATATAGGTAGGCATGATGAAATAGGAGCATGCACTTACTTTCTCGTGGGAACAACACGCAAATACATAGTCGTAATAACTAACATACACCGCATACACGAATTCAAGTCCCACCAGTCACCACAAGTAGCACCCGTTCACGAGTATGACGCATGGCCAGCCATCGTCCCCCTCGCCATATTTTAGGGAGAGAGACAACCCGACGCATGGACGCCGAATAACCAAAATAAAACGTAATTCATCATCAACCGATTATTTTTGGTCCTTCCTTCTGGACTTAGAACTCCACCATTTGTCCTCTCTGCATCCACTGGGAGACAACCTCCTTGTCTTTTGTTCTGGTCTGTTCGAGGTCTCCATTCAAGGAGCCTGGACCCGCCATCTGTTTGATGATTTTATGTCGCGACAGCCCTCACTGAGTCGCTCAAAATGTGTAACTAAATGGACAATTAATAATTATGCAATTATTAATTACGTTTCACCCACTGTGTCTGACTTGATTTTTGAATCCAAGACATTCCAGTTTCCTCAAGAAATACCTTGTTCGTACGTCCGTTAATTGCGCACCGAGAAAGAAGCACGTTGAGACACACGCTTCACTGTATGACATCTTTTAACTCGTGGTTAAGTTTGTTGTAAGTTTCTGAAACTTAACGAGTTTGCTTCAAATTCACGAGTTTAGCAAATCGCATGAAACTATTGAACGCTAATTGATGTCGAAAATAATTGGAATCGTGCGTTGACAAATCGTTAAATTAATTGAACGTGACTTTGTCAGTAATATCATTATCGTATACTAAAAATATTTTTGTGCGTGACTGTACTTATCGATAATATGAGAATATATCGCTTCCTGGTTTTCGCCTTAAGTGATGTTTTTAACTAAACGATGCATAATTTATCGCAAATGATTTTTGGGTGTCCTAACCTGTTATATTTACTATGTTTACCGCTATGATCAAATGATGTAACACTGTATTATAAATGACACATTATAACGGGATTAAAACAAATTAAGAATATTTAATTCATAAAAAATAATTTGAATTCGAATTGTCGTAATAAAAAGACAGTAGCACAGATTGTAAAATAAGGCTTTAATTTCCTACTAAGATTAACATTTATTAGTTATACAAAATATATCTTAAGTTTAGTAATTTAGTTTAGCAATTTTAGTAGGAACCCAGCGATGTCAGACAATTACTATTTAGTATTTACCAACGTCTCTATCAGTCGTTGATTTGCGAAAACCTCTATGTATTTACACGGAGGCGCGGTGTGTCATACATCTTGACTCATGCCCTCAGGCCCTTCATTTGTTTTGGATACAGGTAGTGTGTAAAATATTTAACAATCCAATATTAAAACAATATATACACGTTCGGGCTTTTCTACATATCGCATGAAAACATCAATAGTTTTCACAGTGATTCGGATATAAAACGTGCTAACTTGTATAACATTTACTGGCATTTATGTTTCGAGGCCACAAAATATGCTCACTTTGCAGTGTTTTACGTTAGTTGCATTTTGGTGACCCAGAAACAAATGCATGCTTGTCAGGTTAGGTTAGTATAAAATTCTAAAAAGGCAGCAGCACACTTATAAGCACAGGTGTCCAAGGATGGATCAAACTCAAACTCAAAATATCTTTATTCATATAGGTATACAAGTTCACTTATAAACTTCAAAAAATTAATTGTAAATTTACATTTACTACCAGTTCATAAGTCAAGGGCGTAGAGTGGATAAGATCAACAATTATCTGTCAAAAGACAACTCTCCCCGAAACTTTACAGCCGTATTAGAAAACATATTTTAAAATATAAGTGTCAAATCATTTATTTCCATTAGTTATATTAAGAAGGCAATTTAGAAAGTTCAAATTACAAGTCAAAAATATTAAAAAGAAATAACTTTAGCTGTCCCTTCTATAGGTAGTTTCATATGGAGGAAGTAGGGGCATGACACTCCATACTCTTATAAAATAGTTTTTACAATATTTTGTTTACATTTGATAATTATATAGAAAAACCTTGCACCTAGAAAATATACTCATTAAAAACAAAGATAAAAAAACCCTGCAAAGGGCCGGGCAAATCGGAGAACTTTTACCGATTGAAATAGAATAAAATTGTATTGTCGGTAATTAAGGTCGGTGGCAAATATTTGTTAAATGAAATTCTTTGTTTGAAGCTGGGTAACAAGTGGCTTTTATTTTAAAACATGATCTTAACAAGATAAAATTAGGTAATGGGGCTGGATTAACAAAAAACTTGATTCATTGAAGTGTTCTTAAATGTGACACTTATGTTATTGGCCATTCTCAGAAACGAGAATGGTAAATAACAATTTATGAGTGTTGTAAACAGCTCATTTTGTATGTGTATGATTGGTTACATTTTATTGAAGCTTATAATTGTTCACTAAAATATACATATATGTAACTTAAGTAATGTTAGGTTACATAACTCGGTATAATAAATTTTAACGTATTCGTTACATTAATTTAAAAACATTAAACTAAAATTAAGTGCAAGTGTTATATTAATTAGGTCTGTGATAACAATGTTCACTGTTTCTGTTCCAATTATTTATGGATTTTTCAGTATGATAATTGGTTTTTATTATTATCTCCGTCAGGCAACAGAGACAAATCAGTGCTTTATTGAAATGATATTGTTTGCACCGGAATATTGCCAATTTTGCGGCATTAGATGGCGTTAATGTGGCAAAATTACTAGAAATTCTAATAATAATATCAGCTAGCTAGGCTGTACATTTTTTCGTTTTTCACTGTCGTTTTCTTTACGCGTATAGCGTGCGAATTTTATAAATTTTCCCGAGTCCCGTATAGAGTCCGAAATTATCGCCAGACGTGGGTATTCTATTCAGCATTATAAGCATTGCATAGCTTCTCATTTAGCATAAATTTATTATTTATGTTATACGAGAGTAGTATACTTAATATTGTTACATTATTTAAAATATCCCGTTGGATCAGAAACCTTACATTTTGGTCCTTCGAGTCGGACAATATCTGATATGAAAGTATCACAATTGCTAAAACACATTGGAATCTTCCGAGTAAATAAGGATAAACGATTTCTGTTTCTAAAAAATTGTTTAAAGACGTCATGTTTTTAAAAAAAAGATTTTAATATGAAACCAATAATTTCTCGAAAGATTGCGAAGACACTTTAAAAGGTGACATCAAACTTATTTTCTCCCTATCGCGTCCTAATGCGTCATTTCATTCAAGAGGTTGTTTTTTTGTTACACTACGCAAACTATATCTGCATTGTCACGAAATTTGATAGATGTGTTCGAAATTTTCCTGAATTCATAAACTGATAAGAAGTTGAGAAAAATATTAAGTTTTCGTTTGTGTAGCAAACACTAGGAGTGTAACAACTGAACTAAAATAATTATTAAATCAGTCTACGCGTTTTTGTACGGTTCAACAACTACCTTTCGAAGGTTAAGATATATAATTATAATGTTTCTATGTATATCTGATATAAAACATTTATTTGACGTTGCAAAAATAACTTCGGATCGATCTCTCTGTGTATTTATTAGTAAGAGCATAAATAATTTAAAAAAAATGCATTGTAAAGTGGCTATCTGATACCTTATCCGCATTGTTCAGCAAAGATTACTAATAAAATCTAAAATGGAAAATGTGTTATATTTTTTATTAGTTTTGGAGTTTACTCCTTAAGAAACGATTTGAATTATGAGGAGTAAAATCAAGTGTAACACGAAAAGTTGAGGCGTTACGTAGAAAGAGACGAACATATATATCTGTAGGATTGAACTCATTCTCTCTCTAAAATTGGATTTGTATAAATTGAACACAATTATTATTATTATTATTTATATTGTTTCGTAACATACTATATGTAATACGCTTTATTGAAGTAATATAAATAATCCGAATAATTACAGATATATGTTTGTTTCCTTTATCATTTTAGCAGATGCGTTCATTTAGCCTTTTTTTCTATTCGATATATATCATAATTATCGTTCGTAAGGAGTAAACTAAAATCGTGCGTCGTAGCTGACACACACATTTTTTTTATTTTTGTAACAAATGTTTACTATAATTGTCATGTAATCTAGGTAGCCTGTAACATACACTAGATAAAGGAATCTATATGATGTGGCCAACTTTAATAAATAGATAGCACAACCGCCACCTACCGTGTATAAACTATAAATAAAAAATAGACAACATTTATTACTAACAAAACACACACACAGAAACACATAAAATAACAATAATCAAAAATAAATAAAAAAGAATGAGAGATAACAATTTTTTAAAGAAAAATGTTTAATTGTGTAATGCGTGTGTGCTGTGGTTGTAATTAGCCCTGGCTCAGCATTATGCTAAGGAGCAGAGTTCTTCCATAGCGATGGTCATTCTGCCAGAGACCACAGCTAGCTGCTGTGGTCTCTGGCTTTGCGCCTCAGTTGCAAAAAAGGATAAGAATCTAATAATACTAATACTCAGTAGAAACAAATAATAATAATAGTAGTAGTAAAAAAATGTAAACTAAATAAAAATAAAAAATTATAAATAAGAATATGTGAGATTTTTGTTGAGTAACAAGATGTTTTTTATAACTGCGACGAAAATTTGATTTTAGTTGAAGATTTTTCAACGCAGGAGGGATATTATTCCAACATTTTGTCTATATTTAAAACTCCCTCGAACTTAATGTTCGTATTAACTCTGTATGGACCAGAATAATGATTTCTACAATTACTGACACACCAGTACGGCCTCCAATCATTTTTATACAAAGAAAAGCACATACAAGGCCTACACAAAAATGTTATTTATATTAGTGTACTGAGTTGTAATAGTAACATAGCAAGCAATCTATGACGAAAGATATTGCAACAATGCTAATTACTAACATTTGTATGACGAGCGTGGATGTCAAAATTAACAGATAGCAAGTTGCACATAAAAATTACACGTGCAAATGGATTTTTGAAGAATGATTACATTTCGTATTCACTGTATCTAGTGTCCATCTGACTCCAATAAATATAACGTAATTTAAAAAAATGTGTTTATTCAAATATTACGTAAGCAGATTGACTGCAATTTAAAAATACTTTCTGACCGACAACATTCCTATTCATTTTTATATACAGCCAACGATCATAGGTATGAATATGATCATACATATGAAATGATAAATTGGATAACGCTAACAACGAGAGTACAAAACAAATCTTTTTTGTTAGAAGGCAATACTAAAGTAAACATAATTAACAGAGACTAGCCTGCCCTGCCCTAGCAAGCTTAGAGCCTTAATTTTCTCAAAAACACGGCGGATACATTTGAACAGTATTAGTAGATACGTAAGTATTCAGTTAATCCTGATTTAGTTGCGTTCACTACTCAAGGTCGTGTTGATGTTGTAAATCTTCTACTCCACAGCCATAGCGCCTGTGTAACACTAAGGCCCGTAAGGACCTTAACTTGGTCGGGCCAGGGATCCAGCACGTACAACACATCTCAAACATAGTGGTGTGTAACTATAGGATTTCATTGTGTGTGTGTGTATATCTCCTTAATTTAATAACCCACTTATGCAATATAATCTCATTATGCCCTTGGAGTAGTTTCATTTAACTTTGCTACGTTATTTGTAGTGTTACAGAGATTTCTAATAAGCCGTTTTAAGTCTCTAGTAAACAGATTTTATATGTAATATTAATCTGATAATTATCTATTAAACGCGTCAATTTCTATCTATTCCCTAGCAATAGGAAAGTGAAGATTCATATCTCAAATAATTTTAATTCAATAAATACAACCAATATAATAATAATATTTGCAAATTCTGTCACACATTAAGCGTGTAAATTTGTCCTACATAAGTAAAAGGTAGAATTTTACATAGTACTTAGTTACATTATATTATATTATCAAATTAATAATTATTAGAATATGTTTTTCCAAAGGTTGTACTTAATGACTATTTTTAAAAACAGTTGATGTGTGATCTACAAATTAAATTAGGTTTTATTAACTAGTCTTTCTTATAAAATCAGTCAGTGTTCATAGGCGTCGGAATCGAAAACCCGTGTTATTTATCAAGGATTACACAAATTTAGCATTTATAGTAGATATTCTATTAGTTGTGCGAAGGTATAATTGATTACGTTGCGTCTTGTCTTGTCTATGGATAATATAAATCCATCCGGTTCCGCAATTCGTAAGTGGAAAGAGTTTCGATTCGTAACTCAAATATACTAGATTAGAAAATACAGTTTAAAAATCGTTCGAAATGAAAATTACTGTACTTGTATTATTTTACAATGTCAAAGGTAAGAAAAACGCAGTCCTATCAGCGTCCCTATATAGATTATGAGTTTATACTCTTAGGTATTTGTTGTACGAAAGACAAAGGAGTCGAAAAACGACACTAATAAACAGAATTGCACCATACTAAACGTCTTAACACTTATATCTGTATCTATTAAGTGTATTATCTTATCGCTTAAGCTTCCACACATTCTCGTAGATACATTGGTTTGGATTAGAACACGTGAAAGGGATTTGAGTTCGATATCTACATAAAAACGAATAGAGTTATTACTAGTTCATACTGGTTAATATTGTCTATTGACGTCACATTCCTTCCCCACAAAGCTGTTTATGGAGTTTTTACTTACAATAAAGTTCACAAAGTGCGTTACATGAATTACAATCTAGCCTA
Organism: Pieris brassicae; assembly: GCF_905147105.1. Lineage (NCBI taxonomy): Eukaryota > Metazoa > Arthropoda > Insecta > Lepidoptera > Pieridae > Pieris > Pieris brassicae. Next base: position 1,067,624 of record NC_059669.1, read on the forward strand.
TACAATAATTATGGAAGTAATTGATTTCTACAATACTAGTTAATAGTTTAAACTAAGGTAAAGTTCATTAAAATATACACTACACTAGTCTTATTAGCTCTAAAGGTTAGTACTCTTTAGGCGTCTTGTACCTGTTGTATTGTAAGGTGGATTGTGAGGCAGTTCCATCTCCACAAAAGATGTTTCTGGGCTCTTTTAACACCCAGTCAAACCTGAAATGTATTTTTAATTTATGTTACTGTGTAGTCTCACATAAATTAAAAATACATATTTTTCAAATAATAACATTTTAGAAAATATTTTCAAAAATAAACTTTTTTTGTTAAATTGACCTAAAACATAATTGATAAGACAATTGGTACTTGATTTTGTTACCTATAACACGAAACTAAAATTAAATATAATGTATAATTAAACTAGATACGTATAACTTAAATATTGACTAACAAAAACCATTGCTAAATCTCTACTTCCGGTGACGCAACGACTCCGTGATTTCGGTCACGTAAGCTTTGTGAGCCCTTTAGAGCAATACAAGCACAATATAAAAGCGTAAAATTTGAAAAAATAGAAGAAAAAAGTACTTTTTGTACAAATAGTAAGTTGGTATAGGTTTTATTAGCATACTTTGAATGATAATAGAAGATCACTATAGACAGACTTGCAACTGAGCACCAGTACCATTACCACCAAGAAAAGAGTGTACCAATTCTTAAAAGGCCGGCACTTGCGAGCCTTCTGTCAATGCAAGTGTCCATGGGCGGTCAGGCGATCAGGTGAGCCTCCTGCCCGCTTAAAAAAAGACAACTGCTATTATTATTATGGCAATACTACACTACTTTTATTAAGTTACAAATTTACTTGAATTAAGTCGTTTAGGTTTTGTATAACTAAACTGTCTTTTATTGATTGACTTTTATATCATCTGTCATTTGCTGCTCTCCTCTAGCGGTATTTATTATCTGTGAATAAAAATATTATGATTGTATATCCTTTTAAAACAAGTGACGATTATATTATGAATATAATTATGCATTGCGTGATCGAGGTAATTATTACATACACACGTGTAAATGTTATATAAGAAACATTAAAAATTTCACAAATATACACCGGGGAAGGCGAGGACCTTTACTTCGTACTTCGCTCACTCCAGTGAGCTTCCGTCGCGCCCTTCAGGTGATTGACCACCCCGCGACGGCCCAAGCCGAGGTTCGAGTCTCACAGGAGACGCCCTTGCGCTAGCCGCGGGATAAAACGCCATTCTGGCCGAGCTACGCTCGTCAAAACAGCCCGAGCTGAGCTGTAAAGGCCCTTAAGGCCAACAGCGAGATTCCATTAAAAAACACACACACAAAAATAAGCTCCAATTAAATATTGACTAATATGGTGACATGTAGTCGCGCCTAATTAGCTCGTTATCATGAGTACAACGTGTCGGGTGATACTGAAGCGGGAAACGTCAGTCAAAACACCTCCTGTGTTGGGAGTGGATGCCCAAATGACTTTTCGTGATCATGTGGACATTAGCAGGAAACTCACTAATATTAAAGCCATCTTAAGCTTGTACAACGCTTTGTTAAGAAATATGTTAGAGTGTAACGCGTCTGTTTGGGCTCCGCAAGAAGCTAAATACGGCCTTACGTTGGAGAACATACGGGATAGATTTAAACGATACCTATACAACAGACTGTGTGGCGTCTATCCCTACTATCCTTTAATATACTTAACATAATGTGTCCTAGGGATGGTGGGGTACAAAAAATTGTAAACCAGACGATTTACAGTTGGCCTACTACGTAATGAAAGTATTTCGGGGGGTAGTGTCCAACTCAAGTGTGCTCCAAGAACTCTGCTTCCTTGTACTTATAAGATATGTGCGAAGGCCATGGTTATTTACGATACCAAAGGCCAGAACGAAGGACTAACGACGGCCAAAAGTCTGTTGCACCTAGTGAATCCTGTCTCCGACACTTTCGACATATATATATATGTTCGCAGAGTGAGTTCACAGTAGGAATATTATGTATTTAATATTATATTTTATTTGACATTATCGTATTGGCATATAGTCTGTATGTATTTCTGTAAATAAATAAATATTTTAATATAATAGTTACTGAAGTACATTTATATACAGCAATATACTCGTAGCATACGATTTTAATTGTAATACTAAGTATTTTTTGTATTACATACATTTAGTTATGTTAACTAATCAGTCTTAAAAATAATGTAGTAATATATTTTTTACACGCCGAGTTGCCCTAGGTCATGAATTGAGGGCGACGGCAGTGTACACGCCGAAAATCACGTAGGCCGGTTAGATTTAGATGGATCTCGCTACTTGAGATAACGTTAGTTTTGTGGAATTTTTTTTGGAAAAATTCGTAGCCTTTAAGGTGAATGACCCTTAGGAACTTCAGAAACGTTAAAGAACAATGCAATGCCACACGCATTTTATTTGTTTTTGATGTTAACTATTTATTTATTTATTAACACTTCGTTGCATACAGAAATACATTTGACGTAGTTAAGAATTGGAGGGCAACTGGCGGCCTTATCGCTTTCGAGCGATCTCTTCCAGGCAACCAGTGTGAGATTTTTTTTTTAATCAATTAGATACGGCAAGCTCAAAAAGTGCAGAATACATAGGAGATATAGACAGAACGAATGAAAAAAAAAACAAAGCAATTAAAACATATGTAACAAGACAGTAAAATGGGAAAGAAGGTATAAGAAAAAGTGCGCATAGATCACGATAATTTTAGATGAGTTTCACATCAGTTAGTACTAAAGTTAGGGATACGTTGTGGACAGGTAATTTTTGTATAGTAGAGATTTAAAGAAAGAGAGGAGTTAAACAGATAGAGACAGATACAAGCCGTCTTACAACAACGACGCTGAAACCATAGCTGCTTTACGGCCAAAACTAACGTAAACTAACTTAACGTTTATATCAGTAGCTATAACCAAAAATATTTGTTACTATAGATACATAGTCGAACTTATTTTATTTTCAATCCTAAAACAGCAACTTTTAGTATGCTTGAACAAACATATTGCGTTTAACGAAACGCGGTCCAGAGGGAAGGATCTCGCAAAAGATGACGTGCAAACTATTGTCGAATAAACAATCGGGTAGCAAATGTGTTAAATTGGCATGCAGATTGGAGATTGATCTTTAGATATGAATTAATCCAAGATTAGATTTAGACTTAGATTGAGGATACATTATTAATTTTGGGCGTTAGAAGTTTTTAAAACCGATTGACGAGACCTAGAGAGATTACCCATTACAGCAATACAAACTATACCATTTTTATTATAAGTTTGAACGTTTTTATAATATTAGTATAGAAATTGATAAAACATAGGTGTACTACATTTTATTTAAAAATCATTCAAATTTCTCAGGTTCTTATAACTATATAACTATATTTTACGCTCCTTCAATAGATTTATATTAGAAATTCCATCCCACAGCTCATCCTTCACAGGCAATTCGTTTAGTATCTCCACCATTAAGTTATGGAATAGGCTGCCCAACACCATCTGATTGGCTACCTCCCTAACATCTTTTAAAACTATTCTACATAAACACTTCTTAATCATATCCTACTTTTCTCAATCGTGAATGTGTAATTCTTGTATTGCATCGCCATTCCTGATCCGTGATATAATTTTTTTAGTTAGATTAAGGTTTTATATATTTTTAAGTTTTTCCCTAACTATGGTTGCCTGGAAGAGACCGCTTGTTAGCGATAAGGCACCCAGTTGCCCCCCTTATAATGTGTATGTATTATGTTATCTGTGTGAATAAATAAATATATCAGGATCTTTGTAAAATAGTTTAAAATGTCCTGCACTCAATTATATAAAATTACATGTTATTTGCTCATTGAGAACAGTTGACAAAGTTAAGTTGTCCTGTTAACTGTTTACATATGTTTCAGTTGCTTTGTTTTGTTCCATAAGTTTTGTCTTAATAACTATATGTCTTAAATATTTTTGCACTTCTTGCTTACCTCATCTAATGTAAAAAAAAACTCACAGCGATTGCCTAAAGAACGCTCGAATGGGATAATGTCGGTTATTTTTTCATTTAGATATGTCAAATTGTATTTTTACCTACAAAATGTTTAAACTAATCACTGACGTCATCGCTCCATACTCTATACAATCCAATTTAGTCTACCTATTAATTTTAATTAGAAATAGTTGACACGGTATAAATCTACATTAAGATAAGGCATGTCTTTCAAGCGTCCTTGGCAGTGTTTGACGTCATTGCTCCCGCGTCAAATAGCTCAAGGACCGACTAATCAGGTCACTTTCTTCGCGAACTAAAACTCTCAGGTCAATTTATTTTATAGTTTTCTAGCTTGTTGGTGCATACTGTTTTTTGGGTCAACTAAAGGATTTCTAGTTTAAGGCTAAGAAAATCGTGTCATAACGTTATGAACGTAAATCAAAAGCGTATTCAACATGACATGAAGGAGTCATAAGTAGCCGTTCGTTATTACGTAAGCACTATAGGGGGGGGGGGGTCTTTTAGTTTCTTATTTGGTGATTACGTCAACAGTAATTATTAACTTTGACACATTTTACTCAAACATTGTCTATGCTTCGAGGAATCCTACAAAAGTTATTTCGTTTATGTACTATTATTATTATTTTTTTTGCGGGGATTGCTTACTTTTTCTGACAAGTGGGGGGGGGATAAATCTGCTTACTTAATACTTGAAACTTGATTTACTAAGCTGTTTTAAGCATGAAAGTCCGGAGATTTTTCTGACCATGGTAACATACTTTAATGGGAACCATTCCTTTATAAAATCTATATCCTTATTATACAAAACGTGTGCAGTTGTACCATAAAGAATGGTTTGGTTAGCAGTTGATACACAATTTTATATTAAAATAATTAGCCCTGAGTGCATACCTCGTCTCTTATCCTTAACAAGGACAAAGGCACACAATTGTCAGTCTTAAGGATATGAAGAAATTATATTAGTTTGGGAACAATAACAGATCTATGCTTCTGATATTTTGCCTTTCAATAGTCACAAAACGAACACTCACTACAAAATTATAAAATTGAGGACGTAAATTATAACAAATATAATAGGCAAAGAGGTAATCAAAATAAAAGTACGTCTAACATTATTCGAGTGAAACAAAGCAATAGGGAAGTGATTCAAAAATGTGGCGATCAATCTCATCAAAATTTGTATTTTGTATTGTGAACAGCAGTTATATTTAGCAGCTTTTCTATTGGCTATTTGTTTTTATATGAATAAGCTCATAGCAAAGGTTTCCTGCATTGATCACATTTTCTAGATTTTAGATTAGATTAGAGAGAGATTAGATTTCCGTACTTCTAGAGTTGATTTTTGCCGTTGTGTGTGGTGGGGTTGAATAAATATTTTTATGTATAGTTCACGGTAACGGTTAAGATTCAAAAACGAAACTCACCGCGACCTACTACGACTTCCGTTTGTCAAAATCCAATACGTTTCTGACATACTGTAGTGACACTTAGCTAAGACTCTTAAGTTTTACCCTAAGTACGGCTGTAGGTGTACTATTTATGATTGTTTCTAGATTTTTGTTGACGATTACCTCTAACGTCCTATAATGATAACGGTTGTGCATATCTTAATTTTTCCTTTACACATATTAATTGAGCTCACCGTATCAAATCCTTACGTTATCATATTCCAAGGTTATGATCTCATTTTGCTAAATGTCGCGCAATTTGTATTTAAATATTTGTTACACGTTAAGACGCTCTACTCTCTTACGATAACAGTATTTTTTTCCTTCTATATAATGTGGTGTGTGTACCACGATGTATAAAAAGAATGTTACGCCATATCTATCAAACTATTTAATCACCTTCCTAGAAGTTATAGATCACTGTCGTGTAATGCTTTCAAATATGGTGATATTTTTTTAAAGGCAAGGTGTCTTTATAGCGTATTCAGACCAACAACAATTATAAATAACTCTGCTTATTATTATGACATTATGTTAATGTTCTTATTATATGACATTTGTATGCCTATCTTTATATATGTCTGATTGTGCGTATTTATATAATTAATCGATCTAAATTTACTTTCTTTTCGTAAAAAAAACGATTTAATTACATATTTATTAAATAATTCGACAGATATGAAAAGTTTAATTCATGTGAATTCTTAAGTGCATAAAAGAACTAGGGATAATTGAAAATCAGTGATAAGTGTGATTGCCATATGCTAAAATCGTATTGATAATCTTAACTATGGAAAACCCTAAACAACAACTGTTCAGTAGTAAAATTCAGACCATTGTATTAGCCAGGATAAGTTTACAAATATATTTGGAACAGAAATGTCGAGCTATTGAACGTAAATATCACAATCTTGCCTAACATAGAGGAATCAATTTCCCGCCCTTGGCGCCCAGCTAAGGCGGGCGGGCGTAACATTCAAATACAATCTACGTAATGTAGGAATACCAGTTTCTACCTAAACTGTTATTTACACATATATACTTTGTTGACAGACGAGATTAGTTATATTTAATCTATTAGGTTGTAAACATTCGTCACCGGTTCAACAGCCCGTGACCTAACATGGAAATATACTAATATTTACTTTGATGACGACACAACTTGTAATATTCTTGTATATCATGTTATTTTTTTCTGCGGATTTTCTTGATATGACCAGATACTTGTTTGTGTCCTAATACTTGTTTAACGGAGTGAAAATTAGACCTTTATCAATAATGTTATATTAAAATTTTATTCGATAATTTAATATTTATACAAGACAACAGCTAAACGGTGCATACCCTGATAACATATCGCATTATCTTCAGGTTAAAATCTTTATCTGTTATCAATACTGCGCTAATAAAGTGTTTCATTTATGGTATTAATATTTATTACCAAGATGAGCGCTACAAAAGGTCGCTGATTGTCTTTTCTTCCCACCAAGCTCGTTCCAAGATACTAGTAAATTAATCAACTCAATGACAAAACACAATGTCCTATATTTGGAGCCTCCAGGTGTGATCGAAGAAATCGATATAAAGGCAACTACCGAGCATTTACTTGAAATATTAATAAGCTCCATATAGCAACTGAAAGATTTCTGCAGTAAGGTAGTGAAATGCGTCAAAAGCATAGCGGACGCGAGCCTACGGGAATCGCCTCGCCTATGAAAATCGGATAGGAATAGTAATGTAATAGGACATTTCTAATTATATCCGTATAAAATAAGGGGATATTGGGATATTTAAAAAAAATACAGAACATAGGAGATTCCTAAAATATAGCTCCAAATATAGTTACAATACGATTTGATCGCAAACGCAACGTATATACATTCTTATATAAAATATACAAAATGTTGCGTAACGTTTGGCACACTGATCCATTCCTATATATTCCATTCTTATATACCAATGTATATAAGAAAAATATAAGATTTATGTGCAAACGTAACAAATATGGAGAAGAAAAAATAATTTGTAAATTACAATAAAATCCTTTAATGATTTAGAATGTGGCGGTATACTCTCTGAATATCAATGAATATTGGCCAGAGGCCAGGCACAACGTTTAGTTGCTTTTCTGAATGTCGTCTATCTGGGAAATTCTTTTTGAGAAGAGTCGATTGGTAGGTAGTATCCTCTTCTGTACATGGATGAGTTGAACGATGATGATATGTTAAAAAAAATCAATGTCTTTAATTATTTATATTTAATTTCAAGTGAAATTTATTCTGCATTCACGATTTTCTTATTAAAGTGTTAATTTGATCATTTCTTTATACACACTTTACTTATTTATTTTAGTGTGGATTTGAGGTGAAATGATGAAAACTTTTGTAAATACCACATATATTTATAACTTTTTCTTATTATATATTTAATTGCATTTAGGTATTAGTGCTGTAGATGTGGGGGATGCCGGGGTATGTAGTCACCCGGATGACTCCAAAGGAAACAATGCGATTGTCAATGACATCTTTATTTGACGTGCATTCGCGTCAATCTCTAAGTACAGACTGTTTTATATGTGTTGTTACATTGTCACTTATAAAACTACGCTCACAACTATATAGTATATATATATATATATATATATACCCCTACAGTGCTAATTAGGACGCAAGCAAGTCGAACAACTCCGAACACTCTCAATGGTAAATTAAGAAGAGACAGCGAGAATTATGAGGTACCCATCTGTGCTTATCACTAACTAATGTTGGGGATAATGGTTGTCCCTAACTAAGGCTACAATTATTCCGAGTAAAATATGTCTTTAAATAAAATATTTTTTTTAATCCAGCTCAATCCAGCCAGCTGCTTGTGTCTTATTGGGATAAGTTTGAATATATAAACCTTGAGTCAATCAATATCCTTTAGGTTAACAACCCGTCTAGACACAGAAATGACGATGTTTGCGACTCTGTTTTAGTAATTTTCCAATAACCTAAATTACAATTGAACGTTCGTAATTAAGCAATCCATTAGATTAATATACATTACGTATGTACAGTAAAAAAATACTACTTTTGTGGTTAAATACAAGAGATTTTTTCGAAAGAGTTTATATCCCCTTGAACACTAAATAAGCCAAATCTGAATTTCATAATATATTTTGATTATAATTAATGTTTTTCTTAATCTACTATAATAGATTATGTTTGCCTACAAACCATACGGGCTAATCAGCCGAATTGCCCTCGTTTAAATAAATAACTTTTATCTCTTCCGGCCCTTTCTTCAATTTGTGTTTGTATACGCTGTGAAGAGACGAATGACTACCCAACGTTAGTTAATACTGTTTTGACTTGATATATAAAAAAAACCACTGTGGTTTGTATTAATGTAACAATAGCAGTCTTGTTTGGAGCGCAACAAATATGAAAATAATTCTTCAACTTTTTTTTTATGTTGCTCATCGTTAGGCTATCTTATAACTGACCAGGTAGGCTATTTATTAGCCGCAGTAGCTCGTCGTTCCTCGTCATAGACGTTGTTTGCTCTCTTGCCTTGCCTTTCGGCTTGGTTCTGTGCTTCATGCTGTACCATTCCGGCCGAGCCAAGCTCGCCAAAATAGTCCGGGCTGGGCTGTCAAGATTCTTAACCTTAAAGCGTAACAACCATTCCAATCCAGGTAATAAAACATAATCCACTCATCTTTTATGTCTCAAAAAAAAATGTGAAAGACTATTCTATTCTATTCTTTGATTCTTCGTGTAACTAAAATTTTTAATATTATAATTATTGTGTATAGAAATAAAAGCCTCTATCGTTAGGCGAATTTATTAGTGGATAAAGTGAATTATATATGTCAGAGAATGAATATTTTAAAATTCCCGCCACTCTGAAGTTAGTCGTAGAATGTGGTGTGGTAAGGTAAGGTAGACTGTCAACGTTGACAATTGACAATACCTAGTCTGTGTGATCTACCAAATGTCAGTGGCGCGATTGTTTCGTGGCAGTAAGTGAATTCTTTAGTCACTTGAGTTTCGAACGTCGCCTGCGCCGGACGTGCGCACTGACTGTGTTATAATGTCGGACGACGGTAGTAACACCAATTTTGCAATTATTAATCGCGTTGAATCTGCGACATATATAATTATAAAACTTAAATTTCAGAAAAAAATGTTGCCAAGCTCTCTTTTTTTATGAAGTTTATATTTATCTACACATCGATGCCTTAATACAGAAATTCAGTACAATGATAATAATTTAATAAAAAGAAAGGCAACCTTATCGCTTTCGAGCTATCTGTTGAGAAAAAAATAGATAAGGCAAGAAGTGTAAATGTACAAAAGACACTATTTAGACAAAACTAATAGAACAAAGCAACGCAATTATAACGTATGTAAAATCAAAGGGACACAATAAAAAGAAAGATAGATATATATCAATCTATCCATTCATTTAATTGCAATTATCGAAATTATGTTGAATGTTTATCATGTCCACTGCCAAGTACGTGACATTTTGATCGTGACAAATTACGATCCACCTTGACGCATTGTTTACAAATATATAATTTATAATTGGTTAATTTGTTATCAATAAATTGTTGCCCTTTATAATTAAATTCAAATATAAACTCAGAAAACAAATAATAATTCTGCTAGCCAAATTGAATTTCGATTCTTCAGAGGCCATACTGCATACACAAGCTTATAACAACTCTCAGGCACACTCAAATACAGAGTGTATTTTACGCACACACGCCCATTTACATACTAATACATTCTCGCATACATCGGTCTTCTATGAATTTTGTTTAATTAGATGTAAAACTAAGATTTTTTTTGATTGTATACAAGCACCGTGTACCACTGAATAATTGTAATATAGTTACTGACAACACGGCGGCTCCTGTGCCTTAGATCAATTTTGTCAGTCACATGGTGAATAATATGGATTGTGGATTAAAGAATAAAATTAAAAATGGTTTATTTTCCATCTTCCTCACTAAAGATAATATTTACATAATACTGTTTGACAACACATAATGAGAATTCCTTATCAGATGTCCGGTTTATTTATAACGCACGGTCATAGGGTCAATTTGATAGCTGTCATAATTTTTTCCACCTCGTTTTTAATCATTTATATTAAAAACCCTAGGCCGGTGAAGAGGTTGTGATTGTGTGTTGGTATTTCAAACCTTTATGTCTAGTACTGGGCACTGTTAAAACAGTTTAACAGCTCTCTGCTTTGATTAATATACATGAAAATGAGATCGCATATGTTGCACCACGATGTATTAAAAAAATTGTTACGCCATGGCTATCAAACTGTTTAATTACCTTCCTAGAAGTTATACATCTCTGCCTTGTAATGCTTTCAAGAGGAAGGTGATCAAGGTGTCTATATAGTGTTAGCTTCTAATAATTATTTAATTAAACACCAAACATTTTTATGAAACATATTCTTAAGAATCTTGCTACAAGTGCGCATGTGCAATAGTTATTCATTTGACTCGTTCGATTGTTTACGAGTTGTTACGAATTGACTCGACCATCCCGAGGTGGGATGGTCGAGTCGGAGGAGGGAGTTGTGATTATAAAAGAGGTTGTGACACATGCGCACGGGCCTTTTCTTGGTACAAGTTTGAAGTTATACAGTTCACGTAAAATCAGTGAAGTAAATTATAGTGAATTAAGTCATCATTGAAGTGTTTAATTCCCTACCCTAAGAACTAGATCAACTACCGCTAACAATAGCTTGGGCGAGAATTTAGACCATAAGTTTGACAATTATAAATATGCCTATTTTTATATGGCTGATTGTGCGATTTTTTATAAATGTACCACGTTCTTTGCAAATAAATTATCTATAATTATTACAATACTATAAGCGAGCTTTTATTAAACATTAGCAAACAAACAAAACAAGATTGATACTTGTGCATAAGGTATGCACAATTATCAATCTTGTTTTGTCGAGATATACATCTAAACAGTACTTGCTAGCTAAGTCGGATTCAAACAGAACCGTTAACTTTCTAAAAGTTATTTATAGTTACGATTGGTATTTAAATTTAAGGTGAACAGGTCCGAGTTTACTACCGATTACATGAGAGAGCTTAGTAACTCGCTTTAACACATAAAGTAGTATATAGAATGTTATGTAAATTAAAGTTCGTCAAACGGCCTTATGTTTGAGACCCAATATGGGCCGCCCATGCCATGAATTTCATGGTAAGGGGGGAGGGAAGAAATCGGCTGGATATAAAACATGTGGAAACTTGAGATTGCAGTTAATATAAAAACTCTGTACAGCAAGCACCAAGCGCGAATAATCTTTATTAAAATTGATTTGTAATTATGTTTTGAAAATTTTCTTACTGTATTTTGTTAAATTCCTAGTAATCTCTACCTAAAACTTATCATTTAATTAAGCAATTTAACTTTTTGATATTAAAAATTATGTATTAACTGGGAGGGGCCTAAGAAGGAAATGTAGCGATAAACTACTTACAAATACTGATCATTTACAGCGATTTTTTAAAATATTATCGAAGTAAAAGTTGATTACTCAACAATTCATTTAAAATTATTTTTAACCTTAATTGAGTGCCTTATAATATGGACTAAAATACGTTGTATGTTACCGTTGTTACGGAGTATTCTCTATGAATATTTTTTTATATAGAACACGAGGCAAACATGAGGCTCACCTGATATTAAGCGATACAGCCCTTGGATACAATACCAGAGGGCTCGCGAGTGCTTTGCCGGCTTTTTAAGAATTGGTACGCTTGAAGGAGCCTTTTAAAGTTGATATCGTTCGGAAAAACTTCTGTGGGCAGCTTTGTTCCACACAGTGGTGGTGCGCGGCAAATTGTGTCGTAAAACCAGTTGTGGAACGATGGATGTCGAGGTGATACGGGTGAAATTTCGTATTCTGCCTCAATGTCCGATGATGAAACTCAGCTGCATGTATTAATCCGAACAACTCCTTTGAACACTCTCATATAACAAATAATGGTAGCAGTAGTCGCAGACAGGGTACACTGTATGCTTCTATAAAAGTATTCAAATAGTTAGGATATAGACGTAGACATAACATTTATTACTCATGAATCATACACACAAAATAATATTAATCAAAAAATAACAAAAAAAAAATTAATAAGGTATATTTTAAGTGTGTAATGTGTGTGCGTTGTGGTATTAACTCCCAGGCTCATCAGTATGCTGTGGACCGGACGTGTTCCGCAGCGCTGGTCATTCTGCCAGAGACCACAACAGTTTGCGCCTCAGACGGAAAAAAAGAAAAAGAATCTAATAATATATGTAATAGAAATATAATAATAATAGCAAAAAATAACAGTGTAAGTAAAGTCTTGGAAGATTTGTGTGCAGAAGTATATAATAAATAAAAAGATAAAGTTAATTATAAAAAATCTTAGAAACTAGTCCAAACTGTATTTAAACAATTAGAATGTTATCGGAAGTAACTAGCACTTATTAAAAGTTATGAAATAAACATGTGGGGGACTTGTGGAAAATGAGATTTATCGAAATTTCATTACCCAACAAATAATATTTTCAAACAGATTGTGGCCATTTCTTAACGTCGTACTTATGACTGTACAGAGATTAAAACCGTTCTAATATTATCGGAGCCAGACAGATATTTTCGCGACGTCAGAATAGAGCTTTTCATTACTTGCACAATAAGTTGGCATTGCGAACAAATTTGCTCAGCACCGACCGACCGCTGCCTTGGCTGTTTGCCAGGCATTGTCAATTAACACACCTTCTATTGATATTACATTATTCGCTTATCGTTACAAAACTAGTCCTAGTAATATTAAATTATGTTAATTTTACGTCTTAGGTGTCTTAAGAGATTCTGAAAATATGGGCTTCAAGTGAAGATATAATCGCTTAAAAGGCTTGCAACTCAGCCGCGATCGGTCTTTTGGTAAGCCATCGTCCTATATTAAGCTCTCATCTTCTGCATCGTAATTAGCTACAGTCAAAACCGTTTACGACGACATCGTTTAGAACAACATACCGGTTATATTGACCAAAATCAAAAGTCCTCACTGAATTCTATTGTATTAGGTTCTTAATAACAACCTCATCGTCTGTTACGACTATCGGTTTTTACGACCAAATATGAGTAGTAGTAAATTAGTTATAGTTAGTGTTACATATTATTTTATGTACTTGTCAAAAATGTAAAACTGTTACCGTCTGCAGGTATTTTTTTTTTTATTTCCTATTCTTGGGATGCCTGGAAGAAATATCTTGTTAGCGATAAGGCTGTCCGTTGCCGGATAACTTATGTGACCTGTTAATTTATTTGTATGTTTAAGGCTTTAAATGTAAATAAATAAATATATTAGAGAAACAAAATATTCATGAGTTTAAAATGATTCTAAACTCTATCTTGCCTCAATAACAATTACTTGGCTAGTACTATTACAAACAACGTATTGTTTGGTACATGTCAAACAAATTAACAATAAAATTGACTCTATAAATAAGACCTGATAATAAACCGTATAAACATGGTAAGTAATGACTTGATCACGTCGACCAAATTTCATACACAATTAATAGGAATTTTGTTATGAAAAATTAAGGTACCTGTGTTTTGTGGTGCGTGAATCGGCCGATACTTAAAGATTAACAAAAAAATTGTATTTTGCTTAAACTATGTATTCATATAACAGACTTAGAGACAGAAAACCATAACCCTGATATCAATTATCATATTTACTGTTTGTTATATTAAATTTCTAAAAATTAATAGTGTCAAACGTGAGATGTTATATACTCTTTATGTAGTAATCCTTGTATAATATTCTTATAAGCGTGGTTTCACGTTTCACAAGGATATTATTAACTCTAGTGAGACCTGGATTAGTGAGAAACCATTGAGAGTTCCAATGAACAGAGACCCTCTGTACTTTTCGATTTGATATTTGAATTCTGAATTAATGAAGATTTCTTTGATTCACCTCTATAATTGGGAGTTCAATTCTCAATTCCCATAAGTGAGATAGATTTGGGACCAAGGAAAAACAAGGAAGTTTTTTTTTAAATTAATTTCGTAACTCCATATTTAAGCATTTTAATTAACAGTTGTAATTATTAATTATAATTGGTACATCACTCTTGGTCCCTTGAGATCCCGATGAAATATGTCTCTCTGTATTATATTAGTAAGGTCCAGATTGTGATAATATTTCTCACGAGAGGAAACAATTAATGATTTGTTTTTCTCGTGTCAAATAATGTGCTTATAAATTATTTTCGTGTCGTTGATTGAGTACTTTGTTGTTCCGTTGTGATTTATGTCCGAAATTGTTAACACATGATTTAAGTTAATTTTTAGCCATGTAAAGCTGTTTCTATTTTTCTAAAAATCCTTGATTTCGATTCAACAGAAAATTTGTTATCCATAGTCATTGGAGGTAGACATTAAAATACATTTATTTTTTCACATGTTTAATTCACACACACTCAACCCATAGTGTTTTATTTTGTTTGTTGCATTAGTTCAGTCATGTTTTTGTATATTTTCTGCCCGCGATGCAAGACTGGTGACCTCTCACAAAGATGGGCAATACCTGCAGCATGTTAACCCGCTAAATGGAATATGGTAGAGGAAAATCAAATTTATTATTATTATTGTAGTCCTTAAAATCCGTTTTTCATTATGTTACTTTTTTTATTTGTATTTTTGTGAAATAAAGCAGTCCTAGTAGCTTCAACGTGCGACTATTATCCTTGAGGTCGTAGGTTCGATTCCCATCTGTACACTTATGTACTTTCTTCCATGTGCGCATTTAACATTCGCTCGAATGGTGAAAGAAAACGTCGTAAGGAAAGCGGCTTAACTCAGACGCAAAAAGTCGAACGCGTGTGTCAGGCACAGAAGGCTGATCTACTACTTGCCTCTTAGATTGACAAAACATACAGACATTTGAAGCCCAGACCTAAAGAAGTTAAATTAAATTTTTTGTCGTAAGTTTGTACAAGTTTTGTAACGAATTATGTAGTTCAAAATTGTCATTACAAAGTGCCATTATAAACTATAGGGCGTATCGCCAAAGTAGATTGTCGTCCCACGGGAAGCTTGCAGAAAGCTAAATATAGTTCATCTGAGATTGTAGCTAATATGATGATAGTAGATGTTTAAGCTCAAATCATTTTATAAGTTCAATTTATAATTATGTACAAATTAACGTTTATATTTTGTAGTGCAAAATTAATAACGATCCATGCATTCCATGCTGGATAATACTTCATCCAAAGCTAAGTCTCCACACCTAGGGGTCCTACATGGTCTATTAGATTTTTAGTACAGGGGCCAAACGGGCAAAAGTCTCACCAGATGTTAAGTCATACCGCCCACCATATACGCTCCCATTGCCAGAGGGCTTAGACCTTACGTCAAATTGGTTCGGAAATACTTCAGTGGGCAGCTGGTTCCACATAGGATAAACAACCTTGAAAAACATTTTAATTAAAAAGTAAAAAGATATATGTGTACCGAATTAATGAACTAAAAACAGACCGCAAATTATCAGTCTTTAATTTACATACTGGGATGCTTACAATGCACGGCATTGTCTCATATATATATATGGGTACACTGTATAATGCATGTTGCACTATTAATACACACGATGTTTGTACGCCTATAAATATCCTATCATGAGTCTCTTTGATGGCGTGTTTACCTCTTGGCCCTTTCAATAATATTACCTTCTTGGTAATAACAAAACGTCGTTTGTTGTTTATATTGAAGTTGATAAAGATAATTACGACCCTAAAGTGTTTATCGTTAAAGCTGTAGCCTAACTTCAATATTGTCTGAATATAAACTAATTGGATTATGAATGAAATTGTACGAAAATATTTCATAATGAGCCCTAGGTTGACGTATATTGGCTTTGGCTAATGATACTCTATCAAAGTCAGGGTAGAGCTGCTAAAATTAATTCATTTAAACTAATAATTATAAAAGGCACAAGAATATAAATATATAATCGCTGCTATATGCTACAGTCTCCGCTATTTTTAAGACTTAAAAACCTTAGGTACGCATACTATAGGTCAGTTAGGTCTCAATTAGAGATAACCTTATCAATTGCCGTATAAATAGCTTGATCAACAAATAAAACAATGAATCATGTTGATTGCCAATGCATCTGTTGTCCCCTTGCCCCCCACGTGTCATCCGCATTCTGGCACAATGCATACACGTGACTTAACTAATAAACGTTTTTTTTTTTTAAATATATAAGAGGCAAACGGGCAGGAGGCTGAGTGATATGCACAGTCATACTACCAGAAGGCTCGCAAGTGCGTTGCCGTTGTTTTATCCTAAACACCCTGACTACCTTGGCTTGGATCAGACAATTTTACATTGGCTCTTTTTTTTCCTATGTGGTTCTTTGGGTATATTTAAAGTCGTACAATTTAGGCGAAAAGTCTGGAAATATGAATGTTAATACCCCCGTCCCTTCTAAACAAAGTTAAAGACTGACTGACTTTATATAATATAATGCAGAAATACCAACAGAGTTGATTGTCTATCTAACACCCGATCCACTTTTATCAAACAATTTCCTTTAGTATTTTATCTATTATTATTATTACATTGTGGTTTCACTGTTTTAATACGACAATTCTTAACCGAAACATTTGACTTTAACCCAGGATAGCAAGTAGTAGTAGTTGGAACCCTTAAAATGCTATTTGGGCCCTAAACTGTTCGGCCCTAGGCTGTTCGGTTTATTTGTTGTGTTTCCCCGAGGGAGTCAGTACGTAATAGATTTAAGGAACTACATATTATGACACTATCCGGTCAATATATTCTTGAAGCCTTGTTGTATGTACAAAAAAACTTAAACGATTTTAAAACAAATGGTGACTTTCACCAGTATAATACGCGTAATAGAACTAATTTGAGTGTACGACCAACCAGGCTCCAGAAGATAAACAATTCCTAATATGGAAATTGTATTCGTTTTTACAACAAACTCCCAAGCGAAATTAGAGAACTGTCACTTAATAAATTCAAAGCCCTTGTTAAAAGCAAATTAATTATAAATGTGACGAATACCTAAACGATCCTAATCCTTGGGGTTGATTTGCTCCAGTTCAAACAATTTGTATTAAAAACTTGGCGATTGAAAAGAGTGGCGGAAAGTTTCTTGCCAGTTCTTCTTACCCGCTCTACGACCTTGACTTGCGAACTGGTTGTAAATGTAAATTTACAGTTAATTTAATTTGTTTTTCTTGACGTTCATAAGTGTACATGTTTACCTATATGAATAAAGATATTTTGATTGATTGAGTGATTGAAACGACATTACAGGTGTTAATCATGTTTTATAAAAACATCCGTAAAATATTGCAATTAAACTTTTACGTAAATTCTGATCTGAGCAGAAATCATTTCCTCTGAATTTTGTAAACATAACCGCAAATGAACGTTTTCTAAGTAATTCGTTTCATTTTATATTAACTTGGTAAACTTCCCTTTGAAGGTTACTGACTTTTCAAATGTTACTTTATAATTACGACATATAATTTATTTACACATCTGTTTTCGAACAAAACTACGGTTGAAAAATACATAGACAATATACAAAGGCAACACATATTACATTGTTAAAGTGTACGAAACAGAAAACATAAGTTAATTAAGTACATGAATAGATAAAAAGAGAAAACTAAAATTTAACATTAAACAAACTACAACTATTAGTAACATTTTCTTTTACTAATGCAAAGTAAAGTTAAATCCCTCCCGCTTCCTAAAATATTTTTTATTATTTCCAATAAAACATTTTGTCTAAACTCGACCAAGTTTAAAACATTTACATTTTAATAGAGAAAAATACACATATTTTGCATTTTTCTCTATTAAAATGAAGCAATAATGTCAGTGAACAACTATTGAGCTGCTTTATTTATTTATTTACCCTTTGTTACATTTATAGAAAAGCAAATAAGATAATACATAACAGTTACAAGTGATGGAACGCGAATGATGTGCTAATAAGTGCATAAACAAATCTTAAGATAATACAAAAAAATTAATAAAATAAACTAAAAATAAAGAACTAATCTTACGGATTTATGAATTGTGATGTGACAAAACAATAATAAATACAAGAATTACAAAAGTCACGATTGAGCAGGACAGGAGGATGCTTTGAAGACTTTGAAGACTTAAGTCAAAGACTAACACTGCCTTATGAGACATATATATTATACGGGAAATTATAGCGAGTATTCCTGCATGTTCATATTATGTATTGTAAGGTAAAACCACAGAAAAGCAGTATCGAGTTTGCGGTTATATAAAAATAGCGTAATCTCCAGCAATCTAAACTCTTGTGGCGAGATATGCTCCGGTTCATTAATTTCTGCGTAGTAAATTATTTATTATTGTATAAAGTTAGATCTAGAATCCGGTAAGTAATAGTATGCATATTGCGATTAAACAATGACTCAAATGCCAATAGTTTTTGTCATACGGTAGCCATGTTTAGCACTAAATCTAGAATCCTCAAGCAATCTAAAGTTTAACAATTATACGCAAATGACGCTGCAAGAATAATATGAGGTTTTTAAGAGAACTATGATAAATCGTATGAAAACTACGTAGACATATCTGCCATCCCATACTTGGTTATAGATATGAATATATTAACTGGCGCCAGTTAACCGTGCTCTCATGCCATAACGAGTAGCGTTTTTAAATCATATCAAGGTGATTGTAATTGTATATTGTCCTTTCTTAATAATTTGCATTGATATCGGAATGCGTACTGGTTTACGTATTCCGTCGTTCCACAACTGAGAGATTTTGAAAGTAGCTTTTGCCGCGCACCACCACTATGTGGAACCTGCTGACCACTAAAGTATTTCCAAAACAACTCGACTTTGGTTCCTTCAAGAAAAGCGTACCAATTCTAAAAAAATGCCGGCAACGCACTCGCGAGCTCTCTGGCTCGTTTTCTATTTAAAAAAAAGCATACAGCAATATGATTCTTGTTATTTATTTTTATTTTTGTACAAAATATCAACTTTTCTTAATTATACAGAGTATTTTCCTGGGTGTATATTAATTTTTTATTACATAATATTGTATAAATTCTGCCCTCAAATTCTGCTTCTTTATAGTTTCAATTACGAATCCGATGTACAATTAAATTTAAACAAAATTTTTTAAATGGTCTTGATAATTACATTTCTTATTTCGATTCTTTTTGGTGATTGTTTTGCTATTTTATGGATGAACACTTGTTTGGTCAATGTCAACGATTGAAAAACTGTGAGCCCAAATTTCCAAAAATTCAATTAATTTATTTTGTCATAACCTTTTCATTTTAATATACTTAGTATTTTTACAACGACGTAATAAATAACCTATCTAGTTACCAATGCGTCCTATTAAGGCAATCTAAATAATTGCAACTGAACATGTATTAATAGAGTAGAATCTAGTTTCTAGCAAATAAATCACAGTATGAACAAATATGGTGTATCACGTGGTGAAATAAGCTCTCGTAAGGAACTATGATAAATTATAGCTCTGAAGATGTATGTTAATATTGTTTTAGGTTACTTTAAGCGAATACTATATATACAACTTTATTAAATTCTATTATATAACCTACCCTAACAGCTCTCAACACATCTGCTCTTAGTCTAGCAGACTCATTAAAAAAAATGTATTTCATACTTTGACTTCTATGACCCCAAGTGGGACAGAGGGCCAGAAATCCAGCCTGATCGATCCTGGGCAGCTTTATTTCACTTCACGTCATTTCCGCATTATACAGTTTTTAAGGCAGTATTTGCAGTGCACCGCCAACATATGGAACCAGCTGAAAAAAGCGTACTTATAAGGCCGGCAACGCATTCATTCGTGTCATTGACGCTGGGCGGCGGTTCACTTACATCAGATGAGACTGCCGTTTGCCTCATGTTACATAAAAAAAACAGTTATAGTTATATAAAAATTATACTTTCATCAATATATTATGTAAAGTGCAGTAATGCATTATCAATTTATTTAGAAATTGGCAGAATCCAGGTCAAGTAATAAATCTGAGCGTGAAATATAATTTAATTTAAAATAGCGGTAGTCGATCGAACCACAACGGATCGTTGTTACGGAAACCTATTTCTCTGATATTGATTTACGACTTTCTCAATTGACAATATTATTGTTACGTAAAATCAATTTCATGAAGGAAGAGCCGTAGGATCGCAATTATCCCTTAATCGCTTGCTTATTTGTCTGTAATTTCCCTTATTTATTTATTCCGTACAACTAACATATATTAAATAAAATACAATTATACTAAACATATAGCCAAGATGGAATACATAATTTAAACAAAAAGGTTCCAATATTACAGAAGGAAACAACTATTAATACAATAATAAGCTTTTAAGAGCTTTTAAGAGAGCACTGTTGGCCTAGTGGCTTCAGCGTGCGACTTCAACCCTGAGGTCGGAGGTTAGATTACTGGTTATGCACCAATGGACTTTCTTTCTATGTGCGCATTCAACATTCAATATTGGCTCGACGGCGTATCTCAGGACACAGGAGGCTGATCATTAGCCTATTAGATTAACAAATTATCATGAAGCAGATACAGAAATTTGAGGCCCAGACCTAAAAAGGTTGTAGCGCCATTGATTTTTTTTATCCAATACAATTAAAAATAATACCTAATTTGGCTGTGTGTGTGTATGTGGATGCTCATGATGCAGATGATTTAGCGCTATGGAGATTCTTAGCTTAGCAAGTGAAAGCTTAAATAGTGGTCGTTGTATGTCCGGGCTGTGCGATACAAAACTGAGTATTTTAGTTGGTGGTTGGTGGTTTAGGTGGTTCATAATATATTTTACAGACGCAATAACATTATACAAAAATGATAAGCGGGGAATACTTGTTTAAACAATTAAAGGAGAACGAGGTGTACGTTTTTTGTTTAGCTTCATCATAATCATCATGAGCTTTTTTTTGGTCTATTTCTGGAAGCACGTTGTTAAGCTTACAATAACGTTATTGTTTGTTGCAATTAGTAATAATAGGGAAGTAATATGAACGCCAACAATTATAAAAAGATATGAATTTTTGTACTGAACTAGTATACAGTTTCTACAGTATTAAAAAAAATCCAGCTGTGACACACCACTATGTTACTTTAATTAGGCCCTACATTTTCAACTAAAATTATATAAATGGCCGTAAATAATATGTATTTTCAAGAGAAACAAACAATATTAGATGTAAATACGTCCTTCGCATGTCAAAGTTACTCCGTACGGATATTTATGAGTTTACCGACCCCTCCTTTGTTCCCTTTTATTGACCTACTTATTTGGACGCTCGCTGTCTCCATTTTCAGATGTATTCTATTTTCAAAATCCAACAAAATTCAGGATTTTGTAAAGGGTCTTTTGTTCTACTGTTTTTCGTTACGTGTCAAGTTTCGGGCTAACTTTAACGGCTTCATATCAATAACGTAAATGTGTAATTTAATATGCTAAAGCAAGTGTTATTAATCTCAGGAAATACTGTTTCAAATTGAAATTTTCGTGTTAGTACATTCGTTGCGAAAGGTTTAATATGGTTGTACTGTATGAAAGTGTTCGTTTAATCCAAATTTTTTGAAATTCCTTTCATAAAGGAAATCTATTATAATTTCGCATTACATAGAATAGCGTTCGTTCGAACGTTCTTATACTAATTCATTAATGGTGAAATACAAAACATTAACCTCTTAGATAATATTAAGATGTCGTAGGTTTTTAAGGTTCAAAATAAGCGGAAATTTCCAAATTCCGTCTGTAAAAGCCTACCTAGGAGTTGCCACCTGAAACTTGAGTTCTTCGCAAATATAACAGAACAAAGACTACTTATCCAGAGTTCGCTATTTCGCGATCAATTCAAAAAAACATTGTAAAACGTTGTTAAAAATTAGAAGTAAAAACAAAGTGTAATATTTTTATTTATTTTTTGTAAAATTTATGTTCACCATAATTGTCATGTATTTTAGAATATATCATAACATATACTATAGAAAATACATTGTATGAAGTTATGTAATAAAAAAATAATATACGGAAAACTGTATTATAACATAATTATACCAATCTTTGATTAGATTTGAACGATATATATGACAGTTTAATCACGTTTCGAACCGACAAAACAATAGCATGCAGGTGTTGATTGCTACTATGGCGTTGACTGTTGGACAAGAATTTTAATATTTCAGGTGATTTATGGGCCATCAAGGAAAGTTCTTAACCGTCTGTTAAAAACTCAGACAATAGTAGATCATTCTATTTTTAGACATGTTTTGTCTATAGTTTATAGTTTCCCACACAAATTCCATGCACCTCTGCGTCACTTAATATTTATTTTTAAACCGTTTATCAAGTAGGTGTATGCATCATACAGATTTTAGATATTCTCTTCTTCAGGTCAATAAAGCGGTTATTACAAAAGGTTGGATCTTATCAATTTGAATTGCCTGAATTGAATCTTCCGCTAGTCTAAAAAACTTCTCGGACGTATTTCTTCTACTAGCCCATTTCTTGACTTGAATTTGGCCCATCATTATGAGCTGCAACAAATCGTATCGATGATGACGCAAAGCGAGATATGCTACATTCCACATTTTAACAGCCTTAAACTTTCGTGTCGTCCCGATTCGTTGAAGGATTATTTCATTCGTCAGTCTTTGGATCCAGCTGATGCGAAGCATGCGACGGTTACACCACATATCAAATGCTTCGAGGGCTCTTTTTGTGTCTTCTTTAATAATCCATGCATCACAGCCGTAGAGTGCTACTGGCTAGATCTAATTGAGTCGAGCCTTCAATTTCATACTAATATACTGATAACATAGTACTTTTCTCAGCTTATGAAAAAAAGCCTGGACCATTTCGATTCGACATTTAATTTTTTGCTCGGAATCCCATGTTTCATATTGTAGGTAGTATAATTATTTTATGCTTTTTATGTATGGATAATTTTAAATATAAAACAACCAATTGAGCACGTCTTAACTGCATATTCCTAAAATTCTATTGGTGCTAATCTGGGGCTATCCACCTCATCTTTACCAATATACTTAGTATTAAGGAGAATTGGTCTAAAGTAAAGAGCGTACCACTACCTGAAAGGTCGGCAACAGCTGGTCTTTTGCTTCCTAATTGAATGTATTTCTGTAATCGTGAAAATGTTGTTCAACTCGAAAATAACTGAAGATTTTGTACCTTTTTTTTTTAAAGCCTTCCCTGGTACTTACAAAAAATGTATTCCGTTCCCAAATTAGGGTTTATCTCTTCCAGATATGGACGCTATTAGGCTCTCTCGCTGAAATGTTCGTTACAAATTGCCAATGAAACGTTTGTGGAGCGTAACGTCTGGGTTGCTCCAAATACTCACACTGTTTACCCAACCGATTGTCTACGTTGTATAGATTTAATATGGATATGGTATACCATACCGTCTGTAAGTTGGTCAGGTCGTGTCTGACAATCGAAATCTGGCTTGATAGTGATATAAATATTGTCTAAGGCTACAGGTAGATTGGATATGTTTGATTTCGTATTAATTGATATGTAAATGCGGTTGTTTTTTTTTTAGCTGGCCATAACACCTACCATTGGTGGTACACACACTGAAAAACACACATGTTTATTAAAAAAGTTGAGTGCGGAATTGTAATACATTTATATGTATGTCCAAAAACCAGGCGTTGGTAGGTACTAATTGTATTTTTTTGAAGTGAAACTTCTTTATCGGCGTTAGAAAAAAAATACCGTCACATTTTTCGGTTACGCACCATCTTTTTCTTGTTCCTAGCACGGTTGATTCGATTTTTTTTTTTGGGAAAATATTTATAAAAATTCTTGTAAATTTCATGTGATTTTTAGATGTCATTAGATACGCCATACACTAGGTATATTAGCTTGGTTGAGACCCGCATACCTCTGCAACTTTTTGGGCAGGGTATGCGCAAATGCATTGTCACCTCGGTGATAAAAAAAAAAGCTGTTATAGCTTATACGTTCACTTTTTTAAAAGGGTATAATCATAATAATAGGGACAATTGTGATGATTTATCACTCTCTAACTTAACTTTCCAATAATAAGTAATGGCGAGATTTAATATGATAAATGTTTAAATTATTCTGCAGACAGAGATTTATTATGAGAGCTGTCTAAAGTCGATTGAATGCTCTATAATCTATTTTTAATCAACAGAACGACTGCAACATCATCATATTTTATACACAAACATCGTATAAAAAATATAAAAGTTATAGAGAGGATCTCAACCTTATTACATTAACTATTTTTTTATTTTTAAGTCATACAAAGTTGATACTTCATAAATTATAATTTTAAGTTTTATAGTTCATAACAAATAACATATTTCGCTAAAGTACCATATAAATAGTATATGTTAATATCTTATTTATTTATTTATTTATTGTATATAATCTTAAATAGAAAAGAAGTTGGTGTGGTGGAAACACAAACTGGACATTTACAGTATAACATTATAACCATAAACCAATTGAAACATTGACGCTCCATACGCCAATGCGAGCAACCGAATTATGACGTCAAAAAATTAACAATACTTGAATGAACGTATACCACTTACGAATAAAGTTCTTGCCGGAAGCATTTTTTTAACAATAGCTTTGCACCGCACATTCCTTAACGATGAATTCCTAAAACAATGAACAATTAGCTGAGTTTTTAAATCTAACACCCACTTCATACGATGCCCTTATACGTCTCAACGACGCCATCTTGTGACTCACTGACGCCAGTCGCAGGCGCATTCCTTTTTGGTCTACTGATCTTTTGCAACTTAGGGTTATTATAGCCATATTCGTTATCACTGAGGCTTGTGTTTTTTTTTCACATATCAATCAAATCAAACGGAGGCTCATCTGATGTTAAGTAATACCGCCGCCGATGGACACTGACATTGCGAGAAGGCTAGCAAGTGCGTCGCCGGGCTTTTGAGATTTTGTACCTTCTTTTCTTGAAGGAAGAAGAAGGTTCTTTTCTTTCTTTTCTTCTCTTTACTTATCCTAAGTATAATAGTAAAATGATAAGAGAAGATACTCTTTCCTATTTATTTAATCAATGGCGCTACAACCTTTTTAGATCTGGGCCTCAGATTTCTGTATCTGTTTCATCATCATTTGTTAATCTAATAGGCAACTAGGTGATCAGCCTGACGCACGCCGTCGGCTTTTTGGATCTAAGGCAAGTCGATTTCCTCACGATGTTTTCCTTCACCGTTGGAGCGAATGTTTAATGCGCACATAGAAAGAAAGTCCATTGGTGCACAGCCGGGGATCGAACCTACGACCTCAGGGATGAGAGTCGCACGCTGAAGCCACTAGGCCAACACTGCTCACTCTTTTCTAATAGCGTTTGCGAAAATAATATCGATTTCACGTTCGAAACGTTTGACGTCAGACATCTGTCCCTGACCAATAGCGATGTGACCTACATAGAAATGAACGTTCTTCATGATCACGTATTTTGTAATAAGGTCATTTATACTTTGTGGGTTAAGATTTCTTCTGTCCATGACTCGCATAGAATGTCAGGTACCTGACGTGCTGGCTGACCTTCACCGTGCAATAAATATTTGCCCGAAAGAAGATAGATGCCAAGTCGGGGTTTGAACGCATAACCTTATGGTATAAGTGGCTGTCCAAACATATCAGAAAACTTACGCAAAACATAATACAACGGAAAGTTGTGTACATGAGCCACATATCAACGCTTATTGAATTAAAATTAAATGAAGGTAAAATATAGCAAGTTTGATTAGTTTTCATAAACAGTCACAAACTTTGCATAAGGTTAAAGGTTTAGTTATTAACAGTAACAAAAAAAAACTATTTATCATAAAATTAACATTGATTTGTGTAATTCTGTATTTTATTTTGTATCGAAGTACTACACGCGATGGCAGTTAAATGCCAACTAAAGTGTCTAGGCGAAACGGAATACGCGTGGACAAAGTGGGTGAGAGAGACAACAAACTGAATAAAACGCGGGGATTCCCCGGGGATACTTAGTCCCGACAAAAAGGGCTCGTAGGAGGCCCCGACACATACTAACGGATCCGGATGATCCAATTACCAAACGATAAATTAAAAGCCGCCCGCGCGGCCAATAATACAAAAAATAAAAATACACAGATTAGGGTAAAAACCGCCTTCACCGGGGAAGGCGAGGACCTTTACTTCGTACCTAGCTCACTCCAGTGAGCTTCCATCGTGCCCTTCAGGCGATTGACCACCCCGCGACGGCCCAAGCCGAGGTTCGAGACTCACAGGAGACGCCCTTGCGCTAGCCGCGGGATAAAACGCCATTCTGGCCGAGCTACGCTCGCCAAAACAGCCCGAGCTGAGCTGTAAAGGCCCTTAAGGCCAACAGCGAGATTCCATACAAAAAAAAAGGGATACTTAGTCCATGCCTCGTTTGCAAGGAACTAGATCAAACAACATGTGCGTTTACACTACTTTTTTTAAAAGTATGGTTTTTCGCCTATATATCGGTATCGGATGCATCCCTAGTATAATTTGGTAAAATTTGCTATTTTTTTAGGCTGAAATGGCCGAGACCTAAAATTATATAGTACAAAAGCTCGAATGCCGGAAATAGAAACAAAATTGGCATCGAAAAGGCATGTTGCCTTTAAACATAGTTTTGTATTTATTCAGTATTCATTTCATGTGTGGTGTAGACATAGCTATTTTACAAGCATTTCATAAAACAAAATATATGGCGATTAAAAGAGTTCCTGTCAGTTCCAGTTGCCAGTATATCGAATAAATCGTTTCTTGGGAATTGTGTCAGATTCTACAACAGGCTACCGAAGTGTGTAACTGATCTTACGACTAAAAAGTTCAAAAACGTCATCAAAGGAATAATAATTAAAAAAGCGTATTATAAAATCCAAGACTATGTTGACGATAAAGATGTATGGCGCTAATTCATCTCTGCATGTGCGGCTTCCCTGGCAACTTGCGCTGTGCAAGTGTGTGTATCTCATTTTACACTAATAGTAAAAACTCAATTCTCTTTTGCATTGTATAGAATCTCTGTATACCTTGCATTATATAAACTTCTCAGCCGATTATTACTATTGTAACCGAGTCTTTGTAAGCTAAACCATTGTTGAAAAGAGTGTCCATGGAGTTTCTTGCCGGTTCTTCTCCATGAGACCCACTTTTTGGAACCGTGCAACTAGACGTTTCATAAGAGCCTGCAAAGGCCTATTTGAAATAAAAACTTTTGATTTTGAGTATAAATCATGAATCAATAAAAACAAAAAACGATAAATCAATGGCTCTACAACCCTTTTTAGAACTAGAAGGTTAAGCTAATAGGCAAGTAGGTGATAAACCTTCTGTGTCTGACGCACGCCGTCGACGAGGCAAGCCGGTTTCCTCATGATGTTTTCCTTCATCGTTCGAGCGAAAGTTAAATACGCACATAGAGAGAAAGTCCATTGGTACAAAGCCGGGATCGAACCTACCTCATGGATGTGAGTCGCACGCTGAAGCCACTAGACCAACACTGCCTTATCAATAAGTGTATTGAATATTGGGAAGTCGGCTAAGCCATGTGCCTTAAGACGTTACGCCTTCCTATACGTTAAGAGGCTTGGCATTATTGTGTTCGACATAAAACGCATTATCTAAATTTAAATCTGAGCAACGACGCTTGCGCACGTGATTAGGGGCTCGACTCTCGGTTTTATTAGTCAACGATGTGTTTAATGTGATGTTGTAAAGATCGTAGTGGTAAATATAGATGTTACTTCGTTGTTCGTGTCAGGTCTGCTTTTAAAAGAACGAGGCGTATCTTTCGATAATTGTTAATAATAATTAAGACTCATTTATTCATTGAAACATTTACAAAATATACACACTAAAAAATAAATAAATTGTATATTTTTATTTTCGAGGACCTCGTAAAGAGTATAGGTCTCAGCCAATTGGCTCTATCTCTCTCTGTCTTAAGTATTTTTCTCCCAATATTCAACAACTTCACTTAGCTCGTCAGCCCATCATGCAAGAGAGCGACCTCGCTCTCTTTTACCTGGTGGACCTTGCCACTTTGTTACCCTTTTTCATCTTTCTTTGTCCGTCCGCCATTGTTCATGCGAGCGGTATCGCCCGTTTCCACTTATTTTTTTTGCAATGGGATAACTTTTGTTTTGTTTCTTCTGACCTTCTACGATAATTATGTCGACAAATGAGTAATGCCATTACAAATGAAATCTCATTCAGTTCAATTTGACTTACTCCCGTATGATACGTTTATCAACATTATTTTTTTGTAAAAATGAGTCCAAAAACTGGATAATTATCACCACACAAATTATTTTTTAAAATATGATATATTTGTTATATTTGATTCAATTCTACGATATCGAGAAGCGGAACAGTCGGCTTTTATTCATTTTTTTCTTTATTTTCTCTACTACCATTACTCTTTACGGTATTAGCAGCTAATCGTCGTGACAGAATAACAGCTAATATATAAACAAAATTCAATTTCAAATGAAATAGAATAAAAGGGAAACTTAATTATCGGCGTTGTAAAAAAAATACCGTCACATTTTTTCCGTTACGCGTCACATTTTACCGTTACACACCATCTATTTCTTGCCCCTACCATGATTGATTCGAAGATTAATAACAATAGCAATGATAGTAATAATTCTATTACAATTAATGAAATTCTGTAATAATCTTAGTACTGATAAGGTAAAATGAAACAATTGTATTATTTGTATTTATGTCTATCTAAAAGCTTTTTGTTAAACTTTATTTAACCAATTTCTGTAAAGTTGTATATAGTAGATCATTTTTCGAAAAATAAGGTCATAAAGCTGTTTCAATTCTTACGTGTGTACACTAGTACAAGCACACATTTTTTTAAAATAAATACTGTATGTAATGTTGTATAACCACTCTCATACTTCTAATCTAACAATTCGCTATTTAGGTCAATACATTTTATTGTATGCACCTGTTTACTCACATTTTATTGGGTCATAATACTTAACTAATCGCTTTACATACACATACATATAAACGTTTACTTCTATCGTAATATTATAAAGTGGAAATACCATTTTAGTACGTTTAAATGAAATCTAGACGGGAGTGTTTTCTTCCACTGTTAAAATGTTTCTGTATATATGCTCTCAGCTCATACATACATACATACGAGGACATATATACCAGTGTATTATTTTAACTTTTGTTTTTCTCATTTATAACATTCAAAGGATAGCTGTAACTTACACGTATATTATATTACGAATTATTTTCATTTCGAGTCCTTTGAGTCGTGTTTAAAATTCGCGTTTGTTTGAATTAGTACACGCGTTAATCAATACAAAATTATACGAGAATATCGAGTTTTATACACCTTATACGAGTGTGTTCCAATAAGTACTTAGACTCCAAAAAAAATAATATTTTTCTTAAAAAATTGGCGATTTATTAATCAACATAATCTCGTTTGAATTGAACCAGAGATGTTCGACTTTTTGGGTCTAAGGCAAGCCGGTTTCCTCACTATGTTTTCCTTCACCGTTCGAGCGAATGTTTAATGCGCACACAGAAAGATATTTGTGATCAGCCGGGGATCGAACCTACGAGCTTACGGATGAGAGTCGCACACTGAAGCCGATAGGCCAAGACTGCTCTCTTAAAAAGCTAAGAAAATTTTTCATACTTTGAATGTATGTAATCTAGTCCGGTGAGCCGTCAATGGTCCGTGTATATCAGAAAATTGAAATTGTACGAGTAAATTGATGTACCGTAGAAAATGCAACCTAATTTTCAGGCTGATCGAGTTTAAATTACGGTACATATGAGAGGGACTAGATAACAATGTGTCGTACAAGTTTTATCAACGACTTCGCTTCCAATTTTTCCTATAGAACTAGGGGCAAACGGGCAAGAGGCTCATCTGATGTTAAGTGAAAGACATTCACATTGCCAGAGGGCTCGCGAGTGCGTTCCCAGCCTTTTAAGTATAACTGTCTAAGTCAAATACTTCAGTGGGCAGCTACTTACATGTGTGTATAAAATCTAATAAAACAAAAGCTTCTAATTTTATTGTTTTTTACTCTTGTCTATGTTTTCTATTAAAGTATGTCCTTATCTACATTTTAGTTCCTATTTTATTTATTTAAATAAATAAATTACCATTACGGTTCAATACAACTAAAATAAAAGCCTATTAACACAACAATAAAAAAATAATACTAATAATTAATCCGCAAGCCGGTTGATTTTATTTATGCTGCAAAAAGGTAACGGAGATTATCAGCTTTTCTAAAGTAAACTATTTCCATTTGTACAACCGTTCAACGTGAAACTATGATGAGTTCGCATAAATATAATGTGATAAATTATACGTGTGACAAGTCTTTAATAGCAAATTATTCGTAAAGCCGGGACGTGCAAACCGCGTTCTGGTTAGGCAGCGTGATCGATCGCGATAATCGTATTTTTGCGAAGTTTTTCTATTATTTGAGTGAGTCGAAAATACAAGGCAGAAAACAAAATACCATCCGTAACACCTCGACGTCCGTTGTTCCACAACTGAGCCTTTTTTGTCGCGCACCACCACAGTGGAACCAGCTGCCCACTGAAATATTATATGTCCACTGGTGGCGGTATCACTTAACATCAGGTGAGCCTCTGGTGAGGTAATATAAAAATCTAACTAACTACTCAATAAGTCCATTCTCAACCAACTAAACTATCATTTACAAACGGATGCTTAGATACTTTGGTCATATTTCCAGGAGAGTACCGAATATTCTCGACAAACTGGTAATGGCAGGAGATGTCTTGGTCGATCGCCTCCCTGTTGCTCTGACCAAATAAAGACAATAATTGTCTAAAAAGCACACTTTCAAAAACATGCTACAGTCAAGTTTAATCAAGAAAAAATATGAGGAAAAGGTGTATATTTTTTAACAAAAGCGACAACGTTTTTATTATAATTTCTATAAAAAACTAATTGAAATTGCAAGGACAGAGCACAAAAGATATGTTTTTTTCTATAATCGCATTTTTTATTTCTAATAATAATTAAATTCACACGGAATTTATTTTTCCCTCCTTTCCGAACGCGTGTTGGTCAGAGCTCACCGATGAGCATCCTCTGGACATCCATCTTCTCACAGATTAAAATGGATTATTGTTTAAAATGTATTTGTATCTCTTCGTGTGAGTCATGTTTGCGTATGCTTGTCAAATTAAAAATTGTATTTTGTGGCTATTATACCAATGTATGCCTTGATAATATACAACAAGCGACACATTTAAAAAGAGTGGCCCAGAGTTTATTGCCACTTCTTTTCCGTTCTACGCCGATTTGAGAACTGGCAGTAAATGTAAAATTAGAAGCATTTCATGTATATTTCATTTTTTTGACGTTCATAAGTGTACATTGTTTTACCTATAAATGATTTTTGACTTTTTTATCAGTGTGCCGAGCGTTGGCAAGCTTATTATCAATTAAATAAAATATTTTTTTCTGCCGGGAATATAATCTAGGAACATCAGTTATAGTTAATAACTGTTCAATTTAAGTAAATAAATTATTTCTTATTACTAATATAATAGGTTATTGTACTGTGAATATATTATATTCAACATTTCGAGGCAACTCAATATTCGTGGAAAGTGCTAGAATTTTGTTTATTATTGCAGCATAAAATCGTTGAACTACAAAATTAATTGAATAACCAATTAGTTTTCTAGGATTCTGATTAAATAATTAAACATAATTATCTTGTCATGTTAGGTAAATAGTGCGTGTTACGAATAATGATGTCTGTTTAGTCTATACTAATATAGCCGTGCCGTGTTGGTCTAGTGGCTTCAACGTGCTACTCTCATTCATGAGGTCATAGGCTCGAACTCCAGCTGTGCACCAAATGATTTCTTTCGCTCAAACGATGAAGGAAAACACCATGAAATCGGCTCGCCTTAACCCCAATAGTCGACGGCTACTATGAAGCACAGGAGGCTGATTACCTACTTGCATATTAGATTGACACATGATCATGAACAAATACAGAAATCTAAGGCGTAGCTTGTAGCGCCATTGATGTTTTTTATTTTAGTATTTTGTGGGCGAAATATTTGTATTTTTTCCAATAACGAACAATGCCAACTGAATAACAAAGGTTCCTTCACAATTATGAGTAAAAAAGGCTATATTTAGTTCGAAACAAAGCCGAGACAGACCCTTATACAATATTTAATAATCTTAAAATTAATTGAATTATTTCAACTTCAGGTGGTGGCCCGCCGTTCAGACTTGAAGTTGATTGTGACGTCAGCTACAATGGACTCCAGCAAGTTCGCAACATTCTTCGGCAACGTCCCAACGTTCACGATACCTGGACGTACTTTTCCCGTTGAGACGTTTTTTGCTAAGAATGTTTGTGAGGATTATGTGGATGGCGCTGTTAAGCAGGTAAGAATTTGGTATTCATGATGTAGCCACTCGAATACTAAAGTATTGAGCCTTCAAAAATCAGCGATGAGCCAATGGGGGCTTTCGGCTGGCTTGTCTTTAATACGAGCTTGACGTCCAGCATTCCACAACTGAGCGTTATTAGCGCAGCACCACTATGTGGAACCAGCTGCCCACTGAAGTATTTCCTAACCAATTCGATTTAGGGTCTTACGGTTAAAGAGGGTACCAATTCTTAAAAGGCAGGCAACGCACTTGCGAGCCCTCTGGTATTTAGTGTCAATAGATGATCGTCCAGCACGTGTGCCCCCTGTTCTATAAAAAGAGACTGATCAAGGAATCTGCCTATTGGAGGATGAGCATAAAGCTCGCTCTCTCAAATAATTTTTTTATCATCCTATTTATTTTATGATATAGAGCCGAAACCCGCCGGTATCAAGCATTTTTGATACGTTCCTTTTCACAAGGTTTTTCCATTTAATGTGGTTTTTTTTCTTGCTTTACTCAATCCGTAATATATGTAAAGACGAGGCATTCAATAGAAAAGATATTTATCACTACACCTAATTTTAATAAAAATAATCTAAGGATGGATATAAAGTTAATGTTGTAGTGCTGAAAAAATTTAATGGTTATAATATAAAACATATTTTATTTAATTAGCCTTAAAATTAAACTATATAAGATAATAATCACTCAGTGTAAATTACCAATTACTTTAAAAGCTACCGCTTCATCTCGATGAACGACCTTTTAGACGCAACCTTCTTCTTATCTTCTCTATTCTTTTCCATCCTACCAACGGGTTTTTTTATTTATTGCGGGTAGATCTTGTAAGGATAAATTTCTTCAATGTTGTTGTAAAACATTGTCCTTTAAAAAAGAGCGAAACAGTTAAAAGGCCGACAATGCACTTGCGAGCCTTTTGACAATGTATGTGTCCATGGGTGGGCTGCCCGTTTGCCTCCTACGACATTACAATATACTCGTATTATTTAACAAAGATTACACAAATATAGCATTTATAGCTTTATTTATTTCTATTAGTTGAGCGAAGGTATAATTTATTACGTTGCGTCTTGAGTAATGTCTATGGATGATATAAATCCTTCCGGTTCCGCAATTCGCTAGCGGAAAGAGATATTTACCTATGTGTTTTGATTCTTTCTCTTATTACTCCTACAAACTCAAATAGGTACTAGATTAACTTAGGTTTTAAATATCTGTTAGAAGATACTATATAAAAAGCGTTCAATAAATCGAAATTATTGTACTTTAATTAATTCGCATTGTCCAAACAAAATAAGCGCGCTTTATAGCCACTTTATGCTAATTTTATTATGTTTGACAGTTGTTAAACAGAAATTGATGTAATTTGAAAACAACTGCAAATCTCGCGACATCTTTTAGGTGTTACAGTTGGCCTACTGTACTTAAAATTAGGGGGGTGATGCTACAAGAGGAAGTGTTTTCCAAAAACTCGGGTTTTTTCGTACCTAGGGGATATATGCGACGCCGAAGGCCAAAGTTGTTTGCGATACCATGGCTCAGAACCAGAATGTTGCGCATTTCCAAGGCGTTGCGCTTACTGAATGCTGTCGACACTATAGGCACCTTATGTTCGCACAGAGATTTCACATACTGTGTACACTATGTATTTATTTTAGTATTTTTTTTCTCGACATTATCATATTAAATAACTAAGTCGTTTATTTGCAAAGAAAGTGGCACATTTATAAAAATCCGCACAATCAGCCAAATAAAAATGTAATTTATAATTGTGAAACTTATGTATATATACTCCCCAACGTTAAACACACCTTGCCTTTAAAAAAAATATCACCTTCTTCTTGAAAGCATTATGTATACACGGAAGTGATCGATAACTTCTAGGAAGGTGAATAAATAGTTTGATAGTCATGGTAACAATTTTTTAAATACATCGTAGTGTAACATCCAGAGACCCACAGCCTTGTGGGACCCCTAGGTATGTACAGGCCAGTTTCTTTAAATGTTTTGAATAATTTTGGATGATTTTATACAACCAGAAATGCTTCGGGCATGTATAAAATACTGTATGCAGCATATCGTTCTCGAAATAAACACCTTACACACAAGAATCTCGTATCTAGATCGAACCAGTTTACCTCGACACTGTATAAATAGTTGCAATTATTACTTTAAACCATTATCGTTCCTCTTGCCTTAATATTAGGTGTTGTTTTGGTATATATTTTAAATGCGTGTCAATGAACTCTGTCGATAGTGTAAGTTTTTTGTCTATTGTTTAATTAACCGAGAACCGTAGTGTTTTAATAAGACATGAAGATGGTTATTGGAGAAATACCTCAAATCTTTGATTCAGGCACAGGAATCTCTTTATGGATCCAACTTTATTTACTTTTGGGCCTTCAAGAAAAGAGTGAATTCCCTGAAAGGTTTGTCGTCGCTTGCCTCGCGACTCTAAAAAATATCGTTTAATAAACGTGTCGAGTTAAATTAGAAAATAACGATCTGGTTTGTAACTGTCTTCAGGGACAAAATTTTTTCAAGTCGAAATTTTTCGAATCTTTGAATTCTACCTCATTAGAGTTAAAATTTTTACCTTACAAGAAGTTATCCAAATTTCGAAAAAAATGGTTATTCTCTTGGAGCAAGCTCCGGGAGTACTTTAGATGGCTTAGACATTCCAATTGAAGCACCTCTAATTTGATACAAATCTGTTGTGGTGTGTGTGGTCCAGCGATGTCGTGAAGTAGCAGTGGCCTAGAGCGATTGACCAGCCTTGGTTGGTTGACTTTCGAAAAACAAATGCACAAGTAAATAGCTGTAAAAAAATTGAATCTGGAATTCCTAACCAAAGAGGAGATATTTGAGGTCAAAGTGGCCAGTACGACCAACCGTCAATTTGTGATAATACCTAGGTAACACTGAAAATGTTTAGAAAATTAAAAACGGCTTAATGTAGAAAATTGCCAATACTTTTATTGTTTCTCAAAGTAATCTCCGTTCTTCTCTACTCATCGTCGAATTCGATGGAACCACTGAGAAACGCATTGGGCCCATTCTTCCTTCCTCTTCTATGGCTTTTTCGTACGCTTTCACCGCATCTTCAGGGCTCGTAAAGCGAATACCTCGAATTTTATGTTTAGTTCTTTGGTATAAATGAAAGTAACACGGCGCCAGGTCAGAACTGCATGGCGGATGTCTCATTATCTCGATACCTGACATAGTCAAATATTCACCAGTCCATGCGAAGGTGTTTTTCGGGTTCGGTTAAAGTATGGGGAATCCATCTGGTACAAAGCTTCCTGACGCCTAAATGTTCGTGTAATATTTTTTGAACTTGACTCATACCAATGCCTAGGCTTGCCCGTATCTGCTGATGGGTCACTCTCTAATCTTCCTCTATCATGCGTCGCACAGCACTTATGTTATCTTCAGTAGTCGCTGTTAAAGGACATCCCTCACGCGGAGCAGCATTGAGATAGCTATTTCCACGCTTAAACTCGTAAAATCAGTCATAAATAGTGGCTTGAGATGGGGCTTCATTAAGAAATGCTAATCGCAGCCTATCATAGCTTTGTTGTTGAGTAAACCTACAACGAAAGTCATAATATAATATATATTGACCGAAAATTTTCTCGCGTTTGGTTCATTTTCACGTGTAACAAGAGTTTTAGATTTGCCGCCAATTCACAAAAACAAATGACAAATGAATGCAATATACTACATTAGATGACCAAAGAGTTCTAAATTTGAAATTTTAAAAAAAAATTCTTTAGCAATGTTTCTAACTAGCCCATTCAGTGTACCTCACGTATTAAACAATACCTGTATCTATAAGAAAATGCCGGATACATTATCCGTTACGCCATAATACAATTCTTGCATGTGATTGAAAATATATATTATGATTGAAACGGAATTACATTTGTTGTGGTCACGTTTATAAATCTTACTGTCATGAATACTTTTAGATTTTCCTATCCCTGACAAACGATGAGACCTTTGTTTTTTTATTATTAGCACATGTATCATCACGTAACTTTAGATTTTGTACATAATAAACGACTTTTTCGTGTAACTCGCTTTTAAAGTATATTGTTATATGTACTTTAAAATCGAGTGTAATCTGCTGACCTGTTGTTTCAATGCTAATACTAAAATAAGCGCGGGTGTGTCCAATCAACTAATGGCAAAGGCGCACTCATATTAATGAAGCTTAATGCACAGGTAACTTCGTAAATTGGTAGATCACTAACACATAGAGAGCTTTTTTATTTTTCATTTGTATAATAAAAAAAAAATCAGCGTTGTTCATTGAGTATCAAAGGAAGTATTATCGTAGTTTAGTTATTTATTTGAATATTTTTCGTTTAAATAAACAATTCCGTAAAAACAATGTTAAACACCATTAAAATAGTTCCAGTCAATTTCCGACCGGCTTGATCCCTTGGTGTTGCGTAGAGATGTGAGGTCTCTGCATCTTCTACCGCATTTTCTATGGAGAGGGTTCAGAGGAGATGTTCGGACTAATACCTGCAGCTGGGTTTCATCATCGGACGTCGTGGCAGAATACAAAATTCTACTCATATCACTTCGATGTCCGTCGTTCCACAACTGAGCGTTTTTGAATGGCAGTTTTAGGCAGGCACCACCTCTATGTGGAACCAGCTGACCACTTAAGTACTTCCGACATTGACTTAGAGTCCTTCAAGAAAAGAGCGTACCAATTGTTATAAGTTCGGCTATGTACTCGCGAGCCCTCTGGCATTGAGAGTGTCCATGGACGGTATCACTGAACATCAGATGAGCCTGCCCGTTTGCCTCCTATTATATAAAAAAAGAGAGATTATTATAAAGTGAAGAAAGAGAGTAATTTGGTAATGTATACCTAAATTGTGATTCAGTTTTGATTTTAGTGAATAATAATTGTTTTAAAAAATAAATCAATGGCGCTAACCTTTTTTTAGGTCTGGGCCTCAGATTTCTGTGTCTGTTTCATGATCGTTTGTGAATTGAATAGGCAAGAAGGTGAACAGCATTCTGTGCCTAACACACACCGTCGACTTTTTGGGTCTAAGGCAAGCCGGTTTCCTCACGATGTTTTCCTTCACATCCAGAGATTTTGCGAATCCATTGGTGCACAGCCGGGGATCGAACCTACGACCTCAGTGATGAGAGTCGCACGCTGAAGCCACTAGGCCAACACTGCTCTAATAATTGTTTTATCTACAAATAAAAACGTTGCTTATAAAAATACCAGGGTAATTCACAATAAATGCACAATATTCTTTTAAAACATGCTGAAGATTGCCACACCCCTTTAGGTGAAGGTGACCTTAATCCCTGTGACGTCAATAATAACATTATGTAATAACGCTAAGATGTTCATGACCTTTAGAGAATACTTGACACGGATACAATGTTATTACATTTCAATAACAATTCGATATAATAATTCTGTATAGTTTATACACGAGTTAAGTTCTGTGGCGGTTGGAGGGATGTTCAAATAAATGAAACACTTTGTTTGAAGCTACGTGTCAACTGTCTTTTAGAACAAGATCTTATAACTAACATTATGTTAGTTATAATATCAAGAAGATGTAGACTAAAAAAAGACATGGGTTATTTAAACTAAGTGACACATCTATTTTAAGAATTGGTACGCTCTGTTTTTTAAAGGATAACGTTTATTTATTTATACTTTGTTAACATAATATACAAATAAAACAAACAAAAAGTAAATAGATTACATAAGTTATTAGGCAACGTTTTACAACATCATTTAAAAATAAATTCCTTACAAGTCTAAGCCTACCCGCAATACATAAAATAAAACTGCCCGTTGATAGGATTGGAAACAATAGAGTAGATAAAAAGAAGGTTGCGTCAAAATGCGTTGCCTGCCTTTAAGGAATTGGTGGTTTTTATGAAGGACCCTGAGTCGAATTGGTTTGGAAATACTTCAGTGGGCAGCTGGTTCCACGTGGTGGTGGTGCGCGGCAAAAACTGCCTTCAAAAACGCTCAATTGTGGAACGACGGACGTCGAGGTGATACGGATGGTATTTTGTATTTTGCCTTGACGTCCGATAACGAAACCCAACTGCAGTTATTAGTCGAAACTACTTCTCAGGACACTCACCATGGTTAATGCGTTAGAAGATATAGAGACCCCAAATCTCTACGCAACGCCATTATAATTTATTAATTATGTATATATTTTAATTATGACTTTCAACATTTCAGTTCATGCTTGAAAATCTCTAAGTTTTAAACGCAGTAATTCTTGCGGTGCTTTAAGCGTCTATAGCGTCCAACCGTTGTACTGCTATTTGGTGCTTTATAACAGAGTATAAATCGGCATAACCTAGTCGTTCATTGTAATCGTGAAACCAATTAACTTTTAGTCCAATTGTAACGGTAATTTCTAAGTATTACATATGATATTGGCGTTTCGTACGAGAGGAACAAAAATAAGATTTTGTTTAAATACAATATATTTAGTTAGCTGCAGCCTGCATATTGTGGAAGCACAATAGCCTTCAATTCTTCGTTATCAACTTTGGCCTCCGGCCTTCCACGAGGCTTGTTCTGCAAGCCGATAATTCATGAATGAAAACTTGGGAACCATAAACGTACTTTCTTTTGCGACACCGACCTTATGATACACACCATTTATCCTTCGAGCCTCTGTGGTCTCTTCGAGTGTCTGTGGTACTGGTGCCACGGTAAAACTCGAACTTGTAAATAATGCGATATTTCATGTATACCATTTTATACATAGAGTGACTCAAATAAAAATACGGCAAAATGAAATGAATCATGGTTTTTGAAAAAAAATACTTTGGAATTCCTTACCAAAGAGGATATATTTGAGGTCAAAGTGGCCAGTGCGACCAACCGTCAATTTCTTATGTAAAGACCGAATACATATTTTAAAGTAAAGAATATACTATAAAATATTCGTAACTTTTAGGAACTCTTAGTTTTGCTTTTAAAAATTATGTCGATTTCGTTTTTGTAAAAGTAATCGGTAGAGCACAATAATATGATTAAGTTAAAAGTTTAACCACATTTTATTAAATATTATATTTATCGAAATTTGCAAATTAATGAAATACAACATTCCTATAAGAATTTTCTAGCATCATCTAGAAACATCAAGAATATTAATTCTAATCATTGCTGTAACTATTTTCAGGCTCTACAAATCCACCTTCAGCCTGATGAAGGAGACATCCTGATCTTCATGCCTGGTCAAGAGGACATTGAAGTTACTTGCGAGGTACAATTCAGTTAAATGTCTTTTAAACGATTTTTACAAGATGTTTCTGTTAATAAAAAACTTGCGTACTGGACTATCTGAAATCGACTATCGATCTGTTCTATAAATACAGATTTTTTTTTAATATTTTTGAATTTTCTTAGGTATTAACAGAGAGACTGGGAGACCTAGATGCAGCCCCGCCTCTTACAGTGCTCCCGATATACTCCCAATTACCAGCTGACTTGCAAGCGAAGATATTTCAACGCGCACCGCCGGGTCAAAGAAAATGCATAGTGGCCACAAATATTGCTGGTAATAAATAATAAATAGATTATTAAGAAACAGGTTGATTCCTACAAGCTTTCACCTAAAATTAAAATTTCGTGTACCCTATAAAAAAACCCGGACAATCTCATCAGCTCATTAGCTCCTTTCAGAAGGTAAACCGATCCAGATTGAGGATTTTGATAAACGAGCTGGATCTGGACGTCCATAGTTTTTATAATTATTTTTTAGTTTAGTTTGCCTATTAGTGCTTGTGTATTAAATAAACAAATAACTAAATTTATCACAAAATGTTTCGTTTACAATGCTTTATAACACTCGAAAAGTAAGTAGTCTAGTTTTTATTAATAATGATATAATGTGGCCAATAAATATTTGCATATAGCGTTATATCGCGATATGTAACAAAGTTACTACCTATAAGTATAAAACATTAACAATTTAATTGTTCCGTATAAAATGGTAACAATACTATTTATTCCATATTAAATACATCAAAGATTATATCATATAGTCTTATAGCCAATATTTCCATACCTAATATTCTATACAAAATTTAAATGATAATGAACATAACACAGAAGTGTGTCACTTTTTCAATAAAGCAAAATTGCGCCTAACGCCTCACAATGGGGGCCAATCATCTTAACGAGGTCCAATAACTTTGTTTGGAAAATTTCGACCTCATGTACCCATTAAATTATGAACAAACAGGATATTTGCATCATGCGTCAAGTGGGTAGGAATATTTTTCTAAGGACACAGGATGAAAAACAAAGTATAGCATTGTTGTTCAACGCAATTCCTGATAGTGCCACTTATATCATTCAAATTTTATTCATATATATATATATATATATAATCTAAGAGACTAAAATTGCGACCATTTTCTCAGAAACATCTCTAACTGTGGATGGCATAATGTATGTGATAGACTGTGGTTACTGCAAGCTGAAGGTCTACAATCCTAGGATTGGTATGGATGCACTGCAGGTAATGTTTTGAATAATGATATTAATAAAAATAACTCTTAAATTAGTTCCTTGATATCTTAAGTTACTTCCTGATGAAGATACTTCCTCAAACAGCATTGATCGAAACCCCCTTCACGGGTAAGCCTTTTCCAAATACACCATGACACTCTTTCTACATGCTGCTTCCTCTCCTGCCCTTAATCCTTTCCATATGGTTTTCTTTAAAGATCATGTTGTCAATAAGTAAATTTAAAATATAACTAGATGTATTTTATTTATGGTAATTATATAATGTAACCGAAATGTATGACTTTAAATAGCTACAAACCAATTTAAAGAGGAGATATAATGACGATAATCAAGTGTGTACCTACTCATACAAACTAGTTTAATTCAATATTGTGTTCGAAGATTTTTGGTCCTTCGAGCCGGATATGAAACGGAATTAAAAAATAAATTAACCTTTAAAGCCGCAAAACTCAATTCATGATTCGCTCTTTTGTATGGTAAACTGACCATACTATATTATATATACGTGTTGACTTTTTAATAAGATGTCTGATGAAAATTTTATTGTGTTTTAATAGTAACAACATTTGCTACTTTTAAACTAAAATTAACAATATATTTGATAATACTAAAGGGTAGTAGGTAGTAGACTAGTTATAATTAAATCGTTTTTTTCTTTATAAACAAGAACTTTATACGTGATTTGACGTAGGGTGATTTTCAGCAATGTGCTGCGAGAGAATACTTGTAAATGATTATCAAAAATATTCGTGTGATATTTCCAGATATATCCCGTAAGTCAAGCGAACGCCAGGCAGCGCGCTGGTCGTGCCGGTAGGACTGGCCCGGGAAAGGCATTTTGCCTTTACACGCAGAGGCAATTCCAACACGAGTTGTTATCGGCCACTGTACCCGAGATACAGAGAACTAATCTGGCGAATACTGTGCTGCTGCTGAAGTCTTTGGGCGTCGAAGATCTTCTAGCGTTTCACTTTATGGACCCTCCACCGCAGGTATTCATCTTGTTATTAATATTTTGTTTCATTTGGGACAGATTTTGTAGTTTTAATTTAAAAATCAATTATTTCCAAATATGATTTGATTCAAAATCCTTTTGTGCCAATTTCTAGAGCTCCAGTTTGCGGGGTATGGGCCATGTCTATGTTTTATAGTCATGCAAGCAAAGTCATTTTTAAGTGGTGCATAATAAAAAAAGCCTTTTAATTTTTTACTTATAAAACAAGAAGTTAGTTAACTTAACCTTAACCTTACTATTAAACTATTATTCTTAATTCTGTAAGAACTCTGTAGGTGAGGGCTTCCTCCAAAGATAACCAGTCCTCTTTAGATTGGGCTGCTTGAATCCAGTTATTCAATTAAGCGATCGTATGTTGAGAGTGTTTTAACATTGTATGTTAAAATTTGGAGTTTTCCTGATGTTCTAGTCTTAGTAGTGGTAGGTAGGTATTTTTGTTATAAATTTTAGTTTTGTTT
Source organism: Pieris brassicae (assembly GCF_905147105.1). Classification (NCBI taxonomy): domain Eukaryota; kingdom Metazoa; phylum Arthropoda; class Insecta; order Lepidoptera; family Pieridae; genus Pieris; species Pieris brassicae. The sequence continues at coordinate 1,110,777 of NC_059669.1, forward strand.
TTGTTTGAACCTTTGGAGGGTTTTGGTCATATCTTCGTAGGTGACCAGCCGGCTTGGAAAATGTGAATTATTTTTTGTTATTGTTTTCCTTATATTATCCGTGTGAGACGGGTTCCGTAGTTGCTGATACTACTCTTTGTTATTGTCCCATTTTCCGGATGCGCTATTTGGGGTTTTGGTTGTCAGGAAGTTCAGGATCCCAGGATTTATGAATTCTTCTGACTACTAGACTAGACTAGACGACTGATCTTTGTTTTTTTTTCGCCTGGGTATCTGTATTTTGAATCTTGTTTTTCTTGATTCTGACAGACTAGACGATTGATCTTTGTTTTTTTTCGCCTGGGTATCTGTATTTTGAATCTTGTTTTTCTTGCTTCTGACAGACTAGACGATTGATCTTTGTTTTTTTCCGCCTGGGTATCTGTATTTTGAATCTTGTTTTTCTTGCTTCTGACAGACTAGACGATTGATCTTTGTTTTTTTTCGCCTGGGTATCTGTATTTTGAATCTTGTTTTTCTTGCTTCTGACAGACTAGACGATTGATCTTTGTTTTTTTTCGCCTGGGTATCTGTATTTTGAATCTTGTTTTTCTTGCTTCTGACAGACTAGACGATTGATCTTTGTTTTTTTTCGCCTGGGTATCTGTATTTTGAATCTTGTTTTTCTTGCTTCTGACAGACTAGACGATTGATCTTTGTTTTTTTCCGCCTGGGTATCTGTATTTTGAATCTTGTTTTTCTTGCTTCTGACAGACTAGACGATTGATCTTTGTTTTTTTTCGCCTGGGTATCTGTATTTTGAATCTTGTTTTTCTTGCTTCTGACAGACTAGACGATTGATCTTTGTTTTTTTTCGCCTGGGTATCTGTATTTTGAATCTTGTTTTTCTTGCTTCTGACAGACTAGACGATTGATCTTTGTTTTTTTCCGCCTGGGTATCTGTATTTTGAATCTTGTTTTTCTTGCTTCTGACAGACTAGACGATTGATCTTTGTTTTTTTTCGCCTGGGTATCTGTATTTTGAATCTTGTTTTTCTTGCTTCTGACAGACTAGACGATTTATCTTTGTTTTTTTTCGCCTGGGTATCTGTATTTTGAATCTTGTTTTTCTTGCTTCTGACAGACTAGACGATTGATCTTTGTTTTTTTTCGCCTGGGTATCTGTATTTTGAATCTTGTTTTTCTTGCTTCTGACAGACTAGACGATTGATCTTTGTTTTTTTTTCCGCCTGGGTATCTGTATTTTGAATCTTGTTTTTCTTGCTTCTGACAGACTAGACGATTGATCTTTGTTTTTTTTCGCCTGGGTATCTGTATTTTGAATCTTGTTTTTCTTGCTTCTGACAGACTAGACGATTGATCTTTGTTTTTTTTCGCCTGGGTATCTGTATTTTGAATCTTGTTTTTCTTGCTTCTGACAGACTAGACGATTGATCTTTGTTTTTTTTCGCCTGGGTATCTGTATTTTGAATCTTGTTTTTCTTGCTTCTGACAGACTAGACGATTGATCTTTGTTTTTTTTTCCGCCTGGGTATCTGTATTTTGAATCTTGTTTTTCTTGCTTCTGACAGACTAGACGATTGATCTTTGTTTTTTTTTCGCCTGGGTATCTGTATTTTGAATCTTGTTTTTCTTGCTTCTGACAGACTAGACGATTGATCTTTGTTTTTTTTTTCGCCTGGGTATCTGTATTTTGAATCTTGTTTTTCTTGCTTCTGACAGACTAGACGATTGATCTTTGTTTTTTGTTTCGCCTGGGTATCTGTATTTTGAATCTTGTTTTTCTTGCTTCTGACAGACTAGACGATTGATCTTTGTTTTTTGTTTCGCCTGGGTATCTGTATTTTGAATCTTGTTTTTCTTGCTTCTGACAGACTAGACGATTGATCTTTGTTTTTTTTTCGCCTGGGTATCTGTATTTTGAATCTTGTTTTTCTTGCTTCTGACAGACTAGACGATTGATCTTTGTTTTTTTTTCGCCTGGGTATCTGTATTTTGAATCTTGTTTTTCTTGCTTCTGACAGACTAGACGATTGATCTTTGTTTTTTTTTCGCCTGGGTATCTGTATTTTGAATCTTGTTTTTCTTGCTTCTGACAGACTAGACGATTGATCTTTGTTTTTTTTTTCGCCTGGGTATCTGTATTTTGAATCTTGTTTTTCTTGCTTCTGACAGACTAGACGATTGATCTTTGTTTTTTTTTCGCCTGGGTATCTGTATTTTGAATCTTGTTTTTCTTGCTTCTGACAGACTAGACGATTGATCTTTGTTTTTTTTTCGCCTGGGTATCTGTATTTTGAATCTTGTTTTTCTTGCTTCTGACAGACTAGACGATTGATCTTTGTTTTTTTTTCGCCTGGGTATCTGTATTTTGAATCTTGTTTTTCTTGCTTCTGACAGACTAGACGATTGATCTTTGTTTTTTGTTTCGCCTGGGTATCTGTATTTTGAATCTTGTTTTTCTTGCTTCTGACAGACTAGACGATTGATCTTTGTTTTTTGTTTCGCCTGGGTATCTGTATTTTGAATCTTGTTTTTCTTGCTTCTGACAGACTAGACGATTGATCTTTGTTTTTTTTTCGCCTGGGTATCTGTATTTTGAATCTTGTTTTTCTTGCTTCTGACAGACTAGACGATTGATCTTTGTTTTTTTTTCGCCTGGGTATCTGTATTTTGAATCTTGTTTTTCTTGCTTCTGGCAGACTAGACGATTGATCTTTGTTTTTTTTTCGCCTGGGTATCTGTATTTTGAATCTTGTTTTTCTTGCTTCTGACAGACTAGACGATTGATCTTTGTTTTTTTTTCGCCTGGGTATCTGTATTTTGAATCTTGTTTTTCTTGCTTCTGACAGACTAGACGATTGATCTTTGTTTTTTTTTCGCCTGGGTATCTGTATTTTGAATCTTGTTTTTCTTGCTTCTGACAGACTAGACGATTGATCTTTGTTTTTTTTTCGCCTGGGTATCTGTATTTTGAATCTTGTTTTTCTTGCTTCTGACAGACTAGACGATTGATCTTTGTTTTTTTTTCGCCTGGGTATCTCTATTTTGAATCTTGTTTTTCTTGCTTCTGACAGACTAGACGATTGATCTTTGTTTTTTTTTCGCCTGGGTATCTGTATTTTGAATCTTGTTTTTCTTGCTTCTGACAGACTAGACGATTGATCTTTGTTTTTTTTTCGCCTGGGTATCTGTATTTTGAATCTTGTTTTTCTTGCTTCTGACAGACTAGACGATTGATCTTTGTTTTTTTTTCGCCTGGGTATTTGTATTTTGAATCTTGTTTTTCTTGCTTCTGACAGACTAGACGATTGATCTTTGTTTTTTTTTCGCCTGGGTATCTGTATTTTGAATCTTGTTTTTCTTGCTTCTGACAGACTAGACGATTGATCTTTGTTTTTTTTTCGCCTGGGTATCTGTATTTTGAATCTTGTTTTTCTTGCTTCTGACAGACTAGACGATTGATCTTTGTTTTTTTTTCGCCTGGGTATCTGTATTTTGAATCTTGTTTTTCTTGCTTCTGACAGACTAGACGATTGATCTTTGTTTTTTTTTCGCCTGGGTATCTGTATTTTGAATCTTGTTTTTCTTGCTTCTGACAGACTAGACGATTGATCTTTGTTTTTTTTTCGCCTGGGTATCTGTATTTTGAATCTTGTTTTTCTTGCTTCTGACAGACTAGACGATTGATCTTTGTTTTTTTTTCGCCTGGGTATCTTTATTTTGAATCTTGTTTTTCTTGCTTCTGACAGACTAGACGATTGATCTTTGTTTTTTGTTTCGCCTGGGTATCTCTATTTTGAATCTTGTTTTTCTTGCTTCTGACAGACTAGACGATTGATCTTTGTTTTTTTTTCGCCTGGGTATCCGTATTTTGAATCTTGTTTTTCTTGCTGGTCCGTATTCTAATTACGTACCGGTTGATTCCGGAAGACGTTAAAAGCATTATTTTATTTTTGGCTTCTGTGATCATTTTGTCGCGTATTATTAGTTTACAAATTTATTTATTTCTCAATTCGTGCCTGTTTTTGTAACTCTTTTCTTCTTTTAAGTACATTTTGTGGATAATCTTTCTTTATATAAAACTCTGTATTTTTCAATAATCTACTCGCATTGAGTATTATCGGTCTAGTTGGACCATTTGGTTCCCCATTTTTCTTATTCTCCTTATTTTTTGTATCTCCCAATGTTCCAGGTCTAAAGAAACGCCTTAAAGTTGATCGTTATTTTTTCAAGATTTACATACGATTCTTGTAACCCAAAAAAGACAACATTTCTCTTCCTTATTTGTTTTTCAATGAAATATAGTCTTTTTTCTTGATTTTCAAATGTTTCCTTGAGATTATTATATTTATCATCTAATATTTCCTCTAAAATGATGTTTATATTTTGGGTTATATGTTCGGTAACTATTTCTCCGTTTTTTAGAATCGTAACTTTTTGTTCATCGAGTTCCTTTAGGATATTCTTTAGTGCATTCATAACTTCTTCTATATTTGTAAATACTAGATTGATCGACTGGCAGTATCATTTAAAGGTACAAGTGACGACCTCTCTTGTCTCTGTGATATTATACGACCGAAGTGTTACTTATTGTTATGGTACAGGTAGTCTATACTAGATGGCGCTTTTGTCTATACGCAATTGGTATCTTTCTATAATATCATTTAGCAAAATAGATTATTTTTTATTTATTTTAGAAGAGCTCACAAATCTATAATTAATTAATAAAAGTCTTGCCCACACTGTATGCTAATAAATTATTGATTATTTTCCACTTTTTGTACTTTTCACTGAGTTGGAGTGCACAATTATTTTTTTTAATTTTACGATAATTACGGAGTTGATTTTAACGGTGGCACAGCACTGCATAAGCAGCCGATATTCCGACTAGTAGACCAGTGTGTCTTTCGTAATAAATTATTATATTACAAAAATAAATCTCAGAGAGAATACATACCATCAGGACTCAGAGAGACGCAAACAATTGACCAATTAACTATATGTCTCTCATATATTTTTAATGTATTACTTTAGATTAAGTTACTAATTGTAAAATTAGTATATAATTTATTACTGACACTTGTAATTTTATTCTTGTTGATTTGGTTATGCACTACTGACTGGAACAAGTGATTATTAGCGATAAGATCCGTTGCATCCCCAATTTATGTTGTTCGTTTTTTTGTGTGTATTTGATATTGTGGTTTAAATGATTGAAAACAACTTCCTTGTCAGGTTAACGGTATCCCATAAAGTCCGGGTTAAGCGATAATTAAAAATAGTTTGAAATATTTGATGCACCTGTAGATTGTAGGCCTTTAGAAAAAACTATTTCAATTATAAAACATTCCAGGACACAATTCTGAACTCAATGTACCAGCTGTGGATCCTTGGGGCCCTGGACGGCACTGGGGCTCTAACCCCACTGGGCCGGCAGATGGCCGAGTTCCCCTTGGACCCGCCCCAGTGCCACATGCTGATCGTGTCCGCCCAAATGGGTTGTAGTGCCGAAGTACTCATCATTGGTATGTCCCGTTCATTAATTACTGCAAAACCCGCTTAAGACGATTTTTCAGGGACCCTACCAAAAACGCGTCTTAAGCGGGAAAGTGTACTATTTGCCACTTGTTCTATATAAAATTATTTTATGTCATTTGACAGATGAAAATTCGTTTCCAATGTATAAAAACCTGCTGAACAATTCAATAATAAGATTTCCACTAAATAAAAAACTTTATATATATATATATGTATAAATATTTGATTAATACCAAATTGCGTAGTATCAATGCTGTCCGTCCCCACGGTGTTCTACCGACCTCAAGGCCGGGAGGAGGAATCCGACTCCGTAAAAGAGAAGTTCCAGGTGCCGGAGTCCGACCACCTCACTCTCTTGCATCTGTACAACCAGTGGAAGAGTAATAAGTAAGTTTATTACTATAACCATATTTTTATTTATACGGTATATGGGTTTGGCGATATTTTCCTGGTGATCAACCCCTCTGCCTGCCTGACACACGCCATCATGCTAATTGCTTTAACGAAATAAAACGAGAATCCAAAGCGTCCTTAAGTCTTCTTTAAAGCCAATCATAGTATTTAAATAACGTGAACCAAGGGTTTTAAATTATTTTCCGTGATTGTTAAACATTTAAGAATACTTTTTCATTGTTAACATTAGTAAATAAACATTTCCAGCTACTCAAGTTCCTGGTGTACGGAGCATTTCGTGCATGCGAAAGCCATGCGCAAAGTGCGCGAGGTCCGACAGCAGCTGAAGGACATCTTGCAGCAGCAGAGACTGCCGCTCCTGTCCTGTGGCACGGATTGGGATACGGTGCGGAAGTGTATCTGTTCCGGTGAGAATATATTATTTTAAACCCATTCGACTTAGGATTCAATACCGTCTCAATTCTTAAAGGCCGGCATCTTGTGACTTCTAGTAATGTTCCAGGTATACGGAGACAATGATTTATTTGTTAATATTTATTTTATTTCATTCAACACCTTTTCCCGATTCTGCTGTTGTTAATAATAATAATAATGACCACTGTATTTATTTAAATTTATATGTAAAATATACATGTCGAGTACATGTACGGGATGGTGAGACTTAGGAACCTGACAACCCTAGTGTTACGAAGATGGGTCGACTGCAATGTTTCTAGATTTTTCCACTAGTTAGAGAACTTTTCAGCAGGCTGTAATATGATTTCTGACCGTTTCAGGAGAGGGTCAATCACATATTAGAAAATTGTAATTTCCATAATGTTACCCTAGTTTTCAGGAAGCTGAAACCTTTTTTCAGTCGGTTTCAGAACATGTGTAGTAGAGTGGTGCAGTTTTCAGGAGACCCGTTTTCAGGCGTTTTCAGGCCTAGGTATACCGCTTTGATGAAGGAATATTCTAGACCGAACTTTCTAGGTGTGAGACAAGGACGAAATGATACGAGAGAGAGAGAGAGAAGATCAGAACTTTCTCGAAACTAGACTGAGCACTCTAGAACGCCGTACGACAAGGACGGAGTAACGTGCGAAAGAGACAAAGAGTGCGGACGTTCTAGAATTGTGCAATCGCTACTCAGATGCATATATATCACTAACATAATCTAAGCTAAACCACTAACAAAAATCAATATTTTTGTTTAGTGTAATATAGCAACTAGGCCTTGTATCCAATAGTAAAACGTGACTCTTAATACCTGAAACTTACCATTATGTGGTGTGAAGTGGAAGTGTACTGGAAAGTGGAAAATATTATTAATAATAACGCGTAATTCAATCCCCACCCCGCATCGTAACGTTTTACAAGAGGACCCACTTCCCCCCCCCCCCCAAATTCGTTACGTACTACTTGAGCGCTCCCTTAGTCAAAGTTTAACTAGAATTGGCATAATTTGAGTAATTTCTTTATTATTGTTATAAATTATTTTAATGGGTTCGGATTGGATGGATCAAATCCAGGAAGAGAAGCAAAGCACGCGTGGTGAATGCCATGAAAGTTGATGAAGCGGGAGAGGTATGTCAGGACCGTAGCAAGTGGTGATCCGGGGTATCTGACTGAAAAATGTCGTCATATATATATCTCTCTTCAGTCAATAGCTCATGCTGAACGTGGTCAGCAAGGAACTTTGGACCGGCGATCTGTTTCCACCGGTTTCTTATTGTATACTTTTGAGCACGTTGAGTCTTTGACGTGATCGGTCCATCTGGTTGGTGAACGTCCTCTTGACTGTCTCCCTTCTGTGCTACCAACGACTTTTAGTTTCTCCAAGTTCTCATCGCTTCTGCGCATTGTATGGCCGAAGTAAAATACGATTCGCTGTAGGCACATGGTAGACAGGCGAGTCCGTATGAGGAGTTTGGTCAGGATCGATGTATTGGAACGTTTGATTCTGAGCATTCCCGCCAGCACCACATCTCAAAGGCATCGATCCTTTGCCTTTTTCGAGTCAAGATATTCCACGTTACTACTCCATACGGGAAGATGGGAAACACTAGAGCCCGTATGAGTCTTATTTTGGTTTTCACACCAAGTCTTCCTTTCTTCCAGATCTTGCCTAAACGTGTCATGGGATCTTTCGGAACATGAATATAAATAAATAAAATTGTCTGAATTGTCATCACATGTCGGCGTCATTGTTGCCATAGTTGAGTTAACCTTTTTTTTCTTCAGCGTACTTCCAACAAGCGGCCCGCCTGAAGGGCATAGGGGAATACGTGAACTGTCGGACGGGCATGCCTTGCCACCTCCACCCGACTTCGGCGCTGTTCGGCCTGGGCAACTCGCCCGACTACGTGGTCTACCACGAGCTGATGATGACCAGCAAGGAGTACATGCACTGCGTCACGGCCGTGGACGGAAGGTGGCTGGCGGAGTTGGGGCCCATGTTCTTCTCGGTCAAGGAGACTGGCAAGTGAGTAGCTCAGCTATTTCTAGACGAACTTTTTTGTTCCCTTAACCCTTATAGCGAGAGATCAGTAGACAAAGTTAAAAATATTGTATTAACATGACAAATTATCATGACATTGCAGAACAAACCGCGACAAACGCAAAGAGGCAGCAGTCCACTTGCAGCGGATGGAAGAGGAGATGAAAGAGGCCGAACATAAGATGGCGGAAGAAAAGAAGAAGAAAGATCAAGACGTTCCTGTCAAACAGGAAGTCGCCACACCCGGTTTAGCCACGCCCAAGAGGACGCCTCACAGACTCGGACTGTAGACAATAGACAATAAAAATCTATTTCTTTACTGTTTTGTTTACTTTCCATCTTATCATTAGGCCTCAAAAACTTGAAGAACTACTCGTAAGAAAAATTATTCAAAAATAATTTTAAAAAATGTATTTTATCAATGAAAGTTTTTTTGCGTAGTAACAAAACCTTTTATTTGAAACTTGGTTATTAGAGGAAGAGAAGAATTTCAATACAAAATTCTTGCCAAACCCAGTCTTTATCGACCATTAGTAAAATAACAGAGAAGAAAAATCATTTATTGACATTTTCCAACCCATTATTCAGTTTATATATTTCCAAAATAAGTTACTGTAATATAGTAGATATCTTTATATATATATATATATATATATATATATATATATGTCGGAGAAACACCTTCCCCAGTGACGTCATCAACAGTGGTTGCAGATTTGGTGGGCGTCATGAGGGTAAAGCGCGAACAAAACACGACGATTGTAGTTTTCACAATATTTTATTTACACTGATGATGCACTGATATTTTATGGTATTTATTTAAAAATAAATTATAAGTTTTAAGACCGAGCAGTGAGTTCAATGCACCAATCTAGCGACCAAAACTCAGGGATCCAACTCGATCCGTCTCCACTTCAAAAAGGCCCCGTAACAGCCAACGGACTGGGCTATATATAGATGGCGCTTCGACCCCACTCGAGCAAAATGCTCTGCTCTCATTGGTCGTTTGTTTAATTACGATTACAATCTTATAAATTAGAAAAACGTAACTAATTTTAACTAAAATCACTAATTTGTTAACAGAAATATGTTTTAGGTTTTATACTATCGTAAAATCGCGTATTAAGTTAAATTAAAATTAATGCAACGTGTTTAAATGATAAAGAGAATTTAATGTGTTATTGTACAATCAACAAGCAACTCGTTGAATGGCTTCCTCCGACACGGCCGTCCTGACATTTCACACGCCCTCGTGTGATGTTGAAGGCCGCGCATCATCGGTATCTGGAATAAGAAGTTATTTTGGTATAGTTCGGCCACTCCTGACTAAAGAAATATCCACTCCACCATTTTAAATGAAAGTCTTGCTTTTATCTTTACTGCTAGTTATCGCTCTACGTGCAGTGGCCACCTCACCCTTAACTAGCTTACTTTCACTAGCCATCTCGCCCTTGACATTGACAAAATTACGGTAGACTTTTCACATATAATTATTACATTTCATCAAACGACACTACGCTCATGATCAGTTATTGAAACAGAAAGTTCCTATTATACGAAAAGCTTACCATCACAGTCGTCCGAGAGACACGGATCCAGCTCGGTTGGGACATAAGATTGGGGTAGCGGACGTAAGCGATCTCTCTCTTGTATGTGCGATTACAACTCAAACTTTTGAGATGATACCTGTCACCGTCTAGTACTTCAATAACCTCAAAGGGTCCTTTATATTTAGCATCCAATTTGGTTTGATTCCGTTCGTGATTTTCTATTAAAACGTAATCTCCCACTGAAAAAGATGTGTATTGCTTTATCAAGAAAGGAATTTGTTTTTATAAGCCTATCTGCTTGTTTTCTAACCTCTTCTACGTCTATTTCAATCTCATGATTGTCTACTGTTAATAAATTTAAAGGTCTAGCTACTCTACCTATTAACAATTCCAGAGGACTAGCTTTAGTTACTCTATGAATAGTGGTGTTTATACAGAGTTGGACATCGTCTAAAGCATCCTGCCACGACTTACTTGGGTTTGTTTCTATTACTGTTAGCATATTTTTGAGTGTGCTCATTACGCGCTCTACTTGGCCGTTCGCGCGGCAAGAGCCTGTTGCTATTAGATGTAATTGGATATTGTAACTAGCGCAAAAAATCTTGAAATCTTTGTTCGCAAAACACCTGCCTTGGTCCGCCTGCCATGACTCGAACTGGGGTACCGAAAAGGGATATAGACGATTTGAGAGCGCTAATCGCACTATCGGTGCTAATTCTTGTGGAGTGCCTGAGTAAAACGTACTTCGTAAAGGCGTCTACGAGGACAAAGACGTATTCTTTTTGGTCGTTTTTACCACTGAGCTTACCCGTGGCATCGATATGGATTGTGTGCCAAGGTATATTAACTTTAGGTATAGGATGTAACTCTATGTGTTGCCTACCGCTTCGCGATTTAGCTAATTTACATTTTCAACGAACTTTCTGACGTATTTAGCCATATTTGGAAAACCAGTAATGCTGGTATACCTTTTCTAAAGTTTTATCCCATCGTAAATGAAGAATAGATTCGTGAATATGATTTATAACCGACCAACGAAACGCTCTAGGTACAATGGGAAGCCAAATATTGCGATTGTTCCTTTGAATTTTCCTGTAGATTCCTGTTTGATCGCATTTCGTAGATTTTACAATTTTCTAAGTCCAAATCGTCACTTTCAATTTTACCAATGATTTCATGACATTCGGGGTCTCGCCGTTGCTCTGCTTGTAACCAATTAGAAGATAGCTCAGCTATATTGACGCGTTTCTCTACTACGTTATTTTCTTTTGAACTAACACTACACGGGGTGGCGAGATTGTTTGTCTCGGGGATATGATTTCTCGAGAAAAAATCGACGTGGGCCATTCTTCTACCTTCTCTGTATTGTATGTCAAAATCAAAGGCTTGAAGGAAAGCCCACCACCGATGAACTCTAGGGGTTAAGTCTACTTTGGTCCTCGAAGCTTTCAGGGAATTGCAGTCAGTAACGACTGTAAAAGTTCTGCCATACAAATAATGACGAAAGTGTTTCACGGAGTTTACAACCGCTAGTATCTTCAGTTGATAGGAGTGGTACCGAGACTCTGCAGGTGTTGTGCGTTTACTATAATACTCTACTGGGTGTAATTTAAAGTCTATTTTTTGGAAGAAAATCGTGCCATAACCTTCACTACTCGCATCTGTATGGAGCTCTATATGAGGATGAGGTAAGCGTTGATATTATATCCTGCCGAATAGCTTCGCATTCTGTGGTCCAATTTATTTTTGTATTATTGTAAGCTAGCAGACGGTAGAGTGGTGCCATTTTAGAAGAAAAGTGATTGACAAACTGCCGAAAATAAGATGCCAAGCCCAAAAACTGTCTCAGTTGACTAATGGTTTGCGGTGGATGGGAGTTAGTCAATGCGATTATTTTGCGAGGATTGGGTCTGATTTTCCCTTCTGATATTTCATAACCTAAAAATGTTTCTTTAAAAAAGCACATTTTTTTTTAAATTTAATGAAAATCCAGCATCAGTGAGGGTTTTTAATACTACATGCAATCGTTCTAAACCTTGTTCTACACTGTCCGCGGGTATAATCAGATCGTCCATGTAAACAATGGCGTAAGAGTACGCTAGGTCACCTAGAGCTGTATTAATGGCTCTCTGATACACAGACGGGGCATTTTTTAGGCCAAACGGCATAGCAGTGAACTCGTAATGAGCATCAGGGGTAGTAAATGCTGTTATTTCAATGGATTTTGACTCTATATTTATGGGAACTTGATAAAACCCGCTTGCCATGTCGAGACGTGTGTAAAATCGCGCACCTGCGAGTCTCTGAACCTGATCACTGATAAGAGGCAGAGGGTAGAGGTCGGGAATTGTATTGGAATTTAGTTCTCGATAATCTACGCACATCCCAACGGCCCAACGTTGTTTCTAACATTCATTAATGAGTTATGTAACCTCCAGTTGCCAAATGGTAAAATAATATCTTTTGCAGATGACACTGCCCTTGTCTTCTCTGGCAATAATTGGAATGAGGTGTATAATTCTGCTCAGTTTGGTTTTGGCCTTGTTAATGAATGGTTGAGAGGCAACGGCCTTACGCTTAATGTTGATAAAACAAAATTTATGCCCTTCTCTATTAAAAACGTTACGTGCAAAAGCATCTCCATTGCCTATAGTGTTAAGTATTTGGGTGTAGTTATCGATAGTAACTTGAGTTTTAATTCTCACGTGGATCTTCTCTCATGCAGTATAAGAACTAATTGACTTCCCTGTATATCGCGATCCGATAAACATATGTCCGCCGTTGCTAGCCAGGAACGTGCGTCACTGGCTGCGTTTTCCGGTTCGAATTTAGGAAGCGTGATGGTCTTGTCCTCCGTCCTCGGTGGATTCGATAGCGCCTCGACGAGCAGCCGCATGCTGGTTTATTGTGCCTCGAATAGTGCGCGCCATCCGTCGTGTGCTGGTGTCCGTAGATCTTCATTTTGTGCCGGCACCGATCCCACTTCTGATGTCGGAAGAACACCTTCCCCAGTGACGTCATCAACAGTGGTTGCAGATTTGGTGGGCGTCATGAGGGAAAAGCGCGAGCACAAAACACGACGATTGTAGTTTTCACAATATTTTATGGTAGTTATTTAATAATAAATTATAAGTTTTAAGACCCAGCAGTGAGTTCAATGCACCAATCTAGCGACCAAAACTCAGGGATCCAACTCGATCCGTCTCCACTTCAAAAAGGCCCCGTAACAACCAACAGACTGGCCTATATATAGATGGCGCTTCGACCCCACTCGAGCAAAGTGCTCTGCTCTCATTGGTCGTTTGTTTAATAACGATTACAATCTTATAAATTAGAAAAACGTAACTAATTTTAACTAAAATCACTAATTTGTTAACATAAATATGTTTTAGGTTTTATACTATCGTAAAATCGCGTATTAAGTTAAATTAAGATTAATGCAACGTGTTTAAATGATAAAGAGAATTTAATGTGTTATTGTACAATCAACAAGCAACTCGTTGAATGGCTTCCTCCGACATATATATATATAATTCTACCTATGTTCTTATTCTTTCCTCTTCTTGTTCCTTTATCCTTTCTTGCCTAAAGGAACTCCTTTTAATGTTATATTTTAAGGTTAGTTTTTGTTATATTAATTTATGTTAGCTTGTAGTATTTATATTCTACGGTTCGTATGTATGTCACTGAACTCCTCTACAACAGCTGGACCGATTTGAATGAAATTTTTTGTTTGCGTTTGAATGGTTTTGATTCACAAATCAGCCTGCCTTTGTTTACAACGGGACAACAACCTGCCGGACCAGCTAGATTGGTTACATCTCTTTTGGCTATACTGTAAAGTATTTCTACAAACCAAAATTCAATTTTAATTGCACAACAATAATTCTCATGAAGACTGCAATCATATTTACATCAATGTATGCAATCACAAATCACAATCGCCTCTTGAACTGTGTCAATGTCTTGTCTTGTCAAACTCTTGAAATAAGATTTGTTCAACTCGATACTATTACCAATTATCTGAAGAATGTTACCGTTGTCTTACTAAGAAGTTTTTAAGTTTTGAAAAGGGAAATTTGAAACCATAGAAAGTTTTTGATGTCGACTCTCATCAACGTCTGATGGTATAAGGCAGAATTTTACCTGTGTCTGAATATAATTTTTGAACTGAAACTTCTTTATCGGCGTTGGGAAAAAAATTATGCCATTAATTACAAAAATATATAACAACGATAGTAATAATTCTATTACAATTAATGAAATTCTGTAATAATCTTAGTACTGATAGGGTAAAATGAAACAATTGTATTATTTGTATTCATGTCTATGATAATAAAAGCCTTTTGTTGAACTTTCATCTTAGTATTGTTTTTTGTTAAAATAGCTTTTGCACATTAAGAAAAACATTTTTAGAACGGATTAAAGCTATGTATGTCACCGTGACCACGCACGGTGAAAAGCACGCGAAACGTCGGAAAATATTTAAAATTATGTAAATAATTATAAGTTTTTAATAGTAATATAGTTTTATCCGTTTATAAAGTGTTTTTCTTAAACATCATCTTATTTAACCAATTTCTGTAAAGTTGCATATAGTAGATCTTTTTTGAAAAATAAGGTCATAAAGAAGTTTCACTTCTTACGTGTTCTGCAACTTCACTCGAGGCAGGGTCCCGTAACCCCCATTCAGTCTAAGAAGTATGTTAAAATGCGAAGCAGGTATATTTCTGTGACTCTCCGTATTCATCATACTCTCTCGACACTGTATGTGAGACAGTGAACACACTTGATTTGAGAACTGGCAGTAAATGTTAAATTAGAAGTATTTAATGTATTGTTACGAGCTAGGGGATCGGATAGAAAATGCCGTAGATTTCTTCAAAGGTTTATTTCTTGGTAAATCAATGAGTAATTTATGGGCACAAATTAATTGCAGAGATGCACTAATAACACACAAAAACACAGTCACTAATGCACACTTCACACTGTACTTTATCACTTGTATTCACTTTATTCGCACTTTATCGCTTCGGTGTTTCGCTTTTGTTATCGCATTCAAAACTAAAAGCTACTAGTCGCGTTTCGGCTCGCTTCCCTGGGAATAATTCTAAACAATATTCGAGAACTTTCTAGGCGGGCTTGCTACTGAGTAGCGATTGCACAATTCTAGAACGTCCGCACTCTTTGTCTCTTTCGCACGTTGCTCCGTCCTTGTCGTACGGCGTTCTAGAGTGCTCAGTCTAGTTTCGAGAAAGTTCTGATCTTCTCTCTCTCTCTCGTATCATTTCGTCCTTGTCTCACACCTAGAAAGTTCGGTCTAGAATATTCCTTCAGCAAAGGGGGATAACTAGGCCTGAAAACGCCTGAAAACGGGTCTCCTGAAAACTACACCACTCTACTACACATGTTCTGAAACCAACTGAAAAAAGGTTTCAGCTTCCTGAAAACTAGGGTAACATTATGGAAATTACAATTTTCTAATATGTGATTGACCCTTTCCTGAAACGGTCAGAAATCATATTACAGCCTGCTGAAAAGTTCTCTAAGTAGGGGAAAAATCTAGAAACATTGCAGTCGACCCATCTTCGTAACAGTACATTTATTTTTTTGACGTTCATAAGTGTGCATTGTGTTACCTATTTGAATAAATGTTTGACATTGACATAATAAAGGGAATTGAATTAAAAAAAAAAACATTTAGAAACAAAACCTTTTTTATTTATAACGACTAAAATAATTTCTAAGTCCAAATCGTCACTTTCAATTTTACCAATGATTTCATGACATTCGGGGTCTCGCCGTTGCTCTGCTTGTAACCAATTAGAAGATAGCTCAGCTATATTGACGCGTTTCTCTACTACGTTATTTTCTTTTGAACTAACACTACACGGGGTGGCGGTGGATTGTTTGTCTCGGGGATATGATTTCTCGAGAAAAAATCGACGTGGGCCATTCTTCTACCTTCTCTGTATTGTATGTCAAAATCAAAGGCTTGAAGGAAGGCCCACCACCGATGAACTCTAGGGGTTAAGTCTACTTTGGTCCTCAAAGCTTTCAGGGAATTGCAGTCAGTAACGACTGTAAAAGTTCTGCCATACAAATAATGACGAAAGTGTTTCACGGAGTTTACAACCGCTAGTGTCTTCAGTTCATAGGAGTGGTACCGAGACTCTGCAGGTGTTGTGCGTTTACTTTAATACTCTACTGGGTGTAATTTAAAGTCTACTTTTTGGAAGAAAATCGCGCCATAACCTTCACTACTCGCATCTGTATGGAGCTCTATAGCAAACTCGGGATTAAAGAGCATTAAAACCGGGGATGAGGTAAGCGTTGATATTATATCCTGCCGAATAGCTTCGCATTCTGTGGTCCAATTTATTTTTGTATTATTGTAAGCTAGCAGACGGTAGAGTGGTGCCATTTTAGAAGAAAAGTGATTGACAAACTGCCGAAAATAAGATGCCAAGCCCAAAAACTGTCTCAGTTGACTAATGGTTTGCGGTGGATGGGAGTTAGTCAATGCGATTATTTTGCGAGGATTGGGTCTGATTTTCCCTTCTGATATTTCATAACCTAAAAATGTTTCTTTAAAAAAGCACATTTTTTTTAAATTTAATGAAAATCCAGCATCAGTGAGGGTTTTTAATACTACATGCAATCGTTCTAAACCTTGTTCTACACTGTCCGCGGGTATAATCAGATCGTCCATGTAAACAATTGCGTAAGAGTACGCTAGGTCACCTAGAGCTGTATTAATGGCTCTCTGATACACAGACGGGGCATTTTTTAGACCAAACGGCATAGCAGTGAACTCGTAATGAGCATCAGGGGTAATAAATGCTGTTATTTCAATGGATTTTGACTCTACATTTATGGGAACTTGATAAAACCCGCTTGCCATGTCGAGACGTGTGTAAAATCGCGCACCTGCGAGTCTCTGAACCTGATCACTGATAAGAGGCAGAGGGTAGCGGTCGGGAATCGTATTGGAATTTAGTTCTCGATAATCTACGCACATCCCAACGGCCCAACGTTGTTTCTAACATTCATTAATGAGTTACGTAACCTCCAGTTACCAAATGGTAAGATAATATCTTTTGCAGATGACACTGCCCTTGTCTTCTCTGGCAATAATTGGAATGAGGTGTATAATTCTGCTCAGTTTGGTTTTGGCCTTGTTAATGAATGGTTGAGAGGCAACGGCCTTACGCTTAATGTTGATAAAACAAAATTTATGCCCTTCTCTATTAAAAACGATCCGTCTCACATTCATGATTATTTTTCTATCACAGCCCATACTTGCTCTTCAAATCAACTCTGCCATTGCAAAAGCATCTCCATTGCCTATAATGTTAAGTATTTGGGTGTAGTTATCGATAGTAACTTGAGTTTTAATTCTCACGTGGATCTTCTCTCATGCAAAACTCGTAAACTCATTTACATCTTTAAAACTTTAAGACTTATAGCAGACAATAGTATTGTTAAAGTAGTATATCAGGCTTTATGTCAGTCAATTTTAAGCTATTGTATCACTGTGTGGGGAGGTACTTTCAAAACCAATCTACTAAAACTTGAAAGAGCCCAACGAGCAGTGTTAAAAGTAAGTCATTCCTTACCGTTTCTTTTTCCCACTAAAGAGCTTTATGCCCTAGCCGATGTGTTAACAATTCGTCAATTATTTATTCTCAAGACAGTTTTAAAACAACATTATAAAACTGGTTACGACCCCGAATTAAATATAAACAAGCGTATTAAACATAAAGTTTGCTGTCGTGTTACACGATGGACAACTTCTTTCTCGCAAATAGTTAGTATATAATAAATTATATAGTTACCTGTATAATAAATTAAATGAAAAAATTAACATTTACCCACTATCGAAATATGAATGTAAAAAAATGGTTACTAATTGGCTGAAGACGTTGAGTTATGATGAAACAGAAGATTTAATAACTGTTACTCTGTAACACACCCACTCGCCCACACACACACACGCGCGCGCACACACACAGACACAAACACACACCAAACTTATTTTTACGACTCCGTTTCCATTTTTTTTTCCTTTAGCACTTGCTTATTTTCTTCTATTGTATCTTATGACAATGACCCGATTGTACGTGTTACGGTCCGGTGGTGGAGAGGCTGGCTATATGTCACTCAGGTCTCCTGTTACAGAGACCAGTCTCTCACATACACTTCCAAATGTTATCATCTTAGTTTAATCATAATAACCATCTATGTATGAATATGTGAGAGAAGAAATAAAGATTATTATCCGATCAGTACCATCGCGCTTTTTCACTAAAAGTATTGGGCTAGCAAAAGGAGACTTACTTGGTCTAATTACACCTGCAGACAATAATTCGCTACATTTATTGCGTACTATCGTTCGTTCTTCCGGGCTAAGATGATAAAGCCGCCGTTGGACAATTTTGTTAGGGTCCACTAAATTAATTTCTAGTTCACCTGTCTTTACTCTATTAGAAGGCGTACCTTCAACGAACGAGTCCCTAAAGATGTTTAGAATTTTTAGTAACTGCTTTTAGTAACACTACAAATATTAACTTGAGAGGGGGTTTTCAACAATAGTGAGTTTATCGCTTGTTATGTATACCAATAATCCTAAAGATAACAGGTCGCGTCCGATCAAAGCGTCATTGTTTAGACAATCATCAGGTACAATGTGAAATAAAATTTCTACGTCATGGCCACAGAGAGTGATCTTACATAAGATCTGTGAGTCACATAATACGCTAGATGTTCCTACACCAGTCAAGGTAACAATTGCATGCTGTAATATACCAGAAAGTTTGCGAGAGACGGTCTCTTTAATTAGAGAACAATCAGCGCCGGAATCAAAACAAAATGAAAACTGCTCACCAAATTGAGTGATTATTCCGGTGACAGGTCTCACATCGCACGTGTCCACTCGTTTCACAACGCTGGGCACTGTTGCGGGTTGAGAGCCACTACCTGCGACTGGCAATGACTTCGACACCGTGATGCCACGTGGCCCTCAACACCACACTTGAAGCAAGTGACCGAGGTCCGCGTAGAAACGGCCGTGTTGGGGCGCTCGGAAAAAGGAGTTGGTTGCTGCTTGTCTTGCGGTCGGCCGAAACATTCAAAAGATTTATGTCCTAATTTTCCACAAGAGTAACATTTGGTTGATATAGAACTTATCTTAGGGCGTTTATTATCATGCGTAGTGCTGACAGCTTTCGCTGCCTCTTGATAACCTCTTTTGCGGTAAGAAAAGGCCATCAGCTGTCGTTGCATTTTAATGCAAGTAGTTATTTCCTCAGTAAATATGTGATGTTGCAATCGCGGCTCGATTTGCCCCATGTGAGCAAGTATTAACGAAACCACAATCTCCTCTTTGCCTAAATTACCCCAGCGTGACATAAGCAGAGTAAACAGACGACTTGAGTACGCAGCAAGGCTTTCGCCTTCTTGCGGTTTACTATTAAGCGTGTTCAGTATGGTCGCTGCACAGGTTTCAAGCGTATCAAAGCGGGAAAGAAAATTTTCGCGAAATTCAATCCATTTCATATTAGGAAAAGCTATTTGGGAAAACCATGTTGCGGCTGAACCTGTCATAGCTTTACTAAGTATAAGAACTAATTGACTTCCCTGTATATCGCGATCCGATAAACATACGTCCGCCGTTGCTAGCCAGGAACGTGCGTCACTGGCTGCGTTTTCCGGTTCGAATTTAGGAAGCGTGATGGTCTTTTCCTCCGTCCTCGGTGGATTCGATAGCGCCTCGACGAGCAGCCGCATGCTGGTTTGTTATGCCTCGAATAGTGCGCGCCATCCGTCGTGTGCTGGTGTCCGTAGATCTTCATTTTGTGCCGGCACCGATCCCACTTCTGATGTCGGAGAAACACCTTCCCCAGTGACGTCATCAATAGTGGTTGCAGATTTGGTGGGCGTCATGAGGGTAAAGCGCGAGCACAAAACACGACGATTGTAGTTTTCACAATATTTTATGGTAGTTATTTAATAATAAATTATAAGTTTTAAGACCCAGCAGTGAGTTCAATGCACCAATCTAGCGACCAAAACTCAGGGATCCAACTCGATCCGTCTCCACTTCAAAAAGGCCCCGTAACAACCAACAGACTGGCCTATATATAGATGGCGCTTCGACCCCACTCGACCAAAGTGCTCTGCTCTCATTGGTCGTTTGTTTAATAACGATTACAATCTTATAAATTAGAAAAACGTAACTAATTTTAACTAAAATCACTAATTTGTTAACATAAATATGTTTTAGGTTTTATACTATCGTAAAATCGCGTATTAAGTTAAATTAAGATTAATGCAACGTGTTTAAATGATAAAGACAATTTAATGTGTTATTGTACAATCAACAAGCAACTCGTTGAATGGCTTCCTCCGACATATATATATATAATTCTACCTATGTTCTTATTCTTTCCTCTTCTTGTTCCTTTATCCTTTCTTGCCTAAAGGAACTCCTTTTAATGTTATATTTTAAGGTTAGTTTTTGTTATATTAATTTATGTTAGCTTGTAGTATTTATATTCTACGGTTCGTATGTATGTCACTGAACTCCTCTACAACAGCTGGACCGATTTGAATGAAATTTTTTGTTTGCGTTTGAATGGTTTTGATTCACAAATCAGCCTGCCTTTGTTTACAACGGGACAACAACCTGCCGGACCAGCTAGATTGGTTACATCTCTTTTGGCTATACTGTAAAGTATTTCTACAAACCAAAATTCAATTTTAATTGCACAACAATAATTCTCATGAAGACTGCAATCATATTTACATCAATGTATGCAATCACAAATCACAATCGCCTCTTGAACTGTGTCAATGTCTTGTCTTGTCAAACTCTTGAAATAAGATTTGTTCAACTCGATACTATTACCAATTATCTGAAGAATGTTACCGTTGTCTTACTAAGAAGTTTTTAAGTTTTGAAAAGGGAAATTTGAAACCATAGAAAGTTTTTGATGTCGACTCTCATCAACGTCTGATGGTATAAGGCAGAATTTTACCTGTGTCTGAATATAATTTTTGAACTGAAACTTCTTTATCGGCGTTGGGAAAAAAATTATGCCATTAATTACAAAAATATATAACAACGATAGTAATAATTCTATTACAATTAATGAAATTCTGTAATAATCTTAGTACTGATAGGGTAAAATGAAACAATTGTATTATTTGTATTCATGTCTATGATAATAAAAGCCTTTTGTTGAACTTTCATCTTAGTATTGTTTTTTGTTAAAATAGCTTTTGCACATTAAGAAAAACATTTTTAGAACGGATTAAAGCTATGTATGTCACCGTGACCACGCACGGTGAAAAGCACGCGAAACGTCGGAAAATATTTAAAATTATGTAAATAATTATAAGTTTTTAATAGTAATATAGTTTTATCCGTTTATAAAGTGTTTTTCTTAAACATCATCTTATTTAACCAATTTCTGTAAAGTTGCATATAGTAGATCTTTTTTGAAAAATAAGGTCATAAAGAAGTTTCACTTCTTACGTGTTCTGCAACTTCACTCGAGGCAGGGTCCCGTAACCCCCATTCAGTCTAAGAAGTATGTTAAAATGCGAAGCAGGTATATTTCTGTGACTCTCCGTATTCATCATACTCTCTCGACACTGTATGTGAGACAGTGA
Organism: Pieris brassicae; assembly: GCF_905147105.1. Taxonomy (NCBI): domain Eukaryota; kingdom Metazoa; phylum Arthropoda; class Insecta; order Lepidoptera; family Pieridae; genus Pieris; species Pieris brassicae. The sequence continues at coordinate 1,132,437 of NC_059669.1, forward strand.
ACACACTTGATTTGAGAACTGGCAGTAAATGTTAAATTAGAAGTATTTAATGTATTGTTACGAGCTAGGGGATCGGATAGAAAATGCCGTAGATTTCTTCAAAGGTTTATTTCTTGGTAAATCAATGAGTAATTTATGGGCACAAATTAATTGCAGAGATGCACTAATAACACACAAAAACACAGTCACTAATGCACACTTCACACTGTACTTTATCACTTGTATTCACTTTATTCGCACTTTATCGCTTCGGTGTTTCGCTTTTGTTATCGCATTCAAAACTAAAAGCTACTAGTCGCGTTTCGGCTCGCTTCCCTGGGAATAATTCTAAACAATATTCGAGAACTTTCTAGGCGGGCTTGCTACTGAGTAGCGATTGCACAATTCTAGAACGTCCGCACTCTTTGTCTCTTTCGCACGTTGCTCCGTCCTTGTCGTACGGCGTTCTAGAGTGCTCAGTCTAGTTTCGAGAAAGTTCTGATCTTCTCTCTCTCTCTCGTATCATTTCGTCCTTGTCTCACACCTAGAAAGTTCGGTCTAGAATATTCCTTCAGCAAAGGGGGATAACTAGGCCTGAAAACGCCTGAAAACGGGTCTCCTGAAAACTACACCACTCTACTACACATGTTCTGAAACCAACTGAAAAAAGGTTTCAGCTTCCTGAAAACTAGGGTAACATTATGGAAATTACAATTTTCTAATATGTGATTGACCCTTTCCTGAAACGGTCAGAAATCATATTACAGCCTGCTGAAAAGTTCTCTAAGTAGGGGAAAAATCTAGAAACATTGCAGTCGACCCATCTTCGTAACAGTACATTTATTTTTTTGACGTTCATAAGTGTGCATTGTGTTACCTATTTGAATAAATGTTTGACATTGACATAATAAAGGGAATTGAATTAAAAAAAAAAACATTTAGAAACAAAACCTTTTTTATTTATAACGACTAAAATAATTTCTAAGTCCAAATCGTCACTTTCAATTTTACCAATGATTTCATGACATTCGGGGTCTCGCCGTTGCTCTGCTTGTAACCAATTAGAAGATAGCTCAGCTATATTGACGCGTTTCTCTACTACGTTATTTTCTTTTGAACTAACACTACACGGGGTGGCGGTGGATTGTTTGTCTCGGGGATATGATTTCTCGAGAAAAAATCGACGTGGGCCATTCTTCTACCTTCTCTGTATTGTATGTCAAAATCAAAGGCTTGAAGGAAGGCCCACCACCGATGAACTCTAGGGGTTAAGTCTACTTTGGTCCTCAAAGCTTTCAGGGAATTGCAGTCAGTAACGACTGTAAAAGTTCTGCCATACAAATAATGACGAAAGTGTTTCACGGAGTTTACAACCGCTAGTGTCTTCAGTTCATAGGAGTGGTACCGAGACTCTGCAGGTGTTGTGCGTTTACTTTAATACTCTACTGGGTGTAATTTAAAGTCTACTTTTTGGAAGAAAATCGCGCCATAACCTTCACTACTCGCATCTGTATGGAGCTCTATAGCAAACTCGGGATTAAAGAGCATTAAAACCGGGGATGAGGTAAGCGTTGATATTATATCCTGCCGAATAGCTTCGCATTATGTGGTCCAATTTATTTTTGTATTATTGTAAGCTAGCAGACGGTAGAGTGGTGCCATTTTAGAAGAAAAGTGATTGACAAACTGCCGAAAATAAGATGCCAAGCCCAAAAACTGTCTCAGTTGACTAATGGTTTGCGGTGGATGGGAGTTAGTCAATGCGATTATTTTGCGAGGATTGGGTCTGATTTTCCCTTCTGATATTTCATAACCTAAAAATGTTTCTTTAAAAAAGCACATTTTTTTTAAATTTAATGAAAATCCAGCATCAGTGAGGGTTTTTAATACTACATGCAATCGTTCTAAACCTTGTTCTACACTGTCCGCGGGTATAATCAGATCGTCCATGTAAACAATTGCGTAAGAGTACGCTAGGTCACCTAGAGCTGTATTAATGGCTCTCTGATACACAGACGGGGCATTTTTTAGACCAAACGGCATAGCAGTGAACTCGTAATGAGCATCAGGGGTAATAAATGCTGTTATTTCAATGGATTTTGACTCTACATTTATGGGAACTTGATAAAACCCGCTTGCCATGTCGAGACGTGTGTAAAATCGCGCACCTGCGAGTCTCTGAACCTGATCACTGATAAGAGGCAGAGGGTAGCGGTCGGGAATCGTATTGGAATTTAGTTCTCGATAATCTACGCACATCCCAACGGCCCAACGTTGTTTCTAACATTCATTAATGAGTTACGTAACCTCCAGTTACCAAATGGTAAGATAATATCTTTTGCAGATGACACTGCCCTTGTCTTCTCTGGCAATAATTGGAATGAGGTGTATAATTCTGCTCAGTTTGGTTTTGGCCTTGTTAATGAATGGTTGAGAGGCAACGGCCTTACGCTTAATGTTGATAAAACAAAATTTATGCCCTTCTCTATTAAAAACGATCCGTCTCACATTCATGATTATTTTTCTATCACAGCCCATACTTGCTCTTCAAATCAACTCTGCCATTGCAAAAGCATCTCCATTGCCTATAATGTTAAGTATTTGGGTGTAGTTATCGATAGTAACTTGAGTTTTAATTCTCACGTGGATCTTCTCTCATGCAAAACTCGTAAACTCATTTACATCTTTAAAACTTTAAGACTTATAGCAGACAATAGTATTGTTAAAGTAGTATATCAGGCTTTATGTCAGTCAATTTTAAGCTATTGTATCACTGTGTGGGGAGGTACTTTCAAAACCAATCTACTAAAACTTGAAAGAGCCCAACGAGCAGTGTTAAAAGTAAGTCATTCCTTACCGTTTCTTTTTCCCACTAAAGAGCTTTATGCCCTAGCCGATGTGTTAACAATTCGTCAATTATTTATTCTCAAGACAGTTTTAAAACAACATTATAAAACTGGTTACGACCCCGAATTAAATATAAACAAGCGTATTAAACATAAAGTTTGCTGTCGTGTTACACGATGGACAACTTCTTTCTCGCAAATAGTTAGTATATAATAAATTATATAGTTACCTGTATAATAAATTAAATGAAAAAATTAACATTTACCCACTATCGAAATATGAATGTAAAAAAATGGTTACTAATTGGCTGAAGACGTTGAGTTATGATGAAACAGAAGATTTAATAACTGTTACTCTGTAACACACCCACTCGCCCACACACACACACGCGCGCGCACACACACAGACACAAACACACACCAAACTTATTTTTACGACTCCGTTTCCATTTTTTTTTCCTTTAGCACTTGCTTATTTTCTTCTATTGTATCTTATGACAATGACCCGATTGTACGTGTTACGGTCCGGTGGTGGAGAGGCTGGCTATATGTCACTCAGGTCTCCTGTTACAGAGACCAGTCTCTCACATACACTTCCAAATGTTATCATCTTAGTTTAATCATAATAACCATCTATGTATGAATATGTGAGAGAAGAAATAAAGATTATTATCCGATCAGTACCATCGCGCTTTTTCACTAAAAGTATTGGGCTAGCAAAAGGAGACTTACTTGGTCTAATTACACCTGCAGACAATAATTCGCTACATTTATTGCGTACTATCGTTCGTTCTTCCGGGCTAAGATGATAAAGCCGCCGTTGGACAATTTTGTTAGGGTCCACTAAATTAATTTCTAGTTCACCTGTCTTTACTCTATTAGAAGGCGTACCTTCAACGAACGAGTCCCTAAAGATGTTTAGAATTTTTAGTAACTGCTTTTAGTAACACTACAAATATTAACTTGAGAGGGGGTTTTCAACAATAGTGAGTTTATCGCTTGTTATGTATACCAATAATCCTAAAGATAACAGGTCGCGTCCGATCAAAGCGTCATTGTTTAGACAATCATCAGGTACAATGTGAAATAAAATTTCTACGTCATGGCCACAGAGAGTGATCTTACATAAGATCTGTGAGTCACATAATACGCTAGATGTTCCTACACCAGTCAAGGTAACAATTGCATGCTGTAATATACCAGAAAGTTTGCGAGAGACGGTCTCTTTAATTAGAGAACAATCAGCGCCGGAATCAAAACAAAATGAAAACTGCTCACCAAATTGAGTGATTATTCCGGTGACAGGTCTCACATCGCACGTGTCCACTCGTTTCACAACGCTGGGCACTGTTGCGGGTTGAGAGCCACTACCTGCGACTGGCAATGACTTCGACACCGTGATGCCACGTGGCCCTCAACACCACACTTGAAGCAAGTGACCGAGGTCCGCGTAGAAACGGCCGTGTTGGGGCGCTCGGAAAAAGGAGTTGGTTGCTGCTTGTCTTGCGGTCGGCCGAAACATTCAAAAGATTTATGTCCTAATTTTCCACAAGAGTAACATTTGGTTGATATAGAACTTATCTTAGGGCGTTTATTATCATGCGTAGTGCTGACAGCTTTCGCTGCCTCTTGATAACCTCTTTTGCGGTAAGAAAAGGCCATCAGCTGTCGTTGCATTTTAATGCAAGTAGTTATTTCCTCAGTAAATATGTGATGTTGCAATCGCGGCTCGATTTGCCCCATGTGAGCAAGTATTAACGAAACCACAATCTCCTCTTTGCCTAAATTACCCCAGCGTGACATAAGCAGAGTAAACAGACGACTTGAGTACGCAGCAAGGCTTTCGCCTTCTTGCGGTTTACTATTAAGCGTGTTCAGTATGGTCGCTGCACAGGTTTCAAGCGTATCAAAGCGGGAAAGAAAATTTTCGCGAAATTCAATCCATTTCATATTAGGAAAAGCTATTTGGGAAAACCATGTTGCGGCTGAACCTGTCATAGCTTTACTAAGTATAAGAACTAATTGACTTCCCTGTATATCGCGATCCGATAAACATACGTCCGCCGTTGCTAGCCAGGAACGTGCGTCACTGGCTGCGTTTTCCGGTTCGAATTTAGGAAGCGTGATGGTCTTTTCCTCCGTCCTCGGTGGATTCGATAGCGCCTCGACGAGCAGCCGCATGCTGGTTTGTTATGCCTCGAATAGTGCGCGCCATCCGTCGTGTGCTGGTGTCCGTAGATCTTCATTTTGTGCCGGCACCGATCCCACTTCTGATGTCGGAGAAACACCTTCCCCAGTGACGTCATCAATAGTGGTTGCAGATTTGGTGGGCGTCATGAGGGTAAAGCGCGAGCACAAAACACGACGATTGTAGTTTTCACAATATTTTATGGTAGTTATTTAATAATAAATTATAAGTTTTAAGACCCAGCAGTGAGTTCAATGCACCAATCTAGCGACCAAAACTCAGGGATCCAACTCGATCCGTCTCCACTTCAAAAAGGCCCCGTAACAACCAACAGACTGGCCTATATATAGATGGCGCTTCGACCCCACTCGACCAAAGTGCTCTGCTCTCATTGGTCGTTTGTTTAATAACGATTACAATCTTATAAATTAGAAAAACGTAACTAATTTTAACTAAAATCACTAATTTGTTAACATAAATATGTTTTAGGTTTTATACTATCGTAAAATCGCGTATTAAGTTAAATTAAGATTAATGCAACGTGTTTAAATGATAAAGACAATTTAATGTGTTATTGTACAATCAACAAGCAACTCGTTGAATGGCTTCCTCCGACATATATATATATAATTCTACCTATGTTCTTATTCTTTCCTCTTCTTGTTCCTTTATCCTTTCTTGCCTAAAGGAACTCCTTTTAATGTTATATTTTAAGGTTAGTTTTTGTTATATTAATTTATGTTAGCTTGTAGGATTTATATTCTACGGTTCGTATGTATGTCACTGAACTCCTCTACAACAGCTGGACCGATTTGAATGAAATTTTTTGTTTGCGTTTGAATGGTTTTGATTCACAAATCAGCCTGCCTTTGTTTACCACGGGACAACAACCTGCCGGACCAGCTAGATTGGTTACATCTCTTTTGGCTATACTGTAAAGTATTTCTACAAACCAAAATTCAATTTTAATTGCACAACAATAATTCTCATGAAGACTGCAATCATATTTACATCAATGTATGCAATCACAAATCACAATCGCCTCTTGAACTGTGTCAATGTCTTGTCTTGTCAAACTCTTGAAATAAGATTTGTTCAACTCGATACTATTACCAATTATCTGAAGAATGTTACCGTTGTCTTACTAAGAAGTTTTTAAGTTTTGAAAAGGGAAATTTGAAACCATAGAAAGTTTTTGATGTCGACTCTCATCAACGTCTGATGGTATAAGGCAGAATTTTACCTGTGTCTGAATATAATTTTTGAACTGAAACTTCTTTATCGGCGTTGGGAAAAAAATTATGCCATTAATTACAAAAATATATAACAACGATAGTAATAATTCTATTACAATTAATGAAATTCTGTAATAATCTTAGTACTGATAGGGTAAAATGAAACAATTGTATTATTTGTATTCATGTCTATGATAATAAAAGCCTTTTGTTGAACTTTCATCTTAGTATTGTCTTTTGTTAAAATAGCTTTTGCACATTAAGAAAAACACTTGTTGAACGGATTAAAGCGATGTATGTATGCGAGCGAAAAGCACGCGAAACGTCGGAAAATATTTAAAATTTAGAATTATGTAAATAATTATAAGTTTTTAATAGTAATATAGCTTTATCCGTTCATATAGTGTTTTTCTTAAACATCATCTTATTTAACCAATTTCTGTAAAGTTGCATATAGTAGATCTTTTTTGAAAAATAAGGTCATAAAGAAGTTTCACTTCTTACGTGTTCTGCAACTTCACTCGAGGCAGGGTCCCGTAACCCCCATTCAGTCTAAGAAGTATGTTAAAATGCGAAGCAGGTATATTTCTGTGACTCTCCGTATTCATCATACTCTCTCGACACTGTATGTGAGACAGTGAACTGGCAGTAAATGTTAAATTAGAAGTATTTAATGTATTGTTACGAGCTAGGGGATCGGATAGAAAATGCCGTAGATTTATTCAAGGGTTTATTTCTTGGTAAATCAATGAGGAATTTATGGGCACAAATTAATTGCAGAGATGCACTAATAACACACAAAAACACAGTCACTAATTACTTCACTTATGCACACTTCACACAGTACTTATCACTTATATTCACTTTATTCGCACTTTATCGCTTCGGTGTTTCGCTCTTGTTACCGCATTCAAAACTAAAGGCGACTAGTCGCGTTTCTGCTCGCTTATATATCCCTGGGAATAATTCTAAACAATATTCGAGAACTTTCTAGGCGGGCTTGCTACTGAGTAGCGATTGCACAATTCTAGAACGTCCGCACTCTTTGTCTCTTTCGCACGTTGCTCCGTCCTTGTCGTACGGCGTTCTAGAGTGCTCGTCTAGTTTCGAGAAAGTTCTGATCTTCTCTCTCTCTCGTATCATTTCGTCCTTGTCTCACACCTAGAAAGTTCGGTCTAGAATATTCCTTCATCAAAGGGGTATAACTAGGCCTGAAAACGCCTGAAAACGGTCTCCTGAAAACTACACCACTCTACTACACATGTTCTGAAACCGACTGAAAAAAGGTTTCAGCTTCCTGAAAACTAGGGTAACATTATGGAAATTACAATTTTCTAATATGTGATTGACCCTCTCCTGAAACGGTCAGAAACAGCCTGACCATATTACAGCCTGCTGAAAAGTTCTCTAACTAGTGGAAAAATCTAGAAACATTGCATCTTAGTAACAGTATATTTATTTTTTTGACGTTCATAAGTGTACATTGTGTTACCTATTTGAATAAATGTTTGACTTTGACATAATAAAGGGAATTGAATTAAAAAAAAACATTTAGAAACAAAACCTTTTTATTTATAACGACTAAAATAATTACAAAGAACTAAATTGGAAGCAACACGGCAGTTGATCACCTGCTAAGGAAATATACAAATTGTAAAAAAACCTTTTCAAAAATTACATTTATCGTTGTTTTCGGAGATGTCTACGGTAAACATTATTTTAAAACTCGTCTTTAATTTAAAACTTAACTCAAGCGATTTGAGAATCAGCATTATATCATTAGGAAATCTCTTCAATAGCTAAAATTAAAAGTAAATTTCTAGGATACAACTAAAACTTAATCTACAAACACGGAAAAATAACCATTTTATACAAGTCCCAAGTCTGGAACATTGACATGAATAAAAAAATATACGTATGCATGGCCGAATTTATTCAACATATTTTTTTATATATAATTCTGTTTATTTATGAGTCATTAAACATATAATAGATATTTTTTTTTATTTACAATTTAAATCACCAATACACAAACTCAAAACTTACTCATAAAATATCCTATCTGTATATAGAGGGAGAGAGACAACAATAAGAGTGATAAAGACAGCACCATATCTGTTTGAAATGAGAGCTACGGCAAAACGACTGGACTATTAGTAGGGGAATAATGCCTGCATTATGCATTGAAGTTGTTTTTGTTTATATAAGTATAAACTGAGTAAAAATGAGGATATAGCATTTATTAAATCGGGCACCATCTTTTAAATCATTCCAAGAAAAAGCCTCTACCGTTTGCGGCTAAACATATCTTGGTAAGATAATTTATATTTTTTCAATTTCCTATTCTTTATATATATTATATTATTGACCTATATAATAAAATATAGCTTTATCTATTTATTGTTTCGACATATCGATTCAAATTTATATTTTAAAATATATCAAAGTAAATTTTGGAGCGACCTCCAAGTTCGAGCTGTTCAAAGTCTCATTTGAAAGAAAAGAGTTATAACTAATAAATCTAAAAATCCAAATAAAAAGCGAAAAACCCTCGATTAGCAGCTAACGGCGATACGATGCTTTTCGATGTACTTCTGTCTCGCTTCCGCAATCATCTGCGCTTTTCTCTCTTGGAAGCTCATTTGCCTCTCCTTGGCCGTCTTGGGGAAGACTCCCGTGGGGCACGGGGTCACATATTTCGGACTCGGAGCGGAAGTAGAAGGCTGGGGTTCCGGCCCCGGCTCGGGGGTATAGGGCGTTAGGCCTTCGAGGAAGTTTGTTATCGTCACGTCAACACTACGGGTTTTTGCTGTAATAAAGTGATGTAACAAATATCAATAAAATATCTTTTCTAACGGATTTAAGAATTACTTATGTCATGGAGAGCCGTGGGGCTAATCTCATCCCTGAGGTTGGTTGTAGGTTCAATTCCCGGCTGTGCACTAATGGACTTCCTTTCTATGTGCGCATTTAACATTAGAACGAACGGTGAAGGAAAACATCGTGAGGAAGGCTTGCCTTAGACCCAAAAAGTCGACGGCGTGTGTCAGGCACAGAAGGCTGATCACCTACTTGCCTATTAGATTAAGACATTATCATGAAATAGATACAGAAGTCTGAAGCCCAGACCTAAACAGGTTGGTGATATTTTATTTGCGTGTTAAGAACGAGAGCTGGTCGTCCCTTTAACGTGCAACAAATATTGAGGACCAGATTCTGGAAGATTCTTTTCAAAAGATATAACTAAGTTGGGAGCGTTCAAGTATTACGTCATGCAATTTTAGAGATACTTGACCCCCCCCCCCGCCCCCCACCCACTATGAAACGCGCCGTAACGTTTCTGTATATAATAGTAACACGTTTTGTGACCACCCCCAGTGACTCTTTATACCTAAAACTTACCATTATGTGGTGTAAAGTACTGGAAAGTGGAAAATAATATTAACAAAACAAGATGGATCCCCCCCCCCCCCCATTTGGTTACGTAATACTTGAACGATCCCTTATGCAAGGTCAGTCCTAATTTACTAATAAACATAAAAATCCTCACCAAGGTCCCTCATGATATCCTGCAAGGGCACATTCGGCAGGACCTCCTTGACCTGCCTGGCCAGCCGGGTCCGCTCGTTGACGGGGGCCGAGGGCTGAGCCCTGGAAGAGGCTCTCGCCCGAGGCAACACTAGGCGCCTTATATCTTCGCTGTTCAACTCTGTTGCTTCCACCTAAATCGAGTAGGAGTTGCGACCAGCACATTTCATTATTTGCATATATATAAGATACAAATACATATATATATATATATACATACGTAAATACAAAAATATGAATACAGATGCCGTCGATGCACGACAATGTGTCATGTATGTATGTTTTTATTACAAATTGTAGGTATATCTGAATTAAAATTACTCTTCTATTGAAAAAAATTTTTTTTCTTTTCGGTGGAGTCATTGGGCAGAGGGTTGACTTTTTTGTAGTAAGTGAAAACGATGAAGGTAAATTTTTACACACAAAAGTCACAAAAAACCGACACCCTGATGTTAGAATAATCAAGATTTTACAATAAAAAATGTCAATTACTTTAATTATGTAGAAATAACTTTTCTGTGATATAAACTTTATTTAACAAGATTATGCGTTATAATACAACTTTCAATGTATTAAATACATTTTTTCTACTGTTAGTGTCGTTTTTGTACAAACATAGAATAAAAATTTTGAAAAGATTATTATTTTGTTGCATAGAAGTATAACTTCTAATGTGTGTACATAAAGTATATAAGTACATAAGTACACACAAATGTTTTTAACTACTTATATAATAACCGGTAATGCGGCCTCAATTTTTCGTTTCTATTGAACCGAACTAGCAGCAATTCCCCAATTCAAAATACCAGGGATAGTCTGTTTAGATCACCTAGGCATGCTAAACTAGACTAAAGCTAGAATAATAGATTAGAAAGAGGACTAGATCTCACCTGAAGTGTTTCAGCAATCGCTTGTCTAATTCGTTCTCCAAAAACTTGGTCATTATCTCCGTCCCTCTCCAGGGGAGGCAAGGCTCTCACGGAGAACACAGAGTAAGGGGAACAGAGGAACCAGAGTAGATCCCGCCAGGGGAAACGACGGCCCGCTTCTGAATGACGGTGGACTGTCACCGTTGTGAACGGACGCTCTACACCTGGAAAACAAATTTATACATTGAAATGGATTTGTGGAAAAATTCCTTTATTTTTGTTTAGTTTACATTTGTGTTCTTCTCACACGACTGTCTCCCTAAATGTCAAATCTTCCTCTCTCTTATATAGATTTGTCTCTTTCTGACAAATTGTGTTTATGCTGGGATGGAAAGTCACAGAGTACTTTAGTGACAATGCACATTGTCAGAGTTAAGTCTTATCAAAGTCAATGTCAAAAATCATTTATTTGTATAGGTAACACATTGTACACTTATGAACGTAATAAAAAGCTTCTAATTTTAGACAACATCTGTATGCCTTTGGAGATTTTTTTAAGAAGACATAAAGAATAAAAGCAATAGGTAATTCTCTATTTTTGTTTCTCAAAATTTTACTTTTGACGATAAATATTTAATTAAAATTCTCAAATCTTCAAGTTCCACGGTCTGAGTAAGTCAGTGGTAAATATATGTTTGCAAATAAATACCATCATATTATAAATGTAATCATGTCAACATTTTAACAAAATTAACTTAAATCCAACACATTGGCGTAAACAATATTACACTACAACCAAGTTACAACACTGTTAGAACACTCATATTGTAATGTAATTAATATTGCATCAAGTAGAAATGATTTCTTAAGGACAAATGAGTTTAATTCTCAATACACCCTAACAAAGTGAGACAGAAGGAAAAAAACACTTATTTTAATGTAGTTAAATTTGGCATATTTTTATATTATAAATTGTTTTTCTATATTTTGATTTGATGAAGTACATGATAGAAATATAAATATATCTCTTACAGTTTATCACTAATACTAAACTGGACAGAAGACACTTTTGCCTTCTTAACCACATGCACATAAATACACATATTTATTAAAATACATACTGATAGCAATAGGCTGGACAACATTCGGCAACGGGAAGGAACAATCTGTAAACTTGAGCAGTCCTTTGCCATTAGTAGGTCCACCTTCTGGCTGCAATAGCACTGGTTTATCGGGACTTTCAGCAAAATGTTGCCTAAAATTAATATATTTTTAAAACAATTTTAAATAATTTATCCATAACTTAAAATATATTCCAAAGAAAAGAAAATTATTGGAATGAATTCAGAATCCACATAATTTAATTCATATTGAACATATTGATGTTATTGAGATATTTATATTTATTTTGCAGATGAAATCTTAATTGCTAATTCAAAAGCTAGAAATAAAATACAACTTACTTCCTAACAAACAAGGCAATGTTCTTTATACCAAGAGTTGAGGCAAAAAACGGTGGCACTTTCCATTTTCTTAACTGTAATAAATACACTTATATATAACTTCAGAGTTAACCTTGTAAATTATCAAGGTCAAAAAAGATGTATTTGAATTTATACCGTAATGTTTTTAGACTAAAATACAAATAGATTTGTTTTCAGACACGATTTTATAATATACAGGAATTAATTTAATAACCAAAACGATTTATGGATTGCTATAGACGTTAATAAGGAGGAATGATGATTGGTACAATAATGTAAATATAATTATTATAATTCTATTATTTATATTTATTGTTTTAAACATTGATAACCAATAAATCAAGTTAAATATTATGGCAACATTTTAAAATACCTATATCTAATCTAGAATGACTATTATCTTACAAATATATTTTTATTTTTACTTCTATAAGACTTTATAGATAACACTGCTTACTGTAACATTTTAATTCACATAATAAGTTCTATATATGTTGCTGAAACTTACAGTTATACTTCCAAGAGCTCGGCTAGCCGCTAGTGAATCCAAACAGGACACATAGTTAGCTACAAACACACTGCACTTTGGATCTTTGTTACCTTTTTCCTTTATGTAAACTCCTGGAAATTATGATTTACAACATTTAAAGATAATAATTATCATATAACTACTAGGACCAGTTTGACATTTAGTTAACACCCTAATTGATATAGGAAACTGTATGAAAAAGCATTAGAATAACATATGTTTTCCTATTGACATAAACTTTACAACAAGCCTTTTTGAAATATTTTAAAGTAATAAATATAATTATCTTACCAAAAGTCAAACATGCCAGTGTTGATATCAATTGCCTAGCAGCAAATTTGTCTGGTAAAATAAATGAAGCAATCCATAATATACAAGCTAAAACTATTCTTAAGGCCATTAATATCAATCCAAACGGCAGATATAACAGAAATTGAATGGGATTGTCCCCACAAAACCTGAAAGGTTAAATAAGTTCATAAATACCACTTTCCCTTGAAAATATTGAGAATCGAGCATATTCACATATTTCATTACCTTTCATCGTTGATGAGTTTTTCTGCTGTTAGAGCCATATTTTGTTCAGTTGTTTACTACAACTAGGCTCGCTAATATTTACAATAAAACTTTATTAATATCAATAATATGAAAGAACTTTAAATTTAAGAGGTTTCTTATCTTATTTTGATTGTATTTAGTACTTCGTCCTTTTCGATGCACTCGATTTAATAATTTTGACAATTTACTAATGCTATGACACATCCTATACTCCACAGTTTCTGCGCTTAAACACTTTATCACGTGGATAGTCAAATGGGAAGATAAAAACCCTAGTCATAAAGTACCTTGTATAACACGGCATTTTAAAACCCCGTACTAGAATGAACAGGACAATGACTGATTTTTAATAGTAGTATCAAAAAAAATATTAAGAAAAATCAGTGAAGTCAACATTATGCCACTTTATTAAAAAAATAAGACCAACATTGATTTCAAGAAAAGTACAAGTGTACCCATATGTCTATGAACTTATGAAATGTTAAAGCGAAACTAAGGCGTTTAGGTAAATATAGTGAACAAGACAAATCAAATATGTTATTTATCATGACAGTGATTGACAGTATATAAAAACAATTATAATGTGTATTTACTTCTATTTCATAGTGTAAATTTAGTTTTGTAACTATTTTAGAATTCCGTGGTCTGTGGTGTTGTCAGACTTCAGAGTGTCTGTGGTGTCTGGTGGAGACTGCACTTAAGCTAGAGGAAGGTGTTGATAATAAAAACAAAAACTTAAAATTGAGAGACCTTAGCCTTGCTCTAAAAAGAAACTTAAGAAGTAACATTAAGGTAACAACCTTAATTAAATTTACTAATAATCTCTATAGCAATGATAAAAATTATTTAGAAACAAAGAGAAAAGCAAGCGTACAAAGCGCGAAAAAATTACGTACAAGAAAACTGTGTGGTTGACCTTAAAAGTAGTTTATATAATTTAATAGTAACTGTTATTCCAGATTGTGCTAATGGATGCTATTGTTTCAACACCGGAGGAAACGGCTTCAGATTTAGAAGAGGATATAAAGGTTACAAGAAATCCTACCAATATTCGACACAATGAAAGTTTTACTTCACGGTCAACTTCTACTACGGACATACACCAACTTGAAGAAAAAATGAGACGCAAGTTGCAGTTTTTCTTTATGAATCCGATCGAGAAATGGCGAGCGAAACGTAAATTTCCATACAAATTTGTCGTGCAGGTGATTAAAATAGTATTGGTAACACTCCAACTTTGCTTGTTTGCCCATAACAGATACAATCATGTAAATTACACCTGGGACAATCGTATAAGTTTTTCTCATTTGTTTTTACTTGGATGGGACTCTACTCGCGAAATCAATGCCTATCCTCCTGGTGCAGGACCCTTAGCTGTATACAAACTTGATGAGTTTTACAATACTCTTGATTTTGCTTATAGTGGTTATGCAAATATATCCAATGCTATTGGCCCATATTCATATGACAATGAAGATAACAATATGACAGAACCTGTTTTTTGCCAATACAATTACAAAAAAGGTATAATCAATGGATATAATGAAAGTTATGAATTTAATTCAGAGATTGTTAAAAGTTGTATAAATTTCTCAAACAGTGAGGGGCAGCTATTTACTTCAAAGCAATATTTGAATGATACAGGGTTATACATTAACTTTGCGGCATTAGTGAGAGCAGAACTGATGTTTTCTTTAAAGACAATAAATTTTAGAGCAGCTGGACCAATCACACCGCCTGATTGTTATCGTTTTGATATTGCTATAATATTTGACAATGAAGATCATGATGGTCAAATGTCCTTAACTTTGGAGGCTGAACCTTACAAACTTGCATGCAAAGGTGATCAAGCTTATATTACTGATAACCAAATTGACCAAGTTTTGAGAAGCATTTTGAACATATTTGTGATTATTATTTGTAGTGCTTCTCTTATGTTGTGCAGTAGAGCTATTTATCGTGCACAATTATTAAGAGAATTGACCAATCAATTCTTTATTAAAACATATGATCGACCCTTAAGTTTGGATGGCAGATTAGAATTTTTAAATATGTGGTACATCATGATTATTGTTAATGATATCTTAATCATTATGGGATCTGCTATCAAAGAACAAATTGAACGGAATCAATTTACAAATGATCAGTGGAATGTCTGCTCCTTGTTTTTGGGAACAGGGAACTTATTAGTATGGTTTGGTGTACTTCGATATCTAGGATTCTTTAAAACATATAATGTTGTTATACTAACTTTGAAGAAGGCTGCTCCAAAAATCTTTAGATTTTCATTTTGTGCTCTCCTTATATATGCAGGCTTTATGTTCTGTGGATGGCTTATACTAGGTCCGTACCATATGAAATTCAGATCACTTGCCACCACATCTGAATGTCTTTTTTCATTAATAAATGGAGATGACATGTTTGCAACTTTCTCAATCATGTCCAAGAAATCACCAATGTTATGGTGGTTCAGTAGGATTTACTTGTATTCATTTATAAGTTTGTACATTTATGTTGTACTCAGTTTATTCATTTCGGTTATCATGGATGCATATGATACAATAAAACAATATTATAAAGAAGGCTTTCCAAAGAGTGATTTGCAGCAATTTATTGGTGAAGCAAGCATTAATGAAGTGTCCTCAGGCTTATACAGAAGTCAGAGTTCAACATCTTTGAATGCATTCATGAATTCCTTATTTTGTTGCAATGTGTATCGAAGTGCTTATTCAAAAATAGGAGGTAATTCCACCTTTAATATGTTGTAGGCTCAAATGTTTAAATTAGTTTAAATTCTTTGTAGCTGTATTGTAAATATGTACTGTAATGTATATTAGATCATTTTTGAGTTACCAAAGTTGTACAACCACTGATAATGGTGGCTTTATATATTATTATCATAATAATGAATATTGTTTTTTTATACTAGAAATTAATTAATTATAATAAAGTACCAAATATCATTATTATAAGGTGATTACAGGCATTGTATTCAAGTATTCTGTCCATTAAATCATGATATAATAAAGCATGTTCATATCATCAGTAATTTTATTATTTTCAATACCTGTGTCAGATTTCAGATAATAAATAATAATATATATATATATATATAAATAATAATATAAATAGCCTAATTAATAAAGATATCTTGTTTTGATGATTACTTACACAAATTTTTAATCTTGATGCGATATTTTAAAAATGATTTTTAATAGTTATTAGAACAATATATTGTTATAACTTTAAATATATAGAAGTTGATATTTGCATTACACTGTGTGATGTCATGACTAATGGGAGATAAGAACATCACAATGATTGAAGCAATGCAAATATGACACACAGTGTTGCTACATTTAGGTTCAAATAAGTTTAGTAGTTGTCTAAAAAATTTGAATCGGTGTTGAAATGTACTTTAATCTCTAATAACCACCATTAAATGCCTTTTTTTATTTTATACTAGATGTCCCACAAATATTTGTGTCAGAACTTATAAAAACATCTTTAAAACAAACCAATAGGTCGAACTACTACAGTTATGAAACACATTGTTTAAGGCATTTATATATATTATATGACAACACAGTGACAATGTTTTATTTCTAAAATGACGTCAAACATTTTTCAATTAGAAACAGTTTATATTGAAAAATGCAATTGTCGTATTTGTCTTTGAACCACGAACTCATAAGTAGCCAAATCGGTTCCGCCATTCTCCAGTTATAGAGAGACAAGCGAACAGCAATTCATATTTATATGTTTAGATTTGACAACGTTAACTGAAACCGAATAACATCAATGACTTAATATTTCTCAAAGCTCAATTAAAATATTTGTTGTTTCTCCAGCTATAGAACCCTGGACTTCATAATTTATTCAGCATATATGAATAAGCATATCGGAAAGTCATATAAGCCTAGAGCAGATAAATAAGAATTATTAAAAACGTTGTTATGCTCGGTTTCCGTAAACAAACTCGTTAGACTCAATTTACGATGATTATGGTGATATATTTTGTAAAATATTACATCTCTATCTCTTTTATTAATATTACATAGATATTGTGAATGATAAGTTTTAATACTGTTAATTTACGAAGGAAATTTAAATGCCTTCTAGAATTTAATAGTAATGTTTTTTTTAAATACTTGACAACAATCATATGAAACCTTTATCCGTTTAAAGCTGGTTTATGCACAAAATATTTAGACTTAGTTAGACTTTAGATACCAGCACAAATTTAATTCCAAAAGTGTGATATCACACGAGCTTGGAGGCCAATCTACCGGTCCGAGACGAGCGATAAATTGCTCACCGAAACGATAACGCAGTAAATCGTATCGTTTAATTGTTGTATGACATGTAGAGCCGTTTTGTTGAAACCAAATGTCGTGGAGATGACGGACGTCAATTTCCAGCATCAAATAGTCGTTAATCATGGCGCGATAGCGTTCCACATTCACTGTTACCTTTGCGCCAGCCTCGTCTTTGAAGAAATATGGGCCAATGATTCCTCCAGCCAATAAGCCGCACCAAACGGTTTTTTTTTCAATTGATGTAATGGCTTGGGGTTGCTCTTCACGTCAAATACGGCAATGTGCCTTATTGACGTAGCCTTTATGCCAAAAATGGGCCTCATCGCTGAACAAAATTCGAATCTCAAAATGCGAATCTTCGGCGAGTTTTCCAGGAGCCCAATGACTGAAATTCTGACGCTTTAGAAGATCAGCCAGCTTCAATTCTTGGACTAGCTGTATTTTATACGCTTTGAAACCAAGATGCGTAAAATAGCCTAAGTAGCCATCAGATAGGCGAAGTTGTTGAAATCGGCGCCGAAGCGATTCTTCCGGGTCTTCGGCAAAACATATTTACAGCCGCAATTTTCTCTACAATTCGGGCTGTACATGGTCTAATCGGTCGAATATCATCCAATAATGTTAAATTATTCTCGAGTTTGCCGATGGTATGCGGAATAGTGCGTTCGGTAGGACGAGTTTGTACAGCATAAATTGGCCTGTCAGCTCGATAAACACTTTTCACAGAGCGTTCATAATAATCGAAAAACGATCGTTCGTAATAATATAATAGTACGATTTGTAAACGTTGTTGAGGCGTGAGTGTTTTCATGATGAAATGTCAATGAAAACTGAATAATATTATTATAATATTTGTCTGAGATTAATTTGCGTGCCAGCGTGCGATATAAAGAAATATTCTCGGAATTTAATTACACGACCAACATAAAAAAGTGAATGTATTCGCAGAAAAACAAAAATAATTGATGCTGAGCAACATGCCCTACAACTTAAATCGATAAAGGCAGGGCACGTAGTCCGTTATACAGATGGTCAGATGATCTAAAACGTTCACAATGGACTGGTGGAGACAAAAGTTACAAGGGAAGACCAATATTGCGATGGGCTGACGGGATCGAAAGGGTTGCTGGAAAAATTGGACAATGGCACAAAATAAAATAGGATGGAAAAAGTTGGACGACGCCTTCTCCCGAGCAGAGGCCGCATCAGGAGTAGTAAAATTTTTAATAACATCAATTTGAAAGAAAACACTTTTTGATGTGAAACATCTATAGCCGCACGTAAACCGATTTCTGGCTATACGATGGTATATATATACAGTCTATATGCAGTAGTGTGTACGGTGTGGTGTGTGTGTGTGTGTACATAATAATAATGTAATAATAGTTGTAGTGTAAATATTACCGAAGTCACTGATTAAACGAATTAAGTAGTCACGATTTGAAATAAATTCGTAAATTTTTGTATTTAATGAAAATAAATGTTTATTCAATAAATAGTCATCGATATCTGGAAAAAAATCGTAATATTTTATTTTATCATTATGACATATTTAGTTCCTATCACAATATGCTCTTATCTGCATATTACTTTTACAAAATAATGTCGATGTTTCACATCTGCCAGGCGTCCCGTGACGGCTCACATTTTTTTTTACCGGATTGAAGCTATGTATTATTATAAACTTATAATTATTTTACATAATTTTAAATTTGTCCCGACGTTTCGCGTGCAGTGATTTTCGTTACAGCGTGCTGTTTTATGGGGTAAAAAAGTGTTTTCTTTAAATGTGTAAAAGCTATGTTAACAAAAGACAACTACATAAATTTTAGTTAAATGTATGTCAATAAGATTTGGATGATTAAATTCTTATTATAATTTATAGGACCCCTATATAGTTGTCCGTCAAGCATGTCATCAGGCAGATCTGTGGCCGAAAAGCTAGGTAGCAGGGGAGTGTCACATCTGCCTTTTGCGAAAACTTTTATTTACTTTATTAACTAAAAGGCTTGGCGTCTCCCGTTGGGCCGGGCGACAACTACTCCGGAAATATTCTTATATTTATGGGCGAGTCGGAGCCTAGTCTGTGGGTAATAAAATACTGCGTAATTGCGTAATTTTACTTTAGTGCACATCACTAATGGGTATTACTGTCCGAGATTTAATAAAAAAATATAATAATTGTGTAACAATTTTATTAAATGCATCGTTCAATTTGCACACGAACATTACAAATACTTAATTTATCGAATATGTTCTTAACAAGTGTACATATTATACATCTATAAAATAACACTCATTTTAACTTACACATTTAGAACTAAATTAAAAACAGCCAAAATTTCATACAACTCCTCAATAAATATGGCAATTTTATTTATAAAATAAACTATAAAATATGGCAATGTTAATGTAAATAAAACTGTAATAAAATTCTATTAAGAATTAGATATATGTAAATAAAAGAGAATTTCTATTACGATACAATATTTACAATGATTGTATTTTACATTCCACTTATATACTTTTTAAAGAAATAAATAAATTCATAATATCATAACTCGTGTGAATGAAGCGTACAATATTTCTTGTCATGTATGGTTCATCCCCTGATTATTGCATTTATTCATTCACATGCGCTTTAAATTAAAATTAATATATATAAAAATAGCTGCCCTAAAATACATTCCTATAATCTAACTTTTAATAAAGAAATTTTTCTAAATTCGTTACTTGCAAGATAATTTCAGCCATTCATATCGAAAACCAGTCCGTAAATTGAACTTAAGAGCCAAGAGGTCGACGAAATCAAAAGGAAGGGATCTTTGGTTGAAAGGGAAATAAAGTGCTTCTATGTCACCAGAGACATCTAGACTACAAAATAGTATAAAACATTTCAGTCTCAAAAAAAGCTTATTTCTTTTCCTCCATGTGTACCGCTTGCGGCTCCGCCCCTAACATTAACTGAATTTCATCGACACTCTTGCCCTTAGTTTCGGGAATTATGAAGAATATGAAGATAAAACCGAGAACCATGATTCCAGCGAACAACCAAAACACTTGACCGGAGCCAATAGAGTTATTCAAGGAGTTGAAAGTGCTCGTTACCGTGAAACTGAGCAACCAATTCAGGGTGCCGGCCGTCGAACTGACGAAGGCCTTGATGTCGATCAGACACAACTCACCGGCCATCATCCACGGGATGGGACCGAATCCTATCGAGAAGGCGATCATGAACAACGACAATGACACCAATGGCAACCAAGACATGGCCGTCACTATCGAAGAGTCCGAGCCGTGAGTGTCTTGTAGGAAGAAATAAACGCCCAAAGCCGTGGAACATATGCACATCACTAGAGCGGAGAACAAGAGGAGAATACGTCTTCCCAATCTATCGACAACGACACTGGAAGCGAACGTCGCAACGACCTGTATGACACCGATAATGATGGTGGCGATGGCCGGTTCGATAGCTGCGCCGGCGCTTTTGAAGATCTTAGACGTGTTGAAGATCACGGCGTTGATACCCGACAGCTGTTGGAACAACATCAGCGCGTAGCATATCATGACAGCTTTTAAAGCGGTCTTCTTTGTAATCGCGGACACGAATGAAATCGGATTATTTTTCGACTCTTCGGCTTTAGCCTGGAGACTAGTCAGTTCGCTGTCCACGTCGTAATTCCTCCCTCGGAGTCTTATCAACGAGTCTCTCGCCTCGTCGTGTCTCCCTTTGACGACCAAGAAGTTCGGGCTCTCGGGCATAAAGAAGAAGGTCACGGCGAACACAATCGGTATCAAAGTGCAGAGGATGTTGAAGACGAAGACGCTAGTGTAGCTACCGACGGCGTACGCGAACAGTATACCGGCCGTTATCATCAATTGGAAGAAGCTTCCCAAAGTTCCTCGTATAGAGTCCTGGGCTATTTCACTCGTATACGCCGGTGCTGTGACGCAAAATGCTCCACCCGCAATTCCGGTTATAAATCTACCGGTCATGAGCATTCCAACGTTTGAAGCGAAAGTTATCAAGAGCCATCCGAGCGTGAATGGTAACGTGAGGAATAACATGGTCTTCTTTCTGCCGAGTATGTCCATTATGAGACCGATTGGGAAACAGACTGCCGCCGCTCCGAGATTTATTAAAGATGAAATCCAATCTCCTTGGGATTCCGATACTGAGAAGTTATAGTCTGTGCTGTTATCTTGAGTTATCTTCAATATGACCGGGGATGACCAACCCAGCATAGAACCCGCGGCCAAGGCTCCAAGGGTAGCTGAAAAGAGATACGTGTTTATCACTTTAATTATCTTTTTTGGAATTATATTTAACAATTTTGTAAACCCTCAAATCCTAATCCTAAACCGAAACCGAAGGCTAAATTATGTTAAATAAGTCATGCAACAACTATATTTTGTTAATTTTTCAACACTCAATGAAAGCAAATTTAGCTAGTTATCTTTATAATATAACTCTTTTAAATCCTAGATAATGAAAAACTATGGTTTTTCATGATCTATGGATCAGATGGAGAAATAGGTAATTTTATGCGTTGATTGATTGTTCTGTCTTCATAATTAACATCTATAGAATTTTAAACAAGGCCACATAAAGATGTCAAATGACTAATTA
The DNA here is from genome assembly GCF_905147105.1 of Pieris brassicae. Taxonomy (NCBI): domain Eukaryota; kingdom Metazoa; phylum Arthropoda; class Insecta; order Lepidoptera; family Pieridae; genus Pieris; species Pieris brassicae. The sequence goes on from NC_059669.1 coordinate 1,154,662, forward strand.
TAACTAGAGACCTAGAATATTATTGCCATTATTTTACTTAAAACTATTATTTCAAAAACAATTATTTAATTGTAATTATAGGTATTTAGTCTGTGTTAGAAAAAGAACATTCAATTAATATTATCCACCACATGTTTAATTGATAAGATTACACTGTTTACTATACATTTAATAATTTATATGATAATGTAGGCAACATTTGGACCACAGCAGATGTATGTGGAGAAACTGAAGACTTTCTTTTCGACTTTATAAATGTATGAGAGTAATTTTATTAACATTATTAGTAATATTACACAAGCTGGAAAACAAAGAACAATCTAGGCTATATCAGTTATCATTTAATGTTTTATTATAAATACCTGATAGTGCAGCAATGTATTGTGGCAATTTTCGGCCAGTGTCACTATGTGGCTCCACCAGCACTGCCTGAGAAACTCCAACCTCAGCCATTCTACCGTTGTTGCCCTCTGCCTGCTGAAATATGTTATTGTCATAAATAAACGGTTTACAGACATCAGGATTTATAAAATATATGTGATTGGTAAAATCATATAAATAAATACTAAAATATGATAACAGAACAGAACAGAATATGATTTAATATCATATTTTTAATGCATGTTACAGTCATGAAGTTAAGTAAATCTTAAGTAATCTCATGATATGCTTTTGCTTTTCATGGAATAATGTGTTTCATTTTGTTTTTTATTTTATTTAGGAAGGATTCTGGAATCACAGGAGTTTTGTAGTTTTGTTTCAGTACTTAAATAGATTTTAAAAAAATCAATACTTATTAACATTAAAAGATATAATATAAGGTTTTAATGGAAGTTACTTGTATGTTTTGATGCATTTAAATATTTCATTTCTATATTTGTTAAGAAATTTACAAAGTTGAATCTATGTTGAACCGAAATAAAAATAATAAAAAAATTTCATACGTTTTTGGAAGCTACATTATCTTATATCTGTAATATATCGTCTTAAATTTATGTAATACAATTACTCCTACATTACAGTATAAAGTACTAATGTATATGGCCTTATCTACAATCTACCTTTAAATTTCTGCTTTTTGAAAATTTAACGAATAAAAGGAATACCTCATCATATCGAGGTCCAGGTAAAGCAGGCAACAAAGGTTCAGTTTCTGAAGCATCTCTTTCATTACGATCCCTTGAATTCGACCACATTTTTCACAATTTATTTTTTAACGTTCGAAGAACCAATTGCCACGAAGCACAACGTTACGTTTATGCGGGTGAAAGGTGTTTGAAAAACAATGATACTTCATTGTCCTGCGACGTATTATTGAGGTTGGCGGTACAATTATAAAACACAATTTACAAATTCCAAAAACAAAACAAGGCTTAAGTTTATAATAAACGCAAATTGCTATTGGCGTTTGACAGACGACAAACGTGACGTTTGCAAAACGTTGTATTTGACATATACGCCATATCTGTCAGAAAGGCAATTTTGCACAATATGTTAATATATCAAGTTAACGAAAAAAACACATCTACATTTATATAGAACATAATACACGTAGATAGCTCTTTACTTCTCCGAATCAAAATTCCAAAATATAAACGCCTTATGTAATTATGTGAGCATATACTACTTCTTCTAAAACGTGAATAATTTTATTCAAAATCTAGGCGCTAATGGATTACTAATAAAAAGGGAAGTATAACGCTTAGTAAATTAGTGTACCTTTAAGAGAAATAAATTTAGTATGATTATAGTTTTAAAATTCAACACACTTAAAGAATCTTTTTTTTCATTAGGGTAAAGGGTAATAAAATCTGATATTTTCAGCTATAGATACTAGAAACCACAAAATAAATACGCCACATGGTTATATACGCTATTTGCGTTGCATCAATAATTGAACGGGCCTTGAATGATAATTATCTTATTTTGCATCTGTGCACTTGACCGTACTTGAACATGCCGCGATTTTTTCTGGCCTTGACTTTGACCAACCACTGTATTGTGTTACGTCATGAGAGGTTTTGAATAGGACTTCCCGAGTAATACAAAGAAAAACAGGCAGACTTTTGTTGAAAAAAAAAATACTACATTTTCGGACAAAAATACATATATTAAAACATGCTAACAACGAAGTTATGGTAACGATTTAGATATACGTCGCCCGACTATGGGATTGCGAGTGGGAGAGGGGGGAGAAAACCACTTTCACCGCCGGAAAAATATTAAAATAAAAACAAAACAAAATAAATGTAACCTAATCTAACAATAAATGATATGATTTTTGGACAGCTCCGGCGCTACGGCAAATGCAGCCCCTCCTCCACTCTTGCGTACCAAAGCACAGGTCTTTTATTCAAGCCTAACGCCTACGGATTTAAAATAAGACTCTAGGGGTAGAACTTAACATGTAGTAAATATAACTTAATAATGCTATAAAACAATTACCTCGATTGTAAAATATAGCCAAGTTTCCAAAAAATCTAAACAAAATAAACGCAGAAGCATATATACGTAAACATAAAAGTAACGGATTGAATCTGTCAGTGTAATTTATGTCAAAATCTACATTGATAATAGCGGTTTGTTTAGATAGACACGCTGCTTGAAATATTATAATAATTAAGAGAGAAAGTATAAAATGTATGTTTCGTTTAACGAATTTCAATACAATATACAAAATTATATTTCATTTTTTTATACAAAGATGCAACTCCAAAATTACTTAAAGGGATTCCAATCGAAGTCCTCCGAAATACCTATATAATCAGTATCATTAAATTCAGACGACGTATTTCTAAATCCGACTTCGTTATGTTTGGTATAGAAAATAATATATAAAACCTTTAAACTTTAGTGCATTTATTTATAGCAAAGACTTTAATAACATGATAATAAATAGGTAACAAAGCCGCTGATGCAACTAAATTTTATTCAAAAATTTCACGTTAACAAACTTAAGCTGGTTAATATATTGATTCACTTATAAATTGATCAAGGCAAGTGTTATATTGTTTGATGACGCTTCATTTAACACACACCTTATTACACAGCATTATTTTCTAAACATAGCTATACTTTCTGAAACAAGAGTGCAAATAATGTCAATACTACCGTATAGTTTAGACTCTGCTTTTAAAACATACAATGTTTTGGTTACCTGTGGTTCCTTTAGTATGGAGCAAATACATTTGTATTTGTTTCATTGATACTCGTTTTTTTTTAATACGTAGGGGCGGACAACTATTTTTTGCCGGAAATCGGATTTCAGACGTCCAGATTATACGCCATATAACTAGTCTAGCCATAAATACTTTTCTTTTTTTCAACTCTTTAATTATTTTGAAATTCGTGTTCATTGTCACACTTCTAGAGCTTTCGAAGACCAGAATGCGTGCTGTTAGAACTACAAAGGCTGTTAATGTTGTTAAAGCCAGAATTCGTCGAAATCCCGTTAGAAAGCAAATATCTTATCGCGTCAAATGAAGATTCCCGCGAGGACTCTGTCGCGTATTATAAAACAATATCGGTAGCTCGGTGCTTATCGTCTAAATACAGGATATGCTCTTAATGAGTCTTTACAATTAAAGAAAGTGGATTGATCAAAACGCACAGATATATTCTCTTTACCGATGAATAAATTATCACGATTGAAGAACACTACAACAAGCAAAATAATAAATTGTGCTCACAAATCTAAAGAAGCTACTCAAGTGGTCGGACAACGACGGTACAACGTCATCCTGCGTCAGTGATGGTATTGTGGGGCGTGTCTTATCAAGGAGTAGCGTAAAAGCGTATTTTTTTGTAAAAAAGGAGTGAAAGCCAAAGTGTATTAAGATAAAGTCTTGGGTCATGTTGTGAAACCTCTCAGCAATACACTTTTTAAAAATATACCGTGGACTTTTCAGCAGGATTCTGCACCTGAGCACTAGGTACAAACTACACAAGCCTGGCTTGAAACCAACATTCCGGACTTTATTAGAGACTCATCTAGCCCAGACTTCAACCCTGGTCAAAATTATGGTCAGTTTTAGAGGACATGGGCTGGTCTAAACGAAACGGCTCTAAAAAGTCCTTGCAGAAAGCAGTGGCAAAATTTCGATTGTAAATAATGTGTAAATTCATAGATTCGTGGCCAAACAGACTAAAGGCCTGTACTAAAGCCAAAGGTGGCCATTTCGAATAGTTGTGTTTTTTTCCGAGACTAATAAAATAATACGTAGGCATAAACTTTAATAATATAACATTACTACATTTAAAAAAATTAGTTACATTACGTGACATTTACATACATTGCAATTATTTACTTTTAAATAAATCTTCGGTGAAAAATCATAGAAAGAGCGCGCGATGTTTTTATCGCATTTTTTCTAAAATGGCGTGGCAGAGTAAATTGGCAAATCTCACTGCGCACATATATTTCTACTACAAATGGTAAATAATTTAATATAAGATAACAATAGTTATATCATTATATCGTTACATTATTATCTTCAGCTGTTAGGTGTTTAAATGAGAAATAAATTGATTAGTTTATGTGTTTTTGTTATTTTCCTAAAACAAATTAAAGAAAACGAAGAAGAATAAACAAATATAAAACTACCAAAATTTTGTCAGTGCATTTTTGTATTTGTGCAGAATGAACACATGCAAAAACCGCGCAACCAAATAAATGTTCATTTGGTTAGACCTTCGAAACCTATAGTTTATAGTGTAGTGGTAGATAGATCCTTACTTTTTTATATCTGGATAAGAAGTGTTTCTATCAAGATCGCAATAAAAATTATATTCATTAGTTACGACGCAATTCGTCCTAGAGGACCACGTCAGATAGCTCTGATTAAAATGTAAATGAGAAAATAATGCAAAGTAGATATTATGAACGAACTACATATATATAATAGATGGGATAGTTTTCTTGTGCCTTCTAAACATTAGAGGTTAGCTTCAGTAAAATCATCTTCAACGAGATTTTCTGTAATTGTCATTATAAAAGAGTCATTGTATAATTTTGAAAAAAAAATACCGAAAATTATGTAGCAATTATTTTATTATACTTTTATTTTAGACCACCCAATTTTATCGGCATGATAAGATTAAGATAATATTAATATGCATCATACCTACACGAAATAAAAATGAGATATGTAGATATCACATATTATTCCATTTTACTGTACCATAAAACATTATTTTCGTAGTTTTTTTACTTAAGCACTGAAATGAGGCTTTCATGGTATCACGTGGGTATTTTGTGGGCTTTATAATAACCGCAATAACTTTATCTGTTTATATATTGCATTATTAAATTATGCAGAACATTAACATGTGAAGAAAAAAATTAATGACAATTTTCAAAAACGTCAATGTCAACTATGTCTTTTAATTTTGCGAGGTTATTTTTAAATATCAAATATTTGTATTGTTTCTTTATTACCACAGCTGTACTTTTAGTAAGTGTTTAATATTTTGTCTGTCATTGTTTAATATTGACAATCGCTCATCACAGACTATCAAAGTAGTAATGTAAAGAATAAAACTAAAATATATTTACCAAATTCACACGCACTGGCAGCGCATGCATTGTGGTGGATGCCATACTTGTCGTGATATTTGTAAATAAGTTAGCTGTTAGTACACCTGTGGCTAGTGCTGGTGATAATGGAAATAGAGCGAACCCCATACTATTATTTGAACCGAACATTTTCACTTCACTATAATATTTATATTTAAGCGACACAATTGTTTACAATTTTGTTATTAACTAAGTTTATTTATAACAACTTCGCATTTCGCAATAAGATCACAGCTTGTTTGTTGAAACTACACTGTTTTCAAGTGCAACTGTCAAAAATGAGAGAAATCACAAGTGATATATCTATCAATGATAAAGTACAGATTATGCATTAAAACCAAGGTCGTGAAATATATTTTCTGTTACCGTGTACATATCTCATAAAATACTCTGTTTTTTCTTATGTGTTTCATACGTACATAACTGTATCTATTTTAGTATTTAATATAGTTTTACATTACTATATTATTTTTAATGTGTCCGTTTAGTTTCTTTACGTCTGAGTTCACAAAAAAGGCTCTTAGAAGTAAGATCGCTCATTTCCATCTGTTTTTTACTGATATTATTTTGTGATATTGTTTGTAATCAAAATGACGTGTCTATTTTTTCAAAAGTTTCGCAATTCTTAATCTTTCATTATTAAAAAAAGGAGTGCCGCTACAACCTTAATCGTCTTGACCTTTGAGAACAGATCAGACTTCTTTGCTATACACACGCAGACTTTTTGAGTCAAAGTAAGGTACGGTAGTTTCTTTATGATGTTTTTACCGTACAAGCGTGTGTAAAATGCGCTCATTGAGTCCTTTAATGCATAGCCTGATTCGAAACTACGAAGTCGTGGAAGCCGCACGCTGAAACACAGCTCAAATCTTAACTTATAGATTGCATACACATTATTACTATAATTACTATCAATTATCAGTGACGTTTTAAGAATAATTACCTATACGTTATTTATTTGGCATGATATAACACTATCTTGAGTTATAATCTTAGCAAAAATCGATCGCACGCACAAAATTAGCAAAATAATATTCCACGTTGATAACTGACAGATATAATTGTTGCGGTATTTGCTTTTATTACTTTTCTTAATTGTCTTTAGTAATACAATTACTACTGTCAATTATATCCGTATGAAGGAAAATAATGTTCTATACAGTATAAAAATGTATTTGATTGCTTTGGATACAATAATTATTGTGCAGAATGTACAAGATCTCGATAAAATTATATTCCTACGTCATGTAATGAAATTTAATTTGCCATTATTAACAAATTAAAGCAGTGTTGGCCTAGTGGCTTCAGCGTGTGACTCTAATTCCTGAGGTCGTAGGTTCGATCCCCGGCTGTGCACCAATGGATTTGCTTTCTATGTGCGCATTTAACATTAGCTCGAACGGTGAAGGAAAACATCGTGAGGAAACCGGCTTGCCTTAGACCCAAAAAAAGTCGACGGCGTGTGTCAGGCACAGAAGGCTGATCACCTGCTTGCCTATTCAATTCACAAACGATCATGAAACAGATACAGAAATTTGAGGCCCAGACCTAAAAGGTTGTAACCCCATTGATTTATTTTTATTATGAACAAATTGGAAGAGATTAAAGGATGAGTAACGTGTTACTTGTTCTATTTTTATGACCTAACAATATTGTTAGATGTATATCTAGGCAGCGTAGTTCCGGCCAGCCTTGAGAATAAAGATTACCCTTTCATGTTTCTTTTAATTTTTAAATTTGTTAAACCGCAAATAACCTTAAAGTTGAATTACTAAAATTAATATTATTAAATATATTTTTTGTAAATAAATAAACATCTCATTATAAAAATTGATAAGCTTGGAATGGAAATTGAAATATCACTTGTTTTAATTGATTACACTCTTTAATAGCTATTTACGTATTGTAAGCAAAGGAAAAACACATATTTAATATTTTTTAGTAGGGTAAAATGTTTTAATTGTGTACACAATAAACGATAAAATTTAGAGAGTAGATTAGGTGGAACGATCTACTAGAACCAGTGTGATCGCTTATGCACTATATCACCATCACTATATGTTTCGACTATAGAGATGGTGAGTTAGAGTCCTTCAAGGAAAGAGCGTACCAAATTCATAACGGGCCGGCAACGCACGTGCGAGCATTCTGTCAATGTGAGTGGGCGTCCTTAACATCAGATTTCTTCTTCAGAGGCGATTTCATATTTTAAGACTTTCTTAAAAACAAAATCTTCACTAAAGATTCAAACCTTTACAGATTCACTAACAATCATAAACAACATCTCAACCTTTCCTTTGCTCAAACGGAAAACATTCTTATTGTGCAATAATTGTTCAATTATAAAATTGTAAGTGATGAAATTATTACGTCATGTACCGTTAATGTGTCAAATTGAAGACACCCCACTACACAGGGAATCCTAGAGTAGAGGCTAGTGGACTTTGTTTTTAACTAAATGTTCCTTTTTTTATTATGTATAATAAAGTATTTTCTATTTATCAAACTTTAGAACCTCAAACTAAAGAGGCTTGAGTATTTTCACAAACACCATAGCGTGTTTAATTATCCTAAATCAATTCGTTCCACATATTAATATTATACAAAGTCTAATTTTATGTAAATATTCTAGAAAGTTCTAGAAATTCTAGTCTAGAAATGTTTTATATTTGCAAATAATAATACATTGTTATAGTAATTTAAATTTAACAGTTGTTACATTTATGAAACGTGTGGCTCTCTTTTGGATCTTATTTTTGCTCGGTACGGAATTTGCGGTAAGTGATTTAATTATTAAATAAATATTTCGTTTTCATGGCTTGAGATTTGTGTTAAGGTTTTATATCTCTTGTAACGGATAAAATCCGTTAATTTGTTAGACATTAGTTATCAAATCTCTCTTTATAGACCTGCTGTGATTTTCCAACAGTTTAATCCAGGATTATTGTCAACAAATCGATAATTAGCTAAATATAATGATTGTGAATAATAACATTGAAGTTTTATGGCATTGCATTATCGCATTTTCTATATCTACATCTTTTATGCCATAAATGACCACTAATGAAAGTAACTACAATAAAGTATTTATCATACAATAATGATAAAGATTTATTATAGTTATTATATGGCTTTAAAATACCTACAATTAAAAAAAAATGCAATTATCTCGTTAAACTCTATTAAATTATTACACTCGTTACAAAATATTTTTTTTAATTTGACTCGTTTCTTGTTCAACGTATCTGTGTCGCAATCTAGCGATCTAGAAGTATCCAGGGAAATTGGCAATACAGGATTTGTAGAGTTATTATTGTAAACAGATACTTTTTAAATTGTTTATACAAAACCAAAGATAAAATATATAGTCGAGCTCATATATTTTATTAAAAACATAGACATTTGTATATAAGCCAGCGCTCTTGTATATTTGATTGAAGCATTTCTATAAAAAAAAAAATACTGTACTTTCGAGTGATCTTATCACTCGAAAGCCATAGGCAACTAATTTATTTAATTATTTTAATGTTGCAGTATTTTTTGCAAAGAAATGTAGATAAATAAAATATTACAAAATCGCTATAATTTTTGGTGATTGAAGGAATTTGTAAAAAGTTTCACTTATCCTGTATACATATGATATATAAAAATTATGTTTCATGTATATTTCAAAAGCGTATGCTACGGAAGCCTTATAACATAGCATGTGTTTTGAAATGTGAAATGATTACACCATAAGACCAAGAAAAAGTTGTGCATACCTGACACACGTAATTTATTTTTCAAACGAAACTATTTCTAGTTTTACTAAATAAAAGAAAAAAAAAATACTTACATAATTAATAAATGTTGAAAAAATGTGAAATCACAAATTCGCGTAAAAACAATCGAACTAATCCTTTGTCGGATAATTCAGAATATTTTTTACGCTTTCCATGGACTATGGCCAGATACGGCCTATTTTTCTGAACGATACATTTACACTGAATGTAGCTTGTCAACCAAGCTACATCAGATACTGAACAAAATCTCCACGTACATAAATGACGCATGCGCATATAATAATGCCGCCGTTTCACTCGGCTACGTGCGAACTGTGCAACTTTATTTCAACAAAGTCTTCTCTAAGTAACAAATTTATTGAACAATAAATGGACACTTAATAATTTAATTCTCAAAATCAATTAACATAGGCAATACGTATCTATAATTACTAAAATATGTTTTTAAAAAGTATAATTAGCAATTAAGTGAAATTTAATTCAAATTTTAAAACGTGTTGATGTTAACAGTGACATTTTAGAACTAGGCCCTAGCTTAAGAGCATAGCTTTGAAAACGCAGGAAATTCCATGCACGGAAGTTGTTGAAGCGGAAGGTGTTTTTATTTCCGGGAAAACATATGTCACACGTATTTTTCATCACAAAAGAATAATCTGTATCATAAAACTCCACTATACAAAGAAGATATAAATTTTAATTATTTTAAAGTGTATGTCTAATAGACCAGTCTCCAGTCATCGTCACATTTATCTGTTTTACTGATGTACCTCTTAATACCTAGCCTCGTGTGCCTTTGACTTCTGGGCTAAGACCATATGGAGATTCTAAGTTAAAGCGTCTAATTTATCCGATTTTAAGAATATAGTCTAATGATATATTATCTAATTAAAATCATTTAAAGAACGCTATGAAATTATAAGCATGATTAGTACTGATATTAGGACACATAGTAAACTTCTTTTAGCTTTCAAATGTCTAATGAAACAATTTAATTTTAATGATTATTATTTATTGGCCCAGTTGGCTTCAGCGTGCGTCTTTTATCCTGAGGTCATACTTTCGGTCCCCAGCTGTGTCCATTGGTGCATCTATGTGCGAATTTAACATTCGCTCGAATGGTGAAGGAAAACATCTTGAGGAGACCGGCCTGGCTGAAACCTAAAATAAATCGACGAAACAGATACATAAATCTGATGCCCAAATTTGAAAAGTTTGTAGCGGCACTGATGTTTTATAATTTATAAACGACGTTGAGGTCATATATATGTCGGATAGCTCCTACTTAGTTGCTGTTCACACACATTTTATATATAATAATTGCTTACTAATGTTTTGCTTTTCTACAATAATGCTTACGTAAAGGTCAGTAAGTTCAGTATATTTCCTAGATACGCGCTCTATCTAGTGTATATGTTCAGTAAATTTCACATCTGTAGAATGATAAGTCATGTCCCAACTATCTTTTAGATAAGTTTTAGATCAAGAGCCTACAAGTTATCTTATTCGACAGAGAGCCTCTTACTAAGAGATTATTTCAAGTATGGATATCATTATCTTTTCGAAATTCGTTGTTTTGAGGTAAACATTAGTAATTTAATAAAAAGTATTGATCATATTTTAATACTAACTGCAGAAACACAAACAGATATACAACGATATTGATATACTATGACAAATTAATCAACTATGTCAATTTAAAGATAATTGTGTACCTAATTGATATAGTTTTATGATTATTTGAAGGTTTTAAGATAAATATGATTCTAATACATATTAAGTTATGTAATAAATCTGTAATACTGATACAATAATATTCTAGGACGAACAAAAATATTTAAGAAATCGTGCCTACGTCCACAGTAGAATACAAACATGTTTTACCAAGTATTAAAATACTTTTGTGTCGAATAATATTTCTAAAAGGGTCTATTACTCTCTCAAACCAAGGACAATAAAAGTAGATGGTCCTTGGTTGAAGGTTGTTAAACACAGGCGTTATATGCCAAATTATAAAAATAAAAATTTGGCCTACAAAGATGGGCGTTTAAAAAATAGTTTACGACGATTATATAGATTTCATAAAAATCTAAGCCGAGTTTTACACGACAATTCTATATTTTTTCGAGATGATGATGAGCATGACGTACAGAGTACAGACCCGAGCTGTAACGCAAGTTTCGTTTTTTACTTCGAGAGCAAACAATGGCGCGAGAACGTTGAGGTATTTGCTACCGCAGCTAATAAATGGACTACCTGGTCAGCTATATAACGTAAAACAACGTAAAATGTAAGTTAAAGAACTATTTTTTACGCATTTGTTGCGCTCCTAAACAAGACTGCTATGTTTGCATTAGTACAAACCACAGCAGTTTCCAAAATTAACATATTACGATTTATATTATATATATATTGCACTTAAAATTAAGTAAACGTCATCTTATTCATCGACAAAATATATTATGTCACCTTTGTATAGTGTAATAACAAACTACATATATACGTATATGTGTATGAGAACGAGATAAATACAGACATTTACATCGGCTTTAAATTTGACACCTTTATATGGACAGAATTAAATTGTATAATTGTTTTTTTTTTACTAGTTAGGTCGACATTGATACACTTTCGCCCGACCTACGGTAATTCCCAACGTGAAATGTAATGATTTAAAAATGCGACCACGGTGTTAGGCAACAAGTGATCCAATTTTGTTACTTGAGACTTGAGAAATGTTAAAGCGTGAATCATTAAACTTTTGTGTCAGGTACAGAAGGCTGGTCACCTACTTGCCTATTAGATTAACAAATGACCATGAAACAGATACAGACATCTGAGGCCCAGACCTAAAAAGGTTGTAGCGCAGCTCATTGATTTGTTTATTTTATGACGTCACAAAGGAATTGGTTCACATTTGTTTAATAATATTTACGTACCATAAGTGGATCTTAACAATTCAGTCATCGCTGGCATTAGTAATAAAAAAAAAATAGTTTTTTTTTTCATTACTAATACTACCATTCTTGGATGTCAGAAACAGTTATGTTACTAAGTTAATAAATAAATGATAAATGTCTTCATATGTTTTCTAAAATCAGTTGTTAATAATTGACGATTCTGTGAATAGCTAATTATAGTTTGTGCAACCTCTAAGACCTATTAAGACGCGTTCCGGTAAAGCGGACTTGCAACAACTGACTAGACTCAAGAAGCAAAAATGTTTTTCAAAGATTTGCATCTTTCGCGGCATACAAACAAATCAAGAAAATGCGCACCTGGCAACAAGGCTTTTGGACACTATTTACACAGATTCAAACTGAAGACAAGCCTCGCGTGCGATTGTGACTAATTTGAAAAATGTGCTATTTTGAAAGAACCTGGCTTCAAGAGGGTATCCAAGGATGGGCTATCCGACATGTTGATTGAGCACAGATCGCAGTTGAAAGAATTCTGCCATAGGATTGTCAAATATGTCACTAACATAACAAGCACAAGTGGTAACGCGAGTCCCGCTGACCAGCGGGATCCAACTCGCCCATAAATATCTTGTGGTTTTTTTCGGAGTAGTCACGGAAGACGCCAAGCCTTTTATGTAAACAAAGTCCATTTTTAGGAGAGGGGAGATTTTGTCACTCGCCTTCTGCCTAGATATCCGCCGAAAATTTTAAAATTATGTAAAATAATTGTAATAATACATTGCTTCAATCCAGTAAAAAAGTGTTTTCTTTCAATGTGTAAAAGCTATGTTAACAAAAGACAATACTATAAAAAACCTATTAAGATTGTGTGTGTTAACCTAGTGCTGTTTTATCTTATGAATCCCCAGATTAATCAACAAAGGACATGTAAAATCACGAACAATGATTTAACAACATAATAAAGTTTATTCCACCACAATGTTTGTTTGATAGTTATATCTTCGTGTCAACAGCGATACTGCAAATCTCGTAGAATTTCGTATCTAAATATAACATTAAGCAGCCCAGCCAAACAATATTCTCTTAAACAGTTTTTATCACCTTCCTATCTGGAATAATACTTAATGCTCCAACATCAGCTACTTTTAGTAGAGTTGGTGCATTCATTTCCTATTGTTTTTCTAATACATTATTTTATTTTAACAGGGGCCCAAAAAGTAGGTGGCTCACCTGATAAGGCTCACCGCCAGAAGGCTCGCTAGTGCCGGGCTTTTAATCATTGCTACTAATTTTTTTTTAAATACCCTCAAATTGATTCTGAAATACTGCAGAGGGTAGCTGGTGGTAGTAAAAATTACTTTAAAAACCGCTCAGTTGTTGAACGACGAACGAATAGTCTATGGTATTATTGGTAATAGATTATGTGGCGTAAGGCATTGGATACTTTCTTGGAATAGATTTTACTTTGTATTTTGGTGTTTTTTTCACATCCTCTGTATGATTATTTTGCCGCATAATTGCTACTGCAAAACAGTCATGTAATAAGAAAATCGTTATTTTGTTAGAGTTTGAGGATAAAATTCAATAAAACCAAAGATAAAGAATAGGTTAATATGTAGTAATAGTGATAAGTCCGAATGTAATCAAGATAGGACATTTATTGTGACGTTTCTTTGTTTTAATAAATAGGTATACAATTTTATGATTTATCAAATTAAAGCTTTATATAGCGAAATGATGATTTCATTCCTATCCATTCACATTTCCAACAAAGATTAGAAGAGACTTTTAATTTAACTTTTCCCTAACATGTTAAGATTTCTTAGAATTTACTAAACCATTAGGTACTTTCGATTTTAATATATAATAATAAACTAACCTAAGAACATTTATTCAGTATTTTTATGATACTTTTTTATGACATGTTTTGTTATGACTTTATTGTAAGGACTCGAATAATAAAATATGGAAAGTAGAAGCGTGGTCGTCTCAGGCAAGTTGGCCGTACAGTTGCAGATGAGGCAAAGAGAGCCGGAAAGACTTGGAGCAAAGTGAAAAAGAAGGCTCAAACCCGAGCTCGATGGAGACTCACTGTCTATGCCCTATACCCCATCTAGGGGTACTAGGACATTAAGTCAATTAATTCAAGTTTTAATGGTTGTAATTGTTAAAGTAAAAATTCGTTGTAGCCTGTATCGTATACAATATGACCTTAGTAATGGTTGTTATATACTTTTTGATGACGTTCATTATATTAAATATTGATGGCGTTAATATACGTTATTTCTTGCCTTTCATCATATATATCCTCCTGAATTCTTCCAATCTACTATCCTACTACACAACATAAAAAACCCACTTCAAGTGTTTTTTAATATTTTTAACGGTTGATATATAACTTTACTTACGTTGTCGGGATCCATATCATCATAGGATTTCAAAGAAATTAAATTCACCGTATTCACCATAGTGTCTCAGATGTCATAAATACACATATAATAATACGTCTGTAGTACGGGAACAGAGTCCACATCAAAAGTTCGGGTAAAATAATATTTTCGGGTTAACACTCAACTGCCCTTGGGTGTGTCAACCTACGATTAAATATAAAATGTAGCCACACAGCCTTATAACACAGTTTATATCTTTTTCCTTGAATAAACCAAGTGATACATTTGTATCTCGGAATCCCCGAACGCTGTCAGGCATACAGAGAATGTCTAAAGAAAAACTTGTTATTTCAACGTAATAAAAGTTTAGTAATTAATTCAAATCAGATATAATCTTTATTAGAAAAACTAAAATGTGCTAATTTTCCAAACTACATAACAATTGTATCCAAGTCTTCATAAAATGTACTACACACTCTTCATTTCTATAATATTATCTTAAAGTTGATTTAGCTGTTATGTTTACGGTAAATGCCTCTTCTAATTATATTGTAAGGTTCAATTTTTTTATTCCTAGACCATATCTGAAGAGCAGTTTTGGTCAAGTGGCTTCAGCGTGCGACTCTCGTTCCTGAGGTTGTAGGTTCGATCCCCGGCTTTGGGTATATGTGCGCATTTAGCTTTAGCTCGGACTGTGAAGGAGAAGATCGTGAAGAAACCGGCTTGCCTTAGACTAGGTGATACTTTTCTATTAGATTAAATATTATTATGAAACATATACAGAAATAAGGCACTGATTTTTGTTATTATTTATTTTATTGTACCATTTCTGAATATAATTATGGTAGAAATAATTGAAACATACATCTTTAATGCGTCGTAAACAGGTAAATTGAGTCGGAGAAATGAAGATACTTGGCTGATTAATGGCGGCGTTATGCTAATAAATATTATAGATGGAAGATCCGTAACGGTTGGTTGATAATGGGTTTTCATAGTAAAAAATATACATAAGAACGAAGAACGTCATTTATATCAATGTTTAGCGACAATTCAACGAAGCCTAGTTTAACAAGATTTGCAAAGAAACTGAGTGAATATTGCGAAAATATTTATAAACTGTATGAAACAATGAAGGTACCTATGTTTGAATCAAAACTAATCCAAACCGATAATCCAGTGGATTCAAACTCCTACTCAAACTCAAAATAACTTTATCCATATTAAAGGTATATAAGATTGAATTGATATTATGAACGTCAGAAAAGAAGTTAAATTAATTGTAAATTTACTACCAATTCGCAAGTCAAGGGCGTAAATAGTAACTCGGGCGGAGTACTCAAGCGACCACCACAGTAGTGTCTACAATCAGTATGATGATGTCATACCCTGAATCGCATTGGGTCCTTCGAGCTATTTAGTGGTTAGACTGGCTGAGAGATCCCGTGTGTTGGACTTGATATATCCATAAAGAAATAACTTAAACTGTACAATATAAAAACTATAAAAATGTAGTTCAATTTAATTACAGCAATAAAAGCCTTATTTAAAAAGGGTCACGTAGTTCTCGTTATTACAATTTCAGGAGTCGTATCACGTTCTAATGTACGTCAGGACATGTTACTACGCTATATGAAGCACGTAGACCAACACGTAATAGCGAACCGGATTCCAAAAATTTCCTTATGTCGTAATTATATATTAAACATTTACTCCGATAAGCCAGCAGATCAAGCGACGCAAGTGGAAATGGATAGGCCATACACTCCGAAGAGATTCCAATTATATCTCCAAACATGCGCTTGATTAGAACCCGCGGGGAAAGCGGAAGCGTGGACGTCCAAAGATAACGTGGCGTATACATGCAGATGAGGCAAAGAGCCGGATGGACTGGAGTTAAGTCATGTCAAATCAAACCTTTTTTAGTCCAAACCCTCTCGTTGTAAATAGGAGGTTTTCTGGAGGTTCCTTTATAATTTCGCCGTAGCTCTCATGCCAATTGTAAGTTAACAAACGTGACGCTATTAAGAATCATACAATACGCAATCTATTTAATGTTTAATACTTTAGATTTGACACCTTTATTAATTGCAAAAGGCCTGCCGAGAGTACGCGAGGCCTACGCCCAAAAAGAATTGTTGACGATCGTTTCTCGATATTTTGTATAATTAGCAAGAAGTGTTTTTAAATAACAATTAATTTACGAAAACATGTTTTCGTATCCCCACTATTCATGATGTCTCTTGGGGAAAAACCTAAAGTTATCTTTTCAGGAAGCTATGTTGCAATTTCAAAACCTTCAAACCTTCTTTCATTGAAAAATAATTTTAATGAATTTCGCCAAATGGCTGAGACCTGGTTGAGTCAAAAACCCAGAACCTAAAAATTAAGTTAAGCCTTTAACCTTGCACATACTCTCGACTGTAACCTCGAAACATTTTATTGTAATCGAGAAGCGGAGTTTGTTACGCATTTTATATAAAAAAACTTCAATCATGTAACGTAGCGTTGCAGTGTTTTGTTTTTACTGAAAAAAACTTACGTAACAATCTTTGTTCATTAATTCGACGTAGAAAATGGCGCGACAACGTGTCGTATAAAAAAACATTTTTAAAGAAACTTACGGTAGTGTCGCACTCGCCCTAGATTCTGTGTTCATCTAAGGCCAAGATTTAGAGTCGAGATCAATGTTAAATTCAATACGTTATGTACGGGAGTAATATGTCACGAATTTTACACAAATTACACATACGTTACTATGTACTTTCTGTAATCAGTCACGTGACACAAGTGGCCCTGCTACTTGTCCGATAATATTACATATGTACGCGGGTGGAGGCTCGTCGTCTCGTGAGTCCCACCCTCAAATACTGCATTTACCTCATAATATCTACATATTATCTTAGATTTAACACTAGTGTTAAAATGGGAAATTCCAAAGACCATTGATATATATTTGTAAGATAATGCTTAGCATAAATTTCGTATAGTATAAAATATTTAGGATCCAGACAGCAGACAACATTTAAATGAAGAAGAATCGTTAGTGAGAAAGCCCTAATCTTCCCCATAGCTCATTAGAGGTTACAACTTATCTTAAAAGAGCAATAAAGGTTAACTTGATTAGATATGAAACGCAAAACAACGTTCTATGATAACGTATTGTAATACAACTTTCGTATCCTGTGTTTTAGCTTGTAATGCGTCAGTACTACTTAGGAATCTATTTATTATGACTTAATAAAAAATTAAATGTCATGTGTCAAATTTTTTATACCAATTTCACGCAAACATAATAATAATAAAGCCTCGTTTTTATTTTCATAACCTATGTACATTTCAAATACAGTTAGTATTTACTTGGGTAAATGTGAGTAGCCTGTGTAACGGCTTCTTTCTTTTGTTTTTCCCATTCTTCTTTTGCCCGTTGGCGAAGTCACATAACTTAGCTCAACAGATTTTTTTGAAGAAAAACAATTAACACAACAACATTGTATAATGTGTCAATTACATATATTAGCCAGGGTTTCTTAAATCTGTCGATAAATTTAATAGCCAAGTAACGAATGAACAAATGCAATCACACTGTCATTCCTATACACATTGGGACAGATAAACAACAAAATAATTGCTCATTACTAGACAATAATTAGCAATCATTTGATGCATTTAATTGTGGACTTTGAAATGTAAATATCATAAAACTGCGTAATATTACCGGACTATCTAGAGATATAGAACTTTGTCTGTAAAATAAATACTGATTTTAATTTACAAAATAAAAATAATAAAAACTTTAATTATGACAAAAGGGTTGTGACAAAATTCATATATCGCTAGTCCCCAGACTAAGGAGTCCCTGTGTTGTGGGTACATCTCTCATTACTCAGTGGTAAATCTTACATCTATAAACAGTTTTTTTAAGTAAATTTATTTTTAACATTAAATTAAGGATTCCCGAGAAGACCCTGGTATAGCAAGTAAAAGCAACACCATCACTTTAGCTTAAAATTCAGAATCTAGACTTAGCACTAAGTATGACACCATTGCGTCTGTAATTGAACCCTAGAACTCTAGATAATAACTTCACGTAATAAACGGTGTAGTACGTGGCCTCGGAGACAGCAAAAAATACGATAAATTTAAATCAGTATCAGCCAACCAAACGTTAAATAAATAAAAAAAACAATGGAAAATGACTAATGAATAACACGTGGAAAATGATATCAGCTGTTATCCTGAAGGTAAAACATATCTACAGCGGAAATCTTAAATGATGTATGTCACAGTCTCTATTGTTTATTTTCCCGTAAAAATCATGACTATGGTTTTAATGAGTACAAGACATTGCATACGACCTTAGTTCATTCATAAAGTTTTGTCGTATTGGTCCGTACTTTAAATCCTATTAATACGAAATACGAACAAATCATATAAATGCTAAAAAAGGATGGCTCGCGTTTATTGTGTAAGTGCTGACATTGGTAAGTATACCCGCCCTTACTGTGAACGATATGCTCTTAAATTGTCTTCTGGCTTGATCATAAACGTAGAAATTATACGTGCCTGTACATATTCACAAGATCTATTACAGAGGGAACAAGGGTAAGTTTAACAATTTAATTGTTGATATTGACCTGTTTGCTTCATGTCGGCAATGAGAGTTCCGACATCTAAGTTCCTCAATGGAATAAATTCTGTATCATAAGTTTTTTAAAAATGTATACGCTAAACTACCTTGAGTGTTCTTCAACTAACTTGAGTTGGTTTATTGCTTTTGTAATAGATTCAGGTAATTGTATTAAAATTATTTTATTGTAACTTATCCATCCATTATTAAGTACTTAATTATGTGTAATGATTTCTTTAATGGTGTAATAAAACTTAATATTTAGTAAGTAAGTTGGTTAGTTATAAGCTTTAAATACTTCTAAAGAAATAAAAATATTCTATTCAGTATAAAATAAACAAGATGAAGTTATTTTACTTAGTTAGTTTAGTACATCATACATATGCCTATATACTTTATTTAGACAGGTGGACAATTTCATGACTCATATATAAATACTATTGCTTTTATGTATGACTACAGACAATTTTAGTTATAAAATTAACTATTTCTTGAAGCATAGACCGCAAACATTGTTTTCACTTAACCGTGCAATGTTTGTTGTTTGATTTTGTTAAACAATTTGTTAGATTGCGTCGTATCCATTAGGGGATTAGCGTTTATGTACCTATTTATGTCTGACTTGTCTTATGTCTCGTAACTATAAGTGTTGTTTTTCATACAAATATTTGACGCCAACGTTTATTATTATTATTTAAGCTTCTTACACATCCAATCAATAATTGTTTAGTTTACATTTTTCAGTATAAGTATTAGTGCTGGTATAGTTCTAAAAATTAATGTTAGTTTTGTCTTTTGTTAACATAGCTTTTACATATTAAGAAAAACACTTTTTGAACGGATTGAAGCTATGCATTAGTATGAAAAACTTACAATTATTTATATAATTTTAAGTTTTAATTTTTTTCCGACGTTTCGCGTGCTTTTCAGCGTGCGTGGTCACCGTGACGTATGTTAGTTTTGTTAGCATTCTAGTATTTTTAGGGTAAAAACCTCCCCCATATTCTTAGATATTTCTCTTTGTTTTGCTGATTATTTTACGTTATTTGACCATCTTTTAGTAGATCCAGTAGTACCATTCCATTTTGTTCTTTTAACTGTCCGCCTTATATCCTGAGCTCTAGATATAACACCTGTCAATTAAAGCCAAGAGCTAACAAGTGCATCTGTTAGTTTTGTTATGTTACGAATGTCAACATTTCTTGTTTTATTCTTCTCAAATTTAAGATCCTTTCCATTGCATGCTGGCACGACAGGATTTCTTCTTAGTAAAACCCCACGTTTGACTTGCGTATGTCAGACAAGATAGAATATTTGAATCCATAATTATATCCTTCTGTTCTTGACTGTGTTTCCTTCACTTTATCGTTTACGCCTATTTTGGCTTTTGCCAAGATTCAGTAGTGTGTGGATACTGTGTCATTCTAGTGGCTAGGTGTTTACAACTTTTGCTGTGTGCATTACCACTTACGTCAAAGATAAACGTGATAATTCCGTTATGTCTCAGATTTCTTGAGGAATATTAGACTGAAAGCTAACCCTACTTTGCTTCTAAAGTAAAGTGACGGCCCATATGGGTTCAAAATGCTACTGGATTTCACCAGCATCAAGATTTTCTTTTTATATTAAATAAAATAAAATATGTTTATTATGGAATATAAGATATGGGTATCAGAGACATCCAGACGGTAACATCGGCGTTTGTTCCGAGTATTAATATTAGCTTATGTTCTATATTCTAGTACACTAATTACTCACTCATACATAATATTTTCATAAATATATTGCGAGGGAAAGGTAAGTTATATGAATTACCTTGAATTTATCTCTCAGAGATTACCTACATTTTAAATTACAGATTGACCGAATAGCTCTCATCTGCTGGATGAAACGGACGACATCAGCAGCATGGCCCCATAACAATAAGCCATAAGTTATTAAGCTTAAAGTAACTAAAATAAACAAGTCTGTATCGACATCATCATTCGCTCACTAAGAGCGAATCTTTTTAACCAGATTTTTTTTACAAGAAATTAAGTTGTATCATCCAGTTTCAATTCCTCATCATTTATAATTGTTCTAGAATCCATAGCCTCACTTTTTGCACAGAATTTAATGCAATTTGTTTTTTTGCATGAAGCAGGAGGTTATTCATGCTTAAACAAAAATTCAAAATTTGTTGCATATAACTTATAAATATTTTAAAGAGGAAAGATTTGTACCTATTTTTGTATGTTTGTAATGAATAGGCTCAAAAAGTACTGGGCCGATTTAAAAAATTCTTTCACCAATAGAATGCTACATTCTTCCAATTTGACATAAGCTACATTTCATTTTGAAAAAACTTAGGGATCCTTAGTAAAATTGGAACAATGTAACCGAAGGTGTAGAAAAATTTGTCTTAAAATGTCTTTCGTCGAATGCGCGGCCGAAACTATTAGCGATAGAACAAAATAATGTACAACAATATTGAAGAACATAATGTCTACAAAAAACTGTTAAACGCGGTAGCATATGTCCAACTATTGTAGTTATGTCACTACAACAACTTTTTTCTACAAATAAATAATTGTCTACCCCGTGCGAAGCCGGGACGGGCTGCTAGTATATTATAAGCGTTAATTTTCTCATTAAAAAAGATATGTAACCTAACATGTGATGGTTTTATTTAGTCCTTTTCATCCGCCATCTTTGTTTGTCTTTTATTCTACAATTTTTGTCGCACTGTGCATTAAATACTTTAGTATACTAGTGTACTTTTGTAGCCTGTTTATGAATGTATTGTTTGAGTAGTTTTGAAGGTTAAACTAGATATAACACGTATTTAAAGGACAAATTTATCAGAAGCCTTGAAACTAAATAATAATTTATTCCAAATGGCAAAAACGCAAAAATATACAATAACTTACACCATTTTACACAAATATTTTATTCCAAAAGTCTATAATAAAAAAATATTAAAAAAACCAGTGCCGCTACAACCTTTTTTAGGTCTGGGCCTCTGATTTCTGTATATGTTTCATGATCATTTTTGAATCTAATAGACAAGTAGGGCAGCCTTCTGTGCTTGACACCGTGACGCCTTTTTGGGTCTAAGGCAGGTAAGTCATTCAGACACAAAAAGTCTATTGGTGTACAGTTGGGGATCTAACCTACGCCCTCGTGGACGCTGAAGCAAACACTGCTCTATAATAACTTTACTAATAACCTGTTGAGTTTTTGTGTTTGTCTACTTATACGCCGAGTCATCGAACGTTTGAAGAGATCTCTACTGGCGGCTAGTTCCATAAAGAGGTAGTGAAAGAAGAAAATGGTATTGTCTTTTGTTAAAATAGCTTTTACACATTAAGAAAAATTTTTTTTGAACGGATTAAAGCTATGTACTATTATTCACGTTATATCACGTCACCGTGACCACGCACGCTGAAAAGCACGCGAAACGTCGGAATTTTTAAATTATAATATATAATAAAATTTGAAATTTAGAATTATGTAAATAATTATAGCTTTAATCCGTTCAAAAAGTGTTTTTCTTAATATGTAAAAGCTGTTTTAACAAATGACAATACAAAGAAGAAAATTCCTTAAAAACGCCTTGCTATTTGACTACTGTATTGGGATTAAATCGGCCTAAGACTGCACGGTCAGCACTAGTCCTCTGTATTTTCGATGTTTCAGCTTTGATATAGTCCTTTTAAATCCGTAGCGCTGATAGCGCCCTTGAACGGCCGTGAACCTTCGGATCGTGTGGTACAAATATGCAAACATTTATTTTTATTTATTTATACTTCATTACCTTATACAAAAACAAATGTAAAAAGAGGTTACATAAGTTATTAGGCAACGGGCGGCCTTGTCGCTAACAAGCGATTTCTTTCAGGAAACCGTAGTATGGAAAAATAAACACCTACAGTACAAAAAAGAACATAAAATAACATGTAACAAACTATAATTAAACTAAAATCTGACAAAAATATAAGCTAATTTTATGGTTAATTGGTCACAACGCCGTAGTCGTCTGATATCAAGAGGTAAGGAGTTACAAAGTAAGATATTTTGCACAGTAAAGGATTGAGAGATTTCAGCTTTATGAGTAGGGGTTTCAAGAATAAGATTGGCAAGGGAACGCAAAACGAAAACTACCACCAGAAAAGACATTGTGAACGCTATTGATATTGGAAATTATATATTTGCTATATAAATTTGCTCCTAGTCTGCGGACCGAACGTTATTTGAAATAAAATTTCCTAGACTCGTTTAAGTATTAAAAGAATTCGAAGTTAACTATGTATGCGACAAATGTAAGTTAATTGCAGTCAAATGAGCGGAATGTTACTGGATCAGTAACCATATAAAAAACCCAACCCAAGCCAGACTGAGTGGCGTAGTCAACTATGGAATATTTATAGGGCCTTGGACGGAAACTTTGTCAGAGTTTTGACGGCATTATATGAAAACTAAATTGGATAAGTTTACTTAAAACGTTATTCTGGTCCAGTGATATCTCGCTTTTATAATTTGACATTGATGTAAATATTGATATAGTTTACGGGTTTAAGTTTTGATTTAGTATTAGTTTTTATTTGTGGTTGCTTGTTTACTTTATTCCTTATAATTTTGCAAATGCAAACACGTTGTTTTAGAACTTATGAACAAAAAAATAATTTTTATACATTGTCATTGTTAACTGTTTAGAAGTATACGTCTAGTTAAAGTCACAGTTTTAATGTATTGTGTACTAGATAACCATTACGGTATCAGGTTGAATTTGGGTAAACATCTTGAATGAGAAAACGCAATGAATCAGTCACAGAAAAACATATGTACTTTAAACCTTTAGAACGTATAAAATCAACAAATAACACACGACAAATGCGTACAATTTCACAATAATGTCCCGAGCGACGTGATAAATAAATCACGTTTGACGTATGTCTTAGTAAATAATATCTTGACGCATTTATCCTAAAAAGATGTTTTGTCAAATCAAAAATAAAATGTGTAAAAATCTCTAAACAAAAGTCTATATATAAAGAAATATTTTCAATATTTAATTGTAATAGAGAAAACAGCATTGCTTTATTATTATTAACGATAAATGTCCTTTCATTTGTTTATTTACCTTATCGATAGTGATACGGCATACGATTTTATGTGACAACAAGTGGAGAGTTTTTCTCATTCGTCAGTCCAGTGCATTTCTCGGCAAAAAAGCAATTTCATACATTCCAACCTTTGCGTGCGGACATTAATTAAAACCTGTCTTTAACCGGTCCGTGTACAGACGCTTCAAACTAATCGATTGAGTTTTTAATCTAAACACCTAGGTGGTCTATTAAATATTAGCTTCCACCTGCAGCTTGTCTAGCTTCTTAATGCTTCTCCATAGAAAATTAGACAAATAATTTGTAGTTTTTTTTTATGTAACGTCACATTGCGTGCCTCAAGAGCATTACCGGTCTTTTCTTGAAGGATCGATAGGCAGCTGGCTCCAAATAAATTGAGCAGATAGAAAGTGAATTGGCCTAGTACGAACGCACGCCTAGAGGTGAATCCTGGAATCTAGAACCTAGAAATAACTCTATCATTCTATATGCTGCATGCATATAGTATATTTTACTCTTAAACTATTCGAATATACATTAGAACAAAAATAAAACCAATACTATTCTTTCAATTGACCTTTAGAAATAAATTGATTCTGGTAACTTTCCGAAAATTTGTCGCCCAGCAATTAAATATCAAATCTCCAGAAACCCAGAACCGGTTTTGGATATAAACATAACAAATAATCCTAAATGAAAATGATACAAATAAAGAGTTGTTGTTGTTTTTGCTATATTTATTTATTAAGCTCTAAAACGTTATGCATAAAATTATACAAGAAAATATGACATCACTATTTTTTCACACATACACCAATTATATTTGAACATAAGCAAGCTAGTAAGGCATAAATATTGAACAAAGTTACCGTAAGTTAGAAGGTTGTTGTAAAATATATAAATTCTAAATTACACCGTTTTTTATTTTAAATGTAGCTGACCTTATGAACGAAATCTTTTACAATTTACGGGCAACACACGCCTCATTTTTTGTTAGGCTAACCTAACCTAAATTCTCATTTTTAATACCATTGATACCTTAGCTTTTATATTACCATTGAATACATGTAAGTACCATTTAAATTGTAGATTCTTACGGGCCACGAGTGCTGATAAGCACCAGAAGGATGTGATATGTCAATAATGTTTTAAATCCGTTTGAAAGCATTTATTTAATTTAGTATACACTTAAACCAAAGATAACTCAAACCAAGAAAGGCGATCGTCGATTTTTTTAGCCCCGTTTTGTAAAATGGGTTTTTTTGAAGGTACAATTTGTTGGTTTGGAAATGTCGTGTAAGCTGGTTTCTCAGGGAGGTAATTCCGTGTGAACACACAAATTGTCCGTTTAAACGTACGGCTATATATCAAGATAGTCGTAGTTTTTTTATTAACCAAATCGCTGCATTTATTTTTGGATTTTTGATGTGTGTAAAATTTGTGATGTCATATTTTCTTGTATAATTTTATGCGTACACGTTGTTTTAGAACTTATAAACAAATAAATAAATTTGATTTGAACTATTAAGAAATTTGTACGTCTAGGTGAAGTCACAAAGTAAGTAGGTTTTAACTTACAGTGTACTGTATAACCATTTTGGTAAAAATCTGAAAACACAATGATATAGCCAAAGAAAGACGTATGTCCATTTAAACCACGACAAATGCGTACATTATTTCTGCATTTTCAGTTAAAAGCAAGGTGCCTCTATGTCTTGTAACTCATTTACGTTAAATACTGAGTGTCTTTAGACGATAAGTTTTGACAACAATTATAAATAACTTAACTGTTATTATTATGACATTTGCATGCAGTTTCTTTGCAAATAAACATGTTATTAATACAAAAAAATCAGTGGCGCTACAACCTTTTAGGTCTGGGTCTCAAATTTCTGTATCTGTTTCATAATCATTTGTGAATCTAATCGGCAAGTAGGTGATCAGCCTAATCCTTGACACATGCCATCGTTCACCGTAAGAGTGAGTAAATGCGCACATAGTAAGAAAGTCTATTCAGCTAGGGATCGAATCTACGACCTCAAGGATGAGATTCGCACGCTTAAGCCGCAAGTCTGCTCTTATGCAAATCAATAAAATTTAATGACAGAGAGCGTTATGACAGAGTGTAGTATGGTATAGAAGCAGTATTATTTAAAACAAAGAGTGGATCACCTCGTGGTGGTCAACGTCAATTAATGGATATAGTCTTATTTCAAAATTCTAATCTTCATTATTGCTGATACTGAAGTGTATTACATACAAAAAAGATAAAACCTGAAACACTGCCACACAACTGGAAAACTGCCACAGGGCCCAAATTTTTTAGTACATTATCTGTTTTATTTTTATCATTGTTATTATGTCAGTTAAGATGCGACTAATATAGGTTTTCGAAACTAAGTAACATTTAAGGTTCTTTCAAGATATGCTGGGCCAGTTACTCAATGCCCACGATTGCTGAAAGTCACTCAATAATAAGATCATATAATCACAATATTAATATCAAGATAGTTTCATTTTTGTCAATTACATAGTATCGCCTAGATATATGCAAAATTAAAACAAGATATTTAAACCTTAGAAATTAATTAATTATTAATAACATTGTTGATATTAATAATGTTATTACTAATTAGCGAACCTTAGATACCCTCATTTGGTTTTCAATGCAAAGTACTTTTTAATGTAGTATATTATACGACTTAAATTCCTTTACATTTATGATTATGCGATAAAACAATTAAAATAATCGGACATAAAAAACCAATGTTAGAACTGCATTAGTTGCTTGCGTTTACTTCGGCTTACGAACAAATAATAATTCTTGCTTCTGAAGCAACTTGCTCTATATTGCACAAATCTACCAAGTTATAATATATTTCTCCTTATATCAATAATTTTGTTGGCTATTCAACGTATATTTCCATCATTATGGTTATATATAATAAGTTTGTTCAGATGGTTCGCGCATAGTTGCCAAAAGTTAACTCAAACATCAATTGTAAATAACTCGACTACCTGAAGGTCGTGTTAACTCAGTGGTTTTGTGTGCCATTCTCAACTCATTGTCCGTATGATCAAGAAAAACGTGATAAACCACCATGTCTTAGACCTAGTCAGAACTAATAACTAATAGCCTACAAAGAAAACCTGTCAATGAAACAGAATTCAATTAGAGTCATGTTTACGCGAGTTATTAGTAGAAATATTTCGAGATATGTAGTCACCTCAAGTATAATAAAAATAATCACGAAGTAGGAAAAAAATAAGTAGGAAATAACTTATCTCGTTGGAATTGTGAAATTGAGGAAGAAGTCGATGGTGTCATAAGTTAGGTAATGTCTAAAGGAAATAGTTCACAATGTTATGCTTATTACAAAAATTGCAACATTGACATTATGCGCTCTTCTTTGACGTCAACTTCCTTGTTAACTATAAACAAGATTTTTGTATGGTGTAATGGTTGCAACTCTTTATTGTAAAAAAAATTGGCGATTAAAAACGGTGACTTGGTTGGGAATTATTCTCATCCATTCTACGCTTTGTACTACAAGTATATTAACTTATGAATAAAATATATTTTGTTTTGTACTATATGCAGTGTTGGCCTAGTGGCTTCAGCATGCAACTCTCATCCCTGCGGTCGTAGGTTCGATCCCCGACTGTGCACCAATGTACTTTCTTTCTATGTGCGCATTTAACATTCGCACGAACGGTGAAGGAAAACATCGCGTCGTGAGGAAACCTTTGCCTGTTAAGTCGAAGACGTGCGTCAGGCACAGAAGGCTGATCACCAACTTGCCAATTAGATGAACAAATGATCATGAAACAGATACTGAGGCCCAGACCTAAAAAAGGAGCCATTGATTTATTTATTTTTTGAACTGTACAAAAACGTAATAGTTAATGGTAATTTACCTATCATGCCTCATTTAGAACGGCTTCGTCAACTTGGTCTTTTTTTCCTTAAGTTTTGATTTGTCTTTTATGTTTTTTTTTAATAAGGTACGGGTTCTTTTCCTAATCCTTAAAAATGTTAACTGAAAGCCAAGTTTAAATCATACATATCTGAACTAAAGAGTTTGTATGCTTGAACGAATATCGAGTAATACTAATTGTTCTAGTGTTTGATAATGGGATCCATAAAGGAAAGCTATACATCACAATACCAATAAATAACGCAGTCGATACCGTGGAGCACCACTAGTCATATCTAAGAATATCATGGTCTTCAACGTTAAGGAATTGAATTTTCGATGGATTCTTTCAATGGCAAGTTTATGTAAAAAATTGTTCCCAATATTAATTGACTAGTATTGGCTCGGCCGACATACAGTATTTTTTCTTGAACTTGGAACACGTCTACGTGTCTAGAGAATATAATTAATTGAGGTAAAAATTATCATAAATTACTAAGACATCCGCGACGCTTGAGTAATTACTAAATGAACCGTAGTAATGAAAATTGCTACACGGATATACTTCGTATATGTCAAGAAATCATCAACCCCAGTAGGTTCAGAAGATTCACCCGTGGAGTAAATTAATTAATATTATATTATTGACACATACACACTCTCAAGACCAGAGAGCTTGACTCACTCAACCTTTTAAGAATTGGTAGTTCTAAGAAGCTTAGTATGCTCAGCAAGGCGGGACAACATACAACTGGGTTACAACTCCATGAAGCGCAAATTCGGCCCCACGTGGATAATATTCTCAGCTCTGGGCTCGATGTTTTGAAGCGCATCACCACAATGTGGAACCAGCTGCAATTCGACTAAAGGTCCTTCAAGAAAAGAGCGTACCAATTCTTAAAAGGCCGGCATCGGACTTGCGAGCCTTCTGGCAGACTGTCTATATCCATATCACTTAACATCAGACGACTCTTGCACGTTTGACTCCTATTACATAAAATAAATAAGCTAAAAGTATGAGAAAATGTATAAATTGGTAATGGTATCTATTAATACCGAACCACTAATTCAAATGTTTATTGTTGGATATTTCCGTTAAAAGTTAAAAGTTCTAAAGACGCTAAACAATAATATTAGTATCAACGAATGGAATAGTATAGTGTTTTATTTAAACAAATAACAAACGCCATTGAACCGGTCAAAGGCGTAACTATCACAATTCAAACAAACAAGCTCTGATATTATTGTTATAAATTAGAAAAATATAACTGTACTAATTTATTTGTAAATTTAAATGCGTCATTATTATATATATATATATGATGTCCCATATTAACAAATTAATCGAGTTTAATAAATATTATTTTATGTGAACATGTAAAGGCCTAAGAAAATGCGGAAAATGTATTGAATATGTTTTATTCAGTTGGATACATACTTCCTTGTCTAGAACATTTTTTATAGCGCTATTGATCGGTATAATTTATTTACAAACATGCAAAAGAATGTTTACTGTGTTGGATTCGCCGTATAACCCTTTCAAGGCAAAAGTAATTGTCTTAATGAAAAATGAAACAATGTACAATTTTACAGTTAATTTGCAATATTTATATATTCAAGTCTAATGTAAAGGTTATAGGTAGCATGTAAGAATTAACACGTTCGATTCTCGGTGAAATGATAGGTTAGGTCTTCTAAGAAAATAAAGAATCACTTATGTGTCCGTAAAAATATATAACAACCAATCCAAGGAATGGGTAATAAGTCTTCCCCATTCTGAAACGCAAAATCGGGTAACTGCTGCTGGTAAAAACGTACACGTAAATTGTAAGACCTTAGCCTTTAGAAATGTTTTATTAGTAAATAGCCAACTAGTGCGCTATCGTTATGCTTCGTAAACCACACGATTCAGTAACAGTAAGGCTAAATTTCAATGTTTATTTCAAAACCAACCTTTTGTGGCATCCAGACATTTTTTTCAGACAGGACAAAACCTTCATTAGTAAAACACTTTTCCTCTTGCCACGCCATTTTTCTTTTATGCATTTCAATTCACGAATTATCACAACAACCTTGAAGTTATGTTAACTAGACCGTGAACACCGTCAATTAATTTTCACGTATATTTTTATTTACTTTCCCGCGGAATTTGACAATTGACAGAAACAAACTCGTTAAGGCGGCGACTGACCGCGCTGAAAGTGTTAAGACGAATAACCACAGAAAGAAGTTGGACCGGAACTTTTATTACGGGCTGTGTTTTTTGAGGAGACTATCGGCCGTACTCAAAGACGCTCATTAAGATTGTACGATAACTTAGTTAATACTATTAAGTTAACCGTAGATCCAATCAAAATAGGGTATTTCATTATCTCATACTTTGTGAAATCGCTTGTGGCCAATCATACATTTACAGGTAAGTTGCAACGTTCATTACATAAATAAATCTTCATGTATCGATAATATACGAGCTGTGCTGAGCTGAGCTGTATGATACGAGTTAGAAAAAAAAATTGATCAACATTTCTAATCTGGCCTGGGAAATCTAGCTTCGATCCATGTAAATCGTAAATATTTAAATATTATATAAGTAATATTGTTTATTTTAGTCTAAAAGCATGATATTAATAAAATACAAAATAATATTGAATATTTAGTTAAAATATAGTAATCCTACAACTAAATGCATATAACAAAAACAATAACTAACCATAAAATATAATAGATTAAATTTTATATTATTAAACGGAGACCCTTTAGGCAAGGTTCCGAAGTTTCCCCTTTGAATAGCTAGACTAAGTCTTTTCCGAGGTAGCTGCCAGCTCTTCGGTCTCCTGAGATGTCGACTAACCTTTTGCTATTTCCTTAAAAAGCCTTTCTAGATCTAGGACTCTACGGAGCAAGGGTCACGACACCGAATGGGACAAAATCATATAATTACGAATTACAAGTAATTATGTATTTCTAATACAGCGTTAAGCCGCTATTAAAATTATATATGTATATACCATTCAAAATTGAATGTCAATTGAGTCAACGAACTCTATATTAATTTATGTATACAACGTTTCTTGCGTAAAAAGTCGCTCAACAAGGCAATTTGATGTTTAGTCTATATAACAAAATTGGTATATACAGTATTAATAATATTCTTAACAACATAGTAATAATAATTGATAAATAGGAAATTGTTACGAATTTTAACAGTTCGATCCCTGTGGCTGGTTGTACTTTTAACGCATTTCCTTGCGATAGCTAATTAGAGATATCTTATTAGCGTCTCTGGAACCCTACGGCCCAAGAGTCTCTCTTTACTTTAACTACTGTGATTCAATATTTGAAGAAAGATCCTTAGACTAGTCTAATGAACAAAATCAAAACTTTGTACAAAGTAGCCATAACTAAGGAGGTATTCTAGAAAATTTTATTACTGGCAATAGTTATGACTAGCATCAGGGTGTAATAAGAGTAGTAACTTTCCAAGCTATCAGAGTTTTTGCATATAGCATATTTATACTTTACGACATAAAAAATATATTGAACACATTATAAGTGTTTTTACATCACAATTTTACTATTATATATTCTGTATTATTTAACTGTCACAATACAATACTTTACAATAACTATATATCTGAAAGAATGCGCATACAAAGTTATAACGCAAACTCACGATGACCTGAGGTATTGCCTGAAGACGTAAGAAGAAATTATATCTTTGACTTCAATGCGTCTTTTATATAACACACAGGGCTCGCAAGTGCGTCGCTGGCCTTTCGAATTGGCACTCTTTCGTTGAAGGAAAATTTCATATTTTTTTAATTTTTAATCACCATTTTCTTTCATATATCGTTGACGTATCGCAATCCAATCGTTTGGTTTTGTAAGCGAAGACAATTTACCTTGCTGCTTGATTATCGGTTGTCGCAATATTAACCTGCATACTGCATCTTTCTGTAGTTTCAAGTGAACAAGTGCATAACAGTATACCCCCTTATAACGCGGTACTCTTATAACGCATTTTCGAATTTCACACGTTATATTTCTCTACTGTGACAATTATAATGATTTGTACGCACTCCTTTCGTTCTTAATATTCGATTTAAATCTCCTTTGACGAGAAATGTTAAACGTGAAACATTTGATCATAATGCGGTATGGGGTCATACAAGCGCGTTATGCGAGAATAGTCCTACAACGCAATTTCTATAACGCGGAACCAATCTACCGATTATCGGAGAGATTACTGTATTTTATATACTTTTACGCACGAGGTAGAATTACCTACTGAAGGTATGTATTGGCTGTCACCAGCAATTTTTAATTATAATCACACAATTACACCAGTCAATATTTGAGTATATACATAGGTAAAAGTACACGTTATTTTTACGGTACGTTAGGTAAAACCATCCATCATAAGCGAGAAATTCTTCATGGTTTCGGCCCGCTTGTACACGTATGTGGCGAGTTAAATTTTATTTTATCGTTTATTATTGCTAATCATGTTTATGATTTATACAAAATTATATTTTATTTACATGAGAAGCTTAATATTGTGTATATACAAGCGAGATACATGTCCCAATTTGTTTTATGATATTAAATGAATTACAGAAATTTCCCTTTTGACTTTAGTTGTTGACTGTACCTGCATTAGCGGGAAAGCGGACCTTATGATGAAAGTTGATTTATGGAATAGTTAGGTACAGACCTGTTAGTGTTACCATAGTCAATTCAAAGTAACAAAATCTGTATGTAACCCTAACTTTTTAATTCTATAATATAACAACTCAATTGCCATATAAATAAAAATCTTTACTAATGTTGACAGACACAAAAAGCAACTTTGATTTTGTTCCCAGAAGATGTACCCTGTTTGTAGAGACGCTTGGGCTGTGGGGTTCAAGTGCACAGGGGTTAATTAAAGATTTAGGTTGACACCTGGTAGATAATACTGGTGACGCCAGAGCTGGTGCTTTCCTCGCTCAACGAATAAGTATCGCAATACTTTAAAGGTACACTGGCACAGGGACACTGACTGGTACAGGGACCAAAATTTTTAAAATTGTTTCTATTTTCTTCTTAATAATTTTCAATATATTTTTTTATGTTACTTAGTAAATTGTGAATATTTAATTGTTGTTTATAAATAAATTATAAATGTCTTAATTTTGAAAACTTCAATAAATGGGAAATAAGCAAGTTAGTATCGATTTGGAAAGTCCCTGAGATGCATTCTTTGCGAAGATAATTTTAATTACAAAGCAATAAGCTATGTAATAAAAATTATCTACATATTCATCAAGAAAATTAATGGAACAGTTACCGAAATATATGTAAATTATTACGTAGTCAACGTGTTATATTAAATATAACATATTGCTTGTATCGTGCTATAGGTATATGTAATAAAAGCTGTTACAGATCAGTAAATAAGTTCCTATAATCCTCCTTTTTTTCCAGGACCAAGGGCTAAATTGCCAAGATTTAATTAATTTACACTTCGTTAGAGTAATACAGAAATCGAGTACAATAAAAAATCATAAATAAGTAGAAGGGCCACTGGCGGTGTTATCGCTTACGATCTATCTCTTCCAGGCAACCACAAGATTTACGATTACTTTAATGGACGACTTAAAACTGTAAAGTAAATATTCGTACGCTTTGTCAAGATGTTAAAAGTGTAATAGCAAAGTAACTCAATAGATTACAGTTTATTAAATAAAAGTTACTTGTCCAGGTGAACGAACGCTTACGAGCAATTAATTTTTTCATTTTTTTCATTAATTAATTTTATTTAATTTCATTTCTGGTACATGAGGTCGTGGACCCTGTCTTTGGGCAAATGTGGAATGGATAATTAGCCTTATTGATCGAGCGATGAGGATAACGTGTTTCCTATTGGTGTTAGTAAATTATAATAATACTGATAACTGTAATAAATAAAATAAAAGCAAGTCGAAACTTAACTTCAAAAAAAACCAAGTCTCCGAGTTAATTTCAGTCACTACTTAGGGATAACTCTTATGTTTAAACAACTTTATTTCATATTACAAAATAAATAGATTTTTATTTACTACATGAGAAACTTAATATATGAAAGTGATATGTCGCCAATAGCCGTCCTAATTTTAGTCTTCTGCTCATTACGATATGTATCTTTATTGGCCTTTTGAAGCTAATAATATCTCATATCAATTTAATAATAATAATACCAAATCAATATTACAAATATTTTAAATAAATACATTTGGCCATCACATGGAGAAACAATGTAATTCACAAGTAATACTTGTTATATTTAATTACATTGATTAGTACGATTGCAACTCGTACTGCCACTCTATTTCTGATTTTATCCCTTACGAAATTATAGCGGGTTGATAAAGAACTGCTTCGAAAAAAGTATGGTAGAAATATTTGCCGACCATGACTAACACGCACTTTTGCCTTAGCCTTGTGAAGCATGCCATTTAAAAGACGGCGGCTGTGAACCAATGGATTTTCTGTCTGTGTTCGGATTTAACAGTCGCTCGAACGGTGAAGGAAAACATCGTGAGGTAACCGCCTTGCCTTTGAACAAAAAAGTCAACGGTGTCACTCAGACACAGGAGGCTGATCATCTTCTTGCCTATTAGATTGACATCATGAAACAGATATATAAATCTGAGACCTAACAAACTTACATAGTTTTTTATTAATTATGTTAAGACTCGTCGATGCAACATTTCGTGAAAAACATTTCTACACGATTGAAGTCAGCTGTATAAAATTATTACATTGAGGTTAATATTTCAAACATAATAAAGAAATGCTCTACTTTGTAAAAAAATCACGAATAGCGAACCGTTTATGGTTATTTAGAAATGGGAATTGTAATCTTGATGTTGCTTAATATGTATTGTATTTGATGAATCTAGGTAAGTGTAATTAATATTTACCTACATTTTAATAGGGTCAAGTTATTCGTTATTATTATACAGAAAAAATTTACATTTTTAAAAGAGAGATGTTTGATCATCGTTTTATTATTATTACCAATTCGCTCAAGTGTAATTAACGTAACTGTTTTAATCCGTACATTTCATTAATTTTTGTAGATTGATGGTATAAGAACACTATTTTTCATTGTAGTGCTATCCTTTGTTACTTTAAAAATGTAAAAATTAAGGTTTCTGACAGTTAAAATGAGTATATTGATTTTGGGTGGTTGACTGATCGATTTTAACTTATTTTATTTATAAATATACTGTTACGAAGACGGGTCGACTATAATGTTTCTAGATTTTTCCACTAGTTAGAGAACTTTTCAGCAGGCAGGAATAGGATTTCTGACCGTTTCAGGAGAGGGTCAATCACATATTAGAAAATTGTAATTTTCATAATGTTACCCTAGTTTTCAGGAAGCTGAAACCTTTTTTCAGTCAGTTTCAGAACATGTGTAGTCGATTGGTGCAGTTTTCAGGAGACCCGTTTTCAGGCGTTTTCAGGCCTAGGTATACCCCTTTGATGAAGGAATATTCTAGTCCGAACTTTCTAGGTGTGAGACAAGGACGAAATGATACGAGAGAGAGAGAGAGAAGATCAGAACTTTCTCGAAACTAGACTGAGCACTCTAGAACGCCATACGACAAGGACAGAGCAACGTGCGAAAGAGACAAAGAGTGCGGACGGTCTAGAATTGTGCAATCGCTACTCAGTAGCATGCCCGCCCAGAAAGTTCTCGAATATTGTTTAGAATTATTCCCAGGGATATATAAGCGAGCCGAAACGCGACTAGTCGCCTTTAGTTTGGAATGCGATAACAAGAGAGAAACACCGAAGCGATAAAGTGAATACAAGTGATAAAGTACTGTGTGAAGTGTGCATAAGTGGAGTAATTAGTGATTGTTTTGTGTGTGTAATGCACTAATTAATTTGTGCCCATAAATTCCTCATTGATTTTTCAAGAAATAAACCCTTGAAGAAATCTACTGC
Source organism: Pieris brassicae (assembly GCF_905147105.1). Classification (NCBI taxonomy): domain Eukaryota; kingdom Metazoa; phylum Arthropoda; class Insecta; order Lepidoptera; family Pieridae; genus Pieris; species Pieris brassicae. The sequence goes on from NC_059669.1 coordinate 1,190,959, forward strand.
ATTTTCTATCCGATCCCCTAGCTCGTAACAGTATCTTAAAAATAAATGATATTATGCTAGTAAGCGCAACGTCTTTGTTAACGGGGATCTGTGCCACAGATCAGTTCTGGCACTTGGTATCTCATCACCATCAATTTTGGCATTCGCCGTCACACATATCGATCGAAAAATCGAGTTCTTGGAGAACACTTAGGTTGCTCACCACCTCAAGACTTTAAGTACATAGTGGAAGTCTTTCTAAATTATTGTACCTAAGCATCCCTAAGACAAATAAATAATGTTGAAAAATGTTATTATATAATATGGTTTTATAAATATTTAAGTAGAAATTGTTTTTGGCTACGTCTCGGACCATATCTGTATATTTTCTTTCACTTTTTTTTTTTAAATGAGGTGAAAATGCGCCTACGCAGGCCAGCGCCAGGGATGTCGAGCTTGACGCGGGGACTGTGGGGCTGGATCTACAGTCAAATCCCTCTGATATTCAGAGAGGTAGCCAGACCCCACCCACTAAAAACACCTCAGGCTTACGCACGCCCTTAAGATGGGCCCTCAGGGTTTGCCATTCTACCCAAGGGACACAGCTAGTTCAGTAATCTAACTTGTCTTAGGTTGGAAATACTAACTTTTTCCAAGACCCAAACAAAACGTATATCATCTTATAGATGTCGTGTCGTAGAGAATGGGACGGAGGAAATATATTTTCTGGACAAGCATAGATCTGAAGTGCGAGAAGGCGAGCGATGCCTGGATGATACCCCTGGTACCCCAAATATCTTAGAGAAAAAACTATACGTAATATGATACGACCCAGGACTGATCAGACTCGTTTTCTACTCTTGGGCGAGTACTTTCAAGTTTAGATCTTGTATAAATTTATTTAAATTATATAAAAGATTACATTGATACTGAAATATTTACGTAAATTACGCAATTATCGATAAACGACTGACGTCCTACTTGTAATGGGTGTGTGAGTTATCAGTAACAGGATGTAGTCATTTGGCTTCATCTCCAAGAGATCTCCTGTCTGCTCCAAATATAGCGCTTTGTTCTCCGGCCTACATGCTTGTTAGACGTCTAATACAATATAATTCTAGATTGTTCATATAAAATATCTTCATAACAGTAATATTACTAGACAATAATAAATGTTATATATACTCGGTGTTATTATATAACAGACGCTATATGTAGGTATGTTTATAATGGGACACACATGGTAACCATAGTAACAGTGTATGCTTAGTTCACGTGTTATAATTAGGTTTTTTGTCTTGAATTTGTGTATCAAAATCGTATTACGGTAAATTACATTTATACTTATTAAAATCATTAGTAATTGAGAAATTAATAACAAAATTGTAATATCATGAAGGCGTCGTCAATTGATATTGCCTTATACCATAAGTTTTACGAGAATTGATTCGATTACAATTATAATTAGATTTATAATTTAGTCGATTAAAATTAATCAAAATATAGCCAAACCGAGATCTAATTGTTGTAGAAAAGTAAGGTTTAATCTTTCAGAACGCGTTTATGAGGTTTTCCCAATTTCTTGATTAATATTTACGCGCTAATGTGTGCTAACTGTATAAAGTTGTGAAGTTAAAATGTATTATTTTGTACTTTTGTGCTTTTTCAATAGGATATTTTAAATATTAATTACGATTTATGTTCTTACTGAAAAAACATTCTTCTCTCTTATTTATTGAAAGTATTTAATTTTCTACGGCTGTGTATATTTTAATTAAATTATCTACCTGCCTTAAACAGTATGAAGCCTTTGGAATGCAATTATATGAAATATCTAAGAGAAATGATGCTTTTACATTATTCATGGCGCAATACAAAAACATTTTTTTTTGTTAAAATTAATATATTTAATATTAAAACACTCAAAGGAATGAAGAATGCTTTTTTAAAAATGGAATTGTTTTGTTGATATTAAGAATACGTCAAATAGTTGTTATTTTAAATACTATTTTTACAATATCAATTAATCGGCGTAACAATAATTCTATCAATGACGAAAAATACATTTTTTGCCCAAATTAAAATTAACGAATATAGTATAAAGCCATATTAACTTCGTAGTTTCTTCATCGTTTTTATAAACACATTTAAAGCTAATCGCATTTATAATTGTATATTTTTTAGCTAAATTTCAGTAAATAATTTATAAAATATTACTTATTAGCCATAATTATATAACTTATTTATATAACTTATTATATACTATAAAATGATTTGTCAACATAATGATTTGAGCTAATGGAAAGTCCATGCCTTAACGCGAAACACAGCTGAGCAAATTTATACATTGATTTACATCGTTACCTATATAGAAAATTTTCTATAGCGTTGTATTCCTTAAAATAGCCCGAATAAATTCCTATCTAATTAGTAGAATTGTTTAATTATGTACAATACACTTATGTAATTTATATTTTCGTATAGATTATACAATCTTTACGTCAGTAATCATTGTCCAAATCGACCCTTTGTCCTTCAAAGTTTGACCTTTAAGTTTTTGTGGTTATATTAAAATATATATTACACAAGACAAATACCTTTTTCTCCAGCAAGCCTATAGTCTCCGCTGTCTCGATTTTCGTTTTTTCCGACATGTTTACACTATTTTCGGCAACTAAATCTTACTTTCCTAGACACATGCACACTGACAATGTGCCCGGATGACTAAAACGCATGCGCGATGAAGACCCTCGATTTGAGAGTACAATGGACCCCCAGATAAGTTAGGGTTCTGTGTGTTTGGACAACATACAGTATATACACTCCAATTTAAAACAGCGCCTATCTAGGTGCATTATTTTTAAATTTTCTTTTTTGTTGCTTAGCAACGTGTATGTTATTTCGAAGCTCCAATGAAAACTCCTTGCCTTTTACGAACTATGCAGCTCTTTAAGCCTGCTCGATTTAGGACGTTTTAATAACATTAAACCAACATACCATTAGTATGTTTATTCAACCTGTTCAGTATTTTCCGTATCCAAAATGTAGGAAATAATCCCGGGGATAAAACTCCGAATCTTTAATAAACATATCCAAACGCGTGATCCATATAGTCGTTTGTTAATTTATATATAGTTAAATTTTAATTATACCGAATCTATACCTCGATATTAGTTTCGTGCTTAGCTTTACTTGACCAAACAATTACTTATCACTTAAATAGTAAGATAAGTAGTTCAAGATGGGTTTAAACATCGAAATATGTTTTTCGATACTTTTTGTAACTGTTTTCCATTAGATTTCATTATTCGACGATATTCGGAATATCACAGAAAATTATTTCGATGTATTTGTATTTAAACAGTTTTGTATATGTATATGTATTTATTTCTAATGAACAAGTCCGATACAGTTTAGTGTATAACCCGTTAAAAACTGCGTCTAATTGCTTCGGAGACTGGCGACATTTTAATGACGTGTGCAGTGTTGTCTCCTGTATTAAAAAAATAAAATGCACAAGGGCTTGTAATTAAGTTTATAAATTTAACAGGGCCTAATATTGCCTTTGTATGCAATGCTGGTTTTTTGCAAGGTTCTAGTTATGGTAGGTCTCTTAGAAATAATTCGTTTGAAACATAGTTATGTTTTTGTTGTTATGAACGTATCGAGGTACCGTTAAGGACACATAATAAATCTCAATTGTGCAAACAGCAATATAATGGTTACATTCCACTACAATTTATGAATATTATATTATTTAACACAATCTTAAAATAACTTTATTCATATAGGTAAGAAAGTACACTTATGAACGTCATAAAAGAAGTTAAATTAATTGTAAATTTACATTTACTACCAGTTCGCAAGTCAAGGACGTAGAGCTGGTAAGAAGAACTGGCAAGAAACTTTCCGCCACTCTTTTTAATCGCTAAGTTTTGAGTCGTATAAATTGTTTGAACTGGAACAAATCAATCCCAAGGATCATCATATATTACAGCTGGTAGGTTATGTGCGACTCGAAAGTCTAAAGACAGATTCAGTTCTAGATTAATTAGGGCTACCAGGCTACAACCCTGGGCCAACCTACAATACGAAATAATAATTATACTGGGCGGGCCTTTATTGCCCGGCCTAAATCCGACATTGAGATTATTTATAAAGTATAAGGAACATAAAACAAATGTTTCTCATTACCTTATAAGCATAAATATTATATATATCATAAGTGATAAGTTAACAAATCATAAGTTGGGGTATATCATAAGATTTTTATACTGTGTTAAGGACATTGTAAAATCAAGCGCTTTAATCTGTTTGTTATTTTACGTACGGGCGCTTAAAAATTGTTGATGCGGTATTATTTACAAGCAAATATTTTGGCAGGCGATTATAATTCGATATTGCTACACAGTTGATAATATTTTTAGTACAACTTCAAATTTGGATTTCCTTATAAACATGGTCGCTAAGTCCGAGCGATGTTTTGAAACTGACAGACTTCGTATTACAAATTATCAACAAAAACTTTCGTAACAATACATAAATAGGCATATTCGTTAGTTCTTTCGTGGACGGAGTTCAGGCCAGGGCTCGGGGTTGAAAGTCACATGCATAACTAGTCTGTGGTAGTCTTTTTACTCATTTTTTTATCCTATGGCATACAACATCGGCCAGAAATTTACTATTTCACATTGATGCGTCATATATGGACATAAATAATTTAAGGATAATTTCGGTACCTGTTTTAGGTATATAAAATAACATTTGACACATGGCATAGATCTTAGCTCTCTGTCCTATTAGATTTAATATCTTAGACAAACGTAATTCGTAAAATAAAACACAAATAAATTCGATTTATTTATTTCATAATTAACTCCTTGGGGCAGACCTTACATTAAAATTTAAAACTTGAGATGGCGTTTAATAAATAATATCAGTCCACATCACAACTGCTTGGATAATTAGACATTAATAATATACAATATAATCACTATAATAATTATTATATGTAATACAATTTTAATTATTTCTTCTATATTGTTCTCACAGAATTAACGCGCGCGAACGTGCAATAGACAAATATCAGCTGTCAAATTTAATCTATGGATTCTGACATTTTGACAGGTCGAGTGATACGATTCTATATTTTTTATCTATGAGAACAATATTTCATACGAACGTCTAACCCAATCGGACTTGCCAACGTACCACGAAAGTAAACAATCTTTAAGATTAATTTTAAAAAATCAACAAAGTGCCAAATATAAAGAGTGCTTCTATATTTTTAATATTCGTGGCAAGAAATTAATATTAAACCTAACTAGAACCTACACTGAATCACTTTTAACGTAATCCATAGCATTCATAAAATACAGTTAAACTTTAAAATATAATATTGTTACGTGCGCGAACAATTTCGTATAGAGAGAATCAAAAAGAGCACACAATAATGTTAGAAAAAACTAAATGTATTACTTAAAAAATAAATCAATCTAATAACAGTGTTAATTATTTTGCCAACCAGATTGGTAATGGTCACGTGACCGTTTTTGTAATATGTCAGCGTTATGTCAGTACAAGAATAATGAGAAAAAGTAATTTAATTTTAATCGCAACAGTTAATATATCTCAACATACTTAATTAAATTTCGCGCTATAAGCGAAATTTGACACATAATAAAATAACGATCATTAAGTATTCATCTCCATTAATTCACTAGAATTATTTATTGGTGCATCAATCAATAGAACCTCAAATTGATTTATTTAACACTGTAAACGATTTTTTTACTCTAATTACCAGAAAGTTCGCGAGTGCGTTGCCGGCATTGTAAGAATTGGTACGCATTTTTCTTAAAGGACCCTAATTTTTAGAATTGTTTCGAAAATACTAAGAGGGCAGCTGGTTCCACATAGTGAAGGTGTGCAGCAAAAAGTGCAGTCAGTCAGTGCAGCCTCAGTTGTGGAAATTCGTATTCTGCCTTGAAGTCCGATGATGAAACTAACCTGCAGGTATTAATCCGAACAACTCCTCTGGACACTCTCCATGGTAAATGCGGAAGAAGGTGCACAGTGACCCCACATCTTCACGCAAAGCGAAGGCATCAATCCTTGATTAGTTATTATGAGTGATAATTGCTAATTATATTCTGTTTTAATTAAAATCATAATGGACCATGTTAAATACCAATTTGCTTAATCCGTACATTTATTCTACTTATTACCAAGCTTAAATATTTTGTCTCTAACATTCATATGCAAAATGATAAAGACAAAAACGTTATTTAAGAATTAGTTCGAAGATTAATTATTAGGCCGGTATACTACTCGTTGCGTTATCTATATTAATTACATACGATAATATTTACATATGTACAATTATATATGGACGAGTATAGTGCAGGTACGATACAGATTTAAATCACTGCCTAGAAGCGCACTTGGACCCAAAAAGCTTATACTTAACACGCGCATGCGCACATTTTTGACTACAGTCTATAGCTTTATAGGATAGCCTACAGTTTAGTCCTTTAAAATTAAATCAGTGTCTTTTTATGACATCGTAAACACAATTTGACAGATACAGATAAAAATTGACTTTTCAAACCATGGCTTCTTGATATATATTAGCGTAACCAAACAAAATTAATAATATAATATACAAAGAATATTAACAAATAATATTTTATGAAAACTTTTAGGTTTTAAGTTGGTATGGTTGTCATTTAAAAAGAAATGACTAAATGATTGAATGATTTAAAAAGTAAAGACTGAGTAAGATGTGATGCTAACGATCTTACGTATACACGTGTACGTAAAACACGAACACGTTTACGTGTACTAAGTGAACAACACTGAATGAAAAACACTAATTCAGGTTTATAGTATATGTTCATTAAAGATTTTTGAGTCCAATTACATTCTTTAGATTAACCGTGTTATTTATAAAAAAAAAGCTTATAAAGCCAAATAACATTAGCTTTTTTGCCTAAATATCTTTTTACTGGGTCGTCAGACAATAAATGTCACTGACAGTATGAATGTGTACGCTATGCAACCCGTTTTCGATACGTAGCTGCGCACGCACTCTGACTCCTGATTGGTCGTCACGAGTAACGGTTGTCGTGTTTCTATAAGATTTCTTGTTTTGACACTCATTACATAACTTACGCAATACGGAGAATTTATGTACTAACGTGGCTTTGACAAAAATTAATTGGTAACAATCTGACAGATTAAAAACTTTTTTTAATATAGCGAAAAATTATTCCTTTTATTAATTAACATAATTTATGCACCTCTACAATTCTTACGCACACTACACTTCTCCATAAGTCCCATAAGTGCGAGCGAGACAGACGGATAAATGTGATTTATGACCCGAGGCCTCAGTTCATAATGCGTCGACTATAAATATTTGACGATTCTTTTAACTTTTTTTTATGAACAACACGGTTTGCGCTTCGCCACGATTTCAACGCACCGACCAAATTGATATGTTTCAACACACAAAAATTTATCATAGACATTTTTAATACACACTAATAAATATATAAAGCTATTCACACTTTACAATTTCTAAACGCGTAATCGTAGCATTTTCGTCTATTTATTTTGTCTATGAACTTTGGGATTGTATTACAATTTCTAACAAAGTTCCATCAAAATCGATTTAGCATTTTAAAGCTACACTTATATGAGGCAAAAATTTACATTAGACCAGACTCAAGATTGACCGGATTTCCGTTTCACTCTGTTAGACCACATAAATTCCTCCGGAGTATTAGATTCAATTTCTATGAAAATTGAAACTGGAAGACATTTAATCTTGACAGATTTTCCTCCCTAAAACATCATAACCTGACTGTCACATCATCATCCAGGGTCTGCTCTAGCTGGCAGCAGGAGACCAGTTCCTCGAAGGACATCCCGTCCAGTGTCATGGACACGGAGGAGATACTTCTGAAGAGGGCTTCGGGATCCAGATCTTCCGGCAGTTTGGTGAGGAACTGCGCTGCCGATATGAAGTCCATCTCTTTGAGCTCTTCTTGGTATAAATGTAGAATGCCTGCAATTAAATTATACCTGCATTTATTAATACGTAAACAAACGTAAAGACAATCGTGGCGCGGCGCTACAACCGTGAATTTTGGCCGTATCCGTATCTTTTTCATGACTTTTGTTTCTAAACAGTCAAATGGGTGATCAGGCCTTCATGACCTTCCTCTCGGGGTTCTCTTTACAAACGAAATAAAATTCTCCTAGGCGGCCGTAATTCGAACGCAAGCAACCCTGAGGTGTGAGAGCTGGTTTAATTTTGGCATCCAGCTCTCAACATACCAGGATGATCAATAAGATGAAAATATATTGCCCGGTGTATGGACAAAACCGAAACATATGATACCTATGTCCATCCTTAAAAATACTTTGCATTTCTCAAGTTAATTCAAAATAGAACTTGGTTCGACACCTATTAAACCAAACATGATTAATAAAAAATAAAAAAATAGTTTAATAGACTATAGAACCTATACAGCCTTTTTTAAACATTTATACAACTCTTGGCAAGATGGCGTCTCAACAACCCTATTACGTAATACCTGTAAACATATCTTTTACACATCATTCTTAAAGGACACATTTAGTATTTTTTTTTAATCAAAGTAAGTCCGACGAAGTATAACTCCAAGACAGTAGGGTCGCGTGACTGACGTAGCAAAATTTTAAATTATGGATTTCTGATTAATAAATAATTTTTAAAGCGACATTTATACATGTCTCGTCATACCTAAAGCCGTGTTAAACAGGAAAGTATCCCCATCCCTTAGGAACACGTCCCACACACGACAAGCGGCGTCCAGAGGCATCGCCTTCGCAAAGGCCGTGTACAACCACTCCAACAAGTACAGCTCCGGTGCGACCGCGTTCGCTACAGCCGGGACGTTGTATTGGAGGAGGGCTGTATACGCCTTCCATAGACGCTGGAATTAAAAGAAAATCCTTTTTGATACTGTTATAAAAATAAGATCTTAAAAAAAAAACGTTAGACCTAATTGTCCTGTGATTACATATTGTGTGTTCCGTGGTGGCCGTTAATAGAGAGGAAAAAAAATCTTGTGGCGATAGTTAAGTTCGGTTGCAGTTGGAGTTGAACTAACAAAAAAACCAAAATCTCTGACACCTCTGTTACCTATACAGAAGATAAGTGGAGTTGTGGAATGATTTACAATTAATGAATGCGGGAGAAACTAAAAGGCTCATTTATTAATAAACTGACGTTTTACAATTTATTGCCTACAAGTGTAAGATGATTGTTAACATTTGGTTTGCGGTTCTAATTATTACCTTAAATATATATGTAACCTTACCAATGTTACATAGCACATAAAATTAGTAAGTCGAGAAATAGTAATAGTACATTGTAAATATAGATAGAAAAGTTGCCATGTATTACGTAAGAATTATGGGACGGTTTTATTTAGTACAGTAATTATTTGGTACAGTAATAATTTGGTACAGTAATTATTTGGTACGGTAAATATTTGGTACAGTAATTATTTGGTACAGTAATAATTTGGTACAGTAATGATTTGGTACAGTAATAATTTGGTACAGTAATAATTTGGTACAGTAATTATTTGGTACAGTAATTATTTGGTACAGTAATTATTTGGTACATTAATTATTTGGTACATTAATTATTCGCTTTTAGTAATGTGTGTAACTGATACTAACACAGTGTCTATGCTTTCGAAGATTCCTACAAGAAATTGATACGTTTATGTACTATTATTTTTGAGAGCTTTACATACTTTTGCTGACAAGTGAAAAGGGGGGACAAATTGCAGTAAATCTGCTTACGTAATACAGCAAAATATGAATGAGTACTAACCTGCATCATCGCCCCGTCCCTAGTAAAAGCTGCTCTTAATACAGGACCGTCCAATAAATTCGCGAAACATATGAAAGCCTGTGGCGCCTCCATATTCAATATTAACACTGCCGCTATAAACGACATACCCTAAAATAAAAATATTATCACTATTAACATTCTAGTTTCAAAGTATATCTAAAATAGTAAAAAAATATAAACCCAGATTTAAATATTCATAACTAGGCCATATGCTTAATTTTTATATTTGAGGAATAAATTGTAGTACAATATTGCACCTTGTAGCAGCACATAAACTTTTTTCATCCCAATTTTACGAGTTGCGACGGCGAAGCTTAATACAAATAACTCGATGTTTTAATGATTTTAAAGCATTTTTAGAAACACCTTTTCATATTTGTGGTCCTTCAACAATTAGGTAGTTTGTAGTTAAAAATGGAATGTACCAATTATATAAAAAATACCATTCAAACCTCACCTGTATATAACCAATATCCGGTCGATAACACACATACGCAGCCAACAACTGGTGTAAGACATCAAAATAAGGCCCACCCGGTTGAAATATACACAAATGGGGGAAGGTCCTTGCTATATCCAACTGTATCAACTCCATTGAACACTCGTCATTGTATTCTACTAAATTCGGGTTTGATTTGTTCTTCCTCTCATTCTCAGAGTTCATACTCTTCAAATTCTGCTCACTCAAGTTTCTTGACATTCCTAGACGTGGTGTATCGCATTTAGCTACAAACTTATCCCTATTGGATAACCTTTCTTCGCATCCGATTTTTTCATCTGTGTTATCTGATTCAGTTTCTTTGATATCTATTTTATCATCTTTGCTGGATCGTCTGGCATCAGAGTTATCGTCTTTACAACCGCATGCTTTGTTGATTTTTAATCGCTTCCTTTTTAGTTTTGCCTCATGTAACTTTTGTTTGGCTTGGAAGACCAGGTCTTGGTACATTACGTGCGTGATCTTAAGTTTATTCTCTATTGCCAACTGCCAAACTTTACCCCGTATTGAAGGAGGCAATCCGCTCCACCACAATTCTAGCGTCCGCTTTGCATTTTTCCTGAAATTAGATTAAATATCGTTAGTTAAATTAATATGCAACAAATAGAAAACTCTAACAAAGATATCTATGTACTCTGAAAAATCAATTGGACCTTTCCTTTCGTTTTCTTAAATCAAATTTAATTAAGAAAGTCTTCCTACGTCACATTCTGAGTCAAGAGCTTATATTTATTATTTCAACCATTTTCGACATACGATTCGTCATACAAAAAAATTTACCAACTAGATGAACTAAAGTATTGCTAGACAATTACCCTCCATACGGCTTAAACAATACAAGAATTTCACTAATGCATATTCAATAAGTAAATTGTCACACGATACAACAATAAGTGGAAAAATTCGCGGTTACTAATCTCTGACCTGAGGATGATATAGATAACAATACAATGGATGACCCTGAGTTCAGGCATAAAGGAACAATCATGAATGCTTAAGCGTTCATCTGAATATTGAAGTTTACAGCCGGGTTTATTACTTTAAAAATAACATTAAAAAATCAGCGCTCCAACCTTTTTAGGTCTGGCCTTTCTGTATCTATTTCATGATAATTTTTCAATCTAACAGGCAAGTAGGTAATTAGCCTAATGTGCTTGACACACGCCGTCGATTTTTTGGATCTAAGGCAAGCCGGATGTTTTCCGTCACCGTTTTTTATCAGTTTTCATTACGTTGCAATGAAAAAATATAATTAGTTTCTGTTAGTAGTGTGTTCTGAAGTCACACTACAGTTTTGTAATAATTTATTTATTTATTGAAGTTTACTGCATCATACATAATGTTGTATCTTCAGTATATGTTACAAGCTACCTTGTCTTAAATATATGACATAGAATACATATACATGAAATAGTATTTTTTCTTATTGTTAATATTACAATAATGACTAATTAAAATTAAAATTATCACTTCATATGTTATCAAGTTATCAAGAATATTGGGAGAGCTTTGAAATTTATACGATCCCGTCCAGCTGCCTTGACATCCTCCATTTCACACAGAAAAATCTATAAAATCTTCCGATTATATTTCGTAGTCGCGCCATAAATAAATAATAAATCTATAAATACTTTATCCTCCGATTATATAGTAGTCGTCCTAGGCTAATTTAGTTTTTGCTACTTTGCAAATTCTATGTCATTTGCGCATTCCGAGACTATGACATAACAAGATTGTACGTGACGATTTAAGATAGAATACGTCAGAGAGTTCCGAGAGAACCGAGAGTTCTCAACTCTCGTCAAAAGATGTTTATCGTATCATTCGAAGACTGAGTAGCGATCAAGATTATGAAATGTTTAACGAAGACACTAATAAAACCTACGGCATCGAACCTGCTTCTAGGAAAATAAAAATACTTTACAGGTTAAAGGGGAATAAGTCTTGATAATCTTAAAATACGTTTATCACGTATTCAGCTCTATACTTTAATGCTGGATTGCCCTTACCTGGCTTTAGACTTTTTGTGTGTGGTTTTGTTGCGGTGATGTGTGCTTATTTTTAATGTTATAATTGCGTATACTTTACAGCTACTAACATAACATTTAGGACAAAACTAACACAATGATATATGAGAAAAATAATATTATAAAGCCCTGTCTTGAAAGAAATTGTCCCTAAGACGAATGAGTACTAAAGAACGTTAGATAAGTTTTTTAGTTCTTTTTGACTACTCTTTGATTAATTTTTATTTGGTGTATATTTATGTTTTCGTTTATCAATTGTTTACAATGCCACATGGTTTCCTTGGCCAGTGGTTGATATCGGTACTACCGTCGCCATTTTGAAATGTCAGACTGACATTGTAATTTTTTGGTGCGTACAATAAATAATCTACGCATCTTTGGTTGATAATACAATTATTTAATCTAATAGAAATCCAACTAAAATTTATTAAATTTTATTCCTTACATTATTAATTACAACGGCAAAGTTTTAATTATCTAAAATGCTAGGTATCCTTATATATATGACGTATATTAATAGTACAGGTAACAAAACCTATTACATCAGTTGTTCCTAAGTTTATGTCAAGTTTATTTACATTCTTTTCTAGATACATTATGTTATTACAACAAATTATTCCCTTACAATGGATTAATTTTTATTTACTGGCAACACTGTTGAGACAGGGACGCTCTTACCGGGCGAGAACAGTACGTGGCACTGTATATTTTGTTTTGGCTAGAGGCGATAAATACACATGCTCTTTTATAACCGCTCATAACTTTTGCTAATAAATTTCTATAGAAACTTACATGTTATTCCAATCAGGCAATATGTTCTGCGTCCATTCCTTAGCGTGTCTTGCCAATCGTTCTTCCAATCGCAGAGATTCCTGTATCCTTGCATGGCGAGCCGCGGCTTCCCGTTCAACCTTTCTTCTTGCTGCTTCCACCATTCTTGCGTGCTCTGCTTTATGACGTAACGCCTCTTCTGTACACTTGGCTGGAAGGTTTGAAGGCCTGAAAATATTGATGTTTTTGAAAATATGTATTTTTACCGCTACCTGTAACGCATAGGGGAACTGACGCAAAAATGTTTGTCTCCAGGTCCATTGCAAGCGTTATATACTTAAAACAAACCTAGTCAGCAAAAGTATTTCGACATATATGTCGCATTATCCCATCCTCAAAAGTTTCGACGTTTCTACAGTACCTATTAGTAGGCCATTTTTATAAAAGATTTTCTGAGCTCTGCGGTTAATTTAATATGTATGTTGTGTTGAATAATGTTCTATAGACTAAAGCGTTTCTCGGTAAATGCAAAAATAAGATTTTTTGTTTAGAGCACGCCCTTTTTTGTAGATGGATGTCTTCTATAAAATTTTATATCAACACTTTGTTCTATTGTCAATTGCTTCCGCAGCATACGACAATTTACTATAGGTCTTTTTCACACCTTCGATTACACTATCGCTATACAGAACGCATCCTTTTGAAAATAAAAAATTAATCAATGGCGCTTGAAAAATCTGTTTCATGATCATTTGTTAAACTAATAGGCAAATAGGTGCCTATGTAAGCACGCCGTCGACTTTTTGGGTCTAAGGCAAGCCGGTTTCCTCACGATGTTTTCCTAAATGCGCACATAAAAAGTCCATTAGTGCACGGCCGGAGATCAAACCTACGACCTCAGGGACAAGTGTCGCACGCTGAAGCCACTAGGCCAACACTGCTTGACTTTTGCTGCTCTCTTTTTGACAATACTCGCCAAAATACATGTTCATCAGGGATAACGTAGGGTTCTAATGGTAGTACCGGTAAAATGCGAGATCGACCCCGAAGGTCTTTGTAGGAATTATTCGAGGTTTTTTTAGTGAGTATTCGTCTTCCAGACTCTGAATAGTTGAGATTCTGGTGTGGGTTGAGACCCACATACCCCTGCAACTTGGGGCAAATGCGCAAACGCATTTCCACCTCGGATATAAAAATATATTTCTAATTTTTCAAAACAATCCTTTTTTATGTAGATGTATTTATATATTATGTATGTGTTTTTATGAAATGTAGATAACGACAATATTATTTCAGTACTAGTTTGTTCGCTTATTCCAAAATGAACATTTTATCAAAATATAACCAACAAACGCTACGTTAACAAATTATAATCATAATTTGTTTAAACATTACACTAATTTCGCACTCTGACCACAATTGCCACTAATCGCTACGCAGGAAATCAATATTCACGTTTTCATAACTGTGTTAGCGGAAACGTTTAATACTAATAACTTATTAATTAGCCAATATTAGCGAATCAATCTTGTAGTAATATCTAGATTTTTTCACAGTGTTTCATTAGTCTTGAGGAATAAGCGTTAATTACAATATCATAATTAAAATCTATGATTAATAAACGTCGTCATTTCTGAGCTGGTCAGCTATAATAACAAATAAATCTTATTTAAAAAACCACATGATTTTCTCAATTTATTTAAACGTAAATTATGTAACCTAACATTAGTTAAGCTATATAATATATATATAAACAACCATCGCCCAGTTGCCTCAGCAAATAGTCTTATATTCAATACAGTCCTTTAGTTATTGCATTTAACTGTTAGACAATTATACTTAATAGCAATATGCAGACCTTCTTGGAAACAAACACCTGACACACCAGTTCGAAAAAAACGCAAAATATAATCAAGCCATGCACTCTCTTCGCTGAACGCTTTCTCTCTTACCGAGGCCCTTTAATCTTTAACAACTTCCTTAAAAACAAAATTATCGTCTTTTGTTAACATAGATCTTATACATTGACAGAAAACACTTTTTTACCGGATTGAAGCTATGTCCTATTAGAAAATTTTACATAATTTTAAATTTTTCAGACGTTTCGCGTGCGAGCGTCACGGTGTAAAATTTAAATTATAAGTTTATAATAATACATAGCTTCAATCCGGTAAAAAAATGTTTTCTTTCAACAAAATTATCACCAACATTTCAAAACTCACATAACATCCACTTACTAAAAATCTCAAACAATATCTTGTTAACCTTTTCTATGCTGATACAGAAAATATTCTTATTGTGCAAAAATAGTTTAAATAAAAACAGTTTATATGTTAAAAGGAAGAGACTGGCTGCCCACAACACAGGGAATCCTGTATATTGTGTATAATAAAGTCTTTCTTTCTGCCACACTTATAAATTGTAATTTAATATTCTCGTTTCCGATTATGTCCAATACCATAAGTGTCACTATTTACGAACTCTTCAATAAGTCGAATTAGTTTTTTGTCAATCCAGCATCACAACCCTACTCCAAATATTATATTAGTTATAAGCTCATGTTTAAAACCATTAAAGTCAGTTGTTACCAAGTTAAAACAAAGAATTTTATTTAAACATCTCCATACAACAACCTGCACCGAACTTAAATCGTGCAACTCTTAAATAAGTGTATGATTCATATTGTATAAATACTAGGGAATGCAATCCCGATGATCGAGATCCCGCGTAATTTTTCGGGATCAATCCCGAAGCGTAATATGACGAGATCCCGTTCGAGATTGGCGGGATTGGGCTGCAATGTTCAGCGATTCTACACACACCGCTAGGAACGCGACATTGCACATTACATAGGGTACATTGCATTGGACATTAGATGCCGGTTAGCAGATAGCACTCTTGATACACTTTAGAAGATACTATTTTTTTTAGAAGTTACTTTCAAAATCACCAATTTTAATCTCCTTGAGCTATACCTACTTTGTGTTTTGATTATGTTCATGTAATTAAAATTGTTAGTTGTTTAGTTAGTAGTATTAAAGAATAAAGGCTTTTGTTTTCTTTCAAATAATATTTTATTTACATATATACACTATCACAAACATGCAGTTTTCATCGTATTCAGTCATGTGAATTATTTTTTTAAACTATACGAGATCCCGAAAATTTCGGGATCCCGCTCGATCCCGAATCCACGATCTCGATTCGGGACTGCATTCCCTAATCAAGACCCTACCAAGATAATTATCAATAGCCATAGGTCAACACACCGCGGCCTCACTATACAACATCTATCACAAATTCTCAGTATTCCATCAAAGCCCTATTCAACGAAGATTGAATTGCCGCTTAATTATCTTCAATCATAACTCCATAGCGTGAGATACTCTCAAGTGGAGCAAGGATCGTAGGCGACGGTTTTTTCAATTAATCTTTATAAGTATTCTGAATTAAGCTGTTGTAACTTATATATGCAGTGTGTATAGTTCGCAAGTACTTTGATCCGTTCATTGCATAGGGTCTTAATGACATAGCAATCTATTTTTTTTAATATATTTTTTACGAAAATAATAAATTATCTATGACACAGCGGACCAGTTGGGGGTTGGGATTCATGACCCAATAAATCCGACGATTTTAATAATCTAAAATATCTAAGCGTACATATGACATGTATATTTTTTTTAAATTGTTATAAAGACTTGTGGGTGATGATTACGTTAAAAGCTGGACTAAGCTGAATCACGAAGACAAGTTAATGACAGGTGGTCAGTCACGACTGGACGATTTAAACCCATCATTACCTAGATATTTCCGCTTCTGTGCTTCCACTTAAAGATAATTATATCCATAACAAATCGCCTTTCCAACTACGTATATTATGTAAAACTATATTTTTCAAACGAAAATCACGCAGTTGTCTATATATAAAAAACAATATAACTATTTGCGATATCTTCTCTATTGAAATATGAGTATTAGTGATCGATTTTTTTATTAAAATATTTACAAAAAAACTACTATTTCTTACGGTAGGAACTGAAATGAAGCAGACCTTTTGTCAGTTCACTCAACGAACAGTTAAAAACGTCAACGTATATCTATTCAAGAGGTTAGTTTTCGAAGAGGGTACGAATAGTAATGTCGATGTCGCCTCCTAACGTAACCTGCAGGTCCCCTGAGGCCCAGGCACTGCAAGGATTGTATCATTTAAACGTAACAACTGTATCAGATACACGATAATCGCAAATTCTCGACACACTATGATTTCACTGTAGCACACAAAACCTATTATGAATACAGTTGTATACATGAGCGGGTAAAATGGGTATACTATATATATATATATGAATTTATACCCGCTCTACCCTATACTTTTGTTCAGCCCAGATTGTGCCATTTTGTTCCGTGATAAATGAGTGTTTATACATATTAAAACACTAAATATGTACACTATTACCGAATTTACGGAAGACCGTGACTCCTGGATCAAATTGGTTATAAGATAATAATGTATCTCATAACAGAGGTATCAAGATTTTCACACAGCTTGGCTAAAGTAAAAAAATATCAAAACCCATTGGTAATCCCTATAAAGTAACCGGCTAACTATAAATAATGCTCTTAATTTTTTAGGGCTTCAGACGTCTACACTTACACTGTAACTTAAACAGCAGATTATAATCCGTTAATCTTGACTGGAGACTGTATATTTTTAAAAAATTAAATTTAAAATTATGTAAATAATTAAAAGTTTATAATAATAATACATAGCTTCAATGCGTTTAAAAAGTGTTTTCTCAATGTGTAAAAGCTATGTTAACTAAAGACAATACTATATGTAAATTTTAATATTTATTTAGTTAAAACCTAAATATTTATTTAAGAAATATATAAATATAATATTATGTATCTTGACATAACCATTCATTTTAAAGCGATCAGTGAAGTGAATTATAGTGAAACAAGTATATGATTACATAATTGACAAGGGTAGAAAATAGGGTAGAAACTCTCCATGTGACAATTTCCTAAACTTGTCTTTAATACATAATTTTATCCCTCGGCTCGAGATATCCTTAACACGAAAGGCACACAATTGTCAATGGTAACAATAAGGATAAAATTAGTATGCGAACAATTCTCTTACTAGACTCTTATTAGACTTATAATATAGTTACTAATACTTTGCCTTGGAATAAGTCACAATACTCAATAAACAATTGAGGGGATACAATCGAGTGATCGCAAAAATGCAATCAAATTCATATGTCTCTAGTATAACCAAAGCTTAACAAAAAAGTGGTCAATCATATGTGACGATGGGCCGAATTTAAATATTATATATATAAAATAATGTAATATGGTTCAAAAATATGATTTTTATATATACAAATTATTTATGCTATATAAATGTAAGTATATTATTCACTTTCGTTTACCAAATTATTATTTATAATTAGAAAGTTTAATATCATTAATAGATTATTTAATAAATAATTTATATACATGAAACACGCAACCAGTTTTAACTTAAAAAGTACTTTCTTATAAAAAATAATATCATTGCTGAAAGTAAATGACAATACATTTTCTTGCTATACGGAAATTTATTTAAGAAATCGCTAGTAATAAATTTGCTAGGCAATCTTAGTAGAGATTGGAAGCAGCAAATACAAATAACTCATAGACAACTTAGAATCTCCATCCACTGTAATATTAGGTCCTTACATATGAAATTGGCGTTTTGTCGTACGGGCCACTTTGACCTCAAATACCTCCTCTTTGGTTAGGAATTTCAAATTCAAATTTGTCCAGCTATTTACTCATGTATTTGTGCTTCGATGACCGTCATTCATTTGTTTTTTTCTGTTTGCGTCACTCATTTTACAAAATGGCACTAGTGCTGCGGAAACGACTCGAAGGGTGAATGATGTGTATTGCGGTCATGTTGCAAAATAAAACACAGTTCGTTTTTGGTTCCAACGTTTTCGTTCTGGAAATTTGGACCTGCAGAACAAGCCCCGTGACACAGCCTGAGACCCAAGTTGATAATGAAGTATTGTGGAAGCGGATTCATCGCAAACCACGTCCGAGTTAGCTGCAGGCTGCGGTCTTAGTGATAAAACTGTTTTAATTCACTTGAAGCAAATTGGGAAGATTAAAAAGCTTGAAAGGTGGGAACCTCACGAATTGTCTGAAGCAAACCGAATCATGACCTGTGATGAAAAATGGATTCTTTACGATAATCGGAAGCGCTCAGCGCAATGGTTGGATCCTGGCCAGCCAGCCAAATCCTGCCCCAAGCGAAAATTAACCCCAAAAAAGTTACTTGTAAGCGTTTGGTGGACTAGTGCCGGTATTGCTCATTGCGGTTTTCTCAAATCTGGCCAGACTATTACGGCTGATGTCTATTATCAGCAATTACAAACCATGATCGAAAAGCTAGCGGCTAAACAACCTAGGCTGGTCAATCGCTGCACGCCACTGCTACTTCATGACAACGCTAGACCACACACTGCACAACAGACGGCTACCAAATTAGAAGAGCTTCAATTGGAATGTCTAAGACATCCTCCGTACTCCCCGGACCTTGCTCCAACAGATTACCATTTTTTTTAATTTTGGACAACTTGCAAGGGAAAAAATTTAACTCTGATGGGGCAGTCCAAATCCCCTTCACAGATTTTATTGATTCCCGTCCGACTGGTGTTTTTAGTAAAGGGATCAATGAACTACTTATGAGATGGCAAAAGTGCATAGAAAACAATGGTTCATACTTTGATTAATTAAATATATTATATTTAAAAATATTCGAATTTTTGTTTGTCCCATACAAAACGCCAATTTCATATGTAAGGACCTAAAATTAAGCATACATATATGAGAGAATTGACTCGATGGATATTTTCACCAACTCTATGGAGACCTTTCACCGAGTCGTTAGAAACCTTGCCGTGTTACTTATTTGCCATTATTTTCTTTATTCCTACATAATTATGTAATGTACGCGGATTCGCGGATGCTTGGACGACCCATATGAGTCGTCCAATACAAACAGTCGTGAGTTGTGCTGCGATATTGCGGGCTACTCGATTGCATGGATCTGGTTAGTGCTGCGTATGTCATACAAATGTTCTTTCATATATTATTTCTATAACATATATATATATAGTATATGATTGACCTCATTTTAACATATATTGTTTGAGATCAAAATTTTTACATTACAGCTAATTTAAACTTAATAATCATATCTGCTAAATAATGTTTATTTCCATGAAAATAAGTTTTCAATTATTTAGGTAAATTTACAAACAGTCGAATTAATTATATCTTTTGTAATAGTTTGTTTAACAAATGATTATATACTTAAATAGAGAAGTGGCATTCTAATCGGCTGTGTATAATTAAATTTGAGCGATTAACAGTTGCTCGTACACATACGTACATCGTGAGAAAAGCCAGTTGTCAGGCACAGGAGACAAAACATCTTACGCCTTAAAATTATTTACGAAACAGGCACGTTACAAAAATGTATGTCCCCTTATGGGACTATTACGGAATTGTTCACTCAATAATTTTCAGACTAACTTGCTTCATTAATTATGAATTACAATAAACGACTTAGGTTATTAACCCCGAGATATTAATCGTGAAGGTGTTTGAAAAGTTGTCGACACCTTTGAACTCAGGTCAACGACCTTCTTTCGATAAATTATAATTTAATAATTAAGAAATAAAAGATGTCCTAAGTTTAAGAAGTTTCAAAGACTTTTACGTAGTCACAAGTTAGTATTTTTTAACTTAACAATACAAAGTTCCTCTTAGAAATATATAATCGACCTCAAAGGACACGTATTGCAAATATGTTAAGGTTTTCATCAAGATTAAGTTCACAGTTCACGTCCATTATAGTTTTTTGAATGAGATACTTCGTCAAAGGCCTCTTCTAAATTATTCAAGTGTTGACGATCTCTAGCTGGCCGAATCCACATTGGAACCTTCCTTTTTTATCCCGTTTTCATCTTTTTTTTTAAATAAAACACGGGGCCAACGGTCAGGCTCACCGTCCATAGACACTCTCTATGCCGGAGGGACAAGAGCGCGTGGCCACCTTTTAAAAATTTGTACGTTCTATTCTTTGAAGGATCCTGTTGTCGAATTGGTTCGTAAAAGACACTCAGTCGTGGAGCGGCGGACGTCGAGGTGATACGGGTGGAATTTCGTATTCTGCCTCGACGTCCGATGATGAAACTCAGTTGCTGGTGTCCGAACAACTCCTCTGAACACTCTCCATGGTAAACGCGGTAGAAGATGCAGTGTGACCCCATATCTCTACGAAACGCCAATGGATCAAGCCGCTTCTTACCTGCCCACAATTCTCTACCACTGTTGCTTCTTTACCCTCATCATACCCGTATATCTCTACTAAACTTTTCGGTATGTATGTGTGTGAATTTTTCAGTTTCATATCGCCACATTTTATTGAATCTTTTCTTTTTACTCCTGTACTTCTCTTCATACTGTTATGACAATTCTGTATTCTTTGTCCGTTCTGACACGAGACAGAAAAACAGGCTAAGTAATTTTTGACATTACTAGTGTTATAAAATATCTCTAAATTTTTTGATACGATCCATGCTTCATACATATCTTTTCATCGCTCTTTGATCTTACTTTATTTTTTTATCATTTCAACTAGCTATTGGATGTCATTAAAAAAAGACTACAATACTCTCATCGCATCTCTAAACTGAGTTGCTGCGTATGTGAAAACTGAATGCAATGATAAGTACTATGAAATCTATGACTATATCTCTGTGACTCTCATCCTTGAGATCGAAGATTCGATCCCCGGCTGTGCACCAATATCTGTGATATTCTTTCTATGTGCGCATTTAACATTCGCTCGAAAGGTGAAGGAAAACATTGTGAGGAAACCGGCTTGCCTTAGACCCAAAAAGTCGACGGTGCGCGTCAGGCACAGAAGGATTTACTTATAATTATAAGTTATAATAATACAAATAGCTTTAATCCGGTTATAAAATTGTTTTCTTTCAAAGTGCCTATCTATGTTAGCCAAAGAACCAATTTCTTAAAACACTTTTTTTTAATAAACCTGACATACTGGATTTTGAGTACAAGCTTTCAGATCACCTAAATACATAGTAATCAGCTGAAGACATCCAGCCTTTTTGTTGCGGACCTGTGTAGTCTCAATATTACTTGTCACGTTGAAAACATGTATCGGGATTACATGTACAATTTTCTAACAATGGCTTAACCATAATAAATCTTCAATTTATTCCGGTTTTGCAGAATGTTGAATCAATATCAATAAATTAATTTTAATATATTTCTTTACAGTATTCATTATTATTGGTGAATAAAATTAAATGGAGTCAACTTCTTATAATGCCATCTCATGGCTAGTTTGATTTTTGATGCCACGCTTCTGAACCATGACTTGGTGCTTTTACCAAACCATTGTCTAAGATTCTTAATCCAAGACTATCGTTTGCAGTCAACAAAACTGTTAAACATTTGTTATGTTATATGTAACATTACTAACAGTAGCCGTATAATAATAATAATAATAATATTGTACACCTAGAAATGTACTAGCTTTTAAACAGTCAACTCACCTGTCATGTTGGATCAAAGCAATAGAACTCGCAACCAGATCTTCAAACTGCTTCTCGCTGGCTGAGCTACCCTGCCTTTTGTGGTGATGGGGTGTGTTGCTCACTGATGAGGCAGGAGACAGGGTCTTCTGAACTTCGGCACTCTTCGAGAGGCTGTTCGATTTGCCAAAAAGTTTCCAAGTGCCGCTGGGCGCTTCTTGATTTTTCGCAGGATTGCTCTTCCAAGGAAATACGCCTCTGAAAGACAGAAAGTCTTGGTTATTTTTCCAGCGTATATAGAGTAAAATATCTAACTGGGCTCCCCGATCTCACCGTATTTTAATATTGCGCAGTAATTTACGACTAATCAAACCCAAACATCGAAGAAAGATATTTCTTTGATGTAATATTATTTTAATGAACTCCGAAAAAACTCGGAAACTACTGGACCGATTGCAAAAGTACAAAATTACGTATGCATACATCAAAAAAATGATATGCCACAAAAAATAAGATTTTTGACAGCTATTACGAAAGTTTTAAAGTTCATTCGGAATAAACATAACAAAAATGTAAATAATTCTTCTTTAATTATTTTTACAGATAGATAACCTAGTGATTGAGCAGTGTTGGCCTAGTGGCTGCCGCGTGCGACTCTCACACTTGAGGTCGTAGGTTCGATCCCCAGCTATGCACCCACGAACTGTCTTTTTATTAGCGCATTTAACATTCGCTCGAATGGTGAAGGAAAACAGTGTGAGAAAACCGACTTGCCTATTAGATTGACAAATGATCATGAAACAGATCCAGAAATCTGAGGCCCAGACCTAAAAATGTTATAGTTTAACAAAATATAGAATATAAATAATTATATTAAAATAGTACTCTCCAGATTTTCAGAAATAATAAAATAATATTAGAATAACAAGTGTGTAAACGTGTATTTCGTTTCGAAATAATTGTACCAATGTAAAAGTAACAGTACTTAATTACAGAAAGCGGCTTTCAATGTGAAAGCTTTGTACATATTTTATAATTGTACTAATTTAGGTATACAGTCAAAAACCACATATAAAACACCGTAAAAACCGATAGTCGTAACAGCCGATGACTTTGTTATTATGTACCTAATACATATATTTCAGGCGGGACCATTGCTTTTGGTCAATATAACCGGTATGTTGTTCCAAACGATGTATTCGTAAATGGTTTTGACTGTACATCTATAGTTTCATTTACATGATAAAAATGTTGTATTCCTAATATAGACAAAAATCTTCAAATTAAAGATACGACTATAACAACGTTAGTTAAGATTTTCTTTGTTAATAATCATTATATTATTAACTAGATAAAACGTTTTAAATAAAAATGTATATAACGTAAAATTGACAGACTCATAAATAATAAGGATTGTAAGGAAAGTTTATGCTCTGGAAATGTGGTGTTGCGAATGCTAAGGATTTCCTGGACAGCTAATGAAACAAACGCAATACTGAGACAGGTTTTTTGGTAAAAATCGTCTATCGACATCAACGACTTCGTTACCAATGGAACCTTTGTTGAAGTGGACATGTAACACGCAGAGATCCAGAAAATCCAGACTTAAAATATGGAGGGAGCAGCGGAGGGCACCAGACCTTGAAGCCGATCCTCTACTCATTAGACCGATCCAGCACCACATGGAAAGTTGAGTCGGTTTTTAAAAGCAATGTGCTATTATAGAGACAGTGTTTAGACCATACATTTTGATAACAATTATAATGAACTGTTCATATTGTTATGACATTGACATGCCTATTTTAATATGGCTGACTGTCCGGTTTTTTTTATAATCAATAAATCTGAATGTACCACTTTCTTTGAACGAGTTATTATTATTATTAAGACAGAGGAGAGTGGAAAAAATTGTGCAGCGCCACTAACAGGACATTCATAAATGAAAAGCGCGACCGAAGAAAAATATGACAAAGCGAAAGAGTTTGTATTTGGTTACTTAGTCGCAAACATGACGCGGCATATTTAGTACATATATATCGAAAGAAATAAGAATATAACTTTGACATGGGATCCTCCAAGAAATCCTCCTTAAGCCGGCAACGCACTTGCGAACCTTCTGGCATTGCGAGAGCCTCTTCCCCGTTCGACACTGTTATTTACAAAAAAACTTTACAAAGGCAGCTGTTTATCGTTATCGTAAGGGCTGACTAAACAACTGTTAGGTGATATTACTCAATCAATATACTATAAACCGTGTTTTAATAAAGCACGTGTACATCCGGCAACCGGTTAGATAAAACACGACTCAACTGATAGTAATTAAAATGTTTACGTCTATAGAGTGCAGCTGTACCGCTATTAACTTTGGAAATATCATATAATCGAATGGTTCATATGTATTATTGTCTTTAGAAAATGATTACTGTTCAATTATTATGAATGGGAATGATTTAGATGCTACATTAACCCTAAGACACAATGTGCTCAGCGCCGTCTTATCATAATTATTTCTGAAGTACGTAATCGGAGGCATCCGTCTTTGTTAAACATACTAATTTTCCTACGAATATCCCTGCATGTCTTGCGCAATTTTGTTTATTTATACAAATACATACAGTACATATCCTTACTAAGCGAAATAAAAAATAATAATAATAAACATAATATCTCTATTGCGCTGCTCACTCTACGAACATATACAGATGACGATAGTGTCGGAGACAGGAGTCAGTAAGCGCAATCCATCAACCAATCTACCATCTGTCATTGTTAACGGGGATCTGTGCAAGAGTGGTTCTGGTCGTACATATAAAAATATTCAACGAAATCAACACAGCTTTTATCAACATCAACCCGGAGTAAGAAATAGCTTCCGAGCTTATTCGAAGCCTCATCACATTTCCAACATAAAAAACAGTATTATATACAACACACAATTTACGACGTTGTAGTGAGGTCGTTACTCGTACCAAGCGCTGGCCGGCACCGCTGCGCGCGCGCATTACTTTTTGTTACGTAGATTAGCTTTTGAATTAATGCTTATGCAAGGTTTATGTGAAGTTTGCTCCCTTTGTGTATTGTTCTTGTTAGGAATTTAACGTCAGAATTGTAATGAATACTGTTGACCAACGTCAGTTACCTATATCAAATTACTGATTAAATTAGTTGAATTCTTTATATTTTTAAAAGTGGATCCTAATGATCCCTGTCCTGTACACACATCTTACCTACAAAAAATCTAATAAATCACTCGACTCAACTTGAACAAACAAAAAAAACATCAAAATCGGACCAGCCGTTTAGGAGGTTTATTACGAACACATGCACAGAAGATATATATATTACCAGCTGTTTATTTGCTGTATAGATAAATAACCTGGATACTGACTGCGGCGCAATCTGCCGGGCTGATTTTGCCGCTACCAAAACGCATACAAAAAAGTTCATTCAAATTGATCCAAAGTTTAGGGAAGGTTTAACGATAACATAAATAATACGTAATTAATATTAAAAACGACAATTGCAATTTCCAATAAAACCTGTCTCTAGCTGGGATATATTAGATTTCGTTTCAGAAATCAAAAATTGTCACTTAGTTGTCATATATTTAGCCCACAGAAATGTGTTTATGTCAGAACTGATGTCATTTCTTTAAAAAATTGTATTAAGTTTATACACAAATATATGTAGGTGATACGAACTCGACGGATTAAGTATGATGTAAATTACATGAAAAATCTCTGCTCTCAAATGGCCAAAAGATTAAATTAGAAAGTTTGCCTTTGAATTCCTCTAGGGAACGGGAGGAGATAAAACTGTCTTTTATGAAAGAAAATAGCTCGTAACGTCTCAAAGCCAACTTAAATGGGTGAGGCTGTAAAATTGTACGATTTGAAATTAACCTACATTTTGGTATATATAGCTTAACTAGAAATTTAATGCGATTTTAATCTACAGTGTTTTGTGGAGTAATCGTTTCATGACCGATATCCAAGATCGAAATTGACCACAATCATATTTTCACTTATGGAGATATACATATTTTTTTTTTCATCATTAATAGTAATATTATGTAAGGAAGCTTATATACAAGCGAATAGACAATGAAAGCTAGAAAAAATTGGAAAAAACCTATGCCTACAAGAAAAACATTGAATAAATAACAAATTTAAACTGTATATTAACATCTGTCGTATGTTCGATTCCCGGCTGTGCACCAGTGAAGGAAAACGTCGTAAGCAAACCGGCTTGCCTCAAAAAGTCGCCGACATGTATCAGGCATAGTAGGCTGATGATCTACTTGCCTATTAGATTGATAAATGATCATGAAGCAGATGCAGAAATCTGAGACCCAGACCTAAAAAGGTTGTAGCGCCATTGATTTTTTTGTTAATATAAACTGTTTTTATTATTATTGTAAACTAGCGGAGCCGACACACGTTGTCCTGTCTTAACTATGAATATTGATTTCGAATTGGTATAACTAAACATGCCTTATGATATACAACATTCTTTGTAGGCGACATATAACTGGCAATGTGAAAAACATGGATTTTCAAGATTAATGCCACAAACAATTAGCGACTGTAATTATTTTATCAATACAATAACTCCGATCGAAGCATTTGTTTTAAACGATATTCATTTTTCTTACATCCTCTTTGATGATATTTGCAGCACAAATTCTGTCAATGTTAAGTCCAATGCCATAAGGTTACATGAAAAAAGTTTGAATTGTAAAAGCGCTATGCACTGAAAAAAGAAATTTCATGATTACGTAATATGGTGGTTAAGTATTTTTAAATTTTCTAATTTTCCGCGCAAATTTCTTATTTTTTTCTTTCATAAGTACCTTCTGCTGACAATAACAAACCATCAAACCGTTCACGCGTGCCGTGACCAAGGGAAATAGGGATTAATTATATATATATATATATATATATATATATATATATATATATATATATATATTAATATTCAGAAAAATTGATATTTTTTATCAACGTCATTTTGAGACAAACAAAGTCAATAGTTCTCAATTACGTACACCTTTTTTCATTTAATCTTAAACGAATTTCATTTCAATAGATACACAGTAATCCACTACAAAAGCCGAAATATTGATTTGTTCATATATTTATACAGGGCCAAATTATAACTAAAATCCAGAAGACCTCTTGCCATCCATTAATCTTGATAAGCACATTTTTATGTTATACCCCATATACTGTGACATAAAAATATGCGCTCCACAAATAAGTCGCTCTCCGGCGAAGAATGAATCGAGAAAACAATTAAGCTGCGACATTAAGCGGTGAATGGGAGCTTGTTGACGCTGGACTGTGTGGGTCGAATACATATCAAAAAGGTTATGTTTCCGGCAGTGGTGATAATAGTCCGGAACCACAGTCTTTTAATCTCTCCCGTTATTAATTATG
Organism: Pieris brassicae; assembly: GCF_905147105.1. Classification (NCBI taxonomy): domain Eukaryota; kingdom Metazoa; phylum Arthropoda; class Insecta; order Lepidoptera; family Pieridae; genus Pieris; species Pieris brassicae. Next base: position 1,219,215 of record NC_059669.1, read on the forward strand.
CTAAAACCAAATTTAATTAAAGCTAAATCCCTACGAAGTTCTAGTGAGTGAAATCCTCATCAAGAACCTCGTTGGGTTTGTAAGGAAATAAGCTGTACTTTCTTTTATAAAAGGTTCTTCTTTTGTACGATGCCGATCTACTCTGAAAAACTTTTCATGAGACGAACATATGACGCGGCTGGTTTAGAGAATTTATCTTACTAATGAGGAATCAGTGAAAGTGTCCGAGAGCCTGCATCTGATACAAACACACCCAGGCGTGGCAACTTTTTATTTTAAAAGTGGTGAAAATGTGCTTAGGCATGCCCGCGCCATGGATTCGTACCACCGAATCAAGTCCAACTTGACGCGGTGACTGCGGGGATGTATCTACACTCAACGACCTCTGCTATTCAGAGGGGGCAGCGAGACTGTACTCTTCAACCCGACATACGCCCTTAAAATGGGTTCTCCGGGTTCGCCAAGGGACTCTCCCCAAAGGCTTATATCCGACATAGAACTTCCGGGCGACTCGAGACCGAGACCCCAGCCTTGAACCACCAGCCTATCTACGGTCAACCTCTCCCAGAGCCTTGGCGACTTACATTAACCGTAATCAGTGAGACTTATTTTTAAATGTGCCTCCCGTGTGTTAGATAAGACATCAGTATGTCCTAGACAACACCTTCAAGGTTAAAATTACGCTTAGAGTTCAGTTTCTGGGTCGAAGCCAAACCACACACGAGGTTTACGAATACAACTGGCATATTATCAAAACATTAAGTCTATTATTAACACAACCCAAAGTGGTACAAGCTATAATTTTAGTTATAGAGCTCAGAGAAACATCTCCAAATTAATTTTAGGATAATGAGAATGATAAATCAAAATATTATCATTTATTTATTAAAGTTTACCACATCATACATAGTATAATAAATCTACTGCATATTTTACGCTATCTAAGATGTATAGACAATTGAAGTAAACATATATGTTACAAACATAAAAAAACACAACTAAATCATACACAAGATAAAATAAGTACACAATAAAATTAGCAGAAATTTTTGGTTAAGTAGAAAAAAAAGAAAATAAAAAAATCATCAACAAAACATTCCCATTATCATTCAACCTCAGAATTTTCCTTAACATGTAAAAACAGAGCAATTAAGCCAATTCTCAACTCAAGTCTGAAAATAACATGACGTGAATGTATTTAAAATAATTACAAAATTAATTACAAAAAACGAGACTATTTGAATTATAACAAGAATTTGCATGACGTTTGATCGCATGATCGAAACGAAATCCTTCGTTTTCTTATTCAAAATTAGTTTGAAATTAACTACAGGTCATGCAGCACAATAACTGTTTGATTTGACTTATAACCTGGAAATTATGTCCTCTAAATAAAGTAGTAGCACAAATATTTTCATTTCAAATAGAATACGAAAAGAATAACAAAATAAAAAACTTAAACTTCAGTTCAAGACCACTCTATAATTAACTGTAACATTAATGAAGACCTCTAAACAATAAAAATAAATTTCTCACGCATCTACTATAAAATCCCATTATCATCACACTCCGCAATTACATGATCATTATCACTAACCGGAAAATGGACACCCACAATGACTGACTACGATACAGTAATTAAAGATACATCCTTTATAAAAGGTCAGTCGAGCAAGTGGAAATACTCAATGAAGCGAGAACATTTTGCTTAAAGATCATTCAGAAAGACATAAAGAAATATTGAGGCTATTAAAATATCTCCTATTTAACATATATATGTGTAAAGCTAAATCATAGTTCCTGAGAAACGAAGCACGGAGGGCTGACAATATTAAAGAAGCTGGTAGAGAAGAGGCAACATGCTGACAATGACATGTTTTATTATAATTAATTATTATACCTCTAGACGTCATCTTCTGGAAACGTTATAACTGTGTAACCTATCGTTGTAGGCTAATGATATTTATTTAATATATAAATCACACGAATATACTAGAACATAGTGTTTATGGCTGTGAAAAGCAATTTGAAATCATAATGAAATTCATTCATACGTAAAACAAATCTATCAAATTGCATTGTTTTGTAAGAATTTTTGTCTTTATCCATAACAGGGTAAATACAATTTATCAGAAGGAGACGAAAGAGTTTCTTAGTTTAAAGCGGGCACTTACTGAGTTTTTATGAACTAGAAGAATGATATTGATTAAATATATATAATCAATTTTAATACATTTCAAAATAGTGTGGAAAATAACATGTACTGACGTATTATAACTATAACAATGAGATCAGCTGTTCACACATACAAAGGCTGCGTACTTAAAAATAATTTATATTACTAATAATATAAAATAAATCAGTAGCCCTACAACCATATGAGTTCTGGACCTCCGATATCTGAATCTGTTTCATGATTATTTGTGAATCTAATAGGCAAATAGGTCTAAGGCAATAGGCTCAAGGTTTCCTCGCGATGTTTTCCTACACCGTTCGAGCGAATGTTAAAGGCGCACATAGAAAGAAAGCGCCTATAAAGGCTTTATAATTATTAAACATTTATATCTCGGTGCACAATTGTCATAAGCACTATAAGTGTCAACAACATTCTTTACTATGAACCTTCTAAGATAGTAAACATACCGATGACGTCAGATCGTTGACCTCGAACGACGTGCATAGTTTGAGGTCACTATCTTGGCTAATAATATTGTCTCTCTATTACTTTATGGTCTCATACTGTATTCTTGAAAAGTAGTGTGTTCTGTGGGATAGCTTCTGTAGAGGAATTGAATCATATAGCAGAGAAACGCAGAAGTATAGAAGTTAGAATTACTAATAGCCTGTCTGCGTAGTTTACAAGTAGTAACGAACAGCGCCTTTAAGTGCTCGTATTAGTCAAAATTCAGGATTTCAACCGCGAGTGAGTGACTAGTAAAACCAACGTATGCCTGAAATACGGGTGACATAAGACTGTAAGGCGGTACTAGTAAATTAATCAGTTTTTCTATAATAAAGTGAATTCACAGTAGCGATATTGTGTATATTATGTTTTTAATATTCTTTTTTTATTGACATTATCGTATTGGGATAGACTGTATTTCTGTAAATAAATAAATATTGAATAAAATTGCTAGTAACAGCTTTGGGTCATAGTAATGTGGTGTAATTCAATAATTTTACCTCCTACACTTGATGGAATAAAAATGAAATTAGACAAAATTTAGAGGTGACATTGTGTTTTTTGTATCGAGGATGTATGTAATTATATTGTAATGTATTTTTAACTAAGATTCAACCATTGAAATTATAGTGAAGGAACCAAACGTATTTATTGTTTTTAATTCAAACATCATATACTTAGATAAAATCAAATCTACGATGAATACTTTAGCGTGGTTTATGACTGACAATAAAATATAGATTTCTGTACTATTTTATTAATTATTAATATCTACTAGTTAATAAAAAAATCAAATTAAAATTTAATTTATTATCGTAATCTTTTATTTCTGTTTTTATTTGTGTTGTGTTTTGTTAGTAGTGCAAACAGATTAATTATACGTATATTTCAATGTAAATTAGACAAATAAATAAATATTCCTATTTAAGTTTTAACATGTTAAATGTAACTAAACTGATATAACCCTCGCCAAATTGACAACAATGCCAGCACATTCCTTGCCCATAACAATACACTTTGTATTCACGGCCTGGCTTTCGTAATCCTCATTCCGTATTATGATCCACATATGTGACAAAACCTTATCGTACACAATATGTTTTACAAAAGCAATTCATTATTGGCATCTAATTTGCTGTACATTTTGATTTGTATTCATTTCTGCTTTCAATGTGTCCTATATAAATGGTAAAGCCGGGAGTGGCTTGAACATTAATAGAAACTTGGCTGAAAATCAGTGTTTGTTTTTTTTTATTGGACCCCTACATGTCCTAGCCTATCAGCAGTGGAGTGTCAAATCTTCTTTTTCCTAAAAACGTACTTTATTTCCTTAAAAGGCGTTTACCGCCGGGCAACAATTACTCCTGAAATATCATATTTGTTTGTTTATCTTTAGTGTTGCAATTTACAAGTGTTTCTAATTTGAGGATTATGTATTTTACGCCTGCTACTAATGGTGTTAATTCAATATGTTCCTTTCAATTGGATTTATGAATATTTAAGTGTTGTACAGTGTTAAATTGTACGCAAGAAGTCTTTCTGCTATTTGCTTAAACTACTTGCATGATAAATGTAAGTAAATACAACTACAACAAGAAAGCATGTCATTAGTCATTGCATTCCTTTGTTAGTAATTAAAAGGCTGATATGGAATCGTAACTCATAGAAGCATTTCCGTTATATTAAGTATAGTCATAGACAATCCGCTGACAGCAGCAGATAATATTATAAATACATTAAAATTAATGGGATATTTAAAAACCCGACTTACAGCGATATTTATAGATAGATAGTGGATAGATAGACCCAAGATATTCACAATTGATCCATGTGCCTCGTACGAACAACACAAACTATCTGCGTTATCATTAGAATAGAATGTACGAACATTTAGACATTTTCCACCTTACCAAACAGGTTTTATCCATTAATATAATTTAGGCTTTGTACATTGTCTAAGTGTTTTCATTTATATACATACATGTAGCTGTAGGGTGACTTATAAATACCATTATTTTAAGCCTACTTTGCTTTTAAATGAGGTGAAAATCCACTGAGGCAGGCCAGCGCCATGGATGTCGAGCTTGACGCGGGGACTGGGGTGTGTGGTCTACACTAAAAGCTCTTTAGAGGGGTAGCAAGACCCTACCCACTAAAAACACATCAGCCCTTCACACGCCCGTCACTGTCGGGGTTCACCAAGGCATTCTACCCAAGGAGCCAAATACCCAGTAAACCATCTCGATCATACTACTTCTGCAAAGAGGCGCGACTTAATTACCTAATAGAATGCCAAATAATTATGTGTATTGCGTGATCGATGAACTACGATACGTGTTTACCTCATTAACATACAAATTATTATATGTTATGAACAAGTTCTGAACGTAATAAAGAAAACCAGACAATATAAATAAAGGATTTTCATTACAATTAAACCTTCCATAGATTCGTCTTTTATTCGTTCTTACGTATATAGAACTGCACAAAGTAAGGCCATAAAATCGGACTGAATTGTTGAAATTTGTATAGAAGACAGCAAATTCTAAGTTTAAGGTTTAGGATATATGTTTTCTTGTTTTGCGACTATGAATATTTTATTACCATGTTCATAGTTTCTGTTATGTACTAATAAGTTTTCTAATGTATTAAGTTACTGTAAGAATAGAATACAAGGAAATAAATATTTTGTATAAAATTCTTCAAATAATTATCGAATACATTTATTAAATTTTCTATGTAATAACAGGCAAACGGGCAGGATGCTCGCAAGTGCGTTGCCGGCCTTTCAAGAATTTTGAAAACATTTGAAGCTAGTCCAATTATTATTCAAGAACTCAATAACACATCAAACCAGGAGATACTCGTAGTATTATATATAGAAGCAAAATATTTTAATTGAGTATTGAAAGGTTAAGTTCGTGATGAGATAAAAGTGGATAACCATGACGGACGGTATAACAGAGAACGTACCAATAACATATTTATTATATTTGTTTAACCCTAAATAGACATACCTACCATCTTTATATATATATATATAATTGTACTGTACGCTGTATGTCACTGAACTGCTCATAAACGGCTGGATCGATTTGAATGAACTCTTTTGTATGCGTTTGGATGGTTTAAATTCAAATCAACCCGGCAGATGGCGCTGCAGTTGGTATCTTAGTTATTTATCTATACAGCAAATAAACAGATGGTATATGTTAGTATCTGTTTACCTATATGTATAAAGGTAAAGGTAAGGTAAAGCATAGGTAGTTTACTTGTCTCTAATCATACCAAGTTAATAGGGTAAATTGTTTTCAAATGTTACAAACAAAGCATAAGTATAGAATTACTGTAATCAATAATTTTCGAGAATTTAAACCTTGCAAATTCGCGACATAATACCTGTTCATATGTCGACAATTTGAAAGCTGATTTTAGCAAATATCAGTTTACATTCACACATCAATAGCCGTAATGCTCTACTAATCCTTTATATACCTATATTGTTATTTTAATACACAATATGGCCGCCTAAATATAACAAATGCACAGTGGAGCAGTGATATAGACTACGAATGAAAATGACTAGACACGAAGCCGGTCTATATTAATATTATTAGATGGTGCGAAATTTCTTCTTTTTAAGTCGCGTTCATTATTAGTAAAAGTTACCGTTTCTTGCATATTTTCCTCCATTCCCCCCTATTTTCGTCAAGCCTCAGCACTAATAATGCGTAATACTAAGGCCTGTTACGAACTTGGTCGTTCCAGCGAGTAGGATCGGCCTCGGGGTATCGTGCCTTCCAGAGTGGAAGGTCACCACAAGCTTCTCTCAGTCATCAAGACCTCGCGCAAAATCTTCTGGTAACACACTAAAGAAAGACGGTTCCGTCACTTGCAGTTGAGAATTGACAAATTCGTCCTTTTCACTGTACAGGAAATCCTGAGCCACCGTCTCGAACACTTATTTTCATTGGACATATATCCTCCTTCTTTTGGATACTCGCACAGTCCAAGTTTCAGCGCCATATCTAATAAAATATGGTGAATAATAAAACTTTTTTGGCCTACATTTCACGAACTATCGAGAGAAACTCGCTGATTCAGAAGATTAAAAAATCAATTTTGTTTTACCAAGTAATCGTAAGTATATTCTGGTATGAAAAGGTCTAGTAATTACTAAAATGCACGGTTTTAAATGTCAAATCCACTATCGAAAGAGCTACTAGAACATAATACATATGAATTTATCATTGCATAATTCACCAATGTTTCGGGTTTTATCTCACTATGACACTAATTATGAGGATATTTTCCACCTCACCAAACAGGATATGAGGTAACATTTGAAGAGGCGGGAAGACTTTAACTTTATTTAGCAGTAACAATCTAGTTTTTTTCTTAGAAATATTATGTATTAATTGTCGTTTGTTTAATGTTAAATTTAAGTTTTATTTTTGTCTATTAATGTACTTACCAACTTATGTTTTCTGTTTCATATTATATTGTTTGACGATGTAATCTGTTTTCACTTTGTATATTGTCTAAGTGTTTAATAATATGTATGTTAGCTATAAAATTACTACTGTTACTAATAAATAATTAAACATTACTGCCTAATTATGACTTTTCCCATTAGTCAGTTATTTTACAACAATTTAATAAAATTGCGTTTATATCTCTAAATTTGTCAATTTCACCATCTGACACGAGTGGCAGGATCTCGACAATTTTAGCGCAATTCTTGACATTCACTTGTGCAACGCTTGCCTAACCTCCTGCCCCGGTACCATGCGGCGACATCGCGGCCCCGTGAGAAACTTTGAACATCTTGTTCTATGTTTACTACAGGTTGTACGGAAGAATTATTTAAAACACGTAATATTGTTTATGGTATAAACAAACATTACCTATGAATTTTTACAATGCCATTATAAAACAAATGTTGTTTTCTTTTGTTTTCCAGGCAATTTGAATTAAGAATTGTTACTTTAGTAAACCAAGGCGAGCTAATCTCTGGCTAATATGAACTTTTGTAAAGATTTTTAAAAACAGTTCGCTACCTAGGTTTATTATTAGCAGAGAATACCTCAGTGGCCTATAATTCATTTCTCTAAGAAACGTTACAAGACATAGTATAATATCAATAGTAAATTAAATACACTTAGACAGTGTTTGTACCCAAAATAGATCTATCCCGTCCGGCCTCTTTACTAAATTGAAAGCAAACAATCTATTAAAAGTTTGCAACGCCTTTGTTGTATAGAAAATTGGGTTAAATCAGAGATTTAATAACCATAATATTCAACTAAACACTAGTTTTATTACATCCACTTTTATGCTTATAAAAATGATCACACAGTAGTACTGATCGCTATCGTCTATTTAATAATAAAAAAATATGAATATTCTAAACCGGTTAAGTAATTCTTAAGTTTCCTACAAACTCACACATACATATATATAACAAATGTTACAATTATATCACAAAAGGGTTATGAAAGAGAAGAATGTGTATCCTTGAATGTGTGACGGGTTTTCTACTTAATTTTATAAAAATAAATTCTTACCTAGCAAAATGTATGTTTATTGTACAAACATAAACTATAACATTTATACAATTTGTTAAAAAGCTTTTATATCACAGAAAAACGATGTATAAGACCTAATTTTGATCAACAGAATTAGTAGTACACTTTACGCACTTCGATTCTTATATCTTTATATATGATGGTGGCAAACTAGCTACCGCCGCCTGTGAAGATCCATGTTAGTGAGAACTTTCCGAATGACACGGAGAAGCACACCTTGGGGTGAGTGTGTCACCTGAACACGGCAGCGTCATGACTGGGTATCGGTCATAGATGCGGACCTAACTTTACCTGTCAGCATGTAATGCTGCAGAATGAGGCTGCCGAGCGATTTAGGGAGAGATCTGGGATGGACCGTAGACTGGCCGGTAGTTCAAGGCTGGTCTCTCGGTCCCGAGTGGGCCGGAACCGATCTTAATTGAGCTCTTTGTCGGATAAGCCTGGGTTCCTTGGGTAGAATGCCTTGGCGAACCCCGTGGGCCCATCTTATGAGGGTGTTAAGGGCTGAGGTGTTTTAGTGGGAAGGATCTCCCTAGTCGGCCTTTGAATAGGGGAGGGAGAGGGGAGGGAGTATAGACCCAGCCCCACAGCCCCCGCGCTATATAAAATAGTGGGTACTTTGTAATCCACATATAAATGTTGAACTTATATAAATGGTTTCTCTTTAACTGTCTATATGTATTGTGACATCACAATGCGACATTCGTTACATACCAAATATAGCAGAGAAAACTCTAAAAGCTGAATATTAATTTATAATCTAATAATATAAGCTTCTTAGATTCTTTGTTTGTAAGCATATTTGGACTCGTGGTGATTTATACAAGTTTTTTTATTTGTTATAAATTATACAGAGCAAGCGTTAATTTAGCCAATGTTTGACGACCAATTGACTTTTAGTGATTAGGGCAACTCTCAACCAGAGCCTGTCGCCAAGCCTACCAGACCTGCGTGCTGCTTATCTTCTCGGCCACAGATCTTTCTGCGTAGTTGTTAGACTATTTGAATCCTATGTAAAAAGAAAAACAAAGGAAAAGACTACCTTAGATCATGTTTTTATTTATATTTACCTACTAGAACTACTTACTAAATGTACAAGCGTAAACACCTATAACTCACAATAATGATACCTACGTTAACAATTAGAGCTACGGCTGTTGAGAGCATTTAATAATTGAATTCAAAAACGTAAGATTTCAACGGTATCGCCATTAGAAATAACTCATGAAGACTGCGGAATGCTGAATTATAGTTGCTGAGCAACATGTTCTACAACTCAATTAAAGATGGGAGGCATGTAGCTCATTATACAGTTGGAAGATGATCCAAAATGGTAACCGTATGGACTGACTGAAGGATAACGAAACAAGGGCAAACCCTAAGAGCGATGGGCCGACAAGATTGAAACGCAAAAATTGGATGGCGACGGCAAAAAACAAAAAAAAATGGGTTGTAAAAGTTGAAGAGTCCTCCCGGAATGGGGTTGCATCCTAAATAAAATAGTATAGTTCATATTTGTTTAATCTATGTCAATAATATGCTTATAATTGATTGGTTATTTATAAATGAAGTTTGAAGTTCTTTGACCCAAGGTTAAAAACGAAAACTGGAAAACTTTATAAACCTAAAAAATGCCAAGTAAATATAACACTTATATTTTATATAACGTTAAGTGACACCGCCGTTTACATTGCAAGAAGGCTCGCTGGTGCGTTTCCTGCCTTTCCAAAATTGGCCTTTTTCTACACAATAGTATATGTTAAATATACAATCGATAATAACCTAATTATCATTTTTATTGAGATAATGTTGATGGGCAATCGTTACAAATCAATGGCTATAAAAAATTTCGCTCAACGGCTTCAGAAAAGTAAATGACAAAACATCTACATATTACGTAACGGTGTTAATGTCCCGTTTCTAACACAAAAAACAACTGTAATGGCACAGCATTGCAAATTAGCTGTGACGTCATAAATGTTTATCAGATACTATAATTCATTATTTATAGGCCAACAACGAACTCTCCACCGCCTGTTTACACCTGTTCTATGAAACTTTTTTTTTTAAAATAAGCTGAGCTTTTTTAGAGACTAATTATTTGTTACAAACTAAATAAATTAATTTACTTCAGGATTTCATACCAGTCTATTGTACATCAAATTTTATTAAAGATTATTAAAAGAGAAGTTTTTGTTTTAGTTTTCGGTAAAAGCCACTTTCCGAACCACTTGTCACTAGAAAGGGACGATTCAACTTCATTAAACAGACTATTAAATTACGTGTATGTATAAATAAATTCCGCTCATGAGTCGGCGTATGGTAAAAGTAAATATAATACAGGTAATATCAATTTTCTTCACCATCGAAGCCAGACATCCTGTGGAAAGGCAATAGAGCCTGATTCCTTTGTATTTTCCACATCATCGCTTATAAACAATACCAATACTTGTGAACTTTTGCGTACGGCAAGTCTGTCAACCAAAGCGTGTATTTGTGAGCAAATCCAACGCAAATTACAGCATTGAATTTCTGATACTCGATGAATAATCTTTACAAATGTTTTATTTACTTATTTATAAGTAAGTAACATTAAACAATAAACAAATGACAACTTAATATTAAAAAAATACTAAAATATTACATAAAAATAATAACATAATAACCCTTCAAGCCCTTAAACATAGGAAACGAACAAATCAGTTGCTATTTAAATGAATCGAAAGCCGTTCCTGATAAGTTATATATCATTGTATCTTATCGATTTAAGTCACTCTCTGGATCTGTATTAGGTCTGGATACTCGCAGTACAACTTGCCAAAGGTCATTCACGGAGACCAGACCATGAAAATATCGAAGTGAAATGAATCTTATACAGTTGTGTTTAGGAAGTCGCATGTCTCAAGCAATAACACTAAATTTTCAAATGATAAACTACATATTACGAAACAATCCGTGAACATAATGGCCTACCCATCATAACTTTCACCTTGTTTTTGTATCAAATTGTACTGCGAACCGTGGCAAAAACCGTCACAGAAGCACATTTTATGGTAAAAAAAATATAAACGTTTTGATTCATTCACGAAATGAGAGTACTAATAATTACAAGTACTAATATTACTCTAATAAGACATATTTTTGTGTGATGCTTTCACTGACGGCACCTAACGTTAAGGAATTGTCAACTGACACAGACGGGACTACTTTGGCTTCATAAAATGACGTTAAGTTACGCTAACTATGACTCCCGTATGTATAAAGATTTTTAATGTCATAATTCGCTGTCTCGACTCTGCATCTTACACTAAGCAGTCATGCCACCGTAGCAAAAAAGGGTCTGTGGTCTCTTCCTCTTTGGAAAAACTAAAATTGCAAAAAGATAATTTCTGGAACTACCCACTCAGACAGAATATTTAATGTCAAACAGATAAGGTACAAGCCTGTACTATAAAAGATTGAAAACGATACGCTTAAGCCACTTACTACTACTACTTAAGCCACACAGGCAAACACTGCTGCTGGATTGTCTTAGATAGCCACTGAGTAGCAGTGTTAAGCTAAAACTCTGTTGATAATGAATTAGAAAAAAAAAACATTTTGGTTTGATTTGAACGCAATCAAGAATTACAGATTCAATATTTAACAATTGTATTGGACGGTCCATTTGAAGGCTTCTACAATCAAGCACCTCAACTGGAACATAATCTCTGGGCACAGCTACTGGTAAAATTAACGATATAAATTATATAATCAACCAACCAAAATTCCAAAGCAATCCTAAACAAACACTTATTATCATAACATTAATGAATCAGCTGTTACTCAGTTATGTTGAACGACAAATATACCTAATTAGTAAATAAACGTACTTGCGATAATGATTCATCAGTTCAAGACTTACATGGACACTGAGTCATGGCTAGTAAAATCTTATGGTATTATTCAGAAACGATACGCCATAGATGACAAGTACTTTGTCGCCTTTATTTTAGGTAGCTACTTACGGTGATGCCATGGCGACGTCGCTGGCTAAGGGTCCAGAACGGAAAAAAAGGAAGATGGTTTCAGAAAGGTTTGATGCTTTGGTCCCGGCTGCGCTTCCAAATTGTGTCAAGTGTATTAACTGCCATACATTTCAATACAAATTGTTTGGGTACGTAGCCAGCGACGACGCCATGGCATCCCGGTGAGATAGCGGCCTTAAAGTTAGTCTTTCTACTTATAGTATATTCTATCAAATACGAAACCATAATACATTTTTATTAAAAAGTCGGTTTCGATTGCATAAAATACTGTCAAACACCTGCAAGAATGGCATTGTTTATGTATGTGCGGCTTTTATACGCTTCTGTGAGGGTATTTACATATTTTTTTTAAATACCCTCCGTATTTAAAACTTTATAGTCTAACTACATTGGTGACTGAATAATACAAATACAGCTCAGAAAAAAGTGTATATAACACAACGTTTGAATACAAATGACGGCAATACGATGTACGACATCGCAATGACCTCCGAATATTTCCTTCTGACATGTATCGATTGAACCGACCACGCCCACGGTAGATTACATATAATGTTTTTCATGAATAACGACATTCTTTATCAAATTAAGGAAGCCTAGTAATGGATTAAGGTCTTAACCTCTATACCCATGGCCTGGATATTATAAACCAGTTATAACACGGCTACCCACCGATTTATAATGAAAATAAAGCAATTAATACTTGACAAGTTGTCTTTAATACAAAATAATTGTGATAGAAAATTCCGTTATAACCTAGTACGTGTTTGAATACACGTGTCAGTATTTAAGTAAACATTACCTTAAATACGAAACTTATATATAACTATATAATTTTCATAATCTCAGTGAAGAATGTTACTTATTACTACAAAAATGATAATAGGTGGGTTGGAGTGGAAAAGTATTACCAACGAAAAGGCCGACATTGTGTCCATGGGCGGCGATATCACTTACTTAAGGTAAACCTCCTGTCTGTTTGCTCCTTGTTCTATAAAAAGTGCAAGAACAAAATGACATCATATATCTTAAATTTTTATCTAAAACATTTTTAAAAGATTACTTTAGTAAGTAACCTAGCGGTAGTATCACTACGTTTTAGTTACTATTGTTAAATATTCATTTCAATGTTTAAATTAAGAACGCTTATCAACACTCAAATTACCGGCACTTGCTAATTATCGTTGTAAAAAAAACATCGCATAACATAAAAAAATGTATACTGGGTTAATTACCTTCCTGTCAAAGTTTATCTAGTATTAAAGCCTTTCATATTTCCTGATGTGTACATTTTATTTTGAATATTTTTTACGTGACAAAATACGAAATTCCACCTGTTATACGGGTTGTTGGAGAACGACGGACATCCATCACCTCATTAGCGTTTTTTAATGGATTTTTTGCCACGCACCACTTGTGTAACCAGCTGCCCACCGCATTTTTGAACCAATTCGTTTTAGGGTTCATCAAGAAAAGAACATACCAATTCTTAAAATGCCTGCAACGCACTTGCGAGCTAGACAAGTGAGCCACCTGCCCGTCTGTTACAAAAAAAAAGCGCGGCTTGGTTGTACACTGGTCAAGTCATCGTAAATCCTTTTTAATAATAATAAAACCTCGACAAATACGTTATTTACCTTTGCCATAGTAAGCGTTAAATGGACACAAATAGAAAAATCTATTGAGAATATTTTAGTTAGAAACACTGGACTTCATGGTTGAACATGCATACATTTAAATTTTTATGTAATGATAATACTTTCACTAATAAAATTTACATTTGGGCTTAAACTATTGCAGGTGGTCGTAATAAGGCCAGTTGCATTGACAGAAAAATTAGTACGGCACTAATTAAATTAGTCCCGCACGAACAGTACTAATTAGACAGGCAAGTTTTCATCAGCCAACACATCTTTACATTATTCGATAGTAAAAAACGAGAAATGATGGCGCGTTTTCTCCTACTGATCTAGTCCAATCACAGACGAAGCGACCCGTTCTGTTGGGATGCTAAAACAAAAGACGAAAGACGTTTCGTTTGTTTGTGATTGGTCAACAGTTTATCTAGTAATAATATTACGTCCGTTTGATGTTTTCGTCATTTAGCTTCTCACTCTCTGTCCTATGCGTTCAATGCCGCTAATATATATATATATGAGAAATATCAGCAAATCTATAGTACGCAAGCCAGCACCGCTGACGTGTCACCGACAAGGCTAAATACATAACCGGAAACCCACATGACATTTTACTTTTCGTATTTTATTTGATGTCTTTGATATTTTTTGTCTTTTTTCCGTAGTCCGTGGACATCTACGGAATATAAGGCCTTCGTCAACGTTTAAACAAGCATATTAAAAATATATCAGTGGCCCTACAACCTACTTAGGTCTCGGCCTCAAGTAACCGATCAGCATCCCGTGCGTGTCACTCGCCGTCGACTTCTTGGGTCTAAGGCAAGTTGCCTAACGATATATTCCTTCACCGTTCAAGTTCATTGCTACAAAGCCGGGGATCGTACCTACGACCTCAGGGATGAGAGTCGCCCACCAAAGGCAATCACTGCTGATTCATTTAATAACACAGTTAATGTGAAAAAGTACAAGGTTACTTTAAAAATATACAAAACATACACGTGGAGTTAATAAAAGATTTTTTTGGTTCAAAATATTAAACATCACCTGTTTTGATGGAAATGTGTTTTTGCTATGCAAATTAACTTACTGATTACTGACACAGCTACAAGCTGGAACCAGCACAGGATATATGACGCAGTAGTGTTTAATTTGAGAGTTAATTGAATCTCTAGACAGTTAATTAAAAATCGATATTCAATCAAGTCGCTAAAGTTCCGTCAGACAAGTGAGTGATGGAAACGTTTAACGAGTTTCCTAAACGTTCCTAGGCAACGAGACTAACCTAATCTAACCATTTCCAAGCTCAGTTCTTCACGATCACACCGAAATAACAATAACAAATGAAACAATCATGGCGGAGCCCTGTTTTACATTGTTAATCAACACGCTGGCTTTCAGTCAGACAGATAGTTAAACGTTTTCGACGCTGCTTTATTTGAATCAACATCCTAGCGACTTGATTGAATATCGACACACAAGTAACTGTCTAGAGATTCAATTAACTCTTTGATTTAACTACTTTACTGCGACATATACATAGTCCATTTAATGTATGTTACTAGTGTTTTGTTAATTAATCCGCCAACTATGCCACCCGATTTATTTGGGTTTTAGAATTTTCACAAAAACAAGCAAGCTGAACACAAACTTAATTACACTTGGATAATATTGACTAAAAATACTATCAATACAAACGACGCGATGCAACGAAGCATTGATTTCGGATGTATTTGAAGCGGTAAACCTTGAAAATTATATTTTGAATGTCAAGACTAGGTTTGGCATATCTAAAATATATTACAGTTAAAAAATTATATACACAGTGTTAGCCTAGTAGCTTTATCTTGCGACTCTCATCTTTGAGGTCGTAGGTTCGATCCGCGGCTGTGCACCAATGCACTTCTGTCTATATGCGCTCGAACGGTCAAGGAAAACATCGTTTGAATACGGGTTAATGGAAGGAGCTGGTACTGGGGAGATCCCGCCCAGAGATGAGAACAGTACTCCATGTTGGGCCGAATTTGCGCTTTATAGAGTTGCAAGTTGATTAGGACACCAAACTTCTTAGAGGCTTGCAAAATCTTTTGTTTTAGCTGTGTGTAAGTGGTTAAGGAGTAAAAGAGGTTTTTTTTATGTGTAACGGAAGGCAAACGAGCATGCGTCGCCGGCCTTTAAAAGAAAAAAACCCGTTAGGGGAAGAAAGTGCGTTTTTATAACTTTCATGTAAATTGCAAATTGTCGCCTCATTTATATGCCATACATGCAGAATTTTCTTTACCGTATATATTTTTAAATAACACGAGCCACAGGTAAGGAGGTATACAAACTAACATTACGCTGAACAGAAAGGTACCAACTGTTACATCGATTACCAGTTCACAACAAAAACAGGTTTTCCGTGAGCAGTGGTTTAGTATTACGAGATTTTTTTTGCTTTATTGGACATTGTTCGTCGAAACCGCTTCGAGTTTTAGCGCATTCCTCATGTTTATAGTTTAAAATCTGAGAAACCATAACATTATCATAATATCGACGCCTAACAGTTGGTACTAATATTATTGATTTACCTATGTATTTCGTAATACTATATCGAACATAAATTATATATAGTAATTACACTAAAAATATATCCAAAGAAGTAATACATACATAATATTTAAAAAAATCAATGGCGCTACAACCTTTTTAGGTCTGGGCCTCAGATTTCTGTATCTGTTTCATAATCATTTGTTAATTGAATAGGCAAGTAGGTGATCAGCCTTCTGTGGCTGACACACACCGACTTTTTGGGTCTAAGGCAAGCCGGTTTCCTCACGATATTTTCCTTCCCCGTTCGAGCTAATGTTAAATACGCACATAGAAACAAAATCCATTGGCGCACAGCCGGGGATCGAACCTACGACCTCAGGGATGAGAGTCGCACGCTGTAGCCACTAAGGCCAACACTGCTAATACATAATATTTATCAAAGCAAAAACACAATAAAAATTATAAATTTACTAATTAAAACCTAATTTGGCTGTGTTCTGTGATGGTAACAGATATTCTTGATACTCCTTTTCAGCATATTCCGCGATTAACCAAGTGAAGGCTTCAATATTGTTGGTCTCGTATGTCCTATAACGCAGTTAAATTATCAGAGCACAAGTGGCTATGCCTAACATTTATAAAATGGTTGAGCAAATTGTAAATTTATTGTGACAACTAAATGCGACATAGATATTACAAATATAGTAAACACTGTAATACTTTTAAATTTTCCTCTTACATGGGCTATATTGGCTTTTACAATATATTCAAAATCTAGAGCGATTTAGGTTGGAATTAAATTTTTTTTAATCTTAGCTTAGCTCAACAAATATCTATACTGAACAGGACAAGTACGTAAGGCGTACGACCCAAAGGACTTGTGTTCGATTCTCAGTGAATTATTATGTTAAATCTCCTATGTATCCATAATTAAATTTATGTCCTATGTAGTTTTGCACTTCTTGCGCTCACCACTCACTTCTTATTTGCCTGGAAGAGATCCATAACGCCGCCAGTTGCCTTTCTTTTTAGTTAATTATTCTAATTGTACTATATTACTGTATCCAAATCTATACGTGTACTACACACGTAAGTGAAACGTCTTTATGACCTTATTTTTCGAAAAATTATCTATTATATGCAACTTTACATAAATAGGTTAAATAAAGTTAAATTAGATAAAGTTTAACAAAAGGTTTTCATTATCATAGACATGAATACAAATAACACAATTATTTTATTTAACCTTATTACTACTAAGATTATTACAGAATTCCATTAATTATAATTGAATTATCACAATCATTGTTATCGTTTTTTATATATTTTTTGTTATTAATGGCTTCGAATCAAGCTTGGTAGGGACAAGAAAAAGATGGCGCGTAACCGAAAAATGCGACGGTAATTTGTTTTCCAACGTCAATAAAGAAGTTTCACTCCAATAAGGCCCTCTACACAAAGACTATAACTAGTCTTTACAAAACTATTATTATTTCAAGCATTTTGTGCACATACCAACTGCATTTGATTTACCCGCATATAACCAATACGTCACGCTCTACAAATATGATTTACACGTCACCACTTGCTAACGAACGAACTGGTAGTAAATGTAAATATAGAAACAATTTAACATATTTTCTGTAGACGTTTATACGTGTACCTATATGAATACAATTATATTATATTCAATCTAATTTCAAATATCATTCCCTTTTGTGTATGTTAGCGAGAATTTAAAATCTTATACATAATTTCTGTTTTCATATGAAATATATGTTCCAGAATTGATTTCAATATTAGTTAAAATTAAAATATTTTGAAATGAATTACCAATAGTTTTCTAGTTTCCCTAAGCTATCTTACTAATACAAGGAAAATATATTGTGTACTTTCACGTAAATGATTTTTAGTCGAGAATTTTGTAGAGTAGTATCTATTTGACCTAGCAGATTATAGATAAGTTATACTTATAAAATATTTTAGATGCTCTTATCTCCCAATAATATTTTTAGTTATATAAACAAAAATCAAAATGTAAAGTTAACTTATTTCAACTAGAGAAATGATAAATTCGAGAGTAAATAATTCTGATTTAATTCGAATTTGTTTTATTAAAAATTAATCAATAATAATCGGATACATTAGCCGTTCTCTGGCAATTTCAATTAAATAAATTATTATGTATGCATATGGTTAAATAAAACATAATATTATTGTTTTGATGATCGCGTACTTATCGTGTCAAATCGCGGTCGCCGGGACGACAGACATGACGTAAGCGTGGACTGCGCATGCGCCGCATTTCAAGTACAAAGTCCTTGAGGTTTCCCGTCAACATTCCACGCGTCATGTATTGTCTACAAAATAAATATTACGAACCAACCCGTACCAGTTATTAGCCTAACACAGAACCTGTTCTACTGTTTATTAGCGCTCGACTATTGAACCGTATGTATCAGTTTTTTTTTATAAACAGTTAACATCGGCTACCCACAGACAGGACTAACGGTACACCGTACGTAAACAGCGCGTTTAGAGAAAGCGATGAGGATTTAAAGTCAGTGAAAGCCAGGGTTCCGTCCGCATCGCATCGAAGCATCGAACATAACCTCCAATGGCTTTGTACATCGCCACCGCGGTGATAACCGCCGCTGCCGCTATTTACTGGTACGTTAACAGGCATAAACCTATAAAACACATACTCAGTGAACTACGTTATGCTCTAGATATGCAAGGAGCAGGTGCTGGTGGATTAATCGACGATTGGGTTAGCGTCTGGCAAAACAAAATAACATTGCCAGATGCAAAAGACAGGATTGCCGTTATAACTGGAGGCGCTCGCGGTATAGGAAGTGAAGTCGTTCGAGGAATGCTTAAAGCCAACATGATCGTAATAATGGGCGTGAGAAATACAGAGTCAGCGAAAAAACTTGCAAATTCAATGCAAAACGGAGATAAGTTACACGCTTTTCAACTGGATCTACAGTCATTGAATTCCGTCAAACATTTTGCTGAGAATGTCTTAAAGAAATTTCCTGAGATACATGTACTAGTGAACAATGCAGGAATTATGTTCGGTGACTATAAATTAACTGAGGATGGCTTTGAAACCCAATTTGCTGTCAACCATTTAAGTCATTTTTATTTGATACATCTGCTGTTACCAGCACTAAAACGAGCAGGGACAATTGAAGAGCCGTCAAGAGTGGTTAATGTAACATCATGTGGACATTTTCCAGGGAAAATCTATTTTGATGACATTAATATGAAAGAACACTATGACACAACAGCTGCATATGCACAATCGAAATTAGCTCAGGTACTTATAGTTAAGATATTTAATAATTTTCATAGTTTCCAATGTGACCATTATATTAACTGCATTGTTTCAGCTTATGACTGCAAGATATGTGAACAGTTTATTGGAAGACAAAGATGTTCCTGTAAAGTGCTTTTCTGTACACCCAGGTATTGTTGATACAGACTTGTTTGAACACAGTAGCTTTGGAAAGCTTCCATGGGCCAGGCGGCTATTTTTTAAAACACCAGAAAAAGGTGCTATATCAATACTGTTTACCTGCTTTGACAGAGACATCATTAAGAAAGGAGGAATGTATATAAGTAACTGTAAAGAAGGCTTTAGTAACCGTTTTTCAAAAAATGAAACGCACCAGAAGGCTTTATTTGATTTATCTTGTAACTTACTTGGTATTGAAGCCAATAAGTATGGAAAATAAATTTAAGAATACCTTGGGTTGCATTTATTACAAAAATATTTAATAAATATTTATGGTTACTATAAATAATGTACTTAAAGACTGTATACTTAAAAAAATATTTTATTTTAAAAAAATATAATGTTGAATAACACAGACATGTATTTTATTTTGTTATGAGATTTTAATACAATAAACATATATTCGTTTGGTAGAATAAAGTAAATTATGAAAAGTTAACATAACTTTTTATATATTTGTTGCAAAATAATAAGTATTTTGTAAGATATTTGTTTAGTTTAATTAGAAACATACATATTAAAAAAACTTACCTGCTAAAAAATCCTGAAAGTCCTTTTTTCTTCAATTTAGCATGTTCTGAATTGGTCAAATCGGGTAGTTCATCTTCTTTTGATCCACTGGAGCCAAGGGAGCATTCCGACAGACTTGAAATAGTGCTTGAGAATGAACCACCATCTTTACCCCGCTTATGTCCACTTATACTTCCACCCCATTGAAGAGTACTCTTTGGGGAATCACTAGTATCACTCTTTTCACAAGTAGATATTGAGAAATTTCCTTCATCACTGAAGCTACTTTTTTTACTTAATTTATCAACATCCTCGTCAACTATTGGTTTCTCAATCCTGGGGCTCACAAAATGTAGCTGTTTGGTAATAGGATTATAAGCAAGCTGGATATTGTCTAAGGCTTCGTTCAAACGTATTCCATTCTTCGGACAAGGTGATGACATTGTTGATTAATAATTCGTATCAAACAAAATCCATACTTCACAAAACCTCATCACTCAAACTGATTTTTGAAAACATAATAATTGAATAATAAACGTGTTTATTTTATTCGGATCGCTTAATATTTGAAACAGCTCTCAATTAAAAACAATAAAGTGTAAAATTAATTTAGAAAGCTACAAATTTCTTATTGTTTGAAACACTTAAACGATTTATTTGATTAAAGCCAGAAATATCATTTTCACTTTACTACACTACAATTTAAATGTTTATGAAAATAAATGTTCGCTAAAAACGAATTTTACAAATTAAAAGTGAAACTACACACCCAACGCTGGGTCTTTCCATTGTAAATAAAAATAATCTGATATAGGCATGAAATTGTCTGTCCTGTATGGCATTTAATGCACTGTCGTCTGTCATTTCTGTTTATCATCTGATAGTAGACATTGACGTTCCGTCCGTAAATTACATTGACATAGTTTGTAGATTAAATATGTTTGCATAGAATAAAAACACTGTACCAAGTTGCTCCAGGCATCGTGAGCTTTCAAGTGTATTACCGGGACTAAGAAAACGTATTAAAATCGGATAAGGAATTGTTTATTAAATTTATATCACATGAACTCCATTATTTATTAAAGCTTTCACTATGTACATAACACCAACCAAGTAAAAGTTTACACATCGTAAATAACAGCAATTCAAATTATTTTTATAACAGCTAAACTATATAACAAAATTTTTGATTTAAATTATAAATAAAAGGTAGTGAGTAGCATACATTTTAAGTGTGATCTTTTTCAGCATCTGTCTTCAAAAATTCTTCATATTGCTTCTCATTCATTAGATTATTTAATTGTTCTGGTTTTGAAAGTTTAAGTTTAAATAGCCATCCTTTATCATAGTAAGAACTATTTATAAGCCCGGGTTTCTTTTCCACCTCCTTATTCTTCTCTGTAACAGTTCCACTGACAGGAGAATATATTTCACTAGCAGCCTTAACACTTTCTAGAGCACCACACTCATCCCCAACGTTTAATTGCATTCCCGGATCAGGTAACTGGGCAAACACAACATCTCCAAGAGATTCTTGAGCATATTTACTTATTCCTACTGTTCCAATATTCTCTTTGTCAACAAGCACCCATTCATGTCGGTCAGAGAACTTTTTTTCAGCATTAGTACTGTATTTATAGTTGATTTTACAAAACACCTGCCTAACACTTGGTTGAAGAATAAATTGCTGTGATATCTGTTTTGAAACTTGATAGAGACATCTTTGGAGTGTCATTATTTCTGAAAACAATGAATCCTTTACTTTAGTTTAATGTATAATACTTACTTCTCTTACTACATGATTTTTAAAAAAAAGTATGAATAACATAAATTATTTAAACACACACACAACAGACCTAGTAAGAGTCTAAGTGTGGAAACTGAGTCCACCAAATTATTTAAACAGGTACACGCTATTTAATTTAAAAATCTGACATTATGATACAACACACTCAAATGAAAATTCTAAGATAAGTGTGTACTAAAACTGAGTTTTAATGCTGATAAAGAAGACATGTTAAGATAATAATGAACTCTGAACTACACAAACATGATAAGGCACAAGTCTCAACTCTCAAGACCTTAAAATATTGAAACTATCTGTATTTTCGTGATTTTTTGACTAAATTTAAAACTGAATGTTAAAAATAATGTTTTTTCTAACATATCTTGTAACAGAAGAAATAATATGATTTTCAGTAAGTAATTTAAAAATTAAACATGACATCTTTGTTACATAATACGAAAACAAAATATTTAATTATTATAACAAAATATGTAATTCAATATTCGTACACACCATAAATAATTAAATATTGTTTAATATTCTCAAGATGCAAAAAGTAACCTTATTTCTTGCCATATTTCGTTCAGAAATATCAAGAACCGAAAATTAAAATAAATATTACATTAAATAAATTATCTTATAAACCTTTATCATTTGGAATTCCATAGAAATTTAATACATAAATAAATAATGTTAATTAATAAATAACGTATATATCATAAACAATGTACTTATCACAGATTACTTTATCTGTGGATTACTTATTGTGTGTATGGCAACATTGTTGTAAATTTTGCGTTCAATGAAAATAAGGATGAGTTGAAACTGGCATAAAATTAAACCTATTGCCATTATATAAAAAAACTAAGGGTGGGACTTTTCAGAGGCCTCATACAGAGGCTATTAATGCAGTATCTATATAATATCTTTCTAAATATCACAAGTATTTTTATTGTAAAGAAACAGAAATAAACATAGTATAGTGACCTGAAACATGCTCAATATACATTTAGTCCGGTCCATCTACACATTATCCAATGCATTTTCGACCTACTTGCAACCCTAATCGTTTGGGTCCAGCTGAAAACCAATCCACGTTTGAACTTGATAATATACCCGAAAAAGATGTTGATGAGCAGCGACTGAGGTTGGAGGAAGACAAGCTTATTGTACTTGTTTTTTATTCCAAGTGTTTTTAACAAAAAATGCGTATCAATACTTATCTAAGCAGGTAGTTTTTATAGGAGCTCCGTAAATACGAAGAAGAAAGCAAATTCCGTTGGTAATAACTTCTTGTGGCGTTGAATTACTTTTTGTTGAAAACTTCAGCACATTGAACTAAATCTTGCTTTTCAAACATTTTAAAGACTGTTGTTTTACTTAAAATTTTAGTTATTTTACAATTAAACTTGGTGTTTTGAAGAAAATCGCGAAAAACCCATAAAAAAATTCCATTGAAAATTTTGTAAAGTTGTTTTGAATTGTGATTTGATCAAGTTTACTCAGTTTCAGCTTGATGGTAATTCTAGTAGCTTCGCTCATGTTTTTTTACTTAATTGGCCCGGGCTAATTTCCAAGAATTTGATGCAACTTTCGCTTCGTTTCGCTCACTTCGTAGACCATCCATACCGACAGAGTACCGTATACATATATATTCTGTGTTCAATGAGATTAAAGCGTCATGTCTCTTGGTTTAACGTCATTCTTTTATTAATATGTCAAAAAATACGTCATTGTTCGTCTAGCCATGACTGAAAGATGTCAAAAAGAGTTTTTAAGGAAAATTCGTAATCAAAATTTTATTATTTACGCAGGAATTCTTGTGGGTTTATTGGCTGTTTTATATTATTACAGGTATTTCGACACATAATACGTATTTAAGTATAGTGTAACGTGTAGCAATCATTTATAATGAATTTTTCAGATTACACTTAATCACAATATTAGTGAGCTATGGACTGGGATGTTTGGCTTGTTATTATTGCTTAACGACAAATGTTTTACGAAACTGTGCGGAACAAATTACGTGCCATTTTATTAAAAAATCTCCAAAGAATCAGGAAGCTTTAAAGCAGGTAATAAGTTTTATAAAAATGACCTTATATTTTGCTTATTATGGAAACCTCGATATGCAATGATTGTGACTAATTAACAGTGATAAATATATTCGGTATTTAATAAATCATTAATTGTTTTTATTAACAATTTGAAAAGGTGTTATGTAAAGTACTCATTGTTTTAATTATGTCAATATACCTATTATTAATTCAAGATAATAAACAGTTTACAGTTTAAATATCATTTGACATCATATTTTTTTTTATAGAGCTGTATTACATGTGGGTCTCGGGATTGCAATCGTCATGATCCTCAGATATCTGCCGAGCCATGGAGAGGGTTACAAATACATAAACAATTGGATCAAGCCATTGAAGATGTAAGTTATATTTTATTAGAAGAAGTTTTTAATTTTAATTTTCATTTAAAATGAAAATTCTTCTAATAAAATATTTAATAACTAAGGTATATAAAATAATTAATCCAATAATCAAATAATTGGTATATTTACAGTTTTACAATACAATTTTAGAACAATTCATTAATTCCTGGTATACTAAGATAACTTTACAACCATTCTTTGTGGATGAGTTAAGGTATCAGCTCAGATATGCTTCCGCCTCACTACTAAGGAGAGCTTTGAAAGTAAGTTTAAAATTAATTTATAATATCATATTAAGTACTAAAGAAGTACAATCAAAGCAGAATGATTTGATTATATTTACAAATTAAAGACATATTGATTATCATCTAATTTGGTTTTTCTTAATTACTTATAAATGGAAACACCATAGCGTACTTACTTAAGCCACAACATTTAAGTGTTTATTTTTCAGATAAATTATGCCAAATTAATATCTGAACGTCTTGTGCCATGTGCTTTGAGGCACTACAGTGTAGTTACATCAGGTGTGAGGCCTTGTCTACATGTTGCGGCCAGTAATAGAAATGCAGAGTTAAGATACTTGCGTTGTATGACTGAGGCCTTGTTGCCGTATTTGGCGAGAAATAATGAAATACAGAATTCGTAAGTTGCATTGTAATTATGTAATAATATTTCTGAACTTTTAATTTCATTTATGTCCAATTTACATTTTCTAATAGATAAAGCTATTAATTATAATAAAAATGAAATTATTCATTTAAAACAAAGAAAACTTTTCTCGCTTACAGAGTATTTAAAGTATTAATTCGCGAAATTTTTGCTGGGTGGGTCCTTTTATCACTCACAGATGTTCTGGCGGACCCATATATACTCAACACATTGATAATTTTAGCGACTGGCAATGAAACTATGGCGCCGTTGCCAGCTACACCTAATTATAAAGTGAGTAATACATTGTAATTAGTTAAAAATTAATTATACAATTATATTACATGCGACAGTTATATTATCATTTTATAGCTTTAATAGAAGTAGGCATTTAATAGCCAAATTAAGTTGTATTATTTATGACCGCTCACTTTTCTACTTCAGTTATCAGTCGACACTTTTACCCCTTTTTTGATGTTGGGATATAATAATGTATAACAAATGCTTTGATTTTAAATATAAATTTTGTAATTTTAGGTAGATTTTTTAGAAACATTCGTACGCCAGACGGAGTCCGTGTACGCTCAGCGTCCGCGTTTGTTGCGTATAGAGTTGGAATTACTGGTTCAAGAACCTGAACACTTTTACGCCTTCATGCAACATTTGAAGACGAGTGGTACTATACATGTGCTGCACTTCTATAAAGATATCAGTAAGGCCTATTTGATAGCTAATCCGATGTTTTGCTAGTAATTTTTATATATATTTTAGAAAAGATATCTTGTAACATATAATGTTGATATAGCATTATGTTACGGTGAACTTAAATAAATCTTTATTATTTGTATTACAAAATGCTAAAAATAACATTCATAATTCACTTAAATCATGTAAAAATTATGATACACATATTAACGTCAATATTTATAAAAAAATTTAATGTCTTAATTGATATTTGCTATCAAGAGCTTGAATAGAAATGAAAAAATCTCTGTGACACTGTTTTTATGGTCCAGTTTCGAATCACAATGATATCAAGCAATTGCAACAATAATTCTTCTATAAAACATTAATTCCCATAAAAATTGTAAGATAAATAAACTATGAAATTTTTTACTTAAAAAAAAAACTGTACGATTGTTGTCGCCCATATGTTTTACATACCAATGATAATCTAAACCAAAAATTCATGAATAATACAATATTAATTAATTTTTCAGAATCATTTCAAACAAGAATCCTAAATCCGGATTTATCCGCCAAAGAGCAAGCGCAACTCCATCTTGAGGCGAAAGAGCTATATCTCCGGTATATTGGCGTCTCGCTTCCGTGCGTGTCTCTCCCCGATGCGTTAGAGAGAGAGCTAAGAGATTTGCTGGACACGGGCGTCGATTGCATCAAACGGTACGTTATGGAATGTTTAAATGTGTAATAATTATCCCTGAGGTCGTAGGTTCGATCCCCGGCTGCACCAATGTACTTTATTTCAATGTTAGCATTTAATATTCACTTGCCTTAAACTCAAAAAGTCGACAGTGTGTGTCAGGCACAAGAGGATGATCACATGATGATTGAAACTGATACAGAAATCTGAGGCCCAGACCTAAAAAGGTTGTAGCCACTGATTTATTTATTTTTAATTTTTAGAAGTGTGGAAATTATTTTGGGCTTGAATTTTTGACATAGATTAACGTTTTTGATCGATCAAAATTGTAACATGGGTCAGAATTTTTGGATTTTTATTGAGATAGGCGTACAATCGTACGTACAATCGTATCGTGCATCGTACGTACATCGTACGTACAAACGACAGCCATTTTAATGGCTTCCACAGCATGAAACCCAGGCTCTCTGCATTTAACTATATCTATACATAACTAGGTCAAGTTTATTTATTTTGTGTTTATTAATAATTTTCTTTAATTCAACAATTAAAATCCCATTGTTATCGTTATCTAAATAATATACGATTTTTTATTCTAATTAATAATTATTTGTTGAGTTATCTGTTCTGTGTGTGCGTTTTTTAAAAGTCTCCTCGACGTGTTTATTTCGTATTCATAATATTCTTTATGTGTATTTGTTGGTGTTTCAGTTTACAAACGAGTCGAGCGTTGTACCAGGCGGCTCATCAGTCTCACGCGATGCTGGAGAAAGTTCTCATGCCCAAGTTTTTGCACAGTGAAGAGGTATTATATACTTTATAATTCAGCTTCGCCGTGATGGTTGCGAAACTTCCACGGTCCACTTCACAAGATACTTTCCTTTGCGGACTAGCGAACTGTGGAATCGACTGCCAGTGGCGGATCTTCAATTGTTTTAAGAAAGAGTACACTCCTCTTTTAAAGGCTGGCAACACTGGGTGTGTTCGATACCCTCGAACGCCTATTTGACTGCCCTTTTTGGGTGTCCCGGAAGCTAGTTTGTAGCCCCCTAGCCAATAAAAAAAACACACTTTGACACTATTTGTTAATATTGTTGTTGAAAAATTGGTATATTGTGCTGTGGTATATTTTTTAACTGACTACAAAAAGGAGGTTGTCAGTTTGAGCTCTATACTGTGTAGTATGTGATTATTTAAAATTGGAATAATATTTGACGTTTTTTACTCTGAAAGTGAGACATTAAATTTAGCGACTCACCAAATTTCATCAAATTTCACTTTAGTAGTTTTTTAAGTCTCCATGCATTGCTGGTGGGACTTATAAGTATTTTATTAAAAAAAACCGGTGGATCTACAGGCCCCGTAATCGGCCTTTTGTGCCTGACACACGCCGTCGACTTTTTGGTCTTGACGAGCCGGAGTTCGAACCCTCAAGCCACTTGACCAAGTCTGCTCTTATATATTATAGATATATATTAAATTAAGACGGTTATATTATTATATATTTTATGAGATTCTCGACTTGTCTACTCTGATGTACGAATTTCTTTTAACTGTTCATTATTTAAGGTTTAAAAATGTCAAAATTGTTTCAGTTCTACAGATTATTAATTGGACCGAGGATTCCCACGGGATATCACAAACAATTGACGAAAAGGTATACACATGTTTTATATCTTGATGTTTTAGTACGACCAAAAAAGGGCATATTTCGCAAGGAATGAGGAATCAAAAGCCGGCAACGTACTCGCTAAAAATGGGTTGCGATTTTTGGGCGTCCTCGGCTCGTTCCGTTGCCCACCTATTGTATAAGATCATATTTAAGAACCCTTCATTACGTCAAGTTGGGTTTTTGTTAGTCGCAACCCTACTTCTACTAATTGTATGTTAAACTCAAACTCAAAATATCTTTATTCGTGTAGGAAAACAAATACACTTATGAACGTCATAAAAGAAATTAAATTAATTGTAAATTTACATTTACTACCAGTTCGCAAGTCAAGGGCGTAGAGCGGGTAAGAAGAACTGGCAGGAAACTTTCTGCCACTCTTTTTATCGCCAAGTATTGAGACATTCAAATTGTTTGAACTGGAGCAAAGCAATACCAAGGATTAGGATAATTTGAATATTCGTTAAATTTATAAAAAGCTTTATTGATTAATTTACGTTTAACTAGGGCTTTTAAATTATTTAGTTATAATTATCGAATTTCGCCTGGCAGTTTGTAAAAATGACCCACTCATTAAGAAACGATTTGAGTTTACTCATTAAGAAACGATTTGAGTTTACTCCTTAAGAAACGATTTGAGTTTACTCATTAAGAAACGATTTGAGTTTACTCATTAAGAAACGATTTGAGTTTACTCATTAAGAAACGATTTGAGTTTACTCCTTAAGAAACGATTTGAGTTTACTCATTAAGAAACGATTTGAGTTTACTCCTTAAGAAACGATTTGAGTTTACTCCTTAAGAAACGATTTGAGTTTACTCCTTAAGAAACGATTTGAGTTTACTCCTTAAGAAACGATTTGAGTTTACTCCTTAAGAAACGATTTGAGTTTACTCCTTAAGAAACGATTTGAGTTTACTCATTAAGAAACGATTTGAGTTTACTCCTTAAGAAACGATTTGAGTTTACTCCTTAAGAAACGATTTGAGTTTACTCCTTAAGAAACGATTTGAGTTTACTCATTAAGAAACGATTTGAGTTTACTCATTAAGAAACGATTTGAGTTTACTCCTTAAGAAACGATTTGAGTTTACTCCTTAAGAAACGATTTGAGTTTACTCATTAAGAAACGATTTGAGTTTACTCCTTAAGAAACGATTTGAGTTTACTCCTTAAGAAACTATTTGAGTTTACTCCTTAAGAAACTATTTGAGTTATAAGGCCCGGTACGGAAATTTTATGAGGAGTAAAATCAAGTGTAACACGAAAAGAGACAAACATATATATCTGTAGGATTGAACTCATTCTCTCTCTAAAATTGGATTTGTATAAATTGAACACAATTATTATTATTATTATTATTTATATGGTTTTGTAACATACTTTATGTAATACGCTTTATTGAAGTGATATAAATAATCCGAATAATTACAGATATATGTTTGTTTCTCTTATCATTTTAGCAGATGCGTTGATTTACCCTTTTTTATATTCGATATATATCATAATTACAGTTCGTAAGGAGTAAACTCCAATCGTGCGTCGTAGCTGACACACACGCACACACACACATTTTTTATTTTAGTATTTTACAGCAATAAAGCCTTTTATTATTATTATTATTAAATTTAATGTGTAATATTTCAGGTCTCAAGAAAAATCTGTGAAACTCGACACCAAAATCCGCAACGTACTTCGCTCGCAGAATGATGGGCAGGTTCTGGAGTCGAGCTTACCCGATGAGGCACTGGAGAATGTCGATATTTTGAAGTATTTTGACTCTCTGGCTACGGAAGACAGGCTCGGAGACCAGGACCTTAGCACCTATAAGGTGGTGCTAACTAATGTTGAGACTAGACTGGTAAGTTTTTGAAATTTTTAACCTTTTTAGTCCCAGTCCGGGACTGGGCCTCAGATTTATGAATCTGTTTTATTATATTTTGTCCATCTAATAGGCAAGTAGGCAAACAGCCTTCTGTGCCTGACACATGTCGTCGCCTTTTGGGTCTAAGGCAGACCGGTTTCCTCACAATAGTATCCTTCACCTTTCACTAAAATTACAGCAAGCCCCGCCCCGTCGCGGCCCAGTAAGAGTGTTCAGAGTCGCAGTACATCAGATGAGACCGGGAGAAACTGCTAATTTCTTCACTGTGGACAGAACTGAACACGACTTCCACTTATTGAGGAGTAAACTGCAGGAGTTTCATGGAGACAGACTGCTGGCGCATCTGCCTTTGCCTTCTAGAAGGTACTTACTAAACCAAAAATAACTTTTTTTTTATAAATCGGAGCAAACCGGCAGCAGGCTCACCTGATGTTTAGTGATAGCGCCGCCCATGGACACTCAATGCCAGAGGGTTCGCGAGTGCGTTGCCGACCTTATAAATTGTAAATAACTAAAAACAATTATACCAAAAATAACCAAAGATGGAATACATAAGATATACCAAGAAGTAACTTTAGTAAGTAAGTTTAACTAAGTTATACTTAATTCAGCTGTGTTGTTGATGGTGTGAAGGTGAGGGTGTGAGTCGGGGTGAGGTCATGATGCAGGTGATTTAGCTATGGATATTCTCAATACTTAGCATATTCCGCGATAGCTTCAACGAGTCAAGGCTTTAATAGTCGTAAGTCCGGTCTGCGAGATACAAAGCTGACATTTATGGTTAGGTTAGGGCAGGTCCTGATGTTACGGCCCGTGGAACACGTAAAGAGAATGCGGAGAGGGTTCGGAAGTGTAACCTAGACGCCGACCCTCGACGCAAGGAGTACACGTGGAGTACTCCACTGTGACCTTCGCACCGAATTGGGCAACTCAGAAGTTGATCTCGAACAGCAGACTGTTACCGCGCCTTCCGTCCGTAGCTGACAGATGGGGCTGTTGGGTTTTATTGGATAGTTCCATTGCATCATACGGATCGAACCCCACACTCCAAGCGTCACTCTTAAATCGTCAGTAAATTGACTCAATTACAAAAAAAGGCTCTCCTGATGCTAAGTGATACCGCCGCCCATGGACACTCAATGCCAGAGGGCTCGTGCGTTGCCTTTTAAGAATTGGTACGCTCTTAAAGGAACCTAAGTCAGGTTCGGAAATGCTTCACCTGGTTCCACATAGCTGCCTTAGAAAACGCTCAGTTGTGGAACGGCGAACATCGTGGTGATACGGATGGTATATCGTATTCTGCCTCGACGTCCGACGATGAAACTAAGTAACGTATCTAAGAACGTTAAGGAATCTTGAAATTTTTTCAATTTTAGAGACAACAGCCCGCTGGAAACACTAAGGTACAAATATGAAGATTTCCTTCAGCGAATTCTCCAAATAACACTTCTGCAAACAAGTGAATTGTTGTACCTGTTCCTGACTGTGGACACGGATTTCTCGCTCGTGGTCCAGGCTTCGACTCTCAACGTGGGCACCGATCTGGGAAACATTTATCAGTCGGTCGCGCATCGGTTGAGAAAGGAAAAGGGGCAGCATTTAGAGAGTTTTTTGAGGAATTTTCTCATTTCGTCTGATAAGGAGCGTTATCAGGCGCTGTAAGTATTCTTTTAGTTATTGTATTTATACCGTCCGTTGCGTTTAATTTATTATTTTGTAACCAAAATATTGATCGATATGTAGGTCGTTATTATCGGGTTTAGTGGGCGTCATGAAAAGAATAATTATCGTACAATATGTAATTCAGATTGATAACCTGAGCATTGCCTGACTTTAGTTCTTTAATAGTTTAAAAAAAATCCAAAAATCATATTTTATAATACCTTTTAAAAACATTAACCTAAGTTAGAAATTATATTGTTACGAGCTAGGGGATCGGATAGAAAATGCTGTAGATTTCTTCAAAGGTTTATTTCTTGGTAAATCAATGAGGAATTTATGGGCACAAATTAATTGCAGAGATGCACTTATAACACACAAAAACACAGTCACTAATTACTTCACTTAAGCACACTTCACACAGTACTTATCACTTATATTCACTTTATTCGCACTTTATCGCTTCGGTGTTTCGCTCTTGTTGTCGCATTCAAAACTAAATGACTAGTCGCGTTTCGGCTCGCTTATATATCCCTGGGAATAATTCTAAACAATATTCGAGAATTCTCTAGGCGGGCTTGCTACTGAGTAGCGATTGCACAATTCTAGAACGTCCGCACTCTTTCGCACGCTCCGTCCTTGTCGGACGGCGTTCTAGAGTGCTCGTCTAGTTTCGAGAAAGTTCTGATCTTCTCTCTTTCTCTCTCGTATCATTTCGTCCTTGTCTCACACTTAGAAAGTTTGGTCTAGAATATTCCTTCATCAAAGGGGTATACCTAGGCCTGAAAACGCCTGAAAGCGGGTCTCCTGAAAACTGCACCACTCTACTACACATGTTCTGAAACCGACTGAAAAAAGGTTTCAGCTTCCTGAAAACTGGGGTAACATTATGGAAATTACAATTTTCTAATATGTGATTGACCCTCTCCTGAAACGGTCAGAAATCATATTACAGCCTGCTGAAAAGTTCTCTAACTAGTGGAAAAATCTAGAAACATTGAAGTCGACCCGTCTTCGTAACAATATGATCTTTCGATTTACTTATTATTCATTGGTTTTTATCGAGGTTACGACGCCCAGGTTCGGTTCCGAGCAATACAATTTTATCCCTCAAAGTTAACAATGGTAAATTGTTGCTAGACAGGTCAAGAGCTACGATATTTTAGTTTTGTTAGTCACTTATTTGTATAGTCTATGGTAAATTACATTATCTACGGTTGCCCATATAATAGATTTGACGTAACTCAAAGACTCCCGAAGAGATCGTGTTTATAGCTAGAAAGATTATTTTTAATACATTTTTCATCTACATATTCTTATATATTTATATAGATAATTCTAATGTTAAAACATCTTAAAATAAGAGTATAAACTCGTTCTAAACCGCTGGACCGATTTGAATGAATTTTTGGGTGGCACCCTGAATGGTGTAGATTCACAAATCAGCCGGCAGATGGCGCTGCAGTCGGTAACTAGGTTATTTATCTACACAGCATGGTATATATATATATAAATATTATGTGCATGTGTTCGTAATTAAACTCCTAAACGGCTGGACAGATTTTGATGAAATTGTTAGTGTTCAAGTGGAGACGAGAATGATTTACATTATTAGTATTGTATATTTTTTCTATATACATATTTTCTAGAAAATTCTCCGACTATATTGACGTCGAAGGTATTAAGTACCATATGTATATGTAAATAACATCGGCAACTAGGATGATTCAGCACTTATTTCATTTAACAACTTTTTTGTATAAGTTTAACAGAAAATCCTAGAAATATGTGTCGAACAAAGCCTTTGTTCAACAGTTTCTTGAGTATGTGTGTGTTACGTTCACATGTTATTAATAAATTCTTCGTTTCATACTGCCATCTCCTTCAGAGGGTTGGCCAACGTGCGTCTGCGCTCAGGTGTTTTCTACATGCCACTTTGCCTTGTATGATTATATTGTTACGAAGACGGGTCGACTGCAATGTTTCTAGATTTTTCCACTACTTAGAGAACTTTTCAGCAGGCTGTAATATGATTTCTGACCGTTTCAGGAGAGGGTCAATCACATATTAGAAAATTGTAATTTCCATAATGAAACATTTTTTCAGTCAGTTTCAGAACATGTGTAGTAGAGTGGTGCAGTTTTCAGGAGACCCGTTTTCAGGCGTTTTCAGGCCTAGGTATACCCCTTTGATGAAGGAATATTCTAGACCGAACTTACTAGGTGTGAGACAAGGACGAAATGATACGTGAGAGAGAGAGAGAGAGAGAGAGAAGATCAGAACTTTCTCGAAACTAGACTGAGCACTCTAGAACGCCGTCCGACAAGGACGGAGCGTGCGAAAGAGACAAAGAGTGCGGACGTTCTAGAATTATGCAATCGCTACTCAGTAGCAAGCCCACCTAGAAAGTTCTCAAATATTGTTTAGAATTATTCCCAGGGATCTATAAGCGAGCCGAAACGCGACTAAGTGGCCTTTAGTTTGGAATGCGATAACAAGAGCGGAACACCGAAGCGATAAAGTGCGAATAAAGTGATAAAGTGTGCATAAGTGAAGTAATTAGTGATTGTTTTGTGTGTGTAATTAGTGAATCTCTGCGATTAATTTGTGTTTATAAATTCCTCGTTGATTACCAAGAAATAAACCTTTGAAGAAATCCACGGCATTTTCTATCCGATCCCCTAGCTCGTATCGTATTTTTTGGTGTAAAGTAAGATGTGTCCGGTACAATATAATTAGTAAATTATAATGATATAACATTCCTTTTCAGAAAACAAGGTACCCGTGACGTAGAAGAGGCGCTGGAAGTGAATGAAAATGTGACGGAAGTGGTGGTTCGAAAACGTAACGGCCGTAATATTAAAAACCGGACTTTTGGGAATAACTTCGATATTCGGCCTCAGCTCTCGGATCGAGACATGGTGTATCAGCAAAACGTTGTTGGGTTCACGCAATGTCTAATGTATATATGTGAGTATAAATTTATCTACTATTATAAAACATGGATTAAACGTGCCAGGTTTGTTACCATGGTAACGACGCTTGTTTTTGTAACAGCAACCAACTATCTATAGTCTACCTTTTTTTACTAAAACATCGGATCGGTTTCGTGTTGGAGGAGTATTCTCGCATAACGCGCTTGTTGGATATCATATAACGCGTTATGTACAAACGTTTCACCTTTGACATTTCTCGTCAAAGGGGATTTATAATATTAAGAAAACTGTAATATGATCGAAATATGTATCATTATAAATGCCACAGTATTTATTTATTCATTTGGGAAACAAACAGATACATCTCTAAAAGTAGAAGTTAGAAAAGAGATATAAACATAAGAATTAAAGCATTGGATATATCCACAAAAAGTTTTACTGATAAAAAAACACATATATAACGTGTAAAATCCCCGTGTTTTATGAGGAACTGAAATCGCTTAATATAAAAATACTTTTGTATTTTATAATTGTAATAAAAATATATTAATTATAACAATTTTATTTAAAAAAATGTGTGGGTTTACTACACACGTATGTGAAACTTATTTTTCGAAAAATGATCTGCTTAATGCAACTTTACAGAAATTGGTTAAATAAAGTTAAATTAGATTTAACAAAAGGCTTTTATTATCAATTATTTCATTTTACCTTATCACTACTAAGATTATTACAGAATTTCATTAATTGTAATAGAATTACTATCATTGTTATAGTTATTATATATTTTTGTTATTAATGGCTTCGAATGTCTTCGAATCAACCGTGGTAGGGACAAGAAAAAGATGGCGCGTAACGGAAAAATGTGACGCGTAACAGAAAAAATGTGACGGTAAATTTTTTTCCAACGCCGATAAAGAAGTTTCACTTCAATATTTTGTAATGAACAAATATAGTATAAAGGCCATTATTTAATTTCAGTGATAAAGGTAATAAAAACGCGCAGCTTCTTACTGGGCGTGGTCGGAAATATACTCTCCATATCCCGTGATCTCGTGGACAGAGCAGTTTGTTTTGCGCTGAACAGGAGCCTCTCGGACTTGCTGAGTGAGAGGAGGCTCGCTCATCTCATACGATTGGGGCACGGTGAGCTACTTCCTCTATTGTTTTTATCACAATACCTTGGGTGCTCTGCTGGGCCCAAAACGTATCCTTCAAGCCCATCTACGTTCGCTGGGGTATCTTGAGCGTATGGGCCGAGATCGGGCGGTAAAGAAAGCTCAGTTCAGCCGGTCTAGTACCGCTGGTTGGCAGAGTGGTGGAGGATCTGCTGGAGCTGTAAGACAGCAATTGGCGGGTTGTTCAGGAAAACAAACTGGGGGAGGCTAATCTGATTATAAGTGTCACCACCGATAGACGCTCTCGACGTGAGAGGGCTCGCGAGTGCGTTGTCAGCCTTTTTTATAGAACAGGGCAAATGGGCAGGAGGCTCACCTGCTGTTAAGTTATACCGCCGCCAATTGACACTCAATGCCAGAAAGCTCGCGAGCGCGTTGCCGGCCTTTCAGATATAATCTATCTATATCTATCTCTTTGGCTTAGATTTAAAAAAAAAATCTGCGGCCCAGACCTAAAAAGTTTGTAGCGCCACTTATTTGTTTTTTCATGGCCGGAACGCAACATTTTTACCACATTTTCTGACTTCAATAAAATATTTATTCAACTTCTCGTTGCTATGCTTTTAAATGTAAATAATTAATGCTAAAATAAATAAACAAAATCATAATATAATATATATAATAGTTGTTTTAATAAATTAATTGAAAATTTCATTAGCATCAGCATCGACTCCCACTGGTGTCCAATTATTCAAAGTAAAAGTATACTACTCCCTCAAAGGCAGGCAACGCACCCGCCATATAAAAATACAAAAAAAAATTGCTATAAAATTCGACTACATAAATGAAGCTTTATTATATATTTATTTCCTATATATATCTTTTCAGGTATACTTTTCAGTAAGCGCACATCACCAAGAAACGACGCAGTGAAACAACGCTTCACGGCGAGATCTCGAGTCGAGTCGGCGATCGGCGCACGCGCAACCATCGCTTTGGGACCAGGACTGCCTCGCGCTGCGCTCAACGCGTTTGACATTTTGCAGAACCCGTTGCTTAATAAACAGGTTCATTATCATTTAATCCAAATCAAATATCTCATTGGACGAGAACAGATATTTTTCTTCATGTGTTCATAAGGGCCGGCAACGCATTTTCGAGCGTTCTGGTAATGTGAGTGTCCATGTGGGTATCACTTAACGACCACTCCATAATGAATGGAAAATTTCCTCTTTAATATATATTTCAGGCTTTCATTAATTGTTATAGTACATAAGATACAGCGGCGATTTTCTAGTTCGAAATCCGACCCTGCCCTAGTCCATATTACTCAAGATTATACTTTATACTACAGATACCGGCAAACATCTTGAACAAATGTCTTTGTAGAGGCGATTTTTAGGATACCTACGTGATGACGTTTGTGTCCCGCGCTGTGTACGATGTGCAAACTTCCCCCCTTGTTTTAATGCTCAAGAAGTTTGCCGGTACTTACATTGAAAGGGCGTTAAACACACAGTATTCTTTTGTCTTGATGCAATATTGATTTAATTGCAGTAGGTACACACAAAATGACTAACCTAACATTGAACCGTAGAACGAACCCGGTGGCCACGAGCCTGTTCAGGCTTGCTTTTGACCTTTCCCAAGGGGGTGTTTAAGCCTGCTCGGGGGTTGTTTAGGTCCGTTAGGGTCGTATTTATTTATTTACAGTTCGTTACATTTATAGAAAGACAAATAACATAACACATACAAATTGTAAGGGAAGCAGCCTACGGCCTTATCGCTAACAAGCGATCTCTTCCAGGCAACCCTAAGTTAGGTGGTTAGGGAAAAAACTACAAAAATAAATGTGATTGGTAAACTTCTTCTACAGAAGTGCAGAATAAAATAAAAAAAAAACTAATATTCCCACGGACTCATGAATTGCGATGACAATATCAACTTGTTCCAGCTGGTGTACAACCTGTTGGACCTGTGCGTACTGGAGCTGTTCCCCGAACTACGGAGTGACAGCAGATGAGTGTCAAACGAATCCACCAAGACATCGTTCGGTGGATTTGTCAATGCCACGTGAACCAAACGTATTGAATTGTAAATAAATATATTTTATTATGTATTTTTTCGAATACTCCTCCGTATGAGCCAAATAAATTATTTTCATATCGAATATTGAGTTTTATTGATATTACTAAGAGACCAAGAGAACGGAGATGAGGGCGTCCTAAAGGTAAAGAGAAGATATAGCAGGAAGCGAATAGAGGAAGAGAGAAAGAAAGCCATGGTTGTTTGGAAAAGCTAAAGGAGGCCTATACCCGTGGAAGGGTTCAGATCAATGGTACTGAAGGATGTTAGGATATCGAGTAACAAGAAAAAAAAGTGCGCGTACTGTTATACGACGTCCCGGATTTAGAGTTTAAAAAAAAAAGATTTATTTTACACAAAGGATTTATTTAGAAATATAGATTTAGAAAGACAACTGCTCGGTTTGAATCGTAAAGTGGGACTGACTTTAGCTGAAAGATAATGCTCATGGCAGTTGAATAGGAGAATGCCAGCTTGCTAAAATATAAGTTGACATAGGGTGGTCTCTAAGGTTTTAAATATATAACAACCCCCTCGTTATGAGGAAACTTACGGTTTATTTGTAAGTTTCCTTAATATTTAACAAACTCGCAAGCGGGCTACTGAAGGATTACTCTGGTTTTCCAGATTATTATCTTGCTCAACCGGGATATTATTGGAAACTTGGAGTTTTCTCGAACATTTGCCTTTCTTATAAAAATATACAAAAACAAAACTAAAAACTAGGATTACAGAGAAAATACTTAAAATAGGAAAGCTAACATGATTATTAAAATTATTAGGATTCTTGATATCATTTAGATCCTTCATTGACATGTCTGAAATAGGTTTAATAGATTTTAAATTATCAAGGTTAATAATCTTGATTTTTGGAATAGAAAAGTTATTACTTAATTTGTTTACACTTTTACAACAATCATCGTCAATAATATCAAAATTCGAGGATACAGCGGGGACATATGTTTTAGGATACACTTTAGTCACCAACTTAAGGTTTTTATGAAATCTACACAATCTATTGGTAAATTTAGTACACCTGTACCGGATATAACTAACTCAGATACATTTTGATTACATTCAATAGACAATTTAGTGGACTTTGATTGTACAAATATCCATTTGTTATTATTTAGCTTATGCCAAATATCTAAATCACCAAACATGACCTTAACAGGACAATTTTCTGGAAAGGCTTTAGTAATTATTTCGATTTCACATGAAGGGTTATTAAGTACTGCGTAGACATCGGTTATTTCACAAAGGTAAGTATAGGTAAGTATGCTTTTACAATCATTTAAATCTTTGAGATAGATATAAGATAGTTTATCTGTGCTCAAGGCTAAAATTGTTCCGAAGGGAGGATCATAGCGAAAGAATTTAAAATACCCTCCGTATGTGGAATAGGCAATGGCACAGTTTTATAGATATTAAAATGTTCTAAGGTTACAAGTGGAATCTTTACAATAAACATTATTTTTTTGTTAAAATAGTAACAAGTTAAATCGGCTATATTAATTAGAATATGAATATTGCTTATGTCTATGTTTACAGGAAAGTCTCTATACTTAGGGAGTAACTTAAAATTATTTACAATTTCATTGTACATTTGGTTTGGGGTTAGAACTGAAGGATGCAAGGTGTTACTTTTAATGAGTAAAATGGAATTTAGTAAGTCTTCCACCTTAAATGATAAAGCCAGTAAATTTGATTGCAAAATATTTAAAATGTTATAAAAATTATTCCTAAAATTAACCGCATTTGTTATATTGGATACCGTAGACGCTAATTCTTTGTCGACACCATTCAATTTTGCTTGATTAAGGTTCATTTCATGTAAGGCTTGATTTATATTGGAAATGGCAGATTGGGAAGCAATTACCGTTTTCTTCAATGTTCCTGAAATCTTTTTATCATTTTCATAAAGGGTTTTAATAGCGTGTTCATAGGTCTTCGCATCATCTTCGGTCAAGGTACCGAATATGTGTTTAAATACAGTGCCTATTCCGGAAAACCATGCGGATCTTTTCGAAACGTAATTATCGGATACTAGATGTGAAACGGCATTAAAGTCACGTTGGAGATCTTTAAGGATTGCTTCTAAAGGTTGCAATAAGTTATGACATTGCGAAACACCAATTAATTCGCTTCTCTAAAAATAAGACTGAACGTTATTGAACACTTTATTTATGTTCATTATATGATTTTTTATGGGAATAATCTCTACGGGAATTACAATATGAAATTGGTCGTTTATTATCTTTAGTGTGCCAACAGGGTCGAAGAAGATCCCAGGACCTTTCACTATATTTTTGACATACTGATTTTCAGTTTCAGCTAGGGTGACATTGCAGAGAATTGCGATGACCCTGGAAAATATGTGAGCGTGTTATAATACTATTAAAGGGATTAAACTGTCGGAGTCTGTCAAAGACATTTGAGAGGTTTTTCATGTGTTTTTGGAGATCAAATGAGTAGATTACGATATCATCTAAATAGACAAAGCATTGCAGCCCTTGCAGGCCTGATAGAGCGGAATTCATCAACCTCTGAAACGTGGAAGGGGCATTTTTGAGCCCAAACGGCATCCGCGCAAATTCAAAGTGTCCTTGTGGAATGGAAAAAGCAGTTTTGGGAGCGTCAGCTTCAGACATTTTAATTTCATGAAGGCCGGAAGCTAAGTCGAGTGTACTAAAATATTTACATTTACCCAATTGATCTAAAATTTCTGAAATATTAGGAATAGGGTAAGAATCTCCAATAGTGATATCATTTAATCGGCGATAGTCGATAACAATGCGCCATTTACGCTGACCAGAAGCATCGAGCTTTTTTGGAACTATCCAGATCGGAGATGACCATGGAGAAGTTGACGGTTTGATAATTCCTTCATTAAGCATTTTATTAATCTGATTGTTTACCTCTTGTTTATGCACTTCAGGAAATCGATATGATTTTGTATTAATGGGTACAGAGGAAGAAGTTGGTATCTGGTGCTCGAGCGCATTAGTACAAGTCAGAGAATCTTCAGGGAGGTGGAATATATCCGAAAATTCAGCGCAAAGATTAAATAATGATTCTCGTTCTTCGTTATTA
The DNA here is from genome assembly GCF_905147105.1 of Pieris brassicae. NCBI lineage: Eukaryota > Metazoa > Arthropoda > Insecta > Lepidoptera > Pieridae > Pieris > Pieris brassicae. The sequence continues at coordinate 1,260,417 of NC_059669.1, forward strand.
AGGTGAGTGACTCTTAAAAGGTCTAAAACCTGCTCAGTTCTGTTAACGGCATTGTTGGGGATTGTATGAGATATATTGAATATTTGGTGATTTTCTTTGTTTTCCAAGGGCGTAAGTTTTAATTTTAAGTTTGAGTTTAACGTAATTGGAGATTCAGAGATATTTACAACAGAAATGTTTATTCTAGAATTAGGTTTCACCTTGACAATGCAGTTAGCAATTAGAATTGAGTCGACGGGATTTTGATCTACCATCAAGCCTTCACCTATTTCTGGATTAAGTACCGAGCATTCTATGATGGTTTCAGTTCGGGGAGCAATAGTATATATTGGTTCATTAAATTTTAAAGCAAGTTCAACTTGACTAATCGTAAGCGATTAATTCTTAAAATCAATGTTTGAGTAATTGTCTGATAGGAAATCGTTTCCAATTATACCATCGTAAGGAAAATTTATGTTATCAATAATGTGAAATCGATACCTCAGAGAGTTGAATTCGATAGGTATACGTCCAAATGACCTAATTGGTTTATCTGCAGTTCCTATTCCTGAAAATGTTATAGTGTGTTCGTCTATTTCAGGCATGTTTTGAATAGATGATTTCTTTATAAGGCTAATAGATGCACCACTGTCAACAAGGAGCTTAAGTAGTTTGGTAGATACAGAGGTTTGAACTTCCACAAAGGGTAAGTATTTTTCGGATGGATTTGAAGTAACGTTATGTATTTTGTTATATATATTGTTTTTTATCTCAGGCGTGGCGTTTGGGGTATCGACCATGGATGTTGTAAGAGGAGATATGGCAGGCATGTATTTTAGAGTGCCGGATACTGTAGATGCATATGTCCTTTGTTGGGAATTTATTGCACCATTGTTAGAATTAGGGTTATGTGGTACAGAGGATTTTGAAATTGATTTATTAACGTTGCTACCACTGTGTGACTAGGGTAGTCTGTGTAGGCTGTGTGACCTTGGATTTAGAAATAGGAGCATGGTCTTCGTTTTGGGGCTGGTTACCCTGCTGTGTGACCTTGGATTTAGAAATGAGAATATGGTCTTCGTTTTGGGGCTGGTTACTCTGTTGTGTGCCCTTGGATTTAGAAATATGAATATGGTCTTTATTTTGGGGCTGGTTACCCTGTTGTGTGACCTTGGAATTGTAATAGGATATAGAATTTTCGGTGTCATTTGGATATAGCAATAGAGGACGTTGAAATTTCGGACTCGGGAGACACCGTCGGGAGTCCTTTCGACACCATAATCTTCATAAGAAGCTATTGCATGAATCAGTTGGTTCCGATTTTGAAAGGAAGTAGTAGGGTTTGTGCGGTTGTAGCTTGAAGTTTGATTGTTTCCAAATTTCCTAATATTGTGTTCTCGTTTGCGACAACCTTCAATAAGTATGCCCTGGAGCCTTGCAATATCGGCACACTATAGGATTAGAGGGCCTAAACGCGGCAGATGTTGTATTATTATTAGTGCCATGTTGTAAAGCTGATCTATTTGGTGGATATGATGAGTGAGATGGGCGGAATCGCGCCTGATTCTGAGTATTTGGAGTTTGGGCGTAATTAGTGTTTCGTCGTGTCAAAGCATTGATAATCTTTTCTTCCGAAGTAGCGAAATTAATGGCTTCGTTCAAAGACTCAGGGTTACGGCATCGAACTACAGTAGACAATCTTGGATTTAGGCCGACTACAAATGTGTGTAACGCTAAGTCTTTCATAGCTGCGACGCGGCCTGCCAGTTCGTCCTTTTTCTTAGTAGGGATAGTTATATTAATTTCGGATAATAATTTTGATAAGCAAGACTCTATTCGTAATGCAAACTGGTTGACCGTTTCGTTGCCTAATTGACGATATTCTTGTAAATCAGAAAGCAGCGCAGCATAGTACTTTTTATCACCAAATTGAGATTTTAAGAACTCTTCAAGCTGGTGCCAATTCTCAAATTCTTTTACACAACAAGCCGTTTCTGCGCGTCCTTCTAATTGACTTACAATATATTTTAGTAAAATGTCCTGTTGGTTTTGAGTAGCAAGTTCTACCGCATTTCTACTATTATTTAAAAATGCACTTAATTTTTCGCGGTTACCATAGAATTTATTTATGAATTTAATTAGTATATTTAAATCAACGTCTAATATATATAATAATAACATCTTCCTTAGGCCTTGTCACGTAGGATATGGCTTAGACAAAACAATACTGATAACGACGCGACGACGGCTAGCGTTACTGAGAACTGATTAGAGGATGCACTGATTTCTAATTGGTATTGTAACCAATTATGAGATTGTAATTTTATAAAACAACCTTTTATTTTTAGCACTTTAAACTTCACTAATTGTTTTCACACAACACACTGAAATACGAATATATAGGATTTTTGAAGACTTACAGGGATGCTGCAGTTTTACCGATGAACATGTTTGATGTATAGGGCGGAGACGGCGGATGTTTCTTTACAAAACAATTTCAGAATTCACAGCGAATAGGAAAATCTAGTTATTCACAGAAATATTCACTTTTGTAATCACTCGTTAGTCGCGACTGCCAAACTGAGGCTTACCGAGGATTTTTTTAAAAATCCCTTGAGTTGCACCAATGTTATACGACGTCCCTTATTTAGAGTTTAAAAAAAAGGATTTATTTTACACAAAGGATTTATTTAGAAATATAGATTTAGAAAGACAACTGCTCGGTTTGAATCGTAAAGTGGGACTGACTTTAGCTGAAAGATAATGCTCATGGCAGTTGAATAGGAGAATGCCAGCTTGCTAAAATAGAAGTTGACATAGGGTGGTCTCTAAGGTTTTAAATATATAACAGTACGCACTTTTCTTCTTTTCTCACTTTCACTCTTTTTTCAGAAGTGAAACTTCATTGGCAAAAGAATTTTTAAGTCTTGTTCATATTTATAGGAATCTAAAACTATAGATTTCCGAGACTCAGAGTGAAAAATGTAGATATGTTAGGAATTTAATTGTCATTTATATATTAAGTGTCGAAAATTAATACAAATTATACATTTTTTAAATTTATTTCTACGATATACATTATTCGACGCGATTTCTATTGGTATTGTGACAGCAATATGGTAAGTAAAATATGTAATATAAGTTTGTGTTTCAACATTATCTAAATATCTTGTAAAAATAGCATCTATTGTCGTTCTACTCTTGCTTCATGGCTATTTGCTTCAAGCTGTGTTCGCCCTTTCTCCCTCCCTCTCAATCGCTCTCTCCCTTTTCTTCGACAAAAACGCCTGCACATCTTCTTGCTAATATTATTAAAATTGCGTTTAATCCGTAAAAAATTACCCTCATGCGCCTAAAGAAGATTCACTTCAAAAGTGCGTGCGTACAAAGTACACATGTCAGAAGTGAAACTTCTTTGTAAATTAATTATTACTAAGGTAAAAGCCCCAATAGATATTGATATATCAATATCTATTATATACTGATGTATATAATCACTCCATCTATTTGTATATCTATATTCACACAGTTTTCACACTAATTACGAGGGCCACCGCCGAACGTTTAAAAAAAACCAAATGTTTTAAACTAATTTATTTAAAAATTAAAATTACGGCCACCACCAAAAACAACCATTGCTGGAGGCTCTACTAAGCAACAACTGCTGCCACCACGCCACGTTAGAGACGTGTATATAAATTTGCGAAATGCAGTTTCCTTCTCTCGTGTCATCCAGAGGACACCGAAGCTTTAACACCATAACACTTTATTCTTGGTCCAGCAAGAGGGCCACAACTCGGAAGCTTTGCAAACGCTTACTTGGATCACGACAAAGGTGACGGCGTACACAACGGCTGGCAGATATGTTTTGGTCACGATGGACTAAAGAATATTTGTTTAACGTCTTGCAGTCTCGTCGGAATCCTACAGGTTGAGGGAAGATGCCTGAGCATCTGGTGCTCGTGGTGGACGGAAACCCTGCCCGGAAATTCGTGGCCTAGGGTGGCCTGTAGGATGGGTCGTGGCGACTTTTTCGGGCAAAGATAGCGTCACCCGTGTGGTCGAGGTGCAGACTAAGGTTGGAATTTTAAAAAGACCAACCAAGATTATCATCGTGCTGCTGACGGAGAGTGCGCAGGACGCACAGGGTGGAGAATGTGCACGATGAAATTGTTATTTGATTCGTTTGCTAATAAACAGTGTGATGCAACTGCGGGAGTGCGCGCGGAGGATTTGTGTGCGCGGAGGATCCTGATACCGCTTAAAGGTCCGGTTTCGACCCGAGTACATCTTAAAACAAATGGGCTGGGAACCTCCTGCCGGCAAATCGGCGCGCTCAATGGATTTCGTCCGCAGGTCCCTCGCCGGGCTTCCCTCGGGTTTACCGGGGGTCTCACCCGGTCAAACAGCGAGTGCTCTCGAGGACGCTCCGCAGCACCTACGAGACTTAGGGCCGCTCCAGGCCCAACACAAAGACCGCCCCGTCGATGAGCGGGGCGCGAACAGATACCCCCCGCAAGCTCTTAGGCGTAACGGGGCTCCCGGCTCCACCCGCGGGTGCAAGCGCGGAAGAAAGCAACTTGAACTGCGGGAGGCGGGGGACAGGCGAGCGAGTCATGTGCTAACGTCTCGTTCATTCGCCTGAGGTCACCGACCACACTATACGTCACTGCTTCCGTAGCTGCACACTTTTACGAAAATATTCTTTTATTCCTTTGTTTCGTCAGCAACAGTTGTGATTTGCAAGTCGATTGAACGAAAAGCGTCAGTAAAAAGAGACGGACACAAGATTTAACATGGCAGAAAATTCGATAGGAAGCATTATACTGTGTATAAACTTTAAATAAGTGTGTATTTGATCATTTTCTAAATGAAATAATAACATAGATGTGCAAAAAATGAAATAAGAGATTAATTCAATTATAAAATTTATCAAAATATTTAATTATAAAAAAATTTGAAGCGAAAATTTCTTACTACTCTTATTTAAAGTACACTGTGTAATGCTCCATATATTTTTTTCTATTAGCAGTTAATAAGCCCTTTTGCAAAAGAAAATGTACACCTAAGGAATTTACATTATTAAAGTTGTATAATTGATAAAAATGTATATACAATATTGGTCTTACGCACGTTTTTAATAACTTTGCAATGGCTACGTTGATTTTTGATGCAAATCATTTTAACATCTACAGCTCGTATTCTATCTTCCATATTTTATAAATAAAAATAAAACACAAAAATTGACGAATATAACTTTATTAGTGCACAGTAAAAAATTATATCAACATAAAACTACATCACAAAATGACAAAACCTGCTCCGTTGCAAATAAGCGTTAACAATTAATTTTACATATAAAAATATAAAATTGAATTAGAAAATTTTAGACTAAAATATGTATAAAAATTGAATATAACTAATATTTCAAATATGAACAAAAATTGAGTAGTTTTTAATGGTAGAACTTTTATATACCTTTAATTTTATATAAATAAGTCGATTTAAGAGCCTGTGGTATTTTTTTGACAAATGTCATTTGTCAATTCTCAGTTTGGCGGTCTTGAGTGGTGTTCAGTGTTAAGTTCAAATTCGTGTTTTTAGTTTTATTTAATGAAATGTATTTATTTTGACACGGGAGACACAGTTCGCGCTAATTCTCGTTTCTGAACATATAGAGGTGGCGCTGACGCTATATAATCGGTATTTAAAATTTACATAAATACCTAAACAACCCCTTCCCAAAGTCGTATATATACCACTAATATAATAAAACAGTTTAGAAGTGACAGACAAATCCTTGGAATTACTTCGTTTTAAATCGTGAATAAAAGTTCTACATCCAATAAATGAATATACGTTAGAAAAATGTTAGAAGATGGCAACACGCGGTGAACACTCAATATATTATTTCTAAATATTCTCTATTTTAAGATTAATATTCGAACTATATTCACTAAGAGTTATAATAAATGTACACAAATATTAAGGAACACAAGGAAGACATTGTTAAATTAATGAAAAAAAAGTCCTTTCGAAAGTTGGCGCTCATCATGGCTACTTTAATATTTATGGTGCTTTGAATTATCGAAGATTCTTTAACCAAGACGAAACCAACTTCAATCATCGTAAAATTAGGCAATTCCATTACATAACTTTGGTTGAACGTAACTTTTCATGAAGTATGTATCTCTGCCCTCTAGCAAGAGATAAAAACTATACTAAACTTCGAAAAACCGGTCGTAATTAATACGAATCGTAGATATTTCTAGAAGTATATAGTACCAAAATCGCAACGCAAACCGACATTTACTCGGTGACTTGATTAGTTAACTTAAAAAATATAGTTTTTATGATAATAATTTATTTAAATCCACAATATCTGTAATTAATAAACAATATATAATTTAAATATCGACAAGAGCACTGTAAAAACGGTTCTACTTTGAACTACTCATCTTGCCGACTAGAAATTTAACTCATTTTATACATCGAGATCACTATATTTGTACAAATAAACTTTTGAGTAAATCTTTAATTTTTTTATATAAAAAATGGTTTCTAATATAAATTTGACATTTATCCAACAGTGTTGCTATATATTTCATATTAACATACTTTCTCAATCTAAAATTATATCTAGATAAAAAATATCTGAACTAACACCAGTTAAAACTAACCGTATCCCGTAAACATTTACTAAAAATTGGCACGAATATGTACGAATCGTAATTTAGTTTGGATTCTATTCCTGTTGAAAATATATTTTATGACCACATTTAGACACCCAAAAAATTTTCAAAATTATTTATATATAATATTCGAATACTTTTTAAGTTCCAATAAAGACGTTCATCAACGTGTATATGGGTCACACATTCATTAGAATTCGTTCGGATTCATCCGATACCGATACCGTTAGCGGATATACCGGTATCGGGATATTGTTATTGCCGTAACAAACAAACACACTTTACAAATGCCGTGCTTTATAAAAGTAATGTAAACCTGTTTGATCTAGTGCATTGCAAACGAGGCAGGGCATTTTGTTAGACACTAGCTTTTAACTGCTATCAGGCGTAGTTAATTTTAATTATTAATGTGGTAAAAACTTTAACCGAACGTGATAGAGTTTATCTTCATTTAATTTCAATTCAATAAGCGTTAGTATCGGTATCGGTATCGGCGATATTTCTATACGAATATCGGTATCGGTAATAAGAACAGAACAGTTAAACTCTCATTAAAATTGGTTAAATAGTTTTTGAGATATCCACGAATATATTTCGGTAATATTGACAGCTTAATAACATTTCAATAAATCTTAATAATTTTATATCTTTTGCATGACTTTATTCGTCCATTTAACCGCGAAAAGCTTATCCAAATTGATATTAACGTTGATCTTCAACACCTTCGTGGGTTTGTCGTACGTGAAGCTGGTCGAGGCGTTGTTGACTGTCACGGTTTCGATGAGATTTTGACCCAGAACTGTGATGGTATCGATGGCGGGTACCCCATACCCCCACCATTGGATAAAGCTGCTCAATTCGTTTTCCCGTAGCTTGAATATTAAATGGCTGTATTTCTCTTCTTCGTAGCTGTCTGTGAATGTATATTTACGGCTTTACGTGTGTTAGTTACCATGGTTACGATGTGGTTACCATGGTAACCGTGCTTTATTTCCGTCTTAATTGATTCATGATAATAGAAATTTATTTTTAAATATGATTTCTTTCATTATTAAACCCCGACGACATTATGTATACAATTTTAGATTATGGCGAGACTAAACAAAATTTAAAAAATTCAACATGAGAATCATTTAGCCCATAGAAAAGACAAACATACAAAAGTATACATTTCAGCTTTCTGAATAAAATATAAACTCACTCAGGCTATCCCCGTCGTCCCAGTATAATTCGCCCCTGGCAACCCCGGCCGCATCGGGAACGAGAAGTAACTGTATCGGCAAGCTGCGAGTGTTACCAGTATTTACGGGACCTTTAGCTGGCGGATCTTGTAATGCAAGAATGGCGCCACCCTGAAAATTACCTTCTTTAAACCACTATTTATAAAGAGTGAAGTGAAGTGAGTGAAGGCTGGAGTTTAAGTTTTTACAACATATTAAAAATATACAATACGGTGCGACACTCATCCCTGATCGGTCGTATGTTCGATTCCCGGTGGACCAATGTGTCTATGTGCGCATTTAACACTCGCTCGATGAAGGAAAACATCGTGAAGAAAAAGTCGAAAGCGTGTGTCAGGCACCGGAGGCTGATCACCTTCTTCCCTATTATACAAATCTGAGACCTAGAACTAAAAAGGTTGTAGCGCCACTGATTTATTTTGTTTAATTTTTAATATTTCTAAACAATTAAAGGTTAATAATGAGAATTTTGACTTTTTGCTAACGAGCGGTATGTTTCAGGAAACAATTGTATGAAAAATCAATAGATTATGGAAAACGGCAAGAAAAGCTTAGGTACTATGTAAACATAAAAAAAATACGCAAATGTACACTATATATAATAATACACACAGTGGCGTAACTATACCATATGGGGCCCGTGGCAATTTATTTTAGATGGGGCTTTATCAGTCAAATTTTTTTAGACGGGGCTTTATCAGTCAATTTTTTTTAGACGAGGATTTATCAGTCAATTTTTTTTGACGGGGCTTTATCAGTCAATTTTTTTTAGACGGGGCTTTATCAGTCAATTTTTTTTAGACGGGGATTTATCAGTCAATTTTTTTTAGACGGGGCTTTATCAGTCAATTTTTTTTAGACGGGGATTTATCAGTCAATTTTTTTTTGACGGGGCTTTATCAGTCATTTTTTTTAGACGGGGCTTTATCAGTCAATTTTTTTGACGGGGCTTTATCAGTCATTTTTTTTAGACGGGGCTTTATCAGTCAATTTTTTTTGACGGGGCTTTATCAGTCAATTTTTTTAGACGGGGATTTATCAGTCATTTTTTTTGACGGGGCTTTATCAGTCAATTTTTTTTAGATGGGCCTTTATCAGTCAATTTTTTAAGACGGGGCTTTATCAGTCAAAATCGTCACGTTGTACTCAATTGAATTTTAATAAACTTCAAGATTTTCATCATACACAACTACACATTGTATATGTCCAGCCACTACCACAATAATAAGTCCTCTCTCAGACGAGAGGGAATGGTCTGCAGCCCCCACGCTAACCTAATGCGTATTCCATTCATCCAAAGAACATAATATCTCAACGCATTCATCATCTATTCGCTAGCTTTTCGGTGAAGGAAACGTGAGGAGGAGCATACATTTACAATGAAATAAAAAATTAAAAGTTAAAAGCTCGCGGCCTCTTGAGCCCGTGGAATTTTTCCATCCCGGCACTCTATTGTTACGCCACTACACATTAAACTCACTCGACGAGAGAAAACATCGTGAAGAAACCGTTTTTAGACTCAAAAGTCGACGGCGTGTGTTAAAAACATATGTTTATTATGGAATATATGATACAAGTATCACTTATTCCACGTCATTAACTTTAAATAAGTAGACATGCCTACTCATCAGCAAGGAAGACAGAGGATGTAGGCCGAGAGAAAAAGCCGGCGTGAAAAACTCTGGGTACTCTTTTAAAATAGGAAATCGTCATACAAAATGACTATGGCAATGACTTTTCAATTTGACATATGGCAACATTAAATGGAAATCACCTTCACAGCGACCGTTTCCGCATCACTAATAGTCTTCCACGAGTTCAGTGCCAATTGCTTTCCTGTATTAAGATCGTACCACGGGTTCGGACCTGGATAAAACGCGTTCGTTGTGTTTGCCCCCTCTTCCAAAATGGCGGTTATCATAACATGTTCGCCGATCATAAATTGAGTGTCAATATTATAAACTCTCTTATCGTTTGGAAATCTGAAAAATCATCATAAATATATGTATTAAATAATATATTTTGGAAAAAATTGTTGAACAGTTTCTCGATATTTTTTTTAATATCCATACTAGTGGGAAAGTTTTGTTTTTTAAGTATTTAAAAGACCTAAAATTAGTTCCTAATATATTAAAAATGTTTTAAAAAAACAGACATAGGAATATATCCGTATAAACTTACTCAAAGAACAAAGGTCTGGCCACGGTGGTAGCATCGGTATGGGCTCGCCAGAACAACGTGTAATAGTATGGAAGGAGTCGATATCTCATGCGAAGCGCGCGTTTGCTGGCTTCTACCACAATTGGTCCCAAGCTCACTGGGTCTTGGGGCTAAAATGTGATTAAAATTATTATTTATATTTTCTTATTAATACATTTCAATAGATGCACCTTATTTGAATTTCTGATACTCGCTTAGGACTGTAACATGAGCTTACTTTAATATTTCGTAAGTAAAGTAAATACCGCGGTTTTGTATAACACGATTGACTTGGAAGACTTTTGTCTATAAATAAAATTTATTTTGTGATGGAGAGTTTCCTGCCAGTTCTTCTTACCCGCTCTACGCCCTTGACTTGCGAACTGGTAGTAAGTGTAAATTTACAATTAATTTAACTTCTTTTATGACGTTCATAAATGTACTTTTTTACCTATATAAATAAAAATATTTTGACTTTGACTTAATATATTTTATTTGGCAATTCAAAACTTAATTAAAATTATTAATCATTTTCACTTTTTCATTGTTTTGAAAATTTACTGACTGTTTTTCGTTAACAATTTACTAGCAATTTCTTCCTAAAACCAATAATATAAGTCTCATCAGTGAACAATACATTATTTATTATTAATATAAACATTTTAATATATTTTATTGGTGTAGTTGGTGTAGCCTTTCAACCCTCGTACTTTCGAATCACGGCCATTTTTTTTTTATAATATAATACATCGTGAGAAACCCAAAAATGATGTGTCAAGCACAGAAACTTGACCAACCTTATTATAAACATACCATTTAAAAAAAACCAAAACATATATAATTCTGAATCTAGGAGATGCAGCTGTATATGTGGAAATTTATAAACGCGCTTATGAAGATGAAATCTAGTGAAAATATATTTTTAAATACCTTCGACGTATCACTATTATGATTCCTGGAGAAAGGATAAAAGGCGCCCAGCTGCATCCATCGCTTGCAGAGCTCCGGCGTCGTGTCCCCAATGAATCCGCAAATATCTGACCCCATTAGGGGAACACCGAAGAGACTGAAGCTTAGCAGTTCTGAAAAGATAATATACAGCTTAGATTTTTTATATTTTATACATTATTTTATTTATCTAGTTAACCCTATATATTGTTACGAGCTAGGGGATCGGATAGAAAATGCCGTAGATTTCTTCAAAGGTTTATTTCTTGGTAAATCAATGAGGAATTTATGGGCACAAATTAATTGCAGAGATGCACTAATAACACACAAAAACACAGTCACTAATTACTTCACTTATGCACACTTTACATTGTACTTTAACACTTCAATTGGAATCACATTGGAAACCAAACTATCTGGTGTGGTATTTGCTGCACACTCCCTCAAAAGGGGTGAGCTTTGGCCCGTTCGGGGCATATGCCCCCTTCGGATGGTGTATGTGTTCGCGCCCTGCTGATACAGGGCGGTACTGGGGCGGGCTTATAGCCCTTGATGGGGGCTGCAGCGCGCGGGAAGACACGGTCCCAAGTTGCTGCGCTCAGCCGATGGGGTAAGTTATCTGCTGATGGGATAAGCTATATATCCCTGGGAATAATCTTTAATTATGTTTGAGGCAGGATTGCTACTGAGTAGCGATGGAACAGTTCTAGAACGTCCGTACTCTTTGTCTCTTTCGCACATTGCGCCTTTCTTGTCGTACGGCGTTCTAGAGTGCTCAATCTAGCTTTGAGATGGTTCCGATCTTCCCTCTCTCTCGCGTATCATTCCGTCCTTTTTTATGTAATAGCAGGCAAACGGGCAAGAGCGTGACGTGACAGAACCTGATGTGAAGCGACACCGCCGCCCATGGACACTCACACTGCCAGAAGGCTCGCAAGTGCTGGCCTTTCAAGAATTGGTACGCTCTTTTCTTGAAGGACCCTAAGTCAAATTGGTTCGGAAATACTTCAGTGGGCAGCTGGTTCCACATAGTGGTGGTGCGCGGCAAAAGCTGCCTTAGAAAACGCTCAGTTGTGGAACGATGGACGTCGAGGTGATACGGATGGTAATGAAACTCAGCTGCGGGTATTAGACCGAACAACTCTTCTGAACACTCCCCATGGTAAATGCGGTAGAAGATGCAGAGGGACCCAACATCTCTACGCAACGCCAAGGGATCAAGCCGCACGGAAAGTGATTGGTCGTCGACGATTCTAACCGCTCTTCGTTGAATACGGTCAAGTGGAAGGTGCTGGTACTGGGGAGCTCCCGCCCAGAGGTGAGAACAGTATTCCATGTGGGGCCGAATTTGCGCTTTATAGAGTTGCAAGCGGTGGCCCGGAGTGAAGTACCGTCTCGCCTTGCTGAGCACACCAAGCTTTTTGGAGGCTAATTTAGCCTTTCCCTCCAAATGACCGCGAAACTGAACGTCGTTCGATATGTCAACGCCAAGTATTCCGATGCTGGCTGAGGCTTCAAGAAGAGTGTTTTCGAAAAGAGGAGTAGCGACAAAAGTTATTTTTTTCGCGGAAAACGAACAAACTTGTGTCTGAAGTCGAAACTCTTTTACGTGGAGTCTCGGACTGGGGTAGACTAAATCTAGTCCAATTGAACCCCAAGAAGACACAAGTTTGCGCGTTTTCCGCGAAAAAAATACCCTTTGTCGCTACTCCTCTTTTCGAAAACACTCTTCTTGAAGCCACAGCCAGCATCGGAATACTTGGCGTTGACATATCGGCCCGTGTTAAAAGTATCCCCAGTGCTGTCGTCCGCATAGCAATGAAGGTTGCTAAGTTGCAACATGTCATTGATATGCAGAAGAAACAGGGACGGGGATAGGACACAGCCTTGTGGGACACTAGCATTGACGGGTTTAAGGTCGGAGCATGCTCCGTCAATGACGACCTTAATGCTCCGATCAGCGAGAAAGCTGGAAATCCAGTTGCATAATTTCTCGGGGAGCCCATAGGCTGGAAGGTTCGAGAGCAGTGCTCTATGCCACACGTTTTATTTTTACAAATACCAAAGATAAATCAAATCACATACGTGGTATAGAAGCCCTGAGGTCATGCCATTGGCTGAAGACGTCCCCGCTCCAGTGTCCCGCGTAATGCCCCATTCCGGGAGACGACCCCCGGGAAATTGTCAACGGCCGCTTCCCACGAATTTCCATTAAGGCCCTGGAGTATTTACAATCAGATTGAGTATTAATATTGCTTACGTCAATACCATACTCTTTTATTATAGTAAACTTGATTGAGTACATTTGGACAGCACTTGAAACTAGATTTAAGATTGAATACGGGCCTTTGCTATTGAAATCTAAAAGTACTATAAAAAGTCTTGTGTTACACAAATTAATTGTTTCTCAGATCTATTTAGTCAGTTTAACTATTTATTAATATTTGTTTGAAAATCATGAAGTGTCAAATTCGAATCCCGGGTGGAATCGGTTGAAAATATACATCTGTATCCCTAACATAAGTGATGTTTATTTTTAAAATACTAAAACTATGTCCATCTGCTAAAAGCCGAGATTGGTTAGATCTTTCAATTTTTATGATTTGTATGAAGGTACTTACAAATTTTTTAAACCTATCCTCGTAAAGTTTTTGTATTATTTTAACTCGTTAGTTTATAGAGGTTTTTTGGTGTTTTCAGTACTTTTAGTTTATATATAATCGTCCATTTGCACTCTTTTAAAGTCATCTTTCGTCTCTTTCTCCTAAGCTGTGTTTCCGCTACGTTGAAAAGAGCCAAATAATTTGAAATTATACATACGCATGCGTAGCCACTGCTTCACTGATCGCATACAAATTGTGTACGTCGAAATGCAATCCGGCGAAATGCTTCGAGTCCATACACAAGGTCTTGTGTTTTAAGCCGTCTTCGGCTATGCTCTGAGGCTTGTAAGGCAGGTCTTCGGGGCTGCATTCACCATACATCGAACCAGACAGGAAATTTGAGGGTTCATTCATATCCTGAAGGAGTGTTACTTTTAAAAAAACCCATGTGGAAAGAAATATTGACAATAAAAATGCCACTGTACTGCGATATTTTAAATCTACGATTCGTTGGAAGTACGACTGCTTCTGGGACTGGTCGTAAAGCGTTTTATTTTATAAAAATTATATCAATTAAGTAGTCTCTTCCTGAAATGCGTGGATATCTCAAAAACGACTAAACCGATTTGAATGAAACTTAAGACTATTCTCCAAGTTGGAAATAATTATTTATGATTCAAATAGTCATAGAGACATTATCTAGTTTATAATAAATGTATGGACGTCTTGCTTGAAAGCCTAAAATAGGCTAAAATGTCACACATACAAAATGTTTTTTTTTTAAATTCCGTCAGCAAACTTACAATCCATGCGCCGTCATAGTTAACTTTTCTATGGAAGTCCGACATCAGGTCTTTCCAATACGCGGAGGCGTTCGGGTGTGTGAAGTCTGGCCACACCGTGGACACTCTGTTCCATACCTGTCATATTTTTTTTATTAAAAAAAAAAGAAGGACTCACACTGTACTAACACTTGCTGGGCCTCAGATCATTTCTAATAGGCAAGTAGGCGATCAGCCTTTCGTGCTTGACACACACCGTCGACTTTTTAGGGTCGGTCCTAATAACATTTTCCTTCATTGTTCAAACGTCAACCAGTTTATTTATGGGTCACAATATATCAAATTGTTTAAGACACTAACTAAAGTGATACTTTATACCATCCCCCCCCCCCATCTCCACCTGCAATGGTCCTGACATACCTCTCTGGCTTCATCAACTTTCAACACATTCACCATGCTCCTTAGTTATCGGAATTTAAACTTGTCCCTTCTCTAGTACCATACCTGGATAATCCAGGATTTGGTTCAGGTACGTAGACGAGCTACCGAACCCGATTTCATCATCCAGAGTTCGTCCATCCATCCGTTCTACATGGCTTCGTATCCTTTTTTTTTAAGTGAAGAAAAAGCGCTTCCGCAGGCCCGCGCCAAGGATTTCGAGCTTGACACGGGGATTGTGGGGCTGGGTCTACACTCAAATGGCGAGACCCCACCCACCACACCCACTAAAAACACCTCAGCCCTTAAGACGGGCCCTCGGGGTTCGCCAGGCATTCTACGTACGTGCTCTCCATGGACGGTTTAAGCACTCGCCCGGTACCGTACAACCTTACCAAAGGCCGAGAACAAATTTAAAATAAATTAAAACTTGCACTCGAACCGGGAATCGAACTCGGTACCCCTCACCATATCAGCCACATACAAAGACCGCTAGGCTATAAGGCCTTTTACCCCACACTGCTCACGTATACAATCTTACACCACATATAATGCTTTATTGATAAACAATAATTAAGCGTTGGAGCCCTTACAAAATTTCCACCCGTAGTTTTGTGCAATGGAAGAAAATTGTGACGTTGTAAAACCAGTTTTCTAGTGAAAAATATACTTACTTTTCCAACAAAGGGTTTATCGGTTGAATTTTTCACGAAAACATTCATTTCCAGTCCCAGATCGAATGGCGGATATTCGCCAGGATTTTCCGCGGCGCTTACACCAGGGTCTGAAATTATCATTATATTGATAATTATAACATTGAAAGGACCTAGTAATACATAGGGTGATACATATTTGTTTTTCATTTATGGTCCTTCGAGCCATCCGGGAGTAGCGAGATTTTCGCGGTCCTTTTGACGTGTTCGCGTTTTCACAGCTAGTTTTTGGGCCAACAAGGAAGCAAAATAGCACCAACCGTATCAACATATGACGAAAATAGTATAGAAGAGCATTTATTAAATTTTAAAGGAAACATAAACACAGCACTTACAAATCAGCTCAATGTCTAGTGTTACATAAAAAATGTAATACGATTATTACAGAATTTAATTAATTGTAATAGAATTATTAATATCATTGTTATCGTTATTATATATTTTTGTTATAAATGTCTTCGAAACTCTTCGAATCAACCGTGGTCAAGAAAAAGATGGCGCGTAACGGAAAAATGTGACGGTATTTTTTTTCCAACCCCGGATTACTTCAATAAAGAAGCTTCACTTCAACAAACCACAGCCTGTATTTGATGACATATTTCTCGCATCCGCTATGAGCGTCGTCAATGTTTGAATGGGTTTTTGCCGTTTTATACGCGCAATATAATAATTATTACATCTTATATATTTTTATTGTTGCTTTGGTTAATCATTGAGATATCGTCTATTACTTTTATGAATCATAATTTATTTGAACGACTTGTTTCGTTATTATTTAATTATTTCATAGTTTGGAATCAACAACGAATAAAAGTACGAACACTGTTACGACCAATCAGAGCGTATCAAACGCCACGCGAGACGCCATCTTGCCTTTGTACGGTGCGTTCAACAAACGCGAGACTCGAGAAAAAAACAAAAGATTGAGTATTCAGTGAAGCTTTGTGATGATGAGACCAAGGACCTTTTGGACCAAATTAGGTTTAGTGGATTGTGATTAAAAGTGAGATCGGTGACCTGAAGCCGCTGCTCTTTATAATTAAATCTCAAGTGTTATATGTGGTATTAGAAGTAATCAATCTGAATTACATATTGTACGATTATTATTCGAGTCTTTTGAGCCACATGACGCCCACTAAACCCCATAATTACGATGTCCATATCGATGGAGTGACCATATATCTTCGACATATATAGTGGTCTTAGTATATATATTTTAATTAAATAAATACGAAACTCACCAATCAATATAACGTAATGCATGCCAGCTTCATGTACAGTCTTAACGAAGTCCGGTAACCCCGCGAAGGCTTCCGTGTCGTATGTGAAATCGTTGCCTTTACTCATATAATCCAGGTCATTCCACTGGACATCCTGGAAATTTTGGAAAACGGGATATAAACTGCCTTTATAGGACATTTATATAATTTTGGTAAGATGTATCCAGCGGGAAGCCCCTTTTCGAGCGGCTTAATCCCTCTGAATCTTCTTCCGCATTGACTATGGAGTGTTCAGACTTGTTCGGATTAATACCTGCAGCTGAGTTTCATCATCGGAGTTCGAGGCAGAATACAAAATTCCACCCGTACCACCTCGACGTCCGTCCCAAAACTAAGCGTTTTTAAAGAAGTATAGATGTATTTCTGAACCAATTCGACTTTGGTCATTTAAGAAAAGAGGTCAATTCTTAAAATGTCCATGGGCGCCGGTATCACTTAACATCAGCTGAGCCTCTTGCCCTGTTCTATATATTTTTTTCCATAATTTAATCTGTACTGACATCCATTCCCCGCAGACCCTATAAATCTTTTCGAAGCATGACTCTTTTGGTCTGGCATTGAATCACGTACAGATGTCCTATACAGGAGAAGGTCATCAGCCTTCTGTACCTAATACGCGTCATCTTAGATCTGGTGGTGTCCTGACGATGTTATCCTTGACCGTAGAGGCCAAAAATCAAAGCCGAAGTTCGAAGGCACAGCTTCAGGTTTGGAACGTACACCTAGTGTGAGAGCATATGAATATGAATGCCTAACTCTTAGGCCCGAGAGTTGAACCTTGCAAATTATATAGAGGCGTGTGAGTTAACGTCATAAATTTCTTAAAAAATAACTTTCCACTTCGAAACACCGCTGTTATAAAACGCGGACTAGAGATCGCGTAACCATGACAACGAATAATTAAATACATACGAATGGTATTCCAGCATCTCTATTCTTCTGCCAAACGTCTCGAGTCACGTTCAGCGATCCATAGTTATACCTGAACCAAATTCGATGATAAAAATTTAGATACTTTACTAATGTAAACCAAAAAACCAGTCACACCTAAATTCACATTATTATTGTCACCACACATCCATTGTACTTATACTCAAATTTGGAAAACACCATCAAAGCGGTGGTTTGCCGACGCCATATTGACAGTTGGAAGAGTTTCGTTTTGACTTTGGCAGAAAGTGCAACTATTTTTTACTATTAAGAAAACACTTTTTAACGGATTGAAGCTATGTATTATTAGTACCGTGACCACGCACGCTGTAAAGCACGCGAAACGTCGGAAAATAAATGTAAATAATTATAAGTTTTTAATAAATAATCCGTTTAAAAAGTGTTTTCTTAATGTGTAAAAGCTATGTTAACAAAAGACAATACTATATTTTTAATTACCTTATCCCTTTGTTTCCTTTTAATGTATTTGTTTATTTTTACTCGCGTGTAGTTTCCCTACCTTTTACTTGAAACTGGCATAAAGTTAAAATTATTGCCATAACAGGATAGGCAAGTAATGAAACGTCATGGATTCAAGTCATTTGCCTAGCAACCGATCAAACGGCTGAATTTAGTTCAGGCCGCTAGTTGAACGGCGTTATTTGGTAAAAAGACTGGGCTGTTATACAATATTGTTTACATTGACATAACTACAACTGACGTATCGCTAGTAAGCGATCTCTTCGAGTTAACACTATGTATGTATATCTGTCCGCACTTAGACGCTCAATAGGTCCATTGTGCGAGTTAACACTAATAAAGAAAGAAAAAAATAGTAAGGGTAAGTGCGCTTGCATAATTAAATTAAAAAATATAAAATTACACGTAACAATAGTGAAAATAGAAAAAAATATACGATTTCATGAAATATGCGCAAGCGCAACTATCGAATTATGTGAAAATTATTACTTTTATCATGTGCATGCAAGTGAAACTTTGCATTGTCTGAATAAAAGTTAAAACAATATATTTTTTAAATATAGGGGGACAAACGAGACTACAGACAAAAAGGGGGGGGTCATCACAGTCATGGAAACCCATTGTAGTGGGTGCGGTGCCGGCTTTTGCTCCCAGGGATGATCCCCACCAGGACTCGATTCCACAAAGTGTCTTGTAAAGCGTATTGTGGAAGTCTTCCGGCCATCTAGGTGACGCTGATGAAACTTTGTATAATACTTAATTTTGTCACTAAATTTCAATCAACTCACTTGCACAAATGAAATCCGAGAGCCCAATACGGCGGCATGAATGGTTTCCCGATAATCTCCATATATTGAGCAATAACATCCTCCGGGCTCGGGCCCAAAAATATATAGAAGTCTAGAACACCCCCTATCGCTCTGTAGGTTATGGCTGGAGTCGGTTGTAGCACTATATCTGAAAATATATTTTTAAAATCAGTATTTCTAGTATAATTAATATTAAACAATTCTCCTTGCCCCCCATCGATATTGTCACGAGCTAGGGGATCGGATAGAAAATGCCGTAGATTTCTTCAAGGGTTTATTTCTTGATAAATCAATGAGGAATTTATGGGCACAAATTAATTGCAGAGATGCACTAATTGCACGCAAAACCACAGTCACTAATTACTTCACTTATGCACACTTCACACAGTACTTTATCACTTGTATTCACTATTCGCACTTTATCGCTTCGGTGTTTCTCTCTTGTTATCGCATTCAAAACTAAAGGTGTCTAGTCGCGTTTCGGCTCGCTTATATATCCCTGGGAATAATTCTAAACAATATTCGAGAACTCTCTAGGCGGGCTTGCTACTGAGTAGCGATTGCACAATTCTAGAACGTCCGCACTCTTTGTCTCTTTCGCACGTTGCTCCGTCCTTGTCGTACGGCGTTCTAGAGTGCTCAGTCTAGTTTCGAGAAAGTTCTGATCTTCTCTCTCTCTCTCGTATCATTTCGTCCTTGTCTCACACCTAGAAAGTTCGGTCTAGAATATTCCTTCATCAAAGGGGTATACCTAGGCCTGAAAACGCCTGAAAACGGGTCTCCTGAAAACTGCACCACTCTACTACACATGTTCTGAAACCGACTGAAAAAAGGTTTCAGCTTCCTGAAAACTAAGGTAACATTATGGAAATTACAATTTTCTAATATGTGATTGACCCTCTCCTGAAACTGTCAGAAATCATATTACAGCCTGCTGAAAAGTTCTCTAACTAGTGGAAAAATCTAGAAACATTGCAGTCGACCCGTCTTCGTAACAATATGATAAGTTATGTTAAGTAATAAAAGGAATAATTTTTCTCTATCTTAAAATAAGAGTTTTTAATTAAGTAGGGAAATGTTAGCGTTTAATTTCTTCAAAACCACGTTAGAAAATAAATTCTCCATTGTGCGTATTGCGTAAGAAGCGTAAGTAATGTAATGAGTGTTATTTTTTTTTAATGGAATCTCGCTGTTGGCCTTAAGTGCCTTTACAGCTCAGCTCAAGTTGTTTTGGCGAGCATAGCTCGACCTGAACGGGCAGTTTTCCCACGATTAGCGCAAGGGCGTCTCCTGTAAGACTCAAACCTCGGCTTGGGGCGTCGTGGTCAGTCGCCTGAAGCTCAGGACGAACGCTAACTGGAGTGAACGAAGTACGCAGTAAAGGTCCTCAGATTCCCCGGAGAAGGCGGTTTTTTACCCTAATCTGATTATGGTAATGAGTGTTGAAACAAAAATCTTATATTTATACACCACAACAATTGTAACTCGTAACGACCAATCAGGAGACAGAATGCGTGCGCAGCTAAGTAGTTAAAATGCGTCGACTATAATGTCTTAGCTCTACTAGTTGCTATAAAACAGTTACCCATTGCATTAGAGTTGAGTAGCAGAACACCATGGCTCTTTCTATTCGTCTCTAGACCCAAGTAGAAGGGATGAGATCCATACAAATGAATCTGGAAGAACACTTACAAATGTAAATACTTAAAATGGTACAGTTTCAGGTTGTCTATAGGTGTACCGCAAGGCTCTCTACTCGGGCCACTTTTATTCCTTATATCAATAAATGATGAATTTCCATTTTATGCCCATTACTTGACAATGTAAACAGTGCTATTTGTTATGCATACGTAATTAGTTTATTAAGATAATGATAAATAATAAGGAAACTAAATACATTAAGCTATATCAAATATTAAAATAAATAAACTAAAGATAAGGATGGCTTTGTTGATGACTGTTCTTGGATTTTAAACTATGGAACCTATACAAATAAAACCTATGGAACAAGCTAAACTGTTTTGATAGTGTAGGGACATGAATGTGTCGAGTAAGCGTTTTGATGTATGATAGAGAAGTATGAACTAGCGATCAGTAGTAACTGCGCACTGCGATCGCGTGTGGACGTGGATTAGTATTGGGGAAAATATAAACTACAGTATTGAGTACCGAAGTCCTTTTATTAATCTGCGTATCCACAAGTAATTCCCATACACAGTTAGGATAACGTATTATAGAACACAGTTACGTTACAGTGGTGACCCGACTTTGAAACGTGAACCTTCAAAATAACTTTAAGTGAGACATTAAAAACTGTGGATTGGTATAAAATTAGTGCTGTTTTAAAAAGTGTAAAAGTAAAAGGACAATTTTCTAAAGTAAAGACTCTAGATTTAAATCTCAGACTACGGCGTCCATATCGCTGGACTTTTATTATTGCGGACGTTAACCAAGCGATATTAGGTGCGGATTTTATAGAGCACCATAGTTTATTGGTAGATTTAGCAGCTAAGAAACTTATTGATAAGAAGACAAATTTATTGACATTTTGTAGAATCGTCAATTGCGATGAATCATCAGTTAGCACGATAGGTTATGACCATCCTTTTCTTGACTTATTATCGGAATTTCCTGAAAGTACTAAGCCGGTAAATTTCAAGAATTTGGATCGTGATTACGAGAATGATGTTTACCACCATATTGAGACGACGGGTAAGCCGGTGTTTGCACGCGCCCGTCCTTTACCACCGGATCGTTATCATAAGGTAAGACAAGAATTTAGTAGAATGCAATGGGGATATGCAGACCGTCAAAGAGTGAGTGTGCCAGTCCATTACACGTAGTTGAAAAAAAGAATGGGGACATTCGGCCGGTTGGAGACTTTAGAAGATTGAACGCTATTACCAAACCGGACCGTTACCCCGTTCCAAGGCTCCACGTATTCACGTATATTTTAGCAGGTAAGAAAGTTTTTTCAAAGATTGATATTAATAAGGCATACCATTATGTGAAGATGGCACCACAGGACATAGAAAAGAATGCAGTAATCACAAATTTTGGTTTATGGGAATTTACACGTTTAAATTTTGGCCTTAAAAATGCAAGCCAGACATTCCAGAGATTCATGAACAATGACGTATTAAAAGGTTTAGATTTTTTATTTAATTTTATTGATGACATAATTATTGCTAGTGACGATATGGAACAACACAAAATGCATTTAAGAAAAGTATTTGAAAGGTTAAATGATTTTGGCATAACCATAAATTTAAATAAATGCGAATTTGGAAAGTCTAATGTGGAATTTTTAGGCTATAATGTTTCAACTGACGGAATTCGACCGCTTGATAACAAAGTTAAGGCGATAGTAGAATTTCCTCGCCCTGAAACAGTAGATCAGTTAAGGAGATTTTTAGGAATGATTAATTTCTATAGAGCTAGTGTACCTAAGGCGTCTGAAGATCAGTCGATATTAAATGAATATTTAAAGAATAGTAAGAAGAAAGACAAGACCGAAATAGTTTGGACAGAAAAATCAATATCAGCTTTTGAGAAATGCAAATTAGGACTTAAAAACGCAGTAATGATTTCACACCCCGTGTTCCTTTATCCTTGATGACCGATGCGTCACAGAGTTGTGCCGGGGGAGTCCTTCAACAATGGGTTAATAAAACTTGGTTGCCTTTAGGTTACTTTTCAAAAAAGTTCACAAATGCCCAGCAGAAATATTCCACGTATGATAGGGAATTAACAGCTATTTTTATGGCTATAAAGCATTTTAGATATATGTTTGAAGGGAGAGAATTAACTGTATTTACAGATCATAAACCCCTAACTTATGCATTGAACAAATTAGAGAGTAAAAATGACACACCCAGACGGACAAGACAATTATTATTTATTAGTGAATTTACAACGAACATTTAATACATAAAAGCGGACTATACACTGCCCGACGGCGATAGATTACGAGGAATTAGCGGACAGCCAGGTATGCGATGCTGAGCTAGCAAAGTTGTTGAGCGAAAAGAATGACAATATTTCTTTAAATAAAATTCTCATTCCTAATAGCAAAAAAATGATATACAGTGAGGTTTCAACTAGTGTGTGTATATCGCTTTTCGTATACTAGGCCATATATATCGGAAAACTTTAGGAATATGGTTTTCAAAAATGTACATGACACAAGTCATCCGGGTATTAGGGCCACACGTAAGTTAGTAAAGCAAAGATTTTTCTGGCCAGGATTAAATCGTGACGTAGGTCAATGGGCCAGAAAATGTATTCAATGCCAGAGATCGAAAATAAGTAGGCACACCATTTCAGAACTACAAAAATTCCCCGAAGCGAATCGCTTATCTCATGTACACATAGATATCGTAGGTCCCTTACCTACCACGGAGCATGGGTACAGATATCTTATTACAATGATAGACAGATTTACTCGTTGGCCAGAGGCTATTCCTGTAAAGGAAATTACAGCGGACATTGTAGGCAAAGTGTTCTATGACACCTGGATAGCCCGTTTTGGCGTGCCTGATCGTCTAACAAGCGATCAAGGACATCAATCTATTCTAATTAAGGACATAATCTATTTAGTGAGCTTTTAAAAGTATTAGGAGTAAAAAAAATTCGTAGCAGCCCTTACAGACCGCAGGCCAACGGGATAGTCGAGAGATGGCATCGGAGTATGAAACAAGCCTTAACAGCTCGGCTTATTGAGAATACTTGTTGGTTTAAAGAATTGCCCACTGTGTTGTTCGGGGTGGGAAGTTGGGGTTGGTGTTGGTGGGAATCGCTGATGGAGTGAGGTCAGCATTCTGCTGTGTTACGTAGTGGAACACTAGTATAAGCAGAACCCCGACCAGTCCGAGTCATCCACGTCCTAGTCGTCCACCCTGGGACCTACTGCAGCCACGCTCACGCGTGCCCACTACCTAGAGCTGCAGATGAGCTGAGGATGCAGGGCAAAAGGCGAATATTCTGCGCCTTAAAACAGAATCCACCCACTAGAGAGGTAACCCGTATAAAACCGAGCATGTCTGGATGCTCTAAAGTGGCAGCCCCACTATCAGACTAGGGCACAGTGGCTTAATGTCCTGCTTGCCTGAAAAACCAACGATTCAAGAAACCGAAACAGTGAGAAACCGGACCGATCTTTTACCGACGACCTTTGGCATTAAATTACGGACACGAATTGCTTTTTGGAATATAAAAACGCTAAGTAACGACACTCAACTAGCACAAGCAGAAGCAGAAATGATTAGATATAATCTACAAATACTTGGTTTAAGTGAAGTGCGTAGAAATGGTTTTGGCGAACTGAGAACGTCCAAAGGCCTAACTCTTCTATACTCCGGGAAGGAAAATGAGGATGACGACCTTGAATATGGCGTCGCTTTCCTCCTCTCTAACTCCGCAAAGAAAAGTCTTTTGGACTGGAAACTGATCTCAGACCGAATCATTTGGGCCCGCTTTAACTCAAGAGCACGGAAGATCTCCATTGTGCAGTGTTACGTTCCCACTAACACGTCTGCGGAAGACATCAAGGATGACTTTTACAACGCTCTAAATGCCACACTTAAAGGTATTAAGAAACAAGATATTGTGATCGTCATGGGAGACCTTAACGCAAAAGTGGGAAGCGAAAACAGTAACTGTGAGCGCAACATGGGCAAACATGGACTCGGAGTACGGAACGAGAGTGGTGAACGGTTTATAGAGTTTTGCCAACACCATGACCTGACCATCGGTGGGACACTTTTTATTCATAGAGATGTACATAAGTACACATGGAACTCCCCTGATGGCTCCACGAAAAACCAAATTGACCACCTTGCGATCAGTTCGAAGTGGCGCTCGTCACTCCTCGATGTCCGAAACCGAAGAGGCGCTGATATTGACAGCGACCACGAAAGTAGTCGAAATGCGACTCAAGATTGCAGTTGCGCGACTAGCTGGTGCCCCTGGTAGAGCTGGAAGAAGGTTTGACGTCACTAAACTGCGAGATCCTGAAATTTTGAACAGGTTCAGGCTTGAACTTCGTAACCGCTTCACCGGACTTCTCGCCGACGATGACTCAATAGACGGAGAGTGGAAACGCATCAAAGTAGCCTACACAGAGACCAGCTCTTTTGTCTTAGGTCATACTAAGCACTCGCGCGTGCATTGGATGTCACAAGCTACTTGGCAGCTGATAAACGACCGTAGGGAACTCCACCTAAAACTTCTAGGAACCAACGACGAACTACAACAAGCCGACCTCAGACAGCAGTATCGGGAGATTCGTAAGAAAATCTATCGCAGCTCGCGAAAGGACAGAAGGTTGTGGGTTGACGGTATTGCTGACCACGCTCAAATTGCCGCTAACATCAGCAACATGGGAGACCTGTATCAAGCGACTAAAATCTTGGCAGGAAAGATAAGTCAGCATAAAAAGCCTCTAAAATCAAAAGACGGTCAACTTATCGTAACAGCAGAAGGGCAACTACAACGCTGGCGTGAACACTTCGAGGAAACCTTTCGTCCCACAGCTACGCATGGAGGCATGCAAGACACATTTCCACCACCCAGGCCACTAGACATCGATATCGAACCACCTACACGTGATGAAGTGGAGAGAGCGGTCTTGGGTCTTAAGACTGGTAAAGCACCAGGGCTTGATTTAATAGCCGCAGAAATGTTAAAAGCGGACTTGGCTACTACCGTCGACACGCTGACACCTTTGATTGGGAAAATCTGGGCCAGCGAGAAGCTTCCGGAGGACTGGAATAGGGGCCTTCTTATTACTGTGCCCAAAAAAGGTGATCTAAGCCAATGCAGCAATTGGAGAGGTATTCCTCGGCCTTGCTCTCGGCCCCTTCCAAGGTTTTCTGCAGAATTATCTTGGACAGGTTGTCTGCAGCCGTCGAGCCTCTCCTTCGCATAGAACAAGCTGGCTTCCGGCCTAACCGCTCGTGTACCGACCAAATTAACACTCTTCATATCATTCTCGAACAGGCATCAGAATGGCAGAGAGAGATTTATCTTACCTTTGTTGACTTCGAAAAAGCTTTCGATACGTTGAGATGGAGCAGCATATGGTCACGACTCTCTAACATTGGTGTCCCGCCAAAGATAATTAACCTAGTTAAGGCCAGCTATAGGAACTATTCTTGTAGAGTGATTGACGATGGTCTCGTCTCAGACGATATTCAAGTGCACGCAGGCGTCCGGCAAGGCTGCTTACTCTCGCCACTACTTTTCCTGGTTGTTCTCGACCGGATTATGGATCGCATACATCACCACCAGCGTCGCGGAATAGAGTGGGGATTAACCAACATCTTAGAAGATTTGGATTATGCCGATGACCTCTGTCTGCTGAGTCACACGCACCGCGACATGCAGTCTAAGTTGGACGACCTGGAACGCGAGGCGGGATTTGTGGGACTCAAAATCAACACCCGGAAAACGAAAGAAATGCGTGTTGGAGTTGAGAATCGCACCCCAATGCGGGTGGGTGCAGAGGACATAGAAAGCGTTCAACAATTTGTTTACCTCGGAAGCGTCGTGTCTGAAACTGGAGGTACAGAAGAGGACATCACTTCGCGCATTGCCAAGGCCAGAGCAACCTTTGCACAACTTCGGCCTATATGGCAGTCACGGATGTTGACGCGTCGAATCAAGGTTAAAATATTCGGATCCAACTTCAAATCTGTGCTGCTCTATGGGTGTGAAACGTGGAAGGTCACCAAACACATCTCGCACCGACTCCAAGTCTTCGTTAACCGCTGTCTTCGCCGTATTCTGAACATCAACTTGCCTGAAAAGATCTCTAACGAGCAACTTTGGGAGCGCTGTCGAGAAACCCCGATCAGCCAGCAGATCAAGCTACGCAAATGGAATTGGATAGGCCATACACTCCGAAGGGATCTCAATCATATTCCCAAGCAGGCGCTTGATTGGAATCCGCAAGGAAAGCGGAAGCGTGGCCGTCCCAAACAAACCTGGCGCCGAACAGTTGCGGACGAGGCAAAGAGAGCCGGAAAGACTTGGAGCGAGGTGAAACACGAGGCTCAAGACCGAACGCGATGGAGACTCACTGTGGACGCCCTCTGCCCCACCTAGGGGTTATAGGACATTAAGTCAAAGTAAGTCCACTGTGTTGTTAGGCTTGCGCTCGGTAGGGAGAAGCGACAACGGCACAAGTCCGGCCGAATATTTATATGGGCAAACACTCTGATTACCTGGAGACTTTTACAATGTCTCGGATAATCGAAGTGCTGGTGAGTATGAATTTGTGAACCAATTAAGAAATAGTATAGACAATCTCAAGCCAGTATCGAGTTCTATGCGAGACTCGCGTACCATTTTTGTACATAGCGAGTTAGGTAAGTGTGAACATGTTTTTATACGGAACGACGCGGTACGAAGGCCGTTAACGACACCGTACGATGGTCCTTATCGTGTCGTAGCAAGAAAAGGTAAAGTATACTCTGTCCAATTACCTAATAGAATTATAAATATATCAATAGACAGGTTGAAGCCAGCCTTTTTGTTATATGATTCAAGCCATGACGATTGTACCGAACTGAAAAAGAATTGTATATCTATTGATAACAAATTAACTGTTAGCGATAAATGTACATATGACACTACATCCGGAAATGGTAAAATAACCAAGAGTGGCAGAAGGGTAAAATTACCAGTAAGATTTAATTGTTAAAAGTATTTTATTAGATATTATAGGTATTATTCGTTTATTGTATTTAAAATTTATTGGACTTACAGTTTTTTTAAGTAAGTAAGCAAATTCATTACCTACAATTTATGTTAAAGTAAATGCATAGTGATAGGTATATGAATTGCGAAATGTAAAATTGAGTTTCAATTAGTTTAAATATTAGCCTAGTTATTTTAGCAAACAAGCACCTAGTTACGAGGTAACGTTGTGGTAAGCACATTTAACTATGTTACAGTGAAAATTATCAAGAATGGCAACGCAGCAAACCGTTGTTATGCGCTCCCAGCCAGTGACGACGCCTACTGCAAGCTACGCGTAATTTAACCCTCTGTGCTTATCGCAATGTGTGGAGGTGTGTTAGGTATAGTTTATAGTGATTTGAATAAGTTTTGTTTTATGAAAAATTTGGGGGGTGTAGTGTAGGGACACGTGTAAGCATGAATGTGTCGAGTAAGCGTTTTGATGTATGATAGAGAAGTATGAACTAGCGATCAGTAGTTACTGCGCACTGCGATCGCGTGTGGACGTGGATTAGTATTGGGGAAAATATAAACTACAGTATTGAGTACCGAAGTCCTTTTATTATTCTGCGTATCCACAAGTAATTCCCATCCACAGTTAGGATAACGTATTATAGAACACAGTTACGTTACAAATCGAAATCCCATAAGTATTGCCTACCGATTCTCCACAAACTCCTTCTAATTCCATGCACAACTTTTGGGAATCAATTAATTAAATATAACTTAATTCCTTTAAGAATTAATTAAAGCTCGGGAACTCATTGGGTAGAGGCGGTATCATTCAGCATGATAGACAAAAAGGAAGAGATAATATTTTTACGCGAGCCTAAAGCAGAGTTGTCCTGAAATAGCTGAAATTATGAATGTGACGAGACGATTAACCTTTTCCATGCATAAACAACGGAATTTATTTGGTATATAGATGAAAAGATCCTTAGATAATGTTAGAGTTGTCTTATGAATCTTTAATGGCAGTGGAATTTTTTAATTAAAAACTTTAGTAGTATGTACTTATTTAATGATAAGTATATTAGAATAGTAATTTTCAGGTAATAATATTAAATAAGACGATATAATATGACAAAGAGCAAGAGGTGCGACAATACAAATAAAAAAAATATTTGGGGTCACGCATAACGATACTAATTTCAATAATAGTGATAAATATGACAAGAAATCATAAATTTAAGTTGGACTAAGTAAGGAGAATCCAAGGCCAACATGAAAAATACTCATATCTAAACGACTACGTTTCTTTTTCGTATTGTCAGTTGTCATTGTCATTGCTAATAAAAAGTCAAATCTGTCAAAGAAACAATAATAATTTATATATTACTTGAAATATTTATAAATGCATAAATTAATTGGATTAATTTTCCACAACATATTTACAATCTAATTAGTTATGTACTGCATTTATTTCGACCTATTTAATAAATGGTTATATTGCACTTAAACGGTGATGTTTAAGTTCTAAATCATGGACACAAATATACCTAATTTCAAGTCTTTACCTAAAATAATAGATGTGGAGTGGAAGCTGGAAGTATTGACGAATACGCCCGGCATTGGTTCAGACAATTTACTGTATACAATTGTGTTAAAAACTGAAGGAGACAATGTTAGATTTACGTGTGGTACTCAGCAATTACAAGATTTGGTTTATAAGTTGAAAGACCTGGTAAGACACTGTGAAAAGGTGAAAACAGAATTTTCTTGAAGACATGTGACGAATACTCAAATGATCATTCCAAATACAAGTTCCTTGTATATTGACACATTTTGTAATGGATATATTATTGTATTTTTATAACCAGCATATTTGAAGCTTTAATTAAATAGTCGCGTAAATAAATGATGTATTTTATTCCAAATTTAACTGGATAAAGGATGTTACTAATAAGATCAATTCTTTATGCAGACGGTTTTCTGATGATAATTTATTTTGATGTTGAATTTTATTTTATCTGCACAGATAAGAATTTCTTTAATATTTTATTTAAGGATTTCAAGTAAGGTAAACAAAAATATATCTAAAATAACTTTATTTTAAATGGGTGAAAAAAATTCAATAAAATCACAATCACAGACCAAACAAAAAGTAAATACAAGGACAAAAAGTACTACATTTCTAAACATACAATAAAACACAAATCCATTTCCGTAAGATTATCTTAAAATATCACAATATTAACAGCTACTCTATGATTCTACAATGAACAATTTTAATCAGACTTAGACATATTCTAACAATGTTTTACTTACTATTCTTCTTCTAATCACTGCTGTTAACTCTAGGTTTGTAAATATTCAATGAACTTTTACAAAACTGTTTTGAAAGATTCAAGCATATTTATTGTATAAATTTTGATAAGACAGAATAGTAAGTAAATCTTTAAACTTACACCAGAATAGTGGCATTCTATTAAACCATTGGACAATACATCATTTAGTTTTAGGCCAGATGTTCTCTTACATAGTATCAGTTTGAAAACTAAATGTGAGTTTATTTTATTATTTATCAAATATAGTATCAGTTACGAAGCAAACTTATAAATGTAGAAAGCTATCTACATATTACAACCTATGCTTAGGTAAGTTGTCAATAGTTATGGCTTATGTACTTGATTAATAATGTGCCAAACCATTGTTTGGAAGTGTTATGTTAATAAGTAATATAAAAATATCTTACTTATTTAATTCTACTACTTGTATTTATTGCATTGAATAGTCAAAATATGTATTCAGAGATCATAATTTTTAT
The DNA here is from genome assembly GCF_905147105.1 of Pieris brassicae. Lineage (NCBI taxonomy): Eukaryota > Metazoa > Arthropoda > Insecta > Lepidoptera > Pieridae > Pieris > Pieris brassicae. Next base: position 1,291,020 of record NC_059669.1, read on the forward strand.
TCAGTTTTTTAACTAGATTGCATATTTCTTATATGCATTATATTAGTAAGCCCAATGGCATTAAAATACACAAATCCTTTACTAAATAAATCACAAATTAAGTCAGATACTGTCAATTTCAATCATTTCATAATATTTAAACACAATATTCAGCAATAAGCTGTATTCTTTAGACCAACACCAACAAGGTATATTACATGCTTGTATTACTTTGCACCTTTCAGCACATTTGTTTCATCCCATAATAGTATGATAATTTTAAAAAATTGTCATGGTGTATCACAGGACAATTTATCGTAATGGTCTATATTAAATAAAAAAAGATACAAACAAGTTACATTAATCTACTAGAATTCATAATTATAAAATTTTTGTTGGGAGGATATTAAATTCAAGTTGTGAATAATTTAAGAATACTGGTGCGGTTTGTATAAAATATGCACAATTTTAGTAATTTAACATTTTAGTAAAGTAGTAGTAAGATCTACTTTATAATTCTAAGTGATTACATGAAATTATGTGACAACTTTATGAGTCCGACACAGTAGGGGTGATTAACACTCTTGGCTATAAATTAAAACATTAAATGAGACAGGTGCAAAAATCTGGCTGATTAATTTAAAATTACTGTAGGGGTTAAACTTATAGTTCCACAACATTTTGAAGATTCATTAATGTGTAGAATCCTACATTTACATTTATAATATTAGTTATGATTATATTTTAATAAATTCTTATGTGATGCTTAATTAGTGTTTAGACTCAAGACAGTATAATAGTATCAAATTAGACAAAATGAACACATTTTCAGCGATTTTAACATAGTAAGCTGCCTAGTTCTTAAATAGTGGTAATTTAGGACGTAATAGCAAAATATAAACCATTTAGCAATAAACCACATAAATAAAACTAAAATAATTGATATTGCTTAGGATTTTTTTGCACACCACTTTTAATAGGACCTCCAATGCCAACAACGCCTAATCATAATATTGCACAATATTTTCCAAAACCTTAACCAAAACAATAAAACAGAAGAAATATATTTCTACAAATAATTCACTCATTAATTAAATTACAATATGCCGTTTAATCGAAATCAATTGATAAATTTTATAACTTTTAGTATATTAGAATAAAAGTAACACATTCTTCAAATATAACATCCCCAGTGAAAGTAAACCATCATGAATCAAGTTTATCACATGTTTTAGGTAACATTTACTTATAAACCACAAACAGTAACTCAAAACCTTTGACTCAGATAAATTTAGGGGATATGTGAATAATAATAATAACAAGTTGTATTTAACTCTAAAAACAGATGGCCAATTTCAACTCCAAATTTTTGTTTGATTTTGCTGTTTAAATACATTTATAAGGTTTAAATTTCCATATACCTTTTTTTAATGTTTATAATTCATTTGTAGGAAATTTTTGCATTTGAACCTATTATATGGATTTTGTGTAGTTAAGTTATAAAATCATAGTATTTTCTAACACATTATTAATTCAGAAACAATTATATTTTGAGTTACTGTTTGCTAAAGTTTAATATTTTAAAGCGAGAAAAACTTTAGGAAAGCTGCGGGCGGAACTGGGTGAGGGGGCAGAGGCCCACCGGCTTCTTTCAGGCGCTCTCGATACTCAGGACACTAAAAGATTATTTACAAGTTAATTCCTGTCGAAGCAATTATACTGTCTCCTACTGTGTCCTAAAAAAAAGGCCATTCTTTGTCTACGGCCGTAAACAATAGTGACCTGTCAAATAAGAGATACTCAAAGACAACTTTAATAAAATATATATAAAATTCGACGGATTCGTATTTGCTGATTTTTGATGTTAAAAAATGTAAGTGGATTTATAAATTTTGGGTTAATAAAAATCCTAAATACCTGATCTGCTATACAAGGGTGTCCCAGCGAACGCCAAAATAGACATTTGCAATGTCTACAAAGAGACAATGTCTCAGCGTATTGCGCATCTTCACGAAGTCCGTACAACCTTTGAAATTAAAAAATAGTTCTACTAATTTAACATTACAATATAAAATATATTCTCATTATCATTATATATGTTTCAAATTTTTTTTCAAGTACATTTTATGTTCAATAAAACTAACATTATTATTTTGCCTATTACCTGGTTTCACAGAATATTTATGATCCTAAAAATTATGAATGAAAACATTTAGAATAACTAAATTCTGACCTCCTGAGCTGATGGAAGAGCTTCTTCCAATCAGTATCTGCATCAGTCTTCTGCACAGAGTCGATCTGCTGCGACGTGAAGTGGAAATTTACCAATTCCCGCCAAACACGATGCTCCGAACATAGTGACGCCATCACTGACCAGGCTGACGACGCTGCCTATTCAATATTTATATACAGTAAATCCCGCTTAAGACGATTTCTCAAGGACCCTACCAAAAACGCGTCTTGAGCGAAAAATAAAACGTACTACATACTATTATGTTCTAATTTTAGTATATATTGGTATTTATAAATTACATTAAATACGTATTGTAATTATAACTACATTATTTAAAATAATCACTTATTCTGGTGTGACAGAAAGATTTTGTTGCATTAGCAATTAAAAGATTTTCAACATTAGTTGAAGAACAGTTGAATTATGTTGAAAATCGCTTTGATCCAAAGAAGCTACATAGCGTCTTAAATCATTAAAAGCTGTAATGCCTGGGCGTTTGACAAAACCGGAGTTGACTCATCTTCGTCTTCATCGTTATCACTTTGGGCCTCGTTTTGTGTGTTATTCACTTTCTCAATAAGATCTACGGTGCTACATTGTCATCAATGGAAGTATAACCGGGAAGACCTTGCAGTATCTCGGGTTCTTCATGTGCGGGCGGGGGGCCTTTCTGGGGGCTCGCGTTAGAGCGCTCGATTAGACCTCTGGGCTCGGGCTCGGGCGTATTAAACGGGATGACGAATCGTATTAAGCGTTAAGAAATGTCTCAAGTTGCAGTGACTGGCGTAAAGTGGCGTATTGTGCGAGAAAACGTATTAAGTGTGACTGTACTTTAAGTTAAGTTTTCTTTCGCATTTCTCTTACATACATATTAGACAATAAATAATAATAACATACTAAGTAATTAAATTATTTTATGTTAACCATTCATTTTGTATAGTTAATAAAAAAAACATTACATACACAGATAGATAACGCAAATTTTAAAATACATTATAATTTATAAAGCGAATTTATTACATTATTTGCTAAACTGGAGGCTGAAGCTATTTAAACTTTTTATATGATGAAATTTCATACTCACATCCAAGTCCCTGTGATCCGATATTCTCAGTAGAATCTCCCTGATGCATTCCTCAGGCAAGTCATGAAGCTTAGGGACTACTTCCGGACCAGGCTGAAAGAGTTTTACAATTACTCTCTTAATTAAATTGGTGATCGAGCCTCCAATACCTCTGAATAGGTAACAAATCAAACTTGGTTAAGGTATTCTTGATTAAGCGCTTAATCGTGTATCAGAATTAGGGTTGCCACCTCTTTTACCAATTAAAGTTAATTGGTATAATATATACACAAGAAAAGAGTACATAGTATCAAAGTAAAGTAATTTTTTTATTATTATATTTAAAAATATATATTTTATTATATAACGAAAACTGTAGTAAAAACTTTGTGAAAAAATATTTACGACTAAAATAATTACATCATGCGAAGTAAAATACGGCTGTCAACCCCTAATCTAAGTCTCATTTCAACATATATCACAGCACTTGTTCTGTGTATAGTTTGACGGTTTGTTTTATTGAAATAATTTAGAACAGACTGTTTATTATTATCTCTTTTTCTTTCAAAATATATAACTTCGTGGTGAAAAAATATTTTGATTACTAGAATAAACAATCTAGTTTTAAGTAATTACGTTTAAAACACCGGACTCATACCAGCCATATCGACCACCACAAAACCGTGTTCGAGAACATACCTATAATTTCCAGATATTTCGATAAATGTGTAGCCTTTGGCACTCACCTCCTGTATCCGAATACTGTTAACAATTCTATGAATACGTGCAATCGCATGGTCGTGGTGACCCCATAAAGCGCGTGAGCCCAAAGGGCGGCCCCAGCACGAGCGGCGTTCGGCCTCACGAAGAGCCGTCACACCCACCACTAACGCTCGTAGGGCGTTTAAGTTCTGCTTCGATGTTGCAACTGACACGTAATCTTTACTTTAGTATATACAATAATTAGTATTTACCTAACGAATTTTATATCAAAATCAACTCAATAGAACGAATATTCTTTGTAAAATTATATTTCTTTTCGATATCAAAAGGTTAAGGTATTGAAAAAACCAATAGATATATTGGTGGAAAATAATATTGTGGAGTTCGTATAATCAAAAATTCGACAGTAAATGTTATGTAGTCATAAACAGAAATCAAACTAAAATAATATTATTCATAAAGGTAACAAGGTACACTTATGAACGTCTGAAACAGGGCAGGCAGGCAAGAAGAACTGGTAAGAAACTCTATGCCATAGTCTTTAATCGCCAACATTTGAGTCATATAAATTGTTCGAACTGGAGTAAACCAATCCCAAGGATTAGGATCTCTCAAAATTATCGTCAAATTTATATAAAGCTTTATTGATTAATTTAAGTTTAATGAGAGTTTTGAACTTAATCAGGGATAATTCTCGAATGTCATTTAGTAGTTAGTAAAAATAAATACAATTTCCATATAAAGAGTGGTTTATCATCTTGAGCCGGGTTGGTTGTACGCTAAGATTAGTTATGTTTCGAGTAAAAGCAGGACTGCTATTGAAAATCAAATACAATACCAACAATTGACTACTAAGAGATATTAAAACCTCCTTTTCGAGTATAGAGTATGGGGCATAAAGAATTCAGCGTCATTTATCATTTTTTTAAATATTTAATATGTATTATAACAGCACAAAGTTTAGTCATAAGTGACACGCCGTTAGATTTTGGAAGCGAAATACCTTGATCCGCAAGCTGTTCAAGCATAGACAGGAGCAATTTCTGCGCGGCTCCAGGCAGATGGGTTAATCTCTGGCCACACAGAAGTAGCTCTAACAATGCGCAGATGTAATTGAATCGCCTGACATCGCGGACAGCTGATGAGAAGTCCAACCGACGCACCGCTTCTGATAGGCCATTAAATCCTGCGATCTGAAAACAAATCGTAACCTTTTTTATTTCAATTTAACGTATCTAATAAGATAAAATTTAGACCAGAAAACAGTAAGAATAGTTGTTTTTATTTTCTATCCCTCCTTGCAAGGTTGTCATGCATTTGACAACAAACTTAACTTACTACAAAAACTACATGCAACTGAGAAACGTTTGGTCCATCGTAACAGACATTAGGATTAAAAATCAGATAAATAGTACTTTGTGATACAACAGTGTTTCATATTTAACGTAGTTTATATATGTCCGAGTTTTCGCCGCTCTAATCCAAACTATGTAATGATTCTAAGCCTAGATAAATTAACAACACTTACCTCTCTTGTGCATTTGATTGTAATATGGCAGTGAGGTGGTACCCTCGCAACCTCATCCTCTGAACTTTTGTCGCCATCTTCGTCACTCCTGGAATAGATGAAAAAACATCAACTTTTCGAAATTACCAACGCAACATAGTTTCGCACGCATATCGAAATTTTCCTTTTTGCGACCGAATAGTAATATTTACGTTAATATATAGGCACATAAAAGCAAAAGGACATAAACCATTCTAAGGAATCTAACTATCTATTGGTGACCGTTCAATCTTACGATTATTTTTGATACAATTGCGGCTGCAAATATTTTTTTAAAATTTTTCGCACAACTTGTTTAAAACATAATTGCTTTATTTTTTGTATAAAATAAATGTGTATCCTTACAAACAGTAGAACCTCTATAACTCGTTAGCAAAACGTTTTTGTCAAACGAAATAGTAATATAAAAATGTATTTGTTTACAACTGTTGTAGACTGCAAATGACTGTTGACAGCATAAAGTTGCTATTTAAAAATCACCCAAACATTTAGGTAATTATGACGCTAAATATAAAATTAGTATGGGCATTAATTACAACAAATATTACGCAATATTTATAGATGAAGACACGCAAGAATAAATATATCTTGAATAATTCATTATTAGTAATGTCAGAAGTGGGTCAGAGTTGAAAGCATAGCTGAGGAAACTGTTAAATCTTAAGATTACTTTTGATAATTGCAGCGAGTTGGTTATATTTTTACCGCAAAGGGACTAAATATGCTTCATATTGTAAAGATGATAATGAGTCCACCGTGTCAGTAGACCTCATATTTAATTCATTGTCACAAGAGTAATGGCCGACTAACCCCTGCTCGGGTCTATTAGAATATGCAGATGAGAATAGGGAACTGTAATAAGTAGGATTAGTGAAAAAACTTTGCATTGTAATTTGTGGTAGTTTGCCACAGTGGGGACTGGTTAATAATTAAAACAGTTCAAACATATCCATGCACAATGAAAGATTTACCCTACAGCCCTCTACAATCGGAATTATTGTTTGCGAAACAGGAAACACAAAAGTTGTATACATATTAAAAAAAATAAAACATTTCAAGCTGGCAATTCAAAGTAATTGTTCCACAGTTTTAAATCGCGTCGTAAAATATTATTTAACTTTGTTTACGAGTAGTAACTGCAGCTTTGCATACAGAAAAGCATGGGTCATGTTATGCTGGTCAGTAACTGGAGGTCATTGACGTCTGACTCATTCTATCCTAATTGGAGATAATCCGCATTAAAACAGCTCTGGATGTTGCAAGTATAAAAATTCTCATTTTTTTTCTCTTTAGTTATTTAAACTATATATTATTTACACAAAGTCCCTTAGCCAATAATGGAATATGGGGCAGATATATTAAGTTTTATCTATATATATATATATATATATATATGTATAAAAATTAATCCCAATTTCCCTTGGTCACGGCATCACGCGTCAACGGCTGGACCGATTTCGCTAATTCTTTCTGTGTTTGTTATCGTCAGGAGAAGGTTCTTATAAAAAATTAAGACAATTTATTTTTCGTACAAAATAAATGTGTATTCTATCATACAGTAGAACATTTGTAGCCCGTTAGTAAAACGTTTGTGTCAATAGCGAGGATAATATAAAAATGGATATGTTTACAACTGTTGCAGATTGCAAATGACAGTTGACAGCATAAAGTTGCTATTTAAAAAACCCAAACATTTAGATAATTATTACGCTAAATATAGAATTATGGTATGGGCATTAATTGCAACAAATATTACGCAATGTTTACAGATGAAGACACGCAAGCATTACTGTATCTTGAATAATCATTATTGGTAGTCTGAAGTGGCTCATACTATGATGCATAGCTTAGACGAATGACCTTAAGCCTACAGATAGACAATAAAATATTAGAACAACTGTCAAAATAAAATGTGCAATAGACGCTTGGAGCTTACCCAACTACTGTGGTTTTTAATCCACTAGTATTATGTACTACTAGTCTAAAGTATCAAAATGTTTATATATATTATTGATATTTACTCCGGTATGTCACATCATACTGAAGTCATACCCAGCGTTATGTGTATTACCCTACATCTTTTTTATATAGAGAATGGGGGGAGGGGCTCATCTGATCTTAAGTGCTACCACCGTTCATGGACATTCTTAATTCCAGAGGGTTCGCGAGTGCGTTGCGGGCCTTTTAAGAAATGGTACGCTCTTTTTTTATACTAACTATTTTTTCCTATGTGAAGCAGTGTTGGCCTAGTGGCTTCAGCGTGCGACTCTCATCCTTGAGGTCGTAGGTTCGATCCTTTCTATGTGCGCATTTAACATTCGCTCGAACGGTGAAGGAAAACATCGTAAGGAAACCGGCCTGCATTAGACCCAAAAAGTCGACGGAAGTGTGTTAGCACAGAAGGCTGATCACCTACTTGCCTATTTGATTAACAAATGATCATGAAACATACAGAATCTGAGGCCCAGACCTAAAAAGGTTGTTGTTGTTGCGCCATTGATATTTATAGTATATATTTTTTCCTACAATAATTAGACAAATAAGTAATATTACATTGACTTAATTTTCTAATACTAGTTGTTCTATAATGTTTTGACACTATGTTCGTGTGTTCGATATACCTCACTTGCACTTATATTCACGACACTACATTCATTAACTCAAAACGTTTAGTTCTCTTTAGGCGTCTTATTTATTAGTAAATTCTTTATTTTCATTTAATTTACATATACACTGTAAAAATTATTGTAATAAAACATCCTGTGTGACTAGAATTATTTTATGAAAACGCACCTGCCTGCCTGCTTCCTGCTTCCTCATAGTTATAAAACATGCATAGATTACACTAATTACATTATCGGTTCACGATTTCTCCTCTCTTAGAACCAACGGTTTGTTAAAAATGTTAAGAATAGCTGTTATTATGAAATACCAAGCAATCATTAACGAAACGAAAGTTAGCTGTGACAACTGTCAGTTTAGTTTCAAGAGCGTACCACGTCTTAAAAGCCAATCTCTGGCTTCAAGTCTCCCATCATTTCAAAAGTGTCAACTTCAGACACTTCAAACACGATAAAGCTGAACAGTTTGTTTGATGGAGAAAGTTAATCTAAGAAACTAATTCTGCAGTCAAAAGTTTTCGTGTTCGTGACCATTTAGGATACATTAAGATAGAACCGAACGCGAGTGAATAGCAAGTGGCCAGACATATTTTGTTTGTGGTTTTGAATAAACGATCTTGGTTTACCAACAGACCAGCTAAGCAACGAAAATGGTCGAAATATAATATTTATACAATTCACAACCGGAAGATGGATGGCGTTAGACCCCTTGTAAGCTGTAGACCATTTTTATACGAACTTGGTATTATGACAGTTAAGTTTATACATTCTTGAAGCAGTTATGACTGTAAAAAAACATCCAAAATTGTTCAAAACATTCAAAGAAACTTGCCTTTATATACCGAGGGATTAACACGGCTGTGGCTCCACCACAATGTATACAAACAATTGTTATAAAACTAATCACCTTCCTAGAAGGTATAGATCACTGCGATGTAATTCTTTCAAGGGGAAGGTGATAAAAATTGTAAAGGCTTTATAGCGCTGGCGAGTATTTGGACTAGAGATTTGACACCGATTGTAAATAATTTAACTTTGACATTATTTTATATTCTTCATAAGACATTGTTAAAATGTATATGACATTTGCATGCCTATTTAAATATGGCTCATTGTGAGGATATTAAAAAAAATATACAAACTGGTATGCCAATTATATTAACTAATAACTGCTTCGCAGTGAAAAGTGCCTCAAAAAAGATTTCCCCCTCGAAAGCACGGTAGAGATCTATAACTGTATCTGGATGATTATATAGTTATTGGCATGGCGTAGCAATTGTTTGAACACCAAATTACAGTAACAATAATAACCATAAATTTGCTTTCGGATTTAATTATTGCCTATTGTACTTTTTCTATTTGTAAGAGGCTGCACAATTAAACACTAAAATAACAGAATATTGTTAAATGCCGCTATTTCGGGATATATATTATGTATAAGGGTAGCTATTAGTGGAATAAATAAAGGCTCACATATTGATAATTTACACTCAGTGATCATAAACGAGACGAGAGCGAGCTATGGCTTCCAAAAACCAATACATTTTTTAACAAACACAAGTCAGACTTAGCGTTTTGAATTTTAAACTTAAAGTAACTTTAAGTTGGATCTCAGATATTTCGAGTAAAAAAAATCTTACATCAATCGTCAACATACCGCGTGAATTCAAGGTATTTGTAAAAAAATCCTTAAAATTTATAAAACCACGTAAATTATATAAAATAAATAAGACTCATATATAGACACATAACACATTTCTCATTGCCTTCCGCATGCAACTCATTCTACCAATTCCTGTACGCAACAGCGCAGTGATTTATAAAATTTTGCAACTTTGACCTTAATCCCTAAGGAATAAGTACCATATTTGCTTGATACTTTTCATATGTGGAATTTCGTCAAGGCTAGAGGTCATGTTATATTGGTTAATTTGAATTAAATGTATATCTCTCATGTTTACCACTTTAAATATTTTTAGAACCTCAAAACTAATTTGAAATTAGAGGCTAATTTATTAAGAGTCTTTCCTCCAACTTCGATTTTGTTCCTTTTGCTGAAGACTCTTAGGAAGACTCTTAACTGCTAATTACAGATTTAAGGTGGCTCCTGGTAGACCAGTACCAGACAGGTACCAGAGCTGGTGCTTTCCTCGTTCAACGAATAAGTATCGCAATACAGCGAGGAAATGCTGCCAGCGTTTAAAGTAACAACACTGCCACAGGAACTTATCTTTTTAACATTATTTTTTTATTCATTTTTAAAATTGATATTATTATATAATTAATGTTTTTGGTACTAAGATATTGTTGTTTGTTTTTCAACAAGAAAAACATTTAACATTGATATAGAGTCATATAAAGAAATTTGTAAGAATATGTATTTTTATAACGATTGGACCGACTTTAAAAATTCGCCATTACATTGCTGCATTCACGGGCTATGTGTTTTTAAAATATTGACGAAATGCTCAGCCTAGTCAGATAGCTCACTTTCCTTTGAGGCTACTTTATTACACTACTTCAGAACAAGGTCGTTTCAATAAAAGAGCTATCCGTTTGTGGAGTCAATGTCATGGATACATTATCTCTAAGGACATTGCAATCAGTTGCATAACACAACATATTCACATGTAACGCAGGGGATCGTATTTTTATACTGCGGACATGTATGAAACCTCCTTATATAAACTTTTAATTAAGTTATCAGTGTGTGCTCTGTGTTACTAGTTACTGTTTCCATTAAATTAAATTTAAGTTGTGAAGAAAAGTGACTGATTTGTAGCCAGTTTCGATTATTCATTTAAAATCCGTATCACTGATGTAACAAATATACACCATGTTACATATATAGTATATTCTATAGTAGTTAAGTCGGGATTTTTGGGATTTACGAAGTAGCGGCAGTAGTAAGTAAGTAACTTGATAATTAATACCAACATATTAGTGTGTTGTGTCTGTCTTCTTATAAAGTTCATTGATTGAGTAAATATTCAGTCACTCTCTCCGCTGCGACCCAAAAAGGTTGACTTAGTTAAAAAGACATATTTTTCGTTATCCGTTAACGAAGGCATGCTACATAAATGTGTCGAATTAGACGTTTAAGTTATAAGTATAGTTCTTTGAAGTCGGAAATTTTAAGACCAACAAGCGGTTAATGAAATAACTCATTGTTTATGGAGCGCGAATTCTAGCGAAATGCCCCTAATTAAAACGTTACAGCTGCGATTTAAGTAATCTTATTACAAAAGTTTTATACAAAAGAACGCCAACGTTATTTGATTAAAGGAATAATTTTCAATAAAAAAGGACCTAATAATACACCCTTAGCGACACCAACACAATTACTGCGAACTCTGAATAAAATTGGAACCCGTAAGGAAAGCGGAAGTGTGACTTATGTCGGAGAAAGAGCAACCGTCCCCACACACCATAAGAGTTAAGGACTAGATATGAACTGTTTTAATGTTTATTTTTTTAACAGCACACACTCCATAACAAACTATAGAAGTCACATTCAAAGAAAGGGGCGCCTCAAACATTGTTTTAATAATACATATTATTATAATAACGCCATATTAACACATTTTCGAAAAAATATTGGAATGTTTGTAGATCGATATTACATAGAAGCCAAGATTTTTTGTATTCTCAGATGAAACGATAAAAATTGTGATTAATCGGAAATCTTAAGCGTGACATTTGAACATGCCAAAGACACGAAATGCATCTTTAACGGTGCTTTAGTTCTAAAACGGTCATGACTGCACCCAAACCAAGGATGGCGGAACGTTGGCAGTCGGCCAATGTATGGGCAGGCTATTCAACAAATTATGTCCTAATTCGAAATTTAAAACTATGTCAAGCGATTTTTCGTCACAGATAACATATTTGACCTGCAAATTCCAGTCAATGCAATTTTAAAGATCTATTGTAGAAAATTTATGTTGTGTTTTCCTTTTAATTATGCCAAATTGCTGTTTCATTGTGGTTTTAGTTTTAAATGGGTTTTAAGGCTTTGTGTTGTATTATAGTTGTATGGTGACTAATGATATAAATATATAAAATTATTAGTACATTTTTTACATAATGAAAAAGCTTCGAATTTGACTATATGTGTTATATACCATTGTGTACAGAATTTGTCTATTGAGATCTAGTTTAAATCTGCATCGTTACTTAGACTTACATTACTTACCTAACGAATTTTCTTCAATCTACGGGCCTCCATATAAATAGGATCGTTGTACCGTAAATACAGCTATACAAATAAATATATATAGCATCTATAGGTAGATAAGCTGTAGATGAGTAAGTCTCGTAATCATTGGAGTTGCAACACTTTCACTATTAAACGCGAAGCAAACTTTTACTTTCATTTTAACTTTGTTTTCAGTCCGTATTTCATTTCTTTCTAAGATAGCAGGTTTTTCTTGCTTTTTATAAGCTGTAGGGCTTTCTGAGCCAGATATTTCTTTCAGAAAAGTGTATAAATATATGAATATATAATTCATTAAATATATAATGTCAAATGCAGTACATGGCTTTATGTCACACTTAGCGATAAGTATAGACTTTGAAGTTAAGGGTACTACACTAAAGTATAACACAACAGTATCTTAAATTGTATAGATATTGTAAAGATCCAAAACTATAGACAATTACAATTTGACATCATTTTTATACAATGCTCTAACTACGTATATAACGTGGAAAGGAAAGCAATGCGGCAGTCCTCCAGTGCCTAGACCTCAGGGTGCTTGATGGTTACTTTATGAGGCGACATCCACTACTCTTTACTCTTCATACCCTCAGCGAAAACTAACCTCTCGAAAAGGCCACACAATGACACAATTTATTAAATTATTTCTGAATTACATAGATTAACAGACTGTTAAGTGAACTGTCAAAAGGTTGGCTTCACGTCAGTTAATATAATTCGCACATTGGAGTAATCTCCAACGGTAGCTTATCTTGTTTAAATAAATAAGGTATAAATTCTATTCGATTTTAATCTGTGGAGCGAAGGTGAATCTTCATAGCAATTATTAAAATAACATCCGTACGATTCGCAAATTAAAACTCAGTTTCCCGTTCAACTGGCCCACTATCCAACCCTGACACACTTCTTGTGGTCCACTTTATTTTGAAACACCCAATTTTTTATCAATTCAGATATGAACCTCGAAAAATGATAGTACCCATTCATTTAATGAATTTTATGTATTTCATGGGCTCACAAAAATGTTACGTAAAAATTGTTTTAAAAATCTGTTTATACATAATTAAAAAAAGGAGTTATAGAATTTCAGAGCAGTGTTGGCCTAGTGGCTTGAGCGTGCAACTTGCATCTCTGAGGTCGTAGGTTCGATCTCCGGAATTTAACAACGGTGAAGGAAAACATCGTGAGGAAACCGTCTTGCCTTAGACCCAAAAAGTCGACGGTGTGCATCAGGCACATAACTTGCCTATTAGATTAACAAATGATCATGAAACACATACAGAAATCTAAGGCCTAGACCTAAAAAGGTTGTAGCTCTACTGATTTACTTTTTTATGTAGTTATAGTATTTACTATAAGGGCGAGGCCCCACTAGTGCGTCGTCGCATTGTATGCTACATTTACGTTGCTACTACATATACATACCGTTGCATCTGCGTCTCAGCCTTCGCAATCGACAGACACAACCGTCTTCTTATGTTGCTTTTATTACGCCACCGCCGAATTAAACTTAGAAACCATAGAATATTCTGGACATCTCCTCTGATAGCATTAAAAAATAGTGATGGTCAGTTATTTATGTAGGAATATAGGGAATTGTTGTTAGATGAAAAGAAATTTTTAAATTTTTTGAGAATGAGTGCGGCCAGCTTTAATTATTCTCCCCCCCCCTGCTTCGTCTCTTGTCCGTCGATCCGTTGAAACGTCGAGCGTGACGACGCAATGGTGTAATGGGACATGTATAAAAAATAAAATGGTAAACTATTTAACCGCACCGCAAGACGCAACGCAGTAATGGGGCTTCGCCTTTGGGGACTTTTTATAGATAAAGATATCTATCTGTTTTAGTCTGCCCACCAGGATGTCGAGCAAATTTATAATGTTAAATACATGCCAGTGCCACTGATGTTATGTAAACAAAACGAAATAAAATTTTACGATAATCACTAAAACAAGGTTTATTGCCTTCAGTTATCAATCAACAATTAATTTATTATGAATTGATTGTAATAAACCCTAGTTCTACGTCTAGTATATATTTTTTAATTTTATCGTTCGAGTTTGATCACCAATATATTTTAAAAAATGCGATAAGAGACATTTGTTATCGCTAAACTTGTATTTTTAAAGTCAATGATTTTTCTTTGATATACGTAAATTGTGGATTTTCAAACTAAACAGGAGAAAACAAATGTACCATGTAAATATAATTTTTACCATAAACAGTAATCAATTATTTATAAATAAACATCCTGATTTAGCAGGGAACACACCCTTTACTGGGTGTATCTAAAATAACTTTAACCTTTATGGTTTAGGGTGTGTTCGGGTGAATGATGTTAGTTTTATATATTCGTGATCAATTGTGCTAAGTTCTGAATTTGAATTTGTTTTATTAGAGAAATTATTCTAAATTTAATTTACTTCATGACCAATACATGCAATATTTTCTCTGTGTCATTGATACGTCAGTTGTCAAACCAAAAATAGCGAAGAACTACCTCTAACAGTTTTAAGTAGACAGTACTCCATGTAACGTCCCTAGATTTAACGACAATACTTAGCAAATGCTAGGGTGTATTACCCCTTATCAATGACGACAGCAATTCACCGTAATAGTTAAAACTGCAGAGCTATGTACGTCCTTTTGTCACTTTATTGTCCTAACCCATGATAAACTCGACTGTAGGCGTCATACATAACCGAACTTTTTTTATAAATCTGTTCTTTTGTGTACAAATTGGAATTGCTTTCACGGGCTTTAATACGACAAAAAAAGTGAGAAAAAAAAAAACACATAATTACTAACACTAGTCTGAAATTAACTTTTTCCTTTTCTAATACAGATAATTTTTAATTTTCATTTTTCCATTTAACGACAACTCTTTGTATCGTAGTACAATATCTTTGTTATCCTAGTTTAAGCGTATGTGTACACAGTACAATACTAGTTTTGTATTCACCAGTTTAATATAAAATTTAAACCCTAAGTAAGCATGTTATCAAAAATTTCTTTGCTCCTATTTAAGATCAGTGTTTAGAAAGTGTGTAATGGATGTTGCGAGTGTCATTTTCCTGTAATTGAAGAAATTTAATTGATACTACATAACGTTATGAAAGCATATAGTTTACTAAGAAATTTAATTATAAGAATTTAGACAAATTGGCAACGCAGAGAAACAAGAGATCAAATCTCAAAACTATGTCAAATAATAAAAAAACGTTATGTTATTAATGAACTTAAAACCAAAAAATAAATCATAGAATTGAGTTTTGACTTACGAAGGAATTTAGTGCGACTTGTAGATGAATTTATAACTAACTTTAAGTTAGTTATAAATTAATATTTAATTTTGAATGTTTTAAATATTATTTTTGAATTTAGTTTAGGTCAGTTTTAGTTGAGATATTTCTAGAGTTATGTTTTTTTTATATTTATGAAATTATTGAACTTTACCATCAGTAAGCCTTTTTTATTTTTACTACTATACTAGGGTTGCACGGAAGAAATCGCTTGTTAGCAATAAGGCCGTTGCCCAATAATTTAAGTAACTTTTTTTATATGTATTAAGGTGATGGACAAATCAAAAATTGTATATAAAAATGGCGGCTTTCTCATGTGTTGGTGTTTAGGTAGCTGCTTTTGATAGAATTATGCATTTGAGAACTTTATTTGTGTTTAAAAACTGTATTTTTTACAGCAGTTATTACTGCAATGTCGCTAATGCATTGTTCAGAAATCCCGTTTTCATTTTTGAACTCTACAAATCGCGGTGTAAGCGCTCAATGAGGTTTTAACCTTGCTTCTTTGACCTTAATCCTACTGCAACGAGAATTCAGGGACTTATAACGAGCAACGTAATAGTAATATCGAGTTATGAAGTTTTAACCCAGTTAAGGGTGCAAATCGACCAAGAGTTCAAAACCCGTGACCAAAAGGAATTTTTCTGTACGCAATTTGTATGAAAATTAAAATGTAATGTTTATTCATTATATGTGTGTATGAGCAGTGTTGGCCTTGTGGCTTTAGCGTGCAACTCTCATCCTTGAGGTCTGGGTTCGATTCCCTGGCTGTGCACCAATGGACTTTCTTTTTATATGCGCATTTAACATGCTCGCCTGTAAAGGAAAACATCGTGTGGAAACCGGCTTAACTTAGACCCAAAAAGTCGGCGGCGTGAGTCACAGGCTGATCACCTACTTGGCGATTAGATTGACAAATGATCATGAACCAGTTACAGAAATCGTAGGTCCAGACCTAAAAAGCGCCACTGAATTAATTATTTTATTTAATTCATTATAATTAGGTATGCATTACAATGTGTAAGATTTGGAAATGCTTTTAAGTAACATACATGTGTCAGTTTTCAACAGAATTAATATACTTTTTTAACTGTTTACAACAAATTCTTCTCCTAAATATATGTAGATATATAGTTTCAGTAGCTTCCCCAACTCTGCGTAAGGTGTGTTCCGAAGCCAGTCCTAATAAATGATTTTTTTTAAATTTTGAATGGTGATCGGGTAGATGTTTAGTAGCCTATTTAACTTATTGTAGATTTACTGTGGTGAAGGTAAACATCAACAAGACACAAGTCTTGTAAGATTCAGAGCGCGATAATTACTCCCGAGTATCAAAAATGGATTTTCGACTATAATTTTTAATTATGGACTCTAAATCCTCCTATTTGACAGTTTTTCAGACTCTCTTCAACATCAAGTACATACTCGTTCGTCTACAATTATCACGAATGTAAATTATAAAACAATTCTTACAATTGAGTGTTCTTTTAACCGCTGCGGAAGTTCTGTACGGTAATTAAGTACTTCCGTCACGCATTTCGTCTATTTATGTTTCAGAGGATTTTTTTTTTTAATAAAATAGGGGGCAAACGGGCAGGGGGCTCACCTGATGTTAAGTGATACCGCCGCCCATGGACACTCTCAATGCCAGAGGGCTCGCGAGTGCGTTGCCGGCCTTTTAAGAATTTGTACGCTCTTTTCTTGAAGGACCCTAAGTCGAATTGGTTCGGAAATACTTCAGTGGGCAGCTGGTTCCACATAGCGGTGGTGCGCGGCAAAAATTGGTCAAAGTAAACACAGTATACAATACATCGGTATTATTTGAGTGAGACACAACTATAAAAGTTTGCTATTATTAACAACGTAGTTGCCGATAGGTGTTTTTACAAAATTTACTAATGTCCGAGTTTTTTGATGTGTCCTATATCATATGTAAATTTAATCCAAAGTTATTTTTTTGTGCAATCAGCGAGTTATTTCATATATATTTAACAATCAACAATTAATTAGTAACTAGACCCGTAAATAGCTTTTAAGTTTATGTCTCAAAGTTAAAATTAAACCTTCGTTTCATATTTGAGTCACTCGCTTCTTGATTTCGAAAGAATGATGGTAACGACCCCGTTAAAAATACGTTTTTGTGTTAGTCAATTTTAAGTATACAATTAATTGTTACTAATTAGTAATCGTTGAAGAACCTCCTGACATAAGGACGAAAATATAGAATATTAGTTTCAAATATTATATTTATAACCTGTAATAATTTTATTTTTATGAGAATTTGACAGCATTGAGCATGACATTGACATCTACAAAAACCGAGGGACACAATAGCCGACGAAAGACATCTTATAATACTGGATACATCTGGTAATCCTGGTCAGAAGACATTAGGAATTATTCTTCATTTTAAACTACATATTATTTCAATCTTTACACTACTGACTACTTGAGATAAGTTTATGGAATTCTTTGGAACCACAGAACCTAGGGCCGGATTTATGGATAGGCAACCGGGACTACAGCCCTCCACAATAGATTACGGAAATTTTAAATTTCGACTAGTAAACAACTTGACTTTTGACATACATATTTTTGTTTGATAACTAAAAAAATGTTCCAAATAAACTTTTTTTTCTTCTTCATTTTATTTGGAAAATAATTTGGGGCCAGAGGGCTTCAACTCTTTTGTGGTCCCAAGGCCTTCAGACCTCTAAATACGGACCCGACAGAATTCTTTTACGAATAAAAATCCCAATATATAAGCTACTAGTATTGGGATTTATATTTATGGGATTATTGGGATTATATATATACTAGTAGCTGACCCGGCAGAGGTTCTATTTAAATATAAATTAAATTATAAAAAATAAGAAAAAACCTATCTATTCTAAACTAGATAGTGATTGATAAAGTCACTTAAGAGTAAAATGTCGTCAAGCAAAGTGGACAGAATATGTTTTTTTAATTGTACCTAATATTGCAAATTGTCTATTTAAAAACGAAATGGAAGAGCGGTGTAAAATTTTGCTCAACGCTGTGTAATAACTTCGGTCTTGCGGTTTAGTAACAAATTGATTTCCTAACAATCTACCGATCTGGGTTGGTTCATCTGGCCTGACCTACATTCATCTTTACCAAGCCTACATCTAGATCGCAATTTCATCTGCAATCTATTGAGTACTTGATGGAGTACTTTTATTTTTACTAAATTATGTTCTCTAAAATAAATACCATAGAGAATTTTATTTTATTTGGTTAATTCATCTAAATCGTATGAAGAACTAAAAATCACTCTCTCGCAATAAGTACGATTTGTAATTGACTGGAACTGCAACTTGTAAATTAAGCATAATAAATATAAAACCAGACGTAAATATTATATAATTTGCCGTTTGAGCATCAAAGCGTAACATAGTATTATTACCTTTCTATTCATTCTTTTTATTTCATTATGGATTCAGGGTGTGGACTATGGCCCGCAACGTCGTTTACTTGGAATGAGAATATAGTTTATAGTCTAGATTTTCTTAAATTATCAAAAAAAAATTCAAAATTGGTAGAGCAGTAAGTAGAAAATTAACACACTCCAATTACAATGTTGTGGTGAGTATTGTAATTGTAAACATATTCGTACTTATTTTTATTAAAATAATTTTGAGTAAAAATGCGTAAAAATATACGTAAGAGGATGTACACACAGCTGTTGTGTAGGACTAACGAATTGTAAAATCAATAACATAAGCGAAACAGCTGATGAATGTTTACAGGAAATTACCAAACTCGACTATTGTGTACTTACCATTTTTGTTCTTTATCATCTGGGTTATTATAGTTAGTTATAGCGGCATATCTGCAATACAAAAAAGCTGGTAGGTTAAATGGTTTTCTACACATGACAAGCATTAAAAGCAACAATTAAATTAGTTAAGTAATACTCGAGGAAATGCTCCGTGCTCTTAGTTGCGTCGCTAATATCCGAACAAAGGATAGTTTGTTTTGCAACACGCACTTACCTTTGTGCTGTGCATTCGAGAACCTTTTTCTTCTCCCAGCCTTCTTGAGTTTTCACCCACACTTCACCAGGCGAACGCCAGTCTTTTGATATAAAAGGCATTTTATTTAATAATTGTACACAAAGTTTCGTGAACGTAACGAAACACGCGAGCAAACTTCCTCAAAGCGAGACGAGAATTATTGGTATTGCAGTTCCATGGAGAAAATACACATGTGCGAACGGTACAATTTGTTTAGAAAGAGATAGATGTGCGCATGGCTATTCCGAGATGCAAACGTCACAAACAGCTGTTTTTTCTGCAATGGTATTTCCGAATGTGCCAAAAGATGGTATAAAAGTCAATTATTATTTTAAAAAAATATATTAAATATAAAATTGAAAAATATATATTTTTAGCAGTCATTCAAAAATCTTTAATAGGTTTATAAAGCTAACTAATTGTAAATGATTTTAAAGACTCAATCGTTCGTTCATTTCTCTAGTTTTTATGGATTGATGATATTTTCGTTATTCTTCGGATATGTTTTCTAAGATACCTAAGTCCTTGCATATTATTAATAACCCTAAAATTATTCTGACAAGATAGTGATTTCATAAATGATATTTTATCGCACGTTCTATTTATTTTTTCCTTACCTGATGTTGGCAATTCTTTTCATATTACAGAAGGTTTTTTCGTTTGACAAAGTACTTTATAGTTTATTGATAAGTGAAGTCTGTGGTTTGCTATCTGCTTTGCTTGTTTGTTATTTTCGAGACTTGACAGTTCCTACTCTTCTAAAATTGTGATTTGTGAAACCAAATAGGTTAGGTGTAAAGAAATCGTAATGGGAGATTCTAATTATAAGACAAAAGTTGATACTGGCGAACAAAACCCAGTATTAAAAAAGGCTGAATTAGACTACATGAAGATTATAGAGCAGAAGAATCGCGAAAGAGTTCAAAAACTGCAACAATTGGGAAGACGTAACCGAATGACGGGCTTTTCGATTGGAGCGGGAGTTTTAGGTATTTATTTGTACTCCATCTTCGCTGTAAAGCAAGAAACTTTCTTGGACGATTTTGAGGAGCCAGCAAAAGTTCAACAATAATGGCAGCAGCAAAACCAATCGCGCAAATAAGGCTTCCGCCGCTACCAAGTATTAAAGACATCATTAGGTTATACAAATTGCGAGCCTTACGTGAGTTATCTCAAAATTTTCTTATGGAGCCAAGATTAATTGATAAAATAGTTCGCGCCGCTGGAAACATTAATAATCACGTAGTGTGTGAAGTAGGCCCTGGCCCAGGAGGTATTACAAGATCAATCATTAAACAGGCTCCTCGAAAAATTATTTTAATCGAGAAGGATCCACGTTTCCTACCGTCGTTAGAACTTCTTGCTGATGCTTGTAAAGATAATATAGATGTAGATATAGTGACAGGAGACATACTCAAAACAAACATTGCACATTTCATTCCAAAAGATATAAAAACAGGCTGGAATGATCCTCCTCCACCGGTCCATCTAATAGGTAATTTACCATTTAGTGTATCAACAATTTTGATGATTAGGTGGCTGGAGATGATATCCAGACAAGAAGGACCATGGGAACTTGGTCGAACTAGAATGACATTGACATTTCAAAAGGAAGTTGCCGAGAGGATGGCTGCCCGGATACTAGATAAGCAAAGATGTAGATTATCTGTTATGTGTCAAAGTTGGTGTACTGTTAATTACAAATTTGATATCTCCGGAGATGCTTTTCTCCCCAAACCAGATGTTGATGTTGGCGTTGTTACTCTTACACCATTGAAACACCCAATAATGAATCAACCTTTTAAACTAGTTGAAAAGGTTGTCCGCCAAATTTTCTCCATGAGGCAAAAGTATTCTTTACGTGGAGCTGAAACACTGTTTCCTGAAGAAGCAAGAGAAGAAATGGTTAGGAGAATGTACAAAATGGCCGAGCTGGACCCAGTGACTCGGCCATTTCAAATTGCCAATGGGGAATTTTCAAGAATTTGTGATGCTTACAGTGAAATAATTAAGAAATATCCAGAATTTGAAAACTATGACTACAGGGCACCTAAGAAACCAAAAATCCCGGCTTCAAATGAAGAAATAATTTTAGTAGAGTAGAATTGAAATAGTTATTTAGTTTTGATTGTAAATAAAAAAATTAACTACAATTGTATTTCTTTATTAACAAAAAATCTTTTAGACCATATTTCAGACAATTAAAAATAATAACAGCATAGCTTCCATTTTGCACCTAAAATTAGCACTTGAATGCTAAATAAAGAAATATTTTTTACACATATAAACACCAATTGTTTCCTGAGTAAAATATTAATTATTATTGAGAATTTTCATCTAATTTCTTTTCAGCTAGTTGTATTTTTTTCTTGAGTACTTTCTTATGCCTATTGGAAGCTAAATGTATGGAATACTCCTTATCACCAATAATTAATCTTTGACACACCTCACAATAATTACAAGAATGTCCATCAATTTTTACTTTCTCATCATGCTGTTGTGGTTTCAATGGTTCAACATTACAGTCGGATTCATTTAAATAGCTTTCTATTATATTAATAGCTTTGTTCTTTACATCTTCGTTCCATTTGCTCAGATCAGTTGTGTCCAGTTCATAAATGGGTGGGACCTGGAATAAATTTAGAGAAAACGATTAAAAAAGAGTAGTCTTCAAAATTGAAATTATTAAAATAAAGTTAAAAAATCTATCCATTTGGAGGTGACACTTTCCATATGCATATAATTTATTAGTAAATTAATGAGACTAAAATTTTTGAACCTCAATTTTTTAGTTATGACTTAAGTAACCTTTTTTCTATTCGATATTTGTAATTGATTTTACATATATAAAAGAATACAATTTTTTTAATCAACGCCATCTATTGCTGCATTTTAAAGCTCGCCCAAGTAGTATACGAAAATATATTCTATAACATTAGTTCAGCTACTCGATACTTGAGGGCGGTATTTAAATATAACAATTACCTCTCTTCGAGGTATTTCTAAAAATCTACCCCGAACCATTTTATTCTGGCGTCTAGCATATCTCCTCGTAGCAATTTTCATATTTTCTATACTATGCTGCAGTAGTTTCCTTCCTTCATCGCTATTTTTGCCCTCTTCCGGAAGTATTAAGTATTCATGAAATTCTTTAAAACCCAATGTTTGATAAACGCCTTTCGTGTAGTCTGGGGGGCTGGAACATATAAAATTTGGCTGTTAATTATGAAATATCCTTCAGTTTATTGAAAGAAGAAACGAATTTATACATATTTGTTAAAATAATTATTTCATATTGACTATGTATGACCACCACTGTTCTATCACTGTTGTTATAAAAAAGGTCAAACACACATAATTATTTTATAATAAAAATCCAACAGACATAGAGAAAAAAATGGCTAACGAGCTATCAATAATAACGTAATGATTTATTTAAAATTTCATTGAAATATACACGCTTCAACCATCTACTATAAACTCGTCGAGTCAGAGGCCCACCTAAATATATTAAGTCGACAAAAAATCCGACAAGATAAAACTACGCAACCGTGATTTTAATACGCAATTACCGAGTTAAAATTACATAAGAGTTCATTGAACTTTAATATTGTACTTGACATTCTGAGATTGGAATATATCGATTTTTGATCGATATTAATGACATGTTGATTATTTAATAATTTATTGACATAAACTATGAGTTATTGAATGGCATTCCAATTAGGACCGGAAATATACAATATATTGTAATTTTGGAAATCTTAAAGACTTGATAAGAAAATCCTTTAAGTTATACGAAAGCACATGACGGCGAGAAAATGTATTTAGACTATTATTATTAATTCGAAATGA
This sequence comes from Pieris brassicae, assembly GCF_905147105.1. Lineage (NCBI taxonomy): Eukaryota > Metazoa > Arthropoda > Insecta > Lepidoptera > Pieridae > Pieris > Pieris brassicae. The sequence goes on from NC_059669.1 coordinate 1,314,620, forward strand.
ATTCGCACTTACAGTATAATATGGAGTTTCTGTATATATAATATATACGCTAATAGGATCTTTTTCATTTCGTTTCTCAAGTCAGAATGTAATCTAATCTTAAAAAGCTTAAACTCAATTTTGAGGAAAAGTCGTTTATTTGTATACGTGACTGATATTAAATAACTACGGTAAAATTTAGTCTGAATGAACGGCAAAAACACATTTTGTCTCACACTCGCTTCGTCGACGACCCGTTTTTTGTGTTGATGAATGACTTTTGAGTTTTTTGAACATTGTTAGACGCTAGACATATTCGTTTTTACTTTTTGTGATAAATCAAAATAGAGTTATACGATTTACACAGAATTGTTTCAAATCATTCAATATTTTTCAATAAAATTTTCAATGAAATTCTATAAAATATAGGTCGTTAACATTCGTTTTATGGTCCTCACATCAATACTAACTAACTATGCATAAAACTCAGTTTAGTATCGCGCAGCCTGGACATACAACGACCAATATTTAAGGCTTGACTTGTTTAAGATATCGCAATATATGCTTAAAATGAGTACTAAGAATATCCATAGTGCAAAATCATGAGCATAACACACACCTTCACGAACATACCCTCACTTTTACACCACCACACATCACAGCCAAATTAGGTATTACTCGGTTCAATGTATTGAATAATTTTAATTGATTTTCCCTTTCGTAAATATTATGCATTTCATTGTGGTGGAATTGTTCGTTTATAAATATTATAAATATTGTTTTTAGCTTACGAAATACCCTTACCCTTGGTCGTAAGTTAATGGAAACATCGTATGACATAGACCTGCTTCCTACTTGCTTAGAGAAAGATGGTTAATGAGGAAGAAAATTCATAAGATTAGTCCCCATTGTAATAAAGTTTATCTGCCTCGTCACAATATTGCACGGGTTTACATGCTGCGGGTATTGACAATCTTTGAGATAAGCTAGTGCCTATAATGAAACTATAGAAGTCCTGTGGTGACAGGTCATCAGCCTGGTGACCAGCCTTCCATTAAGCTTTGCAATATATGTTATACAGAGATCGCAAATTAATTAGCCATTGCGATAGATCTGACAGGACCCATCTTAATAAATAATTATAGAGATTATGGACAAACATATATTTTTCTTTTTCGGTTTCTTTAATAAGTTATTTTGAGCCGTGTCTATTGAGATCAAAATGATTACGAAACATAATATCTACACATGTAATTTTTTCTTAATAAAATTTGTAATATTTATAATTTGTAATACAAACAAATTATAATAAGAACGTTTTGTTTATTGTTTGAAGAATTGTTTAGAGTTGATTTTATTTTAAGTAAATATTGAATGTTACCTAAGAAGAGGGCGCAACCGCGTGACGGGAAAGATTTTGCGGTTACTACTAGTATTTTATGAAGGGGTAAAGATTGTTTAATTTGTTAATTTTGATACTTTAATTAAACTTTTTTTTATTTTTTACGTTTATATTACGATTTAAAATATTTATGACTGTGCATAATTTAAAGTTTTTAACGTGATGTCTTATAAACCTAGCATTTATATAGTGTTAAGGCTAACACTTTCAATTACTTAACTGACTCAAAATGCTTTAAGAATTTCGCATTAGTCCCGTCGTGTCGAGGAGATGGGCGGCCTCAACTACACGTCTGTTGGAGAAATTATTAAAGTTCTTTTTTGAAGCTATCTATGTATATCGACATAGTAAGCGTACCAAAGAGCGTTTAGTACCGGAGAACCTTATTTTGGAGGCTTTGAATAATTACAACGTTACTTTTACCGCTGCATCATTATTATTAAAACGTACTTCTATATATTGGTTTCGAGACGTATTTGTAAATTAATATTTTTTTATCTATTATGTGTTTCTTATGGGATTAACATAATTCACTATAATGCGTTTTAATTGGTATTTACTTTATTCGAAAGTTGTTGTCCAGGGGCTACCGTGATCTTAAATAGTCTTTCCTTAATGCCAGAAACCTACTCTCTGTTCCATAGATTCCGTGGGTGTTAACCGGCTGATTAAAGACTTGTTTGCCTACCCACTAAGTGTAAACTAAATAGTAAAAATAATTGTCTAACCTTATCAAAATGCCGACCTGCAATAAGCATTCTATGCTTTGTCTCTGTCTTCCATATGGACGTTAAATTATTTATTTTAAAATATATTCATCAGTTTTCAGTGTTCGTAATTAAATATATATTAAATAAAGCAAACTGGATATTGTTATAGATTTCAAAAAGTACCAAAACGATTCTCTATAAAAATAGACGTATGACATACGAGCGTGGATGAAACCACAGATACACTTCTGAGGACGTTGCCCGGTCGCCATCTTTGTTTACATTTTAAGTGCTATTAGATATTCGATATTTTGACAGAAGCCGGCCGCCTCAATCCGAATTTTACCAATATTGAACAAATTCAATTGTTAGTAACATAAACGTGTTAAATTAAAACTATATAAGTTATTAAAAATATTGCCTAACCGATTATTATTTCATTATTTCAGTGATTTTTTGTTAATGATATATAATTATATACTTACTGTCCATCTTTCATTCTTTGTTTGTTGTGATACTCGTGAAAGTTCAAAAGCTCCTGGACCAAGCCTTCTTCCAGCATTGAATCCACCCTGGCGTCTAGTCGCTCGTCATGTACTTTCTGGAACCATCGAAAAAAATATTAGTATATGCTCTTAACATACATTATAATTGGGGATTTCGTAATTCGTGTCGGTTTGTTAATAAAGGTACTTTTAGAATTTCAGGATTTTATTTGCATGGTTTAAGATTACATTTCTAAAGGAAATCCATTCCAAACATATAAAAACAATCTTTAGCTGGTTATGTAATCCATTAGTTAAGTTATTTATATATATATATATATATATATATATATATATATAATATATACATATCTTTATTGTTTTTAATTTATTATGTTAATAATTGAAAGCGTAAACAATATGTAAACATGAACGCTTGAAGCCAATATGAGCCCTTTAGTTTTTACCACACTCATAAAATGTAATTTAACATTATCTTTTCCGATAATGTCCAATAACATAAGTGTCAGGTCAGTTAGATTTACGTAATGGCTGGCACCCACTAAAAATGCTTATGTATGGTCAGCGATGACTGCCCTTTTGGGCGTCCCGCAGGCTCGTTTGCCCCCTATTATATAAAAAAAACTTCTTCAATAATTCAATTTCGTTTTTTGTTAATCCAGCGTCACAACGCAACTATTCCTAATATCTTAGTTATAAAAATTAAAGCTAGTTGTTACCCAGCTTTAAACAAATTGTTTCATTTAACATATCGATACAACAACCGCTTAACTTAACGATTTTCAATAAAATATTTATAATTTTTGGAAATAAACTGTACTCATCATAGGTAGCCTCACATGTGAGTGTTTATTGAAACAATAATCTTAATTACCAGTAATTATCGTAAACGCGCTTTGTTTCACGATCCTCACCACCAAAATGCAAAAACTCAGTTCTGTATCGCGCAGGCCGGACATACAACGACCACTATTTAGCCTTCACTTGTTTACGCTAACGTGGAATGTTCTTAGGAGTATTAAGAATGAGCATCTACATACACACCCTTACTTATATAACATAGCCATATTAGGTATTACTTAGTTAAATGTATTTAATAATTTTTAAAGATTTTTTCTTTCGTAAATGTACCTTTTTGTATCGATTATATATTCCATCTTTGGCTATATCTTACGTATAATCGTTTTTTGTTATATATACATAATTTATATGAGCTTGTAGCTTTGCTTAATAAATAAATCAGTATGAAATGATGCTTCCTTTTACACCATGTTGTCGCACTGTATATTACTAGTTAGTGCCGTAGATGAAATATCCATCTATCATCTGCGAACCTTGTAAACGTTTTTGACATTCATAAGCATGCGCTAAGACGCATCTAAATTTGCCAAATAAATTCAACAAAAAAGGCCTGCAACACACGTAATCCATGTAAGTTCTCTCCCATATACTACAAAATTTTATCAAAGGTATTCGATCGTTTTATTTGTAATTATAACTTAATACGGCCCTGGTGTACGTAAGTGTAAATCTGGTCACGATCAGGCATATTATTACCATGACAAGTATTATTTATTATTTTGATTGCAATCTCCATCACTGGAAACAATACAATTTAGTAAACAGGATTTAGTGGAAACGTATTAATCATTTGAATCCGTTATAATAATGGGACAAAAAACGTCTGATAGATTTTTATTTATAATTTATTTACAGAAACACATACGCAATTATCCTTACAGACTGTGCCAATACGATAATGACAAGAAAATTGATATTAAACACATAATATACTACAGCTAATGTGAATTCACTATACGAACATGTAATGTCGATAATGTCGCAACGTCTTTGATGGTGGGGATCCGTGCATCAGACTGGCTCTAACCCTTGGTATTGCAAATAACCTTGGCCTTCGCCGTCGTGAAATATACTATAATTTATAAGTTGTAGATAAAAATAGTACTGATATAAAACACTATCATAACGGCGTCCATGCGACGGGTTTTCTGGCCATGGCTGGCCATGCGCTATACTCGTGAACGGGTGCTACTTGTGGTGACTGGTCGTAATTGAATTCGTGTATGCGGTGATGTTAGTTATTTCGACTATGCTGTTCCCACGAGAATGTAAGTGCGTGCTCCTATTTCACCATGCCTCCTGCTGATGTCATGTGGAACATGGTGTAATGGTTGCAGCGCCTTACAAACGTGTAATACAAAAAGAAACTTGCCTACTAAAAACAGTGGCGGAGTTTATTGCCAGTTCTTCTCTTCCGTTCTACGCCCATGATTTGATAACTGGCACTAAATGTAAAATTAGAAGCATTTAATGTATATTTTTTGACGTTCATAAGTGTACATTTTGTTACCTATATGAATAAATGATTTTTGACTTTGACTAAAATAAGTTTCAAAGGGTCCATATAAGAATGAGAGAGCGCGTTTTCATGCTCGACACTTATAGCTTAGCCAGGAAAGCTCTGGGGTAGACAATACCGCTAGTACTTGCTTAGGCTTTAAATTAAATCTTTGATTAACAACCCACGGCCCAAGAGTCAAGACAAAACAAGGATAGATGCTCATTATTATTTTTCACTTTTGTGCTGTCCCAGCGAGCTAAGACAGGTCATACAACGATAGTTTATATATAAAAAAAACATTAATTGCTATTCCTTTGTCTCGCTAATACTCGAGAATAGCTGGACCGATTTGCCTAATTATGATCTTGAAATATTTGTGGAGGTTCAGGAAAGGTTTAAACGGTAAACAAATAATAATAATCAATGGCGCTACAACCTTTTTAGGTCTGGGCCTCACATTTCTATATCTGTTTCATGATCATTTGTTAATAGAATAGGCAAGTAGGTGATCAGCCTTCTGTGCCTGACGCACGCCGTCTAAGGCGAGCCGGTTTCCTCACGATGTTTTACTTCACTCAGGGATGAGAGTCGCACGCCGGAGCCACTAGGCCAACATTGTTCAAACAAATATTACGTAACGATAAATACTAAAAACTACGAAATTTTCAATAAAAACTGCTCCTAACTGGGAAATACTTGATGTCTTATACCCACTTTTCATATATTTATAGATGCCTTTAGAAATATATGTGTCAAATATGTAGTATGAAGTCCGATATGTGTGGTGTTTTGCAAATTTTGTATTCAGTTCTGACACAAATATACGTTGGTAATACAAAGTTCACTGGGTCATCTAAATAAATTTGACTTGAGATTATTCTCAATTTCAAATCCTAAAACTGAAAGGCGATTCGAATAATTTTATAACTCCAATACCTAAAGCTCTTGGATACTGTCGAATCGAACGAATGATCCTCACTACAATGTCGCCGTTGTACACGGCAAAACAGTTTTTTTATAGAACAGGAGGTTCACCCCATGTGTGATTGATACCGCCATGGATACTCTCAATGCTAGAGGGCTCGCGAGTGCGTTGGCGGTCTTTGGTACTGCCTTTTCATGAAAGAACCAATCGAATTGGTTCGCAAAATCTTCAGTGGGCAGTTGTTTCCATTACAATACACTCGGATGTGGAAAGACGGACGTCGTGATGATAGGGAATTTCGTATTCTGCCTCAACGTCTGATGATGAAAACCAGTTGCAGGTATTAATCCGAACAGCTCTAATTGAGAGGTAATCTCTTTTTAATCGGCAGCTGATGTCTGAGCATTCGCCGCCAGCACCACATCACCACTCAAAGGCATCGATCCACGTTCCTACTCCATACAGGAAGATAGGAAATACTGGAGCCCATATCAGTCTAATCCTGGTTTTGATACCAATTTTAATTTTCTTCCAGATGTTGCCTAAACGTTTTATGGCATCTTTAGCCATGCCCATTCAAGTTAAGAGGTAATAGACGAACGCAATTCATTTATTTACCTAAAATAATCAATACACAAACATAAGTGTCTCATGGTTGCAATGACAGGCCTGCGTCAATTACTAGGCGCCACATATAATTAGCTCGTTCCCTTGACTGTACATAATACCTATATTTTACAAGGAAATTGAATTTATGATAAATTATTAGAATATTGTAATGAGCCGTTGCTAGTAATATTATAATTCATGAGTTAGTAAGAATCCGAATGTTATAAAACAAACAGCAACTTTGTTCGTGCAGAATATAGTATATACATATATAATAATATATTTTAAATAAAATATATGACAAAAAAAAATAAGTTCTATATCTATAAATGAATGATATCGTAATAAGATGTTTACAAAGCGTCGCCATATCATTCAACATTATTTAAATGTATGATAAATAAATAAAAATGTGTTTATTCATTATAAACAATGCATTATAATGTGTAAGATTTGGGAATCCTAGTGTTGTCTTTGGTTAACATAGCTTTTACACCTCCTGCAGCTGAAAGCCAGCAATTTGCGGGGGGTAGGTCAGCGAGTGCTTGAAGATTCTTATATCAGAGGCCAACACATTCCTGGACGCAGAGCCAGCGGATTAAGTAAGCATACAACGGTATAGAGCATGTTTGTCTTAGTTTTGATTTTATTTTTTTACGTGATACAAGTGATATTCAATTGTTTAAAATTGTAGTCTGGTATAATTAGTTTTGTTTCATTTCCAAGCTAACCTAACCTAAACCAACAATGAAATATAAAGTTTCAACAATTTGCTAAATAGTAATCTTAAAAATAATTAAAAAGAAAATTAAAACAATTAAAAGTTTTGTCCCTGTGGCAGTGTACCTTTAACGTTGGCAGCATTTCCTCTTTGTATTGCGATACTTATTCGTTGAGCGAGGAAAGCACCAGCTCTGGGGTCACCAGTAGGTAGATAGTACCAGGCGCCAACTTAAATCTTTTATCAGCGCCTGTCCACTTGAACGCTACGGCCCAAGAGTCTCTACTCCAAAGGGAACAACATCGAAGTTCATTATTATAATAAGGTGAACGTACATATCTATGTCTTAAAATCATTAAATTCGGTTTAGAGGGAAAACTATAAATCACCAAAGTGAATCGAAGTGTACACTACACTACTAATAAACTAATATAGCTCCCTCTGTTCCCGCATTAAACTAAGCGGAGCAACAAGACAAATTAACAAGACCTTTGACAGTTAATTTTATTATTATTTAGTTAAATCTGGTTAGTAGAAAAGCAAAATATGTTGCTAAGCGCAACCTTCGAAGCCGACGAAGACTTATTACGGAAATATAAATATGTATAGATCTGATATGATATGTAAAACTTCTTCAAAGACAAATTTACGAGCCATTGTGTGGCAGAATATGCGAAGTTACCTAACATATTTTGTACCATATTCTTGCATCAAATTATTATTCTTATAATCATAGTCGGTATGTCGCTGCGATCTATTAGAGTCTCCGTAAATGGCGAGTTTCAATACATTTTTTTTTATATAACAGGGGACAAATAGGCAGGCCCACCTGATCTCTGACACGCTCTTTTCTTGAAAGACCTTAAATCGTATGTGTTCGGAAATACTGATCCTAATCCTTGTGATTGATTTGCTCTAGTTGAAACAATTAGTATAAACAAAACTTGGCGATTAAAAAGAGTGGAGAGTTTCTTTCCAGTTCTTTCCCGCTCTACACGACTTGCGAACTGGTAGTAAATGTAAATTTAGAATTATTTTAACATCTTTTCTGTTGACGTTCATAAGTGTACTTATTTCGTGAGGCGAGCACCATACAATGAATGTTTCTAGGCTAGGCTGTAGGAAGGAAAAAGAAACTTCTTCAGTTCTTAAATGATTAAAGTTAGTTTGAGTTTTAATACTCTAAGGAATGAGAAGAAAAATTGCAGTAACAACCATATATACTAGTTTTTATTTAGGAAAAAGGGATGGCATATAAAAATGTTCTATATGTTAGTATGTCGCTAATAAAAACGTAGCATAAGTAAAATCATATTAAGGCGACGTTAGCGAGCACCTAGTAATAACATAAAAATCGTTTTACATTTACACTAACATATGCACGTCATAAAGAAACAATTAAAAACTTTGTCTGAAATAATAATGTTTTTACAAAGCGATATAACATATAACCTTGTATCGCGCTTACAAATGACTTTAATTAGATAATTATAAGTTAGTTGAACCCTAGGTTGTCTAGCCTAAAGTGTACTATATTATTTTTATCTACGTAATCTATTATCATAATTTGTTAGAATGTTACTTTTAGTTAATTAGAACAGATGTATATCTTAAATATATTATGAATAAAAATCAAGCGCTATTCTCGGGTATATACGTCAGTGACGCTACAACCTTTTTTATGTCTGGGCCTCAGATTTTTGTATATGTTTCATGATTATTTGTCAATCTAAGGCAAGGAGCTGATTAGCTGGCACGATGTGTACCGTTTACCGTTCGAAAGAATGTTAAATACGCACTTAGAAAGTACAATGGTGCTCAGCCGGGGATCGAACCTACGATCTCAGGGATGAGAGTCGCACGCCGAAGCCACTACTTTAACACGGCTCATATATATACATATGTATATACCTCAGCTATATCTCTACATACATCATGCTCCTATTGATTTAAACTCCTCAGGAAGCTTGTAGAACATTTTTGACGTATTTTGAGAGCTTTAAAAGTCTTGTTCGAATAAGCACTGGAGGGACTTCTCCAAGAAGCTTTAGACAAACCATTTCCATACTTAACCTTGTCAATAAAATAATAATAATGTTCGTTATATAGATTATTCAAGTCATGGGTTTGATTCCCAGCGAAGCAATCTAGGTAAAGAGCGTTAAAACTGATATGCGCATGTATTACGAGTAAAAAAAACAACAATTAGAATTGTAAGTATGTAACTATTTCATTCATATAATATACTGCCCAGACGTATTTAATTTTTTCGTTCACGGATCTCTGTTACGCTTTATAAATCGTTTTTAGTACGTGTCGTAAATTCTTCAAGCCATTCATGTTATGTCCGCTTATCATGGACTTTTAACTTTTATATTCATTTGAAATATTAATCCAAGTTCTTATATTTCAAAAGATTATTTGGAAAAAGGCGAGATTTTTTTCTAACATTGTGTTTAAAATGCAACATATACAACGTTAGATAGCTTCTGGTTCGTCGATTTAAAATAACGATCGTTACAGATTAGTAAACACAGAAGGCTGACGCGCCCAGAAATCACTCGGGTTAATAATATGTAAGAAATGTCAAAATACTCTTACTTATATAATTAAGTCCTCTATCAATTTTACGTAACGGGCTATTTGACAGAACCCGTAAATCTGTCACATAGTAACAATTAACTAAAAGCTTGTCTTGATATGCTTAAAATATTTCCGTTACATAATGCAAGAATACAAACATGGCGGCTAAAAAAACCAGAGACAAAATTGGATTGACTTGTCAAATTCAAATATAGAACGGTGTGGCGATGGGACGCGGACACGATCGTTTGGCTCCATTTCTTCTTTTTATACTTGAGCGGGTGCTTCAGACGGAATCAATATTATTTGAACAAGGTTTTTTAATGTATAGCTTTCAGATCACCAAATGAAATTTTAACATTGAATATTTGCTTCCAGTTATACATATACTTAACGTCCTAATTTAACTTTTTGGAGTTTTCCAATGATAGTTATAAGTACGTAACGTCGCAAATAGCTGTCGTATATTCTTTCATTATCTGTGTCAGTATGAAACAAGGAAACATGTTTTAAGTAATTAATTTATAAACACTTCGTTGCAGAAATGTAATACAATTTACATAATTAAATGAAGAGAAGCGCAACTGGCGGACTTATCGCTTTCAAACGATCTCTTCCAGGCAACAATTATTTAAGTAATTATTACTTATAGTAGGTTTATGAAGTCTTTACTAATATGATTCCTCACTCTTTTGATAACAATTTGCTTTTATTTATTGGTAGTTAAATATGGTAGATCGTTTGAGCTTCAGGTCTTTAAAACTTTGTGTGAAGTGCCAGAAGCCATTTCTGCTTCATGAGGGCTTAATGAGTCGGGGCGTTCTATTTTTAAACGGTTGTCAAAACGCTACATCACATTAATATACGCCAGTAATACGATTATACAATTCTAACCGAGCTTTTTTTATATTTTCCTTGGAGCATTTTACAAAATAATGGTCGATGATTTTCTGATGATGACAGTTACTTAAAATTACATACTTATTATAAAGACAGCAGTTTATACTGTACCATGTATAAAAATATGTGTTTTTCTGGGATATAACATTGTTAGCAAAGCATAATTTTAGGTTATTTGCAAAGAGAATAGAAATGTGTTCTAAAGCAGTCGTAGTCAGCAAGACTGTCAATCTTGACAGACGACTATTTGACATATGACAAATAAGCTTATATGTTGGTATCAACGCCATCTATTACCGCAAATTTGGTATTCGCAATACAATTTAATCACTCCCTCTCGTTCTCTTCCTCATACCTCATACGTACTATTTATTCATCCTCGTTTTATTAATAAAAAATAAAGATAAGGTAACTTGTGTTATGAAGTCAAGGGCGGTCAGACATCTGTCCCAATGTTAACTTGCGAATAATAGTTTTACGAGCGCGTACGAGGTCATAGACAAGACTAGAGTCATGCGGAAGTAATACGTCATACGATAACCTTCTGAATTACAAAAGATAATTAAATTAAAAATAACAAGTCTAGGACAATTTTCATTTCTAAACGTTAAATGAAAATAGATACCACTATTCATATATAAATATAATTTTTAACTAAAATGTCACAACGCATACGCTCGCACTTTACTCTATATCATCGTCTATGATCGAAGGCATCTGTTACCTGCTGATGTCTATGAATCCACATGGCACAAACAATAAATATATTTTTAACTTTTTATAGTACGATTTGTCAGTAGGCTTAAATTTAAGCGATTACCTGGTCATCATCAATTTTCCAGCGACCATCTTGAGGTCTGAGAACAGAAGGAGAAGTAGCTGGGGGTAAATCTGAAGATTACGGTGGTGGTATTCATAGGTGAGGTGAGGTCCAGAAAAACTGGCAACCCTAATTATCTACACAATTCTCACGTATAGTTTTTATTGTACCATTAACAGCTATCATTGATGGCTAACAATCGTTATTAAAAAGTATATACAAGTCACGATTCGCGCCAAATCTGCGCGATCGCTGCTGTTTAATAATTGCTATATGCTGTTCATTATTATAAATAAATAGCAGGCAGAAACCAAGACTCACTATAATATTGTTACCATGGTAACCATTTAACCATATATCGCTTACAAGGGCATTAATAAAAAGGACATCGTCAAAAGGCGTCTCCAGCTGCAATTTTGATATTACTAAAATAAATAATATTACTGCTAAAGTTTACACTTCGTTACCATAATATACAACAATAAACAAATGAAAAAACAAACAAAGGTTACATAAGTCATTAGGCAACAGGCGGCCTTATCGCTAACAAGCGATTTCTTCCAGGCAACCCTAATATGGAGCAATAAAGAAAAACAAACACCTACAGAGGGTAAAGTACAAAAAGTGCATAATTAATTAACAAAAAAAAAAAAAAAAATAACATGTTAGGTATAACTAAAGAAAAAATATAAATAATAATATGTATAGACAACAATGTAAAAGTTAATCCAAAGGTTAATTGAGTAACAATTAATATACAAGTAGTAGCTAATTACGAGGCAGAAGAAAAATGATTCTAAGTATAAACGCGCTGACAAAAGAAGTAGTTTTAAGACAAATTTGCCTCGCACCACCACTATGTCAAACCAGCTGCCCACTGAAGTATTACCGAACCAATTCGACTCAGGGTTCTTCAAGAAAAGAGAGTACCAATTCTTAACAGCGGAACGTACTCGCGAGCTGTGGCAATGTGGGTGTCCATGCATGGTATCACTAACATCAGGTGATCCACCAGCCCGTTTGCCTTGTGTCACATAAAAAAGACACTTCTTTGTAAATAAATTATTACTAAGGTAGAAGCCCCAATAGATGATCATATACCATACCATATAAGTATTCACACTGTTTACACTCTGTATACATGCTAATGATAAATAAATCAAAAATCTCCGTTTACCGCACAAGACGTTACGCGACAGAATTGCCATCTAAACTTCTAATATGTAACTACTAATCGTGTACATCAGCCAATAGCGTGTATTTTGCTACATTTGCCCTTTCTCACTCTCTCTCAATCGGTCTCAATCGCTCTCTCTCTCTTTTCTTCGACAAAAACGCTGCACATCTTCGTAAAGTTTCCGTAATAATTTTACGCTCATGCGCCTAAAGAACTTTCACTTCAAAAACATTTTTATTACCTCCTCTGCTTAATGTATAAATTCAACCATATTTTATGGTTAGTCCAAAACGCATTGTTATGAAATCGATTAATATATAATAATAATAATCTAATTACACATGGCCGTGCTGCGTTTCGTTAAATTTATCAAACTGCTATACTTGATAAAATAGAGGTCTTCATTCGGCTGTGACCTCATCGCCTTAATCTGGTTTTGTAAATGGCTTATATTAACACTCCATATCTAAATTAATAACTATCAACTATTGTTAATCCCTTCGTAGTTATCGATTTGTTAGGATACATTTTAATTTCGGAATTATATCTGATTTATGGTGGCATGTTTTTCGGTAATTTTTCATCAGCTCACTCTCACGGGAACGTAGAATTCTTCAATGCAAAATGGTTATTATTTTATTTTTGTTTTTATTAATTATAACACACGGCCAGAATCTGATGTTAACTGATACCGCCGCTCATAGACAATCACATTGCCAGAGGACTCGCAAGTGAGTTTCCTGCATTCTTAGAATTGGTAATCTCTTCTTTGAGAACCCTAATTCGAATTGGTTCGAATAGTAGACAAAAACACTACAGAGAAAACTTTATATAATCTGTGAAGCTAGATAAATGTAATAAAGTTTCCATAGCATATATAAACTACAAGAAGCAATTGAAGAATCAACAATTGCAAGGATAAAATAAAATTAATATCAAAAGTAGTTGCTTTAACTAATAAAAGATAAATTTTAATTTGAGAATTGTTTATCTAGTACACATTTTTAGAAAATCACTTTTATATTTTGTTACTATTCGTAGTCGCATTACTTTGCATAAACTTGGCACAGACTAAGTCAAAGTTCGACTTCGAGTGTCTATGAATACAAATATGAAGTGTTGGATTTTGACATTCGAGAGTTATAGTTGACACGAGCACGTCAATCAAGCTTAATTCAAGTTTAAGAGCTGTCAAACCATTTTTCCTGTATGAAGTTTGACGTATTTGACAGCGCTAAGACGAAATTATTACGTATAAGGCTATCGGCCATACATTCATCGTAAGAGCTTTACCATCTCAGCCAATTACTTACCGTCAGGTATGTCTTAAATATAATTTTAAAAGCATACAGTTCTCCCTTTTGCTAATAAGCCGGTTTTTAAAAGAAATTCAAGGTATTTTTTTCTTAAAAGGTTTCACAAAACATTGTAATACATTTTTATAATATGTGAGACATATTGTTTTTTTGCTTGAGGTTCTAGGTTCGAACCCCGACTGTGCACCAATAGACTTTCAGTCTATACGCGCATCTAACATTCGCTCGAACGGTGAAGGAAAATATCGTTGGGAAGCCGGCTTGCCTTAGACCCAAAAGTCGACGGCGTGTGTCAGGCACAGAAGGCTGATCACCTACTTGCCTATTACATTAACAATTGATCATGAAACAAATGCTTAAATCATTCATCATCAATAAATGAACAGACCTAAAACGCTAGCGCCCCAGATTTATTTATTTTATTTAATATAATATGGATCTAAGGTCTCGTTTCAGAATCTCACCCGTTGGATAATCTCTCATTAAATGCATTTTTGATGAACTATTTCCTTGTATAAACATTGTACATGAAACTTTAAGTTATGTAAATGAAGATTCCGTTTGTAAAATAACGTGGAATTTTAATCCGTAAATACCTGTTAAAAATCAATATTCAATGTACCGAAAGCCCAGTGCCCTTAGGTCAAGACGTAAACAAACAATTCTTAATGGTTATGCAAATGGAATGTCATTCAATTTGGATAGTGCTCGGTGGCGAACAAACGTACACCCGAAATCGAGGTGCCCATACTTTTGGATGTATGGTACAATTCGTAGGCTTAGTTCATTCATTTGTGCCTTAAAAAATTGTCGCAATCCACATCCAGCTCATCTATATGAAAAATCATCATTTTCAGAAGTTTATACAGGTCTCGTCCAATATTTGTATGTAAATTAAATAATCTAAGCTTTCATTAATACAATTTAATAGGGTGGCTTTAAAAATGGTGGCGAGGATGAGGGACTAGTGGAAGAATTTGGAGGAAGCTTTCACTTCGTCGGAGGTCGTGTACTAATGTTAAATACATGACATGAAAATTTATTCAAGTCAGGTCATGTCATTTCAATTATTAAAAATGACTAGCTCCAAAAGCTCCACATTATAGATTAATGTGAAGAAGCATGGGCAAGAAACTCCATACGTTATTTATTTATTAGTGTACCACATTATACAGAGTAATAATTCTACGGCATACTTTATGAAATCTTCCATCTATGTATGTGTAAATAAATGTGTGACAATTGAAGTAAACATAAATGTTTCAAAAAAGAAATAAAAAATTAAAAAATACAATTAAAACATATAAAAATCTCTACCCCACAGCCCCACTACCGAATATATCCAGTTCTGTTCAATCTGTTAAAAAAATAAATAAATCAAATGATTACGAAATTACCTTTTGGAAGGGGCAACTAGTGTTTTTTTTATTTGCAACTTTGACTTTCAAATGTGCTTTTTAACTAGGCCTAATTGCAATAAAATATACGAGTTTGACCTTTGACTTTATTTATTATTAAATATTCAACCAAATCGCCTTTAACTTAAACAACTTAAAAGAACTCCAGACACTTTACATTTTAAAAAAGTGTTTTTCAAACAGTTTTTGTCGTGTCAGACCGCCGCCTTCTGTGATGAATCTATTCGAGAAGAAAAAATAAAAATGACTGCGCCTTGAAATTTGGTTTCGGTAATATTTATAACATTTGTATATTCGAACTGATTAATTGGGCAATTCAAGAATAATTAGTTTTCAATATAAATGTTATAAATATATTTTAAAGTAATCCTTATTAATGTAAGAAATTTACAGGTATAATAAACATCTAACTGATAGCTGCACAAATATTATCGATATTTTTTGAGCGTTGTTTACTCTGTGTTGTGTCCTCACACCTCACTTTAGCCTTATTAAAATTTAAATTTTTCACCCCTATTTAACAAACATAACTTGTATTAAAAAAAATCGGTAAATTAAAGCAACGTAAATCATATCTATCTTTCGTCTTTCACAAACACATTACATAGTCATCAGTCAAATAATATGTTCATATATTTGTTTATTTTAATTTTTTTTAAACCAATTGTGTTGGTTGATGAAACTTTGTAAATTTAAAGACGAGCGAAGCTTCCCTGTCACAGGTCTCTGACATACTAGGAAGGCCTCAATCTGAATTCTATTGTACATATATCTGAACAAATAAAGAATTTTGAATCTATCATACTTTTGTTTAGGAAGAAATTACAAGGAAATTGGTAACGATACACAGTAAGTAAAAAAATAATATTATTTTAATAAATTTTGGAACAATCTCCTTAACAATCAAATTGACCCCTACGTTGCTAAACACTGCTCTAGAGAAAACATAGACACACGAAAAGATCCGACTATATTTGACCACTGACATAGAAGACGATTTCCAAAAAAAAAAGGACCATTGAGGTCTTTGGGCTTCTTCACTATAATGAAAGTGCGCGCGCCTATTTGCCTATTGGTGATAAAGGCTAAACGTTTATATAATGTTTTATCACGATTCAGCATATAACAAGAAACGTAAATTGTTTTTGTTTGTTGTGTTAGTTTATTTGCTATGATTATGATAGATTCAAAATTCTTTATTTGTTCAGATATATGTACAATAGAATTCAGATTGAGGCCTTCCTAGTATGTCAGAGACCTGTGACAGGGAAGCTTCGCTCGTCTTTAAATTTACAAAGTTTCATCAATATATATATTCTTTCTGTCTACATAATTATGTATTTACAATGTATCGCGTTTGCTTGGCCCCAAGCGACTTCTCCAATACAAAGAGAAGATGGAGAAGCATGGTTAGCTCTGCCCCTTCTTAAGTTCTCATTTTCTCAATTTAAAATGTGTGATGGCTTTTTGCTAGATCTCTACTCTAGGTTATGAAAACTGGGACTCTCAAATAAGACACTGTAGATGAATACTTTTTGAAGAATTTCGAAGTCGGTTTTAAGGGAATTTGTTTAAAATAAAATATGACGCGACGAAAATCTAATTATAGTGAAGTCATTGTTTTTTAGTACTTATCGTAAGAGGCCGATAAATAGGTGTGATAACATCTCCATTATCTTGAATTGTTCATAATTTGAGGCTCTAACCCGGCTCAAAGAATAAAATTTAAATGTATTAGGAATTATCTTTAAAATTCAACCGTCTCTTTTCATTACAGCTAAAACAGATTCTCTAAGAAAGAGACGAATAGATATTTTGGAAAAATGAATTCTAAAAGATTAGTTTATATACATGTGTGTATAAGGTTACGTGGTCCTGCATGATATTCCAATTATTAGGATATTAAACAAAGTAAGAAAGTACCGACTGCAGTGCCACCTGCCTGGCTGATTCACAAATAAGCCCGCAAACGAATATAAAAAATTCATTCAAATCTATCCAGCCGTTAGAGCGGGGTTCAGTGACATACACACGTACAGTAGAATTATATATGTATATAAAGATATGTTAAAATGTTAAGTACAAATATTTAAACGGGGAATAAATGTAATGTTAATTAGTTAGCAATATTTTTATTACTTTTCCTGGTACATAATAAAACATTTTGAATTCATACGTAAAACCCATAACGTAAACATATTTTATGTTCCGATTCAATACTTTAGTATACTAGTCATTAAACTTTCGCTGTATTTATTTGATATTTCTCCTTTTATTAAGAAACAAACCTAACCGTCAATAACAAAGAGTGTAACGTCCTATACATACGTAATGGTTTCGGAGGGAAAATTGCAAAGGCAGGTGTCTTGTATTGAGGGTTCTTGAGCAATTAAATAATAATTGAAACTATAAATCGAATTTGACAGTACACGGCTAGGTGATTTCTATTTTTTTAATCGTTAGTCATAATAGTTATTAAAAGATATAACGAGTTGATCCGACTTGCAGATTCGGTCAAACTACGAAATCTAGTTTTTAATATCATTTTACACACAAATCTTTATTTTACTATTAATATTATTCAATTATTTTTAGTCGCAAACTAACTAACTGTCGTGGTCTCTGCATGACCAGAGTTTTGGATCACGTCTATGCACAGCATAATGCTGAGCCAGGGCCAGTTACAACCACAACATCAACTCGTGTCTGGTGTACAAAAATCGCCTCGTGTCAGGCCTTCTATAAACAGAAGGAATTCCATCACATCCCATTAAGGAATATCATTCTAGTTGAACGCTGTTTAGTAAAGAGACTGGGCTGTTGAACGGGTAATTAAGCTAGTTGGCTGCGACATACATATAATTTATTACCATTGGTATACATAATATATAAGGTCCAACGCGGGTTCGCTTGAGAACGCCTAGAGAAACTTAGAGGAGGCTTTTGTCGAAGGACAAGCAGTAAATGAATACATTAGGCATTGTCCATATATTAGGCGTGTAAGCTAAATAGGATTAAAGGCGTTTTTATTTTATTATAAGGAACGGATTAATTAGTACCTATCGGGAGCTGGATATATTCAGGTGCCTATGTTATCCGCTCTAATCCGCTGTTTTTCTGGTATTTTATTTTGTTAAACAATAACCAAAAATGACGATTTGTTTTTTTGTAACTTTTTGTTTACCAAAATAGTCAAATATTTTTGAAAAGGTAGCTTGTAACATATACTGTAGAAATGTAGTTATCATATGATGTGGTAAACTTCAATAAATAAATAAAAGGTCATCTAACAATTATTTCTGAGTATGAAAAAAAAAATCAGTGGCGCTACAATCTATAAACAAGTAGGTGAGCCTTCTGTGCCGGACACACGCCGTCAACTATTTGGGTCTAAGGCAAGCTGGTTTCCTAACAATGTTTTTCTTCACCGATGGAACGAATGTTAAAGTATAGTCCAGGTAGAAAAGATCCCTGTGATACTGTAAATATCCTACTAATGATGTGGTAAACTTGATTAATATAGATATACTAGACTGTTGTTTATAACAATTAATATATTTTCGTCCACCAATGTGTCTAATTAGGCTTTTTACATGTTATTCTCTTAATAATTGTATAACAGTATCATTTCTTCAAGAGAGCCTCGAGGTCCACCTATTGAATGAGTGGTTAAAACAAATATTTTAGAATTCTCATTTCAATAAGATGTTTATTCAGATTAATCTGATTTAATTTTCATATATCATTCAAATATAAAAGGATTTCTATATCGTGATCATTTGCGATTTACTGAAAAATACATTATGTAAATAAAGTGACGAATGTCGACCTAGACTTTATCGACTCTCCTGATCTTCGATCCCCGACTGTGCAACAATAGACTTTCTATGTGCGCATTTAACATTCCAAAGGCTTGTCCGCTGCTAGCGGTTGCATGAAAACAACGCCAACATACAGCAGGCAGCACAAAGCAAAAAGACAAACAGTAAATTGATACTGGAATGTCACACCGCACCCTGACAAACAGAGTTACCTTGCAGTGGATTTAGGGACACAGTGGATCTTTTGGGAGTGATGCTGCCGACGAGCTTGCGAGGAGAGGTTCGGAAATGATCCTTGCTGGCCCGTATCCGCTCCTTACCTTGACCCTCTCTCTGTAGATCTGCGGAACTCCAACATCAACGATGGTCGTGAGGTGCGGACTGCAGACAGTCCAAAATGGCTCTGCCAGCAGTCAACCCGCAACTTAAAAAGCAACTTCTAAACTTAAACAAAACCAACTCAAAAACAACAGACAGCCCCCTGTGCAGAGGAGTTTCAGCACAGAGGAATCAGTCACCCACGTAGTCCTGGAATGCGAGGCTGTAGCTAAACAACGTGCAGAAATCCTCGGAATAGGTCGCTCCGTCAAGTACACAGGAGGCTTCTGTGCGTTTTTGCCAGGACTTTACGCACAACGGACATATTGAGAGTCCGCAAACCATACCATACCATAGTTATTTAAAACAAAATACCACGTAAAGCTTCAATCACCAAATTCAACAACAGCACGGAGCTAGGTGACAATAGAAAAATGGAATAAAAACATCAACCTGTATATAATGAGGGTTCAACAGGTGGTTGAAACACACGTCACTCGCGTGCCAAAGTATTGGCCATTATTGACTACTGTAATTGAAAATATAGGCGAAATTTTTCCTTATTGCTTTCTTTGATTTGTTTACAAGCTTCAAAATGATAATTTATTCAAAATTTTCTATTTTAAAAGTGTGTCTACTGAAGAATCAAAAATGATTTTATTATTAAGTAACCAACAAATAATAATTCTTCATCTAGAAAAGGAGCCTCGCTAAAACGCTAGTACGAAGGCAGCCAATAATAAATATTAATACACCGAAATAAAAATAGGAATCAATAAATTATATGTATAACTAAAGATGATAATCGCAATCCACAGATTACAGAGCATATGGATGAGGTCTGGCATGGCACCTGCTTACACCGCAAACGGCTTGCAAATTGTAAAAATATATTCACTATTTCATTTATGGAAAGGGTGAACGAACGCTTTGTTATTTTTTAGTTTTTTCATATGTTTAAATGAACACTTTATTGTTTTTAAAGGCTCGTGAACTCCTTAGAGTCCAACCTTCGTGGGTAGGTAGATCTATAACAACCACGATATATGTATGTTCTTGAAAAACATACTGTTACAGGATGTATTTATTAGTGGCGAATATTTCTCTTTGTTCCTCCTCTTCGCCCCTAGTATCCCAAGGTAGAGAGTATCAAGCGACGCTAGGGGCGTAACATTACGTACATCGTGCTTCTCGCTGATATGGTTAAGAAGGATTCCCATATGTCAACGTACACGTACGTACGTAAATGCGTACTGAGCGCTAAGTCTAAAATCTGAATATTACATCCGTGCACTACATTTCGTTCTACCGCTTCTCTGTTCACAAAACAAATAGGACTTATTATTATCTAAAGAACTTTTCTCTCGAAATTTTTAAACAAGTATTCCTGTCTACAAAAAAAATATATATGTATACACAACGGTTAGTAAATGAGACACTTATTTCCAGTAGCTTCTGAACAAATTCATTAAACAATTGTCAATAATATTATAAAATAAACAATGTTTTTCAAATAAATGTTCACGCTTCGTTGTAAAATTACTTTTACGTGTAAAAAGCAAGGAATACTATTTGCCATACAGCTGCAAAGGCCATATAGGTATTTGCAGGTGCTTAAAACCTATCTAAGGATGTCCGTACGATATTTTTAGATTCTATGGTAAATTGTAGAGGTTTCTAGGCAACACTTAGGAAAAAAACCAAGGAATTCGATACAAGTAATTATTTCCAGTAAATAAAAAAGGATGAAAACAACTTAGAAGGTGGATAGATCAAATTAAAGAAACAACAGGTGGTACATGACGGAGAGTGGCACAATGCAGAGGGAATGGATGGACTTGGAGGAGACCTTCGTCAAAAAAGAGCACACAGATACCTAAAAATAATGATATAGAAACATAAATATGTTTAAGTGTACATATATCTGAAATTAAAGGCTATTATTATTATGATTGTTAATTTTTCCACGCAGTTTCTTTTTCCGAAGAAGCACAAGAGCAACCTGATGTTAAGTGCCTATGGACACTTACAATGGCAGAAGGCTTGCGAGTGTTTTACCAGCTTTTTTAAACACTTCCTTCCTTTCGTTTCCTTCATCAATCATCGTAGCACCAATTTAACAAGTTTCTATAATATCTGGATTTTCTACTGCAGATAATCATCGAGTCAAAGTTCTTACCCCAGGCATCCCACCTTCCCATTTCCTTCAGAAGAAGGCGTTTTGGTCAAAACTCCTGAATATCGGTGATCCAGATTGAGCATTCTGATAAACGAGCTAGGAAGTCCATAGTTCCCTTCCCACTTTGACATCTATTTTCATTTAGTTGTTATAGTTAAATTTTTTGGTGTTTTTATTATCTCTTCGTGTAGGTTACGTTTGCCTATAAGTGCTTGTCACATTAACGCTTGTATTTTATTTTAATTATACCATTATATCAGTGTGCCGAGCGTTTGCAAGCTTTTGTAAATAAAAAAAGTGTTCTTAATTATGGTTCAAGAATTTTGTAGTTGAAAGCGACCCGAGCTTTGACACAGCGTATTCGGCTAGGTGAAGTCGCGACATCTTTATTTTAAAGACATTCATGTTTATAGATTTTAAATATCTATAAGAGTTTAAATAATGGGGAAAGAGAAAAATGGTCGAGATAAAGAGAGAGACGGAGCCACTTAGAGGAGGCCTATACTGTTTAAGAAAAAAAAAAATTCAGTGTAACTTTTGTAAATATGGATAAATGTTTCAAGTAACACTGAAAATGTTTCGAACGGGCCAGTTAGAAACATTGCTATTGAAAACTTATTTTTGCATTGATTTGTCATTTGTTTTTATGAATTGGCGGCAAATCTTAAACTCTTGTAAAAATGAACGAAACGCGAGAAAATTTTCCGCCAATGATTTATTATGAGTTTCGTTGTGGGCTTACTTAACAACAAAGCCCCATCTCATGCAACTATTTACAATTGGTTTAAGCGTGGACGTAGCTATCTCAATGATAATCCGCGTGAGAGACGTCCTTTAACAGCGACTACTGAAGATAACATCAGTGCTGTGCGACGCATGATAGAGGAAGATAAGAAAGTGACCTATCAGCAGATACGGCCAAGCCTAGGCATTAGTATGAGTCAAGTTCAAAAAATATTACACGAACATTTAGGCGTCAGGAAGCTTTGTACCAGATGGATTCTCCATACTTTAACCGACGACCAGAAACACCTTCGCATGGACTGAATATTTGACTATGGCAGATGTCGAGATAATGACTTATACGCAATACAGTCCAGACCTGGCGCCCTGTTACTTTCATTTATATCCAAGAACTAAAGATAAAATTCGAGGTATTCGCTTTACGAGCCCTGTAGATGCGGTGAAAGCGTACGAAAATGTCATAGAAGAGACGCCTAAGGAAGAATGGGCCCACTGCTTTTCTCAGTGGTTCCATCGAATGCGACGATGTGTAGAGAGGAATGGAGATTACTTCGAAAAATCATTCAAGTATGGGCAACATTCTACATTAAGCCGTTTTTCTTTTTCTAAACATTTTAAGTGTTACCTAGGTATATGAGGCATTTTTAAAATTATTATTTTAAGGCAAGCTAGTGTACTCCCGATTTTTGCTTTCAGTGTTCGCCATTGTTGAATGCACACATAGACAGAAAGTACATTTGGGGATCGAATCTACGATCTGGGGGTCGTAGGAGTGTCACGTTGATGCCACTACGCCAACGATTGGTCTCTCTTGGCTTGGAGATATCAGGTCTCATTATATTATGTCTAGTTTTACTATAATACGAATTAAATAATCCTTTTTTAAAGTTAAAACATAGAATAAGTATATAACAATAACTTGTTTCGATAAATTATAAAAAGTTTTACACTCAAAGAGTTTGTATTATTGTCTTTGTGTGGTTTGTACACATGCGTATTTATTGCACTAGGCAATCTGATTAAATAAATGAAACCAGGTGCGAGTTAAATTGTTGCCATGCGAAATATTGTAAAGGTTAACGCGGGCATTCATTTTGATCTGGCAACACGCGATTCGATAATATTTTATTGGACCACACCTAGTTAATAGCTACAGGTGCTTTGTTTGACCGCCCGAAGCAAAGTTTACTTTGACTTTTAAACAACTGAGCGTTTCTTAAGGCAGCCGCGCACCATCACTATGTGGAACCAGCTGCCCACTGAAGTATTTCCAAACCAATTCAACTTAGGGTCCTTCAAGAAAAGAGTACAATGGACATAGCATCGTTCTTTAGTGTTACCAAAGGATCCTAAACTTATTTGGACATATAGCACGCAGTGGTCGAAACGTGGAGTAGCTTGTAGTGATCGGTAAAGTGGAAGGCACGACTTCCAGAATTCTATCTCCTATCGCCGGACCGACCAAATCAATGCAACATTATAGGCCGTAAATGAAAACCGGGGAGGATGCTATACACTAACACACCAACTAAAACCCCAAGGCACCACCAGAATTTTATCCGCTTTTCCACATGAGCTACGACAGTTGCGTCCGCGTCTCCACGATTATTGTAAGTTTGTATAGATACTACTTGACTTAGCAAGTATCAATCACAGACCGGGCCATTCCTTTTGTAGATATAGCTAGGGGAGATAAGGTCCAGTACTTGAAGAGATGGATCACCATCCCTTCAACACTAACACTCCACACAACATTCAGCAATAAAGAACGTGATTAAAGATGCATAACACAGAAACCTAAGGTCATCAAATACTATGTATTACTATGTATACTATATATTCAATACTATGCACTACCTGTAATACCATATGGATCTCAAAGGGGGGTGTCCACTAAATCGCAGCATACAAACAACAGGTGTATGATCGAAAGAACGATGTATCATTGGAAAGAGAGAAATAGAAAAAATAATAATATATAATCATTGAGAATAATAATCTGGCCGATGTCACAATGAAAATAAATGAACTTAAATTGAAATAGGCGGGGCAGATGGCAAGAGAAACAGAAAAGTGGAAAAACTAAGTACTAAAATAGCCCAGGTACAAACGCAAACAGGAAGATGAAGGATAGACCAGATTATAAAAATCAAAATGTATTTAAATTTAAAGTAACTGAAATAACTGGCTTTTATTTTTTATTAAACTGAGGATGCATTAAGAACCAGCAGCAGCAGTGTCAGCCTAGTGGCTTCAGCGTGTTACTCTCATCCCTGAGGTCGTCGATCCTTAACTGTGCACCAATGTTTCTTTGTGCACATAACATTCGCTTGAACGGTGTAGGAAAACATCGTGAGGAAACCGGCTTGTCTAAGATCCAAAAAGCTGACGTGTGTCAGGCACAAAAGGTACGGTACTTGCCTATAAGATTGACTGATCATGAAACTGATACACAAATTTGAGGCCCAGACATAAAAACGTTGATTAATTTATTTTTTTATTCATTAAGACGGCCCGGCCCTAGCTTCGATTTGATTTATACATTTGTCTCAATAGATCATTCCTGAAGGATTTTATTTTATTCCCACTAGGTTTGATTCCCGGCTCACAATGTTCCAATTATTATTATAAAAAAGCCCTTTAGGTAATATTCTATTTTAAATTACTATTCAACATTATCTCTTAAGCTAAGTGGTTGTTGATTGTCACTCGAACGGTTTTTGCTAAATCAAAACAAAAAAAAGTTTATCCATTGTATAGATACTTTGTGCACAGGTGAACCGTAAACCCTTCTAGGCTTATTTATTATGTTTTATACTTTACCCTCTTTATGTTAAAGTTCATTTTACATTGTTAATTTCATGCAGATGCGTTTCTATGCACCTGCCAATCTCGGCACGAGCAGGTGATGTGATGTTTACATTTTTTATACCTCGCTTGAATAGGGTTTCCACATATTTAATAACTGTTTCAAATTACACTTAATTATTACTATTTCAAAATATCCTCGATAGCTCACCAAAGCCCATTGAATTCTTTAATGGAATCTAGCAGTTCGCCTAAAGGTCCTTGACAGATCAGTTGGGGCTGTTTTGGAGAGCGTAGCTCAGCGGGAATGAGCTTTTTCCGCGTCAAGCACAAGGGTGTTTCCTGCGTGAATCGGACCTCGGCTACTGCCGTCGCGGGGTGGTCAATAGCCTGAAAGCCAGCACGGAAGCTCACTTGAGTGAGCGAAATACGAAATAAAGGACAAAGGTCCTGGTGAACTTGCCCCGTCCATCGGGTGATATGTATGAAAATTAACTAAGTTATAAAACATCTATAATAACCGTATTTGTATCATAGTCCATTCAATGCCTGCTCCGGGCATGCTTCAATGGAAGGTTGGCCCTGGCGGAAAATTAATCATTTCGTTTTGAAGTTATTTTATTGAAAGCCTAATCTGTGTCCGACTTATGGCAATACAGAAGTTTACACAAATCATATTGCTTTTAAGTGAAAATATTAATTAAGTGTGATTTCTTATAAACCATATAAAGCCCCGGATATTTTTGGTCCCACGGTGTGGCAACCCTAATCCATCCCTTATACATCAAACCCTTACTTATAAGGAAGTTAATTAATCGATCTATTAACTTAAAATAAAGATTATAGTTATTTAACAGAATTACAACAATTCTCAAACACATTTAGATAAGAAATGAAACGTTTATCGACATTTATATTAACACCACCTGTCCATGGTTTAAAAAATTATTACGAATATCACATTGTGGATAAAAAATAAATATCTAATTCCATATTAAACTGTTATTTCTTCTCTTTCTTTCACAGAGTGTTAACGCTGTGACGAAAAGAAACAGACGCTCCTAGGATGAGATACAGTTTCCAGCTTTAGCTCCTCCTGTATGTCAACAGTTTGGATTTTATTTGTAGTCTTCCATGTTGTTTATTGTATATTCCAATTCTACTTTTAAAACTAAACTCATCTGTCTCCTTTCATCACTCCCTCTTCAGTCGGTAGCTCACGTCTGAACGTCGCCGGAAACATCTGGAGCCGACAATCTGATTCCACCGGTATCTGTCCAGCGCTTCTTATAACAGTTTTGAGGACGATGAGTCTTTAACTTGATCCGATCTTGATTGATCTGTGTTACCAACCACGAACAGTTTCTCCAAGCTCTCACCATCTCTACTCAGAAATTAAATTTATGAGACATTTGTTTCACGTTCCTTATCAACACCAACTATGCAAAAAACGAACGTTTGTATCGCGCAAGACGGACATGTACAAAGACCACTATTGACGCCTTGACTTGTTAAAGCTATCGCGGAATATTCTTTAAAATTAAAATCAAAATCAAAAATCACCTGCACCATTAGCCCACCCCACATACTCTTACAAACCATCATACAACACAGCCGAATTAGGTATTATTTAGTTAAATGTATTGAAGAATTTTTATAGATTTTTTCCTGTCGTAAATGTACATAGTATATACATATAATGTATTCCATCATTCGCTATAAGTTTAGTATAAATGTATTTGTTATATATAATTAATGTTAGATTTACGATTACGAAATCAATAAAGACATTTTATACAAGAATTCTTATTTAGGCCGAAATAGTTAATTTATAAATTATTTAATTACTTGATACCAACGCAGTACTTAAGCTACCGAAAGGTGTGACTTCACTGATACCAACCGTCATAGATAGCAGTTAATTGGGATATAAAAACGTGAAAACATATCTTAAGGTTAAAAACAACGGGTCTAATGAAGCCAAATTAAAGGACAAGATATCCGTTAGACAGCAGTTAAATGCTTTAGCTTGAGAGGATAAGATTTATGTAAATTACATGATATTTTACAGGTAAATCGAAGAAAGATGACAGTTGTCGATTTTGACTTTAACACACGAACCGGAAATTGTAGTTGTTCCGACGTAATAGCGCAAGAAAAGGAGTTTAACTGAGGAGAAATTAACCACTGTCGCGTGCGCACTAACATTGTACCGTACATCGAATTTACCATTAAAGGATTCAGTGATTGGCCCTTGCCATCCATTGTGTCCTTACACATCACCGATCGATTCTTGGATTTCTTTTTTTAATTATACTGAGCCGCGACAAGCGAACCTGCGCATAGTATTTGTTTACCGAGGGAAGGGGACATCCTGGATATAGCTACCGAAGACCCAGGTTCACACACCCCAGTAAAAATTACAGTAAAAGTTAGTGCATCATAAAATATATGTTAATAAAGTAAAAAGCTTTCTATATAACCATATATTAACTGGCCAGCATCAAATTGGCAATCATGTTTTCGAAACAGTCGAATATACATAATATTGAGAAGTTTCAACTTCTTCACAAGCTTTTTGCCATGGCAGGAATGCGTTTTGTGGAATAAAGCCTTACCTGTTCGCACTTGAGCCACAGTATAACAGTAGACCCTGGTCTTCTCAACTGGCCTTCACTCAGTTTCTGCTCCTCCAGAATGTCGCTGTGAAGCCTCCCTGACTTAAGCCAGACCTCGATTGACCTTCAAAAACGAAATCTTGTAAGTTATGTGATCACTATATATTTTGACCAAGTTATGATTAACTTTCTAGATTATTTTCCAGCAAAAAGATTTAGCTTCAGCGATTCTACTTTTCTGGTCTAAGCCTTTTTTCCTTTCGACGTTTTCCTTTACCGTACGAGCAAGTATCATGTCCGCACACAGAAACATCTTCAACATGCTAATAAATGAGACCATTTTATAGTTTTCACAAAATCAGTTTAACTGTTCAGAAGCTCCAATTCGATCCTTAACTAACTTCAACCTTTCAAAACCTTTATTTTGTACGGATTAGAAAAGACCATCATCCATCATTATATTATTTATTTAACTTTTATTGTTTTGAAATTTACAGATAGCGCCGAAAAGGAATATTGAATTGCAAACCACTTGCAACTACCATCCTCGGTTTAGGATATACTATTACATACGTCCCAAGTCTCACACTCTCCTTTCTAAGGCTTGACCATTCGACCGTGCCCACCATATTTAAGCACTCGTCTCGCACAACCCTCCCAAAAGCAGAGAAAACATTTAAATTTATAAAAATAAGCGCTCAGACTGGGAAGCGAACCTGCACCTAACAGACGCCTAACAAGACTGCTAGGCTACGAGGTCCTTATGTAACCACGTCCCAAATTAATTTAAATACAGCAAAAGCTGAGAGTTGAGTGGCCGCAATCAGATTATGTTTTTGTTAGGAAATTCCAGAAG
The DNA here is from genome assembly GCF_905147105.1 of Pieris brassicae. Lineage (NCBI taxonomy): Eukaryota > Metazoa > Arthropoda > Insecta > Lepidoptera > Pieridae > Pieris > Pieris brassicae. The sequence goes on from NC_059669.1 coordinate 1,343,392, forward strand.
TGGACAGTTATTTTGGTCATGGTATTTGTGAATGGACGTTCTTCTGTTTAGGAATATTAGTGATGTCACAGGGGTCCAGCTGTGATGAAGTGCGCTTGACGAGGTGATAATAAGAGATCCCGTCACCTTTTTTATTTATTAAACAAAATGAATTACCATTACAGATTACTGCTATGCGGTAACTATTTACACGAAAATGTACAGACAAAACAATACATACACAGAAAAAAAAAAACACAAAAAGACTAACTATTTTTTACCGTATACTAACTGACATGAAGCAAACCTTTTGTCAGTTCACTCAACGGACAATTAAAAACGTCTATTAATCTAAGTAGTCATGTGTGTTCGCTGAGGGTACGAATTTTAGCGGAGGCCGACGTCGTCACACTCATAATCAAAATAACTTTATTCATATAGGTAAACAAGAACGTCAACAGAAAATATGTAATATTGATTCTAAATTTACATTTACTACCAGTTCATAGAGCGGGCAAGAAAAACTCGCAAGAAACTCTCCGCCACTCTTCTTAATCGCTAAGTTTTTACATACAAATTATTTGACCTGGAGCAAATCAATCCCAAGGATTAGGATCATTTAAATATTCGTCAAATTGATAAAAGCTTTATTGATTAATTTACGCTTAAGGCTTTGAATTTATTTAGTCATAATTCTCTTGGGAGTTTGTTGTAAAAACGAATACAATTTTCTTGTAAGGTTTGAGTAGTTTATCTTCTGGAACCTGGTTGTTAGATTAGTTATGTTTCGGGTATTATACTGGTGAAAGTCACAATTTGTTTTAAAATCATTTATACACCGCTGCAGCGGTGCAGCACAAATGTGGATTGAAACGCAGCAGCAACCTACGTACAGTAGAATACCGTAGGACATAACGCTATGAAAGTAGCTATGTCTCCTAACGGAACCATCAAGCACTCTGAGTCCTGCACACTGGATTGCTGCCAGATTGTTTTCCTTTCCATTTATCAGATGGTAAGCGCAAATTCTTGGTATACACTGGGTTCCTTGTAGGCCACAGAACCTACTATGAATTGGATACCTGAGCGATTCATTCTACAATACAGTTGCCTGATAAATTTGTATTTTGGACAAGCAAATAAGGTAATGAATCCTTACAGTCCATTTGTATGAAGATGCTTCTGCTTAATCATCCACAGAAGCCAAACAAATCGAGGAGTTCGAAATTTGAAAATTAGAATATCTCTGTCTAATTTTAACTTAATTAATTTAATTTAAAATTAATAAAGGACACTGACTATATATACTTTAGTTAACACAAAAATCATTACGAAACTTTCGCTGAGTTATGTCGCTTCTTGAAATATCAGAGACCTTCGTTTTGTTCTCAGCAAAATCATTACGCTGGCTCGGACATGTGGATAAAAAAGGGCTCTAAATTGTACCACTATGAGAATTGAGGTTGCATAGCAATTGAGCGGCTAAAAGAGCCTTTAAAGCGTTTATAAAAACAAATACCCGTTCTCTGATAAGCATCTCGTAGAACAAGTGAGTTTTACGATGTTTTAAGTGCTCAATGGTACACCGAATGCCATCTCGTACTTTGTAGGCATCTTTGACTGTTATTATTACATTTAAAACATGTTCTATATAAATTTTTAATTTAATTATTACTATGTAAATGAATTCAATAATTCGAATAGTTCTTTTTCAATCTTCTCACTAGGCGTTAGTCTTAAGTGCTGAACAGTTGTAAGTGGATAAATTTGTTCACAAAAACAGAGTGTCTTCCCCTTAATAAAAACTAAGCATTGGACACTTTCTTATGCTTAATATCTTTTTTAGTAAATCAGGTTTTGACCTGAATTACTTATTAGTCTCTGTATTCTTCTTCTTATAGTACCATCTCCTTTCGAAGGTTGTCGATTATCATGGATAGTTTTATTTTGGATGCCGCGCTTTTAAACAATGGTGCTTTTACCAAACCATTGGCATAGGTTTTTAAACCAAGACGTGGTTCTGCGGCCAGGTTAGTTCCACCAGCCACGTTGCCTTGTCTTTCGTAATCGGTCTGTCCAAGGTATTTAAAGCCTACATCTAGATCTGAAAGGCTTGAAGTGAAACATATCTATATCGGCGTTGTAAAAAAAAATACCGTCACATTTTCCGGTTACGCGTCACATTATTCCGTTACGCGGTACTATTTTTTATGTTACGCGCTAAATTTTTCATGTCACTCCCACGGTGGATTTGAAGAGATTCGAAGCCATTAATAACAAAAATATACAATAACGATAACAATTATAGTAATGATTCTATTATTTGTATTCATGTTTATGATAATAAAAGTTTGTTTAAATTTATCTAATTTATCTTTATTTAACCAATTTCTTTAAAGTAGCATATAATAGATCATTTTTTTGAAAAATAAGGAATAATATAATATAGGAATAATATAATAAAGAAGTATCACGCACTCATTTTTTTTGGACATTGACTCTATCAGCGTCCAAAATTGTACGCTATAGAGCATCACAGAGAAGGCGTAAGCCGCGAAGCGCTAAGCTGTGTCAAAAAAATGAAATAAAAATGGTAAACATTTTATTATCTGTGACGCATAAAATGGGCTACAAACAAAAAGTCTTTAATTGAAAAACCAATTGTATATATTACATAAATATTCGTGCGTATCGGATTAGCTATTTTTGAAGGAATCACGCACTCTGTGCACCAATACTTCGTTGCTATGGTTACAATACTTTTTGTGTGGCAACATCGTAACCAAGGTAGTACAGTATTATTTTTATATTGGATTATAATTATTATATAGTGATAAGTAAGATGTTTTGTCAAAAGGCTCGCGTGCGTTGCCGGCCTTTTAAGAACTGGTTCGTTTTTTTCTAGATGGGCCAACTTGAATTGACCATAAAATATTCCACCCGATGTATTCCGAACCAATTCGACTTAGGGTCCTTCAAGAAAAGAGGGTACCAATTATTAAAAGGACGGCAACGCACTTGTGTACTCTCTGGCATTATTGTCTTAATAAACGCTCAGTTGTGGAACGAGGTACGTTGAGGTGATACGGATCGTATTTCTTATTCTTCCTCAACGTCCGATGCGTATAAGACCTTAAGTGTGCGTGAGCTGTCTGTGTCTCTGTGTTAGTTTTTGGAACCTTAGAGTCTTGCCAAAATACATTATTATTAGTTATACAACACTGTTTGTTACGTCTGTTCGTCTTATACACAAACCCCGGCAGAACAAATAAAAACAGGCACATGAAACTGACGGCAATAGACAATTTTTTATTACAATTTAATATAAGATTACAAAACCATTAACAAAAGAACGTACCAATTCTTAAAAGACCTCGAGCCACGAGCATTTGGCATCTGAGTGTCCATGGGCATATTACTTAGTGAGGTGTGATGGCCGTTTCGTAAAAAAAACAGGATTCAAGTTAATAACGATTTAAACACAATGTAAAAACTTAATAAGGAAATAGAAAACTGAATGTTTATTGCGATTTTTTCCACGAGTTCATTGGCCCGCACCTGTTGCCTTGTCTAGTTGTAGACATTGGCTTATTACTGTTATTTACTTACAATCGCATAATTATCGCTGTTTCTGGCGTGTAGCTTCTATATGTATTCTAGTATTCTATTATGGCTCTATTATCTATGGCTCTATATTCTAGTATGGCTTCAAGTTCGCATTGGCTTTTCTGAGTTTCTTAAATTATTATGCACAGTTCCTATTCGTAAATTCTCTTAGTTTTGTAGAAGGCACATTGGACATTGACAGTCACATAGATGTTTATCAGTTATTTTTATTTTAAGTTTACAATAAGTAACTATTTTTTTTTGTTATGTACACGGACGTAATTTCAACCACAATTCCACATAGTATTAATTGAGATGTGGCCTTATGGAAGGCCCGCACGCCTGTCCAAGAGATTTCTATTTAACGGCCGCTTAAATGAACCCATATTATACTGTACAGCTATTACGACCTTTTCTCAAAGATACTATTTTAATAGTAAACAATATCCTCCAGTAACAGACAAAATTTTTTTTTAAAAATGTTTTATGGAATATTGTTTATCTTACTTAAGAAAGATTTTATACATCACCTCAGTATCAAATCGCTCGTAACCAATTTACAATCGCACGACTAGCTATTTCCTTTCGTAATAACACTTCGGTTTTTGTTGACCTTTTTTGTTCATTATTTTGAAATCAGATTGAGATTATTTAGACTCTATGGCCTCAACAGATGACTGACATTTGAGTTTGGAAGCTGGGCAGGAGGCTCATCTAATGTTAAGTAACCGCCCATGGACAATCATAATGCTACACTCGCGAGTGCGTTGCGAGCCTTTTAAGAATTGGTACTCGCTTTTATTGAACTACTTAAATCTTAAGGACTTCTTAATTGCTAAAGATCGAACGATCACTGTAAGCTGCCTGCTGCCCTGCTAGTGATGTATCACCACTTGGTTCGGTCTATAGCTTACAGCCGCAGCTGTTATGACCCGTGAGAATCGTGACTAGATAAGCCTTTCTTGCCGATAACAACCAGCTTGTCCAGGTTCGCGACGTAATTACCAAAGTAACAGATAATGTCTGCGCCTTTTATTGTTATATAAGTAAAGTGCCGCACATGGGCACTCTCAATAATAAAGGCCTTGCGCGTGCGGTGTCGGCCTTTTAGGAATTGGGACGCTCTTTTCCAACAGGACCCCTAAGTCAAATAGGTTCGGAAATACTTCATTAGGCAGCTGGTTCCCCGCAGTGGTGGTACGCGGCAGGAACTTAATCTGAACAATTAGGTATAGTAAATGAATATTAACTGTATTAAACATGTTTTAATTCGAATACCATTCACAATTAAACTGTCCTAAGGGTTATATTTCAATTAGCTGTGTTTAATATATACACAAAACAGGAACTCACTGAGGTACAAAGAAGCAAGTTTAGGTTAGACAATACATAAGTTGAAACCGTACGTGAAAATCATTACATGGTATTTAAACCGAGTCTTTAAATAACAAAATTAAGCATAAACAAAAGACATTAAATACTTTTTATTGCAACATTTTTCGAAAAATTCAAATTTATCCACAGACTAGAGTGGGCTTGAAATTTCGTTCTACATTCAAAGTAAGTACTTAATCTGTGGTGACATGAAGTCATTCATTTTACGTCTAATGAACTGTTTCCGGTCTCAATCGTTGACCGGTCCGAATCGCAAAAAGTCGCTAAGGAATTTAAAAATTAAATATTAAGTGTGAAATACTTATTTCTGTTTTAAAAGGTATTTTATCTTTTTGGCTCGCCAGCTATTTAGAGATAAGTTTTGTAGCAATTATTTTTATATATAACTATAAGTCTGGCCATAAATACTGTTACATAAAAACCTTGATTTTAAAATTTCAATTATTTTGAATTTGGAACACGGACATATATTATTTTAAAAACTTTTAACACTTTAAACTTTAAACCGTTTAACATATTTATTCATGTTCATTATCAAATTACAATATGGTGTTAAAGAAAATAGGATTGCAGAGATTGCCTTGCACAAAGTGAGTATGGGGCCGTGGATACAACCAACAACATTTCGTCTGTCGAAAACCAAAAAAGATCGGGGCAGCCGCGTGCTGCTGGAACTACAAAGCCTGTTAATGCTGCTATAGCCAGAATTCGTCGAAACCCCATTAGGAAGCAAAAAATCTTATCGCGAGAAATGTAGATTCCCGCATGGACTGTTGCGTATATAAAACAAGACCTGAACGCCTGCTCGGTGCTTCTCGTCGAAATACAGGACATGCCCTAAACCAATCTCTTAAGTCAGGATACGCATGTTTAAAGAACAGAAATATCCTTTTTACCTATGAAATAATTTGCATGATTGAAGATACTACAATAAGCATAATAATAAAGTGAATGGCTCACAGTTCTAACGAAGCTGCTCAAGGGGATCTAAAGGTACAACGTCGTCATTATCCCGCGTAAGTGATGGTTTGGTAGGGCGTGTCTTAACAAGCAGTCACAAAACTACATTTATCTGAAAAAGGAGTGAAAACTTCAGCCAAAGTGTGTCAGATATAGTCTTGAATCATGGTGCCGATATTGTTCATTGCAGTTTTCTCAAATCTGGCCAGACTATTACGGCTGATGTATATTGTCAGCAATTGCAAACCATGATGGAAAAGCTAGCGGCTAAACAAGCTAGGCTGGTCAATCGCTCCACGCCACTGCTACTTCACGACAACGCTAGACCACACACTGCACAACAGACGGCTACCAAATTGGAAGAGCTTCAATGGGAATGTCTAAGACATCCTCCGTACTCCCCGGACCTTGCTCCAACAGATTACTATTTTTTTCGAATTTTTGACAACTTCTTGCAAGGGAAAAAATTTAACTCTGATGGGGCAGTCCAAATCGCCTTCACAGATTTTATTGATTCCCGTCCGACTGTTTTTTTTAGTAAAGGGATCATTGAACTACCTATGAGATGGCAAAAGTGCATAGAAAACAATGGCCTTCAAACAATTCATACTTTGATTAATTAAATATGTTATATTTAAAAATATTCGACTTTTTGTTCCTCCCATACAAAACGCCAATTTCATATGGACTTTCCAGCAGGATTCTGCACCTGGTCTCAAGGCATGAACTTCCCAAGCCTGGCTTGAAACCAAAGTTTCGAACTTTATAATAGCTGAAGACTAGAAGCCCTCATCTAGCCCAGACCTCAATCGTTTAGACTTCAAATTATGGTCAGTTTTAGAGGACATGGCCTGCACTAAACGATACGGCGACATTGAGTATCTTAAAAATTCGTGGCCAAACAGATTAAAGACCTGTATAAAAGCCAAAGGTGGCATTTCGAGTACAATATTTATTTTAGTTTGTTTTTTTGTTTCCTGTTTAGTTTTGTCTTAATAACTGTGTATAACATGTATTTTTGCACTTCTTGCCTATCTTATGTAATTTAATACATTCTTTTCTCTTTACTCACAATGGTTGCCTGGAAAATACCGCTCGAAAGCGATAATACCGCCAGTTGCCTTCCTTTTGATTTAATTATGTTCAATTATTTATATATTGTAATGTAAGTGTTAATAAATAAATATTATAGTTTATTTATTTTTTGCTGAGATTGCACAATAAAAAATGCATTTTCATTTGTAACAGAATTTATAGCTGGGACTAGATACATATACCTACGACGTTATTGAAAAACGTGGACCATGTTAAAAGGTAACCATGGCACGAGTTATGATGTGGTTGAGAAGGATTTTTCTTTAAACAAATAGGGTAGGCCATTCGTAAAGTATTTTTATATCCGCAGCTGAATTTTATCATCGGACGTTGAGCCAGAATACGAACTACAACCATTATCACCCCGACCTTTTAAGGCAGTTCCTGCCGCGCACCTCCACTATGTGTAACCAGCTGCCCACTGAATGCGATCCAATTCGACTTTGGGTGCTTCAATTCTTAAAAGGCCGGCAACACTCGAGCCCCATTACTTAACATCAGATAAGCCTCCTGCCCGTTTGCCAGGCAAGGCAACGAGAAGATCTCTTTTTAATGACATAATTTTCTCTTTGTCAGGGGTTTGTGTAAGTTATTCGTAAGTACCAAATAATGTTCAAATAAATCAATGACGCTACAGCCTTTTTAGGTCTGGGCCTCAGGTTTCTGTATCTGTTTCATGATCATTTGTAAATCGAATAGGCAAGTGGGTGATCAGCCTTCTGTGCCAGACACACGCCGTCGACTTTTTTGGGTCTAAGGCAAGCCGGTTTCCTTACGATGTTTTCCTTCACCTTTCGAGCTAATGTTAAATGCGCGGATATAAAGCAAATCCATTGGTGCACAGCCGGCGATCGAACCTACAACCTCAGAGTCGCACGCTAAAGCCACTAGGCCAACACTCCAAATAAGGTTTAAAAACTTTATTATCATCAAGAAAATGTTATTTTTTGTGATACTATTACGGGAATTGCACGTCGCCTTAGGATATTTGTTAGTAATCTCATGAAATCTTCATAAACAAAATGAAGGAATCCAGCGAAATAAAAAGCGAAAACACAATAATCTTATACTTAAAAGCGAATTAATTTCAAATATACAAAAGTGCATCCGGCGATGCATTGGAATGCAAGCAAATGCGCATTAAAATGTCACTGTTATAACGGGACCATACGGCTTAAAATAGCTTGATACAATCAAGCTCAATTTATCAGAGTTTTGGGCCTCAATTGAGCTGTTTTGTCGAGTCATTTGTGTTTTAAAAGTGAAGGTGGTTTAAGCTTCGGAAAAGATTCAACGACAAAAACCGTGAATAAAGAAAAATTTATACAGAATGTTAATTCGAAATCACGTTAGTACTACGTATAGTGAAATCATTTGTTTAAAACATTGCGACTAAATAACAAATAAAAATAGCTTATATTTATGAAGGCTTTCTCCAAATTCGTCCATTTGTCTGCGACTTGAAATACGAAACTTCAATAAAAAAGTTTTTACGACATTTTTTTATAGAACAGCCAGAGGGCTCGCGAGTGCGCTGCCGGCCCTTTAAAAATTGGTAAGCTCTTATCTTGTAGGACCCTTCGAATTGGTTAGAAAAAATAACATAAAATTAAACGTAAATATGACTTGCAGATAAGACTTTTATTATTATAATAATAAAAGCCTTTTATTTGAGATACATTTATATTTCTACCATCTATTAATTCCTAGGTATCTGTCTGCAATCTTTTGGCAACACCCTCCTCCAAATCCTGCCATTTATGTCTGGACTATGCCACTCTCTGACATGCTGCTGTATCATCATGATATTATCATCCTATTTTACGTTGTTACCTAGTATTGGCCGAGTGGCTTTAGCGCGCGACCTACTTCACGGAGGTCGTAGATTCGATCCCCGACTGTCCATCAAAAAATCGACGAAATGTTAGACAGAACGCTTATCATCTACTTGTCTTTTAAATATGTATGGGATTATTATTTAATATTTAAATAAGTAATTAATTTTAATTGCTATCTAAAATAAACAACCATATACAGGTCATTCACATTTATAATAAATATTTATTAAATCTACTGAATATCAACAAAAAAGATTTACATACAGTATGGTCTGATGCTTGTTTTGTCTAAATTTAATTTGTTAGTTCAATAAACGAAATATATATTCAGATTCTTACTTCGTTCTGGTGAAAAAAATGTACAAATCTCTTAGCTTGCTTGCAAGGTGATAGTATCCTAGACGAAAAAGCCATAATTAAAGGCTTCACGTGGAATTCATCATCGATGGGTCCATTGCGGTTTAAAATTTGTTACAGTACTAACATTACATTAAAAATTGGTAGTCTAAATTATATGCATTTTTAATGATTCATAAATATTCATACGACTTATTGCACAATACTTGAATATCTATCGATCACAATATTCAGTATAGTGTACATTACCTGTTTTATCACATGTATTACACTAGTTTATCTACTACCCTCATTTTAATTTTTTTTTTAAATTTGTTCGTAAATAATTATTATTATAATAACATTGATAAAGTTTTTGTTACTAATTAATTATGACTAGTACACCCAGATGTGTTAATGATCCTGATAAATTTTGTTATGATTGTGGTGAATACATACTGAAAGATCAGCGTAAAACGATAACAAACAACTTAACGTGGGTAGGTCTGATAATTATCAGATAAAACAACAAATTTTCGAAAATATATCGAGTTTTTTTGGTCAAAAACTGTTGTAATTGCTACTAATAATTGAACAGAACATCTAAGTAGCTTCAATTTTAAACTCTTGATCTTACATGTAATTACATTACATATAGTACAATCAAATGCTACAACCTACAGTTCATGGTGGGTACTTTATAGGCAAGTAAGTTTCTGTGCAATGTTGATTTTTGGGTCTTTGGTGCCGTTTGAGCCGTTTGTCGTTACTTTATAGGCAAGTAGCTGATCAACTTTCTGTGCAATGTTGATTTTTGGGTCTTTGGTGCCGTTTGAGCCGTTTGTCGTTACTTTATAGGCAAGTAGCTGATCAACTTTCTGTGCAATGTTGATTTTTGGGTCTTTGGTGCCGTTTGAGCCGTTTGTCGTTACTTTATAGGCAAGTAGCTGATCAACTTTCTGTGCAATGTTGATTTTTGGGTCTTTGGTGCCGTTTAAGCCGTTTGTCGTTACTTTATAGGCAAGTAGCTGATCAACTTTCTGTGCAATGTTGATTTTTGGGTCTTTGGTGCCGTTTGAGCCGTTTGTCGTTACTTTATAGGCAAGTAGCTGATCAACTTTCTGTGCAATGTTGATTTTTGGGTCTTTGGTGCCGTTTGAGCCGTTTGTCGTTACTTTATAGGCAAGTAGCTGATCAACTTTCTGTGCAATGTTGATTTTTGGGTCTTTGGTGCCGTTTGAGCCGTTTGTCGTTACTTTATAGGCAAGTAGCTGATCAACTTTCTGTGCAATGTTGATTTTTGGGTCTTTGGTGCCGTTTGAGCCGTTTGTCGTTACTTTATAGGCAAGTAGCTGATCAACTTTTTGTGCAATGTTGATTTTTGGGTCTTTGGTGCCGTTTGAGCCGTTTGTCGTTACTTTATAGGCAAGTAGCTGATCAACTTTCTGTGCAATGTTGATTTTTGGGTCTTTGGTGCCGTTTGAGCCGTTTGTCGTTACTTTATAGGCAAGTAGCTGATCAACTTTCTGTGCAATGTTGATTTTTGGGTCTTTGGTGCCGTTTGAGCCGTTTGTCGTTACTTTATAGGCAAGTAGCTGATCAACTTTCTGTGCAATGTTGATTTTTGGGTCTTTGGTGCCGTTTGAGCCGTTTGTCGTTACTTTATAGGCAAGTAGCTGATCAACTTTCTGTGCAATGTTGATTTTTGGGTCTTTGGTGCCGTTTGAGCCGTTTGTCGTTACTTTATAGGCAAGTAGCTGATCAACTTTTTGTGCAATGTTGATTTTTGGGTCTTTGGTGCCGTTTGAGCCGTTTGTCGTGTTTTCCTTCAGTATGAGTACGAGTGTTTAATCCCACATCCAAAGAGTCCATTGGTGCAAAGTTCACGACCTCAGTGCTCAGAGGTGCACGATAACACTACTTGTAATTATAAATATGTATCTAAAAACCGTTAATTTCATTTATATCTAATTACGAATGACACAAGATGGATGATGTTAATGATAGACCAATTCAAAGAAATTTGTAAATTAATTAAGAATTGAGGCGATCCGTGGGGCTTCATTATTATTTTAAAGATTTGTCACCGAAATAATTAAACGTTTCCATTATACCACGAGAATAGACAAAACGAACTGTGATAACTAAACTAATTGTTGATTCGTAAACTACATTAAGGACATAATTTTTGCTTGCGTTAATGAACCTTCATGTATATATTATATCCAACTTTAGGTATATTTTTATTATATAATTTTTTATAATTGTTTTTTGTTGTATAATTTATGTTAGCTGTATGATTACGAAAATTTTGCGTTGCAAATGTATATAAAAACTCTTTTACGTGTGTGTAAGTTTAAGAATTGTATAGTGTATAAATTAATTTATTTGATTACTCAACTGATAGTTTTATAGTAATAATACATATTCACGTCAATACAAATTCTAACGTATATTATTTTCTATTAATCATGAATTAAATTACGACTTTTTAAGATCTTTTAATGCTTACGTTATATCTGACATTAAAGGTTATTATTGTTTTTCTTTTTATTATTGTTATTATATTTAGTATTAGTCCACAATCACTGTAGTAGTAATGACCCCCCTCTAAAGTCTTTCATTTGTCTCTCATCTGCTACACTTTTCATTATAAAAACATTCTGTGTTGCTAAAGAAATAGATTACAGCGTTTTGAAGTAATGGAAACAGTGCAGATAAACGGAAACTCGTCACATGTGTTCGCAGCATGTGATAATGCCACAGGTGGCGTACATAAGTATTGTCTATGATTATTAATAATTAGTTCTGTTGGTCCGATAGCTTATATTCGAACGTAACCTAGATTAAATTTATAATTAATTATAAATGGCTTTATAAAAACAACTCTGGCTATTTAACTGTTATGTTTACTCTACGAGCGATTGTTAGGTCTGGGCCTCAGAATTATGTATCTGTTTCATGGTCAATTGTCAATCTAATAGGCAGGTTATCACCCTCCTGTGCTTGACAAGGTCCTAAGGCAAGCCGGTTTTCTCACGATGTTTTCCTTCACCTTTCGAGCGAATGTCAAATGCGCACAGAAAGTTCATTGGTGCACAGCCAGGGATCGAACCTGCGACCTTAGGGATGAGAGTTACACGCTGAAGCCCCTAGGCCAATACTGCTTTTCTCCCATCTTAATTGCCTTACATTTTATGGTTTATATATACCTCACCTGATGTTAAGTAATACAGAATTTTGTATTCTCAACATCTGATGTTCATCATTTCTCAGCTCCAGTTATTAATCCGAACAAGTTGCAGCCGAATTGCGGTTTAAGTAATTGTATTCGTAAAGATTGTTCTTGTCAAAATTCGTTACGTCTGGCTTCTATTGTTTCTGGTATAATTACAGAGAAAACTAATCAACAATTATTTCGCCAATGGACCCTAGGAATATATATATTTAATATACGCCATATGTAACAACCAAGGACGTTGTCAATGGAAGATCGAGCCTAGAATTAATTATAGCCACAGTTAAAAGTTTTGCATCAATTAAAATTTATTATACGAATAATCATTCGCCCATAATACAAGGACTAGACAGGTGAACGCCCTACGACATATATAACTTTTATGTTATGCCAAAGTACTCTACACCTCTTAGAGTAATTCGTAATGTTTTATCTTTATAAAAATATTTTCACTGTGAAAATTTGTGTTATTTGTAGTTACTACTGAAGATTTTCTATTTTTTTGTTGTGTAAAAAAATTGTAATTGCTGTATTTTTATCAAAGTCATCTTTTTCTTTCCATCGGACTTTGCTATTGTAAATATAAAATTAATTAATAAGCCTAATATTATATCAGTATATTTTCTCATGTAAGTACAGACATAGAACATTCGAACAATGACTAAGCTTTCCCAAGTTAAATATCCTTTTTAGTAAATTATGTTAGTTAAATTACTTATTAGTCTTAAGTTATGCTCGATGTCTGAGTAAAGACACATGTTTTAAAAAATAATAATTTAATGTACTTATCGAGAAATAAATATCTTAAACCGTAATTATTTTATAATATAAAAGATTCATAAAGAAGATGGTGATGATGGTCATGAAGATGGTGTTCTGGTGAAGCGCTAATTAAATATTTAAGCGTGGTAGATGCTGCCAGAATTAGAGGTACAGGGATCAGGGCCTGGTCCCTGATCCCTGTACCTGTAATCCTGACAAGGGGATTTATAGATTAGATTTAATTTTCAATTTATTAATGTTTTATTATTATGGCGATGTAGGTTAAGAATATTGTAAATACTGTATAGTTGTCTCCCAGGCTATTTTAATATTATTTTATAGCGATAATTCGTGTTTCTGCTTTCACCGCGCCAGCTTTTGTGCTTGCCCGAGGGAGATGAGACGTGGCTAACATGTCCACACAAGCAGCGCCCCATACCAAAGCCCGTCCCATCCTCCAAGGGATCAATGTTTAATAATAAGCTACAAAAAATGATGTAAAAACTCTTAATCTATGACAAGTGGAGTCCTTTCACTTAACCCGCATGCATGTAGTTTCAATTACCTTGTACCTTGAAGGAAAACAGGGTGAGAGTGAGACGGAGACACTTTCTGTGTACAGCCGAAAGAGTCAGCGATATAAACAAATCGTGGGCTCGTAAAAAGTATGGCATATGTCGTTTGACAGATGGCTGGGACCACAGGTCGGTGTCAGTTTAAGAAATTATTGGAAGTATATCATCAAAATCCTGACATATTTTATAGATTCTCTATTTTGTTTCAATTACTAACCTTCACAATACAGCCGAAATAGACAATACATAGTTATGTATAAAAAAATACTTTCTAAGTTTCGTAAATGAACCTTTTATTATGTATTATGTATTCTTTGGCGATATCTTTAGTATAAAATTTAAGCGTAGCTGTATATAAATAAATAAATTAACTGATTCATATAAGGTCCATTTAGCCTAAAAATATGTAGATTTTATAACACGAAGTTATGTTATATATAATAATAACTTTGAAAAAATTTGTTTCTTTGACGAAGTCTTTTACGAGGCACAGAAGCCTAATACCGATATAAATGCTCCAGTTTTAAATATGACCCCCGAATTTCAAAAACGTATTTTGCAAGAGTCTCTCATTCTTACATTTATTAGAGATTACGTTTTGCTAAGAACACGTGGAAAGTGTAAATAAAAAAATATTATATATAACCGGAAATTTCTTGACTAGACAAACGTCACAATAATCAAATAATAATCATCAAAGGGATATATTGTTATCCATAAGGTTCACACTTGCGTACATAAGTAAATAAAAATATAATCTTGAATATTTTTACTCGTTCAGGAACGTAACGGGTTTAATTATAAGTGATTCCGTATGTATCCAATATTATTAGCAATCCAAAAACCAACTTTGGGTCCTTTTAGAAAATACCAATTCTTAAAAGGCCGGCAAGACACTCGCGAGCCCTCTGACATTTAGTGTGTCCATGGGTATCATGTATAAGTTAATGCATAGAACACAAGAACGGAGTGTCTCACACTTTATAGAGACTGTTGTAATCGTAATGATATATATATATATATTTACGAATTGTCTCTGCACAAAGACACAATTTAACATTACGATCTAGCCTAACTTAAGACTAATAAGTAATATAAGTAATTACCGAATTTACCAAAGAGAATTTTTAACATAAGCACCAATAACTACCAATACTTTACAGTCTCTATAAAGTGGAAGACACTCTGTTATTGTGTTCTATGCATTCACATACCACTGTACACTAAATCACTAATTCGAATGATTTTGTCCTTTTCAATCTTCTCACTAGGCTCGTGGTGTCAAGAAGTGGAATAGCCTCGACATTCACGGGTTGATGGAGCCTTTGTTCGTGGGCTCCAACAATCTTTTTGATTATTGTGGTGACGTCCTGGGAGCATTGACTATTCCCTGAGCACATTGTTTTGGAACTGTTGGAATATGATTTGAGAATTAACTATACATTAGCACTAATAGACTGATAAAGGCATTGTTTATTGCCTATCTGATATGCGTCCGCTGTTATACTTGTATTCTTGCTTACCAATAAGCAAAAGATTATTAGTAAAATCTAAAATTGTAATATATTTAGTATTTTAGAGAAGATAACTTCTAACATAGACTGTAGATATGGCGTTATATATAATTGGTGAACTTCAAACGAAACTGTCATCAAAACATTCTTACCTCTCGGAACAACTCTTCTTGTTTTAAAACTATAATTTCGTATGGACTCGTTTTTATGTTATAACATATTAGATGCGTGCAACTCTCATCCGAAAGGTCGTAGGTTCGCACACCAGCCGTGTATTAATGGACTTTCTTTCCATGTGCGCCATTCAGCATTCGCTCGAACGGTGAAGGAAAACATCGTGAGAAAACCGGCTTGCCTTAAAGCCAAAAAATTTGACGGCGTGTGTCAAGCACAGGTGGCTGCTTACCTACTTACCTATTAGATTGACAATTGACCATGAAACTGATACAGTCTGAGGCCCAGACCTAACAATTCCTCGTAAGGTAGGAATGCTATAAACCCAATAAATGTTTTGTTCATTGAAGAATTGTTCATTTGTTTTTACTAATAGAGTAAAAACAAATGAACACAACAGATACAGAAAGCTGTGAGGCCGATACCTAAAAAGGTCAGGTTAGGTGAGGTTAGAGCACCTTTTCGTTTTTTTTTCGTTATTAATAACTAGTTTACGATCTAAAAGTGTAATATTTTTATTATAAAAATTTTTGTCACATTTATGTTTACCATAATTGTCATGTATTTTAGAAAAGATAGTTTGTAACATATACTGTAGATATAGCATTATATATGATGTGGTGAACTTTAATAAATAATATACTTGGTAAAGATCCAACCCTAAACCATGTCTGTCACGGTTATGATTTCGCGGCGAGTTACATAAAAATATTTATGAATGATACAATCCCTTTAATTGCTAAGTTAGAACTTGTTTAGATAGAAATCTCATCGTTTACGGCGATGCATATAAGTGGAGTAGCGTCATCGGACGATGACCTACAAGCGAATATGATGAATTATATTTTAACAGTTTTTGTATATTGTGAAGCCAATTATGAAGATAAGATATATCACATATACGTCATCATATATTATATTTTTTATCTGTGGTTAGTTCAACGCGATAATCTCAGGAAGTACTGTGTAATATTTTTTTGTTGTATAGTCCAAATTGAGGAAGGCTGACTATCTGAACGCGGGAACATTGTAGCGCTAGATGAATTATGTGTAATTAGTGATATTGATGATTTAGTATTTTGTATTATAGAATATTTAAATATAAGCAAAAAT
Organism: Pieris brassicae; assembly: GCF_905147105.1. NCBI lineage: Eukaryota > Metazoa > Arthropoda > Insecta > Lepidoptera > Pieridae > Pieris > Pieris brassicae. The sequence goes on from NC_059669.1 coordinate 1,359,977, forward strand.
GAATGTAATCAAATGAATCATCAAACCTCGAACAAACACAAAAGCCTGCACAGAGCAGGCGGAAATAAACGGTAAAAATACAAAACCCATCCTAAATATTCGTTCTCTTTGAAGCGAAAACTGGCGATTACCAAGCCTGGTAGATACTATCGGTGACCCCAGACCTGGGGCTTTACTCGCTCAAGGAATAAGTATAAATACAGCGACAAAATGCTGCCAGCATTTAAGGTATAATCTTAAAGGTTAAGATTGTAAATTATATTTCTAATTTGGTTTAATCTATTTTATTTAAAAATAATGGTAATATTGTTATATAACATTGTTTCAGTCCGATGCGATCTCGGCAAATCTATTGGGCTTTGTAGTAGTACAGTGCTCAATTATATTTCATAAATAGTAAACACGACGGGGTACCGAGAGGCATGGATGGTCCAAATATATATGTTTTTAATCTATATATTTAGATGCTACCAGGCACGTCAGCTGCGCGATTCCATTGTGCTGCAGGGTTATGTTGGTTTCGTTACTGTGCATACCCCTTCCCTCCTGCCTCGTTTCATAACCGTTCGAACTCAAAACTTGATTTTATTTTATACACATTTTTGTAACATTTATGTTTATCAAAGTGCCCTATATTTTAGAGAAGATAGGTTGTATCAAATACTGTAGATGTAGCATTATGTATGATACACTTCAATAAAAAATATAAGGTAAGCTTACAATTATTTCTGAGTATTAAAAATAAATAATCACAGCGCTACAACCTTCTCAGTTCTGGTCATCTCATTCTGAATCTGTTTCGTGGTCATTTCTCAATCTAATAGGTAAGGTAAGAGCGCCTCCTGTGCTTGACACACGACTTTTTGGGTCTAAGGTAAGCCGGTTTCCTCACGATGTTTTCCTTCACCGATCGTGCGACTGTTAAATTCCCACATGAAAGTGCAGTCGAGGATCGAGCCTACAACTTCAGGAATGGGAGTCGCCCACAGACGCTAACAGGCCAAGACTGCTCAGCTAAGTATTAACTGTTTTAAATACTGGTGCATTAGTCACCACGAGTTTACGTAAAGCGAGCTAATTCCACGCTCATAAATCTTTCAAAAACAAACAAAGAATGTTATGACAGATTTTATCTCTCCCTAAAACTACATCATTTTGAATTTTACTGCGGCAGAAACAAAAGACATTCGACCCAAATGCCGGTTTAACGGTAGGTGTTAAGAAATGAAGAATGAAAATTGTGTATGGTCTGTGGGTTCATCAGACGTCGAGGATACGAAATTCTACGTATACGAAGTGTTTCCGAACCGATTCGATTCGCGTCCTTCAAGAAAAGAGCTTTCCAATTCTTAAAAGGCCGGTAACGCACTCGCGAGGCCTCATTTAGTGTCCTTAGGCAGCGGTATTACTTAACATCAGGTGAGCCTCCTGCCAGTTTGTTTCAGTATATAAAAGATAGGTAAGTGTTAACAAATGTTTCAATAAAAACCGCAGTTCGCTAAGAGTCGTTACACAATTTTAAGCTTCCATAAAAGCTCCCATGTTTATTTCCAAAATCCGTATTACTTACGCCTGGTCAATTTTCTATAGAATGTTAGCTGTTGAGTACGTCGCGTTGTGATTACGATTGGTTTATGATATACAAACAGAGCACGCAACGGTTGACGTTCTTATTAATATTAATTTTCTAAAAAAAATTTTAAATCAGGTATAATGTTTTGGTACACAATAATTTCTTTTTTCTAAAGTTTTCGAGAGTGCGACTGCACATGAATTACAATCTAGCACAATAATGATAGAAGTAATGTTGATTTTTACAAAACTAAGGTAATGTTAAGTAAGTCTTAGTGTTCTATAACGTTTTGACACTATGTTCGTGTGTTCGATATACCTCACTTGCATATATATTCACTACACTATGTTTATTAACTAATGACAAACAAATGTTTAGTTCTCATAAAACGTCTTATACCTGTTGTGTCTAGAAGTTAGATTGCCTCATTTACATGGTTATGTAGCCCGAATAAATAAAAATATATTTTGGTTAGGTTTATACCCTTAATGTAAAAAATAAAGTCGAGTTTCTTCCATATGTCAAAGTTCATATAGTCATACATATAGAATCTAAGACCTGGACACTTATATAATAAAGTTCCCCACATCATATATAATGCTATATACAGTACATATATCTATATATACAAGCTATCTTATTCTAAAATACATGACGATTATGGTAAACATATATTTTGCAAAAAAAATATACTAAAAGTACTGTTCTAATTTATAATTTTATTAATATTTTTTATTGTTTAGCAAAATATTAATAGCAAAGTAGCAGATAAGCTGTCAGATAGATATTTAACAATTATTTTTATTTATTTATCAGCCCAATATTCATATATCAATGTCTGGATATGTTGTGTTTATTCTGTAGAGCCACTGATTTCATTATGTCCTTTGTGAGAGACAAATTCTGTTTACGCTATGTACATAGACATCATCTCTGTAAATTAACATAAAACAAGAAATAACGTCGCAAAACCTGGTAAAAAATATAACCTATGACCTTCACGAATCTCCCAGTGCCCTGGAGGTTCCTCAAACAGTCGTCAGACAGGAACATTGAATGAATTAAGGGTCGATCCCTATTCCCTACGACGTAGAAGTCTGCCCGCTTCAAGTTCATAAAGCGCCCTTCGTCAAAGATTACAAGGACAAGCAGATAGGTTCAAAGTAAGTCAGGAATGGGTTATGTGGCCGAAAGAATTCTCCCTCTTTTTAATTATACACACAGCGCGTGTCTTTCTCTAAGGTGATTTATCTTCCATAAAGAAAGTTTGACTTACTAAAAAATCTTTCCGACATCTTTCGACTAAACTATTGTTTTGAAAATCGAACCCAACACGTTTAGACACTAACCTGAAATTAGGTTATTTATATTTAAAATTGTATTTTCTTTTTTTTTGTATATTTTTTTAATAAACTAAAGCAAATATTATTTAAATAAATTTGAATCAAATTACCTAGTATAAGAATTAGGAAGTAAATATAAAATTAATAGATTTAATAAATCAAGACTCAGACACATTTAACAATCTAGACAGTAAAACCAATTAGAACCTAAAATTTCATATTAACTTCCTTATAAATAATTTAATTGATCAAGCGACATATCTATTTCAAAATTAAATTATCATACAGTGCCACATACTTTTCTGGACGGGTAAGAGCGTCACTGGCATGGATTAGTATTGCCAGTAAAAAAAAACCATTACTAGGAGAATAATTTGAAGTCATGCAGGCATCAACTTTCATCAACTTAATAATTTATTGAAATGTCTTTATGTAACAATATATACTAGTATCTAGAAAACACAGTTCTAGGCTTTAATAAATGTGACAAAAGGAACAACTAATATGACAGGTTTTGTTACTAATAAGAACCGTTCGATAATTAAAACTTTGCCATTGTAATTAATAATGCAAGAAATTTAATACATTTTAGTTCGATTTTAAATAGATGTTTGTAGAGATAGTAAAATTATTTACTGTCCGCACAACAATGTCAGTCTGACATTTCAAAATGGCGACGGTAGTACCAATTTTAGTCGCCGACCAAAAAAAGTATGTGGCACTTTAATCGCCGATTACAATATCAGATTTCACAGATTTTCTGGTTAGACATTAATGTACTGAAAGCTACGTCACTAAAGCATTTCCGGTTGACGGAGATAAAATAGATATACAAGCTGGCCAAAAAGTTGTGGATCAAACGCTCAAAGGGGTTATATGGGGTCATCAGCTGCAAAAAAAATTTCTACAGGAGGTCCTTAAACTCGACCCCTGTAGAATCATTTTGGGTCTTATTAAGAAAATTTTTTTTTTTTACTAATTCTTATTAAGATTTGAAAAAATCTACAGCTTGTATGTTTTCATAATTTCATATCCACTAGATTTGTACTGACGAGTCCTTGCGTTAGACATACTATTTATGGTGGTTTATTGCACACTCAAAAATACTTTACCGAAAAGTGACCCTATATTACAAGTTTTGGTGCATTTAAAAGCTATTAGTAGGTATTGGTAGACATGGCCATGGGTGGTTCTAATTTCATTCTATATTCTAAATTTAATAAAGTAATTAATTAAACAGAAATAAATCTAAAGCGTTAAAAAGATACAAAATGTTCAAATCGTTATCGTAATAATAATACGTCGTATATAAATAAATAAATTATTTTATAAATTAAATATTCTTGGTAACAAAGCCAATCAATAGAAATAAAAAACACTGTTAATTATTTTTAGCGTATTTTGAAGTTTAAATACAGGAATAAATTTTTGAAATTAAATTATTTTCATAGACATAATACAACTTATTTTTTTTTATAAAAAAGTTTTATTTTTAAAGTGAAACGTCTTTATCGGCGTTGGAAAAAAATTACCGTCACATTTTTCCGTTACGCGCCATCTATTTCTGGTCAATAATAACGATAACAATGATAGTAATATTTCAATTATAACTTATAAGTTAACTTTATTTAACCAATTTCTGTAATGTTGCAAATTCGAAAAATAAGGTCATAAAGAAGTTTCATAGTACACGCACACATTTTTTGTATTCATGTCTATGATAATAAAAGCCTTTTTTAACCTTATTCCTACGTATACTGGTACGTCTTTTGTCTATACCTGGCACTACACATATCTGATTTATTATTCTTTGCCTCGTCCTTAGGGCCCAGCCCCGCCTACTGTGTACCGCCGTCGTGTACGCAAATGTTTTCATTGACATTCACCAATGTCCTTTCACAGATTCTTTATTCTTAAGAGACGAAAATAATGAGAGAGTTATCCCGCAAGAATTTGAAAATACAAAAGCGAAAGAAAGATTGTTTTCTTTTCATAAATCTAAAGTCAACGGGTGTGAAAATCACTGAAAAACCCGTGCGTTTCGACAAACAGACCTTTTTTATATAACAAATAAAATAAAATAACGGCAAGAGGCTCATCTGATATTTAGTGATACCGGCCGCCCATACATTCACATTGCACAGAAGACTCGCAAGTTCGTTTCCGGCCTTTTATGCATTGGTCCACTCTTTTCATGAAGGACTCTTAGTCGAATTGGTTCTCTATACGGTTTTTTATTTTATTTATTTATTAACACTTCGTTACATTACAATATAAAAAAAATTGAACATAATTAAATGAAAAGGAGGGCAACTGGCAGCCTTATCGAGCGATCTCTTCCAGGCAACCACTGTGAGTAAAGAGAAAAAAATGTATTTAATTACATAAGATAGGCAAGAAGTGCAAAAATACATGTTATACACAGTTATTAAGACAAAACTAAACTGGAAACAAGAAAAAAAAAAACTAAACGGATGATACATTATAAATAAAATGTTAAAAGACACATAAATCACGATAATTTAAGATAAGTTATTATGTGATATCATAGCATAACATGAACTAGATATGTTGCTAATTTTAAGACTTGACTCAGCTCAGCTTTAGACAAGTAGTTGGACAGGAGGCAAATAACATTACCAAGCAAGCCCTCAACTGGAATCCCCAAGGCAAAGAAACGAGGCCGCCCAAAAGAGACCTGGCAATATCATGGCAGAGGCGAAGGATGGTTGAATGACGTAGAGGGAAGACTGATAAGGCTGGTTTACTATACTGGATGCCCTCTGTCCCACTTGTGTGACATAGGACTAAAGTCAAGTCAGGGTCAATGACGACGCTACGGGTGTGCTACGATTATGCTACGGAACTTATCTGGTAACCATAGCAACTGTTGTAATTTATACCCAAAACTTGGATGAAATAACTATGGAGAGCCTAAAAATTGGAAGGGTTGTTAGGTAATTCGTTGGCTGGCCGTTGAGTCGGGCGATGAAGGAGCTGGCCTAGGTACCGCTGGATTGACATAGTGAGGGAGGATCTACTGCAGCGGAACACCAGCAATTGGCGACACAAAATAGGGGAGCGCTGTAAGTTTCTCGTTTTAGAAGCCAGGACTCTTTTTGGGTACCACATCTATCGGAGTTAGTGAATGAATAAGTTAAAACTTGATCAAGCTATATAATAGAATTATTTTTCTAGAACTTAAATTATTTACAATTTTGGGATTCTGTCTCCAACACTGTTATTTACCCTATGATGCACTAAATAAATAAAAAAAATATACGATAAACTATTACTTTCGTTAATTACATTATAAAAATAAATTTTATTTTTTAACTTATAGCTTCAAGACATCGTTTTTTTTGATATAACAACAAATGTTAAGTGATAAAGCCCATAGATGTGATATAGCCGATTTTCAAAAGTATTTTACTATGCAACGCAATACAACACATTCAAATGAAATAACAAGGATACTTCAACTCCATACAAACACGAAGAAACCGGACGTCGACTATTAAAAACAGACTATAGAAAAATTCATAACAGTTTAATCTTATTATTTTACCGTGTTCCACAGATTATAAAGTCAACATAATTAAAATAATTCCATTTAAACAATCTCATTCGAATAGCCCATAGACTATAAAACAAAATTTTACGACATTATTAACATACGCATGAATTAATGTCTATATAAACAATAAATACTTTATGGTCGTAAACTCCTTGGGGCAGTACATTCAATTATATTCTAAGGAACACATGAGAATGAGTATTTAATAAAGGGGTGGAACTTTCAACGCTTATAACACACATGCGAATTTAGTTTTATTTATTTTAAGCAAATTTTTAGTTTTATACAAAATATTTTGTTATATTTAGCTTTCTGTGTTATTTCGTATTTTTAAATATCTTTTAGCTGTAGGTATTTTTTTTTGATGTTCCAAGTTAGGATTGCCTGGAATAAATCGCTTGTTAGCGATAAGGCCGCCTATTGCCTAATAACTTACGTAAGCTGCTTTTTTATATGTATGTTTTTGTTTATGGCAACGAAGTGTAAATAAACTAATAAATTTAAACAAAAAATTCCAACAATTTTGTCAACAGTAACACAATACACGACATATAAGGTTCCCAATCTACCTGCTAATGTAGACACACCCTAACTGCAAATGGACATATGATATTAAGAGGAACAATAAATTGAATCGAGTACGTGCCGGTGTGGGAACAGCTTGGATCACAACCACTCGCTCCTGTGACCTCATCCTTATAACGGAACTAAGAGCGTAATGTACTTTAATATTTCGATTTTGGAGCTTGATGTTATTGTGAAATCCTTAAGGCACTAGATTTATATTTGTGTAGTTTTAAAGGGCAAAGCGAAGGGGCTAGATCTAGTAAATAACGTAAAAGATTAAGAAAACACTTTTTGAACGGATTAAAGCTATGTATTATAAAAAATAAAAATAATTCGTTCAAAAAGTGTTTTCTTAATGTGTAAAAGCTATTTTAACAAAAGACAATACAACGTAAAAGATCTCAAATGAAGTAAACAACTGAGCGTTTTAAGGCAGTTTTAGCTGCGCACCACCACTAAGTGGTAACAGCTACCTACTGAGGTATTTCCGACCCAATCAGACCAAGGGTCCTTTAAAAGCATACCAATTCGTAAAGGCCGATAACGTGAGTAATGTGTGGTCATGGGCGGCAATAACAGAGAATCCTGCCCATTTAGTTATAGTTATAAAATAATTACGAAGAAGTTTTAAAAGAAGCACGCTCTCTTCTTGAAGGACCCTAAGTCGAATTGGTTCAGAAATACTTCAGTGGGCAGCTGGTTGCATATCGTGGTTTCGGCAAAAACAACTCCTATGAACACTCCATGGTAAATATCATTCTTCTACCAGACGATGAGAGACCCCACATCTCTGAGCAACACCAAGGGATGGCCGCTCAGAAAGTGACTGGTCTTCGACAATTCGAACCGCTCGCTGATCTTACTGATTTAAAGCTGATGAGACTTCCGAGCCCTCCAATCCGGAACAATGGTCATTTAAGCAATCGGTTCGAGTCAGTTCAAATAATTCACTTTCACAATGTTTGTAATGCAATAACGCAATTTAATTGGGTTTAAAACGTCTAAGGCAAGGTATGTGGTACTTCGTTCTTATCAACGTATCTAATTTGCTGACGGAATGTTAATCGCTACATAGCAATACTTAACATGCATTGACATATCTTTTAATTAAAATACTGCTAAACTGTGAGTACATTTTATACATAGCCAGAGATTTTTTAGCAGTGGCTTCAGCGTTGATTCGATTCCCAGCTGTGCAAGGAAAACATCGTGAGGAAACCGGCAGGTCTCAAATCCATATGTCAGCTGCTGATCATCGACTTGTATCCGAAAGTAACGAATGTAATCTGAGACCAAGACCCATATAGAGTACCACTGGATTATATATTAGATAAGCATACATACAAAAATAATAAGATTTAACGCTAAAGGACTAGACTAGACATTAGTCTATGTGCGCATTTAGCATTCGCTCGACGGCGAAAGAAAAACATCGTGAGGAAACCAGCCTGCTTTAGACGTAAAAAGTCAGAGGCGTGTGTCAGGCCCAGGAAGCTAATCACCTAGTTGCGTATTAGATTGACAAATGATCATGAAACATATGCAAAAATCTGATAGCCAGACCGAAAAAGGTTGTAGCGTCATTGATTTGTTTTTAAATTTATTTTATTCCCTGAACGATCGCGTTGCAGCGTTGCAGGTAGCCATCGGCGGTTGATATCACTTTATTTAAAGTGACCAGTTTGCTCGTTTGCCTCCAACCCATAAAAATTTAGATCCATTTCCCATCTTATCGTACCTTAATTCACATAAGTCACACTTCAGAAAGAAAATATGGTATGACAGCTCTTCAAAATTGATTCAAGTTTTATTGACATTCTAGAATACATCGGACACCTGGAACGTTACCCAAGATTAAAGCATCTTTCGGCACCCTACAAGAAACATACATTACAGCTCATGCCAGCATTATTCACCACGGCCGCCCTTACCTTGGGACGTCCGGTTAGTGCCCGTTTGCGTGGTCAAACTCCAGACACTTGGCGGATTTTAAATAAAGTCAGCATTTGTAACACTACTGCAATTTATTAAGTGATTAAATAAGAGGAGTCGTATGTATTGTAATCAAATATACAGTTCAGTGGTGTGAATAACACATGTTTTGACAAAAAAAAAGACATCCAGTTACAGGGTCAATGTACTCCGGTTTCAAAATACGCAAATAATTTTGAAACAACTAGACTGTACTAGGCCCTTTGTTGTCTGGGCTATGAATATGTCCAGTTTTACTATCTTTTCTCGTACGAAACTCGATTGGTAACCCAATTATAATTTTGAAAAATTGTTGCGGCTTTTACCGTCGTTTTTTTAGGTAAGACGAGGCAAACGGGCAGGCGGCTCACCTAATGCAAGTTTTACCGACGCCATAAACACTCACATTGCCGCAACGCACTTGCGAGCCTTTTAAGAATTGCTACCTCATTTGCTTAAAGTCAAGTCGGATCAAGTCGAATTGGTTCGGAAATATTACAGTGGCCACCTGGTTCCAAATGGCAGTGGTGCGTTGCAAGGTTCAGTTGTGGAACGACAGACGTCAAGGTATTTCGTCTTCTCCCGTGACATCCGATGATATAACTCATCTGCAGGTCCGATCCAAATCTGCAGCTGAGTCAAATCCGAACAGCTTCTCTGAACACTCTACGGTAAATGCGGTAGAAGATGCAGAGCGAGATTGTACTCAAAATCCATAAATTTATTTAATGCAAAATGAAACGAAAAGAGCAATCTTGCTGTACGTTTGGGACCGTTGCCGGAAACAATATTGTTGCTGTGTATTCGACTCGCTCAGTCCAGCGTTAACAAGCTCCCATTCCCTACTTGCTTTCGTAGCTCTTCTTGCCTCTTTGGAGAGCGACTTAATTGTGACGCGTTTAGGTGTCATATACTATGATCAAAAAATGTACTTCAAACAGATTAAGCAAAGGTTTTCTGTTAATGTTGTAAAAAATACTCAATGTACAATAGTTTTATAATATTTTTAGTTTAAATTTGGCCATACATAAGCTGTAACTTAATAAATAGATAATTGTAGACTTTGTGAGTAGGAACAGTAAATATCTATGTATTTTCCACTTGTGTAGTTGAAGTCCATCATAATTCCATAAAGATGTGCAGTAATATGTTGACATGTTCGGGAACTTGGAAAAGCAAAATCTACAAAGTCGGTACATATATCACAGAAACATCTTAATACAAAAATCAATTCAATTCAAGTTATCGCGGAATATCCTTAATTCTTTATACTCCTTGTAATAAGAATTTTCATAGCACTAAATCACCTGCATCATGAGCACACCCCACATACACACCCTCACTTTTACACCATCATACATCAGGTATTACATATTTGAACCTTTTTGTATATATTATGTATTCCAACTTTAGTATTATTGTTTTATGTTATAATATATAATTTATGTTAGTTGTAGGATTACAAAATAAATAATTAAATTAACTTAAGCGAGCATCTATTACCATCATTGTACGTAATTCGCTGTGTAATAATTTCATTAAAATGATTCGAGTTTCAATAGTACGTAGTAATAGACTTTAAAGCAACTGGCGAGATTTTCTGAATTTATCCCTACAATCTGCTTCACTCATTTTTCAAAGGGAAACAAGATCCAAATGACCTATGATGTACTATTTTGATCTAATAGTTTATTATTGTCGTAATTTTTCAGGACTTCTTCATATAATGTTAGTACGTTACGTGCAAAGGGGAAATATTTATGACATTTGTCTTGTCCTTGGCATAGTGGCTTCAGTGTGCGACTCTCATCCCCGAGGTCGTAGGTTGGATCGCCGGCTGTGCACCAATGGACTTTCTGTCTACATAGACGCACTGTGCACATACGCATTTAACAATCTCACTAACGGTGAAGGAAAACATCGTGAGGAAACCGGCTTGTCTTAGACCCAAAAAGTCGACGGCCGCGGTGTGTGAGGCTGATACCACTACTACCCTACTTGCCTATTAGATTGAAAACCAATCATGAAACACATACAAAAATCTGAGGCCCAGACCTGAGAAGGTTGATTTGAGACGGTTTTTTACCCTATAGTTAATTAGCTATTATAAATCTCATGATTGAAGATATAATTTTGAAAATGGGTTTTACTTTCATAGCCACCCAGGAATTATCGCAAGAGCCGAGCTGAAGCGAGTTGTAGAAATCCGTTAAATTTACAGACTCACCCACAGAAAACGAGGCAAACGGGCAAGAGGCTCACCTGATGTTTAGTGGTACCGCCATAGACATTGTCAACGCCTTCTTCTTCAAAAGAAATGAACCAATGCTTTAAGAATTGGTACGTTCTTCTCTTGAAGGACCCAAAGTCGAATTGGTTCGGCAAGACTTCAGTGAGATCCACATAGCGCTGGTGCAAGTTAAGGTTAAGGTAATGGTAGTTTACCTTTAATGTTTTACTGTTCGTGAGACAGATTATATGTCCCCCGGAAACAGTCAACGTGATAATTTTTCCATCTCCGTCGTGATCCGCAATAATCGTTTTTATTATTCGCGTCGCGTCGCCGAGGGCCGATTTATCGTATACATTCCTTTGAGTGTGTCCTCAAGACGCGCGGAACGTATTATAGATAATAATAATAATAATAAAGCCACTATACTTTCATACCGTTAAAATTCCATATCAAATGGGTGTTAGTTTTGTTATTAAACTCTTAGTCGACGTTAGTTATTGTTATTTCCGTTACCTTGTGTTCTACAGTGTGGTCCTTCTGAACTTTCCATTCGGAACTGTTGTTAGCTTCCTCCATTAATTTCTTCCCAGAAATCATAACTATGTCGTAGGCCCATCGCTTCTGTGGTCTTCCCACCTTTATTTCCATTTCCCCTCCAACCCCTCCAGGATGGTTTCGAACGTCCACCTTATTATGTACCTTGCGTTCCATAGATAACGAATACAATTTAAGAAAGCACGCTCGTGTCGTGTATGTACTATTATTTTCGATTAAAAGCAAATTATGCTTTCACAGAATCAAAACATTGTTTATATACGTTCGACGCAGACGTGTACTTCGATTTGTTATTATTAAAATAAATTTATTTCAAATACATATATTAATAAAAAATAGCAGAAATAAATATAAGAGAATAAATTTTATTCCAACACACAAAATTTAGTATTTACAGTATTAACCTACATAGTCATAATCAAAATTAAAAGGCGCTAATTAAAGTTTTAATTGGATTCTTGGTAGATAGTACCAGTGATCCCAGAGCTGGTGCTTTCCAAGCTCAATGAATAAGTATCGCAATAGAGCGAGGAAATGCTGCCAGCGTTAAAAGTACACTGCCACAGGGACAAAACGTTTTAAATTTAAAGAAAAACTTTTTTACAGGATTGAAGCTATGTATTATTATAAAATTATAATTATTTTACATAATTTTAAATTTTCCGACGTTTCGCGTGCTTTACAGCGTGCGTGGTCACGGTGACTGGTGACAAAAGGTGTTGAATGTCAAAAAGTATCACAGCTGTAGAGAAAGTTGTATTATCTGTATTTATTTCCCCGGAGTTGATATCGACTAAATAATTATAAGTTAATAATAATTCATAGCTTCAATCTGGTAAAAAAGTGTTTTCTTTAAATGTGTAAAAGCTATGTTAACAAAAGACAATACTACATTTTAAATTTGTTTTAATTTTCCATTCATCAATTATTAAAAACCTACATATTAAGAATATTGTAGATACCGTATATTTGTGTCTAAAATAAAAGTTAATTTGCTAAAGATATAGCCGTGGGAGCACATTCATATCATGTCTTTGACTTAATTTCACCATTGCTAGAACGCCACTTGGCCCTAAATAATATTAATACGACGTAAAGCCGATTTAATGGCTTCCGCGAATGTCATCACGCAAGGTGGATTAGGGCCCCAAGGATATTGCGTTCCTGCGAGATGAATTTAAAACTGCAATGGACTTCCCTAACTTGAGGAGCGATGATGATTTGTGTGAAGGTTTCGTCTAGAAAGTCCAGTACACTTATTGAAATCAGGAGGGGGTCTTGGAGACGGTAAGAAGCAAGACCAGACCCTTCTCTTGTCACGATATAACTCCGAGGGCTTCAAAAGGTATCCAGCAAAGCAGCAACCATTCAAAGTTTCAGAGTTTTGGCAGCAGACTCTGTACTGTATACCACTTTGTCTTTGTGCACCTAAGCACTTCTACCTCGAGCACTGATAAGAAAACTAAAGAAGTCTCTTCTATGACAAAGTCGAAACACATTTGGTCCCAATAAACCTATCTAAAAATGTTTTTAAATGGGAAAACAAACGAGTGTAAACATGCGAGAGGAATGCCAGCAAGATGCCCTTGGTTTTTTTAACACTCATATAAAATTCTACCTTTTAATTATGTAAGACAAATTTGCACGATATTATAGAAAATTAGATTGTTTTTCAGGGGGATTGTTCCTGTTATACTCATCGGTCCTACGGCAAGTGAACACAGTTTTTTTTATCTTGTAGAAATTTAGGGGTTATTCTTGCCTCATTTGATATAACTGCTTTTTGAAGGATTTCGGAAGGACCAAAAATTTGATAGATTCGTGTAGCTGTTTTGGAATTACTTAAGCCTTTTAAATTTACTTTTAAAATCTGTATATTTCGTTATTTTATGAGCTACGGTTTCTCGTAAGTTGTGGGTGTTACGTTTACATTTATTTTCGGAAAAGTTATCTTATAAATACGAATCACATGCGATAAAATTAACGGAATAAGAAATTGCTAAATCAAGCTAATAAAAGAACCCTGCTTCCAACTGTCATATATAAAGTAAAAAATGTGTTATTATTTTTATAGATCATTAAATTACCCATATAGTTCGTAGATCAAACGCAACGTGCGCGTAGGCGCAGACGGATTAAACTGGCCATCGCAATATTTACTGATTCACCAATCTATTTCACGCACTGACGTCCGCAGCCTCCTTCCCACATAGCCTTATTTATCTGGACGGTTACACAGTTGTACTATATATGTTGTAATATGCTCAATATTGTACTTTAGCATCACTCTGAGGTGCCAATTACTAACACAGGCACGCCTATAACAACGTATTATACGCATACTTACGGTCTTTAAAACAAGTTGTAAACCTGCACCATACCAAGGAATAATTGTAATCTAGTTACCGACAACACAGGGGCTCCCCAGTGTGGGGACTAGCGATAGATCAATTATTTAGAACCACATATCTGTCATGAATAAAGTTTTTATTATTATTATATATATTGGCCAACCCTCTGTTCTGAGGGTACATTGGAGGGTTCTTAGGTATTCTGTGCTTGATATGCGTAAGTAAAGTGGTTGCCATCCCGGCATTTTCGTATTGGAATTATAGTTTCAATATACGTAGGAGCTAAAGGTCTGATGTCGCCACTTTGGGAACCCGCAGTAGTCTCAATATTGAAATCCCATAGATATTGTCACTGCGTAGAATTGTTTAGAATACTTTTCTTTACATTCAATAACAAATAATAAAATCCTTTACTTTCAAATACATAACATATTTGTGTGCCTTTTTAGGCAAAGTCCTCCTCCCCATCCCGCCATTACTGTCTATGCCACTCTGCCATGTACTACCAGTTGCTTCCTAAATCTAGTCTATCCACTACTTGTTTTCCTCTTTTGCGATTGCACCTAGGTCACAGGCTTAATACTTTTTTGCTCTTCTGTTCCTCTTGTGCCACCCATTTCCACTTAAGTTTTTTAGATTAACTACACATAAATAACAATTCTGCAAAGCCAGGCAACGGTTGACTCAAGGATGATTCACTCTTCACGTGTCCATTTAAAGTTATGCTATATTAGCATTTACCGGTGGTAACATAGAAACAACCTATATTCCGCTAGTTTCTATAATTACCTACTGGACTTTAAAAAGAAATCAGAAAATCCATAGTTATAATACTATAAATATTAATAAAATTCTACTTAATATGGCAACATTTCAATAGACTAATCATAATATAAAGTTGACAACTGTCAACTTGACGTGGCAGTCTCCCGCCATTGAAACGCACTCGAAACTAGTTATGTCAATAATGTAATAAATTCGCGGTTATATTGAATATTTTATTAATTAAATTTACGCTTATACAGTCTGTAAGTTGTAATTTGTGCTCGTCGTTGGTTCTGTTAACAAATTGTGTTGGATTTACAATAAAACTGAGATGTGAAATGGAGTCGTTTCGAAATCCACGCTGTTAATGATTTGCTATTATTATTATTTTCTTTTTTCCTAATTATGTACTCACTAGGTATATTCGCGACTTCTTCAATATTAAGAGTCCACTCGTTTAAGTTGTATGTTGTATCTACTCGATTGCAAGGAAGTTGCATGAATCTGGTTAGCGCTGCGCCTTCTTAAGTTCTCATGTAATTTTCACACATGTATATCCTTATTACAGATAAGGATATAAATGTTTCCTTAAAATCTGTTTGTACTCGTATGTGTGATGTTTGAGAGCAGAAAAAAAATATTCAAAATGCAGTTAACTCCGCAGGTATGTTAATGCGTCTAGACTAATTATGTCTTGATTTAAATTTTTGTGACACAAAATAAATTAACATACAGCAAGGCCACAGTGATTTTGGCATTCTTTCTGGTCTAGGATTTACGGTATTAGTGCGGTGGTCAGTTCACAAGCTATTAATAATTATTTGGCCAAGGTAACTAATTCAATGTTAAAATCATAAATAAAAATTGATATATTCAAATAATATCGTTTTAAAGAAAATATAAATTATTGACTAATAACACTAAACAAAAATTATATATTTTTTTATTTTTAATTTTTAATTTTTAAAGTTATTGATTTTTAGAATTTATGGATATTATTTAACCTTGCGACGTCTTACTTAAAACCAAAGATTTTAATAAGTTTTAGTAGACTTTGGAACAGATAAACTAACGAATTGAGGAAGACACTTATAAGGTAGATAGACCAAATTAAAGAACCAGCAAGCGGTACATGGCAGAGAGTGGCACAGGGCAGGACTGGTGGAATTTGGAGGTGGCCTTTGTCAAAAAAAGGCAGACAGATACCTAAAAGATTGAAATAGAAACGTGTTTAAATGTAAAAGTATCTGAATTAAAAGGCTATTATTATTATTCTTATTCGATTTCGACATATTATATCCCTGCAAGAGATCTTTCCAATAATAATATTTTATTTTAGAACTTTTTTATAGCATAGGCGCCGGTATTACGTAAGCACTATAGAGGGGGGTGGGGGGTGTGTCTATGTTTAACCGCGGAAGTATGGTCGTGTAGTATATATCGTTAATCATAGTTTATCCTGGTCTAAACATGTCCTCTATCATCAGTAATGATGTCTAGGAATATGCTCCAATACAAAAAATGCACAAATCGTGTGAAAGACTAAAAATAAGTCTCCATCAAGAAGCAATTTAAATACCAGTCAGCGGAATATTGCCACAGATGCTCGATACGAGAATAGAAGACCCAGTGACCTGTTCGACTCCCGCGCAGTGACAAAAGAGTTGGTAATTGCGGAAGGCGAAGAATTTATCGGCGGCGGACCGTCCGAGCAGATTATCGCGTCACGATGTTAGTAACACCATGCTGAAACCATTCAGTGGATTTTATTGGTTTTAGACAATTTTCACATACATCTGGTGTTAGCTGTATGTTGAAAACCTTGACGCAAGCAATATTGGACCTTATAGCATAAGAATTAAGGCTTAAATGGTAAAAGCAGCCACTGACACAACGTAAGTTTAACAAATATTGCCATGTGAATTCAAATCATATCGATGTCCGTCGTTCCAGAACTGAGCGTTTTATGGAAGCTTTTGCTTTCTTAAAAAGCCGGCAACGCATTTGCGAGCCCTCAGGCAATGTGAGTGTCTATGGGCGGCGGCCTCCGGCCCGTTTGTTACATAAAAAAAATAAATAAGAAATCTTTTAAATATTAACTGACTTACACGTTTTGATTGGAAAATTTTCTATTTGTTTACAAACATAGTGATATATTAAGATGTTATCAAGTTTTTGTACTAGAATTATTTACTTGTAATAATGGTAGAATATAGCAAGATACACAGATAAAAGGTGGACTTTAAAGACAACTGTATGGAAAAGACCAAGGGGAAGAAGGTGAAGAGGGCGCCCCAAAAAAACCGTGAATAGAAGAAATAGAAGCGGTAACAGGAGAATGGAGAAAGAAAGCCATGAACAGATTCAGTTGGAAAAATTTGGAGGAGGCCTTTGAAGGCCTTTGAACCCGTGAAGGGTTTCCGATAGACGGTACTGGATTTAGCTAAGATATAGGATAACAAATAAAGTAATGTATAAAATGTAAAAAATCTAAGCTGTATATTTTTTTTGTCCTGATTGGAAATTAAACGGGCTTTATTATTATTAATGTACCAAAGAAAAGTCAAATCAGGATAAAATCGTATTATAATAATTAAGAGCAGCGTGTCAGTTGATCGATATAACATTCATCAAGACTATCGATGAAAACGACAAAATTCTAGGAGCTTTCGGTATTCTCCAGAGTCGGTGGGGGCCAACCACCGACTTATTCCTGTTCTCAGACCTCAAGAGAATGCTCACAGAACAGAAATTTTGCACTGATGAAGAGGTAATTGTCGAAATAAAACCTATTACAATACCCTTTTAAGACAAATAGTACTACAAAAAAGGTATTGAAAAATTGTATCGCTCTAATAATCAAATCAACGTCTATAAAAAACATTTGTATGTTAGCCTAAGTATGAACTTTTCAGCCCACCCTATTCTATAAAATAAGCTTTTGTTTATATATGTATCGAATTGTTTTGAGTTTTGACAGCACAACTGCGTACAGCCTGTACTTAAAAGCCTACTGCTGCTTACATAAAGATCTAAATAATAAATTAATTAAATCATATATATTTTAAATACAAATAAGTGACATGTACAACAAAG
Organism: Pieris brassicae; assembly: GCF_905147105.1. Taxonomy (NCBI): domain Eukaryota; kingdom Metazoa; phylum Arthropoda; class Insecta; order Lepidoptera; family Pieridae; genus Pieris; species Pieris brassicae. The sequence continues at coordinate 1,378,008 of NC_059669.1, forward strand.
TACGTTATCACACTCAAAAATTCCTAGAATTCGAACCCAGGACCTTTCGGTCGCTAGAAATTCGAATCGTACAAGAGCTTAAACATAATATTGCCAACACAATAATACCGCGTTGTAAGTGACGCTTACGCCATCTAGTAGCAATATTGGTAATAATTTTCCCCCAATCATTTTGTATTTCCTAATAATTAATATGTTATACCATGATCGATAGGTTTATAATATTAATTCAGATTAGTATTTTTTGATTATTTTAATTATATTAACATATCCACAAATGGCCGTAAATAATGCGGTCCACAATGAATAGTGGTAAAATCGAGATATATTAATGTAGGAAAATTCTTCAAGGTTCCATCGGGGTTTAAAATACACAGAATATACGAGTATCACGTAGTTGGAATCTCTATAAATTGATCGTCGCCATCGAGAATCGTTATAGGTAACATCTATTTTGGATTGTGAATTTTGTCTTTTAAAATAGTGCTGTAAAGAAATTCCGGAATACTTTGAATATTTTTATACTACAATTTAATTCCTATCTAGGGTCCTTTAAGTATACCGTACCAATTCTTAAAAGGCTGGCCACGAGTCCCAAATCCTCTATACCGCTAGTTATATAGTATTTATTTACATAAGCCAAAGCTTGGCACACTAATACATTCAAATAGAATACAAGAATGTTACAAGCACGTATAGACAAACAAAAAAATATTAAACATATCTATATATAAATATACATATCTATATCAAACATATAATAAATAGTGGATTATTTCACTATACGCTCCATACAGGCAAAATCATATTTAATATTATTTATTTTCTCTATTATCATTGTAATGTTTCCCATTAAATGTTGAGCACACTTGTCGTTGATACACATGTATTGTGTTTTTGTATGTCGTGTGTTCTCTGTATATGTATTCGATAGCCTATTCAAAATAAAATAAAGTGAGAACTATCTGGTTATGAAAAGGTTTTGTTTTATAAGGGTATGTTTAACCGTATTAAATACACATATCTAAATCGTCACATATACCGTTGACGTCACAGTGTCACATAGCAGACGATTCAATTTAGATGTTAATTGCGAATCGCCAAGGTTTTCAAATTTATGACAACAACTAATAATATTCATAAATTAAATAGGTTTTATTGTTTCCTGGTTCACTATTTTCGAGACACGGAAACGTGTTTGAAACTCGTTTTTTTAAATTTCGGAAACTTTTATTATTACGCGTATTAGGATAAGATCGAGAATAACGTTTGACGAATTTAAATATTGACGTTCATAAGTGTACATAAGAAAATGAATTACAACTGTATATCAATTGAAAATCGTCTAAACAACGTCTCGTAACTCCCAAGAACTGTCCCCTGTTCTATAAAGAAACCCAGTTGGTACTGTAGATATTTTCTATAGAACGGGCAGCTTTGGGAGCGCTGCCGAGAAAACCATGATTGAATATAGATAGGCCAGAGATTTATCCAGTTATTTTTCCAAGCAGGCGCTTGATTGAAACCCGCAAGGAAACCAGGGCGCCCAAGCAAACCTGGCGTCGTGCAGCAGATGAGGCAAATACAACCGGAAAGACTTCGAGCGAGGTGTAATATGAGGCTCAAGAATGAACGCGTTGGAGACACCGTGGACGCCCTCTGCCTCATCTAAGGGTTTTAGGACATTAAGTCACATAAGACTTGAGACATTAAACTTTGTAATCAAAGATAGATTTTAGTTATGTGATATGGTAACGCTTGCGAGTCCACCAATATTTTGCGTTACGAACCTTGTTTTGAAGATTTTCCCCGCAATTAACTGCTCTACTACAGTGCTTGTCCCATGCTCCACCGAAGGCTATGGGATATCAATCATGTCTTTTTATTTCTTTACTCATAAAAACTAAGTATGTTTTAGCCAAACCAAAAACTTTTGCTTCGGCATACATTATGCTGTATTGCCTAGCTTTGAGTAATTTAGCGATTTGAGTTATCTTTGATTACTGGACAAAGGCCATAGTTATTATTGCATTAATCACTTAAACGTTCTCCGAACTAAAATAACATTTACTAACAAACATTTTTCTCCCTTTCTTCTGTTAGATAACTGTGTAAAATATTTTACTGCTGATTTGGTAAAATCATAGGGCCAAGTTATAGGACAAATATAGTTTTGTATCGATCAGCCCTGACATGCAGAAAATGCTTCAAAATCAAAATCAAAAATCTCTTACACACCACCCAACACAGTCGAATTAGGTCTTAATTAAATGTATTGAATAATTTTTATTGTGTTTTTTTAATTTTGTAAATGTTTGAATCTTTTGTAACCCCATATTTGTATTCCATCTTTAGTAGAATTGTTTCTATATATCATGTTAGCTGTTTTAGCAATTTTAAATAAACTAAACATTACTTCAGTACTGTGGATTTTTTGGCTTAATAAATGTGGGGAAAGTACTTGTACGTTCAAAACGATGACCCTGTGAAATCTTTAACTGGTTTTCTGGTATATATAAATAAATTATAAAATATTATACAACAACTTTCGCATACAAGACCAGAATTAAGAATTGTGATAAAGCTATTAAGCTTTCTATGACATAGATAACGATTTGGCAATGTAACATCCTTCTGTATGTAAGTAGCACACTGAAAAGGTTACATGAAATTTTGATCACGCATCGGCCTTCGACGAATCCAAAACCAACAAAGGCAGATTTCTATGTACAATCACGTTCGAAAGTGTTATATGGTTGCATGGGTTTTGTTCAGTATTAGAGTTCATTTCTTTGTCATGTTTATATTAAATCTAATGAACTAACTTTTGCAGCAAGACATGTTGTTGTTGTTTTCTCCTTTTTCATGTATCGTTGTTTTAGACTTTTTCTTGTTGGGACTATATTACGAAAGTTGTTTGTTATATTGTGTTTATCCCATTTTCCTGTTCCAGAAAGAAATAAATCTTTATTAAATACAATATACAGGATTCGATAAAGTAAAGCGCACTAGCACTAGGGTTTCCTGTGTTGTGGGCAGCCAGTCTCTTCCTTTTGACATGTAAACAGTATTTCACTTAATGGCGTCTACATAACACATTGATATTTAAGCTATTTTTGCAAAATAAAAATATTTTCTGAATCAGCATAGGACAGGTTAACAAGATATTGTTTGAGATTTTTAGTAAATGTATGTGATTTTTGAAATGTTAGTGATAATTTTGTAAAAATACTATTGACAGTCTGCATTTATAAATAAAATTGACAGATTTCATTCAATTTTTTTTGGCTTCCTGTTAAAACTTATATTTAAGACACAAAACTATTTTTCAACAGCGCTATCAGAAACACAGAAATGTCGAAATTTAAACTTTAAAAAAACAGGTATCTTGAAAGCATTTATGTATACAACTGTACCCTAACCACGTGACCCGTTGCTAGGCCACTTGCGAAACCGAATTGTTGCCACATTAAAAAATTCATAGTCCCATTGGCCTTGCCTCGGCTTCCTGTAGAATATACCATTCTTGCCGCGTAGGGCGTAGAATTACCATACAACAAATTTTGTATTGTTAATTTTTGTATTCACTAAATGTAGGCTTTGTCCGGCGAATTTTAAAACTTTGACCTATTTAAATTTGGCAATGGCGTTTTAACGGGACAGGTGCCTTAACTGTTTTACATTATATATACCTGTCGTAGTTGCTACGAGGCGTAGATGCTATTTGAGGAGGTTTGTGTATTATATCGCTCGTCATTAATAACAAAACGGCACTACAACCTTAAAGTATGGGCCTCAGATTTCTGTAACTGTTTCTTGATTATTTGGTTTTCTTCTATAGGCCTTCTGTGCCTGACACACACCTTCGAATTATGGGTCTAAGGCACGCCAGTTACTACGCAATTCTTTTCTTCACTGTACGAGCTGGCATAGCCATGGATCTAACCTACGATATGAGGGATCAGAAACTGAACCCAATAGTCCAACGCTGCTTTTGATAAAAGCTGTGTAGAATGACTGACTTGTTTCTGTATATATCCCGTAATCGTTCAACGCAACGTTCGAAGCTTTGGAAAGACTGGTGGGCGTGCCGTCCCCGCGGGGCCTGGGTAACAATTTCGGAAATATCCTCATTATATCTAGTTACTAAAAACTGACTCAGTAAGTTAATAGTAATTGTATTTTCAGTAAATCCCATCTTATAATGAATCAATGGCGCTACAACCTTATTAGGTCTAGACCTCAAATTTCTGTATCTGTTACATGATCATTTGTTAATCGAAGAGGCAAGTAGGTGATCAGCCTTCTGTGCCTGGCACAATCCGTCGACTTTTTGGGTCTACGGCAAGCCGGTTTCCTCACGTTTTCCTTCACCGTTCGAGTAAATGTTAAATGCGCACATAGAAAGAAAGTTCATTGGTGCACAGCCGGGGTTGAAGCTGCGACCTCAGGGATGAGAGTCATACGCTGAAGCCACTAGGCCAACACTTCAAAAGTTTTGTTAGTTTGGTGCAGCCGTTCTCTCTGCTCATCGGTACGGAGTTTCTATATTACATTTTGGTTATGGGAAGCCAAAAATAATTATATGCAATTTGAGGTGCACTTCGAGCAGCCATTTTGTCTTGAAACCTAAGATTGTTAACGCGTACGTGGCCAGATAATAATCTTTATTGCGAATCCTAAATATGAATAGTGCCTCATTCATAGAAAATTAAGGAGACTTACAGGATGTTTCATTGCATATATTGTTTGGTCTACTTGATGTCAGAGTGACAGTGTTATAGATTTCAGAGTACATCTATATACAGCGTGTATTTTTATAGTTATCTTGCCTCTTCAGACGTTTCAAAATAAATAATTATTATTTCATTGTGCTTATATGTAATACGTGAGTAGTGTGGGTTAAAAGTAGACGTAGTGACAAGGATACATAAAGGAATGCTTAGGTGAATTAGCCATGTAGAACGGATGAATAAGAAGCGGGTTACAAGTAAAAAAGCCAACGATGGATGATCAAATAGGTATTTTCGTACATACCGGGACTAAATTCAAGAGGTACTACAGAAGGGACACGTTAAAAATACCTTGAAAATGTATGAAGGAAGAAAGGAACGTTCATATGCGTAGATTTATAAATCATATACATAAAAAATCAATCTTACTAATACAAATAAGACCAATGTTGGGTTAGTGGCTCCAGCGTCCCACCCGGAGGTCGTAGGTTCGAACCCCGGCCACGCATTGATGGAGTTTCTTTCTATGTGCGCATTTAATATTAGTCGAACGATGAAGGTAAACATCGAGAGGAAACCGGCTTGCCTTAGACCCAAAAAGTCGATCGCGTGTTAGCCACAGGAGGTTGATCATCTACTTGCCTATCAGATTAACAAATGATCATGAAACAGATACATAAATCTGAGGCCCAGACCTAAAAAGGTTGTAGCGCCACAAATTTTTTAAGATTAATTAATTATTAAAACCAAGATAGCAGTCTACTTTTATTACCGTCTTATGTACATACTTAGTTTTTAGGACTTAGACTTAGTTGCCTAATGTACTAAGCGGACTGTTATAAGCAAAGCTCTCTCTTCATTATCTTTTTGTGTTCAAAAGTAACCATTAAAAAGTTGTAAAAGTTGTAAAGCTTGTATGTTTCTTAAGGCACTTTTTTCGTACACCACCACAATATATAAACTTAGGTTCCTTCAAGATAACAGCGTATAAATAGAAGGCAGCAACACACTCGCTAATCGTATTGCATTGTCCATGGCCAGCGAGCGGTATCACTTAATATAAGCCCAAGCAAATGTATAATTTTGTGAACATCCTGTATTCTATCGACTGACCATGGTAAATCCAGGTAGGCCTATAAAACAGATAAATTATAATATATTCAGCAGTCGTTTGCAAATGGCGTTTATAAGGACGTGTCAATGTACGATAGAAGGCTATATATTATACACATTATATATTAGGCATTATTCATGACACAATTTTTTATATTGAAGCATAATTTTCTAATGCCTTATTAATATAATAAAGACGATAAATTTGTACGATAGAACACCTTATACTAACTGGACATACGTTTGGTCACCTATGCCTATTTAAATGCCGCTTAAATTAACCCATATTAAAGATTGAAGGAGGCAAGCAGTTATTAAGGAATGAACTCAAAGACAACAAAATCTATTTGAAAAATTCTTTCACCATTAGTATGGTACGTCATGCTTGAGTAAGATAGGCTATTTGTTTACAAAATATTTAAGAAATCGTGCAAAGCCTAGTCGAAGGAAGCAAAGGAGTCGTTTTTAAATGTATGACCCATACAAAGAATTCACAGAATATAGCAAGCGAGTAAATTTAATTTAAAATATTTTTGTATAACACTTACGAGCGTTAAAATTTTGTTTATATGATAGGGAAGGCAACCGAGCACAAAGGGCGAAACTAAAATGCCAATTTTAGTCGGTGCGTTGCAGGCCTTTGAGAGAAAAGTATGCTCCTTTTTATACAATTGGAGTCGTATCTCCTAGGTGATATAGAATCCTCTACCGGGAGTCGATACCACAGTTTTCTAGGTCACAAAGAATGTCTTTTGATGCGGACTGTGGAAGACTACTAGACTACCATCAAGGTGATGCCGATGACGTTTTGACTTGACTGGTACTGTTTGTGTGCTTAAACATGTCCTTTATTTGGAGAGACGACATCAAAAAAAGTTGAAAGAAAATAATTGAATTGAATTAAATAATTATAAGTTTATAATAATACAAATAGCTTTAATCCGGTTAAAAAGTTGTTTTCTTAAATGTGTAAAAGCTATGTTAACCAAAAAGTTATTAACTGTAACCCAATTGAAAAATGAATACATTTCTTATACGTACAATAATTGTGTACAATATTTCCCACGCTATGATACAATTATCATGATGGAAAGCGAATAATGTTATAGGACATTCGCCCTTCGTTACTCTAAATAGTTCGAGCTAAAATTAGGAGTTCGTCCACAGACCTATTCTTGAAGTCGAGCGATGTGTGAGATATAACGAACTTCATATTTAATGTTCCTTTTAATCAAACATGTTGGGTTCCACTAATCAAATAAATCAAACCCCTTATAATACGGTACTCTTACGAGATAAGGCATATTCATATCATTCAGTTCTATAACACATTTCCTTAAACGCAGGGTATACGTTAAAATTTCTGTACTGTGACATTTATAATGATTAACGCACTTATTTTGTTCATAGCACAGTTTATTCTTAATATTCGAATTAAACATGAATCAGATCAGAGAGAGAATGTCAGAACGCGTTATATGGGGTCATACAAGCGCGTTATGCGATAATACTACAATAACGCGGAACCAATCTACCGTGTTATAGGAAGAATTACTGTCGGAGCAAAACGCTTTTAATGAATTAAAAAGAATCATTCTCCCCAAGGCTAAGAAATAAATTCGCTCGGTGCAATTACTTTTTTTTAGGCATCATCCCAGTTGTCCTTTCAGAACTTTTTTTCGCACAAATCCAAATCCAGATTGAGCATCATTAAGCAGTAAGTTTAGATCTAGCTCCAAAGTCGCTTCCCTCACACTTTGAAAAAATAATAATATCCTTTAATTTCAGATACTTTTACACTTGACATATATTTCTAGGTATCTGTTTGCCTTTTGGCAAAGGCCATCTCCAAACACTGCCAATGCTATCAGCACTATGCCATGTAAAACTCGCTTCCCTATGTAACTTTGAAATAATTTCTCTGTATGTACCAATGAGAGTGCCGAACGTTGGTAAGCATTTGAATATACGATGTTCGATTATGAGCAGCCAAATGTGACCAGATTAATAAAGACTAGCTCCATAAATGCTATTACAAAGAAACGAATTCAACATAATAACTTATCGAACGTAAAAAATAACGAATAGAATTCCTATATCGAAACCCGATACATGAGTCCGACTCAAACTTGGCAGTTACGAGAATACCACAAGTTGTTGCTACGCGATAAACGCTATTTTAATCGGGTTAATCGTTTTTATGTTTGATTTTTATTCCATTCATAAAATATGAATATTCGCTATAAAATATTGGTTCTCGATTTCGTTTTATAATGCCTGTATAATTTAGGATGTTAAATGTTACTAGTTGTTTTATTGTAACAGGAGGCAATCGGGCAGGATACCGCCGCCCATGGACGTTGCCAGGAGCCTAGCAAGTGCGTTGCCGGCCTCTTATTTATTTCGTAATCCTACCGCTTACAAAAATATCTCCAGAGGTAATTACAAAAAGGATCAAAAATATACAAAAAGAAAAAAAAAAACAATAAAAATTATTATTAACTAAGTATGTGTGATGGTTTTACACCGTGCTCATGATATAGGTGATTTTGCGCTGTGTATATTCATAATACACCTTTTAATGGTGTGTGGACGCCGTCTGCTTTGCTAGCAAAACATTTTCATAACGATACATTTCTTATGAATTTAAAAGTTACGCCAAAATGGGTTACAGCATATAAGTTATATTTATTTTACATTTATTATATAAATTTATATATATAAAATTTAAGATTTTCCGACGTTTCGCGTGCTTTACAGCGTGCGTAGTCACGGTGACTGAAGACAAAAGGTGTTGAATGTCAAAAGTATCACAGCTGTAGAGAAAGTTGTGTTATCTGTATTTATTTCCCCGGAGTTGGTATCGACTAATTAGTCGATTATTATAGGTTTATAATAATACAAATAGCTTTAATACGGTTAAAAAAATTGTTTTCTTTTAATTTGTAAAAGCTATGTTAACCAAAGCCAATACTATGAGCATATAATTTCTACATAAACCACAATTATATACGGGACGTGTAGTGTGGGTATATTATGTGGCTTACAAATACTCATGCCTGTTTATTTATTTCTTGAAATTAGTTTGGACTATAGAATTAGACCAGATTAGCAATATGACTATATAGTTTCACTATCGATTCAAATCTTTATACATTCACTATCAACCTTAAGCAAAATCTCAACCAGTCCAGTGCTGTAACGGAAAGTATTCTTCTTGTACAGCAGTGGTTTAATTATGAAATTGTAAGTGTTATGTAGAAATTATTATGTCAAACCAAAAATTAATAATATTTCAAATGGAACAGACTATACATCCTTTATTAATATGCTTTTTCTTTCATTGTTTTCCGCTTAACTCAGTAAAAAAAGGATTCCAATTACATGAAATGATAAAAGTCAAAATTTCTATACATCAAGATGGGTTGTAGTGCCACCGAGGGCTTTTCTTAGTATTTCATACTTGAAACATACAAGTATTCGTTGAGAAGGCGTAAATAAGCATAGCCCTAATCGAGCGGTTCAAGGCTGTATCTCAGGGTCGCACCAAATCCGCTGATAACGCACTGTGGGTGGAAACCGTCTCCGATTACGTAATAATTTATCCACTAATATGGCTTTGCGGTACACTGACCGTCTTATTCAACTAGCTACCGCCCAAAGGCTTAGTGAAAAACAGTGTAATAGGAAGCCATACGAAAATAACAGGCACTCAAAAAATGGAAATGGGCCGGTCTTACCGCCCGCGTATGTGATGGCAGATCGTGTTCCTATCTCTTTGTTCGACAGCCTCTTTCTCTACTCTGGGGTACCCTTTATGAAATCTTTAGTCAGTTAGTAAGTGGTTGGAATTAGTAGACGTTTAGACGATTTTATCAACCAGACATTTGTCTTTCATTTGCCACACAAATCTTTAAGTTTTTTTGTTACAGGAGGCAAACGGGCAGGAGGCTAATCTGATGTGATACCGCCACCCATTTAAGAATTGGTACGCTCTTTTTTGAAGGAGCCTTAGTCGAATTGGTCGGAAATATTTCAGTGGGTAGCTGGTTGCAAATAGAAGTAATGCGCGGCAAAGATTTCTTTAAGAAACGCTCAGTTGTGGAACGACGGACGTCGAGGTGATACAGAAGGTATTTTGAATTCTGCTTTAACGTCCTATGATAAAACTGAGCTGCAATTATTATTCTGAAAAACTCCTCTTAACAGTCTCCATGGTAAACGCAGTAGAAGATGCAGAAGATTCCGAAAGTTACTGGTTGACTGGTCGTTGACGATTCCATTCGTTCTTGATTAAATACGGTCAAGCGGAAGGAGCTGGTACGGAGGTGAGAACTGAACTCCATGTCGGGCCGAAGAATGTTCTAGAAGATTTAAACTGTTTTTGATATCTACTCTTCTTAATCTTATAAAAAAGATTAACAATTGAATGTTCCAAAACAGCTTATTGATACCTAAATATATCGTAATCCAAATGCCAGTTAGTATTTATATCCGAAAAAGATCGTATCGCCCGTTGGCAACGAACGAAAGGTGCGGCCTGTAATAAACTCAATATAAAACGCAATATCACAAATTCCATTTGCCCTTGAACTAGTGACTAGACGCAACGTGGAAGTGGGTTGATAGAGACAAGGCGTGTTGGGTTTTAACGCTCGGGTTCCGGACATACGGAAAAATTGTAAATTTTAAATACTTACATAAGTTTTTATCACAGCAGCAATTTATTTTTCATCATATGGGCGTAAAGACACTATCGTTGAATAAAAAACGTTGTTCAGCGCCTATCTGTAGCCAATACATATCAGGTAAACAGATTTTTGTTTTGTAAAATTTATGTGTATCGTGTCATACAGAAATATATGATGCAGGTATGATCATCTTCAGGTAATCGCCATACACAAACAATGATTATAACAGCAACATCGCAATATAGCTTTTGCTTTATCTGTGGCGTGAATCCAGCGTAAAATCCTTATATAGGCATAATCAAGGAAGCTATTGGAGAAAGAAATCCATTGATAATTAGAAAAAGCTGGAGAAGGCCTGTACCCGTGAATGGGTTCCGATCAATAGTACTGAAGGAATTAAGGATATTAGGATAACAAGAAAAAATATAAATATAACTAATCTAAACTGTACATATATAAAGATTGGATATAAACCGGCTTTATTTATGTATTTATATAGATATCATCAGCAAACGGACAGGAGGATCACCTGATGTTTTGTGATACAGCCGCCCCGTATGGACCCGTTCAATGCCAGAGGGCTCGCGAGTGCGTTGCCGGTATGGAAAGAAGTATACTAAATATAAAGAAGAATAATAGACACAAAACAAAGCAACCGATGGTCCATCACAAGCTTTGGAATTAAAATGGAAATGAGCTGGTGATGTAACACGACACCTGGACAATAGATGGACATTACGACACAATGGAAGAGTCTACATGGAAAAAGAAGAGTGGGCAGCCTAAAAAGATGGTGGACTGACCTACTGGAAGACATTTGGTAAAGATAGAGCCATCTAGAAGGGGTTTAAGAAGGCTTTTATCTTGAGGAGGGATGAGGTGTTTTTAGTGGGTAGAGTCTCGCTACCCCTCTGAATAGCGGAGGGTTTATATTAATGATAATAATAATTTATTTAGAAGAATATGGTACGAAAATGTTATGGTGGTACGATCGAAAGTTCGCATATTCTGCCACACAATGGTGTGCAAATTTATCTCAAAAGGTATCATATCAACGAGTTATATCGATAAGTCAATTCTAATATTATTTGTAGTACTGAAATATCACGTTATTAAAATTTATTATTACCGTTTCGAATTAATATTAATTAAAATGTTTCACGCAAATAATTTTAATCAATAGAATAATATTTTTTTTCCAAAAATAGGACATTAAGCCGATGTTTAAAAGCTCTAGTGGGAACTTAATGTTTTTGGTAAATTAATATGAAATTGAGTGTAGACACCGCGTCAAGGCCAAAAAACCCAAAACTTACAGATGCATTTGTACACTAAAAATAACAAAATGGACTGGACCTACTGGAAAGAGATGTATAGGACGACAAAAGAAAAGATGGCCAGGTGACATTATAGAACTAGCGGGGAAAAACTGGATCAATGTTGCTCAATACAAAGGAAAAATATGGAAAACGCTTTTACCCTTAGATATATATAGATATATAGACTCTTGACCCCCCCCCCCCATGAAACGCATCGTAACGCTTTCTGTATCCAATAGTAAAACGTTTCGTTACCACCCCCAGTGAATCTTTATACCTAATATTATCAATAACGCGTAATTCAATCCCCGCCCCGCATCGTACTAGACCCATAAAAAGTCAACTTAATAACTAGACCCATAAAAAATCAACTTAAAATTTTCAAAACTAATACTAATTAAGGAATATAAACTAACCACTTGTATGGATAAATTAATAATAATAAATGACTAACAATACTACTAACAACATTAATTTATAAAAAAATTAAGGATTATACATAATAAATTATTATTATTATTAAGATTATACACGACGGCGTCAGCGACCGTGGTATAACGTCTACGGATCTCTGAATGTCGACCTAGATAGTGTGCCAAATTGTGTGCGAATTAATTTAATCACGCGTATCTTTCGCGTCGCCTGATCACCGATTTAAATACATGTTACATGATTTTTTTGAGAAAACTAATATCCGCGTTTAAATTTAGACACCATTTTTATGGATACCGCACCGATCTGGCGACGAACAGGAAGGCTCAGGCTCAAGGAACAGCAGGAAAGATCCGTCCGTTAGATTGGCCAGCTCGAAGTACTGACCTTAATCCAATTGAGCATGTCTGGGATGTGCTAAGGATGAGGAAGATCGGTGCAACCTGCTCTACAAAATTAAGAGAGCTAAGAAGAGTTATTGCTTGCTAAGAGTGGGAAAAAATATCGTGGATAGCCACGAAAGATTTAAACTGTGGTTGTGGCAAGGGGTCACACTCATTATTAGGTTTTTACATCTGTAACTTTTTATTCTTTGACCGTGTAGATCGGTTTTAAAGAATTCAACAAGAGTTTATTAATAAATTAGCAGGATTCACTTCACACAATTGCAGTATAGAAACTACGTCAGATAATAAATGTTCTTTAATTATTTTTAATAATTATTTGTCAAATAAAAGAAGTTTACGCCAGAGGTTAGAAGCCATAAAGGAAAATTATATTTAATAAATTTGTGTTCACAATTTCTGTTTTGTTTTTGTTTTTATAAATTCCGTAACCTGTCATCGGCCCTTCAATAATTTAAAAGCCATGCTTCACCTGTTACATAATAACTGTTAAATAATCTGTGGCGCAATGTCCGCCCCATGCCCCATGCTGGGTTATCCGAACAATAAATCTTCAAGGCCTACGATTCAACGTTACCTCGATGTTTAAACATGTGATGAAAGAGAACTAAACTAAACATGTCTGTATGTAGGTCAGTTACGTCAAAACAAATACATTTTTACCGGGTATAATTCTCTTTGTTTGAAACACATTACTTACAAAATAAATTGAATCTTGAATTATAAGAAACTATTGGACCTGGAGGCAGAATCCGAAAATTCACCCGTATCACAAATGAGTGTTTTAAAGGCAGTTTTCGCCACGCACCACCACTATTTGGAACCAACTGCCGAGTAAATACTGTAATACTGCTGAGTATTTCCGAACCGATTCCACTTAAGTTCGTTCATGAGCGTACCAATTCCTAGGCAATGCTCTTGCGAGCTTACGTCAATATGAGCGTCCATGGGCGGCGGTATCACTTAACACCAGGTGGCTCCTGCCCATCTTTTTAAAAACAAACTAATATTATTGGCTGTATAATGTTTAAGTTTTACTCTGTTTTAGCTAGTCTATTGTCTCTGACTGTCATGTCATGTCTGTCAAATATAACGACAATTTGGATTCTAATTTTCACGTCTATCCGTGAAAAGACTTGTATATATACTATATGGGTATAGGCAGAAAAAGATCACCTACGTATCTATTTATTTATGCGACCCCCTTTTTAAACAAAGGTAACTGGAGGGTACACGAAAAAAACGTTTATCGTAAACGATGTTCAATAGATAGGAATTATGTCTACCCGCAATAATTTATTATTTTTAAGTCGAAACTAAACACTTCATTATCTATTAACACAACCTTTTATTCATTAAAAGTATAGGCTGTCGATATTTTGTCAAATACGTCAAGCTAATTAAGATTTCCTTCCTTTAATTGGGCTATAAATGTCGGCTGTTAAATTTCAAGCCTTCATGCGTAAGAAAACGTTTATTTTTGATTTAATTATCTTTAACGTTTCAACAATTCATAAATAACAGATTGACACTTCTGTAATCTGTATAACATTTTCAACAAATATTCAGTAATACTTTTTAATACAAAAGTGTACAGATGTTTGGGCACAATCCAGCGTGATCTTACAGGAGATACCTTTAGCAGCTGCTCGAAGAAGCAACATTTATTTATTTACACTTACTTGAGTAATACAGAAATACAGTACAATTATAATAATTAAATAAATAGAAGGGCAACTGGCGCCCTGATCGCCTCGATCTCCTCGAGACAACCACCGAGAGAGAACAAAATAGATAAAGCGATCGCAAGAAGTATAAACTACATAAGACAAAATTACTATGACAACACTAATGGAACAAAGCAATACAAATCAAACATGTAAGCAGTGAAAGGGACAATAAAAGGACAGATGATAAAGAAAAAGTACACATGAATCACGATAATTTTAGATCAGTTGATGTGAAAGAGTGTTCCTGAGGTAAGATTGAAGGGGACAGAAGTTTATAAGATGTTATTATAAGTAATATTTCTGAACCTCCTATTATAACTATTACATTCTCTAAATACTAAGCACAGTATAACTCCTAGAAATAGATCTCAGGGGGAGAGGAAATTAAGCTGATCAAAAGGAGATTGTGACATTGCTGACGTTGCGCTATACGACAGCAAACTTCTCCAGTTGAAGTTGCGAAACTCACAAAATGCTTTCCTTGATCAGCGTCATGTTTAGGACAACGCTTAATTGAAGATTTAACAGAAGTCCAATACAAACTGTACAATTAAGTAGCGAAATTTCGGCAGCGTTGATATACCAGAACGTAGAAATTCATAATAATTTCTCCAATAATAATATAAATTCTTACAAAGTTTATTTATTTATTAAAGTTCACCACATCATAAAGAATGTACAGCATATGTGACCAGCTATCTTTTCCAAAATACAAGACAGTTATGGTAAACGTATATGTTAAATATAAAAATATAACATTTTCAATTTTTGATTTTACTGGCAAATTGACAGATTAGGCACTAAATAAAGTTTTTTTAAAACTGATTCTAAAAGTTGAAGCGATATCGAAAGAACTATATCAATATTATAAGCATGACTATTCACAGATTAGCAGGTCCATTCCAATAATGAAGCTCTGGAAATCATCTATATGAAGCCAGGGCCTCGTTCCCTTATCGCGTCATCTTTGTTCCCTAATTTAAATAATTAAGCATCGACCATCGTCACGGGAGTTGCATGTTTTGATCTCGATAATACCAAGAGAATATTATTAATAATTACTAAAATTTGTTATCTATTGATCGTAACATAACTTTCGTTTGACTTATAATTCTTCTTAGATAAACGGTACATGTTTCGGGACGAGCCATTTACGATTTCACAAACACCCGTTACGACAAATATAAGCAATTGTTAAAACTAAATCTCTTACCTAACTGTTTGGCCTAATACCATTCTTCTTTGAGCTACGTAACTAAAGTAATTATTTAAAAATATATAATATTTTCTTGAAAACTAAATTACTCTGTCCCTGTTTTTGACAAATAGTAATCTGTGATGAAATGAGACAGATACATATACAGTACTTTGGTACGCTCTTTTGAAAGAGAACAAACATCTCATAAATATTTCAAGATTCAAAATTGATTAAAAATAATAATCCGTATTAAACATAGCTTTATGAAGTAACTTAAATATCAATATTAGTCAATCAAAATATCCATAATTAAAAATATTAATATCTATCAGTCCATGATGACGTTGTGTTTTTTTTTACGTTATACTGTAAGTGTATTTATTTTTGTAAATAAATAAATGCTTGAAGTCCACTAATCCTAATACAGTTTGAGGGTAACGTCGTCGGAGACTAATTTTGAACGAAACATAATATATGTATATTGCTCATTAAGAAAAGCTGGTTTGTTTATGTGTTAACTTAAAGCAATGGGACATCCCGCCGTAGGGACTGGTGCGACGCCATCTTGAGAAGCGTTTTGCCGCGTTTTTGATTATGTCATTTGTTTTTTTTAATAATAACATGTTGTGTATAATCTGATTTTTTTTCTCTTATAAAAAGCAATTTATTATAATTTGCAATATTTGGGAAGCCATTTAAGCAAAAAATTCCCTTGTCCCATATATACCCTATATATGTATTTTTTGCATCTCGAACTCCGCGCAAGGTTTTTTTTATGTAATATGAGGCAAACGGGCAAGAGGCTCACCTGATGTTAAGCGATACCGCCGCCCATGGACACTCACATTGCCAGAAGGCTCGCAAGTGCGTTGCCGGCCTTTTAAGAATTGGTACGCTCTTATCTTGAAGGACCCTAAGTCGAATTGGTTCGGAAATACTTCAGTGGGCAGCTGGTTCCACATAGTGGTGGTGCGCGGCAAAAACTGTCTTAGAAAACGCTCAGTTGTGGCACGACGGACGTCGAGGTGATACGGATGGTATTTTTTATTTTACCTTGACGTCCGATAATGAAACTCAGCTGCGGGTATTAGACCGAACAACTCTTCTGAACACTCCCCATGGTAAATGCGGTAGAAGATGCAGAAAGACCCAACATCTCTAAGCAACGCCAAGGGATCAAGCCGCACGCGGTGCCAGTCCTTTAAATGTTTTTTAGGTTGTCGACAGGGAGCCGAAGGTCGCATCAATCAATCAGGAAGGTATCAAGCAGCCCATTTCATTTATTATAGATGTAATATGCCGACAACATCCCTATATCTTTTTAAATACAGCCTACGATCATAGGGGAGCGTAGCGTCTGTGTACGTATACATATGATAAACTAATAAATAGTGATCTGCTAAGTGGTCGCGTAATTATGACAAGGGAGCTTACAGGTTACAATGACTTTGACCCAGAATTAAAATAAATAAAATTTATGGACCAGATACCATATTATCTTTACATCATCGGAGGGTTGGTCACAATTAATATGCGTAAAATTACATATTTTAAACGAAATTTAAATGCATGATATACGTATGGGAAATTAATTGCTATGAACAAGTCACTGATACGAGGTTATGATAAAATAAATAAATGAAAAAAGTTCTTTAAAAAAATGGGAAACAAAATAACTAATCGAAATACCCGGCAATCAGAACCATTCCATAATTAAAACTTTGCCATTGTAATTCATAATACCAGGAATAAAATTCAATACATTTTGATTTGATTTTTATTAGATTTGGTAGGTAGTAAAATTATTTATTATACGCACCAAAATGGCGACGGTAGTACCAATTTCAGTCCCCGCCCAAGAAAAGTATGGCACTGTACAACGAAATATAATCGCTTGTCGAACATAACTTCGTAATTTGTGATGAAGCGGAAGTGGCTTATGACGTTTATCGTTTAGAGTAAATATATAATAAAATGTACGTATGAATGACTGATTGTTAACGATATCGTACGTTACCTTTGAGTACCGTCAGCAAGTTAGCTATTTATTTGGGCTAACTTCGTTTCGCTTTACTGTTAATTTTAGCCTACCCTTTTTAGTACATATGTCGCAGTAAAGTAGTTAAATCAGATAGTTAATTGAATCTCTAGACAGTTAATTAAAAATCGATATTCAATCAAGTCGCCAAGTTCCGCCAGACAAGTGAGTGAATGAAACGTTTAACGAGTTTCCTAAACGTTCCTAGGCGGAAACACGGAATTTCCAAGCTCTCAGTTCTTCACGATCACACCGAAATAACAATAATAAATGAAATAATCATGGCGGAGTCTTTTTTACCATCTTGTTCTACATTGTTAATCAACACGCTGGCTTTCGGTCAGACAGATAGTTAAACGTTTTCGACGCTGATTATTTAAATCGAAATCCTAGCGACTTGATTGAATACCGGCATTTAATTAACTGTCTAGGGATTCAATTAACTCTCGTGATTTTACTACTTTACTGCGACAGATACATATCAAGATATGGAACATTTTGCTATGCTACCCTAAAGAGTTGCGAGCCTTCTGGCAGTTTGAGTGTCCATGGGTACCGCTTAACATCAGGTGAGCCTCGTGCCAGTTTGCCCCCAGTTGTATAAAAAAAAAGAGATGCTGACACTAGATACAAATAACGTTCTAGATTAAGGGTGGGTAAATATACTTTAGTGTGAAAATTTTCGTGGTCAGCAATTTGTGCTGACGCTACAAAGAGAATACAGACACATCACGTGGGAAAGGCTGATCGAGTGATTTATTGAACTATAAAATAATTACCTATGTAATTATTTTATGAATCAATAAAATCATTTTCTCAAGTAAAGCGAGCATCTGGAATTGTTCCCACGAATGGACATTTGGCTTATAGGTCCAAGGTGATAATTAAAAAAAGCCGAATTAAAATGCTTAAGTACGTAGCATTAAGAACATTGAATTGAGGATGATCAAGGAGCTGTCATTTGTTTTTATATAACAGGCGGAAAACCGGCAAGAGGCTGACCTGATGCTAAGCGATACCTATGGAAACTTAATGCCAGAGGGCTCTAGAGTGCATTTCAGAATTGGTACGCTCTTTGAAGGATCCCTAGTCGAATTGATTCGGAAATATTTCAGTGGGCTGGTTCAACATGGTGGCGCCTGGCAAAAAACCTCAGTGGTGGAACGACGTCGACGTGATACGGGAAAATGCGGCCTTGTTAAGGAGATGAGTTTTCTTTTATGATAAATTTTTATCTTGGTTAAAGAATTGACCGAGAATTGAACTCGTTCTAAACGCTATGTAGTGTCATAAGCTTTAAATTACAGAGGAAGCTGCTATCATATTAAAATCCTGGTATCATTTGTTACTAGTTTACAACCACGTATAAATACCACAATTGTTACTCACGCCTAGCAACAGAACATCCGCATAAACTACAGAATAAGATAATCAGTAGCGCTCGTTCATATAAACTCGATCAGTATTACATAGAATAAAATAAAAGACAGGTAATACACTTACGAGCCTTCTGGTAGTGTAAGTATTCATAGGGGGTTAAAGAAGTCTGAAAAGTTGCAGAAATTCAATAAATTCAACAGGCAAAGCACTTGCGAACCTGTCAGTGCCGAAAATGTCTGTGTTCATGAGCTTTAAAAAAGTCTCAAAAGTTGCAGAAATTCAATAAATTCAATACGCAACGCACTTGCGAACCTGTCAGTGCCGGAAATGTCAGTGTTCATGGGCGTTAAAGAAGTCTCAAAAGTAGCAAAAATTCTATAAATTCAACAGGGAAAGCACTTGCGAACCTGTCAGTGCTGAAAATGTCAGTGTTCATGAGATTTAAAAAAGTCTCAAAAGTTGCAGAAATTCAATAAATTCAATAGGCAACGCACTTGCAAACCTGTCAGTGCCGAAAATGTCAGTATCCATGGGCGTTAAAGAAGTCTCAAAAGTTGCAAAAATTCAATAAATTCAATTGGCACTTGAGACCCATCTGGCAATGCGAGTGTCCATGTCCTTGTCACTTACTCAGGTGAACCTCATGTCCGTTTTCGCCCTGTTTATAAAAAAATATCAATGCCAAATTATTTGACATGATAGGACAAATAAATGCTTTAAGGGAACACTATTTTGATTTTCACGAATAAAAAACACTAACTAACGTAACATTGAAAGGACAATAAGAAATCTATTAATTTATTATTCGAAAATTAGGTCGATAATGTTTTAATTAATTTTCCATTGCTGTATGGTAATTAACTACGCAAAACTATCAGGAGTACAACGATAATTTATGTAAATTCAAATTTACGTCAAAAGGTCAAAGGATTTGTTAAGGCCACGAGCGTTTCCTAAACCAACTGCTTATAATACTCTGTGACCTTGCGAATAGTCGTCACGAATAATTGGCACATGGGTCGCATCACGTGTTTGATAACGATTTATCTCGCGTTATCTTTTTTGTATATTGTATAAAAATTCTCTGGCGCCTTCGTTTATCTGTTTAACCAAAAATAGGGCTGACACAGATTCAAAATAGTTACAGTCACAGACTAAGGCAAGGCAAGAATTTTAGAATTTTACTTTCTTTTGTGAATTTACAAACTGCGGAAGCGGCTCCACATAATCCATATAGTGACACCTCCCTGAGACATACAACCTTAAATTTTTTAAGGAAAAAGTATACTCCTGCCTCAAATGGCGGCAACTATTGCTGTGTGTGTGGTGACTGCCCTTTTTGGACGTTCCATAAGCTAGCTAGGCCCCTAATCCAAAAAAAAAAACGGCTCAGGCTTCCCTAACATAGAACTAATTTTAATACCTTTTTCGTTCATATGTTGCTCGCCTAATGTTAAGTGATACCGGATGAACACTCTTAATGCCAGGGCTCATTGTATTTAAGAATTGGTAAGATCATTAAAGCTCCTTCAGTCAAATTGGTTCATGTGTGGACAGCTGGTTCCACAGGGTGGTGCGCGGCAAAAACTGCCTCAAAAACATTCAGTCGTGGAATGTCCACTTTCAAAGAGAGATATAATAATAATTATTTTGGATATTTCAGTTGATGGTTACGTGTGAAAGGAGTCTGTAGTTTTACGTCAGGCGGCCCTTTTGACATATAAAAACTTTGTTATCTTTTCGCTAGAACCGTATTTCAAATTAAATATGGCGGAAGTCTAATATTGAAATGTTTAAGCAATATTAATTAGCTGGAACATTGATAAGTTTTTTCGGCCTAGCGACCGGAATCGTTTAACATAGTTAATCACATGCTAACGAGCCCTTTTGATTAAGGGTCTCTATACACGAGTCGAATATACTACTGCGATTATAGGCCAGAATAAACACTTTAAAAACTTTTATTAAATTATCAAAAAGATAATTATATTTCGAAGTATTTCATAATAACACTTTTACCGAAAGATTGAAGCCTAAACAAAAATTACATTAATGTAACAAAACCTTAAGGTTTTGTAACGGTCTGTTTAATTGGGTTATAATATCTTTCCCTCTCTTTAATCGCCAGTTCATGTCTCAGCGTCGTGGTAATCAAGAAAACATCTAGAGCGGACTATATGCATATATGCGGATATATATACATATGTACAAATAGTCAGTCGCTTCAAGCCTTTTTTTATGTAATAGCAGGCAAACGGGCAAGAGGCTCACCTGATGTGAAGCGATACCGTCGCCCATGGACACTCACATTGCCAGAAGGCTCGCAAGTGCGTTGCCGGCCTTTCAAGAATTGTCTCTCCTCTCAGCCTCTCAGGCTTCGCGTCACTCCACGAGCTATGGAAAGAACTATGGTCGGTATTTCTTAAAGGCTTGCCTTTTAAGGTACGCTCTTTTCTTGTAGGACCCACAGTGCCCGAAGAACGGATGGCTGATAGGGCAAAAAAGTCCTGGACAACCGGGACGTTGGTCTACTGGGAACTAGGTGAATGACCTGGTGAGGGTGAAAGGAGTGCAATGCAAAGCGCGAGGAACCGGTCGTACTGGAAGTTTAGGGGATACGTCTATATCCAGCAATGGACAAAGGCGACGAAAAATAGTCGTCAGTGCGTACGAGTACTTAGGCCGTCATATGCCAAAAAAATGAAGTACCAAATTGTCATTAACTCATTAGTTAAGTCATTGACCTGAAACACTTGTACAATAGTCACGAACTTAAACGGAAATAAAAAAAAAACTAATACGCATTAGGTATTGTTCACTTCAAGGGCGGCGCTGCGAAATACACTTGGAATTCAGACGAGGTAATATGTTAATATTGTCTTAACACAAGTAATACATATTTAGGAGGACTAACAGACATAGTAAAAATATGACAACAGATGGCGTGGCGAGTAACTGTTAGGTCTGGGCCTCAGTTTTCTGTTTAGTGATCATTTGTCAATCTAATACGCAAACGATCAGCCTCCTGTGGTTGATAGGCCGTCGACTTTTTGAGTCTAAGGCATGCCGGTTTCTTCACGATGTTTTCCTTCATCGTTCGCGCCATTGTTAAAAGACTGGAAGTCTGTGCACAGCCGGAGATCTAACTTACAACCTCAGAGATGAGAGTCACGAGAGCACGCTGAAGCCAGAGGTCATGAATGCGCAGTCAGGCAGAATTTTAAGTATCATTAATATCTGTGGACTCAATAATCTAAAAGTATTCTGTAAAGTATATAACGCCTTTAAAATCAGTTAAACAAGTTACGCTTAACTATTTAGTTAAAAGTGTTAAGTTCTTAGGTTCCCAACTTTAAACCCAGTAGTTTTAAAAGTCTATTAAATATGAGAGTATAGTCTCATGAAGTATACGCTCACCAAGAACTGTTCTATGTTTTGTCTCTTTTTGTCAAATTGCGTTAGCGCAACAATGAAAAGAGAATACTGTAGCTAGTAGTAGTAGTAGCAAATAAGGTATTTTAAGGAATCATACCAATATTAAGGGACCATGTGTATTGACATCGTTGATAAAAAAAATGTAATTTTATTTCATTTATACACAAAAAGGTTAGGTTAGGTTAGTTGGGTAAGATTTAAGCTCTAAGCTGCATTAGTAAATTTCACCCTGAACGTATCTAGGCTACATTGTATATTCGTAGTATTTCTTTAAACAATTGGTGGTTGTAACTCCCAAGGCCGGGAGTTAAATCAAATATTATGTGTCACTAGTACAAAAGCTTAGTAAAAAGTTATGAAATTAGTTTAAACATTTACATTGTATAAAGTTTAATCTATTGCCAACAAAAACACCATTTACATTTAAAAACCTTTTGATTACGGCTGTTTAACAATGAAAATATTTGACTTAATGAAACAAGTTACGGCACCTGCTTGGGATTATCGTTGCATAACTTTTAAATGAGCACATTAAGCCATTATACAATCAACCTATCCTCAGTTTATTCATAATTACCAAATTAATTTGATAAGAAGTGCTCAGACTTCATGCGAAACATTATGAGTTGCTATGCCCGGTTAAGTTTTACGACTTCGCCCTTTGAGGAACCATAAAAACATATTTCGCGGTGAACGTTGTCCAGTCACTGGTTACTAACATCCTTATATAATCCTGCGTATGATTAATTCATTAACCACATCATGTGTTATCTACAGTATATGTTATGTGTCTTTGGAGAAGGCCTTCACCTACAGAGTTCTTACTGAATGAAGAATTATAGTTAAGGAAAATCTAACACAAGTAAATTCAGGATAAAAACTAATAATTGTATGTAAGTAAACTGGTTTAATCTAACTTCTTGTTTTATAAGCTGTAAGAAGTGTGCTTTTTATTTTATTATATGTTACAATCTATCTTTATTAACACACAATTATGGTTACAAAAAATTTATTACAATGTAAGATTTTTCTAGTAATTTTTTGCTTTGCAATTGTAAAGCCAAAAATTACTATCAAAATAGCGAATTAGGTATAAACCTAACAACGCTTTATAAAATTCATCAGCCCACTATCGAATATATCATGAGCTGGATAAAATTAAAAATAAATCAGTGACGCTACAACCTTTTTAGGTCTGGGCTTCAGACTTCTGTATCTATTTCATGATAATGTCTTAATCTAATAGGCAAGTAGGTGATCAGGCTTCCGTGCCTGACACACGCGGTCGACTTTTTGGTTGTAAGACATGTCGGTTTCCTCACGATGTTTTCCTTCACCGTTCGAGCGAATGTTAAATGCGCACATAGAAAGAAAGTCTATTGGTGCACAGCCGGGGATCGAATCTCAGGGATGGGAGTCGCTCGCTGAACCCACTAGGCCGTCACTGCTCTCTGATCAAGCTCTACATAAGCTGTGTTAAATAGTAATTACTATTACTATTAAAATAGTAATTACTATTACTATTAAAATAGTATTTTTTCTCTGAAAACTAATTATCTCAATTTTTATTATTAAACATTATGTATTTTAATTACACATTACATAGGGCATAAGAATGTATGAAAGGCTATGCAGAGAAAAGGTTGGGAAACACTCTGATAGACTGTGGGTCTAGAGAGAGTTGACTTGAATATATAAACTTCTTTAAGTCTTATCACAGCAAACGCGGAAAATATTCGGACAGTTAGCAGTCCAATCTTCTTAAATAAATAGATAATTTTAACAACTTTAAACAAATAAAGACAATATTTAAAAGCCTGTGTAATTAAAATAAATCGTATTAACATTGAAATACGTGTTTTAAGTTCATATGAACATAACAAATCGTTGGCATTATCGCAAAATTGTTGTTCGACCACACACAATGTTGCAACTTATTGAGGATATACAGCGTATTGCTTTTAAAGTTCTTTGTATGTATCATCGACAAGTTTTTTTGTCTGTGATTGTATAGTTTTAAATCATTAACGGATTTTTAAATATACTAATACATTTTCCCATATCACCGCAGGCACATTGTATTTAATCATAAATACTAATCGATCGGAGAAAAAATGATATGGGGTTCCGATCAACGACACTGAAGGAAACTAGGATATTATGATAACAAAACTAAGCTTGGTTTAACAAATTTAAACGGGCTTTTATTATTATTATTACTAATTCATTATTTTTTTAGTGAAAACAGTCTTATTGTATCAGTTTTTATCAAGTATAATCCGATAAAAACATGTAATTTCTTATCCACTTTCGTAGCGTCCCTTTGCCATCACGATCCTAATATAAAGTTGCCTTAACTTATCAATAGTTATCCATTATATGTAAGTTTCAAGTCGGTTTCATCAAAGTATCACAAGGGTCCTATTTGCCCCAATTCCACATGGAACAAGTATGTTATTAACTACAGAATCAAGTAGGAAGCCAAATATTATAGATAACATTGCAGTATCACAGTCTATGACATTAAAATTTTGAAAGTCGAATTATAACCAATATTAATTATGTCATTTGTCAATAAAATTAAATATGTTTGAAAGCCCTATTAACGCACAAGGGGATTTAGAAATTTTATCATTTTTCAATGCCGAATTTTGCAATCACGCAAGTTTTATGATTATAAATAGGTTTTCGTGATAAGATATTTTAGAAATCGACATCTTTATCATAATTTATATGTAGTTTCAAATATTATTAACAAGTTAACGCGTTAACAAATTACATTATCTGTGACCCACAAAAGCGCGGGTTATCGAGATGACGCGAAATATCATTGGTGGGAAGGTCAATGTTGAGTGAATTACTGTCAAAATACCAATAGTTATACAGAATATATTAAGTTTCTACGTAATCTGTTCTCGTCAAATTTGGCTTGACAACATGTTTTAAGAATTTTTATTGCCATCTTCACAGATACTTTAAAATAAATTCATTCGACATCTTGTGTTGTCAATTTATTGTTCGGTCATGTAATGTTAAATATTATTTAGTTAACACATAATGTTACTAATAATAATAATTACTGTTGGCGTAATCAAATAAGAAAATCAAAGACTCCCCCTAACCCCCCCACTACTTACGTAATACTTGAACGGCATACGCACATCGGCAAATAATGCTTCTATTACAATGTGATTTTATAAAGTTTTAACACAAAATCATATTAATTAACGAGAATATATTTAAGATAAGAAACGACAGCCATTGTATCGTTTAAAAAAGAAAATAATTTGTTTTTCTTTACTATAAATCGATTTTTTTTAACAAAATCATCTCGTCATACTGCTTACTTCACAGCCTAAATATTCACTGATTACGAGTAGGTATAAAATCTCCGACATTTTATGAATGGAGATTGTGAATGAATGACGAGTCAAGATGGCTGACAAATGGCGCCAACGGCGATTCATATAAATCGTTAACGTCATATTAAGTCTTAACGACAAGCTGATCTTAGGTTTTGTTATTGAAACGTATGGCTGTTTGTTATTAAATAATATTTGTTTTGTAATAGGAACCATTTGTTTTTGACATTATTATTTTTAAATGCTATTTGCCAAAGCTTAGACAAAATCGTCTATGTTATCTTTAGAGGCAGCTGTAAACTCGTACTTTTTGTATTGCTTTTGTATTGTATATTAATGGAAGAAAACAAAATAATATTTTATATATTTTAGTAAGTTTTACCTAATTCTATGTATATAATATATATACAGTCAAAACCGTTTACGACCATATCGTTTAGAACAACATACCGGTATTGACCAAAATCAAATATCCTGGCTAAATGGCTATCGTTTTTTACGGCCAAATATGAGTAGTGCCTTCGATGTCGTTATAACAGGTTTTGACTGTATATATATATTTAAATAAATAGTAAATCAGTGGCGCTCCAACCTTTTAATTACCATTTATCAATCTAATAGGCAAATATCTGATCAGCCTCCCGTCACACACGCCGATTTTCTTCAAAGTTCAAGCGAATGTTAAATGCGCACATAGAAAAAAAACATAGGTGCACAGCCGAGGATCGAACCTATGACCTCAGGGATGAGAGTCGCACGCTGAAGCCACTAGGCCAACACCGATGTTATATCTTAATAATGACATTATTCTTGAATAAATACAGCATAGATCTTGATTACTTTCTCCAAGTCCTCAACAGATGGAGATAAATCACACAATGGCCACATTCCAGTACCGATTGTGGTCCAGTTGGAATGCTTCAAATAATTGTCTAAATTATTAGACCATTAGTGTAGGCCATTACAGCTCCTTATTATAGAAGGAAACTGCGATACGACTTAGAATTGTTCAGATACCAGCCGTACTCACAGTTACCTATTATCTCTAATGATACATTAAAAGTTATATCGATGAGTGCAATCAAATTATATTATTTTTCTATCTTGAAATAAGTAACCGTTAACACTCCATGAATTAAGTAGAGAAAGTAGAAGAAAGAAAGAGAAGTAAATAAGACTTCTGATTTCTTTTAATAAAAGTGTCACTGGTTTTTATTGCAGAACATGAAACCTTTTTGTTTGACCTACGTTGAATTTGATGATGAATAATGATTGGCCCTCTGCCTCCGAAAGTTACGCGTGGGCAGCAGGGGTGTGTGGGCCTCAAGCTACACCAGAGTCTCAGCTATTCAGAGACCACCTCGGGTTGTTCCTACGCCGCGTTACAGACGCTCTGGGGTTGCTCTTGCATTCTACAGTGGCCTCAACGGCACAACTACTACGCTCAGGAATGCTCGTAGTATACTAGTAACATTAATTAAAGACGACTTGTTTAAGCTACCGCGGAATATGCTTAATTAGATTTAAGCGTATTAACTGAAACTTTTTGTATATATTACTAGATGACGCGACGACAGCTATGAAACACAAATTCCTTCTTGCATCTATGACAAATAAGTGTCAATTTTTTCTTTCTAAAAGACAAAAGATACCCAATACATCCTAGGAACAGTTTTATTGGAAAATTCAATTGTCGGCTTTAGAATATTTCTTAACTTATTATTTATGTTTTATTACTTCCCTGAACTTCCACAAATATTTTAAGTTCATAATTAGCCAAATCGGTGCAGCCATGTTTCAGCGAGACGAACGAACAGCATCTCATTTATATTTATAAGATGTACTTCATCTTTGGCTATAACTTTAGTATTTTGTTATATATAATTTATGTTAGCTGTATGAACAAATAAATTAAATTACAAATATACATTTACAATATTAAGACATACATAGTAATAATAATCATTTAAAATTAAAAATAAAACAAATTGAATAAGTTTAGACCCTGTGGCAGTCTCTTTAACGCTGGCAGCATTTTCTTGTTGTATTGCGATACTTATTCATTGAGCGAGGGAAGCACCAGATCTGTGGTCACCAGGCACCAACTTAAATCTTCAATTAGCTCCTGTGCAACTGAAACCAACGGCCAAAGAGCCTCCCCTCTAAAGGTAATTAATAATATTACCTTAAAAAATTTGGTTCTCAAGACTTTTCGTAATATGATGACGACGTATGTAAATACTTTTATAATTAAAATTTACCTAAACGTGTTCAAGTCAATTTACAAAGCATTTTTCAGAAGATGTCTGACGAACAAATATTGGCCAACAAGGCGCCATTGTGCGATATCCTCATGTATGTTAAATATATATTTTTTTGTTTGTTTACTCATTCAACATAGATATGTATTTCATAAAAAATAAATATAAACTGTGTAAAATGTTTATTCACTGTTTAATGTGCTTTAATCCGGTTAAAAAAAAGGTTTTCTTTCAATGTCTTTCATAGCTTTTTATGAAACATGTCCCATACTTTAATAGTCGATTTACGAGTTAATATATATGTATATCTAAAAAGAGATCGCAAAATATGATGCTAAGCTTATAACTCGAAAACGTCTGGACCATGTCGGATTTTTAAAAAAAATTACTCTTTGAATTATAGGAATTATAGGATAACTAAGGATCTTCCCAGAGCGTACACACTCGCTTGCCTTGTGGCATCAGGTGAATCTCCTGCCCGTTTGTTTCCTGTTCTATATATATATAAGCTATGAGAAAATGGGTAACTATTGCTCTCAGCGGCCAATTTAGAATTCTAAATATCAAATTGTCAATTGTCAATGTCCGCCAAATTTGCTATCAAGATACTAACAAGATTTGTAACATCCTGTATAATTAGTAATATAATTCGGAGTCGGCCAGAGATCGCACAATTGTTCGCGTTTCCTTATTGGTGAGGTCATATGTCGTGCGATGTTATGGGCTAAGGGCAAACACATGTTCGCACGGTCACGTGTTGGATGGGGTGAGAACGGTGTTGTTAATATTTAGGTTAATCATATGTATATGTAATGGACAGCAGTTTTGGACCTAGTGGCTTCAGCGTGCGACTCTCATCCCTGAGTTCGTAGGTTCGATTACCGGCTGTGCACCAATGTGCGCATTTAACATTCGCTCGAACGGTGAAGCAAAACATCGTGAGGAAACCGGCTTGCCTTAGACCCAAAAAGTCGACGGCGTACGTCAGACTCCGGCTGATCACCTACTTGCCTATTAGACTGACAACTGATTACGAAACATCTACAGAAATCTGAGGCCCAGACCTAAAAAGGTTGTAGCGCCACTGATTTATTTGTATATGTAACTTTTTATAATAATGGTGACTTGACCAAGTCCTGGACCATACAAGTCTACCAGAACTACGTTATATTTCAATCCCAGACAATCAACAAATTGGTTGGATTCGAGAGTGCGTTGCCGGCCTTTTAAGAATTTATACGTTTTTAAAGGAATTCGAATTGGAAATACTTCAGTGGGCAGCTGGTTCCACATAGTGATGGTGCGCGACAAAAACGATCCTGTACCTAATTTTTGAATTGTTAAAAAAAATTACGAGAATACTCCTACAACGCGATTAACTATAACGCGGTCCGGATTCTAGGGCGACTACTGTAATACCAATTTGGGCATACAATAAAATCCCTTATAAGCAATAATGAATTCATGACGATATTTCATTCGTAATTTGATTACGAATCATAGATGAAGTAGGTCAAACCCATTATGTAAGTAAAGCTGCCCACTGAAGTATTACCGAAATAATTCGGCTTAGGGTCCTTCAAGAAAGCCTACCAATTCTTAAAAGGCCCGCAACGCACTCGCGAGCTCTCTGGCAGTAAGTGTCTATGGGCGGTGGTATCACTTCAGGTGAGCCTCCTACCAGCACTGCTATCAGCTGTCATTGCGAACAAAATTGTGTACGGCAACAGAAAAATAGGCCGTTTAAAAATTTTAGTCGAATTACACCGTTTTAATATTATCCGTCTCTTTTTATCTCAGCGTACACACAATATGAGAGAATGAGACGAAAGATTACCCAAGTGCAGTGTATGAATTAGGAGATTAATGTACAGATGTTATATGACTTTTATATTAACTTTTTAACCTAACACATCTGTCTCTTTTCATCACAACGGAAACATTATGAGACAGAAAGAGACAAAAGATGATAATAGCGCAGAATATGAATGAGTACCTGATTATTTCTAATCTCGTCATAATATTAGGAATTGCATTTATTAACATTTCCATACTTTGCAAAATATATCAAATTCTCTTCAACTGTATTGCGATGTCCATAGCCATTTTAGTTGTATAATAAACCCACCAGTTTCTTATTTCCGTCAGTTGCTATGTTGCTAAGTGGATCAAGGCGAGCCTCCCCTAGGGTTGTCAGTTTAATTTTTGATTTAAATTAACCGGTCTTTTAGAAAGTTTTAATATATGTAGATTGACTAAAGATTACGATATTCAATACAGTTCTAGTTTACAAATAAATTGTAAATTTTCAAATTATTTTCGGTTTTATAAGTGTTTGTGAATCTGTCCATCGATAAATGTTTTATTGTGTTTCATATGATAGTTTAAATACATTTACTGAATATTAATATTTAACATTCATTTTTTTATTCAGGTATGTATGTTTGTGTACTGTAAAAAATAACTTTAACTGTTTTTCCTAGTATTTGTTAAAAAAAAATCGTAGCGAACATTTATATTTTTTTTATGTAAAGTTGTCCAGTACGTACATTTATTTAATAAAAGCACAGATGTATGAAAAATGTCCATTTCACTGTTTAAGTATGTTTGAATTGCTGTGCTTTGTGCCATTAGTCTAAGTAATTGTATGTCTTATGTAGTTTAGAGTTTCTTGCTCACTTTATCTATTTTTCACAGTGATGGCCAGTTTCCCTCTCCCCCCTTTTTTAAATTTAATCATTATAATTGTACTGAATTACTGTAATTGAAGTGAAAATAAATAATATTATCGAGTGACAGCTACACAAAACATTTTGTTGAAATTGAATATTTTTGTACTGCTTAAAATTATGCCAGCCCTAGTTATGGGAACATTCCGCCTATATCCGGAGTACTCCCTAGTTTATGTTCATAATAAGGGAAAAATTATAATATTTGTTATTTCTTCTGACAACTTCAATGCAAATTTTCTTCATAAAATAACTTCTGAACAATGACAGAAAATCCGAATAACAATGAATCGCAAAATATCGCTAAGCGCAAAACTAGAAGACGGCTGGACCGAGTAATCGTATTCCTTGAACTCCGACAAAGGTTTTTTATGGAGACAGAGTTGTTTGTATGTAGCTAATAAAAAGCTCACAAAGCAATGGAAAAAAGCATGCTGAGCAAAAGACAATTAGACAACCAATGAAACACAGTCATAAGAGCTAGAACAGAAGTGACTGACATTCTCACTAAGATGAAATGGAGACCAAATGAAATGAAGATGGACAGGACATATGCTACGGAGCCCCCATGAAAAATAGAGCAAAATATTGATGGCATGGTACCCTAGAGACCGAAGACGAAGAAGAGGCCGACGACGCAAAAGATCCCATCTTTGATGAACTGAAATTAACAGTTGCCTACAACTGTGAACATTGGAAAGGGTTAAAGGAAGCCTTTGGCAAGAGACACACTGTAAAGCACGTGAAACGTCGGAAAATTTAAAATTATGTAAAATAATTATAAGTTTATAATAAAAATAACTTTAATCCGGTTAAAAAAATTTTTCCTTTCAATGTGTAAAAGCTATGTTAACCAAAGACAATACTATATATTGAAGATCACAGATTACAGTTTTTTCGAATATAAAGCCTATTATTATTATATAAAGACAAAGTCAAAAATTTGATTTATTTTTCTATGGTTTTCTTAGACAGTCCCTGTGGAAGATTGTGTAAATTGTATCCTATGATGTGGAATTAACGGAAACTTTGGACTCTTCATCACGGACAAGATACAGCAATCTGAGGCCCGGACCATAAAAGGTTGTAACATCATTGTTTTGTTTTGAGTTTTAATAATAAATGTCAATTAATTATTAACATAAAGATATCATTTCCTAATTCGCAAGTCATGCTCAAACCATCCAAACCAAACATCATCTACGCTCGCTAAAACAGCTCGAACGAACTGTCAGCCCAACAGCGACATTCTAGTAAAAATCCCTGTTTATTATTAGCAACACAATACAATTAATGTTACTTTGGGAATCGAATTTCAGACCGTTATGTCATACGACAAAATACTGTAAGATTCTCAGTAACGTTTCCGGTTGAATTTTATCGTTGTGCGAGTCTATATAAAAAAAAAACAAAGAAAATTCCATTGCCAAGAGGCCAAGCCAAGTAAGGGAAAAACGTGTTACCAAAAATTATTCACAAATTGTAATGTGACCATTTATTCACGACACGGCACACACACAGACACACTCACGTCTGTATTATAATCGTACGATAAATAATTCGGGGTTTATCAAAGGGGCCACGTTCTTGATATCATTATGGTGACCATAAATCATTGTGAAGATAGATAAAAATATCATTAACTTATAAGATTCTTAAATTTTTAATATTTTATTTTTGCTCTAAACATCACACACTATCAGGACAATCAGATACTTAGGAAAATATGTTATAGAAAGGAAAATGAGATGAGAACTTAAGAAGGAGCAGAGCTAACCATCCATCTTCATCCATGGAACTTCCTCACAATCGAGTAGCCAGCAATATCGCAGCACAACTCACGAGAGCAATGTAACTGTAATGTACAATGAAAATCCATAATAATATAGGAATAAATAAAATAATTATCACAGCCTGGTTTCTAAAACGACTCGGCGACTCCATGGAGTTGCTGAAAATGTCTACTGAGTCTATTTTAATCACAGTTTTGTAAAGTGATACCGTCACACTCTTTCATACACACTCTCAATGCCAGAGGGCTCCCAAGTGCATTGCCAGTCTAAGAGTTAGTACCTGACTGATGTTTATGTTGGTAGTTATTAGCGCAGAGTTGCGTAGGTGGCAAGGGTCAGCAACACACCCGCTAGCCCCTGCAGGTGTCTATTGGCGGCGGTTATCACTTTATTCAATGTCTGCTTGAATTATAAAATAAATATTAATCTAGGTTTAGTTATGTTTAGTTCACTAGAAACTTAGGCCATATCTATTAATCTTTAATAAATCGTGTGTACTAGTTCTAGTACGTATAAACCGCTTAACGTGTAGACAACCTACGATCGCGTCGGATAGTAAAGCCAAGGTCAAACTTTACGCACACTGACAAACTATGAAATCCTTGACGTCGGTCAGAGACCCGCGGAAGTCGAATCGGCCAGCTAATTCTGACCCACGAACACCCGTACATATTCCCCTAAAAAGCCATTTTCGCAATACGCCCAATTGAGCTATGGCTCTTGCTGACTGGTCGCGGTTTTATGTCATCATGTCAGCTGGCCTTCAATTTTGATGTTTATGTAAATCACGTGGTACCATTCTATAAGATATGCTAATACTGCTTTGTACTTTATTGCCGGGTAAAATATGTTTAAAAATACTTAATTGAGACCCGCCATCGCTTCATATAAAACTATCGAATTGAAACATAAACAAGAATGTCATGTTTAAAGAATACCTGGTATCGCTGGTCGTGTCGGTATGTCGTAGGGCACTATTTTGACATTTTCGTACGTTTTATGAATCGCTTTTCCAAACGTACGCCTCTAGAAAGTCATTACGTACATTTAGAAGTCTTTAAAACTAATATTAAGTTGAGATAAGCAGATTTTTTTACGTCTGATCATCTTTAAAGACTTCTTTGGCTGGCACATCGTTGGATATAAATTTGTCTTCCTTCACCTTACGAACTTTAGAAAAATTCCGTTGTTTAGAACGCAAGAACATATTGTTATACTGCCCATCATCGATATCATCTAATAAAGAACAAAATCTAATGCCTAAGTATTCAAATTTAAATTAAATGTCAGCCATTTTCTATCTACTATTGTCCATATCATATTCAGTTGATTCCGAAACCCATAAATAATATTCTGTTCATAATTAATAGTTGCGAATACGGTAAAGTATTGTATGGAAGCCAGGAATTAAGACCCAATAACAGTCAGTCAGGCTCTGAAGGCTGTTTACCTTGACTATAAAGTAAAATCAAGGAACCAATTGAAATCTGGGACCAAGGCCAGTAATGCTTATTTACCTACAAATATAGTATTAGAGAGTGTTGGTCTAGTGGCTTTAGCGTGGACTCTCATCCCTGAAGTTGTAGGTTCGATCCGCGTCTGTGCACCAATGCTTTTTCTTTCTATGTGCGTATTTAAAATTCGCTCGAACGGTGAAGAAAAACATCGTGATGAAACTGACATATCTTAGTCCCAAAAAGTCGATGACGTGTGTCAGGCGAGGAGGTTGATCAACTTCTTGCATATTAGATTGAAAAATGTAAATTAATCTTATAGTGACAAATATTTATTAATCATAAAATACTTACTGACCTTAAACAGATGGGACATCTGTCGAAATATTAACTTTAACATATTTGTTCTAAAGTTTTAACAATGAAGAATTATATTTAAAACTGCTCTCGCGAACTTCGTTTTGACATGAAATGATTTTACTTAGGATACCTTTTTAGCAGCTACATTCCAACATGGTTCTATGCCACAGAGACTATTCTCTTTTCGGAATAAAAACTAAAAGGCACAATTTTTCTCTCCATAAAACCTTCCTCAGAATTAAAAATATTGGAATTTGTTCAGCCGTCCTCGAATTTTGAACTTAGCAACATATTTTGTGATTCATTTTTCTTTATCTCTAAACTGTTTCCTTTCGTACATAATGCACATGTGAAATGTCAACGCAGCGACAGCCAAAGACAAAAAAGCTGCTGAATTAGTTGTTACTTTTTAGTGAATACATAAAAAATCTTGTAAATAACGATATAAAACATAAATTTTCCGACTACACGATTATTCAAAAACGCGTTCTTCGAACTAAAGCCAAGGGAATTAATTTTGTTCCAATCATGCTGACAATTTGATATTCGCATGTAGTGAGCACTGTTGCCACTCACGAATTATCATAAGTACTATTCATTATGACGATAGCTAACATATAAACATGATTTCTTAATAATAATACTGCCAGCGCTTGGACTTCGCCATCATCTATTTGATTTTTGGTTATCTTTCTCTTCGGGTCTGAGAATGTCGCGATCTTTCCCTCACCGTACGAACAAGTATCAATTGACAAAGATGCCCACGATCGGGGCAGATACACTTCCTCGCCTAATCCGTTAAGGTTACAGAGGAACACCGGTGTTAAGTTGCCGAATCTGGGTCACACTCCCGAACCTTCTCCGTGTCCTCTTACAGTAAGGACAGCCTCACATAGCATTTGACAACGTTCGATGGGTCAGTGTTACACGGCTAGACTAGGTTACCGGTTAACTGAGATTTAAGACTAAAATATTATTTTTGTCAAGATATATCGATATATCGATTACATAACAGCTACCAATATTTAAAATCAAACGATTAAAAGTCAGCTTGATTTAATGTTTCCTGTGATAGCCGTTAGAAAACAGAAACTCCAATTTCAAGAATATTTAGTATATCTCGAACGCACAGGAAATGTTAAGGGTTACTACGGCATGAGATAAGCTGTTGAAGCAGCCCTTATTACAAGGCAATAAGAGTTATTATTTTCAAATGATATGTCCATTCATAAAAGTGATTGAATGAATTGTTTTTATGTAAATCGTTTAATGATTAGGACATGTTTGTCGAATGTTTGTTTATTGGAAACCGGGTTTCATTTAGGAGTGTTTGAGGTAATGTATGAGGAATTGATCAAATTTTAAATTTATATAGACAAATGTTCAGTTAATTATTCAATACCAGTTTTTGTAATATTGGGAACAAGAATACTAAACAAATTATTTTGTTTAATATACAAAGACATAACCACATTAAAAATATGTAACCTTATTATGAACTAGAACCCAAAGTTTCAGTCTTTCCTCATTTGTCACACACGTGAGTAGGAATATCCATGGGATCACATTATATTAGGAGTTTAATTAAAACCAACTCTTGTTTAGTACATTTTGTCACTTACCTTAACACTTTCCGCCTGTTGTTCGGATGTAGACGAGCTGCCATCTTCGGATCTATTGCTTTTAATCTTGCATGGATCTCCTCATTTGACAATTTCGCTTCGTTATCAACATCTTCTTTTATTTTATCTCTGTTCACATCAAAATCTTTTTTTATATCCTTAGATTCTGGAGTGCTGTTTGAAGCTTCAGATTCTATAGCTTGTTTTTTATTAGTTTCTATCTCTTCATCTGCGAAATCCCTTTTCCTTTTACTTTGATCCCATAGCAACGCATTGGTATCATTCATATCCTCCACTAGGATTTTGTAAATTATAGATTCTATATAATAGTTTGTACCACCCACTATTATTGGTACTTTATTTTCCTTAGTTAATTCATCGATCTGAATAAAAGTTAAGAATATATTTGTAGTAATAGATAATCTTAATCTAAAGTACGAAATAGAAAATATTAATAATTTTCCTAATAGGAATCTAGTATAAATAAAAATAAAAAATAAATAAAATATGTTTATTCATTTTAAGTTCAATTTCATTACAATGTGTAAGATTTGGGAACCCTTTTAAGTAAAAAAATATACCTGTGTCAGGGTTTCCAGCTCTTTCATAACAAACTTAGTTATACATCCCTTAAAATATTTAATTTATATATAATTTAGTTACATCTTCTATTAACTTTTTTTCTTTTTTTGTTATTGATTGATTAACTGTTATCAACACACTGGAGTGCATAAGTGAGTGTGTGAGTGCAAATGTGTAAGTGAGTGAGTGAGTATTACAGTATACCAGCTATCAATAATCCAAAGACAGTTAAGGTGTAAGGTACCTGCTACTCATAAAAGCTTAATCGGATTAAGTGGTGAATGGCCCGCAGTAATTAATGACTTGGAGGCCGGAGCTGTCAAACCTAATAAAAATTGTGTTGCCAATTAGTTGCTAGAGGATTATCATGTGTACTTCCAGATTGTATCGGCGGTAATTTAGTGGATTGATCTCATAGTTTAACACGGGCTAATGATACCTTATAGGTACAAACTATATATTAAAACAAAAATAGTAGAAGAAAAAGCCATCTATTGACAAATGTATAAAATCTAGTATTTGAGGAACAAAAAATTACTACATGTTACTAAGCGTTTCATTTGGGTGTACACAAGCGTATTTGTACAGCAGTGAAGCAGCCCTGGTATGTCCCACTAATAGAATTAACGACGTATTGTTCTCAATTAATGACAATATTTGATTTTGTCAATTTGTACAAATGCGACAATTATCTGAGTTGTGAAAGATCCAAGTATCTCTTTAATGGGATAGTAGGAAGTGTAGAGTTTCTGTGATTTGAAAAAAATCGCCTATAAACAAAAATCGCCTATAAACAAAAATTCCATATTAAAGGAAAATAAATTCTATGTTTCACGACAATCATAACATTTCCTATTCATTATTAAGAAACAAAACCCAGTACGTATACTTGGTTATTTTTTTCTTAAATGTTGGTTTAGATTAGTAAGGATACAATTTTCAATGCTCTATTTCTGAAATCCACAACAGTGAAGTTCTGGTGTGGTTCTAGAATATCCAAAAGATGGTGCGGAACCAGCTGCCGTTCCTGGAGGGTTGCTTTTGCTGTAACAATATCCAGTCCTTTGTATATCTGAAACAATAACCATATGTTACATTTAAACAAAGGGCAAAGAAAAAACGTTACTAATAATTGTGTGGTGTCAGTTATCTCTTCCAAATATCAGATTTTGTAGATAGGTAAAGTGGAATCTGAATTCAATTCTTAAAACCATAACTATATAATTGATCAACTTATCAAGCCTTTGAGTCGCAAAATTAATATATAATCTAAATTACATAAAGCACAGACTACTATGTGATATATTGTAATTTTATCAAACTGACATGAAAGTAAAGAGTGCATATCATATGTCTTTCCTATAGGGAACAATAATCTCACTGACCTGAACGGCCTGACAATTTAGATATAACATGTATATACATTTGCATGATATATGAACAGATTATGAAACCAAAAGAAAAAATTCAATAAAGCCAGAAATCCAGGGAATACAAATATCCACATCACAAAAGCGCGTGAGCGGTAATAAGCTAAAAAATATATCAAAAGACAAAGCGTGGCCCATTCCTCACAAAGCCAGTTAAATAAGTCAATGTGTCGATTATGCAAATATAGGTAAAATGTATGAAATGTATGTAACAGGGGCGGATGAGAGGCTTCTGAATAATGCTAGTGGCGTATATGAATATTCATTTCGCTATACAATAAATGGGAGATTAAGTGGAAATATTTATTTTAGGACTAAAGGACTGATTTATTTCCAATTTGTCACACCCGTGTAACGCCAACGATTTTCTCTGTATCGCTTTATTAGTCACGCATCAACCAGGTGCTATATTTTGTGTCTCTTAACCTCATAATTCTGTATCTTCAATTATTTTCTCCATTCAAAAAGTCTTCTAAGGAAAAATAACGACGAATGGGCGAACCACAGCTTAGATTCAAAACAAAATTTATAAATAATATATAATCTAGGTTTAAATCAAAAGATCTTGAAGACCCAGCATCACCTGAAACGTCTAGGATTCATAATTGTAGTAAAGTGTTTGTTTAATACCGCTTTACATGATGAGTGCAACATAATTTAGATTTTGGCTTATTAGATACAACGCCTGTATCATTTAAAAGTCACGCATTATCTTATTTACGCAGACAACCGAATGATATTTTAAAAATTCTATTATCTGGGGTCGCAGGTCGCCGATTGGAGCAATGCGGACCCTTCCGTCATCCAAGATCAAAAAAGTCACCTTGTTCAATGCATAAGATACCAATATTAATATACTTAAAGCTGTAATTGTTATACATAAATTAAGATTAATTCTATTAGAAATGTTAAAGGAATGTTATTGTAGATATACCTGTCGGAGGAATGGCGCTGGTATTGTGCCATTGTAATCATAATTTAATATCATCAAAGTCAAATTACTTCAAAATCGATATATGGTTTATTTGATTTGCTAATATTAATAGAACTACAAATTAACAGACTCTTTGATAGTAATAATAACTTCAGTCATTACTATTATCGACCATTGTCTATGTGACCATTGCTCCGACATATCTAATTAAAACACAATTTTATTAGAAACAGAACAACTTTACTTGTTGAAGTTGGCTCCCAGTGGATACAGAGAGACCAGTGCAGGGCGTACTGGAGGAAAATGATACAACCATGGCCCAAATAAACAGACTGGTGATGATGATGAGTTATATTTTAATTCTAGTAACATACAGCATGAGCTTTTCCAGCTGAAAAAATAATATTTTATTCGACCCACTGAGGTTTGAGGTCTAAAGACAATATAGTATAATAAAGACAATGTAGCAATAAAAGCTCCCCATAGTAATAATTCTATCTTCTGTCAAAAATTATCACTAATAGATAACAAGACTTTTTACGAAAGATTTTTTATCAAAATTTTCCAAATGCGCGCGCACTCGATAATTCTAACTCTCTTTGGGTAGATATAGGTCAATGATTTTTTACGCATTACAAGACTAATGCTTGATCAGAGACTGGACCAATAGTACACAGCGTTTGTATAAGTGTGATATTCGATTGTAGCTTGTAAAAAGTTTGACCAACTGTTTTTCCTCTAAAATATATATATTAGAAATGTAAGAAATAGTATATAGTTTGAGATATAGTATATCCAGTAAACTAAAGTTTTAGAGGCCGTAGATAAATGTATGGCGCCTAATAAGTTGACGTGTTACGGTCTCGTGATTAAACACGTGACAACACGAAAATTTAAATAATGTTAACAAAGCGTTAACGATTAAAATTGTGCTTTTCTATTAAATATTTTAAAGTTGGGTACTGTTATATTGATCAGCCATTAATGAAATTATATATATATATTTATCTTCAAGTAAATATTTTGTGGCTTGTGTGACAGGTTCATTTATTTGGGGTAGTGGGCTGATCTGTTTTAGAGAAAAAATTGTTAGATGCCCTTTTCGAACCTAAAACGCTAACGCTGTTTTGCTGATGTATTTTATTATGTTTTAATTGTATTTTTTAATTCTTTTTTGAAACACTTATGTTTACTTCAATTGTCATACATTTTAGATGAAATATTTTGTTAAATATGCAGTTGATTAAGTACAGTGTATGATGTGGTAAGCTTTAATAAATAAATAAATTGTAGTTTTTAATTTTTTATAGCATGGTTCTGTTACTACACTTTACAGAGTTTAGGATTTAAAAAAAACAATTTTATTCTTAAGGAGCGACCGTCGACTTTTAGAATTGAATAGAGACTGACTAAGATGTGAGAATGGGACATAGGTCCGAGTGGAGAAATGCTGACCAGGTAGGAATAGGATGCAGGTGTGCAATATTAGGTTCATGTCGTGGGCGTAACAGTTCGAACCCTGGTACAAGTATTTTACTAAAGGAGTTGGTACCAAGTGTTGGTTGTCCCAAGCTACACACTGTTATAAAAGTACGCTGGACAGAAACCGGTGAAAATAGATTGTCCGTTCCAGATGTTTCCTTGCTGACCACGGCGTTCAGACATGAGCTGCGGTTTATATAGAGAGAGAAACCAAGTGTTATGTATCAAAATTGTGTTAAAGCGATTATAGTTTTAAAATTTGTAATATGATTCATTTCTTTCCAAAATTTTCAATTGTATAATCAGAAGACATTGATAATATCGACCACGCGTTGATACAACAGATATATGTTATCTACATAGCCTTCACAAAATTAAGTCCTACTAAAATGCTATCTTCTTCCTTATCCCCATATCTTATAGTATTTACTATATCTCGTTATAGTATCCTTTGTTTATCACGATTTTCAGTTGAGCACGTGAGCTGTTTGTATGAATATTTATTTTATTTATTTATTAACACTTGTATACAGAAATATACAATTGACATAATTAAATGAAAAGAGGGCAACTGGCGGCCTTGTCGCTTTCAAACGATGTCTTCCAGACAACCACTGTGGGAAAAATATTGAATTAGATAGGTGCCTTGTGCTAACGGCTCGAACTCGAACGGTGAAGGAAAACACCGTGAGGACACCGACTTGCCTAAGACCCAAAATGTCGACGGCGTGCGTCAGGCACAGAAGGCTGATCACCTACTTACCTATTATTATAAAATGAATTAAAGGCCGAGACCTAAAAAGGTTGTAGAGCCATTGATTAATTTTTATTTATTTAAGCGCAAGAACAAATATAAAGACAAAACTAATGGAACCAAACAAAACAATTAAAATATGATCAAAACTATAATAAAACAAGAAGCGTTAGTACGACAGTTAGGGATACGATGTGGACAGGTATTGCTTGTACAGTAAAGATTTAAATCATTATTTAGATTAAAATGAATCGCTTTGCCGAGTGTATGAACGCGGTAAACTCAAAAACTTCCGAACGAATTTTGGTTTTCACCAATATATAGTGTGATTACTAATTTTGATTTTATGGAAATTGACTGAAACATAGCGGCCTTTATTGTAATCGTATGTATATGTCATGATTCCTTTAGTTAAAGTTAAATAACACTTTAATAATTACATAATTATGTTCTTTTTTCTTTTATATACTTTACTGAAAGATTAGAACTACGTGTTCAGTGAATCGTTTAGTAGTTTCAGCTTGTGACCTTCATCCCTGATGTCGATGTGCGCATTTAAGACTCGCTCATACAGTGAAAACATCGTGAGTAGTTTCCTCGCGTAGGTCCCTTACAAAATTTACGGCTTTAGGCGCAGAAGGCTGATCGACTTGTCTACTATAAAAAAAAAGAAATGATTACGTAATATACAGAAATCGGAGGCCCAAATTTTAAAATATATACGCCACTGGATTATATATTGAATAGAAACGCTAATCAGTCTATGTGTATCAGATGTAATATAAATATGTTATAGCATAAGTTATATGTTGTCCTCGATACGAACAAAATTCTTCACAGTGCCTGATAAATTAAATTTCGTTCGATGTTCTGACATTGAACATAATTTTTATCAGTTATATAACGTTATAATACATACGCCAATATGGTATATGTATCTTAATGTATAATAAATATGATATTACGAATTCCTGTTAAATTAAGTCTTAGTTTTGATAACCGTTTTTGTTACTATGACGTTAATAAACATTGATGAAGACACTTAGATGATATTCTTATTCGAGGAAGTATCTAACATGACCGACAAAGCAAGTCTTTAAAATAATACACCGTAAAATACGCTTTAAACCAGAACAATAAAGATGATATTACAACTGACGGAATTCTAAGAAATATTGTATGGTATGTACCTTATACGCGGTATATAAAATAGTACTTGAAATTTATTTTAGAATGCCCTAACAGAGTCAGACAAACAACTTTGGAGGGTAGTTTTTGATCTAACAACGATAAATGTTATTGATGATAGTTAACATTAAGCGAAACGCTCAAAGACAGTATTGTTTTTGTGTAACAGGAGAAAAAGAGGAAGGGGGCTCACCTTATGTTAAGTGATACCGCCGCCAAAGGACACTCCCATTACCAAGAAGCTCGCCAGTGCGTTGCGGGCCTTTTAAGAATAGGTACGCTTTCTTAAAGTCAAATTGGTTAGGAATTACTTCAGTGGGCAGCTGGTTATGCATAGTGACTGAAATATACAAAAATTTAAATGGTACTGAGATAACTGCTCAGCCGAAGATAGGTCGTCATAGATCGAGAAGCAGAATACGCCAATTATTTATTTCAAAATAATAAGGGAATTAGTTGAAAATATTTCAAGTTAATCCGCTAAGTCATGTTTTGCCTCGTTTAATTTAAAACAGACAAATGTATTATGTTCCAAATAAAATATTGCGCAAATATTCACCTCTGTTCACCTTGAGCGCGTATCATATGACCTATTGCGGTAGGACGGAGTCTGTGCCCAGACAAAAATGATCTCGCCTCCTCGTATTGAATAGAAAATGTATCTACAGCGCGATGGGTCAGCTTTATCTGGCCGGCTGTTTTTATAAGGCATTTTATCACACACTGATAGAACTGTATTGGACCGCGTATTATAAGTTGGGTTATTTAGGCTTAAATCGACTTAAAAAAATATTTGGTATGATCTGTTTAGGTCCATGTAAACTCCATTTCCACTGCAGTCGAAAAATCAATTAGACTTAACCAAATGTTCTTATCGTGTAATAATAAAGTCTATAAATGATTACGTAAATAAATAATATTCCACTAATCACAGGAATCCAAAGGAACTCGCGAAATTTCTGCCTTCACTTGCACATTTATTTGCACGATCATCGATCTTTATATAAAAATTATGAATGCAACTATGCGATGGCGAAACTTTTGTTTTAAATTTATTTATTTATATCATTACAGTTATCTATTGTATTACTTAATACTAATACAATATATAACTTATTAATACAAAATTTTAACTATGACCATTACAGTATGATAAGAGTTTAGCGATTCTTAAGGCCGGCAACGCACTTGCGAGCCTTTTGGCAATGTGATTGCCCGGCGGTAGCTCTTAACATCAGATGAGCCTCCTGCCCGTTTGCATCCTATTACTTAAACAAATATCATCCGGTCTTCGTATCACCTACATATATTTCTGTCCAAGCTATATACAATTTCAAGATCGGAATTCATACTACACAAGGCATATATAAGTGACAATTTTTTTATTTCTAAAAAGGCATCAAACATTTCCCTGCTAGGAACAGCTTTTATTGGAACGTTCAATTGTTGTTTTTAGTATTTTTCTTTGCTTACAGGTACAGCAACATTTTGGGTTGGCGAGACGCGCGTAAATTATACTCGGGCTCCAGTCTCGCCAACATTTCCGCATTATCTACCTCAAAGAACTTTAAAAAATATAGTGTGACCTATCCCCCCATGCCGCTGTTGACTTTTCTCTTCCAAACAGACTAGATCCCGTTTTAAAAAATTCTGGATCTATAATTTATAAGCCATTTAACAACTCAGCCACTATCACCACAAAAGTCG
Organism: Pieris brassicae; assembly: GCF_905147105.1. Taxonomy (NCBI): domain Eukaryota; kingdom Metazoa; phylum Arthropoda; class Insecta; order Lepidoptera; family Pieridae; genus Pieris; species Pieris brassicae. Next base: position 1,422,139 of record NC_059669.1, read on the forward strand.
CAGCTGCTCCAACTTCCTCTTCCCACAGAAAATAAACAGAAATTTCAGCAATTTCCGCATTAGATACCCTACTTTTAATGATCTTAAAAAATATACTGTGTATCCTGTGTGTATGTATATATGTTGTATCCTACAATACCCAAGACATCCGGGTAAAATGGGTACACTACATACAACCACGTGTAAACATATCTGTCCATCTTCAATAAGTTGGCCTGTCATGAGATGCGCAGAAGTCGCTTTCTCGCACGACGCGCAAGTGCATAATGTAAAACTCTTTACGTGTAGTAATTTTAATTTAAGAATGATTTAATGAATGAAAGAGACCAAAGAGGTTTTATGATTTTGTTTTTTAATGCAAAATCTAGAGAGCTACGATATCTTGCACAAATAATCCAATAGCAACAATGTAATTGCCAAATCTGTGCCGCGTATAAGTCGATAACCCTTGCACTAACTGTGGATAACCTCCCATTTGAACCGTGGTGCCTGTCACATGGCTTTTATTAATTTTATATTATACAGCAATGTACCACGTTGTCAAATCTGTTGCTATGGCAGCAATGTCGAGTGCGGCATACAGCGGTTTTATCATACGGAGTTTTACAAAATCGCGAATTGTTACATCTAATAGAAGAGCAAAATTGGTAGATACAATTAAATATGTATAATGTAAGGTGTAGAATATAGATGTAAGCTAAGGAGAAATGTCATTTAACATATAGGTATGTCACGGAAAGCTCGGATTATCAGGAAATGTTATCATCGAGTCAATTGACCGTTGATTTTTATATTTGCTTTGGTTTGTAAATCATTGAGATTTATTCTATTACTTTTAAGAATTATAGATAATTTTGATTAGATTTATTTCGTTATTTGCAATTAATATGTCATTACTTACAAATGCCTCGAGAGGGGTCGAAGCGCCATCTTAGACATTGCGAACGCGGGACTGTATTGAGTATTCAGTGGAGCATTGTGGTGTTGAAAAGTTGGACGAAGTTGGGTCTAGTAATTAGGACTTCTAGGAGTTAATTAAAAGTGAGATGGGTGCCCTGAACCCGCTGCTCTTTATAATTTAACCTATTTGTATCTAAATTAAATATTGTGCGGTAATTATTCGTGTACACAACCCGCTAATAACGATGTTAATATCGATGGAATGACGATTTTTCTCCGACACATACAATAACATTCATTGATGTATATGCTGGTTTCATCGAGATGGTTTTTTGCAAGGAATGTTTGAGTCAAAGAGCATGATAGGTCGTAGGACACGATAATGAATGAGCTTAGCGACAGCAGTTACCTTGAGTATTGTTATTAAGATAAACAATAATTTGCTACTGATAACGGCTAATCAATCTATTTAAAGAAAAACGAGTACAAAGTCCCAAATTATTTTTATATTCAGCATTTAAGAACAAAATTAAATTATAAATTTTTATAACTCTCGTAAACCCATTCGAATTTTACAGTTAAAGGTTTTTATGAGTATTTATTTTAAGTAACAGTTAATTGGGAATGTATGTTTATATTATACGCAACTGTCATGTAACGCAATTTCTTTTATACTACTTTCACAGATAAGTAAGAAATTAATTATTATTTGGTTCTAAAAAGGTTGTGATATCAAAAGAGATTTTTATATGTGTAACAGGGACAGGAAGGTCACTCCATTGACACTAACATTGCCAGAAGGCTCAAAAGTGCGTGGTATTATTAAATAGATGATACTTGCAGTTTGTAGTCTAGCTAAGTAAACGACGAGCTGTTTGGTAATATTTAAATACAAATCGCACATAAAAGTAGTAGTCACGATATGTCGAAATTATCAAATTTGATGTTCGTACAGTTCATTTAATAGATTGACATAATCGCCTACTTAACACATAATTTCCTCTCCGCTGTCACTAGAACCATACGGCGTAAAATTCGCAAGATAAGGCAAATCAGCCAAGGCCATCCCCTTATCTACACGATTGTACTACTAGCACATAATACGCACATACATCACGAATCGCGCGCACCGTAATGCTTTGTAATAAGAGCTAATATCGCAAATCAGTCGTTATCACGTTGAAATAATGTCAAACAGGTTAATTTAATTGACTGTTCGATATCCAAATATCGTCATTGACAGTATTATACGACTCTCGGAATTAATAACTGGGTGACATTTAAATTTTAATGGTTATGTAATTTTATATACAACGAAATCTTTAAAAAAATTAAACACACATAAAGCAGACTTAGGTGGATAGAGTTAGGTTAGTTTGCAATTTTTATCCCGAAATTATTTATTCATATAAACACAAAGATAGTCACCAAACTTACCGTTCAAATACACAAAGATAGTCACCAAACTTAGTTACCAACGTATGAAGTATAACGTGTAATGATTAAAAATTTTCATTAATTTTTATTTTGGGTTAGTATGGGTTCATTAAAAGAAGATCCATTAATAAAGACGAGGTAAAGATCACCGTATCACCAGCATATGAAGTATTTTTAACAATTCGACTTAGGATCCTTCAACAAAGGATAGTGCTGTGGCCACGTTCCACCCCAATCCCCTAGGCTCCTGATGCCTCAGTGCACCAATGGAATTTCCTTTCTATATACGTAATTAGCACGAGGCAGGCAAACATCATCAATGGAAGACACGTGCCAGAGAAGGCAGATCACGAAGTAGACCCATTTATATATCCCACTGAATATCTCATCACTAGGGAAGATTAGTTCTGGCTTAATTCTAGTTCCTATAGCTATTACATCATCTACATACTGCGCCAAATGTAGATCTCTGGAGATAGTGAGCGAGTGACACCAAGTGGGCGCTGACGTCACCCCAGATATGAATGAACTACGCCCACGCACCTACGTACTACTATTTTAGATCTATAACAGGCTTTAACATAGCTGGTAATAAACTTTTAGAATTTAGTGACAGACTTCACCTGTCTCTCCCCAAACTAGGCAGTGTTGTGGGTGTCCTCAAACATTATTGGTTTTGTAATACTCTCATAATTTAAAAAAAAAGCTCAATACATAGTTTATTTGTCTATATTATTTATTACAAAGAGCGCTTAATCTGTCACCCGAAAGAACTTGCTCGCCAACACACAGTAGAACAGTATATGAGACGACTAGAACGTCACCATATTCTAGAAGACCGGCAGTAGTTCTAGTCAGCAGATAAGGAGATGTCTCCAATGGGAAGCCACTCCACATGAAAGCACCACAGAACAGATTCGTCGCAGAAGAAAAAGAAGAAAGGAATAAATATATTATTTATAGTTTGCGTTAAATACAAACTTTTAACTGATCTTTTCGCCTAGTGTTTATGTCGTCATTAGGTCACGCTGTTTGATGCAACAAAGCTTAAGTAAGCTTTTAAATAGTAGGTACGACTAGGGCTATGCCACGGAAGCGGTACATATGTAGGGCGAAACGTGTGGGAGCTATTGTGGGTGAAGTGCTTTCACTCAATAGGGGCTATCATGTTGATTATGAGTAATATAAATGTACTAACATTTGGCGTTGGCGTCAAATCCTCTTGTGGTATTCAACGTATGGGAGACAAAACGGTTTTTATTAAAACTGAACTGGAAGCGCGGTATTTTAAAAGTTAATTAAAATTTTCAGGTTTTGGAGGCCAAGACCTATCTTGGGTCGGCAGCGGATTATAACCCTACTGACAACTGGACCCTTGCAATGCCGATCACAATAATGAGTTTTTTCGATACGGCATCAGCGCTACAGAAGTTGAGAGAACTCCAACGCAGCCCTCTGTATGGGACATATATGTCCTACATTGACATTAGACGTGGACGTGACCAGTCTTTTATATCACACTTTGGGACATTACTCGTACAATGTTCACCGTAGCAAGTGTTATTTGCATTGAAAAAAATTGTCCTAGATTCTTAAGAGCTCTGCGTAGTCGCGTAACGCCTTGTCGAACACAGCTCCAGCGAAGCAAGGAACACGGAAATTCACTAAACAAAAAATTGTACGTCCCCGCATGCCTATCGTATCCTCATTATATTGACAATTCCCATGTTTGATAACTGACGGCGGACGACTGCGGTTTCCGTCCAAGTAATATATTGCTGATTAGCTAATGTATCGTTAATTAGTTGGTGCTATCAGGCTAAAAAGTTAATTGACAAACGGTCCTTTTTGACATTTCACGGGAGCTGAATTGTATTTCGTGTGTTGCTTATCAACTAAAGGCAAGTAGAAAATTAATTAAACACGATTTAATTGTTGTTCCTATTAAATATTTTTTTTTTAATGACATAACATAATTCTGAAGCCTGAAGAAAACGTGTATGTATTTTCACAAAGCGAATTAGTAACGAGCGTTTAAAAAATAAACATATATTTTTAATGAAATTTACTTTTAAATTTGTTATTGAAGTGCTAGGAAACTTGACACAGGTATTTGCTTACTTAAAAGCGTTCCCAAATCTTACACTTTATAATGAATTGTTGTCAAATAATTAAAATAAATTAATTCTTATTATTGTAAAAGAGATTTTAATTTCAATCAAAATTAGATAATATTAATTTATGTCGTAGAAGTACAACAGTAAAAAGTGCAAAAACGTAAGGTCACAAGGTCACCTTTATATGCTTTGTAACATTAAAAAATACCATTAAAGGTTTAATAAATAGCTTTGAAGACACTTCCAATACAGTTTTACGTGTAAATTATACATTTACATGCTACTGATGGGTAATGGGGTTAAGATAAATATGACCTATATGAAAAACACTTATACCTATATACTATATTCATTCATTTACCAGCTTTAACTGAGAGAGATAAACTATTATTATACAATATTATGATTTTATTAATCAAGATCATATTACCGCGTCCTTTTTGCAATAGATGGCGTTGCAAGTCTTCGAAAACGCGTCATTACTTCAAACCGTAGTCTACGTATAAGTTCTGATATAGGTTTAACAAATCCCCGGCCGGGGTAGGTTGCCACCACCCTTACGCTTCCTGGATCGAGACGTGCCGTGGAAGTCGCCGGTCACCTATCTAGGGGTCACCATAGACCGGAGTCTTACCATGAAGCACCACATCTCCAGGGCTGTAAGGAGCGCCAAGTGGGCGACGCACACGCTTCGCCCACTGATCACAGGCAACCTACCTCTCCGCACCAAGCTCGCGCTACATAAATTGTATGTGCGCCCTCACCTCACGTACGCGGCACCGGCGTGGTTCTCCTATCCTGGCAACCGCCGAAGACTGCGCATCGTGCAAAACGCGATGAGGATGTTTGATCGAGCGGACGCCTCTCAACATCCTCACCTCCAAAACATCGCGCCGTGGCACTCCAGGCCGCCCGACCGATACAAGTACCCGCGTGAGCTCTTCTCCGCGGGTCCCGACGACACCAGGGCAGCAGCTGCGGCTTCGACCGCTGGGCCTCCCCCGGGGCCACCGGGGGTCTCACCCGGCGGAGCTTGACCGCGAGCCGCGCTAGCTGCCCGATACCACCTATCATGACACCAGGGCCAAGTCGAGACTACTCCTTGGCCCCCTCATTACCACCGGATTTGACATCCCGGAAATGACCCCACAGGCTGCGCGCAGCGGGTAGAGACTGAGTCTCCCCGCGCGCCTGCAGCCCCCACAAAGGGCTATATGCCCGCCCCCGTACCGCCCTGTATCAGCAGGGCGCGAACAAAAACACCACTTGAAGGGGGCATACGCCCCGAACAAGACAAAACACCCCCCTCGCGAGGGAGGGTGTAACAATAACTACGATTAACAAATCCACTCATCCGACCGTGCATGATACGCTAGCGTAGTCTTTGCGCATTGTGCCCCCTCCTATATTCACCGGCTACAGGTGCTTCAGTCGCGATTCATGAGAATCGCGACCGGTGCGCCCTTCTATGTGAGAAACGTCGATCTCCACCACGACCTGGAGCTCCCTACCATAGCCCAATGGATGAAGTTGGCGTCCGCACGCCACTTTGACAAGGCTAAACACCATCCCAATCCGCTGGTGCGTAATAGCATCAACTATTACCCCTTCCCGACAAAAAGGGCTCGTAGGGGAGGCCCCGACACATACTAACGGATCCGGATGATCCAATTACCGTAGCAAACGATAAATTAAAAGCCGCTCGCGCGGCCAATAATAATGAAAATAAAAACACACAGATTAGGGTAAAATAGATCAGGGTAACAAACCGCTGTTATCGGGGAAGACGTGAACCTACTTCACTCACTCCAGTGAGCTTCCATCCTGCCTTTCAAGCGATTGACCATCCCGCGATGGTTCAAGTCTCAAAAAAAGAAGATGGACTCTGTTTAAATATATAAATTTTTGAGATAGGTTATGTACAGTGCGGTACCATGCTATGTAGATTAGTGATATATAGTAATTATCAAGTAGGTGATCGAAAATTGCATAATTCCAAAGCATTTGTTTATGTCAATTGTCAAGTCAACTTGAGGTACAAACATACAGGTACAACTCAAATAAAAACATTCATAAAAATGTATGTAATATTATTATTTATATTTCATCAATTTAATTACTTGAATCAATTTTGCACGACACTTCATGGGTATACCATCACATAAACAAACTAATGTACAAATCTCTTCCTGTGCAGTCGAGCGATAAGTACTTGAACATAAACAATTTATCTCCAGCCCAGAATCCTCAGATGGACCCCATAAATCACAAAGGTAGGTCAGGGTCCCTGAACAAAGGAGGAACCAGTTATGTGACCTCCAGACACCGTAGCGCAGTTCGCATGCTCAATATTTATCCATATTAATGTTTTATTGGTAATAATGTCGATTGTCGAGCAACAAAAATCATGATTACCAACATTTTTAAGACTTTTCAAGCCCCTTTAATTATTATATTGACTCATAGAAAAATTCACTATGAAATTGATGTCTGCTTTTCATATTCCTAGGCTAAGTTTGAGCGCTAAGTATGACTGTCAAATACGTATAGGTCATACGTGAGTCTTGCTTAGACCTGTCTCTGCTCTGAATCTTAGCTCTTAATAGGTACAAATGTCAATAAGTATCGCTTAAGTTAATAAGCAGTACATAGTTGCAATTGGAGGGGAAAATTACAAATATTATAGTATTTACCTTAGTCATATTCATTTGGTTGTTGCCTATTAAGAATGGAATGTTTCTTGTATATAAAATTCCCAGAGTCGGCAAATCGTATCGTTTTATTTGATTAATCCCCGATCGCAAAACAATACAGACTCAAACAAAGGATTTTCATATAATTAGCCAATATTCTGAGAATTTCAAAAGGTTGTCTGCCCAATACTTTCAAGGTTTGTTCTAGCTTAGACTATAATTAAAATGTTTTTGTAATTTGAATTTTCGTACCCTTTACTTCGAAGGCTACGAATGTAGGTTATGGTTTGGAATTACGTCATATAATTTGTACATCGCATTACTATAAGGATACATTTAAAAATGTATTATTCAAGAAAAGAGCATAGCAATTCTTGAAAGGCCGGCAACGCACTTGCGAGCATTCTAACAATGTGAGTGTCCGTTGGCTGCGGTATCGCTTAACATTGGGAGAGCCTCCTGTATGTTTGCCTCCTATGACATAAATATAAATCAGTGGCGCTACAACCTCTTTAGGTCTGGACCTTAGATTTCTGATTTCTTTTTCATTATCATTTTTTAATCTATAGGCAAGTAGGTGATCAGTCTCCAGTGCCTGACATACGCCATCCACTTTTTGTGTCTAAGACAAGTCAGTTTTCTCACGATATTTTCCTTCACCGAGCGAATGTTAAAATGCGCAGATAGAAAGAAAATCCATTGGTGCACAGCCGGGCATCGAACTTACGACCTCATGGAAGAGTGTTGCACGGTGAAGCTTCTATACTAACACTGCTCTTTTAGTAGGATACAATTAGTGTGTAATTTTGTATAGAACTGGGGGCAAACAGGAAGCTCATCCGATGTTAAGTGATACCGCCGCCCATGGACACTCTTCTTCACAGGCTCACAACTGCGTTGGCGGCCTTTTAAGAATTGATATGCTCTTTTCTTAAGGAGTCAAATTGTTTTGGAAATATTCCGGTGGGCAGCTACATAGTGCTGCGCGGCAGAAACTGCCTTAAAACTGCTCACTCGAGGAACGACGGACGTCGAGGGATAGAATTCCGTGTTCTCCCTCGACGTCTGATGATGGAACTCAGTAGCTGGTATTAATCCGAATCGATTACATAAAAGCACAACTATAAATCTATCTTCATGTATCTTTTCTTATATTATAATCTTGAGAGACAAGTTTCAGCCTTCCTTACAGTCACATCGTTTATCATATCGATTCCTCGGTCTTAGATATGGTGTTTTTCTTGGAATTAAAAATTGCGCACATACCTATCAGCACGGCTGGAGTATGTATGATCTATTGATATTATCATCTACTTACTTTATACAACAACAAAATAAAAATACGTAACTCACTTATAATCCCAACTGAAAGACAAACTTTTTCGAAAACTTGGTTATAACAGAATTTCAGAAATATGATCTGAATACCTAAGCGTAGTGTTACAATGCCGGATTGACACTTAAAACACATCGCATAAATTGCTTTTTTGTTGTAATGTTAACAATAAAGCTGTATACGCCGTATTTTTGCACGTACGCTCGCAATTGTTTTGATTATAGCTCAAGAAATCACGTCACAACGTCCGAGTTACTGTCTTATAAATCCAGCGTTTGCGATAAAATAAAGTAAATTACACGTAAAATAATTAATTAACTTTTTAAGGTGACTTATTTGATACGCAGTAGTTGGGTCATACATAATGAGTCATAATTTATGACAATTGTATATGTTGCGCAAGTACATATCGAAATATAACTTCTTTAATCCAAAAGGTAATCACCGAAACTGTAGCCTGGCTATAGACAAATCGTACTATAAAAAAGGTATCGAACGATTTTATCACCGCTATAATCGTTGCATGGCTCTCAAAGGGATTTGGAATAATCAAATCAATTTCTATTAAAAAAAGATTTTCTACTTTTGAACTTTTCAGCCCACCTGTTATTAGCGTTTGTATTATTAAAAAAATCATTAACAAATCAGTTCTTTTTGAGTATTACGTTTACTAAAAATACATTGAATTGCAATTAAAAGCAAACATAATGTACGTATTTATTTCTAAAAACCAGAAAATGAATAAAAACTACGACTTATTAACTGAAACTTATTTAAGAATTTATAATTCGATTTTCCTTAACTAAAACAGTTAAAACCACAATCGATAAATTATGTTTTTGGTTCATTAGCAATATCATTTTATGTCTTTATATCCTATTAAATATCAAAAACGAAATAAGTTATTTTAAGATATTACATAGCACCTTAATTACGTAAAAGATATTTCTGTTATGTAATGATATGAGATTAAAATAAATATGTGTTTATTCATTTGACAACAATTTATTATAATGTAAGATTTGGGAACCGTTTTAATTAAAAAAATACCTGTGTCGAGGCTCTTGCATATAATATTTTTTTAATTACATCGCTTGCAACATGCGTGAGTGCATGAGTGTTATATGTAACTACATATTAGATCTCTGGGAATGTCAGAAAAGTTGAACTGAATTACGCATTAATAAAAGAAAAGTAAGAAAACCAGTGGCTGTTTAATTATTCATCTCCCGCTTCCTCTTAAAGTGTTCCAGCGTCTTTCAAGTCCTTAATTACCTTTAGTCTACCTGTCTGGTACCTTAGGAATCTTCGTGCATCATCTTAGGGTACATCTATAGGGCTTGGGGATCCGTAGGGTTCCTAGGTACCACCCTCTCGTGTATTTAGTTCCATGTACTCCTTTACATATCAATTTTAATACACATTTCACAGCACACTGGCTGGTAAACTCTAGATAGACGTCTTACACGATTGGATTCAATCTGCACAGGATTCGTGTAAATCAAACATAAACGCTAAACACGGGTAACGCACAGTCTTTTCGCGTTTCGTTTAACATCCAAGTACATTTTTATATACCTGTATACATTGATGATTCACTTCTCATCAAATCGTTTCTATATCACACTAATCACATACTTCTTATTAGGGCCTGCCTATCTCAGGCAGAGCAGAAAGTCCATTAGTCAGGTGGGGTTCAAAGGGAACTCATAGTGAGAATTACACGCCAGGTTAATACTCTTTTATTATCACAAAAGGCTAAACTATTTAAAAGGAATGTCAGGTACGGAACATCGATCAAATTTTTTACTCAACGTAAAAAAATCCGCCCATATAGCATTTGCCCACGTACCTAAATATTACTCAACGGGGTCAACAACCCGCATTACGAGTTGTTATGATTATGCGCATGCACTCATTGTTTTGACAACTATCTTTACGTACATCCAAGTACTATTATTACAAAAACAAAATCTGTAATAGGTTTTTTTGGTGTTTATTGAAGCACCCATTTTGTGGTGAGCCGTGCTAGGTTTATAAGATAGAAAAGAAGAACGCACGACGTGTAGAAAGCTATACTTACGAGACTAATGATCCTGGAAACATGGTGTAAACACCTTTTACCTTCAGTTTTGGTTGGTCAAATGACCTTCGGGATACAGTTTTTGTTTTTTATAGAACAGGGGCAGGAGGCTCATCTGATGTTAAGTGAAACGGCCACCCATGGACAATATCAATGCCAGAAGGCTCGCGAGACCGTTGCCGGCCTTTTGAGAGTTGGTACGCTCTTTTCTTGAAGGACTCTAAGTCAAATTGGTTCGGAAATACTTAAGTAGGCAGCTGGTTCCACATAGTGATGGTGTGCGGCAAAAAATGCCAACAACTCCTCTGAACACTCTCCATGGTAAATGCGGTAAAAGATGCATAGTGACTCCACATTGAGAAGCTTTGCACTTTATCGATGCACAAAATATTAAAACGGTCTGTAGACAGTCAATATCGTTCTATCTATAGTCTATGGTATTTTGGATTATTATACGCGCCTAAGTATGGTGAAACAAAACAGCTCAAATCTAAACAATTATTTCATCACAATGTAGAGATTGAGTTTAAAGTCATTCCTCTTAAATGAGCCAATGATCTATGGTCCATACAAGAAGCGCGTCATCAATTACAGCTGTTATTGACATTGCTCGTTTAGACGTGTGATGTATTGTCTGGCTGTCAAGCTCACCATTGTTACTACTGTACGCTTTTCTAGTTACCCTTTCTAATACAACAAGTATATATCTATCAAATTTATAATAATTCTACTCTTTGCATTTACCTAAAATAAGACATTGCGTGTACGTAAATACTATCAGGCATCTCTCGCACAACTAGTCTTATTAAATTTTTGCAAAACCCTTTGATATTGTTAGGGACTTCCCTAATATCAAGCTTCTGTTATTATTGTCTAAAACATACACATTAATTATATCAATGTTAACTTATACTCGATCGCGTTGATAGTAACACGGTGACGTTGTCTTACATAACCGGATATAAACTTGACTTTAGTACATCGAGTCCTTCACAAATTCAAGATATCAACCAGTTCATAACGAGACGAGCCTACGTAAATTTGCATAGTAAACCACTTCAAATATTACGTAAGTGTCATACTCAGCACGGCCTCAATAGTACACCTTGAGTAAATTCCTGGCATACGATAAAATGCATCATTGTCCACAAATAGAATGCAAATAGCATTCCCTATCAACGTTCATTCGTACCGTTAGCCACAGAAAGAAATCCGGCAATTGTGAATGCGTGCACAGGCCTCATAAAATTTAAGAACCGCCATTACTTTTCAATTCGATGGGTTATTCATGGAATGATTAGCCGGACTTGTGAACCTACACCGAATCTTTAAAGGCAACAGTTAAAAGGCTCGTATCCTTCAACTGGTAGGTTTATAGATGACGTCAAGTCGCATACCTTTGAAGAGGAAAACGAACGCGGCCGGTTCGCGGAACTCGCTGTTGCACTATTTATACAGCTGGCAAACGCGCGTCAACTTTCAACTTTAACTTATGCTGTTAAGATTTGAATTAAGCTTGAAGAGTTGTGTGTGTTTTACGCGGGAAAACTTATTGCATTTGACGTCGGTGAGTCAACCACTATCGTGTATTCGCCGCTGCGTGATAGTGTTTTTAAATCGTTTGAAATCCGTTTAGGGCCAACATGCCCGGAATACTTTCGTGGTCAAAAAACCAGTAACGATATCAGTATGGCTGGTTATTTCATTGAATTCGACTTTAATGTCATTGCTTTTTTGGTCTTCCAATAACTTCTGAGTCAGGTCAAAGAATTCGTTATTGTGTTAGAAGCTTTACCGATATTGCTTATTTTTTAATTATTTTTACGTTATATCAAGAAAGTGTCATTGGTATGCGCTTATTTTAACTGATAAGAATTTGATCTCTATAAGGTTCAGAGTCAAATCATTCATTACAAAGCCTTCTAAAAGGCACTTCTGAGAGTTAAAAATATTAAAAAAAGACTAGTTGGATCTTCAAAGCTAGTTTCATATGAAGATACTCCATACTTTTAACATCGTTACTACAATATTATAGTATACATTGATTTCATAGTTATATGAAGACAAATAAACAATGCAGCAGCTAACTAAATTATTATGTACATGGTGCTCCCATATTTACAAATATTGCAACAATACATAGAGATAATATTCCTGATAAATTTCATAGAATCTGTCCTATTAAGGAGGAACAAGAGTTATTGATCAAACTCGTCTTCAAAATCTTAAAGCCATTTTGAAAACACTAACTAGAATAGTAATGTAAACGCACACAAGTATTGCTCCATCTTTGTGGCGTAGCATGTATTAGACCTGGAAGATCTGGGCTGCATTCCCGGCGACGATTACGATTTTTACCAACGTAAAAAATCAACAAAATGCAGAAATGTTTCTAACTCAATTTGCAGCCCTCGAGCCAACAAACACATTACTGGCGGGAAAATAGATCGCCATTTTTAAGCACTTGGAAAAATAAGATAAAAGTGTCCCCAATTACACCTTTTAAATTGACGCAACCGTCAATTCCTTTGCATCTTAATGCAAATGTAATCCGAAATGTATCGGCAAATGTTTTTAATCCGACATAAAGTATCTTAATAATTTGGAAGGAATCGTCGAAGCAGATTTGCCACTCGTATAATCCACAATGTAAGCCGGCATTTTGGTTAATATTAGGGCGATGAGAATGCGGTTTAGATTAACTTTGGGGCATAATGAGTTCATGGATTTTTGTAGTGACACATTTATATTTTTTATACAAAATTCCACCCCACCTCGACGTCCGTCGTTCCACAACTGTTAAGGCAGCTTTTGCCGCGCACCACCTCTATGTGGAACTGGGTGCCCACTGAAGTATTTTCGAATTAATTCAACATAGGTCCATTCAAGAAAAAAAGGGCGTATCAGTTCTTTGAAGGCCGACAATGCACTTGCGAGCCCTCTGTCAATGTCAATGTCAGTCTCTATGGACGGCTATATCACTTAACATTATATTTCATGAGAAAACATTTCGCGGTGGATTAAACACTGGACCTTCAAGTGCATGTACGGTATTCACAAAGTCGTTTTTTATATATTAGAACGTGAACAATTTAATCCATGTTCTGACAATTGTGACTTTTATCAAGTTATTATCGTTTTTTTAATGTAATAACAGGCAAACGGGCAAGAGGCACACCTGATGTTAAGTGATACCGCTGCCCATGGACACTCACATTGCCAGAAAGCTCGCAAGTGCGTTGCCAGCCGGCCGGTTGATGTCTGATGACTAAAAACCTTTTTCTTCTTTAAAAGGAAATGAAAATTAATATATTTTATTTTAACCAGTGTTCATTGTGTTACAAGCTTTATTTCCCCGCCTTTTGACCGCAATATGACAATCGAAAATCAGGTAGTCTATACGCAAATTTGATGTGTTTTTGTGCTGACCTTTATTTTGATATCATACAGAGCAAAAGGAAAACTTACAAACATTCTGATCTGGATTTAGATTTTTTAATGTACCACTTAAACCGCTATTCTAATTTTGATGAAGTTGGAGGAATGTGATTTTAGGGACACAATTTCAATCTCAATTTTTGGGGGAGAAATATATATGTGTATTATATTTCTTAAATTTTTTGATATTTGGAATTCCAAACCAAAGAAGAGATATTTGAGGTCAAAGTGGCCAGTACAACAAACCGCCAATTTCATATGTAAGGACCTAATATATAAGTTTGCTCTAACAATATCAAATCTACAAACCAACCATGGTGAATGAAGAAAGACTCCACATCTCTACGTAACGCCAAGAGATCAAGTTCCTCGGAAAGTGACTGAACATCGACGATTCGATTCGCTCTATTTCAATTCAGATAATTGGTAGGAGCTGGTATTAAAACACTCCCGTCCAGAGGTCAGAACTGTACTCCATGAGGCCCGAAATTGCTTTTTATAGAGTTGCGAGCGGTGGCTCGGCATGAAGCACCATCTCGCTTTGCTTAGTACACCAAGCTTCTTAGAGGCTTACAAAGCCTTCCAAGTCAACGCCCAGTATTCGGATGCTGGCTGTGGAGAGTATCTCTGAAGAGAGGAGTAGCGACAAAGGGTGCTTTTGACAATTAGTCTGATTAAGTGTGTAATGATTTTATTATGCTAGATAGAGTAATGTTTAGTTGTGTCTGTGCCGATTTATAAAAAAAATATATTTTTATAAGTGATTTTAACTTAGATGCTTATTCGAGCGACAAAGTTAAAATCAAATCATTTATTTCAGTAAGGCCTTTTAAACGAAACTTTTGAAAGTTAAAAATTACAAGTTTAAAATATTAAAAAAAATACGTACTGAATACAACCAAAAGGTAGTTTCATATGAAGAAGAACTGGCAAGAAACTAAATACTTACTCTTTTAAAATAGGTATTACAATACTTTGTATACAGATTTGATCATTATATATGAACACCATGTACCTAAAACAAAAAAAAACTACTAAACTAAAATAAAATAGGCAGCAGAAAAAAAAACAATGCAGCAGCTAACTAAATTATTACGAAGATACATAGTGCTCACATATTCACAAATATTGCAACTAAAGATTTTACGTTATTCGTTTTATAAACAGTGTGTGAGTGACGTTTAAGTTTCAACTTTTTCAAAACAGAAAAATAAATGTCAAAATAAACCTATACGACTAGATTAGCAACCACTTGATTTTATTTCTTGATTGCCCTATGGCTCCACCAATACTTGTGTGTGTTTACCAGCATATTTCCAACGATATTTCGTTTCTTCCAAATAATACAATACACTTAACTTAGAACAATTAGATACGGAGGTGGCCTATGTATATACTGAGCTATTATTGGCGTATAAATATGCGACAGACTTCCGGATTCTCCGACGGATGACGAATTCGCAAGCTTTGGCGAATACGTTTTTCTCTTATTGTCCAAAGAACTTCCTTGAACTATAAATAAACAAGTCTTAAACCCATTTTAAACATGTAAACTTGTTTTTGGCGTGAAACCGGGTCCGATAGCTAGTTTGATCTAAATTTACATTTAGGTGGCTGTGGGTGTAGCTGAGTGTGCATGGTTTCCACGGTGATTCATTGTAACCATGTAATACTTCCAAAGACAACTGAATATCAAAACTGCAATTATTCTATTTTAGTGAAATGCCATGTTTATTAGTTTCGGCCACTTAAACCTCACGACCACCTGGAAGAACTTAACGGCTAAATGGAAGAAAAGAGATAAGGTCGCAGCCAAACTCAATGGATCGACCAGGTATCACAAATCCTGACGCCATTCACCAAGATTGTCAGAGATGGAAGCAGCAGTGCAATATTCTTCCACATCGGGAGCATCACTAATCTCAGCAGAGTTCAAGCAATCGTATGAGGTAAGACGGAAGTATGGTTGCCTGTCTGTCATTGGACTAGAGATGCTGTCAACCTATACTGGATTGGTCTCTACTGTCTATTGACTAGGTACCTTCATGTCAGAAAGGAATTCAATGCATTTGATTACGACAGTTTTACAATTATTTATTACTAATCATAATTTATACAAACAGTTCATTTAACAAACTTTTTATACAAATAAGTATGTTCTTTACAAGTAATATTAAAATTAAAAAAACTAAGACGTGTGTCGCCTTTTAGAAATACAATAAAAAAATATTTTCAAAAGACGCCGATATAAATAAGACTTTGGTAATTAAATGTTATTCTAATTGGTCATTATTTTACTCCTAGTCCCCAAACTAGGACATTCCTGTGTTGCGGGTGTACTTAGAGCCGGATTTAGACGCTGGAGGCCTCGGGGCAACAAAGGAGCGGAAGCCCTCTGGCCCCAAATTTTTGTCTTAATAAAACGAAAATTCAATCAATAATTTATTGTGAAACCATGTAGATTCTTTTAGTATTTAACAAACATAAAATTTTATAAAAAAAAAAGTGGTTTACTAGTCGGAATTCAAAACATGTTTTTCTAAAGTTCTGTTTAATTGTGGGGGTCCCCATTTTGTGGTGACCCTTGGGCTGTACCCCAGTTGCCTTTCCCTAAATCGAGTCCTGGATGTACTCTTCTGAGGTACAAGTAAAGAACTTGGTACCTTTTAAGTAATTCATTTTACAGACTAATAAAATCTATATCATGAAGTATTACATTTTGAAACTACTATAATTTGTAATAATACAAAAATTATACAAATCAATGAAACTATATTTGTTTGTTTAATAAAAAATAGGGTGGAATATCTTAAAGAACGCCTACTACCGAGTCTTATTATTGTTTATAAGTACCAAAATAAACGAACGCGATAAGAAATCGCTTATAGACATTTAATTCGTAATAAAAATGTTCAAATATTAACGGAACAATCGCTACACTAGGGAAAACCCAAGCCGTCTACGATTCGCGGAATATTGTGTTTATGCAAATATTTGACATTTGCAATTCCGACCATGCCCAGTAATGATTTGACCAATGATCTATCATTCCCTATAGGAATTAACAATTGTTCAGCTATTTTCGTACTTAGGCGTAGTAAGATTTGATCAAATTTTGTACTGGAACCAGTGTCCTTTACTATAAGGGCTCGCTAATGCGACTCTTCAAGAATTGGCACGCTCTTTTCTTGAACCGTCAGTCGAATTGGTTCGGAAATACTTTGGGCTGAAGGCTCACCTGATGTTAAGTCATACACATGGACACTATCAATCTCATAACTCCTCATTTCTTGGCGATTCCTTTAAGGTCTCTGCAGTTAGGCTATGGAATTCACTTCCCGTCCCTATTCGCTTAGCTCCTTCTCTATCATCCTTTAAATTTCTTCTGTACAAACATTACCTGTCCACATCGTAACTAACTACTAACTGACGTGAGACTTATCTTAAATTATCATGATTATGTGTCTTTTTATTTTCTATTTTTAATGTATCATCTTTTTAGTTCAGTTTGTTCTTTTTTTTTGTTAATCCTGTTTAGTTTTTGTCTTAAGAACTGTGTATAACATGTATTTTTGCACTACTTGCCTATCTTATGTAATTTAATACATTTTTATATTTTCTTTACTCACAGTGGTTGCCTGGAAAAGATCAGGCCGCCAGTTGCCCTCCTTTTGATTTAATTATGTTCATTTTTATATTGTACTGTAACGAAGTGTAAATAAATAAATAAAAAATGCCAGAAGGCGAGTGCGTTGCTGTTGCTGCCTTTTTTAAGAATTTGTACGCTATTTTCTTGAAGGACCCAAAGTCGAATTGGTTCGGAATTTCTTCAGTGGGGTCGTGGGTCCACTACTATGTAACCACCACATAGTAGTGGACCAACGACCCCACTGTGTAATTTCGTATTCTGCCTTGCCGTCCTAAGATGAAACTCCAGCTGATAGCAGGTATCAGTTTGCAGTGCATTAAATTTCTCTTCCATCTCTGTATTCCATAAATCTTACAATATTAAATTGTTTGCATTAAAAGAATGGATGTTCAGATCTCTATTTAACCTTATTGCACATCTCTTTGGCCTCAGATAAGGGCGAAAATGCCACTTTAAATACACGTATTTTTCACGTCGATATTTAGGCCGTACACATATTTATTGATGAAAAATCCATAGGTACAAGGCCGAACTACAATCGCACGATCTCAAAGGTTGAGAAGCTAATGAAAACTACAAAAAATTATAATAAAGGACTTTAATTTTTGTAAGCTCTGTATAAAGCTGTCCTATGATACACGTGTTGAGGTTATTGGCATTCGTTCTAGGATTTAGCACCAGTTATTAGCACTTGCGTTTGCGCATCCTGCAAACTAAGCTTACCTTGAAAGCCTTATCAACAGATTATGTCCAATGTCAAAGAAAATTAATTATTTTCTTATACCAATTGTAGTGCTGGCGTAGTGGCTTCAGCGTGCGACTCTCACCCCTGAGGTCGTAGGCTCGATCCCCGGCTGTGCACAAATGGAATTTCTATGGGCGCATTTAACGAAGGAACGGTGAAAGAAAATATCGACGACGCCTTAGACAGCGTTTGTCAGAAAAAAGGTTATAACGTCCTGAGTTATTCATTTCTTTTTATTTCTATTATACCGTTGACTAGGTTATATAAAAATTAATAATTCAGGTTATTAAGATAGTAGAAGAGACTTGATCGGCGAAATTAACAAAATATGCCTTTAATAATATAAAAGTCTCCTGTTGCAGAGCTATCACAAAAAAATCAATATGTAATCATTTATATTTCCCGCTTTATTACAACATATATTTATAAATTTTAAGAATCCTGTTAGGGGCGAGATGACGGGCATCCCGCCTATGAATAAATAGAAATACATATAAATTATGAAGAAAGAAATACATATACACATACAAATACATATACATGACAACAAGAGTCGGAGATATTAAGAAATTTATAAAAAGAAAATATGTATCCCGTTACTATAAATTTAATAATTATATAAGGCATGCTGTTAGTCCGTTAAAGAGTTTTAACCGTTTTAACTAAATCTGTCTCTTTTCGTCACAGGCTAAATACAATTACACAGAATGGGACGAAGTATTTTCATTGACAAACACAATTTGACTGATTAGATAGTGCTGGTGATACCAGAGCTGGTGCTTTCCTCACTCAACGAATAAGTACCGCTGTACAAGGTGGAAATGCTGCCAGTGTTAAGGTAACACATTTTTTTTATCATTTTCTAATGATTCTTATTATTACTATACATTAAGAATATTGTGAATACTGTATATATGTCTGTTGTATTACACTGTTTTATGATTAAGATTAGAATTTAATTAAAATACTGAAGTACTTTTAGGTCTATTAAAATTCTAGATCCCAATAAAATGATCTCAGTCACCGCCCTCCATTAATAAGATTTAAACATGCAAAGTAATTATTGCTGAGTAGTGACCAGTCAATTTCGGCGAAATGATAGCTTCGCTGATAACATTGTGGCTTTTCTATAGTCTACACCGCTACAAGCCGATACAATCGTCTCACAACTTGAATTTAACATAGAGTATAATTCCACAGAGTAACTTGTATAGTAGTTTAATGCGAGCAAGCACAGCGGTGAAAGAAAACATAGTGAGGTTATAGACATGTGCTAAGACTCCCCAAGCTTAGACTGCTAAGATGTACGCGACTTCATACAGTTGCTATCCACACAGATTTTTTACAGGTTTTATTTTTTCTTTAACCTAACCTGTTAGAGTCTAATCTGTCTTTATCAAAAGTCCACTACTGTCTTTAAGGTACTGTTCAATACACTTAAGTTCACAATGTACATTAGCATTTAAGTTCTCACACCTATAGCTGCTAAGCAATACTGGCCTAAGACTTGATCCTTTAGTAAGACCTTTCATAAGTTACATGAAATAGTTCAGATAAAAGTTGCAAATAAAATTTGTGAACACGAAAATGATTGTCCGGGATCTCTGTATGCTACTAAGCTGCATTTTATATCTAGAGAGTGGATCCGGTTGGCAACATTTACTTTTGGGCTACTCGTACTGGAAATCTCATCGCGTTATACAGTACAGTTTTCTCAACACGTCCAGCGCGGTGCTTATAATATTGTGACTATATATAAAGACTTATTATAGAACGTATTTAAAAAATGCAACTATGACAACTAACACGTTGACTTTAGTTAACGCAGAAAGCATGAGATTTAGAGACGAGACTTAGCGCAAAATATTACTGGTGTATATACTGAGGTATGCTTAATTTTTGACGTCAGACAGCGTAAGCCTCGGGTCTAAATCTCTTTCTTTGAAAATGCGCGTGCGCAGGGCCGCACTATGGACGCACCCAGCAACGGAGAGCTATTCAGAGGCGTAGCGAGACCCTTCCCACTAAAAAAGCTCAACCAAACGCTCTTAGCCTTCGGGGTTTACGGCAATTCAACCCAAGTGTACCATAAATGCCTGTTTTCAAGTCATCAGCCTTTTGTTTCAATTAAAATACCTTTAGTTTATATTTTTAAAATTCTGTAACTAAAAAAAGCGTAAACATTATTTACATCCACGTTTCGAGTGCTTTCAGGGACAGCTTTACCAATACCGAATTTCCATTAGTTTTTACAGATGAACTCGATTTACCGAGGTTCAAATAAAAACGTTATTTCCGGTACAAATACAACTGTCAGGAAATTATTTACGCCTATAAACATTAACACTTCATGGGTGGTAGAAAAGATTAATTCGATATAGTTATATATATACTCCCATTAACGTGCCAGCGTAGAATGGAAAACTGTTAAATAATTTGATTTAAAAACGTTTACTAACCAGGGGTATTACATCCTCTAAGAATTCAGTATCAGTTTCATGATAAAAAAATTATTTAGGTGTAGGTGATGAAGACACTAATGTTCTGTGCCATGCCGGTTTCTTCAAGTTTTCTGCAATGCACATAGATAAGCCTATTCGTGCACAGTTATTAGTCAAACACACGACCCCAGAGTTAAGAAGCCGTACTACACAAACAATGCTCCAAAACGACATTATTAATCATTCCGGACTCGTAATATTAACTAGTAATAATCCAAAATGGAAAATGATATCAAAGATATGGTAGCAGAGAAACTATTTGTTTTAAATTATTGTATAGTCGTTTTTTTTAACACAATCCTTACAGGCTAAGTAAATACGAAATTATATATTAGCAAAATTGGTTAATACGACTGTTATTAAAGCGATTAGTGTATAAAAAGCCTAAGCTAACAGCGTGAAAAATAGTTTTTATCACCTGCCGGCTAAAACAAACACCTCTAAAGCACTCCCACGGCTATACAGATGACGAATTTAATAACATATCCCATACAATTATTTCTCAATTTGGATCGCGTTATGCACTACCTACAAATTGAAAAATTAACGGTAGACTTTCGCACAGAGATATCTTTTTATTCAATGCAATTCATTGCGAGTGTATTTTTCGTCTTTTTTATTGGTTTTTATTAGCAATTTTAACGAAGCAGCAGCAGAGTTTAACGAAGATAAAGATAAGCTATCGTGGGATGTGCTCAAAAAGAGTATTAAGAATATACATAGTGCTAAATCACCTGCTTCATGAGCATACCTCACGTACATACACTCACTTTCACACCATCACATAACACAGCCGAATTAGGTATACAATCATTTTTATTGATTTTTCCTTTCGTAAATGTTGGAACCTTTTTGTATAAATTATGTATTCCATGTTTAGTATAATTGTTTTTTGTTATACATAATTTATGTTAGCTGTAAGATTGGCAGGAATGGAACCACCTCGGATCGGTTTTCAATACGCATCTGTTTGGTACTCCTTTTTTTCCTCACTAGAGTTGCTTGTTAGTGATAAGGCACGAAGTTGGGTAGTATATAATGTAACGAAGTTTTAATAAATAAATCAACCTCATGTAAGAAACCTGTTAGTATTTTGGTTAGTGAAGTATGTGGGAAGTGGAAAGAAAAAAAAGAAGATACCCACTAAAAAATATGGAATAAAAGGGAAAGCGGGGAAGGATTGGAAAATGGTGGCGAGGATGAGAGACAGTTGAAGAATTTGGAGGAGGCCGAATAAAGGCTATTTTTTATTTATTTAATTACGTCTTTATTCAGGCAGTTCCAACGTCACATAGACTAAATTATTTAACGTAATAAATGGACAATTCAAACTACTTCCATAGCACAGATTATGTGACCTAGTCACTCTCGCATAAGGCGGTTCTATTGACAGGTTGCGATGACGTAACTGGCCAAAGCAATGCCAAGGCTGGGATCGTTGACCGGCGCATCTCGGCTAATTAGTGACCCCACGCGGCACCGATAATTGTGGACACCTCGTGACACGGCGGCGACAACTGACTGTTGACAGAACGTGACTGCTCGCGATAGTCACGCTTTGGGCATGCTGTACCAAAATTGGTTAATTAAAGATGCCACGGGATTGGTTTTACAGATACAGCTTTAGACGTATGATGGTAGACAAACTAATCTAACTGAACAAGCAGTTAATATAATTTTAAGAAGGGATTTGCGTCACCGAATAATGCTTTATTTAAATAGCGGAAAGCTAAAGAAGCTTAAAAAAAGAATGTCAGAAGAAGACAGACAGAAGCCTTTTACTATGGAAAAAAAGGTGCACGAGCTTGTCAAAGGTGGCATTATCTTGCTTCGAAAGCGAAGGTTTTTTTTTATAATGACGTATGTCAGAGAACAATAAATGTTTTATTTATTAAAACAACGAAAAGCTAATCAAGCTTAAAAGAAGAATGTTATAAAAGCTTTTTTCGTTCAAAAAAGCGCGTAAGAGGGCTTTGGGATAGCGAAGTAAGCAAAAATATATTAGCCAAGCACCGTATAAAACACACAACATTAGAAGTTTGACTTTTGAAATAGCAAAAAGGTTGGTCAACATCACAGGAGAACGAAGAGCTAGCTCCTCCGACAAAAAATCAGTCAAAGTAACGCTGCTAGTATCTTCGGAAGCTTGCCTAAAGGGACTTTTAATAATATAAAATGTCAGTTATTATATTTTAAGGTTAGTTATTGTTCTTTGTTACACTATATTATATTAGCAGTGCTATTTTTATCTTAAAGATTAATGTTATAGTTCATATTTATTGGATTGGAATGTATGGTCACCCTTGCGTTAATCCGTCTTAATCACTCACTGCCAAGCCAGCAGGCGTTTATCGTGGACGTTCATTTGTTATGCAATTATGCGTACCTGTATGTGTGTACAGTGTACACCCGAAACTGAGGTATGCCACGCATGATCGAATCTGTTTTACATAGATCATTATCTCTGTATATTTAATTTGTATTCCGAATTTGGAGTGAGCTTTCTGTTAAGCTGTTAAAACTTTGATAATTAATTTGAAGGCCCTTAATGAGTTGGGTATATTTCTTTGATCTACTAAGGTGAGTTTTGTAAACCCAAAACAATTGTTCATACCACAAAAAATATATATCACCAATAAGTAAAAATGAATCGCAAAATATTTTGTTAAGCGCAAAACTCTGAGACGGCTGAACGAAGTCGAGATTTTTATTCATTCCTTGAACTTTTTAAGGCTTTGATGTAGAGAAAAAATTGAAAAATATAGTGTAATTCAATACTGTTTTATTCGGGAAAAGCGAAAATTCTCTTTGGAGAAGTAAAACATAATATGCGATATGTTGGTATATATCTCCAAAGGTAGGTTTAGTAAAAAAAACATGGCGAAACGAAGTTCGCGCGCAGCTGTTGACAGTAAATATATCTTAATATCCTCAAGTTTTTTAGGTCTGGGCCTCTTAATTATGTGTCTGTTTCATGACGAACGTCCGCGACTTTTTAAGAATTAGTAGGCTCTTGAAGGACCCTAAGTTGAATTGATTCGGAAATACTTCAGTGGGCAGCTGGCCTAAAGCCTTAAAAAATGCTGAGTCTGTATTTATGTATGTTTATCTCAAACGTATACTACATGTCTGAAGAGATATAAATAATACGGTACATGAAACTGCGCAATTATGTCACAGTATTATTTAATGGCTTATGACTAATATATGTTTACGCACTATATATTGATTGATGTCATCGACGGATGTGACAAAATTGGCTACAGGAAGCTTCCTTGCTATTCTGCGCTCGTCTCTCGCGCCCTTCACCTTACAATGTCCGAGAGGAACAACATTTACATACAAATATGGACTCATGGAGTACAATGTGAATCCGGGATGCATGCACCTGTATACATATTTGGTTTTGAATGATATATTTCGAAGTTCTTAAGACTTTAATAAAGCTTTTGTAATTGTTATAAAAGAAATGTTTTAGTATAAACAATTAATAGGCCGGCAATTTACTGACGAGCGTACTGGCAATGTGAGTGTGAGTGTCCATTGGCGGCGGTAACTTAATATCCGAGAGATGAGATGGAGGTAACAATTTCCAATAAATAACATCATGTGTGTGGACTAAGTGCATTGTATTATCAAATCCTGACGTTTATAACGGAGTACCATTGGCACTGCGATCAAAGTAAGCTTTGGCCTCCGAAACTAGAGAAGCTTCCTTCTTTTTTTTAATTAGAAACAATGAGAGTTGCTTCTAATTCTATTTAGCATCTTTCATAACGTTTGCCTGTTACGCCCATTCCTTGACGATATCAAACGTGTTTCGTTTCCCATGTGTTTTTATTTGTGTTTGATTTTCATGTCGGAAAACTTAATTGTGTAATTACAAACTCGTTTTAAATTACGTGAATGGGTCCTTTCGCTACAGTTTTTGTTGAAACATTTAAGTTGCCGATGATCAATCACGAATAAATTATTAGTCTGTGTCAATACTTTATGTTTGTAAATATGAACATTTTCTTTACAGGTGTTTGGGTGAAGATCTTTACCAGAACGGCTGGTAATCGTATGATGGAAGAGGAAATCACTAAGATTGCGGTGGCCATCTCTGGTTAAACTTCAACTTCAAAACTTTAAGTTTTTGCCGCGCACCACTTCTATGTGGAACAAGTTGCCCACTGAAGTATTTTCGAACCAATTCGGCATTGGGTCCTTCAGGAAAAGAGCGTGCCAATTTTTAAAAGACCGGCAACGCATTCGCGAGCCCTCTGTCATTAAGTATCCATGGGCGGAGGTAACATTTCTGTCGATGAAAAACAAGTTCCAGTTGCCAGTGCGTCGCTTGCGTCTTGTATTTCTACAGATACTAAACTCCTGTCAAAAAAGTAATTTATTCGTGACTGTAACTCAATTAATAATTCAGTACAATGTTTTATTTTTTCTGCCTTAGATTGTATCCCGTAACTTTGATAATTTTTATAGGGACCTTCGTGTGTGACATATCCCATAAATTTTTGGCTTTAAGACATGCCGGTTTCTTCACGATGTTTGCCTACAAGTGTTAATTGGACACAAAAACACACACCCTCAGGGTTGAGAGCGCAAGCTTGAGCGACTACTCCTCACTTTTAAATTGTTCAATGTTGTTTTTGTTAAGGTATAAGTATATATTATCTATTTCTAATATACATTAGACAGATCTTATTTACAAGGATTAACAACTATGTCACTTTTTCTTCATTGATTAAGTTTATTGAATTTTTTTTACCCCACAGGGGTCAATTATGATTGTTAGGCGATTTTCGAAAATCTACTAAAATTATTTGGAATTTCAAATTCTTTTTTTCATTACTTACTGTGCTAACAATTTCCCAGTAATTTTTTCCCAAATCCTACAATTTAAGTTTCTTAAGTGAACAATTAAATTGTTTAGTATAAAAAAAATATGTATGTTACATGGATATGCATTTTAGAAAGGCTAAGAGGAATGTCACAATTTTGACAAAAATTGGTATAATTTAATTTTCTCGATTGAAAAAGCATTTGAAAAAACTCGTTATAAATCGTCAGGTATTTCATATTAAAGGTTCGGTATGTCAGGTAATTCCTAAGAGTTCAAAATTACTTATCATATAATTCTGATACCATTTAGCGTAATGTAATCCGAAAGGATGCCATTTTACGAACAATTTAATTCAATTGAGGGATAAATTATTATCGAATGTGCTAAACATTTTCAGGGGTGTCAAAATTGTTTAATCTAACTTATTTTATCGAGACAGAATACAAAACTCCATCTGTATCACCTTGACGTCCATCGTTTCACAACTTGGGGTTTTTAAGACAGTTTTTGCCACGCAACATATGGAATCAACTGAAGTGATTCCGAACCAATTTGACTTAGCGTCTTTCGAGCTTACGAATTCTAGTAGTAAGTGGCGCTTGTCCACTAGCATTCAGGGTATCCATGGGCAGTGGTATCACTTAATATCAGGTGAGGATATATATATATATATAATGCAAAGCAATTAAGATGGGAGAAAAACAGTATTGGCCTAGTGGCTTTTGCGTGCTACTCTCATGCCTAAGGTAGGTTTGGTCCCCGGCTGTACACGAAGGACCTTTCTATGTGCGCAATATAAACATTCGCTAGATGAAGGAAAATATCTCGAGGAAACCGGGCATGTCTTCTAAATTCTACGGCGTCGCGAAAATACATATAGAAAACTGAGACTTAGACTTCAAGACTTGTAGCGTCAGTGGTTTTTTTTAAACAATATTACAAAAAGCAAAATTCCATCACCAATGCAACATTGATTGTGTTCAGAGGAGTTGTTCGAACTAATGCATCTGAGGTTCATCATCGGACGTCAAGGCAGAATACAAAATACCATCCAAATCACCTTGACGTCCGTAGTTCCACAAGTGAGCGTTTTCTAAGGCAGTTTTTGACGCGCACCACCACTATGTGGAACCAACTATCCACTGAAGTATTAAAGCGACTTAGGGTCCTTCAAGAAAAGAGCATATCAATTTTTCAAAGGCCGGCAATGCACTCGCGAGCCTTCTAGTAATGTAAGTGTCCATGGGCGGCGGTATCACTTGACATGAGGTGAGCCTACTGCCGGTTTCCCATAAAAAAACCGGTTATTATCACATTGTTTTCTTTTGAAATATTCAAAAATGCCAGCCGTGAGAAACCTCCCCATACAATTATTTAAAGATTTGAATAAGTTAATAATGAGGCCCGAAGCTAGGGCATTGACGTGTTTCGGTTGATATTTTAATGTCTACTTCGACAGTTGTAATTCCTAAATATTTGTGGACTTCGCGTGTTTTGTTTTTTTCATTGTATGGAAGACAAACTAAACCAACCAAAGCCAATTGATTTCTACGCTTTAGGGAGTTAGTCCATTTTATAAAAGGTAAATAAATAGTATTTAATAATTCAATTGTATTTTGGATATTATAGACCTACAATAACGTATTTCATCTTAATCTAAAACTATAGAATTTTACTTTTTTACAGTGTTAGACCCACTAAACATGTCCATGGGCTACGGTCAGACCTTTTTGGGCGTCCCGTAGGGTCCTTTGCCCTTGGCTATATAAGATAAAAATTGGAAACAAAACTTGAATGAGTGCTAAAATATACAGCAGTGAAGCCCTGAGGTATCTGTTACAAACAACCAGCGCACGCGCAAATATCGAGATACAATGTTGTAGGGGCATCGATTCTTTGATTGACTTTATAATTTTCGCTTTGTTTGTTAGAGCACATTTTTAATCCGAAATAATATTATAAATACACAACACTTTATAGAAATGTAAGAAACTACCAGCTAGAACTTGGCCATGATAGGAGTGGCGTCCCATTGGTCTCGTTCCTTCCATTTTCCCAGACATAATCCATGCCATCATCCCGTAACCAAAGGGAAAGCAAACCAACAATTTACAAATTAGTATATATGTAGAACAAATCCAATTCCTGGCAAGAATTTCATTAAACATAAGGGTCTTTGTTTTTGGTTAACATAGCTTTTACACATTTAAAGAAAACAATAGGACACCGTGACCACGCACGCTGTAAAGCACGCGAAACGTCGGAAAAATTTAAATTTAAAATTATGTAAAATAATAATACAAATAGCTTTAATCCGGTTAAAAAATTGTTTTCTTTCAATTAGGGTCTATTCCAAAAAAAATGTCGCTTCAATACAATGTTATAAAATGTCATGATTATTGTTCAAATATTTAGGTATTCCTGTTTCGCATCGACTTGAGCGACCGTTTAAATATTTCGAGCATTTTATTAGAGAAGCCTGATTCGAACAGAGTAAACGATTAAACAATTATTAATGCTCTGTTGCGGACTCGACATCCAAAGAACAGTTTTATGATATTAAAATGTATGCGTCAATTAAACATTAAGGTCGTGTGATTGTTTACCAAAACCTTATAACATACAAAAATATAAAAATTTATTATAGATGGGTGGGCAAACTGGACGCCCAAAAGAGGCAATCATCGCAGCCCATAGACACCCATTTGAGTCGGTGCATTACGGAACGGCAAGTATTACGTCACGCAATTTTTGGAGATTATTGACCCCCCCCCCCCCCGTGAAACGCCGCCGTTTTCTGTATCCAATAGTAAAACGTTTCGTGACCACCCCCAGTGACTCTTTATACCTAAAACTTACCATTATGTGGTGTAAAGTACTGGAGAATGGATAATAATATTAATAATAACGCGTAATTCAATACCCACCCCGCATCGTAACGTTTTACAAGAGGACCCCCCCCCCAAATTCGTTACGTAATACTTGATCGCTCCCTTACCAGCCTTTGATCTAAGCTAAATCCCTCTATTTCTGGACTTGTACTTCGCACTGTCACGTTCCAGAATCTTATTATTCAGAAACGCACGTTTAACCATGTGCATATTACATGAACCAAAAACAAAGATAGAAACCAAAACAGACTCGAAAACAAACAAAAGCTATGCAAACACGTATCTGAAAACCACTTTTGATTTCAGTAAGCCTACTGACTACGTGTTATGCTAATAGAATTGCTTTAGGTTCCGGTTTCACACGTTTTCACACGGATTTTATTATTTTAGATGATACCTGTGCCTTCCTGGGGAAACAAGTTATCAAAACGACATCTTTATTTATGTTAACGTGCATAGCTTAGAAGTTAATGATTGATATGAATTGGTATTTAGTTAAATTATACGCTGTACCACCAAATAGGAAGAAAGATTCCATGGTCCATGAAGTCATGTAATTTCTTTACTCATATGTAAACATCTTTAACATGTAGGCTTCTGTAGCCACTCACTATCAATGGATCCAACAAGCTTGTTGCCCCTTCCCATCTCATATTATGTAATAGATTAGCAAGATTTCTCCTACGACATTGCTAAATAAGTACGTCTTAGACCTAAGTAGAAATTAGAAAAGATAAATGATATAGAAAATGTATGCTCATGTTAATGTAAAATGATTAAACAGTAAACTATTTATAAAAAGAACTAGCTACCCCCGTCAACTTCGTTTCTCCTTACTGTGATTTTAGTTAGCCTACATTTTTAGTACATCCCAACATGAACCATTTTGATACGCTACTCCAGAGACTATTCCGCTTTCCGGAATGAAAACTTTTTACGTTTTTCTTTGAATTATTCTCTATATAAGCCTCAGAGTTCAAGTTATAAGTTTTTAATAACAAATAAAAATAGGAGTAGCAGTGAAAATACAGGGTTGTATGTATTTTTCTATGCTGTATCATAAAAGAATAAAAACAAGAAAAGAATTTTAAAAAAATAGGAAGATGAAACACGGACAACATCTATCATGTTGTCCGAATTGCAGACCTAACCGATGTGCACACAAAATATCATGAAAATCAGTGAAGCCATTGCTGAAGAGTTTAGGAGACACGAAATTATTATATATTAGATTTATGTATTTATTAAAATTTACCACATGAGACATATGCTAAACCTACGATATATGTTACAAACTTTATAATGTATGATTGTCATACAGGTAGGTAAACATAAATGTAATATTTTTTTTTAAATACACTAAATTTTTTTGTTAAACACAAAAAAAATATTACCAGCAAATTTAGAATTAAATAATCTATGAAAATTATAAAGAAAACTAAATTAAAATACTGAAGCTATTAAATAATATCAAGGTTTGCCACTTTAATAATAATACCGATTTCAGTCTGTATGGCCGGTCAATTAATTTGAATACAAATGTTTATTTTAGTTGACATTTAAACGCAGACATCCGTATACGATCTTCTAATATTAGAACTACGCAGTATATGAAATAAGTCACCTAAGAATTGTAAAGTGTTAGCGTCCAGTTATAGCGAGAGGCCTAATTCCTTTTATAGAACCAGCTATCGCCCGCGCGATTTGCTATTATGCTAAGTCTTTTAAGTAGGTAAGTATTGTTTTAACTACCAATATTTAGGCTTTTTGTATGTTCATTAACACTTTTTCACCGCTTAGCTGTTTATACGAGTATAATACGCGAAAAAGAACTAATTTAAGCATACGACCAACCAGTCTCCAGAAGATAAACCATAATAAAGAAGAAGATAAAACCTTATATTGAAATTGTATTCGTTTTTACAAATAATAAAGCGAAATTAGACAATTGTCACTGAATAAATTCATATATCTCGTTAAACGTAAATCAATAAAGCGTTTTATGAATTTGTCGATTATTTAAATGATACTAATCTTTGGGATTGATTTGCTCCAGTTCAAACAATTTGTATGACTAAAAACTTGGCGATTAAGAAGAGTGGCGGAGAGTTTCTGGCCCGGTCTACGCCCTTGACTTGCGAACTGGTAATAAATGTAAATTGGGAATCAATTTAACATCTTTTCTGACGTTCATAAGTGTCCCAAAAGTGTAATAAAGAACCGTTTAAGGCATTTAGACTAAGAGGCAGATGCAGGACCAATCGACAAAGAAAATAAATACTATTATGTACTTTATCAATTACATTTTATTGCATTTTGAAGTTGAAGAAAAAAAATTACTATATTTACGCTTAATATTGATTCAGACCATACAAAAAACATGTCTACTTGAGATAAAAATAAATTTTTCAAATTTCTTTTACAACGATCGCACAAATTAAGAACAAAAAAATTCTTAAACACGACGCACGACATATGAGGATAATTTTAAATAGATAAACCATTAAATTGTCAATAGAATCACATCTAAAAAAGGCGTTCGCCTAAACGCGCACATAATCACCAGTTTGCCTGCTAAAAGGCAATCAAGACTGATTCACACCATCGTGATCGGATTGCTTTATACAATGAAACCTACAAAAAAAACTGGACCTAAAATGGTACCTTTGAGCGTCGAGAAATAATTCACGTAATTCTATATCTACGAACTTGTTGGTAAGACATAAGACATTTCCTGCTAGCTACTCAAGCTTAAATTAGACACGGAATGAAAATATTGACAATTAAAAAAAATAAGAAGAACGGTAATTGATAGACATAAGTCATAACATTTATTACTACCGAAACACACACACAGAACACACAAAATAATAAATCAAAAAGAAAAATAACAAAAAAATATGGAAAGAAAAAAAGAATAAGGTACATTTTAAATGTGTAATCTGTGTGTGTGTGTGAGCTGCAACTGGCCCTGGCCCTATGCTGTGGAGCAGACGTGTTCCAAAGCGCTGGTTATTCTGCCATTACTCACCCAGTCTCTGAATGGCAGAAACTGGTGTGGCAGGTGTATGTGGGACCTGCAACTTTCGGCGGCTGCATAAACGCATTTTCAGATATCAAAAAAGAGATCGCTCGATGATTTAATAAATATTACGAAAGAAATTCTCAAAATCTATTAATAACCATAGTACCTCAATTTATTCAACTTGAAGACTAATCAATATTCCAACAGTATTCGTTACAAAAAAATAATTTCAAGCATCTATAACATACAGCGGAATAGGTGTTTTGACAGTAGGATAAAAAATCTA
The DNA here is from genome assembly GCF_905147105.1 of Pieris brassicae. NCBI lineage: Eukaryota > Metazoa > Arthropoda > Insecta > Lepidoptera > Pieridae > Pieris > Pieris brassicae. The sequence goes on from NC_059669.1 coordinate 1,454,080, forward strand.
TATTATTTTGAATTGCAATACGATCTTTGTAAGGGGTTCAAGGATATCTTCCGAGATATTTTTAATTACAATTCTAGGAATCATAGGTAAAACGCCTTCTTGCTTTTGATTTGCGGTTCAAGTAACCGTTAACTCTCTTTCAACTCTCAGTACGACTGACACTAATGTGGAGATTATCCATTAAATTACTATCAAAACACAAATCGACTGTAAAAACTTACATTCAATTGCTGCTATTCGCGATTCCAAGAAATCCTTTCAATCATCACGATCACTCAACTAGTTATCCTGAGTACTTGCTCATATTAACGTTCAAGTGTTTCCAATCGTAGTTAATACGATCCGTTATGTTGTCCGTGATTGTTTTCTTTTTTTTTTTTTTTATAAAATAGGGGGCAAACGGGCAGGAGGCTCACCTGATGTTAAGTGATACCGCCGCCCATGGACACTCTCAATGCCAGAGGGCTCGCGAGTGCGTTGCCGGCCTTTTAAGAATTTGTACGCTCTTTCTACTCTTTCTTTCTTTTTCTTTCTCTTTCTTTCTCTTTCTTCTTTCTATTATTAATTATTCTATGTAACAGGGTGCAAACGAGCAGGAGCCTCACCTGACGTTAAGAGATACGTAGATATAGAAGGCTCGCAAATTTAAGGAATTGGAACCTTCCTTACCTGAAGGACCATTAAGTCGAATTGGTTCGGAAATACTTTAGTGGGCAGCTGGTTCCACATGGTGGTAGTGCGCTGCAAAAACTTCCTTAGAAAACGCTCAGTTGTCAAACTCAGCACCAGGTATTAGTTCAAACACCTCCTCTGAACACTCCATGGTAAACGCAGTAGAATATGCAGAGAAACTGTGAAAGGATGCAAGGGTTTCAAAAGAAAGACGCATTTAACTTCTAGCTCCCTGACGTTAGTATTACCACCTTTATACGACGTCGTTTTGCCTTAGCAACCTGGGAGTGTATCTTGCGCATCAGTTTTTTATGCGCAATTTTAACTACTCAATAAACAGATCTTAACTTAGTTTTTTTTATCAGGTCGATAGCCCGTATATAACGAGTTGAGTTTAATAAATAAAAACTGACCAAATATATGGCCTTCAACTCAACTAGACCATTCACCTGGTGTATATACGTATTACCTAGGTGTATATGTACCTGCTTTGGCCGGTTCTTAATAATACGGTGCACGTTCTCGACCACTTTACATTCGAAATTTTTAATTCGGTATAACTAAGTCTCCAATTTGTAAGGTCTATATATATATCTATACATCATATTTCTAGCTATGTATATCCAAAGCAACGCTTGTGTCTATACATTCAATAGCATATAAACAATTATATATCAAAACAGTAGGATACAAATAAAACACAACTATACTAATTTGATAGTGTGCAGGCTAATTGGACCTCACGACGTGGGGTGATTTTCACTGAGTGCCATAAAAGTAAGCACGCTAGTTGAGTTTCACCTCGAAGTCCGTCGTTTGATAACTGAGCATCTTAAGAAAAAACACTTTTTGAACGGATTAAAGCTATGTATTATTATTAAAAACTTATAATTATTTACATAATTCTAAATTTTAAATTTTTTCCGACGTTTCGCGTGCTTTTCAGCGTGCGTGGTCACGGTGACTGATGACAAAAGGTGTTAAATGTCAAAAGTATCACAGCTGCAGAGAAAGTGGTGTTATCTGTATTTATTGCCTCGAAGTTGATATCGACTAAGATATGACGGGTTTTTGCAATTGCACGCGAAACGTCGGAAGAAAATTAAAAATTTAGAATTATGTAAATTATTATAAGTTTTTAATAATAATACATAGCTTTAATCCGTTCAAAAAGTGTTTTTTCTTAACGTGTAAAAGCTATTTTAACAAAAGACAATACTAACTGAGCGTCTCTTAAGGTACTGAAGTATTTCCGAACCAATTCGACTTAGGGTCCTTCAAAAAAAAGAGCGTACCAATTTTTAAACGGCCGACAACGCACTCGAGCTCTCTGGCAATGTCCATGGGCGGCGGTATCACTTAACATCAGGAGAGCCTCCTGTCCATTTGCGTATTATATAAAAAAAATATTATTATTATATGTGGTTCATGTGAAGCTCGTAAACCAGCATGTCGTATACCTTAACATAGATTATATGTTCGGCACAGAAGATGAATTTAATCAATCAATGAAGAAGCAATATGCAGCGGAGCATTCGTGGAACACCATGTTATTTTTGACATCGTTTGCAAATTTTATTTTTGTTTTTATGTAATCTTACAGATACACATATCCATATTACAAAAGAAAACACTTAGACAATATTAAAAGCCTTAATTACATTGTTAAATAAAATGTACGAAACAGAAAACATAAGTCAATAAAGTACATTAATAGATAAAAAAGACACTGATAATAAAAATTAAATAAAAAACTAAACAAATCATATTTTAAATAAAAATAATAATATTTACTTAATTATAGTATAAGTGTTTACTTAGGTATTTAGGGTAAGATTCGGAGTCGACACATAATGGCCACGTAATTCAAAAACATACTGGATTTTACTTACAGGAGTCATAAGTTCGCGCTAATACAGTCAAAATCTGTTCTAATGACATCGGAAGGAACTACTCATATTTGGTCGTAAAAACCGATAGTCATAACAATCGATGATGTTATTATTAAGTACCTAATACAATAGAATTCAGCCGGGACTTTTGTTTTCTGTCAATATAACCGGTATGTTGTTCTAAACGATGTCGTCGTAAACGGTTTTAACTGTATTAATATAATGTCATTATTACATTGCGTTTTCACGATTAATTTCTTTATTTCAGTTACCAAATCTTATCTACTCCAGTCAATTTTAGATTACCGACTTTGAAAGCACTTAAAAATCAATTTTCTATCAAATATGTCTATCTAAAATTTCATTCACAGGTGGCGTCTTCCTCATATTATTAGTCAATGAATTTGAATCTGTTTAGTATGCGTCGCGATCACCACGTAGACGGTTCCATTAAAAGTGGTCGCTTTGCTCGAATTCTAATTCAGCCAGCCTTATTAAGGGGTCAAGATATTCTCGCGCAAGGATCTGAAATATATTATTTGAATATCACACACAAGAAAATGTCTCATTCGATATCGTTTGTTTCGTTGTTGTAAAATAAAAACATTCGTAATTATTTGACAGGGTACACAGAACTCAGGACCAGACATTACGACTTGCCTACCGCCATTTAGATATCCATATGAATACAATTTAAAAGCGAGCGTCATGTACGAGTATATTCGTAATTTTAAATTCCAAAGGACCGCTATGCCGTCATCAAGTCTTCATATAACTTTAGTATAAAACATCAATTTAATCAGTTTTATTTCTATATAAAATAACTCTTTTTTCGAGATGACAAAAAAACTAATTCATGATTTATAAACCCGAGCTGTAACGCACGTTCAGCTCTGTACTTCGAGAGCAAACAATGACGAGAGAACGTTGAAGAATTTGCTACCGCGTCTAATAAATGGACTACCCGGTATTGGATAACAAGACAAAAGTAAGTTGAAGAACTATTTTTATATGCATTTATCAAGCTCCTAAACAAGACATGTTTACATTAATACAAACCACAGCAGATTTCCAACCATTGGTATGAAAAAAATAAGTACAACTCCCCAAGATACATTACCATTATCTCCGGCAATGTTGCAGGTTAAAGCTAGAATAAATAAAGGATTTAATAAGTTCCTCAATAGGAACTGATTGGACCAAGTTAAATTAGATTTTCTAGTTTTCCTTTTAGATCTAAGGTCTTGCAAAACTTTTAATAAGGGTTCAAACGTGAAATTTAGTTAATAGTTGGTTGTGAGTAAAGTTATTTAAATTAGATGTTGCCATGGTTTCGTATGGAAATCAATCCGGCAATATCAACGACATACCGACTATGGAATGGGTTAGTTATGCTGACACATCAGGCCACTACACATTGACACATTAGGCTACTTGCTTGTCCTAATATTTTAAATCAATATTAGGTAATTAGCTCGGTAAAAAAATGTATCATCCATACAGTACAAACATAAAAATATTTCTTCTTTGCTTAGTGAACCCTTTCAAAACCCAAGCATTTGTTTTTTGCTCACTTTTTAAGTCACTTTCGCTTCATAAACGAGGGTGGTGTTGAGCAGTGTTGGTCTAGTGGCCTCAACGTGCGACTCTCATCATTGAGGTCGTAAGTTCAATCCCATGCTATGCACTAATGGATTTTCGTTCTATGTATGATATGACGCATTTAGCATTAGCTTGAACGGTGATGGAAAACATCGTGACGAAACCGGCTTGCCTTAGACCCAGAAAGTCGACGGTGTGCGTCAAGCACAGAAGCTGATCACCTACTTGCCTTTTCGATTAACAAATGATAATGAAACAGACACAGACATCTGAGGCCCAGACCTAAAAAAGGTTGTAGAGCCATTGATTTCCCTTTTCCCTTCACAAAATAAGACTTGATCCTATTCTAATTATACTCTGTATATTGACATAGTAAAACAATTTTAAACATATTATTTCACTTTTTCAACGATAAACATGGTGTAATTATTAACTATTTTCGTGTAAACCAAAAACATGATGATTTAAAAGAATAGTGGAGAGTTCCTTGCCAGTTTTTCCCGCCCACTCCACATCCTTGATTTGGAATCTGCACCTTTACTCTGTAACTTTACAGATGCAAACGTTGTTCCGATGTATTTATCTCTAAATCCTTGCTGATTCCGTAAACTTCCAATTCCAATCAGCGAGTGTTAATTGTGGAGAAGAGCCAACAAGTACTACCGCAATAGCAATGCTTAAAATTTTAATGATATTTGAATTAAAGAAACCTACCTAAGATAAGTTAGGTTCATAACCGTAGATTATTGTCAGTGTATGTATTCATTAGGAATACTCACGACTTACATCATTTGAATGCAGAATGGTGAGTAGGAATTCGACTTATTGAAACGTCGACACGGGTACGTGATTGCCTTTCTGAGAAAATGTTTTACGCCATTTCGTTATTACGTTAAGCGCCAATACTGAGCGTTTAAGGCAGATTTTGCCGCACCCCACCAGTATCTTGAGCCAGCTGCCCACCAAAGCATTTCCGAACCAATTGGACTCTTTTAGAAAAGAACATACAAATTCTTAAAACGCCGGCAATGCACTCGCGAGCCCTCTGGCATTCAGTTCATGGGTGGCATGGTGGTATCACTTAACATAAGGTGAACCACCCGCCCGTTTGTCAGCCTTGCTCCTTTCAGATGCTCAGAAGTTTCCTGGGCGCTTCGCAGGCTTCACGGAGCGACTTCACTGCTCCGAGCCACGGATTCTAGGACTACGGGGTGACTGATTTCTCTGCGCTGAAATAGCCGTTTCAATGCCCTATATAGGGCCAATTTATTATTACAGTACATAAGTAAAATTCCTTTAAAAAACAACTGAATCCAACAAGTACTAATGAAAATAAAGATTCTCTTCTTTTTCTGTAGGATATATTGGCAGACAATCACTTGACAATCATACACATTGAATTGAATTTTTGTAAAGAGCGTGGGATCAATGGAAGCAGTCCATGAAATGTTTGCAAATGTGACATGATAGTCAGAGAGACGCTTCAACAAGAGTAATGAGTGAGGTAAATTTTTTGTACCCAGATTTCAAAACTTCTAGCATTCATTTGACATCGTCTCGGCTTGCAGCTTTGACACTCAACTCAACCCAGGCACTGTAGCAGATATGACCAGGGCTGCTTGTCTGCTAAAAGTGAAATGAGATTTTCAACGAACGGACAGCAGGCTCACCTGATGTTAGGTGATACCACCTATATACACTCACTTTTCGGAGGGCTCACTCTGGTATGGTATTTTCTTGAAGGACCCTAATTCGAATTGTTTCATAAATGGTGGTGCGCAGCAAAAACTGCCCTAAATAACGCTCAGTTGTGGAACGAGGGACGTCGATGTGATACTGTGTGATGTGAACTATATTTTTTTAATTAAACCAGTAAACCATATTTTATTATATATTTGTATAACTTAAAATATTAAGTTTCTTAATAGTTATGAAACGATAATTGAATTATCTTCAATAATCTTGTTCTGTTAACTAAAGTTGACAAAATTCCAATCGAATGATTAATACTTACATAATAGCTGAGTTTTTCATACATTTTCCTTGTAAAGATCAACAAAGATCTAATATAAGAACTCTGCTAGGTATCTACGTTGTATCAAGTGTTTTCGTTTTATCACTACTAATTGCATTTATCTAGATGGACCGGACACATTGCCCGGTCTAAAATACTTACATGGAATTGCCCGTGGAAAAGAGAAAAGAGGGAACGCCTGACAGAAACCTGGGAAGATGAAATAAAAGAGATAGCGAGGATTGAAGAGGAGGAGGAAGGAAGATTGAACATCAGTTTTCTCTGGGTTTCGTAGACAGTAATTACGAGGATGTTGAAATTTTCCAGCTCACCAAAGAGGATGTGAGGTAATATTTGAGGAGGCGGGAAAACTTTGACTTTGATTAGAAGTAACAATCTAGTTGTTTCTTTGAAATATTATGTATTAATTGTCGTTTGTTTAATGTTAAATTTCAGTTTCATTTTAGTTTATTAATGTACTTACTTATGTTTTCCGTTGCATATACATTGTTTGTCTTTATAATCTCATTTGGCTATGTATATTGTGTAAGTGTTTTGTTTAATAATATGTATGTTACCTGTAAGATTACTTATAAATAAATAGTAGCGAAGATGAGAGACAAATGGGAGAATTAGGAGTTCACTGCGTCAGAGATCCGTGTACTAATAGTGAATATAATAACATAAACTTAATGTAATCCTTATAGTACTATTTATTTACATTTAACTTTTGTTAAATGTAAATAATAAGTCAAATTATAAGTCACTATCATTAAAAGTAATGTACTTTAATTAAAACAGTGCAAACGCTGTTTTTTATTTTGTGATTACTAAAATATAAACGTCATATATAATTCAAACTTGAATTAGACATATATTGTTTACAAGAGAATATAGTAATTTCTGGAATAACGTAAGATGGACGCAATATTCTGTTTATTATTTATTCCAATCAATAGAACGTAAATAAGCTAACAATACCGTTTCAAGTGCAAATCTGTGCATACTTGCCCTCTATCGCGGGTTATGCAACTTTGTTACAACTGTTTCAATGTAAAATGACTTTTAATATTCAGAGAATAAACAGGATATTACCATAACTACGCAAATCATTCACGTGCTAATACATGTTTTTCGCTACACATAATTGATTTTGTTAACCTACATTTTTAATTGCAACCAACCTAACGAAATATTTAAGATATTTTGAAAGTTAAGCATCTTCTACCGCATTCAAAATGGAGTGTTCAGAGTTGTGCGGACTAATACCTGCAGCTGAGTTTCACCATCGGACGTCAAGGCAGAATATAAAATACCATCCGTAGAGATACCGGCAAACTTCTTGAGCATTAAACAAGAGTGGGGGAAACTTTGCGCATCGTACACAGCGCAGGACACAAACGTCAACTGATTTACGAATCACTCGATCGACACGTCACTCCCCCGCCGCCCCCCTCGCAGTGATACGTAAAAATCGATTCTTCGCAGGCAAGGAAATTTGTTCAAAATGTTTGCCGGTATCTGAATCATTCAGACGAAAAGTTTTATCTTTTGAAATTTGACATTTTTCGTCTTTTTTATAAATGCCAGTCGACCGTTTTTAACTACAAATAATATTAAAGACATGAACGCTGTCATTTAAAACTACTCCTAAGTAGTCCTCCTCCGCCGAGCAGGATATGAAACAATTGTGATAATTAAATTTTGTTTTTATTTTCTTAAGTTTTAAGTAAGTGTGGTGTGGCTCATCAAGCACCCATGTACACCCTTAGTGGTACAAGTCTCTAAGCTGGAGAGCGACCTAATTGTGAAGCGTATGGGGGTAATACAGCATGATTTAAAAATGTACTCAGAAAAGATTAATGAATAGCAAAAGGTTTTATGTTAATTTTATATAAACAAATATAATATTTTAGTTGATAATTGGCATATTTTTGCATTTTATTTATGATGAAAATGAGTATTGCTGGCATTATAGAGCCCACTTTTGATTAAAGGGTTTTTGTATTGAGTATGTATACTTATCTAAACTTGCACATAATCGTTAATATATTTAGCGAGTCACTCTTGACCGGAACCTTCGCGAGAGGCCTCTGGAACGTAAGGAATTGTATGTAAATATATTGAACGGTCAATATCGCGACCCACATTGGCACCTGTGCTTGAAAATGTGTAATGAGTTCATTAATTTACGTCGCTACGCAATTATCGGGGCCCTGAGGCCTATTATAAAAGTTTAGATTATTTATCTGATCTCATTAAGACACAAGTTTATTCCCTATTAATAATATACACGAGTGAAATATCTAATATAAGGTTTTTAATTTTGGGGCGACGTCTTTTTAAGCGTTAAAAGTATTTTATAATAACTACTCTTTGGATTAATTCGTACAGAAGGTTTTCACAGACGACTCCGAAGTATTTCCGAACCAATTCGACTCATAGGTTTAGTATGTGGACCCAGTTCCCCACCGAAGTGGTTCCGAACCAATGCCACTTAGAGGTTTACCGTGTACCACCACTATGTGGACCCAGTTCCCCACTGAAGTTACGAACCAATTCGACTCATAGGTTTACCGCACACAACCACAATGTGGATCCAGTTCCCCTCCGAAATAGTTACGAAACAATTCGACTTAGGGTGCTTCAAGACAAGAGTGTACAATTCGTATCAAATCTTTGGCATTGAGAGTCGATATAACTTAACATCAGGTCTCCTGTCAATTTTTCCCCTGTACTATAAGAAAAAACTTAACTTTGGGTCAGGTAACCGGAGAATAAAAATGTATATTATTAACATAACCTATTGCCACTTAAGAGAAATAATCGCCTCCACCCAAAATAACATCGACAAATAATGCCAGTTGCAAGCAATTTTCCATTTTAAACACATTTACATTTCTTATCAATTTAATTCCAGCCGTTCAACCCATTCGACCTAATACATATACCACCATTAAACGCATTATTGGAAATGTTAAAAAGCAATACGCAATACCTTTACAGGCGTATCCTATTCAACCAACCCTTAATTCAAGGGGATAAGGTTCTAAATTCGTTAAAGGTGACGACGAACCATTACTTTTTATTTTACAGAGAAAAATAATGGGGTTGTTGAGTATTATCATTCGTATGGGGTCGTCAGAGGTACTTCACTTGACGTAAGAGCAAGTGAAGAGACTTTAACCAGTTATCTGGGAGCAATTTTCCGCTAGTGCAGGGGATATAATGAAAAATCAAAACACAAAGAGAAGAATGATAGTGGTGGTGGTCTTTGATCCTTATCAGTCTAAGAAATCGCTGAATACAAATTCAAATTATCTTTAATTATAAGACTACAAAGTTGTACTTTATAAAGATATATTTTAAATTTGACGCGCTCCATAACATGACTGTAACCACTGTAGTTTTCTTATGTAACATATCATTTAATTATATTAGTCTGTAAAATAAATAAATATAAAAATAAAAAGATATATATAATGACGAAAACTCAAGTTAATTAAGATCCAAAGCCCATATACAAGTGCATAGTATATAGTTATGCAAAGAAAATAAATTAGATCACAGTTAAAAAGTTTTTCCTATACCTTTTAAAAAAAATATAAATAGAGTAATTTCTTTTACATATGTGCAACCAGCTGCCATTTAGTGTATATGGGTGGTGGTATCACTTAACATCAGGTGAGCCTCCAGCACAGAAGGTTACACTTTTTTACCAAAAATATCATATAAGATTATTTTTTTTAATTAAGGCTTATGGATTTTACAAAATTATTTATTTAAAAGCATAACATTGTAACATAATTGGGTTATACTGAAGGCGAATTAGCACACCTCCAAGTCCCACCACTCTTCAAGTAAGCCATCGCGGCATCAGCCTTCTGGGATTTGAGCTCAAATCCTCTTACTAGCAGAAGCCTTAGAATTCCATCAATAGGCCGTTACTTGATTACTACAAGCTATACTATTTGATTATTGTGAACTGGAATTTTTAATCGCATCAAGTATTCAGACACGAAGGTGGGTCACAACTGTTCTTCTAATTAATACCCGTTTAGATATTTTTCATATGCTTAGACAAAGTGTAGTATCGAAATCCTACAGCTAATAATAAGATGGAATACATATTTACAAAAAGATTCAAACATTTACAAATAAAAATTATTCATAACTAAGTAATACCTAATTTGGTAGTGTGGTGTGATAGTGTAAAAGTGAGGGTATGTACGTGAAAGAAGCGTTTTTGAAGGTAGATAGATATACAAAGCGAGAACCAAATGAAGTCGTTCCAATCACGGCTGTAACAATTAAGTCTCATTTATTTCATAAACCTTCATCCATATCTATAATGGATACACACGCTTAAATTTTTTACACAAAGTATATTATGAAAGGACCTACTCCAACTGGGTCTCTTTATCTTAAGCATTTTTCTTCCAATCTTCCCTACCAACTTCTTGAAGTCCGTCGACCCATCGTGCAACAGGCTTACCTATCTCTCCTTTCCCTGAAAGCCCTTTTTACTCTGTTTCTCCATCTACCATTATTCATCCGACCTGTGTGGCCCGACCACATGAGTTTTTTTTTTAATTTTATTACTTTTATATCCGCAATAAGCACTCGTTCGGTGAAGTACAACATCCTTAGCAAACCGATATACCTTAGACCTAAAATTCGACGGTATGTTCCAGGCAGGTAACATAATAATACTCAAGGAAAACATCCAGAAATCTACATTACAACAAGACATGTTACTGTCTTAGCAGCAGCTGATAGCACCACTGATTTTTTTACGCATCTCCTATTTTAGCCAAACAGGTGACGAGAACATGAAGCAGCCGTTGGTTGTAAAAGATCACGTGGTCGTTTACCAATTAGATGGATCTATCATCGAAGGAGACGCGGGACAAATCAGTACTAGGTGCTGCCCACGCTATACCTCTGTTATCGACTTTAGTGAGATGCTTAGTTTATACACACCTTCATAAATAGCTCGTGGGTGCGTTTCTGACCTATTAAACTTTCTTAAACGATGTTGATCTATATAAAGTACTTAGTAAACTATAGACACAGTTATATAGTTTTATTTTTTTTTGTCATAGAAGAGCAAGATGTTAAGTGACACCGCCGCCCATGGACACTTAATATGTTGATGTTTTCTTGAAGGACCGTAAGTCCTGGTATATGGTGAAGCTTACTTTTATACACACAATATTAGCTGTCTCCGTGCGGTATTTTACGAGATTTATAAAGATGGTTAAAAATAAAGCCTGAGTTTTTTACTGTAAATATACTGTATTTACAATATTCTACATAGTAATTATAATCATTCAAAATGTATAAATAGAAAATTCAAACAAATTTAAAAAGTTTGGTCCCTGTTCCTGGTAATTTGAGATAATATTTAAATGTGTCTGTACATTTATACATAATACATTAGGTAGATTTCCATGGCTAAATAATCTAGACTAAAAAAAGATATTAAAAATTCGAATATCTGGAAAGCTTCAAGAGTGAAATAGGGTTGCTTCAATACTAAAATCATTCAAATACATATCAAACAATAATTGTGTCGTTATGAATCTAATCGTAGCCCTTAATTAAAGGATTTTTTGTCACGTATATTTATTGTCAATTAAACAATAGTGATAAGGAGAGAAAATTTAATAAGCTAAGCAAGTCGGAATAATATTAAAAAAGTACCCACCAATATGAACGGAATGGTTTGTTTTATTATTATGTCAAAGTCAAAAATCATTTATACATATAAGTAACACAATATACACTTATGAACGCTGATAAAAAAGAAATATACATTAAATACTTCTAATTTTACATTTATTGCCAGTTCTTAAATCAAGTAAGTCATGTGTAATTAATATAGCCTTTTTTTATATCCTTAAATTCCATTTTAAACGTTGTAAGTATTTCTCTCGAGATAACTATGTCTTTGCCAATATTCTGCCAGTCTTGTCCTACTATTTATCAGTCATCAGCCCATCTTCTTTTTGGCCTTCCCAGTCTTCTTTTCCCTTCCATTGTCTTTCATGTCTATCTATTGTCCAGGTAACGTGTTACATCTGTGATCATTGATTCGAATTATAAGATTATTTTCAAATTGTGTTGACATCTCTTGAAATTAGGGTTTCAGGTAGCGTTATAAGTAACCATAAACGTAACGTACACATATATACGTTTTATAACAAACATAATAAGGAGAGCAAAATAAAAGAAATCAAACATATATATATATATATATATATATATATATATATATATAACATATTAAAAAGGGATGTGTAGTTAAAAGTGCGCCCCCACACGAGGATCCCCTGCATCGTGGTCAGCTAGTCTCTTCCATTTGACATTAATGAATTCAGATACCACATGACTTAACAACTTCTAAATAACACTTACAATTGTATAATTAATCTACTGTTGCACGAGAAGATTCTTTTTATGCAAACGGGCATGAGGCTCACATTGACAGAAGGCTCGCAAGTGCGTTGCCGGCCTTTGAAGAATTTCGCACTCTTTTCATAAAGGACCCAAAGTCGAATTGGTTAAATACATTCCGTTTCAGCATAGGACAGGCTAAGATGTTGCTTAAGATTGTTAGTAGATGTATAAACTATAAAGTTTTTGTTGCTGATATGCTTAAATGTTATGTAATGATACTACCTTGCTTGTTGCCAGGGTAACGATGTTTTTTATATACATCTTTAGACCTAATTTAATGTAAGTAATTTATAAGTATAAAAACTGAGATCGCTGTTTCCAAGGTATAACCATCCAACAATAAGGTGTAACCATCGAAACAAGCTCATTACTATATATATATAGTATGTTTTGTAATAAAACGGTTGCGTATATGTGATTTGTAAGTTTAATCATAGACTCACCATAGAACCTTAGATCTGAATATTATAAAAATACTCATTAAGTAGTTATCCCAACCGTTAAAGTAACATATAAAGTTTAAACAGAATTGTTATTATTAGATGTATGGCTTATAAAATATTAAAGATTTTAAAAAAATAACTCTTATTCAACATGTTATTATTTATGAGTATCAACCCTAAAAGACGGAAACTTCGTAAAACGTGTAATGGCATCGTAAACGGACATTTTGGCCTTGTCGGGTCGTTGTCGGTATACGTCACGCAGACTAGACGTCTTGAATAGTATTAGCGAATATTACATTCAACAATTTTGGGTAAATATGCCAATTTAAACATTACGTGTAGAAGGTTTACATAGAAACAAAACGTATACGTAACCACGTTAAACCTATTTCAATAGTACTTTATTGAAGTAGACCACATTATATATAATGCTATATCTTCAGTATATGTTATACGACATTTATTCTAAAGTACACGACAATTTTTTTTTTAATATTACACCAATTGGTATTTTTGCTGAACAATGCGGATAAGTTACCAGATAGGCGTTTAACAATGCTTTTTTCTATTGATCACAGCCCACTAACGAATATATCAAGCTTAGGATTAGTAGTGCTTTTTCCGTTATTTCCAAAAACCCATTGTTGATGTAAAACGGTGGAAAATAGCACGAGACTGACCTTATGATAAGTAGACACACATTGCTAATTTTTATTCGACCACTAAGCAATTTGTATAAGAACGTAAGCTAATAAATTACTTTTGATTTATGGTCGTTATTTATACCTCCTTATTATACTAGGTTTTTTACTTATTAATTAATGCCAAAATATATCGACCGTGATAAAGTACTACATCCTACAACTAGGAAAGGCTAATTACATTATTAAAAAAAAAAACAATAAGGCTTGTATAACAATTTCCTTGAAAAATATTCGCGGTGGTAACTATTTCTATGTATTTCATTGTGTTGCTATTATATATTTATAAGTCTCGTAACTTGGCAAGAATTTGCGTATTTAACTGCGCACATGTCTTTTTTGTTAGAATACCCAAAAACGGCTTCTCGGCTGCAACTATTGCCAATCTATTTGTGGAAAATTTCAATTTACAAAACATATGAATTATGCACAAAGCAAAAAAGAATAAATAAAAAAAAAACGACTAGCGTAACAAACTTCTTGGTCTGGTTCTAATTTAGTGGTCATTTATAGTCTTTCTGAGACTGACACACGACGTCCACTTTTTTATGTCTAAAGCATGCCGATTTCCTCACGATATTTTCTTGGTACAAGCGAGTATTAAATGCGCACATAGACTAAAAGACAATTGGTGTGGGATCGAACCTACATGAGGGGTTTAAGTCGGATGCTGAAACCAACATTGGTCTTTTTCATGACAATTTCACTGTCTATTAATTGCGTATACAGAAGTTATTGCAGCCGGTTCGAGCGCCCAATCTTTAGAGTATACGCTAACAAATCTACACAAATATAAATGATGTAACACGACAAACTATTATCAAATCTTAGCTAAATGCTAAAATATGTCTGAACTCACGGACAGGTCAAGGATATGGCAAATTGCGTCTTATCAGTACACAAGCGGCCTCTTTAGGGATTAGGTGTAAATCAGAATGCTAATTAAATCCATGTTAACTGCATTTAAACGTTTTGTATTGATTTAAAAAATCTACTATTTATATAAAATATTTAATGAATGTAAATAGCTTTTTATCTGAGATACGTTTACATTTAAAAACATTAATATTTCTATCTCCTTCGAGGTAAAGGCCTTTGGCAAAGGCCTCCGCTAAATCCCGCTGATTCCTTAATTGCTGAGCTGTAAAGGCCCTTAAGACCAACAGCGAGATTCCATAAAAAAAAATTTTGGTCTACCCTACTTATAAGATGCTTTTCCCTTTTTGTTTATTGAATCTTGGACACTAGTTTAGTAGTCCTTAATTGCTGAGCTGTAAAGGCCCTTAAGAGCAACAGCGAGAATTCATTAAAAACAAAATTTTTGGTCTACCCTACTTATAAGATGCTTTTCCCTTTTTGTTTATTGAATCTTGGACACCAGTTTAGTAGTTTCTTCTTCGTATATAAAACATAGCGATGTATAAATGCGATTAAAACTAGCGGATTTGTGATTCGGGAAGGTTTAGCTTAAATGTATCTAAATTGAAGGTGAATAAATCTTAACATACACGAAATCTCTGCGTGATATTCCAGTCTATATACTTTTGGGAAAAAGTATTTTATAAGTAAGTAGGTGAGATGCACAGACTCACCAAAGATTTACAACACGATATAAACTTTTAAAAATTAAAGCTGACGTATTTTTTTAATATCCTTCACCAATCATGTGTTAATTGCGTAAAACGAAATTAACTGTATAGCGCTTATATATAGGTATGTTTGACAGTTCTTTGTTATCTTTGAAATTTTTAAATAGTTGATGTTTCCTAGAAACGGGAAACTGTGTAGGTTTCAACACTAACTAGTGTGGGCGATTAATGTAAAACCATTAAATCATTGAAATACTGTCTACACGCCCATCTGGATTTGCATCATGATGAGAAACTTCAACAAAAGTCTCTTGATTTCAGGACAATGGGCGGTACAATGTTAGTACAAAAACCGTATAAGACCTGACAATATCTTTTTTAAAATTATAATAAACCTCGAGCGTTTTTAAGGCAGTTTCTGCCAGGCACCACCACTATGATCGGAACCAGCTGCCCACTGAAGTATATCCCAATTCGACATAAGGTCCTTCAAAAAAAGAGCGTGCCAATCCTTAAAATGAAGGCAACTGACTTACAAGCCCTCTGGCATTGAGAGTGTATAAGGGCGACTATTGCTTAACATCAGGTGAGCCCATTTGCCTCCATCCGATATAAAATAATTATTTTCTTATAATAAAGTCATATTATTTTATTGACTTGTCTATGCTACAGCTACAGGGCGTCGGAATAGTTGAATAATAGTAAACTTAACTTACATAAACGAACTCAAAAAAAATCTCAATTAAAACGAAAGAAAAAAACCAATATTTACTCTAAATATAATAAACGATGTATTATATAATACAACATAATGTATTTATACATAAACACTGCCGGCTTACATAAAAAAATGGAAAGTAGGTAGACACAACTCTTGCGCACCGAAAAAAATACCGCAACGCCATGGTACGACGCAGGCTGTTTGTATGGTTGAAAGTGAAAATGTTTGACTCTGCTGACCCGCCATTGTGCGAGTTGACACTGTGGCCTTGGTGGGTCGCCGGCATGGGATCGTAAACTTGGTATTGGCTTTTTTATATCTCGCTCGCGTTGTGGTTAAACTGTAAAGAAATAGGTGACGATTTCTTCCCTTCCATCTTTTGAGTGTATCTTTGGAGAATTCTTCAATTTTCTTTACACAATTTATTCCTTATTTTCCTATCTCACAGAACACTCTAGGTACTATTGACACATATACACACTACGGTAAACATACTGGCTACTATGTGTCTAAATATATAATAAGCCGACTAACAAGAACCACTCACTAAGTTTAGACGACACCGTTAGGACATCTACAGTGCGCAGGCGTAAAACATGTACTTGAACTTTTTAAATATTTTATCAAAAAACGTCAAAAATATATTGGATTTTGACAAATTTGATTTAATTTTAAACAATGTAAACCGTGAATGAAACTTAATTTTGAGTTCTTATTTGTTTAAAGAAAACACTTTTTAACCGGATTGAAGCTACGTATTTTTATAGTCGATAACAACTCCGGGAAAATAAATACAGATAATAATACAACTTTCTCTACAGCTGTGATAATTTTGACATTCAACACCTTTTGTCTTCAGTCAAGCACGCACGCTGTAAAGCACGCGAAACGTCGGAAAATTTTAAAATTATGTAAAATAATTATAAGTTTATACATAGCTTCAATCCGGTAAAAAAGTGTTTTCTTTAAATGTGTAAAAGCTATGTTAACAAAAGAAAATACTATTCTTACTTGGTGTTTGGGTCAATCCTTCCTGCTTCGTTTCAACACCCTACGAGTCATATTATTCCAAAATTTCATTAGCATCATATTGATGGCTGGAAGTCTTGAACGGTTCACTTCACAAGCCACTTTCATTTGCGAACTAGCCCGCAACAACGAACGAACGATTACATGATCCCAATCCTTAGGATTGATTTGCTCCAGTTCAAACAATTTGTATGACTCAAAATTTAGCAATTAAAAAGAGTGGCGGAGAGTTTCTTGGCAGTTCTTTTTGCCCGCGCTACGCCCTTGACTTACGAACTGGTAGTAAATGTAAATTTAGAATTAATTTAACTTATTTTCTGACATTCGTAACTAGTTTACCTTATGAATAAAGTTATTTTGAATTTAACGCACCCACTAAAATGGTTGTCCTGCAGTGACTGCCTTTTTTGGGCGTCCCGTAGGCTCGTCTCCAATAAAAAAAAACTGATTGTTGTCGAACTCAGAATCTCCAGGTCTGACGTATACTAACAGTCAACATTAGCGTGGACCAATAAAATTTTTGTTTTCCTCTTACATCTTGAGTAACCCATACAATTTTCGTAAATTTAATAAAATAAAATATTTCAATAAACGTGATGGTCATGACTAATTCAAGATATTTAATTGATAAAAAAAACATGTTAAATCGTTTAAAAATTATAAGCCGAGTCACGTATCGATTACTACAAATTTGGACCGCAATTATGATAATATACCACACCTGTTACCTACTATATGAACTACTAATTAATTCATACGCGGTATTTGAAAATCGAACGGAAAATACATGGAAATCTCTGCGTATGTTAATTCGTTTAATTTTATACCTTTTAGGGAAACGAGTCTATAAATGTCAAAATAAGTTCTGAATAAAATAAACTTCCAAGAAGATTTCGGAAAACCAAATACGAAACAACATTTTTGTCCGTAGCCTTTCGTAATTTTCTTTGTTATTACTGTATCAAGCCATCCTTCATAAATTAAAATTAAATCAATACATAGATGGTGCTTCCAAATCGCGTCTAGTGCTACTATGAATTTTCTTCGAATATAGCCAAGTCACCTGACAGACATGATTAATTCCTGGGTCCCATTGGTAAACAAAGCGTTGATGGTCACACGGCACTCCTGTCCAAAAATAACAAAGTAAATAATAATTATCGAGAACAGTACCAGCCCGGTTGTTGGGCGGAATTTTTGCCTCCGTGATGTCATATGGCAGCGACCTAGCGAGGTCGCTATTAGATTAGAACGTTAAATTTGCCACTCGCTTCCCTGTCATTGATCTCTTACGTTTTTTCGATGTTAGCATAAGAACTCGATCTGTGTTTTTGTTTTTTCTTTCAATTGGGACAAATCAGCCGGCATTGCTGAACTAACGCGCATTCCAAAACAAATGAAGCTGGAATACGCTACGTCACATTTATAGTTTTCGTGGTATAGGCTTCTGAAACTACAATTCACACGGTCTAAGGACTCTAACTCACCGGGTTGCCATGGCAACGTCGCTGGCTACGTATCCAAATAATTTGAATTGAAATGTATGGCAGTTAACACGCTTATCAACGGATTGGCATCTTCGCCAATGGAAACGCAACCAGGACCAAAGTCTAAAGACCTTTCTGAAACCTTCTTCTTCTTTTCCTTTCTGGAACCTTAGCCAGCGACGTCGCCATGGCATTCCCGTAAGCCTACCTACCTCACTCTTAGACAAATCTCTGTTTTTAATTTATTTTATTATTAATATTAATTACGTAAGATGTCATGTGGAACATGGTGTAATGGTTGCAACTCCTTACAAACGTTGTGTAATACAAAAAGAGTGGCGGAGAGTTTATTGCCAGTTCTCTTCCGTTCTACGCCCTTGATTTGAGAACTGGCACTAAATCTCAAATTGGAAGCACTTTATACACATATGTTTTTGACGTTCATAAGTGTACATTGTGTTACTTATATGACTAAATTATTATTATTATTTTTTTAATTTTATGGTAAAAATCTTACACTTACACAACAACTCATGAGCGATATGTATGAACTAAAATCAACCATAATACACTTTTAACATATGCAAGAGTGAATTCAGCTTCTAAATCTTTACATGTAATTAATTATAATAACATTAACGTATATACGAAAAATGAAGACCCACAACTCGACTGTTATATTTTTAGTATCGAAAAAGAATTGAAAAAATCTAATACAGAAACAGTTGTTTGATAATTAAAATATCTAAAAGCAAACTTGCATTATAATTACGGCACAATATTCCCATTAATCCCGAACAAAGCGTCGCAAATCGCAAGAGCTGTGGCGTTTTAGGTGGTGACTACGTTGTACTAGAAAGCGGGGCCAACTATATAGTAGGACCTTATATAGTGCGTTTACTTAAAATAATTAACAAATTAGACCGGTCAACCCTAACAGATTATTTACGACTTACGACTAAAAATTCTAAATTACAACTTGCGAGTTATTGAGATGATTGTGTATAAAAGGATTCGTTTCGTTGTGTGTTACAAAAAGCGTCAAAAATAATTACCCTAAATAATTTAGATAAAAAGTATTTCAGTACGCAAGTTAATAATTACTGATTCATAAAACAGAAGTGAACTTAATTAGAAACAAATTGCATAAGCTTGAACTAATAACAGAGGTGCAACAGTGTTGGCCTAGAGGCTTCAGCATGCGACCCTCAAACTGAGGTCGTAAGTTAGATGGCCGGCTGTGAACCAATGTACTTCTTTCTATATACGCACTTAGCAGTCGTACTCGAACGGTGAAGGAAAACATCGTTAGGCTTGCCTGAGACCCACAGCGTGGCACATAAGGCTGTTCTCCTGCCTCCCTAATATTTTGATAAATGATCACGAAACAGATACAAAAATCTACCCAGATCAAAAAAGATTGTAGAGCTACTGGTAATAATATAGGTGTGGACGGCAATTATTCTAATGTTAATGTATTAATTATATTTATAGTAAACATAACAAAAAATGACCAAAGAACTTTATCATTATATTAATAGAATATACAGGGAGGTCCGAACAAAATAATAAATAAATCAAACAACAGTTTTGGATTTTTCATTGATATCAACTAGATTTGTTATCGCTTTCGCTATCAACATGTCCATATGTCTTACGAATAGATTGAACAGATAGACCCACAATGAGTTATTTTTTTCTTATTGCCAGCCACAAAGTCTGTAGACCTTTGTCTGGCACACAAAAGCTAACATTACTAAGATTACAAATGTATGTAGTTGTAGGCATAATATTAACAATTGATAGTCTACAAATATTGAAAAACATTCCTTTTTAAAGCGACTCGAAAGATCGATACGATACAAAAAAGGGTAGGTTACTATGGTTACCGTTCTTTAAAAAATTATATCAAACATATTCAGACTACGATAACACGTAATTATTTACACAAAGGTCTTAAGTACACGAGAATAATTAAGTCAAAACCACTTTGCACACATCCATAAACATAAAATCTATATAAATATGATCACGTATACGTCATCAGACGAAAAGGCGTAATCCCCAATAAACAAGAAACGCAAAACTACGCTATATTACTGATTTTAGTAGTCAATAAAAAACTTTAAATTACGCATTTTTATTAAGAATTATGCTAATATTCAATAAATATGTGTTTTTTTTATAATGTGCATTGCCGAATAATTAATAAAAACTTATAACTAAAGTATTTCCGACCCAATTCGACTTAGGGCCCTTCAAGGAATGAGCGTACCAATTCTTAAAAGGCTGGCAACGCACTAGCGAGCCTTCTGGCAATGTGAGTGTATAAGGGCGGCGGTATTGCTTAGCCTCCTGACCGTTTGCCTCCTATTACATAAAAAATAATTAGACACCAAAAAGTTTACAGAACCTCTTTTCGTTTACAGACCCGGGATCGGTTGAAAAATCATATTATTCGCCCACATTCGTGTTATAAACAATTTTGACCCATATTCATATTCCGTTAGTGAATGTTGTAGTTTGTGTCATTATAAGTTTTCTAGACGAGCGTTAGAGTTTCATTAGCACCTAACAGTCTGCGGTTACTTTGACAAAAGCTTTGGTATTAAATAAAATAATATGCGGGACATTGTAAGAGGCTTTAACTAAAATATAATTTAAACACATAATAATATATGAACGAATTTTATTGCTTCTTTAAGTCACGTAATCCCCTCCGACATATATTTTAGTAATAAAACAATTTGGCTTATTATAGGCCTACTGAAGTAACTATTAACCAGTAAATTCTATGTAGGTATCATTCAGGGAGCAGTATTAGTACCCAAAATCTAATTAGTATAATTTTATGAAATAATGATAAAAATACTGGTTCTTTCGTTAAGTAGGTTATAAATCACACAGAATACATTAAACAGACGCAAATTATTCGAATGTCATTTATTCAAGAGCAGCTCATTTGACCCATAGGTTAAAATTAGTTAATTAGCTCCATTAATATGTAAATACAGAACTTAACGATTGACAAATTTAGGACAAACACAATTGTCAAGAACGCCATCGGCCTAGTGGCTGTTATCGGATGGTGCACAATCAGCATTTGCTCATTTGGTGAAAACAGGAGATGATGAGGGTTGTGCGATATTGCCTTCATCAACGGTATATTATAACTGCTGTTGAAATTTTGTAGCTGTGTGAGATAATTGACAATACAACCCACCCAATTTAATTTGCGCTACGATCGGGGAATCCCACGCATCGTAGTCCAGTCGCTCCATCTAAATCAAAATATTCTCACCACTACTGTGGCTTTGGCACAAACGACAGTGTTGTGCATTGCTATGGAGATCTAAGATACCTTATATATAGATATCTTCTGCATATAAATTAGCAAGGAGCCTATCTATTTCTAAATACTCCATTCACAAATCTGTGCTTCAGACTTATGAAGAAATTGTTGGCCATAAAAGATGTAGCTACATTGTACCTGATGACACGTGCGGGTTGGAGCCAGAATATAAAACATATTTAAACAACTAATGTATAATGTATGTTAATTTTAATTGGTCTTCCGCCCTTTAATATTGTTATGGAATTTAAATTTAATTCGGCCCTATGATTTGTTGCTAGCTGTAATAAATATTCCTAATACGTAGTACGAACACATATTGTGAAGGACACTCGAATTCTGTACAACTAGAACTATACGACAAAGGATTGAAAGCAATTGCTTGCTTATGGATATCAAATTTGATTACATTTTATATTGCTAAAGTCATTTTATCCATCATGTAGTCTTTAATTACTTTAGTATAAATTCATATTAAAACCCGTGGTGGAAGGAGAAAAGCAAGTCTATGCTTTTGGATCCGAAAAGATTGTTTCAATGGAAATTAAACAAAAAAAAAATAGACTGCACGAATCGATTGCCAATCCACCCAAATCTAGATCACTCTGCGATTATATATGCTGTTGAAGATATAACAAGTATAATAAAACATCCTCAAAACCATTACATCAATGTAACGAATTAATATGAGTCGATAATGATGTTACCAAAAACATCAGCACGTTGCAAATGTTCGATAATGATGAATGATTTATCGATTTGCATAAAATTCGCACGTCGCATTCGTTCCTTGCACCCAAATGATTCACACTTTATCACACGTAAATTGACTGCATGCTTCTCATGACATAGATAACAAATTTAAGGTAAATTTTATCTATGTATACACAGCCACAGTTCAACGCCTTCATCATTCGTCGACGTTTGAGGAAGCACAATCCTTAATTGTGATATCAGAGAACTTAAAATTTGTAATTCTGGTGATAACCCATAATAGTGAATGGTATTTTGTTCAATATCTTTAATTAAAACCATTGAATAGAAATAATGTTTACTTATAGACTGATACAGCAATTATGTACTAGAACCTCTCCAAAACATGCGGTTGGTAACAATCTCGCGAGCTGCCGAATTCTAGCTGAATCTTTAATATGTTTTTTAATCCTCTTCCACGTAAATGAATAGCGCGGTATAAAGCACTTCCATGTTTGAGTATCAAGTGATCTCATGGCGATGTGTCATGTTTAGGACTTAAACATGAACTTGAATGGCAAGTGTCTTGTGTGGAAAAATGAATTTCGGAGAATCGTTAGACAATCGTATATTTCTGGAGTAATGACGGTGCGATTTATGACAAGACAACGTTTATTGCAACTGACGTAGGTAGCGAATTAACGATCGCCTTTACTGCCAAACGTCTTTGCGGCATTCTTGACTGTTAAATGCGAAAAGCGGGTACTAGATCCAGTATAATAATAATAATCTTTACTTGAAAACATATAAAGTTTAATACATATGTAATCAAGTTATCGCTGCGCGTTATCTTTAAGTTTACAGCGGGTACTTAAAACGGTAAAACCGTAAGTACCCGCAACCTTCGAATTTTATGTAACCATTTAAATTATTTTCAATGAATATTTGAAACTTTATTCTAAAAACTCATATACATATAACTAATAACTTCTAAGTTACTTAAGAAGCTACAATCTAGTTATAACTGACTAATCTCCTGGCTATAGATAGACATTGTAGCTAGCTAAAGTATAATAGTTCCATGTAAGCAATAGTGAGGTAAAGGTATTAAACCCCAGCTCAGTTGAAGGCGTAAATGAAGGCAACGGGAACCTGAAATGTTTGAAAGATTTAGGGATTCTAGGTGTAGGCCTCAGATTTTATCTGTGCCTGACAGACGTAACACTTTTAGGATGTAAGACATGCCGGTATCCTCACGATGTTTACCTTTGTAAGTAGAATGTTAGAAAAATCTACTAAGCGATCTCTCTAACGAACCTAAGACCTCAATCAGCTACACGCTGAAGCCAAGACTGCTCACCATCAAAAACACTGCTGATATCATGAATGTTACGTCTTCACATATTACATAATCGACATCTTTGCTTAGTCTTAGAAACTGACACTCAACCTTGGCTAGTCAGCGCAGGAGGCGCCGCGGGGTGGGGAAACCTTGAAAGATACGTCGAACTCTACGGAATGCTAACAGACCGTCCAAAATCATCGACGCAAATATATGCCAAATTCGCAGATAAAACACTCGCCCAACTTGTTTCGCCCGTCTGGCTTTGCCAAGGTTAGTAATGCGATATTATGTTCCTGTAATGTTAGGGTATCAGATGTTCGGGCTGAATTACTGAAAACTTTTGAACTTTCATAATAGTTACATAAAAACAATTCTGTCCTTTGTGTACAATTCAAACGCACACTGCCACAGGGACCATACTTTTAAATATTGTTTTAATTTCCTTTTTATGAGTTTTAAATTATTATTACTATGTAGGTTATGAAAACTGTATATACTGTATATTAGATTGTTATATATAAAACATAATAGTGTCCATAGAAAATTACGTTTTTTTAAAGGCAAAACACAAAATATATGGTTTATGGCTCATGAAAGTTCAGAGAGCACTCCTTACATATAAGATTTCTAAAGAAAAACATAAAATAATTAATATAAAGTATTCCTCCTTAATAATTTCCCTAATTTAGCAAGTATATACTAAATTGCACATAATACGCAATAAATTGTAATTAAATAGCAAATCTATTAAAATTTAGATAAAACACGTAGCCAGACTACCTTGATATTTATTGTTTCACTGTCTACAGCTTTTTTCAAGGTTTTACAGCGTGCGTGAGGTCACTAATTCACCATCCGTTCAGTACGCATACAATAAAGCGTAAAATTGTAAAGGATACAGCGCCATCTATTAGCTGCAAAACGGCAACGATACTGTCTTAGTTCAAAATTTACGAAAGTTTCGTTGATTGTATAATTCTATATATACGCTGCTCTTTTGTTCCTTAAAGCGCTTTCCCATATACAGTAGTTGTTATTTACGACAGCTATTTGACGGATTGTTTCGTTGGTACCGATCAAGAGTCCAGGAGTAGTACTGCAGCTGTAAGTTAACAATTGGCAGCCAGCAGAGGACAGAGAGAACTGTACGTTCATTCCAGAAGCCAAGACTCTTTTTGGGTCGTAGAATCACGGTAAAAACACATATATTTATATGTGTTTTTAACGTATTTTTCGTGTCTATGAATTAAAAATATCAACGGGTGCTGTATAAACGGGACAATAGCATATAGGTTGGTTAAAAGAATATTGTAGAGTATAGTAGTTTGAAGATGGAATCAAAATGTTTTAAACATAATAAATCATTTAAATATTTTCTATAAATACATACCATGATTCAATTTGCAGAGATTATTTCATCAGAATTGTATTTAATTTTATGACAATGTATTGGCATTTTTGCAGCACATGCTATGGCAAATACACAAAAAGTATATTTCCTAAAACGTCTACTGCTACCGCGACCTCGTCTGAATTTATTCAAGCCGATGTCCTTCTGATATCTAGCTCCATGCATACATTTCAATAAAACACAAATATGTGAAAAAACAAGATATTGACCAAAACTAGCCGACGTTATTACTATTAATTATAAAAAAATACGTCATATTTAGCACACATCCACGCACAGATACATTCAAACAAAGTATTGGATTGTATTGTAAAATTTTGTTAAGCTCTTTCGTTCCTTAATCCCTGCTTTATAGTACAGGGGCCTACGGGACGTCCAAGGAGGGCAGTCTTCGCAACCCATGGGCACCCATTTTTAGTGGGTGCATTGGTGGGGAGGAAGATTTCTTTATTTAAACAATTGAAGGTCATATCTCGCAGTCCCACCGGGACTCGATTCCACATTCTCATGTTGTAATCAAAATATTGATTGTATAAAGCTTAAATCAATAAATGCATTCATTTACTTTACATTTAACAACATAGGAATCCATTTATTGTATGTTAAAACTAGTCTCACTTAAAACAATAAATAAAATTAACAGATAGGTGTTAATTACAACGTTTTACTCCGAGTATGATTGTAAATTTTAATGTACAGTAAAAGTTTCATTGCCCTAATTCCTAAGAGACCAGTTTTTATTAACGTAACTATTGTTAATTTGTTAATATCATTTTCAGGCTTTTATTATTACTACGGTATTCAAGTATTACGTAACGAATTTTTTCATCTTGTAAAACGTTACGATGCGGGGCGGGGATTGAATTACGCGGTATTGTTAATATTATTTTCTACTTTACACCACATAATGGTAAGTAAAGAGTCACTGGGGGTGGTCACGAAACGTTTTACTATTTTATACAGAAAACGTTAAGGTGCTCCAAAAATTGCGTGAAGTAATACATGAACGCTCCCTAATATAAATAATGAATATTTAAAATATATAAGAAACTAGCGGACTCGAAATACGTTGGTCACCTGCCGGGCTGATTTGTGAATCTAAATCATCCAGGGCGCCACCCAAATGCATACCAAAAGTTCATTTAAATCGACCCAACCGCTCATTGACATAGAAACGTTAAGTAGAATTACATATATATAAAGAAGATATAGAACAAATGACAATCAAAATAAGTAACTAAGCAGTTAACCAAGTTAAAAACTTTTGTCTTCCCTTTAGTGGGCAAACGGGCAGGAGCCTCACCTGATGTCATTCCGCCGTGACCACTCACACGGCCAGACAGCTCGCAAGGGCACGGTCTTATAAGAATCGGTTGCCAAATCGGTAGGAAATAGTTGAGAAGCCGGTTCCATAAAGAGGTGAAGCTTGGCAAAAGGTGCCTCCGCCACTAGCGATACTCACTTCCAGAAGTCTCGCAAGAGCACGGTCTTTTATGAATTGGTATGCTCCTGCAGAAATTGCCTTAAGAAACGTTTAGTAGTGGAACGAGGCACGTCAAGGTGATACGGATGGTATTTTTTACTCTGCTCTGACGTCCGATGATGAAACTCAGTTGCAGGTAGTAGTCAACAACTCTCTGATCACTCTCCATGGTCAATGCGAGAGATCAGAGAGATACCACATCTCTATGCAACGCCAAGGGATCAAGCCGCTCGGAAGGTGACTGGTCGTCGACGATTCGAATCGCTCTTCGTTCCTGTCAGTCGAGCTGAAGGTACTAGTACTGGTGCAGTGAGGCATATAAACAAAATGTGAGGATTGCCGAATTAGTTCAGAGAATTGTACTGAAAGCATAAGTGCTAAGGGATACATATTAAGTATGTAACATTAGTTCAGAATTTTTCATAAAAAATTAATATATAAATAAATATAGTTTTATCTCTTAACGCACGGTATACTATAACGACAGCGACCGCATTGAAGGCTAACAACGCTTCGTTACATAATTTTGAGCAGACAAACTCGGACAGTGCGCAAAGTTCCCATGCAATTATAAAATTGTTTACATTTTTGATCGAAAGTTGTCATATACAAACTCGATGTTATAACTATTTTAAAATAACACAAATGTAACATAATAAAATCTACACTTTTACAATTAGCTGTTTTGTATAATAGTTTTTGGTTATTTTCACTGTTATACAGAAAAAAAAATTGTTGCTGATTTTCGCCTTTTTCCCTACAATTTCGTTTCGCGCCGCAGCAATATCTATATGAATATTTCAATATATATCTCAATGGAAATCGAACCCTGACCTCATTTACCAGTAGCAGAAACAGGTTTAATAAACTCCGTCATCCGTCTTCTCCTTCTACCTTCTTTAACTGAGCTTCGTAGAAATTACAACACAGAATATAGGAACAGAAAATTTAATCTTTTGACTATTGTATATTGTGCTGTACACTGTTTACATATGTTTTAATTGCCTTGTTTGGCTAATAACTAATGGATTGTTTTGTCTAAATAACTTATCTATTTTTTCCTCAGTGGTCGCCTAGAAGAGATCGCTCGAAAGCGATAGGGCCGCCAGTTGCACTAATGTTCATCCAATTATTTCAATTGTATGTATATTTTTGATTTGATGATTCAACAGTAATACAGATAATAAATAGTATTTAATTACTAGACCAATTAAATATCCGCCCCAAAGCACTAATAAATACGCCCCAAACGTGACGCATTACTAGATCTATAATGATGGTACCACAGAATAGCTCAAAGTTAAACTCATTTCAAAGAGTACAGTAACAATTATAAACCTTTATTTATCTATATGTATTTTAGTTTGGCATTCCGAAATGTGATGCTCGTTTGTTATCTATCACCGTTAGTATCTTCGTTCTTTTGGTGTTTTAGACCAGTCCAGTCGGTTAGACCAGCTTACATCTGTAGAACGATTTATGTGCCCGGTCCATCTTCATTGGAGTTAATGTACTGGTTTTAGAAGAAAAACATCGCTAGCCTAGCTTACTAGTGTAGGAAAAGCTAACCTAACCAGCTTGAGGTAGGCTTCAAAGACTAGCTTTTTGTGCCAAGCCCCTATTCAACATACATATACAACTTTTAATTAAAAAAATCGTTAAATTAAAGAAACAAAAATTATACATATCATATTTTTCCGTTAGGAAGAAATTGTTAACGATACACAGTAAGTAAAACCCAACCCTAACATATAATGTATAAATCTTAAATTATAATTCCAAATTTTAATAAATTTTAGAATAGCCCCCCTGTGGGCGTGCCCCATGTTGTGAAACACTGAGCTAGACTATGACTCAAATCGTAATCACGTACGTCTGTAGATTAAATATAATGTATTTTATAACTATCTTATTAATATAGCAAAATTAACACTAAATATAAAAAAAATATCAATGTATATGGGACGATCTTACTTCTTCACAACTTGCATACAAGCTTTTACATAAAAAAACAGATATTTTAGTTTTAACATAAACCTTGGTTAAACTTGAAGTAATTTTATATAATGTATCTCATTTTTGCATTTTTCAAAACATCTAAAAAAGGTTTCTTAATAAACAGCTGTTTATTAGGAAGGCTAAGTTAAGCTAAGATTTTTGGGTAGCTTACTTAAGTAACTATCAGTAATGCTAAATAAATTAAAAAAGTACTATATTTAATACTTTCGTATTCAGCTGTCCATCGATGTATTTCCGTCGCTATCGCTCAAAATAGCGTACTAATACTTAAAAAAAACCGGCAACGCACTTGCGAACCCTCCGGCAATGTGAGTGTATGGGCGGCTGTAACTTAACCGTAAGCCTCCTGCCCGTATGCCTCCAATAAAAAAATCCAGAATTTACAATTTAAAAAATTGCATCTATCCAGTTTTTTCGCAGTATTTTCTTTCTATGAAACTTACTTAGAAAGAAAATACTGCGCCATAAAATGTATAATCCTTTAATTACATTCATTTACTTCCGGAATTCAATTTAAAAAATAATCAGTACACACATAAATTAAGCTGGATTATCGTCGACGCAGCTTAAAAAATATTGCAAGCCCTACTTAAAACGCCGACTTATAAGATAAGTAACAGCGAAGCATTACTTAAAACTGCGGTCCTTACCCATTTAGATGGAGAGTTTCTCGCACGTGGTGAAATCGTACGCGACGCATACGATAACCATCAATAATCGTCCCAGAATTATCGCATCAAAACTTATATACGGGCACACGTGGTGAAATCGTACGCGACGCATACGATAACCAGCAATAATCGTCCCAGAATTATCGTATCAAAACTTACAAGGGCAAGAACTAAATTCACACCAACGATTATGTCATAGGAAACTCGCCAGTGATTTATCTCTAGCCCAGAAATTCCTGCGTGTGTTTACACATCGAAATTACAGTAAGAAGATTCTTACATTCGAGAATCTCGACTAGTATAAACACGATCTCGTATGACATTTTTATATTCATACGATTATCGTACGAATCGGTTTGAAACGTTTTTCATCACTAGGGTTAAGGTTTCTTTAAAATGACATAACATTTGCGAGAAATGCAGCTCTTAATGCATTTACGAGAGAATTGTGTGTTGAGGGATTTGGTCCCTAAGAAAGTAGTGTAAAAATTAAAAGAAAGAAATAAAATCATCTTTGGAGATTGGATCTGGGGTCAGCCCCAGAATATTCCGATATTTTCAGAAATATCTACGTAGTAGTAAATAATAAGTTGCAATTAAAGGCACAATGTGTTAGATGCTCCAAAATTGTTTCTCCTAGATATCCATTTTTTAACCCAACATCTTCTTTCCGTTTGAATTTAATTAATTGTTGTCTTAGAAGAGCAGATATAATTAAAAAACACCCTCACGCACTGCACTCATGGTAGCAACTGGCACAAAATCACGAAATACGATTGTTGCTTTTGAAATTCTGTTTAAACGGACACAAAAAAAAATCCAATGCGAGGCAATTGTCGCCAAAGTCGAAGAGCGAGAGGTGTTAATGTTTAGACAAAGAAACTTTTTTGTATTCTTTTGTTACAAATAGATATGGCACTCGATAAACTCGTTATACTGAGCGTTATTAGGCAGACGTGACCTAAGATGGTAATCCTGTATATTACCTGCGAACGCCTGACTATAAAATACAAGGCCGCTGGTAATAAAAAAAAGAAACCTTCCAAAATTATTTAAAACTGATTTACGTGAATAGGTCTGCCGCTGAGTCATAAAACTGAGTTTTAATCACCGCATAAGACTATACCAACAATGATGGCGGAACTGTCACCTTTACCGCCAATTTATTAACGACATTATGAGTACTCCCTTACAAAGTAATACAAAGGATTACTTTTTTTTTTAAGACAAGGTACAGCCACAGTAAATTTGTTCGAATTAAAACAATATAATCTATCTCTGAATATATTTATTCAGATTGAGATATCCAGGAATTACATAATAGTAAAAAAAATATAATATTTAATTGTTTACTCTTTTTTTTAAATTTACATTTGTACGTCAAAATATTTAAATGGGCGGAGGCAAACTGTCTTTTTTTGTTAAAAAAAAAAGTAAAATCAGGATATTAGAATTGGCTGAAAATGATTTAAAAGTTCAAACTGAAACCAACACGAGTGAGTGCCTTCGGTTTATAATCGTTTTGAAACACTGCACAATTAATCATATGAATACCTATAATAAAGGTATTCAGAAGAAATACAATCCAACTTAAATTTTCTTACAAGATCTGTAAAACCTAATGGTTTTGTGACCCACTATTGTGATTTGTGTTTTTGTTGACTGGCTGTAACTTGAGATATGAATTAGGAGGGCTATGGTTTTACTACATCCCTAGAAAATAAATTTAAAAGCTTATTAAAATATTATAAAACAATACTTTTTAACATATTAAATTATTTTACAAAAACAAATGTCAAACAAATACAACAACAAATCAATGGAGTGACACGCCTTATGGATATTGCTCTATGTAATTTTTTCACTACTAAGAAATGGCAACAACATGTGAATACAGTATGATTAAGATGTTAATAAAACATAGGTAACCAAATCAACAAGCTAGAAGCAAGCGTATAAGATGGTAAAATAATCTTCTAAACAATTGAAATATTCTGAGATACATATATCTGCATATTTCTTCTGTGTGAATAAGAACACTCGACTACTGCCAATCTAGCAACATACAATATATTATGGTATAAAACTATGGTGTGTACTTATCCTTCTCAAAGGCTAACCATAAGTGAGAGCTCTTTCCTGTACGTGGAAAATTTTGATATATTAGCGAAAGCCACATTCCTTATATTGGTGAACACAGAATTTGGGCTAAATAAACATTAATCATATATAACTATATGACATATCCTAAGGATATAATATGCCTTTATATGAATGTTTTATAATTTAATTATAAATTAATAATTAAATATACAAAAAGGAAAATATACTTAATGTACTTTTGATATTGGAAATGCTGTGAAGGATATCTAAACAATAATTGCTTTTGCATAATAAAATGTTCTGAGAAATGTTGTTACAATTAAATATTAGAACTAGGTCTTACATCATTTAGATAATCTATCAGTTTCTAAACATTTTTGTTCTATTCCTTGAATGGCCAATCACAAAATATCAAAAGGTTTTGGACATTTATTGACACATTATTATACTGAAACATTTTTTATTTATTTTATATTTCAGCTATATTTAGGTTACTTTATTAAAATACACAGTTTTTGACAACAAAATAGAATCTAATAAGAAACCACTGTAAAAAAATGTAAACAAACTTTGAGGTTAGGTGTTACTTACTTGCATTGAGTCGGCACTGATAATTTCGGTTCCAAATCTCTGGGCTAGCTCTAGGCTTAACTTAGTTTTACCGGTTCCCGTAGCACCTAAAATCACCACCATTGGTATTTTACACGAAATAACAGTTCGAAAAGCCATCGCGCGCGAATAGACTTATGTTAACCATCTCGCAACTAACTTCACTTCTATTTTCATACCTATTTTAACGTAACGATGACCAAAACGTTTCGTTAGACGCAGAAATTGAAGACTTAATTATTTTATTAACTTGTGATTGCTAAAGATAGGAAGTGAAGATTGTTAATTTAATCATATTGAGACAGATAATTACTAAAATATTTTAAATCACTTAGTCTCTAAAAGTTTATCTCGTAATTTTTTAACAGAAGTATACGGAATATCTTTGATTTTATCATAACACATTATAGGCATATTCGTCAATGCGTTGATAAAATCGTAAACACATTTCTTGCTACGACCTTTATAGAGATTTCTTACTAGAGTTAAGAATCTTATTCCGACTTCTGAGTCAGAGTCAAGACTGACTAGATCTATAGAGCGCACTTAGACTTAGCTCAAACTTTACTTACGAAAAACTTTGCTTAGTGTACACTTAGCATAAACTATGATTTAGTATTTATAGACATTTTGCCAGTGTTGCCAGGTGACATATACGATATCACACCAGTTCATTTTAAGATCACTCAAAAATATTGAACACTTATATAAATAATAAATACCATAATAATGGGTATTATTTTATTTCGTGTATTTCATAGGTATTTATCAATATCATTTAAATGATAAATTTTTCTCTTTGAATTTAAATCCTATTTTTCCCAATAAGATGGCATCACCGTTAATTTTACATTACGACAAAAATAAAAAGTCAAGTAAAAAATATGATGGTAAAGTAAATTTTGCGCCATTATTTTTGTTAAGCTTATAGTCAAAGTTTTTGGTAAGTCATCGATTTCGTGAACTTTAGATTAAGCTAAGCACTCACTCAGAGAGATTCAGTTTGCTCTATAAATACCGACTGTGACTTAACTCGAAAGTTAGGTCTGAGTAAAGTCTAAGCGCTCTCTATAGATCTCGCTCTAAGAAGCTCGAATGTGATCTCGTCTGTCAACATTTGTGACACACGTGAGCCATACTGAACGCTAGCTCTCGATTTTAAATCATACCCTAGAAATAAAAAAATATTCACTTGGCGTAACTCTGCGGTCAGTACATCGGTATCAACAACGGACGATGTTAATAAGAACATTTCAATAAGAAAATAGTAAGACTTTATTCTGATTTGTATTTACATTCGGCTTCGATAATAAGTTTACATTAGTGTCGACAAATTTCCACCAGATTTAACTATTGTCGATCTCTACGAGCTAAGTATCTTGCACTTGTCAACCTTTAACGATGTGTCCAGTCCACATACATTTGTCCTCATGTTCTGTTATTTGATTTTGATTTCTATCTGTTCTGTGTTTTGCACTTTGTTATCTACGGTCAGCATTGATCTCAGACACTTATTATTTTTTTTACTTAGTTAACTACATAGTTCATGTTTGGCTGGAATATTTCAACTGTAGGATTTGAGTTATAACATTTTCACATAGAGTGATAGAAATCTTGCGTTCTCCATGACATCTTTGAATGTCATTCATAGAAGGTAGTATTTACCCATTTCCATTTGTACGTAAATATGATTTTGACCATATTATTCAACTTTACAGAATTAATACAATCGACACTTATTAGTCGGGAAAGTGTATTAAAAATAATACTGTTTTTAATATACTTGAAGTATATATATCTCTTATTTAGATCATGGTAAGACTAGAGTGACATAGAGAAACTGGTATAGTTTCAATTTTCTAAACTACTGTATCAGTGTATGTTATGAAATAAAGAAATTAATAATAATATGAACAATTTAAATCCTTTAGCTTGTATGCAGTTTCGAGACACGAAAGTGGTGACAGTAAAGTCGATGGACTGAATAGTGACGTCAAAAAATGTGTCTAATTTGATATTTTCTACTAGTTACTAGGGTATATTTATATTATAGTGAAGATGGTTGGAAAAAATAAAAACGCAGCATTTTTTTTTCAGGCGAGCAAAAGCAGAGTGTAGGAAACATCTCCCATTGTACCACACAGGTACATAAAATCACAGTTTCTAAACTCTAATTTAGCCTTATCCAAACTACACCAAAATCATATAAAATCACAATCAATAGCCAACTGCTTCCGCGCTCTGCTTTCATTCAACCATAATTTTATTATCATATTTAATGATTATCTTAATGTTTTTGATACAAATAATTAAGGAACAAAAACCAAAAAAAAAAAACTTTTCTCCTCATAATAATAGTATCCAAAAGTCAGGACGTGGTAAGTACACTCAAGTCATAGATAACTAGGACGCCGCTTCAAAGATTGCAAAGTGCAACGTTTATATTAGGCGGAATTCGTATTGCGCCTTGCATTCTCTGTAGCGGCGGCGGGCAACCGTCGCCTGCGCACAGACACATCATTGGCCGGTCGAGCCACCCGTCAAACTGTACAATACACCAATCGACACAATTAAAAACTTACACCCTTCGATTGGTCCCTTAAGCCAGGCGACGGTTAGGTCTTTCTTACGTAAGGATACTTTATAAGAAAAAATGTAATAAAAATTAAACTATAACATGACTTAATCAATCTTAAATTTAACATATACAAACTGTTTTTATTTCTCTATTTCGTTTGGCAGTGGTGGAAATGTGCCTTGTTAACGCAGTTTCGTTCGTTCTGTCTTGTCACTACCGATTATAAAGCTGGTACTCCTTAAAAATAAAACATTACCTACTGACTTTTCCTTACGTGAAAATTATTAAAAGTTTTATCACCATAAAACCAATGTTACTTTCACATAACTAAACCTTTCACAATATCTATTATTTATGTCAAGATTAACAAAATTAAATGCAGGTACAACATTCGAGAATTCGTAACTCTCCAGTTATGAAAAAAAAAACTATTACAAAAAAAAAACTCGTTAGTAAAAAAAAAAAAGATGAAACACTCCTACGCTCTAATCTCTATAATTTACATTTAAGACTACTGGAAGATAAACTGTTAATCTTTAACACGATCACTATTAAACTTCTTGGTGTACTTACTACTTACAGAACAACGCTATCTCTACGATAATATTTCTCACAAAAAATATTTCTTGCAACTAATTCGAGTATAAACCTAATATTATATAATATGTTATGTACATAGCAAGGCACATTCCGCACACAATTAAAGCCTTCAACTTTACATATCTGCTGACATGTGCTTGATAAAACATCACCTTTGTGTAGCCTGGCCCAAAATGGTAACAAGCTATCGACAATTTTCTATATGATTCCAACGATCACATTTCCGACCAGGCTTTGTTGATTTAGTCTTAACATCGCAAATATACCACTAACTTACTGAATAAAAATATATTATAATAAAAGAAAATGCAAAATTTTCTATCAGTAGGTACTATGAGGAACTATTTCGTGGGTATTTATGTTAAAACCCTATTCGGGTGACCTGCAAACGTAGGTTTTGATGTTATTATCAAAATACACAGTCTATTTTGTTTCGGACAGCAGTCACTGAGATTATACTTTAGTATTTATAATCACTGGAATACATAAGGCGTAAAAAAATATTAACATAAACTTATTTCCGAATATACGTTATACACATACATATGAAAATGCAATGAAAGAATATATTTCTACGTATTAACTACAACGGTCCAAGTATCGTCAGTAAATCAAATTTAAAAATTGTCATTAAGAAAACTTTATAAAAAAATAATATTTTGTAACATGAATCAAATACAAATTTTCATGTTTATATATATATATTGATAATGGCGCAGTACTGAATGTAGATAAACTAATCTTGTGAATAGTTAAAATAAATGAAGACTGTCAATAAAATCAATCACTGGTTCAAAATTGGTTGAGGTTAATTGCGCGACTAAATACATAAAATCACGTAAAATTGTTAACATTTACAGAATAACAAAAACACTAAAAAAATAAGCTAATCTAGGTAGTTTAAACTTACAATAATATCAAGTTAAACAATAATGACATACTACCCTGTTCTCGCCATTAAGCGAGATTTTGGGAAAATAAAAGTCCTACGAATCGGCCCGAAAACATATATAACGGCCAGCGACTTCACCACCAAAGTCATCGACACCTTCTCGCGCCAGCCTATCTCATCAAGTTAGAACCGTGTATGTACAGCATTATAACAGACTGCCATGCCCGGTTCAACTAAAAGTTTGCTTTCGATTCATTTTGCAAAATTCCTGTTGAACAAATGAGATAAATTGTATGTCATCGATCTAATCTATTATTTATGAATCAAAAATCATTTTAGAGGTAAATACCAGTCTACTTAGTTTACGAAGCAGTCTGTCACTATTAAGTTTATTTCAATGAAGACTTAGGATTTATAAACAACGGTTTTATGGCTCACTTTGGCACTGCTATGTACATCGTTTGAGCAAACAATCTTTATGCTTCAGCTATGCTACCACGCGGTCCACAGAAGCAGAGTAAGCCGTAAAAGTTGACTAAATACAATATTTAACAAACGTTTCGTGTACCAGAAGATTCTGGAATCTATAACACATAAGGTTTAACCAATCTTCGTATGTTACAAAATTGTACAAAATTTGGACGAGTTGAATTTTCATTCACTCGTCCGTACGCGTCACTCGGAAGACCGCGGCCCTCGGCGTCACATTGTTGAGTTTCCAACAACTTGTCTAAGTTACTCAATAGGGACGATAGCGTGCTGAGAGCATGGTACGAAGTTTCTTCAGTTTAGTAATCAGCTTGTTTTGCTGTTTTTTAAGATAATCGCGCTCTAGTTCATCTTCGCGAAGTTTACGACACAAGGCGGCCGCTTCACGCAATATAACGACCTTCGGCGCACGTTCCTTATCTTTTGTGGCTGGAATTTGCTTTTTGAGTTCGTCAAAGAGATTTTTGAGACCTATGCGCCGTAAACGTTCCATATCATTGTGAATGGAACGACGTTCAATTTCAGGAGACTCGGCTTCAGAGTCTGTGTCAGTATTGGAGCGGCCACGTCTGCCGGGGCCTCTCCGCCGCCGAGGCACGGCAGATGTGACGCCTGTGGGTGGTACTAAGCGCTTTCTAGCCACCGGCCTCGGTGTCACGTTAACTTCTACGGGGGCTTGTATATACCGTTCTGAAGCAGACGAACCTCCACTGTAGTCCGCGCGAGATGTTGAAGCCAACGGTTGGTTACTGGTTGTACCGAGCGATACAACGTCGATTTCTTCCTCTGTAACAAAAGAGAGCATCCGTTAATACCGAGTTCCTTTCAAGGTGGACAGGTTAAAGAATAAAAAGTTGCACCATTAATTATAGAACAGCCTTGCCATTTTATCG
Organism: Pieris brassicae; assembly: GCF_905147105.1. Taxonomy (NCBI): domain Eukaryota; kingdom Metazoa; phylum Arthropoda; class Insecta; order Lepidoptera; family Pieridae; genus Pieris; species Pieris brassicae. Next base: position 1,491,833 of record NC_059669.1, read on the forward strand.
TAAAGAAACCCGTATAGGAGAATAATTCCTTGCATACTTTCATTCATAGACCGTTCGCTACGTTGGCATCACCATAAAAGGCGGGCGATTGTCGTAGCATCTCTATAGGTATGTGTGTCGGTCTAGATGTGGTCGTGCCGGGATGCGATTGCAGCAGTCAGGTGGGAGGGCATACTGTATAGGTGTGGGAAGGGGGGAGGACGTCGACCCCGCCGTACTACCGCAGCGTCTGTCGACATCGATCCAGACGCCTGACGTCATGGATATTCGCGCCAAAATGAGCGCGCATGCGCGATTTCTACCGCAGCGGCCGCACTCAATGGACGCTTGGTTATCAACCGGTGGGCACGCTTTCCGGCGAGGCGATGTTAGCTTGGAACTACCTATCACTTGTTAACTCTAATTCAATTTTCGCGATCATACACCGCGCAAATTAAATCATAACGCTCCGACTAGCTTTTTATCTGCATATTTTTAGCGACACTTTGTCCGATTTTAAATTAAAATTATGTTGGAGACGTACGGGGTTGTTGGCTTCAAAGGTGACAGCCTCAACACGGGCGTCTCCAATATATTTAATGTACCTGTCTTTTCTAGAAGAGAAGCCATGGGGCTAGTCCTCCCAAATGAACAGGATTAAGTACGGCACGGTAGGACCGAGGGTACTAGAATGTCTCAACTATGTAATTCGAGTCGAGCGGAAACTTGGTCTGAATTCCGATAATTCCTGCAATGATTGCAATTTGACGGAAATATCGTCGAAAGCAGCAATTAGATTACAATGGAATTTAAATGAATGAACGCAGTGTTTGAAGACGTACTAACTCTATGGTCGCCTATTTCGCAGAAATCACCGTAAACGCCGACAATATCCGGTTACACCAGCAACTAATTATGTCAGGACGGTTCAAAGGTTTGACGCAACGTCTATACCATTACCTAATATAATAAACTTTCGATCTCATCCCGTGATACCAAAATAGATACGTGGGCAGCTGTTCCATTACGGAACGGAGCCAGTTTCAGGGACATCGATGTAATTTGCAAACTACGCATGTAAAAAAATCGCATAATCAGACGATAAATTTACAACACACCAACGCGAGCTTTGATTTCCGCATAGTTACGTAGCCGCTTATCGCAGCATCTCATCGGTCTAATTTTATCCTTCAGGCGCCTGTCGTCAAATAGAGCTCGCGTGACGTCTAAACGTAGGCGTGAAGGATTCATTGTGAGAGGCTCGGTTTTCACGTGATAATTTTCTCTTTTCCCCTGGCGCCATTGCGATTAACGGTCGCAAGAGTATTGTTACAGGCCGACGTGTAAGCGATACGGCTTTATTGTGGCCAGTAGACTGGTGATCTCCGCTCGAGTGAATATCTATTATACCTATCGACAGCATTAGAGGCGATACACGGATATTTAGACGTTGCAATTTTTATCTAGATTTCCTCTTTGAATGCATTGTTGTTAGTAAATTTACATATCTGCCGACCTGTGTAATACTATCTCCCACTTTATAGATTAGTCATAATTTCTAGGCACTAGGTCTTAACGTGAGAACACAATGACTCATAGACTTGCACAGTTAATCTTAAAGTCTAGACGTATTGAATTCGCGGTTCGAAACTGTACGTGTAATAACAGGTTTAGTCAATATGGCCGCTTCACCGCCACAACTTCCTTATTCATGGCGCAGTTCACAAAGTGTTTGTTGAAACACCCAAGTGTTTGTTATCCCAATTATAAGAAAGTAAAGCTTGTTGAAAATTTGCGGTCTTATGAAGGATCGTTAATTCGTTATTAAAATAATTTCGAGCTTAAAAGCATAACACTTAAATTCACCTACATTTGAGGGGAGACCGTTTTGAAAGCTTAGGTGAAAGGGACTTCAGTAATTGTCTGGGATTGTCTGTTTTTAATTAACGTTTAAATGAACACTTGTGAGATTTCGTGAGTTGGAAGTATTTAACAGTTTTAAGAATTTCAATAATTCTGATATCGTTCAGATCATTACCGATTAATGGAATAGTTTTGGTGGATCAACTGTATTTTAAGTTTGAATAGGAATGCAATAGTTAAAACGATGTCGTCAGGTGTGACCTGCTATGTCTGGGGCCTCATGCTCCGCTGACTACAATCCGAGGCCAAGTTCACTGGCATTTGAGCGTGATAATTAAAAATTATCATGACGCGCTTGCGGCTCACGCTATCCTATACAGGTTGTTTGATACAGCCGCCTCCATCCATTCATTCTCATAAAAAGCAATCATTGCCTCGGATGCTTCATCCTTAATGGACGTCCACTGCGAACGACTTTAATGACTTAGCGTTATCGAAAACATCAAACACAATTTTTTGTTGCAGTATCAGCATCCCAATAAAATGTTTCACTGATATATTGGCAAATGTAATAAACAATTATTTAAAATCTTAATCTTTTCGTAACAGCCTGTACAATTCGTCTTAGGTTGTATAGAAATGCTAATTAGCTTCGATAGCGTACTCGTTCTATTATAAGTTGCTTATAATTTTTAATAGTACACTTTCTTATTGCTCAACCGTCAACCGGAAACAGCTTACCTTAATTAAACGTTATAAAAACAGCTTTACTTAAATTTACTTCATACTTTACTAAACACGGTGGGGCGTTCCCATCACTTGTCATGTGTCGCTCATATATTTGATTATTCTTTGACGCTATACGTTTAAATGCTACCGTCCAATATTTTTAGAATATTACACAACCGACACACGTCGGTCATATCAGCCGTAGTGAGTACTTATAGCTGGATGCCTTCTAAATTTGACAGTTGTAATTTATGGCAGCGTTATGGCGGATCGATCAAGCGTTCGGCCTTGGCGAGTTGTGCGGAAGTTCATGGACGTACACGCGCGTGCAAAGATTTTTGGTTATGCCCATATAACGCCCAGTGGAGAATTCGTTTCGCATAATCGGCTGTAGCAATTACATCGAATACAAATTAATGTTTCTAAGACGATTTTAAGCTCTCTTTAATGAATGTTCTTAATTACTGATAATTAGGATGTGGATGCAATTAATTAGAATACAAAACACAGTAGTGACCTATCTAGATGTCAACGAGGTCAAGAGTACCACTGAGACCGCACCAATGAGGGGTTTCCGGAGCTGTTTGGGAAACCGGTTGCGTTACGTCACTAATTTTCTGTATCTAACCGCCACACCCGTCGATTTATAAACTGGTGTCAATATATTCAACACAGCCTTATCACCGTGTGAACAAGCGCATTTTCTTTACCGACGTCTGGAGTTTTAACGTTTCGTATCAAGGACACGGCCGTCATTTAAAATATTCAGTTTGATTGGTACAAAGCCCATAAATTATTACGCAAATTTGACGTTTAGGAAAAATACTAATGTAATTAATTAATCAATTCCTGATTAACATTGCGTACGCCTATTGAATTTTACTTACGACATTGTATTAATGAATTTTAAAATAACGTTTATAATATCCAATGTCTATTGTAATAGTGTAAAAGACGGCTGATGACTTAATAGAGGCATTTGGAATGGGACCAATTCTTCACCCAAGAGGGATCCATATGCACAGTCGACTAACATTTAGCTATATATGGTACATATGTAATGTGATATGTAATATGTGTAATGTTACTTATATTATTATTAGGTCGAATTAAATTTCTTTAATTATTAGATTATTTAAATAATACACCGAGATCAAGGTGACTTAATTATCTTGTTGCCGTGGCGTGGCGTTATCACACCTATTCGGTTAAGACTTTTTCGTGATAAGACAATACAAATTTATGTTACTGTGACAAGTATTTATTTTTTATCGATATTATAGTTCCGAAGGCCACACGGGGGCCGACGAGCCGCAATATCGACTTCTGTATTCTGTACTATGATAAGGCATTTTAATCTACTTCTATTGTATTGAAGGTCTTAAAAATTTATAAGTATTTAACGTTCTTGTTGTATATGTAAAAAATTGAATAAATATTTGTTTATTGACGCAAGTAATTGCTGCATTGGTAATAAAAATTCGGAATTCTTCAATACGAACACGGTTTATGTTCGTGTACTATCTCGCATACCTACTGACCCAGTATTCGACATTCTCAAAAACATATAAATCGTATCTTTTAGCGCAATTGTTTTAAAATATTTCCGATAAGCCACAAGGTCGCAACATCTCCGAGTAATATACAGCGTGGTGAATAACTTATCAGCGAACGCAATAAAGTTTTAATATTTAATTAAATTGATTTTAATGCTTGGTTCTGAATATGAAAATGTAATGTTATATAACAAATTCTTTGACCTATAAAATTTATTTTATATTTTATACGTTTTTAGATAACATATATCCTCTTAAGTATGTTTAGACATTTGAGTAACCTTTGCGAGTGATTATTAATTAATTTCATAGGCATTACGAAACGTTGTATTAGCGTGTGGCATGTGTGTCAAGAAGGAATAAATAAAACTAGAATCTAGACCATATTACCTACATATGACTGGTTTGTAACGTCTAGCTTTGGCCAGCAAAACCTACCTATATTTGGGTCACTTTACGAAATAGCTTTAAAATTTGAAGGTTTCATATAAAAAACCAGAACCGATTTAATGATGTACCGGTTTGTTGCGGAAACGAATAAATATTGTTGCTATAGTGATCGTCGCGTCCAAATACCAGACGTTCGTATTTTGTACAATCTGCGCTCGCTCTAATCAAAATTAACTTTTAATAATAACTTTTGCTAATATTTCGCGCCTAAAACCAATATCAGCGAGACTGGAATGCGCACCGGTCAGACTGATACGATTTTTTCGACAAACAAAACCGGATCTGCTCTGAAAAGGAACCTACAATGCGAGTTACCATCGCCAAGTTACCCTACATAAGACGCGAAAATCCAAATGCAATAAACAATGTTTGCCAGAGCAATCTGTCAAGATAATACGCAGGTCAAAAGCACCTAGCTCTCCGCTTATCAAAGTAGTTTATTAGGTTAACCTATAATAGACCGAGGCGGGAAATTTCGAAATCGCGACTCGTACAGATTCCAATAAAAAATACATAAAATTGTTATTACATGTGCGAAGCGCTAGACTGTGTTTGATAGTAAACATGATTTATTATACAAAACGTTGCTACACGAAGGCATAGTACAACCGTAAAAATATATTACAATGACATAGTTACGTTACACAGTAAATTGGCGCGAAAATGTGACAGCTCTGACCGTACTCGGCTCGCGTGGTGCATGGTGCGATAAAACTGCGCATGCGTCATAAAACTTCCCGCGTTTATGTAAGTTAGTTCCTTAACAATAAATAAACATCGAAAACGTTAAAAACACATAGATAGACGGTATATCAAATTGTCGTGCTTTAGGTACTCGGTTGAAACCGGTCGAACGAGCAGCAAGCTCCACTTCAATGAGATTCCATTTCATGCCGTTGCATTCTTATGGGAATAACGGACTAGACAATCCAGGCTCACGGCTAAGTATATTATTAACCTTGCCTACGCAAACAATTTATAACAAATACAGAGCAACATAAACACATGCCCATCGCGACCTTCTTACAAACTCTTATCGACGATCGTTATTAGCCGTGATAACACACAAAGTTAGTACTTGTGTTTAAAATGAAATATTTATACGACATTGATTCGACATTCGTCTATAGATTCCGCCTGGTCAGTCCTTGGATTGACTTGTAAAACGTTGTGTTACCTAAGCAGACATATCAATTATTCATTCAAATAAGATGCCGTGCAAATCTAATTTGAAAAGTAATTAATTGCAGAGAAACCAGCTTGAGCATCGACTGCGCTAGTTTTCAGTTTGAAATCAAAACTTTCATCGAAGAATGAAGCGGAGCGAACAATGCTTAATTGAACATCAGTTTGATTTCTAATTCCTAATCAAATACGAAATATAAAATGGCGTATGAACTTTGGGGAACATTTATTATTTAATGAGCGTCGCGACGGTTCGGCTGTTAACCCTGGACTTCGGGAGGATTCAATGTCAGGATTCGGTCGTCGCACCAGCGACCTTCCATCCTTTAGAACGTTTAGCAGGTATCTGGTAATTCGCTATCACTTCAGGGATATTAGGGAAGGTTGGGACGTTCAAGGTCGAAGTAGAAGGTTCCGGAAGCGGGTGCGTCTAGACAGAGGGGAGGGGGGTGCCGGTCGATACGCAGTTTCCCGCGCTACCGTGACGCCTGCGTTGTACGGACCTGGGCCCATCTTGTACAATTCTTCAAGTTCTAATTAAAATACCCCCAAAGACTAATCCACTTCGCAACTTTTTAGGAAGCTGTTTCTAACTTGAAATTTGCAAACGCGCTTTGTTTTAGCTCACGAATCTTATTAGGGTGTACATTGAGTACCTACCTATACATAAACAAAAAAAGATCGAAAATAAAAACAAGATATTTAGCCAATCAACCGATGTACACGTTATATTACTTCGACATTCAATGTGACATTAATTTAAATTTCAAAATTCAATTACGTTATATTTTTTGCACGATACGCCATGCGATAAAACAATTAATATTTTGACAACGTTCTCGTGAACTAAATAATTGTACTGACCTGATTCTCCCGAGTCAGAAGGTGTCTGAACGCCAAGGCACTCGAAGTGTTGACGCGCCGTGTACGAATGGTCTGCTGCCACGGCTCTGGTATCCCTCAACAGCCTCAAAGCTGTGCTGGTGACATCCACAACATGACGGAACGGAGGGTGCTCATCTCCGTCCAAAGTCGGTGGAGTGTCTGGTCGGGGAGGTGACATATCCCGATCTCGGCGCAGCACGCTCTCTCCCGGAGCAGCCACTCTTAAGTCCGTCGGGACAAAGGTGTTCGGCAACCCTGTGTCTATACAGTAGCCTGCCCACATGCAATCGTGATGTACAATATTGTCTTTGTGTTCCTCAGGTGTCTCTGCTACCCTCCAATCGGCTTCATTTTCTTGCATCAAGCTAAACGTGGAATCGGTGTCTATTCTCTCCGTTTCGTATTCCACTTGTGACCAGAATTCTGAAGTCGCTGATAAGGTAATGTCATCCAAGGGTTCGAATTCCCCCCAAACGTCCAACTGGAGTATGTCAAGTGGTGGCGACATTTTCAAAGTATATCTAATTACTATCTAGTTTTAAAGCTAAGACGAACTCGTCGATATCACAGGGCCCTCTTATCACAGGGACGATGCGCGCGATCAGTCCACGCACACCGCCTAGAACAAAACAAAAGAAAAAATTAGTCCACTTTCACTTGTTTTAAAAATCATTAAATTAATTTAAATTAACAAGTAACGCACTTTATTAACTGAAGAAACTATTCGGTTGTATTCGAAATTGAAACTAAAAACCTAGGTTGTTGGCCTTTATATTTACAAACACTTAGGCTTTTTGACAAGTGTCCACAACAAAGCCATTAACAAGACTGAAGTCTGGACGGGGAAACAAACGTTTTTAAAGGGTGCATGTCCTTGAGCATCCCAGCAATTCTAATAATAATAACTGTACCAGCATTTGGCAAATCTTTTTTTCTAATTTCTACCTGACGATACCACGAAGCGATAGCGTCAGGTAAAAGCTTTAGAAAGAGGCTGTTTACAAACTCAAATGGCGCGAACTTATTGTTTACCAATACTGGCGAACGTTCATTTTCCCGCTATATTGTTCATAACTCCACATAATAATAAGTAGTACATGCAATTGTGTAATATTTCATTTAATATTATAATACAGTTATTTTCCATTGGTGGAAAATACAGGTTTTTGCTAAAATTGGTCGAATAGGTATTTATTGGTAAAATATCAATTAACCTACAACAAATAGCTATTGCGCTGTTCGTCTTAACATTGACGTCTTAACTTGAAGTCAAGAATTCCGAACCAATTTTTCACAGTTAGGCTTATTAAATTTATTTTTTTATGCGACACTCCCGCGATCATATATAGAACAAATTTAAACACGATTATAGTGATTTTAAATTGTTAATATTGTATATTTTCTCTATTATATAAATATTATTGTATTTTAATAGACTATAATATTATATGATAATTACTATTACAATAATGCATATTATATGTATCGATTCACCGACTTCACAATTTCACAATATAAATGCAACAATTATATTGAGCTTGTACCGCAACCAATATGTACTTTTTAATAAAAATATTTGTAATATAAAAATGATTATTTAGTTTTTTGGTATTAAGGGAGGTGACTAAGTCTTAATATCTACCTTTTGCATTGATTAAAAAAATATAATCTAAAATTTGTAATTTTAGTTAAATTTATTCAAACGAAATATGGTAGGAAACTTATTATTAACTAGGTAGGTACCAAATACGTAACATTGTAAGGAATTTGTGCGCCAGTAATTCGCAGAAATTCCGAACCAAGCCTCGGCTTGATATCGACAACGCCCTGGTAGGTACTTGTATGGACCATTAATACGTACTTCTGGCGCATAAAATTCCACTTATTGACCTAATAATCACTTTCACAGTACATGAAAATAGGTATGTAAGTGACACTCACCAAAAAGTTTTTGTGCAATCCGGCTGCTACCGGCAAATTACACAATTTTACACAAGATTCTTCAGAATCTTCGACAAAGTTTTTTTCGTACACACTGCGTTACACTCACTGAGAATATGCGATTGGTACAGTGTAAATTAAAGACGGTACTTCTTCCGAGACCTCCGATTGAGTTTGTCAAACACTGAAACATTATTCGGATGCCGGTTCTGAGGAGAGCCGCGCGTGCTTTTCGTGTGACGCCGTAGACACGACTAACTGAACGCGAAGTTGCGAGCGGGAACGAGTAGCGTACCCGACCGAGTACCGGCCGCCGGCGCGGCGCTCGCCCTCCTCCCCTCTACCCGTGCCGGCCCCGCGCCGCCGGCTAATTCGATGCCATTCACGAAATTCACTGAAAATACGCGCCATCTAAAACTTCACCAACTAACAACTACACTATCAAACATCGTCCTAGCCAGGGCAGCTAATATTTTGACAAAAACGCTGAATATAACGAAGATATCTAACAAAATATCCGGCGTCTGTCGCTGCGGGGGGATACTTGAGGAAGGAAATCAGCGCAGTGGCTTTCGTCGGACATATAGAATATAGATGTGTGCGAAGTCGGCAGAGGCGGTTTCTGTGGGTGGAAAATCGAGCTAGGTAGCGTCACTTGGCCGTCGGCTCTCGGTGAAGGAGTATGTCGCTTTTCTTTTTTACCGTCGGCTATATTGAACCTAGTCCGTCGACATTCCTAAGGTACGGGTACGTTCGACTTATGGGCTACGAGGCGAACGAGAAATACCTCAGCCATTCTGACGAATTGCAAGTCGTTATTGCTTTACGTCTGCGAAAACAATTAGGACATAACTTTTAATGCCTATTGGCCATTGGGTCGTGGGTATTTTAACTTGAGTACACGGTGAATACCTCTGTACATTGACTATATACGATTATTACTAATGAGAATACTAATATTATATAGTATAATAGTATATTTTGTTAGGGCCTTATCAATTGCCTAATCACAATATCAGTCTGTATCATAAGAATGGAGACAGTAATCAACTATATGATCAGGTCGCCGGATAGAGGAGCGTAAAAAAATTTAAATTATAAGTTTGCTTCATTATAAATACCATATAAGTGAGTTAATTAAATTATGTATAATAGGTATACAATCTAAATTTTAATTCTAGAGTGTTTGTATTACACACATTGTTTCTTATAAATGAAAACATCATACTAGAGTTTTACTGTAATGAAATATGTATTAAGCTGTTTTAAAATGCTTATACAAGATATATTCGATGATACATACAAAATAAGTGTTGAAAATAACGTCTACATAATTTATATAAAGTATATAATTGTTTATTAACCTTTAAAAAAATGTCAACAGAACAAAATTAAATTTATAGTTATCTATGCATACTTCCATCTTTCCCGCCATATGGTTCAACGACTCAGCATTCCTTGCCTTGTTTCCCCGCAAATAAAATTTCAGGTTTGGAAATATGGTTTAAGAATATATATATTCATTCAGGTTTACCAAGTTACTTTAAAAGTAATATTTTTTATTTAACTATCATAATTAATAAGTTATGATACATATTATTTTAAGTTCATTGTGTAAATATGTGCTATGTAAGTAAAAACATTATTTTCATTATTACACCTTGTTGCCTATTGTTTTACAATAGTACTGCAATTTTTGTGCAATCTGCACAATATTGCGTAACATGATCTTAGATTTAAAGTAGGTATTGTGAAATCGCTTCCTGTGCGCCGCAGCCGTTTCAAACCGTAGAAAAATTAGATCAAGCTCACCCCAAACTCAGTGAAAGGACCCTTCAATTAATTTCCCATTCATACAACCCTTTGCCCTACAAAAAATAGATACGCGGGAAGCACCCACTTCCGAGTAACTAGCTAAAGTTGTCAAACAATCTACGTGTCAGGAAGAAATGCAAATAACTCACCAAATTTATACCTTAAATTGAAAACAATACGATTCTTCAATCGTCCTGATGTTTAAAAAGGAATATTAAAAACCCGTTATAATCCTATCGTTTCCCGCCTAGTTAACAAAAATAATTTTGTCAATTTTTTGACATGTGACTTCTTGATGCGTTTTGACGTGTTTTTTATATAGAAAACATTAGGGCGTATTTTCAGCTGTGTTTATTGTCATTAAAACCTCCTTTGGCAAGATTACTCATGAATAATAATTAACTATAAGGATCATATAAAAAAAAAACTTTGCATTAACCATTTTTGTTTTGCACGAGTAATAAAAAATATATATTATTAAATAATATGTATACAACTATACAAATTAGCAATGGGTTACTATAAAACTTTTTTCTCTTGTTAATCCGATGCTAGGCAACCATATGACGCGTTTATTTTTTGTGTAAAAAAGCTATTATATATATCTTAATAATTTCAATGTTGTTACTATCAAATAAGTAAATGTACCTACTTCAGCACAAGTTAGCAAGTAGAGTTAGTACCTAATTGAATTTTTAAATGTCAAAATGATCAAATAATAATTATTATTAAGTTATGGTAAAATATTTGTAATTTAGTCTAAAACACCTACTAGAATCATTAGGAGCGGATTAATTTACGCTATCGAAAATCAAAATTTAATTTCTCGTACTTCGAAAAGGTACCAATTTTTACCTGACAGTAACCATTATTACCGACAAAGACAGAGCAAGACATTTCTACGAATTGCTAGATATTAGAAAACCATTGTAGGCTCTGTGGGCTTACGTGAATATAATAACTTTTTATTGTTCTTCATCTATTGTCTTTGATAGATGTCGAACCATAAAAGTTTTAGTTATTTAACAATATTTTGTGGAATTCCAAGTACAATTTGGTGCAGGCCAAGAAAGGGAAAGAAAAAAAAAGTACAATTTGTTCTATTGTAATAAGTTTGTTTAATCCTTAAGACAATATTCATTTGTAAAACTTTTACAAAGGGATCGTTGAATGATACCTTAACAAAGGTTTATAAAAAAACAGGATTAGGCCCATTGTAAGCTTTCTGTGCTTTTTGAAAATATGTTATGAACAACTGAAACTCAAATTCCAAGTAATTTTAAGGAATTTACCATAAAATTGCTCCCATGTGTGGCATAGGTGCCACGTTGGGAACACTGTGCTAAATACTCTGCCACACTATGAATTTCATATACGCCGAATACGGCTAAATCTCCGTGTTATCTAAAGAACGAATTATTAAAGACTAGTCTAGTTAGACGAACCACTGGTATTGTTAACCCGGAAGAAAGTGATAATCCGCAACTTTAACATATAAAAATGCATAAACATAATGGGGTATGACAGCAATTTACACGTTTGGATTAGGGTCATTATGTGTAAAGCATCTAATCTTTCCTTTCAAAACACCCCTTTAAAAGGGCCATGAGAGCTTTAGAAAGTACTAAGAAATGAATTTTAAGTCAGCTTTTTTAATTTAGACGGGGCGCGCGTTGTCCGTTTTTTATCCAATGTTTTTAATGTGTGACCATTCGATATAAATATATTTTTGATGTAGCCAGGCCGAGGTCATCTACAGGCGAGGTTGGTAATGTTTACAAATGTGTTTAGCGTTCAATTTGACTAGCCCTTGCCGACGTCAGGTTGTTAAACTACCTGATGCCCGCCAATTCCACTATACAAAATCTTGAACACTATAAGTATAGGACGTAGATTTGTAAGAAAGAATGTAACTCTTTATGGAAATACTTTCCCAATAATTTAATATAATATATGTATACGGTGCAATAGTTGTAAATAATTTCTTTTCACTAATCAAAAGGATAGATTTGCATGTTTGTATCAAGTACAGGACTGATTTTAAAATGATGATGTAATGATATACAATAGATACATATACTGTTGTTGCGTTGTACGATATTATTACGTATCTTACATCTACATTGTGGATATAAGTTGGTGTTTTTAACTTTGTCTTTATTAAAGAACAAATGAAAGCGCTCCCACCAAAATGTGACATAATTGCGATCAAATTGTCCATCGTGGCCGTCAACAAGTGTCAACTGTCAACTCTGACCCTAACCTATTGGCCAAGAGAGTCACCGTTTTAGTCAGAGGCCGTGGGAGGCTATCTATGGGAATTCTAAAAGCATTGTTTTTGCCAATAACGACATGTTCACACCAGGAACATTGGCGATATTTTTGTACGACTTCAAGAAGTTGTGGGTCTTTATTCAAAATTCAAATATGTATATAAGAAATTTAATTTTCAATAAATAATTTTCGGTAAATAAATGGTCTGTTACGTATATACGTTCCCTTTGGAGACGGTGGACGTGCACAGGCGCTAATTAAAGATTTAAGTTGACACCTGGTAGATAATACCGGTGACGCCAGAGCTGGTGCTTTCCTCGCTCAACGAATAAGTATCGCAATACAAGGAGGAAATGCTGCCAACGTTAAAGGTACACTGCCACAGGGACAAAAAAATTTGTTTTAATTGTATGAATATTGTAAATGCTGTATCTTTGTGTGTTGGGAATAAAATAATTTATTCATAAATAATTTAACTCTTCATCAGTATTTTAAAAATAAATTATTCATTTTAAACAAGGGTTTATGAAACCGATAAATAGCGAGTAGGTAATAGGAAAAACATAACATTTTATTATTGAACGTTCAGACTGCCTGGGAAACTGTCATTGATATGGGAAAACCAATTAACAAAGGGCCATATTAGCTGAGCATGATTGTGCACAATTTAACTGGTACAAAAAAAGTAAAAACAATGAAATAGACACAGAACTATGTCTCTCTAGAAAGAGAGTTGTAGAGTAGTGCTGGAATACGTGTGTTTATAATACCTGATAATTATATTCAGGAGAAGCTGTTTTTATATGTATCTACAATTGTTATGAAGTTTATGAATTTGTCGGTAGGTAGGTAAGATTGTTTTCAATAGAAAGCCACGACATTTGTGTATTAGATATTTATCTGAAAAAGGAAACATGGTGGTCGCATTTACAAAGTATTCTAAAAATGATTTTGCCAAAAAAAGGCACTCCTAGAAGAATGAAATAGAAACGTGACTATAAATAAATAAAAGGTATATGAATTAAAAATCAATTATTATTATTATATTAATGATAGATACAAAATTATATACTAAGTGACTTACACTATTTATTTTGAAAATAATAAAAACCCTACAAAGCCTAGTTCTAGCCTCTAAACGTAATTGCGAAGACTCCTACCATAATATTCAAAAGAAATTTTGTAAGTGCCCGTTATAATTCATAAAATTATTGAGGCCTATACCAAATTAATGCTCAAAGAGTATTCTATTTATCGCACTTGAAACAATGGCCGCCAATACGTACGGAATACTACGTATTAGAATACCGAAAAGTTACGTGTCGAGAATCATTGCATTGGCAACTTTCGGCAAGATGAGACAATGATGTAATGGCGATTGATACCAATTGAGATGTTAGGGCTGTGAAAACCAGCCAGCCAGTGTTACATTTTTTAGGTCTGCGATGTGCTGGTTTCACGTCCTTATCATGAGTTTATTAATACCTGTATTTTCGGGTAAGATCGAGTCGAGTCTTGCCGCGAACAACGAATCCCGTATGTTTTTGACATATCATCATGAGCACATCTCACATACAAACCCTCAAGTACATACCCTCGCTTTTACACCATCACACAACACAGTCGAATTAGGTATTACATAGATCAGCCGAATTAAGAGTATTGAATAATTTTTATTGTTTTTTTTCCGTTTTGTAAATTGTCTGAACTTTTTTGTAGATAAATATGTATTCCAAGATGGAGTTGAAGAAGAAAGCCAAAGATGGAATACATAATTATTTATATTTTTAATGTTATCGTTTGTTCTCTTTACATAAAAAGTACAGTTCTACTCCTATTCTAAACTCCACTTAAACGGCTGGACCGATTTGAATGATTTTTTTTGTATGCATTTGGGTGACTAGATGGTTTAGGTTCACAAATCAGCCCGGTAGATGGCGCTGAAGTTATTCATACTTTGTTTAATATCGTCAACGTCTAACGGGTCCGCTAGTTATATGTATATAATTTTTGCAAGCTATAGAATTACGAAATATTTAAAAGTCAAAACATATACACATCTCATTTAAGTATAAAACGTCTAGTTGTAAGTAGTATTTAGTAATTTAGAAGTAGAGAACAGGTGTAAATTTTTGGAGATTTTCATTTTTATAAATAATAGTCATAGTACATATACTTAGAGTTTAATAATTAATATTTTACTTATGATAAAGACATACAAAAGTAAATTTTAATTGCACTGAAACTCACAACTTGCTGAAGTCAAAAAGACTTGCATTTTTAAATGTAATAGGAGGCAAACATAACATCAGGTTATGTTTGCCTCCAAACCTGCCTGCAAACAACATTAATGAGCACAATTTAACTGGTACAATGAAGATTAAGAGAAAAACTAAATAGACACAAAAATATGTCTCTATTGAAAGAGAGTAGTCCCTCTGGACTACGGGAGTTCATAATACATTAAATAATTATATTCAGGAGAAGATGGCTTTGTAAGTATCTACTATTTTTATGAAGAGGTGAACTTTATGAATTTGTAGGAATCTCTGGATTCATATTATTTTTCCAATAGAAAGCCACGTCCGCCCCGTGTTCTGTAAAAAAAACGTTGCATTTGTACTAGACTGTTTTGAAGAAAAATTATATTTTTTCCATTCCATTTAAAAATTGTCCGTTTATCGTCTTTAGTGACACCTGTGTCTAACCTAACCTAACTAATCTAACTAAAAGCCATGTTAACAACGTCAAATATGTAAAACAATGATTTATTACACTTAGAATTATTGACATCGTCTTCACATGTCATTTATAAACTGGAACTCGGTAGTATTATTAGTAACTGTTAGTAGATATAGCAAATGTAGCTATAATAAATGTACCTATTATATGCCTTTTGTTGTGTCAACCCTAGT
Organism: Pieris brassicae; assembly: GCF_905147105.1. NCBI lineage: Eukaryota > Metazoa > Arthropoda > Insecta > Lepidoptera > Pieridae > Pieris > Pieris brassicae. The sequence goes on from NC_059669.1 coordinate 1,507,425, forward strand.
ACACAGGAAGGTGTTCAATATAAAAATGGCGCTAGCGTCGTCTGGCCGGCGTCTGCGCAGCTTGTATGCCACTCGCATCCCGCCCTTCCGTCCCATGTCAACAAACTCGAGGAATGCGGTGCAATGTACTTCTATGCACTTGATGCATGATCTGAATGGTCCACCATGCCCAAATTCACAAATATGTACTTTAAATTTGCTAAATTGGTCAGGTTAGGCTGCCTCTGAGAAGTTAGAACATAATGTAATAATAATAAAAAATAAAGATCTGATTGTTTGTGTTGAAAAATGTCGACAACTACTGGACCAATTTGAAAATTTTGTTCACCATTATAATCCTCTATTATCCCTGGTGAACAGGCTGTAGAAGGTACAACAAAACAAAATATATTCCACTACAAGTATAGTGCGAGTCAAAACAATACAATAAACTCGTTGTTTTCGTTGCGTGTTTCTTTAGATTCTACCCATGAACTTGTTAGCAGTGTTGGACTAGTAGCGTAAGACTTGATCCTTGAGGTAATAGGTTCGAACCCTAGCTGCACCAATTCCTTTTCTGTATATCAATACATGCACGTACGGTGAAGGAAATTAATGTTAGAAACCGTGTATATCCATGTATACGCTGGGCCTCAGATCTGTAATTGTGTCGTGATCATTTGTCAATCTTATATCAGCCTCCTGTGCTTTACCACACCGTCTTTTTGGACTAAGGCAAGCCGGTTTTCTCACGTTCACCGATTGATCATATTGAGAGGGTGATCATGAGAAGACCATTGGTGTGGGGGATCTAACCTACGTTACCTATGAGAGTGCACGCTGAAGCCACTAGTTTTACACTGCTCAAATTATTCAAGTTTTATTTAAATATTAGCGTAAAGATTTTTTATATACTTAAAGTAAATAATTTAAATTTATTTAACCGACATTCAAGGCTGTCTATGAAGAAGTATTACAAAAGGTATAAATGATTTACGTGTTTGCATACAAAGTTTGGACAGTTGGTTATGGTATTCGATAAAGTGATATTCACAATTAGTAACAACTTAAGGCTGGCTACACATCTTATTTATAATACTAATATACTCGAACAAAACAAAGTGAGTAAATGAGAGAAAAGACTGTCTATATACTAACATGAAACACGGATATCTGAGGTTCAGACCTAAAAAGCATGCTACAACACAGCTTGCCTTCTTTTGTTTCAAAATGGCGGATTTATAAAGCATTTTTTCATCGGAACACTTTCAATTCTTATTTAGGCAAAAATTTATAGCGTTTAGAGTTTTATAACATGAAATATATTATATAGATTGTATTAAAATTTAAAATTCTAGTGATATATCCCGGCTACGTACTGGCAACCGTGCCCGTGATTCTTGAAAAATTATAAACCTTCCTAATAAATCATCCTAGATATTCCTACAAATTTTAATTCATGTGAACGGATGCCTGGTTATCCACATCACAGGTTCATACCTAGTTTGGAAACCAGTCTCCAAATACCTTCTCAACTGTAATCTTATTTATTGTTGTAAATGTTATATGGGAGAAAATAAATAACATAAAAATAAATAATTTATTAGTAACATAACATTACTATTCAATTTATGACACTCACGAATAACGTGGCTATCTATTGGTAAAATAATTTTTAAAATCAGTTCAGTAGATCCAGAGATTTCCTCCTATAAACACTTTACTTTATAATATTTGTATTGATTTATAAATTATTTATCATAGACCTAATCGGACCAAGTTGGCGTTTACCTCAAACAGCGCAGTTGTATAGCGATTGTATATAAAATACATTAAATAAAACATTTTTTTTGACACCGAAATAAAATAAAGTTTTATAGAACCAATCTGCCGCTATTGTAAATAAAATTATCAATACTAACATTGAAGTTCTTAATGAAAAACAATACTTTTCAAACGTAAAACATAAATGCGACTGAATAACCGCGTTGCAATTTTTTTTTATATAATAATTTAGTTAAATTAATTTATAATCAAAATATTTCACTTCCCTTATAAACGTAAACACTTAAATTAACTTTTAAATACGAGTTAAAAACCTTTTTATGTAAATTCTTGTGCTTCTGTAAAAAATATTCAAGCCGGTCAATCTTTGAGGCAAGATACAATTGATTTTCATATAGATGATGATAGATCACCTAGATGAAACATGTGTGTAGCATAACTATAAAACATAAAGAAATATGTTAATGATACATTAATCTTAATTATTACGGTCACGGGTTTTTTCTTTGGTTCGTTTAAAAAACGATTTTTTTGGTTCGTTGCGCTTAAAAGGGCCATTACCTACCATTGACTACCATTTTAATTATCTACTTTAAAGGGCTGTATAATAGTTAATGGTATGTAACCCGTACATTTATAATACTAAAATAATTGACGGTAATTAATTATGTACTCTTTCCATGTTGATGCATGGAAATTATAAATCAAAGTTAATTACCATGTTAATCATATGAATTTTACTATATCAAGTTATTATGGGTAATGTGATGTATGTCTAGTGATTTAAGCACTCGCCCATGATGTATTCGGTTCAATTCCCGACTGTATTAATGCATTTAGTGCGCCATTTCTTGCGCGGCAAAAAAAATCCTAACAATTTATTGACTCAACCATTTCACCATCCGTATCACTTAGACGTCCCTCGTTCCACAACTGAGCGTTTTTTAATGCAAGCGCATCACAATCATGTGGAACCAGCATTATTCCCGAACCAATTCGAAGGACAACGCACTCGCGAGCCCTCTCTGAAAGTGTCCATAGTATCATTTAACATCAGATGAGAGCCTCCTACCCGATCTCACCCTGTTCTATAAAAAAAATACGCAAGGTTGTATAGAATCATATAAAGAGGTATATAAGATACCAATGCAGCCGTATCAGGTAACTAGTCTTTTTAAATCTTACGCAACGTATATTATTAGCAAAGTAAATGAATGAAGGGTGAATGGTCGATAAATGCTAACAAATGTTTACTTGGCGACGGAAAAAATGCGCTGATACAAATTGTATTCCACGAACGGAATAATTATTGAACGTAATATTAGAACTTTAGAGTGTCATATTTGGAAAATATGCTACATTCTTTAATGTGGCGAAATTTTTCCGTTATTTAGACGAAAATAACACTATTAATTAATCTTAGACTAATTTTAATGTGTCAAAATTTAACAGTGTCCTGTCGGCTTAACAATAAAACTGTGATAAAAAATGATTCGATACACATATTCAGCAACTCCATGGAGACATTTCGCGTCGTTTTCGAGACCTTGCTGTGGAAATTTGCTATTATTTTATTTATTCCTACATTATTATGTATTTATAGCGTATATTTGCGGTTGCTTGGCGACTTAATACAAAGAGTCTGCTCTTTAGTTGTGCTGCGATACCACCGGCTGCTCGATTGTGTGGAAGTTCCATGGATCTGCTTAACACTGCGCCTTCTTAAGTTCTCATGTCATTTTCACGCTCGTTTCCTATAACATTTTTTCATAAGTATCTGATTGTCGTCCTTGTAATTTTGATATTTGAGAGCAAAAATAAAATAGTAGTCATTTACAATTTCAAAGCGTTATTAAGCACCTATTTGTATTGCTACTGCGAATTGTTATTGAAATTTTTTATTGTAGTGTTATTATATTGGAAAAAAAATTATTTTAGTATATTATATTAATATTTCCAATTCATAAAAATCAACAGGCTCGACTAGTTGGGACATGAGCACCGAATGGCGGACAACAGAAGCCCAAGGTCCTTACGGAACTCACAACCAAGAGAAACTCCGATAGGCCGTCGTTGGTGGGTTGAGGTTGTCAAGTATCTAAACAATAGGGGTTAGAAGTTGGACGCAAGCAGAAAATTATACACCCACAAGAGGCTGTATAGATATTGATGATGATGATATTTTTTGGTATACTTTAATACATAAATATGCAAGGATTGACTGTTTATGTCTTTTAAGTAAAATAAAAAGTCGCGGAGAGTTTTTGCCAGTTCTTGCCTTGCGAACTGATCGTAAATGTAAGTTTAGAATCAATTTAACATCTTTTCTGACGTTCATAATTGTACTTGGTTACCCATATGAATAAAGTTATTTTTGAGTCTGTGTGACCGTACTTCCACAGAGCTCGTGTCACCTTTGTAAGACCGAGTATAAATGTGTTGTATTGAAAAAAATGCCACCGTTGCGTTAGTCATGCATCTCGCATGCTTCGAGCCCAAAGAAGTTAAAGAATTTAATGTTAAGGGATTGAATTTTGATTACCGTCTGTTATGTCCACGGAATAGGTAAGTGGGAAATGCCGGTCGGAATTTGATTAGTTTCGTCGCTTGAACTAAAAATTATTTGGTTAAGAAATATTAGTTTTTAAATTAGCTATCACCTCGACGTCCGTCGTTCCACAACTGAGCGTTTTCTAAGGCAGTTTTTGGCGCGCACCACCACTATGTGGAACCAGCTGCCCACTGAAGTATTTCCGAACCAATTCGACTTAGGGTCCTTCAATAAAAGAGCGTACCAATTCTTGAAACGCCCGGCAACGCACTTGCGAGCCTTCTGACAATGTGAGTGTCCCTGGGCGGCGGTATCGCTTCACATCAGGTGAGCCTCTTGCCCGTTTGCCTGCTATTGCATAAAAAAAATTTCATTTCACTCACGCGTCTTTGCAAATAAATACTAGCCTTGTCACATAATTTTTTTTTCAATATTAGCTGTTTTTTGTTGTTGATTTGATTACGCACTTTACACTTTTTGACGATAATTTAAATGATCCTAATCCTTGGGATTAATTTGCTCCAGTTCAAACAATTTCTATGACTCAAAATTTAGCGTTTAAAAAGAGTGGCGGAGAGTTTATTGCCAATTCTTCTTGCCCGTCTACGCCCTTGCCTTGCAAACTGGTAGTAAATGTAAATTTAGAATCAATTTTACATATTTTATGTTGACGTTCAGTTTACTATGATTGTCTGGTTGAGATCGCTGGTTGGTTAACAGCTGGCCACCCGTTGGATCCCTAACAGTTTGTTTTGTTTTTAATGTAGCAAAAATGTAAATAAATAAAAAATACTAGCTTCCACTTAAAAACTTGTTTTTAAGGTAAAAAAATTAACGTAAAACTATCTCCTGCAATTACTGTTGTTTACGTTATACAATTAAAAATAACATTATGAAATGATGTATGATTTTTCTGATGCGCCTGCGCACGCGATAGTGTAATATACGTGACCTTTGGATAGCCGGTCTCCTTTAAGCAAATAATTAGCTTTAATGATTAACTATGAAACAAACAAAATAATAACTTCTGTTTAAATGCATTCATTTTTTGTGCTCTTGTGCGACGTTTGAAATATTTATTATACGAGCAGTAACAAAATACTGTAGTATATCATAGTTTACTTATTACTGTTTACTGAGCAGTGAAAGGCTAGTAGCTTCAGCGTGCAATTCCCATGGGTTCGATCGGTACGATCCCTGGCTGTGCACCAATGGATTTTGGTCTATGTGCGCATTTAACATTCGCTCGAACGGTGAAGGCAAACATCGTGAGGAAACCGACTTGCCTTAGACCCAAGAAGTCGATTAGATTGACAAATTATCATGAATCAGATACTTAAATCTGAGGCCCAGACCTGTATTACTGTACCATTATATATGTACTATTTACATTCGAATATTGTAAGCTGTCGGAAAATGTTGATCACAATTTATTATTTAAGAAACTTTTTCAATGCTGAATTCCAATCTAAAGGTAAGATACTCAAGTAGTCTGAAAACTCAATGGCTTTATTTCTGAAAGCGATTGTCAGGCTGAAAGGGCCTTGACAACTCAGATCCACCTGTTTTGCGAGCTTAGCACTGCAGAAGGGCACCTGAAGGCTCATATACTCAGAGGCCGGAAACACGTCGATCGTGTTTAAGGGTTTGACATCGCACTGACCGTAGCCGCAGGCAGGTTTGTATTTTTGTGGAACAGGGGCTGATGAGGCTCACCTGTTGTTAAGTGATACCGCCGCTGCCCATGGGATCTCTCATTACCAGGACTCACTTGAGTTGCTGGCCTTACAAGAGTTGGTACGCTCTTTTCTTGAAGGAACCTAAGTCGGATTGACTTGACCTATGTCCCCCAAGTGAGGCAGACGGCTTCCAGCGTAGAAATCCAGCCTAATCAGTCCTGGTATCTTAATTTCACTTCACATCATTCTAGCTTCCTGCGACTCTGCAATAGTATTTCGTTGACAGGATTGTTTTGGGCGGCCATGTTACCTTTTGCCTTGATTCTTCGAGGGCTTGCTTGGCAAAGGCGATGATGATTCTGCGCCTAAATGATGATCAAATCTAAACTCACTAGGGTGGATACCTAAGTTGGATTGTTTCAGAAATACTTCAGTGGGTATAGCTCCGAAAGTTGTGCGCGGCAAAAATTGCCTTAACGCTCAGTTGTGAAACAAGGTGTCGCTTCAGTCTTTTATTTTTCGTGTGAGACAAATAAACATAAAAAATCTTGCAATTTGGCTTATAGTCATGATGGTAATAGCGTAGTTAACGCCCACTAAACCACAAGTTTTGTAATAACCCAAACACGTTGATCTAAAGACCGTCTGTTAGATGTTCGAATTCGCGGGAAATAATTAGTGGCTTGCTCCATTTTCAATTAGTCTAAGAGAATCAACTAGTTTTTACACACAAAATACATATCATCATTTACAAAATACAATCAAATATTTTTATGAATACCAAGAAAAGTATGTTTGTTCTGCCTAGATGGAAAATTAACTGTAAAAACTTTTCTCGGAACGCCCCCATATGTATAATTTGTGTCCAGTATTATAAAATAAATATTTATTAACTAAATAGTCACACATCTCACAAACATGCACACACATAAACACATACATATGCACAGACATATCATTGTCATTACACACATTTGGTTTTGTAATTTTTATAAAAGCTGTTTGCTTCCTAAATACAAACAAATATGTATAATTTAATATTACTGTTAATTAGATTAAAGTTATATCGTTACCTGTTTTAGTTTGTAGTCATAATAATATATTAAAAATAAAAAAAAAATCTTAAAGAACCTAGTTACTATGAATTTAACCAATTTTGTTAACCGCATATTTCAGAAAACATAGGGCAGGGAAAGACCTGTTTTCATTTATAATTATAAATTGCAGTTCCATGAAAGTAGTACACATATGTCAAATCAGCATGCAAATGTTAAAAACAGTTAAATTATGAGTATAACAATATATTCTATGTCAAAACTATAGCTTTAAAATGGCCTTTTAAATAGCTTTTGGGTCAATGCTGACTATAGTTAATCGCTTAAACAACTACTCTTTTTTTCTACACACACATAAAAATATCTTGGTCCAAACTACATCAGCTCCTGGACTCGAAAATATTGAACATTGCACAATTAGTGACAGTCAAAACAATGCCTTCATATTTAGAAACTGTTCGAGAGAAATTTTTCTTAACTCAACGCCTCAGTATACAACGCTTGTTTTGTATGTACAATAGTATAATATTTCCAAGACAACCAGTAATGTACGCGGTGTATAGGAATGTTATTAATAGAAACGCAGACATTATGGCCTAGTTGGCAACGGGATCACGCCTACGACACGAAACCAAGAAAATGCTGTCGCTAGGAAAATTAAGTAGCCGTTTTTAGATGAAGCACTTAAGATAAATTGTTTTATAAATAGTTTTAAATAACGAAGCCGACTAACGATTTATGAAATTCGTTTCATGTTAGTTGTTAATCATTGCTATATTATATTTAATGAAAGTTTTAATTAATTTAAATACATAACTGTCTATGGTGCGTTCAACATTTCAAAACATCTGACAGCAAAGTAAACTTACTGACCGAGTTCACTGAAATATAACGATTTTACTTGTTGAGTTTCCTAAATAATCTCGCCAAACTATAGGAAATTCACGCGAATACTTTAAAACTTGTACAGCATATAGTGGTGGTATCTACTACAGTTAAATTCGTGATTCCGTAAATAGCTATTCGCTTTGTACAGCTTCATTTTAACTGAGACAAAAACACAATGAGGATGTAATAAAGTACCATCCGGAGCACCTCCACGAAGATCGTTCCACAACTGAGCATTTCTTGGGGCAGTTTTTGCCGCGCACCGTGTTGAACGATCTACCCACTGATGTATTACCGAACCAATTTGACTTAGGGACCTTCATGAAAAGAGTGTACCAATTAAAAGGCCGGCAACGTACTTGCGAGCCTTCTGGCATTGGACATTTGCTTCCTATAACATAAAAAATAAGAATAAAGACATGTAAAAAAATACAGTCATTCCCACAATGGACGAAAGTTTATTCATTTCGTCCCCTCGTACTCAGGATGTTATTATAAGTTGGATAGCAAAATAATCTGCAACTTGTAAGCGTCAAATCGCCTTAAGCAAGTCTGCGGTATTGTTACGGCTAAATAATTCAATGTCAGGGGATTCTATTAAAAAATTATGTACAATGGTTATTTTATTAAAATACATTTTTATAAATTACATTTTAAAGTGATAGTGAGTCTGACAACTTAACCACTACAACCCTTGCGAGATATTGGCGAGTTTTTGCGATAATTTATAATAGGCAAGTAGGTGATTAGCCTTCTGTATCAGTCACCTGCGCTTATGCGGTGAAAGGCATTTTTTAAAACTCTTTTGACCCATCAGCCATCCGTTCTATATCGATTGATATCTTTCCCCTTCCCGCTGGTTCCATGAACGCTACGTTAGCGAGGACTAGCAGTGATGCCGGGTACTGGGCCTCTTCACCCCTTAAAGTAAAATTCGCATATAGAAAGAAAATACCATATGTCCCTGTCCATGTGTCAAGTGTGATTCGAACGCACGCAGGGTTAATCTTCTAATTTTAAACACAAGCGCATAGATTTTACATAGATTTTGTATTTTCGTTCAGAGGAATACTGCGACTTAATTTCATGTAATACGATAAGTTTGTACTTTTCGTGACTACAAAAAATCCACTTTTGATAGCTTGCAATTACTTGCATTCGTAACGTTAAGGTCTACTACTCCGGAGCGTTACGTCTTCTCCTTCATATCCGGTACTCTCTAATAGAAGAGGCGATGTGATACGCTTCTATTAGAGTTCATCCTGCTGCATTGAGTGAACATTCTAGGACAGACTTGGTCTGGTCAGTCCAACGTGTGGGTGACTTTCGGCGGGGTCCTGTGCATCACCTTCCCTTGGACGACAAGACGTTCTATCGACTGATCACCACGCCAAGATACGTGTCCGAAGAATGTAAGGATGCGAGATTGTACTGTTGATAACGCTTAGTATTGAGACGTTTTTACGAAACTCGTTCCGATATATAATAGTTTAACATTTTTGATGTTTTCATGCTATGTATTGCTTTTCTGGTACAATGGCTATATGGTTTTTACGTATTCTTTATGTAAGCACTGTTGAACAAAGAGCACCCTTCAACCCACGAACTCCAAACAATTATTAGTAGGAAATCGAATGTATGTAGAAGAAAGAAAAGTGAAGTGAAGAGGGAAGTGAGAAAATATATTTTGAGCATATTGGTATAAAAACTTGTATATATTTCGAGTTAAGGATGCCAAATTTCCTGCACAAGACTAATTATCGGTGCTGACTCGTAATATCGAGGTCGTTGATCTTTTCGCGATCAATCAATTTGTGAATGAAAACAGTTACATTCTTGTCCAATATCTTACTCATAAACGAAAGTTTGTAACATAAAATGGAAATTCCTTCCTTCAATTGTATTGAAGTTAATTTTATTCTTATATAATTAAGAACAAACTTTTCTTGTAATTATCAAGAAAAGAAAACGTTCACGTGGCTGTTCGCTAACCAACGGATGAAGTGAAAGATTCATAGTCTTCAAAATTTTACACTCTTATAAGAGTCAGACAGATAGTCGCTCCCTATGTTTACTTGCTGACCACGACGCCCAGACACGAGGCGTCGACTGAAGAGAGAACGAGAGTTATTCTCAAATTTAAAATTTGAGGCAGCTTAATCCATTTTAATTCTTGTGTATTCCAGATAAACTGTTACAATTTGTTATATTTTTTTTAATAATTTATTTTAGTATGATCACCCCTTTTCAGGTATGTTTACCAATAAGGACCAGTTCCTTTACTGGCCCAAAAGATGTTGGTGCCCGCTGTATTTTTAGTCATTCATCCAATACCTTTTTATAAACATATCATATTACTAACAACAACGACTATCGACTCTGACATATAGCGATAACCATTTAGTAATCATAATTACAAGGGCAAAAAAGCTATGTTATAATGTAAAATTCGGGTTTTTTATGCTGCTACCAAAGACAATGCTATCGAAATATATATTATTAAATTATTTCTTGTACGAAAAATAATACTTCTTTGTCTGCGCCAACGCATACGTTACAATCGCAAAACAGGTGCGGCCATTGATTAAGGTTTTAAAACATCGCCTTATTAACCCAATTACCTATAAATTAAGTCTATCGGAATCGAAAGATATGAAGATTATTTGTCGCCTGTCGCCAGCTTATCACTTGCTATCACCTTGTTAATGCCCATGCCACGTTTAACTAAGTAATATAGGTTTCCGGAGCGAGTTTTGGAGCGAAAATCTTTATATTCTTTACAATTCAATTCAAATTCAAAGTTCAGAAACAAACACAAAAAAGGGTCAGTAAAAATTCTTACATTTTTTGAAAGGCCGTCGTGTGCAACAATTCTTTTCATTAAGTTAGTGTCTTTTTGTGTTTTCTTCAACCAAGTTCTTGACAAATTGAACGACGGATGTCGAGGTGGCCTATGATTTCACTTTAATATATTATACAATAAGAACCCACTGATGCTGTATAAAATAATTGTTAGCCAAAGTGTCGAAATATATTTAAATAAATAAAGAAATTACAATCTGATTAATAAACAAAATAATTATCAATTAATCAATAATTAACAGTCAAATTGTATGATAAAGTTTGTCTTAAAAAGACTACGTTTATTGACAAGGTAAAGTGATACGGAATACGCCAGAGGCTAGGCTTTATCAGCCTTCTGAAATACTCTTTCTTGTGGGACTCTTGCGGTGCCGTCCCCATTACACGTGGGAGTCACAAAGGGAGTAACAAGTTAGTAAAATATATTATTATTATTAATAGCTTCTTACAGAAATAACTGAAACCATTTATGAAGGAGGCAAACGAAGTGGTTGAAAGAAATGAATTAAGTGGTTAACATGATGGCAATGCTAGGGCTTGCAAATGCGTTGCTGGCCTTTAAAGTACGCTGATCTTACGTTAAGGACCTATCCGGTCGCCAAACTTAAAAAGTACATTGTTTCTTTCAATTTTTTGTCATCGTTTCTTAAAGTAGGGCGAATGGAAATAATATAAGGTGGAGTTGAGTAGTTTATGTATTCATTTTGAAAGATACACGATTTAAATAACTTCGATCGACAGAAAAAAAATCCAAACATAGCCAATTTTTAACACTTCATTTTAAAACGTAAATGTATATAGTACATGATTTTGAAATTTACACGATATATTTTATCGCAAGCCAAGTAATCCAACTCAGAAAAAAATTGATAAAATTACATTCATTTAATGTTTTACATAACTAATTATTATTACGGGCCGGCGCGCCTCTGTGCTCCAGCTCTCCACTGCAAACTGCAGTCCTCCCCGAGACTGACACAGCAATTCGTGCTGGGATAGGGCTCCTCTCGCGGCTCACTTAAAGGCTCTTACTCGTAACGGGTTGAAAATAGCTGGTTCCATAAATTGCTGAGCAAGAAGTGTCTGTAACCCAAACCGTACATTAATAATTAATTATATATTTCTGAGAAAAAACGTATGCATTCATAGACATAGCTTTGTAATCAATCAACGATTGATATGTCAAAGAATGTTAATTTAGTTTCAAATATATATATATAGATAATGATATGATAAAGTTCGCGCTAAATAAAATAATTAATGATTAGACAACTTATCATTAAATGAAAAATGCGTTGTACATTTGGTTTATTATTGGTTTTATAACAAAACATTATAAATATAAAAAGAATCTAGTGTTTTTTTTAAAACCTAGCTCTTTTCAGAAGCTCAGGGCACTTCGCAGGCTTGACAGAGCGACCTCACTGCTCTGAGGATTTCTTTCGTTGGGAAGGCACAGCCACGCATTCCAGGACTACGTGGGTGACTGATTCCGCTGCCCTGAAACAGCCACTGCACAAGGGACAGTCTGTTGCACCTGGAATAAAGAGATGTTTATAAGGAAAACAGTGGCCCGTAATTGTCTGTATCATTATTTTGGGATTAGTTCTGTTGAGGCTTAGAAGTCGCTTTGTCACTGGCAGTGCCATCTTTGACACTTTGCAGCCTGTCTGCTTTCCTTGGTCATGTAGAACTTCGGCTTTATTAATACTATTTAAATTAATCAGTATCTGCAAAGATTTTCAAATAGTCATAGACATTTGTGATTAAAATAAGCAAATTTTATTTAGTTAGAGGTATTAGGATATTGTCTGTATTTCTGTTAACCTAACAATCTTAATTGGGTACAAAACCGTCCTTTCGTATGAATGAACTCCTTATCAATAAAGTAGCGTTTGCGCAAGTAATCTAAAAGAATCAATAGACCACTCCTTCCATTTCCGGCCTCTTCAAATAACTTATCTCTTATGAAATTTTTTAGATTTTTATAGGATTTATACTTATACTAGCAATAGCTTATACGCGCTACTGGCACGCGGAACCTAACCCCGGTTGGTAAACGAATAAAAAGTAAAAGAAAAACGCGTTGGAGGACTTAAAATAAAATAGTTCTGTGATTACAGATTATAAATGAAAACGAAAATCGATTAAGTTTTCATTTTACAGTTTACTTAACTTCAGCGACGGTAATTGCTTGATTTTACGCTCTCTAAGTATTGTAAAAGAGTATTGCGCCGTATTAAGAGCAGAAAAGCCTAATACCCCAAAGGGGCCTTGGGGAATAGCTTTATGTCAGTCTTCTCACAGTGTGTCTACGTTATCACTTAGCGGCTGAACCTCGTTTATTCTTATGTATGTTTTTCAAACGGAATTCGATGGGTTGGAAAATTTCAAGACTAGTATCACATTGGGCCGCTCTCAGGAATTGAGAGTGTCTATGGGCATGTCCATGTATCACTCAACATCAGGTGAAGCCCCTTCTCGTTCTATGTTCTGTTTTATTAAAAAAAACTATCGTAATACACTAAGAAGAGAGAGAACAGTGTTTTTATTATTTCCGTGTACGGTTTAAATCTAAACATACGTTCACCGTAAGGCATTTCTCTTCGAAGCGTGCAATTTAATTGAATATATTTAAAAATGTATTCTGTTTACGACAGCCCAGAAAACGATCATCATCATCATCAGGAATCATTCAGAAAATTATTCAATAATATCCTAATTAAGAAGTGTTCAGGCCTATTGACTTCAGAGTGCGACTATCATTACTGAGGTCGTAGGTTCGAGTCCTGGCACCAATGGACTATCTTTCTATGTAATTTAACATGAAACATACTTACCTTTGACCTAAAAAGTCGACGGTGTGTCTCGTGGCCGATCACCTACTTGCCTATTAGATTGACGACTCATCATGAAACAGTACATAAATCTGAGGCACAGACCGAATCTATTTTGAATGGCCTAATTCTTGTTGTTTGAATATGTAAAAAGAACCTTCAGTATAAACTCATATTATTATAAATCAATAAATATCTTTATTTAGGGTTAACCCTTAATCGAATTTAGTACAAATACGACCCAGTATATCACCGGAAGCTTACCAAAGACACAATTTTGGGCGGAAAAATGACAGATAACAAATGAGTTGCGCAGTTGGGTTCGGGTGACGTAATCGCACGATAGGCTCAAGGTCACGGGCGGGCAAAGGATCAAGTATACTTCCTGTTAGGGATTTGACAAGTTTCATCACGAAATTCATATAACGAATGTAACAATGTTCTCACTACGTGCCCTGTGTACTTCTAAGTATAAAGTATTTAGAAATTGTCGCCTTTTTTAGCCTCGAATTGAAACTTGGACAACATCTACAATATGTATTTTCCCTTTAAAGTAAAAAAAAATCAGAGGCACTACAACCTTTTAGGTTAGGTTAGGTCTGTACCTCAGATTTCTGTATTTGTTTCATGATCAGTTGTCAATCTAATAGGCAAGTTGGTGACCATCCAGTACGCCGTCAACTTTTTGGGTATAAGGCAAGCCGGCTTCCTCGCGATGTTTTTCTTCATCGTTCGAGCGAATGTGAAATGACTCCCATACATGAGAGTCGCACGCTAAAGCATGTAGGCCAACACTGCTCTTGTGTATGTATTTTTAGTGCTTTATAAGACACTTCTTCCCGCGTACCACCACTTTGTGAAACCAGCTGCCATTCCTGGTATGTGAACCGTTAGGACTTATAGGCCGCCAACATACTCACAAGCCTGGTATTGCAGCTGTCCATGGGCGGTGGATAGATCAGACCCCTGTCTCGTTTACTTCATGTCCCATAAACCAACTCAAACTTTAATGACGTTCCAACCTGGCCTTGGTCTTATTCCTTCTGTTTCATTGATTTTTGTAAATCCATGTAGATACCACTTGGTGTGCTTTATACACATTTTCAAACACATGACGGACAAAGACGTGAAAGGCTTAGACGGCTGAGTTTGAAACCTTTCACTTATAACTTTACCTGTTTCACTAGTTGTAGGTGCACTGTGTGTGCACTAAACACACGCGTTTTTTCGGGGGACTGCAATTGTAGCGTGATGATGAAGAGCCTAAAGCCTTCCCTCAAAAACTGAACTATACTTTAAATGTATGCATGTCGACAATTATAATTAATTCAAACTAAAAGAAAGGTACAATTATTAAGCTCAATTGCAAGTGAAGTTTTAGCATTTGTAATTTTTTTTATTAACTCATAATAATTATATATATCACAGGCAAGCAAACTGTAAAACTGAGCGTTAACTCATTCACACAAGGATTAGTAAACTATGAACTGAAATAAATGGGGCTTAGTACTCTTTGTACTGACCTAGGTTTATGTAAGGGTGCTTATGTGTGGTCTAAATATGGGGTTGCTCATGCGTCATAGGTCAGTTAAGTGTAAAATACAGGGCCCTGGCAACGATGGCAAGTATTCAAATGAAGTAATTGTTAATATTCGCTTGAGTGTCCATGTACGCCATACTGCCATTTTGCCGACTTGAAACTATGTTTTACTTGTAATAAAATTCAATATTTTAGTGTATTCACCTATACCGCGAAGGTCGTAAGCGAATACGAAAAAATAAAATTAGTAAGAAAAACTAAATTGTCTATGACCTATGTCCTAATCGATATTACAATTTCGTTATATACTTATTTACTGAAATATACTTATTTAATAAATAATTTGATGTACTCATACAAGTATCAATTTCGGAAACGGCTAAACTCCTTTGTTATTTGTAACCAGGTACTGGGGTTCAATTACACCTTGTGTGGAATGAGCTTTTTGTACATTCACACGGAAATTAAGTTAAAACATTCCTCTATAATATAATATTTATGGAAGACAATTGGTATTTGTATATTTCATATGGTTTTAAATAGTCTCATTCCTTCTTTTAGTTTAGTGTACGCTTAAAGCGTGCACCTTTGATTTTTCCTTGTACAGAGACGAGAACATCATGAGGAACTCGGTATATCTCAGACCTAAAAATCGAGGATGTGTGCGGCAACGAATAATTACTAAAATCGGAGTCAAAAACGATTAATTACTATTAGATTATTTATTTGTCAACACTTCCCTACCTTAACTTACATATAAAAACGTATTACATAAGTTATAAGGCGATGGTCCTTCTAATCGCTAACAAGCGATTTCTTCCAGTATGGAAAAATAAAAAAATGAATACAGCAAACGAGGAAAAAGTACAGTAGACATATATACTGAAACTAGCCTAAATATTAAAAAAAACGTCATAACAATAGAATTATTAAAAATGAAATATTAATCACGGACAACATAACATTTGACGTAAGTTTCACTTCTTTCAGCGACTGTACCAATCGACGCAGGTGTGAACTCAAGAAATCTGACACATGATAGACTCGACAAAGAGTATTTGTAATTTCATATACATTTCTATAACATAAAAGCCGTGGGAAACCGCGCAAGGTGAAATAACTAGCTATCTATTTAACTGCATCATTGTTGCATACAAGAGCCTAAAATCACAATTTGATCGACTGTCAAATCTATGTTCAATGGAGTTCTAAGTATCCATAAATATTGAACTTACTAATTACAAAAAAGATAATTGCATTATTAGATTTAAGCTATTGCAGAATATGCTTAAAAATTTATTAGTTGTATTAAGAATATCCATAGCGCTAAATCACCTGCATCATGAGATTCACATATCACGTACATACCTCACTTTCACAACATCACACAGCACAGCCGAATTACGTATTTAATCAATGTATGTAATGTATCCATCGTTTGTTATATGCTTTGTATAGTTTTTTGTTAAATGTATATATAATAAAATATTAATGTGTAAAATGCAAATAAAGAATGGGTATATATGAAAATTATAAAATATAATTTGATTCTGCTTAGTCACACCGTAGATTTACAGTGAAATTTCAAAGTCCACGATATCATTATTCGTTATGATAATAAAACTCGGATTAAGGACATATGACGTATGCGCAAATTAATTACTATAAAAGTAAATAAAGCTGATTAAATGGGTCTTTATTTAATTTTCGCGTACATAACCTTGATGAAGATTACTTTAACTTCCGTGTAATGATCGATGTGTTATTACTAACTATTGTGTACAATTGATTGGCCTAGTCATTGCTAAAACAATTCTCCTGTTTACAGGGTTGGGTATTTTTTTGATTATGTTGTAGTTAAAATATGTTTATTATGGAATTTAAGATACAGGTATTACTCCACGTCATTAAATTTGAATCGGTAGACATCCCTACTCATCGGCAAAGAAGATTGAGGGTGTAAGCTGAGAGTCAGAGGTCAGCGTTAATAGCTCTTGGTACTCTTTTCCTAGCCTGTCTAGCATTAGTTTCAGACCCTTCTATCAACTAGATAATCGTTAACTTTATAGTAAGCCTTTTTACACAGCTCATTAATACATTTCTTAAATATATTAAAAGACGGAAATAAAAGAGCCTCTGGGATTTCATTAAAGAAAAGTTTCCCTTTTCCCAGAAAATAAGACATAATATCAGGACCATTTTTGTACATTCTGGTGTCCTCTATAGAACTCTATGTCTCTATTGTGTAATAGTTTCCGTTGCGTACGCGATGTGAGGATTTTATTGGTATATTTTTTGGGTTGGATTATCCATACGCTTTTATAAGGATCCCTAACATTTTGCATATATAATGTTTAAAGAATTTTATTTCTCGTTACAAAAATAGTATTTTATTTAGATGAGAAACTGAATAAGTATATACGAACGAGATACACGTCAACCGTCACAACTTCAGTCTACTATGTATCTTAAATGACCTTTTGAACTGGTTAAAGGCGCTAATATTACAAATTTTAGACGGTTATTGACGAAATAATTGCACACCCTCATACTTAATAGACTTCTTCAATAAACGTATAAAAGATTATGTAGGATTATGGTTGAATAAGGTTTCAAATCGGTCCAGTAGTTTTGGAGGCTCTTCAATGTAAACAATGACATCTTTACTCTTTAATATTACTGTAGGTGCTGAATCTTGTATCAAAT
The DNA here is from genome assembly GCF_905147105.1 of Pieris brassicae. Lineage (NCBI taxonomy): Eukaryota > Metazoa > Arthropoda > Insecta > Lepidoptera > Pieridae > Pieris > Pieris brassicae. The sequence goes on from NC_059669.1 coordinate 1,525,307, forward strand.
AAGCTAAAGGACATTCTGATCATATGTGTAGTACATCCAATTCTCACGTGATACATAATCGTGGAAGCTCTGGTTATCATATCTCACTAATAACAGTAGGTACAGTCCACTGCAGTTACAGGGAAACGCATTTTCCACAATGCACTGACGGAATGTCGCGATGGTAGGTTGACCATAGTTTTGGTTTCTTAATTTAATTTGGAGTTGCGTTTATTATGTGACACATTTGAGCTAAAAACTTGAAATATGTTCTGTTTACTTATGGTCTACAAAATAACTAAATCGAAGGAAGCAATAAAAACGAATACACTTTTTATTTATTGTAATAGAACATAATGCTTAGCTAAAAGTGATACGTCTGCCCATCACCCTAGAAAGGCTTGCGAGTGCATTGCCAACAGTTCACTCTTATGCAATAATCAGTATTGATCTATTTAATTCAACATTCACTAACAATCTTAAACACCATCTTCTTAGCCTGTCCTATTCTGAATTGGAATGCATTATTCTTGTGCAACAGTAATTCAATTATACAACTGTAAGTGTTATGTGGAATTAAGTCATGTATCTTAAATCTGTAATGTATCTTAATATGGAAGAAACTAGCTGCACATGACACAGGGAATTGTAAGAGAATTAGTTACAAAAAAAAATTAATTTTTATTATGCAACAATTAGCGTTTTTAACCGTAATTACAGTTATTTGGTGATGATGAAACAACAGCAAATCTCAATAGACATTTAGTACGTGTGCTGTGGCTGTATAACAATTGTCTTAGTGGTACGTTTATGTAATAATCATAGGTAAAGTTATGTATTTTCCCATACAATATCCATGTCTCAAGTGAGCGTGGCACACTATTTGTTATCGCTATCTTATCGCTGCGTGATTAACCCATTTTCAAGTGTGTATATAAAACATTTGTTTTGAAATGTTTATTTGTGCTGGAATCAGTCAAAACTGTGTGCTGTGTCAACTTTCTTCTATGTTTCCTGTTGTATCGGCCCCGATTGCGCAATTATATGAAATTATATTATTGTCATTGGCGTTTAGGTACACAGAAGGTTTGTTTAAACAGGATTATAATATTATACATAGTCTCGAGGACATTTGAGTAATTTCGCTATTAATAGTTTTCTTTTTTATATCATAAAGGATTCTATACGATATTTAAAGAAGTGTAGGAAAGATTATTCCTCTCGTCTGTACGCCCTTGATATGAGAACTGGTTTTGAACTACATTACTTTTTTAGTGACGTTCAGGTACATTACGTTACCTACATTATATTTTGAATAGAATACTAAAACTTAGAGCGTTGGTTCACTTAAATCACCTAGGATACATCCAACACATTGGAAAAATATTTCCGGTTGCTTTTGGAGTCCTCCAGGGTCTCAGAAGACTCGCATATATAATGGATCTATAGCATCCTGTATCTGGAAGGTATTTTTTTATGAGATTTGGGTGTTTTTTTTGTGTTGCAGATCCCTTCAGCATTACCTGTTTACAGAAAAAGAGCATAACTATAAAATTTATCAATATTGTGTATGTCATGTATTTATTATATAATTTATATTTTTTTTATATTATATATTTATTCTTAATTTCAACATTATCGCATTGGCTTAATTCTGTAGGGATATTATATATATTTCTATAAATATAATTTTATTACTATTTAATGAACCGGTGAGATTTGTAACTGTATACGTAAACACGGTTTAATCATTTTCTAAAGATTTTTAATAATTAATAGGTTTATTTTATTATTTAAATCCTGTTTTGTTCCACTCAAAGTCGAGAACCAAAGCTAATAAGAGTTATCAGTCTTGGGTGGGCAGCATCTGTTTAGACACCTTACCAGATTTTAGCCTTGAAGATAACGAAGGTAAATAGGAAAGTTAAATACTTGTCTCGTGACCTACAGATGTTAAACTCAGTGGAACCTATTAAATTGGAAGATTTGAAGATCATCGAATAACTCGTTCTAACTCTTTTGAGTCGGTTATATTACGTACGTATACTGTACATCTTACAAGTTATTAGCTTATTACTTATAAGTTCTAAATTAATTACTTATAAAGTTTATTAAACCCTTTCGTAGAAAATTACAAATATATGATAAGATACATAGTAACGTTATTATTAGAAATCGCGTGTTTAGATTAAAGATTACAGGAATTCTTTTGTTATCAGGGCGGCGCCTGCGCGGGCGCCTCGATTAACTGATACCGCATTATCAACGTCAAGAAAGTGCGCTTACGTTTAATATACATATGTAAGAAACATGTCAATGGCTTTGCCCCGAAAATTTCTAAAATATTTTTACAAACAAAATTAATCACAAGCGTGACCCTATCATAAGAATACCCATATTCTAGAAGATATTTTCAAAATAAATGTTAAGAAGTGATATTTTAGCATTGTAATTGTAAAAGCATTTGTGTAATTTAGTAGTTTTTGATATTATTTTAGATATAACTGTACTATATTATTATATTTGATGGAACTAGGACCTATAGAAAAGCTAGTTAAGAAAAGCTAACAGCTGCGCTCTTTGCCCCTTCCTATACTGGTATTATATTTGAGAGTTACCGTTTCCATACAATTATTGATTTTTTATACGTATCACCTCAAGCTTGCGGTCCGCTTGCGGTTCCGACAATTGATAAATACGTAAATGTTATATAATATACGATTACACAAAGTAGGAAATAAATATTAACACGTTATCTTTAAACGATAAATAGTGCAATTGATAAGGGTCGACTATAATGTATTTACTTAGAAATCGATGCGTTGGAAATTCTTATAGTTGTGGTTTATTTATCGACTCAATAAATGTCACAAGTGAGTTCATGGTTCAGAGGATCAACTCTTGGAGTATTCGACTTCCATAACATTACCTAGAAGCCTCACCTCGTCGTACATCGTAATGGATATTGGGTTTTCATACTTATTAATATACAGATAACTTTACAAGGTAACTACCAACTCCTAAAAGGCCGGCAACGCAACGCCTTCTGGTAGTGTAAGTATCTTTAGGATATCACTGAACATCATGTGAAACTGCTCCTCCCTATAAGAGAGAGGAGAAAGTATTTTCTAAATCACTAGTAGAATAAATCTCTGAAGACAGATACAGCCACAAGTACATACAATTACATATTATAATAACGATCACGAATCAGCCAAGTTCGTGGAGCGAAGGAAATCCGCCAATCTTCAATGAATATTTAATTTAGCTATTGTTATCTACCAATGAACACTAAATCATGTGTTTCTTGTGTTTTAATGTATTTAAAGTATGTTAAAATACCTGACAAGTGTTATTTGAGCATCACTTTAATAGTCATAAACAATTTATAATAATTTATTTTTTTATTCGTAATTTATATTTATTGGACCAAATTGACTACCAACTTTGAGAGTTCAAGTTGCTGCATATTTCAGTTAAATTAAGATGTTTTTTTTTTGTCTTTATTCACATACATAGACGGTAACGTTTAACGTTACGATGTAGCTTTAGACTAATAGTATTTAAGTCTAACCTAATTTACTAAAATGGATATTTAACATAAGATCCACTGCTTACAATGTCTATTTAGGGGACACTCTGTTCTTATGTACTATTTTGTAAGTGTAAATTAAGCGTGATAAAAATAAAAATTAAATCAACATCTGTGCTAAATTTTGTCCCGCTGCATAAGACGCAACTAGATTGGTAATAAATTGCACATGTTACTCACCGATAGAGTTATTTGAAATAGTTAAAATAGCCCCTCGGTCTTTCGCCGAAGTGTGTAAATATTGGTGGCTTACCACGAGAAATATTATAAAACATCTGGTTGTCTGAAGTTACTTATTATTTTTACATAAATAATAATAAAACATTAAAATCAGACACGTATAGAACATAATCCAATTATCGTCATCACAATCAATGGCTATACAGGGCCTTGAATCCTCCATAAGCATTTTTCCCCATCGCAATCTATTTAGACCTTCATGCGTCCAACTTCGTACATCTTTTGTTTCGAAATCGTTGACAACTCCATCCCACCAACGCAGCCTCAGTCTACCGGGTTTTCTCTTGTCATGAGTTCAGTAAGGACATTGGGGTTCTGTTGGCCGCCATTCGGTGCTTATGTCCCAACCAGAGCCTGTTGCATTTTATATATTAGATGATATTGGTCGTTAAGGATGTTATAAAGCCAAAAATATTTTAAGAAACACAAACAGACTTTACTCTTTCTACTAACTTGCTACTACTAGTAGTAACTATAAATAATAATAATTTATTTGCAAGAATATAGTCCAAAAATGTTATGGTGGTACAATCTAAAGTTCGCTTATTTGCCACACGCACACACGTGCATATTTATTTGTCTTAAAAAGAATTTTACTTAGAAGATACATACATTATGAGGCATATCATTAAAGTCAATTCTTATATTATTTGTAGTGATCAAATATAACATTTTAAAAATATATTTTTCTGTTATCAAACTAATATTAATTATAATATTTCACGCAAATGATCATTAATACAAATGATCCAAAAGACGATCTCTAACTCAAAGATCTTTGTTTTTGGTAAATTATTATCGTCCTTGTCTGCCATACAAAAGGTGTTTTTTCTATAGAATTCCAGAGTAATTATTGCCAGCCACTTGGTTAACAATTTAGACAGTTTCAAGTTCCAATTTTATTGTAAATATAACCTGGAAATAAAGTAAATTTTCGTCAAGCCCTAGACTCAGCTAGTCCTGATCAGTTCATAGCAGCTCCTGTCCATTTAGCAGCTATGATTTCTTTCTTCTACCACTTTACCCTTGCTCTAGGTATATTTATACTAAAGTGTGGTATGTTGGTAAAAGCATTGTCAGGGGACAATAATCTGGGTTTAATCTCTGGATCTACTGAACGGATTTCTATTCTATTTTAATTTTTACACTACCCACGATAATTATGACTATCATAGGCTTTATAGTGCACAGTCCTGTTAGTCGGATTTGAACAGTTAGTTGAAGTTTCTTACGTTGCCCTAACGATTGGAGTTATATCATTGTGATCAAGAGAATAGTTTTAGTTTGCATATAAACATTTTAATAATATGTCTAACTTTTAAAATACACAATTACTCTTATATTATAAATAAAAACAAGTCCTACCCGCGATAAACTCAAACGGAAAATACGGAATTGAATGCGGCTTCACCAATATAAAGACGTTTAAGTTAAAGTTTAAATTTTCAGTCACACTTGCCTGTGAGAAGTCGTAATAATTTGAATAAGATAATAATGGTCATAGCACATAATCAATCAGGATTTTTCATAAAAAATATCCTTTATCCAATGTAATTTATAACGCGGGGTGGTCCAGACACGCCATGTTGCTTTAACGATCACCTCTTAAAGGAAATTTTGGCAATAAATAATTTTATACTATAAACAATGAACGAATAACATTTTTTCACGTCGATATATTGTTTATAGCTTAGAATTTATTAGTTTATTATTGCATTTGACATTTTAAGTCACCATCGAATTAGTATTTGGATATATAGTGACAAAAGTACATTTAATACAGTCAATAATATAAAACATTTGTATGCAGTCACTACAGGCGGGCAGCAAGTAGTGTCCTGTGTTAAGATAATTTTTTATAATGTAATAGGGGTATGATAACTGGACATTCAAACTCCCAGAAGGCTTGCAAGTGCGTTGCTGGCCGTTTAAGAATTGGTATGCTCTTTTCTTGAATAATCATGAATGATAGATTATATGTATAACGATGTAAGTTTAACGAAAGGCCATAATCAATAAGAATAATAAAATCTTTTTACTTCAGATACATCTATATTTCTATCGTATTCTTTTTAAATATATGTGTACCCTTTTTTAGGAAAGGTCTCCTCCAAATCCCGCCATTCCTGTCGCTCTGTGTGCCACTCTATCTAATGTTTCCTTAATCTGGACTAATCATCTTCTAAATTGTTTTCGTTCTCCTCTGTTACGTTTATTGTACCTTGGGCACCAGTTGAATACTTTCTAGTTCCACTTTTCTGTTCCTCTTGCCATGTGCGACACTCATTTCCACTTAATTTTTATCTATATTTTACCTGCAACCCAGTTAATCTTGTTTTTCAATTAATTACTAATTTTTTTTCTCACTCAGTAGTCTAAGTGCCCATTTACTTAAGCTTCTGTAGTTAGAGATTTTACGCTTACGGTCAGCTAACCAAAACACTACACGATAACTTGCCTATCTATGTATACGTGCCAGATGGTATTGGGCATTCCAACTACGTTATCAACAAAAAAAATATGGCCATCAATTTTATATTTTAAATCGAAAAATTTGAATCCTAATCAAATGCCTGAACGATTGTTCGTATGCTCTATCCGTATTAGTGAAGAATTATGAAATTTTTTGGTATAATATTAAACACCAATGTTTGTGACAGTACTTTATCACACGTTCTTGCATATGCACTGTGTCTGTTTATATTACATTATGGGCAATAAACTAAAATAAGTTGAATGTTATCGTTACATTTGGATATCACGTGAATGTTTACTGATATTTACATATACGAAAAAACGTATGCAGAAAATCAAACAAGGATGCGTACCTAAACTAATAATGGGTAAAATACAGGATAAATAGCGTGTTGGTAGATGGAAAATACATGCTTTCCTAAGTTTAGGGAGTAGACTCGCAGACTGCAGAAGTGTTGCTGCATCTGGCACAGGACAAGCTTTACGAGATTGACGGTCAACCTCCAGTAATGAAGAATGAATGAATAAAAAAAGCAAGAGAAAACAGTAATCGTATTTTAAACACGAATCTTGGCCATCAACAAAACGCCTTAGCTAGTACTGCGTTCCGTCCATCTTCTCGGTGGCTTCCTTTTTTATTTTCATTTTAAAAAGTTCAATAGCAACTTTTTACTAGGAGTCTCTAGGCTTGGGTTCCATCGTTTAAACTTTGTGGTGTGATGGATGTGGGATGGGATGGATTGTGGCAGACGTGATTCATATTACAATCCTACGCAGTCGATAAAAACAAAATGATTTTGCCTATATTCGGAAGTTGCAGGAAAACAAAATCCATCAAATATGGCCTGCACTTGTAATAAAAAAAGCATTTGCACATGCATGTTTGCACTAAATTAGCGGTGACGCCCGCGCAGTTTCCCACAAGCAATGGGAAGCGTCAGCAACGAATTTATCATATTAGATAAATTTATATCGAATGACAAAAAACTGAAAATGCAGAATTCAGGTTACTGAATTCTGCATTTTCACAACGTTTCGAAGTTTTCATTGTTGAACAACAATGAAAACTTCGATGTAAAAAATTTACTTCTAAACTAGGAATTTAACTACTTGCAAAGAAAAAAGTCAAACACCCTATCTTCTATTTCAACATCTGCACGCAACATCCACTCTCGCAAGCCCTCTGGTATTGAGATTGTCCATGGGTGGCGGTATTACTTAACATCAGGTGAGCGTCTTGCCCGTTTGCCTTTTTTATGTAGAAAAAATTGCCAGTTTTTTCTTTATATGTCGTGCTTCTCATTAGTTAATACCAATTTTGATAGAAAAACAATAATTAGATTACAAAATTTAAACGTCAGGCAAAGTTAATGGCATTCTATTCAGCCCAAAACTATTTAGCCAGCTATTTATTAAAAAATTATTTTATTTTTCTGACTGTACTCGGGCAGGATGTTATTTCGCTTCTCATTGAGCACACAAAATAAAGAACGTCTTCAAGTAATGAATGGTTCGCGTCGATCGCCGTTCGCCATTCACTCGGTCTTGTGTTCATCATAACTATGACATATTGCTTTATTAATTGTAGTGACACATGCATATATGTCCCAATGAACATTATGTTGGGATGTAAAATAAAATATGGATGCGATTGAAACATAATTTTTATTTATGAAGTAATTACTAATTACAAAACCACTAATACTTAAAAATGAATTATTTGTTAATTAAGAATCAAATAATAATAGTAATAAAGCCCGTTTATTATCCAATCATGACAAAAATGATAATATACAGCTTAGATTTTTTTACATTATTTTATTCATCTTGTTATCCTATACTATAAGTCAGTACCGTCGATCGGAACCCCTTCGGGGGTAAAGCCCTCCTCCAGCTTTTTCCAACTGACTCAGACAGGGCAAGAACAGTTACAAACAGGCCCACATGATGTTAAGTGATACCGCCATGGAAATTCTCAATCCACATTTTATTAATTAATCTATCGGCTTAGATTGTAAGACATAGCATGCCGTTAATTGTATTATCTTTTTCTTTATAGAACAGGGGGCAAACGGGCAGGAGGCTCACCTGATGTTTTTACCACTCTCCACTTACCATGGATACTCAAAGCCAGCGAGTGCGTTGTCGGCCTTTATTAACGATTGCTATCGTAACCTATAAGCTACGTCGATACATTTCCTGTTCGATGACGTCCAGACGTATAAAAAACAATTTAAACACGTTGCCGTTTTAAATTTCTGGTTGAATAATTACTGTAATCCAGTAATGATCGCTGCGCATGCACTTTTTCATACGATTACCATATTTATTAATTCCATATTAAGCACCCTTTTTCAAGTAATAAGCGCCGTACAATAGAAAAGTTATCGGTCCTGTTTGTGTTAGGCTGTGTTTACAATAAAGTTACTTTATTTTATTTTAATAATTTTCACTTGTAGATAAAATACTAATAGGATCGTACGATCGATAGCACGTGTAATCAAACGATAGGGGAGAGATAAATCAAGCAAAATCTTGTCAAAAAAACCACATGTTCCAGAGATCCAGAGAGACTCATCGTGACTTGCAGAGTGGAGGGCACCAGATATCAAAGCCGTCCCCACTCGCTGGACCGATCAAGTAAAAGCCATTACGGGTCCTACCATCACCGAGGCACAGAGGTTGCCGAAGACAGGGAAGAGTGGAGGAAGTTGTGCAGCGCCACTAACACGACCTTAAGAAATGAAGAGTGCGACTGACGAAGGAAGATTATTAGTAAAAGGTTTCTTTTATATCTTTTCGAAGTTTCTATATGGTAAATTCACAAAACCAGGTCGTTTTTTAGTCTACGAAACCTGTAAACGATAAACGGTATTATTTGAGTGAACGTTATTTAAGTTGTCAATAAATAACAGACAACTGGACAACCTTATAAAAAATGTCCTTTCACAAAATTCCACAACTTTCGCCGAACAATATGTCAAGGATCAAGACGCTTTTTAAATTAATTAAATTATGTTATAGAGTATTTCATGTTTATAAATTGACGGTTTAATTAATTGGAATAATCCAAAAATGGAAGTCTTGGATGTTTTTAACCGCATTGGTGATTTAAAAATTGTAATAAATGATACATTTTTCATAATATCCAAAATTATAGATAGTAATAATTCCAACTAATGGCAAATGTACATAATATACGTATATTTCAATAGGCCAAGCGGCTGTTAAATGCACTTTGATACCTTGGCATTTCCTGTATAGAATTAAACAAAACAAAAACAAAGTAAAAACGCAATTCTAACCAAACCCAACCAAACATACTAAAAATTCAGAAAAAGGGAAAAAATGCTAATTAAATTTTAATAAAAGCCGTAAACGTAAACAAAACTTTATACTCATTCTTTGTATACCTAGACATGATAAAGTGATATTTGTGTGGTATGGCATGCCCACTGCCGTATCAGTAATTCGCCGATCACCCATGTAATGCTATCGGCAGGAGTTTTTAGACGTAAATAATATATTAACATTTGTAGGAAACGCGAAATTCACACAAGAACGATTTCAAATTTAAAATTTTCCAAAGCTCGCACGCGATATCAACACTTTTTTATCGTAGGCAAAAAATACGAATGCAACACAATGTACAATTCTAATGCCGCGCTGTTACAAAATTGTAAATCCCGGGGAGATTCATTTTCAAGTTTTCAATCAAGAGTTGAAACATTAAAAAATATTTTACCATAGACTAAACCCAAAAAGTGAAAGCCATGTTTCGTTTTTCTGTGTGGCTAAAATTCATCCAATCACAGATATGTGAATTAATTTGTCTTACGTTCTCACAATCTATGAATGACATACAAAAGTAATTTAAAATATCAAAATGTACCAGTACTGTTGAATGAAAAAGAAGTATCCCATGCATCAGAAACTATTGTAAAGATTCATCTAGAACAGTGATGGGCAAAGTACGGCCCGAAGAGGGTCCATCAGCATCGATAGTACGTGGCCCGTTTTAATTCCGTTTAGACAGTCGAGAATAAAATGTAGATTCTATTTGTATTGTTTTTATAATATTATAAGTAAAAGCTTTAACAAAAATGTATTTTTTTTTTATAATTGTGGCCTTCCTCTAGAATTTTTTAAACTTTGTCGCCCGCCTGTAAAAAAGTTTACACACCACTGATCTAGAAGAATCATCTACATATACTCACGGAATTTAGTGCAGGGGTTTGGAAACCTAAATATTTTATTTTATCCAATTCATTAACATATAAAGGGACAGGTTATAAGTGTGTTGAAATCATCCTAGAAGATACGACCTCCAACTACGACTTCCTAAAAGGGTGTAGCTGCATTTTATATAAATAAAAACTGAAGTTTGGCAAGTTTGCCGATGAAAACCACTTCTCAGTGGCCGTTATAAATAAATATTTAATAAAAAACTTTCCAGTAAGTCTCATTTCATAAGAAACAAGTATTGATAATTAATTTGCAAATATCAATGATGGAGCGGTTTTCTTGTGGTCAGCGTTAATTTTAAAAATATATTTGTTTTCAAGTGACATGACTCTGAACCCGAAGGTTGAGAGGAAGGACCAAAATGTCTCGCCATGAAGAAGAATCGTCGATTAATATGGGTCAATAAAATACTTTATGTGATGCGATATTTTTTTTATAGATTAACGTCCAGAGATGTGGCCAAGATTCTTAAATATTTCTTAATAAATGTATAGTGTTTTTAAAGGACAGAGATAACCTTCAATGTATGTTTCTGGAACAATAATTGTTTCACCGTGACCATATTTAATTAATATATATATTATATTTGAATTTTACACCAAAAACTGTCTATATAGATTTAATAAGATAACTCGAATGTGTATATAATAATAATAAAGCCCGTTTATTTCCAACCCATACAAATGTTAAATATAGGAATTATATTTGTCATATTATTTATTGTCTTCTATATTTTGTCAATAACCTAACTAACTTCAGATTCGGTCGGGTAAAAGCTTCCTTCAGCTTTTATACATCTAAATATCTCCCACGTTGGCTTTTTTTCTTCATTCGCCTCCTGCTAAAGTGTCTACATCTTCTATCCACATCTCTTCTCCTTCTTTCTATGTAGCTGTCTTTAAAGCCCACATTTTATCTGTACTTGATCTGTGATCACTTCTGTATCAGGACGTAGTGTAAGGCATCAAAAATTTGGATTTTAGTCTTATTTTTTCACTCTTAACTTAATCTTTTCTTCCTATTTTATATAGTATACACCATACCTAAATAGAAACTTTTATCTGAACGTCTTTTTCACAGCTTTTGGTTGGACTTTAAAGACGGCTATATGGAAAGGACCAAGGGAAAGGAGAAGAGAGGTGGATACAAGATGTAGAGGCGTTAGCAGGAAGCGAATGAAGAAAGAAAGCCAACGTTAGATATATTTACGTCTTTTTTACAGCCAAAAGCTGTGGAAAAATATATATACTTAATACTTCACTCATTAACTAACCGTATTCCAAAGGATAGAAATTTCTTTATTTAGTTCATTTATATATTTCTTAATCGCCAAATAACAATTACCTCGTTATAAGCCCAGCGTGGCCATATAAAGCAATGATACAATTTTGTATAGTTTTTGGTAAAATGCTCTTTTTGTGAAGTCCCTTGCACTCATTAAGTTAATATAAACGAACGCCGGCCGAATGCCAAAGACTTTCCGAGAATTGAAAGCGCGCAGAGTAGCAAATGCAGTAAGAAATTTCGCTAAAAGCGAAAGTTTTATTTATGTAGGATGTTCTTTATAAATTTATTTCATTTGATTTTGATTGATTGCTTAAATGATTGTTTAATTTGACCGGTTAATTTCGTATCACCTACATATATTTTAAAACTTAAAACCACATTCTTAAAACAGACCAAATAATATATACTACAGCTGTGAAATACAAATTTTTGAAGGCAAGGAAAAATCTATAACTTTATGAAACCAAATGACAAATTTTAATTTCTAAAAATTACTAAAATAAAAGCAAGAAATTAAAGGAATTTATGCTGAGCTATGCATGGTATCAAGTTATCTACCCCCGTATTTGGAGCAGTAACATAAATAGAGATAAATTTGATTATTTTAGCGTGACTGATTTCTATAGACTGTGTCATTTGCGGAAAGGTGGAGTCGATTTGAAATTTATAACCCGACAAAATCGAATTCACCTCATAAAGTATACTAGCACTGCGCCAAGACGTACCTCGTAACTCTGCAGTGCACAAATTGACATGTTTACACTACTAAATCAAGTTGGACACACAAAATGCAGCCCAATTCTTATCGTGAGAGCTTTCTGATTTATATGGGTTATAAAATGAGAATCGATATTGGTGTACGGTGCGGATTTTTGCAAACGGTGAACACAGGTTAATTAACCGATGGGGTCAAAGTACAATTTTAAATCATTCTTTCATCTATAACCGTCACTTTTGACAAAGACTGGTAGGGAACGAGCCCTGTACACCAAGAAACTCAGTTGAACTGTTGAACGATGTTTAAAATATATCTGACAGATCAAAGTACCTACTATAAGATGTGCACATTTTTGCATAGTAGACATTTAGTTGTGTGTTTGAGTCGTAATGAGAAGTAATAGTATTTTAAATGAAATCTTACAAAATCCTAATAACTATACAGAACCAAGGAATCATACACTATCGTGCTTGGCAACATTTTAACGATCGCGTTCGGTCAACTCAGTGATCCAATTAATAATAATAATGGCGGTGCATAAAAACAAAGTTACGGAGTGCGATTTTTGTACCGAAATCAGCGCAAATACCTGCGCGGGCGCTGGGTCGACGACCGACGAACAGGTTCGCCAGATATTTGGAGAAACAGCCCTTTGCAAGAGCGGGAGTAATTTTGCAGAGATTTCTCTGATACGCCGAGTGAAGTGTAATTGACGGCGCACATATTTGTCAACGACCTGGACCATCTCTTTAGAATAAGTAAGGAATATCTATTACTACCAATATCGAATATTCCCTTCTTTTACTTTCTATTTACTTTAGTTATTAAAAAAAAACCATTTCATGATCACAAGTTAATCTAATAGGCAAGTATGTAATCATGTGTCTGATACACGCCGTCGACACTTAGGGTCTAAGGCTGGCTGGTTTCTTCACTGTTCGAGCGAATGTTAAATAGACAAAAAGTCTATTGGTGCACAGCCGGGGATCGAACCTTACGACCACAACGATGTCGCACGCTGAAGCCACAATACAAACTCTTAGATTTTGAGTGAAATAAATATTTAAACGAAAATAATCGTGGATTTGTATAACACAAATGACAGGTTGACATAACCGTCAGATTCACACCGTCTCGTCGTTATGGCAACCTATTCCTGTAGGTTCTTGTACTATTGCCAAAGTATCGTTGAAACTAGCAAAGGTATTCATGGGTTTAGACCACTCGATTTGGAGTAGCAATGAGCATATCACTATGTTCTTGGTATGAAGGACGTATTTTTAATCACAAAGGTTTCGAACCTCGTACAAACTAAATATATTTTATCCAAAAAGCTCTTCCTCTAAAACAATAACAATTGCCAACCCTAACACGAATTTGGCCCGAGGAGGTTGCGAGAAATTCTTCATTATTTTTGGAGCATTCACGCTTGTATCTGATTGGTGAGCCGTTTGATCTGGAGCGCTGTCATTTTTTTAAGTGCTTTCGCCCATCGCGGAGGTCCGATAACCGTTTGAACACAGACATAAGACAATAGATGTTTTAGAGGCTTATTACAACGAGGTCTGATATCCAAATTATTTAGCTGGCGTGCTGATTGTTCTACTGCGGAGAAATCAACCATAATTATTTATTAATACATAATACAGTTAAGAAGATAAAAATGAATTGCAGAGTGCATCGGGCAACAATTAAACATTTTTTCCAGACAACTCAAATAAAGTAATGAAATGCGTTTTATAAGTGCAAGAATGCGAAACTTATAATAAAAAAGAGAAATATCTATATCAAATGGAAGCAACCCTGACAGGCCGACAAAAGATGGATGGAAGAAATAGGAGCGGTAGCTGGAAGCGCTAGGAAAAAGAAAGCCATGGACAAAGTCAGTTGAAAAAAGCTGGAGGAGCTTACCTGTGAATTGGTTCCGGTACTGAAGGTTGCTAGGATATAGAATATCAAAAAAAATAATGTATAAAATCTAAAGTTTGTTTTGTAATTATTAGTTTTTAATATATAATATTCGTCTATATTAAAGGTCATATCCAGATATTTTCTCTCAAAATCTGACGCATTATACTATTTAATTGAGTTGCGTTTTGCCAAGTTTCGTACAGTTTACGTTGTCTTCATAATGAGTAGCTTCGTCTTGGATCGATTTTATCGCTATTTTCGGAGCACGCTCATTATGTTACCATATTATTACATTAAACAGTTTGGTGTATTATGTACGTGATGTAGTGAATGCAATTTAAATCAGGTTGGTCATGATGTTAAATATCTTATTATATTTATAAAAAAATACACATATTCACCCACGACCTGAGTGAGCTTAGAAACTGCATAAAATGTATGAATTTGTTTATAAGAATTCTTTCACGACGCAATTTGAAAATTCTTCATAAAAGTTAATTATATTTGAGATATGTAGTAATAGTTTTCACGCAATTGTCGGATAATAATATAATATAATATGTTTGCGTTTGTATATTTGAAACCAAATTAAAGTAAACATGAACTTTGTTCCAAGAGTAATAAAGTAAACGAAATTCTATACAGTAGTCTATATTTCTAGTAATAGGTATTCAGCAAATATTTTTAAATATTATTGTTATAACACATTCCTTTTATCGGGGACATCAGCATATTAGTCTCATTTCATAGTTACATAAATCAACATACTTTTACTATATTTACATTTTTTAATGTTACAAAAGGCAAACGGACAAGAGGCTCACTTGATGTTAAGTGATACCGCTTATGGACACTCTCGAGTGCATTGTCGGGCTTTTAGGAATTGGTACTCTCTGTTCTTCAAGAACCCTAAGACAAATTGGTTCGGAAATACTTCAGTGGGCAGCAGGTCCACATAGTGGTTGTGAAACATCGAATGTCTAGGTGATAATGGTAGAATTTCGTATAAAATTCGTTATAAAAACCTCGTAAAAGTTTATACTCCAAGTAATAAAGAATTATCGAGGTTAAACACTTTAGACAGTTTGCCTTTACACGAGCAGGTTGTCAGAAAGTTGTCAGAATATGTTTATATCTGTTTCAAACGTTTTATTTAAATACACTTAGGGCTTATGAAAGTTACTAAGGCAACTTTATTGATATGTACGACAGACTTTCCAAGATTTTATTCTATGGTATGGGATTAATTGACTCACTAGGTGTGTCATAGAAAACGCAAAACCAGTACCAAACCTTAATCTAGATTGACATCATTGTATCTCTTTGATGTCATAATTTTTTTGCCAAATGTCAACAGTACATGTGACGTTGACAGATTATCTTACTTCTGATTCATAGACGTTTTATTTGTCAATCTACTTAAAGCCTTATGAACCAGAACTCAAATCCTATTTTTATATGAAAGATATCGCGGCTCGAAATAATGAACCATTTTAGAATGAACTCCGATTGGGAGTTTTTGATTAATAAACGGGGTTCAGATTATAATAGCCATTATTTTTGATAAGGTATATATAGTTACACCGTTAATCGGTAGGCTCTACAAGCAGGATATGTTTTGATACACTTGGGAGGTTCTTGAACTTGGGACAAGCATATGACTCCGGTTAATAAATGAGACATTATTATAATAGACACCCACCCATACTAGTTGTTGAGAAGCTGGCTTTTGAGTGAGGACTACGCTCGTCTTTTCAAAGCGTATAGTATCTCCATGGGAAACTTTTTCTGGTAGCCGATTCCACAACTCGTTATTTCGTAGAAGGAAATGCCTAGTGAAGCCGACTGTGGAACCTCTCCAGTCACCTTTAATATTAATAACTATTATTTAGAAATTTTCATGTATCTTGCTTAAGAAGATCGTCAGAAGTCTGTTTATCATTGATAAGGAAAAGTACCTCGAAGAATTTTAAGCTTATTATTTTTAAAAGCAAAAACTCGTTGGCTATTTTTCAGAAGTTGTTGGGTTAATTGTAAAATAGCACTTTTGGTAATTACAATCTTACAACGAAATACGAATGACTCTCAACGCTGTGGTGATGATTTCGAATCAGGGCTGTGCATCAATGGATTTTCTATGTGATCAATCTTGTCAATGCTAGCAAAACAAACACAGGAAACGGTCATACCAAAAAATCCATTGCGAATGAAATAATGATAAGGAAACAGCTTTAGAAATCTATACTTGAATTTTGCTACGAATTTTCAAAGGAAAGTCCATTTGACTATAACATTAAGTACATAACGGTTATGTCAATTACATTTGAGGATAAATTGTTAAACGATTCGCTGCGATGAATTGAACTTCTTAGAATCTCATAGAAAACTTAATAGCTTGTTGAATTGTATAGAGATTAGATCTTGCATTGAAAACCTAAAAAGCTAAAAGCAAAATTGTTCGGAAGATACAAATTCTGCCGGAGATCGCGAACCTCTCGCATGTCACGTGACCATTTAGAAATTCTATTGGTCCGACGCGTGCCTAATAACATTAGTCTAGGGCCAATTTTATTGAAAAACAAATGAAGCATTCTTCATTTCCTACAAACAAATGAATGTATGACGTAACGTACACGATCAATTGATAAAATGTAGTTTGCACAATTTAATATAGAGAGTTGTGAATCAGGTCCTCACGGAAATTTGTCAGTGAAAAGTTATTAAACGGGACACGCACGATACTTTAAAACTAACATCAATATGTTTCATATTAATGGCGAGTCATTGCTTAAAATACTTTAAAACTAAGAATACTTTTTTTAATTTACAGCTTAGCACGGTGTTGGCGTGGCTGGGGCGGGGCGTATTCCCGCGGCTAGTGCAAGGGCGTCTCCTACTAGAGTCGGACCTGGGTATGGGCCGTCGTGGTCATTAATCCCCTGAAGGGCAAGACGAGTTCACTAGAATGAGCGCAGTACGAAGTAAAGATCCAGGCCTTCCCCGGTTAATGTGCGTTTTTTACACTAGGCTGATTATTTAACCCGAAACTCTTTTAACATTGAAATGTTTCCCATTAAATGTTGTGCACACTTGTCATTGATGCATGATTATGTATATCTGTAAGAGTGGAACGTAAGTCGTGGAGATGAAGAGTATGGATTTGCATGCCGCGACGTCGGTGCATGATTTTCAACCGTCAACCAAGAGTCTCGCTTCTGAATAGGATCTTAAGTTTCCTTACGTATAAGCAATTACGAGGTTGAAGACGTTGATAGCAACACCTATTAGATTACCGCTGAAAGACAGATATTTATTAACACATAAACTTTAGTTTATATATAAACAATATTTATATTGCTCACTGCTCTTATTATATTATATTAGGCGAGCGTACACTAAATCTTGCCAGTCTTGTACAATAGAAACTCTTTTGAACTCTTGTTTTATAAAAGTTAAAACAAAATTAATACAAAGAACTGTCAAACGCACACAAACAACCGCGCTTGAGTCGACTTTTTGGAATTAAAGCGGAGTTAAGGCATAAGCGCAAAAAGAAAGCAATCGCCGTCAACTGTTATTACATTTAATTTAAAAAAAAAACTAAAACAGAGCATGTCACATGTCGTGGCCCTTAATAAGGAGTCCGAAACCCGCCAATTACTCGTTACAACGGTTGCCATGGCAACTGCTTCAGTACAAATAATTGGCCCAAGTGCTGATAACATCTCAGGTGTTTGCGCACTGCTTGCTCAATATCACACACATCATCACACAGATGTTAGGCATGCCTGTAAGAATGTTAAAAAATCATTGATAATTGATTTACTTCGTCTTAGAAAACCAACCTGATCGGTCTTGGGCAGCACTTAATATCACTTCACGTCATTCAAGCTTCCTTCCTTCTGCATTGAGGCTTACTCTGATGATGCTAGGTCTATTTTGGCCAGCCGCGTTGCTTGTGGATTACAGTCAAGCGTTTACTTGGCATTGTCATTTGAATCCTTCTTGAGCGTATGTATCCCACTCAAAGTCAGAGGCAAAAATCATTTAATTATATAGGTAACACAATGTACACTAATGTACGTCATAAGAGAAGTACATATTACATGCTTATAATTTTACATTTACTGCCAGTTCTCAAATCAAGGGCGTAGGGTAGAAGAGAAAAACTGGCAATAAACTCTCCGCCACTTTTAATAATCGCCATGTTTTTTTTTGTATTACACAACGTTTGTAAGGAGCTGCAACCATCACACCATGTTCCACATGACATCAGCAGGAGGCATGATGAAGGAGCATGCTCTTCACACATTCTCGTGGGAACAGCAGGCAAATACATAGTCAAAAATAACTAACATCACCGCATACACGAATTCAAGTCCGACCAGTCACCACTTCCAATTTCGGCGAATTTTGAAAATAGGATAGAAAGTTTACTTAATAGTCTACAGTTTATGATTTAAACCCGGATAGTATTTTCTTAAATAGTTATAATAACAATTATTAAAATATATAAATCAGTGTTTCACGATGTTTTCCTTCACCGTACGAGCGAGTGTTAAAGTCCATTGCTGCACAGCCGGAAATCAAACCTACGACCTCAGCAATGAAAGGCTCACAATCAACCACTACACACACTGTTCTTTATAAATATTATTAGTCACAGTAATAGTGCGGTTAAAACCTTAAATGCAATCCTTTTCCAAACAACAAAACATGCTTTATACACAGATATTTATCCCCAAAATAAAACTATAATTCTCACGCATCAGTGCGGTAATACCTCAAACGACATACTTGAATGCATTTCACCTGTACTTATTTAGGATTCAAAGACCCCACGGACTTGAATTTGTCTCTTTCCGTCTCTGCGCGTTAGAGTGAGAGAGATTAAATATTTGAACCTCATCCATCATATTTGGCGGGAATACAAGATAAGGTTGTTTTTCATGTAATTAGTGGGTCTAATACGAATAAAAATATTTGAAGTGTTTAATTAATACACACTTATGCCGTGTAAAATATATATATAATATTATTTCAAGCAAATTGTCGAACAGTGAACTGTTGCATAATTTTTGTTCGGAATGCAGGTTAATTGTATAAAACAAACAATTTTATGAATGAAATGTTTTGGAAGGTTTAAATTCATTTATTTTTTTCGATTCTGTGTAGCGATTCTGAAAAACATATACGTTTTATAAACATATCGTTCATAATAAATTTCATAGTACATAATATAATGCTGCAATGTGTGCTGTGTTGTGTGAGCAGAGTTGGCCTAGTGGCTTCAGCATGGTACTCTCATCCCTGAGGTCGTAAGTGCGATCTCCGGCTGTGCACCAACTTCTATGTGCGCATTTAATAAACGCTCGATCGGTGAAGGAAAACTTCGTTAGGAAACAGACTTGCGTCAGACCCAAAAAGTCGACGGTGTGAGGCACAGAAGGCTGGTCACCTACTATTAGATAGACAAATGATCATGAAGCAGATACAGAAATCTGAGGACCAGACCTAAAAGGGTTGTAGCGCCGCTGATTTATTTGTTTTTATATAATATAATGTAATAGGGAATGGGACAACTGTCGTGCTGTGTCAATATTATACTTCCTGAATCAATTATTGTTTCACTAGTACAACATCATTTCAGCCTGTTGACATCCACTGCTGGACGTAGGCCTCTCCCCCAAAGTTCTAGGCCTTTCCCCCGCGCTTTGCGTCTAACGCCTTCCCAACAGGTCCAGGTACTCAATCCAGAGGGAGGCCAATGTTGTAAATAAAAAATAAATATTTATTTAAATAGTATTTAAAATTTAACATATACGAACAAAACGTCTTGTTATTAAATGTTACATAGCAACCGCAAATTGATTTACGCAAATCGAATGGAAATATAATTCGTCCTACATATTTTAAATTATAATATATACGCGCTTCTCACTCTACAATTATTTGTTTTATTTTATTTACTACTCGTGGTATAATAATTCTTAGCTTGACCTAGAATATTGCTTGGTATTTTCAATATAGACAGTAGTAGCTAGGTTGTATAATGTCTTCAAATCCCGGAAAAATTCTTTAGTGTAGTGTGTGATTATATACTTCTAAAAATTATCAATGCCTTAGAATCTAAAGAATACTTAGTAGGTCTGTTTTTTTTTAATTTTGGTAAAGTAGAATAGTTCCCGATTAAAAGTTATAGAGAATAGAAAAATATTCGAGACACGAAACATGTATGGGATCGCATTGAACGCAAATTGTGTTTCATGCAATTGTTCCATTGATAAATTTCCTTTTTCTAGTTTCAGTCAAACCAGAAATAATCACAGAGTTCCTTCACCCGTTCGTGGGTGGCCTTCTGGCAGAAACTACACTAAAAACTTTATAGTTTCTCTCGTCATTCACGTGATTAAAAAAGTATTTTCAGTTACAAATTTGTATTTAAAGAGAACGTGTCATTTAACTATTTACGGTTACTAGTGAATCACGGATAATTATAATAAAAGCCTTTTATTTCAGATACTCTACGTTTAAATACATTTATATTTGTCTAACCTCAATCATTCCTAGGTGTGCTCCAAATCCTGCCATTTTGACACTGCGCTACTCTCTGCCATGTAACTCATGCTGTATCCTTAATCGGGTCTAACCTTCTAATCTTCTTTCTATTTTGTGTATTGTTCCATATTTATGTTTCTCTATCCATGTGTTTATTTTCACAGATTTTTTTAAAATTTTATTGTGTTTACCATTTTCACTAAGTTTATTTATTTTCTTTTTATTATCATCGTTCTCTTATTCTTCATGACTTATATAACCGTCCAAATGCTCTACCAATCTTTTGTTATTTTTCTGACCGAGGCGATGGCCGCTTTTTTAGTATTAGAACTAAAAGTATCTAGGAAACTTGAGTCCAGTTCATCCAGCGCAACAATTTGTCGACTGATAAGAATATGATAAGGACATGAGGAAGAGAGCTAGTTGAAGTGAGTTTTGCCAATGTATAATTTTTGATAGATGGCAGATTGCGGTGGAACGGTTTGGAGGTTCTGTCCACCAATTACGGTTTATAAATACCTAAGCTGATAAAGATGGGTGGAATTTTCCAAAAATCGGTAAACTTTATTACCTGTTAAACAAATAAGACAAAAAAACGCAGTGCATTAATTTGCATGAGTTTCCCATTGGCGCGGTGTTTGGCAAAAACTTTGAGATCAATCACGTTGGTGATCGGGAACAAGTTTCTGGGGTCGATAACCGGGCCGCATTTTTCGGCAACTCTTATGTAGGTGTCATACGATACGTTCGCTTAGGAACAGTGCTACACAATAAAACGAATACAAACGCGAAACACATTTACATAACTCAACGTTTCAATTATTGTGAATCACGAAACGTCTTAAGGTCAATAAAAGAGCGGACTTAATTCTCCGGTTGCGAGCCCTCTGCTATTATGACTTTCCATGGGTGGACGGGCAGGAGGCCCATCTGATGATAAGTGATACCACCACTCACAATTTTGGGCACACAAGTTTGTGTACTTTTAAGAATTTGTACGGGTTTCTTGATCCTAAGTCGATACATAACTGACTGATATTCAAAGTTGGTAGTAATATAGCGCATAGTTTAACCCCCCAGAATACAAAGGGCAGCCTGTGCGCGCTGAGCGTCCCGAAAATAAAAACAGGAAGACTGTCTTCTCTTTTGTTTTTCTTCCGCAACTATAATAATATTAGTTTTTGTATCGTACCAAGTTTTAATGTATTATAACAGCATAAGGACTGGGTATATATATGTTACTAACCCTTTTTAAACGGGCAATTAAAGTAACAAAAGCTGCACTGATATTGGTTGAATGCGAAACGGTCTCAGTGGCAGTACCAAGAATGGACGAGATTTTCATTTACCCTAAAAGGTACTCCGCAAATTTTAATGAGGCTCGATACAATTCGGTCTTCATTCTTCGTGAAGCTTATTAACTAATAATTAATGTGAAAAGTCACTGGAGTGATAATTAAAAATGTTTCCCAGTTTTTATAATACACGGAATTATTCAACAGCACCTCGAGTATTACTCTTAAGTACTGGGTATGATATTTTTTCCTTCGAGAACATAACACACACAAGCGGCCTATAATTCGAAAACTAAATATAGCCATTACACTTTATATCCTTGTAAATATGGTTACCATGGTAACAAACATTAGTCGTCGTTAAGGTCTTTAAAAGTTTGGGCTACTCGTGATTGTGTTTGGATTTGTCTTCAATCTAGGAAGTACTAATCTATAAGCTCTTATGTATGGTCTATAGAAAATATCGACTTACCTGTGCCACTGTATTAGCGTGTATTAGTTATTAATATGAAACCAATTTGAATGGTACGAAAAACCCTACAAGCATTTTAAAATTTTATAAGAATTTATTTTAAAAGTGGGTAATCTAAAAAAACATATAACTAAGTACCTTCTTTTCGTGAACGCTATAAAATACTATAATTTGAAATTTGAATAATTTCTGTTTTCCGACTAAAAGCGATTTTTGTAATTAGCTGTAAATACATATATGAGTATGGAATGTACCATTATTATAATCCTTGGTTTTAAGGGCCATTGTGACATACAAAAGCGTCTTGTGCATTCTGGTTACTGGTTAAGGTTTCAAACTTATAATTTATTTTAAGAAATGCTAACTCTTATATATTTGAGAATAATAAACAAATGTGATCTAACTATATGCAACTTTACTGAAATTGGTTAAATAAAGTTAAATTAGATAATGTTTAACAAAGGGCTATTATTATCATAGACATGAATACAATAATACAATTATTTCATTTTACCTTATTACTACTAAGATTATTACAGAATTTTATTTATTGTAATAGAATTATTACTATCATTATTATATATATATATATATTTTCATTATTAATGGCTTCGGATATCTTCGAATCAAGGTTAGGACAAGAAAAAGATGGCGCGTAACCGAAAAATTTAACGGTATTTTTTTTTAACGCCGAAAAAAAGTTTCATTTAAATAATAATTGAACTTCATTTATTCCTTGAAACATTCATCCACTCTTACAAAATATACATACACTTGACATTTCATACAGAAATAATTAGATACATTTAGTATTTTCACCGTGTAAGAGGGCGACCTGAATTTCTATTCCCTGGTGGCCCTTTCAACCTTGATACCCTCTTTGTCCATCTGCCATTATTCAAGCGAGCGGTATGGCCTGCCCATTTCATAATACTATTACGATTAAGTTTTTAGGATCAAGTCTATGATTAGGAGAAATAGTTTCAGACAAAGAATCATGAAGCTGATCCGAACCTTCACAATATGACACGTTGACTGGTTAGATTAAACTAAAATAATTATACAATTAAATATTTATTTACAGTTTTTTCAGTGTCAATGGACTTTTTTAGCTTAAGTCACTAACAGTGAATCAATGAAAAGTGTTGCCATCGGCGTGCGACTTTAATGGAATTTCTGTCTATGCATTTAACATTCACTCGAACGGTGGAGGAAAACATCGTGAGGAAACCGTCTTGCCTTAGATCCAAAATGTCGATGGCGTGTGTCATGCACAGGATGTTGGTGATCTTGTCGATTTTTTTTAGATTATGAAACAAATAGATCTGAGGACTTTGTTGTAAAAAGAGTTGTAGTATCTAGTAAGTTACTAAACATCAAGTATTTTGTCATCCTTACACAAGAAAAAAAATTATCGGTCTTTGAATCAAGTTTATTATAGTTTTGATTTTATTTGCAAGTTCACCTGTTATTTAAAGTTCGTTTGTTTTACTCTAAATCATTAACGATAAGATCGGCCACCGGCCAGTAGAAAATATAAAATTTGGAAGCCAAACTTCTCACAGTTGCGTAGCATATAAACTGTTCAAGTAGCTACCGTATGTCACGGACATAGAGTACAAATTAGTTAATCACAAAAATCGCGAATATGATAAGTTCAAAGAACTACACCCACACTGAAAGGTGGTTAACATTTTTTGCCTCAGTTCTAGGTAATGATAAATTGTACGTATTTGAATAGACATCGGTCAGTGATTGACCACTCTTAATATTGATGTATGTATGTGTAATGTAAATAAATAAAAACTGATCTAACGATCAAGCTGGATTAACACGAGGAGTTAGCACAACAGACCAAATGGCCGTCTAACTGCGGACACTAAGTTTTCACAATTATACGAGCAAGCTACCACTTTTAGCACTGTTACGTTCAGATAGCAATTATGTAAAAATATTGTTTATTTATAATATAATAATAATAGATATTATATTTATATTTCAGATACTTTTACACTTAAATACATCAGTTGGGCTACAACCTTTTTAGGTCTGGGCCTTAGATTTCTCCTGATCAGCCTCCTGTGCCTGACATACACCGTCTTTTTGTGTCCGGCAGGCAAAGGCAAGCCGGTTCCTCACGATAATTTTCCTTCTTCCATTCGAGTGAAAGTCCATTGATGCACAGTCGGGGATAGCACCTACGACCTTAGCGATGACAGTAACACGCCGTAGCGACTAAGCCAACATTTCTTTTACACGTTTATATTTCTAACTAATTATGTTAAGGTCCTCCTTAGGCAAAGGCCTCCTCCAATCCTGCCTTGCCTGTCTGCATTATGACACTCGCTGCTATGTACCTGCTACATGATAAAAATATAGATACGAAATGTATCCAACATTCCAATTGCTGATTAAAAAAAAATCAGTCAACTTGTTCAAAACAATTTGATATTACTTATTGATATTATAAAACCCTGTTGGTAGTCTCTTGATTAGAGTGAAAGGAAGTAATAAAAACACATTTGTACATAAGGGATCGTTCAAGTATCGCAATAAGTTTTTGGAGATTATTGACCCCCCCCCCCCCCCCCCCGTGAAACGCCGCCGTTTTCTGTATCCAATAGTAAAACGTTTCGTGACCACCCCCAGTGACTCTTTATACCTAAAACTTACCATTATGTGGTGTAAAGTACTGGAAAGTGGTTTAAACGTTTTACAAGAGGACCTCCTCCCGAAATTCGTTATGTAATATGAATGCTCCCTAAGTTAGGTTTATGATAAAAGCAGTTTTGTAGATTAAAAATTGAGAAGTTGAAGCACGCGAAACGTCGGAAAAATTTAAATTTAAAATTACGTAAAATAATTATAAGTTTATAATAATAATACATAGCTTCAATCCGTTTAAAAAGTGTTTTCTTAATTGAGAAGTTATTTAAATCAAACCAAGCGAGGTGGAAAAAAGTAACGCGTTTTTGTTGCGTTCTAGACGCACGCGCTTATTTACCATAAACAAATATAGATTTCCTTCCGTCAATAAGAAGTTTTATGGGATATTGTATATATTTAAATCACTTATCTATTAGAATAAAAGTTCCATTAAACGTACTGTAGTTATGTTTTGTAGAACATTTATAATACAGTTATATATATTTACAATACAGTAATATAGAGATGGAATGTATAATGCAGTTTCAATTATTCCCCGGCTAATGAATATTTTTTATACAACTCTCTCTGCGTCTCTTGGAGTGTCTAATTTCTTGGAGGTAACTAATCTTTATGTTTTTTCCTTGTAATGTAAAGGGTACCTGGAGAGTTGTGTTCCAGAAGTTTGTCTAGCTTTTATAAGAAGTATACATGCAGCTGCAAACGAAAACCTTAGATTTGACTGTTTAATTGATGTTTATTTATCGGTAAGATGCCCTAAATGTCAAGACTAATCTTATCAAAAATTGTACACCCGAGACTCATTAAGGAAAATCCATTTTCTTGTCAATGATAAGACCCGTCACTAGCCTGGGTCAACGACGTTGCATTTTATTTGGAAAAATACAATTCTGTGTTACGACATTTTTTAAATTATATTATAATTTTACGCGTGTCTATTCTAGACCAGCTATTAACCTAAATCCTTCCAGAAGTTCTGAAGCGCCGGGCCGATCTTAGTTAGCTTAAAATCTCGCGATGTCACTGATTTGTGCTGGTTGTGTGTGTCATCATATACAGGCCATATTAGGACCGTTTTTTCAGTTGACAGACTGCTTTTTCTAATAGGTGTTGTACCTAAAGACCTTAAGATGTATTTTAATGTTATTTTATTCATGTTTTAGATCCTGACCCAACTCCGCATACGGACTCCCCTGTCTACCATATGCCTACAGCGAATCCTATCTTATTTTGGCCATATAATGAGGCGATGAGGTGATGAGAAACTGATCGTGGTTGGTGACACAGAAGGCAAGTGGCCGTTCACCCACCAGATGGAACAATCTTTCACTTGACTCATCATCCTCAAAGGCCCACATAAGAGAGGCGCTGGACTGAAACCACGACGCTCAGACATGAACTGCCGATTAAAGAGATAACTGTAGACATGGTCCATTGTTTTTGGCATACAACTATTTTAATTTTTCTATAACATGTATTCGTAAGTATCTGATTGTCCTCTTTGTATGTGTGATATTTGCGAACAAAAATATATGTATTTCAGTAGTCATAACAATCAAATATAAAAAAATTACAATTTTCTTTATTTAATAGATAATAGAAGTAAAACTAGAACAAATTTTAAAAGTTTTGTCCCTGTGGCCGTGAACTTTTAACGATGTCAGCATTTCAGCAGTGTCAGGTTAACATCACGAGAGGACTGCCAAAACCAATTCTCGCCATATTTTGATCAGAAGCCCAAAAAATTTCTATAGCAATGGGATTATGTCCCCTACAAAACGGTAAAAAGTTATCGAACAAAATGGTACCTACATGCTTTAGTTAAAAGTAAATAAACTATATTAAAAAATGTTGTGAATTTTCTTAAAAATGCGAAGAAACTTTTTCCCAACCCACTATTTAGTCTAATCTAAAGGCAAATGAATATAAAGTCCTAATATAAATAAAACTGCACTTTTGCATTGATTAACATCATGATAAAATGTAGAATTAAACTTTTTAGAACAGAATTGTTTTCATCAGTTTTTGGAAGCTCACGATTTCTACACCGTTTCACGAAATAAAGTGCATTAATTAAATGATCTAAGGACATATAGAAGAGAGAATTATACCACTATGCTCTGTTGGCGATGCTTAAATAAAAACGTGTAGTAAAGTGTGATTGTTTCATATACGTATATAGGGTTCGGTACTCTGATACAATACGATTTTGTTACACATAAAAGTGTTTGTTTTGACAAGACTAGTGATAAAGAAAATGGCCCATGTCGGAGCAGTGAGGACGCTTTGTGAAGCCTAAGTGTGTAGGAAAGTTTTGTAAGCTTTTAACACTGCTGGTAGAACATCTGATTGTCAACGCGTTTGAACTTGGTCATATAATGAAGGATAATAACGTGAAAAAACTAAATTTGCCAATAAATAATGAACAGATGCAAAAATGTGTCTGTTTCACTTAGTTTCTCAAAAGGACACCACAATACACCACATGTAATTAATAATTAAAAGCATATATCTTATTGCTATATAATAATTATGGAAAAATGAAGTTGCACAGTTTTACTGCGCACCACTTTGCGCAAAACTGTGACCAAACTATAGAGAATAGAAAGATATATATATATATCTTTGTCAGGTTTTTGATATTTATATGTGGGTCCCTAAGAAGGTTTAAGTTGAATGATTTATTGCGCAATCAAAAGTATTTCTTAACGAGTACTAACTAATTACATATGCCATTTTTAATTATAATTGTTGTGCGATTACAACAATACTTTTAAAGGTTATTCATGAAGTTTATGTCTATATTATTGAAAAGATGGGACGGGCTTTAGAGCAGACAACAAGAACTGACAAGAAACTGAAACAAATAAATCCCAAAGATAATAATCATAATAATTATTTATTTACTCAACGACAGTATTAAGTTATTATTAAAGTTACAGTATTTTCGTAAATAGGTTTAAAGTATAATATAATTCATACAATTAAAAACGGCATTGCAAATAATCCATGTAAGGGCAATCCAGCCTTCCCGCTATTAACCCCAGCATGCTGCATGATGTTAGGGCTCCCCCACACGCTACTTTTCCACCTGTCTGCGTTTATTTATCAAGTACTTAAATTGTTACTAGAAATGGCTATTGTGCTTTATATAAATACTTTTTACTATACGGGGTGGTCAAAAAGTCATGGATCAAACTCAACTAGGGGTTAGATAGGGTTATCAGCTGCAAAAATTGTTCTACGGGAGGTCCTTCAGCTCAACCCCTGCAGAGTTATAATTTATTTTGTGTTTTCATAAGAAAATTGACTTTTTTTATAATTCTTATTAATATTGGAAAAAATCTACACCTGTATCTTTGCGTTAGACATACTATTTATGGTTGTTTATTGGGTGTATTGAAGTTAATATTAAGTTATACGATGTAAAAATTTCTCAAATCATAACTTTTTGTTTACATCGGACTCCACTGTGAAAAAAAATACTGGAGCATTTAATAGGCATTCTGAAAAGGTATAACACATGGCCATGAGTGGCTCTAATTTCTTTGTAGGACAAAAAAAACAAAAACAACGATTCGGACTAATGATAGATTGCGTGACCTGTGACCAGTTGCGTGTGAATTGGACTAGGAGAGAAAACACTCAACGGGAGTATGCAGAAAAGCATTGCCATGACTTTTTGGCCACCCTGTATATGAGATAGAGTGTTCTCTAGTGAGAACAACAGGGTGCAGGAGGCTCACCTCAGGCATGTTGAGTCGAGTATGTTGCCTTTCAAAAATTAATAAGTTCTCTTCTTGAAGGACTCTAAGTGGAATTAGATCTGGAATAATTGGTATATGGTTGCACGTAGTGTATGGCTTGGCTAAAGAATCGCTCTAATATAAAACAAAACACAAAATAACATTGCGTTTGATTATAATTGGTTAACTTCTCTAGACCAATCACAGACAGGCGACGCGAGCTGTCGCATCGTTCCGTTTGACCAATCGTATTCAATAGAAGTGACATCGTTTGCTCTTTGACATAACCCTTATAATTATTTATTTGAACCTTAAACAAAATATATTTTATGTATTAATATTCTTAGTAACTATTTTTAGGGTTGACAAACAACTGATGTATCATACATAGCAACTGATTTTTCTTATAAAGGAAAATCAAAAAAAGAAATGTACAAATTTGTCATTCGGTTGGATTTATACAAAACAAATGAAGTAACTGAAGCAATAAAGTAAATAGCACTTTAAAGTTAGTAAGTTTTACCAAAACAAAGTGTTAAATTCTTTTAACATATTTTCTTTGGTTTAAGTTTGAACAGCATTAACTTGGAACTCGACATATGTTTCATTTCGTAAAACCATTCAAATGCAGTCAAACAATCTCAAAAAATGTATTTCCTATGTAGATCAATAAAGCCTTCATTTATCTGATAGTTACGAATAAAATAAAAAATCTGTTTTAGCAACCAGTACGGTCAGTTGTGTTAAATATAACATAAATTTAAAATAAAATGTTAAATTTGGTTATCGAGTATGAAAATTAGTTCATTTTGGATTTGATCAAGGTATACATATTATTGAAATCATAAGACATAAACACACTCAAAAACCTAACAGTGCAACGGCCGTTCTGCTGATTCGCCTGTGTGCTACTCACATGACCCTGTGGTATGACTTAGTATTAGAAGCAAACGGGCAGGTCCCGTTTGCCCACTGTGCCATAAAAAATATTTAATGATTAACGTTTTTATTTCACATTACAAAAAATGTATTTTAGTTACATGAGAAACTTAATATGTATATACGAACGAGCTACACGTCGCCATCAACCGTCCCAACTTCAGTCTACTAGGCTCATTATGATATGTATCTTTAATGCCCTTTTGAATTAGTAAAACGCGCTAATATTACGAATTTTAGTCGGTAATTGATTAAATAATTGCACACCCTCATACTTAATAGACTTCTTAAAATAATTTTATTCAACAATACTTACTTAATAAACTTGTGTGTATCTTTGTAACGAGAAACTCAACAACTACTCATCGGAATTCAGTATTGAATCACTTAGAATAATTAATCCCTAAATAGTCCCAGTTCATTTCGGGGACATCTGGTCAAATTATATACAGTATATGTTACAAGTTGTGTTTTCTAAAATAGCTAAAATTTTATTTCTAGATAGTGTTTCGGTAAAAATAAAAGCAATGTCTTGTTAAGTCTAGATTAATTTCTAAGAACCTGAATATAGCAAAGTAGTTATAATACCTGAGTGCACATATCAGTATTGTAATTCGACTTTCTCCGCACGATATATTAATCTAGGTCTTACTCATGTATTGGCAACCATTGGTTGTAAGGATTTTTTTTAAATATCCATAATTATTATAAAATTAAAGATTTAATATTATATATATATAATGAATTAATTAATGGCTCATTCAAGATCATTTTTCAATCTAATAGACAAGTAGGTGATCACCGTTTTGTGACACGCCGTCGACTTTTTGGTTCTAGAGAAGCCTCACGATATTTTCCTTCACCGTTCGGGCAAATGTTAAATGCGCACATAGGAGGAAAGCCCATTGATGCACAGCCTGGGATCGCACCTACGACCTTAGAGATGAGAGTTGAAGTCTGAGAGTTTGCTCTTTATCTAATAAGACTCTTTTTTATTGCCTTTTCTCCTCATCTCCGTGGCTGAGTTATCAATCTTCCAAAAACTGGAAGCATTCCCGTTTATCAATAGTGGTTTTACCAATTAGAGTTAGTGGATTTCTCATTATCTACTTATAATATCGTGGTTTAATCCGTCATTATTAAGCAAGCTTGAACTATGCTTAAGTTCGTTATAATTTTATTTCGATATGATAAAAAAATAGTATAAAAATCTCATGTTTAGTTTGAAGTTATTCGTGAATAGCATTTCCAAATTAAATTATAAAATATTTTGGTATATTATATTTCTTACTACAGTCAATAATGTATTTTTTGGTTTGTCACCTCTCCTTATACTGCTCTAGACTTAGCTTAGTCTATTACGAAACAAGCATCGCCCCAGGCTACATCTAACATTTAGAAGATCTCTAGGCTCTGTCATGGTAATGGTCAATTAAGCTTATTGCACTATATCATTATCATTTAAATTTCGCTCCAAATGCATACTAAATGAGTTAATTTATATTAAATCGAAGTTATATTCTGAATTACTCGTGTGAACAAAGCGAAAAAAATTCTTACTTATCTTAAAAATATATTTGTAAGCATCGTAATTCAAGTAGCATTATATATCTGTGTCTCTCGTCAGTCGGTAGCTCATATCTGAACGTCGTGGTTAGCAAGGAAGCGTCTGGTCAATCTGTTTCCACCGGTTTCTGGCCAGCGCCTCTCTTATGATGTATAGTTTTGAGGACGATGAGCCTTTCACATGATCAGTCAGGTTGGTGAACGGCCTTTTGCCTTCTGTGGTACCACAGGATCAGTTTTTTAAAAGTTCTCATCAGTCTCAATAGCCTTTCAAAAATTTAAAATTAAATCATCTTAATATGTAGTTAGCAGTTGTCCCCGCGTGTTTCGGATGAGCGCAAGCTGACAGTTCTGTCAAACGATACTCAGCGACCCCATCAGGCTATGACAGTTGTAGATTATAGTGTTTATGTAAACACGTGTAAAATTATTCATAACAACTAAATCTAATTGCACTTATTTAAATTACTATTTCCTATCTTTAATTAAAACAGCACAAAATATAAGTCCAATACATTGAAATCCAAAGTTTTTGATAAAAGCTCATCAAAATGCTTGGCAATGTAAATAATGCTTAGTTACGTAAAATTATGACTTGACAATTTCTTTTGATTAAACTCCTAAGAGCCTCGAGATCGCTGACAGAAAATCCTTTGATGTATCACGACCCACGATAAGATTAATTTAGGCCTATCATGGTTACAATATCTTTGTAGATAATCGTTTATAAGTAATAACATGCTGGATAATGATCAATTTGATATTTTGAGGTATGAATATCTAGTAATAATGTTTTGGAATGGCTTGCCTTGATTTTCTCCAGGCGCGTTCCATGACAGAGACGTTACCAAAAAATATGTTTTACGGGAAATTAATGATTTTATGCAGTTAATCCCAAATTTATATAAATTTAAATGAAACATTAATTATTCGTCAACAATAGTTTACTCTCTCTATTCACCACATCATACATAATGCTATATTTACAGTATATGTTCTAAAATACATGACAAATAAAAATGTAACAAAAAATATTACACATCTAATTTTAGGTTTTAGAAAACAGCGGATTAGGTATCAGATATGCACTTAACAATGAATGAATGAATGCATTTATTTCAAAAACATGGTTCTCACATGAAATAACTAATCATATGAATTTATATATAATAATTTGAGATTTAATATAATAATAATGAATCTACTCGATCTCCCTGCGTGTTTGCTTGTCTTTCGATATAGGCCTCCTTCAGATGTTTCGACTGTAGTCTGTCCTGTAATCTCCATAGTAGACCTGCTACTTTTTAAATCTTTTTTCTTTTGATTTTTTTATTGCTTAAATTTACCTGTATTATGGTATGGCCTACCTATCGCCATTTTAAGTGTTGCACACTATATTTTATATTTTCTAGTTTCGTCCTATTTTTAATTTTTGTTAGTTTTACTCTGCTTAACGATGCTTTATATTAAATATTACTTATAAGTAATCATAAAAATCAAATATACAGTGTTGACATTTTTATTAACCTTTATAGTAATAATACAAATAATTAAAAATTAAAAGGAAAATTAAACAAATTTGGTCACTGTATACCGTTACCGCTACCGCATTTCATTAAATTTTGTTTAAGATTCTTCATTATTTTTAAATCTACTTACTAACATAATAAAAAATCCAACCCTAACAAAATATCTATACACTTTGATAATAGAGTAATTAGACGAAGTATCGTTTATTAACAATAAAGAAATTCTGTTGAATTTGCGTTCAAAAATATCTTCGAAATATCAGAATTCCTAAAAAACATGACACATTAATTATATAGTAACACTAAATTGTATAAGGAAATTTCACAATGTGAAAGTTATCACGACAAGTCTGTATTCAGTGCACTTTCGATCGTATTCATGGACGTAACATGTAACACATACATTGATTACCTATATGTATATCCATCATATCTCGGGAGGAGTTGTTCGGACTAATACCGGCAGCTGAGTTTCATTATCGGACGTCAAGGCAGAATACAAATACCATCCGTATCACCATGACGTCCGTCGTTCTACAACTGAGCGTTTCTTAAGGCATTTTCATTATCACTATGTGGAACCAGCTGCCCACTGAAGTATTTCAGAACCAATTCAATTTAGGATCCTTCAAGAAAAGAGCGTACCAATTCTTAAAAGGCAAGCTACAGTCTTCTGGCAATGAGTGTTCGTGGGCGGCGGTATCACCTAACATCAGGTGAGCCTCCTGCCCGATTGCTTCTAGTAACATATTAAAAAAATCTGAATTTACAAATTAACTTAACCAACTCCCTGAACGCAGAAGTAATTCCCCGGCTAAACTATAATTAATTGGACACGACACAGGCGACATCCAATGTTAAAAAAGTAGACATAAATTATGTTGAATTGTTACAAAGGCAAAAATGTTTTAGAAATCCAATAGGAATTAAATAAAAATATTCTAAATCCTGGGTGTGCCCGACTGGATTTCCTGTGTGCAGATAACACGCCCTGATATGGTAAAAATGGTCAGTCATAAGACAAGAAATCGATTAAGTTGACACGTAAGACTAATCACCTACTTGCTTATTAAGATATCGAATGATCAATAATATAAAACGTCAAACCTGTGCAATCGTGGAACCGTATTATATTTAAAATTGTAACAGCAAACGAACTGAAATACGCAAAATATTGGCATTTATTTCATTACTGAAAAGAAAACATCAGAACAAACACCGCACTCCTACGTGTAGCCTTCCAGATGAAATATGTTTGTTCTAGCAACTAATATAGGTAAAGTGTTATTCACAATGAGAGAGCTTTTCATCGGCGTGCTTTTCTTCAATAACTAAAAATTAACATAAAATGTGTGTGATGATTTTAAAGGCGACAACGTACAACAATATTATTGACTTTGAATCATATTTTTACCGGGTCGTTATATCCGCACCAACCTGTGTACATTTTTCATAAAATCATTTTTTAATCGCCAAGTTTTTTGTTTTACAGATTGGTTGATGCACTACTAAAATTAATACGTTTAAATGAAATTTACTATGCCTATTATGAATATCCAACAATGCCTACTTTGATAGTAGGCATTGCTTGTCTTTTAGTAAACTATTATACTTAGAAGATATACTTTTTATTTCATAGTTTAAATCTTATTTCATATGAACTATCTGAATGGAGCCTAAACCAGCTGGCACGGTAAACGTGACCTACTTACAACGGACTAGAAAGAAAATTCTTTATTGCCTTTAAAGCTTGAACTACAAATATTGACGTTTCCTTTGTACAGTTATTTACATATACGTCATTATATAAATCTCTAGATGTAATATATCGACACATATATCGGTTCATATGAAGTCCAAGGTTAATATTTGAAGAAACTCTACCAGCTATTTCGTATATATGAACATTAAACGCAAAATTAATCACGTGAATCAAGCCGGTCGGCGGGTCTCGTATGTATGAACAAAACAACTATATGTTGTCCTAACATGGCAGATAATAAACTTGCCAAGCCACGGTGGCGAGCTGGAAGGTCCTTATACTCACTGTACAGGAGTAGTTAGAAGCCCTTTACGTAACCTAACCATATTTCTCATAAAAATACTGGTTGTAAAATGTATATTATAGAATGACGTCACGTAGGAAACACGATGAATACTTTGGATAACCCGGGGTTGAACTTTTCTGTAGGTATCATGAGAATCTTATTCCTAAACTTAATAAATGGTACAACGATTCGAACCACTAATTCCTGATATAATTACGTTTAACGTAACAAACTTCTGTTTGGCAGAATCCTAATCTTCGCTTTTGTCCTAATGACATTGGATTAATTGAAAAATTACTGCTCGACCTATAGCCGTCTGAGAACAAATCAATGTTTCATCAAGGCATTATATTGAATTAATTCAAGTGATTTTTAAATATTAACCCAAATAGTCATATTATCTAGTTCTCTGATATTTTATGCTACGTAATAAAAGTGCTTATTTTTTTAAAACTACTATATTTCTTATATATATACTTGCTAAGATAACAACTGCTATTTTTCACTATACCACTGTTATCTCAGGATATTGTTCTTATTCAAAATTCTATCAGAATTAAAAACTTATACTATTTATTATTTCCAAGACTCTAGTAAGCTAAACTAAATCTAGTAATAAAAAAAAACAAAAAAACTTGAAAATCATTTATTGAATACTAAAAACACCAAATAATTACAATAAAAATAATAAGATTACATAATCAGAATTTTTCCTTAAAAAAATTAGAATGCATCTTATATTGCCATGCATCGACGAAAACTCGAATTTAGGCTTACATTCACCTAAAATCAAGTTTTGTACTCAACGCATCGACAATGTATACAATAATTGTTGAAGTAATTATAATTTAAAAATAACATGTCAGTGTACAGGTCCCGCACACATAAAAAAACTGTCATGCATGGTAACAATATAAAAAAGTCATGCTTTAGAATGTTAATCTTGTTAGTCAATATTCAAAAATGCGTGAACCTCCGATGGTGATAACGTAAAATGTTAAAAAGTTCGACGATATATGACTAGAGTCATTTTCGCTATTACCATACGGAGATCGTCAATATTTCTACATAACAATAGAAATCACAGCGAATATCAATCAAAGTGAGTCAGATGATAACATATTCGGTGGTTGGTGATTGATATTAACCGTGACTGCAATGGTGGAAAGTGGACGATGGACTGGAGTGGATTCTGCATTGGATGTCGCTTAGTATCTGAAACAAAGAGAACATATTAACTAATAGATCAGAAAATCTAATAGCCAGGTGACGACAGATATCTCAGAAAACGTCTTATTACATTAATTACATAAATTATAATTAATTTAAAAAATTAAATGTATGGTAGCTAATCATACCATTTCCCACACTAGGGACATCCCTGTATATGGGTGTCCAGATAGTATTACATGTTACATAATTAAGGTACTTTTAATTATATCGATATTTCAGGACGAGTCCTGGTCAATTCGTGCAGCGGAAACATAAAGAGGCATTCAAGATGTGGTGTTGGAAGAGAATATTGCGAATACCATGGACTGCAAAAAGAACCCATAAGTCCATTCTCAACCAACTAAAGATCACAAGTCAACATCATTTACAAACGGATGCTAGCAAACTTTCGTCACATTGTCAGGAGAGAACCAAATAGTCTAGAAAATCTGGTAATGGTAGGGAGAAGTCAAAGTCGATCGCCAATCCGTTGGTCTGAACAAATTAAGACAATTATGAGTGTCAATATCCCTAAAGCACTGAGACAAAGTGAAGATAGAGTGGTGTGGAGGCAGTCGACGTATCCGGTTAGCGATTATCAAGACAGACAGGCAGGAAAGAAGAAGAAGCTATCCTCAAGAAAATCACGAAGTATAAAAAGGGATTCATATCAATGCCTTACAGAAGTATTGCATTGTTGATTTTGCCTTACAGAAGTATTGCATTGTTGATTTTGCCTTACAGAAGTATTGCATTGTTGATTTTGCTTTACAGAAGTATTGCATTGTTGATTTTGCCTTACAGAAGTATTGCATTGTTGATTTTGCCTTACAGAAGTATTGCATTGTTGATTTTGCCTTACAGAAGTATTGCATTGTTGATTTTGCCTTACAGAAGTATTGCATTGTTGATTTTGCCTTACAGAAGTATTGCATTGTTGATTTTGCCTTACAGAAGTATTGCATTGTTGATTAAGTGAAAATCTCTATACAACATTTTGGTTCAACGGTTACTTTACGTCCCTTTAAGTTGATAATTGAAAGCCATACATTGAATGGATCGTGGGTACTTCAAATTGCAATCAATGCAGTGACAAGGCTAAAAGTTGGGATCAATTGTTGTGCACTATACTTATCTAATGGTTCAAATACTCAAAATGCATTTATGTCATACCGTAGAAAATTCGGAGTCAAGGGTGGCGAAAGATTAATATTATAGCAATGACTTTGCTAAATCACCAAGTTTGCCTAAATTGAACTTTGAAGCGAAATAACATGGTGGCTCGGAAGAGAAAAAGAACCCTTTCATGACCCGAAACCAATATTTGTCTTATGATCGAACACAAAAACTGTTTTTAAAATTACAATAATAAATAATAGCTAAACTTTATGTCGTCACTGTAGAATGATTACCTCGTATGTCAAAAAAATCTTTATTTTGTATTCTTAGACTCTCATCATATCATTTAACTGGTATAATGAAGTAAGGAATTATTTATGTTATTAATAATAATATCCTTTTTACCATCCAAAACTATGAACAAAAGCACAATAATATTTTAAAGAACATTGACGAAATGAAACATTTTTTTCGTTTCCCGTAATGTTTGGT
Source organism: Pieris brassicae (assembly GCF_905147105.1). Taxonomy (NCBI): domain Eukaryota; kingdom Metazoa; phylum Arthropoda; class Insecta; order Lepidoptera; family Pieridae; genus Pieris; species Pieris brassicae. The sequence continues at coordinate 1,563,397 of NC_059669.1, forward strand.
TCTCTGGACATACAAGGTTATCATTCTACATCGACGATGTTTTTTTTGCCCTTGACACGCCGTACAAGCTTTTCTAACTATATATCTAAAGAAAGAAATGTCTCATATACATTATTTATTTTGATTAAGCTACTTGGCCAACACTGCTCTCACTTAACAATGCTTTGACTAAATGTAGACAAAATAATAGATCGAAAAGCAATTTTTTTTTCAAATTGCGTCGACTTTCTAAATATAACATAAAACCAACCTGTACGCAACTTGTGTGTAATAAAACCATAGATCTCCCGTATTTCACACAGTATGAATTCCAAACTCACGCGCAGCGGCGTAGAATTCTTCAAAACTATTTACGTCATGGTAACAGCGGTCGCCTACTTATCAAATGGTTGTATTTATCAATCAGTTTCATCATGCCCTCAATTGCGCCCACGCCCCGAGATATCAGGCAATTTACCGCGATTCCTAATCCTAAAGATACAACCAATCTTATCAATTAAATAAATGTAAGGAAGCCAGTGTATTAAGGCACCCGATGGTGGTGATTTACTTCGAAGGGCTCGGTCTTATTAGTTTGGTTTCTATGTTCTGAGCTCTGCCAAGAATGTCCCTTTAAGCATTTATTATGTCTGGGCTATTCGCGTCTGACCTTAGTTAATAGAATTTTAAATTCCATTGCTTAGTAAATGGCTACTGTAGAATTGAAGTCGAATTCCGTTTGTTTAATTACTATGACGTATAATTCAAAATGTTTTGTATCATCTTAACGTATACATGCGTATTAATTAAAACGTAAAATTAATAAATTGTATACTCTACAAAAGCTCGCGAAAGAAACCTTTTCACGCTGTAGACGACTATAGCTTAGTGTTGTATACAGTTAATTTAAGTGATAAGAAAGCCTGACAAATATGTATGGCTTACAATTGCAATAAAGATTAATTTTCTATTAGAAGTCGAGCCGGTCATTGGGACCGGTGGTATTGCCTTTCCTATAGTACTGTGCCTTATCTAGAGCAACTTTCAAAATTCATTATTCTCTTAGTATCTCTAAGCTTTTATTTATTTCGCTCCACATGTGAAGATATTTTTTCATAGGATATTCTTCTTTTTGAATAAAGAACTGGACAGACGTTTGGCCATAATCCCACCTGATGTTTAGATGTGGCCTATTGGAGAACACGCCTGGCAAAGACTACCAATCCTTTGCTGAGCGCTATACATATTTCTACTTGAGCTATAAGCACTTGTACGTAGGGTGAATGCAAACACCGTTGAGAAACCGGCACATCATCGATCTAAAGGTTCGGAAATCTAAAAATTAAAGAGTCATGCACCGATACCCGAACCTAGTTCTTCAGCAAACTAACTTTTAGAAGAAAATTAATATAGATGAAAATTAAAATAGATGAAAATTAAGATAGAAGAAAATTAAAACTAACTGAATATTACAAAGTTTTGTTGCTGTTTCTGTTTGTTGTAATGTTTCGTTTCGATTTTTCTATTAATTGTATTTAACTCTAGTTTATAAAAAAAACATATGTGTACTGTGGTGTACCTTTCAGGCACCAATCCCTTTAATGGTATTCTGGTGTTCAGTGCTTTTCGTTTATTTATAATATATTAAGCAAAAAAATATAAGAAAGTTCTAACGCCACTAAATTATTATTATTTTAGTGGTGTTTACGAGAACATTTGTATTGAGAAATGTAAAACCTTGGTTCGTACAAATGTATTGAAAAACAATTAAATATTCAAATAAGCTATTTACACCGCTCCAATTACAAAAAAAAACGCTTTATCATATTTTTATAATTACGAACAATGGTTTCGCTGAAAAAATCGATTTACATAGCTTTCACAATTATAATTGACGTCATTGTGAAACAGTTCCCTAATTGATCTATAGAATTGGTGACACAGTGACACAATTATTCGTATCAACTTTTTTTTACAGCTGAACAAATTTTTGGCATGACGCAATATTAAGCCGAGTGTATATTGTAAAAAAACGATGCCTTTCAAAAAATATATTGTAAAGAACGATTCCGAGAGCAGTGTTGGCCTAGTGACGCACATCCCTAAGGTAGTAAGTTCGATTCTCGGCTGTGCACCAAAGGACTTACTGTCTATATGCACATTTAAAATTCGCTGGAACGGTGAAGGAAAACATCTTGAGGTTACCGGCTTGCCTTGGACACAAAAAGTCTACGGCGAGTAGCGAGTACGGCTAGCTGATCACCTACTTGCCTATTAGATTGACAAATGATTATCATTGATACAGGAATCTGAGCCCCAGACCTAAATGAAGCGCCATTGATTTATTTCAACCGTAAATTCAAAACTCAATAAACTATTATATCTCTCATATTGAAATTGTCTTATAACACTAGTTTTCTAATTGCAATTTTCGTAATAGAACGAAAGTTTGGGATAATCAAGTGGTTGCCACCCACAGACAAAAACAAAGCCATTTAGCTTAATCAAAATAATATATAACCTTTAGATACATAATTAGAAGAGCTTGAACGGCGTGCGAAGGGCAACAAAAACATATAGCTGTCGAATATATATAGTAGACGCGGCTAAAAAAAATACAAATTTAGATACCATCCGGAGGAGCCGACAAGTCCTTTTCTTATATACGTAACATAAAATTACATAAAGAAAAATACTAAATTAACCTTTGTAATCTAACCCTAAGACACGTGTCATTGACATCTGCAACGTGACCGCAACGTGCCTTTCCATATGTCCTACACATTTCGAGACGAAGAAAAATACGTCATAGTTTTGTATACTACCACACAATGCATGCACGGGTGTGAAAACGGTTTAAAAAAAAATGTCATTGTAATTTAAGTTTGCTATGGAAGAGCTGAAAATACCGACACATAAAAGGTTTACAAAATCTTGCATATTATAATTAATAAGGACATATTAATTTTTTGTTATATATTTATGAACGAAACGACGGCGCACAACGATAATCCACAAAATTCTAAAGCGGCACACATCAGGGCGAAAATGAAGATCACCGACACGCCTAACAGCTGAAGAAGTAATCGGCGGGCCATATTGCAAGGTGCACAGCCGAAGACACCTGCTGAAGGGAACCTCCAGGAAAAAGAAACGTGGGACCACAAAAGCGATGGGCCGACGACTTATTAAAGGTTTCCGGGGAGAAATGGATGAAGGAGCTAACAACATATCTAACTGGAAAGTTCAAGAAGAAGCTTTTACTCAAAAGGGGTTCATACTGCAGAACAATAACAAAACTAACACCCATTTGATTTAGAACTTTTAACAGTATGGTGTTAAAGTGGTTTTCATATTATATTAGATACAAAGAATCCTCACCATTGCTGAAAGTGGTGGGATGCTGGTGGCACTGCAGCAGGCGCGAAATGTAAGATGATATTATCTGAAATAAAAGAAATTAAGTGTTAATACATGTTACAGTGTAGAAATTATGAATTATTATTATTATACAGGTGACTGGGGCTATGTACAGTTATTATATAAAAAACACTGCCGCTCAATCCTCATATTTCTGTTTCATGATCATTTGTTTTTTCTAATCACGTTGAGGTACCCGGCATGATTAAGACCTAAACATTCAGCTTGCCTACTTTTCTATTACAACACGGACCCTTTAGTTATTATAAAAAGCATATATATTATTGACATAATGTATGTTATGGCCTTGCCGATATAGCTTGATTGTAGTTTTGCACAGATATATAATCAAATTTTATATTCACACCAAACAAATCAGCTTTCAAAATGTACAGTTAGTTTTTTTTAAATACGCTGAAAATTACTGAGATGTATTTCATATCAACTTAATTTTAATGAGTTACACCAAAACTTTTTTCGAGTTCATAAGCCGCCTAATAATTTTCTATATATATATAATTTAAACTTGGGAATATGATTTCTAATTACGCATTAAAAATGAGCGATTGAAAAGCAATTTCAAATGCAAAACTAAGACGCTCTAAAAATGCAATTCCTGTCTACATTCAAAGCTTAGCAAACATCGGCTGTCTGGGGCTGGGAAGATATTTAGAATCGCTGGAGAAAATCGATAAAATCCGCACACATAGTGCCATCCATTCAGACATTGCACACAGGCGCATGCACTGCATTGCATCATACTCATTCAGTTACTACGGTACTACGATAGTACGACGGAGTACTATAAATGGCTGCATTTTGCGACCTATATACAATACGTCATCCATTGAAGAGTCAACTGTAACACGTAGCGTTAAGCGTTATATCAGCGCAGCAATGATAGAGTAACGTGATTTAATTTCAATGCAGTAGTGTTTCAGTGGGTTTTAGCGCTGTCTCCGGTCTGCAGCGACAGACAGCTCTATTTATAGAGATAAAATGGCGATTATGTTTAATGCAGTCACGTTATCGATTGAGATGCATTAGGCTGCTATGTTGCTAACATTTCACAGCTTAGTAGGAAATAGGTCATCGAAGGTACAGAATTGGAACAATTTTATTTATAAATTTAGTGCTTTAGGTCATTTTTTATATTGTTTACGAGTTAGAGATTTAATTGAGATTAGATGCATTTACACATTTTTTTTATATATAGCGTGTAAAAACGAGCCAACAGGGCGCCCAGGAAGGGCATCGCAGCACATACACACGCATTTTTAGCGGGTGCGTTGCCTGCCTTTGAGGCATATACTCTTTCTTTAAACAATTGAAGGTCGTATCTCTCAGGGCAGATCCCATCGGGAGTCGATTCCCCAGTTCGCTAGACAAATGAATGTGTCTTGCTAAGCGGGCCGTGGAAGACTTCCATCAAGGTGATTCAGATGAAACTTTTAATTTATATTAACAAACCAATGTTCTAGCACTTATGAACACGAATTATAAAATGTCAAGCCCTCTCAAAAGTGCGCGAATGGCTTGCTAGATAATTTCTTTATTTATCTTCATAAAAGAGTATATGCTATATAGTATATAAAAAGAATACGGCTGAGTATGAAGTCCAAACAAAGTAATCAATATAGGATAACTGTATATTTTCCAAATAAATTTTATGTCACCATGAAACCAGAATAAAACAGAACGTCAATTTTATGTCGATACATTAAAATGACGGTTTTCATTTGGATAAGTGTCTTCATTATTCGTTAACAAAATAAATACGATCGAAAGGGTCTGAGGGTAGGATTCAGAACTATCAAAATATCTCGTCACTAAATGCGACCATGACCGTACATTAAAAATGTCTAGATCTAAATTTTTTTATGTTACAGTAGCCAAACGGACAGGAGGCTTAACCGATGCTAACACGAGCATTTACATTAGACTCGCGAGTGCGTTGCTGTCCTTTTAAGAATTGGTACGCTCTTTTCTTGAAGGAACCTAAGTCGAATTTGTCCGGAAGTCCTTCAGTGGGCAGCTGTTTCCGTATAGTGGTCGTGCGCGGCAGGAACGACGGACATCGATGTGATACGGATGGTATTTTGTGTTCTGCCTTGACGTCCTATAATTGAATTCAGCTGCAGATATTAGTCCGAACACTCTGAACAATCTCTATGGTAAATGCGGTAGAAGATGCAGAGAGACCCCACATCTCTCTGATCAAGCCGTACGGAAAGTAACTGATTGTTAACGATTCGAATCGCTCTTCGTTGAATACGGTAAAATTCTAAAATCTATATCTCCCTAACAGTCGTACTCAGGGACATTCATTAATTTATCAAATTTTTAATACTTTATCGCAAGTAGCACCTTTAGCTTCTGACTTATGGTGAACTTACTAACCTAAATATAAATGAAACTACTCTGAGAACCTCCGTTAAGTCAAATTTAACACTAGAACCAATGTCGCCACTTTGAGTTCCCACATTTCATATCTAACTTTAATAGATAAGACAATTATTTACCCAAGGCTACAAACGAAACGACAATATTCAAGTCAAAATTTTATCTCTGTCTAAATAACAACATAGGAACCCGTGAGTTTTGCATTTTTTTTTAATAATATTGTTTATTACTTTAACATTAACATTTAACCATAACTATGTATGCTACAAGATATTTCCTAGCCGCGATGGAGGGCTGCTGACCTGTTACCACAGGGCTTCTGTAGTCCTATTATAGGCTCCACTCTCTGACTGACGTACAATACGCTTTATTATGTAAACTTGTAAAGAGGATAATAAATACAAATTTGAAATAAAATGTGGACAAAGATGAAATAAGTTTCACAAAAATTCTGTACGCTTACGAATATTTAATTTTATTGCCGGGGCTGTACACACTTCATATTTTATAGGAAAAAAACCTTAACCAGTTACTAACCGAGGTTCTAATAGGCCTTGAAGATTTCACGAGTCATCGGATGTCAACCACGCCCTAAATACAGTATTACGACACGACAGGGGCGCCATGATAACGAGATAACTGTTATCATACAGCTAACCGCTTATCAATGAACCCGTTAATTAAAGAAAACCTTTTCTAATAATTTATATCAAAACTCGCAGATTTTTTAATCTATAAGTAAAATTAAAGTTTATTAAGAGACATTTTATAATAAAAATAATTATTGAACATGAATCAAATTCTATTTAAATATGAAGCTGTGATCAAACGGTTGCATGAAACTATAGTTCCGCAAGCTTTCGTTTGAGATTTTTATATAACCCAAAAATGCAACACGATACGATCTGATTTCTCTTACACGCTTCATTACGATTTTATTTTCAATGACGCCAGAATCCTCGTAATACAGACATGGTGACCAGCCGTCTTGCCTCACCTATATTAAAATCTAAGATAGCCTTAAGACTTAATTAGTATATAAATAAAAATCTAAATGCAGAGCCCAATTCTGGCTGCTTTGTTATATTTAAAAACATTTTGTGTCCTTCTGCAAGGTGACTTTAATTAATACATAAGTGAATTTTATTTGTTTTTTCAGATGTTTATAGTTCCTTTATTACAAAATATATCTTTGATAATTGTTTAATAATAAAATGTTACATAATAAACTGTAAACCAAAATGTAATAAATTAATAAACATCTAATGACAAACAACTTAAGCAATTTCTTATTGACACGGGAAGGAAGTAGCGTTTAAGACACAGGCTAGGCCTAGGTTAAACGCTAGTGCTCATAGAAGTATATTATGTATAAGGTTAACCAAAATGAATATTGTATCTCAACGTTTCGTTGCCTATTGTATGTTTACAACCTTTAGAATGTAAGTACAAAATGTAATGTTTTTATGAGTCAAATAAAGTACATTTTTTTAAACCTTTACTTTAAAGCATGTGACAGGTCGTAGTATAAATTTGACATAGAACTATATTTTATCATATTCCTGCAATGGGTTAGCAAATCTACAATGGACTGGCGTAATTGAATGTTAGTATTACAACTCTGCCCTCAATGTTTCATATCAAAAATCATTTCGTTTAATGTTGTAATGATGGTTTCAATGAATCACTAGAAAACTGCCCTATAAATTTAAATTTGTAAACAGTCTAATTCAATAAAGACACCGGTGGATAAGTTCAATAACATTGTTTCCTACTTGACATCGATATAACCGGTTCTAGCTTGGGTTAGACAGCTGTCATTAACGTCACGTGTCAAAAAATAGTGTTAGTTACTGTGCCACTGAACACGTGTGATTTGATTATTATCTGTTAGATATGACGTAGATTAAGAAGTACTCTAAGAACTACACTACGAAGGGGGCCACTGAAAGCTCTTTTTATCTTTTAGGTGCTGTAAAAGTCAGTTATCCTAAATAATAATTATTTCGCCTTGATAGATCAGCTATAAAAAAATAAATGTTTGGGGTTTTGCCTTGCCTTAAAACAATTAAACAAAATAATAAACCACTCGTTAAAATAACATGCTACCTATCTACCGCAAGCAGAATCCTATCTCACGCGATCCAATACAGCCTTCATTATAGAAAAAACCCCCACCTTATTAAGATCTCTATATGAAAGTGACATTCCGTATACAATGCGATCGTTAAATTCAATTCTCGGTAGCGCATTTAAAATCGCAAGCGCCAGGTTCCTGTTATGACAGATATTAACATAAAACCTGCGATTACGCAGTTAGGGGCTCTTTAAATTTGCACGCTTTAACTGTATCAAAGACTAAATAGATTCATTTATATAGGGTTAGGGGTTTCTAAGCTTTAAAGTATATCATTTTATATGAAAGTATACGTACCCAAACATACACATACACAATTTTTTAACTGAGAGTGTTAATAAATGTGGTCGAATTCCCAAAAATCTATTATCTATACTAATAGTATAGGAACTATTAAAGCAGTGTTAGTAAATACGAGTAAATCTTAGACTCTAATTCGCATCCACAATTCTCTCGATAATATTTTAAGTAGAGTTAACAAATGTGAAATACCAAAAAAAATCAAAAATTTGATGGACTACGATAACACGTAAATAGCCCCAGTTGCAGTTACGCAGTGTAATCGGTATAATTTGCAGTGGAGGACACGATTACAGTGTACGTATCATAGAATCATTCACTGTCATCAAACATGATAATGACGTTGACACAAATCGCCGTGGACGGAACGTTTTAACATTTTATTATACAATGTAGTCTCATAGAATGTTTCTGAATTAAATTATGGACGAAGGTGTGAGAAACATGTCGATTAAACGTTATTTATTTATAAGTCTAGTCAAGTAATATAAAGTTGAAAATGTAGTATGTTTGATTTTGTATTTAGCGCGAAATGCTTGAAAGCTGTATGACATCATGCAAGAAAATATATCACAAAAAATTTATACACATACGCATCAATTATTTTAGATCATAAAAATTTCAAAAAAGCAAGGAAAACATTAAACACAAGCAGACTATAAAATATCAAGGGAAGAGACTGGCTGGTAGATATTGAGCAAAATTCAATGCCAACATTTAGTAATAAATTGGCACATGTAGAAGAAGAAACAAAAACTAAAACTAAATAGAAACTTAAACCTCCTTGAGAGCGTAATACACAAAAAAAAAATTATATGTAATTGGAGGCAAACGGGCAGGAGGCTCACCTGTTAAATGATACCGCCGCCCATGGACAGTAACATTGCCAGAAGGCAGCAAGTGTTTGAAGAAAAATATATCAGCATCTTCATGAATGTGAAGCAATTAACTTGTAAGTATCAAAAGTGGCAGATAAGCGAGCCGTATAGCCGTACGTATAGAACATTTAGTTCTCTATTAGTACTTGTTGTTACGATATATCAAAATTACATTGCGGAATTGATTTGAAATTTCACTTATTATTTAAAAGTAAACAGGATTGTTTAATGCAGAGCACATTGAAAAGTCCAGTTAGCAAATTGTTCACAATTTAGTTTACATCCGTATTTGGGAAATGAAAGTTTTGTTTATTGCTCTTTTAAGTGGTTTATTTCTGTCCACAGTAGAGTAGCGCCTTACACGTTAAGACCATCAACCCCTAAGTATGAAGGTGCTGTTCGAACAAAGTTTACCCCAGTATCACACGTTTCCGCTGCGGAGATTCCCGCTCTGGCAACAGTCAGTATTCAATGGTGGATGCCCAGGCTGCAATATGTTTCCATCTCGGGGCAAAAGGACGTATTTACTGTTGCCAACCTCTTCCACGCTCATAGTGGACTTTACTTAATAGGAGGAGGCTCAATTTTAACCTATCAACGTGGTTCACTTTCACCTAGAAATTGAGAAGCCGACCTTTTTCTTCCTCACAGAGACTTTCATTGATACATGGCTTGTAACATTGCCGTACGGTGATGGACAATGATCAATTAAGAATAGAAGCCAAGCAAAATATCGACCTTAATATAGATTAATATTTTCATTTGCAAACTAGTGAACTGTGGAATCATCTCCCGGTGTGACTTCCCTCTTCCTATATCCTACACAGGGTACAAACTGGGACACTCCTCCGTGTCCTTTCTGTTGATTTTTGTTAAATAATTTTAATTCGTTAAACCATATAAATAATGTGGAATAAATGTTTGTAACTTGAAAGCAAACGTCGAAGTTATATAACTATAAATTTGATTTTTAAAATTGTCGGTTTTTAAATGGCTGTAATTTATGTGGTTTTATTTCAAGTTTCAAATCGTCGAGCGGCCTAGAAGCGAGTCTTGGCGTTATGAAATAGATCCTAAACATACTAATGAGACCGTTAGTTTCATGGTAAACATGCTGTCATACCATTGAGAGCACGATCTGTCACCTCAATATCAAAATTTAAGACATCGTTTTGTTTTACACATAACATGTGACCTGTCTTATAACATTCCAAACTGGCAAATATTTGTTAATTTTTTTACAACGATATGTTTTTAAACTATCAAATTTTAATATCAAGAAAAGTATATATATTTGGTTAAAATTACAGTAAAAATCTCTCGAACAAAAAAGTTGTCCCAACTCCGCTTAATCTATATTGCTGTCACCAGCGACAGTCATTAGATCATAGCAATTGTTTCATTTTCATGGTGAAGTAAAATGTAAAAGTAAAACTATGTAAATCCATACTAATCAATGTCTTCAGATGTTTACTTCCATTGCAATTTACTTCAGATTAACAAATTTCATTTTTTTATAGTATAGGGAAGGCAAACGAGGCTAAGTGACGTCAGCCCATACAGCTGTTTGATATACACTTTCTTTACCCAATTGGAGGTTGTATATCCCAGGGAAGTCACACCGGGAGATGATTCCACAGTTCACTAGTTCGCAAATGAAATTATTAATCTATATTAATGTCGATATTTTGCTTGGTTTCTATTAATAATTAAGCATTGTCCATCACCGTACGGCAATGTTACCACGTATCAATCAAAGACAAGATTACAATACATTTTATTAAACCTAATCTGATAAAGAGTCTGTTAATTATCAAATATATGTTTCGTAATAAAAATGGTACAGGTTGTGAGCTTTGCAACAAGACCTACACCCTCCCGGTACGATCCCAAGTTTCTTGGTCCTCTGATCGATGAGGTTTTTTGAATTGGACACTTCCCATCATTCATATCACATACACTATTCCTACTACCTGGCAATGATTCCCAGGAAATGAGAATTATTAGCATCCCCTAGATCGAATTATATAAAACCTCAATCTTATTAGGTCTATAATCTCGCGGCTTGCCGCGTCCTGTGGACTTCAATATCTTGTTATATTAAGTTTACCGCCCATTGGTGATGTTATAACATAACATTGGTCGTATGTACCTACAAGCACGACAACTATTGTGCCTTCGGGAATCAGAGCAATAAACAAAAATTTTACTTAAAACCGTGTGCTAAACTGATACGTTTAACGGTGCTTGATGCTTTCGTATAAAAAACTATAATTTATTCATACGACTAAGTTCCATTGAGCAGTGTTGGCCTAGTGGCTTAAGCGTGCGACTCTCATTCCTGAGGTCGTAGGTTCTGTGCACCAATGGACTTTCTTTCTATGTGCGCATTTAACATTGGCTCGAACGCTGAAGGAAAACATCATGTGGAAACCGACTCGACTTAGACCCAAAAAGTCGATGGCGTGTATCAAACAAAGGAGGCTGATTACCTACTTTAGATTGACACTTGACCATGATTCAGACACAGAAATCTGAGGCACTGACCTAAAAAGGTTGGAGCTTTACTGATTTATTTACTTTTTAAGTTCGATTGAAAAAAAGGCAAATGTTATCGGAGGATTATTACAATTTTAAAATCTCCATTCAAATGATTGTAATATTTAAATTTAATCCTCTGTGTAAAAATGCTTTAATTACACAACTGACTTAAGGCTTACTTGTCATCCTCCATCACATGTTAAAGTAACAAAAAATCACTGATTATGCTACAAAACGTTCAACCCTCTAACAAATCTATCGGATATCCGGTTCAAAATCTCACGCCCACAACATAACAGTATTGACAGTATCCCACGTGCATCAGAACTAATGTTATCTTATACAATTGTAATCCTTAGAAAAAGACCTTTACCTGCGTTTGCACAACTCTGTCTTCTTATTTGGCTAAACACTGTATTACTTACTAATAATTTTAAAGGCTAAAAAACGGAAAATGCAGGTTTGTGGATCACGAAATTATTTCACATTATCCGTAAGTACAGTTAAAAGATTTAGTGGACAAGGAAAATTATTGATTTATTAGTAATCAATAATTTTAATCTTAACATCAGCAGAATTTTTGAGCCACTTCAAATTACTCAAAGATGGAAGGAACCAATTCCAGTTCTGTATGTTCATCTAAGCACAACTCCGAGCCATTATAATATATAATATTCAGCAATAACTACTTAAATTAAAATAACAATCGTTACATTCGAAAAACACATTTGAAGACGCAATTTTGTCAAGATACAATTTATACTAATTAACAAACAGTCATCAAAGATACCAAGATATTAAATCTCCCATCGAATGGAACACAATTTTTATCATTTTAACTTAAAGAATTGCCAATAAAGATAACTTTCCAAACTTGTCTGCATTTGCACACGACCCATTTATCACAGCGATCTCCATTGAAACAATAGCTAATGGAAACTTGTCAACGTGTTTAGTTAAGAGGCATATGTTTGAAAAGACCGACTACTTCTTAATGTAAATAGATAATCTATGCCGACAAATCAAATTGGACAGTTGTCCGCACGATAAGACTTCCGGTCCATCGCAAACTACAATCGCCCGATTGATTTATTTATTGAAGTACACTTTTAAAAAGGTGCCATTTATGTAGTAAAAAGCTTACCTACAAAAAAATACCCAACTGATAATCTCCTCCTTAAATTGTTTAACTCGGTCAAAGACGTAGTCTGTATTATCTTTTATATGTTCTATGTGAGTATTGAATATTGTAAAACCTTCTACATACAACCTTCTACGTAATACATCTGAATATATATCCATACACACCCTCACGTATGTATGGTATTTCGTATTCAACAATTTTTATTGATTTTTCCATTCGTAAATGTTGGAATATTTTTGTATATATTATGTCCCTCTTTGGCTATATGTTTAGTATAATTAATGTAAATAATGTATGTTATCTGTAGGATAACGAAATAAATAAATGAAATATACAGCCAAACAAACAACAAAACAAAAGTCCACTATAATATTAATAATCTAAGAAAGCAGATCTCTAGCAGATGTATATATTATGTATTGCATCTTTGGCTATTTTTTACGTAATTTAATTTAAGAAATAAATCATATATTAAGTATGAACCCATTTAAAGAACAAAACAAAAACCCTCTATAATATTAACAGCAACAAAAAAATTATCAATCGAAGAAAGCAGATATCGAGCAGAACGTGTTCCGATATTGGCGAGACTTTCACACGGGCATATTGTGTGCACTTCGGACGGATGTTTCGCAATTACTCGTAGCCGGTCGTTGCATTGTGCGAAATTACTGAACTCGGCTCAGCTTCCCATCCGGCCGCAGCACCGCACCATTCTTGACCTTAACCGAATTGGCAATAATGTCAAGTTTGTCTGAGGTTTCGGGTGCGAGCCATCACCTGCTTGCGTCTGATGCAGGTCTGATTTATAACTGAGGCCGGGCTAGTTTCGAACAATAATGTATTTTGTGAATGCTTTTTGAAGAATATCGTGTAATCGATTTTCACACAATTTTTATGTGGTATGTAGGCTAGAATAGGCCTAGGCTATTAATCTATTCGTATATAATAGTGTTCGTAACGAGCTCCTGCCGCGGTTAATCTTAAACATACAAAAAAATAAATTTTAACATCATAAAATCCGGCCTGCCAGAATTTAAAGTTAAAAAAAATCTGTGTAATAAGTCTACATATGTAAAATCTTAATGAATTTATAATAAAATAAAACAATTAAAACGTTATTACAACTATATTTCAGGGTAATAATTCAAAGTTGATTTATATATATCAAGTTACATTGTTTTCCTGAGTCCTGGACATCAGGGTACTCCGCTCATCGAACAAATTAATGTAATTGTAACTAAACAAACGTCACTAAAATATTATATAAAGAAAAATAAAAAACTGTGAATACTTACTAAATCAAAGATACAGGTACCAACGTTTGTGAACCAGAAGTGAATGACTCTGACGATATTTACGAAGCTGCGAATAGATTGGACACACTCCACCTGAGTGTGCTGGTATAAAAGAGTGCTTGTATTAAGTATTCTTGTCCTAGTAATTCAGTGTCTTCATAGTTTAGTGCACAAAGCCACTTGGATAATGAATCAATCCAACTAATACTGGTGATATCATTGGTGCATAAGGAAAAAAACATATTTGTTTATATACAAATATTGACTGCAAAAATGTATTTATATTATATTATTACTAGCCCAATGGGTTTAGGGACAAAGATTAAGACTACATTAATAAAATCACTCTAAGAGATATCAAAGTGGCCTATCCTGGTATAACAGCTGGAAATTAATTTTTTAATACACTTTACGAATAAATATAGCCTTTGTTAGTTACTCACGGTTAATATTGTATTCTAATAGTGAAAGAATTTTATAACCGGCCAATAGTAAACTACTCCAAACAGTTCATTGCAAACATACCAAAACATTCTTATTTATTCGTGTCATATTAAATGTTCTCGCGACACATTAAATGCAAATTTAACATTTGAAATATCGTTTTGGCCGAGTTATTTATGGGTTGTGATAACGAATAATAATGTTAATTACCAAATGTCTCGTATGAAATTTCAGTCTGACATCCTAATTGACTCCACTAATGCACTTTAAATCAATGGAGATTACTTTCGGAAGCCAGACCTTTATGTCATTGCCATATAAGCCGGTGTTGCCAACGAAAATTATACTTACGTCAAATAATTTTATAAATGCCACAAGTGTAAAACAGTAGAAAGAAGTCGATTTGTCCTTAAATGTTTACACTTACCATAGATTTATACTAATATTATATACAAAATTTTTTTTGGCTATGCAGTATAATATGGATTCTAAGCCGCGGTTAAACAGGCATACCATCACACCACACACAGACACATCAGGTGAAAATGGGATTGTGGTCAAACGTTTGTCCAGTCCTGTATAAAAGAGGACAACTTTAGGTTGGATAGTCTATCGCGAAAGGCTGTACAAAACATCACTCAAAAGATGAGAATCAATGTAAAAGGTATCGAAAATTTAAAAAAAAATTAGTGATGTTTGTGATTGATTATGTGTTTTTATCGTGTCATAGCCCAAGGCTTTGGCTGCCTAGAAGGATAAATTAACACCAAAGTTATTCCATGCTTTTGATGTCAACCCAAAAATTATATTTTCGCGGAGCAACGAAATAAAACATTTCCGTATTAATTGTGTCTATTGATCTTTCAATCTGACAAGCTTTTGCAAGACATCTTATTTTCATGTCGAGTTTCCAATTTGTGATAATTCAAAGCCTTAAGTCACATAATATCGACCAATTCTCAAATGTTGTAAATGTTATTAAATCAAGAATTCCTCTTTAATTTATGTTAATATATCGAGCTACCATGCTCAAAACAATTCCAAATTCAGATAAACTAATCTGTGTTTTACTTAATTGAATATGGCTAACATCTATAGAAATGACATCGTCACGTTTATACGACAAATGCTAATTACGGCTGCATTGTAACTTCCATCATCACAGCGTTTATAAATAAACCGGTAGGTTTAACAGTCTTATCTGGTACAGAAATATTATTATATACAAATATTAATTTATTTACATTATTGATCAGTGTTGGCCTAGTGGCTTCAGCGTGCGACTCTCACACCTGAGGTCGTAAGTTCGATCCAAGGCTGTGCACCAATGGACTGTCTTTCTATGTGCGCATTTAACATTAGCTCGAACGGTGAAGGAAAACCGTCTTGCCTTGGACCCAAAAAGTCGACGACGTGTGTCAGGCACAGAAGGCCTATCTAATCACCTATTTGTTGTATTAGATTGATAAATTATCATGGAACAGATACAGAAATCTGAGCCCCAGACCTAAAAAGGTTTAAGAGCCATTGATTTATTTTTTAATTTATTTATTAACACTTCGTTGCATGTACAGAAATATAATACAATTGTCATAAATAAATAAAATTTCGAGCGATCTCTTCCAGGCAACTGTAAGAAAAACAAATTACGTTTTGTAGCATACGCAAGAAGTGCAAAAATACATAAGACAGACATTTATTAAGACAGTAAACAGTGATTAGAACAATATTAAAGACAATGACACATGAAAAAGAAAAAGTGCACATGAATCACGATAGTTTTAGATCAGTTAGTACGAAAGTTAGGTGTACGATGTGTACAGGTAATGCATTCTATACAATAGTCCGTATATAAGGTAGTTTAATAAAGTCCACTATTAAAAGATTTATATCTTTTATAAGTAGTAAATGTATTTCTTGCACAAAACAAAATTAATCCTATGCATATAATTTTTCTTTTTTTATCTATACTAATTCCTAATTACTTTGCAAGAACACTTACGCAGGTGAAGGCCAGGCTCTCCAGGTATCTCTATCAGAAGGTGAGTTGCATCTATGTCCAGCCAGCCAGGTAATGTCATCGATTAAAAACAACTAATATGAACTATTAGACCTTAGTATAGAAGAGTGGGTAATTAACAATTATATCACGAGTGTATCGTCTTACAATCAAATAAATAATTATAATTAGCAATTGTATTAGGTATAGTACAAGGCATGAGTCATTTGTCGGTGACCCTGTTCACACAAACAGGCGGATAGCGCCGGTTTCTATGGAGTTCATTGAGAGACACAAATGACGTCACAGGCACAAATGTCTGAATAGCAAATTGCTTTATGAGGATTCATATCGGTCATGCTTGGTTAATTTACATGGAGTACTTGAGTTCGTTTCCCAAACAGACACGTTTAGTTGACAATAGTAGTGAATTATCTGTAGGAATTTGGATATTATAAAACGTCGTACCTGAACCTCCTTAAAAATTTGTCTATAAAGAAGTTTAAATGTCTTAAGCGCTTTCTAAGTTCATCCAGCTCTTCGGTTAATTAAAGAACTAAATTATTTTTTAATACGCATATTGTGTAACCATATAAAATATATGAAAGATAAAGAGCTTGTTATAAATAATACGTATTTTAAATATAGAATCCATAACGTAGGTAGAAAATTCTTGTTTATGGAAATCAGGTTAAATTATGTACACTTACATTAAGAAACTGGTAACATTGCACAGGCCTACAGCCAGGTGTCTATACAATTATTAATTTCGGCCTAGTGAACTGTCGACATGTTTAATTTACCGTAAATATACATAGCGCGGTGGAACAAAATGGTCTATCATTTACATGTTATGTATTTCGGTCCAAAATTTTCTATTTTAAAGAATACTAAGATAAAGTGTATTTTTTGTTTTATGTAATAGGAGGCAAACAATCAGGAGGCTCACCTTTTGATAAGTGATACCGCCGCCCATGGACACTTACATAGCCAGAAGGCTCGCAAGTGCGATGCCGAATTTAATTTTGGAGTAACAAGTGTTATTCGAGTCTCATATATTTTTATTTTATTTATTCCTATGTAAAGCTCTATATATCGAGTTATTAAACATTCTTTGAGAAGCAAGACTGAAAATTCAAAATTCAGTAAATTATTTCTTCAAACAAAAACAGCTTTGTTTTCCTTCCCATAACGTCACGCGCTCCACTTCCCCGGTTAACTAAATTCTTATTATTACATATTTATATCTGCGCTAGTATCCTCGGAATTATATTGATATATTTTTAAGGGTTAAGTATTGATTTTATATTCTGTAATTTGGTTGTTGTATATAAATTGTAAATAGAAACTTGATATGTTTGCGTAAAACCTTCAACTTGACCATTTGTATAAAGCTTTTATATAACACCGCGAATCCATTGCGAGCGTTGGTCTAGTGAGTAAACGAAACAACGTCGTAATTTGAAAATATAAACAAACCAAAATGAAGCTTTGCTTTGCTTTTAAAATTACAAAATGCATATTTAGTAACAAGTTCGCCAGTTAAAACTTAGCAAGTAAACAAAAATGAGCGGTAAAAAATTATGAAATCATATAATTAATACTGAGCAGTGAAATAGTTAAATGGGCCATCTTAAACCTTACCTAAACTTAACATTGTAAGACGAAATACTTGCCCATTATTTTTTTCGACAAATCACAATAACTATTACACAATAATATTTAAATATCAGTTCAAAAAATTAGTTCCCAAAGAAATATATAAAATTCAAAAACAATTTATTCATATAGGTAACAAAACGTACTCTTATTATGGACGTCAAAAGATAATTATATATGAAATGATATTAATTTTAGTTACTGCCAGTTCTTAAAATGAGGGCGTAGAACAGAAGAGAAGAACTGGCAATAAAGTCTCCGCCAATCTTTTTAATTGACAAGTTTTTTTGTTTCACTCAATGTTTGTAAGCTTCAACCATTACACCATGTTCCACGTGACTTCTAAACAATTAATAATAATAAAATAACTTTAAAACAAAGATTTGTCTTCTGTCAGCAGGAGGCATGGTGAAATAGAAGCACGCAATTACATTCTCGTGGGCACAACACTCAAAAATATAGTCGAAATAACTATATAAGAGTTTAGTTTTTGTAGCAGTTTAGTTTGCAGTCATACTGCTGTATGTCAAAAATGTACTAGTTTTTTTTTTAATATTAAGGAGTCAGATCTTTGTACTCAACTGAGTCTTAACCTTAAATCGTTACATACAAGATAGACCTGACTGACCTAACTTTTTAAATCTGCAACCTGAGGTCATTGACCGTATAGGATTAACTCAGTCTTTATAAGGTATAATAATTTTAGCAGCCTGACGAGGTTACATCTGCCGACCGGCGCGACCGGACGCCGGCTGCGCTTGCGCATTCCGAATGTAACTGTGGGGTAGGTTATGTCCAGATGACTAAACTGGTACCTAGACAATGTATATATAATCACAACTTGTTATTCCGAGACGAAAATTGGACCATACAAATATTATAACTGTATTTTTTTAATTTTATTTTTTGCCGACCAGAGTTGTGACGTGTTAAAGTAATCTTGGTTTTAATAGGGATAACTATGGATAAAATTTGAAGAAATTTCAACTGCAACAACATTTCTGTAACTAATTTTTTGTGTCTTTATTTGGTCCCCTCAGTGGTCCGATCACGATTGGCTCGAGTTGTACGGCCACTACGACGACCTTCAGAAATGAAGAGTGCGACTGAAGAATTAAGTGTCTATCTCTGCCTCTAAGTGAACTCCATAATACTACTTGTAATTTATATTTAACAGTGTTAAACGAATAATAAAAATTACAGTTATTTAGCCCACCCGCATATTAAAGTGACCGCCCTGCAACAGTTGAAAGCATGTGTGACGTATTGTTTTATTAATACTCAGAATGGGGTGTTATCCGGACCGGATGTGACTCAGCGGGGTTGATTTGCTCGTGACGTCACCGGGAACTTTGATTAGACAAGCTTTTCAGATGAATTTCGTAGAATTATTGATTATTTCATCAATACAATGAAACACTAACAGATTTGACCGTCAAATCTTGTTTTTGTAAGGCCAGTTCATAAAGTGAAAATAGTATAATAAGACCGAGCATTTTTTAGGTGTTAGCACTTGCTTGTGTTGTAAAACATGCTAAAGGTTAAAAAATCATTATGACAAACACACGTTATAACGTGTATTTTGAGAACACTATCAAGTAAAAAATACCTGTCTCCCACCTCCTCCATAACAAATTTATTAGTAAATACCATGTTTTTTTAAATTAAAATTTAAGACAACAACTCATACGCCACATTCAAGGAATTGCTGGCCTCGATATTTATAATACTTATATTAAAATCAGAAAAACAGTTCACTAGTTATTTTACCAACGCTTAGTTCAAACGGGTTATTTTTTGCCTAATCTCAATCACAGTTATTTCGTGTCACTCCCGAGTCCCACATAAATTAAAAAGTCATCAGTTTTTTGTCATATCGGGAAGTCGCCTATCTAGTTGGCCGTTTAACTTTGTCGCAATATTATTGTCTTGTTAATTTGTGTTTCGTGTTTGCGTTGTTAAGCGGCGTTTCACTTAATGCAATTTTCGTCATACAAGATAGAAGATTAACACAACGATTTTAAAACAAATGGTGACTTTCACCAGTATAATAATCGGAATAGAGCTAATCTAAGCCTACGACCGACCAGGCTCCAGAAGATAAACCACCTAAAGGGAAATTGTATTCGTTTTTACAACAAACTCCCAAGCGGAGCTAGAGAATTATCACTGAAAAAATCTAAAACTATCGTGAAACGTAAATTATACAATAAAGTTTTTTTATAAATTTGACAAATATTTAAATGATCCTAATCCTTGGGATTGATTTGCTCCAATTCAAATTTGTATGATTCATAACTTGGCGATTAAGAAGGGTGGTGGAGAATTTCTTTTTGCCTGCTCTACGACCCTTGCGTACTGGTAGTAAATGAAAATTTTTAAGGAAAAGAATCAATTTAACATCTTGTCTGTTGACGTTTATACGTACTTGGTTACCTATATGAGTAAAGTTATTTTGAGTTGCAGTTTGAAGAATTTCTCAATACTATATAGATTTAAATTCATGTGAGCCGAGAAAATATAAAATAACATATCGAATATATGATTCGCGTCAAATCGGAATACGTATCACGTGTCTGCTTCGACTAGAGACTGACCAATGACAAACAAACGAAACACGTCATCGTTTTATTTCTTCCACTAGAGTGCGATAAATAAATTAGCCATAAGTTCAATAATTGGTTGACTAGATACAAATATCCCTTTTACACGCCGTTTTTTTTGTACGAGGTGAAAATGCGCTTGCGCAAGCCCGCGCCAAGGATATCGAGCTTGACGCGGGGACTGTGGGGCTGGGTATACATTCAAATCCCTCTGCTATTCAGAGAGGTAGCGAGACCCGACCCTCGGGGTTCGCCAGGCATTCTACCCAAGGCCCTTTTACACGCCTGTCTCATTTGTGCTCAACATTTAATGGTCCTTAACAGTTTCGGGTTTACCATAAAGCTGTGTCAAAAAATTACTTTTAAGCTACTTCATTTCGCCAAGTCATTTTAGAAACCTGGTTAATTATTTGCTATTATTATTATTTTCTTTATTCCTACATAATTATGTATTAACAGTGTATATTCGCGAATGCTTGGCGGACCCGTACGACTCCAATACAAACAGTCCCTTCGTGAGTTGTGCTGCGATATTGCGGGCTACTCGATTGTGAGGAACTTGCATGGATCTTATTGAATACTCATATCATTTTCCCTTTATATTCATATTTTCAATCAGTATCAGATTGTTCTCCTTGTATCATAAAAAATAACGTAGCAACAAAAAGTCTAATACTTTACAATTTACTTCATAGATTTATTTATTAAAACAAATCTAAACAATACAGTTATCTAGTACCACGGAGCTTCGGGGGTCAGAGGCCATCTTCAGCGGAAGAAGGGTTATCCACACCAACATTTGGTTGATAATTTTATCGTTTATTTGAAAACCATTTATAATGTGTCATTTGTTTTGTTTACAAATATATTATCGTAGAAAGGTATGATTAACATGTTCAAAATGACTGTGAATGGAAAATAAAACACATCTTACGCTCGCCGATGTGTTGACGGTATTTAGTTATCACACTTCTATAATCGGTTTACAAGAAACTATAGCTTTATCTGTTTAACTGATAACATTACGTAGAGAGAGACGAAAGAGTACTCTAGTAACTCAGTTCTATAAAGTGATAATAGGTACAATTCAGCGATTAAAATATATAATAGGTATATAGAAATTGAGAGCTTTGACATGACGTATTATTACGATTTGAAATGAATATAATATAGAAATTGGTATAATTGTCGCAAAAACTTACTTCGCGTTTTGTAGTCTATGCCGTCTCGAATCTGAAAAAAAAAACAATTTTAAATTATGTAATATTATCTAAATAAATGTTTCGTTATCAAAAGGTGTACTTTTCAACAAAATCTCTTCAGTAGTTTTTGAGATATAGGTATCCTCCTATTGATTAGAGAATATTGTATGATATTTAGTAATAATAGTTCTGTAATTACAATTCTAAAACAAATGGTGACTTTCAACAGTATACTACTCGAAAATGAACCAATTTGAGTGTACGACCAACCACTCCTTGTATGGAAATTGTATTCGTTTTTTACAATAAATTCATAGCACTCATTAAATATATCAATAAAGCTTTTTATATTAATGATATATAAATATAAATCAATAAATTTGACGAATATTTAAATGATCCTAATACTTGGGATTGATTTGCGCCAGTTTAAACAATTAGTATGACTCAAAACGTAGCGATTAAAAAGAGTGGCGGAGAGTTTCTTACCCGCTCTACGCCCTTGACTTGCGAACTGGTAGTAAGTGTAAATTTACAATTAATTTAACTTCTTTTCTGACGTTCATTAGTGTCACTTGTTTACATGAATAAAATTATTTTGAGTATGAGTTTAAGCTAGGTAATAATATTTTTTATTCTTTTCAATTATTTGAAAATCATTTGCATTATTAAATTAGTACATCATAAAAATATTAATTATCGCATATGGTCTTAACAAGCTTTAAATAACTACTAAAATCTCTTTGGTCTGCGTCATCGTCATCATGAATGGCGTTCACATGTTTATAAATTCCTAGCACTTGTCAACCGTTCATTCATGACTCACGCGCATATCTTGTAACTTAGTAGGTTACTGGAAATCTAATCTAAATCGATAAATGTCTAGACTGTAATTTAAGAGGAAACTAATAAAATGTTGATTCTACAACAATTCATCAACGTGTTTATTTCGCTTCCATGATAGCTTGATCTTACTTGGTTGAGGGTAAGATACAGGCAGGTAAGTCATGTTTGCCTAAAATATGCCCATTTGCTCTTCTCTTGAACCGCACTGTTTTTTTTATTTTTTGAGACACAAAGATCGAGAAGTTCCATCCCTTAGCCATGCAAGACTATAATATAAATTCCTTTCGCAAAAACAATTTACAAACGCCAAAACACGAATATAAAAAAAAATCAATCAGTGGCATTACAACCTTTTTAGGTCTGGGCCTCAGATTTCTGTATCTGTTTTATAATCAAAGACGAATCGAAAACGAATATAGCAACTTCTATGTAAGTCAGATTTTAACAATAGAAAATATTACACCTAAAATTCATTCGTCTTCCTCACTACCTCTACAGAAGTGTAGCTTGGAGCTGGAGCCTAGTAGAAGCACCCAAGTTGATTTCAGTAGCTAAAGGTCAACTTCAGACTTCCATCTCGCCATAACGCCTTGTCATGCGCAAAGAATTTGTCCACAATTAGACGGATTACTGACATTCCTAGTGCAAATTGACGCTGCCATAAAACTCAATTGTGTTTGGGAGGTCAATCTAATATGACATAGGCCTTGACTCTGAACTACTAGCGTTACATGAAGGGAAATCCGGCTTTTCAATTGATAACTAAAGAATAGAAATAATGAGTGGGAAAACCTTTAATATTTAAGATAACCCTAAGGCATTAGTAGGAAAAAACATAAATTGTATAAAATGCCTTTATTTTGCTTTTGTCAGAATTGTGCTGGAGTAGGCCAGTTAAATCTGGTCTCCATACAATATAATATATAAATAAAAATAGAACCAATGGCGCTACAACCTTTGTAGGCCTGAGCCTCAGATTTCTGTATCTGTGTCATGATGATTTGCCTATCGAATAGGCAAGTAGGTGATCAGTCTTTGACTTTTTGGGTCTAAGGCAAGCCGATTTCCTCACGATGTTCGACCTCTGGGATGAGAGTCGCACACTGAAGCCACTAGGCCAACACTGCTCTTAGTAATATATAAAAGCCGTAGAAAATATACAAAAAAAAAATTGTGAAATTTCTAATTGAAATTCATTTGAATGTCGGCATGTATTTAATATTTTGCCAAAATAAATAAACAAATGTAATTGTTTTTCATATCAAGCCAGCGGATATAGTAATTTTACACCAAAATTCCTAGACGCCCTATAATTGGCAAAGATGCCAAAAGTCATGACTAACAACGCTGGTAATATAATTAACATCAATAGTATTGCAATGATGTCACAGCCCACAATGAGTTTGAATGTTACACTTGATTCATAAAAACGCTGGTTAAACTTTAACCTCTGACTGAATGATAAGATTACTCATTCAGTTAACTGGGTGTAGTAAATGTCTTAATCACTATATCAGATGCATATTAATAACATATATATATATATATTTATATATATATATAAAGCGTTCGGTGCCTGACGCACGCCGTCGACTTTTTGGGTCTAAGGCAAGTCGGTTTCCTCACGATGTTTTCCTTCACCGTTCGAGCGAATGTTAAATGCGCACATAGACAGAAAATCCATTGGTGCACAGCCGGGGATCTAACCTACGGCCTCAGGGATGAGAGTCACACGCTGAAACCACTAGGCCAACACTGCTTATACAACACAAAACTAATCCATAAAATGTATCTACGCAAATAATTATAAAGTATATAATCACACACAAAATACAGATTAAATTTTATAGGCTAGACCGTAATTGCAATATTTTCCATTTGGATTTGTGCTTTTAAATATATTTTTTTACGGCAAGCTGGAATTAAGTAGGTATTTCGTTAATCGGTCTGAAGATATTCTTAAATCATACATGACTCAGGCTGCAAGTATACTAAGCACGCATAAGTCGTTAATATATATGAGAATATTTAACAGAGATTTCCTTTATAAACATTTTTTTTGTTAATATTAAGACGGCTATAAAACTAGTGTACACATCTTATCGATAAACACCAGCTAATCCCAGCCCTACCCCGGATAAGACCTAGATATCTCCTGTAGTAATAAATTTCAATGAAGTATTTACGAGAGTTTAGTGAAGAGCCACACTAGAATTACATCATCGTTACAGGGTTGTCTAAAACAAACAACTCAAACTAAAAAAATATTAATAAACATACCTAAATTAAAGATGAAAAAGTTGACCGATTTTTAAGTTACACTATTCATCTATTTGAAAGTTCTATTATTTGACAAATAACCTTTTTTCATTACTTAATTATTAATGTTCACCACATATATAATGCTAATCTACAGTATATGTTACAAGCTGTCTATGCTAAAATATTTGACAATTATGGTTGACATAAAAAAATTCAATATTACACTTCCAATTATAGTTTTTACTAGTAATTTGCTGAACAATTCGGTTTAGGTACCAGATAGGGGCTTAGAGCTTTTTTCCAGCACTACTAAATACATCGAGCTCTGGATTCTGATCTGTTCTGGAGGTCCTAGGTTGGATTTTGCGGATGGAATTTGAAAAAGACTGCTGGTTTTAAAACAAATGAACGTCAAACGTTAATGTTCTGCATTTTATTGTTTTGTTTTGAGTACGTTTGCACAAGGCAGAACAGCCAAGACACAAATGTTAGAAATGAGACAGCCCTACGTAATATGACTAATTTAGTGGGTAGGAAACAGTACACTGATTCTAGTATCGGTGACCGGTGTCTTTAGGTCAACTATTGTCATTTGTTTTCATAAAAATGTGAGATCACGTCAGCGTACCTAGCTGTTGAAGGGCTTTGACAGCTCAGCTTGGCCTAATTTGGATAATGTAGCGCTCTAGGCTAAAATTGTGTATCCTTAAAAATATGCTTAAACAATAGAATAAAATATTTATATAGGCAGTCTAAAAAGTCCATCAGAACACCATTTAAACACATATATAACAATTAAATTATCTTTACATAAATTTGACTGCCTATACAATATATATTGTGACTGTAACACATAATAATACTTTCAAATGATGTCTAATTAAACAATCCTTGAACAAACGCGTCATGGTAACGATAAAATTATTTTCCACAACAATGTTCATATACATAGGTATGTACATTGTTTGTGGGCACCTATATACCTATGTATATGCTAACAGTGTCTCATTTAGAGCTAAGAAACTGAAGACTAAAGAATATTTACACAAAACCAATAACATGATACATACAAATTATGAGATACAACCTGCCTTATCGCTAATAAGCGATCTCTTTTGGGCAAGGTAAGGGACAAAAATAAATATGATGGGAAAGTACAAGAAGGGCATAGCCATTTGATATAAAAAGAAAAGCTAATTTCACGGATTGCGATGCAATACAAAAGAATAAGATGTTCAATCACATAATTCGCGATTGAACAGGATAGGATATGGTTTAAGAAATGTTTATGCAGAAGAGTTTTAAAAGATTAGGAGGAAGAGAGGAGAAGAAAGAAAGATTAGAGGAGAAGAGGAGCTAGACTATCGTATGGCTTCAGAGAGCCTATTTCAGAATTTAAGCGTAGATCCTAAACGAATTGCCTAGAAAGGATGAGCTGTGAGAGCGTATGATAGAGTTATATACGAACTAGTTTATTGTAATTCATATATTGTATCTTTTAAGTACAAATGTAAGATATAGAAAAAGTCCCTGGACACAATGGCATAAAAGTACTGTATTAATTTTAAAAAAAGCATATAGGTAGTAGTATAGTTATAGGGGCCTCAGAATTCGAATACATTTTTAAGATAAGATAAGAAGAAGAGGAAGTTTTGGGATTGAAATTAACCTAAAAATCCTTATTTATTTGTATATGAGACTGATACAGCAATACTATAATGTATCGAAGCAAAACAGTCTTCCAAAAAAAATATATTTTCCTGACGCAGAAACGCACTTTTATTGTAATCGTAAAACGATCGGGGTAGCTCCGTATGAATTATTGAAATGCTGTAAATAATGCACGCTCGTAAAGAAACGGGAAACATGTGCGTGTCTATGCTAAATTCTTGGGGTACATCCGGCTAGCAACACGAGAAAAATATCTTTTATCTGTACGTGTACGTAAAAGCTTCTGACAAATACTTCGTATTTCAGACAGGGGTTAAGTAAAGTTCAGACAGACCGAACTAGACCTACGGACCATGCTACTCCGCTGAACGTGACGTTAGGAGCTCCATGGTCTTCATCACCACTTCTTATTAACCAAGGTATTCAGACAGAAAATGTACAGTATATTTATAAAAACCTACATCGCTTTGAGAGTGGTTATAAAATTAGAAGGATAAAAACTATCCATCATCAGAGCCTGACCTGATTTTTCTGTAAATCAATAGAGACATTTGCGAGTAACCCGAGATCAAACATAGATAAAGATTCCAATAAATTGAGATCCCAATTAAGTCACTTAAAATATTTAAACTAAGAAACTGCCTACTAAAATTTTATATCAGATGAGAAATAAGAGAATTTTCCATTTACCAATTCTTGAAAGGCCGGCAACGCACTTGCGAGCCTTCTGGCAATGTGAGTGTCCATGGGCGGCGGTATCGCTTCACATCAGGTGAGCCTCCTGCCCGTTTGCCTGCTATTACATAAAAAAAAAACCAATACTACACAATATGCAACTGTTGATCCGCACGAGAAATTCCTAGAACACGCCGGAATGCCGTCATCCGGTTACATAACGAGCTAATTACGGCAAATCGATTACATAGCGACAATTTTATAACGTATCACATACATTAATGGTTATCGTATGGGCGTTCCCGTTTCCCACTACCGTTACGACTGTGACTATAGAATTAAGGATACAATTTAGAATTAATATGACAATGTATTTATCCTTGGGTTTCTGGATTACTGGTAGAATATGAAAGCGTCCCTCATGGTCCTGTCCCTCCACGCAGCAGTGCGCTATGTTACCAAGAAGTTTATTTTTTTATTTTTATTAACGTATTCCTACAGCTACTTATTAAACAATTACATTATACACAAAAGCCAAAAACGGAATACACATTCAAACATGAACGAAAGCACAGTTTTACCTATTTATACAAAAAATATAACAAAGTACAAATTCATACTAAATTCTAGATTATAAATTCTAAGATTCATTGATTATTATAATAAATATTTAATATATAGCATTCTTTAGTCACATTAAATATATCTATGTGCTGGTAAGGTAAGTAAGTTTTACCGGATATTACTCTCTCACTTTTCTTGGAATAGAAGATAGGTGACCCGACGTTATTTAAGTATAATTTTCTTTCTAAAGTTTTCAGTTTTTTTTAAAGCGAATCGACTAAAGAGTCAAACGACAATCAAAGGCCTCGTTCCAAAGATTACTTTAATAGATTTTTATTGTCATTAAGTTTCAAATGTTTAATGGTATGATAAATTACTTTTTTATAATAAAGACTGTGGAGTTATTATTGACCATTCAATGGTCGTTTATTTATAATCTGGTAAATCACGTGAACCACAGAACAGTTTTCAATTAATTTGATCAAAGTAAAATTAAATTATAATGACAATGGTAGCTGATACCAGCGCCATTCCTCCGTCATATACTATCATAAATAAAACAATTCAAGATTTAACATAATGAAGCATATACAAAGCAAATATGACCACAATTGTTAATCAATAATTAAGCGTTCCTGATCAACAATCCCACCAGCAAAGTCTCTTCACCACCCCTCAAGACCGCTATCAGAAACCAAATAACATTCCCAATTCTCATACAAATCCTAATACCATAATCCGACCGCAATACCATACACGGCGTGAACAATGTACGATCACCTCTTCACCTGCGTGAAGAGGCCTCATAAAACTATTCAATTAACAAAATAAATTCCTAACGAACTTTTTACATGAAGCATTTTCTCAAGGACCGTGACTGATTGGCTTAATTTCGCGATCGTGGTACACAATGCCCGTCCGGCACGCACTTTACTCTTTTTTGCAAACAATATAAACAATTAGCTAACACCTTCAAAGGTACTGTGAAGCATTGTATTGTATATAATTAATTGCTATAACGCCCTTCTTCATAAAAAACTCAGCGTTACCAATCGAGCCACGTTCCATTTATATAAAACGTTTAGTTTTCAATTATCTTTGGACAACTCTTTAATCAACACTAACAGCGTCAGTATATATTACGAATTTGTAATTGTATGCAATGTTAAATTGTTACAGGCTGTAGCTCAGCAGTACTACAGTACTTTACCATCAATGTGCGTGATGGGTATGTCATCGTACGCTGTTAGTTCATGAACCCACTTAGGAGTAACCTTCTGAAAAGGCACCATACGATTCGTTGTATTACTTTAGTTAACGGACATTGATTAACTGACCTTTTCTACTGTCCGTTGAGTGAACTGACAAATGTTCTATTTTTTGTTAGTGCCTATATTAGTAAGTTGTTTTTTTGTAAAGGTCACCTGTTTGTTATAAATAAATAAAATAAACATGTTCAAAAGAAAGTATAGAATACAGAAACTTTATGTCATATTTGTTTTCTATGAATGAAATAGTGTTTAATATTGGTACCCGTAAAAAAATAACTTTTCAGCTTCTTTAACTGCTTTTATAAGATAATGATTTTTCTTGTAGAAGCGAGATCTGAGCGCTAGTGTAGGAAATAATACACGATATTATAACTAGGTTAATAGGCGTGCTCTAAAACGTGCGTAACAAGGCCAAGAAGCTACCAACGAGGTTTACCTATCATATTTACAAAAAACTTTGTAACCCAAGATATGTAGCACATGTAATGAAGACATCAATAACTCTCCATATATTTTATTTATCTTTTTATTTGATTAGACTAAAGTTGACAAGTCTTACTATAACGAATTTAAATACATATTTAACTATTATAAAGAAATGGAGTAAATACTCTTGGGCCGTGGGGTTCAACACACACACACACACACAGTCGCTAATTAAAGATTTAATTTGGCACCTGGTAGCTAGTACCGGTGACTATAAGTATGGGAATACAGCGAGGAAATGCTGCCAACGTTGAAGGTACTACTGCCACGGGGACCAAACTGTCTAAACTTGTTTTAATTTTTAATTATTATTATCAATACTGTAATTATAAATATTGTAATGTTTAGGTTTTAATACACCAAGTAATTACCTATATTAAAAATAATAAAGTCTATATTAATATGTAATATAGATATTTCGTACATTTAAATGGTTTTATTAAAAATGTATGGAACATTTCGAATCATTATAATCAATACAAATTAATTGCGCCCTTGAACTGCAGTCTGGATAAATATGAATCATTTATCTTCACATCCGAATATTTGAACAGTGTGTCGACGAACGCACTGGTAACAATTTACGCACTAAAACTGTATTAATATAAAAATAAATAATGTTAAAAGCATTTCTTTCAAAATCCTCTTTAGGTTGTTAGCCGGATGTTGAACTTTCATTTTTTGCACCAGGGATTCTCTTATGGAGTTCGAGGGGTAAAATAGGAATACATAATTTGTACAGAGTTACGGCACGTCCACAATGAATTCATATCTTACCCTCTTGCTACAAGATATATGAATTCCGTTAAAGAACATTCTTAATTCTTTCTTCAATTCCTCCTAACAACTTCTTTATATCCGGTACACACTTGACAGAGCGGTCGTGATCACTACGTAGTAGAATAAAAGGAACAGATGTGATGCGCTTCAAGACATTGTTTCTTCGCCACTGTTACCTATCAGATCACCCTGATGCACTCATGCAGTGAACCTCCTTCGGCAGACTTGATCCGGTCAGTCCAAAGCGTAGGCAACCTTCCGCGCGGTCTAGTACCTTCCCTTGGACGACAAGGCGTTCCATGGACTGATCACCACGACGACATACGAGTTTGAAAAGGTAAGTATGCGAGATTGCACTGTTGAGAACACAAGCTACTTAAGACAACAGGCCTCACCAAATTTGTTGAACTAGTTTCAATTAGAATCCCTTTGTTCATGAAGGAAGTTTTCCGCGGCCTTGTTCTCTAGTTGTACCATGCGATAATCCACAATTTAATACGCCAAGGCCACAGGCCTCTGACTCAACAAACCTTTGAAGGCCTCGCGAAACATTCAAATAGACAAATACAGTCATTCGATATGTATGAATACATAATAGACTTTGTAAGACACCGCAGAAGAACAATGTAAGGGCATATTAATTGCTAATGGGATTTTAAACATGAGATACAGAATTTCATAAGTGGACGTCATTCTATATAAAATCGTTTGTACTGTATATAATAAAAAGGCCAATGAAGCTACATCAGTGGACCTCCAATTTTTTTATAAGCAAGTAGGTGCTCAGTTATAAAAATCAAAATCATTTATAGGTAACACAATGTACACTTATGAACGTCAAAAATTGATATGTATATGAAATGCTTCTAATTTTACAGTTACTGCCAGTTCTCAAATCAAGGGCGTAGAACGGAAGAGAAGAACTGGCAATAGACTCTTTCTTAACTCAATATATGTGCCTGACGCAGGGCGCCGATGTTTGCGTCTAAAACGCAGTAGATTCTAATTTTCTTGCGATATTTCCCTTTATGAGAAATAATCAAATTTATCAGTTACGCATCAAATCACCAACGCTGCCAAACAATATAATACCAAATTTCTTAATCAAACAATCTAATTGACATAAGACAGGAACTACAAACAGGGGTAACCCAAAAGCCCATTGTTATTTCAATTAAGCTCGAAAATGATTTGTTCCATAATATTATGATTCCATTTAAAGTCTTTATAAAATAGGACGTCAAAAAACGACCAATCTATTCAAAGTAAGATATCTATCATCTATGTCCGCAAAAAGTAATCTCATTTCGTCTTGCATGATTTAGCCGGAGTTTTCCGAGAAAACCCGTCTATTTTCGTTTCAAATCAATTTATATTTGATTCCTAGAATCTTGTGTTCCCATAGATAAATCGAAATGCTGGGAAATGCGTACCGCATTGTAATATCGCCTCTTTGTCATGAACAGCGATGTGATGTTATCCATATGAGCATTTTCTAAGTGTTCTTAAAGATTTTTTTTTTAATTACAATATATTTTCATTCAAATCTTTTGTTTTTTTAGATCATCTTGTAGAACCAAAATAGTCGGTTTTTTTTATAACACTCCCAGGAATAAGATCCTTAAGGTTCTTATTTCTAATACTCTCGGACAAAAGAACATAGTTTCAAAACATTATAGAACACTAATGAACATTTACTTAGTTCAAGATATTCACTAGTATTGTAGAAAATTAAGTCAACATAATATTGCTTCTTAGCCATAATTATTGTATAGGCTAGATTGTAATTCATTTAAAGACGCACTCTTCTTTTATAAAGTTTAAGGTTTTTAAAGTATTTTTTTAAATACTTGTAAACTTTTTGCGTTCGACAGATACGTTATTATATGCTTTATAAAAGCTATACGAAAAATATACAAATAATCTTAAATAATAAATTAGGTAACGAGGTAAATGCTAGCCTAGGTATTCAGGTCATATAGTCGAATGTGAGCTAGGTCTCAACTCAGGTGGTGGATAACCTTGTACTTATTTAGGCGAATGGACGTTGACTCAGTTGCGCCCGCGCAATCACCAAATGCTCAGCTCCAAACCATATTAGGTACGAGATTCAATGGTAACTGTGACACAGTAACACGCAATAAATCTATCGTACCAAAAACATTGAAAATTTTACATAAATAGAATTGAAAATCGACTTTAAACTGAAATACTAAAACTAAAATCAAATTTTCGTCGCAGTTATAAAGTACATCTACTTACTCAGCGAAATTTAGTTTTTAATCCACTCAAAAATATTGATTATAGTAGTTTGTTTTTTCGTAAATATTGATCTGATTTAATTTTTTTTTTCTTTACTATATACACACAAATATTTCAAGACTTCTAGAATTTTTTACAAAAAGGAGATGTATGTTTCTAACGAGAAAACTCAAAACAACTGCATAGATTTAAAAAAATCTTTCAGCACCAAAATGCTGTATATCTTTGTATATGGTATATTTCACATGGAGATGAGAGCAGTGTTGGCCTTGTGGCTTCAGCGTGCGATTCTCATCCCTGAGGTCGTAGTATAACGATACTACACTACACCCGGCACTAATGGACTTTCTCGTTAAGAGACATTCGCATTAAGAAATCATCAAAAGGAAACCGGCTTACCTTACACTCACACAAAAATCTGAGGCCCAAACCTAAAAAGGTTATACCAAACCTAAAAAGGTTGTACCAAACCTAAAAAGGTTGTAGCGACACTGAAATTAAATGTTAAGTATTAGTATACAACAGTGAGCGGTCCATCCGAACCAATCTCAAAAAAAGTAGCCGGTCAACTCTTAACAATAGACAAAAAATATCTTAGACCTAATGTATGTATCAAATCAAAAATCGTTCAACCATAGCGAAAGAGAAAAAAAAGAAAATTATAATACGTCAAAGTAATCAGGGCTATAATACCCTTGAGGAATGCAAACAATAATAAATGGAGACTTTGAAATAATACAGAAACTATTACGTCATACGCAAAAAGCTCACTAACTTCTTATATCCGAGAAGTGTATTTGAATAGCCAATGATTCCTAAGGACCGCAATTATCTCTCTAAAACCAGTGGCGCTACAACCTTTTTACGTCTGGGCTTCAGAATTATGTATCGGTTTCATGAGCATTTGTCAATCTAATAGGCAAGTAGGTGATCAGCCTTCTGTTCCAGACGCACGCCGTCAACAATTTGGGTCTAAGGCAAGTCGATTTCCACACGATGTTTTCCTTCACCATTCGAGCTAATAAAGCCGCTTAAGTGTAAGCCAAGTGGCTAGTTAATGGCTTTCATCGTGAGGAAACCAGCTCGTTTTAGACCCAAAAAGTCGACGGCGTTTGGCAAGCACTGAAAGCTGGTCCTGCTTCCCTATTAGATTTACAACTGATCATAAAACAGATACGGAAATCTGAGGCCTATTTATTATTATTACACCATTAAATTTTCCTTTAAAAGCAAAATTAAATTCACAAACAATTTTCTCAATGAGAAAAAATTGTTCCTAAACCCAGATCATGGCTTGAATTCTTATTATTAACATGAACCTTTGGTAATAGGTATACAACCTTCACTCGTTAAACAGGACCTAAAAGTAGTTCTTGGAACAAGAATGTACTTTGAATTAAACTAACTACAAGGAAAACTATGCAAGAATTAACAGATCAATACATATGAAGAAATTGTGTTTATTTTTCAACAATTTTAATCAAAAAAATATTTTTAGAATACTTTTCACATATTTTTATACCTAAGAAATTATTTAAGCAATAAATTAGTTATAACGTGAAAGTCAAAGTAAAATCATTTATTTCAATTAGGAATATTAAAAAGGCACTTTTGAATGTATTTATGAATGTATGCTAATTACAAGTTAAAGTTTATTCTTTAAAAATGACTTTATTTGCCCTACCGAAAGGTAGTTGTTTCATATGAAGAAGAATGGAAAAAAACTACACACTTACTCTTTTAAAATAGTTTAGAGAATGCAGCAGAAAACTTAAATATTACGTAGATATACATGATGGTCACCAATTCACAATTATTTAAACTATAGATTTTACATTATTCGTCATAAAAAGAAACAAAGATTCAACTTTTTCAAAAAAAAAATAACAATAAAAGGAAAAATTAACCTATATTTATGACTAGATTGGCAACCACTTGATTTTGGCTAATTTGATTGTCCAATGGTCCATGGAGGACCAGCATATTTAGATGCATTTTTATCTTGAATAAGAGGATTCTTATTTGTGTTAATATGCTTGTCTTCTTATTTTTAATAAAAGTTTCATTCGTTTAGTTTTAATGTCACGAGGTATTTTGTTGTAACGTAACGTAACTTATAAGTTGATCAATAAATAAAGATTTAGCCCGAGACCTGTACCTAAAACATTTTAAAGTAATGTTTATGTAAATGTTTTTAATGTGCCAAGTTTCTGTCTTCTTTTTAGTATACAAGAGATAGCTTCTTTCTGCATTGTTGTACAATTATGCAACATTGTCATTGTATTGTACGCCCAGGTTATGATCATAGGCCGTATCGTCACTAAACTTTATGATTGACTCATTAAAAAATACATCCTGTCAACCCTTATAAACATTAATTTTTAAGTATAGTATAAACGTAAGATAAAAACTTAAGTCTCACTGCCATTGTATCTTATTTATCACCCTTCATAATAACATAAATAGGGATGGCACCAGTTACGAATTGAATAATATATGACAAAATTTACAAGCTACTTAAATCACTATTTAAAATTAACACTCTCGAAGGAGACTGGACTGGATGACTTAGTTCCATAAACAGCTGTCCAAACTGTCATATACTGCCTGCATATCCATATCATATAAAGTTGAGATTAAAAAATGATACAGATAGACTACGATACTAGAATTTTTCATGTCTCTAAAAATTTACCACAAACACACCACACACTCACCTCTCTCACATTGCCATTAGGCTCGCAAGAGCGTTGCCGGCCTATTAAGAATTGGTACGATCTTTTCTTGAATTAAAATAAAATCTGATAAAGTGGCCAATACGAGGCACTATTTCTGAGCTATTCATCCAATCCGCTGATATCTAGATGCCATTGTAGGCTCTTAAAAATTGTATCTTAAATTCAGGACCAACAAAAAGAACTGAAAACCGCAACACTTCCGTATATTAAAAGTCTTATTGTGGCATCCCTGACAGCCACACCGTCACGCTACAGTTTGCGGGGCGAGGCGGTTGCGCAAGCCGCGGACGTGCAAAAAGCAAGGAGCAACAACCGAAGCTCCGCCCTTGAACTTGTAACACGTGTCCACGTACAATTATCTAGCACCTGCACTGCCTTAAGATAAACATTGATATATTAGAGCACTTTATGTCACATCGAACCCTTATTAGCCCGCACGTTTAGATAATTGATGACAACGGTCTTGATTTTAAATATCAATCGGAGCAAACGGTAAACACTTGGAGGCTGCGTGCGTGCATGCGTTTTTTACAAAGGTATGATAAGGTATGGTGAGTGTTCTGAAGAATCGTTTGGGTTGAACCCTCCTGCCTCGTTTCAACTCCGTATTAGCAGTATCAATTCAAAATTTCATCAGCATTACCTGGAAGCCTTCCACAGTTCGCTTCACAAGACTGTGTGTATGTGTGTGTGGAATCGTCTCCCAGGGATATTCCCTGAGAGATTCGACCTCCAACTGTTTAAAGTAAGAGTGTACTCAAAGCCCGGCACCCACTAAATATAGGGGTCCATGGGCTCCGAAGACTGCCCTGTTTGGCAGGCTCAGGGTCCCACAGTGGTGCGGAACTAAGTAGTTCTAGTCAGCCCTCACTCAGCTTTAGTAGTAATAGACAATTACTGGTAAGAGTTGAAGCTATATCGTCGCACCAAAAACAAAAAGGTATAAAATCTAGGTATTTTCGCCTCTACGCCCTTTATTTTTGAACTGGTAATAAATGGAAATAAGATCTTTTTTAAAATATTATTACCAATATTATTAAATAATATTTTATTCATAAATTCGGATTTTACTGTGCGAACTGACATAATTCAACTTTGATCAAGAATATAAAATTGTCTACATGACCACAGTAATATCGATAAATAATACATATCATTACTCAAAAAATCTATCTAGGCCGAAGTCAAACAAGTCGAAAAGTAGACCCTGTCTCAGGGTATCGAACCCGGAACCAGCAACAGAATTCTGAAAGTGAATTGTGGACTTCTTATACACGCGCCTATTAAATATACGCCGTAACATAGTCGTTAAATTATTTAGATGACAGATAAAGCTTATTTAACTTAACTTTACTTAGATTAAAAATTTATTTATAATGAATAAACCATTTCAAGCAAGCGCGTTTTAAAGCTAGTAAATTTATAGTTAAAAAAAAAATGTTTTCAAGATTTTTTTATCGTAAGAAATATATAAAAATACTATATACATATACTATCACAAGAACAAGGTAGAAATAAATATAAGCAGTTACAGAGTTTAAGTTCTAAGAAACTTTAAAATATCTCATAGAACTGGGGCCTGAGTTTGTTTTGTCATCTGGAATGATCTATTATTTAGCGACAGGCATCCAGCGTCATAAGCCATGAGTCGAAGAGTGAGTGTAATTCTCATACAAAATATGTTTGGCGCTAGTCGGTCACGCCTAAACATGTATTGTCTCCCTTGGTCGTCTATAAACATTAGCAGTGGCTGCGTGGGCACATATTTAAAGCCTTTTTTTTATATCCGAGATGGAAACGCCCATTACACTGCCCCAGAAAGAAGTCGATCCACACCAGAATCTCTACAATTAAGAGACTGGGTGAGCAATACCCACTAAAAAAAACCACATCGGGTAGTTCCGACGCCACGTTACAAAGGCTCTAGGTTCGCGCACAGGAGGTAGCTGATGAGCATGGGCATCCTGTATTCAAAGACTAAAGTTTTATTCCCAATTACACTTTTTATGTAATAAATGTACATGTAAAAAAACGTGTCTAAGTGACAATTCTTAAAATATGAAATTGAGTCATAAAAAAACCCGGTTATTATTTATTATTTTAATTAAAAATGAAATCAATTCCCTAATTAAAATCACAAAGGGTTGAATTAGGAATGTTTTATATTCATTATACTAGGCTTAAACGCTGTTTCGAAATTCCTGTAATTAATTTAATAATGTCTGTACCGTAATGAAACATTCCAAGACAACTTTCATATAACAACGTGTTTAATTTTTATGAATTCCAACAAAGCTTCGTAAAAGAATTCACAATCGCCTAATTAATTTCACAAAAGTTAAAAAGAAATGTATACTACCTACGAAATTCTTTATATTAATAATACAAAGGGAGTATAGTAAAAAATAGAAAATTGTAGAATGTCTTGGCCTACATAAAATAAACCTTATATTATTATTGTAGTACAACTTCAACCAAGATAATTTACATCAAAGCAGAATAGAGACTTAACGCTCAGTATTACTCCCGTATATCAGAACTGTAACGAACATGTAGAATGTTATACCCATTCGTCAGCGACGTGATGCTCACGTTCTCCATCTCTTTTATTCCATCCGGTTCAAGCCTTAAACTCCTTCCTATCACAGAAACTATTTCAATTTTTTGGAAGCCCTTAGTTATAGCTTATGCTCTACCGAAAACTATATCCCATCTCAGTCTTCCTTTCTTGGCGAATCCTTAAAGGTCTCTGCAGTGAAGCTATTCACTTCCCGTCCCTATTCACTTATCTCTTTCTGTATCTTCCTTTTAATCTTTACTGTACCCTACACATCCTATTCTTAACTTTCGTAGTTTTTGATCTGTAAATGATCTGAAATTATCGTGATTCATGTGCAATTTTTTTTAATTTTTTCCTGATAACTGTTTACATAATTATGTTTTAATTTTCTTTTTCTATTATTAGTTTCGTCTAAATAACAATATGTCTAATGTATTTAAATAAATTAAATTTTCAAAGTCACGAACATACAAGTCTTTTCTCGTGTACCAGGAATTTTAATATCTAATTATAAAAGACAGGAGTGGCTCTTTCATCTTAGACAATATCATAATATTGGCAATCATTCAGACGCACGATTCTATTTGAGTTCCTTTATAAATAACGACATATTAATAGAAAGTGATTGCGCCTTGCCAAAAACTTACGTTTGCAGTCAACGGTTAAAGAGAACCGTCCAGGTCAATGACTCAGGTTGTCTAAAAGTTGGAATGTAACCAAAACCACGAAAATATACTTCATAGGAATTAACGTCAAATCTAAACATTTTTTCCTAAAATAAAGTATAAAGAAAAGAATTCTTTAAATGAATTACAATCTAGCCTATACAATATTTATAGCTAATACCAAAATATTTCTACAATACTAGTGAATAGCTTAAACTAAGGTAATGTTAATTAGTGCTCTATAATATTTTGATACGATGTTCGTGTGTCCGAGATACCGTACTTGCAAGTATATTCACTACCCGAGCTTTATTAATAAATAATGAACGTTAAATCCATTAATATAGTTAACACACGTACATATATCACCATAAAAACAAATTAAATTTATCAATATTCACTTCTAATTCTCAAAGCAAGAGCGTAGAACGAGCGAGAATTGGTGTGAAACTCTGATACTACCTTTTTGATATCCAGATTTTTTGTAAGATGGAAGGAGCTTCAATCACTCCACCGTTGTCCATGTAAATGAAACAACAATAGCAAAACACTAGTTACTAGACCATTACAAAATATTATTTTTGATTATTTAGCAAGAATTAAACAATTGGATCAAATTAAAAATAATGATAGGGAAACAAAACAGACCAAACTACAATTATCATACAAATGGCCTCTTTTAAGAGATGCAAATACATTGAGTAGACATGAACATTATTCAAACGTAATGAATATAGACGAAGCGAATCATTCGACCATCCTTGAACTCGTTGTGATCGAAATATATTTTTAATAGGCTGCCAAGGACGCACATTCATGAAGC
Organism: Pieris brassicae; assembly: GCF_905147105.1. Classification (NCBI taxonomy): domain Eukaryota; kingdom Metazoa; phylum Arthropoda; class Insecta; order Lepidoptera; family Pieridae; genus Pieris; species Pieris brassicae. The sequence continues at coordinate 1,603,007 of NC_059669.1, forward strand.
GAGTCAAGGCTACAAAATAAAGCACTGTGTACTGCTCAAAATAGATTCCATAAATATAAGGAAAAGTGATGTTTAACAGTTTATTGATTATCCAGCTTTTTTAAAGACAAAATTTACAATATAAATACAGTTAGCTTACACCATATATACCAGGAACATTATATATTAACAAAGACAATTAACGAGTAATATATTGGTTGAGGTGTGAGTGTGGAATTGTGTGTGTGGGGGGGGGGGGGGGGTATGGAAGATGCGGGTCCTGGAAAACTTTGAAGGAGGCCGGCTGCCAGGCAGCCAATGTTTATTTTTTACCGTCATCATTTATATAAATAACATTTACCTAGGCCAGCCATGAGTTCCTTTACAAATGAACATACATTTTTTAATGAAGTAATGTAATATAATTAAAATTTATACCCACATAATTATTAAAGTCTCAGCAGAAATTCAAGATTTTATACCGACCCTTAATCTGTTTGACCACATCTATGGATTTACGCACAGTTTCCAAGGGAAATTTCGCCACTACTTGCTCTAAAGATTTTTAAAGAGACTCAATTCCGCCGTGTCGTTTAGAGCAGGCCATGTCCTCTTCTTTGTTAGGTATGTGTATGCCATTTTTGGCAAAGGCCTCCTCCAAATACCGCCACTTATTACCCATGTAATAAGTTTAAAACCGTGGCCTCAGAGAGCAACGGCAGATTTGAATTGAGGTGTGCAACAACTAGAATAAGATTGCAATCACGATGTCTATGTAAACATTTTCAACATAAAACAAAACTCCCATTAGAGTGATGCCAATATCCAAAGTTTTGTCGGTCTCTAGCCTGCGCCGACTTGATGCATTCTTAACGGATGAGCATTGAGCCATAAATTTCTCTGAATAATTCAGACACTAATGAAAAGAGTACATGATTAATCGGCTGTTTAATATGGACTCGATTGCAACTGTGTATTGAATGAAACATTAGTAATTAAGAATACGATTTCTTGTTCTAGTTATCTATAAATTCATATGAAGCGGGTCGGCCTAGTGGCTTCAACGTGCGACTCTCATCTTCTATGTACGCATATAACATTCGCTCGAACGGTGAAGGAAAACATCGTGACGAAACCGACTTGCCTTAGACCTAAAAGTCACAGGAGGTTGATCCTACCTGCCTATTATTACATTGACCACGAAACATATATATAAGGCCCAGACCTAAAAAGGTTGTAGCGCGACTGATTTATCCATTCTTATAAATTAATATTTTAGATAAATGCTGATCTAACAACATTTAGTGACTATATCAATATAACAAATATTACGTTCTAAATAAACACACTTGGCCAACGCATAGAAACACAATGTATCGCACACGTAATACATGTTATATTATAGTAGATTGTTTAGAGCGATTACCAAGTCGATATATTTGTTGAAAACCCACAAAATTTGTAATATTTATATGCTCAATATAAGGTGTTAGGTTAACTAATAACTTAATACATATCCTTAAGTAGGTACAGAATAAATTAAACGATTTGGTATAAGATGGATCTCACAACTTTTTACGATAGAAAAACTGAGTTGCGAGACTTGATTTTTTTTACAAGTTATGTTTTTGATAGCATTTACATTTATCTTATTAAACACAACAAACAACTGACATAACACAAGGAAAAAATGTCGAATATTTGTTGTTTGTGGACGTATATGGGTTTAGAATTTTATAAACCTACAAATACAATTGGCATGACGGAAAATTTCCAACTAAAAACAGTTCTGCGTATTTTTTAACACATAAATCAACTTATAACTTATGAAACTTAATTCCACGATAAGAAAAACTAATATAATTAAATTTTTTTATAAGAACTCTGAACATAATTCATCGGTGTCAACACAACATACCCGTTATTAACCACATCCTAGTTCCTGTGTGATAAGCTAAAATTAGGACAAGGAAAATAGCTGCTATAATGTTGAAACAAATTTACAATCATAGATTGGTACTCATAAATTAACATTATTTGAAATTAATGTGAAAATTAAAATTAAATGGGGTCAGGCTTTGGCCTGAGATTTCTGTATCGAGTTTGTAATATTTTTTTAATAGACATATAGCCTTTACCGTCCGGGCATTGTGCACTTAGAAAGATATCTGGACAGGAGTCTCATCCTTGATACCGCCCCGCCGCCTTTGGACACTCAATGCCAGAGCACTTGCGAATCCGTTGCCGGCTTTTCAAGACACGCTCTTTACTTGAAGGACCCTTCGTCGAATTGATTTATAAATACATACTTCAGTAGGATAAGCCGGTTTGCGTTAAATAACGTAAGCGATACAGAATATGAAATTCCATCCGTATTGCCTCGAGTTTCGATGATGAAACTGTAGGAAATAAATATATCAGCAACTCATTCATTGAGTGACGGTTCAAAATGTCATGTACTAAGGCTGTCAATCAAGTATAAGTACAAGACCTTGGTAAATCCTCGAATTTCACAGTACATCTAGTACCAAGAATTTCAAGTACGGCCCAAAAACCTTTGCAATGGCAACGCTCTCCGAGTACCTTATCGGCAAGACCGAGCACAAAGGTCGTATATCACAATATATCATAGCAATATCGGCTTTAGGGTAAAAAATTTAAGGACTAATTTAGGAGGAAATTCAATGTTTTTGCGAATTTCGTGTGTTCGGTCAAAGACGTGACCTTGGAGACGGTCGGCGCGCCCTTGACCAGACTAAACACATAAAGTATGGAGTGGATTACACACATTGCATATATATTGTACATTGAACATGGACCTCGGTGGTTTAAATTTCTGAACGATATCTAATAGGTAATGCCAATTATCTAAACATATTACTTACTCACTTGGCAGTTTATTTCAATATTATGTTCATTATTCATGACACACGTACGGTGTGTACGCACTCATTTTCACACCATCATACATCACAGCCGAATTAGGTATTTCGTGATTAATATGTTTTCCTTTCGTAAATGTTTGAACCTATTTGTATATATTATGTCTATATTTGGCTATTTGTTTAGTATAATTGTTTTATGTTGTATATATTTTTTGTTTGAAAAAATTAATTTAAACTGACATTTACTTCCGCATGCCAATTCACAAATCAAAGCAATTGAACACAGTTAAATGGAACAGTGTTGGCCTAGTGGCTTAAGCGTGCGACTCTCATTCCTTAGGTCGTAGGTTCTGTGCACCAATGGACTTTCTTTCTATGTGCGCATTTAACATTCGCTCGAACGGTGAAGGAAAACATCGTGAGGAAACCGACATGTCTTACAACCAAAAAGTCGACGGCGTCTGTAAGGAGGCTGATCAGCTACTTGCTTATCTAATAGTTTGACAAATGATAACGAAACAGATTCAGACATTTGAGGTCCAGACCTAAAGAGGTTGTAGCGCCGCTGATTTATTTTTAAATAGATAACAATCAAAGTCATTGGTGTTGTTTAAACCGCCGAAATACCAAGGTAAAATTTGGTGAATGATCATTGAAATACTGTCTGGCCCATACCCCAGAGGGATTCATGAGTGGACGCCTTTGAAATGCATTATGAGCCAAGTTACATTGTATTGTGGTGTGAGGAAGCGGACTTCCTGTAGCTGTATGTATTTAATTGCATTATGAAAGCTTGCGTCTGTGTGTGTAGGAGACATTGAACTTATAACCTCTGCAATATTAGAAGCCTACAGTCGACATAATATTACACATAGCATACTCGTATTAAAATGTTGCATAGATTTTAACGCTCAACGCTACCGCATCCATTTTGTTAGTGCTGCGCAACTGCGCAAACAGCATTTTGCCTTTTCGTTGTTTAATTGTAAATAATACAACGAAAGACATGCAAAAACCATTAGAAATCCAGATTACTAGTTGCTAACGTGCCATGGACTAGATACTGAAAAATAATGGATATCGTTCGTAGGTATGGTTATAAAAATATTATATTTGAAGATAACAAAATTGTATACATGGAAAAATAATATAGGTTTAAAAAAATTAACACTCATTACGCTATAAGGATATTAAAAAGGTTACAACATTTTGTAGCCGCATTCCTTTGCGGGTCAAATGATTCTTTACGAACCCTTCCTTGTTTTTAATATTATATAAGGAAATGTAACGGCTTATTATAATATAATTTTATTCATCCATCCGACAATCAGGACCGCGATACGGCCCAGTTTTAAATTTTTTTTAAATAAAATTGTCAAAATAACGAATATAAAACAAACTCTAACTTATTTACATTACTACTCCATCATTGGATCTGAATCCAGAATGATTGCGGTCGTTAGGCTCAGTTGCGTAAGGCCTACGGCAACAAATCTTTTAGTAATTAAATGATTTAATATTTAATTAGAAGCAGGACCTGCTGCAGATGAAAGCTAGCCATTTGCGGTAGGTGGCACAGGACAGGGTGCGATGGAAGATCATTTTGGAGCTCATGACACTTTTTGGGTCGCAGAGCAAGTGGTGTGAGTGTGAGTGACAAATATTTAAAACAACAACTACAAAATTACACCCTATTATTTTTATATATCAATGCAATATCCCAGTTTTACGAAATTAAATCGAAATAAAAAGACAAAGTACTTGACAAATTGTAGTAATATATATATATATATATACCTTTTAGCTCTGGGCCTCAGACCTGTTTCATGATCGTTTGTGAATTGAATAGGCAAGTAGGTGAGCAGCCTGACGTACCTGACGTACGCCGTCGACTTTTTGGGTCTAAGGCAAGCCGGTTTCCTCACGATGTTTTCCTTCACCGTTCGAGCTAATGTTAAATTCGGACATACAAAGAAAATCCATTGGAGCACAGCCGGGGATTGAACCTACGACCTCAGGTATGAGAGTCGCACGCTGAAGCCACTAGGCCAACACTGCTCTGTTTCAAATATGTACATTATTATAAATCCCTATACACTCGGGTCACTGTTCTCGTGTAAACTATTTATACATTTAAGTAATCCTAACCGAGGAGGTAGACAGATGACTCACATTTATTGAGAAATATCGAAAACACTACAAAAAATTTATAAATAACATCAACAGGTGAAAAATGAAAATACAAAACGGTAAAGCATTTCTATAGCAACAATAAAAACACTAGGTGAGATAGAAAAACACGTCTGCAATCTAATGAAGAACAGTAAGGGCATGTATTAATTAGTCGGCGCTCAGCGGCGCGTGCGCACGTAATATGGCGCCCGATATGTGTTGACCATGCTGGAGTATAACATATATAAAATAACTTCATAATTATTATTTTATATTTGTTGATCACTTAGATCAAGGCGCTTCATGGGTACAAAACACCGGGAATAAAACGTTATTGGATAATGTTTTTTTATACACGAGCTTGCGGGTCACTCAAAGTGCTTACAAGGGGAACATCAGGTGGTTTGCTTGTGTTGCTGCTGTAATATGCGAAAACTAACTACCATTTAAATCTCTGTAATTATGTCTTCATATATGATGATGTCAAAAGTGCTTTCCAGCAATCTAACGAAAACTATTCATTGTTAAAAGCAACATTGTGTGGAACCAGCTGCCTAATGATATATTTCCGAACCAATTCGACTTAGGTACTTTCAAGAAAAGAGCGTACCAATTCTTAAAAGGCACGCACTTGTGAGCCCTCTAGCACTTAACATCGGCTGAGCCTCCTGTTAAATAAAAAACCGTGCTATCTAGTACATGATTCATAATAAAGAATATATTGCGCCTTAGTAAAGAGTCCTATAATGGCAAAAAAAACTGAATTGTCCTTACATTACAATTACCAAGAGAGAACGTCTACCTGTTAGTTTGACAAAATTGAGACAATGATGTATCAACATCCGTAATGCACTGAGACAAGTTGACGATAGAGTGGTGTGGAAGCAGCAAGTAGTAAACGAAGAGCTCCCCTAAAATATAATTTCTAAAACAATATTGTTACACAAATACTACTGTGTATTGACAGTCATTACTGAAATTATCTAATATAACTCTCAATGCCTGAGGACCGTATATGCATTTATTAGTAATCTTACAGCTAACACATATTATAAAACAATATACAAAGCCAAATCCGATAATTCATATATATATATATAGCAGGGAAAACATAAGTACAATAATAGCACATACACAAATATTGAAATTAAAACTAAATTGTTACTGCTCAACAATGTCAAAGTCTTCCCGCTTCTTCCAACATATCCTCACATCCTTTTTAGGAAAGTGCAAAATATCAACATCTTCATAATGAGTGTCATAGGTAGCCAAAACATTGACGAATTACGCAAATAATTCGTGTTCGTACAAGGCACGTGAAACAATTGCTTTAATACTAAGATTATGATACATCGATATGTTGTATAACATTAAAGAATTGTTACCCTACTAAAGCTATAGAGACTCGGATACGGTTCGAAGGGAATTAATGGCCTGTGATCATATTCAGGCCTTTGACTTAGTCTAAAATTGTATTTTTAATCATACGTTTATATGATTTACTCGCTATTAAATTAGACTTCAAAGTAACATAATTACTATGTGTTCTTTTGTAATACGATCAAAGAATGTTGAAATTAGTTCAGTATTATCCAAAAAGAACCAATGGCTATACACAGATTTCTGTACCTCGTTTTTGTTATTTTTTAAGCAAATAGGCGCTCAGTATTCTGTGACACTCCGTTGACCTTTGGATCTGAGGCAGGTTGGAGTTTCCTCACGATGTTTGACTTTACCATACGAGCTGGTGTTAATTATGTTTAAAGAAAAATCAATCGGTACATAGTCGTAGATTGAAGTACTAGGTAAGGTTTGATAGTTCCATGATCAGCATGCTGCTATGCCGCTGTATCCTAAAACCATTTAATACATAAGTTACCTACAAAAAAGAAAAAAAAATATGAACACAGTAATAACACTCACATAATTTAATATTTTCGGGGTTTTTAGTTAGTTGTAATCTAGTAATAAAGTGGACAGTGACTGAACGATAAGATGGACGTTATCTCTTATCAGTCACTGCCCGGTGACCGTCTCAGATATTTAAATAAACTTTGTTTATATAATTTATTATTCTAACAATTCAATATTTCGAATTTATATATATTTTAATGAATATTCCATTTCCTACATGAACAATAACTGATTTTTGACATACGGGAGTCGTATTAGTGCTAAGGACGGGCCCAAAATTTTACCCTCAGAATCGAAAACGTTACATCACTGACAGGCACAGAAGACTTACCACTTAGCCACATAACAAAACAATGAGTCGCAGAAATGTGTCTGTTGCATGCTCTGTTACAGGGTTTACAATAAGGGAGAGATTTTAAGATGTAACATCTTTAAAAGGATTCTATTATATTCGATAGTACAATAATTATATGTCGGCATATCTTTATGTGTCAGGAAGCAAACGCTCAAAGGCTCAGTAATACACATATCTCTAATTGTAATTCAGACATACTCCTAAGATAGTACAAAATTGGTTTTAGACTGCAGGTAATCGTTTCTTTTAACGACTCCAAACGAAGTACGCTCTTGTTTATTTATTCCGTGAAACCAGTTGTTAGCCGAAAGAGAATTCAAACCGATTTGGTAAGGAAAATGTTTAACTTCAAACGGACAAACAATCCAAATAAAGCATTTCTTTATTGATTACTTTGAAAACCACGCAAGCGCAACATGCAAAACGGCCTATGTATTGAAAAAATCGTAAGCAAATCGGAACAAAATTAACTATGCAAGGTGAATGTGAGACCCTTTGTTTGGAAATGCTCTACTAGGTGCCAAGTAAGGAGAGTCAGACGCCGTTGCGTGCTCACTAACGGAGTCAACACCGGAGAAATATGAATGCGGTTCATCAACCATAAAGCGCTACATAGATTGACCGAAAAGGATTTTGCGAACAAAATTAACGTTTCTGATAAACTTTCATTCATATATTATAATTAATATTAATTTGATTACGTAAGAATATTTTTAATAATGTGTAAATATTTTATCACTACAAATTATATGAAAAATTATTATTATGATATGACACATAACGTATGTAACCTCTATGTAAATTTCCTTTTAAGAAAAATTTGCATGCCATTTTATGTGGCAGAGAATGCGAACATTCTAGTGTACCACCATATCATTTTTGTACCGTTATTCTTGCAAACAAATTCTTATTATAAATCTCTATGTTCACAGAAACACAAATACTTTTAAGTCTACGGGAAAGCACAACTGCCGAAGTAGACAAAACTTTACCTGAAAATGTGTAGGAAAAACACTATTTGTATGACAATCAAGGTTTATAATAATGTACCAAAAACTTTGAAAGATCTTCCTACTAGAGTTTTTAAAAGTCGACTTAACTTTCGGAATTAAATATTATTCTTTTAATGACTATTTGAGTTAAGCAATTAATATTAATTTGATAATATATTTTAATAGTGTGATGATGTAGTGATAAAATAATATAAGAATCTACTTTGATGATTTAATTGATAATACTACTATGAAAAACTCTACATTTTAATTATGTAAGACAAATTTGCACGCTTTATTTGTGACAGAATAAGTTTAGATTGTACTACACTATTGTACCACATTGCAAATAAAGTATATTATTATTACAATAGGTACATAAGTGGGCAATGACACTTGATATAATGATGATCTATTTGTACATCACTTTTCATATATATATCTTTACGAAGAACCACTTCTGGCAAGTATATGTAGCGGAGACGCTTTGTCAAAATCATTAAAATAATATACAAATGCGCAGACGCTTCTATTTTAATTTACCATAATTTCAATACCTGAAATAGCTTTCGTAAGATCACAAGAAACTTATTTTAGAACAAGTCACAAGACAATGCCAGCTCAAAGGATGATCTATGCCACGAGATGTCATTCAACTTCCAGTGTAGTCGTAGGCAATTGTCTTAGTTATGCAAGAGGAAGCGTGGGACAAAATTAGCCCGGGAACGAATACCCGATTTAGACTTGCCGGGCCAAAGAATGGGACATCGGACGCGTTACGCATGTTAGGTATCTGTTACACCGTAGTATCTAGTACTGATGTTCGAAATACATAATTTCAATTTAATAATTTTTGATGAGGGTGATCCCAAATATTTTTTCTCGGCCGATAGTCACATTTATTAGTTGAGTCATTGTTTAGATTTACTCGGATTACGTTAGACACATTTTTATTTTGATACATACTTTTTGTTTATTATAATTGGTAATAGTTACGTCCACTATTTAGAATTTTATAGTGAGTGTTTAATGCGTTTTGAGAACTATCGTGAGGCAAGGTATTAGCATCAGTCTAACCTCTCTTTGTTCCCAAACTAATAGAATTTCTCCAAATCCTTACGGCTGATAATATTGTGTGCCTTTCTTCCTGGAAAGAAGATATTGTAACGAGGTATGTACTCAGGACTTATTATTCTAGTATAAGATTGTGTATCGACGGCCACATAACCGTTCTTTGTGGTACAACTGATTTGTACCAGTTCGCTATATACTCGTAAAATATTTAAGAGATATGAACATCCCTGTGGTGAATGTCTAGTAACCAAACATAGTATGGGGAGCTCGTTTTAACGTCAAATTCATTGTTGTTTTTTTTCAATGACTCTATGGTCCAATCTCCGTCGTTTGTCTAAGCTCTTCCTAAATATCGCCATCTCTTTAATACAGAGATATTTTACCACACGAAACATTAGAATCGGTGTAAGTGTCATCCAGGTTAAATACCCAGATATTTCTGTCGGCCAACACAGTTGCCGCAATCCGAAGCGAAAAACCGCTTAAGCATTTAGGAAACGTTACGTCAGCACGATATTGGACACTAACGAATATCTCATGACTGTGAATGAAGTTCACGGGGTATTTGTTACTTTACTTATGTAGAGTGAGATTCATGACGTACAGTGACGTTTATTATAAGTCAATTAACTAAGCCATTTATTAAAGATTGTTCTGTTGACGCATCTTCTACCGCATTTACCATGGAGACTGTTCAGAGGAGTTGTTCGCACTAATACCTTTAGCTGAGCTTCATTACCGGACGTCAAGGCAGAATACAAAATACCATCTGAATCACCTCGACGTCCGTCGTTCCACAACTGAGCGTTTCTTAAGGTAATTTTTGCCGTACATCAACATAATGTGGAACCAGTGAAGTATTTCCGATCCAATTCGACTTCAGATCCTACAAGAAAAGTCCGTACCTCCATAAAAGACCGGCAGTGCGCTTGCGAGCTTTCTGGCAGTGTGAGTGTCTATGGGCGGCGGTATCACTTAACATCAGATAAGCCTCCTGTACCATAAATAAATAAAAAAATGTGTGTGTGTGTCAGCTACGACGCACGATTGGAGTTTACTCCTTACGAACGATAATTATGATATATATCGAATAGAAAAAAAGGGTAAATGAACGCATCTGCTAAAATGATAAGAGAAACAAACATATATCTGTAATTATTCGGATTATTTATATTACTTCAATAAAGCGTATTACATAAAGTATGTTACAAAACAATATAAATAATAATAATAACAATAATTGTGTTCAATTTATACAAATCCAATTTTAGAGAGAGAATGAGATGGAATCATTATTTTACACGTTCAATCCTACAGATATATATGTTTGTCTCTTTCTACGTAACGTACCTAACATCGATAAATTTATCGACAAGTATGGAGAGCCCAATTTTCATGGTATAAATAGAAATTGTTAAGAGGTATACATAGGGCAAAGTATTTTTAGTTGCAAACATCCACAGACTAGGCCACACACTACTAGGTATAAAGCTCCACGGGTAAAAAGTCTTGAAGCCTAATTAATAAATTTACTATAAGCCACAAAACAGACTCAATAGTACAGAGAAAACATTAAAATACTGACTAACGCTTATAATATGTTGAACGTTAGTCGAATGTACGGATATTAGTTTTTACGTTGTATCTCGATACATATTGATTAATTATAGTGATGTTAGCGTCTAGAAAAAATTGTAGTTTTGTTTGTTTGAACTGAATCCAAAATCCTCTGATATTAAGGGTCAATGTCGATATAACTTAATATCAACCGAGCCTAATGGCAGGCCTTTTGGCCTGTTCTATAAAAATACATTAATAGATTTAATTTGACAAAACAATACTGTATACATACTAAACCCAAATCAAATGATTAAAAGTCATACTTATAAATCATTTTCTTTTGTTCGCGTAAATAGTTCCAACACCTATCCGCATAGTAACGTATGTGTGGGTATATCCCAACTCTATTTTGATCTATCGAAACGCTCATATTTCAATATCAATAGCGGATCTGAAGGTCGGTCGTTTGCCGTCTGCGCATTTGTCTCATTGAGGTCAAGGTGACAGAGACTTCACAATTCAGGGAATAAAACCTCTCCCGGCCACGCAGATGTAAAACACTGGATGTGTTTCTGGGGTTTTTCGTATATCAAATGTATTCATAAAAAAATAATGAGACATAAATAAAAAATACATGGCGCTACAACCTTCTTAGACCAGATTTCCAGAAGAGCATTCTGTGCCTGACACACACCGTCGACTTTTTTTGGTTCTAAGGCAAGCCGGTTTACTCACGATGTTTTCTTTCAACGTTCGAGCTGATATTATATGCGCACATAGACTGAAAGTCTATTGGTGCACAGTCGGGGATTGAACCTTTGCACGCTGAAACAACTAGGCCAAAACGCCCCTTTTTAATACTAATTTGTTTTACGACACAGACCAGCGCTTTTGTTTAACAGCACTAAGACTGATTCGGTATTGATGTATTAGTGAACTCAACCTCGCTTAACCTGTCCCTAAATATCAACTTTTATCAAAAAGCGATTCATCTGTTTACAAATGATATATTTATGTAGCCCTTTCTTCGAAAACGTACGCACTTTTGATATGAACAAGCCAAGAAACTGGAGTATATTTTTGAACTAATTTTTTGTATTGACGACATTACGAGTCACTGATATTATGTTTAATGTGTTTAAATATTACAACTAGAATCACGGAGCAGATAGATTTTTTAAATAATCTTTATACCGACTTAAAACAGCGAATATAACAAAAAAAAGTCGCACAAAACGAATCTCGTCTAATCTTAGGATTATCTTCCGAAGATAAATCTAAGTTGTATTTTAGAGACCCTTCAAATTTCGTCGAACCAGTTCATCGCTAACGAGATAGACTGGCTGTCACCTCACGTCTGACATGTATGACCTTTAAAACACCTCGTCCAGCGCCGTAGCTCCGTGGTCTACCACGAATTGAGTTAATCAAGAGGTAGTGCGGCCCCTTTTATCTCAACCGGCAGAGGTCAACACAATGTGGCCCAAAAATTGAATGAATCCAGGACCTTTGTTAAATTTCAAAAGATCCAGAATCTGATGGGAGCCTTCACGAATAAATCAAATGTAAAAGAAACAAACAAACATGTCACAATTAGCTCCGCATGTGCTTTTTAGTGGAATGACACTCATAAATCTGTCAATAATTCGTGAATTATTTTCTGACACTTTATGAACCAATGTGGCAGGTCGGCTGTAAATCAACACAGATTCCATTTGATCTTAAATGGTGGAATACTTGCTGGAAAATTCGAATTGAAAATGTCAACTCGCTAATAAATTACTATTCATTTAACTTAGTTAAAAAAATAAGTGTCTACGCGAAAATTACACGTACAGTGTTATTTATGCAAACAATTATTATACCAATAAAAATTATAGTAAAAATTTATGTTTTTTAAACATACACTTTTACACTGATAATACTATATATGCTAAGTTTGGTTTCTACAGGTTTATTCCAATAATGATGTTGTTACAGGAACGGATAGGCAGAAATTTAGATGACCTATATATCTCCGGCCCGTTTGCCTCCTAACATATTAAAAATATATATATATTTAATGTGGCTTAAACATATTTTACTGTAATAAATAGACATACATATGTTTTGGTCATTGAATAGTAGCCCAACCCATCTCTTTAATATTCTATGATAAAAAATTTGATCGTATTTGATTTAACAGTTAATCACTAGGTAAAATGGAAACCATAAACTAGCTGTCTGGTGTTATCGGCAATCTTTGTTGTATTCGGAGAAACCATTAAGGGGCTGAGCAAAAATGCAAAGCCTTAGGGATATTATCTTGTCTTGAGAACATTTAAATGGACCTGTCAAACCAACTACGTACTTATTTCGCAGGCTATTAAAAGTAGAATGGATCTAACGGGCTTCTATTGAGTGCAGTGTTCAGTCTTTACCGCTTGAGGTTCTAAATTCAAATAATTACGGGAAAATATATTTAACATATTATCTGTGTAATAGTTTAAAATATAGAATAAATTTTGTAAAAATAATAGGAAATAAAAAGGCTTTATTATTATCTGTGACAGCTAGAAAGGGAAAAATATTTCAGAAGTGCCCGAATGGGTTTAGACCTCATCGTGTTGATTCCTTTATGATCATATTTCTCATGTGGGCGTCACCTACTTTGTGATTAAGAATACACATAAGATCTTCAAAATTGATATAAAAAATTCAGTTTATAGGTTCAAGACTCAAGACTTCTTAAATGCTCATACACAATATAAATAAAAATATTTTATTTAACACGTAAAACTAAGAATTTCCATACATGTTTTTTAAGGGACAGAGGGAAAGCAAGCCTGTCACTTAAAATGAAGTGATTAATATCCATGGACACCTGCAACGCCAAACCTGTGTGTTGCCGACCTAAGAAAGGTACACTTTTTACTTGAAGGCACCTAACCTAACTCGTAACAACTCGTATCACTAATGGCAGATGTAATGAACGTTTTGTATGTAATACTTATCGTACTCATGATATGAAGCATCGTATGAACGTAAAGGTGTGTTTCATTCTTGAACCTATACACACATAATATGTGTCTGTGCCGTATAAACATATACAGATTGTAAAAATCCTCATTACAAAGGCTGCATCATTACTCCAATCGCGAACATCTAAAAACAGCTTGATCAATTAAAACACACAAAACAGGTGTCCTCAAAAACATACCGTCTCGCGTGCACTGCCTTGAACCAAAAATTCATTATTTGTAATTACCAGACGAGGAGTCTGCAATTTCACAATCACCTTATCGATGAAGGCAATCGAATGTTCTTAAATAAACTGAACTATATTCATATTTTATTGCAATACCATTTGCGAATTACATATAAATATTATTTAAAATATAATATCAGTAATTTAATTGATTCAATAAATAAGTTGTACTCATGATAACACATACAATATTTTTATCAAATCAAAACACGTGTAAAACTACACGGGCTGTAGAAAACGCTGAATCTCGAAGCGTTTTCATCACAAATGGTAACACAATGAAACATACCTCACAGCAGATTCAAACAGTTTAGTCAATAGCGAAAAAAAGGAAGTTTTAAACTCGTATACAGAGCTTTTGAATACTAAATGACTGATCTCAGCTGCTATTGAGTGATTACAAAAAAACTCACAACCTATGTATGGAATTGAAAATCGCACGCCGTTACGAAAGCTTTACTACAAACAATAATAATAATTAAGCTTCATTTATTACTTGAAACATTCATACATCTTTCAGAGGCTTGAAGTTTTTATATAGTAAAGAACTTTCGTCCCAATCTTTCCCACCACCTTTTTAAAGCTCGTCAGCCTACCAAGAGGACGACCACTCTTTATTTTTCCTGGTGCACCTTTCCCCCTTGTTACTACAGTCTTTAAAATACCGGGCTATACGTGAACATCTAATAAAAAAAATTGTACGCTTACAAAATTTGATTAAAATAACTTACGACTTACTTACTACGTATAACGACCACAACAAAAAAACGCAATTCAATTATTCTTTTTTATCATTAAATAGTTCTTTTAAAGACACGTGTTTAATTGCAATTTAAAGTGCAAGCACAAGTAAGAACCGACAAAGTGGCTATAAATTACAAATGGAGTCTAATTACCTGTACATGCCAACACTATCAGCATTATATCATATTACAGGATACGGAGCGAGATGTAAGCATGTATTCGCGCCAAAATCACGAAACGCAATAAAAAGATGCAACAAAAAATCGGGTAAAGGCGCCAAAAAGCCGCCGCCATTCTTAGAATACGTCTAAATGAAAAAAAGGCCATAAACCAAAGCCCGCCAAACGGTTTCACGAGCCGATGCACCGAAATTGTTCGAGAATTTAACAATTTGATAACGAGCTGTTATTTTTTCCCCGTTTCTCCGCTTATCTGCTTTGTATGATGGATGCTGATTTTAGCGATAACGTTATCGGTTTTTGGATATCTAATGCAGTTTTATCTCTAAGTTATGGCGTCGTGGTCAATATTAAATCTTTAATGCATTAAAATAAATAATAATAAAAAACTATCACATCCATTTTCTGATTAGTTTACAAGAACCTCCGCAGGTGAAGGATTTAAGGATCTCCAGGTATCATGGGCAAGATGCATCCAGCCATCCGTTTTGATCAGGCATCCACCCGTCTCGTGAACTGTCTTCCTCGTTTCCCAAATTTAATTAATTATTTACACTTGTATGAATTACGGATATTTTGGTAAAATCTTCATAGGACGAGTCAGAACAGCCGTGTTCCTAATATAAAGCCTATTTTTAATTATATTTGCTCCTGTGTTAGACGAGTTATCTGTAATAACGTCCAATGCTTAAAGTCACAATCCGCTATGAGTATTAACAACTTGTATATATCGCAATGTATTGTCGATGTCGACACAAAAAATTAAACAATATAGCAAAATTAGTCAATCGTCATATATTACGCAGCCCGTACACACAGTAACTTTACGTACAAAATGTAAAACCCCATTCTTTGTCGGCGTCCATTGTCCTAGAATAACAAAAATTGTTCATCACAAAAACGATACCTCTTGCCTAACTACCCTCGGACGGGGAACAATAAATCTATTGTAATCTGGACCTATAGAATCCGGAATTGTTGTCTTATCTATTCTTAAATGGACAATTGTTTAGATGAAAAGCCTTACGACACTTCCTTTGCAGCTGGTAAACGTGCAGGTGTAAGAAAACCAGAGGTCGCATTGTTTACCGTAATTATCGACACCTGCTTGGGGTCCGACGAATTTGAAGCCTTAATTGAAGGAGACATAAAATAATGTTTACACTCGCCGAAAGATTTAAGGCTCGATTGGATATGTGGTAAGGTATTAAGATTTGTCATTAAATGTATCCGAATCGGCAAATTGCTTTATAACAAAGGTCTTAATGTTCTTTCAAGTATACGATATTTTTATTAACATTATCGTAAATTGATGAACATAAAAAGTTTTTTATTAAATGGAATCTCGCTGTTGGCCTTAAGGACCCTTCAGCTCGGGGTGTTTTGGCGAGCCTAGCTCGGCATTAATGGACGTTTTCTGAGTGCAAAAAGATGATTATATACTTATCTAGAAAGAAAAATCTAGTCAAAATAACAGCATCATCAAAAAACCTCTGATTATTACAACGAATTCTTTATAACGGTTATAAAAACTAAGTGCGTTTCAGCTATCGTAGTATCGTATTCAGTGAGGCTGAATATCGCTCAAAACGTCGAATTATCTAAATGATGTAATAAATTCGTATTTGTACTCGATACAAAACGTATTAAAATACAAAACGTATTTAAAAGTGTAATACTAGGGTGCACCAAAGACAGAATTCCGAATGCTATTAAACGCATCAAGCAAGGAATATGAACGTTCCCGAAGTGTAAGGTCTTTACACCATTAATAATTATAATTATAAAATTGAAATACTTAACAATACCTGCTTCATTACCCAGAGCGTGCTTTGGGAGTAATTATTCCACGAGTTATTCTGGCTCATAGCCAAAACTACTTTGCGACGACCGCGGTACAAATAATTACAACAAAAATGGACACTGCGGAAATAAAATATTAAACCTCGATTATTTTTATAGAAAACTTGAAGATCGATTAATTAAGATTAATTAAGTTGCCTGAGCAAATAAAATGGCAAAAGGCCGGTGACCATGGGCTGCGATGACTGCCCTTCTTTGGCATCTCGTAGGGTCATTTGCCCCCTATAGTATTAAAAACAATATCATTGAGATGTTAACAAAACAATACTGATAATAAATGCAATGAGGTTTTCAAATAAAAATTCAATCCTCTGTATTAACAAAACTCCGACAAGCGGTACTAAAAGACGCTTATTAAAAGTAACTTGAGCCATTAAGATAAGTTCTGTCCGTCCTTAAATCGCGGGCAAGCTCCAATACAAATATAACGATGCTTCAATAAACAACTCTACATACAGTACTACCGTTTCAAGCAATTCAACAAAATAAATCCAGATGCATCGACATTGTTCCAATCACCTGTAACCTTAGACCACAGAGCTAAAATCGCCTTTAGTTCACAACTTTTTTAGACGAACAGGTGGTCCCCATAGTAAATTGAGGTCGTCTGTTCCGCAATGAGAGCTTAAGCATTTTGTTAATCTACTCCCCAATGTCTTTTTAATACCTGGTCATTTTATCTTTTTTGTATTTCTTTAATGAGATATCTATTAGTTCGCGCACGAGCAGGTGTTGACTTATTATGGTCGGGATATGTTACTTTTAATCGTGAATACATTCGATTTTAATTAGCTGTAATAATCTATCACCTGTTTTGTGTGACGTTTACTTTTGCAGATGCTCACCATTTGGATAGACAAGGGGAGCAGAGAATAAAGATAATGAAGGACCTTTGATAACAAAAAAGACTAGTATAAGAGTAGTTGTGAAGAATTTTACTTTTTTGTATAATAATAACGAGTACAAACCGGCAAAAAATAGATAACCTACTGAGGGAGCGTTCAAGTATTACGCAACGAATTTGGCTGTCGGCTCTCTTGTAAACTTTCTGTAGACTTTCCAGTACTTTACACCACATAATGGTAAGTTTTAGGTATAAAGAGTCACTGGGGGTGGTCACGAAACATTTTACTATTGGATACAGAAACGTTACGGCGCGTTTGATGGGGGGGGGGGGGGGGTGTCAAGAATCTTCAAAACTTGCGTGACGTAATACTTGATCGCTCCCTAACCTTTAAGAAAGTATTAATTAATACGCAGTGTCTGCACCGTGCCCCAAAAGGAAATTACACTAAACACTACCTCGTAAAGTACCAACACGACCGCATCAGAGGGCCTTAGAGTCCCTACTAAGAAAATATATTAGGATTATTATTAACATTGATACATCCCGAAAGCATCAAACATAATTAAGATTTACGCGAGACGAACAAGGAAGTCTTCATACCAAAATGTACGCTTCTGGATGGCTCGAAGGACCAAAATGTACGGTTCCTGGGTCAACGGGATGCTTCAAATAATAGAGATTTATTGATTTACTCTATATTTACCACTCGCGTGTTACAATAGAATATGAGCGAAATAATGACGTGCTAATTGCTATGTACCGAATGAATACAATTTAACAGTCAAAGAGAGTGCCTACGTCTGGCTATGCTCTCGGGGTGTAACTCCCATGATTTAGTTAATCGCTATGAACGAATGTAGAAGAGAGTGGCTGCGTCGGGCTATACTCTCGGAACGTAACTCCGACGATTTGGGAAATCGTCACGCTTATAAGTGATCGATGTGTACAGCCATGGCACGTACAAACATAGGAATTTGTCAAGCTTGTAAATGAGCAAGAATGTACGAACCTTGGCACGTACATAGGGATCATCACGCTTATAAACTAAGAAAGCCTGAGTGAGCAAAATGTACAGCCTTGGCTCGTACAATGACCTTAATACAATAAAAACAAAACAAAATTCTTGTACAACCGCCTATTACCTTGGATTACGATCAAATTGACAAAAGTCCCAATAAGAAAGAAATAAACAACCTTGCCTTTATCAATCAATTTCACTCATTACAACTTATACTTAAAATTTCAAATTACCCAAACACTAGAGAGCGCGTGGCTTTACTACGTCAAAGAAAAATGCACTGTATTCAACATCAACAGCTCACAAAATTAATTGCATTCCATCCAAGACTGTCAAAGGGCTTCCGAATCAGAAGACAATAAACTTATTTAATATCAAACTTTATTCCGGTATCTATAGGGTTGATAGTCGTAGTTTGTATTTTGTAAGGTAGCGTTCAAACCTAGTAATTTCGTGTAATTATTACCCTTGTTATTTATTTTTTATATGACGCCGGTTAATTGTAACCAATTTGGGTAATTTTGTTTAGGAACGAGTGTTAACATTCAATTATGTTCGTTACTTCTTTTAGATGGTGGAGCTTATTAGTTTGTCTTAAAGAGGAACAGGTTATGGAAAAAAATCAAAGGATTTTAGTCTTTGAAAGGATTACCTGTAACATACCGCTTATTAACGAACGCCCTAAATGACCAAATATATAAATCACTATATACACTATATAATCACTACATAATTATTTATTAATTAAAGATACAAAAGGAGTAATTCATAAAAAAAAATCACCGATAATTTTGATCAAAATTTAAACAAGTTTATAGACTTATTTGTTAAATTATGGTCTATTTGAAAAAATGAAATCTAATGGATATCTGAATATTACACTTATGCAAGAAAATGTAGTTGTGTAAATAAATTTGTTTGTTAATAAAGAGAGAAAATTTTATACTTAAGAAAAATAAACATTTAGATGTAGAGAAAGGTTCAATCTGGAGGCGTTTAATAAAGCATTCTTTTTATGTTTAAGCTATTGAAGTTAAAAAAAAGTATAAATCGCTATAAACTAAGTTAAGTCACCTGTCACCAGCATCAGTGATCTTTAACGGACCCATATAATATTGAAGTGACAGCTTCACCATATAGTAGGGGAGCCCACGATGCTAAATGGGGATTCAATACATTATAATTTAACATATTAAACTTTAATTATAGATTGTGTATAGTTTCAACAACAAAAACTGGACTAGGCGAAGCCGACGAAAAGTATTCGTGAATTTACATAACAAGTGTTCCCGTATTTTCGGTCTGACGCGACACTTAGACAGGGTGAATTAAAATCTGGAAGCACCATCCACAACCTTGCATATTTAAATTTTTCATTAAACACCCTACTCAGCTATGATATTTGCGCTAACAAAATCATTTACACACCTAAGATGTGAGATAACTTTGCGAATATTTCTATTAACTTTCGTACTATATGTATTCGATGTAGATAAAGATCTTTCTGTTTATAGAATATGTTTATTTGATTGTCTTCTTAGCACTGTTGATCCAGGCAGTTTAAACAGAAACTAAATTACAACAAACGCAGGTATCGAAAATGATGAATTTCAATTTAATATTACATATGTATGATGATGATAATAAATAAAGACACGATCCGGATTTTAAATGTCAAAAAAACATCAAAGGAAGCTATAATAGACCACATAATTAATGTTATACATTTTTTTTGTAAGCACACTAGTTCATTTCCTGTTGCGGTTCTAATGTTAGAAGAAAATGTTCCCATGCATTAAAAACATTCTGTGTTCGCAATATCATAATAATAGAAATCAATATAAAATGTTCTTTCTCAAAATTTTGCAGTGTTGGCCTAGTGGCTTCAGCGTGTGACTCTCATCCCAGAGGTCAAAGGTTCGATCACCGGCTGTGCACCAATGGACTTTTTTTCTATGAGCGCATTTAACATTCGCTCGAACGGTGAAGGAAAACATCGCGAGGAAACCGGCATGCCTTAGACCCAAAAAGTCGATGGCATGCGTCAGGCACAGAAGGCTGATCACCTACTTGCCTATTAGACTAACAAATGCTCATGAAACAGATACAGAAAGCTGAGGCCCAGACCTAAAAGGGTTTTAGGGCCATTTTTTTCTCTAAGTTTTAGTTAATTCAAATGCGTAATTTTTTGCTTCGTCCTCGGATTAGAGTAAAGATAAATACTATTCCAGCAAATACTTATTAGCTACTAAAACAAAATCAACTTATTTCTTTAACTGATATTATTTAATTACTTTAATAAAGTATTCCTTTTTTCCTTACTCATTAAACAATATTCAAAAAAATTACATTATACACAAAAGCCAAATCGGAATCCACATTCAAACATAAACTTAAAGCAAAGTTTATATAGAGTTAGTTCAAAGTAAAGATGGACTGGATATAAATACGTAACTCAGGTACACAAATTTCACAATGTACTGTTTAATCATCGTGAAGGTGTTTACATTATAACAAATAAATAAAGAAAAAACTTTATTATACACAACAACAGTATATTTAGGTAAAATAAACTGAAATAGCCCCGACACTAGTATTCCCTGTGTTGTGGGCAGGCAGTCAGTTCCCTTTGACATGTTAATATTATTTACCAAGACAATATTACACTATGTAGAATGAACGTTTACTTTTTACACTTAAGGTGAGCCTACTGCCCGTTTGTCCCCTATTACATAAAAAATACAAAATGTACTTCATACATGAAGCAATAGAGACATTTCTATGTAATTTGTGTTTGTTTGCTATAGGAAAACCAATAAACATGACAAACTATCGGTAGAAATCACGAAACTACGAATTGCATGAGGTATAGTCGAGAAAAGAATTGTATGGGTTTTTTTTTTCATTACAGACTAAAAACCACACAAACCTCGATGTCTTTGTACCCAATATGCAGGCTATCAAGCAAGGCATACGTTCACAAAATAGTACAATAAGTTGTACTGAATCGTTGTTGTAATAACCGAAATAATTATATTTAAATTTAAAAACAAATACTAGCATAGCATAATGTCTTTAGATAACTATAATACAACTTAGGGCGTCTAAAGCTAAAAGCGTTACATTATCGCTGTAAACTCTAGTGTTTTATTACTAAACATTAATTACGATCAATCAAAATCACACAAGTGTCGTAATACAAATATATTGGCTTAAAACACACGCATATTATTCAATTGTTTTTATATAAATCATATCAAAATGAAGAAAATCATAATCAAAATACATTTATTCAGTTAAGATGCGTCTTAGCGCATGCTTACGAATGTCAAAAACGTTGACGAAATTCGTGAAAGGGCAAAACTACGTACGCCATCATATAAGTATTTATTTATAGCTTATGTATGGCCAAACTATGTTATTTTTATAAAATTAACAGATAACCTTGGCTATAAATTAATCTTTCCTAAGTTAATTTTTAAATTATATTATATTAGGAAGTATGTATATATGTAGATTAAGAGATAACCACAAAACATATTATATATATTTCTTATATAATAGCATACAATGGGCAATCATCGCAGCCCATGGACACCCATTAGTGGTTGCTTGCCGACCTTCTAGGGAGGCCACTCTAACTTTAAATTGGAGGTATCTCTCAGGAAAGATCCCCATAGGAAGTCGATTCCACAGTTCGCTAGTTTACAAAAGCGGCTTGTGAAAAGGATTGGGGAAGACTTCCAGCCATCAAGATGATGTTGACGAAATTGTCTATAGATACGATTCGTACGGTATTGAAACGAGGCAGCAGGGATCAACTTAAACAATTCTCCATAACACTCACCATATAACTATTTATAGACATCGCAAACAGATGCAATGTCTCTGCATAGAGAGAGAGAATCAAGCCGATCAGTATTACGTTGGAGATTGACAATCCAATATTTGTCAACATTACAGTATTGATACAATACTTTTGTATTCAAATAAACTGATAAAATTAATTTATAAGAGCAACTCTGGCAACGACTGTACGCAATAAAATCACGTCAAAACATAGTAATTCTAACAACAATGGCGCGTCAGAATAACCGATGGGTCTTAGAGAGAACTTGACCAACTGGAAATCGAATTGCAGCAATGATGTTCACCGATTATATGGCCCATATTGCTTCAGTATCTTTATGTTATATTGAATTGATATAACGCAAGTAAGACGAAGAAGCAAAAGCAACATATAAAAACGTGCCAGCGTTTTTATAGTTTTAAATCCTCAACCTAAAATTGAACTTAAAATGATATTATTCAATTTTGATGACGAATGACATTCTCAAGAAAAACAAGTATATGTTACTTTTTAGACAATACGTATTTGTTAGTACCAAATTGTTCAGAGTTTATTACTTCTAATAATCAAGTTTAGCAAAATCGATACAAGAATACTTGAAAGGTTGTGCACTTTGTTATACGGTGTCGAATAAATAATTAATTAAAAAATGTACACTTAACATTATTCCAACATTACTGGATGACAAAATATCGCGAAAATCTAAAAATCTCTTGATACCTTCCCGGCAAACATTGTAAGAAAATATTTAATTAGACTGACTAGAGCGTAATTACCACTTCCTTACAATTAAGAGCGTAAATATTATTTAAATACTAAGATATATAAAATATAAATATGCTTTATGAAAATATATATGTTATATATTATGTACAATAAGGATTTGTAACAAAAATAATATTGCATACGATTTTTAGACATAAATCCTTATTATGTTTTATTTACATGATATATCTAATTGGCATATCGTAACGAGAGTTTACAAGCGTGGTAAAAATATATTATAATAGCCCGGACCGCAAAACCGCTGCTTTTACACAAAAAAATCATCTCAAATATCAATGTATCATTTTTCAACAGCATTATTAAATCTAGTGTCAATTCTCATACAAGTTTTACCACTTTCAAAGTAAGAAGATATAAATAAGAAATCAAATTATCCACTGCCCATAGTTATTTTTAATTTAAAGATACTACTACTACTAGACTAGTTTACGAGCGTTGTAGTTCATTAGGTACATCGTGATTAGTTATAATCTGATTCAGGTTAGAATATACACGATATAGAAGAAGAAAAAATTAAAAAAAAACGGCCCACTAACGGAATACATACAAGACCACACGACACACAAAAACACAATAAATATGCATCAATGACAAGTGTCATCGACTATATTTCATCTATTTATCATCATAGACTATATTTGTAGCCGAGTTCAGATGTCAAACCGTATCTAATATCGGATTTTTGACAGTACATAATTGTGATGCACATAAATTAAAAAATATCGATAGAATCTATGTAATAGTAGGTATATTATATATTAATCTATGTAATAGTATATTATATAGTATTAAGTTAGATATTGATGAACTGTGACAAGTATTTTGCATTTAAAATGGTCCTCAAATCGTAACAATTAAATAAAATGAATCAGTGGCGATACAACCTTTTTAGGTCTGGCCGTCAGATTTTAGAAACTGTTTCATGATCATTTGTCAATCGAATCGGCAAGTAGGTGATCAGTCTCCTGTGTGTGTCGACTTTTTTTGAGTCAAGTTTTCTCACGATGTTTTCATTCGCCGGCCGGGAAAGGCTGCCTAAAAAAATTACACTAGAGCAATGTACAAATTGTAATGCATATTTTTACTTTTTTTATGTAATAGGAGGCAAACGGGCAAGAGGCTCACCTGATGTTAAGCGATACCTCCGCCATGGATACTCACATTGCCAAAAGGCTCGCAAGTGCGTTGACGGCCTTTCAAGAATTGGTACGCTCTGTTCTTGAAGGAGCCTAAGTCGAATTGATTCAGAAATACTTCAGTGGGCAGCTGATTCCACATAGTGGTGGTGCTTGGCAAAAACTGCCTTAGAAAACGCTCAGTTGTGGAACGGACGTCGTGGTGATACGGATGGTATTTTGTATTTTGCCTTGACGTCCGATAATGACGAACAAACATTTAATATAAAACACAGTGTTAGCAAGAGTATTAAACATGGCTTGTAAGCGTTCTAACGCTCAAAAAATCCATAATTACAATATCCAAAGGTCAGCCACATTACAACAAAACGGTCACTGATTAGTCGAATCGCCTATCAAATCTAAATACTAACTTGGAGTTTAATTTTAACCAAACATCGGGAACTTTTCGATATCGTACTATTAGCATTTAAATGTTGATATTGACCTGTTCGACTCAAGTGTAGGCAGGAAGGCTCAGACACCGGAATTCTGTGATGAAATAAATATTATATCATAAGTTGACTGCCCTATGCGTTCCTCAAATATACGTATGTTTGTTTTCTTTGTGACCAATTTAGCCTGGATTTAAATGATTTGATTCGTACTCACTGAATATAAGGTATTATGCGGAGATACTTTTTATTGTCTTATAAAGTTGTTTATATTTAGCGCATATAATAATGAACACGTATAAAGCTTGCAGTTTGTTTTTTTTTTTTTATAAAATAGGGGGCAAACGGGCAGGAGGCTCACCCGATGTTAAGTGATACCGCCGCCCATGGACACTCTCAATGCCAGAGGGCTCGCGAGTGCGTTGCCGGCCTTTTAAGAATTTGTACGCTCTTTTCTTGAAGGACCCTAAGTCGAATTGGTTCGGAAATACTTCAGTGGGCAGCTGGTTCCACATAGCGGTGGTGCGCGGCAAAAATTGCCTTGAGAAACGCTCAGTTGTGGAACGACGGACGTCGAGGTGATACGGGTGGAATTTTGTATTTTGCCTCGACGTCCGATGCTGAAACTCAGCTGCAGGTATTAATCCGAACAACTCCTCTGAACACTCTCCATGGTAAATGCGGTAGAAGATGCAGAGTGACCCCACATCTCTACGCAACGCCAAAGGATCGAGCCGCTCGGAGAGGGATTGGTCATCGACGATTCGAACCGCTCTTCGTTGGATACGGTCAAGTGGAAGGAATACATTACACATTTACAGGAATAGAGACTGCAACGTTATCTTAACTAACAAATAACAATTAGTATAAAAAATAAACAATCTTAATAATGTTTAAAATATCAAATGAGCCATTCACCATAACTACAATAACACAAATTCCATTCATATTTATAGCTAAGCTTGCGGTTTCATACAATTTACAGCATTGGAGTTATTTCCTTGCAATTATTATTTATTAATAAATAATGGAGGTTTCACTCGTCAACGTCGACCGGTACAGTCATAACATAAAGTTAGCAACAAGTTAATCTTCGTAATAACTTTGGGTCCGCGGGGGAAATGCAATTTATCGCCGACTGTACTATTGTTTCCATTGGAATGTTGCACTGGACTGGCGACTTTCCTTAAAGATCGAAGAAAGCATATATGCGACATACAACTTTACAATAAGGCTTTAAAGTTCGAATTCTTTTAATTATTTCATAATTTTTATCGTGCTTGTTGTTATCGCAATGTCGATAGTTATATAAATATATATATATATTCCATTGATGTATTTCTATACAAATATCAGAAAGATTAAATATTTTAACTTTGAGTTTTCCTTTTAATTAATGCCTACAGCTGAGTTTCATCATCGGAAATTTACATTATTTATAATGACTATAGAACCTATACAAATTGTTATTTCCAAATTTGCTTTTCACGTTTTAATTATTATTCCTAAATTACTTAATATTTGCTGTTTATAACTAAATTAAGCAAAGTAAACAACTTTATAGTCCAATAAAAAATCGTCACATAAAATCAAGTACTTAATATTGGATTGGTAAAAATAAAATTATCTTCGTATTCGTCGTTCCACAACTGAGCGTTTTATAAAGTGGTTTTTACCACCACTATGTGGAACCAGCTGACTGAAGTATTTTCGAACCATTTCGACTTGGGGTCCTTCGAGAAAAGAGCGTACCAATTCTTAAATGGCAACGCACTCGTTCTGGCATTTAGAGTGCCCATGAACAATCACTTAACATGAGGCGAGCCTCCAGACCGTTTAACTGTACTATAAAAAAATCTACTTTAGCATGTATGTAACGAATAAACTCAATACTATAGGTATTTCAAATATTCTACCAATAGTTGGATTATGTTTAAGTTAAGGCATATAACCTTTGCTTTGCTTGTATTTGTCAAAATAATATGGCTTTACAGTTGCGAAATGTCTTGGCAAATTTCTAATACTGAACTACTGATCTTCGAATAATTAACAAAGCTCCACGCTCCTCAATAAGCACTTCATAAACTTTAAGCGGGAATAAAGTCATAACTTGCGACTTCGTGACCGCCACACCATCTATCACAATGAACAATCGCCAAGTCCCAATGTTGAAATTGGTTCAAATTTGCACCCTTTGATTTATTACTTTAGATATATACATCGCTAATGTGATAAAAAAATTCTAAGGGTTTCTGCTCATGAGTCATGGTTTTATTAGTATTACGAATACGGCATTGTAGTTTCTTAATTTCTAGTATTTTGTTACTAATATTAATCAATATCTTATATTTTATAATCTTCCAACTAACCATAACTTTGTTTATCGTGCTCTTAATTAGGTTTAAGTTTCTATATTTTAGTTTTAGTTATTATTTATTTTTTATTATGTGGTTGCTCGTTAAGTTTTTTCCCTTGCTAGCTTGCTTATGTACTAATATAATTGATGTGTATGTGTGTAAAATTTGTTACGTCATATTATCTTGTATAATTTTATGCATACACTTTGTTTTAGAAATTATAAATAAATATAGACTTCGTACTTAAGAAAAACGGATTAAAGCTATGTATTATTATTATAACTTATAGTTATTTACATAATTCTAAATTTTAAAATTTAGAATTATGTAAACTATATAACTATAAGTTTTAATAATAATACATAGCTTTAATCCGTTCAAAAAGTGTTTTTCTTAATGTGTAAAAGCTATTTTAACAAAAGACAAGACTTCGTCCTTATTAGGTGTAATCTCTAGATTTGAATGTATAGTTTGAAAGTATTTTACAAACGCGTACTTTTTTCTACATATATATATATATAATATTGCACCCGGAAGTTTACAAAGATATCTTACTAATACTATAAATTCATCCCAAATATATAGTTTACATTGAACAGGGGCAAACGGGCAAGTGGCTCACTTGATGTTAAGTAATACCGGCGCGCATGGACACCCAATGCCAGAGCTCGCGAGTGGGTTACCTTTTAAGAATTTGTGCGGTCTTATTTTTGGAGGACACTAAGTCGAATTAGTTGGGCCATACTTCAGTGAACAGCTCCACATAGCGCTAAAAAACGCTTAGTTATGGAACGTTGGACGCCGAGTTGATACGGATGGAATTCCTCGACGTCCGATGATGAAACTCAGCTTCAGGTATCCTATGCCTATATATATACCATAAACTCAAACACACTGAAAATATCTTTATTCATATAGGTAAACAACTACACTTATGAACGTCAAAAATTAATTGTAAATTTACATTTACTACCAGTTCGCAAGTCAAGGGCGTAGAGGGTCGAGAGGTAAGAGGAACTGGCAAGAAACTTTCCGCCACTCTTTTTAATCGCATACGCGTAGGTAACCAAAAGTTATCAATTTTAAAATGCAAATGTCACCAGGGTTAAGCTGATACCACAATCGGCCTAAATATTATTACCGAATTCGCGCCAATCTCATGCATATAGCAACAAATTAAATCGGACATTCACACGTCCCGATTCTTCGATTATTACCGAAACTATCAGAAATACTTATTCACGAAAAGATCGTTATCGTTTCTTTAAACTTTGTCGATGTTATATATGCAATTATATATATTGTTTAAATTTGGTATTAAAACATTATTTACGTTAATAGCTTGAAATATGTTAATTGTTAACTGATGATAATTCTAAAATTTATTACCCATATTACAATCTAAAAATAACATAGCTATATTCTATTTCATAAAACACAAATAAGACTATCAGTTAGTAATAAAAATAAAAATGTAATATTTATGTTATGGACCCCCCGGGTTAAAGCCATGCCCAAGCCAGTCATCCAAGGCATTCAATTTTCTATTTTATGCTATCTCCAGCCATATTTTCCTATTCAAAACTAGTACCAGAAGGAAAACCCGATCAAATTATTATAAATAAAATATATTGTATTGTTCCTGAGTGTTTATATTTTGATTGATGTGTATTGTGTCTTTGAACCAACTCGACGTTACCGTACCTTACCTTTAGTTAGTTCATTATTAAATGTATATCTCTACTATCTCTGCCCTACACTTAGCTATACAACATAGTAAATATTTCAAAGCTACAGCACACAACAGTTTATTATAAACGTAACAATTCAATATAGTAACACGCGACGATATTCAAAACGTTAAATTTACGCGAATAACACCGAACCGCGGTTGACAACGCGCAAAAAAATAATATCAAAAACTAAATACTCACTTTGTTATCAGACGGTTATCGGTGGCTGAACCCGGTGAATCTGAAATGAGAACACGGAATTTTACTAATCGATTTGTTTATATCTAATTTGAGTAAAAAATCAGGCTTTAATTACATATAAGCTAAGCTACATCTACTTATTTAAAAACAATTGTTTTTCTTACAAGTACGACTTTTACATAGGCTAGCACAGTACAAAGAGACAACAATAAAAAAACACTTCATTGTATTTAGCTATCGTGAAATATGTGAAATGGAGTATCACAATTATTCATATCGCAAAATTACCTACATCAAGAGCAAACTAAACATTAACGTCATCATCATCATCATCATCAACACGGCGTCATCACACAACAGATTCGAATTAAGTATTACTAAGTTAAATGTATTAATGAATTATTATAGATTTTTCCTTTCATAAATCGTTGAACCTTTTTGTGTAATTTGTATTCCATCTGTGGCTATAATTTTTAGTATAACTGTTTATTGTTACATATAATTTATGTTAGCTGTGGGATTACATAATAAATAAAAGAACATTCTAGTCATAATACCATTATTCTTGTCTCTATCTATATATATATATATATATGCATATTAATATGCATTCATATTTTAGTAACTGAAACATTTGTTGTCAGACGTTGCCATGGCAACTAATTTTTACAATATATTTCTATAAAGAACAATAATTTATCCTTACAATTTGGCTTGATTTCAATTTTAAATGTTCGTGGTTTTATTACGTACCTATGAGAATTCATAGACACACATTATTATTATTAAAGCTTGAAAAATATCCATACAAAAGTTGTTTGCCAAAAATTAATGTTACGTTTCTAGTATATGCATTTATTATTCGGTTGTTAATACATATACTATGCCATTGTAAATATATTGTATTAATAATATATTAGAACGTTTTTACTAATCCCAAGGAGCCGTTCGCCATAATATCTTGTAACCATTAGCAAAACAAAAACTTATCTCTATAGAAATCTCGGTGCAACGACCTGGCAAATTCGGAGCATTGCCGCTCTGAATTATACTTATAATAATGGCCGATCTAACAAACTGTTTTTGTAATTGGTCTGCAATTATGACGGATCCCTCGATAGCCCAATATCATTTTAGTAATGAATTCAAAATACAAGAAACACATAGTCTGTCCGTTTCGGTCTTAATAGGCCATTAGGAAAATTGAAATCGCATAAAGGTACGCATTTCCTTAACACATAAAAGCAAATTTATTTTTTATTCTATTAAAGAAAAATACCACCCAGTACTAATATTCCTTTTGCA
Organism: Pieris brassicae; assembly: GCF_905147105.1. Classification (NCBI taxonomy): domain Eukaryota; kingdom Metazoa; phylum Arthropoda; class Insecta; order Lepidoptera; family Pieridae; genus Pieris; species Pieris brassicae. The sequence goes on from NC_059669.1 coordinate 1,633,638, forward strand.
TTTGAAACGTATTATATCCAAATACTCCACCTAATGATGGCGTTTGGAAGCCTACGAAGTAAATCTATCGTTGCATAGCGTTTTGGTGCAATGCAGTTTGCAGTGTATGCAGTGGAAGTGCAGCAAAAAGGACACGTTTTCTTTAACTGGGCTGTCGTTCGGCGTTTAACTTAATTTAAACTAATTGAAAAATTGTGTTTTAAGTATTTATGGTCGGCTGTTGCATAATTCGCATTTAAAATTTGTATAATCTCGATTTTCGTAGCGACTAACTGGCGCGCGCTTTGCGTTGACACAGAAAACCCTATACAATTAGTAATAATAACTGAACCGCATTTTTTTTGAACCATTCAGATCCATCTTTACAAAACACACACACTTTACACAGAAACCATTTTGTTGAGGTTAGTATTACTTATTTTATCATATATAGAGCATTGCTGGCCTTGTGACTTCAGCGTACGACTCTCATCCCTGAGGTCGTAAGCTCGATCCCCAGCTGTACACCAATGGACTTTCTAATTGTGCATTAAACATTCGCTCGAACGGTGAAGGAAAACATTGTGAGGAAACCGACAACCAACACTGCAAGCCATATGCACTCACTAAGGAATACTTTTAAATAATCTTTTTTATAAACAACGAAAATAAGCAACTTTTCTCTGTAATTACCATCATTAAATGTCATCTGGAATAAAGTAAAGAGTTGGTAAAATTATTTTATAAATTTTACTTTTACCGTATACTTTTTCTTCGTATCTATGTGTCAATTACTTATATGTACTGTATGTCTATTACTTTAACTACCAACGATCGTAGTAGTAAGGTGTCAGGCATCAGGATGATAGACCCTAATGGGTCAGACTAGATCTTTTATTACTTTAACTACCAACGATCGTAGTAGTAAGGTGTCAGGCATCAGGATGATCGACCCTAATGGGTCAGACTAGATCTAGAAGTTGACTGGTACTGGGACTGATCAACGTGATACTAAAATCAAACTCACGAAAGAAGTGTGAAGTATAAGTTTCCAGCGTGAACTTATTTAAGGCCCATCACATGAAACAGTGAAGCACAGTTCAGCGCTCTACCACTCGTCAGCGATTCAAAGATCTCTCGTCACCGACTAATTCCAGAGTGACACGTTGCCAAGTTTTTCTAGCTTTTCTGGGAATTCAGTTCATTACCCTACACGCCCTTTTCTATTCGGTTGGCATCAGTAAATTCTATTTCATTTGAAATTCAAATTTTCTAATTAGTATGGATCTAAGATATACCAAAAATGCACGGAATATTTGTGTGTAAAAATTTACTTTGGCGAACCCAACAAAAACAATTATATCGAAAATAATTTGTAGTCCATATTTTACAGGTTACACCATAGCCAACCATTGGCTACTGCCACTTTCCTTTCTTAAATCAATGATTAGAGAGCTCAATTCCTCTGATCTGTGTATCGTCCCTATATTTTGATCACATGACTCAAATATTATATATACACATATATACTACGACTATTTATTTTAGTATCAAACAAAAAAAATCATTTTATACTACATTTGCTGGATGATCTTTAGCGGTAATAAGAATCGACATTAGTTAACAATATCGATGAACATAGTACATAAAACTAATTAAATACCTTCAGATTTTATTATATAACTTAATAATGACGTCAATGTAAACTTGAAATAAAAATAAACTGGATTAATGTCAGTCTGTTGTATATGTTTGGCCTTAAACGCATGAATTTTCGGTCGGTGACGAAATTTCAAATCCATTTTCATAATACTGACCGAAAACAAGATATAACGCAAAACCTGACTGTTTATATCGCCATATTGGATGAACAGCCTACACACAGATGCTTAATATTCATTTATAGATAAATCATGCTATCTAACATTAAATCTTTTATATTTTTGGTTCCCAAACCCTGTAGCGCGCGAATCCCAGCTATGCACGTAAAAAGAAATGATTACGAGGAAACCAGGCCTAATCATCTACTAACAATCAATGATATACGTAAGCAGCTTTTATTAAATATATATGCCAAAAACCTCATGCTTATAAAACATCTTGCTAATAACACTAAGCCTGCCTTAGAAAATTTATTGTAATTAGTCATTGTTTCACTCAAATTTTCTTTACATTTTGGACGACATAAATTCCATAATAGCCGTAAGAAAACATACCACCAAAACAGACGCATAAATCAGCCCTATCGCTTATGACTCAGCAAGACTATTTGAAATTCACTTGTTCGCGTTGTTATCATCATCACGACTGCCGTAAACCGTGTATTTTATATGAAACAGAGGTTTGTTTACCTCAATGGCAAATGGAAGTCACTTTGGGTGACCGCAACACAGGACACGAATATAGAGTGCGTAAAAAGTTTGTTTGCTTTTGTTTTAAGTGGATATTTCTGTTCTGCCAATACTTAGTGTATGAAACTTATTAATAATAACATAGTCTAATAAATTATATCTAGCTATGGCATGGCTTTCAACGACTGGATTTATTTCATAACGTATCGGAAAACAATCTTACTTAGAGATTTTCCTTTCTACCGGTGAAGAAATTTTTAAGCTTTCGAGTTTACATAATTTTGGTATAGATATAAAACTTCGCGGAGTCTTAAAAAAAATACTTTTAAAGTTGGTTATTTTAGAGGTATTTTAACAGAAATCAGTATTCCCAATCGAAATAAATTTCGGAATAGTTTAATACGTAACGATAATAATAGTTACTTAAAAAAACATTTACCTTAGGATTTCTGTAATATATAAATATATAACGGTCTCAAAAAATTTTATCGATGTTAAAACATAAGTTTTAACTTGTGTGTTAGTTGTATATATAGCCCTAGGACCTAGATTCAAGCATGGATTACTTAAGAACACGAGCGTTGTATTTTCATGGACCCCATTAGATTACGTATGTCATTCAAAACACCAATTAAGCCTTGATGTCTATTTTAATCATTGCAACGTCTGAAACCCTTATCCCAAAGGCCAAGTCTGGGCCAGACAAGGTTAGAATTAAATTCTGCCTGTCTGGATTCGGATAGGTTCGTTAAGGGAAAATCTTTTAGGACATCGAAAATTTATCGTAAAACTTATTTCAGACCTATTTCCACTTAATAGACAAAAATCAGTGACGCTACAAGCGTTTTAAGTCTGGGCCTCAGAGTTCTGTATCGGTTATATGATCATTTGTAACTAATAGGCACGTAGGTTTAGTCTCCTGTGCCCGTTTGCTCAAGATGTTTTCCTTCACCGTTCGAGCGAATTTTAAATGCGCACAGACTGAAAGTTCACAGCCGAGGATCGAACCTACGACCGCAGGGATGAGGCTCACACGCCGAAGCCACTGGGCCATCACATCACTGCGACCTAGTATACACCGATATTAACAAATACAACTATTACTTAAAAAAAGCTCACAAAGCACATAGATACAAGTCTAAATGACTTAATAATAGCCACAAACTTTTCAGTAGGGATTCTTGAATAACAGCGCTAATTTCGACGACAGTGCCATCCATAAAAACCTCATAATGAACACGAGAAACTTCTTAAATAAAGCCCTTAATAGCGTCACTTTTTATTAAACCGCATAAACGCCCCCTAGGACATTTATCAAGACATTCCCAACTTCTGCAGTGGTGTGGGAAGCTCCCCTCGCAAAGTTTAGCCAATCTGTGCTCTTCCATTAAAAAGTTGTATCGGTGGAAAAGAAAAATATGAGAAACTTGTGCGACAGATCCACTTTCACCAATGCGATGTAGCGCCAAGCGGATGAGACTTGACAATATAATGTAAATATATCTTTAACATATATATATGTTCGAGTGCTTTTCAGAAAGCGTAGTCAGCGAGAGACCGGCTATATATATATATATATATATATATATATATGTTTACTATGTTTTTTTAATCATTTTTTATATAGACTGAACTGCTATTGGGTCACAATCCCACCTGATGTTAAGTGAGATGTGGCCTACTGGAGGGCACGTCTGTCCTGGAGTCTATTCTGTCTTGAATGAACCCATATAAACCGTATATCATTGCTCGCCCCCTGTACGCTTGGATATTACGCTTTTTTATCACAATGCGCGATCAATACTCAGTACTTAGTACTTAGTAGCGTCCTTTCGTTGTTTTTTATTGAACAAACGGGCAGATCTTTCAGCTGATTTTAATTGACAGATCTGAAGGTTCGCCAGTACGTTGCCGACTTCTTAAGAAATTTTACGCTTATTAATAGTTTTTTTGCTATTCCATTGAATTTGTCGTACAAGAGTCACCCATAGCGTCTAAGTCTCGAGTCTAAATCTATTATTATTATCAATAATCAATCTAAATGTATCGTCATCGTGAATATTATGTAATCAAAGAGTTCATTAAAAGGACAACCTTCACACAGTTTAAAAAAATAAATCAATGGAACATACAACCTTTTTAGGTCTAGGCCCTAGATTTATGTATCTGGTTTAATATATTTCCTAAATCTAATAGGCAAGTAGGCCAACAGTCTTCTGTGCCTGACGCACGCCATCGACTTCTTGGGTCTAATGCAAATCGGTTTCCTCACGATGTTTTCCTTCACCGTTCGAGCGAATGTTAAATGCGCACATAGAAAGAATATTCATTGGTGCACAGCCTGGGATGGAACCTACGACTGGGATGAACATCGCACGCTAAAGCCATTAGGCCAACACTGCTCTTGAGTTAAATATACAATTAAATACAAACATTGTTTTGTTCATACAAATACGTGCATTTTGGTTACAAGCTTTCTGGGAACATGTACTTTTTTCGCTTGACAAATGACTGGACCGGTACCAATATTATAAGTTAATTTGATGTCGCGTCAATCTTTTTGTAACTGTATATGGAATTAAAGCGCATTGTCTCTTAATGTCGGCCATAAATTGATTATTTAACTACGACAGCGTAACACCGCTCAAGATTACTGTTAACAGACAAAAATGGTTTTTAAACGATTTTATTACTGAGTACGGCCTCCTGAAAATTGGTGAAGAGGATTAGGAGAAAGATGCTCAAAACAGGCGAGAGAGACGGAGTCAATTGGAGGAGGCTTATACTCAATAAGAGGTCCTTGAAAAAGTGTGTAAAATACAAGCTTCTTTTTCCAGAAATTGACAATTTAACGGTCAAAACACGGTGAAAACGGTGATCCTCTCCTCATAAAATCTTTATTCTAATAATTTTGCACTTTTTATAACGCGTGCACATTTGAACGTTAAATTTGCTAAATGACTGGCATTAGAGCTCATTAATTTTCTGTAGCCAGTGTAGCCAAGCGTTGGTAAGCTTTTAAAATGTCTTAAATTAACTCATTTAGATGTAAATTATCATAATTAATTTATTAGCATTATGAAGTGTCTGTTTGACTAATAATTTTAATAAAAAGCGAGATAAGTCTAGAAATATGAATGGTCTCATATAATTTTTATTATTTAGATATATACCTATTTATCTTTAGAAGATCATCATTCTTTTTATTTATAAAAATATCTTAATTATATAATAGTTTTATAATATTTTTATTTGAAATTTGGTAATACATAAGCTGTAAATAAATAAATAAATGAACCTTGTAAAAATAAACTAACCGAAATAATATATTTTTACCTACATTGTAATAATATTAATGAAAAAATTGATAAATACTAAACTAAAATAAATTTAAAAAAAAAATGTTATACAAACGTTTACTACTGGCAGCATTTGAATGTAATACGATACTTATAACGTATTAATTACATATTTGTACTATAAGAATATTTTATTTGAATTATACAAAATAGTGATTAGAAACAATACATTTCATAGCTATTGGGTAGGTTAGGCAAACCGCTTGCTAAATAAGCCACACTATATAAAAAAACTGGCAAATTTATAAAAACATTTTGTTTGACAACAAAGCCCTGACATAAGAGAAACCGGAAACAAGCCGGACCTTCCGCGAACTATATTGTAGTGTGAATGGAAGTCCTATGTAAGCACCCTAATCTCCAGTTGTGTCGGTTATGTTTTGACTGCAAGATGGGATAACTTTTTGTACAATAACATAGGAAAGTACGTGTTTTCATTACATGGGTCTAACAGACAACAAATATTTTAATAGTTTAAAAAATTCATGAAATTAAAAGTCCAGTCCAGTCCAAAATAAAAAATCCAATTCACACGCTAAATAGCTAATTAAACAATTAATACAAACAAATGAATGTGACTAAGACCGAAATCATTATTTGGTTTTAATAATTTAAATATTCGGTTCCTTAGATAAGGGTTATACGATAAGGAGCGTCTGCCTTTCCTTGAAATTTTTCCATGCATTCCTCTAGATGTCGCGACCCCCCATTATCTGTCTGATAAGCGCCACAACGATAATTCATATTCATAAATAATTGTTGAACAGATTGGTTTCCTGGTAATGATTTTTTTTTTTGAAATATTTTCAGCGTCGGCACTGTGTTGTTTATCTCAATATCCGTAGCGCTAATGTAACAACTTTAGGGCGGTACAAAACTCATTTAAAACCGCTCAACATTACAAACCAAAACGTACCTGTTTTCTTTCAAAAGTCTCTTCATTCTTGACCATTTTCAGCAATATTTTCTATCAAGGCTAATTGAGCCAGCCTAGCTCCCATGTTATATATTTGTTCAATAAAGTTGTTTAGATGCTTAGTCAATTCAACACGTATAAGGGAGCTAGACTCCCAACCAAATATATTATAATTTTTACGCCAATTAGACTAAACCACTAAAGAAATATGTTATTATTAAATGTTTGAAACTCCATCACCCGTCTAATCGGACGCGTGGCAACATTCTAATGCGGGTGACCTATTGTTAGAACTCATAATAACTTCGTAATTGGTCATCTTTGTACAATACATATTCGAATGGGGTAGAGTTACGATTGCCAAACAAGCGTCATCACAAAATGTGTATAGGACAAAATAAAATTAAACAAAATAATTGACTAGACGATTGTATTTTTTATCCTTCTTAATTTTTTTCACATGTCATAGCAGTTTTTTAAAGTGAAACGACAGTCAAATCCTAACATACATAAACTAGGCTCATGGAATTCTACATAAAAACTGTTTTAATATATACATATATTTATTAAAACACTATTTACATTCACTTGTAAATTTTGGATTATATATCTATAGTAATATTGTACAGAGGTAACATTTGTGTTTTTGTACTAACTGATATAGACTATATTACATTTTCAAAAAAAGGTATCCCTAATGTAGCCCAGGGTATAAAAAAAATATCCATAAATCTGTCATCGCGTGCGCTGTGGAAACTTTGGAACGTATCAATATCTACAAAAAGAATATTTTACCCATGGACGATGTTGTATGTTGGCCTATCCCGAGTCGTTACATCAAACATGAAATGATTTTGCTGCGCCAAATGTTATGTATAGGGAAGTTCTAAGACACTGAAGTTCTACAAATAAATATTTTCTCTAATATTATCGAAGAAAGTTTTGAATTTTTGTTTTTATATTTAACAAAAAAAAAATTCCTAGACTATTTCTTGAATTTTTTCATCGCCTACTTGAAATCAAGAATATATCTTTTTTCAAGAATACCTGTGTAGTATTTTTAAATATACTAATGTAATGACATTTTACATTATTTTTGTAACTAATTTAAAAATGCATTAGATATATATTAGTTGTAAAGTAAAATCTGTATATTGATTAGATTAGAATGTAAGTGTGAATCTAATAATCTCAAAAGAAGTAATTAAAAAAGAAGTAAGAAAACTAAGGCTTTTATGATAACAAAAATATATCTATAAGAAGACTTTCCACTACCACGAGATCTAGTATATATATAACGCGGTACTACTATAACGCGTTGTCGTATAACGCAATTTCCATTCCTTATATAACGCAGTATGTTCCGCCTATATTGCGGAGATGTCTCATGTCATAATTCTGTATCTAGTTCGCTTCTCCTTAATGTGGTTTTAGTTAGCCGTAATACCGTGACACAAAAGAATAATTTCACTGTATTATCGTCACTATATTTTGAATTTGATTTACACTTCGGTCTAAGTAACACGTGGTTGGCTATGCTAACACCAAAAATTAAAAAAAGTAGAAATAATTGAATTTCACGGTATTTCGTTTACTACAAAATACATTTTATTTATACTTTAGCCTCAATAACACGTGGTAATCATGATATTGTATTGTAGCTTATATGACACGTTTGTCGGTTTACCATAGCAGTGCCATCTATTGATTACTTACTCAATCCAGTCGAAAAGTATCGACATCTGTTAGAATCTTTTGGAGTTAACACATAACTGTGACTGTCAATTAATTATAGACAAATAATTTGCAATAAAGTAAAATTGCGACTATAATTAAAGATCTAAGCTATCCTATCTCTTAAGTTGCTCAATTTAATTTAAAATCGGTTAAGTAGTTTAGGAGTCCATCGCGGACAAACATCTTGACAGGAGATTTATATATATTAAGATATCTATAATTAGTTTTATGTACTTTTGCGCCTGTTTTAACTGATGTTATAAAATTAAACTAAATAACTTTTTTGAATAAGTATTCCTAGTTGTTGAATTGTTCAAAAATACTCCTTCAACACGATTTCCTATAACGCGGTCCGGAACCACCGCTTTTTAGGCATTACTGTATATGAATTTTAGTTGCATAGATCTGGAATCATATCATCAACACATGGACTAAAAATATATTTGTTACCATGGCAACCAATTTCTCATCTATTCGTCACCATACTAACAGAGACCGTATCCATCCTCAGATCAACGTTTCGTTCATTAACAGCTGTTTAGACATAATGATAAAAATATTTCTGAAAACTTTCACGCTTAATTATTATTTCAAATGAAATTTAACAAAAAAATCGCTTAAATAACGTCATAATTCACGCCCGCATAATTAAAACATCTGCCTCAAACAGATGGACACTGACCACACCTTTTCAAGACTTCGAGAGCTTTTGTCCGATTTTGACATTTCGATTCATAGTTGAGTTATTGATAAATTTATTGTAACACTCAATTGTTTGGTTATCTAATAACGATATTTTATTTTATTTATTTATTAAAGTTTACCACATCATACTGTCCCTGTCACTGTACTTAATCAACTGCATATTTTACAAAATCTTTCATCTAAAATGTATGACAATTGAAGTAAACATAAGTGTTTCAAAAAAGAAATTAAAAATTCAAAAATACAGTTAAAACATACAATAAAAAACAATTTACCTACTAAAAACCTTTTTAGGTCTGGGCCTCAGATTTCTGTATCTGTTTCATGATCATTTGTCAATCTAATTGGCATTTAGGTAGGTGATAAGCCTTCTGCATCTAAGGCATGCTTTTGATGTTTGATGATGTTTTCCTTCAGCGTTCGACGAAGGTAGAAATGCGCACATAGAACGTCCATTAGTGCAAAGCCGAGGTTCGACCTCACGGCAGTGGCCGACACTACTTTTAATGTTATTAAACGCGATTTTTTTCGTCTCATATTTGTTTACTGATTGTCAAAAATACTATATTATAAAAAGGTTTTGCTATATATATAAGCCAGTCGATTCGCAGCTACATCTCAAATCAGTACTAATAGCACTTAACATTAATTACGGTCAGTATATTCAATATTGCATTTGAATTGTGACATCGTAAAAGGTCTTATAGGTTTTAAATCTTTCAATCCGTAGCCAACCCAAAAAGATTATTAGTTTAATAATAAAAAAAGAAATGAATTTGCTTAAGGAGACGTTATTGTGTATTTTTGTTTTATGGAGGCTAACCGAGTGGGTTAGCCTCCATCCTCCTCTTTTAACAATTGGCACGCTTTTTTCTTGAAGGACTCTAAGGCAAATTAGTTCGGAAATACTTCAGTAATCAGCTTGTTCCACATAGTGGTTGGTGCGCGGTAAAAACAGTCTTAGCTGCCAGAGACTCGTTCAAATACAAAATTTAACCCAAAAAGCATTTTTTTTGTTGTACCAAAAATTTTCTATGTCATAATCTCTAATCTCATCGTAATAGAAACAGCATCCCATTTTCGAATCCAAAATCATATTCTCGCAGTACGCAAACACACACGCCCCAAATATATCTTAAGTTTGACAGAAAAAAATGAAACATCTGGGGACAAGCCCCATGTTAAACTCGATATAAAACCGCCAATTCCAAACCCAATAACCAATCGGCAAAATTATACATTGCCGTTATAGTTACTGCAATTTCGTTACCCGTATACTTTAATTATGTTTAAATTGAAGCAAAAATGAGGCATGCGCAGATTCGTATCGCGGATTATTTGAGCGATAACTTGGCATATGTTGCGCAATTTATTGCGTTCGTTAGTGCAATGTTAGGTATTCTAACTTCACACATGCGCTGATGTGTGAACTTAAAAAAATGTGATAAATGTTTTGATAAACAATTTGTTAGTCATGAATAAATAAAAAAAATCCGAAAAAAAAATTTTTTTTTTTTATATTTTGAAAACAGATTATTGAAAAAAAAATGTTATATAAATATAATAAGTAGGTACACAATATGTATTATTAATATTATTTAACTTTTAAAAAGCTCCAAAATGGTGTGTTGAAAACAAACTAGACATACATATACGTTAAGACCAATTATTGTATTGTAATAGGAGGCAAATTGGCAGCAGGCTCACCTGATGTTAAGTGATACCGACACCCATGGACATTCAGATTGCTAGAAGACTAACGAGTGTGTTGCCGGCCTATCAACGCTCTTTTCTTGAAGGACCCTAAGACAAATTGGTTCGGAAATACTCCAGCGGGTAACCGGTTCCACATAGTAGTGGTGCGAGGCAAAAACTGCCTTAGATAATATTATGAAAGAGGAAAATATTAACTAAAAACGTTATAATAATATATTTTTGTTAAACTACTTTGCATAACAAAACCCGATACTTTTTCCTCTTGGTTAATATATTTTATTAGCAAAAAGTCGGTTAAACTATTTGCTATAGGGACTCATGAAGCATAATAATGTACCTTTTTACCAATAATCTAGATAATTTGTCACTTCTGTTAGCCGCGGGAGCGCTACAGAATTCAGAATTTTGTGTATGGTCCAAGTTATGAGCTTTCCCGCCGGTATTTCTTAAATCTACTTTCAGAGCAGAGAACGAAATAATTAAAATTGAAGTTTTGGTTATAATAAAGAGCTCTGTGTGTTAAGCAAACCACAAGTTTTTTGTATAGAACAGGAGGCAAACGGGCAGGAGACTCACCTCTGTATTATGTGATAATGCAACCCATGGACACTCTCAATACCAAAAGGCTCGCGATTGCGTCACTGGTCTGTGAGGAATTGGTGCGCTCTTTTCAAGACTTAAAAAGTTGTGCGTTATACACAAAATATACAATTTAGATACATTACTGATGAAGGACGGTCCCATCCCAGATGCTAGAACTCTTTCATTAACTTAAAACTTTCAAAATATATAACATACCTAGTATAGTATAGTATAGTATAGTATATTAATCTTTACTAGGTAGGCAAGACTTAGGATCGTTCAAGAAAAGAGCGTACCAATTCTTAAAGGCCGGCAACGCACTTGCGAGCCCTCTGGCATTGAGAGTGTCCATGGGCGGTGGTATCACTTAACATCAGGTGTGCCTCTTGCCCGTTTGCCCCCTATTCTATAAAAAAAGTCCAATTCAACGGTCAGTAGCTAATATTTTAAGCTACTGCAGTAAGCCATTATCAAATACGGAATAACTAGCTTATTTTTGTTTATATATCCTCTTTTATTATATCCCAAGTTCATTGTAATCTAGTAATAAGGAAAATATTATACCCACGTTACGTTACAAAAAAAGTCCAGAATTGCTAACAAAACACGAATTAATATAGAGCACGCTCGCATCTATATGCTGCACCATACCCTAAATATAACAAGAGGGTCGCAAAGTATTGGATTTGCCACCATTATGTCTTTTAGTTTGCCGTTACCCGGTGATTAATTGTCGAAACCGCAAAGCCAAATGTTCACGGTTCACAAATTCGTTACAGTAATTGTTTGTTATACAATGCAGATGAATCGGTTGGATTATCGAATAAAAAATGCTACAAACAAAATTTGCAATTCAAAATAATTAAAACATATTACTGGTTATTATGTGAGAATAAATATTCAATCAATTCTTTATTGTATAACTTAAGCTACGTTTTAGTAGCCAACATATGTAGAACATTTTGCTATAGTGCCCTATAGGGACTTCGATTTTCCTGAATAAAAACTTGTGTGTCCTTTTGTATGACTCAATACTTGGCGATTAAAAATAGCGGCGGAAAGTTTCCTGCCAGTTCTTCTTACCCGCTCTACGCCCTTGACTTGCGAACTGGTAGTAAATGTAAATTTACAATTAATTTAACTTCTTTTCTGACGTTCATTAGTGTACTTAATGAATAAATATATTTTGAGTTTGAGTTTTGAGTTTACACGCGTTAGAAGTTAGACTTCTTTGGCGTAACAAGAAAAAATCTTTTTAATTTTTTTATCTTTCCCTTATTTAGAATAAGGTTTGTAGAAAAAACGACACTAACATTAGAAAAAAAGGTATTTAATACATAGAAAGTTTTATTATAACGCATTATCTAGTTTAATAAAATATTGACTATTAGCTATATATCGGTTTTTTGTGCCGATGTGCGTGCGCATCGTAAAAATTAACTCTCAAAATTTTTCCCTGACGCGCTAACAGAAGTATAAGAACAAAAATGATTTTTAGGTTTTTCCGTGCATTCATTTCCAGGAAATAATTTTAAAACAACTCTCTAATTCGTCCAGCGTCTAGTTTCGAACTTAAAACCATATTTTGCTATTAATTTTTATGTATTTATATAAGTCCATTCAAAAGTAATTTGATGTTTATTTGAATATAGCTTTGACATTGACCATGAGCATTCCTAGTAGCTTGAGAGTTCGCATCTCAACCCTGAAGTCGTACATTCACTTCACTTTGGACCAATGTACAGTCTTTCTATATTTGCAATTGACATTCGCTTGTATAGTGACAAAAAACATCTTATGGAAAGCGGCAAAAATTCGACGGCTTGTGTAAGGCAAATCTACATGTATATTATGAAAAAAATATGTAACAAAACACATACAGAAATCAGAGGCCAAGACTTAGAGGATGTAGTACCGCTGGTTTATTTCTATCCTAGACTTTAATAGCGCTCCGTGGAGGATGGAGTTCCCTGGAATATTTGGTACTAAACCAAAAGACGAACGATTATTATTGAAATATCTTAATTAAAAACTATGGAAAATCTTTATGCGACGTACTATTGAACAATAGCAAAGAATACCAAATTTCACGATAAAGGCCACAAACAGCAACGCACACGTTTCAATTTATTAAAAACAGTTTTAACACGCTTCATGAATGATTTGCACTTGGACTACTGTACCGATACTGGCCTATATTTCTTCAAATAAACCAATTATTAATAATACAAATTACGCTTTATATACAACACATAAGACTGTATTTCCTTTGGCATATATTGTATGTAATGTTTGATTATATGTCAAGGTTCGCCTTTAAAATCACTAGAAACGTGTAATTCTATTTCCTAGTTATGTTTAAATATTGAAACATGAGTTTGTTAAAATTAAATACACATTTTATTAGTTTTGTTTACGCTGTGTACACATTTAGAAAAGGCTTTTATGTACGTTGTACGTACGTTATGTATGTTGTATGTAAGGCTTGTATATAAAAATATTTCGAGGAAAAATGAACTTTATTAAAGAGCGCCTTATTTAATTTAAAAAAAAATAGTTAAATTTGCACAAACACACAACTAACCTGTGTGTGTTTAAAACGTATTTTACACTGTACATTATAAAATAAGTTTTAAAACAAAGCAATTAATATTTTACAATTTAATAAGTAAATGAGAGATACTCCCGCTTATAGGGTTCATGCTATATTTCTACTTCAATTAGGAAATAACAAGCTATAACTAATACACAGTATCTTGGCACTGTGCCCATGGACATTGTGATCTGTTTATAAAAACAAACTGTAAATCCCCCGATTAATACTTAAATAATACATTCGATTTAAACTCGACGAAGCAATATAGTCCGGCAATGGGAATATTTTGGTGCGTTTTTAATAAAAAATGAGACAGTCTAAACAGGCGAGGCTGCCAATAAAATACGCGGAATTCGAGGGACGCGTAGGGTCCCTAATAGTAGTCGTACACACTGTGCATAGATATAAAAATCGCCACGGTTATGATGCCAACCCATTCACAGATGAGAGAGTTCAGCGTGAGACGCTGCGATCCCCGGCTGTGCAATGGACATTGAAGAAGAAGAACTGAAGAAACTGGCTTGCCTTAGACCCAAAAAGTCGACGGCGTGTGTCAGCCACAGGAGGCTGATCACCTACTAGCCTATTAGATTAACAAATTATCATGAAACAGATACAGAAAACTGAGGCTTACACCTAAAAAGATTGTCTTTTGTTAACATTTTTTGCTACGTTTCGTGACTTTAATAATTATAAGTTTATAATAATACATAGCTTCAATCCGGTAATAAAGTGTTTTACTTTAAATGTGTAAAAGCTATGTTAACAAAAGACAATACTAGATTTTTTTTATTCACCTGGCATACATGCCACGTTATTTACATTGCTCTCGTGCTATAACTTTATAACAAAATTATCTGGGGCATATGTGCCTCATGTGCCGTAAGAGTAAATTATGAAGAAACAAAAGAAATTGATATTTATCTGGGAGTTCGTCAGGGGTGTATACTTTCACCACTGATTTTTAAGGTATAGTACAAGACCACAATAGCGTGGACTGTAGAGGGACTAAAGATAGGTGGGAAGGTGAATGAAGAAATCGTTGACAACCTGCGGTAGGTGTATTGCGAAATCCTGAAATTCTTATTATAAAACAAAAATACGCCTGCACAGTGAGTTCCAAGTTGGGGGAAACCGAACGAATAACAACGGGGTAACGTTTTCTAATCTTTTTAAAATAACGTACAATCGTGGGCCGGGCGTTGTTTTGGATCTCACCAGAATTGCATATCTGTTCCATCTTCAATTTCACCGGAAGCTGCACTTGTTTTGTCGTTACCTACGATTTAGGAACCTCGAGCACGGAAACATTTGTTAAAAGCGAATTTTGTAGAATTCTATAAAATGCTGTAGATTTTTGCATCAAATAATGGCATAGCATACGTTGGAGAATTGTGCGCAGTGATACGTCGTAAAATTTATTCTGACGTAGCTAATTTCCTTGTGTTGTACAAAAAATGGTGAACAGTGACGAGGTATGGAATGCAACAGTATCCTTCTGTGAGCAAGGTGCTACAGAATTAGACAGCAGAACGAGAGAGGGAGCGCTTTAGAACGTTTTAGAAGGTTAGAAAACGCGGAATAAAGAAGAGAAGATATGCCCATCTTCTGTCTCCAATTTAGTGTGTACTGCACCGGAGGTTTTTAGTGAAACATACCGTTATGGTCGCGGTAGAATGTGAAAGTGACCCCGGGGCCTCTGTAACGCTTTGTAGGAACTACTCGAGGTGGTTTTAACGGGTATTGCCCACCCAGTCTCTGAATAGCAGAGATTTTGGTGATTTTAAATTTACACCTCGGATATTTAAAGAAAAGGCTCAAAAACCAATCAACGACGTAATCACACTACAAATGCCATAAAATGGTGTATTTTATTAACACCCAATACTTCATGACAGGGATACATATTGTATTATCTTTGAAAGCATATCCTTTTCTTGTCTCCTTACACAATACAAAAGCCATCTAAGTAGAAAACCTACAAAATATTAGAAACAAACAAAGGCTTAGAGGCTATTGAAAGAATCTTTTCAAGTATATAATAACGATTGTATTGGGAAAAGCAGCAATGCTAAAATCCATTAAGAATGGAACCCTTTAATAGCTCCAGCTACAATAAAAACAATCCCGATTCGAGTGGTAGGTAATGAAGCAAACTTGTCCGGACACAATTAATTGTCCCAACTTCCCGTCTAGACACACTTAGTGCTTGCTCGTTTGTTCGAGGGCCATCTTGAATACGCAAATATTTGAGTGGACGCGAAGGGGTCCACAGTTTGTCAATTAATGTTAATTTTAAGTTTGAAGCGACAAGTGTCTTGAGATGCGCTCAAATTGTCTTTGGGGTATTAAACTTATTTCCTTTAACTGCATTAAATCAATATATAAGACACAAGTTGTTTTTTTATGTAACAGTGAGTTCCTGGCCTTTTAAGAATTGGTACAAAAAAAATTATTGTGTGGAAAGTTCATTTATCGAGTCTATAAAATCTTGATGATTCACGTTTATTTATAGCAAGCACGTGTCAACATATACGTGCATGGGTCACAAGTGATTAATAAATTACTACTTACGTAAAAAGCAAATACGTTTAATATCATTATTTAAGTACATTATAAAGCCTCAACCCCTTGAAACTAAGTTGGGTTTTTACCAAAAACCAATTTAGCAATGCCATTAGTGACGGCTCTTATCGATATTATCAGTATATTGCATCTAATATCAAGGGTTGTGATTCAAATTATCGATATGTCGCGTACACTATGGAAATGAAATCGGATACATGCACCATATTGGTTTTTAATTCGCTTTCACGGAAAATAATATACAAAATATCTGAATGGATAATTTTGTTTAGTAAACACAATTTACCAGAAACAGACATGAGTGACACAGTCATGTGTGAATAAACTAGAATGAAAACTCAATCAAAATTAATCAATATTGACCAAATTTTATTCTGTATGTGTACTCCACTCCTCTTGCGAGCAATCCTGATCACGCATTTTAGCCGAAATTTATTTTAAATTTAAAATAATTGTGTGTAAACATTTTCTTGTAAATAAATAATGTTTTTCTGTTTTGCTATTTTACTAGTATTTCTATTATTATATATTAAAACTAATTAATAAGATAACACCTCAATAACAAATTCCTAACCACAAAAAGCACAAAATTGGAATAAAATATTTACGCGGCGAGCTAATTGTAACCACGAAAACTGCGATAAATATATCCTTAAACCAAAATATTTTTGGATTTTCCCTATAAAAAGTATGTAAAACTTATCCTTATTAACATATACGATGAGGATAAATGTAAATTCTTATTTAATGGCTTCACTCAATGCAATATGTTTTGTCACATTTACTAGCAATAACGACAAAACATCTATATGTACTGCCACTGCAGGCAATTTAATCAAAAATTCGTAAAGTCATGCTTAAAAATGCATTTATACCTAAAATAACATCATTTGGAGTCATCACAGAGTTGCAAGCAGTGTCAATTTTGAATTTTCAAAATTTTACTAAATACATATTTTTCTGAACCGCCACAATGTCTACCCGCAGGTAATGTATTATCCATTGATTACGCCACATATAACCCCTGCACACACCATGATATTGATTATCAATTACAATGAATACTGGTATAATAATATTTATTTTAAGACATATTAGTCATAAACAAAACAAGTAGCCTCATTTAAATAAAATATTTTGTTATCCACACTCAATAAAAAAAGATTAAACATACTTTCATGTTTTGTAGCCATCGTATTAAATCCGATTTTTTTATTTAGAATATAGGTATATCAAATCCCAAGCCCGTATGAGGGCACAGAACAAATATTAATACAATATGTGTACATTGAGGATACCATAAAGGGGCCCATCACTCTGCTCTTTGGGGTGAGCATAATTCCCTAGAAACCACAGATATTGGATCTGCAAATTGATCGTGTTTTCTTCCGTCGTCGGCCGTCGCGATTGCAGTGACCATAGTTTCGGGATGTGGGAGAAATTTAAAATAGTTCTATTTTATGTATTTTTACGTGAGAGTTCAAAATAATTGCTAAACTCTGTTCATAGAACAGTGCAGGAACCACCGAACCGGGCATTCTGAATGCTGGATAAATTACCGGAGTTTTAAGAAATATTCTACATTCGCGGTGGTGCGCGGCAAAAAGCGCGATAAACAACGCTCAGTTGTGAAACGACAGACGTCAAGGTTATTCGGGTTGAATTTCGTGTAATTCCCAACAACTCCTCTAAACACTCTCCGTGGGAAATGCTGTACAGGATGTACAGAGGCGCCACATCCCTACGAAATGACCTCATCTGTGCTCTGACAACAAACATAATTAGTTCCCTTCGTAGATTTGCATGCCTTGTACTAAGAAAATCACTTTTTGAACGGATTAAAGCTATGTATTATTTTTAAAACTTATAGTTATTTACATAATTCTAAATTTTACCACGCACACTGAAAAGTACGACAAAATACCATCACATACAATACATAGACCATAGCTTTAATCCGTCCGTTTTTCTTATTGTGTAAAAGCTATTTTAACAAAAGACAATACTATGCCTTGTACTATTCATACATCCACCATCACATGACGTCTGATAGAAGACGCTATCATTTGCACATCGATATGTCAACTTAGACGCTAATTCATAGTCCCTCTACTCTCCCTAGCATCAGTAATGGGCAACGCAGCGCCAGCTAATAGCTATATTGACCCTCCAGCGAGACAAGCTATAACTACGCTCCATATTGAATAAGGCTCTTAATCTTGTTCTTAGCACCCTCAGAACATATTATTATCAATCACTGAGGGAACCCTGGTCTCGTCTAGTAGAACATAATGTAATTATATGAGATTTTCTTTTCAAATCTAGACATCGGCATAAACATAACATTTATTACTAACGAAACACGAATAACAAAAAATATGTAAAGAAATAATAAGTTACACACATTTTAAGAATGTGTAATGTGTGTGCCTTGTGGTTGTAGCTGGCCCTGGCTCCGCGTTATGCTGTGGAGCAGATGTGTTCCACAGCGCTGATCATTCTGCCAGAGCCCACAACAGTTAGTTTTCGCCTCAGAATGTATGTATAATAAAAATAGTAAAGGAAAATTCGGAATAATTACCGATCAAAGTAGGTCAGCGTCAAAATATATAACAGTAGTAAAAAAATGCATAAATGTCGGGAAGTAATGTTCTAATGTAATTTAGTAAGCACAGCTTTTAGAAAGTTTTGGCAGCTTTACAATTTTTTCACAGATGACTCAGTCCATACGGCACTCTTGCATGTAAAAATAAAATGCATTTCACGAATGATATATTGCAGGCATAAGCCTAAAATAAAGGTACTTCAAGTACGCCGTGAGGACGAGCTTCTAAATTTAGATCAGACGAAAATATTGTTAGACTTATTCGCAAGAACATTTTAGTTTTGTAGTAGATACTACGTAATTTAATGGAAGCGGACCAAGAAGAATATATAAAATAAAGCCATAGATAATTGGAAAAACCTGCATGCAGTACTGCATTATATCAAAATTTTTTCCTTGGTGTATCAAAAAGTAAACTCTTACATATGTCAATTAAACGGCTTGACCGATTTAAGTAAATTTATTGTATGCGTTTGGTTGGCGCCTTGGATGGTTTAGATTCACAAATCAGCCCGGCAGATGGCGCTACAGTCGGTATTTTTTGTATGTTAGACGTGTATCAACGTCGGTCGGATCCCCTAGTCTAATAATATAACTATATATTATATATTAAAGATTTTTACATAACACAAAAGTACTAGGGCGACAAAGGTACGAAGCGCTATTCATCTATGAGGAAAATCACCGTATATCGCGGCCCACTAACCGACATGCGCCGGCGCCATGGCGCAACATTCGTGACACATGCCCGCATTGTAGATGCTATTATTATCTAATGCATTTTCTTAAGGAAAACCCGATATGATTATGTAAGTGATATACGCAACGTTTCGTAAATGGGGAATTCCTGTATCTCCTAGTACAGCGCTTTTACTAATTATATACTACGCTTTTATAATTCATTTATTTATAAGTAATCTTACAGTTATACATATGTAAATATAAAAGAAAAACCTGAAATTAGGCATCAAACAAACTACAACTTTATATTTTAAAGAAAAAATTAATGAGAAAAAAAAGTCAGTCTGCGCTTCTTAAAAAAAAGCCTACTTTTACCTAACCTTTGGTAAGGTGGAAAATGTCTACATCTTCCAACATTGTACTGTAGTTACTCAAAACTGATTACGCTTATAATTCGTGTTCGTACGAGGCACATGAAACAATTGAATATCTTTAATTCTTAAATAAATTAATAATTGATGAAATATTAATTAGTTATTAGTGCGGCCGCCAAGCAGAGCGAAAAAGCCAGGTATGCACAAGTTATATTTCAAATATCATTTAATTTGAATGAGTTGTTTAATAAATATAACTACTCAAACCAATTTATTAATATATGTGATAATTACAGCTGAACACATCTGTTGAATAAATTGTTAAATAATTTAAATTTAGTCTTGCCTTCATAAAATATATAAACGAACAATTTTCACATATATATTTGTTTACTGTTGAAAGTGCTTTTAACTTTCAAACGGTTTCTTACTAAACGACTAAACGTATGAGCCTCCTTACTTAGTCAATTTATAATTTATTTATACGTTCTAAAACAATGTGTATGCCTAAAAAAATATGACCTCTGTATATAAAGATATTTTTTGGTATTGAGTTTCGAATTTTGTTCCAAGTTTTTCCTCTGCCTCATCGGCAGGTCTGTGTCAAGCTTCCGCGTTCCCTATGGGTTCTAATCTAGTACCTGGTCAGGGACATGATTAAAATCCGATTAGCTAACATTACAACTAGTAACATTTCATTTCCATCTATTCGATTACGATTCATGGTTGTATTGGGGTTTAAGCACATGACCCAAGGTTGAAGCACAACATAGCTCTAACTAATAAGTGATATTATGTCTTAGTTATGTATGATACATGATACTCAATTTTACAACAAAACGGCTGTTGCTTCTATACTTGTAACGTCATAAAAATATCTACAACACGATTTCACTCAGTAAATCATAAATATTAAAAACTTTACAAAACCGTATTGCCTCATACTACCGGTACAAAAGAGCCCAGCATAAAAAGGTGAAATTGAACAAGGTATTGAATATTCATGGTGTAACAGGAACCTAAACAACCCAGGGTACATAATGGTATTTCCTGGGCGCCAATTCTCACATGCTATATATTTTTAGTCAATATTCGACATCAGTGTGTGTTGCTTTTGGTTAATTGGCTGAGTTTGCCATCTTCAAAATACAAGAATTAGCGTTATATCAATAAAAATCTTGCATCTTTCATAAGTGTCCGACACAAACATACATTATTTAACTAGTATATAATATATATTTCTGAACTGGAGAAATATTGTTTATTTATTTATTTATACACATCATATATAATGCTACATCTACAGTATATGTTATAAGATATCTATTCTAAAATACATGACAATTAAAGGTAAACACAACTAATTAAAATGCAGTAAAAACTTTAATTCTATATTTTGAGGCGGATATGTACTTAACAGTGTATATTTTTAAATTCATCTGCCCAGTACCGAATCTATCAAGTTCTGGATAAGTAGTTTTTATATAATAATATGATCATTATGAAGATAAACACAGTAGCAGCTTAATCAGCTGATGCTGGAGAAATTATCTAACCTGTTTATAAAGCAGTTCAAAGAGGATGCACTAATGACATTTTCCGGAAGACTATTCCAGTCAGCCACTACGCGGTTTGGGAGAAAGTTCTGTATTAATATAGGGGATATTTTAGTAGAAACCAATAAAAATCAATGAATTATAATCGTCCTCTTCATTACAGACTATAATGAATGTAGATTATATATTATACAAGCACAAACAACACAAACCATAGACAAAATTATCTACAATAACAATGACGTGAGAATTGTCCCCCTACATTTGCCCCAGCCCGCATAGTTTATGAATTCCATTCTTATAATAATCTACTGATACTCTGCACTATACTGGTACATTAATTCATTATTGTTAGATTAAGATTTCCATGTTAATTATAAAATGCCCAATAGAACATTGAATTTATGTCTACACATATATATTGAATAATTTCGTGCTTCACATGCATGTTCAGGAGCTACCTGTAAACATTTCTCAAATTAGATTACAACTTTTCATAAGTATTGATGAATAATTTAAATTGAGTCTTGCCTTCATAAAAAAATATAATCAAATAATTTTCACGTGCTATATAAAAAATATATTAGACAAATCTTGAAATTGCTGTAAAATGCTTATGTGTATAGGCCTCTGCCTTTCATAGGCCTTTACATAGCGTTTACATAGGCCTTTTCATATGACCTCTGTAAGGGGCAGACCACCACAACGAGCCTTTTTGTTGTTTATCTTCAAAGTATTTTCTTTCCCTCATCTGCCGTCGGCAGGTTTGCTTGATCATGCTTTCGCTTATCTTATAGGTTCTAACGAATTACCTTCTCGAGGAAATTATTGAATTTTTGTATAATTTTAAATGCCTATAAATAGGTATCAGCAAGTGTCAACGACCACTGTAGAATTTGCATCGTCATGCCCTAAAAAATACTATTGACAAATCGTAATGACTATACACTTTATAATATATTAAATCGCTCTTGTAATATTTAATTAATAATATACAAATATGTATTTTAATATTCAAGGTTCATGTACTGGCTGGCTGGCTGGGGTCTTCATTAATAAGATATTTCAGTATCAAAGATATAAGTATAGGAATTTAGGAACACTGTTATCAAGTGTATGCATGGGTTGAAGCAACGATTGTACGAATGGCTGCAAAATTTAAATTATACAAAAGTGGAGGATCTAATGCTATTATATAATATTACACAACACACACGTAGTCTAGCAAGCAATATATACACGTATTCATTAAAGGTTATAAGAGCTGGGTCGGGAAGAGACTGTATATAATTCCATTTACTATATGGTAGTAAAATAAACGATTAGTCACAATCTAGGTTAGAGTAGTATCATTTTTCTAAACATTAAAACGATTCAACTTGTAGTTTTGTTCATGTATCACTTTGATCTAATTCACTTTTGTGAGAACGCGCTAGATTGGCAAGATTTTGCCCTGATATAGGATTGTACTACATTAGCGGATCCTGCTTCACACGGCATTTTTTTTAATACTTTGGAAAATATCTAGCAAGTACTCAGGAATTATTAACATTTTAACAGTGGAATTTTATTTTAATCTGTTTAGTATGTTTTCGTTTCAAACATACAAAGGTTTCCACTCAAAACATTCAATAGGCATTTAAGTGAGCATATTTATTATTAACAATATCTGTATTTGTTTCGTCATTTATTTATTTTGATTATTTATATGTTTAGTATAAACCAGACTGAACTACTAGTGTACCAATAAAATAATTACTTTTGTCATTATTCATTGTTATATTTAAAGATCCCGATTCAATTATAACTGAACTAAACAGTGTTGCAATTGCCTAATAGCTATCTCTAAATAGCTCGGGCTAAGTGCTACAATTATTGACATTTGTATGACACACTTTCGCTAATTATTTAATCGTATTAATAAACGGTGGTTTATCAAATTAAATGTTGTGTTATATATATAATTTATTATATTAATTTCCGTTAAAAAAATATCCTAAAATTTATAAAATAAGTCAGAATCAAATAAACGTGTTTGTTATGATAGTGATGCGACGCAAAATGGGTAAAAAAGTCTTCAAAAATCAAAAAATATACAGAAGTATGTATTCACAAATCACGTATTACACGTAATTTATTCAAATGTTCGGTGATTTAGTTAAAAATGGTAACACAAATACAAATATCTAAATAGCGTCGTTACATTTGTATAATAGTCGCGAGTGGGGTCACATAAATCTTGCCGTGGGCGCTAATCCATGCTGACTCAGGCGGTTATTCCCAACATCCGGCCCCAATTTCAACTATCAGGGGTTGGCACAATTTAAGAAAAGACTTCGACCGTTAAAAAATAAGACCAGTTGAATATTATGAGCAGCATTGGTCTCTGTTGCTGGTTAAAACCCCAGCCAGTGCACCAATGGACTGTCTACGTGCGTATTTCAACTCACTCTTACGGTGAAGGCAAAACATGAGGAAACTGGAATACCTTAGAACCCAAAAGTCAACAGCGTGTGTCAGGAACAGGAGGCAAAGTCACTAAATGTTACGAGTATATAATACCCGATAATAACGTGTATAAATTACGCTTTCGTAGAGATTCCTCCCGAGCCCGATGTGGCAGAATACTGCACTGCTGCTTCCATCTCTCAAGATCTCCAGTATGGTGTCAGAGACAGTAGTGCCCAGGTATTGTGATACCTGGTCGGTCCATCGTGTTGCGTCCCCTTATTTATCCTCTCCATCATAAGATTTTCAAGGTTGTCATGAGGTTTCCGGGCAATATGGCCAAAATATTGCAACACTTTCTGGAGATGGACACTTTAAAGACTCTTGTTTATATGCAGTTCCCTTAGAGGTTACGATTGAATCTCAAAATAAACGCATACATTCGTAAAAACAAAAAACACACGTAATTTCTTATGTACATGATAATAGTGGGATAGAAATCCCGAAGTCTCTTATGTACCAGACCAACCCGGCCCTAGGAATCAGGGTCGAGACCCACGTAACCTAATTTAGGTACGGAAATTATCACAAGCGCAGGTTTAAAAACATAATATAAACACATATCATAACACAACCCTATCGTAATCCACTATCCGATGATAACTGGTTGTATCGTAATATGAGAGGCAAGTTCCTCGTAGACCTTCCTACTAACAGCATCCGTCTTAAGAATTTCCTTGTTTAAATATCGTATGGAAAATTAAAACACATTTGTTGGGCTAGAGCAAAGGCTACATATCTTTTTTTATAGATATAGAACAGGGCAAACGGCTAGGACGGTCACCTAAAGTTAAGTGATCCCTCCGCCCATGACACTCATAATGCTAGGGGACCCGCGAGTGCGTTGTCAGCCTTTTAAGAATTGCTCGGAATACGCTGGGTTCTTGTAGGATCCGAAGTCGAATTGGCTTGGAAACATTTTAGTGGGCAGCTGGTTCCACATAGTGGTGGTGCGCCGCAAACAACGCTCAGTTGTGGAACGACGGACGTCGAGGTGATACGGATGGAATTGTGTATTCTACCTCGACGTGTGATGATGAAACTCAGCTGCAGGTATTAATCCGAACAACTCCTCTGAACAATCTCCGTGGAAATGCGGTAGAAGATGCAGAGTGACCCCACCAGATCAAGCCGCTAAGAAAGGGGTTGGTCGTCGACGATTCCATAGTAAGTATATAGATGTCTTTATATTTTTCTAATTAATAAAAGTATATTACAAATCTTTATGAAAAAATTAAATTGATACGACTAGAATTAAGAGATATGACGATATTTAAACATCTCAATAGATCTGTTTTAAAACCTAATAGGCGAAAACAGCGATTCATAATGTACCAAAAATCTTTCCTAACAAATATATGATTTTGTATCAATATATCAAATAAAGCAGGTGTAGGTGGATTGCTAATTCTTCTCGCCTTCACCCCCTTGATTAAAGAACTGGTAGTAAATGTTTTTATCATATGTTACCAATGTGATTAAATAAATTTGAATGTTGATAACATTTATTTACAATTCATCAAAACAATTTTGTGAAATTAGTTATACCATCGTTGAACGTAGGTCCGTTCCAAAGTTCACCCGATCATTGAACACGATCTACTTAATTGTCTTTGGGCTTCAGACCTTTATTCTTTTCCGAGCTATAAAAAAATCGTAAAGTGTACATTACTCGTAATTCGATACGAACTATAACAAAGTTGAAAGTTTTGTGCCGCGTGGCTGTAAATTGTAATACTTTAATAAATCGTAAAACACGTTGATTACACGCGGCGTCCTGTCGATCTGTTTATTTCTCGTTAGCGAAACGTTTTATCAACATTTCTAATAAATACAACTAGAAAAAACTCCCATAACTCACACTTATATTGTTCACATATAATTCAACTAGTTGTAAATCTAATAGAGCAGTGTTGGCCTATTGACTTCAGCGATCGACTCACATCTATGAGATCGTAGGTTCGATCTCCGGCTGTGCACCAATAGACTTTCTTTCTATTCGCACGAACGGTGAAGGAAAACAGAGTTCGAAAACTTAGACCCAACGGCGGTGTCGTCGGCTTGGGACAAACACGGGAAGCTGATCACCAACTTGCCTCGTGACCAATGATCATGAAACAGATACAAAAAATCTTTTAGCGCCCCTAATTTATTTATTGGTACATCTAATGTGGAGTAAGGAAGTGTATTCCTATTCTACAGCTAGGATCCTCGACTAGTCCTGCCACTGAATGACACGTAGTGGATGTCGAAAACTCTTATATGTAAATAAAAAATAATTATTTAGCAATAATATTGTTAAAAGAGAATCCAATTAAGAAACATATTTTCAGTCAAGTAAATATAATAAAGCCAAAAATATATCAGTGAGCACCCTTGTATCAACACGCCTCGACGATTAGCCCCAACTTTTATTTAGAATGGAATGCGGAATACAAAGTTAAATTGGGAAGAACACGTCACAGATAGTTAAATATCCTCACTAAAGCGACACTTACGCGAGCTCAGAAAACGCCGCGTTTTACTAATTGATTAAGGACAATATTTACTATATAGATATCTATTCCGTATTAAAAACAATTATACTAACCATATAGCAACAGATGGAACACATAATACATACAAAATGGTATATAAATTAAGTTAAAAAACAAAAATTAACACGAATTAAGTCTGGTCGCGGTTTTTGTAGGGTGATGTTTAAATAAAACTCTATGTTTGAGGCTTTCTTAGACTTGTGACTTTAATAGTTTAAAATATGAGGTTATAACTAGCACAAAATTAGTGGTTGCAACGCTAACAACAACAAACTTGGCTTATCTGTGGGTTATGATATTGGATATTATCGGAGACGAGTCTGTTTAAATACAGTCTATAAGTGTGGTAAAAACCAAAGGGCTCAATATTGGCTTGAAGTGTACGATAATGGTATACGCTTCTAATTATTACCTAAAATATTTCTATGTAACTTAACTAAAGTTGGGTTATATAAATCACGTAATACCTAATTCGTTGTATCCGGTCTGTGCTACAGAAGAATTTAAACATTTTCTGTCAAAATCCTAAGTAAGGCTTGACGTTATTTACTAACAAATAAAATGAGGGCAAATGGGCAGAAAGCTCAACTGCTGTTATGTGACACCGTCATCAGATACACAGCCAGAAAGCTCGCGAGTGCGTTAGTAATTGGACACGCTTTTTTCATCGTGATATTGTTTTAGAAATATCCTTTGAGTTGCTATAGAAACAGCAATAATTTTGGAGTTTATTATTATCAGCCTACTCTGCGGCTGCGCAAGCCTTTGTCCTTATTCGTTAATGTTTTATAAAGCATCAACATCAGTAATGTAATCTTTACCGATAAAAACACTTAAAAATATTATAATTTGGTTTTTATAGACAATCCTTCAAAAAGGCGAGGATATGTAGTGTAGCACAACAAAAAATGATGTTTTTTTTTATATAAAATTATATTAAAACGAAAAGAAACAAAATTTCCACTTGTTCGTGTAAAACTTGCCTATTTACCTCGTCTTACTATACTTCATTACAATGGACAATAAAAGTCAGCTCACGCAAATTGTTAAACTAAAACTGTGACGGTGCCAAAATCGTTTTGTCTGAGAAATAAATAATGTTTTTTTATAGATTCTATAAGTATACAATCATATTATTCTCTTACATTAACTACAATCTAGCCTATACAATAATTATGGCTAATAAGTAATATTATATTGACTTAATTTTCTACAATACTTATGAATAGCTTAAACACGTTCATTAGTGTTCTATAATGTTTTGACAATATGTTCGATACCGCACTTGCACTTACATTCACTACACTAGATTTGTTAACTCAAAAGGTTTAGTTCTCTTTAGGCGTCTTGCTCCAGAATCAAGAAGTTGGATTGCCTCAGCATTATATGAATGAAAAAATTAAACCCGCAATCAGAGTTGATCAGAAAGCCATCTCAACATTTTAATGCCCGATTAGTTAACGATTGATTTATGAAGCATAAGTTTTACATCCGACTAGATCCGTAATCTTAATCTCTACTAAATTATTCAACTATTAAGTAACAATTCAGGAATTTGTCACAATTAGTCAGTCGTGAAGGAACCGCCTACTTTGAAATACAGATATAATCATCACATATTATATTTTATTGGTTTTCAATAAACTTACATTTTATCTACAATTAAAATAAACTCACAACCAACCTTCAAACTATAAATAATAATTTATGTCTATTTCAAAATTAAGAAGCGTTTGAAATTTCACCCCCTATTGAAATACGCTTTAATTCAATTACAAAACCTCGACCCTAACACATAACATATCCCATCCCTTAAATAATCATGTTTAGAAATTGTTATAGTCATCGTAAAAATATTACAATTCAACATTCTACGAAACTTGGCAAAAATCAATAGTCCTAAAAGCGTCTGAAACTATAGTTCCAAACTTATACAAGAAAAGAGCGTACTATTAAAAGGTCAGCAACGCACTCGCGAACCCTTTGGCATTGAATGTCCATGGCCGTATCACTTAACATCAGGTGAGCCTCCTGACCATTTGCCTGGTTTTATATAAAAAACGACGAGCATCAACGTCTCTCCCTCATGCTAATTGTTTGGCAATACATAACTTCCCAGACTTGAACTGAAACTTGTCAGTTGTCTGTAGTACTGCAAATTTCTAAACACAAACACTATGGTATTTCCCAAATAAACTATTAAAACTTTGCCAAGCATATTGTCCAATATGTTTGAGTAATACGAATTTATATAATACATTTTATACGAGAATATATATAACCTAAGCAAGGTAATTGAAATTGACTTTTAATGCGAAAATCGCGATAACAGAAACATATATACATAATAAAATACTAAAAAGAAATCTGTCCAATTAAATAATGTATTAGCCTATACCCACAGTATATAAACCTAGCTAGTCGTTTATTTAAATAAAAATACTTTTCGCAGTCTAACATCTTCATCACAGGCAGGTGAAACCATAAAAGGCACTTAAATCGAACAATGCCTCCCCTGGAGACCAGAAATCCCATAATTCTTCAAAAAAAAACACTTTCAATAAATTAAAACCTTAATCCCACTAAGTGATAAACCATATAATGTTACTTGGTTTATTGTCAAACATTAAACCGATGTCGTCAACTAATAAAACACATGTTATATTAGATTCTGATATAATAAATACGTACGTAATAGCTGTTAAGAAAATAAACAGCCTTTTATGTCTATTTAAATTATCACCGGAAGTAACTCTATTAGATTTAAGATAAACTATACGAAGTTTTGTAGATCGAAATAGATCGTTAATTTTATCTACAAACAACAAACAAGTAGTTTTATCAAAATTTTTAACATAAATATTAAACAAAAAAATATCTTAAAATTTTGTCAAAATGATTTGTATATATGTCGCAGCCAACTAGCTTAATTAGCCGTTCAATTAACAGCCTAGCCGTTTAACTAAACGGCGCCGTTCAACTAGAGGCCTGAAAAATGGTCACTCATTAAAAAAATTCTCTACTCACATGAGATAACATTAAACATTTTCAAAATACTTCTAAGAAAATGCCAGAGCGTGTGAATTCAATTTAAGGGTCATGTCGAGTAAAGTTAAATATTTTGCTCGTGAAATTCAACAAAGCGGAAACTTCAAAAAAACCTTAAAATATTGCTTTAGTTAACATTCGGTATGTTGTGTACAGCGAGG
The DNA here is from genome assembly GCF_905147105.1 of Pieris brassicae. NCBI lineage: Eukaryota > Metazoa > Arthropoda > Insecta > Lepidoptera > Pieridae > Pieris > Pieris brassicae. The sequence continues at coordinate 1,663,635 of NC_059669.1, forward strand.
CTAATTATAATTTACTATATCAGTAACGACGGAATTTGGAACATAATTAGTACCTTATAGGAGATACTAAAAACATTCGTTAAAATAACATTTTTGTAATCACAATCCTTTATCAAATATTTACATATAATTTTCAAACTTTAGATTTTCTTTTAAATTATTTATGTTACTCCACGTTACGTGTAACAGGCATGTCCACGAGTGCTGTATAACCTTCAAAATGTCGAGTTAAACAAAAACCAAAACATTTTATAAATTAAATTAGTAGTTTTCGCTTAAACCAGTTTCAGTTAAACAGTGAATTATATACAACACTCATGACTAAAACTGTCATAAAGAAGGAAGAACAAATAACAAAGTGCCGGAGAGGCGGAGAGTTTCCAGTTCTTCTCTTGATTTAGTTGTAATATTGACGTTCATGTGACGCACATTCGCAATGAGGACCTCTATTGGAACCTTAATGTAGAGTAAATCACGACAATAATCAAAAATATTGCTGAAGCCCACGAACAAAGGCTCCACCACTTGATTGTCGAGGCAATTTAACTTCTTAACACCACGGGCCGAGTGAGAAGATTGAAAAGGACAAAACCATTTGATTCAGAGTTTAGGTGTAAGTACACTTTAGTATTGATTGCTAAACATTGGTAAGTGGAAAAATTGTACACAAGAACAGTTTTGTTAGTGTTAATAGAGACTAGTAAGTAGTGTTATTGGACATTTTCTTGTGTTAAATATCCTTTTTAGAAAACCAGCAGAGCAGAGACCAGATAACTTAAAAAAAATGACGTTCATATGTATACATACCTACCAATGTGAATAAACAAATTTTCATGTATTTTGCCTGCCCGGCCAACCTTAGCAGACTTACTAATAATAGATCATAGCTCAGGTTACACCCCAAAAACAGCTTTCATAAATCTACTCAATATCTATCTTAATGACTGTGTATATGTCCATTTCCGGTTAAACCTTCGGCTGTAAATAGAGCCTTGGCCCTAACGATGGTTATTATCAATTAAACACGCTAAACGGTCTACTGCGCCGAGGGTCCAAGATAAGTTTAATCTCATTACCATAACTATAAGTATGCGAAAACTCGTATCTTCGTCACACACTGCGGTCAGATATTATATTATTGGTATATAAACCTACATATGTTTAAATTATTTTAACGAATTTTTACATTATTCACATAACCCGACGTTTCGACGCCTTTATAAAGATAGAAGTTCTAAATATAATTTATTATCAAATTATTTATATATTAAAGAGGCGAAACGTTCCAAGCCATAATTAAAATCTAATTCCCTTAAGTGCAAATGAGCACGTAAACTATTTCTTTATATGTTGCTGTTTATGTATTTTACTGATCATCATAATTCAGGTACAATTACAAACAGCACATTAATTATTAATAAATTAGTCCTTCAGATACATTTTTTAACTCACTGTCCCTACCACGCGAAACATATGTGCATAAATCTTTCTGCCATCGACTCTCAGAATAGCTTATATCGCTATAATAATAGCAACTATATGCCCATAAGCCATACCAAAAAAGCATAATGTAACTCGTATGAAATGCTATTAAAAAGTCGACTCAGTAGATTGGGTCTTAATCGCTTCACGCTTGAAATATCTTCACATTTTACGTTATCTAATCATCACGAGCTAACTTATATTAACCGTCTATCTTTGTTTTAATTCACAAGCCAAGCTTATTATGTAATTATTGTATCAAATTATCAATGGCAGGTACTTTTTGTGTAAGTTAATACGATAATAATCTTTATTAGAAGTATGTATTTGCACGAAATTTTATGAAGGTAGAAAAATGCATCAATATTAAACGTTCATTCTTAATTTACATCAATTTAAATAGCAGGTATCTTTATACTGTGAATGCAGGATGGCACAATGTTAATTAAAACAAACACTAATGAACATCGAGGTATCCCAAAGGATGTGGACACGTTTAGGCATAAATAACTTTACTTTTATGGTTAAAAAATAATTATGGTGTAATTACTACGCGAGAGACAAACACATCAAGTTGAAGAAATTGTATAAACGCCATCTGTTGCCGCGATCAGTTTTTAAAAGTAACATCAACACGCAATTCAAACACGCCCCATCGAGAAGAAACAAATCTATTTTTAATAGAACCTTTTTGTGCACGAAATTGTTGATCTAGTCATAACATGTCGAATATATGACATCGCGTTCACACCGAGACACTTTCGGCTATAAAACGTGCCCGCTAGGCTTGATTGAGATTTGTATACTTTTTATAAAATCGATAAAAGTATGTACATAATTGTCTTTACAATCGTTTAAAAAAAAATAATTAGTAGTAGTAAGTAATTGGCATCAACTTCAAATAAAAATTACATTATATGTAATGTAAGTCTTAATATTTAATTTATTCCTATGTAAATATATACAATGATAATTTTGATTTTCGTAATAAAAAACATAAATTAGTTATTAAAAAAATACTGAATTATTTAAGACAACGTAATAATTTTTTAGTATTTCTTAACTTTACAATAAACAAAATATTGAAGGTACCAAGTTAGTCAAACAATTTTTCTAGCTAATTGAAAATGTTGATTTTTACATCCCAAATTGTGTTTCATACAAAACAATCTTGCTCTAGACCAAAATCTTTAGAATCTTTAAATGCAGGTAATGCCGCCAGGTAGTTGAATTATCTGAACAAACAATACATCTGGCGCCGCATTCAACACAATATCTATTGAGGTAGGACAAGTGCATACAAATGATAACAATAGAAATACCCGAAAAAATAGTGTTTATTTAGTATCTCTATATTACAGCTGTTAAGACTTGAAAAAAGGTTGAAATTTCGTTTGACTTCAATACAAAAAAATATTTAATCAATTTATCAAAATATTCATAACCTACATCGTAATAATAATACAAAATTAAAACAAATCTAAATTGTTTGGTCCCTGTGGCTGTGTACCTTTAACGCTAGCAGCATTTCCTCGCTGTATTGCGATACTTATTCTTTATCCAAAGGGAACAAAATCAAAGTTGGAGGAAATATTATGAATGAAAATATTTAAACCGTTTATCATTCTCCGCCTGTTCTGCGAGTGCGCCACCTTTTGTGCCTCTCCGAGCTAAGGCTAACGTGTAAATAAATTATATGTTATTTACATGTTCTAATATCCTGCGGACACTGTATTTTTTTTTTGGATTGGTCTCCAAAAAAACCTATCAAGAATAACCACAACAAACCTTTAAAGTTAATTCTGATAAACATTTATGATAAAGGCCAAACCGACAGAGTTGCACAAAAAATAATCGAATCCGGCCTATAATAACTCGGAATGCGTTCAGAAAATATTTGCATAGTGAGTTAGACCGCCCTGCTAGCTCCGATATCGGCGGTTCGATTATGTACGTGTTTACATTTCTTATCCCTTCACCATCCACAGAACATTGAGAACGGTATGGTCAGCAATCACGCATCTAACCGACGCACCGTTGGCAAATTCAATACATTACCAAGTAGATTTTTAATAAAAATCTTTAAAATCAAGGAACAAATCTTTTAAAACAAAAACAAATTAGCTTATTTATTAGAATAACTACCAAAAAGGTTCAGTAATTATTGGAGTATTCATAACTACTAATATTCAGTCTTTTCTAAATAGCTCGGCAATCACTAAGTCATAAAAGCATGGTCAAGTCGATAACTACAAAATTATTTCAGTTGTTAAGTTAATAAACTATGAACTGCCGCTAGACTTTGGCTCGTTGTTCAAATAGATTAAACGTTACATATGAAAGACCAATGAATTTCAATTGACAGTTTAAATAAAATTCATAGTGCTACCCTAGTATTGTGACATGAGTTTTATTATATTATATAAATAATAGACAAGATGATAGCACCAATAAATTAATTTAAATATAACAACAATGTCTACTGTTCCATAAATGCAAGATGTAAATAGGTGATATTTATACGAGCTCCGAGTGTTTTCTGTGTGAGATTTTTTCAAACTTAATTTTTTTGTAAATTTATATAAAATATTAAGCTGGTCTACTGGACTTCGTCACTTAAGCATCAATAATCCTTCATTTTTTAACAGGCTGGTGTTCCTGCCATACTGCAAGGACAACAAAGACGTGGCTACTGACGAAACGCATCCCTACAATCGAATGGCCATCTAACAACCAAGACTTGTCGCCGATCGAAACCCTATGGTGGAAAATGAAAAAAATTCTCCGTAAAAATCCATCAAAATCGAAGAGCGACCTAAAGGCTAAACTCTTGGCTGTCTGGGAGTCAATTACGCCTGAGGAGTGTGCAGCGTTGGTTGAACCATGCCTCTTCGCATTAATGTATGTCAAAAACATTAGATTTTAACATACATAGGAGTCATAATTCGCCCTTAAACATAAATTCATGAATAAGGCTTTTTATAAATGCTTCAAATCCTTGGTATTGATTTGCTCCAGTTTCAATATGTATGGCTGCCCTACCTTACAAACAAAGGCTTAATGCAACTAATAACAAAAGTTGGCAATTAAAAAGAGTGGCGGAGAGTTTCTTGCCAGTTCTTCTCGCCCGCTACGCCCTTGACTTGCTAACAGGTAATAAATTTGAATTTAGAATCAATTTAACATCTTTTCTGACATTCATGAGTGTAGTTATTTACCTTAATGAATAAAGTTATTTTAAGTTTGAGTATTTGTCATATACATTTCCTTTCTTGTTATTTGATATCCTAACTTCCAGCAGTAACGTTAATCAGAACCCCTTCACGGTTAAAGGCCTCATTCAGTTTAGTCACGTTACGTTAGTACTTATTTGCTGTGAAACTAAAAGAGTTGTACATCAGTACATTGAATAACCAATGTTCCTCCTACTGCCTTCTCCCATTGCCGCCTTCTCGTAAATGTTATCTCAGCCTCTATACGCAATAACTGTTCCGTATTAAGCATCAAACAGTTAATGGAGTGTAGAGCAATTAATACTGATTAATCATGGACTAATTACATTATTATTAATTATACGCCGCGGTTCATCAATCTATATTTAGCCAATGCCTAGGGGTCAACCATATCTGGTTTTGTACTGCGATGTACAATCCTATTATGAATAGTACTTTGGCGGTTTCCAAAGGGAACAAAACCAAAGTTACAGGGAAGACGCTTAAAGACAAGCGTGTCACAAGTAGCATCCTATACCAATGGTTATGCCATGTTTATTCAATATGAATAAATGAATATTAAAATGGTCTTGTAATATTAAATAATAAATCAATGGCTCTTAAGCCGTTTTTAGGTCTGGGCCTCAGATTTCTAATAGACAAGTAGGTGATCAGCCTTCTGTACCTGACACACGCCGTCTACTTCTTGGGTCTAAGGCAGGCCAATTTCCTGATGATGTTTTCCTTCACAGTTGGAGCGAATGTAAAAGGCGCACGTAGAAAGAAAATCGACTGGTGCACAGCCGAAGATCGGACCAAAACCAAAATTTCTTTAATATAATATTTATTTCAATTTAATAGACGACAAACGGGCAGAAGGCTCACCGTGATGATAAGTGATACCACCGCCCATACTGCATAGACACTCACATTTCCATAAGGCTCGCAAGTGCGTCGTCGGCCTTTAATTCCAATTGACATCATTTATAACCACAATATTGCACTTGCTATAAAGTTAAAATAAACATAAATATACATCCTTCCTATTTATTTCCCATTTTATATATAAAATTTTATTTACGAAGACATTAAGAAAGCTCAAAAGAACATTAGCGACATTGTCAGTCACCTCACGTGTCCCCGTAATGTGTGTTCGGCCCCCACGCGATTAACTTTAGGCCCCCTTAGGTCTTTATAAGATTCCCACTTGGAATAGATATACCTATTGCTTTACAATGTACAAAATTTGCTATAAAATATACTCCTTGGCGTTCAAAATACACCAACATAAAAAACATATTTTTACTTTGACTTCCACTTTCTTAAAAAACCCATGGACAAAAGCCGCAGTTTTTCACAAGTATCGAACCGAAACAAAGACCAAATATAGAATAACTGCCCAATAATACCTCGTGCACATAATGCAAATAAAGAAATCAGCGGCTCTAAAACCTTTTTAGGTCTGGGCCTCAGATTTCTATATCTGTTTCATGATCATTTGTTAAACTAATAGGCAAGTTGGTGATCAGCCTTCTGTGCCTGACACACGCCGTCGACTTTTTGAGTTAGACTCAAGCCAATTTGCTCACAATGTTATCGATCACAGCTCGAGCGAATGTTAAATGAGTACATAGAAAGAACGTCCACTGTTGCACAGACGGAGATCGTATAAGAATCGCACGCTGAAGGCACTCAGCCAAGACTGCTGTGTATATAATATAACAGTTTAAAAAAATAACTTTTTAATACTTTCAGGCAAAAGACGTGAAACGTCAATACATTAATAATTCCTATCCATTTATAGCAGCTCGTTATAAAACTATATATATATATATATATATATATATATATATATATATATATATATATATATATAAGATTCTTCTCAACGTCGAGCGTGTGACGAATCACTCCAGGATCGTGACTGCGGTATGCGACAAAAGTGTTGCATTGCGACTGTATTCATAGGTATAAGAACCTTGCTGTTGGTTCAAAAGATTTCTAAAAAAAAAACAATTTCAAAAATAAATAATTTAAAGACCTTTTTCATTCCTTTCTTCACGTCGTTTATTATAGACCCTTACGGATAGTCACCCAAACGGTACTCTTTTTTGTTACATTGATTTAACTGAACAAAAACCGAGTACCCTTTACAAATCTAAACTAAACGTTGTCAAGTTATTGAGGAATTTCGAAATAAACTGTGAAACTAGGAACATACTGTATAAATTAAAACACACACAACACATAACAGGTTGATTTTTTAAACAAATTAATTGATTAATAAAGAATGCAAACCTCGTTTTGTTTTATATAAAAATTGGACTATAATAAAATGGCAACAAATAAGCAAACTGATAGTGTATGTAAGAAAAATATGATTGAAGTTTTTGGTACCGAGCGGATGGACCGAGGTTCATATCACACCAGCCACCAGCAAGGACCACAGATTAACCCCCAGAGATACAAATAAAAGTTATTTGAACTAATTAATAATGAATGAGTAAGTCGAATGCCACTCGTTTTCTAAAATTAGAAATAGTACAGTAACAATACGTACGTGTATACGAGCCAAATATTACTAGTGTTTCCTATAACCCATGAAGGTTCTAGAAGGCTTAAAATTCCCTTCCATAATTTACATTTAAATAAGGTAAAAACAATGGAGTTTAAAAGTTTATCACACCAGCCACCAGCAAGGACCACAGATAAATCCTCAGAGATACAAATAAAAGTTATTTGAACTTATTAATATTGAATGACTAAGTCGAATGCCACTCGTTTTCTAAAATTAGATATAGTACAGTAACAATACAACAAAGTGTTTCCTATAACCCATGAAGGTTCTAGAAGGCTTAAAATTCCCTTCCATAATTTACATTTAAATAAGGTAAAAACAATGGAGTTTAAAAGTTAAACTATTGACTCCTTCATCATTATAAGGTATTCATATGTACTAAAGGACTCAAAGACTATTAATGTTTTGTCCCAACGAATTAAGAGGCACGTAACAAATAAATAAACGTGACAAAACATTATTTAACTATTGAACCGTATTCAAATAGGTTAATTGTTAACTTGACTTTAAAATTCCGTTAATTATATAAAATGCTAACATATGCATACAGCGAATTGTATCTTACTTCGGCCATACAATGCGCAGACGCGATGAGAACTTGGAGAAACTGATCGTGTGGTAACACAGAAGGTAAAAGATCACGTGGCAGTTCACCAACCATTTGGACCAATCAATCGAAAGACTCATCGTCCTCAAAACAGTCATAAGAGAGGCGCTGGACTGAAACCGGTGAAAACAGATTGTCCAGTTGCTTCATGGCTGACCACGACGTTCAGACATGAACTGCCGATTAAAAAGAGAACATAAATACAAAAACTTGCTTTAATCATATTTATTGTCCCCTTTGCATGTACAAAGTTATATTGAAATGGGTTGTTTCAAATTTTGTATTCTAATAGTCGTATCTATTCTATGTAAATAAAAATGTGTAGCAACCTCTTACCATTAAATATCGAAAAAAATAGTGTAATGTTCTAAGAAAAGTTTTTTAAAGTCTATATAGTATAATAAAGGCAAAACAACATAATATCACGCCACAGCCTCATAAACGCAGTTAAAACGCGACCAGCGTTGGCTTTGCGGCTTCAGCCTGCGACTCTCATCTCTGAGGTCGTAGTTTCGATCAGCGACTGTGCACCAATGGACTTTCTTTCTATCAGCGCATTTAACATTCGCTCGACTGGTAAATAGAAACATCGGGAGCAAACCCACTCGCCCTAGACACAAAAAAGTCGACGACGTGTATCAGGCACAAGAGGTTGATTGCCTTGCCTTTAAGATTGACTCATGATAGTGAAACATATACAGAAATTTGAGACCCAAACCTAAAAAGGTTATAGCGCCACTGATTTATGTTTTAAAACGCCAAGTATATGTAAAGCTAGTTGAATATATCACTTAATTCAGAATTATCACAGTTATACATACATTACATACTTAATGCGAGCTTAAATACAAAGAATAACCACATTTCAATAGCATAACTGTAAAGACATTCCCCGAATAATTTTATTGCTTTATTGCCGTTGTTTATAACCGAAACTATTTATTTATTAGAATAATGTATGCCGCAATATCTTACCAGATTAATTGAGCAGATACGTTTATGATGTGTGTTTTCACTCCTCCCTAAGTAGGTATTAAATCATATAAATAACGTTGTTTTGAACAATAAATTGCACACAGTTAAGGTATACTTGTGGAACGCTTATTATACGAAAAGTCCTAATGTCAAATCCCTAAGAATAAATAAGACTATTAACAGACCTAACAAAGGTTATACCAACCGTCTTTAGTTAATAAATTGTTAAAGATTAATTAAATTCCCTCATAATGATTATGTATGAAATATCCATTTTAAATTTACGTAAAAGTCCATCGAGTTTCGATGAGTAGTTGAAATATCTCCTATAAAGGTTTTATTAAATTTTTACAACAAAAACAGTCAATTGACCACCCAGAGACGCCCTTGCTACGCTCGCTCGCCAAAACAGGCCGAGCTGAGCTGTTGATGCCAACAGCGAGATTCCTTTAGAAACAAGAAACAAAAGAAATTGTCCCTTAAACTTGAACTCGATATAAATAAATCTACACTCCTGTACCGCATCATAAATACATATGTATGAATGGGATATAGACATATCCTAAGCTATATGATTTCCATTAAACGCATTTTATGCGTCTTAAATTACTCAAAATCACCCCACTATGACTTTAAGTCTAGACACAACACATTTCCCGAATTTTTCCGACAAGGGTCCAACCCTTGCCTTGTCATTCGGACACCAGTTAAATCGGCAATAAAGTCGCAATTCAAATACGCGTTATTAAACTTTTTATTATACCTACCCCCTACCAATCGGCTAATGCGCCATATAGATTGTTTAACGAACACAACTATAAAATCGCCATGTTTGTAGTGACATTTATGTACTGCGCACACGTCACTCATATTTCAAGGGATACCGTGTGTATAGTTTCAAATAAACCATACACATGATTACACACACCGCTCTGGCCATAAAAGTCCGTGACCAATAAATTACTGAATAAATAAAACTATGATAAGATGACTCTGTATTGTTTAAATGTATATCAATTGCAATTGCTCTAAACAAAAGAAAAATAGAAGACTCGAGTACAAGGCAATCTATTTTTCATGAGTTAAGTGGAATCCCTGGAAAAATGTAAACGGGACAAGCGCCAAGTGTCAATTCTAGGTTACTACTATAGAATCCTAAATTAGGTAAAACACCTTCAATGATTTATATGTGAATAAATGTAAACATAGTCATTTAATCTCAAAAAACAATACCATATATCAATATCCCCTTCGAAATTAAACCGCCTATGCTCAGGACATATCACCATACTTTGCACAATTTTCGCCTCCTCTAAATCTTTTTTATATACGTCTAGACAAATTAATAATTCTAAGGATTACATTTCTGGGCGCCGAAAGAATAACATTTTCGAGACTTTATGGACTAAATTATTGTTTATTAGCCTGACTTAGTATTTATGATAAACAAACGAAACTAGATAACGACGAAACGAGCGATTCTTGTCGATTTATGTACTTGTATCTGGTTTATAGCAGAGAGATTATTCTTTCGACGAAAAGCGCCTTTTGTATTACTGTATATAAAAATATATTTTGAATTGAGAAACCACTAAGGATGGACTGATTGTGCCAGAAGGTACCTATATATTTTTAACTCGTGTAATAATTTTGTATCTATGATCTGATAATATTATTACCTAGATCTTAAGGTAAGAAAACTTCATTCTTTAATAGCAGCTAAACTATTTTCTAAATAAGCAACAATAAACTTTATCATAAATTCAAATTCAAAATCATTTATTCATTTAGGTAAGACAACGTACACTTATGAACGTCAATAAAGAAATACATATTAAATGCTTCGAATTTCACGTTTACTGCCAGTACTTAAATCAAGGGCGGAGAACGGACGAGAAGAACTGTTTTTACAAAATGTTTGTAAGAAGCTGGAACCAACCAACAAAAAACTCTCCAATACATAATAAATAAACTACCTCGTTACTAAGCAATTAATTACCAAACGGCTACCTCTCAGTGACATTTATTGTAAAGCTATTGTTAAAATCTCCTTAAGAATAGATAAAGGCCTTATCTTAACACGGTGTAAAGATTTTGGTAAAGAAAATTAACATTTCAATTAATTAGCTAACTGATTTGCCTTTAAAAAATATTAATTACATTTTACAATGTCCACTCTTAAGTCTAATTATAAAACTGTTTAATTATTTAACGAAACATTAGAGAAATAGTCTACAAATTTGTATGCAGATTAGCTTCATATATATATAATATTTTTGTATGTATGTATTGAAACGATTCACTTATAAGCGTAGATTGAGGGTATAATATATAATTTTTTGAAGCAAGCCAACCAAACCAAACAGGAACAATTGAAGTAGATTCATACTTCACTCCGCTCCAAATCAGTTCCCACATTAATCTAAAGAAAAATCTAACAGAAAATTGCGTTTAAAATCTTAGGAATCCGGACAATGCAATACGTTACAATGGCGATCACAATCAGGAGGCAAAAAAGATTCGGGATAATTGAAAAGGGAAGGTGAGCCATCTGCCGCATTCTGCATTATGTACATAGAAAATAACGTTGCGAATATATTATGACACATTCACCAAGTTTAGGGTAATTGAAAAGTTTTCAATATCGAACATTAAGCTACAAATTTCATACGACGGAAACGGATGACGTAAAGCTGTAGTTGACGTTAAAACATTGAACTTTGCAACAAAATTGATCAAATTCTCTCCCAAAAACATTTTGGGGAAAGTGTTTATCCCCTTACTATTATTATGTTATATGATTTTAACTATAAACATAGATTTGTTGTTGAAAAAGTTGACAGAAGAAAGATATTATAGCCCAACTTTAATATTTGTGAAACTGTAACATTATAAATTGTTTGGTATATAATACGTATAGTATTTTGTATAGATATATATATTTTACATTGTCGCCATATAGGCCAACTTCACCCTAAGGGTCCGTAATTTCTTTAGCGCACGTGTTTCGAATAAAATCGAACAAAAAAGTCTTTTGGTACAATTATATAACCGGGATTATGTTTGGCTTTGTTCAAATTGGCCATATGGAGGCATGTTTTACTAAACAATATTATCGTGAACAATGCTTTAAAGAGTTTGGTATTTCCTACATCAATACTAGATACGATGAACAATAGATATCTTAAAACATTATATTCTGAACTGCTTTCGTATTTGAGTATCGTAGGTTGTAGTGTGACTGTGACGTGACCATGTGTGATTAATGTCCCTAGAGTTTTATTAGGGAGTCACGCCTGCCATGAACACATGTTCCTTTATTCATCTATAACATAGACCATAGACAATTTGACCGAGTTTTCCAATGACATAGGTACACAGATCGATTAAGGCGATACCTGTACATTCGAGAAAGGCGATAAGTAAACACCGTCAACTTAAAAGTTAACCAAAATACTCTCAAGCCACACCTTAATTTTGATTTTCGAACAGCGCCATTAAAGAGCATTTAAATGACAGCTTAAATTCGCGTTAAAAATGCGAACGCGTGAGAAAGCGCTCGAACGTGCCTCGAAATACGTCAAAACCGGATTGACAGATAATTTCACAAAATAACCATTTCCATCAAGTCAAGAGATTGGTTGATTGAGATAACTTTGTATGCGATTTTCTCAAAATGCTATCCAGTCCTTAAGACACCTATACACAGATTCATTAAAAAAAACCTAAACCAGCAAACATTTTGCAGTTTACTTGAAAAAAATAAAAATTACAATATAACTAGAACCAATCATTGATAATTAAAAGGCGTTCATATGAAACTGCATTTATAAATTTATAAAAATGCTGAGTTCCGAATATATCATTTGAAATTTTAAACATTTTAACGTATCATACATAACATCCCTCAGGTATTAATTAAAACTCCATTAGCGGTTTACAAAAAGGAAATACATTGTATGTGAATGCGATTCATATATAAGGCCTAATGAAAACTCGGACAAACATCCATAGACAAGTCTTACGCAAATTACAAAGTGTGTAATTGTATAAATTCCGTCGAATTGATAACCTCCATCAGACACATTGAAGTCGGTTAAAAAATTGACAGATTATCGAAGATAGATATTGTAGATAAGAAGAACAACAAAACAACTTATTTATATATATATATATATATTTTTTTTTTTTTTTCAAAACAGTATGTTATAGTAAATAAATAAATAGAGACCGTGTCTTACTTAACCTACACATAACTTACAGTCATTATTAAAAATCATGTTACATTAGTAAAAAGGATGTGGTTTGTATAACTGTAACGATAAAGCGATAAAGATCAACGCGAAAAATACACATAAAAATCGTATTTCAATTCGCTTTTTCATATTGGTTAACGTTAGGCTATCTAATAACTGACTGGGTTGTCCATTAATTAACCGCGAAACCGCGAAAACTGAACTAAATATCTAGTAATGGTATGTTCAAAAAGAGTTCAATAAATAGCTGAACTCAACTACAAACATTGAAAACTTTCCAATCATCTGATTAAATATATAAATTATTTACTAAATTGCTTAACCGTTAAGACTAATGCGTCGTTATTTATGAATTTACTTTTATGGCCGTAAAATGCAGTTTGTATAACGCCAATAACGAAATAAAGGTCAGCATCGTATAAATTATTTTTTATTGTTTCATATAACATTAGCTTTTCGTGTTTAGCACTTAATTTATATTGATAAAACGTTACATGTTTTGATTGCTTACAAAGTCAGCCGACTGTTGGATGTAGTGCCTTTAATTAAACAAACATTATTATGTAAATAATATCATAAAGAAACGTACACTCAAGGGATTCATAGCACACCTCACACACACCCTCATGCACATACAATCACAGAACACAGCCTAATTAGGTATTTCTTACCAAAACGTATTCAATATTTTTTTCTTTTCGTAAATGTTTCAACCGTTTTGTATATATTCCATCATTGGCTATATCTTTAGTATTGTTTTGTTTTTGAAATACTAATTAGCTGTAGGATAACGTAATAAACAATTACTCGAGATGCGGCTCTAAACCAGAGTAAAACATTACGTATTTTAGTAACAGTGTAATGATAAGGTAGAAAAATTATGAAAATAAGAATGAATTCAACGTCAGGCATTAGTTTAAACTCTTTCAAATACGCGTTAATCTAATAAGAACCGCTAAGAAACACCACTTGTATGTAATCTTAATACATTTTTAAGGCAAATCGGCTACCTCACGAAATTTTCCTTCACCGTTCGAGCGAATGTTAAAAGCGCACATAGTAAGTCCATTGGTGTACAGTGGTGGAAATTCAAGCTAAGACCTCAGGGATGAAAGTCACACGCTGAAGCTACAAGGCAAACACTGCTCTCTTTTACATATATTACATGAATAATATCAATTATCTTTAACTTATTAATCAGAAAAATTTACCACTGACCGCTCCCGAGATATTGCATCGCATTCCTGACGATCGCGTACTATCCAGGTATTGTGGTACACATACCATCATAAATTTGTTTTTGCAAGAGTCGAGTCGGCTTCACTGATGTCCGTTCACTTAAATAATTACAGTGACCATCATTTCCTTAGACCATAATTGTAGAACATATAGATCTACACGATAGAAGAGCATTCTTTCAACACTGCCGTGTCTTAGTTGACACTTGTCATGTACCAGAGAATAATTGTAATCTTGTCACCCACAACTTGTTACCTCTCGGGGCTAGCGTCGGGCAAGTCCTCTAGTTAGATTTTCTTTCACAACCATATTTCTGACATGGATAAAATTGTATTTTTATTACTACAACCTTTTTGCTGTGTTATTCGCAGTCCAGCGGCAGCAAGATCCCCGGTTTCTCGACTCTTATCCGGTGATTAAATATTCTAATTTAAAAACGTAGATCAAAAAAAAATTATGTACAGCATACGGTTTCTGTTATGATTTGACTTCTTTTGGTGCCTCGCCATAACTAGAGGTTGGCCGTCAGTCTCGTGAAGAGTGTCTTGTCCTATCAGATGTACAATGACAAATTTTTCGAAGCCGTCACAGCTTTCCCTATATTAATCTATGTAATATTAAATTATCCATATTTACCGTAAAGTATTGCCTCACTACAAATACCTTAAGATTTTCGTCTTGCATGCGCGCGCGTTGCAATTTTTACGTTGTAAAAAATTACGGTAATATATAAGATTGAAAAAGGCTTAATTATTATGAGATTTACGGAACTACGGTTTTTATTGATCCATCCGACACGATTACCTTTGCGTTTAAGAGGTTTCATAAATACCTTATGTTACAGTAAGTGAAAAGGCACTTTATACTACCACCAAATCAAAAGACTATATCAAAATAAAATGTCCAATACGCAAATTAGCGTAATATAAAAAAGCTAGTAAAATAGTAATTTAAAAACGTTACTATGCAACCTAGCCCTAGATTATTACACGCCAGTGAGTCTAGAATTCTAGACGGGAAGAGCTTTTTTGTTGGAACTTAATCCCGGTGAGGTTAAAACCCGTTTCTTGTTCTCTTGTTACTGATTGATGTCTGACGTCAGAAGTGGTCTAACCGGGATTAACATGAGCAACTTGTTTAGGCAAAATAGACGATATATTTTTATAAATGTACTCTGACTACAATAGCTGAACGCGGTTGAAATTTACGTAAAAATACTTAATATATTGTATTGTCTTTTGTTAAAATAGCTTTTACACATTAAGAAAAACACTTGATCGGATTAAAGCTATGTATTATTATTAAAACTTATAGTTATTTATATAATTCTAAATTTATTTTTTCCGACGTTTCGCGTACTTTTCACTGTGCGTGGTCACGGTGACTAAAGACGAAATGTGTTAAATGTCGGTGTGCGTATTAAATGTATGTGTAAATGTGTGTGTTTTGTGTTTTTCTATGTGCGTAAAATACGATACGATAAATAACCATTGGTGTCTAACTGGGGTTCCAACTCGGGCATGAGAGCCACACGCTGAAACCATAAGGCCAACGCTGATGTTATACATCTTCCATTGAATGTTTGCCTTAGTAGAATATTTACGTATTCTTATTAATCTCATTTCCTTACTCACAAGCTTACTAGTAAATGTAAGCCATTGTTTTGACTGTAACGCGATATCACTGAAGTCTAAGACGTTAAAAACCTTTCAAAAACGGCACGCGACCACAGCGAGCAGCTTGCAAACAGTTCCAACCTTTAAACATACATTAAATTAAAACTACATCAGTACAATTTTCCACCTTACACTCGTAGTATAAGGACCAAAATTCCTCGGGTGAATTTAGGCATATCGTGAATTTGTGTCTACAATGCATTCGCTATGCACCAATTTTTTTATAGGTTCTTACGAGACGTTTTTGTGCAAATCTTATTGTACAATACGGGACAAAGCGTCACACACCTGGCGAGAAAGTCGCGTTCAACGTCCCAACCGCCACATAAATTTCTACTATCCTACAATAAATAAGGGCCCAATTGCAAATACTCGCCCGTGGCAAATTTCGCACAACAATACCGTCTTAGTACAATAAGACATTTGAGTTACGACTTGTCAATCGTTAGGGAATCGCTCTATTTTTTTCCTGGCAGGTAATAGAAGTAAAATTCAATTATTCTCCCATTCATTGATGAATTATGGATTCTTTTCCGTTGCCAAGCGGTTGTTACATAAGGTACTTCTACAAATTGATCGTAAATTACGAAATAGAATGAGCCCAGCCCATTATGTGCTAGTAATATTAAATCTAGAAGGACATGTCTGACAAACTTCGTTAAGTGTTATTGAAATTATATGACCGTTTAAGTTTCTGGAAGAAGGTTTTTGTACTATTAAATATTGCTAATCGTAAATCTATTTTATGGATGTTTGACGTTGAGTTTACGATCAATGAAGGCGATTACCACAAGTAGGAACCTTACTACTACCATATATTTTTAAGACCCTTAAATATATAACGCGGAAATGTTGGAGAGAGTGCGGCTGCGAGTGCCAAATAATCCTCAGCGTGGTAGGAGGTCGCAATTGGTAACACTAAACTCATATATTTTTACTTAGGGAGAAGCATTTAAGCGCATCTTCAATACTATTGCATGTGACACTGATATATATTTAGTTCTAGACTGGTTGAATTCACAAGAATTGCCTTGTTTATAATCTATAATATAAAAATGTTTTGTTTATAATCTATAATATAAAAAAGAAAAATATATCAATGAGGCACACAATTTTTAAATATTTATACTATTTAATACTTTTAGGTTCCCACTATCCTTTCAAATTATTTTCAATATATACTTTGGTCACCCGAGCTGAACCTCACAGATCGGCCTATCATCAGGGTGATGGTTCTGCCATGAGAATTTTTTGCGCCGACTATAAAATTGGTAGGAACAAAAAACTGCCACATTTCAAATCTTTTTGACAGAACGAAGTCTGTGGGGTCCGCTAGTTTGTTATAAAAATCGTTTTCTTATTTTGTTGTTAATTTTTATATTAATAAGATTTTTACTGTATTAATAAGATTGTTTATGCTATTATTGCTAAAATAGAAAATAAATAAATAAGTATATCCAAAAAAAAGCTAGTGACTATAGTAACTTCAAAGTTTCTCAGTACTTTGTGATTAAGGAGAATCATGTTTATTTGGATTCCATGGAAGGATTTTGTGTATACTTAAAAAAAAACCTACATTCAATATTACAGTATTTGCGTATAGTCACGCGTGAGAAATAAAACAACGTTTCCAAAACAAAGTGTTTCGGGACATTGTCAATGCACCGTGGTAAATGATAGTAGCCACAAGGATCTTGATGAAGATCTGTATCTACATAAGGCAAACCGTTACAACGTATTTAGGACTGTTCCGAAATACGGTGGCTCACTTAAACAGGCTACAAAACCATGTGAATGCTGAGGCAAACCAACTACTTGATACAACAGGAACAAGACGCCTTAAGAGAACTAAACTAAGAGTTAATAAAGCTAGTGTAGTGAATATGAGGTATCTCGGACACATGAATCTACTGTCAAAAACTATAGTAGTACACTGTTAATGTGCATTACCTTAGTAGACACTGTGTAAACTTTAACTAATCAATCAATAGTTGAATAGGTCGTATCGAGTAAAACTATAAAGTAAATGTAAAATTTAATATATATTTCTTGACGTTCACGAATAAATTATTTTTGACTTTGACTTTACCAAGTTAAACGTCTATTTGGTAACATTTATTAACTCTATACGGATTACCGCCTTAGCATTGCTGTTTTCTCAAACAATCTTTTATTTTAAACGTCTAACCGTTGATCGCATACGTAAGTTTTATTCCCAACTTCCTTCCATATATTACCATTTCTGGACAGCGTCCGGTGCTGTTAACCCTTTCACGTCTTTTGTTTGTAAATAAAAACATTTTAATATGTTAAGTTGTACGTGAGTCACACGGCTTTAAAATCACAGCTGGTAGCCGAGTTTTTTTACGGAGACATAAAATCTGCTATTAAGTATTTATTTTCGTAAATTTTATAATCTGGATAAAGTTATCATTCAAGGTGATGATCATTCTGTTAGTTATTGCGAGAAATTACTAGCTATTGTAGCTATTGTAAAAACTTATTTGAATAACTGATAAGAATTATTAATTGAAAAGGTTTCAAATAAGTACTTTTACACTTATTTTACTCCTATTAGGGTTTGTTTATTTATTACGACTACACGCCTAACGCAATGCATGTTTATAGCATATTTTGATCCGGATTTATTCAATTAAAAATATGTCGTTTATTTAAAAAAAACCAATACAATCCTAGTATGTAGTATATAAAACTTATAACTAACACAATTGGTTAAAAATACTTGTCAACATTTTAACCATAATTTAAACTTTCTCAAAAATTGTTTTGTCGCTAAGAAAACAAGGGGTTACATATTCCTAAAACAATAAAATTTTAACACACTACTATTTAGATAATGATCTTTATGACCAACCTTTCCTACTTTCCTTAACAAAAACTAACGTTAATGTTCAGTTTGTATTCAGTAAGTATTTCAAAACATTTTCTTAGAAGACTTATATGCATAATAATCGCCTTTGACATCGTAATATATAATTATATATGTCTTACCAATAGAAATTATTTTTGATCTGATTAATTTTGTTCACTATTACCAATAATTATAAATTATGTATTTACAATTCATATTTTAAATTCTCGTCCATTGTATCGTGATTAGTTATTATTAATTTTAATGGTCTATTACCATTTAAATATAGATACTATCTTCTATCGATTTAATATACCTACTGAGGATAAATTACTACTAACTAAATTTCAGAGGTATGTTGTGTGAATGCGAATAAAATTCTCACATCTGTCAAAATCCAATGTGAATCTGACAGATAGAACATGATTAGTTTGGTACTAATCTTATTAGTACTACAAAATAATAATTGGAAACTGAAAAATAAAATTATGTCAAATACTTCATTAACTTCGCATTTAAATTAAATTAATCAATAAAGTAGCATCGACGAGTGATATTGACAATTTAAAACTTGTAATCTATCAATATTTCAGAAAAACTATCTAATAACGAGACATCAAGCGATTTTTTAATTTGTGAGTTTAAGGGTCTAAATTAAAATAATGCGCAATATTTAATTTGTTATTAAAAGTAATTAGTTACTTATTTCAAGTTTAGACTTGTAATAATATTTTTTTAATAATTTGATTTCTATATTTTTATTTACATTACTTTTATTTATTAACAAGTATAACTTTTTAAAAGAAGCCAATGTAAAACAACCAATATAAGACTAGTTGCGCTATCTATTGACGAGAAGCTACAGTAAACAAGTCACCGCCAGTTTCTTCATTTTGCCACTAGGCGTCACTACAGTAGAAAAAATATCACTTACCAGCGCCACCTGGTGTGTAGTAGCAAAACTCGTACAACACTTGCTCAGCAATGATGTCATCAACGCCATCTTTTAGCACTGCATCCAAAACACAACATTTTCACTTCACATTAAATACTTTTCACGTATAATATTTAAAATCCACTGATTTCACCAAATTATAAAGCACTAAAAAATCTTCACAAATGATATATTCTCGCATTTTGTGTAGAGGGGTAACCTGAAAAAAATATTATATAATGTCAATTATTATATGGAATTAATTATTAAATAAAAAATGGTATAAAATTTTATATGACCATTACACCATATTCTATGAAGTTGCTGATATAAACAATTATACATTGTTTTTGTTTCTTTATATATATTACTGAAGATAATAAAGATTCATAGTATTACGATCAACACACTACTATTCATTATTAAATACAAATTTATTAATTGTAAAATTTAATGTTGGAATAGTATAAAACTATTTACAAATATATAGATAGGTTTAAGACAAACCCCTATATATTAACAGTGAAAGTGCTTATCAATTTTATAAAACACTTGTTTAATATACTGTTTAACATGTGTTTATTAAAATCAACATGGTGCAGAAAGAGATTTCATATGATGATCTAAATGCAATGTTTATGAAATATATTAACAATTTTTATTGCCATTTAAATTAATCTGAAATAAATAATTTGTTGAGAAATTAGTCTTAAGCCTTTGACAAAACAATTTTAGGATTTATGCATGCAGCGTTTCATTTCAAAAGCCTAACCTAGATTCATTTTCTTTCCACCACATGTTCATATTCTCTAACACAATCTGTGTAAGAGTTTGGTATAATAACAATTAACATCTCATATAAGATGTGATTACTTAATTATATATAACTTCTTACACTTACATGACTTTCCAATACAAATTTGAAAACACTAAAAAAATATTATAATATTTTATTACTTAGATGGAACAAGTTGTTTAGCAGGACACATTTGTGTTTAGATAAGAATTCTCTAGCAAAAAAATACTGTAATGACCTTCTCTAAGTGTCCTCTAAATAGTGCAAGCATGTGTCATCTTTCAATGCACTTGTTAAAAGTCGTAATAATATATAAATCCCAATAAAATCATGTTTTTACGTACCTTAAGCTTCTTAGTCTTTTTAGAATGTACTAATACCTCTTAAAATTCGATAAAAGTTTTGAAGAAAAATAACCAAAGTGCATTCACAGGTGAGCCTAAGAGGAACTTTAAAACTTGTTTATTTTATCAAAAAGCTGCACTAGGGTCTCACAAGTTAAACTAAGGAATGATAAGCTTATTCTTTTCCGTTTAAAGCTCTTTCAAACGTATCTATTCCACTGGAAAACTTTTAAATACGAAGTAAAATGCAAGCACGTGCACTTTAGATGCACTTATTAGATCAATTCAATAAACAAACGAAAATATACATGTTTACACATTTTTTGCCGTTAAAGCATTATACAGTATAATTATATTATTTTTTTACACGATAATTAAATAAAGTTCATAACCAATTCGAAAATCAGCGGCTGAAAAAACTACACAAAGAAAACATATGATCGATCGAAATCAAATTGAAGTGCACATGGATTTGTCTATGGTTTAACTGTCATTTGTGAAGAATGAGTGAATGACTCTGAATACAGATAAACTATGAACGAACGATAACTTATCTTACTTGCCAAGAGAATAATATGTCATATTTTTTTCTATTAAAACATACGCAACGTAAAATTAATCTGTATAGCTGATACCTACAATCATTCCAACTTCAATCGATCAAAAAGTTTATATTTTAAAGTATAAAATATTCTATTCTATTAATATTCTATCAAAATATAAGTAATAGTTACAATAGAATCATGAGATTTACTTACATGAAACGGCGTAATGAAATTCTTTATATGTCCTACAAATTATTAACTATCTCAATCGTCATATATTTGCTAAGAGTACCTGTAAAAAAATTGTAGTATTATATTACACATATAATTTTGTAACTGAAGGAAAATAAAATGATACCAAAATAATAGTTAAACCAACCGGTTCTTCTTCTATCCAAAGGCTTTCGAATTCTTTTTCAAATTTATTTAAGATATTGGTATTTGAAGTTACTATAACACTTTCATAATTTGATACCATTGCTTGGGTAGACCAGTTCAATGAGCCAGACATTACAAAACCTTTTATAGGCTTGGTTTTTGATGGTTTAATGTGATTTTTTACAAATTGGGCGTGTACATTTAGTTTTTCAGCATAAGCTTTAAGAGCACTTTTTCTTTTTATTGCTTTAGGGCCATCAATGATGCAAAACTTATGGTGCATTAGAATAGTCTTCTTATTGGTTTGCACCTTTATAAAACCTAGAAATAAAAATAGTAATTATCATTTATTTTGCCTGAAAATTTGATTAATTACTTATATCACTATACTCACTATATTCCGTTAGTTTTTTTATTTGTGATGGAGGTGTAAAGGCCATATCACTGTCAACAACAATTCTTACTAGCACATGTTTCTGTCCCAGCCTTATTATTTGTTCGGCAATTTCAGTACTAGTTATGAGGTACATACAAACATCCAATGTTTCACGGGCAGATTTTATATATTTTATTAACTTGAAGCAATTTATCTCTCGACTCTCACATATACTAACGTCTTTATTGGCAGGGACTTTTATAGTACGCCTCAATGAGTCATCAGAAAATAATATCACATCGTTAATTTCTTTATTTTTAGTGCAAAGGACATCGCTACACGCATCGTCACTTACTGTATCAGTTTCAGTTTTCCTTCTAAGGTTGTAAAAGTATTTACACAACTGTCTCACCACTTGAGAAGCAACTACGACGGCGGCTGTGGATGCTAACAAAACCCTTGCGTTTTTCCAATCCATGATATATAATATATTATTTTTTTATTAGTCTAATATTTTAAAGAAATAGCCAAACATTTATCTCACTTGATTTCACTGATCCTCCACCATGCTTTCCACGCATTTCAATAAAAGCCACCTTCAATTACTATACTAAAAAAATAAAAATTATTTTTAAACTACCCTCAAAAACATATTTTTAAAATAAGTGGTTTTCGAAAAATTTTGCGCCTATATTAAATATTAGGCCATATAACAATGTTTAAATTATTTATTTTTATAATTAATTTATTGTTTAAATTAATAATATTTTAAATGTGAGAATTTATAATTTATATGGCAAACTTATTTGAAACTAGAAATGACTTATCAATTGTCATCCATTTGATTTTTGACGTTAAAGTTTGTATAATCAAGTTTAAACGTCATATCTCTTTAGTCAATTCTAATTTACACTTTATTTCGTGGGCATTAAGAATGAGAATGAAGATATAGAAATTCAACTTGAGGCTTTTCGCATTTCCGAATACCAAATACGTAAATTTTTGAAATCGATTGATAACGTAGATTGATGTTTATATTTAAACATTTATTAATTATAGATACTTTTGTAAAAAGGACGTTATATGATAAATATTATTGTAAAAGTAATAGTCAATATTCTTAGGAATAAATAATTGTATATGTGTTATCCATAATGTTATACTCGTATTTTCAGTGTCTTTGTTAAAATTGTAAATAGTGCTTTTAATTAATGACTATCTAAATAATTAAAAATGCCGAAGATTCCCTACAAGGTTGAAAAACAAAATGAAGAGGATGACTATGAGATTGTTTCGTTTGAAGATTTTTGTGACAGACCTCCCACTGCGAAAGAAGATTTATTGACTCTTAATGATAATATTAACTATCGCTTATTTTATGAAAGTGGAAAGGAAATTAAATTAAGGGATGCTGGAGAAGGATCTGGTACAAATGAGATATTAACAGAAACATCACTGAATGGTCCTAAGGCTCCGAACAAAAAAAAGACGACATTTGCGCCGTTCTGTAAAAGTGACAAATCACGCAGGGTACCTTTATTTAGCGGCATTAAACCTAAAACAAGAACTGATGATTCAATGCGAGAACATAGGTATGTAATTTATATTGTATGATTTCTTACCATCTATATTTACGGTCGGAAACAAAAAAAAATATGTTTAGGTAAACTACTTTAATCTAATATCTAGTATTGTTAATCAATTCTAATTTAATATTTTTTTGTCTACTATGAAATAAAACTATGAGAGGTATTCAACAAAATTGGTAAAACTAATACATTGACTTGATGCAAACAAAGAGTTATAACTATTGAACCTATGTAAACTGAAATTATGACTAAGTTTGCTCATATCAGTTTTACATTGTTTATATAAATTAAAAATAATTTCTGTTATGAAAATAGTAATATGATTATTATTAATCACCTTAACCTTTAATCTTATTTTTTTTTGTTTTGTATAAAAGCAGCAAAATTGTGCTTAAGTGTTCAATAAGGTGTGATCTTAATTTGGTAAGACTTTGTAATTGTATGGAATTTTATTTAAACATTTTTATATAATATAAAAAATGTAATTGTTTAAAAACATAATATAATTCTTTCTATAAAGGGAATGAAATTTCTTATCTATATTGTATTAAACACCATGTTCATACTGCAAGTAGTTAAATGTTCATGTGTGCTGCGTGCTGAAGATAAATATTATTTTCAATTTTAAATACAAAGGATTACTGTCATGAAGGGCTTTGTATTATATTTTGGGTATAACTATTTTGTTTTAACAGATATGAGAGGTTCTCATCGCGGCGTGGCTGCCTAAATCATTGGTGGGAAAAAGGAGCAGCACTGTTACCTGGAATGCTTGTGGGTGGTTTGCTTTGTGCTCTGGCTGTGGCTACTTGGTGGGCTGTGGCTGGGGCACTTGGTGGCAGATGGGGTGATGATCATTACAGGTATAATTACTCTTTACATTGCAGTCTACTTAAGCTTTATCTGGGAGGTCTTTCTAATTTGGGCAACAGCTGGTTTGGAAGGCATTATACAATGCAGACACAGCACACTATATGTAATTTTGTTGATTTGTGACTATCTATGTATATACAGTTCCAAAAATTTCTTGACTTTTGGTGAATTTTGGTAAACATAAAACTGTTTAATATAATTAAAAATAAAAATATTATTCAGTGGACTCAATTTCCGCACTAAGATTCCCAATATATCCATTGTATCTTAAATAAATATTTAAGTTGCTATAGTTCATGCTATGAGAATAAATATGTCATTATCTAATTATAATGAATCAAATAATTTATTAATTAAAATAAGATACTACTTGTAAAATGTTTTGCATTATATTATTTTTCAGTAGTTTTTTATTTTTATTATGGTACAAACAAAATCCAAGCAATTTTAAAGTCCCATAACTCCCCAATAGTAACATTACTTTGGTTATTTCAAATATATTTTTTTATTTATAAGCGAGCCTTCATTGCACAGGTGGATTTTTAGGCCTGATACATGCTGGTTTGCTTTTCATCACAGACACATGAAAGGATTATCTACAATATATGTAAATTTTCAGAAAACTATGGGAGCGAGTTCACCCTGAAGAAGTAAAAAAACCGCTTACACCAATGACATTAGAAAAGGTCTGTTAATATAAGTAAATATTTTATTATCATAACTGATGTCTGTATTGGTTAATAGTTAAATGATAAGTGAGATGTTTTAAGGAGGATAAATCTTATACTAATGTTTTGGGAGACTGTATGACTGGAAACTCATTTCTGTGTCCAGACATTGTATGTTAGTCACTATTATATTTTTCATTTTCAGTCCACTATGACCCATAAAAACCGGACGTAGGCGTTTCTTACTAATAATTTCTATAAAAATTTAAATTCTTTGGACAGCATGATACCTTGAAAATCTTCTTTAATACTTTTAGGTTTAACATAATCTATCTCACTTGTATGTCATGATCAATGAATTATTGACATCTTACCCTATGAGGCTATATAAAAATGTAACCATAATTTAAAGGAATGAATCAATCATTGCAAATTTTCGGTTTTCTTTGTAAATTGTGGGTATTTTAATTTTTTTACCAGTATTGCCTTAGTGGCATCAGCGTGCGTCTCTCATCTCTGAGGTTGTAGGTTCGATCCCCGTCTGTGCACCAATGGACTTTTTTTATATATGCGCATTTAACATTTGCTCGAACAGTGAAGGAAAATATCGTGAGGAGACCGGCTTACTGTAGACTCATTAGATTGACAAATGATCGTGAAACAATTACAGAAATCTGAGGCCAAGACCTAAAAAGATTGTTGCGCAATCGATTTATAAAGAAAAAATATTTTTGCTATAATTTATTTACCATTTACAAACCTGAGTTCTACTTGTCCCGTTTACTTAATAAGAAAATAATAAAACATTACCATCATTTTAAAGATTTAATTAATATGTAGAATTATAAATACTTAATAAATAAAAACTATTATTATTTTATCAATCATTTGTCTTAACCGCAGATTTCTTTATATATTTCTTCAATATTTAATCTGAATAGGCAAGTAGGTGATCAGCTTTCTGTATCTTACACACGTTTCACGTCAAACACATGCCGCTTCCAACACATAGAAAGCACATCGTGCTTGGCCTTGATTCCAACGTCCGGTCTCAGGATGGAAGTATGCACCCCTCGTCGGCCTATAAACTAAATGATAATATTCATCTTAGCCCGTGATCACCGAATACCGTTACCACGATCACAACAACTTAAGCACCAAGAACCGAAGCAATGCGACAGATAACAAGAAGAAAGACGTAAAGAAAGGTTTCCTGGTACATTCACCAGAGGTGATGAAGGAACTTTGTGCACGAATTGTTGATGATGAGATGCGATTCGACTGCCATCCGCAGAACGGGGCGAATGAGGAAGAATGTGACAAACGAGGTAATACATTTGGAGCAATTTTTATATGAGAGTATTGGCATAATCAAATATAATTGGTTTATTTAAACTTACAGCGATTTTTATTAAAATAATACGAATAATGTACGGAAAGCGTTGGTCCTAAGTACTAAATTACTTATATCATTGTTCGATATAAATCTTTTTTTTTTAAGATATATATTCATTTGGAAAACTGCTACGCCGTCTAGCACAGACTATGCATATTAAAAAAAATATTTCAGGTTGTTGTTGGAAAGCCACAGACGACCCATATGCGCCATATTGTTTTTACCCGCCGCAATATGAGACATACCAATTTATAAATAGTACGGAAAATAAACACGGAATGACAGTTTACTACTCCCGATCGTGTGATACAGGATATCCGGAACAATTTAGTGTTGCCAGGATCGATTTTAATTACTTATCCAACGATATATTGCAGATTAAGGTAATTGGTATTTTAAATATTTCTGTAGTGTGAATATTATAATGATTTGTCAAGTCCGTAATTAGTTATGCCTTGCAGGTTCAAGAGCACATGTTTCAATCGTGTTCTTATAAAATTCAACTAAATAACTTTAATAGATTATAGAGATAGTTCCTAGTCTTTTAATAGTTCAACAGTTTTATGAGATTTATACAACGCGATTTCCTATAACGCGGTCTGGTTCAACTGCTACTGTATTTTTAAAGCAAGAAAACATTTTCTATTCGCTGGCTTCGTACCAATACCTTCGACTTATAGTTTATTATTAGTAGCCAATGTTAATTGAATTAATTATTAACTTCAGATATCCGATGCAGAGCATAAGAGATTTGAACCACAGTATCCTGAAGTACCGACAGTCTACAGTTCGATTTCAGACGTAAAATATCGCGTTAATGTTGATAGCTCCGCTGTGGGGTTCAAAGTTATACGGAACGTTGACAATGTTACCATGTAAGAATCTTTTCGTCGCTTTTTTTTATTTTTGCTAAATTATTTTCTATTAATTTATACTGAATACATATGTATGAATCACAAAGTATTGATGGGAAATGGAATTTTATGAAGATATTCAATAGAAATTGGTTTACTAAACTCTGCATTAAAAATTACAAATCTGGTGACGTTAGTATATATACATCCTCCTTGAAGTGGTTTCCGTTGAAAATCTTGATTTGGGGTCCGGGTGAAACAATAATTATTTCTGGTTCTGTAAATGGCCTATGCTGCTGCTGCTTATCATCGTACTTCAAGGTAGTATTCCACCCGTATCACGTCTGTAGTTCAAGAACTGAGCGTTTTTGTGTGGAAACAGCTACCCACTGAAATATTATAGACCAATTTCAATTCGAGTACCTCAAGAAGCGTACCAATTGTTAATAGGCCGGCACCGCACTCGCGAGCCCTCTGGCTTTGAGAGTGTCCATGGGCGGCGATATTACTTAACATCAGATGAGCCTCCTGTGCGTTTGCCCCGTTGTATATGAAAAACAATTGCGAAACCATTTTCAGATGGGACGCTCAGAACACAGGTGGATTCATATTATCGGATAAATTCCTACAATTGTCAGCGTTGCTACCAACTAATTATACGTATGGTATAGGAGAAAAACAAGCGAGTTTTCTAAACGATATGAATTGGAAAACTCACACCCTCTTCAATAACGACCAACCGCCTGGTGAAAATGTAAGAGAATGTTTATTTCTTTAACAATTCGTAAAATCATTTTTTTAATCCAGTGCCGCTACAACACTTGAGTCTTTGTCTCCGATTGTTTTGTGTTCATATAATACATATATAAACTTTGCAAGGTGCGATAAGAGAACCATTTTATTAGCTAATTGAACGCCATAGTTTTATCAAAATATAATATGGAAGCGTTTTTAAAAACATGTTTGTTTATTGATACGGCACAATAGTTGCAACGGTTTTATTACAGAAATTGCCATTAACGTCATTTCATATATATTGCATATTTTTAATACAACCCCGGTCTGCAATATTTTCATGTAATGACTATATACATTCCTGACATCAACTTCAAACTATGCAAAAAAATTCGTATCGCTCAGCCCCGACATACAACGAATATTTAAGCCTTGACTTGCTGAAGCTTTAGCGGAATATAACCTGCATCATGAGCACACCCCACATACACTCACGTAAATGCCCTCACACACAGCAACACAACAGCTGAATATTATATAAATGTACTTAATAATTTTTGTAGATTTTTCCTTTTGTAAATGTTGGAACCTTTTTGTATATATGTATTCCATCTTTTTGCTATTTATAATTTTTGTTTTTTTTTATTATTATTTTAATTTATCTTGGAAAGATGGTGATAGTCAAGTTAGTCATATAACGAAATTTGAATGTATTTTTTTACTATCAAAACAGTTTAGCTTGTTCCATAGGTTTTATTTGTATAGGTTCCATAGTTTAAAATCCAAGAACAGTCATCAACAAAGCCATCCTTATCTTTAGTTTATTTATTTTAATATTTGATATAGCTTAATGTATTTAGTTTCCTTATTATTTATCATTATCTTAATAAACTAATTACGTATGCTACTTCAAATAGCACTGTTTATATTGTCAAGTAATGGTCATAAAATGGAAATTCATCATTTATTGATATAAGGAATAAAAGTGGCCCGAGTAGAGAGCCTTGCGGTACACCTATAGATAACCCGAAACTGTACCATTTTAAGTATTTACATTTGTAAGTGTTCTTCCAGATTCATTTGTATGGATCTCATCCCTTCTACTTGGGTCTGGAGACGAATGGAAAGAGCCATGGCGTTCTGCTACTCAACTCTAATGCAATGGGTAACTGTTTTATAGCAACTAGTAGAGCTAAGACATTATAGTCGACACATTTTAACTACTTAGCTGCGCACGCACCTCCTGATTGGTCGTTACGAGTTACGATTGTTGTGTTCTATAAATATAAGATTTTTGTTTCAACACTCATTACCATAATCAGATTAGGGTAAAAAACCGCCTTCTCCGGGGAAGCCGAGGACCTTTACTGCGTACTTCGTTCACTCCAGTTAGCTTCCATCCTGAGCTTCAGGCGATTGACCACGACGCGCTAAGCCGAGGTTTGAGTCTTACAGGAGACGCCCTTGAGCTAAGCGTGGGCCGAGCCACGCTCGCTTGAGCTGAGCTGTAAAGGCACTTAAGGCCAACAGCGAGATTCCATTAAAAAAAATAACACTCATTACATTACTTACGCTTCTTACGCAATACGCACAATGGAGAATTTATTTTCTAACGTGGTTTTGAAGAAATTAAACGCTGACATTTTAAGATAGCGAAAAATTATTCCTTTTATTACTTAACACAACTTATCATATCGAATATTAATTATACTAGAAATACTGATTTTAAAAATATATTTTCAGATATAGTGCTACAACCGACTCCAGCCATAACCTACAGAGCGATAGGGGGTGTTCTAGACTTCTATATATTTTTGGGCCCGAGCCCGGAGGATGTTATTGCTCAATATATGGAGATTATCGGGAAACCATTCATGCCGCCGTATTGGGCTCTCGGGTTTCATTTGTGCAAGTGAGTTGATTGAAATTTAGTGACAAAATTAAGTATTATGCAAAGTTTCATCAGCGTCACCTAGATGGCTGGAAGACTTCTACAGTACGCTTTACAAGACACTTTGTGGAATCGAGTCCTGGTGGGGATCATCCCTGGGAGCAAAAGCACCGCAACCACTACAATGGGTTTCCATGACTGTGATGACCCCCCTTTTTGTATTTATTTATTGAGACAATTCAAAATTATATTTGTATGAACATGGAAAATGTAAAAAAAAATTACATAATGCGACGGTTGCGCTTGCGCATATTTAATGAAATCGTAGAATTTTTTCTATTTTCACTATTGTTACGTGTAATACTATTACTATTTTTTTTTTCTTTCTTTACTAGTGTTAACTCGAAGAGATAGCTTACTAGCGATTCGTCGGTTGTAGTTATGTCAATGTAAACAATATTGTATATGTCGGAGAAACACCTTCCCCAGTGACCTCATCAACAGTGGTTGCAGATTTGGTGGGCGTCATGAGGGTACAAAACACGACGATTGTAGTTTTCACAATATTTTATGGTAGTTATTTAATAATAAATTATAAGTTTTAAGACCCAGCAGTGAGTTCAATGCACCAATCTAGCGACCAAAACTCAGGGATCCAACTCGAACCGTCTCCACTTCAAAAAGGCCCCGTAACAACCAACGGACTGGGCTATATATAGATAGCGCTTCGACCCCACTCGAGCAAAGAGCTCTGCTCTCATTGGTCGTTTGTTTAATAACGATTACAATCTTATAAATTAGAAAAACGTAACTAATTTTAACTGAAATCACTAATTTGTTAACAGAAATATGTTTTAGGTTTTATACTATCGTAAAATCGCGTATTAAGTTAAATTAAGATTAATGCAACGTGTTTAAATGATAAAGAGAATTTAATGTGTTATTATACAATCAACAAGCAACTCGTTGAATGGCGTCCTCCGACATATATATATTGCATCCAACTAGGTTAATTAGCCGTTCAATTAACAGCCCAGTCTCTTTACCAAATAACGCCGTTCAACTAACGGCCTGAACTATATTCAGCCGTTTGATCGGTTGCTAGGCAAATGACTTGAACCATGACGTTTCATTACTTGCCTATCCTGTTATGGCAATAATTTTAACTTTATGCCAGTTTCAAGTAAAAGGTAGTTTCAAGTAAAAGGTAGTTTCAAGTAAAAGGTAGTTTCAAGTAAAAGGTAGGGTACTACACGCGAGTAAAAATAAACAAATACATTAAAAGGAAACAAAGGGATAAGGTAGTTAAAAATATAGTATTGTCTTTTGTTAACATAGCTTTTACACATTAAGAAAACACTTTTTAAACGGATTATTTATTAAAAACTTATAATTATTTACATTTATTTTCCGACGTTTCGCGTGCTTTACAGCGTGCGTGGTCACGGTAATAATAATACATAGCTTCAATCCGTTAAAAAGTGTTTTCTTAATAGTAAAAAATAGTTGCACTTTCTGCCAAAGTCAAAACGAAACTCTTCCAACTGTCAATATGGCGTCGGCAAACCACCGCTTTGATGGTGTTTTCCAAATTTGAGTATAAGTACAATGGATGTGTGGTGACAATAATAATGTGAATTTAGGTGTGACTGGTTTTTTGGTTTACATTAGTAAAGTATCTAAATTTTGATCATCGAATTTGGTTCAGGTATAACTATGGATCGCTGAACGTGACTCGAGACGTTTGGCAGAAGAATAGAGATGCTGGGATACCATTCGTATGTATTTAATTATTCGTTGTCATGGTTACGCGGTCTCTAGTCCGCGTTTTATAACAGCGGTGTTTCGAAGTGGAAAGTTATTTTTTAAGAAATTTATGACGTTAACTCACACGCCTCTATATAATTTGCAAGGTTCAACTCTCGGGCCTAAGAGTTAGGCATTCATATTCATATGCTCTCAAACTAGGTGTACGTTCCAAACCTGAAACGGTGCCTTCGAACTTCGGCTTTGATTTTTGGCCTCTACGGTCAAGGATAACATCGTCAGGACACCACCAGATCTAAGATGACGCGTATTAGGTACAGACGGCTGATGACCTTCTCCTGTATAGGACATCTGTACGTGATTCAATGCCAGACCAAAAGAGTCATGCTTCGAAAAGATTTATAGGGTCTGCGGGGAATGGATGTCAGTACAGATTAAATTATGGAAAAAAATATATAGAACAGGGCAGGAGGCTCAGCTGATGTTAAGTGATACCGGCGCCCATGGACACTCAATGCCAGAAAGCTGGCCACATTTTAAGAATTGGCCTCTTTTCTTAAATGACCAAAGTCGAATTGGTTCAGAAATACATCTATATGAACCATCTATACTTCTTTAAAAACGCTCAGTTTTGGGACGGACGTCCAGGTGATACGGGTGGAATTTTGTATTCTGCCTCGACGTCCGATGATGAAACTCAGCTGCAGGTATTAATCCGAACAACTCTGAACACTTCATAGTCAATGCGGAAGAAGATTCAGAGGGATTAAGCCGCTCGAAAAAGGGCTTCCCGCTGGATACATCTTACCAAAATTATATAAATATCCTATAAAGGCAGTTATTATATCCCGTTTTCCAAAATTTCCAGGATGTCCAGTGGAATGACCTGGATTATATGAGTAAAGGCAACGATTTCACATACGACACGGAAGCCTTCGCCGGGTTACCGGACTTCGTTAAGACTGTACATGAAGCTGGCATGCATTACGTTATATTGATTGGTGAGTTTCGTATTTATTTAATTAAAATATATATACTAAGACCACTATATATGTCGAAGATATATGGTCACTCCATCGATATGGACATCGTAATTATGGGGTTTAGTTGGCGTCATGTGGGTCAAAAGACTCGAATAATAATCGTACAATATGTAATTCAGATTGATTACTTCTAATACCACATATAACACTTGAGATTTAATTATAAAGAGCAGCGGCTTCAGGTCACCGATCTCACTTTTATTCACAATCCACTAAACCTAATTTGGTCCAAAAGGTCCTTGGTCTCATCATCATAAAGCTTCACTGAATACTCAATCTTTTGTTTTTTTCTCGAGTCTCGCGTTTGTTGAACGCACCGTACAAAGGCAAGATGGCGTCTCGCGTGGCGTTTGATACGCTCTGATTGGTCGTAACAGTGTTCGTAATTTTATTCGTTGTTGATTCCAAACTATGAAATAATTAAATAATAACGAAACAAGTCGTTCAAATAAATTATGATTCATAAAAGTAATAGACGATATCTCAATGATTAACCAAAGCAACAATAAAAATATATAAGATGTAATAATTATTATATTGCGCGTATAAAACGGCAAAAACCCATTCAAACATTGACGACGCTCATAGCCGATGCGAGAAATATGTCATCAAATACAGGCTGTGGTTTGTTGAAGTGAAGCTTCTTTATTGAAGTAATCCGGGGTTGGAAAAAAAATACCGTCACATTTTTCCGTTACGCGCCATCTTTTTCTTGACCACGGTTGATTCGAAGAGTTTCGAAGCCATTTATAACAAAAATATATAATAACGAAAACAATGATATTAATAATTCTATTACAATTAATGAAATTCTGTAATAATCGTATTACATTTTTTATGTAACACTAGACATTGAGCTGATTTGTAAGTGTGTTTATGTTTCCTTTAAAATGAAATAAAGGCTCTTCTATACTATTTTCGTCATATGTTGATACGGTTGGTGCTATTTTGGTTCCTTGTTGGCCCAAAAACTAGCAGTGGACCGCGAAAATCTCGCTATTCCCGGATGGCTCGAAGGACCATGAATGAAAAAACAAATATGTATCACCCTATTGATGTTTAAGTATTTATTTATTATTTATTCTTATCAATCTTAACTGTGCATTACTAGGTCCTTTCAATGTTATAATTATCAATGTAATGATAATTTCAGACCCTGGTGTAAGCGCCGCGGAAAATCCTGGCGAATATCCGCCATTCGATCTGGGACTGGAAATGAATGTTTTCGTGAAAAATTCAACCGATAAACCCTTTGTTGGAAAAGTAAGTATATTTTTCACTAGATAACTGGTTTTACAACGTCACAATTTTCTTCCATTGCACAAAACTACGGGTGGAAATTTTGTAAGGGCTCCAACGCTTAATTATTGTTTATCAATAAAGCATTATATGTGGTGTAAGATTGTATACGTGAGCAGTGTGGGGTAAAAGGCCTTATAGCCTAGCGGTCTTTGTATGTGGCTGATATGGTGAGGGGTACCGAGTTCGATTCCCGGTTCGAGTGCAAGATTTAATTTATTTTAAATTTGTTCTCGGCCATTGGTAAGGTTGTACGGTACCGGGCGAGTGCTTAAACCGTCCATGGAGAGCACGTACGTAGAATGCCTGGCGAACCCCGAGGGCCCGTCTTAAGGGCTGAGGTGTTTTTAGTGGGTGTGGTGGGTGGGGTCTCGCCATTTGAGTGTAGACCCAGCCCCACAATCCCCGTGTCAAGCTCGAAATCCTTGGCGCGGGCCTGCGGAAGCGCTTTTTCTTCACTTTAAAAAAAAAGGATACGAAGCCATGTAGAACGGATGGATGGACGAACTCTGGATGATGAAATCGGGTTCGGTAGCCCGTCTACATATCTGGACCAAATCCTGGATGATCCAGGTATGGTACTAGAGAAGGGACAAGTTTAAATTCCGATAACTAGTGTATGGTGAATGTGTCGAAAGTTGATGAAGCAAGAGAGGTATGTCAGGACCATTGCAGGTGGAGATGGGGGGGGGTGGTATAAAGTATCACTTTAGTTAGTGTCTTGAACAATTTGAAATATTGACCCATAAATAAACTGGTTGACGTTTGAACAATGAAGGAAAATGTTAATTAATTAGTTAATTAGAAATGATCTGAGGCCCAGCAAGTGTTAGTACAGTGTGAGTCCTTCTCTTTAATTTTTTTTTTTTAATTTGTCAGGTATGGAACAGAGTGTCCACGGTGTGGCCAGACTTCACACACCCGAACGCCTCCGCGTATTGGAAAGAACTGATGTCGGACTTCCATAGAAAAGTTAACTATGACGGCGCATGGATTGTAAGTTTGTTGATGGAATTAAAAAAAAAAACATTTTGTATGTGTGTGACATTTTAGCCTATTTTAGGCTTTCAAGCAAGACGTCCATACATTTATTATAAACTAGATAATGTCTCTATGACTATTTGAATCATAAATAATTATTTCCAACTTGGAGAATAGTCTTAAGTTTCATTCAAATTGGTTTAGTCGTTTTTGAGATATCCACGTATTTCAGGAAGAGACTACTTAATTGATGTAATTTTTAAAAAATAAAACTCTTTACGACCAGTCCCAGAAGCAGTCGTACTTCCAACGAATCGTAGATTTAAAATATCGCAGTACAGTGGCATTTTTATTGTCAATATTTCTTTCCACATGGGTTTTTTTAAAAGTAACACTCCTTCAGGATATGAATGAACCCTCAAATTTCCTGTCTGGTTCGATGTATGGTGAATGCAGCCCCGAAGACCTGCCTTACAAGCCTCAGAGCATAGCCGAAGACGGCTTAAAACACAAGACCTTGTGTATGGACTCGAAGCATTTCGCCGGATTGCATTTCGACGTACACAATTTGTATGCGATCAGTGAAGCAGTGGCTACGCATGCGTATGTATAATTTCAAATTATTTGGCTCTTTTCAACGTAGCGGAAACACAGCTTAGGAGAAAGAGACGAAAGATGACTTTAAAAGAGTGCAAATGGACGATTATATATAAACTAAAGGTACTGAAAACACCAAAAAACCTCTATAAACTAAAGAGTTAAAATAATACAAAAACTTTATGAGGGTAGGTTTAAAAATTTTGTAAGTACCTTCATACAAATCATAAAAATTGAAAAATCTAACCAATCTCGGCTTTTAGCAGATGGACATAGTTTTAGTATTTTAAAAATAAACATAACTTATGTTAGGGATACAGTTGTATATTTTCAACCGGTTCCACCCGGGATTCGAATTTGACACTTCATGATTTTCAAACAAATATTAATAAATAGTTTAACCGCCTAAATAGACCGGAGAAACAATTAATTTGTGTAACACAAGGTTTTTTAGATTTCAATAGCAATATCGATTCAATATTGAGGCCCGTATTCAATCTTGAATCTAGTTTCAAGTGCTGTCCAAATGTACTCAATCAAGTTTACTATAATAAATGAGTACGGTATTGACGTAAGCAATATTAACACTCAATCTGATTGTAAATACTCCAGGGCCTTAATGGAAATTCGTGGGAAGCGGCCGTTGACAATTTCCCGGGGGTCGTCTCCCGGAATGGGGCATTACGCGGGACACTGGAGCGGGGACGTCTTCAGCCAATGGCATGACCTCAGGGCTTCTATACCACGTATGTGATTTGATTTATCTTTTGTATTTGTAAAAATAAGTAACGCAATGCATTATTAAACGTTTCCATACAATATTAATAGAACCACTGATTATTGTTAAATATCTAGTATATATATATATATATATATATATATATAATAAATAAATATCCGAGTGAAAACGTGTGAAACCGGAACCTAAAGCAATTCTATTAGCATAACACGTAGTCAGTAGGCTTACTGAAATCAAAAGTGGTTTTCAGATACGTGTTTGCATAGCTTTTGTTTGTTTTCGAGTCTGTTTTGGTTTCTATCTTTGTTTTTGGTTCATGTAATATGCACATGGTTAAACGTGCGTTTCTGAATAATAAGATTCTGGAACGTGACAGTGCGAAGTACAAGTCCAGAAATAGAGGGATTTAGCTTAGATCAAAGGCTGGTAAGGGAGCGATCAAGTATTACGTAACGAATTTGGGGGGGAGGGGGGTCCTCTTGTAAAACGTTACGATGCGGGGTGGGTATTGAATTACGCGTTATTACTAATATTATTATCCACTCTCCAGTACTTTACACCACATAATGGTAAGTTTTAGGTATAAAGAGTCACTGGGGGTGGTCACGAAACGTTTTACTATTGGATACAGAAAACGTTAAGGTGCGTTTCATTTGGGGGGGGGGGGGGTCAAGAATCTCTAAAAATTGCGTGACATAAAACGCATGAACGCTCCCTTATATGTATAAGAAATGTTATTTACATACCATTATATGGTTTCGAGGACGGGTTGACTGCAATGTTTCTAGATATTTCCACGACATAGAGAACTTTTCAGCTGGCTGGCTGGCTGGATTTTCTCTTATTCTCGACTGAATTATCTAGGAGGACAAGGACACCTAGATTCCGTATTCAACGAAGAGCGGTTCGAATCGTCGACGACCAATAACTTTCCGTGCGGCTTGATCCCTAGGCGTTGCGTAGATGTTGGGGCTCACTGCATCTTCTACCGCATTTACCATGGGGAGTGTTCAGAAGAGTGGTTCGGTCTAATACCCGCAGCTGAGTTTCATTATCGGACGTCAAGGCAAAATACCAAATATCATCCGTATCACCTCGACGTCCGTCGTTCCACAAGTGAGTGTTTTCGTAGGCAGTTTTTGACCGCTGAACTAGCTGCCCACTGAAGTATTTCCGAACCAATTCGACTTAGGGTCCTTCAAGAAAAGAGCGTACCAATTCTTGAAAGGCCGGCACTTGCGAGCCTTCTGGCAGTGTGAGTGTCCATGGGCGGCGGTGTCGCTTCACATCAGGTTCTGTCACGTCACGCTCTTGCCCGTTTGCCTGCTATTACATAAGAAAAGGACGAAATGATACGCGAGAGAGAGGGAAGATCGGAACCATCTCAAAGCTAGATTGAGCACTCTAGAACGCCGTACGACAAGAAAGGCGCAATGTGCGAAAGAGACAAAGAGTACGGACGTTCTAGAACTGTTCCATCGCTACTCAGTAGCAATCCTGCCTCGAACATCGTTAAAGATTATTCCCAGGGATATATAAGCGAGCCGAAACGCGACCAGATAATTTACCCCATAGGCTGAGCCCAGCGACTTGAGACCGTGTCTTTCCGCGCGCTGCAGCCCCCATAAAGGGCTATAAGCCCGCCCCAGTACCGCCCTGTATCAGCAGGGCGCGAACACATACACCACCCGAAGGGGGCATATGCCCCGAACGGGCCAAAGCTCACCCCTTTTGAGGGAGTTTGCAGCAAATACCACACCAGATAGTTTGGTTTCCAATGTAATATCAATCAAGTGAAGTGTTAAAGTGCAATGTGAAGTGTGCATAATTAAAGTAATTTTCTTTTGTGTAATAAGTGTATTCCTGCGATTAATTTGTGCCCATAAACTCCTCATTGATTTATCAAGAAATAAACCCTTGAAGAAATCTACGGCATTATCTATCCGATCCCCTAGCTGATAACAATATTTTTTTTTCTGTTTATGTGTGTTGCAAAGCCTGGGATGCCTTATGTATATGTCTAAGAAACGAAATTGTTTCACCTGGAATCGAACAGTAACTGTCCTGAATTAAGGATCCGTTGGTGTGGAGTACAAAAGACATAGAATCAAAAGTGATAAATACCTTACAATATGCCCTAAAACAGAAGTGGCGATGGGCGGGGCATATAGCAAGAAACACAGATAAATGCTGGACTTTAAAGACATCTGTATGGAAAGGACCCAGGGGAAGAGGGTGCACAGCCACACAAGCCATGGAAAGAGTCAGTTGGAAAAAGCTGGAGGAGGTCTTCCTTTACCGGATTGAAGCTATGTAAATTTATAATAATACATAGCTTCAATCCGGTAAAAAAGTGTTTTCTTTAAATGTTTAAAAGCTATGTTAACAAAAGACTGCATTTAGCTAAGATATAGGATATATAGGGTTAACTAGATAAATAAAATAATGTATAAAATATAAAAAATCTAAGCTATATATTGTCTTTTCAGAACTGCTAAGCTTCAGTCTCTTCGGCGTTCCCCTAATGGGGTCAGATATTTGCGGATTCATTGGGGACACGACGCCGGAGCTCTGCAAGAGATGGATGCAGCTGGGCGCCTTTTATCCTTTCTCCAGGAACCATAATAGTGATACGTCGAAGGTATTTTAAAATATATTTTCACTAGATTTCATCTTCATAAGCGCGTTTATAAATTTCCACATATACAGCTGGATCTCCTAGATTCAGAATTATATATGTTTTGGTTTTTTTTAAATGGTATGTTTATAATAAGGTTGGTCAAGTTTCTGTGCCTGACACATCATTTTTGGGTTTCTCACGATGTTTTACTTTATAAAAAAAAACCTTGGCCGTGATTCGAAAGTACGAGGGTTGAAAGGCTACACCAACTACACCAATAAAATATATTAAAATGTTTATATTAATAATAAATAATGTATTGTTCACTGATGAGACTTATATTATTGGTTTTAGGAAGAAATTGCTAGTAAATTGTTAACGAAAAACAGTCAGTAAATTTTCAAAACAATGAAAAAGTGAAAATGATTAATAATTTTAATTAAGTTTTGAATTGCCAAATAAAATATATTAAGTCAAAGTCAAAATATTTTTATTTATATAGGTAAAAAAGTACATTTATGAACGTCAAAAAGTTAAATTAATTGTAAATTTACATTTACTACCAGTTCGCAAGTCAAGGGAAGAACTGGCAAGAAACTCTCCATCACAAAATAAATTTTATTTATAGACAAAAGTCTTCCAAGTCAATCGTGTTATACAAAACCGCGGTATTTACTTTACTTACGAAATATTAAAGTAAGCTCATGTTACATCCCTAAGCGAGTATCAGAAATTCAAATAAGGTGCATGTATTGAAATGTATTAATAAGATAATATAAATAATAATTTTAATCACATTTTAGCCCCAAGACCCAGTGAGCTTGGGACCAATTGTGGTAGAAGCCAGCAAACGCGCGCTTCGCATGAGATATCGACTCCTTCCATACTATTACACGTTGTTCTGGCGAGCCCATACCGATGCTACCACCGTGGCCAGACCTTTGTTCTTTGAGTAAGTTTATACGGATATATTTATGTGTCTGATTTTTTTTAAACATTTTTAATATATTAGGTCTTTTAAATACTTAAGAAACATAACTTTCCCACTAGTATGGATATTAAAAAAAAATATCGAAAAACTGTTCAACAATTTTTGCCAAAATATATTATTTAATATATTTATTTATGATGATTTTTCAGATTTCCAAACGATAAGAGAGTTTACAATATTGATACTCAATTTATGATCGGCGAAGATGTTATGATAACCGCCATTTTGGAAGAGGGGGCAAACACAACGAACGCGTTTTATCCAGGTCCGAACCCGTGGTACGATCTTAATACAGGAAAGCAGTTGGCACTGAACTCGTGGAAGACTATTAGTGATGCGGAAATGGTCGCTGTGAAGGTGATTTCCATTTAATGTTGCCATATGTCAAATTGAAAAGTCATTGCCATAGTCATTTTGTATGACGATTTTCTATTTTAAAAGAGTACCGAGAGTTTGTTACACCTGCTTTTTCTCTCGGCCTACATCCTCTGTCTTCTTTGTACTCATCGGGAGTAGGAATGTCTACTTATTTAAATTTAATGACGTGGAATAAGTGATACTTGTATCATATATTCCATAATAAACATATGTTTTTAACACACGCCGTTGACTTTTGAGTCTAAAGTTTCTTCACGATGTCTTCCCTCGTCGAGTGAGTTTAATGTGTAGTGGCGTAACAATAGAGTGCCGGGATGGAAAAAGTCCACGGGCCCAAGAGGCCGCGAGCTTTTAACTTTTAATTTTTTATTTCATTGTAAATGTATGCTCCTCCTCACGTTTCCTTCACCGAAAAGCTAGCGAATAGATGATGAATGCGTTGAGATATTATGTTCTTTGGATGAATGCAATACGCATTAGGTTAGCGTGGGGGCTGCAGACCATTCCCTCTCGTCTGAGAGAGGACTTATTATTGTGGTAGTGGGACATATACAATGTGTAGTTGTGTATGATGAAAATCTTGAAGTTTATTAAAATTCAATTGAGTACAACGTGACGATTTTGACTGATAAAGCCCCGTCTTAAAAAATTGACTGATAAAGGCCCATCTGAAAAATTTGACTGATAAAGCCCCGTCTAAAAAAATTTGACTGATAAAGCCCCGTCTAAAAAAAATTGACTGATAAAGGCCCATCTGAAAAATTTGACTGATAAAGCCCCGTCTAAAAAAAATTGACTGATAAAGCCCCGTCTTAAAAAAATTGACTGATAAAGGCCCATCTGAAAAATTTGACTGATAAAGCCCCGTCTAAAAAAATTTGACTGATAAAGCCCCGTCTAAAAAAAATTGACTGATAAAGGCCCATCTAAAAAAAATTGACTGATAAAGGCCCATCTAAAAAAATTGACTGATAAAGGCCCATAAAAAATGACTGATAAAGGCCCATCTGAAAAATTTGACTGATAAAGCCCCGTCTAAAAAAATTGACTGATAAAGGCCCATAAAAAAAATTGACTGATAAAGGCCCATCTAAAAAATTTGACTGATAAAGGCCCATCTAAAAAAAATTGACTGATAAAGGCCCATCTAAAAAAAATTGACTGATAAAGGCCCATCTAAAAAAAATTGCCACGGGCCTCAGATAGTATAGTTACGCCACTGTGTGTATTATTATATATAGTGTACATTTGCGTATTTTTTTATGTTTACATAGTACCTAAGCTTTTCTTACTGTTTTCCATAATCTATTGATTTTTCATACAATTGTTTCCTGAAACATACCGCTCGTTAGCAAAAAGTCTAAATTCTCATTATTAACCTTTAATTGTTTAGAAATATTAAAAATTAAACAAAATAAATCAGTGGCGCTACAACCTTTTTAGTTCTAGGTCTCAGTTGTATAATAGGGAAGAAGGTGATCAGCCTCCGGTGCCTGACACACGCTTTCGACTTTTTCTTCACGATGTTTTCCTTCATCGAGCTAGTGTTAAATGCACACATAGACACATTGGTCCACCGGGAATCGAACATACGACCGATCAGGGATGAGTGTCGCATCGTATTGTATATTTTTAATATGTTGTAAAAACTTAAACTCCAGCCTGCACTCACATCACTTCACTCTTTATAAATAGTGGTTTAAAGAAGGTAATTTTCAGGGTGGCGCTATTCTTGCATTACAAGATCCGCCAGCTAAAGGTCCCGTAAATACTGGTAACACTCGCAGCTTGCCGATACAGTTACTTCTCGTTCCCGATGCGGCCGGGGTTGCCAGGGGCGAATTATACTGGGACGACGGGGATAGCCTGAGTGAGTTTATATTTTATTCAGAAAGCTGAAATGTATACTTTTGTATGTTTGTCTTGTCTATGGGCTTAATGATTCTCATGTTGAATTTTTTAAATTTTGTTTAGTCTCGCCATAATCTAAAATTGTAACATAATGTCGTTGGGGTTTAATAATGAAAGAAATCATATTTAAAAATAAATTTCTATTATCATAAATCAATTAAGACGGAAATAAAGCACGGTTACCATGGTAACCACATCGTAACCATGGTAACGAACACACGTAAAGCCGTAAATATACATTCACAGACAGCTACGAAGAAGAGAAATACAGCCATTTAATATTCAAGCTACGGGAAAACGAATTGAGCAGCTTTATCCAATGGTGGGGGTATGGGGTACCCGCCATCGATACCATCACAGTTCTGGGTCAAAATCTCATCGAAACCGTGACAGTCAACAACGCCTCGACCAGCTTCACGTACGACAAACCCAGGAAGGTGTTGAAGATCAACGTTAGTATCAATTTGGATAAGCCTTTCGCGGTTAAATGGACGAATAAAGTCATGCAAAAGATATAAAATTATTAAGATTTATTGAAATGTTATTAAGCTGTCAATATTACCGAAATAGATTAGTGGATATCTCAAAAACTATTTAACCAATTTTAATGAGAGTTTAACTGTTCTGTTCTTATTACCGATACCGATATTCGTATAGAAATATCGCCGATACCGATACCGATACTAACGCTTATTGAATTGAAATTAAATGAAGATAAACTGTATCAAGTTCGGTTAAAGTTTTTAACACATTAATAATTAAAATTAACATTGATAAGATTTTTGTAATTTTGTATTTTTTATTTGGTTTAAAAATAACTACGCCTGATAGCAGTTAAAAGCTAGTGTCTAACAAAATGCCGTGCCTCGTTTGCAATGCACCAGATCAAACAGGTTTACATTACTTTTATAAAGCACGGCATTTGTAAAGTGTGTTTGTTTGTTACGGCAATAACAATATCCCGATACCGGTATATCCGCTAACGGTATCG
The DNA here is from genome assembly GCF_905147105.1 of Pieris brassicae. NCBI lineage: Eukaryota > Metazoa > Arthropoda > Insecta > Lepidoptera > Pieridae > Pieris > Pieris brassicae. The sequence goes on from NC_059669.1 coordinate 1,707,228, forward strand.
GTATCGGATGAATCCCAACTAATTCTAATGAATGTGTGACCCATATACACGTTGATGAACGTCTTTATTGGAACTTAAAAAGTATTCGAATATTATATATAAATAATTTTGAAAAAAATTTGGGTGTCTAAATGTGGTCATAAAATATATTTTCAACAGGAATAGAATCCAAACCAAATTACGATTCATACATATTCGTGCCAATTTTTAGTAAATGTTTACGGGATACGGTTAGTTTTAACTGGACGCCGTTAATTTTTCATTTGCTGTGATTTTAATAAAAATGGAAGTGTTTGTTCAGATATTTTTTATCTAGATATAATTTTAGATTGAGAAAGTATGTTAATATGAAATATATAGCAACACTGTTGGATAAATGTCAAATTTATATTAGATCCATTTTTTATATAAAAAATTTAAAGATTTACTCAAAAGTTTATTTGTACAAATATAGTGATCTCGATGTATAAAATGAGTTAAATTTCTAGTCGGTAAGATGAGTAGTTCAAAGTAGAACCGTTTTTACAGTGCTCTTGTCGATATTTAAATTATATATTGTTTATTAATTACAGATATTGTGGATTTAAATAAATTATTATCATAAAAACTGGATATTTTTTAAGTTAACTAATCAAGTCACCGAGTAAATGTCGGTTTGCGTTGCGATTTTGGTACTATATACTTCTAGAAATATCTACGATTCGTATTAATTACGACCGGTTTCCGAACGGAATCCATTTCGGAGTTTAGTATAGTTTTTTCTCTCGCTAGAGGGCAGAGATACATACTTCATGAAAAGTTACGTTCAACCAAAGTTATGGAATGGAATTGCCTAATTTTACGATGATTGAAGTTGGTTTCGTCTTGGTTAAAGAATCTTCGATAATTCAAAGCACCATAAATATTAAAGTAGCCATGATGAGCGCCAACTTTCGAAAGGACAGATCAGTTGCAACGCAAACCTTTTTTTCATTAATTATTTCATTAATTTAACAATGTCTTCCTTGTGTTCCTTAATATTTGTGTACATTTATTATAACTCTTAGTGAATATAGTTCGAATATTAATCTTAAAATAGGGAATATTTAGAAATAATATATTGAGTGTTCACCGCGTGTTGCCATCTTCTAACATTTTTCTAACGTATATTCATTTATTGGATGTAGAACTTTTATTCACGATTTAAAACGAAGTAATTCCAAGGATTTGTCTGTCATTTCTAACCTGTTTTATTATATTAGTGGTATATATACGACTTTGGGAAGGGGTTGTTTAGGTATTTATGTAAATTTTAAATACCGATTATATAGCGTCAGCGCCACCTCTATATGTTCAGAAACGAGAATTAGCGCGAACTGTGTCTCCCGTGTCAAAATAAATACATTTCATTAACATACGACAGTCACACTCCGCGCTTTTTTGTAAAGTTCTCTTAAGAAAAAAACTAAAAACACGAATTTGAACTTAACACTGAACAGCACTCAAGACCGCCAAACTGAGAATTGACAAATAAAATTTGTCAAAAAAATACCACAGGCTTACACTTGACAGACCGTATACATACTTTTCTTGAATCGACTTATTTATATAAAATTAATCGTATATAAAAGTTCTACTATTAAAAACTACTCAATTTTCGTTCATATTTGAAATATTAGTTATATTAAATTTTTATACATATTTTAGTCTAGAAATTTTCTAATTCAATTTTATATTTTTATATGTAAAATTAATTGTTAACGCTTATTTGCAACGGAGCAGGTTTTGTCATTTTGTGATGTAGTTTTATGTTGATATAATTTTTTACTGTGCACTAATAAAGTTATATTCGTCAATTTTTGTGTTTTATTTTTATTTATAATATATGGAAGATAGACGAGCTATAGATGTTAAAATGATTTGCGTCAAAAATTGCAAATTTATTAAAAACGTGCGTAAGACCAATATTGTATATACATTTTTATCAATTATACAACTTTAATAATGTAAATTCCTTAGGTGTACATTTTCTTTTGCAAAAGGGCTTATTGACTGCTAATAGAAAAAAATATATGGAGCATTACACAGTGTACTTTAAATAAGAGTAATAAGAAATTTTCGCTTCAAATTTTTTTATAATTAAATATTTTGATAAATTTTATAATTGAATTAATCTCTTATTTCATTTTTTTGCACATCTATGTTATTATTTCATTTAGAAAATGATCAAATACACACTTATTTAAAGTTTATACACAGTATAATGCTTCCTATCGAATTTTCTGCCATGTTAAATCTTGTGTCCGTCTCTTTTTAATGACGCTTTTCGTTCCATCGACTTGCAAATCAAAACTGTTGCTGACGAGGCAAAGGAATAAAACAATATTATCGTAAAAGTGTGCAGCTATGGAAGCAGTGACGTATAGTGTGGTCGGTGACCTCAGGCGAATGAACGAGACGTTAGCACATGACTCGCTCGCCTGTCCCCCGCCTCCCGCAGTTCAAGTTGCTTTCTTCCGCGCTTGCACCCGCGGGTGGCGCCGGGAGCCCCGTTACGCCCAAGAGCTTGCAGGGGGTATCTGTTCGCGCCCCGCTCAACGACGGGGCGGTCTTTGTGTTGGGCCTGGAGCGGCCCTAAGTCTCGTAGGTGAGGTCCTCGCTCTCGCAGCACTCGCTGGTGTAGATGTTTATCAATGGGGCTGGGAAGCCCCCGCGACGGCGGTAGTGGGGGGTGAGGCGCGCACCGGACTCGCGGTCAGACCACACCGGGTGAGACCCCCGGTAAACCCGAGGGAAGCCCGGCGAGGGACCTGCGGACGAAATCCATTGAGCGCGCCGATTTGCCGGCAGGAGGTTCCCAGCCCATTTGTTTTAAGATGTACTCGGGTCGAAACCGGACCTTTAAGCGGTATCAGGATCCTCCGCGCACACAAATCCTCCGCGCGCACTCCCGCAGTTGCATCACACTGTTTATTAGCAAACGAATCAAATAACAATTTCATCGTGCACATTCTCCACCCTGTGCGTCCTGCGCACTCTCCGTCAGCAGCACGATGATAATCTTGGTTGGTCTTTTTAAAATTCCAACCTTAGTCTGCACCTCGACCACACGGGTGACGCTATCTTTGCCCGAAAAAGTCGCCACGACCCATCCTACAGGCCACCCTAGGCCACGAATTTCCGGGCAGGGTTTCCGTCCACCACGAGCACCAGATGCTCAGGCATCTTCCCTCAACCTGTAGGATTCCGACGAGACTGCAAGACGTTAAACAAATATTCTTTAGTCCATCGTGACCAAAACATCTGCCAGCCGTTGTGTACGCCGTCACCTTTGTCGTGATCCAAGTAAGCGTTTGCAAAGCTTCCGGGTTGTGGCACTCTTGGTGGACCAAGAATAAAGTGTTACGGTGTTAAAGCTTCGGTGTTCTCTGGATGACACGAGAGAAGGAAACTGCATTTCGCAAATTTATATACACGTCTCTAACGTGGCGTGGTGGCAGCAGTTGTTGCTTAGTAGAGCCTCCAGCAATGGTTGTTTTTGGTGGTGGCCGTAATTTTAATTTTTAAATAAATTAGTTTAAAACATTTGGTTTTTTTTAAACGTTCGGCGGTGGCCCTCGTAATTAGTGTGAAAACAGTGTGAATATAGATATACAAATACACGGAGCGATCATGTACTGGTACATGATCATCTATTGGGGGTTTTACCTTAGTAATAATTAATTTACCAAGAAGATTCATTTCTGACATGTGTACTTTGTACGCACGGGTAAATTTTTACAGATGAAACGCAATAATAATAATATAAGCGTCACGAAGATGTGCAGCGTTTTTGTCGAAGGAAAGGGAGAGAGCGATTGAGAGGGGGGGAGAAAGGGCGAACACAGCTTGAAGCAAATAGCCATGAAGCAAGAGTAGAACGACAATAGATGCTATTTTTACAAGATATTTAGATAATGTTGAAACACAAACTTATATTACATATTTTACTTACCATATTGCTGTCACAATACCAATAGAAATCGCGTCGAATAATGTATATCGTAGAAATAAATTTAAAAAATGTATAATTTGTATTAATTTTTGACATTTAATATATTAATGACAATTAAATTCCTAACATAGCTACATTTTTCACTCTGAGTCTCGGAAATCTATAGTTTTAGATTCCTATAAATATGAACAAGACTTAAAAATTATTTTGCCAAAGAAGTTTCACTTCTGAAAAAAGAGTGAAAGTGAGAGTGAGAGTGCTTGTGCGCACTTTTTTTCTTGTTACTCGATATCCTAACTTCCTTCAGTACCATTGATCTGAACCCTTCCACGGGTATAGGCCTCCTTTAGCTTTTCCAAACAACCATGGCTTTCTTTCTCTCTTCCTCTATTCGCTTCCTGCTATATCTTCTCTTTACCTTTAGGACGCCCTCATCTCCGTTCTCTTGGTCTCTTAGTAATATCAATAAAACTCAATATTCGATATGAAAATAATTTATTTGGCTCATACGGAAGAGTATTCGAAAAAATACATAATAAAATATATTTATTTACAATTAAATACGTTTGGTTCACGTGGCATTGACAAATCCACCGAACGATGACTTGGTGGATTCATTTGACACTCATCTGCTGTCACTCCGTAGTTCGGGGAACAGCTCCAGTACGTGTGCGTACCTGTTGGACCCACAGGTCCACCAGCTGGAAGATGTTACATGATGCGTACTTTTTGTACTTACGTTTTTGTACGTTTGTTACTAGTTTTTTTTTTAATTTTATTTGTATTATTTTAGATTAAGTTTCGTGATTCTATACTTTTTACTAAGATTTGGTTATGCACTTCTGTACAAGAAGTTTACCAATCACATTTATTTTTGTAGTTTTTTCCCTAACCACCTAACTTAGGGTTGCCTGGAAGAGATCGCTTGTTAGCGATAAGGCCGTAGGCTGCTTCCCTTACAATTTGTATGTGTTATGTTATTTGTCTTTCTATAAATGTAACGAACTGTAAATAAATAAATACGACCCTAACGGACCTAAACAACCCCCGAACAGGCTTAAACACCCCCTTGGGAAAGGACAAAAGCAAGCCTGAACAGGCTCGTGGCCAGCTAGACGTCTGTTTTTCATTATTTTTTCTGGATCGATGCACCGCGTTCGTTCTACGGTTCACTGTTAGGTTAGTCATTATGTGTGTACCTACTGCAACTAAATCAATATTGTATCAAGAAAAAATAATACTGTGTGTTTAACGCCCTTTCAATGTAAGTACCGGCAAACTTCTTGAGCATTAACACAAGGCGGGAAAGTTTGCACATCGTACACAGCGCGGGACACAAACGTCATCACGCGATCCACACGTCAAAATCCCGCCGCCCCCCTCCCAGTGATACCTAAAAATCGCCTCTACAAAGACATTTGTTCAAGATGTTTGCCGGTATCTGTAGTATAAAGTATAATCTTGAGTAATATGGACTAGGGCAGGGTCGGATTTCGAACTAGAAAATCGCCGCTGTATCTTATGTACAATAACAATTAATAAAAGCCTGAAATATATATTAAAGAGGAAATTTTCCATTCATTATGGAGTGGTCGTTAAGTGATACCCACAAGGACACACACATTACCAGAAAGCTCGCAAATGCGTTGCCGGCCCTTATGAACACATGAAGAAAAATATCTGTTCTCGTCTAATGAGATATTTGATTTGGTTTAAATAATTATTAACCTGTTTATTAAGCAACAGATTCTGCAAAATGTCAAACGCGTTGAGCGCAGCGCGAGGCAGTCCTGGTCCCAAAGCGATGGTTGCGCGTGCGCCGATCGCCGACTCGACTCGAGATCTCGCCGTGAAGCGTTGTTTCACTGCGTCGTTTCTTGGTGATGTGCGCTTACTGAAAAGTATACCAGAAAAGATATATATAGGAAATAAATATATAATAAAGCGTTATTTAAGCGTCATTTATGTAGTCGAATTTTATAGCAATTTTTTTTGTATTTTTATATGGCGGGTGCGTTGCCTGCCTTTGAGGGAGTAGTATACTTTTACTTTGAATAATTGGACACCAGTGGGAGTCGATGCTGATGCTAATGAAATTTTCAATTAATTTATTAAAACAACTATTATATATATTATATTATGATTATTTTTATTTATTTTAGCATTAATTATTTAGATTTAAAAGCATAGCAACGATAAGTTGAATAAATATTTTATTGAAGTCAGAAAATGTGGTAAAAATGTTGCGTTCCGGCCATGAAAAAACAAATAAGTGGCGCTACAACCTTTTTAGGTCTGGGCCGCAGATTTTTTTTTTTAGATCTAAGCCAAAGAGATAGATATAAATGATTATATCTGAAAGGCCGGCAACGCGCTCGCGAGCTTTCTGGCATTGAGTGTCAATTGGCGGCGGTATAACTTAACAGCAGGTGAGCCTCCTGCCCGTTTGCCCTGTTCTATAAAAAAGGCTGACAACGCACTCGCGAGCCCTCTCACGTCGAGAGCGTCTATCGGTGGTGACACTTATAATCAGATTAGCCTCCCCCAGTTTGTTTTCCTGAACAACCCGCCAATTGCTGTCTTACAGCTCCAGCAGATCCTCCACCACTCTGCCAATCCAGCGGTACTAGACCGGCTGAACTGAGCTTTCTTTACCGCCCGATCTCGGCCCATACGCTCAAGATACCCCAGCGAACATAGATGGAAGGATACGTTTTGGGCCCAGCAGAGCACCCAAGGTATTGTGATAAAAACAATAGAGGAAGTAGCTCACCGTGCCCCAATCGTATGAGATGAGCGAGCCTCCTCTCACTCAGCAAGTCCGAGAGGCTCCTGTTCAGCGCAAAACAAACTGCTCTGTCCACGAGATCACGGGATATGGAGAGTATATTCCCGACCACGCCCAGTAAGAAGCTGCGTGTGTTTATTACCTTTATCACTGAAATTAAATAATGGCCTTTATACTATATTTGTTAATTAAACAATATTGAAGTGAAACTTCTTTATCGGCGTTGGAAAAAATTTACACATCACATTTTTCGGTTACGCGTCACATTTTTCCGTTACGCGCCATCTTTTTCTTGTCCCTACCACGGTTGATTCGAAGACATTCGAAGCCATTAATAACAAAAATATATAATAACGATAACAATGATAGTAATTCTATTACAATTAATGAAATTCTGTAATAATCTTAGTAGTGATAAGGTAAAATGAAATAATTGATAATAAAGCCTTTTGTTAAATCTAATTTAACTTTATTTAACCAATTTCTGTAAAGTTGCATTAAGCAGATCATTTTTCGAAAAATAAGGTCATAAAGAAGTTTCACATACGTGTGTAGTAAACTCACACATTTTTTTAAATAAAATTGTTATTATTAATATATTTTTATTACAATTATAAAATACAAAAGTATTTTTATAATAAGCGATTTCAGTTCCTCATAAAATACGGGGATTTTACACGTTATATATATGTACTGTGGCATTTATAATGATACATATTTCGATCATATTACAGTTTTCTTAATATTATAAATACCCTTTGACGAGAAATGTCAAAGGTGAAACGTTTGTACATAACGCGTTATATGAGGTCCAACAAGCGCGTTATGCGAGAATACTCCTACAACACGAAACCGATCTACCGTGTTTTAGTAAAAAAAGGTAGACTATAGATAGTTGGTTGCTGTTACAAAAACAAGCGTCGTTACCATGGTAACAAACCTGGCACGTTTAATCCATGTTTTATAATAGTAGATAAATTTATACACACATATATACATTAGACATTGCGTGAACCCAACAACGTTTTGCTGATACACCATGTCTCGATCCGAGAGCTGAGGCCGAATATCGAAGTTATTCCCAAAAGTCCGGTTTTTAATATTACGGCCGTTACGTTTTCGAACCACCACTTCCGTCACATTTTCATTCACTTCCAGCGCCTCTTCTACGTCACGGGTACCTTGTATTCTGAAAAGGAATGTTATATCATTATAATTTACTAATTATATTGTACCGGACACATCTTACTTTACACCAAAAAATACGATACGAGCTAGGGGATCGGATAGAAAATGCCGTAGATTTCTTCAAGGGTTTATTTCTTGAAAAATTAATGAGGAATTTATGAGCACAAATTAATCGCAGAGATGCACTAATTACACACAAAAACACAGTCACTAATTACTTCACTTATGCACACTTCACACAGTACTTTATCACTTGTATTCACTTTATTCGCACTTTATCGCTTCGGTGTTTCGCTCTTGTTATCGCATTCAAAACTAAAGGTTCGCTTATATATCCCTGGGAATAATTCTAAACAATATTCGAGAACTCTCTAGGCGGGCTTGCTACTGAGTAGCGATTGCACAATTCTAGAACGTCCGCACTCTTTGTCTCTTTCGCACGTTGCTCCGTCCTTGTCGTACGGCGTTCTAGAGTGCTCAGTCTAGTTTCGAGAAAGTTCTGATCTTCTCTCTCTCTCTCTCTCTCACGTATCATTTCGTCCTTGTCTCACACCTAGTAAGTTTGGTCTAGAATATTCCTTCATCAAAGGGGTATACCTAGGCCTGAAAACGCCTGAAAACGGGTCTCCTGGAAACTGCACCACTCGACTACACATGTTCTGAAGCTGACTGAAAACTAGGGTAACATTATGGAAATTACAATTTTCTAATATGTGATTGACCCTCTCCTGAAACGGTCAGAAATCATATTACAGCCTGCTGAAAAGTTCTCTAAGTAGTGGAAAAATCTAGAAACATTGCAGTCGACCCGTCTTCGTAACAATATAATCATACAAGGCAAAGTGGCATATAGAAAGCACCTGAGCGCAGACGCACGTTGGCCAACCCTCGGAAGGAGATGGCAGTATGAAACGAAGAATTTAATAATAACATGTGAACGTAACACACACATACTCAAGAAACTGTTGAACAAAGGCTTTGTTCGACACATATTTCTAGGATTTTCTGTTAAACTTATACAAAAAGTTGTTAAATGAAATAAGTGCTGAATCATCCTAGTTGCCGATGTTATTTACATATACATATGGTACTTAATACCTTTGTAACGTAACTGTGTTCTATAATACGTTATCCTAACTGTGGATGGGAATTACTGGTGGATACGCAGATTAATAAAAGGACTTCGGTACTCAATACTGTAGTTTATATTTTCCCCAATACTAATCCACGTCCACACGCGATCGCAGTGCGCAGTAACTACTGATCGCTAGTTCATACTTCTCTATCATACATCAAAACGCTTACTCGACACATTCATGCTTACACGTGTCCCTACAAATTTTTACATTCACAAAAAAATTTCATAAAACAAAATTTATTCAAAACACTATAAACTATACCTAACACACCTGCAGTTACATTGCGATAAGCACAGAGGGTTAAATTACGCGTAGCTTGCAGTAGGCGTCGTCACTGGCTGGGAGCGCATAACAACGGTTTGCTGCGTTGCCATTCTTGATAATTTTCACTGTAACATAGTTAAATGTGCTTACCACAACGTTACCTCGTAACTAGGTGCTTGTTTGCTAAAATAACTAGGCTAATATTTAAACTAGTTGAAACTCAATTTTACATTTCGCAATCCAAATACCTATCACTATGCATTTACTTTGACATAAATTGTAGGTAATGAATTTGCTTACTTACTTAAAAAACTGTAAGTCCAATAAATTTTAAATACAATAAACGAATAATACCTATAATATCTAATAAAATACTTTTAACAATTAAATCTTACTGGTAATTTTACCCTTCTGCCACTCTTGGTTATTTTACCATTTCCGGATGTAGTGTCATGTGTACATTTATCGCTAACAGTTAATTTGTTATCAATAGATATACAATTCTTTTTCAGTTCGGTACAATCGTCATGGCTTGAATCATATAACAAAAAGGCTGGCTTCAACCTGTCTATTGATATATTTATAATTCTATTAGGTAATTGGACAGAGTATACTTTACCTTTTCTTGCTACGACACGATAAGGACCATCGTACGGTGTCGTTAACGGCCTTCGTACCGCGTCGTTCCGTATAAAAACATGTTCACACTTACCTAACTCGATATGTACAAAAATGGTACGCGAGTCTCGCATAGAACTCGATACTGGCTTGAGATTGTCTATACTATTTCTTAATTGGTTCACAAATTCATACTCACCAGCACTTCGCTTATCCGAGACATTGTAAAAGTCTCCAGGTAATCGGAGTGTTTGCCCATATAAATATTCGGCCGGACTTGTGCCGTTGTCGCTTCTCCCTACCGAGCGCAAGCCTAACAACACAGTGGACTTACTTTGACTTAATGTCCTATAGCCCCTAGGAGGGGCAGAGGGCGTCCACAGTGAGTCTCCATCGCGTTCGGTCTTGAGCCTCGTGTTTCACCTCGCTCCAAGTCTTTCCGGCCCTCTTTGCCTCGTCCGCAACTGTTCGGCGCCAGGTTTGTTTGGGACGGCCACGCTTCCGCTTTCCTTGCGGATTCCAATCAAGCGCCTGCTTGGGAATATGATTGAGATCCCTTCGGAGTGTATGGCCTATCCAATTCCATTTGCGTCGCTTGATCTGCTGGCTGATCGGGGTTTCTCGACAGCGCTCCCAAAGTTGCTCGTTAGAGATCTTTTCAGGCCAGTAGATGTTCAGAATACGGCGAAGACAGCGGTTAACGAAGACTTGGAGTCGGTGCGAGATGTGTTTGGTGACCTTCCACGTTTCACACCCATAGAGCAGCACAGATTTGACGTTGGATCCGAATATTTTAACCTTGATTCGACGCGTCAACATCCGTGACTGCCATATAGGCCGAAGTTGTGCAAAGGTTGCTCTGGCCTTGGCAATGCGCGAAGTGATGTCCTCTTCTGTACCTCCAGTTTCAGACACGACGCTTCCGAGGTAAACAAATTGTTGAACGCTTTCTATGTCCTCTGCACCCACCCGCATTGGGGTGCGATTCTCAACTCCAACACGAATTTCTTTCGTTTTCCGGGTGTTGATTTTGAGTCCCGCAAATCCCGCCTCGCGTTCCAGGTCGTCCAACTTAGACTACATGTCGCGGTGCGTGTGACTCAGCAGACAGAGGTCATCGGCATAATCCAAATCTTCTAAGATGTTGGTTAATCCCCACTCTATTCCGCGACGATGGTGATGATGTATGCGATCCATAATCCCGTCGAGAACAACCAGGAAAAGTAGTGGCGAGAGTAAGCAGCCTTGCCGGACGCCTGCGTGCACTTGAATATCGTCTGAGACGAGACCATCGTGAATCACTCTACAAGAATAGTTCCTATAGCTGGCCTTAACTAGGTTAATTATCTTTGGCGGGACACCAATGTTAGAGAGTCGCGACCATATGCTGCTCCATCTCAACGTATCGAAAGCTTTTTCGAAGTCAACAAAGGTAAGATAAATCTCTCTCTGCCATTCTGATGCCTGTTCGAGAATGATACGAAGAGTGTTAATTTGGTCGGTACACGAGCGGTTAGGCCGGAAGCCAGCTTGTTCTATGCGAAGGAGAGGCTCGACGGCTGCAGACAACCTGTCCAAGATAATTCTGCAGAAAACCTTGGAAGGGGCCGAGAGCAAGGTGATACCTCTCCAATTGCTGCATTGGCTTAGATCACCTTTTTTGTGCACAGTAATTTGAAGGCCCCTATTCCAGTCCTCCGGAAGCTTCTCGCTGGCCCAGATTTTCCCAATCAAAGGTGTCAGCGTGTCGACGGTAGTAGCCAAGTCCGCTTTTAACATTTCTGCGGCTATTAAATCAAGCCCTGGTGCTTTACCAGTCTTAAGACCCAAGACCGCTCTCTCCACTTCATCACGTGTAGGTGGTTCGATATCGATGTCTAGTGGCCTGGGTGGTGGAAATGTGTCTTGCATGCCTCCATGCGTAGCTGTGGGACGAAAGGTTTCCTCGAAGTGTTCACGCCAGCGTCGTAGTTGCCCTTCTGCTGTTACGATAAGTTGACCGTCTTTTGATTTTAGAGGCTTTTTATGCTGACTTATCTTTCCTGCCAAGATTTTAGTCGCTTGATACAGTTCTCCCATGTTGCCGGTGTTAGCGGCAATTTGAGCGTGGTCGGCAATACCGTCAACCCACAACCTTCTGTCCTTTCGCGAGCTGCGATATATTTTCTTACGAATCTCCCGATACTGCTGTCTGAGGTCGGCTTGTTGTAGTTCGTCGTTGGTTCCTAGCAGTTTTAGGTGGAGTTCCCTACGGTCGTTTATCAGCTGCCAAGTAGCTTGTGACATCCAATGCACGCGCGAGTGCTTAGTATGACCTAAGACAAAAGAGCTGGTCTCTGTGTAGGCCACTTTGATGCGTTTCCACTCTCCGTCTATTGAGTCATCGTCGGCGAGAAGTCCGGTGAAGCGGTTACGAAGTTCAAGCCTGAACCTGTTCAAAATTTCAGGATCTCGCAGTTTAGTGACGTCAAACCTTCTTCCAGCTCTACCAGGGGCACCAGCTAGTCGCGCAACTGCAATCTTGAGTCGCATTTCGACTACTTTCGTGGTCGCTGTCAATATCAGCGCCTCTTCGGTTTCGGACATCGAGGAGTGACGAGCGCCACTTCGAACTGATCGCAAGGTGGTCAATTTAGTTTTTCGTGGAGCCATCAGGGGAGTTCCATGTGTACTTATGTACATCTCTATGAATAAAAAGTGTCCCACCGATGGTCAGGTCATGGTGTTGGCAAAACTCTATAAACCGTTCACCATTCTCGTTCCGTACTCCGAGTCCATGTTTGCCCATGTTGCGCTCACAGTTACTGTTTTCGCTTCCCACTTTTGCGTTAAGGTCTCCCATGACGATCACAATATCTTGTTTCTTAATACCTTTAAGTGTGGCATTTAGAGCGTTGTAAAAGTCATCCTTGATGTCTTCCGCAGACGTGTTAGTGGGAACGTAACACTGCACAATGGAGATCTTCCGTGCTCTTGAGTTAAAGCGGGCCCAAATGATTCGGTCTGAGATCGGTTTCCAGTCCAAAAGACTTTTCTTTGCGGAGTTAGAGAGGAGGAAAGCGACGCCATATTCAAGGTCGTCATCCTCATTTTCCTTCCCGGAGTATAGAAGAGTTAGGCCTTTGGACGTTCTCAGTTCGCCAAAACCATTTCTACGCACTTCACTTAAACCAAGTATTTGTAGATTATATCTAATCATTTCTGCTTCTGCTTGTGCTAGTCGAGTGTACTTAGCGTTTTTATATTCCAAAAAGCAATTCGTGTCCGTGATTTAATGCCAAAGGTCGTCGGTAAAAGATCGGTCCGGTTTCTCACTGTTTCGGTTTCTTGAATCGTTGGTTTTTCAGGCAAGCAGGAGATTAACCCACTGTGCCCTAGTCTGATAGTGGGGCTGCCACTTTAGAGCATCCAGACATGCTCGGTTTTATACGGGTTACCTCCCTAGTGAGTGGATTCTGTTTTAAGGCGCAGAATATTCGCCTTTGCCCTGCATCCTCAGCTCATCTGCAGCTCTAGGTAGTGGGCACGCGTGAGCGTGGCTGCAGTAGGTCCCAGGGTGGACGACTAGGACGTGGATGACTCGGACTGGTCGGGGTTCTGCTTATACTAGTGTTCCACTACGTAACACAGCAGAATGCTGACCTCACTCCATCAGCGATTCCCACCAACACCAACCCCAACTTCCCACCCCGAACAACACAGTGGGCAATTCTTTAAACCAACAAGTATTCTCAATAAGCCAAGCTGTTAAGGCTTGTTTCATACTCCGATGCCATCTCTCGACTATCCCGTTGGCCTGCGGTCTGTAAGGGCTACTACGAATTTTTTTTACTCCTAATACTTTTAAAAGCTCACTAAATAGATTGCTCTCGAATTGACGTCCTTGATCGCTTGTTAGACGATCAGGCACGCCAAAACGGGCTATCCAGGTGTCATAGAACACTTTGCCTACAATGATGCCTTATAATTTCCTAAACAAAAATTCCATACTGAATCCACTTCAGTCTGGGTTTCGACCTGGACATAGCACGACTACTGCTCTGGTCAGAGTAGCCGATGATATTTGCGAAGGCATGGACCACAAACAACTCACAATTCTCACACTGCTAGATTTCAGCAACGCTTTTAATACTATTAATTTTAAAATTCTAATGGGGTTGCTTAGATCTATTAATATTTCTTCTCATGCTGTTAACTGGTTCTCTAACTATCTTAATGGGCGCCGCCAGTGTATTAAGACAAGCGATTGCATATCTCAGTGGAGTTTGATTGAATCTGGCGTTCCGCAAGGTGGCGTACTTTCTCCTCTTCTCTTTGCTATATTAACTCCTTAACTTTCCGACTTTCAACTAATTTTCATTTATACGCTGACGATCTTCAAATCTACGTACAATCAAGTCTCGATGATCTCCCGCAAGCCATACAATCTACCAACAATGAGCTGGCAAAGATAGTTGACTGGAGTAAAAAATTTAGTCTTCTAATCAATCCCAAAAAGAGTAAGGTATTAATTATTGGCAGCCTCTATTTCACGACGAGAATTGATTGGGCCAGGATACCCCCCATCCATATCGATGGTGTAATTTTAAATTTTAGCCGTACAGTAAAAAATTTGGGGGTTTTATTTGATCAAAATTTATCCTGGGAGCAGCATGTTAAAGAAGTTAGCCGAAAATTATACGGTGCCTCCAGTATCCTTCGACGTCTTAGTAATTTTTTTCCCTTTAGTACCAAAACCTCACTGGCGCAATCTCTCCTCCTGCCTTTACTGGACTACGCCGATTCCTGCTCCTCCGATCTTAACGAGGAATTGCTAAATAGACTGGATCGTCTCCAAAATTTCTGTATCAGATTTATATTCGGTCTAAGAAAGTACGATCTCTGCGTTCCGTAAGCGGCTAGGCTGGTTGCCAATTCGTCAGCGACGCGATGCTCATGTTCTTCATCTCCTATATTCCATCCTGTTCAACCCTAAAACTCCTTCCTATCTCAAAAATGATTTCAATTTTTTGGGAGCCCATAACTATAGCTTACGCTCTTCCGAAAATTATACCCTTGAAATCCCATCTCATAACTCCTCCTTTCTTGGCGATTCCTTTAAGGTCTCCGCAGTTAGGCTATGGAATTCACTTCCCGTCCCTATTCGCTTAGCTCCTTCTTTATCTTCCTTTAAATTTCTTCTGTACAAACATTACCTGTCCACATCGTATCCCGAACTTTCTTACTAACTACTAACTGACGTGACACTTATCTTAAATTATCGTGATTTATGTGTCTTTTTACTCTTTAATGTATCTTTAATATTTTATTCCTGTTTAGTTTTGTTTTAATAACTGTGTATTACATGTATTTTGCACTACTTGCCTATCTTATTTAATACATTTATTTTTTCTTTACTCACAGTGGTTGCCTGGAAGAGATCGCTCGTAAGCGATAAGGCCGCCAGTTGCCCTCCTTTTGATTTAATTATGTTAATTTTTATTTTTATTTTGTAGTGTAACGAAGTGTAAATAAATAAATAAATGTCCACTGTAATTTCCTTTACAGGAATAGCCTCTGGCCAATGAGTAAATCTGTCTATCATTGTAATAAGATATCTGTACCCATGCTCCGTGGTAGGTAAGGGACCTACGATATCTATGTGTACATGAGATAAGCGATTCGCTTCGGGGAATTTTTGTAGTTCTGAAATGGTGTGCCTACTTATTTTCGATCTCTGGCATTGAATACATTTTCTGGCCCATTGACCTACGTCACGATTTAATCCTGGCCAGAAAAATCTTTGCGATACTAACTTACGTGTATTAGGGCCACCTAATACCCGGATGACTTGTGTCATGTACATTTTTGAAAACCATATTCCTAAAGTTTTCCGATATATATGGCCTACACACACTAGTTGAAACCTCACTGTATATCATTTTTTTGCTATTAGGAATGAGAATTTTATTTAAAGAAATATTGTCATTCTTTTCGCTCAACAACTTTGCTAGCTCAGCATCGCATACCTGGCTGTCCGCTAATTCCTCGTAATCTATCGCCGTCGGGCAGTGTATAGTCCGCTTTTATGTATTAAATGTTCGTTGTAAATTCACTAATAAATAATAATTGTCTTGTCCGACTGGGTGTGTCATTTTTACTCTCTAATTTGTTCAATGCATAAGTTAGGGGTTTATGATCTGTAAATACAGTTAATTCTCTCCCTTCAAACATATATCTAAAATGCTTTATAGCCATAAAAATAGCTGTTAATTCCCTATCATACGTGGAATATTTCTGCTGGGCATTTGTGAACTTTTTTGAAAAGTAACCTAAAGGCAACCAAGTTTTATTAACCCATTGTTGAAGGACTCCCCCGGCACAACTCTGTGACGCATCGGTCATCAAGGATAAAGGAACATTAGGCACGGGGTGTGAAATCATTACTGCGTTTTTAAGTCCTAATTTGCATTTCTCAAAAGCTGATATTGATTTTTCTGTCCAAACTATTTCGGTCTTGTCTTTCTTCTTACTATTCTTTAAATATTCATTTAATATCGACTGATCTTCAGACGCCTTAGGTACACTAGCTCTATAGAAATTAATCATTCCTAAAAATCGCCTTAACTGATCTACTGTTTCAGGGCGAGGAAATTTTACTATCGCCTTAACTTTGTTATCAAGCGGTCGAATTCCGTCAGTTGAAACATTATAGCCTAAAAATTCCACATTAGACTTTCCAAATTCGCATTTATTTAAATTTATGGTTATGCCAAAATCATTTAACCTTTCAAATACTTTTCTTAAATGCATTTTGTGTTGTTCCATATCGTCACTAGCAGTAATTATGTCATCAATAAAATTAAATAAAAAATCTAAACCTTTTAATACGTCATTGTTCATGAATCTCTGGAATGTCTGGCTTGCATTTTTAAGGCCAAAATTTAAACGTGTAAATTCCCATAAACCAAAATTTGTGATTACTGCAGTCTTTTCTATGTCCTCTGGTGCCATCTTCACATAATGGTATGCCTTATTAATATCAATCTTTGAAAAAACTTTCTTACCTGCTAAAATATACGTGAAGTCGTGGAACCTTGGAACGGGGTAACGGTCCGGTTTGGTAATAGCGTTCAATCTTCTATAGTCTCCAACCGGCCGAATGTCCCCATTCTTTTTTTCAACTACGTGTAATGGACTGGCCCACTCACTCTTTGACGGTCTGCATATCCCCATTTCTTGCATTCTACTAAATTCTTGTCTTACCTTATGATAACGATCCGGTGGTAAAGGACGGGCGCGTGCAAACACCGGCTTACCCGTCGTCTCAATATGGTGGTAAACATCATTCTCGTAATCACGAACAAAATTCTTGAAATTTACCGGCTTAGTAATTTCAGGAAATTCCGATAATAAGTCAAGAAAAGGATGGTCCTAACCTATCGTGCTAACTGATGGTTCATCGCAATTGACGATTCTACCAAATGTCAATAAATTTGTCTTCTTATCAATAAGTTTCTTAGCTACTAAATCTACCAATAAACTATGGTGCTCTATAAAATCCGCACCTAATATCGCTTGGTTAACGTCCGCAATAATAAATGTCCAGCGATATGGACGCCGTAGTCTGAGATTTAAATCTAGAGTCTTTACACCATACGTTTTAATTTCACTATTCTGTTTACGAGTGGCTGGAATAACAGACACGTTGGCACCTGTGTCCACTAAAAATTGAGGTCCACTGTCCTTGTCGTAAACGCTGAGGCGGTGGTTTTTACCCGGTACCACGTCTGCCGCCTTTACAGACTGTACCTGTCTTAGTTTTCCGAATGATTTTTCTCATGTTGTTTCCAAGCACAAGGCTGTTCGCACTTCCTCGCCCATTTCCTGTACTTATAATGCCAGTTACACAACCAATTTTCGTCACCTGGTTTCTGGATCTCGATCGCCCGGTAGAACGATGCCTGCTGAATCCACGGCCACGGCCGCGCCCACGAAAAACACTGCGTCGATGTTCTTGTACTTCTTCTCGCAGTGACGCCACTTCTAAATTTAATTTCCGCGTTTGTGACATAATCTCTATCATAGGCTCGCTACCACCGGTGCTGGAGCTTACCGCTGCTACCTCGCCGACAGCTATATTCTCCATTATTTTTTCCGCAATCCTGGCCAAATTCTCTAGATTTTGGTCATGGCTAACCGTGAGAACAGTCCGCACAGCCGTCGGCAACCTTGAAATCCATAGGTTTCGGAGGTTCTGCTCCGACGTTTGTGCATTTCTGCCTAATTCTTTCATTCGTCGGAGCAGTTGAGATGGTTTTTGAGTCCCGAGCTCCATCTCACTGACTAATTTTTGAAACTGCCGTTCAGCGCTTTCTTCGTAAACTTGTAATAAACGTTATTTTAATGCCTGGTATTTGTTACTTTCAGGAAGTTGCAACAATAAATCGCTGACTTGTTGTAGTACCTCACGTCCAACTTTAGCCACCACCAGATTAAATTTTGCCTCGTCTCCTTGTTTTTGTGGAGCCAAAATACTTTCCAGCTGCGCAAACCATAGTCTTGGCATCTCAGTCCAAAATTCCGGTATGCGTGAAATATTGTAATTGCTGCCAAGTTAGTCGATTGCGTGGCAATGTTGTCTTCTGATACCGTAAAGTGTCTTTTTTCACTGGTTTGTTTTGGCAGGGGTAGGGGTTGTTGTTGCTGGAGATTTTGCTGATCCGGTTGGAACATTATGGAAAATTGTCCTTTTACTTTTACACTTTTTAAAACAGCACTAATTTTAAACCAATCCACAGTTTTTAATGTCTCACTTAAAGTTATTTTGAAGGTTCACGTTTCAAAGTGGGGTCACCACTGTAACGTAACTGTGTTCTATAATACGTTATTCTAACTGTGGATGGGAATTACTTGTGGATACGCAGATTAATAAAAGGACTTCGGTACTCAATACTGTAGTTTATATTTTCCCCAATACTAATCCACGTCCACACGCGATCGCAGTGCGTAGTTACTACTGGTCGCTAGTTCATACTACTATATCATACATCAAAACGCTTACTCGACACATTCATGCTTACACGTGTCCCTACAGATTTGAGATTTTACGTCTGATGATGAAGCAACTCTTTTGGCTATATTATTTGGTGTATCATATTCTATAATTCACTGAAACAATCAAATAAACAGATATTTCCTGTTTGTCAGCAGCCATGTCAAGATTGTGCCTTGTCTTTGAAAATAAAGCTTCAATAAAACAATTTTTTAGTAAAGTTAGTTTATTTAAAAATATTTCAACTTATATTTATTAATTTAATCAAAGCTTAATATTAATATATTATATGGTCTTATTGCCGTTCTCAGAGTAATTCATTAATAGATAATAATTTCAACAGAATTTTAATGTATGTCTATAATGAACGACTCTTAGTACAACTAATATTTTTTTCTATAGACATCAAAAGCATTATTTATTGTTGTTTCATAAGGCACTTTTTGTTGGCATATTACTTTGAAAATATATTAAAAAGTCACAAATATCTTATGAAAATTATTCATTTATACTGCGCTTAAAAAATACATGAAATAATAATTGCACATCACCACACCTCAATAAAAATACACGTTCAGATTATCTTTTAAATAATTAGACGATAGCACCATTACAACTAAATATTTTTCACGATGATAAAACACAACCTAAAGCTAACAACATCTTAAATACTGGCAGTTACATAAATTACTAACGAATTAAAAAAAACGCGGGAAGTTTGACTGACTTATGACATATACAATTTTGACAAAACAAAACAGCTTAAAAACAACCTTATTTGAGTTTGATTAAATTAAAAAAAAAATGGACTTCAAACACATTAATATATTCCACAACTATTTCAATATTTTGAGACTATCACTAGTATATTTATAGTATATTTAACAAATAATATATTTGTACTGTCTATAAAGCAATGGCACTATAGTACATTATAATTAACAACTGAAATCGTTGGTATAAAAGATTAATTTATCGAGCACAATTAACATTGGTACGTAACTACTACTTTAGACTATAATCTGAATCTCATTGAATGTTAAATTATATATAATTAATGAGTTAGTCACATTTACTTATAATTGGTTTATTTTTTTTTTATATTGTGAGATTTTCGATAATAACATTATTAAAACAATTTAAATGCTTTGAAGTATTTTTTTGTAGTTTCACACACATTTAAACAATTTTTAGAGAAAAATAATATAGCTAAAATATTGAAACCTGTGTACTAACCCAAAGCTAAGCTAACTTACCATCGGCGCCTCGGTCAAATAAAAAAAAAAACAACAAGTCAACAACTTTATAACGTAAGGTCTTACGACCCTAAATAGGGTTTTACTTTAAGTCTTCTTAGTTTTGTTTAAATGGCCAAATATAAAATATTTTTTTTAAAAGATTACTTAGATGCAAAAATAATTCAACAACTGACTTTTTACATTTAGCCCATAAGTAAATATTTGTGCATAATATTGTCTTTTGCTAAGATAGCTTTTATTAAACATTGAAAGAAAACACTTTTTTACCGGATTGAAGCTATGTATTATTAATTTATAATTATTTTACATAATTTTAAATTTGTGTCACCGTGACCACGCACTCTGTAAAGCACGCGAAACTTCGGAAAAAAATAAAATTATGTAAAATAATTATAAATTAATAATACATAGCTTCAATCCGGTAAAAAAGTGTTTTCTTTCAATATTTGTGCATTTTCTCTGAATCTTTACTTCATTAAGACAAAATAATTTGTTCAACACTTGACATTTTCTCTCTGTGTATGTATTTGTACCTCGATATCCTGTTATATGGAGTGTCTACACGCCTTTTTTTTGTTATATATTTCAAACTGTTAAACTCTAAACGGAAACTTAATATTTAGCGGGTTAACGTTTCATTTTCTCCAAAATGGGCAGGATCATTTCGAACGATGGCCGCTTACCGGGATCTTCATTCATGCAGATCTTAATCAATTTCGAAATGTGTGGCGAAATACCAGGTGGAATGCTCACACGCAGACCTTCGAGAGCTATCTTCATGCCACACTCCATTGGGGAGAGATCGGCGAATGGAATCTGAAAAGATGTTAATTGAAAATATTCTAAAAATGTTTACCTACGTGTCTAACTAACCGAATGAGGCTTGAAACAAAAAATTGAGGCAAATTTTAAATAAGCTGTACTGTATTTTTTTTTTGTATAGGCTATCTTAATTTGACATAAAGCGTATTAGGCTCTATTGTCGAAAGACCTAAGCCTGCCCTACGAGTGAAAGAGGCACATATATCTTACTCAGAGAGACCCTTGATACTACTCTAACGTTGTGTATCCGAATCCTAGCTATACTTTCTTAAACTTAAAGGCACGGACTTAAAGGCAATAGTTTTATATCGTTAATGTATAATGTTTTTTTTTTGTAAATTCCGACAATAGTATGACAAGCCCAAAGAATTGTTGGTGAAAAATATTTTCAGCAAAAAGCTTCCGGTTTCGATGAAATTTATAGTAATAAATTTTGGATTACACGAGGGTTCAAATCAATGAATATAAAAGCGAGATAATTATCAAACCTCTCTCGTGGCCAGCTCCCACAATAAGACAGCGAAACTCCACATGTCAGCGGCCTCCCAGTTCCTCTTGGCGCTGGGCTTCTGCAGCGCTTCGGGCGCCATCCAGGCAGGGGCATACACGCGGCCCCTCTCTTGGAACGAGAATTTCGAGTCCGCCATGTTTATACGGGCCGTGAGGTCTTCGTCGATCTGGAATTATTACATACATAATGAATAAATTTAACCTTTGGTATATATACACATTTGTTAAATGAAACGATATGAATGGACACATTGCCAGAACGCTCGCAAGTGCGTTGCCGACCTTCTAGAAATTGTTCGGCTCAAACTTGTCACAACAAAATAAAAATGTATTCTCAATTTGCTATCAACACAAACACATAAAATTAAGTTATTACACAGATTATATGAATAATATTAACAGAAACAATTTCCCTTAACTAACCTACACAGTCTTCATAACTTTGTGAATGCTAAGGCAACCCAACAACGGGAACAATACACGTAAAACCAACCTTTCGACTAAAACTAGGTGTAGTTAATATAAGTGTAAGTGCGGTATATCAGACACACGAACATAGTGTCAAAATATGAACACAAAGACTGTTAATGAACATTACCTTAGTTTAAGCTATTCACTAGTATTGTAGAAAATTCAATATAATATTACTTATTAGCCATAATTATTGTAGAGTTCAGATTGTAATTCATTTAAAGCACTCTCGTTTGTGAACTTTATAAGAAGGAAAAAAGTACACTTACCATAACATGCTTGCTGTTAAGATGATAAGTGGGCAGAATCCTGTCCCTTTGCAGGGAGTGGAGATAGGCAAGCCCGGCGGCCACATCTCTCGCCAGACGCAAAGCCGCGGCTGCGTCTACTACTACGCGACCCCCGGCCCCACCGTGGAGAAGAGAATACAGTGAGCCCCAAGACATATATTGAGATATCACTACCAAAGATGGGGGAGAGACACAGCATCCCACCTAGAATAGTAATTATAAATTTGTTAAAACCTGGCCCAATTAATTAATCTATAGTTTATTAAATGGCCTACCAAAATGTTATTTTAATGGAAAATAAAGATTATTCTCAATCTGTATAAAACATAGCGTCCAAAAAGCGTTATAGAGTAAAATAACTTGTAAATAATCATTATGAAAAAATCTAAAATCTCGTGACGCAAAATTACAGAAACGTACTATGCTTTTAAATAATGCATGTCGTCGTCTGTCTATTGCTAATGCTGTCTTGTAATTAGTAATTAGTCAGTAATTGACTGTTTTTAATCGAAATATATGTATTTAAGTAATTTAACACAAATCGCAAAATGATAACACGTAAAAAATATCGACTGGTACGACGCCATCTTGCCTAGAAAAAGGTTTTGGCGGGATCATTAAATTATGAACACAGAATTTATCATTCAAATTAACAGAATTTAAATTAATTTAAATTTAAGAACAATTCGTATATGGTTTTGTTACTAATAAATAATCTTAATTGGTTTTAACATCTGATCAAATAGTGGCCAAATATAAGTATATTATAGATAGTTTTTTTTTATCACAATCATTAAAATTATCATTTTCGTTGAGACCTGTGGCTACGTATACAATACTTTTTTTTACTGTCTACTGTCAATTGTTTTAGGATTCAGAAAAAAAATACTAAATTTTTTATTTGTGTATGTGAGTACCCAAAGTTATAGTCAAAAATCATTTATTCATATAGGTAACTCAATGTACACTTATGAACGTCAATAAAAAAGAAATATACATTAAATGCTTCTAATTTTACATTTACTGCCAGTTATCAAACCAAGGGCGTAGAATGGAAGAGAAGAACTGGCAATAAACTCTCCGCCACTCTTTTTAATCGCCAAGATTTTTTTTTGTATCACACAACGTTTGTAAGGAGCTGTAACCATCACACTATGTTCCACATGACATCAGCAGGAGGCATGGTGAAATAGAAGCACGCCCTTACCGCCCACGAACAACACGCAAATATATAGTCAAAATTAACTACACAAAAGTATGTAATGAAAACTGTGTATCAATAATACTTACAACAGGCAATATGTTAGGGTGAGAAAATATCCTGAGTTTAGGGAATTCTTCGTTGAAGTCTCGTTGCACTCGCGGCGTACATTCCCTTACAGCGATTATTTTTGCAACTATATCATTCTTCTGCCAACGACCGCGCCATGTTTCGCCTGAATTAAAATCGATTTGATTAATTTATAACGTTATACAATATTTTTTTTTTTTTAATAATTTTATGGCCTGGTAACGAGACCTTCAAGCCAATACAATATTAAGTTATGTATCAATAAAGTAACAATACAATGAAATATCTACTTATTTACCAAACATTAGGCTGACAGCCAATTAACACCTTAATAGGCTACACACACTATTCAATAAATTCTGTAATCTATGGTAAATTTAAAAAAATAGCATAAGAACCTTTTAGGTCTGGTCTTACTGAGTCACGTTTTTTTTAATATTATGGCAATATATTAAAAAAAATATATTGCCATAATAGTTTTAACTTTATGTCAGTTTGAAGTAAAAGGTTGGTAAACTACACGCGAAAAAAAATATGTTTATGTACAAAATATGTACATAAACATATTACATAGTTTTATTGATTATGATAAAAGAGAGGTTACATTATAATACAATAAATGATAAAGCAAAAGCCAAGAGTCACGATGTTTTCCATCACCGTACGAGCGATTGTTTTTTTTTTTAATAATTTTATGGCCTGGTACGAGCGATTGTTAAATGCACACGTAGACAGAAAGTAGAGCCAAAGATCGAACCTACGACCAACACTGCACTAATCTATGGTACATAGGTATACTAAAAACGAATCAAAAGAAAAAATCCTTTCAAATAAATAAATTTTGGAACAGTGTTATATAACAAAGTGGTACTTTAATTTCTGTTAAAATTATTATTAGACACAATTTATTTTTATTTTTAATAATTTTGATAAGTTGTAATTTGTTATTACACAATTATTATACAATTTAATGAAAATATTCATTATTGTTTATTTAGATTAATTAAAGTTGGTTCTCACCGGAAGGAGTAACAGCAATGCGCGTATGTAAGGCTAGTTCGTTTATATTAATTCCCTTGTGTCGGGAGAGGGTGGCATCCCGACTCCTAGTCTTGAGTCCCAACCAGGATTGGTCCTTGAACTGAATCTTCTTTAAATCCTGGCCTTGATTAACGGCCAATTCATGTAATCTAGAAATAAAGAATATATAAAAATTATGCTTGTTCTCAAAGGATAAAAAACTGAGTCTCACTCAATGGAATTAAGAGTTCCAGGGCTGGGCAGGGTATTGTTATAACACTATTTGTATTTCATACTATTAAGTATATCTAAATACATATAAAGAATATTCTTCTTCTTCTCTGCTCTTAACCTCAAACATACCTCTGAACAAGTTGACCCTTGGTTTTGTCAAGTGGTGTGTCACCATCCTTATTGGCCAATGACACCAATGCTCCAGCAATCACCAAGTCTTCAGCAATGGCACTGTAGCCCCAAAAACAGGCATAATGCAATGGAGAGTTGCCATGTTCATTAGTGAAATTTACATCCACCCTATTTTGTAACAGCTGAAATAATTTTACATTTTGTTACTAGAACATTGCAGTTCTGATTTGGAATGTTTTGTTTTGATAAAAATCTCCTCGCTAAATAATAACTAAATATGTATGTCTATTTGCAGTACCTAAGTTATTTTAAAAGCTGGCACATTATAAATAGAAATATATTTAATACTTACCAATTGTACAATAGGTCTATGTCCGTGTGCAGCAGCTAGATGTAATGGTGTGTCATCCCCCATGTTTGTAACATTAATCCGAGCACCTCTTCTAATAAGCATCTCAACAATCTTGATGTGACCTTCTTTACAGGCCCAGTGTAGAGGGCTGAAGCCATGGTCATCTCTAAAAGAATTGTCATAGTTACAAATGAGGAAGGAGAAATAACAGGAAAAATGTATTTTTGGTCTAATGATTCATGGGTTTTTGAATATTTTAAATATCTTTATATATAAATATAATTCTTTCAACTAGACAGATATTCCATGGTTTTGTTACTATATCTTTAAGTTTCATTTATTAGCCAGTCTTAGAAGTTTTGTCAGTCATATTTTACCCCGTGTCCAACTCTATATTTCTTATATATAACGAATAACCTAAGCATTATTGCTTCTTAAAAAATAAGTGTTTTAAACATCTGCTCGCGCTGTCCAACACCAAATTACGTACATATTGTGGGCG
Organism: Pieris brassicae; assembly: GCF_905147105.1. NCBI lineage: Eukaryota > Metazoa > Arthropoda > Insecta > Lepidoptera > Pieridae > Pieris > Pieris brassicae. The sequence continues at coordinate 1,733,115 of NC_059669.1, forward strand.
ACAAGGGCGTAGGTTTAAAATTGACCCTTTTCATTGCTTAGACAATTTTTTACACTAAATATTACTTTCATGGATGAGGAGAAAGAGAATAATATTGGATCTTACCCCTGATTCATATCATGTTCAGTATCATCCAACCAAACTCGTACTTGTAGGGCATTCCCTTCCCTGCACCACTGAAATATATCTTCCATGTTTTGAGGCACAACTACTTTATTTAAACGTGTACAATTCCAGTATCTTACTTTTTTTCGTCATATATTGTTCACACGAAAAGTAAACAAATATTATTTAAATTATAAGTTAAATTTATTAAAAAATGCTACGGATGGACTCATTCATGATTCAACGATTTGACTTTGACAGTTTCGCAATCTCCCAAAATAACAACATAAAGAAACCAAGTTACGGTGTCAGTATTTTTATTACCCTTCTCTTTTGTACACACTACGATTAAATATTTCCCACTCCTTTCCGTCTTTCGACGTAATTTTATAACCCAGAAGTTTAGATATAAATCAATTGAATTTCGAAAATACTTTTTCTTCTCTATATAATATCTACCAAATTATAGACATTTAACATCGGTAAAAAAGTAATACTAAACAGGAGTTGTATGAAATGGATTGTTGTTTGGATAGAAGAATACAATTTTGTAATAAATTATCACAGCTGGAGAGAGAGAGCTGTTAAGGCTTAGTGCAATGCTCAAAACAGTTCTCAATATACTTAAAACTTTATTTTAACTAAAATACATCTTATTTCTTAGCAAATGTAATTTTCATTGCATGTGTTGGAGTAATCTTAAATCCTTGTAATGCTTCTTTTGCTGCTGCAGACTGCATTTCATTTGCAAACTCCACAAATGCAATGTCATGCCGATTGGGCACCAGACGGACTTCTTTGAAACCAGGAAATCTAGAAAGAATATGTTTATGAGATTTTATAATTACTAGTGGGAATTGCTTCTATGCTACATCAATTTTAAGTGAGCTAAGGATTAAAATTTGCATCAACATTAAACTATACTTTGAATTTTCAAGCATATAAATTGCAACTATATATATATTGTTTATATATGCAGTTCACACCTATTATCAAAGCTGTTTGTTAAATTAAGCTTAAATAAATATTGTTCTTAATATATATACATGGTAATATTATAGTCATTTTGAATAAATTCTGTAGATCTAAATTTTTAATATAAGTCAAAATCGTATGACTATTGATCAGAATAAAGTTTACATAAAATTGATTCTAAATATCTTATTATATATAATGAAAAGTTACAAAATAATACTAACTGGTTGAATAACATAGACAACATCATCTCTGAGGTTTCATCTGGGAGGTTTGTAAGGAACAGAATCTGGTTTGGAGGTTGTTCCACATTAACATTATTAAGATGACCAGGTTGACCAAATCCAGGCACAGCATTTCTATTAGCATCTTTCTTCTTCTTCTTACTGTCTTCCAATGACTTGGGCATTTTAGGCCGTTTAGGTCTTTCTTGGAAGGTACCTTTTATTTTAGCAATGACATCACTGTCCGTTTTAGAGTACTGAATCCTCTGAAAGATATACATAAAAAATGAATGTTGTGTTATGTCTATAGTCTGTACTGTATATATAGAAAGCCTTAGATATCAATAACATCACAAGTAATAAGTATTCTGATAATTTATTAAATGGTAAATCTTGACCCACTCCGTTATTCATACACTTTTATTAATAACATTCATGAAAGATCATATTTAGAATAGATTTTTTATGATATGGACACAAGTGTTATTTAAGGATAAAATAGAAGTAGTTAGTGGTACAAACTTCTTACCATTGGCTTATCGTAGAATGGAAATCCTTGCATACTTCGCAGTGCCACTGTAGCACTGGAGATTTCCTTAAATATTACAAAAGCTTGTCCCCTCATCTTTAACGTTTTAAGGGCAACTATATCTAATATTTGGCCAAATTGTGAGAATATAGCATATAAAGACTTCTTTAATTCCTCCTTTTTTATTTTTTCGTTCAGGTTGTTGATGTATATCGTATGATTTGGTCGAATATCCATTGCTGTAAATAGTTTTGATATAGTTAGTTTTAATTTCCAACACAACCGCGTCCTTTATAACCTCAAATAATAAAATAAAGTTTCATGTACAAATAGAATAAAAAATACGTACTCATAATATATAATTCTTATTTTTCAGAACCGTGTTTCCTGGAGTCAGGTAGTGGAAAAAACTTTTTCTAGAAAAAGTTTTAAATTTTTTGGCTATTTAGGCTTTTAAAATGAAACTATTTTCTATACTGAAATCACGTAGTCACCCGCTCTTAACAGTAGTAGTCTCACTGCCGTAATCAGTTATAAATGCACTTGCTGTTAATTAGAACTATAAACTCAAATTACAATACATCATGTATTACAAAGTTATTAATAGTTAAAACTAGTGATATATAGTATTAACAATCAAAAACCGACGCGATCGGCGAAATGCGAATCGCGATGCCTATACCACAGACTACAAATAAACTATGTAGTAAATGGCACAGACCAAATCAAATGAATATGTTATAAGTTACCAGTTATTCGAAATAATTATACATGTAAGTCAGAACTCTTTTATAGTGGCGCGCGCAACGGCACTTAGCGCGCAAATTTTGTAATAATTTTATAATTTATTTACATTAGAATAATACGTATATAGAGTGCATGTGCTTATTTTCTCGATTACCGAGCCACCGTATGCGATAGCGTTTTTGTGTATATTTAATAACGCTCTTCGTTATTGCAACTTGAATAAAGCATTGAACAGTTCCTGAATAAATAGTATCAATGGTTCGGAGTATGCATGATTTTGAAACGGTGACTCCTGATGTTTGGAGACAAAATGAAGAACAATGGAAGGAAAGACTTTTTAAGTTACCAAATTGGTATAAGGTGAGATATCATTTTCTCTTGAATTATTTGTATTGTTTTGACCTCCACTTAACCCTTTTGTCATTTCAAGATACCGCTCATAAACTCAAATGCTTCACACAATCTTTCTGATGGTACTTTGGCACGGTTCCGGGGCATGGTACAAGATATGCACAACCCAGAGTTTTATTTTGAGGAATTCGAAGTGTTTAATACTATAACCAATGAAGTAAAAACAAAGTCTGGCAAATACACAGACACATCCTCTATTTTGGTAAGTGCGAGATAATTCTAACTAGAATTATTGGTTTTGACTTGTATCCTCTAACAATTTTTTTTTATAGGAAAATGAAAAAATTAACTACACTGAAAATTTAAAAAGTGCTCAAAGACAGACAATGGTAGTTGTGTCATTACCTGGTTTAAATGAATGGGCACAAAAGGTTGAAGATGACAAAAATCATTTATCACATTTAAATGATCAGCCTAACACTTCAAAAAGACTAAACACAACAAATTTAAAGCGTAGTTATGAAGATTGTGAGGAAGATTCAAATGCAATGGATGTAACAGTAGCTGAAATAGGAAAAAAAGAAGCAAAAGTAGCTGACAAGGCCATAGAACCATCTAATATTGTATCCAGAGAGCATTTATTAAACTTTCCATTGCCTGATGTTGCAAGCAAATCGTGTATCATTAAGGTATTTTTTTAAAATAAATATACACAATACTTATTAGAACAAGTATCAAAACTATATTGTAATTGAAGTTTAATGTTCAATTTGGTTGGACAACATTTAGATTAAATATGGAAATTGCAACTACAGAACCAATTCCTTTATCAAATTATTTTTACTACTATAAAATTAGACTTTGACATGACTATAATGTTAATTTTTTAATTAAATTAAAATTAAACTTATTAATTACAATAAAAAAAATAACACATGCAGTTTTTATGAAAATGGGTTTCAGGATATATTTAAAGTAGCATAATATAAAGAATATGTTACTAAGTATCAACATAACTGTTACAGATCTATGATGACAGTGAGAATCTTAAAATAAATGATATGGTGGAAGTTGTTGGATTTTTATCTGTAGACCCTGGATTATCTGGAGAATTTCAACCTGAAAACAATGCTTTCATGGAACCAAGTGATGAGACACAAGCAGAAACAATAACACACAATCCACCACCAAGCCTAGTGCCTCGGTTGCATGTGGTCTATGTTAAGAAATTGGAGCATTGCAATCCATTAGTTACGGATGCTAACCAAGGTATGTTTTTAATTTATTATAAGTTTTTGATTAGTAATTGACTACTATTTTATATCTCTGTAAACTCTAGGGTGAAAGATTTATAGAATACTATTCTCAGTCTCCATATTCTTGAATTCCCTATGCTTGCTTTCCAAAAAAATATGTTTTTAAATAGATGCTGCCCCAAGTTAATTTTTTTACTCAGACATACTTTGATAATTTGTTATATCTTGTCTTGATTACTGGTGAAATTAATTAAAAAATTATTAAGTAACTTAGAGGATTTTTACATATTTCAGAAAATATGCTTGTTGAATCAAATGCAGCTCGGGATCATCTACTCAAAGCATTAACAGAACTATTGTTGGGAGATGAATTGGCGGCACAGTATCTCATTTGCCACCTTATAGCTTGTGTGTGAGTTGTTGTTGTTTTTACTGAATTTTCTTTCGGGAGAATGCCTTGCTTGAGGAACTAAATTTTCATATGTTTATTTATCAAATCCATGTAATTCGCTTTTCTGGTTATGCTGCACAATGGACAAAATTATTTCTTAAGATAAAAACCGATATAAACACAAACAATATATATAGAATTGTAACAATACAAAAACTACTCTCTATATTTGGAATTAATCAGGGGACTAAACATACGAATTCATCTAGATGGTTAGAGTCATTGCATTGAATTGACAAACTTGATGACAAAATTAGTTAAATTTTTAAGCTTCAGTATTTTGTTTTCCAGTTACCTCCGCCAAGATACCATAACACTTGGTCAGTTTTGCCTCAACCTGTCAAACCTACCAACAAAACGTTATCCAAATTATGCCAAACAATTATATGATGTTATAAAACAGTTTGTTACCAAGAGTTATTATCTTCCGTTAACAGTTGATAATATGAACACAATGGCCCTATTACCGAAGTAAGTTTATTTTATTTTTATTGATTTAATCATATAAAATAATACTGTCGTAACAGGTGACCCTTAATTGAAAAGATTACACAACAAGTTAATAAAATTTACAGACAAAACAAACATAAGAAATTAGTCCCGCAAAACAAGATTATATAATAATGAAATACAAAATTTAAATAAACACCTTAGGCAAATAATAGAACTTTTGCCAGATCACTTACCGGACAAAAAAATTAATTATTAATTTGACAAATATACAGAAAAGAATACAAATAATGATTATTCGTTGGATTTATAACACTGTGTTGACTTTTAATATAGTATATGTTTTATATTTCTTTAATTTCAGAAAAGATTATGACTGCAACAGATTGACAAGTGGTATACTTCAACTAAGCAAACACACTCATCTAGTTCTAGATGAGACACAGATGCAACAAGGGCAGTTAGATGCAACCGGAGTCAATAATATAGCTGCACTTGGTAATTTAATTAAGCTCCAGAAAGTTGAGTACGACTTCAAATATTACAAAATGGAGTTTGATTCAGATATATCAGTTTTGGTATTATCCGAAGGAAAGAGTTTGTTGCCGGTAAGTGTCTGGTAACTAAAGAACTGTCATTGCAAAGAGTTCCGACAAATGTCCGAAGGTGAGGGTTGACAGTCTGAACAAGTTGCAATGACGGTTCCGCACGTGTACTGAACAACTATTTTAAGCAATTATATAAAACTATTTGCTTTTTACTCTTCTCTCCACGCAATAAATTCGTCGTATATAGATATGTAGTGACTTTGATTTTTCCGGTAAAATGTTCTCCGAAGCATTTTGTGCAATTATACTGAGTTCGGGTGGTGTTAATTCAAATAAAATATCGTTGAAATTACTAATTTTGTGCAACAAACAACTCAATTTGCAAGAACAGTTTTGGAAAATGGCGCCAACCGTAAAAGAATATAAGCAGACATTTTTTTTTTTTTTAACCCATTCTGGGTAGGCAAAGTAAACTGGCCATACAGCCAAATCTTCAGTAGAATTTTTTTGTTGATATGAAATGAAACCTAACCAAACTCATTAGTACCATGTAACAAATTAGTAGCTCCTTTTTAGAAATATTTGCATGAATCATACAAACTTCTATGATTTTTTTTAGTAAAACCTTTGTGGTTGTTTTTTCTTTTTAATAAACATTGCTTTGACAGTTGGGAAAGAAAAAGCACGAGTGTGTTATAACCCACATCCCGAACGCTATAAGTCCCTGCAATACGCCACTTTTTGAGCAACTGTATTAAAAAAATTTGAATATGAGCTATATATGAAACTTGGCCTTGAAATTATTCATATTATATAGATTTTCATGCTTGATATTATTGGCTTGTTACAGAGCGACTATCATGTTCCATTGAGACCAGAAAAATCATCATTGGACATTTTTGATGCCATCGTGGAAGCAGCTAATTATTATCTTAAAGAAGAAATAATGAATTCAATACGAATATATTTAACGAGTCTTAAACTTGTAAAGTATAGTATTTCAGATGATTTACAGGTAAAGTACATAATTAGTTTAGGAAAATTGTAACTGAAAAATTTATTACTTTTTATAGGAATAACTATTTTAAACTGGCACAAATACTATCTTACTTACTAATATTTAAGCTGTGGTATATATGTTGCAGTAAAGTAGTTAAATCAGAGAGTTCAATCAAGTCGCTAAAGTTCCGTCAGACAAGCGAGTGAACGAAACATTTAACGAGTTTCCTAAACGTTCCTAGACAACAAGACTAACCTAACCAAACCATTTACAATAAAACAAAACACAGAATTTCCAAGCTCTCAGTTCTTCACGATTACACCGAAATAACAAATAAAATAATCATGGCGGAGTCTTGTTTTAAATTGTTAATCAACACGCTGGCTTTCGGTCAGACAGATAGTTAAACGTTTTCGACGCTGCTTTATTTAAATCGATTTTTAATCAACTGTCTAGATATTCAATGAATTCTCTGATTTAACTACTTTACTACGACATATACATTATAAAGGGATTCTAAATTAGAAATGAGATAACTGAATCGTTATTGTTAAAATTAAGATTTTTTATCCTTTCAGTTTGTAGAAGAAGATTTCATAGAAATGCGTAGTAAGTCAGACGATGACAACCCTGTTTCTGCGGATGATTTGCACAGGCTTTTAGTTTTAGCGCGGCTTGTCAGTTTGTCCCGCGGTCTCGATACATTAAATAAAGAATGTTGGGATATCACTAAGAAGATGGAGGAAGAACGAGTTATAAGATTAAAGAATAGAGTGGCACCGTTTTAGCTTTTTTACTTTTTTTTTAATAAAAAATATTAGCAAAATTGCGTTTTATTTGAATTTAGACGAACATGCTTAAAAATTGTCTAATGTTAAAAATTACATGGTCTGTGCATGTGTATTGCACTGGTAAACAATTTTTGCTGGATTCTTGGTAAACATCAATTTTTTTGAAGATATACTTTTGGTGCCTGAGGGAAAAATTATGAGAGAAAATTTATACGATGCGGGCGCTCACCGTCACTAAAACCCGACACCGGCGCACAGTCACAAAAAACCGACACCCTGAAGTTAGCATAGTCAAAATTTATACTAAAAAATGTCCATTTCAATTATGTAGAAATAAGTTTTTGCGAAACTTTATTTAACTAGAAAATGCGTTATAACTTTCAATGTATTACTTATACCTTTTTCTATGGTTAGAGTCGTTCTTTCTACAAACGTAGAATAAGGCGAAAGATGAAATTAGTTTCATCAGTCTGTGCTCTTCGGACACGGTGTGTATTTTGGTGCCACCTAGAAATTGGTATAATAAAGACTCAAAACTATTTCCAGTTCCTAAAAAACGCAGCGTATCTTGAAGTTTATGTTTTGCTGGTAAACGATAAGCTCCTCGGCATATCTATCTGGTATAAATATTTTTGTTAGACACTCTTCTCAGTAAAAAAATAAATTTATCTTCACTTATTCGAAAGTAGTTTTTATAGCTCTCAGGATCTTCATTAATTCAGAGACTTACTTAATTGCATCCAAATGCTTTCTTGTTAACCATCTTCAAATCCACCAATTTTTTTTCTTCATTTTAAGTATATAGAGAGGCATCTCTTTAGCTACATTTAATGTAGATAAAAATAGCTTTGATGTTGATGGGGACCAGTATGTTACATTACGCGTCACTAATTATTTTACAAAATTAGTTTCGCATATATCGAAACTACATTCGAGAAACTGATTTCGCATCCATGCCACTAATTTCGTATTGTAATTCCGGCTTTAATTTTGCTTACACAAAATAACTACTCATTGAATTGATAATCTTCTCCTGTTTTTTTTGTCGGTTAAAACACTTAAATTAAAATGCTTTAACTGGACTATTCGACACATATTTTTTATAAAAATATAAAATCTTTTAAATACATCTAGTATTTAAAAGATTTTATATTTTGTATTATATTTATAGTACGAGATCCAGCTGCAGGATTAGTGCGCTCATAGGTTATTTGCTAAAAACCAAATGTTTATGTATATTTATAATTAGGAGAATGTATATCTACTAAGTTGCCTATCAAAATTTGGCCGCTAGTATTTTTAATTAAATTATATCAAATTGAAGCTATTTTTTTTCTATTAATTATCGGATAATAAGGGTTGCTGGCTGTTAAAGATGATAAATATTCAAAGTAGAGTGAAAGAGTTAACGCATAACATCATTTATCAGACTAAGATAGCGAATGCCTCCTTCTCAAACACCGGGGCGTAACAGAGTAAATGAATAGGTTATATACATTCTCCTAACTATAAATATACATAAAAAATTGATTTTTATCAAATAACCGATGAGCGCACTAATCCTGCAGCCGGATTTTAGACCATTACAACTTTCGTCGAAAACGTGGCGAGGCAGCGCTGACACAGAATTTCCGGACGAACAGGAAATGCAGTGAACCAGTTAAAAACGTCAGCGTGACGTATCAGATGTAAATGACAGTGACGTGTTCAAATTCAATTCACGATATAAACTTAGTAGAATCCTTTTTATTTATTGATTGAATTGAAATAAATCATTAAAGAAGGTGAAGATAATCACACAAAACCAAAATGTCTACTAAAAGTAAAACGTTAGATAGTGCAAGTAAAATTAAATTAAATGATTCAGTATGGAAAAAAGCATTTTCTTCAAACGCTGAATGGCCTGACAAGGTTAGGCGCTATCACGGGATTTTCGTATTAAAAATTTAATTGATGACTGGTAAAATGGAATTATTGTTTTAGGAGGAGTTTCTAGATGTTATTTATTGGATGCGACAGGCAATAGGCATTGTATTGGGTCTTTGTTGGGGTTTATTACCATTAAAAGGATTCTTGGGACTTCTGTTGTAAGTTCTTTATTATTTCTCTATATTTCTACAAGTAATTATTTATTAAATAAGTCAGCTAGTCTTTAAGCCAAGTATGAGTAAAAAATTGTCTGGTTAGTAGGGCGCAAATGCCAACTATAGATATTTTAAATTTTTAAAATAATAATTTTGTATTTCATTTCAGATTTGTGGTTGTGAATGCAGCAGTAATATATTTCTATGTAAGCAGTATACAAAATGTAGATGAAGAAGAGTTTGGAGGAATGTGGGAAATAACCAAAGAGGGATTTATGACATCTTTTGCTGGTTTCTTAGTAAGTACTCTCAGATTATCCTATAATTTGATGAATTATTTTTAAATTACTGCCAAAAGCGATGTAGCTTGTTTAAATATTAGTTTTAATATATTACAAATAAAATAACAAACAAAAACAGTGTCAATGAAACACGATACTGATAAATAATCTTTGACAATTTCAAACAAAAATGTACTTTCAGGTCACATGGATAATTATGTATACAGGCCTACATGGGACTAGTAGTTTATGAGACCAGTATTGAATTATAGTGCCAACATAGCCAAGACTCAATTTTGGAAATCTGGAAAAATGATAGCTGATACTATTATGAATGTTTTTTTATCAACATCATTATTTAATTCTGAAGAATGCTAAAATAATATAGAGGACCAATGTTTTAATGGTAAAATTGTAATTAAAGGTGTGGAAATATTTAATTTATCAAATCTTTAGAATTGTTTTCTTTCAATTCTTTTGTTTTTGTATTGCATTGATACCAATTTACTTTAATCCAATAGTCAATATTTGTTGCAAGGCTATTATTTAATCTGACTACAGTTTTATTGGATAAGTCCTGTTTGCCGGGTTGACTATTTCTGCATTTTGCATTCAGTTTGGAGCTTATTACATTTGGGGCAATTTATCATAGAGTTTCTTTTGTAAAGCATAAGCTGATAAAGAACATTCATAATAATTGGGTTGTGGATAGGCTTTTAATACTACATATTGAAAAGACAGATATTATAATATTGTTATTATTTCATTTATAGAGGCATCTGATAAAATATATTCTATAGAAATTACAAAATAAAACTAATTTGTGGTTCCAATTTATATGGTTTATGAAAATTATTTCTATTTATGTGTATTGTTAAGTTTAATTGTGTGCATAGAAACAGATATAGTGTTTGTAATATTTTGTTGTGAATGAAATGATTATGAGTTATTTTGATCAAAATAAAGTGAATTTATGTGTCTGAATTAGTTATGATTTAAATAAAATGAAATTTAAATAAATAGCTTTTTTATATTATAGCTATTGAAGTATTTTATAAATTGCCAAGAAATTCAAAATACTATATATGTTTGTTGGTTATAGTTTAAAAATGAGGGAAAGTATTATCTAAAATAACATAATACCTTGTCTCAAAGAATAAAAAAAATTGAACAACATTTAAATTTAATCTTCTCGCCATGTTACAAAAACATCATCAGTTCTATATCTTTGTGTGATTGTGGAGTCCTTAAAATCCATCCTAGTTCCAGATGCATGAGCTAATGCCCCAGCATGAGCAATCATTACACCATTGTCAATACAAAATCGTTCATCTGTAGCAAATATTTTGGCTCCTCTTTCTGAACACATAATACCCATCATTTCTTGTAATCGTACATTACAACCAACACCACCAACTATGAGGACCTAGAATATATTTTTATATTTCTTTTTATGGTTAAAATTGAGTGTAAGATTTTTTTTTGATGTAAGTATTCAATGTTTGCTTATCTGACAAGAAAGCAAAATTTCTTGCGACTCAAAGGGAAATCACTGGTGTGTGTCAGGTACAGAAGGCCAATTACCTACTTTCCTATTAGAAAATTTAAATTTTCAGAAATCTAATAATTAATGTGATGCCCCCAATTGCTAGTTGTTGTAACAGTACTGTCTCTTTTTAAATGAGTACAAATATTTTATCTTATCAGTCATCTAATAAGCCCTTGTCAATGTAGTAAAATAATAGAAAATCTGTTTCTACTAATGAGCAAAATATAGGATTTGTCAGACCTCATGTGATTCACAATGCGCCATGGCCCGTTCGGTGATTTCTACCAGCATTGCAAATATTGTTTCTTGCAGAGAGTAGCATAAGTCTTCTGGAGAATAGTCTTTCAGCAATTCATCTATTTTGTCCTCCATAAATGATAGGATCCCCGAAAAACTTACATCCATTCCTGGAATATAAAAAATATTATACAAAATTACTTACTGGCACATTAGTAATAGTACTTTAAATCAGCACCCAGACATTATTATTCTAGTGGCATTATATACCTTTAACACAGTATGGTAAGTGTAAATATTTTTTGCCTTTCTTTGCCATCTGTTCAATATTGTATCCTGGACTTGGTGCATTTGATAATTTTAATACTCTTGCAAATCTGTAATACAGAATTTAAATATAAAAAATAACTTTCAGAGATATATTTGACTTTTCAGAGAATCGTAAACAACTAAAATACAATAAAAAAGTAAACCAACTCTGGTGTTAATAACCCCATAAATGGATGACAACCAAAGATTAGGTTGTTTTAACAAAAACTGTACACATGCCATATTTTTTGTTTCAAATTATAATAATTTGTTTTTCCAAGCAAGAATACCTGTAAGAGATTCAATGTAATAATAATAATAGCAAAGAGTACATGTACTTATCAAGATAAGTAGCTTCAAGCTTCAAGAAGAAATTAATTTTTTTTTATATAAAATGGTGCAAACGGGCAGAGGCTCACCTGATGTTAAGTAATACTGCCCCATGGACACTTTCAATGCCAGAGGGCTTGCAAGTGCGTTGCCCAAATACATATATTATAATGTAGAACTTTTCAAAATGTATTTTACCTATCTAAACAATTGCCTACAGCAATATCAATTGTCTCTCCAAATATCCTATATCTCTGCCTGGAGTATGCTATAATTTGTGTATTACCTCCGCTAACATAAAGCACAGTTGGGTTGTGAGCTTGTGTTATTAGTCTACCCATTTCTATATCTGATGGGTGGATAAGGAACACATAATGTTTAAAATAAGTATAACAAATTAAGTCATCAACTTTTTAGTTAAAGGATACGGCCAATACAGTGGTTGACGCCTAAAATAGGTTTGTTCCATAATAAGGCACATGTCCTGGCTACAATCGCACACACACTCAAAGGTGCACCCATCCCAGGGCCTTTTGTATAACAAACTACATCTATTTCATCAGGTTTTAATCCAGATTGTTCAAGAGCCTCTTTTAAAACCTCATGTATATTTTCCCTATGATGTTCAGCTGTTTCTCTAGGTAAGAAACCTTAAAAGTAATATTGATTAAAACAAATGTAGATTTGATAGAATGGTTCTGCCATGCAATAGAATATAACCTATATTTTAATGCATGAAGATGTATTTGGTTGGCAAGATATTCTAAAATAGTTATAAAATATTAAGATAAGACTCAAGACCTTCTCCAGGCGGTGTTATATAGGTGCGTCTACAGTTAGCCAGGATTTCTCCATCTCTCACAATACCAATGCCTAGTTTATTTGCACTTCCTTCAAACCCTATGGCTACTACCATGGCGGATTAATATTGTACCTAAAAATCATAATATCAATTCGTGAATACCGGTTATTTTAATTATAAATTACTCCATTTATTGATGATTTCATACTTTGTGATACAAATAAAAAAAATATATTTGTTTACAAATTTATGGCTTCACTTCATATTTGCGCCTTTCTTTTAATGACAATTGACATCTATAACTTATAGGTGTCAAATGCCATTTTATGTGTTATTACTGTCAATTTGTTTTCATTCTCGTTGATCTGTGACCAACTCCAAACGTCTTAAGAAAATATTGCAATTTTTTTATAAGAAATATATATTCGTATGAAGTATAGCTGACATATATAATCAATCGGCTGACGAGATCTTGCGAATGTCCTTTCGCTACGTCATTGTGTAGTTAATTTATTGGTCTTTTTATTCATAGGGCGGAATTCTTTGGCGAGTATCAAAAAGGAGTCTGTATTAATCTTAAGCCTTTTAATTTAAAATTGTCCTACTTTTAGAATGAATACTACTCGATATTATAAATTGTTTATTGTTACTAAATTTTGTACATTTCTAAAGTAATCAAAAATGTATGTATGTACCTCTTAAAAATACAAAACTAAACAATTATTAATTGTTATTTTAAAAAATTATCAAAACATATTTTTATAGCAATTTACAATCATTACTTGGATTTGTATTACCATCATATATTTGACTGACCAAAATATTATATTTTGGTCAAACATTATAGTTTTTTTAGAAAACATTGATAAATTAATAAGTAATTCATTAATTAAAACTTCAGTATTTTTAAACAGATAAATGCTTTAATAACAAGTCACTCAAATACTCTTAAAAGATAGGCGATCTCTTTGCATGGCTAAAATTAAGCAATGATAGTAATTACTCTAAGGACCACATTCTAATTTGTATCTTAAGAAACAAGTTGTCTTGAGTGCTATCAATATGTCAAACTTCATACATAAACTACATTAAAGTTTGATAAGCATTCTAGAATACGGGCCTCAGGGTGAGATTCAGAAACGAGACTTAGCTGTAAGTCTGACTCCCTACGTCAAAAATTTAATGGATTTTGACACACAAGTGTCATAGTGCATAGTAAATCTCGTCGTCCGAGTCTCACACGTAAAAGGTACCTTAAAAATTGTTTAAGCTTAAATAATAACTGCAAAAATTGACCCTACTTTTCATATAGAATTTATGTTTCATCTTGCACTTCATCGACAAAATCAGCCATCATCTCTTCCACAGATAAAGCACCTTTTTTCTGTACATTTGCATCACATACACTAACTTCAACATTGACGTTTTGGACTGCGTTTTCGACAATTTCCAAATTTTCCTTCGATTTCCCAGAATCACATATCTTTTCTTCTTGTGAGTTGAGGACTTGCCCGCAAGTTATTTGAATATCATCTGTCTCGTTTGACAATGGTAGATTTGAATCTTCAATTTTTTCTAAAACAGGTATTTTTTCATTTCCTGTATTGGGATAGTCATAGGTCACTTCTAATGATGGCGTTGCATCATCACCATCTAATGTATCTATTGAGTTGTTCAACGGAAGTTGCGTGGATGCTTCATATATAGTATTTTTCTCTTTTGGAATTTGCTTCGCTGTATCATTAACATCCCCCGGTAAATTATTGTCTTTAGCTGTTTTAGGTGTTGCTATATCATAAATATTTTTATCTGTTCCATTCTCAGAAATAGTGCACTCTGATATCTGTGTTGCCATATTATAAATATCAGACAAATCTGTTTTCGGTGTTTTATCTAATTCATTTACAATATTTACCGAGTCTTCGATACTGATCTCTTTATTATTTTCGGTCGCGTTAGTCTCAGCATTTACTTCTAGCATTTCTATATCGCTTAGTTCACGTATTTCAACATCAACTTCTTGTATGACTTCTGAATCAGAATCATCGCTTATTTCTACTGAACTTATATTTTCACTACTCAGACTGATTCTTTCTGTTTCTTCACTTAGCTTTGTTTTTTTATTTACAGGTTCATCAGCTATTGTAATTATATCACTAGGATCATTCGGAGGAGGTAGTCTGAAAAAATATATTTGACATTATTTAACCAATTTAATATATAAAAAATTAGGATTCACGCCCAGTAGATGAGAGAGCAATGTTGGCCTACTTCTTTCAGCGTGTGACTCAACTTCCCTGAGGATGTAGGTTTGATCCTCGGCTGATCACCGATGGACTCTGTCTACGAACTTTGAAGGAAAACAATATGAGAAAACCGGCTTTCCTACTACTACTTGCCTATTAGAAATGATCAAGAAACAGATACTGAAATCTGAGGGTTAGGCCAAACAGGTTGTAGAGCCCCTGGTTTTTCATATAGTAGATTTTGGTTTTTTCTTTAAGAATACGTATAAAAATCATTTTAGACGGCCCTGAATTTCTATAAATAAAACACGCTGTATTATGAACAAAGTAGCAGTTACGTACTGTTTATATGATTATCTTTTCGGATAAAAATATTATTACAATTTTATAAAATTAAATAGAATTAATATAAGTATCTAATTATGAATCCAAATTACCGGAAATATATTCTATTTATTTGTTAAGTGATAAGGAAACAAATAATTTCAATTTAAAACCTAAAAACGAATAAATACATCAACACCATCTAAGAAAGAAGAGATTGAGAGAGAGAAAGATAAATTATAATTAGTATCTTACTTGTTTTTCCCCAAAAGCGATTCCAAAACTGCACGATTTTTCTCAGAAACCTTCTTGCGTTTGTCCGTCTTTTCTTCAAAGATTTGTAAGGCGAAGTTCAGAGATGGCGGTGAACAATGCAAGTGGAGTCTGATGTCTAGTATTGCATTCGAGCAAAATGTTGCGATCTAAAAATTTGATTTTTTTTTTAAATTTCAATTAATCTTCATGTCTAGGAGGTAGCTGCATCATTGAGTCAAGTTAAGCAATAAAACACAATCTAAAGTTACGTAACCGAACATTACTTTAGTTACATATATATTGTCGCAGTAAAGTAGTTAAATCAGAGAGTTAACTGAATCTCTAGACAGTTAATTAAAGATCGATATTCAATCAAGTCGCTAAAGTTCAGTCAGACAAGTGAGTGAACGAAACATTTAACGAGTTTCCTAAACGTTCCTAGGCAACGAGACTAACCTAATCTAACCATTTCCAAGCTCTCAGTTCTTCACGATCACACCGAAATAACAATAACAAATGAAATAATCATGGCGGAGTCTTGTTTTACATTATTAATCAACACGCTGGCCTTCGGCCAGACAGATAGTTAAACGTTTTCGACGCTGCTTTATTTAAATCGATCGAAATCGATTTTTAATCAACTGTCTAGAGATTCAATTAACTCTCTGATTTAACTATTTTACCGCGACATATATACAGTCAAAATCTGCTATAACGACATCGGAAGGAACTACTCATATTTGGTCGTAAAAACCGATAGTCGTAACAGCCGATGACGTTGTTATTAACAACCGTTGAACCGTTGATTTTGGTCAATATAACCGGTATATCGACCGTTGTGTTCGTAAACTTTAGTTTTCAACACACTCATAAATCGTAATATTCGCTTTCGATAATGTCCAATAACATAAGTGTCACTTACATTATGAACTCTAATCAAGTCAATTTAGTTTTTTTTTTAATCCAGCGTCGCAACCCCGTTACCCCTAATCTTAGTTAGAAGCTCAAACAATAAAACTCAGTTGTTTCATATAACATATATCTGAACATATCCATACTACAACCGCCGCCGAATTTAACCCTAGTCCTAAAGTGTTTTTATATTGAGAGGCAAACGGGCAGGAGGCTTATCTGTAGTTAAGTGATACCGCTCCATGCCACTCCATGCCCAAAGGCTCGGCTGGGGTACGGCTGAGAATTGATTTAAAAAAAATACGCTCTTTTCTTAAAGGGCCGTAAGTCGAATTGGTTCGTTATATTTATTATTCGATTTGTGGATAGAGAATTACTTCCACAATTAATTTTTTTATTTATTTAAAAGTTTTTATTTAGGATTCGAAATTTAAAAACCTCTAGTACCTTTCTTACTGTAGATAGTTGAAACGTATATAACGTAACAATAAATTATGATTGTGTGCAAATTTAACACGTTTAAATCCACTAAAATAGTTATAAATAATAAAATAAGCAATTAAATTTAGAACACATAAATAATAAGTTTGCAAATTAAAAATGTATACACAACTGACCTCAGGTTGATTTGAAGTAACATTTGTACTATACAAATGCAGACAGTACTGTGTGGGTGGGGGTACAGTGTTCGGAGTAGTTTTCCTGCAGGCTTCTAGGCTCCGTAGAAGCAATATTGCCTGGTTGTCCTCATATGACGATAGATTGAAACATTCACGGACTAGCCTTTCTTGGAATATCTGAAAATATTGTTTTTATCAATTTTATTATGAACTTGACGATTCAATTATAGATTATATTCCCGCCATTTTTAATCATAAATTGGTAAATTTGACATTTGGATTTGTCAAAAACGTATTGATTTTTAAGGTAAGTCTCTGAATCTTACCATAAAGGTGATTGCATGTTTTTTAAGACTTATATACACGTAAATATATATCTGTTGACATAGATCATACAATGATAAGTAAAATTTCGCTCAGTATGATATTAATATTCGACATATTTGTGTTTCATATTATAAAAGTGCCTTCAGTATTTCTTAATAATTTAATTGCTTGTCCTGTAAGGTAAGGAAATTGCATTTATATGTATATATTTGTATCTCTTTGGATATTTAGGATTCCAAAGTGTAGTACTAAATTTAATAATTTTATTTATTAACACTTCGTTACATTACAATATAAAAAAATTGAACGTAATTAAATGAAAGGGCAACTGGCGGCCCTATAGCTTTCGAGCGATCTCTTCCAGGCAACCACTGTGAGAAGAGAAAAGAAAAGTTTGCCCACATTAAAAAGAAGATTTCCTTTTTTGATCCTATTTTCAATCAAATTAAATACAATATTTAGCTGTCTAAGTTTAAAATTAGTAGTGTAGTAGTAGTAGTAGTTAAAAATAGTTGTGCATACTCATTTCTGAAATTTAAATGTATTTAAAATATTTTTTTTATTTATGGTTAAAAGTACCTTATGCGTTGTGGGTTTCAAAAATATCCCACAGACAATAAACAGAGTTTCCGCACATTCTAAAGCCGCCAGAGCTACTTCATTTGATTCTTTAGATCTAGAAACAAAAGAAAAAATTAAATTTCGGAGTTTGAGTCTTCTTTTTCATTATGCACCTTCCGGCCATGCTTGTGGACCGCCTTGTCTCAACAATATTGTTCACTAAAAATCCCCAACACGTGAAGCAACAAATTAAAAATTCTATGAAAAAGCTACACAGCCCGCCATTTTCTAGATTTTTACAAAGTTATAAACACTATGCTCTGTTTATGGTGGGTATAGTGAATTTCTTATCTATTTAATGGTTATCTCATTAAAAACCTTATTAATGAGTTGTGGACTATCTATTTATTTACACTTCGTTTACCATAATATACAAAATAATACAAATAAAACAAGTAGGTTACATAAGTTATTAGGCAACGGGCGGCCTTATCGCTAACAAGCGATTTCTTCCAGGCAACCCTAATATGGAGCAATAAAGAAAAACAAACACCTACAGAGGGTAAAGTACAAAAAGTGCATAATTAATTAACAAAAGAACTCAATAATAACATGTAACTAAAGTTAAATAAAGTAAAATCTAAAAAAAATATATAAATAATAATATTGTTACGAAGACGGGTCGACTGCAATGTTTCTAGATTTTTCCACTACTTAGAGAACTTTTCAGCAGGCTGTAATACGATTTCTGACCGTTTCAGGAGAGGGTCAATCACATATTAGAAAATTGTAATTTCCATAATGTTACCCTAGTTTTCAGGAAGATGAAACATTTTTTCAGTCAGGTTCAGAACATGTGTAGTCGAGTGGTGCAGTTTTCAGGAGACCCGTTTTCAGGCGTTTTCAGGCCTAGTTATACCCCTTTGATGAAGGAATATTCTAGACCAAACTTTCTAGGTGTGAGACAAGGACGAAATGATAGGAGAGAGAGAGAGAAGATCAGAACTTTCTCGAAACTAGACTGAGCACTCTAGAACGCCGTACAACAAGGACGGAGTAACGTGCGAAAGAGACAAAGAGTGCGGACGTTCTAGAATTGTGAAATCGCTACGCAGTTGCAAACCCGTCTAGAGAGTTCTCGAATATTGTTTAGAATTATTCCCAGGGATATATAAGCGAGCCGAAACGCGACTAGTCCTTTAGTTTTGAATGCGATAACAAGAGCGAAACACCGAAGCGATAAAGTGCGAATAAAGTGAATACAAGTGATAAAGTACTTTGTGAAGTGTGCATAAGTGAAGTAATAAGTGACTGTGTTTTTGTGTGTAATTAGTGCATCTCTGCGATTAATTTGTGCTCATAAATTCCTCATTGATTTTTCAAGAAATAAACCCTTGAATAAATCTACGGCATTTTCTATCCGATCCCCTAGCTCGTAACAATATGTATAAACAAAAATGTAAAAGGTAATCCAAAGAATAATTGAGAAACAATTAATATATATTTAAGTACTAATTACAAGGCAGAAGAAAAATGATAAAAAAGAAGATTTTTAAATAAATTTAAAGATTGAGCTCGTCTGTTATCAATTGGTAAGGAATTCCAAAGCAAGATACTTTGCACGGTATAGGAGGTGTGAAAGAAGAAACGAAGAACGATGCCATAACCAAAAAACAAATGTGAAACAGACTATAAAGAAACCATAAGTAGAGATTTCTGTTTCAAAAAAAACTATTTTCTGCCGAAATTCAGACTTGTCCAAAAGGTCTCTTTACCCACATACAAAGAAAAGAAAAATATAAAAAGATTTCTACAAATATCAATTAAGTCGAAAACTACAATCTAAATGTTTTTTTTTTAATTCGTTTGTCATTTTTAAAGTCATAACTCAAAATAGGTTAATGGCCATAGACAATGTAATGAAGAAAATAACAAATGTAGCACGACTGTAAAACGGTTTTGGTACCCGTAAACATAAAAATGCATGCAGTTCAGTGTCTTAAATAGCTAATTATCTTTTATATTATTGTTAAGAAATTCTACAGTGAGTCCTGTAGCTACTTGAATCATAATCAATATCATAACATCGCCAGGATTACAGTGCCATACACTTTGCTTCGCCGGTAAAAGCGCTGTCATAGATATTAGTATTGCCAGTAAACAAAAATTAACAATTATAAGGGGAATCATTTGAAGTCATGCGGGCTTGATTTTTTTTTTATATGTCTTAATAAAATATATCTAGAAAATACAATTCTAGACTTACATGTGACACAAATTTAGGAACTACTGATGTAATAGGGTTTGTTAGCTGTACTATTAGTACAATATTTGTAAATTATAATGTCAGGAATAAAAAAATCGTTGCATTTACTGACGCACATTGATAAAAAAAACACTTACTCAATATTTTTATTTTTCTCTCCAGGAATGTGTGTTGCTATAGTACTTTCTTGCAATTGTGTGGTTGCCAATTTCCTTCTGGCCTTTTTACTTAAATTCTTGGTTGGCTGAGGTCCCATCTGCAATCGTTCGAAAATATTCAATATTAAAAAAATGAGTGATTCTCTGGACTCCGGACATAAGTGATAAACTAATCTAAGTGAAACTATTTGATTCTGTTTCGAAGATCATCTTCTGTTTCTTTCATCATATAAAGTATATGATGAATGAAACAGAATGAAATAAACACTTCCAAAAACGACGGTAGTTTGAGGTTATATGGCTAAAAATATAATAAATACGATATACGAAATGCGGCTAATGCCGCGGGTTAGAGTGAGAGAGAAGTAGCCTGCCTACCGCTGTCGTATGCATGAGAGAAAGGGAAGCTGGGCAGACTGGCGCCGTAACGCGTTACGTAACGAAGCGCTGTACCCTTCCATAAAAAGTTATCACATCAAAAAACACCGGTTGACTAAGATTGTCATGGAAAGTTGTGGTTATAAAAAACGTATTATTTTTTTCTTCCCATACTTATTCACTGATCTATAAGACAGAAATTTGTCTGCCCCTATCAGGTTAATGGGGCTTAATAAATGTGAACATCAATGTTTAAAAATAAGAAAATGTTTCTTGTTTTATATTACATGTATGGCGATCAGGCTCACCTAATGTTAAGTGATACCGCTGCCCATGTAAGCCCTGCCTCGACGTCCGATAATGAATTCTTTAATGGTTTTTCGTAGTTTTTAAAATGAATTAATAGGTACTCACAGTAAGTTGAACGAGTTTCTTGGGCGGTGTTATATCATTAATAATATGTGCTGTCAGTTCGTCCTCCATTGACGCTCGGCTGTCGGCCATTTTATGTACGTGAAGTATAGAGAGCCATCCTTTCAGAGTGTTGTATGCACCGCAACGAACAGATCTAAAAATACCCACATTTAATTATTCATAAAAAAAACTAAAACTGACTTCAAAATGCTACTAATGAGAATTATGTATTTAAAATTATCTATCTATGGGTAACATTTCAAACCCCTATGTCTTTTCAAGACACAATCGCCTCTTGAGCCCTGAAGTTTGACATATTTGTATATGTCAAACTTCATGCAGGAAATATGGTTTGACAGCTCTTGAAACCAAATTTAGTGTAGTGACTTTTTAGACTCACAGTATATGTATAACAAAGATCAAAGAAAGACTGTATACTTAGGGATTATTCCTCCAAATTTGGGGGGAATCATGATATCCAGAGTGTTACTAAAGGGGTATCTTATTCACGAAACTTATTTTGTTTTCTTAAAAAAGCGTACGATTCTATACAATTTAACAAACTAAACCAAATAAAAACTGCAAGCATGGCTATAATTGGAATATGAAAAATCTTCAAGATCTAAATAAACGAAACAACTATTTAATACGCCTTGAATGTATTTCAGCACATTTTACCAACTTTCGGCTTGACGTTGTTATATACTTATATATAATAGATCACTTACTTAGTTTCTTTTGTAGGGTTGTCAGAAGTCCAGCGTAAAGTTTGCATCACAAGTCTGAATACAAGGGGCGAGTATGGAATAAGGTGCGGTCCTAGGCTGGAATAAAACAGATTTTCCTTTATTTCATCACAGCGCAACAAAGAGACGTAAGACTTAAAAACCTATTCAGTTTAACAAATGTTTTTTTGTAGTTTATTAATATATTTGTAATATTTACTTAGGGAGCGTTCAAGTATTACGTAACGAATTTGGGGGGGGGGGGTTAATTACGCGTTATTGTATATTGACAATTTTAATTCAATAATAATAATAATATTTTATTTTCCACTTTCTAGTACTTTACACCACATAATGATAAGTTTTAGATATAAAGAGTCACTGAGGTTGGTCACGAAACGTTTTACTATTGGATACAGAAACGTTACGGCGCGTTTCAGGGGGGGGGGGGGTCAAGAATCTCCAAAACTTGCGTGACGTAATAGTTGATCGCTCCCTTATGAACTTATTCCTTTCATTAAATTTACATCTGGATAAAATATTGTTTGCTTGCTTTGAATTGTAGTCTAGTATACAGTCTAGTTTTTATGAAATATTAAAAAAGAAAGTGTATAAAAGTCAGTAAGTACATAATGAGTAACACTTTTACATAATTCGAAACATAAATTTATTTTTAATTTTTAACAATACTATATGTCCATAAGTTCTCGTAAATATATTATAACATACATAAATAATATAACAACATAAAAAATTACCAAAAATGAATTTATATGTCATTACAAAGAAAAGAATCATTATATATCAAATTTAGCTTAAAGCTTACCATGCTATTAAGGCATCTAGAGTTCTCAAGGCTGCCGTCTTCATTTGAGCAATATTGTTTAAGGATTGTCCTACAGCACGAGCTATGGTTAAAGCATGAACTATAATGTCAAGTATTAATTGTGGTTGTATTGGCTTTGCTACTGGGTAAGTTTCCCTGAAATTTCAGTTCAAATTTAGTATTGATGTGGCATGGGACAGACAAACTGGGATTCTGATTATTTTTCTTCCCTTATCCTTTCAACTTTGCACAATGATCAACTCAGCCAAGGGTGTTGAAAATCATTGTTTAATTTAATTTGTAAAAAGATATATTTTAATGCTTAATGTATGCTACCAGTGTCTTACATAATTTAATTATATGTCTAAACTATTCTTGATGCAACTTGAATGCACACAAAGTACTTCATTAAATTCGGTTCAGCAGTTAAATAGGAATTTTATTACAAGCACACATAGATTTTTTTTAAATAGGGGGCAAACGGGCAGGAGGCTCACCTGATGTTAAGTGATACCGCCCATGGTCCCTCTCAATGCCAGAGGGCTCGCGAGTGCGTTGCCGGCCTTTTAAGAATTTGTACGCTCTTTTCTTGAAGGTCCCTAAGTCGAATTGGTTCGGAAATACTTCAGTGGGCAGTTGGCTCCACATAGTGGTGGTGCGTGGCAAAAACTGCCTTGAAAAACGCTCAGTCGTGGAACGTCGGACGTCGAGGTGATACGGATGGGATTTTTTATTTTACCTTGATGTCCGACAATGTAACTTAGCTGCGGGTATTAGACCGAACAACTCTTCTGAACACTCTCCATGGTAAATGCGGTATTTACATATACCGCATTTACAGTACAAGACCAATATAATTTTTCAGTAGCTCTAAACAACTCATTCTTTGTCAATACTCTGTAGCTAATTCTACCGGCCCCTAAAGAGTCAACTAGTAATGCTCTTGGGAAGCACGGTTCATTAATATTATTTAGAATACATTTGTTTTCGTCTTTAACTTTATTCATTCAATAGCTTTGCTTAAATCTGTTGTCCATTCATGTTTTGAATTTGCAAGGCTGACTGAGGTGAAGTATAGTGAAAAAATATGACTGAAACTCACTTAGAAGTATTCACTATGCATTTATGTTTCATCACATTTATTCATATGCAAAATGTTATGATGACAACAGATTAAATAGCTTGTAGTATGTTGAATAAGGCAGTACCACTTACACAAGCATTGCTTGAATAAAAACAAAAATGTTCTCAAGTCGTGTAATCAAACGTTTTCTTCTTTCAGCATCTTTTCCACCTGCTATATGTAGCTGTGATAATGCAGTGTTCAATGGTGTATTTGTTATATTTTGTAATTTGTTCTGAAATATAGAAAAATATAAGTCTACTAATATCTGTGTAAACAGTTTTTTTTATTTTATATAAAGCATTACATTAAATTCTTTTAAAAAAGGCGGGACACCATTACACTGCTTACAGCTATTAAACTAAATTAAAAAATGTTTAAGTGTCATCAAAAAAAATCCTGGTGTAGAAACAGAATAAAATTATTTACCTCTAAGTTATTTGTATACATACTAGGAGAATCAGGGAACAATTTGTCAATTAAGTTATGTGTTACTGAACATAGTAAGGTCATCTGATTTCTCCAACAAGACTTAGGTGTAGAGGTCTTCTCTTGCGGTGGCCGAACCTATAAACAACAACAGGTTACAAATACAGCAGTGCATAGCTCATATAAAATAACAAACAAAAGGGACTTTTTGATGTTGCCTATTGAAATGTTCAAATATGTCATATTATTTGCAAAGTTTATGGGTAAGTAGGTAAAGCACACTCCAAGTAAAATTACAAACAAAAAAAATTGTAGCACGTCAGAAGAGGCCATGACTTGTCTAGAAACTATGTATACAGCAAGAATGAAATTACCTGTTGTAGAGAGTGAGTACATTTTGCCGCTTCAATGACATTGTGATACTTGTTTGAGCTTAGAAAACTTACAATGAAATTCTCTATAACACCTCTATGAGATATACAGTACTTTGGAAAGCTAAAAATAAAAAAAGACTTTATATATTTTATTAGGTAGGTAGGATTCGTAATTTTTAACTTAGGTTATATGGATAAAGTTTAAAACATTGCAAAATGGTAGTCTTAAAAAGATGATATTAAGAGTAATAAGAAGAAAGCAGTACTTAGGCCTTATTTAGAAAATAGAGAGAGTATTGCAAGTTGAAAAAGTATTCTTTCAATGACTAAATTGTTGTTTTGCAAGGGTCAAATGGTATTTAAGGTTAATTACCGGCGAATAACATCATCCAATGCTTTAAGCCATCTTTTAGGTTCAGATTGTTTTATTAAATTTAGGAAAAATACTGTAACACATTCTTTCACAGCTTCACTATTGTTGGGGTCCACGTCGCGGATTTTCTTCAATATAAGGCCTAAAATTACATTACAGAACATTTAACACGTTTTTGTCATGTCTTGATTCTCGCAGAGAAATTTTATACTTACTCATTTTAATAGAGTCTGATAGGCCTATTCACGTATTTTAATTACAGTAAATTGTAGTGGCCTTAGTTCTTTAAAACCTTTAGGTGTTTTATTGAATATCTCAACGTTGCCTTGATGCATTTGTAAATATAACCACAAAATTTTACATGTAACGGTAAACTGTCAGTGTTTCAATTTAAAATGATAAATGACAAGATCTAGATACAGTCAGTGTCAACTCAGCGAATAGACTCTTGACAATAGCAGTTTACGTCATCGGTCAATACGTTAACAACGATCACAACTCAAGATGCTGAGATACTTTTAATATTCTTTCTAGATATGGTTACAAAAATTAAACTAGATATTTTTTTGTGTAATCCTTCTCGAAATACCTTTGTAAAGTTACTGGTCTAATGTTTGAAGAATAAATAAGTAGTACGTCCAATTATGACCTCAACGTTTCCCGGTTTTAGCGAAGAAGACTTGAAGCGAATCAAATCAGGGGAAAGAGATATAAACAGCGGTAATTTCAATTGTTTATTACTTAGAAAATTTTCCCATGAGTACTCGTTATAAACTTCTTATTATTCCTAAATTTACAGTTCCGTGTAGTTCATTAGAAGTTTAAATTAAATTAAATTTATTAGGTATATTGTAAAATATCTTCCCACGTTGTGCCGGATATTCACCGAGATAAAAGTTATTAGTATTAGCTAATTGCTGTTTCATGTATGTGGTGAGTGGTGAGTGTTAAGGACAAAGTGCAAAGGACTTCTACCACTAAGTACTAACTAGTTTAGTATCTAGTATGAATGATGATAATTGAATAATATTTGTTTAATATTCATATACTAATTTTTTTTCTATTATGCCTTGATTGATTCTACTATTATCCTTACCTTTTTACTAGAAGTTTAACAATTTTATAATCAAAACAAAATAACATAATGTCTCATGCGGCACTACATTTAGAATATGATAGTGTAATTAACTAGTTATTTTTATTACTAAACTATCTCTATGCTGTTGACATTTTTTATCACAATTTACAGAACAAATTCAAGGAATTGCTAGAAGAATAGAAAAGGTTGGATTTAAATCAAGAAGAATTGCCAAAAAACTGCCAACTCTGTCTAACCAAATATCTGATGAAGTTTATAGTGATGCATTTGATAGGTGTAAACTTAGTTTAAAATCACCAACATCTCCCAGTGATGCTCAAAATAATATGACCTATGGTTCTAACGAAGAATTTGACGTAAATGGAGATAGAATTACATATATGAACGAAAATACTGAAAATAGAAAAGTCAGAGATTGTGAAACTTCAGAAGAAGGTAGAATAAATACCACAGTTATAACTCCAGATGTTGTCAAAGTTATTGACTACACAGAGGATGAGTTGGCTACTCACAAAGTTAAGTTGGAAGAACTACAGCTCAGACAAAAGTTAATGGAAGAACAGAATAAGAAAAGAAAAGAAATGCTGGCTAAGGCTTTAGCTGACAGGTATTGTATTTCTTAAGACCGGCTGAACCATGTATGATCCATGATAGTTTAGCCGTTAGAAAAAATTACTGATTTAAATTTAAAATCATAAAATGTTTTTAAATTTAAATCAGTAATTCCTGATATTGGCACTCAGCTATTACAAAGACATTAGTTTTATAATATTTTCATGTTCAAATATAATAATAATAATCGTTTAATTTAATTAATTTGCCAAGATAGCGGTACAGTGGTTAGATTGATCAATAACAAATATCCGCACAATCAGCCATATATAAATAGGCATGCAAATGTCATATAAATTTTTACAATGTCTTATTAAGAATATAAAATAATTTCAAACTTAAATTATCTACAATCTATGTAAATCTATAGTCCAAATAAAAATATAGTCCTACACTATAAAGGCACTTTGACTTTAATTTTTTTTATCACCTTGAAAGAATTACAAGTGATTGATAACTTCTATGTAGGTGATTAAACAGTTTTACAGCCATGGCACATACAATTTTTTGTATACATCATGGTGCATACAGTAAAAACTATCTCAGTATTTACTTATTAAAAATTGTGTTATGTATATATGTTATGAATTTATATTTGAACATGTTTAATGCATTCTTAAGATACAATTAAATTATGAAAATCCTACAATACACCAAAAATAGGATTTAGCTACTTTAGGGACTTTACTTACCTTATACTTTGATGGTAGAAATTTATATTTTCTTAACAGATAATATCTATTTATCTCAACTAACAAACCTTATCTCATTCAAGTGTTTTATCATTTTTGGGATAACATGCATGTGGCATAGTTTGATCAGTCTCAATTTAAAACCATGGTAAATAAGTTTTATCATCTTATAACAAAAGCAATATGGTAGGTTGTCGGTGTAGAAAAGAGAAAAAGCAATAATTTCAAAATTTTATTTGTTAAAGGCAATATGATTTATGAGCTTCTAACTAATGTTTATAGTTTTGTTAACCATCTAAGAAGGTGGATGTCAGTCTCCATGGCTTGTTCTTATCTTTAAAACCTCAAACTGCCAGTCTAATAACAGAATATACATTGAAAGGAAACACCTTTTAACTGGATTGAATCTATGTATATGTATAAACTTATAATTATTTAGATAAACTTAAATAATTATAATTTCACATATATATATACATAGCTTCAATCCGGTTAAAAGGTGTTTTCTTTCAATGTGTAAAAGCTATGTTAACAAAACTCAACATAATACATTAAAAATTATCTAATTTGTTTGGTTTTTAGTAGGTCTCATGCCTCGGTACTGATTAGAACTTATGATTGAGTTACTAAATTAATATTTCAGGACAAAACAAACAGAGGAGGAGGTACAAAAACTAGAAAAGATAAAGAAAGAATTGCAAGTACTAGATGGCCAGTTCTCTCAAGATGTTGCTGTTTTAAGAAAGAAAATAGACCAAGCATGTATCACCTATTCAGAATCAGAGTAAGTTTATTAATATAATTTTACTTATTTTTATAGATTTTGTTGACACTTTATTATATTTTATAGATTTTGATAAACTAATATTATAAAAAAGATTGATTTATATTTCTGTATATTTATAAAGAACAGATTCAAAAACTATGGGAGAGTTTAAAAAAATCTTCAGTATTAAAATTACTACATTATTCCTAAACTTCGCTTAAATCAATGTCCAACCAAGTAAAGCTAGAACAGGCAACTAAAAGCAATCTTTTTATTAGATTTGGGGATTACAACAAACATGGGCTAGTCAAAATAAAAGTGTTATTATGATCTAAGACCTAAAACGAAAAGTAAACATTATGAGAAGGCATAGTAGTGTTCATTTATACTCTTGTTAATAGAATACATGCAACAGTGTACCATTACCTAAGCTGTACTAGTTCAGAAGGCATTTATGTTTACTATTATTTTTCAGAAAACATTATTTGAGAATAGAAAAGGAATTTCTGCAAGCAAAGATAAACTTACAAAAGGAGAAGGAGAAAAAAGAACTGCTAACGGAACATTTATGTGCCCTCATTACTCATAATGAAACAAGAAAAGCACAAAAACTAGAAACTCTAATGTTAGAACTTGCCAATGACAAAAATAAGGTAATAAGTGAAATGGTTGAAAATATCAACGAAAATATTGATGTAGCAACACCAGATGAAGAACCGGTAATAATAGATGGTGTTGATGAGAAAACAGGAAAAATTGTGGAAATGCAAAATTAGTTATAAAAAAAGCAATGGATAGGTGCTATTATTATCGGTGCAATAAGATAAATATTCTGATAAATTCCGATATATGGAATTCTATTTTTTTAATGTTGGTCATGTACACAGCTGTATTATAACAATAATTATATTGATGTTTATTCTAGAAATACTCGGATAAGTTATTTATTTTTAAGTATATTTATTCAAATCTAAACTCGTATGTGCCTTAATACAATGTTTATAATGTAAAAAGTGCCTTATAGCTATTAAAAACAAAAACTTTATACTTTTAAAATTATGATTTATGTTAATAATTAATAAAAGCAATATCTTTTTGAATCTGTTTTAATTGTCTTACATGTTACACTTACGTCTTACTTATAACATAGTACAAAGCTACATATTTACATAAAGTAAATAACGATTGCACTAGTTAATATATTGCATTGGCAAAAGGAGTATCATCTATATACTCTTGGAATGCTTAGCAAATCATCGAAAATATAAGAAAAACACATTAAAATTCTATTAAATACTGAACTGAACTTATTTTTGAAGGAGGTTTTGTATGCCTTCTATATTTACCCGAAAAAAGCCTTCAAAATTTATAATATATACCATTATTACAATGGTATATATTATAATGCATCATCCGTGCCGTATCATGGGTTCCTGACGTCTAAGTATTTTATCGCTAAAATGACAATGGGTATTTTGTTTTCGTCCTAATTTGGATTTCGAAATAACCTCCAAAAATAGACACCCACACTACGTAATTGACAAATTTTCATCAATTTCTTCTTGGGGTTACAACATACATCACACAATCGATTAATACTGACGCGTATATTGTCGTTTCGGACATTTTAAGAAGAATGTTCACCTATATTTGGTAAAGAACATTCTTCTACCTGTATGCTATCCCCAATTCCAATAAGAGTATTTCTTATCGTTAGGTTTGATAATGGCTCGGATATTTGCGTCGGCGTTTTGTAGTTCTTTTCGATTTTCTCGTTCAATTTGTATGAGTTCCAATCCGCGTTTTGCGGCACAATGATATCGTTGGCTTAGGGATGCCTCTGATCCCTTAATGCGTGGTATATGACCTGTGTAGCCAGCGATGGGTGGGAACTCCGGTGATATTGTATTTTCTGAAATAATACATTAACAATTTTAAATAAACCTTAGTTTGCTATAAGAATCGGTCTGGTCAAATAACTTATCCTAAACATAAGTAACCTTAGTAGATTGAAGGAAATCAAGAGGAAAAATAAGATGATAAGCAATAAAGAAATATATTCTAACAATGCAAACAATATTTCTTAATTTCTCCCAGAGATTCCGCAAGAGTAAAAGCATCAAAAAGTAAATAACAACCGTTACTAATGACATATTTTATACGAAAATGGTTACAAGGTATTTTTACTTTAACGGCTTCAACGCAGAGGCATAGACAAAAATAAGTTGAACTTTCATTTCAAAATGGCGTTAGTTAGGATAAAATTCAATACAGAACTGACCCAGCTGAAGAGTACTCGAAACATTTAGGTAGTTAAATAATATAATTTATTTACATGAGTAGTATTCGTTTAGTGTCTAAGAAATATTGATTGATTTCGAATGTGCTATGCTGATAATGGGCCTGCTAAGCTTTCTGTAATATTATGGAAATCTTTCTATCCCTACTTATCATAATGTTCCTTACCCTTATACTTATTGATCTCGGTAAATCTGTTGAGATCTCTTCTGATCTCGTCTCTCGAGTGAATAGTTTCCATTTTAGGTGCGCTTCGAGATCGAACATAGCTTTTATTCAAATCTGCCTTTCGTTTCAGTTGACGTTGATTACGAGAGAAGTCTGCCATGCAATCATCTGCTGTGCGGCCGTAGGATTTACCATATCTGAATATTTTTATTTAAAAAAAACAGGCATTATAAGAAAATTGTTTTCAAAAATTAATTCCGATAATTCTGTTGAGTGTTAAATACTCCTTTAATTCATAACATTGTTTATAATAGTGGAGTTGAGTTTTACACAATCATCTTCATATGGTTCTCAATATTCTTAACGCTAATGTCGTATACCTTGTACAAAAACTCACACTAAGAGGTCGCTGTCAGTGTCGCTATTGGAAGTTACAAAACAAGGGCCCGGTGCCTTAAAACAGGTGTAAACTAAAAGACTAAACGTTTCTATTGAATTCCTGAACATAATTAGAAATCCCTGAGCAATTATTTGTTTGACATATATCTTCTAAATAACATAATTACGCAAAATTCATCCCAGGCACGTATCCCGTATATCCAGTCAAATATGTCGGTTGACGATGCTTTAGACCGTCGTAGACGTCGCGTTTTGCGTCATGTCGTGGCATATTCTCCAATTCGTAGTTGTCCCTTGGCCGATATTCCAATGGCTTACTGAAAATAATGATCATTGTACTTTTTATAGAAAAAAAGAAGTGGCGGAGAGATTATTGCCAGTACTTCTCGTCCGTTCTACGCACTTTATTTGAGAACTGGCAGTAAATATAAAATTAGAAGCATCTGTATTACTTTATTAACGATCATAAGTAGGTATACATTGTGTTACCTAAATGAATTTTGAATTTGAATTAGACAAACCACAATATATTAAGAAAACACTTTTTAAACGGATTGAAGCTATGTATTATTATTAAAAACGTATAATTATTTACATAATTTTAAATTTTTCCGAAGTTTCGCGTGTCACCGTGAAGCTGCTTTACAGCTACGTGCTTTACAGCGTCACGCACGCTTCAATCCGTTTAAAAAGTGTTTACTTATTGTGTAAAAGCTATTTTAACAAAAGACAAGATAAATAGCTGTCAAATGTTACGTCAATGTCAGGTTAATACAAAATGTGACAT
Source organism: Pieris brassicae (assembly GCF_905147105.1). Taxonomy (NCBI): domain Eukaryota; kingdom Metazoa; phylum Arthropoda; class Insecta; order Lepidoptera; family Pieridae; genus Pieris; species Pieris brassicae. The sequence continues at coordinate 1,765,266 of NC_059669.1, forward strand.
ACAATTGTTTAACTAATTGAGGCATGCGTGCGTTAACAAAACCTATTTATAAAGTGCGAGACTTAAAAACTCCTGTCCTACTTCACAGCGTGAAACTATAAATTAATTTTGAAATTGTGTTAAACTATATCTCACTTTAAAATTTTGACAGTGCTCAAGTTTAGATTGACATATACTTCGTTGGTCTTAAAGGCATCAAGGTAACGAATTGTTTTGAAGTATTTGTAATTATTGTTTATTATATGATTTTAAAACGCCTTGAAGCCGTCAAAGTGCAGTGCTTAGAAGATTTACTGTGAAACAACACGGTGCTATTAAAAGTCCTTACTTGAAGAGACCCTTTGATCGTATTTCACGAAGAATTTGCCTAGTGTTATCCCCATAGCATTTGCCATATCGAAACTTGAGCAAGGGACAGTGGCCTGTGTACCTGAAAATTTTGTTACCAATACAAAAATTATAAACACATAGATTTAGGCAATTATGGCAACCCAAAGAACCCAAAATATAAGTTATAATCATTAATTAATTCAATCATAAGTCCATATGCTTATTAGTCTGTTAGTTAATATAATAAAAAGTGTGTGCTTTAAAGTATATTATATAAATAAAATTTTGTTACCAATACAAAAAATTATAAACACAGATTTAGGCAATTATGGCATCCCAAATAACCCAAAATATAAGTTATAATCATTAATTAATTCAATCATAAGTCCATATGTTTATAAGTCTGTTAGTTAATATAATAAAAAGTGTGTGCTTTAAAGTATACTAAATAATTAAATTAAAAAGGGTATCCCATGTACGGACAATGCAGCCTTCTCGCTATTACCACCTTTCTGCACCGGCTTCCGTGCCTTCGCAGAGATACGCAATAGCGAGGGAGCTCCATCAATATCCTGAACGAATTATTGAACTAAACACTAAGGGCATTGTATGATTTTTATCACAGGAAGGTTTGATATTGTGGAAACAATTTATTCAGGGATAATGTAGGCTTGTAATGGTGAAAGAATTTTTCTAATCAGTAGTAGTTTTGGTGCCTATTCACTGAAAACTATGAAATTCGTATTTTTTTCTATTTCCTATAATTATAGTGTAGATACCGTAAATTTACAAAGGTGGTGCAGAGTTGCCTCAATAAATCGAGTATAAAAAAACGAAAAAAAAGCAGATTTTTTAAGCAGTCCATTTATTGAGGAAGTATATACTCGTCATACTGAGCTGTTTCATATAAGATTTCATTTGATTTTTTAAATCATACATTCCTATAATCTTAAACAATAAATAATTAGTAAACTGTCTTTGTTAGTACATAATGTTCATCGTATATATATATTTATAATTTAAAAATTCTAAATGTTTTCTTTGAAAAAATGTTAAATAAAATAGTGTTACGACCTAATTAATCCGGTTTAATCATATTTTAAATTGTTACAAGTATTTGAATGCATTTAATTCGGTAAATTTTAGGCCGACTAGTAAATCGAAGACTAATATGTCATATTATATGTTCAATTAATCTCATTAAATAAAATTGAAAATAATGTTAACGTAAAATTTACAATAAAACACGAATGATTTCACAACCCCATTTATCTAATAAAGTTTTATATTTAACGGTATCTGAACATGATTTTATTACGGGCAATCTTCATATGCGAAGCAATATCCTGAAGGAAGGTGGAGGACGAATGGAAAGTCGCAGTCACACCGCGACCAGTCGCAAATCGTTCCCATTGATAATGCGACTGGTTCGTCGCAAGTGCGTTGCGATGGAGTCGGACGACATTCGCTGTTCAGTCTATGCATGTATTCTGGACAGTGGTCCACGCCTGGAAGATATTATAAAAATAATTATTATTATTAGAGCGTACAAATTCTTAAAAGGCCGGCAACGCACTCGCGAGCCCTCTGGCATTGAGAGTGTCCATGGGCGGCGGTATCACTTAACATCAGGTGAGCCTCCTGCCCGTTTGCCCCATATTTTATAAAAAAAAAATACTGTTATCTCCGAGAACTGAACCTAATACTTTTCTAAAATTAACTGAACAGAAGTAAAATTCAGTAAGTAAACAGTTAGGCAGTTTATTTTGTTGTTTTCGTATTTAAAAGATGGCTCTTACATTACTCATGTTCACTTATATTCCTCAAGATAATCTAATATGATATTTAGTTTCCTGAATATATCCGACCTGAGTCATTTTCCTTACTAAGATACAATTCTACGATCTGAAGCTTTTTTATGGAAAAGAGCAAACGAGAAGGCACAGACAAGGCACACACAGAATTTATTGCTTTCTGCGGCCTATAGACTCCTGCAACACCCGGAAGCTTGCAAGTGATGCCGGTCTTTAAGGTACTTTTTGCCCCTAAGTATATTTCGGAAATTCTTGGATCGGCAGCTGGTTTCATAAAGCGGCGGTGAGCGGTTGAACGGCAGACTTCATTTGATACGGATAAATCGGTCAAATTATTATTTTCTTTTTTTGGTAACATGCTATTAATATTTTTATAGTTGTATAAATGTTTGAAGCTAGGTACTTACATGTTCCATTGTACATAAGGCATCCAGGACTACCAACTTTACCATAATACATGGACTCACAAGTCTTTAACAAACACAAGAACAACAAAGTGAGCATGACTCGGAATTGCCTGTGGTGATTGTCTTAGCTGTTTATAAGTGAATGCTTTCTGCATTACTGGGAAGCACTTGTTTGTACACTTTACCAACGTCGAAAAAGAATATTTTATATGTATTTTTTTATCTCAATTAACATTCTATTCTAAACATTAGTTACAGATAAGTGATTATATATGCAACTGTCATACGAAATGTGTTTCCTGAGTAGTTAAAAACTGATGGTGCAGAGAAAATTCTTATTAGCTTGCGATTGGATCTGTAAACTTATTTAACTTCACTTAAGTTGAAGTAACCGTAAATATTTAATGAACCTCTGTAAGTTTCAGAATATATGTTGTCACAACCTTTTTTTCTCAGGGCAAACAGGCAGGAGGCCCGTCTGATACTAAGGCATACCGCATCTATCAACACACAGTATTACTTAAACTAAAACCGTTTTTTAATAATTTACATTATCTTTTGAAGGCCCCTGGATCCTTGTCTCAGTACCGATATCTTTTTAATTTTCTTTCTTAAACTTGTCAAAATTCGGAATCCTAAATCATAAATTATAAAAAAGGAGTTGTCGTGAATAAAACAATAATGAGATTCGAGAATATTGAAATATTATTTAATTACGTTAAATGTACTAAAGGATCGTCATCGGGGATCTTAATCCTCTTAGAGGGTCGTAGTTTTGTCCGCCTTTGCGTTTCCATATCTGTATCTCCATGCTTTCGCCTCACTTCATCAGGGAACTTGTTCTGTTCACAGAACTCTAATGTCACGCAGAATCCTGACTTTTCATCATAAACCAAGTTCCCATTGCAATCACAACGAGACCAGCCGCATGTGTAGCCTATAAAAATGTTCTGGTTCATAACAACTCGTACACAGACTACTGTATCGATTAGAATGAATTAAAATAGAGTGACACAATCACTCAATCTCAATCAATACTAAACATGAAATAAGTAGAGAGATCCTGAAAGATACAATTCAATCAAATCCAATATTGTATTGAAGATGTCAGTCAATAACTTGACAAATTCCAAAACTATAAATAATTAATTAATCCTCATTTTCCAAATTGGCCCCCAGCGACTTTTTCCTGTTTTCAGACCTCAAGAGAATGCTCGCTGGATATAAGTTTTGCGTAGATGAAGATGCAATCGGCGAAACTGAAGCATATTTTGAGGAAAAATAAAGCAAATCGTTAACTTACTTTAAAAATTATATAATTATATTACTTTAAAAATTGTGTGTATGGTCGCTACAATGGTTGTATCTCTCACGAAGGCAACTATGTTAAATAATTAAATCAAATTCTATCAAAGAAAATAGGCAGGAAGTTTTCAGCCCACCTAAATTATTTATAGTTCCTATCGAATATATCTACAAACAAAAGCATTTTTTAAAATGCTTTTGTTTAATGTAAATGTAAAATTATTAGGAACTTATAAAAAGTATGTTTAAAAGTATTTATTGATAGCATAATATGTTCTTTACGTGTATCACCTGGCCGCATCAATAGGTCTTTTGAATAAGAAAATCAAATTTACATTTGAAAAGTCAGTAGTCTGGCCATAAATACTGTTACATAAAAAAAAATTGTCAACTTTTTAGTTATTTTCAATTTGGAACACAAAAACTTCTTTCGATTTTGCGCCATTTCTCATATTTGCTCAGTGATCGCCTAGCACAAAATGGGTATCGAGCCGACGATCATATTCCAGACACTTCAAAAGCTTGGTATCAGCCGTATATCGTACTATTCACAGATACAATAACACTCACATCGAAGACCAAACAAGATAGGTTAGAACTAAAGAGGTGCTGTTAGAACTAAAGAGGCTGTTAATGCTGTTAAAGCCAGAATTCATAGAAACCTTATTAGGAAGCATACAATCTTATCGTGAGAAATGAAGATTCCCGCTAGGACTTATTATAAAACAAGACTTAAACATTATCGTCCTGTATATCGACCTGTCTAAACATGCCCTAAATACATCTTTACAAATAAGTAGAGTAGAGTAGATCGATCAAAACGTCGTAATATGCAGATGAAAAGCACAAAAATATTCTCTTACCGATGAAAAACTGTTCACGACTGAAGAACAATACAATTTTAAAAATAATAAAGTGTACGCTCACACTTCTAAAGAAGCTGCTTTAGTGGTCCGAAAGGTACAACGTGGTGATCATCATGCGTCAGTGATGGTTTGGTGGGGTGTGTCTTATCAAGGAGTTAAAACAAATCACGATACATCCTTGGATCATGTTGTGATACCTGTCAGCAATACACTTTTTAAAAATATGCTGTGTACTTTTCAGCAGGATTCTGTACCTGGTCCCAAGGCACCAACTACCCAAGCCTGGCCTGAAACCAACGTTCCGGACTTTATAAGAGCTGAAGACTGGGTCAGACCTCAAGACTTCAAATTATAGTCAGTTTGTGAGGACATGGCCTGCTCTAAACGACAAGGCAACATTGAGCTCTTAAAAATCTTTGAGCAAGCAGTGGCGAAATGACCCTTGCAAACAGTGCGTAAATCCATAGATTCGTAGCCAAACATATTAAAGCCAAAAGCCAAAGGTATTTGGAATGGAATATTATTTTATTTTTTACTCATACTTTAATAAATATATAGGTATAAATTTTTATAATATAACATTACTTAATCGAAAAACATTGCAAAAAATGCATTTTCATTTGTAACTGCACTTATGGCCTTGACTAGGATATGACATCATTACTACCTATTTTTGCATGGTACGGAACATGCATATTTGTGCTAAGAGAGAATAGACTAAAGTCAGACATTTTTGTTTTATTTTTCGGTTTCATTATTACCACACAGGAATATGTGTATTTATTTATACTGTGTATTGAATCGCGGTTACATACCCAAGAGAGAGGCTTCAGGTGAGTCGCAAGTTTTTTGTGTCATAGTTTCACCATCACAACGCGTGTGATACGCGTGCATTTTACGCGGACAATATGATACACCTGTAAAAATCATAATTTTTTTCTTACTTAACATGATATAAACGTAGAATTAAAAATATTGTTTACTGTGTCCATTAATCTACAATGTCGTGGGTCTCGAACTTATTTGTTATTCATATTCATAAATTTTTATCCAGGCTCGAACCCAAGTTTAAGATAATTTTATGACTCAATTTGATTTCGATTATAATAGTATGATAAATGAAGTCCAAATATTTTTATTATAATTATTGCCTTTTGAACTCAGTAAATTTATTTATTTATACATATTTTTCTTTAATTCGATTTTTATTTAGTTTAAAATTTCTATGTCCTAAAATAATTGATGTAAAATTTTTAATGCCATATTTTATATAACTTATAAATAAATATAACTAAGGAGTGTAAATAATACTTACACTTCCCACGATGTAATAAACATCTTCTATAATCAAGCAAGGCAGTAGTCACAGCTAAATAGGAAATTAAAATAAATGTCTTCAAAGACATCTCTTTGTATTGTGAGAAAGTTTTACCGAATTATGTAATATAAGTAAAAACCGTGTTATTGTTTTCATTTCGTTCTGTTTCCGTAGTTTGATTGATTGCCGACATTTTGCATAACAAGTACTACACGGTGTGTTTCCATTTTTTTAAGTTGGAAAATGCAATGCCCATATGCCCACGATGCAACTGCTTAATGCGGAAGGGTTATGTGAGACTCGCCAATATGTGCATACCTACTAGAACCCCAAGGCGCCACCAACAATCGACGTGGCGGGATGTGGTAGCAGAGCCTTATCCGCTTCCCGACACGCGATACGACGGTTTCCTCCGCCTCTCCACGCTCATGTTTAGTTAAGGTATGTTCTCATGAGAGAATATCACGTAAAATTCTTTCATGTACTGGCGGTGAATTTTATAGCCCTGCTTTTTTACCAGCTTTAATTCCGTCCCTATGCGATATGTTACATAGTCTTCCTATATGTATGGACTAGCCATTATTTTGTGTTCTTACTCAAAACTTCTGTCTTCTGTCACATAGCTCACTTTTTAATGAATTTATGTCAACTTTTTTTTACTACTAATATACATTCTATTTATACAAACCTCTTATCAATGAGGAACACAAGAAAAAATTCAAATATGGTGCTTCGGTTATGTGCGTATGGTATATGTGTACATTTTGATGTATCTTTTGTAATTACATATATAGATTTCAACTTTTACCCTGTATTCTAGAACATCAATAAAGCTAGAACCTAGTTCCAAGACCTGTTAAACCACTGACATAATATTTGATAGCGATATACTACGCGAAAAAAAAAATAGCGAATGCCCCTTAAAGCTTAATTTTCAGGTGATTTATACAGAGAATTGCTGAAAATTGAAACCGGTTTATGGTCCTCTCTTATTTTAAGCATTTATGAACCTAGATCTGGGTTCTATGGCTTGAGAAATATCAGATTGTGTAGCATTTTTCTCGCTCGCTGAGCTGGCTTTAGTGCTTGTTTATATCAGTTTCTTCTATTATCTATTACGTCAACCTACGTATATATTTAATACCTATTAGTCCGTAACTTATATATCCAAGAGGACTAGAAAGGGTCTTTCTCAAAGTTGTAATACAGGATCAAAGTGAGCTTAAACATCAGAACCATTCTTAATTAAAAGTTTTTGTATTAGTCTACATATATTTTACTAATAAGTACATATATATAATTCAATGCTGTTTTTTGTCATAATATTATACGGAGGCCTATGTTCCAAAGAATTAAACAACGGTTGTTTGTTTTGTTTGACGTGTTCTGTACTCTAAAATAATCAGTACGAACAATACGTAAAATGAAATACGTAACGCAATGCAATAGTAACGATAAATTTTCCTTGAAAAATTTTGACAGCGCTTCGTGGATACTTATTTGGAAGTAAACATCGTCGTTCGATTAATATTTGTTTAGTAAGATTTAAAAAATGCACACATTTTTTGTAAAATCCGTTTGAGCAGTCATAAATTGGTTATTGACATTCGTAATACGTAAATATTGGCATTCGTAATAATACAAAACATACAGACGCACGCTTAAGGCGTATAAAGAAATGGACACGTCATATTTTCAGGGGTGTGGGGGGGGGATTATAAGATAGACACTCGAAACAAAATATGTACTGGACCTACTGGAAAGATATAGGACGTCAAAAGAAAAGATGGACGAAGTAGAAATAGCGGGAAAATCTGGATGAATGTTGCTCATGAAAAATACGAAGGAGGCTTTTACCCTTTTACCATACAAATGCTAGACCGCAACAAAAAACTAACCTTAATTTTAAGAACTTATACTAACACAACTAATACTTAATTCAAGAAATGTGAACTAACCGATTGTTGTATGGGTCCATTATTAAAGCTTCAATAATAATAAAAACAATAATTGGGAATGTTGCCGATTAACCAGCAGATCAAGTGATGCAAATGGAAATGGATCCTTACATTCGGAAAGGATCCCAATCGAAGAGTTTAGAAGAACTGGCACTTCTCGGCCGTTCTATGCCCTTGATTTGAAAACTGGTAGTATTTAATGTAAAATTATAATCATTTAATATGTATTTATTCATTGACCTTCATAAGTGTACATTGTGTTACCTAAATGAATAAATGATTTTGAATTTGAATCATATTTCCGATTCTTTAGAATCCGCAAGAAAAGCGGAAGTTTGGCCGTGGCAGGGAAACCTGGTACCGTACAGTTGCATGAGGCAAAGAAAGCCGGAGAGACTTGGAGTGGTTTTTTTTTTTTATAAAATAGGGGGCAAACGGGCAGGAGGCTCACCTGATGTTAAGTGATACCGCCGCCCATGGACACTCTCAATGCCAGAGGGCTCGCGAGTGCGTTGCCGGCCTTTTAAGAATTTGTACGCTCTTTTCTTGAAGGACCCTAAGTCGAATTGGTTCGGAAATACTTCAGTGGGCAGCTGGTTCCACATAGCGGTGGTGCGCGGCAAAAATTGCCTTGAGAAACGCTCAGTCGTGGAACGTCGGACGTCGAGGTGATACGGGTGGAATTTTGTATTTTGCCTCGACGTCCGATGCTGAAACTCAGCTGCAGGTATTAATCCGAACAACTCCTCTGAACACTCTCCATGGTAAATGCGGTAGAAGATGCAGAGTGACCCCACATCTCTACGCAACGCCAAAGGATCGAGCCGCTCGGAGAGGGATTGGTCATCGACGATTCGAACCGCTCTTCGTTGGATACGGTCAAGTGGAAGGAGCTGGTACTGGGGAGCCCCCGCCCAGAGGTGAGAACAGTATTCCATGTGGGGCCGTATTTGCGCTTTATAGAGTTGCAAGCGGTGGCCCGGAGTGAAGTACCGTCTCGCCTTGCTGAGCACACCAAGCTTTTTGGAGGCTAATTTAGCCTTTCCCTCCAAATGACCGCGAAACTGAACGTCGTTCGATATGTCAACGCCAAGTATTCCGATGCTGGCTGTGGCTTCAAGAAGAGTGTTTTCGAAAAGAGGAGTAGCGACAAAGGGTATTTTTTTCGCGGAAAACGCGCAAACTTGTGTCTTCTTGGGGTTAAATTGGACTAGGTTTAGTCTACCCCAGTCCGAGACTCCACGTAAAAGAGTTTCGACTTCAGACACAAGTTTGTTCCGGTACTCATCGACAACTGCCCGAGAAATACCTGCCCGGCCAGTGTAAAGAGTATCCCCAGTGCTGTCGTCCGCATAGCAATGAATGTTGCTAAGTTGCAACATGTCATTGATATGCAGAAGAAACAGGGTCGGGGACAGAACACAGCCTTGTGGGACCCCAGCATTCACGGGTTTAAGGTCGGAACATGCTCCGTCGACGACGACCTTGATGCTCCGATCGGCTAGAAAGCTGGAGATCCAGTCGCATAATTTCTCAGGAAGCCCGTAGGCTGGTAGCTTCGAGAGCAGTGCTTTGTGCCACACCCGATCGAAGGCTTTCGCTATGTCCAAACTAACCGCTAGTGCCTCCCCCTTGGACTCAATTGCCTCTGCCCATCTATGAGTAAGGTATACTAGAAGGTCACCAGCTGAACGACCACGACGAAAGCCGTACTGATAATCGCTAATCAGCTGGTGGCCCTCTAGATAACTCAAGAGCTGGCCATTAATAATGGATTCCATTATTTTGGAGAACAAGGAGGTTATTGCGATTGGGCGATAGTTGGATGGATCAGTGCGATCGCCTTTTTTAGGGATCGGATGTATCGAAGCGGTCTTCCAGCACTTCGGGACAGTGCCGAGCGAGTACAGGTACCGGAAAAGGCGCGTCAGGACCGGAGCCAACTCAGGAGCACATGTACGCAGCACAATTGGAGGGATACCATCCGGCCCGCTCGACTTATGAATGTCCAAGGAAGATAGTGCTCTGCGAACAGCACGTTGCTGGAATGTGATTTCCGGCATTGAGTTATCACACCGCGAAATCGCCGGTGGTGATCTCCCCCGGTCATCCAAAGTCGAGTTGGACGCAAAGAGACAGCCCAAGAGGTCGGCCTTCTCCTTCGCAGTGTGGGCGAGCGAGTCATCCTCTCTGTGCAGCGGTGGTATCGATGGCTGACAAAAATTCCCTTGTACAGCTTTGGCGAGAGACCAGAAAGCTCGGGTCCCAGAAGGGAGTTGGGCCAATCTCTCGCCAAATCTGGCGATGTGCTCTGACTTTGCCTTAGCGATTTCCCGTTTGAAGGACCTGGAGGCTGAGTTATATGCTTTTTTATGTTCGCTGGTATTGGCATCACGAGATATCGCCGCCTCCGCCCATGCATTAAAGCATTCTCGCTTTCGACGCGATGCCGCCTTGCAAGAACGCTTAAACCAGGGCTGTGACCTGCCACCGATCGGCACCGCAGAGAATGGAATAAAAAGTTCCATGCCCTGCAGAACCACTTCGGCGACAGAGGCAGCGACGGAATCTGGAGCTTCCGACGAAAAGCACATAGGCCCCCAAGGGTAGGACGCAAAGAAAGACCGCATCCCATCCCAATCTGCTGACCGATAGTGCCAAATACGACGACAACCCGAAAAACGGGGCCGAGGAGGGCGCGTAGTAGGCACAGTACTCCGGACCACACAATGATCCGATGAACTCAATGGCGGGTCAACAGAGACTTGATAGGTCTCCGGATGTGAGGTCAGCAGAAGGTCCAACAAAGAGGGTTTATGACCATCCACATCTGGTATTCGCGTAATCGCAGGGACCATTTGTGACAGGTCGTAAGCTAAAGCAAAGTCGTGAAAGGATCTTCCCGCGTGATCGGTGGTTTCCGAACCCAGCCAATCGGCATGGTGAGCGTTAAAATCGCCAAGTATCACGATTTCAGCGGTAGGAACCCCTTCGAGCAGGGAATCTGTAGCCATTTGGATGTGCTCAATGAGTCGCTCAGTTTCGGTATTTCCGCTATGGGACCTATACAGGCATGCGTAGAATCGCGGATGGTCATCGCAGTCTACGCGCAGCCAGAGGCTAGATAGGTCCCTTCCTTCAAGCGACCCGAGGCGACGAGAACAGATATCCTCTCTGACGTACACGCAAACTCCCGCCCGCGGCACAAATGAATGTTACAATTTGTACCCCGGGTAGGAGAGGTAGGAAGTATCAGCCGGGAAGGATATCTGAGTCTCAGTAAGGAAGAATAAGGCCGGCTTCGCAGTTTCGAGGTGAAAGTGAACCGCGTTAAGATTAGAGTTGAGCCCCCTAACATTGGTAAAGTCCACTGAGAGCGTGGAAGGGGATGCCTTCGGTAAATTCTTCCGTTTGCCCCGAGATCGAAACTTATAGTTTTATAGTTAAAAGTACTTTAAACAGTTTTATTGATATAATTAACGTTTACAATCGCTGGTAGCACGCGATTATCAAGGCCACTGTAATCTGATGCCCTCGTACAGTTTGATATACGATACGAAAATACTGGCTAGGTTTTGGGTGACATGAACTTTTTACATAGGAAACCTTATAATCTAGATTATAGAACACAGGTTTAGGATGTCTGAGTTTTTTAACTATTTACACAGCGACGTGATTGCTAAGGGCTGGTGATTTACATCAATACCCGTCTTCTTCCTCGCTGGCACTTTCCCACATGAGCAGTTGCTTAAAGAGCTTACTATAGAAATGATCCTAGGAAGACCTATATTTATAAGACATTACGTCTTAGTGGAATTGATAACTAAAAGTATTTGTTGGTTTTCTATAGCTATCCTGAAAACTAAATTTAGAACCGTATCGAGGTCTAATAAATTTCCTTCTTTGGGTATTTGAAGTTGTTTTAAAATAAAACACAATTTGGTTTTTTGGTACGTTTCGGATATCAAAGTAAGTTTTATCGCTACATTAGATTCACGTCAAAGCGTAGAAAAAAATCTGTTAAGATTTGACTGCTGTGATACTGCAATTAGATTAAAACTGGGTAAATCATTACTTACGTCATTTAATTTATAATTCTTTAATGGAGCCAGAGAACATGTCAACATCATTGAAACATGAGCACGCAAAAACAAACAAACACTAGGTACGAAATAAATTAATAAAAGCAGTACTTAGGATTAACACAGACTATTAAAATCTATATAAAAGTCAAAATTACGACGATTAAACATAGCACCTGAATCTTAATTTAAAAAAAAACTCTGTCCATAGTGGCTTATCTTTAAAAAAAAATCAAACACACTACTACACGCCATACTCGTCGAGCCAGTATGGTTATCTTGCTCAAGATGCGTACAAATGATTTGAAGAAGTCTATTAAGTATGAGGGTGTGTAATTATTATCTGGAAATAGTAATATTAGCTTGTTTAACCAATTCAAAAGCGCCTTAAAGAAACACATATACATAAAGTTCTTTAAACGTAACTTAGTGATCTTGTTCCCAGATATTATAGAATTATTTTTACACACACGAATGTTATTTACATTGCTTACTTGCGTAACCCATACACAGTTATTAATCTGAGCTCTACTAATAAAGAAAATTTAAGTTAGTTAACCCTGCCAAAACTTATGCAGTTGCCTAAGAAACAACTTTCTTGACAACATATTACCTTTTGTATCTATCTTAGCAATCTACAATTTTCCCCATCACTAATCATATATCATGGATGAGATAGTGTTGTGCCAGGAACGGAACGACCGGTACGGCCTTGCTACGTCGAATGTGATAAAATCATAATGATAGGCTCGCCACTGTTTTATGGCATGTGGGAATCGGTAGTCATTACAGAAACTTTGCAGTTATTATGTGGGTAATTTAGCTCAATCACAAGCATGAGAAACAATTAAAATGTGTCTTCAATACATGTTAATACTTTTATTCATTTAACAATTTGCCAAGGTAAAAAATAATCACTAAAATCTCTAAATTAGATTTATTTTAAAAAGCTTGAACATCAATCACCTAAACAATGTGGTTTGTGAATAGTTATTTTGAGATTTAAATGCTGATTGCTGACCCGTGAACTAGAAAGTCAAATGAATTATTCATGGGTTAAGGTCAAAGTAAGGTCACGGGGAAGTGGTAACGTGGTAAATCTGCCTGTCTTTTTATGTTTATTTACTCTTCGTTGCAAGTGATAGCCGATTCCCTTATACCGCAAAATTTTGCGTGTTGCGTGGGAAATGAAGAATGATTTCTATTTGATTACAAGCTGTAGTCGATTGGCACCATGTCACGGGCTTTTCCCAAGGTTAAGTTTAAAAAAGCTGAAGGTTGCTCGAACAATTTAACCTGCAGAGGTTGCCTACTTCTAACAATAAACAAAAATAATAATTGCGGCTGAGTTTAAACAATTTGTTTAGAAACAAATGAAGATCTTTGTGTAGCGTGTGTGTTTAATTATAGTTGATTTTTTTTTCACTTAACAACGAGGTTAACGTTAAAACTCAGTTACAGATAAAATTTACAAGCGATGACAATTTTATACAAATTTGGCTTCAGCCCAAATAACTTCGCAACTGTATTAAGTTTCGGCGACCATAACTTTAGAAACTAAACTTTAAAGTTCATTTTAAACTTGAAAGTTTTACAAGTATAATATTAAATAACATGTTGTCTATGATATAAAATTTGCTGTTTAATGTGAATTGTACGACAATTCTTTGATTATGATATATCAAGTGCTTATTTTAATAACTTTTTGACAGCCGTAGATTTTTGTAGTAGACCTAACCGAGGTGCGTTTGACTCACGGCTAGGTACCAATGGACTTTTCATCCTATGTACAAAAAAAAACTTTCTCTCGTACGATGAAGGAAAACATCACGTGGAAACCGGTATGCCTTAGCCCTAAACAGACTAGGATGATCGCCTAAAAATTATCAAACATACTGGATATTTGATACTTGTTACGAGATATTTGGTGTCAAGGCCAGGTGTTGAAGCGCCACTGGTTTTTTAATAGTAGCCGTAGTCAGTCTAAGTTGGGTAGTTCGGAGTATTTTAAAGAATCGACCATTTTATTATTTCTAATAAAGTAGGTAAATAGATAGATATACATCTAAAAACGGTATAAGTCAATGAAATTGTTGATTATTTTCTAAACAACTTAAGCAACAGTTAAACATAAATGAACGACTTAAGTTTTAAAAGTTTTATATCAAAAATCTTACAATACTAGGTGAATATTATTAGATACAGATTAGAAGCAACTAAATATTGTCAGGTGTATACAAACATTGAACTTTAATTGTATGACTCATTTATATTTATTAATCGTATATTCCTCATTTTATTTTAAATTTTCAAAATTTAAAATTATGTAAAATAATTATACGTAGCTTCAATCCGGTAAAAAGTATATGTTGTATGTGTGTTTTCTTTCAATGTGTAAAAGCTATTTTAACAAAAGACAATACTATTTTTAAGTCATTAAAAAAAAGTAACTGTGGACTGGAAAACAAACCTCTAAATTTTATAATAAAAATTTGAACCAATCAATATTATCTGATAACGAAGCTCTCGTATGACTTTTTTAATGTTTCAGAATTTACAATTTTCTGGCTGAAATGAAAGGAAAAAAACCGGCTAGCTAATCTCTTTAGTCTAAACTTGATATCAACTGGAAGATTGAACACTTAGGATTAGGATTAAAGGATTACCGATTTCATTAACAGCATTAAGACGATTAAATACTAAACTTTATTTGTGTCTAGACTAAGAAACATCTTTAGTAGTTAAAAGATTTCTAGACTTGTTGGAGTTACCAAAGCTTCTCAATGACAATTGTATTATAATATATTTGTTTTATTATTTTTTTACTTTGATTCCACTGCTCTGTGCTACTTTTAATACTCTCCTAAAACGGGTCACCTAGGTGCAATAGTGAAAATAAATTCTTATTTGACTCACATTGAACCAGTAATAATTACACTACAGTTAACAACATCAATTTGCGTCGTCGTCACGGAATTAGCACGCAAAGTTAGAAAATAAGAATTTTGTTACAAATTTAAAATTTTAACTTACCCGGGTATGAAAGAGCCGTTACTTTGCGTCAAGTAGCTCTGTTTTTCACGTCCGCTAACATCCACCCACATTATTAAAAGTTTGTTTATCTTCGTAATAAATACATAACGACACTAAAACTAGCGTAAGTTCTCTGTTAAAGGCTCTGGTACACTGAAGAACGGTGGCAAGGTTGTAACTAATAAGGACATATACTTACATGGAAAATAAGAATGCGCGCGCATTTGGGTTAAAACGAACCTTTAGGAATTTAAAGGCCGACAAGTATAACTTTTGATTTATTTCGGAACGTGATTAAAGGTGTATAGAAAGAATTAAATATTTAGTGTTAGCCTTGTCATGTATGCCGAACATATGCTGCATCTATTACCTATTACCCTTGCTTACATCACGGAGACAGTTGAACACTGTAATACTGTTACTCTTTTCGGATAGATATATTGTGTATGATTTCAGTAAAATATCGTACGGCTTTTGGGGATGACCTAATTATACACAAAGCATTTGTTAAGGAGTGTCACGTTTTATAATGTTGAAATACATATTTTTATTTATGGGGAGTTAGTTTTCACCTTTTTCGACCTCGTCCATATTGACGGGGTCATGTTGAGGCTAACTAGTTTTATTTATAATTAATCCTTTGATAAACTGCTTAGGTCAATTGGGTCATATAATTTTTTTATTTATGTACGTTTAAAATGCTTATCCGTTAATATAACATTAGGGACATATATAAACTATCGTCGAAAGGTAAAATAAAATAGTCTGGAAATTATACATAAAATGTTAATACAATCTGTAACTTTTATACAAAAGTAAATATTTTGTTTTTATGGCGGTTGCACATTAAACAGTTATAATAATCTGTATCAATATGGTGTAGCTGTCGCTAGACAATTGACAACACATCATCTAACATTATAACCAAACTGTCAAACGAAGCGTCAAACCATGGTCATTGGTCCGTGGTCGTGAAAATCGAAAATTTAAGTAAATTCGATCTGAAAGTTGTGACTAAGACAAATCGCTGTAGTTATATAGGTAGCGTAACGCGGAATTCTGATTTGAAAAATTATGTAAAATGGCTATAAACTTAGACAAATTTAAGGCTGATCTTCTTGCGGCGTGGAAAGATGTTTTAGATGAGAAATCTGAAACTGATTGGTAAGTTGAATGATTCTTACTTGCTTATAAATTAAGTAAACAATACATATTAGTAAGCTGATGGAGTCATAACCGTTCCCTTTATCTTCATACGAATGCAGTAAATAATGTGGGATGAAACTATTACAATAATTTAATACCTATTTTAAGCTATTGGTCTCATACTCTCGTAAATTTTTAATTTATATATACCGTATAATAAAGACTTCAGATGATTATGCTGCATTGCTTATGAGTTCTAGAAAGGGTGAGTAATTGGTTTTACCCATTTATGGAAAGTTGAATTTTAAATGTAACATATGAAAATTTTATGTGCAAAGTTATATAGTGTATACATTAGTGTTTATATTTTGCTGAATAGTGTATCAAGTCCTAGTTTGTGCTGAAATTTTGTAGATTACATTCATATTATTTTCTTGGTAAAGGTGCTTGTAAATAAATAGTAAATATTATCTTTATCAGCTCTATAAATTTTTCCAGGGCCCTATTTAGTTATGATGGGATGTCAAATGACCTTAAATTTATCAGCAAAGGAGATGGAGGTCTCACTGAACTTGTTGATGAATTCAATAGTGGCAAGATACAGTATGCTTTTTTAAAAGTAGACATTCCAAATAGTACAATATCAAAATATGTGCTTATCAATTGGCAGGTGAGATAAGATAATTATCTTATATTGTTTTTTTTATATTAAATTAGGTTTACATATATTCTAATGATTAAGAAATACAACCCTGTTGCTTGTTGTCACTCTCGCAATATTTTGGAAATATTATATAGCTAGTTGAGGTTTGGAAAAACATTATTAAAAACACTTCCTTGTGCTTATGTGTTTCAGCGTAGATACTTAAGCCTTTAATTAAAAGTACCTTTTTACAATTAACCTTTGTGGTTTAGATATTAAAGTTCAGTGTTATATTCTGGGTTGAATTCTCTAGAATTGAAAATTGGTTTTGGGTTGGCAAGTATAAAAAGCAGATAATACTTGCCTATAGAAAAAAAATGACTATTTATTACATATTGTGTGAAATTATTCAGAATACTCCATTATTACTATTGGTTATTGTTAAATACAGTGTCTTTGTCATTGTTCTAAATATAGATTTGTTCATGATAAGAGTGCAACTGTGAAAGCATAACACGGCCTGTGTTATGCTTTCACTACAGAAACATATTCTTTATACTCAATACTTAATTACTTTTTAAGTGTATTAATATAAATAATATGTCACATAAAAATTAAAATGCCAGCTTATAAAGACTGTCCTTGAACATTAATAGATTAAACACGAATTGGCTCAATTATAACTAATCAAGATTTACTAATCTTAATTATTTTTAATTTATTAACTTCTTAGGCCCCTTGTAGGCTATGAATCATGTCCTATTTAAATGATCTGCATGTTGCAAGAATATTGAAGTAGGATTATTTTTTTTTTATATAAGTTCAACACAGAATACAGTGGTACAACATACAAATTTAAGTTCCGTAAATCTGTAACTTGTAATTGTATCTAAATTGGGTCATATCTCATAGCAATTGAAATGAATGGAAATGCCATCAATCAGCACCCAAAACCACCTCAGTTATTTTTGTGTAGTATTTTTGAATAAGAAAATGATTTCAAGCTTTATTTCAAAAGACATTTAATTCATGGGACCTAAAACTATAAAAATAAATGTGCTCATGTTTTCCAAATGTGCGATAAATAAAAAACGCAAATCCAACTTATAAAAAATGCTTCTTAAACGATGGAAACAGACTCGGGTGTAGTCTGTTGGTGTACTGTGTGATTTCTCATATCTAAAAGCAAAATATGACTTTCTCAGCTGCTCATATGTCAAAACACATTTATATTAGGGTACTAGTATATTGAGGTATATACATTTATATATATATATATTATTTCGCTAATTTCAATACTACTAAAATTTTGCATCTGTTATACCAATCCATATTGTATGGGTTTGCAGGTGGGCTGGTTTTGGTAGAAATATATTTCTTTCTTTAAAGAAATTATAAATTTTACAAATGCAAAATGTGTCTGTACTATTGAGGGATACAGAACTGAAACCTTATGTTTAGTTTAATTTATTTTTTATTTTATTTAATATAAAATTTGGTACTTAACTAAATAATAAAATACACATTATGACTTCTTTAATTTTTTTAACAGTATATCCAATTCATCACCTAATCACCGTTAAATAAGTTCTTATGTTTATCAATTCTCAAATATACACTGAGCAATTGTCAGAGAATGTTTACTGAGCTACAAACATGGCATGGAACAAAGTTATCTTAGTATATCATTGATTAATTAA
Organism: Pieris brassicae; assembly: GCF_905147105.1. NCBI lineage: Eukaryota > Metazoa > Arthropoda > Insecta > Lepidoptera > Pieridae > Pieris > Pieris brassicae. The sequence goes on from NC_059669.1 coordinate 1,783,868, forward strand.
TCATTAAATTATTTTTCTTAGGGAGAAGGAGCTCCAACTGTTCGTAAAGGGACGTGTGCCAATCACATCAAGCATGTCTCTCAGTTCTTTAATGGATTCCATACGACAATTCATGCGCGGACTGAAGATGACCTGGATGAGAAAATAATCCTAGACAAGTTGGCTAAAGCTGGTTCAGCATTTAACTTTAAGTCTAATAGAAATGAGGAGCAGCAACCTAGTGGACCAATTGGCACTAGTTATCAAAAAGTTAATCCAGGTTAGTTGGAACGCACTTTTATTGCATAAACGTTATATGTATACAACTGTTTAAGATCTTGATTTGAGTAATTTCTTTGAATCTTGTTCTTGTTCTAAGGCCCGTCACGAATGTCAATTATACATAAATTAATAGTTTCTGTGTGAAGTTTGACATATTTGACAGCGCTAAAGACAAAATTGTGTCTTGAGATATGTATTAGATTATGGACCTAACAGTTAACAGCCATTCAAGCCTTCGTGTAGAACGATTTCTTATAATATATTATTGACTTTTACTCAAAGTTACACCAAAGCCAAAACGCAATACATATATATTTTATCGAGTTACAATGGCGCAATTACAAATATTCAAGTTAGAGGCAATTAAGTTTGTGACGCCTTCATATCTCGATTAATTATTTTTCCAATCCAACAGTTAAGTTGAAATTGCACGTAAAATAATTTTTGGGCACAAAATTTTACACAAACCATCCAGTTTATAGCCTCTAACCAGTAGTAGGACTGATATGTATAAGTAGATAGGGAGAAGACGGAAGAGAGAAATACTTTTTCAGCACTTTAGTTTTTTTCACTTAAACAAAGTGATGCCTGAGGCTGGGAAGCACAGATGGGGGCGGCGAACTAGCTGTTTTATTCTAGTATATGAAAGTTACCAAATGTACAATACAATAACATATGTTTATTATGGAATATAGGATACATGTATCACTTCCTTGTCATTAAATTTGAATTGGTAGACATCCCCCTTCTCATTGGCAAAGAAGACAGAGGATGTATGTCGAGAGAAAAAGCCGTAAAAATCATCAAACAACACTTATTTTAAAACAAATATCGCAAATTAATTAAAACTAGCACTACCCCCAGGCCCTTTTTTCAACTACATAATCGTTAACTTTATAGTAAGCATTTTAAAACAGCTTTTCTTTAACACAATGACAAGTGAGAGGGGAAAGTTATCAGCAAAATTTGGTGCTGATCTGTAAAACATCATAAATCCTCAATATCGTGATTCCTATTAGGAAGCTAAAGAAATTGGGACCAAAAATCTACGGCCCTAGGCTCCAGTCTACTCAGGTTGCTGGTAAATCCGCCACTGACAACTTAAAAGTAATAAGGTTTAGCTATATATGCCTTTCCAAATTGTTTTAAAATCTTTAACTGTTATGTAACGTAAAAACGAAAAAGTTAGTTTTAGTTTTCTTTAATTATTTCTATTTCATAAAAAGACACATTACCCTTACAAAAAGTAAAGGTACATCATGTTTTTGTGGATAAAGATTTATTACAACTGAAGTTATAAAGATTACAAAATCTTTTCTAATACCTTGAATTGTAATAGCATCTTTATTGCTTTATGTTAAGGTGTTTTTTGCAATACAGAAATATGTCTGTACATTTTCATTCATCAGTTTTGCTTTGATCATTCTTCTGTGGTCAAGTAAATGAGTTAAATAAATGAATTACACAAAGTTAAAAATAAATAGTTCGACGCGGTCGTTATGAATCACTTTCCATTTGTAAAACTGTGATTTTCGATTCATATACAATATTGTTTACCATTTTCAAGAACAATGCAATAATTCCAACGCATTGTGTGTTAATTGTAAACATTACGCCAGCGATATTTGTGATGTACTAGTGTTGCGAACTGGTCCATTATGAGCTTACTGAATTCGCAGAGATACGAAGTGATTTTATCTCGGGGAGTCGCAGGGGAAATTAAAAAAAGAAAGAAAACTTTACGTAGAGGTACCATTGATAAACAATTTTGATAGTCTGTTTATATATAATAGTCTGTGATTTTGCATATATTTGAATTATTTAAACACCGTCCTCTTAAATACTTTTTTTTTAAATATTAACGTTAATAAGTGTACATAAATATGAATAAAAACATTTCGATTGATGATTAATAAGCAAGGAGGTTATAATTAATGTTATCTAATCTCCTTTTTGAATTTCAAGCGGCTATACGACGTGATTAAAAATTTAGGAGAAAATTTATATTCTATGTCATAAGAGTGAGTCATATTAGTGTGTCGCTTTAATATTATAAATCGAATAATTAGATTTAAAAAAAAAACAATGTTACACCGTTGCTGTAAAAAATATGGAAATTACATAACAATTAGCAAAGTTTATCTTCTTTATGACTAACGTTTAAATCACTTCCTGACTTTTGTTTTTCTTTTAGTACAAGAAATTAATTCTAAGGAACGGGACCAGTTCTGGTTGAAAGAGGAACAAGAGGAGAAAAAGAGGGTAGAAGCAGAGAGAAAACAAAGAGAAGAGGTGAGTTTTGTTTAAATTATTTGATTTTTTTTTAATATTTGTTGGATTTTGAGATGACTATGTACTACTATATATTTTTTATCTTTTCCATAATGACTTCAAGTTAGTAATTTTTTTTGTTGCACTGATTTTAAATATTTTTTAAAGGTAATAGCCGTGTCTAATTGGCATCGCCATGATGAGTTTCATTGCAATAAAATGTAGTTTTAGAATATTATGACTTTGGCATCCTCTTTAGAAGCAGTTCCTTTCTAAAAACAAAAATTGTAATACCATTTTACTGAAATAAGTGCAGATCTTAAAACTTTAAGTTATTTATATAATGCAATATGTATTTAATAGTCTTGAACGTAGACCAAAGCCATGAAATTTTATTTATTTTACTATTTTTGGTTTTCTTTCTTTCGAGTTAAAATGGAAAATTTTATCAATGTATAGGAAAAGAGGAAAGCTGAGGAAGAAGTTAGAAAAAGGGATGAACGTGAAGCCGCTAAACGGGCGCAGGTTGAACAACAGTAAGTACTTTTAAAATCCGGTCTTCGTAGACAGCTGTAGATCCTATTACTTAAGGAAATTTCTTTCCAAATAAGTTTTATTGGTTCATTATTGACAGTTTAAAAACATTTTATTTCTGAAATTTTCAATGTTTGCTTGTTACAGTTACATGCATATATTTTCATACAAGTTTTGTTAAATTATATACAAATTATTATTCGTTTTGACATAACATAAATTATCATTATTCATTTTAATTTATTTTACTGTTTTATATATTAAAAATTAGAAAAAAAGCGATTATTTATTGTATCCCAGACATAATTCCGTATTATATGGATTCGATATGATTTTGACATCAAAGTATGTCCAATGAAATATCCAATATTTCACTTTGGAAACACTTAATTACAGAAATATTCCTCAAGATAAAGCGCCTAGGACGAGCGTAAGTGAGCGATCAGTTGAGGCTCGAGAACTTATTGGCGCCTCGACGTCGGCTGCTAGAAAGATGTTTCAGCAAAATCTTGCGCAGGGACAGATTTATAACAAGTGAGTGGTGAAATAAAATGTGGTTTGATAAGCAGAGCTAGTCTGTAATGATGCCGATATTGTGAAATGTTATTTTATAAGCGATATTATAGTGAATTTGAGGAATAAAAAATAGTTTTTGTTAAGGAACTTTGAATTGCGTGGAACTCAATATGGAAATTCGGAATATTAATTGAAATTGCGTTTTGAATTTCATTTTAAAACTAACAACTTCTTTTTTTAAATTTAACAATTTTACATAGAGGAATTTTATTTATTTATTTATTAAGAAGATTAACAGCACAATACAGAAATAGATGTATATATATATAACAATATGGGCCAATTAAATCTAAAATATTCACATAGTTTTTTTTCTTCAAATAAGCAGGAAATAAAACCAATTATTTTGGTTTTAGAATAAAAAAGAAAATTGAATTAGTTGACAATGGATCGATCATCTATAATGATCGAAATAGATTTATGTCAAAGCTCTCCTTGCTGTCACGGCACTCGTGGCGAACATGTCAATGTCAATAGTCAACTCATTAAATCTGTTCGCTGCTCTAACCATAAAGTTATGTTGTTGTTTATTAATGAAAAAGTATTTCTATTTCAATATCCTTGAATAAAGATTTTATTTTTTTAAGGTCATCAAATATTCCAGAAAAGCCGGTCAGAAGTTCAGTAATAGCGCAAAGAATCAATGCATTCTCCCAAAATACATCCCAACCGTCGTCACCGATTCATACACCAAAATCGCCGACACAACTTGAAGCCAAAGATAATATAACACCCATAGAGAAATCACCCACAGGCAAACCACCAACTCCAGCCACAGAGAAGCTGTCTATAGACAAGGAGGAAGCCACAGATTCACAGGAAGACCAAAAAAGTCCACTAAAGAACATAGACAAAATAAAGATGAGCCTGGAAACACCATCACAGATACAATACGAACCGATAATTGATCCAACAGATCTTAGTCCGAGCACAGAAAACGAACCGAGCTCATTTAGTTCTGTCAATTACACAGAGTATCTCGATTATAGAGATTTGAAGCAATGCGAGCCGATGATCAAACAGAATATTCTGGAAAATGATATTTTCGACCCGGCTTACTCGAGTTCGAACGAAAATGATGATGATGATTCCGATAATAAGTTTAGTACGATCAAGAGGTCGCCATATAGTAAAAATAGTGACGCGGAGTTAAGTAGACAAAATACGGTGATTGAAAATGTTAATTATAAAAAAGAAAATGGGGCCACACATGAAGGTAACTATTGACCATAGATATTTTTATTAATAGACTTACTAGTAAAGTAAGTGCAAATTTTTGTTGTTCGATTTACCTATGTTTGTTTAATATTCCACTTCGAAACAGTCCTGTGTTTGATCCTTCAAAATCGATTAAGTAGTTTTGATATTTGACGACGGTTTAATTTTTTGAAACTATTTGCTGTGGTTTTGCAGATGTGTCGCCCGAAGGTTTGGAAGAGAGCTCGATATATGAAGATTTGGATGATGACCCCGGTCTAACTGCAAGAGCCCTGTATGATTATCAAGCCGGTATGTATAATACAAAGATATTAAATCCTTTATTTAAAAAACAAAATCAGACAGAGACAAAAGAGGAGATTGGTTAAAACTGATTGAGTTTTTATTTTGTTCGATTTTATTTAAATATGTCTTGGATATTACTTAATTGTCTTTGAATTACATATTTCATTTAAAAAAATCCGTTTTGGAAGGCTTTGGAACGGACCACTGCCTTCTATTTTCTTTTATCAATTCTCTCAACCCTGAGGTTGAACCTACAATGAGAGTCACATGCTGAAGCCGTGCTAAGGGTAGTCTTACGAATGGGAAAAAATATGATTTCAACAGGAAATGTTATATGTAGGCAAAAAACCGACCGGTTCTAGGCCGGCAACGCACTTGCGAGCCCTCTGGCTATGTAAATGTCACTTTACATAAGCCTCCTGCCCGTTTGCCTCCTATAACTTAAAAAAAGAACAGTGGGAACGGTTATGCAACTTAATATTTCTCTTATTAATTTTTGTAATAATTATGTATTTAATTTTTAAATACAAAGCATCAGGATAATTACTTATACTAAACAACTTTTTTACGTAATACATGTTGATTGTATTACAATGACGAGTCGTAAAAAAAGCTTTGCAGCAAAATTCTATTAATACATTACATATTTACTTTCTTTTCAGCCGACGAATCCGAGATAACATTCGATCCGGGTGATATAATTACTCATATAGAACAAATAGACGCGGGTTGGTGGCAAGGCCTCGGGCCTCATGGCGTTTTTGGTCTTTTCCCCGCCAATTATGTTGAATTAATGCCTTGTGTACCTCGCTAAGCATTGCTTTCAGTATTTTGTACCACAGACTGACAAAATTGGTTTTTTTAACGGACTAGAGATTACGGAGATTACGGAGATTACTAACGGATTGACATTGCGTTGACAGTTGACATTGACAGCTGATAGTTGACACTTGGTTGATGTTGTTAAATTAATTAATCTTTTAGTATTATCTTGTGTCGCGCGATTTGGATCGAGTTCATGAATTAGTATTGCCATTGGCTACTTGATTTTTAACAAAACTGTGTTGCTACTTAATGTATAATGGCCGAAAAATTAAACTCTTTTTCTTTTTGTCTATAGAAATTTTATTAACACAAGTAAATTGTCAAAGTGACAGCGTAATGTTACCCATCTTTAGGCCAGGTTAATGTTATATTATGTATTATTATTTGGCCGATTTAATGTAATTTATAACGACCACTCCTTCAACTGAGTTTTAATTTAATTTTACTGACAAAAAGCTATTTTTACGTTTAGCAGTTATTACAATATTCTAATAAGCATATTGTAAAAAAAAACATTCTGAGTTTAATATGGAACGTAGACTTAATATACGGGAATGCTTCAGAAAAGAGATTTAGCGCTACGTCTGACTTCCGTATGCCAAAAGTTTATTGGATTTTGGCATATGACAGTGTTACCATGGCAACCATTCTTTTTTCACGGTTGGAAACACTAGTCTACATTTTATATTAAAACCATATAAATCTAATAATAGTCAAGGTCTAATTTTTATAAGAATTTTTAATAACAGTCTCAAATTTCAACGATTTTTATAAATCTCTCAAATAAAATATAATAGTTCGATAGGTTTTATTTGGATCTTTAAAGACATTTAATTCTAACTACTTTAAATTTGAATTTTGACAGTGATTACTGTGTACACATAAAGGTGGTTAATTTTCTAGTTTTTAATTAAATAATCCGATTTTATTTTGCAATTTATTGACGCGAGTGCTATTACATGCAATAATTATTCCACAATAACCTTATTGGTTGTAGGGATTTGGCAAAATCAATTTTAGAATGTCCTTTTCTATTTATTAAGAAAAGAGTGAGATGGCTAATGAATTTTTATTACCATGCCAGATTCCTACAACCGTAGTTATTTAAAGTTATATGTATATTGTGATTCCAGTTAAGTTTAGCTAGCTAAATGTTTTTTTTATAATACTCTAAACGCTAACGCTAATTTAGGTGCTGTTGTCTATGGCTCATCTCTTTGGCTACCATTACGTCATGGTCACTGTCAAATGTGTCAAACTTCATTTGGGTTGACAGCTCTTTAAACTTGACTATGGTTAATTAAGAGCGCCTTTGACTTCAAATATTTCTTTGGCGATTTCTTACTCATAAACGTATGGATACGGGCAAATATCTTGAACAAATGTCCTAGCCTGCGCAGAAGCGATGTTTAGGTATCACTGGTGGTGCGCGGCGGTGGAAGAGTGACGTGTCGATCGCGTGATTGGTAAATCAGTTGACGTGTGTATCCTGCGCCTTGTACGATGCGCAAACTTTCCCCCCACTCCCTTGTTTAATGCTCAAGAATTTTGCCGGTATCTATATAACCTTAATCTTTATTACACATTTAACTAAAACACTGACGCTCTCAATTTGACATTGACGTCTGACAGACTAGTCAGCTTATGAATTGGTTAGCCTAAGCTCGGTTCAATTTTTTTTTTTAAATATAACCAAGCTGATTTTAAGTCAAGGAATTTTCGAAGGTCCCATATAAATGTATTTAATTTAAAAATTACTGTCAATTTTGAGATTTTGGTGACCAAATACAAAAAAATCTTTGATTTGGCCATTGTTTTTGTTAAGACTGTTTAACGTTAGTTTTTCATATTAGTTGTAAGTTTTGTTTGTATTATCCAGTGTTTAATCAAAACTACCCTCAAAATTGTGTCTTAGTAGTGCCAATGATATATCCAATTTTATACCTTTTTGTACTCCAGTGTAATCCCATTTATAGTGTAGGCACTACATTTATTCATAAGGTTAAGAGCTATTTTGGACAGTTTGGTTAAATATTTTTTATCAATTTTAAGTTAGTTTTAAATGTATTTTATATATTTTGAGTACTCTGCGATAAATGCATATCGATTTTAAACCTTTACAATAAATTAACAATTTTCTTAACCTACAGAGTAAAAATAAAACTAATAAAAAGTAAATTAAAACAACTTTAAAAAGTTTGGTCCCTGTGGCAGTGTACCATTAACACTGGCAGCATTTCCTCGCTGTATTGCGATACTTATTCGTTGAGCGAGGGAAGCACCAGCTCTGGGGTCACGAACATTATCTATGAATCTATTTCAAACGTAGGAAAAGTCTCCTGATGTCGACAATCACCTTAAATTTCGTCTAGTATGCGGTAAAGAAAGTTTAACAAATAGATATTTATTCAAATCCAAAATATATTTAGATTACACTAATTCACAGATTACACTCTACAATAATATTTATTAAATTTGATTTACTGACTTAAACGCGAATTTGTTTAATAACTTGACGCTTCCAATGCCACGTTTGACAGATGTTTATTCTATACAGGAAGATATAAAACTCAATAATAAATGTAAAAATTGGGTGTTTGTGCGGGCTTCGCCAGTGTTGTCAGCATGTAAATTTTATTTAGCCAATGTTAAATAAAAAAAACAATTACTATAAAGTTTATTTGGATCTGCATAAGTCCATGTGCATATATCGTCCAGTACTATAACACATTATGCATAATCATTATTTTGTAAGGGTTGGTGCGGTATTTGAGTCACAAATTGTATATTTAGTTTATAATATGTTAAGGTTTTCGTTCGCATTTATAGACTTGTTCCATATAATTTAGTAGAAAATTATTATTGCAAATTAATTATAATAATGCATTTTCCATTGGCATAGCCCAGGCTGGCGAATATGGACCATAATATATTTACTTATTAAAAATTCTAGGGTTTCTTTATTCACACTTCGACATTAAACGTTGACTGGTGTCGATAATAGATGACCCCATTTTGAAGGCATTTCTTAGGTACCTAGTGAGTTCCTATAATCACAACCCTATAGCATTTTTATATCTTTTGACTTAGTGATAGGAAACGACTGCAAGAATGTGACCCCAAGTTAGTTTCAAGCGTGTATGGTGCTCCATCAGTGTAACATAGTGTACATTTGTATCCTATTTTCGAAATAAACAGTCCTAGTTTAACAGAAATTTGTTTTTTTATCTATCCCTTACTATAAAAATCACTCACTATATATTAGGACGTTACATATGAAATTGGCGTTTTGATATTGGAGGAAAAAAGTTTTATTTTATTTATATAGAATACATATATGTATTTAATGAATCATTGCTATCGGTGCACTTATAGCTAGTTCATTGATCCCTTTACTAAAAAAACACCATTCGGTCGAGAATCAATAAAATCTTTAAAGGCGGTTTCGACTGCCAAAAAGGTAATTTAGGTACCTTTAGGTTTAGGCTAATTTAGGTAGGTATGAGTACGGTAGATATTGTACAATTTCCCAATGAAGCTCCTCCAATTTGGAAAATGAAATGAACCATGGCTTTCGAACAACAAATGCACGAATAAATTGCTGTAGAAAATTGAATTTGGAATTCCTAAGACGATTTGATGTCAGTAGTCAATACGACAAAACGCCAATATTATGTAATGTTTATAACTTAATATAATAAATATGTTTAAAATATTAATAGAAGAGATTTAGTTGTGTTAAGCAGCAGAAGCATTAATCACGTCATTAGAACTTTCTACTTGTTTGAAAAACGTCTTAGAAAAAATATTTTGTGTTATCATATTTAATTTACAGATAATTTTTAACCCATTTCAAAACACCGAAGGAAGATAAATTTGACTTGTAATTTGTTGTATACTTATGTAAGATTACATATTGGCTATTTTGCAAAAAAACCCGTTCGTTTATTATAATTTATTTAGAACTTCTTCGTATCCTAAATTTACAATTTATTTATTAACGTAATTTGAAAAGAAAAACACAATTAGATTAAAATAACATCAAACAAGATTTTATAGCTTTATTGTAACGGTCGTGTATACAGTAGGAATCTTGTTTTTTTATTAACTTTTAAGGATCTAAAAATACCTTGTAATACGCGTGTAGATATTTATTTATATTTAAATGCACAGCATATCTTAAACTGAAAACAACTTAAAATTGACAATTACAATAAATTGATTAACAATTAGTTTGAGTCACAATACTAGAATATACACTGGGTCTAGGTAAAGGTATGAGGTTAACGCCGCTAGGAACCACCTGAAAAAAAAGAATTGCATAGTATGAAAATGTAATGTATTTGTATACAATAAAATGCTGTGGGCATTATAATTTATTTTAAAAAATACAGAAAAACGGGTTTTTAATTAAATCACAATTCATACACACAAACATTAGGGAGCGTTCAAGTATTATGTCGCGAATGGTAAGTTTTAGGTAATGTAAAAGTCACTGGGTGTGGTCACGAAACGTTTTACTATTGGGTACAGAAAAATTCAGCAGAAAAAAAAATCGTTAAACTTAACCTTCACATGAACAATTTAACTTTGCTTAATAGCTTTTAAATGAATTATGTATACCTTATGACGTATATCTTGTGGCAAAAAGTCGATAATAAATTCGTAAAAGTCAAAATGTGTATCGATAATTTTGAGGCGCGCCATCTCTAGTTTCAAATTGGTAACTGCCGGTTCAGGAGCTACGTCTAAGCGCCTTATGTCTTGAGTGAATTTGTATATCATTTCCACTATTTTCTCGGCACGAACGCGGGCTTTATAATCATATCTATAAGAAAAACATTTATTACACAGAAATTCCACATTATAATGACCCCATACAAATGACTAGCCTTCATCTAAACAAAATATCTTTACTCTGGGACTCAAACCAAGCATTTCGGAGAATGGACACCTATACACAATATTAAACCCATCAAAAGAAAAATATTACATAATATTTTGGACGACCTTAGGTTGGTACTAAGGGAAAAAATAATTTGCAAAGAATTGTCAGTGCAAACCTTATAATACAACCAAGATAATAATAATGATTAATCAAAACCAATTCGGCTAACATAACAATAAACTTACCAGAACAATGAGAGGAATAGCAAAGAAGGTATAAAATAAAATATAAATTTCCACAGACTGGCTAATGTACATTCGAAGATAATAGTGCAGAAGTCAAATTTTTTTAGTACTCCTTTAGAACTATGAGTTTTTGGAATAAAATAATCTTTTTATAAATTAAATATTAAAGTTACAGAAGTGTAAAAACACACGTAAGAAACTTCTTTATGACCTTATTTTTCGAAAAATTATCTACTATATGCAACTTTACAGAAATTGGTTATAGGAAGTTAAATTAGATTAGTTTAACAAAAGGCTTTTATTATCATAGATATGAATACAAATAATACAATAATTTTATTTTACCTTATTACTACTAAGATTTATACAGAATTTCATTAATTGTTATAATTCTATCGAATTGTTGGTCGAATCAACCGTGGAAAGAAAAAGATGGCTCGTAACGGAAAAATGTGACGGTTAATTATTTCCACTTCAAAAAATTAAAAAAAAACTTACTTTGGCTCCAGTTTCTGTTCCAAAAATGTGTACAAATGCTTATTTGCCCAAGCCGCATTTCTCGGTTGAAACCTCTTTGGAGGCTTATATTTAATGTCTTCAAAGAACTCTGGTGGAAGCACATTAAAGAACATTTTATCGGCAGGTTTGACCTTTTTATTTCCTATAGGTTTTGGTCGCTTGATGGCTGGTTTTTGTGGTACTTTGAAGAAGGTGTTTGTGTTTTGAGGCTTTAAATTTTTGCGCCAATCGTAAACTTCCGCTTCCTGTAAATTGTAAAGTAGTTAATTCCGTCATCCACAGACCGATAAATTAGTTAATGTAACATGTAAAATCTAACTATCGAGTTTTCGCGGTGTAGAGAAACTTTCTACCGAGCCAATGGTTGCCACAAAATACTTAAAAGTCTTTTGGAGTAATGTTGGATTTGATTTGGAAAAACAAAAAATACACAAATAGTAAATCTTCAGGTTCAATCGACAAGTTTTTCGAAATTTCTGTCCTGTCAAGTACCAAATCGAAGATATAGACAATCGCCAAATAACTGTTATGTTTCCGACGACAAATTTACATTAAAGTCTTAGAAGAGATAACAATCTTTATGAGTAATAGAGAAACTCTAAGTAATCGTAATAGACAAGTATAAACATTTTTTCTTAAAATAAAAATATGAACATAAAAACTTACAAATCTCTTTTTCTTCTCAGCATTTTCAACTCTTATCTTCTCAATAAGTTCTGCCATTTTTTGTCTATTAACGCCTTTTTTTGAAGCTTCTTTAGCCTGTGTGCTGTCAAAAATGGGATATTCTGTAGAATTGGCTTGAGGCATCTGACTAATATCTTCATTATCATTAAGTAGATTGTTCGTTTTTTCGGCATAACTATCTTGATCGTTAGTTTCTGACATTTCATCATTATTGCTTGCGTTATTGTTATATTGGTTATCACTGTCATCGTTCTCTTCTATTTGTTGTTCACTATCGGATTGTATTATCTCTTCTTGTTCCTCGTCTTCAGAATGATTTTCAACTTCATCTTCTTCTCGTTCGTTCTCTGTTTGATTTGTGTCCTCATCGTAACTACTTTCTGCCATCTGTTCTTCGCAAGCTGATTCATTTGCGTCATTAATGGGTTCTATAATTTCTTCCTGTTCACCTCCTGATATATTTTCATCTTCATACTCATGATCAGTTTCTGCCACTAGTTCTTTGTCATACGATTCATTAGGCATATCACTTGTAGTTTCTCTCAATTCTTCCTGCAAAACATCTTCTGCTTCATCATCAGTTACTACCACTTCTGATTTTTCATCTTCCTCAGTTTGATTTCCAACTTCATTGTTTATTTCTGTCATTTGTTTTTCATCGTTTGATTGGCTAGCATTTGCACAATCCAATTTTTTTTTCTGATTCATGACGTCTGTTGAATTTTCTGCTTCATAATTGTTGTAAGATTCTGCTACTTGTTCTTGATCAATTGATTGATTTTGTTCATCATTTGTAAATTGTTCTACCTCATCGTTTTCTTCTGATCTATTTTCAGCTTCATCGTCGTTATTACTTACCATTTCCTCTTGATCAGCTATTTGATCATCTTCGTCATAATTTGACGATTCTTTATAAATTTCCCCTTCGTGATTGAACATTTGATTAATTGTTTCATCTTTATCATTGGGTTCTGCTAGTTGTTCTTGATTAACCAATTGGTTTTTTAATTCAACCACGGATTGTTTTTCAATTTCATTATTAATTTCAACAATAATATTGAGGTTATCATTGATCTGACTTTCTTCATTAATGGATTTATTGTCATCAGTTTCAGGAGGTTCATCGGCGGGGTCATTATAATTAAAATATTTGCCTGGCTCCGTTTTATTATGAGTATTATTTGTTTGATAAATGTTGGATATATTTGTCTTTTTTGAAATATCCTGACTTCTGAAATTTCCAACAGTATGACGTTTAGCGGTTTTTTCCATAACAAGAGTTCTCAATGATTTTCTAGGAGTGAAATCTTTACCAAACGTTTGTCTCATTGTTTTTCTAGTTGTTCTATGAGAGTCCCATCCTGAATTATTCACACTTGAATTAGATGTTCCTTCTGATACTCTTGTATTGTCTTTTAATGTCATATTTGAGTGTTCTTTTCCTAAACCTTCATTTTCAATATTTGCTGGAATGCTAGTATTACAGTTTTTATCATTTTGTATCTGATTATTATTACTATTCTTAAAAGATTTTTCAGTCTCTTTAAATATGCTTTTATTAAAATGTGTCTGATTATGATTGCCTGATGTGTCCTTTAACTGTGATTTGTTGTTTTTACTGATGCTTTGATTTACAAGTGTTTCATTATGATCAGCTGATGTATCCTTCAACTGTAACTGTGTTTTACTAAGGTTTGGATTTTCAATAATATCATTGTTGTCACGAACTAGTGTATTATCCAACGAGTTCTCTTGATCTATAGACTTGTTCTGGATTTCTTGTAAATGTACAGATTTTTCACTAATTTTTTTATGATTTGGAGTCTCTTCATCTGACATACTTCCTATCATAGTTGATGATGGCAAAGGATTACTCCAATCTTCATCAATAACACTTTGAATCGATGATCTAACATGTAGTTTCACACTAGACCTTCTATTAAAAGTAAATATTTGTTTTGGAGAAATTTCATGCATATCTACATCTGAGGCAGATGGTACATTATTTAAACCCATATCTGAGATTTTGGGTTTTGTTTTTGGTTCTTTACCAAACAAATTATGGGATTTTCTACATTTTAGTGGCACATCAATACTGGAGGAAGAGGTATTTGCACGATCCTTTTTAAGGTTTTTTAAAAGTTCTTTCGGAAGCATTTCTATAGATTTGTCCTTTGTGTAGTTAAAAATTTTCTTTGGCACAATGTTTATGCTATCGTCAGAATCAGAACTTTGTTGTGATGAATATTTTCTTTTTTGTTGAACGATAGTCATATTTTTAAAATAGTTTTGTTTTGTGCTTTCTTTATGTGAAAAGATGTTTTTCCGTTGAGGGGTTGCAATGCTTTGAATGGATTCACCATCACTACTATCTGGTATTTCTATAGAGAATTCTTTTTCTGGGCTGGAACAAATGTGGAGTGAATATAACAAATAAAGTGTGTTGTCAGAATATGTCCTATACCTGGCAACATATAAATAATATGTAGGCAATTATTGTAAAGTAAATCTCACATTAAGTTAGCAAACAATAGCAAATTTTGGCCAATCGAAAAAAATATTATCACAGCATCATGGCTCATGATATAGATATAGGAGTTGGTGGGAATACATAGTTTAATTTAACATGTAGCAATATAATTAATAAAAACTTAACTTAACTTTAAGTGATGTGTATGGCTGTGTAAATCTATCTAACAAGCATACAAAGAATATCCTAAAACTAAGGCCTAAGTTACACACTGGTAAAAGGGGCTTTTAATCTTTTAATATTGTTTGTTTCACATAAAATAACAAGGTAGATACTTGGTATGAGAATAATCAATCTTACCTTGATGGTTCTATATTGATATCATCTAAAACATTATTCGCTACTGGAGGGTTCATATTTTCATACAATTCTTGCATATCTCTTGAATTTTCATTAAGGTTTTTCCACCAACTTTTGCCTGAAATTAATATGAAATCTAGTAGGCTATGAATGTCAAAAACATCAAATATTTTTCAATAAAAACTTACAACAAGTTTAACCTACTTGAAATGTTACAGTATAACTCTACTTCTATTAATGGCAATAATATAAGTTTTAAGCAATACAATTATTAAAGATAATGTAATCTGAATCCAGTTTGTATAAAAGGGTGAATTAAGTTAACTGACGAGACTGAACTGTTGCCTCGTTTTTATCTCCAAGTCTTAAAAGGCAAAGCCTTGAAGGTAAGTGGCAACGGCTTATTCCTATCATGAATGAATATAGCTGGACCAACTTACGTAAAGGTTCCTGAATATCAGTGTCATCATTTAATATAGATTGTCTCTGGGGTAATGGAGACCACTGAAAGGCATCCTCCATAATATTTGTGAGTCGTGGAGTTTGTTTCAAAATTGGAGACGCTAAACTACGAGTTCTTTTGGGCGGAAGTCGGACCCTTCGGGGCGTGATTGCACCGTGAGATCTTGCCGGCGATGGTATACTTGTTTTCGACATTTTTCCTGCTGTAACAAAAATATTGTATAGGAAATTTGTTAACATATATGATTAGTTTTTTATGGATATTTCAATTAGCTCATTTTCCTATTTCTAATAATTAGCCAGTAGAAACTCAAAAATAGATACGCTTAAGAAAAGCACTAATGACACAAATTCAAAAGTTAAATAGGATTTTTAATTAGTATATTTTTATTTACTGACATGTAGTATCAATGTAAAATTGAACTTACCTTGTTTTAGTCACACTGATTCATTTTACAGCGTTCTTGTCAAAATATATTTATAAAATAAATCTCAATTAATTTATGCTACAATACCTATTTTCTATAACTTAATACTATATAGTTTAAACTTGCAGTTTGTGATGTTGAATGTTTTAAAAATTTAAACGCAACCGTTCATTTATTTCTTGACTTAAAAATGACTTGACATTTGACAGTTGGCAGTTGTAAAACTTACAAGCTGAAGCAAGTCGTTTCTTAATCACAGATTATACAATAGAAAGTAGATGGAGAACGCTAAGTATATTATATATATATATATATATATTGCATACTTAATACAATCAAACTATTGCCATAATATGTAAGCTGCCTTAATTCGTCACAGGTTTTGTATGAAGACAATAACGTAAAAATTTATATAAGGGTTACAAAATACCCATACATTCATTGTTTTGTTTGTATGTTTGTTTGCTTGTCAGAATGGATTACAATAGAAATTCAACCTGAGAAAATATAACTTATGATTACTTTCACGAGTAACTAATAGTTTTTTGAAAAACTGAAATAATATTTGTAATTTTAACTATAAAATTAAGCATAAATTTAATACTTAAAAATTTATTGTAATGAAAAACTGACTTTTATCAAGTAGCAAATATTATATCTCTGGAAAATTACTACACGAAGGAATTCCTGGGTAGCATTTACATTTTATAAAATAAACATCGGCCAATTTTATTCAGATAACGAGCACTCGTTACGTTATTTTTTAGTATATTTTCTAGTAAACAGTTCATTGCCCTTATACATATTTTTAATGATTTTCTAAATCCTTAATTTCTCCGAAGTTCCGAAGAAAAACACAGGCGATAATTTGAGGTAATTATGTGTATATCTCTAAGAATCCGTAAGATGAAACTACGTAATAAAATAGCGGACAATAACTGGTTTCTGGTGGCACAATCAAGGGAAAATTGGCAATTATAAGTACTTATATAACACAAAATTACATAGAATAATATAAAATTATAATAACTAAAGTAAATGTGTTTTAGGATAAATAAAAGTCATTTTTGTTTGTATTTATTTAGTTATCTCAAAGTAAGGAGGCTTGTTAATAACCATATTACAAACGACCTTGGCATATACCCTTGGCTGAAAGAGACTTGTAAACAATCTATTTATAAAAGTTCATATTTCCCTTATTGTATCTGATAATGGCGTGACGTCGTGATTTTAGATGACATGTTTGGTTTGCAAATGATATAAATAAGAAATAAATTTAATTATCTAGTTTATATTGTGTTTAATATGGAGAAACAGTTTTCAGCCGATTCACGACCTAAGGTTAGTGTAAGAGTGCGAATAACGAATGTTTTTTTACCGTGTTAAAGGTGCAATTTCGGTGTATTGGCTAGACTCTTAACCCTTAGACCATGCGTTCGAATCACGGCTAGACAGTGCATTTTTCTATGTGCGCTATTAACACTCATAACGGGCATGTCAGACGTCGAAGACTAATCACCAACGTGCATATAAAAAATACACTTACCAGTGGTAGTTATAAATGTTGTTTATAAGACAGGTGTTTACGACTTTTGTGGATAACTACCTTTATCTTTAGTCGATGTATTCTTAGCTTTCATTTGTTTTGTAGGGTGTTTTTTGCTCTCTGGCATTGAGACTGTCTATGGAAGTATCACTTCACATTAGGTGAGCCTCCTGCCCGGTTACCCCATGTTCTTAAAAAAAAGGGTAGTCTAGGCTTACAAATCACGTCGGAAACTGTCCTTCGTATATGACATTTTATCAAATCTGATTATATTGATATAATTTCAGGTCAAAAATCGGTTTCCGCGAATTGTTATCATAATAATACTCACGGAATTCTGCGAGAGATTCTCATTTTCAGGCATGAGAGGTAAGATGTATTTAGTAATGTAAGTGGTTCAATAAAATATATATACTATTTTTAAGTTAAAATGTTGTGAAAGTGACTTTTCCAATAAAAATATCATACCTCACAACTATGATTGTTGTGTATTGAGATATTAATGATATATAAACAATCAACAAGCAATCGATACATCTATGTATTTACATAAAAATAAACAAGGACAAATTAAAAAAAAGGTTTGTTCGTTTTAAAGCCCTTTAAAAAAATATTTAACATAGAGCACCTGATATTATTTATGTAATTAAATTCGATGTTTTACCTTTAGAGTTTTCTTTAAAATATCTTTTCAGCATTCCTTACATTATACTTGCGAAGTAAACTCGGATATACTGATGAAGAGGCAACGGAAACTTATCATTTGTTTAGCACCTTTGTCTACATCTTTCCCATAATTGGCGGCATCGTGGCTGATAACTGGTTGGGGAAATTCAGGTAATATTTAAAGGCCTAAACATCTGTTTGAGTCTATATTAATATAGCTATAGAGTTTGTTTGATTACTTATCGAGAAGTGCAAGAAAAAGGTTGTACATACCCTGCCCATCAGGCATCAAGGTTAAATCTTTAATACAGATAACGCCAAACGTCTTGAGCACTAAACAAGGGGGGTAAAGTTTGCGTACATAGCGCGGGACACAAACGTCAACCAATCACGCTATCGACACGTCACCGCCCGCCGAGAATCTTTGAAATTATATTTATCGAACTGTAAATTAAAATAAATGTTCGAATAACCTCTGGAAAACAGATATAGAAATTTCATTCAAGGATTCACTTAAAACAACTGATTCAACTTGAAGAACAATACTTATTCCACTTCCATAAAATATGTGTGGAGTATTTTCTTTGAAGTTTTTATCTCTCCCGGACACGCTGGCCATATTTAAAGACGGAAATGGATGAAAATAACTCGTTTTTAATCGCTCCTATCGATTTTTCGCCATTTATTTTCACTTCGATACTCAAAATTTTGTCAAATCGGATCTCCCGTGGAAAACTCAATAAATTTATTTTATTTTATTTTTAATTCTAAAAAATGCATTGTCAGATTTATTCTCTTTTCAATTTTGAAAGGCGATAAATGAAACGTAATTCAGCATTATAATATAATATAGAATGTAGTTCTTTGTTTCTTTTAAAATTTTGAACAATAAACACAAATAAATTTCCAAAGGTTACATACAAAAAGTAAAAAGAAGCACAGACTTTATGCGCTATTGGATACTCAATTTGTCACTGTGACCACAGATTCTACGAGCTGAAACGGACATAAACAAAGGTTATGTAAATTGAGTTTCTTTTGTTTTTAGGACAATACTCTATTTGATGTTCGTTTATGCAGCGGGTAACATATTGGTGGCTGTTACTGCGATTCCGCAACTAAACCTTCCTGGAAGGTACGATCGTTTTTTTATTTAATTTGTCCTTGGCCGTGAGACTAATGTAATGACTTATCAGTAATTTAGGCTTTAGATATTTTTAATGTTCTTAATAGTCTTGCTACTTACTACTTGTGTGGTTTATTTTTTAAAGAAAATGCTTCCTCATCGAAGAAAAATGTACAGTTATCTCCTTCTCTCAAATTACTTTTACGCTATAACAAAAGAATCCGTAGTTTTTTTAAAAGAATCACTCTGTCTGTACTTCTTATATGAAAAGTTACGTGATAACGAATCCGAAAAGACATTTAATTTATCATATTATTACAGATTGTGTACACTCTTAGGTCTGTTCATGATAACCGTGGGTACTGGTGGGATAAAACCATGCGTTTCCTCCTTTGGAGGGGAACAATTCGTCTTGCCCCACCAAGAAAAACACTTAGCGGTGTACTTCAGTATCCTCTACTTTACGTTATGTATTGGTAGTTTGATTGCGAAGACTGTATCTCCGATATTGAGATCAGAGGTCAACTGCTTTGGGGAGAAAGATTGCTATTCGCTGGCGTTTGGTGCACCAGGATTCGTTGTTCTTGCTTCTATTGGTATGTTAAGAATGTTTGCTATTAACGGGCAGGAGGCTATTGAGAGTCTAAGTGTGGAAACTGTGTCCACAAACCATAGGTATCACTTAATATCAGAATATTAAATTATATTTTTTATAAATATCAAAATTGGAAAAAATCCAAAATAATACGAAGCAAGACGCATCACTTTACATATATACTTTATGTTAAATGACACATTAAGCCTAAAGCTAATGTAAAATTGATTGCTTTGATAAAACAATAAAACGTCTTAGAAAATTTTATATAAATATTTATTTATTTAGTTACATGTGTCGCAAATTTATTATTTTGCGTTTCTCGTAGACGTTATAACATGAATCAACCTTATTGACTAGGGCCTTCGAGTCCTTCGAGTTAAAGACCTAAAGTAACTGAAAATCTTCGAAAGCATTTTCAACAGTTCATAACGGTTTCAATTGATTGTCAGAATATTTTACTAGACTAACCAAGTGCTGATTGCAATAATTGTTATGTCATAACAAAAGACGCGGTAATGTCGCAAACTTGAAATTACGAAAGAAAAGAACAATTAAACATTGAAACAAAAGACAGTTTTTGATGCTTCTATGAAATTTTTGGACGTATAAATGTTTTTGACGTTACGTTTCCTTACTTCGAAATAAATAATTGAAATAATTTTAAAATTGGAATCAAGACCTTCTTGATAAAGTTGTTATTAAACTTATGTCAATCAAAAAGTTTGAAGTAAAAAAGTTTTGGGACGTTAAAAACGATTATGTAAATGCGATGTACACGTTTCTCGCGTTTTTTAATTTTGTTTTTAATTGGTTTATTCGTAATTACGTTGAGATAACAAATAAACTGTTTTGGAGGGATTTTCAAAGCGAGATAATGATATTATCTCCCTATATATATATATATACTCATTCTATGATAGATGATATGTAGGTGACTCTCGTACCTCGCTCAGACAAATATCCATGAGCGATGAAACTATATTTTTTTTTACATAAAGCAAGCAGCAAAAGCTTAGAAGTAGCTTTTGGGTGCTTAGTGAAGACATGAACAATAAGAGAACGAGTATGGTAATTAATTTAAGAGAAGATATATAAAATAAAGAATACATAATTAAGGTAGCAGATCTGACATTGAAAAACTTAAGTGGAAATGGGCGTGGTACAAGGCAAGGTACACAGGAATGTGGAGCAACAAAGTTTTTAACTGGTACCCAAGGTACAATAAACGCAAAACAAGAAGACAGTTTAGAAGGTGGATTAAGCAGATTTAGATTAGGGAAACAGCACAGCATGGCGGCTCGGTATATACAGAAATAACGGGAATTGGTTGGAGGCCTTCATCTAGGAATGGCTTATATTTATTTCATATAAGCCATTCAAAGCCAAATTTATTATTAAAAGCTAATTTGTTCCACAGTCTGGTGGAAAATTTATCAAAAGCGAAAAAGTTTATTCATTTATTAACACTTTATTGCCGAAACGTAATACAATTGACATCATTAAATGAAAAGGAGGCACGACTGACGACCGTATCGCTTTCGAGCGATCGCATCCAGTTAAGTTTGTTTTCGCAACATCACATAAACAAAAATAAATGATCATTCTTTTGTTGATTGAAATCAACTGATAATCGGTAACACTCAGTCAACAACTGGTTCGTTACTCTGTAACTTCCAGTATCGATACTATCAGATTTTTGTATGAAAGTTCAATGTAGTTCTCTCAATATCCGTGGCGCTTCATTATTGAGATTGGAATCAATATAGCTATTCTTAGTTTCAGTATAACCAAGCATACACAGCTCAGACACAGGAGACTTAAACAAATACTCATATGACAGAATGCTAAACAAATATAAATATAGATACTATCTCTAACTTCTGTAAATACCAAAGTTTCCGCAATATTTCAGAAAATTTCGTGTTTTTTAAATATGCCTTAATATACATATATATTATATGATATACTTGTATATGTTGACTATATCTTGAAAGAAAACAATTTTTTAAAAATTGTTAAATGTGTAAAAGCTATGTTAACCAAAGACAATACTGACTGTATCTTCTTTGATTCCCTGAAGTCCCGAGTCGTTTTCAGGTTATACCAATTGATTTTTCTTTGCTCAAGATACTTGAGGATTTAATTTTCGTTTATTTTTGCAGTAATATTCGTGAGTGCAAAAAACAAATATGTGATGAAACAGCCATCTGGAAATATAGTTCTGGATTTTATCAAGTGTATTTCTGTAAGTCCGTCAGTAGTCATAACTATTTTATTTTAGTAGAAAAACATGCCTGCAGGCGAACATGAGAATTTATGTATAAATATGGCCAATATCGATCAAAATATCGTCATGTTCCTTTTGATTGTGTGTCTGTGATTGGACTGGAGATTTTATTGTCATCTTGTGCATATTGTATTATCCATATCCTTGGTTGGCTTACTGATAAATTTTACGAAAGAAACTTGATCTTTATTCGATGGAATAGACTGTTTAAAAAATAATGTGTCCATACCATGTTCATGATATTTATAGCATATCTACAAATAGTATTACTATTAATAGTATTACTTAAAAATATGAATTAATTTAAAATAAATCTTACTATAATAAAATTCTCTCTAAGTTGAAGTATTTAAATAAATTTATTTACAAAGTTTTCCAAGGCATTTTAAAGAAAATGAAACGAGTCGAGTTTGACAAAAATCTTTATCTAAGTTTCGTGATCATTTGTTTCTTCTAATAGATAGGTGATTCTGAGCTTTCTGTGCCGGTTTCATCATGATACTTTCCTTAAAAGTGTTAAATTCACACAAAAACAGAAAGTCCATTGGAGCACAGTTTCGAACGTACGACGATAGGGATGACATTTGCACGCTAAAACAACTAGGCCAATACTGACCATTCCACGTCTTAAGCTTATTACGTAATTTTTTTTTATAAATTATGGCAATAGTTTTAACATTATGCCAGGGTCAAGTAAAAGGTTAGGTCACTACACGTGAGAAAAAATAAACGAAGACAAAGGGATAAGCTAGTAAAAAACGAAATATGTACATAAACATATTACATCTTAATATTATTATTGATTATGAAAGAATTACTTACTTAATACATTATAATACAATAAAGGATAAAGCAAAAGGCAGGAGATATTTATTACGTAATTATGAAAGCTTTGTTGTAGCTGGGTTTCAAAAACACATTTTTGAAAGGGAAAAACGAGAAAAATCAACACTGGCTGGACAGCGCTCATCACAAATATGACCAACGATTTATACGCGATGTAAAAAAGTCACTGTCGATACTCACGTTGTTCACTGTAATACCAGTGTTTTGGTCTTTATTAGATCAGATGGTAAGTTAAATTGTATTCACTGATTTGCCTAAACTTATACTTTCATATTCCATATATTCCAGTTCAAAAAATTGCCAAATGCATTACGCATAGATAACCCTGTCTTACTCTTTGATTTGAGCTTTCAAAAGCTTATCGTATTGATTCAAGCAATTTTTTAATGAAACTGTAGTAATATTCAAACCTATTTGGGGCTCCCTATTATAGGACTTCTAAAAAATAAAAATGTGTGGGAATACTAGTTGGATACACGTAAGAAGTGAAACTTCTTAATGACCTTATTTTTCGAAAAATGATCTGCTATATGCAACTTAATAGAAATTGGTTAAATAAAGTTAAATTAGATAAAGTTAAAAAAAAGATTTTTATTATCAACGTGAATACAAATAATACAATTATTCATTTCACCTATTAAGATTATTACAGAATTTCATTAATTGTAATAGAATTATAACTATCATTGTTATCGTTATTATATATTTTTGTTATAAATGGTTTCGAATCTAGTGACGTAACGTGACGCGCAACCAAAAAATGTGACGGTAAATTTTTTCCAACGCCAAAAAGAAGTTTCACTTCAAAAATAGAGTTCTGGATTTTATAACTCTTGATTTATAGAATATCACGTATAGAAATTGGAAGCCCAAATCGTGTTAACTATCGTTATTACAATAACTAGAGCTTTTAAGTAATTTTGTAATCTTTTCATTTCATGTGTCTCAAACTGTTGTTTTGTTAAAATAAATATATTCAAGGGTTCAAGATGGACGTTACAAGCAACGAAGATGGACGGAAGATTGGGTTTCATTACTATCAAGCCAGATCAGCTTCAGGTCATTGCACCAATTTGTATTCTCATTTGCATTCCCCTGATGCAAAAGGTAAGGTTTTTATTTAACATAATTTATCATAATTTTTATATTTTTTGACAGTATTACGTAATAATGTTAAATTATTTTTGGGGCTGCCTAGGATGTTGTATGTACAACAGATAACGAATTTTTAATAATATTTTAAAACATACAGGTATAAAGTAATTTTATATATAGTCTGTGGTTCACGACTGTGTTTAAAGAAATGGATTAAAGATACTATCTCGAGATAGATTCTTTTTTTTTTTAGAGTTTGTGACCACGACGTTTTTATTATAAAACGTGGTATGGTAACAAATTCGGAGCAATGTTTAGTTCACATCTTATACTAAAAGCATTGAATACGGCTGTAAATTGAATGTCAAGAATGTATAACAATACATTCTTAACGATGAAAAATTCACGGGGCACCTGAGGGAGTCCTGCCCGTCAAACCCAACCAAAAAACATTTGAGAGAAAAGGTATTTCAGTTTCAGCGGACAGGCAAAAAAAAAAGTCTTATGGTTTACTGATAACAAATAATGTTTAAATTGTTCATATTGCTCAATCGATCTAGTTGATTGGAGCGAAAAAAAGTTCTTCGAACTCAAATTCAATATTATGTAATGTATCATGAAGTTTTATATGACTTTGTCTATTTATGTAATAAGTAATGTATTAGATACTGTAGTCCAATAACAATGTATTGTGCTATCGTTTTAATGAGAAAAACAGCCAAGAAGGTTAGGTATTTTACGATAATGTTGACAAATTTTAATACAAAGTAAAAAAAATTACCACTTTTTCAACTCTTATTTGTGACTAAGAAAAGAAAGGCGTATTTCATGTTCCATTGAAGTAGAATAAATGCAATTATGAATAAATTCTAAGTGTCTTCCTGTCCGCTTCACGTGAAATGCCCTAGATGGTAAATTCGTATAAATTTAGAAGGATCTTTATGAACAAAGGAATGGGTTCTTTATATTGAAGAAATATATTGATTGCGATCTCGTAGTTAGGTATAAACCGGCGAAAATAATATAGTTCTGTTGAAGTTTTTTTTATATATTAGGTCCTTACGTATGAAATTGGCGTATTTCGTACTGGCCACTTTAATCACGATGTTTTCCTCTTTGGTAAGGAATTCCAAATTCAAATTTGTTCAGCTATTTACTCATGTATTTGTGCTTCGATGACCGTCATGAATTTGTTTTTTTCTGTTTGCGTCACTCATTTTACTAAATGGAAAACTAAAAGTATCGCATTATTTATGAGTACGAGTTCCGCCGTGGCACTAGTGCTGCGGAAACGACTCGAAGGGTGAATGATGTGTATGGCGGTCATGTTGCACAAGAAAACACAGTTCGTTTTTGGTTCCAACGTTTTCGTTCTGGAAATTTCGACCTGCAGAACAAGCCCCGTGGACGGCCTGAGACCCAAGTTGATAATGAAGTATTGAAGGCTATTGTGGAAGCGGATCCATCGCAAACCACGTCCGAGTTAGCTGCAGGCTGCGGTATTAGTGATAAAACTGTTTTAATTCACTCGAAGCAAATTGGGAAGTTTAAAAAGCTTGAAAGGTGGGTACCTCACGAATTGACTGAAGCAAACCGGCAAACGCGCGTCGACTGCTGCGTTACATTACTGAACCGGCACAATAATGAAGGTATTTTAAACCGAATCATTACCTGTGATGAAAAATGGATTCTTTACGATAATCGGAAGCGCTCAGCGAAATGGTTGGAACCTGGCCAGCCAGCCAAATCCTGCCCCAAGCGAAAATTAACCCCAAAAAAGTTAAAAGTTAGTGTAAGCGTTTGGTGGACTAGTGCCGGTATTGTTCATTGCAGTTTTCTCAAATCTGGCTAGACTATTACGGCTGATATCTATTGTCAGCAGTTGCAAACCATAATGGAAAAGCTAGCGGCCACCACCTAGGCTGGTCAATCGCTCCTCGTCTGTCTTAGACATCCTTCGTACTCCCCGGACCTTGCTCCAACAGATTACATTTTTTTTCGAAATTTGGATAACTTCTTGCAAGGGATAAAATATAACTCTGATGGGGCAGTCCATCCAAATCGCCTTCACAGATTTTATTGATTCCCGTCGGACTGGTTTTTTTAGTAAAGGGAATCAATGAACTACCTATGAGATGACCAAAGTGCATAGAAAACAATGGTTCATACTTTGATTAATTAAATATATTATATTTAAAAATATTCGACTTTTTGTTCCTCCCATACAAAACGCCAATTTCATATGTAAGTACCTAATAGAATAGGGAGTAAATTGGTAGGAGATGTTAAGTGCTACAGCCGCTCATCTCAATGCAAGACGGATTGCGAATGCGTTGCCGGCCTTTTAAGAATTGGTACGCTTTTTTAAAGAACCCTAAGTCGAATTGGTTCGAAAATGTATCAGTATGCAGCTGGTGTGCTCGGCAGTCGGCAAAAAATTATTTTCGTATTATTTCGATATATTTATATTCGTAGTATATTAGTTGGCATAAGGGTTTTTTCTACGCAACAACATATCGCTTTCATAAAATTAAGATAATTAAACACTTTTAAAAATCAAAGATAATACAAGTTGTCTTTGATTTGAATAGTAACCTTTTAGCTAAAATTAAAAAAAAGAAGTATTCTGTTGCATACTTGTCAACTGTCAAGTTGATGCCGTAAAGTATTATAATTTATTTTAGTACATATACCCATATTTAGAGAGACGTAAAATGCTAAAGAATCCATTACACAAATTGACAGTTGGAGGAATATTGGCGGCGATCGCGTTTATTGCATCAGCACTCGTTGAAATTCATATAAAGGTGAGATAATTGAATTATTAATGGAAGTAATTAACTTAAAACTAGAAACTAATTGCATATCGATTTGATTTAATTTATTTCTTAAATTTTAATTATTATTATGTAGGTTAAGAAAGTTGTATGCTAGGATTAGATTAGGATTATCGTAATAGCTCATTAAAAAAATAAAATAATATGGCGCGTTATAGCAGTTTTGCACCATTCGAAATAAATGGCTGAATTTAAACATCACAGCTATTGAGAAATAAAAAATAAACTACCCACGCCTATAATTCGAACATTACATTTACAGACAACATATCCAGAATTGCCACAAACTGGTTTATCTCAGCTTAGAATTTTTAATGGCAACCCTTGCTCTGTTGCCATACACAACGATGGGCAAAACATTGTTTACACCATTCCATCTCACTCGCACTACACAAACAAACGCGTACGAGTGAAGGGGATGGAGAATTTGACTACAACTTTTGGCGGAAGTTGTATTGAACCGAGGGATGAAAATTTATGGCTAGAAGACAAAAGCGCGGTTTCCTTTTTTATTAGTGGAAATCAAATCGAGAGGTTTATAGATAATGTTGATAAGAGCAAATCTGGATTGCCTGTGGTCAGGTAAGAGTTTTGGGCTAATATTGGGGTGTGGGCAACGTGACCAGACGTCCCGTTTTGAACGGAACTGTCCCTTTTTTAATTACGAGTTACCCAATTACGAGTCCCGGTGTCCCCGAAATGAACTGTGGAACACAAAATTGTCCCATTTCGAGAAACCGCTCGAATATTTCAGCAGCAGAATGTAAAAAAACGTGCCAAGAGTTTTATTCTTATTTAAATCGTCACCGTCTTTCTAAATAACTAAGTTTAAAAAAGTTTTTCATTCATTGCTTATTATTTGACCAATGTCCCGTTTTGAGTCAAATAATAATTGGTCACTTTAGGTATGGGGCACATTCCAGCGTCCTACTTCACAGTCGATTTTTGGGTCTTGACATGCTTTTCTCACATCACATGCTTCGAAGTCAACGGCATGACAAAGTATGAGATTTTGACAAGAGTCCGTATGTTTTTGAAATGTAGACTTACTTCTTAAACAATATAAACCTACTTTTTTCAAACTTCAAAAAATAGTATAGTATTTTAATATAAAGTAATTCTTACACAAAAAACTTTTATCGTATTATAAAAAAAGCGAAATTAGTCAACAATCAGATATGCCTACTTAGGGATTTATCTTAAAAATATCTTTATTAAGTCAAAGTTTGTTTCAAAATATATAAACTAATTGTTTGTACATCTTATGACCACTGTAATGTTTAGAAATATTTTCGAACATCAGATTTAAATTAGTTTGGCATAGAAATTATCAAAATGATAAATTAAAAAATGATCCATAATAACATCTAATTAAATTAAAAATTGAATTATGTTTGGTGGCGGTTCTTTGTATGAACACAACTGATTTTAATGTTTTAAAATATGATCCTGAACACAAAATTGTGGGTAGTGAGAACGCGATGCTAACTGAACTGAACTGAACGCGATGCGAATGCGATTGGTGGAAGCACATGTTTGAAAGTCATCGTTACGAGTGTAGCGGAGTCCGTAATGTATCCGTTCCGCTCGCAGTAGAAGGCGGGTATTAAAGACAGTTATGTTATTGGACATTATCGGAAACGAGACTGTTAAAGTATTTTAAATGTTAAAGTTTATGAGTGTGGTAAGGGGCTCATATTTACTTCAAGTGTGCGATGATTGTTGACATTTTATCTACGCTTCTAATTATTACGTAAAATATTTATATGTAACTTAACTAATATTAAATTACATAGCTCCCGCCAATGAAATAATTCAAAAATTAAGCTACATAATGTAAAGCAATTTCGACTTATTTTATTGGAAATAAGAAAATTATTAAAATTTCATTTCTTAAGAAACGTCGTCGTTCTTGAGGCAATTTATTCTTTTTCGGTTTAAATTGGATCAGAGGGTTATTGCGAGACTAATTTTAAGCTTGGGATGTGTCGCGGAAATTATTCACGCGAGTATATTAACTCACTTTGTGAGGGAAATAGGAGTTCATAACGTTTTCGGTGACATTCAGTTCAGTCTACTTAGGTTTTTAATCTTCAATATTAATTTTTAATAATTATTTCAAGAATTTATTTAGGCTCGTTAAAATAATAAGTAGCTCATGTACAACGCTGTGTCCTTGCTAATTTCACATATTTGAATTAGGTATTTTCTTTCATCTATTCTTGTCTGTTTTATTATCTATATATGTACCCGTGTATACTTTATCATTTCATAAGTACTAGAACGATGAACTTAAAAACCTAATAACTAAAATATATACTAAAAGGAGTCCATTTAGGAAAGGTTCAGAAGATACTGGCAGAGTTCCCCCTTTAAATAGCTAGACTAATTCTTTCTTTAAAAAGCCTTATAGCGCCAGGACCCCACGGACCAAGGTACAAAATCATAATCGGAGCCTAGACCCTTGTATTTGCAAGCATTAGCTTTTTCAGCCGCATCAGCTCTGTTGTTATTTATTATCTATTGTTTTCTATGCTTTATTATCAGTAAAGTATTAAAGTTAATTAATAAAATCGACAATGAGACACGCTTAAACCCCTTAAACGCCTAAAGAGATCTCAATATGTGTGAAGACTGGGATCTTTTTATATATTTTTTTTTAATTCTGGATAATGTTAATTCCTAAGAAGTTTTGGCTTTGTATCACATTTCTTAGTCTAAGGTTGAGAGGCAAGTTAGAAATAAATAAACGCAGAGAAACTCATTCATCATTCATTCACTCAACTCATCATTGTCGCTACGACCCTTGGACCCGAGATTTATGTTTCGTGATCATTTGTTTCTATGAGACTCCTAGAAGGCTGAACCAGGCGTCTGTATCCGCCGAAGAATTTCGATCTCCGTAATTTCTTTCACCGTACGAGTGAGTACTAAATGCGCACATACAGCTCCGTTAGTACACAGCCGGGACGATCCTAGGGTTTTAGGGTTGAGAGTCGCACGCTCGTCACAAAGCGAAATAAGTTAAAACCTTGTGAGATTTGGAGAATGATTTACTGTCTTAACTCATTATTAATAATGCTCCTAGCTAGCTCCCAGTGCAGAAGTATCAATACTCATAATTGTCTAATATTTTCAGATTTCTAGCATCAAATTTACTCCACAATTCATCAATTACTTTATACAATGAAAGACGAAGCGAAGTAGAAGCCGTTATAACAAATGGTGTTTCAAAGCAGATAGAAATATTCGCTTCGTTGTACTCAATACGAATGGGATCGAATATAATTTTAACTGACATTAGTATGATGAGTGGAGGCGTGTATTGTATTATTTTGGAAAGAGTTGAAGGCGTTTATGTAAGTTTTAAGAAATTATACGTTTTGAATATATTTTTGATGTACGGACTTTAAACTAATACTCTGTGATTGACAGAACAAATTAATGATTAGTATTTATAATAAGATTTATTGCCCTGTTGACATATATATTTATATATAAATCTACTGAACGTGTGTATGCACTGAACTTATCTTGAACGGCTGGACCGATTCGATTTATTTGTATGCGTTTGCGTGGCGCTCTAGATGGTCCAGACGACAATTTAATCGGGGAGTTAACCAATGAAAAAATAATGTCCAAATGAAAATATGATAAAAAATTGGAATCGGAAAAATTTTTCGTCCCCAAGCAAAAATTAAATGTGTGTACAAATACTTTGAAAATATTACTACTTATTATTTTATTCACTCACTGACTCACTCACTCACTCACTCACTCACTCACTCACACACTCACTTATGCACTCCAGTGTGTTGATAACAGTTAAAAATCAATAACAAAAAAAAGTTAATAGAAGATGTAACTAAATTATATATAAATTAAATTTTTTAAGAAATGTAGAACTAAGTTTGTTATGAAAGAGCTGGAAACCCTGACACAGGTATATTTTTTTACTTAAAAGGGTTCTCTAATCTTACACATTGTAATGAAATTGAACTTAAAATGAATAAACATATTTTATTATTATTATTACAATTGTGTTTAAGCGTTTCTGGTTAAAATACAAGTTTAGTTAGTTATTATTGATTTATCATTTTTTATTTGGTAACAGAATAGTAATTCATGGTTAAAGAAGGGTTTTACATACAAAATGTTGGTATATGTACATGGCACTATGCAAAAATCACTATATGTTTATTAAAATTTAATTATTGTTTTGTAATATTTATAATAACTAAGCGGGTTTGTCATTATAAATAATCTATCCCAGCCTATTTAATAAATTTGTTGAATATTCCATGATTATTTAAGATTTAGTCCTGCATTGATTACAATGACTATTATTAAACAGTCGCGCCTTAAGTAATGTGCGTATATATATTATCAGTAACAACACATGCAGCAGTAGCATGATTACGTACTACTTATAACTGTTAACAACTTTTAAAATGTATTTTCGTGTAGTTTATAGCTCTCATAAAGTATAGAGTACAACTACCTTAAATTAAGGACAATAATTTAGTGTAGAGCACGGGTGGCAACCCTAGCTGTACAAGGACAGGCCATGATTAAATTTATAAGTGTGTTGTCATTGAATCGTTTTTGTAGCTGACTCTTTTTCCAACCTTTTTTATGCCATGCCCTTAGCCCTTACCTTGACCTATCTAAAGTTCTTATTAATCCCCTTAGTAACATACATTAAAAAAAAATGGTTCACTTAAGAAACTCTTACTCATTCTCTTCTTAAACGATAGGTTTATAAGTCACAGAATAACTGAAATTCAAATCCGAAATTTCCCCTTAACAATCAAATTGCACCTCGTGGGGGGTTGGCCCCACGTTGGGAAACACTGCTTTAAAGTCGTCACTCACTATAAATCCATTTTGTTAATTATTGGGCCGATGGCTGGCCATGCAGCGTACTCTCGAACGGGTGCTACTTGTGGTTACTTGAATTCCTGTATGCGGTGATATTAATTATACTGACTACGTATTTGCGTGTTGTTCCCACGAGAATGTAAGTGCGTCCGCCTATTTCACCATGCCTCCTGCTGATAGAGGATTAATGTTTGTTTTTAATTTATTTTATTATTATTAATAACTTACGATGTCATGAGGAACATGGTGTAATGGTTGCAGCAAAACCTTGTGTATAACAAAAACATGGCGATTTAAAAGAGTGGCGGAGAGTTTATTGTCATTTCTTCTCTTCCGTTCTTTACCTTTGATTTGAGAACTGGAAGTAAATGTAAAAAGTGAACATTGAACCTATATCAATAAATGATTTTGAATTTATGAGGACTACACAAAGAAAAACCAACCTTATATCAAAACAATAAGCTATGTAATACAACGATTGCCGTAGATATTTTCAAGCAACTTTATAGATTTCCTTTGACTTACAGAAAGCTGATGTGATCACCATTTCTGAGCCGAACTCTATAACCATGGCTTTGTTGCTGCCTCAGTTCCTGATTATGTCAATAGCAGAGGTAACACCTTATTATTTGAGTATGTAATAAAGCCGATGACATTGGAACGTTTTTGGCATTCTAAAATATTAACTAACCTTAATAAGAACTAAGCTTTATAGAGTAAAATTTAAGTCGCTTTTAGTGTAAGATTCGTTCTTTGAAAGCTTGGTTATTATGTAATTAAAAATTTAATAGAACCCAGGCGTATTTCCTAGAGAGAGGTTTTGGAATTTTAGCGTTAAAGTTTTTTTAGCGTTTTTCAGGTTCTTACTAAATTACACGAACTATGAAAAACCCTTTGTGTAGTTAGTAGACAAAGGCGACTTGCAATTGCACTGATGAGATGTTTATTACTTTTGAGATGCTTTTTTTTTGATGTAACAGCGAGCCATAGGACGGGAGGCTCGCAAGTTGCCGGCCTTTTTTTAAAATTTGTACGCGGTTGAAAAACCCATATAGTGGTGGGGCGCGGAAAGGACTTCTTGAAGGAACCTAAGTCGAATATCTTTCTATCAAGTATTATGTCAGCATTAAAAGGGGCAGGGGGGTTCCTTGAGCTTCTTATTTGTTGATTACGTCAACAGTAATTATTTACTTTTTTATTACCTAAACATTGTATATATATATACTTGAAAACAAAATGCATTTTTGAGGATTCCTACGAAAAATTTATACGTTTATGTAGATACCATTATTTTTAGCTTTGCTTACTTTTGCTGATAAGAGGTTGGGGGGGGGGGGGGGTGAAAAAAATTGCAGTAAATCTGATTACGTAATAGTTGAACGGCCCTAGTGTGGTCGAAGGACGGTCTAACCACTGGCAGCCAGTGTTTCAGGTCATCGCAATGATTTGTAAGCGCAGATTGTAGACGTCGCTACAAGGGATATTAATATAATACGTTTCACAATTGGTTTAACTTTGACTGCGTGCATTTGCTGAATTGAACATTAACTACGTCGTTAGAGTTAGCTAAACTAAATGTCTTAGTCGAACTATCGTCCAAATGTTATGGTTGTAGCCTGCAGCATTGTTAGATATGTATTAACGGTTAAATGTTTTCAAGTTACATTAATACTCTTTAAATGTTATTGGGTAATAAGTATTAGGTCCTTACATGTGAAATTGACGTTTTGTCGTACTAGCCACTTTGATCTTAAATATCAAAAAATTATAATGATTTATTTTATTTTCCCGTTTTATTTTTCTTTGCGTCAATCTTTAGAAAATGGAAAATATGAAATATCGTGTTATTTACGAGAACCAGTTCCACCGTGGTACCAGTGCTGCAGAAACATCTCCAAGTATTATTGTGTATGAGGGCGTTGTCGCTAAGGAAAACACCATTGGTTCCTACGTTTTCGTCATGGAAATTTCAGATTTTTGTTCCTTCCATAAAACGCCAATTTCATATGTAAGGAAATATATCAATATAATCGATGTAATTGAAACGTTTCAACTTAAGCATTGTCTGTCTTTGTTTATCACAGCGAAAACACATGTTGACAGAAAGAGACTAAAGTCATTTAGTTTTTAGAAATAATTATTTTGAAAACATAAGATACAAATATTAAATGTGGCTTAAAATTGAAGGTAAATTTTAGTTTCGAATGTGGAGTTTCTACCTTAAACAAGATTGTTGCAATTTTTTTATTGTGTTTGCAAATTTTGTACTTTTTTATATAAGAGGGAATAAAAGGACAGCAGGCTCATCTGATGTTAAGTGAAAACGCCGCCTATAGGCTCACAATGCAAGAGGCTCGCAAGTGCGTTGCGGCTTTTTAAGAATTGGTACGCTCTTTTCTTGAAGGACCTTAAGTCCATTGGTTTGGAAATACTTTGTGGGCAGCTAGTTCCACATAGTGGTGCAAAGTGCGCGACATAAATGTCTTAAGAAAGGCTTGGCTGGCCTAGTGGCTTCAGCGTGCGACGCTGAAGGATCAATCCTCGGCTGGACCAGTGGATTTCAATGTGTGTGTTTTTTTTGTCGAATAGTTTTTGTGCATTGTAATACAAGTTTATATAGCCGGCATTAAAAATCTTACTAAGTGGTCGCCTTTGTCCATACGGTATTTTTGCTTTGCCGGTAAATAAACCCTGTTAAGTTGTTAAATATGTCACGGCATTAGTTAGTGGTCGTAGTAAAAACAAAATAAGGTGACCAAAGATCAAATTCAAACCGAAATAATAAAGATTATTGTATGTGTTGTATTTGAAGGCATTTGAACAAAATTACACACTCAGTCCCATACAAATGATAAATTCGTTCCAATCACCGAAATGTAACGACGAAAAACCACTTTACGTATATAATGCAATAAAAGCAATGTAAATAAAAGAAAAATAATTTAGTTTTTCATAGATTTGAAAATCTAGACGCGGACTTATTTATTAAGGGTCTGAGTCGATGTATCGAGAAAATATTCCAGGTCTGACAAGAGATAGATTGTGTTTAACGGTTTTAGATATATCAAGTAAAAAGGTCTGAGACAAGAATAATGTTATATAAAGGCTTGATAGGACATTATATTCAAATTCGCGATTCAAAATACAATACAGCGAGAAAATGCAAGCAATAATACATTTTGGCAAGGAGACAGATTTTAATTTAAATCTAGTTGTGTTTTGTTTTTTTTTTTATACAGTAAAATTTATTTATGATAAAGGTAGACGATCGTAATTAAGTGAAACCGATAAAATCAAAGCCCGCGCCGTAAGTACTTCATAAGGAAGCCTACGACATATACATGTGCACATTTCGCTGCTAAATCGTACAATGCATTACTTCACAATGAAGATATGGCGAAAATCTGCACAGTTTACATCTACATAACACAAAATTTTAGGTACTGTTCGCAGTGACGGGAAATGAATTCTCATTCAAAGAATCCCCGGATAGTATGAAAGCTGTCATGACTGCCGTGTTCTTGCTCACTGAAGCTTTTGGAAACATCATCATTATCGTCATTACAAGGCTCTTCACTAATTATCAGCAGGTAATGAGTATATGAGTTATAATATGAGTTCATAGTTTAATTACGCTAAAATTAAAATATGTAGTAGTGATATTTTTTATAAATTTTTTGCTGTTCAACCAGTATTGGTTACAAATTCCGGTCAATAGATGGCGTTTACAACAACAACGTCAAAACTTATTTGTCAACTTGATGTGATTGCCCACAATTGCACGAACACTAGACGATACGTTGATATAAAAACAAATAGAAATCACTTAAACTATTTACAAATGCGCGAACAAATATAAGTACTATGTTTGTTGAAATTTAAATTTGGTTCGTTCACCCCACACGACATTGCTCCACATAAATTATACACTCGGCAGATGTGGCCAGCTCAAAAGGAAATCAATTTTCTGACTGCCCTTGTCAAATGGATTGGCCGACAGTCTGCAGCCATTTGACCGCTACTGACAATGTTAATTGGACGAACCTTGTCTGAAATTTTCTCTTAGAGCTGCTCGCAGCCTATATCAATCAGTCTGTCTTAGTTATTAGCATTTTGACTTCACCATACCTCGGGATCAAGTTGTGGGGTGGATTGTATAATATATTTTTATTTAATATTATAACGCCTGTAATATGGTTATTAGACACAAATGGCTAATCACACAAACTTATCAGCAAAACATTTTCCATTTACTGCATTTGATACGACAATTGGTTGTTTTTTTTAGGAAACCCAGTCTTTCTTCTACTCTGGACTCATGCTAGTTTCAATACTAGTGTTCCATTTTCTCTCTCGTGGCTATGTGTTTGGTCACGATTGTGATGATGACATAACAAAGAAGAAATGCCGAAGCAACAGTGATGTCTTGTATCAGCAAGTCAAGCAAATTGAAGATCTGTTAGAATAGTCTATATACGTCATTTTGTTAATAAAAATATAATTTATGTAAATACCGTATCTTTATTTAAAGCAATCTAGAGAGCCATGTAGAATGGATCAGTCAGAAACGGTAACAATTATGATATACAAGGCAATCGTGGATATTGAATCGGGTTGGTTAAGCCTTGTTGTACGTCCTGGACCAAATCCAGAAGATACTAGAGAAGGGACGTTAATAGGTTATGGGTAACCGCTCGTCGGTGAATATTATGAAAGTGAGAAAGGTGAATGAAGCAAGCAGTGGAGACCCTTCGGGATACAGCTGTGATGATATAAATAAAATAAACAGTTATATTAAGAATATTTGTTAATAATTTCAATAAAGCGTGGTGGGGACGGTGGGGGATGTTTTATATAATGTTTACTGTTTATAACCTATGTAAGAGAAGAATAAATTAATGCTATGCTTCGTCAAATTGAAATAGTCACGCTTATAGCTAAGAAAATAGAACAGACTAGGCTGACAAGGAGGATAAGGACCACAGAAAAGGAAAGATGACGAATAAATCTAATTTTCCTCCTATATTATCAATTAATTAAAACAAATTATAATTAGTTTTATTTCCTTAATTAGTCACTGTTCAGCCAAACTCATACTCAAACTAAAATAACTTTATTCATATAGCTAACCATGTACACCTATGAACGTCAACAGAAAATATGTTAAATTAATTCTAAATTTACATTTACTACCAGTTCGCAAGCGAATCAAGAAGAACTGGCAAAGAACTCTCCGCCACTCTTTTTATCGCCAAGTTTTGTTTCATACAGATTGTTTGAGCTCGAGCAAATCAATCCCAAGGATTAGGATCATTTGAATATTAGTCAAATATATGTCGCAGATTCAACGCGATTAATAATTGCAAAATTGGAGTCCGACATTATAACACAGTCAGTGCGCACGTCCGGCGCAGGCGACGTTCGAAACTCAAGTGACTAAAGAATTCACTTACTGCCACGAAACAGTCGCGCCACTGACATTTGGTAGATCACACAGACTGCATTGTCAATTGTCAACGTTGACAGTCTACCTTACCATACCACACCGCATCCTACGACTAACTTCAGAGTGGCGGGAATTTTAAAATATTCATTCTCCGACATATATAAAAAGCTTTATTGATTAATTTACGTTTAACGAGAGTTTTGAATTTATTCAGTGATAACTCTCTAATTTCGCTTGGGAGTTTGTTGTAAAAACGAATTCAATTTCCATATATTTTTCCTCTACTTTAGTAACTTCTGAAAAATGAGGATACCTTTCTATGACAGTCATACTGATTTATTTATTACGCTTGGCAAACTTCTTCAATATAAAAAGTCCCCTCGGGATTTGTGTGCTGCGATATTGCAAGCTACTCGATGGCATGGAAGTTCTCTTCAATATATTTTCAAAAGTATTTAATTGTCCACATATTAACGTTTGTTTAACAAATCTTTATAGGCCTGTAGGATATTCGTTACATACAAATATAAATTTCTTCAAGTCTGAATCTTTGAACTT
Source organism: Pieris brassicae (assembly GCF_905147105.1). Lineage (NCBI taxonomy): Eukaryota > Metazoa > Arthropoda > Insecta > Lepidoptera > Pieridae > Pieris > Pieris brassicae. The sequence continues at coordinate 1,821,783 of NC_059669.1, forward strand.
TACCCTACTCACGTAGCGATAAAATGGAATCACTAAATATTGTATTAGAAGATTTATGATAAACAGACTACGACGCCTTTATTGATTTTAATATTTATCGAAGAATAAAAACGTAAGTTCTTCGAGAGATTGCGGATATATTTATTAATGTCATTTGTTAAAAGATTAATTTGCTAAATCCATACCCAGTTTATTACATTCTTATCATAAATTAGAAAAAAAATGTAGTAATACAATTGAAAAGTAATAAAACATTTTTGTATGGAAGCAGCGCTCCGAGTACATGTCTACTATTGGACATATGCCTCTCCTAAATTTCTACGATACGACGCGCCTTCCTGTTACCCTCACTAGGTCATCTGTCCACCTATTTGGAGGCGCAGCGTCCAACGCTTTACCGATTAGTCCTTGTCCTCCATACCTGGACTTTTTAGTGGATGAAAATTTGAATAAATTGGTGTTTAAACGAGGCAGGAGGGATCAACCCAAATAACTCTACAGAACACTCTCCATAGTACACTTGACGCAATGTCTCTGCGTAGAGAGAGAGAATCAAGCCGATCAATAATACGTTGGAGATTGGCTATTCAACAAGCTCTTTGAATTTGGAAAAAAGGAAGAAGCTGGCGTATGGGAGCACGGCCTTAAGATGTGAGCAGTATTCCATATAAGGTCGTACTTGAGCCATGTAGAGCTGCATATATATCAATGAAATATTGCTTACCCAAAACATCCAGCTTTTTGGAAACGAGCTTGGATTTTTCTTCCAGATCACTGTGGAATTGGATTTCTTTTGGATACGCCAATCATACTGACGCTGTGTAACTAAGGAGTGGAGTAATAACTAAGGAGAGCTCCATAAATTTATATGAGAATGGAAATTTTTAATAAAGAACCGGGCTGTAAGAGGCTTAGGCAGAGAGACAGATCCCACACAAAGAGTCCAGTTTGAGAAAATAATAGTGGAGTATCTGCTGGAGCCTATCAATTGTTAGTCCAAGAAAGTTTGCAACCAAAGTATAACTACATTAAAAAATTGTCTATGGTATGTCTAAGGTATGGGTGCTTTATTGATTCTGATTGGCGCATCTAACTTTATACTGTACTGTACTTTGTACTAATAGTACAAATTATGGGTATACAGTAACATGCCAATTATATGTATGAGTCATTAAAACGACTGCAAAAATCTTTTTTCATAGAACAGCGAGCAAATGTGAAATATATTGAGACAAAGTCATACCGCCGTCCATGGACACTCTCAATGCTAGAGGGCTAGCGAGTGCGTGGCCGTGCTTTTAAGTCAATAAATACGAACATCTTAAAAAACTTTTTACTTTCAAATGCAAGGAATTTTTTACAACTTCGAGTGTTTGTATTAGCAAAACTATTTACGGGAAATACTCCGTAACTTAGTATGATGAACAACCGGATTATGGCAATAACAGGTGGTTAATGACGTCCTCACAGCTATAAACTGGCTTGAATTATAAACGGACGTAACAACTTGTTGTCAGGCGATCTTCTATAGTTCTTGAGTTTACCTTAATCTTGATTCACAAACGTTATTGTAATAAGTATTAAGTGTCCTCAGTTTCTTAAATGTTATTGTAGTAGAACGTAGATAAGGCATCTGTGCCTGACCGACCTAATTTTAGGTTTTAGTTTTCCTTCAATACATGTAGGTACTGCTTGCAGGGCCGGATCTAACGCCTGACCTCTGGGTAAGGAGATGCAACTGGCTGCTAACATTGCTATATGTACGTATTTTTATTTATAAATGCACTATAAAACACAAATTTTGGTATTAAAAAAAAACTTTATTTATATTTTTATTCTCGCGTCACTTTGATCTTAATAAAGCTTGACAAAACGTTTTTCAACTACTTGGGTCTTATAAGTCTATAGAAGAACGTTTACGAATAAAATATTCATAAATGTCAATGTCAATACAATGTTACGTTAATTAATGGAAGATTACGCTTATAACCTCAGAGGCATTGTTATTTTCGACTTAAATATTAAACATTAAACCTTAAATATTTCTTCTATATATAATTTTAATAAAATTGATAATTGGTATAATTGAATTGCCACACATATATAAAGTATTTACAATATTCTTAACCTACATTGTAATAATAATAATAACAATAAAAAATGTATATATGGAAATGTAATTTAAAAAGATTGGCCCGTGTGGCAGTCTACCTTTAATGCTGAAATAATTTCCTCGCTGTAATATGACACTTATTCGTTGAGTGAGGAAAGCACCAACTCTGGGGTTCCCAGTACTATCTATGAGGCGCTAAACTAAATCTTAATTAGCGCCTGTCCACTTGAACCCCACGGCCCAAGTGTCTCTACACCAAAGAGAATAATATCAAAGTTTGGTGATTGGAAATTTTTGTGTTAGACTACCATGGACTGCCATTTATCGAGTATTTACATAGGTAAATACATATAGATGCTACGACCGAATTAACGCCAGTGAACCGCTACAGCTAGTATATAAGAACATTATAGTCGACTAAGAAAAATCTAATTGAACTTGCAATTTTTATATTGACCAATTATTTGTCAGGACGTCTGCAAAGTGCCTTGTAGAGGACATTTTTATTAGATTTAGATTTAAATAGGAAGAGGCTGATCACCTACTTACCAGATTATCACGGGTCAGATCCAGAAATCTGAAGCCCAGACCGAAGGGTGTACCGCCCATGTTCAGACTTAACGCCTGCGCAAATATTATGCCAAAACACCATCGCGGGAACATTGCCGTCACCTGCATCAGGCGCTTGAAGATTATTCATACAAATCTCACTTGACCTACGATCATTGCACAATTCACATCCTTTTTTGAATTATATTAATTTATTAAGTATTTAATTTACACCATCTATCCGCTAAAGAAAGAACAGCCATTATACATTTATACAGATGTTTTAGGCTTAGGAGTAGCAGTTTAAAGTCAAGATCTACAACAAGCTGCTAACCTCCTAATTTAAAGCTGTTATTAATATATTTTTTTACTTAACTTTTGATTATGACTTATGTAGGCTTCTAGGAGTGATCTCCTCCCGCAATAAGATTTAATAAACGTAAACTCGAGAAGAGAAAAACGATACTTTAAAAATGCAGTAAATAATAATATTTAATAGTATACGTATCTTATAGTGATAAAGTTTAGGATCTCTTTTTTTATGTAACGTGGCGAACTGCCATTCGGAAGTGCGTTGCTGTCTTTTTAAAATTGGTAAGATTTTTTCGTGAACCATCATATGTTAAATTGGTTTGAAAATATTTTTGTTGGCAGGTAGTTTTGATATTGGTGGTTGCGGCAAAAACTGCCTTAAGAAACGGTCGTTCCACAAAACTACAGATGTCTAGGTGTTACAGATGGTATTTCGTATTCAGCCTTTACATCCGTTGATGTAAAGGCTGCATACGAAAGTAGCCTTTGCTTGAAGAAACTATCAAACTATTTTAAAATTCAGTGAACATTTTCAATTAAAAACTTTCCAGAAAAACCTGTTTACATTACTTAAGTGAGATTAACTAAAACTGTAAAAGTTTTGTATCGATTATAATCCGAACTGCAGAACGCAGCAACAATTTCGTAGTAATAATTTAAAGCCTTCTAATTACATCTGTATTTTTTTTATATGGCAGGCGCAACAGGCAGGAGCCTCACCTGATGTTAAGTGATACTCCGCCTATGGACACTTAATGCCAGAGGGTTCGCGAGTGCGTTGCCGGCTTTTTAAGAATTGGTACGCTCTTTTCTTGTAGGACCCGAAGTCGAATTGAAAAATAAATGAATATACAACATAAATTCGAAAAGAGAATTTTGTTGAAATAGGTTTATTGGGTTCGTAGGTAAGGCTTAATGAAACTGTTAATCAGTCAGTAAGGAGTAGTTAATGTAATATACACCAAATAGGCAACCTCCCTAAAAGTCAATACTTCATGAGCTCTCGTTTTTATTTACCAATAGTTAGATGAGGTATCTTAGTAATTTAATTAATTAATTAAACAAAAAAAATTCTTTGAAGTTTAGCAGTTTGTGCAATGACTTTACAAAGGGTACAAATAAAGTCAATATTACGATAAATTAATTGTTTTAGTCATTCTTAAGCTCGATGGACGCCACTGAAAGCATACCTTCATCCCCAGTAAAGAAAAAAATATTTTTGATATACCTCTTCCTTAACATAGAGACTATATCTTATGCAGCAGTATTGGCCTAGTGGCTTCGGCGTGCAACATCTCTGAAGTCGTGGTAATAGTACAGTGGTAGTCGTAATCCCCAGTTGTACACCAATGGACTTTTCTATTGGTGCCTTATCATTCGCTCGAACGGTGAAGGAAAACATCGTGACGAAACCGGCTTGTCCAAAAAGTCGACGGCGTGCGTTAGGCACAGAAGGCTGATCAATAACTTGCCTATTAGATTAACAAATGATCATGAAACAGATACAGATATCTGAGACCCAGACCTAATAAGGTTGTAGCGTAATTGATTTATTTTACATCTTATGTGTAGTTGTCTTAGACATTGATTTGTTGCGACTATTCTCCGTGGGATGCCGAACCACCTGGTACCACAGGCTCCAGGTGAATTTTTGACTTATGAAGTTACTGAACTATCAGATTGTCCAGGTAAATTCTGTGTGTGGGGTGTAACTCTAACTGGGGCAACGCAGCTTTGATTAGAGCTACGGTTGTTTTAGTGCTGTACCTCATGCGTTAGATGGTCTAGCAGCGTATGCGGTGATTGTTCCGTGTTGTTATTGTCATGTTGGCCTAGCTTAGAAGTTAAAGTTGTGTCAGCACCTACTGTATTACATAAGAGTGTTTAAAAACCTCTATTTAACACCAACAAGCGATTTTGATTGCCAAAGTAATAGTAGCCTCAAATATCCAATTTGTTGGAGCGTTAAGCGGACTCAATAGACAGGCTCGGTCTGATAAATAAAAATAAAAGGCTACAACACTGGCGTCGGTATTTTCCGCTCTATTGGAAATTAATTAGATTTTTATATTAGTTTGATTAACATTAAGCATTTTCTAAGGGACCTATTTTCCCAGCCTTATTACCTTATATAGCCAATCTATTGTATATTATGCGTTACTGTTTCATTCAATAAAAAAAAAATCTTTGATAAAGTAAATGTCTTTCTCTGTGCAATTTGATGGTGTAATAGGTAAACAAACAGGAGTCATTTATAACAGAATAATTCATATTTTTTCAACCTTACACACATTCACACACCCACAACTAATCATGCTAAGTAAATTTTGTTTGTTACATTAGTTTAGTCATAGTATGTATTCATGTCTTGTATATTGTCTGTCCGCAATGGAAGCTGACCTGTTATCACAGGACTTCTATTATGCTATTATAGGCCTCTCACAAAGATAGTCAATACGTGCGGCATATAAATGCAATATTGTGAAGAGTATAATATAATATTTACACATTATTTTCTATAATTACAGCGGCTAAACAGTTTAAATGGCTAAATAATAATAAAAGCTTTTATTGCTGTAATTAGTTATACTGGTACATAAAAATGTACTAATAAATTAACACTAAAAATAAAAAATAAACACTAATAATTAATCGGCAAGCCGGTTAATTTCTGTTATACAGCTTGTCCTTGGACATAAGCCTACTCTTACAGCTTCCACTCTTCTCTGTTTTTAGCTTTACTAATATCTTCTTCCCATCTTTTTATTTGTCTTCCTCGTTTCCCTATTTAATAGCGAAGGTCATTCCGTCGCTGTCTTCGTCCGTGTATCTTTATCTTCTCTCAAAATGTTTCCATCTCCATTTCAAACTTTTACTAGAAGTAACAGCTTTTCTAAACTATGTCATGGCCTTTATGTCTTCTAGTTTTACTCCATTTTTCAATTTCCGACCTAGAACACTCCTAGTTGCGTTATAACAAAATAATATAATTTAAATATCGACAACTTCGATTCATTTGTTAACTTATTTGTAAAAAAAACCTTCGCAAAACTTTCTATAAATTCGATGCAGGTCGAGCCCGATGCAGGCTTTAAAAGTTCTAAAATTGCTTTGAACAACTGAAATCCCATACCTGGCCGGATTCAGCAGACTTTAGATTAGTTACAGAATAAAATTTCAAACGGCGGCACACAATTTCGTATTGCGTTTAAAGAAAATAGGTAATGATTTTTAAAAACAATTTTTGCTTGTATGTTGTATGAAATGTCATAAAAGAAATCGATTACCAGAACTTGTGGTTATATTACAGATTAATACATATGTAATCGGATTAAAACATGTTAAATGTGTACTGAAAGCATTGTTGGTCATGTGGCTTAAGTGTGGACCTCTCAGCTTGGCTTAAGTGTGGTCATGCCTGGTCATAACTTGTATAAAGATAGTGTTAATCCTATTTTAAAAGTGGAGTTTCTTTTCCATTCTTCTCTACACGAAACTACCTTCTGAAGGGGCAAGTAGAATCATCTTTATATTTTATTGAAGTGTTTTAAGTGCCATTTTAATCTAATTGGTTAAATGATTTGACTTGACTTTGACATTCAAACACGGATGTGCACCAATGAGCTTTTATTAGGTCCTTACATATGAATTTGGCGTTTTGTATGGGAGGAACAAAAAGTCGAATATTTTTAAATACAATATATTTAATTAATTAAAGTATGAACCATTGTTTTCTATGCACTTTTGCCATTTCATAGGTAGTTCATTGATACCTTTACTAAAAAAAACAGTCGGACGGGAATCAGTGGATTGGCGTGGAGAGCCTAGGTTGTTTAGCCGCTAGCTTTTCCATCATGGTTTGCAATTGCTGACAATAGACATCAGCCGTAATAGTCTGGCCAGATTTGAGAAAACTGCAATGAAAAATACCGGCACTAGTCCACCAAACGCTTACAAGTAACTTTTTTGGGGTTAATTTTCGCTTGGGGCAGGATTTGGCTGGCTGGCCAGGATCCAACCATTGCCCTGAGCGCTTCCGATTATCGTAAAGAATCCAATTTTCATCACAGGTAATGATTCGGTTTAAAAATACCTTCATTATTGTGCCGGTTCAGTAATGTAACGCAGCAGTCGACGCGCGTTTGCCGGTTTGCTTCAGTCAATTCGTGAGGTACCAACCTTTCAAGCTTTTTAATCTTCCCAATTTGCTTCAAGTGAATTAAAACAGTTTTATCACTAACACCGCAGCCTGCAGCTAACTCGGACGTGGTTTGCAATGGATCCGCTTCCACAATAGCCTTCAATACTTCATTTTCAACTTGGGTCTCAGGCCGTCCACGGGGCTTGTTCTGCAGGTCGAAATTTCCAGAACGAAAACGTTGGAACCAAAAACGAACTGTGTTTTCTTTTGCAACATGACCGCCATACACATCATTCACCCTTCGAGTCGTTTCCGCAGCACTAGTGCCACGGCGGAACTCGTACTCGTAAATAATGCGATACTTTTAGTTTTCCATTTTGTAAAATGAGTGACGCAAACTGAAAAAAACAGAAGAAAAAACAAATTAATGACGGTCATCGAAGCACAAATACATGAGTAAATAGCTGAACAAATTTGAATTTGGAATTCCTTACCAAAGAGGAGAACATCGTGATTAAAGTGGCCAGTACGAAATACGCCAATTTCATATGTAAGGACCTAATATATGTGCGAATTGAATGGTATGGTGAAAGAAAACAACGAGTGAAAACCACCATGCCATTAAATCAAAAAATAATATGTGTCAAAAACATATTTGCTCATAAAAAAATGATCATGTAACATGTGCAAAAAACTCTACTACTCCAGTACAAGACTTTTAAGTTGTAGTGCAAATAGTTTTTCATAATTGTAATATATTGGCGTTAAAACAGTTTGATTTAACACATTTACTTATTAAACTTTCATTATGAATTAAAACTGGCGTTTCGTATGCCAGCCAGAAAACATGGTCGCGGGTTAGTATCAAACTCAAACTAACTTTATTCATATTGGTAACCATGTACATGTATGAACGTCAACAACAACAAGATCTTAAATTGATTCTAAATTTACATTTACTATAAGATCGCAAGTGAAAGGCGTAAAGCGGGCCAGAAATTTGCGCCACTCTTAATCCGCAAGTTTTGGGTCATACAAATTTTTTGCACTGGAGAAAGCAATCCCAAGGTTTAGGATGATTTAAATCTTTGTAAAATTTATAAAAACTTTATTGATTAATTATCGTTTAATGAGAATTTTGAATTTATTCAGTGATAATTCTCTAATTTTGCTAAGGAGTTTGTTAATAATACAATTTTCATATAAGGAGTGCTTTGTCTTCTAGAACCTGGTTGGTTGTACGCTTAGATTAGTTCAGTTTCGAGTATCATACTGATGAAAGTCACAATTTATTTCAAATAACCGTAGTTCAGACCACGGTCTGAACTATTTGATATCATAAATATGAGATGCAGTATCAAAGCAATATTAGAAACTTTGTTTGCGTGGACATATATTTCTTTTTCGCATTCTCCTTCCAGTATTTTTATTTTATTTATCTGCACACCTTTTTCCCTAGGTGGTAGGCGTAGACCACAGATCTCCACTTGCTAGGGACCTGACATACCTCTCTCGCTTCATCGACATTCATTATATTCACCATGCATGCTCGTTATTACTAGACTACAAAATTGTTCTACTTTATGGTACAACGATATGTTATTTCTATTTAAGAATCGATGAAAGTAGGCAGTTTTATTTAGAATATTATTATGTAACTAGTTGAATGTAATATGTTTTACTTGTAAAGACTAAAACTCTGTAGATTGTGTCATACTTAGTTATTAACATGAAATCGTGATAATTGTCTACTAAAATTGTCAACACGTGTTCATAAAATATCTTAAAAAAGTAAACAATGTTTTTGTGCTTATTTCTCTTGTACCGGTCTGAACATAAATAAACGAGACCAACGATTAGCTCCTCATAGTATCGACCACTTATGAATGTCAAAATAACAAGATATTCAAAATAAATAAATACCTACAAAATACCTATAAATTCTTGTACTGAATTTTATTGTTTCTCATTCAATACTACAATTTAGTGTCAATATTCAAGTGTATCATAAATTTCAATATTTTATTAAGATACCCGTTTCCTTTTATTATATCAGACAGTTTGCCTTCGTTTTATTGAGTATCTAGTAAAAGGGTGCTTTTATAAGAAGATTAATAAAGGATACTTCGTCCTTTAAAATAAGTACGACTATTTAAATTGATATTTAATTGCCTTTAAATTAATATTATGAGTATGACTATTGTTGGCTTAGTGACTTCAGCGTGCGACACTCATCCCTAAGGTCGTAGTGTCGATCCCCGGCTGAGCAATGGCATTTCTTTATTTTCATGTGCGTATTTAACATTCGCTCAAAACCGCCACGCCAAAAACCGTGAAGGAAAACATCGCAAGGAAACCGGCTTCCCTTACACCCAAAAAGTAACGGCTTGTGTCAAGCACAGGCTTATAACCTACTTTCGTATTAGATTGACAGCCTTAAAGCCTTAGCGCCTTAGCTTTAGTTGTTTTTTTTAATTAATACGATATTTCGACATCTATGGTGTAGATGAATAAATGTTTTGTAATATTACCAACATGTTTTGGTTCGTTAAGCAAGTTATTTTTTTTTTCAAGCCATAAAGCATAGTAATATCGTGTAACAGATAATATTTCCAATTTCAATAGGTATCAAGTATCAATGTTTAATAGGTGAGTGTGTTTACCTAAGATAGAAATATTACAATACCTACTTTGTAAGATCTACGTTATTGTGTTGTAAAATTTCACTAAAATTACATTAATTACAAACTTTGATTAATTAACGCCTACAAAAGAACTTTATTTTAGAAGCTCTTTCATTTTCGTTTAACTAGTAATTATCAGAATAGGCTAGTAATAAATTTGTTAAGTATATTATGAAAGAGGATCTAGATTAATGACTATTAATTGCTGAGTAATTGCTTTTCATCAACACTCATCAATCTAAGGGCGATAAAACGTACAAAAGGTATCTTGGTCAGGCCCTGGGTATACTGGTTACTAATAATTAATAACAACTATGTATGATAATTTAAAACTTATATTAATAGGAGAGTAAGAAGTGAACAGAAATAACATCATGCTCGGCCCAATTGTCAATCTTACCTCCACGAGGACGAGGCTCTGGCGGTATAACCCCGCCGGATCGAGCTACGAATTGGTAGAGGCTACAATGACCTTGTGGTCTGTGTGGAATATGTGGAAGAAATGCTGCTTCTGGCAAAGGGAAAGAAGGCATCAAAAGAAGAAGACCATAGTCAGTTTTATTCATATATGGAAACTTTTTATGCTACATATTCTACAATAGTTGCCTTATGTAAAAATTCTCTTATGAGTATCTTTGAAAGAAACTCAGAACAAAAAGCGAACATACACTATGTGAGAATAATTTAGAACGTTATTGGCAAATTGCCCTAACTTTAACCTAATGTATGTGAATTTCGTACGTTAGCCTATGAATAATGAAGTTTCGTTGAATGAAAATATATTCGTTCTTCAGTCATCTATATAAGTCAAAGTCATATCATTTATTCTAATTAGACAACCGAAAATGGCACGTTTGAACGTTAAATAAAATATAAAAATGATTGTAGTTGCCCCTTCTAAAAGGTAGTTTCGTGTGGAGAATAAGGGGCAAGAAACTCCACACTTGTGTACATTGGATACATTAGATAAATATGAATATATGAAGACAATGTACTCCTAGAATAAAACTACTATACTAAAATTTATTACTTACAAATTATCGTATATCTGTGATTAGATGATTAATATGATTCTTATATACATATAAATTATTCTTAGCATTATTTAATTAGTATTTAACACACTGTATATATTTAGTATTTTATAGTTATTAAATATTTGCGGAGTTAATAATTTCTCTACTTTTTTAAAAGCTTTTTTAAAAGCCGGCTAGTGTTTTTTTTATTACAGTTACTTAAAGAGAGTACAAAGAAATATATTCTTGTAATAATTTATACAGATGAAAGCCCGTTAAACTTATATAATTTGGCAGTCGCTTTAAATGGTTGGATCAGTTAGTAGGCACTAAGTTTTCGGTCTTAATGTCTTAACGCATTAGGTTTTTGCACAAGCAAACTGCAAAACTTAATTTCGTCATAATAATATTGTTTATATTTAAAAATACATATTTTAAAACAAGTTACTGTCACGTTTGTCTATATGTATTTAAAGAACTTTCATTTTGCAAGATGACTTCAAAATGTTGATCCGATAAAAACCCATCGAAAGTGTGTGTGTAAACCACTAAATGGCGCTTCTGACAGAAAATATGTCATATATATGATAATCTTTGGTCTCATTCTGTCAAATTTTGTCTATATGTTTTATGAATGAGGGGCTTAGTCTATATACTGTCTTCAGTATTTATTCACTTCCTTTTGATAAATTTGTTATACGATTAATATTTAAAAATAAAATAATAAAAAGACTAATTAAATATTTATAGGAGATTGTGGAAATCGTGTTTAAAAATACTATTAGTTAATTACTGTGTTCAGAAATTCTTTAAGTCGTGTAATTTTTTAAGGTTTTGTTAGGAACGGAATAATAAATAACGCTATCTGGTTCCGGTTTTTCAGTCACAGCCGCGTTTAAGTGCCCTACGAATATGCTACGTATTTGCTACGAGTGCTACACGTTGCTACGATATATTTTGCAGTTTTTTTTAATTTTATTCAATTTACTAGCTAATGCTTTTGATTTAAATCTAGGAATTAAATAAATAAATATTTTAATTAATTTATTGAAAATGTAATATTTACCTATATTAATGAAGATGTATGTTTTATTTTATTTAATATAGATAAATATCAGTCAAATATAGTCAATAGCATAGAAATTGTAAAAAATAACATTATTTTGAAGACTGAATTAAAAATATTGATCTTAACACAAAATTACAGTAAACGTAAAAAATGGACGTTTTCAGATCAGAAAACAAAAAAAACAATATCATTTTCACGTTGACAATATGCAAATACCATTATTGTACCAAGCTCAAATATCAAAAGGAATTGCTTTTTGTAAATACTTTTTGCAAATAAATCTCGAAAGCATTCAGTATATATCACTAGTCACTGGGGCGCTATAACGCTGAATGTAATGTATAACAATACTATTTTTATTTCTGAATACTATTTTTTCTCATGTATTTTAAAATAAATGTATTAGAAACAAAACAGATCCAAGTTTGAGTCACTACGAATAAAATATTCGAATGCCAAGACTATAATATTTTAAGAGATAATAATAATAATTTCCGATGCTTTAAATTTAAATACATTAATAATTCTAGCATGTTCATCAATTCTTTCAGATTTATGGCGCCCTGTTCTAGCAAAAGCCTCATCGAAAGCCCACCATTTCTGTCTGCACTATACCACCTATTGTTTCCTTCTATCTTCATCTTCTTTTGCGTTTGTTGTACCTTGGCCAGTTTAATACTTTGTTGCTCCACATTGTTTATTTATATTCATTGCGAAATCTGCCTTAGTTATTATTATTATTGTTCTTTATTTTGTATTCTGCTCTTAATTAATTATTGAAGTATTTTTTGATTCATAGTGGCTATAGGGATCTAAAACAACATTATTTTCCTATTATTCTATAATTTATTTGGTATCAACATTATCAGTATCAACAGTTAACTTCTCTACAGTTTTTCGTAAATTATGTGTCTGTCATTTTGTGTCTCTGTAAAAGTGAATTGTGACACATCTTTAAATTGCTAACACGTTCAGTTTTCCTAGTGGTAATAAATTGTAAAACAAACAGTTGGAAGATTCTATTACACGTGACATGCTATTTGTCATGTTTTGTTGGTAAAAAACATTTCCTAGTTTAAGTGAAAAATATAAGTGGAGGAAAATGTATGTATATATAATTGTGTAAGATAGAATAAAATAATTTATTTTTAATGCAATATTATTAAATGGGTTTGTAACAATTCAGATTGAGAAGTTTTCTTAATATAAGTTCCAAACAAAATAGCCATGGTGGGGTATATAGAGATCGCTTGTTGGAAAGATTTTCCCATTGTGATTGTGCCCATACCTTCAGAGGAGTTGTTCGGATTAATACCTGCAGCTGAGTTTCATCATCGGATGTCAAGACAGAATAGTACTCGTATCACCTCGACGGCCCCCGTTCCACAAGTGAGCAATTTTTAAGCAGTTTTTGCTGCTCACTACCACTATGTGGAATCAGTAGCCCACTGGTGTATTGCCGAACCAATTTGACTTAGGGTGCAAGAAAAAAGCGTACCAATTCTTAAAGGGGCGCCAAATCAAAGCAGTTTGGCATTGAGAGTGTCCATGGGCAGCGGTATCACTTAACATAAGGTGAGGCTCCTGCCCGTTTGCCCCCTATTCTATATAAAAAAAAACAGTTAAATCGTGACTTGCTGAAGAAGAAAGTGTTCCTGGGATACACATTAATTATATTATAGTAGATTATATTGAAATAATATCATTGGAATACTTTTAATAATGAATAGACGTTTACATATTTATTGCCAAACATTTATTATTATACAATATTTAAATATATCTTTATATCACAGAAACCTTACCTTTTATATGATCGGATTATTTTATATAACCCCCCCGATATAATTGTTGACGTTTTCATGTTCGCTTTCAGGCTTGTTTGTTTTGTATTAAGCCCAAAGTGAATATAAATTATATTATACTGTTTTTGATGTACTATAATATAATAACTCTTCAGTAGAATGTACTGAACACATCTGCGTCTTTTTTTAAATTCAAGATATGAGAGAAAGGAAATTTTCTCATAAATAAGGTGTGGTCTACTAACATATGAATAGAAAAGTTTTTACTATTCACATAAATGGATTTAATGATCGCCCATTAGGCTAACTTCTATTGCGATGTTGTCCAAAGTCTCCATCGCCTTTGGTCTTGACCTTCGTATTTCACCTTGCTCCAAGTCTTTCCCGCTCTCTTCGCCTCAACTGCAACTGTACGGTTTACAATATTTAAAATAAATTAGTAACGATATTTTGATAATTAGCGCTATCTGTACGTAAAAACTGTTTGTTTTCAACGAAATTGATAACTTATATAAAATAAATTATATTTCTATATACTGTGATCATTTATCAAACGATACTTTCAATGGTCTGTGCAACTATAGATTAAACACTTGCTATGTTTAGAAAACTGAAGTGACAACATGACAACTTTAACATTATTCTTCGTAATCGAACTTAAAGCCTCTTAATAAGCATTTAGAACGAACGTTCTTTATCCCGCTACACTAGGTTAAAGAAAAATTTCTAAGTTTCTAAGTTGAGTGTATTTTTAAATTTTCTCTTTGAACTTATAATGTAAGATGTATATGTTTTGTTTGCTTATCGTGAAAAATTTTATACATTAATTTTGATTTGAACCCTATGGTTCGAAGAAGCTAATACTAATTTTAGTTGAATTATGTTCCAACATAAACAATTGGATTGCTGAATAACTTAAAAGTTGTCGGCTCTCGGAAAGTCAAAGGCTGAGTGAGGACTACAATGCCTGCTGGCAGATCTTTTATAAATAAATAAATCCATCAGCTCGTACTGGTAATATTTCATTATAAATCTCGGAATATGTTCGTGGTTATTAATAGGCCAGATAAACCGTTGGGACCAGAAAGATTTATTAGACCTAGGCTACGTAATTGCTCATTAGGCTTAATTGACACAAAATCATGGCCCATTTGTCTCATGAAGTGAGAATCACACATGAAAATTTATTACCAATTATTGTTGTTAAAATTATTAATTAAGGTAAGTAGTGGTCGTCTCCAGGTCTTAGTTAAGACATAATAGAAATATTAACGTAATAATTGCCTAAAAATCATATATTACAGACCAACGTATGTGAATTATTGATATTAACAGTTAATAGTTGTTTATTTTGAAATAGCATATAGGTTTTTATATATTCATACCTTTATAATATATATACTTCATAAAAACACTAAACGATAGATTTTATTCTAAATTATATCATTCTATTTAGGAGAGTTGGACTAGTGGTTTCAGCTTGTGACTCTCATCCCTGAAGGCGTAGGTTGCATAACCGGCTGTGCACCAATGGACTTTTTATGTGCGCATTTAACAATCGCTCGAACGGTGAAGGAAAACATCGTAAGGAAATCGGTTTGTCTTAAGCCCACAGCAGGCTGATCACCTACTTGCCTATTAGATTGACAAATGGTCATGAAACAGATTTAGAAATGTAAGGCCTACCTAAATATAGTAGCACCACAGATATATTTATTTTTATATTATATCATTCTTTTAATATTAGACAAAAATATTTTTCTCAGACAAAGGAATAAAGCTGCGGTGGTCCTTTTTCATTACACATCGCACTAAAGCTTACTTTCTGGAAATTTTCCATAATAAAACCGGGGATTAACTAGAGCTGTTTCGGTAAAATGTATTTCATATTAAGAATAATAAGTCTTTGAATATTTCATGCCAAGAAAAGATAATCACAACGTTTCAGGTATACTTGTAATAAGTTACTAAAAACGTAATTAATTACATTGGACAGACCGCAAAGAGTTGGAAGCGCAAGTGGGAAGTGAATTCAAGCAATCTTCTTACCATCCGCCACTTGTTGATCCTTAGAAAACATAGTTTAATGGACTATAATAAAGCACTTGGAAAGGAAAGGCGTAGAAAGGATCGAGGTGTATACCTCAATGTAATTACACTCTTCCGAAAACTATATCCTTGAAATCCCATCTCGTAACTCCTCATTTCTTGGTGAATCCTTTAAGGTCTCTGCAGTTAGGCTATGAAATTCACTTCCCGTACCTATTCGCTTAGCTCCTTTATCTTCCTTTAAATTTCTTCTGTATAAACATTACCTGTCCACATCGTATCCTAACTTTCGTACTAACTACTAACTGACGCGAGACTGATCTTAAATTATCGTGGTTCATGTACACCTCTTACTTTTTTAAATTTATTTTAGTTTGTTTTTTAGTTCCTGTTTAGTTTTGTTTTAATAACTATATGTAATATTTATTTTTGCACTTCTTAGCTACCTTATCTAATTTAATACATTTTTTTCTACAGTTGACTCCCTTTTAATTGAAGTATGTATTTTATCTTGTAATGCAATTAACACTTAATAAATAAAAATTAAATAAATAGTCGCAGATGCTGCATCTCTTAAGTCAACTATACAATAAACTTAACAGGATCCTTAATGTTTACACTTAGTATACGTAATTAATACAATAATTACCAAGTGTCTTTGTGCACTGAATTATGAAGAAACTGAAGTAGTAGTTATCACTTCTGTTGTATATTACTTGTGACAATAAAATAGAAAATGAAGACTCAGTTCTATTGCTGATTCAGTTCTGTTGTGTACAAACGTACTAGTAAACCTGTATAATATTTAAGTTACAATTATTAATCCATTGAATGATCTGAGTATCCTGATGTACAGGTCTCCGTAGACTTAGTTCAGAGGCTCCAATATCTGTTAAAACAATGTAACTTGATATTAAATATATAAATTTTGAAGAATAAAAATAAGATTTTTGGTTAGTTAAAGAAGCCAATTTTCAGAAAGCTGCTGCCTCTGCTTCTTTGCAAGAAAGAAGGTCGTATATACTTTACCTGCATTTAGCATGATACGACGAAGTTAACCCTAAGTCTAACGAAGCTTCGATCAAAGGATTGACTTGGGTAGAGGGAAATTCTGGATGGCTTCTATTATCTGTACCATACATTTAAACGCGTTAATTAGTATTGCACTATCCTGGAGGCGCTGGAATACTTGGTGCAGGTGGTCTAGATGTTGATGTAGAACTACTAAAATTTTATATATTTTATTATGGAAGAGCTGGGAACTCTGACACAGGTGTTTGTCTTACTTAAAAGAGGTTCCCAAATGTTACACATTATAATGTTGTAAAATGTATAAATACATTTTTTAAATTTAGTTAAATAATAAATCTTTGAGTGTATCATTCATAAAGCGTTGGAAAAGTGAAAGTTTTTTGTTGGTTGTATAGTCCATTTAACCTTACGAGTACAGTCATACTTAGTTTAAGAATCTAATTATGCACGCATTCTTAAAAAACCTCACACATCACAAATTTTACACACATACATAGTATGAAAAAAATATATAAAAAAATGTGTGCATGTGTACGTAAGAAGTGAAACTTCGTTATGACCTTATTTTTTGCAAAATGCTCTACTATATGCAACTTTAGAGATGAAGTTTAACAAAAGTCTTTTATTATCATATAATACGATTATTTCATTTTACCGTATTACTACTAAAATTATTACAGAATTTAATTAAATGTAACAGAATTATTACTATCATTGTTATCGTGTTAAAGATGGCGCGTAACGGAAAAATGTGACGCGTAACAGAATAATGTGATGTGTAACCGAAAAATGTGACGTTTTTTTTTACAACGTCGATAAAGAAGTATCTCTTCAAAATAAACAATAATAACTAAAAATTAATAAAAAACTTAAACCTCATTAAGAGCCTGATAGAAGATTGATTGAGTAGGAGTTGCGGTATCAGAACGGCGAAAAGCTATTTCGAATTTCGGTAAGGAAGGTACCAAAATATAAAATAAATATGGCATGAGGACGATATGTTGATGAATTTCAATTTTATAACTATTCATATACAAGCGAATTGTATGTGATGTTTACAACAAGGTCGATCGTTTTGAATAGGGTTGTGTAATGTGAATGTGACGTAACATTAGGATTGGCCATACTTCTGGGTTTGTTACACACCCTATTTTACATTATACGTTAGCGGAGTATACCTTTTTCTAATTCAATTATCTATATTTATAAAAATTTATCCCTATTTCCCTTGGCCACGGCATCACGCGTGAACAGCTGGAGCGATTTCGCTAATTATTTTTTTGTTGTGTTCGTTATTGTCAGGAGAAGGTTCCTATGATAGAAAAACATAAGAAAATTACGCGGAAAATAAGAAAATTTAAGAATACTTAACAACCATATTAAGTAATCATGACTTTTGTTACGATAGCAAAATTTTCAGTGCGTAGCGCTTTTACAATTCAAACTTTTGAAGATCATGTAAGAAAAATTAATATCCTTCAAAAAATTATGCTTCGATTGGAGTCATTATATTGATGAAATACATATAAAATATTTACATTCCCTAATGGTTGGTGGCATTAATATTGAAAATCCATGTTTTTCACATAGCCAGTTATATGTTGCCTGTTCTCGTGTCGGAATACCAACAAAACTATTTATATAAGTGTAATAAAAACAAACAAAGAATGTTGTATATCATTTTTAGTTAATTATACCAATTCGAAATCAATGTTCATAGTTTAGACAGGACAACGTTTGTCGGGTCCGTTAGTTATTTATATAGAAACAAAACTAGAACATCGGGCACTTAGCTGAAAAACTAAGCTACGAGGATGATAACCATACACGTAATGTTCCCAATTACATTAGAGTTCGATTTTATTAATTTAAAGCGGCTATGGTGATGTCGCTGGCTACGTATCCAAACAATTTGTATGGTTTGGCAGTTATATCACTTGGCGACGGTTTGGCAACATCGCCAATTTGCAAGCGGAGCCAGGCCCATAACCTCTAAAACCTTTTTGAAACCTTCTTCTTTTCTAGGAAAATAATCCTTTATGGAACCTTCGCTAAGTGAGTTAACATTTCAATACAAATTGTTTGGATATGTAGGCAGCGACATCGCCATGGCAACCCGGTGAGTTAGCAGCCAAACACTATTCCTATAGTTACTTTATAGTTTGTCAATAGTACATCATATTGACATATTTGATCATTGTTTACATATGCTTTAACGGCTTTGTTTTATTCCATTAGTTTTGTCTCCATAACTAGGTATATGTCTTGTGTACTTTTCTACTTCTTGTTTACCAAATCTTATTTTATTTTCTCACAATGGTTTCCTGGAAGAGATCGCTCGAAAGCGATAAGGTCACCAGTTGCGCTATTATCATTTAATTATGTCAATTGTATAATAATTTTACATGCAACGAAGAGTTAATAAATAATACATATTTTCTACATTTTAATATTCAAACACAGCTGACAGTTATTGAATTTGAAACAAGAATTAATAATAACAACACAGTACAATAACCAAAATTAAGAAAAAAGTCAATGGTGCTACAATCTTTTTAGGTCTGGGCCTCAGATTTCTGTATTTATATTATGATCATTTGTTAAGCTAATAGGCAAGTAGGTGATCAGCCTTTTGTGCCTGACGCACGCCGTCAACAAGCCGGTTTCCTCACGAGGTTTTCTTTCACCGTCGAACGAATCTTAGATGCGCACATAGAAAGAAGTCAATTGATGCACAGCCGGGGCTCGAACCTACGACCTCAGGGATGACATTCACGTGCTGAAGCCACTAGGCCAACACTGCTCAGCACCAAAATTACAAATTTTAATACGGTGACGGTCCTTCGTCCGTAATGGTTTAATCAATTGTGTTACAGTAGGCAGACTGAATATAAAAACCAAAGCAACATAACTAAGAAGATACAGACAACAAACAGGAAAGCACAATAATAAATAATTTGATTGAAGTTTTTAAAGCATTAGAAAAATTACACTTAGAATCTTTTGAAATAATGTATTTCAAAATTGACTGCTACGAAAAGAATTTGAAGAGATTTACCAAACTCTTGCATTAAGCAGGTTTTTGAATTTCCTTTATCGTTTAATTTTATGGCGTCCGAAAATCTTATTTAATACAGAATCTTATCTAAAACACCACTTTTTTCCGCATTTTCCCTTTCCCATCAGGAAAATGTGCAGTTACTTTTTATTAACGAAATTAAGGTTAGGAAATTATCCGTTATTTTCCAGTTAAATTCAAAACAGTTTTGTGTATATTCTAAGAATTATTTTCTTGGATTTTACCTGAAACCGTTACTGTTATAGCCAAAATAAAATCCAGAGACATACCTTAATTCGAATGTTTGCTGTTGCATTATAAATGCATGCCTAGGTATTGACATTTTAATCTATGGACAAATTAATCCAATAACAATTAACTTAAGCTAGACGACCTGGACTTTTTATATATTTTATAGCTGAATTTATGATTTTATGATGATTTTGTTTTTGTATACGAACAATGAATACAAAAAAATATTAAGTTACAAATTTTTTAAAGAAATTAACACAAAATGAAATAGGTAGGAAACGCACTTACAAATATTTAACAACCACGTTTTTACGTCAATCCTTTTTCATGACTTTATTCGACAATTTTTTAATCTAAAATACGCCATTTTCCGAATATTTAGGATAAATCTATCAATTAAAAGGCTTTATTTAAATACATTCTTTGATTTGAGAAGAGATATTATCGTATCGACGGGACGAACATTAAAAGCTTGACTAACCGTCAACCCATGAAAATTATTTTCCTATATTTTATAATTATTTTCTTTGTTATTATGGCAATTAACTCCTTTTTTCAATGTTTGTAACTTAGGACAGAGACAAATACTAATTAAAAACCATGAAATTCAATCCAGCCGTTTTCGAGTTAGTGTTCGAACAAAACCCAACTTTGTTTTATGTATATAAGTTAACTAATACGTGGACTGTTAATCCGAGAGTTAAACGTCGAAAACTATTTAACTTATTTCATAAGACTTTTTGAATAAACATAAATTATGTTATATCTATTTAAGCAATAAATATCATTCGACCTTAGACTTGTTATGCAAAGTTAGTATGACTGATGATAAAACTCCAGAAAGTAAAGCTGTAGTAATGGAAAAGTTTTATTTACAATCGAAGCTTAATTGTTGTGATGCGAAATTGAACGAGCGACTTCATAAAAGTATAATTCAGGAATCTCTCATTCGATGTTTTCCGGAATATGACATAATAAACGCTTTTTATTCAGAGCTTATATTTCAGTAGGGGGCTGATCAATTAAAAAGAAGCTTTTAAGCTTAAAAATGTAAGTTGCAGCCAGGTAGATAGGACTAATGACCCCACTTGGTGCTTGCCTCGCTAAGCGCATTAGTAAGTTAGTTAGTTAGCAGAGACCTACTTTTTGAATTGATTTTTGTGTTTTATACATTATCCGTGTTTCAACAGGTTTGATTAAGAAAAACAGACCTAGCTTCTTAGGCTACTTTAGGGAAAGCAACTACTAGACGGTACTTCACTCCGGACCACCGCTTGCAACTTTATAAATCGCAAATCCGGACCCATGGAGAACCGTTCTCATCTCTGGACGGGAGATACTAGCTCCTTCCCCTTGATTTCAACGAAGAGAGTTTCGAATCATTGCCGACCCCTTACCGAGCGGCTTGATCCATTGACGTTGCGTAGGGATGTGGAGTCTCTCTGCATGTTCTATGTAATTTACCATGGAGAGTGTTCAAAGATGTTATTCAGATACCTGCAGCTGAGTTTCATCATTGGACGTCAAGGCAGATTACGAAATTCCACCCACATCGCCTCGATATCCGATGTCGCACCACGACTATGGTGAACCAGCTGCCCACTGAAGTATTTGCGAACCAATTCGACGTAGGGTCCTTCAAGAAAGAGCTTTCCAATTCCGGCATGTTTGGCTCCTGTAGAAAAAAGCGTGAGGAAGCCGCATTTCTTAGACCCAAAATTCAACGGTCAGGCACAGAAGGCTGTTGAAAATAAAGAAATTCAATAACCAGATCTAGAAGGTTTTGAGGTATCTATAACGAGCTATTATTCGATTAATTAATACTCTATATAATTTTTCATACCATATGACACTTAGATGTACATTTACTAATAGTATAATGTTGGTATAGCGAAATATATATTGTACTAGTGAACCCGACTGACGTTGTCCTGTCTTTACTAAGAATTCGAATTGGTATAAACTAAAAAATATTTCAGAAAGGAAGCGTTTATCATTCTAATGCTTTATGATAAACAACATCTTTTGTTTGTTACATCAAAAAAGTTTGAATGAAAAGAAAAAAAAATGCTAATGTAAGAAATCAGAATTACTTAATATGGTTCTTAAGCATTCTTAAATTTTCTAATTTGCCGCGCAATTTTCTTTATTTTTTTCTTTCATAAGAACCTTCTCCTGACAATAATAAACGCAACAAAAAATAATTACCGAAATCAGTCCAGCCGTTCACGCGTGATGCCGTGTCAAAGGGAAAAAGGGATTCATTTTTATATATATATATGCCTAGACAATTTTGCATAGTTAACATTGATTAAACAACTAAATACCCAGAGAATACGGCCAGTAA
Organism: Pieris brassicae; assembly: GCF_905147105.1. Classification (NCBI taxonomy): domain Eukaryota; kingdom Metazoa; phylum Arthropoda; class Insecta; order Lepidoptera; family Pieridae; genus Pieris; species Pieris brassicae. The sequence continues at coordinate 1,844,210 of NC_059669.1, forward strand.
TCAAAGCACACTTAATTAATTATACAATGCACACAGCAGTATTGTTGCAAGCTCAATTGGTGCAGTAATAATGCTAACTCGGTAATACTACGCGATTGTGGTGCTTCAAGGAAATTTTGTCTATGATATTAAGTTTAAATGTAATACTTTGGTTATACTCCTTGTCATGTTGTTATTAATTCAACTATATTGTTAATAACCTAATCATGACAAAGATAGTATTTACAATATTCTTAACCTACATTGTAATAATAATAATTAGAAATGTATAAATAGGAAATTATAACAAATTTAAAAAAGTTGGCATGGCACCTTTAACACTGGCAGCATTTCTGCGCTGTATTGCAATACTTATTCGTTAGGCGAGGAAAGCACTGGCTCAGGGGTCATCTGTACTATCTATCAGACGCCAACCTTAATCTTTAATTAGCCCCTGAGCACTTTTAACTGAAACTTGCCCGCGGCCCAAGAGTCTCTCAAAAATTTATTAAATTTTATTTTTTCTGGTGCGTTCGTTTATTTTAATTTAGAAACATTCCTTTTTTTAATTGATATCTATTTGATATTTTGCAATAAGATTATGGTCTTAAAAATTATATTAAATACTTAAATAATTCAATTTCATGTTTTTGGTGTCATTTTGGATGTTGCTTAAAGGAATGTACCAATTCTTAAAATGTCGTCAATATACCCGCGAGCCCTCCGGCTTTAAGTGTCTATGGTCAGTGGTCACTTAAAATCAGATGAGGTCCTTGCCTCCTGTTCTTTAAAAAAGAAGAAGAAAAAAGAGTTAAAGGTAAGGAGGGACCTTACTATCACATTATATTTTTTTAAGGGGCAAAATATATAATGCGGAAATGTTGGAGAGACTGAGGCTGCGTGTGTCAAAAAATCACTCGTGTGGTAAACAATTGCTGATTGCACCCTAAATATTATTGCTTGTGAGACAGATGTTTTAATGTGTACACTGGCTGCATTCACAAGAATTGCATTATTTATAATTAGTTATAAAATGGTTTAGATTTTAAGTTTTTATTTGTTATGTTTTTAGTTTAGTTTTCTATTGTATTAGTATTACGTTACTGTAAAATTAGGAAATAAATAAATATACTTTCTATAGCAACTGTTATTTATTAGTTATCTTTCATACTTGATTTTTTGTCATTCTTTAAATATTCATATTAAATTTGTACTCCGAATAACAAACAAAATTATATAACTGTGACAGTACAACTCAGGTATGGCAATACCGTTCTTAAAAGTAACAAATATTTTGCGTGTACAATTCTTGTTGTAGCACCGTATGAATCGTAAACTCCATTTGATTCCTAACTTCAAAAAATATCTAAAGCACTACGCATTTATAATATTGGAATACAAACTAATTTAAAAGCAATATCTCATAGGAAAAGCGAATGTGAATAGCGATTTCCGCGCGAAGTGACATCTCTTGCTACACAATAGCGTGTGGTGTGCTATTGTGTCGATAAAACTTTTATTCATAACTATTTTAATACAGCTTCACGTGATGATATTTAAAACTAAATATACCTTTCAAGTTTTTCTCACCGCAGAATCAATATAATTTAACTTATATAACAAATATGACAGAAAGGGACGAATAAATCCGTGTGACATCATTGCACCTGTCAAATGTCAAAAAGAATGGTTATCTGTCATGACCTTTATTATTGGCCTTGAAAATTTAAATCAAAAGACAAAGCGGTAACACCTTTTGCATATTAGCATGATTATGCGATATGTTTCTTTAAGTTAGATCAATTACAATTTTCTTTTGAAAAAAGTTTTAAGGATTGTGATTGGGCAACAGTGCAATCATAGACAATCAAAGACACGCCATAAAGAAGTAATATTTTTTTTCTGTATCATTATGCTAGTTTATATTTATGACGAAACACCAACGTCGAATTAAGTTTTCATATAGTACATGAAATAGTTATTAATTGGAGTAAACACGTATCAAGCTTTTCAGCGTGAACGAAGCGTGCTAGTAATTGCTAAGCAATTATATACATTTACTTTAACAGAAATGAAATTGCCGCGAAATTGTTGTGCCTAGCTTCAAGATTAGTTTTAGATTTGTAACCTTTATTGCCTGATGCCAATATTTTCTAGAAACTATAATGGAATTCAGTATCTCTCTTTGAAACTAGAGAACTGCTTTTTTTCAGAACAGGGGGCAAACAGGCAGGAGGCTCATCTGATGTTAAATGAATACCGCCGCCCAGGAACCCTCGATGCCAGAGTATGCTCTCTGTGGACCTGAACTGAGACTGCTTTGCCGGTCTTTTAAGAATTGGTACGCTTTTTCATGACCTTGAATTGGTGATAAATATTTACAAGAATATATATATATATATATATATATATATATATATTGTTTGAAGAAAGGTACACACTTATGCCAGTAACAAAAAACGATGGGGTTTAATCTTGATGCAAATAATGTAATTAATAAAAATACTATTTTATATAAGCAAAAAAATCTAACCAACTAACGAACCTCTAACTCACACTTATGTATGAAAGCCTTCCGAATGGAGTTACAAATAAATCAATGGCGCTACAACCTTTTTAGGTCTGGGTCTGTTCTGTATCTGTTTCATGACCATATGTCAATCTTATGGCCTTATCCTTCACCGTTCGAGCTAATGTTAAATGCGCACATAGAAATAATTGGTGCACAACTGGGGATCGAGCCTACTACCTCAGGGATGAGAGGTGCACGCTGAAGCCACTAGGCGAACACTGCTTATAAAACGGAGCTTAAAGAAGTAAATAAAAGTTTACTTATCGTTGCAAAATAACTAGCAATCGAATCAACAGATCTAGGAGTAGAACTCGCATATCAGCGGAGTTATAATAATGTGTGAACGTGGTGTATGGTTACCATGGCGACCACATGCACACACCACATCTCAATCGACATTTGGCGGATTCATTTACGAATCCCTTATATCCCTTAATCTAGACTCGAAAATGTGTTCCATTATAAGTGGTGGTACTTCTGATAATCCTGTCATATTTTTTTAGACTTATAAATTGGATTAGGGCTAGAATCCTCTCGGGAAAAAACTGTGACCGTCAAGCATGCAATTGCCCTCAGGTTTGATTAAAACACCGCCTGCTTATAAATTTTACGAAAAGAATTTCATAAAATCTCAGCGAGAGGATGTAAAAACATTTCATCAGCATTTTACAAATATTTTCGTATTAAGGGAATGCAACATCGAAATGAGAATGGAGCTACCGCCTAAGAATAACAGAAATACTAATTTGTAGAACAAAAGATAATATTATATGAACAATGTTTTCTCCTTGACATTGATATTTACTGTATGTTTATAATAGATGACGTTAAACTTTAATCAATCAAGATTGTAATGATGTCTAATTAAAGTTTAGTATAGAGAGAGCAATGTACTCACACACACACACTTATAACAGATTTGTATGCATGTAACAACTTGTATTACATCTTTATATAACTACATAGACAAAAGCGTTAATAACAGCCACAGTACTTTCGAAAATCGAAACTTGCAGGGAGACTGAAAAATAACAAAAAAAAACGTATTTCTAAAACATATTATAACGACGTAATAGCCAAAACGGGTAGAAATTATGAAAATCATACCGAAAGAAAAAGGCGTGGCTACACAATCTTAGTATTTTCATATGTGTTGAAATTTAAGGTAAACAAAGCCTTATTAGTACATTCTATGTACATCCCGTGATAGCCCCGACTGAAACTTTATCAGTAAGGGAGTAACTGTATATTACATTTTCAAACAAATATGTCCTACGAATGGAGTGAAATCAACAAAACATACTATAATAAACGGCTGATCGATATTCAAAGATAAATACGACTTTTCCATCGTAACAGCCAAGCCCTAAACCCGCTCGGCGGAAATTTAACAGCTTCTAATTACCTGTGGAGCTCCATTGCGCATGCGTGAACCCTGTCCCGCGCATGTCATGCTTCGACGATGACACCTCGCAAAAACAAATAGATTTGTCGCATTTTTTCTGATTTTTAAAATCCGTGATTATAACAAATGAGTGCTACATTTATTATTTAATGAATATTGTTAAAATCGTGGCTCCTTCGATTCAAATTTTGTAAGTAACATATTATAACCTTAAAATGTAGTGTTTTGTTAATATTACATTACTATAAATGATTTTATATGAGTGTTGGTATAGCTAGTTTATGTTTTACTTTTAAAATTTTCTCTTTAAGGGGTTGGGTATTTATATATCGTAATTATAATGAAGGTCACCTAAGTATTATGTTTAATTTTATTGTCTGCCTTTTTGTTGTGTATGTGTGTACTTTCAGGTGTTTTATACGTCACATTTTATTTATTTGATACCCTTTCGATATCTATTAATAGATTGCCTCATTAATTAAGCCACGTTATAATTAATAAATTATAACGGAGGCTCTCGTTTCGGAGGCTTGATTTTATAGATCTAGACCTACTTGGGTTTAAAATCATCACGGCATTATTTATCATTTAAAAAATCTAGTTACAATATCATTTTTGTTTTTCTTATAATTGTCAGTGTCAAGTTAGTAATCAAATTATTTTATCAATTGTAATATATGAATCATTCGTTTCATCGGATGACGGATGATTTTAGTTTTAACTTAACATTAACTTTCAAATTAGATAAATTGTTTGTTACGAAAAGGAAAACATCGTCAAACATCTAAAAATCTACTAAAATTGTTGTTCAGATTTCATTTGAACATTGATCAATTTCTGACACGACTCACGTGTTCCAAAATGTTAATAGTTAAAGGTGCGCAATACACCAACATTAAAATAATCAAGTATGCGTGAATAGGTGTATGTAGTATTGTCTTTGAACAATAAATTAGATTTGAATACTGCTCTGTCGTATTCATTTCACGCTTTCTCTCAAAGTGGCGAAGACTACTTCAAGCCTCATAGCTTTGAGATAATCCCACCACCTCGAACTTTTGACCCTACCCGTATGGCTTCGTCTGTTACCTTAGGTCTCATGGTGTAGAGATCCCGTACTTTTTTTATATACTCACTATTTACGTGTAGGGATCCGACGTGTTAAGATACGCCTGTAGGGCTTAGGGATCCGTAGGGTTGTTAGGTTCTTACATCTCACCCTCTCATATATTTAGTTATTTAGTGCAGCTTGCTCTTACATAACATATACTATACAGATACTAATTACATTCAATACATATAAAGATTAAAGACGCATTTCACAGTTCACTAGCTAGCTGTACAATGGTTATGATGAAACTTGGACTTACGGTCCACTTGATTTATATCAATTATCTTCATATGACCGTCAGTTTCGGAGAATTTACATTTACGGTATTTAGTACACGCTTGGAAGCTTTATTACGGCTTCCAAGCGTGTAACATGTATAGCAAAGTCCAAATATTATCTAATTCCAAAAATATAGGTAAAATTAACGTATTAACATAGACAATAGGAAAAAATTCAATGGTGCTACAACCTTTTTTAGGTCTGGGCCTCAGATTTCTGTATCTATTTCATTTATTAATCGAATAGGCAAGTAGGTGATCAAACTTCTGTGCTTGACGCACGCCGTCAACGCCGTCCTCACGATGTTTTCCTTCACCGTTCGAGCTAATGTTAAATGCGCACATAGAAAAAAATCCATGCTGAAGCCACTAGGCAAATACTATTTACTACAACACGTACTATGCAGACACTAGGAAAGTCAGATTAATAAAATTTATTTTATATTACATACATTCTTGGTACTAAAATTAACGTAAAATATTCCCACGTACCGACAATAAATACTAACCAAGCACACATTAAACAACGGCATTATGCTAGAAGCATCTTTTACATTTAAGTTCTAGTATTATGTATTCCGAGAGAAATCTAAAATATTGTAAACTTGCTTAGAACGGAAGGAAAACGCGAGGATTTTCCCGCAAAACATTTTTAACATTCTGATTTACATCTTAATTATATGGCTTTAATAAACTCGTTGACGTTGATCAATTATCTATACTCATCTATATATATATATATATATATATATATTAAATTCTCGCGATACAATGTTCGTTCCTATACTCCTACGAAACAGCTCGATCGATTTTTATGATTTTTTTTACGCATATTCAGTAAGTCTGGCTACTATCTATATTTTTAACCCCTAAGTGATAAATGCACCAAATTTTATTTTTAGACACAATTTTTTGTTTTTATTTTTTTATGATACATCATACAAAAATACAAACAACCCAAAATGTTTACCTCTCTATTATCAACCCCTATATTTTATTTGTTAATTTAAAAAAGATATCTGAGGTTTATAAAGATAAATATTTACAGAAAAACCTAAAAAGTTTTCATTCCGGAAAACCGAACTGTCTCTGTGGTAGCATAGCAAAATGTTCCATGTTAGTATGTACTAAAAAGGTAGGCTAAGTAAAATTACATTAAGGAGAAACGAAGTTAGCGGGGGCGGCTAGAATTATATTATTTAATATAATATTTAAAAAAAAGTAAATTTGTAAAACACACTCAAAAATTACAGCAATTTCAAATTATTTGTTCGCCATTAGAATTTATATTCCTAAATTAACGTTAAAAATGTTTTGGGCACAAGTAAATATATATAACAATAAGAATAGCCTTTATTTCAAAAACTTAATGATTAACATTGAACATTTTCATTTATATGGATCCAAAAAAAATGACTTCTTACAGTAGGTAAAAAACAATGTAACATTTAGGACCCACCATATGCTTGGATTGTCCACCGTTGGACATAGGCCTCCCCGATCCGGTTCCACTCCATGTCTGTCGAGGCCAAGTGTGGTGACTTTATGATATTGGTTTTAATTTGCTGTATTATGTTCTTAGATATTCATAGGTTTCAGTGTGATGAACAGAACAAAATAATCTTGAGTGTTTCTTGTTGAGTTGAAATTCTTTTTCTACTTCAAAACATGCCTGCCTTTAAATTGTTTTCTATGTCTAACTTAAGCTGTTATTAATTACATCTATATTTATATTACAAATAAATATAGTACAATTCAATAAAATAATTTATTTTTGTGATTAAGTATTGACAGTTTGATGTCTGGTTTATGGCGGCCAAAGTCTGATCGGCGTTGGAAAATCAGACACAATTTTTCTCAGTAGTTTAAGATTTAAGACAAGTAGCTCTGTAGAAACGTTAAACAAAAGTTTATTATTTTTGAATAAAATATTTATTGAGCCAAAACTCTTCTTGTATTGGATTGCCAACTTCTACTAAAGATCCAGGCACTCTTTAAACTCATAGAAAAATGTTTTTTTAAAGATGCAAACGCAGCATACAAACAAATAAAGATGAGACTTTCGCACCTCACTTGGCGCATATTCTGACTGGGCACGGGGCTTATGGACACTATTGACACAGACTCAAATAAGTCCCGCGTGCGTCTGTGACTACAGAACCGACCAAATGGTGGTTCATTCACTTGTTGACTGTGCGAATTTTGCAGGGGCCAGGTGTGATCTGGAGCTCGAGACTGGCATGAAGGTATCCCGGCATGGGCTTGTCACAGAACGCAGCTGGAAAAATTCTGCTGCAAGACACTTCACTAACATAAATAGCCCTGACTTGCCTATAAATATTATGAGGATATTTCCAGAGTAGTTGTCGCCGGGGCCTGGCGGCAGACGCCATTCCTTTAAGTTAACAGAGTCCCTTATTAGGAAAGGGAATATCTTGACACTCCTTGCTGCTTAGCCTCTCGGTCACATGTCTGCGTGATTGCGTGCCTATGGCTATGATGTAGCCTCTTTATAAAAAAAAACCTCATATAATGAAGCATAATAAATTAGCCTTTAGTATTTTTATTAATATTAATGTAATGCATACATTTTTTATTAATTCACAAACAAAAGTTTTTTGTATATGGTGCTTAATTAAAAATTTTATCCACGCTGATTAATCTCAAAGCTTAATCTCTCGAGACTGCTCCGTTACGACTCAGAACACAATATCAACACGGACCTCAACATTTTTTTACGGAAATTTTATAAAATAAATTTACAGTTATATTTTTGTCCGGGATTCGAGACCTACCCAAGCAATTCCGTACGGATTCCTAAAAGGCTGGTAACTTGAAAGCGTTCTAGCAGCCACGGCCACCCTTTTGCCCCACTTAAAAAAAAACTATAAAACTATTTAATACGTCTTGTTCCTGTGGCAGTACACGATTAATGCGGCATTTCGTTACTGTATACGCGTTGAGCGACAGTACGGATACCCGCTTTCGTTTAGCTTATTATAAAATAAGTATTTCTATATAACCTGAATAAAATCAAAGTTACCAACTGTCGTCCTACTTACCTCGGCATCACACAAAAGATGAACTTGTTAGTGTTTCGTATTGTGCCAAGTTTGTTTAACTATGTTTTGTTAGACACTGCATTTAATTTATTAGAGTGTATTTGCTAATATAGTTTATGTTTCGATTTGCACAACGAATGCGTCTTTCGTGTTAAGTTTATTACACAGTATGTTTTGTAAAAAAATCTTTCTTAATTAATTACAGAGTGCTTTAGTTTTTTATATGTATTAAGAAGCCTAATTGTGCAATTTTAACTGGGAAAAACTAGCTATATTTTTAATAATAATAATTTGTTTTCAAAAATATGGTACCAAAATATTATGGTGGTACATTCTAAAGTTCGAATATTCTGCCACACGCGATTTGCACGCCATTTGTCCTAAAAGATTACTATTAAAAATTTACTTATGTTAAGTTACAATTACATTATGAGTCATACATTATACATTTATCATTTATATACATTTTCCCTCCCTCCCTCTGCTGGCTCTGCGAGCGAAGTGTCTTCCGAAACGAGAAACTTCCAACAGTCCCTGTCCTGTGCTACCTCATGGCAATGAATAGGTTTTAGCTGCAGTAGAACCCCTTCTACTCTGTTGTTCTATTAAAAATTATCAAAATTATTACTCTGTTGATAATGTGTACGAACCTGGCCTGGGTTTAATGAGAGTAAATAGACAATTTTCTGAAATCTGATAGACTAAAAATACGTGACAGTCATTGATACGAACAGTTATTATTACACACTTTATTTATTTATTTTATTTATGTCAATGGAACATAGTCATCGACAATTTAGATATTCTTTATTTTATATCAGTTATTTATTGATTATTTTATTCAAAACGTAATAAATTTTACATTATATATTGTATACACATTTATTGGAGCCTGTAAGTTGTGTTATTTGACACTTTCTTATCATTATTTGTCTTAAGTTAGGCTAGATTGTAATTTTCCATGATGTCTTAGTTAAGACACACATATACATATCAAATATATATATGTATAGATTAGGTTAAGATTACCCGTTGATTTTCGGGGCGCGGTCGCATGTTTTTATAAAAATATTGTAATAATACTTTCTCAAGTTTATAGTCAACCTACAATTATATATTATATATACAATTTTCTAGTAAATATAGAGAAAATAAAGTGCATTATTATAGTATTCTTTTAGTATTGCATTCCTCGATGTCGAATTCAAATAATTATGAAAACAAAGAGGCAGACCAAACAATGATTTTTATTAGATATTAAATTTTTAATTAATTTGTCCATTGTCGTTTAAAATTTTATATTAAAGCTTTTCACGCTTTTACAAGTGATAAATGGGACAGTGTACATTAAGTAATAAAGCTATTTAGTACAACGTTGTTCTCTTATTTTTCACCAGTGTAAAACCTTTATTATCCGGGGCGCGAAACAAACATTAAAATATATATTTTGTTACAGGTACAACGGTTAATACAGCTCGTAAAGTTGACAGCTCCGAACAAGTTTAACAACTGGAATTACCCCAATTGGGGGGGGTAAGAATGAACGGAACACTAAACTATACTGCACTTAATGTCACGGAAAAATTTCGGAATGAGAGCCAAAACGTAGCCCCGACTCACCAAATTCACGGCTACGAGAACATTATCGACAACAAATGGGTCCAGACCGTTTTCTGCATCATTTACACTATTATTTTCGTGTTAGGTCTACTCGGCAATGTATTGGTCTGCTTCGTCGTGATACGCAACCGTGCCATGCAGACTGTTACAAATCTGTTTATAACTAATCTAGCTCTCTCTGATATACTACTTTGTCTATTTGCTGTCCCTTTCACTCCACTATATTCGTTTCGTGGTTCCTGGAGTTGGGGATCGCTACTATGCCACATGATGCCTTCTGCACAGGGTTGCAGCGTATACATATCGACTCTAACTCTTATGTCTATAGCTATTGATAGGTTTTTTGTGATCATATATCCTTTTCGACCGAGAATGAAGATTGAGACTTGTATTACAGTTATAATTATGATATGGACGTTTTCAGTGACCGTTACACTACCTTACGCGATTTATATGACTTATTACGACTTAGATATAGGAAGATTCTGTGAAGAGACATGGCCATCCGAGGAGCTTAGACGTATATTTGGTTCAGTGACCTCAGTACTCCAATTTGTCCTGCCATTCACAGTGATTGCGTTCTGTTACACATGCGTCAGTTTCAAATTGAACGACAGAGCGAAAGCGAAAGCGGCGAGCAAAAATACGAGAAAAGAGGAATTCGATAAGAATAGAAAACGAAGAACTAATCAGATGCTTATCGCAATGGTTACTATTTTCGGCTTATCGTGGCTCCCTTTGAACATCACAAATCTATATAACGATTATTATATATACGCAATCCATTCAAGATTTTATTTTCTTATATTCTTCGTGTGCCACGTTATAGCGATGTCGTCTACGTGTTACAATCCGTTTATCTACGCGTGGATGAACGAGAACTTTAGAAAAGAGTTTAAACAATTGATACCGTGCATAGACACATCGGCGCAATTGCGAGCTGGTATTCCTTTGCAGCAATTAGGGGCGTGCCAATCAGAGAAAACGTTTAACGGGAACACGACAACAGATAGCTTTATGGGTTCCAGCTCGCAAAGAGGCACTTCATTTAGACATAAAAGGAAGCCAAGTGCCGCGGCGGATGTTGAAAAGAGCGGGGTCGAGTTGAATGAAGACCTTTTGACGGTTGACGTGAAACATTGCCATATTTCAACCAGTTACAATTTGAGACGCGAGTCGGTGAAATTGCGTCTCATTAATGAAGAGTCATTTGACGGAACACCGACACAAAGTCAATTCTAACGCTTGATTGCCCGGGTATGTATTTAATTTATAAATTAGGATTTGATAGGAAAAAATCACCCATTGTTACATATTAAAATAACGTGTCATTCCGTGATATTATTGTGAAAATGTTGCCATAATAACGGCTCTTACAGAAGTGCCTTAAGTGTCCCTTTGTTTATATATAAAGGCAATCGCGTAAACCACATCAGTCAAATTTCAACCTTTTCATTAAAGTCGTCTTTCATCTCTATCTGTCAAATTGTGTTAACTCCCCGATGAAAAGATACAACTGAGATATATTCTAAACTAGATATAGATATTGTTTATGAATAAGCTGTAGTAGTAAAAGACTAAACATACATACATGCATTTAGGTATGATAAAAATATATTTGCTTATCCGATATTATTTACAAGACCATGAATGGTTTTAAACCTATTTTATGTTAAAAGCATCAAAGAATTGTGAATAAATATAAATTCCGTTACAGGCGCGCTTTTGGAAACGTTCCCAGGTTTGAATAACTAGAAGAGTTATTTTTAGAATACTTTTATGAAGAAACTCCCAATACGCTTATGAATAGATATTATAGATTCTTAATGAAAATGTAATTTAATCAGTGTCTAAGCGTAAGGGTTAGTCGAGACTTAGCCTAAGCTATGTACCGTTTGTATACGTTCAACATGCGAGAGTCGTACTTAGCGGTAAGTCTTTCCCTAAGACGTATTTACAATGAAATATTTTCTTCTGTTCTGTGAAATTTTCTTGACTGTTTTAGAGATTAAAATTCGAAAAACGTTTTTTACGACAATCATAAGCAATATTCTACTAAATAATTATGGATTTTAAATAGTTATAGTGATATTTAATTAATTGCACAATTTAATAATTTTGTTAAGCACTGCCATTTTCATTTATCATTTATTTTAAATTTTATTTAAAATAAAAATGTGTTTGATTATATACAACTTGATACCCTTTGAATTATTATATTTTACAATTAATGACTCGAATATAATCAAATATTAATACTGTACGAATTCTACATTGTGTGTGTGGGCGGTTAAATTGTGATAGTCTTTGAAATTATAAAACATGAAAATATATTTGAATACAAAGGATTTGAAAAAGGTTTTATGTATATAATAGGATAAGTTATCAGTTTTTAAATTAAGAATTTGTTTTTTAAAGAAATAAAAATTGTATATCGTTCGATATAATTTTTCATTTCCATTGTTATTGAAAATTTGATTTGCATTACACATATGCAGCGTATGGTATCGTTTTCAGACTGCGTCAGAAATTCGTTACCATAACGGCAACGTATAACGACAATCGCAAACCATAGACAAGTGTCGTTAAGAGGAAAGTCTCGTTATTTGCACATTGCGTTGTTTGTAAAGTATCATAAGTATTCCAATATGGTTACATATATGAATTTATAATTTTCAAAGCTCAATTTGCTGACTTAAATATGACATAAATTCACATAATAAGTAGCCAGTATCTTGATTACTTTGAATTTATTTACTATCTTTCGAGCAGAGCGAGCAGTGTTGCTCTAGTGGCTTCAGCGTGTGACTCTTATGTGAGCATGTTTATGGACTTTTTATGTGAGCATTTAACACTCGCTTGTATGGTAACATCTTTCATACTAGCCTATTAGAAAAATAATACGATCACGAGACAGATATCTGAGGCCCAGATTTTTGGCCCTTATATAATTTATTTTGACGAGATATTTTGCGATGTCTGTTACAATAATTAATGTGTTTTATTCGTTTAGATTTATCGCGCTTATACCGATAGACGCAGCTAGGGGCCATAAGGGGGATGTCGTTTTACTATATTTACGTGCTAAAGACATTGTATTACAATCATTTATTAATAATTAAAAACTAAAAGAGCATTGTTATAAGTTCCATTACTCTCCCAGGAGACGTCCTTCCTTATCAACTGATAATAATTATTTTTACGCCCTATATCGATTTAAAACCGCTTAGATACAATAATTTACTACTGATAATAAAATAGTAAGAGTTAAATCTAAACATTTAAACATAAAAAATAAAACATTGTTAATAGTATTGCAAATACTCACTGGGTTTTATATTAAATACTATAGAAAAGTGGAGCGTAAATATGTTTCAATGAAGTATTACCAAGTAGGTAATAGGCGTTTTGCGCCCTACGGTTTCCCGGTTTTCCTTCACCGTTCAAGGAACAGCCGTTTCAACACCTTTGAGAGTTTCGCTCAAGCCGCTACTGCTGCGGAATAATAATACAATCTTTAATCAATGAATTCCATAGAGAATCATTAAATAAATAAATTAGTCGCGCTACAACCTTTTCGGGTCTTGGTCTCAGATCGAACCTTCAGCGTGCGACTGCTAAGTCTGTTTTTAAGTAATCATTAATCAATGTTTATATTATAATTCATTAAATATTAAGTAATCCTCGCGTACTCCTTGGAAATTTATACGGTCATGTCATTCGAAAAATACCATAGAAAAAGGGCGCAAATATTTTCAATGTGCAAAGAAAAGTCTGGCAATAATAGACGACTTCTGAGGATCCGTCACAAACGGCCCTGTAAGTTATTTACTTCGTTATACATTTTTTGTAGATAATATTTTTCTTATATTCCATAGACAATTTTTTTAATCTATAGCTGCGGAGTAATGAAGCAATTCGTCAACTGTAAATGTCAAAACCAATCTGCGGTTACAAATTGGCAGCTTATCAAAATATAAATGTATTATTTGAATAATGTTTTCGTTGATTTTGTTGCAAATTATTTCTGGATTAAAACATCGTCTTATTTGCGTATATAAACTCGCCAAAAATAAGACCAAACACGGAACGTTAAATTCTAATTTATTTGGAAAATAATTCGAAATATCATGTCTACTTATTGTCCAATAACATCTTATGAAATGTACGTAGGCTCTTCAAACTCATATCTATAATACCTTCATGTCTATGTAAAAATTATCATGAGCTGAGTATCAGGATGAAAAATTGTGGCTTTTTTGCCCCAACCTTACATTTATCGAAATAATTGTTATAGAGAAATATGCGTATTGTATTTGATATAACTAATATCGTGACTGTATTATCGAATTGTTTGTAGTGAAGGAGAACGTTTCATAATAATATTTCTAACTTAAATTAACATATAAATATATGAAGGTCCGTTTAAAATGCTGCTAAGATTTTAAAATATAAGTACATATATAAGTGGAAAAAGTAAACATTATATTAAGATTTCACGTTTGTGCATCAGCACTCTAAAACGTTACTTTATTAAACACACCACACTTGTGGACCTTTTGACATACCAGCACTGGTAGCCTGTAATTTTCAATAGTGATACAGATTCCAACAGCGATTTATTGAAGTGAAACTTCTTTTGGTGCATGAGGGTAAAAATTTTACGGATGAAACGTCACGGTTTTCGTGATCGTTCAGCGTTTTATCAAAGAAAAGGGAGAGAGGGATTGAGATCGATTGAGAGAGAGAGTGAGAAAGGGGGTAGCAAGAAGCATATGGTCATGGAGCGAGAGTAGGGAGCAAGCAAGTGAGAAAGATCGAGCGCGAGAGAGAGTAAAATTCACGCTATTGGTTGAAGTATTGGTTTAGTAGTTACATATTACAATTAAATCTTGTGCAGTTAACGCATATTTTTTATTTATTTATATTATCATTAGTACGCATACACTGTGTAAATAGTGTGAATATATATACAAATACATGGAGTGATCATATGATCATCTATCAGGGCTTGTACTTTAGTAATAACTAATTTACGATGATATTTCACTTCTGACATGTGTACTTTGTACGAACGCACTTTTTGAAGTGAAACTTCTTTATCGGCGTTGGAAATAAATTTACCTTCACATTTTTCGGTTACGCGTCACATTTTTCGGTTACGCGTCACATTTTTCGGTTACGCGTCACATTTTTCGGTTACGCGTCACATTTTTCGGTTACGCGTTATCTTTTTCTTGTGCCTACCACGGTTGATTCGAATTTACCTTCATATTTTTCGGTTACGCGACACATTTTTCGGTTACGCGTCACATTTTTCGGTTACGCGTTATCTTTCTCTTGTGCCTACCACGGTTGATTCGAAGAGTAATTTCTCCAGCGGAGTAGGAATAGCATGTCGTTTAACAATGATAGTAATTACTAAGATTATTAAGTAATAAGGTAAAATGAAATAATTAGTATTATTTGTATTCATGTCTATCAAAATAAAAGCCTTTTGTTAAATTTTATCTAATTTAACTTTATATATCATACTTATCATAATCTAAACAATTTCTGTAAAGTTTCATATAGTAGATCATGTTTCTAAAAATAAGGTCATAAAGAAGTTTCACTCCTAACATGTTTACACATTTTTTTGTATGATACTCTGATGTAGTTCCCGCAACATACGTAGTGTTGATGTCGATAGCGATTACCCTAACACTATTGGGAGGTAAAGAGCATTTTCTGTTTACAAAAAAAATATATTTGTTCTTAATTAGGATGATTTTTTATAATTACTAAGGTTATAGCTAGGTTTGATAAGCACGGTATTTTGGAGAAACGAGCCAAGTCGTCACGTTTATTTTTTCCGTTATGTACTATTTTCTGTATTAACTGCATTGTTGTGGTGAGATTCAGAGACGAGCGCTAAACTTGACGTTTGCAAGTCAATGTATTTTGCCCGTATGTCAAGTTCGCGTTTCTAAATGTCACTTAGTGTATCTGATATAGACATACGTCTGAAACGAAGTTTATCTTATGAAAAAGTGTTTCATATAGTACATAGTGTAAATATTCTAAATATGTATGTAATTTATTGTTACAATTATACTTCCATTTAACTTTAAAACATAGGTTATACTAAGGAATGTTTTACTTAAAAAAAAGTAATTTATCAGAACAATTCTTAGGTCCCCAAAGAGTATAATTATTTAGCTGGACCAGAGTATATATCTTCCTACGCTTTTGTATGCAAGATGTAGTTCTCTTAATATCCGTAGCGCTGATGTCGCCTTAGGAACGCGCGGAACAAAACCTTATTAATAAGATCGCTGTCGGTATCGTTACCGGAAGTTACAGGGTAAGGACCCAGTTCCTGATAGATGCTATACATTTAATAAAAAATATTGTATCAATATTAATTAAAGTTCAGAGCAGCGTATTAAAACTAATTCATATTTACAAACTTTTCGCAGTCTTTCAAATTTTGTTAAATATAGTTATATGATTTGTATAATTATGTATATTATGGTAACGAAGTATAAATATTTAAAATAAATATACGACAATTCTTAAATAACATTTAAGCCGATCATTAAAACGAGTCTTATAGTGTATTTTTTCACCTATTATTTCCTTAAGCATTCGCAAATTTACATTTATAAAGTAATAAACATGATCACTGATATTAATAATAGTAAATAAATCGAATTTTATTATTAAGGTAATAAAGTGTTTTTTGTTTGGTAAACTCAAGAAACGTGCTTATTTGGAACTAAAAAAACATATACACGATGATCGTTTTTAAAAGGTTGTGTAAGAACAACTAAGGTTTTTATATTGAGCACATATTCGTATCGGATACTAGATATATTTGTAAAAAGTAAATGCTAGGTCTACTAGGATTTGGTAAAACTTTTAGTAGCTAAAGTTCTCGGTAGAATGAGTTATTTAAGAGATTTTTTTTGGCATCACATATGCCATGCACGAACTACTTCAAGTTACTAAAACTATTCTATATAGTGAGATTTAGCAATAATTAAACAATATAAGATTTTACCTCAGTAGATTCCCAATTTTATACCCGTCGTCAGTAATAGTAGTAATATTTGATTCTGAGGCCTGATTTAAGGAACTATAGGGCAATGAAAGAGATTTTAGCTTCCGAGTGAATATATGGTGATTTTAGTTTCTACTAACTTACTATTAATGGAGGACTCTGAGAACGGTTTATCATCTAAATTAATGTTAGATTGTACACATTAAATTTTGTTGTTAAATGCAATTAAATGTTTAGTACATTACAATGTTTTATTTCTCCCATAATAATAATTTAGAAACCCAAAGATATAGGCTAGGCTATAAAACAAGACTATGAAGATGTGGTTTTTCTGTTTTACTGAAAACATTTAAAAATTTATATACATACGTAAGTTACGCCTGATTACTATATCGACTATTTTTCTATACATTATACAAAAATTGACGACTCGTGATAATTATAAAAAAATGTTAAAATATATGTGACCAGCATCAGTAACTAATCTTATGTGTTAGGACTACGAAAATAAGTGTAAATACAGAAAATAACCAAAATTGTCTAGAACTGTCCGGTCGGGGTTAGAAAGGTTAAGCGCCTATATTTTTCCCAAAGGCGTTTTTTAAAAGCTTTTACTAACTGTAATGCCTGAAAGCCTGTTAATACTTTGTCTTATTTTGTATGTACTGTATGTACTATATAATCTAGCAAGGTAACTTTAGAGTCGAAACTTAGCCTGAACTATGAAAATAGTCTAAATCCAATATGTTTTAGACACAATGGAATAAATTAGAGTTATACAATTATACAGTGACGCAAAAAAATGCTTCTCGTTTACACTCTTTGAATCTTTCCCTGAGAGTTATAAGTAATAGTATTTGACATTAAAAAATATGGACTTTAAAGAGAACTGCCGTTCGAGAGTTTCCAACAATAATAATATAGTGGTCCAACAACCCAATATGAGTTGAAGGCGAGGAAATAATTTGTCGACAATTTTTGGACAAAGGTTTCCTCTAAATGTGTATCGTATTCACAATGACATGGGACATGAAAACACGACCTCGGTTAAGGTTAACCTTTCAAACTACTGCACCAACGTTTCTATAAAAATCTCTTAAGCACTGAGAAATGTTAAATAAATGGAAAAAAGCATTCGAGAAAAGTAACAATTAATTGCTAGTATGTAATATTTTGTATTTGCGAAAGTAAAAAAATTGTATACGGGATAATGTTATATGTTTTAAAAGTGAACAATGATATTACGTCTCATTTGCCTTGTTTAAAAATAGCCCCGGGTTTGATAAAAGGATTCTCAGTATTATTTCGCAAAACAGCAATATGAATTTTAAATATTTTCTGTGCTAGTGGAATTACGTAACAAGATTTTTAATATGTAGGTTTTTCTAGGTATAAGGTTTCAAGTGAGATTATTAAAACAAGATGGCGTCATTGCGTCTGACGTCTGACTGAGCCTCCTCGAAACCTCGAATTTTATATTTAGTTCTTGGGAATATATGAAAGTCGCAGGGCAGCAGGTCAGGATTGTATGGAGGATGACTCATTATCTCGACACCTGCCATAGTCAAATATTCAACAGTCCGTGTTGCGGAGTGCGCTGAAGCATTGTCGTAGTGAAGGAGGATCCTGCTTCGAGGTCGCTGCTGTCGATTTTTTTTTCCAAGACAACAGGCAAACAGCGATTGACATACCAGTCTGCAGTAACTGTCCTTCCATTTTCTAGCACAACTGTCGCGAAATGAGCTTTCCGACCGAAGAATGAGGCAATCACCTTTTTTCCTTGACTACGTCCTTTCTTGACCTTAGTTGGCCGATCCTCGAAAGGAAACACCCACTGAGCTGATCGTCTTTTGGATTCGGGTTCATAGCAATATATCCAGCTTTCATCACCTATGACGATGTAAAATACAGCATTTGAGTCACCGCCGTTGAACTTATCTAACATTTGGCGATACCAGTCCACGCGAAGGTGTTTCTGGTCATCGGGTAAAGTATGGGTAGTAAATCCATCTGGTACAAAGCTTGCTGACGCCTAGACAATTGTAAATTCTGTATATTTCATTGTTATGTTTAAGTTTTTATAAACGATATACTAATTTATTAAAAAAAAACCTTTTCTTAGAATACCTATGTCTAGCGAGATGTATTTTTAGTAAAATATGTACAATATTACTTTTAAGTAGCATATATCTTTTGAGTAGGAGATAGGATCAAAAATTGCGCTTAAACTTATAGTGAAACGAGTGTAATAAACACGAAAACAAAAGACCATACTTAGTCCATTATAACTTTATAGAACTGATGTTCTTTAGTAAGTGCAACCATTAATAGTTGTTACAACCGCAACTCCCGGTTTTAATGTTTCAAATATACTAGCAATTTAGGGGATATGTTTTTGATTTTACTCTATACTTCGAAACCAAAATTGAATCAAGAAATCGAACTAATAATTACGTTTAATAATTCATGATAATGATGAGTTTAACCACTGACTGGCCAGTCCTAAGATATGCGGCGTTTTTAAACGAAATATTTTTATGTAATAAGTACATGATCAGATAATCAAAAACATAGTCAATTGTTTTCAACTATTGATGAGATTAAAAGAAATTTATTTCCTTAGGAAATTATTATTTCATTAGTGACTATGGAATCTAAAAAAATAGGTATACATTTTAAAGTAAAAATGGATAAATAGAAAAGTAAAACAAATTAGAAAAGTTTAGTCCCAGTGGCACCTTTAACGCCGGCTTTAACTTGCTGTATTGCGATACTTATTCGTTGAGTGAGGAAAGCGCTACCTATGGGATTACCGGAACTATCTATCAGGCCAACTTACATCTTTAATAACCACTTGTACATATGACCCACAACCCCACGGCCCCAGATTCTCTACTCCAAAGGTAATAAAATCAAAGTGGAAGGAAATACTTTTACATTTTAGTTATTTCTTAACAAACTTTTTAAATGATTGTCATTCAGAAACATTATTTACCATCATTTAAAACAATTTAATGTTACATGACTGTTGTAAAAATATTTTTAGTAGTTATGTTTTGATAAATGAATTTAGTTATTGTACTTCATAGAGAATTTTATAGACATGATTTCAGTGTCAGTTCATCGTGAATCGGTACAACCTAAATTTCGAATATATTCGAGATGAAACCTTAAACACTGTTTATGTGTTAGATCGCTTGAAACGATGAGGAGATATTGTCACGTAATATATACCAATTCTCTGGTAATATAAGGATTCAAGTAGTAATATAAATAATCAGTGGGGGGCGGTAATCTTATCAATTTTGGCGTTATTGGGTCTGGGGACAGACTTACTGGTAACAGTTGGATGCGAGAATAAACGCCAAAGAAGCTATTCTTTCTTGTATTTGAATTGAATAATTGAGTAACGATCATATAGAAATGATGTTATAAAAAATGGCAATTGAAATGGCGCTGGACCGGGTACATGATGTGAGATAGCAGGTTGAAATGGACAAAAATTATTACAGGATATCAACCACGCGATGAAAAAAAAGGAAAAGAGGAAGACAGAGCAAGAGACGGGTAGACGATATAAAGAGAATAGGAGGCACAACTTGGACAAGAAGAGGTAATATCAGAACAATGGAAGAAGCTGGAATAGGCCAATGTGTCACAGGACACGCTGATTACCAAAAGCGGGTCATATGATCCATTGGGTTAGGTTAGGTTATGTAACTTAAATAAGTGTTAATATATTAAACTGGGTATCAGCAATCAAGCAAGAAAAAGGCATAATAATAATAATATAGAAATGATATTATACTAATTTGTTTAGTTTAAAAGATTAGGAAAGGAATTTCATAGGGAAGGCCTATGAAATTCGTTACCAATACTACTTATTAGAAAACTCAAAGATTTCCTTGTTTTAGTTTAGTATTTTTCTACTTGATTGTACCGGTAATATAAACCTGTATTCACTAACCAAATACATACATATTATATATTTTTATAGCACACTAGTTATCAGCAATCAGTTGGTCACTTGTCTTCTAGCATAGGCCTCTCCTTGTTGTTTCCACTCGTCTCTTTTACGTGCTTATGTTCTCCTTGCTTCGTGCAGATCGTCTTTGATCTTCATTCTATTACGTTCGTCCATTTTCGACCTAAGTTCTATGTCCAGTCTAAGTCCATTTAAGTTTTTTAATATTAGTACAGGTAAGTAAACTTAAACATGTACTTTGGTATTGAATGCCTAGAATGTAGACGTAAACAATACGGCTTGACGTTTTTACACGCTATTTGCAACGGCAACATGATTTCGTTGTGTTCCTTTGATCCATTTCACATATTTGTAGTATATTTAATTCCATAGTGAATGACATATTGCTTATTCATATGCTTTCTACGAAATACCTTTAGTACATTACTTTTATCTATTCCGTAAAGTAACGCAGCATTTGTGTCTTAAAAGCTTTAATATTGCGTTTACTATGCGTTTTTTGCTAAGACCAACTGTTTATAATATATAATGACTTCGGCCTAGCATGTGGGTCAACGAAAGTGATGGCTGCGAACGCTGATAATATTATTTATTTATGGGTAAGAGCGGTTTTTGTAAAACCAATATTGAACATATCATTGAGCGTCACAAATTTTCTTTCCTGTGTTGAAGTTTATGTTAATAATATTTCGCTTATTAGTTAAATATATAAAAAATCTGTAACGCTACAACCTTTTTAAGGCCCAGACCTAATTTATTTTAATTTTATTTGTATTTATTATACTTATAAGCTTATTAATGCAGTTTTTTTTCAGTCCCGCTTTGAAACTTTTTTATACGTCAGTGACTAACTCTAAGGATGATTCGAAAAGGAGCGCGAACTATGTATGTGTCGCAGTAAAGTAGTTTAGTCAGAGAGTTAATTGAATCTCTAGACAGTTAATTAAATATCGATAAAGATCAAGTCGATCAAGTCGTCGCAAGCAGCGTCGAAGACGTTTAACTATCTGTCTGACCGAAAGCCAGCGTGTTGATTAACAATGTAAAACAAGACTCCGCCATGATTGTTTCATTTGTTATTGTTATTTCGGTGTGATCGTGAAGAACTGAGAGCTTGGAAATTCCGTGTTTTGCTTTATTGTAAATGATTAGGTTAGGTTAGTCTTTTTGCCTAGGAACGTTACATTCACTCACTTGTCTGACGGAACTTTAGTGACTTGATTGAATATAAATCTTTAATTAACTGTCTAGAGATTCAATTAACTCTCTGATTTAACTACATTACTGCGACATATGTATGTGGAATTTCATATTGGTGACGAACAGCAGACGACCTTAGTGTTCAGTCTTGCTTCTAAATCTCAATCTAAACATTGAATATAACCTGTTGCTTACAAAAAAAAATTGTAAGTAGAAAATAATACTTTTTCAATTCTATAAAAAAAAAACTATTTACACTAATATGAGAAAACCTATCTATTAACTGTATATCACAAATTTTTCATACATGCTCTATATAATAGGGTAAAAGAGTCCTTCAAGGAAAGAGCGAACCAATTCTTAAAAGGCAGGCAAGTCACTCGCTAGCCCTCTGACATTGAGTGTCCATGGGGGGCGGTATCACATAACATCAGGTGAACCTCCTGCCTGTTTGCCCCCCTTATAAAAAAGTAATTTCAAAGAAATTGCATATAAATTAGTTTATCCCGATTCTAATCGGTGGTTGAGAGGAATGTCGATTGTGGAAATTTAATATAACTGTCAATCATGAACAGATTGCGAACAAGTGGAACTTGGCTTTGAATATTCGTCTTACATTACAGATTGGAATTACAGAAATATTTTAAATCTTTATACACTTAATTAAAAGATTTTCGTTTATACCGTAAAAGTTGGAGCACACGAACATAGGCTCCACCATCACGTGAATGTCGAGGCTATTCAACTCCTTGATACCACTGACCTAGTGAGAAGATTGATTGATTGATGATTGTTCTTGTGTTCTATTTTTTTTCATTCACTGTTTAGCACTTAATATTTAAGTACACTAACACTAATTCACTAGTTCAAATGGTTTTGTCCACCTAATCACTGTGGTGTGTAAACCTGACGAACCACTCGACAAGAGCTGGCTTAAAATAAATGAATTTCTGTTACTGGAAGTGGGAATCTCTAACTAAGATAAGACGACATATAGCAACGAAATCCAATTTCTATTTTAATAATAAAATTAATGGCGCTACAATCTTTTTAGGTCAGTGCCACAGATTTATGTATCTGTTTCATGATCATTTGTTAATCTAATAGGTAAGTAGGTGATCAGCCTTCTGTGCCTGACGCACACCGTCGACTTTTTGGGTCTAAGGCAAGCCGGTTTCCTCACGATATTTTCCTTTACCGTTCGAGCGAATGTTAAATATTCACTTTAATAATAATATGTATTTATTTCAGCCAGTTCTCAACAGGACGTAGAACAGGTTAGAAGGACTGTCAACATAATCTCCGTCTGTCACTCCAAGGGTTTATTTGACACAATGTTTATAACCTGCAACCGGTATATCTTGCTTCTCATCACATTTTAAAACAGTTATTATTGTAACCAAAAATAAATAAGAAACACCTATCAGCGGCAAAAATAGGAACATTCCAATTACTGTGAGATGACCCCGCAAACTCGCAGTATCAAAGTGAATCTAGGCAGAAAATTATGAATAATAGCCGTATACGCCGATTTAAGTGCGTCCAGTTACCACAAGTAGCACCCGTTCATGAGTACGACACATGGCTACCCATCGACACCCTTTTCATAATATAGGCAAAGAGACAATGCCAAGGAGAATAAAGATAGAAAATAATTCATAATAGCCGCATATACACCAATCCAAGTCCGACCAATCACCACAAGTAGCACGCGTTCACGAGTTGGACGCATGGCCAACCATGACCCCCTCGACAACTTGACGCATGGACGCCTGGAAAACTCTACATAAAAAGTTTTTATGTGAGAGCCTGTATAGAGACAAAGTATAACTCATACTTTGCAATGTCTCGATGTTGAATTTTACCCTAATAGAATTACGGAACAGTAGGCTAACAAACAAGTCGTTAGCGAAACGCAATGTTTGCTGCTAGTGGAAGATAAACATACTTGTGAGATCATTACTCGTATATAATTTAGTTGTATTTATATTCAGAGCAAACAGATTTCTACATCTGTTTGTTTAACTACTTGTTGATTGAGTCTGTCTTCTCTATCAACTCTGTAATTCTCAAGATATGTAATTCTCAACTATGAAACCAAATGGAATTAATTGTTTTTACATAATTAGGACTAATTAAGTTGTTTAAAAATGCCACCTATTTTTGATTAGCTAACTTGACACAAATCAGCGTATTTTTTATATGAAAACGACAAACAGGTAGAAAGCTCATCTCATGTTAAGTGATACTGCTGCCCATAGATACTCACATTGCCAGAGAAATCGCAAGTGCGTTGCTGACTTTGACGGAATTGGTATGCTCTATTATAAGATTTTTATATGTCGAATCGGTTCGGAAATACATCGACATCCGTCAAGCGTCTTCAATAAGTATGAACCCCGGACTGAAACAAAGTAGAAGACAGCATAGAAAAGTAGGAAAACGGGTTCTTTACGATGTTTCGCCGTACGAGTCTTATTCCAAACAGAAAAACACAGCCTTAGTGTGAAGATAGGGAAGGGCTTAAGCTAAATCACTCAGCCAATATATATTGTATATTAATTATTAAACTTAAAATTTCTTTAATAAAATCTAAATATGGCATTCATTGGATCTTGTGCTAATTAAATATTTGTGAAAGGCAAATTTTCTATTAATTTATAATTAAACATCAAAAGTGAAACATGAGTCTGAAGACTCTTTAATATCGTTTTTAATTTATCGCTTATAATGGCGTAATTATATATAAATAATAGTACAACTGTATTCCTTATGAAATTGTATCATTTCTAAAAATGTTTGACTTGAAATGAAAATTCAATACGTAATATCTAGCAACGCAAATAGCAAAAGCATTCATGGTCTGATGAATGTATCCCTTTCACTCAAATGCCACTTTTAAAAGGAATAAACAGGACAAAACAACTGGCTGGCATTATACGTTCATATCGTTGAAACCTACTTGGCTTTGAATTTAAATAAAACATGAAGTTTTTTAAATGCTATGAAATTATAAATGTTAAATTAAAATTGCTCGGGTGCTTTAAAAATATAACATCTGAAATGATTTAAAAATGATAATTATAATAATGAGAAACTTTTCTTTTTGCTAGTGAACTTATTCTATACTAAATCGGAACTACTTTTGGCTGAATAAAAACTGAGCATTGTTGGCTGAAGCGTGTGCTTTTCATCCCAAAGGTTCAAACTCTGGTTGAGCATCGAGGTTCTCTCTGTCTGCATACTCGCTCTAAGAGTGAAGAAAAACTTCGAAGAAACAAACATGCCTTAGACCCAAAAATCAACGGCGAGTGACGGCGTTTGTTTTGATTTAATAGTTTCAAATGCATTTGGAACAATACTTTAAAAAGGCGCTTTAAATGAAGTAAATGAGATCTCGACTAGGTGTAGGTACATAATAGGTTAGGTTAAATTTTCTTCGCATTTTTTAAGAAAATTCACAACATTTTTTAATATAGTTTATTTACATTTAACTAAAGTATGCAGGTACCATTTTGTTCGATAAATGTTTGCCATCTTGTAGGTAGATAGAATACATGATCCCATTGCTATGGAAATTTTGGGGATTCTGAACAAAATACCGCGACAATTGGTTTCGGCATTCCTCTCGTGATGTTAAGTTGACACTGCCTAAAGAATTCTGAAGAGATCGATACAGGTGGAAACCTGAGGGTGCAATGTCAGGAATATACGGTAGATGCATTAACACCTCCCAGCCAAGCTCTCTTAATTTTTGCTGAGTGGCTAAAGATGTGTGAGGTTATCATGATGAAAAACCACACCCACTGTTGATTAACTCCGGCCGCTTTCTCTCAACTTCTTGCTTTAATGTCATCAGTTGTTTGCAGTACAGTCAGAATCGATGGTCCCCTTTGCTCATAATGAATAATGCCTTTCCAATCCCACCACATACACAGCATCACCTTGTTGCAAGTTAACCCGGGTTTCACCATAGACAGTGAAGCCTAACCACTTTTTCAAAAATGGCATCCATTTTATCCGTAATAGGCGACGAGAGCGACGTGCATATTTGACATCAAAATTTCCGCTTCCGATTAAAACGCTTAGACCAAATTTGTACTATTCTCACAGACACTGCACTAGGTCCAAAAACATCGCAATTTTTTTTCGATGCGTGCATTGCATTTTTACCTTTTTTGTAGTAAAATGTATCGAATTTCTTCATAAGATTCACGCATCTTGACAGTACGAAGATAAAAATCACTCATTTTCCTACTTTGAATTAAAATTCTATCTATCTTCTTTAAAATTTATAGCCAAATAGTATAGCCAAAGAGATTTTATTACAAGTTCATACATGCTATAATGCGATAAGACTTTTTCCCTAATATGACATGATTATAAATACAATTTACTAAAATTAGGTTATAATCATTCTAATCTCATATAAAACATCATAAACAATAATAAATAAAACACTAAATTAATTTAAAACAGTTTTTTTGTGTCAAATTTGTGAAATACCGTCGAATTATCTGAATTCGATCTCTAACGAGGCATAACATTGCTGATTATAGGTTGATAAATATTCTCCTGGAATCATAGTTGTTTTATCGAATTGCGTCTGGGTTTCTATTATATTAAACTTCATGATTTTAGCGATAATAAGGAAGGAATTACTATTCCCCGACCGCTATAAACACCTCATACTTCATACTTCATACTTGAATTCGTGTATGCGGTGATGTTATTTATTCTTTACTATGTTTTTGTGTGTTGTTCCCACGAGAATGTAAGTGCGTGATCCTATTTCACCATGCCTGCTGCTGATGTCATGTGGAACATAGTGTGATGGTTGCAGCTCCTTACAAACGTTGTATAATACAAAATAAAACTTGGCGATTAAAAAGAGTGGCGGAGAGTTTATTGCCAGTTCTTATCTTCCGTTTTACGCCCTTGATTTGGGAACTGGCAGTAACTGTAAAATGAATAAATGATTTTTGACTTTGACTTTGACGGTCTGCCCTAGTGGTTAAATTTGAGAAGTGATTGTGGTAGAAAATAAATTTATTTAGTGGATAAATATTGACACAAATACGTGACATTTGTTCGATTTTTTATTAAAATCCTGAAACCATAACTATAGACTTATTTCTATACTTATGTAATCGTTTGATTTAAAATAAACGTGTAAATACAAAATAATATAAAATATTGCTTGACGATTGTTCGGAAGGATTGTCTAACAAAATAGATGAATACATATTATTTAACATTTTAATACGTATTACTTTTTACTGATCTCTTACAGTAAATACTAGTTGCTTAGAAATTTTACTGAAGATTTATTATGTTGTCAATATTAAAGGCGACAAGCAAATATAAACTTTAAAATCAGAAACGACAAAATGTTATTACGAATATGAACAATTTTGTATTTAGGAATATGTAACTTGAAAATTTTTATACTGTTTCAAGTGATATTTTTTCCAGCGTCCCACGGGACGCGTGCTATTTACATATCACACACAATAACACTAATTGCAAATATGTTGAAATTGTGACACTCCCGAATTCAAGCATCCAATTTGGCTTCCATTAAATATTTAGGAAAGTATGTTGCCTATTGCGTAATTGTTCTCAGCCTCGTCTGGATTTATTTTTTGTTGGATCTGTGGTTCAGTGGTAGAATGCAGTGTCAGTGTAGATCAACTCTGATTAGCCAAAAAATCTCAGTGTGTTGGTCTGATTACTATATGTAGTCGCAGATAAATTATACCTAAACTCCCACAATGTACGACAACAATATAAACTTCTTCAAAAGAAGATCTCTCTCTTCAATCTGCAGGTCATGTCTGAGTGTCGTGGTCAGCAACGAAGCATCCTGAGCGGACTATCTTCCAGCTAGCTTCCAGTAGCTTCCAGCGCCTCTCTTATGATAGTGTACAGTTTTGAGGACGATGAGTCTTTCACTTGATCGGTCCATCTGCTTGGTGAACGGCCACGAGAGAAGAAGATGG
Organism: Pieris brassicae; assembly: GCF_905147105.1. Classification (NCBI taxonomy): domain Eukaryota; kingdom Metazoa; phylum Arthropoda; class Insecta; order Lepidoptera; family Pieridae; genus Pieris; species Pieris brassicae. Next base: position 1,872,469 of record NC_059669.1, read on the forward strand.
TCTTATTTTGTAATTCTTCCATTTTTTTTTAAATACACAGCAAACGGGCAGGAGGCCCTCCTGAAGTTAGAATGCACTTGCAGTTGCGTTACCAGACTTAAGAATTGGTACGCTTCTTGACGCGATTAAAGATTTGTATGTGTTTAAGCACCTTTGAGGGTAACAGCTGTTAAAATCAAGATACAAACCACATTGTGTGAATTGTATTATCTACGTCGATCTAGGGGCAGATTTTTGAAGGAGGTGGTGGTTTTGAGGTGACGATTTTTCCTAAAAATTTCTTATTAAACCTTTTGGCTCTTTTTATTTATTTATAAAAGCTTGCCAACGTTCTTTGATCAGGAAAAATATATATTAGCGCAGTTTTCAATTAAAGAGTGTTATATGGAGAAGAGGGTGCCCCAAAAAAAGGGTCATAGAAGAAATAGCGGTAACAGGAAGCGAATGGAGAAAGAAAGCCATGCCAGTCAGTTGGAAAAAGTTGGAGGATATTTTCCCGTGATGGGATTCCGTCGTCGGTACTGAAGGTAGCTATGACATAGGATATATAGGGTAACAGGATAAATAAAATAATGTAGAAAAATCTAAGCTGTATATTATCATTTTTTTGTCATGATTGGAAATTAAACGGGCTTTATTATTTTTATTTGTATGGAATAAAGTAGTATTTAATTTCTCTTTTAAAACAGACAGAAGCAAACGAATTATTCTTTATCTGAAAATAATCAAATTCAACTAGAGAAGGCGTTAATTACATATTATTAAGAGCGTTAGGAATTTCACTTCAGCGTGGCGTGGCGGGAACTAGCGTAAATCTTCTTTGACTCCAGATGCTTTGTGATACTTGTTACTTAGTTATAATTACTTTTGGTAATAGTTTTGAATAAAGGTAAGATTATCGGTTAGTGCAACTCCTCTCAGACAAGAAGACAGTCAGTTTTTTAAGTGCGACCTAGCGTATTTGTATCCGTTGATTGCTCTCTCACATCAGCTAATGCGGGAGACCGCCTTCATCATCATTATGAATGGTTATACAGCTCCTTGTGGGCCTTAACCTCCTCCAGTACACTTTGTCATCGCAATCTATCCAGTGCTTTCCGGTCCTTCACAACTCCATCCGACCAACGCAGCTTCGGTCTACCGTGTTTTCTCTTGCCACCGTTTGGTAAGGACCTTGGGGTTCTGTCGTTTCCCATTCGGTGTACATGTCCCAGTCACTTGAGCCTGTTGCACTTCTTGAATTGGACAATGTTGGTGTCGTCTAGGATGTTATAAAGTTTCTCATTGTAGCTAATATGCCAAACACCGTCGTCGCAAACAGGACCAAAGATTCTACGAAGAATCTTCCGCTCGAAAATAAGGAGAGAAGTCTTATTATTCTTCCTAAGGGGCCAGGTTTCAGAAAAATAAGTGAGCACTGGTCGCAGAAGTGTTTTGTACAGAAAAAGCTTGGTATTCTTCCTAAGAAGTCGTGATCGGAAATGTCCGAAGGCCAAAATCAAGATGCGTCTACTGATCTATCGTCTGGGATTATTATCATTAGTCACCATCGAGCCATCGTTCAAAGCTTACGTCGTCCACGACAAAGGGTTTCCTTGTTCCTAATGGTGGTGTCGTCATATGGTTTTTTCCACATTTACTGACAGGCTAGAACTGGCTGCTTGTCGGAGGCTTTTAAAACATTCATTGGTTTTTGTTTTGCGTAACTAGATCCAGGTCGTCTTCTTACCCCAGTAATTGGGTGGACTTATAAAATATAGTACCTCTAACTTCTAGTTCGGCATCTCCAATGCTAAGTTGAAGAGTAGGCATGCAAGCGTGTAACCCTGTCTAAGGTCGTCTATTATCCGTGGTAAATGAGGGGGATATGTCTCTTTGAATCTTTACATAATTAGTGATATTAGCCATCGAAATTTTAGCCTGCCGTATTTTAAGGGAATATTGAATTCAGTAATTGCCTCGTAAAGTTTAGGACGTAGAATGCAATCGTAAGTTGATTTAAAATCTACAAACAGATGGTGTGTGGGTATTCCGAATTTATCTTTTCTAATATCGTCCTGAGTGGGAAAACTTAGTCCATAGTAGATCTGTTGGGACGGAAACCACATTGATACGATTCGTACAATCATGTGACGGAAATAGAAAAGAAAAAGAATCTTTTTTAGACAAGAAATTCTTTATTGAATGTATTTGAAATATAACTTATTAGTGTTCTTACACTTAGTGGCACTGTAGTCTTGCACACTTTTATCCATTAAACTTTGGAAAAGATAACCAATTCTTTATTCAATCATCGCTTTATTGACATTTTCCAGTCGGTAACAGAAAGTAGTACTAAATACAAATGAACAGTATAGGCAAGTAATGTAACGAGCCTAGCTGTTTGATCAAACGGCTGAATATCAATCAGGCTGTTGGTTGAATGGCGCTGTTTAGTAAAGAGACTAGGCGGTTAATTGAACAGCTAATTAACCTAGTTAGCTTAGTTGACATATATATAACAATTTGATCTATGATTTTTGTAACTGTTGATACTTGATAAAATCACAAATTGTCATCTCTTTAGATTTATAAATATACTGAAATTAAGTTCTTAACCTGGTTTTCTTATTCTGGTCTATCCACAATCTAAATTGTCTTTTGCGTAGAACAAATTTAAAATGTTTTGTCCCTGTGACAGTGTACCCTTTAATGCTGGTAGCATTTCCTCGCTGTATTGTGTACTTATTCGTTAAGCGACGAAAGCAACAGCTTTGGGACCACCAGGTGGTACTGTCTACCAGGTGCCAACTTAAATCTTTAATCAGCGCCTGTACACTTGAACCCCACGAAACTAGTATTTGAGCCGTTTATTAATTTCCACCTGCGATGTGGTCGCATCAGCGTTTTTGCCCGTCCGAGGGAGGTGAGACGGGGCTAACGTCCGTATTTTTGTAACATCTATTACTATTTTTGATTTACTATATACTTTTTCACAGAAATCTTTCAAGACTGATTTACTTAAACTGTTAATTTTGACTATTTTTTTATTGTTTTGCTTCTGAGGTGCAAACTAACTGTTGAGGTCTCTGGAAGAATGACCAGCGCTGTGGAACACATCTGCTCCACAGCATAATGCTGAGCCATGGCGAGTTACACAGTAAAGTAACACACACACATTTAAAATGTGTCTTTTTTTCCCATTCTTGATTATATATTTTTTTATTATTTTGTGTGTTTCTGTGTCTATGTCCTTAATAATAAATGTTATGTCTATGTCTTATATATTTATGCAACAATGAATACCTAACAAATAATTAACAGCAACATTGAACATGAAAATAATAGGGAATTTTCCTCTTTATCTAATAATAAAATTGATAAAATATCTCCTGCAATTGAATTTAGCAATATAAAAATAATACTGAAAAGAAATTCTAAGCACGCGTCTAGGTAAGCTCTCGTTTCACGTTCAGTATACCTAAAAATGATCTCAAAAAGTTTTATTAAATCAGGAATCTGGAATTTCGTCCGCTTTAGGATAAAATCAGAATGTTTTTCTTGTTCAGAGTATCCCGTTTTCATTTCTAGTTACATTATTGAAATTTTATTATTTAAAATATGCATCAAGAATTTTGAACGGGAAAAAACTACATCTAAACCTGTCTTCAAAAATTTTAACTTATAATTAAAAATGTAAAACGCTTCCAAAAGTTTAGACTAAAATTTAAGCACAAGGAATGTAGTCATTAGGCCAGTACCCAAGTCAAAGTTACTCTTTAATGGAGATTTACAGTTTTCAACCTTTTAAATAATTACAATTTAGAAGATTTTATCCTTTGATAATTCGCGCGAAAATCTAAGATATTTAAAATTCATATAATGTAACTGCTTCGTTTCTACGTTTGGTTTAGTCTGTTGTGTAACTAGACTTTAGTTAGACTTTTTAACGCTGCCATGACGAGTTTGAATCCCAATTCTATGTGCAATAAATACTTGTGCATACGAAAGGAAAAGCCTGAAACCAGCACGTGTATTTACAATTATTTTTATATATTTTAGTAAGGTGAGGAAATACTGCCAGCGTTAAAGGTTAAATGACCAAACTTTTTAAATTTGTTTTAATTATTTTAATTATTACTTTGTAGGTTAAGAAAATTGTTAATACTGTATATATGATTACTAATAAACATATAATTTCATATTGTGATTTATATAATGTCTTGGATTATTTTTTAATGTGTTCCATTGTATTCAATACAAATATTTTTAACACAAAAATCTACTGTATTCACAATTTTCTTAACCTACATAGTGATAATAATACAATGTATTATATTGTATTCAATTAGTTTGTCAGCATCATGTTCACTGATCCTTAGCATAGTTGATTAATTGATATATTAATATATATAACTCTATCTATATATATTAGCTATTAAATTCATCTTTACTTACTACTATCTTTACAAGTTTTAAATATCCGTAAAAAATCTTTTATAGCTGAATAATTTGTTCGTTTGTTATAACGAACAAATTATTTATAGTTAAAAATTTACTAAAAGAATCTTTGCCACGTCCAATTTCGCTTAGCGTCCCTCGAGAAACAACATACCAATTATTCAAAGGCCAGCAACGCATTTGCGAGCATCTAGCAATGTGACTGTTCATGGGCGGGCGGTAACATACCATCAGATGAGCCTTCTTGCCGTTTGCCTTCCCATTACCATATGAATAAATGATTTCATGTGTTTTGAAATACAACATATGTTATTATGTGATATTAAATAAATCTTATCACCTCATTTATTTAATGCCAATGTCTTTGAGAATTTCCGTAATAATAAAATAAATTTGTTGATACCCATTATACTAACAAAATTAATAGGACATTGCTGATATGCTTTTACGACATAGCTAATTTAAAATGCGAGTGTTTAGCGCTGATAACATTAAAGGTGTGATACATGAATTCATACAAAGGGGTCCAAAACTCAGTCCTACAGTTAACATTACGAATATTTAAAAAAATGTATGCACAGTTTATTCATTTACAGCCGGTTTCTGCGTAATTTTATTTTCCATTTTAATAGTGTGCAGAGATTCCATACCCTAGAGCGACTACAGATAATGATTTATTATTATTTTAAACTACATTCAAATAAAAAATAACATAAATTAGGCAACTCTAGTAAGTACAAAAAAATACTAAAAACTAAGGTTAAAGTGCAAGAAAATTCTTAACAAAATCAACATAAATAAAGTTAAATGAAAAATTGAAAAAATACTAAACTTAATCTAAAACAAAATAAAAAATGATTACAATGCATTAACGAATTAATAATAATGTTAATTTGCCAAGATAGTGGTACAATTAGATCTATCAACCACAAATATCCGCACAATCAGCCATATATAAATAGGCATGCAAATGTCATAAGTTTTTACAATGTCTTATATAAGAACATAAGATAATGTCAAAGTTATTTTATTTACAATCGGTGTCAAATCTATGGTCCAAATATTCTCTAACGCTATAAAGGCATTTTGCCTCTAAAAATTTTCCCCCTTCCCATTGAAAGAATTACATGGCAATGATCTATAACTTCTAGGGAGGTGTATATGTAAATATAGGTAAATAGTTTTAACATAGGTAAATAGCGTAACAATTTTTTGCATCACGGTCCCTGGTATATATACAGGCAAGTTTTTTTGTATGTTTTGAACAATTTTGGATGTTTTTATAGTCATAACTACTTCAAGAATATATAAACTTGATACTGTCAAAATACCGAGTCTGTAAAAAACTGGTCTACAGCTTACAAGGGGCTCAACGACCATAATAGTTCTAATATATTATTTTCTGAAATTAAATCTTTTATATAGTCCCTTTTGTTGTTACAACGGTGCAAGTGAAGATTGCGATGTCAGATTTCGACGTAAAACCAACGAGACAGAATGCATGCATACAAACTATCGCCAATGCTTTGGAGTGATGCCAGCTTTAAAATATTCAAGATGTCAATAGCTTTTTATGCATAATACATGTTTAAAACGGAAAGACTTCACCGGCGTTATTTTATATTGTCTTAAGTAAATTTATGATGATGAAAGAATATTTTTTAGCTTTATAATATATTTATACAGTTAACTAAGCGTAGTACACGAGCTAGGAGCCGTTATAGTAATTCAAATTTAAAATTCATTCAGGTAAGTGTACACTTATGAACGTCAATAAAAAAATACATATTAAATGCTTCTAATTTTACATTCATTGTAGTAGGGGAGCGGGGATTCTGGGATTTAGTACAGCGTAGCAGATTAATATACAGGGAAATACCTTGTACTCGGTTAAGTACTTCTACCAAATATGGCCGCCCGCCAATGATATGGGGATCAAATTAGTAAAAAAAAGCTGTACTTTAGTAATTAAAGTAGAACTTTCTTCTATTTCCAGGGCTTATCAATCAATTAAGTTCAATGTTTTTTAAATTATTTTTTTAGTTATGAGATTAGGTGAATCCCTCAAAATAATCGTTAGATTATGAGACATCACGTCTAGGACATAAACATGAACCATATATATCTGACGCGCTTGAGTATTTTAAAAATACGATGTTTTTGCACATTCTTCAAATGACCGTGAGTTTGCGTCACATCCAAATTGTCAGATGAGAGCTTTCTTTAGGTTTCCTTAACATCCCCTTAGAAAATCTGACGCGTTCGACATTTTTTTTAATATTTTCAACCCTTACGTCCGACCACACGCAAACAGATTAACATAAGTACATTATTAATAATACGTAGGACGTGGATGCTATTAATAACTGACGTGCTCGAGTATAGATCAAGTAAAAACATTCATCAAGTATAAATATTTTTGAAAATCTATAGCCGCGTCCCCCACCGATAAAAAGGTATACATTATGTAACAATTTTTTCTTATTATTTTCTAAGCTTAGCAACCCAATACCATCCATGACGCTTGAGTAAATCCCCATTTAGCATCATGGACTCCTCACTCTTTTTAATCACCAAGTTGTTTGTTTTACAACATTTTGGAAGGACCTATAACCATTACATCATGTCCATTACATACATTAATTGTACGGTTTCCAGGAACGTGACACTTTAAGTAAAATAGTTATTATGTTATTTTTACACTACATTAACCATTACGTACACGTATTACTGAATAATAATTAATTAAATGTTTATTGCTTTTAAATAAATGCTGTGTAATGTGACGCTGAAGAGAGTGTCTGGCTGTGCTGGGGCGTAACTACGACAATTTAGGAAATCGCCACGCTTATTAAACTAAGAAGTCTTGAGTGAACAGAATTGCCGCCTTGGCTCGTACAATAATAATCATTTAGATTGCACTAGACACACTCACACTGAAATGGATCTATTCTAGTTAGTAAGTAAAGAAAGAAAGAAAAATCTTTATTATACATAATAAATACATTTATTGAGGCAATCAAGGCTTAGAATACAGAACCTAAAACATAAAAAACATCTTCCTACTTGAGTTTTAAAAATCAATGTACTACTTTTCTAAAAGAATATTATTGTATTAATGAACATGAAATATTATAAATAATATAATTTGACTTACGTTTTCAATATATTTGAATAATGTTATATTTTATAACTGCAAATAATACGAAAATTGATTTTAATTTTTTACCATATTCATTTTGTACCATATTCTTCCAAATAAATTATTATTATTATTTAAAGATTATTACGAATAGTTACAATTGAAAGTACATTATGTTCTATAGAAAAGTACAACCTTGAGTTTCATTTCGAGTTCAGAAACCAATATGTTGTGTTAGACAGACAAAGCAGTACTTCGACATGAAATAATACAATGCCAATTATATATTAGAAACTTAAATAAATATTGAATCAATGGCGCTACAACCTTTTTAGGTCTGGCCTTCAGATTTCAGTATGTGTATCATGGTCATTTTGTTTGTTAATCGAATAAGTAAGTAGTCAGCCTTCTGTGCCTGACACACGCCGTCGACTTTTTTTGGGTCTTCCGTTCGAGCTAATGGTAAATGCGAACATAGAAAGAAAATTGGCGCACAGCCGGAGATCGAACCTACGACCTCAGGGATGAGAGTTGCACGCTGTAGCCACTAGGCCAATACTGCTATATAATACAAACTAATATATCATATACTGTGTATCTAGTAAGTAACATACATACAGGCTATATTTCTAATGGGATCGATTGAGATTGATTTATAATAATGTAATAAGATTAATCCATTAGGATCCCAATCCCAATAATTTCTTTTATGATAACTGTTATTATCATAATCCGATATTTGGCAGTGAGGTCTGTTTTATAATAATCCAATGGCTTTAGCTTTTCGTACGTTTCACTGGCCCAGTTCATTTATAGGGAAGTTGTAAACAGGCCGTTTGCACTATACGAACAAGTTAATTTCGCAAATATAAAAAGTAAATCTCCATACATACTACTAGAGTTAAGTCTAATTACTAATTAGACGTGAACTAAACCAAAGTTAGATTATTTTATTTATTAACACTTCATTACATTACAAGAAAAATAAAATTAACATAATTAAGTCAAAAGGAGGACATACAAATAATTATATATAATATTTTCAATTTTAAATTAAAAATCTAGTCTAAGCCAATTACACCATATAAACCAAGATCATTATAATATTGTTTCCTCAGACTTCCTCTCCTGGAAGAGATCGCCAGTTTCGCCTCTTTTCATTGAATTATGTCAATTGCATTATATTTCTGTATGTAACGAGGTGTTAATAAATAAATAAAATAAATAATTTATTCGTTGAGGTGTGTGTGGGAATGTCCCAATCAAAACCAATCTAAGTTTTGTCTATACATTTTTTGTTATTGCTGCGATCTCTCTGCCAGAAAGAAACTGTTTTTTAGCAGTAAGGGGGTCTCCCCTTTAAAAAATAGACAAAGACACCTTCTTTGTCTTTTTTTTTGTTATTGTATATTTACATACAACATTTTAGGGACATATTACACCGGGGCAACACTGCGGCATTTTTGTATGCCACAAGGCCGCATGCTACAAAGTTAAAGATGTCGCACATTGTGGCAAAAACCATGCGGCATGGCAACAACTTGCTTCAATTGGCAGGTTGTCGCAGCTTGTATCTGTGGCTGTATCTCGTGCGTTAAATCAGTTTGTAAGGTATATTTTTGTTTGAATTTGTTTTGGAAAGTGAGAATAATCGGCCCGTGAGTGGTGTAATGAAAAATATTTAGACTTAAAAAAAAAGGCCTCAAAGTCCTCAGTAGGCATTCTGGTATTTTTTAAATAAGTCACCATCATCTACCTTAATTTCATTAGTAAACTAGTCAGTAGGTCATTCTGAAGTAATCTTCCTTTCCACCAACGTTTCTTCCTCCGTTGTTTAGCTGCATGGCTCAGTAGTACTAAATAAGATGCTAGTTAGTATTACTAAATAAGTTACTTGATCAGCCATATTCTATAGTGTATCCTCTTGATCAAACAAGTAGGTATAAAGTCGTAACACTCCATAAACAGCACAATGCTTTGTAAATTATCGAGGCGCAATATTGCCTCGGCGAAAATATGCCGCAAACATTTTTTATTTGTAGCATGCTACATGGTTCCACATGCCACAATATGTAGCATGCGGCACTGTTGCACGTTGTTGACTCGGTGTAAACGAGCCTTTAGATATATTATTTTTTAATTTATGAGTGTGGTAAAAACTAAAGGGCTCATATTGGCTTCAAGTTTGCGATGATTGTATACATTTTGGTAACTTAACTTATTTTAGGATACATCACTCGCGATAAAAAACAATTTTTGCTTTAACATTGTATTGCGTTGTAAGTAGGTATATTATTTCAGTCCAAATCATGAACCCTATTTCACTGTAGTAATTCGACGTAAACCCATTACAAAGCGTAATGTCTGTTTGTTTCTGACAGTCCATTCATATCATTTGGTGGACTGAGGGCCAGGTGGCTTCATAAGCAGTACAGCTTAATTACATCAAACGATGTAAGTAAATAATAAGACGGGTTCTTTAAGGTAAATAAATATTACAACAATTTATATTTGAAATATTTCCTAACCAACTTAGGGTCCTTCAAGAAAAGAGCGTACTAATTCTTAAAAGGTCCGCAGCATGCTTGCGAGCCTTCTAGCAGTGTGTCCAAGGACGGTAGTATCACTTATCATCAGTTCTCCTGCCCGTTTGTTTCCTGTAAAAAAACAAAATCGTAACGTCGGATTTTGATGAACTGCCGCTGTGCAGGTGACACATACGTTATTAAATGCATTTAATTTGATGATCTTCTAGATAGAAAACACTTTGAAATGAATAACAAACTTATTTTGCTTTAAGTAACTTCATTGTATAATTCGAAACATACTTCAGCTCGCAATGGATGAATGGCGAACGAATGGATGAATCAGGCGTAAGTCTGATTTGAAAATTTTGATCATTTTGGTGCAAATAGCTAAGATTGATACTAGCTTTGATTGAATATATCATGGGTAACGTTTATCTAACTTTTGTCTATCGGTTAACTTTTCTTGAACACAACAATACAACGAGTGCGATATTGCGGTGTCGCTTAAGACTATAAACAGTATAACCACTGGGGAACCAGCTCTCTAAAGTTTTTCTAAACCAATTCGACTTAGGGTCCTACAAGACTCTGGTGACAAAAGTGCCTTTCCTAACAACCTTCACCACCTCCTTCCCTTCGTATATTATAATGTTATATTTTAGTACATTTACTTAGTATATATTCTTTCCTCCAAATCATTTAAAAGGGCACATATCTTGGTCCAAATTTATTGTTCGCTCTCCGCTGAGCCGTGATATCGGAAGAAATTGTTCTGATCCAATGAACCAATCCAATTTCACTACATTGTATACAATCGTTAAGGATAAGGAAAAGATTTTGTTTATCCCTACAGTAATCGTACAAATAATTTTGTCTAGTAAATAACAAAGTCTTTTATAGGTAAGCAAGGTGTAATCATGAATCTTTGCGGCTGCAGTTGGTGGTTGATGGTTTAGAATCGTATGCATCGCTTTCTGTTCGGTGGTTCTACTAATTAATGTCGTACCAATCTAGCGATATCAATGAAGCTTATATTGCAAGCTTGTTGATAACATTTATTTCCAACACACATATACACACTATTTACAATCTTAACCTATATAATAATAATTAAAACTGATCAATAGAAACTTAAAACAAATTTAAAATGTTTGGTGCATTTGTACACGGGGACCAAATGTTTACTGGCTGCTATACTTATTCGTTGAGTGGGGAAAGAACCAGCTCTGGAGCAGCGGTATCTACCAGGCGCCAACTTAAAACTTTAATTAGCGCCTGTGAACTTGAACTCCAAGGCCCTAGAGTCTCTAAGGGGGCCAAATCAAATACCTGTTATATTTGAGCCATTTATTATTTTTGGCTGAATTGGTGTTATTTTACTTCACTTGTACCACTCACTTGTATATATTGTTGTAGTGCTATCGTTAACAAATAAGTATGTTTTAAAAAAGTTGAAAAAAAGATTATTTAAAAGCGCTAGAGTCAAACTTGAAGCGAAACTGTAAGAAATTACACCGAAACTGCATTGCTCTTTGACGTATACATATTTTCTTCTGATCCTCATAAACAATAAAAAATAATCTATGGCGCTACGACCTCTTTAGGTTTGGGCCTCATATTTCTGTATCTGTCTGCTTGGGTCTAAGGCAAGCCGGTTTCCTCACGATGTTTTCCTTCACCGTTACAGTGAATGGTTAATGCGCACAAATAAAGAAAGTTCATTGTGCACCAATCCAGGGATCGAACGTACAACTTCAGGGATGAGAGTCAGATGCTGAAGCCACTAGACCAACACTGCTCCGAACAATAACTATCTTAAAACCATTTATTTTCATATGATTTCACAAATATACTGTTAATTTATTTGGTATCGATCAACGACGAACTCAGTCCGAGAGAGCGAGCCAAGATACTGTCAGAATTTGCCAGTCAATGTCTAATCATTCGTGTATGATTTAAGATACGACCTTCGACTGTCTGCTTAATGGAAGGAATGGGGAAAAGAAAGAAATGGGTACAACGAAGTATTTATTAAACGTATCAATGTTTTTATTGGATTTTAAGGGTTAAAAAAAATTACACGTAATACCACTTATAAGCTTATACCTATTATATTCTAAGCGGACAGTACATAGAGTTGACTAAATATTGGACCAAAATATCGATAAGTTAAACTCGTATTACACGTTGTGGTCGTAGACTATTATTGCGAACCCAAATTGATGTGTACAATATACATTAATTGTACCCCTATTGTAATTTATTAAGGATTTAGCGTTGAACATAGAATATATTACAAATTAAATGGTCATTCATCTAGATAGTGCTTAATTAACAGAACATAACGACCGCAACCCTAACATATTGAATAATTATTAGCTACTGTACTGTACTTAAAGTACGGTTCGAGAAAGTGTTAACGTTTTATCAATATTTGTCATAAATTGTAATATAGTATAATAATTCGTGACGTACAAGAATTCTTATATACATTTGGATGTTAATAGTTTGTTATGAGTATTAAATATTCATATGAAATTCTCGTTTCGTCATTTCAAGTGCGAAATGGTTCGACAGGTTTTTATGTATATTGTAGGACTGAAAATCTCATCATATTAGCACACGCACTACTAAGAATTCTCAAACAAAAAGATTTGCATCAAATTCCAACATAAATCCAGTAAACGTTCGCAATTCGATCGTACAGTTAAGGCTTATATTGTGAGCATGAACCACATCGCAATTTATCAGGAATTAGAAGGTCTATATGTCTGTAAAGAAAAATCAACAAAGAAACAGATGTCAACAGTAATGTACGGCTGAGATACTCTGAATTATTATTATTATAACAGTGAGACGGGTGCAACTGATTTCCAAGTTCGTTCTTTTTTTATAGATCAGGGAACAAACTGACAGAAGGTTTATCTGTTAAATGATACTGGCCATGAACTCTCTCAATGCCAGAGAGCCCGCGAGTGTGTTGCCAGCGTTTTAAGAATTGTTACGCTGTCTTGAAGGATCCTAAGTTGAATGAGTTCGGAAATACCTCAATGGGTAGCAAAAACTGCTTTAAAACCGCTTAATCGTGGAACGACTAACGTTTAGGTGTAACGGGTGGAATTTCGTATTCTGCCTCCACGTCCGATGATGAAAGTCAGCTGCAGTCAAATAATCTTTAACATTAATCAAATCAATAGTATTTTTTTAATTACACATGTATTTCCCAAAAAAATCATTTAAAATAATTGCGGTCACTAGAGGTATCTTTGAAATGTAAATGAATAATATTGAAATCTTAATTATATAACCGTAGCATATCCGTTGGTTTAAAAAAAATAACTTACCACAGTTAATAAATAGCCTTGATGACCTAATCAAGGAAAAACAGAACAAAACGTAACACGTAACATCGTTAACTTTAATTCCATTAAACATTAAACAATTATATTCGCAAATGTTAATTTGTTCTGTTTTTACTTGTGATTCTTGTAATAAAAGACTGAAAGTCGCCGTGTCTAGGGCTGTAGCTAGCTTTATTGCCATTTTTTATTACAAAATGATAAAACAGTTTTATTTGGTACTAATGACTAATTTTAATTTATTAATTTTACTAACAAATAAAAATACATTTAATTTAAATAATAAATAATCTAAGACACAAGCAAACCATTTTATCTGTTAAGAAATTAGTCTGTATTCGAGTACTGTATAGTTAGTATATGAGGATTACATTAAGTTTATGTTACTATATTTAATATTAGTCCACGATCTTTGACAAAGTGTAGGTCTCTTTCAAATATTTCCATTTGTCTTTCGTCACTACTATTATTCAATCTTTCCCCTTTTATTACATCTTCTTAGATTATAACTATAGTGAGAGTTATTTATTTGTTTGAAGTTGGGGCCCTGAATTAACAGATAACAAATACAAGCAACTCTGTTGTCGGCCCTGTAACGCTATGTAATTAAAAACATAATTTTCTACGAAGCGTGAAAATGGAATAGCCGATGTTGTACAAAACGTTTTTGGTAAAATATTTCAAAAGGCATGTATGTATTATGTATATTATAAAACCCCTTTTAATAATTAAGGAGTAGAAACAAATAGAGGCGCTACCCTTGGTCTTGGGCATTTCCATATTAATGATAATTTTCTGAATACGCAACTGGCTTCTGTAGCTTACGACGGAGATTTTTAGATTTAAGGTATAATGTTTATGACCGCACGAGAAATGTTAAATGCGCAAATAGTAAAATACATTGGTGTAAGGCCGGTCTTCGAACCTCAGGGCTGATACCACTTCCTTTTTTTATAAAAATGAGATGAAAATGTGCTTAAGCAGGCCCGCGCCAAGGATGTCGAACTTGACGCGGGGACTGCGGGGCTGGATCTACACCCAAATCCCTCTGCTATTCGGAAGGGTAGCGAGACCCCACCCACTAAAAATACCTCAGCCCTTCACACGCCCTTAAGATGGGCCCTCGGGGTTGCCAGGCATTCTACCCATTCTTTTATATCCGACATAGAGAGCTCAATCAAGACCTGCGGTTCCGGGCTTCTCGAGGTCGAGACACCAGTCTTGAACCACCGATCGGTCTATGGTCATCTCCAGACCTCTCCCTCAATCACTCAGCAGCCTCCTCCAGCAGCATTACATGCTCACAGAAGGAGACCATTGCACTCCAGTCCTCCTGACTTCCTAGGATAGCTATTATAATACCAGGTAAAGTGTTATATTATTATTAGGTCATGATATTAGGTCATGACGCTCCCTTGTCCAGGAGACACACTCAGCCATAGTATGCTCCGTGCCGTGTCATTTGGAGAGCCACAGTGGTGGCACAGCGGATGCACCTCCGTTCAAAGCACCTTATGCAGATACTGCCCAAAGCATCCATGCCCAGACAGTACCTGCGAAAGCACACAGCATGCCACCGTCTATTCACCCAGTCTTTCAGGACTGGGCGAATTGCCCCTACTGTCAATGCACCAGCGCGAGGCATAGCCAAGTCGTCAAACAGACAGACCTTTCTAAAACAGACGGGCTGATACCACTAGACCAAATCTTATTAAGAACTAACGACGTAACATCATCTCTAAGTTTAGTTGGTATATAATATTTTATGTGAAAATGATGTTAGTTTTAGTCCACAAATTATTAACAAAAAATAATTGATATTTTTTTTTGGATACATATTAAAGCAATACGACCTCGAGTATGACTGACCATGTATGATATAAAACATAGATTAAATATTAATAAAATTAGGTTACACGTGTAACGTTTACGTACATAGACATACTTATAAACTGTACGCTCCTTTTTCAGAGAAAAAAAATACATCTTGTGAATGCATTCAATGTTATATTATTTTTTTCTTTACATATTACTTATGGCAGTGTTACACCCAAGGAACTGCATAATATCATATATGGGGTCTTAACATGAGGTCCCAATATCTGATTATCGTCTTGGTGTAACTGAATAATAAATGTGATAAATAAGTTTTTATATTTTGTTTTGTAAGATGAACGAACGAAGTTTTCTATAAGCTTTCTATAATTCGATCCCTTCAGCCAGTTATGGTCTAGTAATGTTAAAAAACACTTTTATTCATTGAACCCCTAACATATCAGGTGAACACGTGGTAAATCCACGTGTTCACGAATCGTGAATTGTATCGACAAAACATTTCGATAGGCCAATCCCGGCTTAACTATAACATTTTTTTACGCTTCAGAAAATATACATCGATAGGAATTGGATTGATGCCTGTGCTTTCTTCGTATCGTGCAGGGGGAAGATGCTGCCAGCATTGAAGTTACATAATATATTTTTCTATATATCAATTTTTAATTATTATTTTTATTACTATGTAGTTTACGAATATTATCTATTCTTCCTTAAAGCTTATGTTAAGTATATTTGTATCTAAGAAGTCTAAATCCCTTATTTACTTACGGCATACATTTCTGTTACTAATTAATTTTTTACCAAGGTGATCCTTCTCAATTAACACACTTCATCTATTTGAGTCTTGACTTTAGAAGTCTTAGCGTTAAGACTTGTTTCTGAATCTTACCTCAAGACATCTACGAGGCTTGCCAATATGTCCGATTTTTGGGCAATACAAATATGTATTAACGAATGCTTCTTAAGGCAATAAATGGGAAAATGTGTGTTATTTTCAAGGAACTAGTTATATAGTGTTCCTACTAGTTGTTCAGGTCATTAGTATTATTATTAAAATCTTCTCTCCAAATGAAATGTATAACAAATCTAAATCGGAATGTGACTGACACAAAATTATTTTCGTAAACAATCGCTGTAAATCTCTGAATACGACAGATTTATAATTGTTTTAATTGTTTCTCTCTTAATTACGATACGTATTATTTAATCCTAAACATTTGGAACTTGTTAAATGTATAATGTAATGACGTTATAACTTTATTGGATCCAGAATTGTGCATTTTATTTTGCTTTAAAATTATTTTATCATATTCCCCGAACTTACAATTTACCTTATAATGCTTTCAAAGGAAAATCTAATCACCTTCGATTAGATTTTTTAAGGCTTCTGTACTATAGGGGTATTAATAAAATACAGGTTTCTGACTTATAAGTACAGTGGAATTTCGATAACTCAAACCTCGTTAAGTCGAATACATCAGAAAGTCGAAAAAATTGCCATTCCCTTCCGCTGAACCCCTAAATACGCGGTAACTCGAATTATTTACCCTTTGTAACTCGATCAAAATATATGTATATATAATATTATTTCGCTACGAAGTATTAATATTAGATATTCACACTCTATAACTTGTATTTCAAAATGAATGTTCGGGTTCTTGGCTTCTAATATATTTTTGTTTATTTATTTATTTTCTTCCATATAACATTTAAAATAAATAAGAATACAGTTTAGAAGGTATCGGGAGACTAGTTTCCAAACTAGGTAAGAACCTGTGATATGGATAACCAGGCTTCCATTCACAGCAAAGTCATATTGAGTGGTAACAAAAAGTACATACATATTAGGTCCTTACATATGAAATTGGCGTTTTGTATGGGAGGAACAAAAAGTCGAATATTTTTAAATATAATATATTTAATTAATCAAAGTATGAACCATTGTTTTCTATGCACTTTTGCCATCTCATAGGTAGTTCATTGATCCCTTTACTAAAAAAAACAGTCGGACGGGAATGAATAAAATCTGTGAAGGCGATTTGGACTACAGTTTTATCACTAACACCGTAGCCTAAGCAGCTAACTCGGACGTGGTTTGCGATGGATCCGCTTCTACAATAGCCTTCAATACTTCATTATCAACTTGGGTCTCAGGCCGTCCACGGGGCTTGTTCTGCAGGTCGATCGGAATTTCCAGAACGAAAACGTTGGAACCAAAAACGAACTGTGTTTTCTTTTGCAACATGACCGCCATACACATCATTCACCCTTCGAGTCGTTTCCGCACCACTAGTGCCACGGCGGAACTCGTACTCGTAAATAATGCGATACTTTAAGTTTTCCATTTTGTAAAATGAGTGACGCAAACAGAAGGAAAAAAAATGAATGACGGCCATCGAAGCACAAATACATGAGTAAATAGCTGTACAAATTTGAATTTGGAATTCCTTACCACAGAGGAGAACATCGTGATTAAAGTGGCCAGTACGAAATACGCAAATTTCATATGTAAGGACCTGATATATGGGTAGGCAAACAAATATAACGTTTTAAATAAGGAAAATAAAACAAAACAAAGCAGTCAACTAGTTAGGAGTTAGTAAAAATAATGTCGTATGGGTGTATGTGAGTGTGACAGTTTTCATCTTGTACGTACACGTTTAATGAATGAATACATTCATAAAAAAAAACATATATTTGAATTGTTGTATAAAAAAACAGGACGCTCACCTGAGGTCAAGTGATAACGCCGTACATAGGAAGAAGGCTTGCAACTGCGTTGTCGAGCTGCGGATTTATTGTACTAATACAATTGTCTTTAACACGAAAGACATCTGTTGTTCATGCACACCAACAAAGGATCATGGCAGACTCTTTGTCTATTTTGACGTAATTTAGCTTTCATGTTCGCACGTTATAGGCGAGGGATGACTAAAATACTATAAAAAGTTTTGTATAAAATTCTTGTGTACCAGAAGTATTAATCCAAATAATCTTCAAAGGAACTGAAATCCATTTTGAGTGCTTTCGGATAAGACGTCCTTTGAATAGAGGATTTTGCTAACAAACACTTTACTTAATATTAAAAATCAAATGTGCGGATTTTTATAATTAATCGATTTCATTGTACCGCTATTTTAGCATTATATACATATGCCCAAAAAATAAGATCAAGTTACCGAGTATAGAAATCTCAATTGATTACTAAGTACATTTACAAATAATTGATTATAGATAGTTTTCTTCAACAATGTTAAACAATGAGTAAAAAAATAGAACACATGAACTGGAACACGAACATATCTTCTCTTTAATTGATACTGTAGGTAGTGTTATTGTACATTTTCTATTGTTAAATATCCTTATTAGTAAATTAGGTGAGACTTAAATTACTTATTAGTTTTAAGTTAGGCTAGATCGCAATGTTCCATGATGTCTAGTAAAGACACATGACCAAAAAAAAAACATATTTTTCTTTAGCAACCAATCTTATTGCCAGGTTACCTTCTGATATAGGCCTTGCCTATTTTTGCCCATATCCTATCCTAATCTGATTTGTTATCTATTTTAATCTAAATAATTCTGCACTTTCTCAGCAGCGATGGGGCCTATATTAAGATCAAATCTAGGAAACTCGTTAATAATATACAGTTGACTCTCGATAATTTGTTTTTTTTCGCTCCCTTGTAAATAATTTTGTGTTATTAATCGAAATTTTAATACAATTTGTTTCGAAATAAAAATTTGTGAATGTATTATCGTATTAAATTGTTAATACATAATTTATTATTTACTTGTACATAGTGGTTATTTAAGACTTTATTTTATTATTTATTTATTTATTTTATTTATTATTACGCATGTTATTTTGAACTGTTAGTAATTTAAAATGTATCACTGGTCAAATTATCAAAAGTCGACTGTACCTAATATAGTAGATATGTTGTAAAAAACCATTTCCTACTTTTGATTAGTTAAAGTTAATATTATCATATATATATATGATTTATGACAAAAAGTGTAATAACGGCTTCAATCACTGCAATGACGTCATACCGTAAATCGCACTAACAAATTTATTACCATCGCTAATGATACAGAACTTCGACCAACTACAACTCGACTTTAGCCACTAGAGTCTTCGGGCCAGTCAAGTGGTGAGACGTGTCGAGGATTCTCCTTTTAGATTGAAGGAAGAACAAGCTCTACAAGTCGATAAATTGTAGTCATATTCATTCTTGTTTATTACTTTAATGTAAATCTCTGAAGGCTTGCTTTTCCCGGATACGATATTTGGATTCTCGTAATTCTCGATATCGTAATTATTTTTGATAGTAAAATGATGGGTTTTAAATTGTAACCTGAACAAAGGTGTATTGTTTGAAAAAAAAATACAATTTTATTTGCTATTACTGTGTACTAACATATGGATCCCAAATGTCGGCGCCCACTTAAACGCTATACAAAGCTACAGGTGTATCAAAGATCAATGGAACGATGTATGATTGGGAAGAATATAATAGACAAAATAAAGCATACAGCTTTAAGAGAAACAACCAAAAAATGAACAAAATAAAGTGCAAATTGTCAAGAAGAACAGAAAAGTGGAGCAAAAAGTACTAAACTGTGTGCCAAAAGTACAGCAAACAAAAAAGTGGAAGACAACTTAGAAGGCCCAAATTAAAGATAATCAAAACAAAAACCATCATTTTACAAAAAAAAAAAATGACGATATTCTGTTTTAACGAGAAAACATGACGCTACTGTGTTTTATTTATAATGTTGATATACAAATTATTATTATTATTTTTAATTCATACAATTAAATATCCGATAGTTATATAGATATTTATTCATAACTTTGGGGATATTACAAAATAGTCCCAGACCCATTAATATTAGTAGTATTCAATGGAAATTTTCAATGGCAGGTACCTTGACCTTTTAAAGATACGAATATTTTCAATAAATATTGCAAATTAATTTATTTCCAATATATTCAGCCCGAAGCAATAAAGGATCGATTGACAGCGCGGCTCAAATACTTGTTTTGCATTTATAATGCAAACTGCGTTGTAAATGCAATGTCGTTGTTGTTGTTGTTTCATTTCGCGAGCTTAATTCACTTTTATTTTTTAGTCCGTGAAATTTTTTAAAGCTGACAATGAATCAGTTAACAAATATCTCGGATTGTCGTAATGGAATTTGAAGCCCTTGAAAAGTTCTGGACTAGCACAGCTTATTAAGTCGTAATGTTGAGTTTTTGTACATCGCGATTCCAGGGCGACATCAGTATTACGGTTATTCAGGGAACTACGGGGTATGATACCCTGGAAATACAAATATATCAAAATCAGTATCGCTTTTCGATATTGCAGAGTACCAGTGTTGAGTCCTATATTGGTTTAATACAGAACAGTAAGCTCTTACAGAACATTATAATTGTTCTCCTTTTTTCATTCCCAAGGTACCAAATCAGCAGCATTATTTAATTTCAAACCTAGGACTTCAGAGGCACCTCTCGAATATAACAGTATCAATACTACGTATCCAAATTTGACGTAATAGGTGGTAGGCTCTTCATAAAAAAAAAAAACATTATTACGTACCTATTTTACTTATCGTTGAGGAAAAAATTACTACTAAAATCTAAAACTGAAAGTGTAATATTTTTTATTATTTTTACGTTTGATTTGTATATAACATTTACGTTTATCATAATTGTCTAATAATAGTAATAATAAAAATATAGCTTGTAACATATTCTGTAGATATAGCATTATATATGATGTGGTCATCAATCAGGCTCGTTGGCCAAACAAAAGAAAATCGTTTCCTTTCGGAAATTTTCTAATGTATATATAATAATAAAAAAATTATTCATAATCGTCGTGACGAAATTCATCTATCACCCATACTAGGGAGTCCCTGTGTTGTGGGTAGATCTAGATAACAATTATTACGTGGTACATGGTACATGTTTAAAACATTTTTTAAAAGTAATTTTAGTCTTATAAGACATTAAGTATGCGTGAATGTGTGAGTATCGTATTAGCTTTTGGAAATTCAAAGTTGTGCCAAATAAAGCTTTATTTGTATGTGATTTGCGAGTATCTGGATAGTTTGAATATCTCAGAATCCATAGATTGGGAAATTTTATGAAGGAAGGGTCCCCAAAATAATAAATGCAAAGAAGCGTTGGTCACAGTCCTTTGTTTTACGTCAGGAATACAAAACGTTTGTACTAGATGTGTTCGGATTTGCTAGTCTATGGAGTTTGTGCTATCTTAAACAGATAGCTAAGATGTAGCTATATAATAGGAATATATTGATAAAATAAATTCATAAAAAGCAACGTTGTGGCTGTCTTATTAGAATTCGTGTCATATTGAATTGTATATAACACTTTGAGCGTAGCGCTCTAGACGACTTTTATTGGCTTTTATTCAATTCTCTTTCCACGTGTGAACTAATACATCTATTGAATTTTGCTTTTAATATAAACGAAATTAGCTTATCAATACTGTAATAGAAAATAAAGTTATTAATATAATCTCTATAAATTTAACACAAATATTTAAAAGACCAGTGGCGCTACAACCCATGTTCTTGGCCTCAGAAACCGTTGTCTGTTTCATTAGCGTTTTCAAATAGGCAAACAGGTGATAAGCCTACTGTGATCGACATACACTGACGACTTTTAGGATCTAAGTTATGCCGGTCTCCTAACGATGTCTTCAACGTACTAGCGAGTTTTAAATGTACACTAGTAAAATGGAATGAGATGATAAATGGAAAAAAAGTCGCCTAACCTAACCTAACGGCCTTTCTTGAATATTCACAACGCAAAAAAAGCTTGCGAGCGCAATCCTGGCCACCTACAAGCTATTGGAATTATTTATCCTTACGTTATTCTAGACTTGAATTGTATTGTATGTATTGAAATGTATTGCGTTTATTTCATGGTATCAAAATGAAACGTGTTGTTTTTACTGACAGAAGATTGTATTTGTCTGGAGACGTCGTATTGAATGTTATATGTATGTCACCGCAAACTAGCTTAATTTGCCGTTCAATCAATAGCCGACCCTCTTTACTAAGCAGCGCCGTTTAACTAGCGGCTTGAATTCTATTTAGCTGTAGCACTTGTTACAATATTTAATAAACTGGCTGGCTAATGCTTCGGAAATTCGTACGATCAAGTGACAGAAATAAAAAAGCTGAATATCTGGCAAGAAATTCTTTATTTATTATATTTTTAATCTAAATTATTAGTGTTCTTACTTATTAAGCTAAGTGTTACTACAATCTTCCATACCTTTTTTTGCTGCCGGTTTGACAGTTGACAGTTTGGAGACAGTTTGGAGAAATGACAGTTTGGAGTAGGTGACAGAAAGTGGAACTAATTTGAAATTAACATGAAGTTACATTACTTACCAATCCTGGTAAGTAATGTAACGTCAAGGATTCAAGTCTAGTTGTGTGATCATCTGAATATCATTCAGGCCGCTAGTTGAACGGTGCTGTTTAGTAAACTATGTTAATTGACTGTTTATTGAACGGATAATTAAGCTTTTTGGTTGCGACATATATATTTTACATTTATTTTTAAAAAATACGTAAAAACACACTTATAACTGTGCACATAATTAAAAAGACGAGTTACTATATGTATGTAAATATACAAATTCTTTTAATATCATATTTTATTCATTAGTTCTAAAACAACAAGAATGATTGAAATATGAATTATACTAGAACTGAGAAATTACCGACAAGCAAGGATCAAAAATATAGGTAACTAAAGTAAATAGTAGGTGAGTCAAATAAAATCGATATACAATACGTATAAATAAAAATGAATCGCAAAATAAGTTGATAAGCGCAAAACTCGAAGGCGGCTGGACCAATTCGAGTTTTTCTTTTTATTTATTCCTTGAACTCTAAGGAAACTTTCCTTAGGAAATTTTATGAAGAGAAAAATTTGAAAAAAGGCTGAGGAAAAAATTCCATTAAGGCCAAAAGTTCCTGATAAAAACTAAATAGAAACTTAAAAACGATTGAAATATCAAATAATTAAATTATAATATTGTAATGCAAGCATGTGCGTGTTGTTTCCACGAGCTCCTTACAAACGTTGAGTAATAAAAACTTGGCGATTAAAAAGACTGACGGAGAGTTTATTGCCAGTTCTTCTGTTCCGTTCTACGCCCTTGATTTGAGAACTGGCAGTAAATGTAAAATTAGAAGCATTTAATGTATATTTCTTTTTTATTGACGTTCATTGTTACATATATGAATAAATGATTCTTGTCTTTGATGTACATGTAGCCTCTGTCTGTGTTTCATGTGAAATGTATTTTGTTCCATTAGTTTGTCTATATATTTTTGCACATCTTGTGTTTACCTTATCAATTTTTTTTCTCACAGTAGTAGCCTGGTAGCTAGCTTTAAGCGATAAAGCCCCCAGTTGCCCTCCTTGTTATTTATGTCAATTGTATTATATTTCTGTACATGGAACGAAGTGTTAATAAATAAACGTTTATAAGCCAAACGTGTGAAATACAAACTGGTTGTTAATACAATTAGTGTCATCTGTATTGTTAGCATCACTTGCTTCAACATCGTATACTCTGTAATTATATTAGAAGCGGCAAGACGTGTTCACCTACACTTCTTTATCTGTTGGTATTTTTAATGTATTATTTCTTCCTATAATAAATTAAATGTTTTTCCAACAAAAAAGCTTTTTTATGTCTGAGGCTCAGATTTCTGTACCTGTTTCATGATCATTTATCAGTCTAATTGCCAAGTAGGTGATCACCCTCCTGTGCCTGATACAGGCCGTCGACTTTTTGGGTATAAGGCCAGTCCGTTTCACTAAGTTTTGCCAAAGGAAATTGGTACACCGCCGTACCTACGCCCTAGAGCACGCTAAAGTGATAAGGGAAGCAATGTTTTTGTTTTACCAAAGTGAAGTTAATTCGTGATGATTTTCTGAAGGCGTTTAGGTTATATCAAATAAATTATAAATTATATTGTATGAGGATATATATTTGTGTCTGTTTTTATTTACAAGATCATCTTACTGCTCCTCTACTACAGGCATTCATTTCATAGTACAGGCACAATTCCTTTTTACACTTTATATTATATTCGAGTCCTCTGTAAAGAAAAGAAAAACATACTGCGCGAGCTTTTGTCTGCTATTAATTGTTTATTTCTAGAATATAAAAATGAAATGGAAGAGGAACGAAGTTTGATTGTGAATTGATAATATGACGTATCATGTAGCGTCTTTATGCGTCTTGGACCATATATGTATGGCAATCAATATAAAAATTTACCAAACACATTCAAAGATTACTAGAGAAAAAACGACTTAATATACTTTTGGTTAATAATTCTAATAATGCGACGAAATAGTGATATATGAATATAAGTATTGACGTTGATATGATTGATAACGTTATGTAATATGTAACTACTATGTAAAATTCCATTTAATTATGTAAGACAGTATTGCACGCCAGACATTACTAGAGAAAAAACGACTTAATATACTTTTGGTTAATAATTCTAATAATGCGACGAAATAGTGATATATGAATATAAGTATTGACGTTGATATGATTGATAACGTTATGTAATATGTAACTACTATATAAAATTCCCTTTAATTATGTAAGACAGTATTGCACGCCAGACATTACTAGAGAAAAAACGACTTAATATACTTTTGGTTAATAATTCTAATAATGCGACGAAATAGTGATATATGAATATAAGTATTGACGTTGATATGATTGATAACGTTATGTAATATGTAACTACTATGTAAAATTCCATTTAATTATGTAAGACAGTATTGCACGCCAGACATTACTAGAGAAAAAACGACTTAATATACTTTTGGTTAATAATTCTAATAATGCGACGAAATAGTGATATATGAATATAAGTATTGACGTTGATATGATTGATAACGTTATGTAATATGTAACTACTATATAAAATTCCCTTTAATTATGTAAGACAGTATTGCACGCCAGACATTACTAGAGAAAAAACGACTTAATATACTTTTGGTTAATAATTCTAATAATGCGACGAAATAGTGATATATGAATATAAGTATTGACGTTGATATGATTGATAACGTTATGTAATATGTAACTACTATGTAAAATTCCATTTAATTATGTAAGACAGTATTGCACGCCAGACATTACTAGAGAAAAAACGACTTAATATACTTTTGGTTAATAATTCTAATAATGCGACGAAATAGTGATATATGAATATAAGTATTGACGTTGATATGATTGATAACGTAATGTAATATGTAACTACTATATAAAATTCCCTTTAATTATGTAAGACAGTATTGCACGCCAGCCATTACTAGAGAAAAAACGACTTAATATACTTTTGGTTAATAATTGTAATAATGCGACGAAATAGTGATATATGAATATAAGTATTGACGTTGATATGATTGATAACGTTATGTAATATGTAACTACTATATAAAATTCCCTTTAATTATGTAAGACAGTATTGCACGCCAGACATTACTAGAGAAAAAACGACTTAATATACTTTTGGTTAATAATTCTAATAATGCGACGAAATTGTGATATATGAATATAAGTATTGACGTCGATATGATTGATAACGTTATGTAATATGTAACTACTATATAAAATTCCCTTTAATTATGTAAGACAGATTTGCACGCCATTAGGTGTGGCAGAAAATTCGATGCTTTGGTTGTAGCATATATTTTTGCACCATACTCTTGCAAATAAATAATTATTATAGAGGCTGTTGTGTAATCCTACTTCATATAACGAGCGACAAGAATAAACACGAACAAAGTTACATACAATTGCCAGTGAAATATTAACAGAAGTAAACAAGGGATCTGTGGCTAATAACGAATTAGCCACGTGCAAGCAAGAGTTAACTCGATTTGTGATTTAGTTACGATAGCTTGGATTGAATTCGGTAACAGGCTCTATGTTAGTTGGCCTAAGAGGATTTGTAGGAGTTACATGACATTTTGCTCGTGTCAATAGTTTCCAGAATTACTACGGAAAATAATTATTTCGTTTACATTTGGCAACGGTTGAGGTATCAAGGTTTTTTAAGGAATTCTTTGCCGCGCACCACCACTGGAACCTGTTGATCACTGAAATATTACCTAATCAATTTCACTTAAGGTCCTTCAAGAAAATAGCTTCTCAATTCTTAACCGACTCGCGAGCCCTCTGGCAGTGAGAGTGTCCATGGGCATAATATCAGATGATCAGAGATGGCAGTAGCCAGTATACCCCTGTGCTGTAAAAAAACAGTTTTTCTTCTTAAGGCCCATATATCGGGACTACTAATTACCGCCCAAAAAATATATTTATCTACTTAACAATTATTATTATTTTTAATTTAATTTTATTTACATTTTTTATTTTTTTTTCTTCATTGCTTACACTTTTACTATTATTATTATTATTTGTTTCTACTGAATTTTAGATTCTTACCTGTTTTTTGTAACTAAGGCGCAAACTCACCACAGCAGGTCTCCGGCAGAATGACCAGCGCTGTGGAACAACGCTGCTTCTCAGCATAGTGCTGAGCCAATTATAACCACAGCACACACGCATTACACAATTAAAGCTTTTTCTTTAAAAAATTGTTATCTCTATTATTATTTTTTTTTATTTATTCTTATTTTTTGAATATTGTTATTTTATGTGTTTCTGTTTGTGTGTTTTTGTTAGTAATAAATGTAATGTCTATGTATAATTAAATTCGTACCCCTTAAAAATTCATAACGCATCGTTCCCGGTCCTAAACTTCTTTTGGATGTATTTTGTTATGTAGATAACTTGTTGTTTTGAAATTTATATATCAAGTACAGCATCTATTACAATACTCTCAAATTAAAAATGCGCACACAGATCTTCACCAGTGGTTGAATTGCCGGAAGCACCCGAATCATTGAATCGTAAGAGACCTAAACAACGCACTTGCATTTTGCCCCTTGTTCCAAAGTAATAGGAATCAATATGATGTGTACACCACAATCGAAAAGAATTCGGTCGCTCGGCGGAGGTCCGTGTTTCGTTGTCTTTTGAAATAACGAACGTAAAGATCATGGTGTTTTCAAACATTTCATGATTGATATTAAAAATATCAAAGAAATCCAACATTAAAGGTATCGTTAATAATAATATAGCGTTCGAAAACGTAGTAAAGTTTTACGTTAACAAAACTAGTCAACCAACCAAGGCACAAAACTTATTACAATTAACGAAGTTTGGGAGGATCCCCCAGTGGGAAACTCGACTTACAGAAGATTAGCTTTGCTTAGCATAGACTATTTGTATCCCTTGCATAGCATAGACTGTTTTTGAACTCCACAGGCTCATGTTATAGTGGCCTCGCGACCTCTCTAATAAACAGATGATTTTAACAGTAAATTTCAAAGTTAAGACAACGCTAAGTATGACAAAAATGTATTGAGCTTTATATCGTATCCTGAGCCGCACAATCCCGATGTCAAGAGATTTTTTGCTCCAGATAATTATAATGTATTTTCCAGTATATTATGTGGTCCCTGATTATACATTTATTTACATATTTATTTTAGCCTTTATGCTAATCATTAAATGTATAATCGAAGCTGTAGAAAAAAATCAGTGGCGCTACAACCTCTTTAGGTCTGGGCCTGAGATTGCTGTATCTGTTTCAGGTTAATTTGTCAGTTTAATGGGCAAGTAACTGATCAGCGAGTGCCTGACACACGCCGTCTATTTTTGGGTCTAAGACACGCTAGTTCTATGAAGCGCACATAAAAAGTCCATTGGTGTACAGCCGGGGATCGAACATACGATCTCAGGAATGAGAGTCGCACGCTGAAGCCACTAGGCCAACACTGCTGCTTGCACTATATTAAACTTAAATATTAATACAAAAGAGGCTCTTTACAAAAGGCTGTGTTAAACGACAATTATGAAACTGAGTTTTTATGCACTTTTTCAGTTCATTTTTGATTATTCATAAAACTGGGTCGCCTTTGTTGAACGAAGGCGACAAATTTTTGTTCTGTGTGACAAAGAACGGCTCCTTTTACTGATTGAAACTTTGGAACACAAGCGGGCAATATTGCATTTTTCAATTGTAAGGGACTGATGTCAATTGTAATAAAAATAAAAATATTTTTTTTTGTAACCCCCGAAATCTCTGCTTTAGCTAACAAAGAGTTTCGATGAACTCGAATCGCATAATTTTTAGCTAAACACGATATTGATCATTGCGTAACAAAAGCCGACCGACAGACACAGATTTGAATTTTTCCGTTGGAGGTTACAAATTGTATTTCTCAGGCAACACACGTGGAACAACATCAGCCACATCATAAAAAGTTTGACCGAATTTGACCATTATATAATAAAAGACCTCAAAGATGAGAGTTACACGCCTACACATCAGCTCTCCACAAGCCCTTAAGATTGGCCCTTGAGGTTCACCAAGGTATTCAACCCAAGGGCGAATATCCGACATAAGGCCAATCTGTCTATAGTCAGCCCCAGATCTCAGTCCCTCAGCAGAAGCACGACTGAAGTAGACCATTGTAATCCAGGCCTCCTCACTTCCTAGTATGGCCCGGCCTACACTGTGCTGGCTTATACCATTTATTTGTGAGGATAATTTAATGTAAATTGAAATATGACGTTTCTCATTTAGTTTAATAAACAATAAAATTAATAAACATCTAATGACAAACAACTTAACCAATTTCTTATTGACATTGGAAGGAACTAGCGTTTCAGATACAGGCTAGGCCTAGTTTAAAGGCTAGTGCTCATAAAAGTACATTATGTATAAGGTTAACAAAAATGAATATTGTATCTCAAAGTTTCGTTGCCTATTGTATGTTTACAGCATTTAGAATAAGTACAAAATGTAATGTTTTTTGAGTCTAATGAAGTATTTTTATTTTATTTTTACGTTGACATAACGTTCCTTGTATGGTTCAGGCGTCAGGATAACGATAAAAACAGTAGACAATTGAATATGAACTGTAAATTAAATACTCTCGTACAACAAATGTTTTTTTAAATGCCAGCTATTAGATTAAACTCTCGGTTTGAAATATGGCGATTTGGATAATCGAGACTAAGAAATGTTGTATATAATTTCAGTATTTGCTTACTGTAATGCAATTTGATAAATTCTTGTCTTTTCGTAAAGGTGTACTTAAGCTTGGGTTAAAAAAGTAATTTCTCAAAGTGAATAAAATGGAATCACTCAGCGTCCAAAACCACCCGTGGAGCCTCGCCAATTCGACGCCAATCTAATTTGTTTGTATCTTAATTTAGGAAAACCTTAATGCTATACTTTTGTTAAATAACTGTGGTATTTTTATTATTTTTTATTTAATGCAACAGAACAATGAAAACATGTTTACATAGTCATATTTTAAAATAAGTTTGTTAATGTAATCTTCATTACAGCCTTAATAGATTGAATGTTTAAATTTTTTATTTATCTATCAAAATCAGATACAGTTTATATAGATATATACATAACACTTTTCCATTATTTTCCAAAAATAATTATTTTAAATTATATTAAATGTGTTTGTATAAGTGTTTACTCCACTGAAGTTTTTCCGAACCAACTCGAATTTGGGTTTAGAAACAACAATTTTTAAAAGGCAACACTGGCGAGCCCTCCAGTTTGAATTGACAGTGTCCATAAGCGGTGGTATCACATCTCATCAGATGAGCCTCGTGCCCGGGCCTATCCATGCCGTTTGGTGTTCTGTAAAAATAATTTTAAAGCTTTACGATACAGGTATCTCTTATCTCTCTTCTTCAAACCTTTCCTTAATATTTTAATTATTATTTTTGTGAACCTTTGTTATATATAAAACGTTTCGTTTTATATCACACATTTTTTCCTATAGATCCGTAATGTTACATTGAATAAATATTTAAGTGAAATGGAAAAGCCAGCGTATTCTGACCTATATGAATATATTCAGTATAGAAAAACCCACAAATGTTTTCAACCATACGTGCCCTTTCTATCAGTGTCACAGTAAGCAACAGTTGCCATTAATCATTTTGTTCCACTTGCTACTACTTCAAGATGATTGATGACAAATAGAATGCAAATCCTCTGTGGATTTCAATTCGCTTCAATTTTTTACTTAGATTTTTCACATTCGAAGAGATAATAAACCTGGAATGATAGATATTTTCTGATAAATTCCACAGACATCACGAACATCCAAGGCCTGTACAACTGTGCCTAATGGTTACTCTGAAGTGCTGGTGTCCATTTTCCATGAAAAATATTTAGTTAAATGTAAAAATAACTATAAATATATGTTTTTAAGGTAATTTTAACGAACTCGGATACAGTTGCCTTACTCTTTGAAATAAATTTTCCTTTAGTTTCTAATATTTATAAATCCATGTATTTTTTCTCTCCGTGTTTGTTATGTTGGCTTTATAGTGCTTATCTCATTAAATCTAGTATTTTTCTTATGTACCAAGGTATTAATGTGCCGAACGTTGGCAAGTTTTTATAAATAAATAAAGGCAATCAATGACGACTATGTATTTGCGTGTTGTTCCCACGAGAATGTAAGTGCGTGCTCCTATTTCACCATGCCTCCTGCTGATAGAGGACAAATATTTGTTTTTAATTTATTTAATTATAATAATAATAAATAAATTTATTACTTAAGATGTCTTGTGGAACATGGTGTAATGATTGCAGCTCCTTACAAACGTTGTGTAAAACAAATAACTTGACAATTAAAAAGAGTGGCCGTTTTTTGCCAGTTCTTCTCTTCCGTTCTACGCCCTTGATTTGAGAACTGGCAAATAAATGTAAATGTAAAATTAGAAGCATTTCATTTATATTTCTTCTTTGACGTTCATACGTGTATATTGTGTTACCTATATGAATAAATGATTTTGAATTGTGAATTCTGTCATTGTACTGATGTACAGTCATTGATTTTAAGGACTAAAACATGCTTGTTCCCACAGTGTCTTATACCGTGCTGGCTAGGTTAAGGTAAAATAACGTGCACCACATTTGTTTACAAAATTTCGTGCCAAACAACAGCCGGACACGTACTTAGTACGTATCGCGTTTGGCTTCTGTATCTACCGGCAATGCTGTGTGTAACTTTTGTTCGCGTACACTCATTCACAAACTTGTTCACTGACTGTTGTCTGCTTATAAAGAAATAAACCGCGATGTTGGGTGAGGCCCTTTGTATGCAGAAATGAAAAAAAGTCTAGAAGAGATAAAAAAAGTTTCATTGAGTGGATTTTAAAATTTCACTCATATTAGATTTGAGTTTCTAGTCAATGAAGTTAGTCCACTTATTGTCAAGCAAGATATCAATTACTGAAAATATGTCCGTTTCAATAAAACTTGCAATTACCTACATATTACACATTTTTTTTCAAGTTAAGTTCCAATAATTTTTTAGGTCTTGATTTGTTTCTAAAATAAAAATTAAATAAATAAAATATCTGCGATAATAGGTCAAAACGGCCTTTCCGTTTATCCGCAGTAATAAGAGCTGTAAAAGGTGACAGGATTCCCCTAATGTATTGATCATTCAAAAAATTACTTGACAGTGTACGCACAATCAAATGAATCAAGAATGAGTTCTGTGCTCTGTGAACTTGTGTACGTACGGTACAAGTAGAGGACTCGTGTCGACGCGCACACACTCGTTGTTCGCGGACTTCGATGAAAAATTCACGCACAATTTGTTATTGTTTGTTTGATTGAGTCGATCAAACTAACATTTGTGGCGTACACTGTGTAACACTATGCCGCTTTTCAGCACATAGGTGGAGTCGTAGCTTTAGGTTCGACATTTATACGACTTCTGTGCTAAGAGTCTCACGCCATACACTTAACTAACACTGTTCTATTAATGGTATAAATGCGCGTATTATTAGTTGAATGCTTTAATATCACCGACGTCAAGACTGAGAATAGCTTAATTATAGGCTACGTAATAATTCATTAAATGATTATACGTTCTAATAATGTAAATGTACACTGAACGACTATATACAACAAAAATCATTGGCGCTACAATCTCTTAAAGCATTCATACATGGCCCTAAAATCAGTGCCTATATCGGACGATAGTGGTGAGGATAAATCGTTAGTTGAGCCAAACCAATTTTTGAGTTAGGGTTGATAATAAATTTAGGGTACGATTTGCTTAGACAAGAGGCGATCTAGGGAGGGATCTAAGGACTCCCCACTTTTCCCCCGACATTGGCTCTGATATTAGGGCTGGGTGTAGACGCTTTTAGACCTAGACTTCTGAAAGTGATATGTGATTTAATAGGTAAGCCTTCTATGCCTGACACATGCCTTAAATGTTTGGGTCTTTATGAATGTCGAATTCTTAGGATGTTTTCCTTCACCAAAAAAATATCCATATTAAAAAATCCATTGGTAGCTTTGAATTTGGTAGCCAAAAAAGCCTTGAATCGAATGCACGGCCGAGACGCTCCAGCTACTTGGCTATTTTTATACATAATTATATATACTATATTTTTGAAGTTATACTAATTAGTTATTAGTTGGCGCGTTAGGGAAAAATAATGACACTGACACCCGGAAGTTAGCAGTCAAAATTATAAAATAAAAAATGTAAATTTCTTTAATTATTTAGGAATAATTTATTTGTAAACTTTCAATGTATTAAATACCTGTTTCTATTGTTAGTGTAGTTTTTTCTACAAACGTAGGATAAGGCGAAAGATAAAAAATTTAAAAAGATTTTCATCTTGTTACGCCAAAGAAGTATAACTTCTAACGCGTGTCCATAAGTACACACAGATGTTTTTATTTATGTATAAGCCTCCCTATGTATATTTAAAGATCTTTCTAAGCTTTTATTCATGTAATCCCCCGAACTACGCCACTTAAGATTATCTTTATTTCGGCAAAACCAGATTATTATAAAAGGTCAGTTAAGCCGTATTTATTTTTCAAGTTCAAAGCAACTATGACTGAAGTATTTGAATATTGTATCCTCCTTAAACTGGAAATAAAACTCATTTCAAGTTTATTGACACATCCTTCGAGTTTTCATCTGCGTTATAATAATGCAAAAATTAATTTATCTAGAAAAATATCCTCTTCCACCGACCACACAAAATTAATAATCTGTCGCTTAAATAGAATACATTTGTTGAAATCAAAAATCCATGATAAATTGACTAATTTATACAAATAGAGCAGTGTTCGCTGAGTGACTTCAGCGTGCGATTCTCGTCCCTGAGGTCGTAGGTTGGATCCCCGGCTGTTCACCAATGGATTTTCTTTATATCTGCGCATTTAACGTTAGCTCGAACGGTGAAGGAAAACATCGTGAGCAAACCGCTTCGACGGCGTACGTCAGGCACAGAAAGTTGATCATCTAGTTGCCTATTTGATTAACAAATGAACATGAGACATACGCAAATCTGAGGGCCCTAAAAAGGTTGTAGCGACATCGATTTATTTTTAATATTTACAAATGTTACACTCAAAAATACTATAATTCTCTCTTGAAAAAATATTTAAAAATTCACGATTCGATTTCAAGAATAAATTCTGTTTTAAAAATATAAAAGCTGAGTTATGTTTGGTATAAGATCAAATTAGTTGTTACTCCCTCGCTTGTTGTTTATTATTATTTTCTTCCAGCTCCTGTTATTTTCCTTATTATCCTTTGAGAACCATTTTGTTTATCTGGATTTATCAAGAATATTTATATTTACATTCAGATGTATAAAACAAACTTAGTTAATTAGCTTAGGTACTTACTTTGGCCAATTTTTCATTTATGGCACACAAAATCTGTGTTGGCAGATACAATAAAACATAAATATGTTACCATATCCGCCGCCCATAGACACTCACATTGCCAGAAGACTCGCAAGTGCGTTGCCGGCCTTTTTTATTACTCTTTTCTTAAAGGACCCTCAGTCGAATTGGTTCGGAAATACTTCAGTAGGCAGCTGGTTTTATATAGTGGTGTGCGCGGAAAAAATGCCTTAATTATATAAATCGTACTTAAACCTGATACTTTACAGGAATATTCAAGACTGACGGCCAACCTCCAGTTATAAAGCTGCACCAGCAAAAAACTTAGCGGAAAAGATCTTAAACATTCAGTTACGAAAGACTTAAAACAGTCAACTATAGGTAACAAAATAAATGCATAAAGTTAAACATTTAACGAAACCACAAACTGGTTTCAGTCGTAATAAGACTACAAAAGCTTATTAAGGAATAAATTCAAGTTTCACGGTATTCTTGCTTCAAAGGCTTTAGTTTTGTAAGTTCTTGGAAAATAACTGCGAATCAGTTTACTTAGTTTTCAGTTTGCATTTCAAATTTAATTGTGTGCTTTCTCTCCATTATGAATTTGTAAGTTTAAACTGTAGACTAATAGTTCGTGGCTTTAAAAACATTTTCAACAGAATATAGAAGAAAACTCTTCCAAAATTACTACGTATTTTAATGAAATTTTCCGTGTTTATTTAGTAGGTACGGTTTCTGAGTCAGTGGGACTGTTTCAAACTTAAACTTATACTCAAATAACTTTATTCATAAAGGTAAATTAGTACTCTTATGAACGGAACGGAACTTAGAAAATATTATATTATATTAACTACCAGTTCGAAAATCAAGGGCGTAGAGTGAGCATAAAGAACTAGCAACAAACTCTCCGCCACTCTTTTTAATCGCTAAATTTTGAGACATACAAATTGTTTTAGGGATTAGGATCGTTAAAATATTAGTCAAAAACTTTTATTGATTAATTTACGCTTAACGAGGGCTTTTAATTTATTTACATTCTTTAATTTCGCTTGGGAGTTTGTAAAAACGAATACAATTTCCTTATAAGGTGGTATATCTTCTGGAGCCTGGTTGGTTTTAATGTGTCAAGCATACATGCCCTTGGTGCGTCTGTGTGAACCCCGGGAGCTATGAAAAGAAGTATTATAAAGAAAAGAAGAATTGACAAAATAAGTAACAGGAATTTAAGAGATAAAACAGGGTTTGCTGACGTTACATATAAATTAAAACAACTAAAATGGAAATGGGTTGGACATACACTAAGAGGAGCAGATAAATGGAGCGAAATTGTAACACTATGGCAGCCAAGAGGCCATAAAAGAAAAAGAGGTAGGCAATTTAAAAGGTGGGTCGATGAAATCATCGAAATGGCTGGAAAGACCTGGACGAAATTAGTGGACAATAAAGAAAACTGGAGGACAATGGGGGAGACCTTTGCCCGTAGGCACACAGAATCGGTTATCGTAGATTAAGGAAAACAATAATAATAAACAACAATAAATAATATATGATGAATGAAACCTCATGGCCACCAGCAAACACCCGAGCCAGTACACGGTATCCGCATGCCGCCATGCGATCTCTCGTTGAAATGACGGTCTCCTACTGGCATGAATGATGTCGAAGGCAGGGCCATACTCACATCAGCTCTGGATCGTAGGGACATATTTCTCTTACTAAGCCCTATCATCTCCAAATCACTGATGATTCGTGTATTTTCACTCGATCAACAAGTAAGCTAAATCTAAAACTCTATTGATCAATTCTTAACTGGTCTAAGTAAATCGATAACTCGAACCAGTTAAGTACAGTCGTAAACATTTACAAGCTTCAGCTTCTAACGTTACGTAACGGTTATGACGTCGTTACAACACACGACATGCAAATCTGGTGGAGTAGTAATTTTAAACGCTATTATTTATTCATTAAAGTAACTTTTGTAATAATAATGTTTGTTAATTTGCAAATAACAGTGGTATTCAGACCGATTAATTAAAAAAAAATCGTATTATCAGCTATATAAAAATAGGCATTCGAATATCATAATAATAATTATTTTTTCTTATGTAATAGGAGGCATGGGAAGGAACCTCTCGGACACTCGCTTTTGAAGGACCCTGAGTCAAATTGATTCATAAATACCTCATATTGATAGATGTCATAACAATAAAGAACAGTTAAGTTATTTATAACAGTTGCCTAAATACGGAGAGTATACTTTAAACGGGATCTATAACTTCTAGGAAGTTGATAAAGTAGTTTGACATCCATGGCGTCGTTGCACTTATCACAAAACTTGAAGGCCTATAATAATTATTCCCTGATCAAGAAAATACAGTTTGTATACAATGCAAATGTTTTCAAAAACGTAAAATAGCAAAAAAGTTAGTAATGATGTAGTGTTGGAAAAAATGGCGGACTCACTTGTCCATTGAAGCATTTTGTTAAGTGTTTCTTTCTCATAATATAGTGATTTTTTTTTGAGAAAATATGAGACGATATTCGTCATAAGAAAGTTATCTTAATTAAAATAACTAGATTCATTTATTGGCGTGTTAGGGAAAAATGATGAGAGTAAATTTTTACGATGCGCGCTCACACCGTTACAAAACCGACACCCTGAAAGCGTAGTTACTATTTTAAAATAATGTCATTTTTTTAAATTATGTAGAAATAATTGTTTTGTGATATTTAAATAAACTTAATTTAACTAGATAATGCGTTATAATAAAACTTTCTACGTATTAAATACCTTTTTCTATTGTTTATGTCGTTTTTTTCTAAAAACGAAGAATAAACAAAATATAAAAAAAATAAAAAGATTTTTTTTTATTACACCAAAGAAGTCTATCTTCTAACGCGTGTACATAAGTACACACACATATTTTTATATTTATTTACAAGAATATATGAAAATTGGTATACTGTTATAATGTCATACTTGTAGAATACCAGTCATTAATAGGTCATGTTCAGAATTCCTCATTTAGTGCCATGAATGCAATACTATAGGTATAATAATTGGCAAATTAAATATTCAGTTGATCAGTCCATTAATTATCCGTAATTATAGTTACATGTAATAATGGAGAGACTGATGTTATTGGTAGCCCAACTGTTTAACAAAGTAGATTATTAAATAGTATAATATTTCTTTATGTGTTTCAAGATCTTTTGTCAATCTAATCGGTAAGTAGTCGATCAGCCTCCTGTACCGTTGTTTTTTTTTTCACCGGTTTAGCGAATATTTATTGCGCATATAGAAAGAAAGTGGACACTGCTCGTGTTGGCTTCAACGTGCGACTTCCATCCCTGAGGTCGTAAGTTCGATCCCCGGCTGTGCACCAATGGATTGTTTTTCTATGTGCGCATTTAACACTCGCTCGAACGGTGAAGGTAAACATCGAGGGGAAACCGGCTTGCCAATCCAAAAAGTCGACGGCGTGTGTCGGGCTCAGGAGGCTGATCACCTACTTGCACTAGATTAACAAATGCCTCATGAAGCAGATACAGAAATCTGAGGCCCAGACCTAAACCCAGACAGGTTTCAACGCCATTGATTTTATTTTTATAATTGATCGATCAAACAGATGCTTATCTAAAGCCTGGTTGGAAAACTCAAGACCATTTTGCCTCTAGCATTACTATGAAGCGATAATCTTAAATGTAAAATAAACAATTGTTAATCGCTATTTATTATTATGAATGTTCTGTCCTCAAAAAATAATAATAATAATAAAATAATAAAGTAATCTAAATAGACGGATCTTTATACAAAAATTAATTTAAACGTGTTGTAATAATTGAAATGTTTCTAAAAACGTTGCCTTATACTATATCTAATCTATATTTTAATTGAAAAGATTTGTTAGGTTGGGTATATTTTTGTGGTTGTGGGATAAAGACGACAAAGGATACGAATATATGTAATACAAATGTACATGTGGAGGAAAATGCTGCCAGCGTTAAAGGTACACAGGTCCATCCACATCCACATAGATAAAAATAAAATACGAAAAAACAGTCAACTTTTATTACATTCTCAACATACCTTTTACAATTTAAACTTAACGTAATTTAAACGTAAAGTATAACAATTTGTTATTTTTATATCTCTAAATAAAACTACACATCAAAATGTTTCTTCTTTAACTCGAAATTTCAAATTAGATTTAAATCCAATTTGAAATTGGGCTCATAAGTTCAAAAAAGAAACAATATCTACATAGTAGGCCTTTAGGATACTTGCGCGTTATTTAACAAGAATTCGATAAATAATTCATGTACAAACAAATTCACTATGAAAAACTCAATATTATCTAATAACTAGCTTATATATACTTAAAGTTTGTCTTGGATCTTAAATACTATCACAGAAGCAACATAATTAAGCAAATTTTATTATGTACATAGTAATTTATTTACAATACGCTATATACTTTAAGTTCATTCGTTGTGTGCTGGATTCCTGTAAACAAAAAAATATATTTAAGCAATGAAGCATGGGACAGATATATATTGCTCACTTCATTCATTTTAAGAAGATCATAAACATTATTCGTTGCCCAGATTTTAGACTAAGATAAACCCCAGCAGCTTCAGGTTCAGCGGGCCATATTAGTGGTTAAATCAGATTATTCAGAATTACAATATGTTCATGGGAGATGTTAGAGCTGCATATAAGTTAATAAAAGAGAATCGTTTCATAACCAATGGTGCAACTCTTACACGGCCCGGAGCCGTTTCACATTACCTGTATAAAATTAAAACAAATAATGGCGAAAAAACCGTAGGACATATGCTTAAATAGTCGTATATTCGCACCGTCCAGGCACGACCACAAACAAAGATGGCAGTAGACTGTAGCGGTACAGGACATCTTAACAAAGCACAGACCGTGCCTGGAACGGTTCCGGAACAAAATTATTAAATCTGAAGGAGGCAAAAAAAACATTAAAGAATATTCTAAATAATAATAAATATGACCGATGTAGCCGAGTGTATCTCGCGAGACGCGTAACTCGAATGAGTGAGAGATTTTAATGTATGTATCTTCTTTGCAAAATATAACTGATGAAAATAGTCCCTGGACAAAACCGGGAGTACAACGAAAACAAAACGTAGTGGTTACGTGCTAAGCCCCAAGGTATATAACTTTAATTATAGTTCTAATAGCGTAGACGAACGTATGCAAGTA
Organism: Pieris brassicae; assembly: GCF_905147105.1. Lineage (NCBI taxonomy): Eukaryota > Metazoa > Arthropoda > Insecta > Lepidoptera > Pieridae > Pieris > Pieris brassicae. The sequence continues at coordinate 1,911,883 of NC_059669.1, forward strand.
AATACTAGACTTTTATTTTGCTAACGCCGTGGAAGTCGAGGATTTACATCCGCGAAAGATTTGAATTTGGAACAGGTGACTCGTTTAAGTTTTTTCAAACAAAAATGACTTGTGTTGAAATAGATGATTATAGTAATTAAAACCGGAATAACAAGATAAATTTAATCAAGAGTTTTGATAATGTTCTTAGAGCGGAAAGCAGTGTCTGATGTCAACATAACGCGAACTTTATAACGATCTTTGTTAATTGACGCATTGTTGTCTTAACAAGTTAGAAGGTATTTCCTATATATATTTTATTAAATCAGATCTGCAGTACAATAAGGCTTTTTGTCGTTTAAAGTATATTCTATTTAATATAGGAAAATGCTGATTTATTCGTAATCCAGCAAACAGAGAATATATATAAAAACGAAAATACTAATTTAGCCAAAAATGGAAAGCATAAAATTTACAAAAGGGAAAAATCATTAAATGTTATTCAACATATTTAACTAAGTAATACTTAGTTTGGGTGTGAATGCATCACCATCATCTTGGTGTAAATGAGGGGAGGTAGGTGAAGGTATGTATGTGGGGTATGTTCATGATGTAGGTGATTTTGCGCTAAGGATATTATTAGTACTCATTTTAACTATATACCGCGATAGCTTATACAATTCAAGGCTTAAATAGTGGTCGTCGTATGTCCGGGCTGCGGGAGACGAAATAGAGTTTTTTTCGTAGTTAGTGTTGATGTGAGGTATATGAAACAAAGCACACATACACGGCAAGCGCACACAAATGTATTAGTTAAGATTATAAAAAAGATAATTTGATTTTGTCTTCAATTAAAAAACTAAACTAAAAAATTTTTTTCGAGGTTTGACATACTCATATAGATACTCGTATTTCTCGACGGTGTACAGTATCAAGTACTGACATAATTATTTTGATCTTCGTCTGGAATTAACTGAATACTTCAGTGAAACTTTTTATTTTTTTACATCGTGTTATCTTATGAGTTAAAAAGTCAATGCGAATTGTAATGGTATACGCACGTATGCTACGTACGTACGCACACAGGCTGATCTTTAATGCTGCTTATAAATCTCAAGATAAGCACACAATGTTCCTTCCATTCCCAAAAAAGAGGGTTAAGAAAACTTCCCGTTTGTTAGAGTCCCCGTTAATTATGATGTATTAAGATGCCTGAACAAGCAAGTTGATTGACGTCACGGTCCGCTACCAATATTTGGTGTATTATTGTTTAACTTGGAACTTAGTTGAGCTATGCGTTATAGTTTTGAGATTATAATAATAAGCCTACTTCGAGGTTAAATGATAGCTTTGATATTAGCAACAAAGTGTAAAGTAATAGTATCTATTATTTACTACAAAAATGTAAATGATAATAAAATTTCATATTTTTTAAATATTAATTTTATCGTCTTGTGGCTGCTCGTCTCAAAGACAGCTCGCGACAATGTTTTCAACATGGAGTGGAGATTACAAATAAACGTGTTCATCTCTGGTGATTTGTGAGGATTATAATATGAGGCAAGTTACTGTTAGGCCAAAAACGTATGACGGAGACCACGGCATTGCAATTCCCTAGTCTTGGGATCCCTTGTGCGGCCTAATGTATTTTATCCTAATTTACTGAAGTTAAATTAATAAAGCGGCATTCATTACTTAGTTTTATAATAAAAGTGATTTATGACGATTAATAAACAGTTAAATGTATTACGACCTAAATTTTAAGTGAATATTTTCAATCAAACTAAGTGTAGGATTACACAGAGCCGGGTGAGCAAACAGGATCTATCACGGGGACATGACTGAGTGCAAACATTTCAGAGATTTGTACAGCTGCTCTGTAGAGTTACTTTCGAGTTCATACTAAGGAGATTTAGCGAATTCCTCACTTTGTCAAGTACTTTTCAAGTTGAAAGTTCTTTTTCTTCTAACTAAATTGTTACTATTTTCTCCGGAAACGATTTCAGGGAATGCTCGGGTTTCGAGACTAAATCCTATATTTTATTTCTATATTTTGATAATTGAATTTCTTGGCGAGCATTTAGAAAACTACACGTTAATGTTGACCATTTATAACTTATTTAACGATTAAAAACACGTGTATAGTATTAATATTTACGACAATTTAACATTTTCATATAAAATTTGTGATTTATGAAGTTTTATTGATAGTTATGACATGGAATCAATATTCAGATATACTTACAAAACAGTTTCCTTCGGTTCATTGAATTGTGATTCTTCATCAATTAGTTGCAAGTTTAAATTATCATTTTTCGTGTGAAACGTCTTATCTTCTAAGAGGATATTGTCCATCTCTATACTATCTTTTTTGCCATTCCCTTCTAATATCCTCTGTTTTATAGAAGGTCCTCTATTAAAAGAGGAAGCTAGCAAAGTCTCCTGAATGGTTTCATTGCCGTTACAGATCTTATCTGCCTTATGTGTGGGCATCCGTCCCGAGTGGTAGCTATTCCTCACTCCACCCGTGGATTCGAAGAAAGGCAACACCTGCTTGAACTCCTTTCGGAAATTATCATTCAACCATGCGTACAAAAATGGATTGTAGCATGTTGATGCCATCGCCATTGAGTGAGCGAGGAAAAAGGACACATAATAGTAATTCCACTCGGTCATTTGAGCATAGAAGTCGTTGAAGATATTTATCAAATTTATAGGAAGCCACGATATACCAAATATCGCGACCATCGAGATCAACATTCTATTCGTTCGTCTCTTTCTATCTCTATCTGCCTCTTCTCTCCTTGTGTTCTTAGCACCAGGCTTAGACCGGGCACGGTCGTTCAATCGTATACTGACACATGTATAACATATAGCTATTACTAGAAATGGAATAAGGAACTGTAAAACGGTTGTGCAGACTCCAAATATCTTCCTTGACCTGTCTGATGGCCAACTCTCCTCGCAGTACGTTTTGTTGTTCGTTATTTGAATTCCCATGAACAAACCATACGGGCACGTGACCACTAACGAGAAAACCCATATGAATATGATGATAAAAATGCAAGTATTGAGTTTCATACGTGGATGAAACGGATAGATAATAACAAAGAATCTATCTATAGCTATTGAGGTCAGGGTGAGTGTGGATATGTAAACGCTGGTCCCTTGAGCGTATGGCATTAGATGACATAACAATCTTCCGAACACCCACCGCCCGAGGAATGTGTACATAGGCGTTAGAGGCACTGCGAATATACACAGAAGGATGTCTGATAACGCCAAGTTTGTTATGAAGAGATTTGTAACTGTTTGCATAGCTTTATTTCTGAACACCACATAGCAAACGAGGACATTGCCGAAAACTCCGAGGACGAATATTATCGCGTAGAGAACACAGAATGCGACCTGTACTATCTTCACGTCTATGATATCTGTGGTTCTATTAGTTTTGGGTTCATCTAATACTTCTATTGATTCACCGGTGAGGGTTTTCACAATGAGAAGTCCTCCAAGAAGTGCTGTGCCGTTCAGAGTCATAGCTGCTTCATTGTTATCTTGTCGTCATAAATAATTTCTCTACTGTCGTAGTAATATTAGAAATTTCTGATAGTGCTGCCAATCCATCTGTAAAGAACGGAATGAATAGTTAGTATTACGTTATATGGGTCTTTTTTTAACTTAATTTCAATTTAACAGTTTTTAGGGCTTTATGCCGCGAACTACCGCTATATACTAGTTGCCAACTGAAGAATTTCCGAACCAATTCGACTTAGAGTTCCTCTAACAAAATGCATACTAATTCTTAAAAAGCCCGCACTCGCGAGCCCTCTGGCATTGAGTGTCCATGGGCGACGGTAGCACTTAACATCAGGTGAGCCTTCTGACCGTTAGCCCCATGTTATATAAAAAAAAATATGCAACTCCAATCCTGGAACACAACATGTCGTACAAATCAAAAGCTTAACTTTAAAAAAATTCGATCATCAACTACGTGATTATACACGGTCTTTAAAAACAGAGTGAAACAAAGGGAGCATAAACATTCTTAATTTATTACTGATACCTGATGGGCTACGTTAACATTCTACCCACGTACAGAATTCTGATTTACAAAAGGTATATGTGAAATGCGTAACACATCCTTATTTCGATTGAAACAGGAACGAGAACTGTTTGAGGTACGGCAACGGCAAATTGGCGGGATCACAGCGTGTGCTGTTGCCATGGCAACCTGTATGACCCCATCAACTCGAGGATACATTAACACATATAGTATATCGTAAATCTGTGGAATAAATCTCACAATAGGAGTTATGTTATAGGATTGTGAACGTCATAGGTTTGATGTTACATAGGTAGCGGAATTTATTGGAAATTTTGATCAAATTCAGTAAATGTCTGTGCGTTATGTACGTAGCTTAGTTAGTCACGGTTAATAAATACTAACATTGCCGTGAAAATATGCCGTATTGCATGTTTGGCTCTCAAAAGTCTATTTTGAGTATATAATTTTATGAAACCTTTTATTTAAAAAGCTTAAGATATTTGAAGGTATTATTTTTAGTTGTTTTAACCCTTCAATCGAATTTTTAATGAATCTTTCGAGCAGTGTTGTTGTAGTCATTGAGCAACTATCGGAAGTATGTTCAAATCCCGTAATTAAAAAGGTAAAAAGCAACGTGACAAAGGTAATTTTTCTTATACCCAAAAATCTGTATATATCACCTACTTTCCTTTGAGAGAAATCCAAGAAACATACCGACATCTGAAGTTATTTTTGTATTCCTTTTTTGCAACGAAAATTACGCACGGCAAATAGGCTGTACGATAGCGAATTCTGTTACCATGACAACCAAGGGTAGTAGTGAAAAATTATGAACAATTAAGCTGCATTATCGTCTCAAGTGACGGAGTAAATGGTGAATTCTAAGAAAAAGTTAATTGAACAAAACTCGCACGTGTTGTAAGAATTGCTTAATTGCTAGTATTTTCCAACCATTTTCTAAAAGTGTTCGCCGTACCGAGCTTCACGCTTCTTAGATTTAATAGGGTGGGAATGAGTTGTATTAAAACGTTCATTTAATGGAAATATTGCAGCGCTGCGTGTGGCAGACACTTCTATAGTTCTTCTTATGTAATAACGTTAAACAAAATCCAATAATCCGGAGATTTATATGTTTAAACACATATTTATAGCATTAATATTGCCCTAGTGGATTAGTAACCCAGGTCTTGTGTTTAATATCATTGGATCCTTCTTATATAAAAAATTGAAAATTGTATACCATACAGTAGCAAAATTATATACAGTGTGTAAAAATAAATAAATACTTGTACCAGGAGTCCCAGCTCTTTCGTAACTTATATTGTAATAAATATTAAAAAAAACAATGGCGCAACAACCTTTTTAGGTCTGGGTCTCAGATTTCTGTATCTGTTTTATGATCATTTGTAAATCTAATAGGCAAGTTATCAGCCTTCTGTGCCTGACGCACACCGTCGACTTTTTTGGTCCAAGGCAAGCCGGTTTCCTCACGATGTTTTCCTTCACCGTTCGAGCAAATGTTAAATGCGCATATAGAAAGAAAGTCCATTGGTGCATAGCCGGGGATCCAACCTAAGGGAACGAGGGACGACACTGCTGCATATGGTACTAAATATCTGTGTGTAAATTAAACTTAGGTAGACTATGTGTGCGTTTGTGTGTGCGTTAGTGAATGTGTAAGGTTATATAATAATAGTCTTTAAATTCTCCACCTTTGCATCTGTGACTCAACTTGCAGCCTTTAGTATGTTGCCTATGCAGTCTAAGATTAAATATTTATTATTCTATTTACTTGATTGTTCAATAACTGATTTGGTTTCAAGATTTTTTAACAAATGTAGTTTTAGTAGGACTGTTTATTTATCAACATTTCGTTCCATGTCCAGAAATATAATACAATTGACATAATTAAAGTACGGCAACTGGCTTATCGCTTCAGAGCGATCTCTACCAGGCAACCGTTGTGAGAAAAAAATTGTCAGTACAGGAAGTGTAAAAATACATACCACATATATGTAGTTATTTAGACAAAACTAATGGAACAAAACAAAGGAATTAAAACATATACAAAATAATGAGGACAATATTACAAGTTTGTCGTTGTATCGTTTTCGTTGCTAGTAAGATTACTATTAAAATAAAGCAGTATTTCTTATACGGCGAAGGCAAATACCGTGAGGAAACAAAGTGTCAAGACGGAATAAACATTACATTCACTAGTAATCTTAAGCAATATCTTGTCAACCTGTACCTGAAACAGAAAATATTCTGATTGTGGAATTGTAGTTATAATATAATTATAAATGTATAAGTTATGTAGCAATTATTTCCCAGTTCTGTTAACATCATATAAGGAACAGACTAGCTGTCTACGACACTGTGGAGGCTAGCCTTTTACTTTTACCTAAATATTCTTATTATTGTGTATAATAAAGTATGGTCTTTCTTTCAAAAGACTTTCTGTTCTGATTCCATATAATGTATTATATAATCATAACGTCCAATATATAAATGTACCACTGAATCAATCAATCTACGTTAATTTAGTATAGTTGCGTCTTAGCGAATGTTAAAAGCATTGACAAAATACGTGAAAAAGCATGACTACGTCGTCCACCACGAATTATATTTATTGTTGTTAAGTTCTAAGAACATCTTCCCACGGTTGCAACCAAATTAAAATTTACGCGGCGGATTTATCCGAAGCATCCGATATAAATTTAAATTAACATCTTTCTCTGTTGCTCTAAACTTTTATACAAACCCCTTTAAAATACTCAACTGTATTTACAAAAAAATCCTCATAATTACACTTTTGATTAATACACAGAATCGTAGCTGTGATTTTGTCGAATTAGTTATTTTAGAATTATTTTTATTGAGGCAACAGGTGGGAAATATCCTAGCATAGTTATTTATTGAAATTATTGGATGCTAGACAAAAAACTATTATCTGTGGTAATAGATATCTGATTAATCATCTGCTAGTTCACAGATATACATTTTGGTATCTTAGGTTATTATGTTATTAAACTATGCAATTCCATAGTATTAGGTAAAAATACGATAATATTTATTATGATAATTTTGGTGACATTTATGGTATGTAAACAAAATATTTTCTTATTCTTAAGTCTTAGTGGTAAATGAAAATAGAACACAATAATGATTAATATCCTTATTAGTCTTAATTTATATCGTAATGTTCTAGATCTTCAAGACATGTGTTAATTTAAAAAATGTGTATCCGAATTTTTGTAGGCGTTATGTTATATATTATAATTGACTGTATTCTTCCATATGGCTACTTAAAGCTACATGGAAATATCATCCCCTTTCTCTTGTATGAGTCCTCTTGATGTTCTAATAAGCAGCTTCGTAGACGGAGCGTTGCATTTTTAAAGGATACCTAAGCGTAGAGGTACTACACACCGTATCTTACAAAGATATTACCATACTGTGAAGTTTATATCTTTATAACGATTTATACTGACTAAGTATTATAAAAATATATATTTCCAACACAAAAATATACAGTTTTTATTTCTTAACCTACATAATAATGATAAAAAACTATTGATAAAGAGATAATTGAAGCAAATTTAAAAAGTTTGGTCCCTGTGGCACCAATGCTGGCAGAATTTACTCGCTGTATTGCGATACTTATTCGAGTAGGGAAGCGAGCATTTTATTCAAATTATTGTAATCTTAAACATTAATGAGACAGTCGCTCAAAAAGAGGATTAAATAATATATGTTTGGTAGTTAATTTAATTGTACAGAAGTCACACAAATCAAAGACAATATTAACCAGTGAAGTGGATAATTTTTTTACTACTGGTTAATATAAATAATTTAAGTAACATATCAGACAGGGCAGGGATTCGGTATTTGGGACACTCCAGATGCTGTTAAAACCTCCACCCAAAGGTGGTAATAATGATTAGCCATCACACCTATATATTTAAAACGCTGTACTAAAATGTAGCCGTAAAAACATTTGCAGTCGTAAAAAGTAAATTAATGTCGTCGAAAATTAATGAAGATCTCGCGAAGAATTCAATTTACGAGATTGCGTCCATTTTGAAGGCTTACTAAATTACTGTTTATTGTATACCGAACTGGGGTTGTACCGTCATTGTGAGAAGCATTTATAGAATTCAAAACATTTACCTAGTATCATCATCGGACGTGGAGGCAGTATACGAAATTCCACCCGTATCACCTTGACATCGTTCCACGACTGAGCATTTTTAAGCCAGTTTTTGCCGCGCACTACCGCTATGTGCCAATTGAAGTATTAACGAACCAATTCAATTTAGGGTTCTTCAAGAAAAAAAGCTTACAATTTTTTAAAAGCGCTCGCGATTACTCTGTTGTTGAGAGTGACTATGGACTAAATCCAGGAGTAGCTAGAGAAGAGAGAAGTTATAAGTACCTAAAACTGACGAATGTTCACGGTTAATATAGTGAATGAAGCAATAGAGGTATGTCGGGACCGTAGATAGCAGAGCTCCGTAGTCTGTGCCTATCCCTTCGGGAAAAAGGCGTGATAATATAAATAAATTTAATTATATTTTATTTTAGTTGAGCTACACTAACTATATCTATTTTCATTTGACCCAAGGGTTGAAAATGTCTAGAAGTTTTAGCAGTAAAGTGAATTAAAGCAAACAACAAAGGAAGAGGCTGGTAATATCTAGTTGGCTACTATTAAGAGATTAACTTAGGTTTCACTCACAATTTCGTTCTCGTTGCTAACCCTGTTAGTAAACTTCTACAAAGAAATTATCTAGTTAAGAAACTTGCAAACATTAAGTATGTAGTTTGCAGGAATTCTGAATGTTTGTATTTATTATCAATGAATTACACCCTTTACACCAACGTTAGAACTTGAATTATACCATTTATTTTTTCGTAATATATATATAATGTATGGAACATTTGACTAAAAATATATTAGCAGCGTACGTTAGATTGTGGTATTAGTTACTAACTTCCAAAATATTGTCTAAATTAATAAAACTAAACTTACTAAATAATTCATTAATCCAGACCTTTTTGATGGATTGAATAATGAAAGATGTTTTGTACCTCCATCCCGACATTGTATATGTGCAATACAGATAGTAATTTGAAAATAATCCTTCCAAATTGGAAATGAATCTGTATGGTATCGTTAAATTAGAACGATTTTGCGATGCAAAATGAAGGAAAAAGCTGAAAAACGAGACTTCATAAGAGCTTTACAAGTTGTTATTTACGTATACATTTGTAGTAATATTTTTTAATAAGTAACACGTTCGTCTGGCGTTCTAAGTAATGACATTGTAAGCCACTTCTTACCGCGTACCACCAATTTTTGGAACTATGCTATTACATTATTACCGTTAGAGGTTGCAAGAGAACCATAAAGGCGGCAACGCAATTGTATATAGTGTTGTGTCCATAGTATAAACATTTAACTTTAGGTGAATCAATTGCTGCCATAAAAAAGTAACATATTTAACCTTTTCTTAAACATCGTAAAATCCTTTAATATCGTGAAAATAATGGATATACGTAAAAAATAAACCTTTTTAGGTCTGGGCCTCAGATTTCTGTACCCGTTTCATGATCATTTTTTTAATATAGCAAGTAGGTGATCAGCATTTTGTGCCTGACACACGCCGTCGGCTTTTTGGGTCTAAGGCAAGCCGGTTTCCTCACGATGTTTTCCTACACCGTCGGAACTAATGTTAAATGTGCATATAAAGAAAATCCATTGGTGCAGCCGGGGATCGAACCTACGACCTCAGGGATGAGAGTCGCACTCTGAAGCCACTAGGCCAACACTGCTCTACATACATATACGTAGGTACACCAATTCCTGAATAGGAGTGATTTGTAGGTTCTTTCAAAGTTTGCCGAAGACGGATCGAAAAAAGTTGTGTGAGTTTGACATTTGTATTATCTGTGCACTATCGAGTTACAAACTATCGGACGATAGTCTGTGATTTAAGTGACTACTGAAACTTTCTGATTATGTGAGTTTATTAAGCCTTACGTCAACAATATAGAGAGTGATTCGGATATTTATTCAACTTAGAATATTATTCATAAGCAATTTGTTTCATTGCACTCCTTTAACAAAAGTATACCCCTGTCTCTTTTCATCACGGCATAAACACGATTTCACGGAAACAGATGAAAGAGTACCTTAGATAAGAGAGAACGATTGTTCTCTGTTTTTATAAATAATCCACAGTAACTAAATAGGTCTTAGCCTCAGATTGCATACGTTTCTTTGATAATTTTTATTTTATAGACACTTATCAATGAAAGTCAGCCTTATGTCTGACACATTGCGCCGCTTTTTGGATTTTGGAGACCTGTCGGTTTGTTTACGATGTTTTGCTTCACCGAGTTAGTGTTAAATGTACATAGCTATTATTTTATTGTTTATAAATATAAAATAAGGTTTTAATGAAATTTGTAACCTGTTTATTAGTCAGTTGCGATAATTTTCTAATCAAAATACCCAAACGCAATCAAATCACCTAAGAATGCTCACCTAAGCAAGCTTAGCAAAAGTATCAAATTCAATAATGTAAAGATTTACAACAATAGACAACGCCACCTATGTCGAACGCGCGTTGCCAATCTGCTGTAGTATTTAGAAATTTTCAATAAGTAATACAAACAAGGAACAACTTTTAATATACACTTTAAAAGTCGACCAGTCTCGTAAAAGTTATAACACAATACTTTCGTGTCAATGTTATCTCTGAGTAGGCAATCAACTTACAGTAAATCAGATAAGCTCATGATAACATTAATGTTGTGATATTTTGTCAAAATAAAAGCTATCTCCCCAATAAATAGGAGTCATTTATGTTAAATTATTGCGTTCCCAAATATTGTATATTAACTACAAAACAGAACAGATAGGCAACTTTACGGCGATGGTCAAGGCTTAAGAGTTGAGATTCAAACAGTGATAGACACTCTATAATTTGCTTTGTCTGTCTCTCAATAGCATTCAGAAACCCAGCCTATATTAACAATTTATATATATAGGGTGGCCAAAAAGTCAGGGATGAAATGCAACTAGGGGATAGATGAGGTCATCAGCAGCAACAAATTGTTCTACGGAAGGTCTCTAAACTCAACCCCTGCAAAGTTATGATTTATTTTGCATTTTTATAACAAAAATGATTTTTTTTTACTAATTCTTATCAAAATTCGACAAAATCTACATACTGTATCTTTTTCATAATATCCACTAGATTGGTACCAATATGTCCTTGCGTTATACATGTTGTTTCTGGTTGTTTATTGGATGTATTGAAGATAATATTAAGTTTTACGAAAAAAAAATACTCAAATCAGAACTTCTCATTTACTTCGGACCGCACTGTGAAAAAAAAACTCTACCGAAAAGGTTAGGAAAAGGCGTTTAATAGTTCTCTAGTATAGGATTCTGAAAAAGTATTTTACATCGCCATGAGTGGCTCTAATATTTTTCTAGGAAGAAAAAACAAAATAACGGTTGTGAAAGAATTGTTTTAAACAAAACATTGTTCAATAAATGTTCGAAATTTCTGCCTCTGACCATAATAAATAATCTGCACCGTCTAATACAATTTCTACGTAACCTTCGAAATGCACCTCGGATATTAATAACTTGTATCCTAGCAAATTCGAGTTTTTGCCGTAGTTCTAGTTCGCTATTGTTCTCTCTTTCATAAACTATTTATTTAAAAGAAAGAAAAAAATGGGATGGTTTTAATCGGATGCATTAACATTTACCCATATTTAAAAGTTTGAATTTCATTTGTAATTGCAAAAAAACATTAAATTGAATGGTTAGGAATGTAAGGAGAAAATAATTTCAAGTTGAGTAATTTAATTTGTGTAACGAGACATCATTCTGTATTTTAATTACTTAATTGTCCGTTTGGTGGCGCCATGTTCGCTCAGTATCACCCAAGTTTCAGATTTCCATAATATAGTGAGCTTGACTACGAGCGTTTCTAAATACAACTAGTTAGGTTTTTTTAGGCAAACGGGCAGGAGGCTCACCTGATGTTAAGTGATATCGCCGCCCATGGACACTTAATACTAAAGAGCCCGCGATTGCATTTCTAGATTTTAAGAATTCGTACGCTCTTTTCTTGAATGACACTGAGTCAAATGGCTGGTTCACATAGTGGTGGTGCCCGGCAAAAATTGCCTTAAGAACGCTCAGTTGTGGAAGGACGGACATCGAGATACTGTATTTTTCTTGATGATACGAAACTCGATGATGATATACCAACCACATCGTGCTGTGTTTATAATCCTACCCTTAAGATTAAGTATGACATTTGAACTCCAAATCTCACCTCAGGTAATTCGGACGAGGGCTTAGACAGTGGTGATTATGAAAGTTATACGAAGGTATCAATACCCCATTGTATAGCTAATCCAATCTAAGCATACAGGTATGCAAATGACATGTCATTAAAGAGCACTCATTGTCAATCAAAGTTCGGATAACCTTTTCGATCGTGTTTCAAAGCTTTTAGTCAGGAAACATAACCTATTAATGTTTCATGCCAAATATTCCGTATATTTTTTTTTCATTTGTGACTGTACTCTCTTATGCCTATAGCGATCCAGACTTCATTGTTAAGCTTATGGATCGCATTCCAAGATAGCAAGCGTTAAGGATATTGAGAGAACTAAAGAACTACGCTATCATCTTAATTACGGATTACTATAACTTGACGTAATGTTCTGTAAGCGAAGGGGACAGGAGTGTCCACAGTAAGTCTACATCGCATCAGTCTTGAGCCTCGTATTTTACCTCGCTCCAAATACTTTCTCATTGTCTCAACTGTAATTTACGACGCCAGGTTTGCCGGAACGGCCACCGTTTTCCTAGGAATCAAGCGCCTGTTTGGGGATATTATTTTAATCTCTTCGGAGTGTATGGCCTTACTACTTCCACTTGCCATGCTTGATGCTGGCTACTAAGGATTTCTCGGAAGCGCTCCCAAAGTTGCAAACAATTCTGGTAGTCCTTGTAATATAGTATTATTGTCATTTAAGATTGATGTAATGGAACTTATAACGTCGACGGAATCTAGTTGTGTTCATGATCTTTTAACTCTTCAAATCTGTTAACAAGGTGACAAGTATTGGTATTAATAATCTATTGTCTGTATATACTGTCCAGACTTAGGTATATATAAACAATCTCAGAGGAATATCTAAAGCTGCGTGTGCACCTAACAGCATGCTGGCAATGGTAGCGGGAAGGTTGGATTGCCCTTACATGGGTCATTGCAATAGACTGCATGTCAAAAAATATATAGTATGTCTGTTTTGTTGCGGTCATGTGTGAAGGTAAATTTGTAATTAATTCATATAATTGAATATACTTTAAAGCTAACCTACTAGTATAATAAAGCTGGGAACCCTGACATAGGTATTTATAACTTAAAAGAGTTCCCAAATCCCATTGAAATTCTTTGTTGTAATGAATAAACATATTTTTATTACTAATTTTTTAAATTAGCTGACCCGGCAAACGTCGTTTTGCCATGTATATTATTTCCAGGAAATATTGTTTTAGTTTAAAAATAATCTATCTAATATAAAAATAGGAGTTGATCGTAGAGGAGGGACAATTAAGGGTTGAATGTATTTTGTAAGCTGTATCATAAAAAGATAACAACATACAAAATTTTCTAAAAAATAAAAAAAAAATTTGGGGTAGACCCCTTATCACTTAGGGGTTTGAAAGATAGTAGCCGATTCTCAGCATCAGCAAGCATCCGTCGAGAGTTTCGGAGGAGTATGACAACGAACATTTTGACACGAGAACTTTATATATATATAATATAGAGATTATAACCTTCAGGACAATATTGTAACTAATAATAATAACCATATGGAATTATTGTCCATAACTTTGTACGGTCCGTACGAAGTGTCTTTTTAAATTATAAAACTAAAGCAATTTACACGACTTGGAACTTTGTTTAACAAATTCGATATTTCATAATAATTATTTGTGAAAACCATATAGGCAAAAGACGTTTGGTCGTTTTTGAGGTTACGTACCTACGTATTATAGACGCGGTCGGAGAACTTATTTTTTTAATATTGTACAGCTTTAGATACGTTATACTTTGAATTTTAATTAGACATAGAATAGCTCGCGTACATTTAAAATTGCTGATATCTGTGCTACTTTGTAACAAAAATATAATCTTTCTCGGAAACGTTTTGTAACTGCATTGTATAAATTTCCAATCAAAAAGCGTTACGCAGGAATTGTAATACTTTTAATTCCTGAAATGTTTTCCCGATATTTGTAGTTTTAATTTTCAACTTAATGAAAACGTGATGTGAAACGAAGCCAAAAATTATTTTTAATAAGCAATAATCTTGAAAGCGAAATGCTTTAAAGTGTTAGTTCCATTAGAAGTATTTCTACAATATATACTGGAATACTCGTTGAAAAGGTTCTAATGATAAAGCGTGTATAAAAGATTTTATTAGTTTTGACACGCGCTGATTTTGTCTGAAATTTGAGAAATTATGCCATTGAATGGTTGGAAAATGTGACCATGGCGATAAGTAATTGCATTCCTATACAACTTATTAGTATATCAAAGAGTATTTTGTCTATATAATCTACGGACATGATTTTTCATTGTGTACCATAATAAGTGTCTAATTACTCGTAAACGTCTAGTATTCGTTGTAAGTAATGTACGTGCTAAATTCATTAAAAAAGCGTTGAGAAATAAAAAAAACTTAATCCTATTACAATTTTAAAAAGAAAATAGATTACAGAAATTTATTTGTTCTAAATAATATCAATATTTCAATTAGTTTAGAACAGTGTTCTAATGGACTTTTTTTTCTGTGTGCGCATTTAACATTCGCTCGAAGGGTGAAGGAAAACATCGTGAGGAATCCGGCTTGCTGCACACCCAAAACGTCGATGGCGTGCGTCAGGCACAGAAGGCTGAACACCTACTTACTTGCCTATTAGATTAACAAATGATTCCTGTCTGATGCCCTGATGAATCTGATGCCCAGACCTACAGACCTAAAAACCACTGACTTTTTTAAATTAGTCTCCAAAACCCCCCATATGAAGGCCTCCTCCAAGGATCTCCAGGTATCTCTGTGATGGGAAAGCTGCATGCTATTCGAGCCAGCCAATTTGATAATGTCATCCGTCGATTTCGTGAGCGGTCTTCTGTATCGTTTCTCATTATGACCCTTATGGTCCATCAGTCGTCTGGTAGTCTTGGTACATGCTCAGCTGCAGTTTAGCTTAAGAGCAGGGAAATGGTAGCTTTGTAATTTTTTTTGTCTCTTATTTTATGAGTTATTATTAGCCGTAATTGCAGGGAAGTTTTCGCATTTCGATCGTAAACTTCAAATTGTAACACTTGAAACTCTTTTGTTTTATGTTACAGGAGGCAAACGGACAGGAGGCCACCTTGATGTTAAGAGATACCGCCGCCCAGAGATACACATGCACTGCCAGAAGACTCACAAGCGCGCCCTAGTGTCTGCCACCAACCCTAATTGGTATTTTGCCGTTGCCATCTAAGATTTTAGTTGGTTTATATGGTTATAAAAATAAATGTGATAATGTTTTGTAAATTACGAAAAACGCGAACCCAACTTAAAAAAAATGCTTTGAAAGCAAGAGAGAGAAAAGAAGAAGATGAGAGAAACAAGCATGAGTGGGAGTGACTGTTAGTGTAGCACACTACAATGTGTGATTCCTCAGAACAAATCTTGCTCTCATCTCAAAGCAAAATATCCCTCGCTCGGTTGGTCGTAACTCAAAACACCACTGTACTTCCTAAAGTAATTTTTGTTGTCCCTGATATGTTTTTTGAGGAGTATCAGTCTTATCTGCCTAACAGGAATATTCTTTTGCTGGGTCTAAAACTTTTTGTTTGATTTATGCTTGGACTAAGACTACTTTAGATTACAGAGCCAACCCGATTTTGAACCGACTTCAAAAAAGCCTTTTTACCTTTGCAAATAATGGTCCAGCAGAATCATTGGTAGACGGTGTGGGTTTATTATAAAAAAATATAAATGTGAAATTTGTATTCCCTCGACTCATTTCGGCACAAAGAGTATAACACTAGATTAACTAAAAGAGATTTTAAATTATACACGTAGCAAAACTCTAATCATTTCCCAACCTTTACAGAGCTTTTCCCCTAAATGGACTTAATCTATCATCATGAAACAAATAGCGTGTAGACAATAGGAATCCTATCAAATATCAATGTGCGTATTATGTTACGTGAGAGCTTTTTAATTCTGCTGATGGGTCAGATGGGCCGATCGGTAATTTAGACCGATTGGAGTATTTGGTATTGTTTTGTTTGTATCATCTGTCCAAAAATATATGGCGCATGATTCAAACAGATTATTTCGTCTGAATTAAAAACTAGGTTATGTGAAACAAAGAGTTGAACAGAAAGATACTGTTAATTATTCATCTTTTATTTTACATTATTTTAGTTGTTTAATTATGGACTTCTGTTGTTGAAATGGTTACATTTGGACATGCATGCTTAACAAATCTGATGATGTAGCTCAAAGGTTGTTTGATAATTGAAATTTTTAATTTGTATTATTTTGTAGTGTACATTTATTTAATGAAGTTATACTTATTCAGGCGCATTAGGGAAAAATGATGTTTACGATGCGCGCGCACACCGTCACAAAACGGACACCCTGAAGTAAGCTATAGTCATTTTATTTAGTGATATTTAAATAAATTTCAATGCATTAAATACCTGTTTTCCGTTGTTAGTGTCTAACGCATGTACTTGAGTACACACAGTTTTTTTTTTAATATTGGCAAATGTTCCAAAGAATATTTGGGACGTTCCTCCCGCTGATTCGCATTTATTAAAATATCATTCATAAACACCTTGATATAAGGTTTGAAACTGTCAGAGGGTTTAAGTATCAGCAAACTCATTTCGAGTTCCTATTGAAGTATTCCCGAGCAATTAAACCACATATGTGCATTGACAAACAACATAGCGAGTGTACGTCACATTCATTACCGTTTCCTTTGATTTTGTAAACAGAGCTTTGTGCATGGGAAGTCGTAAAACACACTGTTTTGTGAGTATCAAACGCTGAATTTATTCTGGATACTTTTTTAAATTTGATAAAAATGCCGATCCATTTTAAGGATTTTTTTTATAGAACAGGGGCAAATAGGCTCACCTGATTTTAAGTGATACCGCCGCCCATGATCAATCTCAATGCCAGAGGGCTCGCAAGCGCTTCGTCCGCCTTTTAAATCGAATTGGTTCAGAAATACTTCATTGGACAGCTGGGTCCAGACAATGGTAGTGCGCGGCAGAATCTGCCTGAAAAAACGTTTAGTTGTGGAAAGACGGTAGAATTACGTATTCTGCCTCGAAATCCGATGATGGAACACAGCTGCAGGTATTAATCCGAACAACTTCTCTGAACACTCCGTGGTACATGTGGTAGTAGCTGCAGTGTGACTCACATCTTTACGCAACGCCAAGGGATTTAACCGATCGGAAAGAGATTGGTTGTCGACAATTCGAACCGCTCTTCGTTAAATATAAAGGCATTGTTACGATGAATCTTCAAAATTCAGTAAAAATACAATATGTCCTCTTTGTAATATTAGTGTAAGTAACATTTTAATATCAAGAGCAGTGTTGGCCAAGTGTCATCAGCGTGGGACTCTCACCCCTGAGGTTGTAAGTTCGATCCCCGGCGGTGCACCAATGGACTGTCTGACTGTTCTATGTGCGCATTTAACATTAGATCGAAACGGTGAAGGAAAACATCGTAAGGAAACCGGCTTGCCTTAGACCCGAAAAGTCAACGGCGTGCATCCGGCACAGACGGCTGATCACCTACTTGCCTATTCGATTAACAAATGATCATGTAACATTTACAGAAAACTGAGACCTAAAAAGGTTGTAGTGCCATTGATTTATTTTATTTTTTAACATTTAATTATAAGTTAGCGTATAATGTTATTCCATTATTATCAGGGATAGATCCGATAGTTGTAAATGTAGTTATTAATATTCTTCAGTACTAAATAAAGGATTCTATTCTTTTTAGATTGATTTTTTGAATAAAAATACATTTTAAATTTAAAGACTGCCCGGTATTTAATTTATATGTCAAGGGTGTAGTGAGGCGTAAGATAATTTGAAAAGGACATAACATCGACGAGCTATAAGACGGACCAGAGATTCAGGTTGTTGGAATTTTCATAGACAAAGTTATAGGTTCATACTTGACTTAAGACAAAGCTTTATTGAACCCTCACTTATTAGTTGCCACTATCGAAATGTATTTTACATTTTGATCCCAAGACCGCAAGGAACTCCAAATATTTACAGGACAAAAATGATTTGTACTTATAAAATATTACGACAATCAAGACGAGACACAGGAAACTAATGTAAAAATTTGCTTCTTTGCCAAAAATGTAATGTTTTTAACGACATACTATAAATATTTATGAGATATTTAAATAGGCTTAAAAGAATAGATTTGTATATGAAAGAATAACACTGTTATCCATCATTTCGGATTCCAATAATAAATTGACGGTTTGTTTATTATTCTTTTTCATCTTCAATGCTCTGTCAATGGAAGTTTTTGAATGTGAGATTTTTTACGTCTTCCTAATACAAACAAGAATGAGAAAACTCAAGCGCGGTGTTCGATTACGTAAAAGTTTGAAAGAAATGCGATTATTAATAGAAATATGTTTTAATTTTTTATTTCTTATATACTAATACTCAGCTGATTGGTATATAATATATAGACTGTGTTGTTTTATTTGTCTTTGGTAATACAATAGAAAATCTAGTACCATAAAGGACTATATAGTCAGGTAAATGTCAAAATTCGTAAACGAACAATCATAATATAATATCGTCTTTAGTTAACATAGCTTTTACACATTTAAAGAAAACACTTTTTTTACCGGGTTGAAGCTATGTATTATTATATATTTATAATAATTTTACATAATTTCAAACATGCGAAACATGTATATTTTAATGTTTTTTTTACGTTCATAAGTGTACATTGTGTTACCTATATGAATAAATGATTTTTGCCTTTGACTTGACTAATTTAAACCAAAAGTCAAAGAAAAGTCTTTTAAAATTTTAATTACAAAATACAATACGTACTAATTTATTATTAATACGCCTGTGGAGGAATGAAGATGAAAATATTATTTTTGATCATTTGTCTTTTGCCTCGTAATTAGCAATATTAATAATTGTGATTAGGATTAGCTTTTTTCATTTTTATGTATATTATTATTATTTTTGGATTTTACTTTATTTTAGGTATACATATTACTATATGTTCTTTGTTATTATTTATTTTTTCACTATTTGTACTTTATCCTGCGCCGCGCAACGCTGCGCCTGTGGCTTTAAATGAAGATCCTTTGCTAGTCTAACCACGGACTGGCTCGAACGCCTAAGTGGCTAAGATCGAGATATCTTTAGCGGTCGGAATAACTGAGCGCGTTTCGGGGTATTACGTGATAACATGAATTGTAGGTATCTGGCGCTAAATAATAGTAAACCTCGAAAAATCTACGAATGAATTAACTCGCTTCAATTACGTAAATGCGATTGTTTGACAAAAGTCGAATCCCAAATCTTACCATCAAACCGAACGATTCCTAGAAACAATCTCCAAATCATAAATTACATTGACGTTTTAATCAAAATAAAGCTCTGAAAATTGAATAAGTCTGACCGCGTGTAATTAATCACAACAAAACAAATACAGCTTATACAAGGTGTGTCGCAATAAAAGCAATTAGCCACTCGGTCTATTTCAAACCTTAATAAATTGCAGATAGGGAATCTCTGGTTATTATGTACGCAGAAATTCAATTAAGATCCACCTGGGTTAATTATTTGTATAATAATCCAGCGGAAATACAATCATATATATCTTAGCCTCGGATTGCATTCGTTTATTTGATCATTTTTATTTCATAGACAAGTGGGTGATCAGTCGTCTATCAGACATGTCGTAGATTTTTGGATATGTTAAATGATGTTTACTAACAATGTTTTCCTTCGACGTACGAGTGTTTGATGCGCATAAATGGAAGGGCCATTGGTTGGTGATCGAAAAAATCGTCAGCAGTGATCACAATCGAACGCTGAGTATTCTAGAAATGTCTTCATTAAATCAATGTTTGTTAATTAATTAAATAAGTAAAATAAGTACTACTAGTGACCTTTTAACTGATTAAAAATGAAGATTTTATTAAAGGGTTTAACACATAATCGTTAATTTTGTATTAAACTACTAAATTTATTAAGATTTATCTTACGGAGCTGTGTTGAGGTTTAATTTTGTACCGGCTTGATACATTATCTGGTTTCGTAATTTTGTCTCGTGCAACGTGTGACCAAATGTGGCTACGTGAATTAGGCCACCAGCTTAGCATAGACAATATTACATGCAATATTTTCTTACAGGTAAGCTTGGAATATGTATATACGTACAATATTATAATAAATTCATATTTCAGTCACGCCTAAAAATCTCATTAGACATCTGTCAAGAGTCTAGATTTGTCTTATTTTAAGACATCTGTACCTAGTCATAATGCTAAAAGCCGGTTATTTATATAAGCCACTTAGTATAATGGGAATTTAAAATGAGTCTTTTGGTTTACATTTAAAAAATTAATGAAGTTACTTTTATATGGACCTAAGTGTCTTTAATACTTTTCTAAACATAATGTGTCGAGGTTGGTCATATGTATTTTTATATATAGAAATAGTTTTTTTCGTTTATCGAGTATAATATTCTTATCAAATAATTGAGAAATAATTAATTTATTTGTCTTTCTCTTAAACTGTTTTTACGTTTCTTAATTGAAAATATCAGTGCTTTAAAGTTTAGTGTATTAGTATCATCTAGTATTTTGATTTGCAAAAGGAGCTGCTTTTCTTAATTTAGTATGAAATTCAACCATATTAGTTACATTAATACATTTTAGAATCTATCGTTACTTATAAAATGTGAATAATCTGTACCGTCCACTACACTAACTTAATTGAGATTTTGCGTAACTTTTGCTGTAAAATATGTATTCACTTTTGCTTTAAAATATTTATACACATTTAAACAACTTAGTTTTTATAATATATATATATATATATATATATATATATATATAGTATTTTATAATCCTACAGCTATATAAAAAAGATAAAACAAAAAACAATTATACTAAAGATACAGTCAAGATCAAAATGGAGAATGAAAAAACGTAAAAAATAAAACATAAAAAAACACGAGTTAGAGGCAAATTATGGGCAAATGGGATATTTATGAGGTTACATTTATGAAATTGACACGAATTTATATTTTCCTTAGGATTAACGTAATAAATGTGAGGGACAAATAAAATACTGTATTGTCATAATGTCCTTTTGCCAATTTCACTGTATTCGTCGGTCAGTCGTATTCTTTGGGTGCCTGCTGCTCTGCTAGTGATATCTCTCCACTTTGTTCAGTCTGTAGCTTCCCTTAATCCCGCAATTGTTATGTGACCCGTGAGAATCATGACTTGGCGATGTCGAAATCAATATAAAATCAGCTAAATATATATATTATATATATATATATATATATATAAATAATCAGCTAAATATTGTTATGTATAAATCAGTTAAATATTGTTATTATATATAACAATATTTAACTGATTTGAAAAAAAATGAAGCATTGAAAGAAAACCATTGTTTAACCGGATTAAAGCTATTTGTATTATTATAAATTTATAGAGACAAACAATACGCGAAAATAGAGGACTCCGTGAGTAATTTCTGCAAAAACCTGTCATCTTTTAGTCGATAGTCAACTCCGGGGAAATAAATACAGATAACACAACTTTCTCTACAGCTGTGATAATTTTGACATTCAACACCTTTTGTCTTCAGTCACCGTGACCACGCACGCTGTAAAGCACGCGAAACGTCGGAAAATTTTAAATTATTTTCAAAATAAATTTAAATATTTTTTTTTAAATAATTATAAGTTTATAATAATACAAACCGAAGCATTTTAACTGATAAGTTATCGTTCAGTTTAATGTAACACTGTGTCAAATTGCCTAAAGAATTACGATTTACGACGAAATTAAAGAAAACCAATCCAATACACATACGGAAAGAGAATACTTACAATTAAATATAATATCTGCTGGAGACAGCCAAAATAAATGAAAAAGCGCTATCATATTTCTATTGTTCGCGATATGAAATGGTAATTATTCATCCTGACGTAATCCATTGCAGGGAACAATGGAACCATCATCGTTATTTGAATAAATTTACTGTTTCAGAACTTTATATATTCCAAATGTCATTAACATACTATATGGCATGAATTTGAGAGCTTCTTTCAATGTCGTAGAAGATTTAATAGAAAAGAAATGTAAGAACTGGCTGAGAATCACATAACTTCTCTTCTGATTTATTTACAGTACATTATTCTTACAAATGAATATTCATAGTAAAATATAATCTTACTATTTGTGTATATAAAGGCTTTATTGTTAAGTGTAAAAAGGATTATAATAAGTTGTTTGCCTTTAACTGAAATAAATTACTAATTCTCAACGACTAGCAAATAAGGACTATTTATAATTAAAACATAATTTAATACCGTCTAAATAGACGATATTTAATTGTAGAATATTCGACTTCAACAATGTCCTGTAAACACAAAATTTTCTTCAGGGATAATTATGTCGCTTCAGTAATTCTCAATGAATAAAGATCCACCAAATTCTTGTTAGTGATTTGACGATTCTGTGCGCTTGAGCTATCCAGAAATTTAATTTGTGTAGATCAAACGAACTGCTGTGGTCAAAGCTGTCTATAGATTTAACTGAATTTTACTATATAAACCAAATTAAATCTTAATTGAGTTACTTGTAATTTGTCTTTGGCATTTGAACGCTGACGAAAACGACGGGTTATGAACAGAAGATCTGTGTAATTAATTATAAACAAATGACTTCTAATAAATGCGGGACGAAAATGTAATACCGTTTGCGAATATGTAATAGAGTACATCCGAATGTGTAATTTATAACCCTTGGATGTTGAACGAGGCAAACTTCCGGTTTCCGGAGCTTAATCGTTTCGCAAATTCAAATACATCTCGTCATTTGTTGATATTTGAAGAATAAAATACACGGTTCTTTTGATAATAAGAATTATTAAAAATTTATAAAAGAAAATTTAAAATGTTTGGTCCCTGTGGCAGTGTACTTTTAACGCTGAAAGCAGTTCCACGCTGTATTGCGATACTTATTCGTTGAGCGAGGAAAGCACCAGCTCTGGGGTCACCTGTACTATCTACCAGGTGCCAACTTAAATCTTTAATTGCGCCGTTTATTATTTTCCGCCTGCTCGGCAAACGTGTCCAGACAATTAGCATCCCATACCAAAGCCATGTTTTGATATGTATTTTTTATTTAATGTAATCAGTAATAGATACAGGTAAAAAAAGTTGGTGAACTGGCGGCGCCTGACATATGACGTAAACATTTGTGTATAATCAATATTATTTCATTGTATCTCAAGGTCAGGGTTTGAACTCCGGTTATTTTACTAAACGCCTTCATTTAATAACTATATTTATATTTTTTTTCCGTCCGCACAAATGATGAGGGAAGAGGACGAGGAAAGGCGAGGTATGCTGTAAGTATAGATTTTGGATTTGTTGAAACTAACTAATCGTTTAATGCGTATTTGGGGAAGTGAAAGTCCAAAATGAAATTGTCTTTAGCGAGTACATATGGAATAAAACATCTTTACGACGGATATACGTAACTTGAGGCTTCGAGTATTTTTCACAAATCGTGGTTTAGAAACTTTCAGGTTGCAGAAGTCAGTTTAGTTGTAGCTTTAAAAACTCCTAAGTGTTTTTGTTGGTATTTTTGCCTTAACCTCTTCGAGTATATTTCGCCATCGCAATTTGTTTCGTGCTTCTTGTTCTCCTATTGTTCTAGGTCCTTGACATCTCCATCCTACCAACGCAGCCTCAGTCTACCGGTTTACTCTTGCCACTAGGTTGTGGGTTCAGTAGGCCTCGGTATTTGTCATCTGCCTCGGTGCAATGCGGTCGGTATGTCCCAACCTGAGCCTGCTGCATTATATGAATTGGCCGATGTTGGCTTAGTAAAGGATGTTATAAAGTTTATAATGCAATAATAAAAAAAGCTATATACATTATTTGAGGCTTTCATCATAAAGAGATTTCACATAATACACGATAAGAAAAAATTGAGGTGAGCGTCTTTTTAATATGATTAAGGAGGATTTTTCCTATATCCAGCTGCGTATTATACCAAATTAAATTCAATAAATGTTTATTTTGTCGATAAGTCATTATAGAGTAATCAAAAAAAAAATTCTTTTAAGTTAAATAAATTTGTCAAATTACTGATCTTCTTTAAAGAGGGTATGTGTAGGACGGTTCCGCACTGATTAATTCAATCTGTATTGGGTTTAACCCAAGGGAAAATCAGTTCGGGAACGGCAGTGGTCACTCAATATTTATTGGTAACCAAAAATCTTCAGTTTCTGTATAGAAAATGTATATTTTTACAGATTACTCACTTGACTTATAGCCAAATACAGTTCTTCATTACTAGCATAGTAAAACTATGGTAGTAATGAAGAACTTAGAGAACTTGCGAAATACAGGCATGAGTGTAAATATGAATTTATTTAATTTTTTGTAGATACGGGTAGATAAAGTAAATATGTTAAAATTACACAGTATAGTGGCACTTGGTCATAATCTTTACATTTTATTCTACAAGAGTTGCCTAGTATTCACTAACGATAAGCTCGTCAGTGATCTAATTATTTAAATATCCGATAGTTTGATACAGCCTCAATATGCCTTCCGTTTTATCGTTTTATTGTATAAGTATTTAGATTAATATAATAAATTCTACAAATATTCACTGCAATATGGCAAAATTTCTAAAGATAATGGTTATATGAAAAAGTTATCAATTAACTTGACGTTTAATATACGTATAACTTAAGTCAAGTGCTACAGCCGCCGCAGGAAAGTCACAGACAGAATGCTCGCAAGTTACCCGCTTTTTAAGAACGGTTTTTGGTACGCTTTTCTTAAACCCTAAGTCAAATTGGTTCGGAAATACTTCAGTGTGTAGCTGGTTCCACACATTCCACTGCCTTAAATAACGTTCAGTTGGACGGACGTCGAGGTAATACGGGTGGAACTTCGTATTCTGCCTAATATGCCAGGTATTAATCCGAACCACTATCCCGAAAATCCTGAATGCGTAAATGCAGAGAAACTCCATTTTCTACGCAACGCCGAGGGATTATGTCGCTCGAAAAGGGATTTGTCGTCGGCGATTTGAACCGCTCTTTGTTAAATACGGTCTTGTGAACGGAGCTGGTATTGGGGAGCTTTCGCCCAGAGGTGAGAAAGGTACTCCGTGGGCCAAATTTGCTGTTACTGAGTAACTTTTTTTAATGTATAAATTAACATTCGCTTTCCATTCGTTTACCCAAAAATTGTCTTAAACCGGCTTCACAGCATCATATTTACAAGTGGTATGTCTCATATGGTCATTTATTTAAAAATAAATAGAGTCTATGTTAGTCAGGATAATATTAATTCGTTATAATCATACAACATTAGAAATGCCTCCTCTTTTTAATATTAGTATGGACTGGACATCGATTCAAGAAAATTTGAGTAGGAACATTACCGAATGGTACTCAAGGAAATGTGCTAGCAGCGTATGCAGAAATGCAGGATCCGCTGACCTTTCAGTCATATACTAGTTACTGTTAATTTTTTAAGGTTTTTTCTATATCTTGTATTATCTTGAAACAATAATTAAGAAAATCATCTTTATATGTTTATCTACAACGTTGAAACCATGTATATATATTTCATATCATATGAAAAAATATTCTAAATAGAGAAAGCGCTAGAATACATATATATATAATAGGTATTTCGGAAGTTCGACGTCTCGGAAATACAATAGATAAGAAAAAATCAGTCTCTGCTTTACTGGACAAACGGCCTATATGGAGTGGGCTTCATAATAAAATAAGGTGGCAAGCCTTGGAGGAGGCTTTTACCGGAGATAGTTCCTGATGGTTGATGGTTCATACTAACCATACTTATTTCATACTAACTGAAATGTTTACTAACACAGGTATGTATGTATAATTTAGGTTATTTAATTATACGTTCTAAAACAATGTGCCTGAAAAAAATACAAGAAAATATGACATCACAAATTTAACACACATAGACATTAATTATTTGAGGAGATAAGAAATCTATCAAAGGAAAAACTTAAAACAACAACAAATAGAATAAATTTATCGATTTTATTATTATATTTTCTCAGGTAAAATATAAAATAAACCATAGATACCACCACGATAGAATCGTAGATTTTGTACCGTAATAAAATCGTACCACAAATATTGCACGAATAAAATGCTTGAAAAATTTAGCTAAAACAGAATTTAACCACGACCTATAGTCCGTTATCAAATTTCAATTTGCCGGAATATGGTATGATAAGTGAGCTTATGTCGCTCGCAGGAAAGCGTGTATCGTGTTCGAAGTGATTTCCGATGGTATGGAATATATGTTTGTGTTTGGTATTGCGAAACTATGAAAATATACTAGTACTTTAAAAAAATTTATGAAATAATATTTTTTAAGGATTACTTCATAACTGTACTTTTTAATACAAAAAAGGTTTTTTGACTGCAGTCATGATTTTATCAGTAGAAATAAATTAGTTGAAACTCTTTCGTAATGTTGTAGGTTCAAGCAGCTAAACACAAACATTTTCGCACAAACTTTGTGTGAAAATCACACATGCATTTACCTATTTCAATCCTATTTTGTCTAAGACCCCACATAATACCACATTGGTTTAGGCAGGAACAACTGTATAGTATTACGGGAAACATTTGTATGCATATAGAAATACACTCAAGAGAGCTATCTTATTGGAAATTGTGCCACGATATTGCATTTATTTTATTAAAACTGAATTATTTAGAATAACACGGGCACGTGGAAAGACTCAGCGGATTTAAGTCTATTGAGTTTTAAGATTGAATACATTTTAAAATATACGTTGGTAGATTTTATTATAAAATAATCATTTCATCACTATATTTAATTTATTGGAAATAAATTAACACAGTAAAATATAGTATTTCTATACCTGAATAGTAATAATAATAATTAAAAAGTACTAAATAGAAAATTAAATGTACTTCATACTAAATCCCGTCCCATCCTCCAAGGGGTCAATGACATATCATCCGGCCGCTTGCCATCGTCTCTAGCGATGTATGTTACCTCCACTATGGCTGAAACATTGACGGAGGCAAGAGAGCGGCGTATGATTTCGTTTGCTCGATGTTTGAAGTTACTTTTGGCGCGTTAGGGAAAAATTATGAGAGTAATTTTTTTCTGTTGTTAGTGGCGTTTTTTCTACAAACGTAATACGTCTACGAACGATTGCGATGGTCATACTTTCATTGAAGTAGTGTGATAACATTGTATTAGTTTTTTATTAGAAAAATATTCAAATGTTTTTTTTATTATTTCTAAGCGAGTGTGTATACTGCTTTTAGTTTTAAAGCAAAAAGATCGCTCTGCTTTTTAAGTTTTGCGCTTAAAACTTTCAAATGATGTTTGTTTTATTAGCCAATGATATCTTGGCGCGAATAGCAATGTTTTCTTGAAGAGTTGTTTTTCAGTTTTTATCGTTGTGTTTACAATGTTGGCTTAATGAAAGCTAGATTTATTTTAGCCTCAGCCTTTGTAGGTCTCTTAATACTGTGATAGTGTGACAATTTTTATGTCGTACAAACCCGAGCTGTAACTCAAATTTGGCTGTGTACTTTGCGAGTAACAATATCTATGGCGAGAGAACGATGTATTTACTGACTCGGCTAATAAATGGATTGCCCGGCTAATTATTTAACAGTGTGACGTTAACTAATGAAAAAAATAAAGCTAAAGAACTATTTTCATATAAATTTGTCACACTCCTGACTAGACTGCTATTGTTACATTACTACAAACAGTAGTTTTTTGTATTATTGTGTAAAATTTTGTACAAAAACAAAAAACTTATTTGCAACTATTTTAAATTGTGATATTGTTGTGGATATATGTTGATCTTTGTGAACAATAGTATAGCTCATACAGAATAAAAAATGTACATTACAAAGATATTAGGTAAATTAACCAATATATATATTATACATGTGTAATTTTAGTATCTTTTTGTGAGCCATTCAAGCGTTTGAAATACGCAAATATAATGTATGTCATAGCAATGTCAGCTTTGTACCCTTAACTACTCTCTCCGTCATATACTATGGTGCAAATATAGGAGTATCCCTTTAATAATATAAAAAGGTATATATATATATATATATATATATATACCTGAATAGTAATAATAATAATTAAAAAGTACTAAATAGAAAATTAAATGTACTTCATACTAAATCCCGTCCCATCCTCCAAGGGGTCAATGACATATCATCCGGCCGCTTGCCATCGTCTCTAGCGATGTATGTTACCTCCACTATGGCTGAAACATTGACGGAGGCAAGAGAGCGGCGTATGATTTCGTTTGCTCGATGTTTGAAGTTACTTTTGGCGCGTTAGGGAAAAGTTATGAGAGTAAATTTTCTCTGTTGTTAGTGGCGTTTTTTCTACAAACGTAATACGTCTACGAACGAGTGCGATGGTCATACTTTCATTGAAGTAGTGTGATAACATTGTATTAGTTTTTTATTAGAAAAATATTCAAATGTTTTTTTTTATTTCTAAGCGAGTGTGTATACTGCTTTTAGTTTTAAAGCAAAAAGATCGCTCTGCTTTTTAAGTTTTGCGCTTAAAACTTTCAAATGATGTTTGTTTTATTAGCCAATGATATCTTGGCGCGAATAGCAATGTTTTCTTGAAGAGTTGTTTTTCAGTTTTTATCGTTGTGTTTACAATGTTGGCTCAATGAAAGCTAGATTTATTTTAGCCTCAGCCTTTGTAGGTCTCTTAATACTGTGATAGTGTGACAATTTTTATGTCCTACAAACCCGAGCTGCAACTCAAATTTGGCTGTGTACTTTGCGAGTAACAATATCTATGTCGAGAGAACGTTGATGTATTTACTGACTCGGCTAATAAATGGATTGCCCGGCTAATTATTTAACAGTGTGACGTTAACTAATGAAAAAAATAAAGCTAAAGAACTGTTTTCATATGAATTTGTCACACTCCTGACTAGACTGCTATTGTTACATTACTGCAAAAAGTAGTTTTTTGTATTATTGTGTAAAATTTTGTACAAAAACAAAAAACATATTTGCAACTATTTTAAATTGTGATATTGTTGTGGATATATGTTGATCTTTGTGAACAATAGTATAGCTCATACAGAATAAAAAATGTACATTACAAAGATATTAGGTAAATTAACCAATATATATATATTATACATGTGTAATTTTAGTATCTTTTTCTGAGCCATTCAAGCGTTTGAAATACGCAAATATAATGTATGTCATAGCAATGTCAGCTTTGTAACTACTATCTCCGTCATATACTATGGTGCAAATATACGAGTATCCCTTTAATAATATAAAAAGGTATATATATATATATATATATATATATATACATTATCGCTAAGAAGTGAATCGAAAATAAAATAAAAAAATCATCTTCATGCTTTTATGTATAAAGAAGGGCTGCTTGAAATATTAATTTTACTATTACAAAATAAAATAAAAATAGCCTTTATTCGAGTATACATAGTTACAATAAGTATCATCAGTAATCATGTATGTTTTTACTAGTACACGACCTTCGGCCGAGTGAAGGCCTCTTTCAAATTCTTCCACTTGTCCCTATTCCTTGCGACAATTTTCTTTTTTTTCCCGCTAACCTTTTTATTTCGCCTTCCCAAGTTTTTGGTGGGCATCCTCTCTTTTTTCTTCCCTCTGGGCCATTCCAATTAAGGGTCTTTTTGACCCATATGCCATCGCAATGCGGCCAATGTGACCGGCCAATTTCCATTTGAACTTTTTTGTATATATTAGGTCCTTACATATGAAATTGGCGTATTTCGTACTGGCCACTTTAATCACGATGTTCTCCTCTTTGGTAAGGAATTCCAAATTCAAATTTGTACAGCTATTTACTCATTTATTTGTGCTTCGATGGGTGTCATTCATTTGCTTCTTTTCTTCTGTTTTTTTCTGTTTGCGTCACTCATTTTACAAAATGGAAAACTTAAAGTATCGCATTATTTACGAGTACGAATTCCGCCGTGGCACTAGTGCTGCGGAAACGACTCGAAGGGTGAATGATGTGTATGGCGGTCATGTTGCAAAAGAAAACACAGTTCATTTTTGGTTCCAACGTTTTCGTTCTGGAAATTTCGACCTGCAGAACAAGCCCCGTGGACGGCCTGAGACCCAAGTTGATAATGAAGATTGAAGGCTATTGTGGAAGCGGATCCATCGCAAACCACGTCCAATTTAGCTGCAGGCTCCGGTGTTAGTGATAAAACTGTTTTAATTAGCTTGAAGCAAATTGGGAAGATTAAAAAGCTTGAAAGGTGGGTACCTCACGAATTGACTCAAGCAAACCGGCAAACGCGCGTCGACTGCTGCGTTACATTACTGAACCGGCACAATAATGAAGGTATTTTAAACCGAATCATTACCTGTGATGAAAAATTCTTTACGATAATCGGAAGCGCTCAGGGCAATGGTTGGATCCTGGCCAGCCAGCCAAATCCTGCCCCAAGCGAAATTTAACCCCAAAAAAGTTACTTGTAAGCATTTAGTGGACTAGTGCCGGTATTGTTCATTGCAGTTTTCTCAAATCTGACCAGACTATTACGGCTGATGTCTTTTGTCAGCAATTGCAAACCATGATGAAAAAGCTAGCGGCTAAACAACCTAGGCTGGTGAATCGCTCCACGCCACTGCTTCTTCACGACAACGCTAGACCACACACTGCACAACAGACGGCTACCTAATTAGAAGAAATTCAATTGGAATATCTAAGACATCCTCCGTACTCCCCGGACCTTGTGCCGCTTGCTCCAACAGATTACCATTTTTTTCGAAATTTGGACAATTTCTTGCAAGGGATTAAATTTAACTCCGATGGGGCAGTCCAAATCGCCTTCACAGATTTTATTGATTCCCGTCCGACTGGTTTTTTTAGTAAAGGGATCAATGTACTACCTGTGAGATGGCAAAAGTGCATAGAAAACAATGGTTCATACTTTGATTAATTAAATATACTATATTTAAAAATATTCGACTTTTTGTTCCTCCCATACAAAACACCAATTTCATATGTAAGGACCTAATAAAAGCTCATTGGTGCACATCCGTGTTTGAATGTCAAAGTCAAGTCAAATCATTTATTCCAATTAGATTAAAATGGCACTTAAAACTTACTATTACCTATGGAATTAAATTCATCGCGTATGCACTTGAAAAGTAAACATTTTAACGAACAGATCTTCGCAAATCATCATACAAACCAACACTACAAAATAAATCTATTTAGAATAGAATAAATACGTCAAAGCAATAAGCTGTAGAAGCAAGTACATACAAGTTGATAGCGAAAGTTTCCCGTTAATAAGCAGCCGGTGTGAGTTTCATATTGCAGACTTATTGCTATTTCAGTTACCAACAATATGTTTTGAGGTAAGGTCAAGGTATTATAGGAATATAGGTATTGTAATATAAAAGTAATTAGTGGCGTCACAACCTTTTTAGGTCTGTTTTGTATCTGATTCACGATCATTCGTCAATTTAATAGGCAAGTAGGTGATGAAGTGATTGAAAACAAAAGTTCTTTGCTATGAAATAAAGTTATTATGAAAAAAGAAAAGATTTTCTACAGAAAATTTATAAAGATAGAATTGACTATTCTAATAAGGCACTATTGAATACGTTAGAATATTATGATTTTCAGATCAGATCAGACGTTACGAAACTACGAGTATAAAAGTATATCTATTAAAAATTGGAAGCTGTTAGAATTGATTCATTACATCTTTAGTCAAAGTTAAATTGACTCGAATAGTGAATCTTTATATTAGGTCCTTACATATGAAATTGGCGTTTTGTATGGGAGGAACAAAAAGTCGAATATTTTTAAATATAATATATTTAATTAATCTAAGTATGAAACATTGTTTTCTGTGCACTTTTGCCATCTCATAGGTTGTTCATTGATCCCTTTACTAAAAAAAACAGTCGGACGGGAATCAATAAAATCTGTGAAGGCGATTTGGACTGCCCCATCAGAATTAAATTTTTTCCCTTGCAAGAAGTTGTCCAAATTTCGAAAAAAATGGTAATCTGTTGGAGCAAGGTCCGGGGAGTACGGAGGATGTCTTAGACATTCCCATTGAAGCTCTTTGGTAGCCGTCTGTTGTGCAGTGTGTGGTCTAGCGTTGTCGTGAAGTAGCAGTGGCGTGGAGCGATTGACCAGCCTAGGTTGTTTAGGAGCTAGCTTTTCCATCATGATTTGCAATTGCTGACAATAGACATCAACCGTAATTGTCGGGCCAGATTTGAGAAAACTGCAATGAACAATACCGGTACTAATTCACCAAACGCTTACAAGTAACTTTTTTGGGGTTAATTTTCGCTTGGGGCAGGATTTGGCTGGCTGGCCAGGATCCAACCATTGCGCTGAGCACTTCCGATTATCGTAAAGAATCCAATTTTCATCACAGGTAATGATTCGGTTTAAAATCCCTTCATTATTGTGCCGGTTCAGTAATGTAACGCAGCAGTCGACGCGCGTTTGCCGGTTTGCTTCAGTCAATTCGTGAGGTACCCACCTTTCAAGCTTTTTAAACTTCCCAATTTGCTTCGAGTGAATTAAAACAGTTTTATCACTAACATCGCAGCCTGCAGCTAACTCGGACGTGGTTTGCGATGGATCCGCTTCCACAATAGCCTTCAATCTTCATTATCAACTTGGGTCTCAGGCCGTCCACGGGGCTTGTTCTGCAGGTCGAAATTTCCAGAACGAAAACGTTGGAACCAAAAATGAACTGTGTTTTCTTTTGCAACATGACCGCCATACACATCAATCACCCTTCGAGTCGTTTACGCAGCACTAGTGCCACGGCGGAACTCATACTCGTAAATAATGCGATACTTTAAGTTTTCCATTTTGTAAAATGAGTGACGCAAACAGAAAAAAAACAGAATTTAAACGCCAATTTCATATGTTAGGACCTAATATTTCAAATATGTCAAAAACAAACTTTTTATATGTACAAAGACAATAAAGAATAATAGCTAATTAAACATTATTAATAAAGTACTATCATCTATGTGGCTTAGTTTGGTCCACATATCGGCACACGTGAGATGATGTCTAAAAACAATACAAGTTTCATTAAAAAGAAATATTAAACGAACAGTATCGACTCTTTAGTTCACTGCTCCAAACAGTAATGGCTTATTATAAATTGAACGACTGTATATGTTAAGCTAATCGTGCTACAAGGAGCCGTCTCCCTCTCCATTTAAATTCCATCATTTGATTACATATTTCGTACCTTGTTATCTTAATTGGTTCTCAATAGACGCTAGAATAAATCTCCGGATAACTAGTATTTTCCAATACTGGCTAAATGCCAGAAATTTTTACGTGATTTTGATGATACTGCTATCATGCTTTGCTATAACAAAATTCAAATTTTCTTTACTATAATATGAAGTCCGGTTTTCATATCTATATTAATATTGTAAAGAGAAAAGACTTGTATGTAAGTATGTTTATAACGATGTTCATAACCTACTAAAACTACAATAATATTACCCAAGGTGTACAAAAATGCATAGAAAATATCTTTATACCTATGCGTTGTGAAAACTATTGAGGACAGAACAAAAAATGTTCCATAGTATTAAATCTACACTAATATATAAAATAGCATGTGTGTAACCACTGTAGCTATGTCACTTCATAACTACTTTTGAACATTTAAAAATGTAATAGAAATTGCGACCAAAATCATACCAACTTATGTATACATTTGCCTTTATCCTTATCTTAATAAATACTAGCGAGGCTGTTTAAATAACTGTTAATTCCTTTTTAGTTTATTAAAATCGGACATACCATTTAAAAGTTATTACGTGTTGGTTGGTTGGTATTTAGGTATGCCCTATATTAACTGTACGTTTAAGCCAAATTTAAAAAAAAAATGCCGGCACGTGCCGCTAATATAAAATATATAAATAGACTTCATTCGAGTACTACACTACACTGAACTTCACTAATACCATGAAAGCCTCCTGCAAACTCTTCCGCTTATCTCTATTCTGCCCCGCTATCCTCTTTTATCATTCTGCTTGGCGTCCTCTCTTTCTTCTTCTCACTGCGCTATTCCAAGTATATCTCTTGACCCATCTGCCATCACAAATGCGGGCAATGTGACCGGCACATTTTTATTTACAAACAAAATATCCACACCAAAAAAAAGCGTATGGGTATGTGGGACTCGACTTATTACAAACACTCTGCTAATAGAGGAACCTGTCTACAAATCGGTGTCACTTTAGCATTTAACAAGAGAAACTGTGTGTGTGTGTTTCCCTTCTCTCGAATCACATCTACAGCCTCATATACATTTATTTACCACGGCTTTTTACTTATTTGTATTATATAAACAATATCACACAAAACATAGGCGACTTTGAGTGCAAATGTCGAGGTATATATTGTATTGAGTCATGTGGATCATGGTGTAATGGTGGCAACTCTTTACAAACATTGTGAAGAGATTGTTGATTAAAAATAGTGGCGGAGAGTTTATTGCCAGTTCTTCTCTACCGTTCTATGCCTTTGATTTGTGAACTGGCAGTAAATGTAAAATTAGAAGATGTTTTTTGACCTTCATTAGTGTACACTGTGTTACCTATATGAATAAACGATTTTGACTTGACTCGACTTAAGATAAGAACTGCCTGTATTATGGAGCTATCACATTAAATTAAGATCTAGGCGTACCAGAAATCTAATTCCAGTATCTTTTTTATTCTATTATTTTAGAAGGAGGAGCAAATGTTATAGGCAAACCGCATTGATTGATTGATTGATAATCACACACTGGACGCTACTACACATTAAAAATAATATTTTAATTGTTACTATATTTTCTTTAATTGTTACTATGTATTCTAAAAAGCGTAAGATGGCGAGATCTGAATCTCTTTCCGGTCGGTTGTTTAAAGTCGTCTGTTTTACTCAGTTAATAAACAAAAATATTTTTCTACATTCAACGTTTCTGAGTGCATGAGGAGCTTGGCTACGTGGCTCAGGATAGTAACATAGAGAACGTAGATACAGTAATCACAATACACGCAATTTCCATTTTCCTTATGTTCCCGACGCCTATGATACGGGATTTTATTATATTCACAAGATTTGGATATGTATCTAGTTTTCTTCAGTTTCGAAAACCAGCGTAGCCATTTATTCTTTGGTATGGATCAGACACAGTACATCAAAGTAAAATAGTTATTAATTTTTTTAAACTATCAAATTCGATTAGTATACCCACGACAAGCACACATTTTGTTTCACTGGGCACTGGTTACATTTAATTATAAAGTATATGTCATGTTGTATCTATATTTGTTAAAACAATGAATTATTTGTATTTGTACTATTTAAGTTAACGATACTCTGTGACAATGCACTACACCGACATTGAAATCTTTAAGAAAGTTAAATAGGAATCATTGACGCAAATTCCATGTTTTTTTTTATAAACACAACACAATTTCCGACAATTGAATTATGTAAGCAATTGCTAACCAATTTTCCAATTTATTGAGCCAATGGCCCCACAAGTCAATCACGTACGAGTGTATAGACAGACATTGTTAACAGGCACATATATAATTTAAAAGTTAAATAAAATAAATAATATTATGAGCTGGCCTTTTGGATTTTTCCTGAGACTGTCTTCCTTGAAGTCGTAGGTAGACTTTCAGTTTATGTCCGCATTAAATACTCGCTGGTACGGTGATGGAAGTCATCGTTGGAGACTGGCATGTCTTAGACTCTAAAAGTCAACAGCGTGTGTCATTGTGCTAATCACCGGCCTTTAAAAAAGGAAATTATCGCGAAACAGATCGATAAATCTTAGGCCCAAAAGGTTGAACTCAATTTTGTTGCCTTTCCTATCACACTGGGTATTTAATTTTTAAAATATTTTGGAATATATATGCCTAGTTATATATACTTTAATTTTTTCCATTATGTAGTATTGTAATGGTGAAAAGCTTTTTGTGTTTATTCGTTACATACATAAAACAAATACAAATATTTAATAATACGCAATAAGTAACTGAAAAATGTATACGATACTGATGTTTAGAAGTGAGTGGTCGTTTTAATAAATATAACTGTGAATTTCTGCCTGCTAAGTAAAACTTTGTGAAACTTTATGGCAAGTGGAGTTTTAACTAAAAGTAACTTTCGCGTTATTGCTGTGTTTTTCATATAAAAAAATGACTCCCGACTTCCTCAGTTCCTATCGGCAAGCTTTCAAGTATATTGTCGATACGATATTGTCAAACAGCACGTATTACATGGCATTTATTGTCATACATAACAAAAATTAAAATTAGAGTGTGTATAATACTTCATAATAACAAACCTTCTTTTAAACAATATAAATAACGTCTATCACGTTTATTTTATTTCCTTTTTCGTTTGTTAAATGCAAGTTCTTTGAACAATTTTCACACATATTAAACAGAGTTTTTATATGGCCAGTTACGCAATAAAAGAGTTTTAAATGTGAAAGCAAACAATTTTAGTGTGACGTAATTCAATACGGAGAACAGTTTAGTTTATTTACTTCCCATATGTATTTTAAAAGCTTTAGATTTTTATGTTTATACCGTCTGGAGCTGTTTTATATTCTGTTCTGTGTCGCCTGTATTATAAAATTTTTATCTGTTTTTGTTTGGACCTTGTCATATTTTAGGAGTGTGAGTTGAGAGTTATTAAATATCCACAAAACAGATTCAAAACTGTGTGTGTCCCGTGCGACACATTGTGCAAAGGAGGTCACAGCAATATATGTATGTCATACAACATTGAAAAACTTAAAATTCCAGTAGCGAAAGGTATTTGCACCTACCTCGAAAAACCGAATAAATTTCATTAAATTAATATGAAATTATGCTTCACACGAAATAATTACTTTATTTCTACAGTATTAAGCCTCATTAATATTGAAAATTTGTTTTAAATAATTATTAATGCATTTCATGAGGTAACATACATTTTAGCATAATGTATACAACGATAATGAACATAAATAGATAAACGAACCTACAACCCATTATTAGTAAAAATTTACTTTACATTTAGTACCTCGAACGAAACACTTGAACTCCATTCACCTATATATTTATTTCTATTTGTGTTTACCATACAAATAATCATTGTAAGTATGTTTCAATGATACGCGTCGTTTGACAAAAAAAACTACGTTATGTCAAAGGGTTAACAAACAAAGAAAAATAATAAAATAGTTATTTATACTTATTTTCTACCATTATATCGTAGATGAACGCTAATCCATAGCAAATAAAAGGCAATCCGCTCTTATCAATTCAATCAGTGCTAAACTAAATATGGCAGTTGATAATGACCAACGCTGAAACATGATACGAAAGATGCATGAAAAATCCGCCATTGCCCAACACTTAAAAACCTACGTTAAAATTATTACGTATGGTTTGAACCGCCTTTGTAATTAACTTTGCATCAACAAGGATTGAACAATCTGTGAATTGAAGCCAATTCAAGTTATGACTTACATGGTAATTAATAGGAAATTAGTTCAAGTGAAAGTCGAATCTAGAATTCTAACAATATAAACTTTGATTGTTGATGCAAATTATTACATTTTTATTTTATTATATATGGTTTTCTGTTGTTTTTGTTTATTGATTGGTGGAGCTCCATACGACTACGAGGTCTTAGGCTTCCGTTCAGACCGACTATAAATTAAATATTTTATTTTAGCTGAGTTTAACGTCTTTTAGATAGTTTAACATTAGCTCGATCGGTGAAGGAAAACATCGCGAGGAAACCGCCTTGCCTTAGACCCAAAAAGTCGCACAGTCGGCGTGCGTCAGGCACAGAAGGCTGATCACCTACTTGCCTATTCGATTAACAAATGATCATCAAACAGAAATCTGAGGCCCAGACCTAAAAGGTTAAAGTGCCATTGATTTATTTTTAGATTGTTTTACACATGTGATTATATAAATAAATAAATACGGTTTCTAAATACGCTTTAAAATGGACTTTTATTTTAAACTCTACCAATAAACCGTGTTAATTTATAGCCCGATACGAGTTACCGTTTAAGCTATTATAAATTTTTAATTAAGTTTCGTAGTTCCTGAAGAACGTTTCACATTAATTGCAGTAAAAATACTATTTGAAACACTTTCGGTCACGAGTGGTGCATTGCATACAAATTGCAATGGAGTTCAGAATGTCTGAGTAGCTTTCCGACTAAAGCAAAAACTAGAATTGTATCCTTGAAATAATGTACTGGAAATTGGTTATTTAAGTATTTGGAATGTATGCAAACGTGGGAACATAGAAACTGGTTATAAATTATAATAAATTCCTTTTTTTTATAATAATATCGAATCACTATTATAAACTTTGAATAGTCGTTAATTTATAGTACTAGCAACATTGGCATAAATAAACCACTGGTATTGACGGTTTTGAACTAACTTGACTTTGATGTTGTTAAATTACAATGATAATGGCATCTGACACTAACACCATTGTTCCTACATTAATATGGACTATCAAATAGTCATCGTTAGATCTATTAATATTGGCATCGAATAAACCACAAATTTCACTTTTTTAACTTTGACGTCGTTAATGTATGAGCTCTGTGATATATAATGACAATGACAGCTCTCAGTAATGCTCCGATATATGTATAGTTTCAAAAGAAATTGATAATGGTGCTGCGGAAACATAAACTAAACAAAGTTTCATGATAAAGCAAATAAATTAGCTAACACACGGTTAATTTACAACGAAGCACAAAAAACATTGATACATAACAGTTAGCCAGTTATCGGTGACGTTTTTAAGGTTTTAAACGTACTTATCTAATATAATTAATTAATTAACACTAGAGATTTCCGCCTCATAGAGCGGAAGTGAGTTCACGGACCCATGGAGATGTCATAAATTTGATATCTCGAGTTCAGGCGCAGCCCCACCAGACACAATAAACAACTTCATTTCAAAGGAACAAATACGCACATCAAGCACACAAGCGTGATATATATATATATATACATATTTATTGATATGTATACTTAATTATAGACAGAGCAGTATTGGCCTAGGTACATCCCTGAGGTCGTAAGTTCGATCCCTGGCTGTGCACCACTGGATTTTCTTTCTATGTGCGCATTTGACATTAGCTTGAACGGTGAAACAAAACATCGTAAGGAAAACGGCCTGCAGTAGACCCAAAAAGTCAACGGCGTGTTTCTATGCCGGACAGAAGGCTGATCACCCTACTACTAGTCAATTAGATTTACAAATGATCATGATTTAGATCCTTCAAGAAAAGAGCGTACAAACTCTTAAAAGGCCGTCAACGCACTCGCGAGCCCTCTGGCATTGAGAGTGTCCATGGGCGGCAGTATCACTTAACATCAGGTGAGCCTCCTGCCCGTTTGCCCCCTATTTTATTAAAAAAAAAGATACAGACATCTGAGCCTAAAACGGTTGTAGCGCCATTGATTTATTTTTATTTATTTATGCTTAATTATCGTTAATACACAATAGGTAATAAATACTATCGCAATTTGTCACGAATAGTGAACGATTTTATAATGATGCGCATTAACAATGAGAGATATTGAAACGTGAGTATGAATAATCCGCCAGGTTCCAATAAACTAGCAAATATATTTGCTAGGTTATTTATCTTTCCTTCCGTGCGTAAAAATAATAAATTACTGTCATATTATTACATATACACCACGATGTATATTGAGATATAATATGATTATATAAACTTATCTTTTAGGGGCCTCATTACTGCGTCTGATGTATTTGTTAATTAAATTTTCTTTACATTTCAAATAAAAACAAGTAAATTAAATTCTTAGGCAAGCAACGAGTGGCCTTACAACCTCAAGCATCGAAAAGGAAAAACGTAATAGCAGGAATTGCTAAAAATAAAGGTAACAATGAAAAATTATACAATTTCCAAAATCAAAACTACACTTAAAGCTATTCAGCATTTGAAAAGCAAACGGATAAGAATGAATTACAGAAACCAGGATGGAGCAGGATTCATGTTCCACCGGGAATTGAACAAATATCCTCTGATTTTTGAGTCGGTATCAGTGGGGGTGTAACATAATAACGTTAAAATGAACTTTCGTTAATTTAAAAGCAATTAAATAAAGTCCAATTTGGTAATGTAACCCAACATTAAAGTGGAAAGTTTTGCAATTTATTCGGTCACTCCCAACCTAATAATATAGATAATGTGTAATTTGTAAACACAGCGTTATAACTAAATAATTATGATACCTGTGTCTGCTGGCGTGGCTTCACCTGTTTATAATACAAAATGAAACTATACATTTAAGTAACACGTGACAACCGAGCGTTTTTGCCGCGCACTACCTCTATGTGGCTCGTCAAAGTATTTCCGGATTGGTTCAAGGAAAGAGCGTAACAATTCTTAAATGCCGGCAACTCAATCGCATTGTAAACCCCCATGTGCTCTCATGGTGCCCTCACTTAACATCAGGTGCGTCTTCTTCTTAAAGGCCGGCAACGCACTTGCGAGCCTTTTGGCAATGTCAGTGTCCATGGGCGGTGATATTACTTAACATCAGGTGAGCCCCTGTCCGTTTGCCTCCTATTACATTAAAAAACTGATCTGATAACATTTATAATTTAAAACAATAACCATTTCGATCCCGAAAGCTTTAGGTTTAATGGCTGCGTACCAAAGACACATCAAACTTTTAACACCTCTTACGTCTGGAATTAAAAATAAGAAAATTCTTTGTCTATCAGCATAAAACCATGAAAGCCGACATAAATATATAACAATAATACAGTATATGTTTTATAATTCATTGATTAAAATTATGATTATGTTAAATGTTGACTCGTTTATGATATAGATACTAGGCAGGCAATAAAAACGTTATTTCCTATCAGGCGACCCCTAGCGATGTAAACTAAACCTTGCCTTTAAAAAATTACGCATCTTAATTCCTAAATCTTACTCAAAAATAAAGTTTATTATCAATGCAATAAAACCAATAAAGTTCGGAAATTGTCTTGGAAACAATAACTGAAACGATAAAATTTATTGGCGTTAAATTCTTGTGATTTGTTACGTACTTCAGGTTTTCTTAAGTTTAGAGTTTATGACTTGCTTTTCAAGGTATCAAGGGTCATATGTTTAATCTAATTCCCTAAAAATAATGTCGTAAAAAAGTATTTAACAAGTGACTTAAAATCGAGGCTTGCGATTCCAGTTTGTTGAAATATGTTTCATTATTGTCACATTTAATTTGCACTCTTAAAAAAATTATATAATATTGAATAACGGAAAACTCAGAAAAGCAAGGAACATACATTAGGCATATTAGAATTATATACATACATCAAGTTTTGGTCTAAAGTTTAAACCCTTATTTATTAATAAATGAACACAAAATATTATTTGGTTTTCTCAATAGTTTCTCAAACTAGCTCTTTTGTAAACGTAGTGATAATTCAAATATGACGTCTAAACTGAAACCAATTACCTAAAATCTTATCTATATCTTCATTTGTTTTGACGATATAGAATTACTTGTCAAAACCAAATGAAAACTTTCCGATAAAGATCTCTTAAGTTCGAATACCACTCAAGAATACCAAAAGGCAATTACCCCACATCCTTTGTAACATCCGACTGAATAAGCATTTCCGGCATTATTCGAATAATTTCACCATATTCAAATCATCAGACGGACCATATTGATATGATTGAGCTTTCGTGTCATGTTATGAATATATTTACTTACATGTAATAGATCGGCTATTTTCTCTAACAATAAACAAGGATACGATAGTCAGGCAACATTTTGGAATACAATTTGTTGCCCAATATCGGGCAGTGAAGGAAGCATGCTTCCGTTTATGTTATGTGTTATTGTGTTATTATTTTTAATCAAATAATTATGATTCCTACTAGACATTCGTTCAAAATTATACAGCTAAAATTTAAATTTATTATACCCACTAACGGTGAAAGAAAACATCGTGAGGAAACCGGTTTGGTTGATGTTTTCCTTGCCTCAGACCTAATAGTCTACGGGTTGTATCAAGCACAGCATGCTGGTCACCCACTTGCCTATTATATTAAGAAATAATCATAAAACCAATACAGAAGTCTGGGGAAAATGCGCCCCTGTTTTATTTTATCTAAAGAAAATTTAAATGTGCATTTATGTTGAGAGTCGCAAAATTAGGCTACTAGGACATTTTACTATAAATCCAGTTCATTTTAGTTTTAGTTTATCCAGTTCTTATTCATGATTTTTATAAATAATATATAAGATTTTTAAGTTACATACTGCAAATAGTTTTTGGACATTTTTATTTAGGTTATAAAATATAAAAATGTGTTCATTCATTATAAGTACATGCATTACAATGTGTAAGATTTGGGAAACTTTTTACGTTAAAAAAATACCTGTGTCAGGGATCCCAGCTCTTCCATAACAAACTTAATTATAAATTCCTTAAAAACCCATATATACGTCTATACATATATATAAATTAAAACATCTAATATTTTTGGTATTTTTTTCTTTGGGTTTTCAACTGTTTTCACCACGCTTGAGTGCATGAGTGAGTGTGTGGGTGCATGTTAGTGAATGAGTAAGTGTGTGGCTGCAAATGTTTGAGTGAATCAATGAGTGAATGAATGAAGTGTGTAGCTACATACTAGGTCTCAGAAGCATCTCCAACACTGCGTAAAGTGTGTTCATAAGCCAGTCCTTTAGTCGTATTTTTAGAGAGACGGTGAGTGGGTAGATATTAAGTCTATTTAATGTACTACACATAAAGCCTGCTTGCGGTCTGACCGACGAAAACGTCCCTATTTATTTTTAGGAACAGCCTAATACCATACTAAGGTTATCATATAATTAATAAAGTCTTTGTTACACAATAAATATATCTCAATATGTCATACTGGACATGATAATACATATTTCATAAATATAGACTTGCATGAAAGGTCGGGCTAAAAGCAGATTCTTCACTATGAAGTTAATATCAGTTCATATTGCTCGTGACAGCTTTGTAACTCGGTAAAGTTTTCAATTTCCGACTGCATTCATTATGATACTTGCGTAATTTTAGGTGTTCCTGCTATCAATTCAGGTTATCGGTTTCACTTGTACGTCCTATAGATATAACTAGTCTGGCCATAAATTCTATTACATAAAAACTTTTATTTTTTTCAACTTTTTAATTATTTTGAATTTGGAAGATATATATTATTTTAAAAACTTCTTTCGATTTTGCGCCATTCACATATTTTTGCATGTTCATTATCATATTACAATA
This sequence comes from Pieris brassicae, assembly GCF_905147105.1. NCBI lineage: Eukaryota > Metazoa > Arthropoda > Insecta > Lepidoptera > Pieridae > Pieris > Pieris brassicae. Next base: position 1,955,774 of record NC_059669.1, read on the forward strand.
TGGAAGAAAAGAAAGAAAATAGGATTGCAGTGATCGCCTTGCACAAAGTGGGTATGGAGCCGTCGCTCATATTCCAGACTCTTCAAAAGCTTGGTATCAGTCGTATGTTCGTACTATCAATAGATACAACAACATTCGTGTATCGAAGGCCAGAATCAGGGCCGCTGCGTGCTGTTAGAACTACAAAGGCTGTTAATGCTGTTAAAGCCAGAATTCGTTGAAACCCCATTAGGAAGCAAGAAATCTAATCGCGTAAAATGAAGATTCTCGCTAGGACTCTGTCGCGTTTTATTACAAGACCCGAAGCTCGGTCCTTATCGTCGATATACAGGACATGTCCTAAATAAATATTGTTACGAGCTAGGGGATCGGATAGAAAATGCCGTAGATTTCTTCAAAGGTTTATTTCTTGATAAATCAATGAGGAATTTATGGGCACAAATTAATTGCAGAGATGCACTAATAACACACAAAAACACAGTCACTAATTACTTCACTTATGCACACTTCACAAAGTACTTTATCACTTATATTCACTTTATTCGCACTTTATCGCTTCGGTGTTTCGCTCTTGTTATCGCATTCAAAACTAAAGGTTCGCTTATATATCCCTGGGAATAATTCTAAACAATATTCGAGAACTCTCTAGGCGGGCTTGCTACTGAGTAGCGATTGCACATTTCTAGAACGTCCGCACTCTTCGTCTCTTTCGCACGTTGCTCCGTCCTTGTCGTACGGCGTTCTAGAGTGCTCAGTCTAGTTTCGAGAAAGTTCTGATCTTCTCTCTCTCTCTCTCTCGTATCATTTCGTCCTTGTCTCACACCTAGAAAGTTCGGTCTAGAATATTCCTTCATCAAAGGGGTATACCTAGGCCTGAAAACGCCTGAAAACCGGTCTCCTGAAAACTGCACCAATCGACTACACATGTTCTGAAACTGACTGAAAAAAGGTTTCAGCTTCCTGAAAACTAGGGTAACATTATGGAAATTACAATTAACTAATATGTGATTGAGCCTCTCCTGAAACGGTCAGAAATCATATTTCAGCCTGCTGAAAAGTTCTCTAACTAGTGGAAAAATCTAGAAACATGCAGTCGACCCGTCTTCGTAACAATATTTACAAGTAAAGAGAGTGGATTGAGCAAAATCATAAAGTGTACGCTCACAGTTTTAAAGAAGCTGCTCCAGTGGTCGGAAAGGTACAACGTGGTCATCATCATGTGTCAGTGATGGTTTGGTGGGGCGTGTCTTATCAAGGAGTCACAAAACTATTTTTTTGTAAAAAAAAGTGTACATTTGAGCCAAATTGTATCAAGATATAGTGTTAGATCATGTGGAGAAAACTCTAAGCAATGCACTTTTTAAAAATGTTTTTTAAAAACCCTGGACTTTCCAGCAGGATTCTGCACCAGCAAAGCCACTAACTACCCAAGCCTGGCTTGATGCTGGCTGACCAACGTTATGGTCTTTATAAGAGCTGGCACTCGTCTTGCCCAGACCCTTTACACCAAATTATGGTAAGTTTTAGAGGACATAGCCTGCATTAAACGACACGACAACAGTGACTCTCTTAAAAAATCTTTGGAGCAAGCTGTGGCAAAATTTTCCTTGGAAACAGTGCATAAATCCATAGATTCGTAGCCAAACAGATTAAAGGCCTGTATAAAAGGTAAAGGTGGCCATTTCGAATATAATATTTTGTTATGTTTTGCTTAAATTAAATTTTAATAATATTACATTACTTAATTAAAAAGAAAATGTATTTTCATTTGTAATATAACTTATGGCTGGACAAGATATACTCGTATTAATTTTTGGACATTTGGACAGAAAATTCATGCGTGCACAGCTGTGGTTCAAGTCTACGATCTAGGGGATAAGAGTCACAAGCCTCTCGGCCATACTGCTTCGTGTACATATATAATGTGGCAACATTATGTAGTAGTGAATATGTAATTAAAATATGAGTATCTAAATAATAAAATACTAATATATATATATTTGTTTCTTCAATTCTATTTAAATTTAAATGTATTATGAACGTAAACACGTAACCTACCCAAAACATAAAATTGAAAAGAAATGCCGAGAATTTTAAAAAGAAATAATAAAGATGATTTTATCTTCAATGTTACACGATTTCAAAGCATGAAAATCTGTACAGATTACATGTACACAAAGATCATTACAAACAGTATTTATCTCCGGATCAACATATGAGAGAAAAATTCCATGTAACACGTTGATAACATAATACCATAATTCAGTGATCGTGATAGCTTATCATATCGTAATCTTTTCATTTTGGTAACGTTACATCTTCAATAAGAGATATTGAATTGTACATTTGCTAACTGCGTGCAAAAATAAATTACCACAACACAATTAAAAATTGAAAGCTAATAATTACGCCCGTTTAAATGAAAAAGATAAACGTAGCTTTACTCTTGTCATCACAGTTGTCTTATGTATGTTAGGTCAGCGAATAAGTTTCAGATCTCACCTAACACCCGTTACTTACAAAAAAGAGTAGGTAAATAAAACTTTTGTTGCCTCATTTATTGTAAAACTTTTGTGAATGGAGAACAAGTATTTATAAGTAAAGTCTCTCGCTCACCACAGCTGATGTAAGGTACTGATTAAGTGATATAAATAATGTATCGAACCATTAAATAAATTTAATTTTAATGCCACGCAAATACGAGAAAAAATACAGGTAATCTGTAAAAATAATTATCAGAATTAAAAAATATTGACTACATTCTATAATAATAATAAAAGCTCGTTTAATTACGAATCATAATAAAAAGCAGCTTAGATTATTTAATTTATTATTAAATAATCTTAGCAGCTTAGATTATTTAATGTATTATTAAATAATCTAATAATAAATTATTAAAAGATTATTTAATAATAAATTAAATAATCTAAGCTGCTATAATGATTATTTTATTAAATTATTGTTATACTACATATCCTATATCCTAGCCACCTTCAGTACCGTCTATCGGAACCCCTTCACGGGTTCACCTCTTCCCGCTTTTTCTAACGATCTTTGTCCATAGCTTCTGTTCTTCATTCACTTTCTGCACCCTATTGTCCTCTTTCTCTTGGTCATTTCCAGGTCTTTAAAGTCCACATTTTGTCAGTGCATCTTGCTATATGCCACTTTTGTTTTAGAGCATATTGTAAGGCAAAAACTTTTGTTTTCGACTTATTTTTACGCTTTTTTATACATTCTGTGTATTTGTATATATTCTTTGTTCTGTGTTTTATATATTCTATGTTTTATATATTCTTCTTATTTTTAGAAGGCTTCTTTCCAGTGCTTTCTAGCATGCTACTTGTTTGTTTTTCTTTTTGTGTAGTATAGTATGTCATACTATATTCTATATACGTGTTATGTTTCTGTATATCTATATCAATCCTCAAATAACCATAGATAGTCTTATCACTCTAGTGTAACGATGCGAATGATCAAGCCCATAGAACAAATAAAAATAAGATTATAAAATATGTTCTACATTCTTGTGATGTGTAGTCTGTGTTCATTGATTGATTTTATCGCCTGTTCAAATGAAGAATATAAAAAGAGACGCAAACATACGTTTAAATTAAGAACGGTTATACTATGAGTATATTTGTATGATACAATTATGGTGTTCGGTATTGTCACGCAATTCGTAGGCGAATTAAAATTCCCCGGACGATGGTCTAGCGAAGTAATAGGCAATATTCGTTGTTAATTGAGTAAGTCTAGTACTAGATTACACAAAAGGTCGTTTTCTAAGTGAATTAAATTTGTTCAATATAAAAATTAATTAATATTAATATTACATAATTTTTTTTATTAAAATATGTATATACAGTATTTTCCTAATATAAAATAAATTTTAATCAATGTGTTTTATGTCACTTTGTTCATTAAAACCTAAAATTTTCTTATTCCTTCTACTTTGGAGTAGAGACTCGTGGTTGGTGGGGTTCAAATGCACAGGCGCTAATTAAAGATTTAAGTTGGCGCCTGGTAGACAGTAAGCAGTATAGTGAGGATATGCTGCCAGCGTTAAAAGTAAACACTGCCATAGGGAACAAACTTTTTAAATTTGTTATAATTTTATTTTTATTGATTTCTAGTATTGAATTAGTTTTACTTTCTTTATTTATTAATTTAATAATCATATATCCTTAGATGAAAACATTAGTTCAAACATTAATATATTATATACGTAATGTCTGTACATTCAATTGTCCAAATATAAAAGATGCATCAGCTAACACTGAGATTACAATAATAGATGGACTGTTTATGTATAGAAATATATTTTTGAATTTAATGTGACATCTTATAAAAATTCCATTCACATTCGAATTATAGAACAATAATATTTCTTTCAGTTCAAACAAATTGAATTTCGAAGAATCACGAAAACAGATTTTAAATATAATTTCCATAAAATTTGATCTAAGCAATTATAACCAAAATACTCAATCAATTTGCATTTTATTCAAATTGAATCGATTCTCAATGATTCATTTGAGTCTGAATATAATGGGATGTTCATGATTGCCTTAACTTCAGAACTACGTTCAGACTTGAGAACAGAAGTTCGAGAAAAGAAACCCTTTTAGCACAGGTCTGTAAACAATCAAAGTAAGCAAAGTGGAATCTCTATAACTCGAACGTCAAGGGAAATGAAAAAAAAAATCGAGTTAACGAGTTTTCGACTTAACAAGAACTTAGCTGCTGAAATTTAGATTTACAGGCGTGATTTCTAATTGTATTTTGAAGAATTATTTAACGTAGGTTTTGTGGTATATATTTTTTATATATATAAACGAATTACATATTAATGAAGTAAACTGTATACAAACTAAGTAAGTAACTGTACTAAAAAATCCGTATAATTTTTTTTATATAAACCTAACATTCACAGCTGTGTAACTTAGAAAGATTTATAAATGTATTCATTAGACTAGATAAAAATTATAGAATATGAAGCCCAAACCCGAACATTCATTTTGTATTTTATTGCTATTACATATTTCGGAGAATTCCAAGTAAGACGTTCATTATATTTTACTAGCTATGACTTACGGAGTCTCAGTTTCGTATTCGAGTTATAGAGTACGAATATGTATTATTGATACTTTGTAGGCCAATAATATTTGTTTGAGTTACAAAGTCTAAATTATTCGAGATACGTAGGCAACACTGAAAATGTTTAGAACTGGCCAGTTAGAAAAATTGCTAATGAAAACTTTTTTAATTTCAATTTAAGAACTCTTTGGTAACCTAATGTAGTATATTGAATTCATTTGTCATTTGTTTTTGTGAATTGGCGGCAAATGTAACATTCTTGTTACACGTGAAAATGAACCTAACGCGAGAAAATTTTCAGTCAATGATTTATTATGATTTTCGTTGTTGGCTTACTCAACAACAAAGCTATGATAGCTGCGATTAGCATTTTTTAATGAAGCCCCATCTCATTCCACTATTTACAATTGCTTTAACGAGTTAAAGCGTGGACGTAGCAATCTCAATGATGATCCGCATGAGGGACGTCTTTTAACAGGGACTCCTGAAGATAACATCAGTGCTGTGCGACGCATGATAAGAGAGTGAACAATCAGCAGATTCGGACAAACCTAGGCATTGGTATGAGTCAAGTCGAAAAATATTACACGAACATATATGCGTCAAGAAGCTTGTACCACATGGATTCCCCATGCCGACGACCAGAAACATCTTCGCATGGACTAGTGTCGCCAACAGTTAGATTAGTTCAACGGCGGTGTCTCAAATGCTGTATTTGATATCGTCACAGGTGATGAAAGCTAGATATATTGCTACGATCCCAAAATCAAAAGACAATCACAAGAGCTCAGTGGGTGTTTCCTTTCGAAGATCGGCCAACTAAGGTAAAGAAAGGAAGAAGTCAAGGAAAAAAAGATGATTCCATTCTTTGGTCGGAAAGGTAATTTCGCGACAGTTGTGCTAGAAGATGGAAGGACAGTTACTGCAGACTGGTATGTCAATCGCTGTTTACCTGTTGTCTTGGAAAAATTTCGACAGTAGCGCCCTCAAAGCAGGATCCTCCTTCACGACTCGCGACAATTCTTCAGCGCACTCCGTAAACCGGACTGTTGAATATTTTACTATGGCAGGTGTCGAGATAATGAGTCATCCGTCACACACCATACCTGGTGCCCTCCGATTTTCATATATTCCCAAGATCTAAAGATAAAATTCGAGGTATTCGCTTTACGAGCCCTGAAGATGCGGTCAAAGCGTACGAAAATACCATAGAAGAGACCCCCAATGAAGAATGGGCACACTGCTTTGCTGCACAGCTTCCATCGAACGCGACAATGTGTAGAGTGGAACGGAGATTACTTCGAAAAACAATAAAAATATTGGCAACATTCTACATTAAGCCGTTTTTCATTTTCTAAACGGTTTCAGTGTTACCTAGGCACCTACCGCGTATTTAGGGATTCAGCGGAAGGGAACGGCAAAATTCCACTATATATCTTTGTAATTCACTTATCATTCTAGGCAACAAGGAGGTTGATGTTCCTCGAATTCTTTCTTTGTATTTTCTAAATAGCATCGTTGCTACAATATTTATATTAAAACATACACACGATAGTAAACCAAAAAGGACAACATTTAAAGTATTTACAGAAGTACTTATATTAGTTATAAAATAATTAAATATTTAAAGCACTATAGGGACTGACATAATGCAAACCATTTGTCAGTTCAGTCAACGGATAATTTAAAAGTTCAGATAATTCACGAATTGTTGTAACGCATCGTGTAATTCCCTTTTCGTTTATAGTAGGATTAAATTAGTTTCCTCGACATCGAACTCGCTTTTATAAAAAAACAAAAAAGTATGTATAAGAATCATAAATATTTTTAGAAATTTCAACGTAAATTGTACAAGACTTTTCCAATATTCCAATAACAATTTTTTGTTTGTTATAGAACAAATAAATTGTCCAGAACTATATTTCTCCTGATTGTCTGAAACAAGCGTTAGCTGTAAGTAGCCATTTCTCAAATCATAATATCTTTTCTGTCTGATAAGAATGTGTTCCGTTACGAAAAACTAATAATACGGAGAAAGATCGCCCCCGTTGTTTTTGTTACCCTTAATAATTCAAAATGTATCTAATTTAGAGGCTTATATTACGATAATTTTGTCTATTTACTGCTGTAGGCTCGTAAAATACAAACAAAACAAGTTATTATCATAATAACAACCAAGAAACAAAAAATGTATATTAATATTCTGTTTAGTTAATGCGACACATTAAATTTATACTTAAATCTTTGTATATCCTATTAGTCGAATATAGTAAAATAAAGAAATTTAATTTATTAATTCTTACACAGATAAAAAATAAAAAGGTGATATTGTGAGAACGATTCGACTTTCAGTTTATAATTCCTGATTTAGCTTCTTTTGATATGGTTCACCAGTTTAAGTTTGTTTTATACCAACAAAGCATGCGATGGCTGTATATTGACACAAGACAGCATACAGATGTTTTATAACAAATGTTCTGTGTAGTCAAATGACAATTGACTTTGATTTGTCTTGTGTCAAAAACAAGACAGCTGACATTGTTTTCCACCAAAGGCCGTTCTCTCAGCTTTGATAGTATCGAGGGATTTTTTATGAAAACTAAATTATTGTACAGTCTAATAATTAAAATTTCATTTTATCTCATTCTGATAGATTGTGTTACTTTTGCTGAAATAAGATATATTTGTTTTTTAATAGTTGGAATAATGTTTATACATTCCTTATTAAGTTGGAGTTGGTATTTTTAATAGTTGGAATAATGTTTATCCCTTCCCAGAACATAAGTTCTGAGGAATTATTTACGCCTTATTTAAACCCGTCAACATTTATGACAACCTTTCCGAGTTCGGTCATTGCATTGTAAAATTATATGATAATCCTACCTTGTCTTACAACAAAATTTTACAACGACAGAAAAGACACTGATACTGATTCTAAATGTTCTTGCAAAACTAGACAGGTAGATTAACATTATCATTAGTGTTCTGAGTCATCGCAGGTACCGTATATGAAAACTTCATTATCGTCCGTAGTGATTTAGCGCATCAATCTAAGTTGAGCGCAATGAGATTATATTTTGTTTTATAACAGTTTATAGGTATACTGCAGGCTTTGAGAATTTTCGTCAGAGACTTGTTGGTGCCTATAATATGTCTATAGTAATAATATAAGGCTACCATACTTTCAGCTCATTATTAACAGCCTTGCAGTGGTCTTTATCAGTGCATTTTGTATTATTAAAAAAAATATATTATATAAATAAGGATATCCTAAAATTTATTTTAATCTTGAAAACCGTTTATGTACGTCCTTGGCTTAAGATTTTTTCATCGTCATTATCTAGTTTCTCATACCTCGTAAACAATTTTTTTATGTATGACGTATGCTGTTTGTTCAATGAATAATTTATGAGTGTTTTCGTTTATTTATAATATATACCGTAAACATAATAACTAACTTTATTACAGTTAATACATATAATTGACAAATGTCATAAAAGTAAAACAACAAAGAGGCTATCACACCGTGTATATCTTAGTTACACGTGATAGAAAGAACTCCGGCATCAATAGGAAAAATCTTAAAATTATGTAACACAATAGCTAGAAATAGCTTCAATATCTTTCTGAACAGGACATTGTCTTGGAGATTGTCAAGATGAATTATAACGAAAAACATTAACCAAGATATGGAATCGCTTTAAAATACATTCAACATTCAAGTTCGATAATTGTTATATTATAGTCGATTAATATAAGAACATAATCTATGTATGTAGCCTCACACTATTGCTGAAACACATAAGTCTTTGGGCTTGTCAGACAGAGGTGACAACGTTCGTAAATATAATGAGTTATATTTAACCAATATGAATTTAATGTGTTACACAGTCTGTGTTTGGTTTTTTATAGAACATAGGACAACCGAGCAGGAGGCTCATCCAATATTAAGTGATACTGGACACATGGACACTCAATGGCAGAGGGCTTGAAAGTACATGGCCGGTCTGTGACCAACGGCCGGAATAATCGCATACATAGAATTATACAATTGGTATTTTTTATGTAATAGCAGGCAAACGGATAGGAGGCTCACCTAAGTGATACCACCGCCCATGGATACTCACATTGCCAGAAGGCTCGCAAGTACGTTGCCGGCCTTTCAACTGTGTGTGTGGTAGTAGCCTTTTTGCCAATGATCGTTCTTCTTGGCAACTATTTACAAGAGAATAAGCCTCTTGTATAAATCTAAATAAAAGCATGTGGAAACTTTATTTATAAAATTCCTTAAGAACATTGTAGTCGTAAGCGTAGCACTAACATACATCTTCATGATAAATTTAATAGAAATTCATTGGTTTTCTGCATGTATGTGTTAAAAAGAATTTAAAAAGGTTTTTTTATCAATAGTTGCTTCTAATTACTATATTTATACTGTATTTATAAACCTTCTGAATTAAACAAACTTCTGTCGTAGCGAAACTAATTATAGCGACCTAATTATATCCAGGGGGAAATCGCAAAATAGTTTATCTATAACTAATATTTGAAATAAGTAAATATAACGCGAAAATCGAGTATTATAAAATAACAAAACATACATAACATCTAATAGAAATAAATAAATCCTAATGTTTTTATTAAATTTTAAATATTTATTACTTATAATTACTAAATTGTATGTTTATTATTATCAAAGACAACGACTAATACTTAAAAAGATATGTTTATAATAAATACAATGTCTATATAAAAAAATATCTAAAATCACTTACCTTAATAATAAAATGAAAAAATCGATGTACACAATCACGAAACTATATAAATTTAAGGCAACAACTTTTAAAATGTCATAATATCCGGTTTTACTAATATATCCAAAAAAAGTTCGCTTCAACTTTATAATGCGTAGAGCGACGTGCACATCGTACGGTATCTGTAATCGGACTGAAGAACTAAACTCTTTAGAGTTGAGAAACTTGGCGTGACAGCCTCTTTTGCTTAACGTCATAAATGAAAGCCTTCGTGAGAAGACAATATGCAATTTCAGTCAATGATACAAGTGATGTTGTTAAGTCATCGTATAAAGATAACTAGATTAAGATGAAGGCCAGTAAATCCCAGACGTTATAAAATGAAATTATCTTTTGTTTGAAATTCTCTACTCCCAACATGGGGCAGATATTTGTGTATGTTTCATCTATTAATTTTAGACGTTGATTTTAAGATATACATGCAGGATTTCTTTCTATTGTTGTTGTGTATTGCTGCTGAACACAGGTCCAAAGAGCCTAAAAGGAACATTTGTGAGGTACCAAAATCATTGAATTTTCGATTAATTCAGAACTCTTTAGACTTTTTTTTGTTTCCCAATTCGGTGCAATTCAGTTCTTTTCGGGGTTTGTGGCCTTGTTGTCATAACAGTTTTAAAAATAAGTATAGCGTGAAATAGCGAAAGGCCACATACAAAATCAACTTAGTAATTACTTTATTTATTATTATTTTTCTTCCATTAGTTGTATAACAATAAATATATTTATCTTTTATTCATAGGATTGATGTTGCATTCTGAAAATGAATTTTCACTTTGACAGCACTTGCTGTGTGCGCTTTTTGTTTTTAGAATGTCGTTTTGAGTTAAAGTTTTTTTAGATACAATGAACTGAGTTATATCGAATGTAAATAGCCCAAGTCCAGACAGTTCTGTTACAAATGAAAATCTATTTTATTAAATGAATTAATGTAATATCATTACAATTTCTACCTATATATTTATTAAAGCCTCAGCAAAAAATAAAATAATATTCTATTTAAAATGGCCACCTTTGGCTTTTATACAGGCCTTTAATCTATGATTTTACGCACTGTTTCCAAGTGAAATTTGAAAATGCCACCACTGCTTGCTCCAAAGATTTTTTAAGAGACTCAATGTCGCCGTGTCGTTTAGAGCAGGACCTGTTCTCTAAAACAGACCATAAGTTGATGTCTGGGCTAGATGAGGGCCAGTCTTCAGCTCTCATAAAGGCCAGAACGCCGGTAAAGCCAGGATTGGGTAGTTCGTGCCTTGTGACCAGGTGTAGTAACCTGCTGGAAAGGCCACGGTATATTTTAATAAGCTAAGAGTTTTCACAACATGATCCAAGGCTGATACAATTCTATCTATCTTGATACAATTTGGCTAAAGTTATCACTCCTTTTTTTACAAAAATGTAGTTTTGTGACTCCTTGATTGAAGACACACCCCACCAAACCATCACTGACGCAGTACGATGACCACGTTGTATCATTCCGACCAATGAGAAGCTTCTTTAGAACTATTAGTATACGTTTTATCGTTTTGTTAAGTGTAGTGTTTTTTGAATCGTGAAATTTTTTTCGACAATAAAGTATCTGTGCTTTTCATCAGCATATCGCGTCAGAAGGGATTTGGATCGATCTATAATTTTTAATTGTAAAGATTGATTTTGGGATAACATTTTTTGTTCGACGAATACTTACTTTAACAGCATAACAGCCTTTGGAATTCTAACAGCACGCGACCATACCGATAGTTTTTGGTCTTCGATACACGAAGTGTTGTTGTATATGTTGATAGTACGATATACGAACATACGGCTGATACCAAGCTTTTGGAGTGTCTGGAATATGACCGACTGCTCCATACCCAATTTGTACAAGGCGATCACTGCAATCCTATTTTCTTTAACACCCCATTCCATATTGTAATTTAAACACGAAAAAATATGTGAAATGGGACAAATATGAAAAGAAATTTTAATATAATACACGTGTTCCAAATTAAAAAGTTGAAAAAAAAAACAATACTGTTTATGTAACAGTAACCATATTTATGGCGCGACTAGACCAGTTTTACATATATACACATTTGATATAACTCGGTTCAGTAGTGTGCACTTTTTGTTCATTGGATAGGGGACCAAGGATCCTACGGTGCGCCCAAAATAGGCAGTCATCGCAGCCCATGGACACCCATTTTAATGGCTGCGTAATAAAATATTTTACATAACGAATAATTGACTTTTTTGCGTTTAAGTCTTCTCTAGAAACGACTGCCCAAACATAATTTCACGTTTATTGGATATAAAGATTAAGGAACTTAACTAAAATATGAAGTAAAAATTAAATATTGTAATATTGCGATATATTTATAAACAGCCCAGCAAATATGAATGCAGGCGACTCTTTACTACCCGAGCTATGGTACGGAAACAGAGAGCACGGGAAGGCGGAGTTCATATATTAGACTAAACTTACATCTTATAGAAAGCACTAGAAGCTGATGAAGTAGATCTTTCCAAAAGAAATGCGCTGCTTATAATAATATTAAACGTCTTGTTAAAGTCACAATGGTGTATTTCTATTAAATGATTATATTATACCCTTAAATAGTTATGTAAAAACAAAACAGTTCGTTTAACTTCTATAGAAATTTGAAATCGAGCGAGAACAAATGTTTACGTTTCAAGATCTCGCAAACACCATATTTCAAATAAACATCAATAAACTCGGATTTAGCAACGTATTGCATACTTCACAATTCTAAATCGAGACACACTCGTTCTTGTTTTTTATTTTTCAAATTATCACAATAATCGTATACTGTAGTTTTATTATGATTGAAAAGTGCCAACTGCGTGTCTTTGTTTCATATAAAACAAAAGAAAACCTGGGGCTACAACATTTTTAGGTCTGGGCTTCAAATAGCAAGCAAGATCAACCTCCTGTGCCTGAGACACGCCGTTGGCTTTTGGGGCCTAAAGGAGGAAACCGGTTTGCCTCACGAAGTTCACCGTTTGAGCAAATGTTAAATGCGCACATAGACAGTCCATTGGTACACTGCCGGTATTGAACCTACGATCTTAACGATTGCTGGTTGTTTTATATAGTCTGATACCGTCTGTAACCTTACGTCTCCTGGTGCAGACATCCCGTAGTTATTTATATATTCACTATTTATAAGTTTATCTACGTCTGCAGGGTTTAGGGATTGATAGGGTTGTAAGTTTCTAACATCTCACCCTCTCATATATTTAGTTTGAGAGGCGGCCTGCTCATATATATGTCACATCCAACTAGTTTAATTAGCTGTTTAATTAACAGCCTAACCATTGAACTAAACAGCTCCGTTTAACTAACGGGCTGAACACCCAACAACATTTAATTAACTGGATATGCTTAGGCCATTCCTATGATACAGTCAGATAAAATTAAATTGCTTAAGTCAAATTCACATTATTATAGTCACTACACTCTTCAATTGTACTTGTTTTTCATGGAGCTTTGGAAAACATCATCAAAGTTTTGATTTGCCGACGTCTTATTGACAGTTAGAAGAGTTTCGTTCCAAGTTTGAAAGTGGAAGTAAATTTAAATTAACAGTCAACAGGCTAAGCAAGTAATGAAACGTCATCGATGCAAGTCATTTGCCTAGCTGTTTTATTAAATAGCTGAATATGATTTAGGCCGCTAGTTAAACGGATAGGCTGTTAATTTATTGCCTAATTAAACTAGTCGGCTGCGACATATACACTACATATACTATACAGATACTCCTGATATTTAATACATGTAAATTTAACCACACATTACACAGTCCATTGGCTGGCAAGCTGTACAATATGCATCACAGAGTCACAGTGTATAAAAGCGTACAGTTAAAAATTTTCTTCCATACTGATAATAGCTTTTATTGACGTTTTTAGTAAAAAAATATTTTCCGTTAACTACTGTTTTTCCTTAAGTATTTTCTTAATTTAAAAATTATTGTTTATAACATAAGAGTCATGATAAATATGCACTGTTGATTATAAATGTCTATAATCTGTCAAAATATAAACAGATACGTTCAATTTAAAGTATCAATAGCAAGTACAAAACTTTTAAGCTTATTTTCGACTTCCACAACACTTCGTATCGGCCTCCGTTCGTAGCGACAAATTCAGGCTACGCTTTACGATGCTACGATTTTATTGAACCGAAAAATGCTACAAAGGCATAGAATGTTAGGCGGTTGAATTTCAATAGTCACTGCTAAAACCAATCAATCACCGACGCTGACATGAATTGTATTTAGATTTTATAGACAAAGATTGAAACATTTTATATCTTAAAAAAATTCAATATGTATGTTACGGACAACGAACAAAGCAATTTAGAAAGCTGGTGAACGAAGCTGTCAGCCAGATGTTGATCTAGGAAACGGTCGGCGGGTGCGCAGTAGTTAGATGTATAGTTTAGGCTTAAGTTTAAGTTATTATATGTATGCTTGTTAGATAGATTTACGCAGCCGTTCCGGACGGACGTTAGTTATAAGCTTGCTTCGCTTTGTAATTTTGTTTGACCATTACTAACGTTCGACCAATAAACGGAACATTTACAACTCCACTACGAGTTTGATTTCGAAAGTAGCGACGGTGGTTCAGATCGAGCCATTGTACATTCATTAACATTTATAATTTTTCACGCTTCTTTCTTTACTGTAATGGCAATATTAAATTAAGTTTTGTTTCAATATTTCAAAAGCATTACGCAATTGCAGTTGTTCAATTTCCAAAATTCTACACATTTCGACCGTTTTCTAAGGCAGTTTTTGCCGCGCACCACCACTATGTGGAACCAGCTGCCCACTGAAGTATTTCCGAACCAATTCGACTTAACGTCCTTCAGGAGTGTATCAATTATTAAAAGGCTGGCATCGTAGTCACGAGGCCTCTGGCGTTGAGAGTGTCCATGGGCGGCGGTATTACTTAACATCAGATAAGCCTTGTGCCCGTTTGCCCTCTGTTCTATAAGAAAATCCTTGTAAAACACTTGGCGATTAAATAGAGTGGCTTAGTTTCGTACTAGTTTCTCTCACCCGATCTACTCCCTTGATTTGTGATCTGATAGTAAATGTATATCTTATTTCTTTTTAATTGACTTTCATAAAAATGTGACTAAATACAATTTGGATTTGAAATATTAATTTTTTCATACCTAAACTAATCATTTGGTATTTTAACATGACACAATACTCCAGTGTCTTATACTTTTTGACCGTGCCAACAATTTTTTTTAAATAACGTATATGTCAGTGATAATATAATGAATGAAATTCATTGTCTTTATTGAAATGGCAACACCACGCAATATCATAGATATCTTACAGGTTGTAAATTGTCAATGTTTCCAACTGAATTTGTCAGTAGTGCGTTGGATAGATTGTTGAGACTTGAGTTCAGTTGCTCTCTGATCAGCTTCTTCGCTGGACGTGCTCACTGACTTATTTTAAAATAAAATCCAAATTTCAGACGACGATAGTAATAACTATCTGGCTAATATTAATCCATTCGTTTCGCCGACATATTTCAGACAATAATTTTATTCAGCTGCTGTACTCACTCTACTAGGCTCGCCGTGAATCCTGGCTTCTTTCGAAAGGCTTGATAAAAATTTATTTCAAGTTCTGAATATTCCTACGAAAGCCTAATGAAATGTAGGCTTTCGTTGGAATATTCATCAAACAAAATCTAGGACAGATTATACAGTGTTTATCTTCGAAAGCAAAGGGTCATTTACATAGAAATGTCTAAACATTGGCATAATGAGATATTTGTATACTTACACAATTCTGTGACGTAAATCACGTTATCCTTGGGCCTAGCTTAAGCATTGTATAATGTTATAGTTTAGATTCTTCCTAGTTTTATACATCGCTGCATTTTTACTTTCAGGCTATTCCACATATAGTATTAATTCGTATATATAGTTCTTAGGTGAAGCCAGATCTTGTAATTAGCTTGTTAGTCTTTAAGTTAGATTACTGTTATTTGACAATTTCATGTCCAGTCTCAAAAAGCTTTTAAAAACTTTGTTACTTAAATATAAAAATTACACCCAAAGGAATCTAGCTGAGTAATGAAGTCTTTTGTTTACGTTTAGTTTTGTCATTTTGTTTATTTGGGATGCCAAGTTAGTAATACCTTAAAAATCTAATAAAGCTTGTTAAAAATAAAAAACATTAATTCTCGGAATAATGATTAGAATGAGACTTAAATAAAAATGTGGTTACCATAGTATCCATTTTATCTTGTCCATTCCACTTAAAATGGGTTCGAGATCACGTCTCAAATGGTAAATTCATACCACAGTTCCCTTAATTTAAAAGCCAGACACGTTTTTACTTTTTAGTCAAATTTTTCCGGAAGTACTTAGAGCTGCGTGTCTAACGTAATTTCCTGTATAATGCCGTCAGATCTGATAAGAAACTCAATTTACTTCTCTAAATAAGGAATATCAGAAATAAAGGTCCTTCATAGTTGAGTATTGAGTCTTCCTGAGGCCGTGCTATGGAATCACAGCTGTGGTGGACCTTTCCTTTGTGCGAACACGCTCGCTCGAAGGGTAAAGGAAAACATCGTGCGGAAACCGGCGTACTAATAATGATAATCTAGTGCGTTATAACCCTATATGTGTGTTGGTCTCAGATTGCATCTGTTTCATTGATCATTTTATTTCATAAACCTTCTGACAAATGTCGTAGATTTTTGGATTTGAGACACACCGGTTTCTTCACGATGTTTAACTTCTCCAAGCAAGTGTTAGACAGTTAGTGACGAATGTAGGCATGAACGTCTGAAGCTACTAGACCAATACCGCTTCAATGAAGCTGCTAATAACAAGGCCATCCCTAACCAAAATAAACAACACGTGTAAAGACTAAAAGATTAACTAATAAGATAAAAAATATCAAGAAACACAGACACCTGAGGTATTGTAGTGTGTTAATTTTTGCCTCGGGCCTTCATTTGGTCGAACATTAATTATAGATATAGAACCGCACAATAGATTCTAAGTTTAATAAAGCTTTGTACGTCGTATTAATCTTTGCAGTATTTATTTTGTTGAAGGTAATTATTAATATATGATACTGGCAATAAAGATTAAGCTTTAAATTAACGGATTAACTTTATTAGCAATAACGCGGTCGTCAGAGCCATGAGGGGTCCATGTTGAGATATAATATCAACTATATTATTAACGCATGTTTATGATTTTATAGTCTAAATTTAAATAACTTGATGTACGCCGTGTGTAATAAAGGTGTGCTTATAGGAAAAAAAGTGAATATTATTCTGCAATAAATAAGTTTTAATCTATTTTTAACAAATTTGGTACTGTGAAACAATGATTTTACTATTCAATTGTAAATTGTAATTTTTAAATCATTATAGCAGTAGTCAAAATAAAACCATGGTACAAATAAATAGATTAGATGATTTTAATTTTTGTGATGATTAAATTTTTTTGATGTATCGTTTGCATTTAAGCTATTTAACATTCCCGATCTTCCTTCACCACGACAATGCTTCAGCGCACACCGTAAAACGGACTGTTGAATATTTGACTATGGCAGGTGTCGAGATAATGAGTCATCCGCTATACAGTCCTGATCTGGCGCCCTGTGACTTTCATTTATTCCCAAGAAATAAAGATAAAACTCGAGGTATTCGCTTTTCGAGCCCTGAAGATGCGGTGGAAGCATACGAAAATGCCATAAAAGAGAACCCTTAGGAAGAATAGGCCCACAGCTTTTCTCAGTGGTTCCATCGAATGCGACGATGTGTAGAGAGGAACGGAGATTACTTTGAAAAACAATAAAAGTATTGGCAACTTTCTACATTAAGCTGAATTTCATTTTCTAAATATTTTCAGTGTTGTCAGGTAAATTATGATTGCCTATATTTATGAGACTATTTTTGTTCGTTTGTTTGACCGTCTGATTCTCAAGTTATTTGGAAGTTAAAATGCGTTCGATCCATATGTCAACTAAAAAGACACGTCAGGCACAGAAACCTACTTGACTCTAAAGAAGAATCATCAACGACGAAGTCCCAAGTCAATATGAAGCCATTAGCCACACTTAGTATATAAATCGTTTAGCAAATAAAAAAGTTGAAATAGAAAACGTCGAAAATGTAACCCAAGTAGAGGGGCTCTCTCCCGAGGAATCCAAGTCATATTGCCAAGGAAGCTGTCGACTGGAATCCCCTAGGCAAAAGATAACCTGTCTGTCCTAGCGCTTGGGTGAAATTAAAAGATCTGCCGAAATTAGACCAGCTAGATCCGGAGACTAGAGAGCCTTATTCGAAGCCAGTTTCTTAAATAGCAGCCATTCAACTGGATTTGTGCGCGAACCTTTTCAACATTTTACTGTCAACCTGTGTAATATTTAGTGTTACGAGTATTGTCGCGTACATCTATCTTTAGTAGTAGTCAACTATTATTCTAATTTTCAACAATACATTGCTGGGAGTTATAGCTTTTGTAAATATAATTTTCCAAGCGTAGGCCAAATGGCTTAAGCCTTTGATTATCAAACCGTGGTATTAATATTATCTTATCGTCCAAACTCGAAAGAAGTTCAAATACTACCAAGATTATAGGTATTCACAAGTGCAGAGCTATAGTGTTTGATATCTAGTGGACTATTAGCTTAAAGTACTCGTGAATACACAAAGTTATACGAAAGTAGAGTATTTTTCTAATAAAACCTAATGCTTAGGTTAGAGTGCAAGTAAACCTTCTGTTTCTACCCTCATACTAATGCAAAATATATTGCGTATTATGGTCGAGTGAAACTATTTCCAGGCTTGATCCGGCGTTGCGTAGAGATGCACTTTCTACAGCATTAACCATGGAGAGTGTTCAGAGGAGTTGTGTTTACTAATTAATACCTGCAGCTGAGTTTCACCATCGGATACAAGGCAGAATACAAAGTACCATCCGTATTGCCTCGACGTCCAACAACTGAGCGTTTTAAAGGCGATTTTTGGCGCGCACCAATACTATGTGGAACCTGCCCAGTAAAGTATTTCCGAATCAATTCGACTCAGGGTCCATAAGAGTGTAACAATTCATAAAAGGCCGGCCACGATTTCTGGCATTGAGTGTCCATGAGTGGTATCACTTAACATCAGGTTAGCCTCCTACCCGTTTGCCTTCTGTAACACAAAAAATGTTTTTTAGACTTTACAATATAATCTACTATAAAAATAAACAACTGACATTTTTGATGATAGGATTTTTGTTAACTCAATTTCAAGCTTTTTTCGTGAGTTGCGGACAGAAAACGTGCTTTTGTTGTACTTGTTAGTTTTAAATAACATTTACTTTTATGGTTAGTGTCAATAAATAAATATCCGCTGTACCAGGGGTTCTCCTAGAAAAAATACTGCCAGACATAGCCAAGGCATTAGATAAAAATATGAAGTCTGAAGTCTTTGGTATCTCAAGTCACAATCTCGTCTTGAGATCTGTCTGATATTTATTTATTAAAAATGCACTAACATACAAACACTTACAGAGAATACACAATGATAAAAGAAAAGAAATTATACATAAGAAATAAACTGCAATAAACTGGATTAAGAAATAAAATGTAAAATTTTATATATTTAGACTTTCCAATTGCTAATATTGCTCACGTCACACTTTATACAGAAATGGTTGAAATTAGATTTAAGTTCGACTGACGTTCTTGAAACCAGAGCCTATACATCCTTTACGCAATGTATTATTCTTATCTGGTGCGATATGATCTGCACACGACCTTAGCGTAGACATTTAGGATAGGTTTGTTAAATGCCGAAGCGCAACAAAAATAAATCAGTCCCATGCTTCCTTAAACCAGTAATTTCGTAGCCGAGTTAGACTGTTCTTTAGAATTTATTAATGTACTAGTACATATAGTTTAAGTTGGAATAGACTTTTAATTAATTCAATTACACACTACACAGCACCCTAATAAATGTATTACAACGCCATCTGTTGCCATTTATAAGTGATAACAATATTCAGAGAACAGGAGGTTGTTTGAACAAGAAAAAAGTACGAAAATATCAGGATAATGTTCAGGATGTCGCTAATTAAGGATTGACACGAAATTAACAGTACAACATGCTATTTTTAGGTAGAAATTTATTAAATTACAGGTGGATTGTCGGTCCCTTTTCACGAACTTCAACTTGTGGTGTTAGCAATGTGTTAAGCGGAATTTGTGTAATGTAGCAAGAAGATTTGATGACTTAATACATAAGTAACAGTCTATAAACAAAAATATATAATATTAACATATTTTAGACATTCATATAAGGAATTCAAAGATCGTAGTGATTAATGTATACTCCAACGTGACTTCATTCATTTAATGCTCATACTAACCTTCTTGCAAATTTATTCATTATTTGTAATTCAAGAGATACTAAACTAAACGGATCTACGGCTCGCTTACCTGCTACTTTTAATGGTCCAGTTAATAATCTATCTTGCTCTTACAACTTAATTACTAACAAATATGAAAATATTGAATATTGATATATTTTACAACAAACGTCGAACTTATCGTAACTTTGTTTATCTTAACTTTGCTTAAGCTTATTTTTCCATTTAGTTTCAGGTATTTTATTTTATTTTAATTATTTTTCCCTTGCTAGCTTTCTAATATAATTGATGTGTGTGTGTGTATAATTTATGATTACATATTTTGCTGTAGAACGCCAAAAATCTGCGATTAATACAATACCGAGATTTTTCAGGTTCTACAACTTATTATTTTATTTATAAGTTGTCATTCCTCTAAGCCCCAACTAAGGAGTCAATTTACCTAACACGCTTAATCTGAATGTCTGGAGTTTGATGTCCTTAATAATTTTCAGTTTATGGGCAAATGCTTGGTTATAAAAAAGAGATACATGTATCTCTGCTGAGCCCAACAGAATTGTAGTACTAAACGTACAATTTGAGTAAAACGAAATGTTGTATTTTCCTTCCTTATCTATCCAATCTATATCATCTCCTTTGAATGAAGACTAAAGTAATCAGGTAAGGATATTGATAGCTATCTAAACTTACTCGAAAACAAAAGAAAACTTATCTACCTTAGAGATTGAATGGACCACACACACAGGGACGTGCGTACGTACATTCTCATCAGTTGGGGCCTCAATGAAAAAGCGATTTTGAGTCTACTAACATCACATAGGTTTTGATTTTAGCCAAAAAGTTATAAATATTTGAATTAAGTTTAAAAAATATATTTTGTATTGATTTCTGTATTCTAATTTCAATTCATCGTGAACTCAAATGAAATATCATTAGTTCGAATTGAAACAGGACCTTAGATTTCCTCCAGTACGACCCTGCACAGATCCATTTAGAAATAAACAAAGGTAGAAAGGATAAGGAACATAGAACAAAAGACCAAACAGGTGGAACATAATAAGATATTTTAGGCCAAAAGAGTTATTTGTATACACTATGGCCGAAATGAAAGTATTAAATTATTTATTATTTTTAGAAATGTTACAAGAACAAGAGAATGTTATTAGTCGGTATTTATGTAAATATCCTTAACAACAATATTCTAATAATGAGAATATTAATGTCAGGCATATGCCTGCGAAGGGAGGTTGCCGCATATGCATATGAAGTACTCGCGTATACTTAATATTATTTGCATTTTTAGTACAGTGATTTGTTTTTACTTTAAGAAAACACTTATTAACGGATTGAAGCTATGTATTACTATTAAAAACTTATAATTATTTAGATAATTTTAAATGAAGTTTTGCGTGATTTTCAGCGTCACAGTGACACGGTAATGTGTAAAAGCTATGTTAACAAAAGACAATAATTTGTTTTTACTTTCAATATGCTTGTTTGAAGTTTCGTAGCAATGTTGGCCTATCAGCTAAGCCTTGGCATCAATAGTATTTTTTGCCCTCAAAAGCATTGCTGTATTACCACGAAATTAATTTTGATCCATTTATTTTAACAAACAAGTTTCTTCACACAATCATTTATTCAGATAAGTAACGCGATGTACACTTATGAACGTCAAAAAATAAATACATCATTAATAATTCTTATTTTACATTTACTGCCTGTTCTTATATCAAGGGCGTAGAACGGAATAGAAGAACTGTCAATAAAATCTCCGCCACTCTTTTTAATCGCCATGTTTTGTGTTTTACACAATGTTTGTAAGGAGCTGCAACCATTACAACATGTTCCACATGACATCTTAAATAATTAATAATAATTTAAATTAAAAACAAATATTTGTCCTCTATCAGCAGGAGGCATGGTGAAATAGGAGCAGGTACTTATATTCTCGTTGGAACAACACGAAAATACATGGTCGAAATAACTAACATCACCGCATACACGAATTCAAGTCCGACCAGTCACCACAAGTAGCACCCGTTCACGAGTATCACGCATGGTCAGCCATCGGCCCCCTCTCTCTAAATAATAATAATCTCTGAGGTCGTAGATAAGATGCTCGGATGTGCACCAATGCATGTCTATGTGCGCGTTTTATCACCGGCTCTTATGGTGAAGGAAAACATCGTGGGGAAATCGCTATGCCTTAGACCTAAAAAGTTGACGGCCATGGTCTTGTATCAGCTCTACTTCCTGGAAAGCTGATCATCTAGTTACCTATCAGAGAAAAACAAATGACGGTACATTAGGTTGTAGCGCCACTCATTGGCCTTCGGACCAATGCACAATGAACGTTAACGATTAACATCCGGTTTCTATATTGAAAATACCAATCGTATTTCTTACTAATTATTTATTTTATGGAATAATCAACTATTGAAGAAATATCTAGTGCCAAATGTTGTCACTATTTTATAATTAGAATTTTCAATTTTAAAAATGTTTGTTCATTTTACTAACCTTCCTCAAACCCCGGTACGTTAATAAGGTGTAACTTTGAAATAGAGATTTAGGCGAACCCCCTTTTAATGAACACCTCAATTTAGATGAACAGATGCCGAAATCATGCCATTAAAGCCCCTTGAACTTCATTTGCACTGTTTTTTACTTTAAATAGGTTTAAAAAGATATGTTTTATAAAGGTTATTACTTATTTATAATGTAGTATTTATATATGAAACATAAATCAATGGTGCAACAACGTTTGAGGTCTGGGCCTCAGATTTCTGTATCTGTTTCATGATCGTTTGTGAATTGAATAGGCAAGTAGGTGATCACCCTTCTGTGCCTGAAACACACTGTTGACTTTTTGGGTCTAAGGCAAGCCGATTTCCTCACGACATAGAAAGAAAATCCATTGGTGCACACCCGGGGCTCGAACCTACGACCTCAGGGATGAGTGTCGCACTTGAAGCCATTAGGCCAACATGCTCATTCATATATGAAAACGTTGTTTAAAAATGTAATTGTTTATAGATATTATTAAAAAAATTATAAGTTGGCGCCTGGTAGATAGTACCGGTGACTCCAGAGCTGGTGCTTTTCTCGCTCAACGAATACGTATCACAATACCGCGAGGAAATACTGCCAGCTTTAAATATACTCTACCAACAGGAGAACAAACATTCGTTATCTAGGGGAAGAATATTGATTTTAAAGATTTTGTTTTTAAATCGTTGTGTCTGTACAGCTTGCCAGTTAGTGGACTGTGAAATGTGTATTTTAATTTAATTGTAATATAAGTCAGAAGTATTTTTATAATATATATATTTTTCAAAGGCCGGTAACGCACCCTCTAAAATGGGATGTCTGCCCTTTTAAGGCAATCCATAGTCTCGTTTGTCCCCCTATCGGTATGACCTTAGAACCTAAAAATATGGCTTCCTACAGATTTACTGTAACACAAATATTGAATATATAAATAAGTATATAGATCTCTGCACTAAATAAGTATATATGCACTACACTAAGAGACCTAAGGTAACAGATGGAGACCCACGGGTGGGATCAAAGGTTCAAGGCAGTGGGATTTTCTCAAAGCTCAGCTCACCAAGATAATTGTTGGCTTGAAAGAGTTGCAACTTTAAGGTAAAGCAAGAAATGAATAAAACAGCAATATTCAAACCTCATCTATTGTTACAATACAATATTTTAAAAACTACTTACACTAATACAATATACATACAATCTATTGAGCTGTGCTCAGCAAAATGGCAAGAAAATTAATTTGTGGTGTTAAATCGCAACAAGTGATTGTAGCGCCAAATATTTAGTTAAGTTCATACCTCCACGGAAATTGTATTATAATGAACTTATATTATATTAGAATAAATATTAACATGAATTAATTTCCTTCATATACATAGACAAAGAAATAACATATATTACTAATAAAACACACAAAATAATAACAAGGTACTTTTAACCGTGTAATGTGTGCATTATGGCTGTAACTGGTCCTGGCTCAGCAATATGCTGCGGAGCAGACGAGAGAGCAGATACCACAACAGTTAGTTTGCGCCTCAGACGCAAAAAATTAAAAATAATCTAATTATATAAATAGTAACAGTGTGAGTAAAGAAGTCTTTGAAGATTTGTCTGTAAAAGTATTCACTAAATTAAAAACAATGAGAATAATTGTTACTAAAACTGTTTTTAGGTGGATTCAAAACTAGATTTCATTACTGTAATCTTTTTTGTTTGTTTTTCTCTTTTCTGATTCACTCATGCACACATAGAGAGCACAATATAATCAGATAACCTACTATTATCCTAAAAGCATCTGTGTGCTACAACAAACTCAGAGTGCGCCGAGAATTTGCGCTTACAATGTATTAGATAAAGTTGTTACGTGGAAATTAAAACAATCCATCAGCGCTCCAGTCCTCAAGGTGCCTGATCGTTAAGAGGTGACATCGAGCATACCCTCATCGAAAACTAACCTCTCTTACTATGACACAATGTATTAAAATAATTAATGAACTGCATAGATTAATAGACATTTTTAATTGTCCATTGACTGAACTGACAAAAGGTTTGCTTCATGTCAGAAATAGTTTGGCTTATTGTAAATAGTTTAATGTACGGTACGGTTACATGTTGTGTTGTTTTTTTCTATGTGTAAATAATTGTTCTATAAATATATGGCACAAGTGAACCAATTAGAAGTTTGAATTTGTACAGAGAATGATGACATACATAATGGCTTATTTATTTTACTTGAGGTTATTTGAAGGTCTGACGAGAACAAGCAAAGTTTTGCTATTAAGCGTCTCAGTATTTTTATAGCTTCTACTTTTATATGATTTTGATGAAGTTCATCAGTCTGTATTTTAATAATACAATAAGTTTCACGGTACTAAAAGTTGCGCCTCGTAAATCTGGGTTTCTTATGAAATGAATTTTTAAATTTTTTTTCAGTTAGAATATCAATTTGCTTTGATGAATTTCAAATCGTTTTCCAGAACTTTTCATTATATCTTTAAAGGGCTATGTAACTACATAATAATACATTTTAAATTATTAAATTTTTGATGTTATACGTTTATTGTGCGCACTCAAAAAACGGTCACCATGAAGTTAACATAGTCAACATTTTCCATTTATTTAATTATGCACAAATATTTATTTTGTGATGTGTAAATAAACTTTATTTAACTAGATAATGCGTTATAATAAAACTTTCTATGTATGAATACCTTTTTATATTGTTAATGTAATAAAAAAAAAAAATTTTATCTTGTTACGCCAAAGAAGTATAACTATTACGCGTGTGCTTAAGTACACATGTTTTTTTATTTATTTATTAAAGTACACCACATAACATCTAATGCATTTTCTATAGTATGTGTGTGAGTGCGTATGTGTGCATGCACGCTTAACCTGGGAGTAGTGAGTGATTTATTGCTGAATGCGCATATGCTTAACTTTATCAAAATCACTTTGAACGTTAAATATTAAAATGGTGGTTATTTAATGTATCCCATAACATAATCTAAAATGCATGACAATTACGCTGAGCATCAATTATACAAAAAAAAAATATAAAAATTTTACGTATCCAATTTTACATAAAAATACTCATCATATTTTTTGTGTAGTTACCGACTTGTAACATTAAGTCAACTTTCTGACTTCGACATTAGAATTTGACACTTGACTCAAACTCACTCACTTGACCACGATACAGGTATTACTAATTCCACGTCATTGAGAGTGTAGGTCGAGAGAAATAGCCAGCGTAAAAACCCCTGGTACTCTTTTAAAATAGCAAATCATCATACATAATTACTTTAACAAACAACACTTATTTTAAAACAACTATCGAAAATGAATTAAAAGCAGCCTGTCTAGCACTAGTCCCAGGCCCTTTTATCAACTAGAAAATTGTTAACTTTATAGTCAGCCATTTTACACAGCTTTTCTTTAAAACATTACTTAATTTTATGAAAAGGCTGAGATAAAAGAGCCTCTGGGATGTTATTAAAGAAAAGTATCCCTTTTCTCAAAAAAAGAATTACTAACTTTAGATATTGTAGTACGCAGCCAGCGTTTGTTCCTAGTATTAACAGGTACGTACTTACTGTCCCACTTTGTACCTAGACTTTAAAATTGCAAAGCAATGCGATGTCCTGTTTGAAGTTTCATTTTTTTTTTTAATTTAAAGTTAATAGTAATTAATTCAAGCATTTCATTTTGTATTAAAGTATTATAATATTATTGTAATGAATATCGACGCTCGGTGGACGGAGGAATTGTCACCACCGTCTTGTTATAAATAAATAAAAAACCGTGCAACGTATTAGTTTTAATAGCTAGGTAACACTGAAAATGTTTAAAAAATGAAAAAACGGCTTAATGAAGAAAGTTGCCAAAAGTTTTATTGTTTTTCGAAGTAATCTCCGTTCCTCTCTACACATCGTCGATCATTCGAAGGTACCACTGAGTAAAGCCCATCCTTCCTTAGGGCCTACGGTTCTACGGCATTTTCGTAGTATTTCACCGCATCTTCAGGGCTCGTAAAGCGAATATGTCGCGTACGTATGACTATTAAAGAATTTATCAAGATACAATATTTATTATTTTAGAACAGTATTGGCCTAGTGGTTTTACCGTAAGACTCTCATCCCTGAGGTCGTATGTTCGATTCCCAGTTGTGCACCAATGGACTTTCTTTCTATATGCGCATTTAACACTCGCTCGAACGGTGAATGTAAACATCGTGAGGAAACCCACTTATTGTCTTAGACCCAAAATATGATGTAACAAGCGTACCTAATATTTTGTATCATTTTCGTAAAGCAAATATTTTGAACGGTTGTGTGGAGTCACGGAATTGTACCTGCACTAGTGGCAATAACGAAAAATCACCAGTCGGCATTCGTTAATCGAGATAGAGCATTGTGGGCCTAATGAATTCAGTGATTCTCATCTCTGAGGTCATAGGTATGCATGTATGCTGTGCAATAGGCTTCCCGTCTATGTATGCATTTAACACTCGCAAGGAAAAAATTATAAGGAAACCAGCATGACTTAGACCAGAACAGTCTTCGTCGTATGTCAGTGTTTATTCTAGTAGGTGACTTACCTATTCCCGTCTATGTATGCCTTTAACACTCGCAAGGAAAAAATTATAAGGAAACCAGCAAGACTTAGACCAGAACAGTCTTCGTCGTATGTCAGTGTTTATTCTAGTAGGTGACTTACCTATTCCCGTCTATGTATGCCTTTAACACTCGCAAGGAAAAAATTATAAGGAAACCAGCAAGACTTAGACCAGAACAGTCTTCGTCGTATGTCAGTGTTTTTTCTAATAGGTACCTATTAGAAAATAAAACAACAAATGATAACGACACATATACCAAAATCTGAGGCACATACCAAAAATGGTTTAGCTCACAAGTTTTAGGTGTGCAACAGCCTTTGCGAGTAAACCGTCACCACGCTATACTATGGTATACAGCCCACATTTTGTACCCATAACCGACGAGCATGCATGGTGAATTTCAAGAAAGTGGATAAAACGATTTAAGTCACTGATAAAAATAATTGTGCAATTACATTGTCGTCATAAAACCCATTGGAAGCGGAATCTTTATTTCTTCTTCAATCACATCTTACTTGTCATTGCACTGGTGTACGATAACCATCAATAACGGTTTACTGATGAATCCACCTCAAACAGAAGTCAGAGTATAATTCGAATCTCTCTGCTTCTCCTCCATTACATCTCATCCTCCATATTTACCATGAGCTGCAGCTGAGTCGAGCAAGATATGGAATTCCACCCGCATCACCACGTGATCTGTTAACAACGGTCACGACTGACCGAGCTTATTACTAAAGTATTTCCTAACCAATTCGACTTAAGGTTCTTTAAGAAAAGCGTGTGGCAATGATTTTGATATTGACAACGTACTCGCGAGCACTAGTATTGAGAGAGAGTCCATGGCGGGCGGTGTCACTTAACTTCAGATGAGGCTTCTGCCCGTTTGCCCTTTATTAAAAAGAAATCGATAAGAACTTTACAAAGATTAATAGCAATGTTATACGACAGTTCATCGTTCATACGTCGTTCAGGCTTTCATTGCAATTAGAACCAGCCAATTTGGTTCCTAATATCACTTACGCAGCATTAACGTTTTATTCAGCTCACGCTAGGCCTGTTAAAGGGCAAAGATCTCCATTTAAGCCGCGAAATATACTTTTGGTCACGGTTGCAAACAGATTATAAATATGTTATTTATATTTTATCTATTATTCGTCGAGTGAGTTTTGTTTGCAAAGGATTTTTAAAGGTGTCCAAACAGATATAATTTCTATAATAGTCTACAAGCTATGACTTTGTATGTTATACCTTAACTATGTCATTATTAGATTACTATATGTAAATATTTTATAATTTTTTGAAATTTTAAGTACAAAATTATGAAGAGTTTTGGATTTTTACTATGGCGTATAATTGATTTATTTTATAACGTGGACCCGGTAAACGGAAACGTATCCAATAAGATTATTACAGTAAAGTAATATTCTTGCTTGGGGGGATACATATTAGAAGGGTGAAACTTGAGGAATCTATGTATTTTTTTACCTTAAAATTAAATTTTGACCGAAGTACTGGGTATTATCATATTCCGTAGATAAATCCTTATCATATAGGGACATACATTTGCTCTCAGACCTACCGAATATAGACAAAAACAATCATAAAAATTCGTTTTGCCGTTTCGGAGGAATTTGGAACAAATACTGTAACACGAAAGTTTGCTAGTAATACTACTTAATAAATGTAAATTGCAAACAGTTTTTTTGCGATTTCATTAAAGAACATTTACGTCAAAATAATAATAAGAACGTAATCTGATATTTCTATTTCAATCAATAATAATTCTAATAAATTACTTTTACACCCTTTCAAGATTGTATATGAGTTCGAAAAAGTGTGTTTATTTATGAGTCTAAACTAAATTTATCCGGTTTTATCATACAAAAAAGGAAATGGAACTCAATACCAATTTTTCCGCATTTTTAACTAACGTATAATGGAAAATTAAAGTACTTAAGAAACTTAGTTCACTATACAAATTGCGATGTGGTTAATTTAATCTGTGTGAAAGTTAAATCGTATGGCGAGGTGTGAGTTAACTGTTACTAAAAGTTAGTTGCAGCTGCGCGAACACATTAGATTATGTAGCGGGAAATCCGATAATTAGATAAAGTTTCGGCTCTCGTATAAACACGTTCTCTACACTGGCTTCATGTTTACAGTTACAAAGTATGCATTTAAATTCGTAGTTTAAAACAATTGACTTCATAATTGAATGGTTTATAACCCTATTAATAAACATTTTTTTTTTATTTGACAAGCCTTCTGTGAGTAACATAGTATATTTTTGGATTGCGTTTCATTTACGCAGCAAGTATTACTTGCGCATTTGCGAATTTTTATAGACATGTATATGCCTACTGTGACTGCAACATAAAATTTTTAGGTTTTAAGATTTCCTCACGATTCTTCCCTTTACGGTAGGAACAAGTGTTTATTAAGTATAAAAAAAATATTGCACAGCTGTGATTCAAACTCAAGTTCGCACGTGTGTCGTTTGTTTGAGCCACTATGCCTACACTGCTCATACACTATTTCCTTCCTAGGCCCCCAGGCATACTATTAGCAGGAGAATTTCACAATTATCTTAATCTCCAACATAAGTCTTAATTACAGAGTCGTTTGCAGTACAGAAATTTTAAAGTAGTGGCTATACATTGGCTATTCAGTCGTGTCATCTAGAGGCAAGCAAATTGTATAATTAACTTAATTAACACACAGGGCGAAACCCTAGGCAACGTAGAACTTTTATACTTTCACCGTTGTTCATTAATTAAATGTATGATTAAATATGATATGAAGTAAAAGGTCTTGTCTGAATCTTATATGATAAGCCTATTAAATTGAACGTTGGTTCACTGTCCTTATAGTTTGAAAGTGAATTATTTTAAACAAATTACAGCTTTCAGTACAAATATGATGTGTTTTGTGTAACGGGGCGGGAAGCTCACCTGTTATTAAGGTAAAACCCATGGACATATAGCCAGAAGGCTCGCAATCGCGTTGTCGTCATTTTAAAAAGTGTGTTAAAAAGTTAGTGGAACGTCGGTTTTGTATTCTGCCTTGATGTCCGATGATACCCACATAGTCCTAGAATGCGAGGCTGTGACTAAACAACGTGCAGAAATCCTCGGAACAGGGAGGTCGCTCCGTGAAGCCTGCGAAGTACCCAGGACTCTTCTATGCTTTTGGAAGGAGTTAGGCTGGCTTAGTTAGCAAGGACTTTACGCACAATGGACCTACTGAGCGTCTAAGTGCGGAAATTGAGTCCACACATACATACATACATGATGATGAAACTCAGCTGCAGGTATTAGATCGAAGGACTCATCTGAACACTCTCTATGGCAAATACGGTTATATAATTATATTAACATATATAATAAAATACAGTACATAAAATAAGGCTTGACATATTTTGCCCTTATTTTAATGATTGCTTGTTTTTTACTATCAGTACAAATTAATTATTTGTAGACTATATATCTGTTTCAGAGGGTTTTTTGATACCATAATGGTTAATTTGTTGTTAAAACTGTTTAATATAAGGTATTACTAGGCAAAGTTTGACAGTCAATGTATTTTAATAAGAACTTAAAAGTTTAGATACATGAAATTCTATCCGAGAATATACAAAGGTTCATGCTTAAAATACAGTGTTTGCGGTTGATGCAATTTCATTAAAACCAACGGGTGTGAATTAATATGTGAAAATTGTGAAACTAAGCTTCACGCGAGGTAACAAAATGAAATCATCAAAGAAAAAAAGTATAGGATAAAATATTTTTAAATTTATCCTAAAGGGTGTCAAAAAATAAATAGTCAAATAGATTTAATTAATTTTGAAACAATAATTGAATCATATTCTCATAGTAATTAAATTTGAATGTATAAACAATATAATGCGTATCTATTTGCAATCAGTTAACACCATTTCGCTAAAGACAGCTGTTGCTAGGCAACGATGCGTCATTTCTTGTTTTACTAATATATTCATAACACCAGTTTAGTCTCTATAGTCTCAATTCTTTGATGATATATTGCATTGTAAAAACAAATTTTAGAAGAATAAATTATATTTCAAAATAGATTCTTAATTTTTTTTCGAAGAACTATTGAGCTGAATAAACAA
The DNA here is from genome assembly GCF_905147105.1 of Pieris brassicae. Lineage (NCBI taxonomy): Eukaryota > Metazoa > Arthropoda > Insecta > Lepidoptera > Pieridae > Pieris > Pieris brassicae. The sequence continues at coordinate 1,987,399 of NC_059669.1, forward strand.
CTATTTGTTGTCTATGGTTTATTTAAAATAGCTGAGAGAGAAAACAACTGATCGAAGAATGATTTATCGTAATGCGTGGTGAATTTAAAAATATAAATTCCATTCGACACGTGGTGTCTATTATTTGGAACTTTAATTTACGAAAAAAATAAGTCAGTTAAAATCATAACCACTTATTTCAATAAATTATCTCGGGCTTTCGTTTGTTTTCTACATTGCTCTTTGATCTGTATTCACTATGGTAATTAGTGCGATCAAAGTCGTTCATTCACTTACACTTGACGCAAGATTTTATTCGTTTCTATAATGTCAGAGCGATAAATTGCTATGGAAATGGAAATATATCTGTCTAGAGTTATGAGTAACACAAAAATAGTATAGTGAAATAATATTGATTCGGGATTTTAAAAAGTATCTTAATTTATATTATTATACTATAAATTAAGATATGTTACTTTTGATATTATTAATGCTAAAGTGATATTTGTTTCTTAATTACAATGCAACCGCTCGACGGGCGAATATTCCTAGATATAAACTTTGAGTATACCCGTCGTTCTACAACTGAGCGTTTCTTAAGACAGTTTATGACGTACATCACCACTATGTGAAACCAGCTGTCCACTGAAGTATTTCCGAACTATTTCAACTCAGGGTCATTTAAAAAAAGAGAGATTCTTGAAAGGTCGGCAACGCAACTGCGAGCTAACTGACAATTTTAACATCGGCGGAGGTTAACATCAGGTGATCCGCCCATTTGCCTCCTATTACATAAAAAAAGACTTCTGAAAATTGCTATCACATTGGAAGTATGAAAACGAATAAATTTTTATTCAACAGTGAGGGAAACTGTAAATCGACTTTATGTACTATTTACGTTATGTATGGCGACATAAATTCCCTAAGAAATAGATCCTAGCCTTACTTCCATTGCCTTACATCCAAAAACAAATTGCGTCTACACCGTTCATCACCTGAATCGAAGGTCTAGACGCACTTGCCACGTCAATATCTACCGGTAATATTATCTATGATAAAATTGCATGCCATAAAGATATTTTCATATAGTCCGTTTGCAAAATTGTGTATCTGTCCGACGCGGCTCAGTCTGTGTTCTGGCGTCTTTGCGTTCGCATGTTGTTATTTATTGCGGAAAGCGCGGGAAATTCTATTTCGAGTGATAATTTGGATTACTATTTCGAAGTTCATAGTTACGAAATTATTTATAAAGTTTTATAGCAGTTTTTTTTTTGGTAAGTTTTTATATTATTAATTAGCGGATAAATAATTTTTAATAGTCGATTAAAACTTTACTTGTCATAAATCGGTAATTACTCTGACAATAATGAGTTTATACACGTAAAGCGTACGTATTTTATGAGCCATTGACAATTAAAATTATTTTAACACATTTAAATTCTATAGATAACAGGTTATCAATATTGTATAAATGTAAATTCATATCTTTTTGTCAAGTAGTATTTTAAATACTGACACATATACTTTGCAACTATATCAAAAACAATGTATCTTTATGTCGCTTTTAAATTCACGTTAACAAAAATTATTGCCCGGTTAATAAAATATATATACCAATTACGTTACGTTGAATACAGAAACTAGTCAAGACTGTTCTAGAATCTAGGAAAACATTCTAACTATGCTGGTATTTATAAAGTATAATACAAATCAGACTTGTTAATAAGTCGTGATCGACCGTATTTGTCCGTTCGGTGAGTCAATAAATCACATCACAGGACATTATTATTAACTATAATGAACCAGCTCCACTCGACTTTTACTGTAATAAATTGTCGTACGTACATATGTGCGTTTAGATCTCTCATAAGCCGTTAATGAGGCTTAGAGCAGATAAATTACGTCTTTAAAATATGTAAGTATTGTGCCCGAAAGATACTCGATTTACAGAAAATTGTATTTGAACGATGTATTGTTTAGTTAATAAATAATTGAAAGACAACATTTTTTAAACAAATACAGATTACACAACTTTCTCTACAACAGCTTTGACATTCAACACCTTTTGTCTTCAGTCACCGTGACCACGCACGCTGTAAAGCACGTGAAACGTCGGAAAAAAATTAAATTTAAAATTATGTAATTTATAATAATACATAGCTTCAATCCGGTTAAAAATAGTTTTATTTCAATGTGTAAAAGCTATGTTAACAAAAGACAATACTAATAAATAATTATTTGAAACAATAACTAGCCCGTTAAAAGTCGAATTGCATAAGCAATTAAAACATCTTTAATGTCCGAATATCCTTGGTTACAATGAAAACTTTATGCCATATGTTTTCGACATAGCTAAATAAAACATGAATTGCAGTGTCAACCAAAATTTTCATCAACAAAGATTTTATGATCTATATTAATCTTTTTGATAGATCTACGAATAAATAAGTGTGATCATAATATTTAATATGAAGAGTAATAACATAAACATTAATTAGTTAAAAATCGTACGAAAAGTGTTCTCTTACCACGATTTCAAGGGAAATCTCGACTTGTGTAAATAATACAATAAATCTGCTTTATTACAGTTAAAGTCGTTTAAAATGATCATTATTGATATGTTTCATGCCCTCGGAAAAAAAACTAAGATCTTCGACACATCGATCTCTTATCTAAGATTTAATTTGTTTTTAAGTACGAGTTTTCTACTTATTAGCTGTTGGGTACCTTTTTAATTATTAAAGTATACTTTAGATAATTTGTTCAACCGTTAATATTCAAGGGCCTTCATTTCCTATTGAATTACGACATCGTTAAAGTTTCTAGGTTGTATTTAATAGTTAATGATAGTTGTAAGTGAACTAGATTTAATATAATTCTCGACCTAGAAAGTGTCTTCAAGAATCCTGGAACACAATTAATTACTTTTTAATATATATTTTTTAATTGTTAATTAATTCTAGTTATAGTGAATATTTTAAATCAAATTCTGTACAATCTTTAGCTTGATTCCAGAAATGGATCTTGAAAATCATTACTCGTTCACGGCCATCTTGTATTGCTTATTGATGTTGGAATTATCTTCTAGTATATCTCTATGCGAGAGAACTCGGAGCATTCAAGGCATAGCATTGACATCAGGCCAAATATTTGTTCAATTTATCGTGATTATATTATAATTGGAGCGCACAGGTTGGCATGACCCCAATTGAATAAATTTTTATTTGAAATTTTATATTCTCTAAACATATCTTTTAACTCTTTCCATTTATAAACTGATTGAAACTCAAAGGTTAAAAACTTAAAATTTGAATTAAAAGTTAAAATATAAAATGGGCAAGAGGCTCACCTGATGTTAAGTATTTCGTGCTCATGGGCACTCTCAATAACAAAGGGCGCGCGATGGCTTTTTGTAATTGGTACGCTCCATCATTGAAATCGCCACATAGTGGCGGTGCGTGGCAAAAACTGCCTTAAAAAACGCTCAGTTGTGGATTGACGGACGTTGAAGCGATTCGAGTGATTTCGTATTCTGCCTCAACGTCCGATGATGTTTTATCAAACGTTTACAATTTTATTACTAAACTGTTTTTAACTGTCTCCTAAACACGTACTCCGCAATCAATACTGACGCCGACGTTTCTCGTACCCAATTGTTTTTCTAGCACTGATTTCTTTAAGATCACGATACTAATATTAATGTTGAAGTCGCTATTGGGAGTTACAGAGTATCCTTGGTGGTATACAAAGCCAACAGGAGTGTAATTGATGATACTTTTATCAGACAAAATGATGCAGAGTGTGGAAAGATGCTTCAAGCAAAAATGGTAGCAAATGAATAACGAAGCATTGCAAAATAGTACCTGGTATATTAAAAACTAAATTACGTCTAAAATATTAAAAAAAACATGATAATGATAGAATGTGGTGCAGAAATCTAACAGACACAGCGCAAACTTAAAACCACTCTCAATTGTACTCTGAAATACATGTCACACACTTATACATTCAGAAAAAACACTAAACTTTTTAAAAAACTATTTTAAACATGTACCATGTAGCACTGACAAATTGTTATCTAGTTACCCACTACACAGGGACTCCCTAGTGTGGGGACTAGAGGTAGGTGTATTTTGTCACAACCTATTTTCCATGAATAAAGTTTTTAGTATTATTAATTATTTATTAGGCGTGTGTGTTGTAGGTTTTATCAGCATGTCAGAATCGTTTGATTTATATACAAATATAGTATATCCAAGGTATATCATCTATCAATCATATTTACTTTATTGGAAGAAAGTAAATATCATTGAACGTTTGTAATTAAATCTGGATATTTCGAATACAATTATTTCTAAAAAATAAAAATAAATTTATTTTACAAACAAAAATAATGTCACCTATATTTTTATGGAATAATTTGTACACGAAAATTCATAAATTTTCACTGTTTTTACAAAGAGATCGTGTTTTGCTCCGAGCAAAATAAGACTTTGACATAAAATAGAAGTAAAATTTGTGGTTGTTGCTAAAACAATTTTATATGTATACGCAACTTTGACTTGTCTACAAAGCTATTGTTTATTATCACTGAATTAACCATGATTCTCGCTGACATCATTTCTTATCACTTATCTCACGTCCGAGATGATCAATAGCCTTGTAATAGTGTTTATCACGCAGATTCTAAGATTATTCGACAATTTTTTGAATATATTTTCTTTGACTAACACCCCGACTACATTGTCGTCAGAGCTAATAAGTATTAATTTATTTCCACTGGTCTACCATAATATACAAAATAATACGTATAAAAAAAACAAAAAAGCAGGTTACATAAGTTATTAGGCAACGGGCGGCCTTATCGTTAACAAGCGATTTCTTCCAGGCAACCCTAATATGGAGCAATAAAGAAAAACAAACACATACAGAGGGTAAAGTACAAGTGCATAATTAATTAACAAAAGAACTCAATAATAACATGTAACTATAACTAAAATTAAATAAACTAACTAAAGAAAAAATATAAATAGTAATATTTATAAACAAATGTAAAAGCTAATCCAAAGGTTAATTTAGTAACAATTAATATATATATAAATAGCTAATTACGAGGCAGAAGAAAAATGATCAAAAAAAGATTTTTAAATAAATTTAAAGACTGAGCTTGTCTGATATTAGTTGGTAAGAATTTCCATAGCAGGATACTTTGCACAGTATTGTATCATACGCAAGATAATATCTATTTGCAAGTAATGTTTAATTGTAAATGTTTGAAAGGTGTCTCTTAAGGTTTTGTTTACCATTAGTTTTTTGAAGTAAGGTTAATTTATTAGGCAAATTTTATTTATTTTATTGGGACGACTGTAACATTTAGATTAACTAACTGCTCAAAATACGACTTTTAATATTAGAATAAAAATCGATGATTTCTGTATAATTATTCATATATTGCCACTGTTTCTCAGGTGTTAAATACTACAGCAGGGCAACGGCACCTTCAGAAAAGAAAGGTCCGTTATTAGAAAATTCGGAGAAAAAAATTTTAAACTCGATAACGGAGTCACCGTTGCTAGAGTCGTGTCCGGGGGGACTTCATTTAATATATATATATATAGATATACAAAGCTATATATATATATATATATACAAAGCTATATATATATATATATATATATATATATATATATATATATATATAGCTTTGTTATGGTTTTTCATTATAACCATTTGCTTAAAGTAAATGAACTTTAAAAATTAGTAATAGGTAATTGTTCCTTACCAAAACGAGAAATGTTTACTGTAATTCCCCGAACAAAACTAAAGCATCTGTTTGTTTGCACAGATATCTCAACGTTAAAAGGTATTATTATTTTAACCATTATTTCGCTTTAGACTCAATTCAGTTGGACTTTTGAATACAAAAGTTTATTTATCCTTCAAACAATTCGAATTTACAAATTTCGCGTAAAAACAACTTCAATACTTGAAGAGTTCAAAAGCAGGGTTAATAATACAACTATATAGGGGCCATTCAAGTATTACTTAAGCAGATTTACTGCAACCCCCCCCCCCCCCACTCTTGTCAGCAAAAGTAAGCAAAGCTCTCAAAAATAACAGTACATAAACGTATTTTTTTGTGGGGATCCTCGAAAATACATTTCGTTTTCAAGCATAGACAATGTGTGTGTGTGTAAAAAAAATATATTGTTACTATTGACGTATTAGCCAAATAACCAAAGAACCCCCCTGCCCCCTATAATTCTTACGTAATAGTTGTACGGCCCCATATCAATCGTATTGCAGCGTCAATGATCAGACTTCTGACTTGACGTAACAATACTTGTACAACTCTTGATTTGTGTATCCTATATAAGTTAATATTAGTGATACAAAATCATGAAGCGTGCAATTTGCAAAATGAGGCCATTTATGTAAAGAGCGACATAGTAAGGGCTGTCGCCATATCTAAGTGGCGGCGGGCAGGTCATATAGTGCGCAGGCTCCTGGAACTCGACTGAACGAAAGACCACCGTGCAGAGAGGCCAGTACAGGGCGTACTGGGGGATGATGGAGAAGGCCTACGTCCAGTAATGGTCAAAAAAAGAGGCTAGTGATATTGATGACGATCAATAAAAAATCAATAATGAGGTTCGATGACTAACTAACCTAGATACATATTAAATGTTAATACAGAAACTAAATTGTCTTATAAAAATAATTCGCCTTTATTGGAAGGTTCTAGTTAAGTTTGTCGTCCCCTTGCCGTCGTTTTTATCAGCTCAACAAAGGAAATTAAACGGGTTGAAGTATTTCCCGATTAAATTTCCCGCAATATTGGATAAGATGACCGAAGAGTATAAGAGCTTGCTACACAATAGTCGTTTTAAAGAGCGCAATTTGCTAATGCGCTTCATAAAAACTTATTAACGAGATGTATTTGTTATGTGAATGTTCTCGTTGTATCTAGATAATCTTAATGTATATGTCGCAGCCAACTAGTTTAATCAGCCGTTCAATCAGCCTAGCCTCTTAACCAAACAACTTTATCAAGCGGCCTGAGAGATATTCAGCCAGTTGATCTATCAGCTAGACAAATGCTTTGTATCGATGATGTTTTATTACTTGCCTAGCCTGTTGACTGTAAATTTAAATTTAAATATCGAAACAAAACTCTTCAAGCTTCAAAATGGCGTCGGCAAACCACAACTTTGATGGTGTTTTCCTAAGTTTAATAAACATCAAAAAATTCAACGGAATAGTGTAGTGATGATAATAACGTACATTTAGCTGTGACTGAGTGAAGCAATTTAACTTTTAAGAAATATTTTTATGACAGATTTTTCATCTCTTTTATATCTGCCATACGATCACTCTATCGTAGGAATGGCCTAAGCATTAGCCAGCCAGTTTATTACATGTTGTAACAAACGCTACGGCTGAATATCTTTCAGGCCGCTAGTTAAACGGCACTGTTTAGTTAAAAGGCTGTTAATTAAAAGGCTAAATAAGATAGTTGGCTGCGTCATATGCATAATTAAAAAATTAAATAATGTGTGCGTGTATTAGTGTACACACGTACGAAGTGAAACTTCTTTATGACCGTATTTTTCGAAAAATGATCTACTATATGCATCATTACAGAAATTGATTAAATTAAATTAAATAAGATGAAGTTTACCTTATTACTACTAGGATTATTACAGAATTTCATTAATTGTAATAGAATTATTACTATCATTGTTATCGTTATTATATATTTTTGTTATTAATGGCTTCCAATCTCTTTGAATCAACCATAGTAAGGACAAAACAAGATGGGGCGTAACGGAAAATAGTGCCGGTATTTTTTTTTCCAACATCGATAAATAAGTTTCACTTAAATTTCTTGTACAGAGCATGTATCTTGGTAAACAGCTACCGATAACTTTGTATGTTAATTCATGCAGAGTTTGCAACATTCTATTAATAAAATTAATATACAAATAAAATAATGTAATAATAGCGATTTTTTTTTAATATTTACTATCTGCAATCGGCCTCTAGGCTTTTTTTCAGATTTCATGATATGAATTGTCCGCCGTTGACGTGTTGCTGAAGTGTCCTATTGTATTGTTCGGTTAATCGTTTAATGTCTTCCTGGACAATGGTAATTCCCAAATATTTGTGGACTTCAGCATTTCGTGTTAACCACGACGCACGGCTCATGTGTGTGTCGATTTCGCAGTGTTTTGTTTTCTAGCCGCTGCCTACACTGCGCACAAAAAAAAACCAAATCCTAATTTGTTTAAAAATTATTAATTAAACGGGCTTTATTAAATTTTAGTTGATAAAGCCCGTTGTTATAAAGTTGCTGTGTTGTTGTTGTTGTGTTATAAAGTTACTTTAGTTAAATAAAAGTAATTTCAAAACTCCCATGTATAGCATTTCGGGTCAGTGGAATATAAAAATCTGTGATATAATTGTTTAATAATTTACTTTTGAATATTTGTAATTTAAATTTAACTATAGGGAAATCTGTTGCCCTTGTATGTCTGAGCTACCAACTACTACATTCTAGATTCGATTCCAGACCGATCAATTGTTCCGAAAAGACAAAAGGTATTAACAATATCAACGCCGTAAAGCATTACGATATTGTTTAAAATTTACGAGCATCTGTAGTTTTCCATGCACTAAAAATAGACATCTTTCTTTTTAACATTCGTAACAGTCACATCTTGAACAATTACCACAACAACCAACGCTGTTACACTATAAGTTGTAGTTCATTCGGTACAACTATTTATAATTATTATTGTTTGACATTTTAAGCTGCTTTTCGGTCATTGTATATTTAAGTTTGCTGCTATAAAGTGATAATCACCGCCCATGCTAACCTGCAACGCCGAGGGATATGATTGCGACGTGTCTGGGAATTGTACGCTCTTTTCTTGAAGGCCTAATCGGTTTGGAAATACCGCAGAATGTGCCTTACACAAGTGTTGTGTTGTGGAACGCCAGGCGTTGATGTGGAGAGGATAAAATTTCTAAATAATTGTACTATAAGGTTCAGAAACTTTTAAGTATAAAGTACTTTTATGAATTTTAAGTTTAATATTTTGAAATGTTTAATTGTAATATTCTCACCATCACAATATACGACAATTTGGAGTGGCCGAGAGTTTCTTGCCAGTCTTCTCTACTTCTTTAAGATTTAAATGTAATTTAATTAATTTATTGCCATCATTAAGTGCCTACATGAATATATTTTGAATTGACTGTCAGTGGAGTGTCGGCGTACAGCATTTGCACCATCAGCTGACGTCACCACACATCAGACAAACCACATACTTTGCGATAATGAGCTGTATACCTTTGCGTATATAATTAGAGGGTACAACCACTAATCGGCTATATTTCGTACTAATGATGCTATTTGTGGTGACTTCCTGATTTACCCAAGTCCTTTGTTCATGTACAGTGTTCACTGAACTAAACGCATGTCCCATAAATCAGGCCAGTTGTATTTGTTTCCGAATAAAATTTTGTCAGATTATAAAATGACTACTGTTAGATTTTTAAACGTGTTTTAATAGATCTATTGGTATACTAATGTATTAGAAATACTTGTGATTACAGAGCTTTGTCTGTATATTTATTTTAGCTCTCAAACACATGTTAAAATGAGTACAATCAGATACTTTAAAAATATGTTATAGAAAGGATATACGCGCATGATATATACACACACACACACACACAGATGTAGACCCTGCAACGTCCTCACAAGGTGATGATAAATCAATCATTGGCTCATGGGATTATAATTATAGATTTAAGAAACAATTTGTTAAAAGCATATATACAAATGTAAAGAAAGTCCAATTCACTATATCTTTCTATATCTTTACTTTTAAATATATCTGCTATTCACCTCAATATAACGTACATAGAAATAAAAAATCTGTAGCGCTACAACCTTCTTACGTCTGGGCCTGTTCTGTATCTGTTTCATGATCATTTGTCTTGTTTTTTTACGACCGACAGGAATGACTGCTGACTGAGCTGCATGCTGAAGCCACTAAGCCAACAATTCTCTTTAGCACACAGCAGCAACGTGTATATATGACATCACAATTTTAACACAGTTATCGAGTTTAGATTAGGCATCTGTATAGCATATCTTATTTGCAACTTCTTCATAACATATAAATTTTAAGAATATATATGAAACGGATGTTTCAAATATCGCATTTCATTTATAATATAGTAAGCAAATAATAATGGTATCTTTCAAATACTCACGGGGTCAATTGTGTCGTTAGATACGTAATGGGGTTATGCCCCCTTTCAAATGGCCTCGTAAATTTTTTTACCTACTTATAACTTCACCAAAGGAAATACCGATGATATTTAATATTTTTTGTATTGTTTTTGAAAAAATATGTTGATAGAAATTATAAATATTTTTTGTTGTATTAACAAAAGTCTGTATAGTATATAAACACTTTATGGTCTTGTGCTTAGAATGCTATATTAACAATTTATAATATTAACTATATTCGAAGTATAGTTCGCTAATGTTGATTCCTGTTTTCAGTTACACCCTACATTCTCTGTTTACTGTCGACTAATAATACTATTAAGAACTAGAACCTAATGAAACATTATTATTATTAATATTATTTTACGCAAAAAATGTCTGTTTCTTTATTCTCCACAGGCGCAAATCTGAATATATTTTTGTTTTTGCATTACAGGCATGTTAAATTTAATTTTGTTTTAAATATAGGATTAACAAAACTTTACACCTCTTTATTTAAATTAAACGCATTAAACTTTAAAAATGTTTTTTACATAGTGTTTTACACGTTTCAAATAAAATAAATGTTAACACATTTTGACTCAATAACAATATAGATTTTAAAAAATCCGGGGTCACATTTTATTAAAAGTTTATTTCATCATTTTTCGTAAATATATTTCATACAGTCCAAACAAATAATTCGTAGAAAGTACATTATTAGGATATATTGAGAACAATACCCTTTCAACGCAATACAAACAAAAAATATTTGCCTTACTTGCGAACGGATCCGACAGTCAGCATTAAATTGATCTGGCTTCCGATGTTTCGCAAATACAATGTTGGAGCTTTTATTACCATTCTCAATTACACAATCGATATGATTTAGTCAGTTTTTAAGGTTGTTATATATTTTCAGAGTTCTTCCTTATTTATTTAATGTTTACAATATAATACATAGAACACTAATAAAAAAACTAGTAATAAAAAATACCAGCAAAATAGTGCATTAGGTATATTAGATATGCACTAACAATGCTATCTTTAAAATTGAACAGCCCACTACCGAATAGCCTCTGATAAGTAGTCTTTAATCGCGAAGAATTGGTTTTTGTAGACGAAAATTGGAAAATTCTGCTGATTTTAAATCTCGGGAATGAATAAGGGACGACAGTGTTAATGTCCTATAAAAGGTTATTGTTGTGTTTTTATCATTTAACTATTAGTATAAAAACATAACATCGGTTACGTATAATGTTGTTGGAAATTTTTCCCTTGTAAAATTTTGATTTACTATTCAAGAACTCTGACAACAGATCAATCTTCCCGAAACATGGTTGCATATACAAAGACTCGAATCCGAAGAAGAAGAACGGGAATTATAACTCCCACGTGTATATATCCAATACTTTTGTGAATTGGAGTCAGATTCATTCTTAATACATTAGGTAGGTTAGGTACATTAAGACCGCTTTTTCACAATAGATTTTTTTCAACGATCGATCTTTAATTGCAGACTAGCAGTGAATAATTTCTTAAGATGTACCAAAAACAAGGACAATTATGCCTCTATAATTATTATAGCGATTGAGTAATTTATGTTAATTTTATTATTTTAAACTACGTTTCGCCTTAATATGAGTATTTACTTAGCCCAGCTATTTAGTAACTGCACAACAACATATGGAGAATTTTTCTATAATACTCTAAAGACATGCTTTTCTTTTCTTCTCTCCATAAAAACCTTCGAAATAGTTCGAGAAATAAATAAAAGAAAACTATTGATAAGTCTAACCTTCTTCCAGTTTTGTGCTTAGCAACATATTTTTCTTATAAGTTTACTAGTTATTAAGTTCGACAACATTTATTCAAACTCATTATAATGGCATGTCATTTGTAACTTACAATACTTATTATTTTACCAGTTTAAACGTAAAAACTGCTGATTTAATCATATAAATAGTATTCTTAGCCATCATTACAATAAGATGTTTATTAATATCAGTTATGATCTTTGTATGGTAGTTAAGAAGAGATAGCCAAATAGTAATAGCGCTGCCAGTTACTAACTTACATCCCTTTTATGTTTATTGTTAATGTCATTATTTATGCAAAAAGTGGTAAATAAAATAAGAATACATCTAGATGAAAAAGTAAAATTTAAAAAAGTCTTAAACTAAAAGCAATAACTAAATGTTTGTTTAGGTACTTTAATTTAGTTTAGTTGAGTTCGTCCATGAAAGATAAACAGTTATGTTATATAAAACTATTAACACGGTAACAAACAATAAAGTTCTCGGAAGTTGTTTATGCATTTTATGTGTGTAAGTAAACAGACAGAGAATAGATAATGAGGAAGCAAATAATATTATTGTTTTTACATTGAGTGAAGCCTGTGGTCAGACATTTATACTAAGTTCGTTGAACGAAATCGATGGTTCGAAAAAACAAATGGAAAACAAATAGATTAGTTATAAGGCTGCTCACGAATTACGTTGAAGCAATCAATGTATATTTCTTTATTCATAAAAAGAAATAAACCAAATCTTTTTAACTAAACTAATCGTTGGTATAGGAAGCTATCACATTATCATATCTATTTTCGTTTTCTAAGGCAGTTTTTGCCACGCACCACCACTATGTGGAACCAGCTGCCCACTGAAGTATTTCCGAACCAATTCGACTTAGGGCCCTTCAAGAAAAGAGCGTACCAATTCTTGAAAGGCGGCCACGCACTTGCGAGCCTTCTGGAAATGTAAGTGTCCATGGGCGGCGGTATCACTTAACATCAGGTGAGCCTCCTGCCCATTTGCCTCCTACTACATAAAAAAACACATTATATTATCTAAAACAGTGCAAATAGACTGCTCTTATTAATGAGGAGCTAAGCTAAAACTTGACAATAAATAAATGTTAATTGAAGACTGAAATGGACTTTATGAGCATCGATTTACACATACGACATAGTTTTACATTACAAAACGTTATTTATTTAATTAATATACAACTTATTAATAAATTGACTCGAGACTGAGGACAAAATAATAAAAAAATCTTTTCACAGAAAATGTTATTTTTACAATGTCTTTACCAAATTACAGTTTTAAATTGGTAACGGATCGGTGTCTTGAGGAATCAAAAGAGAAAAACAAACTCTAAAGCAAAAGACTCGCAAAAATTAATTCAATGAATTTAATGCCATCGTAATGTAAGGTTGCGAGATGATTGATGTGATTTACGTGACGCGGGAAAATATTTTTGCTTGTTCGTAGACAACGTTGATTTAAGAATAAGAAGAGAGATAAATATACAGAAAATGTTGCCATAAATAAATTCGCATTATTATTTTCTGATGCTCAGTACTTATATATATATATACACTCAGACTTATTTTCTCAGATTCGAGAGAAGAATTTTAACACAGTTTTAGAACAGTTCAATCTACAGATTTTATACAATTAATTCAAAATCACATATTAGAGTATTAACAAAAATATGCTTGGACATAGTTTCAAAAATTCAATTTATTATGTTGAGATTAGTATCAGCAAAATCTGTTTACGTTACGTTACGATTATGACGAATACAATCAGGTCAGTACTAGTGAATAATCATTTGTTTTTAAAATAGTCGATATAAAACTTGATTTGGTAAAAAACTAAGTTGAGTTTTTGATGAATAATTCCAAGCCAAGCTATTTAGGGTAAATTCTTTTACCTTACACACGATACATTAAAAGAAAAAACAAACTGAAACTCGTTTTGGGGATCCCGACAAAGAGCCCCTCCAGATTTTTCCATTTTGCCCCTTCTCACCCCACTCTTGACCAGTTTTATTTCATGTTCCCATCCCTAATACTGTCCACCTTTCTTCCTTTTTAAATTTTTGAATACTAACTCAATACAGTTTCACTCCACTTCTCAGGCCCTCTCAAGGATGGTCCCGTCCATCTCCACTTGCTTTCGAATTCTCTTTGTTACGTCAGCTAACCTTGTCCTTTTTCTAATGTAAGTATTTCTAACCCTATCACTGAATGCATAAATTAACAAAAACTTCTTGAAATAACATACATATGTATCAATAATTATATATTTATATAATTTTCTTCATTAATTAAAAATACTCATTGATTTTTAGTGCATTACTAACAAACTTTTTTGTTTATATAAATATTATTTAAATATGGCGCTACAACTTTTTGAGGTCTGGGTCTCAGATTTCTGTATGTGTTTCATGATCATTTGTTAATCGAATAGACAAGTAGGTGATCAGCCTTCTGTGCCTGACTCACATGTGCCGGCCATGTCACATTTAAGGCAAGCCGGTTTCCTCACGATGTATTCCTTTACCGTTCGAGCTAATGTTAAATGCGCACATAGAAAGAAAATACATTGGTGCACAGCCAGAAATCGAACCTACGACCTCAAAAATGAGAGTCGTACGCTGAAGCCACTAGGTTCTGCTCTAACATTTGCCAGACATGTGTTAACAGCCTGAAGCTATCTTAAAATTTTTATGCATCTTTGAGCTTGATTGTCTAAGAACTTGATGTAAATGTTTCAAGTTACAAGTACTTTGATATGTGATGCTGCTTAGTTTATCATATTTGTTAGAATGTTTCGAGTTGCGGTATTGAAGTACGAGGAAATTGAAATTAAACCTAAAATGAATTACCTTTTAAGTCGTTCATAAATATCTGTTACCCGCATCTCGAACCGCTTCAAATTATATCAATACTACCAGTATTTAGTCTTTGATGTTAACGAATTGTATTGTATTATAAGGGCTGTCATTACAGCAATTTTCGTCAATAACTAAGCAATAAACTGGAAAACTTGTTTCATTTAATACCTATTGATATAATAAAACTATAGATAAGTATTATTTACCTGTATTAGACTTAGTATTATTGTATCACGCTGTGAACAATAAACTGATGTGACCGTCAGTCAGTTAGTTATCTACATGAATAAATCGTTTATATAAGATGAAAATTATCTAAATCAGATATTTGGGCGGAAATTTATTTTTATTTTATTATCTTCTTCGTGGTCTTCATTAGTGATCGTTGTGTCTATCTTCAATAGCCCCAACCGCTATGTCAACTTGATGCCTCCACATTGCCTCAGCCTCAGCCTGGCTCAGCGCATTAGAGAAGTTGAGACTCAAAATTGTCTTAATTTGTTTAGATATACCTACGTATACCCCGTCTACTCCTGCCATTACTCCCCACTATTACCAGTTTGTCGAGAGGATAAAGATCCTCTCCTGGCAATACGGCAAAAATAGCTAAGCACCAGTTCTGATCTTGAGTTGCAGTTCTTTTTGCAGTCCATGGTATTCATAACACTCTTTTCCAACACCACATCTCGAAATACTGACATTTCTCTTCATCCATAAAACATATGGAAAACTTTGTAATTTTGGTGAGAGAAAACTTAATTGAAAACTTAATTGGATTAAAATAAGTATTACTTAAGTATTCCACTCAAGCGCCGCTGTCAGCCAATGTCTCCTGCGCGCCACATTGGGTTATCTGTATTTACTGCACACTCCCTCGAGACTGGGTGAGCTTTGGCCCGTTCGGGGCATGTGCCCCCTTCGGATGGTGTATTAGTTCGCGCCCTGCTGATACAGGGCGGTACGGGGGCGGTCATATAGCCCTTCATTGGGGCTACAGCGCGCTTGAAGACGCAGTCTCTACTCGCTGCGCGCAGCCGATGGGGTCGAGTCCGGGGTGTCAATCCGGTAGTGGGGGGACAAGGAGTAATCTCAACTTGGCCCTGGTGTCATGGCTACTGGTATCGGGCAGCTACGCGGCTCGCGGTCAAGTTCCGCCGGGTGAGACCCCCAGTTGCCCCGGGGGAGGCCCAGCGAGGCGACCAGCAATCGAAGCCGCGGTTTTTGCCCTGGTGTCATCGGGACCCGTGGAGAATAGCTCACACGGGTACTTGTGTGGGTCTGGAGGCTTGGAGTACCACGGCGCGATGCTTTAAAGGTGAGGGTGTTGAGAGGCGTCCGCTCGATCAAACATCCTCTTCGCGAGCCGTGCGACGAACTTGTCGATCGACTCCATCCGCAGATCTCGCGCAATGGTGGCGTTCCTCACGTAGCGTGGGGCATTTACTGCACGCCGTAGAACGGTGTTCTTTACGGTGCACAGTCTTCGGCGATTGGTTTCCTTGGCGTAGGAGAACCACGCCGGTGCCGCGTACGTGAGGTGAGGGCGCACATATAGTTTATATAGCGCGAGCTTGTTTTGGAGAGGTAGGTTGTCTGGGATGAGTGGGCAGAGCTTGTGTGCCGCCCACTTGGCTCTCCCTACAGTCCTGGAGATGTGGTGCTTCATGGTGAGTCGCCGGTCTATAGTGACCCCTAAGTAGGTGACCGGCATCTTCCACGGCACGTCTCGATCCAGGAAGCGTAGGAGTGATAGCAACCTACCCCGGCCGAAGGCAATAGCCTGGGTCTTGTCCGAGTTGGCGGCGAGTCTCCATTTGTCATTGGATTACCGCTGTTGACTATAGTATTTTGTTAATTTATTATCCAAATATTGAGTTACTGACTTCTATAAAGAAATACCTCTTAAAAATATTTTGCCAGCTTTGAGCTGTATTCTTTTATACAATATGATCGTGGTTTATTGTTAAAACAGCATTTTAAATCTTCTCAATCTGATAGTTTCCTCTCAGAACTTAATAAACCCAGAGTCTATTAAGTCTCATTGAGCAAGGATTTATCGATTAACCTCTCTATTTGAACCCAGTTTAAGTCTAATGAGATTTTCCACGGTCCCGCTTTATAAACTAGTTAGTTTAAGAAAATCCTGGCCAACTTTAATACTATTCAATAAGGAAAGTAATTTTTAAAGAATTAAAGTACTTGATTCTGGTATGATGATGTTTTTAATTTTGCAAATTCATACAGTTTTTTTAAATGAGCGGACTTAATTTAAAATTTAAGCTAAAATAACTAATGAGTACTCTTTAGCCTAAATCAGTACCAACAAAGATAAGTATTAAAATCTAATATATAAAATTCTCGTGTGACAGTGTTCGTTCCCATAGGCCTCCGAAGCGGCTCGACCGATTCTTTTGAAATGTTTTATGCATATTCAGTGAGTCTGATAATCGGCCACTATCTATATTTCAAACCTGTAAGTGAAAAGGGGTGTCCACTCAAACTTTTTTTTTGGATACCTTATTTATTTGGCATTAAAAAATACATACAACCCTATTATTTTCTACACTAGAATTATTTACGTGGCAAAACAACGTATCAGCTAGCTTAAAATATATTTAGAAGTCATTTAATATTTTTTAAGTAGTAGGGCGAATTTTTAAATACTGTGAATGAGTCATCCTTGCCTAAGTCCTCGTTCTGAACTAGGACCCAAGGGTGACTTCACTATAATTTTCATTCTCAACTATGCGCTGTTTTCTTGACTACATTACGTTTTCTTTACAGTCGAAGCTTGTGCTTAGAATAAAATAAATATATCCGTGGCACTACAGCCAGATTCCAGGGCCAGGGCCTCAGATTTCTATATCTGTTTCATGATGATTTGTCAATCTAATAGGTGATCAGCCTCCTGTACCAGACACACGCCGTCAACTTTTTTGAGTCTAGGTCATGTCGATTTCCTCACGATGTTTTCCTTCCCCGTACGAGCGAGTGTTAAATGCGCACATAGAAAGAAAGTTCATTCGTGCACAGCCGGGGAACGAACCTATGACCTCAGGCTAAAGCCTCTAGGCTAACACTGATGAAGCTTTTGCTTATCGGCAATTTTGTTTGCACTTTTATATCATACAGTGCAGGTTGTATTAGTTTGTATTGTTGATAATACACACCTTAATACTAAGCTTTAAAGCTCCTATTTATTCATAAGGTTTAATTAGATTAAAGTTATTTATATATTTTTACACACTTCACGCTTTCACCTCAGAAATAAGTCACATTATCTAATGGCTTGAAAAAAGCATTCACCCAGAAGCCAGTACCAAAAAATCCAAATTTAATTAAAATTATAAATTTATTAGGATCATTTTCGATCGTTTTTCTTTGCGGGACTAAAAATATTTACTGACAAGATTTATAGTACCTATTACAACACGGTCGGAAAAATAAATATTTGGGCTTACAAATTGTGTCGCACATAAGCAATAATGAAACAACACTTCCATAGAAATCGAAGCAGATATTTCTCTTTTATTATGTGCCATTATTAAGATATCCTATATAATAATGAAAGAAAACTTGTAAGGGTTAGACAACTTAATGGCAATATGCCAACTTTCTTAGTAACAAACACCGACCACACCACATCATACACAACACAAACCTTCATATAAGCTACCCAAAACAATAACGCACTTCCTTCGCCAAACGCTTTATCTCTTTCATCTTTAACCACTTACTTAGAAACAAAATTTTGAAGTGGTAACAATTCATTTGGTTGTATTACGTGTTATGTAAAATTTGTGTAGGTATGTACCTAAATATGTCAAAGGGAAGAGACTAGCTGCCCACGACACAAAGAATACTAGTGTGCTCTTTCTCTTTTCATCCTATTATATGTAATTTTATTTTTCTTTCTTTCATTTAAGCTACACATCTAACACATCCTTAATTTTCTTCATATATTTTTGAGTATGTTCAAGTATAGCTTCTTAATCGGTGGACCTCTACAATTTTATGGATTTGCAGGGAAATTAATGATGTAAAGGCCCGAAAACACATGCAAAGGATTTTGTAAATACACATATATATTTGTTTTCCGTAAATCATTTAGATTAAATTTATATATATACATTAATGTATGTGATGAAATTCTCTTCGTGGAGACTATGTCGGCTTCCTAAATTTTGCGTAATAGGATATAAATTATCATTTAATATAGTTAGTTCATTTTGGATTCAGTTAATAAGTGCAGTGTTGGTACACTAGCTTCAGTGTGCGTTTCTCATCCCTCAGGTCGTAGGTTCGATCACCTTCTGTGCACCAATGAACTTTCTTTCTATGTGCGCATTTAGCTTTCGTTCGTACGGTAAAGGAATTTGTATCTAAATTACCCATGACTAATGTACACTATGCTTAAATTTAATTGTAAAAAAACTCCTAATTGAATGTACTTAAATCCAAAAGAGGTGGTGTCAGTCATTGGTCCGGTAAAATTGTTCTGGACAGTTCTATTTTAATTTTTAAACTCTTTATCACCGTAATAAAAGTCATAAGCTCTAAACTCGTAAATTGCTTTATAAAGCGAGACGGTAATCGTCACCTGCCTTCTTCGGTTAATATCACTCGAGACTCATTATTATAACTTTCTTTTATAATGAAATGATGCTTTTAAAAGCATTCCCTGAAGACGTCTTTGTTTATCAACACTCACAACTTCGTTTACGGTCCGAGAAGTTTAATTTAAAATTGAGTATACATATATATTTTATGAAATGTTTTTAGGATTCATTGAACTACTTATTTCCTCAACTTTTGCTGTTGCAACATTGTCGAATAGTAATCATCCCGTGGAGTTACAGTCCGAGGTCTTACCCTCAGATTGCATCCGTTTATGATCATTGTTTATTTTATAGAAAGTAAATGCTCAGCCTTCTGTACCCGACACATACATTGTCGGTTAGTGTAAGAAATTCAGATTTCCTCACAATGCTCGCCGTCGCCTCATGAACAAGTGTTTAATGTGCCCACAAAAAGTATATTACATTAGTGACAACTGTATACGAATGCACAGCTCACCGCAAACCATATACAAGAGTGAAGTAGCATGAGCTTCCGGGTTTCCCACATACACTAAACAAAACGCAACACACACTGCGTTTTCACTTCAAGTTTGTTTTCTGTCGGAAAGTGGTTTCCCCGATTTTGTCCGCTTATTCAGCTGCTAATGCAGTGCGCTGGTGGAGAAATGTTTCTCAATTCTCCGGCCAGAGTGAGATGTCGCATTTTATGATACCCACGGGTAGAGATGGGGAGGTACTATTCTATAAGCCTGTACCTTATTTAGTATTCGTATGTCCTGAGTATTGTAATGAAACGAGGCTTTAGAACACATCTATTAAATATGAGTGTTGGTACAATACTGATCTGTTTTAAACCATCATATTAAACGTGTAGGCACTGCCACACAGCTAAATCTAAAGTCAGAAATAAACGGTTTAAGTTTAGATTTTTTCTTTATTGCAGTAAAGTTCACAATAAAGAGTGCGACTTTACATTAATGACAATCTAATCTATACAATAATTATGGATAATAAGTAATATTATGTTGACTTAGTTTTCTACAATACTAATGAATAGCTTAGACTAAGGTAATGCTCATTAACAGTCCCTGTGTTCTATAACGTTTTGCCACTATGTTCGTGTACCGTACTTGCATTTATGTTCACTACACCTAGTTTAGTCAAACGATTCGTTTTGTTCCTGTTGTGTCAAGTTGGATTGCTTTAGCATTTACATAGCTATGTAGCCTGTTTAAGGAAAACCGTTTCGCCGTATTTAGGACTGTATCCACATTAAGATCCTTGTGGATATTTTCTTTTTTGATGTACCAAGGTGCATTGATAATGTCCCGAAGAACCTTGTTCTGAAACCGTTGAATTCTTTCTAAATTGCTTTTCGCTGTGTAGCCCCAAAGCTGAATGCCATATGTCCACACAGGCATCTTCACTTGTTTATCAAGAAGTAATTTCTTATGTATTGACAGGGGCGGTTGCCTTCCTATTAGTCAGTACATTTGTTTGTATCTTATATCTTATTCATGTCTTTTCTTTTTCACGCGATCTCTTGAGTAAATTCATTGCATTTTTTGTGATTGTAGATGTGTTGAAATTTTTATTCAATATTATATAATAATAATACGTAATTAAAAATGATTGGCCCCCATGACAGTGTACCATTACGGCTGGTAGCATTTCCTTATTATATTTTGATATAACTCATTTAAACAAGTATAATTCCATCGTTACAAAAAAACCAAAGTGAAGAATATAATATTAATACTAATTAAATTATTATCTTAACCTACATAATAGTAATAAGCAGACAACTAAAATTACGATATTACTATAATATCGTAATGGCTTCATGTACCTTATAATACTCAATATCCCCGATCTGTTACAACCATTTACATTAGTATTTTTACGAATTTAATTATGTTACATTAAGACATTATACACATATATTACATACACATTAAAACAAACGCAAAACAATAAATGTTCATATTTCTGCAATTATCTATTGTTAATGCAAGGATTTGGACGACGCCGGGACAGTGTTATAAAAAAGTGCACATTCCCAAGGAATTTATTACACATTAATTATAACCTGACACACATCGATTCTTTAGTCTATGATACAACCGTTCTCCTTCACTTTATGAGCATGTGCATAGACAATTTCGCTGGTACACAGAGTTAAAACAACTGTTTAAAAAATTATTTAATTTGCAATTATGTAACACATGGTATCCATAAATGCGTTGATACCAATATGAAGTAAAATTCTAATCTGATTTTGAGCACCTATTCTTTAATTTCGATTTAATTCGAAAATAATCATATCAATGACTTTCAGTTTGTTGGATAAACATACAGTTACTCCATTTAGAAAATGCGCTTGAAAGCTTAATACACTACGTAATTGACCACATTTTTTTAAAGTCGCTGTAAAGCGAATTATAAATTCAATAAATACTAGTTAGTAGTATTGACTGCCTCTCAACGCGGTCGATGTCGTTATCGTCATCGTGCTAAGCTAGATATCTTTGAGGTGAATTTTCATAGTAAGCTCGCCCGAGAGAGCTTGCTTTGACAAAATCCCGTTCTGATTTTATCCAAAGAGCTTTGTCTGTTACCTTACATCGTACATATATACTAAAGCTAAAAGATTAGAGCTTAGTGGAATTGTAACTCTTAGTTCACTCAAATATCTCCTCGTCTTAGTTCTACATATCTTCTATTTATTACGTGGTATATCAAGAGTTAAGGCAGTTTTTCTGCGCACCACCACAATGTGGAACCAGTTACCCTCTAAAATATTTCCAAACCAATTGAACTTAGGGTCCTTCGAGAGCGTACTAATTCCTAATCGGCTGGCAACGCACTTGAGAGTTTTCTATCAATGTAAGTGACTATGGGCCGCGGTCAAATGACTAAATATCTGGTGAGCCTTCTGCCCGTTCGCCTCCTGTTACATAAAAAAATAAACTAAAACTTATTTCTGTCCTATGCTTAATTCAACTTAACATTCAATTTTATAGTTGAGTTACACCGTTTTTTATATAGTTAGATAACTATTACATTTTTATTCCAACTAAATGAAGAATTACGAAACTTATAGGTTACGTTTATTTGATTTATGCCAGACGTGACAGTTCATACATAAAGGATCGAACACTTATTGCTTAGGTTTGTACAAAGTGTTGAAAGATATTGAAATTTAATAACACGTAAAACGCACGAACATAAAATTCAAGACAAGCTGATGATCTTATTTTATTCTTGAACACGAGTGTATCATGAATTCTCACTCAAGTCAAACAAAAGCTTGAAGTAAAATTGTGGAAAACCGGAGATCACTCCCATTGTACTCAAAGGCTTAGACTTCAAAGATGAGAGAACGATGCTCTTTTAGATAAGAACGTCTGTCAGTCTCAACACAATATAAGACAAAGTTATCTTTGTGTACAATATTAACGTAACTTTCACAATTATATTTCAGAAAAATAAGCTTTCATATCATATTTAAACTTGAAAACTTGAAGACGCCATAGAGCGGACAAATATTTGAGCTGGAGCAAATCAATCCCAAGGATTAGGATCATTTAAATTTATAAAAAGGTTTAATGAATAATTTACGTTTATCAAGAGTTTAGAATTTATTCAGTGATAAATCTCTAATTTCACTTGGGAGTATGTTGTAAAAACAAATACAATTCCATACAGCTTGCTTATTATTAGCTTATTTATTTTATTATATATATATATATATATATATATATATATCAGTCATATGGGATCGTGAACTTTGCTTTTGATGTCTCATATAAAACTGTAGTAGAACACTTTGCTCCATAATAAGTTCTTCTACGGGACAACAGCTTAAAACCACTTAATTGTCGCCAAGATCTGCTGGATGCTATGTTTCTTTATAAACTGTGCTTCTGTATATGCTGTAGTTAGTATGCTGAACACAGATCATACCTTGTTTAAATTTTGATTTCTGATTCGAGAGGTTTGTGATATTGCAAAAAGTATATTTTATGTCCACTAAGCGCCCTAATTTGAGGTTCTACGCTTCCACTAGACAGAATGGCTAGATGTGATAGGCGATGTGCAATCACTTGCAAGGTCCGAACGATCTTGATTTTTTCGTATTTGCATCGATTTGGATCGTTCATCCAATTACAGGAAGGACATAAGTTATCACTTTCTTCGGTTACTTTGCTATACTTTTAACCATTATGTTTGTGTACACTATTCGCACCTATTATCGAGACTATGTATTGGTTATAAGTTAACGAAGTTTTCATACGCATAGCGTATTTTTTAAAACTTTTCTATTTCTTGTGTTATCGTGAAAGAATATTCAATATTATTTACGTTTATAATATTAGTGTAGACAACGGCTTCCGTTATTAAGAAACATGAAGTCTATGTGAGGCCTGAGTTGCATGTTTCTAAGCACTCACACGTTAGCATTAAATTGAGTTTCCAGTCCTAACACAATTAACACGGGACGTGATGTGCATTCGCTTAAATATTCATTACCAGTGTCGTATCTTCCTGTCTCCTGAGTGCTCTTTAGTTTCTGTAAACTATATAATATGTAAACACAATGTTAATGCATGGTCAGTTTGTTCTACGCGTTTTATATGTGCATCTGCATTCATTAATGGAGGTAACTTATGAACGTCGTAACAAATTACGCCAGTACTAAAATCAAGGGAACAAGAACAAACCAGAATTACTGACAATATAAACACTCCGTCAACCTTTTAAAACGACAAAGTTAACAATATGTTTGTAAGCAACTATTACCTTATACTCTTCACCACATACTAAAGCAGTTAATAGTTGTAATTAAATAAGGAAACCAAACGTTTCACCTATCGCAAGGTACGGTGAAACAGGAGCATGCACGTACATTACTGTGGGAACAGCATGCTAACACGTAGTATCTAGGTGTATGAATGTAATCTAATTACTGTTTTAGGTCAAGAAAGATCGTAAATGAATTCGTTTTTCCAGATTTATAGCACGGCGAATGAAGTTAGAAACTTGTTCAATCGATTGATGAAGCAAGAACTTATAAAATAATAACATTACAATAGGAAAGCTGTCGCACTATCTGAGTTGGTTTCTTATTTCGCCATATTTGGTAATTTATTCAAATAGTGTAGTCAAATAGTGTCTGAAGAGGATTTAAAAATAGCTAGCATATAATATCGACTATCTACTTACAAAATATATAACTCTATACGATAAGGCAAGATTATAATGTGAGAGTTTTTAGGTAAATTGAATATTACAAAATAAAATATATGCGTGTATTGCTGTTCGTTTTCCTCGCTAAAGGTAGATAGACTGATTTGGTTAATTATGATCTTGAAATATGTGGAAGTTTAAGGAAGGTTTATACGCTGGGAAACATGAATAATAAGTAAGTTAGGTTAAATATATATGTATATATTTAAAAGCGTCTTACATATCCATTGCAATCCCTTTGCCCCGCATAACCCCATATAACCCATACCAGTACCACTCTGACGCAACACCGTTATAAAAGGAAATGGATCGATGGATGGACGATCCAATTACCGTAGCTAACAATAAATTAAAAGCCAATAATAATAAAAATAGCCAAACACAGATTAGGGTAAAAAAACCGCCTTCACCGGGGAAGGCGAAGACCTTTACTTCGCACTTCGCTCACTCCAGTGAGCTTCCGTCCTGCCCTTCAGGCGACTGACCACCCCAAGACGGCCTAAGCCGAGGTTCGAGTCTTAAACGAGACGCCCGTAATGTAGATCATTAATCGTGCATCTCATATCGGGCCGATTCAATTTTCTTATTTAGTTAAGTCTTAATTATTGTAGTAATTTAATTAAAGTTATTTAAATACATTTTGGTTTTTTTGGAATTCACCGCTGGCCCTCACTTAATTAGCGTAAAGAAAATGTAAATAATCACCGCACACTTGAAGCCAATATGAGTCATTTACTTTTTACCACACTCATAAATTGAAATATAACATTCTCGTTACCGATAATATCCAATAACATAAGTGTCACTTAGATTTACGAACACTTCCATAAGTCAAGTTAATTTTTCGTTAATCCAGCGTTACAACCCCACTACCCCTAATGTTATATTATTTATTTGAAATAATTAAAGCAAGTTATTTTCTAGCATCGAACGAATTGTTTCATTTAACATATATCTGAACATATCCATACAACAACCGCCATCAAAGTTAAGTCTTGGTTGTCATATATTTACGAGTTCTGACACAAATATATGTAGGTGATACGAAGTCCACGCGGGTCATCTAGTTATGAAAAAAATACAAAATCGTAAAATATATGAATAAAATGACAAAGAATATCCCTAAAAATGACAAAATTGCGTCGGAGATTAAGTTAATATTCAATTTCACACTCGTTATACCAAAAAATAAATTTTTATCACACGTGGAACCTTTTCAACGATAAAATTATATTGGATTATAGAACCAATGAATTATTATTTTATAACAGACATAAACGAAATTTGATACGAAAAGGAAGCACCTAACCTGACCGTGCTTGTACTGATCCCAAATAGAATTTATTGGAACAAAATAATTTAAAACAAATGTTAATAAAGTATGTAGTATAAGCTAAGTGTGTTTAAAATATTTTTATAAATAGTGTAAACACACTCATAACAATGCTCTATGCAACATATATGTCAGAGATAATAAAAAACAACGATGTCATGTTTTATCAGAATGGCAACACCACGCAATACACATCGAAGTTGTAAATTTTCAATGTGTCAAAGTCAATTTGTCAGTAGTGCGTTGATAAGTTCAGTTCAGTTGTTCTGACTTATTTTTAAGTTAAATCCAAATGTCGGAAGATGATAGCGATAACTTTCTGGGTAATATTACCCTATGTTTATATATATTTATAATATGTTACTCGCTAATAATGTATTCTCCTCTGTATAAAAAGCTTTGTCGCTACAACCCTCCCTCTTAGCCCCAGATGTCTTTATCTGTTACATGATCACTATTTTTTTCTAATAGCCAATCCGATGATCAAGATTCTGTCCCTGATACACGCCGTCAACGTTTTGGGTTTAAAGCGAGCAGGTTTTCATAGATTGTTCTTCTTTAATATGTAAGTTAAGTTCACACAAAGACAGAAAAGTCCATGGTACAGCTGAGGGTCGAACCTTCGTCCTCAAATCGAGTCATACGCTTAAGCTTAAGCTCAAAGATCTTGTAATACAAAATACCATCCGTATCACCTCGACGTCCGTCGTTCTAGAACTGAGCGTTTTCTAAGGCAGTTTTTGCAGCGCACTACCACTATGTGGAACCAGCTGCCCACTGAAGTATTTCCGAACCAATTCGACTTAGGGTCGTTCAAGAAAAGAGCGTACCAATTCTTGAAAGGCCGGCAACGCACTTGCGAGCCTTCTGGCAATGTGATGTGAAGCGATACCGCCGCCTCCGTGGGCGGCAGGTGAGCCTCTTGCCCGTTTGCCTGCTATTACATTAAAAAAAAGTACTCTACTAAAATTTTACAAATGTTATCCGAACCCCTCCAATTTTGAGGCCAATATGAGAAATCGATATTTATTATATTTGAATATGGGTTACCTATGGGGTTGAGGGTCGAAATCAGCACATTTTTGGACGTTATTATATTACATCAAGAGGGTTCAATTTGGTCAATATAGTAAACCACTAACCGACTTACAGTTTATGGATATGTATTTGAAATGTATTCCTAATTTCAAATTTTCGTCGCAGTCCTAAAGAACATCAACAAAAATCCCTCGAAATCTAGTAGCCCAGCCCAGATATTTCTTAACAATTTATCTTATTTTTAAATTTATTTTATTTACCAAATACTTTTACACAATACTTCATTACTTACACTGCTAACTTTTACTAATATTATTATTTTCTACTAAATATTAGTATTATTACATTATTTTTCCTTTTTGCAACTGAAGCGCAATCTAAAATTGTTCCCCCCTTTTTTGTTTCTTTTTTTTAATTGTTATTTTGTGTGTTAAATTGCGAACTTGTTAAGAGTGCGGAAAGTAATTTGTGATTTGAACACGTGTGTAACGAATCTTGTTCGTATTAAAAAGGCAATGACCAAAGCAAAATCTTATTGATCATTGATAAAATTTCACCTATAATTATATTTCGGCTGATCTTTGATCGGCAGATCTTTCTGAGTGATATATACGGACGTAACAGTAACACGAAACTATGCAAAAAAAAATTAAAAAGTAATATTAAAATTATATAAGAAAAGTCTAAAAATCGTATAGAAAATTAGGCACAGTATCGAACATAAAATAACATTGAACAATAACATCTTTGTAATTAGAACTTCAAAATACAACGTCAAACACTAGAACTTTGGTTTTTCCAAAGCTCTGATATCGCAAATTTTGGAACACGATGTGTTTAAACTCAATATTTAAATAAGAATCACAATAAGGCTAGGTGTGGTCTAGTAAACTACTAAAAAACTAAATAAACACAATGTTCAATCCATACTAGCCATATATCAAGTTTCAGCCGAATACAAATTGTACGAGAAGTATATTTTACCAGAACTATGATCGGCATTTGAGTGTCGATCCAGATTAATACCGATACGATAACAAATCATATGACAAAAGGAATTAATATTACTGTTTATTTATTTAATTTTCCATATTACAACTTGTTATTATAATAATACATAAGCGACCGCAAGAGCTAGCCTATACAATAATTATAGCTAATAGGTTCTTATGACCTACATTTCTACAATTCTAGTTCATAGCTAAAACTTTGATAAGGTTCACTGTTAGTGGTTTTTTTAATATAAAGGGCAGGATACACTTAATGTTAAGTGATATCGACGCCCGTGGACAGTCACATTGCCCAATGACACGCAAGTGCGTTGCCAGTCTTTAAATTTTTGTTCAGCAATATTTTGTCACTATCATCGTGTCCAAATTGACTTTTTTATTTATACTTGCACAAAAATTTAATAATAACAATACATTTAGGAAAAAAAATAATATAGTGTAACGGGCGGACTTATCAACCCTTATTACTAATTAAATAAATTAAAAAAAATATTGGAAAAAGTGTAAAACCTAATTTGTAATACAACTTATATTAACGTGTTTATTAGAATTCATTATATATGAGAGTGTTTGTAATACTATGATGTATCGGAGTAACACAACGTGATATAGATAAAATACATATTGTTTATGGAAGTATAATAATTATCATAATCATGAAAATATATGTCATGCTTATAAAATGGCTAGGACAAGACCAAAAAGGTTTATGTTAAATGTAGACAAATGAAGATTTAAATAAAGAACATTAAAGATAACAGAGGCCTTAACAAAACACACAATGACAACACAAAGTCCTGAAAATGGACAAAGGGATATAAATTGCGAGTACAAACACGCGGTCAGTAGCATTTGTGGTGCAAATGTAAGCAATAGGAGTCTTGCTTCACAAAGATTATTACTGTACGTTAGTACGATATTAACAGCTATTAATAAAAACGAAGTTGATACTAAAAGTTTGAAATTTTAGGGTTATATGTATTTTTAATTCTAATTCATTAAGATATTGTCTGAAAAAAGATTAGATATTTCAGAACTTTAACACCTAAACGATTTTTACTGTACAATTAAGTTTGATAGAACAACAATGACATAAGTAATTTTCTTTTAGAACAGAGGGCAGAGCTCTCATCTGATGTTAAGTGATACCGCCATAGCGGCCCATGGACGCTATGAACGCGCAAAGGACTCAAGTCGAATTGTTTCGGAAATACTTGAGTGGGCAGCTGGTTTCACATAGTGGTGATGCAGAGCACAAACTGTATACAGTCAAGTAGTATAACTATTAAGATAAATCATACTTTTGCTCACTGTCGTACTTGTTAGGCACAAGTTCTGAAAAGTATTGCAATAATCGAATTTATATAATAGTAAATCCGTATTTATTTTCGTTAAATTTTATTTAATTACTCAAGAGAACCAGAGATACCTTTCTTCAACACGAGCGTGTATTCTGTCGTAAATTTTCAATTATAATCGTAATGTTACAGTTAATTTACACGAAACGATTGTGACACACATATCATATCTATTGTTTAAATGAAAACTATACCGAATATCCTTTGGTAGTTTATTGCGTTCATATGCCGTGAAGTTAGGGACACATCACACAATATTGATAATTATGGAGGAAGAATGAGCATTGATTTCATTCTAACCATGCCAGGCTCGAAGGTTCTAGAGGCTAAGATCGAGAAGTTATTTATATAAATACAAAGTTAACGATCGGAATAACTTTGTTAGTGCGATTGATGTCGTTATCGCTGTGAATAAAAGAAAGTACAACTTTTTTCCTTACCTCTACCCTACTTAGTTCTTGATGTCGTTCATAAGAACTTTGTAGGGTTATAGCCGTTAAGAAATTTGGTTTAATCATAATTAAAAAACAAAACGGAAAGCGAATACTTGCCGGGAGAGATTATGAGACTGGACAATTGTTATTTTTTCAAATAATAATTTGTTTATTTAACCCGAATTTAACATTTACAACAAACAAAAACTACCGCTGCCGGAAACATAAACGTTTGGCTGTGCTTTTGGCTCGCACAGCGTCAACAAGCTCCTTATTCCCGGTTACTCTCGCTACTTAATGGGTTTCTGGACTCTCCGCCGGAGAGCGACCTATTAGTAAAGCACTTGGGGGTAACATACTGTGATTTAAAAATATATTTGAAAAATATTAGTGGACAGCAGGAGGGTTTCTGTCAATCCTATAAAATAACTTAATTGTTTAATATTTAGTTTTATATTATTTTTCGTTATAAAATAAATTAAAATCGCTGTGCTAAAATCCGTTGAAGGTCCGAAATATCCGCTGTTTGCCTACTTCTTGGGCTGTCAGTTTTATCCCAGTATTTAATGTTTTGGCGTTAATTGTTGAGTTTATTGAATCCCAATAGCGTGTAAGGTGCCTCGGCAATGTAATTAACTCGTAACAGAGGAAAACATTTGTATATCAGATACAGATACGAGTTGAATGTTGTTTTATACAATTATAATAGTGGGTAAATACGATCTCTTGAACTCCAATTCAAATCTAATGTAACTAAATAACTAGTACCGATCCATCTGTACTAAGGCCCTATACATATGTGGTGTGTATGGTTTCCAATCACTACTAAATTATAATAAACCATCAAGGAAGTGTTTTACGGGTACATACAGGACCTTATTATCTATTACATACAAAAAGATAAACACGACAGTGATAACTAATAGACTTGCCTAAAAATTCATATTTATTTAAATTAAAAAAAAACATAATACTCATAAAACTTTGAAACTTCGTCATGTGCACCAGCTTCCAAATCACGGGTCTAATCAGAAGATCTTCAGGATTAATGTAGTACTAGTTTGAATTAATCATTGCTAACCATATTTATATGAGGAGGTTGGAAGAAGTAATATTGGATATTTATATATATTTTGGTTCATCAAATAAAGCTAGTCTCTAAGGTCTCGTACCCCAGCTATACCAATGGTGTTTTCATTTTATGTTCGCACTTAAACCTTGCTCATACAGTGAGGGAAACACAATGAAATTGACATGTCTTAAACCCAAATTGTCCAGTATAGAAGGATGATAACGTCCTTTGCTTATCAGAAAATAAATATGACTAAAAACACGATACAGAAATAATAACAATAATTTATTTATTTTCCGATATAACAACAACAAACAATAAGATTACAGTTAAGAAGGTATTGGGAGACTGGTTTCCAAACTAAAAACATGTGATATGTGTAAACTAAAAGGTACAACCCACTGTTGTTTGTTCATGCTATTTGTAAATAGTAATCATTTTTCTCAGTAATCGCAGTTCAACGTATCAAACATAGTCATAAAACAAAATTCCGAACGCGATAAATTTTCAAACAGCTCTTAGCGATGCTTTGAGTGATTTATAATGTTCAGCCATATAATTCTTGTTCGAAATAGTGTTAAAAATTTCGAGAGAAATATGTGTTGTTAAATTTGGTGTAATTATGGGTGGGTGTATGATTATTATAAATATTTATACACGTATAACTAGAAAAACAAGAAAATGCTTGAAAATTATCAAACATTTCAAGAAACTCGCGTTATTGGAACCTTCTCTGTGAGAAAATAAGGAAATGCACTAGATATCCTCTTTTAGAAATAGAACGTCACGCACGATTTCATCCGGTGCTGCCTACTTCAAATACAAGTTTCCAGAAAATAAATCTAGACTTAGAATCTGCAATTGAAAATATTATAAGATATAAATAAATGTAGATAAATTCAGTTTTATACGTTCAAAATTTTCTTTTTATTTTGTCTAGAATCTTTCAGTTAAACCAACTCATTCTACCCAAACAATTATTCGTTTAATTATTTGTTGATAATCACTATTTTATGTTAACCTATATATTTTGCTATTGGTCCGACTTTGTAATAGCCTACGATTGTTAGTCTAGATTTTCAATTTAACTAAAGCCATTCTCAAGATCCCTGAAGCTTACGGCTCCCAGGGTTTTATAACTACAGTTTGACTTAACAGTGAAACTAAACCGACGCTAAGGATAGACCATTCGGTCTTCACCGCTCTCCAGAGGCAACAACTTACAAAGTACTACGCTCCGACCTCGAATCGAACCCTAGGTAACGTGAAAATACTAAATTCATTCTTTAATATTATATATAAAGTAAAAACGACAATGCACGAAAAACATTTCCACTTCTCTTTTCCACATTATTATTCAAGTGAATTCAATGAATATATTCCTCTGATATCGTGTTTGATTTGTTAGAACTTTGATATTCTCGGATCATATATATTAGATTAAGGAGAAAATGGTGTTTTTATACACATTCTAATTTGGGATCAATGCTTGTATGATAGCCTCCAATAAAGAGTATAAAAGTTATAATCACCCTTGTCAATTATTTTAATCATGATAGTACATGTAAAGGCGTTTTAACAATAAGTATTAATTGCGTATATATTAAGATGATTCGATTAGTCAACATGGTTTCAACCTACAATAGCTAAGCACTTGTACGGATTGAGCACAAATTATTCCATTAATAATAATAGTTAGTTAGTTTCCAATATAAGACTATATTTCTTTGAATGTTCAATATTCAAAATGGAATATCTAATATGAAGAATATATTAGAATACAAAAGTGGTTCTATTCAAATATTTATGTAAACCTTAACGAAAACATATATAACCTCAAACACCCAATAACAATTTGAATTATATAATTATAATTTTCGGCTTTTAAAAGCATCTGAACTATCAGAAATTGAAAAAAAAATTGTCAGGCACACTCAAAGAAGCATTAACGAGTGCTCAAAGCCCTAGTGCTCCATAAATTACATAGCCGTTCTCGACATGCCTGATTTATGTGAGACTATCAAAAAGTCCATAAAATTCTGGTAACTGAAGCCAAATGATTTTAAGAATGTGACCTTTTAAAATACATCGAACTTATATCACCTAAGAAAATACTGCTTGCGTCTTCTGATTCCGATGATTTATTTTTGGAAATAACAAGACAAAGTCAAAAACATATTTAAACAACATTCATAATGTTTATTTTTTAAGTAAACAATTAACATCTAATTTCTACATGCAGCCTCTGCCGTCAAGCGCTTATAAAATTAAAAAAAAATACATGGCACTTACAGTCCTTTTACCATTAGGTCTAGGTTTATTTGTTTTAATTGTCAAGATCAGCATTTTGTGTTGAACATATCTACAAAGACATCTAAGGGCGGACTAACGACGTTTACGGACGAGTGTTAAATGCAAACTTATACACTAGCACTGATGCTTGGCCATCACACTTTGAAGTCACTAGTCCAATACTGCTCTATCAACGCTGAATTACAAAAATATCTATACCCTATTTTACTTTTAAGACACGAAACCGCCGTTTATTATATTGTAGTTTTTGACATACAAAAATATATATTCAATTTTAATTTTATCATTTGTATGCCACTAGGCCGACACTGCGCTCAATCAACATTCTAAATGTTTTATAATAATTAACATTACAAAAAAAATTTTATTACAAATAATTTAAACAAAACCTCTTTGATATCCATTAAATGCAATTATTACTGAACTCTTTTGCAAAAACATCAGACACCTAGGGCGTGTTTACACGATTTTATTTTTAGACAATTAAGTTAATTATCTGAAATCGACATTAGAACGTAAACTCACTAAGATACCCGTTCTCTTACTTTAAATATTAATTCATGACAATAATATAATAAATTCCCGTATATATTTGTAATATTTTAAACCAAAGACTAAAATACAATTTTCCAATCCAATAAATATAATTTAACATCGAAACAATAACCACCAAACAATCTCTATTGTGGCACTGACAAATGAACTTGAGTTTAAATGTATCTCACAAAAATAGTGTTGAAAGCTTTCAATTTCAATTCTCGCGTCAAGGCCTTTATGTAATGTCGTTACGTACACATTCGGATATTATACTTTTTAAAAGCGTGTTGATATTTCAAATGCCTCGTCGTGGTAATCTCTCTGTTTAATCTTGTATCATCTATCTATGTGTTTCCACCGGTTGCTGTCCAGCGCCTCCCTTATGACAGTGTACAGTTGGAAAGATTCATCTTCCACAAAACCACCATCACCACTTGATCGGTCCATATGGTTGGTGAACGGCCATGGAACTTTTGCTTTCTGTGTCATCAACCACGATCAGTTTCTCCGAGTTCTCATCGCCTCTGCGCATTGTATGGCGGAAATATGACAGGCGAGCCCGTATGCGGAGTTGAGTCAGGAAGATCGCTTCGCCCTCCACGGTATTCTGAGCATTCACCGCCAGCACCACATCTCAAAGGCATCGATCCTTTGCCGTTCCCGAGCCAAGACAGTCCACTTTACTACTCCATACGTCGTGGTAATAGTTGATATTAATAAAAGGGACATGATAAAGATAATTTGATAATTATGTATTTATACTATATATGTTTCATTGTTATACTTTCAAAAGTTACATACTCCTTTTTTATAGGACTGGAGATACAGGAAGCTCATCTGAGGTTAAGTGATCGCCGCCCATTGATACTCAATGCCACAGGGCTTGCGAGTACATTGACGGCCTTTTTGTGCTCCTATACTGCTTTCAAGCAAAGTTTTAAATCTTTATTTAAGTGTTTTGAACTTGTACTCTTAATTGCTGTGTTATATAATGCACATGGACACTACTAATACTAGTATTGTATTTATATTTGTTTATTGTACACAGTAAATTACATTTTAACGATGTGGTGGTTTAGTAAAAATTCAAAAGTGGAACACATGACTCTCTCAGGTCGGTAACTTTTCAGAATTCAAGAGGATCCTACCACTCTACTCTATTTTTGCATTTTTATACATAAATTTCCCTATTTGAGAATTTGGTCTGCAAATAATTGTACCTTCCAATTTATTTATTAAATTTTCATCGTTTTCTATTTGCGAACGTATCAAAAGACACTTACATAACTAAGCGTACATCAAACAAATACGTTTCGTAATTTAGAGCAAATATATGTTTTTTATTAGCGTGAGTCTCTTAATGCATTTTATTGCCCAGCATTTAGATACGATAGTGACGTAATGAAGGTGATAATCATATACATATTTACACATATATCGCCAGTTTCAATAAAGATTGAGCGCCGTGGTCGGACAATATAAAACAAAATTATGAAATTGTAATATAATCTTTTATTATTTTTTCCCGTTTAGTCCGTATTTAGCTTTATTTTATTAAATTTATTTATTTGTTTCGTAATTACATAAGGTTTTTACGAGTAAGTAATAGCAATTTATGTACATAGCTTTCCTTCATTTGTACATAAAATTAATTCAAAAAAATTGTTCGTTCTATATTTCTGTTTATAAGCACAAATATCCGTAAATATTATGGTACTAACGTAAAATATAAATAGTTATCGGTCTTGTCTATAATATACATTTTTTCGTATCTAAATCCAAGAATTTGTACACGTTGATAACTGCGGCATAAGATACGAAGTATTTAATAAACATTCATTTTAATCTAACAAATAAAGTTACATTATTTATATTATTGTTATTATTATAGTTAGGTTTCAATTGATAACATGTGATAAATCCCACGTTTAAAATAAGAATTATGAATTTTAAGTATCATGAAAACAAATATACCGGAAACAGGAAACTGAGCCTTGGAAAGGCAATATAAATCGTTTACAGCAATAAATTATTATTTACAGTAACAAAATCTCATTTATTTCTCCCTTTATCATAACGTTGTGCTATAAAATTTCCCCTAAAACAATTTTCCGGTGTAAACATTTCTCATTGATTATTAAGACAAGGCACGCGGTTCCTAACATACATGAATTTTCTTTGTTTGGTTACTAATATCTAGCGTAATGCTTAAGTGAACGACTTGATGTCGTAGGTACGATTCCCGACTGTCCATTACATATAAATTGGATATTTTGATGTACATTTTTGTCTATAAGCGCACACTGGTACGATGAACGAAAACATCGTGAGGAAACCGGCAAGTTTAAGACCAGAATATTGACAGCAAGCACAGAAGGCTAATCACCTACCTGTCCATTAGAAAACCAAATGACCCTGAAATAAGGTACAGAAATTTCATGCCCAGACCTTAAAGGTTGGCTTTTTAAATTTACCTAGCAATGTTGTTGAAAAAATAAAACTGTAAATTTAGTGCTTGTAGTAGTGATTTTCATTGATATAAGCATACATATTAAATTCATTAAAATTAATTTATAATCAAGTTCCAGTACTAAGTAAATATCAATATTGCTGTATCGACACATACACGTCACACTTTCAAGTAACGATCCCTATTAAAATACGATACCGGGCAGGTGAATATTTCACTTGTGAAATCGAAATCCTATGAATTCGCAATTCTAGTCATTGAATACATTTTCTCTTTTAAAATGTTTCTTGCCAAGTACAAAATTGGGGGCTATCGCTTTTTTCCGATAATGATTTGCTTTGAGACTACTGTACCTGTAAATAAATTTAGTTTGTATATTTAACATAAAATCGAGTAGTTGCCAGACTGTAATTATTATGTATTACGATCAATAAACGATTTTATTATTATTATTATTATAAACAGTGGTGCTACAACCTTGGTGTTTTGGCCTCTGTTTTTTTTAATTTTATGGACAATTTACGAGATCATAGTTAGATATATAAGTTACTGTCTGACATATGTCGTCGTTAATTTTTAGATTGGGGCATGCTGGTTTTCATTATGTTCTCGACCGAGTGTTATATCCGGGGATCGAACATACGGCCTCAGATGAGTCGTACACTGAAGCATTTGTTGAGCACTGCTTATTTAATTTTATTAATTTCGATAAAATCCACAGAGCAAATTGTATCACTATTTGTAAATTAAAACCTCCTTACATTGATCAAAATCTGTCTTATTGTTTGTAAATTCAGTTTTAACTATATACTAACTTTAATCAAGTTAAATCGCTTTACTCATTTTCTAGTCTTCTGGGTGTCACTTAATATTAACCACCTCGTTAATTCTATAAAATCATCCCAATGACGACAAAAACAGAAACAATGATCGTACTCGTAACGCGAATGAGTGGTGTTAATAATTCTACTCCATCATTTCATATTCCAACATCCAACTCGTGTAGATCATAAATGAAAGATGTTAATAAAGTTATTTATTATCTAGTATCGATATAACATAGTGATGGACATGATTGCGGAAACACTATTCACACGGGCTAATATTTCAGCGAGAAATTTGTACTACCCACGTACATGTACTACCACATTGCAGACAATCTAATTTGAAAATGCTATACAGAAATATACTGGTTAGACCATTAAAGTCCAAAATCAGTTAAAAGGGATATATTTAGATTTAATACAATAAAATAAGCCGAAATATAATAAATAAAAAATAATTTCTCTTGTTAAAAGGCAAAGCTCGTTTGCCCATTCGCTTATTTTTACATTTATAACATTAACAATGAACTATGTCATAATAGCAATGGTAGGATTTCTTTTCAAAACGATGATGTATTAATATTATGCCCAACCTTTTTATCAGTACACGGTACCCATTAAATTAAGATTAATAGTATTTTTATTTACATAAGATGGTATTTACCAATTTGGGATTTTTTAATTTTAAAGGTCAAATAATTTTTTTTATAATGTTTCTCATAGTTATTTCTAACCCATTATTTCGACTGATACAGGCAGCTCCTTACAAACGTTGTGAATAACAAAAACTTGGCGATTAAAAGAGTGGCGGAGAGTTTATTGCCAGTTCTTCTCTCCGTTCTACGACCTTGATTTGAGAACTGGCAGTAAATGCAAAATTAAAAGCATTTTATATACATTTATGACGTACATTGTGTTACCTATATGAATAAATGATTTTTTTTTGCAAATATTCTAAATTATAACCAGGTCTGCTGTGTGAAAACTGTAGCGATGCCCACATTGTACGGCTACAACCAGTGCGATAGCGTCATACCCTGAATCGTACTAACAAAGTTTTCCAACCGCAATGCATAAATACAACTTTTTACTTAGACCCGCGACGCGACGGTCAGAGTCATGCAGGAGCTACACTCGGCAAAACAGCAACTGAGCTATCAAGGCCAAACGCGGAATTTTCTTCAAAAATAAATGGACACTGGTGCCTTTGGCCAGTCATTTAGACTGCTCGAGGATCCTCCATTTTTGGATCAGAGGAAAAGTACCTTCCTTCCTCCACATACCAATTTTGATATTAATGATCCAAAGATTATTGACCAATAATATCAAAATTTAATTAATAGCTGGTCCAAAAAAATATTATCGCTATCAAAAACTTGGTAGTTGGTCAGTGGTTTAAAATATTGTTGTTACGTGGTAAGTAAGCAGCAAAAACAGGCTTTGCAAAATATTTTAGAAGTTATTCAGCGGTGTATGAAACGTTGTTTGCGCGTTTATCTTATCGCCGAAAACGTTTTTGTGTACAATGCTGTTAATACATTTAAACCTATGGCTTTGAGTACGACCTTATATTAAACGAGTGTTTTATCTGTTGCAGTATTATATTTTTCATACTGATAAATATAGTTCCCAAGCAAAAGTTTTAAATTGAATGATTTTTATATGCAGACTCGTACTATGAGTATTACGTTAAATACTGAATCATTAAATATTCTTCAAGCGGCGATATACGGTCAACTATGTAGGATTTTTTACCAAGTTTACTAAAGGCTAAAACATAATTTTAAGTGTTTTTCAGCAATCGTATTCAACTAAACATTGCTTATTTAATTGGACTATTTGAAATTAATTAGTCTTCAAATTATGCCTTAATAATGCCATCTATTGCCGGAAAAGTGAGTTAATAAAAAGCGTTCTTATTAAAGCTTAAGGAAGAAAAAACGTACACGAATT
Source organism: Pieris brassicae (assembly GCF_905147105.1). Lineage (NCBI taxonomy): Eukaryota > Metazoa > Arthropoda > Insecta > Lepidoptera > Pieridae > Pieris > Pieris brassicae. The sequence goes on from NC_059669.1 coordinate 2,026,521, forward strand.
TATAACCTAAATCATAAATCTGTAACTTGGTGTTGCTGACGTCATTTTTAATAATGCTTTTACATTTTTTTCTCTCAGTTTTCTCTCTCTCCCTCTCTCTCTGTTTTATCGTATTATCTGGCGTTGTTTAGTGGGGTCCCTATCTTCTACCGCATTTATTACTACCTGCAGCTGAGTTTCATCATCGGACTTCGAGGCAGAATACGAACTTTCGTTCGACGTTGAAAACTGACGTACCAACACTATGTGGAACCAGCTATCCACAGCGTACCAATTATTAAAAGGCAACGTACTGGCATCCTAGTGGCATTAAAAGTGTCCGTGGGCATGATACCGTCCAATTAAGATTAGGGCCTCCTGTCTGTTTAAGCCCTATTCTATAAAAAATAATGATATTCGCACTTTTGCACTTCTTCATAATTCTTCTTACAATATTGTTATCTTTCTTTTCATCAGTAGCGGCGTGTAGTCCCAACTATTTGATAACTTTGGACAAGGACAAATCGATTGTATGTATAATTAAAGTGTCATCGTATGATTAATAACAACTTCAGATCAAATTATAGGTTTCTACAAATAACCATTACTAAATATTTAATCTTTGAATAGCTAGTTTTATTACTAGCAAATTTTGACGTCCACGTCAAACAAAACCGTTGTATGTATGACTCAGTTTCCGATCTATGTCCCCCATTCGGTCCGTTGTGAAGGTCCTGGCTAATTAAACTAGCTCGCTAAGAATGGGCACTTCATGAAAAACTGGCAAAAAACTCTCCGCCACTCTTTTTGATCGCCAAAATGTGTCATACAAATTGTTTATAAGGCAGACCAGCAGAATATTTGAACTGGAGCAAATAAATACCAAGGATTAGGATTATTTTAATAATCTTCAAAGCTTTATTGATTAATTAACGATTAACGAGAGTTTTAAATTTATTCAGTTTTAATTCTCTGCATGTCTTGAGTATATACGGTACTGAAAAATAGCACGCCTTTGCTTTTCAGACTCATGTCGTAATAAAACTTAAGTAACCTTATATTTGAATAAGAATTGTCGTCGATAGATTTCAGGTTTGTTAATGGCATAACATTTATTACATATTAACATTAATTAATTAATCAATGGCGCTACAACTTTTTTAAGTCTGGGCCTCAGATTCTGTATCTGTTGCATAATCATTTGTTAATCAAATAGGCAAGTAGGTGATCAGCCTTCTGTGCCTGACGCACACCGTCGACTTTTTTGGTCTAAGGCAAGCCGGTTTCCTCACGATAATTTCCTTCGCCGTTCGAGCGAATGTTAAATGCGCACATAGAAAGAAAATCCTTTGGTGCACAGCCGGGGATTGAACCTACGACCTCAAGGTTGAGAGTCGCACGCTGAAGCCATTAGGCCAACACTGCTCGTCACATATTAACATTGGTTTTAGTAAATAAGCTGTATATTTGTTCTGCGCTGACAGAAACCCTATTTTTAGTTTACTCGCCACAACATTACGTACTTATTTATTTAATCTTTGTAAACAATAATATAAAAATTGTTCTGTACAATTGTAAATTTAAAGATAAAATTGTAAAATTAAAGAAGACCAAGAGAGAAATAAGCTTCATATAAGCTGGATCCAGAAGGTCTCTAACGAGATGGTTCATAAACGAGTTGGAACGTTAAAAAGGAAAAATTATTCAGTACATTAAACAAGAGAAAGTTACGTTCCTGGGCCACGTGTTGCGCCAAGACCGCTACCATCTCATTCAATTAATTATAATGGGTAAAATGCAAGGTACACGGCGTGGTAGAATGAAGAAATCATGGTTTAACCTCGGAGGGAGTAGATGTATTGTGACTGCGGAAGAATTGCTGTATCTAGACAAGACGCGCTTTAAGAGAGTGACGGCAAACCTCCAGTTATGGAGAGGCGCTAAAAGAAGAAGAAGAAAAAATAAATTAATGGTACGCTCTTTTCTTGAAGGCTCTTAAGTAGAATCAGCTTAGAGCAACATCTACTGGCAGCTGATTCCACAAAGAGGTGGTGCCTATTGAATTTTTGATAAAAAAGATAATTATCAAAAAACACACGTAAAACGTATAATCCTTGAAATTGTAATACTCGGTAAAAGACTTATTGTGACATTATTAGAGGCTTTATATAAAAGGGATGTTTGTCGGGTCTTGGGGCTAATTTATACGTTTGACCCTTACAAATGACTTGTGAACTTCTGAAGCTCCACTTTATATTAATAATTGCGTTGCTAAGGAAGTGTTTCGTATTCCCGATAGAACTTCTAACTACCGTAATTATGGGCCTATTATATTAACTTTAGTTGTTTTGTTGTAGTGTTGGCCTAGTGGCTTTAGTGTTAGGCTCTCATTCCTGAGGTCGTAGAATCGATCCCCGTCTGTTCACCAATGGATTTACTTTCTAAGTGTGCATTTAACATTCGCTCGAACGGTGTCAATATCGTGTGAACCCAAAAAGCCCACGGCGTGTCCCACACAAGAGAATCACCAACTTGCCTATTCGATTGACAAATGATCATGAAAGAGATACAGAAATCTGAGGCTCGGACCTAAAAATGGTGTAGGGCCACTCATGTTTTGTAATTGGTCATATTTTTATTTATTTATCATAATAAAACTTTTATTACTAGAGGCGTATGTCTCTTGTCTATAATTTATCAATAAATCATTATTTTAGGATTGCCAACGATAACACTTATCATCAATATGGTCATAAAACTATAAGACTCCCGATTAAATAATCCTTGGTCCCTGAATGACCGATATCGCTAACTAACCCGTCACAAACATTGATTACTTATAATAGATTTTTTGTGTTACTAGCTGACCCGCCAAACGTTAATTTTACATATAGATTACTTCAGTTAGCGACCACTGAGAGTTGAAGATTATTGCAGTATTAATACTATCTAGTAAAACATTTCTTTATTTGTACTAATATCGTTTCTAAAAATTTGGTTTGATGGTAGAAAGGAAGATCGTCGAAACATTTACTTACGTGAAAAAATTCACTAATTCATTCCCTTATTAATTAATTATCTATAACAATAGTAAAACAGCAACAGCAGGGAAGAGACGGAAGATCTACTACATAAAAATACAACAATTCTTTGTAACAGTTACACAACATTAAAAATATATATATTTGTTATAATTGTTACAATAAAAATGACTTTAACATTGAGATACTTACAAACTTTAGCAAATCCGTTTTGAAAATATCTCGCAACTCGCTAAGCCTTTTAGGATAGGCCTCCACCAGCTCTCCAATGAGTTCCATCATTGGCAATTCTGGTCCAGTATGGCCCCAAGGTCAGGCTGATGGCATATCACCATTGTGTTTTAGGCGCCCCTGTCTTTTAATGACCATACGGGTTAATAAATCATACTTTTATATGCAATTCAAGCGAGACCTGGTTAACGAGATCTTTAACACTTATCGCCTAATTACAAAACCAAGAAACATTTCGCCGCCAAAGTATTGTAATTAAATAACCGTTTAGAGATCGCCTAATTGTGAAACTTTGGGAGTTTTTATCGGTCAAAGAGTAACTTGTAAACATAGTATGTCTTGATTTATGGAACCTAATCGGTAAATGCAGTTAAAGACTTATTCTCGTATAATAAGTGAAAGTAAATAGCGCGTAAATGGATTGATAGTCCACTAAGCAGATTGAATTATAATCACTACATTAGTTCACAGGCTAGCATTACTTAGTCTTTATTGGTTGAAGATTAATCGACTGGTTCATATATGTTTCTTCTACATTATTATGTATGTATATAAAGATATATAACTCGTACAGTAATTCGATTAATTGGAATAAAAAAATCACTAGCGCTACAACCTTTTTAGGTCTGGGCCTCACATTTCTATATCTGTTTCATGATCATTTGTTAGTGGAATAGGCAAGTAGGTGATCAGCCTTCTGTGCCTGACACACGCCATAGACTTTTTGGGTTTAAGACAAGCCAGTTACCTGACGATGTTTTCCCTCACTGTTAAATGCGCACATAGAAAGAATGTCCATTGGTTTTTTCCTCAGTTTAAATCTTACGACCTCTTGGATGAGAGTAATACGCTGAAGTCAACACTGCAAATCCCAAAAAACTAGAAAACTAAATACACAATTTTAAATAGCCTGGCTTTATTTATGCCTATTTCAATTATAATTGAAATTCCAAACAATATTCAAAGCCATCAAAGGAATCCTCGACAGTCAGATTAATTAGCAAACTTTAGTGTTTATTGACTGGTCGTAATGGTGTATTTAGTAGCCCATTCCTTGTTTAACGACTCAATATTATCCACTTAATGTAATCATGTACCAGCGATGGCCTGGATTTGCATTTGCATTGTATTTGAAAATTATTGACTCTGTACCATATAATATTTTGACAGTAATAAAGTACAGTTACGGTCTATTTTTAAATCACGGTCAATAAACTGTATATAATGATGCTATATTTTCGGCTTCGGACCTATGGACCTATGGACTTTCTGTCAATGACTATCTGATGACTTTCTGTCATCGTGAAGAAACCTTCTTGCCTTACATCCAAAAAGTCGATGGCGTGACTACAAATGATTATGAAACAGACATTTGAGGCCAATACCTAAAAAGGTTGTAGCGCCACTGTTTAATTGATGTATGCTTTTATTCTTATTAGGAAAGAATTGCGAATCCCGAATAGCAAAATTTCAGTTAAAACGTATAAACGTTTTGGTTTATTTACACTGATTAAATGAAGTGCGTGATCACGTAATACACGTTCAAATCAGAATAATGTGAATCAAGAATGTAAATTCAAATTAAATGGACTGGAATATAAATTGTGTGAGGCTATTGTCCGGTAATAAGACATATCCTGACCTAAGTGGAAAGGAAAACGGACCATAGATACTAAAAAGGTTGTCTATTTATCCTTAGAGAATTTAATACGTAACTTTTCAATCTTTTTTAAGACTGTCAAGAGCGTTCGTAGGTAAATAACATAGAAAACGAGAACCACATCATGTCTTTAATCTTCTTTATTTCTTAACTTTCTAATATTTGACTGAGTCATATTAAAATAAACATTAATTTATTATTTATATAACATTTCTTTGAGGTTAGCGTCTTCTAGTCTAGTAGAAATAAATATGTGTGCGTGTACTAGTGTACACACGTAAGAAGTGAAACTTCTTTATGACCTTATTTTTCGAAAAATGGTCTACTATATGCAACTATACAGAAATTGGTTAAATAAAGTTAAGTTAGATAAAGTTTAACAAAAGGATTTTATTATCATAGACATGAATACAAATAATACAATTATTTCATTTTACCGTATCACTACTAAGATTATTACAGAATTTTATTTATTGTAATAGAATTATTACTATCATTGTTATCGTTATTATATATTTTTGTTATTAATGGCTTCCAATGTCTTCGAATCAACCTTAGTAGAGACAAGAAAAATATGGAGCGTAACGGAAAATGTGACGGTAATTTTTTTCCAACGCCGATAGAGAAGTTTCACTTTAATAAATGTATGGGTATGTTTAATACCCGTTACATCGTTGAGTTACTTTTTAAAGAAACAAATTAACTCTTTTGTCTTTGTTTTCAGACATCTCGGCGTTGATGGAGCTATCCAGTCATAGGCAAATACCACAATGAATACAACTGACACGCACGAGTAACTAATAGAACTGAAACAAACAGTATGAACGTCTCTCATTTTGTTTGCTCAAATACACCGATCTGTCTCAGTTGGCTGCTTAAACATGCCAACATCAACCGCCTTACACTGATGCCAAGTTAAGAAACCAATAAATTATGCCGACCGAATGGAGTACCAACGAATCTTTATATAATTTAAACTACAGTCAAAATGAGAACATTACAGTCCCACCGGACCCGATCGAGGACAAAGCCATTCAAGCCGCTTTTTGCACAGCTTACACAATTATATTCACAGTTGGCATCTTCGGTAATGCCCTGGTTTGCTACGCTGTCATCCGGAATAGAGCAATGCAAACTGTCACTAATCTTTTCATCACTAACTTAGCCCTTTCTGATATATTACTATGCGTGTTCGCAGTACCCTTCACTCCCCTTTATACGTTTTTAGGCAGGTGGGTTTTTGGCGGTCCCCTCTGCCACATAATGCCTTACGCCCAAGGCTGTAGCGTTTATATTTCCACTTTAACCCTCACCTCTATAGCCATTGACAGGTTCTTCGTAATAATTTATCCTTTCAAACCCCGAATGAAGATAACGACATGCATTGGACTTATTATATTTATATGGGTTTTCGCTCTATCGGTAACCTTTCCTTATGGCTATTACATGACCCTACAAGACATTTTTTGCGCAGAAAAATGGCCATCGGATCAGATCCGGAAAGCTTTCGGAGCGGTAACGACTATCATGCAATTCGTGATACCTTTTATAGTAATGGCTTTCTGCTATATGTGTGTTAGTATTAAATTGAATGATAGATTGAAATCGAGGCCCGGAAGTAAGAATAGTAAAAAAGAAGACGCCGAGAGAGAACGAAAAAGACGAACTAACCGAATGTTGATAGCTATGGTTGCAATTTTCGGGCTCTCGTGGCTCCCGTTAAATTTAATTAATATAAGTAGTGATTTTTACTCGTTTGCCGAAGACTGGAAGTATTATATGGTACTGTTCTTCGTAGCACATTTCATAGCCATGTCCTCGACTTGTTACAATCCGTTTTTGTATGCATGGTTGAACGAGAACTTTCGGAAGGAGTTCAAGCAAATTCTGCCCTGTCTCGGTGCGTTAGTGACGAAGAAGTCTAAAAGGAATTTCAATCAATCGGATAGAACAGGAATGTACAGATCGGAAAAAACTTGTAACGGAAATGAAACCGTTCAAGAGTCCTTGTTGACTTCAACCGTAAATAAAATTCCTTCTGTTAGATATAGGATAGAGTTAAATGATAAAGTCAAAGTGTACGAAGATGATGTAGACAATGTGAGCCCGGATGAAAAGCCAGAGGACAACCCAAGTCCGAACGAAGACTGTGTTAAGATGTATATGTTGGTAGATAAAACTGTAGTTTCATCTGATAAGGAGCCCATTGTATCTGCGCTGTAAATATTGGTAAGGATTTTTTTAATAATTTTAAGTTAATAACTTAATTAATTCTAATCAAGTACCTCGACTAATATTTTTAATTGGATACATTTGCTATGTTTCTTTTAATTGTATCAGTTCAAAAAATAAATTCACAACAGTTGTGAACAGTTATTTAACCGTTTTCTCAGATAAAAAAGCAAATAACACAAGGTTTATTTAAAATTGTTTTGCCGAAGCCGCGTACAAGTTAATTGAAGAGGTCTATTAAGTATAAGTAATAAGTTTGAAATTTTTATGAAATTACCGTCTAAAATTCGTAATATTAGCATTGATTAAACACCAATTAAATACCTGATATCCTAAAATGGCATTTAGGATATCAGAATGAACCAAGTTGACTAAAATTAGCGACGTTATTTAATTATGTACTTCTCGGGCGTATATAAATTAAGTTTTCACGTAAAAAAATATGTTTAATTATGAAATATGAGTTTGGAAATTATAACATATCATAAAAATAAATAAACAAATCAATCATAAAAAAGCTATTGCAGTGATATTTACTTTGATGAATTACTATCTGAATTATATTGATTTAAAGAATTTTAAAGCACAGTAATTTATGGCGGATCTATTGTTATTTCTTTAAACACCTACATACACTCCAGATGTTTATCGCTCCCGAAACTTTATGTACGTTTATTTCGATCGATTGTACTATAAAGTGAATTTCATTATTTGTGTAATCAAAATTTCGCTATAAATCATTCTAAATATGTCGTGTTTTTATTTTGATATTAAAAGTTGAATGATCAGACTTTGTTGAATCCGATAATAGAACAGCTATTTTATATAGCATATTAGTAACGTTTATCTAGTTTATTTTGAGATTATCAAAGTAAGGATTTAGATAGACAATTATCTCTATAACTTCGTGTTTTACATACAACTTTTTTACTTAAAAGCAATATTTTTATTTTAGAAAATAAAACTAAAACCTTGCTGTTCGTTCAGACGATAGTCTATATACTGGGGACATTTAGGTGTTGTAGTTGACCAAATATGATGGAACAATGGTACACATTGAACTTATAAATTTTATTTGTTTAATACAACAAACGGGTAGGCAAACCTGATTGTTGTTGTTCAGGTATATCGCCTCCCATTGCCACTGCCAATGCCAGAGCTCGCGAATGTTGCCGGCTTTTAAGATATCAATATATGTATATAGTAATATACTATTTTGTTGTTTGTCGATGTGTTTAAATAAAGGAAATGCAAGATAAAGGGGGACAATAAAGAAAGGAAAAGAATTATTGTCCGAATTCGTATTTAATTGTTTTGACTGTACTGAGTATAAAAATATGACTAAATAATAATCCAGTAGCATTATATAGATCTTGGAATCATATTGCCTCCGTTTAATCGTCTAACAGAATTTTTAACAGAAGTTTTAAATAGTATGTACCTGACACGAACGATTTTTGGAACTTAAACATGCCGTTTTTGTCATCACGAAAATTTCAAAATCCAGAAAAGAAATATAATTAAAAAATAAATAAATTTTTCATGATCATTTGTCACGGTAATAGGTGATCAGCCTCCTGTGCCTGACACACACGCTGTCGACATTTTGTGTCTAAGGCAAGCCGGTTCCCTTACGATGTTTTCCTTCACTGATCGACCAAGATATACATATAAATATATGTAAATGCACTATTATTGTATTAACAAATCCATTTGAAAGAAAATAAAGGAATATTGAAAAACAATGGAACAAGAAAAATTATTTTATCCAAGCCCATTTTCTGATAGCTATCATAGATATTTATCACTCACGTTTCCAATAGATTTTCTCACATTGTTTTTATTCCTCTCTAGTTATCACTAATACGATTCTTTGTTGGCGGTTATCTTAATGTATTGCAAATACAGATAAGCCCGATACTTTATTGTACAACCAGCCTGTCCCATCTTTACTGGACATTTCGAAGAAATTTAAAAACGATACAATAGTGTTAGTAACAAACAGTACAAATTAAAAATAATGCTCTTAATTAGTATAAATGTGGCCAGTCTACACTGATTGAAAGCACTTTAGATTTTCTTTTCCATTTTCAAAACAAATAGGTCCCAAGTGGACCGTGATTGTCTATCATCTTATAGAGTAAACTTTAAGAGCTTGGATACAGAAGCTTGCTTACTTGCATTAGATCTAAGATATTATTTTATTAAGGTTATTGCCCTTGAGTTAATCGATCTTCTATTGTTTTAATTAAATTAGAGTTTATTACTATCTGTGCAGATGTGTGTTTAAATTCATCATCATCAGTAATTGTTTGGGTTCATCTCTTTTCGTACCCCTTCATATTTCTCCAACTCAACCCACCCACCCGTTTCCAGGTTAAAATCATTTCTCATTTAATATATAAATGTCATATAATAAACAAATTATGAAGGCAGGAATTACGTTATCAATCCTATTAAATTTTGACTTCGCTTCTCTTTAATGGCTTGGTTATTTCACGATTACAATTGACTAGACAAACTTAATTAACTATAGTAACCTCCTTTCATAAAAAAATCAATGGTCAAATGGTATTAATCTTCATAAAGAGACCTTTTCTGTGTGTGACAACGTAAATACCATTTGACTGAGACGAAAATTACTTCAGTTCAAAGAGTGCAACTAAACTAATTTATTTATGAATAAGCTTTAATCCAATCAAATAAACATCAGCTAACATTTTTTACAATTGGAGACCGTGAACCCATGTGGTAGCTTCCCATCGAGGCAGATCCAAAGGGTCCAGTATTTATCATGTTCAAAATTTAGACACCCATAAACACACAGTTCACATACAACAAAGTAGTCGTTAGACACACTCCTATAATCGTACATCATTGTTTAGATAAAAAAATGTAATATTTCAGAGCCGTCGTTTGCAGACATTCCGCGTATATTTGTCAGAAACAGCTATTGTCAGATTTCTTTCGTTTCGCAATCAATAACTAAATTCTGCCGTTTGAAGGGTACTTAATTGTTTGTAGTGTCGGAAATCAACTCAATCTTTAAACAAAAGAGCAAACATATTTTTTACAAGAGTTTATTTACTCATTAACACTTTGTTCCATTTAAATTACATACACAATAAGATAACATAAATTATTAGGGAGGCCTTGTCGGGATCCTTAGGATAGATAAAGAAGGAAAAACTAAGAGAAAACTGCAAAAAAATTGCCCTAGTGGCTATACTTTACAGCGTGTGACTCTCATCCATGAGATATGTTCGATTCACTCAAACAGTGAAGGAATACATCGTGACGAAACCGGCTTGCTTTAGACCCAAAAAGTCGATATCTTTTGTCAGACACAGAAGGCTGATCACCTACTTGCCTATTAGATTGACAAACGATCATGACACAGAAACAGGCCCAGACCTATAACGGCGCCTGTGGTTTTTTTTATAACCAAATCAACAAAAATAAAATTAATAACAACAATATAATAATATACAACAAAAATAACCCATTATAACCAAATCAACAAAAATAAAATTAATAACAACAATATAATAATATACAACAAAAATAACGTCTAAAATAAAATATCAATCACTTATAAACTAATCTTAATAGTCATGAATCACCTATTTGTTCATGAGTTTTAGAATCTAAAATACAATAACAAAAAGAAAAATATTAAATACAATAGAATTTGTTATGTGATAAGGATAAGCGGTGTTTATATAGAAGACTTTAGTAGTGTATAGTTAGTTTATAATGAGTGTGAATCTAGTCGGCTTGATTGCGAATGAAGAACTGTAAGTTCCCTACGTTTTTATCTTGAATAATGAAGCTAACAAGCAAAAAAAGCTAATTAGCATTAAAATCAAACTTACCATCAGTATTATAGATTTTTTTATTTGGAAAATCAAAATACAAACTCCCTTTCTAAACAGCATGTCTTTTCGTAAACAAAATGCCACTGTTGACATAAATATATTTCACTAAAATCATCAAACTAAGACGGCTACCCAGGCTTATCACTCATAGTTAGACTTGTCATCTGAATAACGGATTCTCGACATATCTCAAGAATTTTCCATGTTTCCACTGACAGAAAGCGAAAGTAATAAGTATCTGTTTTGTTTCGTTTTTTGTAATAACTCTACAATTATGAAAAACAATGTGGTTAGTCGTATTATTCAAATGCGATTTCTATAGAATGAATAGGCTAACATCGTAAATTTTCATCATACGAAGTCAACTTGTAAACATGTATTTAGAGTCAAATAAAAATATTAAATTTAATACATTATTAAAATGACGAGTCGATTGCTTTTCCGCAAGCGTGGTCAGCGACAAACCAAGTTCACAGATAACAATTTTTTATTATTCTACTATTACACTATTCAAATGTTACCATATTAACATCAGTATATTAACCTATTCTCACCTAGTTAGTACTTATAAAGAGGAAACATTTGTTGTAAATACAGGACCGATTTTAAAAATTCTTTCACCAATAGTAAAATGCAATAATATTACCCAAGGTGTGATAAAATATTCATTTAAAATCGGTCAAGTATTTTTAATAGCGTTTGGGAACAATTGATGATAGAACAATTTTTTTTTAAAAAACAATATTTACGTCAAATGTTGTGTATAGGAACGTTCTAAGACACTGAAGTTCAACATATAAATCTCAGAAAGTTTAAATTTTTGTGTTTATTTTTAAAGCTTAAAAATTTCGGGAATGATTAAACAAAATCTTTCATTACCTACAGATATTTTTTAATTTATATTGTCGGACTTTCTACGTAAATGATGTAACGAGATTAAAAATGTATTGGATTAATACAATACATATATTAATTGTAAAGTAAAATCTGGTATTGTCTTTTGTTGACATAGCTTTTACACATTAAGAAAACACTTTTTAAACGGATTGAAGCTATGTCTTATTATTATAAACTTATTTACATAATTTTAAATTTAATTTTCTATTAATTCATTAATAATAGTTTATATATAATCATATGAAAGAAAGTAATTAAAAATAATGAAAACTAAGTAAAAATTAAACTTTTATGATAAAAAAAATAACTAAACGTAGATAACATTACAACTTAGTAGACATTCCACCACCACGAGGTCGGTATTTAATTATTTTAAAGACGTGCCAAATTCAAGCCAGTCCTTGCTTGAGTAAAAATCTTTCATATTCAAATATGAAAGCTTTTTTTAATATTTATTGTTTGTATTTTATATATTCTGTAGAACTCTTCAGTACTTTTGCTTAAAATTCCTTCAAACAGAATTAAGTAACGAAGCCCTGGTTGCTATGGCAACGTTTGAAATTGTCAAACACTGAATTCTTGAGCTTTGAGTAAAAGAACTTATTATTAATCCGCGCTCTTTTATTACGATTTAATAAATTGGGATTCGGCGAAATTATACCGATATTTTTTGCCTTAAAAAGATGTTCCGTACGTACTCTTTTTGTTTCTCGCTGGTTCTACGAGATCATATTGGTGATACTTTTGCCCATGATGAATAATTTTCATCGTGATGTAAGTCCACGTTTAAAAACATTAAAGGTAAACAAAGAGGATACGTTTACTAAATCGAATTCCCCGCAAATTACTGCTTTAATTACGCAAAATCTAAAACAGTTACATGTTTGCTTAGAATTGCCCATATCCGAAATATTTGCTTAGGAAATTTGAGAAACGTTAAACCAAACAGTGAGTAAATGCTTATACAATAGAAATGCGTTTGATTTTGATGATATCGATATCTGTTATCGTTTTAATAATTAGTTAGTCAAATGGCCAGACACACTTTTGATACGGACATTCAATAACCGTTGCGCTAGGAATCTTTATAAAAATTATAATTTTTCCTCCATAAACAAATCAAAATATCTTTATTTGACATTGACAAACATTAATACAAAATTCATAAGAAATGAATTGATTAGATAATCAAAAATGTTTTTTATATCAGAGGAAAATGGATGGCTCGTATCTTTTCATTATGATCAGCGTCTCAACAAAGGTGAGGTCTTTGTGTTTAAAAAATTCGAAAAGGTTTTCGAAAATCACTAATCAAAATAAGAAACTCAGAACCTAGCGGCCTTGACTCGTCCAATGACGAACGTGACGCTATGGGTCATAATAATATATTCTGATCATGTTTATGACCATAAATTGCTCAAACCCTATATGGCTTAGAGATAAATTAATTTGCTAAACAAGTAATACACAAAAACATTTCAATTGTATATTTTGTATTCCAAGCGGTTTGCGTCGAGATGTGGGGTCACTCTGCATCTTCTACCCCTTTTACAACGGAGAATGATCAGAGGAGTTGTTCGGATTAATAGCTGCAGCTGAGTTTCACCATGGACATTGATGAAGAATACAAAATTCGAAGAGTGCGAATGAAGCAGAAGATACAGTGGAGAAAAAATCCAATGACGCTACAACCTCTATGTCTTGGCCTCAAATCACTATGTTTCGGAAGTATTTTTATCAGGCAAGTAGGTGATGAGCCTGCTATGCCTGATACACGCCGACTTTTTGAATCTTAGCCATATAGGTCGCCTTACGATGTTTTCCGTACGAGTTGTAGGATAATTTAATCGTACGAGTAAGTTTTAACAGCCACGTTCGCACTCACAAGCCAACACAGCTCAAGGTGAAGAAGAGTACCGCGAAAGTAACTGATATAGTTAATACTGACATCAGACACATACGGCTAACCATTATTTGCTTCTGGTCTACAATACAGTAATGTGCCCAATATCATTCGGCACAACCATTATCAAAGTGTTACTTTCCAACTGTTGTAGTTTGTAAATGCTACAAAGTGTGAATCACGATCTATTGTAGTGAAATATTGTAACGCAACACAACGTTCAAAATAATAAATCAGATGAGATGCGTCAATAAAAATACAGGAATAATTTTATAGCTTCAACCACAGATTACATTCACGTGTTCCACGTGCGTTTCAAAACATTCCGCGGCCAATACGTAAAAGACACATACAGAAAAAATATTTTTCTTTATGTCTTGGATAATAATTTTTATTAATATCAAATATATGATTTGGTACGAAAATGTGGTCACACTGTATTTATCGCTCCTGAGTTTGAAAAAAGAATATACAAATGAATTTATAGCTAATAACGGTTTATAGTGCGTTAATGATCAACCCAGTCTATTACAATTAAGTCTTCACTAAAATATCTTCTAAGAGAAATGTTTGATATTTTCGTGGGGTTTTACACGCAACTATAAAACAGGCGTAACAGTGTCTTTATCGCTCCCACGGAGTATGAAAATATAATACATCTTTTTGTAACTAATGAAGAGGTTTATAGTGTGTTTATTTATACAGTATATAACAGTTAAGTCTAAAATATCTACACCGATATAATATAAAGAGAAAAGTTTTTCTTTTATAATTGATAAACTCTGGATTTGCAAAGTTCTTTCTGCAATCAGCAAGATATGTAACATAAACCTACGACTGAGATTACTTGGCGTAAAAATGTGACACCAAAGGTGGTCGGTAGAAGCCCCTACAGGGGGTAGGGTCCCCGTCTTGAGGACCGATAAATCTTTATTTTGTTTATTAATATTAACATTTAACCTTCAAGTTTATAACTTGTATTGTGCAACTTAAATTTCACATTCTCAGTACCTACTTCTACTGACCCCCTGGGCCCGTAATAATCTTCTGACGACATGTAGATACCGGCAAATATCTTGAACAAATCGCGATTTTCAGGTATCACTGGTGCGCATATGTATCCCGCGCTGTGTTCAATGCGCAAACTTTCCCCAACTCCCTTGTTTAATTCTCAAGAAGTTTGCCGGTATCTGCCGCAAGTCGCTACTTAAAACTAAACATTTTTAAATTAAATAATAATGTGTCTTCATTGTGCTATAGGTCGTTACTATAGCAACAGCCCAAAACTTGGGAGACACATGATTGATTGGATATAAAGTTCTAATCTTATTTTTCTTTGTTTCAGATACTTAGCGTGTTGTCACAGACATATAGACAGCTTTAAGCTTATAGTGTGTAGATATTATGTAGAAATTGTTACATAAATGTATGTATAAATGTTAGTAACATGTACATTCAGGCCGACTCCTATGTATTGATAAAATGTATATAAGAATTGTTATTGTATATAATTATTTATCTAATGTTCGCAATTAAGTATAATAGTGACTAATAAATGTTGAAAAATAATTGTATTATTTACGGTTTCTATTATACGTGTAATAAAAATAATTAACATTGTATAGAAAAGCTATGTGTGTATTTGGAACTAAGTTTAATAATAGAAAACACAGTACAGTGTTACGTTCGAGCAGCAAACAAATTATAGAATTGTACACTCTAACGTTACAAGAGGTTTACCCGTAACTAGTTTGACAAACGTATGCAAATATTTGTTTGAAAAATGTTATGGTTCTGAGCACATTGAAGCGTTATATAATGAGACTCATTGCTACTGTGCCAGTATTCTATAGCTACCAACAGCAAACGCCATACCAATTCTGACTTTTATGTATGCAACAACCGTAGTTCGCTTTACATTGAAGTCAGGATTACAATCGCTATAACGATGTACTAAACATAGATAATGTCGTAGCTATAATATTTACCTTCCTGAGACGGTCTGTATAAACAAAGCAACCCTTTACTTATAAAACATATTTCAAACACGTTTATAAGTAAGGGGTTATATAAAGTGTTTACATCAATATAGTTTCTAGAAACTTTGAGCCCATTGGTGTAAATACTTATTAAATTTGTGAACTGTGTATTATTAAAGCTGTTACATATAAAATGTCAATGGAAAGTAAAATGTGCAATTCGATGTTCAAATAAAAATTACTTTTTTTGTTCATATGGTTTTATTTCTTATATTTATACTTAATAATAAATCAATATATATACAAACACGACATAAGATAAAAAAGCTTAAATAAGCTTTTCTTACGAATCAACTCAACTTAGGGTCCTTCAAGAAAAGAGTGTACCAATTGTTAAAAGGCCGGAAACGCACTTGCAAGCCGTCTGGAAATGAGAGTGTCCATGGGCGGCGGTATCACTCAACATCAGGTGAGCGTCTTGCTCGTTTGCCTCCTATTACATTAAAAAATATTTACTGCTTATTCTTGGGTAATAGTACTTGGAAACGTTGTTTAACGATACTAGTACGTTGAGCTCTGGAGTCACCAGACGCCAACTTAATTTTCTTATTATATATATATATCTTTCACAGGTTCTTTTGTCTAGCAACAAAACAAGGTAAAAGCCTCCTCCAAAGAGTTCCAGATTTTTCTGTCAGTAACTTTCGCCAGCCGTCATCGCAATTTCATCTGCCATCTAGCACAAGGGTGATCTTGTGCCTTGTGCCGGCCGTTTCATCAGTCTTCCACCAGTCCATTTACATATTTTTGAGATCGATTTTAGACATTAACATACATAGGTACATAAATATTATTTTGTCTATTTTTAACCGAACTGATAACTAAGCCAATAATAACTGTTTTCTTGATTCATTCGTCTTTCTCTCTCAAACTTTGTTTACAATGTTAAAAGACAACTCAGCGCCCTTGTTACTACAATGTAATAAAACTACTTTTTTATGAATCAGGGGAGTAAACTTTTTAATGATTTACTCTTAAATAATTCCGAAGCCAATAAAACCAAAGGCCGACAAACAATTGTTTGTCCTGAACCTCACAAATCGAACTAACATAACTTGGTCTACTTTATCTTAAGTTAATCGGCGACTAGATGACTTCACCTACACAACCCAAGACAATTAAAGCCTTTGACAAAGTTGAGGCATGAGAAATGCATTGCAATGAACCTTATAGGTTCGGACTCTTTGACTTTGCTGAGTATTATGGTAGACATGTTAAAACTGGATTATCTTCACAAGTTATACACAATATATTGCATTCAAACGATTCGTATGGTACATGCATAAGTGATTTTTACCATACATATGTCTTATAGCCCGATTAATTGAATCATCAACGAAGAGCAGCAGCCAGACTCTACGTCAGCCCAGGCATGTGTAATCCAGCACCCCTAACTGTCTAACTAGTATAAAAGCCTCAACACACGGCCCTCAGCGGCGATATAGGGACAATGGTGATGGTGATGGGGAACCAACTTCTGAGTTAGGGTTGATAATATAATAAGGGTATGATTTGCCTACATACGAGACGATCTATTGAGTGATCTTGCGTGCTCCCCACCACTTACCCAATTCCTGATATTGCCTTGCCTTGCCCTGCTTTTAGGGTCGTGTGTAAACGCTAAAACTTTCTTGGTTAACTGAGATTCTGTGGTCGAACAGGCTAACTATTAAAACAATGAAGTAGTGAAATGTTTCCTTCTAGACAATAACGTACTTTATTACTGAGGGAACCATAAACCGTCATTTAATGAGTTTAACCACAAGGCGAGGAATTCAAGTAAGTGCAATACGTCGAGTGCTCATTGTTCACTTTTAAGTGCAGTTGCAATATAATATAAAGTTTTAAATGAAAACATAGTATCTCTGAGCAAACATTAACTTTAGTGTTTAGTGATAAGAACGGAAGAATAAACTTAAAACTTATCCGCTAAGTTAAGTCTTAATTATTGGAGGAGAGCAATGTATATAGCATAAAGTTATTTTTTAGACATGTGTCTTTAAGATATTATGGAACATTACGATCTAGCCTAACTTAAGACTAATAAGAAATTTAACCTAATTTACTGATAACAATTTTTAACATAAGTGTCCAATAACACTACTTACAGTCTGTATAGGAAGATTTTCTGTTCTTGTGTTCTATTTTTCACTTATTGTTGAACTTATCTTATAGTTGTAGAAAATATGGTGTAAGTCTCCAAAATATTTCTGCGTAAAAATAGAAAAAAAAACATTAATTTACAGCACAAAACAAAAGATAACGTAAATATAAAGACGATATTGTGCTCAGTGTTATATTGGCTTCACTGACTACACCCGCCGTGGACACTCGGGCAAGCCCTGATTTTCATTGCCATTGTGGATACATGTACAGGAATTAACAAACAGATTCATTAAAAGATACAGTCTTCCGTATCTTTATGATCTTTAGGAACGTGTTAAAAAAAATATATTATTTGTGAGGAAGCGCAGCACCGCAACGCTCTTGATGCGAATCATTTGAACGTCGTAAATCCTTACATCATTCGTGATTACGGTTCGTAGGCAGAAATCCATTTGCTGGAAGTCGATTTACTGAAGTGTAGCGCTGTCTTGTCCCTCTCGCACCGTTACACTGTCTATCCTTGTTAACAATTACATCGCCCGACCGTGAACGGTTTACTTCTGTGTACGTACTGTGGCGACAATAACAAAGTTTCAAAAGCCGGCAACGCTCTTGCGAGCCTTCTGGCAATGTAAGTGTCCATGTATCACTTAACATCAGGTAAGCCTCGTTTTCTTCCTATTACTTAAAAAGTTAAATAAACATATTTCTAAAATGAATTAAAATATATCTTGTTCATTAAAATAAAATCATTCCGATCACACCGATTTCATAGATAATTTGTCTTATTTTATCAGATAACGACAGGATTAAGAATTTACAAGGATTTTTTTATGGTACAAATCTGAACTATAATATTATTTTTAAGTAATTCTATTGAACTTGTAAATTTTAAATATAACCTATGGGTTTTCGTAATCCATTATTTGACGCCTAGCAATTGTAGTTATGCAAGCGAATTCGTGAAATAAAGTAATTTCTAATAAGATTCAATTACGAGTATATTCAATCTAAAGATAGAATTAAATTTAACATACCCTCAATTATTTGAAACTTTGACGAGTGATCAGATAGCAGCTATTATAAATAGCTTAAACGCAAGTGAAATTGATCTAAGGGTTTAAGTATTCGAATTAAACTAAAACTATTTGACCTTCAAATCACATTTACTTCAAAAATTTAGTCGCTTGGCTCAGTTAGCTGACTTTGATTATTTCATTGTATAAAGACTGTGCATATAAGAACGACTGCGTGACAAAATATCTTGTTATGAAGTCCGTATTACCAGCTAAAAATGTATTAGATCATGTAAATTTCCAAAAAAAACGCTAATTATTTGCCAAATATATAATAAAAAAAGTGTTTTCAGTCTTATAAAATGTGTTTAGTTTTTAGATTTCTTTGTCGGTACATTGTTAGACAAGGTTGTACATTCATATTGAAATTTTGTTAAATTGTATATTGCGATTTTGTTCCTCTTGGAGTAGGACTCTTATTCCGTGGCAGTCAAGTGCACAGGCGCTATTAAAGATTTAATTTGCTGCCTGGTAGGCAGTAACTGAAATCGGGCCGGGCTGGTGCTTTCCTCACTCAACTAATAAGTATCGCAATACAGCAAGGAAATGCTGCCAGCATTAAATGCCACACTTTGAATTAATTGTATATTAATAATTGTACCGCGATGTAAGCTTAAATATTGATTTATTATTAAAAACTTTAACTTAATACAATAAACAATACAAATAAAACCACGGTTTTACTGACGTAATCTTTCTTCTAGTTTTCACCTTTTAAGTATTAATATGAAAAATATTTTAGAATTGTTACGCTCTTAGTGTTTAAAATATATACCATTTTAATATAAAGATAAAATTGCCGTCAATAAATTATCATTAAATGTTTCCATACATCACACGAGACATTTACTTAGTATTATAACTACGATTAAAGTATCTAAGTACCGGCATAAAATGTAATTTCCGTGTCGGGAAATTAGCAATATATTAAGTGTATTAAGCTAATTAATGAAGAGTGGCAGAGGCAAGACAGTTGTCATTAAACTAATAACGTTGACTGATTAGTCGTGATTGAAATAATTAGTTAGCTGTCTAGGGATTTTTGAAATCCTGTTTTCGGACGAGGGTTGAAAGTAACTAATTGTTTAGGGCGCTTCAGTAGCTCTGAAACTGTCTTTTTGCTTAAGGATTAATGGTTATAAGTAATATATTTACCCTTTTTGATATGTCTTCTGGATTTTTAGGCTGGCTGCTCAGTCACTGAAACTTTAACATTCAAATTAAAAGCCAACTGTAGATAAATAAAAAATTTACAAATCCATATTAAGCCGTTAGTGAAAGGCTTGAAAATTTACAAATTTAAATTCTGTTACAGCTCTGTGAGTTTGAACCTTATTCCAAATCAGGAGAAGTACTCAAAAAGGGCCTTCCAACAGAGTGACCTTAAAGTATCATTATGTCAATAAATAAATTTTAGTTTTATTGATTAACAAGTTTGTCACACAAACACTTAGCAATTTTAAAATGTTGTATATATTATATACACAAATAAAAAATGAAGACTATTATAATAATATAATATATATTTACTAGTAATATAACTGAAACTTAGGCTTCTATCAAAATTCAAAACATTTAATCAAATATTAAAATATTAATGGTTTCCAGAATTTATTGTCTTTTGTTAACATGGATTTTACACATTAAGAAAACACTTTTTAAACGCTTTGAAGCTATGTATTATTATTATAAACTTATAATTATTAATATAATTTTAAATTTAAACCTTTTACGACGTTTTGCGTGCTTTACAGCGTGCGTGGTCACGGTGACCACGTGACCTAATACATAGCTTCAATGCGTTTAAAAAGTGTTTTCTTAATACATTTACATTTATTTCATAATATACATGAGTTTCATCACGTTCTAAAACTGGAACATTATGTTCCAATAACTCATCGAATAAGTCAGGATGTCAATATCCGAATATTTCGGAAACATTTCATCAGGTCGCTTGAACAATCTTAATATAAATTTATGTTTTCTTAATACATTTATTTCATAATATACATGAGTTTCATCACGTTCTAAAACTGGAACATTTTGTTCCAATAACTCATCGTATAAGTCAGGATATCAATATCCGAATATCTCGGAAACATTTCATCAGGTCGCTTGAACAGGGGACAAATCTTAATATACATTTACGATTCATGTCTTCATTTTCTAATATCGAGAGATAATATCTTAAGATTTGTGTCTACGCCAATGTTGTCTGTTTGAATAGCTTCGCTCTATTAAATATTGATGTAGTGTGTAATTATTAATTTAATTATATAAACTAAATAACAATGTGTTTGTTCATTATGCAAATAACAATGCATAAAATATCCGTTCGTAGTGCCCAGATCTTGCATAGCATTAATTTTTAATAGCATATCAATTGTTTTTTTAAATTACAATTTTGATTTTCTTGTGATTATTGTCTGTATGTGTCTATCGGAACTAAAGCTTTACTAAAGAGAAACACGGCGACGCTGACCTTTTACCAGTCACGGTACTGCCTCTCCCATTAGCGATTCTGACTTCTATGTGCTTTCCCCGCGAACCCAAGCGACATTAGCGGGATATATATTAAAATAATAGTTCTTAGAAGGAAATAGTGAGTAACTTGCTACGTCGTAATGAATATTTCGGCATTTTTTTTGTTTGTACAACAATTACAACGTTTTTATTTCGATACTTTGTGTAGGGTAATGACATAATCAGTTCGTAATTCGAATATTATTCGATTCTTTCTATTTGGTTAAATCTAAAATTTTCTTATCTGTTATAAATACCGTTTATTATGAAAATACACTTTTTATGTACGTTGGAATTCATAGATGAATTACATATTATCTGTGATGACATGGCAGTTTTCCGCTATCCATCATAATGTTTCGGCTGCTGAAAGGTGAATAAAGGACCTATAATGACTTAATAAAATAATAATAATAATGTTTGACGGTCATTATTTCACTACAGTTTTTAAAAATCCCGTGTTCAATGTGTCGTAGTTGTATTTCAAATGTATCATGTTTTCGAATAATCAACGAGGAATTTGTTTACACAAATTACGCGCCAAAACACACTCATTACCAAACACACAATGCGGTCACTAGTTACTTTAATAACACGCGCTATACACAGTAGTTTTTCTTCTCTTTACTAGAAAAATCAAGCTAGAATATTCCTTTATTAAAGGGGTAAATCTAGTCCTGAAAACGCCTGAAAACGGGTTTTCTAAAAATTGCACTCGACAGCACTGTTCTGAACTGAATGAAAAAATGTTTCAGCCTATAGAAAACGAGGTTATCATTATGCAAATTAAAATTTTCTAATATAAGCCTCTCCTGACACGGTCATACTTCACACTACATCTTACTGAAACTTGTAGGAAAATCGAGAAACATTTCAGTCAACCCGTCATCGTAACAATATCATAAATGTAACTTTGGTATCGATATGATAGCTAATTAGTGAGAAAATCATTCAAAGTACACTCTTAAAGTTATATAAATGTTACATTAGACCATTATTAGAGTATGCCTATAGCATTTAGGATCCTTATTTCATACAGGATATTAGTTTGTTTGAAAGGGCTTAAAAAGCCACGAAAATGATTAGGTCACTCAGGAACCAATCTTATAATGAGCGTCTGAAAACACTTGACAGATTAAGGAAGTAGGCGATTAAGAGAAAATCTCATTGAAACCTATAAAATCTTCACTGGCCACTATAATGTTCCAGGAATTTAGGAACTCTTTATTTTAATTTTTACACATTTGAGGGCTAGTTCTTTAAAACTGAAGACCACTCAAAATAACACAAATTCCCTGAAGAACTTTCATCCAAACCGAGTAGTGGCCGATTGGAATAGGCTTCCGGAAAGTGTAATTAGTGTACCCTCTCTGAACTCTTTTAAGTTGGATAGTAATCTCCGTATACGCGCGCATCAGCTTATTAAACTGCTAGTGTGTTTATATATATAATAGTAATATTAGGTATAAGGTTTCTACAAAGAAAGTTATCCAAGACATATTTTTCTATGCCTTTATTAAGTTCTTTTATATTGGAGAAATCCCGGCATCTTCGTCAATTACTATATTGCCTAAAGATCATTAATCACGCGAACAGGGCGCTTCCTAAATTAATTAGGCACTTAAATTACGATTTAATATCTTGCTATATTTTTATAGTATACAGTTTCTTTTTAATGCACTGACATGTTTTCGTCTGTAGTATACTTTGATTAACCTACCATAAAAACACAGATATTTGTTTTAAAACAAGTGTTGTTTGATGATTACCGAGAGTATTTTACGCCGGCTTTCGGCCTCTGTCTTCTTTGCCGATGAGTAGGGATGTCTATTTATTTAAATTGAATGACGTGGAATAAGCGATACTTGTATCTTGTTTCCCATAATAAACATTTTTTTTTTGTAGGAAAGACTCTTTTATTTGAGCCGTTTATTATTTTCCGCCTGCTCTGCGGCTGCTCCAGCTTTTTTGCTCGTCCCAGGGAGGTAAGACGGGGCTAACGTCTCCAAACAAGTAGCATTTCACACCAAAGCTCGTCCCATCCTCGAAAGGATCAACAACATCCCATCCGGCCTCTTGCCATCGCCTGTTGACTCCATCATGCCTGGAACATTGATGGAAACCAGAGATCAGCGTATAATGTCGCTAAACTTGGCGAGAAAAAGGACCTGCTCTCATTTGGCAATAGAGGCCATAGTGTCTAATGCTACTTACTAATGAGGAGTACAAATGGGCACTCCTAGGCGAAGACTCATGGCAACCTGAAATGATTCAGGGTCCAAAAGAGAGCTTTTTTGGCGAAAGATAAGCTTTCCGCCAATGGCTTATCTCGTCCAGCACGGTCTGTTATTAAAGTGTGACCTAATAAGTTTTGAAATTTGCAAAGAACATCATCCCAGCTAGAAGGCAAGCTCAAACTTGGGTTGGATGCATCGTTTCTCGCATCGTTTGTAGAATAAGATCTAAGGAGACCTACCAGACTGCTAGATTTGTGAGCAGATGAGAGAAAAGCTTGTTATCTTGCGTAATCTTAATCGGCCAAAGCGAGCGATAGTATCTTAATAACTGTACGTATTTTATAATTTAAAATATACAGTATCAATCAAAAATATTAAGAACAACTTATATCATGACTGGACAGATTTCATTACCATTATTTTTTGGGTTCGTAACAAAAAAGTCCCCGTAAAATCCATTACAATTTTACTAGCTATTATATCCAGAATGTGCAACAATTAACTTTTTTTTCATGCTTGCTTCCAAGCATCACATAAGTTATATACTTATGAAAATATTATATAGAAAGGATATACACATGTGGAACTGACGAGACCTTAGGAAGGCGCAGCTCTAACCTGATGTATGCCTCATAATCCGTAGGCGTATATAAGACGGATTATATCAAACATGTAACTAATAAAATGTATAAACTAAATATAGGTAAAAAGTATGAAAATAATAAAACAAAAAATGTGAGCCGTCACGGGACGCCTGGCAGATGTGAAACATCGACATTATTTTGTAAAAGTAATATGCCGGAAAGAACATATTGTGATATAAACTAAATATGTCATAATGATAAAATAAAATATTACGATTTTTTCCAGATATCGATGACTATTTATTGAATAAACATTTATTTTCATTAAATACAAAAATTTACGAATTTATTTCAAATCGTGACTACTTAATTCGTTTAATCAGTGACTTCGGTAATAGTTACACTACAACTATTATTACATTATTATTATGTACACACACACATACCACACCGTACAC
The DNA here is from genome assembly GCF_905147105.1 of Pieris brassicae. Lineage (NCBI taxonomy): Eukaryota > Metazoa > Arthropoda > Insecta > Lepidoptera > Pieridae > Pieris > Pieris brassicae. The sequence goes on from NC_059669.1 coordinate 2,051,365, forward strand.
ACTACTGCATATAGACTGTATATATATACCATCGTATAGCAGCATGCGTCGCCACGCTAGAAATCGGTTTTAGGTGCGGCTATAGATGTTTCACATCAAAATACACAACAAAACTTATAGTAATAATAATAATAATCTTTATTTCTTCTCTCACATATACATACATAGAAGGTTATTATGATTAAACTAAGATAAGATACATTTGGAAGTGTATGTGAGAGACTGGTCTCTGTAACAGGAGACCTGAGTGACAGATAGCCAGCCTCTCCACCACCGGACCGGAACACGTACAATCAGGTCATTGTCATAAGATACAATAGAACAAAAACAATAAGCAAGTGCTTAAGGGAAAAAAATGGAAACGGAGTCGTAAAAATAAATTTGGTGTGTGTTTGTGTCTGTGTGTGTGTACGCGTGCGTGTGTGTGTATGTGTGGGCGAGTGGGTGTGTTACAGAGTAACAGTTATTAAATCTTCTGTTTCATCATAACTCAACGTCTTCAGCCAATTAGTAACGATTTTTTTACATTCATATTTCGATAGTGGGTAAATGTTAATTTTTTCATTTAATTTATTATACAGGTAACAGCCTAGGAAACCAAAGAATCTTTGCGAGAAAGAAGTTGTCCATCGTGTAATACGACAGCAAACTTTATGTTTAATCCGCTTTTTTATATTTAATTCGGGGTCGTAACTAGTTTTATAATGTTGTTTTAAAACTGTGTTGAGAATAAATAATTGACAAATTGTTAACACATCGGCTAGGGCATAAAGCTCTTTAGTGGGAAAAAGAAACGGTAAGGAATGACTTACTTTTAACACTGCTCGTTGGGCTCTTTCAAGTTTTAGTAGATTGGTTTTGAAAGTACCTCCCCACACAGTGATACAATAGCTTAAAATTGACTGACATAAAGCCTGATATACTACTTTAACAATTCTATTGGCTGCTATAAGTCTTAAAGTTTTAAAGATGTAAATGAGTTTACGAGTTCTGCATGAGAGAAGATCCACGTGAGAATTAAAACTCAAGTTACTATCGATAACTACACCCATTATAAAAAAGCCTATAAAAGATTGTAATTATATCTAAGAAAACGCAGAAACGTATGTCCCCAAAAGTCTGTCTTTAGATTTGTTGACTTTAGATTAAAAAACCTGACTTAGCACGAACTATGACTACAGTATCTTTTTAACATCCCTGTTGTACGTAGCTGTAAGTCTCTTTTCTAACTATCAACCTTCATTATTGTTAATTCTCACTCTTATTGAACTATTCTATATTATTTAGTTTGAAAGTTGGCTCAGACTAATCAACATTTTAAATGGTCAAATATAAACGTTAAACAATACTAAAAGTATTCATCAGCAATTCTCGGAGCCAGAAACGAGACACAGCTCAGTGGAACACCCGTATGTCAAAACATGGATTTTGACATACAGTATCTCTAATTTGAATTCTAGGATTGATGCAGTATTTAACGTATAACACGTTGAACACTTGAATCGCCCTTCAAAAACGTTATTTTGAAGTATTTTTAACTCCTCTAATGGCATTTATGGCTGACTGCACTTTATGGACGCACCTATAAAATCTATAAACGCTTTCAGCGAATATTGAATTAGCAAACTCAATGAACACTTTTATTTAGGAAATACGAGAACACGAATCACTAAAAACAAATAGTTCTTAAGCATATCGAAAAGCCACGATCTCTAGTTATTTCATTATATTTGGGACAATGCAAAGGTTTAAATAATGACGTATCAGTTTTAATTTGACAGCTCAGTTTACACTGTATAGAATGTGTTCAGAAGAATTGTTTGGATTAATAACAGACTATCATAATCGGACGTCGAGGCAGAATACAAAATACCGTCCGTATCACCTCTCGACTGCGCATTTATGAAGGAAGTTTTGCCGCGCACAATCACTATGTGGAACCAGCTGAAGTATTTTCGTGTATTTTACTGTCCTTCAAGAAAAGAGAGTATCAGTTCTTAAAAGGTTGGCAACTCACCTGCGAGCCATGATCCATGACCTCCTAGATTGCATAAAAAACATACTTTATAATAAATTTTAATGGACTTAAAACACAATAGAAAGTGTGTATTGTAGTGTGTGTTCATTTATAAGTCATAGATTAGAATTTAATTCTTAAAAAAATAATCTCGTCCGCAAACTAAATCACTAATTCCCCATCTCTGTCAAATTGTATTTCCGCTGTGATAAGAGACAGCCTTTATGTTTTTGTTTATGAAGATTAGAAATCGTCGAATACAGAGCAGTATAGGCCTAATGGTTTTAGCGTGTTGTTAGCTTAGGTCCTTTGAATTACGTTGTTAATTTTTTTATTTTTCAGCGTGTAATTAACATCTGTTCGATAAAATTGTGGGAAAGCCAAGTCTTACACCCAACATTTGTCAATTCTACGTAATTTTCTACAGCCGCTATTTAATTTGAGGGACGTGTTAGTAGCGCCGCAGAACTTCACTCTTCCCTGTCTTTAACAAGCCTCTGCGTCTGGGCGAAGACCTGTAACGGCCTTTACTTCTAGAAAGTAGGGGATCGGCCTTGAGGTCTGCTGCCATTCTGCCAGTCTATATGTTTTCTACGTATAAACAATGTTTTAATTTTAAATAAGAGTACATAATCATATAGATCCATTAATATCTCTATAGGTAAGAAAGAATAACTTTATTACACGAATTAAGTTTTCGCAGTGTACCGATTCAAATTTAATGACGTGGAATAAGTGATACCTGTATCTTATATTCCATGATAAACATATTTATCTTATTCGTTTGATGGCGGTTTTTTTATGGATGTAAATAATCATGTAAAATACTGACTTTATGATAACATTAAGGGTAGTGAAGTTGCGTCGCTAACTAAAACTTACTAAGGGTTCTAAATGACGATGCAATACAAGTGAAATCGACTTTTTTGTTGAAAATTACATTATATATATATATATATATATATATATATATATATATATATATATATATGTAACTTAACTAATCTTAGGTTACATAACTCACAATATAAAACTGTTTCGAAGTTTTTTAAAAAACATTTGTTTACGCTTGCAGAGTGAAAGACGTTTTACACTGAGTTTCAATATTGTTAACATTTCAGTTGAGGGGCGTTATCGGTAAGGGGATAAACAGTTTGCGTAATAACTTTGAAAACATTAATTTATGCTTCAACACGATTTAATGATAATATGACTTAATTAAGTACAAAACAAATATTTAATGAGAATTACTATAATTATACGTATTTAAAAACCGAGTTTTTAAATCTAAAGCATGGAGGGTTAGATAGGGGTTATCATCTGCAAAAAAAAATGTTTGCAAGGTCTCATCAGCACCAATCTAGTGCATAGTATAAAAAAGATACAGGATGTAGATTTTTTTCGAATCTTAATAAGAATTGGTAAAAAGTCGATTTTCTTATGAAAACGCAAAATAAATTATAACTCTGCAGGGGTCGAGTTTAACGAGCTCCTGTAGAACAAATTGCAGCTGACGACCCCATCTAACCCCTTGTTGCGTTTGATACACGACTTTTTGGCCACCATGTATAATGAATACAGCTCACAGGTTGTATTTCTTTATTTATTAAGATCGTAATAAAAAATATTTTATTACCTCCGTTCTTCCTTTTAGTTTAACAAGTCTGAAGTTTTCTTTATAATATATTACTTTGTACGTTATATTCATAGTATAATGAGAGTTGGCAACAATTCAATTTTAGTTGCTATGTTTTTAGTGGTTAGTAAGCAAAACAAAAACACTTCTATAGAGCATGTACAGCCAACGTTTTAGGATATGGGCGTTTCCTTGTGATCAACACTTTTCAGATACCATCGGCGCTATATCTAACACGATGCTTCAAGGCTACCTTTTTCCGAGTGATGCGATTTTGGGTCCTGGCAAACATGCCTGACGCACGGCAGAACCTGGGCAAGCTCAACAGTGTAAACGTGTTTCATTCATAAACTACAGAATTTCTTTGTAAAACGGGGCCATAGACTGCCCGATTAAAATAACTGACTATATGCCTTGAACATAATAACTTTGACTGAGCCACGTGCATATTTCTGGTCCAGTACATTACCCCTTACTAACTCTCATCTTTCTCGCTCCATGTCAGCACCATCAAACAAAGCCTCCGCAACCTAAAGTGTCTCGTTTTAGTGACACACCGTTGAGCAACACTAGTAGAACTGTTGGTACTGGTTCACCAACCAGACTCTAGAAGATAAACCACTCGTTACATAGAAATTGTATTCATTTTTACAACTGACACCCAAGCGAAATTAGAGAAGTATCCCTCGTTAATCTTAAATTAAACGAATATTTAAATGATCCTAATTATTCGGTGTGATTTGCTCCAGTTCAATCAACTTGTATGACTCGATATTTGGCGATTCAAAAGAGTGGCGGAGAGTTTCTTTCCAGTTCTTCTTGTCTACGCCCTTGACTTGCAAACTGGTAGTAAATGTAAATTTACAATCAATTTAACGTCTTTTCTGACGTTCATAAGTGTACTTGTTTAACTATATGAATAAAGTTATTTTGAGTTTGTATCAAGTTTATTATCACGCAACTGATATACCATGAGCCTTTGCAAACTCCAACATCTTTAACAGCTTTTAATGGCGCCCACGGAACGAGCCCTTGGAAACAATATTGTCCGCATAATTTAATTATTGACAATTAAAACTTAAGTTACTTAATAATAACAATAATTTATCGTTTCCTTTTTATAATATTTCTTAGATATTTAGTGTTTATGAATTGGAAATAAATATGAGTATTAGCATTTTGTCCCATTCCTATTATAACGATGCTGTATCTGAAACAATATAGTGCGTGATATTTGTTAATTTGCGTAATTTTATGGATGCTTTTAACAGCTTACTTTAAATTACATGATCGTTTTTATGAAGCGCTTGACCCGTTTCAACTGGACCGTACCACAGACTACGTAATTCACAATGATCGTTTCTGCATCCCTGCATTTTATTGTTTTTTTTTTCCTTTACAATTAACGATGACAAATATATGAGTTCAAGTCAGTGACTGACAGCATTTGTCTTTTATTTTGTCAGCTTTTGAATTCCCATAATTTGTTGTGGTTTTCACCAATATCTCACTAATCTGACTCTGACCATAAGTTACGTTAAATAAAAATACTTTTTTACCATTTTTTAATTATTTTGAATTTAGAACACGTGTGTTATTTTGAAAACCTCTTTCGATTTTGCACCATTTCAGACCTAAAGCTCGGTGCTTATCGTTGATATACACGACATGCCCAAACGCAATCTTTACAATTATAGAGAGTGGAGTGCACAGAAATATTCTCTTTACCAATGAAAAAATGTACACGATTTAAAAATACTACAATAAGCAAAATGATAAAATGTATGCCCACAGTTCTTAAGAAACTGCTCAAGTGGTCGGAAAGGTACAATATGGGCATCCTCCGTCAGTGATGGTTTCGTGCAGCGTGTCTTATCTAAATCACAATCCTAGATTTTTGTTAAACAGGAGTGAAAACTTCAGCCTAAGTGTATCAAGATACAGTCTTGGATCATGTTGTGAAACCTCTCAGCAAAACACTTGTCAAAAATATATCTTGGATTTTCCAGCAGGATTCTGGACCTGGTCACAAGGCACGAACTACCCAAGCCTGGCTTGAAACCAACGTTCCTGACTATAAAAGCTGAAGACTGGTCCTCATCTAGCCTAGATCTCACCCCTTTAGACTTCAAATTGTGGTCAGTTTTGGAAGACATGACCTACTCTTAAAGGCATATACAAGCCCCAGGTGGCTATTTCGAATAGAATATTGTTTTATTCTGTGCTGAGACTTTAATAAATAATTAGATTTAAATTTTTATAATATTACAGTATTTCATTAATAAAGTTGTATTTTCAGTTGTAACAAAACTTATAGCTGAACTAGATAGAATGATTCACGAGGAAGGTATAGGTTTATGATAATTCGAAGTTTACGTGTCACTGGTTTGTTAGCCGGCTGTTCCGACAGAAAAGCGTAAAACCTTAAAAAACTCATCGTTCCCCCAGCGACGCCAGATTGGGTTGTATAAAATAATTGTAATGTAGTCGCAATACAACAAGTCTTATTTTCAGTATAAATGGGTTAGATCTTCGTGTCATGCATTGTTACATCTCTATGTAACAATCTTCTTCTTTCTATCTGTATAGAATAAAACTAAATTAAAGAAAGTCAATAACGCTACAACCATTTTCGGTCTGGGCCTCAGATTTCTGTATCTGTTTCATGATCATTTGTTAATTTAATGATAATAGGTGATAAGCTTCCGGTGCCAGACGCACTCCATCGATTTCTTGAGAGTAAGGCAAGCCGGTTTCCTCACGATGCTTTTCTTCGCCGTTCGAGCGAATGGATATTGCGCACATAGAAAGAAAGTCCATTGGTGCACAGCCGGATATCGAACGTACGACTTCAGGTATGAGTGCGACACGCTGGAGCCACTGGGCCAATATACACAACTTCAAGAGAGATAGATACGAAGGAAAATCTGAGATTAAATGTATTATATTCTTACCATACACAGACTACAGTCGAATAATCATTGGCTAGACGAAATAGATTAAGATTCGTCTACGAATTATTAATTATCTTATCTTATAAATGGTACTGTTGCAATATTAGATATTAATTTACTAGTAAAACTTTTATAGATACGATATTTATACTGATACTGTATAAAGAAGTTGTACGGTTTGAGCATTAATCCAACTTGATGATTGAGCCATGACCAAAAGAAAAATTAACAGAGAAATGTGTGTTGTCATGGTTACAAGAAAAGCGAAATGGCTTTGTAGAAAATTTATAATCTAGGTAGTTTTCGGCATATTAACTTAAATTTATAGAACTGAACAGCATATAAACTGACAATAAAGGCTTAATAATAATAGAACTCAAACACGCGTAGTGGTTTCCCGTCTTGATTTATAAATGTTAAATGCATTTTTAAAAATAAATATTTTTCAAATATTAATTTACGCATTACTATTATATAGTTTAATCAATAGGCCGCATCTTACTTAACATCAAGTGGGATTGCGGCCAAACGTCTGTCATATTAAAAATGTATTTTCTGTCATTAAATAAATATAATTAAGAACTCAAGTTCTTTCTTAAATATTTACACAACATTGCGCTCGTATAAATAAATTATAAAATTTCTTTGATCTGACTGTAGTGTGTAGCGATAGGACTTTAACTAATAGTTATGTTTCATCTTGGTTATTTATATCATAAAATTAAATGACATGTTTCATGTGACAGCTTACGGTTGAATTATATTAAACTATTAATCTCTATCTCACTAACCAAAAGTTAATTTCTGTTCTGCGTCAGATTTTTAAAAACTATACTGGACTGGGTGTCCGGAAACTGTATCCAGGTCTTTTTCTCTATGTGCCCATTTAACATTCGCTCGAACGGTCCATGAAAACATCGTGAAGAAACTGGCTTGCCTTAGACCCAATAAGTCGAAGGCGTGTGTGAAGAACAGGAGACTGATCACCTACTTACCTATTACATTGACAAATGATGATGAACCAGAAACTTGAGAACCTAAATAGGTTGTCACGCAACTAGGTTTTTTTTAAATAGATATGAAAACTTCTTAGTATATTTTTTTTAAATTCATAGTTCGGCTTTATAATTTTCTTAATGGTTTGGTAGGGAAAATACTTGAAACTTGTTCCGCCTGTTGTGCACTTAGACCAGGATTACACGTTAACAGTGCAACCATGGTAACAAGCACCACAGAGAGTGTAGTCCACATTTTATAGTAAGTACGTAGATCTTATTAAGTTTTTCGATCGTGACGTCATTCCTTTCATCATCTCAATGAAGAATGTGCAAGCTGCATCAGCCACTGAACGCATTAGGGTGGCACGAGATAGCTATAAGTAAGCAAAAACCAAATTCAATACGTTTTTACATTCGGGACTCATACTTAGCGTAAGCGCTAAGTCTCGACTCTAAATACTCACCAAAGGTATAAAAAATATGTTTTAATACTTTTTAAAACAGATTTATAGAGTGAATTAAGAAAGTTTCTAATCACTTTAATAACGTCTGCTCTTGACTAAGTCATCCACGGCACAGAATGTAAAAATTTCATAAAGCTTATTTATATTATCCGATATTAGCTTTTAAAACATTAAAATAAAATATTATAATTCAAATTATAGATTATCTCTTTGACACACTGGACTTGGATAGTCCAATATTTACTATTATGATATTCGACAATTACGACAAGGTGCTTTGTGTCCAGCGTATAAAAAGAATTAAATTTTATTAATTTCTTTTCAAATTTGTTATATTAAATTTAAGATAGATATAGAAATTTAAGTGACTTTTATTAATCTCTGGACAAAGCCATAATTTACTAACTAACTATATAGTAATAGGCTACGTTAAGACTAATAATAGTAATTTAAAACAAACCTTATTTACTAAATATTTAACATAAGAAAGTGTCCAATAACACTATTTACATTTTATAATAAGGAACGCTCTGTTCTTATCTTGTATTTTTCTTATTATCACTGTTGATCAAAATAGGGATGTTTACATAAGTTGATATTATTATATCTATATTATCTACTCACTTAAAAATAATATTTATTAATTAAATAACGATTGCTATGAAAAGAAATGCTATTCTTATAACACTGAAGAGAATCAGCCAGACGCAGACAGGCTTTGCTCTAAGGGTGTATCTCCGTCGATTTATATAATTGCTAGGTGTGTAAAACTAAGAAAGCTACAGAGAGCAAAATGTACAGGACTCGGACGTAATAACCATATAGTAAAACTAATAATAACGCTTTTCGATTTTCAATACGATACTTAATCTGTGGATACGATATCGTTTAGTTTAAAACCAGCCTCAAGGTGTCAACGAGCGCTGGACGCGAAGTAAATTTGCATGAAATGATTGCAAGTTGATTCTATTTATTGGCCAAAGGGCGATTTTCAATTTATGATATTTTACACAATTAACGCCGACATGAAAGGAATTTATGCATTGGTTTCATAAATGCAAATTGAAACACGACTTTCCATGTTGAAATTTAGACGGAATGTATTTTAAAGCTTACCAAAGGGTACATCTAATTAGAAGAACATTTTAATTGACTATTTCAAACTATATGTCCTAGTATATTTAATTATTTCTTCATCGGAATACTAGGCGGTGACATTTCGAATGATGACGTTTCGCGGCCACTTGGTCATAAATTATCCTCAAAGAAACTAGAAAAAATTAGTAAAACTCTAAGAGGCTCAGAAAGGCGAGGCGGATCTTGCAACTCTATAAAGTGCAAATTCGGCTCCTCGTGGAGTTCCGTTCTCACCTCTGAGCTCAGCACCAGCACCGTCCACTTGACCGTATTCAACGAAGAGCGATTCGAATCGTCAACGACCAGTAACTTTACGAGCGGCTAGACCCCTCGGCGTTGCGTAGAGATATTGGGTCTCTTTGTATCTTCTACCGCATTTGCCATGGAGTTTGTTCAGTGGAGTCGTTTGGATACCTTTAGCTGAGTTTAGTAATCAGTTTATTAAACCAATAATATCCAGGGTCCTTTAACTAAAGACCGTACCAAGTCTTAATAGGCTGGCAAAGCTTTCGCGAGCCCTTTGGCATTGGGTATTTATGGGCGGTGATATAACTTAAGATCAGGTGAGCCTCCTGCCCATTTGCGCCCTTTTCTATATAAATATATTTTGTATAATTTTAAACAAATACTTATGTTATAATGGGGAGGTTTACAACAATCAAACACCTCAATTATCAACTGCAAAAGCGAACATCGTTTATAGTCAGCAGTCAAATTATCCTAATAGCACTTCCCGAAAACTTAACTTACTTTTGTATTACTCTGTTAATTTAGTTCTTATTCCGATATCAATATTGAGTACAACGTTATTCAAATAACGTATTCATCATGGATATAAAAACATCATATAAATTGCATTACATTCTTTAAAAAACAGCTACAATCCGTAGATTTGAAGCTCCAGATTTCTGTTTCAATTTCCTGATCATTTGTTCCTTATAGACAAATAGGGAATCAGCCTTCTGTGCCTCATACACACCACCAATTTTTAGATCTATAACATTCATTTATTTATTTTATCATTACTTTCTACCATCTTTAACCATTAAATCATGTCATTGTGATAAATGCTGACAGCCATACAATTTTTTTTCTTCACCGAGCTTGTGTTAATTGTGGAGGAAGGTGTGTGCTGTTATTGCAACTTAAAGGGGACTGAGGTTCCTCGATTAACGATCCTCAGTCTAACCACCGACTGGCCCGAAGGTCCCAGTGGCTGAGGACGAGAATTATTAAATCTTTAGCTGGAATAGCCCTTGACGTCTTTCAGGATATGACTGCTTTGCAATTGTTAGGCGAAGATTGTAGGTGTTGTACTAATTGTGTACATAGAAAGAAACGTGCACCAGTGGACGATTCGAACGCACGAGCTCAGAGAGGTGTGACCCTAACCTGGGCTTATTGCTCTTGTTTCGTTTTTATTTAAGTAACGTAAAATATTTAAATACAAAATATTAACATCACGATATTAACTAAAGTCTAAAATAATTAAATAAACAATATTGGGCGTTATTAATACTGCAAAGCAATAAAGTAGGTTTTTAGTAAAATTTACTTAGAAATTACACAAAGTAGACAAGGTCTGTGTGCCCTTCATATAACCTTGTTTATCAACCCTCAGACAATTATAATTCAAACAATTTACGAGTATAAAAATGTACGCGAGTTATATGAATCTACTAGACCTGGCATTACTAGTATGGGTAAGTTTTATGCTTTATAATAAAATAAATCAGAGGCGCTTCAACATTTTGAGATCTGTGCCTCAGATATTGTATCTGTTTTATGATCGTTTGTCATTCTAATCGGGAAGTAGGTAATCAACCTTCCGTGCCTGACACACGCCGTCGACTTTGGGTATAAGGCAAGCTAGTGTCCTCACGATGTTTTCCTTCACTTTCCGAATGTGAAATGTGCACATAGATAGAAAGTCCAATGGTGAACAGCCGGGAATCGAACCTACGACCTCAGTAACGTGAGTCACATCACGTGGCCATCATTTATTCATATAGGTAACACAATGTGCACTTATGAACGTCAAAAACAGAAACTTATATAAAATGCTTCTAATTTTACATTTACTACCAGTTCTCAAATCAAGGGCGTAGAACGGAAGATAAGAACTGGCAATAAATTCTCCGTGGCCAAGTTTTTGTTTTTCACGACGTTTGTAAGGAGCTGTTATACCATGTTCCACATGACATCTTGAGTAATTAATAATAATAAAATAAATCTTAAATCTAAAACTTAAACATAGGCATGCCGTAATATTTATTATCTATTAATTTTAAATGTAATTTCAAGATCAATATCTATTTTCTACCAATCAGTATTATAGAACCTTAGATTAGCAATCCACGGATTATACTGGCGAGAATTCTTTCTACTTTTAGAACTAATCTCCCGAGTTCCAATGCGAGTGATCCATGAAATTGAGTGAGATTATTGACCAATGACACTTTGAACTTATTTTATCACATGATTTAATCTTTTTTAAATTATATAATTAATGGAAAATGCAATGTCCAGTCACTCGTAAGACTTCATTTTTCTTTTTTATCAACGTTCTTTTAACGCCTTCAAGAAAATAGCGTACTAATTTTTAAACGCAATTGTGAGCCTTCTAGCAGTGTCCATGGGCGACGAAGGGTAACCTCCTGTTAAAGAAAATGCGTGTTAAAGTAAAAATTTAATGTATTATTTTCTTTTTGTTTTCTAAATAATAAAGATATTCTAATTGAATGTAATTTACATGTTTATACATGTCCTTCCCATAAATATTACAACAAATTCTTTAGTATAAAGCATATGAACAATATTATCTTTGTGTAAAATAAAACCGCACCTATTCGCATCCATTTGGATAATTAACAACCGCCCCAGTGAGCTTTTAATACGTGTCGGGTCGTTAAAAATATTAGTGAGAAAGCTCCGGGCAAAAAAAAACCGTAGGTGACGTTTTAAATTATAACTGGTTTATACTGGTCTACGGTCTGTAATGGTTTAATTGGGGTAAGGTGTTGAACAGTGCCTGACGAACTTTTCAATTATGAAATCTATTGATTGATACTTTATATAACTATATACTCTAAATATTGGTATTGTTCATAATAAGTAAATAGGTAGGCCTTCTCTGTCACGCTGTTGACTTTTCTACGGGTCTAAGGCATGCCGGTGTAATCAAAACCTAAAAGTGTAAAATGGCATATAGAAAGTCGAACGCCCTCATTGACGAGATACATTATATACGAAAATACATTAATAGCCTTTTTAATGCCATTACAAACTGTGGTTGGTGTATCCGTGCTTAGTAAAATCTTGAACTACCAAACAATTTTATTTTTATTGCAATAAGGAACATTATTTTAATATTTAATAGATAACACATGCTTCTGGAAAGAGCTGGACTAGATCTAACGAGTCTAAGAGTGGAAATAGTCCACCAACCTTATAATCTATAACCTTTAGATAAAACATGATAATAATAGATCTTAAATAATACTGAATTTACTTATACAGACATTTGAAAATACTTAATAATACACAATCAAGATATCAAGCACTGAATTTTCCAATTTTTATCTCGTGAAAAATTCGTGACAGTATTCTTGGGTGACCGAGATCGTAAATTGGTTGAGTTATAATCAGGGACCCATTCAAATGAATGAATAGGCTGAATATTTCTGAGTGGAGGTTTCTATAATGTTTTCCATATGATTCTGGAGATGCATGGTTCACTGGATGCATGGAGACACTGTCTAATTCATGTGAATATCTAAGGATCGAAAACTACAATATTCGTCGGGACTGCTTTGACTCCTTTTTAACGAGACAAACAAACCAAATAAGCACTGTTCTGTTCTGGCTTCAGCGTGCGACTCTAATTCCTGAGGTCGTAAGTACAATCCCCGACTGTGCACAAATGCACTCTCGCTGTACGTGTTAACATTCGCTCAAAAGGTGAAGGAAAATATCGTGAGGAAACCGGCTTGCCTTAAACCCAAAAAGTCGACGGCGTGTGTCAGGCACAGGAGGCTGATCACCTATTTGCCTATTGACAAATGATCATGAAACAGATACAGAAATCTGAGGCCCAGACCTAAAAATGTTATATCGCTACTGATTTTTTTTAAATAAACCGAATGATTATGAAGGTATAAGGTTTTATAATGAAGGTTATGTTGACGCGTTATTATAATGGTCAACGTATACCTCCACCGCAGCCTTTCGCAGCCATACGATTCAGGAATCAGAGACACCCAGAAATTTCTATTCATTAATAATATGAAGTCAAAGACGTTTAACTCAAAAATTTTTAAGGCTTTTCTTATTGGTGCATTTTACAGTTATTTATTTAACGCAACTTGCAACTACAAAAAATATTCACCGAATTATTGATAAGTGAATGCGGCTTAGCTTAGATAGATGTTCCGTCTAGACATTACTTTTTAATGAGAGACAAGAAATTATTATAACATGTTAAGAAAAACACTTTTTGAACGGATTAAAGCTATGTATTACTTTAAAGAGATTTAGAATAATGTAAATAACTATAAGTTTTATTAATAATACATAGCTTTAATCCGTTCAAAAAGTGTTTTTCTTAATGTGTAAAAGCTATTTTAACAAAAGACAATACTATATTATAACATGTTCAATTGTATCGAATATACAATTGTATCGAATAGACTATACGCCTCGTATATTACCTCAGACGCCACTAGATTTTCACTAGTACTGAGTTGAAAAGAACGATAATTTATGATCGGCAGATGAGTCATGAAGACACTTACTTGGAATGGCCCAGTGGGAAAAAGAAAGACAGGACGTCAACTAGATAGATAAAAGGGACAAGCGAAAAAATTTGGAGGAGGCCATCACTCAGTCGGAGGTCGAGTATTAGTACTAGTGTTAAACATAGTAACATGGACTTAGTGTAGTTAAGCGTAGTGTAGTACTCGCATAAAGACAATTTTTATTTTATTTATCCATGAAGATAGAAAAAGTCCTTGAAGACCTACCAACAGAGGCTTCCTCAGGTGATTGTCAAAGAACTAGATATAGACATAATATAGACATAGAAGAAAAACATTAATAGAATTTCAAGTGAAAAAGCCATTTAGTATATAGTATAATTACTGTTTATACATAGACTTTATTAAATATTTTTCTTCAACGCCAGACTCAATTAGCGTAAACCAAACAAAACCGCTCCCTATAAAGCCAATTAAGTGCTGTATATCATCTATACCGACACCACAATACATTATTAGACATTACCAGCTATAATTAACTCACCATCCCGAAATTATGTATCACAACCACCATAAACAAGATGAACATTGAATTCAGGTCCTTCAAGAATTCCGATTCTTAAAAAATTCAACAATGCACTGATGAGCATTCTGGCAGTGTTTTCCATGGATGGTAAATTATAATTATTCATTAAATCTTCGTTGCTACATTCTACGAAATAAAATAATTGGGCAAATTATTGTTTTTTATATAAATAATATTTTTTTTTAAGTGACGATGTTCATATGTACCCTCCAATAAATGGCCAAATATACAGTATTATTACAGAAAGGTACTATGTAATTACAGCTAGTATCTATCACTTTCTAGCACAGCGTAAACACACTTTGACAGACAGAGACGTAAGAGTAGCAATTTAAAATAGGATTTCAGAAATGAATAATTTCCATGTGCCATACATCCAGTAAATCTTAGTTTAATCATAATAACCTTCTATGTTACATACATAGAAGGTTATTATGATTAATCTAGAAGAAATAAAGATTATTATTATTATTATTATTATAAAGGCTGACTATATCCCGAAAATACATAAACATTTTAATGTAGCACATGGCTGAAAATTCGTATCTCGGTAATATTTCTGCAACAGTATATGGCTCATTACTATCTTTACAGTCTACATACATGGCTTTGCCAGTACTTATAACCAAAATAAACAGAAAAAAAACGAACATAACACTACTCGAACGAATCGTGGCAAACATGACGTAGCATGAAAAAGGGACGCAAATAGGCCGTAAAGCGAGACAGCAATAATATGGCCACTGGGACACTAAACATTCATTGGACATATAAAAAATATTTGGCGATATATCCCGGCCATACTAAATTTTTTGCTGAATATTGCATAATTTAACCGTAAATGCTAGCTGATGCTACCAGTCACACCCTTGCAGCTGTACATTTTGATATCGAAAAATATATGTTATTTGTAAATGTTTCATATAGAAAAGGTTTTTTATAATAAAAGGGTATCTAGAATGGCTATGAGTCTCATACAATAAAACAGATTTCATTCAAACCTTCATCCATAAAGATAGTTTATCGAGTAATTTTATCTATTGCAATTCTCTTCGAGGACTTAAGGTTTCAATGGTTTTGCTGATGAGGGCTATTATTTTATTACTTTGACATAGTATTTAAATACGCGTTTTGTTTCGTAATTGAAAAAAAATATATATTTACAAATCAGTCCAATAACAGCATTTTCCATTAGTACTCTCTCGAGTCTATCTTCCAATTATGTTTATGAGAAAAATCAATGGCGCTACAACCTTTTTAGGTCTGGGCCTCAGATTCTGTATTTGTTTCATAATTATTTGCACAATCACCCTTCTGTGCCTGACGCACGCCGTTGACTTTTTGGGTCTAAGACAAGCCAGTTTCCTCACGATGTTTTCCTTTCCTCACGGATGAGAGTCGCATGCTGAAGCCACAAGGCCAACTCAACACAACTCCTTCCAGAAGCATAGAAGCCTCCTGGGTACTTCGCAGGCTTCACGGAACGACCTCACTGTTCTGAGGCTTTCTGCACGTTATTTAGCCACAGCCTCGCATTCCAGGACTACGTGGGTGACTGATTCCTCTGCGCTGAAACAGTCTCTTCACATGGGGCTGTCAGTCGCGCCAAGGAGAAAAATATGTTTATTAAGGAGTCAATGGTCCGTAATTGTTCTGTTGAGTCGCATTAGCGCGGTAACTCTGACGCGGTAAGAGCTATTTTGCACTGCAGCCCGCGCTTCGCGACCATGATCGACCGAGTTCTGTAGATCTTTGGTGATTCCAGGTTCGCACCTGCGAGAATGGCAAGGCAAGGAACTGATACAGGCCAGCGGGCATCATTCCGGAGCCTCTCCTCGCAAGCTCGTTGGCAGCATCAAAAAACACGAGTATCGGTTAGTTTGCAAATTTCTTTTTCAATTTCTTTTTCAATTTGTTATTTGTAAATAAAAACCACCACTATTATAAACTTGTACAACTAGAATGGTCGGAATTAAAATTATTATTTGTTTTCGGTACAGTTTCTTTTCAATGGTCGCGGAAATATTGCTAATACTGGAGCATACGATCAATGAGTTCCAAAATGGATTACATTAAAAATCCATTAAATCAGTACAATAACATAGTGAAACGCGCAAATGAAGTTATTCCGACCGCTAAGGATACACACTCGTACATCTTAGTGATTGAAGTATTTTTTTATTTTATGTAAAGGAGAGCAAACGGGCAGGAGGCTAAGTGAAGGAGGTTACTTGATACCAGCGCCCATGGACACTCATTGCCAAAAGGATCGCAGTACGGTGCAGACTTTTTAAGAACTTATACGCTCTCATCTTCAGGGAAATAATTCGAATTGGTTCGAAAATACTTGTGTGGGCAGCTGGTTCTACGTAGTGCCTTCGGGCCAGCCATCGGTTAGGATCGAGGATCCTCCATTCCTCACAAAAGAATGAAGTTTTACGTAAATTTCTCGTTTAAAAACTTTCGCTGTTAGCTCCCGTACAATACCGTACCGTATCTGCTTTCGGTGTAATTACCTCGATGACGTGATATTTTTCTGACGTGATTCACCAATTTTCACGATGTTAATGAGGCACGAAGATAAATTGTATTACTAATGATGTCATATTGAGTCCTTAGTTACTTCCAGGTTGAACTACCTTCAAACAACTTTAAAACGATTCCTGTTCTTCATTCAGCTAATCATTTTTAATGAATATTATGAATAAAAAATAAAAATGGGATAAACCAGTGGAGCTACAATCTAAAAAAGATTTCTGAATCTGTTTCATGATCATTTCTCAATCATGAAACTCAGATGATCAATTGACAGCCTCCTATGCCTGACACAGGCAAGCCGGTTTCCCAACGATGTTTTCCTTCACTATTCGAGTGAATGTTAAATGTGCACATAAAAACAAAGACTCTGCTCCAGATGCACAGCCTGGAATCGAAACTACGGGATGAGAGTCGCACGTTAAACCCAATAGGCCAACACTGCTCACTGAATATTATTTCATAATTAAGCTAATAAGGATATTAATAGCGGTCTGACCCGGCTTCGTACCTACCTTTATATTTTAAAATATTTCGGAGATATATTGTTCCGCCTATGTTACGGGTAGGCATTCTAGTACTCCAGTACTATTTGGAGTTCATGCATTTTATTCTTCATTAGTATTGATTAAACAAGTTAGTTGTATTAACGTTTTCATTACCACATAGTTATAATATTATTTAGTATTTACAAAATACTAATTAAACAAAAAAAAACAGTTTAGTTTATTAACAGTAACTTTAGAATAATTATCAACAATATATATATATATATATATTAATAATAACAAAACGAGGTAAGTATAATAATACAAAATCACGTAATAAAACAAATTATTATGTTTGATTTGAGGTACAAATACGTCAATAATATAAACTCTGTTGCATATCCAAAAATGATATATATAAATGATATATATATAATGATATACAACGATTACAAACGTAAGTAATTTTCCATGAACTAAACACAAATTGCAAAATATATTTTTATTTCAATTGCTTGCATTCGAACGTAATAAACCTACCCACAGACCACAATGCAGACATATATTGGAGCTAGATGGAGTAATTATTCATGAATCAGTTCTCAACTAGTAGACTAACGGCCAGTCTTTACACCTTACACAACATTTTGAAACAAGACAGACGAAGAGTTTAACATAACCGCCGTTAATGGAAGCGTAACTGCGCAGCTGGCCATAAATTAGAAACAAAGTGAAAAAATAAACAGATCCAGTAGCGTTATAATTGTTAGTTTTGGTCTCGGATTTCTATACGTGTTACTTGAGCCCAACACATTGCGTGCTAAGCATCCCTGCATCTCACGATTTGAACAGACGAACTGTCTTAACAGCTTGACATCACAAATAAATAGGTACATAATGATTGACTATTGTTTACTTGTTAGTTGTAAAATTTAAACACTGAACCGTGTGCAGAAACTCTAATAATAGAAAGCTATATTCACTGACAATATAGATTGTCTATTAATTATACATTTTTATAAATAAGGTTTTACCTGTATGACAAAACAATGCAATTTTGTAATCAATGAATGGACCTATAAAATGTGTTATGTACCTCCAACCTAAAGGAAGACACCTCGCCTCGTTAATTCACTCTGTCGAAACAAAGGCGGCAAAGTTTGTCAAGAGTTGTACCACACATTTTAAAATAAATACATACAGCAAGTTAATAGTAATTAATTAAGACTGGCAGTAATCAGATCTATGTACTTAAACGTAACAATGTAATAACTTAAGACTTAGACAAATTGAATACGTTTTGTGGTACGTAGACAAATTAAGTCGTTTGGTTAAACGAATGGGAATTACGCCCTAAAGCAGATTAATCTAAAATAACTTTCAATTTAACGAAAGAATTATGCCGCTTAAAACATTGCATTATTTTTTTTTATTTAATTCAAAATATAATAACAACAATGTCATAGACTAACATATTGTAACCGAAATGGTATATGCCATAGACGAAACCTTTTAAATTTATTTTAGTCTATAAGGAGTTACAGAGAACAACAAGCCATAGTGCAGTATTGGGTGTCCTGTGACTAGACTTGTTTATATGTCAAATACATTTATTTTGAAGTAGTTATAACATAAATTCTTTTTTAACATAATTAATAAAGCTCTTATCTAGCCGCAGTGTCTTAGCGATGCAGCTTTATTCTCTTAATTGAATTGACTTTATCAAAGAGCTGCATCGATAGTAGTTGTGTATATTTCTTTCAATATCCGTAGCCGCACGTTTAAGATGGCACGATACAATAAATTAACATCGAAATCAAGATAGCTTTTGAGAGTTACATAGTAAAAGCGATGATACGAACATAATAAAATTGAAAAAGAATTTCAAATCTGACTTTTGACCTATTCATTGGCACTTGCGCGCTGGCAGTAATCGTATTAAAACACGTGAATCGTCAGAAGTGATTTTTACGTCATCGTTGCCTTTTAACTGGAAACCTTTATTACAAGACAAGCTGTCGCCTGAAATACATAGCCCACAAGCTTCAATCGTAAAACGCGGATCTCTCAATTTTCATGACGTATATAAAACATGCCCAAAAGAAATTGCTTCATAATTTTCTACGACCGTAACCCCATATTGTGTCTACAAAACGATTTGCAAGGTATAATTTGGTTATATAACTTGTTAGAGTTCATTTATAATATTCTGGTATTGTTACAGGAATGGACCTTTAAATTTGTGATACACAAATTAGAAAAAAAACAAAACATTGTTATGTTCCTATCATACCGAATCCGCTGTTTTGCTAGCATTTTTTTTCTGCTTAACAACTATTCCTGGTATTTTTATTTTATTTAATATATATTTTTATTTTTTGTAAACATGTATTTTTGTATGTTTATCAAAATTGTCGTTTATTTTATATAAAAGAGTTTGTAACATTTGCCGTAGATACAGTATTATGTATGCGGTAAACTTGAATAAATAAGTCTGTAAATGATTTTCTTCTTGCTTAAATAGTACGTATTTTTTTTATTTTAACAGCCTAGTCTACCCACGTATTATATATCACCATGCAGTTAGTTCCTACTATAATAAAACTATTTACTGTGTTCTCCATAAAAGATTTATGGCCATTAATGCATATGTAATTTCTAATATTGTTTATGAATATATTTTCTAAAATATTTTCTAAACGAAATCTAAAGGTACACTAAATACTTTTTATTATAAGAATATAAGCTGTGTTTAAAAGTATATGATATAAATAGTCTAATAAGGTTAAAAAATTTAAGAAGTCATAAAAATGAGTAACGTAAACTTACGTCTGGATCTCAAACTTGAGCGCGCAGCATATAACGCTACAGGTGTGTCAAAAACCGATGGTACAATGTATGATATGGAAGAAAAGAATAGACAAAGTAAACAAAGGCAGTGGCAAAGGGTTCAGAAAAAATGGAGCAAAAAGCCCAAGGTACAACAAACGAGAAAGAGGAAGACAACTTTGAAGGTGGATAGATCAAATTAAAGAAACAGCAGGTACATGGCAGAGAGGAGAAAGGAATGGCGAGAGGCCTTTGCCAAAAAAGGGCCCACAGATACCTAAAAGAAAATTAAAATAGAAACATGTTTAAGTGTCAAAGTATCTGCATTAAATGGCTTATATATTTTTGGAACAAACACCGACCACACATGTACACGGTATGTTTGGGCTGCTACCCAAAAGAACAAAATCTTCTCTAACAGTCTTCAGCAACATTTTCTCAACCTGTCCTATGCTCAAGAGTATTATTCTTGTACACTTGTAGTTTGATTATAAAATTGTAAGTGATTTGTAGGAATTATTACGTCGAGTATCTAAAACAATTAATATATCTATATAGGATTAATATATCTATACAATATATATAGGAATACTAGCTGTCCATGACCTTTACTTCATACCCTCTTTATTATGTATAAAAAAGGTTTTTTCATTTCTTTCCTTTTTTCTTTTCACACTGTCACCACAAACAGGAAAACAAACGTAAAGGACTTAATGGGCGAGCTGCCTAACTGCTAAGAGTAGTTTGTTATAGACAACTTAGACGTTATCTAAAATAAAATACAATACAACTTACTATAAGAACAAACTACTTACTATAAATACAAGCGATAACAAATAATGGATAAAAATGAGGGTTTTGTACAATGTTGTTAAGTGTTTCTTAAAAGTAAGCCTGAATATTAGTCTGTGTAGTTATTAATAGACATTGTAGGGTCAAACCTGGCTGTCCTATAGAATTTTCTTTCTATGGGCGCATTTAACAATGCTAGTACGTTAAAGGAAAATATCCCACAAGTTGACGGCGTGTGTCTAGCACAGAAGCCTGATTGATACATTCCTATATAAAATTTTAAAAATTATCACATAAAAGATATAGTAACTCAAGTCTATGACTAAGGGTTATAGTTAAGTGAGTTAATATCACAGTTATACACCAAGTGCTATTACTGTTGTAAACCTAGTCTGTGATATTACAATCTCTATTGGAATCTCGAATGCAATAAAGTTTTATTCATATTCCATTTGTCATAGAGTTCCTATCAGACGACTGATGGACTATACGAGACTGAATATAGCCAGACATACCCAAGGGATACAATCTTATTGATACTGTATTAAAGTTATTGTTCAGACTTGCTATACAGAATAATTTAGGAACGGAAATTGCTCGTAGTTATAGAATTTTATATTCCATATTACTATGTACTATAAACCAAGGGAGACGTATGTTTCCGATTGTTTACCGTCTTTTGCGTTTATTTATAGTAACGATAATAGTTGTCAATATAGTTTTAAAAGTGTTTTCTTTCCGGTTTGTTCTTGCAAATATGACATATCGTGATTATCCGAATATTGTAGATATTGTCAGTTGAAAATGAAATGTAAATGAATGAAAAATTATAAACGGCTCAAATATAAGAGTCTTTCCTCCAACTTCGATTTTATTACCTTTGGAGTAGAGACTCTTGGGCCGTGGAGTTAAAATGCACAAGCTCTAATTAAAGATTTAGGTTGGCGCCTGGTAGATAGTACCGGTGACTCCAGAGCTGGTGCTTTCCTCGCTCAACGAATACGTATCGCAACACAGCGAGGAAATGCTACCAGCGTTTAAGATACACTGCCTCAGGGACCAAAGTCTTATATTTGTTTTAAATTTCGTTATATTACTTTTTAATCATTTTTATTATTACTATATAGCTTAAGAAAATTGTGAATACGTTCTTTACTATGAGAGTTTATCGTACTGACGTGATGAGCATTGAATTTTTGAAAGTTACAAAACTTATAAACGTTTTGTATTGAATTTGTTTTCTTGAATTTTACCGCCAATTTCCCAATGTTTTAAACTAAACCCAAGAAACTTGGTTCAGCCAATTTTCTCAGTCATAAGTGCCTATGTTTTGCATATTATACATATATTCAAGATTATATATTTTTGTGTACATATCATTGAAATGATATTAATGTCATATTTAAATCGAGATGAATTTTTATTGAAGCACATTCCACCGAGATTTGAATGAAACTAATTGATACATGATATTACATAATTGATAATTATATTAAGCCGATAATATGGCTTTCTGTTTGTTATATTAGGTCCTTACATATGAAATTGGCGTTTTGTATGGGAGGAACAAAAAGTCGAATATTTTTAAATATAATATATTTAATTAATCAAAGTATGAACCATTGTTTTCTATGCACTTTTGCCATCTCATAAGTAGTTCATTGATCCCTTTACTAAAAAAAAATAGTCTGACGGGAATCAATAAAATCTGTGAAGGCGATTTGGACTACCCCATCAGAGTTAAATTTTTTCCCTTGCAAGAAGTTGTCCAAATTTCGAAAAAAATGGTAATCTGTTGGAGCAAGGTCCGGGGAGTACGGAGGATGTCTTAGACATTCCAATTGAAGCTCTTCTAATTTGGTAGCCGTCTGTTGTGCAGTGTGTGGTCTAGCGTTGTCGTGAAGTAGCAGTGGCGTGGAGCGATTGACCAGTCTAGGTTGTTTAGCGGCTAGCTTTTCCATCATGGTTTGCAATTGCTGACAATAGACATCAGCCGTAATAGTCTGGCCAGATTTGAGAAAACTGCAATGAACAATACCGGCACTAGTCCACCAAACGCTTACAAGTAACTTTTTTGGGGTTAATTTTCGCTTGGGGCAGTATTTGACTGGCCAGGATCCAACCATTGCGCTGAGCGCTTCCGATTATCGTAAAGAATCCATTTTTCATCACAGGTAATGATTCGGTTTAAAATACCTTCATTATTGTGCCGGTTCAGTAATGTACCGCAGCAGTCTACGCGCGTTTGCCGGTTTGCTTGAGTCAATTCGTGAGGTACCCACCTTTCAAGCTTTTTAATCTTCCCAATTTGCTTCAAGCGAATTAAAACAGTTTTATCACTAACACCGGAGCCTGCAGCTAAATCGGACATGGTTTGCGATGGATCCGCTTCCACAATAGCCTTCAATACTTCATTATCAACATGGGTCTCAGGCCGTCCACGGGGCTTGTTCTGCAGGTCGAAATTTCCAGAACGAAAACGTTGGAACCAAAAACGAACTGTGTTTTCTTTTGCAACATGACCGCCATACACAACATTCACCCTTCGAGTCGTTTCCGCAGCACTAGTGCCACGGCGGAACTCGTACTCGTAAATAATGCGATACTTTAAGTTTTCCATTTTGTAAAATGAGTGACGCAAACAGAAAAAACACAGAAGAAAAAAACAAATGAATGACGGTTATCGAAGCACAAATACATGAGTAAATAGCTGTACAAATTTGAATTTGAAATTCCTAACCAAAGAGGAGATATTTGAGGTCAAAGTGGCCAGTACGACAAAACGCCAATTTCATATGTAAGGACCTAATATTTTTCCTTAAAATATATATATGTACTTAAAATGTAACACAAGTAATGTATACTCATTTCAAAAGCGCCTGTTGTAAATATTATAGCAAACAGTTATATCGTAGCGAACAAAGTCACGGACAATTTAAAATGAGTGTTTCACTACGTTTAATTCAAGTAGGTCACTGAACACTGTTTGCATTCGCAAACATCTCAAAGTAGAAAGTCTAAATTGATGCATTTTTATTCATGCTTTGTAAATATTTTTGTAGAGGCCTCGCTCTTTTGCTTTTATACCAGAGCTTGTTTGTTCACTTAAGCGCAATGGTATTAATGCAAATATATGATTTAACCGTGAAATACCGGAAAGCATTAAAGAACTAAATAAACTTTGAAATTGTCGCACTAAGTGAGCGTAATTCTTTGCGAAATAAAGTATCTTCGAACGGAAAGATTTTATAAAAATACGCCCATAAACTAGGCTGCCTACTGAGGGCATAAAAGTTGATAGTTATTCTTTTAAAATTACAAATTCAAAAATTATTAAGATTTAAGAATAATACAACAAAGGAATATGAAGAAATAATATCTCCAGTGCTCCCGCTCTCTTCTCCAAATTGATTTGCCCTCGGCGACTCACCTGGGACATACGCATGTGTTGTTGTGTTGCACTTTCTATTAATTCTTAACAAAATGGCGGATTTTGGTCGTCATTTATCATCATTTAATTTAATTAGAAGTCATACCTTTAATCCAACTACTAATTTATAGCAAATTAAACCGGTGGCTACAGCTAGGTAATCATTATTCTTGCATGAGATGACAGGAATAACAAATTACATAAATTTCAACGTTCAAATTAAATAAATATGTGGAAGCGAGTTATCGCGTTGCTTCAAATTAAATAATTTGTTAATATCATATTTGCGACTACCGTGTAGTTATTTGTATTTAAAATGATCAATGTAGATGAGTATTGGCCCAGTGGTTTTAGCGTGTGATTCTCAATCCGGAAATCGTAGGTTGGTTACAGACAAGAAAAGACAAGACAAAAACATGACATGACATGTGTGACTTCATGTGTGTTATACATAGAAGGACTACTTGCTTATTAGCACCACAGCTTTCTACATTATTAATATTAAATATGAGCAGGTATTCATGAGCAGCTAAATCAATGGATAAGCGTGCGATGCACAAGTGAATTTTACTTTCTATAAACAATGAACTCTTCCCATTGCAGTTATCAAAATATCTTGCGTAAAGGGGATTTAGGGGGTTATGTATGACTCCTGTAAGTCAAAAAGCATTTTGAAACACGGGGCTCGAAGTTCGCGTAATATTCCTTTAACACATTCGATGTCATTTCACTTGATTTCTAACATAGTTCCTATATTAGTACAAATAATGGAATGTATCTTATTATTATATAACTTACGTAAAACTCCTAGGTAATACAATTAAAATTGAAGTTTTGAACTAAACGGAAACTGTAATATAGATGATACAGGTTGTCTCGGTGCCTATTTAAAACTTAATATTTATTATAAAAAACAAATTGTATTTGTAATATTATAATTATAATGCATGTGTGGATTTTATGCACGAAATTTTACATAGTCAAGATGTCATCCATCACAGTGGGTGCACTCAAAGCGGACAACTGATGTCATAGCAGTCGTTGCCGACAGTCTCACTTCTGTCTTTATTTTAGTCTTCTGCTCAAATTCGTGAGAGGGGGGTATCATAAACTCTTGCTTTGAGACCCTATTAAAAGGCAGCTGGGGTTAAGTCGGGAGATCTGTGTAGTCAAAATATGTGTACAAAGAAGCTGTTTCCTAGCTGTGGCCCCTCTACTTGTAGCTTTAATAAGTGCAGTAGAACCCGTTTAAGACGATCACTCTTAATACGATTTTACGCATAATACACCACTTTACGCCAGTCTCTGCAACTTGAGACATATTTTCATACATTTCCTAACGCCTACTAGGATTCGTCATCCCGCTTCAAACGCCCGAGCTCGGACGTCGTGTTGGTAGAAGAAGAACCCGAGATACTGCATGGTTTTCCTGGTTATTCTTGATGATGACAATGTACACCATGAGCACCGTATGAAATTCAATCAATTGAAGATCTTATTGAGAATGTAAATAACACACAAAACGAGGCCCTAAGTGATAATGATGAAGACGAAGATGAGTTAACTCCGTTATTGTCAAACGCCCAGGAATTATCAGCTGTTAATGATTTAAGATGCTATGTAGCTTTAGCCCCGTTTATGGTAGGGTCCCTGAGGAATCGTCTTAAGCGGGTTTTACTGTATTTAATATTATTATAAACGATTGCTTTACGTCTTAAAACAAGATATTTCGACGAAACTCGTACTGGTTGAAAATTAGTGAAATAGTAAAATTATGATTTAAAAATAAGCAGCCACTCGATTTCACGCTACTAAAAGCCACGGAAAATGTATTATTAAATATTTTAAGCGTGGTATAAAAATGTTGCAATTAATTGTTGACGCCTCTTAATTTAATTTTCCGACCTAATAACTCATGATGCTTTATCGAATAGCGTGATCCTGTATAATTTTGCCCTTTTCAATCTTCGTTAAAAAATATTTAATATTAACCAACCTATACAATAATAAGCCAGGTTTAAAAAAAATATCTTTATTCATCATAAACAAAACAAACTCTTCATCCGTATTTCTTATTTGCGTAATATGACCATGTGTCTAAATTCCGCAGGCAGCTCGAGTGGGTTCGATTCTTCAATTGCGTAGAGAGAGAGAAAGAGAACCATGTCACGCTCCTCTATATTTTGGGAATTCCATCTCACATCATTCTTCTTAGGCAACGTTAACTCTCTGCTACACTCCATACGATTGGCTACCTCCCTAACTTCATTGTAATTACTTCTAGATAAACATTTTTTAACCATAACCTATCCCGCTCATCACTTTTGTAATACTTATTCTAATATTTTTTATTCTTTTGTATTGCAATCTTATTCCTGAATCCGTGAGATAAGATTTTTAGGTTTTATTTTTATTTTTTATTACTTTATTAAGGTTGGTGGTTTCCATACCATTACTTTTATATAAGATTTGGTTATGCAGTTCTTGCCCTACCCATAATATTTCTTTTTTAGTGTTTTTTCCTTAATAGAGTCGCCTGAAAGAGAACGCTTGTTAGCGATAAGGCCGCCTGTATCCCTCATAATTTTTATCTTATTTGTTTTTCTTTAAATGTAACTAAGAGTAAAAAAATAAAAAAATATATACATAATCAGATTTAATTGAAAATACCAACTTCGCGTCAATAGATGGCGTTAACATAACAATTCATTATGTACATATATAAGATTTTAATAAAAGACTGCCACATTCCTAATACACGCTAATCAAATAAGTTTCACATATTGCTAAATATAATAGATTTTATTTGAATAATTAAATCCATGTAGATTTACACAATTTTTCGAATATGGAGGCCGTAAATATCATTATTTATTCACACAACGTCCGCCAAATTTTTCGTCAAGTTAGACGTAGGCGTGCTTGATAGAAACAAATATCGAGGCTTAGGCGGCATCGCCGGTGCCGTCGGCCGTGTTTTATGGACGGCTTCCAGGCACATTAAACCGACGCCGACAGGATTCTTACAATAAAGCTAAGGACATACTTTTAGATTTATGTAAGGACAGGGCCGAAACCAAAGAAATTTTTTGGTCCATTTGTAAGCAGTGTTCGCTTTGAGGCTTCAGCGTGTGAAGCCTCAAAGCGATTATTCTATGTGCGCATTTAACATTCGTTCGAATGGAGAAGGAGAACATCATGTGTTAGGGTGGGTTAGGCACAGGAGGCTGATCACCTATTTGCCTATTACATTGACGAATGATCATGAAACAGATACGGGAATCTAAGGCCCACCTGAACGCCACCACCAGGTTGTACCGTCTTTTATTTATTTATTTTTGTAAGTAATAAAAGACGACATGCGTCAAGCCAAATAAGTAGCATAGAAATGATTAATTTTAATTATTTTCTAAATATAGCTGTGCTTACATCTCTTGTTAGTAGTATATTGTAAATGTTGACAAATTCTTTATGACATTATAATGTCAGGATATATGTTTTTTTATTCACCGTTCTTCTATATTAGATAACTTTTTTTAAGAATATAGAATTTTTGCGACAACACGAATAAAAGGACGGGACATGAGTTAAGTTCAGTGTCGGTTGTTTTAGATAAGAAACCCTTTGTTTGAAGCTGGGTAACAACTGACTTTCTGATCGTTTAAAATATGAGTTTTTAACTAACATAAAATGACATGATGAAAAAGCAAACTTGGCTTATGTAAGGGTTCAAAAATCTAAGTGACACAAAACCATAGAATGCATAGCTTTCTAATTTTAAAATAATCGTCATATACACTAGGCCTAAAACGTTTTATATGTAAGTGGTCCTAGCAACATAATGATGAGCACGCAGCCTAATATCACTGATCCTGCCAAGTCCTGTAGAAGTAATATTCGTGTTTTTTTATGGAAGGCCAAATTATGCTTAGTGATCAGATTAAGTTACTGTTTTAGATCGAAATTAACTATATATATATATATATATATATAGTTGGCCTTTACAGCTCAGCTCGGGCTGTTTTGGCGAGCGTAGCATGGACGAAATAGGCATGATGAATCAGCGCTGAATTTAGCTTTAACAGTTTGACGATCAAACGACTTTTAAAGGTCTATCTAGAAAATTTATTTCTTAAAACTTTCTCGGAAAAACTTTCATATACAATTAGGACAAAATCAATATTAATGTTGGAGGAGATGAACGTACAATACACGATATAATATACTAATACTCGCTTAGTAAATGCTATTTTATAAGTTATCACCATTTCCGTTATAACCTATTTTTACGAAGGTGAAACTGAAACATTTTCAAAAAACACAACAATATGTTCCCAGAACTTTATCTGGTAGTGAATAAGTTATAACTTGTTTAGTATCGATAACCACTCTCAAACCTCGTCACGAAAAAACTATTTGCAATTGGCCCACAAACTTCTACGACGTACAACCACAGTATACAAACATTAGTCTACGAATGTAGCTCTATCATGCAATCCGTAGCTGTGCTACGAGATTTTGTTGCGGTGGTGAATCTCATAGATGACGTTTCTGGGATTCTAAAAATCGTTATCCATGTATAATGTATTTAATTATTATTATTTATTTTTATGAATTCTTGTGTAGCCGAGCCCTAATTGAAGTTTTAATTAAAATATCATTTATTCATATAGGTAATGTACACTTATGAATGAAAAAAATAATTCTATGATAAATTTACGGCCATTCTTGAAATCAAGTCCGTATTTATTTATTGACACTTCGTTATTTTATACAAAATACATATAAAAAATTTTAAAGGCAACGGGAGGCGTAAAACGGTCAAGAAGAATAAGTTCCCCATCAGTCTTTTAAATCGCCAATTTTTATTTTTTTTGGAGAACACTGTCTTTTTTTTGGCTCTGCTCTTACTCCAATAATATTTAAAATAATATTTTTATAATAGAAAAGAAAATTATTTTGGAATAATATCTTTTGTGTAGTCATTGTGGGTTTTCATTATATTTACTACAACTTGTACTCCTGAACTCAATAAGACTTCATAAAATACGAATTTTTGAGTAATGCTTAGATTTTTTTAAATCAAATAATACTGTTTCTAGTTACGTATATATTCTCTATGTTCATAATATGAACAAACAACTGCTTTATGAAGAGTTTATGAGTATCCTCAGGGGACGTAGAAGTTGTGAGCACAATTCAATAAGACAGACCCCAATCAACTCATATCAATACAATTATAACTATTAGATACTACACGATCCTTTGGGTAAAATGTTATAAAACAACATATTACACATATGCGAATATTATTGAAATGTAATAGTATATATTATTAATATCTTTCAGTTGTCAAAGGCAGGCAAGGTGTTTACTGTAGCTGTAGGTTTGGTTCCCGGCGAAACAATGCTTACTTTCGTGTGATGGGCACAAAAGACTGATCATAATTTTTTTCATCAATCGTCAATAAGGCAGATATAATATAACTGTTTCACTGAACATGAGGTGAGCCACCTTCCCGTTTGCCTCCTGTTTTCTTAGAAAAATAAGTCTTCAAACAATAAAATACAGTTTTTAATACGAACCATAGAAATATAGGAATATAACCTAACCATAGAATCACCATAAAATGAGGCATACAAAATGATTGACAAGGTGTGTTTGTTATAGACTCATTACGTTCACAATCCTATGTTTGCGACCTTATTTTTGTTAATAGCATACTTAGGCCATACATTTTAAGGGGTTATTCCCACACGATATTATTACAAATTATCATTTTTTTATACATTTGTATAGTAATGAGAAATCGCAACAAATAATGTGGAATAATTTTGTTTAAAATAGATGATTGATTTGAGACAATCCCCACAAGTTTTAAGTTTTTGCTTCTATCTTTTATATAGAAATTTAGACGAGATGATTTTCACATATATTATTTCTAAAGGGGTTAAAGTGATCACGCCGCTCATGGTGCATCTATTCCCAGAAGCAGCGATTCTCGCGAGTAGCAGTGCAGGTAAGTTTTTGTAATCGGTCTCGACGTCTGACGATGCTTACAGCTACGATAGCTGCAGGAATTTATATTTGAACTAAAATTGGTAACTATGTATACTTATCCTCAATACTATCAGTTCCCAAATGAAAGCTGGGAAGAACTGGCAAGTAAATCGTTTTCTTTTAGTTTAGCCTCTCCATAACTGTAGGACTTGCCCATCAGATTCCCGAAGAGTGTCTTGTCTCAACCCTCCCAACTCCACTCCCCAACGTTTACCCTGGATTTTACCCATTATAATTAATTCAATAAGGTGGTCGCGGTCATGGCCCAACATGTGGCCCAGTTTCCAGTCGCATCTTTTCATTGTTTATGTAATAAATATGTAACTCTACGCCACTCTAATCAATCGCCAAGTTTTTGGTTTACAAGAAAATTGTTGAAATTGCAACCATTACCATTTACTTAAAATCCAATTAGTAGTATATATGTTAAATGTCCAGAAAATGCGGTCAAAAAGAGTTGAGAACCGAGTATCCAAATTTGAGGTAAAGTGGTCGGTCCAGTAAACAAATGTAATTCTAAAAGCAGCGTGTTTACTGTGGGCCTTAATGTCTTTAGTTGCTTTGAAGGCTTGGTTTTAGGATGTCAACGACTCCCTTGGCGAATAGCTTTAGCTGGTGAATATAGCAGCCTCTTTATGATATGGGCTAATGGATAATATACACTGTAGGTGAAAATTTTCTTATATTTCACACTTCTTTGGAGACTCTTTAAGTTCTAAAAGCAAGTTAAATAAGGTGTTTATGATAATTGCAAAGATAATTTAAAAAATAACTTTCATATTATACCATGTATATTTTAACAAATATTTAGGTAGAATTGAAAGCTATATTATTAAAAAAGTCTTTGTTTGTCATATATTTTATTTTATAAGGCGCTCACCACCAACTGCCCACTGAAATATTTCCGAACCAATTCGGCTTGTGGCCCTTAAAGAAACGAACGAGAAAGCGTACTAATTCTTAAAAGGCTGGCGCACTCGCAAGCTTTATGACATTGAGTGTCCATAAGGTATCACTTAACATCAGGTGAGCCAGCTGCCCGTTGGCTCGTGTTCTATTAAAAAATCTTTCGTAATCGTTTACTTAATAATTATACATAGCGATAAAATATATAAACCTATCTTAAAATACTTCTATGAAAACTTAGTTAAATACCGACCATTACGACAGATGAAAAACAATAGAATTTCCCACACATTGTACAAACGAGTGGACCTTTCACATTTTTCACAATTCCTTCGATGACAGTTGCAATTTAGCTTACGCTTTCGTAGCGTTTGTTGCTTTTATATGGGAGGTTCAAAGAGGAATGTGTGTTTTGTAGATTGTATGGTCACTGGTTCTGGCATTTTTCAGAATAAATTTTTTACATAGAATCACCGCTTTAATATTGACTTTGAACATAAAAGCAAAGCTTGCGTGTAATATAATTTAATTATTTAATTGTAACCTATTTACACATATAAGGCTGTACCATTACAACTCATAAAATCCTTGCTAAAAAGTAAGAATAGAATTTTCTTTTGCATTGTATAGAATCTCTGTATACCTTGCATTATATAAACTTCTCAGCCGATTATTACTATTGTAACCGAGTCTTTGTAAGCTAAACCATTGTTGAAAAGAGTGTCCATGGAGTTTCTTGCCGGTTCTTCTGCATGAGACCCACTTTTTGGAACCGTGCAACTAGACGTTTCATAAGAGCCTGCAAAGGCCTATTTGAAATAAAAAGAGACGCTTTTCTGACCTTTGTGTTAAGTTCTGTGATGTGTTTTGTTCATACGTTTCTAAGCCTAGTGCTATGCGTGCTTCCGTATCGTTATTGGCCGCTTAGTTCGTGGGGCACTTAGCTAGCTTTTTATCTTTCCAATTTAAACAAGTGTTTGTATGTTGTTTTGACAATAACCCCAAGGTCCGCAGCCTACAGCCTTACAGGCCGCCGTGAGGCTCGTTCAACTCAACATTTCTAGATTTTAAACCATTGAAGCAAATTTATAAACATTGCTTCAATCGTTTAATATATTTTATAATATTTGCATAGCCATATTTCCATCGAGAAACTCATGAATAATTGTAAAAATATTCGTTTATCCATAGCGCCAAAAACTACAAATGACTGAATTTGAAAACGAATAAAATTGATTTCAATTTCGAATGGCACGCCAATCCATTGATCATTAAATCTGTAAATGCCGGTTAGAGATTTCCAATTAAATAATGTAATTATCTGTAATTGCTGTTTATTATCTTTTTTTTTATTTTGTCTCTGCCAATATTGGCGCGATAAAATTTATTAATGAATTGTTATTTTATATGTGACAATTTAATTGATAAATTGATTTCAATGCTTATTTATTAATTAATTTAGCCGCACAAACAAATCATTGCACAAATAAGATCTGTCCTCGATAATATGTGCGAACAGCATGCAGTAATTACAATTAAAATCCCGTAAGTATTTGTACAGTAAACAATAGAAAGAATATACAATGTCAACTTATACCTGTATATAAATAACAATTTCCTTACAAACAAATAAGGAAACTTTATTCTTCAGGCAGGTTCAAATTTTTGACAGGTCACTTAAACCTCTGTAATGTGATGAGCGATAACTCTTGTTTTTCATAAGTATACCTTTTATCAAGATTAATAAGGGTCTTATGGGAATAATAAATCTATGTTAGATGTATTTGCACCTTTATGTTGAACGAATGCTCAAAGTTTTATAACATTTTAGTTATTAAAGTGTTTAGTGTGTTCTGAAACATTTAACGTTCAAAACAATCCCGAACAATTGTAGTGTACAGTTAAGATACATAAATAATGTTGGAAAGGTGTTTATTAAACATGTCACTTTTAATATTTAATTTTCTAAATATTAACTTAATTTTTGTATAATAAGTAGCTTGTTCGAAATACATAATTTTAGTTTAATAAATTTTGTTGAGGGTGACCCAAAGGATTTTAACTCGGCCGATCGTCACATTTTTATTGATGCCGTTTTGTTAATTCTATTTGGTAATAGGTACGTCCTCAAATTCATAATTGTTCAGTTTGTGTTTTGTGAACTGTTTACCGGTTAACGGTAAAGGTTATCAGTCAAACTAATATCATATCTCCATAAGGATCCGTAAGGATATATCGAAACGAGGATGTACTCAGGACTTATTATTTTAGTATAAAATTGTGTATTGACAGATATGTTGGCATACAAGTGGCTCACATCCCGTAGGTTCGAAGACTACTAAATTGCAATTTTAATGGTTAGCATATAATGCATATTTCCTATTCATTAGCATTTCCACTTGGCCATTTGAAGCTGAAGTATATCCATCTCGACGGTGAATTTACAGCGATATCTGGGCTGACAGACCACTCCAAAGCAGATTGTAAAAGATGTCTTGTCTCAGAGGCCAATACTCACTGTGGGTCAAGTCGCCAGCGGAATAAGTATTCATTAGTTTTACTCTATTTACGTTAAATGGAAATCATTCTCAAAACTATTATTTATTACATAATATCAAATAAATTCCTTCAGTTTTTATGTGTATACTTGTTTGTGGTTCAAGCGATATTATTTTCAGCTATTCTTTTTTGGTTTTAACTCTATTTTAATGTTTTAAACATTAAGATATAACCATAATTTTATAAAGCGTCGTTTTGGTAGATGTATTATTTTTTCCTTGCGAGTGATGTTTTACATTAACATGTCTAAGAATGGCGTAACAAAGGCTCGTCAATACGATTTAGAAATTACTATATTTTGTAATTATGATTGGTATGCTTCTGCTTACATATAAGTACGTATTGCGGTAAATATTTTTAGCCGATAATATCTCGATACATTCTATCGTTACTGAGCGATGAAGGCAAAAGAGAAATATTTAGTTAGAAGTACAATTTAAGTTTTACAATTAACTTGGCTTCACTGATCTGTTCAGTCAATCATACATTTTCAATCATTCTTGTAGTTATCTTTAGATTTATGAGAATACCAGAATGGAAAATAGGGCAAGCTCAGTCCGTTTATGGAGAAAAAAATCTGTCACACATCAAATCTTGGTGCCAAACAATTCGACATTGCTTCGAACCCAGAATCCCGGATGCCATTTCGTATAACGTTAGTCATATAATTAGTTAGTTAGATACATCATCAGCCTTGTATATGTGTGTGCATAAACCATCTCAACAAAGATGTGGGGAAATATCCGGAATTCAACGAAATAGTTATATTTAATATTAAAATATTGACTATAAATTAAAATAAAATACAACTAATTAACTCGATAGCGACCAAAAATATGCGCTCAAATGAAAATATCACTAAAATATAAAAATTGGGAACGTGTGGAAAATCGACTGTTTGCGGATAGGGCGGATAAAATACTACAAAATAAAGGAACTTAATACCTTGCAATAGTCCATACACATCATTAAAATTAATTCCTGTACTAGCGCAAATTCTATTGTTTTTGTCTAGTTATAAACAAAATCTTTGTGGCGTGTTGGTAACCATAAAATACTTAAGAGGAATCGTTTTTGTTGGCGTAGATTGCCGATCACTTACTTCCTAAAAATATCGGAATATACATAGAAATGAAACTTTGAAGAAAAAAAACTTTAACAAGACATTGCTTTAATATAAAACCATTAATTGAAAATAACAAACAAAACAAGTTATAACCGATACGAGCAAGTTAAACTAATTAGTCTAAACTATATACGAAAAGTATATGAATATTATCAAAACCGGTACTTAATACCGGTTTATGACCATTTACGGTAATTAACATTACTAATTTATAGCTTAGCTAAACTACTTATACAGTTGAAAATTAAACGTGCCAACTGCCGCCCATGAACAAATAAACGAAACTTACGTGATTGTTGCCGGCCTTCAAGGAACACTCTTTTCTGGAAAACCCCGAAGTCATATCAGTTCGGAAAACTTCTACTGATAGCTTTCACAAAGCTTTATTTAAACCACTAATGTTTATATACATTATATATGAACATATTATATTTTTTAATTCAATCTTATAACAAGCCTCTTATGATTAGGAAGCATAATTTAGTATGATTTTCCCTTCTCATTACCGCTTACGAAACAAATTTCGATTTCGATATCCCAAAACGGTAACATAGCTTAACTTATACCCGACAAATTGGCAATGGTTCACATCGAAGGCAGCCTGGCGGTCGGTACTCAACACAGTTCTCCTCACCAATGCAGGCATGGTCACGACACACATCGAAACTCTGCAAACACGATCTGTACGCTGAAACATACCACGATCGCTGATTAATTGACGCTGAAAACTTTAGTTATGAAAATATTGTGGTAATGATAAATTTAAGGTAATTACTTAATGTTTTTAACTCAAGCATATTAGTGAAGTTTAAAACGAATCTGAAGCGCAGATTACATATTTTGTTCTAGTCGACAAATTTAAGAGGTATACCTTACTCGTGGATTACTAGCTCTAGGTATAAACAACGTGATTAACCGGGTTTTTATTTCTCGCGAAACAATATTGATTCCAATAGGCTGTAGCTTTAATTAATCCCTTTCAATAATTCTTTACATATATCTCGCAAGATTGTTAGTTATCTCGTGACTATAAGAATGGACTAGACACATTCCCGCATCTGCTCTGGCACTGTAACTTCTAAAAGCGATAGCGATAATCGTCAACATTTTTTTATCAAATTTCGATGTGAATCAAAAACACAACGTAGAGTAACATTGGGATCGTGTGGTACCAAACTCATAAGTTGGAGCGGTTTCGCTATTGGTATGTTGGACGATACAGTTTAGTTAAATCAGCTGAGCGTTTTTTAAGGTATTTTTTGCCGCGCACTACCACTATCCGCTGCCCACCCATGTATTTCCAATTCGACTTAGGGTCTTTCAAGAAAAGGGCGTACCGATTCTTAAAAGGACGGCAACGCACTGGCGAGACTCCTGGCAATGTGTGTCTGTGGGTATCACTTAACATCAGGTGAGCCTTCGGCCCGTTTGCCCCGTTAGATTAAAAAAAATGTCATGTTATCGGTAATTTTGTCCCGTAGACATTACGATAATTGGTACAATTCTTTATTACTATTCATTTTAAGTTTAAGAGAGTTTGATTCTAAAAAAACAAACTAAAAAAATAGTAAGAATGAAAGATCAGTAATTTTGAAATCGAGCTAAGAATTCTAAAACGTATAGATAGCATTCTAGTTTTAAATTTACATAAACGCGCTGTCTTCAAATCAAAATGCTTACATTTTCTTTTCAACTGGCAGTGAATTGAGAACTCATTGTTTTTTTTTTTCTTTTATTAACACAGCTCTAGGGAGATAGAGATGATTTACTTTTAATATGACTTAAATACCTGCATTTAAACTTTTTATAATCTTTATTTAAAAAAGAAAATAAAATAAAATCTACTGCAGTGCCACATACACTTCTGGGCCGGCGGCTGAAATTGGTACTACCGTCGCCATTTTGAAATGTCAGACTGACATTGTCAGTTTCTTGGTGCGTAGAATAAATAATTTTACTATCTAACAACATCTAATAAAAGTCCAACTAAAGTGTATTAATATTATTCCTTGCTTTATTAATTACGATGGCAAAACAATACGTGGGTAACAATGACAATGTTTAGAACTGGCCAGTTACAAACATTGCTAATAAAAACGTTTTTAAATTTCAATTTTAGAACTCTTTGGTTACCTAATGTAGTATATTGTATTAATTTGTCATTTGTTTTTATGAATTGGTGGTAAATCTAAAACTCTTGTTACATGTGAAAATGAACCTAAATTTTCACTCAAAGATTTATTATAACTTTCGTTGTGGGCTTACTCAACAAACAAACGAATGATAGGCTGCGATTAGCATTTATTCACTAAGCCCCATCTCGTGCCACTATTTACAATTGGTTTAACGAGTTTAAGCGTGGACGTAGCAATCTCAATGATGATCCGCGTGAGGGACGTCTATTAACAGCGACTACTGAAGATAACATCAGTGCTGTGCGACGCATGATAGAGGAAGATAAGAGAGAGACCTATCAGCAGATACGGGAAACCCTAGGCATTCGTATGAGTCAAGTTCAAAAAATATTACACGAACATTTAGGTGTCAGAAGGCTTTGTACCAGATGGATTACCCATACATTAACCGACGACCAGAAACACCTTCGCGTGGACTGGTGTCCCCAACTGTTAGATAGGTTCAACGGCGGTGAATCAAATGCTGAATTTGACATCGTCACAGGTGATGAAAGCTGGATATATTGCTACGAACCCAAAACCAAAAGACAATCAGCTCAGTATGTACCTTTCGAAGATCGGCCAACTAAGGTCAAGAAAGGAAGAAGTCAAGGAAAAAAGGTGATTGCCTCATTGTTCGGTCGGAAAGCTCATTTCGCGACAGTTGTGCTAGAAGATGAAAGGACAGTTACTGAAGACTGGTATGTCAATCGCTGTTTGCCTGTTGTCTTGGAAAAAAATCGACAGCAGCGCCCTCGAAGCAGGATCCTCCTTCACTACGACAATGCTTCAGCGCACTCCGCAACACGGACTGTTGAATATTTGACCTTCATTTATTCCCAAGAACAATAATAGTATTGCCAACATTCTACATTAAGCCGTTTGTCGTTTTATAAACATTTTCAGTGCTACTTGGGTATCGATCGGTTCTGATTGCTAGGTATCTTAAAAGATAATACAAAACCAAAACTATCAAATCAGTTGTTCCTAAGTTTGTGTCGCATTTATTTTAGCCCAGAAATGTATTACTAGATACTAGTACATTGTTCTATTCAGAGATATCAAGAACTTATTAAGTTAGTTTTATTAATCGCTATTTTAATGATGGGGTTTCAACTTTCATCACTATATTGTACGATAACTAGATTTTATGGAAGTGAAATAAAATAAATATTAAGTTCACTATGACCGAATTCCATTACGTTGACTCACATTGCCAGAAGGTTCGCAAGTGCCCGACTTTGTTTTATACAGGTTGCCAAAAAGTCGTGGATCAAACGCAACTAGGTATTAGATGGGGTCATCACCTGCAAAAAATTATTCTACGGAAGGTCCATCAGCTCAACCTCTGCAGAGTTATGAAGTTTACTCCTTAAGAAACGATTTGAGTTATAAGGCCCGGTACGGAAATTTTATGAGGAGTAAAATCAAGTGTAACACGAAAAGTTGAGGCGTTACGTAGAAAGAGACAAACATATATATCTGTAGGATTGAACGTGTAAAAGAATGATTCCATCTCATTCTCTCTCTAAAATTGGATTTGTATAAATTAAACACAATTATTATTGTTATTATTATTATTATTATTTATATTGTTTTGTAACATACTTTATGTAATACGCTTTATTGAAGTAATATAAATAATCCCAATAATTCCAGATATATGTTTGTTTCTCTTATCATTTTAGCAGATGCGTTCATTTACCATTTTTTTCTATTCGATATATATGATAAGTATCGTTCGTAAGGAGTAAACTCCAATCGTGCGTCGTAGCTGACACACACACACATTTTTTAATAATAATATCGACTTAGTTTACTAGTTCTTATTAAAAGATTGGTACTGATGTGTCCTTGCGTTAGACATGCTATTTATGGTTGTTTACTGGGTGTGTTGAAGATAATATTAAATTATACGATATATATTTTTTTCAAATTATATGTTTTTGTTTATTTCGGACCCCACTGTGAAAAAAATACTCTACCAAAATACAGGTTGTATTACAAGTTTTGGCGCATTTAATATTGATTCTGAGAAGGTAATACTATGAGTGGCTCGTATTTTTTTCTAGGACGAAAAAACAAAACAACGATTGTGATTACCATATTAATATTACCACAGACAAAACAATAATTAACAATAAAAAAAAATCCTCACTATCAATGCAATGTCCTTCATAACAGCATCCGCCGCAACATTGTTCGTAGTTACCACACTGAAAAAAAATATAATAACTAATAAAAACTTAGATAATCTCCTAAACAATGTACCATCAGTTTTACGAGGTCTGAATAAGATAATTTAAATACAGAAAATGTGTGGAAATTTAAAAAATTGGAAACTTATTACCTTAATAGGTAAATACTACCGGAAATAATACACATTCTATTCCCGGCGAAACAGTGCTTACTGCTCGCTTCCTTTGGGTAACATACCTCCTTGTTATATTAATATCAATGTGTAGAAGATTCTAAACTCGCATAAACCATATAGTGTAAATAGTGTAAAATTCCAATGATTTTTTTTAAGTTTTACTCATTACAAAACTATTTTCTTCTTCACATGTGAAACTTTAAAATACGAAAGAGATGCACGTTGCATGCAGACAGACTTCCTTCTTCTAGTCTTCTAGACTCATTCTAATATAAAGATCAATTTCTTTTTTATACTGATTAAACACGCTGGTATTTAGAATTTTAATACTAAATAGTTTTTACAATAGTATGAGTATATCAGATAATTGTGCAGTGTTGCCTTAGTGGCTTCAGCGTGAGTCGCACGCCTTAAAGTTATAGGTGCATAACTGGACTGGACTTGATGGACTTTCTGTATTTGCGCGTTTTACATTCGCTCAAACGGTGAAAGACATCACCGTAAAGAAACCGGCTTACCTTAAACCCAAAAATCCGACGGCATGGGCAAAGGAGGCTGATTACCAACCTGTCTCTTAGATTTACAAACGATCAGAAAACAGATACCGCAATCTGAGGCCCTGACCTAAAAAGGTTGTAGCGCCACTGATTTATGTTTATATAATTCTGATAAGCAAAGAAGTCGACATTGTTGGCTCTATATTACTGGTGAACAATTGAACCCCGGGAATTAAGCTTGGTAATGTTCAGAAAGATTCGTGTAACATCTTAACTCCAAAACATATCTTATCATTAGCGTTAAAACATGTTTACAATCCCAATTTGTCTTTTCTGTCATTACTAAGAAAAAGTGAACCACACGAGTTAAAACGAGATAAATTATTTTTAAATTAATAAAATAAACTGTTACTGTATAATTGTACAATTATTTCGGCTTCTGCATTATACCCAAAAATATTCCAATATTCTTGACCTCACCGTCTGTCCACTTGTCTTGCAATCCTGTGCACAAACAGCACTAATTAAAATTACAAAAACACACAAATACATTTCCATCTAACAAGTAAATTATAAAATACTAAACGTTTTGTCGGTAGAGTTGATTTGTCACGTGTGCGCATGCGACCTCGCCTTGTGACCGAGTTAGATCTATGTGTGTAACTAATATTTATTACCTGTATTGTTCACAGTATTAACATATTAACGTGTCTTTTCAGAAACTCGCTACAAACTCGCTTGTTCTATCATTTGGAGGTAAGGTGAATATGGGAACCTGTTAAACACATTGAGCTCGTACTGATATCTAGATTTAAGTCCAATCCTAATAGGTCTGAAGTTGAAATGGAAGCTATATGTAGTTAATATATGTATTAGTTTTTATTAGTTAGTAGTATTAGTTAATATATGTACTAGTGAGTTTTGTAAGTGCTGCGCTTGCTTCTCATGTCATTTTCAGACGTGTATAACATATAATGGTCCTTATATGAAGATGTATGATTTATGAGAGCAAAAATACAATAAAGTATCATTCTTGTCATACTTTTATTCCTGGAATAAATATTATTAAAATTTGTAAATCATGCTTTGGCTCACCCTTCGCGACTATGATAAACATTCAGTTAAATTATTCATTTCCAATACTCGAAATCAGCAGAATTTTTCCAATAGCTTCTGTATAAACATTCATTCGAATTCTTTGCGAATATAACAGAATAAACACTACTCATCCAGAGCTTTATATATTTGGTAATCAGATGATCAAAAAAAGCTTTCTTATGGGTTAAAACCAAAATTATAAATTATTTGTTAATTTTTTTGTAAATTTTATATTCACCGTAATTTTCGTATATTTTATAATAGATTGTTACTATAGAAAAAAATCACATTTAATGAGAGCTAACATCGTCGTATCGCTCGCTAATGCTATATTGTATTTTTTATGTATGTTACGAACTTTTCAAACCACCGATTATATGATGTGGTGTATTTTAATAAAAATATTGGAGACCAAGAGCTTCTTACCAGTTTCACCAGACCACCACGTTTTTTAACGTTTTATTTGTTTTTATTGCCTTTAATATCTACATACTTAAATGAAATTTAAAAATAGTTGGTACACGTGTTTCCTTAACAGTCCGGGACCTTTACTGTGTAATTGTAGAATCCCTAGACTGAGGAATTAAGGATTAACGGGCTAAAACATTTTTAATTAAAAGCACAACAAAATTAATCTTCACTATTAAAATATCTAGTTTACGCTTTTCGACTAGTAACGGTTGGACAGGCTTCATACAATCGAAATAAACAAGGCCCAAATCCCTATTGTACACATAGGAACACAAACAATACATCATAATGTCCCTTTATTTCGGATATAATATCCAAATACAACTGCACTTTTTATAGAATTCTGTCAACTACAGTCTAAGTTTATATTTTTACGTACAAAATTACGATATAGTTTGTATATTTTAAACATATTGGCATTTAAACATTTAAAAAGAACAGAATTCACTTCACGCGTATAAATCACACGACTAGGTCAGACAATTAAATTGTTACGACTAATCCATATCCAATGCCATAAAAAAAGTATCACACCGACGTAAATACTTTTTTTATAGAACGATGCGAACGAACGATTTTTTATAGAACGGGCTCGCGAGTGCGTCGCCGGCTTTTTGTGCTCCTATACTGCTTTCAAGCGCCGTTAAAATTTTTTATCGTATGTATGTTATGTTAATTGTTAGATTTTCATTTGTTAGTACCAATTTTATTAGAATATTTCGGTTTAGTTAAGTTGTGTTTTCTACACTTTTTAACGTTTTTCTTATCTGTGAAGGACGCTTCTGTAATTATAACTTGTATTTATTTTCCTTACCTTTGCGGTGTTTCTGTTATTGAATAAATAAATTTATAGGACAAATATATTATATTATATCTATTATCTTATCTTATATCTAATAATTTCCCATCCCGATGTTCTGATTTTATCATAATATTGAAGTTTTCAATAGCGCCACGAGTCGTTATTTTAATAAAGAAAAATATTTGCATTTTTGAGACAACCCCCGTCTAAAATTCGTTTAAAAAGTTAGAAAGTTGAAAGTTTATTCAATTACAGTAAGCGAGAGTTGGCACAGTATACTTATACACACAGTATAATTTATAGTTGAAAGCGTTGAGAGAGCATTTGGTCTCTTAAATTATTTATCACGTATTTTTCCCGAAGGGGTAGGCAGAGTTCAAGTTTTACTTGCTACGATCCTGACATACATCTCTCGCTTCATGACATGACTTTAACTGCATGCTCATAGGTTATATCTACTTTTGACATGTCTCTTCTCCACGTAGGTTCGTCCTGGTTTTAGTTTAGATATTATAATAAAGCCTAACCGACCAGACGTCACCATCAACAGTTGCCTTGTATATCCTACTCGTAATCCGCGAGTACCACTGAAAAATTATAAAACATTAACGTATTAGATCTACATTCTCCATTTCCAACTGATCTGATCCGCTTGATTCTCTCTCTCTCTATGCAGAGACATAGCGTCTCTATGCGTATTATACAACACTTTGTACTATGGAGAGTGCTCTCGTTTCAACACTGTACGACTCGTATTAATTCAAAATTTCAACAGTATAACCTTGATAGCTTGAAGTCTTCCACGATCCTTCACAAGACACTTTCTTTGGCGAACCAGCGAACTGTGGAATCGACTCCCAGTGGGGGTCTTCCCTGGGAGAAAGACCGGCAAAGCACCCACTAAAATGAGTTATATGGACTGTGGCATCTAATAAATAGGGAAAATAAAGGAAATAATAATAATAGCAAATAATCAACACAGCCAGGTAATTAAAACGACTCAGCGTAGTCTCTATGGAGTTGCTGTTAATGTCCATCAAGTAATTTTTCATCACAGCTTTATAGAAATTATTATTCTCTTGAATGATGAAGGAAAACATCGTGAGGAAACCGACTTGCCTTAGTGGGTCTAAGTCGACAGCGTGCGTCAGGCAAAGAAGGCTGATTACCTATTAGATTGAAAAATGATCATGAAACAGATTCAGAAGCCTGGGGCCCAGGTCTAAAGAGGTTGTAGCGCCACTGTTTTTTTAAAAGTAATATTTTATAGACATTGGTGTTGTTAAGACCCACGGCGGTAACCAACACGTCCTACTACTAAAAACAATCTATGGAAACAAAATAAATAATCGCAGTACTAGCCGCTGGAGTGTAATGAAATGTGTTTATAGCAACAGAAGGACATGTTTCAGAGACTGCACTGCCCTGAATATTTCTGTCTGGTTGCTTTAAGTAGTATTTAGGTCTATGGGCACACAATATTTTTATGCTAGAACAACGTTTTATCTGTATGAAGGAAATCTTTTAATATTATTTGCTGTATTTTATAAATTTAAAAGGACATTCATACATTCTGAGACCACAGTTGTAAAAAAACTGCCCTTTGGTCACGTGCATACAGAGCTGTGTTGACCTAGTGGCTTCAGTGTGCGACGTTCATCCCTGAGGTCGTAGGTTCGATCCCTGGCTGTGCACCAATAGATTTTCTTTCTATGTGCGTATTTTACATTAGCTCGAACGGTGATGGAAAACACCGTGAGGAAATCGGCTCGCAAAAACTCGACAGCGTGTGTTAGGCTGATCTGCTACTTGATCATCTGAGTTTTATGATTGACAAATAATTTTTATTTTTTATTGATAATATTCATTAAAAATGATAATCTGAATGATGAATGATGAACAGGAATCGTTTTAAAGAGGTGAGGAAACCGAGATGTTTTATACCCAAAGAGTCGACGACGTGTGTCGGGCACAGGAGGCTGTATATCTACTACAATTTTACAAATTATCATGAGGCAGTTACAGAAATCTGAGGCCCAGACCTAAAAAGGTTGTAGCGCCATCGATTTATTTTATTTTTATGATGACGTGCAATTCGTAAATTCGTATATTTTTTTTAATGTAGAATAATCTTTGTGGGTATTATGTTGACGTGCTATCGAATAAGTACTAAGTGTTAAGATAGAATAATGATGTGGAATAAAAAAATAACAAAAAGTCTCTAATGTTATAGTTATAAAAATAATTTGTTG
Source organism: Pieris brassicae (assembly GCF_905147105.1). NCBI lineage: Eukaryota > Metazoa > Arthropoda > Insecta > Lepidoptera > Pieridae > Pieris > Pieris brassicae. The sequence goes on from NC_059669.1 coordinate 2,096,304, forward strand.
AATTAATTAAATAACTTGAAATTAATCTGTATTCCAAAACTTAATCAATTATAATTACAGATATACATAGCGTTCGTGGCAGTGAGGTCTAGACATATTCGACAAAACACTGGCACTCTTATGAACCCTGAATGACTTTTAATTGCAATAAGCCTTCGCTTAGGAATGACCATATGTACTCCCCATAAGATTCTCTATGGTTTTGAAGTATGTACCTTGGATACCATGGCCTTCATTGCCAAAAGGGTGTAGGTATGCTCACCATTCAAATCCATTTTTAATAATACTAATTATTATTACTATGTAGGTTAAGAATATATGTAATTGCTGCATATTGTACTCTAACTCAAACTCAAAATAACTTTATCCACGCAACAAGTACGCTTATGAACGTCAGAAAAGAATTTAAATAAATTCTAACTTTACATTTACTACCAGTTCGCAAGTCAAGGACGAAGAGCGGGCAATAAGAACTGGCAATAAACTCTCCGACACTCTTTGAGTCATACAAATTGTTTGATCTGGATCAAATCAATCTCAAGGATCATGTATTTGTCAAATTAATACAAAGCTTTATTGATTAATTTACGTTTAACGAGAGCTTTGAATTTATTTAGTGATAATTCTCTACGTTTACGATTTCTATTAAATAGAAATAAATATTCAAATGTTGGCGGTGTTATCCCTGTGAACGCGAAAACCTGAGTTCTTCGTCTGCTCTTCTGTTCTCTTTTCCGTTATGTCTGTACATTTTTAACCAACCATGTGGAACCAGCTGCCCATTGAAGTATTTCCCTGCGAATTCGACTTAAGGTTCTTCAAGAAATATATGCACTAAAATATTTCCTGTGCATGTAGCCATCGTGGCGGAGGCGGTAAGCAAATTATTTTTATAAATGGTCTATTTAAATATATAATTTGTGCGGAAAATAATAAATAAATATAAGAGTCTTTCTGTATAATACTTTGTGATTTCAATATGTATTATTTTTATCATGTTATTGACATGTATGTTTTAAATAAATTAATCTTTTTTTAGATTAGACTAAGCCACTAAAAACAATATTCATTTAATATTTACGTCGTCCACATACATATACCTAACTATACTCTATAAAGGGTGAGGTTTCCAGCAAATTGAAGTTAATGCTATGAGCGGATTATTGGATCAGAGTTGATAGCTGAGGTTTTGCCTGACCGTGTTTACTAGGAGGTAAACAATCTAATCTTTAAATGGAGTTACCGAGATCATACTCTTAGTAACTAAAGTTTTAATGAATCTCTTGTATAATAAAAAAATGGACACACACACACTTGGACAACATCAAGAAAGTAAGTACCAAGGTAAATTGGGGAGACAAGGTTCTACCTCAGTCTATGCTTTCTAGCACAGTCATACAACTGTAGTACTTTGACAGAATAAACAGTAACTATATTTCGTCTTATGTTAGATACGGTCCGCATTCTTTTGCGAACTTACGAACTGTAATATCGGATTTTCCCTGGGAGATACGACCTCCAATTGTTTAAAGAAAGACTATTCCTCCCTTAAACACACCCATTAAAATGTAGTAGGTATATCAAAATTTCATAGTTAAGAAGGAAGCCAAGTAATTAATATTATATTCGATTCGATCATAATTGACGGAACAGAACATTGCTATCTGAATTTGATTTTATTTTATTTTCTCTTTCAAACAACACACATGTTAAAATGAGGACAATCAGATACTTATTAAAATATGTTAAAGAAAGGAAAATTACATGAGAACTTAATAAGGCGCAGCACTAACCAGGTCTTTGCAACTTCCTCACAATCCAGTAGCCCGCAATATCGCAGCACAACTCACGAAGGGACTGTTTGTATTGGAGAAGTCGCATGGGTCCGCCAAGCAAACGCGAATATACATTGTAAAAACAAATAGAAATTAGGTAGGAGTATAACAAAGCACAATAAAACATAATAATAATAGGAAATAATTAGCACAGCAAAGGTCTCTATAGAATTGCTAATATTGTCCGAGACATTTTTCATTGCAGATTTATTGTAAAGCCGACACAATCTGTTACCCGATGAACACAAATTGATAATTTGAATGATTCATTATATTTAACTTGAGTTCATGAATGCCATAGATGTGTGATGAGCTTGCAAGAATATATTCAGACGAGCCGTTTTGCATACACCATGATACACATACACGAGATTTTAATATAAATCTATTTTAACCACGGTAATGTTTCTATATTTTTTTCAATCAGCAAACAACTGGAACTTGCACTTTCAGTATTAGTGTAAGTTATTATGAAAGAAGTTAGAAACAAGCACAATGCGACTTCTAGCACAGCCGGCACCAAAAGCTCGCTCAATTAGAGTCGTATTTGTTTCACTGTGTCAGAAAAAGGAACTTTAATATTTAATATATATTTAGAACTAGGTACTACCAGTTAAAGGCGTTTATTATATCATTAATTAAATATTTTAACCAGAAATTATTTCAAACATTTCCATACATTTATAAGGCCTTGCTTGCAGTTTTGATAACTGGCAGTAAAAGTTAAATCAAGGGCGTAGAACGGAAGAGAAGAACTGGCAATAAACTCTCCGCCACTCTTTTATGGGCAAGTAGGTAGATTTGAACAGACGTACAGGAGGCTAGTTATCTCCAGTTCGTCACAAATAAATTAATAAAATGTTTGGCTTATAAAACTATAATTCGTTTCGATCAAGAAGCCTATTTAAAAAAATCACTGTATGTCCTAAGAACTTCCATGTATTATTGTGGGCCTATAAAAATCTAATCATCTACTCTTTCAAAAAAAGGAAGATGATTAAATGGTCCAATCGCCATGGCGTTGCGTGGTGCTACATGTTGGCACCCACAGCTGTGTTGGATTCCTCGGCAGATAAAAGAGATAAAGTCAAGTTTTCCAATTTTTATAGAAAAGAACGATCTTAACTGTGCGAGATTGAACGACAATTTTAAATTCTTTGACTTAGATCAAAAATGAAACTTCGCGCAAATATCTCTTACCCATATCAGCAGATTTTGGCCATTAACCTGCAACGATTCTTCAAGTTTCAATAAAGACGTAATAAAATAGAATTCACCCAATAGATGTTACACGAGACCAACCAATTTCGATTTATTGAGTCATAATTGTGAAGAGCGTGCCGCTTATTGCTGGTTTATCTTGCAGACGTAAAATCTGCTACAAATCCTTTATAGGACGAAAATCATTTAGATATTGAAGTAGTCTTCGGTTATCTTCTGTCATCAGTACAGAAAGACATAGGGTCTGTTTTACAATGTATGGATAAAGTACCAAATAGCTATGCAACATATAAATTGAAAGATAAAAGTTCCGAATAAGAATCTTCCCGTTTCATCGGACTCATAATGATGCACTTAATGTGACGAATAGCGCTATCGGACAGTCGTGAAACACGTGTTTATCCTACCAATATGTAATAAATAGCGTATGTAGTACATTGTGAAACAGGCCCACAGGATAGTTAAAATATAAATTTGTATGTATTGTTACTAATTTTACTTCATGCCTCAACGTTTTCAGTCGTTTCATTTATGAACAATCTGGCGCTCCTACACGTGAGAAAGTAAACATACATTTGACCTAAAATTTGAAAAGAAGTGTTAGTTATCAGTATATTTCTAGAAAGATGCTATGGAGTAGGACGTACACAAGCACCAAGTTGCTGATTAGCAAGTGGTTGCACACGATCAGCTACGGTGACGTTTCGGAAGGCAAGGCTCAGGTTGAGTCACTGTGCCAGCGTAGTAAACACTTTTGAAGCATGTATAGCGGTACCACGGAGCTACTCAGAAGATGGAGGTCGAAGATTGGCGGGGGCTACTTAATATGTTTAATTTTATATTATCTTTAAAAGAAAAGCACAAATTTTTAAATCTAGAACGACGTTGTGACGTACGAATATATCGAGGAATCCATTAGTATTTATTTATTTACAGCCCATGCATATAGGCGGGCGGCTTAAACGCACTACCTAAGTTGAGAGTTGCAACCTAGATGTTATAAGTGTCCGTCAAAACGTAAGAAAGGTCAAAATGCTGTATTTTTGACATACTATGCCAAACACAATAAATAACCTAAAAATCGTGTGATTGAAATCCAGTCTAAATCTATTATTTTTTCGTTTATGATAATCCCTGTTTACATATTTTCGTAACACTGTCGTATACAAATAATAAAACAATGAATTCGTTTTTAAAAATGATTTATTAATTTTGATGATCGTTGTTATTTTGATATATTTCTTAATAAAAATTGACGTAAGACGAATATTTAACTTGCCTTGCCTGTAAAAAATGAGACGAGAAAACAAAACTTTGATAACAAATTCAAGACAACTTTCGGGCGAATTCCGAATTCAATCTTGGAACATACATAATTAATCGTATGCTGAAAACGATTTATATGTTTAAGCTGTTCCAAGTCTTGAGGGATTTGGTTTGAAGTAATTGTATTTTAATTGATATTATTAATGATAAACGCATACGGCAAAATCATACGGCTTTTAAATTACGACTTGAAATGTAATAATAATTTATTTGTATATATTTGGTTGCTTGCTTGTCATTATTAGCATTTTTTACGTGAAATATATAACATAATGAGGCTGTTAGAGTTCTCAGCGAATTGTGAGTGAAGATTTAATGATCATTCGTTTTATTGGTCGTTTTCTTTATAGGCTAGTAGGTGACTCTGTGATACGTTATGATCGATTCTGGATATCAGATTTATCGTATGGTTTTCCATTAGAAATATTTTCTTTTACCGTACTTTCTCTTTTCTCTTAATTCACTCATTCATCTCGAGGTGGTGAAATGACAATTCATATCACGGCTGTGCTATTGCAACTTATCTTTTATTTGCAACGACAGTGTTACATTCATATTGATTGATTATAAACTGCACAATCAGCCATATAAAATAGGTATGCAATCATATTTATTATCATAATGTCATAATAATAAGAATTATAATCTCCCAGGCTATAGGCACCTTGCCTTTCAAAATTTCTTATAATTGTAGATGTATTTACATTAAGTAAGTAATAATAGTATAATTGATGTTATTTACGACCAAGGCCGAAGGTCGTAGCTACTGATTTCGATAGTCTTCATTGGGAACAAAGAAGACTTCTATAAGATTCCAACGAAAGGTTGGTTGGTTGAAATTCATACGGCTGACCACTAAGCAAATACAACTGTATCCATTATAATATCATCAATTTTAAACATTGCCAAGATATCTTATAAATGATGAAAAGATCGCCGTGTTAATGGAAGTTTAATTTAATTCGATATTTCTGTCATTAGCAAAGCAATTTTCAACAAAATACCCATTTCAAATGTAAATTGAGATATAATAAAGCAAGCAGATTGAATTGAGTTCCAAGAAAATGTAACTGCATTAAAAATACGCTAAAAATAAATATTACTGTTTTATTTTCTATTGTATTTTACAGTTTTGTAAATAAAAATTAAATACGCTTAAGAAAGTTTTACCATTTGTGGTATTTGAGGGCTGAGAGCCAAGGGACATAGCAATAATTAATATTAATTAAACGTGAATTATCTGGGCCTGATGACCTGTAACACAGGTACTCTTACCTTTAATAGGTATCAGTCTCACAGAAACAAACATTTCCCTCTGTTATAAATACCTGTTGTATGCTCTTTTGTTAAAATAGCTTTTACACATTAAGAAAAACACTTTTTGAACGGATTAAAGCTATGTATTATTATTAAAACTTATTTACATAATTCTAATCTAATCTAATTCATAATTCAGTGCTACTTATTGAAGGCGAGGCCTACGCTCCACAGTTATCAATCCATTAACAATATTTACCCCTATAATGGATTAAATCCAAAGTACTAATCGCAATTGCTGTGTAAACTTTTATATAACAGGACAAATGCGTTTTTTACACTATATAATATTAAAAACAATCGAAAAACGGAAACAATCAGGATAACATTCCTCGACAATATTTGTATAAATATTGCTCAAATTCTGTATTTCAATATCGTCAACGTTGTATTGGTTTTTAAAATGATTGTACACAGACGACAAACAAATGTGCCAAGTTAGCTAATTCTAAGCATACATTCGGCCCCACCTGGAATACTGTTCTCACCTCTGGGCGGGAGCTCCTCAGTATCATCTCCTTCCACTTGACCGTATTCAACGATGAGCGATTCAAATCGTCGACAACCAATCCGTGCGGCTTGATCACTTGGCGTTGCGTAAAGATGTTGGGTCTCTCTGCATCTTCTACCGCATTTACCATGGAAGTGTTCATAAGAGTTGTTCGGTCTAATACCTGCAGCTGAGTTTCATTATCGGACGTCAAGGCAAAATACAAAATACCATCCGTATCACCTCGACGTCCGTCGTTCCACAACTGAGCGTTTTCTAAGGCAGTTTTTGCCATGCACCACCACTATGTGGAACCAGCTGCCCACTGAAGTATTTCCGAACCAATTCGACTTAGGGTCCTTCAAGAAAAGAGCGTACCAATTTTTGAAAGGCCACCAATTCGTGGCGGTATCACTTAACATCAGGTGAGCCACCAGCCCGTTTGCCTCCTATTACATAAAAAAGCATGGCGCAATTTACTTAAGACATTAATAGTATATGTTTATTTTAAATAATGTTAAAGAATGATTAACTAAGATTAACTACACGTAATTAAGGATTAAACACGGTGTCTAGTAAGCAAATTTTTGGCTTATTAGATATTTTATCTGTTATAAAACCGACACAAAAACTATTTTTGAGTAAAACGTAGTAGCTTAAATTTAATATATAGTGGAACAAACTCGAAAATCGTTTGTTGTTGATACCTTTCACAGGCCAAATTCAGTGATGCCAACTACCACAGAACGTTCCCTAATACCAAATTGAAATACCCCTAAATATCGACTTAAAACGCCTAAAGGTTTTGTTGTACACTCAGGTTGACAGGTAATTTCACATATGAATTAAAAATAAATTCAAGTAGTATAAAAAAGCTGTTTTTCCGATCTTGGAAATTTAATTATTATTATTTTCAATAAAGTGGCCGCTATAAATTCCCCTTAATATATTCCTCCTATTAATAGCCCTGGACTTTTTGTTTCTCCGTAAATTTGGGGGGAAAACCCTGAAGTCGGCATCACTGAGGCCAATTTAACGAGTTGGCTGTCACGCGTAAAATATGTGTATTCTTATGCAAATTTTGGGTTATCTGTAATTAAATTAGAACTTGTAGGGTTTTCCCTTTGTATTTATATAAAAAAAATAATGTAAACAAAAATAATACTTATTAAGAAAATTAAATATACATTGGTTATATTTGAATCGATATTACTCCATGTGGAACCAGCTGCCCACTGAACTATTTCCGAACCAATTCGACTTAGGATCCTTCAAGAAAGGAGCATACCAATTCTGAAAAGACCGGCAGCGCGCTTGCGAGCCTTATGGCAGTGCGAGTGTCCATGGGCGGCGGTATCACTTAACATCTAGTGAGCCTCCTGCCTGTCTGCCCCTGTAACATAAAAAAAAATATTACAAAAATTTCGGTTCGAATGTAAATTCAGAAAGTTGTTTTGAATTTTCCATTTACTTTAATAAAGACTGTATCCTGAAAATGTTCTAGGTAGTATTATTAGTATTTAAATAAGACTTATTATCATAAATAAACATACTCAGCAACAAAGGTACACAGACTTTATTAGAGCGGAATATTAACTTCGCCGCAATAGTTGATCTAATGTCATAATTGACAGGACTTATTAACTTATAAACCAATGTTATCTATGAATGGCGCCAAAATTAAAATAAATAACAGACTAAAACATTTCGACTATAGAATGTGTGACTATAGTGATGATCCTTGGTGATAAAAATTCGCGGATTTGAGTATGTTTCGCAATAATATACCATTACTTGTTTAATTTATCATCTTTTAATTATTTTATTATATTGTAATGCAAATATTACGATATCAGATATGTGAACTAATTTGTGTATGTGTGTATATATGTTGAATTTGTATGCTACATATATACTACATATATAAAACCAGTGAACAAGCGTATTTACAACATCTTGAAAATAAAAATAGAAGCACTTCTAAAGCTTATAAAGTATTCAATAGAATTTGTTTTGCAAGTAAAATCCAGCGTATCTATTTTCATTAAGATTATCTTTAGATGTCCAATTATTTTTATAGATATTTATGATTAAATCTCATAGTCCTTAAAAACACAATTTGTAGCGGAGATTAAATGAAATCCTTAATTAGAATAGAATCTTTCTATGCTTCAATTTTGTACTATGACCAACCTTAGTAATATGTATTGTTTAACACGACACAATTTGTGTTATCATTTGCACAGAAAAAAACCTCGAATTGACGACCTCCTTGGATATTTTTTTCCTTATTTAAAAATGTAGTCTGTGACCAACACAAAAATACCATATTTTTCATAATAATTGAATAAGATTAATACGTTGGAGTACAATAGAGTTATTTATACAGACTATCGATCCAAACATTTTCAATTAACAACATCTCAAAGGTGACCCACGTAATCCTTAATGTATGTAAAATATTTAGGGCCGGTAAATTACAAAATAGTTTCTGAATGAATATTTATTATAAGATATATGGAGGCCTTCCTAGTCAAACACAATTTCGAGAACTAGTACCGTAACCTATTAAATCATTATTAGTAAGGTAAGTGAAAAAAATATAACACAAGAACAGAGTGTCTTCCATTTATTAGAGCCTGTAAGTAATGTTATCGGACACTTTGTTATGTTAAATATCCTTATAAGTAAATTACTTTAGACTTAAATTAGCTATTAATCTGGAGTTAAGCTAGATCGTCATTTTCCATTATGACTTTCCATTATAAAAAAAAATATTATCCTTCCGTGCCTAAAAAAATATCACTGGAATCGGGTACAGGATATCCAGATTACAGCCAACTGGAATTGCGAATATGATAGTTAAATATATTGAATATTTTTTAGTGTTTTTTTCCTTTTGTAAATGAAAATATACATATATATTATATATAATTTATGTTAGCTGTGGGATTACGAAATAAATACATACATGATATAAAAGAAAACTTTTTCTACCACCGTTAATATATGCAAGTAACATCTCTTATTCTCGACCCATTTCGCATCTATAAAAATTATGCAGGATTGTTGAATATGTATGTATGTACGTCATTACCATGAGTTAATCGTTGTTTTCTAGTACTGTAATGGAAGAAAACATTTCTAAGATTGTGTTGATAAAGCACTTGTTAATGTATACCTTCGTTAATTCCTCAATATTCACGGCTCAAAAACTTACGTGACAGGCTCATTTACAACAAAAACTAGAGTGCGCTTCCAAGAAAAGAAAGACTACTAGAAAATATAGAAAAACCACCGGCGGTTTTCGGTAACGCACTTGCGAGCCTTCTGACAATGTCCAATGGTATCACTTAACATCAGGTGAGCCTCCTGCCCGATTGCCTCCTATTACATAAAAAAAACAGCAGTATACAAAAAACACTCTTTTTGGAATTATGAGGCATATTTACTAGCTCGTGTAATTTTCATAAAATAAACAATAATTTTTTGCGACAATTATACTTGTTCAATATCTACTTTGATCACTCATTAATGATGACCGAAGATTCGTGTATCTAATCTGGAGGAATTAAACCATCAGCAATCATCTTCTGTCTCTTCGCTTCTTCCTTGGCCTTGTTGAGAGCATCTTTCTTTTCCTGTTCTTCTTTCTCTTCTTGGGCTCTCTTTATCGCCATCGCGGCTAAAGTCTTCTGGTCCAGCTTGTAGAAGTTTATCGGCTCCTTAATATACTTTACATCCTTGGCGTTCATATTCTCTATAAACTTAACGTAATTAAACGTTCCATCTTCCATATTATATGTTTTGTCTTTCACTGATAGTTTTATCCAGTCGACAAATTCAATTTCTGTTATAGGCTCACCCCAGACTGTTAGCTCTTCTCTTAATATTTCAAAATCAGCAATACCTGTACAAATTAAAAAAAATATATTAATAAATCTGAATTTGTCGTGCGTAGAAAGTGTCTTTTTTAGATAATTTCCGTGCCACGCATGAAATTGCTGGTAAAATTGTGTCTGTCTAAAGTGATTTTTATTTGGTAAATATTCGTAAATCTACTTCAATGCATAAACTTAGTTTTTTTATAATTAGTTAAAAAATCCCTTATCCCATGTACTATAAAACTTCGTTACTCTTACCTATCTCGTGCTCATCGTCATGTGCAAGTGCTGCCATTGCTTTCGTCACTGCCAACTCGAAATCGTCACCCCAGTTCATTTTAGCCTCAATCATAAATAAGAATTCATGATATTCTACCGTATCAACTAAATCATCTTCCAAAAATAATCTGTAGAGTTCTTTTATTTCCTGGCTTTTTGGATTGAATCCTAGCTTTCGTAACATGAATGGTATTTGTTCTATTTTAACCTTAAAACAATGATACGTAATATAAACATGAGAAAACTGTATTAAAATTATATTACTTAAATAAATAAGCTTCACTTCAACATCCTAGCATTTTTAAGAACGCATAAAAAATATTCTATTTGAAAATATTACACCGGATGCATAACTCTATACGATAGAAAAGAAATTCTTCTACATAAACATTTCTTTTTGATATCCTATCCTGCTCAATAGAGACCTTTGTAATTCTTGTATTTGTCCGTGAGATAAGCTGTTTAGTTTTTAGATTATTTTATTTAAAAAGTAATGTATTATTTTAGATTAAGGTTGGTGATTCTATAATTTTTATCTGATTTTATACACTTCTTCTATCATATTTCTTTTTTTAGTTTTTTCTTACTAGGCTTATCTGAAAGAGATCGCTTGTTAGCGATTAGGTCTGTATCCCTTATAATTGGTTTTCTACAAATCTATCGTAGTATAGATAAATAAATATTGTTACTTTAATTAATGTAACATTACAAAATAAAAACAAAAAAATTGTATCTTTTCAATTGTGAACATTCAGATAAGTAATGTTTACTACCTTATCAATATTTTCTTCGTCACACGCTTTAAATAATTCTTTGAATTTCGCTAAGTCTTCAGGACCAAAGCATGCTGGTGGTGGAGGAATCTTTTTAGGCTTGGGTGGAGGGCCGGGAGCAGCGGCTTTAGCAGGGGCGGGCTCCTTGCCTTTACCTTTCTTAGGCATTTTTAAAGATTCTCTGTATCTATTACACAAATGATTTTATGCCAATCTATCATTATTATCGAAATATATTGCTTTAAATATCAGACATGACAAGGTCATTTTTTGACGTGGGCTATCCACAGACCTACCAGTATTTAATTGTTATCTAGTAACCCACAACACAGAGACTCCCTAGTGTAGGGACAAGCGATAGATGAATTTTGTCGCAACCATATGTCTGTCATAAATAAAAATAAAAAATATTCATTTAGTATTACGTATTTATAGTCTGTTGTAAATTTGAAGAGATAATCAAAAATGAATATTATGTAAAGTACGCTTAATTAATAGCGGAATTGGCGTAAACTTGCCTTAGACCCAAAAAGTCGACGGCGTGTGTCAGGCACAGAAGGCTGATCACCTTCTTGCCTATTAGATTAGCAAATGATCATGAAACAGATACAGAAATCTGAGGCCCAGATCTATAAAGGTTGTAGCGCTAGTGATTTTCTTTATTTTCTTTATCCTACTAAGTAAATACGAAACTGCTAAATTGATTTATTTCCTATTTTTACAGTAACTTAATACTAATACAATAGAAAACTTATTAATATAAAAATTAAATACAAAACATAATATAAACAAAACAAGAATACATAAAACCTAAAACTTTTTATAACTTATTATAAATAATTCAATTCTTGTGCATTCAGCCAGTGTGTAACAAAATAGTATATCCGTTTCACATGCAATAAGATTCAGTGTGCGCAAGACACGCTTAAATGTCGCTTCTCTGAGTAAATTCGTACGCGACTGTGCTTAATTGGCACACGCAGCTCCAGTCTCTATAACATTTCCGTATTATATATTAGTATATATAATGCGGAAATGTTATAGAGGTAGTCCTCTAAGGACCTAAAAAAAATATAATGCGATATTAAGCTTACCTTACTGCCTGCTACCTGTAACTTGTTGTATTTTACCATGCCCAAGACATTTCTCCCGCGGCCCATATCAGAGTTACATACCAAGTGGGTCCTAACAAATGCTTATACAATGCCATTATTACTTTTATATTGTTATATTGTTACGAAGACGGGTCGACTTCAATGTTTCTAGATTTTTCCACTACTGAGAGAACACTTCAGCAGGCTGAAATATGATTTCTGACCGTTTCAGGAGAGGGTCAATCACATATTACAAAATTGTAATTTGCATAATGTTATCCTAATTTTCAGGAAGCCGAAACATTTTTTCAGGCAGTTTCAGAACATCTCTAGTCGAGTTTTCAGTTTTTCAGAGTCAGTTTTCAGGAGACCCGTTTTCAGGCCTAGTTATACCCCTTTGATGAAGGAATATTCTGGATTAGAATAGTTAACGATAATTTCATTTTCATCTTGTTCATCAATGAGAGCGAGGTGGCTTGAGGAGGATGGTGGGCGATGGAGCAGACTATTGTGACACTCGGTGCAGCTGCGTTCACGGCATGGACCCATGCGACACTCACTCTCGGGGTGACCTTGTCTCAAACAATTAACACACAATTTATACTTCGTCACGTCCAACATTCGCTCGTCAACCCCCTTCGCTTTAAACGTTGGACAATCATATATCCTATTACGCTCATTGCAAATAATACACATAAATGTAGTATTTGGTTTCTTGATATAATTATTGCTGGTACTCGTAAATTTTACGACATTGTTTTAACTTTGACCTTGCCTTTGAATATAATTATTATTAGCTATAGAACGCACAGGGGCACTGGTCACCTTTGACACGCTAATAACGTCAGACCGATTATTACGATTCAATGACTCTAGCACATCAGCACGGTCTATCATAAATTTATAAAATTATTCGAGGGTAGGTACGTCGCCTTCCAAATTGCTGCGATATTCCTCTCATTCTAACAACATATTGAAATCTAACTTAGATGATAACATAAATATTATTAGTACAACCCATTTGTCAGTGGGTTGTCCTAGGCGCGTAAATTTTTGGTCACGTGGTCAACCACTAACCTAACTTAGATGATAACATAAATATTATTAGTACAACCCATTTGTCAGTGCCTTGTTAAGGCGCGCAGATTTTTGGTTACGTGGTCAACCAAAAATCGTAGATATCGCTGTTTAATATTAAATGATGATTAATCAATATTCTTATGTTGTATCTGTTGCAAATCATCTTCCACGCTTCAGCATAGTTGTTGGTTGACACCTCCAAATTTGAAATAATCCTGGCCGCGTCGCCTTGCAAATAAGATATAATGAGGAGATAATGAAGATATAATGAAGAGGTAATGGAATTTATGGATGCCTGATATGCGATCATTCCTATGTATCAGATTTTCAAAAGTATCCCGAAACTCCAACCAACGGAAATATGCGCCATCAAATTTGGCTATTTGAATTTGAGGGAGTTTCTACCCTAATTCGTGGGGGTGATTAGGATCATCTATGCAACATGACGCGTTCTGACCCAAATTGCACCTTTTTTCGCATTCTAATTTTTTGGAGAATTTTTCGACTAAAGTTTTGGCCTTTGCTATATTCATAATTATATCTTGCTCAATTTTATCGCGTTCCTCAAGTTCAGCTGAAATATTTTCATAATTTAAAATCACTATGCAAATCATCAGCCTTCATAGACAAAGCTTCAAATTTAGTGAGTTTTAAATCTAACTCCGTTAATTGAACGTTGTTTAGTTCCATTAAACAGGCAATGGTATTTAAATAATTTTTAAATTTTGTAATTTGTCCCTTGGCAGACGTTCTTCTAATGATTAAATCACTGATAAACTTTGTTTATTCATTTCTTCTATCATTAAATATAGCACTTACGAACAAACAACAAAAAAACAATATAATTTAAACTTTTATTTTTCGTAGTCAGTTAACTAAATATTGATTCTCTTTATTTAAATAGCAATGCAACTCCTGCGTAATTCAATTGAAATGGCTCACGTTCCTCGTTCTGGTGGTACTAGCCGCTCAGGGAACCCGGCTGCACACGCTCAACAGTTCGCTCCCGGCCGGTGCAGAAGCCGCGGCCGGCCACTGTAATCCAACGGGATAAGTATGTACTTGCAAAAAGGCGCACGGCGATGATAAATATTAGCCTGGAATATTCGGCAAATACGCTAAATATTGTATGTATAAACAACACGAAACGAGAAAACCTAAAATACGAAACCAACGTTACTTCGTAAAATAATTTAACTTTTATATTGTTACGAAGACGGGTCGACTGCAATGTTTCTAGATTTTTTCACTACTGTGAGAACATTTCAGCAAGCTGAAATATGATTTCTGACCGTTTCAGAAGAGGGTCAATCACATATTTTTCCAAGCAGTTTCAGAACATGTCTAGTCGAGTGGTGCAGTTTTCAGGAGACCCGTTTTCAGGCCTAGTAACTTTATATCAATTGAGTGACCTTTTCTTGCTTAATATACTTCCATTGACCTATTTTACAGAATATTGAACATACAATTGAATGATTTATGTATTAATTTAGATAATATTGTGATAAATAGCTAAAAGTTAATTCGACGAACGATTTTGAATATTATTTTGTTAGTTATTAGGTTTTTTAGGAATTAGTTAAGGAAGGACACTTATCTTAGAGGACGAACTCGTAACTGCTCGTTGTGAAACTTTAGCTGATTCACTGCTCGAACTTTCTTTGTTTTTCTGCTTTCCAATACAGCCCGTGATTTTAGAAATATTCACTGCAAGGCTCCATCCACAGAAGTAATTTGATGTGATGGTGAAGATCCTTAGGTCGCCGCGCTAACCGGTCTCGTCGTATTTACGTATTATTATTATTTCGCGGATTCTTCTTTGTTCCCCTCATGGGCCACCATGTTCTATCTTTAGCCGATAGATGATGTAAATTAAATACCGATATACTTCATAAATTAATATAATTCAAAAAAGGATGTGAATTGTACAATGATCGTAGGTCAAGTGACATGAGTAGACAGATTTGTATGAAGAATCTTCAAGCGCCTGATGCGGGTGACGGCAATGTTCCCGTGATGGTGTTTTGGCGTAATATTTGCGCAGGCGTTAAGTCTGAGTTAGTTTGTGTATATGACACTACACTTTTAAAAGAAATAATTATATTTGTATAATTATTTAATTATTTTTTGTCCTTGTATCATAAAATTTACTCGCTTTTTCCATTAAAATAATGTTTGATGTGTTAAGTATTTTCACGATAAATAGATAGACATTACAATCCCTGCATATACTGCATAATGTGCATGACGTGGGCCCCATAGAAGCAAGTTTAATATCCAAATTTCCAAAGCAAAGTTTGGTTAATAACCACTCCATGATATACCAAACATAATTGATTAAATATTATTCACCATAGTGGCACAGATTATGTATAGGAAAATTTACGATACAGAGGCATAGACGAGAGCGAAGCAACAAAATCGAATCCATAAATATCTACATACTTATAATTTCAAAAACTACTGGATGTAACTTGAAGTGCGCCTTAAATTTCAAATTAAATATACGATAAATAAATTATTTTAATATGGCTTTTAATTTAACTTAGTAAACATCGTTCAAAAGATGAATAAAGCTTAAGGCACATTATTAGAATGTATTAGGCCGGCAATACAATTCCCAGACTTCTTGCAGAGTAAGTGTTATATGTAATATGCCACAATTTTCTAAATAAATTTGTTGGTTTGGTGTGAAATAACCTATTAGTAATGTTTTTGATAATCATAACACAATTAAGATAGTATTTTACTTGTACACTTGATAGCATTTCCCGTCTAATAATATTTTAGAATTATAGCTGTGGTTATAAGCTATAACAATTTTATATTTTAGTAGTGTGATAAAGGTGAGTGACACAGAGGCCTGCCCGTAAAGTTAAAAGCAATTTTTATGGAAACCATTTAGCTGGCTGTTTTTATCATAAACATAATTATAAGTAAAAGTAAACTATGTAGATTACGTAAATCTTACTTTATTAATGTTTCTGCGAATATTGTTATATTATCTTAATATAAGAGGTACCAGGATCATATCTTTTTAAATTAACCCTGGAACCAAATTTGACAGCTTAATAATGGGTAAAATTATGTGTTTCTGTGAAAGCTGTAAGTAAAAAAGAAGGAGAATTATGCAGCAATCACTTAAAAATATTACTTCTGGGAAAGGCCGTCCGCAGTCCAGATTTATCTACCAGAAAATTAATATCTTCTATGGTGTGAAGAAAGAGTTGACTACAGTAAATAAACTGCGACTGGAACTTGAAGGAGTCATTTAGATTTTTAAGGAAGCAATACAACACCTGAAGACTAGCATATTCAGTGCATGCACGGGAACATATAAAAGTCGAATACTTCAATAAAATAAACAATGGACTGATTGATGTGGAAATGGTGAGATTCATAACATCAATAGCGACACTAATTCTGTTTTTGAAATTCAAGACACACATGATAGCAACTGCAATATAATATAACTTAATCATCATGACCATACTTATTGTAAAAAATATCTCGTATTAAAAGTTGATGAAAATAATATTACATATAATATCATTGACAACATAACATTTTGTTGTTGTTTTTGTTGTTTTATAATTCCTAGCTTTTATTTATGCTTTAGGAAACTTAAAAGGAACCAAAGACAAAGATCTCAAAATATGGGCTTGTAAAATTTGATACCTAATCATTGTCACCGATATGTTAGACAGACGTTGCCTCTCCACAGATGACAGACAGGTCATTGGCAACTCCACCGTTGCGAGTATAATATATACCTTTACCGCAATGTTTGTTTTATTTATTTGTAATACACATCTTTACTAAAACTTGTGTTGTAGATGACTAGTAGGTAGGTAAAAATGTTTAACCTAACCTAACAACCTTCAAAAATCAACATTTTAATCTAATTAAATAAGAAATCAAATAAGACCTTAAGTATGCGTAAGAGTTTGTGAATGCATTTCGAGTCTGTGGCCGAGACTCGAGAGATATTAAATAGATCTTGAAACAATGTAAATTAATCAAGTACCTGTAGGTATACAAAAATACCTTTCTATTTAGAATTTAAATATCTTTATAGTCTAATACACTTCGCCATCTTCTCTTACCCCTTCGCTACGGTGCCCACAGATATCTGAAATAGTCAGCTGCGTCAAGACGATAGCTAGTCTACAATCTGTATTTGTATTTCAATGTAGTTTTTGGTTATTCACTCAAAGGAGTCAACTCAAACATATTGTCTATAAATGAATATCGACGTAGCACGTAACCTATAGTATACCTACTCCAGCCAAAAGTTCTGTTACAAATGAAACTGTTTTTTTTTTAATGAAGTAATGTAATGTGAAAATTTATACTTACATCTTTATTAAAGTCTCAGCAAAAAATTAAACAATATTATATTCTAAAAAACCTTTGGCTTTTACACAGGCCTTAACTGTTTGGCCACGAATCTATGGACTACGCACTGTTTCCAAGGGAAATTTTGAAATTTTGCAAAGATTTTTTAAGAAACTCAATGCGCCGTGTCATTTAAAGCAAGCCATGTCCACTAAAATTGACCACAATTTGAAGTCTAAAGCGTTGAGGTCTGGGCTAGATGAGGCCCAGTTTTCAGCTCCCGATTGTTGGTTTCAAGCCAGGCTTGGGTAGTTCGTGCCTTGTAACCAAGAGCAGTCCACGGTATATTTTTAAAATGTGTTTTTTTTTCAGGTTTCCGAATATGATTCAAGTCTGTGTCTTGGCTGAAGTTTTCCCTCCTTTTTCACAAAAATTTAGTTTTGTGATTTCTTGATAAAAACGCCCCGCTAAACCATCACTGACACAGGATATTAACTACAGTACACTTTCCAAATACTTGAGCAGCTTCTTTAGAACTGTAAGTGTACACTTTATCATTTTGCTTCTTGTAGTGTTCTTTAAAACTGAATTTTTTTTCATCGATAAAGAGGATATTACTGTGCTTTAGGGCTATTTCACATGCAATATGCAATACTCAATATTTTGGCGATGGCCGGGATATATTGCACGATATTTTTTGTACGTCGCATGAACGTTTAGTGTCCCAGCCGTATGGCCGGAACGATCGCTTTACAATCGAAAATAGTGCAATAGTTCTCAGCCATATTGCTTTTTCATGCTACGTAATAACAGCTATTATAGCTTTTCTCGTGTTTTTATTTTTTCCTTTTATCACTGGTCAATTCATTTGATCATTATTTGATATTCACGTAAAGTTTTTAAATAATTGTTCATCGAGTCTTATTTCCAGACTTAAGATATCTAATGTATCACGCCTATTACGTCATGTCAAGAAAAATGTAGAAACATTTTCCCTTTTTTGTTTTGACTTAAAACGCTGCTGCCACGCGTATGATTTCGTCCGCCATTGCAACCATGCGTATAAGTTCGTCCGCCATTGCAGCCATAGGTAGCTACCAGCCGAGCCATGTATATAGACCGTGTAAAGACAAAATAATGAGCCATATATACTGTAGCTGAAATATTGCCGAGAAATACATTGTTCAGCCATTCAGCCACAAAAAAAACATTATATATAAGGCAGCACCTTAAAATGTTTTTTTTTGTATTTTCGGGATATATCGGCCATGATGTAGCCACATATTTCATTAAAAGTGTAGCCCCTTTAGGATACCTACTAAGTTCTAATAGTTGGTCAAACAGCGGATGGTGCGTGAGCGCGATACTACACGTTGTGTTCTATTCGTTTTAGTAGTCAAACTGCAGGACGGGAAACCAGCTTTGTCTCCGACTACAAAATTGGACATGGAGAGAGTTGAAAAACAAATCGAAATCGAGGCCACATTTCTTTTGTATAATTTAGGTCATCCCTAGTACAAAAATTCGAGCTTGAAATCAGCGATTTTGGAATAAATACGCCGAGTAAGGCGGCTCGACCGTAGCAACCCGCCCCGTCCGCTGTTTGACCAAACCTGTTTCTTTAATTATACTAAATAATTATTTTTTCTTTAATGGGATATATTTATAAATTAATAGTTTTCCATACTTCATGTCTCTGAATGTATATAATGTATGTATCGTTTAGCGATAATGGCGATAATTCGCTCTAGTCTGTGTTAGTATACTTCCCGTATAACTCACTCTATGAGTAACAGTACTTAAAATACCGACTAAAGTAATCTGTGGTGTATATGTTTACAAATTATTACAACCACCCATTTTTTATTAGAGAAATTTAATTAACGAAACTGATAAATTATCTATAAACTAAATACTGAAGTGTAATCGGTAGGTATAGGATATTAAGTGGCGGGATAATATTGTACCGAAATTATTGAATCTTCGACATTTTAGTAAGTATTGTACTCATTGAAGACATTAAAATGTGTTATTACAATTCTTAGACGCGTATTTTAATCACTAAATAAATTATAATAGTTGTATTTTACTAATTCAACTCAACGTAGGACCATGATAATAGAAAAAAAAGCTTTAAACCTTAAATCTATTGAAGAATTTTATTATTTTCACCTTTTAACAATAGTAAGATAACATAAAATTAAACTATAATTTTTTACATTAAATTTTTTGAAGTAAATTTAAATCATTTATACAGTAACTATGGCTACATTGGAGGACAAAATCCTTGGTGAAAAACTACATAACTACTGTAGCAGCAGTGAGGATGATGGCTCTGAAGACGAGGGTAGTGGAGATGAAGAAAAAACTATAAAAACATCAGTTACAGCAGATCCACCTCCCGTCAACAATTGGAATGGATCTGCTAGTAATACAGGGCCTAAAGGTGTCCTTGAGGATTGGCGAAGATTTAAACAATTAGAAGCAGAAAACCGGAAAGAAATTGAAAGAGAGCGCATTGCACTTGCAAAAAAACTTACTTTAACAGTCAAAACAGAAGCAGAAGACGATGCAGACAAGGAAAGAGATGAAATTGAAGATGAACTAAATGAATTAATTGATGAAGGTTTTCTTATGAAATACCAACAACAAAGAATGCAAGAACTTATGGCTAAGTTACAGAAAGCACCAAAGTTTGGTAAAGTGACAACTTTGAAGAGCCAAGATGAGTTTTTGAATGCCATTGACAAGGAAGACCCAAAAATTGCAGTGATAGTTCACATTTACAGTGACAAAAAAAAAGCATGTCAAACAATGGATGGTTGTTTAAATATTTTAGCAACCGAATATCCTACAACTAAGTTTTGTCGCATTGCTGCTGATATCACTGGTTTAAGCCGTCATTTTCGTGTTGATGGAGTACCAGCATTACTCGTGTACAAAGGTGGCCAGGTTATTGGTAACTTTGTTCAACTTGCAACAGAATTAGGTAATGATTTTTTTGCTACTGATGTAGAGAAATTTCTCATAGAATTTGGAATGCTCCCAGAAAATTAAGTATGTAGTAAATATTTTTTGTTTGTTGTGTAATAGGAATAAGCAATTTTTTAGTTAACGAAAATGGGTTTATTACTGAATATCCATCAAAGCTAAAAAAAAATATTGTCATTTAGCTTCAAGAACAATACGAATTTTACAATTGTACTTACTAAAACGGTTATGCATTTCTGACAAGTCAGTTTACCCTTTAGTGCTTAATGTTATAACTTATTTAATAACCTACTTCCACATCAGGGAGCTGAATGTGTAGTGAAAATGGCTATGAAGTTATTTTTGAAGTTCTAATATTTAATATTTTTTTTTAGTAAATTGTGCAAAGCATTTATTTATATGGCAAGAGAAACTTGTGGTTAATGATAATTCAGTATTACTTTTACTGCTTATATGGAAAAATAAATTAAATCATTTTACATTTTATTGTTTTATTATAGAGAAAGGTTTTTCTTATATAAATTATCTTACAACACATTGTCCTTACTGTTACTGTATAACATTTATATGAGATTTCATAAAAATATTGATTACAATTATGTGGGCTTATTTGTAAGAAAATATTTAGTTCAAAAATGTTTAACTTGGAAGTAAGATTACAAAATACAATTTATTTATTACAAAATTTAACATGTATGACAAATACTCAGTACAATATAGGTCAAAACCTAGTATTTCCATTTATATCAATTATTTTGAAATATATTTAATACTATAATTTAAAATGTATTCATCAAATTCTTAAGAATTAATTTCCTTTTTAATTTACTATAAAGAGATTTTGTATTAATGAAGTTAGGCATTTGTTTCATCTATAGCTTCTAACTTAAACATCTCCACAAAGTTTGCTAACTTGTCAACAAAACAATGGTAAAATAAAGAACTGTATCTGTCAAATAGCCATCTAAATCCATATAAAAGCCACAAGTGGTTTAAAGAATCATGTCAGTACTACAAAGAATAAAAATTCTTTCAAGTTCAGTTGCATGTGAGAGAATTTATATGTTACATACAGCTAACACAGTTCAACAATGTCATCTGACACCTCAATTCGCCTGCGTTTTGGAGGTTTCGTGGTTTCCACTCCTTCATCTTCTTCAATAATCTCCATATCACTGTCACTGTCGTCTTTGGGTCGAGAAGGACCTGGTTTTGGTTCAGAGCCATTTGCCCCGTTTGTTGGTTTATCTTCTTTCGGTTCTGGCATTGGAGTATCCATATCAGTGACCAAACGCCATGATTTCTCATCGTCTTCTTGTTGTAAACGAACCCTGACTTCAAAGTTTTGAAGGAAGTCATCAACAAGCAATGCACAACCATCATTAAGCCCAATTTGTTCTAATGTCTTGTGATTGTTGTGGTCCGTTTCACCTGGCTCTGAAGATAGCACAACCAGCCCTTTACCTTCCACTGCAGCATCTGGTGCTTGCATATTAAGGCCTTCTTTAAGAGCTGTATTTAAATCTTTTAGTGTCAATTGTTTGAGATTACAAGCCAATGCAACCTCTGCTTTTGGTGCACAAACAAAGCATTTGGGATTCGGTGTTGTAAGAGCTGTAAATATTAAAAGAAATAAGATTAACTTAGTCCCGATAACAGAGCACAAATCACAGCTATAATTAAATAGTTTTTAACAAATACAATTACATATATGCAATTATAATCAATTTTGTTGCTAGCCAATGTGATTGTTTATAACTAAGAAAAAACAATTACTTTTCTCTGGCACAAACAATTGTCCACGATGGTTTACTTTTGGCCTTAGGTAGACACTGGTACAGTCTTCTATATTTCCTTTAAGTATGTTCTGTGCACGCAAAACAGCCAGTCCTGCCACTATCGCGTTGGCTGTCGCTATTGCTGGTATTATGTTTCCAGCCATTGCTGTGAAATATACAATCTTTTTTATTATTCACATAATAATTGGGATACTTATACTTATTCACACTAGTCTGTATTAAATCATGTTTAAATATTTAAGTCAAATAACTAATTATAAAGTGGTATAAGTTATATGTAATAATTATTTGTTTTTTTTACTATATAATACCACTATCAAAGTTCATAGAAGGTTTACAACTAGAGTATAAAGTACACTTTAACTTTTAGGGATGGTTAGCTCTGGCATATGTAGCTAACTTAGAGTGACTGGGCCCTATTTTGTCATATTTGAACTTGAAACCAATGTATTATGATTTAAGTCATAACAAGAGTTACAAAGTTTCTCTTAGTGATAAAAGTGTTGGTTAATGTTGAATAAGAACATAAATGCTATAATACTATAACTTAATTTATACAATTACTGTATAAAGCGATAAAGTTTTATACCACAGGAAAGAAAAACTATGCTACTTGTTAAATAACATCAAGACCTGACCATATATTGGCATAACATTTTCAATGAACTTAGAATTACTCATATTGAAATTAATATTTAGAGGGCATTGTGTTCTCTATGACTTTATCTGTGTATTTTAAAAAACATTGATTATTGACAAATCTTACATTTAATCTCAAATCGTGATTTCAATGGAATATTGAATATGTAGGCACGGACATTTGCACATGCTGTAACAAAGTCCATAGCACTTTTCTCATCTTTATCCCACACCAGATGGTCACCATCAGGGCGGCTCTTCAGGTCTGCTTCCAATGCTTTGCAACTGGTTGCAAAAATCTGTAACATGTTTTTGTTTATAATTAAACTTGACTAAATATGAAGATTTTAAATGCAATACCAAGACTAGCATCAATAGTCTAGTCTGTGGCTTAATTGAAAACCATGTTCAAGGAAAACAAAAATTGTTTTGGTATCTAAATAGAAAAACAAAAAATATTTACTTGTGCACATTCAGAAACTGACCAAACCCTTTGGTCAGGTAATCCAGAATGTTTTGCTGGTGAATCATCTTTCCCAGGTAGATTGTCCCATACCAGGGGTGTAGGTGGTCGTCTCTTTTTCCAAAGATTTTCCATAGATAGCAAATAACGTATATCATCACCAAAAAGCTTTGAAAACAGCTTTTCTGGATCATAATTGGTTTCAGCCGCCCACATTCTAGTACTTTTTCTATCAACATTGCCTGTTTCAGACTCTTTAGCATTTAATGCGGAGGCACCAGCATCACCAGCTGCCTCAGGATCTGCAGTATCAGGGCTGACATTTTGATCAGGATCTTCTTCACCAAACAGCTGGTTAAACAGATGCTTTGCCCATACAATACAGTGAATGGGCTCTGATGGTGTATTGCGAATAGTACAGCCTGGGAAACTCTTTTGTGGAGCTTTTGGAAGACACTCATAGCACTGAGTAAGCCCCTTTTTGATCAGCTCAACCTGAAATAAAGATAGTTTTTAAAACAGAACATAAATTGCAAATATTTAATAAACAAAAACATTGTTACTACTTGACCCACATCACCCCAACTGAATCTCCTTACATTCCAAACATAAATTATACAGCATATACCTGTCCTGCATAACCAGCTGTCCCAGTCTCTACCAATGGAACGTCAGCTGCTAAGCACATTCTGTTAACATGATTACGAGCAACTCTGTTGTCTAGGGCATTCATTACTATATTAAATTTTTTGAAGTAACTCACACCATACTCATTGCTGAAAAAAATTGGTTTTATAATGAAATATTACTTGCTGAAAGTAATGCCTTGTAATAGATTTTATGTTTAAACATTCATACCTGATCACACTATCATGATGAGCTACAATGTTCACATTAGGATTAAAGCTGAGGGCACTATCTTTAGCGACTTGCGCCTTTGATTTACCAACATGTTCCTTGTGGAAAAGAAACTGACGATTTAAATTGCTCACGTCGATAGTATCAAGGTCAATCTGAAATGGTAACAGTAATAGAGTTATTAGCGTGATTTAGCCTACAATTAAAGATCTTTACTACCAAACTTACAATCTCAATGTTAGGAAAGCCAGTCAGAACAAGATTCTTTAAAATCTCACAACCAATACCGCCGGCACCAACAACCAATACTTTGGAATTAGCAATGGCTTCAGTAAGCTTTTCATCAAAAACGCCAGCGACTCTCGCGACCATGTTTTAAGTCTATTTTCACTGTACTGACGATTCAGAGTTAAATAAAAAATTTAAGAATTTAATAGAACAATAAAGATTTTTGGAGCACTATATAGACACGAAATTGATGCAAACCACCTGTCAAAACTCAAACCTAAAGTTGGACCGGTCGGCGTCTTTCTTTTTTTTTTAAAGAGAATTCATAGGTGATACCGGTATATTTATAATCTGTACTTTTTAATCAAGTTGTCTCTCTGCCTACAAATTTTACAATGTAGGGCGAGAAGGTCGATGGCTGGCAATTTTATTCACCCTTCAGTTTTCTTATTTATTTATTAAATATTTACCATCCAGATTTTAATCCAATTGTAAATATATGATTTCAATTGAAAGGAGATGTAGCCGCTAGAAAGGTGGATAAAACGATTGTATCATCAGATACCCATTTAGACCCCTGTACTTGTAAATTTACATGCTGTTGGCCAAAAACAGACACGACTCCTTAAGAGGAATTAGAAAAGATTGTGGAGCATTTGAAAGTGTGAAAAAAAACACGTGTATCTGAGTGATTAGATAGATTAGAGTCACTCATAAAACAGAGAAGAATCTATATGATTGTGGTAACCCTTTAATGCAGTTTTTTTACATTTTGCATATAACACCTTGCTAACGCTGGTGCCAAACCAGTGTCTGATAGGGCATTTGCAGGTGGTAGGCACATAGTGACTGATATAAAATTCCGCTTGCTCTCTCGATACTCTTTGTTTGTTAAGAAGTTTTTCAAAAGTCACTCCTATTTTATATAATAGAAACAGTCTTAACTAATACTTTTCTTTAAACACAATGTCGCATCTTAATTAACCTCATATACACATCTTTATTGGGGTTGATTGATTTAAACAGTTGGTTGAAAACTACTTGAGATGCGTGAGATTGAAATTTTTAGTATTATTTTAAAAATAATAGATCTCAAATAAACAATCTCGCCTCCATTGCATTCCCTACGTTAGGGTAACTAAAAACACTCGTGAAGAAAAAAGTTCTATTTATCTATTTTTTTGTTTTAATTCTAGGAAAAAATTCAATTCTCAAAGAATGGAATTGAGTGTTGTTATCTTGGTAAAGAAAAACTTATAAAGTTTATAATATATGTCTCATATAAATAATACCAAAAACTACGAAAGAATTTGGTGTCACATAGTCAACATACATAATAAAGATAAAGATTACATATGATACAAAAATGAAAACTACCAGCTTATCCTCGGCATTTTATCTAGTAAAATTAAATAAAATTTTCACCACCCTGAAAAATACGTCAACCATGAACGAAGTTTCCCGCGCTTTTTTCTCCAAATGGTTGATGATGATATTATTTTATCCTCAATGGGAAAGGCAAAGGACATTCGTTCTTACTGCCACGTCTTGTTCTTGTTCTTGTGGGAATAAATAATAACAAAAAATTACGCAATTCTGAATTCAAATTTTGATAAACAATTAATATATTAATAAATAACCATAGAAATTAGCATTTAGTTGTATTAGAAAATGCGATGATTGCCAATGTGCATTTATTATATACCCTGTACTAGAGTCATCTAATTTGTTACCATTTTTTTCCCCTTAACGCTGGTTAAGCAATCGTGTCTTAGTATTTTATATCTATAGCTACATAATACATATTATTAAAATGTAACATTTATAAAGTTATATTCCAATGCTTATGTCCAGGCAGTTTCACGTAGTGCAGTATATTTAAATAAGAATCTTCTTGAATAATGTATAACCCAAAAAGCCACAAAGTACAAACATAAGTCAACACAGATGATGGACTGTCATTGACGGTAATATTTGACATTTATTGTCAGTTGTCAGTTAAAAAAGCATAGCATTAAAGTTCAAAAGCAAGCAAGACGCACCAAGCGGCAAGCACAAACCGGCTTATAAATAATTTCTTGTCCATATTTTGTTTAGGTTAGGAAACTATAAGAATTATAAGATATATATTCCACTTCGTAATTATTTATATGTACAACTTTGATTGTTTTTACGTTACAGAATATCTTAAAAAATGGCGGCGGCTATGCCAATTAACCCTAAACCATTTTTAAACAGCCTAACGGGAAAGGCTGTCCTTGTTAAATTGAAGTGGGGTCACGAATACAAAGGACTTCTGGTATCGGCTGATGGATACATGAACTTGCAACTTGCGAATACAGAAGAAATAATTGAAGGTTCATGTACAGGTTAGATAAGTTTTTATGAATATTATTGTTTAAATTCACAACTACATACAGCTCATTAGAAATGTGTATTATGAAATACAATAAATTTGAATACTTATAATTATATTAAGCATAATTTCAAAATTGCTCTATTACAGGTAATTTGGGTGAAGTATTAATAAGGTGTAATAATGTGTTGTATGTAAGAGGGGCAGAAGAAGAAGATGAAGAAGGGGAAATGAAAGAATAGTTAAAATTTATATTAACATGCCACATCTTAAGTAACAGAAAGAAGAGTTGAATAAATAAGATCATAAGATATTCATTGGTACAGCAAATGCTTTTTGTATATTACTTAATTTAAAATAGGCTATGTTGTATCAACATTAAATGTTCAGACCATAATGTATAAGATATAACAAATAAGTTGATATAGTGGGATGACTGTTTACATTTAATTAAGAAGTAAATTAAAAATTTGTCATATGTTTCAATTATTATCCCTCTCATTGCATTCTTCCAGTTTATAGTTTTAGGACTTACACATGTAAGTTATTAGAAAATCATTTCAATGGTGTCTAATAATAGGAGGATAGTGCATTGCTTGTCATTAACAACTATGCTAATTGTGGGTCCAAAACTGCCGAATGGGGCTGCATTTAGTACTATTCATAAAGAAATTGTGAATGTTCAGTTCAAACAGTATAATATTTATTCGTCTTTGGTAAACATGGGATCTATTTTGAATAAAACTTGACTGGTGTTGTCTAATTCTTAAATAAAAGCCTCTCATGTAGGTACATTATATTTCCTTAAATAACATTTAAAGATACAGAATATGCTTATTCAATCTACAATCACACAATTATTAGAAATCTTATTATCACACAATAAAATTGTCTATAATTTTCTAGATATATTGTGAAATATCTAATAAGTTGAAACAGTTGTTAAGCTAACATTCTCTTTATTATCTTGAGTATTGCTTAATATTTATACTTAGGTAAAGATAGATGAATGGCCATAGATGTAGTTTTTGATATTTAACATTATAGTCAAACACAAATAGAAAATATGTTTGTGTAAAAAAATAACATCAAATTACTAGCAAAATTTGGCCTACAAGTTTGTTTCAAAAGAAGCTAATAATAGAAGTTTTGTAGATTTTACCTTGAAAACAAGAATAAAAAAAGATGAAAGTACAACTTTACTTAATGTAATATAATTTGTAAAAGTAATAAAATAATGTATCAGATATACAAAGTATTGAAATTTAAGGCGGAAACACATTAATGTGCGTATAATTTAATTTTGTGTGAACACCTATAAAGATGGGGTAGAATTTAAATTTGAAGAAAAACTACTAATAATAGTAAGCAGTAATTGCTACAAATCTTCTGTCGAGGAAACTTTGCTCTATTTCCACTGAACCGCCTGCTTCTTGTGCAATGGCCAAAATCTGAAAAGAAAAAAAAATACTAAAATATGACACATACCCATATATAACCGATCATCCTGTCCATTAAAAACATTATATTTTAAGGTATTTTTAGCATATTTGATAAAAGGTTAACTCAAATGATTTTGATACTTAATTGACAATTGATATATACATAATTCACAAATTTCCAGAAGTTTTTTTTTTTAAAAAGTGACAAAACTTACTTGATCGGTCTTCGAGTTTCTTGGTAGATAAAGAGTAACATTGGGGCTGATATCGCGTGCGACTCTCATCAACTCTGAAGCCGGTTTCGGTAATAACATTGTTTCTATATCGTATTTGGAGTTCTGTAAGGTTTAATATTTTACAATTTATACCACGAAATATTGTGGCATGCAACGGATTGTTCTATTTATTATATACTTCATAGATTGTTCATTGGTACACATTTTAACATTGGTGTTAAACCGGTGAGTGACACTGGCACAAGAATCGTGAATTTTATCAAAATAATCCAAAGAATATTTTTTTTATTTTAATATTTATTATTTTTCGAGAAAAAAACTGCTCACTAATCGATGGAACTATAAAAGAAAGGCAATAAATTGTACGCATTTTTTGTACTAATTCCAGATATATCACAAAAATATGGCAACATTTAAAAATCAAGAGTCGTTAAGTCAGTAAGTTAAGTCGTAAAAGTACTACGATTCTACGATTTCAAATGGCTGATCAGATAGTGCAGACTAAAATTAATTTGTATTTATACACTTCTGCCTTTTCCCGAAGGGATAGGCAGTGACCATGGATTTCCACTTGCTATTATCCTGACATACTTTTCTCGCTTCATACACTTTCATAATATACACCAGCATACATGCTCGTCGTCTATGGGAACGTAGAACGGAAAAATATTATCTAAATATACTAACGTCGGAATAATTCGGTCCTCCCCAAGGTGGACTTAAAAAGACCATATCAGCTGATAGACTCGGTGCCAATTCGAAGAAGTCGCCCACTATGAACTCTATTTTGTGGCTAACTCCATACACCTCTGCGTTATGACGAGCCATTTCAATCTTATTTGGGTCTATATCTATTGCTATCACTGAAAATAAAAATAGGTAGATATATATATTTGTCGACACATAAATTCATAGCATTGTATGGTACATGGTATTTTCTTTTGAATAAAGTACTTTTTCGTCTGTTTATGTCAATTTGTATTTACATTGTAATAAAAGAATGTAGATGCTTTACTTTAAACGGTGCAACTAGCTAGGCTTTATTGTTTTCAGGGAAAATATCGATACATTATTAAATGTGACCTAGATAATTTTTGTATTATAAAATAATTAATTTAGTATTTTATGTATAACTTGTAAGTTATAATAAGCCAAATGTGTACCTGTACATGTACACATTAACTATTGTAAACTGTACCCTCATTTTGTTGCCGAGTTAAAAAAAAACAATGATCTAAGATATTCATTGAAAATTGCATCAAGCACGTGTTTTTTAAACATTACTTGTTTTGAAAAATGTTTTTATTTGGATTAGGATTAATATTATATTTATAAATGCATCTTTTTAAAATATTATTTTAAAGTGATTGCAATAAAAAAAATGTGAGTCAAGTTTAAAATGGAAATTGTAATTTTACCCATTCTTGCTACATTATTATTAATGCTCACCTTCAGTTTGTATTTGAATATACAGTATAAAGAAGAAAGAAACACAGATACAGCCAGTGTAATATATTTTTATACATAAAAACTTACCCTTTTTCGTTGTATGTGCAAATTGTATGGTATTCCCACCGGCACCACAAAAGGCGTCCAGTACCACGTCATACGAATATTTGTTCGCGATATGACTGGCTACATTCTCCGGCGTCACACTGAACCAGCTTTCACGGTCTAGTTTTATTCCTTCATCGAATCTGTAGGCGAAAAAAAATTAATTTCGCCGTATCTAATATCGACCTACCGTCATTGTGAACTACCCTCTGATTCATACAAATTCAAATGTCATAATTACTTTCAGCACTTCTTTCTTTATCCTTTACGCGTATACGAAAATCAAGAGAAAGAGACGTAGAGAACTTAAATTACAAACTTTAAGAATAAGTATGGTCTAACGAACATCGTTTATAACTCGGAGATTCTTAGTTCAAACCACGGCAAAGTACATTTGTTTTGGATTGAAAGTCTGATCCTTACCATAAAAACAAGAAAAATGCTTGGGGCCTTAAAGAGTTCTTTTAATACATACCTATGAAAGAGAGAGTGCCGTTTCTTCCAATACTTCATCATTTTGGGGTCACCTCGCAACTCTTCGGGAATGTGAGGCGCGTTGCACTCCTCTAGATCATATTTTGAATGACGCTTTTGGCGGCGGCGA
Source organism: Pieris brassicae (assembly GCF_905147105.1). Classification (NCBI taxonomy): domain Eukaryota; kingdom Metazoa; phylum Arthropoda; class Insecta; order Lepidoptera; family Pieridae; genus Pieris; species Pieris brassicae. The sequence goes on from NC_059669.1 coordinate 2,127,111, forward strand.
CGTTTTGTCAGGCCTAAAACAATTAAATTCTTTTATATTTAATTACAATCAATTGATTCCTATTTAGTTAATTTTTGTTAGCATTTTGAATATTTTTAATGATGTTGAGTAATAAAGAAGGTATTTGACATTAAATTGTTTTTTTTTAAATACATAATTATATATATAACCATACTAATAGGTTATTTGTAAGTACCCTCAGCAAATGTATTTGTTGAAATTAAAAATAATATACGTACTATAAGTTATCGTTTTGTAAGTCTCAGGAAAATTACTATAAATAAGCAAACCCCTTTAATGTGAGTGAAAGAAAGGGATTACGACAGACAATTGTATTGATGTACAGTGTATGTATGTACAGACACTGATTATAGCAAGGCACCGAAACAGGAGAGGCTTATTTTTATCGCGCTTTCAACCTCACGCATTCAAAACCTGAATTTGAGCTGCAGTGGCACAGCTCCAATCTGGTTTATAATTATATTTTCTTATTTTTTATTAACTCAATAATAATTGTCATAAACTATATGATATATCTAATCTCTGTCGATGAAAACCATACTTATACTGTAAATTTTTTGAGTTTATCAGACATACAAAGAGATTTTATAAACTGTTGTGTGTGTGCTTTTATTAGCTGCCGTAAACAAACTTCAACTTACTGTTTAACTCGACATCTTCACTGCATTCCTTATCCCCATCCAAATCTTGATCCATCTCATTAATTTCATTTTCTGTTACTTCAACTTTTTCACTTTCACTTACATTAACTATATCTTCATTTATTTTCTCATTGTATATTTGACTATTTTTTTCACAATCTAATTGGATTTCAGGTCCCTCGTCTTCTGTGTGCATGTCTTTATCTTCTTCGATATCTCTATTCTGTAATATAAAAAAGGCACTCTATGAAAATACCAATTTCTAGACGATGAATTTAATATATTATTGATCAATCATTTTAATAAACGGTCATCAGAAAAAAACATTTTTACATACAACATTTAGTAATGAAAACAGCATTTTCTTGAGTAACTGTCTTTTTCAAAGTAAGCTATAAAAATTATTGATTGTTTAGAAGCGAATTGTAATGCAAATTTTACTAAATATAACTAATTTCATATTAGTTAATATTTAAAATATTTAGTTTAATAAAATACCTGATCGGAGCTATAAGGATTCCCTTCATCATCAAAATAAGTCTTTTTCGGCTTCTTGTATCGCGGCGGGCGCAATTTGCGTACCCGGCGACTGAACACCACTTCACCCCGTGGTAACTTTGCTGATTCGAAACTGAATCCCATAGTTTGGAGTGTATTGTGCACATCCGGTGATTCCTCTTTGTCAAATTCATGGCTGAAGAAATGAAATTGGTTGATTCTGATCACATATCATTGCAGAAGAACTAAGACGGTGATGCAAGATTAGACAAGATGTAACAACACATCAAGATAATTGTACTGTTTATATTTTCACAGCATTTATTTATTTATATAAAATTTAATGAGATGCTTATAATAATGGAAACTCAAACCCGGAATTCGGCTCAATTATTTACTGAATCAAAATATGTTTATTTTACCAAATCAACAATTAAAATAAAATTTTATCCTAATTTCTAAGCAAGTATTTATAGAACAGGTGGCAAATGGCCTGCACATTATGCCAAATCTTAAGTCAAATTGGTTCAGTAATACTTCAGTGGGCCTCTGGTTCCACAAATGCATATGAATTTACAAATTTAATCCAGCAATTAACTAAAACTATAAATCTTACCTTCTCTTCAAGGTTATAGCCTTTTCTTCCGGAGGTTCATCATCACCATCTTCATAACTATAACTTGAGTGACCAAACCCACTTTCCATATTATTAGAACTGTTTTGGCCATTTGTTTCTGTTTCTATAGATTCTTTTGCATAATTTTTATTTTCTTTACCAGATTCACCATCAACCGGTTCAGTGTTGTCAACTTCAGTCTTTACCAAATTTTGCAACAGTGCACTAATAGAATTTATCTGGCGATAATTTGTTCTGTAAAGTTAAAAATGAATCTTTAACAAATGTAGAGGCAATAGATATAACATAAATGTGAAAATAAAAAAATTTTTAGACTAGACACAAAAGTTGAAAAACTTACTTTACATTTGGTATCTTATCATGAACCTGTCTTGAATCTGTATTTAGAACCTCATCCTTTATCATAGCATTCTCCAGTTTTCCTTCAATTTTTGCATTTTGGCTATCTTTTACACCTTCAATCTTAGAACATTCACTGTCAGCTGAAGCACTAGTGTCGTCTTTTTGTTCTTGTAATAAATTTTGTAGCAAAACACCAACAGTGTGAAGCAATTTATTGGATTTCTTGTTTCGTTTCTTTTTATTGGGCTTTTCTTCCAAATTTATGTTTTCCAACTGAGTCTTAACTTCAATAACTGATGGTAATTCTTGAGAATTTCCTTCACTGTTTTCACAATCAACATCTAAACATTTTATTTCCTCTGTTTTCTTATCTACAGCAACTTCACATAGAACATTTTGACATTCAAGATAGTTAGCATAATGTGAAGCATATATTTCACCAAAATGTTTTTTCCACAAAAATTGCCAATATTGTTCAGTGTCCATCTCTTCCGGGACTTGCTCTGAATTATCCTCAACATTAACAATTCTAGTTTGATCATTAAATTGGTCGTCTGATGTGGACGATGTTACACTATAATCATCTGTTGGTGTTGATTCAGATGTTACATGACTTGATGTCATGTCATAGCTTGATACTGTTATCTTTGTAACATTTGTTAATGAATCAGTTCCCTCAATAGTTCTGGGGCTAACAATTCTCTCATGTTCTGAACAAGACCTTCTTCTATTGTTAACTGACAACCATGTATCATCTTCATGCTTGTCCATTGGTTGTTTACTACTTCTCTCACTAGACCCATCACATTTATGTCCATGTGTGTAAGGATTTACTTTGGAATCATATGAAAATTTTCTTTCTCTGACTACATTTGGCTTCTCAATGTTATTGCTTAGATCAGCTGTATTCTTTTTAATTTGACCTTCATAAACTTCATTATTTTCATTTTTATATGCTGGATTTATATAGTCACTGTATTTATTTATCCAAGATGCCCAGATGATTCTTTCACCATTTACAGCCCAAAATTTGTCCCAAGTGTTTTCAGAACTGTAATCTTCCTCATAATTAGTCTTGGATGAATTGTCTTGTAGGTCCATTTTTACAATACCTTCATGTGAGGTAAAGTCGGAATGATAATCTTGGTATGTAAGATCTGCCCCACTATCGCTTGGCTGTATAGTAGTGGGTAAACTATGTATTTGAGTAGGATCATGTTCATCTGTAGAGCAATAGTTATCTGTATGAGAGGCACTGCAATAGCAGCTGGCATTATCATCTTTCTGTAATGTAAAACAAGATGTATAAAAAAGTTGAGTGAACCATTAAAAATTTTCATAAGACTTCCAAATTTTATATATACTCACCTCACATTTAACCTTGTATGACGTATCAAGCGAAAAGTGGACATGGGAATGTTCATCAAACTCTTGAGAACGTGACCCATGGATAACATCAGCATCACTTTCACTGCCATATTCTTTATCAACAAAATATGTTGTCATGCCATCTCTAAAAACGGAAATATAAATTTTACATATTTTTTTGTAAGCATTTGATTTCATATAAACTAGTTTAAAATTTATGATAAAAAATCTTTGAAAATGTTGTCTAAAGTATTGATTTTCAACAAAAAAAAAATATCTTACCTAATAAAGACTCTGCTACACAAGCAAAACACATAGTTTCCCTCTTCATCTTCTTCCTCATTATTAATTACAAAGTTAATTTCCGCCAAAGGCTCCCAACGGTAAGAAAAATCACAATATCCAGACATTTTTATAATAAACTCTTGAACAAAATCTATGAGGAGAGATATGCTAAGCGAAGTAACACATGTTCGTCAGGAAATTAACGTTAACAATAGCGCCTACAAATACATATCATTTAACTTTACATTAAAAAGATTAATAATGAAATTAAAAAATTATAAACGATGAAATATAAAGTATTTTTAAGCCCGCTAAACTTTTGACTTTAAAATATCCAGTGACAACTGACAATTGTTCCGAACCACTTGGAACCTAATTTCGTGATTACCCTTGAGTAATTAGTTTCTTTTTTTCTGAAAAACATCAAAATTTTAAGATATAAACAGACCTTTATTCTCTTCAGTATGGAAACAGTTTATTTATGTATAGAAATTGACTTTCATGGATTTATCAAGCCCTTTACTTACTTTATTCGATCTGGGAATAGGTATCATAAAATTATCATTAATTGCATTTGGCTTAACAGTAACGTTACCAGGCCATAAAAAAAGAATTGCTTTTTATGATGCTTTTATTCTGACTTGCTGCCTATAGGCTGTCATTTGGTCATTAGACAATTTAAATGTGTCAAGTGTGGTTTTAATCTATGATTATTGACACTTCAATTTCAATTCCATTGCACGTTGTTTTGAAACAACATAACCCAAAAAATTATAAAGTTCTTGTTAGATAATATAAACTGCAGTTTCAAGGTACTTTTCAATATGGGAAAGAAAAACAAAGAGTCCCTAGGCCGTTCTCTTATTAAAGATCGATTTGCAAAAAATCGGCACCGAAAACATGTTGAAGATAATACTATGGTATGTGAATTGTGAAATTCAATAATTAAGATTTTTATAATAGCCATAATCAAAAATTTTTTTTATAGTTGCACACAACTGAAGTAAATGATGGTTACGACTGGGGACGCTTGAACTTACAATCAGTCACAGCAGAGTCTTCATTACAAGAGTTTTTGTCTACAGCTGAGTTGGCAAACCGAGAATTTATAGCTGAAAAGCTTAATGTAAAATATGTCAAGTCGGCTCCAAGTGCAGTGGAGTTACAGACATCACAGCCAGATTTTGATGAACCACTAACAGTTCCAAGACGGTATTATCTTTAACTCTATGTATTATACAATGGTTTCATAAAATCTATATTATTATGTATGTTTTTTCTCCTATTTTAATGTAATAAATACTTTTTTTATTTACATATTGTTTGCAGACCACCTTGGAAACCAGGGATATCAGCAGAAGACCAAGTTAACAGGGAAAAAGATTCATTTTTAGACTGGAGGAGACATTTAAATGAATTGCAAGCTAAACTTGGAGCAGCTGTCACACCATACGAAAGGAATATAGAATTGTGGAAGCAATTGTGGAGAACTTTAGAAAAATCTGATGTTGTGTTACTCCTCTTAGATGCTAGGAATCCATTACTATTCAGGTATTCAAAATCTATTGGTGACTTTTATATTAAAACATAAAAACTCTATCAATGCAAGCTTCACTTCTTAAATTAGATTATTTATACAAACAGTATTTCTAGCATTAATATAGATAGCCCCACAAGATCGTCAAATGGATTATAAAAATACTTTACATTAAATTGTATTAATTAATGCCTAAATATTTTTTTTTACTATTACATACTTTTCAAGGATCTTGTATTTGTGTGTGTGTGTGTCATTGTTTTTTGTACAACTATGAAACATTTACACTTTACAAAATTACAGGTGTTTAGATTTAGAAATGTATGCAGCAGAACAGAACTGCAAGATTATATTGTTGTTAAATAAAGCCGACTTGACAACAGAATATGTAAGAAAATGTTGGGCAGAATACTTTACAAAAGAGGTACATTTTAATAAATATAGATAAGTATATTACATATTAAATAGAGAAAAAGATTTATTTTAAGTAATAACTCAAATATTATATATTAAGTAAATAAAACATACATATCTTATGTATAAATATGCCTTAAAATCTAAATTTTCAGAATATATCAATCATATTTTTCTCTGCCGCTAAAACAGTTAAAGAAAGAAAAATATCAGAAGAAAGTGCCACAAAACCTGACCTTAATGTTGATTCAGGAACAGAATCCAATGATTCTAATGATGAAACAGATGATGAAAACCCTGACAATTTAAAACAAACAGAAAATGACATTCAGAACTTTAAAAAACAATTAGGTGTTTTAGATGAAGCTGTTACAAATACAGCTACAAAATTATCAAACATACAAGAGGCGTTAGATAAGGTTTTAGAAAATTTAAGACTAGGAAAGCCTGTAGAACCTTTAGAACTAAAGAAGAACATCAGTGAAAGTGATAAAATTGCAAATCCTAATGAAGTTAATTTGCCAAATGTAACAAATTTACATGAAATATTTGGAAGAGATCAACTTGTAGATGTTTTGAAAAGTATTAAGGTTGATAAACTAAAAAATCCACCAAGATTAACAGTGGGAATGATTGGATACCCTAATGTTGGAAAATCTAGTACAGTTAACATTTTGATGCAGACAAAAAAAGTAAGTTTTACAGTGGAAAGAAACTTTAAAGTACCCTAAATTAAGTATTATTTTATAAGTGCATGTGTAGCATCCATAACAGTTGCTCATATAGTGAAAAAAAAAATGGGACTAGGGTTGTCATGTCAATAAAATGACTAAGCCGTTTTAATTCAATATAAGCTGTTTTGAGGCCTTAAATACCTTGTTTAATTATTTTGTCCAAATATGTGTAATACATACATTTTATTTTCAATTCTTTTACAGGTTAGTGTAAGTTCAATGCCAGGTCATACTCGTCACATCCAGTCCCTAATTCTTGATGATGATATAGAATTACTGGATTGTCCGGGTTTAGTGTTGCCAGCATATGCAGTTGCACCAGATTTATTGCTTACAGCTGTGTTGCCAATTGATCAGGTACATTTTTACTATTCTCTAAATAGTTTTACATAAACGTCTTTGCTATGTCGACAAGACTTATATGATTAAATTTTATAAAGCATAGATAAATAAATTAAAAAAAAAACAATCTTCTGTAATAATGTTTTTATTTATATGACAGCATTAATTAAGAAAATATTTTTTAATTTAATAGTTATTAATAATTGTCTTACTATAGTATTGTCTTTTGTTAACATAGCTTTTACACATTTAAAGAAAACACTTTTTTACGGGATTGAAGCTGTGTATTATTATAAACTTATAATTATTTTAAATTGTTCGTACGCTTCCCGTGCTTTACAGCGTGCGTGGTCACGGGTGACTCAAGACAAAAGGTGTTATATGTCAAAAAGTATCACAGCTGTAGAGAAAGTTGTATTATGCGAAATGTCGGAATTTTTTTAAATTATGTATAATAATTATAAGTTTATAATAATGCATAGCTTCAATCCGGTAAAAAAGTGTTGCCTTACTATAAGTTTTATATAAATAAATATATTTGATAAACTAATATTCGTAATTAATATGTAATAATTATTTATTGTTATTCGGTTAAAATAGTTACCCTCCTATACAGTACATGCAAGGAGAGTATCCCTTAACTATGTTTAATGTCAGATGCGAGCTCACAATGCGGCGATGGCCCGTCTTTGTCAATTGGTCAGCCGGAACACGTTCGAAGAGAAATATGGTTTGCTATTGCCTGAATATGAAGGAAGTGATTTGGAATATAAGAAGATACTTACGGCGCATGCGTGTAAGTTTCTTGTTTAAAATATACTAGTGACTTACATAATTTAAAGTCCACTCACCAGCGCCTTTCATGAGCTGACTTATCTACACTTATTTATAGTGTTCAGTAGCACTTACCCCAGTTTTATTAGTCCTATGGTCCAACAGGTTCTTATGAGTCTACGTAATAATGGTGTATTTTCGATTATTTATATGATTTTTTTTACAAAAGTATCCCATTTTTGTATAATTAGTTTGAATATTAGTAAAACGGCCTAATTTTTTTGCTGATGTTGCTTGTAATTGCCATAGAATTGGTAATACGGGGTATAAAAGGCCTATCTTAGTTAACATTTATTTCCAGTCAACCGCGGCTTCATGACGGCGGCTGGTCAGCCGGACGTGTCGCGATCTGCGAGACTTCTCCTCAAAGATGCTGCTAGTGGACGATTGCATTGGGAACAGTTACCACCAGGCTTCAGTGCACCCAGTGTGGACATTTTGATAGAAGATAAGAAGAATGACACTAGGAAACCTACGCCAAGGGAAGCTAGAGCTGTTGAGGTAGAATTTATCTTCTTCTTCAACTTCTTCTTCTTTTCAAAAATTTAACCATACAATCTTTAATCTGTGTGATATTGTTTGAAAGGCTAATAAGACATTAAAGCGTTATTGTGAAAAATAAAGATATAGATTTTTATACGTCAGTCACGTGACCCTCAACAATGACATGCTGGTAATGTCTTCGTTATAATACTACTTTGGAGGTTAATTTCGTTAGAGACTGTTTTTGATCGCAATATACGTGGGTAACACTGAACATGTTTAGAACGGGCCAGTTGCTAATGAATATATTTTTTAATTTCAATTTTAGAACTCTTTGGTAACCTAATGTTGTATATTGCATTCATTTGTCTTTTTTTTTGTAAATTGGCGGCAAATCTAAAACTCATTATACAAGTATTGGCAACTTCCTATATAAAGCCGTTTTATCATTTTCTAAACATTTTCATTGTTATCTAGTTATTTTTGTGTAATTAAATAATGATAATTGAATAAATAAATAAAAACGAAAAAACTTGTCTGATTATGTCGTCAAATGCACGGTATGTCGTAGGAACTGCGACGCCATCTTGCATACAGAATTTGGCGGGCTGATTATGTTGTATTGTTTAATAAGTTTTTTGAATACTTAATATAATTAAAAATAACAATTTGCGTTCTAGTAACTTATATATATTCCGAAATGGTTTGTAAAATCCTGTCCCAACGTATTGGATATTTAGTATGATGCTTACGCCAAGAATATGTGCTAAGTTTCCCAAGGGTTCGTCCATAAGTTTCTTGGAAATTCTATTTTTTTTTGAAATTATCTATTTAGAGATTACGTATGTTATCGATTCACCATTTTTTGAGATATCCACGCGTTTCGTTCATGAATAATATTTCTTAGATAAAATAGTGTTAATGGATAATAGAGATAATAGGTTAACTCCGTTTCTAAGCTACTTATTTTATAAATTATAAACGTCCTTAGCTGACGTAAGTATTGTTTTAGCATTTTGTTAAATATATTTGTCCTAGGGAATTTTGTATGACAAAAAAAACATCGTAAAAAACCTTCTTTACTTTTAATAGTTAATCCTGTCAAAGTGACAAGTGATATTAATATAATTTTTTCTTTCAGGGTTGGCTGAGCAAATCAAGTGAGATTGATAAAGCATTTTTCGCAATGCAAAAGGCCGGTCCCCACGTTAAAGGAAAGCCGATACTCGGGTAATTATAACTTTATTGAGCAGTAGTCATGTTCTTATGTTTTAATATTTCGAATAACAATTTCATGATTATGCAATTGAAACAGACAATTAAAATGTGTTTTTTTTAATTGGTATTGAACCTTATAAATCAATGTAACAAACACAAATGGCGCCAAATTTGACATATCTATATAAACCACAGACATTGTTCTTTCAATTTTATTTTATGGCCTAATTGTTTTTTTTTAATTTATGGCCAGGTAATGAGACCTTTGACCCAAGAAAAATTTATATATATATATGCCATAGGGTATAGAGAGACTAGAAACAATTTAGTAACAATTGTAATGAAAACTGTAACACGCGTTTGTTAAGTCATAGACCAAGAACGGATAAAACTTAACGAATGAATCGATTATGATGTGATATTTTACAAAGCTGACTTGATCGAACTGGCGGTTGGCTACTATTTATCAAGGTCTTTGTTAACTGCGGTAAAAATATCGGCGTAAAATGTTTACGTTATAATTATGACCCACATACTACGTCTATGCTTGACTAGAAAAAATATAAGTGGAAAAATTCCTTAGCAACATAAACCCAATTTGTTCAATACGTGTGAAAATGTTGCAGTCGATTTGTTTATTTTCACAGCACATGGTTAGCGTCATTCCATCCAATGCGCTACAGAATTCTTTTAAAATTGTATAAACAATATAGAATGTGTACTTTGAACTATTCCAAGATTTTTTCAACTTTAGACCTTTAGCGGCCATCTGTTCCACTTTAGATGCAAGTAGTTCTATGCCGACAGTTAACGATAATTCTTTCGTCGAGTGACTGCTTCAATATCAAACTAAGCGGTTGAACTGTCTCACACCTTTATCTATACGAGGTCGAGATTTTATAGCGGGAAATCCTTAGCGCGGTACCGCAGGCAACCAACATCTAAATAAGCGCCCATCACACCCAACAGGTTGAATAAAAAAAAACAATGAAAAAAAAAAATATAGCAACCGGCCCAACCAAGGCCTCGCCCAACCCCGACACCACCTCATCTTAGTGAGGTGCGAAAAAATTGAAACCCCGAGAAAGAAGGTAACTCCCACGCAGCACCCCGTGCAACGTACAACAACGACACGGAATTGATTTCCATGGAATTTTATTAAGCTTTTTATATTAGAGATTTCTATAAAATATCCGAAACAAACAGAGCCTCCATAGATTTCTGCTTTTTTTCATGACCATTTGTGTTTCTACGGCCTGATACGGTCGACCTTCGGGGTCTAAGGGGTGTGGGTTTCCTTACGATGTTTTCAATATACGAGCGAGTGTTACATGCTCGTATAGTTTGTAATGTGCACCGCTAGGGTGCGAGCTTTCGACCGCAGATATGGGCGGCGTAAGCTATTGCTCAAATGAATCTCAAAAAATCGCTAGTTATTTTTAATTTTCCCGAACGTCAATCGGTGCGTGAGCAGTTTCAATATAGATTAACAATTAATTACTTTATTATATAGATTTATGAATATAATATATTTATTTATTAATTTTGACGTGTAATTTTATGACGATGAATTCATTTATGAATGCAATTCATGCGGATTTCATTTTATTTTTTATAAATTTTCAAATACTATACTATAATAATATATTGCTACAAAAAGTGACATATGTCATTGCCACCACTTGTTTAAGCAAAATATAGACTTGTCTCAAAATCAAAATCAAAAGTTTTTATTTCAAATAGGCCTTTGCAGCCTGCAATGTAACTTATAAAACGTCTAGTTGCACGGTTCCAAAAAGTGGGTCTCATGGAGAAGAACCGGCAAGAAACTCCATGGACACTCTTTTCAACAATGGTTTAGCTTACAAAGACTCGGTTACAATAGTAATAATCGGCTGAGAAGTTTATATAATGCAAGGTATACAGAGATTCCATGCAATGCAAAAGAAAATTGAGTTTTTACTATTAGTGTAAAATGAGATACACACACTTGCACAGCGCAAGTTGCCAGGGAAGCCGCACATGCAGAGATGAATTAGCGCCATACATCTTTATCGTCAACATAGTCTTGGATTTTATAATACGCTTTTTTAATTAGGATTCCTTTGATGACGTTTTTGAACTTTTTAGTCGTAAGATCAGTTACACACTTCGGTAGCTTGTTGTAGACTCTGACACAATTGCAAGATCCCACTCAATCCAGTTTGAGTATGATGTAAAGGTATTTTTCGTGCAGTTGTCAGGTGAGCGTTCTGCCCGTTTGCCGCTTGTTACATAAATTAAGATACAACCATCATATATGGATACCAATAAATCGTATCTTAAAGTCTAAAAGTCTTTGGGATTTGGGATAAAAATTGACACGTATACCGTCAGTATATTTATATATGATAGGAGGGAAGACGACCCTAGGGATCGGCCATAAAAGGCTCGCAACCCATAGACACCCATGTTAGTGAATGCGTTGCTGGCCTTTTAGGGAGAAGTACGCTCTTATTCACAATGATTTGATACTTCTTTATATATAAATTGCGAACCAGAGAACTGTATCGAGTTAAAGCAAGACTGTAAAATTTTAAATCAAGATTTCAGCTAAATCTAGACTGTTCTAGAAGGCGAGTTATTGCGTACGAATATACTTTTGAGCAATTTTCATGATCGTTAACCCACCGTCTCCTCGTAAACTTGTTAAATTTTATGAATTAACGTTTGGCCCGACGCCAGAGTAGCGATTCCAAAGGATTATTTAGGTTACCCTTAAATATAATTGATAATAATTAACTATCTCTCTTTCATCTTGATGATCGTTATGATAATTTTGTGGCGTTTTAGAGATTTATAAGTTTGAATTTGTTTAATTTGTAAAATTAGGGCGCTAAGATTGCATTATTATAGACTCATTTTATAAAATAAATTGTACCGTGAAAGTTTAAACTATATACTAGCATGTTACCAGTTAACATACTACGGCATAACACTAATCATATACATATATAATATCAGAACTGAATGTCGCAGGTATAGTTGTTGTTACTACAGATATAAAAAAAAAATTTTCAGTATACTTTATACATAATATTACATCTATCTTAAATTTATGGAACAAAGCAATCACATCCCAGTATGGCTAAAAATACCTTTTAAGGATAGGTATAGGATACCCTTGCAATTTCAGGTGTTATTTTAAGATTTAAAAGGTCGATTTTGATTTTTTTCCAGTATAAGTGGTTCGCAGACGACTGAAAAGCTCCTCACCAAGCCCTGGAAACAAGAAAAGCGTCACGCGAATAAAAATAAAAGGGAGAAACTGAGACGCGTGTATGCGCACTTGGATGAACATTAAAATAAAAAATATATTCCAATGTAGTAAACATAACAATTTCGAGTTCTGTCAAACATCTTTGACTTTTTATATGAAATTTGATAGGTCTCGGAATTAGTTTGAAGCTATTTAAGTCTAATCAGTTAATTGTATATATAATATTTAAAATATACGGTTATCCCATACAAGTACCTTTTTTTTATATTTAAACCCCCTTTGCAAATTAATAAAAAGTTTACGTACAATATTAATGTATATTACAGTACTTTTAGTTCTCTACAAAATACAATTTTTAACCAGTTTCAAAACCCGAAGGAGGAGCTTTAACATAGTTGGTTTTTTTTTTAATTGAGCAATTTTACACTTATAATGCTTTGTAATATAAATGTGCAAACTATTATAAACTGGCGACCATAACCTCAGATATACGCAACTACGCACTTGCGAGCCTTCTGGCAATGTGAGGCGGTATCGCTTAACATCAGGTGAGCCTTTTGCCCGTTTGCCTGCTATTACATTAACAAAAATTATAATACTCAAGCCTTAGTCTTCTGTGTGTGACATGCGGATTTTTTTGATATCACGCATGTAGGTCCCGTAGCGATTTTTTCCTTCAATGTACTAGAATGTTAAATGCGCACATAGAAAGGAATGTTTATGTGAACAGATTCGAATACCGGATGAAAATACACACACTAGACCAACACTGCTGATGCAAAGTATACGGGCCTTTATAGCTTCCAATTTGATTTGGTGTGAAGTTTTTAAAACTACAAATAGTAACAGTAAAATAGTATTAAATGCCGAGGTGTTTTGTACGTCGTGTTAACTCAAAACAATTGCAAATAAAATGAAAATAGCTCACGCGTTATAAATCTTCCACTTAAATAAATTACACTGCTTTACGCCAGTGAAAAAGTAGATGTATGGAAAGGTATTTAGGTCTTTGCCAATAAAATATGCTTGCTTGGCGAGACGAAAGAGAGACCGTACTAAATTAAAAAAAAATCTGTTTAGAATGTGTTTGTGACCACTTTGTACGTCAGAGATAAAAAAATAATAATAATTAAGTCTGATTTATATTCCTTGAAAGATTCATCCATATTTACAAAAGATACACAAACTTAAAAATGTATACAAAAATTATTATATTCGCTGCTCTATTGAAATTTATCATCATGGAAAGATCCGTTTAATCAGCGAGGACTTATTGCTCACAGTCTCATTATTTACCTGCTTGCGTTGCTCACAGGAACAGCTGCAAAATATTATCAAGAAAAGTGAAATAATGTCCATTCCCCTTTACGGAATAATCCTTAAATTTCATCTTAAGCCAGCTCACCGCCAAGAGCCGTTTACATCTCTGAAAAATAAATAAAAACAAACCAATTTTATGAATTAAAAATGATTTGTGTGACTGAGTTCAGAAATATGTGCGGAATTGTATGGCGTAATGTTGGCCCGAATCGTTTGATTTATGCGTTTGCTAATTTAAGATAAGCACTTGATGTTACGTTCACAACTAACGGGGGATTTATTCTGTGTACTACAGCATCTACGGCACCAGCATAACAGGATTAGAATGCCATTTTACAAAGCGAGTCCTGAAACAGAAAATATGTACTTTAAAGACAACTATATGAAGAGGACCAAGGGGAGGAAAGAAATGACGCTCTAGGAAAAAGTGGAAAGAAGATATAGAAGTGTTAGCTATGGTTAGAGAAATTTGGAAAAGCTGAAGATGGACTTTACCCGTGAAGGGGTTCCGATTGATCCATTGATCGATGATTGATTGATTGATGAAATTATTTTTGTACTGAAGGAAGTTAGAATAACGAGTAATAAGAAAAAAGATATGTAGTATATAACAACTTTCAATTGTATGTTGTTAAGTTTTGTATAGATTGGAGTTAAACGGGCTTTATTATTATTATTATTTTAGAAGAACCGAAAGCTTGATTTCACTAGCTGCAACAGCGGCTTTATTAATCACAGTTAATCGTCACAATGACTTGTTTTTATTGAACTACATTTTAATTTCAGAGTCCAGACATACAGCTAAGTATGAATCGCGTATGTCAAAAGCTATTGGTTTTACTTACTTAGCGCTAGTTCTAGGCCCTAACGAGATTTGGCGCGATCTGACGCCCATAAGTCAAAAACCAATACATTTTTGACGTACGGAAGTCGGCGATAATTTTGAAGAAAAATCATTTCGCTTTTCATAAATAATTATTTGCCGAAATGTGTGATTTCCAATACCCAATATTATCAAAGGCATGAGATAAATCTGGAGAATTGTTCTGGTTTGTAGTAGCTTAATTTATTGTGGCTCTGCCGACAATGTAGCAGACGTAAACTGAAGAGAACAATCTGAGAAATGAGCTGTTTTATCTTTGAATAAACATGTTGCTTTTACCACCTCGTTCTGAGTAAATGTAATGCATGTTACATGTGTGAATGCATTTCGCTGAGTGATAAAAGATTTCATAGGTTTGGTTTTAACAATACCTTCAACCAGTTAGACAAACACTATGTTTCTATATACAATTTCATAGAATATAAAATTAAAAGGCATAGTGTACTTTCAAATACATGAGCGCTGCCAAGAAACCCCGACTAGCCGCTAGCTAATCAGATCAAGCAGCCTTATCCAACAAGTACTGGTGTTAGCCAGGGTTCAAATCTGGGACCGTTGCTATTTATGATAATGATTAACGACCTTCCAAGCGTAAATCTTCCAACGTCCTATTATTTGCCGACGACGCTAAGGTTTTAAAAGTAGTTAAGACTAGTAGTAGACTAGTGTATGGAACTAGATTTGGATGAACTGCTGCATTGGAGTGAATTAAATAAACTCCAGTTTAACTATGACAAATGTGAAGTGATGACCTTTACTGCCTCTCCAAATAAAATACACTGCGACTAAAGCATAGGATCTGAAGTTAATAGTCGCGTAGACAAAGTCCGTGACTTGGGTGTTTTGATTGTTACCGATCTTTTATTTGCGGAGCATGTTCGGTTGAATACGGAAGCTGCATTTAGGAGATTGGGGTTTATATTGTTTGCGAAATTCAGTTAATCTGTCGGGCACTGCCACTACGGTGCTATATTCAACATTAGTAAGGCCAATTCTTGAAACCAGCTGCGTCTTATGGTCCCCTCATGATAGGTATTATGGGGATATGATTGAAAGGGTACAGAAGAAGTTCCTTAGAAATTTGTATAAACCCTACTAAGTTCATGATGGGGATTTAGGGTACAATTCATTAGAACTTCATAGTGATTTAGCTGTAATCCAATTTGGTTTAAGCGTAATTAAAAACATAACGGAAAGCGTATACTTGCTGGGAGAGATCATGGGACTGTTCGATCGGCACAATTATTACCGCTGCCGGAATCATTTGCTGTGCGTTCGGCTCGCACTGTCCAGCGTCAACAAGCTCCCACTCCTCGGTTACTCTCGCTGCTTAATGGGTTTCTCGACTCTTTGCCAGAGAGGGACCTATTTGTGAAGTGTATCGGAGTAATATACTGTGATTTAAAAATATACTTGGAAAAGATTAGAGGATAGAAAGAGGTTTACTGTCGATTTTGTAACTAGCTTAATTGTATTTTAGTTTTATGTTATTTTTAGTTAGAATTTGGCCATGCATGGGCTGTAAATAAATAAATAACTCAAGCTACGTAAGTGGAAGTCGATAGGCCATACATTACGACAAGATTCCAATTATATCCCCAAGCAGGCGCTTGATTGGAGATTGTAAAACAAAAGAACTTGCCGAATTTTAGAGTGGCGGAGTGTTTATTGCCAGTTCTTCTCTTCCGTTCTACGCCCATGATTTGAGAACTGGCAGTACCTAAATGTTAAATTAGAAGCATTTAATGTTTATTTCTTTTTTTGACGTTCATAAGTGTACATTGTGTTACCTAAGTATATGACTTTGCACCCACAAGGAAAACGAAAGTGTGGCCGTTCCAGATAACTCAAAGAGAGCCGGAAATACATGGAGCGAGGTGAAATATGAGGCTAAAGATCGATGGAGATTCACTGTGGACGCCCTCTGTCTCATCTATGTGTGATTTTTTAACGTAGTATTTTAGAATGTAATCGTCTCCATTTTACAGATAAAGAAGGACTTATAAATAGCATTTGTATTGGTTCATCTTGGGAATCTGTTTGAAGGAATATCGTACCGTTTATTTAAGTAACCATGGTAACAGGAATTTAAAGAAGTAGTTTCTTACTTGAAAGAAATGCTCCGTATTGTATATACAATAAGCAGTGATTGAAGATGTTTTTATAAGTACGTCGGCCCCTCTTTGTTTACAGGGTAAATGTTAGAGGATTTCAGCAGGTAATAAAACTCGATTGATGTGGTAAACGATAACCGTTCTAGTTCAAAATTGTGTTGAGCTTTTCAGTAACGATGAATCGAGGTTAGAAGTACTTTAATGGCGTGTTTTTATACACTCATAATTTAGAGACATAAATCTCGTACACTGTGATATCAATGTGGGCTCATGATATTTTTTTCACTGTAGCCAGTGTTAAATGCACAGAGATAAGATTCATTGGTACAAAGCCGGGGTTTCTACGACTTGGATGAGAATCACACGATGAAGCCACATGGCTGCTAGTTTAGAAGTTAGGGCCAGCGGTGAATAAAAAAAAACAAAATTATTAAAATTAATTACTTCTATAATAATTGTAACTTAATTAAATATGAAAATATCAAATTTTATGGGCCCGAAAAATTTAATAAATTTAATTTAATAAAATTTAATTAATTTTGACCGGTCCGATGTGAGGTACTTATCCGATCAAAGCTATGCTCGTAGACGTGGTTTATGCTGCACACTCCCTCGAGAGGGGTGAGTTTTGGTCCGTTCGGGGCATAAGCCCCCTTCGGGGGGTGTTTTGTTCGCACACTGTTTGTACAGGGCAGTACAGGGGAGGACCTGTAGCCCTTGATGGAGGCTGCAGCGCGAGAGGAGACCTTGACTCTATTCGCTGCGCGCAGCCGATGTTCGCTTCGTTCCTATCTTTTTATTAATCGTCATTCGCCCCTAAAGCCTTTACAGCAGCCCAGGCTGTTTTAGGGAGCGTAGCTCGGCCGGAATGGATGTTTTTCGCCTGAAGAGCAAATCCCTATCGATGTATGAGGTCCGCTTCCTCTTGGTGTTGCGACAGAGGAGTGCAGGTATTTCTTTTGCGGGGCAAAGGGAGTGCAATGGATATGTATCTAGAAAACAAACATGATAATTATACCTCATTTAACTTTTACAAAAAAATCATTGGAATGGGAACAAATTACATTATTATTTAGTTATGAATAATAAAATAAGCTACGAATTTATCTTTAAACACATTGAAAAACTCTTCTCTTCTACTCTTCTTCCCCTCTGAATTTCTTTATTCCTCGCTGGCATCGGTGCACGTTCTCATAAAGGAGACCTTTTCACTTTGCTGTTGACATTCGACAACGCATCAGCAGCAAAGCGGAAAAAGACAAATTTATGGAGAACTTTCCTCCTTTTTCTTGGATAATCCTTCTAAAAACGTATATATAAAACAGTTTTTAAAAAATAAAGACCTTTACAATTTAGAAAACTTAGTATTAATAAGGCGCCCAAGACTTCACATAAAGATCTAATCTATATAATTGTATTTCGTAGTCCTGAATGTTTTTGCTGCTTACAAATTGTATATTTTAAACATAGTATGGAGACCACTGCGGCAGGCTTTATTTGATCTAATGTTTTACCAGGTCGCCTATATCACGTATTTATGCCATTTGTGTGTGCAAATTTCAAATTTTGCCAAATATTTTTGTCTCTTGCGTACTTACATATATTTGACTGCCACAGAAAATAACTCATTATATTATAAATAAATGCCTATGTATTTATTTATGAAAGTTCATCATACATAATGCTATAAGTATCTATATCACGAGCTATATTTTCCAAAATACATGACTATTATGGTAAAATATGGACATACAACACACAACAATAAGCAAACAATTACTAGTAAGTAATTGTACAGTAGTACAGTACAGTATTGAATATGTCAAGCTTTGGATAAGTAGTGCTTAATCTGTTATATTTTCGGAGAATTCGCCAAAGGAGTGCCTGAACTCCAATGTTTTGCAGACGGAATTTGGAAAATTCAGCTGATTTTGAACATTGGGACTGACTTCGAATTCATGAAGGTTGACTATAAAGCTTTTAAGTTTAAATAAAAGTTAGCAACAATAAACAAATTAATTGAAAAAGAAGCAAAGAATGTTTAAACTACTTCCATTCGACATCATCGTGGCTCTTTGAAAGTACATCTCTTGCGGAAATCCATGTTTTGGCATTTGGCCTATTTTAAACATTGTTAATATAAACAAATCGGTTTATGTAAACACGAGGTTGGCGTACTTACAGAACGTAACGATTTGAGTAATTTCTAAATTATATTTTATTTCCGATACACAAATATATAATATATTTACAGTATTCTCAACCTACATAGTAATAATAATAATTAAAAATAGATGAGATTCGTCCCTTTAATGCTGGCATCATTTCGCTGTATTGCGATACGTATTCGTTCAGCGAGGAACGAAGTGAACGGGCAATAGTTCCACCAATGAAAAACTTTGTTTAAACAAATAACCAAGATTTTCTACATTTAAGACTACATCTCCCTGTCGGCAGCTCATCTCTGAGGGTCGTGGTCAGCAAGGAAGCATCTAAAGTGGACTATCGATTTCCACCGGTTTCTGTCCAGTGCCTCTCTATAATCTTAGCCTAAAATAATTTTGGGGAAGATATAAAAATTATAGTTTTATTCATCTGCCTCACCCCTGCCACACATACATAGAACACGGGGGTGTTCTGTAAATATCAGCCATTGAGAACATCTACTCACCCAGCGCAGTGATTGGTCAATTACGCAACTTCAGCCGGCCGCAATTAACCACGCTATGTGCTCAATAGTATTGACTTCGACAAGCATATAGTCGTAAAAAGACTTTCATTTCAGTACTACATTAATTCGAACCAATGTTATTTTTGGAAGCGAATGAACAATCCTAACATCTCTTTTCAGCGCGGAATAACAAAGCATAAGAATTTAATGATGAACATTCGACACAGACATGTTAATGGACTACTAAAATTTATCTACCAAATATTTTTAACACAAACACGTCTGAGCAATTATGCCCGAAAGCTTAAAATAAGTTTAATTTATTAGTTTTTTGTGTGAGGTCCTATAATCCCTCGAGGCATGACGCCAACCATGTGCTTCTTTTTATAGAATATGGGGCAAACTAGTCTAGGGGACGCCCAAAAAGGGCAGTCATCGCAGCCGATAGACACCCATTTTAGTGAGTGCGTTGCCGGCCTTTGTTGGAGGAGTGACAACGTTTTTGGACAACCTAAATAAGTACGCCCAGGGCGGCTTCTCCAGCACCGGAATGCCTCCATTATTCATGGCTCACGTTAATAATAGAAAACAAATAATATAATACAAAAAAATATAAGGGATGCAACGGGCAGCCTTATCGCTATCTCTTCCAGGCAACTCTTGTAAGGAAAGAAAAGAAAATAAAAAAGACTAATTGCTTTTACCATTTCCACTTTTTACCCATCCAGAAACAATTGTTTCACCGAGAATCGAATATGCTGGTCATGTGTCATACTGTCTTATGCAGTCATCCTCTAATCATATTTACTGATAAATCCTGCATCACATCAGAAATCACTCCTTGGCGTATTTCCAATCTCATACAGGTGTCTTGCGCACAATTCCTTACGTTTAAATCTGCAAGATACTTTTAGTATATGTCTGCTTGATCGAAATAAAACAAGGTCAGTCTAAACTAAACACAAAAGTGGCTTTAACATGAGTACCAATAATCGAAGAAAACACTCCTAATATATGTTACTTGCAAAAACGTATATGTACAACTGATTTGATTAACTATGCACATATGGATTTATTGGATTTATGGATAGATTGCGGAAGGAAAATCACAGTGAGAAAACCTGCATATAGGCAATATTCTGAATCGGAGAACGCTTAGTATGACTTCCGTATAATATTTTGTAGTCATAGTTTTTTGACACTGTCTCGCGCTAAGTCACGAATCTGAATGAAGCATGGAAGACTTATTTCAAAGTGTACCGAACAAGCACACGCCGAAGTGTATGTCGTATAGGAGCAAGCAAGTAGTCAAAATACAAAAACTATTTGTGAGTCTGGTTCAAATCATATGAACTTATATAAATGAAAAACCTAGATGCCTAATTAATGAGTGTGTATCATAGATAGTGTAAACACTAAAACTATTTAAAATGAGTTTATTTTGAGATCCGCAACAGTGCGTCAATGGTTTCCGTTGTAACCGTGCCAATATCGGCGGAGAGGAAACTGCCTAATTAGACGATTTGCTCCTAGTTGTATTTGACATTTACAATTTTTATTCATTGATAAACTCATAAGTTGGCTTATATTATTCAAAACAAAACAGTTAACATCTCTCTACTGATGCACAGAAGTCTGTTATTCAAAGACACACAAACCGAAACGATAATTTTATACCCAAGAAATAAACCTATGTAATATAAATAAATGTAAGTTATGAAATGTCTTAAAATTTCATAACACACGAATGACTGCAGGGCAAGTTGAATGTTCACGTAAATCACACGGAAGGAAGAGGATTATGTGGCAACGTTCGCTTTTCTAAACATAGTTAATTCTGTAACAAGTCGGCCCTTTTATTCTTAGAAAAAACAACGCCAGGTGTCATCAGTGATTTAGATCCGTGTCGAGAATGGGATAATTGGACGTGTCAAAGTTTTCCTAGCATTTTGTTTTGTGTAAACGTGATCTAATAATTTATTTGACGTAATAAAGCTTTTCTATAATTTAACAATCACGTCACAGTTCCTTAGTCATAAAAAAATAATCAGTTTTGCATCGCTGACTGAAGAATCCGTCTCCTTTTATCACAGCGTAAAAACAATTGGACAGGAAGAGACAAAAGAGGATTTAAATTGAAACAGTGCGAAGAGATTAATTTAGTTTTTATGAAAAGGTGAGGCTACGATTCAGCGTATGTAAAAGTCAAGCTATTTAGTATGACCTCGACCATATTTTCTTTTCTTATTCCCAATATGACCAGACCTCCTTTCTGTATTCCTTACAATTACTACATGTTCCGTTTCCGACTAAAATCTCCTGCCTTTTGCTTTTTACTTTATTGTATTATCTTCAATAATAATATTAATATGTTTATGTACATATTTTGTTTTTAACTAGCTTGGCCTTTGTTTCCTTTTGATGTCTATGTTTATTTTTTCACGCGTGTAGTTTTCCAACCTTTTACTTGAAACTGGCATAAAGTAAAAACTATTGCCATTCTATATAAAAACATAGTTAATTCCGTAACTCCGTAACTCCTATTTGAATAATATTAATTTGTTGAAATCTATTTTCATGGTGCTTTCGATCTTGCTCTGTAGAATTTATAACCACAGATTATTTTACTACGTATCATGGCGGTAAAAAACGTAAATTTACTTTCGAATGCGATGAAATTAACGTCGACAATAATTAATCGGCTGAAGTGGCATAGACAAAACATAAACATTCATAATGGCGCGTTTCTTCACCTATTTATATAGATTTTACTTTGAATTTGGAACTAATGAATGGATAACGCGCGTCGAATTGGAAGTTCATTCAAGTTTTTCTTTCTTAATTAAATAAAATTGTACACAATGTACTGTTCCGCGAGCTTATACGCGTTCCTTTTAGAATAATTTATTGACTGTATTCGTGTAAAAGATTTTGTATGCTTAATCCAGCTATCACGAAAATAGGTGCTGAAATAGTTTCGGCAAGCTCAAACTGTTTATTTAGATTTAAAAATATAAGCCAGGGGCAGCTAAATAAATTATCATGCTTTTATTTAATTAATGAGTGTTAGTGTGATTGATTTAATGCGAGGCATTTGTTTTGTTGTTCCATAGGAATTGGAAGTCTTTTATGCGTCCGATTTAATTATAATTTTAAGGTCCTTTCAACCATCTCCAAAACAGTAGATTATCCGTTTGACCTGTGGTGATTATCTTTGTCAATTTTATAATGTTTGTGGCTTTCAAGTGTGCAAAATTCCGAATATATGCTTCTCCACAAATTTATATTCATTAAATTAAATAGTTTTACTGCAATCTTGCTTTAGTAATAAACTAGTTTGTTTTTGCAATTGACAGGTAATTGAAATGGTTTTTTTAATTACTTTTATTATGTTGGTCCATAAATTCATAAGCTTATCATTAAAAAAAATCAAGCACACAACTACACGCAATACTCGTCGAGCGAGTTTGCTAATTGCTTATCTTGCCGAGGCCGCGCACAAATTATTTGAAGAAGTCAATTAGGTATGAGGGTGTGCAACTATTTAATCAATTATCATCTAAAATTCGCAATATTGGCGCGTTTAATAAATTCAAAAGGGTATTAAAAATACATTACAGAGTGAATAATTTCAGTGTAGTAGACACTGTAGTAGTAGACAATTTTGACGTGTTCTCACTCGTATATACATAATGTTTCTCATGTAAATAAAATATTTTTTTTGTAATGAGAAATAAAGTGCTTTAAGCATTATAAGTGCAACATTTTAAACGACAATCTAAACCACAATTAATTTCATAACGAATTAACGGTTATTATACGGAAATAACTACGCTTTAATAAAGATTCAAATAAGTTAATCCAAATGGAAGCTTTTGCTCTTTGGCTTATTCCAAAATAAATCCCTATTATCCTTAATTCCGTGTTAAGTGCACGATTTTTAGGATACAACAGTATAAAATTATATATATCTACAGATACAGATATGTACTCAGCGCATCACTGTAAGTATTGAATGACATTCTTTTTTTTTTAAATTCATTAAATTCTTAATGTGAATGCGTTGGCAGTTTACACCTGACAGACACATTTATGTCACCGACCATTTGTCTTTCACGGGGGACATTTATTTGAATTTCAACGTCGCAATAAAACGCTAGAGTGTTTATTTAATTTTGATGAGAAATTATTTCGAATGTTCATTCAAATTGTAAAAACGCTGGTATGCTTTATCCAAACCATATCTACGTCCAGTCCATCTTTGGACGTAGGTCTCCTCCAATTACCGGAGGATAGACCGGTGTTTCGCCTTTTGAATCCATTTGCAGCCTGTATGTTTTGTGATAACTTCGGTCAAACTCCAGGCGATCTTTTGTTCTGTCTCCATTTAAGGAGGCTTTGGCCATACGCGCTATATGGTCACTTCCATTTTATGATCATAAATTTAGTATTGTCACAGTTTCTGCTGTAATGCTCTCTGTGCGACTCTTAATTTCTCAGTTGATCGTAATGTAAGAGTTATACTTTCAGTTCGGTATGTCAAGGCAGGATGCACTGGTTGAAAATGTTCCGTGCATGACCATCCGAAAATGATTGGCTCTTAACGCCGACCGTGCATGGGATATCTCTTTCCACTTCAGCCTGAGCGTCACATCCAATCTTCAACTTTCGCTCTATTGGTGACTCGCTATCGATATTAATTCCTATGTCTCTCTGAATGCAATTTCTTGATTACGCTTTTGAGGGCTGTTGTGAACAGTTTCGGCGTAATCATATCCCCTGTCGTACACCCCTCTTAAGTCAATAGTTTTGGAGTTTTCTTATGTAGCACAGGATGGATGATAAGACTTGCTTTTACACGTGTTTCAAGATGTCTATAGAGTGGTTGGACCTGTATTCTGCAAGCCTATACTTCTAGACTGTCAAACGCTTTTTCATAGTCCTCAATGGCTATAATATTATTTTTTTGGTAACCATTACATTCTAACATAACGTTATTTGAAATCAGTGCTATTGGACCGTATTAACTCTCTTCATCACTGCGTATTCATAATTTGACGGAATGATATGAAAGATAAAAATAGTGAACACACTTTTAGCTTTGTGGAGGAAGTTGCTGTTCTCCTCTCCGACCTAACGAGAGGATCTTTGACTAATAGGCACTGACTAACCCGTGGATCCAGTAGCTATTAGGAGTTATGTATATCATTAGCAGTTGGAATAATGATAACGAGTTTCAGGGTATGACGTCGTCGTACTGAGTAGCCGAAGATGTTGTTACAGTTGTTATGAATAAGGTTTTATTCTCATTTCAAGGCGTTGAAGGCATAACATTAAGCGCTCTAGATTATATTTAGAACATTTAAGTATTATTCAAGTTTATGACAAAATCATGATAAACGTATAAAAACGTATTGATTACTTTGTCGTGTCATAAAAAAAAACATAAAATGGTACTAAACACATACTAATGATAAGACATATATACTTACATTTGAATCTGCAATATTATCATATACTTGCCGCACATGGTCGCTACAGGAGGAAAACGTTGCAATTTGTCCGATCTAATAAAAAATGAAACCGAAAGAGCAAAAAATATTTTCCCTACATCTTTTAAAACTCTTCTACATAAACATTTCATAACCATATCCTAACCTGTTCGAACGTGACTTTAGTCATTCTTGTATTTCTTAGTATGTATTGCAATGTTGAAAACGTGAACCCTTGAGATTAGCTTTTGTTTTTTTTTTATAAGATTTAGTTATGCACCTTTTGCACGTTACCCATCATACTTTTTTTTTTCCTAACTGGCGTTGCCTGGAAGATGTCGCTTGTTAGCGATAAGGCCGTCCGTTGCATCTATTATTATTATGTAATTTGTTTTCCATAAATGTAACGAAGTGTGAGCCTCCGTTTTTAGGGACATACAAATCTTTCACTCGGTGGATATTTCGATTGATAGTCGAGTAGGAGCGTTTAAAAATATACATAGGCGATAGTGTCTGGAATTTTCGTCTGAAACTTTGAGCCATAAATATATGACTAATAAGTCATAAAACGTTGCTAATTTCCATATAAACGACGAAGTATTTTACTAACTGCCTGAACATGTTTAGAATACACATTTTCATATAACTGATAAAAAAATTATACATTTTGAAAATTTAAAAGTTAACTAATAAGTTAAGTAAACTAAAAAAATCAATGGCGCTATAACCTTTGTAGGTCTGGGCCTAGATTTCTGTTTGTCTGTTAGAGTGTAAGGCAAGCCGGTTTCCTCACGATGTTTTCCTTCACCGTTCGAGCTAATGTTAAATGCGCACATAGAAAGAAAATCTATTGGTGCACAGCCGGGGATCGAACCTACGACCTCAAGGATGAGAGTAAGCTAAGGCACTAAGCCAACACTGCTCCATATATGAAATATATAATGGATATGTCAAAAGATCTTGATGAAACTTGGACTTTTTCCTGACAGTCAATATGTTCGTCTCTTTTTTAGAAAAAGTAGACAAACACGAAATTTTTTAAATGACATACTGGTGTTTTTTAAAGTCGATTAACAGATCCGCAATCCGTGAATAAATTTAATTTAATTTTGTTTATTTACTATTAGCCTTCAAAAACTACATCTTATATTCAGTATGGGAAATAATTTATGGTCACACTTATTTGATTAAGTTTACATGTAAACAATGCAACTAAAATATATTTGGATATATGTATTAATAATGAGTTCTACGTACTATTTTTGTTTGATTAAAGGCAAATAAATACTGAAATATAAGTCGTATTAGTTTCGTACTTACCGCTTTCGCACAATCCACAAATTGATATAGCACGCACGTCATGCCCGTTCGTCCATTATTTTAATATAAAAATATCTACTCCAGTATCGGATCATAAAAATATAAATAATTTAAGATCGAGCGTTCGCGCACTACCTAAGCCCCGTCTGTCCATTGACGTATACGTTTCAAACTAAATTCGGTGCAGCCAGTATTCCGCGATTCTGTAAACACCGGCGGTGAATGACGACCACCGTATCTTGATCTGCAAAGCACGCTGCATCGTCACGAGAGCCTCTTGAATTAATAACAGCGCTTTGCCCTTACGGGTCAACTTAAATTGGTTGTTATATTCTTTTGCAATGTTTTTAAAGTGTTTAAAGTAGCTCTTAGTGAGTGGTAATAAGGGTTATTCTTGGTTGAATGTATGGCGATATGTTTGTAAGTAATAAGTTCTGTTTTGGGGCGACTGAGTCAGCGGCGATGAGGAAATACGCGCAAGTTATAATTTCGGATCGGCCGACATTGTTTAATGGTTTTATAAATTTAAACCGAATGAGTTTCCGACGGAAATTCATGCACATTTTGCTCTGAATATTGATTATGAAATAGTATATTTTACCGTTAAATTTTACGTCGAAATAACTGAGATTTAAAAAAAAAACTACCAAATATAATTAAATATTAAGCCGATTTTTAACTTTATAATAGGTAGACTAAGTCACTACGATCAAATATTTCGTGAGAGGTTTTTCCTATTTTTATTAAAAAGATATCTTTAAATTTCAAAATTCAGTAGGTACTCTTTTCTATCTTCTTATATTAGTCAGAAAATAAAACACATATTGCATACAATCTTTACAGGTTTATTAATACATTAAATTTTATTGAATAACCCTTCTGTAGGCAATACGCCTACGTTTTGACTGTCATTTAGCGTTTCTCAAGGCTTCGCAAGCGTCAACCAACTCTAAACCTTCCATAATATAGAGTAAATTCTCCACAGATGCATCTTCGTCATCATCAAACCACAGTTTAAGCATATTTTTGGCTCTTGCTTCATCTGTCGCGTTCTCTGTCTCAAAGAACTCTATTTCGTCGGGTTTGTAGCCAAGTTTTGCTGCTAATTTCTTCCAGTCAGAGAGTTTTGCAGCTAATACGTCTAATTGCGAGTCTGTTATCATTGTGAGACGAGTTCTAGTTGGTTTGTCCTCGTCGTTCACGTCTGTTGAATCTGGCACCTAAGAGAATGAGAAATACGTGTTTAGCGTTAGTAAATCAAATTTTTAGTTTAAAATTATTTTAAAAAGTAATTAAAGACTGTGATAAATTTTATAGATATACTCAACTATTGTTTAATCGTATAATATTCAAACTTCGAACTTTAACATAACCAAATTCGAAATTTAAAAAATAGTATTCACATTTTTGCTCAAACAAAGAACAATGTAATGTTCACATCTAACAGGTCAAATGTCAATTATACGAGGTTTGTATGACCAAGGAGTATCATTATTTCTGTAGTCTATGGCAGTATTGTCTGTAGTTACAATTTGACTTACCTGCGTTCGTTTTGGGCGCTTATTAAAATTCGATAATCTGTGTATAAAGTCATTCAATTTTTGACGATAAAATTATATTATAAATGTTACCTGTTCTATATCAGTGTCTCCATCCTTAATAAGGTCTGTTTCAATTTGTTCTTCAGTCATTTCTTCTTCTTGCGATTCCTGGAGGAGAAAAAAATTGTCAACCAAATTACCGTCCCATCTCGACATTGCTTTTAGTTTCAAAGAAATTTGTGAAGAAACTTACGAAGTTTACACGTGTTAGAAAGCCTAAATAGATTCTCAAATATTAACAAATTCCATACGTAAGCCATATATACACATACAACTAATAGCTATAAATATAAACTCGTGTAAAGGAAATACTATACATAAAACAATTTGCACCGTTTCAACTAAAGTGCTCTGTCTCTTTCCATCACAGCGTAAACACAATTCGATATAAAGAGATGAAAGACAGTCAAGTAACAGTGCAATTAGTTTTTTTTTATAAAATGCTAATGTAATATACAGGGTGTCCCAAAAGTCGACGTCAAGTCGAAATTTTCTCATAGGTAATGTCACACCAGTTATAAGAAAAAAAAAAAAATAAGTCATGTATTTTTGAAGTTATGGATATTTTTTTGTTATTCCAGAGTTTTCAAACATTAGGAGTTCGAAATAGCAGTGTTGGCCTAGTGCGTTGGCGCATAAACATGCGTGTTTCCTCTCAAACCTCTCAAACTTGAGGTCGTGCGTTCAAATAACTTGGCGCAATTGACACTCGCTCGTACGGTGAAGAAAAACATCGTGAGCAAACCGGCATGCCTTAGATGCCAAAAGTCGACGGTGTGCGTTCCGCTCGTTATAATTAAGCTAAGGAAGCGTTCAAGTTATTACTAAAAAAATTACTTAAAAATTGCTTGACGTATTCGTCAAGCAATTTTTGGAGATTCTTGACACCCCCCCCCCCCCCCCAATGACGCCGCCGTAACGTTTTCTGTATCCAATAGTAAAACGTTTCGTGACCACCCCCAGTGGCTCCTTATACCTAAAACTTACCATTTATGTGGTGTAAAGTACTGGAAAGTGGAAAATAATATTAACAATAACGCGTAATTCATTCCCCGCCCCGCAAACGTTTTACAAGAGGACCCCCCCCCCTTAAAATTCGTGACGTAATAATTAAAGTGTTGTTTGTAGTGAATCAAAAGAAATGAATCGATAACTATTTGTATCTTTAGATGCCCACTAAACCAGCTAATGATGATGCCAATATCGATGGAGTTACGAATCTCCGACATATATACTAAGAATAATCACCGGTTTCTTATCTTCAACAGCAGATGGGTCTCCATTAGCCGTGTTAGCAGTTGCACTCGCTGCAACTTCACGCGATATACGTTTCACCTAAAAAAAAATATTTGCTATAATGTATTTTACTTTGAAAAAAAAAACTTTTTAAATTAAAAAACAGTCTAGTACAAAAGTCGACCATATTTAAATAAAATGTATATCAATTTAATTTCATTATAAACAATTGAATACTAACCATATCATCCAAATAGTCGGAAAGCCGTCCAATAGGATTATTTGTATGTACAAAGAAATGCGGCGATCTACGAGCCAAAAGCCTCAAAGCTCGCCAGCCCCACCCACCGCCACTCCCACTACTAGTCCCACCAGATAACATATACTCTGGAATAAACATAAAAACACTCATAGTTCCTTGGTACACTTGCCTCGAATGTAAGAATACACAGAATTTATATGTAACATTTAATACTAACAAAAATAACAAAGGAATAAGGTCATGTGTGAGTTGTGGTTGTAACTGACCCTGGTGTATGCTGAGGAGCAGACTGTTCCACAGCGCTGGTCATTCTGTCAGAGACCACAACATTTAGTTGGCGCCTCAGACGAAGAAAAAGAGTGTAATAATAAAAATAGTAGAAAAATAATAATAATGGTAAAAATAACCAGTAAAAAAAATATTGTAGTAATTGTGTTCCTAAACTATCTTTGAAAAAGGTATATTTTTTCTACAATTATTTGAATATTTCAATATATAGTATGGTCTTTGGTTAACATAGCTTTTACACATTGAATGAAAACAATTTTTTAACCGGATTAAAGGTATTTGTATAATTATAAACTTATAATTGTTTACATAATTTAAAATTTTCCGACGTTTCGCGTGCTTTATAGCGTTAATTTTTGCAAATTCAAAATTATGTAAATAATTAAAAGTTTATAATAATAGAAATACCTTTAATCCGGTTAAAAATTGTTTTCATTCAATATATTTTTTTTAAATATTATGGCTAATAGTTTTGACTTTATGCCAGTTACAAGTAAAAATATTTTAATATTGGACATTGCTCTGCTTTCGTGGGTTTAGTCAAGATGACTTACAGTACTTCATACAAATGAAAATGACAGCTCATGTTTGTGTCGACAAAGTTTCATACAAATTTAGTTTTTGACTTTCTACATACACTACTGTTAAGGTTTGACTAAACCCCCTGGACCTGTCTTTGTTAATAATGTAGCGTTATAGTAAAATCGGTTCAGTTAAACCAGTTTTAGTATGGAGCCGTATTGGTCTAGGTTTGAAAACTACACTTATTTTTCTGTGAGGTAAAGGAAAACTATATGCACAGAATGCTGGCTACTAAGAAATAGTTTTAAGTTAAAGCAACAAATCAAATCATTCCTTTATATAAAAAAAACAATCGTACTACAACCTTTTTAGGTCTGGGCTTCAGATTTTTTCGACTTTTTGGGTCTAAGGCAAGCCGGTTTCCTCACGATGTTTTCCTTCACCGTTCGAGCTTATGTTAAATGCGCACATATAAAGAAAATCCATTGGTACACAGCCGGGGTTCGAAGCTACGACCTCAGGGATGAGAGTCGCATGCTGAATCCACTAGGCCAACACTGTACTTTATAAGTATAAATAATTCTTACCCAAAGAAGGCATAAAATCTCTCTCTTTAGTACGACACGCGGCAAGATTGTCCGGACATTGATTCCACAATTTTGTCAATTCATTGCTGAAAATATAAACATATAAAAGTTTTCATATAGTCACATATCAAGTTATAGTTTAACGTAGAAGTAAATAAATTAACGTAAATTTTAGTATGAAAACCAATAAAAAAACCCAAATGCCATTGAATATTTAACAAAATTAGGTGAAAACTGGGAACGAGAATAAAGAGTTTATTTATTAGAATTCTATTTTTTTTAACTCATAATAAATCACAAAAACCTACTGTAAGGTTATCCATTTTATAAGTGAAAACTTCTTAAACAATTATACAAAATGTTGTTAATAGGAAATAGTTGTATATTAACAAGGAATCTATTTATTGATAATAAAAGTTTCATACATATTATACTTACTTTCCCATAAAATGTTTGCTTTGTGTTTCATATTCTTTGATAATATCCCCAACAGGTCGCCGACGCTTCTTTACACGTCTTACTTCATCAATTGATTCAGTTTGTACTGCCGGCTTTGGTTTTTGGAACTCTGAAATACCAATTAAATCGGTTTCATAATATGTATAAAATATTATAAGGATGTTACAATAGGATTTATACCTGGACAACCATCATTTTTCCAATTGTTCCAGTGCTCTTCTCGCTTTAATATACTTTTGACACATTCGACAAATCTCTTCCCATCTG
The DNA here is from genome assembly GCF_905147105.1 of Pieris brassicae. NCBI lineage: Eukaryota > Metazoa > Arthropoda > Insecta > Lepidoptera > Pieridae > Pieris > Pieris brassicae. The sequence goes on from NC_059669.1 coordinate 2,158,746, forward strand.
GTGGTGTCTCACCGAGTAATTTATAAACTAGATTAGTTGTATCCTTGACCCATTCCGACTGATCTGATTTTAGTTCTTGAGATTCACTAAAATCATTTATTCATTTCATAAAAACACAATGCAAAATACTATCTAAGATGATAACAATAACGTCATTAAATTATTGAAATATCAATTCAAGTTGTAACAAGTATTCTCTTTTGTTAACATATTTCACATTTAACAGCTTTTACACATTAGGAAAACACTTTTTAAACGGATTGAAGCTATGCATTATTATAAACATATAATTTTAATTTTTCCGACGTTTCGTGTGCTTTACAGCGTGCGTGGTCACGGTGACTGAAGACAAAAGGTGTTGAATGTCACAGCTGTAGAGAAAATTGTGTTATCGGTATTTATTTCACGGAGTTGATATTGACTAAAAGATGACGGGTTTTTGCATTGGTTATTTATACGTTTATAATAATAATACATAGGTTCAATCTGTTTAAAGAGTGTTATTTTTTTAGTTGTAACAAATTATTTTGGTAAACTTTAGTCAAAATGGCCTTTCTTAACATTTTGATCAAAATTTGGAGCAGGCTCATGGACACCTGTAAAGCCAAAAGAGTTTGGCATTGGGAAAACAGACACTGGAATCATTGTTATGTAATTGGATAGATGTAATTATGGAAAAACAATATAAGCTGATCCTATATAGAAAAATATTTCGGGAAAAAGATAAATGCCATGAATTCAGGCCTAAATAACTAACCCTACAAGATAAGCCACAAACACATTACTTTAAACTTGACTAGCTTTTATAAATCTTTGTTACACTTACAGTTTAAACTTCACTGTTGTTGTTAAATATTGGAATAAAATTAAAAATTGTATGAGTACACATCTTCTAAAGTTTGCATCTGATAGTTGGAGTTCTAGAAGCTTCTGATTAGTTAGAAATTTTGCAAAGTAATGCTGTTCTTTACTTTCTTCCATTTCAACATCATTTACTGGCTTAAGTCTATTTAATTTGGACTTCTGAAGTTCTATTGCTTCTAATTTATATGAAGAAAATGCTGACAGCACACTTCCTGAATGCTGAAATAGCAAATATTAAGTATATATGAATAGTGTTATGTGACATTTACACCTTCCCAGTCCCTTGGGCCTGTGCTTATTTTGATGTTACAAAAAGGTGTTGTTACATGGAAATAATAAAAATCTGTATTAGAAAAAGAAAAAGCTTATTGAAGACTAGTGTTAGTAATTGCATTAAAAAACAATTCTGATTTGAACACTATTGGGAGTATAGGGGGTTTGTAGTCGAATCTGGGTACCAGGAGTACATGGAGTTTTCACTGTATGTTATACTATGTGTTGTTATTTAAAACATTAATATAGCTCAATACTTACTGCAACAAATGTTTTCCACTGGATTTTGTTATAGCAAGTATTTGGGCTTCGGAAGAACTCTTGTAAACTCCAAAATCTGCAGTACAGGTTATAATCAATATTTAATTTGTTCTTATCATCATCTACCACCATTTCTTCATCTAATGCATCCTTGAGTGTACCAGAAATATCTCCACCAAACTCAGTTACATTATCTAAATTAAATTCTGAAACTATATTCAATCCGGATCTCTCAGAAAATGGGAAAAATTTTGCTAAAAATAACAAAATTCTTCCACAAAATACTGTATTTTGAGATCTGGATAATCGACGTAAGAGATCATTGCACATTCTTAATAAATTATTTTTGCATGCAACAAAAAATAGGTCTTCTCGCCAAATGTTTACGCCATTTTCAACGTATGTGAATAGTTTTTCGCATTTATTGAGAGTTAAGGCATCAAATATATCTCCGAGAAGTACAACAGGCATTGTTGGAGTGATCATTAGTCTTCTACATGATTCAATGCAGAAATTCACGTAGTTTTCTAGTATACTCGAGGCTTCTGAAAGTAGATCTAAAAGTTTATCTCTGAACGCTTGGTCCATAGCCACTTTTCGATCGCATTCGTTTGCCTTCTTTGAGAATGAATCAAGAAGGTCGATGTTATTTGTTGAAAACGCTTTCGACAGCACATCCTGCAATAAAAGGTTAGAAATTTAATTTAATTATTCTAATAGTTCTAACTTCTCAAATATGGAGGATAGGTTTCTTACCTTATATTTAACACGTAATTCATCAAAACTACTTTTTTCAGACATTATTTATTTTAATATCAATTTATTCAGTCATTGGAATAAATTTTAGTATTAAGGAAAGATGTTTATGTTTAACTTATAACAAATCTTTTCGATCCAGTAAAAGCGGCACTGCAAAGTGCAATCAATTATCAATGCTTGTCTGTTAAGTGTTGACTGTTTGCTGTTGAGACTTGAAAGGTGACACTCAACAAATGATATTTGTCAGTTATCGTTATAGTTATTTTTGTAGGTTTATATAACTTTTTGTTGTTTTGAACTATGAATTTATTGTAAAAAGATTTTAAACACCTTTTCAGGTTATTTATTACTTACTGCACTTTAATAATAATAAACTTATGCAAAGCCCTGCTGGCTTAACAAGAGGTCGCTTCACAGCTGGTTCTGGCATTAAATTAATTTCCGAGGTTTTAAATGCTTGGGAAAATTCCCATGATGCCATTGCGATGTATCAAAGGCTTTTGACTGTATCCACGAAATAATTAAAGAGAAGGAAATAGACTTTGCTGATAATGCAGTGTTCTTGGGAATTACTTTAGATAGTAAACTCCAGTGGGGCCTATACATAGGTCTTTCGAATAGGCTAAGTTCTGCAGCGTTCGCAGTGAAAAAGATACGCGATCTTACACATGAGAATACAACAAAGCTCGTTTATTTCAGCTATTTTCATAGCATTATGTCGTATGGTGTTATTTTGTGGGATAATGCAGCTGACATACAATAGATATTTGGAGTGTAAAAGCGGGCTATAAAAGCGATCTGTGGGTTGTCCCCACGGGAATCATTCCGAAGGAAGTTTAAGGAATTACATATTTTGACTTTGGCAAGTCAATACATTTATGAGAATATTATGTATGTGCGGAAAAATATAGATACCTTAAAAAAGAATAGTGACTACTTTAATTATAGCACTCGTAATAAAGACAAAATTAGCGCACCAACCACAAGGCTGCATGAAACGAGTAAAAGTGAATTGTATGCGTTTTTTCAAAAATCCCTAGTGAGATACAAGTGTTGTCAATAAATAAATTTAAATCGTAAATTAAAGTAAAACTGCTTACTAAGGCCTATTGTAATATATGAATATTTAAACGATCCTAGTGCTTGGATATGAATTGCTCCAGTATAAAGAGGTAACGCGACTGAATAGCTTGGCTGCATTTCCAGAACCTGGGGCGATCGTCAACATCAACGACTGTTTTAATGTAAAGTTGGAATAAACCGTGATCCATGTGGTATCAAATTATTTCAGTATAATTTGTATTAGTATTATTTTCTTATGTAGCCAGATTCACATTTCAAGGATCGCCATGCTCGCTTATATGTCATTGCTTGTGGCGGCATCCATGCGTCGGGTTGTCTCCCAGCCTAAAATATGGCGAGGGGGACCGATGGCTGGCCATGCGTGATACTCGTGAACGGGTGCTACTTGTGGTGACTAGTCGTACTTGAATTCGTGTATATGGTGACGTTAGTTATTTCGACTATGTATTTGCGTGTTGTACCCACGAGAATGTAAGTGCGTCCTCCTATATCATAGTGCCTCCTGCTGATAGAGGATCTTTGACAATCTGAAATAAATCTTTGTTTTTAATTTATTTTATTATTATTTATTACTTAAGATATCATGTGGAACATGGTGTAATGGTTGCAGCTCCTTACAAACGTTGTGTAATACAAAAAAAAACTTGACGAATAAAAAGAGTGTCGGAGAGTTTATTGCCAATTCTTGTCTTCCGTTCTACACCTTTGATTTGAGAGCTTGTAAATGTATAATTAGAAGCATTTAATGTATTTTTTTTTACGTTCATGTACATGTGTACATTGTGTTACCTATATGAATAAATGATTTTTGACTTTGATTAACTAAAAAACCAATAGCAATTGCTAGGTAAAGTAATTCTGTAGTGTTTTGTTTTAAGGTCTTTAATTTTTTTCCGTCTTCAATAACTTTATAACCAGTCAGTACGCTTAGGCAAAACGTCGCGCTATTGTCGATGCATTTTAAACTGAGTCGTCAGGCATGTGCACGCAATGCAAGCCGTTATCGACCTTCATTAGCTATCTGACTCCTGATTGATCTTTACGCAATACGCACAATAGACAATTTATTTAGTAACGTGGTTTTGAATTAAAATAAATGGTGACATCAACGCTCAAGCTAGGGCTGTAATTGACAATGTTTTCATGTTTTTAAAATAATTGAAAAATGTCACCGAGAATAAAGAAGAGCGACCGTGAATCAAATAAACACCGAAGTATCACAGGCAGGCAACCCGAATGAACCAGGAGCAAAAGTTAAGAATTCATCGACTGTAGCTTTGATGTTAGCGTACTAAAACGTACCATTGATTCATTTTATGATAACAGGGAATATCCATCGGTGGCTAGAATTCTAGAAAAATACCAAGATCATATGCCTAATTTTAGTGCGGGATATTCTTCAATGATAAAAATATTGACGAAGGTCGGTTACAAGTTTTTAAAAAATGCGTTTCGAAAAGTAGATATAGTCTGTGCCAGAGTAGACTTTCTCAGGAAAACCAGCCATCAACGGCCACGAATTTATCTTGATGAGACTTGGGTCAATTAAAACCACTCGAGAAAACGCAAGTCGAATGATGGTGGTTTCAAGAAGGTAACCGTAGGTAAGATATGGATAAGGTTTTTGAAGAACTAAGAAATATCCCTAGAAAAGATAAAAACGATCAATTCAACGTCAAGTTTTTTAACATGTTTGTGGGGAAATAAAATAACATAGATTCGCGTTGTTAGTTATTTTGTTTTATTAGGAAACTTTATAAAAAACAAATAGAACTGTCAAAACTGTTACAGCAGTTTCAAGCCTGTCCTAAGTTGAAGTTATAGAATTGTAAAAAGATTTAAGAGATTACGAGAGAAAAAGGATATAACCGCATTTTTGGAAACCTACAATTAATAAACCATTTCCGGGTAACTCATTATTTATCTATAAAGTTTCGTTGATCTATTATTATTTTATTTAACATACACCGGTATTTATAACTATTAATTACCTAAAATATGAATTACCCCCTCTTTTTAATCACTACCGTTCAATGAGTTTAGGAGACTACTTTTAAAGATGAAAAATATCGAAGAAAAATCTGCTTTCCGCAGTTACAGTCTGTGGTGATCTCAGTGGCGATTTGACCTGGTTGTGACAGTTGACTTCTGGATGACATTTGCCCATTTATGTGGCGGCTGGCGTCAGTATTTGTTTAAATTTTTTTGTTTATTATAATAATATTTTGTATTACAACGTAGACTAAGTTAAGGTTAATAAATAAGAATTCATTTTAGAATACAATAAATATTATACTATATACACACTATTAAAATATTCCAACATGGATCGAAATATGAGGTGAGTTGTAAGAAGCTTTGTTGTACTATTGTGGAGAAGCACACCTTTCACATTTTCTCGTTTCTTAGTTTTAGAGCCATTATTTCCATGTGTAACATTACATAATTTATAAATATATCCTCAACCGTGTCTACTTCACAATTTTCATATTATTACCATTATGCTACATGTTTTGAAAGAAACAATAGAACAAATAACACGTTTCAAAGTTCGCAAATTGTTTTATCACATATAATTAATATTTCTATTACTTATATAAAACTCATAGTAAGTTCATTATAGTTTATGTACGAATACAATAAGCGGATTTTTTTTTTCATAAAATGGAAATGTTTTATATGTTTATTATGTATTTATATTTTTATTGATCAGAACTTACTATTTATCAATAAATATTTAACTCTTAACTCTAACTCTATTCGAACTGTGATTGATTTTTATTAGTCCATTAATTTTTTTACTTCAAAAATGTATTTCATGTTTGTGTTATGTTATGTTATGTTTAGTAGATTAAAAAAGCTAATTACAGAATATGCTTGCTCTTTATTATGACATTTAATGTGATGAAAATGTTAGTTAAATTTATTAAATAAATAATACCAGTGAACTTGTTTTGTTTAATGTTATGAAGCTTATTTTATATTAAATCAGTTTGTATGATCATCATTCTTTATTTTATTTCACAGACAAACTCAAATCAGAAATAATGTGCTAATTATAAATAATTTTTTTCAGATCAACTTATGTCAATAGTGGACCAAGGTCTCTACCACACATTGGCAGCAAACGTCACAATGGTAATGGCCATAATGGACCAAGACTGAGCCCTCCAGCTCAAACTACAGTCAATATACATACTAACAATAATAACAATGTTAATAATGCCTGCAGTCAACATGATGATCTCATTAATTATATTTATGATTCTTGGAATAAGGTATGGATTAATTCGCTATATTGTCTCAATCAACCAATCATTAACGGGTATTTTAATAAACTTAGTAGAACAAAAGGCCAAAAAAATATCAACAATGGGTACTGCACTTTTTTACACTATGAAAATGTGAGTACTCTATGTTGGGATTTCTAAATAAAAATGTAATATACCTGTTAAGAAAAAAGCAAGAAGTGTTATATTTGAAATATTATCTAAGTCATGGTAAAGCTGATGTTTCACTTAGAAGACTTATTTGTTACCTGCCTCTGTCTTTTATGTTTTGCAAAAATCATCCCGAATATAAAATTATATTCATGAAAAATAATATAATCATATCTGTATATTATATCATTTTCCCTTCTTCAATAATTTTTTATTATATATTTTGTATACAAATCTAGTGTCCTCGGCGATAATGTAGCATTTTGTTTTTGAAAGAATTTAATTTGGTGGAAATTATGTTGGTATAACATTCCTTGTTATATTGTATAAATATTATAAATTTTCAGGTGACCCGTGAGTTAGAAAGAGGCAGTGAAGAGGCAAGATATTACCAAGAGCTTCCGCCTCTGCAGTTGGCTAACTTCAGACCATTTGATCTTGTAGAATGGTGGGGACGACGGCGAATTCAGTCAATTAATAGAAACAAACATTGATCCTAGTTCATGCAATTGGTATTGTATGAAATTCATGTCTCATTCTAACAATATACTAAATTCCATAGATATCAAAAATCCATTAGAAATTGTTGAATTTCAATTAAGACACATAAATTCCAATATACTGCATAATTCACAAAAAATATGTTTGAGTAAAAATAAGTTAGAATTACCACATTTAAACAAATTTATTAAAAGGTAGATAAAATATACATTTAAAATTTTTATACAAGTTCATGTTATAATTAACGTACATTCAAAAAGCAATAATTAGGAGCTAGTTTTTTTAAAGGCTTTTTATGTCTGTCATTTAGCTAAAATACATGTTTTACCAAGAAACAAAACAATAATAGCATTATAATCGCGTCTATTTTAAATAATGTATCAAACAGACATACTAGTAGTGTTTTGACATCTTTTTCGTTGGATAACAATTTTTTACACTGACTTCCGTTAAAAAATGTGTTATATTTTACAGTGTATGTTTAAGATTTCATGTAAAGGCAAGAATACACTTGATAAACAAAATGACAATGTTGTCTTTTGGTTTATGCTGTATTAGAAATTTTATTAAACTTTTTGAATCACATTCTATATAACTCCCACGTCAGTCAATCGACAATGCTGAAAAGGACTCAAAATGTCTAGTTATTAAATATAATACATTAGCGCTTATAATCGTTAAAAAAGTTTTATTGAAATATGTAGTACTTCCATAAACAAAAGACAATATTAATTTATATATCTATGGTCTATAAAATATACTGTTGACCAATCAAGAAATCTCTGGTCATTTCTGACTTGCATACCAGTAGACACAGTTGAATGAGGTGAATGCTTCCCGAATGTGATTCATATAAGTCTTTATACAAAGTACTTATAATGTATTATTATTGGAAGGAAAGAGGTTTTTCTATGTTGTACTTATATTTAAAAACAATTTTCATTTCCTCATTCCAGACTGATTGATATTCAGCAAAAAAATATTAACACGATCATGATATGCATTGTTTACATTGTTTCCGTAGATTTATTTTAGAGATTAATATGTAAGTTAATTTAGTGTGATTTTCTATTTTAAGCATTTCTTTAGTATCAGCTAGTGTATGTAGTTCATAAATTTATCACAATACTGGGAATAATTTATAAAAATCGATACATAACTGGGCATAGTTGGACTTTTTATTCAAATTAAATATTTTTATCTCATAATAAGTTTTTATATGTATAAATTAATTAAAATAAATAAGGATTTTTTTGCACTTCTACAATAATGACCTTATACTAGATAGGAAAACATTTTTATTATTGCAACATAGATTAGTTACAATAGATAAAAAAACAAATTGTCTATGCCCATTTTGAAGATGGATGCTATAATCACATCTTACATATTTAACATTCCACAGTAAATTGTATTTTATAAGTAAAAGCCTATTACGAAAGAAGTCCTGGGACCTATAACAATTACTTGAAGACTATATGGTCTACTACCTTATCAGAAATATTATTTTTAAGTAATTCTTTGAAAACTAGGTTCCGAAAATTATTCCTTTATTTAAGAATGAAGAGATGACGTCACAATTACAGGGCTTCTTTCGTTAAGCGGGCGCAAGCATTTGAATTGTTGTAAATACGTTACATAGCGTTAAAGCGCTGATAGAATCAGGATTTTAATAAACACATTTTTTTCTATGGATTTATTCATTGATCTACCTCTATTAAATACAATTACCAATTAATTAAGTATAACTCCGATATTTTGATGATATTAAACAATAGTGATGGAGGTTTTGAAAAAATATTAGCGCGCATTTAGCTATTTTGGTTTTTGACAGGAAGGCAACATTAACTTATTTTTCTTAATTCCTTTATTTTACAAAATAATATAGTATAATCACAATATATTACAATAGAAAACCGCTGTGGTTTGTATTAGTGTAAACATAGCAGTCTTGTTTAGGAGCGCGACAAATGCATACAAAAGTAGTTTTTAATTTACTGTTCATGTTGGTTAGCGTTAGGCTATCCAATATCTGACTGGGTAGATAATTTATTAGCCGCGGTAGCAAATATCTCAACGTTCTCTTGCCATATACGTTACTACTATTAGACATTAAGTTAATAGTTAATACATATTTAGGGGTAGAAGTGGGGAAGAAAATTAAAGAATCTTCGAAAGGATAATGTACTGTTTAACTGTATTATATTGCTGTCATTGAGAAATTCTGTTAACGAGTTTATTTATAAATAATCAAATGTTATTTCATATTCTTGGTAAATGCAACATTACTTACCGAATTGGCACTGGGTATAGTGTAACACTTCGAATAAAAGGCAGTAAAAATAAACTACTTTTGAACCTATTTATGTGAAGAGTAAATAACTAGAGTGGTAAGTAGGACATATTTGTTCAAAGTTTCTACGTCTTTGGTCGCATATCAAACAATAAGGCGTCGTTTGTCGTATTTACGTGATGTTCAAGGAGCAAAGTTCGTAAACAGGAGCGGAGCGAGGGCGTTACAAAAGTAATATTTTAATATCCTTAGAAGAGTTTCTCTTTTGTAAGAAAAATTGTTGGACAAGCAGCTTGACTATGAGTTTTGTGATGTGAGTAAAATATTGTAAAATGTATTGGCGCCAAAATGAGACCATGCCATGCCAGATTCTAAACTTAAATGTAATATTCTGTTTAACAGCATTTATGCCCAGACTAAATATACAAGATTTATTTATTTATTCTAATGAACAAACCAGAATATATTCAGTTTCTATATTATTTTTTTATATTGTACTTCTACACCGTACATTGCGGTCATTCCAGCTACGAAAATTAGTATTATATGAAAATAGCGTTTGCGATGGACGATTTTTGTTTACATATTATTTTGAAAGATAATGTTTACATTTTAAATAAATCTTCGTTAAAATATTTTCGCTTATCGCTTGGTCTGTGACCGGAGTTTAAGGCTTAGTAACTAATGAGTTCATGAAGTTCATTTCAGCCAACTTAAACAAGGAGCTTATGTGACTAGCACATTGTTTTTTTGCGGTCGCATTAAGTGGGCAACATCGTTAGTTAACGATATATTAACGGGATAGGTATATAACACATTTCGATTTTATAAGAAAAAATCAATAGCAGACGTAGGAAGTGAAAACTAATTAAAGAAAAAACTTCAAATGTGCAATAATATAATTCTCTATTATAAAGTATTTTTTCTCGCTTATTTAATATATACTAAAAAATATTAAATTGAGTGAGGCGTAATAAAAGCTATTGTTAAAAAATCTGTGCATTTCAAAGGCCTATTTTCCGCAGCGAAAATTGGGACAATGGATTTTCCGACGTGGTTTTTCGATAAACGTTCCTATTGTGTATACATTCATCAGACATGATATAAATATGATGTACATGCTGGGTATATATTGAAGACATTGTGAAAGTTGCAGCAAGAAAATGCCGCCATTGAGAATTTAGGAGTACCTTACCTGTTGGACCTTTTGAGATTTTTTTATATTTCATTTTTTTTATAACATAGGGGGCAAACGGGCAGGAGGCTCACCTGATGTTAAGTGAGGGCTCGCGAGTGCGTTGCCGGCCTTTTAAGAATTTGTACGCTCTTTTCTTGAAGGACCCTAAGTCCAATTGGTTCGGAAATACTTCAGTGGGCAGCTGGTTCCACATAGCGGTGGTGCGCGGCAAAAATTGCCTTGAAAAACGTCGAACGTGGAACGTCGGACGTCGAGGTGATACGGGTAGAATTTTGTATTTTGCCTCGACGTCCGATGCTGAAACTCAGCTGCAGGTATTAATCCAAACAACTCCTCTGAACACTCTCCATGGTAAATGCGGTAGAAGATGCAGAGTGACCCCACATCTCTACGCAACGCCAAAGGATCGAGCCGCTCGGAGAGGGATTGGTCATCGACGATTCTAACCGCTCTTCGTTGGATACGGTCAAGTGGAAGGAGCTGGTACTGGCGAGCCCCCGCCTAGAGGTGAGAACAGTATTCCATGGGCCGTATTTGCGCTTTATAGAGTTGCAAGCGGTGGCCCGGAGTGAAGTACCGTCTCGCCTTGCTGAGCACACCAAGCTTTTTGGAGGCTAATTTAGCCTTTCCCTCCAAATGACCGCGAAACTGAACGTCGTTCGATATGTCAACGCCAAGTTTTTCGCAAACTTGTGTCTTCTTGGGGTTAAATTGGACTAGGTTTAGTCTACCCCAGTCCGAGACTCCACGTAGTAGAGTTTCGACTTCAGACACAAGTTTGTTCCGGTACTCATCGACAACTGCCCGAGAAATACCTGCCCGGCCAGTGTAAAGAGTATCCCCAGTACTGTCGTCCGCATAGCAAGGAATGTTGCTAAGTTGCAACATGTCATTGATATGCAGAAGAAACAGGGTCGGGGACAGAACACAGCCTTGTGGGACCCCAGCATTCACGGGTTTAAGGTCGGAACATGCTCCGTCGACGACGACCTTGATGCTCCGATCGGCTAGAAAGCTGGAGATCCAGTCGCATAATTTCTCCCGTAGGCTGGAAGCTTCGAGAGCAGTGCTCTGTGCCACACCCGATCGAAGGCTTTCGCTATGTCCAAACTAACCGCTAGCGCCTCCCCCTTGGACTCAATCGCCTCTGCCCATCTATGTGTAAGGTATACTAGAAGGTCACCAGCCGAACGACCACGACGAAAGCCGTACTGATAATCGCTAATTAGCTGATGGCCCTCTAGATACCTCAAGAGCTGGCCATTAATAATGGATTCCATTATTTTGGAGAACAAGGAGGTTATAGCTATTAGACGATAGTTGGACGGATCAGAGCGATCGCCTTTTTTGGGGATCGGATGTATCGAAGCGGTCTTCCAGCACTTCGGGACAGTGCCGAGCGAGTACAGGTACCGGAATAGGCGTGTCAGGACCGGAGCCAACTCAGGAGCACAAGTACGCAGCACAATTGGAGGGATACCATCCGGCCCGCTCGACTTATGAATGTCCAAGGAAGATAGTGCTCTGCGAACAGCACGTTGCCGGAATGTGATTTCCGGCATTGAGTTATCACACCGCGAAATCGCCGGTGGTGATCTCCCCCGGTCATCCAAAGTCGAGTTGGACGCGAAGAGACAGCCCAAGAGGTCGGCCTTCTCCTTCGCAGTGTGGGCGAGCGAGTCATCCTCTCTGTGCAGTGGTGGTATCGATGGCTGACAAAAATTCCCTTGAGAGACCAGAAGGTCCCCGAAGGGAGTTGGGCCAATCTCTCGCCAAATCTGGCGATGTGCTCTGACTTTGCCTTAGCGATTTCCCGTTTGAAGGACCTGGAGGCTGAGTTATATGCTTTTTTATGTTCGCTGGTATTGGCATCACGAGATATCGCCGCTTCCGCCCATGCATTAAAGCATTCTCGCTTTCGACGCGATGCCGCCTTGCAAGAACGCTTAAACCAGGGCTGTGACTTGCCACCGATCGGCACCGCAGAGAATGGAATAAAAAGTTCCATGCCCTGTAGAACCCCTTCAGCGACAGAGGCAGCGACGGAATCTGGAGCTTCCGACGAAAAGCACATAGGCCCCTAAGGGTAGGACTCAAAGAAAGACCGCATCCCATCCCAATCTGCTGACCGATAGTGCCAAATACGACGACAACCCGAAAAACGGGGCCGAGGAGGGCGCGTAGTAGGCACAGTACTCCGGACCACTCAATGATCCGATGAACCCAATGGCGGGTCAACAGAGACCTGATAGGTCTCCGGATGTGAGGTCAGCAGAAGGTCCAACAAAGAGGGTTTATGACCATCCACATCTGGTATTCGCGTAATCGCAGGGACCATTTGTGACAGGTCATAAGCTAAAGCAAAGTCGTGAAAGGATCTTCCCGCGTGATCGGTGGTTTCCGAACCGAGCCAATCGGCATGGTGAGCGTTAAAATCGCCAATTATCACGATTTCAGCGGTAGGAACCCCTTCGAGCAGGGAATCTGTAGCCATTTGGATGTGCTAAATGAGTCGCTCAGTTTCGGTATTTCCGCTATGGGACCTATACAGGCATGCGTAGAATCGCGGATGGTCATCGCAGTCTACGCGCAGCCAGAGGCTAGATAGGTCCCTTCCTTCAAGCGACCCGAGGCGACGAGAACAGATATCCTCTCTGACGTACACGCAAACTCCCGCCCGCGGCACATATGAATGTTCCAATTTGTACCCCGGGTAGGAGAGGTAGGAAGTATCAGCCGGGGAGGATATCTGAGTCTCAGTAAGGAAGAATAAGGCCGGCTTCGCAGTTTCGAGGTGAAAGTGAACCGCGTTAAGATTAGAATTGAGCCCCCTAACATTGGTAAAGTCCACTGAGAGCGTGGAAGGGGATGCCTTCGGTAAATTCTTCCGTTTGCCCCGAGATCGAAACCTATAGTTTTTTGCGCAGTTTTTGCCCACCCCAGAATACGAAGGGCAGCCTGTGCATCCACCACCGAATACTAATTGTTCCGATGATGGACGCTCAGAGGGGGATTCTCCACAGCGGAAACGTGTGGTACCCCCCTGGGGTAATCTCTGTTTAAACTGCATCTTCATATTCTGGGGGTGGGGGGGAATTGATGGGCTCCGGGAGTCTCACTCACCGCACGAAACGCGAGTACAATAAGATGAACCTATTGCATCACTTCACGCCGGTTTTCTGTGAGACAGTGGTACTGCCCCGGTCGTGCCTGCCCGATTGGCTGAAGCCCGAAAGCAACAGCATGGCACTCCCACTAGGAAGGGGGTTGACTGACTGCACTGGTGAAATAACCTCTGTCACAGGTTATTTCATCAGTGGGCGATGGGATCGTCACGTCCCGACGCCTAATTTATTTTTAACAAATTAAAATAAAAACATTAATAGAAAACATAAGTAGAAATTATTATAATATTCTAGTTTATTATATATTATTTTAATATTTTATAAACAGGTATATTGTAACTGAACTCTAGATGTTACTAAATTCAAATGTCGTAATAATATGGATTTGAATCTAATATCTAGTGAAGAAAATGAAGCAAACAAAGGTATATTTATCACGATTAGATATAAATACCATGATCGAAACACAAACAACAAAGTGACAACAAAATAACTATTAGACTCACTATCAGAAAAGACTTTACTACGAAATATTGTTAAACAAAAATCGAGAATTGAGTTTGATTCCTTTTAGAACTAAAATTACAGGTCAGTTAGCAATAACCAATATCCGTGAACATTCGCGACATTTAAAATCACACAGGTCACAGGTGCGCTCACTATTGGCGGTGGAACTTTTTTCAAAGAGATTTTTACTCACATTACCTCTCGTATATGGTCTTAAAAATTGTATTTTTGCTTTTGGTATACCTATAAGCGGGATCGAAAATATCGGTGCTTTGTTCCTGCCATGTTACATAATGTATCTTGACGTCAGTAAACAATTTAAAATTGGCTTAAAATTGAGGCCGGATTTAAAATTCCAATAACGTTTTACGTACAGAGAAGCGTTAATCTTATATGCAAATTACGAAACAAAAAAGGAAAACCACTGTCGAGGATCGTGCGAAGGTTTTATTCGATATATTATCTATTATTACATAGATAATAATAGATATATGTCAACGCAATTTCATAAAATGCATTGCATTTGTTTATAATAGAGTTTCTAAGGCTTTATTTAAATAAAGTTAAATCAAGAGAGTTTTTCAAACGATTGGAAACTTAGAATTAAAAATTTTAGACCCGCCTGATCCCAGAGGCTTGAACGAGAATTGTTTGTTTTGGCTCAGTCCAATGAAAAATGCCTTTCTATTTTGTCCTATAAATGTTTTAAACTGTTAAATTTCTTTTAGAGGAATAAAAGCAAGTATTTCGCTCTATCCTGCGTCAAGGCGCATGTAATATTCACCCCATTAATTATTATATTCGGCTGCTACTAAGAGATCTTAGCTCAAACATTTCATAAAAAAATATTAATAGTCTTAAAAGCATTCATTAAGGTAAGAACCTAAATATTTTATTTATTTCACGATAGTCATAATCGAAAACCTAATAAAGACATTTGTCATTTTCTTAAATCGGTCAGTTACACCAACTGACCGAGTTCTTTAGCTATAATTATAGTTATTAATATTATTAATCACTTTCATGCCCGTTTTCGAAAATAAACGTAAAACGTTATACGTAGAAAAAAGTCACCTCATAAGTATAATACTAAATATGTATTCAAACATTACTGCCTACAGAAAAGACGTTGCTCCGAGTGCCATTATCATTCATCAAGGAATTATTATGGAAATTAATTTATTCCTAAAAGGTATTCGGTACAAAATACCAAATACGTATCGTAGGAAATGTAGAAATTATTCTTAGTTTTCATCAAAGTGATTTACAGTCTTCAATTTCTTTAGAATTAACGAATTGTTTTTAGCCCGGGAGGGAGCGTTGCTATTACAAAAGTCATAGTAAGGCGGCTGATATTAACAGTGATAGTTGATCTTATATGAATAATAAGTGAAGGCAGCGCTGGCTGCGGGTGTGGGGGGCTGCGAAATAGGTAAAAAATCATTAAGTAGTAGTACGCCGGCTGAAACTCTTTTTTAACTAATCTAAAACTTTCCATTAATATTTGTTATCATACTGATTTGAAAAGAAAACGTCAACTGCATCAGGGGGGGGGGGGGAGGATTAAATGAAATCCGAAATATCCGAATGAAATTTAACTACCTCATTCTTTAAATAGTGAAGAGTATGAACACGTCAATCAGCTGCTTGTAAAGCGGTGGAAAGACCGTCAGCTGGTGCAGTAAACATGTAGATTATTCGAGAAATGCACTTTCAGATTATAGTTTTGTCTTCCTTTATTATGAACTAATATGAATTAATATCCTGTGTTAAATGAAACTAACATAAAATAAATTAAAGCTAATATTTAAAAAGTCAACATATAGAAATAATTGAGAATTTTGCAGCAGTTATTCGCTATCGACTCAATCGATTTTTTCAGCTCAGCATGATAATATATATAATAAGATCTATCGAAAAAGAAAGCAAGCAATCGGCGTATAATCACTGCCCAAAATGCAACGCTACCTACCGAACTAATTGAATTAGTGATATATTAATATGTATTTGAAAAAACCCACGGACAGAGTCAGTTGGAAAAAGCTGAAGGAGGCCTTTACCCGCGAAATGGTTCCCGTTCGACGCTTCTGAATTTAGCTTAGGATAAAAAGGTAAATGAATTAATATGTAAAAATTTACACATTAATTCATTTTATGTAATACACATTTAATCTAAGTCTCAAGCCAAAGTCTAAGCTGTATATTATCTTTTTTGTCATGATTGAAAATTAAACGGGCTTTGTTATTATTATTATGATTAATATGGATTTATTATTGGCTTACCTTAGAATATTTCTTTACATCGTTCCTTACATACACGATAGGTTTCTTCCTTTGCGTTTCACAGTCGTATGTGAGAAAATGATCTAGTGACAGTGTGATTTTAAGAAATAATTATTATGGTTAACTTACAAAAGCCATTGAATATAAAACGGTTAAATATTTTTCGATTTAAGATGCTTAATTAGATTAGTACTTTCATTCAACATCAAAGTTTTCAAAGATGTTTCGAGTGCTTTCAAGAATTGCGCTTAGTAAAAAGTTCAGGTTTCCGTTAGTGTAATCGTGTCAAACATAATCGATTGTGGAGTTCCATTTAAGTTCGGCGAAGGATTTAAATAGGACGGAAACTGGTCCGCCGTGGCGAACGGATTGTTGAACAGAAAACCCTTCTTAGCTGTAAAAGGAAATCGGCAAATAGTTTTTCCAGGGCAGGACCAATATATGCCCTACTATTTAATACATTGGATAACTTTTACGTTTCTCCTTGATTTGCATGTGAACATTTTGAAACTTTAGTTGTTGAACACAAAACTGAATTGCGCAGTGTGAACTAAACCAAACGTAAACTAAAATGCTTGTCTAGCCCCAGCTAAAGACGCGTAAGGTATGTGTAAATTATTTTACGATAGAAGATTTCCTACACCTGATCAAAGAGATTATACTGTAGTTAGTACTCGGTTGTTTAGATAGGTCGAAATAATATTCGGCATTTATTAGAAATCCTTAAGTAATATATAATCTTTTTAGCGGCATGTTGATTTCAGTAATATTTGGGGCTTCTAGTCAAAAGTTAAGCCGGGCCCTCTTCGCGTAATACCCGCTGAGGTACCTACATAAAGGGATTTCAACTAGGTAAATATTAAGTATTGGCTTTTCTAAGCCTATTTGAGAACGTGACGAACAAGCTAAGTACACCCAGTGGTATTTTGGTCAATTCTATTATGTTTGTCTATACATTATATTGTTCAATCGAAAACAATAGCTGATCTATTTTTCGTACTCTATTAGACTGTACGTGTACTATCTATACTAGTTCTTATTTCCGGCGAATTATTACGTAAAAGACTACTTGAAACAGAAATATATACAGTCTTATCTTTCGATTACTTACTTCGAAATTGTAAATGACAGACAACACCCAACACTAAATCTAAAGATACAATTTGACGTGATAAATAGACATACAAATGCTTTTACTTAAAAAAAATATACTTGAATATTAGGATAATTTTGAGAACATTCAAAAGAACCATATATTATACAAAACTGTAAGTTCTTACTTCAAAAGTACTAAGTAATGTCATAGACTGAAGTTAATACGTACATAGATTAGATATAAAGTGAAATTCCATGTCTTGCCGAACTTAGTACATATGTATATAACAATATATAAACAGAAATGGTAGGTACAATATGAGATCGTCAATCCTAAATGCATTTTAATTCCTGAGTTTCAAATCCGTGAAAATTTTTAGAGAGAATTGATTATATTTTATGTTGATATAAAATTTGAAAAAAAAACCTCCGTCCCCTCCGGGCTTAGTTAGGTATTTAAAAATTGTTTGTTAAAAAACTGATAAACAAATAAAAGCAAAGTCGTTGAACATTGAAAACGTATTCCAAACTCGTCAAGTGCGGCCTGCTACAAAACTTTCGTGACACTCGCTCGAGTTCTTTAACCATCAATTAGGAAGAATTTGCAATAGATTTTACTCCAAAGGATTTTATTTTTGTAGTTATAAAACAATTCTCAGTCACATTTATGTTCAAAAACAAGCACAAAGCATTATTACAATTTCTAGTTTTATGTACGTTTATGAATGAAACGAATACATTATTTCATAATTAAACAAGATTAATTTAAGAAACTAAACGGCTTAAATATGTCTTTCCGTCTTTGATTTTGTTCCATTTGGTACAGGACAAAATCTCTGGACCTGGGGTTCAATTGCACATGGGCTATTTAAGATTTTTTGACGCCATTCCTGACTCAACGTAAAAGTATCGCAATACATTGATTAAATGCTGCCAGTATTAAAGCTACATTGCCACAGGGACCAAACCAAATTTAGCAGATTGAAATTGCCAAAAATTATTACTGAATGATAAAGATGGAGAATAAAGAGGCAGACAGAGAAAGAGATGGACAGACCACATAAAGAGACTAAGAGGCACAACATGGACAAGAAGTGCTAACATTAGAAAATAATGGAGCCTCTTCCAGGTGCTCACCAGATCACACAAAACCGGCACATCTGATGTATTAGATTAAGTTAGGTTATGTAACATAAACAAGTGTTTATATATAATATTGGGTATCAGGAATAAAGGCTTAATAACATTAATAATAATATATTTTTCGTAGATAATGTTTGTAGTTTGCGTAGCGCGTAAGCTGTTCCAAGCACGACGGTTTTTTACCGTAGTGTGATTTTATTGATATAAAATCTTTTTTCTTACTCCACATAGAAGAGGCAGATACTATTTATAATGTAATCGGAGAGCTAAGTTTTAAATGCACATATAAATCTTTTAAGAAGTTTTATAATAATGTACCTTACCAACCAGTACAAACATTTGGTCTATTTTCTACGGTCTACGGAGCTTTTGTTTTTTTTTTATAAAATAGGGGGCAAACGGGCAGGAGGCTCACCTGATGTTAAGTGATACCGCCGCCCATGGGCACTCTCAATGCCAGAGGGCTCGCGAGTGCGTTGCCGGCCTTTTAGGAATATGTACGCTCTTTTCTTGAAGGACCCTAAGTCGAATTGGTTTGGAAATACTTCAGTAGGCAGCTGGTTCCACATAGCGGTGGTGCACGGCAAAAATTGCCTTGAAAAACGCTCAGTCGTAGAACGGCGGACGTCGAGGTGATACGGGTGGAATTTTGTATTCTGCCTCGACGTCCGATGATGAAACTCAGCTGCAGGTATTAATCCGAACAACTCCTCTGAACACTCTCCATGGTAAATGCGGTAGAAGATGCAGAGTGACCCCACATCTCTACGCAACGCCAAAGGATCGAGCCGCTCGGAGAGGGATTGGTCATCGACGATTCGAACCGCTCTTCGTTGGATACGGTCAACGTACGTAATTACTTTTTTTGAGTTAAATTAAATATAACACTGGTCTAAGTTTTGTTTAGATTAGTTTAGTAGAACAATAAGAAATAGCTTTAAGATTTAAGTTGGCGCCTGATAGTACCGGTGATCCCAGAACTGGTACTTTCCTCGCTTAACTAATCGCAATAAAGTGAGGAAATGCTGGTAGCATTAAAGGTAGCTGGTAGCAGCTACAGGCACCAGACTTTTTAAATTTGTTTTAGTTTTACTATTACTATGTTAACTAAATCTGTAATAAAATATTTTACATAAACCTAATTGCAATCCCAACTAATGTGTTCTGTCTTTTCATCATTGCGTAAGCAACATAAGACAGAAAGAGACGTAAGCGTACTTTCAAAGAGCGCAATTAGACTTTACGACTAAGTAAAACTGTAGGACAAAAATGGATTTTTTAAATTATTACCAATTCTCAAATCAATAGAACTCTTTGCTAACCATTATTTTTTATAAGCTATATTGTTTGATATTAAAAACCGTGACAGAAGTTCAATTATAGTAGTTAATTATGCCTCCGCTACCCGTTTATATTTTAAGTAACAATACTTGTAATAATAATACTATGTAGGTTAAGAATATTGTAAATAATGTATATTTGTGACACGGTAACATTTACTTTGAGAAATAACTTATAGCAGAGAATTGTACCAAAAATGCTTGTATTGCATCTGGAACATCTGAATTTTTTGGCTTCATGTAGCACTCAATTCGTAAGACGTAGTAGGCGGCTGTTAGAAACTCAATTAAATCACCAATGACGCCACTCCTTTCTGATCTCAAATTGTTCCTTGTAATATTTTTTAATTGGTTTAATTTTAATTATATTTTTAGTATGTTAAGATACTTAATTACAGTATCCATTATTCAATTCAGTATGAACAAATACATAGGAGCCTTTTAGTAAAATCTTTTTGTTGTGATTTGTGTGTTCCTGGTTGGTAAACATTTTATAAAACGATAAAATTTAGTTTAAATTTAAAAACTTTTTAGTTCGAAATTTGAATTCTTAATCAACATTTTGTAAAGGTATCATTGTAATGGTTGTATAATATTGTTTTTAATTTCATTAGGATTTTAGTAAGATTAAAATATTTAAAAATTATATTGCGATACCTTTTTTTCTTTTTATAGTAATTGAAAGCCTAATATATAAACTCTATGCGATATATAGAGAATCTATTTGTTGTGAATAATTGTGTGTTCCTGGTTGGTAACAAAAATAGTAGAAAAAGATAATATGAAGAACTTTTTTGAGAAGATTATGAGAAGATTTTAGTTCAGTTTTGTAATCAACATTTTGTAATAGTGTAGCTCATTGTAACGATAGTGTAATATAAAAATGAATGCCAAATTTTATAAGTGTTGAAAAGTTTCATATAATAAAACCAGAGAGTTAACAATTGTTAAAACTTTTTAATTTGCTTCGAAAACCTACTTCAAAACATTCGCCTTTGTCGTCGGGATCAGTCGTTTTTTTTTAATTTTCTGATGCAATTAAAAAAATTACAAAAAACCATAGAACGCGATAACCAGCTCATACATTAAACTGTAAACCACGCTCTCAGTAGAATTGCGCATGTCCTATCGTTATACAGCTGCAATAGATAACCTAATATTGTGTCCACTTATACTAGTATATACAGTATTAGTATTAAGAACAAATAATTACATCAGTATAAGGAATAGGAGCGCAAGCAAATCTCTATCCAATTTAAAGCCATGGTCTGGTAGATCAACTAGATCAGTCTAAGCGTCGGCTGAAGCTGACTGCGTCGCAGTGCTAGCGTTGGTGGACTGGGTCTCTGCGTTGGGTTCTCGGATGCCCATCCATGGCAGCCTCTTCTCAAGCTCAGCCCTGTTAAGAAATTGTTTTAGTAGATTTGTTTTGGCGTAAAATTATTAGCTATACACTATTTGCAGAGCAGTGTTGGCCAATTGGCATTAGCGTGTGACTCTCATCTTTGAGGTCGTAAGTTCGATTCCCGGCTGTGCGCCAATGGACTTTCTTTTTATGTGCGCATTTAACATTCGCTGGAAGGGTGAAGGAAAACATCGTGAGAAAAGCAGCTTGTCCAAAGACCAAAGAGTCGACGGCGTGATTCAGGCACAGAAGGCTGATCAGTTACTTGCCTATTAGACAAATAAACATGAATCAGATACAGAACTCTGAGGCCCAGACCTAATAAGTTTGTAGCGCCACTGATTTTAAATACCAACATATTAATTACTTATTAGCTACGTCCAATCTGATTGGCGATTGTTATTTTACCTGTATCTTGGGTGGTTGATGGCGTATACCCATGGGTCAATACAGGACACACTCTTGGCAAAAACTGCTGGGATCATGGTTACATGGGGAGTCAACAAATTCCTGAAAACAAAAGTATTAATGTTCTATTTCTTTATATTTGTGCTTTTATAAGTAAAGTGATTGGTCCATGCAACTTAAAAGGAATTTCGTAGAAAATTTATAAATAATAATGGATGCATTAAGATAAACCAAATATAAATGGACTCAAATCTTTGAATTTAAGAAGCTGGATTAGTGTAATCTATGTATTTACCTGTCTCCAAAGGTGCCAATCATGGTCACAACAGCGTAAGGTGTCCAGGCGCAGACGAACAAGAAGAAGATTGTGAACGCAACCTTGGCGATTCTGATTTCTACACTCTTGCCGGCATCATCCTTGTTGGAGGCTAGAGATTTGACGTTCATCTTCTTGGCTTGTTCACGAAGCATTTTCTCGTGGAGGCGGACCTTTAGAAGCGTAATGGTTTTAATTAAACACTCTAGGAGTCGCTAAATAAACGTTATGCCATTGATAGTAATAGGAATGGATTCTGATATCGTCATAATATTAGTAGACAATATGCTATATTTTGACTTGATTAAATGGCCAATTGAATATCTCAGAGGTTATGGGTTTTAAAAGGTTTCATATTATACTTACAGCGCTGAACAGCTTCGAGTAGAAGAAGCAGATGAGGACCATTGGAATTACGTAGCTCCAAACGAAAATGCAGGCCACGAAAACCCTGGTGTCAGAGTCGTCAGTGAAAGAATCGAAAGAGCAAGTTGTCAGGAAACCCTCTGGAAGAAAAATGTTATTATCGGCTTTATTGGACGATATTTTAATTGGCATAACACTACAATATGGATCCCGAGATTTAGATTCGCTGCACATTAGATTTCAAGTAATGCTGTATTAGTCTTGCTTTGATGGCTTTTACCAGTCCCCCATATCTGTTAAAGAAATAAAGGTTGGGTCACCCCAATTGTTACTAGAACTGGATCTTATAGTTATCATATTTTATCAATTTTTTAGTTCGTTAATAAATTAAGAGCTGAAACCTGAAATTGACTCCAATTTAGCTTTCAATAAAAGAACTTATTAAAGATATTATCGATGAAATTTTCTTACGTAAATGCTTTTACTCGCGATTTGCCACACAAATGGTGTTCGTTACAAGTGGATTAGCTTGGATTATTCTTGCATATTACATTACTCATTACTGATACTACTAATTCTAAAGGCTGTATAGTTTGTTGTAAAATATAATCTTTGCAAAGATAATTTTAATTTCGAAGTTACATATTATATAGCATTTAAGTTTAGATATGTTTCGTCGTGTCGAAGACCTTGAAATGGAAAAGTCATAGTTTTATCATATTTAAGAAATATTTGTGTTTCCATACGTCATTTCATAATTAGTTCGTAATTTACCTTATCTTTCCGTCCATTTTTGTACTATTAGTAGTGTTAATATTAAATAACAATTGACACTTATTGAGAAGAAATATAATATTTGAATAAGTTTTGTTGTTGCATATTTTGAAATTTTGTAAAACAGAAACATACCTGGTACAAACTTGCCCCAGACCCTGGTGAGCGGCAGAATGGTAAATGGCAGGGTCCAGAACCAGGTGAATACAATCAGAATAATCGCTTGGACTTTGTTAATTCTACCGTCGATCGGGCACGAAATGGTCCTGTAAAATTATTAATTTGGTTAATTTGTCGATGAAATTTCCGTGTACTAATTTCTCTTATGCTAAATATCACGAATTCTGTATTAAGTTTGTTTGTCTCAGACAAAAATTTAATCATAAAATATCTATATGAGTTTTTATTTACACAATTGCGTTGTGTTACTTGTATTGAATGTTATTATTATAAGTTTGTTTATACAACGTGTGGGGTGAATTGTATATATAAACGCAGGACTGTTTAAATGACAGTCCAATATTATAAATAAATTATAAACTAGGCGTTATAGCGATGTCTTTTTAAGGATATTCTCGACCGCTGCTTACTTATATCTGTCGAATGCAATAACGGCGTTGGTAATAGCCGCACCGATTCCTGAAACGGAACCAAGAGTGGCATATATATCGCAGCCGAGCTGATAGCCAAGCATCTTCTGGAAGAATGAGTTCATGATGAGGTGAGGCATCTCCAACATCATCACCAGGTCGAATAGCGCCAGGTTCACGATGAACATGTTACTAGCCGACCGGAGGGATTTAGACCTGAAATTATTTGCATTCTTAAAACTTCGTTTGCATTGCATTGTGTCAGATTGCAGACAATTTTGTAGTTTTATAGATTCTTTTATAGTCATGGGCATCTTTTTCTTCTCTTTCCCAAATAATTTTACGAATATGACAGCATTTCAAATGGTCCAAGTTTGAATCATGTTTCAATTGTTTTATAGAAGCAAGAATAGTAAAGAAACAAAGTAACACGTACGTGCTGAAGATCCATATGACGATTCCGTTGCCGCACAGGGATGACACCATAAGCATAGTGTAGATAAGAGCTAACATATAGTGCCAGAATTTGTCGACCGCCGCGAAGTTACGCCAGTGTTCGTGCACCAGGTCCTGGTGTTCTGGAGGGATGTTGAAGCCCAGCATGTTCTGCTGGACCTCATTTGATACCCTAAAATTGTATTGTATAAGTATGTATATAGTTTTGAGTCCCTAAAAAGCAAGGTAGGTTTTATGATAAAAACTAATGTTGTGTAATTTTTATCAAAACATTTTTGTTTCTCCAAAAAACAACTATTATCTTGTATCAAATAAAGGCTCTGTAATAAAAAATAATATGACAACATCTCAAACGCAATTAAAATGTTTGCATTATACAATTTTCGTGTAACAATCGTGAGACATAAGAATAAGGATTCATAAGGAAGCAAATCTCAATAACGCTTGACCCAGTTTTGAAAAATGTTACGTAGACGAATTGGAAAGTACAAAGGCCATGAAGAATTTCAGACTTGAGGTCAGAGAACTTGTCTAACTTTTCCAATTTATATTCAACTGTATTCAGGGGCGACGCAGTGGAATTGTTTTACCGATTTATTCCCTCTATCCCGAATGGAATTTACTGCGCGAGTACCTGCATTTTTTCAGAGATTGATGTTTACATTCAACGGGAGCGGTTTGGCGAGATCCAGTTACGGATATGAAATTCAGCTTTGAAATGCTATTCTTTGAACTTTTGAATTGGAATTTAATAGGTCATCAAGATATTAAATTCACATCGGGGTTTCAATTGAAATATATTTTTATAATATATATTTTGACGGACGTAATATGCGATCATATGAAGAATACACAGAAAACACGTTAAGTGAACCCAAAAAAGAAGTTTTACAATTGGAAGCGCTTAGTTTCATTAACCATAAAAACTTGAAATAAGATTAAAGAAAAAGATTTGTTCATTTGGTATGCTGATCCCGGTAATATGTGAAAGTGGTAACAAGGACCTAGGGTTGTGTTAGAGCTACCTAACAGTTACAAAAGCTAGATGGGAAAATACGAAATACTTGGTTTGTGAGTTTGCAGATAGCCAAAAATCACCGCTGAGGTCCATTTGAAGGTGTTGGGAGTATCCAGGAATTAGCACAGCCCGTAACAAAAATGGGGCACTGCATATTCGCGGTAAATTATATATAGTACTACTCAGGATTTGCAGAAAGAAAAATGTGTTTGAATAAGAATTTTACTTACATTTTGAAGGCGTAGGCGATGGCGCCGCCATCGGCCGTCGCGTTAACGGTGTCGAACATTGCGAAAAATTTAAAAAAGGAATTTGAACTACTGTCTATTGACGAAGTGAGCAGTCCGACATTTGAAGTCGCTTCTCACTTGTGCTGTACGGTGTCCGATGTACACTTTTTATATCCGCCGAACAGAGCGTGTCTCTTAATTCCTTAATTTAATAAAAGACATTCTTATACTTTCATTGAAATCAAGCCTGAAGTTATGTGAACATTGTTCTCAATCTTTTACATTTATTTATTCTGTGTAGATAAAACAATATTTATATATGCACAAATATATTATTTTTAAGTACGAAACGACGTTTATAACAACTTGAATATGCAAATCACAAAAAGCTGCCGCGAGGACCAAACTTTTTAAAATTGTTTTAATTGTCTTTTTATAAATTTGTTATTATTATGCACGTTAAGAATATTGTACTGACGTTAATTGTCATCTTAAATGACCTATTGTAATTGATAAAAATACAAAAGATACCTCAAGTGCATTGGAAAGTACGCTAGAATACTCTTAACGATGAAATCTCCTCGTTAAAAGAAAGTGGAAGCTTTCCTAACAAATTTTCTTTAGAGAAAAATGTCATTTAAAAAGTATAAATAGCGTCCTTTCTTGCTCTAAAAAGCTTTGTGTTAAAATTTGTTTGTATAAATTAGCTAAGTTTTTGATACAATGATTTGAGAAAATGTCTGGTTAAAATATTACGATCGTACGATTTGACACCGTATTATCAAATCGAAAAATTTACTCACTATAGAAGTATAAATGGGACTAGGAATTTAAATTACGTGTTCCGAAAACACAATATTGAAGCGAACCTTTGACCCTTCAGGGTCTACTCGAACCTTCAAAATAAATCGAATCACGTCATAATTTAAACTAGTTCATTAGGATGGCAACAAGATTGTAGGGCAATGCCCAGTTTAGACACAAGCAATCCTCGCATCATGCCCGATAAACGTGCCGGGAATTTGCCCCTACGACTGAAATTTGGGTTCACGAATGTCCATACAAGTTCTCAAAGAGATTATTAAACTAAAATGTTTTCAGGGAGAAGATTGCTCTTGAAAACACAAAGAGTATTTTAAAAAGACAGACACAAAATTGTTATTTTTGTTACAAAATGTGTACCAAAAATGTATGTGTGCATTTACCACCACAAACGCTGATTTGCATTCCATATCCCATTTTGGAATGTATATTTTAACAATCTCAATTAAAAATGTATGATAACGCGATAGTCTCCGTTCATGCTTCAGATGTAAGCCATAAACCCTGAATCTGCCTTTGCTTTCCTATTTATTTTCAACCATGTCCGCTTTTGTTTGATATTAACCTTCAGTAATTTGTCTCAAATGGAACAATGATGTATACTTTTTTATTATTAAAATATGGTTATCCAATTTCAACTATTGTGTTCACAATTATTAGTTTGCCCTTGTTTTTTTCTCAAACATGAGACATGTTACAAGGAGGACAATCAGATACCGAAAGTATGTTATAGAAAGGATATTCACGTGTGAAAATAACAAGAGAACTTTAGAAGGCCCATTGCTAACGGAAACAAGAAAGAAGAAGATTAAAGATTAAGATCCATTAAATTTGATTTTGACGAAGAGATCTCTTCAATTTCTTACATGTAATCTAAGATAAATATTTAATGTTACGCAAATCATCAATATAATAAACAGCTATGTAAAGAGGGTTAACCATTTTTGTTAAAGCTTAATTAAAGTTATAAGCAAACGATTCAGTTTCACGCCACGGTAGCAGATTATGCTCGCTCCGATATGGTAATAGCTGTGCGTGTCACACGCATCTTAATTGTAAGTCGGACGTGAAAATTCAATAATCCAACGCATAATTAGTTGTCAAGCTGTATAATTAAATACGAAAAAGTTTCGGATTGTGCGATAAATTAATCTGCCAAAAATGGGACAAATTTCAATAATTACTATATACTATCAGACAATCAATTAAATTTATAGTTTTGGGACACTGAAAAAGAAATATTTTCGTCTAGTTATATCATCACAAAGTTTTCCCGAAGAGGGAGACTACGCATCTTCACTTGCCACGGACCTGACATACCTCTCTCGCTTCATCCACTTACAGGACATTCACTATGCTCTTCGGTTATGGTTTCTTAATATATCCCTTCTCTAGTCCAGGATTATGTGGAGGTATGTGCAAGAAGGCCTACCCAATCCGGCCTCACCATCCACGGTTGCTTAAATATTTTGTTTGTTTGTTATATTTTTGTTTTGTGTCATAACGTATATTTGTTTTCCCTAACAAGTTAGATACCTAACATTAAATAAAAACTTTAGGCTGTCATCGTTGCCGTGTATATTAATTGACCATTAGGGGAAAGTTGCGAATACCAAGGAAGCCAGATATGATTTTCATATCGAGACAAATTTCCGGAGTAGTGACCAAGGAGTCGCAGCGGCGCCCGTCAATATGAATAGTGCGGCTATAACTCTCCAGAGAAAATAGAGCCTCATTTTATTAGGCGTATAATGCGAACGATCTTGTTGCTCCATTTTTACTAACGTCCCTTGATACGACACTGATCAAACCTATTGGGAGAAATGCTATACAGAACATTTACGAACTCATAAAACAGCTAGAAGATAGGTTGGAGTATAAACTGCCCATAAAATTTGGTGTTAATTTCTCACTTGGATTTTGGATGAGAATATATCAAATAGTACCGAAATTTCTGATTTAGCTAACAACTCCAATTTACCATTTATATATCTACATTACATTTAATTAAAAAACTGGTTATATTCGCAGATAAACAAAAATAATTTATGCCTCACAATTCAAATGGCAGGGCGAGGCACGTAGCCCGTTATACAGATGACAGATGGTCAAAGACAGTTACTGAATGGACTAGTTCAAAAGGATAACGAAGCAAGGGCAGACCAATACGATGTGCCAGTGAGATCGAAATGTTAGTTGCAAGAATCCCGGACAGGGGCCGCAACTTGGAGTAGTAAAATTCTATATACAGCCAAAACCGTTTACGACGATATCGTTCAGAACAACGTACCGGTCATTATGACCAAAATCAAATGTCGATTCGATGTCGTTATGACAGATTTTGACTGTATATCTATTTTTGTATAATGTATGACAATAAGATGTGCAGATGGGCTTATTGTTATTATATTTAATATATAGATGTATATATTAAAATATCTCGAAAATGTTTGAAAAACATGGTTAACCACTATCTAGAGGTAAGTACGCATGTAAAACGATTAAACTCATTTATAATGGTATTAGAATACCTATTAAATTGCGTCACCAGACGCATTGTTAGAATGCATTTATTTGCACTAAGAGGGGACGAGCAGACGCGTCCATGTAAGTGATCAATCACAAAAAGTCCTTAGATATTTCTTGGATTTCATCCAAAAACTCGCATTCCCATTTGTTATAACTTCTTATAAAGAATTATATAATGTCAAAAGAAATCAATTCGTTCGAGTAAATTTGGAAACTAAAGATTCTACAGAAACGACATTTCAAGATACTGCAATTCAAGACAAGTTTGCACAATGCACAGACTTGGTCTAATATTATCGCATTATTTCTAATAATATAACGTTACGCCAAAATTATGTCACTTCATATTCGGTGCCAAGCTGTGTACATAATTGGTTTTGGACAGTGCGGTCTGGCAAGGGTTCTAAGCTATGTTTAGCTTTGATAGTTAATCTAAATTAATGTTTAACAGTTTATTTATTATGCCTTCTTTTCAGATCTCAACTGTAACCCACAAATACGTTTAGTTCTGGGATTCAGATTTCTGTATTAATAATTTGTTTTCACTAATGGTAATAGCAAAACCCGGTTTCCTGACGATGTACGACGATGACCCACATAGACAGAAAGTCTATTGGTTCAGAGCCTGGAATTGAAGACTTCAGGGATAAGAGTCGCAGGCACTAATCCAACACAGCTCAATATCTCAAGATTTACTTCAGATCTCCATTACTACAGTGTATATCCATGGCTTAAGAGGAATAATTTCTTTACAGTATTTTAGAAAATCAGCACTTAAATAAAATAGTATTTTGCATATCGTAGAAGTCGGGAATTAAAGAAACTTTTATGTCTTATAATGGTCACTATTATACTAAAAATGGCTAGTAAAAAGTAAAACTACTGCAGTGTATTTCGTACATATTTCATAAAATGGCCGTCTAATCTTAAAATTCCAGTATTAGAGTGTCTGTTAATGATTATGAATTATTTATTGACGAATTATTACAATGAAACTCATTTGTTTTAAAATAGGTCGTTTCGAACAAAGCTACAAAAAGTGACCAACGACTGCTGTTAAAATAATAGCTCCTTTGAAAGAAATCCTCATTCATTACAATGAATGTACCTACAATGGAGCTTACAAAACAATTTCTTACTCCCGTCTAGGCAACTACTATCTTACGTTGCCTCATTTTCTGTTTCATTACAATTCAAGCCGGGATGAACTTGAACCATTTTGTTATTTACTTTTATAGACACTTGGAATAATTAATTAGAACGCCCGCGAGTTAGCTATAAAATGCTAGACTTTTCTAGCACTACTACAACTCGGTATAATATAATTTTTGTTTAACAATATAATTTGGCCATTTCTTCCATCAATCGAATAGAATCGATCATACCATACTTAAAATAGGTAGCTATAGCTAACAGTAAAGGTTTTAAAAAGAGAATTGGAAGTAGATTCATAGCTTAGTCCTTAAAATATATTGTCAGTAAAAAAGAGGTCTGGGCGTCTTTCTGATTCACGTTCATTTGTCAATCTAATAGGCAAGTAGGTGATCAGCCCT
This sequence comes from Pieris brassicae, assembly GCF_905147105.1. Taxonomy (NCBI): domain Eukaryota; kingdom Metazoa; phylum Arthropoda; class Insecta; order Lepidoptera; family Pieridae; genus Pieris; species Pieris brassicae. Next base: position 2,189,378 of record NC_059669.1, read on the forward strand.
TCTGTGCCTGGTTTACTAACGATGTTCTGTTTCTCGGTTCGAGCGGATGTTAAATGTGCACATAGAAAGTCCATTGGAGGATCGAATGACCTCAGGGATGAGAGTCGCAGGCTGAAGCCATTGGTCAACACTGCTCACATACTATCAGTATACTTGAATATACTTTATTAAAATAGCGTAAGAGAGGCCGGCCAATGCAAGCAAGAAATTGATACTTCTATTACTGTGCAGACAAATGAATATTAGCAAACCAGGACAAAAGCTCTTATAACATACGTTACCCAACCCTTCATTACCTGACAAAAGACGCAATGGGGTACAGAATTCATAACGATTTGATTGTAAGAAGGGCGGCGAAGCATAAACCACAATCCATTTACAAATTGCCCAGACGAATGGGAAGTTCACTAGAATTTGCGGCGGTATAAATTTGAATAAATAGCGCTGGCCCGCTTTTTTCTGCATTCCTTGGTGTGGAGGCTTGATTAAATTTTTTGTTGTGATTCCACGAGTACCTTCAAACAATGAAATTATATAAGTGAATGGAGAAATCCATACAATACTTCGAATTAAGGAAAGACTCCCCGCGTGTTCAATTGCGATAAACTGAACTGCCGAGTGACATGGTTTTCAGCACAGAAGGGGATAATTTATAATGATCATTAAAATACTAAAACGTCTAAAACATGACGATGTTTTCTAGCTCGTGTTGTATATTAAGTTGTATGCTTTTCCCTCAGACAAAGCTGACCTTTTAGCGAGGATATAAAAATCACTGAACCTTTAAAGCGTTCACTGAAGTTTTGCTGAACCAATTCTACTTAGGGTCCGTCAAGAAAAGTACGTAGCAATTCTTAAAAAGTCGGCAACACACTCGCGAACCCTTTGAATTAAGTGTCTATTTGTGGGCGGTATCACTTACATAAGTCCTTCTGCCCGTTTGCCCCTGGTCTATAATATTTGTTATTATTATTATATATTATTTGTAACATATAGGTAGGACACGGAAAATCCCTTTTTTCCAGTAATCTCTAGGTATTTGTTTTGTATCATAAAATTTAGTCACAAAGTTTGTAAAAATTGTTTTAGAAACATCGTTGGACGGGCACATTTAAAGTTATAATGACATTTAGATATTCTTGTCATTGGGGTCGCGGAGGCTGCGCTCGAGGGAGGCTAAATGACACCAGCGGAAATTATCGACGATTTTTTCTGGATTCTCAACGATTTGACGTTTAATTTACTCGTACATTACTCACTACTAAACTGCTAAATAGATATTAAAACAAAACGTTTTAGTAGAAATATACAAACACAAATAATAAAATTAATAATTAAAATCCAAATGCAAAATCATTTATTCATATGGGTAACAATGTACTTAGGAACGTCAAAAACAGAAATGCATATGAAATGCTTCCATATTTTACATTTACTGCCAGTTCTCAAATCAAGGGCGTAGAACGGAAGAGAAGACTGGCAATAAACTCTCCGCCAGTCTTTTTATTCGCCGAGTTGTATGTTTTACACAACGTTAGTAAAGCTAAAGCAGCTGCAACCATTACACCACGTTCCACATGACATCTTAAGTAATTAATAATTATAAAATAAATTAAAAACGAAGATTTGTCCTCTGTCTGCAGGAGGCATGGTGAAATAGGACTATATATTAGATAGATTGACAGAATAACATATTCCAATGTAACTCAGGCATAATTTATCTTTCTATTGGTATACGAATTTATAAAATCGGTTTATTTATAAACTTAAATATAGTGGTACCAGCAGCCCACTGAAGTATTTTCGAAACAATTCGAGTTAAGAAAAGAGCGTACCAATTCTTTAAAGGCCGGCAAAGCACTCGCGAGCCCTTTGAGTGTCCATGGCAGCGGTATCATTTAATATCAAGTCAGCCTCCGTATGACAGCCTTTATTCAGATGTAAGATGATGAAAGAAAGATGAAAGATGAAGATGGAAAAGAAATGAACCATTATAACCTAAAAAAAAGATTTAAATATAATATTACCCAGAAAAATTATTACAATTAATTTGTGAAGAATGGGACAATGTTAATGATGATTAACATTTGGTATAATAAAAATCCCGTAGAATATAAACTCCAGCTATGTCTTAGAAACACAAAGCTTCCTCCTCAGGCAATAGGCATTAGCTCCGAACAACAAAGCTAAAGTCCTATCATATAACACACAATGCTATACGCTTCAATAAATTTTAAAGTATGCACGTAAATGCACGTATATTTTTGATATTTACAATATCTATTTAGGTAATGATGCGATCGCTTAATATCATAACATATATTTAGTAACTATATCTATAATTTATACATAGTAAAAAGATTTTTTTTAAAAACCAATTTCAAAAGTTTGGTCCCTGTGGCAGTGAACCTTTAACGCTGGCAGCATTTCCTTGCTGTATTGCGACACTTATTCCTTGAGCGAGGAAAGCACCAGCTCTGGGATCACCGGAACTATCTAGCAGGCGCCAACTTAAATCTTTAATTAGCGGCTGTGCACTTGAACGCTACGGCCCAAAAGGCCAAAAGCTCAAAATTAAACTGAAGCTAGAGGAAAGACTCTTATGTTGGAGCAGTCTATTATTTTCCGCCTGCCCTGCAGCCGCCCCGACTTTTTGTGCTTGTTGTGCAAACGTACACAAGTAGCATCCCATACCAAAGCCCGTCCCGTCACATTTAATCATACCTATATGTGATTATAAAATGTATTTATTGGATATAATCAACCAAATTAACGCAGATCATCTACGGGAAAAGTTAGTGCCTACTAAGACAAAATTATGTAAATAATTATAAGTTTTAATAATAATACATAGCTTTAATCGGTTCAAAAAGTGTTATTCTTAATGTGTAGAAGCTATTTTAACAAAATACAACACTATCTACTAAGATTTACTGGTGTTCAGGCAATAAAATAATTATAAATAAAAATAATCCAGTGGCGCTACAACCCTAGCCTCAATAATTTTTATGTCTTACACAAGTAGGTGATCAGCCTTCTGTTTGACGCGTGTCGTCGATTATTGGTTTTCTCACGACGTTTTCCTTCACCGTACGAGCGAGAGTTAGGCGCGCAGATAGATAGAAAGCCCATTGGTGAAAGGCCGGGGATCAAAGCTAAAACCTAAAGAGTCACACGCTGAAGTTACTAGGCGAACACCGATTTTCATTCCTTAAAAGCAATAAATAAATAAATACTATAAATTAAGTTCAGTTTAAAAACCCCTGTCCTCGCATAGATTTATACCAACAGCATTTAAGTGGTTTAGCAACTAATTGGTATCTGGATTAACAAAAGCGTTAAGCCGTAAGCCAGGATTAAACTCAGCTATATTGTATAGAAAACCGATTTTTATTTCAATTGGTCATGAGTATATCGCTGCGGGCTCGCTCGAACGGAATAACCATATAAACGAAGATAAGGTATGGGAAAACGTATTTACGTTATTTTTCTTTAGAAGTTTCTTATCGTGATAAGTTATTTTTGTAGAACTAGTTTTATAATACATAAAGTATTTTATAAATTTCTGATACAATTCATACAATAACACATTTCATATGGCAAGTTATATTTTAATATGTATTACCCAAGTAGCTAATGTGTTTTGTCGTTGTTATTAATAAAAGAAACATTTGACTAATGAATGCTTATAGTAATAGTAGCAAGTTTATGTACAATTATATAAAGAAAATATCTTAATATATTAATTGGCGTTCTAATATTTTTCAGATCCAAGGCAGTTTGATTAACATAAGATTTTGACACAAAAGTTTCTGGTAAATAGATTAACGTCAAAATTCATTTTTCATTGCGGGGATGTGGTTGGCATTTTAATTAGAGCTCTTGAAAGATTTTAATCATGACCAACTTACCGATAAGCCACTAATTAACGGGGCCTAAATGCAGTAAGAAAATTTATTTTTATAACTGGATTTCAGGACGTTTGGCTTTACGTATGCGTTTATCTCGTGCACATATTAAAAATAAATATTTCGTTTAAAACGTTATTACATTATTTTCTGTACGTAAAGCGTAGTACTAAAACAGTTATCATCTTACACTTGAGTTGTCAATTCGGTCGTTTCCAAATCGGTAACACTCAGGACAATCCAAAAGTGAACTTTCTATGCCGACATCTGAAAAGTGTAAAGATTATAGAATATATTATAATGCCAAGAAAGACTGCTTAAGGCACCTGTTAAGGTTGGGATTTTATTGTAATTTAATTGTAAGTACATCCTAATTAATTTCATTCTAGCCGATATATATTTTGCATTTATTATATTTACAAAAAACATATACAAAACACAAATATACTAAATTAACTAAAGATGGAATATACAAAAAGGTTGTAATATTTACGAAAGGAAAAACAATGGAAATTATTAAATACGTAAGTAATAATTAATTGGCTGTGTTGTGTGATGGTGTAAAAGTGTGGGTATGTATGTGATACTGTGTATCTGCTAAGTAAACATCGTGAGAAAAACGGCATGTCTCAAATTCAAGAATCGACAATTGGCCCAGACAGAAGGCTGATCCTTGTCTATGAAATGAAAACGATCAAATAATTGGATGCAATGTAAGGCCAAACTATATAGGGTTATTTAATTTGATTATTATTAGTATCTAATAACTTAAAGTAAATTTTCGTGGACTTGAAATCGCTTCAACATATAAAGTATTATAAAAATCTCGAACTTTAAACAAAGCAAACTATAAACCATTATGAAAACAAACAAAGACATTTGATAGTTTACAGACAACTCATTCCCCTTTCGTGACATGTAATAAGTATCATACAAATATCGTCTGGTTTGCCACACCCGACAGACATGACAAATGAACTGAAGACTCAAATATACAGCTTTGTATGTTCTTGAATATTATAAATCTGAATGTTTGAAAGCGGAAGCACACGTTTGAATGAAATTTTGGAATTCATTGCTACATTATCAAACATAGAATATAAATCTTCTACATAAACATTCCTTAACCATATTATATTCTGCTCTATCGTGACTTTCGTATTTCTTATTTTTTTGTACTACAATGTAATTCATGAAGACGTGGGATTAGCCTTTTAGTTTTTTGTATTATTTTAGATTAAGGTTGGTGGTTCTTTTGTTTATATTGTAAGTATGTTGTTTGATTGTAAGATTTGGTTATGCATTTATTCCACGTTATCCATCGATTCATATTTTTTTTTGTGGTTTGCCTTAAATTTTTAACAAAGTGTAAATATATAATTCAATTTAATTGATTTGTTTGTTTTCATCCATTTAAGTTATATTTATTTTTTTCTTCATAAGTTTTATGGAAAATACCTACAGATAAGAGCAGTGTTAGCTTAGTGAATCAGTGAGCGACTCTCATCCCTGAGGTAGTAGGTTCGATCCCTGACTGTGCACCACTGTGTTCTTTCTATGTGCGCATTTAACATTAGCTTGAACGGCAAAGGAAAACATCGTGAGGAAACCGGCTTGCCCTAAGGCAAACCCAGGTCAACGGCGTGTGTCAGGCACAGAAGGCTGATGCTGATGATTAAGAAATGATCATGAAACAGATACAGAAATCTGAGGGCTAGACCTAAAGCGGTTGTAGCGCCATTTATTTATTCATCTTTATTTTATTTACCCACAGATAATGAATATTCAAATAAAATGGATACATGGATTTTTTCATTGACGGTTAAGAACGTCTCGTCAGGTAGTACTTTTTTCTATTAAAAAAAAATTACCCAATGAATCAGACAATTTTACCAAACAATTATAGTTCCTAAATCGAACAATCTAATTCAGTACTATCGATATTTAATGTTGCGTATAGTTTAAAATTAAACTTGTGTGTAGTTGAGTGCAGAACGCAGGCAATATTGGCGGGAGTGGACTTCAAATGCAATTATGAAGCACTGTGCCGCTCCGGGACAATCACACTTGTCTGCTCGATAACCACATCTAGTTATCTACTGTACGTAAATAAATACTAGGCTATTGCTAAAGCTAGGTACTTTGAAGCTAATATATAGGTTATAGCTTCCATATTAATAAATAATGAGACCTTAAAAAAGTTTTAATGGTATCCGTCCAAATCCTCCTTTTTAGTTTAAACTGCTTTTCCCTTCATTTCCCTCTCTCTGGACACATTATGTGACCTGAACTTTTATTTGGAGCCCAACTTTCCAGCTGGACATGTGTAGATGTTTTACTACCTTCTTTAGGAAGCATTAATAAATAAAGAAGAAAATGACACACGCAGTAGTCGCTGATTCAGGCGAAAGCAATTAAGTCAAGATTTGTTGGAACAGATTTCTTTCTTATAGAATTTTAAATTAATACTATAATATTTATAACCTGTATATTTTTAATGAAAAAAATCTGCACGTACTAATAAATATTTTTTAATTGCTTTGTTATATTTAGAATTTACAACACTAAAAATAAATTTGAATAATATAAATTTATTGATCACCAGTTCTTTTATTTTTAACATCTAAGAGAAACGAATTCCGTATTTCGTAGTAATAACTCGGATATCCGTATCATCGGAGTTTCATATTCAACGTCATCCCTTGATAATACAATATTGTACAATTTTGTTGCCTGACAGTTGTTTAAACAGGCGGTCATTACCACTGAGGGATGACAGTTGAAGGGTCGAAATGTAGGGTATTTCATTGATATTAATGTAATGAGTTACACGTGAAATGCATTGAATACTTAGCGTTATCTTCGTTTTAATCAAAGAGATAATCGTGTATGAAGGGCCACACTTATGCATCTGTTTCATAATAATATAGGCTATTGAATGAGTCGAGTCTAAATTTTTAGTGCTGGGCCTCAGATTGCTGTTTTGTTTTTGTTCTAATCGGTAATTGGCTGCGTTTGTCATACGCCGGCGATTTGAAGGCGTTCCGATATTTCCTGTTGATGATTTTCTTCACTGTACTTCATTAGAAAGTCTATTGGTGCACAGTTCGACCCTCCGACCTCAGGGTTGAGAGTCGCACGCTGCACCTTTCGACCCTATACAATTATTGATTCCCCCTAAATTGAAACCAGGTTGAATAACCTTATCTTTCATACATCATCACCTTAATGATTTAAAACCTTCAAAGCACACCATTTTAACTATCCGTGGAACTCTAGTGAGCTTAGTGAACTTAAAACTTTGGATCTTGTAACTTTAATTAGAATCTATGATCCAATAATAATCTTTGCACTCACGACTAAGTTCAAAATATGAAGTAACTTTGATATGACTTCAACTTGGTTGCACTTTGGTTTGTATGGATTTTGGGATATTGCATAAGAGCAAAAGCCAGAGTTACTCAGAATAGTACAGGTAGTGGGTACTTATGCCAATTAGTGAGACTTAGGTTTTGGTGCTTTCGATTCAAACGGAAGCTTTTTATGGCTCTAAGCTTCCTAGTCGCATAGTTGTTTATAAGATTCTACCATTCGATACAACGCAGAGTACGATCAAACCCATGGACTTGGAATAATTGGTAGCGGCTGCATTTGCTGAGTTATAATTATTAAAATATATTATAATAGAATGAGGGTAGAGACAAAACAACAGACGCGGATTGTGATCGCCGTGTATTCGCCGCTTTTTGAGTCATAATTGTGTCTTGTGCGCCCACTGCATGTGCATTTATTTAAGTTAATTATAAGATTTAGTTTAGTTTTAGTATTGTATTGGGGGTTATTATTTCTTAGTGGTATTAGTATTTCGAGTAGCTTATTACTACTAACTAAAAATATTGATTATTTAAGATAAACATTTCCGTCATCATCATCATCATATATTACATATGTGTAACTCTAGCGGTTTTGGCACCGCACGCCAGAAGAGTTTGCATCTGCATCTTGCACATGAATATCTTTATAAATTATAGCCTGTATATTATTGTCTTTTATTAAAATAACATTTACACATTTAAAGAAAACACTTTTTCAACGGATTGAAGTTTGGTCACCGTGACCACGCACGCTGTAAAGCACGCGAAACGTCGGATTTTTTTTATTATGTAAAATCATTATAACTTTATAATAATACATAACTTCAATCCGTTGAAAAAGTGTTTTCTTTAAGCCTATATATCATTGAAAAGTTTTATTACAATTCATTCAGTATTATTGCGTGAAACATCCATACCTACAAACTATCGCGTTTATAATATTAGTAGGATTTGTAATCTCTTTCGTTCAATTACTAAACAGAATTTAAAAATATTCGTTTGTTTGGAAAACTGAATTTTCTTACAGAAGTTTTAATTCTCGTCAAGTGTGAGAAGATCCCTTAGTTATGAGGGCGTACATTCGACGCAATTTCCCCTGGGGCCTATAACTACAATATGGAGAACGATTCGGCGTAAGTTTCTATGCACTATTGGCGTGCTTTTGGAAATACTAACACCCTTCGATGTTCGCAGGTATATAAGGGTGGCTGAAGGGATGATTCAACGTCGCGACTCGGTAGTAAGGACGAAAAGTTATACCAATATGCATTATATGTCATATTTACTACGAATTGGCTTTTCTAGTAGAGCTGAGACATCTTTGTCTAGAAATTAAGTGTAGGTAACATAAATTATCCTTAATATAATACAGGAAGTACTACGAAAAATGTTTTGAGAAGTTAGCAACTCATAAAAACAAGTTTTCAAAAAATATGCATTCATCTTTCAATTACTATTCCGTAAACGAAAGGAACATAGAACACAATTATTCAGCGGTTTTTAAATGAAGACGTTGTTAGTTTTTTTGTTATAATTAAGTGAGCAACAAAAAGCTCTATTAGTAATTATAGGTTGTAAACTTTATCGCGATTTAAGTATCAACAAGAGGACGTTGACTTAAAAAATATTATATAAAACTATTCCTTTCTCGCATGCATCTACTTCACTCTTCCGTAAATCGAAATCAAAGCTCGCTCGTTCGTCGTGAATGAAGCGCAGTGAAGTATTTGCAGATACTGAGCTGTGTGAAGTGAGCGCCGAGTAGATAGTGCGTTCCAATTTCTGCAAGCCTGTATCCATTACTAAGTATATTAATAATTTTGTTAATGTTTTTAACTGAAATTATAAATAAGAAATACAAAAAAGATAAATATATTTTCGAAATTAAGTTGTATACCTTTAAAAAACTGTAAAGAATCAAGCATTTTAGTAAAATTACTTATGTCATTCTACGGATGCGGTTGAAGTTTACAAGACGTAAGTCCGGAACGAACCTGCATATGGCGGACATTCAGTTTATGTTTATGTCAATAAGGAACTGATTTTCGTTTGCGCGGGTGAGGATTTATTAAAAATCTGTGAAACATTATGTGTTAGTGATTTTGTGAATTGTGAGATTATATGTGATAATGGTTTTCGTTGCTGGACTTACAAGCAACTTAATTTTTTCTGTGGATATATAAAGGTACCAGTTTTGTATGTTTTTATATATATTTTACTATTAACGCAATAGTTTGTACAGGAAATATAATAAGAAATTTTTTGTATTGGAACTTTAGTTTTTCCCTTCTTATTATAACTAAGCAATTCAGTTTTCACCGATTCGGCCTAGGTTAGCACAGGCAGCTGATAGAATATTTCAATTTTACTATTTTATCCCGTATTACACGCGGATATAAATAATTGTAATGTTATCATCGTTTTAAAATATAAATATTTCATATAATTTGAAATAGTTTTCTACAAACCCTATATTTATTCTAAAACTACTTAATTTCTGAAAGCTCTCATTTAACTACAGTCCTCGACCGTAAGAAAAAAGTACCGTACGTAATATAGCCAAATTAAATTTACACATATAATTTGTATACATTATGTATGCATTATAAATTACTACTACATTTACTACTTACCTAAAAACATTTTCTTAAACTTACATATAATTGTAACAATTCAAAATAAATTATAATCATGACAGTAATAATCTACTTTCAATAAATAATTGTACATTAAGAACACTAATAAATCATCCTACCATCTATGACTAACCATAACAAGGGTAAAATAATAAATATTAGTTCAATTTTAATCAGTAGTTTGTGAGAAGAATATGGGCATGTTTACATCTTGGACACACATGTATCATCTCTTTATGTCATGATTCATATGCCATGTGTGTACGGTGATTTATGATGCTCTTAAATTATTCCAAAAATTATAAATGTTATATTTCGTGGATTTTAACATAAATCATAAACTATTTTTGATGATATACCTTATTCTATGTCAAGATAAGAATTTTCTTTATTTGAAGCTATGTATTTCTATAATATAAAAAGCAGTAAAATACTGAATTAACCTAGGATGGGAAAATTTATTTTCTATATGTCAGCCTGACAGAGTAACACAGTGTAAAAGAAAATTCTGTTCTATTTCTACATGTATACATGTCTCTATACATAGAGAATTTTAATAATATCATTCAATATTTTTAATGACTACTCCTACTAATTACTCTTTCTAATTTTGATGAGTTTAGCCTTTTATTTTGTCTTGTATTGTGTTAGTAAAATTTTTTTGTATAAAATTTTATATATGTAAAATATTGGTCCCACATAGTTTTTCGACTAATTATGTGGCTAAAACAAGTATGAACATCTGTTGTCCAGTTATAGTATACTGGTTTTATATTAACCCAAAAAGGATTGAAGGTTTATTAGATACTTTTTAAACATTGAGATTTAAAGTTGTTTTTTTAATCATTTAAGTATATTTAAACATGTTTGGGTAAAGTGAAATAATTATCTGACTCTTGTAATTTATTTATTTATTCATACTTCGTACCAAAAATAAAAGATACACAAATAACACAATCCATAAAAACTACAAGGAATGCAACGGGCGGCCTTATTGCTAATAAGCGATCACTTCCAGGCAATCCTAGTAGGAGAAAAACTAAAAAAGAAAAATGATGAGTGTGCAGAACCAAATGTTATATAAAATCTTCCTAAATCCTATTTACCTTATCTTTAAAATGCAAAGCTATTTAAAAATAAATATATCTATTTTAAAACTTGATAAACTTTTTAACAAGTTGAAATCCACAAGACCGAGAGATAGATCTGATTAGAAAACTATACCACATGTTTTTTACTACCACTACAACTTAGGTGTCAATATTACGATAGTAATGCAGGATTGTGGTATTTAAAGCTATTTTAAGTAAGTGTTGTTAATAAACAGCCAGTAGGACAAACATATTATTTTTCTGATTTTATGTCAATTTAGAAAGAGGGAATATTTATTATAACTTAACTGATCAAGCTAAGCTAAGCAACTAAAATACTACTACATATTTTGAGAAGTAAATGGTTTTGCTAAATATTTGATATTAGATTTTTGTATGTGTGCTTCTAACTTGTCATTACCATTGAATACTTGGTTCAAATATGTGGTTAAAACATATACTTAATATAATTTCAGACATTCTCTGTCAGCTTCTGGTAATTTCAGTTCCGGAATTAAATCTGATTCTGTTAATCTTTAGTCTATAGCATTAATTAGTTGCTCAATACGAATTTAAATGCCCTTAGGATACAGTGCTTTAAATGAGATTCTATGTTATCAAAAGGCAGGCTAACAAAATGCTTTGGTTTGGAAGTTTTGGCCATTTACAACTGTCTCAGACTATGCATTTAGTTTATCATTATCTAATACCAAAATTTTACCGAATTTTATGGCACCAAATTTAAAATAAATAACTTCATATGGCCCTATGTAAAAAAGAGTAGCTCACAGTTTATTACTAGTTCTATTAGTAGCTGTTGATTTTGGAACTGGTAGTAAATGTAAATTTAGAAGTATTTAATTTTTTTTATTGACATTAACTGTACATTTTATTACCTAAATGAATCTTTACATATTATTCAGCTCCCCCAAAGTATTTTTATTCATCTTCTGTTGCCCAACAAAATAGTACGTACAAAAAACCAATGCTTGCACTTCATGTGACATTAATACATCATCCAATTTTGGCATCATTTTAACGTAAGCCTTTAAATTTTGAAGCGCTCTGAAATGTAGGTACTATTTAATGTACATTGAAATGTAGCGAAGTAAAAGCTACGCAGAAACGTTACGATTCTGTTCACCGCTATTACTTTAAAATCGCGAACCAACGTCATTATAGGAGTTATTACGATCAGTTTATCGTTTAATCTTCTATAAAATATTGCGTAAAATGCCTTCATTGTCGAGTACGTTATGTTTTTTCAAGCTTAATAAGCTTCCGCTCGGCAACTAAGCTCGTCCGTTTTGAAATTCTTTATAAGCATTTTATTTTCATATATTTTGTTTTATTGTAATTAACTAAATGAAATAGAAATCGAAAACAATATGTGTTAGATAAATATATATCGATATTCTGTCCTAATAATGTATAATTTATCATTGCAATTTGATTAGAATGCATTATTGGGCAAACATCATACTGTGTCACCTGAAAATGAATACTCATCTAGATCATATTTAACATTTTTCATAGATCTTATTATTATTATTAAATGTATGTCGGATTGCGAGTATTGTTCTTGATTATAAGTTGATTCAATATAATAGATTTGCGTAAGAGTTCAGACGAGTTTCAATTAATTCGTTTGTACGTCTGTAAAATTGTTACCCAAATAAGACCAGACGGTGGACATCTGTCTTCAATAAAACCATGATTTATATTATATAGAAACATTAGGGCTGACCTATATAAAGTGTTATCGTACGGAGAACTCAATTTGGTCATATATTGATTTTAATTATCCTATAAATTTTAAGACCAATAGTTTTATCGTTAACAGGATCGTAAAGTTAATCATATACTTATATGAGCTAAATACAAAGGTCATTTACCTATATAATTATAAATTAATAAATAATGATTTGAGTTTAATAATGAGTTCTGCGGTTTTCTGATTTCTGTATCTTTTTCACGACCATTTGATAATCGAATAGGCAAGTAGGTGATCAGCCTTCTGTACCTGACACACTCCGTCGACTTTTTGGCAAGTAATGCAAGTGGACTGTAAGGCAAGCCGGTTCCCTCACGATGTTTTCCTTCACCGTTCGAGCTAATGTTAAATGCGCACATAGAAAGACAGTCCATTGGTGCACAGCCTGGGATCAAATTTACGACCTCAGGGGTGAGAGTCGCACGCTGAAGCCACTAAGCCAACACTGCTCCTTTTGTTCGGCATTTGTTTAATACACTGTAAATTGTTAAAAGTTTTTGTACAAAAAATATTTGGCAAAAACCTAAAGTCATGCGATCAAAAAGTGTTAGTGGCAACAAATCGCATTCGTAAAGTATTCGTAGTAGTATATTTTGTTTGTTACTAACAAATTTTATATAAAACAAAAATGTTTCCTACTTGAATTACGCTTTTTTAAGAATTAAATAATTTGAGTGTTTATTTGTGCATTTATATTAGACATGTCGATACTAAGGCGCTATTGACAAAAACAATTGACAATTGACGAAAACTTTCCAATTATTAAAAGGCCCACAATGCACTTGCGAGCCCTCTGTCATATGCACAAAAATGCGTCGAATTGTTATACTCCATCGGTCAAATGAGTTTCGGTTAAAGTTCTTTCTACTCTTTTTGTAAAAATTCTGTTTACACTGTTATGAAGGCAGTTCTTTCTTTATATAGGTGTAATTAGACTGATTTAGTGTTAATGGATACTACTTTATAGTCATACATTAAGCCTGAAGCGTGCTTCTAATCTGAAAACGGCTTTAATTTTAGATCAAACTTTCATTTATATTTCCTATAACCGTCCCGTCTTAGAATTTAATTTAAGCATATGTATCTGACGTTCGAGATTTCGTCTGGAAATCAGAGCTATCCTACGGGAACGGTAAATTCTTTTAGGATAAGCCTAATTGCGTTTCACATGTTTTCGTTCACACAAACATCCATCCATCCAAGCTTTCGTATGCAAAAAAATTGTATATATGGCACTTGGGTCAAAAAGATTTGTTTATACGTCGAGGATTTAATTTAAAGGTTCAGAATAATTATTGGCTAATAATATTTTAATATATAAAAGTGTGTGCCCATAACCATTCACGGGTCTCAATCTAGTTTGGTTGCTAGTTTTGTTAAGATTCCATTACTGCTGAGAAAAAACTTATGCAAACGCAAGGTTTTAAACAGGATGTGTCCGATTAGTATTTATAAATCCTCTTATCTCGTGTAAACGCGGGATAAATTTGAGAACACAATCTTCGGATAGGTCGTTGACTTTGTTTTTTTTTTTAAATTTGCAATCTTTTAAAGTTCGTTCAATCGGTATTGTCTAGGTCATTGTTAAACTTTGTGTTTGCGAATATTTCGCAATACCAAAGTACAATGGTAGGCCGACTTTAATAAAAGGATAGGACAGTGCCAAGAAATTATGATTTATGACTGCACAGTAGGTCAAGCTTGTACAATGAATTTGTGTTTCTTTTCTAAATTCAAGTTTTCTTTGCGTGAATAATTATTTATTTATTTAACAACAAATTAAGCTTCCAATACAGATTACTCCAATGCGGCAACTATTACATTCATATCACTTTCCAAACAATGCATACAAATAGAAAGAAAATAACAAAACATTAAAGCTTCAGCGTGCGACTTTCATCTGAGATCGTAGGTTCTATACCCGGCTATGCACCACTTTAACATTCGCTCGAACGGTGAAGGAAAATATAATGAGGAAGCCGGCTCGCCTTAGACCCAAAAAGTTGAGGGCGTGTGTCAGGCACAGGAGGCTGATCACCTGCTTGCCTATTAGAGTAACAAATGACAATGAATCAGATTCAGAAATCTGAGGCCCAGACCTATAAAGGTTGTAGCGCCACTGATTTCTTAAAAGAATTCACATAAAGCAAACCTTATATATAAATAATAATTAATAACGTAGTGGTAAAGCGATATCTATTAGGCAACCTGAGAGGAATATTATACAAAAATTGTGTTGAAGTGCAATCCTTATTATTAATAAGCTACTTAAAAATATATTTAAATAAACCCTAAACTTATGATTAAGACTTATATATGAACTACTAAAATTAAATCGGTAACTAAGCCAATGTTTAAGAAACTGATTTGGTTCAGACAATAATATACATGCCTAAAGGTCCTTGAATTAGACTAAAATTCGTATAATATTAAGTTACCCATGTAAAATAAATATAATTTCGTAATTAAAAAAAACATTTCTTTAAACGTGATTTTTTGTATTTCTTTTCAGACGTTTGGTTACTGTCTCTCGGGCTTCATCATGCATTCCGAGATCCCACCCGTGAGTATATAGATTAATACCATTTTTATTAAAACGATCATATTTTAAATAAAATACTGTCGCTATACACATCACATACCGGCCGTTTTATAGTCTAAAGCGCCATCTCTGAATATTTTACGTCACTGATTGCGCCACGATTTTTCGTTAATGGCCAGGGATATAGTTAACGGGAGATGAAATTGTAATGGTTTCTTGTGGAAGAGGGCGCTAGATACATTCGCGATGTAACAATAGATGGAGCTAGGTAATAAGTTTTCGGTACACAGCTTCTTAGCTATAAGGTCTATTACAGTACGTACACCCCCCGCGAGATGGCGCAGAACGAAATTGTTGAAGGATTGTAAAAGTTCAAGTAGAATTCTTTAGGTGCCGCTTTGATCATTAGGTTTTTGTGGGTGTGTGTCCATTAGTGAATAAATTAGTTATTATTGCTGTTTTTGGTACTTGCTTGTGCTTGTGCTTGTGAAGTAGAGATGCGTAGAGGCGATGAGAACTTGTTGAAACTGATTTTGGTTGGTAACACAGAAGGTAAAAGATCACGTGGCCTTTCACCAACCAGGTGGACCGATCAAGTGAAAAGCTCATAGTCCTCAATACTGTACACTTTCGTAAGAGACGCGCTGGACAGAAACCGATGGAAGCAGATAGTCCGCTCTAGATGCTTCGTTGCTGATCGCGACGATCAGACATGAGCTTCCGATTAAAGAGAGGAGTTAAGAAATATATAGTATTTGTTTGACATAATATATATGTAGATAAATAAGTAAATGTGTGCGTCTAAGTTTTATTAAGATTCAAGAACGCTATCATTACCTAATATCGTTTGAAATACTCTAGGTATTACAAAATAATTTAACCAGAAACGTTATAGTAGGTATAACGATTCGAAATTAATGAACACAACAAAACATTCTTAATCTAACCAATAGAACACCACCTACTAATGAGTAAAAATTAATTATTAAAGTTAATCAACTAAAAAAAATATCTTGTCTATTTTATCCTATTGTCAGATGTAGTGCTAGACTTGTTTGTGTTTTTTCACTTCATATCACTCATTCAGTCATTATCACTTCGTCGTACAGCAAACACGTGTTGAATGCCTACTTGCCTATAAAGAAAAAATATCAATGTAAGGAAGCCTGTATGTATATGCCATATCACGGGTTTCATACATATTGTTAATGTTATTATTACTATCTGTCATTTGCTATAAAACATTTACAATAGTCCCATTAGCGGGGCCTACGTTTTTCGTAAAAAATTATGTCACCCATCTACATGAAAAGAATTAAAACGGCTTCGCACAGCTCCGTTAAAAAGTATTATAAAGGATTGCATATGTTTCCATTGTTGTGCTGCATAATGTGTTTTCATTTCCCGATCGGGTGGAGCTTTGTTTATTTTAAATGTTATTTTTAAATATCCCGTTTGTTGAATTTCAATATTTATTTAAATTTTGAATGATGACGATAAGTTTTGTATGAACTTCCGTAAGCTGATACCGTATCTATATATTCGTATCTGTTTTATTGATTTTTTTATTTTAATATATGTATACTGTTCATTATAGTAAGCGTGTTTAGTATTTACCACGCGAAAAGATAACATTCAGAAATGTCTCATATATTTGGTAAGGCCAGTGTTGGCATAGTAGCTTCAGCATGCTACTCTCATCCCTGAGGCCGTAAGCCGTTCGATCCCTGGCTATGCACTGATTTTCTTTTTATGTGCGCATTTAACATTCGCTCGAACGGTGAACGAAAACACAGTGAGGAAACCGGCTTGTCTTTGATACAAAATGTTAACGGCGTGTGTCAGGCACAGGAGGCTGATCACCTATTTGCCTATTTAATTGATAAATGATTATAAAACAGATTCAGAAACAGACAATGAAACAACTTTTTTTTTTGATAAATAAACTGTGGTGATATTTAGTTAATGCCTAGTTAAAATGTAATGTATATCCAGCAGTATGCGCTGATGAAACATTCAGCAGTGTTTCGTTGAATCAAGTCGAACCGTCAGCCATTCCCGTATTGTCATGCATAGTGAATGAGTCAAGTGAAATTGGCTAAAATGTAGAATCTAGCGTGTCTCGAATGGAGCTTTGTCGTAA
Source organism: Pieris brassicae (assembly GCF_905147105.1). Taxonomy (NCBI): domain Eukaryota; kingdom Metazoa; phylum Arthropoda; class Insecta; order Lepidoptera; family Pieridae; genus Pieris; species Pieris brassicae. The sequence continues at coordinate 2,206,846 of NC_059669.1, forward strand.
ATTCCTAGTGCGGCCTGCCACGCCCCGGGCGGTGCCCACGCCTGTTCTGGATATTCCCAGTAACGAATGGCTTTATTAAGATTAAATATTACAATTTCCAAACTATTCCGATGGTTAGAATTGCTAATGCAACAATGAAGGAGCCGAGTGAAAAGATGCGATTCAACCGAGCGGTACCCGGTTTCCTGTTTTCTGAACGGCGGAATTGCAGTTTCACGCCGAGTTAGTAAAGCTGGATGTTGTTCTTTACACTAATTTAAACTATTCATTCTGAAGCAGACTGCTCGGAAATTACACCGTTAGGATTTATTAAGCGTGCACTATTTTTCACATTTCGGCTGAAACGATTTTGGTGATTATGGGTTTTGTGTATATTTAAGTGTAATGTAGAAATTGGTGCGTTAGGGAAAAATGATGAGTGATTTTATACGATGCGCGCGCACCGTCACAAAAAACCTACACCCCGAAGTTAGCATGTTCAACATTTAAAATAAAAAATGTCCATTTGTTTAATTATGTAGAAATATTTTTTGTGATATTTAAATGAACTTTATTTAACTAGATCATACGTTATAATAAAACTTTCAATGTATTAAATACCATTTTGCTATTGTTAGTGTCGTTTTTTTTTCTACAAACATAGAAAAAGCAATGAATAAAACATTTAAAAGATTTTTATGTTTACACATACATGTTTTTTTTTAAATCTTTTGAGTCTTACGAGACACCCGTCATAGGCAAATCAAGTTTCAATAATTTCTGCTACACTGTTTTATGCATAAGGGTTGTGCAATTTTATTTGTCTGTTATAATTAATGATTAGTACCTATTTAACAACAATTACAAACGAAATACATCTTGTACAAATGTCTATGATTTAATATTGCTCAGTTATCTGTGTGCTTGTAATTTGTTTGTCCCCTTTCGGGGTATACGTCCGCTATTGTTACTGCGAAACGTCTTTTGTTCATCGCGGGCCCGATTTGATAGTATCTTGAATTATTATGATTAGGATTCTTTGGTTAGACGCTAACTCGCTAAAACGTTCATTACCGTTGAAGTTTACTCATTTGGAACACGATGTTAATTAGGTCTATTTGTTTACAAAAGTTTTAATCTATTTCTTTTGGGTTTTGTTGATAGAAGGCCCAATCTGTGCCAGAGACGGTCAGAGCTGGTTGGACGTTTTTCGAATTAAAAAAATAGCCTTTATAGCTGTAAATACTTACACGAGTAGTAGTACAATGTGAAGTATAATATATAATAATTATTCAGCAAGCCGGTTATTTTTTGTTATACAGCTTGTCCTTGGACATAGGTTACCTCTAAAAGCCCTCTTGGTGTCTAGCTTTCGTTGTTACTTCTTTTTCCGAATCCGAATTGTCCTATGGTTTTTTCTTCCCTATCGTTACAGATCCCTTTTTTCCCGTTAAAATCTCCCATGGCAATAACATTTTTGTGTACTGTAGATCATTGTAAAAATCTTATATAGCAACAATGAATATTATTGACCATTATTTTTGTTTTGTTCCGGTGGGTAGTAATATGTTTGGAAATGCGATCCTCTTTGAGATAACCTTGAATTCCTCAATTTTTGTGAGCAATTTTTTCTTAACTAATACACAAGACACCGTGTAATTCTGCAGTTTCCTCTTTGTGATATATTATTGATGTTGTTCGATTCCTTCACCATCTCTTCTCAATGCACAGTCCCAATATAACCCATGTTATATTAATAGTAAAAAAAATACTATTAGTAAATTAAGCTAGTAGTTTTAGTAACTATAGTTGTACATTATTCGTGTGAATGTGATATACCGCATACGTGTCACAACGTAATCGTTATTATCAATTCGTTAATATTTGAATTAATGCAATTTAAGCATGTGCCCCCGATTTTCCTGCTAAATTAATAAAGTACCGGCTGGTCGTAAAGTCAATGGAGTCAATATATCAAGCCAGAGCCGTCATGTCACGCACCGCGCTAGTAATGGAACTTTCATTTCATATAGTGGCCTTAAATTTATCGATAGACGGCGGCCTTTTCAATTAGTGAAAACATCCAATTGTCATTGTGTTTATAGTGTAATTGTCGGTTTGTTATCCATCCATCTTGACCGTTGTAATGGTTAGCCATCAGGGAAATGAATCGTCCCGACTGTCCGTTCGATCGGAACGAGTGCTTTGTAGGAGTGTTCTAGCCGCGGAATTGCTTTTTGTTTTTTCCCGTCCGATGTACCAAGTGGTGCCTTGTTACTGCCTCGCTGCGTATCGCTTTATTAAACAGCTCTGATTCTCCTTTTGTGAATCTGTCGCTTTTTACCTTACCCTTCGTTTGTATGATTTGTGCCGCCTATTGTTAGGATTTCAATTGTATTATTTATCGTTTCTGTATTTTTAATCTATTTATCGTATTGAAGGGAAGATTTCTAATTTTTGGTCGTCCGTACATGCAATTGCACCAATATAGACTAATTTATTTTGAATAATAAGTCTAATATTATTTTACTATAAGCCTTTCCTTTATATAATTTTTCTTACTATATAACACACAAAATAGTGCGACTTTACATGAATAACAATATAGCTAATACAATAATTATGCGTATTAAGAAATATTATTTTGACTTAATTTTCAATAATACTAATGAATAGCTTAAACTAAGGTAATGTTCATTAACAGTCTCAGTGCTCTAATGTTTGTTGTGTGTTGTGTTATAATGTTTTGACACTATGTTCGTTATATTCACTACACTAGATTTATTAACACAAAGGGTTTAGTTCTCTTTAGGCGTCTTGTTCCTGTTGTATCTATATAAATAATATTGAATCGCAAAGTGTGTTGCTCGTAACTCGGAGACGGCTGCCGCAACTCAAGTAGTTTTTTTAAATTTATTAGTTTATCTATGAAGACATAAAAAATTAAAAAAAATAAACCGGAAAAGCGTACAGTCCCTATGGGGTTGTAAAGCAAAATGTTCCACATGTTTGTGTGTAACTACTCAAAAGGTAGGCAAAGTGAAAATGCATATTTAAGGAAATCGTAGTTCGCGTCAAAATCAAATGGCTGTTAGTTTACACTTGTCTAGGTTATTAAGTAGCTATTGTTATTTTTTATTGTTTCGTGTCTTTACAGTATGGACAGTATGGATTCCTTTTGGGTAAAGGAATTCCTCCTCCAGAACATTTCCTTTAGATGGAAGAATGGATTCAAATAGAATATATACTACTATAAATATGCCAATTTTAAAACACCTAAGAAGTAAAAAATAAAATAATTATGAATTTTCAAAATATCCAAGTAATATAAACTTTCTACTTACTTACTACAAATGTCTCGATACTTCAAGAAGTCGGTATTAAGCGGCGTTAGTTTTCAACAGTACAATCTCGCATCCTTACATTCTTCGGACACGTATCTCGCCGTGTTCAGTCCATAGAACGTCGTGTTGCCAGGGGAAGATGGAAGGCACTAGACCGCGCGGAAGGTCACCTACGCGTTGGACTGACCAGATCAAGTCTGCCGTAGGAGGTACACTCAATGAGTGTGGCAGGATGACCTCTAATAGGCAACGATGGCGAAATGTCGTGAAGCACATCAAATCTGCACCTTTTAATACCACTTCTACATAGCGACCACGACCGCTCTATCAAGAGTATACCGGATAAGAAGAAGATAAACTGTCCATTGGTACTCCTTAATATATCGGTACCATTTCAAAGCGATCGTACAAGTCGTGTAATTATTGCATAATGAGCCACTTATTACAGATTCTGATCGTATAAAATCATAAATATCAGCTCTGCAGTGGTTGCAGATGTGTGGAGGTATCGCAACGCCACACCCCGTACATTAGCCGCCGAGTGCTTCCGCGCATTTATCAATCTACCCTCCGCGTCGACTGTTTTATTACAATTTTTGCGCTGCACTTAAATTCGGTTACTTTCAGTTGCAATTGTAGTTTTCCCTATGTATCATTCAGTAAATGTATATAGGAAACACTTTTTTACCGGATTGAAGCTATATATGAGGGGGGGGGGGCTGTCCTTTTGTAAAACGTTACGATGCGGGGCGGGGATTGAATAACGCGTTAATATTATTTTCTAATTTCCAGTACTTTACACCACATAATGGTAAGTTTTAGGTTTAAAGAGTCGCTGCAGTTGGTCACGTAACGTTTCATTTGGGGGGGGGGTCAAGAATCTCAAGAGGTTAAAGAAATATATTTATTTTCATAATTTATATTTTTTCCGACGTTTCGCGTGGTTTACAGCGTCCGTGGTCACGGTAAATTTATAATAATACATAGCTTCAATCCGGTTAAAATGTGTAAAAGCTATGTTAACAAAATACAATACTAAATGTATATAGGCCAAGTAACCATCCTTGACCAACCTGACCTTGAGGCTGTCATATGACATCAAAAATAGTTCCTAGCATTGTATTACATATCGTTTTGCAGTTAGTATTATTTGTTTTTACCTTTTTTTTCTACCATTACCTACCGCAACGTCAATAATTCGATAGAAGAGAAATAATTAACCCAAAACTTTTCATAACAAATATTGTCCAATATATATAAATAAATTATTATAAAAGCGCTAGCAAAATGCATGATTTGACCCGTGCGTCTCCCTCTGCCCGCTCTAGCGACTATATTTTTAATTCCGTAGAATTCTGACAGCTATCATTTTTTGACATGTAAGAGATTACAAACCTTTTTGGCCGGGCAAATTTTTCAATTTAAATACGAGTCTGACCATCTAAGTCTATGCATTTTATTTGTTAGTGAATGTATCCATTTTATTTAGTGCGGTGCTCCAAGCAGTTTGACGGCGAGTTATAATTACGTCCTTTTTCATCACAAACAGTAAAAAACGTACAAGTAAAGATATTATTTAATTTTTTTTAAGGTTTACTAAACCAGGATTTAGTAGCAGTGATAAATAATAATATTAATAATACTTTAAAGTTAATTCGATATATTGTTATTTAAATAATTGTTATTTTTGTATTAGGTCACTTGAGTAAGTAAATAAAGATTTACTTTGTTGTAGGTAAAACATACATAATACGTAGCATTTTATTTTTTATTGCCGTCAAATGGGTCAAATTTTCTCTTATTTCGGTAAGAGAACTTATTTAGTAGCAACGGAATATGTCAGAATTCTACGTAAAGAAAAATCAGAGTAAAGTAAAATAAACGTAAGATGAGTCGGACGATACAGTGTTTGGCGGAACAAAAATCAAGTAAACGCCAAATTAAATGTGTAATATTTTATCAATTCGCTAGTAACAGCTCTCGGCAAAATGAATGTGCTGTTATTTCAATAATTGGCTAGCCATCATTGCATAAAAACGAAATTTGGGTGACTTTATGTTTTTTTGTATCGAGGCACATTGTATTGTATTTTTAATTATAGTCAACAATTGAAATTAAAGGATCAATACATTTAAAAAAAATAAAAATATCACGTTCATACATCAAATCAAATCTACGATGAGTGATTTTGTTTAGTGCCCGCTCTTGTTAATTCTGTCAGTGTTTAACTGAATATGTAGACCTTTAGGTTTGCGCAATAAGTTACTCTTTTAATATCTGATCGAACAGTTGAGTTATATTAAATTTCAGCTGTTCCAGTGGTTCCTTTGTGGCTTGCGGATATTTTCATCAAGTGAACATAACGTAGTAGCGGCAAAACAAAACTGTTGGCTGTTAAGTGTTCTTTCGTCTATGCTTAATTATTATTCAGTTTTATACACACAAGAATGGCAAATCACCAATCATGTTCATTGTACTTATAACTAATGTTTTATTAAGTATATCTCCTATTTTAGTAATTAGTAATAAATAAAATCACGAAATGTTTGTATAGAAATTTAAACTAAATCAAAGTCAAAAATAATTTATTCATATAGGTAATGTACACTTATGAACGTCAATAAAAAAGAACTATACATGAAATGCTTCTAATTTTACATTTACTGCCAGTTCTCGAATCAAGGGCGTAGAAGGCAAGAGAAGAACTGGTAATAAACTCTCCGCCACACTTTTTAATCGCCAAGTTATTTTTTTGTATTACACAACGTTTGTAAGGAGCTGCAACCAATACACCATGTTCCACATGACATCTTAAGTAATAAATAATAATAAAATAAATTAAAAACAAAGATTTGTCTCAGATTGTTGATTGTCAAAGATCTTCTATCAGCAGGAGGCATTATAAAACGTATTCCCAGTATGATTCATTCAGACCATGGATTTAAAAATCTTTATAAAACTGATGCTGATTTTATTACGATAACGGTTATATAACACTAATACTAGTACATTACTTGCTCCTAAATCATTTTTGTCCTTAACCGTGGACTTACAGCATGTCACGAGGATCCCAACGAACTTGAATACAACGTACGTCAATATGATAAGGTTATTATGTAAAAGCAACATTCAGTTCGACGGTAGTAATCGCTACAATACGAAAAATCAGCTCACATAAAATTAAAAAAAGAAGTAAAATAAATCTTAAATAAAAAAAGTTAAATATTTAATGTTATATACTTCAGCGCGGTGGGCTTGAAAGTTTCGTAGGCTAATATAGAAAGAAATCTTGTTTTGATAGAAGTAGATTTTTTCAATAATGACCGAGACCGATTCAACGTTTATAGCGATCATAAAAGTTTTCTATACCATTTTTCTAGTACGATTTGTGTTTATCCTCAAAATACGTTCATCAGCGCAAAATTTCTGTCCAGCGAACATTCTCTTGAGGTCTGTGTATAGCTAAAAGTAGCTAGAGGCGAAATAATTCCAACAAACTAATAGTAAGACAGTTGTTCTTTTGAAGGTTACGGCGAACTAAAAATCATATTTAATTAATACTTAAGTTTCAGATAATACAAATATTTGGCTATACACAAGGTAAAGTCGGTTCTTATTTTCAAACGATGGTTTTTGACTACAAACGCCTTGTTTTTCGGGAAGGGAGGACGACTGTTATAAATTTCTCTGTATTAACAGTGCTGGATTACGTGAAAGCGTGCATATATGCGCTGCTATTCTCGATAATTAGTTTACGGATTTGCGTTCCCCAATAACACTTGTCTGCGGTTCAGCCGAATTGAATCGTTAAGATGCGAATGGGCTTCGTGTAATATTCTCTTTGAGTGACGGGCCTTTGATCGTTAACTAAAACCTTTTTGCCGTTTCAAAAACAGGGACAATGTTATTTAATGTGTTTATAAATTTATGAGAGTATTAAACCTATTTGTTTTGAAACATGATTGGTGGATGGTTTTCCTTGGGAATTGTAAAAACGTGTTTTCTACCTTTAGTAGTAATAACCTAAATACTGTCAGTATACAAAAGCGTGCAGTGCTCATTCCCGAGTGAATATTCTCTCGAACGGTGAAGAAAACAACTTGAGAAAACCGGCTTGCTTAAGACTCAAAAAGTCAACGGCTTGTGTCGCGTGCAGGATCACCTACTTGACAAATTATGAAACAGATTCAGAAATCTATATCTAAAAAGGTTGTAGCGCCACTGATGTATTTATACAAAATTATGAATCAACATAATTTAGATCTATAAATGTTAATGAATATGATTTTTTGACAGTTTAGTTTGACAGTGCTCAGAGTAGATTCTGACAGATGACATCCTCTTGATTACCTATTTTGACGGATTATGCTGTCCTGTCAAAGTTATGTTTAATTACGTTGCGAATTAACTAAAGTGTCTAATTTATGAAAGAACGCATTCACTCGATCGCATTGAAGTTCTAGTTGAGTATTTTTTTATTTTTTTTTCTTGTTTGTGGCTTTTATTTATGCCAACTGGGCACAAGGTACTTTGCCAGTGTCGTGTAGATGGAGTAGACACGAAGAAGATTGATCACACTAAATACTGTTTACTATTTATGAATAATTTATATATATTACACTTTAATTCTATTGTTTTCTATATATTTACATAAAACTCTACAATAAGGACTAAACACAAACATTAACAAATATTTAACACTTAAAGGACGGGAGACTTTAGGGGGAAGAACGTTATAAAGATAAGTTAGTTTGGGACAGTTAAATAGTAAATGCGATACAGTGCCTTCATCCAAGCCACCTAGTTGAGTTGGAATCTTAAGTTTTTGATAATTGAACGACTGACAGATTTGTGGCTCGGCACGACAATGATATGCGCAGGCCGTACATCATAGGTAATAATGTATTCACTGAACCACGTCCATTCACGTCTGGAATCTCGCTAATGGCCCTGATTTAATTACCCAGGGTTACACCACTTAATTTCCGCTCTGAAATCTCACAATCTTGAATCACTCAAGTTTAATATATTAGATTTGGCAATCTGCGTGAAGTTTAGTGTGCCGCCGCAATTATTAGTTGCGTGTATATTATGTATGTATAATGTATTTTAATTTAAAATGTGTATTGTGTATTTAATGGGTTCTATGTTAACGACATTTTGAATGTACGAACGGAAATAATATATCAGATAAACTATTACCGTTCGTAAATAAGATAATATTTGCGTATTGCAAACGTTTTAAGCTATTGTTCAAACGTTGGATTTACCGTCAAGAATATTTCTGCACCCTAGACATTTTACATTGTGTACGTGAATTAGCATCATCATAGCATAGCATGAATTTACGGAATTGTATAATACAAGTATTATTTTAAATTCTCGGTCAAGTACTGTTGACAGCAAGACAAGTAATTGCTTTGGAATGAAACAAAACGGTATTTACTTTGTATTCCAAATACGGTTCCTACCTCTGCAAATCGAACCAGTTAGAATCTGGAAACTACCGTTTTGGGACAAACCGGCAGCAGGCTTATCTGATGTTAACCGCCGTCGTGATTTGCCGGCCTTTTGAGCATTGATGCGCCCTTTTATTAGGGTCCTAAGTTGAATTGGTTCGAAAATACTACAGTGGGCAGCTTTCAGCGGTTTCTGTTCCTTCTCAGTTGTGGAACGACGGACGTCGAGGTGACACGGTTGGTATTTTGTATTCTGCTTCGACGCCCGTTGACGAAACTCAGCTGCAGGTATTAATCCGAAGAAACTCTCAACACCATAAAACCTGTAATGTCGTGTCATCGGTTATCAACCTTCATTAATGACTGCATCATGGTGATATCGTTCTATCAATAAAGTTTCCTTCTCCAGATAGTGTTCAATACTTTTATTGATTACCGCTTTATTATTACAATATGAAGTTATATATTCACTCAACGTGTATTATCTTCATTAAAACTTTATCCGAGGGATATTTATTACGAAAATATATTTAAGCGTTAAAGCTCGTTAAAGTAGACAATTAGTCATCATAATCCTATTTACGTACGATATTTAATGCATCCAATATTACTTTGCTCCAATGCAATTTATTGAAGTACCTAGTTTTCCAGCGAAAGCCTATTTTTTATGAATTCCGTTTGGCAGGCACAAGGTTCTTCATAAGTTCAAGACAAGGAAAGATTTATTATCGATACTTGTCTCCCATGCCAATAAGGTATTGAAATTTAAAATTTAACCTTGAAACAGATAAAGAAATCTGTGACCTGGGTCCTTATAATTTAAATTCAAAAGTTATGAGGTGTCGTACAACTTAGTAATATATTTCATTTTATTTATCAACACTTTGTTGTATTACTTATTTGATACGTATGTGTAGCGTCAGGCCCCCGACATTGTTAAGATAACAAACACAAAGTTTTCTCCCAATCATTTGATTTATTCCAATTCTAATTTCAGTCTCTTAATTCAATTCAAATATTTCGAAGGCTACCCGGTAATTACGTAACGTGTGCACCGGGCAATGGTCGATGAACGACTGCCCGAGTTGTTTTTTTTTATTTTTTTTTGAAGAAGGAATCTCGCTGTTGGCCTTAAGGGCCTTTACAGCTCAGCTCGGGCTGTTTTGGCGAGCGTAGCTCGGCCAGAATGGTGTTTTATCCCGCGGCTAGCGCAAGGGCGTCTCCTGTGAGACTCGAACCTCGGCTTGGGCTGTCGCGGGGCGGTCAATCGCCTGAAGGGCAGGACGGAAGCTCACTGGAGTGAGCGAAGTGCGAAGTAAAGGTCCTCGCCTTCCCCGGTGAAGGCGGTTTTTTACCCTAGTCTGTGATTGGCTATTTTTATTATTTTTGGCCGCGCGGGCGGCTTTTAATTTATCGTTTGCTACGGTAATTGGATCATCCGGATCCGTTAGTATGTGTCGGGGCCTCCTGCGAGCCTTTTTTGTCGGGAAGGGGTAATAGTTGATGCTATTACGCACCAGCGGATTGGGATGGTGTTTAGCCTTGTCAAAGTGGCGTGTGGACGCCAACTTCATCCATTGGGCTATGGTAGGGAGCTCCAGGTCGTGGTGGAGATCGACGTTTCTCAGATAGAAGGGCGCACCGGTCGCGATTCTCATGAATCGCGACTGAAGCACCTGTAGCCGGTGAATATAGGAGGGGGCACAATGCGCAAAGACTACGCTAGCGTATGTCATGCACGGTCGGATGCATGCCTTGTACAGGGTCACCTTGTGTCTGAGAGACATTTGACTCCTTTTATTTAGGAGGAAATGAAGGCGAGAGAGGACAAAATGGGCCTTCTTGCGAACGGCGGCTATGTGCTTTCGGAAAGACATGCCGCTATTGCCCGAGTTGTGCGCGCGCGCTGCTTTATATAGGTTCTGTAGTGGGGATCGAGTGACACATCGTACGATCGTTCGACTAATCGCCCGTTGCACGTTGTTTTACAAAACATTGATAGTTGCGCCGTCATATGCAGTCAGATAATATAAGAAGGGAACGGGCGGTCTTATCGCTAACAAGCGATCTCTTCCAGGCAACCCTAGTATGGACAAAGACTACAAGAAATATAAAGAGTTAAGTACCAAAAGTGCATTATTAAATTTAAAATTACAAATGTAGGCTTATACAATTGTAAAAAAAAAACAAAAAAAAACTAAATAATAAGTTCGATTAGTATCTAGATAATCTTATCTATATACTAAAATAAGTTATTTTAGTATTTAGCTTAGTATATAGATAATCTTATCTATATACTATTTTTAATGTATCATCTTTTTAGTTTAGCTTTTTTTGTTCCTGTTTAGTTTTGTCTCAATAACTGTGTATAATATGTATTTTTGCACTACTCTCTCGAAAGCGATAAGGCCGCGATAAAATCCTTTTGATTTAATTATGTTCATTTTTTTTTATAGTGTAATGAAGTGTTAATAAATAAATAAACTAATGTACCTACTAGTTTCGTCAAACTGGAATTGCAACGCGGTTTTGGTTGAATATTGCTAACTATACGATACTCATGTAACAAAACTACAATACAAATCTTATATATGCGGTTTGTCGAGGTTAAATGAGCAATGCATGAGGATTATCTGAATAATATAAGCCTAGACCCACCGCCTCTTGACTATTGGTTCGTTCGCCTGAAGTATAATTTAGAGGTTATATGTCCTATGTAAAATAATGTATTCACGTGCCTTAAAATTGGAACTAAATGTCATTTATAATAATAACTAGCGGACCCGACCGACGTTGACCTGTCTCAACCATGAATCAATATTCATATAGGTTAATTATAACTAAAAAAATATGTCGATATTAATTTTCCTTCCTTCCTATTTGATATATGATTCGATATTTGCAGCACGCATTCTGTCAATCTTATGTCAAAGGTTACATCTTTTGATGTTTCGTAAAGTGTGAATTGTAAAAAAATCCGCTTATGCTTTTGTTTTTCTTGTTCATAGGAACTTTCACTGACAATAACTCTGCCTTTGCACTCTTCTTCTGTTCTGTTCTTTTAGCACTTTTGGTACTGACAATAACAAAATAACAAACACAAGATTCAACTATCATTATATAAAAATGAATTATATATATATATAGTACTAGTATTCTCTAGTATTTGCCTTTTAATTCAGATACTTTTACATTTAAACACGTTTCTGCTTCAATCTTCTTTTAGGTGTGTGTTCTGTTATCTGTGTTCACTTTTTTGGCAAAGGTCTCCTCCAAAGCATCTCTGCTATTTGCCAATCTCTGCCAAGCACCGTCTGCTGTTTCTATATTTTGGTTTAACGTTCTCTTTTTCCTCGTGCAATGTGCCCCGCTCATTTCCACTTTTCTTAAATAAGTCATTTACAGCTTTATGAAGAATTAATATATATAGCATTATAGTCCTATAATCGTTGCGTTTTTAAGGCAGTTTTTGCAGCGCACCACGACTATGTGGATCCAGCTGTCGTTGAAGTATTTACGAAGCAATTCGACTTATCATCCTGCATAAAAAGAGCTTACTATCCTTAAAAAAATCTTCGGGGGCGGTATGAAGTAACATCAGAAGAGCCTCCTGTTTTTGTTCTATAAAATGTGAGTTAATTGGAGGGTAAAACAAATGATTCCATATTTCATGATAGATACAGTAGTTTGTAGCACGACAGCAATGTAAATGAGGAGCGAGATAGGATAAGGGTCACCTTATTTGATATTCCCCGCCCGATTCGGTAATGGAATATCTGTGTGAGCTTCGGCGCTATCGATCAATATTTTATTTTCGTAAATTGCATCTAATAATGTCCGGTTACCCTTGTCAAGGTGAGGTTTCAGGGGAGACATGTTATGCAGTTGCGAATGGATTACATATAGGAACGTTTAACCTTGTAACCGTAGGATGTTAGTAATTCCTATTTAAGCAACAGTAGGATTTCGATATAGTTTTATGTATTAGTTCAAAATTGATACAAGGAAACGGATATTTATTCAAGTTTATCACATCAAACATACTGCTATGTACAGTATATATTATGTATTTTATTATTGTGTCTCAAATTTTTCATATAGTACATGAGTTGAGACAGCCCCCGTAAGTAGTCAAAGACTTGGTTGTTGTAAGTGTTGGGGTATGTTACAAGCAATGTTTTCAGTATATGTGTTAAGTATATGACAATTTTGGTCATTTTAAGAAAATAAAAATACACAAAACAAAATAAAATTAGCAAAAACAATGCTTTATTTAAAATTAATCAGTCCACTACCGAATATATCCGGCTCCGGATAAGTACTGTCCTTAAAAGCCTTTTGTATATTGTCTTAAATATATTATTTGTTGGTTTTACGGTGTCAATCATAAAAATAAAAATTAATTATAAAATCACACATCACGGCAACAAAACCACACACAGTACTTTTTTAATGCAATCCATTCCAATGACTCATCAAGGGCAAGCCAGCCTTCCCGCTATTACCAACAGCAGGCGGTTAGAGCTCCCCGGCTCCTGTTAGTTTCCGGTTGATGAACTAATCTATATATCCTGTTAAGTGAGTTATCTCTTAATATGCTCTGAGGAGTTGACAGTTTTGGGACAAATGGGACATGGAAAAACATTGTAGACAATTTTAGGTATAACTTGAATATTTGAAAAGGAAATTGTCGGGTACATACAACACAGAGTGTTTAAGTTTAACATCGTGAAAGCTTCGGCAATTTGCCTGCCAACTGTCACTGGGTATCATGAGTAGGGAATGTTAAATGAGATCAAATGAGCTACGCACTTCTCTCTGATGTAACAAAATTATTATAATTGTAACTTTAATTCTTTGATGTAATAAGCACAAAAGGTAAAAGCACTAGTGAGCATTGCATTTGAAATTGATTGACAATTCGACTTAGGGTGCTTTAAGAAAACCAATTCTTATATGGCCGGCAACGCACTTGCGTAATGGTATTGCAAGTGTTCATGGGTGGAGGTATCAGTTTGCGTCCTGTTGAAAAAAAAATGTTATTTTCCAACATAATATTTTATAATAAGGAAACTAAGCATTTAAATCGAATTTCTACTGATATTAAAGACATCTAGTGCCATCTATGTTAAATGCTTAAAAGTTTCGTACATTGTCAAGCAAATCTTAAAATGGCGTAAGTTGTCAACAAGCAATTTCAGCAGGTAATTCTTGGCGTATTTCAACTCAAGGCTTTTAACAGATATGATTATGTTTTATACTTTTGATTTATGGTAACTGTTTGTGTCAATATTATAAATGTATAAATTAGTGATTAAAGACAATTTCCTTGTTATTTTGGCTTGTTTTCGTATAACTTTAAGTAGTTTATTAGTACCAGAAATGAATTAAAACCTAAAGTGTGACTTCTAATACAGTGGCTTACATCAAATTTGTTATTATTATTAGCTTATTAAATAACAGTTTTTGTTAAACCCTAATAATGACGAAGTATGTTAAATATTGTCACTGATTGTCTAGAATGAAGCATGATAGAAGAGATTTTAAAATGTGGAACCAAGACAAAAGTTGCAATGTGTATTTATCTAAAAAAAGGACAAACAGTTATATAAGCGTAGCACGAAATTATTCCCATAGTTTTTTTTGTTATATTAACTTTTCTTATTATTTATACGGCCCTAAAAATAATGTTACTTTTCCCGTTTCCAAGAAGAGCTCAGGAGATAACGTGTCTGAGATATTGCTCCTTATGTATGATGGAGTGGCCTACATCACGGTATAAAAAATTCACGACTTCTCTAAAGGGCTATATAAAATGGTCCGGCGTTGTATTATCTGTCTAGTGAACAATGCTTAGCGGTATCTAACTCATTTTTATTGAGTAAGTCTTTTGTTACACCTAGCCTGAAGATGTTCAGACCCATTTCCATATAGAGATTGATTGCCGTAATTCCCGTGAGTGGTCCGAGTGTAATTCGATAAATATTTTTAAACAACTTAAAATAGGACATACATTATTAATCTTAATTTTTAAATGTTGTTTCGTCGGGAATTTACCTGACGCGCGTTAACTACTAAGCCACGAAAGCTTTATAAAGCATATTCATTAAATTTAATTTGTTGTATAATATAGTAACAATATTTAATCTCTTTGCTCAAACGTATCATCGTTAAATCTGCTCTATGGTTGAGCATAGAGCATTCTCCTAGTATAAAGTAGGTGTGAAATGCCACTTCGCAGGCTGCGCTACTCTTTATAGTTATTGAGCCACTATTTTTATCTCCACATAAAATGCAATAATGCAGGAAGCTTTTTAAATTATATGCACGCCACGTCTTTCAGGAAGCCGTGTTTACTTTGCAACGTAAAAGCACTTTTTAGTCATATTAGTAGCCAATAACATAATAAATATCACTGATATAGTTCTCTAAACATTTATAGATACTTATAATATTTTTCATATTGAACAGGAAAAAAAATCATTCTTCATTCAAAAAAACATTAATTTTTCCATGTCTAGTCTGAACTGGAAAGAGATTAGTGCCCAGAGAGTATTGCTCTAGAGCGGAGCATTCTAAGAATCAAAAGGTTGCCCAAAAATTGAAACGAAATTCGATTAAAATGGCAATGAGCAGGCCAGGTAGGACTGAAGATAGACCGCCAAAGCCACACGTTGAAAGGGACCTCCAGGGAATAGTAATGTGGGAATACCATACCGTTGGGCTGAGGACACTGAGGTCTGCTTCACAAGTTTTTTGCGAACTAGGGAACAGTGGAATGGACTCCCGGTGAGGGTCTTCCTTAGGAGAAACAATCCTAATCGTTAAAAGTATGATATACCCCCTCAAAAGCCGCACACACACCCGCTGCCCACTAAAGTATTTCCGAACCAATTCGACTTAGGGTCCTTCAAGAAAAGAGCGTACAAATTCTTAAAAGGCCGACAACGCACTCGCGAGCACTCTGACATTTAGAGTGTCCATGGGCGGCGGTATCACTTAACATCAGGTGAGCCTCCTGCCCGTTTGTCGCCTATTTGGCTAACTAATGTCACAAAAAATGGGTGTCCAGGGCTGCGATAACTGCCCCGTTTTGGGCGTCCCGTTGCAAAAAAGACACGAAACAATAAAAATAACAATAACTAAACGTATACTAATTAGAAGAATACTAGTATCCATTTGATATGTAAATTTTATTGTAAATACTAATTAAGTAGCTTTATTGTTAATATAATATTAAACCGGAAACAAGGATCTAACAGGATAGTTACGGCATTCTTTGTAAGATACCTCAATTTAGTGAAATGCAAATATACAATTTAACAAGCGCACCGTGAATCTGAAAAATTTAAGTCCAGAATGGAATTGTCTCCTTTGTTTGTACGTTTATAAATATAACCTGAGATGTGAACACGGGATTGTTTTAAGCTAGTCAAAAATCAAAAATCTCAAAGAATAACCTGTCAATATGTCCTATGCTGATACAGTAAATATTCTTATTGTGCAAAAATAGTTTCAATATAAATTTGTGTTATGCAGATATCATGTTTACCTAAATATATAGTGTATAAACCTACCTAAATATACCTGTATATAGTGTATAAAAAAGTTTTTCTTTTCTTTTCTTTGTTTCTTTACAGTGTCGCAGGCAAATTAAGAATTTATCTCAACGCTATGGTTTTATTACACGTGTTTATCAAAGTATGTATAAATGTGTAACGTTTATCTATCAACAATCTAACAATATCGATTTGTAAGACCTCAAACAACATGTATGATTAATACAATATACAATATGTCATAAATTTTACACACATACACTACATGTATATTAGACAATAATTAAAAAAAAACTAACATAGAAAAACACAATATTATGGTAAGTAGGAATATTATTGTAAAATATGAGAATATTTTCATTAATGTTAGTGATTAAATTGTGATATAGCCTGTTCACTGGAGTATTAAACGTAGCAGATAAGCGACCTGGAGGTATGTATAGAATACTTTTAGTTCTAGTTATTCTAGGATTACAAAGAATTTATCAAGAATGTCAGTATGAATATTAAGAGGGCTCGCGCGTGCGTTGCCTGCCTTTTAAGAATTGGCACGCTCTTTTCTTGAAGGATATGTCTAATATATTTTCTCTGTCACCCGCAATACGCAGGTCGTTTAAATTATATTATATTCTATCGAAGGCCTGTAAAGAAAAAGGATTTAGACTTATAGTACATGTTTGTCCGAATATCAGATACAATGCATATTTCGTAAGAATAGTAAAGTTCCAAAAGTGCATTATGAATCGCAAAAGCTTGAAGCGTTCGTTAATGGACGCGGACTCTTACTGTCGGCGTCGTTGGGTTCTTTAATATTTCCAGTAGCGCGCAAAAAAAACGCTAATTACTTTGTAAAATTAAGTTAGCAAATTAAGTAAAATGTCTACCTTAGTTCATGGTTTTTGCTTTTGTACGTCAATTAAAATATATGACCTTGAAATTTCTAGTTGACATATGTTTTAATAACTTTGCTTTGTTCCATTACTTTTGTCCACAATATTATGTCTTATGTAGGTTTGCTCTTCTTGCGCCATACCTTATCTATATTTTTTCTCATAATGGGTGCCTGGACGAGATCGCTCGAAAGTGATATGGCTGCCAGTTGTCTTGATTTTTATTTTAATTGTACCGTATTACTGCAAGAAAGAGTAAACAAATAAAAAAAATATAAAAATAAACATAATTGTTTTGTTTTGTGTTTATAGTCACACCATCGGGCCTGTTAGATAAACTAAATTGAAATGTTTTATTCATGAAGCATATCTTCTAGAAAATACAAACATTGCTGTTAATTTGCACTTACAAGATACATAAAATAAATTAGGCTTTCTGTGATAATTCTCGACATATATATAACTCATACTTTGAATATAAAACGCTCATTGTAATAAATTTAAAAACGCTCATCGGAAAACGCAATAGTTTCCCTGTGGCCCACGGTTAATGGACGCGGAGTCTCACCGCCGGCGTCGTTCGCTTGTTTAGTATTAATTGCGCCTTTTGTCGCCTCCAGCCGTCGCTTGCGGTTATGTGGAGGACAACGCTACACATCTTTACGACTGTGCACGGACGGAACAAATTGGACCGAGAAATTCGCTTTGTAACAAACACCTATTCGCCAATATCAATTGAAGTAATGATTGGTATTGTCTCTGTTGAAAATGCTTTCGTTATCTATAAAAATAAATAAAAACAAGGTTTTTTAGGTTCTTAGGCCTCAGATTTCTGCATCTGTGTCACGTTTATTTTTCAATCTAATAGCCAAGTAGGCGGTCAGCCTCCTTGACACTCGCAGTCGACTTTTACGCAAGCCGGTTCTCTCACGATGTTTGCCTACACCGTGAAATGATGAAGAAGACCTTTGGGATGAATGCAACAAGATTAACACTTCTTTCAAATCATCTAATTCGTTTGCTATCAATATATCGAGCAAATCCTTCTATTAGGTGTTGTATACCGATATTAGAAAAATAAATTAACTTTCAAAGTAGACGTTTAAATTGAAGCCGAGTTATTTAACTTGAAATTGCTAGTAATATTGCAGAGAAATGTATTATTTTAGAGCTCGCTATTACTTCCTCCATTGAGAAGATTACTGTGACGTTTTTCGCCGTTTTTCTTCATTGTTCAAACGGAAATAAGCAACTGCAGTTTTTTGACAAGCGTGCAAGCTTTTGGCGGGATTTTTTTGTGGAATCATTTTATTTATAGCTCCCGTGTGTACGGTGTAGCGATGTTTCAAAGTTGTTAATTAAATTATTCAGTTGATAATTTGTTTGCTGATAGTGTCATGCTGCATAATTTTCCATTAAATATTGCTTAAAATAGTGTATGAATAATGTTCGTAAATGTATTTATATTAGTACTGTAAAAAATACGACGGCTATTTAGTATTTACATTGTAAAACATTGCGAGTATATAGTATTGTCTTTTGTTAACATAGCTTTTGTATTATTATTAAAAAAAACTTATAATTATTTATATAATTTTAAGTTTTTAATAATAATAATACATAGCTTCAATCCGTTTAAGAAGTGTTTTCTTAATTGCGAGTATTTTTTAGTGTTTGTGATTATCAATTGAACTCGAACATCAGCAAGTTGATCCCCTCAAATCATTGTTATGGTTTAATTAGTGTGGTTGGTAATGTATTTGAATTTTTTTTTTAAAACGATGACTACTATTAATGTAGCTTTGGGACAGGAGCATTCCTAGTTAGGAAGCCAGCATCGCCATTTCATGTATCGCGTGTGTATGTTATTCTAATGTACGTGTGTATGTCACTGAACTCCTTAACGGCCCGCCTAGATGGTTTTGGTTCCCAAATCAGCCGGGCAGATTGAGCTGCAGTCGATATTTTTATACTTTGTTTAATATCCTTATCGCTTGATTTATCATGCAGGACAAAGTCTATCGGGTTCGCTAGTTTCATATATCTATATGTATGTCAGCATAAACCATTTCAATCCTGGTAGAGAGCGTGAAATAATAGTCCATACATTTTTCTAAAAAAATGACATTGCGAGATAAAAAAGCAAGTTTTATTTACAGCCCAATTTTCATACAGCTGGCGACTTGTAAATTTTTCCACCCTGTATAAATAACGTATTCATAACGCGTGTGAGATTCGCGACACAATTTAAATGTTGCCATGCGTCAAATTCGAGTGGACTGTTATGATATTAATGGCAATACCGCCCGTACCGAAGGGAGCGAAATTTACCAAGTTACAACTTAGTTATTCATAAGAAAATTGAAATTTATTAAAATTTATCGTTTTAATTTCGAGTTATTCCTACCACAAAGATTAACTGTGGCTTGTATATTATGAAGTTTATAACGTAGCTCGCAAATTGCTTTGCGTTCATAAATAGGACCAGTAGTGTTTTGTTTTCTATATTAATGTCTGTTTTCTCAAATAAAAAATAAATTTAATGATCGCAATCAGTGTCCTTCATCACGAGTTCACGTTTGGAGGCACAGTTTATGGTAGTCAACTAATCGGTGATTAATATGATTTTTTTTATATAGAACCCTGTTCTATACAAGGTCAAACGGGCAGAACGCTCACCTGATGATAAATGATACCACCGCTCATGGACACACTCAATGCCAGAGGGCTCGCGAGTGCGTTGCTGGCCTTTTAAAAATGATTTCGTTGGGTTGTTTTTAGATATATAATTGGATTAATAATCTACAATTAGCATCTGGTGAGCCTCCTGTTACATGACATAACGAAAAAAAAAAAGTTTAGTTTTGATAAATAATTATTAAAAGTTGGTCTAATGGAATACATATAAACGGAACAAATTGAATGAAAAAATAACAATTGCATTTTAAAAATTTATGTTTTAATTTAATTTCTATCGGTCGGCCTTTGTGTTCGCTCAATTGATTTGATGGATTCAATTTTCGAAATGTTTTGATTTTATTTTATTTCCAATATTCATAACACTAATGCGATACGAACAAAAATCTAGTACCATTATAAAAATAGCTACATCTTAATAATTTATAATATTTATTTGCTTTTACTAAGGGTTGTCCAGAGTACGGTGAATTCTGTTCAGTGGCTACAGAGCCTCCTAACTTTAACGCTATAATATTAATATGAAAGGCAATACCATACGTTTCAATATCATTTGTATGTTGTGATCCCAACCAACATTTCTTAGTTATCTACTCTAAGAATCGATGTACTTTCTCCATTTGGCGACACCCAGCCTTAACGAGAACAAAGGACTGCTTTAACTCCACGATAAAACATAACATTAGCCAGCCGCTGCGATGGGACGCTATTTATTTTGCTCTGTGGATAATACATTGCGTGTAGGTTTAGTGTTGGGTGAAATAACATATATACACCAGTTATTTTTGTAGATCATGTAGTATAGTCATGCTGTTTTGGTGATAATTTATTAACACTTTGTTGCACATAATATAACAAGTAAACATAATTAAATTAAAAGGACAACGGCAACTGGCGGCCTTATCGCTTTCGAGCGATCTCTGCCAGGCGACTACTGTAAGAAGAGAAAAAAATGTGTTAAATTGGATAAGGTAGGCAGGATATGCAAATTACATACTATACGTAGTTGTTATGAGAAGAATAAGGGAGGGAGGAACAATAAAAAATAAACAAACTTAAACTACAAAAATAAATCATATTGGTAACCTGTAAAGTGTCTGTGTAGGTAAAGATATCTGGTGTCTCTTACTGTTCAATGAAATAGAAACAGGAGGGAACGAGAAATAAATGAAACTGAGACTTTAATTATTTAAGATACCATATTATCACATATTAAATTTAAAAAATGGTTCCCGGAATTCATACAATTACATATAAAATGAACTCAACTGTTCTCTCAGTTGTGCATGACGAAGTTAAATAACACGTTGCTGTGTTTCATTAAATTTCACAGTGATTTTTAACAGTGATAAACAAAAGAACGTTCCTAAGTTAATGGTACAAGTTGGCGTAATGGCGTTACGGAAAAATGGAGTCGCCGAATGGAACACCTGTCGCTAACGGAGGCTGGATTGTTTTGCCGGAACAAATTGATGTGATATCAGGCTCCAGTGTTATTTTATTGCCCTCGTTCTTGTCAATGATTTCCGCAGTTAATGTTTCATCTGCAAAGACGTGACAAAAGGAAAAACAGGTTTTTGAAAGTAATCGAGAAAAAATCGGGAAAAAGTCTTTTTTGTTCGGTGTTCAAAATCTATAACATATTTTTTATATTATTTTTCTTAATAGTAATAAGTTTTTTTTACTAATTACGAAGATTTTCTCTTATGTTTTATCGTTATTATTTATATTTAGTCTTATTGTACTCTCTTAACTAAAGCAATTTCTCGTCTCTGTCAAACAGTGACATTGTGATGAAAACTAACAGACAAGTTTTTCATAAATGGATATTCTTAAAACCTAGAACAAAAAAAATGTACCCATGTACTGTATTGTCATTAAACATAATAGTGTAGTCTGACGAAAGGTTTTGCTTTGACGTAACAAAACTGAAACCGCAATGAAAAGGATGTTATAAGTGAACGACGGTTTTGTAAACCTAATTAAGATTTAATTATATACTGATTGTAAATATAATAACAGTAATGTTATCTTAACGTTTATGTCTTGAGGGGATCAGGTCGTGTTTATAACTTTGTTATATGCATAGAAGTAATTTCATTTAGTTCTTGTAATTTTTTCAGTAACTAATAGAAATACTTTATTAGTTTTAGCACTATAAAATAAAAGCTGGAAAATAAAAGAAGGAAAAATAAACTTCTTAAAGCCTTAAACACTTGTTTTGAAATTAGCACGATTTGCTAGAATTTGTAATTTGCACGCGCAGCTTCCGCGTTTGGTAGATAATATCGCACGTCGCACATAGAGATAAAATCACCGTTCGTGGAAAAGAGGGGTGGTATTATTGCCATCGCCACAACTTAACAGCTTAAGTTGATTATAAAAACACTGATTTATGTGACTTGGGACGAAAAGGATAAGTTTTTGAAGGTTTAGATAGTCATATGGGTGTATTGTTGTCATTTAACTAAGCTATTTATTAAAGGACGATAATTCGTATTATTTGTATTGGTTCACTGTGTTGTGCAGGAGAAAGTGTGAAATTGTTTTCAGTTGTTTGTAAAAATCTGTAGAGATATCTCGTAAGCTTTTTAATTGATACGGCTTCATTATGTGACAAATTATTATATAAGATCTTCATACATTCGTCCTCATAACTTGACATACTTAAGTATCTAGGCACGGTAGATACATATTAACGTAACATTATGTCAGTTCATAGTCAAACACAGAACGAAACGCATGTCACTAGGTTATTTATGAAAACTTTTGCGAATCTATTTTTATTTTGTTATTAAATTTCATTCGTAGACAACATTATTGATAGAAAGGATATTTGTGAAACATTCACTCATTTAAGCTATTGAACGTTATTAAGCTATCATGAATTTAGTTTTATGAAGTTATCGCGTTTAAATAAAGGTCGAAGTGCTGCAAACTTCAAATTAGCTTCACAAATTCAAATTAACTTGACGCCAATATCAGAAGTTTGTTATACAAACTAGTGATTTTGTACTTGTTATAGTTAGTATTTGGGCTGGCAATGGGTTGGGTACTTCAATGCAATTTGGATATTAAAAAAACATACTGAACATATTGGGTACAGTTTTGAATGACCATAAATTATTTATTTTGAATTTAGATTAATAATCGTAATACAGACGGATGTAAAAATTCAAGATAAATTAATAAATTTAAAAACTAGCTGCCCACTGAAACATTTCCGAACCAGTACGACTTAGGGTCCTTAAGGAGCGTAACAATTCTTAAAATGCCGGCAACGCACTCGCGAGTCGTCTGGTATTAACAGTGTCTATGAGCGGCGGTATCACTTAACATGAGATGAGCCTCTTGTTCATTTGCTCTATAAAAATAAGATAATATAAAAAGAGGTTATTTTTATATTCTAAGCATACAAAAACGGAAACTACTAAAAAAATTGTTGTTGTCATATTGTTTTCATTATGCGACTCTCATCTCTGACGTAGGCTCGATACTCGGCTGGACCAATGGGCTTTCTTTCTATGTGCGCATTTAACTTTCGCTCGGACCGTGAAGGAAAACATCGTGAGGAAACCGGCTTGCCTTAGACCCAATGGTGTGCATCAGGCACGGGAGGCTGATCACTTACTTGCCTATTAGATTAAGAAATGATCAGACCTAAAAAGGTTGTAGCGCCACTGATTAATTAAAAAAAAAAATGAGAACCAAAGCGAGAGAAAAATTGAATTCGATGCAATATTTTTTGTTCTACATACGCCCTAAATCCGTTCATAAAATGTCGCAGTATTTGACGAGGCGTCTAGCTCATGCCTGCCTCATCTAGATAATGGACACTTCAATACAGAGCGATATACTATCGCTTCGACGATTCTAAACAAGATTTTTACTTTAAAAGATTGAACACGACACATAATTAACCTGAATACATTGCTGTGTTTTGCACAAATGAGAATACTGGTTAGGTCACAGCTTTATAATAAGCTCTTTAACGTTTATTAAAGCTTTTGTGGGCTCTTAAAATTTTTAGCCTTTCGGTCATGGTATATTGTTGGAATCCTTATGATTGCGGAATAAGGTTTTGAATAAACTATTTTTAAGGATTTAATAAACTTCTTGGCATTTCGAGTGACTTGCAGTGTGTGTGTGTTGTCAGCGAGACTGAGAAGTTTTTATTGCAATTATATAAAATTATTTACCTACATTTGTATTGAAATCGAATAAATTTTACACGAAATTTAATTGGTGTAAGTAGAATCCTACGAACGTTCATAATGTAAATTGAGTTATAACCTTCTTCGTGTGATAGTTTTAATATTTTTAACTAGAAGAAAGAAAAATCGTATCTACTTACATAATTCATGGGTATCTGGTAGATTCATTCTCTCTAACTATTATTGTGTATACTATAATACTATTGTGTATGTTTGTGTGTAGTGTAGACGCCCATTTGGTCCGTTATGCGTAAAGTCCTGGCTAAATAAGTTAGCCTAGCTCCTTTCAGAAGTTCAGAACTTTCGTGAGTACTTTGAAGGCTTCAGGGAGCGACCTCACTGCTCCCATTTCTGCTGAAGCCACAGCCACGCATTCCAGGACTACGTGGGCAACTGATTTCTGTGTTTTAAGAATTACTTCATAAAACAATTAAGGCAAGATCAATCGAAAACGTAACCGATACAGGGATAAATAAAAAAAAAATACAAGTTTTTGTATATTCAATGTTAAGTAAATATACATTACAGGTTAAATTGTTTATATCATTCGTGTACTAGTACATAATAAACATTTGAGAACCAAAACTGTTATAATTGCAAATCTAATAACGAGTACAGCTCGCACTGAATACAAATAAGAGTTAAATCGTCTCACATCGAATGTTAGGTGTTAATTATTACGCGTATACTGGTTGGGATTACGTGCTTCCTAATGATGTATTTCAGCCGAATGTACGAATACAGCGGTAGCGGATTTATCGAACTCATATTAAAAAACTAAATATATTATATATATTGCAAAACAAAACACTAACTTTGAGAAGAAAAATCTCACAAAATACATCGGTCGCTTCTTATAATGTATTGGAAGTAAAATACGAATGAAAGCGTAGTTGCTTGAACCTTTTAAATATAGGACGTTTTATGTCGGCTTTGAATTGTTATATTTGTTGTAATATTGTTATAAATATAATTTCTCTTTAATAAGTTGCCGAGTTGCCCTCCTTTTGATTTAATTAGGTCCATTTTTTATATTGTTATGTAACGAAGTGTTATTAAATAAATAAGTCGGGATTATTGTTAAAATATTCTTGAATTTTCTGTTAGAGAAATTAATGAGTACGTACATTTATTTAGTTGCCTTTAACGTGTACTCTACCTTAATTTGGCTCAAGAGGCTTATTTACGGTGTGCGAGACACAAAGGCAAGAAAGAAACCTTCGACTACATTACTCATACGTATTGCTTAATGAGATTAGTTGCCGGAGCAATGAAAGTACATAGTTAATATTTTTTGTAAACAACCTACAACAAACAATTTTTGGGTGTTAAAAATTGAATCAAATAATAAAAATCGACTTTGCAGTATCGAAATCAAATGTGAGGTATATAATATGAGGTAAATAATCCTATTGGACTACTTTTATTTACTGTCCCTTTGAAATTCTGCGTAGCGGTGGTCACCGCTATAAGTGCCGGGACAGACCAAGCTACTACGGCCGTAGCACATCGTAGCATAAACTGCCTACGCCGCTACGAAACGCGACAATCGTAAAATAAATTGCTCCATTATTAGTATTATCATTATATTATTATTTACACTTATCATAAGCATGCATTAGAAACCGTCAACATAATGGCTAACAAATAACAAATGATTTCCTCCAGGCAACCTCCTAGAATGAGAAAAAAAACATCAACTGCGGGCAAAGTACGAGAATTGCATAAAAAAAACAAATCAGGTACATGCATAATTAGAAATGTTAACTAAAAGGAAACTAAACTAAAATTACAAAAAATTATATTAAAAATTTAAGGAGTCACAATCTATATATATATATGTAAGTAGCTAATTAATAGGTAAAAGAAGATTCTTCAATAAATTTAAAAACTTCAACGGTAACGATTTCCAAAGCAGCTTTGAACAGTAAAGAAACTCCTCTTTTATGATAGGAATAGAATTCAGTTTTATTTATTTAATTTTTTTTCTTTACTCACAGTGGTTGCCTGGAAGAGATCGCTCGCAAGCGATAAGGCCGCCAGTTGCCCTCCTTTTGATTTAATTATGTTCAATTTTTTTTATATTTTAGTGTAACGAAGTGAAAATACATAAATGAATCAGTTACCGTATTTTTAACAATATTTGAAAAGTAATCACAATTTTTTACTGTGACAAACTAACTAACCTTCAAACCAAATTGACCAGATTGAAAGAAATACGTGAAGACCGAAAATTTTAAAAGTAATTTGTGTTTTGTGTTGGTTGCTCTTTTATATTTTATTTAAACATACAAAATACTAATAACGTGTTAATATGTTATTTTTAATTAAACTAAATGAACTCTATCGAAACATAAGCTTTAATTAGCGTACGCGTCGACAATCAACAATGAAATGTCAAGTAAATGGCTCTTTACACGCGATTTACGCAGTTTGAATTATAACAGCTTATGAGATGGGCGGATCTGATTATTTATTCCGACAAATGTTAATTTGTGGGAATATACGGAAACACGCTACATGATATTTCGTATTGTAGAATATCAATGAAGGTTGGAAGATGTTTCTCTTAATCGAATTAAAACGTTAAGTTAGTGACGATTGTTAAAAAAGTAACGAGTTATGTATATCGTTATATAACGTAATAGTTTTCCGACAAATAAATTTCACTGAAATTGTTTAGCATTCCAATGTAGGCTGGAATTAATGTATAGGATTAAATATTTGTTTGTATTATCACGTTTTTTCCCAAGGGGTAGGCTAGATACTTGCTACGGTCCTTAAATACGAGATATGTATACGGATATGCGGACCTCGTACCTCTCTTGCTTGATTAAACATTAGTTCGAAATAAATAAAAGAATGTGATAATTTATATTTTCTAACTGAATGATTAGTAATTTTTTTAGACGAATAAGGAGACATGCAAATAAAATACGATGTCAAAGGAAATTGAAATGTAACCGAATATTTAAATAAGAATGAAGACTATTTATAGCAAAGACTATTTTGGTTCAAAGATACTTTATTTGTTTAATTCTTTGACACTCGGTGAGAAAATTTTGGATACTTTAGTTGCGTACATCGTCTAATCAAATTATTTGACATAAGCTATATAATATACAAATATTAGTTGCTTAAATTATGTAGCATATTTTTTACAAAAGTGCCGGTAAGTCGCATAGTTATTACAACAGGCTCTGGGTGCTTTTCTTATTCCTTTTATGAAATGCCTCCCACATCCATCCATAGGACAAAAAGATTTAAAAATGGAAAATACAGTAGTAAAATGTGGTACCAAAAGAACGCCTTAAGTTTCATCTGATACATGATATTATCTGTAAACGATGCAATCATGTCTCCGATCAACAGTAAACAACGTTATCGTATGTCATTTCTGCCATGTCACTTGTCAGTGACGGCCTGGACGTATGGTAATGATGCACATATAACCACATACATAATTATGTACAGAATCGATTTACGCTACGCTTAATTACTTTTTCTTTAAGCTTTCATACTGTACTGTGGTTTTTTGACCTGATTTATTGACCGTTTATTAAATACGCTAATAATATTTATTTATTTTCTGTCCAGTACTACTATACTAATAAAATAGTCAATTTATTAATATTAAAATTAAACTACAAACAAAAGTTTTAGGTTTTATCTAAAACTTATTATAAAAAAAAGCTGTTTTTGTGAATTCAGCCAGTGTCCAACTGAGTTTTTCCGTCTCAAGCAATCGCGACGGCTTGTATGATAGATTCGATTATTTTAAATCGGTCTGACTTTGCATCTATTTGTAAAGTTTAAGATAACACAAAATTTAATATACTTTTCGTCTTGCACTACTACTTTGTGGGGGTCGGTCCAGGGTCATCTAGAAAGGAGCAACCGGTTTGTTTGAAACTTGTTATTTTTAAAAAAATAAGTAGGTCTATGCCTTAGCATATTATATTGTCGGTGAGAATATATATATTTTATTAACGTACTAAATATAATAGCCTATATTCGAGTAATATAATAAGGATTACGTCACGTTTATATTATTATTGTATTTAATGTTAGTACACGACCTCCGACGGAGTGAAGGCCGCCTCCAAATGCTTCCATTTGTCTTCCATCTCCGTGACAATTTTCCAATATTTCGTTACGTAATACAAATGATTACCAAGTACTGTTTCTTCAAATGATATGGACTTCAATTTTACGGGAAATCCTATCGCGTAAGTTGTAAAAGATTTTATTAAGAAAAAGAAAATGAGAGAAGTAAGCACATTCATGAATATACGGTTTATGTGTACAAGAAGGTATGCTGAGTTCTTTGGAGGGCTGTAAAAGTTTTATCGCTCATAGAGTCAACACATGATCTCCTGATCACTCGGTAGATGGCGCTGTCACAAAATTTCAAAGTGAGATGAGCTTTTTAAGCACCTTTATGCTGTTTCAAGCATAAGCTGAGGCAGTTAAGGTGGCTCCATTAATCTTGTAAGTAAAGGGTAAGAAATATAAAGTAGTTTTCATTGTTATGCTGTGTAGCTGTGTATCGACCGCAAACATCAATTTGTTGAGGTTTATTGGCTCATAAGTTAGGCTACTGGAGGGATGTTGTAGTAGTGGACCGAACATAAATATTACGTGAATATTAGTCGTTGTTTCGAATCCCCTTAACAATTTCTATGTATGCGCAGTTAACATTTGCTATCGCTGAAGGAAGACATATAGATACAGCCGTTTAGTCATATCATTAACGTGTGTCGGGCAGGGTTGATCAACTACTTGGTTAATAGTACAAATTTGCAACACATAAAAACGTAACGTGATATATAAAAATGTATTAAGTTATATTATACTACTGTATTAATTATATTCCTTAACCAATTCGACTGAGGGTCCTTCAAGATAAGAGCGTGTCAATTCCTAAAAGGCCAGTAACGCACATGCGGCCTTGTGGCACAGTGAGTGTCTATGAGCGATGGTATTAATTAAAATCAGAGGAGCCTCCTCACAGTTTGCCCCGTGTAAAATCAATTCAAGACCTCAATAGTAATAGATGGCGTTAGATACAAATGCAAGGTCATAGAAGTATCAGGTGTCAATATATGTGATATTCAAATACGAAAATCACACTTTTATTTCAGTATTTGCTGATGTATTATCAATTCTAAAAACGTAGGCGGGAATTAGATTTCAGATAGGCATCTGGTCTTATCACAGAGACGAGACTATTAATATTTTTGGACTAAAGCGTAGATATACATCTGGGAATTATCCGACTGTTCTCTATACGTGACGTGAATGAGCGCAGTTTGCTTACTTTCAGTTATGACTTAAATCCCAATTCGGGTGGGTGTAAATTTTTCGATTTGATATTTTTGTAGATAACGAATTGTGACTATAGCGGTCTTGACAGTCGAAGAGTTTTTAAATAAAGATTTTGAAAACGTTAATATGTTATAGAAAATAGGAGCGTGCCAATTCCTAAAACGCCGGCAACGCACTTGCGAGCTTTTGCTCTGTCCGTGGGCGGCAGTATGACTTAACTGTTATAAAAAAATGATATGATATAAATAGTGTTGTCTTTTGTTAACATAGCTTTTATACATTAAGAAAACACTTTTTAAAGGTATTGAAGCCATGTATTATTATTAAAAAATTATAATTAACCAATGCAAAAACCCGTCATCTTTTAGTCAACATCAACTCCGGGGAAATAAATACCAATAACACAACTTTCTCTACAGCTGTGATACTTTTGACATTCAACACCTTTTGTCTTCAGTCACCGTGACCACGCACGCTGTAAAGCACGCGAAACGTCGGAAAAATTTAAAATTATGTTTATAATAATACATAGCTTCAATCAGTTTAAAAAGTGTTTTCTTGATATGATATAAAGCTTTCGTCGATTATCAGGCTTTTTTTAATATTTCGGAAATAAATGTAGCCTTTGTTACTCAGGGCTCATACAGCATTCTAATGGTGAAAGAATTTTTTGAAATCGGAATGATTTTGAAATTTTGAATGTTTTAGGGGAAGCATATACATTTACATTTTGTATATATACATTATACGTAACGAGCATATAAAAATACAAGTCTCTATGTAATATAGATTTCTTAACTACTAAAACTGTTGCGTCTTCGTGGTTTGAGAGGCACGTGGCGCTCGCATAAGGCTATAATAGTTTTATCGCATTACAGTACCACGAATTATGTCACGAATGCGATATTGTTTGATCTTATATTTAGGTACCACGAAAAGAACCGTGCAATTTTATCTTGTCTGTCTAGAGCACAGTCAATCTGAAACGGATGAATCGATTTGACAGTTGTTTTTTTAATAGAAAATATGATGATAATGGTTATAACTATTCACTAGGTGTGAAGGGTGATACTGGAAATGGATAGTGGGGTGTCAATTGAAAGGGCATGTATACATATAATGAGACTAATTTGTATAAACACTTTGACAAGACTCCGAGGTTACGAAATGGACACATACACAGCGTTAGTTTATAATTTTCAGTCACACTATCAAATACAGAGTGTATTATAGACATACACACCCATTCGCATGCATGTTTAAGGTCTTATAGAACTTTTGTTTGATTACATATATCAATGAGACTACTTAAATATGCACCATGTACCACGGGATAATTCTAACAAGGGCTCCCTGGTGTGAGAATGGGAGATGAATTTTGTTACTGTTCTGTCATTATTAAAGGTTTATTATTATTATGATAATATTACACTTTGGAATCCAGATAATCTGTTTTATTGTTTGTCTATGAAGCGGAATTAAGTATTATTTATCCGAAAAATGGTCTTATATAAATAGTCAACGTTCTTAATTTCATCTAATCTTAGTTTGAGACTTATTTATTCACTCTTATATTTTTATATAATCAGATTTGAGACCTAAAAAAATAACAGTTAAAACATAAATTTTCAGTTTAGATCGGAATCGTAATAGATTGAGTAAAAAAATATTTTGAAACGCCTGAAGGCTTAAACATTAAAGGAACTTAACGATTACGTAAAAATCTCACACAGGTCGTTTACCTTCCAACGCCAGGCTTTTTACGGAACCCGCAATTTTAGAGATAGGTATTTTAAATTGTCTGCTCAGTAGAGGCTTTCGCTATTAAAGAGAGTGCAGACGAAGGTCTCTTGGTATATGAATAAATGGGAGTTTGGTGCATTTATCATAGCCTGATAAAGGTTTGTTGTACGCGATTAGTTAAAAAAAGTACTGTTATTTATGGTACATGCTTTGCTTTCGATTTTTTTGGCTATTATGAGTTTGTCAGTTTTAAATGTAGGAATGGTCTACGTCAACTTTTTGTTTTAAGTTTACTGTGATTACGAAAAACGGATTCATACAATCATTAATATAAAATGGCGTTATAAACTTTTTTAGATTTGGGACTCAGATTTCTGAATCTGCTTCATCATTTGTCAATCTTATTGGCAAGTAGGTGATCAGCCTCCTGTGCGTGACGCACGCCGTCGACATTTTGAGTTTAAGGCAAGCCGGTTTCCTCACGATATTTCCTTCACCGTTCGAGCTAATGTTAAATGCGTACATAGAAAGAAAGTCCATTGGTCCACAGCCGGCGATCGAATCTACGACCTCAGGCCTCAGAGATGAGAGTCGCATGCTGAAGCCACTTGACCACTACATGTGGTTGTTATTGCAGTTAATGTAAAAAATTGTCTTTTTATGTTGATTGAAAAACCTCCTTGGGAGTCCAAGTTGCACCAAAGTCCAGATGCACAGCCGGGGTTCGAACTTACAACCTCAACACTGCTCAGTTGGAGTTAGTTTAAAACATTTTTAATTAGAACCCTATTGGACGACTTTTTTATGCCGCTAATTGAAGCGAGAATGAGAGTAACTTCATCACCTTGTGCTAAATTGCACCTTAAAGTAATGATTTAAACCTGGTGTTTGACCTGCATAAACGCAACTAATAAATTAGGTGTTTACATGTGTTGTATGCAACTCGTGGTTCAACTTTTCATTAAAAGAAATAGCTACAAATTGTGAAGCTTTGTCACTTTTATCGTAAGCTGAATGCAAACAGAGCAACATAATCCGACCAAAAAGTTTGCGATAAAACATAGGAATTTAGTTTTGTTCTCGACGTCAGCAGCAAGCGCCTGGACCTTGTTTCGAGCTATAAGTACCCTTCCAAACATTATTCTCTTGTCAACGAAAACAAACAAACGTTTTTGTTCTCAGTGCTTTGTTCGGTTTTCGGCATACAAAATTTTCTAACGAAGGCCCGTGTGAAGTTACTATTCAATTATATGTATTCGTTTGCATTGTTTCGTTTATTGCAACATTCGTCATGGTCTTGATTTTATATATAAAAGGGGATCACTTTGGACTTTGGACTTATGTGTTTAAAATTAAAAAAATATATCTTCGAATTTTTATGTAATTACATACGTAACTTTGTAATGAAATATTTAATGTTGGGTATGGTAATCACCCCGCCCACAATATATGAATTACCAGGAGTCTAGAAGTTACGTGAAAGTTATAAATATAGGCGATCAAAGGAATACGCCTTATCGGTTTATTCGCAGAATGGTACGGCTAAATCCTTAACTGGAAACTACAGATAACCTATAAATTAGCTAACTTTTAGCTAACTATCCAGGTGCAGACGAAGATTGGGGATTAAGAGAGTTAACCATGAAATAAATTATAGCAAATGGGAGTAATAATTCGACGTCATTTGTTAATCCATCAAAGGTTCGTGAAGCTTTATAAATTTATTGTATTTAATTAAAGACGCTTGTTTCTATATCTGTTTTAGAGCAAATCTTTATCGCTTGACAGAATGAAATAAAAAAAGCAACTAATCATTTTTTTAAAGATTTACGTTTTTATTTGTGATCCTCATGTTATTACAATGTGCTGTGTTAAAAATTAAATATGGTTTTACGTATCCATATTATATAGAATCATACAAGCACCCAATATATATTATATCTTAATACTGTAAGTTTGATATTATAATATGCAATATTTCTGAGCTGATGTTTAATTTTGACATAAATAATTGCGCTAAAAGTCGTGACAAAGTTTTTAATTGATATGAATTATAAATGAATTATTATTGGTCTAGGTTTATTGGTATACAACTCGATAGCGAACAATTCTTTGTTTTGAACAAAGCATACTTCTATAGCAGATATTTTGTATTAAGACGTACTTTTTAAAGTTTAAGAAGTTTTTTTTTGTTTATTTAAAAGGTTACGTCTCAAAATATACGAATCCAGTGACAATTATAAACTACTATTTATGGTTTATTCTTCACAATAATTAACAAAATAAGTATAAATATAAATAATTAACGAATAAGAATATACATTTTTGCAGCGCACCACCACTATGTGAACCAGTTGCTCACTGAAGTATTTCCTAACCAATTCAAGTTTTCTTGCAGTGCGAGTATCCATAGGCGGCAGTATCACTTAACATGAGGTTTGCCTCCTGTAACATAAAAAAATCACAGAGCTTTTAGTTTACTTTATGTATATTTTTTATATTAATGACTAATAGTAAAGTTACGAGTCTAAAGGCGCCTCTTGTTAATCAAAACACCCTTATGTTGAAACGTGTGGATTTGTAGCGAAGCTTAATTCGAAGTAATCACCGCAAAATCCCGGTTCTCAGCCAATTTAAAATTCAGCAATGTCACTCTTAACTTATCTTCTAACTTCGAAACAAACTACCAAACAAAATTTAACCTCGACACAGAATGAGCGAACTTTCTTCGCGATTTATGATCCCTTGAAAAATATATTTAAATATGGGGTTGATATACCGCGGTGGGCGTGGCTTGGCAAAGTTTCAGGAATGTAGAGCGACGTGGAGTGGCCGCGGAAGCCTGGAACGATGCAAAAACTGCCATTTCCGGTCTCGGACTCAGCTAATTTAAGTCTGACGTCGGAGTTAGATCAAATCTTACAGTGGTTTTAGGTATAAATTGCTTACTAACTTAACTGTACTTCACGCTTGAAATAACCATTTTTTATTAATAGTTAATAAAAGCATTTAATCTCTGATGAATATTTTAACCTATAATTAATTTTGTAAATGAACGGCCTACGTAACCAAGTTTCAATGGTAATTTCAACTCTGGAATAATGCTAAAAATATTTCATAGCCATCTGATATCTTAATCTCTGAGAGGATGAAAGGGTGACTAATCTTCTGCTATTATGCAAATTAAATGTACGCTTTCAAACATTTTCTCGTTGGAGTAGCTGACCCTTGGAAAATGCTTAATTTTTTTATAGCTCTGTTTGAACGCGGTCGTAAAATGTGTTTGAGAGAATTATAGGCATTACGCGATGAGAATTGACAAAATTTAATGCTAAGCTATTTTAAAATAAGTTTACGTTTAAATGTGTATATAAATTGGACGTACCAAGTCACCTTGCGACCCAAGTGTGTCTTGGCCGCCAAAGCAAGCCAGCTCTGTTAGTTGCTGCCCTCCAATGCAGATCCTCAGAATTCCTAACGCTCCATTAATATATTTCCCACTAGAATCACATGCGTGGATTGTCTTAACATAGTCGTAACGTCGTTTTCAGTAAATTTTCGTTAAATTATGATATAACAATCAACAAACAAGAACAGAGCGTACCAATTCTTAAAAGGCCGGCAGCGCGCTTGCAATTGTGCCTGGGCGGCGGTATCACTTAATTAGTATCAGGTGAGCCTCCTGCCCGTTTGCCTTCTGTAGCGTGAAAAAAACTAATCATTAGGTTTAACCTAAACCTTTCTTAATTTCTAGCTCCAGAGATCACATTGGTTTATAAAAATCACTTCTGTAGATTTTAGTTTATTGACAATTCAGATTATATACAAGTATTAAAACTCATAGATACTTTAATGATAACAACACAAAAAATACATAGCCCAAAACTTATATTAATTTAATAGATTTCAATTCGATATCAAACTACATTTATTGATAATCATCAGCATTATGTTGTTTTACACGAAAACAAATACTATTAATCAAATTGTGTAGCTCTTTAATTTGTCTAATTGAAGTACTGTTATATGTAAATTGTTTTCGGACGAGCGTTGCAATATAGGTTTTCACTATTTACACTAGTTACGCTGTAATCGTTTTGTTTAAATAAAGATTATCTAAAATTATTTAAATCATTATACTTGTGTGTATAAAGGTTTAATTTTACGTTAAATAATGAATTTGTCACCGATGAATTGTAAATACAGTTATAATATATTATAACGTACTACAGAACAACTTATTTTTGAAAAGAACAATTATTTATTAAGTTTCTATTGATTCGTTACATTTTAAGTTTCCGGAAGTAACAGAAAAAAATCATAAAATTTAAAGGCTACTAATAATCGGTATGTGTATAATTACAAAATTAATATGTATTACTGTACAGGACTTATACATATATTTGTTCGGTAAAAAAATTGTTTTTTTTAATGTTTATATTATATACGAAAGGGTTATCTGGAAGAAACTGCTTTTAACAGTAAGACCACACATTTACAACTTTTGTCTTCATTTATTGAATTAATTTTTCCCCTGTTCTGTGTTATAGTGATAAAAAAAGTTTTCTTACAAGCGTCAATACAAAAAACTTTAAAAAGTGCCTAACTTAAGATTAATAAGTAATTTAAATCTAACCTACTAATAAAGAAACAAAAAGAGTAACAAAAATAGGGTTATTATTATTTTTATTACTGTAGATGTAAAACGAACCTGAAAGATAAGGTAATATTTCTACTATACAAAATACCTATTTTTAATATTGTCGATTCAAAGGCTATAACGCAATTCTAAACAACCTGTCAGTTGCAATACAGTACGCACTAGTCGCTAAGTTATTTAGCCGGTCCATTAATTTTTCCCATCACAAAGAGAAGCCATGAAAGAACTCCCAGGCGGACCCTCGGCCCTTAAACTAGTCTGAAACAGTCCCCCTTTTTGCTAGCCTCGTCAGAAGACAATGGAGGCGGGTATGTTAAAGAATCATAAATCATTGCCTGATTAATGGACAGTACAGTTAATCATATATGATGTTTTGATAAATAATTGTTATAATAATATTTTCTACTTTGGTTTTCTTTTTTTAATGATAACACCGGCATGGGGCGACGACTGTATATTTAGTTATACCTGACAAAAAAATAATAATCAAAAGAGATTCAATATAAAGCTAGTGTAACAGATAGATTTTGGCGATCTTAGTTTTCAATTACTTCCTTTCGGATCATTAGATACATACGTACATTCATAATCTAATCAATATACAGTTTTTTAATTTACAACGAATATTTATAAAAAAAAAACAAATTTAATTAATTTTTAATTTCGTAACATCATTTACATAGAATGTCCGATATAAGTTAAAAAATTCTCTACACGTATTGATAAGTTCTTGATTTCAAGAAGGTAATGAAGTAGTTTTTTTTAATTAGTCCAGGAATATTGATAGATAAGGAAAATACTTAACCAAAACAATCCCTATGAACTATTCTAGATATTGGTAAAAACGGTAATAAATGTCGTGCAGTAGTTTTTGAGTTAATCGCAGACAAACACGAAACACGTGGAATTGTTAAAATAATTGATCAAAATCGGCTTAGTTGATTCTGAGATCACCATCTAAAAACCATCACCATCACCATTTATAATACTAGTATGCCAAATAAAAAGTATTTGGTGAATGCACAAGTCCTGTAGGTGGAGCTAGATTTTCGATGTAAGTGAATTATTGCATGTGTGAGTGATTTAAAAATATCCATTTAAAATCCTTAAAAATGTTATGTAACAGAGATAAAGTGTTGTGATATGTATATTGTATACATCTTCACAACTTAATTCAAATATATTATCGCACATGTGAATTCAGTCGCATTACTTAGTTTGAAACAAAAAGGCAAAAGTTACTACAATATATCGTACAACTTCTGGTCTTACGATGGGATGGCCCACGAAGGTTATATTGGAGCAAATGTTCTTTTAACTCGTAATGAATCGCTTTTCCTTCAAAAGTTTCGCAGGGACATCGGTTTGTGTTGCTCGAAAGGAATTTCAATTAAGTGCAAATAATAGTACTCATTTGGTTTTTGATGCTAACAATAACAAAGTGAACTGTGTCAAGTATATCTGTCTTTTTTCTTCGTAATCATAAACAATTTGCCAGAAAGAGACGAGTGAAATAGCAACAATGAAGCTGAGTTTTCCTTCGATAAAGGGGTATTTTTCTAAGCAACTTCCTAACATAGTAAAAAATTGGTTTGAAAATATTTGTGATGCTAATATTTGTACTGTATAGTCTAGTCTAGCTCCCGTATAAATAGGGGTAATTTAATAGTCTGCCGCGGAATTAAGTGACAAACAGTTCTGAAGGTGGTCGGATATACTCAATTTCCGTTTCCGCGTCCGTCTGCGAAGCGTGGTCACCACCCGCCTCTATTTACTCCACTTTCAATATTACACCTGTCTAGAGTAATTGCTGTTGTAAATGTAATTAATATTAGGTACTTCACCTTGGACACTATATTAAATTGCTATTTCCCATGTGAGTTTTCTTATGGGAATAAATAGGTTTGCTTATATTGTACTTGAAGGAATTTAATTTGAGTCAGTGATTCTTTAATCAAAGGTAGGACTTGATATGACTTCAATATCTCTTTATATTGAATCGAGTCTCTGTGTGGAGTGAATCGAGTTATTTCAATATTCATTCACCGATACTTTAATAATATTTTATTGTTTTGCGAACAAATCTAGTTCCATTAAACGATACACGGATGAGCAAGTGTCGTGAGGATCGGTGAAGTTTTTCGTTCAGCGGTACGGACGTTAGACTATGTATTGTAATACTGTAACTTTAACAAGTTCCACAAATAAGATGGCCATTTAAGCCTCCGTTTATTTCCATATGACCGTAAGCTATGTTAATACCGATGTGAACACTCATCGTGGTGGCTCTGCAACCCAAAAAGTATCTTGACCTTCAAAATGAGTATCTTCCAGCATTCTCTGCCCTGTGCCACCTTGCGCCAATGGCTGGATTTCAGCTGCAGCGGGTCGTCTACTCTATCAATCCAGTGGTATCTAGACTGCAAATACGACGACTAGGCAAGCTCAGGTCAGCCTCCTTCACGGCTTCTTCTTGGCCCATGCTCACGCTCGCTCACGATTGACGTTTAGCATTGTTCCTTAAGGTTACATAAGGCTACATAATTTAAAAAAATAAATAAAGCAATATTTGTAAACAATGTGATGTGTATTTGCAAACCGTTATTTTGTTTGGCGTTCGTTTTTGATATTGCAGATATGCGGACCTCGCCGGGGGACATTTCTACTTTGTGACGTAAATATTAAGTAAATCCCTTTTCGGCCTTCACGTGGGAAGGATTAATTTGACACGTGTCTAGTTGGATATTTTCAAATTTCCCTTTGGAGTATGATCTAAACCCGTCATACTGATTTTCGTTTAACCATCGTATATTTGATATAAACAATTTGCAGTTATTTAAATTAACGCAGATTATTAAATTTCCTTTCCTCTCGTAGCATTCAACTTCAAAATAATATATGAGAATTTTAATATTTCAAAGCAAAGTAATGGGGATATTAAATTTGTGAAAACTTCTAGGATAACTTGAGGCGCGGGGACGAAGTTGAATGGCACAAATTAGTTGTCTAATTCTATATTCTCTTGTAAATTTGTTTAAAATCGCTCTTCACCCTGGATAAATATTCGGGATGAGTCTTTGTGGAGTGAATCTTCGGCTTATTTGTAAATCTGAATGAAACTTGTTCGCAAGACCACCCGTGATACGTATTTAGGTCTGAAGTTTGTATTCTACACGTTAACAAAGAAATAGTCAAAACTTAATATAGGTAACAAATAACAAATGAAGGAACACGTATGGGTGTGTTATAAGTATAAAAATCTTTATATTTTTACGGTACACTGAAGTTTGTTTTTTATTTAATTGAGTACACGAATATCGGAACAATTTCATAATTTTTAATTTAAACTAGTACTATATAAGCTACTACACAGTTTTTTCTTATAAACTCTTAAAAAGAGAGAGATTTAGCGCGATCTATGAATCTCATATATCAAAATCCAATACATTTCTCACGTACGTGAGTCAGACTTGGCGTTTAGTTACTATTCTGAATCTTACCCTGAATAACCCCTGTTTTATTAAAACTCATTTGTTTTAAGACACACCTTGGCGCAGTCACGCGATATCTACATAGTGTTAATTGACGTACTACTATATGGTTGTCGTTGTTACTCTATGAATAATTAAGTGATCAATGTGATTAAAATTAATTCAAAACGAATTAAGACTTTACTCATAAATCCTTGAAAATTTCTCCAACAAAATAATGTGCACGGTATCGGGAACTGTTTTCATATGACGTGGGCAACCATGTAGGTGATTCGTTATTGCGTATATGTCGTCTGTTAAGTACGCTTACCTGTTCAATACCACCTGTAGCAGTTGTTATATGATTCCCTTTATATCGAGGATATTTGTTATGAGATATTGATTAAAGGTCTGAGCCCCAAGGTCG
This sequence comes from Pieris brassicae, assembly GCF_905147105.1. Classification (NCBI taxonomy): domain Eukaryota; kingdom Metazoa; phylum Arthropoda; class Insecta; order Lepidoptera; family Pieridae; genus Pieris; species Pieris brassicae. Next base: position 2,246,616 of record NC_059669.1, read on the forward strand.
TAAAGGATTATTCTTTTGTGTGGTATTCTTGTTCTGTGTACTGAAGGTAATTTTTTTTTGCTTCGCTCTTTGGATCGTGTATTGTGTTAATAAGAACGCGATAGCGTAACAAAAATAATACATTCGTCACAACTTAACAATTATAATAATAGTAAATTATATTAAATATGTTTCAAAACGCGTATCTATTAATTTTAAATATAGAACAGTTAAAGTTTAACTACGTCGTTAAGCTTTATGTATATGAACTTTCCGTTTAAACTCATCTTTACTTAACTGTTATTTTTGTTGTAGTTTCCGACAGTTACTATAATGTTTTTTTTTTATGTTAAACTTTAGAGTGGGCTTATAACTTTGTATAAAGCAGCTGCCAATTTTAATTTGCATTCTTATATTTAAATTTATTTATTTCCTCATCAATACTATGACTAAGAGCAGGGTTGGCCTAGTGGCTTCAGCGTGCGACTCTCATTCCTGACGTCGTACGTTCGATCCCCGGCTAAACCAATGGACTTTCTTACTATGTGCGCATTTAACATTCGCTCTTACGGTTAAGGTACGTGAGAAAACCGGCCATGCCTAAAACACAAAAGTCGACGGCACGTTTGAAATGATCAACAACAGATACGGAAATCTGAGTCCCAGATATAAAAGGTTATATCGCCATTGGTAATATATATTTTAAGTTTAAGTGGCAATGGAATATGCATAGTTAAAATGTAAACGTGTTTTATATAAAATATACACTCTGGCAAAAGTTAACAAGCTATCTGCAAATACTATCCTAGATACTCATACCATATAACGCTCAATAAACTTTTATACCTTCCGAGAAAAAAAGTGAACGGAAAGGAAGCTGCTTCAGCAAAAAATACGCGTTTAAATTGTTATTTCTTCTCCACGGTAAGTTAAATTAATCGGCGTTAATAAAAAATTAACGTTCCTTTATAAAAGGTTAAAGTTTCGAGTTTTAAATTGTTAAATACTATGTATAACGTTTTATAGAAATATATGTATTAGGTGGACTAAAAGTTCGTAGGCTAACATAGAAAAATATAATTTTATTTAATATGTTTTGTGATACAATGATTATAGCGGTAATTAATGCGATACTATTTTTGTAGTACGATTTTTTAAATCCTTATTATTGACGTGACGATAGGTGATTATATATATCCATGTAATGCGTGGGAGATCCACGCGCGTACCAAAACTGATTTCGATGAAACTTGAGGCTTCCGAGAAAATAATGGATGAACACATACACCTACGGAATTTAACACGTGCCTGTAAGCCTATATAATATACTACGGATGTACAAACTATATCTAAATATTTTTTATGTAACAAAAATAAGAAGGAGACTCACCTGATGTTAAGTGATAACGCCGACCACATTGCCAGAAAGCTAGCAATTGCGTTGTCGGCCTTTTAAGAATTGGTACGCTTTTTGTTTTGAAGGACCAGAGGAAGTCGAATTGCTTCGGAAACACTTTAGTATAGCTGGTTCCACATAATGGTAGTGCACGGCAAAAACTGCCTCAGGGAACGCTCAGTTGTGGAACGACGGACGTCGAGGTGATACGGATGGTATCTTGTATTCTGCCTTGACGTCCGGTGATGAAATTCAGCTGGAATGTATTAGGTCGGACAACTCCTTGGTAGAATCATTTAATTTCAACATAAATGCAAACTGATAAACTTCTTTTGTAAGTTTCTTTGTTTCGAACATAACCTTAAGAGGTTTGTAATTAAATATAACTTATGAACGTACTTAATTCATTATTTTCTCTGTCAATATTATTCAATAGTAATCCTCTATATCATGAGCATACAATCTAATTAATTCAATTTATATTGCAATTACATAACTGTTTTCGTAAAATGGTATTTTATAAAACCTTGCTCCGTTTGGAGAAAAGAAAAGGCGAAGTGACCTTTTCTGTTAGCAAAGGTTACTGGAACGTTTAAGAATAATGCAGTCTGCTTTCGCAGACAAGAAGAAAAATCTTTAATTTTTTTTGCTTAATATTATATATAAGTTTTGACAACAAAATAGAATGTTTTCAATCCAACAATAGCTTTTTTTAAGTTGTTCGTCTCGACGTCTCTCAATATCCGTAGAGCTAATGTTCCGTGCACAATCTGGGAACAGTACAAAAAATCATTATTATAGTAGTTACACCAAACTGTTTTTTTTATAAAATAATAATTTTTTTCTATACTACACTATGCTTTCTACGTTGCGTTATGCGTTCTACGCCCTTGTGAGCTGACAGTTAATCTAAATTTAGAACCATTATTTTTTTTCTCACGTTCCTAACTAAACATGATTACGTATAGGAATAAACGATAATTTGATTTGATTAAATAAAAATTAATATTAGAATATTTGTAGACTTTTATTTATTTCTGCGAATTGAATAAAAAGGAAGTTTTGAACTAGCATCAGAATTTATTGTACGCGAAAGAATTTCCTAGAGCCGTTTTCGAGTCGACAATTGAAAAAAGTTTGGCGCGAATATTACGAAGCGTGGCAAAATATTCTTGAGTTTTAAAAGTGTATTTTACTCTCTACATACATTTGGTTATAAGTTTGTCTTATCCTTTACGTACTTAAAGAAATGCCGTGTCATAAAGTAAATTTTATGGCGTATCAAAATGTACTAATATTCTAATACAAAGTAATTTTAGATCACTTTACAAAGTGTCCAAAGAAGTACGTCACGTATATAAGTTGAGAAGGGAGCTTGCTCACCTGTTTATAAACATTTTTAGCTCTAAAAAAAGTTTCGACATTTTTCCTGTTTGACATTTCCATCCTGCCTTGACATATTGATTTTATTTGCAGATTTACTGCTTTGACAGTTGACTTTTAAGCTTTTTTTTAAACTTATATAATTATTGGTAGTCGTTCCACTCCTCCTTCCGTTCCTATGTGGACCCCGCTACCCACTGAAGCAAATCCGAGCCAGGTCAACTTGGGGTCCTTCAAGAAGAGATCGTACCAATTCTTAAAAGGCCGCCAGAGCGCTCGCTTTCTGGTAGTGTGAGTGTACATGGGCGGTGGTCGGTATCACTTATCATCAGGTGACCTTCTTGCCCGTTTGCCTCCTGTAACATAGTAAAAACAGAGTAAAACCTGTAAAAATAGAAATTTTCAATATGGTTTTTTCATCTTATATAATCTACGATATGTCATTATCGTGGTATGGAGACCATTCTGGTCGTATCCATGTGATATATGCCTAATATATTTTTTAATTTTTTTTAATTTATATATGAACAACAATCCTGTCCTAATATGTGGGCCTAAATTGACAAGAGCGCAGAACAAGTGAATATAATTACAGACGAAACAATTATAAGAAATTATAGTATATAGTTATAATTATACCGCTGTAATTATTTCCGATTAAATCAATTAAAATTAAAAATCATTTATTCATTTGAATAACCCAATGTACCTAAATGCTTCTAGTTTTACATTTTCAGTTTTCAAATCAAGGGCGTAGAACGGACGAGAAATACCTACTGGCAGTAACTCTCCGCCACTCTTTTTAATCGCCAAGTTTTTTGTTTTACAAAATGTTTATAAGGAGCTGCAAGCAGTACACTATGACATCACATCTTTAAGTTATTATCTATAATAAAACAACAAAGATTTGTCCTCTATCAGCAGAAGGTATGGTAGTTTAACCAAAGTACATACGCACTTACAGCGTGCTCCTCTACACTTACATAATGTACTTTAGTTAAGTCTTAATCTTTCTAAGTACTAATAATAACCTTAGATAATCATTTTAATTAATAAATTAACATAAGAAGAATTCCTACTTTATACAAAATTGGAAAGAAAACTGCAAGGTAGAACTTAATGTTAAACATTCCTTAACTTAGTTTAAGACTAATTACACTGGAAACTACCAAAATTATATTACAGTGTTCATTTAAACATTCATTCCGTAGCGGTTAACTGTACATAACGTTTTATGTAATTTTAAAATGTTTAATTCGCTCAAATATGAACCAACTTAAGTTGCATCAGTGTTAATTGCTAGGATTTTTTTGGCTACGGTGTTCGAGAATCATAATTACTGGCATGGATTGAAGTTTAAATGTGTGTTATTAGGTATGTAGTGTGTCTGTTTTCGACGCCTATTTGGGAGTAAAGGCTAATTAAGCAGGCCTAGTTCCTTCCAGAAGCTCGGAAATTGGCTGGACACTTTGCAGATTTCACCATACAATTACTAGTATTGGCGTTTAATTGGCTAAGAAATAAAAATGACGTCTATTTAAAAGTTCAGTTTAGTTGTGTTAATTACTTTTACAGTAATCGGTCAAAATTGAAATAATATTAAGGAATTTTGAAGAAATTCAACAGCACATCTTATTATTAACATATGTTACTTAGCTATTTCAGTTATTTTGTATCGAAATTTAATTGTTAATTTTCGACATAAAAATGGGTGGAATTGTTAACTTTTAAGTTATTAAAACGAGGTAAATCAATTCTAAAAATAAAATACGTCTGAAATTCCGAGCACTTCGACGTATGTATATATAGTTATAATTCAAAGTGGTATGAATATAAATTGTTTTAATTAATAAACAGAGTAGGTGGCGTGCAAGTGATGTCACTTAATCAAAATTCATACAATCTTGTCTTCATCAAACACCATAATATGATCAAATTAATGATGTTAGCAGAGAATAATACATTTATGGTAATTGTTATACTGTAGTATGGCCTCGGGTACATGTTGATCGTAAATTGAATTCTGTTTATTTTAAGTTAATACTGATAGAACCCCTTATACAGCTTTCGAAAGTTTCTAGTTTGTATTTCATTGGAACTCAGTTGAGATCATAGTATTTAATTTTTGGAATATGCTCGCTTTAAATAAATTACTTTTACTCGTATAGACATAATAGTAGTAATGTATTTAAATACATCGTACGACGATGTGAGTAATAAGAAATCTAATAGTTTTAAAGTAAATGAGCGATTCTCATCCGTGTGGTTTGTTATAAATAGATAATTAAAACTTGGCCGTGCGGCGATATAACTACAAAGCAGCCGGAGTATCTTAGACACAAAACAAATCCACAACGTGTATTAGGCACTTAAACTCGATCACCTATTTCCCAGTCATATAAATGGTCAATGATATTGCGTAGAAGTTTGATCCAATAAAGTATTATAAAAAGTCTTGTTATTTCGATACGTCGATAGTAAATTCAAACATTAACTGAAGAATTTACCACAAGTAAACGATCGTACTTAATTTAAATTTGTTTATTTTATATAACGCGGTAATAAAATTACGCTTATCGGCGTAATACTCGTCAGGCAAACAAAATTATGAGGGCGCAGTGTCAATAAAGTATATAAAATATATTACGTTTGTATAAAGACCTGATTTGTGTGCTTTAATGGGCGGTTTACTGATAAAGAGGATTTATTTTTCATTGCGGTGTGATTTTTATTAAAAGCTCCTTGGTTTTGGGATAACTTGCGCTTTGTATTATTCCTCCATTCCGGTTTTGCACGTTTTAGTTTGATGAATTAATGACTCTGGGTTACAGTTAACTAAAACCTACTATATAATGCAATGGTAATAAATACATATAATTAAAATTAGATTTTTTTAAAAGTTTAAAGATTCTAATTAAACTATTACAACTAAACGTAGGTTCATTAGGTATTTAGTTACGTCAATTAATAAGCAGTGAAAATTTGTTTGTGCGTCAAACAAGGGTGTTTGTATTGCAAACAAATTTGTATTGCAGTATCGTTTATTGGGAATTTTAACGAATCGCAAGCTCTACTGAATACGGCGCAATAGGACGTGAAATCGACACGTAATTTCCATTCAATTAAAGTGTTTTTATATAACAGTCTCATTAAAACAAAAGTACTGTTTTAACTTGTCCCGATTGTTATTTGTAAATTTAATAAATTTTCCGTTTATCGCGATGATGACATTTATGATTAGAGATCTATGACTAGGCTTCGTACAACTAATTTGATTGGCTACATATGCATATTATGCACCTCGATGTGTTACTGATATTTTTCTAAATTGTAAGGTTGTTTAACAATCGAGAAGAAAATGATTTTTTCGTAAATTTACATATATGTAACAATGTCTAATCGTAGATTAGCTAGTTAGAGTAGATTTGTATCTCGATGATAAGGTTAAAGCTCGGAGAATCATGGCTGTAGTGAGCTAATTTGAGAGGCTACACACCTCACATGTCAAGTCTTGATATACTACGGTATCATGCGTCTCGTAGCACATGCCTAGGCATGTTGCACTTCCTCGTAGCACTTACGTAGCATGTATAAATATTGCAGATGGAAGAGAATTAAAGATAGTCGTAAGTGCTCAGTGTGTCCACAAGGTTATATTTTAATATGTAAAGCCATAAATTGCTGTCTTTTTTCATTATTATTACTAGTACACTATATCTTCTCTATACTTAAAACGGTGTAGGAAGTACAAAGATTAAAAAAAATAAACATATCACTTCAAAATTGCGTACAAAATTGCAAAAAAAAATTGTACATGAGTGTTCAGAATGGAGAACTTAAAAAATATAAACCGAACAATCATACTTGACTAGTGTTAATTCAGTTTAGTGTAACGGAATTTTTTGTGTGTGTGTCACCCTTAGCGCTAAGACTAAATTTTGAAACTGAAGGTAGGATTGGATGTTTTCAACCGCGCTCTTCATTTCTGAAGGTAGTGCTTGAGGTGCCGCTCATTCGTCGGCCTGGTACCCTCTAATCTGCCAGTCAAAATAACTTTTTCTAAATTTTATGGACCCCTGCGTGTCCAAAAAAACTCTTTTTTTGAGTTGAGAGACGTAACCTATAACCGTCTTATTAAGTACACGTTTGCTTTAGTATCTTTTTAGAATTGAAAATCTCAAAAAACTACGATGTTAGAATGTGTATAAATAACGAATAACGACACGATTATCTTTGGCGCACGTATTACGCTCATTTGTAATTTATTCGCAAACTCATCGCAAGTTGTACAATGCTGGTGGAATTAACATTTATATCTGCACGGACCAACTTGTGTTAAATTATAATGTGGGCAAATTTCCGCATACTGTAACGACAATACGTTACGGATCTGACCAAGTTGCTTCCGTTGTTTCGCGTTTTGCACTACCAGTGATTTACATTTATTTGTCCTTGATTTATCTTTCGGTTATTTATTTTTTAAAACTAAAATGCCTTTTTAAAACAAGAAACTTTATCAAGGGATTCATTTTGCATGCACCGCCCCTAACAATATTCACAGTATACTAACTGTTGTTGACTTGCGCTATTCATATTTTCTAATTTATATTTCGGTTTTGTATTTCTGGAAGTGTTGTCTTAAATGTAGATATTATATAGGACTGTTGGAACGGAATACTTAAAGGTTATTAAAAATTAGAGAAAACTTTTATTAATTTTACTTAATTAGACAACTGTTGTTGACTTGAGATCATCTTCCTATTTTCTAGCAACTGATATAAAACTATTAAAATGATTTTTTGTAACGCTGACATTTTACGGTTGTAACGTATAAAAACATAGTGGATGTCCAGACCATTTGGCATCCGCCGATAGCCCGGCCTTTGAATACAAATATGTGTATGAATAAAAATGTATTAAACATTGTAGGTTTTTTAAAAGATTTTTTCCAATCATGACACAGCCATTAAAATCTATAAAGAGAATAAATATTATGTAGAAAGTTTGAGGGTTATTCGAACGTGTCGGGGATTAAGTAGCGAGCACAAAAACGTAATCCCGTTTACATAGGTGTTTTTCAAACTGTTTGCGTCTCACCTTATTGTACTGAAGAAATATTTGCTCAGAAGGTTTTAGAGTTCCATACGAAAAATATTTGTTCGTTATAAATTTAGAGAACACTGTATAGCGGACTCATTCTTGCCGTTGAATATAATCACAAAAAATGCTCACAAATTCAAATAAGTTTTATTTATTTCGAAGGAAAAAAAGTGATAAAATTAATTTAACTAAGTGGGGTTTACCTAATTCGGCGATACCTACTTATGTAGAGTGTGCCCATGATGCAAGATATCTAGCGCTTTGGATATTTTTAATGCTCGTTGTATGTATATTCCGCTGTAGTTAAACAAGTCGAGGCTTAAATCGTGCCTTGAAATTTTTAATTCTTTAACATGACATTATATATTAAATATTGTCTACATTAATCTGAAAAACCAATACAGATTGAATTTAATAATTTAAATAATGAAACAGCTGATTATAAATATCCGCCGTCTAGTCCGTCAGTTGGTTCCTAAGTTTTCCCTGTATTCTACCCTAAATTTGGTTTATAGGTGAAAAAACATTTAAACACAGTGGTTAATTAATATAAAGAGAAAATATCATTTGGTATTTTATCATCTTTTGAATTAATCGACTTCATAAATATTACATTGATAAGATGTAGCTAACAATCTTTCGAAACTAATACAATGGGGTTAACGGAATTATTGAAAATAAATTTAAACTTTGATATTCAAATCCTCCATTTTTATATGCATTTATTTAATTGGACTATGTACTATAACGGTTTAATAAAAATATTAAAAAAATATCAATGGCGCTACAACCTTTTTAAGTCTTGGCCTCAGATTTCTGTATCTGTTTCATGATCATTTCTTAATCATCAGCATCAGCCTTCTGTGCCTGACGCACGCCGTCGACTTTTTGGGTCTAAGGCAAGCCGGTTTCCTCACGATGTTATCCTTCACCGTTCGAGCTCATGTTAAATGCTCACATAGAAAGACATCCATTGGTGCACAGCCGGGGATCGAACCTGCGACCTCAGGGATTAGAGTCACACGCTGAAGCCACTAGGCCAACACTGCTCAAATCTTAATAAAAATATACACAGACTAATAAATGTAGTATTGTTCTCGAAACGTTGAACTAAATTAAAATTGTCACATAATCCTACATTACTACGGAACTACGTAATTTATAGTCAATCATCAATACGAGCGTCCAATCCCTATTTTCTAAAGGTGTAAGGTGTGATACATAAGTACTTGAAAAGGATTTATTTGCAAGCAATATATTGAAAGAGTGTAAGCTCAAGTAAATGTTATAGTTATTTATTTTTATTAACACTTATTTAAATAATAAAATGCCAATCAATAATTATAATATACAGTTAGCAATTAACAATTAATATTTCTTAAGAAATCTAATAATATCACACGAAGTTAACACCATTAATGATTAAACACGAAACAGATATCTATTATTTGAACAATAATTATAAGTAACTTCTATATCATTATTTATTATTATTATTAATTTCTGTAACTGGTGAGAGCGCGAAGGTGAGCCTGACCACACCGAGCGTTCAGCTTTTATAGGTGATAAGTTATCCCTCACTGCTACATATCGCGTATCAGCTTATACATACTAATAAACTGCTAACAATTTTTATTACTATTTAAAAAGTCTTCACATTGTCGTAAATATATCCTCAAGTACTTTGCGGCATGACTCCGTAAGTGACTCAGACAGCAAGGCCAGGATCTGAAAAAATCATAAATAAATCCTGTTTTAAAACTGTATATGGAATAGTAATTTAGTGATTTCTTAAGATAATTGTGTAGTATATAATGTTCTATATACGTGATCTAGTCCTAATCCAAAGGTAATTTTTAAATATATTTTTAGATTAATTTTTATCAGCCGAGTGATAAAATATGCATTGAAACCGCGGCCGAAAGGCGTCCGCAAAGTAGCTTTGATGCGGTCGTTCTGCATAAGACTCAAAATTTCCCCTTTAGCTACGAGCTTCTTGGAAGTGCTGTTTTTAAAAGTAATTTTAAAGATTTTTGGATGAAACTAATAATAATAATAATTCGTGACAGAAGTGTGGTTTTAAAAAAAAGTAAATTTGAAGGCTAGGTAGTAACTAGATTACAATTATTCCGAGGTATATGGTACATGATTAATTTTTTAAAAATAGTCCTAATGTTACATCTTATCAAGCAAAAGTCGTGTAAGACCTTAGGTATGCGTAGGTGTCATACGCACACACAGACATAAGTATCTGAATGGATGTGTCTCTGTATAATACACTCTGTGTTTGAAAGTGAGGCTGAGAGTTGTTAAAAGCGTGCGCAGTATCTGTATTAGTGTTTGGATCAAAAATCATGCAAAAAACTATGGCCACCTTGGTCATAGTTTTATTGATTTATTCCATAAAAGTGATATTAATCATATTATTTAAAAAATAAAACAAATGTATTAATAATACTGTAAGTATTCTAAAACAATATTTTTTTGTATAATACTTTCAAAAGCGCTCCGAAGTGGGCGAATTATTTTTAAGTTCAAAAGAATTGATATTCCAGTGAAAAATATAAACATAACAAGCAGCTGTCTGGTCTTTCACTAAACCTGACAGGTAAATCTGTTTATTAAACCTTTGTAAGGCCTTTTAAATCTATTCTATAAAATTAGGTTAATATAGGGTTGATTAGCGTCTAAATGTTTATTTTACGTTCTATTTTAATTTAGAATAAGAAAAGGAAATTCTTCCTTTACGTCTATGTTTTACTGTCGCAACAATACAAACTAAGAATAAAAAAAAATACTTGGCCATTATTTTTTCAACTGATCATAACTTCTCGTATATTTAAATAACAGTTCAAAAAATTAGTTACCACTATCCTATAGAATATTAAGCGTTGTATAGTATGTGACCATGACCATCTAGAGTTGGTTGCTCTGTCAAAATAAGAGCGTGTCTATATTGCATTATCGGATATTTATGCACCAATATGTACGCGAACAAATATGATTGCTGTATTTCTATATATTGTAAATAACAAAATAACAGATTGCGTGATTGCATTCTGTAATAATAATTTATCTAATATTCGCCTCGCACTGTCAAATATCGTAAAAAATCAACAAAAGCAATTTAGTTGACGATCATCAGTGCGTAAACTACATATGCCACGGGGCATTTTAAAAATTAATCAGGATACACGACGGGGGGTTTTCATCGGATCATTTCCCAACAATTTTCCGGCTACGTGGCCAAATCTAGCTGCTGTCGGATTGGCTTGACGGTCTAATGCGTCACTCCCCGAATATTCAATTTTTGCTTGCTTTATGTAGAATTGTTTATTTCACAATCCTATTTCGTTGAGAGATTGGTTTCTTGAATACGAAAAGAGTGGAAGACGAACGTAACAGTCATCGTTTAGGTGTATTGCTGCAGGGAATTTTTTTTGCTTATATAAGTTTTATTATTTACGAATTATAGCTAAAATAATATCATGATAAGATCGTTGAATTGACTTCCATAAAACTCATGTCATAAATGTCTTGTTTGTGGCTTAAGTTCGCTTCGCCAAAATTTGCTCTACTGATTCTGACGGTAAATAATCCAACTATATATTGACTTGATCACAGGCATTATAACAATGTGATGCATGTGTAATATTTGAAAACTATTTTGAGGTAAAAATACTTGCGTCAGAGTGCCCGACAATTTCATAACTAACTTTAGTTAATTCCATAACAAAGTTGATATTTTTTTTTCAGTTTCAATTTTTTTTAAACAACTTCTCCCAATTTTATTCAACAATTAACGACGTGAATGTGTGGGTACATGTGAGTGAATGAGTGTGTAATGTGTATGAATGTGTTACTACGTGTTAAGTATCAGTGGTACCTCCAAATCTGCGTAAGTTGTGTTCAGAGGCCAGTCCTATAACTGTTTTTTTTAAAGTTGAGTACGGTGAGCGGGTAGATGTTAAGCGGCCTATTTAATTTAATGCAGATGTAGCCTGCCTGAACATTGCGTGTGGCGAAGTCAGTCCTTTTCGCCTTTGTATCGTTAAACATTAATTATTCATTGGGCGTGAGCGTGTCATGAAATTTTTTTTTTGTCCCGACAACGACATTTACCCTATAGTATTATCAAACTCAACATAACTTTTTTTAATATTGGTAACTAAGTACAATGTTAAATTGATTTTTAATTTACATTTACTACCAGTTCGCAAGTCGAGGGCAAGAGCGGGCAAGAAGAACTGGCAAGAAACTCTCCGCCACTCTTATTAATCTACAAGTCTGGAGTCATACAAATTGTTTGTAAGGCAGACCAGCAGAATATTTGAACTGGAGCAAAACAATCCCAAGGATTAGAATCATTTAAGAAATCGTCAAATTAAAAAGCTTTATTGATTAATTTACGTTTAACGAGAGTTTTGAATTTATTCAGTGATAATTCTGTAATTTATTCCAGAGTTATGATATTTTTTTTAATTTGTTTTATATATCCTTAGGTAAAATACCGTGGAAATCACATAACATGGTATTATAACATTAATATTTCCCTCATTATGCAACAGTTTCATAAATTGCTGTTAATAAATCTTAATTTTCTTTACGGGAATGAATTACAACAGTATTGGTTTAAAGTGCGCATATAAAATTCAAACCACTTTAGTGGATTGCTTAATCACAGGGGTCCATGCCCTGGACGGTTTAATACCATTTTAATGAAGCCTTACAGTGCTATAAAATTGAAAATAATTGCAGTCGTTATAAATGTGAAAATTTCAGAGTCGTATTTATTGAATTTTAGTGAATGGAATTGTCCTTGAAATCGTTTTAATTTGGTATAAATTGCATGGTTTAATAAGTTTTTTTGAGACAAAATTATGTGTCAAACAATGTGTGTTTTAGTTTGGCTTCAACTAAAATATGTAAACCGCAGCAAAGGAATTGGCCTCAGCGAAAAAAAAATCTAAATTTTCTTGGCATAACACAGACCACACACAATAACTAGAATTTAATTTTATATAAATTATTTTGAAGCCAAATTATGTATTCAATTAGTATAAAAAATTGTAGCTAAGAAAATGGTGTAAGTACAAAATATTATTAATGATTATTTAAAAATTATAATTCATTTTTATCTAAATCTATTCGTTTAATATGTAACGAATGGTATTAATATTGCGTTTTGAAAAAAAATATCGCCTCAACCAAACTTGATAGTGTAATATAAAATAATTCTTGTCTGGGGTCCCATATAGGGGAATTTATCTAATACTAGGTTTTTTTAAATAGCCCCCGACTTAAAAGACAAATCCTTGGGTTATGAGTACACCACATAATTGTAGACCTCATTAATACATCATAATGAGCGTTTAGCGTCAATTGTAATCGTTACCATGAATATGTATATCTATATAATTGGCACATATAATGCTTAGCGGTATTAGCATAATGTCTCGTAGTTCCGATGGCCGATGTTTATCAGACACATTTCTATGTAAATACCTACGTCTGATTGGTGATTGCTGATTGTGGAATTGAGTGCCCTGTTATAATTGATTATGGTACAGTGTTTGATTATTTCCTTCCTTTGATAAATAACTAATATACAGTATATAAGTCGAAATTAGTTTATGAACGAATATGGTTGCTTTTGGATAACACTTAAGCTTTTGATTTATTTGTGCTTAAAGTTGGTGGCGAAGATTGGCAGATAAATGCTTACAGTATAGAGGTTAGCGAGCGGAGGAGCGGGTTAGAAACTTAGTATTGATTAAATGTAGGAATGTGTATCTTTTGTTAATGTTGTGTTTCAAGGAATAAATGAGGCTTAATTATTGAAAATAATATCATTGACTAATTAATTAATTTAAAACGTTTCCACGACTGGGAAAAGCATACTAAAACGCCTTACTATGTATGTCGGTTTTCTATGTTTACAAATAGTGATATATTTAAACTGCTAATAATTTATGTTGAAGACCACTACCTGTACTAGGTAGAGTAGGAATTCTGTCTTTAATATAAATTATAGATGCATACTAATTTAGTTCCAGCCAAGAGAGTTCCTCGTGTTTATATACAGACTATTTCAAATAAGAACTAGAAACGCTATTTACGTTTCATTAGAACATATTTGTTCGTACCAACATATAACATTAGATGTGAGCAATTGCGTAGTTAAATGTTAAATATAAAATTATTGAATTGAATTACAAGTTTTAATTAGCAATAGTGTAGTGCACCAAGAACATATTCGACAACTGAGATTAAGGATTAATAAACAGAACAGTAGGCAATGGGATGCGTCTAAAAATATTATTTTCACAAAATGGAGATCTTATGATAATAATGCAGCTGAGTTTCGTCATCGGTGGTTGAGGCAAAATACAAAATACAATGCCTTGCTCGTTCCACAACTGAGCGTTTCTTAAGAACGTTATTGCTGCGCAACCACCATTATGTAGAACCAGCGGCGCACGGAAGTATTTCCGAGCCAATTCGACTTTGAGTATCACGTAACACCAGGTGAGCCTCCGTATCATAAAAAAGAGATGAAATGTATAAATTGATATATAACATTAATTGCCTTGACAAGTCTTATAGGAGTGTCCAGCGAATTATCGGTGCGTGATATGTAATCTCAGTCTTACGAGGCATTACTAGGGACAGTGTAAAGTGGCATTGTTTCAGGCATCAAGCGAAGGACAAAAGAGCTCACTTAAGCCGGGTAAGCTCGCCTGTGTTTGTACAGAAGGCAATAATGGACGATGTCACTCCCAACATTTGACTAGTCACGAGGCGAACTGGCACCGTGCGCTTAGACGAAAATACTGGACCATTGCCTCTTTAAAGTATATGGACTTTCATTGGTAGATCATTTCTAGTAGAGAGAATATTCGTGTTTATAAAAACAATTTGTAATATATCGTTGTTTAAAACTATTGTAATCAAGCAAGCAAATGTTTCAGTTCTGTTACTTTTTTACAAAAAATCTTATCTGTCAAACAGTTTAAGGAAACTTCTATAATTATAACATGTATATATTATATCTTGTCATGTTTGCTTATTAATAAAGTTATTTATTTATTGTAGTTTTTCTGTCCAATAGGACGTTGAACATATTTAAATAATTAACTTATAAACTAAGGCCAGTGACATATATACACTATAACATTATAACTATTAAACCATTAAAATTTCACGCAAAACGTCACAAAACAATTGAAACATTGACGCTCCACAGCTGTTAGCCGATGCATGAAACCTGTTCTTGACGTGAATTCTCATTCGAATACCGGATGTACTTATATAAGAATTAAATGAAGATGATGTCTGATTAGCATAATTTTTGTTATGCATAATTTATTAATCGTGTGTAATTTATTCTTATTTCTTGTTTCTTGGGCGTTATTTAGACAGGCGTGATGTACCTTAGTCTGTAGTTCCAAAAATGTCGAGATTAAAAAAAAAATTATAATAACATTAATATCACACGAGGCTTATGCCAGATCAGTGTTAGTTGAATCTAGATAACTACCGGGCTGTCTACAATAGGCTTAAACAATAAAGGGATATCTTGGCCTTGTTATTCGTGGCACTCTGCAAACGAAGGGTCTGAACTCCCAACTAATTTATTGTGGCCCAATTGAATCTTCATTTGACAACAATTGGGCAGGCCTTTGTAACCTGTGAGGATTTGTTTCATTATGCCGGCTCTAACCCCTGAATAACTCGACGTGCGTGACATTCTGATATAGTGACTGTCTTGAATAAACGAGTACTTTGATTTCCTATTGGTTTCGTGTTAACTAAATGTTTGTATTGATTGGACTTTGTACGTTTTGTTGAGAGATGTACCATATCGTCTTCAATGCGAAAATGAAATTGCTTTTTGTCACTGAAGTTATATACATTAACCTCTTCCTCTTGGATAACCGAACTGTGTGGACGTGTACGCTACAAAGTATTTTAAATTATTTATTTGTCAAATTACAAATTTTTATTTCAAAGTGCAATACTAGGGACGAATAGAGTGCAAGCAGTGTGGCTTTCAAACGGAACGGACCTCTTGCTGCCCTGGTAATGTGAATAAAAACTGGATATTGCTGTCTCAATTTGCGCGCACGCAGTCAGTTTCTTGTTACCCTCACACTAAAACCTGTCTCAAGGCTCCTCCCTCTTCAGACGCCCTATTACAATTGCGACTAATAGAACAAGTCATTGACATACGTAGCTTGGGTTCATTGGCCGATAAGAATTCCTTTGTTAATATGTCCCAAGATAAGAGTGCATGTACACAGTACAATAAACCTGTCCCTGAAATAAATAGATCTTTTTCGGAATCAGACATGAGTACTATCGGTGGCACCGAATATACAACGCCAACATCAACGAGACACATGTTTGTCTCAACTCGCCTAAAAAGGAAAAGAGAGGATATTGATTTATCTGCTGAACTCCTGAATTTCAAAGAGGAAATAAAAAATCTAATGACTACCATGAACGAGCATAGCGTTGAACTTAAAAAAATCAATCCTACTTTATCAGACATAAAAAATACTAACCACAACATTGAAAACTCAATTGCATTTCTCATGGCGCAAAATGATGAGTATAAGAAGAAAATTGAAAAATTAGAACAACAGTCACAGCAAGATCGGTTAAATATAGCAACACTAGAGGATAAAATAGAAGAAATGCATAAGGGCATGAGAAACGGCATGAGCCCAGAAAGAGCTGGAAACCCTGACACAGGTATATTTTTTACTTAAAAGGGTTCCCAAATCTTACACATTGTAATGAAATTGAACTTAAAATGAATAAACATATTTTATTATTATTATTATTATTATATTCCGGATTGAAATACCGGTAATTGTAGAAAAAGCTCGCTTCAAATATTTCCAGTAATCTGCTCTATATAATTTGGAGAAACCAGTTTAACTTTAATTACCCTAATTAATTCGACTTAGGGTCCTTCAAGAAAAGAGCGTACCAATTCTTGAAAGGCCGGCAACGCATGCGAGATTTATGGCAGCGTGAGTGTCCATGGGAGGCGGTATCACTTAACATCAGGTGAACCCCCTACCCGTGTCCCTCCTAATACATAAAAAAAGAACCGTTACTTTTTAGATGTTCAAGATTGTACAGTTTCTGATGTTTGAAGTTGCAAATGTTTAATTTGAGCATTTTTCTTAGTTTTACATATCTAATAACTCTGCGTTCTAAATAAACAAATGGATAATTCAAAAAACGTAATAACAAAAAGATTATCTCGACTTCGAAATTACTTGTAAGCTTTTGAAATAGTCACGAATTGCAGCGCTTTAATAATTTTTGTAGGAAAGCTGCGACTTGGGGCTCATTACAGCGGAAAGCGCATTTGATGACACTACAGGGAGGAGTTAACGCCGTGTATCATTCGCACTAGTAACTTTTAATTAAAACTAAATTTTATAAAAATATTACTCCACGAATGTATATTTACGATGTATTTTTTAGTTAAAAATTTAGAACACCAGAACAAAGTAATAGAGACTGTAAGTAGTCTTTCTTAAGTTATTAGTAAACTAGGTTAGACTTAAATTACTTATTAGTCTTAAGTTAGGCTAGACTGTAATGTTCCATTATGTTTTAGTAAACACATATATGATTTAAAAAAAGTTAAATAATTTAAGGATCTAAAGAGAAAATGTCTTGAGACAATTGGTACCGATGTACAAAGATATACTTTTTTCTCATACTACAAGTTAATTGGGCACATATATACATCCTCAAACGCTGGACTCCCGAGTTAGCGGCTTAACCATTGTCTTTATACGTCGACGCATTATGAACTGATAATTCGGGGCATTAATTACCTTTATCTGTCTGTCTCGCTCGCACTTACATCTCTTATGAGATGGAGAGATGTAATGATTTGCGTAAGAGGTGCATATCGATCACGGTATAGCTACGATCGATGTGGTTATGTATTAATAGGAATATATTTTCTCTATCTCAAAATAAACGTTTTTAATTTGTAAGATAAATATATTATATCTGTTCTATGGATATTTTTTAGTTATTCAAATATCAGGAGTCAGAGTGCTAATGAAGGAAGTATCTAAGTTCCTACTGTCAGTGACATTTATTGCCCGACGAGTATAAAATGCGTTGACTAATAATAGAATAATACGTATACCTAATAGAAATCTATTTGCATTGTTTAAGTGTTTAATGGACCGTCTAAAGATGCTTTATGCATCGTGGAGTGTGCGTAAAGTGAGGGACCAGGAATCACATTTTGTTAGGTGAATGTAGTTCGAATATAATAAAATGTTTAAGCCTTACAAAGAATCAGCTATTTTTTATAAAGTCAAAGTAAAAAATCATTTATTCATATAGGTAACACAATGTACACTTATGAGCGTCAAAAAAAAAGAAATTTACGTTAAATGCTTCTAATTTTACATTTACTGCCAGTTCTCAAATCAAGGGCGTAGAACGGAAGAATAGAACTGGTTTTTTTTTGTATTACACAACGTTTGTAAGGAGCTGCAACCTTTACAACATGTTCCACATGACATAGTAAATAATAATAAAATAAATTAAAAACAAAGATTTGTCCTCTATCTGCAGAAGACATGGTGAAATAGTGTTACATTCTGGTGTGGTGGGAACAACACGCAAATACATAGTCGAAATAACTTACTTCACCGCATACACATTCTATTCGTTTAAAAATCAAATACATTACATCAAATGCATTGACTAAACAAGGATTAATGTATTTTTTATAAAGCGATATAATAGTTTATATTCAAAATGAATGCAAACTTCTTAGTATTACTAATAAAAACTCCGCCATCAGGCGTACAATAAAATGGGCTTCTTGGAACTTTGTTTATACCTGGTAAAGTGATAAAAATAATAATTAGCTTTATAAAGTTAGATGAAGCTTTTAATTGAAATCACAAATAATTAATTATTAACGCCAGTATAATCACAAACAACAACATAAGAATTTTAGAAAGGCTACGGTACGTGGCCCACAAAAGCTTTGAAAGCACTGATTTAGACAATGATGTGTCAACACTAAAAAGGGAATTAAATCTTTTGGTAAACTTAATAGCCTGTGTATATTTTATTAATGAATTTTTGTTTAAAAGTAAACCAACAAAAGCGCCTTAAACTTTTATCCGATAGTGGAAAGAAAATGGCGAGCGTTTATGAGGTAGCGAGATATTGTGCTAATAAGCAACCAAGAATTTACGAAATGAACTCGGACAGGTATAAATAAAGTATTTGTTTCAGAGATTTGTACAACTGGTATACTAGAATGTTCTACATGCGTTTTCATACAAGATAAAAAAACGTTTGCTCTCAACATCACACATGCTAAAATGCGTCCACATTGGTTATGGAAATATGTTATAGAAAGGATATACATGTGTGAAAATGAAAACTTAAGAGGGCGGACCAGATGCAACAGCCTCACAATCGAGTAGGCCGCGATATCGCAGCACACATGAGGGGACTTTTTGTATTGAATTTGTTTGGGTTTATTATTGTTAGTTTGTATTGTAACGAGAAATTATCACTTTATTAAATGAATGAATGAAATAGGTAAGTTGTATATTTAAAAAAAAAGTGTCAGACGAAACGTTCGATAGTTTTTCTTTGCAACAGGACGCAAACGGGCAGAAGGCTCACCTGATGACCGCCCATGGTCACTCACATTGCTAGAAGGCTCGCTACGTTTCCTGCCTTTTAAGAATTGGTACGCTCTTTTTTTGATGACCCTAAGTCGAATTGGTTCGAAAATACTTCAGTCGGCAGCTGGTTCCACATAGTGGTGGTGCGTGGCAAAAACGTTCTTAAAAAAAGCTCACTTGTGAAACGATGGACGTCGAGGTGATACGGCTGGTATTTTGTAGTCTGCCTTGACGTCCGATGATGAAACACAGTTGCTGGTATTATTAATTAAATTCAAATATATTATATTTTAGGTAATTTTGAATTAATTAGTTATTAACGCCTATAAAGTCCTTAAAACTTTTCGGAGCTTTTACGATATTCTAAAACCTGCGCATTTATGATTAACATGAAAGTTTTTAACGGTGACTATCATAATCCTCCCGAGTAAAGTGTATTCATAAAACTATCTAGACAGTTTTAATTAATTCTACTCACTGCTGAAATAGCGCTCAATATTGTTTTGTTTTAATATATTTAATCGTGAAAATGCAATTTAAATAATGAAAATAATTAGAAATAAGGTGTAAATAAGATTGTTTTACTTAACATTACGTTAAGGCAAATTTTGTTTGGACATTCGGAGATAATATTAGTACTAAATTTACTCTTCCATGAAAAAAAACTGGTTGTCTATAAAGTAGGTTTACTGAGGATAGTTGAACGTGACAACGTCATAAGAAAATACTGATGGAATGGTTAAATTTTTCCAAAGAAAATTTTATTTGTTTTTATAGATATTTTGTATCGATATTGAGAAGTAGGTAAATGGAAATCATTTATTTGTAGGCATAAATACAATTATGTCAGCATCGCTCGCTGAGTTGAGAGAGAGACAGATGTCAAACGCGGAGGCCGATTGTGCCTCTTTGTCGCTCGTTCCGCGCTCTCGCTTGCACTTCAAGCCTTAAATGGAACGTCTCAGAGCGAGGTAACGCCGCATGAGTCATGTTTTTCGTGCGTCCAGCCAGCTTTATCTAATTATAAGACGTTGTCACGTCAAAAATAAAAAAAATAAACAAGTTGATGGGCAAAGTGAAATAAGTGCATAACATTTTGCTGTACCCAATAGTAAAACGTTTCGTGACCACCCAGTAACGCTTGATACCATTTATGTAGTGTTAAGTACCGGAAAATCATTCAATCAGGGCCCCGCATCGTAACGTTTTACAAGAACCACAAAATTCGTTACATAATACTTGAAACGCAATAAAAACCACAATCTATAGTACGTTTGATTTTGCATATGCGTCAATACAATGTTCAGCTATTTATGGCCGTAGATGAGTAAGACTGCCACATCCAATTTTCACAGCACGTTGTGGCTAAAGCCGAAGCTTTTCGTTGCAATATTCTTTCTTGTAAGCTCCTAAACCATGTTCATACTTTCATAAAAACTCTTATTTTTGCACTTTATTTATTTACGAAGCTGTAAATCTTTTAACGTTTTATAAAGTATGCTTAAAGTCTATTCATATTGGGGAAATAAAATGATATTGTTATTTGATGTTACTGTTGGTAGCTGATAACAGCTCACACTCTGGCCTTTTTAGCTATTATAATAAGAGCTTTGTTAAAATAAAAGCAGAATTATTTGACTCAATTTATTTTAAGCTAAATTAATTCAAACAGTTACACTGTAATTTGTTCGTAAAAATTAATGTTTTCGACTAAATTACAGTCGACCGTAACTGGAATTATTGAGGATTTTGAATTGATACATGGCAGCCTCTAAGACCGGTGTTGAATTCTCGGAGAAACATCTTTTATATTTACTTAATTACTTAATCTGAAACAGAGAAGCTTTTTGCCTCGAGGGTCTTTAAAGAAGTATTATACAGAGGCATTATTATAGTTTAATGTATATTGTAAATTTTGCTTGCCTTTGATTATCTAGAATCATTACAAATTACAAATTTTAAAAACTATTTTGTTTTGCCTACTTTATCACCATACCGTTTATAAAAGATCTCAAACAATAAATAATGAGTCAAGCACATTAATTATTTTACTACAATTACCTACTATTATGACTAACTAAAGGTATAGTCTAAGGGCTTGCTAAAAAAGTATGAAACAGTATTGAACAAAGTTAGTATGTAGAACTCAAGAATAATTGAATAACAACAACGGGGAAGGCGAAAGCAATCCAAGTAAACAGCACGTAGAAGTGTGTTGAGTGCGCCCTGAAAGGAATTAATGTAATGTGTTCCGTCGGGAATTGAGTCCAAATTAACTAGTACATACATCGCCTTTATTTCCTAGAAGAAAGGTATGTTAGCAGGTGTGCTAATCAACCTTAATATTCTTTGAACTGTCAAGTACTGATACTAACGAAATATTACATTTTGTCAGTGATACATTGTACTAGAAACATTTATGAATTTAATTTGTATTCACTAACATAGGTTATATATTACGAAAAACAATTATATTAATGATGGCATACATGATATATACAAAAAGGTTGAACATTTACGAAAGAAAAACATCGATAAAAATTATTAAATACATTTATCTAAGTAATGCCTTATTCGGCTGTGTTGTGTGATGGTGTGAAAGTGAGGGTATGTATGTGTAATACACACACGTACTACGATATTCTTAATACTCCTTTTCAAGTTCCGCGATAACTTAAACAAGTGAAAGCTTTAATAGTGGTCGTTGTATGTCTAGGCTGTGCGAGACAAAACTGAGTTTAGTGCATAGTTGGTGTTGATGTGAGGAACGTCACGTGAATCATCAAACATTCACGATTACGATGATTGGCAGAAATATGGAAGTGGAATTTTTCCTGAAATAAATCAACTTCTTTTAATTTTATTTGAGATTTCATGTAGCATAATATCGAATGGTTTTCGTCAAGAGTCTAAAGCAGTGTTTCCCAACCTTTGTTGAGTTACTCAACTTAGCCTTTCTAAAATATAAAATTGTTCACCTAAGAAATTCAAATGATAGTTTTTAGGAGGAAATTAATAGGTAATTGTTACCGAAGGACAGTAAGCAAATTTTCAATAGATAATGAAAAACTGAAATATGTGGAACGCACGTCTGGAAGGAATTGTCTCATGTATAAATTTTAAAATGTTCACACCAGTCTTTATAGTCAAATTTTACTTCAAACTTCATAACATAAAGCTTGTACTGAAAAATTCTTATACTCAGTCGTATTGTCTTCAAGTAAATAACACGTAAACGCGTATAGATAGCAACTTGTAGTTCCCGGGAGTTGGGAAACTTGGGAGATACACCGCGATGTTTATGAGAGCTTAAATTCGAAATCGAATTGCGACGATATCGAATGCAATTCTCTTCTCTATTTAGAAAGCCATTGGCAACCTTCCCGCAGGAGACAAACGTGCCCGAATACGTGACTTAAACGTTAGTTAACATGGGACAATTTAATCTTGTGGTATGTTTACTTGAAATGTCTCAAAATGTAATTGTGGTATTTAGGCGATGTATAAGATCTGTCTTATTTGTTTATAACTCAATATGTAGGTTTAACATATACAGGATAATATGACTTCACAAACTTTTACACATACACATGAATTATATTAGAACAAAAATTTCCAACTAGGGAAAAAATTGCCACAAGCAAACAGCAAAAATACACAATATTACGGTGAGTAAGAGAAGCCGAAGATGGTTGTAAAATATTTTCATTACTGTTAGTTATTAAGTTGTAAGAGCGAGATAGCCTTTTCGCTGGCGTAACTAAATTCTTATATTCCATTATAGGAGTGCATGATAGGAAACTGTTTTCTTTTTATACAAAATCTTGTAAATATATGTCCAAAAATCAAGAAGCGATTGACACCTATAGAGTGACTCGACAAAAGTTTTCTTTACCGCTTGTAACGAACGCGTTGTACGGGATTAATTAATTTTATTAGCTGCTTTGTGTAGTTATATGTAATAATTATAGATAAGAACAGTCTGTGCCTGACCCTGTCGTCATTTTTTTGTTGTAAATAAAGACTTATTTACGGTTTATCCACATTGAAAAAAAAATCCTAAGATTTTACTACATCTTTTTAATGAACATTTGTCAGTTTAACAGACAAGTAGGTTGACTTTTTGGGTCTAAAGCAAGCTGCTTTTTTGATGATAATATTTCATTTGTCGCAGGGCCACAGAGTTGAGAGTCGCTAAATTCAGTAAATTAATATTTAGTTATAGTCCTCTTATGCCATTAAGTCACGACTTAGCTTCCCTATTCTACCTTAAAATCAGTTCACCTAATAATCTGGGAATAAATTATTTTATGACTCAATTTAGGATATTGGCTCCGACGTGTGAGTGCGCATAAAACTTGCGGAGAAAATGTTTCCAATTCACGGTTTGAATTTAAGATGACAGTTCTAAACTTTACATTTTACTGTCTCGGGAATATTTGTATGAATTTTAATCGGGTTCACGATATTATAGTGGAATATTTTTTGAGTATTTGTTACTTATGAGTTAAAGACAAAACTCGTTCGTTAAGTTTAACTTTGTATGTTTAAATATGTTCACCGTATTTCAAATTCAACCTTCAATCGTTACATTTTATAGTAATTTTGTATTCTTAGATTAATATTATTTTTTATAGCAGTGTTGGCTTAGTGGCTTCAGTGTGCCACTCTCGTCCCTGATGTTATAGGTTCAATTTCCGGCTGGAACATAAACGTTACGTTGACATTCGCTCGAACGGTGAAGACACAAAATGTTGACCTACTTGCCTATTAGATTGACAAATTATCACGTAACAGTTGTAGAAATCTTAGGCCCAGACCTCAAAAGGTTGTTGCGGAACTGATTCATGTGGAATGGAGCGTAAATAAGTCAATATTTGGTGATTTTAAAGTTAGGTTAAAAACAATTTACTATATGTTAACTTCTTAATGATCATACAATAACAAAATAGGATTCAAGAACCTTTCGTTCGTCTTTACGTTATGAGATAGTTCAATTTTAATGGAAAACTGAATTTAGTCGTAATTAGTCTAGCCTTTGAAAGGTTGTAGCGATACAGAATGCTTGAGTCGAGGGGCTGACTGGAGCCTCTCAAACACCGGCTGGAGTGGCTTGTTAATGCGATGAATGTTTTCAAATCAATAATTATTTCTTAAATATTGTACTTGAATTATTTTCATCTTAACAAATTTTTCTTACGTTTCTCGTATTAAAGGTACTTAAAAATGTTTAAGTACCCGCTCTCTATATAACGATTGATATCCGATGATTTGTATGTTCTCTCAATCCGTAGCGCTGGTGTTGGAAACTTGATGGCGCGGTACAAAAAACTTGTATTAATGTGATTGTATGTTTTTGATAGTCACATAGTAAGGTTCCTGATTTAGGTCTGGGATTTTGTTGTACAAGTAGTCGCAGTCACGCAGTCTCTACTAGTTTTATTATAGAATATGGTTCGTTTTAATTATAGTATATCGTACAAAGAATTTTTTTAGTATGGGATAAAAAGCCCAAATAATGTTGTTCGCGGTAAATCGGTGTCGATCAGACAAGGATGACGATTGTCGATTTTGACACACGGACCGGAGATGGTAGGTGGTGTCCCGGCGTAATGGTCCAAGGGAGTTAAATTTTAACCGCTGTCGCGTGCGCACTAAATATGTACCGCATACCGTATAGCATTTACTTTTCTTTTTGATTGATCATTGAAGGATCCAGTGTTTGGAGTGAGATACGCTACCGTTGATGGTAAGTTCTAGTTTTAGTCTTATCGATTATTGGATTCCTTTTTTTTATTATACTGACTCGCGACAGCCGAACGCATATTATTTCACCGAGGGAAGGGAGAATCCTGGATATAGCTTCCGGATACCCAGGGCCACACAAATGTGTATGCTGTAAGGACTCACAATTAAGTAAGAAATGATCACGAGTAGAAGTGAATAAATGAAGATACTTTGCTACTCGTTTAAACGCAATACATTATGAATGCTATCGGGAATGCCCACACATACATTACATAAAAAATTCAAATGTTATTCAAATAAAACGTTATATATTCTAAAATCTAGCGGAATATAGCAAATGTTATCGGCTACAGTTGGCGTTTATATGACGTATTGAAATATTATCATTTTTTTCCTACGAGATCATTAATTTTCATCTTGCCTATACAATAATTATGGCTTAATTTGACTTAATTTTCAATAATACTAATGAATAGCTTAAACTAAGGTAATGTACATTAACGGTCTTAGTTTTATAATCATATAATCATATATATATATATATATATATATATATATATATGGAATATAGCAAATGTTATTGGCTACAGATAGCGTTTATATGACGTATTAAAGATTATCAATTAGATGATTTAAATGATCCTAATCCTTGGGATTGGTTTGTTCAAACAATTTGTATGACTCAAAACTTGGCGATTAAAAGTGGCGTAGAATCTATTTAACATCTTTTCTGTTGACGTTCATAAGTGTACTTAGTTACCTATACGGGTGCGCGTGAGTCGAGCACCTTATAACGAAAGTTTCTAGGCTAGGCAGTAGAAAGGAAAAAGACACTTCTTAAGGTCTTAAATGAATAAAGTTATTTTGAGTTTGATGTCTGCCAACTTGTTCGGTCTTGGTTTACTTTCCTAAATTTGTATCTATCAATATGTAACATCGTCGGGCTTCTCATGTGCCGCTTTGTGGCTAACATTCCTTCAGTGTATCAAAAATAGTGTATATAAAAACAAAATGCGGTGCCCAATCATGATTCGAAGGACCAGACGTCAATATTACAAAATTTTTAAAGTAAATATTGTCAGAAAATGCCCAAGATAAAGAGATTAAACGCAGCCATTACCCCAAGCCTTCAATAGATTATAGACATGTTCAGGCTATAGATTCTGTCGCAGGTGGCCAGTGTCCGGTGCATTACGTTTCACGTGAATCGTTAACTAAACCCGCGCTTAAATTCCCCCCTCGTTTTGATTGTTGTTAAACAGCTTCTACGTTGGAGATTTTAATTATATTGCCTTGAATGTACAACGTGTTTTTAATTGTATCTATGTATTTTTTTTTGCTTATATTTTAATTACAAATTACAATTGACCTTTAAGTTAATAAGTTCAACTAATTGTATTCAGTGTATTGTTTGATAGAATAAGGAACTTGAAAGATAATGTATTTTAGGAGTTGAAATATGAGTTGTATGTATAGATCTCGAACATATTTAAAGTTACATCATCAAAAATGTTTGTGTCCGAAATAATATTTTTATTATACCTGAATACTATACTAATTAACTAAGACTCGTTCGGACATTGAAGAAAGCGGGTGGTACAAATCCAAACATTGACGACATGTGATTAGACAAAAGGCTCAATCTATTAAGAAAAAACACTTGTTTAAACGGATTGAAGCTATGTATTATTATTAAAAACTTATAATTATTAACATAATTCTAAATTATATTTTTTTCCGACGTTTTGCGTGCGTGTAAAATTTAGAATTATGTCAATAATTATAAGTTTTTAATAATAATACATAGCTTCAATTCGTTCAAAAAGTGTTTTTTTCTTAATGTGTAAAAGCTATGTCAACAAAAGACAATACTAGGCTCAATCTACTTGTCTATGACATAAAAATTATCAAAGAAACGGATGCAATCTGAGCCGCATATAAGGTTGTATCGCTACTGGATTATTATTATAGACTTATTATTAAAAAAAATCTCTTTTCAATTATCCCAGTGTGGAATATAATTTAATTTTAAGATAATAAAACCTTATTACACATTTATCCACAGACATAAAGAACCTTTAATTATAATAAACCCCCATGACATAACATGTTTCCGGCTAATAAATTCGCGGCCACGCAAATAAAGGGCGAAAAGGGAAACAATTATAGGGACAAACCGGAATTATTTAGTCAATATAGCGAGAGGGCGATTGTATCGCAACAGTACGAGGTGTTTTATTGCGCTATCGAAGTGCCCGAGATAAAATCCTAACAGATTGTTGAGCGGTTTTAAAATGCTTTATATTTATGCCGTTTATTGTGTTTGCGTAGTAATATTTTTCTACGTCGTTAGTTTTATGTACTTCAATGACGCAGCGACGCAACGTGAGCCTCCGAAACTAGGGAACGCCAATTGCATGCTACCAAGCCAATATCAAAAGCAAGGGTTTAATTTTTTTAAATATATATATATATATATATTAAGCTAAAATGCTTTTAACGCGCAGTTTATACTAAGAGTTCTTTGAACAGCTGAAAAGTATTGTGATGAAACGGAATCCAGCCATTTTTAGAAACATGTAAAATAGTTAGTGGCGTTCTTTTAGCGTCTTAGATTTCAGTATCTGTTTAGTGATAATTTGTTTATTTTAAATATATAAGATTACCTTAATGAGCCTTGTGTGTCTGCTGCATATCGACTATTTGTTAAGATATGCCGGTTTTCTCACGATGTTTCACCGTATACCGTACACCTGGTGCACAGCCGTCATTCGAATATACGACCCCAGGGAAATGCATGCTGAATCCACAAGGGCATCTTGTTCATTGTTCAAGGTGTGCAGAATTGTTTGTTGGTAAAATTATTTCTCGTATTGAATATTTTAAATGTCAAATTGAAAAAAAAAATCTGTGATTATGTTTACATATGTTATCAATCAAATGTTATTTAAAATAAAAGATATGTTACAGTTTTTAATAATGAATGCACTTAATCAAGGAATACAAAGTTTAAACTTAGCTTAGAGGTATTTCACCTCGCAAATTAATCGATCTATCAAGGAGTCATAACGCTAATAACTTAGAAACTAAATCGCTATAAAGTCGTCAAACAAATGTGGTAACACAGTTTACTAACTTTGCTCGAAGCCGTTCCTAACGTTTTATACTCAGAAATAAATGTCTTATTTTACGTAGATACTATTGTTATAACAATAAGTGTCACCTGTGATGTTTTTATTTGATAAATTAATTATTACCAAGATAAAAGCCCCAATAGATGATCATGTACCAGTGAATGATTATTCCATGTATTTGTATATCTATATTCACATTGCTTACACACTGTATACGTGCTAATGATAATATAAATAAGTAAAAATCTGCCTTAATTTTATATCAAAATTGCCATCTAAAGTAATATGTAGCTACTAAACGAATACATCAACCATTAGTGTGTATTTTTTCTCGATCTCCCTTTCTCACTCTCTCTCAATCGGTTCCAATCGCTCTCTCCCTTTTCTTCGACAAAACCCATGCACATTATAGACGCTATTATTATTATTGCGTTTCATCCGTAAAAAAATTACCCTCATGCGCCTAAAGCACAAAAGATTATATCAATATTTAATTCCCTGAAATATCTGTCTTTGAATCACTGCCAGGTTTTTAAACTGTGCAACCGGAGGAACTTGCAGACAGGCGCGGCCACAAATCATTATAAGTTGCAATTACCGCGCCCCGTAAATACCGCGGCGTATATATTAGCTGCATAGTTGCAAAGAACGCTTTGTTATTGCATCTTTAGATCACGTCATAACCCACACATTTTTTTCAAAATTTTTGAATATGGAATAATATTTTCAGAGGATTAATTCTTCTAGAGTTGACCAGTACATACCACAGTAGACTTTTAAACACAAAGACAAAGGCAGCGAATAGCTCGTACACAATGATTAGACTTAATATGTATAATATATAGCTTCAAATGTCGCAGTAGAGAGAGAGCACAAAACGTTGTAGATGTGGGGGATGCCGGGGTATGTTTGCCTCCGGGTGACTACCCGAATGGCTCCAAAGGAAACAATGCGATTGTGATTGACATCTTTATTTGACGTGCTTACGCGTCAATCGCTAAGTACAGACTGTCCCTCTGTGTTGTTACATTGTCCTTATAAAACTACGCACACAACTATATAGTATATATATAAATACCCCTACAACGTGAAACAATAAAATATTGAATTGTGACTGAAGAAGGCGCAAAATTAAGGTTGCATATTTACGAAAAATCTTATTTTTAATATCTAGACGTATAAGCTTTTAGGACAAGCAACGGAAATCCACTATGCTCGAACACAGAACCGCTGTTACAATTTATATCCACGCCTACGCAAACGATGTTCAGAACATTCTTTTTTTGTCCAGACAATGTATTTTTCCTCGTACATTATCCCGTAACATTAATTCTGCGTTTGGGAAGGACAAGGAATAAATTCACTTAATCTAATACAGGCAACGCTGAGACCAAAGTAAACATAGTGCGAAATTAACAAATACCGCTCTTACACGTTTGAGACACACTATCAAAGACGA
The DNA here is from genome assembly GCF_905147105.1 of Pieris brassicae. Taxonomy (NCBI): domain Eukaryota; kingdom Metazoa; phylum Arthropoda; class Insecta; order Lepidoptera; family Pieridae; genus Pieris; species Pieris brassicae. Next base: position 2,276,514 of record NC_059669.1, read on the forward strand.
GGTTATTGTAGAGTGTTCATGATGTAGCTTTTGTGGGGATATTTCGTGATTAGTCTGTCAGTTATGTTTCTAGTAAAAGCGAGTGAATTTTTTTTACCGTCGATGTATCTGAAGATTCCAAGTAAATTTGATAAATTATTAATAAATATAAAGTGAGAAAACACTAAATTAGGACTATCCCCAAAATTTCCATTCGCTTTAAACTGACGCAATAGTTGTCTCTTTTTGTCTTATTGTGTTTAAGACATGATGAATAGGGATAGGATCCATAAGGGACTTTTTTCTTATAGCCCGGGGAGTACCCGGCGATACCTCGCCCGTCGAACGAACTATCTCAATTGAAAGGCAGATGGCAAAATAATCGACAGTTTAACTTGAAATGATGCAATTAGACTAATAGTTATAAGTATTATAATTATAATTAGTTTATATGGTTAGTTTAGACGATTAAAGAACGAGAGTGACCGTTCCACAATAATTAAAATAATGATGCGATACCTGTAAATATGGTTACCCCAGATTGCCCTTCGAAGCGTAGAAAACTGAGAACTAGCGCAGCACCGAGCTTAGCTGTAATCCCACGCGAATATAAACAATACTGAAACAAACAGAGCTAACGTAACGTAAAATTAAATGCCCTTTAATTACAAAGAAGAGCTCATAAAAGTGCCTATACGCGAGGCTCTGGAAGACTGCTTAGTATAGCAGGTAAGTCGAAAAAGGAATGCGGGTCAAAATTTTGTTGCGCCACCCTCAGTCAGTGGAATTCTAAATTCAAAATTGCGATCGAATTCGAAACCGAATGCAAGGTCAATATAAATTATATCCGTTGAACAAGTTTCGGTGGGTAATGAATAATACGCATTGTACTATTTTTGTCCAAGGAGAATTATTTTCGTCACATATACAAAGGAAGTTTAGGTTTGGAGTCAAGTTTTCAAAGCCGAAACATTGAGTATTTACGTCATCCCTGACGCATTTGTAAACTCCAAATGTTATTCAAATGTTTTATATATTTGTACTTTTTCGACTTTATTTACGCTGTAACGAAAAATAACAGTGCTTTTGATAAAACATAATAGTAATTTGAATTCTTTCCAATTGTTATAATTAATGTTTTGCTAATTATTACTTAGGTGTTATACAAAACCAGTGGCGCTGTAACCCTTTGCGGGATATTTATGTATTTTCCTTCACGGTACGAGCGTTGAATGAGTCTTTAATGAGCTTATGGAAAAAGTCCTTCGGTGTACAGTCCTTAGGGAAGCCTGGGTCAAAATTTCTTAAATATTTGTTTCATGTTAAATGTAATAAATAATAATAACAAAACAGGCTACAACGTTTAAACGTTAATTAAATTCTTCCAGAGCTATGCAACCAATTATAAAAATAAATATATGAATAATAAGTTTTTTCGTCAATTACTTACTCGTAAAAGGTAACAGCTGACTTATACTATGGCACGTTTTTCATTAAAATAAAGCATTGACTCAAACCTACCTTACGAATAGGTAAGCTCCTGCATTTCGTAGCGTCCGTATCGTAAAGTTTATCTGCAGTGAAGTAGAAGCACAATGGAAGGTCTTGATAGCAAATTACTTCCTCATTGTGCATTCTGGCGTCGTACCACCGTCTCGTCTCTCATTAGCCAATCATTTGCCAAACCTTGTTATAGTGGAAACGACAATCGAACTATACTTGAACAAGTTATTAATTATTTTGTTGTGATTTAAATTTTGATAGACAGAGCAAATGTTGACACAATGTCAGTGTCTCGGATTGATGCGTTTATTCAATTCTTTGATTGTTTATATTTTGTGACAAGAAAATGTACATTAATATAAGTGCACTGGGATTCCGTGTCGTGGGCTAGTCTCTTGCATTTGTAATACTTATGATTATGGGTAGAAAAATAAATTTTATTTGACACTTAGTATAATTTTACAACTTCAAATAGTATATCTCTTTATAATGTATATAAAAATAACGATTCTAATATTAAAACCCTAAAATGTTGTATTGATTTTGACTTTATGCTATTTAGACAAATCGTTTTACAAAGCTACAAAAGCACACTGAAATACTATCAATATATATCCCGTATATGTAAGAATAGCTTTACACAAATGTCATTTCCAAAACCAAGACATTGTCTCTGAAAGTATTATCTACCAGGCCTATTTACCGTTGATACAATAAACCTCTCCGGGTGTTGGCTAGAAGGCGTAAACCGCAATATATTGCGGAGACGAGCAACAGCTCCCTGAATCTCCCGTGAAATTACTGTCTTGCCACGTTCATAAATTGCACTTATGCATTCACATAAATGTATAAACACGGCGACCGCACTGCACCATATCCTGCATAACTTCTACAATGTTATCTGACTTATGGAACTTTTCATACGAATTGATGGGATATCTGTTATCTTGAAAGATAAACCAAACAGCTTAGCTTTATTAGGTAATTGCATTATTAATCCTCTGATTGACTCTTGCCGCAAAATACCTATAATGTTCCGTTTTAAACGTACTTATAAATATGGCACATTGGAAGGATGCGTAAATTCAAACTACAACATAAAGTTGTTTTTAATGTAACTAAAAAATGCTTTAAAAAAAACTCTGGTATCCTCTATTAGTTTGACAATTTTATTTCACTTTTATATTGAACATATTATAATGATCAATGCTTACCCATTCGTTATATATTTTATTTCATGTTTTTGTATTAGTAGGTAATAATTGTCAACTTTGTTTAAGTTTGAATGTATATTCCGTTATTGGCGTTTGTATATAATGTAATTGTTTAGATATTTTAAAATAAGTAACTGTAGGAATACTATATTTTAAAATAAGTAATTGTTTAAGCATAGCATATTTAAAAAGTGTTTTTTATTTGAGGATAAATAAACACCTGTTAAGAAGATTACCGTTACAGTTATTTTTAAACGTCAAAATACGATACAGAACAATAGTAATTAGAATTTCTATTTCGTATATATCCCAAAAGTATCCTAAGTTTTCCCAATCGATATGGCTTTAATCCTTTAAGAGCGGCGAGTTCGCGCTTTAATCCTGTCTTCGTTATTATCAAAGTTTTCGTTGCGTCGATTTCCTACTTATAAATCTTGAAATAGTCGCGTGGAAGTTCCACTTTAAGACGACAGTTCTGTTTGTAACACTCCCAACTTTTCTCGGAAATGTCTATGTGCTGAACACAATGGTATTAACAAAGATTTTAGAATTGTATGAGTTTGAGTGAATATTTAATTGCATACGCTGTGGCCTTGAATATGTAAATAATGGCAGGCAACACTTGTCACACGTTAAGAAAACGTTTTAGTTTAGAATATTGGAATGACTGTTTAAATTTTATATGAAAAATATTGTTTTCTGTTATTTCCTAGTACTTCTCTATTCTAAGAACAGATGGTGATGATGTTAATGATGGTGATGATTACAATGAAGCTAGTTTTCATTTGTAAGGATTTTCAAAATCCATGTTCCTTATGGTAAATATGGTATGACAAAAACTCTCGAGTAAAAATCTACACACTTGGTCATAAAAAAATCAGTCTCATTCGTATTTTAACCATTTCTGAAGATTCACTCCTGGTAATCAATTACTTCTAATAACAATAGCGATTCGATCTCAAATTAACAGATTTTATGGCCGTGGATCTGATGTGGTACAGCTTGGTATAAAAACTCAACTTTGCAATCGGGATAGCTAGTAACTCATAAGAGTTACGAGTTTTGTCATAAACGATTAAACCATAAAATTCCGTGCCCTTTTTCAATTCGTTTATAATTTATGTTTTAATTGTATTGGCATTTGGGCCGTACGTAAACATTATTTATAATTTATATTTTTCTATTTCGTTCCGCCTTCATTAGATTTTATTGTCGCTTACTGTGTTTAAAGACTTGATACACTGTTTTTGTTCGCCTCGAACCCTTTGAGTTTCACTTTTATATGAAATTATTCAGTGGGTCCATTGTGGGAGGGGCTTACGCCGGAAACAGTCAACGACGACAGCTGTCATTTGTCGCATTGTTTTTGATAGAAGACAAATCGACAATTGACTACGCACGTTTTTGACAATTGTTAATTATGGTTTTGTTTTTATTATAACTGCTGATTTGATTGCGTAGACGAATTACTGATAAAAATATATATATGATCATATTTTGTACATATTTAACATGCGAAACGTTTGTATAATATCGGCGCATTGTAAATACCTAATATGTTGAAGAGACTACGTAGAGTATATTTTCTCTTTTTATCAGAATTTTTATAGGAATAAAGTGTTGTCGCAATTTACGGCAATTTGTACGTCCCAGGTGACTAATCCGATAAACTTACTGTTAGCTAGTTAAGACTTCCAACATTGATATAGAGCTACGCTATTTTGTACTTGTTATATGTAAAATGCAACCTCGATATAACAAATAGAAAGGGAACAATATACGTTATATCCAGTAAATTGTTGAACTAATTCTAAAATTCGTTATAAAGAGGTAAAAAATTGACAACAATGATTGTTTTGCAAACAAAAGAATCGCGACATGAAACACATACTATAATATTAAGAGGGAACATTGGGAGAACTTTGTATAAAGGTTTTGGGTTGACAACATCCGTTAATAAGAGGTATTAATACTTTTTATTGATAGTTGAAAAATACTTTATAAAGTGGTAGTTCGCAACACATTGTAATTTAAAGGGATATTTTATATTGACAATTCAAGGGAATTACGAAGAAATTGTTGAATCGAGAAGTTCCTTATATTGAGGTATGTACGTTATATTACAAACGCTTGTATAGTCAGTTGGTTAGTGTGTTTCAGACTAGTACCACTATTAGTAGACAGTCTTATTATTACGTTCAGTAGATGCCTGTTTAACGCCGCTTAAATGACCACATGTCATATACTTGCTATATTGAATGAGGCATATATTTTATTGTTTTTTCAAGTGAAACTTTTCACTTTTGCGATCGTTGTGATTTGAAGGTCGAGGAACGAAAAGAGACAGACACATAAATAACATGAGAGAAAATGAGATAGGAAACATAATACAGTGTATAAACGTTATATTAGTCTTAGATCATTTTTTGAATTAAGAATAAATAAATAAGAGATTGATTTAATTCAATTATAAAATTAGATCATATTTCATTTACATATATATTTTAATCATTGTAGTTTCATTCAAGCATTCGTCTTGAATCCAAAATTTTCGAATGTTTCACGTGTGAATTGCTCACATGTTTTTTTGTATGATGCCGAATAAAGTCTGTAAATTATTTGTATGTTATATATGTTTTTAGTAGTTTGAGAACGTATTTAAAATGTGTGCCAATGTAGAATTCCAATTTTAAAACATCGATAGTGCTATATCATCACATGACAGACTCCCAAAGGTGCATCCAGTAGTCGTATTTCAATAGTTTTATGTGTCATTCGGTAAGTACCGTCTAAACATCGGGGCGTGAGGGAAATGGGAACCCTCCTGATACACGTCAGCTCAAGTTATGAGGGTCGCTGTGACCTTGGCAACTTACTTTTGACGGAATTTATGGTCTATTGTTATTTTGTGTATTTCTTTAAATAGTTATGTGAATAGTATGGTATATACAATATAAAGTTGACATTCGAAAGAGTTTATAAAGTTTTTCAAATGTAAAGTAAATAATTCGTTTAAAAAGTTGTAGGTTTTTAAAATATTCATTAATTTAGCGTTAAAGGAGACCAAGTGTATATATATATATTACTAACAATACATTAAATCACATTCTGTAAATCCGACTAGAAATCTGTGATAGGACAGACCGTAAAATTTGACAAACTATGAAAGTTGATAAATAATATAAAATACTTTATTTTTGAGAATATTTGGGATCTAACAAAAAAATGAGTTAATGTGGAATACTATTGTACTAATGTAATGTTTTTGTAGTTTAACAGTGATTATAAGTCTTCATTAAAAGCCACAGGATGATGATTTTAACGTAATAGGAAATGGGCAAGGGGCTCACCTGATGTTAAGTGTTACCCATGGACATTAACATTGACAAAAGGCTCGTAAATGCGTTGCCGGCCTTATTTTGAAGGACCCTTAGTCGAAATACATATTATTCGTCTCCAGATAATCGTTGACTGTGGCCAAGAAAATCTCTATAGTCTTTATCGACTAATGACGATGTGCAGATAATTGAAGTCTGCGATTTATTGCCGGCATAGGCCGACTGTACTACAGTGTTTGGGTGTGCCTTAGACTCATAATTAGAATTGTGAGAGCAGGGCCTAGCGGCTCGAGCGACTCTCAACCTCTCCACCTAAGCTCCACATAAGTTCTAGTGTTACTTTTATTGATACCAATTATAAATATGTATAGTCTGTATATAATACAAGAGCCTATCATAGCCTAGAATAGCGGCATATCAACGTATGTTTCATAGTCACAGGTTTCAATTTTTAACAAACAAATTAAAAATCTACTTTAAAGATTTTTATTCGTTAAAATTATTGTTTAAAAATTATAGATGTTTACCTATTTATCGGATGTACACAGACATCGCAAAATATAATTTAATATATGCTTTTTTTTAACTGCCTACAATGTTCTTGTTTTCGTACGATAGCTTTATCAAAGAGTGTAAAAATAAATGACTGGTCGTAACGATCTTTGCCAGAACGTAACCTCTCGTGCGATCAAATTCTTTGTATTTCCGTGCACAGTCCAATTAGGATATCCGAAAGAGCGTTTTCAGTGGAAAAAGTTATATGTTGACCACTCTATAGAGGCCTTTGATTAACAAAACTATATGGGTATAAAGTAACAACGGTTGTGGCTTATCACACATCTGGTTAAGGATATAGTAGGTACTTATACTAGGTATAATACCTAGTAGATACTATACCTAGATAATGATAAAGGTTTAACTTTAAGTAAATAAATCACTGGCGGTACAACCTTTTAGGTCTGGACCTCTGATTTCATTATCCGTTTCATGATCATTTTTCAATTTAATAGGCAAGTAGGTGATCAGCCTCCTCTGCCTGATACGCCGTTGACTTTTTGTGTCTAAGGCAAGATTTCTTTCAGCGTGTTAAGTACGCACATATATAAAGAAAGTCAACACAGCCGGGAATCGAACCTACAAAGCCACTAGGTCATCATTGTTAAATAAAGTATACTGCATCAACGAGTATATCTTGATGATTACGTTCTATGTTTACATATAAAGAGTGATAGCTCATACTAATTAGATCTGATACAAATAATACGAGATACAAAAAAACAGGGGTATCAAATGAAGGTTGCGCCTTATAGCCATTATAATACCAGTTTTTTCTCACTCCAATGTATCGAATGAGGTTATGTATTATACTGAATTATATGGACGTAGCAGGCTGTAGTAATGGGAATGTCGTTAATATATAAGGCTGTTCTGACGAATTGTTTGGTTGATCCCATTGATTCGCAGTAGAGGAGGTGGTAGAGGTCTTCTCAACGAGATACGATCTATACGTGTTTAATAAAAACACGTACACCTTGCCACGCGTTCGTTAATTAGTCCATTGGCTACCGTAGATGCCTTTTATACTCAGGCAGGTTCCTTATATATAAAGGCCTTGTACATATCTAGGCTCACTTTTTATTAGCTCCATACGTCATTACGTAAAAAATATATCAACCACAGGGGTTGTGTTCTCAGGATATTGTAAGAAAAAATGTACAAACAAGCAAGGATTACAGATTTATGAGGAACAGATTTTACGATTTATTGAAGGTTAAATGAAGTTGTTTCTTGTTGACCCATATGATATACGAGTGCTTGCAATAGCACACAAGCTTTAGTTTTTTTGAAAAATCGCCTTTTTGTTTCAACGCGATGTAAAAAAAAAAACGGTATTATTGTCACATAATTGGATACTTTAAATTAACGAATATTAAACTTTAAAAAGCTCCATCTGTTAATTTCCACCATTACAAAGTGGTAGCGTAAAATAATTTACGAAAAGCTTTAAGAAAAACTAGTCCCATATAAAAGTCATACAGAATACGATTTTATAACCGTACAAAGTTAGAACTTTCCGTGCCCGAAGCGTCGTTGAAAAACAATGACACATTTTGCTTTATAAAACTATATTTTCTTTCCGCGGCTTACCTACTTTCTTCGTGGATTGTGAATATTTATTTTTATTCTCTATTTTATTTGGAAGTCCACTTGATATTTGACACATCTTTGTGGGATTTGGATTTTGAATTGTCGAATTTTGTTCACGTATTTTTGAGTTTTATTTAAAATTATTGTCAAACTATTTTAGGAAATTGTTCCTATACCTGTATAGAAATACAGTAACGTAGGAGTAAAGAGCTTTTAACTTAGTCAAAACAAACCGGCTTAATAATTGTGTAAAGTTTAAACATTAATCATTTTTCAGTGTCTATTGCGCAGATGTTTATAATCTTCGATTAATAGCCCTCTATCACGCTTCGGATCCCGAGACTTAGACGATGAGCAGGTACTTAAGTTGTCATTCCGCGCATCGGCCACAGCTCCCTAATCCACCTAATGATAGCGGTATTACTATTTGTTCTCGATCGGAAGTCGATGTTATTTACAATCCAGACGCTATTTATATCAATTCTACAATAAAATATTACATCGTTCGTCTTAACAAACAATGAGTGTTTTAAATAATTTAATCCGGTTATGGAGGCTTTCGTAATATGATCTATTGTATATTTAACAAATATATTATGACATCTTCTTGCTATTAGATTTAGAAGCTAATAACAATGTAATAGGAGTACAAATTGCCTGTCAATCCGACACAGCGTAGACAGCGGCTAACCACTACGAGCCAGTTAGCGCCGACGGTGGCCGGATTGAACCTGATAGAACCAGCGCTGAGATCGTTAACCTCAAAGACTTGCTTGTAATTTAACATCACTATTGTGAAGAGACGACCAGATTGAGATCCTAAAATATAGAATAATATTTAATAGGCATGACGTATGGCACTAACAATATCACAAAGAGAACAAAAAAAAACAATATTGTTCTTCCTAGTGAGAGGAGTTCCTTTCACTAATATACACGAAATAAATACACCTTACAAACATACTTAACTATATTATATAATTGTTGGTACTTTATGAAAACGAAAGCTGAGGTTATATTTAACGAAAATTTTCCAATGTAACCTAAAATATCGACCTAAGTCGTTTTAGGTCGCATAGTAAATTGACGATGCTATTTCAACATCCTTGAATTTTGCAGAGAACGATCTTTATTAAAGTAGTATTTCGTGCAGAATTCATGGATTATATTTATAACTTAACTGACTAGTTTGGATATGTCGTTTTTAGATAAATATTTTATATATGGATGCGATTCCAATTGATATATAGCATACAACAAGTGTAATAGGTTTGAATAAGATTTGTATCAGATTAATAAATCATGTGTATCGGTATGAAAATTTGGAAATATATAGGTATAGTACAAATATTTCTATTTTAACTTCTATTCCGACTAAAATGTAGGTAAAATCCGTGAATTCAGATATATTCTCAATATTTCGTTTGGAATTTTCACAGTTCGTTCACTGGGTTTGGACATTTCCTACGTCGGACCCCAAATTAACCTTTGCCAAGATTTTTGCTCTACGTCAGTAAAACCTTACAATGCCTTCCTTCGGCTAACGTGAGTAACGTTGCGACAGCGACGAATAATTAATATTACAAAGGGTATCATGCTTTGTATGTACCTACTTCCGTAATTTCGTGTAGACCATTATGTTAAAATTAATTTACATAATATTTATGCACTAATGGTGACTATGTGGGCGTCTAACAAATAAATCGAACATCGAAGAAACGGATTTATTATATTTAATAATTGCGTTGAACCAACACGAAAACTTCATTTGATAATATCAAAGGACACGAAATCTATAAACAAACAAGTAACTGGCGAATGATATTTCGATTTGAATAAGAAACTCTATCCCAGTCGAGTTTGCTTTCGAATGGTGTAAATCGATAACGGCTATTTCGGTGCACAACTTGGATGCAGACGGAATCAATGTCAGTTCTAATTGGGAATCATGGCGGCGCAGGCGACATTTTTGGAACCGATCAATGATTCTATTTTCAAATGGATTAAACAATTGTTTTACCGTTGTGGAGTTGATGGCGGTTTATTGGAGAGACAATGCACGTTTCTTAATTATAGCGAAGCCTAAAGTTCCTTAGAAGCCTATGTTATATCCTTCAAGAGAGACATAGAGAATGAAACATGGGCAAAAAAATCTGACTGCTTGAAAACAGATTATTATAATTTTCAAGTCTCTGTAGAAAAGGTTTGATTTACAACAGAGACATTATTACAAATTGGAAGTCTCTGGAGAATATAATATAGGCAATTTTTTTTGATAACTTTCGAATCAACGGAGATTTATTAATTAAATGTTTTAATAATTTTGCTAACATAGCTATAAGTATTACTCTACTAACAATATATGGACTTATAATGGACTGAATTAAATGATTTTTATGTATTTATTTTAAATAGAGACTTATATATATTATATAAACATATCTAGTACTTTTGTACAAGCTATACAGTTACTAAACAAATTATTCAACATGAAAAACAATATATATCTATACTTTAATGTAAAGAAATTGTAATGATAATTTTTATATCTGAAATTCCTTTATAACTCCACCGGGAATCCTGCACTAACCAAACCAAAACTTTGCCTTTAAAAGAAAGTACATAACAGTTAAAATAAAACGCAACGACTGTATTCTATAGCCATCTCAAATGGACTATAAAATTCTGCATATCTTGATTAAGGTACAATTTATTATTAAAGAATATATATAGAGTGCAATAACATAAGATTTTTTTTTGTATTAGTATGTAATTTAATACTATTTTTTCTTTACTCACAGTGGTTGCCTGGAAGCGATCGCTCGAAAGCGATAAGGCCGCCCAGTTGCCCTCCTTTTTGTTTAATTATGTTCAATTTTTTTTAAATATATTGTAATGTAACGAAGTGTTAATAATAATAATACGTGTCAGTTCTATTAGATGCTTAAAGCTTATAGTTGATATAATGGTGTTTTGGACAACTATGTGAGAGTGATACCTGAAAATAGCTTCGTTAATTCTTCTTCTTCTGCCTGTCTTGAAAACCCCTAACCGATACGTCGACTTACTGCAACTCGTATCTTCAGCTTGTCTCAGTGCAGTAGGAGTGTTGAGACCCATAAATGTCTTAATTTAGTCAAACCAATCGGTAGGCGGTCGCTCCCGACTTCTCCTGAAATCACTCCTCCATTGCCAGCTTGTCGTGACTTCTGTTCTCTCCTGACAATATGGCTAAAGCAAGTTTCTAAATCATAGTTGTCAGTCTTGTGGTGATCTTTAGTTAGTTGAGAATGGACTTATTGGTCCATCCATTTATTATTGGTTTAACGTAAATTTATATTATGAAAATAAAACAGAGAAAGGCAAAATTTACAATCCATCATTTGGCAAAACAAGCAACTTTATACCGATGACACTTAACATTGTGTGGCATGCAATATCGTCGTTATAATTTAAACTTGTGATGTATGTAATACAATTGTCGTTAAAAATAAAGTGTTTTTTTTTTAAATAAAATTAGATACTTTTAAAATATTTTTAAACAGACTATTTTTATTAGACATAATGTTAGGTTTTAATTTTGATAATGATCTAACAATTTTTGTTATCGATTTCTCTTGTTTTTCACTCGCTGACTATAATGGTCAAAAAGCTTGATATGTCATATGTAAAAGGAGTAGAATATTTTAATTTTACTATACATGCATGATTTTTTTTAATAATAGCAATATCTAAAAGACTAGTTAATAGATAATAAGACTAATACTCAATTTTGTATCGCGCAGACCGGACATACCACGACCAATTTTGTTATATATACTTTATGTTGCCTATAGTATTACGAAATAAATTGAATATTTTAAAGTTCCTTGTTAAATATCGTATCAAGCAAGTTAGATCTGTCATGCACAATCTCACCTATAGCACGTTACGATAAAATGGCGTATACATATTTAAAATTATAAATGTATATAGAATTTTCGAACAGCGTATAAAATCAAACATTGTGTAATTTATTCCTCATTCAATAGCTAATTTGACACAAAGTCATAATTTTTCATTTGTAAGTTACGAAATTGGTTAACTGTTGGAACAAAGGGCGGGAACGGAGTTCTGGAGTTGTTTTATTAACTTTTAACTTTGGAACATTCGTAAAGTTGTCACACACAAAATGTTGAGTATAATATACGCCTAATATGTAATTGTTTTGAACTGTGGATTTATGGGGTTTTGTTATTTAACAGTTACTGATTATTTTTAATTGACATTGAAATTACTACTACAGTGGCGCGTAAAATACCGTACTTTATTTTAGGGGGCAAACAGCACGAGGTCCCCCACCTTTTTGGCAGGTCCTTTTTCTTAACGGACCCTAAGTCGATTTGGTTCGGAAATACTTCAATAGCTTACTTTTTAAAAACGTATATTTATGATTGCAGAAGTAGGTAGGTTGGTTATCTAATGTTTATTACTGCAAGATATATAAAATAAAATAGTAAAAATATGATTTCCTATGTGCCTAATTAGGCTTAATTATCTCAAGTGATTATTTTATTATATTTACACAAACGCTTTTATTATATTAACTTGGACGTACCGATTAAAATATATTTTCGTGTAAAAATGGTAACGCGATAAACGGGAGCCATGAATATTAAAAAGTCAAATTCTAAAAACAATTGTAGCTTACTAATCAAACTACACAAAAGCATTTTCCACACATTTTCACGTTAAAAGGTAAAACAATAAATACAACATTGTTAAGTCCCCGTGTCCGGCGAGGTGGGCAATTTTTCAGTCTCCGTACAGCCAGGAGCATATTTATTGTTGAGGTAGGAAGGATGTAGATTACCATACGACTGCCGTGCTTCGTTGTGCCAACTGCCTTCCGCGGATTTTAGGAAAACCTGGCTCGCCACCAATTAAAACTCGTTATGGGAGTCAAATAGTGGTTTTATATTAATGTACTGACTTTGTAGAACAATGTCAGAGAACTCGCGAGTGCGCTGCTCTTTTCTTGAACGACCCTAAGTCGAATTGGTTCGGAAACGATTTATTGGACAGTTGATTCCACACGGTGATGCGTCAAATATACATATATGTCAGGGAATGCTCCGATTATAAAGGTTTTGTTATTATTTAATTGTTTCATAATTTAGAATCACTACTTAACGAATATTGTTAAGACCAATCAGAGCCTAGCAAATGCCTCGAGTGGGGTCTAAGCGCCATCTTGATTTTGGACAATGCGTTCAGGGAATGCATGGTAGTACTGTTTGAGTATTTATTGGAACATTGGTGATGAGACGTTGGACCAAGTTGGGTCAATGTGATTTGTGGTTGAGTAGATTTTGATTTCAAGTGAGATCGATACCTTGAACCCGATTTTTACAATTTAAGCTAAAAGTGGTATTTGTAATGTTAAAAGGAATCAATCTAAATTAAATACTCTACGATAATTATTCGTGTCTTCTGTGCTCGCACTTTACCCTCATGAAGCCCACTCTGAAGATATATTTCTCCTAAACATATATATATATATATATATATATATATATATATATATAAATATACATATATGAGACATACGACTGCGACATATATATTTTAAATATCCTAGTAATAATTAATAATATATTTTTTAAATTGCCTAGTATAAATTACATTACTGGTTTTGAGAAATTGTCATAAAACTACTTGATACGAGAGCTTTTAATTCTAACTTTATGTCTATGGCTTTTATTGTATAAATATTGTTTTATCCAAGGGAAACTCCATTCCCTTTTACGAAGTCAATGAAAATCAGCGATAAATCTGTCTAGACTAATATAAAAGCAATAACTCTAATGATATACTGTATTCATTCGCTTAATAAAACACAATCGTTGTTCTTTGCAATTTATTAAAGATTATTTTAAATAATGAATGTTTTATATGCACACTTTTTATTTAATATGGAGAGAATATGGCAGGAGGCTCACCTGATGTTAAGTGATACCGCCGCCCATGGACACTTACATTGCCAGAAGGCTCGCAAGTGCGTTGCCGGCCTTTTAAGAATTGGTACGCTCTTTTCTTGAAGGACCCAAAGTCGAATTGGTTCGGAAATACTTCAGTGGGCAGCTGGTTCCACATAGTGGTGGTGCGTGGCAAAAATTGCCTTAGAAAACGCTATTTATATCTATATATATAATATATTTTCTAATTAAAATAGGTAATGTTTTTAAATAGATAACTTAATAGTTATATAACACAACTCAACTGTTTAACTACAAGTTTTAATGATAAAAAGCTTATTTTGAGTTTTAAGTTTCCTATCGGAAATTTAAGGATGTAATTCAAATCATCATTTTTCAATTTCTTCGTATCTATGGTTCCGAAACAAAATACATCCGCAACTCCGGCTTTAATACGAAGTTCGTCATTCTTTGGTTTTTGTCCGAAACTTCGTAAAGAAATGTGTCTACGGGTCGGGGCTTATACATATGTACGTACATTATATTTATTTGACGTTTTGTTTTGTGAATTTAAAAATTAACAAACTTGACCTATTGTTATATTTATATGTTATAGTTTGTTAATTGCTAGGAAAGTTTCTATAGAACAGCCAGTATACTCGCAAGTAGAGAGAGCCTATAACTGAAAATTCATTGAATGAGGCTGAATTGCGCAATCTACACCTCGGTACTAATACGGCGGTTTGAGGCGCAGACAGAATTTTCGTATACTATACGGTAAAGTAGATATGTTTTAATGTAGACGGTGATATTATATGTGATGATAAGTGAAATTGTTTTTTTTATAAATTTGTTAAAGTGGCACTTATTAACGGCTTAAGAAGCCCACGGAGCTTAACGGATAACGAATAAATGCTACATAACTTGTTATTCAAAACTGTGATTTTTTATTAATAAATATAAATAATAGTATTCACCTATATATTTATTATTATGAATAAAACGACGTCCGTCGTTCCACAACTGAGTGTTTTTTAAGACATTTTTTGCCGCGAACCAACCGTGTGGAACCAGCTGCCCACTAAAGTATTTCCGAACCATTTTGTCTTAGGGTCCTTCAAGAAAAGATAGTAACAATTCATAAAAGGCCGGCAATGCACTCGCGAGCCATCTGGCATTGAGAGTGCCCATGAGGCGAAGTATTACATAACATCAGCTGAGCCTCCTGCCCGTTTGCCCTCTTTTCTATAAAAAAATACATATATATAAACATACGTGTACCCAGTGCAGCAAAGCTTGAAATGCTTGTATTTTTGGCTTTTATTGTTGGAAAAAATACACTTAAAGTAACACGGTAAATGTGATATCCTTGGGTTTCTCTTCTGCTTTTGTCTGAGACATTTAACTGTGTGTCCACAGTGTACATAACTCACAGTGAAATTATATCGAGTAACTATATTTAGAGGAACGTTGAGATTGTCAAAAAAGACTCAGTATTCTCTATATTTTAAGAGATTTCTTGATTCTAAGTTTACATTGCTATAACAAGCTACTTTGTTTCGTAAGTATGGTAAAGAGATAACTAAATTAAAGGCTTCTTATAAACTTTAACACAACGTTTTGTACTGCATTTAACCTCTATAAATGTAGTGCGCTGTGTTGAAGTATCAGACTTGAATTTCAGCGTTATCTTATTCCTACTTCATAAACTATTCAGTTGACGCCCACTTCTCAAGTGAGCGAAGCGTTTATTTGAAGCTAGCGAAAGGAGAGAAAATGAAATGTTAGACCGAATGTCACTGAAGTCTTTGTTTGAACCATACGGAAGTATATATCTAATGAGCAATGTCTCGCAAGAATATTTTTAACATGTAATCAGCTTTCTGTTTGAACCTCTGTGCTGTAGAAGACAAAAATAACAATGCTGTCTTACTACAGTCCGATATGGGATTGCGTTTTTATAGGCAAATAGGTGATCAGCTTTTATGACACATGTCTTTTTTTTATAAAATAGGGGGCAAACGGGCAGGAGGCTCACCCGATGTTAAGTGATACCGCCGCCCATGGACACTCTCAATGCCAGAGGGCTCGCGAGTGCGTTGCCGGCCTTTTAGGAATATGTACGCTCTTTTCTTGAAGGACCCTAAGTAGAATTGGTTCGGAAATACTTTAGTGGGCAGCTGGTTCCACATAGTGGTGGTGCGCGGCAAAAATTTCCTTGAAAAACTCTCAGTCGTGGAACGGCGGACGTCGAGGTGATACGGGTGGAATTTTGTATTCTGCCTCGACGTCCGATGATGAAACTCAGCTGCAGGTATTAATCCGAACAACTCCTCTGAACACTGTCCATGGTAAATGCGGTAGAAGATGCAGAGTGACCCCACATCTCTACGCAACGCCAAAGGATCGAACAGCTCGGAGAGGGATTGGTCATCGACGACATCTGTCGTTGAGATATCGTTTAATACGAGTTTCTATCGAACAGTTTTTTGGTCTTCAGTGTACAAGCAAGTGTTAATTACGTATATAAGTGTTATTAGCCGTGATTCGAACGTACGACGTCAGGGTTGAGGGACGTACGCAAACACTGCTCCATTAATATATGTATGAAGGAATTTTTGAAATTTGGTCTGGGGACGTTTGCGACAATATAGCTCTGTAAAACTATGTAAATACTACATAATTTATTTAAATATTAAAATTAATAAGTTTTTCATTAAGAAAACACTTTTTAAAAGGATTGAAGCTATTTATTATTATTATAAGCTTATAATTATTTACATAATTGTAAATTTAAATTTTTCCGACGTTTCGCGTGCTTTACAGCGTGCGTGGTCACGGTGGCGAAGATGAAGACAAAAGATCTTCATCTTTCTTTTAAAGGTCAAACTTTATCTTTATCATTTTAGTAAATAGGGTATTTAAAGCTAAATGTTTTAGAGCAATTGGCTGTGCCAAAAATTAATCTGGAATTGTATAGGAAAACACCTTTTGTATGGCAATCAAGGTTTATAATAATTCAATAAGAACATTAAAATATCTTTCTACTAGAGTTTTTAAAAATCGATTTAATGTACTACTTTTACTTAAGGTAAAAACCTTTTATTCTAGTAATGATTATTTGCGTGAAACATTATTACTAATATTATTTTAATAACGTAATAATACATTTTAATAATGTGATATTTTATCACTACAAATAATATAATGTATGATATGACTCATTATGTATGTAACTTCCATGTAAAATTCATTTTAATACAAATTTGAACATCTGTGTGGCAGAATTTGAGGACTTTAGATTGTACAATCATTACATTTTTGTACCATATTCTTTCAAATAAATTATTATTATTTTTTCTATTTTTAACGTACTAAACAGAAGCTATAAGTGGTAACTTATTCATTTTCCTTTGACACACTAGAAACTTTTTAAGTACAGCAATTATTCTACAACTTCAACATGCTGCGACTATTACAAAGTTAACGACTTACGTATGAAACTACTTTGAAATTGTATCATAAAAAGTGTAGTATAGAGTATACATACTAATTCAATGGCTGAGAATATTTTGTATAGTTTATTATGTTAGTATTGTTTAAGTCTTCGTTATTTGTGTTAATTTAGTAGTTTTGTGGTCTTTTTTCCGTACTAGGGCCTGGAAGAGATGGCCTGTTGCATCCCTAAAATCCCTAAAAAAATATATAATTTTTTTTATTTGTATTGTAACGAAGATTTAATAAATACCTTTTACTGTAAACTTCAATACCTCGCAATTGAAATATATAATTGAGCAATTTTTCTCTGACTAAAAGCTAAAAGATTACGTAGGTAATTCCAGTTGTAAAATCTAGTACAACCCGACTGGCCTCCGTGGTTATGAGTACGATTCAGTGCTTCTGGGTGAGCTTCCTGGTGTAGCGACAAATTAAATACAGCATTTACTTTTAAACATTGATAACACAAACTAAAAAGTTTGATCCCTGTGGAACCTTTAATGCTGGCAGCATTTCCTCGCCGTATTGCGGTACTTAAGCACCAGCTCTGGGGTCACCAGTTTTATCTACCAGATGTCAACTTAAATCTTTAATTAGCGCCTGTGAACTTGAATCTCACGGTCCTAGAGTCGATCGTTTATTGGCATCGAACAATTTCCTAGTAATTTCTTCTTCTTAAGTGAGCAATTCAATTTTTTACATAAATAATTATGTGTTTGGGGAATAAGAATCAAATAATTAATTAAATTAATGCAACCTAAGAATATTTTTTTTTGCATATACTCAGACAAAGGAGTGAAATAAATCAAAATGGTTTAATTTATAATTATATGTTATAATTAATGTGGTCAGGTGTTTCTATGCTGCGAGATGATATACAATCTTGTTTGATTGACTGTCACGACTTAACAAAGCGATTAATGATAAGCGTAGCGTGGAGCGATTTTATTGCATTACTATGCGACCCAAAGTAACTTGTTAAATTGTTTAAAATAACATAAATGTTGCTTTCTATAAACTGTTTCGTGACAAAATCCCGTATCATTAGTAGTAGTAGTAGTAGTCTTTGTAGCAATTATAACCGCCCTTAAAATATATACGCTATATGCTAAATTATATATGCGTTAAGAAAGTCTCGTCATATCCATTTGAAGGCTGAAATACATAGTTTTCAAGCATCGGCCAGAATCACTAGGTCTATGTTACTAAGGAAACGTTTCTTCTGGTATTTTAACGCACATTTTCAATTTTTTAATTACGTTTTACATACACCAAGTTGTATTTAGTAAAATCATAATTATGACTATTTCCTACTTTACACAAACCACTACTTCGCAGATTCTGTTTTGTATACAATAACCAAATTAACATACAGTTGTAGCGTACACATTTCCTTTTAATAAATTCATCACCCGCTACTCGTTCGCTTATGCGTCGCGGCCGCCCTAATTCACTTGATTGATAACTCTAATTTGTATGAATTAAAACATACAGCAACAATTTAATCTGTAGAAACTTAAGAGCATATAACAGTATTTGTATTGTTAATATATTTTAATTAAAGTTAGCTGATTTATTAGACTAGATGTTTAAAATATATATTGAATAAGGGTTACGCCGGCCAATGTTCGTAATGTCGTCACGTCATGCTCAATTTGTTTTTTTCTAGGAAAGATAGTGATCAAACGAAAGCTAGAACATAGTTGAGCGTTATATTTATTAGTATTCGAAAAGCAATATCAGGCTCATTCAATATTAACCAGTGGAATCGCGACATCAGCCCCAAACACTCACGCTTATTAACGCTTATCTATTGATGGTGCGCAGTCAAGCCGATCGAATCTCTATGTAAGCTTATTCATTAGCATTAGGAATGTTATTAGCTTAGGTACTTTTATGTAGAGATGTTAATATATGTCATATACTATCTTAAGCAAAGACGCTTAAGTATCTGTTTCTTTGTTAACGATCAATCGAAATCAATATTTAATATTGGACCCGACTATAGTATAGCTCTATGGCATATACCAATAGGTTCACTGATTTTTTTACTGATTTAAAAGATCTGGGCTGATGACTGCTGTATTTTTTATAGAACACGGGCAGTAGGTTAATCTGATGTTAAGTGATTCCGCCTATGGTAACTCTAATGCCAGAGGGCTCGCGGGTGCGTTGCCGGCCTTTTAACAATTGGTAAATATGTCCTATATATGACAAAAATCTATGATTTAGGTCATAATTCACGCTTAGTCTGCACTCGCGAGTGCGTTGCCGGCCTTTTAAGAATTGGTAAAAGTGTTCTGTATATGACAAAAACTCTACGATTTAAGTCATAATTCAAGCTTAGTCTCCACTCGCGAGTGCGTTGCCGGCCTTATAAGAATTGATAAAGATGTCCTATATATGACAAAAATCTATAATTTAAGTCATAATTCAAGCTCAGTCTACACTCGCGAGTGCGTTGCCGGCCTTTAAGAATTGGTAAATGTGTTCTGTGTATGACAAAAATCTACGATTTAAGTCATAATTCAAGCTTAGTCTCCACTCGCGAGTGCGTTGCCGGCCTTTTAAGAATTGGTAAAGATGTCTTGTATATCATAAATCGCTCTTAGTCTCCGATTAGCCCTAATTCACTACTCAAACCGCGCATCAAAAGCATGTATATTCGCAAGTATGGGTATAATATTTTCCTTTGACAAAATATACGTATTACGAACATCTTAAAAAGTTGGTCTGGTACTGAATTTTTAAGTTCAAACAAATTGGGATGACGTATAAAGCTTCGGCACACTATGACGGCACTTAGCACTCATCTTGCGTCATACTCTGGATTACATCAAACAGTTTTATGAACTCAAATCGTTACGAATTTTGTAGATATATCGGTGCGCGTGAGGCCAGCACCATATAATAATAGTTCCTAGGCTAGGCAGTAGTGAAACAAAGCAAACTTCGAGACTAGTATGTATATTAGGTTAAGAGCATACAGCGGAGAAAACAGATTAAATAAAGAAAAGAATTGTTAACACAGCAAGAGAAAAGAAAACGTTTAAACAAGAATAAATTAATTGTAAGTTACTAAGGGAAATTCGTAATTCGCGCGCACAGGTTTCTCGTTAGATAGTTCGTATAGCACTGTCCGCTGGTCGCGCTGCCACTGGCTGCAGGCTCCATCCACCGCGCCCGTGTCGTCACACATAGCGGTAAAATCACCGACGCGGTGGTAAAAAGGAGTAGTATTATTTAATCGCCACAGATAAATAAAAAATTAATAAATTTCTTCTCATTCTGCCATCTCCTTTTGAAGATTGGCGATCATCATGACTACTTCAATTTTAAATGCCGCACTTTAATGACTTAGTGCTTGGACCGGCCCTTTGTATACCACAATATAAATATTGTACTGTACAATAACAATTTAAAACTCTAAGATGACTTATCTAATTAGATCGTTTTTATGTGACGATACAAATTAACAAACAAAATTAGACCTCAAAATATTCCCAAAAACCCAATTAAAAACAAAACAGTCACAACGTTTAATAAATGAGATTTTTAACGTTTTCATTAATTTAATTTAAATTCTTTTATGCAATATCTTTTAACATTTTTACATACAAAATGCGAAAGGCATAGAACTTTAAATTCAATTAGGGTAAAAAGTACGCTTTTAATGTCATCTCAAATTGCGTCATTGACACGAATCCATTAGCCTAATGCAGGGAAATGACACTCCGGCCAATCTATACAGCACTCTGTCATAACATCGTGGTTCACCTGAATATTAACTTGAAAACTAATGCAGTTCCGAGATGTTATAATCAAAATACGGTAGAGAAGTTATTAGATTTATTGATAATATTATGATTATAGTTTGCAGAGTTTCATGAAACATTAGTATTTGATGTACACTTCAATACACATTTTAATTCCCTGCCTTCCTCACCCCTCGTCTCCCTTACGACACCCTTGTGTTTTGGCAATATTTTTGCGCCATTTTCAACAATTATATTTCAGTCAACTAAATAAATAAATCAGTGGTGCTACAACCTTTTTATGTTTGAACCTCACATTACTGTTCATCATTTGTCAATCGAGGCAAGTAGATCCGATGCCTGAACCATGCCATCGACTTTTTGCGACTAAAGAAAGCCGGTTTCCTCACGATGTTTTCCTTCACTGTTCGAGCGAATCTTAAACGCACTCAGAAAGAAAGTTACAGTGCACAGCTGAGGATCGAAGCTACGACTTTAGTTATGATAGTCGCACGCTGAAGCCACTAGACCTGCTTCTCACTCAACTTCAACAATTATTAATTCTAAACCTTTGAATCGAATAATAAGCGATAATCGTTTAAAAATACAATCGCGTTCATACAAGCCGTAACGATTGGACTTCGTTTTACAATATCGGTAATGAAGATTCCAAACAGCTGTATACACATACATTTTTTTTCTTTGTAGTGGTTCGAGACTTAACATTTGTAACCGAATCTCCAAATAAACAATTACACTCATTTCTTTGTCAATAAAAGTAAACGTTACAGTTACTTGTATAATATCGACGTACCATCTGTGTTTAAATGAGGGCGCGTGGGATCTCGTATTGGCCATAATTTCAACGTGAAAGAAAATTGAATTGTAATAATCATTTACATAAGTCCGTGATAGTGTTTTCCTTACTTCTATATTGTAAAAAAAAAAAAACAATTTTGCTCTAATTACGAATTGT
The DNA here is from genome assembly GCF_905147105.1 of Pieris brassicae. Classification (NCBI taxonomy): domain Eukaryota; kingdom Metazoa; phylum Arthropoda; class Insecta; order Lepidoptera; family Pieridae; genus Pieris; species Pieris brassicae. Next base: position 2,298,882 of record NC_059669.1, read on the forward strand.
GTTTGTTGCTTATATTTTTCTTGAGGCTGTATTATATTACGGCTGTTGATCGTGGCCTATCACAGCTAAAATAATAAAGAAAATACAAACATTTTAACGATTAGACGAAATGAGAATGTCAGGCTTGAAACTGACAAACAGGATTCACGAGTGGAACCGGATAGAGGAGGCCTGTGTCCAAGGGTGGAGAAACCAAACCCTGACAAAGCAAGCATATGATGGTATTGTCTTTTGTTACAATAGCTTTTACACATGAAGATAATGTCAAAAGTATCACAGCTGCAGAGAAAGTTGTTTTATCTGTATTTATTGCCCCGAAGTTGATATCGACAAAAAGATGACATTTTGACATTTATCACCTTTTGTCGTCAGTCACCGTGACCACGCACGCTGAAAATTTAAAATTATGTAAATAATTATAAGTTTTAATAATGATACATAGCTTTAATCCGTTCAAATAGTGTTTTCTTTAAAGCATATGATCGTCAGGATTTTAAATTTCTATATAATTGAAACTTTAATGTTCATAAGTTTTGGAAATTGTGGCAATTTTTATTATATTATATTACGAATGAAGTTCATGTAACTATTTTATGTAATATTTATTAAATATTGGTAATTGCTGCATACTTGAATGCGTTTTATGTACCAGTCACCCACTTAGACCTCCAGATATCACCCTTGTGTCTTGGCAAGATATTTTGCGACCTTTCCAACAATTGAAAGTTGTTCCAACAGTTGTCAGTCAACATAAATATAAGATAAATAAATCAATGGCGCTATACTACCTTTTTAGGTCTGGGTCTCAGACTTCTGTATCTGTTTCATCACCATTTGTCAATCTAATAGACAAGGAGGTGCTCAGCCTACTGTCCCTGACGCAGGCCGTCTTTTTGGGTCTAAGCTATACAATAAAATACAACCTTCTTTAACGGTTACTTTAACTTTAATAAATCACTTCCCAAGAGAGACAGCGTAGCGACTCTTAAAACGTCGGCAACTTGACCGACCTACAGCAGATCAACGGGCAGCAAAAAAGCTTGCAACTATGAATGTTTTTACATAACAGTAACGATCCTGGATTGTATATTATAATCCGTTCTAAGCTTCTCCTAATCCGCATGCGACGAACGCATGGGAAGCGAGGGTCAAGATTAAGAATACATATGTGTTTAGCCGGGCTAACATTTAAATTAAAAAAAAAAGTGTCATCAAGAGAAGAAAGAAATGGTGATATTATAATACTTGTAATAGGAATCATTTATAATAGCAATGGTTAGAATTTTTATAATCTTTATTTTCTTTTGAAGCTGAGTCTGAGCTTTGTTGGCCTAGTGGCTTCAGCGTGCGACTGTCATTCGTAAGATCTTATGTTCGATCCCCAGCTGTGCAGCAAGGGGCTTTCTTTCTATTTGCGCATGTAACATGCACTCGAACGGTGAAATAAAACATCGTGAGGAAACCGTCTTGCCTTAGACCCCAAAAGTCGACAACGTGTGTCAAGAACTCCTAGGCTGAACACTTGCTTGCCTATTAGATTTGTAAATAATTATGAAACAGATTCAGAAATCTGAGGCCCAGCGCTAATTAATTATTTTATATCTTTAGTTCATTTTTTGTCTTCAACTATTTGCGACATTATGATTTTAAATAATACAATTTGTATGAGTTAGTCAGACTTAAAATATCTTTACATACATTCACTTCCTCATGATTTTGATCATGTTTGTATTAGTTTAATACATTATTATGAAACAATTTAAAATGAGAAGCATGCACTCTGTCCATGGGAAAATTCTTCACCGCCAATAGAACAGATTGTGTTAGGGACCTCAAATTATCATGGTGTTTGAGCAAGCCGTACTCTCTACAACTCACCATAAATCATAATCCAGCAGTTTAAGATCGGGACTAGACGACGGCCAGTCTTGAGCTCTGATGATGTCCGAAACGTTCGTTTCCAACCATTATGACCCGACGCCGAGTCTTGCTGGAAAGACCATTCTTGGTTATTGAAAATGGTGTTGTTAAGGGTTTTCACTACCAAGATGGTGGTGGTGGATGTTCATACACTTGTGCCGATGTTTTGATACCTTTCTTTTAAAAGTATGGCTCGGTCACTCCTTCATAGCTAAACCCCACGAAACCATCACTGAAGTCGGATAGTGCCCACGTTGCACTCTGACGACTATTTGGAAAGCTTCCTTAGAGCTTTGGGCATAAATACGGCCATATTGTTTGTTAAAATGTTGTTCAATGTAAAAAAAAATCTCTTCCGTAAACAATTTTTTACCTTACCCTTTTTACCCTTTGCGTACCGCCACAGCTGTTTCGGTTTTACGACCCTATTTTTTTTTTAAATATCAGTTAAGAAATGACCAGTACGTCTCTTATAGGCTGCAAATAAGTCATCTTTTAAAATACGTGACATGGTTCTAGGTGTTACCCTCATCTCCCAAGATAAAATATTTTGCTCTTTTACGGCTTTGACTACCTTTTTTCGTTCGAACCCTACGTGGACGGTCAAATCTTTTTCTGTCACAAGCAGAGGAGGTCTCGTTGTACCTAAAACCAAGCGTATGGAGAGTTTTAAAAATTGCATTTGACTCCATACCTACTTTGTGTGATGCAATCACAGCGATTCGGTTCAATGATATGACAGATTCTAAATTCAAATGTAATATTTTGATAATTTTCAATTGTAACAGCATTTATGGCCAGACTAAATACCTATATGTCAAGCTTTACGCAATACCTTTGAAATCGGTCAATATTGTCCAACTGTCAGAAATCGAACATTATGACAGAACAATTTAGTTCAAAGGTGTAAAGTACATTTAAATCAAAAGCTACACGATTCATTACTCTATTTATTCGGTCATTCGCATAATTCTAGTCCGAATTTCCAAATAAATTATTTATGAATTGTTAGCGAAAACTGTCGCTTAGCACGCCAATGTTTAACGTCGATCACGTATAACTAGATGTCGAAATATATCCTCTGTTAGGAAGTTACTAGATAATTTATTATATATATTAATTTATTAACACTTCGTTGCATATAGAAGTATAATACAATTGACCTAATTTAATGAAAAGTAGGATACCTGGCGGCCTTATCGCCTTCGAGCTACCTTTTCCAGGCAACCACTGAACAAAATTAGATAAGGTAAGCAAGAAGTGCAAAAATATATAAGATATAGTTATTTAGGCAAATTTAATGGAACAAAACACAGCAATAAAAACATATGTAAACAGTAATCAGGAAAATATTACAAAAAATACTATGTTTAACAAAACTATACCATATATACAATCTATGTCTTCTATGCCTACATTGAAAGTCTAAGTTAAGTTAATGATTCCTTACAAATATTTAAATATAAAAAAACAATTGTCAATAAAATATAAATTACCAAACTATCTTAAGAGTCCTTGCGGTACTAAGAGAGTGTTAACTCAATTACAGAGGAAAATTATTCCGGAAAACTATGTATTTCACTATAAGTAGTTCATGAGAGATTTCACTATTAATAATCAGCAATCACCTGAAAATAGTGAGACCACGAAATCATCTATTGTTATGAATTGTTAATTTAAGAATTGGTATTGTCTTCTTGAAGGACCCTAAGTCAAGTTGTTTTGGAATACTTTAACAGGCAGCTGGTTCCACTAGTAGTAGTGTGCGGAAAACAACGCTTTAAGAAACGCTCAGTTGTCGAACGACGGACGTCGAGGTTCGGGTGGTATTTCGTATTCTGCCTCGATGTCCGATGAAGAAACTCAGATGCTGGTATTAATCCGAGCAACTCTTCTGAACACTCATGGTGGTGAATGCATGTACAAAGTATTAAAAACTCGAAAAAGTAAAAAATATTATTTTTTTTAGAAATAAAACTCCAGTATCATATAACTGAATAAACATTATGGGTAATAAAACATTTTTATTATTCAAAAAGTGAACGTCAAATTAAAGTAGAATTATGAATAATACATAGAATCGAGGAGAGAACTAAGTTTGAGTTCAATAGACTGTTATTAACGTACACGGATAAATGCGCAATTATTTTAATATACTTTAACTAATAAATGTATTGTACCATATAATCCAGATATTAATATAAATCTTAGAAAGTATTAAGTAAGGGCCCATCCCAGATCGCACTGGTTAGGGTCATACATACCTGGACCAAATCAAGGAATAACCGAAGGGCATGGTGAATGAAACTGGCCAAAGCTATAGGCCCTAATGTTAAGTGGCAATCCGTAGTATCTGCCTACCCCTTCGGGATAAAGGCGGATAAAGGTGATCATGTAAATACATATAAAATGAACTAGTCATAAAAATAAAATAGCCATTTTAATAGTTCAACTATTATAGAATACGTAGAACTTGTTTTATACAGAACTCGACAGATGTTAGGACACAATCCCACCTGAAGTTATGTGAATTGGAATGCACGCCTGTCCAGGAGATGCCTATTTAACCGCAACTGAAATGAAATCTAGGGAAGATACAGGGGGGGGGGGGAGAGTTCTACTCCTTTACTGTTTTAATAAAAACCGAACTAAACAGTGTAGTTCGGCACCTGGGAATGTATCCTTAAAGGTCCTGCCTCTAATGTATATTACAATTATATTACAGTAAACACGAAACCACGTGCAAGTACGACTCGTAGCATTACGACACGTATTTAGAATGTTGGAACTCCAAAATACCATAAACATTCTCCCTTCACCGCCTCCATACGTTCCCAGATCACGCCTCCTGATAGCAAATACGCAGCAGTGGCGGTTTGTCTGTCACAAACTTTTCCCGCAATTCGTTCCTCGTCCATTCAACGCATTGATTTCGTATCCTCTATGGGCTCTTAATGTTACCGTAACTAAACACGCGTTTTATTGTATATTTTTAGTAAGAAATATGTTTATAAGAGATGGAAAAAAGCTACTGGACTTTCGCCCACTTGGAGTTCAAAAAAACATGCTTTTTAAAAGATTTTTGTGCTAGGTTTTCACGGAATTCAGATTTATTCTGGTTAACTCATGTCTGCGGCCAGTTATGTAAATGACTTATTTATAAATAGACTGAAGTTATACTTCTTTTTACGCGCTAGGGAAAAATGTGAGAGTACATTTTTACGATGCGCGCGCACACTGTCACAAAAATCCGACACCCTGAAGTTAGCAATGGTCAAGTTTAGTTTTATTGTGATATTTAAATACATTTTTTAACTAGATAATGTGTTATAATAAAAATTTCAATGTATTTAATACCTTTTTCCTATTGTGTGTCGTTTTTTCTACAAACGAAGAATAAAATCTTTGGAAAGATTTTTATCTTGTTACGCCATAGAAGTATAAGTTCTAACGTATAAAATAAATATACCTAATATATTTAATATAAACCTATTTTATCTAAAAATATACAAAAAGCCAAGCCAAAGATCGCGTTTAATGGCCACAACGTAAGAGTCGACGGAAGTGCTGGCACTAACTCAATTACAGACATCCGGCTTCATGAGGACCAATTCAATGACTCTATGAGATTTTTCTACTATCCAAAATCATTTATCAAACCATAATCTGTATTTTACAAGATTTCAGCCAGTAATGGAAATTAATTTATGTTATCTGTGACAAACAAAAACAAACATTTACTAAGCCTTATAATATTTGTATGGTACAAAAATGCTATGGTGGTACAATCAAAAGTTCGTATATTCTGCCACACAGATGTGCATATTTGTATTAAAAGGAATTTTACATAGAAGTTACATACATTATGAGTCATATTAAACATTACATTATATTATTTGTAGTGATAAAATATCACATTATTAAAATGTATTATTACGTTATTAAAATAATCATTAAGAGAATAAAAGATTTTTACCTTAAGTAGTACATTAAATAGATTTTTAAAATCTCTATTAGAAAGATATTTTAATGTTCTTAGTAAATTATTATAAACCTTGATTGCAATACAAAAGGTGTTTTTCTATACAATTCCAGATTCATTTCTGGCACAGCCAATGTCTCCCCTCGTCTTCTAGGACAGATGTCTGTATAATTACTTAAACGACTCACATTATCTTCCACAATCGTTCTTTTTTTAATCTCACTAAAAAATATTGTCACAATCCATTTAAAACTTACTTTCTGGTGTTTTTTCGTAACAAATTATCTTATTTTTTAAATGCCGCGCATGTGCGATCAAAGTAATGAGTAGACACTAAAAAAAGTAAAGAAATAAGTTTCATTTAAGATGTCACCTCGATATCGCCACAACAATACCAAAAGCACAATGAAACAAAAAATCACAATATTCACGTCTTCATAGTCATTTTTGAGCTTAATCGCTGATAGTCCTTGTCTGTTTGCTTTAGTCATGCTTGGTGCGTCAATTCAGGTGGCTTGCGATTGATGTGCTCGCTCTATGAAATATGAAATGGAAACAGCGGTTAATTTAGGTATCTGAGCTAGGTATCAATAGTCTCGAATTGTTCTAAACAAGGGCTGGTAGATGTAAGCTGGACTAACAAAAAACCAACTTATCTTACTTATGGGCTCAAGACAGTCTCAGATACGAGAATGTTATGTTACAATTATGAATCACTGAAAAACCTTATAACAAAACTGAAGTTTTACAATTTATTGGTGATGATTGCTAACATTTGGTTTGTATTTCTATATATATATATGTAACTTAACTAATGTTAGGTAACATAACTCAGCACAATACAAATTTCTACATCTTGTCACCATATTCTTACTGACATTTTGTAGTAAAGGATCCTGGAAATACCTTGTTTGCCTAAACCCACTCACAGTTATTAAACAGAATTCACGATTGTTTTCATTTTATATGATGTTTTATAAATGTTACAGACTGATCGTTCTCTCAATTAAGACAAACAGGAAATCCGATGCGCAGATTTTCTTTGTAAAAGACGCGGATTTTAATTTTTATTCGGATATTCGGAGGCAAAAAAATTTCTCGGTTCACCGCGCGCTTATTTGTCTCAAGGTTTCCTTGTATCTGTTTTCGCAAAGCCTCTTTTTAGAATCCGAAAAATAAGGGGAAATCGCCGAGGGGATTATGATGTTGTAAATGATAAATTTAGTTGCTAATAAGTTGTTATGTTGCTATGTTGATAAGTTTATATTATAATTGCTGTTTCAATAACACAATATAAGCAAGTCTATACAAAAGCCTAAAAAAAAGTCGGCGGTACTATTTAACATAAGTTTACCTTCATTTGAAAAAAAACTACTCTGTTCTTGGTCAGTAGAAATATTATTTAGCACTACTATTTTTGTCTAAAAGTAATATTTTTGCTTTATATTTTTATGTATAATTTATTTTATTAAAAAATTAAAAAATGAAGAAGCAGCCGTTATATTTGAAAATGTATCAGTATATTAAAATTCAATTATAATCTGTGTTACTTTAAATAGATATAACAGTAACTTATATTTATCTATGCGATAGTCGCAATTTGATAGACGAAAAAAAAATATCAACGTCACTACAACAATTTTAGGGCTTCAGGTATGCATCTGTTTCATGATATTTCAATCAATGTATAGAAATGTTGGTGATCAGCCTCCGGTGCTGTGCTTGATATATGCCATCGCCTTTTGGGTCTAAGGCAAACCGGTTTTTCCTCACGATGTTTTCCTTTACCGTTCAAGTGAATGTTAAATGCGCACATTGATGCACAGCGGGGGATCGAACCTACGACTTCAGGGATGAGAGTAGTACGCTGAAGCCACTTCGCTAACACTACACTACTAATCCAATGATAATATATGTATATATACCACTTTGTAGTGGATAAACCCTTTTAAATTTCACTACAAATTTTATCCAATGACAGAGAATTTCGATCACGCCGTACAAAGTACAAACCGCATTCGGTAACATGATTATAAAGTTATCCAGCTCAAAAGGAACAAAAATCCTTGTTAACTATTTTTCCCGTGAAGATTGATCCTACAGTTTCCTTTATGAAACGTTGAATTGATCTATGTATTTTTACATTGTGTCGCGTACTAGTTTTTGATTTAAAAGAAGATAATTAAAGTCATACGTTCATATATCGGCTCTACTCGCAAGAACTATTTATGTGTGCGCTATAATTGCTTTACGGTGAATTATAATACTGTGAGAAAACCACGACAAGACCCAAACGGTTCGACGGGGTGTGGCAGTCAAAGAAGACTGATTACATGGATATACTAACGATGAAGGCACTATTAGATATAGTATATGTTGGGGCAGCGCCATTTCTGCTCACTTACACACTACTCACAAAAAATATCTGTAAGTTCAAGCGTCGCAGATTTGGGAGAAGTGTTGGCCTACGCCCAGCAATGGCTTCAGCATGCGACTCTCATCCCTGAGGTCGTCGACGTTCGATCCCAATGGACTTTGTTTCTATGTGCGCATTTAACATTCACTCGAACAGTGAAGGAAAACATCGTGCGGAAAACCGGTTTGCCTCAGACCAAAATGTCGATGGCATATATCAAGCACAGGAGGCTTATCAACTACGTTTCTATACATTGACAAATTATTATATAACTTATACACTTCTGAGGCCGTGACCTAAAAAGGTTGTAGCTCCATTGATTTATTTTATTTTTTTAAGTTCAAGCGTCTACTCTTAATGCATATATTTTCCGTTTCCAGTATCAAGACTATTAAAAGTAAGCGTAGATACTTAAAAAGAAGTAACTGGGGAAATGGATGATTGTAGTATATTTAACATTTTTGCCAGTTGCTACAATTAAAAATCTCCGAATACAATTAAAGGGTTATTTGCTCCATCATTGTAATGAGGATGTAAATGGCTCAGATTATCCGTCCTGGAAAAAAGGTAACTCTACTCAACAATTTTATTTTTTTGATTACAAACTCAACAATATAGTTGATAACTCTGAACCATACAAAAAAACACACACTGATAATGGATACGTTTTAATTTGAGGCAAATTTCACGAAGCCGACAAAAATAAGTAACCTGCGGTTTATTTCATCAAAATTCAATTTTATATAAATAAACTGAAACTATAAATAAAACTAAGCGACCCGTATTTACAGCGTATACTATATTTTAATTACAGTAACCCACTTATGACAAAAAGGTTTCATTCAGATAAACTACAAAAGCAGTTAATTGAAACAGTGCGAAACACATTTGAGAGAAGCTACGAGCTACGGGACGGCGTCAGCGTCAGTGCTACGACGTCCCTCGCGTAGACCGTACGTGGCTACGACGGCGACCATAAGACGGTTTCAGTGTAACGTATTTAAATGTAATGTGAAAGTGTTACGGAGTTGGAATGCGCATTTTTTTTTTGTGAAGTGAGGTTTGTGATGAATGAAATCATGGATTATTAATATTTCACACAAACGATTAGCACGCATGTGCTTTCACGTCTATTACTCACGTTCAATAAAAAAGTTTCTTTATTATTTTTGAAGTACAACAATGTATGCGTTATTATAGGCAAGTTCTAGGAAAGTATTGATTAACTGTACATTCCTCGCTGCTTTACGATGGAAAAGCGTCCATGGTGTTTTAATTTTGATTGGTAATTAGTAGGAAAGTTTTTCACTCAATGAAGCTTGAAATTATTAATGGTTTGAGTAATAAATGTGGAGACAAATTAGTGAAGTGGTGTCCAACGTGAGCATTACATGGACAATTTTAATTACCGGGAAATAATACTTTATTTTCGAATCAAAGTCCTTACACAAGAAATTATTATAATAAATTGACGAAAAAGAAATAAAATATTAATTTTAAAAAATAATTACGTTCATGTATACTTTATGTAATAATTTTCCATGATTAAAAGTTGTTCCCTGTTTAAATGTTTACTTTGATCCTGATATTTATTTTTAATACGCCAATTTATAACAGATGACATTATCGTGAAGCTTTATTAAGTTAAAAGCTTGGGAAATGAGTAATTTGTGGTAACAATAAACCGATAGCTTTTAATATTGTATATTCAATTATTAAGTCGTAATTACACTAAATTATAATTTAATTTAACTAACGGCCTATTGTTATGAATTAAATCAATTTGATGTTAATAATTTACACAATAGATTTAATCACTAGGATTTGCGGGCCGTACTGACAGAAAAAACTATTTATAATAGCTGTTCCTAAAATTATTCTGTACTTACTAAAAAGTGAATTTCAAATCATTAACTATCGGATAATTAAACTTTTATTCTCAAAAAACTTTATAAGCACTTACTTTTATTTGACTTTATCAAAGAAAATAATCCTTTGACATCAGCTTTTTCAAAACTTTCTCATTTATTCCTGTTAGCGACAACTTTTTAAAGAAGTTTTCATAAATACAGTTTTTATATCTAAGTTTTTTGATATTGGAACTGTAATTAAATTTCTTTGTGCGGTCATGTTGTAAATAGTATTTATACGTTGTTTTATAGTTTCTATTATATAAAATTTTGATACATAATATACATTTTCGGCAACGCATCTTAGAATATTTATTCGTACTTAAAAATAAAAATTTAGGTTAATAAAATAGATTAGAAAGTATACATAAAGATAAAACCAAGTACTCTTGCGTAATTCAACACAATTTTGTTCGGGGTCACCCTTCATTGTACCTCAAATAATTCCTCTAAAATATAGCCTTATATAACATAAGCTCACGTCACGCAATCACCTAAAGCATAGTTGTTTGGAAAATTTGACAGTTGAGCGTTGGAATGGTCAATATGGGTTTACTAACACAACGTAAATAGATCACAAAATATTATATTTTATTATTTTATGGATGTGTAAATGATACTGGTAAGTTCTAGGTTAACTTTTTTCCATTTATAGTCGATAATATTAGAAACTTTTACGCTATTAAGCTTTTATGACGATATCCTTACTTAAAATGGTCTTAATACTTTTAAAAGATTAAATAAATTAACACATTATATAATATTTTAATAATTATGTTTTGACTGTCGATAATATTTTAAATATGAAGTTCCCTCATAGAAAAAGCTTGTTATTGTAGTCCCTTATTTTAATGATATAATTTTTTCTTTAAGTTATAGATTCTCCAATCGATAAATAGTACTTCAAATTTAACTTTTACGCCCGAAAAAGTAGGTGTGTACTAGAGTTTATAAAAGGCTGAATATTTCAGTTTAAGATTAGGTCCATCGCTTAAGTGAAATAGTTCGAATTGCTCTATTGCAGTCTCTAATCCCAACGTCGATTTCAGTCTGAGATTTCACACCCATTTAGGTCTTTAGTAGTCCAGTTTCGTTAAAATAGCTTGTTTAGCAGAAATACAGTTTGTAAGTGAAAAGTATGACGTCTAGTAGAAGCTGTTACAAAATCACAAAAGCAAAAATGTATTTAGCATTTGCTAACAAGCGTTTTTGTAAATAAGCAACGGCTTTTATATTAAAGGTTTTTATTCTTACGGTTAGTTGACCTAATAATTTATTGTAATGCGAGACTCACAATTGAAAGAAGCTACGTTATTATAACTATTAAATAAAAGGTAATTACTTAATAATTAAGTATTGAAAAGAGCTTAAGTAGCAGAGGCTCGGGCTTTAAGTGTCGTATCTGATTTGCACTGTTATCTAATAAAAATAATACAAAAATTCCATAATATAATTCATGACATTTTTTTTTCAACATCCTAGGGAGATGTGTTTGTTTTGCACGGTTAGATATATTTTTAAGAACATGAAAATCATTCTATAACCCGGATAATAGCGAAAGAAATTATTTAATTTCGCTGTAATATTGTATTTTACAATTTTTATGAACAATACCTATTCCTTAATCATTTACGTTCTTTGAATCGACTTAACTGTAATAACTTCTATGAAGCAGCGAATTTTCTTGTACTTTTTACTCAATTTACAGAACACTACTATTTGAAATGGTAAGTAACAATAAAATTAAAGAAAAATTACGATCGTAAAAGATTTTTTTTCATGTGTAAGTGAGATTTGTCTTTTAGGCGTGGCAACCAATTTATATGTTACTTATTATTCTCATATATAAATAATACAAATAGTAAGGCTTGTAGTGGGAATGATATAAGTATTTTTTTCATTTGCATGTGTAAGTGTGATGTGTGTTATAGGCGTGGCAACCAATTTATATGTTACTTATTATTCTCATATATAAATACTATACTACCTATAGCAACTTCATTGCACCGCAAGCGTAGCAAAGTTAATAGACAATATGATAAAAACCAGTTTCAGGATATAAATAGGGGTCCTCGTCCACCAATGCATTTGTTATTAATATATGTGTGTTAAAGAACGTGGCCTTTAATATATGTATAAATTACACTGATAAAATCAACAAGGCGTTTAGGTGGTATAGGTGTCAACGTATGAATAGTGATTAACTGTCCGCTTTAAAAGCTAAATAAACGCTATAATTAGGTATCGCGTGATGTGGTGCGCGCTATCCCGATTCGTTCAACTGGAAATATCTACATCAATTACTACTACAACTGTGTAGTTAAAATTCAATTTTTTATTCGACTGATTCTTAAGTACTAAAGTAAGAATCTTTTTATTTATCGTTATACAATTAACACGCAATACGTTTGCCTGGTGTAAACATTTTTGAATTACTTATTTCTAAACTATATAGGAATGCAATTGCAGACTAAAACCGATAGTTTATTTCTCAATACTAATACGTTTAATACGGCGTTCCGTTTTGACGTTGAACGATATATGTTCGACTATTTTATTGATTTAAGTCTAAATTTGCTCTCGGTTTTCACAAGTTAATTGTTATTATTATCTATTATTTTATTTTTGTGCAAAACTGTAAATAAATAAATAGAACAAAAGTAGTCAAGGGGATATAATCTTATCTTATGTATGACGATAATTTTGCAATGATCCCATTTAAAAAATCAATGGCAAATATTTTTAGGTCTGGGCCTCAGATTTGTTACTGTTTCATGATCATTTGTTAATCTAACACGCAAGTAGGTGATCAGCCTTCTGTGCCTGACGCTTGTCGTTGAGTTTTGGGGTATAAGGCAAGCCGGTTTCCTCACGATGCTTTCCTGCACCGTTCGAGCGAATGTTAAATGCGCAGATAGAAAAAAAGTCCATTAGTGCACAGCTGGGGCTTGAACCTACGATTTCAGGGATTAGAGTCGCACGCTAAGGCCGCTAGGCCTTAGCAAAATAAATAGTTCTGAATAGGTCATATAATATTTTTTCTGTTTGAATAATTTATTGCATGAGTATATAAAACACGCACAGACTAGGACAGTGTTTCTAAACGTAGCGCCCTCGCCCTACAGGGATATTAACTAGGGGTATGTGGAATTGGAATTTCAGGTTTTCATTATGTTTTGAAAATTAACTTCCTGTGTTTGGTAAACAATTTCCTACTAATTTCTTCCTCACACCTATCATCTGCGTTTCTTTAGTGCATATTTTTTTTAAACAACTTATAAGTCTTACAGTATATTGAATACTTAAAATTATGTAAAATATTGTAACCCACTGTAGTGTTAATTACGCTTCTAATATACTAATGGAGTATCCATCGAGTTATCTGTTGTCCCACAGGTTGCACTGACAATTACTTTAATGCAGCTGCCGTTTACAATGGACGAATATGTTCTGCTGTTTTGTTCTGATAAATTTGATTAAGATATGAGCGTTGAGCGAGCGAAATATATAATATATTTTAATAGGATCAAAGTTCTGTACCATTTTGATTTCTACATATGAAATGTTAAGTTGTTAATTTACTTCTGTAATATATTGTCTACACTTATATTATAAAGAAGAAAGATTTTATTGTTTGTTGGTTGGCTTCAAAACTGAAGGACTGATATGAAAATTAGAACTCTACGTTATCCCTGATGATAACATAGTAAAAGTATAAAATTCGGTAACCCAAGGCCTGAAAAGAGCAATAAAAATGCTAAATCGCGTATGCTTCATAATTATTAGCAATAGAAGATCAATGCACCTCGATTTTATGGGAGACATAAATATCCATAAAATTCGTGATATCATAGTTCTAACAAATATATATTATTTTTGTATATAAAAGTCAATATACCGACAAAAGCTTTAGACTATAGAACATCGTGCTATGATCGAATTAATGCGGGTGAAACCGTAGAGCACAGATAGTTATTTATAATATGCCTAAAAGGCTATTAAATCTGTGTTTGTATAAGCTTAATCTAATCTTCAAGAAAAGAGCGTACCAATTCTTAAAATTCCGGCAACGCGAGCCCTCTGGCATTAAGAGTGTCCATGGGCGGCGGTATCACTTAACATCAAGTGAGCCTCCAGCCCGTTTGCTCTATAATAATAATAATAAAATCACTACTGAAATTCGATATTTAAAATTTAAATCGCTTCCGCTGCTATCTTATCCGGTTCCCATAAAGAAGGTTGCCTTTTGTCCCCTCCCTTTGTTGGTTACGGATGATCGCACGTGCTGTGGGTACAAACAGGCCTGTTAGTCGGCTTGTCGTCTGTAACCGGATTGCGATGTTTGCTTTCCTCCAGAGCTTTTGATTGACATGGATATTTGTGTTGCGATACATGAGCTTAGCTTCTCGCCTGTTTAATCTTGCGTTCATGTTTTATTCATTAAAGGGTTATAACTTGACAAGTTATATATACCATCATTGCTTAGGTAAATGAGGAATTTGATTTTGCAATAAAATATTTTGATTGTTAAGTAATATTACGGATTAATATGTTAGGGACGCTATATTTAGACTTAGGGCGTATTATTTTATAATTTTTGGAAGAAGGCTTTAGTCGGGCAGCCTGATATCCGGCTATATACCGCTATTGTATAGGTGTTAGGGTACCTAAATGAGGAATTTGATTTTGGAATAAAATATTTTGATTGTTAAGTAATATTTACTGTTACGGACGCCAAATTTCTCTATAAAGCTCTCTTTTAATGTTTACGTAATATTAACTGTAACGAACGGGAAATTGTGCTCTATATTATTAAGCCTTTTTTCCGAATCAAAACAAATTACCGTCAAGTATTAAATAGGTTTATAGATTTTTGTGAGATGTATAGGTGTAGTTAACGAGGGTGTGGTGGAATCTTGTCGGAAGTTGTATTGCCTGTTATCTTCAATTAAGTGAGGAAAGCTGTAGGAAACGACGTCGAGGAAGCACGCACGCTATGGTCGATAGCCGAGTACTACAATGGCAGAGTTTGAATTATAAAAGCTCTTCTATAAAATATATTTGATGGGGTTTATTTATTAAAATGAAAATAAATTAGTGGCGCTACAACCTTATTAGGTCCGGGTCTTATCTTTAATAGGCAAGTAGGATTATTCTCCAGTTCCAGGTCCAGGTCTAAGGCAAGACGGTTTCCCCACGATGTTTTCTACTACGACGCCACTAGGCACTATTGGGTTGGGTTTAGTGATTATTATTCAAGGCAGATTAAAAAAAAAAACAATTATTATATAAGTTAAAACAAATTTGAATTGAACAAACATATCAAGACTGAAGTTTCGTAACATTTCGTTTATTTATATGTGTTTGGGTCATGACCTGTTTCCATCTACAGAATTGTATAAAGTAGTATTTGCATCTGTTCCATTGATAATTTCCCTTTATCGATGTGACATGTCTTAAGGCTGATACATCACGGTCTCCTCACGAAATGTTTCACCAATTAAATGTGTTTATTTTAGAGTTCGATTTTTATTTTATTTCACCGAAAACACGGGTTGAAGGACTACTAGTAGTCCAAATTATTACACAAAGGCTACCAGTAGTCTATCAGTTCGTTGTCAGTATTAAATGCGTGTATACAGTACATCACACAATACAACGCTTCCTATGCTAATCCCCTTATCTGACGCGGTTTCAGACCAAACTCATCTAGGATTACCGACCAATGATTCATTGTTAGAAGGTGTTTTTATTCAAATTTCAATTCAATAGCCTATTATTGGAAAAATGTAAATGGAAATTTCTATATTGTATAGAAATGAGAGTTTTTGTCTTGTGAAAATTGATTTCAGAAATTCTAAATTTAATTATCTGTAGGTGTATGCCTTCGGGAATATTCAGATTTTAATTGGGATCTTGGAAAAGCGTATTTAGTAGTTCTCTTAGTTCTCTTAAAGTTCTCTTAGTTCTGGAATCACGAGCCAATTTCATCCCCACCACCATTGTACCGATATCGCCACTGATTTTAGGCAGGGATGCTTTTAGTCAATGAAAAAATAGAAGCTTTATACATAATATATACAGAAGAATCACAAATATTATAGGAAATATAAAAAAATATTGATTTTCCCCTCACTTTTAGATAAAACATTTATTATGCGGAGAATAATTGGTATCACGTAACGACTTACTGTAGCTGAAATAGTTATGTCTGTATTCTATTGTTTTAAACTAAATTTATTAATTATTATTAACATACCAGAATAATTTCATGCGTACTAACATTCTTGAGGTTTACATAAATTTACATTCTATTGCTCTGTAGGGTGTTGTAAAACTAGTAGTCTAAATTTAAACTATAATAATATGATATAATTATTGCTTTATAACATTTTACTTATTTATTTATTAATAATCTTACAGCTAACATACATATTAAAAACAAAGTACTTAGACAATGTACAAAGCCAAAACAGATTACATAGCAAAACAACAAACAAACATAAGCACGTTAATAGACAAAAATATAAAAATTAAATGAAAGAAAAATAAAATTGTATTTAAACAAACGACAATTAATGCTTAATATTTCCAAGCAAAAACTGGTTTGTAACTGCTAAATAAAGTCAAAGTCTTTCCGCCCAAATATTTCCTCACGTACTCTTTGGTGAGGTAGAAAATATCAATATCTTCATACTTTACTTTGATAGTTAGATAAATCCCGTAACATAGGCGAATTAAGCAGATAATTCGTGTTCGTCTGAGTTTCTTGTCGCATGCGGGGGAAGGATTCTTAAAGAAATTAACGATGGCAAATAGGGGCTATGCTCATTAACAATATCATGCAAAAATAAGAAGTACTGCTGTCTCCGTCGACATTCTGATGAGTTTAAATTATAATATTTGCAAGAATCTGCATATTTTTTTTACAGAAAAAACATATGTCAGCTGTCATTGTAACTGTCACAGAGCTCGTAAATGAACAGCGTCAAAGTCAGATAAGTTTAAAACCGTTAATACTTGTGGTTTATAAGTTTTGCCATTATTACTAGATCTGCACTTTCTGATAGTCCACAGTAATGCCCATGGTAAAACAGGAAATAACCACTAATGGGTTTAACTACAAACTTAGACTTCAAAAGCATCCCAATCAGCTAGCAGGACAGCTAACTATACCAGAAACTACTCGACGACTAAAAAAGTGAAGACATTTTTGACCAGGACAACCCAACAGACTGAGTTTAAATAAGGATAGGCAGGCTCCGCTGGGAGTAGCACCTAACACGTCAAGAAGCACTCAACGTATCTACTTATAGTCACAAAGACTGATTGTATGATTATTATTAAAAAAAAATCCAAAGTAATCTATAATCTCGCACATATAATGACAATGGCAGCTTACAGAAGCGTGCCACGTGGCAGCAATGCCACGTACATAATAAAAACGATTTTATTGATACTAAGTTGGTCGACTAACTATTCAACTCGCATGATGTAGTTTACCTTCTCCATTTGTGGACTATTCTAGATTAAAAAAAATGTATTCAAACTCAAAAGTTCCCAAGATAACCTATAAACAAACGAACAAACTTCAGTTTAATTACTAAGCATTTTAAAGTCTATTATGGACTAATCGTTTATTACACAATAAATAATGAAGTAACACCTGTCTGCTCCTTGCCCATACTGAATTCATTTAGATGGTATAACGACTATTATACACTGTTTTCACTTATACAATTTGACTTTTAAATTCGACACCAAAATTAGCAGCGAATGCCGAGGTTTTAAAAAGGCTTTTACAGCGCATTATGCAAATGCTAAAACAATGGCAAATGTCCCCAAACCAGTTAGCAGTTAGTCCGCAGTTCAAACTTACAGAATAGATGCTCAAATACATCAACAACCAAAATCGGTTTACACACAATCTCTTGCACATAAATTGTTCACCCTGGCTCACTGTGTACGCTAGCTAATTGATTTCGGACGCCCTTTGAGTAGAAATGGTCTGTTCAAATTAATTAACACTAAATTATAGGCACGTCTAAGTTTGCTTTCTTAATGTAGTACGTTAAAATTATTTGCGCTTCAATTTTCGATTTACTGATTGGTGTCAAGTTGGTATTGTTGATTTTATAATAAAGCTATCTGTTTTTTTTTATAATTGCCTAGTAGGTGATCAGCCTAGTGTGGCAACTTTTTGGCTCTATGGCAAGCCGGTTTCTTCGCGATGTTTTCTTTCATCGCTCGAGCGAATGTTAGATGCGCTTATAGACAAAAAGTCTATTGGTGCACAGGGCTGGGATCGAGCCTGCGATCTCGGGTATGAGAGTCGTTTGTTGTTTTTAAATGGATACAAAATTGGTGAGAAAGTGTTTATAGTCGGTCATGCTATTTTATAATATATTTTCTATTACAATAACTGCTTATTCATAGAATAGAAATTGTATGAATAATAATAATTAATTATTTTTACTGGTTGCTGCACAGTGTCTAGTGTTTAGGTACACGTATCTGAAATTGAAATCCCAACTGTCTTAAGAAACTTTTTTGGCGTACCGCTGTTAAGGTACAAAGTCTGATCAATTTAATATCGATTGTTTTTACAGTTTTTCTATAGAAGAAGCTTATCTACCTTATTTAGCCATAATATTCTAGTAAAGACAAAACTTGCAATACCTATTATGACCGTCAGCTGAAACCGCAAAAGTTTCTTAATACAAGGATAGTTTTCCAATAGCGAGAGGCCGTGACTCCAGAATTAGTCGAAGATACAGGATAACGGTAATCAAATTATCAGCAACTTCAAATACTCGCAAACTTTCTGTGAATCGCGGGAAAATGAAGCTCTAATAAATTTACTTTTATATTAATTGCAGTAACTTCTGACTTTTATTAGGACTTGACTATTGACATACGAGTTATGATTTCGCGAAGATCAAGCCATGTTTTGAATGGTGTAGTTAGGACAAAACATTCGTAGCATACGTTTATAAATTGGGTGATATGTCTTCAAATAATGATATCATTACTACCATTGATTTCAAATGTGGTCCGGTACATAATACTCCATGAAACAGACTGTCTGTTTTGAACAAATTATGTATTTCCTCTACAGATTTGTCGTTTCCGTTTGCCGTGTTCCGTATCCAAATTGCGTAACTATTACGAGTCGTACGTTAATATTTTTACAGAAACTTGACATTCGTTCTTGATGTATTACGATTGGTTTTAAGAGTTTCATATATTTCAAGTATATAAGATACAAACACATTAATCGAATCCTATTAATGCCTCATTCTAGTTGCAATATAATAATAATGATTTTACCGCAAACAATTTTTGTTTAAAATATATTTTTTCTCTGGATTATTACCCGACTATATTGACATCGGATGCATTAAACATATGTGCGTATATATATATTATCATTAGCAATATAGAATTCGTTACAAGTATGAACTACTTATTACTGTTTACAATTTTTTGTATTATATTTACAGAAAATTTTAGAAAGATGTTTTTTAAGCTTTTGTTTAAGATTTCTTTGAAGTATGTCTATGTTATGTTTATTTCCATAATTTGTTCAGTGTTTTAACTGTCGTAGCCATACATTGAACAGTCAGCAGGCTTAATTTTTTTTAAATAATACAGGGGGCGAACGGGCAGGAGGCTCACCTGATGTTAAGTGATACCGCCGCCCATGAACACTCTCAATATCAAGAGGGCTCGCGAGTGCGTTGCCGGCCTTTTAAGAATTGGTACGCTCTTTTCTTAACACTTTGATTAACTCTGAATCTGTGAAAATACGATCCATCGTGATTCATCTTTAACTATTGGTACAAATAATAAGTAGTTCCATCGCGTAAGTTGCGGTATAGGTCACCGACAATTCTATTGAAAGGCCGAATGAAGATAAATGGTAGTCTGGGCTCCATAACGAGGCAAAGTCGACTGTTTCCAATTTTCTAGCTGCGCGCTCGATTTAGTGTGAATTCTAAGATATATTTTTGTCCCGCTACCGTTGTGTTTTCTTTCTCAATGATTGTTTGCTTAGGCCTGTTTGCAGCCGGGCCTGTGTACCATAACGGTTACCGTGCACTGCCAGTTATTGTACTGTTTCCAACGTACAAGATATTGTTTTGTAATGGCATCTAAATTCGAACGGGTGAACATTTAAGTGGACGATTTTGAAATGGCTTCCAGTTTTCAAGTTTTATTTCATGTTACGTAAATATGGACTCATATTGTATCAGTTTATTTTGTCCGAGATACTTTTTAGATTTTTCGGTTTCAGATAATATAGATGAGGTGAGGTGAGGCGTATTATATACTAAAAGATAAAAGCTTCTAGGCTAGGAAGAAAATGTCTACAAGTTGAAAATAAACAAAAAACAAAGTATAAATGAAATGTAAAGGAACTAATAAGAAAAGAACAAGCGTAAAGAAAACAACGAATGAATAATCGCGCGCTCAAATCATCAACGCGATAGACAAGAGGAGTGATATTTTCGCCACAATAAACCAGTATATCCACAATGTTTACCAGAACCAGTATTAATTGTGCTCATAGAAAAATGTGTGTGAATGCAAAGCTAGGGTTCTGACGCGCTTTATAGACATAGACATTTATTACTAACAAAACACACACACAGAAACACATAAAATAACAATAATCAAAAAATAAAAATAATAATAATAGAGAGATAACAATTTTTTTAAAGAAAAATATTTAATTGTGCAATGTGTGTGTGCTGTGGTTGTAATTGGCCCTGGCTCAGCACTATGCTTAGGATCAGTTGTTCCACAGTGCTGGCCATTCTATCAGAGACCACAGCAGCTAGTTTGCGCTACTCAGTAGAAACAAATATTAATAGTAAAAGTTAGCAGTGTAAGCAAAGATAAAAAAAAATGTAAATTAAAATTATTCTTGTAATTCTTAAGAAGTGGATAAATAAATATTATTAACACTATGTTAACTGATATGTTATTCTTTATATTAGACTACGTAATAAAAAATACATTGAACTGACCTACGATCGTTTGAATTATTTTCCGCATATTGAAACAAGCCTCGAACTGAATCAATGACGGTTAGTCCCACGGGTCACATTTCCTGTATTATAAACACATTAATGTACACTATGTAATGTCGCCCGTGATATACAATTACCAAATATCCCTAAGGGACAAATGAGCTGTCAAATAAAATCATATAATGAATGTCACTTCTAATTAATAATGTTCAGCTTGGTAAGTAAGTGTTGATTTCGAGTATTTGAGTGTGTTATGTTATGTTATATGCGAAATATATAAAGTTTAAAATATATTCCTTATGTATAAACAAATCTTGAGCGATATTTAAAATGTTAAAAATAAATAGATTTATTGTTGGCCTAGTACAAGGCCTTCAGCGTACAGCTGGTCCCTGAGGTCTAAGGATCGATCCCCGGCTGTGCACCAATGGAGTTTCTATGTGCGCAATAAACATTCGCTTGGTGAAGGAAAACGTTGTGAGGAAACCGTCTTGTGTTAGACACAAAATATCGACGGCATGTGTCACAGGAGGCTCATCACCTACTCGCCCATCAGATTGACAAATGATCACGAAACATAACATACAGAAATCCTATACCTAAAGAGGTTGTAGTGTCATAGATATATTTAATTTTGTTTTAATTAACTCTTATTTACATTTTTTTCTCTGTGTTGTTCTCTCTCTTCCGCACGTGAAGGCCTCTTCCGAGGATCTCTGCGAACCTGCCGTTTTATTAATGTCATTCGCCCATCTCGTAAGCGGTCTTCCTCTGTTACGTTTCCCAATAGGGCCTCCCCGGGTTGCCCTTACGATCGTCTGATCATGCCCTGCCCATTTCCAGTTAAGCTTTAGAGCATAGCTTATAACGTCAGTAGCTTTAGTAAAATTTCTTATTATAAGAAATTATATACCATATCCCAATTTATGTCATTAAAAAATAATTTATATTCTGTCATTAATCGTTAAATAAAGCAACATTTCCTCCAGAATTGTCTTGCGTTCATTCATACGTGAAATTGAATGCCACTTTCAATTATTCAACCCGAAAATCTTTTGAAAAGCTATGAATTTTCACCGGAATCGTTCCAATCGGCCGGCGTAATGATCTGTAAAGTCACGAATTGCCTAATAATTCTTTTCGACTGGGTCTTTTAGCCCGCAAAACCCTCGAAGGTTTTAATTAGAGCAATATCATTTGTTAATTAAACCTTCCTATATTTCATGTTTCGATTGCGGTCAGTGTTTTAATGTTTGGTGTTTTTGTTTATTCCTAGAACGTAATAATACATAAATATCGAAATATTCCGTATTATAAACTGGAGCCGAGTGCGTGATGCATGTAAAGTTTGAAGATAAATAATTAGGATTGTAATGTTTGGCTTAAAATATACATAAATAAGTCGTTAAAGATTTTATGTAGTTGGACTTATGATTGATATTTATGTCAGATTATGTATTGAAAAATCGCGATGTCATTTGTTTTATTAAAATGGCAACACCAAGCAATATCATAGACATCTTACAAGTTGTAAGTTGTCAACGTGTCAAAGTCAATTTGTCAGTTGAATCTACCGTTGAGTTCAGTTGCTCTCTGATCGGCGCCTATATACTATGCATGTATTTTATATTCTATTGTTTTTCAAGGTAAATAATGTACTTGTTTAGAAGCCCTTACATTTGACATTGATGAATCGATACAATTGAACTAAAATATTTGAATTATTAATTAGTTATTTATAAGTGAGTATCCATTATCCTCAATTATTTATGTCTGTTAGTCTATAATAAGGATAAGTAATTACGTAAAAGTGATCGAACTTTAATTATTTTTAATTTCTGTCCTTATTTTCCTTGACTAATTAACAGTACGTCAATTAAGATGTACTGTAAATAAATTCATGAATGTTTGCTATCAACGTGTACAATTTTGAATTTTACAGTATTTACAGCATAGTTAATAATGCCTGGAAAAGATCGCTTGTATATATAAACTTACTATAAGTCACCGTTGTATCTCTTAAATTTTATTGTAACATAGATAAATTAAAAAAAACTCTAACGGCCGGGCTGTAGTGAAAATATTAGTCTATGTTAGTACAAAGTTTCTTATAAAGGAAGCATAAGCCACTTACTTAATTTCTAAGGAAGCATAGCCTTCGGGGAAAACCAGAGAAAATCCGAAGTTCGTGTCAGTAATTAGGAGTGAGGTAGTTCGCTAAGGGTGCTAATCTTTAAGTATGCCATCATGCACTAATGAACGAAGTAGTCGAACTACGAGTGTACAACTACGTCTAATTAACATAATGTTGCATAAGCTTATGTACTAATAATAGGTACATTTTGAAGCTCCGTTAGAATAAAGTAGCTTATGAATTACGGGTGGAAGCTAGCTTTGTCCGAAAATAGGTATAATTTTTGTAACGTAAATAGGAACTATATTTCAGCGTGCTTTGCCTTCATTGTGTGACACTCATCCCTGAGGTCGTAGGTTCGGTCGGACTTTCTGTATATATACGCGTTTTATATTCTTTAGAACGGTGAAGGAAAGCCGGCTTGCTTTAGACCGCGTGTGTCAGGCATAGGTACAGCTGATTCAGAAATCTGAGGCACATACCTAAAGTGGATGTCGCGCCTCTGGATATATTTTTTTGATAAATTCGTTGCGTGTATTTTTTTGTGGTTATCGTGTTTATAGAGACATATGGGACTGGGCTGGGGCATATGATATAGTAATAATATGTGATTTATCTATATCAATTCCATGAATATGATATTTCGAATAGATATGAGATATTAAAAATTTATACAATAGAAAATAAATAAAAATGAAATAATTATGTAATATAAAAATATGAGAGTATTGTCATACAAAAATAATCCTTATTACTAATTCCACTTATCACACAGTTATTATACCGTGTTAAATATTTATAAAGTTTCAATATATATTTACAAATCACTATGTGCTCACAGTGTCGAGCACGCTTCACATCCTTTCAACCTGTGGAGCAAAATTGAAACTTAATCCAGCAGTTTAACCGCAGACTGCAAAATAATACGCAACATCTACCTCAACGCGTCGAAGAGCGTTTTGTTCAAAGATTAACTATTATACCCAATAAGGTAATAAAGACAAGCGCTGACTAAAGACATTGGACACATTATGGACGTTTTCTTTGCTGTCCTCGAGCATTTGTAGTTCGGTATTGAACGGACAATTTATCTAATGGTTGCTCGTAAAGCGATGTCGCTACGTGTCAGCCGGCGTGAGTCTCCGATTCTGTAAGGAAGTCGATGTTTTCGACGGAGCTTTTAGTTCAGCTTATTTTAAGTTTATAATATTGCATTGAATTCTTTAAAAGTTTCAACGGAAATTGTTTGAGAATTTTTGTGTTTTCTAAATCTTAGAACTATTTACGGACAAAGGCAATTTGGTATGAGTGAAAAATAACACGGACGCAAGCGAGTATAGGACTGCGCTGAGCTTGAAAAGAAACAAATTGTATCCATTCAAGTACGGTGCTGAAGGTAGTTCGGGTTAAAAAGACCCAAACTACTAATGAAGGGTTGCTGACGCACGCTCTTGTTTATCGTTAATGGCGTAGGAAAGTTTGCGAAAACAAAGCAGCTATTACATAATATATATTATTATATAAACTATATTGGTTTGGTTTATTATTCTTTTGATATTGGCTGATAACTTGATAGAAGCAGGCAAAGACTGGAGACGGGTCCAAATCCACAGACGACTAACGTATTACTAACAGCTTTAAGTAAATAGTAACAACACTACTCACATTTGAAATTGAACTTCAGGATATGAAAATAAAAAAAAATATTATTCTTTGTAAACGCACTATTATAGGTGAACGTTCAATTTTATTATTATTTTATTTTTTATTCAATTACAATAACTATAACTACGTGAGAGTGTAGCTTTTAATTTTTTTTGTTGGTCGTATGGTATCATAGATTTTTTTGTCTTTAAAACCAGTACATCACTTTACTATATTATGAATATTTTCCGCAAATACGCAATACAGGGATTTTTATTGGTATTTTTTTCTCAGCTTGGTTTTGGCAACACATACTAGTGTTTTTTTCGGAATAATGTAGGATTTTAATGGTATTTTTTTTCTAATCGATCTATTATTTTTGGATTCAAAACAATCTAATATTTCCTCTTTATAATATTAGTGTGGCAAATTTAACCAAGAATCCAAAAATCAAAGGCATTTTATTAGTAAAATTATTAAGAAAAACATTTTTTGAACGGATTTAGGCTATGTATTATTATTAAAACTTATAGTTATTTACATAACGTTTCGCGTGCTTTTCAGCGTGCGTGGTCACGGTGACTGAAACTGAAATTTAGAATACGTTCAAAAAGTGTTTTTCGTAATGTGTAAAAGCTATTTTAACAAAAGACAATACTAGTAAAATTATTATTAACGAGAAATATGTTGTCGTTTATATTTTAAAGCATTGATAAGTGTAGTAGTGAGCTATCAATGGCATGCCATATAAGTTATTTTTAACGTATTTTTGTTATCAAATCGAGAGATATAAATATAACTGTATAGACCAGTGACTTTTAACGGTCATAACATTTCGATGCAAGGCATCGTAGAACTCTCCAACTTGGAATCTCATCTCGCGATGCTTCTCAATTATCCGCATATTTTAACACTAGCTACTCGACAGTAACATGCAAAATATTTTAACCATCTAGAATACTTTTAAGTCGTAAAATTTTACTAATTTAGACTGATGTATATAATATATATTGATGGTTGATATTATTATAATTTTTATTGACGCAACGAATTCAGACCGAGATTTTTAGAACAATAAATAATAACAATAATGAACTGCTTATAAATTAAAAAAAAACCGTGGCGATTTAAGAGATTGACGGAAAGTTTATTGCCAGTTCATGTCTGTTCCTTGATTTGAGAACTGGCAGTATATCTAAATTTAGAAGCATTTTACTGACATTCATAAGTGAATATGACACACAGTACACAACACAAACCAAAAATTATAAAGTATATAAATGTTCTGTGTAACTATTTCGACCTACCCTCTTTGCGGGTAACTTTAGATTTTTGTATATTAATAATAATAATAATCCAGTGGCTCTACAACTGTACCTGGGTCTTGGCCTCGGATTGCATCCGTTTCTTAATCATTTTTATTTCATAGACAAGACAAGCCTTTTGATTGACATATTTGAGTTTTGCATTGGAGTCATGCTGGTTTCCACACGATGTTTTTTTACGAGCAAGTGTTAGGTGCGCATGCGTAAAATTCCAGGTCTCAGTCTGGGGGATGAAA
Organism: Pieris brassicae; assembly: GCF_905147105.1. NCBI lineage: Eukaryota > Metazoa > Arthropoda > Insecta > Lepidoptera > Pieridae > Pieris > Pieris brassicae. Next base: position 2,325,485 of record NC_059669.1, read on the forward strand.
GATGGAGATATATGTATCTTATTATTTTCTGTGTTTAGTAAGCGCCTTGTGTCGATTCGTCCAATTTTAAGAAGATCGAAGATTGTCGATCTATTTACGTTGTAGATTTCGGTAGGTTTTAATTGTTTTGAATTTTTTTTAGATATAATTTTATTTAGAAATAAATTATTATTTATTTTTCATTGCTCAAGTGTAACGATATGTCTGTATAGAAGCGATTCTTTATCTCTATTTCAACATGTCAATGGTAATCTTTAGTATTAAGGTCAGTGAAATGGTTCATGTAACATTTTTGTCAGCAGAATTGAAGTGAGGCATTATATTCACTTTGAGGCTTACAATAACCCAGTTTGAATTACAGAAATGGCTTCAAAAAGGCGCTTGCTTGGAATAAATTTAAAAAGTTGTTAGAGGTCGCCCACCAGGCCCGATTCAATGGCCAATCAGAACGTCCCACTTTAAAACCTCCTCGGGATCTCATTTTGTAATGGAGGCTTACATAAAGTGCCTAATTGGAATTTTATTATTTAGCGCGATTTGTACTGAAATGGGATAACTTAACCGGGGTTTAATTTAGAGCCAGACTTGGTTTAGATATTGAAATCTACTTTTATTTTGCCTTTTACTTGTTGAAGTAACCATGGCAACGAACATGTTAGGAATCTTTAGTGCTATGACATTAGGGAATGGGACCGTGAATGTTTTGAATTTATCCTATGAAAAGACTTGGTTAAATTAAAAACTTTAAGGTTAAATTTTATATATGTGAAACTTAGATAGATTGAGAGCACCGTATAAAAATCTACTCTTATCAACTGTATGATTAGATGAGGGTAGAACAATTAAATATAAATTTATATGAGGGTAGCATCTAATGAAAATGTTAATTGATTATGTTTATTGTATATACAATTATTGATCTATGTATATACCTGTATTTAGATTAGTGCTGCCCTAGTGGCGTAGGGCCTTTTTTCCCCAAGGTTGTTCGTTCGAATGACAATTGCGCACTGGTATTTCTATGTGAGCATTTAACGCTCGCTCGTACAGTGAAGACGAACATTGTAATACAACTTATTTGGACCCAAGTCCGACGCCGAATTTAGGCGCAAAAGGCTACTTGTCTATAAAAGTAAAATGCTTAAAGAAACAAATAATATCTGAGGTCAAGTCTCTATAGGGTTGTAGTTTAAATTTTTATTTATCTATAAATTTCTATCTTTGTAATATCATGTACTAAGTTCGATTCGTATTTCTAATATATCAAACTTACATAGTTTAAACATATACATTATGTATTGGTACATAAATAAATTCAATAAACTCATGACCCACTTCAAAGCGATACTGCAGCTTTCGAAGAGGTCGTATTGGTTTTCTTGAACTATATTAAATATGAGAGTTTTGAGAAAGTCTTTTATTTCAATTGAGCTCAACCACAACTTTGCGGGATAGTGAATATGTGAAACGCAAGATTTAGCCGCTCACGGCGTTCATTTATTTATCCTTACATATTATAATATTAAGTATTCCAGCCGCGTTTGTTGGCGGTAATATCAATTTTTTAAATAAATAATGGTCATATTATAACATACATTGTTATGAGGGATGCATCCGGCGATATTTTAATTGCCGATACAAGGATACTTTTCGAAATTTGCGCTTTAAAATAGTCATGTAAACGCGCATCGTGCTTGATCTAGTTCGTTGCAAACGAGTTTTTCATCTCTGCTATCGAGCGTAGTAATTTTTTCGATACCAGATAATATATCTGGTATTATTGATAGAAATAAAAAACAGAATTACAAAAATCTTACCAATGTTACTTTTAATAACTGTTAGTAATATATTTAATTTAATCATTACTCTTAATTCTTAATTTTAATAACTTAACCTACAAACTTATTCAAAGTTTGCGGCCAGCGCAAGGGCGTCTCCTATGAGACTCGGACCTCGGCTCGTTGCGCAGTTCCTTTTGGCATAAATTCAGTTATGCTATATTGTTGGGGACGCTACGAGACCACCATTGGTTATATGCGAACCTTTAAAGAAAGGGGTCCTGATGAAACCAACACGCATAGACTTTCGTCGTATTTTCTGAAGGAAAATTATTAGAACAAGACAGGGTTGCTGCGAATAGGACATATGCGTATTTATTGATACGGTGGCCATTTATTAAAGATCAAATAATCATATATAGTATAGAGCTTATATCCCTATTCAAATACGGATTCTTTTTAATATGTTATTATATATGTCTGAATTTTATTTTGTTCTTGTCGAGTCAAAAATGTCTGGTTTCTTTTCCCTGTGGAAATTATCTGGGTCTCGGCAGCGATTTTACAAAATCTCGGTGCGATTTCAAATCTAGACTAGAAATTAAAGTATACATTTTTAACGCGTCAATGAAACAATGATATTAAAAAAGTGTGCCTCATATATGTTGAAATGTTTTATTATAAAAAATATTTCTATAAAATATAAAGTACTTTTTAATTTAATAAATTCTCGGATATCAATGAAAAGTCAGTTCAAATCACGCAAGCATTTGGGATAATTTTATGTGTTTAATATTAATTAATGAATAAAAATACATCGTTATTATTAATGCTGTATGTATCTTTACATATACACAGCTTTAAAAGCTTTCAGGAATCGTTTTTAAAATTTTGATGTTGATAAAAAGGCTTACGAATAAACATTCGAATTTCACATATTGAAAGTTGTAAAAATACAAATCACTTGAAGGCATTAACGTCAGGATATTCCATTGAAATAGAAAAATATTATAAAATCCAAAGCCAATATAAATCAAAATTTAAGGTAACCTCTGACGTCTAATTCCCAACGAGTATAATTTTATGTAAGAATTGCTTCTATTTCGGTTAGTATCCAAGTTAAACACGGAACTACAGTTTGACCGCACATCGCGTGGCTTTTACGATTCAATTCGTCGTAATGACGTCTCTTGACTATAACGGCTGCAATAGAGGTTTTGTTTTAGAAATACTAACATGCACTTTAAAATGTTTTAACATCGTTTTATGAACATTTTTTCAATATTTTACGGTTCCTTTTCTATTGTATTGAGACATTGTACTATTGTTTCAACTTACACGATTTACGTGTAAGGTAAGAGTCGCCCAGGAGAGCCGTTAACCTTGTATTGATGTTCTGTCTTCTGTTATTCCAATTACAGCAAATAATTTGGCATTTTGCTTTTCAACAATCATCTCTAGTAATATGTTAGTTATTGCTTATGCACTTCTTAAGATATTTCTATTTAGTTTCTGAAATAAGATCCGATGTTAGTACGAGTTTTGTACTTTGCCCAAACAGGTGTTTGCTCAACGCGTTAAGTGTGCAATTTAGGGTTTTTACACTAGGTTTCATAATGTTTGGAGCGGTTGTTTTATATAATAAAGCGTATTCATTTTAAGTTCCCTATAATATTATTCTAATAAGCAGTGTGGATTGAAAGAGGACGTAATGACAAGGATAACAATCAAGTAGGATATACAAGGCAACCGTGGGAGGTGTAATAGGGTTGGGTCGGCCTTGTCTTACATAGCTGGACAAAATCCAGGACATACTAGATAAGGGACAAGTTAAAAGTAACCATAACCAACGAGCATGTATGGTCATGAAAGTGGACCGTAGCAAATAAGGATCCGTGGTCTCAGCATACACCTTCATCTTACATCTCCGTATTTTGTATTACCTTGAGTTAGTAGCGATATCTTTATTTAATTTGAACGTCACTATAATGCTTAAAGTAAAGTGTTCTGTGAGAGTAGAATTTCTTTATCGTAAGGCCGTCCACCAGTTCCAATATCTTCTAAATTGGTGAGAAGAGATGACGTTTATAACACATTTGAAACACAGTTATCATTGTTCCGCTATCTACTGTGTCTGTTGCCTCAGGAGATTCCGAATTCTCGGCTAAGCTCAACTTTCGGCATTGTATTCAGACGACTGCAGATTTCAGTGTTTTTCTTTCATAACTCTAGTTTAATAACTGTATGTCAGACGCTATATCTGTTTAAGTGCTTTTTAAACTAAAATAAAAGAAGAGAATAACCTTTTTGTTTGAGTTGCGAGGTCCAGTGTGCGCCATAACTTTGAAATCAGTGTATAATGGTACTTTGGAACTTATAAAATCAAAACTTTGATAACTTTAGCCTTATTAAACGTTGAGAATCTAACCTGATGTTGGTTGATAACGCCGCCCGTGGACACTTACATTGCCAGAAGGCTCGCAAGTGCGTAGTTGATCTTTTAAGAATTGGTACGCTCTTTTCTTTAAAGACCCTAAGTCGAATTGGTTCGAAAATACTTCAGTGGGCAGTTGGTTCCACATTGTGGTTGTGCGCGGCAAAAACTGCCTTAAAAATCCTTTATGGAGAAAGGAAAATCTACGAACTATCTGATACTTTAATAATTACAACCTGTATGTAGGGCGTCCAAACAGCGCATTATTTTCAATCCCGTCAGAGTGCCCTCAGCGTCTGTAAATGTTTACACATATCTTATAGTCCCCTAAGTCTTAGCATACGGTACGTTTCCTTTGTCTTCGTACCTATCCCCACGAGGCTACAGTGCATAGCTTTAAATGTCAAACACGCAACTCTAGTTATTGTTCCGTGAATGACGGTTTTAATTTCCGGCGCTACAGATTTTTTGTAATTTACTCAAAAGTTCATTGTTGTAATTTTATGTTTCATGTGTTTGTTGTTTGTTTGTAATCTTGTAGAGGTTCAGTCGGTCTCTTCTGTTTTATTGTTAGAGATCTGATGGGATTTACTAATCACGGTTGTTATCGCTTCTTGTTAAGGCCACCCGTTATAACTGAAGTATTTGCGAAAAAAGCGTGCTAAAACGCCTGGCAATGCACTAATATATAAGTGTTATTAAAAGTTGGATGAGCGTTGTTATTTTACTTCAAACTTTGTATTTAGTACGTCCTATATCCTTCGACCGTAACTTTTACATTAAATCTTCCTACTATGTTGGGTTTCATTAATTTTCTTCCTGGTATTACGGGGATCTTTAATAATTCCTAAAGAGGTAGAGTTGCCGAGTTGGGAACGTTTATATAAGATGAGGAATGAATACTTGAGCAAATAGCCTTTGTATCTATTGTTGAAGGATGAAATCGTTTTCTTTTTCAAATGATTCCTCATTTGTAACTCATGTTATAAAGGGTCGATCGCCGAAGCCGACGGCAAATTGAACGGTGGGCTGGAATCGCTCGCATCATTCTTCGTAGATTTTTATTTATAACATTTTTGACTGACTCATTGATTTTTGGATTCATTTCATTATGGTTTATTTTCATACAGCGTCAATACAATTAGGTTAGTATTTTTGTTACAATTAGGTTTGTAAGGCGAGTACTAAACATTTATTTTGGTTATTTATTTATTAACACTTCGTTGCATACAGAAATATAATACAGTTGACATAATCAAATAAAAGGGAGGGCAGGCAACTGGCGGCCTTGTCGCTTTCGAGCGATCTCTTCCATACAACTAATGTGAGGAAAATAAAATAATAAGTTTAATACGGCAAGAGCAAGTTGTGCCTAATTACATAAGTCATATAGAAAAAGATATGTAACCAGTGAACAGGACTATTCAAAAAAAAATGGACACCGGAAAAAGAAAAAGTGCACATTAATGTTAATATAAATGGAACTTGTTCTTCTCATAAATACAATCAGTAATTTTTGCAAAAATCCAGCCGAATATTCATTATACTAAAAACTTCGTGGCAATAGCATTTTTTTTCGCATTATTTTAGTACATTTGACAAATTCTCACTGGCCACGACTGATGTAGCACTTGAAACGTGAAAAGTCTATATAATGTAAATTCGCGTTTATATCCGAATGTATTGTACAATTCATAGCGAATATGAATTTCCCGCATCCATAAATTGTTACTTTTTTCTTTCTGACAATACATAGTCTCCTTATCGCAACTTAACACTAAAAAGGTTTTATTGAATTTGATAGTGTATAGAAGCGCGTCCAACATACAAATATAATGACATACTTGTGTGAGTTCTATTGAAGTGTCAATGGGTTGGCCTTTGTCGCTGGCCACCTTTTCATACATGAATGCGTGGCATATGTTGTAATATAATAGAGACGTATTGATGTAACTTGTATAGGGTACCCTGCAATAAATTCATTGAGAAATACGGTTTAAGAATAACTTTATTTTTCATAAAAATTGTATACATAATTCACTTACTGAGAAAAAATATGTAAAACTAAGATTAATAATTAGAGCGCACATATGTAGGTAGGTATATAAAAAAAACAAAACAGCAACAAAAAATGTCGGTAGACAAAATAAACTCAATCAGTCAACTAAGCAATACATGAACATTGTTCGAATTTGATTTTTTACTATACGTGGCATATATGTATATGGCATACGTGTTATAGCAAGTTTATATTAATTTTATTATTGTTTATTAGATAATTTTATTTTTAGTTTATTGTTCTATTTATCTATTTCTGGTAAATAAGCATGGTTTATAAAACATTACAAGTATTTGTTTTTGTTTAATTTAACTAATTATGAAACATTCATATTTTAATTTTATAGGTGTATACTTATTCTACATCGGTTGTGTTTATTTTATTAGTATATATGTATTTGTATATATGTACATATATATATAGCCTATATATATATATATATGTTTATTGTTTTAATCACTTATTTGTATGTATTAATTGTGTGAGTTTTAGTAGCTTTTTAAACCGGGCATAACTTTGTTCTCTGTTTGGTAACTTATTATAAATTGTTTGTACAACCGATGTTCTATCATTTAACTACTAAATTTGTAGCACGTATCAATTTTTATTAGATAGTTAGGTACACAGTTGTACATCTACAAATTACCGTTATTAATGAAATGTCTTCTTTTCTCTCAATTGCATGCAGAAGTCTGCATAACGAGGTAAACATAGTAAAATCAAAAGTACTATAAAAATACTGTAGAACACTTGAACGTATGACTGTTTAGTGATTTATATTTTTTATGAAAACAGAGATAAATATATTATTATTAATAATAGTTTTGTTTCGCTGTAAATTGAACTAAATACCTAAACATTCCATTGAAACTGTCTAAACTAATAAACTTAGCACTTAAACCACAGAAACGCTTAAGTTATATCGAGTCTCGTTCTTACGACCATCATTAAACAAACTCATTCTGAAATGTTCCCAAAGGCTCTATTACCTTAAATGCTGACCACCACAGAGTGCAAACCCAAAAAGCCTTCTCGAAATTAATTGTGTGTAAATAATTGTGTCAGATTCCTTATATTTTAATGTATTTTTAATATAACACAATTTTTGTATTTATTTATTCATTGTATTTGTAATATTTGACATTCATCATATACAAAAAGCGACCATGTTGCGACGTGATCAGATTAAAAAGTTTCTAATGTTTAACTATAGTTGATTTGTTAGTACAGCTATCTTACAGCTAACATACATATTTTAAAACAAAATACTTAGATAATATAGAAAGCCAAAACAGATTACATAGGTAAACAATATATATGAAACGGAAGACACAAGTACATTAATAGACATGAAGCAAAAAATAAAAGACATGGAAGAAATTTTAAATACATATATAATGAATCAAAGATGTTATATTTGTTATAAATGTTCTGTGATAATGAATTGTTTGAGTTAAATTCGGCTGCCTCGTTCCATAGCCGCACGATCCAAAACAATTCTAGGTTTCAATTCACCAACATCACGGCTGGAAATCTTCCACAGTTCGCCTCACTTGGCATTTCCTTTTGAGAACTTAATTCGAACGCCTGCAACGCTAACTTAATAGGTGCTGGCTGTGGTAGCTGCCATAAGGAGCGATACGCTTTGTCCCCCTTTTTCCTAAAAAAAAATGATATCAATAGTCATATAAAATACATTTAAAGCTTCCGCTTTAAACAAACAAGTGTTGAAAACATATAATCTTTATAAGTTTTCGAAGCTCCCCAAAGTTCTACATGAAAATCTCTAATCAAAACTTGGAAACTCAAACACCATGAATAGATCATGGGGCTGTGGTCCCCGCTTGTTATATTTGAAACTTTTTTATTTTCTTCCATTAAATAGCAGACCGGCGATTTAACGACGTCCCTGCTGAATAATTAGACGGAATTTCTTGCTTGTCACGTCGCTAATGAATATTAGAACAGCCATGTTTTTGGATATTTAGTAATTGGAAATATCATATGGATGACATTTTTATTTAAAAGGAGAAGTTAATTATAGAAAATATAATAGTGTTTATGAAATAAGTTCAGAATTATTTATATGAAAAAGTGTTTTTTTTTTTAATACAGCATTAAAAATATAATAAAAGCGATGCTTATATAATCGCATATTAGTAATATTATTTCGGTTTATTTGATGCAATTTGCAAATAGAAAATTCAAATAACGAACGGCCTTGTTAGTACGCTTATTTGCCAAATGTATGGATTAGCCAATGCTAATCCGAAGTCGGGTAGAATTTCCAACATTTTAAAGCCCTACCTACTGTGTTTGAACAACAACGGACGATCTGTCATGTGAAACGCGTGACTCGACAAATATGGCCGTGAAATATGTCCCGAATACATCGCTTACTCTAATAAATCTCGAACGAATGTTGTACGGGGCGAAATCTTTGTGGTGCAATTGCATAGTATACGATGTATGGTCTTTAAAAATATTATCATGTTTTCTATTATAAGGAATAAAATTATTGTGAAGATATATATATATATATATATATATATATTTGCCATATACTATATGGAATATACTAAAGGATATATATATATATATATACACATATATATATATATATATATATATATATATATATATATATATATATATTTGCCATATACTATATGGAATATACTAAAGGATATATATAATATATCCTTTTTTTATCATCCTTTTCTTGTATGCAGAGTCTAGAAATATATACTAAGTATTAAACAATGACTTCTTCTGCCTCTTGATGAATGTATTTCTTAGCGACTATAAGGAGCTTTGTACGTTCAATTACATTCTTCTTCAGCGTCCCCTAGGAAGCTGTTCTTTTATCTCATTTCCGACAAATGCCATTGTCTCTATCCCGTAATTTCTAAGTGTCCCAAGTGTTCCAATCGTGTAGTTTACATATTTTATATAATTTTTGTTACAACTGGACATTCTCTTTATATGACTTTCATTTGATAAAAATAAATATAACTGCATAATCTGTGACTGTGACTTAAAATAAATAATAATAGTAACAAGTTGCATGTGTTATAACGGTTCATTATGAGCTTGCTAAAAATTATCAAACAGATTAAGCAGATACAATAAAGCATGGTTTCATGGATTAATTAGTACTGACAACAACGTATTGAAATCGTTGAACAGCAGCAACTTTGACATACTCACTTTACTCATGTTGAGATACTGTATTGATATATTTGAGGTTCTTACTTTATTTACTTTACTTATTCTGAGATAGGTACTTTTCTTATTTTGACATAAAGGGTGTAAGAAAGGGATAAAGATAAACCTTGGGAGATAGGTTCATATACTTATAAATATATAAGAAAGTACGACCACATCTCTGCGTTCAGTAAGGCTGGTTAACCATTCGTCAACGACGTGATGCTCATGTTCTCCATCTCCTACATTACATCCTAATCAATCCTAAAACTCCATCCTTCCTAAAAATGATTTCAAATTTTTGGGAGCTCATAACTCTTCATAGCTTCATAAGTCCTCCTTTCTTGGCGATTCCTTTAAGGTCTCTGCAGTTAAGCCATGGAATTCACTTCCCGTCCATATTCGCTTAGCTCCTTCGCTACCTTCCTTTGAATTTCTTCTGTACAAACATTACCTGTCCACATCGTATCCCTAACTTTCTTACGAAATACTAACTGACGTGAGACTGATCTAGAATTGGATTATCGTGATTCATGTGCACTTTTTACTTTTTGTTTTTCATGTATCTAGTATCAGTTTAGTTTATTTTTTGTTCCTGTTTAGTTTCTTCTTTATAACTTTATGTAATATGTATTTTTGCACTTCTTGCCTACCTTATGTAATTGAATACCTTTTTTTTTTCTTTACTCACAGTGGTTGCCTGGAAGAGATCGCTCGAAAGCGATAAGGCTGCCATTTGCCCTCCTTTTCATTTAATTATGTTTAATTTTTATATTATAATGTAACGAAGTGTTAATAATTAAAATATAATTAAATAAATATAATAATAAATGTATACTTTTATAGTAAAAAAATGCCGCATCTATTCTCTTGCTATCCTATAAAACTTCGCAAGTAGTTGTAAGTAAGAAAGCTTTAGTTCTCTACTGTGCAATCAATAGCTGTTAAACGTTTTAGTTATAACCAATTGCGGTTTATCCAAGTAAAAGTTGGTGTAGCAAAGATAAAATTACAAGTCAATTAGTAGTTGGTTTAACTTCCTCTCTAACTGTGTTCATTATTCTTGGACGCACTGTCTAGTAATAATTAATACAAGTCCAACTTGAACTCATCTTGCAAGTGCTTTGATAAAGTTAGATTAAATTTACATCGACGTGTAAAGCTTTTGTTGTGGAGTTGCGTGGTTGTGCTTTCATCCACAGTATTACTTCGCTTTTTGCTAGATTGCACATTCTAACGTGTCAGCTTTTTAGGTCGTTTAATTTATACCATAGAGCAGCGGTGGCCTAGTGGTTTTGGCGTACGAATCTCATCCCTGAGGTCGTAGGTTTGATACCGGGTTGTGCACCAATGGACTTTCTTTCTATGTGCGCATCTAACTTTTGCCCGAACGGTGAAGGAAAACATCGGCTTACCTTAGACCGGGCGGCGTCAGGCACAGGAGACTCACAGATATTGCCTACTTGCCTATTAGATAGACATTGGTCATGCACAAATACAGAAATCTGTGCCAAAATGATTGTAGTGCCACCGATTTATTTTTTAATTTATACCATGCAATGGCATATTTTATTATTATTTAAGCAAGTACTTGTACAAATAAATACAAGCTATTAGTTGACAAATAAATTGATTTGATTTATATACCATTGAAATTTTGCTGGGATCCGATTATTAAGATTCTTATCTGTAGTATCACATACAGAAGAAAAGAGACGTAACTATAAACAAAAATCATATTTGTAAAAATATCGTAACTATCTCTCTCTCTCTGTCTAAATCTTTTATCATTCACTCATTATATATTATTATAAAAATGAATTTCTGTGCCGCTGTGCCTTAAACTTGAAAATGGTTGGACCGATTTGGCTAATTATGATCTTGTAGTGGTAGTTCAGGGAAAGCTTAAACGGTGGAAAACATAAATTGAATTTTCCAATAAAAACTGTTCCAAGCTGATGTCGTTTTTAAAAAAAAATCATTTAGTTGTCATATAGTATTGTCTTTTAAAATAACTTTTACATATTAAAATAAAACACTTTTTCAACGGATTGAAGTTATGTATTATTATAAACTTATAATTATTTTACATTATTCAAAAAAACCCGACGTTTCGCGTACTTTACAGTCACCGTGACGACACACGCCGTAAAGCACGCGAAACGTCGGATTTTTTTAAAATAATTATAAGTCTTTAATAATACATAAGTTCAATACGTTGAAAAAGTGTTTTCTTTAGTTGTCATATATTTATTTATATACGACTTTAGAAATTTATGTTTCATAGCTGGAGTATGAAGTCCGATCATTTTGGTATCCTACATTCGAAGATCACCGGTTCACCTAGTTTAGATTTAAACATCTACATTTTCGTATCTGCCTACTCGACTGAACCTACGAATTCAGGATCTCGGAAACATTTTAGGTCATAGAGCCAGAGAGTAGTGCCTTTTGACAGGATGTCAAGTGTAGAGTCTATACAGCCTACACGTGCCTTGTGAATTTCTGAATTTAAATTTGCAAGCATTGTTCCGGTTTATATGAGCCCGTGTGGTCTAATAAAAGAGGTTGCCTAGACATAATGTATTCCCTGCCACGCGCTGTGGCCGCGGAGATTCTTGAATAAATGTAACTTATAAATCTCTTCAAGACGTTAACGTGACTTGGGGGTATATATGCCAATGCGTTTAGGCGTGGATTAATTGAGAAAGGTACCGCTTGCTTCTGTAACTATTAAAACATGGGATTAATCAATCAAACATACATTTTTCGTATGGCAATTAATAGAAATAGTTAAATACTATTTGATAGTCAAATACTGCTGGCTGGTGGCTTGGTAAGAGTGGGGGGAAGGCGTATGTAATGGGGATGTAGGCGGATGTAAAAGGAACTCGGTCGTATTGGAAATTTAGGGGAGAGGCATATGTGCAAAATTATAAAATTTGTCTGTTTATAAAGTCCGATTGTCAGAATCAAGAATCTCAGAATATAAGAAATAAAAGTTGTAACATATACCAAAATTGTTAAGAGTTTCAAAGAAACACCTTTTCATTATAATACGTTCGATACATCTTGCTATTAATAATGTATGTACTGTATGTACTGTATGTACTGTATGTATGTATGTACAAACCAATATTCACATTCAAAGTCAATTGATGAAGTGGGTGGAGCTTTAGTAATCTCCGGAGTGAAATTAAACTTAAATGAACATTATTATTAAATTGTTTATATCGTTTACCGGATTGCATATTAACGTGCTATTGGTACGATTATAGGTTTTTCTATAGAATGCATTATTATTGAATGTATTATTTTTTTGTCAATACATTTAAACAATTGTAATACTTATTATTCATATTTTGGTCTCCTTCATATTATCTACTCGTCCACCGTTCGGTTATTATCTTTGTTTATAATTATTATTTCTCTATGGAACAGTTCTAGTGTACATCAAATGCGATAACTTCATATTTTATTTGTCCTTTGTTTTGTTTCTTAATATATAAATGTCGTTTACCGTATCGTACTTTTGATATGTGATTTATAGGTACCTATATCAGTGCTAAAAGCTTCGAATAAAACCGTCTACAAAAATTCCCAAGCCAGTTTGCAAGGGTTATGTTATCATTGAAATGGCTTGCATATATCTACATTCCTGAACGGTGGGTATAACTCACAGGTTACATATCAAAACAGATCTAAATTCAATGTCCACATGACTCCCAGCCATTCTTCGGGGGACATAAATCTAGTTGGTCACGATAGCATACGAGAAAAGCCGACGGGAACCGACGTAGTCTGTCACGTAAGATGAATTTCCTAATTGATAGGATTTGAAGCTATTATTATATCGTGTTCCTCAAAGGTGTGTGGTTATAGCAATTATTGGTTCGCATAGCGATGCATTGGACGGTTCCATACCTCTGGTGTTTATGGGACTGTATAAACATAGTTTTTGTTAACATCATATATAACTATTATAATTTAATTTAGTTTAATTATTTATTTCGTAAATTATAATATAAAAACTACTAAACATATAGCCAAATACTTAGTATATACAAAAACTTTAAAATATTTACGAAACAAAGAGGAAATGTCTGTAAAAGTTATTAAATACGTTTAACTAAGTAATACCTAATTTGGCTGTGTTGTGTGTTGGTGTGAATGTGTATGTTGGTAAGTCTTTAAAAGGTTTATCCATAATACGAATATTGTTAAAAGGGACAGTTTAATTGGTAATTCTATGTTTTTTTTAAAAGTTCTTTTGCCTCGTTAGCCGCGCCCACCGTCACAAAAAACCGACACCCTAATTTCAACAAGCCATAGTCACCATTTGAATTTTTTGAAGTTATACTTCTTTTAGCGCCGTTTGGGATTTTTTTTTCTATTGTTAGAATCGTTTTTTTACTAGGGTTGCGTTGCCTTGAACAGATCGCTTGCCAGCGATAAGGTCTCCTGTTTTATCCATTATAATTTTTATGTATTTTTATTATTTTTTTAAAGGTAACGAAGTGTAAATTAATAAATAATTGCAGACTAATTATATTGTAGTTCCTAAAATTACATTTTATTCAGCTACCTTATATGATAGTTAACTTTTAACGTACTAGTCAAATTGTTTGAAATATTTTACATTCGTATTTTATATGAACATAAATCTTTTCGAGTGTCCTCAAAACTGAAGTTGCTAGATAACAGTATTCGATATCACCGCACTATGACATTGTGTTTACTTTTTATTGATAGATGGCACCAGTTAGCGTGAATTGTTTTTTGAAAGCCGCTCGTAAATATTTTGCCCTTTTTGAAACTGGATTGAAATTTTGACTGGCTTAAGACCATTAAAATGCGTTTGTGAATATTAAATATTTTTAATTTTTAATGTAGTGTAGTGTATTTATTCGACGGCCTAGTGGTTTAACGTGCTAGGCTATACAACGCGGATGTTCTGTGGTCTATTTCCGGTGAATGTGTTAAAGTTTTTTCAAATGTTATATTTAATGTAATTGCTTCAATGGTTTAATAGTTAGAGGGTGGCCTATAATTCGAAGGATTTTATTAGTAGTGATTGTTATTGAAGACGTTACATTATGTAAACGAAGCATATGCGTAATTGCTTATATGACGTACGAGATAAGAAAAGCTCGAGAAGAAAAAAATCATAAAAAAAATATGTACTTATAAGTTTCTCAGAAATATATTCAAAGATTTATCGAATAGATTCGTCTAAATTCTCGACCGCATATGAATATTTCCATTAAATAGGATAATATTAGAATTTCCTGCTGTTGGTCAGTGATAATATTTGCAAATAAATTCATGAAGAGCAAAATAACTGAAATCGCAGGAAATATGGAAGTTTGATATGCAAATATTCACAACGTTGCCATATAAATACTCGCCTTTGATATAAAGGACTGGACCGTATGAACACCTTATGCGAACAAGGCTTTTATGTGAGGCTTTGGGCTAAGTTTAATACTTATTTTAATGTAGCTTCGTGTAAGGAAGATTAATTTATATACTCATATGAGTAAATTATGTTTCTTAAAGAAAGAAAAAATATTTTAATATTGCATTTTACGGGTTTTCAAACTGCCGGTGAGCCCTTTGTGAGATTCGGCTGCCAAAAACGAAATAAAATTGATGCATGAGTGGTTGTGGGTGTGTGATATAATGTAATTTACAGTCTACCTCAAATTATTATGGATAACAAATATTCTGTTGCAACGTAATCGAGGCCTTTTAGAAATTTCAAAACCGCAATTTTATTTTATAATTTTTTTGGAGTGTAACTACATCAGAAAGAATTAAATTAACTGTACGAAAATGGCCCAAGAAAGCAGATAAAGTTAAATGGGGTTTAAGTCTTAGAATTCTAGAAATTTCGTTTTTATATACATAAAAAAAATCTCGTAAGCAATTACGCATATGCTTCGTTTACATAATGTAACGTCTTCAATAACAATCACTACTAATAAAATCCTTCGAATTATAGGCCACCCTCTAACTATTAAACCATTGAAGCAATTATATTAAATGTAACATTTGAAAGAACTTTAACACATTCACCGGAAATAGAACACAAAACATTTGCGTTGTATATCTAGCACGTTGAACCACTGGGCCGTCGAATAAATACAGTACACTACATTAAAATTATAAATATTTAATATTCACAAACGCATTTTAATGATCTTAAGCCAGTCAAAATTTAACTTGAAGTTGCGTTTTTTTTAGCAAAACTTGTAATACTGTAAACTTGCTCATCATATATCATAGTGTAAAACGAAGGAATCTTGTTTATTTAAACTTGGCGATTCCGCAACAAAAAGTTTACGCCTCAAGAGATTCATCTGTGCGGTAAATGAAGAAAGTTTTTGAAAATACCCGAGATTCAGACCTCGGAGAGTTGTAATTACAGTTTTTGCTAATGTTGAGATCTTATTGATTTCAACTCGCTATTTTGTTGGCCCTTAGGAGGTATGCAATGCTGCTTTTTATTTCAACTTTTGTTGAGTGTTTATAAACGCTATTTGATTGTTTATTTTCCTTGGAGTCTGTTTTAATGAATGTTGTACCTGACTACAACACGGGGTCTTGATCTTGATCAGATTAAGAACGAGATATGTCACAATTATATTGACAATAATTGTTATCTAGTTATCCACAACACTCCCTAGCGTGGGGACTAGCGATGTATGATATGTCACAACCATATTTGTATCATGAATAAGGTTTTGTTATTAGAAGAGTTATATTGTTAATTGGATACATGGACAGGAAAAGCATGCGGATGGGATTTGCGAGATCTCAGGATTGATAGTCGAATAGGCCCCTAAGCTAACATTGCACTACAGACTGAAAATGATAGAGACGATGAAAATGTTTTTTTTTATTTATGCGGTAAATAAATACTTATATCACTTATCTGAAGTCAAAATCGAGGATTGTAGTGCTTTTTTTTAGTTCGCCACAGTTGATCGTTAATAGCTATAAAGCGCTGAAATCGCTTCGCAATTTAACATCGCTTAATTTACCAGTTTGCTGTTGAATGCAATTAAACGTTAGACAATTATAACAAGCTTAATGCTTCAAAATCTCAATCTAGACTTAGATTTGGCAAGATACCAAGCGTGGTTTAATTTCGCGAAAGTTTAATTTTACATCTGCCTTGGTTATTCCTTTTTATGTCCTGGGCGGGGATTATATCGTAGACAATTAGGATTATGAGTGTTTCTTTATTTCATATTATGTGAACGTATTCACTGCGGTGATTGGCAGTTGTTTTTTGTGTTTACAAACTAATAGAGGAATTATAGATTGTTTTTCAACATGCACTATAGAGCGCAATCCTCCGCTTGACGGTTTACGGCTTTATCTCTTGGCGTTGCGTAGATATGTGGGGTCTCTCCACATCTTCTACCGCATTTACCATGGAGAGAATTCAGAGGATTTGTTCGGACCTACAGCTACATCACCGGACTTCAAGAAATAATACAAAATACCATACGTAACACCTCGACGTCCGTCGTTCCACAACTGGGCGTTTCTGAAAGCAGTTCTGCCAAGCACCATCACTATGTGGAACGAGCTGCCTACGAAATATTTCCGAACCAATATGACTTGGAGTCCTTCCACTTGGAGCGTACCAAGTCTTAAAATTCTTCTTCTTGCAATGTGTGTGTGTGTGTGAGTGTACATGGGCTATAACTTAACATCAGCTAATCCTCCTGCCCGTTTGCCTCACATAACATACAAAAATGCTTTTTAAATCGGTTAAATTTCTGTATAATACTCAAATTGCATAATTATTTTTCGTACCTGCAAAGAAAATCTTTTGGCGTGTTATCAAGATTTGTGTGACGTAAGTTGTTGACTACTTGTTATGCTAAAGTAAGGAATAACCTCAAAATGCAGGTTTTAAATTAGGTATATCATGCGAAAAAAGCGTTTAAACAACGAAACAGTAACACTAATCTTGTAGACATGTTTACTGATCGGAACGTATATAACATGAGTTTATTTGCCTTTAATCCAAGTTTATTGCTGTAAATGTGAACGAAATGTTCCTCTGTATCGTAAAGAGAGATGTGATATGAAAGTGCATTAGCTGATTACATGTTCTGTTTAAACAATGTATTTGGAAGATGGCGCTGATGTCTCTAAAAGATATTTCTTTACAGAGTTTTTCCTATAAATATTAGGTCCTTACATATGAAATTCGCGTTTTGTCGTACTGGCCACTTTGACCTCAAATACCTTCTCTTTGATTAGGAATTTCAAATTCAAATTTGTACAGCTATTTACTCATGTATTTGTGCTTCGATGACCGTCATTCATTTGTTTTTTTCTTCTGTTTTATTCTGTTTGCGTCACTCATTTTACAAAATGGAAAACTTAAAGTATCGCATTATTTACGAGTACGAGTTCCGCCGTGGCACTAGTGCTGCGGAAACGACTCCAAGGGTGAATGATGTGTATGGCGGTCATGTTGCAAAAGAAAACACAGTCCGTTTTTGGTTACAACGTTTTCGTTCTGGAAATTTCGACCTGCAGATCAAGCCCCGTGTACGGCCTGAGACCCAAGTTGAAAATGAAGTATTGAAGGCTATTGTGGATCCATCGCAAACCACGTCCGAGTTAGCTGCAGGCTGCGGTGTTAGTGATAAAACTGTTTTAATTCACTTGAAGCAAATTGGGAAGATTAAAAAGCTTGAAAGGTGGGTCACGAATTGACTGAAGCAAAAGGGCAAACGCGCGTCGACTGCTGCGTTACGTTACTGAACCGGCACAATAATGAAGGTATTTGAAACCGAATCATTACCTGTGATGAAAAATGGATTCTTTACGATAATCGGAAGCGCTCAGCGCAATGGTTTGATCCTGGCCAGCCAGCCAAATACTGCCCCAAGCGAAAATTAACCCCAAAAAATTTACTTGTAGGTTTGGTGCACTAGTGCCGGTATTGTTCATTGCAGTTTTCTCAAATCTGGCCAGACTATTACGGCCGATGTCTATTGTCAGCAATTGCAAACCACGATGGAAAAGCTAGCGGCTAAACAACCTAGGCTGGTCAATCGCTCCACGCCACTGCTACTTTACGACAACGCTAGACTGCACAACAGACAGCCAAATTAGAAGAGCTTAAAATATTATATTTAAAAATATTCGACTTTTTGTTCCTCCCATACAAAACGCCAATTTCATATGTAAGGACCTAATATAAAATTCGACTGTCTATGATTGTCTCTTAGGTATTAAGACTAAGAAATACAGAGGTGATGTAACCCATCTTTCTTGTCTCATCCAGGATTATCTATCCATAATTTGACTTGAGAACGTACAACTCTTAAGCGGCCGGCAACGCACTTGCGCTCTGGCAAAGAGTGTAATGAGGGCGGCGGTATCACTTCCGATGAGCCTCGAGCCAGTTTGCCTCCTACATGCGCTTAAAATAGCCTGTTAGGTTGTCAGATATTTCAGTTGAAATGGTGATGAACTGAACAATCTCGATAGATATAAATTTAATTAATTTAAACATAATTAAAACCGTTTTGATTACGGGGTCCATACAAACTTCGATAAACTCTCTCCCTAAAAGCTTTCTCAAGGATGAATAATTAAAACCTATTATTTCCAAGTCCGAAATTGGCTTAATGAAATCCTTGTAAGACCCTTTCGTGACAGTGACTTTGATGATTTTGAATTAATCGTTCTATACTTGCATTTTTATTCAGCTTTTGTACCGCGGTGTAATTGTCTTCGGACCCAAACGCTAGCTAGTATAATAGCTTTATCCTCAACGGGATTGATTGATAAACAATAATTAATCAATCAGTCCTGTAGATTTTAACTAACTTAATGGTATTACTAGAAAAAACGGTTCAATAGTGCTTTTGTGCAATTCAATTGATTTATATAATTTGTGAAGTAATTAATAATTATGTGAATTATAATTTGTATCATTATATTTTACGCGCTCTTAAATTAAAGACAATAAAGTTTAAAGTTGCCAACTTTTAAGTTGATACGGCGACACGCAAAGCGTTCTAATTAAATTTTCTTCAAGGAACAGGATGACACGGGCCATCTCGAGCCTGATTCGCAGTTTTTAAACTTCATAACTTATATTTTAATTTAATTACGCTTATAATATTCGCCTCGGTGTGACGTAAATTGGCTTAAAGTTTATTATTTATTGCTATGCAAAATTCTGTAGCAAATATCTCCGTTCAAGTGAATAATGTTTATTGGTGATAAATGTCGTTGTGTTAATATGTCGATAACAGGGATTTATGGCTGGTACAACTGGTATTGAAATATCTTAGACTGTTTTCCTTGTTTGATAGACAATTATGTACCTATTGTAAATATATGTAATCAAATTGTATCATTTTTGTAAATATTTAAAATATATATATATTTTTAGTATAATTGTTATCGTTGTATATAAATTGTTTTCTATATGATAACCAAATAAATAGATAACGATAAAGATATTCTCAACTTAAGAAGGTTGACCCCATTCCCAAATCGAAAACTTGGGCCGTCCGTCAAAAGTGACTCCATTTTTTATCAGCACTGTTTTGTTTCGAAAGTATATGAAGCAGGTGAGAGAATAACTCTCAGATTTATGGCAGTCCAAAGTGTAGTAAATCTATATTTTTCCCTTTACACCCTCCCACGCGTTGATCTACGGCCGCTGTTCGTGATCGTTTGAATTTCAAATCAATGTTTAACCTTCCAAGTTCTAAATTTGAATTAGTTATACAAATTATCGAGGGTTTTAAATGTTAAACTATTTCCGGAGTTCTATTGTGTTGGCTAACTTTTGATACAATTTCCGAATTTCGTTCATCTAGCTAATGAAAACATTGTACCTAACCACTGGGTGGATGAATTTCGGTTTGTCAAATTACAAACCTATTGGATGTTTAATGTTATCCCGTTATCAATAAATGAATAGAGAATATTGTGTAAGTAATATTGAATCCAGCGAGGAATTCCTTGGCATTTTCACTTAACTTGTCTGGTTGTTTAAAAAGATAAGCACGATGATTTTTGTGATGGGTGTCCGTAGTTGCATTTAATATAAAATTTACTTTTTGATTGATTGTGAGGTATATGCCTCAGTCTTACTGGCTTTATGTCGATTAAAATAGCGTAAAGCATGTATTGATACTAAATAAACGGTAAGAAAAAGCCATTTCCTAGATACCTACAAATAGTGATTAAAATATTCTTAACATGGATAGTACCTAATAGTAATAATAAAAATTAAAAATTTACGTAGTAGTACCAAATATAACATTATTTCCGTCTACTTTGACTTTGTTCTCTTTGGAGTAGAGACTCTTGGGCCGTGGCGTTCAATTGCACAGGCGCTAATTAAAGATTTAAGTTGGCGCCTGCTCCATATTATCGGTGATCACAGATCTGGTGATTTCCTCTCTCAACGAATAAGTATATACAGCGAGAAATTTGAAAATAATTTTGTTTCTATTTTCTATTTATTCATTATTAATAAATAACTAAAGGTGAATACTTTTAGCAAGCCCTTAGCCTCCAGTTATAAAGTATATGAATTAAAAGTACATAAGACATCGTATATTGAAAGTGTGAAAGCTTTCGTTTTGCTCTATTTGATATTGGGAGCTTCGGTTTTATTCCGTAAAATAATGATATAGGTCATGTCACGTAGCTTTTTTATCGAAATATTGAAAGTTTTTAAAGGTGAGCTCTAGAGCATTAAAGCCTTGAATTAAGATAATATAGGATTGATGTGTTGTGAATACACTGAAAATATACGTTTATACTTCTATGCGTGTATTTTAAATTTTTAAAAATATTCTTTAATATATTATTATATATATGTGGAACGTCACCGTTTCAATTGGTTTGTGACGTTTTGCGTGTAATTTTATTGGAGTTTTATGTTCGACTGTGGTGGACAGAAAAACTGTGTCTAGTTTGTGTTTGCACCACACCAACTTCTTTTCTATTTAAGATAAAGGAAAGTCATGTCAGTCAGGATTAGTAAGGAAAATCATTTATTTATTGTATGTATACAATAAATAAATGATTTTTCTTACTTTACTAGTAAAAAAATACTCGTTAAACCGTCTTCAGTCAGTTTGGTATTTTTTACATAGTTACACATTTATTTAACGTAATCCTATTGCTAATAATAAAAAATAATAATAACAAATAGTTACACTAAAAATATAGCCAAAGATGGAATACATCAAATTTACAAAAAACAATAAAAATTACACAATACACTTAACTAAGTAATACCTAATTTGGCTGTGTTGTGTAATGGTGTAAAAGTGTGGGTAGGTAAGTGATGGTGTGTATGTGGGGTATGCTCATGTTGTTCATGCGCATATAATTATATATCTTATTGTACTTTTATTCCTCCAAAGAAAACTAACTCTAAGTTTCAGTGTTCCCTTTTCACGTGAAGACGGGTGCTATATTATTTATTTCAAGCATTCGGGCGCGCAGTGCTCTACACTAAACTTCTACAGTCATAAAACGCCCTGTAGCCATTCACGAACTATTCGAAGCAAATTAGAAGTTGGGAACTAAACGCTTCGTCATAAGACCGTAAGCAAACAGAAGGAGACCATATTAAAAGTTGTGCCGAAAGTTTGGGCGATGACTATGCATTGGAATTCGTGCTTAGGTAAATCGGGAGTTTTGAACGTAAATTTTAACATAACTTTGTTTACTATGCATAAACAACTTTAAGATTATATACTGTTTTTTTTATATAACGGGGCAAACGGGGAAGGCGCTCATCTGTTGTTAAGATACATTACGAGGACTCTCACGTTGCCACAAGGCTTGCTAGTGCGTTGCCGGCCTTTTTGTGTACACACTTTTCGTTTATAGTTCGTACAACATGTATATAACATTTTCGGAGTTTAACTAAAAAGTAAATAGTAGACCGTTGAGTGTGTATGCGTAATTATTTGGAATATTTAAAAATCCATTTTCAGGTTTTTTTCATCTGAGTATTGTGGTTTGGTTATCCAATGTCAATTAATATATTTGATATCGGATTTTTTTTAATGACATGAATAATGGAACTATGATTTTTAGCAGGGTTTCCGTTGGTTAACTTAGAAAGAGTTACTCGTCGAAGTTATAACCTTCTTCGACTTTTTTGAAGTTATAAAAGAGGAGGTACTCAAATTCCGTTTAACGTCGCTTAGACTGAAGAGAATTTACTTTCCAGTCTGAGCCTGGAAAAATGGAATCAATCTATAAACTGTCTTGATGCTGTTTAACTATTTAGTTAATTTTGGAACAGCAATTCGATGAAAATAACTAAGGGTTATGGAAGATTTTCTATATCCTATTTATTTATTTATTGACACTTCGTTACACTACAGAAAATAAAAAAATAACATAATTAAGCGAGCGATCTCTTCCAGGCAACCACTGTGAGTAAAAAAAATGTATTAAATTACATAAGATAGGCAAGTAGTGCAAAAATACATGTTATACACAGTTATTAAGACAAAAACTAAACAGGAACTATTATTTTGGAATACCCATATATATTTACCTCCCTTAAGTGTATTGCGGTTGTTATACAGAATGTATAGTTTCATGCAATATTGAACTTAATAAATGTCCCTTTAAAAACTCACGGTTTAAATCCATACAGCAAGTTCTGTATAATTATATTTATTTTAAAGCTCTCTATCAGTAGGCGAGTTCGGGTCTATATTTTGGCCGGAAGCCATCTGGTAATCTTGCAACCATTAATTATACTTTAACTCGATTATACATCCGTGTATTTGAGCAGTCAAAAGTGTAAAACAAGTAGATTTATACGGTTACATTGACACAGATACGAAAAACTTATTTACTGGATCAAATATTTTTTAAATAAATTGTAACAGGAGATGTTTCCTTTTTCTACTAATATGACGTCACTACCGCTGACAATATAATATATATCCAAGAGGTCTATCATTTTATTCCCGGGTAAACAACAGCTTGCTTTCAATGACACAGATTGGACACTAAATTTGTTAATCTAATTTGTTTTCTATATCAAAAGGGTATCAACTTTCATATAAACTTAGTACGAATATCCGACCGTGTCGTTGCGTTTGTTCAAGTATTACGTATGCAGATTTACTGCAATTTTTCGCCCCCACCTTCCTCTTGTCAGCAAATGTAAGCAAAACTCGCCAAAATATTAAACGTATTAATTTTTGGTAGATCCTTGAAAATGCATTTCGTCTTCAAGCAAAGACAATGTGTAAGTAATTTGTGTAAAAAAGTAAGTAATTACTGTTGACATAACACAAAGTATAATTCTTCTTCGATGTTACTTCTTCCACTAACTTCGACTTCGATGTTATCAACAAAGCACTCTGATGCCATGCAATCCTATTGATGGAGTCGTTCTGTAGAACATTGTGAGAAAAATAATCTTTATTAACGATTTTTAAGACTCGTTAACACAAATTGAATCAGGGGGTATAATTTCCTGTCATGAGACGAGTTAAAATGTCCATAAATAAAAATGTTGCAATTGCAAACGATCTGTATGAAAATTCAATATCCGTTTGGGAAAATTCAATGAATACAAGCCAGTGATTAGGGAATTAAATGCATTTGCGTCGTTGTGTTGCTCTCAATGTTCAGTAATGAGAGCGAATGTTGGAAATGTTTTAAGAGATAAATTTTTATATGAAATAAAAGGTTAATTTGTTTTGTGTCCCATTGTCAATGTTGAGTGTCCATATCACTTAACCGCAGATTAGTTCAGCCCTTTTGTAGAACGTGGGGTTTTATAAAAAAAAAATTTCTTGCCATCAACGGTACATTAAACAATACACATTTTTTAACAATTACGTAATAATTTTATAAAGTCTAACCATAAGTCCATACCTAATGGACTAGACACATTTCTATGTCTGTTTTTTCTATGTTTTACCTATTTATATAAAAAACCGAATAAATTGAGAATCAACTAAACTAACATGATAATAACTGTTACTTAACAAAAACAATGTATTTACTACGAGTAAATATAAAGTAGTAGTAGTACTAGCGGTACTTGGAAATGCTGCAAATGACAGCTAGATAATACTACAAATAATAGACTTGACACGTGAAGATAAAGGTTTTAATTTTAATAATAAATATTTAAAGTTTATTTTTTTATAAAAAAGAGTGGCCATCCAGTCTATGGCCTAACAGCCATAAAAGGCTGCTCATGAACACCCATGATTGCTGGCTTTTAAGATTTTTGGCTTTTTTAAAGTCTGGAGGTCGTATATACGGAAAGACATCCAATGGAAGTTGATTCCATAGCTTGCCAGTTAATGTAATGACTGGAGAAGCGGACTGTGGAAAAGAAATCGAGGTTGTGTGGATGAAACCTTGATTTTGAATAATATTTTTTTAATTAGTTCTAAAGATCAAAATGAAATGATTATCTCTTACTGGATGAGGAGTTTCCTACCCCATTGACTTGAATACCTGTCGTATGTAAATCCGTAAACACGTTGATTAATTGAGAAGGTTTGCGGTGAGATCTTTGTTATTAGACCTGTATTCATATGCAAACAACTAAACGAGTGATTCCGGAGAGGTTTGTGGGTTCTTTAATTATGGATATTGCGCTAGTTTCAAGGTTCCTTTGCTTTTAGTGGGGCTGAACAATTATTACTTTGGCATTGTTTAGATAGATTTATGTTGCCCCAGATGTGATAAATGGACTCTTATAGATAAGTGGGGCACTCATGTGCGGTTGTTGAATATTCAATAAATGAACGGGGCCTTTGAATTTCATTTAATTTCTACGCAAGTGTTGGTAGTGTTTTTATGGATGAATTTGCTGTTGGTAGTTTTATATTTGGATGAAACGTATTCAACTTGAAATATTTGACATTTACACTATAAAAAATAATCAGTGGCGGTACGACCTTTATAGGTTCAGGTATTACATTTCTGTTTCATGATCATTTGTCAATAAAATGGGCAAGTTGGTGATCAGCTGTGGGCCAGTAGCGTGTGTCAGCTGTCGACTTTTTGGGTCTAAGGCAAACCTCACATTTACACTATATGGGCGTTATCAAGTAAGTCTCTGGAATGTTTTCTACGAGATTGTCTATGTATTAAGTTAATTTATTTATTTCAAAAAAGGATGCCAACTGGCTTAGCAATAAAATATCGCATCTAGATAAAGACAAACACTAATTCCACACTAAAGAAGCAATACTTTGCTTCTGTTTCTACCAAATACTTTAGTAAAGCAAATGACTACTAGCTTTGATGTCATCCACAATTTATTTTAATCTTAATTGCGTTTGTAAATAAGCAATAACAATAAGACGATAATTTGCGCGAGCCGTGAACATTGTGAAACACAAACTTACGCAATTCAAACATAATTATACTTGTTTGGGTCGTGTGAAGATAATAATATTTCGTCTAATGGTGCTCGAAATTTCATCTTGAACCTCGGGAAATTATTTGTTTGATGTTTTTACAGAGATGTAAATTAAAACGCGTGTGTTTTGTTTAGTATGTTTTTTGATGCTTTGAATTCATAATAATCATTTGGGCGGAAATCTGTATAAATTGATTCAAAATACCTTACGTGAAAAATGTATATCACAGATTATACAACTATGGTGTCATACAATGCAATGCATGCGTTTTAATATGCTGAAGAACTTATATTAGGTTACCGTATTGTATAGTTAAATTTATTCAAATTTCAAGTTTTCCATACTTGACAATGCTGAAGTGGAGACCGTGAGTCGGGATTGAGACATAAATCTAACATAATGGACTGAAGCATATGCAGTCAAGTATTGTTAATAATAATGTACTATTTACTAGATAAATATAACTGGTCGTAGGTACCGTCAAGTTGGCTAGTAAATAAGACTGTTATAAAAAAGTTAAAAACTGAGTATTTTCTCGATTGTTTTATTTTAATGTCCACGAATGCGGTACAGCGCTGTTTACTCTGCCCGCTACCGACTTTGTTTGCCCTCCCATACAAACACCCCTCATGAAGTCACAGATATACGGAAACCCTCCCTTAATTTCATAATTGAGCAAAAAAACGGGGAAATCATGAATCGGGCTTTCGTAAAATAAATATGACCCAAATTTGGGTTTTTTCGCTTATAATGATAGACAAATGTTATTGATATTAAAAAAAAACGATATTCCGAGGCATTATGGGATTTTTTGTGAAAAAAATATCAAGAAAGTTTGTCAGTGTGTTTGATTTTTAATTAGGTCGATGTATTAGTCGAAAAAGCGAGTAATTAAGTTGTGCTATGCAATTTGTTACCAGGTTATTAATTTTTTTTTCTTTTAATAATTCCTTTGTGTAATTATTGTTTGTATTATATCCTGTCCTTAGGGAGCGTTCAAGTATTATGTAACGCATTTTTTGGGGGATGCACTCCTTTTGTAAAACGTTTGCGGGGCGGGGATTGAATTACGCGTTATTGTTAATATTCTTTACCACTTACCAGTTCTTTACACTACATAATGGTAAGTTTTAGGTTTAAAGAGTCACTGGAGTTGGTAACGAAATGTTTTACTATTGAAAACAGAAACGGTACGGCGCGTTTCATAGAGGGGGGGGGGGGGGGTGAAGAATCTCCAAAAAATTGCGTGACGTAATACTTAACGCTCCCTTAGATACTTTTAAACATCTATATATGTATTGGTACTATTTAGAATTTATGGTACATATGTGATATATTTCTGAACCATCTAGAGAGTGAACTAATTCTTAAAAGGCCGGCAACGCACTTGCGAGCCCTCGTACAATCTGAGTGTCTATGGGCTGCTATCAAAAATAACTGTAAGTAATATATAATGCTTGTTTATTAAAGAAATAACACTTACACTTCAATACAATTTATCATTCTTTGTAACTTGTTCATTAATAATGATGACAGCGGTTCGTCATATATCAGAAATACTCGTAAAGCCATACTTACGCGTAGCTTCGAGATCACCTCTTAATACTTGCGAGAATTAGCAGAGCCGAGCTTCGCGGCGTATTAGCCCAGATTAAAGGCAACAATGGGCAGTGGTCCAACACAACATCTCATAATGTTTTGGCATTCAAACAGACGTCTGCGAAGAATGACTGTGCCTTTTTCGTTGCTAAATTGCCGGGAAATGTGAAAGCTGGTTTAAGCTAGCTTTGTTGAAATGACAATTAGACAATTTTTTTACACGAGAAACAGTAGGAGAAACGATGTCGCTTGATTTTTTCAAAAACATGTTTGTCTGTTGACACCTTTAGTATTGTCTTTTGTTAACATAGCTGTTACACATTAAGAAAAACACATTTTTTTTAAATTCCGACGTTTCGCGTGCTTTTCAGCGTGCGTGGTCACGGTGACTGAAGACAAAAGGTGTTAAATGTCAAAAGTATCACAGCTGCAGAGAACGTTGTGTTATCTGTATTTATTGCCCCGAAGTTGATATCGGCTAAAAGATGACGGGTTTTTGCAAAAATGACTCACGGTGTCACAAAACCTTTACTTACGTTACTATTGAGTTCGTACAGCTTATTTAAAAACAAAACTATCTGGACCTCAGATTTCTGTATCTGTTTCATGATCATTTGTCAATTTTATACACAGGAGTTCAGCCTCATGTGCTTGATACGCCGTCTTTTTTTTGGGTCTAAGGCAGTTTTCTATGATTTGCTTCACCGTTTGAACGACTATTAAATGCGCACACAGACAAAAAAGTCAATTGAGCATAGCCGGGGATCGAAGCCACGACTTCGAGGATGAGAATCGCACGCTTAAGCCACTAGGCCTTAATACAGCTAATTTACTCGTGATTTAAAGGTCCATTTTACTTGATATACGAATAATGTATATATAACTAGTATAGTTAGTAAGTTTTACATATTTAAAGAAAACACTTTTTCAACGGATTGAAATTATGTATTATTATAAACTTATAATTATTTTACATAATTTTATTTAATTTAATTGTACATAGCTTATAATAATACATTACTTCAATCCGTTGAAACAGTGTTTTCTTGTTATGTGTCAAAGTTATGTTAATAAAAGACAATACTAAGTTTTAGATAATTTCCTTCATAAGTAGTAAGGTTATTAATTTTGCCTGTTCAAAGCTTCCAAGTTTCCTATACCAGTCAAAAAGTTTTACTTTATTTTGGTAAAATATACTTGAATTAAATCAAAACGTTATTTCAGAAATCAAAACGTTATCGTTTCCTACATATTTATGTAGATAAGTTTAAGTTACTCGTAAATGATGTTAGAAATAACCTCGCCCATATATCATGAAACGTAAATGTACGTGACTGTACGTAGTTGATTTACAGTCGAACTACGTGTAAGTCACATCTGCCTTAAGCTTTAACGATATGTCACATTTTAGTATGTAATGGTGGGTAATTATAGTTTATTAATCTGTTACATAATTAGGGCTGTCAAAAGGTTCTTTAGAACCTATATATGCCTTAGACATATAAAAGTAATCCGAAGTGTTTCCTTAATAAAAAGTAGTAAAAACAAATTTTTAAACATACATAGAGTAAACATAAAAAATATAAATAAAAACAAAAAGTTTATTTAAAAATATATTAATTAGATTAGGAATTAAAAGTTTAAAAAGACGCGTGCTTTGAATGGTTTTTTTTATAAAAAACGATCGTTGCTTGGATAGACAAGAGAAAGATCATTTTTATAATTTGTTTTACCAAAGATAAGTAGATGCTAATTTTGCTTTATTATTAATTTTTTTTTACCAAGTAAGAAATAGGTGAACGTACTAAATCTCCACAAAATCATCCAAATTTTTATAAAGTGCAGTACTGTGCATTTTCAGTTTTGTGTTCGCATGTACCTTTTGACGTTAGCGATAATATCTCCTGGAAATAAATTGCTGGCCCAGATGCGATTTGATAAGCTTAACTTAGTAGAAGTGTGTCTAATATACTCACCGGTTTATGAGCTTCTAACTGTCAAATATTTCACTTTAATAGCAAACATTTTGATAGTGTACGGGCTTTTGGTAAGCTCGTGTAGAATAATGCACTTCTCAGTCCGCGGTGGTTTTTAGATATTATAAACAAATTTGGAACAACACTTTAAGTTCAGACATATTATAGACTCTTAATTGATAACTTATATAACAACGCTATTGAATATACGTATAGAAATGGCTTGAGTACTATAATAAAAATTACATTATGTTAATAATAATATTTAATGTTAATACACGTCCTTCAACTTCTTCCATTTGTCTCTCATCTTGGTTAATATTTTCCAATCATTCCCCACTAACTCTTTTATTACATATTTCCAGGTTTCTGGTGGTAGTCCTCTCTCTTTTTAAGCTTCCTTTTTTTCTTTTCTTTCGCTGCTTGTTTTTAATTTCTGTCTTCAAATATCAGTTATGTGGGCAAATTTTGTGTATTTTTATATATGCACGTTGTTTTAACTTACAACTAAACAAATAACTAACCGTGAATTTACAACAAGATTAATCGATGGACAAGACAGTAGATGTATTTATTTATTAGTAATCTTACAGCTAAGAGACATATTAAAAAACTAAATACATAGACAATGTACAAAGCCAAAACAGATTACATAGAAAAATAGAAACATAGTCACGTTAATAGACAAAAAATTAAAGATAACTGAAATTTTATTGAATACAAACGACGATTAATGTTCAATATTTATAAAAAGAAAAAACCTGATTGTTACTGCCAAACAAAGTCAAAGTCTTCCTTTTCTAATATTTCCTTACATCCTGTTTTGTGAGGTGGAAAATATCAATTTCCTCATAATTAGTGGCATAGTTAGATAAAACTAGAAATATTGGCGGATATTATGGTAATTCGTGTTTTTACGAGGCACATGGAACAATTGTGAGTCTTGTCACTTCACTTGAACGTGAACCTCTATACCAATGAGGTTATAATAGGCGAATATAAACAGTTGAGTTAATATAGGAGAACGCTGTATGGTTTCCCGATAGAGCTACCAATTCGGTATTATCTCCTATATTGAGAATATCAGCTTACAGATTAACGTAGTCAGAAACAATGCGCAATATACTTACCGAATATCGCAATGTTTTCGTTGACTCTACTCAAACAGAATGCTTAAAATCATCGGATACGGCTTAAGCATTTTGTATTTAAAGTGAAAAATTTCGTTTACTGATTGCTTGTATTCTTTGTTTATATTTATCCTTAAATAACGTACGTTCAGCATTTATATTTTGCGTTGAAGTTTTTAATTTATTGAAAAAATCGTACGAGTGTATGTCTCAAATGACATACTATTATTTAACTTGTCAATGATTATAGTACGTTACCTTTTTGTGGTTTAAACGTTTTACTAATTTAGATTATGTTGAAAATAAAAATAACGCAATATTATTATAATGTAACTAATGTTTTGTCTTTAGTACAAACACCGGCCGTAATTATTGAAATAGATGCGAAAATGTGTTACCCATATACAAATATATGGCCCCCTTTAGTGCGAAATTTCATAAATAAATTTGGTCGTAGTACCCCATAGACGTTGCCGCGGGCAGAAAATAATAAAAGTTCGTGTTGTGAATGAATCTACGCGAATTGACCACACACAATATTGAATCGTTTCCCATTTCCACGCTTCACGCAGCCGGCTTGTTTTACGAACCACTGTTTCATTCGTAAAACTACAAAGACCCAATTTAGTTTGGAGCTATTTGTAAATTAAAACAACCTAATGTAGCTTCAAATGGACTTTGTTTTCTAGATTTTTTCGACTGATACGGTATTGGAGGATCTACAATACATTGTAAGGATAAAATGTTTTTAGTAATGAACAATTTGATTATATTATGTATGTATACTCGAGTGTTGTTCAAAAATATATCTATAATAAAAAAGTTGATTAAATAAAATCAGTATAAATTTTTATTTGCTACTAATAGTTTAGTAGGCTTAGAATATTAACAGTTTTTGTGGTTGATTTTAAAAGGGAACGTGACTAAATTATATATACGTACGTATATACGTATATTATATATACGTATCAGCAAATAGAAATGTATACGCGTTATCAACCTTTTAATTCTTAGAATGCGAGTGAAGATCGCCGCTTTCGCCATACATCGAACGACCGAATTGAAGTTAGCTGTGTTAACAATGCGTATTATCTGAAGCTCAGATTCGAGAGCAAAACTATAATTGTTTTGTGAGTACCTACTTGCCGAAAAAATAGGCACAAGTTTTATTTGAAATTGAGCCTTCGGGATTATTTAAAATTTATTTCATCAAATCCCTGTGTCGTATATCTACATAACTTCGTTTTGTTGGTATTTAGCGAATCCTTTGTAAGCATCGCAATAAAAGTACAAAACATCCGGCCTAAAACGTGCCAATTCAAGCGATTCCTATTACAAAGGCCCACATGACGTACAGCTAATAAAGTCATGTATCGAACGAAAACAGTGAAATAGAGGTCTACCAGTAAATCAAGCATTTATTCGGTCGTGCCGCGTCATCAAATCATGCTCGTTGCCTCGTTGGTTCGGAAATTGTGGATGCACCTTGTTAGTCACAATACGCTGGATTTGAATTTTTTACTCTTACATAGTTGATAGATCCTAGTGTAATATGTTTGGTTTGTAACTTCGGGGCAATAAATACAGATAAAACAACTTTCTCTGCAGTTGTGATACTTTTGACATTTAACACCTTTTGTCTTCAGTCACCGTGACCACGCATGCTGAAAAGCACGCGAAACGTCGGAAAAAATTTAAAATTTAGAATTATGTAAATAACTATAAGTTTTTAATAACAATACATAGCTTTAATCCGTTCAAAAAGTGTTTTTCTTAATGTTTGGTTTAGTTACATTTAAATAATTCTTTATACACGAATTTTTTATATCATTGACATGATGTTTCGAGTGCGTTTCAGATATTTCAAGACTATTTGTGTCTATTATCCGTCTTTCCACAAATGAGAGCTTTTTGGAGCCAGCTGCACACCTATATATACGACTTAGAGTCCTTCCTTTTATGAAATGGTAAGCTCTTTTCTTGAAAGACCCTAAGTGGAATTGGTTCGGAAATGCTCAGTTGTGGAACGACATACGTCGAGGCGATACTTTCTGTATCACATAAACAATTAGATTATTATATTTTGATTTACATATGTATGTGTTGTATACAAGTGTAACACTTTGGTTTATAATTTGAAGTTTATTTATAATTCAATTATTTATTTTGGTATTTACATAAAAAAATGTTAGTGATAAATCAGTATTGCTCAGTAAAACGTTTAGCTTGTATTTAATTTTCAAATATTCCAAATGAATTAAATCATACCTTTGTCATAATATATCTGAAACGTGTTAAAGTGATGAAACATATTCTACAGTCTTTAATCTATGGGTGGGCCAGTTCAAATCAGAATATTGGATCCAGCCGTTGTAAGCCTTAATTGCCTTTACGATATTAAGCTAAGAGATATGGGATGCCCCTATCGTACCTATGTTTAATAAGTCCTATTGTGTATGACTACATATTTTACAAACATACTTACTATTCTATAAAACAGATCACTAATAGCTAGCCATACTAATTTTACATTCCTTTACAAGAACTTTTTGAGGATTAAATGCACCCGTCTTGTGCTTTTTCCTGTCAGTCTTTTGGGTGACCTCTCTTTCTTTACATTCTATACATTTCCACACAATTAGCGTGTTCATCCTTCTAGGGTTGCTAGTTCATTTATAACATGACTTACTTTTGACTAAATGTCCTATAACCCCTAGATAGGGCAGAGGGCGTCCACAGTGAGTTTCCATCGCGTTCGGTCATAAGCCTCGTGTTTATATCACTGAAATATAATGTTACAAATATATGACAGTCCAGGATATGCATAATATCGACTTATATATCTGTTAGAAAGTATTATTTTCCAATAAAACCTAATTTGCCGACCGTACTAACCCATAAGCGGCAATTGCTTTTGAATATAAGTAGCCTCCATTTTCCAAGATATTAAGTAGGAAAATGAGGCATACCGTTGGAAAATTACCTCAGAATTCATACCACTGTCGTACTAGTTACACCACTCACAGACCATTAAATTTAATATGTGCATTATATTGGTCTGGCTTGCCTGAACGAGCTCACATTTGCTAATGGGGTATGAAATGACGTCACTATACATATAACCACTCAAGATGCTAAATTATTATCATGCTACGGTTATCATCTTATTAGGTCGTAAAGCTGTGTAAATGCTCCAAGTTTAATAGATAAATGTTAATATTGTATACATGATAGCATATATTTTGATACAATGATATTTTGATACTACTAAAACAAAGCTTCATTCCTTTTATTAATAAAATTACCTTGGTTTTTCTTTGTTTAATTAATAACACGTTAAAAATCATACTTTTCTTAAAAGCCTAATCACTGAATCACGGTGTTTCGAGAGGTTTTGTTTCTCTCTAAAAAATAATTCATATTTCGGTGCTATTTCTACCATAGATAAATTCCACGATGTATAGTCGTAATTGTACTATGGTCAATAATTGCTATTTACAATTCTGTGGGTCCTTTCTCTTAAAGCGTAAATGCATAATCGTAGAGTACTATGGAAGTGAGTAAATAAGCGCTACGTGCTACACGCTGCAGGCCAAATGCTACGCAATATGGATCATAGACTACATCGTAGCTACTACGCGCTACAATGCAGTATGAACTTTATAATATTAAATACTAATAGACCATTATTAATCAACGCTTTGCTGAACAAAACGGATCGATTTTCAATATAAAATGTAAAGTCTAACCAAGGATTTTAAACTGAATAATAAATCGCAATTCCAATCCACATGTCCGTATTCCATTGCGGAGTAGACTAATTTTGCTAATGGTGTGTCCTACCGCGCATTCAATGCATTTAATGGTAGTTATTTTGCTAAAAGATCTGCCGATAACTGAGTGAGTTCAAGTGTTTTTATCGATTTTTTGTATTCAAATAGGACATATTGCATGATCGGTGGAGTCAGATAAAATTAGTTAACAAGTATAAATGTATTAATTTTAAACTTTTCGACGCTTGATTAAATAATATTGAGGCAATATGTAATGCTCAAAGTAAGGTCATAAAACTGGTTACATTTAACTTATAAATAATAAATTGTAATGAACCTCTTAAACAGATTCGAACATTAATGTTAACGTATGTTTTCAAAGACAGGTCCATAGTTAATCCATATTTTGTTGGAACATTTATCGTTCATATTTTAAAATTGTATAAGTCGATATACTAACTAATCCCTCGCATAAATCGCCACTGGTTCGCGGGTTTTAGACACAAGCGCGTAGTGTACGAATATTTACATCAGCGATAACACTGACAGCGCAACGCGGATTAGCCGTTCGGTGACAGCGACATTTGTTTCAGTACCACGAGATAATTTATTGCGTTGTGTGTGACAATTTACCGGAATAAAAGTTTAGCGTTATGACCTAGATAGTTTGAAAAATATTCGTTACTAGCTGATAGATATTGCTTTATTAAGTTACACATCTCGTTAGTCGTCTAACGGGCGTAATATATATGATAAACAGTACTCTTTTTTTATATTCTTTAAACATTTATGAACAACCAGATCATTTCTAACTTAAATTGTACAATTGAATACCGTTCGTTTTTTGTAGGTTTAATTTACGAAAGCGACTGGTACAAATATGTAATTTCATTGATCATTCATCAAGGTGATAAACTCCAACCAGAAAAACTTATAACCTATAAGAATAGTTTGGGGAACTTTAATTTCAGCTGCTTTATGTTATAAGTGTCTTGAAATAAATGACACCACTACAACTGATATTCAACAACGTAACGTACTTCGAACACTCAAAGATCACAGACATGATAATTACACGCTTTCCTTGTATAAGCACACTCAATCACTTTAATTAAGATTCCCTGTGTCAAGACAGACTCCGTAAACAGTGCTAAGACCTCGTATGGTTAACACAAATATTAGTGTAGGCAACTGTTACAAACTTGTTACAAGAATAAATTGACTTTGCAGTTTTAAGCTACGTCTCAATTTTTGGTGAACTTTAAAGCATACTCTCTCCCTCTTCAGACGTAGCTAACGTTTGAGCTGATCAGAAAAGAAAACATCTGGATCAGAGCGGTTTCCACCGGTTCCTGTCCAGCGCCTCTCTTATAACAAAACATGAATCTTTGATCGGTCCATCTGGTTGGTGAAACTACGTG
Source organism: Pieris brassicae (assembly GCF_905147105.1). Lineage (NCBI taxonomy): Eukaryota > Metazoa > Arthropoda > Insecta > Lepidoptera > Pieridae > Pieris > Pieris brassicae. The sequence goes on from NC_059669.1 coordinate 2,361,295, forward strand.
ATCTTTTGCACACAGTGTAGTTACTACGGTGTGCCAACCACGATAATTTTCTCCAAGTTATCTCCGTAATATAGGGCCAAAATAAAATATGATATAATTCGAATATTAAATATACTTTTGAAAATTCTATGTTACTTTGATTTTTGGGGCTAAAACATATTGGTTGTCTTGATGAACAAGTGTGTGTTGCGAACATAGAAAAGAAATCCATCGGGGAGGAGTTGGGGTCCAAATACACGATCTTAGTCCTAACTACATAGGCAACACTGGAATATCAAAAATCTCTATATACAGCAGAATTCTGGTCAAATGAAGTTTACATGCAATTCGTTGTTATTTGGTAATAAATAACAAATTTCTTCGTTGAAAGTTTTGAATGAGTCGTTCGGATTATTTTGTAATTCGAATGCAGAACGATTGTCGTGGGAGTTAGCAAATACAGTAGTTAGTTAATTAAGATCGAGACTTGATTAAACGATTCCGAGTTTGAGCGTGATAGATGACGGCTTCTTGTTTCTGTATTTTGTAAGGCTGTTATTTTGTTTTTACTAACAAAATAGTAGACGTCTCAGCATACTCACGCGTTACATTTTTTTTAGTGTACAATTTGTTTGTAAAATCCTGCAAGACTGAACTTTATACCTTAATAATTTGTTTGTTTTAAGATTTTTATCTTATAAAGCTAGGCATAAAGCCGTTCCGAACTTTGAAGTCTCTGGAAAGTTTTCTGACACTAACGTTGCACGTGCCAGATACGAGATTTCTAAAATAGTACTATACATATACAATACATTCTTGGCATTTGTCATAGTTCACGCTAACTCCACTAGGAAACTTAGCCTAAAACCTATTGACGCGGATATAGTCTGATCTAGAATTTAGTTTATAATATTGCAAATAAATTATCAAATGTCAAAAAAGTTTGTAATTCCAACCGACATTTCGAGACTGCAAAGTTACCGGTATTAAGGTATTACGTTTAAATGTATGATACTATAATTTATATTATCAGAGTTCATATTTGATTGTATGAGCGGAAGAAAAGGACATCCCTATATACTTGAAACTAATATGATTACAGAATAGGGCGAACACAACAGATTAATCACGCATAAACATCGCTCAATAATTCCAACCCAGTTTCACGAATCGACCGTTATTCGTGCTTAATATTTATTGTTTGGGGATACAAGTTTTTACGGGTGAATTTTCTTATATTGGATTGGAACTAGTCCTAAAAGACTTATAATATATTATATGGGCATTTGCCGGATATAGGAGTGTTTCGTTGATATTAGTGACTTGGACGCTTACGATTTCTTAAGTCGAGTTTAAATCATGGCCCTATATTACATAGTATGACTATCGATTCTAGAATCCTCAATGCAAACTTAGAAAACAACTCTCGCGAATGCTTCCTCTGTTCCCAATAGTTAAAATGGAAATTCGAAAGCAAGTGGCTAATATTCTAGGAATTAACGTAAAACTCAGTGTTCAATCCGTATCCAAACTATAAAAACAATTATCGAACAGCCAACAACAAAATTTAAATTTTCTACTGATACTATTATTTTATACGCAACTATTTATTTACGAAAGCACAGCTATGTGTAATTATTATTAATACAAGCCTTTTATACTTAAACACGTTTATATTTCTATCATCTTATTCCTTGAAGATTTTTTGTAAGCCCTTTCTTGGCAAAGACTTCCCCCAAATCCTGCCATTCCTGTCTGCACTGTGCCATGCTGTTTCCTTAATCAGGCCTATCCACCTTCTAATTTTCTTCCGCTTTTGCGTACATGTTCCACTTTCCTGTGCCTCTTGCCCCGTGCGCCGCCCATTTGCCCGTTTTTTTTAATATTTGAACTTCTTTAAATCTATTTCATTACTAAACAGTTTGGTTTTACAGTCGTTGTCAGAAAACTACAGTTGGTAAAACGTTCCGTAATCGAATCCGGTAGATTTCGAGGAATATTGGTTTCGGTTTCTTAAGAGGTTAAATGTCGGCACGAGTTTGATTTTCACCTGTATGCAAATATACTGGTCACACCTGCTGACGTATTATTGGAAGTTGTCGAAACGAGATGTTTGGATAATATTGAATTCTGACGTCATAATACCAGTTCACATGTTTTGATCGTAAGGTAGTTTCAAGGGTTAGAAAGCAAACTTTGTGAGAAAATGTTGGATTGAAAATACATTTTTCATCTTATACTAACTTTTCGATGTTTTATTGCATCTTCTATGTACGTATAAAATTTGTATCTATTATTTAAAGTACCTCAGTGTCTTAGTAATCGAGGACTTAGAGTCATGGTAAAAAAATATCAATTCACGTATAGTAAATTATCTACATACATTAATACCCGTTTTTTATCTGTTTTATTAAAATGTCTGTGTCGTCAAATTCAGTTAGAACGACCTTTTTTTTATTTACTTAATATTACGGACTCTTATTGTGCGGGGACCTTATTTTATACACATATTTTATTGAGATATTTCCTATATATATATATCCATTTCCTATGTATTCATAAGCGAGTTGGGGAAAACGTTCAGAAATAGGATTCTTATTGCACTCCTTTTTAAAGTTTACATAGCGTTATAGATACAGTATGAGCTTCGGAAGTGCCTACCTGTATAACTTGAATAACTTAGTCAATAAGGTTGAAGATATAAATTTAATAAAAGCTGTGTCGAATTGAAGAAAATATAATATCATGACGCATTGTCATACCGTACCGTATACGATCAAAATGTTACAAAATATTTTTAATCCATCTTGTTTGCGTACAGCGATGAACGTACATAATTCTGAGCGCTTCGTCGAAGGGTTCGGCGAGGTCGTCGTTAAAATTAAAAATAAATATCAAGTTCATCTTATTCGATGGACCGAATCATTTCTACGTGGAAAATTATTCGATAAAATTATATTTACGTCTGTGGCGAAGTTATATTTTTGTTTGAATGCGCATTCTTATTCCGTTTTAAATATTCTGAACAACGCGTTACGGGTCGTTAATTCGTCCTGATGTATGTACGTGTTTCAGGTCCGCAGAGCGAACGGATCGTATGGTTCAGAAATACAGAAAAAAATGTGCTTGATCGTGAATAGTGTTGACTGTAGTGACAGACGAACGTGCAAGTGTCGTGATTTACAGGAAAGTTGAGAAACACTTCAAAGATAACAATGGAATATGGTTGAACACTCACCCTAAACTGTGCTTCCGAACGCAGTGAAAACGAAACCTCACAAAACTTATATAAATTGTTGTATATATTTACCTAGAGTTACTAATCGTTGTCCTTTACAATCTTTTTAGATTATATTTCAAAGTTTTTTAAATCATCGAAGCGGTTGTCGTATTTTATGTGATATTGTTAGGTTAGGTAAATGTAAGTGGCAAAACTCGGTTGTGATGTGTATAGTGTAAGTAAGTAGGTGGTTTGGGCTGAAGCGCGGTTGGCCGCGCTGTGATGACGGTGGGTAGTGACGTGGTATTTGGTGCAGGCGCAGGCGCACTCCGGCGCCGGTAAAATGCGAGAGCGGCGACGCGCGCGACACCGCACTACCGCTCTTGTCATCGCATGTCTACTCTTCTTGACCTCCCAAGCCGGCGCATCTGGTAAGTCTAATACAGTTTAAGTTTGCGAAACTCTCATTCTTTTTGCGACGGTAGGGCTGGAGTTTTAAAGCGTCTAGACTTTGGCGCTTCATGATTACCATAATATTGAGTATAATTTTGCAATAACGTGGAAACTTGGGTCGTTCTAAGCAATAAATTGAGACCTTAGCTGAATTCTTGAATCTTAATACGAATACAATATGGACTTCGTTAAAGGAATGGGAGTTTAGCCATCTTGCATGCTAGTATTAAATTATTATTTAAGTACGATAATGTAAAGAACGAACTGACGATAATACGAAATTCGAATATAATTATATAAGGCTGATGATATAATAGCTAATTATTTAGATTTATTATTACGGTAGTGTGTGGGAATGAAAACACTTGACATGTGGCCCTATCCGATATTTTGTGCCTACTAGATAGTGCTTTAGGACAATTATTTATGTGTATTATGGAGAGTTTTGATCCCTACTGTCTCCTTTCTTCATCATACGAGCTATATTAACTCAAAATTTATTTTTCAAATTAGCGACTCCCGGACATTCCTCGGAGACCTCCAATTGTTTAAAGAAAAAGCTTTTTTCCCTTAAAGTTTATATATGCCTTATTTACGCGAGACCTGTGGGAGCACACCCAGGGTCGGTTTCTCCAGCACCAGAAGTGCCTTCTTGGAGTATTCTTTTTCTATTTAATAACGTTGCAATGATTCATTGATTAGCGCAAGTGGATCACGCCCGTCGAAAAGTGATTATTTCAAGTCCAAGTTCTCTGTTCGTGTCGGTGAAAACTGTTCCACTTTTAAACCAATCGGAAACAATTGTTTCGCCATGAGTCTAAGCTGGAATATCCTGGTCATATGTCATACCGTCAATCACATATGTAACCATGCCTTTTGGCGTCCCATTATACTAATACCAGGCATATGGACATTTTAAAAAATTGCATTTGGCTCCATACCTACTTTGTGTAATGCAATAACTCCGATTCGGTTCTCTTTATCATCACACTCCATTTTAATATCGCAAATAATTGTACAATGTATTGGCGCCAAAATGAGAAAACCCCGTGAACAATGATATAAAAATGACAGATTCTAAATTCAAATGTAATATTTTGTTAATTTTCAATTGTAACAATATTTATGGCCAGACTAAGTATATTATAAAAAGATAGGAAATATTCATAATATGAATCAAGATATACTTTAATGCTGAATATAATTAAAATCTCAGCATACTCGATAATTGGGTAAATAAGTTAGCTATTTAAAATAATTACGACAATCATCGCAAATGTAGTTTAAAAGTACCTACACTAAATACTGCCAGTACACAACTTTGTGAATGGTAATACTACTTAATGCGTGGTAATAGAGGTGATTTTACAACAAACTTTGTTACTGTGACCCGCTAAGGAGAAAATTAACATAATACTATATACTTATTACGCCTATGTTGGAAACAAAAGCACACGAGGGTTATAAGTTGAATGTTCAGGATTGTCGAAAATTGCTAGGAATTTATACAATAATTAAGATGTACATAAAAAAATAGCTTTATTTATGAATGAAAACTATTTTGCCTGTTACGTCAATTACCGATTTTTGGGAATTTCAATATCATTGACTTAATCATATAAGTGGGTGGTTGGGGTATATTGATCGCGAATATATTTTCGCCTTTAAAATAACTTCATATAAATTATCAAGCGCGTGTTGATAGCCTTATATCTACAGTTTAAAACTTTTAATTATGTTGGATTAATGAAAATAAAAAGTATTGCATAAAGCGTACTTTGTGCATCAACTCCATTACGATGTACATGTGTGAGTAAATGTCATTATAATGAAAGCCGTCTCATGCATTCAATATCTGTAAATATTTGAAATCATTCAGAAATTCAAGCGTATTCAATATTATTCAGAAAGATTTTCTTCCCATCTTTATAAAGCGTGTCTGGTTTTTATTTTCTACATACGCAAGAAAATTTTAAAAAATCTTTTTGGATTAACGTCTTTGGTCTTTCAGTTGTAATCGGTCAGGATATTGCTTATATTTAAATAAGTTTGAAATGAACAGCAGATAAGTTTATTCGTGTACAGTTTATATTGACCAAATATGCTTCTTAAAAAGACGAAAAGAATAATAGGCTGTGTAAAATTAAAAACAGTGTTCCTGACAATAATATATACCGTTCTGCATTTGGCAATGGTATTTTACTTCTTAAATTGTTATAATGTCGTTACTAGCACGCGGCGAGTCATTTGCATAAGGTAGCTTGTTGAGAACGGCTGTGTCCGCCATAAAGTGCGCCACAGGACTTATGAACGCAATTAATGAACAACAAGCAACTACCCTCCTTACGGGGCCAACAAAACAGGCCTTCGTCGGTTTCAACATTAATTTTCGATTAAGAGTTTTATTGCGCTCGTAAAAGGAGGAATCTTTTATGCTTCCATATTGGAATAAAAAAGATTTCGTATTAGAGGAAGCGCAATATATTAGGTACGTGACTATCAGTCTGTTTCGATTACGTTCGGAGAGATTTTTGGAGCTTTGCACATGTGCTATAATTATTTGATCAAGTTTAGTACGTCTTACTCAATCAGAAGCACTTTGTATTTAATTGTACTGAAGTTTAAATGAATTCAATTGTAATTAGTACTGACTTTTGATACAATATACAAGATACGTGCAAGTGTAAAACCAGAGTAACACAAAAAAGTTGTTTTTGTAATAGTTCTTCTAATACCTTAATTGAGATTTGATCTTTTTAGTAACAGGTTATATATATATATATATATATATAACAATAAGTTATTGAAAAGCAATTATAATCGCATACGTTGAAAATACAAATTTAGGAGGCAATACATACATCTCAATAGCGACAAATCTGTCTTTTTGCATTTATATAAAGGCCACATTATTTACTCAATTAATATTACTGATCAACATGTGTGAGACTTTCTGTTTTTAGGATGGTTTATAACCTTAAACAGTGTTAAAGATTAATATAATTATTGAAGTTGATTGGTGTACAATAAAAAATATCTCTGGAGGCAGAGTATCGATTTTGTAGAAAAAACCACGCCCAAGTATGATTTGCATTTTAATATACACGGGGGATAAGGGAACGAACCTGTCATATTGTTCTGAAATGTCAGGTTGAGCCCGCACAGATATAATTTTATTTATATTTTTATTAAACGTTGAGATACCGCCGGATATTCAATTAATTATTGTCGCTTATATTTAGTTATCAAAATTAAGAGCAGTGTTGGCCTAGTGGCTATAGCGTGCGACACTTAGTCTTGAGGTTGTAGGTTCGATCCCCGGCTTTGCACCAATGCACTTTATTTTTATGTGCGCTTATAACATTTTTACTTGCCATAGACCCAAAAAGTCGAAAGCGTGTGTGTGTCGGGCACAGGAGGCTGATCACCAACTTGCCTATAAGATTGACAAAATATCATGAAACAGATACAAAAATTTGAGGCCCAAATCCAAACCAAACAGTAGTCGCCAAATGACATTCAAATAGCCTCATATTTAATTATGTCGTAAAACTGTCGAAATTTCCTATAACAAAATTCTATCATACACTTAATCTTTCATTTTACGTTCTAAGTAAAAAATCTCAAAGGATTATCGCGTTTAAAATCCTATCAAGTGGCCTTATACCATCCGATAGATATTAATCTCGTCTCAATAATCGCTTTTGATAAGAGATTTTCCCTCTATACCTCAGTAATAGAAAGTTTCTGCTCGGATGGATTTTCTTATAAAGTTTAACGGGATGGGCGTTTTGGCATTCGGTGTTTGTTATTACGAACAACGAACGTAAACACTCCTTGAGATGTTAGGACAACAATCCAAGTATTTGGTATGTTTGAGTTGATTTTGCATCTAGGAATACTCCACTTCTCTCTGAATTGTAAAGGTACGCTAAGTGTTACTGGTATTTGGAGTAATTCAAATGCAACACTTAGATTTAATATTCGTACTGCTTTGTCAATTGTATTTATTGAGCGCAGTATGTATGTATTTATTATTAAATAGGACTCCTACAGGCACGTGATCAGACAGATCGGTGACCGAGAAACTAGGAAACACGGGAGTATCATATGTCCCCTTTGCTAAAGAGGCACTTTATTTTCTTAAATTAGGTCTGGTTGTCTGTTGTCTACCCTCCGGCCCAAAGCAAAACCCGATAGTTGTACGTTCGAATTACGGCTCCTACAAGGTACAATCCCAAAGATAACCCAAAACTCAAACAGGCATAAAATATACTGTTAGCTTTTAATATTTATTTAATTAAATTCTAAACATTTTTCATGAAACATATAATTAAGAATCTTGCTACAAATGCGCATGTGCAATAGTTACTCCTTTGACTCGTTCAGTTGTTTACGAATTGTTACTAATTGACTCGAACATCTCCCCGGATGGTCGAGAGAAGGGAGGAGATTATAAAAGAGGTTGTGACACATGCGCACGGGCAATTCCTTTGTTCAAGTTTGAGGTTATACAGTTTACGTAAAGTCAGTGAAATAAATTATAGTGAATTAAGTCATCATTGAAGTGTTTAATTTCCTACCCTAAGAGCTAGATCAACTAGCCATTACAATAGTTAATATCATTGAAGAATTGAGTTAAAGCGCTACGTTACTTTTGCATCTACTTAATATATTCCAATATTATAATATAGTAAATCTAAGGGTAGGATTGGAGCTTTCTGATTACCTCTGCCCTAAATCAAAGTTAAAAAAAAACTAGTTAAATATGCCAATAGAATCGTATATGCGTGTCTTAAGACAAAATAAATAATAAAATAAACTCGGCGTTATTAGCGTAGTCAAAATCAAGAATAATTGGAATCGCCAGAATCTACAAAATGTTAATCTTTCTATGAGATTACAAGGTGTGTCTTAAATTACATTCAAAGAAAATATCGCAGACTCTCCAAGCCTCTTACAAGTTAGGTAAGGCTGCATAATTGCGAAAAAGAGTAAAACGACCGACGCTTCCATCCTTCTTTATTCGGCGGATGTGAGCAAACAAGCCGAGATAAGATGCATTCAAGGCGAAATTGTGAACACGGCGAGGGTACAAAGGGAGGTTATTAAGCCAACCACTAACTAATGGACAGATAGGCTAACAAAATGACCGCGCTAAAAGATTTCTAACGAGGGTTTGATAAATTTTGTACTCAGGTTTGTTTATTAGTGCTTTTTGTTTTAGGCCGTTTTTAATAAAATGGGGGCAAACGAATCTGCTAGTTAACTAATAAAGTCTATTATATAAATATATAATCATACATTCAGCACATATGAACAATGGGTTAAGAACATTTTTGAGTTAAAGGTGTTTCATCAATAAGTCGATTACAATCTAATCAATAGGTGATGGCAGTGTTTGGGCGATTAGTTGATTAACATGCCAATCAATTGGTGGCAGTTATTATGTATAGAAACGTGGTATGGTTGTATTTATCATATTGTACATAATGGTTATTATTTCTTGAATTAAATGAGTTTTGCTTGAGATCGAAGTTCGAAACTTCTCTCTTTGTGCTCGCGGACTCACTCACCAGTCAAAGTCAAAAATCATTTATTCATATAGGTAGCACAATGTATACTTATGAACGTCTAAAAAAAGAAAAACAAAGAAAAGCAAAGATTTTTTTTAGATTAATATAGTTCGACATATAGTGTAGCAAATAATAATTAACATTCAACACAGACTATATCATTACGACCACTATAGGTAAATCATTAATATTTTATTCCATGCAAAACAGATATTCTAAGTTTAAATCTCGATTAATTACTGTTTCTGATTGAATTTTTTACATCACGGTTGTCTGGACATTAAACGCTAATACATGTTTTCTGTGTTGGTATCTTAAAATACTTTTCGCCTTTCATACGTTAAATGTTGGCACAATATACCAGCGTTGCTATCTAGAAAATCCTATCTCTAGTATCGGATTCGCACCTCTAAGCATGCATCTTAAGTGTTAAGCCTTTGACATTCTCACCCTTTATGTCGACATGACGTGCACAAAACATGGCCATCGCGATGAAAAGAGATGTAAACGCGATATGTGCATACTTTAAACGTTACCTTTACTTTACCCAAGTTAATGGATCTTCTATGAGCGTTGAAAGGGTCTTATCTGAGCTCAAGAGGTTGTATCAACTCCCTTTTGGGTTTATGTATGGCCGAAATATGTCGACAATGTAGGGGCGTATATGTTTAGGATCGAATGTGAAAAATGAGTTTAAAATTATGTTTAAACGTTTAAAGCACAGTTATTTATTTATAAAATTTGAGTTAGTTTTCAGCAATCGTGGTCAGTTAATGAATGGTACGCGTAAACCAAACACAGCATTTTATTTTTTACACTGTTGACAGTGTTTTGTTTTATTATGCGCTATGTATTTAAAAGGCTTAATGCAAAATGCTTCCCGAATTATGATTAATTTTTGTTCTTACAAATCACAATGACAATATTGTAGTAACAAAGTACGTTTGTTTATATTACATATGATTCGAGATTTTAAAGGTTTTTATTTATTCATTTTCTTATCAGTATTTCTTCAGCTACTTATTATACAATATCTCAACAATTTAATTATACACAAAAGGCAAAAACGGAATAACACAAAACGCAGTTAACTAGTATTACCTACTAATATAAAAAAATATGTATGATAAATGTAAAATGCATAATAGAAGAATAAAAGAGTTAATCATTTTGGTCTTCAACGGCCACAGATGAATTGAAAAGTAACTGTATGGGATATTTGTTTGATAAGAATAAATAATTGTAAAGGTACATCGTTGCTCTTAAACTATTCTAATGAAAATTATTATTCTTGATCCCGGCCCTATATTGATTTATGTAAGCATGTAGGGCTACTTGTTTATTTTAAGCCCGAGAGTAATGTTAACAATATTTCACAATCATCTATTCCCTTTAAGGATCTAGGGCGGAACTTGAGATGTAATGAGAAACGCAATACAACGGTTTGGATTTTAAAATATGAAGCCTTTTTATTTTGTTTTAAACTTACACAAATTTCCTGTTTCCCAATTAATTATAACAAGTAATAAATATTAATTAAACTTATTTTCAAACTTAATAATTGTATTATCTGTGCTTATTTTAAATTTGCCAATAATATTCTTTTTTTTTTTAAATATTTTCTAAATATACTATTAGGATTCAACGTACTTGTCGGAGCTATGGCGCTACTGTCAGCTGCCATTGTCATTGTATGTCACAGAGCTCATAAATTAACAACGTCAAAGTCAATCAGTTTGAAACCGATAATACTATGGAATGACTATTACTATGGACTATCAAATAGTCGTTAATTTTGTAGATATAGTTGTACTGGCAAATCGAATAAAACAAGTATTAAACTTGGATGTGAATTTACGAGCTCTGTGATGTATAATTATGATGACAGCTGACAGTAGCGCCATACTTCCGGCATAATAGTACAAATAATAGGGAATTACTCACGACTTAGTTAGTTAGTACTTTTCCAATATTTAAACAGATCAATAAATCGGGGAATACTATTTATATGAGTTGACAGTTATTGTTTTGTAACAAGTCGATTCGTCGCTCAATTTGCGCGGCAAATGGACCCTGTCTATTTTATATGAAACTTTTCTATTTCGATTACATTAGTTGTTTTTGTTTCGAGAACTTTTGGTAAGTTGAAATTGATTGGGGTTACTGGGTATTTGTTGAATATTATATTTTTGGAGAGTTCGATAATAACTGTTTTGTGTATAAATAACAAATGAAATAATTTTATTTACACTGTATAGGTACATAACTAGGAAGGAAAATGGCATGTATAGGATATACTGACCTACAATTATAGATTTTAAGTATATTGGTTGGTATATATTACGAATAATTCATAAAAAAGATCAATTAAGAGATAATATTGTTAATTAGATAATGTGTTCCAACACCGACTGTTAACTGAAATATGAACATATATTAAAAATATCCGAAGGATCTCGATACCGCACATGCTATGAAAGGCTTTCTTTTATTACACTTTCTTTGTAATTTTTATCTATATATACTTTATCGTCTCAGCCAATTTCTTTCCGTTAGGAAGCTGTATATCCTAAGTGTAATTTTAAAAGCACACAGACCGCTTCACGTACGATATAAGGCTATTCCTAAAAAGGAATAGGTCGTCGGTCAGACCGCAAGCAGACTTTATGTATACCTATTACATTAAATAGGCTGCGAAAATATCTACCCTCTCATCGTCTACACTCTAAAAATACAATTAAACGACTGGCTTATGATCACACCTTACGCAGTGTTGGAGATGCTTCTGAACCTAATATGTAGTTACATACTTCATTCATTCACTCACACATTTGCACCCACACACTCATGCACTCTGGTGAAAACAGTTGAAAAATCAAAAACAACAAATAAAATAAAAGATGTAATATATATAAATAAACATATTTATAATTAAGTTTATGGAAAAGCTGGGAACCCTGACCTGACTGATCGGTATTTACCCAGTCAGATATTAGATAGCCTAACGCTAACCACTATAAACAACAATTTAAAAACTACTTTTGTATGCATTGGTCGTGCTCCTAAACAAGACTGCTATGTTTACATTAATACAGCGGTTTCCTAACGTAACATATTGTGATTTAATGGTATTATTTTGTTAAATTAATAATTATGTTCACCAAATCTTACATATTGTAATGTACTTATAATGAATAAAGTCATTTTTATTTTATTATTATATTTGTGCGGACCGTCGCCAACTACACAGCCACACATTAGATCCAGTTCGTGTTACTTTTTTTTATTTCATATAGATAATTATATGACTAAATTAGTTTAGGAATCACTAGTATTATCAAAATCCATTATTCTTCGCTTATGGCACTCCCAATCATAATTCATAGGCTACGAAATGACCGAAAATTCTAACCAAGGCCACAGTGAGTGATTAGGTTAATAATTTTAATTATTCTTGCGTGACGGCTTGTCGTGAACAGTCCAATCGAATGTGATTACTACGATTGATGGTTAACTGGGGTTTTAACCTCTACCGTGTTATCTATATTATTTTTTGAGCCTGACTTTGAGTCTCATGATGCAAAGGTCCACACAATGATGCCCCTCAAAAATTATGGTTATAATTAATGTATGAAAATAATCTAATTTCTACCAATAGCGTTTATAGTTACGTATGTATTTTTTCTGACAGTGGTTGCCTGGAAAGCGACATGGCCGACAGTTGTTCTCGTTTTGTTTAGTTATTTTTAAGAGGATTTATTTTTTAGAAGTTTTAATAAATAAATATAGTCAAGGGAATGATTTTTTTAAATTAACTTTATTTTAGTGTTTCATCGCCAATCTGTAGTTAGCACTGTCGGCTCTTGAGCAAAATTTTTATGTAAATAGAGGGTTTGTTATGCATACTTAAGTCTGTCTTTAATCAAGCATTGACACCGTGACATAAATAAATCTAATTGAGATATAAATGTGTGATACTTTCAGACGTTTTATTAAAGTCCACGTACTAATCGTTACTGCATAATGATGGTTCTTTAACTCGTAAAATCATGGGGTAAACGAAATAAAATGCTATAAACGTAATATTCAAAGCACATGTATTTAATATACAAGGAATAATAAGGGTTCAAAACTCGGGTGACACTAAAAGGCAGGTGTGCCAGTGCCTCTTAATTTTGTAACATTTCACCCGAAAGGGTTCACTTTGAGATGAACTAAGGATGTACAAGCTCACCAACTGAATTAATTGAAATGATTTTATTGTGTATATAATGGGGGTTTCAAATGGCTTAAAGTGATACAATATGTAGAAAACATAACTATATTTTTAAATACTTATTCAAATATTATTTTTTGAAGTGAAACATCTTTGTCGGCGTTATAAAAAAAAATACCGTCACATTACTCGGTTGCGCGTCACATTATTCTGTTACGTGTCATATTTTTCCGTTACGCGACATTTTTTTCTTGTCCCTACCAGAGTTGATTCGAAGAGATTCGAAACCATTATCAACAATAATATATAATAACGATAACAATGATAGTAATAATTAAATTACAATTAATGAAATTCTATTATAACCTTAGTAGTAATAAGGTAAAATGAAATATTTCTATTCATGTCTATTATAATAAAAGCCTTTTGCTAAATTATATCTTAGTTAAATTTTACCAATGTCTGTAAAGTTGCATATAGTAGATCATTTTTCGAAAAATAAAGTCATAAAGAAGTTTTACTTCTTACGTGTGTACACGTGGGAATGCAATCCCGATCCCGCGGGATCTCGATCTCGCGAGATCTCGTGTAACTTTTCTGGATCAATCCCGAAGCATAATATGACGAGATCCCGTTCGAGATTGACGGGATTGGGCTGCAATGGTCAGCGATTCTACACACATCCGCTCGGGACGCTTGACGCGACATTACACATTACATAGGGTACATTGAAATGGACATGGACATGGAAATGGACACGATCTAGAGTAGGGATTGCATTCCCTAGCGTACACTAGTATACGCACACATTTTTTTTATTACTTGAATATGTTACAAGAACCTAGGTGAAGGAAACTATTCTTATAGAGAAATTTTGGCCTTAGTGAATAGTGCATGCTCTTATCTCAGACGTCGCAGGTTCGAATCCCCCGGCTTAGCACCAATGAACTTTCTGTCTTTAGGCGCATTTTTAATTTTTTATATTGCAGTTATGTAGAAGGTAGTTGAAAAAAATTAAACTAAATGAACTTTTTTGGCTTCACTGTTTGTAACATTTCATAAAAAAAAAACTATTATTGTTTTAAGATTAAGAGACGCATGTATTAATAAAACTAAATTGAAACAATAAATAGATACTTTTATTGCGTATAAAGTTTTAAATTGACCGTCGGTAAACGAGCGTGATACTAATTAAAACAAAACACAACATGATTGTCTATTGTTTAACACAAAAATACTAAAATTACTTGAGTCAGAAGAACCAGCTCTTCGGTCGTATGTAAAGATGTGTATAATTATGATCTTTTTACGTGAAAGAAATGTACGCCTTAATTTGCATGATTTTTTTAGCCCGCTAGCTAAATATTATTCATACGGCCGCTATACATCTTTAACCTTTAAATGTTAATCCTCAAAGAAATATTACATTAATTAATATTAGTACAGTTAATACAAATATCGTGTTTCTTGACTCAATTATTATTGGAATATTGTTTAGATTCGATGTTTTATTGAGTTTTTCAGAAAGATGTTGCCTTCAAATATTGTATTACGTGACAATATAAGATACTAGCGGACCCGACAAACGTTGTCCTGCATGAATTTAAGAAAGGTAAGAAATTGAAGATAAAGGGAAAGAGGACTTAATCAGCGAAAACATTTTCGGTAAACCAAAAATAATTCGGACGGCTCAGTTTGGGAATCGAACCCAGATCGTTTGGTTACGCGTTAAGAGATCTACCAGTAATTCTTCCGAGACTTGTACCTGAAAAACCAGCTGTTTAGTTGCAGTATAGATAAATGTTGAACACAGCAACATCTGCCGGGCTGAGTTGTGAATCTAAACCATCTAGGGCGCCACCCAAACGCATACAAAATCGTTCAAAGCGGTCTAGCCTAGCGTTTAGTGAGAAGCAGTGTACAGTAGAATTAATATATAATGATTAATGATAAGAAAATTTATAATTATAATACTAATTTTAAATTCAAGTTAAAAATAAATAATAATAAAATCACCAACCTTAGAAAATTTCACATTGATTTTTTTATTGAATCCATACATTATAGAACGAATAGTAAACCGTCTCAGTCCCCTTTATTTGAATAGTTAAGGTAATATAATATTAATCCCAGGGCCTATTTGGAACAAAACAAAGCAAAAAAATATATGAAAATTTATTTGAAATTGATATTGTGTTGGTGTATCTTAAAACTCTTGTTTCGTAACAACAGTTTCTCCTGTAATAAAACTTGATCATTGTATCGTATTCAGTGGACGCCTTTGGAAACGAAGTCGAAAAGTCCGTACATTGTACTGTAATTACATAGACACTCGGTGACGTCGAAAAATGGGGTGAAAAATGGTCGGACGCAAACAAAAGCTCGGATTGAATTTGTATGTACTATTATGAAAGTGAACACAAAGACGGCTAAACATTAAAATATGTAGGTATTTTAAAGCTATGTGCGTTGTGAATATTGTTGATATATTTTTATTAGTTGTTAGTAACATAAACTTTGAACTTATATCGGACAGACATTTGATGAAGGTATATATTATAATACATAAACACACGTTGTCTGCCTTTTAGGAATTGGTAGGTGCGCTCCTTTCTTGAAGGACCCTACGCATTTGTTTTTTTTTATATAAAATAGGGGGCAAACGGGCAGGAGGCTCACCTGATGTTAAGTGATACCGCCCATGGACACTCTCAATGCCAGAGTCCTTGCGAGTGCGTTGCCGGCCTTTTAAGAATTTGTACACTCTTTTATTGAAGGACCCTAAGTCGAATTGGTTCGGAAATACTTAAGTGGGCAGCTCATTCTACATAGTGGAGTTGTCCGGCAAAAACTGCCTTCAGAAACGCTCAGTTGTGGAACGGACGTCGAGGTGATACGAATAGTTTTGTATTCTTCTTTGACGATAATGAAACCCAGCTGCGGATATTAGTCCTTGTCGCTTGGATGTATATGTATATGTAACACGACATATGTTATAAAATTCAATTGAATTTACGTACTCGTAGATAGTAAATAAATTAATGTTTATTCCTTAATTAGCTGTGGACACGAGTTTGCGTTTAGTATATAAACATAATCAAAACTCTGTTATCTTAAGCAATGTAATCTATGTACATTGCGAATGCAAGCTCGGCATTCGCCCAAACACTTAGTGCTAGACTCGTAAACATTTATACGACGCGATAATATCTTCTATCATATGTCGTATTCTAAAAATGAGCGAGTATTACGACTTACGAGCTGACATTAAATCGTAATGATGTAACACATTCCTAGTACAATGTAGATATTGTAGTTGGAATTATTTGTAAGGAAAGTTGTAACATTTAGATTGACGCAGAGAGAGCCTACCAATTCTTAAAAGCCTAGTAATGTGTGGGCGGCGTTATCACTTAACATTAGGTAAGCCTCTTGCCCGTTTGCCTCCTGTTAATAAAACTTGCTATCTCGCGATTTCTCTCTGATTTTTGGTCAAGGGTTCGCTTAACATGAAAGCATGTTGTGGAAACAAAGAGGTTGAGGTTGCCATTACGATTATTCGGAATTCAAATTTATTCTTATTTTAAAACTATATAATAGAATAGATTGTTTATGAAATATTCAAATAAAATAGCTCAGCCATAATCCTTTTTCTTTCCTTCAGAAAAGATTGTTCTTTGTCAGACGCTAAAAATATTTTGTCACATCATTTTATCTATCTGTTAAATGTCACATGAGTGATAAAGAAACATTTATACATATAACAATAATCTATATTCATACTGATAATATTCCAACTTCGTAGATGTCGATTTGCCAGCAATATATCCTTGGATGTTAGCATTTAGCTGGACTTTCGCCAGGACACAGATGATTAGGTTCACTTTTAAAATTTAACACCGTTAAAGTTATTACAAGTATGTGAGGGGAATATACGCTGCCGTTTCGCCAAAATTGAGCTGAAATTTTATTAAGTAAGCACTATGCAACTCTATGAAAACTGTCGGAATTTCTAATTCACATATGGTAAGGCGGTTGTTCTATTTTTAAATTTTGCAAAGTGTTGCCTGCTAAAATATTTATTATGCATTTTAATACAATAATGTGTGTTTAGGAGAATGACCAATAGCGTATCAATTTCGGGAAGGAAGTTTACCCCTTGTTCTATTAAAAAAAGAGAAAACTCGTCTTGGACATATAGCCCGCAGAGGTCCTGAAAAGCTTGTGGCGACTGGTAGAGAGGAAGGCATGAGACTCCAATATAGAGCCCATACTCGCTGAACTATCCAAGTTGAGGTTTAAGTTAAGGCGTTAGAATACACAGGCTCTAAGTATTTCCGAAGGTGGACCTTCAGTGACGGAGAACACGACTAAAGATTATTCTAGGATATTTATAATTAAATAGATTTCACTCGGCAGCTTGAGGATCTCTGACATACAAAGGGCTTCTTTGTCCTGGTGGACAATAGACTACCCCACGCACTAGTCCGTGGTCGTTATTTTAGTTGTTCCTTGTATGTAAAACTTTTATCCGTATACATCAAATATACGAATTAAAGTTCTACACGAGCTATATTATCGAATTGATCGGCAAATGGCTCACTAAAATAAAAAAGAGGCGTTTCTTTGTTAAAAAAAACTTGTGCGAAGTGATATCAATATAAAAAAAATTGTTATTTAAAAGTAATTTGCAGCTAAAACCATTTTTCAAAGATTGAGCCAGTGTATTGAGCTACTTTGTCCAGTCTTCAGTAATCGATTTACTACGATTTTCGCTTGCGAAGCGACTTCCCGAATGGTAGAGCCACTAGCAAGAAAGTAAATTTGTTTTCTTTTTAACTTAGTTTTTACTTTCATAAATATCTTTATCTAATGACATTAACTTCGTCCTTGAGCTTTCGAATTGCTTATTAATTTGTTTCGAGTCATGCTTGAATTTTTATGAACGATGTTTTCTTATTAATTGCGACTTGTATTCCACAAGTTGTCTGACCGCAAAGTAATCGTAAATTTTCTCGTATTTCCATCCACCGTTTTGACCTTTATTGGGCAATTTTGAAGTTACGTTTCGTGTCTTGATTAATTTTGTAATATCAGGTTTCAAGTACGAATGGAAGTAATGAAATACATTTTTGATATCATTTATCTTTTGTTAGTAGTTAATGTGTTGTTGATATTTATATTATATACACTATAAATGTACTAGAATATTTTTAATTTGTCTTTAATATTTTTTTAACTTAATGTTGAATGAATTAAAGTCCATATTTATAGTATTTTATTGAGTTAAATTTGCATGTGTAACTAAAACATAAAGGATATTCCCTCTCCGACTTTTCTTGTGACTCTGCAATGTACGTTTAATCTACTGTATTCCATCAAACCTAACAGAGCCCAGGTACTACTGGTATATAAACAATTGATTGACATATATACACAATAAATACTAAAGTGCCTTCAAACTTCAAGAAGATTGCGTAAGATATAAGGCCGCCAGTTTGATTTAATTATGTTAAAAAAAATTATATTGTAGTGTAACGAAGTGTAAATAAATAAAAATAAAGATTGACAATTGTCTTTTGTTTTAAATTTGAAACTCGTAATACAAAATAATATAAAAAAGCTTCAAACCAATCTTGATTATGAAATAATTTTCCTAGCTTTTATCTATCTTTGACCCCTTTGTAAAAATCAAGATTTAAAGTGAAAATCACGCCGCTGCGTCAAGATAGCCGCTCTGTCACATCAATCAGAGCCGAGCCTCGGAGATTAGGCTCTGACGTATCAATTTATAAGACAAAGAATGAACTGTCAGTCTTGTGCAGGATTAACGGGGGTAGGGGCCATTGACAGCTCGTGGTGCGCTAATAGATAAATCTTTATTTTTATAATTTAGCTTTTACTCATAGTTGAAATTTTCTAAGACAGATAAGAATTTCATAAAAATTTGAGACTGATTTACGCAATTGTTAGTCTGTGCGAAAAGAGAAATGGTTTGAGATTTATGTACGCTGCACTGCTAAATTACTTTTTTTGGTATTAACAACATTTATACGTCATTAGTTAGACAGTTATCACTTTGATAAAATCAAAATAGTTTTGTATATAAATATAATAAGTTTTTTTTTTATTGGTGCCATTTTCCGCACAGACTACATATATGGCGTAATGTTGGTTTTTTAAATATTTATCACTCTAACTACTAAACTACAATTTGCAATTGTTTTGCAATTATAAATTGGGATATAATTTGCTTATAAATCACCTTACGTTACAATTTTGATACCGAAGTAGCAACGGTCAAACTTGCTAAAAGGAGTTAGGGAATGTGCGGTTATAGGTAATATCATTAGAACTGTTTGTGAGTTCACGTTTGTTGGGTAACTAAGTTGGATGAAACCGCGGGCACATCCACCGCGGAAGCATATTTTATGAACTTGCTACACCGCTCATATTTTACGATAGAATTATCATGAATTATTTAACTTTTGGTCGTCTCTAGGTGCTTTGTGTACGCTCTATATACAAGTTATAATGTTTTCATTGGTATGTATATCATTGTGTATCATTCATTCATCTACACATTACTCATTTATTAAACAAAGAGAAAATACAAACAATTTTGTGATGCTGGAACATATCACAATGTTGCCATTCACCGAAGCGTCGATATTCATTAAAATAATATTATAAGACTGAAAAGCAAAATTAACTTCTTTTATTAATTACTAATTTCTTTAAATTAAATTTTAAAGATTAGGTTCAAAGTGCGGCAGTAGGAACCCGTCAGGACCCCCGTCCTGGAGGTACAGGCACAGTCTTTAAAGTTGACTATGTTGATGAAACAGTTATCATATTAATTTCGAACACAGTCAAGGCAAAATACAAAATACCATCCGTATCACCTCGACGTCCGTCATTCCAGAACTGAACGTTTTCTAAGGCAGTTTTTGCCGCGCACCACCACTATGTGGAACCAGCTGCCCACTGAACTATTTCCCAACCAATTCGACTTAGGTTCCTTCATGAAAAGAGCGTACCAATTCTTAAAAGGCCGGCAACGCAATTGCGAGCCTTCCATGTGAGTGTCCATGGGCGGCGGTATCGTCTAACATCAGATGAGCCTCTTTGCCCGTGAGCCCTTTGCCTCCTATTACATTTTAAAAAAACACAGCATACGTATAACAATCGTAATTTTATCACGATTAATTGATTGGATTGCTAATATCAAAATGGCTTAAATGCCTTCGAACGTTGAAAGTTTCTGTATGTTCAATTAGAAATCGATTTATACTTAGACTACTAGATTTTCGTTTAATTGCTATTGGAATAGCCACGAGAGAAGTGCTAAGACAAGAACTAAGTGATGGTAATAAAATGTTTAGGAAATAGTTCTTTCACGGGTTTTATATCCAAGCGCATTTGATGAACTTTCGTCTTGACTAGAGTATATACGGGCACTCAAGAGTCACTGAATATATCTTTATTTTGAAGTTAACATTGCAATGGAACGCCAAACTGATTTTTTTTATGCATGCTAATGGCAACGAGAGTATTTCTCAATGCCGGAGGGCTCGAGAGTGCGTTGCCGGCCTTTTAGGAATAGTACGCTCCTTTCTTAGAGACCATTAGTCGGAATATATATAATTGGTACGGAAATACTTCAGAGGGAATCTGGTCGCGGTGATACTAGTGGAATTTCGTATTCTGCCTCGATGACGACTTTCAACTGAAAGTATTAAATTAATATTTAATATTTAAAAAAATAAATCTATGGCGCTAAAACCTTTTTAGGTCTGGGCCTCAGATTCTGTATCTGTTTCATGGTCATTTGTTAATCTAATAGGCAAGTAGGTGATCAGCCTCCTGTGCCTGCCACATGCCGTTGACTTTTTGGGACTAAAGCTTCTTTTGGGATGATCCTCACGATGCAGATGTTTTCCATCACCGTTCGAGCTAATGTTAAATGCGTACATAGAGAGAAAATCCATTGGTGCACAGCCGGGTCTCGAACCTACGATCTCAGGGATGAGAATCGCATGCTGAAGCCACTATTTTAAGTTTACAATTTTAAGATTAAAAATATGTTTATTATTGTATCTATATTTTTCTATACACCATCGATAAGCCTTATTTCCAAAATATTCGTTAATCGGATTTGTTTATTTTGGTCCTTTAGTGATCGCTTTTAATTTTATAATATATAAAAATAAACTTAATTGTTTTCTTATAAAATGTAATATATAAACTATTTATGTATAGAACATGGATCCCCTGGAGGATCAGATATTATACAAAAAATAAGGTGTAAATATATCAGAGATTGTAGTTATATTATTATCTGTAAACAGAGTTTGTCCAGTTATTAAGAACTACTCCATGGTCCGTTTTCTGGTAAGCGTCATTCATCAATTATATGTTATCCCATAATTATTTGTGGAAGTAGGAAAGACTTATCAAAATAGAAACTAGACATTTATATCTTTAAACAATACAATTCCAGGCTAATCTCGTATTTATGAGTTTCGTAATACGAATAAAAAAGTAAAATTGCAAGAGATTCTTGTTGCTGCAGGAAATATAGCAGCGGAAGATAATTGTTTTCCTGATTAATTCTGAATAAAGAAAAACCAGTATAACGTGATCTATGAATACACAGCGTTTGTTACTGTAACAACTAATGGTTCTCCTTATCTACAGCGGAAAACTTGGTGAATTTTTAACACATAACCTAATGGCATTTTGAAATTTAGCATTTTTTATGTTCTCGAATGTTTCTATTAGTATCTGATCTTTATAGGTGATCAGTATTGTGCTCCGATTTGCAATTATTTCAGGGAGTAGTATTAGTATCTCCGAGTATTGAAGTAAATAAATTTATGGGTTGCATTCAAACAGTTTGTTTGTATTTTTTTATATTTGATTTCGCTGGTCGTGTCCGCATGTTTAAGTGATGGCGGCGTCGTCATATTTTGCAGATGCTTTTTTTTTATAAAATAGGGGGCAAACGGGCAGGAGGCTCACCTGATGTTAAGTGATACCGCCGCCCATGGACACTCTCAATGCCAGAGGGCTCGCGAGTGCGTTGCCAGCCTTTTAAGAATTTATACGCTCTTTTCTTTATTATTTTTTATTTCTGATTATGATCTTTTTGTATCGTTTTATTTTATCGATCGATCGAATCGATTTTATATTATGAAATATAAAATCTTTTCCTTATGATTGAATTTTTAATATCGATAAGACCTTGAAGAAAACATTAAATCCGAAACGGACCAGCTAGTTACAAATTAGATTTCCGTTCGTTTTTACATAAAAAATACCCCAGCAAATTAGCTTACAAATTGATCCATTCGTATTTCAGAAGTTAGCCACGAATTCTGAGCAATGTTACCGAATTTTATGGAAATATGTCGACGTATGCCATTATAAATTGGTAACGGTTGGGTGGTATTCAAATGCCGGAATACAAAATCATTTCGTTCTCATTATAGTTTGGCCGTGTTTTTGTATGACTAGATGTTTGTTTATTTATTAGCAATCTTAAATTCGGTAACATTGCTCAGAATTCGTGGCTAACTTGTGACATACGAATGGATCAATTTGTAAGCTAATTTGCTGTGAAATTTTTAAATTTATATGTATTAACTGCCTGACAGTATCTATATAGTTATGTAGCGTATATAGCTGCAAGCTGCACTAGATAACTAGATATATGAGAGGGTGGAATGTAAGAACCTTGTACATGTTATAAAAGAAAAATCTTAGATAATATACAAAACAGATAATATTGTTAAACAAACAGAAAACATATGTCAGTAAGTACATTGATAAAAATAGGCAATTGTTACTGTACAGCTTGCCAGCCAGTTAACTGGGAAATGTTTAAATTTATATGTATTACTGCCTGACAGTATCTATATCTATGTGTAAGAACTTTACAACCCCTAAGTCCAAAAGATGTACACTAACAAATAAATAGTGGATATTTAGATAAGTACGGGAAGTCCGCAACAAGAGATCTAAGGTTAACAGACGGAGCCCCACGGGTAGGAACAAAGGTTCAATATGGGATTATCTCAAAGCTATCGGGCAGTCTCACCACGATAATTAAGGGCTTGAAGTGGTCTTCGCCACTTTGACGGGAAGCGAGAAATGAATAATTATCAATGAAACAATATCTTAAATACTACTTACACCTAGTCACCCGTACATAAAATTATTCTTGTGAGCTGTTGGTATGGTATATCGCGTATACCTTCAGCTGTTAAAATTTAGAACAACCACGTGAGCTGTGTCAGCAGTTGGTCAATGTTAAATGAAACCTGAAAACTCGTATATAGTTTGTTAAATAATTTGGTCACCTAGAATCGGCAACAGTTTCTATTGTTAATAATTACATAGCTGTTAATTTGGCTAGGATTATCAAATAAATGTTGATTGAAGAATGAGAGATTGATTAATAATAAAACCTGTTTTCTTGATTTTTTTAATATTACATTAATTGCAAGCAAACGGGCAAGAGGATCACCTGATGTGAAGTGATACCGCCGCCCATGGACACTCACATTGCCAGAAGGCTCGCAAGCGCGTTGCCGGCCTCTCAAGAATTGGTACGCTTTTTTCTTGAAGGACCCTAAGTCGCATTGGTTCGGAAATACTTCAGTGGGCAGCTGGTTCCACATAGTGGTGGTGCGTGGCAAAAACTGCCTTAGAAAACGCTCAGTTGTGGAACGACGGACGTCGAGGTGATACGGATGGTATTTTGTATTTTGCCTTGACGTCCGATAATGAAACTCAGCAGCGGGTATTAGACCGAACAACTCTTCTGAACACTCCCCATGGTAAATGCTGTAGAAGATGCAGAGAGACCCAACATCTCTACGCAACTATAACAAATTCCTTGACCTTAAATTCTCAAGTAGAACTTAATTCTATGACAGCGTGAATTGCAATAAAAAATATATTTTATAGATTTCGAATATGTGTGATATGGTTTGTCAAGTTCAACTATAGGCCTTCTTATCTTGATAATGTAAATAAATTTGTTTTTGTAATACAGGAAAATATTTAGTCACTTTGTTTGTTATACCTGTTGCTTAATTTACTGACACTAAATTCGATTATAAATAGTGGTGTAGATGACATGTAAATCTTTTATATAAACGTGGTATTGATTATATCTATTCACTATAGCTAACAAAAGACCCTAAAAGAAATACCTAATTTTAGTACGTAGTAATGCTAGCATTCGCGTAAATTAAGTTTGTTTCGTGGGGAAACGAAATTGGGTGGAATTGTGGGTTCTTTGATATTGAGAGTGAGTCTATATCAATCCTAAATGATTGAATAAGCCAGTCGTCTTCGAGTAAGTAATGAATTTAGTGTAGAAGAACTTATTTCAACAAAAATGTATCGGATAGACAATATTAAAAAAATACAGATTAGCAATTCTTTCAGGTGTCAGTTCATCAATAGACTGATTTAAAAAGTTCCTCAATAATACACACACACAATATTAGCATAAGGCCAACTATTACCAGGATGTTTTTACTTGATTTTTTTATAAACAATTGTGATCAATTGTTAATAGATTCTACTTTAATCATCATCAAATATCTGTCAACTTGGCATTATCTCGCTGATCACTGCTCAGCACTCGAAATTACTTGTTATGTTAATAATGTTATACATTCATAGTAAAAACATATTGATATTAATTGTTATATCAATATCATCATGAGCACACCCCACACACTCACTTTTATACCATCAAACATAACAGCCGAATTAGGCGTTACTTAGTTCAAATGCAAGTATATTATGTGTAACGTATAGGTATATAAAACAAGTTCCCAACATTATAAAACGAAAGCAAATGTTTTCTCTGCAAATAATAGTTTTCTTCGTAAAATCAATATCAAACAAGCCCCCATTCTATAAATTCCTATAACAAACATTTGTCGGTTATAAAACTTATATTAAAGGTTCCGACGGCCGAGTTACAATTTACATATGTGGTCCTGTGTAAGCAGTTCTATGGAAAACTGAAAACTTGAAGTCACGAAACATTTACGACATAATACATAACAAGCTGTTAAGAAATATTCAATACTTTAAAATCTTTATTGCTATTCAAGTTATGTATAAGTATGGTGTTCGCATTTGGATCACCTTTCTTGGGCTAAAACATAATTTTAAGGGTTTTAGTCCGGAGTTTATAGAAGAATAAATCCATTTAACCGTATTTAGACCAGCTGGGATGTTCTTGAAAGTACTCCAGAATCATTAGCTCATTTCCACCCCTAATAACAATTTGTTGAGTGCCACTTTCGTCTTTACGGAAGAGTTATATATATGAATACGATTGAACACAATTTATGAACAAACTATGGGTAAATTGGAATAGTTATCGTAAACTGATAGTAATAAGTGTTTGTTTGGACAATTTACACAACGTTCAGTTTAAGTTAGACGGAAGCACATACATCGTTCGAATAATAAATCATATTGTTTGGAAAATCTATGCGTTCGAGTTAATTGTAGCTAGCGTTATAATAACGCATACAATCTTTATCTTGTATAGGTTTGTACCTACTAGGGTAGACTTTGGTTTCTCTATTTGACGAGGGAATAGTATTTCCGAAGCAATTCAACGAAGGGCCCTTCAAGGTTGTTGCGTACCAATTGTTAAAAGACTGACAACTTCCGAGCCCTATGGCAGTGTGAGTGTTTATTGGCGGCGTTATCACTTAACATCAGATGAGCGCCCTGTCCGTTTGCCCCCTATTACATAACAAAAAATAATACATACATATACCTATACTTCCAAGGCTTAATAATACAAAATGTTCAACGACAAATTGCACCTTTCCTCCCGTGCCAGTAACACACTCACAATTTAAAACTTGTAACCATGTATATGATCACGAAGCTTGCTTATTACATAGATGGAAAATATTGGTACTTATTATTATATAAACGGCTTTCTGTTCATATATATTGACTTAAATTTGGGAATATTCCAGCTATTATTACGCCTTTTTCTCTCAGATCTCCACTTGTTTCGGTCCTGTACCCCTCTCGCTTCATCAATTTTTTGTTATGGTTACTTTTATCTTGTCACTCCTCTAGTACCTCCCGGATATATCTGGTGTGTACGACAAGGCCTACCCACCAGATATCTCAGATAACATTTTTATAATCTGACGCACTCGCAAGCCTTCATGTATTGGGAGCATTCATGCATCCTTCGGCTGCGGTATTACTTAACATTGGGTGAGCATCCTTTTCATTTGCCCCCTGTTTTATAAAGCATTGTATTTATTCGGTTATAGTAATTATTTGTTTAAATGAAAAAATGTGTATATATAACTCCACAAAACCTCAACGCATAAACGTAGACAAACATAAAAGCTACTGGACAATATATCGACACAATATTGAGGTCGACGAACTGCCTGCTGTAACCGTCATAAACTTAATTACACCAGTCGTCACGCAAATGACAGTAGACCCAATTAAAACATGATAATATCATTTCAGGTAACACTAAGCCTTTTTTATTGAAACCTTGTCCATACATTATTTAATTATCGATTTCGTATTAAATGCTTGTATTATCTTTTCATCGCAGCGAAAACAAACGTTTAATTCCATTCTTTTTGATCCCAAACCTCCTGTTAATTTTAAGGAAAACTTCCATTTTATTGACTCCATAATCATATTTCCTTTCGTTCCTCTCTTCACCGGTCACTCTTGTTCACTTCGCATAGATACAAGTTTATCAATTCCTCATTCAACGTCATAGCCCTTCGATTGCGGATTTTTCTCTTTAGCCGTGCAAAACAGACTAAATTTACATTTGAAACAGTTTACAACATTGTACTACTAAGCCTTTGATATTGTTTACCTATATGTATTTTTATATTGAGTGTATTGTTTTAAGTTCGGTGTTTTGAGCAGTGTTGGCCTAGTGGCTCAAGCGCGCGACTCTTACCCTGAGATCGTTGGTTCGATTCCCTCCTGCTACGCACCAATTGACTTTCATTATATATGTACATTTAACATTCGGTAAAGTAAAACATCGTGAGGAAACCGGCTTGCTTTACATCCAACTGGAATATATCAGGCGCAGGAGGCTGATCACCTACTTGCTTAATAGATTGACAAAAAATGTATCATGAAACAGATAGAGAAATCTGAGGCCCAGACCTAAAAAGGTTGTAGCGCCACTGATTTTATTTTTGTTTTAAGTTCTGTATATTTTTTAATGTAATTGTTTTTTATGTTTGGGTTGTCTGAAAGAAACTGCTTTTAGCACTAAGACCGCTAACTTACATCCTTTGGCTTCATTAATTTAATCTTATTTTGCTTCTGTTTTGTGTAATTGTGATTATTATTATTATGAACATTTTTCGGCCATTACAAAAATCTTGTTATATGTACTATAAACTAGGTAGTTTTTCAAACGAGACGAAAGTTTATGAAGACTGTTTAAATAGGGAAAGTTGCGTATCTCGGACACGGTTTGCGTCATCATCGTTACGACTTATTGCAGCTTATAATGATAGGCAAAATTCATGGTTGCCGCGAACGTTCGGGTGTGGACCCGGCTTCCACCGAGCAATTGTTTAGACTAGTACCCGGAAACTTAAATTATCAACCACTCGTAATAATGTGTGCCTTTCTGTAATAATGGTGATGAAGTTTCACGCTATTTACATGAAGCGTGAAACTATCTCAATATATGTTGAAATTAAGGCAACAGAAAAATCATATTTAACCTTAATTTGGCCAATTGTATGTATTATCTGATGATTCGTATATTGGGTAATTTGAGCGGTATCGTTCGTATTAAATGGGGTTGTAGATTTTTATGTGCTGTTTCATGATCACTATCGCTTTTATAGTTACAGTTTGTATAAATACGCTCTCGTGTTATCTTTTATCGACCATTTCACTTTTGTCTACGTTTCAATTCGGCTCAGTAAACATTTTATAATTATTCCGCTGTATTACGTGAATATTCGGGTTTATTATGAATGGAATGCTGTTGAATTTTATTTTATATTCATTACGGGGTGATTACAGTTTATTTCCAATGTATTTTTCGTACATAGTAATGTATATTTTACTATTTTAAATAACAAACCTGTGTATTTTGTCATAGAAGGAGCCGACCTGTATTACTCGAGCCAGATTAAACTCAAAATGAAATTTTTGTCGTAATAACTCACCAGTGCTCAAGAGTAGAACACAATGACTATTTCAAACTTGGCATTAAGAGTGTCCATGGGTACCACTTAACGTCAGATGAACATCCTACCACTTTGCCTACTGTTCTATTTAAAATATTATTGAAATAAATAATATTTTTTTATACATTCTTATAAATAAGTCTCGTGTCACAATGTTCGTTCCCGTACTCCTCCGAAACGGCTAGAACGATTCTTATGATATTTTTTTATGCATATTCAGTAAGTCTGAGCTTTGGAGATTGGCTACTATCTATATTTCAAACCCGTAAGTGATAAGGGGTGTCCACCCTAAATTTTTATTTTGTAGACAATTATTTTTTGTTTCTATTTTTTATTATAGTAGATAGGTTATTTTTATTAAACTAAAAAATTTTTTCCTGGAAATATATACATGGCAAAACGATGTTTGCCGGGTCAGCTAGTGTTCTTATAAATATAGAAATATTTATTATAACCCTCACTGTAAATATATAATAATATAAATAGCAATGTGTTGTATGAAAACAGGAAGCAAATTACCATATCTTTCGTTAGGTTTTTCCAAGCCGTACGGTACTATTAAAGGCCAGTAGTTTCCTCTGGCCAGGGAATATCAAACTCTTTTTGCTATCGAGATTTCAGACTGACTTGCATTTCCGCTTACATTGGGGAATTTCTTGAACCATTAGAGCACTGCAACTGGCTTTTATGTACACTTCGTGTTAGTATATGGCTTTATTAACAACTATGTGTTTTGCATTTATTAAGAGAAACCTTGTATGGCTCAGTGCTTAAATGTTAGGTTTATCCTAAGTCGAACTTGTGTTTTATTCAATAAAATTACAGTTTTGCTTGGCGCAGTCTTAAATATATAATAATATATATGTAAAGAGGTAACATTTTGATCCTACTTACTACTTTGATCGTATTTGTCGCTGACAAATGATATGTAAAGAATAATAATAGATATAGTCCTCAGAGGGACTTACTACATTTTGGTTAAATAAACTATTTATTTAATAATCCTACAGCTAACAAAAATTATATATAATAACAAAAAATTAAACTATATAGCCAGAGATGGACATTACATACAAAAGGGTTTAAATATTTACAAAAGGGAACGAAACAATAAAAAATATTCAATACATTTAACAAAGTGATAACATAATTTGGCTGTGTTGTGTAATGGTGTAATAGTGAGAGTATGTACGTGAAGGTGTGTATGTGGAGTATGCTCGTGATGCAGGTAATTTTGCGCTATGGATATTCTTAATACTCCTTTTAACCATATTCCGCGAGCTTAAGCAAGTCAAGGCTTAAATATTGATCGTATGTCCGGGCATAGTTAATGTTGATGTGAGGAAATTCTAAATTCTAAAGTAATATTATATAAAGGGTCATTTTAATTGTTGTAAATGTCGAGCTTAAAAGAACACTCAAAGAAGAAAAGCGCTTTAAACTTTATCCGACTTCATCAATACTGAGCTCGTTCAAAATGTACTTTTTCTCCACTTCATGACCATTACAAGTGGCTATAAAGAGAACGGCTGAAACGGTCAGTCCGGGTTTCAGGTCAGTCGGAGCCAATCTTTTCCTTTTCGTAGACAGCGTTGAAATATTAATATAGCGGCGAAGCAATGGGAATACGTGGCTATCATTTTTAACATACGCCGACGGAATAAGGATCTTCAATTGGAGTGTGATTTTGATTTATTTCCGCTGTAATAGATATAAGAAATGGGACCAGATTTGACCTCTATATATGAGGGATTAAGGTTTGAAATTGTTTACATGTAGTTACTGAAATCTAAGACGCAAAATTTGTATGTAATTAATTTTATTCCTCACATGGTACCCCACACAGTATCACATGGTAAAGATAACTATATAGAAGTGAACTATAAGACCTATATTAAATTTCCATTGAAACATGAATCCAATTCAATTAACAGACCTAAAAGGTCACAGGATTGTGAGTTTTATACCCCGAAGGTTATGTAACAGTACATTAGTGCTTCAAACTTAACGAATCAATGGAAAAGCCATACAAAAGCATATAGCGTAATACTTGTCCACACCCATTTCTCTTGAATCCGTTTGTATTTCCCGTTTACGTAATTAAAAGCAAATTTTCGGTCGCTAAATTACTAGATTTCATTCAATTCGTGTTCTGTTCTCTCGGTTTATTGATCCATAAATATGATATTGCGTGTCTCGCTATTTGCACGGTCATTTTCGACATGAACCCTCATGCAAATTGCGTTTAATCAAAGGTTTTTCATATCATCATGATACATACCTTTGTCTACTTGTCAGCTTTGCAAATAGTTTATTTATATATCTTTAAATACAAATTTAAATAAATCGAACATAATCACGTGAAATTATTAATTGTTATTAATTAATAATAAAATAAATGATGATGAATTCGTCATCATCATTATCATCAGTCATCACCACTGGCTATACTACCATGTGGGCCTTAGCGTCCTCAAGTATATTTTGCCATCACAATCTCGTGCTTTTTGCGTCCAATACGAACCCCTATTGTTACCAGGTCCTTGACAACTTCATCCTACTAACGCCCGTCTTGAGTTCAATAAGGACCTTGGGGTACTGTCGTCAGCCATTTGGTGAACATTGTCCACTTGAGTGAGCTTTTGCATTTTGTGAATTGGACGATATTGGCATCGTCAGGGATGTTATTACGTTCTATATTAGTATTCATTAAGTTTTCGACTTCAGTCGTAGCCAGTGAGAGCTAAATAGTATCCTCACGTAAAATTTAAGTTTTACGCTGATAGATTTTGATATGTAAATAAAAAAAATGAAGGTTCGAAACGCCGAAGGCGATCCTATTGGCCATTGAGTGTCCAAGTATGGCGATGTCTTTTAACGGCTTCCCGTTTGCCCACTATCTCGAATGGTCTATCTATACATAAAAATCAAGACATGTCAGGAGTAGAATATAGGAGTAGATATTTCCACTGACGCCTGGACCTTGTTCGACAGTCACGGAAGGATCTTTGTACTTTTTTAGTCTTACGTAAAATAGGCAAAATATTCTTACGCGTATATATTCTTATAAAAGCTAAAAATGCAATTTTTTTCGTTGGCACAAATTACCTCTTGAAATCTAGGTTTATTTCTCAATATTATTTATTTTTTATTCAATCTCTCTTTTGCCTAGTAATGATGTTTGCAAACTTCACATTCCGTAGTTAGATCTAGGCCATGCCTATATTTTTATAATTAGTGTTAGATCCTTAATAATTTACCGTTAAAGTTACAAATATTCACGCGAAGCTTTGATCACAATTCCCTTACGAAAGCATCAGGCACAGCTTATCCGCGCCATATCATGTACACAATCTCGACTTCAATGCAAAATCAACCAATAAAAGTTGAAGAGTGAAATGTCGCATTCGGGCTTCGAGCCAAAACTTTCCACCGAAAATTGAATAAGGCTCCAACTCGACTGCCTCGAGAATTTTGTTTGTGACGTCAACCTTTCAAATTAAAAATAAAGGCAGTACTGTTGTACACATAAGTATGAAGCTTAAATTAACAATGATTAAAGATTAATGTGATATATTTTTAATGTTTTGTGAAGTTCAAGATTTCTTCGATTATATATACTAACTGGTTTGTTATGAAAAATATCGCTCGAAAAATAGATACCAATTGTTAGTTGTTACATCAGGCCAGCTGCTGAAGTATTTCTGAACCAATTTTACTTAGTGTCATTCGAGAAAAAAGCTTACTAATGGCCAAAAGACTGACAACGCCGGTATCAACTAACATCAGGTTTGCCTCCTGCCCGTTTGCGTTCTATAAAAATAAATTTCACAATTCCAAAAAGATTATCTACTTATAAACTACCTTTTATGTATAAATATATAAACATTTTCATTTTGTACTATGTGCGCGAAATGACAGATTTTTTGTAACGAGTCTTATCTTTCGCAGTACAGCTGATTTTATCTAACGAAATTTTGTGTACTCCATTCAGACTGCAGAGGTATAGGAAAGGCTCCAGTATGATTCACAGCCGTGACTTACACAGTTTCACACTCGACATGTCAAATCCAATTAGTTTTTGACATACTGAAGTCTAACTTAGCTAATGTAATGAAATTAATAAAATAATAGACTTCAGTTTTACGTAATATTTTTTATTAATCAGTTTGCTTTTACTGATCTTTATTGACACGAAACAGTAATGATTTTGTATCAACTAGCGAGGGTGTTAACGAGTTTTCAAGTGAAAATTTATTCTATATACAAACAACAACGCGCAGCCATATTCGTAGCCTCTCTCATAAGCTATATAACAATAACGTATCTACAATTAATTAATTTTTAATTCAAACTTGTGTAACAGATACAGATATATATTATGTACGGATAACTAGTTCATATTATGTTTCCAGTCTATTGATCAAAAATTTCACTGAACACTATTGCTGAAAGGCACTCGTAATATTGATTATATGTAATGATTCGTTATTATATTCGGAATTATTAATGTGCATCTCACTATAAAGAGCTTGGCACTTGTCTCAATAGTATATTGAGCTTGATTATCGTTCTTAGTTATGTATGTAGTCATGTGGTGTTTGATAAAACCAGATCCTTACTATGTAACTTCCAACTGCGACTCCATAATAACGTTAGCGCTACACCACACCGTCGACTGTTTGGTCTCAAGCAAGCTGGTTTCCGCACCATGTTTTCCTTCAACGTTCGAGCGAATGTTAAATGCGCACATATAAAGAACGCTATGAAAGTCTCATGCTGTAGCGACTAGGCCAACGGCCACTGCTTACGAATTAACTTATTACAACATTTTACAAATTCTTCTAATTATTTATATGATAATAGCGAGTAAAAGTTTTTTTTATATTAAGGTGTTTGAATTTAATTAGCAGAAATAAGATTTTAATTTGACAGATTGCACGATACACCATCAAATGCATCTTTGGCTTTATTAAAATCGTTAGGAAAAGCCAGGTTTAAAATAAATTTAGTGAAATAACTTAACCCAGTTTTATCTTTGTTAAATTCATTTGAGAGAGTACTTCGTAGTTCTTAAAAGGGTCATTTAAATTGACGCTCAATATAAATGTATAGAAAAGTGCGCTTAAACAAATTATAAGAGTTTATATTAATTTTTTGCGAAATATTAAGAGATCTAATATTTTGAAGATGTTTTTTTATGTATGCAATGGACAGTGTTGGCCTAGTGGCTTCAGCGTGCGACTCTCATCCTTGAGGTCGTAGGTTCGATCCACGGCTTTTCACCAATGGATTTTCTTTCTATGTGCGCATTTAACATTAGCTCGAACGGTGATGGAAAACACCGTGGTTGTAGCGCCATCGATTAATTTTATTTATTTTTTCTTATGTACTTAATAAAGTTATGAAATTTTCTTTGTTAATTGAAAAATTAAAGTATCCTTGTTCATTGAAGTGGCAAATTTCTGAATATCATTGTCAAGGCGGTATTAGTCTAAAGAATTTAGCCTGGTCCATAGGAGACTATTAAAAAAAATAACCCTTATATATAATCTTACTGTAGTCTTTGAATAGCTATTGAATGTTTCGTCTTAATAAAATACAGAGCAGGTTAAAATGAATTTTTTTTCATGAAGCTGGTTTGAGACTTTGATTTGGACGTGAACGTGAATGTCAAGGCTATTCGACTCCTTGATACCACGGGCCTAGTGAGAAGACTGAATAGGAGAAAACCATTTGAACTAGTAAATGAATGGTAGCGTATGTTAGTATTAAGGGCTAAACAGTGAGTGAAAAAATAGAACACAAGAACAGAGTCTCTTCCCTTTAATAGAGACTACAATTAGTGTTATTGACACTTCTTTATGTTAAAAATCATTTTTTAGCAAATTAGGTTAGACTTCAATTACTTATTAGTCTTAAGTTAGGCTAGATCGTAATGTCCAATGATGTCTTAGTAAAGACACATGTAAAAAAAATGATTTGATAAAGTTAATTCTAATATACTTTGACGGATATTATGAATTGTCATCCATATATTTAAT
The DNA here is from genome assembly GCF_905147105.1 of Pieris brassicae. NCBI lineage: Eukaryota > Metazoa > Arthropoda > Insecta > Lepidoptera > Pieridae > Pieris > Pieris brassicae. The sequence goes on from NC_059669.1 coordinate 2,396,043, forward strand.
TTCGAAGAGACTATTTTGGCCTCACTATTAATTAGTTATAGGCCACAATATTGTCTCAACATTAATATTTCTTAGTCTGCAATAGTCGTTTTAATTACAGCGTGAACCATTTCTAGAGAATTCATTCACGTTAAAGAATAACTTTGTAAATCGGCTCGTCCATCATCTTCACAAAGCTTTTCAGTACATTGTGCCCTGCGGGAGTATTTCACAGTACATTACTTTGAAGTTAATGGTTTCCTATTCGATTCTTTTATTTTGATATGAAAGCTGAAATACTCTTTTAATGTTTTATTGACCCCTCACGTTTGGTAAGACGTTGTTTTTATTGTGATTAAACATTTATATCGCTTTTAGCTTGACGTTATTTTTGCGTACACTTTTGTTTTTATTGATAGAAGCTTGCCAACGCTCGGCACACGGATACATTGGTAACAACATAACAATATACAATTTTTAATTTTACAAAACACTTTTAGGCAAACATGACATACACGACGAGATAATACAGATATTAAACATAACAATGAAAATTACAAAAACTAAACGAAAATCGATTTCAAAGTGTGCAGAGACCAACTATGGATATCGAGACCCAGCTTATTTATCAGAATGCTCAATCTGTATAATGGTGAGCTTCCACCAAAACGTGTTCTTCGGAGAGGAGGGAATAGAAAAGGAGAAAGGCAAGAACCTCGGGCTAGTTTTTTCTATTTTGATCGTCTTAAGTTATTTACAATGCTTATATTAGTTACAGTTAAATTAAATAGCTGGAGAAAATTATTTATAATTCCAAGATTCCTTATCTTCTAGGTAATCCGATGTTTTATAATAAACTTTCCTAGAGAGCTTCTGTTTTAAAATTTTCTTAAATTTATTATTTGACAAGTTTACCACATCACTTGGTAGTTTATTATAGAAGCGTACAGTTTGACCTATGAATGATGTATTAACTTTATGGAGCCCAGTTGTGGGAATAGCGAGTTTGTTCTTATTCCTAGTGTTATAAATATGATTTTTTCAAACAAGTGTATGTTATTATGTGCATATATAATATTTTCATATATATATTGGCAAGGCATCGTTAAAATATTTATTTCCTTAAACATTTTAATGTGCAATCGATACAATACACCTATACAAGGTACAAGATATTTATCTTAAATAAAAAAAATTATACATAACTTAATTTTATACGAATCTCCAATGACAACATCATAATATTTAACTTAATATAGTAGTTATAATATAATCGTATGCTCTGCACTATTTAATAATATAATATTTGTTTTGATTCTTCAGAATCCTTCACTTATAACTTGATATGTTATATCTGTATTTGTCCTGCATTCATTGACAAATGTAGGTTATATCCCGAAGGTTTGATTTCTATCAAAATAATTTGTCCTTGATAAGAAGCCTTAAAAGAAAGATCTATGTTTAAATATGTGTTGTAAGAATGAAAATAAAAAACAACTATGTTTATAAATTGAATGCAATATTAAATACGGTACCTATTTATTTGGAGTCTGTATGTTACTCACATTTAATAATCATTATAGCTAACATTTTCGTTAGTTATATTTAACTTATAGTAGTAAATTTAAACCTTACTTCATTTATTGTTTATATCTCATTGAAAAACGTTTATTTAATTACCTGCTTGGAGGTTTATAAAAATCGATAAATTTGTTCTTACAGATTATGTATTTTCAAGCGACAATGTGGTTCGAAGGTAGTAAATGTACTTATATTCTTGGTAACTAGTTGTGTTGGATTATATGGTCGCATTATACTTTGCCGACTTAACGACCAAAATTAAGTGTGTTTTATTGGTCGTAAAGGAGAACCGAAAAACCTGTGGGAGTCGTGTTTTTGTCGTGCATCTACTCGGCGTTATAATTTTTTTTCCCCGTAATTTATTGCTTTTTTTATAGGCTATAGTGTTCAATTAAACAGAAAATGTTGTTACGAATAATGTAATTTGTTAACGTCGTAAGGCGTTTGGCATTTTAATTAAAGCTTACGTTGACTTTTCATTACTTCTTAGGAATTCGTCTCAATTGTCCAATGATTTTCTAAGTAATACTTAACGCGGAATTATTTCTCTGACAAAGAAGGCAAACTAGGGTGTTCAAAAGACAACACGAGGCTCAAAGGTAAAGAAGGAAGCGACGAATCTAATAAACGAACTACGTATCCATTCCGTTTGTAGAAACACAGCCACTGTAAAAAGATCCCCTCGCCGGCAACCAATTTACTCTTCGTTAGTGTCCATCAAAACAAGTTACGGAGACGCGACAGGCCAGGATATGTTGGTGCCAATATATGTCCAATTCTGCGAAATGGAAGGGTACACTCCAGGGACCGACACAATGGACCCTCCCGAATGAGAGCCATTAATTCGCATCTTTGTTTTATAAAGCCCTGTGACGGTTGGACGTTGTGTGAACTCATTTAACGATAATTCAGCGGAAACGTTTTTAGAAGCGCTTAATCCATTTTTAGGGTTAATTGAATCAAAATGTTGATACTAAAGCCGGATCAGATGGACGTTATTGTGTTAATGTTGTAAATCAAACGGTAATCGCCCGGGCCGATATTAAATTATATTACTCTCGTAAATGTCAATTATTGCCGGGATGTGCCCGGGGCAGATGGAAATTAGAATAGAATACATTTTATGTTTAGGTAATTTATTCAGAATCGAAAGCTAACTGATGTTATCGGAAGTTCTAATGAATGGTCGTTTCATTGTAACGTTACTGTGTTTAAAGGTATTATTTATTTCGTAATTTTACAGCTAACAAATTATATTAAAAAAATGTCAATGGCGCTACAACCTTTTTAGGTCTGGGCCTCAGATTCTGTATCTGTTTCATGATCATTAGTTAATCGAATAGGCAAGTTGGTGATCTGCCTTCTGTGCCTGACGCACGCCGTCGACTTTTTTGGGTCTAAGACAAGCCGGTTTCCTCACGATGTTTTCCTTCAGCGTTCGACCTAATGTTAAATGCGCACATAGAAAGATGCCATTGGTACACAGCCGTGGATCGAACCTACGACCTCAGGGATGAGAGTCGCATGCTGAAGCCAATAGGCCAACACTGCTCTTCACAAATTATATACAACAATAAATAATAGAAAAATATGGAACACATAACGTTTGGTTCCTTCAAGCGGCGGTTGAACAGGCATCTCCTATACAGATACACACTTTAATATATACTTTTTATTGTATTATTATTATTAAACCTTTATTTCTGATACCCAGTAAAATATAACTTAATTAATACATAATATGACCCTTTTTAGGTAATCAGCGTGTCCTGTGACACATATGCCTCTTCCAGCTTCTTCCATTCTTTTCTAATGTTAGCTATTCTTATCCAAGTTATGCCTCATATTCTCTTTATATCGTCTGCCCATCTCTTGTTCTGTCTTCCTCTTTTCCTTTTTCCATCGCGTGGTTCCCGTTCTGTAATTATTTTGGTCCAATTCAACTTGCTATCTCTCGTCATGTGCCCGGTCCAGCTTTATTTCAATAACCTTATTTTCTTTATAATATCCTCTACTTTGGTCATCGATCTTATCCCATCAGCTCTTTATTGTATACATAATCTTAAATAGAAAAGAAGTTGGTGTGGCGGAAACATAAACTGTACGTAGTTTTTCTGTACGTTCGTTCCGTATTTAAATAATTAACTAAGGCCAGTTACATACACTGTAACGCTCTTGACTCGCGAACTGTTATTATAAATTAACAATTAATTTAACTGCTTTAATAATGTAAATTTACAATTAATTTAACTTCTTCTTTAATAATGTAAATTTACAATTAATTTAACTTCTTCTTTAATAATGTAAATTTACAATTAATTTAACTTCTTCTTTAATAATGTAAATTGACAATTAATTTAACTTCTTCTTTAATAATGTAAATTTACAATTAATTTAACTTCTTATTTAATAATGTAAATTTACAATTAATTTAACTTCTTATTTAATAATGTAAATTTACAATTAATTTAACTTCTTATTTAATAATGTAAATTTACAATTAATTTAACTTCTTATTTAATAATGTAAATTTACAATTAATTTAACTTCTTCTTTAATAATGTAAATTTACAATTAATTTTACTTCTTCTTTAATAATGTAAATTTACAATTAATTTAACTTCTTTTTTAATAATGTAAATTTACAATTAATTTAACTTCTTCTTTAATAATGTAAATTTACAATTAATTTAACTTCTTCTTTAATAATGTAAATTTACAATTAATTTAACTTCTTCTTTAATAATGTAAATTTACAATTAATTTAACTTCTTATTTAATAATGTAAATTTACAATTAATTTAACTTCTTATTTAATAATGTAAATTTACAATTAATTTAACTTCTTATTTAATAATGTAAATTTACAATTAATTTAACTTCTTATTTAATAATGTAAATTTACAATTAATTTAACTTCTTATTTAATAATGTAAATTTACAATTAATTTAACTTCTTTTCTGACGTTCATTAGTGTACTTGTTTACCTATATGAATAAAGTAATTTCGAGTTTGAGTTTGAAAACTAATTTGACGCCTAAAACAATGAATGTGAAATAAAATATTTTTTTAGTGATAGAATTTCGATTTTTATGAAAGCCGGACAAAGGGGCAATGTTTTTGGATTTACGACATTTTGCGGGCCTCAAAGTACCGGGTCGCCCCGCAAAGGGTTATAAAATCTCAAATCTTTCTCTTAATAAAAAATGTTATTCGATCTCAGTACTTGCCCTATGACTTTTGACGGGTTAACTTGTCTTTATTGTCGTACTGAATTCTTTATTGAAATTAACATCGATTCAATATATTTATTAACTAGAGTTACTAAGTTATTTAACGTTGGTATGTAAAACTTACTTTGGTTTACGTACCTCAGTACTACGCGGTAACTGTTTGCTATGACATTTTGTTTTAATATGTCAATAAGGTGTCGATTATTGCAGTTTAAATAACAGGAGACTCATCTGATGTTAAGTGATACTACTGCCCGTGAACACTCACATTGCCAGAAGGCTCGCGGGTGCATTGCCGGCCTTTTAAGAATTGGTAAACTCTTTTCTTGAAGGACTCTAAGTGGCTCGGAAATACTTGAGTGGGCAGCTGGTTCCACATTGTGGTAGCGGCGGAAACTGCCTTAAAAAAACGTTCAGTAGTGGAACGACGGACGTCGATTGATACGGGTAGAATTTCGTATTATGCCTCGACGTCTGATGATAAAACTCAACTAGGTAGGTATTAATCTATATATGAATATGAATATAATCCAAATAACTCCTCTGAACATCCTCCTTACAATAATAATAATAAATACCTTAAAAACCAACTACTTGGCGATTCAAGAGTAGCCGGGAATTTCAGTTGTTCTCTTCCGCTCTGATTGGAACTGTCAGTAAATATATAGAACTTTTCAAATTTAATATTGACATAGATAAATAATTTGAATTTCATATAAAAACTTTAACGTAAATTTACGCGTATTAAAAATATAGTACTCATACATCGGCGTTAAAAACATACAATTACAAATAGTTAGTTGTGGTAGTTTTTGGTAGTCTTTGCTGGCCACACCTATTGGAAACTATTTGAAAGAGCGATATATGTAATTAATGTTTATTTTCGTTTAAGAAGGTTCTTTAAAACATTTCTAATTTATTTAGAATAAAACTTAGGATAAGTCAATTGTGAAATACTAATATCTTTAGTTGTTTCGCGTTTATCTTAAGTCTTAAACGCATATTAATGAGCCTGGATGCGTAACGAATATACTCAAAAACTATATTTATTTTCAAAATATTAAAATATATATCGAAATGGGCCGTAAGACCAAGATAATCCCCACACAAACTCAATAATACGAAAAATATGACGTCTTATTTCTCAAAGTCCATATTAAATTCTTTCGAGTTCATAATGTTAGTTCAGGGCTGTCACCGACGAGTTATGAATTCCGGTGTAGAGTGAAAAATAGTAGATCGGGGACGCGTTCGTCTGAATAGCATCACTTCGAAATTCTTACTGATACTGACAAATGGTGTATGCATAACTCTGTATGGAGAATAAATGGGATTTTTGCTTTGGAGGCTTCGACTTTTCGCCGTTGTTTCTATGTGTGTCTTCTTGAAAACAGATTAGTTGGATTCAATAAATATTTTGTGACTCTCATCTGAGGTTGCAGGCAACTATAGCCTTTCTATGTGCTCATTTAACACTTGCTTGTACCGTAAAAGAACACGTCGTGAAGAAACCGGCACGCCTTACAACTGAATAGTTGGCGGCTTATGTCAGGCTTTCTGAGCCTGAGGCTGATCAACTACTTAGGTACCTATTAGATTTTTGAAGTCATCAAAGTAAGTAAAGTAAAAAAAAATATCTGTTAGATTATTAAGATTTCAATTATTTTTATTTTTTATTATATTTTATAAAAGTATTCCTACAGCTACTCATTAAACAATATTCAAACAATAACATTATTCACAAAACCCAAAAACGGAATACACATTCAAATATAAACAGCACAGTTGTATCTATTTATACAAAAAATATAACAAAGTACAAATTCATACTAAATTCTAGATTATAAGTTCTAAGATTCATTGATCAGAATAATAAATATTTAATATAAAGGAAGAATAACAAAGCCACAATCGAAACATTGAGAAAAGGTTTTATAGTTTTTTTTTTTTATCTCTAATATATATTCCGACAAATTAATTATTTAAATAAACTCAATACTAAGTGAAAAGTTTTAGAACTTTGATTCAAAGTTCCAAGTTTAATAATAACAGAAGATAGCAAGAGATTCAATAAAAAATAATATAATCGCAAACTGAATCTTCCCGTCTTCTTTATGGAGCGTACTTACTTTTAAACTTACTTTTATGATATCACCTTCATAAAATTACCAATGCAGATTTTAACTTTAAATCTAGCTTACTTTAGAACTGCTTTTTGATTTTGCGTAAGGTATATTGTATAGTGTAGGAATATGTCTACGAAATTATACAGATTAATCTTAATACCAATTGTATCACCTTGACGTCCGTCGTTCCACAACTGTGCGTTTTTTAAGGCAGTTTTTGCCGCGCACCACCACTATGTGGAACCAGCTGCCCACTGAAGTATTTCCGAACCAATTCTACTTAGGGTCCTTCGAGAAAAGAGCTTACCAATTGTTAGTGAGTGTCCATGGGCGTCGGTATCACTTAACATCAGGTGAGGCTCCTGCCCGTAGGCCTCCATATTAATTTTTAAAAAAAATGCGTTTTCTTATCAATAAATATTTATGTTTTTTTAATTAATTATCACGAATTACAGCTCTCCGTAAGACTGATAGATATACTAGAAAGACATTGTCGTGGTTATAAGAATATTAAATACTTTATAATACATAAAATACTCTACCCTATTTTATTACTAAGCATAACACCTAATTAAGAATTTATATTCAGGTACTTGATACAATCATTTGTTAAATAAGATTAATAGAATATTTTTAAACGAGGATTCCAAATTTAGTAGATATATATTTTACGTAAATGACTATATGAACGTACATACATATATATTTAAAAATAGTTCGAATTACAACTATATGACGCACATAAAAATAATAATCAAAAATGTTTAATCCCTCTAGCACTGTGCAGGAAATGTGTCTGTAAATTTTGTTACATTTTTTTACGATAAGTAACTTTGACATTCAGCAAAAACAATGTCGATTCGATTGTTGCCGTTTAATCGCAAAATTTTAAAGTTAAAAATATAATTCTTTGGATCAAAATTAAGCTCTAAATCGCTCTCCCAATATCCCTATAGTCCCTTTTATGCCCTTTAACATCGATAGAGACAATTTTGTACATTTACGACTCACCCGTTATATTTTTATAGACGGTTCATAAAATAGCTTTTCGGAATACATTAGAACGTTTGCTCTATATTTTTGACACTTTATACTAGACTCGCTGGTGTTGGAGACTTTGTAGGTGGGATAAAAACTTTACTATTAAGTTTAAAATTCATTTACAAAGCGAAAAAATTATGTGCCTGACGCACGTCGTCGCATTTTGGGGTCTAGGGCAAGCCCATTTTCTCACGATGTTTTCTTTCAAGCGAATGTTAAATGCAGACATGGAATAAGTCCATTGGTGCACAGGCGGGTATAGAACCTACGATCTCAGGGATGAGAGTCGCACGCTGAAGCCACTAGGCCAACATTGCTCCGACTAAAAGTAAAATCACTTATACACCGTCCACTGAGTGTGATCTTCACGCACTTGTTTATTTGCTCAGTCCATTGAATTTGAGGAAGGAAGGTAAAAATAAAAGTCATCAATCATATGCGGAAATCGTAGGCCGAGATTGATGTTATGTCATGCCAATAGATAGATTAGATATTGTTTTTATACAAGTTTCTTTACTGTTCCATCATGGAACTTTACGATCTAGCCTAACTTAAGACTAAAATGTAATTCAAGTTTAACCTATTTTACTGCCATTAGCATTTGTTTGCGCACCACCACTACGTGGAACCAACTTCCCACTGAAGTATTTCCGAACCAGTTCGACTATGAGTCTACTTGATAAAGTGGATATGATTTTTAATTTAATAACCGCTATACTAATATTGGTTTTTAACATAAGAACGTGTCCAATGAAGTTACAGTCAATTGCTGTGTCAGTGTCTCTGTGGACTGCGGTGCGCAGTGTAGAGCTGGAGCACGGAGCACCGGCCCGTAATAACAATTAGTTATATAAAACATTAAGTTAATGTAATTTTATACGTCTGAAATAGCTTACTTGGCTTGCGATTAATTTCAAAATCATTTTCTATTTAAATTTTCGTCACAAAATGTGAATCAAAAATGATATGCATTCAGTTCTTGTGTTCTAGTTTTTTTTATAAATAGATTAGATAATTATGAAATTTTATCACTATTGCATGTTAGATAAATGTTGAATGGTGTTTTTGTTACTTTTTAATATCATAGAGAATAGAATGAAAGGAGTACGCGGTTTAATTAAATCTCTGTTTGAAAAACGTCAAAAAATAAATGAAAATCCACTGACGAGACGCGATAGTGCCCTAACTTGTAATTAACTCCCGGTGGTACGCTTTTTCTGTTGAAGGTTCTTGTAAAATATAGTTCATGTTACCGAGAGCTCATATTTTTAATCTAGTAATTTACGGCGCCATCTTGTTTTTCGATTATCTATTTATATCTGTTGCATTTGAGTCCATAATGTAGAAATAGAAGAACGCTGTAATTAATGGATTTACTTTTAAAACACATGTTTAATAACGTTTTATTAAATATATTTTTTATATGTAACAGGGGGCTAACTGACAGGAGGCTCGCCTGATGTTAAGTGATACAGCCATAGACACTCACATTGCCAGAGAGCTCGCTTGGTACGCTCTTCTCTTGAAGGACCTTAAGTCAAATTGGTTCGGATATACATCATGGGTATCTCCAGATATATGTGCTACCCACCGACTGACACATAGGTTGCTCATAAATGTGGTGTGCGGTAAGAACCGTTCAGTTGTGGAACGACGGACGTCGAGGTGTTACAGGAGGAATTTTGTATTCTCCCTCGACGTATGAGGAAACTCAACCGCAGTTCGTACAACTCTGAACAATATCCGTTTTGAAGTTAATAGAATATTAATGAACATATTAAATTTTCTGATTTGTGGCACTTTTTAAACTTGCCTCTAACGCTGCTAGGTAACCTTTTATTTTAGATAATTTCGATACCTATTGGTTAAGTTACCTAGTGATAAATGGGTTGATGTAATAACTCAATTTTTTTTTTCTACTTTAATATTAGTTGATATTTTTACCATAGCAGGTTCACTATAAAACCCCTTATCTACCAAATATCTGCCACATACATCATCAATAAAGTCGTATCAATCATATCTTTAGCACCTCGTCATTACTGATTACACATTACAGAAATGAGAGTTTTATCCGTTATTCTCGGGAGTAATGGAGCGAAAGCGCTCAATATACGCCAAATAAACCTTTATCATCCCCAATATTCCGCATACGGTAACTTTATTCGCCGTATACTTGACACACAGCCAAGAATAAATCAAATTCCTACGCCAGACGGCACAGACTTATATGACGATCTAATTTAGAAAGTTTCGTGATTTGTTGCACAAAAGAATTATTTATCGATTGCTTCTATTATGGTAACTTTGAGTAGAACACTGAATACTAGCCTAGAATAGGCCTAGGCCTATGTATAACACTTTTACAACTGTATTTAGTGTGTTAATATGTTTTTCCTTCGTAGGCGAGGTAGCAATTTCCATTTATTCTTCTTGATGTTTTAAAAAACGATTTCATTAAACTTTTCTACTAAGAGTTGAGTTGATATTGGAAGAAAAATTTGTAGTTGAAACTTTTCTGAAACTAGATATTATTACATATGTTAAAGTTAATCCATAGACAAATGTTCAAAAGCCCTGAAAACGTGAGCGTGTTTAAATTTCCCCGGTTCGTAAGGAAAGCTTCATTATTCCGCGGTTTTCGTCCGGATTGTCGAGGCGGGTGAAACCCGGTTATGGAGTATACACGATGTGAACCGTTGCGGACCAAATTTGCATACTGTTCCCTCTTGTTTTTCGAGAATTTACGCTCGTTGAGCTTAAACAAATATGGTTGAATAGTTCTCTAAGTTACGCGGCAATACGATCCGCCATGTAATGTAATGAATGATTCAGAGGACGCTGTCTACTGTGAAATGAATTCTTTATGTACTCATCAGATCTAATACAAACTGATGGCTTCTATGATAGGATGGTGGATGAGTTCTGGACTCGAGTGGCTTGGCGGAAATATCCTGATTCGTTTATTTTATAATAACAGTAAAATGCTTTACTACAAAATAAGAATTGTAAATAATAATTGTGTATGACTAATATATATTTTATTTTCTCCCTATAACGCGGAGATTTTTCAAGTTATATTTCTGTAGTGTGAAATTTATATTGATTTGTCAAGATAATAAGTTTTGCGTACTTTTGCACTTGTATAAATTTTGTTGTTATAAAATTAAACTAACGATTTTACAAGAATACTCCTACAATGCGATTTCTTATTACGCGCTGCGGTATATTATAAGTTTACATTGTTTATTTTATTATAACAGAAAAATGTTAGACTACAAAAAAGGTTTGTATTACCAATAAATTTTAGAATTCAAACTATATAATATTCCGGTGTGGTTTTAAGAACACTTAGACAACATAGATAATTCAAGATGTAGACATTCAAATTCCGCCCGCGTCCTCTTAAGGGAAGGCTATTTAAAAAGATAAACACCGGTAATCCGATATCAATTATTCATAGCAACGCTCTGGTAACACTTTATTTTTTCACATTAACCAAGAAAACGAGAACAAAACTTGCCATAGTCTAATCCGCAGTGGACGGCTTAAATTCACAATTTACTGGTCGCAGGATTACTTCTCGCAATATTTTTTCCACGGAACATAGTGGGTTTAGTCCGTGTTTGTTATCGTTGGTATAAACTTTGGCCTTTTACCAAATCTAAAACTACAATATCACAATTTTGTGTCAAAGACTATAGAAATGAGGATTTTATTGAATTTTTTATTGTTTGCATCGTATTAGTAACATTATATTCTTTTGTTTATTATACATCTTTATATATATTATATATTTTACTTTATTACCGTTTAAGGGTGCCTTTATTACCGTTAAGGGGTGCTATGACTGCACTGACTTGGGTGGCGCCCTGGATGGTTTAGATTCACAAATGAGTCCGTTATTTTCTAGGTTATTTATCTATATAGCTAATAAACAGCTTGTATATAAATACATCAATCCTTTGTGCGTGTGTTCGTAATTAAACTCGTAAACGGCTGGACAGATTTTTATGATTTTTTGTGATTTCAAGTGGAACCGAGAATTATTCCATTATTAGGTATATTTTTTTGTATGTAAGATGTGACTATTCAGGACAATGTGTATCAGATCCGCTACTTTATTATAATATTTAAACTAAACTCAAGCCCTCGTTTGTTTATTAATTGTTAAAATATTCGTTTACTTCGAACGATGTTTCAATACATGGATGTGTCATCCAAGCACCAGGACTACTGTGTTCTATTTAAAAATAATTCCTAATTCAAATTGTTATATCAGCATACTAAAAATCATTAAAGTAATCGAGATATCCCTCCATGTTATTCCGAAGATTTCAGAAAGTAAATTTTCACCAACACTAGTGTCGATACATCTCCCCGACTGCAAACTTATGGTAACAAGTTGAAGTCAATTTGTGTATCGAATAAAGCCAACTCTATAAAGGAGCCGGGAGTCCCTAGGTAAAATTACTTTCTAGTTTTATTGTGAAACTGGATCCCAACAAAGTTACAACTGACCAACGTCCGGAACTTTAACATTGGTTGTTATTGATACTCGGATCCTGGGGGTTTACCCTCATGTGAATTATATACCCATGTCTCTATGGTAATACATTTGAACTATACATATATATCTTCTTATGCCGAATAAGATTTTAGCAAAATTACTATTTGTCTGTTTCTGTCAAATTCTACCACGTGATGAAAAGAGTGGAACAGAGTCAGCTACGTTATGTTTAATATAGAACACCACGTCCCATATATAATATATTTAAACAGTATATATTATCTATATGTTCTAAAATACATGACTAAAAAATAATACTAAAAATATTTAAGTTACTTATAAAATAATAATTTCACCAATAGGTACTGATCTTTTTTATTGTGTATCTAGTATAATTCAAAGTAGGGTGTGTTAAATAAATAGATACCCGTTTAAAAAAAAAACGTTTCTACCGCTTTTATAATATATATTATGTTTTGAATCAGACATTAATGAGCTATTGTGAAAATAACAATGGAATTTCTACATAAAAATGTGATATGAATATCTGATAATATTGGAAATTGTTATTTAATACTTTGTAGTTTATTCAGTGTAGCGTTTATAGAGGGTAGATTATAATTTTATTTGAAATTACTTTAAATATCCCGCCTATTCTAAATTCGAACGCAATGCGTCACTAACTCCCCATACGTTGAGTCGTACGCACGTGTTGATATGATTTACTCTCTACTGAATAAATAACACGGAACTCGTTTACAGATTTTTTGGAACATGTAAAATACAAAGCAGTGGAGCTTTTTTTTATCAAGCCATAAATAATATAGTCACGCATCTTCTTTTACGACGAAAGATAGGCAAATGAATTTTACATTTTGTGTAAATTATAACTGTCTGATAAAATAAGGGCAATTGCCCATTTTGGTTTACCGCTTTACGATATGGTTTTTGTTTAAAGGACGCGTACTAAATATGCTTGTCTGATAGCAGAAAATTCTCGGCTAAGGAAGACTTAGCGAACGTAGTCGTTGTTTTACTCGATGGTATAATATTTATTTTATTTAACTTTAAACTAAGGTAATAGATAACTTATTGATACAAAAATTTAATTAATACCCGTTAAACAAAACAATTAAACCTTTTTGTTACAAATTAAGAATTATACGATATTTGTTAACTCGTACAGTGCATTGAAATTGATCATTCTCACATACAATATTATTGGGCGTACGCAATACGCGCGTAAAAATATGGCTTCTAACAGTAATTATTGTATGTTGCTAGTAATTCCTCTAAAAATAAAATAAATCAGTGGCGATACAAACTTTTTAGGTCTGTGCCTCAGATTTCTGTATCTGATTCAAAATAATTTGGCAATCTAATAGGTGATCAGCCTCCTGTGCCTGATACACGTTGTTGATTTTTTAGGTCAAAAGCAAACCGGTTTCCTCACAATTTTTTCATTCGGTCCATTCGTGCACAGCCGAGGATCGAACCTCCTACCTCAGGCATGAGAGTAGTACGCTGACTTTAGTTCCTCTAACCTTAATATATATCTAAAAAATATATAACAGTTATATTCTGCTTTTATATGATATGTTTGTATAAGCGCACAATGGTTGTAACCCAAAGGAAGGTAAGACAAGTCGTTTGTAGCTAAATAAAATGTGCAAAGGTGTACAAAGCGTCGCAATAGAAATTCCTTTGAAATGGGATCCTTTGTAAGGACACGCGATTAACATAGCATTTTATGAGTACTTTCTTGAAGAAGTCTAGTTTTCTAAGATCAACATTCTTGATGAATAATTTACAAATTAATGCTTTTATTACATTGTTAAGCCGTACTATTTTTTGAGTTATCTCTATATAAAATTCTACTATATCAGAGAAGTGTTCAGAGAAGTTGTTCGGATAACACCTGCAGCTGAGTTCCATCAGCGGATGTCGAGGCAGAATACGAAATTCAACGTCCGTTATTCCACGAGGCGTTTTTAAGGCAGTTTTTGCCGCGCACTACCACTATGTGGAATTCGACTTAGGGTCCTCCAAGCAAACAATGTACCAAATCTTGAAAGGCCGGCAAGCAACTTGCGAACCTTCTCGTAATGTGTTTATAATACGCCATTTTCCATCTCGGTACAGGTTTTATTGGAAAGTTCATTTGGAGTTTTTAATATTTTTCATTCTATTATTTATGTTTCCCTCCGTTAAACCTTCCCTGATCTTCTGAACTAGGCCAGTCATTCTCAGGTTTTAACGTGACAAATATACTTAAGTTCCTTTAAATATCTACTGTACAAACATTAACTGTCCACGTCGTATGCTTAACTTTCGTACTAACTAATGTGATACTCATCTAAAATTATCGTGATTCATGTCTTATATATTTCATATTGTCCTGATACATTACATACACTTGTTAAATTTAATTGCTTTGTTTTGTACCATTAGCTTTGTCTAAACAACTATAGGTCTTACATATTTTTGCACTTCTTGGTTGCTTTCTCAAGTTTTTTTTACGTTGCCTGGAAGAGATCTCTCGAAAGCAATAAGTCCAGTTTCTCTCCTTTTCATTTAATTAGGTCAATTGTATGTTACTTCTGCAAGGTTTTAATAAATAAAAATATATATACAAAATCGGTTAACGCGTGTTAATCTTTAGAGATATAAATTGTATCTTCATTGGGTTATATAATTATCCGTTCAGCCAACAGTTGATTGGGTACACAGCAAATATTGGTTCAACTCTGGAATCTGAAATTTGACGCGTCGTCATTAAAATAAAGCATTGTTAATTGATGTCAGAGGATGCCTAATTTTATCGAGTGTATATCACTCCTACCATTAAGCATATCCAATAATTAATTTCAGTCCGGCCAGATATTAATTTGGGATATTTTGATTTAGTGAAAATTGGATCCATTAAGATTATTTATTCAATTATAATTTTTAATCGGTTTGCAATAATTGGATTATGGATTAATTTGTGGGTTTTTTTTTAATTTGTTTAAACAGTGTAGTTATAATTTATTTTGGGTTATTAAACACTATGTATTTATATGTATGAAGTTGTATTGTAAGTGCTATATTATCGCGTGTAACAGGGGATAATTTAATTATTTAAACCTTTAGTAATGATGTTTTATACTTCACAAAAATATACAGTTATTGTTATAATTAAAAATTAAACAAATTTAAAAAGTTTGGTTTTAGTGTGCCTTTAACGATGGCAGCATTTCCTCGCTGTATTACCAGGCGCTAACTTAAATCTTTAAGTAGCGCCTGTGTATTTGAGCCCCATGGCCCAAGAGTCTCTACTCCAAAAGGTACAAAATCGAAGTTAAAGTAAATTCTCTTATATTAAATAAAAAATACTTTACTCGTAATAAACATACTTTATTTGTAATTTGTCATCTGATATTAATCTTGTCAGAGTATATTTTTTTTAATATTATTAATTTAAGACTTGCTCTTTAACTTGTCCGGAATTTGTTTAAAAACTAATTTCTCTTCGGTAAAACTGTTTCTTTTGAAAATCTAAAATATTGAATAAACACTCATGCGGCAACTACAAACACTTTAAAGAGATTAAAATATCTTGAGCAAATTTATTGACCTCGCACTAATATTGTTAGCTGCGAAGTTAAAACTCAAACGGAAAGTAAAGCAAGTTAATGTTATTATAAAAACGCTCGCTTCGTGCATTTCTGTAGTAAATAATTCATAACTACTCGATACTCGGATGCAGCGAACCATAATAAGTAATGTTTATTTACTGCGAGTTCAACTTAACATTGAAGCGTATTTTTAATAGTTTAGATTCGTTCGCTGTTCCTTATTTGAAATAGAGCAGCAACTATATTATCTTTTGCCTCATGGCTTGTAAATGCAGCTAAACTTTGCGAATAATTTCATCATCATCATCAATGGCTATACAGCCCCTTTAGGGCCTTAGCCTTCTCAAGTACACTTCATGTACAATCTATCCAGTGCATCCCGCGTCCAACTTCGAATCCCTATTGTTTCGAGGTGCTTGACAACTCCATCCCACTAACGCAGCCTCGGTCTACCGAGTTTCCTCTTGCTACCGGGTTGTGAGTTCAGTAAGGACCTTGAGGTTCTGTCTCCGTCATTCGGTGCATATGTCCCAGCAATTTGAGCCTTTTGGACTTTATGAATTAGACGATGTTGGCGTCGTTAAGGATGTTATAAAGTTATTTTTGTAAAGTATACTGAGCTCAATAACAAGCAAGCATTCACTAGTTCAAATCTGACATATTATTGAATAAAATAAATCAATGGCACTACAACGTTTTAGGTCTCGGCCTCAGATTTCTGTAGCTGTTTCATGATCGTTTGTGAATTGAATAGGCAAGTAGGTGATCAGCCTTCTGTGATCACACACCGTCGAATTTTTGGGTCTAAGGCAAGCCTCACGATGTTTTCCTTCACCGTTCGAGCTAATGTTAAATGCGCATATAGAAAGAAAATCCATTGGTGCACTGCCGGTGATCGAACCTACGACCTCAGGGATGAGAGTCGCATGCTGAAGCCACTAGGCCAACACTGCTCGACAAATTATTGAATACTAACGTAAAATATTTGTATAGTTTTTTCATAATGAAAATAAAAATATAATATGCAGACAGTATCTCTATATATATAATTCTCGTGTCACAATGTTCGTTTCCATACTCGTCCGAAACGGCTCGACCGATGCTTATGAACTTTTTTATATATATTCAGTAAGTCAGAGAATCGGCTACTATCTATATTTCAAACCCCTAAGTGATAAGGGGTGTCCACCCCAAAAATTTATCGTTTATTTTTTAGACATTTTTTTTGTTTGTTTTTATGATACTTAATTGTTACACCTCTACGATCAACCCCTATTTTTATTATAGTAGATAGGTTATGTTTATTGAACAAAAAAATGTTTCATGGAAATAATATACATGGCAAAACGACGTTTTCCGGCTCAGCTAGTATACTATAAGAAACCTAGAGTTTCACGTAATTTTAAAATTAATTATTGGAATAATATTTTGTTACAGACATCTTTAAAGACAAAGTGCTCGCCTGCCCCAAAAACCTGATTTTTTCCTGCGTTAATATGCCCGAACAACATGCTACTCTTAATTTTTCCGACGTAAAAACCCTTTGTCAGACAGAGTTCACGAAGCTTCCCTTATTAGAAAAAAAGGTTAACACCCGAAAATAAAGAGGCACGGTCGGTAAAAAAATCCGCTTAACTTTGCCAAACTCAAATTGTAGGATTTTCTCACAGTTTGTTACAATTTTCATGCTACGTTCTCCCAACGGCACTACTCGAAATTTATGAATATGTGGAATTTTTTGCAGTTAATTAAAATCGTTCTTGTTCCCTTCCTGTCAACTGAATTTATTTAATTTTATTTTTAAGCGGTCTGGCTATTAATATTTTTGTATTGCGTATTTTCACTAACACACAGCATATGTATACTATTATTTTGTTTGCAGGGTAGTATAAGTTGTTCATATTGTTTCGAATTAGTCACCACTATTTGCCATAAACTTTGCATATTCATATCTGTTAGATAATTAATTTGTATATGATTGTGTGTAATTCGATGTAATGAATTAAAGTAATTACATCAATACAAATCACAATCAAGAGTTATAATGACAACAATCTCAATTGTATTATCTACAATCCCAAATAAATTGTTCTTTTTTTATAATAGTACGTTCAGTTTTGCCGGGACCAATAATTTAACAAAGATTTAAACCTAAATTAGTGAGCCAAAAAATTAGCCTCGTGAGTTTTTGCGACTCTAATCGTAGATGTCTTGGTTTGAACCCCAGCTACATGTTACATGTTTAATCGAATGTTATAAATACAGCATAAAGTACTTGACAAAAGTGCACTAAATAACACAAACAAAATACCGTACAATACAAAGTAATTATAACTAAGTGATTTGTATTAGAAGGAAGGATATAGTTGAAAGAATAAGTTCATCGTTATTTTTTAAAGTAAATAATTTAAAAAAAAATATAATCGCAGAGCATTTGTTGGAGCGAGGAAACGCGTTTAGAGGGCATTATCGCGTCTGACTTTTTAATGTTGTACTGGTTTTAAGTTAAATGTTGAATTATGTATTCTACAACTCCATCTTGGCATCAAATTCTATGGGTTTATTTAATAATTTTTACTAACAAATGTAGGCGATCAGTCTGACAAATGTCATCGATTTTTGTAATCGAGACACACCGCTCACAATATTTTCCATCACCGTACGAGTGAGTGCTACGAGTATATGCGCAGATAGGCAGAAAGTTTATTGGTGCACTGCTGGGGATCGAACATAAGACATCTACGAGTAGAGTCGCAAAAACTCACTAGGCCAACACTGCTTCTCTTAAATTTTAAATAAGGTTTAAGAAATGTTAAAATTATTTGTAACATTGCTTTTAGGACAATTATACCAACACTCATGGACCAGTGTTAAGTATTCATTTAAAATAATGAGGTATTATTCTAAATTATGGTGATTAAAAATATATTTCTATGACTGTAAGACCATTGCTACAACTAATTTATCAAAGTCAGCGGCGTGTGGTCGATGCCGTAATTTCAAACCGTTGCACTGTCTTCAACTGTTTAAATCGTACGGGCACGTTTTTGTTACAAATTCAACTTAATACTCCTGTGATAAGGTATATTTTACATTGCCAAGTATTTTTATTCTCGGTTGCCTCGCTACTTGAATATTGAGTTCTGACTCAAGAGAATTTGGATGAAACAAAGTTCTGTATAAGCGTAGGTCTGTAAATGGACTTTATTAAAGCAACGAGTATATTTTTTTTATAGGTGCTGTGGATTCATTTTGGTTTAAATTATCAAAAATTTAAATATAAACTTGATTTCTAATTATGAAAATATAATCAATTGAAACTAATCAAACACTGCAATAAACCGCTTTGATTTTGTAAGGGCATTTCCACTGTATACATTAAAGAATTAATAAATTCATATTATCTTGATAACTTTTCTAATTTACATTATCTGTATTATTCAATTCATTACAAGGCTTTTTTACTCAATAACGTTAGAAAGTTGCTATGGGTTTAAAATTTGTTTCCAGTCGATTTTTATTAAAGCTTAATTTCTTTTCAGTATTATTTCCAAAAATTATGTGTTTCAACATTATATAGAATCATCATAACGTGTCGTGACCTAGCCTAACCAGACTTGTAAGATGACCTGAAATCGTTGGTGATCTATTTTTGTTCTTATATCGTAAACAAATGAAAGTCTGATGACAATATCCAGATAGCGGAAGTGGAAATTCGAGGTTTAACAAATATTACGGCCCATAGTTGCGTAACTGGCATACCTAGCCGTTGTATATCGGATTATCCAATTAATTCAGTTAATCGCTGGCCAAACTAATTAATAACCAACTTCATACTCCGATTGAAATTTAATAGTTTAGTATGGACTACACTTCCGTCCTGGTTTCGTTCGAATACACTGTTCGCCTTAGTCGAAATAGGTAGTACAAACATTTTTTGGCTCGTTCGTAATAGAAAGGTGTCCCATAGCTTGCCAAACAATGTCTAAGCATTAGGTTACTTAGACATATACATACATTTAAAATTAAAAATTTACGTAATTAAAAAAGGCTATAAATTTAAAAGCCTATATAAGCTTTAGGGGCAGTGTTGGCCAAGTGGCTTCAGCGTGCGACTCTCACCCTTGAGGTCGTAGGTTCGATCCCGGCTGTGCACCAATGGATTTTCACAATGTGCACATTTGACGTTCGCTCGAACGGTGAAGGAAAACATCGTGAGGAAACCGGCTTGTCTTAGACCCAAAAAGTCGACGGCGTGCGTCAGGCACAGAAGGCTGATCACCTACTTGCCTATTCGATTAAAAAATGATCATGAAACAGATACAGATATCCGAGGCCCATACCTAAAAAGGTTGTAGCGCCATTGATTTTTTTATATAAGCTTTAGTCTCGGAGCTTTATACTTTATCGGTCATAAAGGGTAATATTGTATGGTGTCTTTTAACTACGCGATTACTACACAATTAAAGAAATGTTTTATAACGCGTATTACCGCTCTCAGTCAACGGTGAGCATGACTGCCGAAAAACACTCGTAACGCCATTATATCGGCTAGTAAATTGTGTTTTAAATATAACTTTGTTAAATCGGGAGAATTATTTCGTGCTTCGCTCCCTTATTCAAATATAATTAACAAAAATTTAATTATTATGAACAGCCGTAGTGGCAATAACATTTAACGTTCAATTTTAAACATTGCTACAAACACAGAGAGAGATCAAATACGGTTCGGTAATGATTTGTTGAATGTACTAATTTAAAACACATTTTACCATCGCTCTCAAAGTCAGACGATAAATTCTCAACCCCTTTGAATGTTATATGAAAATGTCTTTATTATCTTTCATACTTTGTCGGACTTGAATGACTTCAATAAAAATCTTAATTTTTTTTTAAGTCAGCTTAGAAATTGTGTTCCGTCTAGAAGACACGATAAGCTCTCTGTAAAAGCAAAATATATTATTTTAGTGCTTAAAACTAAGCTATCTATAAAAGTGTGATACATTTTAGAATGCCTATCTTCTCCCAAGTATGTATACTTAAGGTAGATATTTAGTCAAAAATATTAATTTATGGTAAAAAAAATGTGTAGCCAATTTTTATTACATTTATTTATTCATAAGTAGTCTTACAGCGCATATACACAAATAAAAGAAAACACTTAGACAATGCACAAAGCCAAAACAGATTACTATTAACAAAATTTACAAAACAGAACATAAGTCAATAAAGTACACGAGATAGATAAAGAAAACTGGAATAAAACTAGAAAAAAATACAAAATAATATTTTAGTGGTAATCTAATCTTACACATCAAAATGAATTATTGTAAAAGGAATTAACTTTTTAAACCATTCCTTACAATAAAATATAGTATATATATATTTTTTTATGAAAATAAATAACATCTTATGTAAGCAGAAACGGTGAAATCTCAGTACATTAACTTCGCAAATTTTATTCAGAAATTTTACTCATATCGGGTTGAGTATACCCTCATTACACTATTAGAGTAATAGCCGTCCCAAAACAGCCTTCCGTCTGGTAAAATGAACTCTTATATTTAACTGAAAATAAACTGAATCTAAAACTCACCTACTTGGCGTAAAAGCTTTATTAAATCGTATTTGTCCAAACAATAACGATTTACTGTTTCAATATATGAAATGTTTTTGATAATGACAAAATGGCGTATAATGGTTATTTTAATGTTATCCAATAATGTAAAGTTAACATACACTATTCCCGTAGTAACGTTTACAGGAAATGGACTAAATGCATAAGTTATCCTCCTTTTCTAAATAAAAACAAAATGTATTTATTTTTATTATTGTCTTTTATTAACATAGCTTTTACACATTTAAAGAAAACACTTTTTTACCGGATTGAAGTTATGTATTACTATAAACTTTTAATTATTTTACATAATTTTAAATTTCTCCCGACGTTTCGAGTGTTGACAAAAGGTGTTGAATGTCAAAAAGTACCACAGCTGTAGAGAAAGTTGTGTTATCTGTATTTATTTCCCTGGGTCTCGATTCGACGCGAACTTTGTCTTCAGTCACCGTGACCACGCACGCTGTAAAGCACGCGAAATGCGGTAGAAATAATATAAAAAACTATGTAAAATAATTACAAAAGACAACACTAATAATAAAATTTTTTTGTTTTAATTTAAAAAAGTAGGATTACTTAGGGATTTAGTTTATTTTTTGTGTTTGTGTGTCACTTATGAATGTCAAATAAATAGGAAGAATTACAGTTATATTTAATACCAGGTCTCATGGACGAAAAGAACTGGCAATAATAAGCGTAATTTAGTCGTCAAGCGTTTGGTTCACAAGTATCAATGGTATCTCATGAAACTGCAAATGTTACACCATGCTTCACATGCTATATTAAAATTAATGCCATAATAATCAAGATGGAAACATTTGGCTTATTTGGGTAAAATATACGTACGCACTTATATAGTAAGGATAAAACCCAAATACGTAGTCCCAAACACGTTTGTTTAATTCTATAGTAAATGCGGAGCAGTAGCAAAAATGTAATGAAAATAAATTCATTAATTATTTTGTAAAAGCGAACTAGAAGCTAGACTAATTGGTGTCGCCATACATTTTAGCAGATTTACTGTGCAATTACGCTTGCGTATTTCACTTTAAGCGTTTGTGGATTAAAATTATAAGTTTATTGGAAGCTATATTATATGAGATTCATGTATGGAGCCGCTCTGACCATATCAATCAACTAAATCTCCATAAATTTGTATTATGATATTTTTCGTACATGCAAGAAAGTGTCGTTAGAGGAGCAAAAATACGTGCTAATTTTACTACATAAAATTCTACTGATTAACGATAATTATGAACATGAAAAGTGTTGTTATAAGTATTATATACAATTTAAAAAAAATGGTGTCCCCTGACATGACTTAGAATCGTAATAGATATTTATAAATTGTATCTAACATATACGTCTAGATCAGAAGTCTCGGTCGGTTTTCTAAATGAGTCAATTAGTGTAAAAGCAAAACGTCAATATTCTTATAATATCGACGATTATAATTTGACGACCCAAAACGTGTCGTGGCCTTCGAAGATAACGAGCCGTGCTCCTTGTCCTGTGCCACCTCCCACCAGTTGCTGACATTAAGCTGCAGCAGGTTCTCCTCCACTATGTCGATCTACCGGTACCTAGGCTGATCTTTACTGTATAAAAATAAAGTAATAAATATCTAGAGTTAACTTTGGAGAAATGAATTAATGTCCGACATCAGACATTATTAAAAATCTCGACTTCGATTTGCGTTCATTACAGAATTGCTAAGTTATTTTAATTTAATTTGTTGTATCTAACAATTGTGTCGGGTTTATCTCTGGCTAAG
The DNA here is from genome assembly GCF_905147105.1 of Pieris brassicae. Classification (NCBI taxonomy): domain Eukaryota; kingdom Metazoa; phylum Arthropoda; class Insecta; order Lepidoptera; family Pieridae; genus Pieris; species Pieris brassicae. The sequence continues at coordinate 2,419,522 of NC_059669.1, forward strand.
ACCCAAACTATGCTTATTATGTTATGTTTTGTGGAAGTGCATCTTGCGCAGTATTTGTATTTTAATATGAGAAGTAGAACAGGTTAAGAAAATAGAGTAATATGTGTAATGTCCTCTTTAAATACGTAAATGAATTGAAAATTCTAACTACATTACTCTTTCGTCTCTTTCTATCGATTGTTTTTTCGCTATGAAGAAAAGAGACAGCTAAATATCTTTGTTAACGTTGCAATTGCTCGGATTTTCTCCGTGAATATGTATAGACCTAAGATCCAAAATACTACTTATAAGACACTGAAAATATTCAATTTCCCTAGTAGGCTTTTGTCGTCGTAAAAAATATTTGTTGTTGGCAGACTCAAGGGAAATATCATTTAAAGTCGTCCCTTTTTACGATTTAACAAATAATCGTAATTTATTATCTGAAATGTGAGTTTATTTATAACGTTAACTTAAACGGTAAAAACTGTGCTTATGAATTTTAACGTTTCATTATTGTCATTATTTAATGAACGTCTAATTTTATTTGACTTGAAGAGATATATAAAAATATATGTTTTTAATTGAAACAGAAGATGTATAGTTTTAATTAGATATAACTTAAATTATTTATATTTTAATTTCTTTACATTAAGCTTCGCTTGGCTATACACATTTTTTCATTTTGAAAATACATCTTGAAAAATATTTGAAATCGGTTTATGAGTTTTTATGTTACAAGCGTACAAATTTGAAAAATATTGGTATCGATATTATCAAATAGATTACAGCAAAGCTATATGAATGAAAGAATATAAAGAGTTGGCGGCTGCGGATAATGGTTTGTTCAGTATTACTCTTCAAATATACGATACCAATATAGGGACTAAGGAGAAACACGTTTCGTAATGCTACTCTTAACCTAATACGTTATGATATATCTGTGATAAACTATGATAATTAAAGGTCCAATAGTACGTAGCGGAAGCTATTTACGTGAAAAAAAATAAAAAATATTATTATTAATTTGATTTAGTGAACCTTGCAAATATCTCGCTCAACAAATAAGTGTCACAATACAGCGAGCCAGCCAGCGTTAAAGGTACACTGCCACAGGGATCAAACTTCTTAAATTTGTTTAAAAAAAAATATTACTATGTAGGTTAAGAAAATTGTAAACGATGTGTATTTGATTGTTATATTATTCTACCGATACAAATTTAATGACGAGGAACAAGTAATACCTGTATATCATATTCCATAATAAACATATTTCAGTTCATAATTAGGTTTTACTTAAATAAATTTACTATAGTAATTGGACTTACTTTTGAACTATAATCAATCTCAAACCCACATTATTATACGATTTCCATTAAAAGTGGATATTTTAAGGATCTAGATAAAAAAGGGAAATTAATAAAAAATTCCGACCCTGATTCTTATTTTTTGTGGCCTTTCAGAGGCTTTTATCGACATTGATGTATTAACCTATATTGTTGTTTCTGTGGCCTGAATTCATCCTTCTTTCGTGGATATTGTACGATGTTCTGGTCTATATCCTTTTCATAGTTCCATAGTTCTTGAAATACCTTTTTCATTTATTTCCTTTATGTTGTATTTAAGAGACGTAGGTTAGTTTACTTTGAGAATTCATTTGTATTATCGTATTGTAAGGTTAAGCTTCTAACAAAAGATGACAAAATAATCGAATGTTCGATGTTGGCTTATTTTTTAATATATAGAAGTTAGCAAGTTTTTATAAATATTAGAGGTTAAAACAACCATTAATCCCTAACCATCTCTAGTTTGGAGCGTAACTTTGACAAACTTACGTAATATTGAGAACCCTTAAGTAAAGTCTAGTGCCACAATATAATGTAAATGAATTTTTAATCTTGTAACTTCGCTTAAATAAGGCTCTTAGCAATAAAGGGAGATTGTGTCATTTTAGGCCTGGTACAAGCGACGGCAATTTTAAATTAATTATTTATGACTTTTAAAACACTGAACTAATAACGTAGAAAAGAAATTCATTCGGTGCATTACATAAAAATTAGGCTAATAATGTTTCGTTGTAATAATACGGAACATAAATAATACGTAGCAGTGCGTAGCGTGACGTAACGTAGCGCGCTACGTTGTAGACTTTCGTAGCACTTTTTACATACAACGTATAAATAATATTACAACACCTTTGTTAATATTTTCTTAAACAATTTATGTATTTTAGTAGAGAATTTATAATCCCTGTAGCTGAAAAGCGATAAGAAAAATGTATACATAAAAGTGTACTTCGATTCGCCTAGTTTTTTTAATTACATGTAGCCACGATAAATTGTTGGAAAAATCCTGGTAATATGTGTTTCTGTGTAATATATCTAGGTTACACTCTAAGCTTAATGCAAATGAGGTTAAGATTACACTAACATATTACACTCATATACCACGCAGGTTACTACTACAAACTTCAGAAGTTTACAGAATAGCTAATATTTCATGGAGATAATTCGTATTTAACATTTATATTTATATTGTATTGGGTGAAAATTACTTGTTGAAGTTTCTAATCGATTAATATTAGCTGGATAGTTATCAGTAACGTGGTCCGACCTTTGGTTTTTATTTGATATATTATGTAAAAGAAAATCTTATATTGATAAAGATGAAATACATAAGATGTATAGTGTAATTGTTTATTTTTTGTATATAACTTTTGTTAGTTGTAGGAATAATAAAATAAAATAAATAAATGGCGCTACAACTTTTTTAGGTCTGGGCATCAGATTTCTGTATTTGTTTCATGATCATTTGTTAATCGAATAGGCAAGTAGGTGATCAGCCGTCTGTGCCTGATGCACGCCGTTGACTTTTCGGGTCTAAGGCATGCCGGTTTCATCGCGATGGTTTCCTTGACCGTTTGAGCTAATGTTAAATGCGCATATAGAAAGAAAATCCATTGGTGTCGGGGATGAGAACAGACCTACGACCTCAGGGATGAGAGTCGCACGGTGAAGCCACTAGGCCAACTAAATAAATAAACCTCTGTTGGAGCATTTGTTTCTTAGATACTAGCACAATGTATTTTATTATGCTATCTTATTGAATATAGCATAATTGCTGTGGCTAAGATTTTGGTAGCCCATTCATACGGGGAGGTCTTCCAATACCAATATTCAAAGAAATTGTATTAATTAATCGTGAAACCTGCTCTCTGCGACTCGTCTCCCATTTCGAGAATTAGTTTACCTTTAATTTAGCTAAGCGCAACGTCGACAATGGCCGATGGATAAAAGCAACAAACGTACAGGCCTCGTTTAGGGTTGTCAAAATACCCCTTAATAAATCATGGAACTCTCAACAGGTATACGGGTTTATTTATGGCTTCTCTCGAGGGCGTTTATAATATATAAGTAGTTGCCATGAACGAAACGTTAGACAAGCTCCTTGTATAAAGCTTTATGTTTAGTAAAATTTCGTATATATACGAAATTCTTCCTTTATATATATATATTGTAAAATAAATATATGAGTCATAGGTATGTGAAACAAAGCGGCGAATGGCAAAACACAACAGTTGATTAAAAAAATAAAATCTTTTAACAGTAATATCATTGACGCGGTAAACAAATAAATAAATCATCACGGTACATTAAATCCCTCTGAATTTGTCTATTTATGACATGACTCACGCTCTATGAAGAGCTTTTGTTAAACAGACTAATTCAGTTTATTGTCGAAGTTCAGTTCAGTATGTATCATTACCTAAATAATCCTCGAACTAATCCATATACACCTGAGTTCAGCTATATTTGACAGCCCTATATACCTCTCCTTTCCCTCCCAATCTTTCTCCTCTCATTTCAAATTAAATCTATAATCTGTATTGAGATTTACAATCCTGGCTGAAGGGTGCCGAGATTTTAAATTGGTATCGGTTTATTGAGATAACATTGGCATTAATGTTCCGAAGATTGTTATTGGAATTTTTTAAGAAAAACCTCTATTGAGCCATTTATAAAGAGTGGCTTTTGTTGACGTTTTACGGAATGAAAATGATTTTATTTAACTTTATCGAAAGCTTTTCGGTTCTATCATTAGCGTTGATATGTTGATTGTCATAATATTCATATACATGTCTTATTGTATAAGAACTCGATTGTTGGCTCTGTATTTAGTTTTTATTAAATAATTGTAAGCGTTATGAAATGAAAAAAATATTACACACTTATAGACCCTGTTAAGTATTTTACAAAACTATGAGATCACATTTTCGTTCGCTCCTAAAAGTAGAATGTGTTAAACTTTTTCTTAGCCAAATAGATTTTGTTCTAAACGACGTGGTAGAATTTTGCGGCGGGCCGGACTCCTATTTTGAGTTTAATTAAATCGTAAAGCCGTAGTTGCTTCTCTTTGTCTTGCACAAAACTGTCTTTTATGCTTTCAGAATGTCGTTATCATTAAATCACTATTCCAACAAAATCTATAATTGTAAAAAAAGCCGCATTAGTCACAACGAGACTACGTTAATATCTTAAAGAAAATACCTTTTTCCTCGACAACACCTCGGCATTTGTCTTTAGATCCTTTTATATAATATTACATACAGTAACTATTTGTCGTTTCAATATATTTTACTAGTTTCTAGGTATTCTTCCACAAATAAAAAACTAATATTTACTATTTCTGCTATAGAGCATCGATTGCGATAAGTAGTTGCTTTTCGTAAAAATATTCATCAATAAATGTGAAACAAATAAATTTATTTAAATGATAAGTTCTGTAGTTTGAACTATTTCAAGATTATAAACCTAAAGTTTTAATATATTTAAAATTTCTATAATCTAAATGTTCTAAGCAAACAACTAACTTTTCTAAAGAAGATGAAATATTTCCTCCCATATTCCCGAGGGTCCGGAGGCTTTTATACACATTAAAAGTTTGCAAAAAACTTGATCGAAGGCCTTTTATAACGCGAATAAAGAGAAAACTTGAGTAAATACTCAAACTAATCTATAATGGCGAAGTGTATTAAAGTGGTGTAAATATTTCCATAGGAACAACGCCGTAAGGTTTTTCACGTAGGTCTGTTCGTATTCATTGAATATTAAAGTATAGTATTATGTTTTGTTAACATAGCTTTTACACATTAAGAAAACACTTTTTAAACTTTTTTTTGTCACCGTGACCACACGCACGCTGTAAAGCACGCGAAACGTCGGGAAAAAAATTAAATTTAAAATTATGTAAATAATTATAAGTTTATAATAATAATACATAGCTTCAATCTATTTAAAAAGTGTTTTCTTAATATTAAAGTATTCAATAAATTTTGATTTAGTCTAGATTTGGTGTACGGTCAGTTATAGGCGTCAGTAGTATATTTAAAGAAGGACCAGGTGCTGGTATTAGTTTCAGACTTCTATATCTAAAGTCAAAGTCAAATCTTTATTGCATTCTTTGTGTTCATACTTTACATGTTATAATGCAATGTTGTGAGCACGCTTTATTATAAATTATTTTATTCTCATACATTTTTAATCTTGTAGATACATAATTTATTATTATATTTGCTTTGGCTTCACGTTGCGAAATTGAGTATGGAATGTACTTAACATTATTAATAAACTTAACTTTGATAAAGAAATTAAAGTCTATCAGTCAGATACTATGTAACGCTGTAATAACATTTCTTATATAATAATTCGTTTGACAATTTTATAAACCTCCAGTGATTTCATTCTTCAAATTTTCCGGTAATTTAATCTATATTTTTATTGAGGAGTTCAATGGCCCCGATTGATGTAATTTTAGTCTGGATGTAGGTGGAATCAGTTGATTTTTTGAGGTATTAGTGAGTTCTATTTTCAGACTTGATAATGTTTTTGTTAGGCAGGTACGTGAGCGTGTTCCTCCCTGATATACGCGGTCAATTTCGGGTCATATTACTTCTATAGTTATTGAATTTTATATATGTACTGTAGATCATTTTACGTATTGGTTTTTCTGGAATTCCATGAAACACTTAACTTTCACGAAATTGCTTTGATGCACGTGCAAATGTATAAATGATTTAAACCCAACTTAATAAATATGCCTCTTTGAATTCTATTGGACTAATTATTAAGTTCATAAAAGTTTTGTCGATAGTCTCTGACCTAAATTTAAAATAAGAACGATAGGCTTCGTTTATTTAGTTTTAAATACTTTGCGACTCGTATAAACAAAATTGGTTGGTGTTGGTGAATTAGTACGAAGAGCTATTGGCAGTCCTTAGCTAAATCTACATTAATATTGCGATCCCAATTTCAGTGTCGAGCTTTTGAACTGCGTGATGATATTGATACTCGTAAATATACTTGCAGCATTTTTTTAAACAAACAAAAGCTCGCTTAATATACTCACAAACTAATATTACGAAAGTTGTCAAATTTGCACACTTGTCTTTTGAAGGCGAATTAAAATTAAATATTAATATAATACTTGTAGCGCAATCGATCGAACTTTTCAGCTCAACTAATATTTGACTTACAAAAGTTATTAATCATATTTTACTTCGACAAGCATTAGTATACTTAATACTAAATTTAAATGTATTAAACGATCGCTCAACCGCCTACGAGACAAGGAAATAAAGATACTTTGCATAAAAATCTGTTTAAATTCATTTCATTGAGACGGCATGAATCCCTTTTTACTTAACATTCCATTCCTAAATGAATTGTCCCCTTTCTTGAGATCCTTGACACATAATTCCACGAATTCCAAGAATGTAAATCTTTCCGCACTAATTCCACCATAATTTTATTAGATCGTTTTTCACTTGAAATCCCTGAAATTATCGCTATTAATTGTTGACTGTAATTTTAATGGTGTTTGGTTAATAGTTATTTTATTTTAGTTAAACCATTTTAATTAATGTAACCCGAAGACGAGCTTCGAGTTGCTTTGTACAGTGGAGTTACTTTTAAATGACTTGTCAGACTGTACAAGTGTAATTTTGCTAATAAGTGAACTGCAAATTAAACACTGAATATTAAATAATCATTGTTAACTAGCCCACCAATTTACAAGGTTACATATTAGCAAAAAAATTTACGACTTATTTAATTATCGACCATCGAATTTGTATAAAACTATAATGAATTATACACCTTAAGCTTCCTCTGAAATCACGCGAGCTATTGGTGTAAACCATCCAGTACTTTTCCATATATTAGGATGTGATATATGTAGAAATCACACACAGTCAAAATCTATAAAGGTGTATTACAAAAGCTGGTGAATGAAATCGAATTAAAACAACATTAGTTATACCTCAACCGCGAACTTATTAGCCCTCGAAATGTTGTTTTAATTAAGGAATAATTAAAATATGCAAAGCTAATATAATCCCGAAATCGGTTTCGCAAATATTTAAAATGTAAGACGAGAAAGTTGTAAAGGAAGCGACCGAAGCGTGAAGAACATACTTCATTAAGGCTGTATAATTTACTGTTTTTTAGACAGCTATGCAATCGAGTTAAATTAAATTAGGAATGTCTTGAACTTGGCTAGTTCTGTATAGGAATATGTTGCTAGCGGGCGTTGTTGCTAGTTCTTTAAATTAAAATGATTTAAAGGCATTTTAAAAGTATATGGAGAAAAAAATGTGTCTTACTGATATTTTTATGACCACTTATAATTTAATAAATAATAAATACTAAGCCTGAGAATCGATTAACTTCGCTTGAGAGGAAAAGTCAAATAAGTAATATTTATAACTGTACATTGGTTATTATTATTTTAGGGGTGAAAGGAAATTATTCTTTAGAATATTTCTATAATCAATCACCTTGAATATGTTGCTCGGATGTGGGTCTTAGGTCGTACATTGACGAAGGTGGCATGTAAAGTAGGCTATTTAAGCGTGGCCTTATCAAATTCGCCTTTGTTAATTTATTTATTTACAAAAAAAATCACTGGACACAGTCCTGTCCTAAAATATGACCATAAATTAACAGGAACGTATAAAATATTGTAAAACAAAAATATGGCGATTAAAAAGAGTGGCGGAGAGTTTATTTTCTCTTTCAGCTCTTCTCTTCCGTTCTGCGTCCTTGATTTGAGAATTGGCCGTAAATGTAATTCTGTTTTTGACGTTCATAAGTGTACATTGTTACCTATACGAATAAATGATTTTGAATTTTTGTATAACCAATACATTTTTCACACACGAAACAAAAAACAAACTTAAAAAATTAATTAGGTGAAACAAGCTAAAGAATTACATAGTAATAAAAAAATATACCAAACAAATAGTAGAACTTTTGTCTGTATTGCGCTTCCAAATCTAAGTTAATTACGGTAGCTATTTGTGGATAATATAGTGTTCGGTGTTACCAGTGAAGTAGTCGTGCAGATACTGTCAATAGTTAGCAGTCAGAGCACCGAGCTTAAATCGGGTTAAATGGAAAGAACGTATAAATATACTGCGGTAATTTGACGGGTTATATTGAGTTGTATTCTGACGCAGAATCTCTGGCAATATCATGTTAGACTAGTAAGGGAATGCAAAATTGAATATATAATTAAATCTAGAATTCGATTTGTCTACTCAATTGTAGAAGTTATTTATAAGTCCTAAACAACATAATATACCACGAAATATGACTTATATTTTACACATAAACACGTCAATTATATTAGAACATAAAAATTATAAACTAGCAAACAGAAAAGAAAACTAAATCGGAATTGAAACTTATGAATTGAAATATGTATTTTTAATAGTGTTCAAGACCGTACCAATTCTCAAAAGGTTGGCAACGCGCCTGCGAGCCCTCTACCAATGTGATTGTCCATGGGGTCCATATCACTTAACATCAAGTGAATCTCCTGCCAGTTTGCATTTACATTAAAAAAAGCATAAACAGTAGCAGATAAGCTGTAGATACGTATAGAGTAGTTTTATACTTTAACTACATCAAAAAAAATAGCTTTCAAATTCAATGTTTAAGTTTTGCCATCGTTCCTAAGTCAATTTGAAAAATATGCTTTGGAACTGTTTCGGATCGGGCAGCGGGAACGTCTTAGCGAGTTGAATACACAATTAGATTGGAGAGGGATCTCAACATCTTCAATCAACGATAAAAGAAATTCAAATATTCAATTCGAATCACGCGCACTTTTAATTCGAGTAAGTAAATTAAAACGCGGCCGGTCTTAAGTTTGAATACAAATGGTTACTGAAGCAATGGTTTCAATTCACAATCTCATTAGGCCTCGCTCTGGATACCGGTTTTTATTTATGGGCTAACTGAAAAGGGTTTTTCATTTTCGGAGAACCGGTTTTACGATTCTATTTACGATTTCGCTTTTTGTCACGCCACAAGAGGACTATGGGGTTTATTTTTTTTTAACTGGAACTCGTTTTGCGACTTCTTTCGCGGCATGTTTTTGATGTAGAATTTATAATTTTGATATAGTTTCAATAAACAGGTTGTTTCATTTTTGCTCTCAAACATCACATGTGTTAAAATAAGGACATCATCATCATTATCAGATACATAGCAACATGAAACTTTACTGAAAACCAGTTCCGTGAACTTCCTCACAATCGAGTATCCCGCAATATCATAACACACAATTCTCGATATCTACAATTTTGAAATGCATAAGTTAGAGAACGCTACGTTAACCACTAGCTTTAAGCTTGGAAACTTAGGGAGGATCTTTCAAAATAGAATTTTTCTATCCCTCTTCAGTCGGTAGCTCAGGTCTTAGCGTCGTGGTCAGTACCAACCGGTTTCTGACCAGGGCCTGTAGTTTTGTGGACGATGAGTCTTTCACATCATCGGTCCATCTGGTTGGTTCTTTTGCCGTCTCACGGTCTCACGCGATCTTTTGCCGTCTATATTACCAACCAGGACCTCATCCCCTCTGCGCATTGTATGGCTGAAATAAGATATCAGCCAGGTATGTGGTAGATAGGCGAGACTGTATGCGGACTTCCAGCTGCCAACTGAGGTATTTCCGAACCAATTCGACTTAGGGTCCTTCAAGAAAAGAGCGTACCAATTCTTAAAAGGCCGGCAACGCACTCGCGAGCCCTTCGGCATTGAGATTGTCCATGGGCGGCGGTATCACTTAACATCAGTTGAGCCTCCTGCCCGTTTGCCGTTTGTTTGTTTAAAAAAAAAAGTTAAGTCAGGATCGATGTATTGGTGTGTTTCGCAGTCCACGGTATTCTTAGCATTCGCCTCCAGCACCACATCTCTTTCTCGAGTCAGGATAGTCCACGTTTCTACTCTATACAGGAAGATAGTCTTATTTTGGTTTTGATACCGATTCCTCTTTTCTTCCAGATGTTGGCTAAACGTGTCATGGCATCTTTAGCCATTTTAGAATATACTACAGTACATGTTTAATACATACAAAGGTTACATGGGTAACGTACTCATAGCAATATAAAAAGCCTAAACGTGGGTAGATATCGCCACTTAATTCTATAGCATGTTTTAGCAATTCAAAAGGATTTCGTCTAATACAGTTAGAACCTGCGGGCGCATAATGAAACAATATCAAGACCAATCAGGCCTAAATATCACTAGGGACGGCAATAACGCACAGAATAAATTTCGCAAGTAAATTATCTTAGGGTTTTAATTCGGCCAAGGCTCGGATGCCCTCGTTATTATAGCCGAGGCCGATATTAAAAGCGTTCGAAAAATTACCGTTTTGTGAGACACGCTTATATTAGGGGACAAGGTGATGGAGCTACGGGTGCCGAGGTTTATGTGGCATAGTTTCCGAATTATAACTTATTTTCGGAAGACACAGATAAAACAGATATGTGTCCCAATTTGGAATGAGGTTGGCCGGATTTCTCGTTTATTTTAGGGGCTCTGTATGTTTTCTGCATGAGAATACAAGTATGTTTGTGTTACATGCGGTTTTAAATATGGATAGAATAGAATAAAAAACTTTATATATAAAATGAAAAATAAAAATTTTGTTTCTTTTAAAGGACAAGCTTGGTACGTTTTAAGTGTGTAATGCGTGTGATGTGGTTGTCAATGGTCCTGGCTCAGCATTATGCTGAAGAGTTGACTGTTCCACAGCGCTGGTCATAATACTTAGTAGAACATATAATAATACAAAGAATACTTAAACAATAGGTTTTGTCAGGATGGAAAAGAAATTGTATTTGCATTACCCAGTCTAGGTCTTGTATGAATTTTATACAACCTTATAACATTACATAATAAGCAATTTCTTAATTTGCATAGTCCAAAGAGCAACTTCCGGTATTTATTTTAAATACATGAGAGAATAATTTTCTCTCCACATCGTCTAGCTAAAGGAAATAAAAAAGCGCTAGGTGGGTTACTTCTATGTAAATTTTCATAGTCTCCGGTGTTCTTACGGAATTTTATCGCATTCGATGTTTATATTAACGAAACAATCCAGCGCAGCGCTGACGGCGCTTTGTTGTGGTAATTTCATTAGACGCGGCCGCTGCCCGCTGAATATTAATTGGGGTTGACTCCATGAGCTTTTTAACTCTTTTTCAATAGCTTTTACGGATTTGAATTATTAGCGGATTTTTAATCGTGTCAAGCAGTGACCCGATTCAAATATAATAAGTATTATTCTAGAAGTGTACTTAAATATATGTTTTGGTGTTTTCGGTAGGTTATGAGTTGTGACCTATATATGCCATTGTTATTAAATATTCTTAAACATGCCGCTAAAACAGTTACATTATGGCTGTGAACATATCTCCCGAGTACGAAACGGATTCATGTAACCTAGGAAAAGGGTTTTAAATATGATATTAGAAATGTATCTAATATTTTAATTGGTTACAGTTATACATAGAATAGAAATCACACATAATCATACAGCATACATATCTCGGATACCTAGTAATCATTATGATACAAATAATACGTAAAATATATAATCAGCAACGAATATACCAAAAGCTAAATTATTTGTCAATACATCATTACGATTCGCATCCGTAGAGAATTCTAAGAAAAAAATTCTATAAAATTATTGTTTTATTAAGATAAAGTGTACGATAAATGATGAAGTATGATTTATGGTACCCACACGGTATAGCGTAATTAGATTCTCTTGAGCGAGCAAACACCTTTAAGGCATCAGGTGGCTTTGCACATAATGTACTCATCAGCTAAGTACATAACCCCTATAAAATGTTACGTAAGCGAACTTGGATAATGAACTCGGGGTATCGCGTTTTATTCATATTTTGTGAAGTTTCTTTCTAGTAGACATTCCTTTGTTTTTGTACAAGACAAGATTAAAATATTATACTTCAAAATTCGAACATGTTTTATTATAGAGGATATTCTTTTGTTTTTTAGAACAAAACATTTTTTTTTTTAATTCAAACATCGGTGGCCGTGTACATTCTCCTTTGTTAATTATCTTTCGAGGGCCGACTTTAACCTATATAAAATAAATTATTTAATGCCACTGGCATTTTAAATACAACAAACAAAAATATATGTATGTATAATTCTAAAGATAAAGAAATATCTGAACATCAATGAGGGTTGGAAAAACAAAGCATCATAAAACATTACTCTTCATGTAATAAAACACTGTCGGCTCATAATTCATGTCATCTTAAACGTCCCAGCCATACACAAAGTTTGTATTTTAAGCGAAAAAGCAATTCGGAATCTCTTAATATTCCATCAAATTCATATTTGCGGAGATGTCTTCGAACGTACGCCTATACTTCACTTATTTTTCCACTGGCTTCCAAGTTTGACACCTTATTGCCTCTCATGCAATATGCATGGTAATACCCAAAGACAGGGCTCATCGCTCGGCTCCCGTAATTGGCGAAATCAACCCCCTTCCTCGGGCGGTGACAAAAAAAAACGACCAATATAAAATGAACTCTCGCTTCTTTGCACGTAAAGTGAAATGAAACGTATTGAGGTTTTAAAATGGAAGGATAATTGTAACTCGACTCAGGCGAGCACCGTAAATCTAAATTGGATAATGAACTGAAGTAAATCCAGCTTATTCAAGTTATTACTTTTCGTTATAGCACCCTATTGGGTAGCCATTGTTCAGTCCGTTGGTTTATGTTTAGACGGTCATGCCGGTGGACTTGATGAATAAGAATGAAAAAGGTACTACCGTAAAGTATCCTAAGCTTATACTTCGATTTTGTGAACTTTTACGACAATGATTTTAATATATAATTTGAAGAAAGGCGTTTCTACCTTGATTTGTATATATATGTGCATGAGGAAGGAGGCGTTTAATACCCTGAGTTTACAGTGTAATTATTTTCTTCCCATCAGCACTTCAGAATAAGAGGAATAAATGTATTTTTGGTTCTAAGTGTCGTTGTTCGAACTGGAAAGTCAATGTACTTAAATAATGAAGTCTTTCTCACTGTCTGGGTGATGTATAGTTGTTTTAAACACTAATCTCGAAAATAAAAATGCTCTTTACAGTGATTATAAACAAACCGTATCAAATGCAACGGGAAGCATTATAAACGTTTTTACAGTCGAGTCAAGATTCGAGAACTGAAAGCAACTTCACTTGAACACGAAGCTGACGTATATAGCAAGTGTTACAATGCAACTTTAGTAGATCAAACTACTGATTTCGAATTCTAGTACAATACAATACGATGAAGCTGTGATATAATTCGGTACGTTGCAGTTGGCAGGTATTAACTAATTGGCAGTATAGAAAGGTTTTTGAACTGGATAGAAAGCCTCGGGCATGAAAAAATGTTGTAAATATAAAATTAAGCTTCACTGATACCTAAATTCAAAAGCGTATTTATTTGACAGTTATCCTAATGCTTTTACTGATCTTCTTCTTATTATTCTTATGTAAAAGATACAGCTTAAACATTAATGTTCTATTAACATTTATATAGAATTTGACTTTATCTAAAGTTTTTTTTTTTACGTACAACAAAATTTATGTCGATGTATTCTCATCGTCACCGTAAGATTATACTCCCTTTCAAGGGGTCTTCCAAGGATGGTTGTTGTTTACGGTTGTTGTGTTTCGAGTATTTTATATAGAATATGTGAGTTATTCTCACGTGATATGTGTGTATGCTTTTTCGTTAAAGCTCGCTATATCGTCTGGATACGTTTAACAAGAAGGATAGATTTATGACAAAAAATATGAAAGATTTTATTTGAATGGAAATAACAACAGGAAACAAATGCATTTAAGAATGTTTTTTCGACACAATTCTGGGTTAACTAAAGGTTAATAATTCAGATCTGTCTATTATCTATCGAACAATTATTTGCCAAAAATTGGACTCGAGAACAGTAGGTTATATGCCTTTTGGTTGCGTAACCAATAGCCTTAATTGAAATTTATCTCCATACGCGCAGTAAGGCATACGAGGATAATTAAAAGTTGTTAATAGGTGCTCTGTGTTTCAGTTTATTTGTCTCATACGACCTAGTACTGAATTATACACGCAATAGCTATAAGTATTTTCTCGCTTATATGAGTATAATTAGTATGTAAACAATTCGTTTTATCGTCAGTTCGATTCTAGTTATATAAATGGTATTAATAAGATGTATTTATAAATATTTGAATCCATAGTGAATGCACTATTATCTGAAGATGGCTTCAGACAAGTTAATTCCTATCTCCGTGGCAAGGAAAAAATTCGGAAACACCCCGGTATCCGTCTTACGGATACAAAAGAATTCGTTCAAAGATTGCCCCATAAATCCACAGCATCGTATGAAACTAATAGAGCCTTCCTCAGGGGCCATTAACCACGGACTAGACCCGTATACCCCGTCTCAATTTCCTGCAATGATCGACAAAAGACGGACGAGAATTCAAACTTCCGTTTTGGCACCTGGAACAATTCGATTTTCAAATTTTGCCGCAGGTGGCGGTAGGCAAACGTAACCTCTTTTTATAGAATACTTTTTACTTGTTTTCTATGGCTCTAACGTTTTTGTTATGTTGCCATTCTTATGAGGGTTTATTAATGTAATATATTATAATTAATTTCATATTTTAACACATTCAATTAGTGTACATGATTAATAATGTATTAGTAACATATTTTCTTGAGAATCGAAATGTCATTATGAAGGCGAACGTAAAGCTTTACTGTGGTTGCCATAACGACCCATGTTGTTTATAGCTTATAAAATAGCACTAGCTCAAATAGCCTGAGGTTGCGATTTCGTGATGTATGTAAAAAGGAAATAGGGTATGAAAGTTTATTCAAGAGTGGGAAATTATTACTTACCCCATATTCAGTTTTACAATGCAATTCGTAGATTCCGTATTAAAAACAAATAAAAAAGATATTTTTTTGACAACAACATTATAATGTATGAGATTTGGAAACCCTTTAAGTAAAACAATACCTGTGTCAGGGTTCCCAGCTCATACCTATTTCTTTTTAGGTTGGTTGGTTTTAAAATTACACTTAAGACATACAGTCTTAGTTCTCTTTTGTTTGTTACTTTAGTTTATTCATAGTATTATGTCACCCCTTTGTAAATTTTCTAGTCGCGATGGAAGGCTTCATTTACCTCAGGACTTCTATAGTCCTATTATAGGCTTAAGTCTCTCACAAAGATGGTGATTTACCTTATGCATACAAAATAAAGTATAATTGTTCTCTTTCATGAAAGTAGTATTTTGTCTCTGTCCAATTATATGAAATGAAAAGATATAAGAACTTCAGTTTGTTTGAAGCAACTAGACTAGATTTATAAATGATTAAAAAAAATATAATTTTAAATTAAAAGCATATTTATGGACTTCGAGGCATAACATGAAAATCCACCCGTATCACCTCGACGTAGTTTCAAGAAAAGAACGTACCAATTCTTAAAAGGCCAGCAACGCATTCGCGAGTCGGGCATTGAGAAAGACCATGGACGGCGTATTACTTAACAGCAGGTAAACCTTATGCTCGTTTGACGCCTGTTGTATAAAAATAACATATTATTTTTTTTCATATTAATTACTCATACAGTGCAAATAAGTCATAATAAAAACATATTAAACCTGTTCGAAATACATAATTTCAATTTAATAATTTTTGATGAGGGTGATCCCAAATATTTTTTCTCGGCCCATCGTCACATTTATTAGTTGAGTCATTGTTGAGATTTACTCGGGTTACGTTAGACACATTTTTATTTTGATATATACTTTTTGTTAATTATAATTGATAATAGTTACGTCCACCATTTAGAATTTTATAGTGAGTGTTTAGTGCGTTTTTGAGAACTATCGTGAGGCAAGGTATTAGCATCAGTCTAACCTCTCTTTGTTCCCAAACAAATAGAATTTCTCCAAATCCTTACGGCTGATAATATTGTGTGCCTTTCTTCCTGGTAAGAGAATATTGTGACGAGGTATGTACTCAAGACTTATTATTCTAGTATAAGATTGTGTATCGACGGCCACCGAACCATTCTTTGGTACAAAACCAAATAACCTAATAGAATACGTTCCCTTATCGGCTCTGTGGCTTTTACCGATTGACTTATAAACTTATTATTGAAATTATACAAATGTTTACCAGTCCTGTAACCTCCGTGGATGAACTTATTTCAACGTGTGTATTAATTAATGGAGCTTTTAAAGTAGTTGTTTCGACTCCCGACACTAAGGCCAGTAGTCTAGAATGAGCTGTAAAAACATTTCTACTGTGTGAAGTTTTATATGTTTGACGGCGCTCAAGAGAGATTTCGACTAAGAAAATTAATTACAATATGTCATTGTTTCGGCCGGTGAAGTACAGAAGTCTGGTTGCCGAGTTTCTGATAAATTTGTGGACAAACATATATAAGCGAAATTAAGAAATTAATATTCAAATCTTTTCCAATATTAATATGATCACATACATACAGGTCAAAGTTTTTTTTGTACATCATTTAACATCTAGCCTAATTTAAAACTACTAAGTAATTGAAGTCTAACATAATTTACTTAATAAGGATTTAATACAAGAAAGTGTCCAATAACACTTCTTACAGTCTCTATTAAGGAAGACACTGTTATAGTTCCACTTATCACTGTTTAGCACTTAAGACTAAAATGTACACTAATTCACAAATTCGAATGTTTTAACCTTTCAATCTTCTCACTAGGCCCGTGCTGTCAAGAAGTTAAATAGCTTCGACAGGTTAAAGTTATAAAATAAAGTAGTCAGTAATAATAATTGATAGCTGTCTATCACGTAATTTCCCGAAGGGCTTGGGCAGAGACCACGGATGTACGTTTCTGACATACCTCTCTCGCTTTATCCACTTGAAATTTTGAAACTTTTGTTTTTCGTATACTATAGGTTCGTATACATACGTTAAGGTTTTTTACTTTTGACGTATCCATTCTCTACATCGTCTGCTTCCAAGCATGTTAAGCAAGCCTTGTATAACCTGACCAAATCCTAAAAAATGCCATTGTGCCAAACCACAGTGCTTTTCATAATATATCATGATTTAGATTATATTTATCTCTAAAATAAGTAAATAAAAAATACAAATAAATATATACTCGTTATAATTGATAAGTTATATCAATGTGTGCCAATAAATTTTATCCATTGGCCGATAGAAACGATACTTTGTCGTAATTTCGTACGAATACGCATTGTTCCGTGACGTATTGATGGCAGTAAGCGACTCGGTCATTCAATTTTAATGGGACTACAATTCGTTTTTTTTGCTACTTTTACATTTTTATTGAATGTACGCGAAACAAATTGTGTTTTTGTTTTCGATATAAAGAAATTTTATAAGGATTTTATGTTACGGCGATGCATTAATGCCAATGTTCGCTGCTCAATACTTATTGTATAAGAATACAATACACAAGCATTCAGTTAATCGATAAAAATCAAACAGTTTTCATTATGAATGTGTCTTAAGTTAGAAGTTCTATACAGTGCCCGAAATAGATTCACCGGCTTTTGTAATGTGTTTTTTCGGTTGGTCTGAGAATAGGTATACTATTTTTATTCCTAAGTGATAATCGGTATAGACCAATGGCCAAGTGATAATTGGGTTTTATGATGTAATAAGAATACATACAACCCTCACCTTTCAGAGGACGCGTAACCATTGTGTAATAGCGATATTTGTACTGTAATGATTATATGGCAAAACAACGTTTGCAGATTTATCACGCTATTGTATTAAACTCTCGTGTCGGTAGCTCGGACGTCAATCAATCGCTATTTTGTAATCTGAAAATGTACATTAAAATCTATCTAATTGCACTCTAGTTAAATGACTGTTTCGTCTCTTTCTGTCTCATTATGTTAACGTTGTAAATAAAAAGAGACACGACTACAATTGAAATAGTGCAATTAGCTTCTGAATAAGGATGTCGTTAGTTTTATGGCCACCATTCAAATTTAAGATAATTAAATATTGGAAAAATATTTGCAAAAGGTTCGATACTTAACTATTCCGTCGGTCTGTTGTTCTGTTTCACTGCGCATTGTGCAAAATAGAGAAACAAGTTATACTCGAACTATTAGCACAAAAGGGTATTTTTTTCTCCTTTTCGTTTGACCGTTTTTGCAAAGTATTTTTGGTTGTTGCATTATATACATTGTCGTTCGTGGGTGACATTAAAAAGTTTTTGGGAGCTTTTTGTTTCGAGTAGAATTCATATTCATGGCTAGGATGTTATTGAGGTTTACCTTTGAACCTATTAAGATTAAAAAATCCTTTCGCTATACAGATTCTTCTCCTATCGTCTTTGTGGTTTCGCAAATATCGTAGCACATCAATTTAAAAAAAATGTTTGACAAAAGTTGTCGAAACCAAAACATGCTTTAAGCTTGGTGAGACGGGACTTCAAACAAGCCCAGATTCGTTATTTATCGAACTGAATCTGCCTGCTATTGACTGCATCAAGCGTTTGTCCACATGACCAAGAGTTTTTTTTATAATGTTCATATACAAATAACGCGGTCTGTGTTCCGTGTTGTATGACGGTCTTTACTGGCATATAGCTTTGTCCTCGGTGTAGTAAACAACCTCCAAAGTTGGCTTGTTGGTCAGCTCTGACGTCGTAAAACTAACGCATGTTTTTCAAGACGAACGCATTTCTATTGTACGCCTTTGCCGGCAATATTTCACTTGTATTTTTTTCACACCAGATCACAGAGATCTCTTTGAGTCGACCGCATTGTTTCCGCGGCTTTGTTCGTCCCTTGTTTATTTTTAAAGCTTTTTGTTTACAGCTACCGTCATTCATTAGTGGCCTTCGTGTCCTTAGAATGGGGAGAAAAATTTTCCGCTGTTGTATTAAATTTTTTTAATAGCTTACGCTCAATGCAAAAATAAGGGCTGGATTCACTCGGCCAGGTTACAGCAGTATTCTGGTATGATTCTGTCAATATAGAAGTTGCCTTGCGGTACTAAACGATAATTTTGCCTCAGAATTTCTGATTCGCTCGATTCTTAATGCTGATCTTCGAACTTCGGCTCCAACAGATTTTTATGGAACCTAAAAGGAGGTACACAAATATGTATATCGTATAGATTATGGTCATAAAAATACAATTGGAACTTTGCCATTAAACCTATACATTTGTAAACATTCGCTTAAAACAGTGTTTGTCCTTATCACACTCGTGTTATTTCGAATATAAATAAACGTAACACACCCGTACAGAATAGGCCTTTAAGGTTTCTTTCCCACGATCCCCTGATTTCACGGCCACTACCAATGTGCAAATTACAATCCATTGTGAACCTCTCTCTCGTTTGTATTGCGTAATGTATGATACTTTCGTCGTTGTCATAATACTTTGGTGTCTAACTGATCTTGTAATTTCTTAAACGATATATATTTTTGCTCTTTGTGACGTTTAAGGTAAAACAAAACGTAAATACGATTTCATCTTAGAAGTTATTTATGTGAACATTCAAGTTAAAGGCATGTCTTAATTTATTTTAAAGGTCATTAAAATACAAATAGTTAGCATAAGTTAGATAAGTGTTACTTATAGTATTCATGTTCATTTAATCTTGCAAATAAAGTGTACCTTGGCCCAACACTATACATTTTTTATTTTGTCTAACATATACATATAATATTTGTCACATACATCAGGTAGACATTAACTTTAAAATCACGGCTATTTAAATATATATATTTATATATATGTTATTGTATCAAAAAACACAGCCTATCAATTATCAGCCATCTTCTCTATAAATAGGTTTCCAAGAAGTTTAAATTTTAATACTTGCTAACCCAATTCTGATTTTCATTTATTGGTGAAGTATATGTAGGTTAACAGGCATTTATCGGTAAGAAGATCAACATTTAATAAAAAAAGTCTATATTTAGAACATTATAATATTTTTGTAATATTGTCCCGATCACTGTTTACATATATTTTAATAGCTTTGTTTTGTTCCATTAGTTTTGTCCAAATAACTACATATATGGCTTATATATATTTACACTTCTCTGGAAGAAGTACCTGGAAGAGATCTCTCGAACTTTTTATTTAATTATGTCAATTGTATTTTATTTGTGTATGCGACGAAGTGTAAAAAAATAAATATTTTAAAACATGATAAATGTAGGCTGTTCATTCTCACGTACAAGATTACCATATAGAATGCATTCAGAATCACACATACAATGGCCGACCTCTTTATTACACAATACGTTTTCTCATTTTCGTGAGATTCCTATTATCCGTTTTTATCGCATCAGTGATGAACGATTCATATAATAAATAATCGAAGGCATCGTGTATTCAACGCTTTACAATACAATGTGAATGAGAATGATTTATTTTTGCATCTGAGAATGAAGACGTCTGAGAAATGACCGTTCATTGGAGTTCATTCGTATGTGTCAATAATAAACAGACCTTTACTGTAACTTATTATGTACCACCACTATGTGGACCTTCCCACTGAAGTATTTCCGAACAAACCGACTTAGATTTCTTCAAGAAAAGTGTGTATCAAAACATTAAGTGAGCCTCCTGCCCTTTAGCCCCTTGTTATATCAAAAAAATTATTTTTTATAATTTATTTAATATTTTTTTAGAAAGTTAACCCTAACTATTTTATTACTATTACCGATTAACGGCATTTCCTTCGACAAAAGCATCCTCCAAATGGTGCAATTTCGTTTATTTTATTTATGATTACAATAGTAGTTTTATTAATGAATTATTTAGACCATATAAGCTTTATTGACAGGTTCTACAATGTTTTTGTAAACAAATCTATTGGCAACCTACTACCTAATATAAATGTATATCTAATATATATTGCCAATTGATAAAACATTTAATATGGATTCAAATATTAATACTAGACTTAATTTATGTATATAATACTGTAAGTTATATAATGTCATCCACGAAGACCGTCAATGGAAATATGTTTATAGATCTATCGTCACACGTAATAGACACACTAATGAACGAATTGAAAGATCAATTTAAAGCTCTTCAACAGCAGGTACTGAAAGCTATATTTCTGACTGAGCTTTCGAAAATATTGACTGTATATTGTATATGTCTAAAGAGAATATATACATTTTAACGGTTACAATAAAGTATGATATTTCAGTCGTCAGATTCAAGTTTTAGCCGTTATTAATATTTTGTGTGGGTGACATTATTAATAGTATTGCATCGATATATGTACGTTTTGTGATTAAGAACTTTACACACACAGTTTATGTAAAGTTCTTGATTTCTTGAGTACTTAATTTGATACATATGTCAATCTTAAAACAGAAAAAGATACTAAAATTTAGAAATATTACAGTCACTGTATTATATATGATTGTTGCGTTATTAAATTAGTCATTCTTCCTATTTAACCAAGGTGACATACATATCAAACTAACAAATCAAGTATCAAAGTGTCTTACGCTATATATCGATGCATAAAATGTGTATAGCATTAGTTAGACTAAGTTTAAAATACGACAACCGCTTTATATTGTGTTAAATAATAGACGAAGAAGAAGTGATTGAAGTGGCAACAACGACGCCAGTAATAATAGTGACTCAAGTGCCCCTCGTGGGAATACCGACTGTTAACAACTCCATTATTTTTATACAGTATTTAACACGTAAGTTTATTTCAATTTAATTTAATTTTTCAGGAATGTTTTCAAGAAACAAGCTATGAAGTTGTGTCTTTTGAGTCTGAAACAAAATTGAGGATCTGTATTTGAAAAACTAATGGTTCTATGATACGCTGCTTTATTTAAAAAAAAATTATACACTTAAAATTTATTTAGTTTGGCAGAGGCATATGATGACTTCCAGATGAACAGCAGGCATATGATCTCCGGGAACGAAGTACTACAGTTATTGTGGTTTAAACAGATAATGTTATCTGGGCGTTATGCTTAGACATACACTTTCATAGCGAATCTAAATTTTTTATGTTTTATATTTTATATAATAATAATTGCGTGGCGTAGAAACGGGTCGCATATTAATTGGTCGACAAGGAGTTATATATTATTTATTTTTAAGTTTTAGGTTAAAATGAACCTGGGTTTTATTTGTGTCATATACCTGCTATATCATAGATCTTATTTCGATAAATTTTGCAAATAATGAAAAAAGCACCGGTTTAAAGTTTTATACGAGTATAATAGTTTTGGCAAGTTGAAAATTTCAAAATGCATATTTAGTAACAACTGGCAGTTAAAACTTAGCAGTAAAGTAAATTAATAATGAGTCGTAAAACAATATAAAATGCATCGTATAATAAATACTGAGCAGTGGAATGGACCAAAAAAAATTGTGAGTCGTAACGGATTCAGCTCCCCGGGGTTCACTAGGCATTTCAGCCTAATGGAGCCTAAACCTAACGTTGACAAAAAAAACTGGCCAATTGGTTTTTTTTATTACTGTTGTTTACGCTATTGTTGTGCGTCAGCACAAATCTACCAACCAGCAATAAAGAAAATGCGGATTATTTTTTCAACTGATTATAATAACATCGTATATTAAAATAACAGTGCAGTGTTGGCCTAGTGGCTTCAACGTACGACTCTCATCCCTGAGGTCGTAGGTTCGATCCCCGGCTGTGCACCAATGGATTTTCATTCTATGTGCGCATTTAACATTAGCTCCGACGGTGAAGGAAAATATCGTGAGGAAACCGGCTTGCCTTAGACCCAAAAAGTCGACGGCGTCTGTCAGGCTGATCACCTACTTGCCTATTCGATTAAAAAATGATGATGAAACAGATACGGAAATCTGAGGCCCAGACCTAAAAAGGTTGTAGTGCCACTGATTTATTTTTTTATTTTATATTAAAATAACAGTTCAAAAAAATTGTGTCCATTGAAAAAAAATCTTTAATTTAATTTTCAAGGAGAAACAAAACACTATCGCATCGTTTAGTATTGAAGTATGAGACTCTGAATAGAACTGAACACTTACCTAAACAATTTATATCGGACACTAATAAATTTGGTATAATTTCTAAAGGGGCCCCTAACTAGACCCACTTCGACCGTTCGAAATTATGCTCATTAATAGTGAATTGGTTCACTATTCAGTTTAACAAAATAGGTGATGTGAGAATTAATGCTTTGTTCTAATACATTGAGTATTTATTATAAACATCACAATGAAACGGCTATAATATGTAGTAATTGTGTATCAATAAAACAAACAATTTTTAAATCCCTTCAAAGGATTCAAATGCGAACATTTCTGTCAAGAGGTGTTTACGTTCGTTTTACGTAAATATTTTATTACGAGGTTGTCCCTGTTAGTCTTATAAATATGTTTTAGACGTTAACTAACAAAGAAATATGATTTCTTTGTTAAAGAAAAGCGTGTACCAATTCTTAAAAAATCCAGCAACGGTAGCACTTAACATCAGACAAAATAACTGTTTTGGATTATTATATATCTAGACAACTAACAAGCGTTTACCTTTTTAGTCTCATTAGCGAACTACTGAACTGTGGAATCGACTCCCGGTATTCCCAGCCAAATACGACCCCCAATTGTTTAACGAAGTTGTTTTACTTCTCGACGTCCGCAGCCACTGGAATGTGTAGCTTGCTTTGTAGGCACGTTTCCCTATCCTATAAAAAGTATATTTTTTTATATACGAAAGTCACACTTAGGGCAAAGTCTCGACTCTGAAACCTGTATTAATATTCGAGTATAACTCTATATATGAACAGTTCGGTATATAAAATAATACAAATAATACAAATATTTTATTTCGATACACATATTACAAAAACTAGGTTGTGTTAGTTTAATCTATTAACCGTATGTTAAATTAGTTCGTTTAACACAAAGGGCAAACAGAAGCGTGAAATTTTTTATTGCTATGGATGTTGCAATAAATCAATACCAGTTGTAAACTTCAGTTCTATTGCGTTGTATCAGTAAACCGATTTCGATGATTTCAAAGTAATGTTTCCATTACTCCTTTAGTATCCGTCTGCAAATGAGCGTTTCTTAAGGCATTCTTGCGCACCACGACTTTATGGAACCAGCTGCCTGCTGAAGTATTTACGACCCCATCAAGAAAATCATGTATTCGTTCTTCGCCGGCAAGGTTCGCGAGCATTGTGGCATTTAGAGTCTCCATGAGCGGCGGAAACACTTAACATCAGATGAACCTTCTGCTCGTTTGCCCCTTCTATAAACTTAAATATGATTTGAAAATCAGTTTTTCTACATAAAGTTTGACATATTGGTAGCGAACGAACGGACCATAGTGTATGATTAGAGGCATCAAACGTTACAATGGGGATTTAAAACAATTGACGACACTAAAACGCATGAAAGCGTCTCATAATTTCCATTTGGCTAATTAAACATCAATAAGACGCTTTTCGTCTTTTGTTTTACAGAAAAGAACGAGACAAGAGCTTATTTTTATATCTTCTTGCTATAACTCTGTTCGTAGAGTTCACATTATCTTAAGAAAATTAATTCTTTTTTTTTATAAAACCTAAATTTCCTTTATTCTTATGCCATATACAGTGATGGTATATTGTATCGTTATATACAAGGATTAAATGTGAATAAATACTTTTAAACTATGTTTTAAAGGTTTGAATTTCACTTAAAACCGCGAATTTATTGGCACAACTCAATTTGCATATTACTTTTTACAAATTCAACAGCATTCGATTTTAAATACACAGTTTAAAGTACATAAATTAATTTTAAAATGGATGTTACGGGATGGTTGAATTATATGTTTTATCGTTAAATAAGTATCGTTGGTTTTCAGTCACATAAGTGATTATAATAAATACCAACTGATGAAGTGTGGTCGTATTCGGTGGTATGAAATTGATTTTGTTTGACTGGTTGGAATTTGATATTAAGGCTCTTTGAAACAAAATATCTTTATTAAATTAATTTAAATAAATGTGTCTGTCTGATGTTTATTTATTAATCTATAAATATATATCTATAATCTGTGATCAGGTGATTTTCCTTCAAGGTCGTGTGAATGTTAAAAAGAAAGTTCATCGGTGCATAGCTGGAAACGAACCTGCGACGTTAGGGATGAAAGTCGCACGCTGGAGTCATTAAGCTAGACATGACTAAGCCTAACAAATATAAGGATTAAAATTAAAAAAATTGTTCTAAAGCAATCCTTTGTACGTATAGCCATTATATTATTTAAATAATAGAACTTTAGGACACATAGGTATTATAAATATCACATTGTTAACAATATTGCAACTCAATGTTTAAGCATAATAACGAAGCCATATCAGGAATTACAAGTGCAAAAAAACGATACAAGCTAATTAGTAAAGTTCATAAAAAATTAAAGTCGAGTTTCAGCGGCCTGTAAAGGAATTGTTTGTGGAGTGACTTACTCCTTGACCCGGTATTGACCCACAGGCTTTCCGTAATTGCTGTATGCTGATGGCAATTCAGTGATATGCATGCGTTACTAATCAACTTCCCATTTAACTGATCTCGGAAAATGCATCGCTTTTTTTCGATATTAAATAAGCGCTACTATAATCTTTTGGGGCAATTAGACGGGTTTTTTTTTTGCCATTTCGGACGTTATACTGCAGTGCATACTAATTAATTAGCAACGGTGCGTTACCTTCGCTTTAGCAAACGTACATTTCGCTGTAATCTGTGAAACAGCGAGCGCAAAATCGCTCGATGCAGCAATTTAATTTCACACACAGCGACGTCTAGGCGCCGCGTAATTTAATCCCGCTACGTTCCCGCGAATAACGCAAAAATGGCCGCTGTTTTATTTGTATGCGTACGTCGGCACGTCCCGATTCAATCCGCGCACATACAAAACGTGACCGTCAACGTCGACGAATAAAAAGCGATCTGTCACTTGGAGCGATAATTCAAAGTAAAAAAATCACAACAATTCGGTTAGTTAGCAAGATCCCATCAGCCCTATAATTGGAAGCGCAGTCATTAAGCCGCCGCGCCGTGACGTCGCCGCACCGCGAATATAGATTGAGTTTTTATTTGCGGTCAGGGGTGAAAATTATGTACCGCCCGCCCGATATGAATTGTTTTGCCGCGCGCCGCCCAAAGCGGATTCGCTTTTTTAGATCTCCAATCTCATCGTGATCTCTACGGTGTCCGTCCTATGAATATTTTATCTCCTGTGTGACACTCTCCGAAAATACGTTACTCGTTCGTTTATTAATGTCACATTGATCGCAGTCGATCTTCGCCCGTGGGATTAGCCCCGAATGTGTATAGAGAACTAAATGGGATTTCATTTTCTAGTTCAGGAAGCAAACGCTCCCGGCGGCGTATGTCCAATGTTCTTGCCTCTCGAGGTTCCGTTAGACATTATGTTCGGGTTTATTTGACGTAGGGATTCGCGTTCTCTAGAGTTCACATGTCTTCGTGATCTTCAGCGGACATAATTGTTTCGTGGCTCGGGGCGCATTTTTCCGCAAGATAATGCCATTAATTTCGCTTGGAGTAATGAAAATGTAGTGCCTTCCTTCGCTAATGCACGATAACAATTCACGGTCTGAATTTTTGTGTGTCACAATTCCGAAGTTGGTCTAGTGAGTTCCGGGAAGCAATTGAGTTTGCTCGGCTGTTGCTAAAGTGGGATACTTACGGTTGGGATAATGTTGTTAGTAAGGGTTCCAAGATTTCTTAATTTATTCATTGTGTAAAATTGGTTCGAATGGACGTAACAAGCGGGCAGTAAACTTTAATCACAGTGACCCAAATAATTTCTTGTCGGATACCTGTGCGGCTTTTACCCGGGAACACCACGCATTTATATTTCAAGACATATCTACTATCTCGAGATGTAAGAGGTTATATTCACATTATTTTTCTTTTGTTAAACCTATCTTATCTCGCGTAAAAGTGTTCATTCATACGACATTTTTTCGGTCGCTGCACAAGTCTTATGCCTTGAGAATTTTATGTTCGCCTTATATTTTTTTAAAAGGTATCTAATATATGTGTTTTGTGTGTTTAGATCCACCGGAAATTACCATAAGGCCTCGGAATTTGCAAGTCCGAGCTAACGGCATCGCTGCTTTTTACTGCGCCGCACGGGGCGACCCCAAGCCGAATATACAGTGGAGGAAGAACGGAAAGAGAGTATCAAGTAAGTATATTTATTGGAAAATCGATATATGAAATAAACAGTTTATAATACACATATTTATCGAACCAAGCGACAAATCTTAGATTTTCTTGTATTTTTGCGATGTTGTCACCCACGTCTATTGAAAGGTTTGTCTGATACTCCTGAATTATAGCTTTATATGTTTAATATTTACTAATTGAAATATTCAGCATATCTAGTTAGGTTGAAACAAAATTCAAAAATTCTTAAATCCATTTCACAATTTCAAAGTATTTACTTATTAAATGGTAGTAGTAGTAATGGTAGCTCTTGGGTGAAGGCTTCGTCCAATTCCTTTCAGATGTCTGCCAGTCTTTTTCTGCTATATCTATGAAGTCGTTATATATAGGTAGTGTACATTCTATTGATAATACAAAAATACTAGTTCTTATGAACAAGTCCTGTCTTGTTATATATTTTTGTAACTGCACTGCTTGGATTAGGTTTTATCCAGGATATCTACTTGTCTGTTTTTAATTACATTTCCTTAAAGATAAATAAAGGGAGTTAATAAGTTTCTCATATCCCATTTCGGGGCTGTGGCACTTAGCATACAATAAACGTGTAAAGCTCAATATTGGGTTATTATCAAAATTAATTTTTGACAAAATATTTTTATTGTTACCCCTTCAGTCCAAAAATGATGCCTGAAATATTGGCGCTTCATTAATTTTTAAACGGCAAAGGTTCGTGTGTCAAGTGCCGGATATGACCGGTTAGTTACTTCATCAATGGATTTTAATTTTGCGAGCAGAATAAAATGATAAATCAAATCGGTTAACGTTTGAAACGGTTCCAGAAATATTTAAAGGAACATAATTTTAATGTATGGGTTTCAAGTGATTATTACAGGAGGTATTGGATAAAATAAAAAAATCTGTATTTTGTTTGTGTTCCGTAATGAAGAGTGATGTATGCGTGCTTTAGATTAAAATGTTATCAAACCAATTTAGTTATTTTGAGAGACCTTATTTTTCGAAAAATGATCTACTGTATGCAACTTTTAGGCTTTTTTTAAGACTTTTATTATCATAGACATGAATACAAATAATACAATTATTTCATTTTACCGTATCACTACTAAGATTATTACAGAATTTTATTGATTGTAATAAAATTATTACTATCATTGTTATCGTTATTATATATTTTTGTTATTAATGGCTTCGAATCTCTTCGAATCAAACGTGGTAGGGAAACATGGCGCGTAACCGAAAAATGTGACGGTAAATTTTTCTCCAACGCCGATAAAGAAGTTTCACTTCAAAAAAACCAGTGGCACTATAACCTGATAGCTTAGATTTGTCAGACACGCGTTGTCATTTTCTCCGTATGGCCAAGAATTGCGCACATAGAAAGTAGATCCACTGGTGTCGCTGTGATTCGAACGCACGATCTCTGAGTTAATAGGAGCATGCTTAAACCTAGCCCAACTTAGGGATTTATTATTTCTTTCTTAACGGGGTCTCTATCTCGGGCTATTGTTTCTATATTATTTGTCTATCTTTATACATAGCTATCGGGTTCGATAGACGTTGTCCTGTACATACGTCTTAAATACGAAAAAAAATCTAATAATGTAAATCATTCTCAAGTGGAGTGGTACACACATAAAATTTCATCAAGATCTTTCCAGGTGTTCAGGAGTCAAATTACGAACACATACACAGAAACATTATATATATATTTGCTGTATAGATAAATTACCTAGGTACCGACTGCAGAGCCATCTGCCGGGCTGAGTTGTGGATCTAAACCATCCAAAAGGCATACAATTTTTTATCCCTTCGTCTATGTTATGTTGGCCTATAAGTGCTTGTCAGATTAAATATTTTGTTATAATCCAGCGTGCGTGGTCACGGTGAAAAGCACGCGAAGCGTCGGAAAAAAATTAAAATTTAGAATTATGTAAATAATTATAAGTTTTTAATAATAATACATAGCTTTAATCCGTTCAAAAAGTGTTTTTCTTAATGTGTAAAAGCTATTTTAACAAAAGACAATATTAAATATTTTATTTTGTTTCTCATGTACCACCAGTGTGCCGAGCGTTACCAAGCTTTTATAAATGCTTTGTAATATGGATTTTGTTAATTAGACTACTATTTAATAGTTTTATTGTTTTAAAAAATTAAGTCAAAATAACAGTTTATTCCCATAAGGATATAGAGATTTAAGAAATTTTCTATTATTGAAATGCTTACATTGCTATATGTTTATAGTGAATGATGCTACGATACGCGTGACCCGTGAATGAAATGTAAAAACTCCGATTTACGCCCATAAATATGTGCGGCCGGTAATGATGGCTATAAGCCCGAGGCAATGAGGTGGAAAAACGTATCGCCGCGCAACACCCCTAATGCCTCCACTCTCCCGAATAGTTCGATCAGCTATGAAAAATGTAACGCCATATCTATGATCTATCACCGGAAGCGGCCGACGCTAAGAGTGAACCAGAACTTTGTGGGTTCCATAGGGTTTAGGATAATCGTGCTCTCTGATGCTTTACAGTGACTTATCGTGAGAGATAATTTAATCCTTAATTGAAAGAAATTTGTTTTATACTATGTTTAGAATTTAGTTTTTTTTTTTGTTAACCCTTTTTGTATTGATGTCTCTCGTTGTGGCAATATTATAGCAAATACAATTTTAATATTTTCATGTGTTAGTTTTCCTAATTTTGTTATCGTATTAAAATAGGGCATAGTCGCCCAATCACTTTGTGGAACCAGCTGACCTCTGAAGTATTTCCGAGCCGATTCGACTTAGGGTCCTTTAAGCAAAGAGCGTACCAATTCTTTAAAGGTCGGCAACGCATTTCCGGCAATATGAGTATCCTTGGTCGGTGGGTGTCACTTAACATTAAATGAGCCTCTTGCCCAAAGAGATTTGGTTAGTGTTTTCTTTTAATGCGTTATTGCTTTACTGGGGATTTTGTGTTTGTAATGTACTAACTTGATAATTGATTGATTTAATTTAGTTTTTTCACCGCTACATATTTCGTATAGCTATCTATATATTAAAAATAGATCGTGTAATTTGAAAAGTTCATATTTTTATTGTGGTACTAAATACTAACAAATTCATACATATTTAAATTCCTTATGGCAATGTTACTGTCCATTTGTGGCGGGAATCACTTAACATCAGATGAGCCTGCAACTACATTTAATAAGTCTGCCTAAGCTAATTCGCGTAAGCAAATTGTCTTTAAAAGAATTTTTATACCTGCCGGTATCTCAACTCTCGACAATAGAAGAATATAATTAATATTTTACCCTTAATCAACATACTATATGTACCATATGCTTTATAGTATTGAATAGCTTTCCGTTTGTAAACTACGCTAAACTGATTATTGTATTCATAATTGATAGTTAGAGATTTAAATTTATAATTCCAATATATATTATCCGTATATTAATACGGATTACATTTTTACTCCATATTAACCACATGTACAATAATAGAATATAAGTGAAATAATGAAATGTTCATTGCTATGTAACGAATGAATGCAATGTATTAGTTGCAGACAGTGCCTACGTTATGTTCGTAGTCTCGTTATGCTCGCCTAGCTTATAAAACTAAGAAAGCCTTAGTGAACAAATGTAAAGCCTCGGCGTCGTACATATAACAGTTATTACAATTTAAAAACTCGTTAAACACACTTAGTTGTTAAGTTACATAATGTATTGAACATTATGTGTTGCGTGACAACTTTTAATTTTAACAATATTCGCTGTCGACTTAATTATTTGATAAGCTTTCATAGTTACCTTGTCATGTCTTGGAGAAGTATGGAAATAGGTCAGTTGTCATTTGAAGTTTTTCACTGTTGTGTATAGGAGAATTAATGTATCATACAAAATATACATACTCGGAGACTAGAGTAAATTTTTGGGAATTAGTTAAGTTCACGAGAACGTATGGCAAGCCAATTGAATGTCTAATATTTTCTTGATTAATTTATTGACTTTCTTACTTAATATTTTTAAATTTAAAAACCTTAACTAAAATGAAATTTCTGTCACAGTTATAATGTATCTCACTATCACCTTACTCAACAAAAACCTAGATTTTGAATGGAAAAATATTTATTTATCCAATTCGTATAGTACGTTTAGCAACAATTATTCTTTTTTTATATTTTTTTATTTGCTCTTACACAGATATTTTTCAAGACTTCTTTTTTTACACTGTTAATTTTTACTATTATTTTTTTTTCTACTATTTTTATTATTACATTCTTTTTCTTTCTTTACGTTTGAGGCGCAAACTAACTATTGTGGTCTCTGGCAGAAGGACCAGCGCTGTGGAACAGTCTCCTCCTCGGCATAATGCTGAAGGGTCAGTTACAACCACAACACACACACATGTACCTTATTCATTTGTTATTTTTCTTTTTTGATTATATTTATTATTATTTGTGTTTCGTTTGTAATAAATGTTATGTCTGATTTTCAACGCAGTGGTAAGCATAAAAATCTAAGAAACACATGGAACTATCATCGTTATCTATAAATTATCATTACTCATACTTATTCATACTATTTGAATCTATGTTTTAAGTCTTACAACTAAGGCCGTTATCAAAAGCGTTTTTATGAAAGTGTTTCTATGTGTTCTAAACAAAAGAAAATCTACAAATCAAACATGATATATAATATTCCCCTAAGTTTTCTATGGAACCCTAATTCCGTTCACACCTCCCTGCCTCCATACATATTATGTATCTTAAATCAAACTTTACTCTCGATTTGTCTGTCTGTCAACTACTATTTGCGGCTAAGAAATCCCTGTTTCCCTTTCATACGAGTTCGTGAAATGTGAATAATTTATTTATTTAGTTTGCTAATAATAGTGATTTTACGTACATTTAATAAATAATAATAATTTGTTAAAAAGTACTTGGAAATTAAGTGATTTCATTTCATTTCGTATATTTAAAATAGATCGTGAATATCATAAATAATAATTTGAAAAATTCATATTTTTTTATTCAGCTACTAAATACTAACAACTTCGTCTATACCTGTGTATATGGGTGTGTAGGAGCAGTGTTGACCTAGTGGCTTCAGCATGCCACTATCATCCCTGAGGTCGTAGGTTCGAACCCCGGCTGTGCACCTATAGATTTTCTTTCTATGTGCACATTTACCATTAGCTCGAACGGTGAAGGAAAACATCGTGGGGAAACCGTGTCTTAGACCCAAAAAGTCGACGGCGTGCGTCAGTCACAGAAGGTTGATCACCTACTTGCCTATTCATTTAACAAATGATCATGAAACAGATACAGAATCTGAGGCCCAGAACTAAAAAGGTTGCAGCGCAACTGATTTTGATTTTTTTATAATGTCTATAAAAATAGTAGGAAATGATGTGATTTACGTAAGGGTGAAAATTGACAAAAAATTCGTCCACATTAAATTTTGATTCGATGAAATAACAATTGTTTGAACCCCGAGAACAATAAATGTGACGGCGCGAGCGTCAGGTCGGGTGGACAAATGTCAATCAGCCGTCACTCACTAATGGATGACGCCTCACCCCACATACATTTTACATTTATAAGATGGAAGTGGGTGTTTTTGGCTTGTTGACTTGACAATTTCATCTTAAAATTATATATTTTAAGTAGCTAACAAAAAAATAAGGTCTTCTTAAATTATTTTT
The DNA here is from genome assembly GCF_905147105.1 of Pieris brassicae. Taxonomy (NCBI): domain Eukaryota; kingdom Metazoa; phylum Arthropoda; class Insecta; order Lepidoptera; family Pieridae; genus Pieris; species Pieris brassicae. The sequence goes on from NC_059669.1 coordinate 2,452,827, forward strand.
TGTCCTAAAACACGATAAGGTTTGCTAACCTACCTACTACTCTTGTATAATAGAGTAAATATTACTGTGAGTAATTTTTCGTCTTGGCTTCTGAAAATATATATTGGCACAAATTATTTATTTTAACACTGATTTGTGTTAAGACCCCAAACAAATAACTTAAATGATTAAGGACGGGCTATAAACGATCTCTTTCAACCATAATAATGAAACAAAATGATATGAATTGATATAGTGCAAGTGTGACACAAGTTACTAAATTTTAAATAAACAAATGCTATGTATAATGGTTTGAAAAATATGGATTGATGTGGTAATGTGTTTTTCACATAGCACAAAGTAGCACCTAGTTGAACCTAGTTTGGGTACTGAGATACACATAGTATGAAATCTACTCGGACGAAATAGTAACAAATGTACAGTATCACGATAAAACTTTATATACTTAAGTCAAACATAGGGTAAAGGGATTGTGATTACTTAGATACTCAATACATAAAGTTATTTTATTATAGAAGTTTTCTCCGTATTTGTAGGATACATTTACACTTTGGTACTCGTAAGGTTATAACTTGTCTTGAGCTTTGAATCAAACTTCGTACAGACAAATTAAGACACACTTAAATAAGACATGTGGGTGTGAGTGAGTGATTAAGTTTTTTACTGAAAAGATGCCGAACAATAATCTTAACATACTACGTACACTAATAACCATTTTTGTATATTATTGATTGTAACGCAAAAAAATTTCATGGCCTACAAACATTTGATTACACATTATTCATTCATGTTTTGTTGTTTCGCTTGGTTAAGTTATTTATGTTGTTGTAATTATTCCGATGCGTCCAATCTTGATTTTATTTCCTCCCTAAATCTAATATTAATAAGTTGTGCGTGCTATGAACTTTTTTGTACTGAAAGGTAAAATTGTTATTAGTCTAACAGTTTCTATTTTTGCTTTATTAATTGTTCCCAAAATTGTTTTGTGTGTGTTTAAATCACATGTCGTGCTCAGGGCTTGGTTTTGTAGGAATAGCTGGCCACACACTCAGAATTTAATGTAATAATGTCAAGTTCTTTCCCATTATATGTACCGTTGGTACAACAACATATCTACATAAAAGGATTAATTCCAGCAAAGCAAGAAGTAGACGTAATTCGTCGCCTTATATTTGCATATAAAACTAACAAAAAACATAGTATTATATTTTAAAGCAGCTCAACATGTCTCGTGAAGACAACGATTATTCTCAGTTGCTGTGAAATGCATTTCCTTGGCACTTACCACGAGTGGCGATTTAGCTCTGTCGCCCAACATATCAGGCTATATATGCATATTGCTGAGAGAATCTAAACTCTTTGCCCTGGAGACAAAAGCTTCACAGCTGTTATTACTAAAAGTCACAAAGTATAGGGCGCTTACAAAGAGCCTGGACGCTTCCTAGTTATAAGATTTTCAATAAACATAAATTCTAAATAGCAAAGGATTTTAATCTTTGTCGAGAAATGAAATTGTTTTTTCATTACTCTTTGCGAATGGCCTTGTGCAACTGTTCTGCAAGAGCGTTGTTCAAATTAAGATTTTTAAACAGCTTATTAGCCGTGCTCCGTTTGTTGATTAAAGTTAAGACTTCTAAAGCTTATTTAATATAATTCGGTGTGTTTTATATTCTCTGTATATTATGCATTTAATAAATTAACTAATATTTTTATGGATTATATAGATTCTATAGAACCTATCTTTGGAATCTTCTTCTTAACTGAAAGATTATTATTTTCACTAAGTAAAAGTTCAGTAATAAAAATTCGGTCCAGTTTATTAAAACCTAAAAATGTACAGTATTTACAATTTTGATATTATTACTATGTAGGTTACATATTAATAATAAAAATTAATAAAAGCATAATTAAAACAAATTTTTAAAAATTTGGTCCCTGTGACAGTGTACTTTTAACGATGGCAATATTTCCACATTGTATTGCGATACTTATTCGTTGAGCGAGGAAAGCACCAGATCTGTGATCACCGGTACTATGTAGCTGGCGCCAACTTAATTCTTTAATTAGCGCCTCTGCACTTGAACCCCACCGCCCAAGATTCTCTACTCCAAAGGGTACAAAATCGAAGTTAAAGGAAATTCTCTTATATTAAATAAAAAATACTTTACTCGTAATAAACATACTTTATAGATTAAAGTCATCTGATATAAATCTTATCAGATTATAATTTTTTTAATATTATTAATTTAAGACTTGTTCTTTAACTTGTCCGTAATTTGTTTAAAAACTAATTTCTCTTCGGTAAAACTGTTTCTTTTGAAAATCTAAAATATTGAATAAACACTCATGCAGCAACTACAAACACTTTAAGGAGATTAAAATATCTTAGCAAATTTATTGACCTGAATATTAGTATATTGTTAGCTGCGAAGTTACTCTACTCTACTCCAAAGGGAACAAAATCTATGTTGGAGGAGAGACTCTTATATAAGAGAAGAAAAAATAAAATCAAATATTTGAGGCGTTTATTATTTTCTGCCTGCTTTGCGGCTGCCCCAGCTTTTTTGCTTGTTCGAGAACGATGAGTCGGGGAAAATTGAATTGTAATTACTAATAGCTATACTCAGAGTCATCTACTATCACATAAGAAAGATTTTATTTAAATACGGGTGCAACTCAGGGTGAAATTTAAAGCCTGACTAGTTAACAACTGATTTAGGGACCATTTCTTACATTTTAGGCTTCTAATTGTATCTATAGTGAACATAATGACGACGGGTCTTAGCGGTCTGAAATAAATATATTTTATGAATGTTCTGAAATCTATACCCTTTTGGTCTGTTAGACTACTAAGCATAGCTTAAATACCGTAACATACTTTGGTTAACATAGCTTTTACATATTGAAAGAAAACAATTTTTAACCGTCGTAGTCCATACCAACTCCGGGGAAATAAATACATATAACACAACTTTCTCTACAGTGATACTTTTGACATTCAACACCTTTTTAGTCACCGTACCACGCACGCTGTAAAGCACGCGAAACGTCGGAAAATTTTAAATTTAAAATTATGTTAATAATTATAAGTTTATAATAATACAAATAGCTTTAATCAGGTTGAAAAATTGTTTTCTTTAAATACCTTTTTTTTTCAGGCATGCAATCACGCTATCAAGTATCTGGGATGGACAAAGCGGCAGGTCCCGCTGCGAATGGAGCGGTCTTGCGCATAGAACCGGTGCGTGCGCAGCGAGATGACGCAACTTATGAATGCGTCGCTGAAAATGGCGTAGGTGATGCTGTGACTGCACTGGCGACCCTCACCGTCTTTGAAAGTAAGTTATTTATATACTATTATATTATATATTGCCAGTTCTAAAATCAAGAGTAGACAAGAAGAACTGGCAAGAAACTTCCTGCTTTTGATTAGGTATTCCAAGGGGCTTGTAGGGAATGATGTCTCTCTCGGTTTAATTATGAGGGGTCTATAGTGTACAATGCATTTAATAATTGTAGAAGTTTCGTCTTTAGCAAGAAGGCATTTCAACGCTTTTGCTCTTGGAAACTTTTTTTTTAAATTTTAACTTTGCGTCTAAAACAAATGAAATGCTTAGTTATATATTATATAATTAAGCTTAGTAAAATTATTGTTGCGAACACCTGGACGTGCGTGTACCACCCAAAAACATCTACGTCGTATTATTTACATAAATTATTTTGTATTGATGAACGTATTTCTGAAATTTTGTTACCCTCGCCTCGCCCTAATTAGCATAAATTTACAGAAATTTTCACTTACATTGCGAATATTGTACGAAACTAGTCTCAAAGTTACCTCACGTCTTCTGTGAGATGAAAATAATTACACTTTGGTAATAGTAAAATGTTTGCTTTTTGAATTGTTAAGACTTTAATATCCGATATTATGATGCATCGATAAAATCATCACTTTTGCTATAAATACAATTTACTTATTATCGATCGTTACTTCGTTTGCTGATGGTTTTATATTTTTTCTTTCCGGTCTACTTCACATACTTCTTTTACATTCCGTGTTGTATACATGTTTCTTACTAAAGACATATACCAATAGCATTACAACCTTAAAGGTCTGGGCCTCATATTACTTGCTGATGTGATGAACCTTCTGTGTCTGCAATGTTTACTGGTCTAAGGCATATCAGTTTCCTTGCGGTGTTTTTCTTCACTGTTCGTGCGAGTGTTATCTAACCTACAACCCCAGGGATGAGAGTCGCACGCTGAAGACACTAGGGAAAAGATAATTACATAAATAAACTTATTTGAGCATCGGTTAAAGATAAAATAATAACATGTTTAAAGAACTTGAGTTCTCATTACAAATCGTATTTTATTTATATGAGAAACACGTTCCAATTTAGTGATGGGTAGGACAAACGAAATTGAAGTGTTTGTATGTCCCACCACATGTTATAAAATGAGTTGGTACTTGGTACCACCTCATTTGAGGACATAAATGTATTATTTATTTGCTCATAAGACTCGATTCTTAATTATTGTCATCTCCCACCCCATGTGGGATAAGACAAAACATTTGATCTCAAACCTTCCCTCATTCATGACATAGGACTCATCGCCTCAATCACATTCGGCGCCTCGTCAGCGTTCGTAGTACCTAACCGTGTTGGAAGCGGTACAAAATGGATGTTTGAGGTGTTGCGACATTTGACAACTTTGAGTGTGACATTTGAGGAGGTGTGCAACACTATTCCAATTTCAGTCTAGTAGATTCACTCTGACATGTATGATGCCCTTTTGAATTTGTTAAACGCGCTAATATTGCGAATTTTGGATGGTAATTGATTTAATAATTGCACACCCTCATGCTTAATAGACTTCTTCAAATAATTTGTACGCGGCTTCTGTATTTTTTATAGAACAGGGGGCAAACGGGCAGGAGGCTCACCCGATTAAGTGATACCGCCGCCCATGGACTCTCAATGCCAGAGGGCTCGCGAGTGCGTTGCCGGCATTTTAATTCTGCAAGATAAGCAAACTCGCTCGACGAGTATTGCGTGTAGTTGTGTGTTTGTTTTTTTTAATGATAAGCTACTATGGAGAGAGTTATTTAATTTATTTTTAATTAAGATACAGGTGCTATAAACATAGTTTTTTAATCGTCAATTTTAGCAACTTAAAACGTACTTTACTACTCAATTGTTGTCGTTATTGCGCGTGTTATGCTATATAGAGTGTATCATTGTATGGAAGAAAACCTAAACCAACTAATGCCAATTGATTTCGACGCTTCTTCTAGGCCGTTCGTCGTTTAATAGAAGGACGTTACATGGAGCTTACACTGTATTTGCACACGGTCGAAGCCGAACTCGAGATGATATATGTACTGAACACATTTAATTACGTGAACCAAATATATATATGTACTTATACATTTTTTAATAAAAGGGTTGATGGAAATTTAACAGTATTAAAGCCTTACATAACAAGAAATGTGTGATCTATCGCGATGAATAATGAGTTTGTGCTGAATGAACGTTTAACCGATATCATTGAAAGTGTTCGAACAGCGCTTGACAAAGCTCTTTTTTGATATAAAGCGCTTTTGTACTGAGCACAAACTGTGTTTAATGAAGTATTTTATTGGTTTTTCGATTATTAAATTCCTTTCGTTATTTATGTGTTCACAAGTGACGCTAAATTGATTTTTTTACGGAGGAGGTTCATTTGATGTTAAGTGATACCGCCGCCCATGGACACTCTCAATGCCAGAAGACTCGGTGCTTTGCCGGCCTTCAAAGAATTGATACGCTCTTGTACTTGTACGGAAATACTTCAGTGGGCAACTGGTTCCACATAGTGATGATGCCGGACAATTTGTTGGTGTGTCCTCTAGCTTGCTACACAGAGTTCACATATAATTCATAGTTGCGGAAGGGATATATTGGTTTAATTGTTGTCTAAATATGTATGTACCAATTACGGGACGTAAGATACTGTGCCTCAATTTGGATTTTTTATTAACTTTTATACATTATTCGTTAAATATCTAGTGAATAAAGTTTTAAAAGCGCAAAAATAGGACCCGACGCTATACGTCACTATTTTGAGATATCAATCAGTAATTAGTATGAAATTAATTGTAAAATATATATTGTTTTAATTGTCTGAATTGGCCTTTGTGTGTCATACATAAATAAATAAATCAATGGCGCTGCAACCTTTTTAGGCCTGGGCCTCAGATTCTGTATCTGTTTCATGATCACTTGTTAAACGAATAGGCAAGTAGGCAAACGAATAGCCTTCTGTGCCTGACGCACGCCGTCGACTTTTTGGGTCTAAGACAAGCCGGTTTCCTCACGATGTTTTCCTTCACCGTTCGAGCTAATGGTAAATGTGCAAATAGATAAAAAAATCCATTGGCGCACAGCCGGGGATCGAACCTCAGGGATGGGAGTCGCATGCTGAAGGCACTAGGCCAACACTGCTCATACATAATCAGAATTTATATTCAGTTAAAATATACAATTTTGGTTCTGAGTTTGACTCTAACCTATAATAAAACGAATTGGACCTACTTGTATATGTATAGTATACTAGCATTTCTCTTAAAATAAACCAGCTAGAGTTGACGAAAACTGTGTTGTATACAGAACTCCTTAAAGTTTTACGCTTCAAATATTTACATGTATTGAAATGTATCGATATCAAAATTGTACGTGAAAGTTGTCTGAAATCTACTAAGTTACCCGATACTTTGGCATACGATGTGCGCTCTTTGACTAAACTTCGATATTTCCTATCATATTATTTAAGGTTACGACATATATTTCATATATGATGACACTCTCAGATACAGAGTGTATTATACGCACACATACACATACTCAAACATTCACGCATACACGATTTTTGTTTGATTACTTTGATTGAATACTTTTTCTTTTATATGTTAGGCTTTTCTTTTCTTGGTTTTAAATATGCACCTTGTACTTCGGAATAAATGTAATCTAGTTAATCACAACACAGAGTGTGGGTTGATCTAACTAGTCGCGTTAGATCAATTTTGTCACAGCCATATTTCGGTCATGAATAAAGATTTTTATTACTATTATATTTACATTAAATTGCTTGTGAATGGTTATGTAAAAGAGTAATATGTATTATTTATTTATTTACACTTCAATACCTTAAACATACATTATATTACATACGTATAACAAGTAATTTCGTCCAAGCAACCCTATCATGGAAATATAAAAAGAAAAGAAATATCTACCTAGAGGTAATTTCAAGAACTTCAAGTCAAGATAGGTCAAATCATTTATTTCAATTAGATTATTTAAAAATTGCACTTTTGTAAAAGTTACAAGTTAAAAAAATTTTTTTTCAAATGACGGTAGTCACCAAATTAGTTAATATAGGTAGTTTCATATGGAGAAGAATGGGCAACAAATATGCGAAAGAAGATAGATTATATGTAACATGTACCTAGAACAAAAGTAAATACTATACTAAAATAAAATAGGCGCATACGATACTTAAATAAACAAAAAATATATATGTGCTGTAAAAACACAGCCTTTACATTTGGTTATGTAAAGGGCAGTGAGGCATGTCTGATCGTCATTACAAGTTATGCGATAAGCAGTAATCCGATTTAGTTGACGTGATCTCACCTAATCTAACTTGTAGGGTGTCGGTGTCAGGTCAAATGCTTACAAATTTATCGTTAACGCCTTGTACATAGAGTAAAAATCCGTTTAGACAAAGGAATTCTGAATATTTTTTTAATATTCTCGAATGGCTTTTTGTGTCCCTTGTGTCCCTTTTTAAGACCTTATTATATATCAATATAAAATTCTTAGTAAGGCTATGCTTATGTGGTCTTTTAAGTTTTATTTTAATATCATGATCAACTGAAATGATATCATTCTTATTTGCTCGATTTGTGGACGTACGACGCACGAACGATCTTCCTCCATTACGCCCTGCACTGACCTCTCTGCATCTGCTGGGATACAACCTGACGATGTCGTCAGTCCACCGATGTGGGCAGACGCGCGGTGTTTCGTTCTACCGAAGTCTCCATTCAAGGAGCCTGAGGGTCCATCGTGTCCAAGAGCTTTGTAGCTTGGCCCTTTTACAATAAGCTTTGTGTATCTTAATAATGGAGAAATTACGAATTTCTAAAAAACTCTTGAGCTGTCACGTTTTATACACTTGATTCTTAAAAACTTCCTTATAAACTGTTATATGCTTTCCTAAATCTTTATTTAGGTAACGACATTATTTTCCACAGTTTCCTCTATAAACAAGTGTTGTAATACCACGATAATTGGCGTCAAAAGTTCACATAAATCTCAATAAGTGGATATTGGAGTCACGTGCGAATAATAGAGAGCCACAGAAATATACCCGCCCACCTGCCGGATTTAATCTGAATATAAATTATCCATAATTAAAGAGGACTCGGACACGGGGCGAATAAATGCGAGTCCTGAATTAAGCTATGAGAAGTAGCGGTTTATATTTAAAATTATTATTTTAAATGTAACAAAGATTCTATTGTTTATGAAAAAAAAACTTTATTACACGTAATAAAAAAAAGTTTATAGTTAAAGAGATAGTGCACTGTGGGCAGCTAGTCTCATCCATTAGACAAATTCTATATAACATTTACAATTTTATAATTAATCTATTGCTAGAACAATATGTTTCATTTCCTATTTAATAATAATGAATAAAATAATAATAAAACCTTTATTCATGATAGTCATACAGACATACATCTTGTGTTGTGTGAATGAGTGAGTGTGTGTGCGTAGGTATTTGAAAGTGTAGCTAAATTGTTATATGCGTGCGCTGTGTCTGTGTTAGTTTTTGCTTCTGTAGATAAAAGTTAACTTTCTACAGTGGGCCATAGCTTACTTTGTTTGATTGTTTTTTCACTAGTGATCCTTTTAACTTAAAACATTATTGTTAGAACTAGTGATATATTATTGTATGAACTAAGTCGCGATAAAGGATGGTCTAAGTGTAGGATATTCCAGCTAAAACGTATACATTAGGTAATTTATTTTGGCAGACTTTAACAAGTTTTGATGTTCTTAAAGGTTAATGAAAGACTATCGTTGTAATCAAGAGAGGACTTGGGAAAAAAGCTTTGTGATGTAAAAGTATATAAAACGCGATTTTAAATTCTGCTCCATAGACCACAAGCTACCTTGAACCCTTGTAATGCGAGCTCAAACGGCACCATATTTTTTCAAAGAGCTTTTGCGGTGCGCTGGCTGATAGTAAATTCAGAGTTATGTCGCTTTCACCATGAGATAGCGGGCACAGCCGACCATTACGACCCTGTAGTACTAAGTGCGTGAGCTTTGCGCAGTTTGAATAATGCGGTTCGGTTCTAGGTGGATTATTTTCATTAAAGCATATCATTCTCAGTCCTTGGGTGTTATATATTTCTATGTGCGCAATTTGTATGTTTTGATTGATTATATTTATTTATTCCGTAACCTACAGCTAATATAAATTATATATAAAGATATAGCCAACGATATAATACGAGTAGATCTATGTATGTATATAAAAAATAATCCCCTCTTGGACTCGGAATCACGCGTGAACGGCTGGACCGATTTCGCTTATTTTTTTTCTGTTGTGTTTGTTATTGTCAGGAGGAGGTTACGAAAAAATTGTAAATTTGCGCGGAAAATTGGAAAATTTAAGAATACTTTTGTTAGGATGACAAATTAGTTTTTTTGTTTCATTCAAAAAATTTTGATATCACCTTATGGCGTTTGACATAACATTGACAGAAGGTGTGCTGCAAATATCGTCGAAGAGGATGTAAGAAAAATGAATATCGTTTAAAACATTATGCTTCGATTGGAGTTTTTATTTTGATGAAATTCATATAAAATAATCACAGTCGCTAATTGTTTGTGGCATTAATCTTGAAAATCCATGATTTTCACATGACCAGTTATATTATATAGTTATGTCGCCTGTTCCCGTGTCGGACTATCAACAAAACTATTTATATACGCCAGAAAAAACAAACTAAGAATGTCGTTTAAAGCATTTTTAGTTAATTATACCAATTCTAAATCTATAATCATAGTTAAGACGGGACAACGTCTGTCTGGTCCGCTAGTCTTGTATAAAAAAGATTCAATACATTTATATATATTATACAATATTATTAATGTGGGTATGTATGTTCTCATGATGCATATTATTTAACGCTAGGATATATTTAATACTTTTGGTGGTACCGGGCGAGCGTCTAGACCTTGGGTATGCTGTCATACTACGCTTTTGAATGTTCAACCCCGGGTGGGTTCGGTTTTGAACCTACCCCTAGTTGCTCGTACGGTAAAGGAAAATATCGTTAAGCAGCTATTAACTACTTTCGATAGACACTCTAAGCCATTTAAAAAAAGAACTACTTAGCATTGTCTTTTGTTAAAATAGCTTTTCACATGAAGAAAAACACTTTTTAAATGGATTAAAGCTATGTATTATTATTAAAAACTTATAATTATTTACATAATTCTAAATTTTATTCTTTTCCGACGTTTCGCGTGCTTTTCAGCGTGCGTCACCGTGACTACGCATAGTAATACGTAGCTTTAATCCGTTCAAAAAGTGTTTTTCTTAAAGAACTACTTTTCTATAGCATATTTAAGAAAATACATCGTGTTTGATATGTTATGTTAACACATAAAGATAAGAACAGTAAAACAGCGGAAGTTCAAAATACGAGGCTAACTTATCGATCCCGCTCCATTCTGAAAACAAACTCAGACACTCTTTACATATTTTAAGTGCAAAGCTCACTTTGCGAGAATATTTTGCCCAACTCTAATGTAAGTCGCTTCTCAGGACGTTGAAATTTTCAAAATTTTATTAAGTTAAACTAGCCTCTAAAATTTTGAAAAATCAGACTATATGGTACTTAAAATGAAATAAAAAAATTAATTACGACATTATCGAACATGGATTTTGAGCCGGAAGTTATATTTCAGTATTTTGCAAGTGTATTATTAGCATTTTTTTTTGCTAATAATAATAAATGCAACTCAATTTGTGTTCACACATAAAATATGAGGGCCACAAATTGCTTTTCGATTCCTTGTACAGTTAAATTGAATATAAAATATGTATTGAATTTTATCGATGTTACAGATTTGAATTACTCGTGTAATGCGATTTTCAAGTGGTTTTCTACTTGGAAATATAGTTAAGAGCAACTGGGAATAAATGATAAAAATTCAAATTTATTCATATAGGTAACACAATGTACACTTATGAACGTAAATAAAGGTATACATATTAATACAAGGCAAGAACTTGCAATAAACTCTCCGCCATTCTTTTTAACTGCCAAAATGTTTTGCTGAAGAAGCTGCAACCATGTTCCACGTCTGTATATAATTAACTATAATACAAAAATAAAATTAAAGATTTGTCCTGTATCAGTAGTAGGCATCCTGAAATAGGAGCTCGCACTTACATTCTCGTGGGAACAACACGCAAGTACATAGTCGAAATAACTAACGTCACCGCATACACGCTACTTATTTTTTTAAATTGGTACGCTTTTTTCTTTAAGGAACCTAAGTCGAATTGGTTCGGAAATACTTGAGTGGGCAGCCAATATACATATAAACATTCCGGTTTTTTCACGATGCTCACGAGCAAATGTTAGTTTCATACATATAGAATCCATTTGTGAATTTAATTTAAACGCAGGGCCTTATGGATTAGATTCACTACCACTAGGACAACACAGATCTAACAGGAAGCAAACGGGACCTCTTCCGTTCGGGATGTTTACTGTAAATAGTCTTACCTTGGCTATGTTCGGTGGCGGTTGGTGTATGGATCTTCAAATATATTTCTTATGAAACACTTTGTTTGAAGCTGGATAACAACTGGCTTTAATTGTTTTAAACATTAGCTTATAACTAAGATAACATTAGGGGTAGTAGGGTTGCGATGCTGGATTAATAAAAAACTAACTTAACTCATTGAAGAGTTCAAATCTAAGTGACACTTATGTTATTGGACATTATCGGAAACGAAAATGTTAAATTACAATTTATGAGCGCGCTAAAAATTATGGGCCCATTTTGGCTTCAGGTGTGTGATGTTTGCTTACATTTTTTTTATGCTTCTTATTATTAACGAATATATTAGTAACTAATGTTAGGTTACATATATTATATGGCCAAATGTCAAAGTCGTGTAATACTTACAGAAGAGTATGACACGACTTGACATTAAATCTTCTCTAAATAAAATTATCACTGTCGTTTTAAAACTGTATACATTCACTAACAATCTTAAGCAACATCTCCCCAACCTGTCCTATTCTGAAACGGAAAGTATTTATTGAAACAGTACTTTAATAAAAAATTGTTTTATGTAGAATTTGTGTAGGTAAAACCTAAAATCATTAATATGTCAAAAAGAAGAGACTAGATGCTCACGAAACAGACTTTCTCTTTTAAGTATACAACCTTTTTATTACGTGTAAAAAGGTTTTTTTTTCAATCCTTTCATTTGTTTTCGATACGAGCTTTTGCCGTTATCTCTTAGCTCTCTATGCTAAAACGTAATATGGACATTCAGGCAGATGCTAATGTGGAATGCCTTTGTACATATTAATTATATATATTGAGCATTCATATTTGCGTTGCACACAATTGTCTCGTCAAATTGAATTTAGAATTAGTGGGTAGGACATAGGTATATATTGGACAATTGAATGGCGATCTATGAATTATTGGCGTTTGGATTTTAATTCCCCAATTGGGCAACTTATTGTGACTGTTACAATTGATAAAACACTGTTTGATTAACTTCAAATATCTGAGTGTAATCTTATTGCGATACTTTCGTATTTAATATATATATATATATAGACTAGTGGCGATAGAGCCTTTGGTATTGTTCTTGGATTATGTCAGTTTCCTGATATTTTTTAACTAATAGGCAAGTAGGTTTACCTTTCCATTACTGCCACGTGCCGATATTATGGTCCAGACCACGCCAGGTTTCTCACGATGTCTTCACCCAATTAATGATAAATACGCATATAGAAAAATCCATTAGTTTCCGGTATTTGAACGTACAACCTCGAGAAATGAGAGTCACTCAATCTTCTAGGCAAACACTACAGGTTAATGCGCTTATCATTACATTTAAATCAATTTAAACCTTTGGGTTTGTTAAATATTTAATCCATTAAAATTCGGGACCTACGCCTATTTGAATATTCAGTGCCTTTGCATTTTTCGTTTTAAGAAACGTTCCGAGAAAGCAATCCAATTCAATTGATGCTAATGGAACCAAAAATATCGTCCGCCTCTTATTTCTCGCTTTATAGCAACTGACAAGTTTAAATTTACCTTTCAGAGAGCAGTTATAATAATAGCTTACTATTGTTCGTGGTGTGCGCAGGATAATGCGCAATAAACACTTTTTCGTAGGGAATTCTTTTTCTATATACTAAACACTAGAAGAGCATCGGGAGATATCGAACATGAACGTGAACATGAACCAAATAATTAAAGAATTTTTCAAATCAAAATCATTTATTCATATAGGTAACACAATGTATACTTATACTTAAGAACGTCAAAGAATACATGTTAAATGCATCTAATTTTACATTAACTGCCAAATCAAGGGCGTAGAACGGAAGAGAAGAACTGGAAATAAGCTCTCCGCCACTCTTTTTAATCGCCAAGTTTTTGTATTACACAATGTATGTACCCATGTTCCATATTGATAAAGTAAAAACAAAGGGGCATGTTGAAATATGGGCACGCACATACATTCTCGTAACTTGTGTATGGTCAATTTTATGTCACCCAATAAATGCATATTATCGTTTTGTGTTAAAAACGAAGAATTTTAAAAATATAATTGTTTTTGAGTATTTGAAATGTCATGCAAGAAATAAAACATCGCTTAAAAGCTAAACGCGAAAGCTAGCACGGCACTGTCTAGTATTTTGACAGTTCGTTCAGTAGAAATACGTCAAACATTTCACCTGTGTTTTAATAGACATTTGTCCTTGGTCATTTGCTGCAGCTGATGCTTTATCAAAACTAAAAAAGCCTATGTTATGGCCTTTAACCTAAGATATCGTGTTAGTTTTTTTTTAATAAGCAAGACGCCAAAATCGACAGTGTGTCAGGCACAGAGGGCTGGTTACCTACTTGTATATTGTGTAAACTAGATTTTGGGTAGAAATTGTTACAAATTAATTTACTTTATTTCACTGATTACCATATATATATAAACTTTAGAATTTAAGTGATCGCTCACTCGTGCGCATGTGCAGCTTGTTTTTTTTATTTTTCCCTACTCCGGGCTGACATTTGACGTCGGTTCCGTAAAACCACAGAATAAGTTAACTGAACAACTGTAGTGTATGCGCGATTATCTTAAGAACATGATTATATTTGGTTCCATTATATTTGTTCAACTAAAGTTGTTTAAATAAAAAACAAACACTAAAATCTAAAACCTTTCTTTGGTCTTTTTCTGTGCAATACATTTGGCTTATAAATTTATCGCCAGTATAACTCTATTATACCTGTGAGGTGTTCAGTTTCAGCGATGAAGCGAAAAAATATGAAAATAGGGAAACGTGATCGGCCAGTAAAGTGGTTTAGTTATGACCCGTGTAAGATAGTGTGCAATGGGTATTAAAAAGGTCCCTTATGATATAAAATATAATTGTTCTTCATATACTGCCATCTCCTTTGGAAGGTTGGCGATCATCATGGCTACATTCATGTTGGATGCCGCTTCTGAACTATTTTTTGGTGCCATTGTCTAATTCGGCTAGGTCTCTTTCTACCTGCCACTTTGCCTTAAATGATAAGAATAATAATAATAACCTTCCTTTCCTTTGGTGTAGATATTGGGTTTAAGTGTACAGACACTAATAAAAGATTTAAGTTGGCGCCTGATAGATAGTACTGGTGACCCCAGAGCTGGTGGAGCTTTCCTCGCTCAACGAATATGTATCGCAATACAGCTACAGGGACCAATCTTTTTATTAATTTTTAATTATATTTATTAAAACTATGTAGGTTATAAAAATTGTAATTAAGTTTAGGTTTAAATAAATGATATTTTATTAAGATGAGACTAACTAAAAAGCTTTCCGATATAATATATAAAAATAGGCGAAAGTAGGCTCGCTGATTGGCTCGTGGTTTTTGGTGTTACTTAAGACGTGTCCGAAACATTCAAGAATATTATTGTTATTTTATAACGTCGTTATTGGTGTTCAAGTATCAAGAATGTGCAATCTTAGAGTCGACTTTGCGCCAAGTACGACTCCAGTATGTCAAACGTTTTTGACGTACGAAAGACTAAACTAAAGACTAAAGTCTAAATCTGAAGGTGAGAAGAAAGAGAAACTAAGTTGCATTTAATGTTGTGCCGTGTTTACAAATTCATTTTAAAGGATCATTCAAGTTACTTGGGTCTTAGGGTGAAATTTAGAATTTCACCAACTATGAATGACATACATTTTTGCGGTACGGGAGGGATTTAGACTTAGCGCTGTGTCTGAATATCACCCTTTGTAAGTAGTTAAACATGTAATTTAAATTGTACATACAATGCTTATCCTTCGCGAGATTTAGTGAAAAAAAACTACAATCATGGAAAGGAATTACAGGTTTTATTCGTAATAGTACAGGTGGTAATGTATCAGAGCTTCCGTTTTAGAGTACAAAAGGAAGGATGCCTAGGGATATGTTGAGATCGTGAGAGAATATGCCAACGGCGGAGACA
Source organism: Pieris brassicae (assembly GCF_905147105.1). Classification (NCBI taxonomy): domain Eukaryota; kingdom Metazoa; phylum Arthropoda; class Insecta; order Lepidoptera; family Pieridae; genus Pieris; species Pieris brassicae. The sequence goes on from NC_059669.1 coordinate 2,468,661, forward strand.
CATCCTGTTTTTGAGCCATCGGTGTGTATGCGTAGGTCATTCAGGCTCGATTGATCACGTTCCTCTTCACTCATTTGTTCATGGTATTCCCTGATTAGCGATCACATGTCGCGGCTATGAGAGGTTGATACTCTATCGCACTGATGTGAATCGGTGTGTTTGTAGCGGTTTTTTCCACATAATTGCTAGCTAGGCCTATGCCAGGAGCATGTCTGTGTTGTCTCCTGCTGTGTGTACAGATCTAGGGGTACAATGTAGAGGGCTATCTATATCAGTTGGCATTGTTTATACAGTCAACATTTATATGATACACTTCAGTCCTTCTTATCCTCAATATACCTTATTCCTTTTTATAGTCAGTTCAAATAAAGGATGTTTAAATATCTAATTGTATTGTAGAATCCAATATAGTGCCTATACAGTGTTTTGAATGTAAAACAAAAGACAATAGGCTCATTTCGTTTGTTTTTTTTTTGTGGTCAGTGTCTAAACACGGATATGCAACAGCGTCTTTCAGTTTAATGGCAAAGCGTAACGCGCCATATTATCTTTTATATGCCGTGTATGTTTCAAGCGTACTTCATAAAATTATATTCGTATATCGGAAGTGAGCTGAATGGAATAAAAACAGGCTGTTTTTTGTTGAAATGGGTTTGTTTATATTTGATTTGGAGATAAAGTATCCGTTAACGTAACAGCGACTGAGAGCCTCCGTGTGTCGGCAAACAGGCTTAGAGGCGCTCCCATTTACATGCCTCGGGTGAAATGTAATACAGACATCATATTCATATTGCATTGAGTTTTTTTAAGCAATCTATAAAATTTCTGTAACGTGTAAAAACCAGTTCCGATACAAACTTTTTGTGTTGAAAACAGATAGTATACAGAATGCAGTAATGCCTTCTACGAGTATATATCTGATATGTTGATTTCAAAGTCTAAGTCATACAAAACCGGCATTTTTTTCAAATGTACGTAACGGGTTTTAAATTGCATAGATGTGAATGTTACAAATGAATGAAAAAATTTCACAATGTATTACAAACAAAAATATAAATTTTTTATTATTTTCTGTATCACCACTTTACTACAATAAAAAAAATATGCAACGGACAACTTACTCTTCAAGGCAACGTAATTAATAACGTATTATTTTAAATTTAAAAAAAAATATCTCACAATTATATTATTTATTTTAATTGTATATTATTTTTATGTATTATCTGAAGAGAAGAAAAACCTTCTCTTCGTGATTAATGTTCTTCGTTAGCTTTCAAGGAATCACGAATCGCAGTTAATTACAAGAAAAACTGCAGTTAAAAAATCAAAAACTAACTGTAAGATAAATTTCCGCTTTATCTAGAAGTCTGTTGAAAGCACTTTGTTACTAGAGAGGAATTTCATGTCGAAACAGAATTAAAAATATTAAAGGATAGAGATTATCTAGGTAAAACAATTCTTTGAAATCACTGTCCCTATAGCTCCGCAATTTTCGCATTTTGTTTATAAAGGAATAACTTTGATGTTGAGGTCTTGTGCTCATTTGGAAAGCTCCAAGTGCGTGATTTCTCTTTGACATCATTGTACCGATTGTAACGGCCAATCGCAAATTGTTCATTTGGGAATAGTTTTTGTATTAAGGATACATCAAATTACAAAAACTAGAATAAATTCATCATTAGTTCTAAAGAAATGTAAAAACTAATACAAAAATTAAAATCAGGTTACGTCAGTAAATGTTTTTGAACGAAAAATAGGTTTTATTTTAGATATTGGCCTTAATTCAAATCAAATTACAATAGTAATGCAATTAAACAAGTGAATGTTTTAAGTTTCAGTAACCTTAAAGTAGTGTCTATCTACTTTTATCGCGTATATATATATGCTTTAATGCAATATATGAACTGAGACTTATTTATTTGTTTATCAGTAATCCTACACGATAACATTATACAAAATACGAAATACACATTTAAACATAAACATAAATCACCGATAACAATTATTACCTACTTATACAAAAAAAATATATATTTACATGTAATTAATTGTAATATGCGTCGATCATTATAATATATTTAATATAAAAGTGGTATAACAATTGGTATGTCAGGCTTTTTTAAAGCATTTTAGTTATATTATATATATTGCTGGTCACTTGTGTTACAATCTTTACACGGACCGTAAATAGCAACTTTATACGTGATAATTAAGTCTTAAAACTATATATATAGACTTAAATACCACACACCCTTAAGCTTTGTTAAGCCAGTGTCGGTGTCGTGTCAAGTTAATTATGCATTTCATACGTGTAAATCCCATGAATATGCATAGTGATTCCTTTGCTCGTCTTAAAAATAATCTCGCGGTGAGGCTTTACGGCTATCACACTGTTATCGTTTGCATAATGATTTTAATATAAAATCAAGCGGAGAAACTCAACTTGATCTAGTGTAATAATAATTTATTTACTTGAGTGTAACAATGGCTCCTGGCTACGACGTAATAGATATTTTTATAACCTATGTCATTAATATTATTATATAATACTAGCTGACCCGGCAAACGTCGTTTTGCTATGTATATATTTTCAGGAAAAAAAATATTTACATTAAATTACAATAATGTATCTACTATAATAAAAATAGGGGTTGATCGGAGAGAGGTGACAATTAAGGTTTGTATGTATTTTTGTATGTCATCATTAAAAAATGAAAACAAAAAACATTGTCTATAAACTAAAATAAAACATTTTTGGAGTGGACACCCTTAGCACTTCTCAGACTTACTAAATATATTATAATTAATTAAAATTTAATAAACATAGGTATAGTTTGAGCCGTTTCGGAGGAATATGGGAACAAACATTGTGACACGAGTTTTTTTTTATATATAGAGATAATATATAATTTTTTCAATTTTTAGGAATATATTTTTTTAAATTAAATCTTCATGCCTTTTTCCCGAAGGGGTAGGCATTGACCATTGGTCTCCACCTGCTACGGTACTGACATACCTCTCTCTCCTGATCCACTTTCCTAGTATGGCCACTTCCACTTGCATCGCTTGATCTGCTGGCTAATTGGCAGCGCTACCAAAGTTGCTCGTTAGTCATCTCGCGCCAGTAGATTCCTTGAATATGGCGAAAACAGTGGTTGACAAAGACTTGCATTCGGTGCGAGATGTTTTTGGTGTGACGTTTCACAACCATAGAGCGGGACAAATTTGTCATTGGATCCGAATATTTTTAATAATTTATTTTAAAATTATATTTGTCTTAGATAATTATGCTATAGTTTTTAATTATATACATAATTATCATAAATAACTTAAATAAATTTTCAATTGGAATCCGTAGTTCCTGATATCGATATCCAGTTATCGCAATAAATCCAACGGAAGGAAGCCCTCAAAATAATTTTCCCCGTATTGTAACAATTTTCATTGATAGCTCCGCTTCCGTATATATTACTCAAAATATCTTATGTTAGTCGCTGATAATTTGCAGATTATCGACGGGCGTTATAATTGATAATTTTTATGCATTTTTATTCATTCACTATTGTGATTCAGTTCCTATTACCGTGTCCGCAAACAATGAAAGAAAACCTGTTTGAACTAATTCGGACTTGTACATTTCGAATAGTATACAATAATAAGTTATAAATATTATATTCATATTGATAAGTGAATATTGCTAATAGTAAAGAGTATTTGTATATTTAAGTGTTTAATTAATAAAATAAAATTAAACTATATATAACCAAAGACTTTGTATTATTTAAATCACTTTTATGTGGGATGTTATAAATAAAGCTTTTATCCTTTATTAAATTGAGCCTTTATATATATCTTTTCTGTGGTGTCAGAGATTTTTCTCTGAAATTTGGCGGGAAATATCCCGCTCACAATGAGCATAACTCGATTTACGTTAAAGACGTCAATATCTCAACTCATTGCCTTTGTACATTTCTTGGATAAATTGGATAAAGTATACTCGCGCATAATCCATTTTTATGGATACGTTTTCTCTTGACTTCATCCATTATTGAGTAAATGAATGAATGTCACTGCCGTTGGATTATTGTCAGGAGTAATGAGGCTTTTTGGCTTTTTTAGTTTTATTGTAATAAATAATACTGTGGCAGGTCTTATTTACTCTGCTTGTTATTTATTTAAATTCTTTATTTGTTACATTATATACATAACCTGCGACGCAAAATATGTACGCCAAACCCGCATACTAAAGTATTTTACACGCAAATCCGCGTTATACAGTACGCGCTAATAAAGTATTTGCAGTCATATAATACAAAGATAAATGTTGTATGTAACATACATAATTATTATTTTTATTGTGCATATCGTGTTTAAAACGAAGGTTTATCCAGAAAATACACAGACAGAGACCATATCCGTCCCATACCCTATTAGACGTAAGAATGTTATAATGGTAACAAGGAAAAGTAAAGATTTGCATAAAAAAAACTAACGAAATGTCTTAGATAAAAGGAAAATGTTGAATACCCAAGATATAATCCCATTCAAAATGTATTTTTTGCCTTAGGATACGGTAAGATAACCTTTAAACATAAATTGTGCCCCGGATGTGATATCATTGATAACTCGTGGTGTTTTAGATTTTTATTGGATGGTGAACGTTCCGTTAACACTTAATTAACGACTGTGGGAACGGCTGCATTTTCACTGAATAGTTCAAGTGAAAATCAAAGTACTGGTTTATGTTTAAGCAGCTTCGCTTGGTTTAAACATTATATACGAAATGTCTCTAGATATTATTGAAAACCACAATAAAATCCGTGCAGCAGTTTTTGAGTTTATTGCGAATAGACGGACTTCTGAAACATCGTCCATAATTATTATTTATTGACATTTGATTCCAATTTAAATAAAACTCTTTTTTTACCGGATTGAAGCTATGTCTTATTATAAACTTATAATTATTATACATATTTTTTTTCTGACATTTTGCGCAATTTCAATAGAAAATTATCAAACACCTGGGATACAATAATATCCAAATTAAATCTCCAAGACAAACAATCCGCGAAAATAGAGGACACCGTGAGTCATTTCTGCAAAAACCCGTCATCTTTTAGTCGATACCAACTCCGGGGAAAAAATACAGATAACACAACTTTCTCTACAGCTGTGATACTTTTGATATTCAACAACTTTTGTCTTCACCACGCACGCTGTAAAGAAAATTTTAAAATTATGTAGACTAATTATAAGTGTATAATAATGCATAGCTTCAATCTGGTAAAAAAAGTGTTTTGTTTAAATGTCTAAAAGCTATGTTAACAAAAGACAATACTATTGATTCCAATTGTTACGAAATAAACAATTTTAATAATGTTTCGGATGGAATACTGGAAGTAAAATGCTTTTTTATTTGTTTTAAAATACCAAACCTTAGACATGTGAAGGTCGATAGTTGTGCAACGCAAAGTGCGAATGCTTCTATTTTTACAAAAGCAGGTATGAACCACATTCACATTAATTATAATTCAAGTACCACAAATAACATTCGACACGTTATAAGTACAGTGAAAATAATGATATCGACAATTATCTGTGGTTGCAACACGTTCCAGGAATTCTATTCAACATCTAGGCCACCTCGTTATATCAGTGAAATACGTTTTATAAAGCGATGTACCCATTTTACTGTCTAAAAAGCTACTTTCTTATGAAATCTTTGTGCATTGCCTGCAAGATAAAGGAGATATTTAACTATCTTAACATTGTTTGCTTTAATATATGCACCTATATTTGGTAATAAGGTAAAGAATATGCAACATTTTAAGAATATATTTACCTGAAAAGATAACATACATCAAGTCATGCCATGATCCTAAAACTAAACACGGTACAAAGTAATAAATTGAACTTCTTCAAGCAGAGGTACCTATGAAACTCTTTGAGATTTCTTCGCAGTTATATAATAATAAATAAATAAAATAAAAATATGTTTATCCATTATAAGTGGGTATGCATCAAAATGAGTAAGATTTGGGAACCCTTTTGAGTAAAAAAAATACCTGTATATTCCATAACAAACTTTATTTTAAATTTCTTAATATATATAGTATAATTACATACATATTTTTGTTTTTTTAACTGTTTTCAACACGCGTGAGTGTGTGGGTGTGAGTGAATGAATGTAGTATATATCTACATATTAGGTCTCAGAAGCATCTCCAACACTGCGTAAGGTGTGTTCGTAAGCCAGTCCTTTAGTATTTTTCGTTTGTAGATTTGTAGGACACGCATCAGTAATTACTAGACTGTTTATTAAATAATAATAAATCAATTAAACCAGTGTAACTTAAAAATAATCAAAGAAACGATGTCTACTACATCCTTCTACATTTATATTTCCGAAACGATACGACATAGGAACCTTTAAGACCATAGCCGGCGACTCCAGGTGTTGGACGGCAGTTGGCATAAAGTGCCAATTGCCGTGTTCAACTGACATGGTCGTGTTGTCCGGCCCTCTCGTTAGCTCCCTACCCATCTAAATCTATTAGTATTTATTTATTGATAAAAGCTTGCCACACTGAAACATTGGTACGAGAAAAGCAAAATTTAATACGACAAGTACTTATAGGCGAAGATAAAAGAACACAAAGAGATAAAAAAAACTATAGGAAAATCGATTTCAAAGTGTGAGGGAAGCAACTATGGAATTCCAGACCTAGACATTTATGCAGAATGTATTAGTAAAAATAGTATTCGCTTTACTATAACATTCTTTATTACTCTACCTTAATAAAGCCTGGAAAAGACCTCTTCATCAAGCCACACGTTGTCTCTCTTAATTAAGTTTTCTCATAGTATTAGCATGCACAAGTGTAAATAATATTCAAAAATAGCGTGAAGGGATTATATTTATTAATGAGATATTGTGTATCACATTGCGCTTCGTATATCAGAGGAATTATACATGAAATCTTCTTCTACTCAAGTTGGGGTTGAGTGTCAAGTAACTCGCACCAGAAACCAAACACCCTTCTAATATATTTTACAATAAAGAAACCCGACCTGCGCAGAATTTCCATCTCATTGTTCGAACTCCCTTTCATTTGGATTAAGGAATATTTCTTTACTTGAATTCGATCCTATGACTTATTGGATTCGGTATTAATAAACGCTTTGACATCGTGATATGGAAAAAGCCACATGATAAACGAATTCTATGTTATTAATTTATTCTAAGTATTCTAATGTAAAATCTGAAATATCAATGAAGTTTCTAATTATCGTGGATGTTATGGGAATTAATTTAAACTGTTTAAATAATATTTTGATTTACGTGATTTTCCCGACGTGGTTTATTTATTAAGCCCCTTTTTTTAATAACTATTATAATAGATATTTCTATACCGAGTTCTCTAATTAAAATTACATAAATATATACATTTTGTGCACCATTGTGAAAGTATGTATTCAAAAAGTTTCTCGTCGTCGCTAGTACGAACGTATTGTTCATTATTACAAACTACTAGAACTACTAAAAATGCGAATAATTATGAAACATAACGAATAAGAGGAAATTAATATTTAAGCTTTTGAATTTAGTTGTTTTTTTGTGTTCTAAAAATAATTAATTTTATTATCATTGGATTAGTGTTAATAATATACAGGAACCACCCATGAACTCTCATAAAGTTTTATTTTAAGTTGGTGGTTGAATCCTTTATAACCTTTGGTTGAGCTTCCACAGCTTTCTTGGAAAAGGAAGCTTTTTAGATTATTAAGTTTTCGATTATTTGTGTATGGTTTTAGACTTGAGCCTAATAGTAACTATTATAAAACTATCCCAAAATTTCGCCTGCAATACAGCTGGCGTAGGAACATAAGTATTGTTTATAATTAGGTAGGTAGATATATATATATATATTATATTTTCTAATTTAACGCGTTTTATTTCCGTGAATTATATAAAACGAGTGTCTAGATTTTTTTAAATTATAGTTTGATTGATGGTTTTTTTTTAACAAATCCTATTTTCACGTTGGTAAATCAGAGTTTTACTAATACTCCCCGGCTGGTCCCCGTGAAGAAAGCGACTGCCCTCCATTACCTATGAAAGACGAAGAACAGGAAAAGTTAAAAAGGCGCTCCACGTCACAAAATATGTAATTATGCATATTCAACGTAAAGTATCCTATCATTAAAAACACGACAATTAGATCTTTTTTATCGTTTTTTAACAAGGTATTGATAAAAAAGGGAAACGGATAATATGGAGATGGAGGAGACCCTCAAAGGGGTCACCAGACAACTATTAATCATATTAAAAAATCTTAACTTACCAATTTTGTATGGAATTATTAATAAAGTTCTAATAATAATAATAATAGTAAATCCAAGTTTTACAATACATGTTATATTGCTTTTCATGTAAAGATACAATTTCGACATACACGAGAAAATTAATTAACTCTCAGAATGAAAACAATTTTTGTGTTAATAAGGGCTTCTCAATGTCGAAGATTGCTTTGAAAATTTTAATTAACCTCTTGTAATGTAAGGAGAAAATGATTGTATTAATATTTAATATTTTCTTAAAACGTGTTTGGTACAATAATGCAACATTGGGGCGTGGGACAACCGCAAATCTGTTTTCAGTTTGATAATTAGGTAATGTATGCTTTTGAACTCGAAGCGCTCTTCTCGTGGGCTTAACTTTAGATTTTGCAGACTTGTTATTAATTTACCCAAAACTACTTTGCCTTGATATGATTTCTCAAATACTAGATGAGTTAGTTACAGCTAAAAGTAATATTGCCACATGCCACATGACAGACCGCTTATGTGGCTTAGTGGTGGACGGATGTATTCATGGTACAGTTTTTGATCTAACTTGTTATCAATAAACGTTTATATTTATTTTTTTGTACGCACCATTATGTATTCGAATAGATTCAATGTTCATCCGTATCACACTTAAATACACAATTAATTTTATACCACTACTCTTAAAAATATCTTAAGCCATAAGTTTATACATAAACATGTGTTTCGATATCATAATGTTCGGAAAACGCAATTCCGCTACCTGTGAAGTCATCGTTGCGTTTAGGCTAGTACAAACAAAAAAATCTCATAGAAAAAGTTTCTCATCTGGAGACTACCAGTTACTATATACTAATCAGTACGATACTACTTATGGGGTTGATGTACATAAACATGTCTGTCGATATCATAATGTTTGAAAAACGCATTTGAGTAAAAGTCAAAAATTAATAACAGCACATTTAACAATATTATGAATCGTTCGTATTATCAATTATGAACTGTTATGTCATGTGTAAATAATAGAATAGCAATTACCAACGTTTGCTATAATTTAGCAACCGCAGCGCTGCACGTTGCGCCCATATTACATTTTAAATTGCCTGTGAATTATAGGTGTATTACTTAAACGTAAGACATTTGTGGGTGTATGTTTTGTTAAAAGTAAACTTGTAAGTTTTTTGAAGCGTTATATAGCATTCTTCGCTTTATTGTTTAATACACTAAAAGTATGTCCATTGCGAACCAGGCCCTGAGAACGTTATACCAAACAAAAGTGTACTTATATTTTTTTAACTAGTAACAAAAAGTACGTACTCATAACTTTCATAGTATTTATCGCAAAAAAATTTCACATTCACATTAATTCTAAAAGAGATGTGAAAGCTTGCCAAGGCTCGGCACAATGATATAAGATTTAATTTGACAAGCACTTTAGGCAAACATAACAAATACGAAGAGAAAAAAAAACTTTTAGACTGAATGTGAAATGTATGTACAATACAAATTCTGTTAAACAAAATTTAGTATTTCAATTTATGCAGACAATAAGGAACTCATAACGGAACTTTGTTATTATTATGAATTCAAATTTATAATTTCATAAAATATTACTTACTAAATTACTTATAAAATTATTTACGACGTTCACATCGCTTGAAGCAGTGTTCCGCAAACTTTTTGCGTTCAAAGTACCTACATCTAGGAAAACTAAATTTTTTGGAGGTACACCACAAATTAAAAATCAGTCTTATTCGTAATCAACAAACTTTAACTTTTAATCGCAGAAAAGGTATTTATTATGAAATATGAGCCTATTTCAGCATGGTCTAAATTTGAAGTAATTGTTGATAGCGCTGCTCTCATCTCTGGATGGTCCTGAGGAGGGTACACCAAAGCTCATTTAAGTGAGCAAATATATCTGTCAGATTTGCAAGTTGAGTTGCTATGAGTTGTAATGGTGACTTTGATCATTGGACGTCGAGGCAAAATACGAAATTCCAGCCCTATCACCTCAACGTCTGTCGTTTCACCACTCAGCGTTTCTCAAGGCAGTTTTTGCCGCGCACCACCACTATGTCGAACCAGCAGCCCAATAAGAAGTATTTCCGAACCCATTCGACTTAAGGTCCTTCGAGAAAAGATGCGTACCAATTCTTAAAAGGCTGGCAACCAACACGCGAGCCCTCTGGCATTGAGAGTGTCCATGGGCGACGGTATCACTTAATATCACATAACATCTTTATGCCCGTTTGAACCCTGTTCTATAAAAAAAGTGGATCTATAGAATTAGATAAGCTTATAAAATAACCTTATTTTTCCGTGACACACCAACTAATGACCAGGGTACACACTTTGTGGAACACTGGCTAAAGGGATTGGTTGGAAGTAAATCGTACAAATCTTTTGTATAAAATTTCCGCAAAACGAACAAAAATAATACCGCTGTAAGTTCTAATATTGTTTTAGACGTAGTAGCCCGAACACATTCTTTAATTTCATCTAGGACTATGAAATTATAATAACAGAATATTAAGAAAATGTTATTACGCTAGCGGTAAACTAAACAACATTTTGGTATGAAGCCATTACAAGAGTGCGTCGTGTTGGCTTCAATCTAGATAAAGTTGACTAATTAATTGCAGTAGCTAACGGTGGTTTTATTATGATTTTTTATGAACACGCACTAAACGGTATGCGGAAACATATTTACGATAAGTTTGAAAGCAAAAAAATTACATTATCGTTTGTAAGTGTGATATATATTTATTGTTATTTTATGTGTTACTGTGTGTGTGTTTTGGTAGTAATAAATGTTATGTCTATGTCTATATAGTTATTTATATGATTATAAAAATACACCGGACAAATAAAAACTATTCGCAGAGAATTCAAAGTTTTGACGCAATTTATAAGTTGTCTGTTTGTATTTTTGTACGAAAAGCGTTTCATACAAATATGAATATCTTTTTTTTTAGGTTTAATTTCGATGCCTACATTGCCCTTTCATACTTTTCTATCTATTCTTATTACACCTAGTGTGAGCATTAGTATAGATATACATTATTCATAGTTGTGTTCATTTCTACCTCGATCTACAATTTTATTTTAATAAAATAAAAAAATATTTGAGTTCATCGTAAGATAAACGATATGAGATTCCAATCGCTTTAGACTCGGTCATACAAATATCTGCCCGGCAGCTATTTCAATATTAAATGCAGGTTCCCTATATTGACGTTATTTTCAAAATGAATTGCAGGTATACGTAGAGTAGACATGTCTCCTCCTCCAATGGTTTTCACACTGCTGAGCGTTGTGGTGCTCGCGATCCCTTTGTAGGAAATTACTGCACTGCTGTAGAATGTCGTCAGAAACCTTAGTGTTCAGGTTTTGTGATACCTGGTCCGTCCGTCAGCCAGGTTCTATAGTCGGATCAACTACAAATTAGTACAATTATAAATTTTAATGCAACGGGATGGTTATACTGTAAACCTTCCAATTCCATCAGTGTAGTGCCTTCAGCGTGTCACTCTTATCCGAGGTCGTAGGTTCAAACTCAAAACTGAAATCTTCATATGTTCATAATTTACACGTGACACGTTATAAATTTATTACAATAAGGACCTTGGTTAGGCACAGCAATATTGTCAGATGGCGTCCTTTATTATAGTTAATTCTAGAGTTCCGAGTTTGATCCCCGGCCGTGCACCAATGGACTTTATTACTATGTTAACATTTGCTCGAACGGTGAAGGAAATATAGTGAGGAAACCTTTAGACTCAAAAAGTCGACGGCGTGTGTCATGCACAGAAGGCTGATGATTCATTTACTTTTTTGATTTACAAACCATCATGACACGGATACAGAAGTCAGACTTTTGTAGATCTGGACCTAAAACGGTTGTGGCACCACTCCCCACCAAAAATATTTTCTATTATAAATAAATAAATAATGGTGAAAAGAACTCGTAGTGGTTACTCTAAAATCAAGAACTTCAAATCTCTGTGCATTAACGACGAGAAGACAATCATTTCCGCTTGGACATTTCCTTAACAAACTCAATGGTTTAATAGTACTTTGAGAAATGGGGACACAATATCAGTTGGTGTAATTTTATGTCCTAACCTATAATCGGTCATCGAGGCCTGGTCTTATTGAATTTCTTCCACTTCAAAGTGATCCTTTTTGGCGGGGATTAAAGGTCCTTGTCCTAAACAAGATATATTGATCAAAGGATATTGAGATCTCGATTTCTTGTTAATATTTTGGTTGCGAGGGAAAAGGTTATATTTATGGGAAAAGGATACCATTATTATAGGGTAATAGTTATTTTTCAATAGACCATAAAATATGGTTTTTCTTATTTAAATTTTTACTTTTCACTTTCCTTGAACTTAACAAGCTTTTGGGCAACTTCTTGTTCTTTGTCTTCATGACTTAAGGTCGTGGCGGTCTTGATAAGATTAACTGGTACGAGGAGTTGGTGCCGCCACACCGCTCTATCCTCCGGCAGGGCATTAGCGATGTTGAGACCCATAATTGTCTTAATTTAGTCAGACCAGGGATCAACCTCAACTTGTCCTATATATACGTTACCAGGTGCTCTATCCTCCGGCAGGGCATTAGCGATGTTGAGACCCATAATTGTCTTAATTTAGTCAGACCAGGGATCAACCTCAACTTGTCCTATATATACGTTACCAGGTTATCAAAACTATCCGGTTCACTTACCGTATTCAATAACAGTCTTGAATGATACCCTTTTCATGTGTCAAATGTGCCAATCCATATATTTCGAAAACTACGAAAATATACTAAAAACGAAAGATTCAAAATAAGAAGAGTTTAACACTTATCATAAGTCATAGATATAATTACCCGTTAATTATAACGAGCGGCACAATATATTACAATTTGCGGCTATTCTGAGAGCTGGCTGTAATTAATACCAAGTTTGCGTAAAATTTACAGCTCTCATAAAGCAATTAAACGAAATTAAACCGTACCCACCTTGCAAAAAGATTTAATTTCGAACAAAAATCCAACCGAGGCGAGAGCTTCGTACGAGTGTGATTCGATGAGTTAAAGTTATGAATACAATAATATTCAATTTAAATTGAGTACGCTCCGACATCTATATAAAGTTTTAACAGTTTTATTCTCTCTTTGACATTGTGCAATGCATTTTGTTTGGGAGCTATGAAAAATTCCAATAGGTTTGTGGATTACAAACCGAGACCAATTTAATCAACTGTATAAAAACGATGGCCAAAGCAAAGTTCGTAATACATTTTTAAGTGCATACAATGTGTATATAGTTCTGAATATATGTTATACTTTGTGTAAGTTTACATCAAAAGAAATTGGTGCCAAAAAAGTTCTGTTTTGTTTCCTTACAAATAACGCATTGTTTTTAAAAGTAATTCTGATCATCAATAACCTTTCTTTATATTTATACATAGCGTATTATTGAATTTTTTGGCAGTTCTAAACTAAAGGGTGTAGAACGACGAATACCTGGCAAGAAACTCTGTCACTCTTAAATAATAATTAAACTTAATTTATGACAAAAATACGCTTGTGACAAAATTGATTTAATGCTAATTTTTGTTAATTTTTACAATAAATAAGATAGACATATTGACCTTTATAAGCAAGTATTATTATTAACACTTCGAAATGTTTATTAGATGATTACATAGTTAGTTTAGTTTTATATTTAAAGGACTACAAATATTTCCGGGACATCCAATACATTAATTATTTTTAGATTCTTTCGAGTTAATCTCGACATCAGCCGATCAATGACTTCATATAACGGCTCGTGTGTGCGCAACGTAACACAATTTGTCACGTTCAAAATGAGATTACGTATATTGTTTTTTATAAAAGCTGTCGAGGGAGGCTTCAGGGGTAATGTTGTGGTACAAAATATTACTATATCTAGACATTAAGCGTTCTTTTAGTTGCGTTTTTATTAGAACTACTCATTCATACGTTATATACTTTATAGGATCAAGTAGAATTTCGTATCTCACATCTCTGGGCCGGTACTCGTACCAGTTTCTTCCTTTTGACCTAATTCAGCGAAGGGCTTATCCAATTGTCGGTTTCAATGTAGTACTGATCTTGGCTTGATTTTCCCTTCACGGATACACATTGCGTCTCTAAGTCTTCCACGGCCCGCTAGGTATTTTATTTTGCAAAATAAAGAAATATCAAATATCAAAAATAACAAATATCCTCCACCATAGAGATGGTCTATAAATGATATCTTAGAAATACTAATTCGTATTTTAGTCAGTCTGGTCTTGAGCACTGTAAAGTACATCAGACATCATTCAGAAAAAAATGGTCGTGAAACAGGATTTATGTTGCATCGACGAGAATCGAGAATCCCTAAAGTACACTAACTTTTTTTTCTGTAATAGAAGGCAAACGGGCAAGAGGCACATCTAATAGTAAGTGATACCTCCGCCCATAAACAGTTACATGGCTAGAAGGCTCGCAAGTTCGTAACCCAGCGCTATCAGCCGTGCTCTGAACTGTGTCTATACGCGACGGTAACACTTTATATCAGCTGAATCTGCTGCCCGCTGGCCACCTGTTATATAAAAAAATATTCTTTATTAACTATAATACATTATCGCTTTCACCTGTAATGTATACCAAGCTAACTCGATTTCAGGATAAGTTTATGCCATCGTTGATACGACGTACTGGTAAACACGTATGACAATTTTTCCCTATTGAATATTCTAGTAGCCATTCTATCATTTCAAGGCACTATTACTCTACCCTTGTGAATTTTTAAAGATATGGATCAAATTTTGTCAAGGTCTTTGTAATTTTAGGGCTAAATATAACGTATTAATAGCATCAATCGATGTTTGTATTGATATCTAAGTTGTTTTTTTCGTATAAAACATAATCATTTTTAGCTATAAAATCTTTTGGATTTTCATATTGGTGCCTCTTCTATACCTCTGTAATCTAATGGAGTACACGAAATGTCGGCTGATAGAATTCGTCTGTACGAATGACTTCAATTCCGCACCAAAATCGTCGATGACCAATCCCTCTCCGAGCGGCTTGATCCTTTGGCGTTGCGTAGAGAAGTGGGGTCTTCTACTACATTTACCATGAAGAGTGTTCAGAGGAGTTGTTCGGATTAATGCCTACAGCGGAGTTTCATCATCGGTTGTCGAGGCAGAATACAAACTTCCAGCCGTATCACCTCGACTTCCGTCGTTCCACGACTGAGCGTTTTTCAAGGCAATTTTTGCCGCGCACCACCCCTATGTGGATCCAGCTTCCCGAACAAATTCGGCTTAAGGTCAGAAAAAATCGTACGAGTTCTTAAAAGGACAGCAACGTACTCGCGAGCCCTCTGGCATTGAGTGCTCAGGTGACCCTCCTGCCCGTTTGCCCCCTGTTCTATTAAAAAAACGCATTGAAAATAAAAGTATATGAAGATTAAAACAACCTTTTTGAACACGTTGATTACATTTGTAAAATAATTAAAACATTGTCTTTAACACATTGTATGCTTGTTTTAATAGATAGTACAGCAACTGTTTGTGTATGCACTAGCAACCTTATGTCCCTAATCAGTAGTAACTAATAAGTAACTGTCAACATATGTTGGTTCTGATTCGATTTTCTACTGCGTACAAATATAAACCTTCCTTGTAAAAATTAATGACGTCCATCAAACGTCCATCACGTAAATGTCAGTCTGAAGACTGATCTTAATCTGTGGCCAAAACCGAGGAATTGGATGTCACTGTATATAGGTACATAAAGTATTACGGTATATAGAAATAAATAATAATATTTTATAAATGTATCACGGTTTATGCGCCGTTTTAAACGTTTATGTAGGATTACAGACAGCGTCGTTATACGTTCTTCAAAAGGTCTTAAGTGACAGTTCTCTAATACCCTTATTAACTCAAAATACAGGCTAAATTTACAAAACAGGTATCAAAGTCATTAATACGTCTTCCACCTCAAACAGTGATAAGCCGTTAAGACCACACGTGTTCTTATTACGAAACAGAAACGATTACTGTGCGGTTCGAGTTATATTAGCGAAGCCCACGAATCCCGATAATGGCCTACATACGTTATTACCCAATTAAATTATCCTGTGTCGTATTTTGTGTCTTATTGGTTAAGGATTAAGGCTTGATTTCGAGGCGTGTGAAGCTTTAAACTTTCTATGTCTTATGGTTCAAATGACTCCCTACTAAGTTAAAGACTCAAAAACTCGACGGGTGTGTCAGGCAGTGGGGCTGATGGTGACACGCACCGTTGACTTTTTGGGTTTAAGGCAGGTCAAGCGAGTGTTAAATGCGCACATATAAAGTTCTTTGGTTAACAGCTGGGGATGGAACCTACGACCCCAGGGTTCGCACTCGCACGCTGAAGTCACTAGGACAACTCATTAAGAATTTTCAATACTTGGCGATAAAAGGAGGAGAAATTCTGAATTCATCACACAGATTTATGAATTCTGGCCAATTCGTTAGATGACATTTATTTTGTGTTTTTCCTACATGAGAATTTTATTTTTTGGTTTCATTTATGAATGACTTTATCAAGATGCTCATAACCCAAAGCATCTCTCAACCTCATTGAAATCACTTTATCTTAGACTGCGTTTTCCGGCTTCAATATTTACTCAATTAATTGAGACCCAAGAAAATTTAATCCGCTACGGAAAGTTCTCAGCAATTTTGGCCAAATTCTCAACGTAATATATATCTTAAAGAGGAAATAATGTCAGTCTTGTTGCTTAATCAAATCTCGTTTGGTTCGACTGTGAGGGGAATTTCATTCGGGGAATTAACATTTCACTATATTCACTGGAGTTTTAAGATTTCCGCGTGATTCTCGCGTTTGCGGGATTTAGGCGGTGACATGCGTTATTAAAGTTTAAGTAGAATCTGAGGAATTTAAATGTATTTTTGAGACTTTTTAGGTGTGTTAAATTTCAATTTTAAAAATATACTATATCTAATCAAGGGCGAAACAGTCTAGTGGTGTGCCAATGTGTACAATGCCGTCTCGATTCTTGGTGAAAAAATAATTTATTTATAAACAAGCTTAAAGCTCCACATTAGCATATTATAAAAGAAAACACTTAGACAATATACGAAGTCAAAACAGATTACCATTAACAATATAAACGAAACAGAAAACATAAGTCAATTAAGGACACGAATAGATAAAGAAAACTGAAATTTAACATTAAACAAACTACAACCTATTATTTTAAAGAATAAAAGAAATTGTTACTACTGCTAAATAAAGTCAGTCTTCCCGCTTTCCAAAATATTTCCTTCAATATTAATATATATTATCTGTGATAAAGTAAAAATGGTCTACATCTTCATAAATTTTAGATTCAAGTTGAGCTAGAGGGCAGATTATCAACTGAAATAAAGATATGATTGAAAGATATGTAGAAACTAGTCTAACTTATAGGATTATTTAGAATTCGTTTAAACTATTCTTAAAAGGACGGCAATGCACTTGCGAGCCTTCTAGGAATGTGAATGTCCATAGGCGGCGGTTTTACTTACGATCATGTCAGGAGGCCTGTTTGCCCCCCGGTTCTATGCACCAACCAAATATAATGATTAATAATCGGAGTGTTTAATGCCTTCTGAGGAACAACATATTTTTTACTGTTTTTGATCTCAAATTTAGAACACTTAACTAGCTTCGAGTATTAGACTAATCTCATTTCCTTTCACAGCTGAGAAAACACCCCCCGGATTCCCGTCGATATCACCCCCCTCCACGACCCTGGTGGTTGAAGTTGGTCACATCGCAACACTGCCCTGTCAGGCGACAGGAACCCCGCCCCCGAAAGTGCGGTGGCTCTTCAACTCGCTACCACTGGACGTCGCTTCGAATCCCAGATACGGCATCTTAAATGATAACATGCATGGTAAGTAATAGTATAATAATTACTTATTAAAAAATAAATGACACAGTTACAGAAATCTTAATCCCCAAATCTAACACCCATAAAAAATTGACCTTAGGCGGAGATTTCTGAACTGGATTTTCAAGGGCGGGCAGCGCACGTGTAACTTCCGTTGCAATAGCCCCTGAGGGACCGTTAGCACTCTATACAAAGATAACACAGCGATTACCTCAGTCCCTAAAAAAAATCGAGGCTTATGTTCGAACGAATCATTTGTCAATATTCAACGTCTTGCAAAAGGGCGAGCCCTGGTCTTAGGAGATGTCTATTAGTAAGAGATAAAGTTAGTATATACCGATTTTCTGGCGAAGGAAAACATGTAAAAATAAGAAGCTTAATCCCTATTTTAAAGCGTTTAATGTCCCATGTTCATTCGCGCAGCCAATGGTAACCAAGTTTCCGCTGAAAAAGTTTCCTTTCCGAAACATGAGTTATCCCTGTGAATACTAGTTTAGACAGTTACGAGAAATATTATCAAATCTAAGCGAATCACGTCTGAGAGAAACGGACAAAGTTAATAAAGACATTGGGGTCCGAAGACGTCATCCCGATACTTTATTAAATCCCGCCCAACCTAGGGGTCTTATTGAAAGCCATGGGAAACGACTGCCTAAATTGTATTTGCTTGATACGGATACCCGCAAAGTACTTTTAGATAACATATACGTAGTAGATGCATATAGACAAAAATCTTAGATATTTTGGGAATTGCACTGTAGTACCACTCGCGGATGATTAGCAAAATAAAATACTAAATTTGCAAATTAAAAATGTTCATTCACCAGCCCTAGAGATATTTTAACTGTCTTCAAGATTTCAATTCGATGTGTAGTATTTTTCTGAGTGTTCAAGCATTGCTCTTCCGCCTGTAGACGATTGTTACGTAATGTTTAATTTAAAAACAAATATGTTATGGTGGGATACAAATTGGTCACAATTCCGGCCACTGAAGCGTCAACATTCATCACAATAATATTTTAGTAATAAGAAGATAACTAATAAATAACAAAGATAACAATAATAAACAACATAATAGATTTCTGGCACCGACTACAACAATTTTAGTGCATTTCGGGTCTATTAAAAATAAATTCATGTAACTTTTGCAAAACAAAATGGCCGAAGCTTCGTATCTTAGATGAATAGTATTCAATACGTTATATTACGTAGATATTAAGATACAAACCGTTATTTTGTAACAAAGCCATTGTTTAAGTTTTTAATGTTTTAAAATCCATTATGGCAGTATTTTTAGTAAATTAGTATTTATCCCGGTTACAATATCAGGAATCTTGGCAACCTCCTTTCGTTCGTGAATTTTACCATCGTCATAATGCCTACTATAAATTAAAATTGTAAATATTTCGTTATAAAATATAGACTCTTTTTTACTAATTGACGAGGTTTTAGATTATGAAAATGAATTTTTATTCAAACGACACCTTCCCAAAAAGATTAATAAGTCTTTTTATAAGCGATTTCGTCACGTCTTTTGATCAACGTTCCAGATTAATTACATTTAATTAGTAAAGCGATGAACCGTTTAAAAAGCTTATTTAATTATCAAGGGAAAGTTTTGTAAGCGATGTTCAACTTTTCATATTTTAATATTTTGTCAGTTATTTAAATAGTTATATATAGGTGCTGTGTTACTAGGTTTTACAAGCTGTTTATCGCTGTATGGGCCAAGTGGTTTTCAAGATGAGCTCGTGTGTTATAATCACGTGTTTGTAATGGATTTTTCTATGTGCGGACTCAACACTTTCTCCTATGGTGAAGGCAAACAACTTGAGCTATTGCATTTCTTTCGCGAGATATTTTTATGACATTTCTATGCAAAATAAAAATTATCAAAGCATCGGATGCCATCAATGGCCAAACCTTTGGGTCATTATTAATTATTTTAGATTTTAAGGATAAACGGGTCCTGATGTTAAGTGATACTGACCGCCGCCCAAGGACACTCACACTACCAAGTGCGTTGCCAGCCTTTCACGAATGGGTACGCTCTTTTCTTGAAGGACCCTAAGTCGAATTGCGCGACAAAAAAGGAGCTTTTTTAGCAAAAAAATATTTATTAATTTTGAAATAAAATAGTGTAAATCTCTGTAACTATTCCAAAAAAAGTGAGCATTATTTATGGTATTAAACTTTTTTTTATAGGTAAGCCGTAAATATCCAACTAACACGTTTTGTCCTTTGATTGTCACACGCATTTAACGGTACATACTCTTACACTATATATACGTATATGACATACAATGTGGATTGTAAAAATATTCTGTCACAAGTAATAATTAAAATAAAATGATATTCCATCTCGCTAGTGCTTTATTTAAATTCAAAGTTCCATAGCCAAAGTTTGTGTGACGCAGTGAGATGACAAAATGTTAATTACGCCAATTTTGCGGGTCGCCTGCTCTCCATCGGATATACGATTTTCATTATGAGATGCGGTTTCATTGAATTTTAGATCGTAAATTGAATTAAGTTTCTCTACTTCTTGTTGGATTTTGTGATGTTTTAGTTTGAGTTTTGTGCGTTGATTAATTTTTATATAGTTACTACACTACTCGTTGTCGTTGGTACATTCAGTAGGAAATTCTTTTTAAAGAGGTAATTATTATTATTGATATTATGCTATAGATACCCTGTTGCTATCGATTACAATTTGTTGATCTTTTATTTTAAAAAAGTAATGTGGCGTGAAATTCTCATGTCCGAGGTCTAGCGATTTCTGGCTATGCACTAACAAAGTATTATTTCAATGTGTGCATTCCAAACCGATAAAAGACATAGTAAGCAATGATCCTAAAATTGACTATGACACTCAAAGCTAAACATGTACCTGCCTGCAAAAAGTTATCCATTAAATAGATTTATATTTTATTTTTTATTTTCTCCCATATAACATTTACAACAATAAATAAGATGTATGCGTATTGCCCCAATCGTTAGGTTAGGTTATGGACATTCTATGCACACATCTTAAATATATATTTTTTTTAAATAACTAGTAATTGTATAGTATAGTAATAGTAATTGATTAATTATTAAATACTATACTTGTTTTAGCCTATATTTAGTTTTTGGGTAATTAGTAGGTTTAAGATCTTATAAAAAAATTTGAAGTCTGATAATTATTTCCGCAACCCATTTTTACATTTATATTTTAAACGTCTCCTTAATAGTAGCGAAATTAATTTTAATGCACTTCAAAAGTGGAAGATTTAAATTGAGTTAAATCTCATACATATATTATATTTTAATCATATATTTATATATAAATTTAAATTTTAAACGTCTCCTTAATAGTAGCGAAATTAATTTTAATGCACTTCAAAAGTGGAAGATTTAAATTGAGTTAAATCTCATATATATATTATATTTTTACTCATATATTTATATATATAAATTTTAATTTTAATCGTCTCCTTAATAGTAGCGACATTAATTTTAATGCACTTCAAAAGTGGAAGATTTAAATTGAGTTAAATCTCATATATATATTATATTTTTACTTATATATTTATATATATAAATTTTAATTTTAATCGTCTCCTTAATAGTAGCGAAATTAATTTTAATGCACTTCAAAAGTGGAAGATTTAAATCTCATATATATATATATTATATTATTACTTATATATTTATATATATATATATATATATAAATTTATATTTTAATCGTCTCCTTAATAGTACCGAAATTAATTTTAATGCACTTCAAAAGTGAAAGATTTAAATTGAGTTAAAACAAGTCGTGGACTTGGCTGAATCTTTTTAAGCTCATTAATTTTAATTTATTCCGACGGATTATTTTCTTGTCCCTTTCATATTAGAAGGTGCTGATGACTTGGTTTATTGTTTAGTTTCCTAATAGGTATGCTTAATATTATCCAGTACTCCAGTGTTCTTTAAGACTTCAATGTTTAAGATACGTTTGCCTAAAATAAGTCAATGCTAAGATCTAATGTCTAAGATACTTTTGGGCCGCGGCGCTCAAGTGTACAGCCGCTAATTAAAGATTTAAGTTGGCGCCTGGTAGATAGTACAGGTGACCCCAGAGCTGGTGCTTTCCTCGCTCAACGAATAAGTATCGCAATACAGCCAGGAAATGCTGCCAGCGTTAAAAAATTATTTCAATTTTCTGTTTATAATTTTTTTTATGATTTAATGATTAATATGTAAGAAGAAAATTGTAAAATTCTAGTCTCTTAGTATTGTTTATTGTTATGTTTAGGTTTCAATAAACGAAAACGTCTCTTTTACGTTTAAATAATAATGACAATTATTAAACTAATCTTAAATTTTCTACAAAGGCATTTTTTGCATATTACTAACCTAACACAAATGTGTTTAGGATATAAGTGATTAACCGTACGTGACTTTTAGCCATTATGCGTGCGTTCAAAACCCGGTCGTGTTCTGTAGATACTTAAAAAAAGTATAGCTCAGCTGTAAGAATGTATTATAAGAAAGCCATAAATATTAGTGATGTGAGATGTCCGACAGGCATTTAAAGCAGCAGCTTTATGATTGAGGAAATATTGTCCAACGATTGCAGAGCCTCTTGTTTTTAGTAAACTTTGCTATTATTGTAGGTATTCATTTCACCGTATAATTTATTTAAATTTTTATTTCTCTTAATTCCGGTCGTGTTCACGACGCGTATAAAGATAATATTATCAAAGGCTCCGTGTAGTTTGAAATAACATTTAACTTAAAGTCTATTTAAATAGGTGGATGTGTTTTTAGAAACTATAGTGTAAAATTCCCATTTCTATAAAGTGGTTCATGAATATATTAGAATATTGATATACTCATAATATTTATAAATAATAAATATATATATCTTCTCTACAAAAGACCATAAAACAAGTATTTGATTAAATAAAATTTACACATTACAGAGAAAAAGGAATTTTTAAAACGAAAAGTTTGCTTGAAAAAGATGATAACTGTGTATTTTCAGTATTGGCACTGACAATTATAAGCCCTCATTACCCCCAATTTAATATTATATCATTATTAATATTATTGTAAAAATGGTTCCTTAATATTTTTTTCATAGATTTTATTCTGATAAATGATTGCCTCATAAAATTACTACATGATTGTATAAAGAGATAGTTAGGCTTAAAAAGTCGTTGCAATATATCAAGAGAGAGAAATACAGCCTTCGTAACATGGGCGTAATAACTTTTATATGAAATTATTATTTTATCGGCCTTTATTGCGGGCGTGTGTAAATTAGAAGTGATACAGACAGGTTTTATGATCCTTTGTAAATTTAATAACTTTGAAACACATTTTTGTATTAGACATTGTGGTGTTTGATAACAATTTTTTTTTAGTTACATTTTTTCATACATTTTAACTGCAAAGGCTTAGTTCACTGTTAAGGACCTATGTATGTTATGGTTATTTGTTTTAAATTTGATTACATTCACTTTGAACTTACGATAAGGTTCATAAGCCAGAATGACTGTAAAGTATTATTTATTTACATAAAATTTCAACCCATGTGTGGCTACGATAATAATTGCCTTGCACAAACATAATATATATATTTATATATGACTACTGTCCAAAACATATTGACATTTAATTGTATTTTGAGGCACGGATGTTAATAACAAATAACATTGAACTCAAGTAAAAGTCATTAATGATAACTGAGTTTTAAAATTCGAATCATTATCTACTTGACATAAAGGGCGTTCAATTGTTACGTTCAATACCAAAGAAATATGTGCGCGAAAGTGTATATGTACATATCATAAATAAACAAACTCCCGCTGGGTTTGCGCTATGATTGCGAAGTACGGGTCGAGATTACGATTCATTTACATACAAATGTGAACTCCAAGTTTGAATGGGACAAGTGTGGTGTTTTAACAAAAACCTCTTAATACGAACAACAATGACACAGCTTTAACCGGATGATTAAGGGACACGCCATGTCGCCTCCAGTCATCCAAAACATATTTAAAACTTGAAGTTGAAATTTCGAAACGTAGGATTGGAAGGAAGGAATACAGTTTTGAAAAACTAAATAGCTTGTGTCGCTTGAGTATTGGACTAGTTGTCCAATCACAGTGAGCGATTTATCGATTACATTTTTAAAATATCACCCAGAACTTTATAGTACAAAAGTATCTTAATTTCCCGGATATTACTCATTTGTTTATATTTTCTCTAAGATAATTTTAAAACGACTGTATGAGATTGAAAGCTTTCTTTGATTTTAACCGTTTACCATCTTTCTTCTCGAACAGTTCTTTTTGTTCGATCTAAGCCTTCGATTTGGGAACAAGTGGTAATTATAAATTTATAGTATTTATTTTATTGATAGTACAATTTTAAAATAAAAGGCGTACGGTTTTAGGTCTAAGATAATACGTGTAAGCGTACTCTTAAGCCTATTTTTCACGGACAATTCCCGCTCAATTTTTTCGAGTGATAACATGTTCGTGTAGCAGGAAGCCAGGCAATAAACGAAGCTAAAGATTATGTAGAAAAAATGAGGATTCTCTCGAATGTGTCAAGCGCTGTCCGAAATCCTAAGCTTCTGTAATCAAATAAAAGTATGTGGCTACGTGTTGGGACCGCGGGATTACGTCAACCGACTTCCAAGTTTTGCACGTTACATTTTATTGTATTCATGCGTGAAACGAAACGTTGTTTGTGTTTCGAGTTCTTTTATTGAGTTGACGGGGACTGACTCGTAAGCGTGGTTTTGTTTGATGATTTGTATTCATAAGCGAATGTGGTCTAAGGGCATGAACGCTTTGTTGGTTTTTGTTGAACGTTTAAAGTAACAAACTTTAGTAACCCAAGATGGAACTATGTGAATGTTATGGAAAATAACAAATATCTTAACTATTAGTATAGTTGGTCCGCTGTTGTCGAAAAAAAAAGTTCTGTATACAAATGATAACCCAAATTAATATTCCCAATATCAATATAAAACCTCACATTATATATTAAATTGTCCTTATATAGTATAAACATGTTTCTGGGCAAAATATATGAAATAGTCACCACAGTAAGGCACGAAATAAAGGCGAAACCAATCAGCTCCATTTTGAATTTATTACGTTAAGACAAGGATTTGTATTCCTGTCTACTTATATAATCTGTAATCATTCACTGAAACACCCATTTCGCATTATTACATAATATTTATCTAATTTGTCTACAACATATTTCGGGACTTTTTTTAATTTATGGGAGCCAAACGGGTAGGAGGCTCATCTGATGTTATGAACATTAATATTGCCAGAAAGCTCGCAGGTGCGTTGTCGGCATTTCAAGTGTTGGTACGCTCTTTTCTTAAAGGACCCTAAGTCGAATTGGTTCAGAAATACTTCAGTGGGCAGCTGGTTCCACATAGTGGTGGTGCGTGGCAAAAACTCCCTTAAAAAACGCTCAGTAGTGAAACGACGGACGTCGAGGTGTTACGGACTATATTACATATTGAAAGAAACAAATCCATTAAAACAAATTGGATATAACGTAAATGAATTTAATTGTTTACTTTGCGGTTTCGAATGTTTTACAACAGTTTATTATAGTATATAAGTATATAAATAAATAATAACCTTTACATATGACAAAATATGGGTGTTATAAAATTTATCTGACGCTTGGGAGTTATGGAATACAACTTTTCCGTGGTACATGGTGCATGGTAAAAGTGATATATTTCTTTAAAAGCCATTATCTTAAGTCTATTTAAACAAAAAATCGTAAGACGTTGAATATGAGTGAGTGTGTGAGTATGTGAATGTGCGTGTACGCGAGAGTGTAGCTGAGAGATGTTATGAGCGAGCGTGCGCTGTCTGTGTTAGGTTCTGCAAAATGCACTTATGTTACAATATAAGATATAATTGCCTGGACTTCGAATTACTTAATCCCAAATCAAGACGTATGTTTTAGGTGAAAATAATACACCAATACACACAATAACTTATTATATGATACCTAAGTTAGTGATAATATGTAAGTGTTGTAGATATTAAGAATGAACGTTATTCCGAGCATATTTTATGACACTCTACTTAAATATATGAAGTCAATATAGTCTAAGTGAAGCAAAGTACTCAACTCAAATACGTACGCGAGCAAGCATCATCACGTTATCATTTTTCGTAAAAGAACTCAGTAATTCTTTATAGCTGTAATTCGGTCCATTATCGGAGTAGGCATTCAAGAGAGGCTGGCAGAAATCTTTTTACACGGCTCGTTATTGCGCTCCCGAGGTTCTCAAGTACTATTATGGAGTCTCAAATAGTGTGAAACTTGTGAGTTTGAATGTTAGTTGCTAGTAACGATGAGATGAACGAAACCTATGAACTGACCACGGAAGTAATCGAACCAAGGAAACAACTAAATATTAATAATTTATTCCATGTTTACAGTACATACACTTTTAGGTTTTTTTTTCATGGTATAGGACTTGTATAGGCCTCCTCCAACTGTCTCCATTTCTCTCTATCTTCAGCATTTTTCTCCCAATCTTACCGCTGACCTCTCTTACTTCCCTGGTGGCTCCAGGCTTTCCAGGTGTATCCGTGTTTTTGTCCAGCTGCTATACATGTGATCGGTGTGGCCCGCCCATTTCCACTTCAGTTTTGTGCAATGGGATAGTGCTTCAATAATTTTTTACTTACTTTCGTATGAAATGAAACAATGGTACTTAAATTCGAATTAGTACCGTAATAGTAGTAGTAGTAGTAGATTAGTAGTAAAGTTAATAGTGTGGAATAGAATTTACCAACCCTGTGCGATTTGTATAGAAAAGGCAGTTTTTGCCGCGTACCACCACTATGTGGAACCAACTGCCCACCGATGTATTTCCAAACCAATTCCACTTAGGGTACTTCAAGAAAAGAGCGTACCAACACTTGAAATGCCGGCAACGCACCTGCGAGCTTTCTGGCAATATTAGTGTTCATAACATCAGGTGAGCCTCCTACCCGTTTGGCTCCCATAAATTAAAAAAAAAGTTCAGAAATATGTTGTAGACAAATTAGCATTAATAATGCGAAATGGGTGTTTCAGTGAATGATTAGAGATTATATAAGTAGACAGGGATACAAATCCTTGTCTTAATGTAATAAATTCAAACTATTGTTACTTGATCTTACTGCAGCATTAAGGAGGAATGCAAGCTAAATCATAAACAGCAAAGTAAAACAAAATGTAATTTCCCTGGTATTTTATTAAAAGAAGTTGTTCATCCCTTCACGAGAAACTCGCCCTAATATTTGACTTTCATCTCAATGAAACGGGCAGAAGCATAAGAGACAGCGGGCGGGCGTAATTAAAAGAAAAATAAGCGCTATTCATAAACGTCCAAGAGAATAGCCGCCTCGTGGCAATATAGCAACCAGCCGGCGTGACCCGCCGCCCCCCTCTCGTAATTGCGTAACTTAACCGCCAAGGTGTAATTCCTCGCAATACCAGGGGCCTTAGTTGAATGGTCAAAGAAGCTTTATCACCGTGGCCCGTTTAATCTAGCTCTTAGACGCTGGCAGGGGCACCCCCTTTACGGGGTTTACTTTACGCCGACATGGCTGATTAAGTGGACGCGCTGATCTTAACGGAGACACTTATGAGCTAGTAGTGGTGTAATTAATGGCACGAATGATTATTGCTCGCTGTGATTTATGAGGGTGATGTGATGCGATGCTATCATGACGCCCTTAGATTTTTCTTTCAAGAAGGAGAGGCTTTTTGTATCCGAATATTTTCACTACCAACAAAATAATAATAAAGTTTTGGTACCGACAATTAAAATAAATTCTTATATTAAAAAAGTATGTGTAGTTAGTAGTGATGATTCGATAGTCATTTTTATTCAAATTTCAAAGAAGAAGAAAGAGAGAACTCACACCAGAAACTTGGGAAGATGGAATGAAAGGGATAGCGGGGCAGAATTGGAAAATTATCGCGAGGAATACAGGCAACTGGAAGAATTTGGAGAAGGCATTCACTCTGTCGTAGATGGAACACTGGTGTGAAACATGACATGGACTTAATGTAGTGTAGTACTTTTGAATTTACAAAACTGGACTAGGGTAATAGACTCTGAGTCTCTAGGGTCTATGAAAAGCATATGGAGTGCAGTGCGAACGGTGAAGAACATCGTGAGGAAATCTTGCCTTATACTCAAAAAGTATGACGGTGTGTCTCAGGTACAGGAGGCTGATCTATTTGCCTATATTGACAAATAATTCTGAAATATATGCAGAAATCTGACGCTCTAAAAAGGTTGTAGCGCTGATTTATTACAGATTATGTAAAGACTATGCAATTCGTTCCATTTACTAATGCGTGCGAGTTTTGTGCTGATATCTACTACTATATACTAGAATGTTCTAGATACAACAATTTTTCATTAAAAAAATAGTTTTTATTGCGTGACCCCTAGCTTGAAGGCTACAAGGTACCCGCCCTTGGACGTATGTAAAATAGATTTCATATTTACTAATGTTATATTTAATTTGATGTGAAAATAATCCTTAATTATTTACTATTCACAATTACCGAGTTCAAAATATAACGTATCGTATGTACAAAACGTTTAGTTGAATTAACAAATGCAATACCACGATTGTTGTTTCAAATTGCAGTTGGCTTTTAACTTGCAATTTAATTTTAGTGTTCGGAGCAGGTACACTTGCGTCTGTCAAACAGAAACTCAGACATTCTCGAGGTGTCGAAAACGCTGTTTGTCGGACATTAATACAATGATAGCATAGGGTTGGCAATACTTTTTAATATAACGCGGTCAGACTTTAATAAGTCCTGATTATGGGTTGTATTGTGGATTCAAAGTCGGTTTTAGAGAAAGCTTGTTTTTTTAATAGAACAGGGGGCAACGGTGAGAAGAGTCAACTGATATTAATGATGACCATCGCCCATGGACACTCTCAATGCCAGAGGGCTTTCGAATAAGTTGCCGTATTATAAGAAATTATTAAAGCCCATTTATGAATGTTTGTAGTAAGGCAAAATTAAAAAAAAACTCCTTATTATTCGTAACTTTGAAATAAAGTTTAATACAATGTAATAAAAATATTTTGAAGACTGTCCCGCGAACACCTAAAGTCTTATACATGTAATATTTTTCACATTCCGGAAAATACGTTATTTATATAAAAATATGTGTGTAGAAAATCAGAAGCCGTGAGCCAATTTTACTATGTTATCATTTAATTACTAACTTCATTTGTCACTGTTAGGCATGACAGCTGACAAGCTTCAAATGTCACGCGCGCACGTCAAAATACTTTGTAATGTTAAATTTTCTCACGACTAACCTCAAATAGCAAGTGCCAGCCCTAACACTGGATTCGACGTAATTACGTTTCCTCTCTTCACATTGTTTGCTAGTTTTTTCTCTTTGACACTTTTTCGAGGGAAACTTTCGAGTTTGTACCGAGTTTTCGGACACGTACGTCGCATCGATAAATGAATACTAAATCGAGTGTAGCGGATCGATTTGAAATTCGACTCGGATCATGTCTTTTATCTACTTTAAACGGTTATTGATACTAAAAGACTTTGAGCGTAATTTGTGGATTTGAATTGTATGTAAAAGTAACAATTTTCTACTACTATACTACATTGGCTGGAATAAATATTTTTTCATGAGTTAAGCTATTAATCTAGTTTAATTGTATAAAATATTTAACATTAACACTCATACCTTTCTGCAAAGTTTTGCTTTCTTTGTAACCGTAGAGTTACTAGAACTAAAAGTCTTTCTGTCTTGTCCAGTGAAGAGGCTATCTCGCTCTTACAACTTAATTATTAACAATAATGAAAATATTGATATATTTTAATGTAACAACTAGATTCCAAATTACGTACCGTAACTTTGTTTATCATGCTCTTAATGAGGTTTAAGTTTCCATTTATTTTTAGTTATTATTTTTTTTAAGTTGTGATTATCATTATTTTTTTTCGTAGTTGCTTGTTTAATTGTTAAAATGTTTTCCCTTGATATGTTCTAGCATAATTGTATGTGTATATATAAAATTTGTGATGTTACTTTGTTGTATAATTTTATGCATACACGTTGTTTTAGAACTGAGAAATAAATAATTAAAACATGAAACAATTTTGATTGATGTTAAGTGTCAACTGTGTATAATCGTTAAAACAAGATATTTTAAAATAAAATTAGGATTAGTGGACGACAACGCTGGACTAACAAAAACAAACTTTATTTTTGGGTTCTTAAAACTAAGTGAGACATCTGTTACCTATAGAATATAAGTGACATCGACTCGATGGACATTAAACGAGAATGTTATATTATAATTTATGAATGTATAAAAAGTACAGAGCTCATTTATCACTACCAAAACTGACGTTTTACAATTTATTGCCTACAAGTGTAAGATGATTGTTATCATTCGATTTCGCGTTTTGATTATTTACTAATATATATGTATGTATCTTAACTAACGTTAGGTTACATAACTAATGTTTCTACTTTTTAATTTTCAACTAATAATAATTAAACATTCTTCTTTTGTATATTTTTATACGTCAGATTCTAATTACAATGCCAGAAAGCTTACAAGTGTGTTGATGGCCTTTTAAGAATTGGTACTAGTGAGCAGCTGGTTCCACATAGTCGTACTGCGCGCTATAAACTGCCTTAAAAAAAGCTCAGTTCTGGAACAATGGGCGTCAGGAACAGAAGGCTGATCACCTACTTGCCTATTCGACTAACAAATGATATAGTGAAACAGATACATATATCTGAGGCCCAGAACTAGAAGTTTACAGCGCCATTGATTTTTTTAAAACAATTTATAATTTCTATGAAGGTTGTAAAATTTGTAAATACTGTGTATTTGTGTGTTGGAAAAAGATATTAAACAATGCTTTATTTTATCAAAGTGAGGTCGAACCAGGCACAATGATTTGATTGTGGAAATAATACGCGATGCTCCATTATTTAAATGAAGGTGAAATGCAGTAATGTCTAGCGTTATGACTTTCACGACTATGATAAGCTTGAGTCACGCAATATCCAAGGCTTTTTATTGAAAATATTTGTAGCAATTAAAATTTGAACCTTGAACACAATAAAGCATTTAGATTAAAACATGTAGATGTATGTACCTCACGAACAGAAACGTTCTCAAACCAACTCTTTTTGTGTCCTT
Organism: Pieris brassicae; assembly: GCF_905147105.1. Taxonomy (NCBI): domain Eukaryota; kingdom Metazoa; phylum Arthropoda; class Insecta; order Lepidoptera; family Pieridae; genus Pieris; species Pieris brassicae. The sequence continues at coordinate 2,500,188 of NC_059669.1, forward strand.
TGGATGTCTTCAACCAATCGGCCTTCCCTTACAAATTCCAGCTTTGAAAACTATGTGATTCAATTAATATAACATTATTAGTATAATTTAATCAATATTATACAAGATTTCGCTGCAAATGGACAAAGCCAGTTACATAGGATTATTAAAAACCTAGAACCTATAACACTACCTGTGTTCTCTTACCTTCAACAGGCATCAGTCTCACACAAAAAATCATTTCCCTCTATTATAAATAACTGTTGCACTATGTATGTAAGTTTATGTATGAAAAATAAAGATTTTTACTATTTTTATTATAGTATATTCGCCGTACATTCTACATTTATAAATATATTAATTGTTAACAGGAACCCTGCAAATAGTGAAGAGTGAAGAGGAAGATCAGGGCAAGTACGAGTGCGTGGCTGAGAATTCCATCGGGACTGAGTTCTCGAAACCAACTTCATTGTATGTAAAAGGTAAGTTGCAAACGTCTATATACATGGCAAAATATATAATATGAATAACAAGTATTTGTTGGAAATTGAGAAGGGATGACACATTTATATATATATATATATATATATTTGTTTAAAAGTAGCCCCCGCGAAGTTCGTTTTGCCTTTATATGATTGTTTCACATGGCCTACGTTTTTTGTAGCTACATACCAACATATGGAACATTTTGGTATGCTACACTATTAAGACTGTTCGCTTTGAGGAAATATAAACCTAAGAACTGAATAAAAAGAACAATAGATTTCAAGGAATAACTAAAAAATACTCCAATTTGTCCAGACGTTTTCGAGGTTTGCGCTCAGGAACATCAGCAGCTCAACAACTACGGTATTAAAAATTATGAGACTAGACTTTTGTAACTAATTAAAAAAAATTGAGATTTAACATCAAGACTGATAAAATACAACTTTGATCTTTAACCTTTTAAACTGTTATGTATATTTGATGTATACTTGGTATAAAACTTCTTTAACTTAGAAAGCTATTTCTATAGAGATAGCGATTCCAACTTTAATATTGGGTTTTATTTTTACTATCGTCATCATCATCAGCCTCTTTATTTGGTCCGTTTCTGGACGTAGGCCTCTTCCATTTTCCTCCAGTACGCCCTGCACTGGCCTCTCTGTATCCATTGGGAGCTGACCAAAGTCCTTAACAATGTTGTCAATTAGTCGGTGGGCAGCCGAGCGGTCTTTAATTCTGCCAAGGCTTCCATTCAAGGAGCCTGCTTGTCCATCGGTTCTTGTCCATTCTCGCTATGTCATATGTGTTGATATATTATAGCCATAGAAATAACTATATCGAAGATTAGTTTTGTACTTAGGGTGTCATAGGCAGTGATAATACGAAAATTATTTCGGCAATTGGTATTCATTTAACAGAGTAACAAGGTAGGTTGTTGTTGAAGTTCAAAGTTGTAAAAAATAACTAATTTATTGTATTATTTTGTGTCTCGAGAGACCACGGTTGCTGAGCAATAAAATCATCAATAGATGTTTTGTGTGTTTTTAAGCTTAATTCAAATGTGCAGAACTCGCGGAATTAACTGTCAAACATATTACAAAGGTAGACAGAAAGTTTTTCGCTAAAATGCGATTCATTTACAACTCGTTACAGTGTTTTAATAGGAAAAGAACTAAGCATTTCCAGAAAATAGTGTCCCAAAGTCCGTGATTTCGTCGGATAGTTTAATTAAAATTAAACAAGTCTCAACAGGTTGGCAGGAAAATAAACCTTTGTTCGTAGTAATTTGTAACAATTCTTTTTGTTCCCGCCGGACGTTTTTGTTTTACTTTTTGTAAGATTATACCTTGTTTGATAGACGTTCATTTTTTTTCAGCTAAATGTCCACTTGAATCTTAATTCGTTTGTTTCTTTAATTAATGTTCTTGTTTATTCAATTCTTTGAATATTAAGCCTCGCTTCTCTTTGGAGCGTGGAATATTTTTGCACCTTGCAACATTATTGTTTTTATTCTTAGCTATGGAAGCGGTAATCTCAAACTTGTATTGTGTACTCAATCAATGTATAGGAACGTAGAAACGAATATAGATCTATGAGCATTATAGTTTGTGTTTAAGAGATAAAAATATGAAATTATCGAGTTCGGCCTTTTCAATCCTGGCTGTGCAAAAATAGATTTCTCTATGCAACTGAAGAAAGAACAAATCGTTAGGAAAGAAGGATTGTAAATCCAAAAACGTATACAGTGTGTACAGACAGTCTGATCACCTACTTGCCTATACTAGAAAGATGTATGTAACTCGGAAATAAATAGGAAGATTCAGAGACGAAGAGGGAAAAATTCGATCATCGTGTTCATCGTAGCATCGTTTATGATAAAATCGGCACGATAAGCTTCTAATTGTCAAATTTTTAATCATAACTATATATAACGTTTTGTGATACCATTTTCAACCAATGCACTGCAAGACGATGTTGTTTTCCCTGATACATATTTAGTTTTTATATTTGTTGCATTTTGTTATACTACGTATTATGTAACAGGATATCCGTCTGCTGGTCATAAGCTACATCTCCACCAATTTTCAGCAAAATCGGTTCAGCCGCTTTTGAGTTATCAATAGTGTAAAACAAATAAACTTTTCGATTAAAAAGAGTTTGTTGCCAGTTCTTTTCTTCCGTTCTATGCCCTTGATTTGAGAACTCGCAGTAGATGTAAAATTAGAATTATTTCAAATATATTTCATTTTAACGTTGATAAGTGAACATTGTGTTACCTATATGAATAAATGAATTTGATTTTGTAACTAACTTGTAAGTGACTTTTTTTACATATATAGATTGTATTTACATAACATCATTTACAATTAAGCTCATTTTAAAATCGAACTTTGCGTTTATTGAAATAATGGTGATGCATGAGCCCGTTTATCATGGCTTGGTGATTCGCCAAAACTATGATACAAAGTGCTATTGATGATCATTGCTGTCGTGATTTCAACGACGCCTGAGCACACAAACGATATAGCTGATTCGCCTCGGACACACGATTGTGTCCGGATGAATGATTCTGTTCATTTACGTGTGAATGTTCAGGTTGCTGATACCGCGATATTTGACTCAAGTGATGGGTGATTCTCATCTGTGCTGTTGAATATTTGGGTTATTATAAGAGTTTATAGAATATGATTCAAATAAAACAGTTTATTTGAAGCTAGCTAACAAATGACTTTAATGTTATAAAATATGAGCTTATAACTAACACAAAATTAAGGGTAGAGGGGTTGCGACGAACAAAAACTAACTTGGTTTATCTAAGGGTTCACAAATCTAAATGGCAGTTATTGGACCTTATTGGAAATGAGAAAATTAAAATACAATTTATGAGTGTGGTAAAAACTAAAGGGTTCATATTGGCTCCAAGTGTGCGATGATTGTTGACATTTTGTTTACGCTTCTAATTATAAACTAAAATATTTTTAACGTAAATATAATAAATATTTTGAAGCTAGGTTACATAACTCACGTTATAATAATTAAAATTATGCACTTTCAATCAAAACAAGACAATTAGATCTGAACAATGTATTGAGAAAAATCAGAGAAGATAAAACGAAAGAGAAATTTTAAAATATCGAGGAGGCTTTTACTCTAAAAGGGGGCCATACAATACTTGACCGGTGAAAGAAAAAAACTAACTAATATTTTTGCAATTCCTTTATAAAGCTCTAATTCATAAATAAGAAGGTTATGTTCATGTGTGCTTTGTAATAACTATATTTGATTGAAGTTGCTTAGGTATTTTTTTATATTCTTGGTGGCCTATAGGTAGGCCTAAGGATATGTCAGGTGAATATGATAAGGATGTCCCATCCCATTTTATTTTTGACAAATTTATTATTCTTAATTTTTTTGATTAGGCAATTTCATTCACCCCTATTTTAATCGATATTACAGTATAATTATTACTGTATAACAAAGTAACATGTGCCGGGTCGGCTAGTATAGTATATGTCCAAACACTACATTTATTAAGGTCCTACTAAATATATGAAGAACTAAACGCAAGTCACGCTCCATTGCTCAAGCCGAATTACGGACCTACGTCAGTGTCGCGTTGTGTCAGAGCGTGTCACTCTCGACAGTCCAATGTTTTTGTATAAATAAGATATAAATCTTATTTCGAAATTTAACAATAATTAATGTAAGATGAAAGACATACGGATGGAATATAAAGAAGTCGTTACAAATAATACCGGATGATGATAATATTTTAGTTCTACTTTTTTAATACTAGTCTCATCCCTGAGGTCGTAAGTTCGACCCTGGTTGTGCACCAAGGGAGTTTTTAACATTCGCTCGAACGGTGAAGGAAAACATCGTTAGGAAACCGGCTTGCCTTAGAACCAAAAAGTCTACGACGTATTTCAGGCACAAGAGGCTGATGACCTACTTGCCTATTAGATTGACAAATGATTGTGACACAGATAACTGAGGCCCAGACCTAAAGGTCACTGATATTTTTTGTAACGTTGTCTTACATTTTTGTGTGTCAGGAACGTATCGGAGGTCTCTGCCTACTTTACGATAAAATCGTGAATACATAAAATAAAAATTAGATACATCCTTTATTCCTCTCTCAGTCATCCCAAACTTATGTATTATATTAATTTAATAAAAAACGTCATCTTTCTCACTCCGCCTAAAAAAAAGGCTTATTTAAAATTGCAAAGGTAATATTATTTTTTTCCTTCTGACAGCCATATTCCTCACTGTCAGAGTTTACGAGAAGTAATGATTAAAAGAAACAGCACAGTTTATTAAGTTTATTAAGCCTACTTTCATTATAAATTAACAAAGTTTTGGTATTTTTCATTTCTGTGTTTGTGTCCAGTACATGATTAAAATTGCAATTTATTTATGTAGTGATAAGATAAATAGTATTAATATATAATTGTTAAGCTGTGTCCTAATTCTTTGCAGCATTCTAAGCAGCTTTGTACTAATTCATATATCTATGTGCGCACATTCTCATAATCTTCTTAAATCTCAAAAAAATATTTTTGTTATTATTTGTTTATTAATAAAAGTTTAACACATCACACATAATACTGTAGGTATGATGTTACAAAACTCTTTTAGAAAACATGAGTGTTATAAAAAAATAAAATAAAAATTGTTAAGCAGAAAAAAAATCCAACAAAACAGCGGATTTGGTACGTGATAGGCACTAAACAACGCCAACGCAAAATGTATAAGTCAGGCACAGAAACATATATTTAAGGACAATGTTGTCATAAAAATCTAATTTTGCAGCAACATCTTGCTGTTTGTTTTAGTTATTATACATAAAAAAATATTCAAAGAAAAAACTACTGAATTGAAAACTGTGACTTTGATCACACATGAGAGATTTTTTTTTCAAATCAATTTGAGTATATTCACAACGCGTCTACCAAAGCATAGCGATCATTTAGGTTATACCGTGTGCGTACCAAGGATTATTTAATAGAACAGAGGCCAAACGGGCAGGGCAACTGATGTTAAGTGATACCGCCGCTCATGGACACTTTCAATGCCAGAGGGCTTGCGTGTGCGTTACCGGCCTTTTAAGAATTGGTACTCTCTTTTCTTGAAGAAGCCGGTTCGGAAATAATTCAGTGGTCAGCTGGTTTCACAGAGTAGTGGTGCGTGGCAAAAAACTCGGATGAAAATAATGTTTCTAAAATATTCCGTGTACTTATTATAAACCTTTGTATAATTCCCTAACAGCTTTTGATAATAAAATATGAAAATTGAGGTGAGCATTCACGACTAATTTTAATTATGAAAACGTTGTTACGTCACGCCGCGGACAAGGTGGCCGTGCGAAAGAATAATTTCGCACAAACGCTGTAATGTACAGTCAGCAAATATGCACAGCCAAAAAAGATTGTTAAGGAAAAACTTACAGTGGTATTTGGTGATGAATTTGCTCTTGATCTAGTGTAGTTACACATTACACTCACTCATTCCCTCAAATGCACCCGTATTGTAAACCGTTTAAAAAATGTGATTGAAATAACAAACTGTTGTGAAATTAACTATTAAGTTATTTAAACTGGGAACCCTGACACAGGTATTTTTAACTTAAAAGGATTCTCAAATCTTACACATTATAATGCTTTGTTTATAATGAATTAACTCATTTTTATTTGTTTTTATTGCTTATTGTGACCAATAGCTTACTTTGTTTATTGTATTAAAGAGGTTTGACCCAACAACAATAACAAGATTAATATAGACATAAACCCAGTGTCTAGGCATAACATAATAAAAATACCTTTTAAGGCGTTCCATAAATTTAATATACTTTCGGAATAACCAAACTGTCAACGCAGCGTGCAACGTGTCCACGTAGATTTTTTTAAATAATAGTTTTGTGCAAGAAATATACGTCGTAATTTTGTTTTGCTGATTGTACTCACTTGCATAATAATTCAGAACAACTCTTTTAAACTGCAGCTTATTGTTATAAGCTTTAAAAGCTTTTAAAGCTTTTGTATGGGACAACATCAGTCAATGAGGCATAAATATATATATGAAAAGTACATGAATCGTTTTAGCTCTTTTTTTTATGAAGGAGGTAAAAATGCACAACTGCAGGCCCGCGAGCGCATGCAGTCGCTATCGCGGGGACTGTGGGGATGGTTAACTCTTATCCCTCTGCTAATCAGAGTGGAGAAACCCGACCCACTAAAATTTCCTCCTGAGCCCTCTATATCGCCCCTGCTATGCCGGACACATTCATTCTGAATGAATGACGTCCGGCACCGCATTGAGTCCCCCGGGTGTCGCACTAGGCATTCAACCCAGGGAACGAGCACCCGAGCCCGAGCACAACCCCTCCGGCCATCGCCACGCACCTCCCGCTGACGCTCGGCAGCCTCCTTCTGCAGCAGAACACGCTCACAGAAGAAGGCTACCGCACGCCATGCCTCTTGGCTACCAAGCATTGCCGCAACAACGCTCGGTAGCGAGAGGTCCGTCCCGACGACCGATACTAGGTCATGGCGTTGCCTCGACCAAGTGGCATAATCGGCCAGGGTGTGCCCCGCCGTGTCCTCTGGGGTACCACAATGATGGCAGATGGGAAGGGTTTCCCGCCTCGCCACCTTGTGCAGATACCGCCCAAAGCACCCATGCCCAGACAGTATCTGCGCCATCCGAAAGGAAACGGCTCCACTCGGGCGATTCACCCATTCCCGTAGGCATGGGCGAATCGCCTCCACGGTGCGTACTCCCGCCCTAGGCAATCGTTTTAGCTCTAACCTAACTAAATCTAACCACAGACAATAATCACTTTCTCAAGTTATAGATAATCTCTCAATAATAACAGCTAAACTGTATGATTTAGTAAGAAATACATGCGTACAAAAAACAGAGCTGGACAAAGTAATGCAAGCTGTACACGTATAATTTATAAATAATATTAGTTTCGCACATACCCGCATTAAAAAGCACTTATTAATAAAAGTAGAATGTGCTCAATAATTTAATTTCCATAGATTCTTACCTTGACAAACCGGAGAAACCTATTTACTGAGTGCTAAAATTGTTCAAACACTCAAATGACGTCGCTCCGAGGCATTACTCCAATTAACATAATGGCTCCTCGGCAAATATTTTTCTACCTTTATCTTTTCTCGGTAGATGGCGCCGTAACAAAGTAGACGCGACTACTTGTACTGCCCACGGTTAAATTATAAATGATGATTACTTTCACGCTTCTGTTTGCTCAAGGAAATGAAATTGGTGATGTTAATGGGATGGTTTCTTGTAGTTTTTTTCTTAGTAAATTAAAGTGGATTGGTAAGATATGAATGTTGAACTGTTATTAAATGGAAATTGGTGATGTAAAGTTTTATATAGATTAAACGTTTTCTTCAAGTATGGTGCTGGCACTCATGGATGGCTTCTGCTCTGAATAACATACAATTTCCTTTTAGCTCCTAAATACAAAAATATTTCTTCTGAAATATTTTTAACGTTTGGATTTTATTCTTCGCGTTATATGTTTGTTTTTTATTTATTGGCGTAAAACTAAGATCTTCGTGTTTAATGGTCTTTTTGGAAAAAATAATTATCTTTGTTAACTTATGCATTGTAAGTATTACGTTTGAGCACCGTCGCACCTATCAAGACCTGATATTGTTTATAATTTTTATAACTTTTTTTCTGCTTTTTGTTGTGGCTTTAACACGGCAATTAAGTGTAAATTACTACAATAATTGAGAGTTAACTAAATATGACTATTTAATCGGTCCGATGTGAGGTATCCGATCAAAGCTGTTGGTATTTTTTTTTGGAATGGAATCTCTGTGTTGGCCTTTACAAGCTCCGCTCGGCTAGTTTTGGCGAGCATAGCTCGGCCTGAATTGGCGTTTATCACGCGGTTAGCGCAATGACGACTCCTGTGAGACTCGAACCTAGGCTTGGGCCGTCGCGGGGTGGTCAATCGCCTGAAGGGCAGGACGGGAGCTCACTGGAGTGAGCGAAGTACGTAGTAATGGTCCTCGCCTTCCCCGGTGAAGGCGGTTTTTTTTACCCTAATCCGATTTTGGCTATTATTATTATTATAGGCACCGCGGGCGGCTTTTAAATTGTCATTGGCTATCGTGATTGGATCGTCCGGATACGTTAATATGTGTCGGGGCCTCTTACGAGCCCTTTTTAACGGGAAGGTGGCTGTTGGTATCTGTTGTCCGCTTCCATTTATAATGGTGGTGCGTCAGAGGGGTACAGACACCACTTAGATTATACACATATTTTTGATTAGATTTATAGGTCTGTAACAAACTTACTGTACACTTAACAAAACTTATGACCACCAGGTCAACGAAAATTACTGAATGAACAAAACCAAAACGTTGTTATTCTACGGAAAGAATGTTTAATATAAATAATGTCGGAGTCACCCCTGCTTTGTTTAAGTCAAAGGTCGCGCCTCACGCCTCTCTCATTTATACTGGAAAGTAGTCCATTTTGCATGTTTATTCTTGACACGTCGTCGAAAACATAAAACTCAAAAACCTCTAGCTTAAGGTATCCAAGTGTTGAGAATACAGATCACGAACAGAAAAGCATGTACGATACGTTGCAAGATACAGAAATAAAGTTTTTTTATGATGTATGAAATTTGAGACGATGATTGAACGAGAGCTATTTTTGTTATATTTGAAGAATTTTGTATGAAGCGGAATGGTTTGAACCGTTTGTAACGGTACGTAATTCGATCTATTTCCAACAGAAAAAGGTATGTGTTTACAATATTATTAACCTACATAATAAATAAAAATACATATTTATTAAGTTTGGGGCCTGTGATAAGGCTGACATTTCTACGCTATATTGCGATACTTATTCGTTTAGCGAGGAAAGCACCAGCTCTGAGGTCACCGGTACTATGTACCAGGCGCCAACTTAAATGTTTAACTAGCGCCTGTGCACTTAAACTAAAGAGTCTCTACTCCAAAGGGAAAATCAAAGTTGGAGGAAAGATTAGATATTAGAGCCGATGATTATTTACTTAGACATAAATAATTAAGATAAACACTTTTTGAACGGATTAAAGCTATGTATTATTATTAAAACGTATAGTTATTTACATAATTCTAAATTTTAAATAACTATAAGTTTTAGTAATAATACATAGCTTTAATCCGTTCAAAAAGTGTTTTTCTTAATGTGTAAAAGCTATTTTAACAAAAGACAATACAATAAATAATTAAGTTACTTGTGTATATGATACGTCAACTTATTTTCATAATGTCAACACTAGAAGGTGCATATGAAAACTATTTGAGAAAATTTATTATGCTAGCCGATTTTGATTCTACAGAAGCCTTAGATGTTTTGGCATGACTCTGATGTTTCAAAATACTCCAGACACAGCGCACGCTTATAACAACTCTCAGCCACACTCTCAGATACAGAGTATCAAATATATATATATGTCGCAGATTCAACGCTATTAATATTTGCAAAATTGGTTTTACTACCGTCGTCCGACATTATAACACAGTCAGTACGCAGGCGACGTTCGAAACTCAAGTCGCGCCACTGACATTTGGTAGATCACACAGACTAGGTATTGTCAATTGTCAACGTTGACAGTCTACCTTACCATACCACACCGCATTCTACGACTAACTTCAGAGTGGCGGGAATTTTAAAATATTCATTCTCCGACATATATATATATATCTAGTTTCGTTTTAATATCAACCCTAACATTCGGCATGTAAGATATGCTTATACAAATTGTAAAGTCTTGTCAATGCTGCATATATGTGACCCATTAATTAGGCATAGTACAATTGCTATTAATTGCAAATTAGTACAAGATTATTATTAATTAGACAGAATTATTCGACTGTAACTCAATTAATTTCAGTATTGTTCTCTTCTCGGAATGTTTAATATTCATAAATGCTTTCTTCACGCAAAATCATATATTTTCAATTAAATTATATTTCTCGTACTCTTACTTATAATGAACTATGTTACATAGCAAGATATATAACACCTGGATTCTGATTTTTTTTTACTTATTTTGGACAGTTGGCAACTGTCATCTTTTGAAACGTCAAATTTTTCACGGAATTTGAAAGATGACTGTTTCTTTTTTTATTTTCAGTGAGACGAGTCGCCCCGCAGTTCTCGATTCCGCCTCCCCCTCGGACCGAAGTGATGCTGGGCGGGAATCTAACGTTGAAGTGTGTTGCAGTCGGTTCGCCTATGCCTACTGTTAAATGGAGAAAAGGTATGTCGTATAAACTTGATTGATCATTGTTTTCGATCACAGATCGTCGTCCTTTGTTTGTTATTATTTATTTTTCTTACTTACACCGCCGCGGTCATTAAGATCACTAAATAGTCAAAGAAGCGAACGGATACTGAATTCATTTTTTTTTTGTATGTCGCAGGTTTGACAAAATGGCTGACGCCCGAAGACAACCCTCCGTTAGGTATAAACACGTTGAAACTAGAGGACATCAGAGAATCTGCGAACTACACCTGCGAAGCGGCCAGTGTTCTCGGAGTTATTGACGCAACTGCTGAGGTCAAAGTTCAGTGTTAGTATTTATTAACTCTACAATAATATTCGCTATTAAGTATTTGCATATATTGCCGACTAATTTAATTCACGACGTACAGGAAAAGTTTTCTCAATATTGATAATTTAAATAATATTACATCAACAAAAAAACTTTGAGCCTAAACACGCTGTTTTAAAACTACATTCAGTACATTTATAATCCTGATGTGCCATTGGAAAGCTAAATCAAAATTAATTGTTAAAACAAAGCATTTCCCAAAATTATATTCAAAAATCAATTTGACAAATTGCGATGATTTTCATCCGTCTTTGAAAATATAATTTATAAACTGTAAACTTAGAGATGCCCGAGAGACGACTGATTAATGATTAATTATCGTTCGACCGTTTTTCGCTAAGTGTTTGACCGCATTACCGTTTTATCCTGTAAGCCTTAGGCGAAATAAAATACACAACTAGGACGGACTGGTTTAGTAAAAAGTTGTAGTCTTAAAATATTAAATATAGCATTTAGTAGGAATAGCTAGAATCGATGTATCACTTGCAATATATGGCCCACGAGCGGTATATATTTTTTTGTTCTAAAGTACATCATTGAGCTTACGCATTTTACGTAGCCCTATGCCATGGAATCTACATTTCGTAATTTGTAAGAAGTACACGTGCCTCACGCTGCAAGGTGTCAAGCATTTGTTACCTCGTGAAACCTAACATTTTGGATATTTTCTGCGAATTTAAATTCCTTACATAGGATTCTTTATGTTATAATAATTTTTATTTTTAATTAAATAAGTTTAAAACATTTGATTTTTTAAAACCTTTGGCTGTGGCCTTCGTAATTCGCTAATAGTTCAAATATATAACGAATTCATATAGATCTTAACCAAGAATAACTAAGTGTTTTTGATTGTTGTGAAGAAATTAATGTTTTAGTTGTAAGGTTTTAAGACTAATTTCTATAATATAATATGCCTTTCATAGCTTGAAATGCCTTTCAGAAGCTTGTCGCCGATCATAATGATGACTTAAAAAATATTAAGTGATTTTTACTGCAGTGCGGTCACAACGTAATTCGGAACGGATTAGGCCCGTATCTGGGTTATTTAGTACGGAGAACAAATCCTACTCAAACTTTCAGTCCCTCAAATGAGCTCATTTTGTACAAATCGTATACGCTAAGCTTCTTAAACGCATCTAAAAATAGGAAAGTCAATTGACGGAACTGAAAGTTGGAGCAGGATTTGTTCTCCGTACTGAATAACCCAGATACGGGGTACAGTACGGGGATATCGCTCGCTATTAAGAGTAATTAATGACGGGTGAAATCCATTCATTAAAAGTTACTTAGTATTTTAAAATATTAATACGCTTTTTAAACGACTTCAAAAGACCCCAAAAAGGCATCATGACTAGTTTTAGCTGCCTCACAATGTTTAAAATTATCACATAATACAGGCAAGCTCATAGTAGGCTGGAAAAATATTTTAATAGACTGTAAATATTAGGGTGATATTTTATGCAAATTGACATACGTAACTCTATAATGCTACGCTATTTGCTACGCCGTAGGACTACATAACTATACGTCTACGCTTGCTACATTGTGCAACTAATATGTAACCTAATGTTAATACCATTATCGTAGTACAAACGTAACGGCTTTAATTATTCTGTCAAGATTATAATGCTTACACTAACATAAAAAACTGAACGAATTTCGATAAATTTTAGCAAAGAGTTTGGTGCACAGAATCGATAGACAGATATACAATTTTAAATCAATGTATGAGTCACCGTCACATCAACTTTTCTTTGAATTTTTAATACTTAATGTATATCTTTGAGCGTTTAACCCAAACATATATGTTCATAGTAATAATGTAATATGTTTTTAGCGTTACCCGGACCGCCTATGGAAGTGAGGGCGTCTGAGATCACGGCTACTACAGTGCGTCTGGCGTGGACATATAACGGGCCTGAAGAACCACAATACTACGTCATACAATATAAACCTAAATATGCTAACCAGGTACATGTTTTATATAATTTTTAAAGAATTTTCATTTATCGTTATTTGGTAATAGCGGCTCGGTACGAGTCATACAATAAAATAGGTTTATTGTAGAAATGTAGATTGATTTCTTTTTATTTTATTTTGGAACATCTGTATTATAAAAAGTTTATTTATTATTATAATTACATATGACTCTATAATTGTTTCGATTAAACATAAAAAAATCTTCTCTTAAAAATCTAATGTTTTACAGTATATACCTTATAGCAAATACCATTCTAACATTACAGTTATGTAACGTTGCTGGATATGGTTTTAACTTATTAAAAATTTTTCAGGCATTCAGTGAAATATCTGGTGTGATAACTCAGTACTATTCAGTAACGAATCTATCACCGTACACTGAGTATGAAATGTATGTTATTGCTGTAAACAACATCGGTCGAGGCCCGGCATCGGAACCCGCGGTTATCACAACTGGAGAAACTGGTAAGCTTCGCTCATTTTGGTAGTAATAATTTAAATATTTTTCTCTTAATCTAGTTTCGAGGAATTATCTGTCGGTCAACACATGGTATATCATATTTTATTATTCCATACTATTGTTAAACTTACTTTAGGTCCTCCTGCAATATGTGATGTTTGACGCTAAAGATATGTCAACAGTTATTTTTTTTCATGTCAATCAAATGTCAAATGCGTGCATAACTACTGCTCAGACTAAAATTTAAAATTAAAATATATTTAGGTTTGAATACCCGAATTTAATAAAAATAAATTAAATTGGATTAGAAAGAGACAAATTGATATAGTATAATTAGACTGATTTAGTATTTATGAATAATAGGAAAGATTTTAAAGTCCTTAGAATTTTAAAACGATTTTTCTGAAATGACAAACTCAACCCAAAGGTTTTATTAGTGATTCAGTTGTTTATCAGTCCAATCATCGTTTCAGTCATGTTAGTTTATCAGTCTAATCAACATTCACAATATATATATTCAGTTACTTTTTAAAATATATTAATGAATAAGTGCTGGTCTTAAGTGAAATGTACTACTAACTTTGAAATCGGCGTGCTTTAATCAGTTTCTACTCCACTGAGATGATGAAGACGCATAATTAACAAACACATTAGTATCAAATGCATACGATACGTGTGTATAGAAGGTATCTTTTAAGATGCTAAAAGAAAATATTTTGCTAAATATTTAAAAATACAAGAATGAATTCTCATCTACAGAAAAGTGACAAATTTAACTTCAAATAAACTGAATTTCTTTTAAAAAGAAGTGACGAAGCCGGTAGTTACAAAACTCATTTTTTCTTTCACAAGAAATAATTTTAACATTTTCCATAAAGGACGGACAACTGAAACTTAATTTAAGCGCCGCATATTTTACAAATGTAGTAATATTAAGATTTATGTTTTATGTGAGGAAAATACGTTTTAATTTAACAAATATGTTAGTCTAATGGTTAGACTCTCAACCTGGTGTTCGGCAGTGCACCAACGGATTTTACCATTTGCGCAATTATGCTTGGTGGTGGAAATCACCGTATATGACAAAAAATATATATATTAAGAAAATAGATATCTGAGGCTGAAACCAAGGGTTGTAGTGCCACTTAGGTATATATTCTAAATACTAATGTAATGTATTTATTCTTCATAGAGTCCAGAATGATCATACGATTCGATTTGATTATGAGATTATGTTTTAATAGAAATCAATCAATGTATCGTAACTGTTGTACACCGTTTTTACGTGACCTAAACTCAAAACTCAAATCGTAACGAAAACTATTGACAATTTACAAGCACGAATTTTTAACATGTTATAAAAATGGCTTTTATTTTAAGTAAGTCTAGGTTTTCCATTTTCTTCTTTGCTTCAATTTTCAACTATAAAGCAACAAAATTGACGTCGAGCGCAACATTTGGTGTGTGATGTTATTAAGCGCCAATTATCTTTTCAGAGTCTTCCAAGGGTATTCTCTTGAGATCTCTAATATTTTCTGGCTGATAAATTTGATTTATGTATCTGTGTCTTTATAGATCTATTTCATATTTCCTGGACATGTACAAACATTCTTGTCTTAACTAAGAAGCCTTTGTCAAGATTAAATCACGTGTGTTAATGTAACAACGTAATAAACAATTCATATCTACCGCTTTTGCTACGCAATGGACTTTTAAGCCGTCATTGACAATTTCTACCGAGTCCGTCTCCTTTGAGTCCTTTGCCATGAAACACTCAACTATAGTGAAAAGTTTTACTATCAAATGGATACCATGTCTGCTTAACTTTAATTTTTATTATATGGGCAATATAAAAACAATCGAAAATCGCTACGTGTTACGAGCTATGGAGTTAAGAAATTGTTTAATAGAATTCCAGAATTCAGGAGGATACCAATACTTTCAAAATATTTGTAACTATACAATCTCCAGCGCATATCATCGCTTAATTTAATTTGGTTCTTCGCTTACAAACTATCTACTTTCTTAATTGCTTTAGATCGAATAAATAGATTTTATTTTTCGCCGTTTCTCAGTTCTAAGATATTTGTTTTGGTCGATTTCATGCCTACGTTAAACGCGACGTTACAACGCTCGCCATGACATGTAAGTTCGCTTCTGAATGGATTTTGATTGGATTTCGTTATTATTCTCCTTTATTTGGCACTTGTATTATGAGTTTTTGTAGATTTAGATGTAGCGCGTGTTTTGAGTTTCATTTCATGCACCATTTCGATATCTTTTACGATGTTCCCAAAACCCTTTTTCTGCTAATGCACCTGTGTGTGAATTAAGTGTTGAATTATACGATTTATTAATGATGTTTTTCTTGCAATCTCTTCCAGTGGATTCATTATATGGAGGTGCCAGTAAGTAAACATTTTTAGGCTTAAACCCCTGCATGAGTAAACTATTTCCTAAAACAAACATAGTAACAGTAAGGAGTTCCCAAAATTTTACTGTATTTTAAAAGTTTCTTGTTAGCTACGAGCTTTGACCAAGACTTTTACTTCTCACTTTGCTCAATATTTTTATTTATATATTAAGACGCTCTAATATCTGAGTAGCCAAGTAAAATCAACCTTGATAAATTTAAATACCTTTTTGAAATATTTCATAATAACCGCATTCTCCTCACTTAAATTACAAAAGTGTCTAGGGAGACGAAATATTAAAATTGCCTTTGACGAGATGATAATGGGGTTGCTATAAATATTAACATAACTAATAAAGGGAGGTTGGTCGACCCTTAAACAAGATTATGGTTTTTAAAGCATTGTTATAAACAAAGAGTTTTTTGACTTTCTTTCGGGTCCGTGACCATTATAAATCCTATTAAGGGCTATTGTTACCCCCCGGTTATTGTTTCCTCCTTTTATTTTTAAAGTTAATTGAGACGACACAAGGTCGGAGTTATTACTTTCACAACCGCGTATTTAAACGAAGCGTTATTTTACCTTATTATTATTGAGAACTTAGTAACTCCAAACGTAAGTTGGGATAGCTTACCACTAAGATTACTGCCACGGGCTTAGACATATTTCACTTATGTAGTGTGTAGTATTGCGAATCTATATATTATCATATGTAAAATTTAAATACGAAATGATATTTACAATTTTGTCATCCCCTCAAACTATGTATTTATAATATGTAGTCGAGTGATTTGGGATATTCTTAATATATCTTTATGTATAGAATATTTTGTAGTACCAAATATTTTGTTTTTTTATTGGGTTGTGGCCGGTATCGCGTTGTGACAGTGAAGATTCTTAATTATATTTATTTCAGAACCTGGGTCTGCTCCTCGCAATGTCCAAGTTCGACCACTGAGCTCCAGCACCATGGTCATTCAGTGGGATGAACCGGAGACTCCCAACGGTCAAGTTACGGTAAGTTATAGCAATATTAAAGATATATTTTGTTTCCATTAGATTCTTCAGATTTCTTTCCCTGCTTTGTTGATTTTTCGATCTCTTCCACTCAACTGTGGTATGAACTAAAAGAAATACTAAGGAAGAAAATGCTTGAATACATAGTTAACAAATATAAAATTATTCTATTATTAAACTAGCAGCAAAAATAACTAAAACTAAAAGACATTTGACGCATTTAGCTGGCGAAAGTTTTTCTCGATATATATATATGTGTCTCTCAAAAATGTTATAATTTAAAGAAAATTACGTAGAGCAACGGGTGGCCTGATAGCTTAAAAGTGCTCTTTTCTAGCAACCCTAGTTACAAGGGTATATAGTATATACCTTCATATATTCATACATGTTAAACATAGTAAAATCGTAATATTATACTTCTGTCTTAGTAAGCAGTCTAATATGTGTGTTATAAATAAATCAATGGCGCTACAACCTTTTTAGGTCTGGGCCTCAGATTTCTGTATCTGTTTCATGATCATTTTTTTAATAGGCAAGTAGGTGATAAGTCTTCTGTGCCTGACACACGCCGTCGACTTTTTTTTTGGGCTAAAGCAAGTCGGTTTCCTCACGATGTTTTCCTTCAACGTTCGAACAAATGTTAAATGCGCCGGGGATCGAACCTACGACCTCAGGGATGAGAGTCGCACGCTGAAGCCACTAGGCCAACACTGCTCTTGTATATATTGTGTGTTATACAAATATTATGATTGTATTTACATTGTAATATCCTCATTTCGTGCACCAACGATGGTTTAGTTATACGGTCCTATTACAACGTTTTTTTTACTTAACACAACATTGTCTTTTTAAACATCCACAAATTAGAATTTCTGAATTTTAATAATGTTTTCCGCTGGAATACATCGCATTTTTCGACGTTCATTAATTTTTTTCTCGGCGAACAGTTTCTTTTTCAGTTGTTTCATGTATAAATTGTTTTTACAGGGATATAAGGTTTATTATACGTCGGATCCTTCGCAATCTCTACAATCGTGGCATTCGCAAATGGTGAGTATTAGTTTAGTAGATGGTTTTGATTGGGCGTGTTTTTAATCTAGAATAAATGAAAGCTTTGCATCTGTACTACCGAAAATTTGTGTATTTTTTGTTAATATTTTGATTATTTTAATAATGATAATTTATTTGCGAGAATGTGGTAGAAACATTTCGCATAGTCATATCACACATAATGCAAATTTATCTTAAAAGGAATTTTAATTAGAAGTTACATACATTATTGTTAATTCTTATAATGTTTCACGCAAATAATCATTATTAGAATATTTTTTATTGTATCTCATCTGTTGACTAGAGATGCAAGCAATAGTAAAAAATATAGAATAAATATATATAAAAAGCTTACGGTGAGATTCAGAGAAGTGCAGATTATGACTCGTTTCATTTTTACACCATTAGTATTTTTACCGTACCTTTAAACTTTATATATTTAATTAAACATACTACATGTAATATATTATTAAAAGTAATAATAATATTAAATATTTTTTTAAACTTCACAATACATTTTGCAAAATCAAAACTTATATTATTATTTTTATTTTTTATAATATTTGATATACAAATATAATATTGTAGACAGTTGATGCTCTATATACTACCATAAAATAGCTGTATGTTCATTTGTAGATGGATAATAATCACTTGACAACGATCAGCGAATTGACTCCACACACAGTGTATACGATACGAGTCCAGGCTTTCACGTCCGTTGGTCCTGGACCTATATCTGCACCTGTTCAAGTCAAAACTCAGCAAGGTAATCCAGTTAGCTTAAGCTTAGAAAATATGGTTTGGTTTTCTTTAAACTAAATTCTGTTTTGATAAACGTTCTAAAATACCAAATTGGGGCTAGTTAAGATATAATAGAAGTGATTGTGGGCGGTAAAAAAGCTATGTCATAGAACGCAGCCGTAAACAGAATTACAATTAAAATATTGTGTATACACAAGATATATCTTATATCTTGTAATTTTTTTAATTATTGTATTATTTTTAATCGATTTTAAAAAAGGAGGAGTATTTCTCAATTCGACCATGTATATTTTTATGGATGTTCGCTTTGTCATTTATGAACTAATTTTGTTGATTCTTTCTTTGATGGAAAGGACATCTCTCAAGTGTGGTCTGATGATGATGTTCAGGAATCTTCGGAAGTCTGTTAAAAATAAAAAATAATTGAAATGATTCCTTCGAAAGTCGGTGTTTTGGTCAAAAAATACAATTATTGTTATATGTCGTAGTAGAATAGACAAACTATAACAAAACCCGTGTCATTCGTATTGACAAACGAGAGACTTTGAATGGCTTTGTAACAGGTGTGCCGTCCCAACCTTCCAACCTTGTGGTGGTAGAAGCTGGAGAGACATCAGTCACGTTGTCTTGGCGAAGGCCGACTCACGCTGGTGACAACATTGTCTCCTACGAGTTGTATTGGAACGACACATATGCGAAGGAACATCATAAAAAGTACGTTTCTGTATCAATAATTTGTCATTAATCATTAATAATTTGTCGTTAATCATTCATCATTAATCGTTAATAAATTTGTCATTAATCGTTAATAAATTTGTCATTAATAATTAATACTTTGTCGTTAATCGTTAATACATTTATCATTAATCATTACTAATTTGTCGTTAATCATTAATCGTTAATAAAGTCGTTTTATAAATTATTTAGTTTTCGTATTAAAAGAATTACTAATAATGTCTTAAAGTGAAAACTATTTTGCTTGAAATAAATCATTTGTTTGCTTGTTCAAAATGCATTAGATTACTTCGATTCGGCTTAATCAATTCAATCACTGGCGCTACGCGATTTGCCCAGTAGGAAAGGTGCGTGTTCTTTTAAAAAATATTAATTTTTTTTATTTAGGCGGATACCGATAACAGAGACCTACACCCTCAACGGCTTGTACCCCAACACATTATACTACATCTGGTTGGCCGCCAGGTCCCAAAGGGGTGAAGGCGCCACAACGCCACCTATAGCAGTCCGGACAAAACAATACGGTATGTGACTTCAGAGTACAGTAATGTACATGGGGGCAATGCAACGCTACGGGCCACACTTGTAATATAATAGAATTTTAGTTTTTGTTGTAACAATATAAAGTACATTTATGTCAAGGGGTCTAGCGATTTATTATGTAAAATATCGAATATATTTTTATGCAGTGTTTTCATATTAAATTGAGATTTTCCGACGTTACAACAAAAGCTCGGTATTGAAAATTAACAATTGCACGGACTTTGACTAAGTAATTAACAATATATTAGTCTATGTGAAGCCCTTTCCGTATGCATTGTAATATTATGAAGTAACTATCGTTTTCCAGGTAATATCCACTGTAATATTTCACATAAAAGCACCTGCCCGGCACGCTGCCAGTAATATACAGCACAAGCACCAAGTTTTATATCACGATAATATTATGTGTTTTGTAATTGTACATTCGTAAAGGTAACACAGGTGGGACAGACCGGCTGAGTCACTAAACGAACTGTTAAGGAGCTGTATGCGACGCTAATAATTGTATACGTAGTTGACAAGTGACCCAGTCGTTCTCGATTATCTGTGAAGGCACAGTGGACGCACTTCGGTACAATCGATTCGCATCTAAAATGTATGTACGCCGCGTACACCGTGCCCTGTAGCTTTATGTTGTTCGTACGTTTTACGGGGCTACGCCTCGAGTGAATTACTTTTTATTTCCTATACAATTGTCAGCGACATACACATCCTTCGCCCATAACGATTAAACCAATGTATGGGCGGGCGGATCTCACACACGCATGCCACACTTTATTTCGGACAAGCATTCAGTGATTGCATCTCGACGGGTTAACGGCGTGTCGCACGTCAATTTCGGTTGCAGATGACGTGTTCGATACCGTAGTTTGACTTTTGAGCTTGTTTAGTTCCCGGAGCGCCACCTATGAATGTGACGGCTGTGGCGTTTTCGCCGACTGCAATTCGGGTGTCATGGCAACCGCCTCCGGCCGAAAGGGCCAACGGGAGAATTGCTTACTACAAACTTCTTTGTGTGGAGTCTGGGAGGGGGGATAGCGAAGCCATGGTGGTGAAATTGAACCAATCCACGTTTGTACTGGACGAGCTGAGGCGATGGACGGAATATCGCATCTGGGTCCTGGCCGGGACGAGCGTTGGAGACGGACCGGCCTCTTACCCTGTCACAGTGCGCACACACGAAGACGGTACGTGTCATGTCTCACCCAATAACATCATAAATACAACAATAATATGAGATATAAACTAGACTTGAAATATATATATACTTCTTTGATTGGGAATTGAAGCTCAGTATTCTGTGATTAACTTATAATTTGACGCCACAATTATAATTAGCAACGTCATTTGTGTTTTGATATCTCATAATATTGGACTGTTATTTAACTTCTTGTACAAAATTAGAATCTCAAATATATAGTATTCAAATAATTCAAGAATTGTAAATTCTTTGATATGTTTCTTTGTACAGGATATTGAATAATGGAGCAAAACAAATCAAACTAAACGTAATAATTGTATACATTTAAATTATTAATATCAAATCCATTAATTTTGCTGCAAAGATAATATTTTGTACAACTTATATCAATCAAAATTTGTTAAAATAATATGATTAAATATTTGGAAATTCTAGAAGTTTTGAAGAAAGTAATTAATTAATTCTCAACTATTTTAATATAACCGATTGCTAGTTAAAGGTGAATCTTTTAATTAAATCAATCACGAAGTTTCTAACTTAATTACAACGTTTTAATTTCCAATTAACGCTTCGTGAGTGGTTTTCGTATTGTCTGTGCTACGACATGGCTGAGGGATGTTTCCTCAGTCACGTCGGCACATTTGTGCAAGGTGGTGGTATGGACAGGGTATAAATAAGTACATATACAAATTCTTTCAACGATACTAATACCATTTTTTCTTTTCTTCTTCCTTTTGAGCGAATAGCAGGATTCTAATCGAGGAGGTTAAAATTCGTAACAGAATATTTTAATATGCTTGCCAATTACGTGTACATAACTTAAGAATTCTCACTCATTTTTAATGTCACCGGCCGCAATTGCGGCTTAGAACTGAAATTTCCACTCACTTGTCACATGTAATGATTTGTGGATGACGTCATCATCTACGTCATTAAGATGGCACTCACTGATATGCATTACAATGCACCTGGTCTAGTGTCTACGGCACCGTTTTATATTGGTTTAGACGCACAGTTCTTGAGTATTTAGCGTGAACACAATTTTGCATGCTTTCAACACAGCACTGTTTTTCGTTCAAATATTTTCACTGGGCACCAGTTAGGTATGTCCTTTCTGTACAATATTGATTTGTTTGATGAATATTGTTCAGAGACGATCGCACTTTTAGGAGCACTCAGCACAACTAGCAAACCGAGGTGAGAGAGCGAGTGCGAGGGCTCCACAGAAATAATCAACACTCGCCAGATTCACGAACCAAAGAATTTTGAAAATTGATGGGGTAAATTTTTTCGCAATTTCGGTTTCCCGTATTGCGACAACATTGATACCTGCTTCTTGACACGGACAAGAATGTAGTTCCTTATGGTTCATGATTCTGACCGGGCTAACAGTCGAACAGTCACAACGGCCCGAGCGCCGCATTTGAATACCAATACCGTATGAACATGACACGCGCGCATGCTATACTACTCACAACTACTTCTCTACTCACTGTACTCTAACTATACTCTTAGCGGGGAGAAGCGGGTCGAACAGACGAGCGATCCCGAAGATCCGAACTAAATTCATTCTTAACCAATTGGCCTAATCGAAAACGATCTGACGGATCATATCCGCGACGCTTCAAGCGACTCCCCGGCCGCTCAGCTCAGATAGACTACGCGCTATTATCTTTCCCTCTATCTTTCTCACTTGCTCTTATGCTACAACTTATCGCAAGTAGCATCTTCTGTCTTCTTCTCTCTTCTGTATACTCTATCAAACTTTCGTCATGCATGAACACTAGATATTGTGACATACAAAATACTATTGTGCTATCGTCGTCACGGAATGCAAGGGATACGAGGAGCGCAAGATTTGATCAACTGTAAAGTTCGTTTAATTGATACAAAACAGTTTGTAGGAGTGCACAGCATCGGACAATCACACTATGACACTACAGACTCACAGTGGACCACACGAGGTATGAAACACACACACAAGGAAAGAGGCGCACAAGATTACACAGAGGAAGCACACACACAACCCGACGCCGTCGCGTTAATCAATACATGTGCGTGTGAGTGAATCTGCCTCAGGGAATAAGATGAGCCGCTCGTGCAAAGCCTCTCTCTATTCATACGGCTGACGCACTTCAATAGTTTATGACAAATAAGATATAACACGAGGTGCTCGGTACTCGAAACATTTAGGTCCCGAGCGAAAAATAAATTCCCATTTCGTTTCGTTTCGCTGTCGACGTGAGCAGAGAAAGGCATTGCATGCAAACCGACATTGTCGTCGACGTCCCAAGCGGCTTAACCTGAATGCGCCTCCTAAAGAGCTCAAAATATACGAGGAATTGAAATAAGAAAGTCCCTATATTATTGGCGAAAAGATGTACTCGTTTTCTCTCACTCAGTAGTTCCGTTCGCCCTGCAATGTTCGCACAATTTGTCTTAAATGTATTTGAATGCGTTTTTCTCTTTTTTTCTCTCGTCACTGACTTTGTATGGGCCGCTGGTAACCGTACAGCTATAAAGAGTGAGTATACATTACTATAGTGCTTGTACAGGTGTGCATTTGTGCTTGTGCCTATGCTTTGTAGTTTGTCCTTCTTAGTACTAACCGATAATGAACCAAACTGCAAGTGGTTAAAATTAAATACGCATGAAGTTTGTGTATTTTCTTTTCACGAACTCGCCGTAACGTTGACGAACATTTTTGAGACCGTATGCGTGATCACTTGCAGTGTGTGTATAACAAATGAGTAAACAGCCTTGTTTTAGTAAAGCTGCTTTGGATTACTAATAGATATAACTAAATGTATTTCTCCTTGAAACGCTTAACAGTTTTAGTTGATCTTAATAAATTGGATTTAAAGGTAATGGTTTTATTTTAGTTATGATGTGAAAGGGTGTAAAGTTTTACATTCTTAGTGTGTGTTGGTATTCAAATGCCCGATCGAGATGCTGAGGCGTAAACCGCCGCGACCGAAATACTCTATCAGCAACGACGAAGGGGATTACCGACCGCACTTTTGCAAAATCTGAGCTTCAACTTAGATTTGACAGGCTTATAGTTCTTAGAACGCTCTCGTAGATGCTGATAGGGCATTTAGGTCACCTTTACCACATATTGGCTCGGACGATCTGACTTTTAATTCTACTCACAGTGCCTGGGGAACCGCAAGATGTCAAAGTAAACGCCATCAACTCCACGTCCATTCACGTGACTTGGAAGCCACCTCAAGAAAAAGACAAGAATGGCATCATCCGAGGCTATCACGTCCATGTGCAAGAAGTTAAAGAAGAGGTAAAGATCATTTACATCTTACGTATTCTTCTCTATTTCTCTCTCTGTCGGAGTGTATTGCGCCTGACTTATTATATACATCAATCTTAGATACCGAGGTATGATCCTCGGACAACAAGAATGTTAGAACTATTGTAATGTTGATGCACTATCTGCATAGCGTGACAACAGTCCCCAAAAATCAGGAAAAGATAAAAACAATGTTAACAGAGATGCTTTTTGAAAATGCGATTAACTGGTGTGGTCTAGCACTAGTTAATCATATATACATCAACATATAATGTTAAAAGGCAATAAGTTTTTGAGAAATTATTTATAAACATATATCTTTTTTGACCTGTAATTAATGTACATTGTTTTTTTCATAGGGGAAAGGCTTTCTTAACGATCCAATGCGGTTCAATGTTATGGATGACACAACATTGGAGTTGAACGTTTCTGGCTTGCAACCCGATACTAGATATAATGTCCAAGTAGCAGCTCTTACCAGAAAAGGTGATGGTGACAGAAGTCCGCCTGTATCAGTTAAAACACCGGGTGGAGTACCTAATAGACCTACCGTAAATCTAAAGTAAGTTCATCTTTTATAAAATATCTTACATTACCAGCATAAAAAGGACCAGTTTAATTGTATACTCTTCTTTCAGGATTTTAGAACGAGACCCAATAGTATCAATCGAAATAGAATGGGCTAAACCCACACAAACTTACGGCGATCTCTTAGGCTTTCGGTTGAGATATGGAATCAAGGATCAAACTTTAGAGGAAATTAACTTTTCTGGTACTAAAGTGAATTCACACAGAATTAACGATTTAGAAAGAGGTGTCCAATATGAGTTTCGTGTAGCTGGTAGAAATCCTATAGGTATTGGCCAGGAAGCTATAAAATATTGGCTCACACCTGAAGGTGCACCTAAAGGCCCACCAACGAATGTAACTTATCACTTCCAAACACCCGACATCATTAGTATTACATGGGAAACCCCAATAAGAGCAGATAGGAGTGGACAGATTAGAAAGTACGACGTGCAATTTTACAAAAAAGGTGATCAAGCATCACTTATTGAAAGGACCACAGAACTAACTAAAGCCGTGTTTACCGGCTTGGAAGAGGATGCCCATTATGTGTTCAAAGTTAGAGCGTATACGGATCAAGGAGTGGGACCATACAGTAAGGACATTACGGCCCATACAGAACGAGATATAGGTAGAGCACCTATGTCAGTTAAAGCGGTGGCTACTTCTGAATCTGGCATAGAAGTTTGGTGGGAAACGGTTCCATCGAGGAAGAAAGTAATCGGTTATGTTATATTCTATACAATGACACCCGTAGAAGATTTGGATGAGTGGCAGCAAAAAACGGTTCATGTGACGCATTCAGCTGACTTAGAAAATTTAGAAAAATTCGCTGAATATGCTATTGCTGTCGCAGCAAAATTGTCTGATGGTTTGGGAAGGTTATCCGAAAAGATAAAGGTGAAAGTAAGACCGGAAGAAGTGCCATTACATTTAAGAGCTCAAGACGTGTCCACCCATTCTATGACGCTGTCTTGGTCCCCGCCCTTACGATTAAATCCCGTTAGTTATAAGATCTCATATAATGCTATAAAGGAATTTGTCGATTCTGTAGGCATGACGCAAACACAAGAAATTCCTAAAAGAGAAATTGTTGTAAAACATGATCGAACATCATACTCTATTAATGATCTCTCGCCATTTACGACGTACTATGTTAACATAAGTGCCATTCCTAATGACAAGTCTTATCGACCACCGACCAAAATCACAGTCACAACTCAAATGGCAGCTCCAAAACCAATGGTTAAACCAGACTTTTACGGTGTTGTTGAAAATGAAATACTCGTTATACTACCTCAAGCTTCCGAAGAATATGGACCCATTTCACACTATTATGTCGTTGTCGTGCCGGATGATAAAGCACATAATCATAAAAATCCTGATCAATTTTTGACCGATAATTTAATTAAGAATAACGCTAGAACTGATGATGAAAACGCACCATATATTGCCGCTAAATTCATACAAAGGACTATCTTGTACACGTTCCATCTTGGCAATGATGAAATGTACGAAGGATTTCTCAATAGAAAGCTTAACCAAAAAAAGAAATACAGAGTTTTTGTTAGAGCGGTCGTTGACACTCCGCAGAAACACCTTTACACCTCTAGCCCATTTTCCGAATATTTATCACTTGATATGCGAGAAGCTCCCCCAGGCGAAGAACCAAGCAGACCAGATCCTAAGGATATCAATGGTGATCCAGAAATAAGAATAGAAGAAAACAGAAAAGAAGCAGGCATGTTATGGGTTGTTGGTCCAATAATAGCAGCGCTTATGTTATCACTATGCTTAGTATTGTTATTTATTGTAAAGAGAAGACGACAGCCGTGCAAAACTCCCGACCAAGCTGCCGTTACAAGACCGCTAATGTCCGCAGACATAGGTTTTGGTGCACCTTCAGATCCTGTGGAAATGAGGAGGCTTAACTTCCAAACACCGGCTATGATATCCCATCCTCCGATTCCTATTTCCGAGTTATCTGAGCATATTGACAGATTAAAAACGAATGATAATCTTAAGTTTTCCCAAGAGTACGAAAGCATAGAACCTGGTCAGCAATTTACTTGGGACCACTCGAATATGGAGGTTAACAAACCGAAAAACCGCTATGCCAATGTCATTGCTTATGACCACAGTCGCGTTATACTTCAACCAATCGATGGGATTCTTGGCAGTGACTATATTAACGCAAACTACTGCGACGGATATAGAAAACATAACGCATATGTTGCTACACAAGGACCTTTGCAGGAAACATTTGCGGATTTCTGGCGAATGTGTTGGGAATTACGAACTTCCACTATTGTCATGATGACAAAACTTGAAGAGAGAACTAGAATCAAGTGCGATCAATACTGGCCAAGCCGTGGAAGTGAATCTTACGGAATGATGACCGTGACTATTGCTGAAGTCCAAGAGTTGGCAACATACTGCATTCGTACCTTCCAAGTGACTAGAAACGGTGGAGCTGAACGGCGAGAAGTCAAACAACTACAGTTTACCGCGTGGCCTGATCATGGCGTTCCCGACCACCCAGCTCCATTCTTACAATTCCTGCGACGTGTAAGAGCTTTGAACCCGCCTGACGCTGGACCGCTCGTTGTCCATTGCTCCGCTGGTGTAGGCCGTACAGGCTGTTTCATCGTTATTGATTCAATGCTGGAAAGAGCCCGACACGAACGCACGGTGGATATCTATGGCCATGTGACCTGCTTACGCGCGCAACGCAACTACATGGTGCAAACTGAAGACCAGTACATTTTCATCCACGACGCTTTACTCGAGGCTGTGATCTGCGGGGACACCGAGGTACCAGCGCGAAACCTGCATTCACACATTCAGAAGCTGATGCGCATCGATTCTATTGAAAATATAACTGGGATGGAACTGGAGTTTAAGAAATTGGCTAACATGAAAGCAGATTCTAGCCGTTTTGTTTCGGCGAGTCTACCGTGCAATAAGCATAAGAATAGGCTGGTGCACATTCTGCCGTACGAGTCGACTCGTGTGTGCTTGACACCTCGTGACGGCTCCGACTATATCAACGCTTCATTCGTGGACGGATATAGGTACAGGGCTGCTTATATTGCAACTCAGGGGCCTCTACCTGACACAACGGACGACTTCTGGCGTATGCTATGGGAACACAACTCTACAATTATAGTGATGCTGACGAAGTTGAAAGAAATGGGACGGGTGCGTGACTCTTTGATTTATTTTAAAGTTAAAGTATACTATGTTTAAAATAATCATTACAACGTAATAATGTAACAATTATTTCAGGAAAAATGTCACCAATATTGGCCATCGGATCGGTCTGTCCGCTATCAGTGCTTTGTCGTTGATCCAATTGCTGAATACAATATGCCTCAGTACATCTTGAGGGAATTCAAGGTAAATAAAAAAGTTATATTGAGATTCTGTAATACGCGAATCGAAAACATTATTATTATTTTTACATTATTTACATAATTCGTGGTTAACTCGTGTGCTTCGAAAAGCTGTAACTAGCAAGTCAATTAGTAATGAAGTGATTCTTAGTTATTCCAATGGTAATAGTAGTATTCTAGTAAGCCCATGTTAAACACTGAACTGACTCTAGTTCTCATTCAACATCTTATTGCGTGCAAAACAGTTGACATACCTACACACTACAGCGTCTGTGGGCATTGATAACAAAATGTTTGTACTAAATTTATTACGAACCATAATGATTTGTTTTATGCATACATGCATTTTTTTCCCTAAATATATTTAGAATAAAATATTTAAAATCTATCTACTTGTGTGAAGTAAAATGGCCAAAGATCCATATAGAGTATAAAAAAATTCATATATTTATTGCCTTGTCTGAAAGAGATCGCTCGAAAGCGATGAGATGTATATTTCTGTATGCAAAGAAGTGTTAATAAATAAATATATATAATTTTATTTTTATTATGCAGGTAACAGACGCACGCGACGGTGCATCTCGAACAGTCCGCCAGTTCCAATTCACCGATTGGCCGGAACAGGGCGTGCCCAAGAGTGGGGAAGGCTTCATAGACTTCTTGGGGCAAGTTCATAAAACCAAGGAACAGTTTGGTCAAGACGGGCCTATCACCGTACATTGCAGGTTTGTTTATCATCGATACCATTGTTTACAGGCGTTATAAAATACCTTTACAACTATGCTCATTGATTGAAGGATAAAAAATTCAAATAATAACAAAACTAATGTTAGTGCTGTAAATTTAAGAGTTTGTTGTTTGTAAAACAAAAATATTGTTAATATTAACTGAAACATAGTTTTTTTATCAGCTGTCCTTTCACATAGCCTGCCCTAGTGCCTTCCATCTAGAGATGATCTCCATCCAGCTCATTGAAGCCGCTTTTATATTACCACGTAATTTAAAAAAAAGCTTGTAATATGCTAATAAAATATTGATATACAGTCAAAATTGATTTTGGCTAATATAACCGGTATGTTGTTCTAAGCGGTGTCGTCGTAAACGGTTTTGACTGTAGTTTTTATTATGTAATGTATATATAATGTATTTTCAGTGCGGGTGTTGGGCGTACTGGCGTTTTTATAACCCTGTCGACAGTACTGGAACGTATGCAGTACGAAGGAGTGGTTGACGTTTTCCAAACTGTACGCACTCTGCGCACACAGAGACCGGCTATGGTGCAAACTGAGGTAACTACACTGCGAGTTTAACCGCATACTTACAACACAGGGTCAATAATTAATAAACAATTACAAAAATATGTGTGTATACCAATAGCATTTGTAGAAATTGATATAAATCGTGTTTATTTGTACCCAGGACCAGTACGAATTCTGCTACCGCGCTGCGCTGGAGTACCTTGGCTCCTTCGACCACTACGCCAACTGACGATGAGACATACTTGTCTAAGACTCATGTCTCCATCTTAAGACTCTCGGTTACGTGTCGTCCATCATTCATACAAAGTCGCGATATCTTTGCACCTCGCTTTCAAAACATCAAAAACATTTCAGTTTTTGGACAGTTAACTTTTCACTAACTATTCTGTATAGTTTTTGTTAGTGTTTGAGCTAAGTGCAGAAATATCGTGCTCCAACATCGTTCCTCAATTAGATCAGCCTTTTACGAATACATTACAAGAATTAATTTTATTTTATAACCTATTGCAAATTGCGTGAATATTATTTAAAAATATTACCACATTACGTTTGGGCAACGATTATTCAAAGACACAAGGACCGAAGAAGACAATAAACTACACGACACGTTCCATTTCACGAAAGCGACTTAATGTTAAAATATGTATAATTAGAATAGATTCAATGAGGCTTATCGTCACTAAGTCGCTCCA
The DNA here is from genome assembly GCF_905147105.1 of Pieris brassicae. Classification (NCBI taxonomy): domain Eukaryota; kingdom Metazoa; phylum Arthropoda; class Insecta; order Lepidoptera; family Pieridae; genus Pieris; species Pieris brassicae. The sequence continues at coordinate 2,530,693 of NC_059669.1, forward strand.
ACCGCTATATGGTTAATGAGAGGCTATTATGTATCAGTGCCTAGAAAATGTTAATACTTAACTATGACCACTAATCATGATTATGAGGGGAAGGGCAGAAGTGTAAGTTCATTATGTACAACGTATATTCGCCATACACTTTTAAAATGTTTGAAATATAACCTTATACCTCTATCGTCTTTAGGCTTTTTGCTGTTCGATTGTATCTGACCTATCGACTATTATGGAATTTTATGCATTTATAATAAAGTATTTGGAAAATCTAATTAAATTAACCGTATATTGAGCCGTGAACGATTATTTGCTATATTAGAGAATAAAATCCTAATCAGTGCGCTTAGTGGTTTACGGGTTATGATATTCTAATCACATTATGCTGACGACTACTGATGGTATTACACAAACTTCATAGGCCAGTGCGTTGAACAATAGATACCCTGCAAATTCTTTAGTAACTTGACAGCTTGACAGCTGTCAATTGTCATCAATTAAACTCTTCACAGTTGAAGCCCATAGTATTAAAGATTTATATTTTAAATAGGTATTACAAAAGCCATCAGCAGGCGCCGCGTCATATACGATACATTATATTGTAAAATGTATAAATAGTTATTGCAGCTGTAATTAGAAGTTTATTTTTCATATCGGGTGTTAAAGACGTTAAGTAGTGTAAATTGTGGTAATGTTTCATTAATGCAGTGTAACGACAAACTTAGACGAATCGGCTGTGTCGTGTGAAATTATGTCATGTGCGTAGTGTAATGTAAATAGTTTTATTTTTTTTATATAAATCCTCTTTTGACTTGCCCAATTCTTTTATGTGAAACGTCACTGCCACTACGAGAATAGACAGTGATTAATGACATATCTAACGTTAGGTAGAAAATTGTTTCGGTGTGATGTATTGTTATGAGTAGGTGTCGTGTTATCGACATTATGTGGCGTCTTATCTGTAACATTTTAATTATTTCCTGCTTCTTAGCCATGAAACTCCTATACTGTAAGCGTAGATGTAGTATTTCTTTAATCCCTTCTAGTATTTGTAATTACGATTTAGGTTTTTCCACTCTTTTATACAATCTTACCTAAATATATCTACGTATAAGTTGAACTTGAGCTTCGAAACCTAGGCGTACGATGCGTTTGATCACGTCGTTTCAAATTATCGACAACTGCCAATCGTTTCCGGTAGCTATAAAATATTGTAATGTGGAATAACTACGTAGATTTTTAAAATATTGTTATGGAATAGTGAAAATTTAATAATCGTTGATAAATCGCGTTTCAAAGCTTCACGTTGGCTTAAATGGGGCAGCTTTTTTATTGACTTAATCGGAAAATCAGTATTATCAACAATTTTTCAAATAACGCGCGTTGAAAATGTTTTAGGCAGCTTTACTTATTTAAAAATGAAATACACGGTTATAATTAAACAAAGTCGAATTCTCATCATGCCTACGCAATAAAAGTGAAATATTTTTTTACCGGGATTGTGTACTGCAAAATATATTTTTGTAATATCGTTGTCAGTTCGGAATATAAATTTCATGAAATAATTTCAATGACGTTAATATGACTTAATTGAGCAAAATGTATTTTGAAAACATGTTTTGTTTTAGGAGTAAGACTGATTTTATTATGTTCTTAATTTGTGAATGTAAAAATTACTTAATTTAAATGTACGTAATGTAACATTTTTGTACTTTTGTTAAAAATAAGTTTTAGGTAACACTTAAAATGCCGATTAATTTTTAGTTGGATTAATTAATGTCTGGTTCAATGACCCATGGTACAACATGAAATCTTGCGTTCTGTATATTTTGAATTGCAGTTTTGCCATACAGCTAAGTTTTATATGTTAGAGCAGTTAATATGGCGGGAATGAATGAATGTAATTAACGTAGAATATACGATTATTTTGTAAAAATACATCCCGCAATGCGTCCCGGGACACAGTGGATTCGCAAATTATACATAATGTATATGGAGAAATAAATTTATGTGAAAAATGAGTATTTTATTTCCTTTTCTTTCTGTTATTCTAAACGTACTAAAATACATTTATTTTATGCAACGTGGGTAATGATTACGAATGGGTAGAGGCCTTTAGTTTTGTTGCATTTAGCGTTCGTTTTTAAAACGTGCGTACAGTTAAATAATTATGAAAACGTTTTTAAACATGGCTGACGCTCTTTCTGTATCAAAGGTCACTGTTGACGTTAAAAGTCGAAATTTATTTCTATAAATTTGCCTTTAACAGGCCCAATACTCATAATTCGTTTTAAAAGCGTCCTATTGTAAAAAAGCGTTGAAACTAAATCCAGATTTCGGTTTGGGCGTAAAACGAACTAACTTTGGATTACTTAGGATTAGCTCCTTCCTATAAATAAATAATACATATATGTTTAGAAATTACTATAATATGGTAGTAAGGTTCAAATTGTTAAGGTAAGCAATAAATAATGTTATAATATTCTCTTGGCATAATATCTTATTGATACATATATCATAATGTCATAACGGTAAATAAGTCATAAACCATATAACTACTACGTTACGTTATTACGTTTGCCTTATATCGATAAACCATAATTTTTCACAGAATAATGGGACACAAAAACACAATTATAATTCAAGGAACTCCGTAAACTCCAGGTGCGTTTGAACCATCAAAAATATGATTAATTACTTTTACGTTTTACTAAATCGTTAAGCTGTTTAAATCATCGGCTTAGCTCACCGCCTGCCATATTGCCGATCGGCCGAACCCGCGAAATAATCCCGCCATAAATAACAAACTGACGTTTGTCTGCGGTCGATAAAGAACACAGATTATGCACCTAGATTGAACAAATATTTTAACAATCCTGTACATATTTATTGTTATGTATATTTTTTTTAAATTTCATTCTCATCTTTAAAATGCATATGGTTACTCAATCTTTTGAGGAATTTTACAGTGTCATTTATTAGTATCAATAACAAGAAAGATATTTTCATTGTTTTTCGGTGATTTGAATCTTGAATTCTCTTATAATATTTTTTTATACTTAATTATTTATTACAATTAAATGTACAGTATTTACAATTTTCTTAACCTACATAATAATAAATAAAAAAATAACAAAGAGAAAATTAAAACAAATTGACAAAGTTTGGTCTCTGTGGCAGTTTACCTTGACCACTGGCAGCATTTGCTCGCTGTATTGCGATACTTATACGTTGAACGAGGAAAGCACCAGCTCTGGGGTCACCTGTACTATCTACAGGCGCCAACTTAAATCTTTAATTAGCGCCTGTCCACTTGAACCCCACGTTCCAAGAGAGTCGACGCCAAAGGGAAGACAGCTAAGCAGCTAAGTAGTACTTTCATTGACGTCATAATCTTATTATAATGCCGGGTATGCGTAGAAGTCTTAAGACTGACATAAATAAAATTCAACAAGTTAATAAAACGGAATAAATTATCTGTTATACAACGCTAAGTGCCTACTTTCGTCTTGAAGGAGAAATATGCAATTTGTCGGGCCACATAATTACAGAGCAAAATTCCTTCCTTAATTCTTAAATAAGAAAGGCAAACGATGTCACGCAAAATAAGACTTAATTTGAGTGAAGTAATGAATATTGCTACGAGAACTTGTTCCTTTTGAGATAAAATAAGGAAGTGGACATTTTCCTAATTTTATCTATCTCTTAGTATCCTAACAATTGTAAATGGGTACTTAATTAAACAATATAAGTAATTAATCTTAATAACAGGCTTGTCGCCGTGTTAATCTTTTTAATTTGTAACATTGTAAACTGTTAAAACTGTCACAATTTACAATAATTTAAGCACGCGAAGGAAAATAATCAAACGCACGCGAAACGATTTTAAATTGAACAATTATAAAAGTGTTATTAAATGGTACCGGAAAACTATTTTAAAACGTATATCTGACTAGCAATACTTTGCTTTAAAATAATAGAATAATTCACGAATTGATTGAAAGTAACATTTACTTTCAATCAATTTTACTAAAAAGAATATTAATGACTCCAAAATGTTTACTTCCAACAAACAAGCCAATCATTAAGATTAACTATTAGCTATTTATATATATTTTTACACCAATATACAGTTTCCTGAGAACCTACAACAATTTCCTCTAATTTACACCAGCATGTCATATGTTCGTGGCTGTCATAGAAATATTGTAATACAATCTCCGCAACGCAGTGAGTCCCAGCCTTTTTTGCTCCCAGTCATGCTCCACCTTAGCCTTGCTAAAATTCTTATGACCCCAGAAAGAATGGTTAAAGAATGTAATAAATAGTAATACCGATGCACTACACTTTACGAGTATCTCCCACAGATAGGTCAATATTCTGGATCAATAGTAAGACTCCGTAACCCGACACCCCGATATAAAGAAATGAGGTTGTCATTAATCTTCATGTTTGCATGCGATTATTTGATATTATTTTATAGGAAAATCTGTAGCACGTCTGTGCACACTCAGGACTTGAACCACAACCTTTTTGCTTAGTGGCTAATTTTTAAGCTAAATAAATTGTTTTAAACTTAAGTAGTAACTATTTTTGGCGTTAAATTTTAATAGTTTAAATAATTGAATTAGGCACCCCAACCTATGCATAAATTTGTGGCAGGCTAAACACCCGCGGGGCGGCGATCTTTATTAAGTAGCACAATTCATTTGAAGGAGAATGGAGATAGATTAATGCCTTCGTTTATTATAAACAATATTATGCTTGTAAATGAGTTGGGTGTTATATTAATTTCTACCTCTTGGAAGAGACGCGCTCAAATTACCAAAATATCCAGTTAGTAAATTAAACGTATTTAATATTGTTGATACTTATATTTAGGCGATAAACTGCAAATATAGACAGCCGTTTCGAAGACCATGTTAACACTTTTTGATGTATTAACCTAATATAGATCATTAAAAAATGTGTTGTGTGTCAATTTAGTTGATAGAAACAAGATGTCAATAACTTAAACTCACGTAAAATGAATTCAATAGTCCATTGCTTTAAACACGTAGAACAGTTAGACTTGTTTGCAAACATCGTAATTTGTGCTTATTCTAGCTGCTTTCGTGACTGTAACTTGTAACTACTGCACAAAGTAATAATAATAATGATATTTATTAAAACAGGTCCCTACAGGTACTAACAATTGAGTATAAAGGGTAATAACGAATTAAATTAATATAAAATAAATCAGTGGCGCTACAACCTTTGTGCCTCTGTATCTGTTTCATGATCATTTGTCAATCTAAGAGGCATGTAGCTCGTCTAAGGCAAGCCGGTTTCCTCACGATGATTTCCTTCACCGTTTGAGCAAATGCTAAATGCACACATAGAAAGAAAGTCTGCACGACCGGGGATCGAACATACGTTAAGGATGAGAGTCATATATAGGTATAGGTAATACTTATATACATTACACGCCGCCTTTTTCAACTGATGAAATTTCGGATTCTAACGTAAACTTTTCTATAAAGTAAACATGTATTGCACATGTCTTAAATAAGCTAGAATCAGAACAACAACAGAATCAGACTAAAAATGGTAAGTAACATTCATAAAGACTTAAAATTTTTCAATAATTAACACACTTTAAATGTCATTAATTCAACATTTATCACATCATGTCGAATCGAAATTGAGAAAAAAGTCACTAACAGCTTTTCAATCTGATTAAGATTTATTATTCGGCTCTGATCGAGGACCGATAGGCGAAAGAAAAACAAACTTGTTTTTACGATCAACGTCCCGTGATATTTCGGGTTTTAAAATGTTCATTTTACTGGAAACAGACATTATTTGTTTTACCAAATGTAGGTAAATTTACATTCTGCTTTATATTCCATTCGCGCTACAACCTTGTGGGTCTCGGCGTCATATTTTTGTATCTGTTTTGTTATCATTAGTTTTTTTTAAGGCAAGTCTATTCGTCGGTCGGGATTCGAACCTACAAGCTCAATGATGAGAGTGGAACACTCGTCCCATTGAACTTTAACTAACATAAGCGTTAATTTGTTAACTTATAAGTCTCTCACTGACCACAATTAAAAAAACACTAAGACGTCATATATGTAATTAACACAGGATTATATACGACAAAGAGGTTTTATTTAAATATGTAATAACTCGGAGAAATCACGGACAATGTAATGTACAATACCACATAATAATATATCTAAAAATATTTTAAAAAATGAGTGGTAATTAGAATTATCATATTTATTATATATATATATATAGATTTGACACCTTCTTTCTGTAGTACGTATGTACTTATAGAATACGCATTAATATTTATTTTTATTAATTATATAATCAAACTCGCGAGGGTCTGGAGGCAGGAAGGCGTGTTTTTCCTCCTACCTAAAGCACCACCACTGATTGGCTGACAAAATAAAAATTCCAGTCTAATTCGCATATGATTTGTTGTGTGCGTGTGTATTTTAAAGCTACCAGTTTACATGTGTGTACTAACGTGTGTGTGTAATACGTAAGTAGCCAAGGTTGTCTCCAGCCGATCGCAGGGCGCCTGTTGAAGTAGGCACAGATAAGAAAAGTATAAGTTGTATAACGCAACTGAAAACTTTAACTTGCGTACAATAAATAAAACATTTTATATCACATACAATCTAATTAAGAAATGTCAAGATAATAAAGGTTACATTTTGTAATTTTTGATAACCCTTCGGAATCCCTGTGGTATCAATTAATCTTTAAAATTATGTCCCTTTATTGATACTATCTTTCCGATTTTATTTGAGCTGGATATTTTTTTTCGGATCGTCCATTTGTTTACACAATTCTGTTATTACTTTGTTAGATTATTTTGCTATGCTTTACATATTTAACTTTGTAAACTTATTGATTATAAGCATTATGTGCGCAAGCCGCCCAGACCTAATATTCATGCCAAAAATTCGTTACGCCGCCTTGTTGTGCGGCTAATAAGTAATTCAACAAATTACTTCCTTTTGAATGAACAAAATTTCTAAGAAGACTTTCTTATACTTCATGAATTCTATATGATCCCATCACGTGAGCTAATGTCAAATTAAAAGCCAATTAAGACTCGAGTTAAAAACGGCCTTCACCGGCGAGCTTCCTTACTCCATTCTTCGCTCACTTCAGTGAGATTCCGTCGGTCAGTCGTTGTCTAACGTCCACTCCACGATGGCACAAGTCGAAGTCTGAGACTCGTAGGAGACGCCCTTGTGCTAATCTTGGGAATTGGCCTATCTACGCTCGCCATAATAGCCCGAGCTGAGCTGTCAAGGCCCGTGAGGCCAACAGCGAGAATTCATTTTAAAAAAAGCCAGTCAATTCTTAAATGTGGTTCCGCGACCAAACATCAAGAGAAAACGTACAAATAGTGAAGACAAGTGATTAATTACTGCGAGGGTGTAAAGTGCTCGTTAATTTAAGTAAACTGTATTTTTTTACCGTAGTGTAATTTATGAGTACTTTCAATTAAATTCCTCACTGATTATCTATTTCTAAATAACACTACAAGAATTGTACGGCTTTTCTGTCCTGCAGATGTTTTTGTCTTTGGATGACTATAGAAAACTTACACCTTCCTTCCTTTAGATTTTTGACGCTTTTCAAGTATTTGAACAACTACATCGTGCTAATAACAATATACATATGTCAGTTCAGTCTGTGGGTTAGCTTACCCGCAAGGGCATTGTGAGAGTAGCAGTTACAAGGGCAAACAGTGACGGCACATGGAAAACCTTCCTAAGATTCTTGGCCATGACGCGCCAAGAAGAAGCGGAGATAGCCGTTAAACGCTTAACGCTTCGGCAGCAGGGGTTTCATACGATACGTCCAAAAGAAGGAGTTCTGACGCATTATACCCGACCTTCCCCAGCTCTACAAACCATTGCAAATAGGATGTGGGTATGGGATGGATCCCACGTCATTAATGGCCGTGACTTCAATAGCTGATCGCGGGAGATTCTGAAAAGCCTACGCTCTTACCCTGTCTTGCTTCAGGTGATTGCTGGTGGCGCCGATCTTAGTAGGTACAGTAGCGAGTTCCACAGACCCCTTCACCACAAGACATTCGAGCCGCGGAAGAGTACGTTATAACGTTAGTACGTTGCTGATATTTAAGATTATTTAAGTTTGCTCATCCTTATGTTAAATCCTTATATAAAATTGTTAAATTTCTCATTTCTATTTATTGGTTTAAAAAACTTTAAGTTTCTAAAAATTGAAATTTTCGCCTTACGGTAGTTATGTAAACTTAACATTAGTTAAGTTGGATTGTATTATGTATATATATTTTATTTAATAATTAGAAGCGAAGAACAAAATGTAAACAATCATCCCACACTAAAAGCCAATATTAGCCCTTTAGTTTTATCCAGTCATAAATTGTAATAAAACATTCTTGTTTCCGATAATGCAAAAAGTTAGACTACACTTGTATTGAAGTATCACTTACTTTAATAACCCTTAGATAAGCCAAGTTAGTTTTTGTTAGCGTCGTAACCCTACTACCTGTAATTTTATGTTCGTTATAACCTCATATTAAAGTCAGTTGTTACCCAGTTTCAAATAAAGTGTTTAAATTGAACACAACCTAACTTAACTCGGTTCTATACTTTAAAATTGTTTTTTTTTTTTGAGTATCCAGTGATACTAATATGTATAAATACGTTTTTACATTATTGTAAAAACGAAATAGACTTAATAAGATTTTTATCTTCACAGATTACTATAAAAATGTTCTATACCAAAATTATAGAAGGATTCTGATTACGATTATGCAATCTCAGCTCAGCTTCGCTCCGACTTCAAGCATTGTTGACCTTGTGGCTGGATCGTGCTTCGATTTTTTTTTTGAATGGAATCTCGCTGTTGGCCTTAAGGGCCTTTACAGCTCAGCTCGGGCTGTTTTGGCGAGCGTAGCTCGGCCAGAATGGCTTGTTTTCCCGCGGCTAGCGCAAGGGCGTATCCTGTGAGACTCGAACCTCGGCTTGGGCCGTCGCGGGGTGGTCAATCGCCTGAAGGGCAGGACGGAAACTCACTGTAGTGAGCGTAGTGCGAAGTAAAGGTCCTAGGGTAAAAAACCGCCAGGGAAGGCGGTTTTTTACCCTAGTCTGTGGATTTCTATTTTTATTATTGGCCGCGCGGACGGCATTTAATTTATTGTTTGCTACAGTAATTGGATCGTCCGGATCCGTTAGTATGTGTCGGGGCCTCCTACGAGCCCTTTTTGTCGGGAAGGGGTAATAGTTGATGCTATTACGCACCAGCGGAAGTGGCTGGATCGTGCTTCGAGCCCGCGTTCGCGTATTATATAGCTTTCAAGTATTACATAACGAGTTTGGGGGGGGGTCCTCTTGTAATACGTTACGATGCGGGGCGGGGATTAATTACGCATTATTATTAATATTATTTTCCACTTTCCAATACTTTATACCACATAATGGTAAGTTTTAGGTATAAAGAGTCACTTGGGTTGGTCACGAAAAGTTTTATTATTGGATACAGAAACGTTACGGCGTGTTTCATGGGGGGGGAGGTGTCAAGAATCTCTCCAAAAATTGCGTGACGTTATACTTGAACGCTCCCTCGGGCACAAGAGGCTAAATAACTAATTTTAAAAAAATTACGAGGGTTTCTTTAGGGTTTGTAAAAAAATCTACACAAAATATTTTTTATTTACAAAATCAACAATAAATGCAGTCAAGAGTAAGAAACAACATCAAATAATACAACATAATCTCCACTTAAACTTAATTAAAACTTTTTAATCTTGTCATTTAACAGTTCCATTCCGCATATTGTAAATTGGATTTTTTAAAATAATTGTTTGCATAATATTGAACATTAGACGCATCTGTCTTAGATGAAATTATTTCTTAAGTTCACCTCCGCAACACTTGTCTGAAAAAAAATATTTTTATTTTTATAGAAATTTGGACAAACAAAAAAAATATTTATTAATCACCTTAGCACGTGCTAATGATACGTAGTTGTAATTATAGTTTTTTTTTAAATTCAATGCCATAGACACTCAATGCCAGAGTGCTCGCGAGTGCGTTGCCGGCCTTTTAAGAATTTATACGCTTTTTTCTTGAAGGGCCCCAAGTTGAATTGGTTCGGAAATACATCAGTGGTCAGCTGGTTCCACACAGTGGTGCTGAGGAACTGTCTTGAAAAACGCTTAGTTGTAGAACGACGGACGTCCAGGTGATACGGAATTTCGTATTCTGCCTTGACGTCCGATCACAAAACTCAGCTTTAGGTATTAATCCGAACAACTCTGAACAATTAATTTTAGCTGTAAAGTTACTACAGAATAAATAATATCTTTTTTGTAATTTCTAAAACAATATTAAAAGGACGTATGGTGATTTTGACGCGACAACATCTAATAATTCGATAAACGCCGGCTGCACGCACGAAAAAGCACGAATCATTGTCCCGTTACGATTATTGTCCCGTTACGGTCATTGTCCCGTTACAGTTATTGTACGCATACATCTATCTCTGTTCCACTCGAAGCCTTAAATATCACGTCATCATGTTTTGTTACGACGTTGTCACGTTAAACTATCTGACTTTACACACAACCATTTTTTTTAAGGCAAGGCCTCACTCGGTAGGTTAGTTAACTCACGTACTTTTTTTGGAATCCAAATTTACTCAACAAAGTCGGCTGGTTGTTCGGCACCGTTTTCTTCAAGCCGGGAACTCTGCAAGTCGATTTCTTTGTCTGTTTGTTTGTTTGCGTATTTGTGTATGAGAATTGACTGAACGGATTTGCTTCTTTTGGAGGGGATTCAACCAGATGTATCTAAAAAATCGTTTTCATATATGAAATATCATTACATTTTAAACAAAACACTAAAAATAGCTTTCATTTCCTAATATATAAGAAGATTAAATATATGTATAATTATAACGAATAAACTCAAAAACTACTAGTTCTATTTAAAAAAAAAATAGCATACTTGCTACGTTAAATCGTATAAAATAAATCAGTCCGTCAGTTTTAACTCTTTCTCTGTTTGATAGAAAGAGACGAAAGACTACTTAACTCAAGGGTGAAATTAACTTTTTTTATTATGAGTTAACAGAAAATGTAAAGAATTCTGCAAGATTAAATCATAGAAATACAACACACGAAATCAAACATATCCTATATAAAACAGTGACATTAGTGTACCTGCTTATAAAAACAGTAATAAATTCTCTCAATTAATAAAAATGGCAAATATTAATCCTTTTGTTGAACTTTCGTTGCGTGCACAGACTATTAAAGTCATACAAAAAACATGATGCTATTGTTGCTCTTTATCGACAGAAAAGTTCACGATAGAGACGTGTTGACCTCTTTTGTGATAATTTAAAAAAATGCGAAATTGTCTTAAATATGTAAATTTAATTAATAATTTCTTTATCTTCCATGAAAGTAAAATGGCTGAATTACAAAGAACAGCTGCGTGCAAATGTCAAAATTAAATAATGTAAATATTTGTAATGTTTGTAATGTAATATTAATAATGTAATGTAATTATTTATGTTATAAAAATGTATTAAACTACGCAACAAAATAACATTTGTCATAAATTAATGGGTGAATAATATCTGTCACATACTTTAACATGTGACCAGAAAAAAACCTGATTGTCTTTGAATTGAACCTGACTGAAAAATATCTATACTTGTGCGTTTTTTATGAAAAAGGATGCAATTATCGCTCGCCGTAAATCCACCTTTAATGTGGAGGACTTAATAAAATAGATACATTTAGTAACAAATAAAATGTTTGCATAGACTAAGTAAGATGTTCACTGATATTAAAATTGAAAATTGTGCCCGGCCAAAAAGTTTTGCAATCTCTGACGTGTCAAAAAATGATAGCTGTCAGAATTCTACGGAATTAAAAATCAGAGTATAGTGTATACCGTCAAAAAGGATTCAGTCGTATAAAATAAACTTACCTGAGAGGTAGTAGGCATGAAATCCTCCGCATCAATGACCGAGTCCTGAGAATCTTGTACCAGCTTCTTGAAGGGATTTCTCGGACTTTGTAATATGGGACTAGTCCGAACTTTCACTGGTGAATTTTCCTTTTGCGAATTTTCCAATTGCTCGGAATCACCTAAGGCACTATCGTCACTATTATCCGAGGAAATCACTAAATCACTTTTCACACACACATTTTTAACACTATTGTTTTCGTTCAAATTGTTGCCGGGGGAACGTTCATTATTTGATGGGGAATTACTTTTAAAGAACTTGCTTTCAATCAGTTCATCGTCTAGAAATGTCCTTGGGAACCGACTTAATTTCTTCACAACGGAATTATTTGCTAAAAGCCGCTTTTTGAACGACCTCTCTTTATTTTCTAATATCGGTGACGTTGATGTTATTTCTGTCAAAACTGTGTCATGTGTGGGGCTGTCAGTTACTTTTTGCTTTTTGTTCGCTGGTTCAATGCAATACATACTACTAAGGGTCTCTATAGACAGGCTGAAAAAGATAAAACAATAATTATTTACCTTATTTATTTGTAACCGAAAAACTACTGTTAGCTTTTAATATTTATTTAATTAAATTCTAAACATTTTTTATGAAACATATTCTTAGGAATGTTGCTACAAATGCGCATGTGCAATACTCATGACTGGTTTTGGTACGAATTGTCTCAAATTGACTAGAACATCTCCCCGAAGTAGGATGGTCGAGAGTAGAGAGGAGGTTTTAAAAGAGGTTTTTGACACATGTGCACGGGCAGTTCCTTTGTTCAAGTTTGAAGTTATACAGTTTACGTAAAATCAGTGAAGTGAATTATAGTGAATCAAGTCATCATTGGAGTGTTTAATTTCCTACCCTAAGAACTAGACCACCTAGCCCTTACACTACTAAAACTATTTTGATGAAACTTGAATAGTTCGCTTCGTTCAGTGCTTGCTATCTAAAATACGTGGACCAACACTAGACTTATGATGATTAAGCAAATGTGTTGGGAAGCCCAATTGAATCATCATTCTCAAATATGCAATTCTAACAATGTCTATATACTTTTATGATTTCTGTTAAAGTTATATTCCTGTGTGTCCTTATCCACTTTGCAAATGAATATGATAAAACATTATTCGAAGTAAATTGTGGAGTGGTGTGGTGGTAAATTTCACATGAAAAAAGAAGAGGACGCCTTAAAAAAAGGTGGAAAGAAGCGTTTGCAGGAAGCGAATGAAGGAAGAAAGCCAAAGATAGAGATATTTGGAAAAGCCTAGAGGTCTTTACTCCTGAATTTCGTTCTATGGTCTTAAAGAAAGTAAGTATATTAGGATAACAATAAAAAAATGTAACAAATACTCTGATTTTTTATTCCTTAGAATTCTGACAGCTATCATTTTTTGACATGTCAGAGATTACAAAACTTTTTGGCCGGGCATAGTTTTCAATTTTAATACGATTGGACATCTTAGTCTATGCATACATTTTATTTGTGAGTGCATTTACGGAATGATAATTACGTCCCTTTACACCAAAAACAATAAAAAACGCACAATTAAATATAATATTTTAGAATATTTAAAAGGGTGTACTAAACCTGGAATTAATAGGCAGTGATGCCAGCTAAATAATAAAATAAAGTAATTGAACTTAATTCGATATATTGTTCGTGCTATTAACATATTTGTAATTTTTGCATTAGGTCACTTGAGTAAGTATATAAGGGTTTACGTTTTTGTATGTAAAACCTAAATACTTAGCATTTTATTCTATTGCCCTAAATTTGGTCAAATTTGTCCCTTTTTCGTTGGAGAACTTTTTTAGTAGCAACACTATGAAATGTCAGAATTCTACGGAATGAAAAATCAGAGTATAAACACTATTCAACATTTGTAATAATTGAAAATAAACGTACTTTATTTTATTTACAAAAAATTACCTTTCATCTTGGTCTTGAGTTTCAGGTACAATCTTAGTGACTAAATTGACAACTTTCTTCCTAGGTTTTGTTACGCTTAAAATAGATTCCTTTTCCTTCCTACAGGGACTGGTTTGGTGTAAAAAGTTATGGAAACCTGGACTCCAGATACTTGGATGAGGTGACACAGATTGCTCTTTCCAGTTTGATCTTTGTACATCCTTCTGTAAAGGCAATAAAGGTTCAACCATTCATCGTTAGATATTAATAAAAGAATGCTGACGCAGAATTTTAACGATTTAAAATTTATAAAAAGAAATATTTGTTTGGTCTGGACCTCAGAATTCTGTATTTATTTTATGATTATATCATTTACTGTTTAAGCGAATGTTACACAGACAGAAAGCACATAAGTGCACAGCCGGGCATCGAACCTACGACCTCAGGGATGAGAGCCCCACACCGAAGCCACTAGACCAACGTTTACACTCTATTCATAATACTCACACTTATATCACGATTGTCAGGATCCCAATCGTCCATTTTCTTTAAGGTGAACGGATCAAGATTTCCTAAAGCCAACTGAAACGCCGTTTTAGGGTCTAATAGCTCCCCGGCGTTAACACATAACGCTAATTCGACATCTGAAATTGTATATAGTACAAAATAAATATAAAATATTTTACTGGATATTATTGTAATGTCGACGCTTGGGTGGATGGAAGAATATTGTGTATTTTTGTTTTCTTTTGATAAGTATTCAGTTAATAATGTATTAAACTTTCAAAGGCCCTTAGAACGACAATTAAATCTAGTTTCAAAGTCTTAATTAATTCTGTATGGACTTTGACTTATTCGCCAACGCTCAAGATGTGAATATGTAAATTCACATAGCGAGTTAAAAAATTGATGATATCACAGTATGATCGGAGAACTTTGGCCGGTGTTACCTTCTCCTATAAACTGCTAAATAATCATATACAGAGCAGTGACCTCTTACATTATATTAAAATTGTCGTCCCTTACTCATTAGGTCCTACCCTACCCTACGTCTAAAATCAGAAATATCTTCCAAACTCTTCCTACAAAAACCAACCTAGGAGTACAAGCAACTCTCTTTCGAACTCTTCGCGATTTTAAGGTGTATATTATATGTTTTAATTATTTTTTTAATTTTTAATTTCTTTTTTGAAACACTTATGTTTACTTCAATTGTCATACTTAGATTATAGATTTTGTTAAATATGAAGTAGTTTAAGTAAAATGTATAATGTGGTAAATTTTAATAAATAAAGAAATCCTTATTAATAGTGTTACGAAGACGGGTCGACTGCAATGTTTCTAGATTTTTCCACTAGTTAGAGAACTTTCCAGCAGGATGTAATCTGATTTCTGACCGTTTCAGGAGAGGGTTAATCACACATTAGAAAATTGTAATTTTCATAATGTTACCCTAGTTTTCAGGAAGCTGAAACCTTTTTTCAGTGGGTTTCAGAACATGTGTAGTAGAGTGGTGCAGTTTTCAGGAGACCCGTTTTCAGGCGTTTTCAGGCCAAGGTATACCACTTTGATGAAGGAATATTCTAGACCGAACTTTCTAGGTGTGAGACAAGGACGAAATGATACGAGAGAGAGAGAGAGAGAGAAGATCAGAACTTTCTCGAAACTAGACTGAGCACTCTAGAACGCCGTACGACAAGGACGGAGCAACGTGCGAAAGAGACAAAGAGTGCGGACGTTCTAGAATTGTGCAATCGCTACTCAGTAGCAAGCCCGCCTAGAGAGTTCTCGAATATTGTTTAGAATTATTCCCAGGGATATATAAGCGAACCTTTAGTTTTGAATGCGATAACAAGAGCGAAACACCGAAGCGATAAAGTGCGAATAAAATGAATATAAGTGATAAAGTACTGTGTGAAGTGTGCATAAGTGAAGTAATAAGTGATTGTTTTTGTGTGTGTAATTAATGCCCATAAATTTCTCATTAATTTTTCAAGAAATAAACCCTTGAAGAAATCTACGGCATTTTCTATCTGATCCCCTAGCTCGTAACAATAGGATAATAAGGTATTTCCTCTTAAGGCCCTATACCAGCACTAATTGTTGTGTCAGTGTCTCGGGGTAGACCGCGGTACGCAATGGAGAGCTGGAGCACTGAGGCGCGCCGGTCCGTAAACTAATTGTTATAATTAGCTATGTAAAACATTAAATTAATATAATTTTGACAATTTTTTTTTTCTGAAATGGATTACTTGGCTTGCGACAAATATCGTGTAAATTTCAAAATCATGTTCTATATACATTTTCGTCATAAAATCAATTTAAAGTGTCAATATATATTGGCTATTATTTTTCAATCGAGCGAAGTTATATAAATCGTGTCTCGATCTTTCAAAATGGATACATAAACAACTCAACTCCACCATATATTTTTTCCATATATTTTCATTTGGTACTTTGACATAAGATTTTTATATAATAATAAGAATTTTTTTTTGTTTTTAAAGTTATGAATATAAGTCTGCGACCATGAGTTGGTACAGTCTAAATAACTGAATAAAGAGCTCGTTTCCATACCCTTAAAAACGTAATTGTTAACCTTCGAGAAATAAAAAAAAATGTTTACAAATATAATATTAGTGAAAAAAAAATATTCTACCTGCATCATCAGGATCTTCCAGTCGACACATGTTTCTACCAATAGGGTCGTACACATACTGATGTCGGAAAGTGGCTTCCGCTTTGAGAAAGTTTTCCCTGTATTCGTCAGTCACAACTAAATTGGAACGTTTGAAGAAATTCGGCAGTTTTCTTAACGCCTGTAAAGAATTTGATAAACTGAACGGTAAATGCCAAATTTATTAGTTTTGATTCCTTATTTGTTAGTTTGCTATATCGTAGATATTTTACGACAAATTCGCAAGTCAAGGGCATAGAGCAGTCAAGAAGAACTGGGAAGCAACTCTCCGCCACTCTTTTTATCGCGCTAATTCTGCGCAATCACGTATCTGCCGTTCGTGGCTCAGGCCTCGGGTAAAACTGAGCTTGGTCAGGTCAGGTCAGGTCAGGTCAGGTCAGGTCAGGTCAGGTCATTGTTTAGGGTGGCCACGTTCCCTTTTTCCCTTTGTTACATTAAAACTACTATTTTAACATTTGACTCCAGCGCTCTAGCTGTGCCACAGAGTTGGTAATGACAACATCTCGAATGGGAATCGAATTTTCCTACGACTTTATGTATCAATGTGGTGTTACACAGTTCCCGAAGACTTCCTGAGTTCATCTGTGCACGTTCAGCACTCTCATGAGCCCAGACATCTACTTCTCGTGGTGCTATTATGCGTCTGCGAACTTGCCATTACAGCTCTCTGCGGTTATTTCTTCGTTTTCTGAAGGTTCCAGTATCTGTATATGTAATGCTCCCCGGGACGAGGTACCAGGTCACCGGAGACATCCATGTCATGTGAACCCGTTTCTTGATAGACCACTTTATCATTGCATTCTTCGTCTAAAGTCATGGTGTATCTGGATCTAACCATGAGAAACGGTAGCACAGTTGAAGTGAAATTCACTTTATTTTATATAACATGCTAGTTTAACAACTTCTTTTTAGAGAACAGGGAGCAAACGGGTAGGAGGCTCATCTGATGTGAAGTGATTCCAGCCCCCATGGACACTTTCAATGCCAAAGGGCTCGCGAGTGCATTGCCGGCCTTTTAAGAATTCTTCAAGGAAACTAGAAACTTATTACTTAATAATAATAATAATTTATGAATGTATAAGCAAAACTGGTTTAATATTATAAAAAGTTTTATAATAAATTTTATTATTACATATTTGCTTCAGATAAATAAGGTTTTAAAATTACTTACATTAGCAAAATTTGGATCCTGTGTGGCAGTCACAAATTGCCTGGCCTTTGCCAGACCGATCCCAGGCAAAGATGAAAGGTAGTCACATCCAGACATAATACACATTTGTCTAAACTTGTCAAAGCTGTATCTCTCAATTGGGCATTTCATAACCAAAGGTAGCTTAGCTGTTTCCACTAGAGTGCCCGTTCCATCTAAATCCATTTTAAATAATACCTGAAATTGTCATGCAACAATCTATAATCTAATGAGAAAGAAATTATTACAATTCAAGATAATTTAACAAATAATTAAATCATGAATATTTCGGGTATCAGGTTAACAAAAATTATGAAGCTGTTGACATTTTCCACCTATAGTTGAGATATATTAAGAAGCGGGAAGACTAACTTTATTTATCAGTAACAATTAACATTAAAATATTAAAATCTGTTTTGGCTCTGTATATTGTCTATAAGTTTTCTTTTCTTATATTTTTATTATTTCTAATATTTAAGATTACTTATAAATAAATAATTGCTAATAATAATAATAGGGGAAGATGTAATAAACAATATTTTTTTAATTTTTTGAACTTACTTTAGTACAACCAAACAATATCAAATCTGAATCCTCAGTAATGACTAGTTGTGCAATATTCTTTATATTGAGGTAGGCCAATTGGGAATCTGCTTCATAGGGAGCCACAATACAGTCAACATTCCGTTTTCTACACTCCTTAATCAAACTTAAAGCCATTGCATGTGTTATATCAACACTTCTACGTATGTAACTCCTAGCTTCGTCAATCTAAAACATCAGAGTAATATAGAAATAGGTTCAGAATATTGTACAAAAACATAGGTAGAAGATCACTACTGACTTCACAATTATTTTTACTTTTTTTATAGTATAGTTTCCGGGATGAGATACCTTAATAGTGTTTATTTCGACTATGTACTGTTTAGTGTCCCTTTTCATTATGTTTCTTTCAATATGGTGCAGTTATGTGTAAAGTGTGAATAAATAAAAATAATTAATAATCCATACTAAATTTTGTAATAGTGTAATATGTGTGAAATGGTTTAAAATCCCTTAAACTTTAAATTAAGTAGATACTCTACTTTAGTATGTGTAGTAGAGCATGAAAAAAAATGGTATTTTATTTTAATGTTTACAATTTAAATATTTAAAATTGTACCTTTCCCAAACTTAATAACTCTGCTGCCCTTTTCTTAGATATGTCTCTTGATCTGTAATTTAAAAAGCAATTATTTATACTTATAGTAATTACTACGTAGAGCTGCAAAATGTATTGGAGGTAATTTAATATTCAGACTAATCAGGTAAAAAATATATAGCAAATTGAGCACACAAAAACCCTAAGTTACTTTAAAGTTGGTGATGATACTCACTCTCTTCTCTTTAATTCTGTCAATGCTTTTGCTGGTAAATGTCTTCCATCGAAAACTAATATTGGTTTTATGTTCCTTGATAGTAACATTGTCACATATTTTAAGCAGTAACGTATATGTCTGAAAATTTATAAGCATTTTTACATTTACTGTAATTGTAACTGATTATAAATAATGTTTTGTAATGCAATATTATTAAGCTGATGATAATATTAATAAATTATATACTTACATATCTGTTTCTTCTCCACGTACTAATTTATCAGCGCAGGCAAAAGCCCCTTTATGTAGCCAACAATAACTATCGATAGCAACAGTAGATCCACTGAATTCACTAACATTTGCCCTCCGGGAGGCCTTTTCAATAAAGGGTATCAAGCCAGTAATACCCATTATATTTTTATTATCAAAAATATGGTAGTGTCTTATTAACCAGAACTTATCCTTACCTAAATGTAACACTTATTATTATTATATATTTATTGTACGAATTATTTTAAAAGACTAAGAATTAAACTACAAAATATAGTCATCATATAAAAACACTAATAATTAAAATCTAAATACTGCTCGGCGAATTCCCGCCACTAATAATCAAATGAAATGTCAATGTCACTAATTCGAAGTCACGTTGACATAACCGTTTTGCAAGTAAACGTTTTTTTTTTTAAACTAATAAAAAATATACCTATGTCTTAGCTCGAATTAATTATATTAATAAAATTAATTTGAATTAAAACATAATATTATTCGATATTATACATTTTACATATATTCTGAGAGTTTAGTAAATTATTATTAAAAATATTTAAAATGAGGGTAGAACAAAAATATTCCGTCAGTCGCTGGCACGTTTTGACCTCTTAATTTTATCTCGATGTATAGAATTAAAGACTGGTCTTAGTGTATTTTCAAAAATAATTTAATACATGTTCGATATTACTTAAAATGCGAATAACTTCACGTGTTCTGTCGTCGGCCGCCGCGATAGCAATAACATGTGTTGTATCAGCTGCTGCATATTTTTACAAAAACCGTAAATCAGAGGTTAATGAAGTTATGGTATTTTGTAAACTACAGTTTAATGCATACAATTACTTTGATAAACTGATAAGCTTCATTGAATCTGCTAAGAAAAGTGTAAACGTCTGCATGCCCGGTATCCACAACCCAGTCATTCAGGGGCGCCTGGTTACACTGCTAAAGGAGAAAAATATCAAAGTTCGAATGATAATTGACCGCACAGGATATAACGAGTCTACAGATTTTTTTATCCGAGAGCTTATCGAATGTGGTAAGTATGAAACTACTAAAATAGGTAAAATAATGTACACACCTATGTATTATTTTTGGTTTATTACGTTTACTGGATAACATCCATCTATACATATAATTTATTGAACTTAACTTTAATGTAATATATTATCCTTAATTTATTTTATACACTTTCATAATTGAAGATAACAAAATATGTTTATCATTTGGTTACAGGTGCTGAAGTAAGATGTAATGCTACTGACCCAGCATACACAATGCAACACAAATTTTGCTTAGTTGATGATAGAATTCTTATGACAGGAACTCTGAATTGGGGTAACGACCGTTCCTTTGACAATTGGAACTATGTGTACATAACAACTAAATCACAACTTGTAGTACCAGTCAAAAAAGAATTTTATCAAATGTGGCAAAAAACTAGTGATATTGAAAATCTTTACGAAACAGAATTGGGTGATAATGAAATTGCAACACCAGCATCTGGCGATTCTGATGTTGTACTACCAGAATCTGGAAATATTGAAATGCCAGCTTATACCCAAGCTGATAATACCATAGATAGCCAAAGTATACCCCAGATTGTTCTGGATACAGAGGCATTAGAACAGACATCACCACAAGAATTAGCATTTGAGAAAATGGTACATTAATGTTTAGTTGTTAGTGGCAAATTTAAACATAATTTTGTAAAGGTTAGGATATTGTACAGTATTAAAACATTTTTCTATTATTTATGAAATGAAGACCACATTCAATATATACAGAATATTTTTTTATAATAAACATGCCCTGAGTGATGCCATGTTAAGTTGTATTTTAAATTTTACCTAATACAGACAGAATAATGATTTATATCCAATATTTATTATTTAAAAAGGGCATTTGCGTTTACCAAATTTTATGTAACTTTTCTATATTCCAATATTTTTTTATTATTACGTGAAACTGCTTTTATCTGTAAAAGTGTTTTCAATCTATTTTAACCTAAGTTATGTTTCATTTCCATGATAATCTTTCTTTACTTTTTATATAAACTGTTGTTTTTCATTTTAAAGTTCATTGTAATAAACCAAATTGCTTTTTCATTCAGTGTTTTATTTGTTTACATTTAAATTAGTATAATTGGCCTTAAAATATTAGACTAAAAAAATAGACTTAATCTAAAAATACATTTAACTTATTCTCCACCTCTGATAGCTTTATATTTAGCAATTTCATTGGGAAATGTTTTAGAAAGCTCTGAAAGCAGATGGCTTTTGAATCTTTTGTATGAATCAATTTTTCCCTTGACTTCTTCATTTTTAGCTAATGCTTTATCAATGCAGTCTTTTGTGTAGAGTTGAGGGTTACGTCCTTGATCAATGTAACTGAAATTATAAGTTAATGTTTTTAGTTTATTTTATATTAACAGGTTTAATTCTCTTATGTTGATTTTTGTCAGACTGGACTCTATGCTTCCTAAGCATATCCTATTTTAAATTAAACTGAGAATCTTCCAATAATCACAATAAGTGTTGCTAACTAAACTTCATAGAAATCAATATTAATATAATTTGCTACATATATGAAAAATGTCTTTTATGTAATTTAAAAAATTGTTACTCACTCAAAGACTTCAGTTGGTACATGAATGTCATGTACTTGAGATTTTAATTTGTCCACTTCTTGTAGACCCGTGACCAAAGATTGGCTAAAATATACATAAAACGCATAAAACTGATGGACAGTATAAAACTACCATCATGATAGTCAAGTTTTTAAATCAGCTTTGGATATGTGCAATTTCTTAATTATGCGGTTAAGAATGTTTCTAGTGTGGCAGATTAAAATATACTAAATACTTACATCTTCTGGTTCAACACACTTTGTCCCTGTGGCTGAAAATCACTGACAATAATACGTATTTGTCTCACATTTTCAATGAACATTTCTAATTGCGTCTCGAGCTTTTCCAATGGCGAAGACATTATTTTTAAGTGTATGTAATGTACTGCTTTTTTCTTTAGATGAAAATAAATTTGGTACAATTTATAGGACAATTTCTTTAATAATTTGTTTTCTCTCTACAAAGTATGTTTTACCAGTTACCATATCGAACATACCAATTCCAAAAACTACATTGTCTACTGTTAAGTGTTTATGTCAGACTTTGACTATTAAATTGTATAAACATTGAAGTTGATACTATTATTTGTCAGTTGTCATTTGTCAACTACCTATCTTTTTGGCGAATTTTGTTGATAAATTTCATTCAACATGTCCATTGCGTCTTGATTTGTTTTTAATTCATTTGCCTAACATAATTTTATGTACATTGTACAATATACTTTAGTTAAATAATACATATATTATGGTGTACTATACACAAAACTCTGAGAGAAAAGTAACTATAGCTCAAAGCGCAATTGCAGGTGGAATAGCTAGCTCGGTGACTAGAGCGATAGCACAACCTCTAGATGTCCTTAAAATACGTTTTCAATTACAATTAGAACCAATTCAGAATGGATCCAAGTATAGTTCCCTATTACAAGCTATTTCATCCATAGCTAGAGAAGAAGGAGTATCAACCTTATGGAGTGGCCACATACCCGCGCAATTTCTATCTATTTCATTTGGTGTTGTACAATTTTCAACATACGAAAGACTAACGCAAACCTTCCAAAGAAGTGAACCGCAATTTTATATAAACAATAAAAATTACTTAAATTTCTGTAACGGTGCCGTGGCAGCTACTTTTGCAACCATACTATCCTATCCATTTGACACTATTAGAACGAGGCTGGTAGCTGAACAAAAAATTAATAAAGTATATAAAGGGTTCAGTGACTCATTATTAACAATGATAAGACATGAAGGTGCCAGCTCATTATTTAAGGGTATAGTACCTACCATAGCGCAAATAGCACCATATGCTGGTATTCAGTTTTATATGTATAAATTACTTACTGAAAGTATTTTTAATAGACTTAGTCTCTTTCAAAGAAGGAAAGCTATAGGGTCTGTAATTGAAACTACAATTATTGGAAATGTAATAGCCGGTAGTATAGCTGGCCTTGTTTCTAAGACATGTGTCTATCCCTTTGATGTTATAAAGAAAAGACTGCAAATACAAGGATTTCAACAGCATAGAAAGGCTTTTGGCCGGCAAATGTACTGTAGTGGATCATTACAGTGTATTATGCTGACTATAAATGAAGAGGGTGTCTTGGCTTTATATAAAGGTTATGGACCTAGTTTGGTAAAAGCTATTGTTGTTACTGCTTTGCACTTTACAGTTTATGATGAAATTAAACATGTTATCTTACAGATGCATGAATAATATTGTTAGTAGAACAATTTTATAGCTCAAATAAGAAACCCATTCATAATATAAATGATCTGACATGATCTGTGTGTATTTTTTTTTCATTGGAAATTACCAAAAACCAAGGCATTCACTTATTTAATTTACAGCATTTAGTATAGAAAATAAGGACTGTGATAGTTGTAGTATTTGTTAGTGAATTTTGATGTATTAGTTATTGTTTGATAAATAAAATAATTTGAAGTTGATTACATTGTTTTTTATAAATTATTACAAAGTTCCTTAACCATAAGAAATAACATAACCCATATTTCTCATTAGTGTATCTTTGATAGCAGGTTGCAATTCTTTCTTCATATATGTTGTTAATAGAGTCCTAATACCCTTCGTAAAAATATCCTCCATTTCCCTCGAAATATCTTCTGTGTCATCTAAACTATCATCTGGCTGAAATGCTCTGCTTCTACCATAGCCAATTCTTCCAGTTCTCGGTTCGTATAATATACCATTGTTCTCTGATGCTTTACTAACTAAGTCTTCTTGAGGAGTTTCGAGGCGGCTATTGAATGTGAATTCATCAGACCGCCGTCTTCGCTTTAAGGGTAAATTATCTTTGTTCCTAATTGAATTTTTGTTGATGTACTTTTCACAGCCGTAAGCATAGACGCTAATGAAACCTGGTTCAACGAATTCCGAATCAGTTTTGACGTTAAATCTTCCTTGTTGTTGGTGCAGTGGGCGAGTGTGGAAGCCGATACCAGCTTTGCGCAGTCTTAATATCATGTTACATCCGTTATTACGAAATCTGTTGGAATCGGAATAATATAGGGAATCATCATAATGTCTTCGTGTTCTTCTGGATGGAACCATGCTGCGATCGAGTTCGTTGGTGTCGTACAATCCCACGTTTCCAGATATTGTTATGTCATGGAACAAAAGCATCGTGTCCAAAGAAACGTTGCGAGGGTCGAAATAGCATTTTTCTACTCTCACCCAGTTACTATTTTGTGGTAGTCGAACTCGCATTCTTGTAACGATCATATCAATTGGAGCGCTCCTCATTGTCTGGTATAAACTGTATCCATCAAGGTCTATGCTTTGACTCTGTAATAATAAAACAAAAAAATATTAAATTTAAATATCCAGACACAAAAAAACTAACTTTAGTCCTTAAAGGATCAATAAAGTCAGATGCCTATGCAAACATTATATATCATTGATATATTTAGTTGAATTTAATGAAAAATATTACCAAAGGTGTGTCTAAGGTTTTTGGTTGATTTCTCTTTCGTCTTTTTATTTGATCTAGTGCAGATTCTAGCTTCGACGAGCATCTTTCGCCGGCAATGGGAGCAGTAGTTAAGGGTGGCAGGTGGCCGTTTGGGACTGGTCGGTCATCATAATGTTTCTCGAAAAGCGGTAAATAGCGCAATTCTGAAAAAATATTTAACAGGCTTGATAGATCGAAATATATATAAGCTTTGTAACATCGATATTGAATAATTCATTTACACCGAAATTTATTTCTTTGGGGATTTTTTTAAGGATGAAATGTTACTTTAAACATATCGCGTGTCGTAGTATTTAACAATTATAGGTACTTAATAGCACAACAGCGTGGCGCTAACGGTTGAGGCTTGTAAACTGTCAACCCTCTAATCATGTGTTCGAATTACGGCTGTGTAGCAACGTGCACGTTTAATATTTGCGCATACTAAATGGAATCAAAGTGGCGACTATAATAATTTTAAATTAATATAGTAATATTATCAGCATTGATATCCTATAATGCACACTAAACGATTCTGGGGTAGGCACGGCACAATATGAATTGAGCCTATGCCTATAAACCACAACTTAATGCCTTTTCACCAAGCTAAAAAAAGTTATTTTCATTGTAAACATTGAATGAGATAAACACAGACAGAAAGTAAATGCGTTCATTTTCCATAACGACCATACAATTTCTTTTCACTTCCATTGTTTAGTGGTTAGTAGCGTGAAAAGAGAGTTAAGATATATGTTACGTGATAAATGTAATTTGTTATAATTATTGCATTATAGTAAGCTTTTAAACGGCTTGTACAATACAAGCTTTAATAAAAAATACGTGCGCAACAGCCAAACTAATTTTTATCATCTTGTTTTTTAGGGCTTAAAAGTATCAGATTTTGTAGATGTGTAGTTTTTTCAATTAATTTTCATTAATAATGTATTTTTATATATGAATGTAGTATCAAAGTTTCCGTTAAGTATAATAGTTTTAATTTTGGAGTACCTGTCACCGTCAAGGACGCGTTCATATAGATTATCTAGGGCGGGTAATAGAATATCAATTAATTAAGGTGTTTCTACATAAGATTTTATAAGAAACAAGTATGTTTCTTATTATAATATGATTTTATTTCCGCATAATTTAGTAAAATTTACGAGACGAAACATATTACCTATATTAGAGGTGAACAAGATGTTGATGATCCCGAAGGAAGTGTTTAATAATTTGACACGAAGGGTTTTTAAATAACAATATGTTTCTACGGCAAAAAAATATTGAGAAAGAAATGATTATGTTTAAAAACGAAGGAACGAACGTCTTACAATGCGTGTGAAAAAGAGCGCGATTAAAAGATTCTATGGATATAAAAACTATGTAGACTCACTGCGATATAGAAAAAGCAAAACATTAAGTATTTGCCATGAAACAAATACTGAAAAATTTAATTTCGAATTTGGTTTTTCATTTGAAAAATTAACAAATTCAATAAAATACTAAATATGTATGTACTAACAGTCTTACAGATATTATCTCAATAACTAGGTCAAGTAATTTTTGCTTAACATGTATTTAAAATTATGAGAATGTACCTATTTAAAATAAGCGATTACTCAAATTTAAAATTCGAATAATAATTGAAAATATTGTCTTTGTTTAATATAGAATATTTGTAGAAATACCATAGCATTGAAATTTTCTAGAAAGAAATATGTAGATATATTATACATTTTATAAATTTCTTTATAAACTATTTACATGATTGAATTAAAAAAATAGAGGGCGCTACTTACTAGAAAATGTACGGTATATTGATTATAACTTAACGTACCTTTATCTGCCTGACCTCCGGGTAGTTTATTATCACTGGCCAACGCTTCAGTGAAAAATATTAATATCCACCAAAATTTCACCATTCTCACAGATGATAGACATGTAATAGTTCCCAACAG
The DNA here is from genome assembly GCF_905147105.1 of Pieris brassicae. Classification (NCBI taxonomy): domain Eukaryota; kingdom Metazoa; phylum Arthropoda; class Insecta; order Lepidoptera; family Pieridae; genus Pieris; species Pieris brassicae. The sequence goes on from NC_059669.1 coordinate 2,557,699, forward strand.
TGGTGCCTACTGGCCTAGATGGTTAATAAACAATGGTATGAATTAAGCGCGTAAAACTGGCTTCCTTTCGACGCAAGACCGAACGAAAGAATAAGGAGACAATACCGCGGAACGAATGGGAAATAATCCCCGCCCATGGTCGTCTAGAATGGTGAAGTGACTTTAGGATATACATTGAGGTACCTACTCTATGGTAATCAGAGCAGAAATAACAAGTTCTACACACGGTAGATTAAAGCGTTATTAACAACGAATAGACTAAAAATAGTTTAACAACCTGTAACCAGCAGGTGGCGAGTGTAGTGTTAGCCTAATGGTTACAACTTGCGACTTCACCCTGGGGGGGAAGGCTGAGCACAAATGGAATCTATGTCTATGTCCTCATTTAGCACACGCTCGTGTAGTGGAAGGAACATCATGAGGAAACCGTTATGCCTTAGACCCAAAAAGTCACAGAACACATACAGAAATCCGACCCCCAAATCCAGACAACACGAAGGTCTGTTTTTATTATATTTACTCTACCCAACCATTCTCAACGTTTTATGTGCCGTGAACAACCTTAGCCTATAAAAAATGGCGAGGTCCCCCTATGTAATATCATATAAAAAATTGAATTGTTCACTTAACAAACGTAAACGTAAGGTAAGTGATACAAATAAGGCCTGTAGTGCGGAAAAGGCGGAAACAATATATTTACATCAAGAATACTTCACACAAACATAGACAACAGCGCCACCTCTCGGCAAACAGTGCGCGAGAGATCCGCTCACGCTCACAGCGACGCTAGTGGCCGGTAGTTTATTATAAACGGGCGCTATCATTGCGCGTTATTAAATTATCGTAATTAATAGAGAACTTTAATACGTTATTCGTTGAAGTTTTGTTTCAAGTAAAGTATACGGATCACAATATAACTCATCAAAAGAGTAACTACGATTTTTAATTGTATTTTTTTTAAATTGCGAATTAAATACAGCTTATAACATTTATGAAATTCAATTTACTAAATAAAGCCTACTTTAAAAATAGGCCTTAATTGCTGACCCTTACTATGTTCTTATATAGATTGATTATCTCTGTGTGTCTCCTTCAATACGAAAACGGGCTACGTGGTCCGAATAAAACTTGATAGCGGAAGTTAATGATGTACGTTGTAGGCGAATGTCTACTTACAAAGCTTCGGTGCAAAATGGCGTTCCGAGAAAAACCATACAAAATCATCTAATCAGTGGTATTCTACATAAGAGGTTAGGGAGACACGGTATATTTACGGAAGAGGAAGAATAAGATTTCGTCAGCCGTATAGTAAAATTTGCTGAAATTGGTACACCTCTTACGCGAAAAATGATTCACTTAAACCAAAATCACCTATAGATGGAGAACAATGGTACTGTCTTGCATGTAATGAGGAGAGGATTGCAGATATAAGACAATTCGTGCCTGACAAAAAGAGATCTAGACGCATTTGTATGTTCTAATTGTCAGAAATATTTATTTTATTTCTTTACTTTTTTATTTAATTTTATTATTACTTTGTAGGATACAATTACTGTATACTCGTACTGGATTGTAATGTTATGTTTTGAATAATTTTATAGTCTAAATAATGTTCCTAAGCAATTTTATGGTTAGTTCCAAGGCCTTATTTAGTTACCTTGTTTAATTAAGGCCTGTCCAAATAATTTTATTTTTCAATATTTAATAATATTTTAGAGAAGACATGTTTTTTTTAATATTATTTTTTATTCCTTGTTAATATGCGACTTTAAATCTGAATAGCAATTTAAGCATAATATTAAGTAAAATAACTTGGAAAGTTGTTTGAGGATGTCATGGAAACACTTGATAAAAGGATCAGAAATATATATTTTTATATAATTAATACTCTAATAACAATATTCCTATAATTTAAGGACTTTGTTTAATCACTGTGTTTTAAATAGGCTTAAGGTTAAGGTTCCAGAATTATCTCTTTTTGAGTGATTTATCATTAAAAATTACAATATGTTTTCTGAATTACTTAAAATATATAAAAACCTTGCCTTTCGTTTATTTATTACCTTCTTTAAATAATTTATCGAGATATGAGTGTTATAAATTAGGTAGCACTTAGGTAAGTAGGAAGAAATTATTACGATTTTTTTAACGAAACACAGTAAGTAAATTTTTAAAATTTATTGATAAACTGAAATTCAATCTCCAAATAATTCTAATATCCCCGCCCCACCTTTACATTCAAATCGCCCTCTTGTGGAACGTGGGCCCGACGTTGACACTATTACGAGTTATCAGAGTTATCGCTTAGCATCTGTTCATTAAAAAAAAAAAAAAAAACTTAATTAGCAAGTAGGTGATTAACCTTCTGTCACAACGTTGATTTTTGGGTATAAGACATGCCGCCTCTTCACGATTCCTAGCAACGCAAGGAAAAAAGTCAGAGTCAAGACTAAACAAATAAAAATTATCTAACGGGTCCTAATACTTCATGATTGCTATTTAAAAAAGCAATGTTTCAGTATGTCCAAAGAGGTTTTAAGCAAAATATGGTTTGGAAAGCAAAATAAGGCGAGTTTAAAAACTTTCTTTACATATAAAACTGATTTCATCATTTTCTAATTGTGATCTTTATCGCAGATAATGTAAAAACATCTCGACGACAAATTTCATTCGTTTTTACTAGAGTGTGACGTAATTATATGAAAATTGGGTCAGTATGAACACAATGGGTTCAATGCACTCCAATTTTGAAGCCTTATCTTATATGTAATCCAAAGTTGTTGTCTTTAGTCTATGTCCCAGTTGTATTTTTTTCTAATTAGAGGGTTCACAAACATTCATACTATAGATAGTAAATCGGATTTTGTGCTTGATTGGATTAGTTTTTTGCCTAGTATGAATATCTTACTTATTATTTGAAAAGTGAGTTTGGCCTTTTACGCCTAAACAAAAATAAACAGCAATTTGATTACGGAATTCAAGGAGACACGGATGGTATTTTGTATTCTGCCTAAACGTCCGATGATGAAACTCAGCTGCAGGTATTAGTCCGAACAATTCCTATGAACACTCTCCATGGTATATGCGGTAAAAGATGCAGAAAGTCCCCACGTTTCTAATCAATCTCTAATAATCAGCTAAATCTATTATAATGACATTTTGTGTTCAAATGATGTCGCGGACGAAGCTGGAACGCTAGAACAAGTACGTCTTGGTTGGATGTACATAGCATTGAGATGCACTAGATCACATACAAAATTTAATTATAATTTTTAATACTTATTGTACGCATACGATGACCCCTTGATGGAAGATAATGTGGTGAGTACTTATCGACTAATACAATTTGTTATTTTGCAGTTGCAGAATCGGGCAGCAAGTTTCGAAAATTAATCCTGAGCGTATCCTCTTCCGAATAAGAAGACCAACCAAAACATGTGTTTGGTCCCAAATACGATAAAATCCTCTTTGGACATACTTAAACAGCAATCCTACTCGGTGTTTCCTTTATATCTATTCGGAAGCTACAAAGACCTTTTATTATTTTATTTTAAGATAACGGATTTATGAACTCTTTAAACCCATATTAATTTTCAATCTTAGATCGTTACGAAAATGTTGAAACCAAAAGGAATATCATGCTGTGATAAAAAAAATACAATAAAATGCATGGTTACACAGTTTATTACGAAAAATTTAAAATACAAATACATTGTCATTATCTACATACATTACATTGCCGTGTTGTAATTACGTTTCACAATTCTATTATAAATTGAAAAAAAAAGGTATTTATGGAAAACTTATTGAAAACAAAGAAATAAAACTTTTTTAACCCTTTTTCTTTATATGGTGACTACGTCATTGTATGATTTTATTTCCTGCTATAAAGTTCACAAAAAAGAGTGCGACTTTACATGAATTACAATCTAGTATTGTATATTTGAATTTAAATATCATTTATTAATGTTGGTAACTTATTGTACATTGTATCAGTAAAAAATATTCGTTCTGAATATAGAATTTATGATATGAAATACTTGATATGTATATCAACAAATACAGAAATACACTCCACTATTTTTAGAAACCGTCATAGATCATATTGTACGTAGATTTGGTAATTCCGAGCATTCAAAAATATTGTCATGAGTACGATTAGATACGATAAGATTATGAGGAAATATGTCGTTTAAATTGTGCAAACGCACCTACACCAGTGTCCGTGGTGCAAGTATCCATTGTCTGTGGTCACAATGGGGAAAGCATCAAAACGTCACGTTTATGTGAAGCCACTTACCCACGAATTACTGACGTTTTCCCTATGTGTATGTAATAGAATGTGAAAATATCCTAATAAAATATTACTTTCCAAAGACCTTTGTTGGGTATTTCAATAATCCATAGGTAATTTCCATAGGTATTCACTTCTGAAGGTCGCGTAATTAGAACAGTGTAGAAGTTCGATAAGCTAATACATATTATACAGTTAAAGTTTGTAAAGTTAATTTTTCTTAACCAATATATTATAGCTGATAAACATCTATTTCCGCTAGGTTGACTTACTCACTATTAACCTTACCCGCCTGAAATTTCAGATCTTTGATAGACACCAACTTTTCAAAATTTTAACTCAAGAATAAGAAGAAGAATAGTTAACAGTTAACCTCTATTTTAAATACTAATGATTCCTAATATTTCGGACACTCATGGGTAGGAAACAATAGATTTGCTTTAGAAATACTAATAATACTAAAATTAATATCACGTGTTGTGATAACAAAGGATGGCTCTGACATAATTATCCCATACATAGGTCATAGTCTGCAATATTTAATGTTTTATTTTGACTAAAACCTAGCAAAGGTATAAGATAAGTTCTTAAACTATAAATAGGAGGTACAAATCATAAATTACACTCTGGTAGTAGTGCTCCGAATTTCCGAAATCCGAACAGCTCTGCAATGGCTACCCACTTACCAAAATTTTTTACTTTAAATGTTATAATATCATTTCAAATTGTCATTTGTCAGTATTGTGAGTTTTGACACCATTGATGTTTAGATGCAGTTAAGAATTACAATAAACATTTTACAAACGAGGAAATTTTATTTAGTCTGTGGTTGAGGAGACTGTAATATAGTCGTGAGTGGAGTGCCGAGTAGTGTTTTATTTAAGACTGAAGTTATTGTTATTTTATATCTTTCTATTAAACATTATCGATCTTAGTAAAACCTCATATTTAACATTTGTAAACCATTACACGGCGTAGCTTTAATATATAAATATGTAACCATGAACAACTATGCTTGAAATTAAAAGGTACCTATAAAAAATAGTAATATGTTCTTGATCGCACGAGATCAGATTGTGATTGACATAATCGAAACTCAATTCAAGGTTCAGCGATGTATATCAAGGTCTTTTAAACAATTGCTTGAACGCAAGAAGATGAAATAAGGTAATCGTTGCATAAATTTAAGACAAAAGGCTGAAGTTTTGTCCTTCACACATTAGAACATCGTTATCTATGCACGGTTACAGATCGGTTTTGTTAGAGGTGATTACGAAGTAACTAAAACAGTGCATGTAAGTACGCAGTGAGCACATCTAGTTTATAATCGTTTCGCCAACGACGTGTACATACTAATTTAAGCTATATCTTTACTGGTGGAGGGTCCTTGCTTCTTACTGCATTCTTATCACAATTTTATCAGGTAACGCAAATAATGTAATTACTAATGGGTGATAACTTGCGCTAGATCGTCATTATGGCTAATATAAAGACTAGAGTTAATACTACTAAAACTGCATCTACAAAAATTAATGGGAAGGGAAAGGTTGGCAGACCAAAAAAGTCAATAATTAATATTCAAAATGTGACAGGGAAAGATGCCTTGAAACGACAACTAAGAAGAAAAGATATTGAAGTTCTACCTGAAATAACACGAAATTCTGATAACAAAGACAAGAAAGTGGGTAATACAACAAATTTAAAAAAATTACTGTCTAAAAGTGGCCATATTCGACACAAAAATAAAATTGACATAAAAATATTTGACAAAATTTTAAAAACTGAATTACAAATTGAAGACAACAATCGTTCATTAAGAAGCGAGGTAAGGAAAACACGATTTAACAACAACAATGACATTGAGACATTGAATGCCCAAAAAGAGAGCACATCAGAAAAAACTGGATGTGTGGATAATGATAAAATTGAAAAGGACATTGCAGTTGATACTTCAGCAGATAAATTAAAAAAAATAGCTAAGACTATTAATTATAAAAATACTGCAATTTTTACAAACGGACAGCTGTTTATATGTGATTATTGTAATAAAGAGTTCAATACTAGAGCATCAATAAGACGACATCTCTTTCTTCATGATAAAGTAACATCATATTCATGTCCGCAGTGTAAAAAATATTTTAGAAACCATCTTTATTTAGCAGCACATACAAAGAGGCAACATCCAAATTGGGAGAAACACTTTATGTGTAACATTTGTGATAGACCATATTTGCTTAAATCAAATTTAAAACTACACTTGGCTAGTCATAGTCGTAATGAAAAAATGTTTAAGTGCATATATTGTAAAGAAAAATTTGCAGACCAATATTTATTAATTGATCATGAAAAGCAGCATTTAGTTGATGGAAAGTATTTATGTATTATCTGTGAAACAGCTTTTGATTGTAGAAACAGATTAACCTTTCATTATAGGTCTCATTTGAAAGTTAAAGATTTTGTATGCCAGCATTGTGGAAAGGAATTCTTGAGGATGAATTCAGTGAGACGTCATGTTCAAGTTTGTCATTCAGGTCACAGACTTCAATGTAAAATATGTAAAAAATATTTAAAAGGTCATTTATCTGAACATATGCGTACCCATGATAAAAATCGTCCCCATGAGTGCCCTGATTGTGGACAGCGTTTCACACAATCCACACAGCTGACAGTGCATCGTAGGTCACACACTGGTGTTCGACCTTATACATGTAGGATCTGTCAACGCCCTTTTTCACACTCCAATGCATTGATGCTCCATATACGTCGACACACAGGTGAAAAACCTTTCAGTTGTGCAATGTGTCCTATATCCTTCTCACAATTGCCACACATGAAGGCTCACATGTGCAAGATCCATGGAAAAGAAGATCCATATAGATGTCAGAATTGTAAGCAGTTCTTTAAGCTCAAGGTTGGATTAGAAGAACATTTAAAGTCTTGTATTAAAACCAAAAAAGGCTTAGAAACAGTTGAGAAAGAAGATCTAAATGGGGAGTCTCCTGCTCAGCTGTCTCGTATGAGGTTTCTTCTTGCCTTGCTACTCACTATGATTGCCACCAAAGAGAAACTAAAGATTTTAGGTGGGTATATTTTAATTTTTATTAATTGTTACACAAAACAAGTTGCACTGTCTTTTGAGTTATTGTGGAAAGAGCTTCCTGTGTGTCTGCGAGTAACAGGAATCATAGATTTGTTTCATTTACATTAAAATAAATTTATTTTTCAGTATGAATACCTAAAATACTTCAATGGGTACATTCTACCATTAATGCATTCATTGAATTAGAACATGATGTTATTTTAACAATTATGCACAGTACATCAGTTACATTACGTCATTAAAAATATACACAAAGTATAACAGCAGATTTTCTGAAGGGTTGCAAATGTGTGAGTGTTCTGTGTGCTTAAATTGAGTGTCCATTAGCACTTACATGCTTCAATTCCACAGTTTTATTTTAGGGATTGTTTTACAACGAGGATGGAGAAGAAACGCCAGATGATTTAGGTTGAGTGAGTGTGTTTTTAATTTGTTATTAATTGGTGCTGGATGGTGAAGGAATTTTGCAGCAAAGAAGCTTCACGTTTCTGAAATATTGTTGTAAGCAAAGGTGGTGGTGGAATCAGGTTCAATGTGGTTATGGCGGTTATCAGATCTGTTTATGTAGATAGTTGAAAAGCCTGCAATTCTAGGTGTTGGTGCTTTCAAGGCAATTGTTTAACTGATCTTTTTTTTTCAATTCAAAACACAGCATCTTTTTAATTCTAAATTCTGTAACAGGTTTCAACAAGCGATTAATTGATGACCTACTTGTGGAATCTTTGGAAGCTATGCGCTACAAGCCTTGCAAGGATAAAAACTTGACTTCATTTAATCGCCTTAAGATAAATATAGAAATGTTACTGGAAGGGACTGTGCCATCAAAACAAATGGAGAAATTAAAGAAAGACAACAAAACCACGGAACAAATTCTGGAATTATTAACGGATGAGAAAAAGCGCAATTAATGAAAATCATAATCGTAATTTAATTAAGTAAGTCCCTTTGATATTATTTAATCATAACGTATTATTATACCAATTTCGACTTAAAAATTATTGTTTTCTGATATTTTATGTGTAAGAAAAGACTGCCACTACTATTATTTTTATTTATGGACATCACCAAAAATTTAGTTTTAAAATGTCAGCTACTTTATAGTTTGGCAGGAAACCAAGCATTACATTTTTAAGAGCAATAGCGCACTAGCGGCCTGCGATATAGATTTATTATTAGGACAACGCCATGGAGCACGCGCACGCGGCCAGCGGTCCCACCAATCCGCGGCGTCCAACAAGCAATCTGCGGCCCGTGGTTTTAATCGGTTTTATGTGTAAAGCGCAGTTGCACTGACGAATGTAGCTGCGGTTTTGACCGCGAGTGCGCTATTGCCCTAATAGTTGGCTTATAATGGCAACTTGGTGACTTATAATCGACTTTATAACAGCAATAGTTCCTTAGAAATGTTGTGCATTGATGTTTTGTATCATGTTGAATCTGAGGATTAAGGATTCTGCCTATAGCAATAAAATTGTACCTTTTATCAAGTTCATGAATAATTGGTTGTGTGTGTGTTACAATTCATATTAAATCATCCTATCATATTTGTCTTACTATAATATGTAAGCTAATAATAAATTGTATTTAAAAGTAATAATAAAGTATAAATTATATTTAGCAATAAGAATTGAATTTTTACACTATGTAACAAAAACCCAATATTACAAGCCTAAAATACATCAAAAGTTTTATTCAGTTCATATCTAAGTATTTTCATGTGTTCAGACAAAAATTAATAAAGAGTTATATACTATATTGATATGATTCATAATATAATATGCAACCTCTATGTAAAATTATAAGACAAATTTTCAAATATTTTAAGTCATAATATGTGGCTGAATAATAGTTTTACCATATTCTTACAAATAAATTATTAATACATATTATTATAATAAATAAAGGGTTTTTGTCATGGGTGCTTTATATAAGAATTGATTAATTTGTTAAGCTGCGAACCAAAAATAAAAGTAATAATATTTATCTTCAAGTTTTATGACAGACAATGTTTTTTTGATGTTACAATGATTACTTGAATGCTGTGCCATTATATCCATTTATTTATAAAGTGATTAGTGTATTGTTTTAAAATATTATTTTGTTATGCCACTTTTTAATCAATCACTTGTTGACATTTTTTATATAGCGCAAAACCAGTGCCATTATGTTTAGTTTTGCTTAAAAAAAATTATATACATATATTTAGATTCATGAAAACATTTTTTAGTTTAAATTGTTATATGAAAATTTATTTTACCTATTGGATTATATATTTTAATAATTATTTGTAATCTTAATATTAATTTACTATGTTAAATCAATCCAATTTTACTGGTCAAGTTAATGTAATTGTTTTGTTGCATCTACATTTCGTAATGAGAAGTACTATAATTTTAGAGGAAGACGATTTGAAGTTTTTTTTTTAAATATTTGGTATATCTTACCTTAAATCATATTTTCCTAGTAACATAATATCAGTGTTGAATAAAATTCAGTTTTCTGTGTGTTAAATAGATATAAAATGTATTTAGATATTAAGAATTAGCAACTGCCTACAAACTTGTTTGCTATTATGTATAGCAGAAGTGTTATGCTAATTGCATTGAATTCAGTTAAGTAGTTTTCACGGGAATCAGTGAATAATATCCAGATATGGTGAAATAATAGCTTATTAAGATTGCACAGGTGTGTGTGGTTATCTTTTTATACAATTCTTGCCAGTTATTCGAAAAGGTTTTAGCCAAAGAAGCTTTAAAACTACCAAAGTGATGTTGAAAGGAAAAATTGTATTGTTTATGTCATAGTAGATCTATCTGTGAGTTATTATTATTTTATTTAATAATACATATTGGTATACTTGAGCACTGGCCAAAATTCCCAAAGATAGATGTAATAAAATTAGTAAATGTAATTTAAATTACCAAATATTAAAATTATACTGATTTTAAACACATTTTTTTTTCTCAGTATATGGTATCATTGTCTATACATACTGATTATCTGACAGTCTATTACAGGCTTATCATAGCTAAGCTCTTTAGGTAAACAAATTCAGTCAAAAATGTGACTTACTGAATTATGAAGTTGTTGAAACATACATATATTGTCCATTGCATTGATAATTTTTTTATCCTCTGATACTACACTTATATATTGTAGTGTTATAATAATGTAATGAAGTGGTTTGATTATAGAATTCTTCTTTTTTAATTTCAAAAAGTTACTTCAGTTAACTTTTAATTCTTAACACTTAGTAAATTTTCAAATATATAAAACTTGATGCTACTTGTTTTTTTCATAATTTTTGTAGACACTGACATTCTTCTCCAAAAGTTGGCTACAATTGGGTGTGGACCTGTCTTGCTTAAGTTTTTTTCTAGTCACCTATCAAATCGTAACCAATATATTAAATATGGACAATATATCTCGCCTTATCCAACAAGTTCCGGTATTAGCCAGGGTTCAAACCTGGGATCGATGATAATGATTAATGACTTTCTAAATGTTATTAAATCTTCCAACGTCCTATTATTTGCCGACGAAGTTAAGTTTTTTGAAGTAGTTAAGACTAGCAATGTCTGTGTATGCAACTTGATTTGCATAAACTGCTGCATTGGAGCGAATTAAATAAACTCGACTTTAATTATAACAAATGTGAGGTAATGGCCTTTAGTGCCTCTCCGAATAAAAATACTCTGCGACTATAGCATAGGATCTAAAGTTAGATCAGGCGCGTAGGTCCCCTTATTATGGGGACACGATTGAAGGGGTGCCAAAGAAGTTCCTTAGATTTTTTATAAACGAAGGTACAATGTTTTTCCTTAGCTCTACCCTACTAAGTTCTTGATGGGGGTTTTAGGGTATAATTCATTAGATTTCGTAGGGATTTAGCTGTACCTAATGAAATTTGGTTTAAACGTAATTAAAAGCGAAACGGAAAGCGCATACTTGCTGGTAGAGATCATGAGAACATACAGGAACGGACATGTTACCTAATACTTTTACTGTACAAGCAAGTTTTAATTGCGCAAAACTCTCTTATTTAATAATTAATCGGTGAACTGCAGCAATTTTAACGCACAACGCTTTTGAGGAAATTTCTTGGACTGCGTAGAACAGAACGAGCCATCATATCCCTGAGTTGTAATGACATGTCAATCGTCAGTCTAAAAATCCGAAATCCCCACGTATCTATCGGATTCGGATAAAAACATCCTTCTGTAGATGTCACAACAATAAAAAATTGAAGTTGTTGTTTTTCTTTATTGTAAAACAATACGACGGGATGTATTTTGAAAAACCTTTTACCATTTTCATTCTATTAAAAGTGTGTTAAATTTTATCACAATGGGAACTACAGGCCAGTCTGTAACATTAGCTAATAGTATTATTGGAGTAGGCATATTGGCCATGCCTTTTTGTTTTCAACAAGTAAGTAAACTGTTTATCTTACATATTTTAATCACCCTTATTTAAAAAAAAATGGTGTTTATTCTATCTTTATCTTGCAATCGTAAATAAGAAGAAACCCTTTTGTTTTAGTGTGGTGCACTCTTAGCAACTTTAATTTTAATATCTATGGGTTTAGTATCAAGACTCTGCTGTTATTTCCTTTTAAAAGCTGCAATCATCACAAGGAGAAGAAATTATGAGTTTCTTGGTAAGTGAAGAAAACATAGTTACTATAAAAATCATTTAAGTCATCATTATAATTAATAAGTATGTAAGTAAAATTCATTGTATATATGTAGATATTATTTAAGTTTAATTTTGCCCAAAATAAATCTTTAATTAATCTGCTAAAACTCTGAGAGTTTATTTAAACTAAGGTCTTACAAAATATATAGTTTCAATTGTTTTATGTTTTACAGCATTTCATGTGTTTGGTCCATCGGGAAAGATGGCTGTTGAAGTTGGTATTATTGGGTTCCTAATGGGAACATGTATTGCATATTTTGTGGTGGTTGGTGACCTTGGCCCACAGATTATATCAAAAATGTTTAATATTAACCAAAGTGATATGTTAAGGTATGTACTTAAATTATACTGTGCAATTGTAAAAACTAATTTATGGAACTAAGAATAAATATAATTTTTTTGATTTAAATTTCAGAACATCAATTATGGTAATAGTATCTCTAGTATGTGTGCTTCCACTTGGTCTTCTAAGAAATGTCGACAGTTTGAGTAATGTCAGTGCAGCAACTATTGCATTCTATTTCTGTTTGGTTATAAAGGTACTTATCCATTCTTAGGTATTTAGTATCATTAAAAAAACACTTTTTAAAAGGATTAAAGCTATGTATTATTATTATAAACTTATAATTATTTACATAATTTTAAATTTAAAGAAAACCCATGTTTTGCATGCTTTACAGCGATATGATATTTAGTATCATGTATTTTTATATTAAGTTTAAACAGAATTTAATTATGTACAAGTATTTTGTATTAATTTATTACTGCTAGTAATTTAAAAAAAAAACAACCATATGGGTCTTTGCATAAATTTATTGAATTTTATATAAAAATGTGTTAAGGCAATAGAATAATAAATAAATATTATATTGAGACCATAACACATTCCGAGTGCATGTCTCCTTGTAAAATTATAAAAAAAATTATCATTTCAAAAATAAAATAATATTCTAATTTATACACAAACAGAAATACTTATGTTTGAACAAAGCAATAACGCAAGCTCTAATTGAAATATATGCATAGGTTATATTTGAAGCTGGTTCTCAAATGTTTGCACCAGACTGGCAAAATCGTATTGAAATGTGGAGACCATCAGGATTGTTGCAATGTGTGCCTATCTTTTCCATGGCATTGTTTTGTCAGACGTAAGTATATATGAAATTATACTCTTACAATGTTCATCTATATACTAATTCTTATCCTACATACATATTTGCTTAGTGTGTCCAGCGCTGCATCTAATTTGTAACTCTGTTATTATTTTTAGATTTAATTTGTTAATTATTTTAGGCAGTTGTTTGAAATATTTGAATCGTTGCCATCGCTGTCGCTTGAGAAAATGAATGTTGTGACAAAAAATGCTATCAATATATGCGCATCTGTTTATTTCACACTCGGACTGTTTGGATATATTGCGTTTAGCGAAAATCAAATATCAGGTAACTTGTCGTATTTTTAATTGCAGATATGTGTGTGAGTAAAACCCATTTTGCGTTTATTAAGATTTTTTTTTAAATTCTTTGACATTGGTTGGTATAAAACATCGAAAAGGAATCGGTTTAACCCAGTTGAAGATTTAGATTCAAAAACTATGCCTCCCGTATGTCAAAGTTGTGCATGTGACGTATGGAAGTCCTACTTAGCGTTAAGTTTTGATATCTTACTCTTGGACCCTAGTGAATGAAATGTGTCAGTCACAGAAGCCATTTTAACACGCACACACAGATCTGAAACTGTTTATAACAAAATGTGATATAAAACGTGATTTAATCCGAAAATATTTTAATATTGTAAGGTATAATTACATATTTCAGGCAACGTCCTAATGAGTTTAAGTCCTACAATGGCGAGTGACGTCATTAAACTAGGCTTCGTGATGTCAGTTGCCTGCAGTTTTCCACTAATAATATTCCCCTGTCGGGCCAGTCTTTACTCTTTTTTGTATCGGAAAGTGAGTACTAAAGTTTGTTTAAAAAGAAATAAGAATAACCAATTCGTGATAGGTCGGCGACGCACTTGTCGCACTTCTCGCAGTGTGAGTGACCGTACGTGGTATTAACATAATGAGCCTACTGCCTGCTTTTCCCCTCTATCAAATAAAACACATATCATATTATTACACGTATCGAGACGATTTAATGAATTTGTGTCCGCCGAGCCTACCAGCAAGAAGACAATTTTACAGCTAAGTTAGAAATAATAATAAAAAATACAGTCAAAATCTACTATAACAACCTCAAAGTTACGACTCATATTTGGTCGTATAAACCGATAGTCGTTGTTATAAACAACTAGAATTCAGTCGGGACCTTTGATTTTGGTCTATATTGACGTAAAACGATGTCATCATAAACGGTTCTGACTGTACTATTAATCTGTATTACTATTTGATATGACGTATTAATCTTCATATTTTAGGAAAATTAAGCAATTATAAAAATCTTTATTGATTAATTTACATTTGAATAATCAAAGATAGAGAATAATCTCTAATTTCGCTTAGCAGTTTTTGTCAAAACGAATACAATTTCCGTGTAAGGAGTAGTTCATCGTAAGGCTTCAATAATATATTGACCAGATAGTGTCATAATATAAACCAATACCGTACTTACGCCCTTGGTTAAACACAACAAATACCCAAAATCGATCGCTTCTGCAGCACAAATATGGAGTTAATATCAGCAGCAGCAATCCACAGTAGACATCGTAGGTCATAACGCTGTGAGATTAGTATCGCATTATATCGAAGAGCCTTTTGAATTAATAGCAAACATAATTTTAGGTCCATCCCTCACACCATGATCACATAATAAACCACTCAATACCAGAAAGCACGTTCCGGTGTATAACAGTCGCGATAATCGCTGTTTCCCTCTTCATCAGCCTCTTGTTACCGAACGTTGAGTTAGTTCTGGGGTTGGTGGGGTCTACTATTGGAGTGTTGGTGTGTGTGGTGTTCCCGGCCGCTTGCTTTATTAATGTCACGTTTAAGAATACCAACGAACGGGTGTTGGCTAAGGTAAGTTTATAAATATTATTAAATTTATGTACTATTAACAACAACGTACAGAAATTCCAGTAAATTAATAATTATAATGCATATTGTACTAATTTTGTTGCATAAATAAACTTAAAATCGTATATTGAATCTCTAATCAACATAACAGAAGTTCCAGTAAATTACTAATTATAATGCATATTGTACTAATTTTGTTGCATAAATAAACTTAAAATATATTGAATCTTATATTGAAATTTTTAATTTGCTGACAATACCACAACATTCATCAAATATTAGTTGAGTTTAATCTAATTATTGTATAGTGAAAGTAAATCCATCTAAGATTAATAACGTTAAATAATTAAACTGTGTTTGTATATAAGTTTACAGTTGTACTGGGATTAATAATACTTGTACTCGGCACATATGCAAACTTACAAGCAGCAGAAAACACGAGAGACAAGTATGACGAGAAGTTCATAACACAAGAAAAAATCGATAAAATTGTTGAAGATTTCTTTGAAAAAATGGAGAAGACAGAAGGTAAGTGACGTTAAAATTATTCATCTTTAATACAAAAGTATTAAACTTAGGCCAAAATATTACTTTTATTTTTTATTCAGGAATACCTAAACCCCATGCAATTGAACCCAAAAAAGATAAGAACAACAACGATGTAAAAGATTCAGTAGCCTTACCACCAAATCCTGTACCACCTGAGTCACAGTCAAATGAGAAACCTAAATCTGTAATTGAAGATAAAAAAGACATTATTCCTGATGACAAAGAAAAAGAACTGAATATAAAAACATCGGATGAGCAATTACAAAATGGAAAAGCTATAGACAAAGAAAAACAAAATGGTCAAGCAAATCCTAACATAGTCAAAGTAAAAAACGTAGGTGAAGAAGTTAAAGACATTGAAGAGAAGGCCAAAGAAGTAAAATCACACCAAGAAAAAGTCGACATGGATAAACATAAACAATTAATGGAAACAATCAAACAACACGGGCAGGAACAAAAAGAGTTGATAAAAGAACAAAAAGAAATATTAGATAAACTAAGAAAGACCAAAAACGAATTGGAAAAGAATAAAAAGGAAAATGATGACGAGGAAACTAAAAAAATTGCCGTGGAGAGCATTCAGAAGATCGCTAATATGGCGATACAAAGTTTAACTGGAGTTTCGGATAAACCGCTTGAAGTTAAAGGCGAAAAGAAACCCGAACAAGAAATAGATGATGTAAACATTTTGAAGAAAACTGCAGAAAATTTAGACGCAATCAAAAACAGAGAACTTAAAGAAAAATCTGTTAATGTTATAGAAGAAATCGTAGAAAAAGAAGTTCAGAAACCAAACGAAGATAATTATCGTGAAAATTCCGAGCCAATGAAAGTACGCGCCGAAGAAGCAAAGACAGATTTAAGAAATAAAGAAAAGGCTAACGATATTCCTCCGCTACCTCAGAAACAAGAGATGAATGAAAATATCAAATCAAAACACTCGCATTCCCCGGATGAGCCACAATCGTACAAACAAGGCGAAGATCAACTGCCAATTAAATTAAAAAATAGCGTTGGAAGTGTTCCTCTAGCAATAGCTTTAAGCGGAAGCTCTAAAATAAACAAGAATTACCAACCGAAGTTAGTCGAACAAAATGGTGCTAAAAATATAGATAACGTTGATACAATATCTGTACAAAGACAGAAGCGAGAAGTCGTCGATTGTACGGAAAAGACAACTTTGAAACCTGAAGACAGGGAGATTTGTGAAAATTTAATAAACAAGGAGGTAGAACAAAGTGAAATTTTGCCAAAAGTGGATTTAAATAATGTTCTTTCCAATTTGCGACCGGTACACATAAGATCTCTAAAAAGTTACGTTGAAGATAAACAAAACCAATAACTTTATAACCTTACTTAAATTATTTTAATTCAGCCATTGTATATTAATTGTGTATTTTTATAAAGTGTATTAAAGGTACAAAATTCCAATCCAATAGAAAATGTAAGTATTGGACAGATTTCAAAACGTATTTCCAAAAAAAAAAAATGTTTTTATTGAGACATAATCTTTGTAACAGAAATTCTAGATTTTTCTGACTTTTGAGTATTATTGAAGGTAAATAAATAATGTATTAAAAAACACTAGATTGTTTAATATTTATGATTTGTTTGATTAATTTGCATTTATTTATTTAGGAAGTTCAGCCCACTGTTGTTTTATGTAGCATACTCCTTACTCATAAAGCTTCGACCTCTAAAAAAGCTCTTATTTTGTTCTATAAAATGCATTTACTCTACAAAAGCTACTATTTAAATAAAATGATAGCAACCGCTTAAGTTGAGAAGCGTTTATAAGTAAGGAGTTTAAGGGTTGACTATCGATCTTTGATCTCATTTTTGTGAGAGCTGGTTTTATAATTGTTGGGTATTTTATTGATTATTTAATGTTAATTAAACATATATTAAATTGTTCGTGCAAACTCTATTTCGGCCCTAATTAAGATTTTTTTTTAATTGAAACTGGTAGGTGGCGTAAAATATTCAGTTGCTCGTTATTAATGCTTATGCCTTACTGTGGACCATAATTAAGGCTGTTTGGGTCTGTCAATCCGTGACAAAGAAATTAATTGAGATAATAAGAACATTTGTACTAAAAACGAATAGTCATAATTCCAATCGTTGAAGAACTGGCGCTTATAAAGCTTTCTTGATCATGTTTTAGGGGTGATATTTCTAGTTATGAATCATGTATGTGATCGCTTGACTGAGTGCTAATAAAGTATTTTAATATTTATGTAAATCGTATTTTTATTTAAATATTTAATTCCCTAAGTAAGGGTGGTTTAAAACACAAGTAAAAAAGCTTTTGTATGCAATAATCCGAATTGCCATCAAAAATAATGATTGCACAGAAAAATACGACTAAATAAACTACAATGTTCGCGGCGTACGCCTATTTATCTTAAAGCAAAGCTTTTTAACCAATGCAAAGCTAATAATACCTATGAACTCTTTTTTTCTAAATATAGCATCTACTTGTATATTACTTACAGTAGTTTTTCTAAATAAAACTGCATTTTATTGGTTACAATCTTATTATTTATTAAGTACGACATAATGAGATCAGCAAATAAAATTAGATACAAATAGTAACTTTTTTATTGCATTATTAAGGCAGATCTTGTTTCGTGGGCGTCCACGCTTCTTTTTTACCCAATAGGTACATTTTTGGCTTCTGCAGGTGGTGCCATGTACTTGAGTCGGATCGCAAATCCGATGATATGCTTGCACGTTAAGTTCTTTAAAAAAATGGGGCAGAAGCATTTTCCGTTCATCCAGGCGGTTTGTTGGGTGGGCAAAAAAGCATCAAAAGTTTTCCAATCTTGATTAAATGGAATGTTATTTGCTGTTGACCTTTCTATGTAAGTATTTAAGTCCGGAATCAGATTCTAAGAATTTGAAATTTTTGTCAAGTTTCGCCCATCGAGAGTCCAGTATTTCAGTTTTATCGGAGGTACAGTTATAAATGGCTCTAGTTTATGATTTTCCGATCATTCCTTGACCATGTTTGTTGCGACTGAAAGCAATCTAGACAAAGGAAGTCGTTCTCACAAAGTGTGGCTGTCTTTTATACCTCTATTCAATGATTCTAGAGCATTGTTTGCCACTGGAGAACCTTCGGCTTATCCAAGATACCAATTTGGATTAAGTGAAACCCACTCCTGTTTGAAATATGCTAAGCATCATGTTTACGTAAAAACGCACGTTGAAATAACGTAGGAGAGGCAGCTGAATGCAACGAGTAGATCAATTTTTCTACATTGTTGTGTGTTTTTTTTTGGGTGTGCCGAACACATTTTCACAAAAGTTGAAAACCATTTTGAATGCTTTTCGCTGCGTCGTAAACAAGGGCTTTGGCTCATTATTCTCATGATCACGATCGCAACCTGAGGCAGCATCGGAGTTTGACTCAAAAAGTAAATAAATTTGTGCTGAACACTAAAGAACGCGGTAGTTGGCTTTAATAACGGTAATACTGTTTTTTACCGTTGGTAAAATCTCATTCGTTTGTTAAATGGTTCCTCTTGCGGCTCTGGTTCACTTTACGAATACACGAGCACATAACTTTGTTGTATGTTACTTGAAGTAGGTATCAAAGCGTCAAATTCCATGGAATATCAGTTAATTTATTATATATATCAGTTATTAACAATAGAAAAAGTCAAATGCAAACTAATTATCAGAAATATTGCAATTATAAATTGTTTCTTATCAGGTTATCACTCCGGGGCGCCGGCGCAACAAAACATTAAATGAATATAAACAAACACTCACGAAATATTTCTATTTCGCTCTTACGCGCGAGGTATGCGGTTAAGCCCCGACAAATGCAGTGAAAAAATAAATCGTTGCTATATTATTCAATTTGGCGAGCATGTCTTCTTGAAAACTACGACAAATGTGATGAGCAAGTTTTGTGGTGCTCAATAATATACAAGTATCATCTACATTCGCTCTGGTTAATTTGCTGTGCAGTCAGCAGTTATGATAAGCATGCAGTATTTTCGTACCTAATTAAATTTATTTGTATCGCATTATGAGGAAAATAGTAGTCATGCTGATGTATATTTTCGAATTATATGCAGTACTTGTTTTGTTAGGCATTTAGTAAATTTGTAGTGAAATAATAAAAGCATAAAAATGATGAAAATATATTGATATGCGATTAATAATTCCACCACGAGTAACTAAATAATTTATTTTATGTTTTATATTCACAAGACTGCTATTGTTACCATAACACAAATTACGGTGGTTTAACGTTTTTTTTTAAATAAAATAAAACGGGGCAAACGGGCAGGACGGGCAGGCTCATCTGATGTTGTTATACCGTCGCCCATGGACACTCAATGCCAGAGGGCTCGCGAGTGCGTTGCCGGCCTTTTATTATGAGGTAATATACCATTTAGATTGTATAATTTTGTAAATAAATAAAATTAACCAATAGGACTGGTCTATTTATGATAAAGATTGGGATATGATTTTATTATTAAAAGAGGAATTATAAAAAAAGTATTTATTTGACTAATGTTATATTACAAATCCAGGTCGCCCAACATTATAAATTAAATTAACCTAAGTATCCATTATTCCTGAACATCTTGCTTCTTCTCTGCGACCTTTCGAGTTCTGTAAAAGTAATTTACTAAGGTGATAAACCTGAAATTAAAACTAAATGGAGCACAACACACGTACTCTTTTTATTAGGTCTATGCCTCAGAATCTATTTCATGATCATTTTTCAATCTAATAGACAAGTAGGTAGCAGCCACCTGTGACTGACACACGCCATCAACTTTTTAGATACAAGACATGTTGGTTTAGTCACGATGTTTTTTTCCTTCACCATTCCGGCGAAGGTTAAATGCGCACATGGAAAAAAATCCGGGAATCGAATCTACGACCACAGGTGTGAGTCGTACGCTAAAGCCACTAGGACAACACTGCTCAACACTTAACTAATTTTGACAATCTCCGAGTAATTTGTCGCCAAACATACACTTAAGAAATCTAGTGCACAGATTGGATTAATCTGCTTGGATGCCTAAATAGACCACAATACTTGATATACAATTAAAAAAAAACACACATATTGGTCAAATTTGTATCTTTGACATACCTTTTGCCCGGTTCTCGAGTGTTAGAAGATTGTATGGAAGCTCTACGCGTGCTTCGACGGGTCGGAGTGATCGCACTTGTATCCGAACCCGCGGGAGAAGCCGGGTTACTTTCCATGTCCCTCTGATTTATTCGTTAAGTGTAATAAAAATCGGTCCGGTTACGATATACAAGTCGCAGTAAAGTAGTTAAATCAGAGTTAATTGAATCTCTAGACGGTTAATTAAAAATCGATATTCAATCAAGTCGCTAAAGTTCCGTCAGACAAGTGAGTGAACGAAACGTTTCCTAAACGTTCCTAAGCAACAAGACTAACCTAACCATTAACCATTAACCAATAAAGCAAAACACAGAAATTCCAAGCTCTCAGTTCTTCACGATCAAACCGAAATAACAATAACAAATGAAACAATCATGGCGGAGTCTTGTTTTACATTTTTAATCAACACGCTGGCTCTCGGTCAGACAGTTAGTTAAACGTTGTCGACGCTGCTTTATTTAATTAAAAATGCTAGCGACTTGATTGAATATCGACATTTAATTAACTGTCTAGAGATTCAATTAACTCTCTGATTTAACTACTTTACTGCGACATATTAGATTTGACGAATATTGAAATGATCCTAATCCTTGGGATTGATTTGCTCCAGTTCAAGCAATTGTATGACTCAAAACTTAGCAAATAAAAAGAGTTGCGGAGAGTTTCTTGCCCGCTCTACGACCTTGACTTGCAAATGTAAGAATTAATTTAACATCTTTTCTGTTGACGCTCATAAGTGTACATGGTTATATGAATAAAGTAAGTGTGAGTTTGAGGGTGACCACTCCTCAAGAAATATGACAGACGTTTTGAAAACAATTGTACACATTTCATTTACTTTGTTTATTTTGTATTCTATACGTTTAAATAATTTTTCTGTTGCCATGCCTACAATTGATTTGCCAGTTATTTTAATAGGAGACAAATAATAACGCCAAATAAAGTATTAAAACATTAAATATACATGTACGGTTCCTGCGTGCTTTAAATAATAATAGAGGTTTTTTACTCTATATTAACCACTCGCGTATTACAATAGAATATGAGCGAAATAATGACGTGCTAATTGCTATGTACCTAATGAATACAATTTTAACAGTCAAAGAGAGTGCCTTAGTTAGGCTATGCTCTCGGGGTGTAACTCCTATGATTAAGTTAATTGCTATGAAACGAATAACTGTAATGTAGAAGAGACTGCCGGCGTCTGGCTATACTCTTGGGGCGTAACTCTGACAATTTAGGAAATCGTCAAGCTTATAAGTGATCAAAATGTACAGCCTTGGCACGTACATATGGATCATCACGCTTATCAAACTAAGAAAGCCTGAGTGAGCAAAATGTACAGCCTTGGCTCGTACACAGGGATCATTACGCTTATCAAACTAAGAAAGCCTGAGTGAGCAAAATGTACAGCCTTGGCTCGTACATATGGATCATCACGCTTATCAAACTAAGAAAGCCTGAGTGAGCAAAATGTACAGCCTTGGCTCGTACATAGGGATCATTACGCTTATCAAACTAAGAAAGCCTGAGTGAGCAAAGTGTACAGCCTTGGCTGGTACATAGGGATCATTACGCTTATCAAACTAAGAAAGCCTGAGTGAGCAAAATGTACAGCCTTGGCTCGTACATAGGGATCATTACGCTTATCAAACTAAGAAAGCCTGAGTGAGCAAAATGTACAGTCTTGGCTCGTACATAGGGATCATTACGCTTATCAAACTAAGAAAGCCTGAGTGAGCAAAATGTACAGCCTTGGCTCGTACATAGGGATCATTACGCGTATCAAACTAAGAAAGCCTGAGTGAGCAAAGTGTACAGCCTTGGCTGGTACATAGGGATCATCACGCTTATCAAACTAAGAAAGCCTGAGTGATCAAAATGTACAGCCTTGGCTCGTACATAGGGATCATCACGCTTATCAAACTAAGAAAGCCTGAGTGAGCAAAATGTACAGCCTTGGCTCGTACATAGGGATCATCACGCTTATCAAACTAAGAAAGCCTGAGTGAGCAAAATGTACAGCCATGGCTCGTACAATACATTTAAATGATACGCTGTGGTAGAAAATTCAAGTTCAATATAAGTCAGAGATTGTAACAAATAATTACCTTAACATCTGTACTAGCCCTTCGTCCTTTGGGTGTGTGTATGGCTTGAATGGCGCGTGTAAACGACGCGCGTCTACCACGAGTGGGCGTGCCTAAGGGTGACTCCGCCCCTGGTTCACCTGGAAAGGTTAATTCGACAAAAAACTTATATTTGATCTAGTATTTGAATTATTAAAGCTGAGTACAAGATTGAGGCGGTCGTTATCAATTTTTATTGACTTTAGAAATGGCAGCCAGTTTTAATGGAAATCCCCTTATGATACAAACTTTGTGGAGTAATCTTTGCCCTATATCGTAATTAAAATTGTTTATGCAATGTTGCCAGAAATAGTATATCTTCATAATTTAAATTTACAAATTTTAATCAAAATAACAAAAATTAATCGAATTATATTAAATTAATAAAAGCTCGATTTCTTAAATTTATTAAATATTGTTTTTATTGTTAATATAAAATATGGCTGGTAACACCGAATAGGGTAAGTGACGTCACGAGTAATGGCGGCTGAGTCAGTTGACAAATACACAATGACCTATTGGATTGTATTTTCTATTAAACCTATTTAATCTAGTGTAATTTGTTTTGTGATTAAGTGTTAAATTATAAAGAGCAAGACATTGTACCAAAACGCTTTTATTTTGAAAATTCCTGTACACAAAACTGCCAACGACCACAAAAGTCCGTCATAAGGCCGCTTTTCACGCTCTTACAAATATGTAAATTTAAATTATGACGAAATCTTTTTCTTCGTATTTCTTACTGCACTTACCAGCGACTACATCCACGGATGCGCTGCGCTGACCAATTCTAGCAGGTTTCACCACAGTCTTAACCTCCGACGTCGCGCGTCGGCCTGTATTACATACGAATATTAAGAAAAAATCGTGGCAAATTTGTTCACTACAATTAAATACAATTTTGTTCACTAATGAAATACTGAAGCCAGGCAATATGACCCGCAAAAAGATAATGTTCCTAGAGAGTTCTTATGTAGCGATGAATGGTGATTTTTTTTCTTGTATATATTATTTGTCAAACTACTTGCGTACTTACTAATGGCCCTACAACCATTTAGGTCTGGGCCTCAGATGTCTGTATCAGTTCCGTGCCGTACGCAATTGACTTTTAAGGTCTAATACAAAGCGGTTACCTCACGATGTTTTCCCTCACTGTTCAAACGAATGTTAAATGCGCACATAGACAAACTACATTGGTGCACAGAAGGTGATGGAACTTACGACTCCAGGGATAAGAATCGCACCTTGAAAGCTCAAGACCATCGTTTCTCATCCACGTCGCGACCCACGAAAAAGCCAAAAAGTGACTTTTGTAAAATATATAGTTTGTATTTATATTTATAGAGAAACGATGCTCTAGGAGAACACTGATCAATTGCTGCTGCAGGGGTTTTGACATGAAAAGACATTCGAAGCGACTTACCGCGTAGTTTGGTAGCTGAAGATGGGGGAGAAATTTGAAACTCCACTCGATCTGGGGTGCCTAACATTAGTGAGAGCTATTAGTTTCATGCACTGTACATACTAGGGTTTGTCTAGCTCATTTATGAAGCTGGAATTAAACTAAGCAAAGCGTTTAATTAAAGCAGGAAAAATAGTATTGTCTTTTGTTAACATAACTTTTACACATTAAGAAAAACACTTTTTAAACGGATTGAATCGGACAATAAATACAGATAACACAACTTTCTCTGCAGCTGTGATACTTTTGACATTCAACACCTTTTGTCTTCAGTCACCGTGACCACGCACGCTGAAAAGCACGCGAAACGTCCGAAAAAAAATTAAAATTATGTAAATAATTATAAGTTTTTAATAATAATACATAGCTTCAATCCCTTTAAAACTGGTTTTTTCTTAAGGAAAAATAGTTCTGATTGTAAATTTTAGTAATGGGCTAATAAAAACATCGAATAAACATTGAAAGAGAATTTCAACCTTACGTGGCTAGCATTAGTGTTGTTATAGCGTGAAATAGCATATCAAAAGCGACATCTAACAGTCAACTCATAACTAAGCTTACACAATGAAAATTTACAAATAATATAATAGTTTTCAAATATTATTTGAGGCTTTTTGGAACTAAACATTATACATGCTATACCGAATGTAAAGCGCTGTATTGGTAAATATTAAAAAAAATCATTTAATAAATCTTTGTAGTTATTATGTTAGGTCAGTAGAATATTAAAGCTAAACAAATATAAAAGTAAATAATGAACCTTCATGATCTGTTATATCGAGTTGTCTCAGAGGATCAGATTCCTGCGCACGCGTCGCACGCGCAGGCGATAAGACCGAACGCTCCAATACAGCTTTTTGGTGACGAGTTATTCTGAAAATAATTATTTCTATTAAATCGTTTAAATTGATGACATACTTTATAATTCGTTGTGCTATGACGCGGAACACTTGGACTTACACAAGATTACTATATTTAGGGGCTTCTGAGTGCTAAGTTTCGTATTCCAAAACCCATCATATTTTTCACATATAACAAGACCTCGACTCGACCCAACATATAACTCTCAATCTGGAAGTTTTATGACAAACGACGCACGCCTATCGTTTTAAAAGATTATTAAGTTACGCTTTAATTATTATATTTAAAACGAAAATGAAGTATTTACACCTATTTATAACTAAAAGTTGTCAAAGTATGTTTTGGGGGAGTTCTTTTTACGAAAGGTTTCTAATTTTACCGGTAATGCATAGATGAATTAAATATTAAAATACAAATTGCAAGAATAATTCGAACTCTAATCTTAGTTGGCCTTTCACTGATAGTATTATAAAAGGAGTGCATTATATTTGCAGGGTACTACCAACCAGGCTCCGGAAGATAAGCCACTCCTTATATGGAAATTGTATCGTTTTTACAACAAACTCCTAAGTGAAATTATAGGTAAATTAATCAATAACGCTTTTTATAAATTTGACGATTGTTTAAATGATCCTAATTCTTGGGATTGATTTGCTCCAGTTCAATCAACTTGTATGACTCGATATTTGACGATTCAAAAGAGTGGCGGAGAGTTTCTTTCCAGTTCTTCTTGTCTACGCCCTTGACTTGCAAATTGGTAGTAAATGTAAATTCAGAATCAATTTAACATCTTTTCTGATGATGAATAAAGTTATTTTGAGTTAGTTTCAGTTTGACCAGAGGTCTTTGAGCTAATATTTATCCAGCCCTTTGTGAATTTGTTTTTGATTCGTCACCGCGTCACCTATTAATTCCTTACCGTCTTGAAGTAGAGTATTCCTCAACATCCTTAGTAGAATCTTCCACTTCCGGTATCACAGTCAACTCCGTACTAATAATCTTCCGTCCCTTTCGCTCTTCGCTTGCTTTGGCAGATTTGCTTGAGCTGTCAGAGACGACGCTAGATGTATCATCGTCTTTCTTCATACTGGCACGAGTTCGGCGACGAGGTGTTAATTCTGTAATAATAACAATACTCAGTGAGCGGACAGTACTCGGTGGAATGGTTACCAATCCAAAAAAAAAATTATTATCTTCAAATGGCGTTTATCTATATGGCGTCATTTTATATATTACACACGAGTACTAGAGTCAGCCATCACCTCTTAGTAAACACACAAATATATAACGGAATTATAGAAGCCCCAATAGATGTAGAATTGGTCAAGCCATATAGGAAGATGAACACATAAAATATGGACTTTAAAGACTTTTCCCTTCATCCCATAGTCCTTTAAACTATAATCAAAGAACCAAGGAGAAGAAGGCGCCCTAGAATAGAAGATATAGCAGTTATACAGCGTTAGCAGGTTCAGAATGGT
Source organism: Pieris brassicae (assembly GCF_905147105.1). NCBI lineage: Eukaryota > Metazoa > Arthropoda > Insecta > Lepidoptera > Pieridae > Pieris > Pieris brassicae. The sequence goes on from NC_059669.1 coordinate 2,584,453, forward strand.
TATAGAAATCTAAGGACAGAGAAATTTAGAAAAAGCTGGACGGTCTTTTTTTCCTGACGATCTTTTCCTTTACCGTTCGACTGAATGTTAAAAGTTGAAAAATTTTAAACTCAATTGGTGCACAGGAGGGAATCGAAACTATTGTACCATTGTTTTTGAGATTAACGAATAAAAAACCACTCACAAAAACACAAATTTCGTATGCATATAATATTTAAAAGAAAATTACCTTCAAGCGGCATCACTTCGTCATCCTTTTCGGGCAATTCCCTTGAAGCGCGCCTCGTGAGTATTCTCCTTTCTATAGTTGGCGTTTTCGAACGTCTTCTCGTTCTTGGCGAATCAACCTCGGGCGTTTCTGGAATATTCTCCGTTATATCGAAAGTTGTTTTCGGTGGAGTGTTTTCTTCGCTCTGCATTGACTGCCTTCTGGTCCTTGTGGGTTTAACCTCTTCGACGTTTGTTTCTTGTCTGGATGCATTCGACACTGTTGAACCCCTACGTTTACGCGGCGTTGTCAGTTGTTTATCTTTAATCGCCTGATTTTCTGTTTCTTTGACTTCTTCAATTTTATCCTCTTTTTCTGGATTTTCCTCCAATTTGATTGCTTCCTCTTTGTTTTTATTATCACCCTGGCCTACTTCTTTTTCAGTTAGTGGAGTGGCAACATTTTCATCAATTTTAATATCTTGTGTTTGCAGTATTTCTTGATGTTGTTCAGTTGAAGTTTGCTTATGTGTTTCATCTTTATTTTGCGTATTTTCATCGGCGAAACTAGTTTCAACATCGGCTTGATCTACCAAAGATAATATATATGTATAAAACATGGGTTAAATTGTTGATTATTAATATTGATTAAATTGTATTTAAATTGATCTAAGAATTGGGAGTACCTCAATAGTAATAAAAGATAGAGCTAAGAACAAAATTACATATAATTAAAGTAAATTGATGAATAATAATTAAAATATATTTTACCTATATCCATAGGTGGATCTTTAATTTGGTGTGATTCTTCGACATGACTCACGGCTATAGATTGTTCAAATTCAGAATTGTCATCAGTCATTAGCGACATTTGAGCTTGATTCAATGGGTCTGTGGAAACCTCCATACTATCCGATATTTGATGCATGTCAGCCTTTTCAGATACAATATCTTCTAAAGCTTTTTCTTTAGATATATCCTCAACCTTTTCAATTTCGACGTTTGCCATTTCACCAATTTCAGAAAGAGCTTCTAATATTGGTATTTTGACTTGATTATCAATTTGCAACTGATCGGGATCGGAATCGGAGTCCTCTATAGATATAACATCATCTTCACCATCATTGGAATCATCCTGCTAGAATACGATTTTTTTTATCAAACTCAAAAGGACAGAAAATATTATGCAATAAATATAAAAAAATGGAACAGAAACATTAAAATGAATACAATTTAACATGAAAAAAAGTTCTGACCTCATCCGAACTGTCGGATTCTTCGTCGTCGCCGGATTCATCAGGAGACTCAACTTCAACAACTTCATTGCCTGAGTCAGTTTCCGCTCGACATTCATCATCAGATAGATCGCCTTCGATTTCATTTATCTCTCTCTCGATTTCGACGATTTTGTTCTTCTCTTGCTGTATCACTTTTGCATCTCTTTCCACTTTCCAATCTTTGTCTTCGGTTTCACTGTCATTTGTCAATAGACTAGACTGATTCGAAGTAAGAATGCTGTTATCGTCTAACACAGAGTTATTTGTATCAATCAAAATTTTGGGTGTCTTAGATACTTCGGCTTTTTGGGCTTCCTTTGCGCTGGTGTCTATGGAGCTATCGTAGCTATGTAGTACTGATTTACCAATATCTTCGTTTAAGGTGGTGAATTTTAGTAAATTGCCTTTAGCACTCTCGTCATTACTTTCTTGGGCGCTGGATTGTTCAGCAACGCTGCTCTGATAGCTGTGCAAAACTGACTCGTCTGTTAAGCCTGCATGAATACTAGTAAACGCGGGTACTTTTACTTCCGCGTCAGAACTCTTTTCGATTTGTACAGAAATACTTTCATTTGAACTTTGTAAAATGGATTTGTTAGCAATGGGAGAAAATGTCATATCCATTATACTAGATATTTGTTTGGAACTCTTCACAGGAGTACACTCAATAGTGGTTTCAGATACTTCTTCAGTTATTTCACTTTCTTCAGTCTGTTTTGTTTTGGCAAAAGTGTTCGCTTCTAAAACGATTCTCGAGAGCGATTTTCGACTCTTCACTACAATATCCTTTTTCGGCGACATATGTTTATCAGGAGTTTTTGAGCGGCTTCTAAGAGTGACAAAAAAATAAATAAAAAAGAAGAAACAAATTAGCTTGAGATAAAATGTGATTAAAATTACCTGAGATTTCTCGGATTTTCTAGAACCGATTGTTCCGTTTGTGTTTGTACCTCTATAGGTGTTATTGAGCTTCTGAAAAATTTATATAAGTTGAAATTTTAATTCATGATTTAGACTTTGAACCGCGATGCATTTAAAAAGCTAATATTGTCCATACATTACAAATATTACCAGTACTAGTTCAATGATTACTTTTGCATGGCGTCTCACTTTTTGATTCATCAATTAACGAACGGAACTTTACGCTTTTTTTAACTTCCAACTTGTCAGGTTTTAATTCCCCAACGTGGTTGTTAAGAAAAATAAATCTCAATGAATAAAAATGTGTGTGATATGTGTTTGAACTTGAGTATAACGTAAGTTTATACACTTACCGGAGGTTTCTCCGCGGCGCTGGAACAGGCAATTCCGTTGTCGGAGATTCTTTGATAACTTCAAGGCGTGGCGATTCCACGACCTTCTCTATTTTATCTGGCGTACGTAGTCTGGTTCTAAAAATGAGTAAGAATTAGAATGAGATAAAATACTCCAAAATAGAGTCAGGTATAATCTGGAAAATGCGAGGTTCAACGAGAATAACTATAAACCTATGAAGCAACAATACAATCAAATCATGTTATAAGAATTTGAAAATTACTGTAATTATTTTATCAAGCACTTTGGAATCTTAATGATAACCACGGGTTCGAAAAGCTCATTCCACTAAACTAGGAGAAACAAAGGCAAGCTTAAATTTAAAATCAAACAGATACAGTTAAAAAGTACGTACGTAAGTGTAATATGAAGTGTCAAGTATGTTATAATTGACATACCTGATCGGTTTGGACAACAAAGTAGATGTTGGGTGCGGGTCAGTGTTTCGCTCAAGTTTAGGCATCTCTGGAATGGCGGGCAATGGGGACGAGCGAGGACTTATTTCGGGCGTACGCGATCGACTTCTACAAAAATATGGGAATAGTATAACGATTATACTCGTAAGCAATATTAGGGTAGTGAAAATTATTATTTAATTTATAATCTCTGCAGAATCTTAAGCAGAATAACTAAGGTAGATTCCACACTGAAATTAAATAAACTTAACTGAAAATGGGGAAATGGAAGAGAAAAGTGGGGCAACAAAGCTGGTGCCCAATGTACAATAAACGCAATAGAGGACGACAAATTTGAAGGTGGAAAAACCTGCTCGCAATAGAGGACGACAAATTTGAAGGTGGAAAAACCTGATCGCAATAGAGGAAGACAAATTTGAAGGTGGAAAAACCTGCTCGCAATAAAGGAAGACAAATTTGAAGGTGGAAAAACCTGCTCGCAATAGAGGAAGACAAATTTGAAGGTGGAAAAACCTGCTCGCAATAGAGGACGACAAATTTGAAGGTGGAAAGACCTGATCGCAATAGAGGAAGACAAATTTGAAGGTGGAAAGACCTGATCGCAATAGAGGAAGACAAATTTTAAGGTGGAAAAACCTGATCGCAATAGAGGAAGACTAATTTGAAGGTGGAAAAACCTGCTCGCAATAGAGGACGACAAATTTGAAGGTGGAAAAACCTGATCGCAATAGAGGAAGACAAATTTGAAGGTGGAAAAACCGGATCGCAATAAAGGAAGACAAATTTGAAGGTGGAAAAACCTGCTCGCAATAGAGGAAGACAAATTTGAAGGTGGAAAAACCGGATCGCAATAAAGGAAGACAAATTTGAAGGTGGAAAAACCTGCTCGCAATAGAGGACGACAAATTTGAAGGTGGAAAAACCGGATCGCAATAGAGGACGACAAATTTGAAGGTGGAAAAACCTGCTCGCAATAGAGGACGACAAATTTGAAGGTGGAAAAACCTGCTCGCAATAGAGGACGACAAATTTGAAGGTGGAAAAACCTGCTCGCAATAGAGGACGACAAATTTGAAGGTGGAAAAACCTGCTCGCAATAGAGGACGACAAATTTGAAGGTGGAAAAACCTGCTCGCAATAGAGGACGACAAATTTGAAGGTGGAAAAACCGGATCGCAATAAAGGAAGACAAATTTGAAGGTGGAAAAACCGGATCGCAATAAAGGAAGACAAATTTGAAGGTGGAAAAACCTGCTCGCAAATTAAAGGTAGAAAGACCTGATCGCAATAGAGGACGACAAATTTGAAGGTGGAAAGACCTGATCGCAATAGAGGACGACAAATTTGAAGGTGGAAAAACCTGCTCGCAATAGAGGACGACAAATTTGAAGGTGGAAAAACCGGATCGCAATAAAGGAAGACAAATTTGAAGGTGGAAAAACCTGCTCGCAAATTGAAGGTAGAAAGACCTGATCGCAATAGAGGACGACAAATTTGAAGGTGGAAAAACCTGCTCGCAATAGAGGACGACAAATTTCAAAGTGGAAAGACCTGATAAAGAAAACAGGAGGTGGTCCGTGGCAAACAGTGGCACAGTGCATACACAAAAGGCGGATTTAATGAAGGCCTTTGCAAGCACACAGAGAACAAAGAATTAATAGCAATATATAATGTAAATTATCTGAAATAAAAGGCTATAATTTTTATAATAATCCCGCCCGCGTGGATGTTTGTGGCATACAATAGTTGATAATTATGAAATCATTTATTGGTATCAAAGTCACGTTGATCGGTCACTATATGTTACCAAGAAAATATGCTGTTGTAAGCACATTTTAATAAATTTTATGAATTCACGATTTTCTTAAAAGATAATTTAAATCCTGTACAATACCTGTATTTTCCGGCACCTTATAACGTAAAGTTACACTCTTATACAATTAAATAATAGTTTCAATTATAATACTTTAAATATAATTAAATTTTTATCATTGTGTCATTTATGACAAAGTATCTTTTTAAAAGTCAGTTTCGGACTCAAAAAAGTATGTATATACAAAGATTAATTTGACAAAAAATACAGTTTGTCGGATTACAAACTAGTTACCAGAATATCTTGGATATTATGGTCAATGAAATAGATTTAGATTTTAAAAAAATTACATAAAAACGGTATATTACAACCTCTAATGCGATTCACATATGTTTGAAATTAATTTACTTGAATCGATGTTGTAAGAATTATGGTATTATGGCGGCAAAACTGACAGATGTCATGTTATCAATTTAATTGGCTCTACTAATGGGATAGCAGGAGTTTCTGTAGTTTTTGAGATACAGATCTTGGATGTATATAACAACAACAGGTAAATAATGTTTATAGGTAATAATTGATGTGATAACGCCTTACAAATCAAAAACTTAACTCGTTAAAAAAACTTACGACTCGTTCCGCCTGAGCCGCGCGTTTGGCCTAAGCGGTTAGATTATGACGCATTTATGCTAAGTTGTTAATATTATATATTTTCTTGTAATTAATCTGTATAATTGAAGTAAAATACAATATTTGAATTAACTTGTCTTTTGTTAACATAGCTTTGTCTGAAGCTATGTATCATTATAAACTTGTCACCGTGTTATACACGGTTTATAATAATACATAGCTTCAATCCGGTTAAAGTGTTTTCTTACAGAGTGCAAATATATGTTAATTTATCGAAAAAAAAATAATTTTCAATTCTTTTTTACGAAATAATTAAATTCAATTATTCAAAACAGATTTCATCAAAGTATTCTTATGGCTATCACGTATAATTATCCTCCGTCACCAACTTTAAAAAAAATTATGGTTCCCATAATTTTACCACCAAAGAATTAACAGAAATATTTGAAAACCTAAGCAATAATTGAAACTTCAGTAGCGCCAGTCATCGCAGCCCATGGACATCCATTTTAGTAGATGCGTTGCCGGCCTTAAATGCAGTAGATTTTTTTTTACAATTGGAGATTGGAGTGATTTCACAGTTCGCTAGTTCGTAAAAGAAAATCCGCTTCAGAAAACCTGAATTTTGCCTTACCTGGCATTCCTTGTAGAAAGAAGTGGTGTTATGGGTGAGTCATGTCTTTCAGGTGTTGTACTGCGACTTCTAAAACATGTATTATTAATTTATTAAAAAAAAATATTCATAAAGATTAGATAATTGTTGTTCTTAATGACTCCGATAAACCTTGTCTTTATATCTGAATACGAATCGTAAATTTTACAATTAAATGTAATGCAGAAATACTGACATACGAGTCGTATTACATATAGGAACTGGATGATAATCCTATTTTAATTCTTTAGTGTCTCTTAGGTCACTTTTTAAAGCAATTGTGGATAAAATATTCTGATAAACACACATACAAAAGTAAATAAGAAATATTACCAATTATATACAAATATACACTTTAGTAAAACAGATAAGGACAAACAGCTTTTATAACTTAATATATTTGAAGGCAAATAATGTAAATTATATAATAACCAAACGTTTTATAATTATTTATTTATTATTGTAATTGCAGTTATTAAAATTACCAAAATAGTTTTTGGGTCATTACGAGCTTTAAACTAACAATAAAAATAAAATTATCCTTTATAAAAAAAACCCACTTTCTTTATTAGAAATTTTTAATTAATTGATTTATCGTTTTTTTAAGCAATTATTTAATAAAAAAATATAACCAAACCTATTAAAAACCGGTATGCTCTCATTGCCGTGAATGCTTCGTCTCCCTTTAGGTGTTTTCGACACGAAACTCAACTCGACCGATGTATCCCAATCATCTGTCCTTGTCACACTCGATTGCACACGTATATCTATCTCGCTCCTTTGCGTCTCGGCTTCGGGGGATTTCGTGTACGTATACTTCGGGTTTATGAGCGTGATTGGTATATCCGCTATACTTTCGATAGAGGTATTTGGATCGTCGGATAAGCTACTATTGGCATATATAGATAGCGATTTCCTGTAATACATATATATTATTTTCATTAGTTTCTTATATGCATATATGTCAAATCAAAAAGACATGTCACAGCGACTCTAAGGCTTCGTCAATCGTTTTGCCGTATTCTGGGCATCTAGTGGCCCGAGATTTTTTCCAAAAATATACTAAACTGTGACTCGAGACAGCAAACAATTATAGTCGACGCATTATGAACTGAGGCTTCGGGTCATAAATCAAAATGATCTGTCTGTCTCGCTCGCACTTACATAAGAATGTAGAGGTGTAGTGATGTGCGTAAGAATTTCAGAGGTGCATATCGATAGCGCGATTGGTACAATCGATACGCTAATCATGTTAAGTGTTAATAGGAATAACACCACAAATCAGTGCTGAAAGCTCTCGAATTTGAGTCGACTTTCTCGGGGTCAGCTTCAATTCTTTTAAAAACACGACCGATCACGAGTCAGAGTCCTAAAAGTTTACGATGACGCATATGAATATGCATTGCGTGCAAATTCATACCATCAGTTTGATTTTTTGATTTTGATTTTGATCAGTGACAGTTATTGCCCGACGACTCAGTTGAAAAAATATATTTATTTATTAACACTTCGTTACATTACAATATAGAAGAAGAAAAAATTGAACATAATTAAATCAAAAGGAGGGCAACTGGCGGCCTTATCGCTTTCGAGCGATCTCTTCCAGGCAACCACTGTGAGTAAAGGAAAAAAAAAGGTATTAAATTACATAAAATAGGCAACAAGTGCAAAAATGATGAAACTAAAAAGATGAAAATCTATAGATAATTAATAAAATTTCCAGTACCTGGCTTTAACCGAGTCTTTATATAACTTTTTAGGTGAGAACCTTTCAGCTGCAAACTTCTTTGGAGGAGATTCCAATTTTTTGGGTTCCTCTAAATCCTGAAATTACAAAGTATATAAAACAATGATTAAATACGAAACTACAGACCTTAATAATAAATGATAACCTTTCATATAGATGCACTGATACGGTTTATATAGAATATATATATGTATATAACCTATCAGTATATATAAGCAGTTAAAAAAACTGTATATAGCTGTGTTAGTTATGAACTACTAGGCTTCATAGTTTTGTTGTTGTTTAGAAAGCTTCGCAATTACGCCATACATATTTGTGGTCCTTCGAGCCGGATTTTAATCATCGACCTATATGTATAACATAAGCAAACAAAAATCAAGCTTGTACATATCCTTATAACATTACACGTGTACAGAAAGGAATTGAAAATGTATTTCTGTCTTACTTTTAAATTTTAATGTGAATACATATAGTAAGACCACAAACCTCTTGTCCATGATCAGTTGTGTCCTGCGAAGGTTGTATGGGCACTGCTACCGGAGATGGAGTCGGAACAATTTCCGTAGGAGTCGGAATAGTAAACCTTAGATGCCTGAAATTTTATATTTTATAAATTAAGCTGAATTTTTATTTTATAGAGTTATGGTCTTGCATTTCATAGAATTTTGATTTTTTTCTTATTGTATAATACAAATTGCATACAAATGTAAGACCTAAAATAAAAATTAATTTACTTTAAGAAAAACACTTTTTGAACGGGTTAAAGCTATGTATTAAAACTTATAATTATTTTCCGTACTTTCGCGTACTTTTCAGCGTGCGTGCTCACTGTGTTTTTCTTAATGTGTAAAAGCTATTTTAACAAAAGACAATACAATTAATTTACTTGTTAGTGGAGTCGCTGTAATGTGTGTGATTGCTAGCCGTTTCCATTTCCTCATCACTCTCTCCGAGGTATCGGGATTCCGTTGGTGATGACATGTCTCTCTCTTGGTATTCCAATCTGCGAGTCTGTTTATAGAGAATAGTTTCTAATATTGGAACAAAAATAGTCGACGGGAACTACATTTTAGCGAGATGTTTGAAAAACCGAGCTCATTTTGACATTTTGGATCTGTAGATATTTTCTATATATTATATTTAGAAGTCACAATATAAAACTATTAATGTATGTATATGCACTTGACATTACGATTTACGTAATTGTTCAATTTTCAAAAACTATTTCACCAAATATAGCTAGGCGCAATTTTTTATATATTTCAGACTTAGACTTAATAAATGAATATACAAATCAGTGGCGCTACAACCTTTTCGGTCTGGGCCTCAGTTATCTGTGTGTTACGATCATTTGTCAATCTAATCGTCAAGTAGGCGATCAGCCTCCTGTGCCTGACACACGCCATCTACTTTTAGGCAAGCCGGATTTTGCATCTTTAAAAAAAAAGTAGCGTAGTAGTAGAAGTAGTAAAACTAGTTCTGGATTTTTCTTTCGATACCTTAAGTATACTATGCGGCGTTTCCGATCGTATATTATGTTTGGGGCTCTCGACGTGAGGCATTTCTAGTAAAGTGGAGATTTGCTCAGTCAGTTTGTGGCTCACGTTCAGCGCACTTTTGTTCCTCGGTGTTTTAGGTGATACATCCAGTTTCGAACGCTTCGCCGGTGTGGACTCGAATTGCTTTTCAAATATACTAAAAAAAAAAAAAACAATTGCTGAGCTCTAAGATACGAAAAAAAGGTCTTTGTTATTGATTCATGCTAATATTTGGATTTAAAGTCGGCATTCTTATGATATTTTTCTACGCACGAGACAGTGTATGCACACTTGACAATTCATTGTTACACAGCCGTGATTCGAACACACGTCCTCACGGTTGGAAGTAGCAAGCCTTGCGTAGAATGAGTATAGAAACTTTTAAAACCCGTAAAATATAACAGATAATACTAATTGTCATTTATTGAATAGAAAAACCCATTTTGTATCTCAAAATAACTAATTTAAAGTGGATTTTGGGTATAACGACCTAAAAACACAGTTAAGAAAACAATTTTTACACGGATTAAAGCTATGTATTATTATTAAAAACTTATAATTATTTACATAATTTTAATTTTTTTTCGGACGTTCCGCGTGCTTTTCAGCGTGCGTGGTCACGGTGACTGAAGACAAAAGGTGTTGAATGTCAAAAGTATCACAGCTGCAGAGAAAGTTGTGTTATCTGTATTTATTGCCCCGAAGTTGATATCGACTAAAAGTTGACAGTTGCTACTCAGAATATCAGTAACTGAACCATACATTTAACTAACTTCTTAATCAATATCTATAAACATACACGCAAACAGTCATCTTCATTCTTTAACAAACGTACTACGTACTGTAACTCTTTACAAAACACTTGCCCGTAGTATTTAGTATGTGCTACTGTTATGTGGTCATAACAAAGAATACTACATAAATCAAACAATAATACATTATGCTATGTACGTCATTAAAATATATTTGAATATAGGAACTCATCCTGCATGTGAATGAGAATTCTCGACAAGAACAGGTCTTGCATCGGCTATCTATGGCGCGTCAGTGTTTAGATTTGTTTATGACGTTTTACGTGCAATTTTAAATCGTTTGAATGGTTTGATTGTTATAAATTTACAGTTTATATGTCACTGGCCTTAGTATATATATATATATATATGTATAAATGTTCTTAATATAAAGGGAATTGAATTGATATAAATTTACAGTTTATATGTCACTGGCCTTAGTATATATATATATATATATATATATATGTATAAATGTTCTTAATATAAAGGGAATTGAATTGATATAAATTTACAGTTTATATATCACTGGCCTTAGTATATATATATGTATAAATGTTCTTAATATAAAGGGAATTGAATTGTTAAAAATTTACAGTTTATATGTCACTGGCCTTAGTATATATATTTATGTATAAATGTTCTTAATATAAAGGGAATTGAATTGATATAAATTTACAGTTTATATGTCACTGGCCTTAGTATATATATTTATGTATAAATGTTCTTAATATAAAGGGAATTGAATTGTTAAAAATTTACAGTTTATATGTCACTGGCCTTAGTATATATATTTATGTATAAATGTTCTTAATATAAAGGGAATTGAATTGATATAAATTTACAGTTTATATGTCACTGGCCTTAGTATATATATTTATGTATAAATGTTCTTAATATAAAGGGAATTGATATAAATTTACAGTTTATATGTCACTGGCCTTAGTATATATATATATATATATATATATATATATATATATAATAAACGTAAATTCTATTAAAACAGTTCAAAAACGTTTCCTTAGAAAGATTTGCAATAGTCTACACTTGCATGGTCTATTGCAAAATGTTCCTTTTTTGTTAACCTTGTAACTAGAACTAAGTCTATACGTCGCTCAGTTATTTGCTACTTTTAATTGTCCAGTTAATATGCTACCTCGCTCTTACAATTTAATTACTAATATTGATATATTTTACAACCTATTCTTACTTTATCATGATCTTAATCAGGTTTCAGTTTCTATTTAGTTTAAATTATGTTTTTTTTGTGGTTGCTTGTATGCCATTTTTCCGTTATGTAATACAATTGATGTATAAGTGTATGTGTGTACAATTTGTGATGTCATATTTTCTAGTAAATATGCATACACGTTGTTTTAGAACTTATAAATAATTTTGTCTGTCTGTCTATATCTGCATGGGATTCTTAACAAAGTTACTATAACCATACTTATGTACTAAGGTATAATTTCAATTCCAGTTAGTCCAATAAATAATAATAATAATGTTACCTCTTCGCCTTATAAAGTTTCGGAGTACAAATGAACGGAGTTTCGTTAATATTGAGAGCCCGTTTAAGACCTTTCTTCATCGTGGGTTTGTTCACCCATGTCTCGCTTGCATTCTCAATTGCGTCCTTAAAAAAAATATATATTTATGATTGGACGTTTCATAAAACGACTAATTATACGATCTGGTCTAGCCATTTACATGGTAATATTAATAATCCAGCGACTAAATAGGTCTTGGCCTCATAATTCAGATTCTCATAAGTAGGCGATCAGTCATCTGGATTCTTCATCAGAAAAGTCCATTGGTGTCGGGGATCGAACCTACAACCTCAGGGATGAGCGGAGCACCCTGAAGCCTCAACCGACACCTCTCTCTCAACGAAAGTAAAAACATAAAATAACACGAAATATCAGTCCAATTGCAGTCTGTCTCTTTTCTTCCTAGCCTAAATTCAATTTGACAGATAGAGACGAAAGATAACTTAAGAGGAATTCAATTTATGTTTTCTATATAATAGTGATTCCAAGTCATTGTGACTATGAAATAGTCGTATTAACGGTTTTAAACTGATTAGACTTTGACGTTAATTTCTGAGCTCTGTGACATATAATGACAATGACAGCTGACAGTAGCGTCATTCCTCCCATAAAGTACCATAGAAATCAAATAAAGCAATACCTGTATGAACGATGATTTGTATGTAAACGTGTTTTGGGGTGATTTCGCCTTGACGTACACTGACATCGGCTTGGGTTTACGAACTGAAAAAAAATCAAAAATTAAAAACAACTGTATTATTTAGGTTTTTTGGCCTAAAAGAGATAGCTTCAAAACTCCAACCCTCCAAAATTGTATTTCTTTTTAAATCCGTAAAAACCCCTGGGGCGAGTTTTATCTCCAGGCCGTGTAAAGACAGATGGAGTTATTTTTATTTATAATAACATATTTCAACGTAATTAAAATGATTAGTTTCTATTAATTTCTTACATGTAATTGCTGAAAAACCTCTCTAGAACGTTAATTACACGTTAATCGACTTTCAAGAGCTGTTAAACAATTCTGAAAGTTCGACATATTTGACAGCGGTCAAGACGAGATTGACTAAAACTCTGTGCATAAGGCATCGGAAGTGTCAAAATTAAAAAAAAAAGTTGGCGGAAAACAACTCACTCTATCTAATATAAATATTGATGTATATAGAATTTTAGTCAGTTTCATTTTTCATAACAATATAAAATTATAATCATTTATATACCTAATTTATCTGATTCTTTTTCAAATTCCGATTGAATTTCTAAACCAATAAAATAAATCTAATAACACACTTCCTAACATTTTTGCATGGCTGACGCACAAACCGTGAAGGCCAAAAAAAAAAAAAAAACAACTCACCGTGGGGTTCAAACTCCTGAGTGGCGAATTTAGCTACAGTAGTGGCAATATTGGGAACACACCGACACATAACTTCCACAATGACATCTCTCGCACTCTCCCGTTCCAATAAATCGCTCATCGATTCCACCGAACGACACATTTCCCGCCATTTGCCATTCGACTTTATTTGCTTGTTGTATTGTTCCGCTTCGAGGTATCTATTTAATATGAATATTTATTACCATCGTAATTTTACCTGCGTGTCTAGTAAATGTGCAGTTGTCGCGTTCCGACAAACAAACAAATATAGTAAAAACGAAAAACAATTGAATTTCCGGTAGAGGTTAATGCGCAAACTATATAAACTATAACGGATTGAAAAAAAATTATTTATTGTTGATATTAATGAAATTAGTTCTTTATAAGTTATTAAATAAAAATATAGAGATAAAGCTACAGCGCCATGCTTGTCACCAAAGTTTTTATTTATTTTTAGTACTTAATGTTCTATTAATAATTAATTTATTGCACGAATATGGTACAAAAATGTGTAAGGTGCAACATGGTGCCACACACAATGGCGGGCAAATTTGTTTTTAGATTTATATCAACTACAGTGCCTCAGGCAAATAATCATTTATTGATTTTTTTTTCCAAAAGTAAAACACCAAGTCGATTTTTAAAGACTAGTCGGAAGATCTTTTAATTCTCTTGGTAATTTTTTGTAAACCTTAATTGCCATACAAAATGTGTTTTTCCTAAACAGTTCCAGATTGATTTTTGGCACAGCCAATTTCTCCCCGTGTCTACTTCTTACTTCGACTTCTAAATATGTTTTTATACGGATTCAGATTTACATTTTTTTTTTGTTCAATCTCTAAAATACTGATTTTATAAATTGTTTCATCAATATGAAGCCAAAATCAATGTTAGTTGAACGCGCTATGCCACGTGTAGTCCATTTATCGAAACATATTACGACGGAATGGGCTAATTAAAAAAAATTCGTGACATTTATTAGGGACTATAGAACAGACATATTGTTCTGTTCAAAACGCTTCTCAAATTAGACAGGAATTTCATTTACATGTACATGTACCCGTTTAAGACGATCACGCTTAATACGATTTCTCGCATAATACGCCACTTTACGCCAGTTTCTGCAACTGGACACATACTTTCATACATTTATTAACGCTTAATACGATTCGTCATCTCGTTTAATACGCCCGAGCCGAGATGTTTAACCGAGCGCTCGTGAAGAACCCGAGATGATGACAATGTAGCATCGTACGAAGTTCAATCACAAAACGAGACCCTAAGTGATAATGATGATGACGAAGATGAGTTCAACTCCGGTTTTGTCAAACTTTTCAACAAACTTTTTTTTTTGTATTGTTTGGTCTGGTTTGTCTATTGCTTTTAATGTTTAAGTTATTTTTTCTTTGTCATCGTTTCCCCTTAAATGTTGTGCACACTTGTTATTGATGCACATGCATGTATCATATCGTGTGTTTGTATGTTTAGTTTGTGTGCCTTTTAAAATAAATAAAAATAAATTATCAGCTGTTAATGATTTAAGCCACTATGTAGCTTCTTTAGATCAAGCGAAGACACACTGCAAAAGTTAAATTATTTTAATTGCTAATGCATTCAATTCTTTCTGTCAAACCAAAATATGTAATTATTTTAAATAATGAAATTATATAATTTAATACCTATATATACCAAAATTAGAACATAATAATAAGTAGTACGTTTAATTTTCCATATCCCGCATAATACGCTTTCTCGCTTAAGATGCGTTTTTGATAACCCTGAGAAATCGTATTAAGCGGGTTTTACTGTATATTACGTATCGATTCGCCTAATCCGATCGTTTTGTCACGTGACTGACTATTGGTTATTTACACAGAGTCAAAAAGCCTATACACGAGGGTAAAACGCACTGCAAAAGTTGAATTATTTTAATTGCTAATGCATTAAATTCTTTCTGTCAAACCAAAATATGTGATTATTTTAAATGATGTAATTATATAATTTAATACCTATTTATACCAAAATTAGAACATAATACACAATAAGTAGTACGTTTTATTTTCCATATCCCGCATAATACGCTTTCTCGCTTAAGACGCGTTTTTGGTAACCCTGAGAAATCGTCTTAAGCGGGTTTTACTGTATATTACGTATCGATTCGCCTAATCCGATCGTTTTGTCACGTGACTGACTATTGGTTATTTACACAGAGTCAAAAAGCCTATACACGAGGGTAAAACGCACTGCAAAAGTTGAATTATTTTAATTGCTAATGCATTAAATTCTTTCTGTCAAACCAAAATATGTGATTATTTTAAATGATGTAATTATATAATTTAATACCTATTTATACCAAAATTAGAACATAATACACAATAAGTAGTACGTTTAATTTTCCATATCCCGCATAATACGCTTTCTCGCTTAAGATGCGTTTTTGATAACCCTGAGAAATCGTATTAAGCGGGTTTTACTGTATATTACGTATCGATTCGCCTAATCCGATCGTTTTGTCACGTGACTGACTATTGGTTATTTACACAGAGTCAAAAAGCCTATACACGAGGGTAAAACGCACTGCAAAAGTTGAATTATTTTAATTGCTAATGCATTAAATTCTTTCTGTCAAACCAAAATATGTGATTATTTTAAATGATGTAATTATATAATTTAATACCTATTTATACCAAAATTAGAACATAATACACAATAAGTAGTACGTTTTATTTTCCATATCCCGCATAATACGCTTTCTCGCTTAAGACGCGTTTTTGGTAACCCTGAGAAATCGTCTTAAGCGGGTTTTACTGTATATTACGTATCGATTCGCCTAATCCGATCGTTTTGTCACGTGACTGACTATTGGTTATTTACACAGAGTCAAAAAGCCTATACACGAGGGTAAAACGCACTGCAAAAGTTGAATTATTTTAATTGCTAATGCATTAAATTCTTTCTGTCAAACCAAAATATGTGATTATTTTAAATGATGTAATTATATAATTTAATACCTATTTATACCAAAATTAGAACATAATACACAATAAGTAGTACGTTTAATTTTCCATATCCCGCATAATACGCTTTCTCGCTTAAGATGCGTTTTTGATAACCCTGAGAAATCGTATTAAGCGGGTTTTACTGTATATTACGTATCGATTCGCCTAATCCGATCGTTTTGTCACGTGACTGACTATTGGTTATTTACACAGAGTCAAAAAGCCTATACACGAGGGTAAAACGCACTGCAAAAGTTGAATTATTTTAATTGCTAATGCATTAAATTCTTTCTGTCAAACCAAAATATGTGATTATTTTAAATGATGTAATTATATAATTTAATACCTATTTATACCAAAATTAGAACATAATACACAATAAGTAGTACGTTTTATTTTCCATATCCCGCATAATACGCTTTCTCGCTTAAGACGCGTTTTTGGTAACCCTGAGAAATCGTCTTAAGCGGGTTTTACTGTATATTACGTATCGATTCGCCTAATCCGATCGTTTTGTCACGTGACTGACTATTGGTTATTTACACAGAGTCAAAAAGCCTATACACGAGGGTAAAACGCACTGCAAAAGTTGAATTATTTTAATTGCTAATGCATTAAATTCTTTCTGTCAAACCAAAATATGTGATTATTTTAAATGATGTAATTATATAATTTAATACCTATTTATACCAAAATTAGAACATAATACACAATAAGTAGTACGTTTTATTTTCCATATCCCGCATAATACGCTTTCTCGCTTAAGACGCGTTTTTGGTAACCCTGAGAAATCGTCTTAAGCGGGTTTTACTGTATATTACGTATCGATTCGCCTAATCCGATCGTTTTGTCACGTGACTGACTATTGGTTATTTACACAGAGTCAAAAAGCCTATACACGAGGGTAAAACAGGTAAAATCTATGAAGAAATAAATAACTTTGACAATTAAATACTCACCTAGACTGTTGCAAATAGTACATAACAAGTATATCCGAGGTAGCTGGTTCATTGCATTCCTTCAGATACCTGATGAAGACATCTTCTTCCAAAGGCAATAGAGTCAATTGTAGCACTTTAGACAGATGACCGCTGTTTCTACAACCTGTAATTTGATTTTTTTTATAAGTTACAAGAATAAATTATTAATAGACTAAAAATGGTGATCATTTTCATCTGTATGTGATATTACTGGAATTGGGATACATTCCCAATGAACAAGTTTTATGAAATAAATTCTGGTGAAAATCAAAGGGAAAGTAGGGGTTAAATACCTACTTTATGATTTAGTTTTGTTTACATTTTACAGTTTATCTTTTCATTTATTGCCAAAGTTTAAAATTGTACTAAAGTGGCGGACCACCCTCCGTACTTCAAGGAACCGTGTTACGGAAAGATCGAATATAGGTGATCGCAACGTACTGTATATATGTCGGAGAATGAATATTTTAAAATTCCCGCCACTCTGAAGTTAGTCGTAGAATGCGGTGTGGTAGGGTAAGGTAGACTGTCAACGTTGACAATTGACAATACCTAGTCTGTGTGATCTACCAAATGTCAGTGGCGCGACTGTTTCGTGGCAGTAAGTGAATTCTTTAGTTACTTGAGTTTCGAACGTCGCCTACGCCGGACGTGCGCACTGACTGTGTTATAATGTAGGACGACGGTAGTAACACCAATTTTGCAATTATTAATCGCGTTGAATCTGCGACATATATTACGGTTTATATAGTGGTTTCTTTGACGTTTTTTGAATTTTTAGTTTATTTATAATATATTAAGCAATAATAAAAATAATTTTATTGTTTATTTTGTAGGAAACTTAAAATCCAAGACCCTATTTTGACTTCCACGTGTGCTTTCGTATGTATGTCTACGAGTAACATGGATACCAAAACTCAATAACAATAAATTTAGTGTTTAATGAAATTTTACTTTTTTTAAATTTTATTTTTGCTGCCCCCGCGAATTTCGTTTCTCCTTAATGAGGTTTTAGTTAGCCTTAATACCGTAACACGAAATAATAATTTCACTGTATTATCGTCACTATAATTTGAATTTGATTTACACTTCGGTTTAAGTAACACGTGGTTGGCTATGCTAACACCAAAAATTAAAAAAGTAGAAATAATTGAATTTCACGGTATTTCGTTTACTACAAAATAAATTTAATTTATACTTTAGCCTCAATAACACGTGGTAATCATGATATTGAATTGTAGCTTATATGACACGTTCGTCGGTTTACCATAGCAGTGCCATCTATTGATTACTTACTCAATCCAGTCGAAAAGTATCGACATCTGTTAGAATCTTTTGGAGTTAACAGATAATTGTGACTATAATTAAAGATCTAAGCTATCCTTGAGTTGGACCATACTGCTCACGGTGTGCCAATTTAATTTAAAATCGGTTAAGTAGTTTATGAGTCCATCGCGTTCAAGTAAGTGAGAGGAGATTTATATATATTAAGATTTATAGAACATGGGCAAACGGGCAGGTGTCTCACCTGATGTGATACCTCAATAATGCGTTGCCGGCCTTTCAACAATTGGTACGCTCTTTTCTTGAAAGTGGACTATTTATATATTAACTAATTACTAATAGATGACAAGGAAAGAATAAAATCAGACTAAGCACTATATACCAAATGTTCAAATACAAATCAATTTCAAATAAAATATTATTATATATAACCTGTTTAGTGCATAAAAAAAATACTAACCTTTAAAAAAATAATTCAGCACTTGCGTTTTGTCATCAATCGATCCAGCACTTTGCGTGCAAACTCTTACAACATCGAACGCCTCAAATACCAAACCCCTCGCGAGGTATAGTTTACAATAGGATTGCCAGTCTTCAAACTTGTCATACTCATTCACCGAATTGGCGGAGTCACCGATTCTCGCCTTAATCTGTATTGGAGCTGGCCGTCTAAGATGCAAGTATTGTAAGGCGGCTTGCGACTTCTTTTGCGCGAGCAGAGACGATAGAACGACTTGGTGTTGCCAGTCGGATAATGTGTTGCCAGTTAGGCATTGTAGTTGATCGAGTGCGAACTGAAATATTAATAATGTATATATAAATACTAGTTGCGTTCTTTATATCGCCATTTATTTTACTTAGACTGACTTTTTAGGAGCTTTATAGATACATATGAAACATTTTGCTATACTGAGCTGTACTAAGTAAAACATTTTTTTTAACATAAAAACTTTTCTCAGATATGACGACAAAAGAAAAGCTGGACAGATGACATTATAGAACTAGCAGGGAGAACTGGATGAATGTTGCTCAAGGCAAAGAGAAAAAAAAATAAAATTAAAAATTCAATATTAAAAAAGTCTAACTTAATTTTTTTTAAACTTATACTAACACAACTAATATTAAGGAATGTAAACTAACCATTTGTTGAATGGATTGATTAATAAAGCTATAATAATAATAATAGAAACATTCCTCAGATTTCAAGGAATATATTTGAAAAAAATACTAAGATTGGCCCAACCGCCTTGGAGTTTTGAACTTAGCAGCTTATTTTGCGATTAATTTAAATATAAATAATTTTAATAGAAAAGCACTGTATGTGAGTGGTAAAATAAATCACAAAATTTTACATAGCTTTTACACATTGAAAGGAAACACTTTTTTATGCGCAAATAGAGGACACCGTGAGACCTTTCTGGAAAAAACCGTCTTTAAGTCGATACCAACTCCGGGCAAATAAATACAGATAATATAACTTTCTCTACAGCTGTGATACTTTTGACATTCAACACCTTTTGTCTTCAGTCACCACGCACGCTGTAAAGCACGTGAAACGTCGGAAAATTTTATATACTTATAAGTTTATAATAATAAACTAAGTTTATTACTGTTTTAAGTTATGGAAAGAACTAAAACCATGTGTTGTTATTAAAATAAATAACAACCTCTGTAAAAATCGCCTTACTTGATTGTAAAACCAACTTCAAAATCAAATGTCAAATCGTATGTCAAAATGTTTTTGACTGATGCGTGTTTACACGCTGTCCTAGTTTTTACTTAATACTTTCTGAAAACTTTGATAAAGTTATCCAAATTAAAATCTAATCAGAAGTATAATTTCTACCTTTAATAATATATAATGCCTTACGTGAAAGTCCCTGTGGTCGAGATGCCAGAAGGCTTGCGTGGCTCGAACCTGAGTTGTGCTCAGACCAAACATTGGCGGGAATTGCATTAGACGGCGGATCACTGCCTCGTACCTAATAAAAAAAACCATGATGATGATAACTGTGAGATTTTTAAAGTCGGAGACTCCACAGTTTACTAGCCCATTAGGTTTGCTGAAAAAAATACTTATAACAATCTTTCAATGACATAAATTGTATAAAATGCCTGTACTTTGCTTTTGTTAGGAGTACCCTCAAATATGCCTGCATTGTTTTGTACAAGAAATACATTGAAGCAATAGAGAACATTCAAAAAAAGTTTCTTAAGTTTTAAGGATTTAAAGTATAGTAGATTTAATCATTTTAAAAATTGCAATTTACTCACTGTCCATCATCATAGAGCATAGAGTAGTCCAGTAACAGATATAAAAGAAGAGAATGTTTGTGCTCTTCGGATATATCTGGCAAGAGATACAGCCTTAGCAAGGCGTATAGCGATGGAGGCGGGTACAATCCACCGCATTCGCTGCCCGCCCGAGTCCAAATCCTATAAAATTAAATTAATATAAGTTAGGTATCACTATATATATTAAAATAAAGAAAATCATTAAGAAAACACTTTTTAAACTGATTGTGTGGTCACGGTGACCACGCACGCTGTAAAGCACGCGAAACGTCGGGAAAAAAATTAAAATTATGTAAATAATTATAAGTTTATAATAATAATACATAGCTTCAATCCGTTTAAAAAGTAGTAAGAAAACTTAATGTGTAAAAGCTTTGTTAACAAAAGACAATACTAAAGAAAATCATTTTAATTGATCAAAGATTTCTCTTATGTATTAAAAACGTTCTCGTATAAGGGAAAATTTGTAAATTAAATTCATTAATTCTAATAAACGTTTTTAATTTTTTATTTAGAATAAGTCTATATTCTTCAGTCACATTATTATAAGACAACAGCGGTTTAGTAATTAATTTGTATAATTCACTTGTCTATAGAAAATACTATGGTAAAGAATTTAATATATTTTCACTCACTGGTGCACCATTTGACCTCCAAATTCATTGATGATGAGCTGGTCGACATACAGAAGCGAGCTAGGGACGCAGCTTGGGTCGCCATCTATAGAGTCACCCTGTATACGATGAAGCTTTTCGCGGCTGGAGTATAAAACATCGATACGATATTAATGTCAATCCAAAAACTGGATCTATTTGAAAATGTTACAAAAGCAAAATTAAAATTAGTATTACAAAGTAAATTACATTAAAAATGTACAGATGTACGTAGCTGAGATATACAACACATATGTATAAACAAATTAATTATGAAGATACAAAATTAACAAAAAACATGGAAAAATTGCATATAAAACCTTTTAACCTGTTATTATTCCTCTATAGAGTAGCATAGCAAATGTTTCATATATTAGTATGTAGCTACAAAAAAGATAGACTCTATGGGGGCTATGGTTATGGAGTAAATCCTTCTTTAACAGGCGCAATACTAAAGGCGGGAAATTTAAAGCGCAAGTGACGCCTCTTATTCACAGACTATAAATTCTTATGTCAAATCTACAGATACTAATTGCTAACGTAAATAATTCCGTAATGAAATTTTAAATTTCTTAATTAATTAAAATATTTAGATTACGTACGAAATGTATATGTCCTGGTAAAGTTGTTAAATCAGAGAGTTAATTGAATCTCTAGACAGTTAATTAAAGATCGATATTCAATCAAGTCGCTAGAATTTTGATTTAAATAAAGCAGCGTCGACAACGTTTAACTAACTGTCTGACCGAAAGCCAGCGTGTTGATTAAAAATGTAAAACAAGACTCCGCCATGATTGTTTCATTTGTTATTGTTATTTCGGTGTAATCGTGAAGAACTGAGAGCTTGGAATTTCTGTGTTTTGCTTTATTGGTTAATGGTTAATGGTTAGGTTAGTCTTGTTGCTTAGGAACGTTTAGGTAACGTTTCGTTCACTCACTTGTCTGACGGAACTTTAGCGACTTGATTGAATATCGATCTTCCGTTTAGAGATTCAATTAACTCTCTGATTTAAATACTTTACTGTGACATATACATGTTTCACATTTTTAAACAATGGATTATTTTGGAATGATTTATTCGTAGATAGTCTATACTTTTTAATCAACAAACTAGATAATATTAGATTGTTGGTGTTTGTTTGGACCATAATGACTGAATGTCCTCACAGGTGACGATTTCAGACTGAGAATAGAAGCACAGTTCCCATAAGGCACTCTGAAGACAAATTCTCTGCAATCCAATGGCGTGTAGAAACGGAAAATGCCAATGCCGCCAACTACGAACTAAAGATTGGCAATCTTGGAATCCACTTGGAATCAGCACATGAAATCCTTATGGGATGTGATTCTATCCCACGTCTGAATTCGTTGACATAGAGCAAATTTACAGGCAAATTTTAAATAAGTATATAATATAATATATAAAAAATTTGACTACTGTTGTTATGTAATTTCACCTAGGAAAAACTTACCGCTTCTTATAAATGGCGTACAGCTGTTCAGCGGGATATGGCAGTGAGGCGTGTGGATGGTTTCTCTCGGGTAGTAAACCCACTCTCAAAAACCACTGAATCACTTGGAAATACAGAGACACGGTGCCTATACCCTTAAATTTCTCTTCTATCTCACTTAGAGCTGAAAGTGAGGCATTAAACAGAATTATTATAAAAGAAATCTCCCACATAATAAAATATATGTTAACCATTAACAATGTTTAACTCTAAAGGTTAAATATTGTAAAAAAGTTAAGTCTATCAGAAAAAAGCAACCTATTGCCGTGCCGGTAGTAATCTGTTTTGCAACACACCAAGCATTTTGACAGTTGATACAATTTCAAAGATTTTTGGTTATACCAATGAAAGGGTGAAATAAAAGATGAACGGTTATAGCCAAAGAGTGCAAAAGTAGTTAAATTATTAAATAAATCCTCTTTTCAATTTATTTTTTAGAAGAAAAACTTATTATCCTGAAATGTGAAAAAAAAATCTTCAAACGCGTCTCTTCTAAGGAGATAAGCCAATCGTGGAAAATGTATTTTCAATTATAAAACACATCTAATTTTAAATAGACTATACTAAATAAAATCATAAAAATATTTGTTTAACGTTGTTTTATAAGGAATTATCAGAATCTTACCCTCGGGCACAACCAGATTGCAGCATTTCGTAATGACGGCGTCAAGTAGTCCAGTCAACTGACTTAGCTGTTGCACGCTGTGCTCCAGGCAACGTATAACATTCCTGTAACACCACATTTAACGTTTTAGAGTCTGTGGTTGTCTCGAGCTTTTTTATGACAGGAGGCAACCAGGAATCTAAGGGACATTGAGAGCGTCAATCAAATTCAAAGCATGTACATGTTATGTATTGTGAAGTAAAACTTCTTTATCGGTGTTGGAATTTTTTTTACCGTAAATTTTTTTCGTTACACGCCATCTTTTTCTTGTCCCTACCACGGTTGATACGATGTGATTCAAAGCCATTAATAAGAAAAACATATCATAACGATAACAATGATGGTAATTCTATGATAATTAATGAAATTCTGTTATAATCTTAGTAGTAATAAGGTAATGTGAAATAATTGTATTATTTGTATTCATGTCTATGATAATAAAATCCTTTTGTTAAACTTTATCTAATTTAGCTCTATTTAACCAATTACTGTAACCAATGTGTCA
Organism: Pieris brassicae; assembly: GCF_905147105.1. Lineage (NCBI taxonomy): Eukaryota > Metazoa > Arthropoda > Insecta > Lepidoptera > Pieridae > Pieris > Pieris brassicae. The sequence goes on from NC_059669.1 coordinate 2,608,657, forward strand.
TTTTTCGATAAATAAGCTCGCAAAGAAGTTTCACTTCTTACGTGTACACTAGCAAATACACGCACAATTTATTTTTTATCTACAGCTCTCCAGATGTAAAACATCTAGTTTTTTTTTTATCGTTACCTGCACATAACTACAATACAACTACATTTGAATGTTTCGTGCATATGCGTGCACGCATGTAACCGGGTGTTACGTAGTCAGAGCTTATTACTGATAAGTGAATTGTAACAAAACATTTCATAAAGTAATTCACATACAAATGTTGGTTAATTTATCTACCACATAAATCTTTAAAATTTTAAGATCTGCAAACCACTTTTTCGTATGAATTTTGTTCGTGCTTTTAGAATGTGGACTTAAGAACATACCGCTGCCCATAGACACTAGAAGGCTTTCAAGTACACTGGATGTGAAACAAAAGACGAACGATGACGCGTTCCGATTGTTATTGAGCTCTAACACACACGACACGAAACATTACGTCCGTTGGAACAAACATAATTAATTACGGCTTCAAAATGAAGACGTCAAACGGGTCTTAGAAAATGGCCAGAAGTCATTTAATATTTAAATAACTTTATTTCTACTTACAAAATTATATTTTATTTACATGAGAAACGTAATATTATGTATATACACGTCCCAATTTTAGTCCACTACATTCACTTTGACATGGCAAATCTGTGTTGAATCAAATGTTTGAATCTGTCAAACACGCCAATATTGCGAATGTTAGATGGCAACCGATTTAACAGTTGCACACCCTCATACCCAATTGACCTCTTCAAATAATTTGAGCGCGGCTTCGGCAAGATAAGCAAACTCGCTCGACGAGTGTTGCGTGTAGTTGTGTGTTTGTTTTTTTTTTAATGATAAGCCACTATGGAGAGAGTTATTTTTTTTTTATAAAATAGGGGGCAAACGGGCAGGAGGTTCACCTGATGTTAAGTGATACCGCCGCCCATGAACACTCTCAATGCCAGAGGGCTCGCGAGTGCGTTGCCGGCCTTTTAAGAATTTGTACGCTCTTTTCTTTAAAAAAAAATACAGGTGCTATTAACATATAGTTGTTTAATCGTCATAATTTTGATTTCTTGGTAAATTTTATTAGTCTGTGTTAAAAAAATTGTATCGAAATAGTGCTTTTGTTAATTTATTTTGTAATGTTCGTAAGTGTGAAATAATTGTTTTGCATGCTGTACCCCTTATTTCAATTAAATATATGAAATTTACCAACAATGCATATTTATAGTATTTTTTTTAACAGGAATAACGTTGGTAAATAAAAAATCACTCCAATGACGTCATACCCTGAAACACGCTAATGTATTTCCCGCTAAGGATAAATAGAACTCGACGTGGCCACTGGTGCCTTCGGGCCAGTAGTTGTCATTAGTGTGTATGTGTAGTTGTCATTGTGTGTGTAGTGTAATTAGTGTTATAATTAATTTCGTAATGCATTATTGAAATAAATTGTTTAAAAACTCACCTGTCTGGCAAAGTGGCCGAAGTGAAGAGGGGCAAAATAAGATCTTTTGCGTTCTCTTTAAGTTCTATAGCGCGCTTCCAGGCCCAATCCACCTAAAAAAAAAAAAAAAAAAAAATTGAATACAATAGGGTTTAATACAAACGAGGCTCTGGTATTTTGTTAGATACAATAAATAAATCAATGGCTATTATATTTTTAGATCTGCACCTCAGATTTTTTATCTCTTTCATGATCATTTGTTACTAAGCAAGTTGACCAGTCTTCTGTGCCTGACGCACGCCATTGACTTTTTAACGAGCGAAAGTTAAATGCGCACATATAAAGGAATTCCATTGGTGTACAGCATGACCTCAAGGATGAGAGTCACATGCTGAAGCCATTAAGCTATACCAACACGGTTCAATGCTGGGTTATTTTGAGAGATAATGTACATAAAAATAATTTTAATTTAGAATTTACGACTATCAATCAATTTTTCCCAACGTGAGCCAATTTGATTTTCACAAATTTCCCAGAAAAATCCTGGGTAAACACCGAGACCTTCCATGATGTATCTCAGGTTGAAGAAACTTTTTTATAAGCAGGTTTTAGTTTACGTACCAGAGACAATTATTCATGTGTAAATCTGACACTTTGGGGGACATTAAATAGAATGTTTTCGTACTTACCAAAAAAGTGAGGGTACATCCCACCCCGGTGTGGGTACCAGTCGCCCAATCTTGAGCACAGCGCTTGAGAAACTGGCTCAATCGAGCTTCAAGCACAACAGATAGTAAGAATTTTCGTTGTTCGTCCTGAAATGAGAAAAAAAAAAGTATTTTTGTAACGGTATCCACTAGTCTTTATGAAAGTGGATCACAGTCTATTAATTCTTAGTTTATTAATTAACTCTAAAAATGGTCATCAACTCGACTTGAGAGACCTGGAATTTCGTAATATTTCAGTCTGATACCTGAAACCTTTTTTTATTTATTAGGAAGCAAACGGGCTAGAGGCCCACCTGATGTTAGATACCGTCCAGAAATGGATGGAAACTCACATTGGCAGAGGGCTCGCAAGTGCGTTGCCAGCCTTTTAAGAATTCCTTCCCCTTTTCTTGAAGGAATTTATTTCATATCATTAGATTTTTTTCGTGTGTGTATGATTGTCACATATTCCACATATGTGTTAATATAAATCAGATGTAAACCAACTTAGGGAACCCTCCAAAAACCAGCAAAATCGGTTCCGTAGTTTTTCAGATATTTTTTATTAATTTATTTAGGAAACAAAACAGATACATCTCTAAATGTAAAAAAAATTTAACACATTGTATATATACACAAAAAGTTTTACTCATAAAAAATAAGATATAAAGCAAAACAATACAAAACATGACAGTGGAATGTTACTTAAGTAGACAATACAACAGAAAATGTATAAATAGTATAGTTACATGTATGACATAGGTAAATTATATTATAGTATATGCATATAATTTTTTTAAATAATTTCATACCACAGAATTGTCTGAATCCGCGGTAATATAGGCAGGCATAAGTCCGGCGGACATACAGGAAGCGTAGAGTCGAGCTGGTGAAAGCAAGCAAGAGGGCCCCGAACTGGATATAGAGTTGATGATTTGACGTTGTATACCCACAGTGTGAAGCTTTATGGCTTCCGAGGTGTTAAGGCACACACAATCTGAAAGAAAAACACAAAAAATATACTTCTAATCATTCAGTAATTTTAAGTTGATTGAAAATAAACCACAATTTTAGTAAAAATAGCATTTTTTTTTGCAACTGTAGCCGATGGACATCCATTTTAGTTTATGTGTTGCCAGCCTTCAAATGTTTTAATAGTTTCTTGTAGATTTCTTTTAATGTAACATATATAATGGCAAAAAATTATATTCTTGTATCTTTTAATACAATTAAATCATACAAATGCATGTTTCATAAATTAAGAAAAATATTTACAATGTAAAAAAAAACTTGAAAATATACTTACTATATAGTAATGAATTGGGATAAAAATGTTCCTCAAGTCTGGTAGCGTGGGAATATGGGGATAGAGAGCTGGGATCCAACCTCAAGTCCAGGGTGAGGCTTCCTCTGCCAAGCTCAGAACACCAAGCGGTACTCATAAAAGTGTTACTTTGGAGCTGGTATGTAGCTGAAATCATCAAATCATAAGCTATAGCAGGAGAAATTAAACAAAACAATTATTTTTTGCTTCCAAGATCATTAGAAGAATCTAATTTATGTTAATATACATGTAATTATTATTCCTGCAGTGGAATCTCTATAACTCGAATGTCAAGGGAAATGCAAAAACTTCGAATTAAAGAGTTTCGACAAGAATTTCGAGATACATAATATGATTTAACTGCTGAAATGTTGACTTACACAAGATTTCTGAGTATATTTTTTGATTTAACTTGAATAACAATTCAAATTTAGTTTTGTAATATATTTTTTTTAATGAATGTATTTGTTCATTGCATTTAATTATTTTATTTATTAACACTTAATTACATTACAATATAGAAAAAAAATTGAACATAATTAAATCAAAAGGAGGGCAACTGGCGGCCTTATCGCTTTCGAGCGATCTCTTCCAGGCAACCACTGTGAGTAAAGGAAAAAAAAAGATATTAAATTACATAAGTGCAAGAATACATATGACATATAGGTATAAGGAAGAAACTAAACTGATACTGGATACATTAAAAACAAAAAGTAAAAAAACAGGTGCACATGAATCACGATAATCCGATTCAAGATCAGTCTCACGTCAGTTAGTATTTCGTAAGAAAGTTAGGGATACGATGTGGACAGGTAATGTTTGTACAGAAGAAATATTAAGGAAGATAGAGAAGGAGCATGCATTTACAAGGCAAAAACAATAGAAGTACCGTACCTGGACATTCATTTTGGATTTTATTGCAATTATTACGGCGAATTCCAAGTAAAACGTCATTATATTTTACTAACTACGATTTAGGGAGTCTCCTTTTTGAAATTCGAGTTATAGAGTATATCTATACTCTATAAATTCGAGTTATAGAGTATATCTATACTCTATAAATTCGAGTTATAGAGTATATCCATACTCTATAACTCGAATAGAATACATATCTATGTATTAATACTTCGTATGGAAATAACATTTTGTTTGAGTTACGAAGTCTAAACAATTTGAGATACCGCGTATTCTGGCATTCAGCGGAACGAAATGGGAGTTTTTACTTAACAAGGTTTGGGTTATAGATTCCACTGTATAATAAATATATATAATTACCCAATACACCTTTCATTTAATTAGATTTTATTATTCTATAATTAACTTAGGATTCACAGATAGTTTGTACTTACCAGGCATTTGGTCTTTATACCACTGGTCTAAATCAAATAGAAGCATGCCATAATGCGATGACTTGGTCTGTTCACCCCAACATTCCCAAACCAGCTGACATAGATTTAACATGGCTGAAAAGGAAAAACAATACTTTTTAAATCATGCGAGTTTGAAGTATATCCTATTCAATAACTATGCAGTTCTTATATGTTGGCATGGAATTTTAGAAATAAGATTGTTGTTACTAAGGCCTTACAAATGAATATTGAGTGCTGTAACTTCAAGGGCTGAGACTTGTATTTCAGAATAAAAAACAAACAAAATTTATTTCAGATCATGGGCACATACGGCCCTCTGTCTTGGTAAAATTATGTAAGACACATAGTTGTGTTTGTCTATGACACACAATGTCTGGACACTTTTCAACATTGATTGCATTTATGAAACACTTGATTCAAAGTGAGAAAAAATTATAATTTTGTACATCAGACAGTAACATTGCATTTTAAAGATTTATTTTTTTGAATGGAATCAAATGAATGAAGCAAATCCCTATAATAAGTAAATATACTTACTATCTTCCCCTTCCTCTCCCAACATAGTATTAATAGAGAATGTATGAGTGGAAATACACCGACCACCGATTAAGTGCGTATTGTCCATAGAACCTAATTCAACTTGAAAACATACTGTTGCTGAAGAAAACTCCTGGAATATTTAAAATTTAAGTATATTATCATATGACACAAATATTATTAACATAGATTCAAAAAATCTATTATAGAAACAAATTACCTGATATAAACATTGATTATCAACCAGCATTCGTTTCCCTTGGTAAGTTAAAGAGTACATTACAGCCAGGGGAAACTCGTGTTCCTCAAATCTATTTGTCACTGAAAACACCACCCAGAGATAGCAGAATGCTCTTGGGTCATCGCAAGGTTCCTGTAAATACACATTTAAAAGATTTTAAATCTTTCCTTAGTAATAGTAACTAATGCAAATTCAAGATAAAATAAATATTTTTACTAAAATTTTATGAATTGACAACAATTTTGCTAAAATTATTGAACAGATCTTCAGAACCGGATTAAATTTTCTTCTTGTATTTTTGACAATCATGTAGAACTATTATTATTTATAGTTATTGAATGTACTAAAAATACTGTAAACTGTAAGTTTCATCACCTGGAATCCGAAATGTGTTACTGGCAAGCACTCCACATTCACCTGAGATGTATACTCAAGAGCTAAATCAAATATATTCCATATTTGAAATGCACCAAAGTTGTACCCGACGGCCAAACTGCCTAATTGTGGAATGTATTGGACAACAGTTACTCTTACATGGTCTTTTTGAGCTTTCATTCGTACAGTACCATCTGGGTTTCTAAATATGTACTGACTGTCAATAAATGAATCTTCGTTTAAGACTATGGTGAAGTGCTCATTATTATTTAATGGTAGTTCTCCTTGTCTCTCATATTTGTGTAGTGATTTAAGAGACATAAATGACAGAGTAGCTGGATCCGACTCACTTTTTATAAGATCTACATTTCCTTCAGTTATATCTGTTAGAGCTGAAATAAAAATGGTCATAGTATTTGAGTTGAATAATGTACATAACCTTAATTGAACATCTTGTTACTAATGGACATGCCTGGGGAGCATATACACAATTTCTTTGTTATAATCAACATTCTTAAGTAATAATTCTTTTAAGTACAAAATAATATTTTTTCCTACACTGTAGCTATAACCCGGGATTTAAAATGATATTATATTATACTTTACTACTATAAATTAAGTTTTGAATCAATTTTATTCCACAACACAGTAGGACTTTTATTTTAGTATATTAAATAAGTAAGGATAAATACCTTGCATCAAAGAGCTTCTATTAAGATCTATAACTAAAACCTCTCCCTTCTGAGTCCCAGCCATCAACAACCCATCAAAACAAGTAAGTGGACCATTAGTCACATCATCACATAAGGCCAGCTCTGTGATAATTACATCAGTTTCTATACAGCGAAGTATTTGAGATCCATTAATATGTAGAATGCATATCAAGCCTCTGTCGTCAGTTTCAAGGCTTATAACAAGCTGTTGGGAACCTCTAGTGAGGGGATGTGGTAGTTCAATAACACTGGTTACTGTGATATGGCTAAAATATTTTTTTCGAAACAATTAGTATCAGAAAGTGTAGTCTAAATATTTTTAAACAATAAACAAGTATGTACATATTACCTGGAGCCATTTCCAAATGTTCTTTCTGCAACTTTCCATCCATTTCTGAGATCAACAACACAGAATTTTGGTCCAAGAGCAAGCCAACCATATTTTGTGTCACGTAAAATGCCGCCTAAGGGTGTTTCTAAACAGAGAATACTTGATAAAGATAAGAATAGTACAAGTATTTTAAGAAACCTTGCTTATTTAAATATAAGCCAAACAGAATTGGAACGATCAGAGTTCGGTCGTTGGTCGTAGCGAATCAAGAGTAATTTCTAAATTCATTAAGCTTGTGAAGTTTGAAGAAAACGTAAATTAAATTTACCTGCAAAATCGTCTGTAGGTTGTAAAAAACTAAACACCGCAGGTGATAAACTTGTAGTTTTTAAAATAGAAAACACACTGTCTTGAAGCTTCTGCATTTTATTTTATTATTACATAAGCCTGGGCCAGTCGTGCTTCAATAAGCACTTTGCACTGTTTAAGGAAATATTAAATTGTTATTATGGTTGGAGGTTATACGACACTATGTACTAGTACAACTGTTTATTTTAATCTTAGTCAAATCAATTTACACTATTCTGCTTTCTTTATAAATAGTTCAAAACCATAGAATTTGTCTGCTTTTATAACGGTTTCAATAACAGGTCGTTGCCGCGATTTTCGCTAAACAACGCTGAAAATTGAAATCTGATTTACTTTAAAAATAGTTGAAAAGTTCAAATTTTTCAGTTTTTAATGATGTCATACCAAAACAAGTGTTACTATCAATGCCAATACTTGTCAGGTTGCATGACATTTGCTGAAGAAGTGCAGACTTTACTATAAAACAAAATATATAGAAAGTAGTCTATGGTTCTATTTGTCTCAAAATCTTCTAACTTTTTTATAAAAGCACAATATGTTATTAGCTGCAATTCTTGTATTTCTGCAATAATTTGTATCTAAATAGAAAGATTACTTTGTATACCGAGTTAAATTCCCAGTGGAGAACTATACACAAAAAATAAAGGAATAAAGTTTTAAGACAAGTTGTATTGTTTTGCTTCAAGCGGTAAACTCTAAGGTAAGTAATAAAAAACAAATAAACTTTAATGTTATATTTAACGATGATACAATAAGTATTAATATTAAAAATAAAGTTATAGTTTAAGATATCATTGAGCGACAATCACAGCTTTTTTCTATTAACTTTAGTAACCGAAACATTAACGATGTTTTTGTTACTCTCTTTTTCATGAGGTGTTATTTTAATCTGCCCTTGAACGATATTTAGCATAGATGTATATGGACTGTCTATGCTATTAATTATTTGGCTATCTATTTTATAATTATTATTTCCCACATCGCTGCGGTTACTAACAATGTCGTAAACAGATTTTTTCATAGACACGTAGGGTTGTCCATTATTTTCCACAGGCCTAAAGCCATTGTGATGAATAATCGAATCATTAGGTATTAAATTAGCTCCTGCCGATTCAGTGTCATTTTGAATCTCTTTAGAATAAGTCGCACTATCTAAAGAACTGTTTCTGGTTACTTTTATGCTATTGGATCTTGAAGAATTTTCTAACGAATGAAGCGTAGAAGAACTGCCTTTCATATTATCTAATTCTTTGGAGTAAATCTCCTCACTTTTCTGAAATCTTTGAGCGTGAGTAGAAAGGGGTATTTTATTTTGTTGGAGAGATACCGCACTTAGTGAACGGCTTGGGGAGTTTGTAGATATCCTATCGATAGATGGAGCTTGTCTATTTTCTTTTACTCTGTGATTAGCAGCTTCCAAAGATCCATAAGCACTGTCTTTGGTTGAGCTGTGTGGTGAGTTATCCTCCTTGACACCGTAGCGTCTTGCAACATTTGCGGGTGCAACTGGTTCTATATTTTGAACATCATAAGAAAGAGGATTCTTATCGGGGACTCTTTTAACACCTTCAATGACTTCACCAGTTCTGGGATTGATATGTTTTTCTGTGTCGTAGCGCAATGTGACTCGGTGGCTTTCATCTATTGGATAAGGTCGCGTGTGTTCTTGTAATTCTATGTCACTATCATCATATACGCTGGGGTCACAGATCTCCTCCTAAAAAAATAATACATTTCATTAACAATTTTTTTTTACTTGAATGAGAGAAAAGTTTATAGTTGATGCTACCTCCTCATCTACTTCTTCTATAACGCTGTTCTGGATCCATTCACGAATTCTTTCCTTTTTTGCATGCCTGTCAATTGTGACTTCGATACCATTGTCCCTAAAGTGTTTTAATAAAATGTTTTTTTCATTTGGGTCACTTCGAAAACTGTACATTGAAGGACAGAGTTCATCAATATCTCCTCCCGCTGAAATAGAGAACAAAATAAATAGTCATAAGAGCTCTCAAATCATGTAAAAGAGATTAATGAAATTGCATTTTAAGAAATTTGAAAAATGCGTCTCTTCGGTCATAGATTGGGTTAGCTTTATGCCTGCTGAGCTACGTAATTTGGCAAGATTTTCCGAGGTGGCAGGAAGTTCGCGTGTGGATTAATAACAGCAAAACTTATAAAAAAAACTACTTCTGTCTAAGGTCTCCTTGTGCCTTATAACTACTACTTTAAAAAAGGATGATTTATAGTGCATCTTAAGCGTATGGGCCAAGATCAAATCCAAACTTAAAATCAAAATAACTTAATTCATATAGTTAATCAAGTACACCTATGAGGGTCAAAATATGTTAATTTTACTCTAAATTTACATTTACTACCAGTGCGCAAGTCAAGGTGCAGAGCGGGTAAGAAGAACTGGCAAGAAACTATCCGCCACTCTTTTTAATCGCCAAAAATGAGTCATACAAATACTTTGAACTGGAGCAAAACAATCCCAATGGGGCGGTGAAGGAGGCCTAGTGGTCAGAGGTTAACCTAAGTATGATATAGCTGAGGAGGACCTGCTGCAGCTGAAAGTCAGCAATTGTCGAGAGGTGACACTGAACTCCCAGTCGCGCTGGAAGATTCTCATTTTGAACGCCAAGACAAGTTTTGGGTTGCTAAATCAGCAGTGAGTGATAGTACCTACATCACTGATTTGTTTCGTAGAAAATTTTAGCTTTCTATTATTTTTAAAACCATTTCGTAAAACCTTACCGACTCTATCCGTGTAACCCTTAGCCATCCACCGGTAGTCATAATATCTAGTTAATTCAGTGAAATTCACAGCTCGTCTGTCAACTCTGGGCTCAATAAATTTCTTAAACATTTTCTGTGCCCGCGATGATACCATTTTCCATAATTTCGGTTGTCTTCTTAGCGGGTTAGCGCTATTGTACCAATTGAAGTAGCTGAGAAAGTAATTTTATATCAGTAGAAATACTCGTCTTTTGATGATAAGTCTATAAGGTGATTTAGTCCAATTCGCCCCCGGTGTCCCCATTATTATGCTCAATTGCAATAAACAATAGAGAGTGTACTTATGTCTACGTAGAACAAGTGAATGAATGAAATGGATGAAAACAGGGTTAATACGAACAAATTAAATAGGCAAAAATAAATGTTTATATAATATGCAAAATTGAGTTAAATGCTTATAATTAGATAGATCTTTAAATAAATATGGATAACCGAAATGGATAGGCCTAAAAGAAGAAGTAAATATTTAAATAAAATATGTAATATTTCTACTGTTAGAGCTTTCTAATTAGATGCTATTTAGTGCCAACATTGTGTTTGATATTATAAATAAAGTTATCACACTTCCCATTGATGAAATAAATTACAAGAAATAATTTAAACACACTATACATCAATCGACAGCGTGTATTACGAAGATGCTTTGTAAATAAACTTTGTCTTCCGTTCTAATTCGCGTAGACTATAAATAGTTGTAAGATACTATATGTGATGAGCTATAAGTAACATTTTTTTTAGAATATCTGACATTATATAAAACAGAATATAGTTTATTTAATTGAGTTTTTACTTTAAAGTATTTTTATTAAAGTTCATCACACCATATTATGCATGTTTACATGTTACAAGCTATTTATTCTAAACTACATAACAATTATGATGAACATAGATCTTAGAAAAAATAGAATTGAATAAAAAAATTACACTGATGGAGATTATGTATCAGAGTATTATGCTCTGTAAGTAAGAATAAGTTCAACATTATAATCGTTTTCATTACTTTGTTTACATCTTTTGCTTACTGAAGCAAATAAAATAGTTATAGTACCTTAAATATCTGGGGTCATCAAATGCTGCTTTTTGCCATGGCAAACACCCTGTCAGACATATGAAAATCACTATTCCAAATTGCCAAATATCATGGCTGATTAAGGCCCTGTAAATAACAAAGTATCAGCTATGCTCATTATGGTGCGAGACAGTAAAAAGTACGTAGTGACCAAGTTTGAAGAATAGACATTTATGTACAACAACGGTCATGTTTTTTTTAATGGAGAAACAAAGGTCCTGTGGCATGAAAGAAATAAATTAGTATCAGAATTAAAAAAATTGTTTGTTTGTTATTGTCAAAAAAAACGACCGTTCAATAATTATAAACAAACAAACGGAGCAACCAATTACGTTAAATTAATCAATTACTTGTAAGAACTATCCATAGACAAGTTCAGAACTTCCGGTGGCGAATACGGCAACCATTCATTTCTCCTCCTCACAACGGATTGGACCTTCCTTGTCTCCCCAAAGTCGCATAATTTTATACGGGAGAAATCCGATTTAAAAATTAGAATGTTATCTAATTTAACATCCCTATGGACTAGGTCTCGTTGGTGGAGATGGTCCAAGGCGGATGCCAGTTGCTTTGTCACTCTTTTGGTATGAATTTCGCCAATGCCTGTATCCAGCATATTCGATGTTAGATCACCTGAGACAGAATATTAAACTATTTTATAATTTGTGTAACCATAAACAATCATCTTCATTAAAAACGGTTTGCTAAAAATTATTATATAATTTTAAAATTGTTATCGGATTCATAATTTAACATATTTTACTTTAAATTAGTGAAACTGTTATAATTTTCTAGTGATCGGTCGTATAACGAAAACACTAATGTTGATTTTGATTGGTGAACTATTTTAAAACGGGTTGCAAAAAAAACTGGTTTTTTTTATACAACAAACCGTTTTATTTTCTTGTTCTGTTTCGATTAGGGTTAATTCAAATTGAATAGACGTTTGTTAAATTTTTCCATATCGCCATACTAAATTACATATAATTATTCTATATATATATATATATATATATATATATAAGTTACATTACTAAATATATAAGTTAAAACGTAACGATATTGGATACCGGGAATGTATAAGTACGAGTGGCTTTTTATATATATTTAATAATCAAAGAGAGTACATTATACATATTATTAATTCTAAGATGTTTAACACCTCACCTGTCACCTCTAGTTCTTTTTTATAACACAGTTTAAACCAAACTATTTTTAGCAATGTAAACACACTTTAAATTTCTTCTAATCATGCCTTGTAATTACTTTTTAGGAACTAAACATTGTTTTGTACATATAATTAGCTACGTATTATAATAATGATTGCATTCACATTTCTTTATCTATTTAATTTTATATTATATGTATTCTGTGGTAGACATGTCGAATCTTCATCGTATGATTCAGTGACAAAACTATTCTCGATCTCGCGGAATATGCTTAAAACGAGGATAAAAGTATCCATAGTGCTAAGTCAACTTCGTCATGAGGACACCCAACATACACACCTCACGTACAAAAAAAACATACCCTCGCATTCACACAACACATCGCAGCATTTATCGCAGCTGTTGGATTACAAAATAAATAAATAAATTAAGTATTCGTATTTAGGCTAACAATGTTTTGTAAGCTGAAAACTAACAATCGTGATTTCAATCTGATCTACGATTAAATTTAATGCTCATTTAAATTGATTTTGGCCGCCGTCCAACTCGAGTCGTAACAATGAATGTGTGGATAAAAGATCGTAATTTGAATCACTGTCTGCGACTTCTGGTACTCATTATTATTAATTTTGTTGTGTTATTATGGATGTATGTCTGTAGAAAGCATTATGGCAAGGTCTTGGTTTAAAATGTAGCTATTTTTGGGACACATAATTCACTCTTAAGCCGTTTTTAGAGTCGTTGTAATTGAAATCATGATACATCTAATTGGCCCAGAGATTCTATGCATTAAACCAGTCCTTCACTAATCGGGAATTTAATTTTGATGAGATGCAGGGGTCTTTAGATAAATTTTAATAACCATACGTAAAAATTTACAAGACAGTTAGTATTGTCTTTTGTTAACATAGCTTTTACACATTGAAAGAAAACACTTTTTAACCGGATTGAAGCTATATATTATTATAAACTTATAATTATTTTACATAATTCTAATTTTAAATTTATCCGACGTTTCGCGTGCTTTACAGCGTGCGTGGTCACGAAAATTAAATTTAAAAACTTAGCATCAATCTGGTTAAAAAGTGTTTTTTACAAGGCAGTTGTCAGCCTATGAATCGGAGTCACCATCCCAGGACATCTTGATTCCTTGATTGAAATGAAGACATTTGGGGGAAATTCTCAAGATAGCATCACTGAGACTTAGCACAATTCGTTTCTGAATCTTACCCTAAGCCGTACATAATATGTTACAAACATAGTAGTTTGACATTTAACACCTTTTGTCTTCAGTCACCGTGACCACGCACGCTGAAAAGCACGCGTAACGTCGCAAAAAAATTAAAATTTAGAATTATGTAAATAATTTTAAGTTTTTAATAATAATACACAGCTTCAATCCGTTCAAAAAGTGATTTTCTTAATGTTACAAACATTTACTCGCTAATACCGGGTTTCTGGTTGGTTATTTCAAATGAATGAATGAATAATATAAAAAGAGTGCAGATTTTAATATTGTCGTCTACGTTTTATATATTGAGGTGTATGAAATAGGGAGACAGGCGCAGCAATTTTTCGCATTATACGATTTTTTTTATTAAGTTTTCCCTTCTCATTTCGTGCAAGTATTTAAGCGTATGTCACAGTTGAATTGACTAAACTCTTACTTGAAACTTATTCACAGCAGCCTTTTGTCTGCTAATGGATGATACATTATATTCACATTTTTCCAATCCAGATTTGGTACCATGATGGCCCTACATTTAAAATCTTACCTAGAGGTGCGTACTCTTGACAGAATACATAGAATCCAGCTGTCTCAAATGCCACATCGAATGATGTAACTATATTTCTATGTGCGCTTAAGTGTAGACTATAATGGAATTCTCTATAAAAATCTCGTATCGAAACATACGGCTTTGGTAATGCCTTTAAAACAATTTCTGTGTCCGATGCTCTGTGTTCTACTAATAGTATTTTCCCGAACCATCCTTCACCGACTATTTGTAATATATCAAACTCTTCAACCAAACACACCTGTAAATAAATTTGTAAGCGTTATATTTTATAAACAAATCGGTTACTTTATTAATCTATGCTAATATAATTTGTGTGGTTTGTGATCTATGGATTTTGGAAGCGATTTTTGAAAATTCTTTTAAAATTCAATTTTTAATTTAATTTCTATTTTTATTTTTATTTGACAGAATAATATAATCTAATTCACGGTAATATAACTCAATTCGCACACTGCCTCCATATTATTAAGGATTGAAGGAATATTTTAAAATTTCATTAACCTCAATTAATGCCCGATATTATTACTATGTCAATGGGAATGGAACTTGGCGTATACGCCATATGCCAGGAACAACATACAAACTAATAAACACGACAAAAAGTGAGTTGGTGAATGAATGACAACGTTCGTTATTATCTGCTATTTTTCTTCTCTCGAGTTTTTACACTCATTTTCGAGTTATTTTTGTTTCCGTTTATATTAAAATTGTAATCAATAATTTTTAATGATAGGCATGAATTGTGTCATAATATAGAAGTCATAATCATCATTGTTGTGTTAATCGTCAATAAATAAATTAATGGTTTAATCCTTGTCGTCTTTTTACCTCCATATAACTTTTGTCAATTGTCAAATATTATTCTTCTTTTTAAGGCCTATAAAGGAGGTAGAAACCGTGGAGGATGTATTAAAACTTTTTAACCATTCTTGAATACTTACTTTTTCTAATTCAAATTCTCTTATTCTGTGTATTGAGCCCGTTAAGGCTCTCCTAGATCCGTCATTCATATTTTATTATAGTTTTCTCCTTTAGCCATCATTTTACTGAAACAAAAGAAAGATTATAAAAACATTAGTCCTTATTGCCTACCCGTAATATTAGTGGAACAAGCTAGGCTTTTGACTTATGTAAATAAGGATACGCAGCATTTAACATAAACCTTCCGTATTCGTAAAAACATACTGGATTTTTTAGACGTATAGAACATGTGACTAAACATTAATACTTTAAATAATGATTTGAAAATAATTATGAGTTATTATTGAAGAAATATTTTAAGAGGCGAGAAGACTGACTTTATTTAACAGTAATAACAATTTAGTTTTTTCTTGAAATTAATAAGATGTCGTTTGTTTAATATTTAATTTGAGGTATCTTTTTTGACGTGATAACGTCTTATAAATCGATGAACGAAAAAAACATGACTCATTGTCACGTTCCGCCTGAGCCGAGCGTGCAAGCGAGAGCACGGAATAAGCGATAGAGAGGCACGATCGGCTTTTTAGCGTTTGGCTTGTGGCGCACTATCTTAATTTATGCTTGCATTTTAAGAATGTGATTACCCATAATCTCGTATAGAATCTAAAAAAATAATTTTCAATTAACTCCTTTGTATTTTACAAAATAATGATAATTTAGTGATTCAATTTATAAAAGTATAAAATTTTTCATCAAGGTTTTCTTATGACGTAAAATTATCGTCCGTAAACTGACTTTACAGACAACCAATTTTTTTTAAAACTAGTTATGTATATGTATAGTATAGTTAACTTATGTTTTCTATTTCGTATATTTTGTTTATCAATGTAATCTGTTTTGGCTTTGTATATTGTTTTCTTTTTGAATATGAATATTTGTAGCTTCAAGATTGCTTTAAAATAAATTATGTATTAATTCTAGGTCTATATTTCCTAAACATAGGATGAAAAGTCGTCCCCATTTCACGGTGTGTTGTTGATTGAATGGTCTTGGATATGAGCCAGATATGGTGTCTACTTCGCTACTGACGTCATATGTGACGTCACTAAATAAAAAATACACGAAATATGAAATAGTGTGACAATTTATTACCCGAGAACAACATCATTTAAATAATGAAAATGAAATCGGTTTATATGTTTTATATATATAAGTATTATGTGCAGAAGGTTTTTTTTGTGGACCTCCTTTATGAAGGCAGCCGGTTGGAGAGGTGCCGGTCTGAGACGGTAGATGACTGCATCAGATTATTCTTTACAGTATAAACATGAGCTGAACAATGATGATGATGATAAGATGACAGTTATATACTGTCGTATCAATTTGTCACATATATGTAAATAAAATATTGAAATTGACAGCCTGGATCTGAACAATGACATTTGTTCATCACACACGAAGTGGTTATTAGTAGTAATTGTCATACATAAAAAAATATTTAAGAAACCAGAAACTATATACGTCCTCAAAGGTCTGACTGGTGGACTTGTCCATAATACTCATCATAATTCTAGTTTGAGTAGTATTCTTCTGAAGGTCGTGTCACTGCAAGGTACTTGATGTCTCTCCACTTTGTTCGATTTATAGCTTCCCTTCAGCTGTTATGGGGAGACACCTGAGTATCTTGACTAGGTCACCAGCGGGTTCGACAACAAGCTTGTTCAGGTTATCAGTTTCGTGACAAGTAAGTTGACCAAAATAAGTCTATTTATTTATTTATTTATTTATTTACACTTCGTTACACTACAAAATAAAAATAAAAATTAACATAATTAAATCAAAAGGAGGGCAACTGGCGGCCTTATCGCTTACGAGCGATCTCTTCCAGGCAACCACTGTGAGTAAAGAAAAAAATAAATGTATTAAACAAGATAGGCAAGTAGTGCAAAATACATGTAATACACAGTTATTAAAACAAAACTAAACAGGAATAAAATATTAAAGATACATTAAAGAGTGAAAAGACACATAAATCACGATAATTTAAGATAAGTCTCACGTCAGTTAGTAGTTAGTAAGAAAGTTCGGGATACGATGTGGACAGGTAATGTTTGTACAGAAGAAATTTAAAGGAAGATAAAGAAGGAGCTAAGCGAATAGGGACGGGAAGTGAATTCCATAGCCTAATGAAATAATAGTCTAGTGAAATAAAGTCATATTTTTTTATTATTATCCAATAAATATTAGTACAAGAACTTAGTAGGATGTCTTGGATTAATTTCTCTTAAAGAGAATAAATAAGCGTGTATTTTATGTAAATATTCCTTTAAATTCCTTCAATTCATATCGACTTGTTGTTTGGATCTAAAATTAGAATGGATTAATGTTCCATTGAATGTTCAATCAAATTAATGATACAATTTTAGCAGGCTAAATGCAGTTGATTGACGTCGGCGTGCATTAAAACCAATATACTACTATACAAACGTTATACTAACCAGTTCGGTTCAAAGATACTTTATTTCTCAAAGAATGACATTCACTCAGTACAATGTAAAATCAAGTTCAATCAAGCTCTGCAAATATTAAAATAAAACTTCGTGAAATATGGATTCGCTTTAGTAAAAAGTACAGCAATAATTTCGATATTACAACAAGTTACATTTATTTATAATATTGTATTTTAATTAACGATTATAAAAACAAGATAGGTACTATTTGTTAACACACAAATATATTTACGATATTCTTACTATTGTAATAAACTATATATTTATATGTGTATGGCTATGTATATGGCAGTGGTATGGTACTATTATATTATAGGGTCCTTTAAGAAAGGAGCGTACCAATTCTTAAATGGATGGTAACGCACTTGTAAGCCCTCTAGCAATGTATTGTCCATGGGTGGCGGTGTCACTTAACAATAGATGGTTCATGTGCCTGTTTGTTTCCTATTTCATAAAAAAATCACACATTTTCATTTAAACTTTAATCATATGACGGCAGTTTTCGGGTTTGATTTGATAATACACACTGATTTATTAAAGAGCCAGAGTTGGCTGTATGTTTAATGAGGCTAGAAACTTATTTTTCAAGTCAAAGCAATCATGAAAATATTTTTCAAATTACGATGAGAACATGTACTTCAATGAGAAATCATTATTTAAAATAAATTAATTGCGACGCGGTGCTTTCTTCGCGTATCGTAAATATCACCGAAGAAGTGCTGCCAACATGAAGAATACTCACCGACAGGATCGAGCGTATTATTATTATTTTTTGTATTCTGTATCTCAATAATGTGACAATTAAGATGTACATAAACTAAGATAACGTTTAAATCAGGTTATTACTTTTAATTACACATAACATTCTTAATCTGCATGTATGAAAATTAACAATTGATAAATAGAAAACTAGAATGAATTTAAAAAGTTTGATATGTGCATTTTCTCCTGTATTGAGATACTTATACGCTGAGCGATGAAAGCACCAGCTCTGGATCAGCGGTACTATCTACGATAATAAATTGTATGTGTATTTAAAATACATTAGTTGTTATAATTTAAAAAAAATATGCTTTAATATGCATTAAGGTAGTATAATAAATTATAAACACACGTTGTACAGAGAGTTTTTATGAAATTTAAAAATGACATTTTAACTTCCTCTGATTTACTTAATTTAATTTATTACGCAAAAAAATATTGTATGTTTTTACATCGCAACATATCGATATTTTAACATTGATGCCAAAAATGCAATTGTAAATATAATACAGGGTAGGAAAAAACTTTAAAAATAGAATATTTTTCAAAGAAAGTAATTAGTAAATATTAAAAATTGCATAATATATACCTAATAATTAATAATTGTATTTGCTTAATACACGACTTAAAATTTTTTATTTGAACACTAATATCATTCGAATGTATTATATATTCGTACGTATTAAATCTGCTTGGTAGAAAGTATATAGTATGTATTAAGGTAATGTAATTTTTATTAACATATATTCATTACTAAGACGAATTTAAAAATGTAATAAAGTTAAATATGATTTAATAGTCTTTATGCAAAAACATACAAAATTTACTTGATGACATTGTACCTCTTTGTGCAAGTGTTATAAATGTAAGTGTCAAAAAAGCTATTATTTGTTTACCTTTCTTATTATATAAAATAGTATTTTATTGTCATAATAACACTAATTATTTGTAACACATAATCACATTTTCACTATAGATTATATTTGGCGATATTTCTAGGTCAAAGCAGAAGATCGAGCCGCGATCGTCTCACAACTGGCTGCGCGTGCGCTTCTACGCCCGGCCAGTTATTTTGGTGCTAGTGTTCATACAAAAATCATTTTACAACCAAAATGTTACGAACAACGACCTCTTATTTATTTCCACTTCCTTTATGAGACACTTTTTAATAGGTATGGAGTACGAGTTATGCGGTCACACAATAAATACGGTAGACACTGCTGACGAAAGGGTAAGCCTTTTTGTATTAAAATAAAACAATAATATAACCATTTGATATGAATATACATTCAAAATAATAAGTATATATATCTAATAATCCCAATTAGTATGTAATATAGTTCCGATAAATTGATTGAATTGATTTTTAATAGTTAAACCTATAAAACTAAATTATTAATCTTAAATCAATAATTAGGTAAAGCAACGTGGACGTGGACGTAAACAATTAAAACATTTTTGTTAACCAAATTAAGTCATCTTAAATGTATTACTATTATACATGTACCAGTATTATTTATAAGCCTTAAAAATTCTAGATAAATAAATACATTATTTTTATGAATTCAATCTATGAAAGCTACAGATTTTTCAACATTTAGTACAATGTTAAATAATTTTATGGATAAAAGCGTGGCAAACAAACTAGCCAAATCATACGTACTCTGTTCTTAATATTTTGTATCTGTAGGCCTATATACGGTTAACTAATTAAACATTGACATGATTGAGAGAGCTGACAAAGTAATTGTCAACTGTCGACATCAGGCGCCAACTGTTACTGAACAATGTGAATCTGACAGTCAAAATTTCAAGTGTTTTGGTGATAAATAAATATTACGAGTGTCATTATTATGTTCTGAAACTTAAAAGTGTAAATTGCTTTTATATTTTAGTTGTTTGGTTAAAATTCTCTTAATTTGGTTAAAAACATTATCCAGTGTATAGTTTTTTCTATCCATCGGCTTTTTCTATATTTCATACCATACTCCGTGTGTATAACAATTTCGGTAAGCAATTTGAGGTTACTAATATTTATTTATACAATATGTTTGCGTAATGGTATGAGATCAGTATCATATCTTAGACTTTAACGCTTATGTCAAGCCCATAATGTATTATTTCCTTGATTTACATAAATATGGCGTTTGATAAACCAATGATATGCTTCTTTTAAGATTAAAAAAAAAGGGTACCAAAATAGTAAAATACATTAAATTATTAAAGAACAATATCGTAATACATATATACTTGTTACTTTTGTAACAGAGATATTTTTGTTTATCAAAGCTTTTTGTAGTGAGAAACATTTGTATGTTAAGATATAAACTATTACCAATCACACATGAAGTTCCTATGTACACTTTCTTACTAATATGAATACTAATACTTTATTTTACAAACAATTTGATGAGTACATATGCATTTCCACCTATTCAAGGAATATTTTATAATAGTTTTCTCAGTAACAATAAGGAAAAAACATGGTTGTAAACTACCTTGTTCGGTGAAGATATATTTATGATTTTTATAACTTAGTGTTGCATATGAAGTCTTAAAAGCGTAAAATAGTATGACTTCATCATTTAAAATACTTGTATATTATTTGAAGAAACTAATGATTAGTGTCTTAAATATATTACCAAGATATATTAATATAAAAATCTAATATTTAGCATTTGCTCATAATAATTTTAAATATGAATTTAAAAAAAGAAAACAAAGTTTACTTGCTCTCTCTCTATATACATATTTATATAATACTAGCAACCATTGATTTCATTGGTATCATTAACTATAAATTATTTCATAAACAAATAAATTCTAATGCTTTATGATATATACATCATAGATAATATTCTTTGTTTGTTTTTCTGGCTCATATATAAATAGTTTTGCTGGTATTCCGACAGGGGTACAGGCGACATATAATTGGCCAAGTGAAATACATGGATTTCCAAGATTAATGCCACAAACAATTAACAACAGTAATTATTTTATATGTATTTTATCAATATAATAATTCCGATCCAAACTTTTGTTTTAAACAATATTCATATTTCTTACATCCTCTTTGACAATATTTGCAGCATGCATTCTGTCAATGTTATGTCAAATGCCATAAGGTTACTTCAAAAACTTTAAATTGTAAAAGCACTATGCACTGAATAAAAAATAAAAAACTAAAGTTAGGATTACTAAAGTTAAGTAACACAACAAAAAAAGTGTGCAAAAAAATCATGCATGATGCCAAGGGAAATAGAGATTCATTTTTATATATGTAGATAATATTAACCACAAACCTATATTTCAAAACATATTTCTAACATTGTTGAATTCCATTAGCACACAATAATGATACACTCATTATCATCTCAAACTGTCAGTATGATATGCTAATGTAAGCTCTATGGCTCTATAATGTGTTCATGATTGGCATGTTGTGATTTTAAAGTGCTTTTGTACAATGGAAATTAATGTGAATTGCATGTGGTATCTTACAACACATGCATTTCCACAAATATTTTCCAATAACTCACATTTGTCAAATTCTATAATACTGATAACTATTTCTCATTGAGATAAATTAACATTATTATTATTACAAATTCATTATTGAGTAATTTATGTATCAGATTATCACAATATTATTTATTTTTGAAGTAAGATACAATGAGTTTTTATTAGTAGGTTTTATTTAGACATATCTATGGGACAATGTATTTTTTATTATTAGAGCTGTCTGCTTTAAAAAATAATTTAAACTTTTAACTAACTATAATTTTTACTCATATCCTATTTAAATACTTTAATTATATTTTACAGATTATCTCTATTTTAATCCAAAGTAAAATTTCAGTTTGACAGCTGTGATTTATCAAATTGCATCTTAAAAATAACGATTTGTCAGCTCTTATGGATTTAAATTTGACGGATGTTCGAATGTAAAGCTAGCATTAATATAATCAATTTATTTGTTAAATAATTATTTTCCGAAGTTTAAACTGCTAGACTTGGTTCCGTTATATAGTAGAGTTCGGGAATTAATTAACAAGACTGATTTCAATCATGAAGACAGAAGCTCTATTCCAATTAGCTGGGGTTTTGATAAAGAGCGTTAATTATAGACGTGTGCTAAGTTTAAGCTTTGTTTTACTTTAAATAGTCGGATAAAAATATAATATTCCAACTGGTAGGGCTTTAGGAGACGTAGACTTTCGTGAACAAATAAGATTGTTAACAGCAAACATAGGGCCAATCTTTCCAAGTCAAGCCTATCGTATATAGCCTCAAGATATTTATAGTTTCGGATATTTACATTTTATTAAATAAATACTATAATAGAAAAATAACGTTTGGCTTGAAAGTCCGCGCAGTGTTGTGTAGTGCAGCCTCCTAAATACGTAAATTAAAAAAAGTTCTCGTATGACTAAATAGTCCATAGTGTCATTTTGTATAGTTTTTTGCATATGCCTATTCATCCTCTTAAATGGATCTCTACCTCTTAAAAGATACGAACGTAAATAATGAATTATATTTGTGAAGTTGAAGGAACTTATTCGCTATTTCATTGAAATAACCATCACATATTCTTTATCGTGACGAAGCCTGGCCCCAAGGCGTCAATATCCCATTTTATATGGGAAGTAGCGAACAATCCATCGTGTCCCCTATTATGTCCGTTAGCTAGATGCACGCCCGCGGCCCTCGTTCGGTACTAGACGACGATTTAATTAAAGTATTGTGCGCTGGCCGCCATTAACGTGCAGTTTGTTAAGGCAACGATCATTCTAATTTTAGGCTTATTTGCCTACTTATTTTTTTTCTTGTCCTTAAAAAAAGGTTAATATGTAATATTTTTTTAGCTTTCGTAAATTTTTAAATTCAACCATAGTTTTCAAAAGTAAATTTACACCTATTATATTTATATAATAGGTGTAAATTTTTATTTATTTCGTGGCTTAAAAAGGAGAGAAAAAAGTAGAAAGATCGGCTACTGGCTTTGCCGCTGAGGCTCGAGCATTTCCTTATCAGATGTAATGAAGATAATGTTATAAATGTTGATGAGTTCTAACTTCTAGATATAAGGTGGTCTGAAAAGTTCGTAGGCTGACACATAGATGGCGCTACTAGTAATAAATTAATATGATTTTTAATTAGCCGTAACCTTTGAAGGTTATTTGAAGACACGTGTATAAATTTGATAAGTGACAAGACAAGACTAATCATTTGTGAGATTTATAAGCAAATAAACATTTGTTTGTTTAAAAAATTGGATAAAAAGGAATTTCGTGTGTTATTAAACTTTTTAAATTGACGATGAAGATATTTATATTTATATAAAGCCAGTGAAGTTAAATTGAAATTAATTATTCCGAAGTTTCAAACTTCGCTTTAATAGTAAAGTCTTGATAAGGGATTATACGCCTTTATTATGCAGGGCTCTTTGGTTTCGGGTACACTGCCTCGTCAATTAAGGTATCGCTCAGGCTCATCTTCAATCCTAGACTGCCACAATGGGGTATAATGAGTTGAGGAACATTCTATATTAAAGTAACGGTTATAATAGTGTAAGGTTGAATATTTATGGGTTTGGCGCAGTCTTCTTATTTTCAATGAAGAAACTCAAGTTTATAATTGGACAACAGTTTCTCATATCTCATTTTTTGGCTATATTTCTATTAATACATGCAATTTAAACATTTATTTTAACGAATTAAGAAATGATTACTATGTATAGTCACACAATGACTGTTATAATATCGATGCGACCCATCTTTACCTACTTTTGTAAACACTATTGTCCATGTTAGCAACAAATATTTTTATTTTATATATCTTATTTTAAAATAATTTCATACCACGATGTACATAACTAACCTACTCAAATGTTCTTATTAAGTGAATGTAATTCTCTGAGAAGTAAAGTATCTTCAAACTGAACTAAAACCCTTCTAAGCGTCAATAGTGTAATACCTTGTTTAATGCCATTAAATATCTCAAGTGTATAAACAAAATTAATTAGTAAAACACGTTTTATAAAAGTTCAATTAATGTAACACCGATTAAATTAATTCAGTTCGAGAGCCTGAGAATGTCTTGGTCGGAATCTAGTTTTAGATTCACGGGACATAGCTAATGAGATGTAATTAAAGGGTCGAGATTCGAGATAACGTCCGCATAATATTAATATTAAATACCCATAACCAAATTTGATTATTAAAGTTGATATTTGTTTGTTTCATTATTATGTTAATTATTCGAACTTAATAAGTTAATTTGTAAACATTATTTTATGGATTTGGATCCGAATTAGATTTAGATTATTGGTAATAAAATGTTTCTACTAAACGAAGTGTTCTCGGCATGTTAATGCGGTGACTGAATATAATAGTTCTTTTCCGTGTATAATAGTTCTTTTGGAAAAGACCAAAAACCACATCATTTGTAATTAAGTCTTACCAGTTTATTTGCTACAAATAAATTACCCAGTTATTGCTCTATTTTCCGGTATTTTTTATAACTTAAGGGGGCAAACGAGCCTACGGGATGCCCAAAAACGGACAGTCATCGCAGTCCGCGGGCACCCACCCATTTTAGTAGGTGCTGGTCTTTGAGGGAGAAGCATGCTCTTTCTTTTAACAATTGGAGGTCGTATTGTCTAGGGAAGACCACCGGGAGTCGAACAGTTCGCAAAAGAAAATGTCTTGTGAAGCGGACCGTGGAAGACTTCCAGCCATCAAGGTGATCATGGATTATCCGTTAACCCATGTAAGCTTCTAAGCTTTCACTTATGAGAAAAAATATCTAGTTGCATTATCGCTGAAATCGTGCTTCAAGTCATTCGTTCAATAAACAGTTCGGGTCCAAGTTTAACATAGATCTTATTGGTGTTTTCCGACTGCCCTACACGTTCTCAAATAATTATCTAATTGGGCATTGAATTTTATTGAATTCTTGAGATATATTCATTCATCCATAGAGATGATTTGCCATAGAGATTATTTGTGAAATTGCGCGTGAAAGTCCTGCAGTCCTGTGAAGAAAAATCCATTTATCTCGACCAACAAGTACAGGCTATATATATACAGATACTATTTCAATGAATGGATTCAAACGTTTAGTACAAGTTTCTTATACAAATAAATATCAATGGACAAGCTTAAGTGTCGATGGACATGTCGTAGTTCCTTTTCTGGTAAGCGCATTAAATCCAGGTTTAATTTTATTGCCACACGCACGCGCTGTTTAGTAGGCGTTTAGAGAGAAAAAGGCTTTTGTTTTAGCGAGTTATTTTTAATGGGATGCTAAAATAAATATAAACAATTATAACTTAGGAACATGTTTATTATAATTCAAAGTGTCTATATTATAAACCCTGATTAAAAAGTACAACACTGGAAGGATTAAAAAAAAATATTTATTTATTTATTAACACTCCGTTGCATATAAAATTGAAAGTGAACATAATTAAATTAAAATGAGGACACACTGGCGGCCTTATCGCTTTCGAGCGATCTCTTTCAGGCAACCACTGTGAGAAGAAAAAAATAATGCAATTAGATAAGGTAGGCAAGAAGTGCCAAAATACATATTACATGTTATTAACACAAAACTAAACAGGAACAAAAACAAAAAAAACAAACTACTGAAAGATAAAAAGTAAAAAGTTCTTTATATATATATATAAATTTACTAAAAACCTAGAATTATAAAGAAAACAAAAACCTATATAACAATTAATAATAATCGTAAAAATCAAAAGAATTGTACACCTTTGTAAAGGTCATATATAATTAATATAAAACACAGCTTGCATATAAATAACGAAATATGCGCTTAATTAATGTTGGTTATTTTTTTAGCTTTGATTTTTACTTCCTGTTTTTTATTGCTTCGGGTTAATTGTGGCGAATCTAAATTCCAAAGCCTTTTTATAATATTTTCAGGAGGCAACCGAACTGGTTAGAGTTAAGTGCTTACCGCCGCTCATGGACAACTGCAACATTACGAGACTTGCAAGTGCGTTGCCGACTTTTAAGCTAGTAGTCCCAGTGGCGGATTTACAAATTTTCTAGGAGGCTGTGAAGTTTTCGTCGACAATTGTCCTAAATTATTTTTACAATCCAACAATTTCGTTGCAATTGCAAGTAAAATATTTTTTGGGTTGTATTTTTTAGTACAAAGTTATACATAGGCCATCCAGTTTGCAGCCTCCAACCAGTAGGACTGACATGTATAAGTTGATAGGGGGAACAGGGAAGAAGGATAAACATTAGTAATTTCACTCTTTTCATTGGGATGCAGTGGTGGATTACTGGTTGGGGGCGGAGAACTAGTTGCTGAACTGTAGATGGTAGTTTGCTGTAGCAAACTTCTCTCACGTGTCATTGTATATTGGGTGTACCCAATGTGAGAGGAGGAGTCGTCGGCAAAATTTGTTACAGAGTTCTTTCCATCTGTAAAACATCAGAAAACGTCAAATCTGTTTGATTTCTAATCATGCAAAAAAAACCGACTTTTAATTTGAATTTAATTTTTTTTATGTATATCATTGATTGGTTTATGGCTACTGGTTCGCTTTTTGTATTATCAAATACAAATAGTAAACTATATATACGTTGTTTACCTTCTAACACGATCGTAAAATTTAAAATTCTGATCGTGAAGCTCAAAGCAGAACTTGTTGGGAATGCTCACTATTTCCTATCAATATAATATCACAGTAGCGTAGTTTGACTTCATCGGCTCTCAAAAGTCGTGCAGGGCTTCCGATTTTTTCTGTCTGTAACTTTGTCTAAAAATCAGTTTTTAAGCGTCTATAAGACGCATATATATTTTAATAATGTAGGTTTCAATGAATTAGATGCTTAACGTCAGTCGCTGATAAGTGTTCATCAAGCCAAGCCTTGACTTCAATTGTTTTTTTTTTCGACAAAAAGCAATGCTTTATTAACACACGAAATTCCTTTTTATGAGTCTTCTTTAAACAAACAAAAGATCCTTCATTCATATACTATATATCGCAAACTAATTGTACGACAGTTGACAAATTTATACACGTGTATAACTAACTTATTATGTTAGCACTAGTTCATGTAAAATCAAATAAATTTTTAACACATGTCAGTCATACTTAAGCCATAAGTGTCGAATCTCACTCTCATTAGGAATTATTGTTAAAATCGTAGATAAAGAAAAGTGTAGTGTGCTAATAATAATTAGAGTGACACGGGGCCTAATATCGCCATGGCCGTCGCTACATCCCTGCCTTCCATGTTCTCACGAGTGGCTTGTAGTGTCCTAACACGGATTTTAATCGCGACACAACGTCATTGCTGATTTATCTTACGATGCGCGGTACCAGCGATTTCCCATTTCTGAATTACTGATTTTGCTATTATCAAATGCGCATTTCAATGTTCGACCCCGATTTTGAAGATCCTATTGTCTATGTCCTAGATGTACCGTCTCAAACTTTACGCGACATTTCATTATCATAACCTTAAGAAATTAATGTACACAATCTTTATCCATTTTTTAAAGTATATTTTTATCAGTCTTTTTCGAGGATCATGTTTGGAGCTTCTCAAGCTATCAATTACTTAGGTTGCAATGTTTAGGGTACAATTCAGAAACGAGACTGCGTGCACTATTAATCCCGTATGTCAAAGTTCCTTTTGACATATGGGAGTCAGACTTAGCCCTGAGTCTCTTACTTTTAAAACTTTGCTCAAGATTTGGACTGATAGTCATAGTAGAGAATTTACTGTGGGCATTCTAAGCCCCAGGCAAATTCTTACGATTTTATTCCCAATACAAACACAACTCGAAAGATATGTATTGTTATAAATTCCTTCCTTAGTGAATTATTAAATTAAAAACGACTATAATTTTATCAACTTGACATAAATTGCTTTTGTATAAACAGCAGGTTGATACTAATTTAATTCTATCGAGATAGTAATTTGTGTGGCAAGATTTGCGAGTAAATGTTGTCGTCAGCTGTTCTCACGCGGCCTCGAGCCAGTGGGCTCGGCCGCCACGCCTATACAATATGCCTATCGTGTGTGGCTGTCAAGAAAGCAGTATCCATTGTTTTGAAAATCCGATGTTTGTTTACGTCGAGCGAGCGTTGAGAGCATTTATTAACATCTTAATATTTTTAATAATATTAAAGGATTATGCAACTTATTTTTAAAGTACTTTATATGTGTTTGATACTTGGCGGCAAAGTGAAGGCCAATAAACTACTTGACACCACAGGCCTGGTAAGAAGACTGAAAAGGACAAAACAATTTTGAACTAGTGAATTAGTGATAGTACACGTTAGAATTAAGTGATAAATAGTGAGTGACTACTGTCCGTAGTCTGTCAGTCCGACAGACTGTAAGTAGTGTTATTGGACACTTTCTGATGTTAAAATTATGTTAGATTAAAATTATTTATTATTTTTAAATTAGGCAAGATCGTAATGTTTCACGATGTCTTTGTAAAGACACATGTATAAATGAAACAAAAACTATATGACATCAAATATAATGCATTTCTGACTGTATAAGTTAGATTCAAATTTTAGTTTTTACTAATAGAAATAAAGACGGAAGTCTCTCGAACTCTGATGCATTAAACACTAATCAAGTCCAAAAATCTTTACAACCTCAGAACTTACAAGGTGTGGAAGTTTTGGTTATGTGATGTTTAATAGATATTGATTCTGTGTTTTTTGAATAGATAATTTGTTTTTTTTTATTCTGGCTGTCTGCATGTCTATGAACAATTATGATTTATATTAGCGAATGTAAAAATACATTTTTTGTTATTACGATACCATTTTATCGGTAAGGAATAAAATGTTTAGAGGTTTTTGAATAACTACAAATGCATGCATGCATCTAAACTCAAAGAATTAGGCGATTGTTTGTTGGCTCATACGTTCGTCAAATTACAAGACGATCTTAATATGGCCGCCTCCCGGCCTTTCAATAAAGCATCGCGGATTGTAATTACACTTCGAACAAACTTGCTTGAAGCGAATTTTCTCTACTGCCACAGTGTGTTTACCTTACGATTTTATCTTGTATATATGAGTTATTGTGTGTTTTTGAACGGTTATATTTCCAGTTATTAAGCGGTATTTAATAATTTAACTCTAATGTTTTGTGAGGGTATTTTTTTAGATTATCCATATACATATACGGAATATGAAGAGATTTGTTTTTTTTTTAGAACAGTGGGTACACGGGTAGGAGGCCCATCTGATGTTAAGTGATACCCATGGACACTCTCAATGAAAGAGGGCTCGCGAGTGCGTTGCCGGCCTTTTGAGAATTGTTACGCTCTTTTCTTGAAGAACACTAAGTCGAATTGTTTCGGAAATACTTCAGTAGGCAGCTGGTTCCACATAGCGGTGATGCGCGGCAAAAATTGCCTTGAAAAACGCTCAGTCGTGGAACGGCGGACGTCGAGGCGATACGGGTGGAATTTCGTATTCTGCCTCGACGTCCGATGATGAAACTCAGCAGGTATTAATCCGAACAACTCCTCTGTGTTTGTTTTTTGTTCTATTTATATATAATTGAATGTAAATAAAACCATTTTTAATTTCCAAGTTTTATATTCACTGTAGGATTTTATATTTCTCTCGGGAAAATTGGCTTACAGAAAACACAGAAATTTCGATAATTATGTCAAATTACGAACCTTTTCTTTAAGTAGATTTAAATAAAAACTCTGGGTGAGTAGCAATAAATGGGTAGGCATATTTTCCGCCTATACCAAAAATATCTACATTAGGAATGGCTATGTAAATTACATTACGGAAGTATTCAAACAAAGCCTCAATGTATAAGTGTAGATAGGCTTACCTTCTCCGTACTTATATAGTCGAATACTCCGAGTATTTGTTGTGAAGTCGCTACGAAATTAGTTTACGGAATTAAATATTATGTTACTATGTGGTCAATATATTCTTGTAGCCATATTGTATGTCCAAAAAAATATAAACGATTTCAATACAAATGATGACTTTCACCAGTATAATACTCGAAACAGAACAGATCCACACGCCACAGGACCAAACTCGCTCCAGAATATATGGAAATTGTATTCGTTTTTACAACAAACTTCCAAGCGAAATGAGATAATTAACCCTGAATAAATTCAAAACTCTCGGATTAAGTTCGGTGGCGGGTTTTTGTATGGATACAATTAAATAAAAGGCTTTGTTTGAAGCTGGGTAGCAACTGACTTAATGATTCAAAATATGAGCTTACAACTAACACAGAATTAGTGGTAAAGGCGTTGCGATATTAAAAATAAACTTGGCTTATCTAAGGATTTATAAATCTGAATCACACTTCTGTTAGTGGAAATTATCGGAGACATACAATTTATAAATGTGGTAAAACCTGAAAGGCTCATACTGGCTTAGAGTATGTATCAATAAAGCATTTTATAAATTTGACGATTGTAATGATTCTTATCTGCACTGATTTGCTCCAGTTCAAGCAATTTGTATGACTCAAAACTTGGCGATTAAAAAGAGTGGCGGAGAATTTCGTGCCCGCTGGACTTGCGATATTGCAACATATTTTCTGTTGACGTTCATAAGTGTATTTGATTATCTATAAGTTAGTTTGAGATTGAATATCACAATTCTTAACTGTATTTCTATCTACTGTGCAGACAATATGGAGTTGGTATAGTAAGATTGTTTTGATACTAGAATTATTAATACGTTTCGTAGATTTGATTATAGGTGTCGATGAAAATTGTTCATGTTTATTTAAATTACAAGTACTGTTTGAATTCGTGTCATTTTGCTATGCTTAAAGGCATTATTATGTTCGTTTGTGCTGTGTTTTATATGACAAGATCGCGGCGAATTCCCATGGCGTTGCGTAAGAGATGTGGAGTCACTCTGCATCTTCTACCGCATTGAACGCACCACCACTATGTGAAACCAACTGCCCACTGAAGTATTTCCGAACTACTTCGACTTAGGGTCCTTCAAGAAAAGAGCGTACCAATTGGTAAAAGGCCGGCAACTCACTCGCGAGCCCTCTGGCATTGAGTGTCCATCGGCGGCGGTATCACTTTACATCAGGTGAGACTCCTGCCCGTTTGCCCGCTGTTCTAAAAAATCGAAATTATGGATTTTTACTCACACAGTAGTGGAAGCTGTGGAAGATTCTCGTTTTGGAGACCAACATATATTATGCGTCGCAGGGCCAGTGAAGTGAGTTATGAGTAAGCTATGCCGTGGTGGTGGAATTGAGACAGTATAGTTTATTTATTCATTTTATTTACGACACTAACACCTTTTATACAAATTACTAAACCAAATGTATGATAATTAACAAAGAATTACCGTGACAACGGCATACCCTAGTGAAATATAATACTTATAAATCGGTGTGTCTATACTTACGTATGTGTTTATGTGTTCGTTTGTGTGTGTAGGAGAGAGTACGTGTGGCTATTTGCTTAATACATAATTTTGTAAATAATTATTGTTTTGTTATAAAATCCAAATTGAGAAAATAATTCAGTATGGATACAAATTCAAATTATGAGGGCGTTACGAGAAAAGTTCTGACTAGGATTAAGATCGGCTTTATTTATGCGAGTTCTAGAAAGAAAAATGGATGTATTGTTGTCCCTACACTAGGATTCTCTATGACGTTGGCTAGTCTCTTACATTTGATATATTAATGACTACTTGTCGTTATAAATTCTACAAGACATTTACAGTTTTATAATAAAACTACTGTTGCAAATGAAGAATACTTTGTATTTTGTATACGATGTTTGAGAAGACGTTGACGTATAAAGTTTTGTTAGTATGATTATAATTATGAGGATATTGATATTTTCCACCTCATCAAAGAGGACGTGAAGAAATATTTTAAGAGACTTTGATTTCGTTTAAGCAGTAATACTCTGTTTTTTTTTCAGTTCATTTCAGTTTTCTTTATTTTTTTTCAATATTTCCTTTTTTTGGCTATATTTGTATACTTGTTTTCTGTTTTATATGTATTGTTTATCTATGTAATTTGTTTTGGCTTTCCATAAGTGTTTGTTTCTGTAAGATTACTAATAATTAAATAGTGAAAGTTTTGTTTCAAGATTGTGGGTTTCAAGTAAAGGTCTTTGAATGAGACTTTTTCTTTGTTTTTCGTTGAGAAAAAGTTCTGAAACCGAAATTTTATAGTCATGGCATTGTACAATGCTTTAACACAAAAAAAATCAAATTCCGTCTAATTCTAAAATACAAAAACCCCTGCATTTTAATGTAATTATCATACAAAGGGAATTCATTGTTCACGTTAATTATGTAAATGTATGTAATAATGCTTAAATATTTTAGAAGGAAGGAAATGTGTCGTTAACTTGTATTTTAATTCAAGCTGTTTTACGAACTTGTATCTGATTAATCGAAAATCACATGAATTTAATTAAATTTGTGATTTTTTATTATTGTTTGAATTTATGTTTTTTTGTACTTTTTTGGCCGGTCGTGTCCGCATTTTGTAGGGACCGCTCAGATATTTTTGTATGTTCGTCCTAATTTAGTGATCCAAAAAAAGTGTTAATTAATATTCAAGTACAAAGCTATTGAATATAACTTATGTTAATCAATCTTACTGCTAAATTACTACTGATACTTAAACAAATATACATATATAAAAATCGTACTCGTTTATAGACAATCTAAAATCTTGTTTATCGCTTGTTTAAGGTTTAATCGCGAATTCAAATCATGCAACGACGCGATAGGAACGGATATAATTTGAAAATTAAAAAACTATATATATATAAATACAAACATGGAATACATAATATTTACAAAAAGGTTCATACATTTACAAAACAATACATAATATTCAATACATTTAACATTAACCTAATTTGGCTGTGTTGTGTGATGGTGTAAAAGTGTTGTTGTGAGGAACTTGATACAAAGCACTACTACGGGTCTGGTGTTTGAAAGTTTCTGTTAAAGTATGGATACAAATCTTTCGTATGTGTCAAACTCTTACCTAATATATGCTTTATGTATAAATTTTCCCCGTATTTCCTTATCTGATATAGTATATTCCGGAACTCTGAAACCTCCAATAGCTATTGCGATCCTGACAGCATACAAGCTGAATATTTGATGGTTGATCCCACGATTGCATAATCATCGGATATTGAGCTCACGAACTTAGCTATTAAATTTTGGAAGTACCTGCACTGGTCCTACCTTATGTACTGACCAGAACAGCTCTAAACATTTTTAATCTAGTTAAATAAAAGTGAATCGCAAAATATATTGCCAAGCTCAAAACTCTAAAACGTACTAATTGAAACTGTAAGGAAGGTTTTTATAGTGAAAAAAATTGGAAAACTTGAAAACTGCCGACATACAGGAAAATGTTCCATATGTTGGTATTTAGCTACTAAAATGGTAGTAAAAAAGTATTAAAGCAAATTGAAGTTCGCGGAAGTAATTAATAATGAAGTATTATGAAAACAAAATTAATTTAATATTTAATACAGTTTAGTAATCGTTATTAATTATTATCTACTGCTTAGACCATTAGGATTAAGTGTTACCCTTAGCATTCAGCAAAGGTAAATTAATTAAATTCGGTTTAACTACAAATTGAACGTTTATCTCTATGCAATCGTAGGCTTGAATTTATATCTTGTAATTAAATGTCAAGAGCGCGGTTTGATGAATGCCGCCTAGATGGTCTTGCACTCAGAGTTGTTAATTAAGAATAACTGTTGCATTTGCGATTTATTAAAGTTTTTTAAATGATAAATTCAATACAAAGCTGGAAAAACTTTTCTTGTGTTTCGTGTTTCGTTGCTGAGTTGTATGGTTTTGTAAGTGATTATTCTAGACTCTCTCCTAAGAGGTGAGCTTCGCCCATTCGGGGCATATACCGTCTACAGAGCGCTATGGGGGCTCTGTGGGGGGTGCAGCACGCGAGGAGACATGGTTTTTACTCGCTGCGTGCAGCCGAAGTCTTTATATAGGAAATTAAATTTCTACGAGAGTTGAAGGGCTATTGCTCTTTAATTCTTGTTGGATAAGCTCGAAATTAATGCGTCCGAAGTCTTTTAATAGAACATAAAGAATCTTTTTAATTGAGTTGCGTTTAATGCCAGTAAGTGCATACTGAAGTCGCACGCGCAAGATCAAAGTGCGCGTTACAGCGTTTACGCATCTAGCCGGCAAGTGGCACTTAGTTGCTGCCTAAGGAAAGAAACTTAAATGTCGTAGGAAATTGCATCGTGACTCCCGCACGGACTATAAAGAAAACGGTAAAATGATTATCGAATTGACAATGTTGACGGAATTATCTGGACATACCTTTACTAACAGTAAAGCCACTTTTTAAGTTATTATATAGACGTAGAATTATTTTCTTAGGATCATTCTGCTTCGCACCATCTCTATGTAAAGCCCTTGTTACCGAACAAATACGACTTGGGGTATCAAATAATAATAAAAGAGGGTACCAAAAAGTCCGGCAAAGGCAAGCAAGCCTTCTGGCAGTGCAAGTGCCTCCAAAGTGCTTGGCCCTGTTTAATAGATAATTATTTTTGTATCTAGAGTCTGATACGCAATAATAAAATACCAACATTTATGGAATTCATTATTTTTGGTTGTTTTAAGAAGCAGGCTATCGTACCCCAATAGAACGCTAATAATTAAAGACTTCACAATAAAAACAAGAGGTTAATAAGAGTTTTAATCAAATTAACCTTTATTCATATTTTTGTATAAATAGTCACTGCCCAATAACGTCATTTAACATAATAATTTAGCCAAACTTAAGACTAATAAGTAATTTAAAACTAACCTAATTTACTTAGAATTATTATCTTAAGAAAGTGTCCAATAACACTACTTACAGTCTCTATTAAGGGGACTACCCTCTGTTCTTGTGTTCTTATTTTCCACAAAACACTGTTAAGCACTTAAGACTAACGCACTGCCACTAAGTCACTAATTATTATGAACGTCAATAAGAAAATCTATTTATATTTTAAAACAGGCAGGTTTTCAAACTCCGTTAATTCGCAAATAATCTTAAATAATAAAACGAGAATAACATATCACGGACTGATTATCATTTTGTTATTGCTTTACTGCTTATTTATAAAAGCGATGCATACATAATTAAAGATTTTAACGATTCAGTTTATGACACCAATAAATAGCTATGTATAATATTTTTTATTCTAAAACCTAGGCTAATACAACTTCCCGATGCAACTTCTATATTTTTGAAATTCTTTAGGCGTATGAGGGCAATTTTTTTACGGATGAAACGTCCCGAAGACAATGGAGAAAGCGATTGAGAGAGAGAGTGAGAAAGGGAGATCGAGAAATACACGCTATTGTTTGATGTATTCGTTTAGTTCCAAGAACTTTGGATGGCAATTCCGTCGCATAACGTCTTATGCTGTAAACGCAGATTTTTATTTATTTATATTATCATTATCACGTATACATTGTGTAAGCATATACATATACATGGCGTGATCATATACTGGTACATGATTATCTATTTGGGCTGTTACCTTAGTAACAATTAATTTACGAAGAAGTTTCACTTTGACATGTGTACTTTGTACGCACGCACTTTTTTTTATCAACGTAATCACCGTAGCATTGAGGATGATTGAAACTACTGACTGACAGCCTCACTACCGTTCCTTAGATATGGTATCTCAAATTGTCCGCTCTATAGCCCTAGGGGCCAACGGTATCGCTTGCGTGATGCCTCTAGCGCCTAATGGACGTAGGAATATGATTGTCTACGTCATGATAGCGTTGAATTATAGGTATGCAACTTTTACGTTTACAGGTTATCATGTCATGAATTAGCCCAATTTTAACGGCTACCCTCTTTTTATTGTCGCATTGGAATTTCTGTTAAAGATATATTATTATACACTTACATATGATCATTTTTACTAGCCTTATTTTATACTTTACTTATGGAGGGTACTTTGAAAATGTATTTATTTTTAAAAATATTTACCATTACAAATTACCTCCTCTAATGCGGCAATACGGTGACATATTACATACAAAACAATACTTACACAGAAAAAAACAACACAACATTAAACAGCAAAAGATTAAAATAATTTAAATCTAATAAAATATTTAAGTATTTCTTACAGTATAGGAACTGACATAAATATGACATGACATTTTCGGTCAGACAGACAATTAAAAACGTCTGTTATTCTATGCAGATCATTATTTCCATACATTTTGTGTCCATCGTGTGTGTTTTTTTCGAGTTAGTTTTCGCTGAGCGTACGAATAGCAATATTTATTGGATGATTCATAAATTCCCATTCGATTTATTTTTTACTTGAAGGCGAGGATACGTCTTAACGCTCCTTCGTAATATTTTCTGTAATGTCCGTCGACGAACCGACTCCTGTACTACGCGAAACTTTTTAAGCGACATTTCCGCTTTGTGATATTTTGTCTAATTATTATTTCTTATCTATATTGCGATATATCAAATCCTTATCTAAAATGTCTTGAGGCTACCCGTATATCAATACATGAACAATATTTATATCTCCTCATTTACACCGACTCGTAATATTTCACTACAATCACGGAACGTGGTCGTATATTCGCGGTTGCGTATCTTATTACCAGATATCTGTGCTAATACGACTAGTATTTATTGGATTGAGCCGTGAGATCCCAGCGGTAGCCGTGTTCAATAAATAAATGGAAACTCGAATGGGTTAGAATAACGGTGGGCAACATATAGTGGAATGTTTTCAAGGCGTTGCATATTAAATGACGACCGAACTGTATGGAGCTGTGTTCGCCAAGTGGCTTCAGCGTGCGACTAATTCGTGAGGTAGTAGGTTCGATCCCCGGATGGACTGTCTATGTGCGCATTTAACATTTGCTTGATCGGTGAGGGAAGACACTGTAAGGAAACCTACTTGCCTATTACAGTGGGGAATGATCATGAAACATAAATCTGAGGCCCAGACCTAAAAAAATAGCGCTACTGATTCATTTATTTTGTTTTTTTTTTAAATTGAGTAGAAATATTTAATTTACTAGCTAGAAAGATTTGATCCCGAGGACTGATTATCGACTCCCATAACTATATTTTTTTTAACGAGGGACCAACGGTCAGGATGCTCACCAGATGTTAAGTGATACATTGGCACTCACTTTTCGCACTTTCGCACTAAATTCAATGTAGTTCTTGATTTTTTTTTTATGAAACAGCAAATTAAATTTCTCGTACATAAAATATTTACAATGAAAACCTTTACATCGCTTTATGTGGTACTATATGAACTGACAGTAATTACAAATAATTCATTCAAACCATTTTATGTTAATTATGAATTATTACGAATTTTTCTTTTCGTCAAGTATCAAATAGTACTTGATGAAAGAACGCCTTGATGTTGGCATTAATAACCGTGTATCATATTTGGCTATAGTATATTTATTAGTATTTAAATGAATTATATTTATTTCCAACATACAAATATACAGTACTTACATTGTTCTTAACTTACATAACTACCGCAGAGCTCGTACTTTCCTCGCTCAACGAATACTTATCGAGTATTAAAGATAACACTGCCGATTTTTTTTAATTTCTCTATTTATAAATTTTTTATTAACTATGTAAGTTACGAATATTAATACGTATATATACTACATTAATCTATAGTATGTTGACGTTTATTGTACGTATTATATTCGTTATATGTTATGTTCGCACGTCATACACATCATCATTTAGAACTCTAAAGACGCTCGCGGAGAGTTGCTATCCCTTAGGACATCGTTTCTCAAGCTTGGGAGGTCGCGCTTCGTTGAAAAATAATAAATACAAACTACGCAAAAGATTCCTTTATTAAAGGAATTAATAATCATAGTGTAGTGTTCGAAACTAAATTATAATGTTACAATGACGGGCTCGCAAGACTGTTACTTTTTCGTGGTTCGCGGCATAAAAATTGTTGAGACAAATTAATAATTGGATTGTAATATTGATAACAGTTCATAAACTAACCTAATTCCTAGGTGTGCTATGAATTCACTTTGAATTCATGTGGTTTGATTTTTTGAAATGATAACTTATCAACAATATTTCTTAATGTTGTTGATTGCATCTTGCGTCGTGTTTTAATTTATTACGTTATTGCATAATCACTATTTATAAGCTTGACATAAAAGCAGGAATGTCGTTTGAACAATGCTTTGATCACCATTTACGACTTTAATGATTTTTGGTATGTCACATATATTTAGATTATATTTTATTAAATTTGTGACGAAATCACGGACACTATTTTCTTTAAATCATAGAATTCTTAGCTTTTTCTGTTAAAAAACAGTAACGTGTTGTAAATGGATCGCAGTTTAGGGCAACCTTTGTATATTACGTTAATAGTTAATTACGCGATTATTAATATTAACTAAATTTTGTTATAAATGTTAAATTAAATAAATTATTCCTCTCGCGCTGACCACGATTGATTTTAAGCATTCGATAGGTCGAGTTATGTATCTTCTTCTTCAGGTGCCACTTTATTACTAAAGGTTGGCTGTTAACAACTTGAATTTCCGAGTATCTTGCTCTACTCTAAAAAGCTCCTCGGCGGATGTGACGTCGGTCAACTCCCGTACGTACCGCAACCACGACTTCCTTCTACCAGTCCAGTAACAGTTGAATTTTGACTATCATTATAAGCCTCAAGTCCTGTCCATGGTGACGCAATACCGCGTGTCATCTCGATTATGTTTATCTATTTTTACATAATTTAATGAAGTTGCGTTACGCTGGCCATAGACGTTACCGCATGTTGCAGTCGAGACCGATTGCTGTATAAAATATTCCATGCTGTTCTCTTGATTGTAGTATTGGACGCACTCACATACTACGGTGTCGTCTACGCCTACGCTTGCGTAATAGTAGTACAAGAAGCAGTGTTTCTTCATCGAAATCCATATTGTTAATAGACTTGCATCACTATTATTTTTCAGTCGAACACAACTGCTCCAAGCAGTCGTAGTAGACCGTGCATTATGCGCCGCATTATGACCGCTCTACAGTTGTTGATCTCGACTGCAACATGCGGTCTGTCTAAGGCCAGCGTTCAAAGTATTATTCAGAGGAAATGTATTAGTTAGAATGCTAAGTATGACTTATGTCATAACCAATATGTTATACATAAGAAATCCATACATTTTTCTTCCCTCAGACCCAAACATCGACTTCAATAAATATAAATAAAAAGCCTTTCAAGTCCGAATTAAAAGTTTAACATATCCCGAGTTAAGTTCATAGATCTTCAATTATGGTATTATCTAATAAATAAACTTCTATATTATTTAACAAGATAAACCGTAAAGCGATATTTCAGAGCCGCGCACTTATAATATATTTTCACAAGTGCATAAATTGTAAGACGATATAAACCTCTTAAATATTACAGTTTCTTGTGTATGTTGGCGTATAAAATGCTTTACGACTCGCGCAATATTCCTTTATCGTATTGGATATTTCTGTTTTGTATTTTTGTCAATGTTTTCAATTATTTTTTTTATAGAACTGGTGTCAAACGGGCAAGAGGCTCACCAATTGCGAGTCTTTTGTCATTGACACTGACAAGACTCGCAATTGCGCTGACAAAAAATTGGTACGCCATAGTATTGAAGGTTACTAAGTCGAATTGGTTCGGTAATACTTCAGTGGGCAGCTGGTTCCACATAGTAGTATGATTAACGCTGATATTTTATTGTAAGTTTGTGGTTTATCGCATAAAAATTGGAATGGCTGAATCGATGTGGGTAAGCTTTTGACGGGATATAAATCGCATTATTTATTATGTGTGATAAAACGTAAAGCGTCATAAAGATTACTTTATTGATAGACAAATTGATGTTGGTAATTATATCTATGTCCTGATAGTGTTGAGTATTAAATGTTTTTTTTTCTTTTTAGGTACAGTCGTGTCATCATGTATAAAAGGTAAGAATGTAATTTTTATACAACAAATTTCTTACATAGTAGTTATATGAAGAGACGTATGGTTATGGTTAACATTTTCTTGTAAACCAAAAAGTTGGCGATTCGAAAAATAATTAAAAAACCGATTTAAGTATTAAAAAAGAAAAGAGAGAGGAAGTGGACCAAGTGTTCCCAGAAAGCTGGGAAGATGAAATAAAAGAGATAGCGGGGAAGTATTGGAAAATTGAAGCGAAGATGAGACATTAAGTGGAAGTATTTGGAGATGGTCTTGATTCCCTCGGAGGGCGTGTACTATATATTAAATACCATATTAATATAAATTTAATATAGTACTCGAATATAGTATTAAGAGAAGAGAACTGCCGTAATTATTTTACGGGAAATTATGAGTGCTGCGCCATAACGTATTCATGCTATTGATATTGAGTTTTATGAGGTAACGAGAAAGTTAAATAAAATAAATAATGTGTGCGTGTACTAGTACACACGTAAGAAGTGAAACTTCTTTATGAGCCTATTTTTTCGAAAAATATGTTTACAGAAATTGGTTAAATAAAGTTAAATTAGATAAAGTTTAACAAAAGGCTTTTATTATTATAAACATGAATACAAATAATACAATGATTTCATTTTACCTTATTACTTATAATATTATTGCAGAATTTCATTAATTGTAATAGATTTATTACTATTATTGTTATCGTTATTATATATTTTTGTTATTAATGGCTTCGAATCCCATCGAATCAACCGTGGTAGGGACAAGAAAAAGATGGCGCGTAACCTAAAAATGTGACGGTTTTTTTTCCTTCAACGCCGATAAAGCAGTTACCCTTGAATAATTGCTGGCTCCATTACAGACATTTTGTCTGTTTACTCGATTGATCTCACGGATTGAGAGATCACGCTTCCTTTGATAAAACACGCAAGACAAGACAGTCGCATTGTCTAAACCTAACGTCTAGAGTCACTATATACATTTGACATGATATCATGACAAGTAAATGTCTCACTAGAGATAGGAACAAGCTTCCTACTGCACTCCGCAGGTCGTGAGGCACGCTCGCATTATACAACGTCCGATTTTTCATGTGAAATTTGAAATCGGAATATGGATTTCTTGCGCCTGCGATTATCATTTTACATCTGTGGTGACTGAAATACGCTATATAAGGACATAGTGTCACCGATAATTTATTATTATTTCGTTTGATAATGAGGAAACCTTATGAGGACAACGAGCGGGTGCATCGTTTATTTGAATTTAATTGTACGACAATACCTTACGCAGACGAAAGGTTCCTATATATATATGTATATTATATATCATAAGCTGTTATATCAATAAATGTATACTAGCAGTTTCGACAGATTTCCTGCACACACGTCTTACGTATAAAAATCTAATAATGTAAATCGTTCCGTTTAGTTTAATTACGAACGCATATTTCGCTATATATATACCAGCTGTTTATTTTCTGTATAGATAACTAACCTAGACACTAATAAGCTGATCTGTGAATCTAAATCATCAAGGGGCGCCACCCAAACGCATACCAAAAAAATCATTCAAATCGATCCAGCTGTTTATGAGGAGTTAGAATTTTTATATGAAGATATTATAAGAAAGAGTATAATCCTAAAATTCTGGCAAGAACTGCAGTTGCTTACTTTTATGATTGTTCCGTAGGCTAGTTTGTCCCCCTATATTATAAGAAAGTAACTTCCTAGCACAGCCTAAAAATGGGTTCCTGAGTTGAAATTTACTATTTTCACGTTATGTTCATTGATCTTTATAGACAACTAGCTGATCCGGCAAACGTCGTTGTGCTATGTAGGTAAGGTAAGGTAGGGTGGACTCAATTTCCGCACTTAGACGCGTAGTCGGTCCGTTGTGCGTAGAAGCCCTGGCTAATTTAGCCAGCCTAACTCCTTCCAGAAGCACAGAAGTCACCCGGGCACTTCACAGGCTTCGCAGAGCGACCTCACTGTTCCGAGGATTTTTGTACGTTGATTAGCCACAGCCTCGCATTCCAGGACTACGTGGGTGACTGATTCCTCTGCGCTGAAACAGCCTATGCACAAGGGGCTGTCTGTCGCGCCCAGGACGAAAAGATGTTTGTTAAGGAGACAATGGCCTGTGATTGTCCCTATCATGGTTTTGAGATTGGTTCTGTTCAGGTTTAGAAGTCGCTTAGTAGTAGCTTAGCGGGTTCACACGTTGTGCCATGTTTGTTATTTATAGATTATTTCAATAAAAATAACTATGTACTATAATAAAAATAGGGGTCAATCGTAGAGGGATGACAATTACCGGTTGTATGTTGCATCATAAAAAAATAAAAACAAAAAAAAATTGTCTTAATAATAATAAAAAAATTGTGATGGAGATCCCTTATCACTTAGGAGTTTGAAATATAGATAGTAGCCGATTCTCAGACTTACTCAATATGCATAAAAACTTTCATAAGAATCGGTCGAGCCGTTTCGGAGGAGTATGGATAAACGTTTCGTTAATTACAACATAACATATACAATATACATGTCATCTCTAAAAAAACGTGAATTACATTAATAATAACGTTGTATTGCAAAAACTATATTTTTATTTATCTTATATAATTCCCGAAGGCGAGGTTCGTGAAATATAGATGATTTCAAATATCGAATACCAATATTATACTCATACATGTCGAGTAAAAACGTTTTTGAATTTGCAGTCAAGCAACAAGTGGAGACACGCCTTGGCTTTAACGGTAGCTCATAATCTTAATGCAGTTTTGTTAGAAATTGAGAGGTTGGCTAGTCGTGACATCTGAGCGCCGCTTTACCGATCTCAGCCTGTTGAATCTTCGTGTGTTAGAAAGGTTTCCGTGTTTGTGTCATTGTTTACCTTAAAGGTTATGAATTATGGATCTCGAAGAACTCTATCAAGTCGTGAAGGGAATAACTTTATTTATTTGTTTGGATGATATGACAAATTAATAGGGTCTTCGAGAGGAAAGGTTACGGTGGTTAATTTATCCGCTCGCCTCTAGTAAAATATAAAATTGTGAGATTTGTTCATTTTTATTATATTGGAATTGATATAATCATTTGTGTATTTCTAACTAATTATATTTTTTTATGCGATATGTTGGGTAACAATTTTGGAGATGCTTCTGAGACCTAATAAGTATTTACACTCATTCACTCACTTACTCATGGATTTACGCGTGCTGTAAACAGTTAAATAAATGTGTGTGTTGTGTTTTTTACTTAAAAGGGTTCCCAAATCTTACACATTATATTTAATTATTTGTTAATAAATATACACGTTTTTGACACAAAAAAAATACCGTCACATTTTTCCGTAACGCGCCATCTTTTTCTTGTCCCTTCCACGGTTGATTCGAAGAGTTTCGAAGACATTAATAACAATAATATATAATAACGATAACAATGATAGTCATAATTCTATTACAATTAATGAAATTCCGTAATAACCTTAGTAGTAGGTAAAATGAAATAATTGTATTATTTGTATTCATGTTTATGATAATAAAAGCCTTTTGTTAAACGCTATCTAATTTAACTTTATTTAACATATCATAGATAAGTTGCATATAGTAGATCATTTCTCGAAAAATAAGGTCTATAAAGAAGTTTCACTTCTTAAGTGTGTACACTAAAACACGCACACATTTTTATTGTTGTATGTTATATATCAAATCAGTATCATAGAGCAATTAAATGTTAGATTCAGCAACAGCGATCGTTTTCCTTTTGTCCCTTCGATTATTGATAGTTAAAAGCGTAATCATTTTGAATTAAAAAAATCAAGCTTATTTATGATTCAAAGACAATAGAAAAGCAATAAGTTTCTAGTTGGTATCTTTCCACTTTACCGCCCACCGGACACACCTCTTCTATCGTTATTGTTATCTATTAGATATTAATTAATAATAAATTAAGAAAATACTATTATAACGGCAATAACTTATTCGGTACACGCTAATGTTAATCAGTGGCTTTTCTTCTATTGATTATTTTTAGATCATAGAACAGTGGTGGCGTAGAGGTTTAAGCGTGTGACTCATCCCTGTGGTCGCAGGATCGA
Organism: Pieris brassicae; assembly: GCF_905147105.1. Lineage (NCBI taxonomy): Eukaryota > Metazoa > Arthropoda > Insecta > Lepidoptera > Pieridae > Pieris > Pieris brassicae. The sequence goes on from NC_059669.1 coordinate 2,653,275, forward strand.
TAATGATCTAAGCACCAATTAACTTTGCTCATTTAAAACTCGTTCGAAAACTTTGTGACGAAATCGGCATGTTTTAGACTAAAAACTTTGTAGTAGACTAAAAACCTACTAGCCTTAGAAAAAAAAAAAGGAATGATCACGAAACAGATCTTTTTCTAGCTTTTGTTAGTTCATAAATATAAGAATGTCTTTGTTATTCAAAGAGCAATTTTAATTTTCATAACCAAAAATAAATTATCATCACCATAACCAAAATAATCAATATTTTTAGTTACTAAATATGATTTTATTTAGATAAACCTTTCAACATAAAGACATTATTTATCATAACTAAGTGCCCCGGACTCAAATAAAACATAATTATATTCAAGCTAACATTTTCTTTGTTCAATATTAAAACCCTGAAAGTAACTCTATCATAATTAAAGTAATTCGTTCTTTATGAACAAGACGAAAATTTGAAGGATGACACACTCAACATGAGTACAATTAATGAGTGGAATTCGTCAAGCTCTCGATGTTTATGGGGTTCAATTCAAAGATAAAATCTTTTCGTTAGTTTTATTGAAATTTTTTAACGTTTGTATTGTAAAAATGTAATGTTTTCAAAATAAAGCGTGACTAATCGTCAAATCATTATTTATTATTTCTATATATTTATTGATAAAAGCTTGCTAACGCTTGGCACACTGATACATTGGTAAAACAACGATAATATACAATTTTTAATGTGACACTTACAGGCAAACATGACATACACGAAGAGAAATACAAATATAAAACAAAACAATTATAGTTACAAAAACTTACGAAAATCAAGTTTAAAGTGTGAGGCAAGTATGGATCCAGATCTAGCTCGTTTATAAGAATGCTTAATCTGGACATCACGTCGGTGAGTGTTGACTAAAACGCGTTCTTCGGAAAAGGGTTACAAATGGAATGATGGTGATAGGTGGTGGTACACGAAAATTTTATTTTGATAAGAGATTGGGACAATCAATCTGATTGCTGAAATGCACACGATAATAACATAAAATAAATCCATGGCGCCACAACCATTTTAGGTCTGGGCCTCAGATTTCTGTTTCATGATCATTTGTTAATCTAATAGGTAAGTAGGTGATCAGCCTTCTGTGCCTGACGCACGCCGTCGACTTTTGTGGGGCAAGCCGGTTCCTCACGATGTTTTAAAATAAATGCTTCGATCGGAATTATTATATTAGTGTAATACATATAAAATAATTACAGTCGCTAATCGGTTAATCATGAAAAACCTATTCCCGTGTCGAAATACCAATAAAACTATGTATATACGTGTTAGAAAACAAAAAAAGGTATGTTGTTTATCATAAAGCATTGGAACTATAAACACTTTGTTTTTGTAATATGTTTTAATTATTGTACGAATTCGAAATTAATATTCATAGTTAAGACAGGACAACGTCTGTCTTGTCCGCTAGTTTTTTTTATATATTGACGCTGCTACCCACAAGTGGGCCCTCGGTTGTATTAAAGTAATAGGCCTTGATAGGTCAGTAGGAAAATCTATGACCAGGAACATTTTTGTAGCTTGTTGTCATTATACGTAGTCTCTATATTAGCGTAAAAAACACCTAAAATCAAAGAGTTTTAATATAATAAAATTTAAAATTATGTAAATAATTAGTTTAGTAAGTTATCTATATATATTAGTTTATTAGTTTATAATTAGTAAGTTTTTAATAATAATACATTGCTTCAATCCGTTCAAAAAGTGTTTTTCTTAATAAGTAAATATATTGAATTATACCGTAATATTCCAAGTTTTGTTGAGGGAAATAAGTTAATTTGTAAATGCCGTGGCGCCGACGCCTAACAAATTAATTATGAACCTGTATAGAATTAAATGTTAGCACCTAATAAATTATTACCGCGCTTAACCCTTCAAACTTGGTTTGGGAATTATATAATTATTAATGATCTATTCTGTCCGAAAATCTTACGGTGGTCAATAAGTAAGCGTTATAAATGGATGATGCTTAAGTCGGCTTATTGCTTAACTGAACTTAAGTTTGACTACTTAAGGTGTTATGGATAAATTAAAGTGGATGTGAAAGTTTTCTATGCTAAATTTAGGGGTTATAGGCTTTAATATTAAATGTATGGATTATTAAAATTGTTTGAATGTTTTGTGAAAATCAACGTATACGTCCCGTTTGACAATTATTTTTTTTGATATACAGAGGTAAGCCTCGTCTCTAACCCTAACATGCATACATAGCAATCTATTTCAATATATAACAGTGATTTTTAATATTATTTTTATACTTAAAGAGTATCTCTATCAAATGTAATTGAAAAATATGAAATCTTCTATATATATATATATATAATTCTCGTGTCACAGTGTTCGTTCCCATACTTCTCCGAAACTGCTCCGATTGTAATTTTTTTTATGCATGTTCAAACCTTTAAGTGATAAGGGGTATCCACCCCAAAAAATTGTTTTGGATAAATATTTTTTTTTATGATACAACAATATAATGTTTAGCCCTCTACAATCAACCCCTACATTCAATTTGTTAATTAAAAACTTATGGCTTGAACTCGTGCGTTTTATATAGAGAAATATTCACAGAAAAACCTAAAAAAAATCATTCCGGAAAATCTAACAGTCTCTTGGGTAACATAGCAAAATGTTCCATATTGGTATGTATAGGGGCAGCTAGTTATGTATAAAATTCATGATAATATTATAAACAAACTTCAACAAAATAAACGTTTCGAAGTGGAAATGTATTGAGCTCGCTTAAGTACCGTTAATTAATAGCTATAGGTCTGTCGGATTACCGACCACCTTGGTTCCTTGCTTGTCTTGTATGGCTACATTATCGTTGAATGAAATATATGAATCTCGTTAGTTTCGAATACATATAAATTTATTTTAAAGTATTTTTTATTTGTTCATTTATTGAAAAGGCAATATTTAATGAAATTCTGTGTAAGTTTAATAGCAGGCTTATGGCAATAATATTATTGTAATAGTATTTTAAAAATACCTCACCTAGGTACAGTGATACAGGATATCGGTTTCTGTTTCATGATCATTTTTTTAATAGGCAAGTTGGTGGTCAGTCTTCTGCGCCTGACACACGCCGTCGACTTTAGGGTCTAAGGCAAGTCGGGTTCCTCACGATGTTTTCCTTCACCGTTCGAGCTATTCTAAATGGTCACATAGAAAGAAAATCCATTAGTGCACAGCCGGGGATTGAACCTACGATCTCAGGGATGAGAGTCGCTAGTCCAACACTGCTCACTAGGCAAAGATATACTCTATTTTTATTGTAATATTATGCGATATTATTTTCTTTTAATAAATGTTTAATATACCGTTTCCATTTATTAATTTTGTAATCATACAGAAAGTATACATTATATGTAACAAAACATAATTATACTGAAGATATAGCCATAAATCGTGATTTATGTCTTTTTACTTTTTATTTTTAATGTATCATCTTTTTAGTTTATTGTTTTTTTGTTTCTGGTTAGTTTTGTCTTAATAACTGTGTGTAACATGTATTTTTGCACTTCTTGCGTATCTTATGTAATTTAATACATTTTTTTTACTCACAGTGGTTGCCTGGAAGAGATCGCTCGAAAGCGATAAGACCGCCAGTTGCCCTCCTTTTGATTTAATTATGTTCAATTTTTTTTATATTATACTGTAACGAAGTGTTAATAAATAAATAATTGAAATACATATATACATACAGGTTCAAACATTTACGAAAGGAAAAACCTATAAAATTTATTAAACACATTTAACTAATACAAACTAATACCTAATTTGGCTGTGTTGTGTGTTGGTGTGATAGTGAGGTATGAATTTATCATGCTAGAAATCCTAAGGATTAAGAAAACACTTTTTAAACGGTTTGAAGCTATGTATTATTATTAAAAACTTATAATTATTTACATAATTTTTAATTTATTGGACGTTTCGCGTGCTTTTCAGCGTGCGTGGTCACGGTGACTAAAAATATTAATAGAATCCATAGGATTTATATTTTTTTATACTGTTTTAAACGTTCTTACGAAATAAGAAAATGTCTACGACATTACGCCCTAAAGGTCATCTATGCCACATGTATACTTTTATCTACTAAGATTACCATTATCAAGATTGTTATATTGTTACATTGACTTCTTTATTCCATAAGCGTCAAAGCATAAAATTTAATTTGGCAGTCACAGTAACCCCCACAGACAAGATATTACAATATTTCACAGAACACTTCGGTCAATGACACAGGACCCTTATATTGTGGTTATAGTCTATGGTTATAATGGCGTGTGAAATTATACGCGGTCATTTGTCAAGAGGCGCTACACCACTGTGATTAATTTCATTAGGCCGTTCTTAATCAAACGCTCGCTGTGAGGTATTGAGTGTTAAGTAATAGTTTACATGCCTTTACGGAATGGTTCTGTTATGTTGAATATGAAGTTAATTAAACAGAAAACGAATGAAGCACGATTGTCTCGAACATTCAAACAAGATTATTTATTTTTGAATTATTTTGATCTCTAAGTTTAAGCCTTTGTGGTTATTTTTAAATGCTAAAAAAAAAACATGTACCTATAGTATCGTAACCCTGGAGTCGGAATATAACTGAATCTTACAGTCTGGTTTGGTCTGGTCTACGCTTTGGTTAAACCGTAGAAAGATGCTGAGTAGTGTCCAAAATCTGAAGACCAAGGTGAATAGTTTTGAACACAATAAAGCTCATAGTGATTAATGCAGATCATGTTTTTAGACTATGAAGTTTGTTGGTTTGTTGTTTGGAAATCTTTAAGAGGTTCTGATATATTTTTCTTGTGTGCATCACGCTCTTTTTTACGTCTTTATGTCCGTAAAAATCATCGAACTCGAACACGAAACAACCAAAAGAACGCAACAAATAATGACAATAGTATTTAGTACGCGAAATCAAAGACAAAAAAGCTTCTGTTCAAAAGAAGTGGCTATCTAGAAGGAAATATTTTAACGGTGTACATTTGCACATGATACCAGTCACTTTCGAAAGATAATGGTCCATGTAAATAAACACCAACGGGCCGTAATAAATGAACTAGCTAATGGAGATATATTAGGACACTTTTTAATATATTGCCCACATTGTTCACGTAATCTTATATTTTCCTTATATTTACAAAGAGCATTGAACATACAGCTTTTAGGTATGACCTGTTATCTTGGCTATGACATTTTAATAACTAGGACGCGTGGTATGCTTTTATATTGTTTTGTTATATTTTGTTTAATATGTGTTGCTTGTGTAGGAGATTCAAGCAACTTAAAGTGATGTTTTGACGCTTAATTTTAACGAAAGAAATACATTTTCCTTCTAATTAATCTCATTATAGATCTCTTCTACGTCTTGTATTTATAATATGTACTGGAAATGTGTTGTTTTATTTGAGTTAATTAATTGTATACATTTACAAATTGCGTATTTCTTTAACAACCTGGATAAGAGAAAAGTTCATAATAAATATAAGGAAATTATATAAAAAGTTTAGTTTATTGACCGTATTGATATATTCCAAAAAGAATTAATTTGTCTTTGTGATTTATATTTTTTTAAATAATTATATTCCATTTTAATTATTTACAAAAAAAGTTTATTTTCAGCAAATTCTTTGGCAATTTTTTTCAAATTCTTTCCCCTAGGTTGATATAAAAATATATTTCATATAATTCCAGGATAGAGGTCTATGTAAAAGCTGTATATATGCAAACTATTAAGATCGGAAATAAGATTGGATCCTGATCAATAATGGTTTTCATTTATCTACCAAAGCTGGGATGGGTAAAACAATCAAACAAGATCATCCCTTGAATAGCCCAATTAGATGTAATAAATTTGTATCATCTATCTTGACCAAGCGTTGAGAAATGCCAAGAGGGGGTATCAATGTATGCAGATGGTATTTTGTTTCCGAATCTGCTGTATAACGTTTATGTAATAATTTAGTTATAACTAGGATTAATATCGTCACGAAAGATGTTTCAACAATTTTGTATATAAGAAGCACAGTGTGATGGTATTCTACATCAGCAAGATGAGGCAGAATACCCGTACCACCTCGGCGTACGTCTTTCCACAACTGAGCGATTTTTATGGTAGTTTCTGCCGCGCACCAATATGTGGAATCAGCCCACTGAAGTATTTTCGAACCAATTCAACTAGGGTCCTCCATGAAAAGAGGGTAAAAGGCTGGTAATTCACTTGTGAGCCTTCTGGAAATGTAAGTGTCCATGGGCGGCGCTATGACTTAACAATAGATGCGCCTCCTGCCCGTTTGCCTCCTAGTACATAAAAAAATCTCATCTTACCTATAACATTAATTTATTTCAGACCAATCACTTAACAATGTGTTAGAACCCCATTAGAACAAAAACTTTTGTGAATTTATATGTAAGGGCAAAAGTCATATCTGATGAGCAGCTAGCTGATGGGGCGGATTTCACGAGATTGGCATTAAGAGTTTGCATGGCGATATCAGTTAACATCATAAAAATATATACAGTATTTAAGAAATATTTGTTTGACAAACGTCGTGTTAAATTATCGCTTTCAAAAATCAATTAAGTAGAAAAGCGAATAACATTTTATAACACCTCGAACACCATCAGTACTGTAATTATTCCGGCGTCGTATATCCTGGCGAGTCTTCGATCATAATGGTCTCCGTATATTTTAATGCTCTGGCGGAGAAACAAGATCGTCGCTAGGCGCGGCCACACAACCGATAAATCTGCCGCACTTAACTTCCAAACGGTAAATAACTATGGGATTTCCGTGTGCGAGAACGATGCGCCCGAGCATAAATCTATGCCCGTATTGTGATATTGTGTTGCCATTATGGGACTGGCTGGACGTCACATAAATACACGCGTCGTTCTGCCGCTCAATGTCTGAGGCTAAATCACGTGCGGCGTGAGGACCAGGACATGTACCTGTTCCTATTGTAGTAAGATTAATTCTTGCATTGTTTGCGAGTGATGACACGCTGGTATGAAAAGAGCCCTGAATATGTTCATTAAAAAAAGTTTAATTTCTAATTTTTAAATCATCAAATAAAAACCGTTATAATTGTATTGTATTTGACATCATATTTTAAAAGTGCTGTGTTTATATTGACGAAGTATCAATCGATGTTTTTAACTTATTCAATATAACTATGTTCATCACAAATTAACTTATAAAGAAATTAATATAAGTAGCTTACTATATGCAAAGATTTCTTTTCGATATCTTTATATCTTGTAGTTTTAAGGAGTACTGAGGTGAATGCGGCAGAATAAAATAGCAAAGTGGCATCCTGAGCGAGTTTCGCACGTACTAATAGGGTGTAGGATCGCGATGGCCGATGTACACGTGTTCGGCGTAAAATTACCATTATTATCGATCATCGCACAGCGTCCTAACGATCCCGAAGGTGCCTGGACTGGCTTATCCGCGGAATAGCCGTTATGTTACTAGCTTTTGCATTTTATCAAATACACCTTAGTCACAATTTTTTTGTATAAATCAGCAAATGCGTACATGGAATATTACATGAAAGCTGGTATCGTGGAACCATTTTCGCAAACAAAATTGTAAGACGATAAAACATAGTATAATCTTTAGAATAAGGCGTCTCGCTTATTACAAGCGCTGGAATAGGGCATGAATTTTCTCCAGCAATGCCTTAAATTGGTAGTTATCGCTGTTTCGCCCTTTTAAGATTACATGTTACCAGATGTAGGCCATTGATGGTGTTGCCAATTATTGCATATTAACTAAATTGATTTCTACACTCGTAATTTATTGAATAGCTATAAGATGTGAAGTGTATGATTAATGCACGAGCCAGCGTTCTTACAGCTCGTTGTGTACGAATTATTGAGATCGCTTTGTTACTTTGTCAGTACGATGTTAATTTTATTTAGTGTCCGTGAAATTAGATGCCGTTTTGTTTTATACATTGCAAGGTAATTTGTATTGAAATCTTCAATAACGTTTGTTCGATGCGCTTGGCTTTTATTGTCTACGTCTAACTTATTGCATCTCGTTGTTGAGAAATATTGCAAATCCATCTAATAACGACCTTTTGCTTTTATCCTTATCTATCGTGGATTCTTATCTGTGTTTATGGTAACGAAATTTTCAATGGTTTAAAGTGGTAATATTATATTGTTGCTAGAGTTTTACGTTGTCGTTGATATTCGTATGACTTTGAGAATTCTGGCTATTATTTTTTGTGTTTGTTTGAAATCAATTTAATAAATGATAATGAACCAGATTTTGATAGGTTTTTATTGGATAATAGTATACCAATTAATAAATCAGGTACATAAAAATGATGTCTTACTCAATTAGTAGATAATTTATGGTCAGTCAGATTTACCAAGTTGCCATTTCAAATCAGTTACCAAGTATTTATGTTATTGATATCTAGACGCCGGAGTGGTGCTAGCGTAAATCTAGACTTATCAGGATTCCTCAGAACCCGTTGTTTCAGGAATTGCGGCGCCCGCGCAGTAACACATCGGTAGAATTATTTCACATACGGTAACCGCATGCCGTAGGTCTCGTTATAACGATTTATTAGACATTTAAAAATCGTTTCAGTCATTAAAAATTATGAATCTAACTCTAAACAAGCTTATCTTGCGCAATCGTTTTAAGATATTTTATTCGATGTAATTTTCAACAGGTCGAGTATTCGATTTTCGTCTGACATTGAAACATGTCAGTATTTTAACATTTACATATACAATAAAATTTTTCATAAATTCTACATTAATAAATACACGCAAGAATTGTGGCTCCAATATGCAGCCCTGAAGTGGCCCTACGGCATTTGACGCGAAAGTAAATAAATGTGTCTAGTCTATTCACTAACCTCTACAATTCTGTATTTTATTGCCAATGCTCATATATATATATGCAGAGGCATTTATTGCTTTGTTTGTTTGAGATATAATAACCAATGATAAATGATATATATTAATGTTTTCCTTACGACTGTCCATTATTACGATAATTGATGTTATACATTTATACTTTACCGGATTCCTAGTTTAGTGTTGATTTACTAAGTTTTAAGTGTTGCCTTACAATTTTGATTAGGTATAGTAAGTTTCCTTGTTTAAGCTGACGCTTGGCGTCTTCCATACTTCTGTATCTTTACGAAGTACGTGGTTGGCGGAATTTATTGCTCGGCTATACAATTTTGATACTTTTTCCAATTGTCCACAAAAGTATTTGTTTGTTATGAAGCCAAAATAAAAGGGATAGTGGAACAAAAATGTATTAAAAAAACTTCACAATATCCAAAATGATTAATAAATAATTAGACAATTTATAATATAGTATTGCTAATTAAAGGCATTTAAAGCGCAGTGTTGGCCTAGTGTCTTCAGCGTGCGTCTCTGATCCCTTAGGTCGTAGGTTCGATCCCAGGCTGTGCACCAATGGACTTTTTTTCTATGTGCTCATTTAAAATACGCTTGCCTTACCCAAAACGTCGACTGATTTACAAATGATCATGAAACAGATACAGGAATCTGAGGCCCAGATCTAAAGAAGTTTTCTAATACAAGGATTTCATAATAAATTTAATTTAAGAATGTGCAAGATTCTTACCGTTAGTCAATTAAACCCATACAGCAACGTGGCAGACTCCAAGCAGCTAGTTAAATGTAATTGAGGCATTAGTATCTATTCAATAGCACTTTCTAGTAAAACGTCATTTACAAAAGCCGGGAACTATTCTCTTAATTAGACCGTAAACTCTATGTCTGCGTCATTACTGCGCTTGGGCCTTATCGTGCCAAATTCTTAGTTATTTATGTCAACATTGCTCACGCGCATCGTTTGTTTAATACGTTTCGGTTGGTTCGTTTTATTTTCGGGAAGATAAACGTTTAGATTCGAAAGAAACAGAAATGTGTCAACTTAATGTGATTTAGAGCGAGTACACTTTAGGCGTTTTGGTAACGCCCGTTATAAGAACTACGAGTTTTTTTTTGAATGGAATCTCGCTGTTGGCCTTAAGGGCTTTTACAGCTCAGCTCAGGCTGTTTTGGCGTGCTTAGCTCGGCCAGAATGGAGAACTACGAGGTCTGCTTGATGTGTACATGTCGCAGGCAACTACTAGCTTAGTTAGCCGTTCAATTAACAGCCTAGCCGTTCAACTAAACGGCGGCGTTTAACGAGCGGCCTGAAAGATGTTCAGCGTTGCCGGCCTTTTACACATTTAAATAAAACACATAAGAAACGAAAATTTCTCTCTTAAATGCCTTCGAAACGTCGAGTTTTTTAAAGAAGTTAATTGAAACAATAAATAGATGAGGCATACCGTCGCTTATGGGTCATGGTCTCTGAATGTATGGTTATTTAAAGCTTAGATCCACCAGTTAGTGGAGATAAATGCCCAAATGTGTACAATCGCGTGTGACTTCCCAGACTTTCACGGAGATTGGTGATAAAAACCTATTGGTGTCAGATTGTACAGGCGTACCTGAAAGTGCATGTACTGCGCCTATCTAAGAGACACGGGCCACGGGCTGAGCAAATACGTCTGCGGTACAGTGTATAGGTGATTGCTGATACATAAGCTTGATAAAAGACGTTTCAATAACTTGTCATAATCTTCGTCAATCGTACAATATTTTAGATTCGAAGTTTGGGAGTTCCAGAACTAAGCAGGTGTTTTTTTATAGAACAAACGACACTCTGGACGCTCAATGTCAGAGGAAAAGAGAAATCTTTCTAGAATTGGTACGCTCTTTTCTTGGTGGATCCCAAGTCGAATTGGTTCGTTGTATGTTAATGTAATTAATAGCGATGCGAGAGGTTTAAGCTACTTCATAATTTTTGTACTAAGTACGCCCGTTGCTTAGTAATTTATGTAACCTGTTTTTGTGTTTAAAGTAACGGTTTACACTTAAGTAAATATTAAAGTAGGTTTTAAGAAATTATTGTTAGTACCATATTTATTAATTGAATGTCGTCGTTTGGTTTATAAAGTTTTTTATTAATTTAATATATATTGTACATCAATGTATTGTTTGGAATTGAATTGGGACTATTCTAACTAAAGCAGTTTTGCTCAGACTTGGCCGCGTTCGTGAATGTCAAAATTATACTTTTATTTATTCCTATATATATATATATATATATATAATTCTCGTACCACAATGTTCGGTTCCATACTCCTCCGAAATGGCTCGACCAAAGCCATATTCACTAAGTCTAAGAATCGGCTACTATCAATCTTTCAAATTCCTAAGATAACGGGTGTCCATCCCAATTTTTTTTTTAATTTTAGACAATTTTGTTGTTTTTATTTTTTTATGGTACAACATACAAAAATACATACAACCCTTAATTGTCACCCCTCCACGATACACCCCTATTTTTTCGTAATGGATAGGTTACTTTTATTGAACTAAAAAAAAGTTCCTGAATACATGGCAAAGCGACGTTTGCAGGGTCACCTTGTATCATATATAATAAATAAGTTCTATTACATAAAGACGTATGTATCATTCGTCCAGGGATTCGATTTTCATTGTCTTCAATTAGTATGTATATTAAAGTGCTGTCCTGTAAATTATATAACGTGTTCAGGTTCATTGTGTAAAAAAATATATCAATGGAAAAACATTCTTATTTCAAATTAAGGCAGTCTGGATTCTTTAATAAACGACTCTTCGATGAGAAAATATACTAGAATAATACATTAAGCTTATTAATTAATTGTATATTACATTCATAAAAAAGTACAATAGCAAGACAGGAGAATTCTGAGATAAAAATACAGCTTTAACATTTTTTTTCACAACACAAAAAAGAAAATAAGATATAAGAATACAAAAAACAACAATGAAGAATAATAATAAAAAAGCCCGTTTATTTCTTGTTATCCTGATATAACTTACTTCCTTCAGTACCATGGATAGCCCCTACACTCCTCACGCGAGGCCTTCACCTTTTCCCAATTATATTTATCTATGGCTTTTATTCTACATTCACTTCCAGCTTTTATATCTTCTATCCACCTTTACAATGAATAACAAACATAAATAATTTAACAAATAACACACTAATCTACACACTTTATTTTATTTATGAAAATAAACACAATCATAACCTAACAGGTAACCCTAAATCAACTAGAATGCATAACTAATAAAAAAATACACACGAAACAAAAAAGAAATTAATTAGAAGTAACAAAATTACAGTTCACTCAACGGACGATAAAAAGTATCCGTTACTCTGTGTAATTTGTTAACTAAAGTCAGACAACGAATTATATGTGCTCTTTTTGGAAGGTTAGTCTTAGCTGTGGTCGCATGAAGTCTTCTGACGTATTATATTTTACATTCCCACCTCATGCCAAAGACCTAGCACTAATAAAACAAGTGCAATCGCTGCCGCCTCTACCCTCAACCGCGTCCCACCTTTCACCGTCAAGAGATATTGTACATACTGCCGCGATCCCTGCGCCTCATTACCATATACTGCGCCCGTGACAGCATCGCAATTAACTATCTGTTTATTGTTGTTGAATTATAAACGACGTCGCGTGATATCACTCCCGTGCGATAGAAAGCTGAGCTTTGAATTATTATTGTATTCAATTTGTGCCATATACTGCCTCGCTTGGCAGCTTATGGCTTGATTTGATGATAATATTCATATATTAAAGCTCCAGTAGCTTTCTAAGTGTAGGTCATATGTATAATCTATATTTAGTTTGCTACTTGATACCGGTTGGTTTAGCCTCAATTATTTATTTATAACGTACATCATTATATATAATGTATTTTCTTTAGTATAAGTTACAATCTATCTGTTCTGAAATACATGAAAAGAAAATACATTTCATTAATTTTAAACTAAACACATAACAACGCTTTTTAAGCAAATTTTAATAGTTTAGTAATGTGCTTACTAATGGGGGTATATATATATATAGAAAAAAAACTTGTATGTATAAAATTACACATCAATTATATTAGAACATAAGCATGCTAGGAAGGGAAAAGAATTAAACAGGCAACTACAAAATAAAATACAAATAATGACTAAAAATATAATAATAACACCCATACAAAATATAAACTAAAACTCTTGATAAATAAAGTTACATTAAGTTGGTAGATTGTTGTAAAATATATTTAATGGGAAGGTTCATTTCTACGTATTGTATTGGTCAGTTTTTCATTCAAGGCAAGTAGGTCATTAACCTTTGTCTCTCTGGAAAATTAACCTAGAACTACTATGGTTGCGTCTTGTGGGTCAACTACCGCAGTACTGGAGTAAATAATAAAAGCCATTTGTAACATATAATTTTTATATGTATTTTCTTTGACAAATAGGCCAGCAGTATCTTAGATCAGTCACTTAATTAGTTTTAATAACCTATAAATTTGGTATTTGATCAGTTGATCAGACATGCAACCTTTCACGATGTTTACACACAACCTTTCATATAGGACTTTTGTTAAATACCGAGTCTAACGAGAAATGTCGCTGTTATCTTCATCTAACATATCAAAGCTAAATGTTAGTGGCATAGTGAATGTTGCCGTAGACGTTCACATTGTATAGGTGACTGTGATTTTGGCAGAAGTTCTAGCGCAATTTGTCTACCAACACTGGTACTCTGCTATTACCAATAGGCTCCCCTTGGTTTATGTATGGATATTGAGAGAACTTTGAAGATTTTTCTATCCCTATGTCAAGTCTAAATCGTTTAATAAACACAACAAGATTAATAAAAAATTCTGTATCGCGTGAAGTCATGGTAATTGACTTCTATCTGTACTTTTCTATTTTTTTCATGTCATATAAAACAAAACTACCCTTGGCGTTGCGTAGAGATGTGGGGGCTCTCTGCATCTTCTACCGAATTTACCGTGAAGAGTATGCAGAGGAGTTGTTCGGACTGATACCTGCAGCTGTGTTTAATTATCGGACGTCAAGGCAGAATACAAAATACCTCAACGTCCGTCGTTTCACAACTCGGCGTATCTTAAGGCAGTTTTTGTTGCGCACCAACAACTATGTGGAGCCAATTGCGTACTTAAGGATTTTTGAACCAATTCGACTCAGGGGTCCTTCAAGAACAGGAACATATTTATTTTTAAATGCTGGCAACTTGCGGTCCTTCTGTGAGTGTCCATGGGCGGCGGTATCACTTTAGTACCTTTTTTTGTAATAGAAGGCAAACGGGCGGGGGGCTCATCTCATCCTAAGTGATACTCTCAGTACCAAAGGGCTCTCGAGTTCGTTGCCGGACTTTTAATTTTCATTATATGATTAAATATTTTGATTGATATACACAAACGCCGATTTTATTCTTTGTCAATTCAATGAATCATACAGATTTATTAGAAACTTTCACAAAACCAAACTCAAAACTCACTAGTATAGACAAACAATGAAAAGCGAACTATGGATGAGATTGAACTTAATGCTTAAGTTTAATTGAGTAATTTATTCAGCATTGACAGCAAATAAAGGGGTTTTCTTAATGCCTTAAGAATAAATCTTAAAAAATTGATGTCTTAATTAACTCATAACTTATATTAACGCGTTCTACATTCGCCGTCGGTAATATCTCAGCGAAATTACAAGACGCTTCGAGATTCACTGGAAATGTTTACAGTAGATATTGTATCGGAGTTTTTGAGCTACGCGCTTGAATGCTGAGTGGATTCTGACCACCACAAAAGCCACTCGCAAATTTCATAAGAAAATCTGTAAATATATTTATATGCAGTTCCTCTTATACAATGTGTTATAATATATATAACCAAGTCATGCAAGATCTTTGAAAAGCAGCAATTTTTATTTTATTTTAAGCGCAGGGTGCCAAATGCTCACCTGATGTTAAGTGATACCGCTCATGGACACGCAATGCTAGAGGGTTCGCGAGTGCGTTGCCTGTCTTTGCAGAATTGGTACGCTCTTTGCTCAAAAGGAACTTAAGTCGAATTGATTCGGAAATACCTAGTAGTTTTATTAAACACGGCTTGAATAACCTGTAAATTTCTACAAGATAAGAACCCATAAAAAACTTAGTTTATTTTGACTGATTTTTATTCATTTAAACCTTAACTAAAGAAACAGTTATCAAACAGAATAAAGCCTTATTAAGTTACATATCCTTAATTTTAATTTCAAATGTTGGTGGTATTTACTTATAGCTAATTGTTAGTAGTAGCAAGTGCCGCCCATGGACATTGCCAGAAGGCTCGCCAGTGCGTTGCCTGTCTTTTCAAAATTGGTACGCTCTTTTCTTCAAGTACCTTAAGTCGAATTGCTTTGGGAATACTACAGGGGGCAGCTGGTTCCACACAGAGGTGGTGCTCGGCAAGAACTGTCTTAACCTGCAGTTGTGGAAGGGCGGACATCGAGGTGATACGGATCCCTCCTCAAAGCCTCCTCCAATCCTTTCCAAATCTATCTTTGCCAATAGTCTACCAGTATTTGCCTGATAAAGCTGGAAGAAAAAAATGTATATATCTATTATGACGTGTTGATTTTCTCATCAGTTAATAAGATCTATGACTGTAAACGAATTGTAAATTGGACATGATCATAACTAATGTGTACTTTCGTTTTTGAAGAAATTGACGTTGAGTTGACCTCAGCGTGTTGGCAAACATATTGTTTTCACGTACAAATGAATCAACTTCTAAAAATAAAATACTAATTGTTATATTAATGATATGCTGAAATATTAGCGCCTGCGAGAAAATGAAAGATTTTTTATTTATTAACACTTCGTTGGAAGTATACAGAAATATAATACTAGTGGTAGTCCTTATCGGTTTCGTGCGATCTCTTCCAGGCAACCAAGGTGAGAGTAAGAAATAAAGTGAGCGCAAGAAGTCCAAAACTACATAAGACATCACTATTTCGACAAAACTAATCGAACAAACCAAAGCCATTACAACATATATTGTGTAAAACGTGAAAGCAAGGACTAATGAAAAAGAAAAAGTGCAAATGAATCACGATTGCAAGGGTTGCTATTAATTTAAAGCGTATTTTAATTGTTAACCTGTAACATACATTTAAGATATATGTATATGGTATAGAATAGTTTTTTTTTCTGTTTGTTTTGTTTCGTATTTGTATTGATTCTTTTTTAAGTCTTTGTAAGGAATTTAAGGAGGAATTTTTACAGTGGTGTAGGATTTCCAAGCCAGCGGTGTTTTTTTGGTATATTTGTTTAAAGACTTGAAGCGTTTCATTATAACACTATTACAAATATTGAATCGTTGGTAAGTTATGGAAATATTCGTTGAAAACAATGTCTTCATATTTCAAGTAAAAACGCAACATATTGTTTTTTGTTTCCACCCTGCCACTTGAGCTATCAATCGCTACATCCCCTTCGAGATAAAAACTATCTTTGAAAGATTACTCGTTAATATACGAGTAATCTTAAAAAAAAAGTATAAAAATCTCATCAATTGATACAAAAAAAAATCGAAATGGCTGAATTCAGTTTTTAGTACATTTTTAAGTCGGTTATTTTTTATTTCATTTGGATAGTAAATTTATTTTGAAATGCTTTGACTGAATTATCGTAATGCCGTGGTTCTCTAGTGTTGATATATTTCATATTATAACAATATTTATAAGCATCCCAATTTGATTTTAGAAGGGGGCAAACGATCCTGAGGCTCACCTGATGTTACGTGATACCGTCCACAGACACACAATGTCAGTTGGCTCGCGAGTGCGTTGCCGGCCTTTAAAATAATATCTACTATCAACATCGCTACAGAGCGTTAAACAATGACGCTTCCTCATTAGGTGATATTTAGTAACGAGACTTCAGCCCAAGTACGTCAAAATTGTTTGGGATTTTGACATACAACAAACTGAGACTAAACTTGTTGTTTCATCTTAAGTCCATGGGCCACAATGTAAATATTAATAAATAAAAAGTAGTAGTAGTTCTTATAGTAACTAATATTTATAACAACAGCTGAAAATTTTTCCGTTATTATTTTGCTATACATATTATCAGTACCGGCATTTCTCTTGTTGACATCATAATAACGGCGTCGCAAACACGAATTGTGAATTTATAGCACCACGACGGACATTCCTCAACCAGCTAATCATTTCGGACGCGAATATATTGTGGACGTGATCAAAGCATCGTGAATACGGTGCAATTATGATTTTCGCGGAATAATATCTATTTGTCTAGATGGGCTATACTAATCGCCAATGAAAAAATATTGCATTATCTTAGAAATATTTATTTATTAACACTCCATTGCATGTACAGAAATATAATACAATTGATATAGTTAAAGGAAAAGCAGGGCAACTGGCGGCCTTATCGCTTTCTAGCGATCTCTTCCCCGCAGCCGCTATTTAGTTCGCAATCCTTCATAAATTATAAAAAAAACAATACATATATTAGCCAAATATGAAATACATAATATTAGGATAATGATAGGTTTACCTGTCTTGGCCTAGTACACTTCCTCATCCTTGGGTAGAATGCCTGGCGAACCCCTAGGGCCCATTTGAATAGCAGAGGGATTTGAGTGTAGATCCAGCCTCACAGTCCCCGCCTCAAGCTCGAAGTCCTTGGCGCGGGCCTGCGCAAGCGCATTTTCACCTCATTAAAAAAAAGTACACTTCCTCATTCTATTGTACATTTTGTTTTTATTATGTGAAATATAGTTTTTCGTTCTATTTATTATTTTCTGCAGGAGGCGAGCGGTGTTGGCCTAGTGGCTTCAGCGTGCGACTCTCATCCCTGAGGTCGTAGGTTCGCTCCCTGGCCGTGCACCAAAGGACTTTCTATGTGCGCCATTTAACATTAGCTCGAACAGTGAAGCAAAACATCGCGAGGAAACCGGCTTGCCTTAGACCCAAAAATTCGACGGCGTGTGTCAGGCACAGAAGGCTGATCACCTACTGGCCTATGAGATTAACAAATGATCATCAAATAGTTACAGAAATCTGAGACACAAACTCAAAAATTATTTTCTAAAAGAGTTTGCCTTTGGGCATATAGCCACGTAAGATGCATCAATTAGTAGAATTTTATTAAATAAATATATTTTTTAATTGTTATCCTGCCGCGACTTCATAGCCCTCGGGAGCGGTTGACTTTCAACAATAGTTAATATATATTCGTGGATATTGTACATTACAATATGTTTTTAATTTGCCTCCTTGACATATAAAAGCTTACAAGGAAATATTAAACGCGGATCTTGTCATCTATAAATATACAGTTATTTCAGTTTGATGCAATATCACATGTTTATAAACTAAAGTAGATAAGGAATGTGGAGCTTTGATGATTACTTCTTAATTATTACTTGTCATATGATACGTTATCGAAAGACGTATGTGAAGTTATCTAAAAAATTGTTTCTCAACTTCAAAAGCAATAAAATTGGTCTGAGTGTAAACAAAAAATTATCTGGGGCTATAATTTTTAATGATGTGATGATTTTTTGTCATTTTAAACAATCAAGATAACAACTTTATTATGTCGCTTAAAAGTTTCGTAGTCGTAGTAGTATTGGTTGACATTGGACTGTGTTTTAAATTATTAAAGTAGGTTTTGTTATTTGAAATGAAACGCATGTATTTGCAACAGATTTGTCGTTTGCTTGAAATAATTCCATGGCCAACTCCTTTTAATTTTGTATAACAAATGCAATGGAGATTTGTCAGTGTTTTTGGAATGTTAAGAAATCTTACTTTCGCAACTGAGGTCAATTTAGAAGTCGTCAATTTCATCGTATTTACTACTTTACGTGAAGATGAATTCAGAAATTGATTATACAAATTTTCATGATAAATTTTGGGAGATCTTTGGCGATTGTAATATCAGTAGTATTTTATATCTCTTTATGTTGTTATGTCCAGCATAGATAGATAACTTTTGTGAGATTCATTTAATGACCTATATTTTTTTCTTACCGAGAATCCAGTGCTAAGCAAGTACCTACCAGTATTTATTTATTTATTAACATTTCGGTGCAGAAATATAATAATTGACATAGTTGAATGTAAAGCAACTGGCGGCCTTATCACTTCCGAGGGAGCTCTTCCAAGCAACCACTGTCAAAATAAAAAAAAATATATGTTTATTATAAATTTAAGATACGATCCCTCTTTTCATGTCATTAAATTTGTATCGGTAGATATCGCTCTTCAGCGAAGAAGACCGAGAGAAAAAGGCGGCGTAAAATATTCTCGGTTAAATTACATAAGGTAAGCAAGAAGTGTAAAAATCTGTAATACATATATGTATGTAGGTATTTAAATAAAACTAAATCAGTAGCTGAAACCTAAACTAAGGACACATGACCATTACTGTATAATCCTACCACCACCGATTTTTGTAACAAATTCTTGCAAAAAATTCATATTATTATTATTAAGCAATAATGTTTAATGATGTCCAAAGTCCTAAACAGCAGCAATACGGGTGATGCTTAAATAAATGAATTTACAGTTGAGTATCATGAAGTAGTCCCGGAAGCCTTAAAATTTTTACTTGACACGTGACAATAAGGCGTATCTTAAGCATATTCACCTGACTCCGCCTACATTAATGCGCCCCGCTGGTCTTTGGCTTGCGGCCTGACGCTTCCTTCAAGGCACCATTCTACGTTTTGACGGCGTCGACGACGCATGTATTGCAGTGCTGTGTTGTGTTGTGCTATGAACTATTGCAAAGGTTAAATTCGAAATAAGAATGTAAGTAATTAAAAGTTTTAGTGTGTCGAAAAACACTTGTTGCTAAGAGGCGGAGTCTTATCGCGCAAGCGCTTTCTGTTTGCAATATTTTTTATTTGTTACCTAATTTATTATTCTTTGGCTGTTTTATATCATTATTTATTTATGAGTTTATATAGACACTATATAATTATAGACTTTGCTGATACAAAAAGTTTTAAAGATTACTCAGTACGCGGAAATTATCTTGAGTTCGGGATAATTTATGCTAGTGTTAAATTAATAACTTTTTTACACTGTTTAAAATTGAGAACCGCGATGTCCTATAAGATACGAGGCCCGTGGAAACTGACACTTCAGAAGAATACAACATTGTTCGTAAACAATGAATTTTTGATATTAACCCTGCCAAATACTAATTGGTATGACGTCTGTGTCTCTGTTTTGTACATACGGAATATAATTACATGAGAAAGTAGTTGAATTGTTCTATATATATAATACAAGATATTATTTTGTTTTAATACCAGGAACTATGTAATACGTTATTCGAAGTTTAAATATTTCAGGAACGGCTGAAAATTTATTTATTGAATTTTTTATTAACCCCGGAAGTTTAAGACGATAATAACTTGGCTGTATAATATGATTATAATTCGCACGTCAAAAAAACGAGTTGTCGTCACCCAGTTGCGCCCACGCAGTGGACATTATTAAGACAAGTGATAATTCACAAATTGGATAATGGTTTACATTACTTAAGTAGAAATTAAATCATATAATTGGTTATTTATAGGTATATTATCGAAATATATTATTTACGAAACGTTTTAACTATTTATGTTGTGGAGAAGCTCTTGAAAATAAATTAAAATAAATTTGTTGTATTCGTCACTGCCATCATCAAATTGAATTTTTTGAAATATATATTTTTTATATCGATACTACTTTAGATTAGTGTTTTAATAGAGCAGTGTTGGCATATTGGCTCTAGAGTGCGTCACCCTTGGTCGTAGGTTCGATCCCTGGCTGCGCACTAATGGACATACTTTCTATGTGCGCATTTAATATCTTCTTGAACGGTGAAGGAAACCTGCTTGTCTTACACCAATCAACAGTGTGTGTCAAGCACATGAGGCTGATAACCAATTTGTCTATTAAATTGACAAATGATAATGAAACAGTTACAGATGTCTGAGGCCCAGACCTGAAGAGGTTGAAGAGCCACTACTTTTTTGTAACAACACTTTGTAATAGAAAATAAACTAAAATCAATATCAATTCTTAAAAGGCCGGCAACGCACTCGCGTGTTGTATAAAATAAAAATATCGTAGCTTAGGCGTTCTATAACTTGAACTATTGTGCTACTCTGTAACTTGGCCATTACAAAAATTTCCCTTCCATGAAGTACTAGATTAGATCTCATTCAGAATTAAATAGATAGCTTCCTTTAGTTACTATTTAGTAATTAAGCCCGTTCATTGTCCCCAACTAACGTGTTGAACGCCTCTAATAGCCCCGACGTGACCACGTATGTCCAGATCTAGCGCTTTCATCAGGCGAAGTCCTAATGTGATTCTGATTTGTGATCTGTGTGACCTCCTTTGTTCCCATTTCGTTAATTAAGTTAAATTAGTTGGTTATTGTTTCCTTTTCGGAGTTGGTTGTGAGTCTGTTGGTGTAGAACTTTTACAGTTTAGAATACACTTATGTAATAGGGTAGCAAACGGGTAGGAGATTCACCTGATGTTAAGTGATACTACATTGCCAGTTGGCTCGCAAGTGCGTTGCCAGCCCTTCATGAATTGGTACGCTTTCACCTTAAATTACCCAAAGCCGATTTGTTTCGGAAATACTTCAGTGAGCAGTTAGTTCCACATAGCGTTGGTGTTTGGCAAAACCTGCCTTAAAAAAACGCTCAGTTGTGGAACGACGGACGTTGTGGTGATACGGAGGGCACTTTGTAATCTGCCTTGTTTTAGTGTCCATTTTTAATCTTACATTAGCTGACCTCGCGAACTACGCGCCCTAGTTTCGCCTTAATATGAATTTACTAATCCAGGTAGGATTTCTTATAATAGCTAGACCAACATATGGAACATATTGCTGTGCTAACCCTTAGAGACTGGGGAGAAAACACTCGATAAAGAGGCTTTATTTTTTTAAATTTATAAAAACCTCGGAGTTAATAAATAAGACAAAAATTATTGAATTAGTCCAGCCTTCGCTGAGTTTTGAGCTCAGCACATATTTTGCGATTTATTTATTTGTCTAATTTGTCTTTAATTATAGGGTGTATACATTGTATATAGTACTTTTATTTATTATCAAACTGAGCTGTGTTGGTCTAGTGGCATCGGCCTCTTTCATCTCTACGGTCGTAGGTTCTATTTACCATTACACCAAAGGACTTTTTGTCTATGTGACCATTTATCACTGGCTCGGTATAGCAAGGAAACCAGGCATGTCATAGAAAAACAGTCCTCAAAATTAAACTCCAAGATTTTATTAGGATTATATAGCATGTTACGTTGTTATAACGTGACTTTTTTTTGTAATGAATATTTACAAGTAATTTTACACTGCAACGCTTTTTACTCTGAACAATTTTTATGCTGTCAAATACACCAGCTCTCTTACCAGAAGGCTTCTAGCTAGATCTTTTCTAAACTAACTTACTTAAGTTTAAAGTATTTTATTCTTATTAAAAACATACAAATCACTTGCGCGAGAATAAAAAAGATAATATTATATTATATGTCTCTTCCATCGCTGTTATTGCATAAAAGTCCACTAGCACAACCTTCAGAAATGGAGAGTGAGACTGAAGAAGAGGTTTGATATAGTGATGCGCGTGCGTCGTATGAGCTATAAAAGTATCACGCAAAATGTCCATGTTCGGTACCGAGTCTAGTATCGAGTATCTTTCTGTTCTCATATTTAGCAAGGTTATTATTTGAAGCTCCAACTAAGGTTCGAACGCATTACAATATTTTGTTACCTTAGGTCGTCAGAAAGTATTGTCTTTTGTTAACATAGCTTTTACACATTAAGAAAACACTTTTTAAACGGATTGAAGCTATGTATTATTATTATAAACTTATAATTATTTACATAATTTTAAATTTAAAAAGTGTTTTCCACGCATTACAATATTTTGTTACCCCCTTTTTGTTACCTTAGGATAACCATCAAACCATCAGATAGTATTGTCTTTTGTTAACATAGCTTTTACACATTAAGAAAACACTTTTTAAACGGATTAAAGCTATGTATTATTATTATAAACTTATAATTATTTACATAATTTTAAATTTAAAAAGTGTTTTCTTAAATTGTCAAATGTTTTTTTTTAATATAACATTATTCTCCTCGACCAGCTGTATCATCGTATCCTTGGCAGTAGCTAGATCTTCCTTTATCAAAGCGTAGGTTGTTCTACAAAAAAACTTCCCAGGCGTATTTGAAACAGGTTTCCTGTCACTATTTCCCGTATCTCAGAAGTCAAGCTGGCTGGAGGCTCCGAAATCGGTTTTTTGCGACTGTATTCCGTTCTGTTTTTAAGTAGTGTTATGCCGGCTATGTGTGGGTTTTAATTGTGTGTCAATGTATAGTTTGTTAGTGTAATTAATTTGTAGAACGAATAGATTTTATAGTACTCGACCTCACTTTAAACTGGAATAAAAATTTGTATGCAATAATGTCAATTGGATCATTTCCTGTTTTATATACGTGTAAACATCAAAGCCTATACTTTAATATACCTTTGCACACTGTCATTACATATCGAGGCATAATCGTTCATAAATTGTATTGATTTAGACCGGTTAGCAGGAAATATTCAATTATAAGTTAATTCGCACTATCATGAACGAAGGTTTTGTGTATGACTAACATCCGGCGAAGACATCTGTCTTCACGAATTATCAGTTGATGTCATCCATGTCATAGCGTCTTATTGTTCTAATTAAATGTACTGTGCTCCAGGTGGTTCGCGCCGGAAGGAGGATTTATGTTTTGTTATGATACTCCTTGTACGCACGAGGACAATAAAGGACAATACAGTCATTTGTTTTTAAGCTAGCGTACTGGATGATGATAAGAAATGGAATTCAATATCATTGGGTTAAACGCTATCAGTATGCGTGATCTACTGATCTACTGAGTAGAATAATTTTAAGATTACATAATATATTCGATTATATACAAATAAGAAAATCCCCATGAGCAACAAAAGCGCGTTACGAAAGCTTTATCAAAGTTCGTAACGAAATGACAGACGCCACAGTGACGTGGATAAGATGAAACTGTTCCGGTCATTTGATCACGACCTAACGTTCTAACACTTATGCCTTGTCACAGTTTGTTTATAACAGTATTACAACAATACACCGTTTTTGAATAAATGTCTAGAACTTTGTATATAATTTTTTCAAAGTAATTTTTATGTCATGTACATGATTACGTCCAAAGGAAATAGTGAATCCTGACTTCGCCTGAGACAGGTGAAATATATCTAGCTTTAATGTGGGATATGCTATAATACCTCAATATTCAAACTAATACCTATATAGTGTATGTACCTTTTCACAGTTATATATTGTATTCTTAAAATTTAATTAAAATTATTATTATTTTTCGATTAGACTCAGACAGGAGTATTTTTACACAACATTTTATACAATTATTCCTGACTGATATTTACCCATGAACACTCTCAATGCCAGAGTGCTCGAGACTACGTTGTCGGTGTTTATATGATGAATAAAACTCCAATGTGTTGCTAAAACAATTATAGATTTATTCTAGCCTTAACTTTTATAGAAAATGTCTTAAAACTAATAATTAATTAACAATACATGCAACTAAATATATGTAAAGACAAGCGAAGTAATAAATTATTAATCAAATACAAATACATTTAGGTTTTGTTATTTTATAAAAGTTCTTCAAAACAATTATTTAAATCAATTTGATTAGACATTAAATTTATTAATTAAAACCCGATTATGTTCTAACAAAAATTCAAATGACAGGCCAAACTCACGTCTTTTCCACAGACTAAAAAACTTAATATTTCAATTTCAGTTTTGACACATGACAGATAAAATAACCCAAATAACTAGTAAATGTCACAAACAAGCAAGTATATGTTTATTTGTTCATACTGTTACTATCAGCCTTCGTTCAGACGGAATAATTTACAATAATCATATTTGCTCAGAGAATGTTATATTCATTCTCCGTTATAATTACTTATTTCGAACCATTCATTTCACTCGACGCTACGTATGATTTATATGAACTCGATTATGTATCTTTTATCCGCTATTTATCTTCCATTCGTTCTGAATTATGTAAATGTTTATGATAGCCACTATCATAGTTCCGATAGTTATTTCAGTGTGATGGTTCGTCGTTTGAAATAGATTTACTCTCTGTTTTTTGACTTAATGTTTATTTTGTAATCTATTTGAAACTTAAACTACAAGAAATAGCTAAAGCAGCACTAGTAGAAAATGAAGATTATCCTTTTCACTTCTCTTAGTATGAATGTTCGGGATACGATGTAGACAGGTACTGTTTGTTCAGTAGAAATTTAAAGGAAGATTGGAATTGTTTTTCCATAGCAGAGTAAAGCGTTATTTGATGTAATTTCGAATATAGTTTTTTGTAAGAGAGAGAGATTTAAATTCATTCTAGAGGTAAGAAGGAGTTTTAGGATTGAAGGGCATGAAATATAAAACGCCGCTGATGAAAAGGATAATTGGAAATGAAAACGCAGAGCTGTGGTCGTACTTTCTTAGATACAATAATTAATGGATTTTATGCTATCTTTAGTTCTAAATTTATTATTTAGTTAATTTTTCGTCCAACCTGTAGACAGAAGCAGAAGCTTAGTAGAGCATACCAATTAAAAGGCCGACAACGCCCTTGCGAGCCTTCTGGCAATGTGAGTGACCATGGGCGCCGGTATCACTTAACATTAGATGAGTCGCCTCACCGTTTGGCCTCCTATTGCATAAAAAAAACTATTACTCCCGGGTGTAACAATATGTACTACTTTACTTTATGTACTTATTATAAATAAAGAATAAATGCGTAGTAGAGGACGCAAAAAATATTAATCATATGACCACAGAGGGATGACTAAGAATGGAAAGTTACTAGTAGTTATATCACATTGATAAGATTATTAATTACTCCAAGTAGGTAAATTGCAATATGCAAATGCTTACTTTCTACTGTCTCAAGTAACAACCATATTTATTTAATGTTGCGATGCTGTACTTGTTTGATGAAATAAATGAAGTGGTTTGCTAGGAAATGTTTTACGCCTATCATAGAACAGCTTTGTGCTATTTTAAGATACATCTCGCCAATATTAACCTTAAGCTCGGACATTAATTTGTCATAATTTAATATAGCGTTTGATATTTAAAATTTATCGACAATGATAATGTGTTATCTAAGAAATTTACTACCGTTATAGCATTGATTTAAACATGCCAGTGGCCGCAATAAAAACGTCGAAGTCGCACTAAACCCAATTCCTTATCAAATATTACCAACAATTGATCATAGTTTACGAACCCTTCATGTCTTAAGTGCGCGATATATTTGTTTCGATGAATGTGCACTAACTAGCGGTGGCGGTGTTATTTATGACAGGCGATACTATCGGCCCGCACTTGTCAATCACTCCGCCAGATGAATTCAAAGAACCTGTACCATAAAGCACTGTGACTTTAAGTCTTCACCCCTTTCAATTGAAATTAAAATTGCTGAGCAGTGTCGTTGTTATATTGTCTACGGTCATCCATCAATCAAGGTTCCGCGCGTAACGAGCCTTTATTCGAAAGTAGATGCGCCTGCGACCGTTTTTACACCCTCCCGGGTTGTTTATTGATGGATCACGAATTTGTATTCGCTTATCGTCTTCAAATATACATCTTGATCGAAGCCTGTCTGTTCCGTTTAGAGGTCTACAACCTTAGGATTATCTACCGTTTTATCTTGGGCATGTGTTAACTATCCTATAAGCGGCTATTCATCTCTATATATGGGAATTGTTATTTTTTCAATAGCTATACAACTAGGATGAAAGGATGTTTGTATCAGATCGGCATAATTGAATAACTAATTCGGATTCACCATATAAATAAGTGACGTTGGCCCTTTGAAGAAATCGCCCTAACGATTGTCAGATTTTATCGTTGTATTGACGTTTCAATACAACGTGTATCAATCCTGATTCCATTGCAACTGACGAACTGGACTTGAAGGCTTGGAAATAATACTAAAATGAAAAAGTAAACGCACAGCAAATAATTAAAAATAACCCTTTAGAGGATTACGTATCGGATGCCTATTGTTATCTATGAAATTGAATTTGCATGTTAAGATTAGTTTCATTGAAAAAAATTTCGTATGTGGTATTTTATTGATTAGGTTATAACAGGTTTAAAAGTACAAAAGGCTAGACGAATTTTAATTATATTGTATGTTTTATATTGTAATATAGCCTCGTTTCGTTTAAATTATTCAAAGACATATTCATAAGCCACTTTTGATAGCTGTATCATTATACCGGTTCCTTTCATCGTGTATTTCCCCATAATATATTAATCAAGAGGTTATTTAAATTGTCTATTATTAATTTTGTAGTAACCTAGATGTTTTTGTTAGATATTGAGATTTTAATTTAGTAAAAACATCCATTAGTTGTTCGGTTATTGTCTATTTTTTATATTTAAATTTCCCAATATCCCCGACTCTTGTGGTACGGGGCCTTATTATTATACATATATTTTGTGCAAATATATTATATATATTACTATTACCATATTCATTGTCTCCGCTACGCTCTTGTTGCGGTGAGTGACGCATTTCACTATGTTACTGCAGAAATTTAATCTTTAAAGAACTTTATTTCTCATAACAAAAAAAAAAATATTTTTATTTACACGACTAACTATAACTATAAATATAGACTCATTCTGATATGTATTTTCAATGCTCTTTTCAATTGGTTAACACCTAATTTTAGACGGTAATTTGTGACCAGTTGTGATCTGAAGCTTCTTAATATTTCGGGTAAATGCGCGTTAGTAACCTTTATATCGATTTGTTGCTCCAGATCACACCTGGAGGCTCCAAATACAGGACGTTCTATAATGAGATGCATCACTGTCTCACTTGTTTGTAGGTACATGACGGATCTTATTGAGTTCGGTTACTGTAAACACATATACGGTAACACAACTTATAGATTTAGATTTGGCTTGTTTATAAAATTTGACCAATCACAGTCCATGATGTAACGGCTAGTGTAATCTCAGTGTTTTATGTCTGCGTGGACGCCACCAAGACGTGATTAATGACTCGACCACGATAGCGAGACGAGCGCCAACGGACAATATTGTCTCATTCCCCTCTAATGATCTATTGAATCTGCTATCTGTTGTGCACGCTCTTTCACTTGTCTCTACTTTCTAATGTCAATAGCGTTTGTCTTTGGTAGCTTCATTAAGATCTTGAATATTGATATTGGGTTTTTAGCACCGACTAACGAGTTGCGGTGAGTTTTCCTTCTAAATTTTAATTATGTTAATGATTCACAATTCGATTTCGATGATGATGATTCGATTATAAGAGTTTCTTGTGTTGTGCACAGACTAGGGTGTGTCTTCAACAGAGAAGCTTGCATGTAAGACAAAAGATGCCAGACTAATATTAGATCTTACAGGCCAGTGATTATACGGCCTTAAAGACAAATAAATTTGATCAATCACAATCGAACGAATCGGTCTTTCGTTTGCAGACTACACGCTGACGCTCAACAGTGGACATGTGTGATTAATTTTCTCAAATTTCGAACGCTTCACGCTTGTTTTTGTTGTAACTTTTCGAAATTTAAATTACGTATTATTAAATAAAATGCAGCACGGAAAATAACTGTGGTTTATTCCTAATATCGATAGCGAAATGTTCGTGTAATCGTCCCAAATTACCCAACACTCGGACTGTGTTCTCTAAATGCTTATTGTTCTTACTACAATACATATTTGAAATTTGTAAAACGTGTCGTGACTTTCACTTTTTTTTCAATAGGTTTAAAGTTGTCCACAAAAAATGACTGCCGCTTGTATAAGTTCAGATGCGTAATATTAATTTCTTGAACTACCTAGAGTATAAATATTGAAAACACATAAATATAAAGCTATAACGCTAGCTTGGTATCAAAATTGATATTTCAATATATAATTTGGTTTAACGGTATCCGTGTGTCATGGCATAAAATCGGGAAAAGCACTAAAAATAAACGTTAATAGAATTACAATGTAAACGTTAATATACGACAAAAACAAATGAGTATCAGGAAAAATGACATTTGATTTATTCTGTTTTCGAATATTATCTATAGTAGATAGTCTGTGATGTGGTATCAATACATCAATGCTCGTTGCATTCTCTGTGAAATTAATTTCAACGTCCGTCCATCGGTTGCGAGCTTCGTAATTATCTCGGCATCCTGCGCTCCGTAATGAAGATATCGCCTGATCTTTATTGCTGTAATGAAATATAGAGAAATAGTTACATGGGACTAGATTTACAGCAACGCGATAATGGCAGGAAGTGTCTTTTATGTTTTAGCACAATTGCTTCATCGGTTTAAACGTGATTTCATCGTGTTACAACGTTTATAGATTTGAGACGTTGTCGGACTTGACAAAATGAATGTTTGTAATACTTTCGCGCGCAATTTAACACAGATTATAAAGACCGCAATTATTGACTCCACGTAACATTGTAACAGAGTGATATATGATAATATGATATTGTATGTGTTATTAAAACCAAAACCAATAGTTAAATATAGGTTTATTTACATATAAAAACTAAGATTAATAAGTAAAATAAATCAGTTGCACTACAACCTTTTTTAGGGCCTCCGATTACTGAATCTGTTTCATGACCATTTGTCAATCGAAAAGGCAAGTAGGTGATTTTGGGTCTAAGGCAAGGCGGTTTTCCTCACTATGTTTTCCTTCACCGTTTGAGCAACTGTTAAATGTGCACATGGAATTTTTCCATTGTTGCACAGCTGGATATCGAACCTATAACCTCAGGGATGAGTGTCGCACGCTTTTGCACCACTAAAACAACACTGCTGTCTGCTGTTAATATGTTTATGTATAATAAATCAATGTATTGAAACGTTTAATTGGCGCCGAATTTGAAATAAGTTTATACGGAAATAATAATAAAAACTCCTTGGTTATATATTATAAGCTTAGTGGTATTTATCTTTATCGTTATAAACATTTATTACATTGTTTTGTGTCCGTAATAATTTAAGTGTTTTTATTTTTTTGTATGTAAAAATTTGACATTTGACAATCGTTTTTTACGTTCGTAATTCATGATACGAGATCAGATAAACATGCATCAAAATATTGTTATTGCGTTAAATCAAGCACAATTAAGCTTTCAAATAGTTTAGACCGTTCACCGCTTGAAGGACGTGCATTCATAATCGAGTGTAATCACTTTTTATAGGAGACACACTATTTAAGAGATTCTTGATCTTATAGGATGGTGATACACGATTGAAATTATCAGTGAAAATAAAGATTGAGAGATTGAGCAAGGTTTTCTTACTTAAAAAAACAGAATGTAAATAAAATTAATTCTCCACAAGTTTTTACTGAACCATCTCATCCTGCCTGGATGGACCCTATTAAAACAATTAATGACTATAAAATAATCCACTTTTACTATATCGAAAGTCATATAACAATATTTTCTGTGTACAACGCATCGTGTATAAGAACCCTTCGGTACTTGACATTTTTTAACGCTTCATTGATTATTCGATTGTGACTTGGCTCTGAATTCTTCGCCTCCCCCATTTTATCCCAGACATATTTAATAGAATTTTTGTTGTGAATTATATATTTTTGTTACAGATATTACAACCTCAACTTGCCTGACAGCGGACCAGCTATTTTATGATATAAATGTAAGTACCTACTCAAAATGAATCAATAGATATATAAGTTTAGAACCCACTATTTATATTTTCTTTTCCTACAAAAAAAACTTCCTTACAACATTTGCTTCAATCGACTATTAAAAAATATTCTAAACAGCGGACCCGACAGACATTGCCTTGTAAACAGGTCTTAAATAAAAAAAGTCTCGCATACAATTGAATACAAAACAAATTTAAAAAAAAATACAGTCACAGTAAATAAAAACTTGAACGACATTTATAAATAGATCTTCTCTCTATAATATTTTTGACAGCAAAACATTAAATCAATATACTTATGTTTTATTTTAAATGTTTCTCACATTTAAATCTTCCCTGAAATTTAAGATCTAAATTAAATAACTCTGTACAATTACGTATATAGATGTGCTGGAGGCATCTAATCTCTCAACTAATTATAACAGAAGAAATATAACAGCAATAACTAATATCTTGGTTTAGATTTTATCTTCGTGGCTATCTAGATCTCTGTCACGTTACATGATCAAATCGTAGTTTTGAAATATAATCATGCGCAGTTAATGAGCGCGGCGATCGCGATGGATATTACGAAATGTAGCCCAAGAATTTGTATATTATTACATGAAATATAACATAAATCTGTTGACTTAACACTATACACGAACATTAATACAGTCAACTACTGAGTCTTTATAAGAAGTGAGTTAAAAATCTACCTACAATTTTCAAGGTAGCAAAGAAGTCATAAACCCTAAACAAAGAACTGTGGTAAGTGAAAACATTACAAAACGAACACTCAGCGCCGTTATAATACATATAAGTTACGCCTTAAGAAATTAGCTGCATTACTCATACTTAATCGTCTCTTTATTTCCTACCCTAGACCTACTACGTCTATTGAATAATCATTGAACATCGTGTCATTGAGCAACGCAATCAAAAGCTTCTCCGTTATCCGTGGAGCAATGCGACAATTTTCATGGGAAATGTTTAGAATTTTAAGTCGAATGCGTAAAAAGAAACTGGTATGTTTTACACAAACACTTTACTTAAGCGTTTGATATAGTAACAAACTCAAAGCTACTGGTGTATTTTGAATGGTTTGAGTACGGATACATGTCGCGGCAACGATATTTTAATATTTTCTTTTGAATAGTATTTTTTCTGGTAGAACGCGAAAATAATCCTTTTTTACCTGTAAATTTTTTCGCGTTGGTCGGCTAATTACATAGAGATATTAACAACGATAGGTACAATAATTTCTTATCTGTAGATCCTGCACACTTAAATTCTAATCGATTGTCTATGGCTACGTTCACGCATATGTGCGATACGTATCGGCTTTTCCTCGCATATTGTATATGTCGTTATATTTGTACATAAAATACTATCAACATTTATGAAAGAAGTTTTTTTTAAATTAAAGCTAATAAGAACAGAATGCTTTAATGTAATATGAACCCTTCACAACTTTTAGGTGCTTTGATTATCAGAGCTCATACGGTAATTGTGGGCTGCACACTTCAGTGATTGCAGCAATTACATTTTATGCATGATAGACGTTCTTATGTGGCACAGTCTGCTATATCAAACAAGTATTTATAATGTCAAAATTAATTATTTTAATGTCTGATAAAACACCAATATCTTTTTAACCCACCCGTATACTAAAAGTCTAATCACCTTTCCTTTGAAAGCATCTTAAGGTTATCTATAACTTCTTGGAATCTTCCAATTGTATATACAAAAAAAACTAGGAATGCCAAGTGCCAATTTTATATATATCTTCAACTTTTAAATTATCATTACGTATTTCTTTTTGCAATCTATTAAAATTTCGTTAAAACCGTTAATTATGCGTAATCATAGGTTGGATGAGCAATCAAAATATCAGCCACAGAAAATGTGTAAATCGAATTGTAAATCATAGGGTCAGTACTATTATTAATAGCAGTCTCTGATTTATTATCTATTCTTAATAATGTTAAATTGGTGTTTAGTGCTTATAGTGAAAGTGTGTCGTTAATGAATTTTGTAATTTACTGTTTTCACTGTAGAGCTTTAATGATGTGATGAATTGTATACGATATCTATTTCATATTACATAATAGGTTTTGGTTTTCAAAAGTCAGTGTTTTATATACACGTAGCTTCTTTATGTTTACGTTGTTAAAGAATGCTATAGATATAAAACCTAATCCTAATATCCTTAAAAACTTATCACGATTTTTTGAATCATGTTCTATTTTAAGCTATTGAGATCCGCCATTTTCTAATCATGGTGTTTTGATTGCTTTAGGTTCATTTCATATCATTGTCCGGTTGCACGAACCGCAAGTCTATCTCAACACAATATCGGGCGACGAGTCACGGTTGGCTTCCCACGCGTGCGTGTTCTTAGGATGTCTTCTTACTTACCTACTTCCTAGTTCCTCGTTCCTATAGCTTTATATATACCTCATTAGGTTTCTCTCAAATGTGATTCTGAGTAGAAAATATGTTTTGGACATGTTTTAGATTCAACCTTTTGTGTCCCAGAAACGAACACATATTTAGTAATGATTAAAACAAAAACAATTTGATGTGTATGAAGATTGTGCCCACATATATATTCGTAAAAAGACTTTGAATTAGTCAAGCGATGACCATTAGATCTACGGAGATGACACGACAATTTGCCTCATATGAAACAGTAAAAATAATAACTCTAACTTTGTGGCTTATCTCGCAGATAGTAGAAAAGTTGATATAAATTTAACCTTTAATGGTCTGATAATAGGGTGCAGTTTACATCCAAGCTGGAATACCGGTAGCTACCTATCTGAAGTTTGCTACCAACGTTTATGTTACGTGTTTATACAATCTCTAACTGTAGCTTTACCAATTTAGCTACATATTTCTTTTTCAACGCATATTTAATAATCAGATAAGTTAAAGGGCCTAGAGCAAGCGATTTTTATGAATGCCATGATATACCTTTATAATAATAAAATAACTAAAAAGCGATTATAATTTTAAAAATAAAAATAAATAACACAATTTTTTTTATCTATTTATAACATGTCTAATTTATAATTAATTTGAAAGAAGCCTTTCGCAAACGTCAACGTCAAACGCCATAAGGTTATATGAAAACAGTTAGAATTGTAATAAATTTGCTATCGTAACAACAGTATTCTTAAATTTCAAATTTTTTCTTTCATAAGAACCTTCTCCTGACAATAACAAACACAACAAAATAATAATTAGCGAAACCAATCCAGCCGTTCAGGCGTGATGACCAAGAGAAATAAGGATTCATATTTATATATATTGATAGGCTCATTTTCGATGGCGTTCTAGACGATTCTTTGGGTTAGAAGACCCGGAGTCAATAGGAGTAGATACGCCCATCATCTATTTCCTATGTAGTGTTTCCTTCACTGGAGGATTCGAGTGTTAAAATTGTGCCGTTGACGCCCCGAGAGCGACGCCGGAGTCTCTGTAACGCGGTTTTGTAGGAACTACTTGGGGTGGTTTTAATGCGTATTGCTCACCCAGTCTCTAAATACCAGAAATTTTGGTGATTGCTGGTCGAGATCCTTGCAACTTTCGGAGGCAAATTTCCACCTCGGATATTACTATACAATAGGTAGAGGAAATGAGCTGTCAACTCGTCGGTATACTCGAGGCTCACAATACTCCGTGGTCACGAAGATTATTTCAATTTGTATGATATGTGTTCGTTGAAATTTGCATGAAATTGTATTTGTGCGAAACTAACGTGGTGCTGACGCGAACGTTGTATATTATTGGTGGTTGAATAATAAAGTTCAGCTTGCGAGCATACATGCGAACAGAGTATTATAAAATGTTTATTAAAGGCCGGTAACACACCAGCGAGCACTCTGAATGTCTAGCATTGTCACTTAACATTAGGTGGGTCTCCTTCCCGCTTCCGTTTGTTGAGGTATTCTGGTTTAAGTGTTTCTACGATACGGTTTAGATACCGTAAAATGCGGGACTAATTCTTAGCGTTACTGGTGCATGAGCGGTGAGTAGCCTTAATGCCTCATATCATAAATACCGTCTAGACCAGTGATCCCAACGTGGGGCCCAAATATATAAGTAAATATATATTTTGAAAATTTACTTACTGATTTTCGTTAACAATTTCCTAGTAATTTCTTCCTTAAACCTATCATTTAAGTTTTTAGAACTAAAAGTTTTTATCAACTTTCTAAAATCATATCATTTTCTATAGCTTCTTAGTGCGTACAATAAATAATTTTAATACTTACCAACATCTATTTATTTTTAAATCTTGACTTTTAAACACAATGGTAAAGTATCTTAAATCACATTATATTAATGGAACAGGTAGCAAAACCTACCATATCAGTTGGTCACATTTATTTAAGCCTAGAACTGTATTTCTTATTTATTTATTAACACTTCGTTACACTATAATAAAAAAAATAACATAATTAAATGAAAAGGAGGGCAACTGGCGGCTTTATCGCTTTCGAGCGATCTCTTCCAGGCAACCACTGTGAGTAAAGAAAAAATAAAAATGTATTAAATTACATAGTATAGGCAAGTAAGGCAAAAATACATGTTATACACAGTTATTAAAACAAAAACTTAACAGGAATAACAAAAAAAAGAACAAACTAAACTAAAAAGATGATACATTGATGAAAGTAAAAAGACACATGAATCACGATAATTTAAGAAAAGTCTCACATCAGTTAGAAGTTAGTAAGAAAGTTAGGGATACGATGTGGACAGGTAATGTTTGTACAGAAGAAATTTAAAGGAAGACATTGTTTTATTAAAACATTTCAATAAATTATTAACTTAGCCTGCATGACTTCATATTATTTGACTTATAATCGTTATTTTTTATTGATTATTTACTAATATCCATAACAGCCACGCTCTTACCGGCCTAGAAAAGTACGTGGCACTGTACTAGTATTTAGACGATAAATGTCACTAACTATTACATACTAAGAAGCCTACTTATT
Source organism: Pieris brassicae (assembly GCF_905147105.1). Classification (NCBI taxonomy): domain Eukaryota; kingdom Metazoa; phylum Arthropoda; class Insecta; order Lepidoptera; family Pieridae; genus Pieris; species Pieris brassicae. Next base: position 2,689,092 of record NC_059669.1, read on the forward strand.
ATTGATACATCAATAAAAAAGTATTTCTACCATACAAATGGAGATTTTGACTTGTAAGTGAACGTCCATATCATTATATTATACACTGTATACTGCTTATAAAACAGAAACTGTATAGAAAATTCATTCATACGTTTCAGATACATTCAATAAATGTCAGCGAAGGGTTGAATAGGAGAAATGACAATTGTCCGTTACCTCATTTAAATTCTAGATATTAATCTATATGCAAAGTGCTGTTTGTCTGTACTCATGTCGAATAAAATGAAGCTTTTGTAGCAGCGGGTGAGCTTTCTATATTTCTACTGAATTGAATTTTGTTGATGTCTTTATAAAAATGTAGCTTGTGATTATTGTTATTTATCGGGATATTGTCAGACCCCAAACTATAAATTTTGTATTTAAATGAAAATCTTAATTTTTCTTAAATAGTTTGGCATTTTATGACTATATATATATATATATATATATATGTTTTACCGTACAAAGAGTACACGCAATTCTGCTTCAAGCTGCAAAAGCTTCTAGCTTTTCTTCACATAGGAAGAAAATAGTATTTGATTAGGTTCGAAATCAAATACAATTTAACGTTCAAGTTAAAAAGTCTATGCTATTTTATATAGTATAATATGATTTTATTGAATTAAGTTTAAGAAGTTAACGTTAAAATTTGCGACAGTTGAACACATTTAATTTCGTATCAATATCAATGTTTTCTAAATGAATTAATATTATTGAAATATTAACATGTGAAAGGAGTTCGATTAGAATAAATAATTTTATAGTTAACGGTTGTTTTCGTGTTTAATGGAGATTAAAATACATTCGGAAGCCCCGGCGCCAATAACTTTGGGAAGAAATTTATGGTTATACCGTTTTTGTTTGTTTGTCATTTATATAAGTGGCCATAAAAAATTTAAATTGTTATTTTAATCATATTTAACTATGTGTGGCTTTCGCTGGTTGATTTTTTAGCTTACTTCTATCACAATGGAAACGCATATATTAAAATTAACTAAGGCACAACCCAAAGCAGTGTTGGCCTCTCAGCCCTGAGGTCGTGGGTTTGATCCTCGGCTGTGCACCAATGGACTTTCTGCGGATTGACCAATGCGCATGTAACATTCGCTCGAACGGTTAAGGAAAACCGGCTTGCCTTACAATCAAAAAGTCGACGGCGTGTGTCAGGCTCAGGACGTCATCATGATCATATCAGAAATCTGAGGCCCAGACCTAAAAAGGTTGTAGCACCATTGATTTATGAATTTACTACCTAGAGCTAGTCAACAAAATAAATGTTACAAATTTAATAACTGTAAATCTGATAAGATTTGATAAAAATCATACAAGACCTGTTAACTGTCACTTTATGTGCCGCCCGGTAAGGGTTCCTCAGAAGATATACCAATAACTGAAATATCAAATACAAGTTTAAGAATTAATTTATGCAATTCAATAAATAGTTTTAAGGAAAATTCTTAGACCTTAAGTTACCAAAGTCAATATATATTAAACAGTGCAGTTGATGTGGGGCTGAGTTTAGAGATTAGCAAGCATGTCTCGTAAATGTTCATTATAATATTGATTATGGAAAATGCAGTTTTTTTTGGAAACAAACACCTGACATTAAACACAACTCAAACCTATATATAAGCAAGCCAAAAAACCAACTTTCTTCGTCCAACGCTTTCTCTCCTTCCGAGGCCCTTTCATCTTTAACCATTTCATTAAAAACAAAATTATCACTAACATTTCAAAAGTCCAATTACTTACTAAAAATCTCAAAGAATATTATCAACCTGTCCTATGCTGATACAGAAAATATTCTTATTGTGCAAAAATTGTTATACTACATAATATAAATATGAATTTGTACTATGTAGAAATGTTAAGTAAAAATACAGTTTTACATGTCAAAAGGAAGACACTGGCTGCCCACACTACAGGGAATTATAGTGTGATGGACAACATAGATATCCTGTATATTGTGTATATTTAAGTTTTTCTTTCTTTTTTCCATTTCTTTATATGGGTAACGAAACAGTTGCTCACACAAACACTCTCACAATCTCAACAAGCATACAAATACAAAGCATTTTCAGTGTTAGATAAAGAACTAAAACGTCGTGAACCAGAAGGTATCCATTGTTACCGTACTCGGCCAAAATAAATCACGAAATAAAACCATATCGGCTGAATCTTCATCTACATCGAGATACTGGGATAATATTACGCTATTGAATTAGCATTACGGTTGTTCAATATGTTTAACCGTGCTCCATATATCATCGTATTTAATTTCATCGGAACATCGGAATCGTGCAAGATCTTATCTCGATCTTCGCATCTATGTCCTCTCAGCACGCATGCCACCTGTGGAACGCGAGAGTTGCTACTGCACGGTGTTTTATCTAGTCTCTTTATATTGAGGTCATTGAACCTGTATTGATTTGGATGGTTTTATGTTAATATTGACGTTGCAGTCAGGGCCGCCCGCGTCCGTTATAGATCCTTAGATCAGTTCTGTGCGGCTGTGTTTGTAAAAATATTAATCCGAACTAAAACCTGTTTGTTGATTTTATTCGTAGTAAAGTCTTGTTAGAGTTTACTAGTTGATTAGTTTCCTTTCGTGCATTTTGCCTCGATATGATTTCTTATACTTTATATATACATAGGACATCCAATCAAGCCTCAAAATGTGTCAAGCTTTTTCTTCGAGTTACTGCTCTAAAAAACATTAAAGGTGATTAATTAATCATTTCATCCGTCCTTTTTTAATATTGTCCTTATTACTGTTTTGTTGTGTTCCATTAGTTTTGTCTAAATATGTGTTTGTCGTATGCATTTTTGCACTTCTTGCTTATCTTATTTTTTCACATAGTTGCCTGGAAGAGATCGCTCGAAAGCGATAAGGCCGTCAGTTGTCCTCCTTTTTATTTTAATATGTAAATTGTTTTATATTTCTGTAACGAAGTGTTAATAAATAAATAAACCAAATCATTACTTATACGCCACAATATATTTTTTTTATCGATATTATATGTAATAAAAAATAATTTCAAAACTAGAAATCTAAAAGATTAGTACTGTATACGCGCTCCTAGACTACACTTATTATTATCACATTAATAAACGGTTTTTTGTTACAGGTGGCTCAGCGACCTGAATGATCTTCCCATCAACAGCTCCACCGATTAAACGTGAGTTATTTAGAAATCTTCCATCAATTTAATTGAAAACAATGTTTACAGCTTCATGAGATCACCAGTTTACGATTATTACTTGATTGCTATTATATTCATATATTATTCTAATGCGATAACCAATTACATCGGGAATATATTTTTTTTTTTTTTTTTTTTTTTTTTTTTTTTTTTATAAAATAGGGGGCAAACGGGCAGGAGGCTCACCTGATGTTAAGTGATACCGCCGCCCATGGACACTCTCAATGCCAGAGGGCTCGCGAGTGCGTTGCCGGCCTTTTAAGAATTTGTACGCTCTTTTCTTGAAGGACCCTAAGTCGAATTGGTTCGGAAATACTTCAGTGGGCAGCTGGTTCCACATAGCGGTGGTGCGCGGCAAAAATTGCCTTGAGAAACGCTCAGTCGTGGAACGTTGTTATCAAACGTTGACCTGAATAACTAACGCTCGATAACAGGCCCTCATTCAATATTTCTTAGCTGCATTGATCAATCAACATCCCATCGTCCTTATATCGTTAAACCAATAATGGACTGACGTTTTCACATGAGCGGGCACAATTTAAATCCAGTGACGTGAGATGTATTGGCGCGTGTACGGAGCGGTTGCATACATTGTATTGAATAATAATTGGTGCACACGGAGCAGATGCAGCATCGTCACGATGGCGATGGTATCGGGCGAGCGTGCCGCATCCATCAGACATCGAGAGCCGCTATCTTAGTCGGTATCGCGCGCCAGCGATAACCATTGTCTTACCTGGACGATTATATCGGCGAAATTTGTGCTCGCCTCCAATCCGCCGTTTGTCTCTCGCCGCAAATGAGCCGGATAATAGCCGAACGAACGTAAAAGGCGCTCTCCTCAACTTTTGCCTAGTCATTAATACCGTGGGAACAATACAACCTATAGCCGGATGAGGAAGGACATTGATACTTTTGCGCTCGAATCTATCATTACAGCACAATTTAAGACGACGGACGCCTTTAATAAGTTAACGGCAAACCGCGCTTGCCATTTGCTAATACTAAGTAATTTGCATCGTAAAACCGAGTCATTACGCGTACGCTTGGCATAAATTAAATAATATTCTCTATACGACGTCAGCATGCGCTCGTTGTCGTTAATATTAAGGCATGTGCAATTGAGCAGCTATTTAAGTTGAGCCTGGCAAATGTGAGCGAGTACCACTTAATAGCATTAGCATCATTGTCTCGTGGTCATTAATAAGTGGCCGGACAGTTCTATTGGCTGCTCTCCATAATGGGTCGGCCCGTGTTCTGGTGCGGTGTCACGAATTCCTATAGCGATGCCCTTAGGGAAAATATGGCTCTGATCGAGGCTGGGATATCAGATGGTTATGGACGGTCATAGTTCGACTTTCGAGATATAAAGCGTTTGTTTTAATTATGGTGAGCACGATGCACATATTACTGGCCATTTAGTTTGAAAATTTGTTTGACTGATTTGTAACTGATATAAGAAATTATTTATAGACTTTATGTATTAATAACTGAGTATAAAATATTATTATTATGAGAACGATTAAAGCTAGGTAGAACAGGAATGTTATAAAGTATTTTGTATTGTATTTACGACTCGTCTACTACTAGGACTTGAAACACATGCCCCGAATCGTTGCTAAGTCACAGCTGTAAATTAATTAGGCGAGCAGAGCGCCCTCTGTCAATTATCTTCAATTAGATAGGTTCCGATTGCTTTGATATACCGGTTCTTAACAAGTGCTTACGATATGTGTTTTTTTAGGAGTTTGTGATCGAATTGAATTATTTTGCCTGAAGGCAGTTTTGTCTTCTTAGTGAGTGATATTGACATGTTACGCCAGATTTTATGTAGACTAATTTGCGCTTATAAAAATAAAAACATGATTTTTGCTCATCTAATGACTGATCGTATTTTCTAGGAGTTACTCATGTAACTAAACTAAATTAGTAGTTCCCAGCGACTGTTCGCGTGGAAATATGTTCCTTCGGTCCGTAGTTCTGTGTCTATTGGAGTATCAGTATCATCCACGTAGTCCTGGAATGCCATTATTATGCACAACGGACCAAATGGACTATGCGGAAAATGACCACACTGTACTCTAAAAGAGTAATACAAAAAATATCTGACTTTAAATAGCTGTCAACTGAATAAAAAAACGATCTAACAATATTTTTATACACATGTACCATCAATAATGCGTTGGATAACCAGAGTTCAAAACTGTATCGAGTTTGATGAAAATTGGCCTTATTAACTAAGTTGGATATATCTGATTGAAATTATTTCTTTGAACATTTTACTAGAACACGTGCTTGGACGTCTACATGTATCACAAATATTATTTTTGTTTTTAAACGGCCAAAATGAAAACAGTAATTAGTTGTATTTTTGTTAATTACGAATTAAAATCCAATCTTAACAAACTAAAAACGATTTTTTTCTTACTTGTCATTCTTCAAAAGTAGAATATTAATGAAGGAATTTGTTAGCCGTTTCTTAACTATAGCAGTTAATAGCTTCAAGTAAATTCAAGCAAATAAGCCATTAAATCGGTTGAAGGAATATAGTAGTAATAAATTTTATCATTGTTTTGGTATGCACATTGAAAGAGAAAACTGTTTTGTGGCCATTGCGCAAGTATGCCATCCAAGTTTATCTTGATATGTTATATAACAAACTTCATACAAGGTGGAGCCTGTCCAGTCCTCTGGATATAAATATAGTCTATGTTACTCAGGGATATTCTATATGTATATAATATTTTGTATAGTATTTGACATTTTATGACCAAATTTTATGAAAACATTTGGGGCCGGGTCAAAAAAAACATTATTGGACATTTAGCAGTATTTGAAATTTTTTGATCGATTTCTATGAAATTTTTTGTGTAGTGGGTAGGTGAGTAGTAGTATCATTATTGGACAGTTCACAGTATTTAACATTTTATGACCAATTATTCTTTTTATATTTTTTTTAAACTATATACGTACTCTACAATTATTTATATGGCAAAACGTGTCACATAGTAAACATATGTGATTGATGATTGTGTATGTTTTTCAACTGGTGAATTGTATTTGTGCTACAAGTGGGTGTGTGTTAGATGGTTGTTTGTGTGCGGCTAGCGATGATTGTGAGTCGGTATGAATGTGTGCGAGTGCGTTATTTTATTTTTATGGATGTGTTCTACTGATTTGAGAATTGCAAACAGCTTCTTTTGAATACAAATTGTATTGCACAAAGTTTGTGGAACATTTTTATAAAAGTCAATTAGGAGGCAAATTTATTCGTTAAGATAACTTGATAGTTCATTTATTAATTACTTATTGCACGATACAAACACTATCAGCTCGCTATTACCAACATAATAAGTATTATCATACAATAACAAGCTAGTAACTCGCATCGCATATGATAACCTATAAAGTTGTATATATACTGTAGTTTCGCTTACAGAGATTATATAATATACAAAAGAAATAAATGTCTGGACAATATCATTACTTGGTAACGTTTTTAGTATAGAATGAAGGAGGATTTCAATTCAACATTGTTTTAAACGGGTTTTGAAGTTATATACACTACCGAATACCATTGATAATTGTGTATTATGAAGGCATCAAAAATAGCCAGAGCTCAGAATATTATTAACATGCAAAATCTAATTGAAGATGTTAGCGTCAGCAAATATTATATCATTACTAATAATCTGAATAGAAAACTTTTGATTGTTTGTTCGTATTGAATAGGCTCTAAAACTACACGACTGATGTGAGATTCTTTCACTATTAGAATTTAACGTACCGTACCCTAACGTTATCTTTGACAAAAAAGACCAATAAAAGTTCAAATTATTGACAATAGATCTCATTGACATACGAAAGTTATATGGAAGAAATCAATATCTATAAAAATGTTCTTTTTGCATTTAAAAGTCTGTTTACTGAGAAAAGCTTTAGGATTACATCGTGCTAAGACAGAATTAATGCGGGTGGAACCGCACAGCACAGCTGGTATTTTATATAACACGAGTTGTATATAGATAAGACATAGCCACGTTCAGTATCTGTGACCAGACGATCATATACACACTGTAATCGATTATTTAAAACTTTAAAAGATATGTAGAAGTGTTATTCGTGCTAAGTATATTAATTTACTCGTGTTGTTCGCTACTAGATATAATTCGTTTACCTCCGGAAAAGTTGGAGTTTGGTTTGTATTTTTTTTGCAAAAATTGCTTTGCGGAAGTTTTATGATAGTTGCAAATGCAATATTTATTTATTTCGTAATTAGCTATATATGTAAAAACAAATAATTACACTAAATATATAGCCAACGATGGAGTACATAATATTTACAAAAAGGTTTCAACGTTTACAAAAGGGAAATAATAATAAAAATTAGTCAATATATTTAACTAAGTAACTAATTTGGCTGTGTTGTGTGATGGTGTAAAAGTGAGGGTAGGCTTATGATGCATGTGACTTTGCGCTATGGATATTCTTAATACTCCTTTAACCATATTCCGCGATAGCTTAGACACGTTAATTCTTAAATATTGGTCGTTGTATGTTCGGGCTGCGCGATAGAATTTTCCTAATAGAATTCTATTTAAAAAAAAAGATGATGAGCCTGATTCACAGCTAAATAATGACCGTTTTGGGTTTATAGGTACTTACAGATTTTGTTGCATTTGTTATTTTTAATAAAACACAATCAGAAATACATATATGCTAAAAAATTACAGACTTGGTAGAGGAGTTACTGTAGCCATGTTCATCTCAATCATTACATTTTACTGAATACTTAGGTTCTGTAAGATACTATGTCTTTCAATTAAGTAGAAATTGGTGTTTTATGTTAGACTATATCTGATTTAAGCTTAAACAGGCAAGATAGTAGAATTAAAAATAATACATTTCAAAATCATTTTTCTTTTTTTTTTGTTCGCGCACTTTGGCAAAAAAACATATAGATTGTACGTAAATACGCCTTTTAATCTTTTACATATAAAAACAATAGTTTTCATGCTTCAAATTGTCACCTCTAAGTGTCCCACAGGAAGATTTTTTTGCCGTGTGTTTTTTTTTATAGAGCAGGGCGCAAGACCAGATGTTAAGTTATACCGCCCATGGACAATCAATGCCAGTGAGCTCGCGAGTTCGTTGCCGGCACTTTAAGAATTGGTACGGTCTTTTCTTGAAGGACCCTAAGTCGAATTATAATTATGTATATGTATATATTTCTAGAAGAAGCTCGAATAAGAATCTTATGGATCTCATGATGTTAGTCCAAGCACGTAGTGAAACGTGCTGCTCATATTGAAGTTAAATTGTATTTTTTATTTTTTGTTTCCGATTAAATTCCTTAATTATTCCTCGTCAACTAAGTCGTTAGTTACTTGTAAGGTTTATAAATCTATAGTAGTAGTATGATCAAAATTAATTTGAAATAATAATTCGAATACCATTTGTGTAAACTTATTGTTTTTTGCATTTCTTCCGATATTTTCTTTGGGTTTACACACAAAATCTCTTTAATGTATTAAAAAAACAGTGGTGGTACAGACTTTTAGCTCAGGGCCTCAGATTTCTGTATCTGTTTCGTGATCATTTTTTTGTTTTTAATAGCCTTCTGTGCCTGACATACGCCATCGATGGTTTCCTCACTATGTTTTCTTTCACCATACGAGCGAGTTACATGCGCATAATGTCAAAAAAAAACATTGGGGCACAACCTGGTTCGAACCCAGTGGACATTACATTTACTAGGCCACTGCCAGTAATTGTAATGTTAAAATAACACAATGTGTCAGTTCACTTAGCAATACTTAAATGCTAAACAGGAGCTCATTAAACCCTACAGATGTAAAATTAAGATATCATCGATTTATACTTGATTGATGAACGGAATCGTTCAAATCAACCTATGTAATTAGCCTTTTGTTCCAATTGACCCTTCAATGGTAATATTATCTGTGTTAAATCGTTCGAGAGTGATTGAATGAGGTTTTTTTCGGCTGAACGATATTGCGTCTCAATTTCATAAACAATATTTCGGATCATTAATCACCTATCGATGTATTGGGTACGTGAGAATAACAATGCGAAACTAACTTCGTGGTTCTTTGTACAATACTAGAGTTGTGAGTGCATCAGTACTGTATATATATATTTTAAAGTAGTTAAAGTCAGTAAAAACTTTATATAATTTGTTCTTCATTTAAATTGTTTGATTTTGATATAGTTGATTTTTTTAAATATTATTTTTCTTTTGTTTACTATTGCATTCTCGTAACTATTATAATAACGTATTACGTATATGAATGCACTTTTAAATTAGAAGACCGAACGATTTCAATTGTCGTTTCCTGTTAAAACAGCCAAATCTGATAGTTTAATATAGGTTCATCTAAGCGGCGGTTAAACATGCATCTGCTGTACAGGCATGTCCCCCAATAGGCCACATCTAACTTAACATCAGATGGTATTGTGGCCGGTCTGTCATTTTCTGTAAAATAAATATTTGGATTTTACTTGAAAATTAGAAAATAACTCTAAAATTAAATTGAATGTCAGTTCTTAAATCCAGGTCATAACGGACTAAAAGAACTGTCGGGAACTCTCCATTCTTATGAATAACCAACAGTTTTACACCTTGTTTCACATATTATGAACAAAAACATTATATATATATGTACCCGAGTAGTACCCATATGTTACTATACTATGTTCCAAATAGCTCGACTTTTAGAATTAACTGTCAATCGCTGACAATTGCTACAAGATTGCCTATAAAATCAAAGAAATCCATACCTCATTGTGGTACAGGGCTTTAAACCTAACATCGTAATATCCTGTTTGCTCATTTTTTATTATCTTTTACCAAATATTATCAGTTTCCGGATACATATAGTCATTGCATTTCTCAAAACCAAATCTTATCAATTGATATCACAGAGTTTTCATGTGACAAATGCTCTAACTTAAGTTGATTTGGAATTATTTCTATATTAGTGACTACTTGTAACTGTGACTGCTTCTAAGTATTATTTAAGTATTTTGAAAGCGTTGCAAAGTTTGCATCTCAATTTATTGATTGCATATTTAGTAATTTGTATTAGTGACATCTAACGTCAAAGATTCGCAAACTAGGAATCACTTAATCTGAATAAATATTGGAATCGGATCTATTAAAATAATTGGTAAGTTCTGGCGATTTTAATATGTATTGTTTGCATTTGTTGTGTATAATAAAAAATATGCATTATTATAGCAGGCGATTGTGAACTCGTCGTTAAACTGCTTAACCGGACACTTATCTCGTAAATTTGTTTGATGTAACACCGGTGTTGTGATTTTAGTATTGTATACATACTCTTTTCTTAATATTCTTCATTATTTTTATTATTGACCTATTTTAATATTTAATAGAGCACTGTTGGCCCAGTGGTTTCAGCGTGTGACTCTCATCCCCGAGGTACTACCTTCGCGATGAGAGTCGGCGCACAAATGGACTTCCTCGCACCAATGGAATGGTGTAGGAAAACTTCGTGAGTAAACCAGCCCTACGCCCAAAAAGTCGACGGCGTGTCTAAGTCTAAGGCAAGTTGGTTTCCTTCACCGCTCGAGCAAATGTTAAATGCGCACCTAGAAAGAATTCCATTGGTGCACAGCCGGGGATCGAACCTACGACCTCAGGGATGAGAACCGCACGCTGAAGCCACTAGGCCAGCACTGATTTATTATTTATTTTAAATATTATAACGTAATGTGAGAAGTTTCTGGCACATCCTGCCCCTCGCAATTTTATAAAAAGTCCTCCGGCCAAGTCAGTGTGTTTTGCGATTTGGCCCATTTGCGACACACAAGTGATTAGATAAATTCGTAGTTAGACTTGCACAACTGTTAATAATACTCGTTTCGTGAAAATTAAATTCAAAATCAATTAATTAAATAACACTAAAACTTAGTTTATCGAAGTGATTACAGTATTGAAATAGATAACCCAGATCTATGCCAATATTTTCCGAGTGTTTACAGTCAGGGAAGCTTTTATAAGGAATAAGTGTTAATATAAACAAATCATTACGTCGTTGTCGGACAAGCGAACTTGTACTTAGTACGTTTAGTATTTTTTACACAGCCGGACTTGTGTATAATTATTTTGCATTATAAATTATTTTGCATTAGTTAGCAGTGCAGTCGTATACATAGAATGGTTTTGTTCAAATTTGTGTTCAGTGTTTTTGCTCTTTTATTCCACGTTAAACAGTAAGTACTGGTTTTTTTATAGAGAATTAGTTGTAATCAGTCTTATTGAAGCATTGTCTATGTTCATTAGTGGGTAAACGCATTTTTACTAAGTGATTTTTAATATTTAATTTAATAGATATAATAAAGTCTTTTACCGTGATCCGTGAACTATAGGTATTTTATGTATCAGTAAACATAATATTGTTATGTATTCGGACACAGATTAATAAATAAAATCCTTACATATGTATTACAATTGTTATACTTGGGATATTAAACGTTAAATATAGGATATACATATATATATTATTAGTCTGGCCATAAATACTGTTACATAAAACCTTTAATTTTTTTACAACTTGTATAATTATTTTGAATTTAGAACACGTATATATTATTTAAAAAACTTCTTTCGATTTTGCAAGAGTAGTGTTAGCATAGTTGCTTCAACGTGCTACTCTCATTCCTGATGTCGTAGGTTCGAGCCCCGGCTGTGCAGAAAAGGACTTTATTTCTATGTGCGCATTTAATATTCGCTGTACTCGTGGGCGTCGTGAGGAAACTGGCTTCTCTTAGACCCACAAAAAATCGACGGCGTGTGTCAGGCGCAGATTGATCATGAAAAAGATGCAAAAATATGAGGCCTACCCTGCATCAACGGTTATTTATAAAAAAAACTAAGGTCTAAATCAGTGTTTATTATTGTGCCGGTGCACCATTGTAGTGTTTTGAAAATGGCTATGGCTAATGGCCACCAACCCCCAATGGAATATACATGTTTAATATATAATATAAAAAAAAATTGTTCATATAAGAAACTTTTTAAAACAATGAAAAACTAAAAATTTAAATTACAAATAACTTTTCGAATAATCCCTCCTAACAAACAAATTACAACCCCCCCTCGCCGCGCCCCCTCGCCCCACGTTGATATACACTGGTCTAGATAATCCTACAAAAGCCCTTCCCGACAAAAAAGGCTCGTAGGAGGCCCCGACACATACTAACGGATCCGGACGATCCAATTACTGTAGCAAACAATAAATTAAATGCCGCCCGCGCGGCCAATAATAAAAATAGCCAATCACAGATTAGGGTAAAAAACCGCCTTCACCGGGGAAGGCGAGGACCTTTACTTCGCACTTCGCTCACTCCAGTGAGCTTCCGTCCTGCCCTTCAGGCGATTGACCGCCCCGCGACGGCCCAAGCCGAGGTTCGAGTCTCACAGGAGACGCCCTTGCGCTAGCCGCGGGATAAAACGCCATTCTGGCCGAGCTTCGCTCGCCAAAACAGCCCGAGCTGAGCTGTAAAGGCCCTTAAGGCCAACAGCGAGATTCCATTCTCAAAAAAAAAAAAAACCTACAAAAGCACCCAACTTTGGGTGTTCACAGTGTAATGGCGTTTATTCATTTATAACGACTACGATGTAACACTTTTGTAGCATTTGGTTTATGTAAATGAGGTCTGCGAGTGTAAATACGATGTCACCGCCAGTGACCCGGTGGAATATATTATAAAACACAATTGACTTTTGAGTTTACCTAACCAGGTATTGTTCGACGATCACGTGTCTGTCTAAAGTATTGAGAGTGGTTTTAGGTAATAATTTCGTTATATATGTGTGTTTATTTAACATTTATTTTCTCTAAAAATGAACAAGACTTTTTTAGAGCCAGTGCAGCAATTTCTTGGAAAAGTGAGGGTAGGATTGTAAATGAAAAAATATTGTAGCTCGTCTTCTAATATAGGAATTAATTTAAACTCTTTTGATTCTAATGTTCTCAATGCCTCGTTTTGTCTTAATAACTAAATGTTATATGTATTTTTGCATTTCTTGCCTACCTTATCGAATTTAATACATTTTTTTCTCACAGTGGTTGACTGGTCAGAGCGCTCGAAAGCGATAAGGCCGCCAGTTGTCCTCCTTAAATTTAATTATGTTCAATTTATATATTGTAATGCAACAATAAATATATCGGAATACTTTATATATAAAGAAAATATTAAGATCGTCAGCAAATTAAAAAATTAATTGTAACATTCATTTACCACTATTTTGTACTAGCGGACTAGATTTGTTTAATTTGCCTAGAATGTAAATGTTTATCTAAGCAAAGGTCCTTAACCTGACACATGTAAAGGCGTTTTAGGAAGAACTACGCAGAGGTTTTAATAGAGAGTATTCCATGAATCCATGAAACGAGCAGTGTTGGCCTAGTGGCTTCTGCGTGCGACTCTCATCCCTGAGGTCGTAGGTTCAAGCCCTGGCTGTGCACGAATGTATTTTCTTTATATGGGCGCATTTAACATTAGCTCGAACGGTGAAGGAAAACATCGTAAGGCTTGCCTTAGACCTAAAACAGTCGACGGCGTGCGTCAGGCACAGAAGGCTGATCACCTACTTGCCTATAATGAAAGCTGAGGCCAAGACTTAAAAAAGTTGTAGGGCCATTGAGTTAATTTTTTATCCCATGATTCCAGAGGCAGTATGGTGGTCGTGTTGAATGGCGTGCTCGCCGATGAGTGTCCAACATCCGTGCGAGCGTTGTTAGCAGCTCACCCCGGCTACAGAGATGCTGCAGCTCAGTTGTTGGCGGCCGCAGCCCGCGTGGTTGCACCGCCAGGTCTTCTTTATGTGGGACAGAGGGAGTTGGCAGCGGTTGTACCACATGACAGTACGTATATTCAACAGTCAAAGCTTAAGTTGAGCTGTTTTATTACTTAAAAACATAAGATCTTAACTTAGTAATGGTAGAGATTCCGCTCCCGACATTTTGTATGCAAATTTGATTTAGTACTCTTTTAATATCCGTACTGCTGATGTCGTCGCCCTCGCTCGGGTTAAAAATTATTTTGTTTCGGGCGATGTTTGTTATAAATTTTATTGGGATTGTTATCGCTTTCAGTATTGCTATTGAGATTAGAAGTCATGATTAAATTTATGGCTAATTGTTAGGCTCAGAATTAAATGTGAATAACTGTCGACGAAGTAAAAAATTTAAAATATTTTTCTCTATATACCAAGCAACCTAATAAACTCATAATACCAATAATAATAATTAATAAAAACTGCAAAAATGTGTGTGACGTTGGTCCGTCCACCAATGCGATGACATTATTTACACTAATATATATTGCAGTAAAAATAAGTTCATTAATTAATCAAAGATAAAGAGTGGGACAAAGGTCATGATTGAGCCCTACAGCTGAGTCTGTAACGTTGTATGCCTTTTTTAATGTAAAGAAACATTAAGAAAACACTTTTTAAACGGATTGAAGCTATATATTACTATAAACTTATAATTATTTACATAATTTTGAATTTAAATTTTTCCGACGTTTCGCGCGCTTTACAGCGTGCGTGGTCACGGTGACTGAAGACAAAAGGTGTTGAATGTCAAAATACATAGCTTCAATCCGTTTAAAAAGTGTTTTCTTAATGTGTAAAAGCTATGTTAACAAAAGACAATACTTAGAAAAAACATTGTTGCCAGTTTTCTTCCTTGCATGACACCCGTAATTACGTACGCTTATGACATACGGGAGTTACAATGTCTCATATATTATGTTATTTTCCAGAAAACGTCACCATTATAGGCTCGGATGATGCAACATCATGTATTATTGTGGTCGTGAGGCATTCAGGTAAAATGTTTATAATTTAAATACAATAACATATTATATTGTTTCAGCATAGTAACGCATTTGTTATTTATATTTTTACAACAAATGTATGAAAAAATAATTAGAGAGTCCTTGGTCAGGTCTACATTGTTATGTTTTTTAATATTTGTCCTTAGTAATTTCATCTATAAATTTTTGACGTCTTTTGTCACTTAATCTATAATACATACATTCATATAGGTAGGATTTAGGATGTCATATTTAATAGCCGAATTGGAAGATTTAACCTAAATTCTCCAATTCCAGGGTCTGGAGCTGTGGCATTAGCTCATTTAGATGGGTCGGGAACGGCAGAGGCAGCAGCCGCAATGGTTGCCAAAGTACAGCAACTGGCTGTGGGGTATCCCGAAGGAAGGCTGGAATTGCAGCTAATTGGTGGCTTCACAGACCCTCATAGATATTCTGACGAACTGTTTGCTAATATTATGTGTGAGTATTCATATAAATTGTTTTTGCATAATTAACCTGACCAATTGACGATTGCTTACGTAAATTGCGTCTGTGGAATTTGTATGAAAATATTTACATAGCTATGAAGTGAGATTTTTTACATACAATATTTGCCGATGCGTACGGCACTGTATACATTATTGCACTGAGCAGTAAATCGTTCGTTATAGAAAACAATACTGGTATGAAATACACAGATCAAAATTTTCAACAATGACAGAATTATAAATAATAATAAAAATATTATCGATCGACGGGGCCGTACAAATAGTACGTAAGCAGATTTACTACAATTATTTATCTCCCTTGTAAGAGAAAGTAAGCAAAGCTCTCAAATGAAAGGACCAAAATACTTTAGATTGCGCGGTAATTTTTTTTTAAATATTGAACCTTATTTCTTCAAAGCCACAGACAACAGAGGTCGGCGTGCACAAATAACGCTTATACCAATGTTTTTCTTCGATCACTAAGCTTACACAGACAAACATTATTATAGGATCAAAAAACAAAACACTTCGAATTACAAACATAACGCAAAAACCTAACAGAATTCCCTTCCTGTTATCGGATGGGCGGTCTGAGAAAAAAGCGATTTTATTGGAGCGCTTGGTAGAGATTATTTTTATTTATTTATTTTCTCTCATAACATTTACAAAAATAAATAAGCTTACAGATTACTAAACGTTCTTTATTAGTAAGAATCCTCGAAAATGTATGTCGTTTCAAGCATAGACAATGTGTGGGTTGCCATGTGTCATATGTGCCCTATGTCATCAAAAATAAGAAAATCAAAGACCGTGGCCTCCCCGTAGTGATAACGTAATATTTGAAGGGCCCCTAGTAACAATTTTATTAATTGTTTTAAATCAAATTTTGAATTGCATTTACACGTTGTAATTGAATCGTAATGTTCTTAAACGCTGTAATTGTGAGGTCATAGCTGAGGTGTGAAGTGGCAAGTGTCGCAAATTATGCAGAGTGGGTGGTGTTAATTTGATCTCATTATCTTTGTACGGTGAATTTATTCAAACATGAGCTATTTACTACTTATGAGAATGCTGGAACTTATGTTTAAAGAACTTGAGTTCTCATTACAAATCGTATTTTATTTATATGAGAAACATTATGTATATACGAGTGAGAAACACGTTCCAATTTAGTGATGGGTAGGACAAACGAAATTGAAGTGTTTGTATGTCCCACCACATGTGGAACCGGCTGCCCGCTGAGGTGTTTCCGAACCAATTCGACTTAGGGTCCTTCAAGAAAAGAGCGTACAAATTCTTAAAAGGCCGGCAGCCCACTCGCGAGCCCTCTGGCATTGAGAGTGTCAATGGGTGGCGGTATCACTTAACATCAGGTGAGCCTCCTGCCCGTTTGCCCCCTATTTTATAAAAAAAAATGTTATAAAATGAGTTGGTTATGTCCTCAAATGAGGTGGTAACTTGGTACCACTTGGTAATGTATTATTTATTTGCTCATCAGACTCGATTCTCAATTATTGTCATCTCCCACCCCATGTGGGATAAGACAAAACAGTTGATCTCAACCCTTCCCTCATTCATGACATAGGACTCATGGCCTCAATCACATTCGGCGCCTCGTCAGCGTTCGTAGTACCTCACCGTGTTGGAAGCGGTACAAAATGGGTGTTTGAGGTGTTGCGACATTTGACAACTTTGAGTGTGACATTTGAGGAGGTGTGCAACACTATTCCAATTTCAGTCTAGTAGATTCACTCTGACATGTATGATGCCCTTTTGAATTTGTTAAACGCGCTTATATTTCGAACTTTAGATGGTAATTGATTTAATAACTGCACAACCTCATACCTAATTGACTTCTTCAAATAATTTGAGCGCGGCTTCGGCAAGATAAGCAAACTCGCTCGACGAGTGTTGCGTGTTTGATTTTTTTCATGATAAGCTACTATGGAGAGAGTTATTCAATTTTTTTTAAGATACAGGTGCTATAAACATATAGTTGTTTAATCGTCATAATTTTGGTTTCTTGGTAAATTTTATTAGTCTGTGTTAAAAAATTGTATCTAAATAGTAGTACACCACCTTCAATAGTGTTTTAACAACATATTAGATAGACATAGTATTGTCTTTTTTTTAAATAGCTTTTTGAACGGATTAAAGCTATGTATTATTATTAAAACTTATAGTTATTTACATAATTCTAAATTTTAATTTTTTCCGACGTTTCGCGTACTTTTCAGTGTGCGTGGTCACGGGGACTTAGAGATTTTTAGATTTCTTTGAAATCGTTTTATGTTAAAAAGCTTAATGAGTGCGTTATATATAATATACCATATTAACGATAGCTTCATTTTCGGGCGTCATATTACAATTCAAAATATCAACGTATCACCACGATGTCCGTCGTTCCACATCTTAGCGTTTCTTAAGGCCACTGATGTAATTCCGAACCAATTCGACTTAGGGTCCTTCAAGGGCGTACCGATTCTTGAAAGGTCGGCAACGCACTTGCGAGCCTTCTGGCAAGTCTTCTGCCGGTTTGCCTCCATTACATAAAAAACAAAATTTAAAATAGACAACAGACACTGCGCGTTAACAATTTTTATTAACGTTGCAGCGTTCATTTTCTTTTGGCACAAAATGGCGAAGGCGTCTGAATTTTTTATGACCACAGTTTTTTTTTAAGTGTGGATGAAAAATCAGTGAACACAAGCCTTAATCTTGCCTTCAGGTGTATAACATAGTTGATACTATACTTTTTTGTGTGTTCTGTTTATCACTTTATATTTCATGTCACTGCGCAATTACAAGGAGGACTTTTTATAGTACTTGAGTCTTAATAAATATTTCTTCACCATTACAATTAGTGCTTGTATATAATATTTTTACTATTTCTAAAACTTTCATATTGCTTATATATAGTCACTTGGAACATCTACTTTTACCAAACATTTGTATTCCAGTATCATTCCACCGCTTAACCGAAGAGATCGATCTGACCCTGGCCTGCTGCTGCGAGTTGAACACGGCCCTCGGCGGTGGGTCACCTTCTCCTCTGGTCACAGGAGTCGGAGTGGATATCAGAGCTGGTGACCTCTTCCCGGCCACTTTTCCCGATAAGGGACCAGAATTGCCCCTACGATGTGCCAGGACCATTACCGGGGGACCCAATTCATCACAAGTAAGTGCTTTACTGAAGGTGCTGTTCTGCCTCCGACCGGAATTAAACCTTTTTCTTAAAAAAATTGTTATCTCTAATATTATTCTTTTTTATTTATTTTTTGATTATTGTTATTTTATGTGTTTCTTTGTGTGTGTTTTGTTAGTAATAAATGTTATGTCTAATGTTTAAAGTCGAGGAGTTGTATATAGACTTAGCGGTTGTATTCATATTGATTGGGCAATTCTAGGTATGACGTCATTATACTGATTCGTTTAGGAAGATTTAGGCGTCGCTCTGAAACATTTAACGAAATCTTAATTCTAAGCGATTCTATGTACATTTTTCAGCATTGTTTATTTACTGTACAGTGTTGGCCTAGTGGCTTCAGCGTGCGCCTCTCATCCCTGAGGTCGTAGGTTCGTTCCACGGCTGTGCACCAATGGATTTTCTCTCTATGTGCGCATTTAACATTAGCTCGAACGGTGAAGGAAAACATCTGCATCGTGTGGATCATCCCAAAAGAAGCTTTAGTCCCAAAAAGTCAACGGCATGTGGCAGGCACAGGAGGCTGATCACCTACTTGCCTATTAGATTAACAAATGACCATGAAACAGATACAGATATCTGAGGCGCAGACCTAAAAAATTTTTTTTTTGCTTATTTTATTGATAATATTCGCAGGTACTGGACATATACGACAACGCAGTGGGTATGGTCCGTATCGGTCCGTTCTCGTACGACCCTCTCAGGGGTGTGGACCTCTGGCTGGAACAGGCCGATGACTTCATTCTGCATCACCTCAGCACCACGCCGAACGCGGAACCACCGCACTTCGTCCACAATGTGAGTTGCTTTCCTGACTGATTTTGTTTAAATTAATTAATATGGTATATGACTAATCTTTGTACTCTTTTGTCCACTACACAGGACTATGTTAAAATATACTCAAGTAAAAGTTAAAATATACCGTGCGTAAATACTGACTGTTGTTATGCACTGAAATATAGATTATATACAAATATCTTAATGCAAACATTAAAGAAAACCTATTTATTATTATTAATTGGGGCTTTTTAAAGAAAAAAGATTCTTCCCAATATTGATACGCGAAGCCATTGAAATAAATAAAAAAACACCCCAAGTTCAATAGAGAAGACGACCTAAAATTATCAAACACCTGGGACCCAATAATATCCAAATAAAACCCCAAGACAAACAATCCGCGAAAATAGAGGACACCGTGAGTCATTTCTTTGCAAAAACCCGTCATCTTTTAGTCGATAGTCAACTCCGGGGCAATAAATACAGATAACACAACTTTCTCCGCAGCTGTGATAATTTTGACATTCAACACCTTTTGTCTTCAGTCACCGTGACCATGCACGCTGAAAAGCACGCGAAACGTCGGAAATTTTGTAAAATAATTATAAGTTTATAACAACACATAGCTTCTATCCGTGTGTATTTTCTTTAAAGCCTTTATTGCTTACTTCCAGTATAATATATAAACACGTGTTTTAGTTACATAACCTAACTTAATCTAATACATCAAATGTGCCGGTTTTGGTGATCAGCGTGTCCTGTGGCACATAGACCTCTTCGAGCTGCTTCCATTCTCTTCTTGTCCAAGTTGTGCTTTCTATTATGTTTATCGTCTGCCCATCTCTTTCTCTGTCTTCCTCTTTTCCTTTCACCATCTCGCGGTTGCCATTCTGTAATCATTTCTTTCCATTTTAACCTGCCATTTCTCGTCATGTGCCCGGAAAAGGATAAACTTAGATTTAAATTATTTTATGGCATGGATTTACCATACTGGAGTCATAGTTTCGACCTGATGATGATGATGGAGTCATACGTTCGTTCGTTGACCACGACTGTTTTTTAATTTCATCATCATCATCTTCAATACTTCCGTCTTTATTTACGTACAAATAAATTTATTGCATTTCAGATTCGCGTGACACTTAAGTTTATTCAGCAGCATCCGTTTCCAGCAGTCACGGTGTTCCCCGACAGTCGGCCTCACTACTACCGCCGTGATGAGCAGACGGGATGCTGGATTCCTGTACGATTTTAAATGTAAAAACTGAATACTATCGAACTCTTAACCACACTTTGCGATTGATTTCCGCTTTTGACATATCTGTTTTAGTAGAATCAAATTATAATAAAAAATATTGACACGTTTGAACAAAACTTTTTGTTGACAACGTCTTATTGACGATCAATGCTTCATATCTTCAGTAAGAACAATGTTTACATACACAATAGAGAAGTAAAAATATTTGTAGTAATTTTTAGTCTATGGCAAATTCCTTGAAATAATTTTAGGAAAAAAAATTGTATAAAAGTGGTAAAGAGAATTTTGTAACGCACACAGAACACACAAAAAATTAACAGATTTAATTATAGCCTCCCTAAGGTTGTGAACCTATGGCCTGTTCTATGTCTGAATTTAACACGTTTGCTAGAAAAACATCCTGAGAACATGCTTTACAGGGGCCGTTCACGTATTACGTAAGCGCTAAGCGTCAACAGTAATTATTAAATTTTTTACTACATATTACCCACACATTGTCTATAACAAATTTTCTTTTTATAGGTTTCCTACAAAAAATTAATACATTTATTTACTATTATTTTAGAAAGCTTTGCTTACTTTTGCTGGCAAGGGGGTGGGGGGGTATTGCAGTAAATCTGCTTTATACTTTGCCCCAAACAAAAGCAAGCACACAAAAGGTCGACGATGTGATCTGATCAGCGAATTGCCTATTTACAAAAAAAAATATCACAAAATACACATATAAAACTGAAGACAAAAGCTAGAGGTTGCTTTTTGTGATAATATTTATTTTATATTATGCCCTGAACGGATGATTGTATGATTATATTATATCCAGTAATAATATATAAAAAACTAAAATTAAATGTTGGAGTATTTGGAATTAAAGGAAACGAATAGACATGGTTAATATTATTGCTCTAACTAAAACTCATATATGACTGGTATCTATAATGTGACACGAGCTGTCAGAAACTATAGACAAATAAACGGTTACAGATACCACTATTTACTATAAATTTCTTTTGATGAATAATATTTTGTAGCCTAATATGGCATTCCATTGTGATAAATAGTAAAGCCAATAGCATTTTGTTATTTAATATTGAATTAACGGTTAGCTCTCTTAAGTTTTGTATACTTTTTATATTAAAATGTGTGTATTATTCTAATGACGAGTATGTTTGGGTATTAGAACAGTTTTTATGACTACAAATTATCTCCCACAGGAATGTTAGATTGTAAAATAAACCATTGCAGTTCAAAGTAATCATCAAATACTGGTCACTTAATATACACACATTTATAATCTGTGTACAAGTTTTGTTTACAGCATAGTTTAATAATTTGTATGTAAATAATACAGATGATTTTAATGTTATTAAATTATATTGTATATTTGACCTATTAAATAAGTTTTTATTTAGTTTTGATTTTATTTTAGATATTAAAAGTGTGAGTAGAAAACAAAACAACTTTGTTGTATATAGCGATTTTAGTTTAAATTACATTGTTTTAAAGGACAAATAAATATATTGAAAGTACATTGAACTTGTTTTATTGTATTTAACATTAAGATTGATAGGTTCAAAAAAACTATAACTTGACGTTATTTTACCTACATTCCTCAGCAACTTAATTTATCTTAAATATACAGTATATTCACACACTCTTTCTAAAGCCATAGCCAGCATCGGAATACTTGACGTTGACATATGGAACGACGTTCAGTTTCGCGGTCATTTGGAGGGAAAGGCTAAATTAGCCTCCAAAAACCTTGTGCTCAGCAAGCCAAGACGGTAACCCACTCCGGGCCACTGTTTGCAACTGCATAAAGCGCAAATTTGGCTCGGTACTAGCTCCTTCCACGTGACCGTAAACAACGAAGAGCGGTTCAAATCGTCGACGACCAATCCTTCGAGCGGCTTGACGTTTGCCTTTAGCGTTGCGTAGAGGATCCAGTGGGGTCACTCTGCATCTTCTACCGTATTTACCATGGGAAGTGTTCAGAGTTGTTCGGATTAATACCTGCAGCTGAGTTTCATCATTGAACGTCGAGGCAGAATACGAAATTCCAACCGTATCACTTCGACGTCCGCCGTTCCACGACTGAGCCTTTTTCAAGGCAATTTTTGCCACGCACCACCGCTATGTGGAACCAGCTGCCCACTAAAATATTTCCGAACCAATTCGACGAAACAATTTCCTTCAATAAAAGAGCGTACCAATACTTGAAAGGCCGGCAACGCACTCGCGAGCCCTCTGCCATTGAGATCCTCCATCAGATGAGCCTCCGGCCCGTTTGCCGTCTATTTTATAAAAAAACTTACAAAACTAAATAAACTAAAATGAAATAATAGTTCAAATAAATACTCTGAAGTTAAATTTTCGTTTTAAGCTATTAAAAACTATAAATATATGCAATAGTTTATTATGTCTCCTAGATAACTTAACATTCTTAAAGAAATAAAGCGTATAGAGCGTTTTAGAGCACCATCTAGTATAAATTTAGTGTAGAAACTACGAGTCATGTGAATACCTAAGAATTGTCAGTTGTCCATATTGACTATGACATTTGAATTTTGATAGTTAAATCAATTTTAAAAGCAAAAGTCAAATCGCGTATCACTCCATTAGTTGTTGACGGTTCATAACAAGTTTTTTTCCTCGAAATCGCAAATTATTTAGACTGTCGTTTAAGTGCAGGACATTTAAATATTAGGCAATAGTTTTCCTTAATTGACATAATGGAGAAGCCAACAGTTACAGAACAACCACCTCCTTACTCTGCGTCTGTTCCACCAGGTAAATAATTGAAAAAGTTTGTAACTATAGGAAATAGCTATTAAATTTCTAGATAAGAGCGTGCTTAACTGCGCAACCAATTCTCCACATAACAGTAATTCAAAGATTATTTTAATATTTTGCCACACAAATAGAAACTAATCTTTGCAACTACAATTATAGAAAGGTTTTCCTTTTATTCTCTTGTATGGTTTATCCCTATTGGAAATATAGTATGTAAAATATGTTTGAGCGAAAGTGCACTAAGTATGACTGACTAATGCTAATACTCATTTATAACTATACTATCAAATTTTCCTTTTTTTTAACATATCTCAAATTTCTTTGTTTACTTATTCAATATATAGGATGTGATTGTTATTTTTTCATTTTAATCACAAAATTTTCAGTTTAAAGGATGACTAAAGATTAGGTATTGTTATGAAATGTCTAGCCATTGATAATCAGCATCACACCTTCACTCAAATGAGAGAATCCATACTACTGACTTCATTATCCTTTGTTTTGAAACTTGATCTAAACTATGCTTCATTCTGCTCTACTTAGCTCTTAGGTTTAAGTTACATTCATACCGGGATACATTCACAGATTAAGAAATCTTAATTTATAAAGGTATCCTTGTATACTTTGGTAAATCTATTTTAATGTCAGTTTTTTTACTCTTAAGCAACAAGATAAGTTATCAACTCTTGGAGCCTCCCAATGAAAAATCATTAAAAAAATTGGTTTTGAGTTTATCTCATGAAGAAATATTGACGGATAGTCTGTTAATGGGAAATTGTTAATTTTAAAACTAAATATACTTAACAAAATAAACATGGTCTCTAATTATGTTTAGACTTAATAATACACAGCACCTAATTAATTTTTAATCAATGCAGAAGGCTATTGTTAAATGAGCCATTTATATTGCAAACATAACAATTGTTTCTCATTATTTATTTATTCACTAATATTCAGATTTAATATCAATGCCAACTATGTTTTTAAACTTTTTATAAAACATTAAATAATGAACACTGCAAGTGTATGAATGAATGTTATACCATTAATATTGTCATTGTTTAAAAATAAACTATTGAAATGACAGAGTGATAACATATGGTTGGTATGATTAAAACAAGTTGTTTTTTAACAGAAATTTAAAACAGTTTACAGTATTTAACATTGAAAAGAAAGGCACTCATATTTATAGAATTCATAAGTAATTCCCCACTTGTAAAGTCCTGTTAGGGTAGTTCCTAATGTCAGCTGTTGAATGTAAGTAATGGAATGGACTAGTATCATTCCTTATTATTGTTGAAATATAGGGGTGTCCTCTATTAGTAGAATAGATTTCATAGTTTAAAGGTATTTCTCTACCAATGTAGTCCCGGTGAAAAAGTCTCTATGTCACCCAATTATAAAATCAACATTATTTAGAAGTCATTTACAGTATTGTTTAGAGATATGCAACATCAAAGTAATGTCACTTGATAGTTTATGGTAAATATTTGATTTCCTAATGTGAATTTTAAGAGTTTTTGAGTTGAGAGCAAAGAATTAAAAAAAAACAATTTGGATATTGTTTTTATTATATAAATATTTTTTTTTAATTAACAAATGCTCGGTAATACTGAGAGAATTTGGTAAATTAGTAGTTATTCTTTATGTTTATAGTAGTATTATTTATATATTTATTTACCCATATCTATATGATAGTTAATTGCCGAAAACTAATAAGTAATTGTATCATTTCAGGTCAGCCAAGTGGGCCATACCCTCAACCGTCGCCACAGCCTGCATATCAAAGTCCTTATCCTCCACCACCACCTGGATACACACCATACAATGCTCCTTCTAACCAGCCTTACCTACCAAACTATGGAGCCACAAACATTATCATACCACCAGCTATCATAGCCGTTGGAGCCTGTCCTGCTTGCCGAGTTGGAATATTAGAAGATGACTTCACTTGCCTTGGTATACTCTGTGCAATTTTGTTTTTCCCTCTCGGAATTTTGTGCTGCCTTGCACTTAAGAATAGAAGATGTTCCAACTGTGGGGCCATGTTTGGGTAGAATGTTCATATAGTACTTGTATACTGCATTAGAAAGGAAGATAATATTGGTCAAACAAATTAAATGTTGCATTCCTTGTTCATTCGTGGAATAAAAATATCAACAAATGTGAATGAACTAATTACGTCCATTTAAAACAAGACTACATGGTGAATTTTTTAAATATCTGTAATTTTGAGATTGTTTAGAGAAACATTCTGTTTTCTAAAACAAGTCTTGTTAACGAACATAAGTAACAATTATAGAAAAAAACAAAGTTGTTATTAACTGTAGTAATTAATCATTTATAAAATCTTTCTTATATTTCATAAGAAAGTTTTTAGTTGAATTTGAGTGCATAATATTTGATATATAAAGTGCCTGGATAACAATTTATCTGTTATAGATAGATTTTTTAAATGTTGCATTCTAGTTTTTAAACAAAATGAGTTTTTTGTTTGAATGCAAGAAGAATGTTTTTGTTTAACATACTTTGGTTAAAAAACACTTAAAACTATCATACTATATAGACTAAGTATGAAAAATATTCTCATAAAATCAATGAAAAACCATATTGACATGACTCAATATTGGCTGTTTCTAAATTTTACAACATAATATCACTTTATGATATCAATTACATCTTCTCAAAGATTTATGTATCAATGATATATTTTGTTTTATAATTGTTTCTGGTTTATCAAAAAATTACTAAGTTCGATATGCCTCTAGAATTATAATACTATTAATATGAATATAACAGCTATACAAAAGTTTAAGCAGCTCTTAAATTTGAGATTAAAAAAATTACATCCTGATAACATTTCATCTCCATGCATTTGGCCAAAGTCCTAACAAAATAATAGTTATATGTATAACAAAACAATGAATATTGAATGGCACTGAAGACTAATCACCTTAGTCAAGTTGCCGCTAAAGAAAAAATATGTCCATTTGGCAGTTATGAGACACATACTATTTTTGTTACTGTAAGGTGAAACAAACCAAACAACATGACTGCTGTATGTACAATTACAACAAAAAAAAATCGATTAATATATTTTGTTTAAAAATTGTGAAATTGAACTTATGACATTATTGGATGTTGACGAATTCTGTTATAAGTGGATCTAAAGCAGATTTGCTATTTTCTTTATTAAAAATATTTTTACATTAACAGCAGTCATGCAGTTTAGTTTTATTTATAGTTGATAGTGTTTACAGAGTGTAATGTTTATTTTTACATTTAAGTATGTAGAATAGGATTTATACAAGCAATAATACAGTGCAAGTATGAGTTATGTTTTAAATAACTGTTTTTATATATATATTTCATAAAGAATCTAGTATAATTTTAGTTACAGTGTAACTATAATAAATTAACATATACTAGACACATGTGAGCTGTATGATCTAAATTGTCATTATAAATCTCTCTTAGAATATAATTCATACATGCATTATAGATTAGATATAAAACTATGATGCCTTATATCATTAATATACCTTCCATTACAATATGATTGGTGTAATTTGATTTAAATCTTTTTACATTAATGTATGTTATATTATCACTGTAATATGTGCCAATATGTTAAAGTTTTTTCTTATCGTTTCTATATACAAATTACTATTCGAATAGATGTTTCTATATAAAATAAATATTATTTTGATTTCAGTATGATTTCATTTTTAAAATACAATTTCCCATACAAATTTTAGAAGCGCTCTGTGGGCGTATTTGGAACTGAAAATATTCGAACATATGACGTTGGCTCTCCATTATTATTCATAAATTATAGAAATTAGAAAACGCAGCGCTGCCAATAACATTTGTGTAAGATACATCAGAATCAAATTTGTTAAGTAGTTTTTTTTTTGTATTAATCCGGGTGTGATATATATTTAATCTATAAAGATATATATTATTAGATATTTGTTAAAATCTCTCTTCAAAATTTTCATTTTCTTTCTGTCATAATATTTGAAAACATCATAATTTTATAATTTTTTGTTAGCTATTATAATAAATGTATATTTCTTATTTTCTAAGTATTACTGTCTGTTATAAAAGCAATATCTTTTTACAATTGGAATTTTTTCCTTTAAAATTTGTACTGTGATTGTACCAAAATATAATATGTTTAAAAATAAAATTATTTTATTTACAAACATTGTACATTTTCGAAGTGAATTTTTGACGGATGATCCGCAATAATAATAATATTAGCGTCACGAAGATGTGCAGCGTTTTTGTCGAGGAAAAGAGACAGAGCTATTGAGACCGATTGAGAGAGAAAGAGAAAGGGCGAACGTAGCATAAAGCAAACAGTCATGGAGCGAGAGTAGAACGACAATAGATGCTATTTTTACAAGATATTTACATGTTGAAACAAGAACTTATATTGCATATTTTACTTATCATAATCCTTTAGTCAACAATACCAATATAAGTGCCGTAGTGGAATAATTTAAATATGCAAGAAATAAATTTATATAATTAAATTTATAATTGTATTAATATTCGACAGTTTTAATATTTTAATGACAATTAAATTTTTAACATATCTTCCTTTTTCCCTCCTAAGTCTCGGAATTTTAAAGTTTTAGATTTGAAAAAGTTTCACTTTTGACATGTGTACTTTTCAAGCATTTTTTAAAAATATTATATTCGTCCTATAATTTCAATACTAGCTTTAATCTATCTTGGAATGTCGTTTATGAATATTCGAGGATCATATTGTCAAAAGATTTAATTATATTTTAACTACAGCTGTATCCAAGCTTGGATTCATCCCTCAAAGATCTTTAGAACACCTTATTTAGGAAATTTTAGTTATAAGTAGGCTGTTTTAGAAACGTCATCTTTCATTTACATGGATAAACCTATTAGTAGCTATCCTCGACAATTCATTATATTTATACCGATACTATATATGGTAGTTTATTGGGATTATGAGCGACAATCCCGATGATCAGGGTTTAAATAAGAAGGATTACAGTTCAAAAGGTTATAGGAAACTGTGAAGCACACCGAAGCGTTGACGTGCTATTATTTTTTCGTCGCACGCTGAAGCCACTAGGCCAACACTGCTCTATTAGTCTTACTTAACGATATAATTCGGTTATTAAAAAATTATCTTACAACAGCTATTGCGATTAGGAGATATACGCGTGGGCATGGGAACACAGATTTAAATGAGTTGTCTCAGAATTGAATGTTTTGTTTGTTCTACGTTCTTTTCATATTTTAAATTTTTCGTAGAAAACTTATAATTAGCATTACATTTACTCTTTCGTGGTTCGATAACTTTTTGTGAATAAACTTTGTTTTTTTTATGTATTACAAGATTATAAAACAAGACTGTATTTCTGTTAATACTAGACAATATGTTTATTAGCACAAGCGACACACTACTTTATCTAATCTCATTAATGGGGATTGGGCCTAATTAGTATAGGTCAATGTGATAAAATGTATGGCGCCAAAGTTGACACAACCACAGATCAGTTAAAAAATCCTTCGAGGACGCGACTTTTATGTTATACATGGGTGTTACCACTGAATATGTTTAGAACTGGCCAGTTAGAAACATTGCTAATGAAAACTTTTTTGAATTTCAATTCTAGAACTCTTTGGTAACCTAATGTAGTGTGTATATTGCATTCATTTGTCATTTGTTTTTGTGAATTGGCGGCAAATCTAAAACTCTTGTTCCACGTGAAAATGAACCTAACGCGAGGAAATTTTCGGTCAATGATTTATTATGCCTTTCGTTGTAGGCTTACTTAATGACAAAGCTATGACAGGCGTCGATTAGTATTTCTTAATCAAGCCCCATCTCGTGCCACTATTTACAATTGGTTTAACGAGTTTAAGCGTTGACGTAGCAATCTCAATGATGATCCGCGTGAGGGACGTCCTTTAACAGCGACTACTGAAGATAACATGAGTTCTGTGCGACGCATGATACGGGCAAGCCTAGGTATTGGTATGAGTCAAGTTCAAAAAATATTTCACGAACATTTAGGCGTCAGGAAGGGAGGAAGGAAGGTAGATGGCAAGAAAAAAAGATGATTGCCTCATTCTTTGTTCGGAAAGGTCATTTCACGACAGTTGTGCTAGTTAGATGGAAGAACAGTTACTGCAGACTGGTATGTCAATCGCTGTTTGCCTGTTGTCTTGGAAAAATTTCGACAGCAGCGCCCTCGAAGCAGGATACTCCTGTACCACGACAATGCTTCAGGGTACTCCGCAAAACGGACTGTTAATGTGGATATTTGACTATGGCAGGTGTCATCCACCATACAGCCCTGACCTGGCACCCTGCGACTTTCATTTAATCCCAAGAGCTAAAGATAAAATTCGAGGTATTCGCTTTACGAGCACTGAAGATGCGGTTAAAGCGTACGAAAATGCCATAGAAGAGGCCCACTGCTTTTCTCAGTGGTTCCATCGAATGTGACGATGTGTAGAAACGGAGATTACTTCGAAAAACAATAATAGTATTGGCAACTTTCTACATTAAGCCGTTTCTCGTTTTATAAACATTTTCAGTATTACCTATGTTTAAATTTGGCATTGTTGTTTCAGAGAAAACATTATTTTTTTGAATCCTGATGTTCTGTCTATACAGTCATTATACAATTATTTTGATGTAATTAAAATATTACAATACAAGGACGGATAACTTGATAAAAACATTTTAGTACAAAGTTTTGATTTCATATTCCCTCCTCCTATTTGTCAACAAAACTTTTTAATCGTAAAAAGTTTCATATTTACGCTGAATTATCTCATTAGACAACCTCGTCACCTGGGTCAAAACTCAACTTCAAATTATAATTAGAATAAGGCTTCCCCCGGGAGTCGTCACGAAAAATATCACGAATGAATGGACACGTTCACATTAAATTTTCACTTCTTCGTTGCTCTATAATTGCTTTTGGAAAGGAATTTACTTTTGTGCATGACGTACTGAAGTTGGTGAATTTATAATTGAAAACCAGATTTAAATTAGAAAACCTGCCAAATTATACAAGTTATTCTAGATGGCTTTTGCTCCTAAGTTACTCTATATTATTTAGGCTACGAATTAAAAGTCATGTCATTTAAAATGTATGTTGATATGATATTCTATATAGTCATAGTAGTATAGAATAATCATACACTTACAAGTTAAACCTCTTTGTTTGAAAGTGCAACATTAAAGTTAGTTAAATATGAAATGTTGCATTAAAGAGAAATAGGGAAATGCTTTTTTTTAATAAATATATATCTAAATAATCATATACTGTAACACTCGTCAGAGTAAGATAAATTTGCGTCTGCATATTCGATCATTTTTCTTTGTAGGCAGCGTATTTATGACATTGATTTATTAAGTTACTTGTTATATCTCGAATCTCGGAATTTTATTATAGCCCGAGCTTAGATTGCGGTCTGCATTTGGCCAAAACAGTGCAAGCAAGCTAAATATCGATCTAGTCATAAATAAGTGCAGTTTCATTTGTCTACAAAGTTAAAAAAACAATTGTTGAATAGGACTAAATAACTATATACAATACATCGGTATAAATGCCTTCGATGGAAAATTCTAAAGGCATCAGCGAGGCAAGCACTTTTTAACCGACTTTAGGATCCTGTAAGAACAGTTCAAACACGCATGTTTGTTTTTTACTAGCTTAGAATATTATATTTATGACCATATACGAAGCTTTGTTGTAATATTCAGTATAATTCGAAAGTCTAGAATCCCGACGTAGCAATAAATGTTCCGAATTGACACAGAAGTATAAACCTGTCTTTTATAATATAGAAGCTACTTTTTATATGTTCAAGGTTCAGGATTTAGACATATGTTCTAAAATCAAACAATATCCAGCACCTAGTCTTTTTTGTCAAAACCAAATTGCTACATGCATTACTTAATTAGTAGTAGTATGAGTAATTTTAAAATTATAATTTAATTTTATAATTGTAAAATTAAATTATAATCTCATGTAAAACTCTAATAATTTTCACCTTGCGTGCTTGAGTTTAAATCTCTCGGGCCTACAATTACAATTTGCATAATGGATTTCATTATAAAATTGTTGAAATGGTCTTAAGTATCGTTGCATATAAATAGTTCATTTAACGACGAGTTATGGCTTTTCACTCCTTTATTGTTTACTAATTGACACTTATACCATAGCGTAGAATGAGAAAATTATTTAAATTACTAATCTAAAGAAATTGCTCTAAGGTATTCACAGACGTACTCCTTATAAATTCTATTTAATAACATACCTAATAATCTGCGCAACTTGATGACTAAATTAAGGACAAAAAAATATTCGGTTCGGACTTTAAAAATTCCGGATGAGGTTTACACTTCAACGTGTATTTTTTAGTTTATTAATAACACTTGCTCTACTCTTTTAGTTCTAAATATATACCACCAAGGGAGCGGCCTTTAAGCTCAAGGTTTTTATAGATAAATGTATTATATTTATGCCTCAACTTTAACAAATCCAATGTTCTTAGGGTCCTTCAAGAAATGAGCGTACTAATTCTTGACCGGCAATGCACGTGCGAGTCTTCTGGCAATGTGTCCATGGGTGGCTGTATCACCTCCTAGTGAACCTCCTGTTTGCCTCCTATCACATAAAAATAAATAAATAGTACTTAATCTACGTGGTAAGATTCCATGTCAACTGGCTGAACATTTAGGAGTATGATATAATTAGATGTAATGATAATTGCAGTAATTTTTACTTCTGAAAATGCTTACTGATACGTATTTAGTAACGATTATATACTATGTAAGCAAGGTCATTTCGCGACAGTTGTGCTAGAAGATGGAAGGACAGTACTGCAGACTAGTATGTCAATCGCTGTTTGCCTGTTGTCTTGGAAAAAATTCAACAGCAGCGCCTTCGAAGCAAGATCCTCCTTCACCATGACAATGCTTCAGGGCATTCCGCAAAACGGACTGTTAATGTGCATATTTGACCATGGCAGGTGTCGAGATAATCCAAGTCTAGATAATCGAATTCACCATATAGCCCTGACCTGGCGCCCTGTCGCGACTGTCATTTATTCCCAAGAACTAAATATGAAATTCGAGGCATTCGCTTTACGAGCCCTGACGATGTGGTTAAAGCGTACAAAAATGCCATAGAAGAGACCCCTGAGGAAGAATGGGCCCACTGCTTTTCTCAGTGGTTCCATCGAATGCGACGATGTGTAGAAAGGAACGAAGATTACTTCGAAAAACAATAATAGTATTGGCAACTTTCTACATTACAAGCCGTTTTTCATTTTCTTAACAGTTTCAGTGTTACCTAGGTAAATATTAGAGCTGAAATAAAAACTAAATTAAGTGATTTCAATTAATTAAAAATAATATTATGAAAACCGTGAATTTAACTACTGAAGAGAAAAATAATGCTCTAGTTACGTTACTTTATGAAAATCCTTCGTTGTTAGAATTTTCAAAAGTTTAAAAATACTACTTTGATAGCTGAATTTAGAATGTTGGAAATTACAGGTTGAAATTTTCCTATTTCTCGAAAATTGTACAATAGTAACAAGCTAGTATTCGTACCAAGTGTAAATCAGACAATACCTGCGCTCTGCAATATTATAGCAATAAGTTGAAATGAGCACACCCTTGGGTGCTGTTAGTCTTCGAGCAATTCTAGCTTTCTCTTAAACTTCGATTACTATCTAAACTTACATAAATTTCATTGAAATATACATAGAAATGAATCCTGTGAACACGTGTTTGCAGTAGGTTACCCACTTAGTAAACCTTAGTTAACCCGAAGAGTGTTAGATTAATAGTGTAATTGAGTGCAAATGATGAGACTATTATCCACTTTAACTAATTAAATTAATAACGCGAAACTTCTCAAATCGAATAGTTTTTAGGAAAGGTTTTTTAAACGACAATTATTTTTTTTGGAGCAAGAAAGAATTGAGAGAAAAGTTTTGAAGTTCATAATTCAAATATAAGTATACAAGTGTCAAAAGTTGAATGTCTTAAATAAAGTATGTATCATATACAATAATTTTTACAATATACATAATAACATGATACACAGAGATCAAAAGTGGCAAAAGCTATTAATCTATTTCATTGGCATTTTATCACAAGTAAATATTAAAACATATAACAATAAAACTGCACTGAAAAACTACATTTTCCACTTCAAAGGTGTTGCTATAGACACCTATTGTATGAATTCCATGGACGGTGATGCGGAAAATAGATCGGAACTAATATAATGGAAGACTTGTGAATACAGTGAAACGAAATGATTTGAAAACGCGTTTAATAAGATGCAAATGTAGTTTAGAACTGATGGGCGTATTTTATGTTACTTTTGGTAGGTATTTCTTTTATTGGTCGATTAGTTTTAAACGTCCACTGTTACTGCAATTTTAAAAACCTTTTGATTTTATTTTTTGAATACGTTTTATCCACATAACATTATTTTTACTGGATTGAAATAAGAAAAGATCCTTTACACACACCAACAAAATATATTCAGTTCTATTAGGGTTCTATTCTGGGAATTTACTCATATTGAATATATAAATATACGGAAGTACTGTATTCTTTAATATCGTCTGTGTAACATATACTCGGGTCGTTAGCGCGTCGGAATACGTTTAACGAAGCATTGCGAAGTTTGGGCTCCTACATTTGCAAAATATGTCTTGATATCATGCTTCGTTATTCATAAAGTTATTTAGCTAGAGAAAGTAGAATATAAATTTCGCGATATTACCAAAGAGTATGAGGTAGAATGCGTTATAAACCTTAAAGTCTGGCAACGCACTTGTAAACCTCCTGTTGCATGTACATGGGCGGTTAATTATAAGTGGTCGTTTGCCTCCTGTTATATAAAAATACAAAAATCATGATTCAACAAATAGCGTAGATCTAATTTCATTTGAAGTAGAAATAATTAATCCAAATATTGTGCGCTTAACTTAAATCCATTCGATCTTTCTCAATGTATCTGTGTTGTTATTGATAATATATAGACTTCAGAGAATTTATCTTACTAAATTTAATCTAAGGTAACTTGAATAAGATTATTAAAATAAATAACAATACGAATGATCGAAAAGTCGGTTACTAAACTTTGTCGTTTCCTTAGACTGTAACTTTTGACACGATATTTTTTCTTTTATACACAGAAGACAACCCTCTTAATTATTTAAGATTTCAAAGCAAATATTTGTAATCCAACGAAGTCTTTATATAATAAAAATATGAAATCATAAAACAATAAATTGCAGTGATACACGCCGTCGATTTCAGAATCAAGTTTTAATAGAACAAAAAGCATGTTCAAGGGTACTCAGCCAGGTTCTTAAGGTAGAGGGCAAGGCATAAATAAAAAGAATCCCGAATATTATTTATGAGTAAGTATCATATTTTTCTTAAAGAGGAGGAAAGTGACAATTTCCTACTTCATTGGTCTGGAATGATATAATTTTAGCGTTTCGTTCGCGTTCACTGATCTATAACCAATGGTTAGTGGTTTATATTGAAAAAGAAAGTATGAATGGAAAGAAAAGTCTCGAAACGAATGAATTAACATGAATGAACAAATTCTTTTAAAGAATTCCTTTATTACAATAGTTTTAAATAAAAGAGGCACAATAGAAACATTTGTAAAAAAATAATTTTAGCATAGTATTGTCATTTGTTAACATAACTTTTACACATTTAAAGAAAACACTTTTTTACCGGATTGATTATGTAAAATAATTATAAGTTTATAATAATTTATAGCTTCAATTCGGTAAAAAGTGTTTTCTTTAATTTTAGCATCCCAATCGTTTTGTCCCAGAGATAAGTATTATTTAACATGTTAGATCTTTGTATTTTATTGTCAATAATAATTTATATTGTTTGAGTTAAGTCAAACAATATTCAGAGAACATTATCAATTCTTAAATTACCTACGAAATATTGTTTATTTAACCAAGTAAGTTGTTATTACGGGTCATTCCAATTCGGAAATTCACACGTATATTTAATACATTACAATACACACAACTAAATAAACGATATTTAGCAGTAAAAGATAAAAATATTTACAAAATACCAAACTATTTCTACCACTATAGGAACTGACGTCAACCTTTTGCCAGTTAACTCAACGGACAATTAAAAAGGTTTATTCTATGAAATTTTTTTAGTACAACAATGCATTTTGTCATGTGTTCGTTCGTGATCGTCGAGGT
Organism: Pieris brassicae; assembly: GCF_905147105.1. Taxonomy (NCBI): domain Eukaryota; kingdom Metazoa; phylum Arthropoda; class Insecta; order Lepidoptera; family Pieridae; genus Pieris; species Pieris brassicae. The sequence goes on from NC_059669.1 coordinate 2,724,996, forward strand.
CCCTTCCTAACGTAACTTAATATGATCACAATCCTAATTTTAATTTAGTTTTTAAGTGAAACTAATAACATTGACGCTGTGTCTATTTACAAATTTAATTTTAATACATTCTTTTCTGAAAAAAGAACTCGTGTTGATATTTCACAACGAGGTTTTATTACAATGGAGCTTTGGTTACCTGTTTCTAATTAATGTTGCTCGTGTGTTGCTAAGCGAACGTGTTGGAAACTTCCAAGTTTACCCTAATTACTTGGGCTTCAAACAAACAAACTAAAGGGCTCGCAATCAAATTAAAAAAACAACACTTACATTAGAAAGGGTATTCTTTAGTTTTGATTTGATTGCAGGACATGTATTATGCTAAGAGTTCTGTTCCAACGCCAGGTCTTACCGCGAAATGTGACTTCGGCAACAAAAAGAGCAAAAAACAAAACTCTCTCACTAATTATGGAAGAAAATATTTCATGAAATAAATATGGACTTCAAATTTCATTCTTCTAGTGTGACTTGCAAACTATTAAACGAAGGATAAGTATTGCAGTAAATCTAAATCATCGTGACATCGTTGATGTATAATAAACCCTAAAAACACATTTATTTATTTCGTTGCACATAATATAAGAAGTGTACATAATTAAATTACAAGGAGGCCAACTGGCAACTGAGAATTACAACAGTTTCATCATCGGACGTCGAGGCAGAATACAAAATTCCACCCGTATCACATCGACGTCCGCCGTTCCACGACTGAGCGTTTCTCAAGGCAATTTTTGCCGCGCACCACCACTATGTGGAACCAGCTGCCCACTGAAGTATTTCCGAACCAATTCGACTTAGAGTCCTTCAAGAAAAGAGCGTACAAATTCTTAAAAGGCCGGCAACGCACTCGCGAGCCCTCTGGCATTGAGAGTGTCCATGGGCGGCGGTATCACTTAACACCAGGTGAGCCTCCTGCCCGTTTGCCCCCTATTTTATAAAAAAAAAAGTTTTTGCATTGTGGTTAACATATCCAGCAACGCACCGAATTTTGTAAAGCAAGCTGAGAAATCCAGTAGATTTTTAAAAAATCATTTTTAACGTGTAAAATATAATACTATACATAAGTATTGCCCTTAAAGACAACATTATTCAGTGTTATACAAACCTTCAGTTACCAGGATGGTCTGGTCCTTAACTTATATAACAGACACCTTCATAATAAGAATAAGTAATTGTATCAAATAGCTATTAATTATTTTTATTATTCTTGCTACTGAAGCTAAACGTACTTAACGACAGTATTGGACGTAACAAACACCCAAACTAAATGCTTTGTCATGTTTTTCTTCAGCTGCTAGAATATTAATTAATAACTATTTTATACTATATGTACGTTAACAGTTATCTCTATATACTTTGTACAGGGCAAGATAACACATTACCTCTCGAGATTACAACTTGTCTCGTTATACAAGATAATTACATGCAGTTAACTGCACCTCGTTGGAGAACAACGTGTAATTCAATAATCGAGTTGAGACTACATATAAATTTAGAATAGATCTTATATAGAAATATCTATTTAATTATTTATAGATATATTCCTATATAGAGCAGTGTTGGCCTAGTGGCTTCAGCGTGCGACTCTCATCCCTGAGGTCGTAGGTTCGATCCCCGGCTGTGCACCATTGATCTTTTTATTCCTACATATGTACTAATATAATAATAATTGTTTCCTTATGGACTTGTGGAAACCAACACGAGCTATTGTCTCGTCGGGAACCGAACAGAGCTTCCAATGTGGACCATAACTTACGTACAAAGGTGATCAATTTAAAAAAAAAGCGTTTTAAGCACCTAATCGACATTAAAAGTATCGTATAACTAATAAGTATTTTCTCTTCATCGGAATTATTATTATTATTTGTAAATTTCATGTTCACCCTATTTATCATATATTTTAAAATTAGTAGATTGCAACGTATACGGTAGAAAATGTATTTGTGGTGTACTAATAAATAAACACAATGCATGTCTTTCCGCAAATCGAAAAATTGGGCCAAAGGAAGTTGCTATCACAAAACAAAATATTATAACAATTGACTACTAATTACGAAATTAAAATATATCTTAACGACTTAACATTCATAACTACGATACGTTTCAACCAGCTAATCTGTGGTGCAGGTTTTTGTGTTAATTCTTATCAATGTAATAATTATCTATATACCTATACCATTATATATATACGGTGATGGAAACATCGTGAGAAAGCTACCCTAGACCTATGTCGGGCACAGAATACTGACCACCTACTTCCTTATAAAGAAAAACAAGTGATCACGAAACATAGATATGAGAACCTAACCTTTCTAGGTTCTAGGTCTAACCTTCTGGTTGTAGCGCCATTGTTTTTTATTAATAAAAAATTAATTGTTTGCTGTTTTTTATACCAATTCTTTTGAAAGGTCACAAAATATCGGATTGATTTTCTAATGCCGCTCAGCAATACTATACAGAAATTCAATTTAGAAGCTTTTAACGCATAATAGACTTTGCGGTGCGTCTGAAACGTGTATGCTAGAATTTATTCCATGATATTTCTTTTTCACGCCAATACATTTAGCCAGCAACTCCGTAAAACATATTTTTAAAAACTACATCGGCACACTTTTACGAAAAGAAATTTCGATTAGTTTTCAAATTACATTACATTACATACATCGTACAGATATTTTCTGTGTCACAAAACTCATTTTTCTTTAAATATAAGCTGCTTTTTCTACGTAAAGTAATTTATTGTATTTCAGTAATGATACCATAGATAAGCAAAAGCACTTACAATAGTACCATAGAGAAAAGGGAGGTCTTTTCTTATAAATTGTTTATAACTACGCTACGAGATAAAAACATTTTGTCTTAATTTTATTAATCATTATGTGAATTTTCTTTAAACTTTTCATTATTAAACCATGTTTAATTCCAAAATACTTAAAAGGTCCAGTATAATTAATAGACTATTATAAGTTTTAAAAGCCAATAAAGTCAAATTATGTAGTATTATCACGTCTATTATATAATATGTGAATTAATCCAAGGTCTAATACTATTTATCCAACGTCATTTTATGAGAAATGAAGCAAAAATAGAAGAGAATTGTAACGAGGTGGTAAGAAAACGAGAGAGAGGCAGGCAGATAAGTGGATGGGAGGAAGATATAAAAAAGGTAGGTTCAATGTGGATTCGAACCACTAGAGAACGCCACGATAGGAAACATTTAGAGAAGACAAATAAATAACTGTTTGCCGGTAGATAATATGTATGTAAATGTTATATTACTTTAGTACACATTTAGCACATTTACTTTATATGTATCATGTAATCTACATAGCATTTAAGGTTTCTTATTTTAACTTTATGTAAATATATTAATAATATTTAAGAGCTATCAATGGAAACATGTGTACCAACAGGTCTCTCTATAAAGTTAAAAGTACCTAAGTATCGCCTAGGTTCACAAAAGCTCAGTAACAAACCTGTAACTCAGACCAGTTTAGAACTAACTAGGTCCGTAACTTTCCTCTCTACTAAAACGACCGTTTAATTAAAGTTCAGCTTGTGTTTGGTGATTGTACCGTAAGGTTCAGTGAGGACAAATATTTTTAACTTTTTTAGAGGTTTTTATCAGTAGAAGAAATCTTTTGTTAGAAATGCAAAACATTTGTCCAAACACATCAAACCGTATTATCACTCTGTCATAATTGTTCATAAGATATACAATAATGTTATTTTGACTGCGTCTAGTACGGCCTTGCACCTTAGAATGTTCTGTGTATGTGCGCATTTAACACACGCTCGCGAAGGTAAACATCGTGGCGAAGCCGGAATGCCTAAGACTCAAAAAACGTCGACGGTGTATGTCAGTCACAGATGGCTGCCATTTAGAAAAAAAACGATCATGAATGATTCATGTAAATGTATCTTAATATAAGGCCACTCAACTCAATGCTTTCCTAGTTTTATGTTCACAAACAAACATATATTTAAAAGTAATAAAGATAAACATACAATATTATACCTATATACGGTAGATATTCAAACGGATAATGCGCAGGAATTTTAGTGCGTGGCAGTGTTTTGGTCATCGGCACAAAGGCCGGTAATGTGTGAGTGGAATACGATAGGACCCAGAATTTAATAATGCGTAGACATAGGGAACATTAAGAGGGTACAATATACATAAAGTATATACGTTACGTATAGTACCAAACTAAGCTACGCGGTCATCTGCGTGTGAAAATAAGCTTTTATTCAAGAACAGGTTTATTAAATATACGTTATGAAATTGGTGGACCAAACAAGGATGTGTGCATAATTCTGAAGAAATGATTATGTAATTTTTTGACTGTTATTTTAAAAGGCTGTTTGTTCGACCACTTACGGTCGTAACCAACAGCTCAATCATGATTATTTATTAGTATTGCTGAAGTTTCTATTGATTTTAAAATAGTACATTATTATTGACAGGTTTGGATGTAATTTTAAGTCTAAATGGAATACATTGTTTCAGCTGAATACTGGAACGTTAAAAAGATAGATGTTCTAGGGTATACAAAAGACATCACTCCGATAACTTTTTCTAGGTACATTATAAAAATGTCCATCAATTTTCCTTACACATTTTCATATCAGTTCTCTATGAAATTTATGAAAGCATTCACCAGGCGTAAACATTTTCGTAATTTTCTTATAAACTGCGAGACAACGAAGTTATATCATATTTTAAAATAGTTTTCCATACTGTCATTTCTTTTGTAAGATAGGTACGATCTCTTCTTGAACAACGCTGTTGATGGATCGACTTCAAGGGACCTTAGCGCGAACCAAGTCTCTCATACCTATGACAAAATATAATACGTATTTTGCATATGCTAGTTACATTTAGCGCTAAATTACGATTCAGAATTTTACCACCATGATTAAAAATGCTAACTGGTTTTAAAATAGTCATTCAGTTTTTAATATGCATTAATGTATTGTTACATTCAAGTTCTTGCTGGAGGGTTGAATGGAACTTGAGGTGCTGAGGTAGTTCGCAACTAACATGAGCTGGAAAAAGTTTTAGTCTATGAAAGAAATCCAAAAAAAAATTTTCTTGGACAAATTTCTATTTTTATCATTATAGGTATAAAATAAGCTTTTAGATATAAAACCATTTAATATTGTTTGAAAGTTTTGGGATTTTAATATGTCAGACTGTAGAGAGATGATTTGTAAATCCGAAGTTTTTTACTGTTATGTATAAGTTTTTGTCTTAGATCTAGACACGTTGATGAAGTATGTGTAAAGTATGTTGCTTCCTTATTGTCCAACACATTCATCTGTTTTCCAACATTAGTTCTAAAAATTGTGTAGTTTGTGTTGTGTTTGGTATACTTTCTAGCATGTTTAGCTTTGGACTTAGAATTATGATTATTAATATATTTTAGGATTATATTCATAAAATCATAAAAAACGTCACTCCTTCCATTCCAGGATTTAGTCACCAATAAAAAGTGTTCTTTAATCAGGTAGGTAGCGCATGCTTGAGGGACATATTCCGTAGATAGGTTATATATATCTCGTATTTCAGTACATTCTATGTGACCTTGGCAGACGCCGGTCTTCAATCCTTTTCTCACGACAGAAGGATGCTTTTGTATCCTGTAAATTTTATTAAATCTAATTTGGCTTGAGAAAGCCAAGATTCTGAAATACATAATGCCTGAAATGTTGGGTCTTCATCGATAAAGGCTTCTAATCTTCTTTGTTTATTTAAAAGACTGGAAATTTTGGTAGAGGATTTTAAGAACTATTTCTGGTTTCGCGAAAGGAATTGTTGTTAGAATGTTGGTAGGCGTCATAGATCGGTAAGATTGATTGATCAGGTTGCTCGTTACTGCGTCTGTCAGTCTCGTTATAGTGAGTCATCTGGTCTTCGAATGAATTGTTAGCGTCATCGTTTTTTATTTTATGAATTTTCTCGTTATAATAAATATAAAGTTGGTTATTTTCAATAACTGCAAATGCATGTTGTCCATTTTTCGAGCTTTAGTCATTTGCATTCTTATCAATAATCCAGTTCCCTTGAAGTAATTAGTATTTTCTAGTATATATTTTACCGATCGTTTGCTCATAACTTCGAAAATTAGGGGACGATTGTAGTTATGAGTTTTCCTACCCTACGTGTGTCCTCAATGTATCCTGTTAAAACAATCCAAAGAATATCTCGAAAAATGTCTATTACGTGTGTCTATTATGTGTATCGTTTTCGTACTCTTTGTAGAATTCATGCAAGCCATATAGAACTATCATCCTCTTGTTATTTTTTTCAGGGTCAGGTATAGGTGATGTTGCTATACTAGAGAGACTGGTTGTCAATTTTTTTATTTCGCTATTTCTAAATTTCCTCAATTTCAAGTTATCTTTGTTTTAAGTAAGTAAGTCGCTTCTAATTTCTTCTCTGAATTTGTCTTGCTTGGTTTTTTTCTCCCTGGATTGTAGCTTAGTTCATGCTAAGTCACTATTATTGTTCTTTAGTTGTGTAACTGTCGTTACTTTTAGGTTTTCTAATATTAATTTAGTCAGATCGTTTTGGCTTTGAATGGCTTCAGTAAGATCAGCGGGTCTCCTAGTATGCTGAAATGTTCAGAGTTAATTGAATCGTTGTTAGAAATTTTAGGTTTGCGTATCGTTATATTTGAGCTCTGAGGCGGTGTCTTTTCCGATTGTATTCCCTCACGGACTCTAGCATTTATTGGGGTATTCATATCTATTGGTTTTGGCGTCTTAAAGTAGCATTCTGAATTTCCAGTTTTCTTCACATTCCTTATCCATTTTGCCATTAAAACGCTGTATTGATACGCGAGCACAATTTAAATTGTCATCGTTTGTACAAAAAGAACATTTTAAAAATTGTCTTTCTTCTTATATCTTCTATTTTTTCCAGTTTCACTTTTACTTCACTTGTACATCGCATTGGATACTAGACTTACATAAATATGTAGTTATTTATGTATTTTAAACCGTTCACACCTTATTAATTAACAATTTATTTCAGACGCCTTGTTTCTTTCTGCTGTATTACTCGAATTGTAGTTTTAACTTTTAGTAAAATATTTTTTCATCATATAACAAACATTTTAATATATATTTGATCCTGTTTTTTTAATAGATTATAATAAGACTGTCTGATGTGCCAAGGTTGACAAATGATTAAGATTATTTGTTTACTTATAAGAACTCGGGCCTGCTTCTGATTTTTGTCCCTATATCAGACAAACCTGATGAAAGTTGATGAAGAGAGCTGGAAACATTTGGAGCAATTTGAACGCGAAGCCTTCTGCCCCATCCGGAGTTGAAGGATAGTGTCAAATTGGCATTTTTTATATTAAGTTAGTCTAGTTTAGAGTCATTAGCGGTGACCATAGTGAGATCGTTTTAGCTATTATGTAAATGTTATGAGTAAAAGTAAAATCGTTTGAATTCCAAGCACACGAAACCGAGTGATTACATCAAAAGATTTTGCGAACAAATATTTTGAAAGGACAAGAAGTAGCTAAGTTTAACAATTATGTAAATGTGTTTTATCTGTGGTACTTAAACCAAATTGTCTAACAAGAGTGTATACTTAGATTTTTAACCTCCTTTAGGAATATGCGGTATATCATACTGCCTCAACCCGAAGATCGTAATAATACTTGGCTTACCACCTCGCTCTTTTCTCAAATCAAATTCAAAAATTAATATCTCTTTGGCCATGTTTGTGTTGAGTTGTGTGTTGTCTCTTAGATGCATATTAACTGTAAATGAATTGTACGGTTTATTTCCATGCGAGTTTTAAAAACTTACGTGCTCAAAGCGTTGTATTGTTGGTGACGTTTCGAGAGACGTTGGTCTTTTGTTAGGGTTGGAAAAGCTTTCTACGTGGGTAATACTGAAAATGTTTAGAACGGGCCAGTTAGAAATATTGCTAATGAAAACATTTTTTGAATTTATTTTGTTTTGAATTTTGTATACTAATGTGGTATATTGCATTCATTTGTCACTTGTTTTTGTGAATTGGCGGCAAATCTAAAACTCTTGTAACACGTGAATATAAACCTAACGCGAGAAACTTTTCGGTCAATGATTTATTATGACTTTCGTTGTGGGCTTACTCAACAACAAAGCTATGATATAGCTGTGATTACCATTTCTTAATGAAGCCCCATCTTGTGCCAATATTTACAATTGGTTTAACGAATTTAAGCGTGGACGTAGGAATCTCAATGATGATCCGCGTGAGGGACGTCCTTTAACAGCGACTGCTGAAGATAACATCAGTGCTGTGCGACGCATGATAGCGGAAAATAAGAGAGTGATCCGCAGATAGACGCAAGCCTAGGCATTGGTATGAGTCAACGTCAAAAAATATTACACGAACATTTAGGCGTCAGGAAGCTTTGTACCAGATGGATTCCCCATACTTTAACCGACGACCAGAAACATCTTCGCATGGACTGGCCTCGCCAAATGTTAGACAAGTTCAATGGCGGTATCTCAAATGCTGTATTTGACATCGTCACAGGTGATGAAAGCTGGATATTTTGCTACAAACCCGAAACCAAAAGACGTTCAGTCCAGTTCAGACAATCAGCTCAGTGGGTGTTTCCTTTCGAGGAACGGCCAACTAAGGTAAAGAAAGGAAGAAGTCAATGAAAAAAGATGATTGTCTCATTCTTTGGTCGGAAAGGTCATTTACAGTTACTGCAGACTGGTATGTCAATCGCTGTTTGCCTGTTGTCTTAGAAAAAATTCAACAGCAGCGCCCTCGAAGCAGGGTCCTCCTTCACCACGACAATGCTTTAACGCACTCCGCAAAACGGACTGTAGAATATTTGACTATGGTAGGTGTCGAGATGATGACTCTTCCGCCATACAGTCCTGACCTGCCGTCCTGCGACTTCGATTTATTCCCAAGAACTAAATATAAACTTCGAGTATTCGCTTTAAAATATTTTGAAGATGCGGTGAAATCGAACGAAAATGCCATAGAAGTGACCTCTAAAGAAGAATGGCCCCACTGCTTTTCTCAGTGGTTCCATCGAATGCGACGATGTGTAGAAAGGAACGGAGACTACTTCGAAAAACAATAAAAGTATTGGCAACTTTCTACAGTAAAAGCCTTTTTTCTAAACAGTTTCAGTGTTACCTAGGTAACATAAAAATATATGGCTTCTGCTTAATACGAATGTTGTTTTTGGTGCGCAATATACTTTTTTTTTATAGAATCCCCTATTCTGTGTGCAGGAACCTCACCAGATGTTAGTGATTCTGCCACCAATGGACACTCTCAATACCAATAATAAGAATTTGTACGTTTGAAATATCGGCTAAGTATCTTGAGACGAAGTCAAATTGGTTCGGTAATACTTAAGTGGTCAGCTAGTTTCACACTGTTGGTGCGCGGCAAAAACTGCCATCAATAACGTTCAGTTGTGGAACCGGACAACTCCTCTGAACATTCCACTTTCTAGTTTGAGTATGTTGACGATCTGGAACATTTTGACGGATAAACAAGCAAGCAGTCTGTACTTATTACGACTACTGCCCGATGTTTATTAACTCGGTTTGGCCTGATAATATAGAGCTTGAATGTTTATAATACAGAGACATTAGACGTATGTGTGAGGCATATCTGAATAATGCTTAAAGTGGTTTACGTCTACACTTAATTAAAACGTCTTAAACAATTATTAGAAGATCAGGTCGAATCACGGCTCCACCTAATTATTTTCTACATATTTTTATTCGGCAATGGTGTATCATGCAAAAATGTAGTGGCGCTTGCTCTTTAACCTTAATTTAATTAAAATATTATCATTTGTGAAATAAATGAAAGCAGGTATTTTTGCCTTTTACCTAATCTAGCTTAACCTAATCACAAGCGCCACTTAAAATACAATAACCCGTGCAGTGCAGAGCAGTATTGGCCTAGTGGCGTCAGCGTACGACTCTCATCCCTGAGGTCGTAGGTTCGATCCCCGCCTATGCGCCAATAGACTTTATTTCTATGTGCGAATTTAACATTCGCTCGACCTGTGAAGGAAAATATCATGAGAAAACCGGGTTGCCTTAGACTCAAAAAGTCGACAGGCGTGCGTCACGCACATGAGGTTAATCTCCTACTTGCCTATTAGATTAACAAATGATCATGAAACAGATACAGAAATCTGAGGCCCAGACCTAAAAAGGGTTGTAGCGCCATTGATTAGTTGTATTTATTTTCATTAAAAATACCAAACCTTTAACCTAATCTAATTCATCGGGAACTGAGACAATGTATATGCGTTACATTTCAATAAAGAACATTTTGCACTTGTTTTCATTAAACATTTGGTATTAATTGGGGAAAATATAAATTTAGCAATCGTACACTCATTATAATACAGATTTTCTTACTGTAGACGTGGTTATTAATTTCAATCCCGCAGGACTTACGAACGCCGAGTATTAAATCAAATTAGAAAACTCTGTAACTACCTACGCTTGAACCCACTCAATTTTATTTATAAAAAAATCACGTAGCGATACTTTTTACTGGTAGCGGAAATTAAAAACATTTTTGTAATCGACATAATGGAAAAATACACGAGATATTTATAAGAATAGGATTATATAGAAATTGTAAATTATGTTTACGAATAGGGTGATAATCCGAAGCCAGTAACTGCTACGAATTCAATTGTTTGTAGCCGTATTTGACTACGTAACGCATTTATCAGATAAAAAATTCTATTGATGAAAAGGATTTACAATTATCCCGAAAGCGATTAGATTCCCGGCAAAACTGTAATAGTCACCTGTTGAAAGAACGCTTAAATTACTTGCTTTACAATTTGTCAATGAAACAGATTCAAAAATGTGTCTGCTCAGTGCACTGAAAGGTGGTGGTACTTAAAAACTAAAAAACCTTCGCTTTAATTAAAATAAGTCGTTTATTTGTAAAAAAAAAGTGGTACATTCCGATTGATTAATTATAAAGCGCACAATCAGCTCATTAAAAAATAGGCATGAAATTGGTATATAATATGTGTGAAAGAAAAAAAACTCATAAATTTAATAATATTTATACTGGAAAATAATTCTTCACTATGTTCATTCATTCATGCATTCACAACAAACTATGTAAGAACTTGTTTTGTCTTTAGTAGTCCTAAACATATTTTTTCCAGGTACCTCTCATGAATTTCGATATGATTTCAATTTTAACATTGAATTAAATTGTGAAAGTACTTCAAATGAATGAAACCTAGTAACTTACTCTTCAATTTATATGCCTCGGAGATGCTTGAGTTTCCGAATCAAGTACATCTACTTTTGAAGAAATACTAAACAAGATCTTAACTATCGAAGCTAAGAGTTGCGTTGAGTAAAAATTGAGTTCGATTGAGAGAATTGTTATAGATATAGGGCAAATTTACAAGTATTTTCTGAAAGGAAACTAAATTTCAAGTCTATGTACACGAATTTGCATTTACCGTAAGGAATAATATGTTGTAATATCTAAAGCAACGTCTTTCGACGTCGATTTTATTTCTTTTTGAATAATAGATTTAAAAGTAATGCATTTTAATACTGTGTAAATATAACTCCAATATTTACGACCGACTGGACAACAGTGTTGCTGATGACAGAAACTTAAAGCGGAGTCGGGGCTATTTTCGGTTCAATTTAATTCATTATTTTATTTATGTTTTTGTATGCATGAATCTATTTTTTTCTTTAAAATATATGTTACATTTGATAATTATGATTTTCAGAATTACATTCAGAATAACACTTTTTGAACGGATCAAAGCTATGTATTATTATTAAAAATTTATAACTATTTACATAATTCTAAATTTTAATTTTTCTCCGACGTTTCGCGTGCTTTTCAGCGTGCGTGGTCACGGTGACCAACAAAAGACAATACAATTATGACATTCACTCTAAGGTCGTATAATGCACTAATTATACGACTACTTACCTAAATATAGTTAATCAACACAACTATTTTTACAGGGTTAGCTAAAGATTTAAGACTTAAATTTTAAGAATACGGAATAACAAATAATACGGAAGGCAAACGATCACGTGGCCCTTCATCAACCAGATGGACCGATCAAGCGGAAGACTCATCATCCTGTTAAGAGGTGGTAGACAGGAACTGGTGGACACAAATTGTTAGATAATATAAAATATATAACAAAATACAGTTAAATCAATAAATGAAATAATATTATATGAAGCTTTTATCTGATAAGTTTAAAAAAAAACAACTTATTTAAATTTGTAACACTCCCATCCAAAGCAATGCTCAAATACAAAAGTACTTAACTTACTGAAACCTGAAGAACTCCTCAGATTTCGTATTACGTGTTCCTGGAAAAACTCCTTTGAAATAATTATTCAACATTTATTTAATACGGTTATAAAAGAAAACGCTCAGTTTTATGGTATTTTTAAAAAATGTAGTCTCTTATGTAAAAGCAGTGTTGGCATAGTGGACTCTCATCCCCGAGGTCGTAGGTTTGATCCCAGGCGCGGGTTGATCCTATTTGCGCATTTAACTTTCGCTGGAACGGTGAAGGACGTCGTGAGGAAACCGGCACAGGAGGCTGATCATCTACTCGCCTATTAGATTGACAAATAATCATGAAACAGATACATAAATTTGAGCCAGACCTAAAAAGGATGTAGCGCCACTGATTTTTATATTAAAATTTAAGTGTAAATATGTCGCATCGATACCGCGTGGTCTAGTTAGCTAGGAAATAGAAAAGTGAGTTTGCTAGTAATGAATAAATTTTCCGTGTGAGCGCTGCCTCCGCTTCTATATCAGATATTTGTTTCCCCGCATTCTGCTAATATTAATTATAATAAATTATTACTAGCTTTTGAAACGTTTTAAATCTAAGTTATACCTGGATATTTATTTTATATCTTTAATAAGTATAATATCGTAATACAAATTTGTTTTAAATTTTGATAAACTCGTACTTTCTATTATTAAGTTAGTGGTGTGTTAAGTCTAAGTCTAGTGCTAAGTCTTGAGGGGTGTAGTGTGCAACCCAAGTGTAGTCCAATAACTGGGTTTCTTAGTATCTATGTACATATGCGACGGCGAAGGCAAAGATTATTTGCGATACCAAAGGCAAGACGCAGTCTGTTGCACAGATCTCCGTTATCCAGGACGCCGGGACTACTGAATGCTGTCTCCGACAATATCGATATATTTATATGTTCGCAGAGTGAATTCACAGTAGCGATATTGTGTAAATTATGTGTTTAATATTATATACGTATTTTATTAAATTTAAATTATTTAATGTTTTTCGACATTATCGTATTGGCATAGTCTGTAAAATGTATGTATAGGATAATGTATGTATTTCTGTAATAAATAAATAATAAGTTAGTGGCGGTTGTTGGAAAGATGTTCAGATAAATAAAACACTTTGTTCTAAGCTTAATAATAAATCTCAATTGTCTTTAATCGTTTTAAACAAGAGCTTGTCTAACATAAAATTAGGGGTTGCGACGCTAGACTAACAAAACTGAAACATGATTTAATTATTTCTTAAAATCTAAGTGACACTTATGTTATCTAGGAATTCAAGTGTAGTTGAACTATGGGACATTATCGGAAATAAGAAAGTTATATTACAATTTGTGAGTGTGGTAAAAACTAAAGGGCTCATTTTGGCTTCAAGTTTGCGATGATTGCTAACATTTGCTTTGCGCTTCTAATTATTAACTAAAACATATATATGTAACTTCACTAATGTTAGGTTACAAAGCTTCCGTTATTATCTTGAAATTCAGTCTTCCTTTTGGCAAAGGCCTACCCCAGCTCTCTACTTACAAAAAACTGTTGAGTTATTTATGGCTTCTTAAAACTAATACAATTTTTTACTTAATACATATAAGTGATATTCACCGGAAATGAGAATGTTATATAATAATTTACAATTTTTTAAAAAGGGCTCTTTATTACTACAAAAACTAACATTTTATAATTTATTTGTATGCGCTTTTTAATTATTATCTAACTAAAAGACAAGTAACTTAACTAATGGTAGGTTACAAGAACTCTGACCTAAAAAGAAAAATAAGGCAAACACATACAAATATCTAGAGCCAGTTTAAAGCGATATTAGTGTATTTATAAATCAACAATTCCTTCAATACTAAAAAACTATTTCGTGACTTGCTTCATTATATTCTAGCCATAAATTCGATTTAAGCTTTAATGTGGAATAACTGTCTAAATTGAACAACGTTGGGTTTATAGTTCGGTACAATGGAATCGTCATTCAGACTAATAAACCAAGCCTGCGTCTAGCGTAAAAAAGGTAGAGTTTTTATTGAATAAAAATGTTACTATTTGGGCACAGTATAGGGATAACCAGTATGCTCCATTTTTGTGTCTGTCTCATTCATTTAGTGTTTGATCAGCCCTTTCGCACAATAAAACAAGTATATATTTTCAATGATTGACTCAATAATTCCTAAACCTAACCAAGATTCGATGTAATTCTGACAATTTGACCGTATATGTTGCAAACTTGGAATCATTAAAGCGGATATTGAAAAGATATTAAAACTTAATACCCAAATTGGAGTCGCGATCACAATTTACGCTGCCTTACATTGATATTGCCTTAAATTCCATATAAAATATTTCTTGACATATCCCTTGATATTTCTAAGGCCTTCGATAAAGTTTGGCACGCAAGCCACTCAGGCAAGCTTCATTTGGGTTACCCGATCCTCTCTGCATTGAATTCTAGAAGGAGCGCCCGCTCATGGTGGTCATCGTCTGGCTGGTGTACCAAAAGGATCTGTTATTTCTGAGACATATTAACGTCGTGCGAAAACTAAATATTTTCGGCTATGCCGATAACGAAACCATTATTGAAAGATATCGGCCCAATGCTAGAGTGTCGAGAAAAGTTATTTAATCTGAAAGTTATTTAATCCCTTTCAGATTGAATAACTTAGTAGAATGTCTAAATTGGACGTCTTAATGTTTCGGATTTAGGCAATGCAAACCTAAGCCAATTTAACACAAAAAGAACGAGTTCTGTCTAATGTTGAAAAAACAGAATCAGTCCAACCTTCTGGGATGTTTCTTGGAAACAGCTGACCGTCTCGAGTTGCTTGGCGGCTGATCTCAGATTTAGTCGTTTTATTCAATTGTATCTTATGACAATGACCTGATTGTACGTGTTCCGGTCCGGTGGTGGAGAGGCAGGCTATCTGTCACTCAGGTCTCCTGTTACAGAGACCAGTCTCTCACATACACTTCCAAATGTTATCATCTTAGTTTAATCATAATAACCTGCTATGTATGTATATGTGAGAGAAGAAATAAAGATTATTATTATTATTATTCACTCTAAGGCTCAAGAGGCAGGCAAAACCTAGTAACTTGGTTGTGGATCTTCACATCGGAACAGCTTCTTAATCTTTGTCAAGCTCAAGTCCGGGCTAAGCGTTACTCGTTGAATCTCAACTCATAATTGATGACCATTGTTATTCAGTCTTCTATAGATTGCACTCTGGAGAAGGCTCCATCAAACTATAGTTACACTACCTGATACATCATCTTTTAAACAACGCTCGGCTAGAAGCATGCTCGACTTTCACCCCTTCGTTGTTGACGTCACCACTGTGCCGCACTGCACGATTCGGATGTTCGATCGATCGTGATGTGCTAAGGATTGGAACTCCTTGCCTCTCCTTCCCTAGACAGTTTAACATAGATTCTTAAAGCTGGACAGGCGTGCCCTCCAATAGTCCGCATCGCACTTCACATCAATCATCCATTGCGACAAGAAACTGTTTATTTTATTCTACTGTGTACAGTATTGGTAGGTCTATACGAGTATGAAGAGGTTACGAAAATAAATGGGTAAGTGGAAACAGGAAATCTGTGTTTGAAAAGGTTTGAAAAACTATTTATATACCTTGACTTAAAATCTACACGAGTACTTCGTTATATAAAATACATTTCATGGAGTTTCTATAACAGGGTTTTTTAAGTGGCGACAAATAAGTAAAAGGCTTGTGATATCATCTTTGGAGGTCCAAATTGTATGCATGTGCAAATAATTTTGTATAGTACATGACATATAACATTCCTAAGGGTGTTGCAGACCCGGAACCTCGGTACCCCCGGGGCTAATGACCCCGAGGTTGCTGCATTAGCGCTCCGGATATTGGAAGAGCTTAGCAAGTCTTATTATTTAATATTATTAGTAGTATTAGTATTGGTTTGAAATATTGCGAGAGGTGGATTACGTAAATAAAAAATAAACTAAAAATTTAATAAAAGAAAATATGTTTATTATGGAATGTAATATATCACTTATTTTTATTATAAACTCTCACCGGCAAAGAAGACCGAGGGTGTAGGCCGAGATAAAAAGCCGGCATATAAAACTCTTTTTAAAATAGCAAATCATTATACAAAATGGCAAACAACACGTATTTTAAAACAAATATCGCATATTTATTAGAAGTAGCCTGTCTAGCAATATTCCCAGGACCTTTTATTAACTAGATAATCGTTAACTTTATAGTAGGCGTATACACACAGCTTCTCTTTAATACATTTCTTAAATTTGTTAAAATGCAGAGATAAAAGAAAAGTATCTCTTTTCCCATACAAAATGAATTACTAACTTTAGATAGTCTAGTACGCGGAAATTGCAGGCTGCGGTCGTTCCGAGTATTAACATTATGCGCATGTTCTATACTAGTAAACTTATCACTATTTTTGTATACGTATACATAATATTGTCATACTTATATTGCGAGGCAAAGGTAAGTATATTCATTTCAAGGAGGAGATAAATTCAAGGAAATGTAGGGAACATTTTAATTATAGATTGCACGAATAGGTCTCTTCTGCAGGATGAAAATAGTTTATAATCTGCAGCATGACCCTATAACAGCATATTTATAAACATTTTTGGAGATTTCCTGCTTCTGGATTTCTCCTTGGGTACATACTATGTGTTAATTTTGACTTCAAATTTGAAAATAATCCTAGTATCGCAATACATGTACCATATGTATATGTTAATAATGTGGCAATTTTACTGTGCTATAACAGTTAAATAAAAATACGCATTTATGTACAAATAAAGATAGAGTACTAAAGCTTAATTAATTATTTTATATTAATCTAGTAAAATTAATTTCGGTACTCAGTACTACACTACTACTCGAAAAATAGCTCTTAGGTTTATTTATAATAAGTCGTTGTCGCCAAGAACGTTTCACAAAGTATGAAAACAAACGCGCGGAGCACATGAGAAAACTACACGAAAATAGTTTGTTAAAGGCATTCTTTTTTGTCAACAAATTAAGGCTGGCAACTTACAAATAAAAAAAAATTGTAGCGTTCTCTTTTATGAATTACTTTTACCGAGACTTCGCTTTCATTTTCCTCTTAGTTGTAGTACGTTCTCCTTTAGATTAAAAAGACAATTATTTCTTCAGTGGGCGTAATACTATTCGTAAACATATTTTACTCGTGTAAATAAAATACAAGTTAACAATATATTATTACAGCGTACAATCTGACAGGCGCACGGCGGGTGACATCGCGAGGGATGATAACGCTTACATTTGTAGGAAAAGCATCGCAGGTATATTGTGCACTATCTGCTTTTATATACGGGTATACTACTTATCAATCTTTACATACTTATAATATAGAGGAAAACATATTAAGGTTTGACATTCATTGTTTATATTATTTTTTAACCTGTAGCGGTTTCCTTTTCTTACTTTATTAGGTTACATTAGATTAATTTAGGTTTTAGTGGTGGTAGATAGACAAAAGCAAAAATAGACATATAGACATAACATTTATTCCTAACAAAACACACACACAGAAACACATAAAATAAAAACAATTAAAACAATAATAATAATAGAGAGATAACATTTTTTTTAAAGACAAATATTTAATTGTGTAATGCGTGTGTGCTGTGGTTGTAATTGGCCCTGGCTCAGCATTATGCGGAGGAGCAGAGTTGTTCCACAGCGCTGGTCATTCTGCCAGAGACCACAGCAGCCAAATAAGAATGTAATACTCAGTAGAATCAAATAATAATAATAAAATAAACACATTAATAAAATCAGCACTCAAAAAGGGAGGATTTTGGGGTTAAGACACGCATTACAAATGTTCTTACACCGTACAACCATGTTAATTACGTGGCGGTAAATAAATAAATTAAACAGCAAGAATGCGAGTGCTGGAATAATATTATATTGATATTTGTGTCTTAAATATGCTCGTTTCCCGATGTTACCTCTCACCGTACGATCGCGACACACAAATAAAGTTCATTAGACAGGATTCAAATGTTTGCCCTTTCTGAAAGTCGCTAAACCTCTTGGCTATCCCTGTTCTACTTAAATTAAAGGAGCTCTGAAAATTCTGTAATAAAACTTATTACTCGAGAGGATGTCGAGTATTTGATTTATAATATCTATGCACCAGAGTTCACTAGCCCTGTGGGAGGATATTATGAATGAATTTATGTGCTTACTTCGTACCAAGGTTTTAAGATCTGCATTAAACTATCTTTCCATATATTTTTATATATGTACATTTAAAAGCCGGAAAAAATTACAAAAGTACATTTCTGTGTTATTTTTTATGATTTTTCTGAGTCGTGTTTCACCTACATTACGTACGTTGTATGTTAAATTCAATTTATAATTTAAATATCTAAAATTTAATAAAAATATGAATTATACTCCATACATACTGTCAATACTGAGCCCCCTTGGTTCTCCCATGCGTTATTCAGCGCTAAACCCTTAGTTGCATACAATTTGAACCTGCCTTTAAAATGGATACGTTTAATCTCCCTTTTAAAATTGTATTCCACCATTTCGTGTACTGCATTTTAACTGCGAAGATCTCGGGTATAATTGCATCAATTAATTATAATATTCATGAGTCGAAATGGTCTTGCAAAGGCGTTCAACCAACTTATAATAATATTAGCATTATGTGCATTAATTAATAGGTATAATATCATATTTGCTCTCTATTTATAGTATATTAATTTTTATTTTTACTATATATATATATTCGGTAGTAGTGCTACGCGAAATTGGTAAGTGATCGTTCGTCACTATTATATATACTACGAAAGCGTTATTACGTTAATAGTAGACGACCTCGAATGAGTATAAATTGTTTGGAAAAAATAAAGTAGCCACATTTTTTTTGTAATTTAACTTAATATAAGTCAATTTGTCCGAGAACTACTAGATAAAGGATTTGATTGCCACTAGTGGTTCTTAAGCGCTACTCGTAGCTACAAAATCATAAATACGCCTTTTTCTGTAAACGTTCTTTTGTGAAATTAATTCAAACAGTTGGAAAACCAGTTTTTATAAGGATTCAAATAAAAATTCTAAATACTACGTAAAAGGGATACCATATATTATTATAGTATCTCTGATAAACTAGAGATGCTATGCAAATGCGCACAGTGAGGTGTGCTTACAACTTTACCCATACGAGTTTCAAAAGTTTGCTAGGATTGAATTTTTAAAGTACAAAGTGCTGCGTGAAGCCTAGATCTAGGTCTGAAATTGCGGAAATAAAACGAACCGTATTATTTTTATCTGTCAGTTGGTCACGCACTTCGTTTGTTCAATGCCTTTAGTTTAGTAGTTTAGCTTTACTTATAAATAATCTAGACTTCATGGTAGTTAAGTTATATAAACAATCCTATTTATTAAAACAACATTATTACACAAATAACTTTAACCCTGATCACATCTGTATGATCGGCCGCACATAAACAAAAATGTGAGAACGTACCACTGGCGGATTTAGGAATTATCAAGGTATGGGCTGTGAAGTGTTTGCCGTCTATAATTATGTCGTAGATTTTTTTTAGAATTTAACAATTTCGTTGAATTCCTTGAAGTGATACCGCCCATGGACATTCTCAATGCCAAAGGACTCACGAGTGCGTTGCCGAACTTTTAAAAAATCGGTACGCTCATTCCCTTCGAGGTAGTGATGGTGCGCGGCAAAATGCCTAGAACAACGCTCAGTTTTGGAACAGCGGATGTCGAGGTGATACGGGTGGGATTACGTAATCCGAACAACTCCCATGAACACATGGTAAATGCTGTAGAAGATGCAGAGTGACCCCACTCTACGCAACGCCAGGGGATCAAACCGCTCGGCAAGGGATCGGTCGTCGAAGATTCGAACCGCTCATCGTTGAATACGGTCATGTGGAAGGAGCTGGTACTCGGTAGTAGGTTCCCAAATTTGCGGCCGTAAAAATCACTGATCTCAGCTTGCTGGTAAATCCGCCACAAGGACACATTATTTAGATCCCCATTCATTAACAACTTTATCTAATATTATTGATGAATCCATAATAAAACTTAGACTTTACTATTGGTTAATTTGTTCTTTATAATATATTGTTGTTATTATAGTAATAAATTACACTGCGGTCGCGTTCGTTTTGCGCGCTAAGTTATATGAGTTACATAAACTTTAATTTGTTCTATCGGAAAAAAATGTGATTGAAACATGTTTATCTCTTCTAGTGTTATTTAGATAATGTATAATATTTCTATATGTTCATTTCTTTATAATTTAATGGTAAGTTTTTTTTTAACAAATGAAATATCTGAAAGAATTCATTGTGTTTATTATTTCGTACACTATATCTTACATAATTATTTATAGATCATTAGTAAAATTATAAAAACATCTAAAAATTATGATGTTTTAATATTTCACCGTGACCACTCACGTGTAAAGCACGCGAAACGTCGCAAATTTTTAAATTATGTAAAATAAATATAAGTTTATAATAATACATAGCTTCATTTCGGTAAAAAAGTGTTTTCTTTCTATATATACTGCTTCTATAAATAATCAAACTTCCCTGGTACAATTGCAATAACGACCTCCATTGAGACCCTAATGTAGAGGATGTCGCCACAATATTTAAAAGATTGTACAGTGGTAAGTATAAAAACAAGAACAGAGTGTCTTCCCCTTAATAGAGACTGTAAGTGTTATTGGAAACTTTCTTATGTTAATTATCCTTATTGTATCTTGTATCTTTCTTCTTATTTTGGCTACTAGTATGTGTTTTGTTGTCGTTCTACCGATCTATAAACTTTGTATTGTCTACTTAAATATTTTGTTCTGCTGTCATGTCACGTTTTGTTTTGCTTTATATCCTTTTTTTTATCAGTGAAACTTTTTGTGGATATATCCAATGCTTTCATTTATATTTCTTTTCTGACTTCTACTTTTAGAGATGTGTATCTGTTAGTTTCCCAAATGAATAAATAAATAAATAAAATATTAGAATAAATGGTTAATCATTTCTCAGTGCAAAAACAATTTTATAGAAAATATCAAGTGTTATATGGAAAGCTTCGTTTTATATAATTACGCTGCATATATTAATTATCAACTTCGAGATGATATAATTAATCAGCTAATCTAAGTGACCGCATTTCACCCTGCAACATATCAATCACTAATAAGATTACAGCAATATATCTGCAGTAATTGCTTAATGATCGATTTACATTGCCCCGTGTAGTCTTACTAACAACAACATGAAGCAAATTCTAGTTAGAATTGCTTGGTTATTAAGGGGTCTGTACCTTCCGTGTATTACTCTGGACTATAGAGTTTAGAATAATTGTACAGCGTAAGGTAGGTGCTAGAGCATTCTAAAGGACGGATTTAAACACTCACCTACTCCGGCGCTGCGACCGAAAGTAAGGCGTTGGTTTCCGAAACAAGAGAACGTGATGTCCATCGCTCGCTGCATGCCAATTGCCAATATTATGGTAAAAAAGTGACAGAGGCTTTTAGCAATTATTCTCATCTACTTCAATTATTCTAATCAACGCCCTTGATTAAGTGTTAATGTAAATATAAATTATTGTGACTGAAATGTGTGTCGATGGTATATTATTATAAATAAGTATGTGTTTATTATTCCCTACACTATCTCTTACAGAATTATTTATAAATCATTAGTAAAATTATAAAAACATCTAAAAAATTTGATGTTTTCATATTTGTGTAGCTAAGATATATATACTGCTCAGTCAGTCACCGTGACCACGCACACTGTAAAGCACGCGAAACGTCGCAAAATTTTAAATTATGTAAAATAATTATAAGTTTATAATAATACATAGCTTCAGTCCGGTAAAATAAATAAGGATAATTAACATAAGTAAGTGTCCAATAACACTTACAGTCTCTATTAAGGGGAAGACACTCTGTTCTTGTTTTTATACTTACCACTGTTTTAAACTTAAGCCTAACCCACACTAATTCGAATGGTGACCAGCAATCTTTTAAATATTGTGGCGACTTCCTCTACATTAGCGTCTCAATGGAGGTCGTTATGGCGATTGTACCAATACAATACAATACATATACTTATTCGTCGTCCATATTCGTCAAAATAATACTAAATCATTATATACTACGATTCATTTTACTTTAGATTGTAAACAACACAAAATAAGTCATAACGTTCATAGTATTAAAAAAACAATTTTGATTTAATGGTCATTGCATTTTAGGGCGAGTTATTAATATGGTAACAGCCATGAATATTGTAAAAAATGCTTTCAGGGTATAAATATGTCTAAAATATAAACCTTTACATTAAAATTCATTCAGATAAATTTTAAATCTAAAAATAAAAGAAACAGAAATTCATAATATTGTAATTTCTGCAAAACGCCTTGTTGTGTCCTTTTGTAATTTTTTTTAACTATACAGCAAATATCAACTACGAGGCGTGTATTGGATTGCGATTATAACGTATTGTAGTTATAAGTTATATTCTATCAATATCATTAACAGCAGGACTATCAAAAAAGAGAAAAAAATACACAAAGCCTAACACCTAGCTTCAATAATATAATAATTATCTGTCTTTATGTGAATCTTGCGGACCACAATTCCAGAAAATAACGCAATCACAACATAAGCAAGTTTGCTTGTAACAATATTAAACGTGTGTTAGTGTATAGTTCTATACGACGGGGCTGAAATAGCGGAACTCTTTGGGATAATTGAATCCGGAGCGTAATGTGTCACTCAGGTTGCTTATCTCTAGGGAATTAATATCGGAGCTACGGCCCTGAGGTATATAAGTTTACGTATGACGTATTTTCAAAGTTTTTCATGTAATTTTTAGTGTGGTAATTTCGCCACATAATACCTATTGATTATTATAATCATTGACCAGTGTTGGTCTAGTGGCTTTAGAGTGGGCCTCCCTGAGGTCGTAGGTTCGATCCCCGCTTGTGCACCGATGGACTTTCTTTCATGAAGTGAAGGACAACATTGTGAGGAAGCCGGCTTGCCTTAGACCCAAGAAGTCGACGGCGTGTGTCAGGCACAGGAGGCTGATCACCTACTAGCATATTAGATTGAAAAATGAAACAGATACAGAAATCTGAGGCCCAGAGACCTTAAACATTATAACGCCGCCGATTTATTTTATTTTATTATATTTATAATCATACGTTTTGTTAAACATGCTTTCAATTGGAAAACTTATTTTAATCAAATAATCATTCACCAGTCGTATGATAAAGATACAACGGTAATTCTATAATGGCGATAATCAAAAATGCAATTAAACTTTTTTTTTTGTGTTCAATTAAAACACAATAGCGTGTTGTCTTAAAATAACATTCTCTCAGTGTAAAAACATTGGGAATTTTTTGTTTTACAAAGTGAATATTTTATGTTTCCATTCAACTTCTGTATTTGTATAAGGCTTAACATTTTCTGTACATCCAATAAATGCATTTATTTATCAATACATAATCAGTTAATCGACTGTAGAATTATATATTAGTAGGCTGTTAATAATTATAACTAATTTGTTTAACGTGAATTAACTTCAATTGTTATTTTTGAAGCAGTATTTTATGTATCTCTGACTGTTAATTTGTATTGGAATTCGCGGGTCAGCTACAAAGGAAGATGATTTAATCAGAGGGTCCGGTCACTACCAAGTGGGGATACAATACAATTCAACCAGTTGCAAGTAATAATAATAATAGAGGCACCAACACATTGATCCTGACCGAACTCCTCATACGGACTTGCATATTGTTACGAAGACGGGTCGACTGCAATGTTTCTAGATTTTTCCACTAGTTAGAGAACTTTTCAGCAGGCTGTAATATGATTTCTGACCGTTTCAGGAGAGGGACAATCACATATTAGAAAATTGTAATTTCCATAATGTTACCCTAGTTTTCAGGAAGCTGAAACCTTTTTTCAGTCGGTTTCAGAACATGTGTAGTAGAGTGGCACATTTTTCAGGAGACCCATTTTCAGGCGTTTTCAGGCCTAGGTTGATGAAGGAATATTCTAGACCAAACTTTCTAGGTGTGAGACAAGGACGAAATGATACGAGAGAGAGAGAGAGAGAAGATCAGAACTTTCTCGAAACTAGACTGAGCACTCTAGAACGCCGTACGACAAGGACGGAGCAACATGAGAAAGAGACAAAGAGTGCGGACGTTCTAGAATTGTGCAATCGCTACTCAGTAGCAAGCCC
This sequence comes from Pieris brassicae, assembly GCF_905147105.1. NCBI lineage: Eukaryota > Metazoa > Arthropoda > Insecta > Lepidoptera > Pieridae > Pieris > Pieris brassicae. The sequence continues at coordinate 2,749,676 of NC_059669.1, forward strand.
GCCTAGAGAGTTCTCGAATATTGTTTAGAATTATTCCCATATTATAAGCGAGCCGAAACGCGACTAGTTACCTTTAGTTTTGAATGCGAATGCTCATTGATTTTTCAAGAAATAAACCCTTTAATAAATCTACGGCATTTTCTATCCGATCCCCTAGCTCGTAACAATATTTACTTGGTATATTGCGACAGCGAATTGTATCTTATTTCAGACATACAATTCGCAGAGGCGATGAGAACTTGATACGAAACTGATAGTGGTTGTTAACACAGAAGGCAAAAGATCACGTGGCCTTTCACCAACCATATGGACCGATCAAGTCAAAGACTCATCGTCCTCAAAACTATACACAGTCGTATAAGAGACGCGCTGGACAGAAACCGTTGGAAGCAGATAGTTCGCTGCAGATCCTTGCTTAATTGCTGGCCACGACGCTTATACACACCTTATTTCTTTTCCTGTTCCAATTTCCTTATAGACAAATAAAATTCTCTTTTCTTAACTGTAAGTACAATTGTTATTGCATATACCAAGCGTTTTTATTTACATTTGTGGATGTCTGAAGTCCGACCACGATTCAAACAAAACATATAATTTTCCTTTTTAATCCAGCCTGGATTAATCTCGGAAGATAACAGAAACCATTTGAAGCATGTATGTGAAACATTTGTAGGAACTAATTAATACAACGTCATTATTTGAAAGAATTCTCGTGGAAGTCGGAGCACTCGACCTGTTTCCCTGAATACAATTATAGCCTACAATTGTTACTTGTTTATGTCTTCAAGTATATGGTTAAATACTGCTGTTTTATTTTATATAAAAACGTTAGAATGTTTCATATTAAAATCTAAGTTTCAAGATGTACTCAATAAACGTATTCGTTAATACGCTGTAATACTTTTTAACATTTCGAACGTAGTGGCGCTACAACCTTTTTAGATCTATGCCTCAGAATTTTATATCTACTTCCTGATTTGTCAATCTTATAGGCAAATAGGTGATCATCCTGAGAGTCATAAACGACGTCGACTTTTTGGGTTGGCAAGCCGCACATGGAAACAAAAGTCCGTTAGTGTACATCCACGACCTCAGGGATGAGAGTTGAACGCTGAAGTCACTAGGCAAGCACTGCTTCTAAACAATTTATATACGATTGATATTTTCTTTAAAAAATACACGTTCTTAGTTCCAATCACACTTCGTATTTTATGTCGACAATTGTAATGTATACAAAGACGTACTATGTCTCGCACCTGACTCTAATTGGGCTGGCGGTGACTGTTGTGACATTTTATTGTTCAATTACAGTTATTGCTCGGGCCATTATTTGTCGCAAATTTTATTCGTATTTCTAATTTAGAAACGTCGAACTTATCTGTTTTTACTTTAGGTACTTTATATTCCCTTGTATATAATTAAAAACATATAGGATATAGTAAAGAGACATTCATATCTGAAGTTTTATTTTTAGCTTTTATGGAAATATGTTTTGTGTCGTTTCTATTTATTAAATATTTCCATTTTATTAATATAATTTAAATGACAAAATAATGATAAAACAGATCTGAAAAACAGTCATTTCATTGGTGTGGTTGCTTTTTTCATGCTTTGCGTTAGATTAAAAAAAAACACGAAATCTAACGGCTGTTATTTTGCGTATCATTTAAGTTGTACTATTAACTAAATATATTCTTCTTAACACTTGTGTTAAAACCAAGGATTACAATGCATTTTAAGTTAAAACATACAGTGAACATGCTTAGTTATAATTATTATCTAAATAAAATCAAGTGACGCGAAAGTTCTGAATATTTTGTGTTACGATATTATCATTAGAAGCTGTTTCAACCAAAAATTATACAAAAATGTTTTCCATTCACTGTTTTTTTAAATATTTTTGCCTATACTATAATAATATTGCAAAAAGAACAAGTCATTAGCACTGAGTAACATTCCTAAATAAATAAATGCCCAACCGTGCAAACCACTAGTTTAAGATAATTCTGCAGTCAAACTTGTTAAAGATGTCGACAGCACGTAGCTGACTTTGAAAGTTCATGTCAGGTGAGTGTCAAATTATATCACTATTGTATTAACTTTAATGTTGTTTATGGAACCTGTGTAAGTTTTGTAAAGATTTTCTGTTTAGCTTTTCCTAGTCTGTATATTGGAAATGTGATATGTCGTTTCGGAACTGAGCGTTTTCTTCTGCACACTGCGACTTAGGATAGAAAAAAGCATACCAATCCTTAAAAAGCATCAGTGTTGGCTTAGTGGCTTCAGCGTGCGACTCTCATCCCTAAGATCGCAAGTTCGATATCCGAATATTTAACATTAGCTCGAACGGTGAAGGAAAACATCGTAAGGCTTGCCTTAGACCCAAAAAAGTCGACGGCGTGTGTCAGGCACAGAAGGCTGATCACCTACTTGCCTATTCGATTAACAAATGATCACGAAACAGATACAGAAATCTGAGGCCCAGACCTAAAAAGGTTGTAGCGCCATTAATATTTTTTTAATCATTAAAAGGCAATGCCCTTTTTTGGCAGTGGGAGTGTTCATGGCTCACTTAACGTCAGATGAACCTGTTTGCACCGTTTTATAAAACTTGAAAAATCGAGATTTTCACCCAACCAGACTGATGTCCCGCCGGAACTGATATATCATTACATCTATTTCTGCGATAATTTAATAAAGGCAATTATGCCGTAGCTCCCTTAAAAATCCTTGTTTTAACTTGCCTTTGTATTTTTTATACACAGGCGTGAGAAAGTATAGTTGTAAGTATGTATGTCTCATGGCCAGGTCTTAAAATCTATTATTAATATTATAATAATAACACAAAACAGGAGAAAAATAAACTTAAATGATCTAAATGGGCGGTCTTACTGCAGAAAGACTCCTTTCAGAATATTTATAGATATAATAAAATTAATTCGCAATTATATTCGTCAATGCTTCGACCATACATGTAAAATGTTTCCCAAAGTGATTTTCCGTCTTCCTTAAAATCTCTCATATATAATAATTATTGATTTATTTAAGAGACATTTATTTTTATTTCCCTAAAATTATATTTATTTCAGTAGCTGTTTAAGAAATGTGTTATCAGTATTATTTAACAAATACCATTTGTACACGCCAACTGTCAAAAGTTAAATATCGATGCTCGTATAAATAAAAACCAAAGACATCTGGCATTTTTGGAGCGCTGCCAACGAATTGATCGGAAATTCTGTACTTTACAATAATAAAAAGTTTGTGAACTTCGTTTTTATCGTATTTCTGGAGGTTTGAGAAGCTAATCTAAGTTCAATAGGCTTACATTTGAGCATTTTAATTCGCCCATATTTTTGAGGTTATAAAGTGTCGTCATTCTTTTGTTTTATTATATAGTGAACATTTTAAAAATTGCTGTGGTATTTTAAAACTATGCCCCTTATAGATAAAAAAATACCTAATTAGTTACTTAAATACCTCTCGACTACACTACTTTCACCCTCTAAAAAGGGTTAAAAATTGGTCTTACCTAAACCTAAAGTCGGATTTGCCTTACCCGGTGACATATCATCCGCCATCTTGTCTATCAATACCTTCCGAAATTTGTATTTGCGACTTTTTAAAGCCTCTCACAACGCTGACTTTGGTTCAGTGAGTGAAAAAAAGATTCACTCACTAAACTGAACTAATCAATAATGCTATGTATAATCACTACAAAAAAGTCACTCTAAGGTAAAAAAAATTAAGTTTTTTAACTGTTTTATTTAAACTCGGTTACGTGATATTGTTGTTATGTACAGTTTACACTCATAGGTATACATTTGTTTACGACGAATGTTCGTTACATTAGCGCTTTTGTTGTCTTTGTATTGCTATACCAGTTAAATTTTAATGAGACCCATAACACGAAGTCTTCATACGATCATCATTAAATTCAAAGATAGGTATTGTCTCGGCCGATATAAATTGTACCCTTGAGTCACATATTATTCTGAGAATGATTACCTCGTATATATAACTTAAGGCTGGGACTACACTTAAACTTAAAGTTACTAGATGATAAGTGAAGAAACAATTTTCTGTAGCAAATAACTAATATAATTTTCTTTTTTTCTAATATACTATACATAAACTAAAAACTTAAACTTAAACTTGAATGGCTTAACCACAGTACAATACAATTCCTTATAAACTAAAGATTTAAAAAAATACAATTAATACAAACAACGAAACGAAATCATTACTATAAACAGAGGAAAGGAAACAAAACGTTTATATCTACGATACAACTAACAATTTAAGATAATCAAAAATCAATCAACTTACAATAATTTACGTTAGTGATCGCCAAACAAATTTACAATCTATATAATCTACATCCCACCGAACTCCGAGATAAACTGTAGTGAAGATCGGAAGTTTCCGAATATAAAGGTTATATTATTATTAACATTTATAAACAGATGACTTTGTATAATTAACAAAGTGTTTAGTAGAATATTATTTTACATGAATAAATCACATACCTAAGTTTCAATGATCTTATGTATAATTATCAAATAGGGGGTAAGCAAGCCAACTATTGCAGCCCATGGACACCGATTTATAAGTGGTTGTTCATGTGCCGCGTTAGAGGAATTTGGGTAAATGTGTATGGATATTAAAAACAACTGTTTCATTCCAAAACATAATTTATTAAGATTATAGACAGACAGTATACACAAGTATACAATTTGTAATAAAAATCTTTTAACGTAGATTAAAAGATTAAAATATTGGAGATAATGTTGGAAATACTAATGGTCTCATTTACTACTCAAAGCTAACTCAGAACGAACCAGCTCCCTTATTCTGTAACACCAATACAGGTTATAATGACTCAACATTTCGTTAAGTTACGTCGTCTAAGGTCTTCATACCCTTAATACTCAATATCCGTAGCGGTGATGTCGTAAAATGAGGAACGAAAACTAAATATTGAAATCGGAATCGCTATCACTATTGGAAGTTACATGGTAGACTTATATTCATTAGAAAAGATGTTATTTGCTACAATATAGGTTATTATACAAATATATCAACCCCCTAAATGATTATAGACACGTATACAAAACACTTAAATGAACCAATTTTTTCGGTGAAGTACTTATACTAGAGAATATTCCTTATTGAGCTTCAATTTATTAATAACATCGTTAAGTATCTGTTACTTAACAATAGTAAATATATTTGCATACGTTCGATATAATCCCTAAACAATTTGAGACATTGTCATGCAACACTTTTAACTTTCCAAGTGCTATTTTCACTTTTTATTTCACAGAGATTCGACAAAAGCATGAACAATTTGGTCCCATCCAATGCTCTTGTGCAATTTACAAAGTTTAGAATTATAGACATTTATAACAATAGATTACGCATTAAAATACATTTTTGGTTTACACGGTGATTATTTCACATAAGCCAAACATGCAACATTAACATTTTGTGAGCAGCTCCTTATTTGTTCCAATAGCAATACGGACAACTATTACTGGTACAATGAGTTTTTGTATAGCACGATCGTAAGATACGCTATGGATATGGAGATAACTACATAGAACTTGCATACAAAAACGTCTGGATTGGCATTGGAAGTATCAGAGGTAGGTTTCCGCCCTTACCAAATGCAATGTGATATTTTGGTTTGTATAGATTTTATACATGAACAAAGTTGCTAATATTAAACGGTAATACAAAATAATAATGCTATGAAGCACCACCTGTAAGCATACACATACTTATTATGCATATTTGTTTATACACGCAGCTCAAAGCTCTGGTACACTTTAAACATTAAAAAATAATACGTACAATTACAATATTTAGATTTAGAATTAACATTATTTCTTTTAAATTAATACAATTTTAAACATCGATAATTATTGCGTTAAACAAAATTGTAAAATTGGCTCGACATTTCGCCTTTGTGTTGTCTGTTTTAAAAATAAAATAAAGGAAAGGTTTAACTTGAAACCTAGTATATATTTGGTTAGGGTTACTTCAAGTACGTGATTAAAGTAATCGTTATAGTATTATACAGTGTTAGTGTAATTTAAATAAAAACAAATGTATCCATTTTTGCTAAGTACTCTTAATTGTTAGCTTATATCCTTCTTAGCACCTTTTTTATAAACATTTACTTATAATTTGTTTAAAAGAAGTAATAAAAATATAATTGGGTTAAGAAGAAAATGTTTTATATCAAAAGCAAGCAACTATTTTATTCTTAGAAAGATAAATTTCCTCATAACGTTTGCAGGATATCCATCCGCCCCTGACATTTGCTGGTGTGTTAAAACGTGACAAATATAGGCTACATGTAATCAACACACAAGAAGGTCTGTCTCAAATAGATTTTATTTTAATTTACTGGATAATACACGATCTTTTGTCAGTTTGTGCGTTAGACCTTACAAGACGATTCAAATTGAGCTTGGGGCTGCCACCGACTCCGTCTCCCTCGCCTTTGGCACACGTCTTCGTTCTCATTATCATCAGATCTGTTCTAATACTCGGCCGTCTTACATTAGGGGCAACTACTCCGCACGCATCTGACAGTCTTCTTTTAATAGATAGAGTACATTTCTTACTTCTACTACTTTGGCTACTGGTGGGGGGTAATGTACAGGGGCTCCCGAATGCGGCGTTCACTCTTTTATGATGATTAGGAGCCATTTCTAAAGGTAAGTTAGCAACTACGAAGAGTTCATAGAATAAGTCGTCAACGTGAAAGTTTTTCTTCGCCGAAGTTTCCATGAAAACGCAGGCGGAGTCTTGAGTTGCACAGTAGGCGGTCGCTTCCTCCGCTTGCACTGTTCTATAAAATAACAAAAGTTTGTTATAGGTAATGCAAAAGTTGGTGCATTGTTAAGGTAAGTGCGATGGCTTTCTATTGAAAAGACCAGAACTACGATAACTAATAATGAACTATCGTCAAGGCATTGTTGATGAACAACTACTACTACGAACTACAGTACTAGACAGTGTATCAAATGATCAATTGACTTTTAACGAGAACTGCATATTCTATATTCTTCAGAATTCACTCAACAGCAAAATTTAAAATGAGTTTTTCTTGCTGAGCGGTAAAAATTCTCAAATTATTAACACAATATTTTGCGCGCATGGCCAATACGTGATTGTGTACCCGTATTTCCACTGAATTGTTTTGGGTTGAGATTTACACCGGTATGAATACAAAATATTTATATTATTAAACTTACTAAGAAAAATGCTGACAGCGAAAATAAATTTATTATAAATTTATAAATATCTCAACAGCATACAGCTGCAGCAACAGAGAACAATTATTTAATACATTTTATAATCGTTTAACAAAACTAAATTCCGTTAAAAAACCAGTGGCGCTAAAACTCAATCTATATATTATGAAATTGTATCTGTTCTGTGCTCTTTTTAATCCGCTAACTGTAATTGATGGATTTCATGCAAAACGCCAATATTTTAAGTTTACGTGCTGTTGAGGAATACATACGTAGTTCATAAAAGCACCGATGTTTAAACAACTTGGTAATTTCCCGTTGCGTGACATATAACAGTAACATGTAAGGAATGAAAACCATTCTGACATACCGTTATTAGCATTTACGTTATAATAGTTAACGAGAAATAAGGAAAAAACGTCTACCGAAACCTCAATATAAGGTGATCATACCAAGTTACGTAAACATAGTTTTTCTAGTAGAACGACTGATCTTGTAACTGTTTTCGTGTCTTTGGGTTTAAAAATGTTTTGTAATATTTAAACTGTTTATTCATATGTCAATGCTTTTAGCTTAAACAAGAACGGCTTTCCGCTTAGAGAGTATCAATAATAAATGGAAAAATTTTTAGATCTGCGCTCCAGATTTCTGTTTCATGATAATTTGTCAATCTAATAGACAAGTAGGTAGGTGAGACACGTTGTCGTATTTTTGAGTCTTAGTCAAACCGGTTTCCTCACGATAACTTTCTTCATCGTTTGAATGGATGTTAAATGCGCACATACAATGAAACTTTATTGCTGCACAGACGGGGATCGAACCTACGACCTCAGACATGAGATTCGCATGTTGAATCCACTTGGTGAAGATTGCTCTATTATGCTTATATTCTATAAAAATACCTACACATATTTTTAGTTAATAAAACATCACAACTGTTGCTACAAGGCTAACTTTTATTAATAAAATATAAAACTACTGGACTACAACAGCATATCAAGGAAATATCTGTACCCACCACGTGAGAGAATTGACATTTCGTTCGTTACAACCCACCAGAGACGAACAAAACACACTGAGTCATAAGATGTGGTTGCCCAGAAGGCATTTCCTATTATTTTAGTTTACGCAATATTTTTTTTTACTTCTAAATATTTAAATTCCCGGTAATTACCTGAGTTCCCTGTCACATTTGTTGCCTGCGATGGCCATAGGTACCCTCGGAGCTTGCCTACGTCCACGACAGTTGCCGCTGCTCGCACTAGCCTTGGTCTCTAGGATTTGCTCACGTAACCGTATCACCTCCTCGAAAGATTCTCGACAGTCCATACCGAATACTAGTACGAATAAATCGCCTGTAAATACAAAAACTTTAAAGCCTGTACAATCTCGTTTTGACAACTGGCAAATTTGTCAAACTTTATTCGTAGAAATAGTTTGATAGCTCTTAAAACTAGATTTGAATTTTATTCATGCTCGCCGCTGAATATAGGACTATGCTAATTTTCAAAATAATATTACAATCTTTCTATTGTTCTCTATAACAGTAGATTTCAATGTATGAAGGGTTTATAGTGGTAAGATTCAGACTAGAGAGACAAGCTTTAAGTATAAGTCCTGTATACAAACGTATTAGATTTTGATATACGGAAGTCATGGTATCCGCTTAGCTTCTAAGCCTCTAATCTAAAGCCTGTGAAGAATAGATATTCTAAACAGACAAACTCACACACTAACTCAGCTAGCTATAAATACATCGGAATACTAAGAGCAGTGGCACGAAATCAAAGTTTCAATATGGCTTGTAGTCGACGACTCTCGATACGCGAAAACAGCAAAAAATGTTGAGGAAAATTGTGCCACAGCAAAAATGTGTTTGTGACATAAATTTTCTCACTTCTGATATAGATAAGCCTGTTATGGAACTCGTTATTCCTCTTTTGTAATTTTGCCCTTGTCACCCTCGTGTCGTTTTGAAATCAAATAAAAGTAACAAAACATTCTATAACTATTTGAGGTGTATTTTTACTAGTAAATGATTTAAAATTTCCGAATTCGAAATTCAATTTCAAGTTTAGAATATTTGGCGAACAATCTCGCGATATCGTAGAAAACTTTACGGCGTTCTATATTCACACATGTGATACGCGAATGCTTTAAATCGTTTCCTGAACTTACCTAGACTCTGAACAATCGAAATGGCATAGACCTAAACATAAGATTTTCCTCTATGTTTATTCTTATTTTTTTTATTCTTTATGGATTGCCTTTCATCCAAATTGTTTACAGATAAACAATGCAGTCGAAAGGTCGGGATTTTATAATTTCAAATTTAGAATAATAACAATAAATAATTTTAACATTTTGATCTGAGTTGGGGAAGAACTTTTTCATTACATGTCCATATACATTGTACAATATTGACACTAAATAAACTTGGCGAGTAAACTAAAAATAAAATTAAAGCAGTTTATTGCCGCACATCACCACTATATGGATCCAGCTCAAACTCAAAATAACTTTATTGATTAAAAAGATGTTAAATTGATTCTGATTTAAATTTACAACCGGTTCGAGAGTCAAGGGCGTAGATAGGGCGAGAAGAACAGGCAAGAAACTCTCCGCCACTCTTTGCTTGTCGAAGTTGCCAAACCAATTCTTCTTTGGGTCTTTCAACATTTCCAATTCGGAAACTATTTATCTATAATTGTTCACGTATATTCGAATTCGAAATTTGTTCATATACATGTTCACATTATACGTAATCTATAGAAGATTAGGAATTCCCATTGGTAAGGTTAATACCAAAGTTGTTTTCGTACTTCAAAACCAATTTGGAAACTACTATTGGTGTAACGGAATTCTAATCAGTCGATGGTTAATAGGAACGTATATTATATACAGTTAGGCTGGATTGTCCTTACATAGTACATTGGAATAGAGTCCATGTGCATATATCGTAACTGGATGTTTTTTAAGTGAATCTTCAAAAGTTACATTTTACCGTCACATTTTTTGGTTACGCGTCACATTATTCCGTTACGCGTCACATTTTCCAGTTACGCACCACCTTTTTCTTGTCCCTACCACGGTTCAAAGAATTCGAGATTCGAAAAATATATAATAACGATAACAATGATATTAACAATTCTATTATAATTAATGAAATTCTGTAATAGTCTTAGTAGTAATAAGGTTAAATGAAATAATTTTATTATTTGTATTCATGATGATATGATATATATGATAAAACAGCCTTTTGTTAAACTTTATCTTATTTAACTTTATTAAACCAATTCATGTAAAGTTGCATCATTTTTCGAAAAATAAGGTCAAGAAGTTTCACTTCTTACGTGTGTACACGCACACATTTTTTTTATATAATAGGGGAATTATACAAACGGGCAAGAGGCTCACCTGTTGTTAAGTGATACCGCCGCACATAGACACTCATATTGCCAGGAGGCTCGCTCTTTTCTTGAAAGACCCTATGTCGAATTGGTTCGGAAATACTTGAGTGGACGGCTGGTTCCACCAGAGTGGTGGAGCGCGACAAAATTGCCTTAAGAAACGCTCAGTTGTGGAACGAAAGTGTGTCATTTTATGATTGAATATCCTTTAGAGCTAGTAATATAATGTTTTGGACAAAATTTTAACAACACAATAATAACCACATGGACTATTGATTGTCAGCTCACCGTGTTATCGCTAAACACTTTATAAACAATTCAAATATATTTTCAACCGTCACAAAGAGTGAGCGCTTGAAACAAATTAAAATTTCAGAAACCTCGTAACCTATTGACAGCCTACGTGGTGTGTAGTTAACTTCAATTATTTTTAACTGGATGAGATTTGGATGTTTGTTTGTGAATTTCGACAATTATTATATATTAGAGAATGTAAAAAAACTGTTATTAAATTTATTTATTCATATTGGTACATTTAAGAACGATAATATTTAAAAACATCGGTCTACATTTACATTTACTACTGAGTCGGTATGTTTCTACTAAATCGGTAAAACAATTATAATTTCTAATATTGTTTATAGGAGAGCGCTTCGCTTGATTAATACTAAATTCAGCTAGGTATTTTTGAAGTTATGTAAATAAGTTGACGATACGTGCGCAAACGGTCACAATCCGACACCCTGAAGTTAGCTTTAGTCAACATTTTAGTTTTTCTAATAAAGTTATAAACGAAGTAAAAGTAAAGAAATCTTCGACGTATGTTTCGTGTGAGAACTGACAACTGTATTCACGATATTTATATATTTATTTATTCAAGTATTTCTGAACCTACATAGATATATTTTTCTCAAATAATATTATAAAAATTCATTTCTTTATTATGTAGAAATTTATTGAACTAGATAATGCGTTATAATGAATACTTACTACATGAATATCCATTTGTAAATGAAACAATATCTTAGTATATTTGCTAATATAAAAAGGAAATTTCTGTAACCAATAAAGCCATACAGTATTAAACTGACCTGAGTAAAAGCTGTATTTATTAACAATATATTTATAAAATTGAGCCGTTTGAAGCTTCCCCCGCTTCTTTATAATAGCCAAAAGTTACTACTAACATTCTGTAACTGCTGACGTGTAAATAAATAAAGTTTTATAAGGACCGTATAATTTGTAGTTATACCGGCACTTAGCCGTTATACGAAATCTACAGGGTGTTGCGAATACTTAAACTTGTCTAACGATCTTAGTTATTCTCAGACAGGTGTTGGGTTGTTAAAACTTAAGCTTTCTGTCTGGTTGAGATTAGTAGCTTTCTTTTTGTTAAACTTTATTTTAAAATAATTATAAAGATTTTTATAATAATTATAAATGAAGTAAATTATCGACAACACATATCTTTGGTAATATTAACAATCAAAAGTAAATTAAATGTAGAATTGAATTTTCATAAAGAATTTGTAAAAATTGTGTGGTATGTATGGCCAAAGAATTTCCAAATATAAAAGCGATAATGGTATTGTATGCATATGTTAGGAGTCACTTGGAATGTACGATCTGGGCCCCACAAGATAAAAAATATTCTTTAATGGATCGTATTCAAAATAAATTTACGAGATACATTTATATGAGGTCGTATGGAGTGTACCCATTTTACCCAGTTATCCAACTTTGTTTGTTTTGTGTATGGTAGGATACACCACGTTAGATGTAAGGAGGGACCTTAATATCACATCATATTTTTTAACGTCCTTTGAGATAAATATACGATCTTGGAAAGACTGGCGCTACGCCAAATAATCACAGTCGGCTTGGTAAGCGGTCGCAATTGCTTGCAGTACCTCAGGCGCGTACAAATTTAGTCAGAGAAGCGTAAATGGCGCACTCTGAATATTATTGCATGTGAGACGGATATATATTGTTACACACTGGCTGAATTCACAAGAATTGCATTATTTATAATTAGTTATAAAAAAGTTTAGGTTTTATGTATTCTTGCTTTGTTTATATTATGTTTCAATTTAATTTTTATATTAATTAGGTATCTATTGTAAAAATAGGAAATAAACAAATAAATAAACATTTACCAAACCTGTCTTATGTTTAAATTGAAACTATACTTCTTGTGTAACAGAAGTAAAATTATAGTAAGTAATTAAGAAGGATTTATTACGTCATGTACCTGAAACATTAATATGTCAAATGGAAGGCTGCCCGCGACACACTTAATCCTAGTGAGGGGTTAGTGCATTTTCTCATTTTTTTATGTGTAGTAAAAAAAGAGCAGTGTTGGCCTAGTGGCTTCAACGTGCGACTTTCATCCCTGAGATCGTAAGTTCGAACCCCGGCTGTGTACCAATTGATTTTCTTTATATGTGCGCATTTATCACTCGCCCGAACGGTGAAGGAAAACATCGTGAGGAAACCGGCTTGCCTTAGACCCAAAAAGTCAAGGCATGTGTCAAGCACAGAAGGCTGATCACCTACTTGCCTATTAGATTAACAGATGATCATGAAACAGATACAGAGATCTGAGGCCCAGACCTAAACAGTTTGTAGCGCCATTGATTTTTTATTTTACTTATTTATTATTTATTAACACATCGTTACATTACAATATAAAAAAAAAATTGAACATAATTAAATCAAAAGGAGGGCAACTGGCGGCCTTATCGCTTTCGAGCGATTTCTTCCAGGCAATCACTGTGAGTAAAGAAAAAAAAATGTATTAAATTATGCGTAATAAAGATATTTTTTCTTTCTTTATCATTACGACGTTATTATTGTTTCTAACCTCTTTTTATATGCACTTAACTTACAGATTTGTAAAGGATCATACATTGATCTGTCAGTGGGTTGGGAGTGCGCTATATACAATAATGAGAGTTAATTGATCAAATTTACCCCAGATTACTATAGATAGTGCTCCACTATTAGGAAGCTGAGCATGACTTTGGATACAAGCCTGTCTTGGCAGCCCCAAATTAACGAACTGAGGAGGAGGATCTTTTCTTCTCACGCACTTAATAGTTTATGCAATTTTTTGCCTACCTCAACTAAATTTCTTGTTGCTTTCTTGCTCATTCTCTTTTACTTTCTATACTTTATGTGTGTTATCCAGATTTAACTGAGCAGTTTGATAAGTAAGAGCGCTTTCAAAATGTTTGCATCAAATTCATATTTGGACTTTGTAAATTTATATGGTCAAATTAGGAGTTTCGAATAAAGCTTAATTTGCTACCCATTCAATTGAGGCGTAAGATGCACATTTTACAACTTCTCTATAATGTTCTTTTTAATCCTAAAACTCCTATTTACTTAAATCAAAATTGTATGTTCCTCTTTAGTGATAGTTTTGACTTGCGTTCCTTAGACAGTCTAATTCTTGAGACTCCTACTCATAAATCAATTTCTTTCTTCAAAATTAACAAAATTCTTTCACTCCTCTTTTACTTTGTATTGTATATATAATAATTCTAATTATGAGTATTAAATCCCAGACAGGACTCGTCTTAATAATTCATAAATTTTGTCCCGATTTAATATAATGACGTCTCATAACCGAGGCTTATAAGGATCAAGTTCTATTTGGAAAAAAATATAATATCATATCTTAATTATATGAAATAAAAATCTGTCTTAACGCACATATCTTTCAAGCTACGAGTATCTTTATACCAGAGTACCTACTGTACTTGTATCGAATCACAGAGAATGAAGTCTTAAGTGTGTAGAGAATTTAGACCAACTTGTCATCAACTTTTCATCACTTCGTAGAAAATGACCACGAAGTACTATACTTGCAATATTTTTCTAGAATAGGTATTAGGTAATTAGGTAACAGTGAAAATGTTTATAATAATCAGTGGCACTGCAACCTTTTTAGGTCTGGGTCTCAGATTTTTGTACCTAGTTTGATAGGTAGGTGATCAACCTTCTGTGCCTGACGCCGACGACTTCGATGTTTTCCTTCACCGTTCGACCGAATGTTAAATGCGCACATAGAAAGAAAGTCCTTTGGTGCACAGCCGGGGATCGAATCTACGACCTCAGGGACGAGAGTCGCACGCTGAAGCAAATAGGCCAAAACTACTCTAAATAATATAAATAATAAACTGAAAATGTTGCCAATACTTTTATTGTTTTTAAAAATAATCTCCGTTCCTCTCTACACATCGTCGCATTCGATGGAACCACTGAGAAAAGCAGTGGGCCCATTCTTCCTTAGGGGTCTCTTCTGTGGCATTTTTGTACGCTTTAACCGCATCGTCAGGGCTCGTAAAGCGAATACCTCGAATTTCATATTTAGTTCTTGGGAATAACTGAAAGTCGCTGGGCGCCAGGTCAGGACCGTATGGCGGATGACTCATTATCTCGACACTTGCCATAGTCAAATATTCACCAGTCCATGCGAAGGTATTTCTGGTCGTCGGTTAAACTATGGGGAATCCATCTGGTACAAAGCTTCGTGACGTCGTGTTCATGTAATATATTTTGAACTAGGCTCATACCAATGCCTAGGCTTGCCTGTACCTGCTGATAGGTCACTCTCTTATCTTCCTCTATCACGCGTCGCACAGTACTGATGCTATCTTCAGTAGTCGCTGTTAAAGGACTTCCCTCACGCGGATCAACATTGAGATTGCTACGTCCACGCTTAAACTCGTTAAACCGTGTAAATAGTGGCACGAGATGGGGCTTCATTAAGAAATGCTAATCGCAGCCTATCATAGCTTCATTGTTGAGTAAGCCCACAACGAAAGTCATAATAAATCATTGACCAAAAATTTTCTCGTGTTAGGTTTATTTTTCACGTGTAACAAGAGTTTTAGATTTGCCGGCAATTCTCAAAAACAAGTGACAAATGAATTATACTATATTAGGGTATGAAAGCTTATCATAGCTTCATTGTTGAGTAAGCCCACAACGAAAGTCATAATAAATCATTGACGAAAAATTTTCTCGTGTTAGGTTTATTTTTCACGTGTAACAAAAGTTTTAGATTTGCCGCCAATTCTCAAAAACAAGTGACAAATGAATTATACTATATTAGGGTATGAAAGAGTTCTAAAAATGAAATTCAAAAAAGTTTTCATTAGAAATGTTTCTAACTGGCCCGTTCTAAACATTTTCTGTGTTACCCACGTATTCGTCATATTTTACACCTTAAGTAAACTCACTTTTAACTATATTAAAAAGCTTAAAATTTTTCGTTCACTTAAGAGAGAAAACTTGTGAACTTTTCCTATTGTAATACCAATTAAAAGTGTTAAAAGTGCAAATATAGACAGAAAAGTGTACATTTTATTCGACACTTGATAAAGATTTACTTAGAATCTAAACATTTCCAACCAAGACTGCTGGTAAGGCTTAGGTTGATGAATTTGCGCTCAGTATAGGACGATGCAGTAACTGGGACAAGTTAATTGCCGTAGAGATTGCCCCGGGCATCGACAGGTGTCTAATCTAGTTCCAAAACCACGCCACGTGATAATTAAATGACATGGAATCATGGACGATCGCAAATCTGAGATGTTTTGCGACAAATAGTATTCAAAAATTTCTATGTTATCTTAAACTCATAGGTTAGAACAGCTTTATACTCGAAGAGCTTCGTAATTTTTTACGGCGTTAAAATATCAGATTCTTGTCAACGTTAGTCACTTTTAGTATAAAAGGAAAAGTCAAGACATCTTGATTCTATATTGTCTTAATAAAATTGCGATTGCATATCATTTTAAATTGAAAAATTAGAACGGAATACTTTATTATTTAATTATATTTACCAATTGTATGTAATTCATAAGCATATTATAAAATGTTACGCTTTTTAATTCAACGTACATTTTATTTTTAAAAATGGATTCTCATGTCGATTTGCAAGAAGTTCCATTATTTCATCTGTCATTATTGACATGGGTATTGTTTGACGTTTTTCCTGACAGTTCGTTATCTAGTGAAACATGCCGAAAATAATGAATTTATTAAATTTTATCTAATTCGAACCTCTTATATTATTCGTTAATTTACTTTCATCCTCATTAACTTATGAAGGCATTAGTATTTGGCAATAAGACATTATTAATTTATATACAAAAGCTCGGCATTGTTACATAAGAAAATTGTGTATGTGTGTTATTGTTGCACATAAAAAACATGAAGTGAAATAAATCGATTTATAAATTATAAAAACTAAAATAAATTTTATTTCAAACTGTAAGGGGACCAACTATGCATATCATCATCATCATCATACAGCCCTTTGTGAGCCTTAGCCTCCTCAAGTACACTTCGCCATCGCAATCTATCCAGTACTTCTCACATCCAGCATCGAACCCCTATTGCTTCAAGGTCCTTGACAAATCCATCCCACCAACGCAGTCTCGGCCTACCGGATTTGGATTTTAATGAGATAAACTAGTCTAGAGTTCTCATCCGCATTTTAATGTATGTAAGTTATAATATAAAACGAAAACAAAACTTGCTGAAAGATGCAGTGATATTTCTAGATTGTTAGCGCGGCTATTTTATTCTACAACAGAGATTTTCTTGACTATATGTAAATTGGCTAGTTTCGACGCTCTAAAGAGATTTACTCTTTACAGTATATTATAAATGTTAAATACATAAATTTTACAGTATAAATGTTAAATATTAAATGACGTCCGTTATACTAGCTCACAAAATAGTTTTCAAAACTTCAAAAGGTAAATAGTTTCATTTTGTTTGACATTCATTTTATAATATATATTACATATAGCATTAACCTATGATCGTGAGGAATAATGCAGAGTCCTAATGGTGAAATATTTTTTTAATGAGCAGTTTTGAAGCCACCACAATTATATATTTCTGCTGCAGCTGAAAGCCAGCAAATGGTGAAAGAGAAGCACCGATAGAACTTTCTCATTTCGTAAGCTAAGACATGGTATCTACTTTTCTCCAGTGGCATTAAAGAAGTGGCAGTGGTAGAAAAATAATTGATATATCGTTTAAGATATTTATGAATCAGGTTGAGAAACAAATTTTAACGTGTTTTGTACAAGTCTTACCAATATCCATATATCCATTGTGATAAACCAGTAGGTATCCATCCACTGTTGCTCCACATCACACGCTGATATAATTTATTAGCCACAGTATTTTTTTCTCTTCCTGTTTGCCTATTAGCGCTTGTAAATATAGTATTTTATTATTCTTTGTGTACCAATGTATCAGTTTGCCGAACGTTGGCTATTGTAAATAAATACATATCCCAAAAGTTTACCGAGCCTAAATAAAAAAAAAACAACAAATATAAACAGCGCAAATATCTATATACTCATATGTTACTATAAACATATCGAAGAGCTTCAAACGTTTGTCGTTTCACACAAAAATTCATTGCAATTGCGCTGTTGTTTCACGTTATATAAGTAAATTGTACTGTAAACTGTACACGAGTTGAACACAAATTCATTTGAATCAAATTAAATTAATTAGGAGAGCATTACCGGCTAACATAGTTCCGAAGTCATGGTCAAACACTACTAAAGGGTTCTAATTACATATTTCACGGTTTCAATTAAACTTTGGTTAAATTGCATTTGTAATTTCTCTATTTGGTTAACGCGTTGTGTTTTGCATGTATATTAAAAACACTATATTTATATTAGTAGGTTTGGCGTTTTTTCAGGAAACATTTTTTTTTATTAAAATAACTATGTGCACTGTAATGAAAAATTGTTTATTAAAACCATAACAATAAAATAAATATAATAAAACGAATATTAAAACAACTTTAAAAAGTTTTGTTGCTGTGGCAGTTTACCTTGACCACTGGCAGCATTTCCTCGCTGTATTGCGATACTTATTCTTTGAGCAAGGAGTGTACCAGCTCTGGGGTCACAAGTACTATCTACCAGACGGCAACTTAATGACTGATTGAACTGAATATTTGAGACGTTTATTGTTTTCTGCCTGCCCTGCGGCCGACCTAACTTTTTTGCTAGTATGAGGTACTGTAATTTAGTTTTATAAACTTTTCGTAACTTTTTTAACATAGACCAAAAATCATAGACAAATGTCACAGATGCAAAACTATAAACAAACAATATTTTCGGCCCTCAAAGGATTACAACTTTACTACAAAATCAAACTATCTTATAAACTGTGTTTTTGTTTTAAAAAATTTAATAAAAATTATAATATAAATATGTAACAAAACGTCTATTGACATTCGAATATGAGAAGATAGTTGTACATTATAAATAACTCCGTAATAAAATAATACCACATTCGTTTTGGGTAGTAATATATGATAAATGTTCGTGGTGATGAAAATTCAACCCTCCACACACTGTGTAGTATATATATAAGGGTGCCTTGTATGGGCTAGGCGGCGCTTCAATGCAGCTTCATAATATGTAAAATAGCGGTTTCGCAACCCAAAATATACATACATTCACTTGGGTCGTTTTAAAGGAAATAATAAACAACCCGGAGTTGTGTCAAAAAAGTGTCAAAAACTGTTGGGTTGTTATTAATTTCGACAAAAATAAAAATAAATATAGCCTATATATGAGTACTATAAAGGACTTATTATCAATGGCGCTACAACCTCTTTAGGTGTGGGCCTCAGATTTCTGTCGGTTTCGTGATCTTTTGTTAATCTAATAGGCAAGTAGGTGCCCAGCGTTCTGTGCCTGACGCATGCCTTTCCTTCACCGTTCGAGCATATGTTAAATGCGCACATAGAAAGAGAGTCCATTGGTGCACAACCGGGGATTGAACCTACGACCGCAGGGATGAGAGTCACACGCTGACGCCACTAGGCCAACACTGCTCTACTATAAAGGCTTACATTTAATATTAGTACACCGACGGAGTGAAGATCTCAAATTTTTCAATTTGACTCTTCGCTACCATTTTGCAATCTTTCGTTTCATCTTCCAATATTACGCATTAAATGTCAAATTTTTGTGGCCTACCCAGGATATTTTTGGTATTAAAATAAACATGAATTTTCACCTTTAACCTCCATGTTTGAAAAGCGTATCATTATTACTGTACGTATATTAGTACTTTAAAAGTCTTATATGAAAAAACAACGTGCCAAGTCTACTAGGCTGTGCATGCATAACATTGACAATTAAAAAAGTTTTGTCCTTGTCTATGATTGAGGTCAGGTGGTCAATAAATATCGCGATCCGATACCTGTCCAATTTAATATATTGAATCAACAGGTCCTACCTACACTTTCAATAGATATTATTGACTTCAATATCGTCAGTAGTCAGAAGATAATTTTTCGGTGTAGACGCGTAATAATAGACGATAAAACTAATATTAAAATAATAAATAGTAATAATAGACGGCCTGTATTGCCGGTCATTAAAAAACATTTGCGTAATCAGTTATAAACTAAATTGTTTTAATAAGCATAAACACAAAATTACTTTACGAAGGTTTATTTTGTAACAGTGTTCCAACATCTTACTCTGAGTGCTCATCCAAATCGACACGCACACAGTCAATAAATATTGACAGATATTGATGGATCACAAAAAATCTAGAATTTATGTCAATAGGCTCAATATTTATTCCTGTCGCGTTTACACATCAATAAACGTTGACGAGATCTCAAGGATTACGATATATATAGACCATATATGCCTATTAACTTATTAGTCTGTAATCCAAACTTACCAGTCAAGAAGGAAAGTCGCCGCATCGCAGGGAATGGGTGATTTCCCGAGGTGTCCAATAAGTCCAGTTGGTAGACTTCACCTCGAATTCTATACAATTTGCGATGAAAGTCCTCGATAGTGGGTGTGTAGCTATCCTCGAACTTGTTCCCCAAGAAACGGGCCACAAGGGACGTCTTCCCGACTCGTGCTGACCTGGACAAAGGATTAATTAGGATTTAACGAGCGAAAACATTTGAAGGCTTAATGGAAATAGTTTTAAGTCTGGCAATAGCTTTGGCCGCGTTAGTGGTAATTGTGTACTGCTTAGTATGTTGGCCTATAGACTCTGAGATGTGTTTAAACCTGGTTTTATATGGTGAAGGGAAACATGAAGGTGAGGGATTTTTTTCAGGAATCCCTAAAAGGATGGTGAAAAGTTGACAATTTGACAAATGTACACACCCAATTTATATCGCAGCTAGTAATTTTAAATAGAATATGTAATTTCACAATTGTTTTATTCGATGGTCTACTTCCATGACGCTGCCTGATGTTTCTCCTTAATGTGACTTTACTTAGTAAATACCAAGATGGAATATTTTGCTATGCTACCCCAGGGACTGGTCGGTTTTCCGGAATGAAAACTTGTAGGGTTTTCTGTAAATGTTACTCTATATAAAACTCAGAGGTCAAGTCATAAGGTTTTTATTAGCAAATTTAATATAGGGGTTGATAATAGATGAATGCAAATTAAGGGTTGCATCAAAAAACATTTTTTTAATTTATGCACAAATAACATTTTTTTGGGTGGACATCCAAGGGTTTGAAATATTCTCAGACTTACTAAATACGCATAAAAATTTCATGAGAATCGATCGAGCCGTTTCGGAGGAGTATGGGAAGAACATTGTGACACGAGAATTTTATATACATATATAGAGATTATAAATATTTTAGAGCGTTTACTATTCGTGAAATACTTTGTTTATAATAACCGGAAATATCGGAATTGGTAATCGGCACGTGTAGAACATTTGACTACCAGGAAACTCTTAATAGGTTTCAGCGCTAAAATTACTTTTATGTATTATTAAAATTCGAGAAATAGTTAACAGATTCATGTAAATAAATTTATGAACAAATGTATCCTATTTGTAAAATTACACGGTGTATTAATGTAATTAAAACTAATCAAACAAAGGAACTCAAGCTTTACATATAATTGTTAAAAACATAACAATACGTATCAATAACAATCGGATTCTTGTATCAGAGTTAATGCTGGACAGCACCAATTCTGTATTGGTATATAATAATAAACTTCACTCACGCCTAAAATGTTGAATTAGTTTCTGTTGACCTAGATCTAGATATACTTATAATTTAAGGTTATTAATGAATACGTAATAAGTAATATATTTAAAGGAAGCATTTTCATTATAATTTTGTCATTAATGGAAAGGTTTTCCTATTAGCTGTCAAGCATTAATTAATTTAGTATTCTAATATTCTCGGTCTAAGTATAGTGATTTTATTCGCTTTCTAATAATTTATTTATTTATTAACACTTCTGTGCACAAACATAATACAATATCATTAAATGAAAACGAAGGCTTTAGGTTTGCGAACCCTTGTATATGTAGGGATTTCTGTTTGTAGTTATTTCTCAATGAGATATTTTGATAGTTTGCACATAGTTACCAAAATATGAATCATTCTAAGAAAAATATCACTGTCAAATACTTAAATAATATTGTAATGAAAGCCACAGCAATAGATTCATAAATCAGAACGAATTCTGGGAATAAAAAGGAACATTTTGCGTATCTTTATGGATGGGAAATAAAGGTACGCTTCAGGATACCTTTTCACGGTTAAAAAAGTAAGAAATCTTCGGGTTATATCTACATTCCAGGGACTATTTGAATGGTTCACATTTTTTTATTCGCTCTTAAGATTTTCTGGAAAATGGACCGTATTTTCAGTTTATACCTTATTTTTTGCGGATTAATTAATATATCAAAACCTATGTTATCTATCCTGCATTAGCATTGACTGTTATAATAAAATTGATTTAATTAAATTAGACAGAAATTTAAATAAATGTTAAAAATTAACCTGCAAGTTCTTTTATTTTCTTTTAATACTACACTAAATATTTTTATCCTCAAACAAGAAATCGAATCAAACTCTCAGAGATCAATTAGAAGTTGTCAATTAATCATAATTAAGCGTATTAATAACGTTTACCAAATTCGTAATTAACATAATTCGTTGGGCAATATGGCAAATAGTTAACTAACTATTATAACATGTATTGTACTATATTATTACTATGTTCGCTGTATTAAACGTAATTCTTTTGCTCGTAAGCCGTGCTTATTCTGTACAAGTGATAGTATCTGAAGGAATTTTAGATGGTAAAATAAATAGTTATTATGGAGATTCCTACTACAGTTTTGAAGGGATACCATATGCTCAGCCACCTGTTGGAGATTTAAGATTCAAGGTAGCTTTTCACATAAACTACAAACTTAATAACTAAATCGGTTAGATATTGGTGTGTGTGTGTGATGTCCGGTAATACCTAATGGTACAGGTAAACTCTATCTACAATTTGTTATTAGGTGTGTGTGTAAAGTTAATAATAATAGTACGGGATTCCTTCTGGGATTTAAAAACAAAACAACTGTGTTATTTTTCTGTAATTCGAACCCAAGACGATACATCAAATAAGTGCCACTCTAATGAGTAACATGAAGCAGTTAGGGAATTACTACACGAAATAGGTATATAAATAATATATTCAATAAGGTTCTAACCTTTTGAGATGTTGTCACTGGAGAATCGTAGAAAATAAAGTGATATATTGAATGATATGAGAAAGTTATGAATATTCATAATTGCTTCGAAATCAATTCTTTAGTTAGTTTATTTTATGAATGTTTTTATATTTTAGTTTTTGTAATGTTTTCTTATAAGTGCTGGTTAAACCTTGTATTTGTATTTTAGTTTTCTTTATGTGCCAATGTATCAGTGTGCCGAGCGTTGGCAAGCTTTTGTAAATAAAATTGTTAATATTCTATAACGATTTTTTTCAGCCACCGCAACCAGCCAAGCCGTGGTACGGAATAAGACAAGCCAAAGCACCAGGCAATGTTTGCTTTTATTACGATACGTCACCAATAGGATATGAAGATTGTCTATATCTTAATGTATTTACCCCAAACATCACTACAAAACGACCCTACGCCGTCATGGTTTGGATTCATGGTGGAGGCTTTACAAGAGGCAGTGGAAATGAATATCAACCAGATTTCCTAATAAGGAAAGACGTTATTTTAGTCACTCTCAATTACAGATTACAAATACTAGGTTTTCTTAGCCTCCAAACAAAAGATATTTCAGGAAACATGGGTCTTAAAGACCAAGTTTCAGCGATTAAATGGATAAAAAATAATATACAACACTTTGGAGGCGATCATAAGTGTTTCATACCATTTAATCTCGCCCATGACGAAAGGGCTTTTTAAAAGGGCTATAACGCAAAGTGGTACTGCACATGGTTGGTGGCCAAGGTCATTCAGGCCAAGAGATACAGCTGTTGAAATGGCTCGCCGAATGGGGTGTAATTCCACTGATGTTGAGGAAATATATGCATTCTTAAAATGCCAACCTCTCAAAGCGTTTAATAAATGTGATATCTACATGTCTTTCGCACAATATGCTAAAGAATCACCCAAACTTGTTTTTGGAATTGTATCAGAGGAGAGCTTTGGTGACGAAGTCTACTTTCAAGGGGATGTTTATGACGCTTTAAAAGAAGGAATACATGTAGGCGTAGATATTTTAAATGGTTATACGGCTGATGAAGGAGTTCTCTATTTTATGGCTGATACGAACTCTTCCAAAGTATTCCAACAAGCTAATCAGTTTTTAGAGTTTTTTGTTCCAGAACCGTTAGCAATAAATGTTCCTTTACTTGAGCAAATGGTTATTGGGAATACAATGAAACATTATTACATTAAAGATGCCATAGTATCGAAAGAGAATATAGATAAAATGCTTATGTATATGAATTTTGATATGACTATTTATAGTACCATATTATGGCAGAAATTTATGGCTAAAAGGAATATGAATAGAAATTATTTATATAAATTTACATGTGAATCGGAAAGAAATGTTTTCGGTAATATAAATAACGCAAAAAGTCTTTTTCAAAGACAGATAGTTTCGCATTCTGATGATCTCATGTACTTATTTCCTATGAATTTGGAATGTGATAGAAATTCCGAAACGTTTAAAATTATTGATAGAGTCACTACTCTGTGGACCAACTTTGCAAAGTTTGGGTAAGTTTTTATATGTTTTAATGAAACCAATTTTTTTTTAAATAAACAAAAAGAGTTTGTTTAAATATAAAATATGCAAATGGTTTAGCATATCGAATATATACTCATACACGTAGCTCGAAGACGGCTGGATCAATTCACGTATTTTTTTTTAGTTATTTAAGTTATTATGGGAAGAAAACTTAAAAAAAAATGTCAGCCGTCACGGGACGTTTGGCAGATGTGAAACATCGAAATTATTTTGTAAAAGTAATATGCAGAAAAGAACATATTGTGATAGGAACTAAATATGTCATAATGATAAAATAAAATATTACGATTTTTTCCAGATATCGATAACTATTTATTGAATAAACATTTATTTTCATTAAATACAAAAATTTACGAAATTATTTCAAATCGTGACTACTTAATTCGTTTAATATACCGTACACACTACTGCATATAGACTGTATATATATATATATATATATATATACCATCGTATAGCGTGTTATACCAGAAATCGGTTTTACGTGCGGCTATAGATGTTTCACATCAAAAAAAAGTTTTATTTTATTCTTAGGTTTATATTACCTCAAAGTAAACTGTGTCTATAGTGTAGCATAGCAAAATGTTCCATATGTTAAGGCGTAGGTCGCGAACGCGGTCAGTTTTGAAATAAATTGCAATGATCGTCGTCCAATTTCGTTTCGTTCTTTTGTTTCATAACATGGATGATACATTGAAATAAAACCGCAATAAAATAATTATAAACTATCACATATTAAAACGGTAAAGTTGCTTTAAAAACCTCAATCCTGAACTCATTAATCGAATTCGAGTTCGAATCCGATTCGAATTCGAATATATCAGATTCTGATTTTAAAGGTTAGGTTTTGTTTCTAAAACATCGAGTAAAGTGAGCAGTGTTGGCCTAGGCTCCTTGAGGTCGTAGGTTTGACGCCAGCTTTGCACCAATGGAAGTTCTGTCAATGTGCGTATTTAACACTCGCTCGTACGGTGAAGGCGAAAAATAGATCTTAAGGAAACCGGCATGTCTTAGACCCAAATGTCGATGGCGTGTGTCGGGTGCAGAACTATGATCAACTTCTTAAATATTAAAAAAAAATGATCAGTTACTTCAGTTCTACGCTATTACAGTTATTTATTAACTTAAATATATAGTATGTTATATTAAATGGGCATTAATAACAAAGTTAATCTTATTGTTGCAATTATTATTTAAAAGTTATTTTACTATGGCAATATATAAAAAAAGAAATACCTAATTATATAAACATAAAAGTAAACGTAACAATAGTATAGTATTATACCAACTACACTTGTATACTAAAAGCTAAAAATGATATTTAATATTTTTATCAATATTGTTAGTTGTTATTAAAGCATTTATAGACTAATTGTTAAAAGGTTTTTAATTTTCAGAGACCCAACACCAAATGACGATCTTGGTGTTACATGGTCACCATATACATTAGAAAAGCAAGTGTATCTTGAAATAGGTAATACGTTGAAGTTACGGGCCTATCCAGAAAGGGAGCAAGAAAAATTTTGGAATACCTTATTTATGCACTATTTGCCGCGCGTTTTACCATAGTCATATGAAGTAAATGAATATGTACTCTTAGTTTGAAGTTATTTTCACATAATACAAGTTTAATCCTTTATTTGTATGTACAATTACCGTTACATGTACCGCTTTCCGTATCCGTATGCCGCGGTATTTCGTCGCTATAACGCGGAGATTTTTCAAGTTATATTGCCGCTGTGTGAAGTTTATAATAATTTGTCAAGTTCATAAATAGCTTTGCGTATTTTTGCACCTGTTTGCGATGTTATATAATTTATCATAACAACTTCATTAAATTCGTGTTCTAGTTATTAAATTGCTAACAAAAACGGTATTACGTGAGTATTCCTACAACGCGACTCCCTATAATGAAAAGGGTGTTAGGTAGACAAATACATAGATATACAGAAGCACCACAAACTCAACCAATGAAAAATGCAAAATACTTTCTGGTTTCGTAATACATGGGTAAAATCCTGGGCCCCAATCCCAGCGATTAACTTTTTAAAATTATATCAACACTGTTATACTACATTCCCGGACTTATGTAGGTGGCTTTACGAATACCGCCACAGTAATGAAATACCTGAACAAAATATTCATGTTTATTAAAATTGAATGACAGAAGTGAGTGATTGATTGATTTTATCAATCTATAATTAAGATTTAATTTTACGTTTAATAGTCTCTCTTTTTTATTGCTATATACGCTTCTAATTAAAACGTCTGACCATAACAAAGGTTCAATTTACGTTTAAGAAAACCTTAGCGTCTTATTCGTCCAGTGTTATTGCAAAAAGCCTTTTTCTTTTTAGCCACAGAGCATCAAATAACGCTTTTAAGAGCGCAGCATCTAACAGATTGTCCTTCATTACTTTCCTCTGTAACTTAATTTGAACTTGGTTGTTCTTTTAAAAGAAAGAAAAACTTTTAGTTTGAAATATCGTTTCTTGCCTTGGTTTGCGCTCTTGCTGTTTTATTAATATTGGTTAAAGTAGCAAAATTCCCGGTTTATTTCAAGTAGTCATTTTATTACATTGTATTGATACATATTAGAAAACATACAACTCTAAAAGATGTGGCAAACTTTTCGGTTATAAGCTCCAATGGTTAAGGAAATCGGGTTGTCTCAACAACGCGACGTGTGAGAAACGATTCATAAAGGTCATCTTTTAGATAAATATATAAATGATACATAAAATACAAAGGTTTTTATTTATACTTTAAACATTTATTTTGCATATTTATAAAGTTATTTAACATAGTAACATTCTTGTACAAAGTTAGTAATTTAACTTAAAACTCTCGTAGAACACATAACCATTAATACATTTAGAGTTCAGGATGAAATGTTGAAGGATTTATCAAGTCTACGAGAATAAATCAGTCTTTTGGAAGCCTCTAAGTGTTTACTTGGGTCTACAAACTTGACCTAAACCGGAGGCAAATATTGCCACAGCATTATCATACAAAATTAATTTTATCATCAATTTCAAAAGTATATAAAAGATGTATTTTAACATATCACGTTTTAAAGGTCATATGTAACATAGGATTAACATGAATCTTGAAGTGATTATCGATGCAAAGTTTGCGCTTTTTATAACGAAACCAAACTCCGCTTTAAAATATACCTGCACTATACGAGTTAATAACATTCAGTCCCTCGTAAAATAACATTCCAGGGTGGTATTCAGAGACTCCTACAAGTCACTAAGACATTTTTCTTTGGGATGCATGCAATTGAACCAAAATTTACTGAAATTTTAAATTATTAAAATTATATGTCGCCGACTCATTAAAAGTATTATGTATTTGATCAGCAATACATTACACTACAGCCTTATAGTGAACGTGTTTGAGGAGAAAGCATTTCGCCGTTTTTGCATCCGTTTGCGCGTTCTTTTGTTGGTTTTGTTAAATTAGTTAACAAAACAATTGATTATTAATTTGTTGATCTGGTACTAATGTATATTAAACAATAAATACAATACTTTTAATGCTTCTTGTTAGCCCCGTGTGAATTTCGTGTTTGACCACATTGTGACCAATGTGTGTTTCAGACACTTATTTGCACTAAAACTCTGCTGAACCATATTATTATTAACTACATTCGGTTTTTGAGCTTATCTGGTTTATATTTAAACTGTATTTTATGACATGTAAGGACTCTGCTTCATGACTTTAAAGCTTCGCGTTGTCCATCTTCTATATATTATATTCTATTTTCCCTCGTTGTGGATTCTTCCAAGTAAGACGGCCCGGATGATATTAGAGGTATTTAGAAAACTCTTGTGACTTTAATACCAACATTAATTCAACCATGAAGAAATTTGAACCCAAGTTACATCCCTGTGCAAACGTGGTCTCATATAGTACATCATGTATATTAGCTATCTCCGTAAGCCTTATCCCCCGCTATAGGTCGCTATCGCTAATTGGTTCTCAGGCTGCGAAGCCTGAATCATTATAAAATTATACACTTTCACAAAAAGTTGAATTTTCATTAACTAATGAAAATTAGAACAATATAACTTGGATGTTAAGCAAAGGCTTCAGCGACTTACGCTTTGGTACAAGTTCAAGTTTATCTGAATTCTCTCTGTGGTAAATTAAATAACTAACAAAATATGTAGGATATTATTTGTACTATCAGACATAATAATTATTTTTGTAAGATTTTTTTTACTGAAATGCACATCAAAATGTCATATCATAGAGGTAACATAATACAGTTATGAATTGATAAAAGTAATTATTTCAATGTGGTGCCAGTCATCAAATTAAGAGCATAGAGCGACCGAGCAAAACTGGTTAGGAAATACGCTTTTTAATGAAAAATTTTTGTTCTACAGGATCGGTCTGAGAACCTACAACCATATAGGGCTTCAAAGAACATTATGGTTTACGTTTTCGAGTTGGTTGAGATAAAATCTTGTAAGTTTTAGCATAAATATTTAAATGAATAATTCAAGGAAACCGTAAACCTTACTGAACTTTCATTCCTACAAAAATAAACCCCATTCGACTCAAAATGCAGAACTCGTTTGTTTCTCGTTGAGTGTTTCTATCTAAAGAGCACATTTGCACAGAATAGTAATCATTTCACTTGTAATTACAGTTGTTCTAACAATAAAGTTTCTGTTTATTTCGATTTCGGGTCAGAAATTAGAATCCTAAAATAACAAAACTCACAATTGCCTGGTGAGTAATGATTTTCCTATTAAAACCCAAATAGCAATTGGCGTGAGCTAAAATTAAACTTCCTTTTATAATTAAACTCTGTGGCACTAGGTCCACAGTGTTTAATTACTTTTTTTTTAATTTTAGCGTGTGACTCTCATCTCAGTTCGTTCGATCTACAGCTCCAGCTCCAGCAGCACCAACCTTTCTTTGTATGTCTGCATTTAACATTAGCTCCAACTGTGAAGGAAAATATCGTGAGGAAACCGGCTTGCCTTAGACCCAAGAAGTCGACGGTGTGAGTCGGATACAGAAGCCTGATCGCCTCACCTATTGAGTGCCTATTAGATACAGAAATGATCATGAAGCAGATACTGAGGCCCAGACCTAAAAGGTTGTAGCGCCACTGATTTATTTATTTTATGTTTAAGCAAATTTTGCTAAGTGTCACCTAAATTACAAAGGTATCTAACAACTCACCATCTCCTACCAACGTACATTTTAAACCCAGATGTGCTCTGAGCATTTTATAATATTACGATTTACTAACTGATAACTACTACGAGTACTAACGCAATTTAAAATAAGTTCTTTACCCGTCGTCAAAAATCCATTTAGATTTATTGAGGTATAGCAGAAACTAAAGAACTAACTCCTTATTAAAACGTAAGTAACGAGTAACACTTATAGATGTCATCGTACCATGCTTAAGTAAACAAAGTTAAATATGAAAACGGTCAAATCCGTGTTTACAACTTAGATAATGTTTTATATGTAATTGAAATGTTATTAAAATAGATTATTTGAAGCTAATGTATTTCTCATTTTACTCAAAAGAATACAAATCTTTATTAATGGTATCATCAACGATTTATGAAAGATGTTACTTTGTAAAACATTATCTAAAAATGGTACAAGAATCACAGAATCCATATATTGGGAAATGTTATTACAAATGTAAAAAGGCGTAGGCCAAACACAGTGCTTCGTTTTGGCGTCGGGAGTAAAAAACGTATGTTCTAAGATGTGTCCGGATTTATGAGTCCATGGAGAATACTGAATGATATAATCACTGAATATGTTTTTATTTTTTGGTGAAAAATAGAACAGTCTTATTGCTGTTACTCGTCTAAAACTTCTTATCACAGGGTAAATGAAAAAGAAAGAGTGCAAATCAAATGATACAATCACTATGTACAATCTCTATGCAGAAAATTATATTCATTTTGTGTTTAGATTCCATGAAATAAAATTTAGGCACAGACATTTAGATGGCCAATTCTTTCATATATCACATTTTTAATGTTAATACACATTAAATTACTATGTAGATCTAACATAAATCACATAGTGTATTTTATGAACAAAATAAACATAAATAAAATAATAAAAAGTACTAAATATGGTTATTATTTAACCTAAGTATTGACGGGATAAACACCGTTAGGAACGGATAAGTCAAGTAAGTACTCTTGAAACTTCAAACTCGTGTTTGACATCTCTCTCGATTTGACATTTTACTGTTTGCAATCAAAACATGGAAGTTTGAAAATCATCAAATCTTCCTTGTACGTGATTGCTTTAATTTGTTTGCTTAAACTTTGTGGCCCCTACTACATGTTTAAGGAATGAAACAGGTTAACTCGCTTTTTTATTTAGCTGTAAAACCTATGTTCTAAAACTTTTCACTAATAATTAATTTATTATATATTCATATTAAGTGAAGGAAACTATACTTAATAAGGAGTATGGCCTAGTGGCTTTAGCGTGCGACCGTCATCCTGAGGTCGTAGATTCGATCCCCGGCTGTGTACCAATATAAAATACTACTTTATTTCTACAGTCGTGGTCAACTAATTAGGGACATGCAAGATAGTGAAGAACAATAACCGGTTATGTACATACAAATATAAAACCCTA
Organism: Pieris brassicae; assembly: GCF_905147105.1. Taxonomy (NCBI): domain Eukaryota; kingdom Metazoa; phylum Arthropoda; class Insecta; order Lepidoptera; family Pieridae; genus Pieris; species Pieris brassicae. Next base: position 2,781,122 of record NC_059669.1, read on the forward strand.
TTGATTTCTCAGTAACTATTATTTGCATAAATTGTTCCGATTATTATGCTTTAAATGGCTGTAAATAAAAGAATCAATAAATAGAAAAAAGTATTTAATATCAAAGGTTGAATATGTATTCAATTTTAAGGTATAATTCTGTAGCTGGACATTTAATTAAGGACAGTAAACTATAATGAAAAATAGAGTTAAACAAAACTAATAATCTGCAGTATTATAATATCTTTAACAGCTCCATTTTATTACGTGTAAAATCAGTACCCAGTAGCAAAACCTTTGTTAGTAATTACCGCTTGACACCGATGTGGCATAGACATTATCAGTTTCTGGCATGTTTCGACAGGAATGTTTGCCCATGCCTCACAAAAAGCTTCATTAAGTTAATCTAAAGTTGTGGTACGATAAGTGGCTACTTTTTTCTTGATTTCGTGCCAAAGGTGCTCGATTGGGTTAAGGTCCGTGCTATTTGCTGGCCAATCTAGCACCGTTACTGACTGACTGGTAAGAAACGACTTGACTGAACGGGCGGTATGTTTCGGGTCGTTATCATGCTGAAACGTCCATATAATAGGTAGATGCTCCTCAGCATAGGGAAGCATCGTTGCCTCCAATATTGCCTTGTATTGATGTTGGTCTAAGTTACCCTGAACTTTCCTCACAGGTCCCACTCCACGTCCAGAAAATGAACCCCACATTTTAATGTTTCCACCGCCATGTTTCACCTGCTTTTTTGTGAATCTTGGATTCATTTCCGCTTTTACTGGACGCCGTACGTATTGCCTTTCATCTGAAGAAATCAAATTAATCTTGGTCTCGTCAGAGAATAATACATGTTGCCATTGGGCGTAGGTCCAATGTCCATATTTACGTGCAAACGCCAAACGAGCATTTCTATGTTCTTTCTTCAACAACGGTACTTTGCGAGCCACTCTTCCGAACAACCCTGCTTCTACCAGACGTCGTCGAACGGTCCTCGCTGAGACACCAGCTCTTTCGTCTGTCCCAAACACTTCGTAATTAAAATAGAGCCTAGAAACGGATCTTTCTTAGCTAACCTGGTTATCATTCTATCTTCTTGCGGAGTTGTTTTTCTCGATCTTTTTGTTCTGGGCACATTTAAATTTGTGTTATTGCGTCTGACATGTTGCACTGCATTGTATACCATAATTTTTGAACAATTTAAATGTTCTGCTATCCTTCGGTATGGCCAACCATCCTCGACATGATAATTTTTCGTAATGTTGGATCGTAACTTTTATTTTTACCCATTTTTCTTAAAAATATTTTTCAAAACTTAAAATAAATATCGGGATTGCCGCCAAAACTACCACGAAACAATAAGAGAAGAAGTAAAAAAGTATTGATATTCAAATTTTGAAAATAGAACGCAATATCTCAGTGTCCCTAATTAAATGGCCAGCCAGCATTATTTGAACAAATAGCACTACGATAATCTATCAGCTATACAGTAAAGTGGTTTAATGTTTAAGAAGTTGTTATTGTTTGTATAATCGGGCACATAAATGACTAATTATACTTACATGTAAGAGACATGGAATATGGTTTAGACTCGTTGGAAAATAAAAAATCAATTCACAATTCGCTTTAACCAAAGAGTGTCCCTAATTAGTTGACCACGACTGTATGTGCGCATTTAACATTCGCTCGAACTGCGAAGGAAAATATCGTGAGAAAATCGTACGTCAGGCACATGAGGTGATTCACCTAATGGCCCATTAGATTAACAAATAATCATGAAACAGATACAGAAATCTCAGGCCCAGACCTAAAAAAAGGTTGTAGCGCCACTGATTTATTTTGTTTCTTTAAACTATATTTTAAAGAAAAATCAGATCAATTCAATTAGTAACTGTTTAATTTAATTTATTTATCTACAAAGTTTGATACAGAACTACATAATTGTGTGTTGGGAACGTAACCCAGTATAGGAATAGGAATAGTTATTAACAATTTTAATTAAATAATAGCGGAGGCAAATTGTAATCAACTGATAAGAATTTGTGCAATTTATCCTGAGCGAGATGAGAGAATATGTAAATTATAATGAATATTAAATGAAATATAGTGTTCACATCCTAAACAATACCGTTCAACTGTTAATGGTCAGCCGTAATCCCTCTCTAAAGCTCATGATTAAATTGTAATAGCTTTATAGAATAAGAAGTATATGAAACAGATTAACAGTTTTGGTTAACCTTTACTTGCGATATACGTCTCATTGTTATTACGTTTCGTATTTTATTTGTACAAAAAAAAACCAAAATGTTATCTAAATGCATCCTATTTTATTTATTTTATTCCACAAGATTGATTCTTCCTTAAGTATTTACAGCTAGAATTAAAATTAAATTGGAAATCTTAATCGTAAAAAACCTTGATTACGATGGAACAGAATATTTCTTATACATTCATAGACTTTGAATTAAATTCACACATTTTTATTTTGTTTGTTACTTTAATATTTAGACATCCCTTTGTATATGTTCTATCCGCGATGGAAGGCTGGTGACCTACTACCACAGGATTTCTATAGCCCTATAATAAGCACCAGCCTACAAAGACGGTCAATAAAACCTGTAAAATGCAATATTGTTAAGAGGCAAATCTTTATTATTATCCATAGCTAGCATAGAATAACTAACGGTTAAAGGCTTTAATTAGGTAGTTATTAACCGGAGATAAGTGGTAGTATGTAGTTTATACGTTTTCGAAACACGTTGTAATCACGAACGATGGCGTGACACGGAATTCGCAATTTAGCTGCGATCGTCTCTTCTCTTGATGCCTCGATTTATTGCGATTTTCGATGTGATACATCAGTTGTTGTGACGTAACAAGGTTTCCTCCTTCAGCTGTGTGCGATATACATTAATATATGTACCTCTTAACTCCTTTCCATCTGTTAAATCGTGATTTTTATACAGATTTTCAATTTATTTTTTCTAATTGTGATTAAGTCAGATCAATTTATTTTTTATTGGTATTATTTCAGTTGAAAAACTTATATACTTATTATGAAAAGCTGTTACGATGCTTAAGAAAATAATGACGGCTGACCATTAACAGGAAAACGAACAGTTTAGAAAGACGTAAACACTATATTTCTTAATTATTCATTGCAAATATTCTTTGAATGTATGTATAAACGTTAACCACGGCTTAATCGTAATCTGTACCGTAAAACTATATTTCTGTCATGAATACAGTTTTATTTATTTAATATCATTAATAAGGACGCACATATACGTTTACACACTTAAGATAGTTTTTACTTTTTTGTTTGTTTTGTAATTGTAAAAGTTTTCATCTGTAATTTTATCTTTTCATTTTAGTTATGCACATTAGCCTTAGTATTTCTTGCTTATGACGTTATTGTGTAAAAATATATTATTTTTTCTGAAAGATAATGAATATTGATTTTAAAGTGTAAGAAAAAGACAAAAAAAATCAGATTTCCTATTGAACTATTTAGAAAATGAATTGTTGGTAGTATGACGAACAAAAGGCAGGTCAAGTGTGAACAAGAATCTCATTAATATTTAAATAGGGACATTTTATAGTCCACATACAAGAGGTGGAAGATTTAATGGTTTCTTGGAAAATATTTATAATATAAAAATCAAAACTGGGTTCGAATCCTAGAAAAACCAACGGTACTGGACAGAAACATGGCAGTCAAAAGAAGTCTGATTATAAAAAAAACATGATATTGTTACTACAACTTACCCCAACATTACTAGTCGGAAGCAGTTCTTTGGTGGTGGGGCAGTCTCCTCGCAAGCCTGTTGCAAGGGTGCACTCGGCCCTGGTGCTTCCACACTAGCGTTGCCATCCACTCCGGCACCTCTACGACAGAGCCATGATGTCCCGCACTTATCCTTTGAGTCATCAGCGGGCGCAGCAAATTGGCATTTTCTGGGTGACCTCTGTCTCCCACTTGGGGATAAAGAGGACTTTAGGGGTGATGATGGTGCCCTTACGGGGCTCGGTGACGCCTTTACTGGACTAGGAGATGCCTTCACGGATGATGGCGAGACTTTCACTGGTGATGATTGGAGCGACACGGCTCCAGTGTCCGCTGTACCGTTCAGCATCTCAAAGCATTTTTTATCACTGTTATTATTGCACTGTACACTGTATCTTTTGAAAAAAAAAATGTTTTTCAGTCTTTTTAAAAAATAATTATTTTTGTTTATTAAATAGTTCTCAATGTCTACATATGTGTGCTTGTTTGTTCTGTCACGGTGTAGAACTTAATTCTAGTATAACTTGATTGTGTATCAGAATTAAGCTCTAAATGGGGATATTGTAAAGTTTTTAATACAGGATTTGCTAAGAAAAGAAAAAACTACGAACTACGAACAAAGGCGTAGTATTTATTCTTAAATTTTTATTATTACCAAAAGCCTTAGTTTATTTGGCAATTCGCAAAAGTACCATAATTTCGTGCTTTTTGTTTTAACCCTTTCACCGTTCAATTGAAAGCTTACTTCCAATTTAGTGACTCCACCATGATTGAGGCATAAGAATATTGTATGAAAAACTAAGTTCACACCGTAACATTTATATATATATATATATATATATATATATATATATATATATATATATTTTATGTTAGATCAGGCAGACGGGCAGGAGGCTCACCTGATGTTTGTGATAATGGACACTCGCACAGCCAGAATGTTCGTAAGCGCGCTGCCGGCCTTTTAAGTTTAAATGTTTAAATATTTTATGTGTATCTTAAATGCTATAGATTAACAAAAAAAGCTTAATTAAAGTATATCTCAATAAGCTCTTTTATAAAGAAGTTACTTAGGTTTTATTTTTGAAAGTGGTTACTAAAAGTTCACTGCACAAGTAAATTTGAGAAACCATTTCACAGAGCTTCTTCGAGTGTAATTAACTCTAATAAGAAATGGAACAAATGAAAACGTTTCTGGTTTTTAAATTAAGTTTGTAATCGAAGTTCTATTAAGTGCTCCTAACTGACGACACACGAGTTTGCTGAAATATTTTTCTTTTACCATTTGATTGAATTATATCTTTTTTATTTCTAAGTTTTATTACATAACACAAAGTGTCTTTAAGCACTCAAAAGAAATTTTAAGTGATTGATAAACACAGTGGTGCTAGAAATCTAACGTAAACCGTGAACCTAACCTCTGTTTTGTGATAAATGTTTTTGATAGGCATAATATGTGCCACACACCTTCGACTTTTTGAGTCTAAGACATGCCAGTTTCCTCACGATGTTTTCTTTCCATAGGGAAATATAGGCGAGTGCGTCTTAAAAGTGAACGTAGACAGAAAATCAAAGGTGCAGAGCCTTGAACCTACGATCTTGGAGATAAGAGCCACATGCCACTAGCCCAACACTGCTCTTCTCAAAGATCAAATCGTTTAAATAAACGGAAACTCAAGGATTATGTCCGAAGCTTAACTTACTAAACAGTAATCTCTTATGATATTGTTTAATGGTATATTCGCGTAAAAAAGACAATACTAAATACAAGTACTTTACAAAAACTTGGCAAGGACCAGTCTAAAGCACAGATCTCCGTTATCCAGGACGTTGCGACAACTGAATGCTGTCTCCGACACTAGCAATATATTTATATGTTCGCAGAGTGAACTCACAGTAGCGATATTGTGTAAATTATGTGTTTAATATTATATACGTATTTTAATATATTTTAATTATTTATTGCTTCTCGACATTATCGTATTGGCATAGTCTGTAAGGATAATGTATGTAATTATGTAATAAATAAATATTTAATTATAACATATTTTCCATATTTAGTTCTTAAAATTAACTATAGGTTTAAAGACAATATTATTAAGAAAACATTTTTTAAACGGATTGAAGCTATGTATTATTATTAAAAACTTATAATTATTTACATAATTTTAAATTTTTCTGAAGCTATTTTAACAAAGGACAATACTATGGACATTATTCTTGTCATAACAGACAATAGTCACTTAAAAGCTTGAAGGATGAATTAGCGAAGTAGAATTTGACTTTGTGGACTTTCAAATAAAAACAATTAAAAATATTTATTTTCATTTGTAACTGATTATTACATAAAATTATACGCATGAATGCTTGAAGAAATATAGGATAAAGCAATTACACAAATCGGTCAGATAATGTTGCCGAGTATCACATAATGCAATCATCAATATATCTCCCGGGAAAAGCACGCATGTAATCGAATTTATTAAGTAATTTCTCGTAACGTTTATTTTATATACGGACGTAATTTTTATATCGTCATACGAGTATATAAATAATGCTAACAATATAAAATTTTGTTTCACCAAAATTAATTAACAATTTAAATAGTATAGTATTAAATAGTCTTTTGTTAAAATAGCTTTTACACATTAAGAAAAAACACTTTTTGAACGGATTAAAGCTATGTATTTTCACCGTGACCACGCACGCTGAAAAGCCCGCGAAACGTCGGAAAAAAATTAAATTTTAGAATTATGTAAATAATTATAAGTTTTTAATAATAATACATAGCTTTAATTCGTTCAAAAAGTGTTTTTCTTAATAATTTAAATATTTAATCGAATAATAAGCTAAATAGCTTAGAATCAAAACAAAATTGTTTTGATAATCATTCTGTATTTATCACGCCTTTTAGACACTATTTTTTTTTCAAATAAATTCTCTTTTCACTAAGATATCACTGAACATTACAAGCTGGGAGTAATTGAGAATTAAATCTAATCTAATTTATTTTTAAGGATATTTAACATAAACAAATGTACAATAATACTAAATAAGGTACCTTTGTCTTCCCCTAAAAGATCCAAAGGAGGTACTTTAAAAATAATATTTTAAATGAAGATTATTTAACCTCTAATTTGTATAGAAAATACTATATTGCTAAACCCCTTAATAGTAAAGAAAGAAAGGCGAAGATGGTATAAAACAATTGAAACTATTTTAATTTATAATTAGCCTAACTAATATGAATTTCTGGTTTCTAAATTATGCGCTATAACGAGATAATGTAGTACATTGCAGAGATATGGCCGCGCATGCAAATGGAATTCCCGCTAAAATAATTCCAAAAGCGTATTAACTTCTTCGTTCGGTGTTGCCAGAACATTTCATTTAATTTAGTTTGAGTTTAATACGTACGGCTTAATTTGAAAACTGATATTTGTGTGTTGATTCGCTCCGATTACGCGTTATGTTCCAGCAGTATTTTTTAATTAAAATTGAATTTGCAATTCGAATTTTAAATTTTTTGAATCGGACACGAGAAAGAGCAGTTATATTGTCTTTTACAATAAATACATACCGATTACAATTGCAAATATAAACGATTCTTTGTGGTTTTTGACAGAGTTTACAAGCATACATTCTAAAAGTATTTTTATTATTATTCCTAGTATAAAATGTGTTTTCATTCAATTAAAATAAATTTTAAACGAACTTTAAATTAGCTAATAGAAGATATATAATTTTTTTCTGACTTCTGAGATTGGTCTCAGTTATTTCATTTATATGTTTAGGGCAAGATCATGTGCGCCGATCAACAGGTACAAATTATTATTTGGCTGCAGCATGTGAGCAAGGCTCCTGTGTAATTTCCTTTAATAAAGTATCAAACTACGTGATCCGAGAACTCATGCTATAGGAATCACACAGAATATATCTATGCAGACAGTAGAGGACACGAATTTACTTACAATATGCGTAATTGTTTTCTTAACAAAAACGATTATTTTGGGTGTAATAATATATAATATTTATATGAATATTAGCTCTTTTTGAACGGATTAAAGCTATGTATTATTTTTAAAACTTATAGTTATTTACATAATTCTAAATTTTAAATTTTTTCCGACGTTTCGCATACTTTTCAGTGTGCTTTAATCCGTTCAAAAAGTGTTTTTCTTAATGTGTAAAAGCTATTTTAACAAAAGACAATACTATGAATATTAGCTTCTCTTTAAGATCAATACGACCAGTGGCTTAACTGTGCGCATCTCGTCCCTCTGGTAGATAGAACCACAGCTGTGTAGCAATGGACTTTGTCTATGTAAGTATTTAACAGTCGCTCGTACGGTGGAGAAAAACATCGAGTGCAAACCAAAATGACCCAAAAGTCGACGCCATGTGTCAGCCACAGTATGCTGATGACTTAATAAGAAAAATAATCGCATACAGAAGTTTGAGGTTGACAAGAGGTTGTAGCTTAAAAAAACAGTACTACAATCTTCTAGTATTGGGTCTCAGATTTTTGCATTTATTTGTAGTACACACAAAAATTCTTCTTTCACTTTTTTTAAGATCCAATAACTTATACATATGGGTTACATTGGTCGAAATTAACATATATGAATATTTATTAAAAATTTAACGTATAGCAAACTAGAGCTAGATTATTGCTTGATATGTATTTATGTCGTTACGAATCTGATGAACTGTAGCTAGGCGACCAATTCATTTCCTGTTCAATTGGCCTCGACTGTCGATGGCTAGGTCTAACATGGCTATATTTACGTTTTATATTCCATGAAAACTACATTATTTTTTAGCAAGATTGTTTCATTATTACATTGAATTTTCGTATAATGTTATGGCGATGTTATACAGTGATACAAGTGAAGTTTTTTAATGCAACTTCAAAAAGCTATTTTATATTCGCGGAATGGTGAAGGAAAACATCGTGAGGAAAAGTCGACGGCGTATGTCAGGCACAGATCATCCACTTGCCTATTAGATTGACAAATGATCATCAAACAGATACAGAAATCTCAGGCCCAGTCTAAAAAGGTTTTAGCGCCACTGATTTTTGTGTATTTAATTTTGAGCAATTAATAAATATAATATTTCTGAAAATTATGATTGAATGAATTACTCATTTTAGTCAAGCCGAAATAAAATTACTTACATAGTTAATTTTAACCGCATCGAAAACCGATAAAGACTTTGATATATTTCCTTTAAAATAAAACTTCTTTACAAACACGTATAGGACGCCAGAGTCCTCGCATAGGCGTTGACGGAACTTTTAAAAATTGTTACGCTCTTGATAGAGGGATTTTATTTTATTATTCACATTTGAGTGCTATTCAGCAGTCGTGGTCTGCGGGAGACCACAGGTAGACAGATATCTATTTAATATTAGAGTCTTCGTATTAGCTTTCATGATTACCTTTTACTATAGTTCAATCTTAAAGTACATTTTGAAATGAGATTATTTATAAAACTATTCAAATCACACAACGAAAAACCGATAAAATTGCCATAGCAACATTGTGCAGGTGAATCAAGTATTGCGCGTTCACAAGTTTTAATTGGGTCGTTTTGGTGCAAACCTCGTCCAATATGACCGCAGTGAGGGGAGTGACTGTTCAATAAAAGCGTTAATAAAACACGTTTAAGATGGAAAACCAGAGAACGAAAGGTCACTCTTGTATGACATAAACTTTTCATATAATTATTAAAAAGGTTGATTCTGATAAGGGAGAAAGAAGATTATGATAGCAAAATAATGTTTCAAACATACACACAAATATACGCCTGGAGATTCTGACACTGATGTCCTACGCAACAAGATTGTTTTAGTACTGACAGCGACACAAGCGAATTACGTATCACAAATGTTAGATTGGTAATTACTTGGTTGTGTGAAATCTTACAGACAATAGAACAAGAGGTATACATGGAGGTCAAACATGCCTGACACATTATTGGTTACAACATTTTCCTTCGCCTCACTAGCTAAGTAACATTAGTCGTCTACATGGAAAAATCTTCCTTACTCATGGTTCAAATGCACGAATGCAATAATTTCTAAGTCATTGTTGACGTCGCGGTTCTCTAAAAACTCAAACAAGGATTCAATATAGGTCAGTTGTCTTAATCGAAATTTTATATCAATCCCGGAGTCATGGAGTAAACGACATCGGATCTGTGTGATTAGTCGTTAATATGGGCTTTGATGGTCGACTCATAAAATCTAACGTGTCTCGAGGGCCGTTACACGTTATGCGTGGGCCTCGTGAGAAATTGTTAATGACAGTTTCTATATGCTTGAAAAAGTTTCCATCAATTCTAAATTTAAAGTTGCTATAAATTACCATCGTAAAAATATTAAAGATAAATTCAAATTCTATGGACAAGATAAAATTTTATGCTCTGTGGCAAAAGGCAATTTTGTTGGCGTCATTTATAGGTTTTATTCAAAAGAAGTCGAGTAAGATATAAATAATAGGAAAGTAAACTCTTTAAAAACTTTTGAATTATTAAGATATCCGTTCGCTCATAGTCGTGCTCACAACATATTCATAACCGCCGATTTTTTGATGTTGTATATAATGATGCTATTATTTTATGTGACACACTTGAGTGCACATTAAATTATGTTATGTTCTCTAATAGCCTGCAGCAACGTGTTCAGTTTTCCGCAAATATTCATAACATGAGCGACATTATGGACATTCGGCCTATATAATAAATTCCATGCTTCACCACCATTTCTACTTCCAGCCCGGGGTTTCATATCCCGTGTCTTTCTTAAAGCGTGGTGGATATGTGGATTCAAATTTTAAAGTACCACTCATTATTACTACCATCATGTACTGATCCGAATAATAGACTTAAATGACTGAAATCTATGGTAAAATGAATTGAATTAAAAGGTCTTTAAGCACTTATTTATACAATTAAACTATAAAGGAATGACATACAAAATAATAAAAAAGCTGTCGAAAATAAACCAACAATAAATGACTATGCGTTTCGAAAGTACCATTCATAGCAATTATAAGGTTTTGCCAAAGATACAAAACAAGAGAAGAAACATTAAGCAGGCTTTATTTGCGAAGTGTTGAGTTGTAAAACAATTAGCGCTGACGGCGAAATTTCTTACAAATCAACTCTGTTTTATATCAAGTTTTCTCTTTATAGCCAAAGGCTTTTATACCCGTAAACGTTGCTTGAAAAGTAGGCTTATTTTTACACATAACATTCCCTATTGTAAGGTAGTTGAATCTTTAATTCCCTCTTCATAGCATTTCAGTATTGGGGAATTCGTTCATGTTTTAAAAAAACGTTTTATGTGCGTTGTGTTGATGCTTTTCATGTACGTATATTGTTTGAAAAGGAAGAAAAATTCCGGAGTATAAACAATCAATTCATATGATTTTTTTATAAATTTAAGAAGATAAGAAAAATTACACAATACTGATAAGAATAAAAATTAATATTAACTAAGCCTCAAATATACCTTGAAACATACATCTTTACAAAATATATAAATTACATATTTACGTATACACTCGCCGACCAAGAATACTGAAACGCTCTAAAATTGGTTCATGGCTATGTTATTAGACATATAATTATAGATAAAGATACTAACGTAGCAGATGTTACAATAAAAATAAATAAACGTAGGTGGAAATGGGCGGGGCTCATGGCAAGAGGAACAGAAAAGTAGAGCAAGAAACAAGGTACTAGATGTTAAGGTACATTGCAAAGAATGGCATAATGCAGAAATGGAGGCATTTGTAGGAGGCCTTTGCTAAAAAGGGCTCACAGATATTTAAAAAGAATGAGATGATAGAAATATAAATGTAAAGACTATTACTGTTATTATGTAGTTAGTTTTATATAAAAATAGATTAACTACTATAACCTTACATTTAATTTAATAGCGACCGATAATTTGGTTGTCCAGTGACACATTACGTATACATTCAGCTCTCAGAGCAAATCCATTATCATGTCGTTGAAGAAGTCGTAATTACGGACGTCTCCTAGGGAGTTGCCTACTCCTTAGTTGCAAAGCTTGTTAAACGCTATTACCCCTACTAACTTAAACCATCGCAGTTATTTGAAAAAAATATACAACATATAAAATATAGTACTGATATTTTTCAGCCCCAGGGAATGAAGCTCATAAAAGGCTCAAATATGTATATTTATTATGTATTTGAGAAGACACAGCTGAGTTCCCATCGCGCTTTATGCTTTTAAATATTTCGTAAGCCAGAAGTAAAATTTGTATGAACAAGACAACACTTTTTGATCTATATTTATGAAAAGTTGACCACAAAGTCTACAAGGTAACACACCTCCGAGCTAACTATCGTTTGAAGAATAAAGGTTTAGGTTCAAGAGGTGTTGAGATTGTTGAGTTACAAGAGCCTTAAGTACACTACCTCATTTCTAGTAATTTGTTTCCGTTGTATTATTGTATATACTTTAGTTATTTATATTCCTTCCAGGGAACTCGTAGAAATACTCTACTTAAACAGATGACTTCCAGCGAAACACCCACCAGTTAATTACTTGTTTGCTTCTAAAAGTTATATTTTAGTTCAATATAATATTTCTTGAGAAAGTATAATATAATAATTTTCATCATCATATCTTAAACCTATGTTACGTAATACTGAAAATGTTTAGCAAATGGAAAACGGCTTAATGTAGAAAGTTGCCAAAACTTTTATTGTTTTTCGAAGTAATCTCCGTTCCTATCTACACATCGTCGCGTTCGATGGAACCACTGAGAAAAGCAGTGGGCCCATTCTTCCTTAGGGTCTCTTCTATGGCATTTTCGTACGCCGTATCTTCCGGGCTCGTAAAGCGAATAATTGAATTTGGTTTCGGGTTCGTAGCAATATATCCATCACCTGTGACGTCATAAAATACAGCATTGAGTCACCGCCTTTGAACTTATCTAACATTTTGGCGATACCAGTCCATGCGAAGGTGTTTCTGGTCGTCGGTTAGAGTATGGGAAATTCATCTGGTACAAAGCTTCCTGACGCCTAAATGTTCGTGTAATATTTTTTGGCCTTGACTCATAACAATGCCTACGCTTACCCGTATCTGCTGATAGGTCACTCTCTTATCTTCCTCTATCATGCGTTGCTGTTAAAGGACGTCCCTCACGCGGATTGAGATTGCTACGTCCACGTTTAAACTCGCTTCATTAAGAAATGCTGATCACAGCAATATCATAGGTTTGTTGTTGAGTAAGCCCACAACGAAAGTCATAATAAATCATTGACCGAAATTTTTTTCGCGTTAGGTTCATTTTCACGTGTAACAAGAGTTTTAGATTTGCCGCCAATTCACAAAAACAAATGACAAATGAATGCAATTTAATAATAATAATATACTTATATATACCAATAGTTCTAAAATTGAAATCCAAAAAAGTTTTCATTGGCAATGTTTCTAACTGGCTAGTTCTAAACATTTTCAGTCTTACCCACGTAAAATATTTCTCATATGAGATTAAAATCTAAAAAAGAAAATATCCATTTAAGATGTAGTTCTTTAACTTTTTCGTTATATTTATGTAAGTTACCATGACCATGCATCTCAAACCGTTCTCGAAAGAAATAATTTTTAGTAGGACAACTGTTGGCATATATGTATATATATATATATATACGATCTTCTCAAAAAAACTTTGAACGTAAGCCCGCAGTACATGATATATTCATATAAGTTTAATTATACTTTAGCAAACTGTTATGACGCAATAGGATTAATGATTTGGCTTATCACTTTATTGGCACATTATATCTCCCCTCGGTTTTTTTTATTGAAGTTGGATATTTATAGATTTTACATAATTTGCCCATTTTTGGAGATTTTAAACACTCTTTATTCTTAACATATAAGCATATATATATATATATATACACATTTTATTTATTTTTTATGATTTGATTATGATTATAACTAAAACTTATATTTATTAATTTAGGTGGTAACATGGAATAAAATCTTCCTGATCCAATTGGAAATTTGATTCGGCAATAAAACATGTTTTTTCATTTTCATGGCGATCACGAAATTGCCTTAAAAAGGTGATCGCCAACGTGAAACAGATGCAGGAATGCCTCACATACTATTTTGAGTTTACAAGACAAAATCAGCACTAACAACATTGTAAGTAATGATTTTATTATCTTTACAATCCAAATACAGGAATGCCACAATTCTATATTTTAAAATATTTAATTATGTATAATTTATCGTAAATAAATTTAAAACTACCATGTAGTTTTAATATAAAGACTATGTACGTTAAGCTTAAGTAATTAGATAAAATTGGCATTAAATACAGGAGTGTAGTGGCAACACAACAGAAGATAGCTTTTAGTGTAGATAGATGTGGATAGCACTTAGCCTAGATTATCAAAATCGACCTGGATTTGAAATCGACATTGGCTGGTGCGATAATCAACGAATACTAGACTCATAATTGTAAGTTACTCTTAGGCGTGCTATCAAATTACTAGCTAGCTATAAAATGTAATGGTTTTTGTGTTCTTGTAACTCAAAAACTACTGGACCGATGTTACTAACATATGTGAATTTAAAAAAACGTTTAAAAAATATTTTCAGTGGCATCGGCCACTAGTAATACATATGTATTTAAAGTTAAAGGCTGATAAGTGTCAACCAGGTTTTCTATTAGCGTAATTGTCCCACTCGCAAAGGTAAACGTCCTGAGAAACTGGTATGTCTTAGACTCAAAATGATCGTATGTCAGCCACATAGTGCTGATTACCTTCTTGCTTATAAAACTATCACAGAAACAGAAACAGTTGTAATTGAGATCATGGATTATTATTAATGTATATGAAGTCCCGTTGCTTCTCAGCAAGGCGTGGGGTAGGTTTTAGACAACGTTTGTTGTCTAAAACACATGTCTATCTTTTGTAGATTTTAGCTCGTAGCTTTTAAGCATAATAGACAAATACATTTTTTTTAACGACAATAGAGTTTTTATTAGCTTTGACAACGTTTTGAAATTTTATTTTCCGAGACCCACGCCAGGTGACTCATGTGTCATTTCTTGATTTTTATTCGTTACTCACCAAACTCAAACATACATCGAATCCCAAGTTTCGTATTAAAAGATTAAGTTGAGGGAAAACCATATGTGTTTATATATTTTGCCGCTCCAATTTTAAACCGGACGTACAAGAATTATATATTTAAACTTCCGTACACAAGCTTGTATCTTTGTTATTTTAATAACAAAAGGGTATTTGATATTCATATTTTTTATGTGGGTGTGGCCAAATTCAAACATTAAAATAGTTGTCAAAAGACAAATGATTAAAAAGACAGACAACATGAATTTACCAAAACCATTATTTGATTTTGAAACATTGAAAACTAATAAATTAACTCAAGTTATTTATTTGTAAAGTGTCAGGTAATAACATTATTTTATGTATATATGTTTATATATTATTAACATTACATTATTTAATTGAGACACGCACGTCTCTGTTACAATAACTTTACTTAGAAAATACATTGAAAAGCCGGCTACTATACAATATTTTTCGAGTTCGCAGTCTGCCTTTTTTGCTACCTGTTTCGGAAAAACTACTTTATGAGTTTTGTCGTTACTTAATATATATTAAATTTATAGTGTAGTAAATAGCTTCATATTAATAAAACTAAAATTCGATCATTTCGTATTTCATTTTGCAAATGTAACCGCATTTCAGAATCGGATAAAATATCCAACGTATCAAATGTCCATCGTAACAAAAGAGCAGTTTTAATTAATGCGTAGTTATGGAAAATATTTCTTTGTAGTCACCCTGGTTTTAAATGCATTTATATTTACAATCTCATAGCACAATAGATTTGAGATTTACAATAATTTTCAATTACGATACAGTATAATACGAAAGGTGGTATACGAGATAATTTTCAGACAGTTCAATTTATTTATTGAACTTTTTGTTCAAGTGTTCATTTATTATGCTGTGTAACTTTTGCGTGTGTTAAATTGTTTAAAATAAACAATTTTATATTTTTGTAAAATTAATAAGATCTTTATTCGATATTTCTGGTATTATGCACCATTTAAATTCAGACAATCATTTCAATTGCATCAACCTAAGAAGCTTAATCATTATCAAATTATTAGAAATTGTTCTACAAATGTAATCTCACACAGGCTCAAAGGTATCAAAAATGTGATAATTATGTATTTATTAATCTTACAAAGCTTAAATTTTTTTTGTAATCAATCGTGGTGTAAGCCTCTCAAGTATTATTTCTAACATTACTTCCCAAACAGCTGACGTAATACTTATAAAAATAACGCAATAGTTTATAGCTGACATTAATTAGAATTACAAATTAAATTATGTTATACTTTGTTAAGGCTTAATCTGTTTTAATGCTACAAATCTGACAAATTGCGGAGTTCCTGGCGTATTCCTGTTACAGACGTCAGATTAGTTGAGTCCTGTGACAAATTACTACAAGATTTGCTTTTTATATTACTCAAGCTGTCAAAGATAATTTTTTATTTATTAAATATAATGAGCAAATGACTTTTATTCACTTTAGATTTAAAAATGTGTGATTTAGTTTTAGCTTTACGTCTATTTTGTTCGATTTCCGGTTCGAGCCCAGATGATTATTAATTTGCTATTTGTTTTCCGCCTCTTATGAAGACAAAATTTTCCCCTCATATAACGTAATATATTACGTATGCCCGGTACGATGACAGCCCTATTGCAAATGTATTGATATAGAAATGACATGGTTAGGCTTAAAAACCGTATATCGCAATTTTTTGAAGTTGTACTTTTGGTGCGTTCGGGAAAAATTATAAGAGTAAATTTTTACGATACACGCGCACAGAGTCGCAAGAAACCGACACCTTGAATGGTCAACATTTTAAAATACAGATGTATTTCTTTAATTATGTAGAAATACTTTTTTTTGAGAAATTTAAATAAACTTTATTTAACTAGATAATGCGTTGTAATAAAACTTTCAATGTATTAAATACCTTTTCTTCTATTGTTAGTGTCGTTTTTTCTACAAACGTAGAATACAGCGAAAGATAAAAAATTTAAAGAGATTTTTATCTTAAGAAAAACACTTTTTGAACGGATTGAAGTTAGTATTATTATTAAAAACTTATAATTATTTACATATTTTTTTCAAAAAAATCCGATGTTTCGCGTGCTTTTCAGCGTGCGTTTCGCGTGCTTTTTAGCGTGTCACCGTGACCACGCTATGTTAACAAAAGACTATACGATTTTAATCTTGTTACGCCAAAAAAGTATAACTTCTAACGCGTGTACATTAAAGTACTCTTTTTTTTGTTAAAAAGACATAATACGTTTTTTTACAAAGTAGAACAATACTTAACATTAGTATTTTCAATAAGTATAAAAATTTTACATAAACCGTCTGGTGGTTAGAAATAAATCGCTGTTATTAACCGTTTGTAATTTCGTTTTCAGTGGACCGGAATAACGAATTTATTTCATTTAAGTTTTCGTCTGAAATTTATTAAATTCAACAGTAGTAAATCCCTTTTTAGATAATAACAAAATATAGTTAACAATTTCTTGCTCTTTTTCTGTGATACAATTCAAAAGGAAATTAAAATTTTAATAAGACCTTATCAATAACAAACGTACTTTCAAGAAACCGGATTAATTAAAAATAAGAAACTATTGGAGACATCCAGAAAAATGTAACTTACAAAGTACCAACCCAAAAAAAATAATAATCCTCCTTTACTTATTTTGACTTAGGAATCCTACAAATTGATTGCCCTTGGCTAGAATCCTCTAATCAATTTAAATTGGATTACTTTAAGTGTAATTTTATTTTTAGGACAGATAAATACGTTTTGTGTAATGGTTATCGTTTAAAAGTTAGTTTAGATTTATTTAAAACGTGATGGCGCATACAAAGTTCAGATTAATGTTGAACAGTCTTTATAAACACAATTTTATTACTTATAATATGTATACTAAATAAAAATCTGTAATGTGTCGTGGTATTTAGATATTTAATCTGCAACGGGTAGACTGCGGAAGGATCTTTAAGAAAAGTTATTTTGAAATTTATCGTATATAATAATTACGTATATAAAAAACATCATCTTTAATATGAATGTATCAGGAAGAGTAATTTATTATGTAGTAATAGTATAAAAATACACATATTTAATATAGTGTTATATTATATGCACAAGAAGTTCTTACCTACATATATTATGAGTACCTAATTATTAGTGTAACGTATTTTGTATTTTTAACACAATTCAACTACGCTTAACGATATACTGCACATTACGCGTAACCGCGTAGCGAGCTACGACGTAGCATCTGTCTACGTCGAGAGTTTGGTTAACACTGCCCTATGTAGCAGGGATCCCAGCTCCGCTTTTTGTATTTCGCATTTTACGTTTTATGAATATAAATTGCCCTTTAGGATTCGTCGTTAGTGTTTTTTCAATCGGAAGCCTGTTTTTCATTTTGAAACTTGGATGATATATATCCGGAACTAAAATGTTTTCAATCACGATAAATATAATAAAAGAAAATCCAATTTAATTCTTTTGTTTAATGCTTAAATAAAAAAAGAAAAACAATAAATTCTTAAATATTTTTTGTTATTACGTAAAAGGAATTTACTTCTGTTGAATTTAATAAATTTGAGACGAAACTTAAATAAAATAAATTCGTTATTCCGGTCCACTGAAAATGAAATTAAAACAGTTAATAATAACGATTTATTCTGTCAATTAATCTTCTAACAGTACATTTTCCTTAATTAAAATTTATATAATTTATGTATATTGACTTCACTATTAAGCTAGATAATATAAAATTACTTTCTTCATTTTTTGTCAAATTACCTTATTAGATGTAATTTTTTCGAAGTGGCAACACATCCTGACCGCTTAAAAGCTAGCAACAGATAACTGTTGCGTTCCTAACCGTCTAATATCACACGCTATAAATCGAGAACGAACCCTCAAAGTTATTATCTAATTCACTTTGTCGAAAAAACAATGAATACTTGATTTGCTTATATTTCATTTTTGTTTTCCAATGAAAACAAATAATTTAAATGTAAATTTTTATTAAAACAACTTTTACTAACAATAAAAATAATTAAAAAGAAAAATTGAAACAAATTCAAAAAAGTTTGGTCCCTATGGCAATACACCTTTAGCCTTAAAGGCTTTTTCTCGACAGCATTTTCTCGTTGTTTTTCGATACTTTTTAGTTGAGTGAGGAAAGCACCAGCTCTGGAGTCACCGGTACTATCTACCAGACGCCAACTTAAATCTTTAATTACCGCCCATGCACTTCTATTAATTTAATTTTACGTATTTTTACTCTACTCAGGTGTTACTTTCCAGGCACCGAGGATTAACCTTAGTGGTTGACGTGTAACTTAAGTGTTATTTTTAATTAATAAATGAAATAAAAATGGAGGAACTGACATAACTAGCAAAACCAACAAATACCGGCAAACTTCTTGAGCTTTAAACAAGGGAGTGGGGGAAAGTTTGCGCAGCGCGGGACACAAACGTTATTTAACTGATTTACCAATCACGCGATCGAAACGTCACTTTCCCGCCGCCCCCCTCCCAGTGATGTCTAAATATCGCTTCTGCGCAGGTAAGGACATTTGTTCAAGATGTTTGCCGGTATCTATAATAACATATTCCAGTAGTACAACTTAAAAAAACGCAATAAAAATATAATCGAGTGGAAATTATTGAGAATGTTTTTTGTTCTTTGAATGAATTTAAAACAACTTATGTATACGTAAGTAAAACATAGATATACGATTTATTAAACTTGCATACGGTTAAAATAATTATATAATAAAGCTACAGTTTATTTAAATAAAGAGCTAAAATTCCACAAAACATTATTCTGCAACGTCATCAAACTGATAATTACTTGTTCAGAAATTAGTAGCGGAGCAATAATTAGTAGCTTTAAAATAATTTTAAAGTCTTATACTTTCCAACTCGACGAATATCCGAAAACTTTGTAAAGTTAATGTTACTGAAGAAAATCATTAACTGTTATGAATACCGACAAGATTATCTATATATCCCTAACATTAATAACGCTTATAAAGTAAAAGGATACGTGATAAAATTTAACGCTCTAAGAATTTGCACGTAAAATCGTTCATACTATTTACAAATAAAATCTTTAATTACAGCCATGTTTAAAAATGTAGCCCGGGGTTCAACCATGACGTCCATGACGCCGGTCAATTAAATCCGTTAATTAAACTGTCCTGCTATCACGTAATGTAAGCAAATTTCTTATGACTAAAACGAAAAATAAATCCATTGAATTTGAAAAAACATTGAATTACTTAACTAACGTAAATTAGAAGGTATATGAACAAAAACTAAAACTGATTTTCAATTAATTATAACATGTGTGTGTGTGACAACTCTAATCCAGAATTGTGTACCCCAACCCGTTTTATGCCATGGAAACAATTGTGATGAGGTTGATAAAGATTTTGCGGAAATATTTACGTCAAGGTGGTCCCAGTGACGTGGTCAAGTTGACTTTCAAGTTAAGAGCATACCGCTTCTTATAAGCTGACAATATACTCGCGCCCTTTCCCGTGGCTTTATAAAAAACCTACACTGAGCTACTAAACAATTAGATCACTGTTATATAACGTAACTTTATATTTACGTGGCTAGTTCCGGTATCCTAAATAAATACGCATTAAGTGCTACTTAGCTAATACACTACTGGCGCCATCGGAGTCGACTCCCGGAGCGACCTCAAAGTGTTTTATTAAGTATATCCATAAATCCTTTTATATATCAGTTTGTGTAATATGTGTTTGTATGGATTTTAATGAATTCACTATCATGTATACGACTATCACAATAGTATATAAAGCCGTCATAATTGTGAATAAAATAAACCTGAATTATTTTTTAGATATAATAAAATTGTTTGTAGGTTTTACTCAATTAGATGACAGTAACAACACAGCCTTCTACATAAAATTGACTATGAAAATTACTGTAATTTTCCTCACCGCTAACTAGCGGACGCCGAAACCATCAGCTCAATATTGAGGAAACTTTGTGCAAAACTTATTATAAGTAGTGGCACTGACATTGTTCATGCCTAATAAGAAATTTAATATTTATTTATTGTAAAACAAAATCCATAAAATCGTATTCAAATACATAAGTAAGTGATCTAGTTTCCAAGTCCATTCACAGATTTTACATTAATTATTTGGTTTCAAAGCCTAGACTATACCATACTACTAGACTATACAAATTTAATTAAAATTGTATAATTGGTTCTTGTAATGCATGCAAGTTTTATTTAAAACTAATCAATCGAAATGTACCACTTCCTTTGCTAATGAATGACGATTTGTTATTATTATAATTAAATATCGGGGCAGAAAATATATTAAATTAATTATTATAAAGTTGTGGCTAAAGGCGTTTCAATACAGTATATTTATTTTCTTCGATAAAAATAATATATACAAAACACACATACAGGATGTCTCAAATACCCTCAGGTACCCGAATAATGTACCATTATTAGTGGTTGAAGAGTTTAATATTTTTTCTGTTTTTGGTGAATTTCCTTATTTGGGTAATTTTTGGGTGTATCTTTGATAATAATTGGGTCCAATTGAATGGCCCCCAAGGTCACCTGACTTAACAGATTTCTTCGTGTGGGTACACTATAAAGAGATTGTATACTCAAAATTATCAAGAAATATCGAAGATTTGCTAAGAAAACTAAATGAAGCTGAAAGGACCTATGAGGTGCTTTACCCCCGGACCACCATCACACCATAGTTTTTGGGACACCTGTATACATAAATATAAAATTTATTATAACAAACATTCAAAATTGTTTTGTACGTGAATTAATTACTTTCGTATTATCGACCCTCGTCAATTTCACCGAAACGTCATAATGAGAACAAACTTTGCCAAACATATTAATAAAAATTAGATGGCGACGTGAAATATTCTAAGAGGTCTTGATATTTATAGGTTACTTTACTATATTAAGAAGGAATGTCCAAGAAATGTTGACCATAAATCCAATTAGAACTTTAAAAATAAAATAATAATAATAGCTTTTTATTTCAGCTACTTTTACACTTAAACACATTTATATTCCTATCATTTGTATCTGTCTTTTTTGGCAGATTATGGCTAAAACAGTACTTCTATATTAGGTAAATATTATTTACTTTCTGACTTAGAAAATAAGGATAGTATATACTTTCTTTGATGTAAAATACATCTTACATTTATTGGTTCGGGACTTAATTATTTAGATATATAATTTCATAGACGTATCTGAGTACAGCTGAATATAGATGAAGATATTAACAATTTGTGCGTTTATATGTGTTAAAAAATAACATATTTTACCGGTGTAAACAATCATAAGGCATTTTATCGATTTAGTATGTATACGTTCACAACTGAGGCAGTTTTTGCCACGCACCACCACTATGTGGCACGTGGCCTACTGAAGTATTTCCGAACCTATTCGACTTAGAGTCTTTAAAAGAGTATACTGATTTTTAAAAGGCATCGCATCAAGGGCCCTCTGGCATTGAGAGCGTCCATAGGCGGCGGTATTACTTAACGTGAGGTGAGCCTCCTGTGTGTTTGCCCCCTGTAAAAAAACGATTTTATCATTACAGATCAGATCAGAAATTCAGAGAATATATTATTTATTTGCACAATAAGTGATAACAAGAAAACACCATCACCTTTGGCAACCTAATTGAGGAAAAACGAGACTCTTAAATGCTAATTAAATTAGTACTTACTAGCTAATTAAGTACGTAAAATATTTACTTAAAGAGAAGGCAATAGCACGAACTGAGTTGACTAATTGCTTTCTCCGCCAATACCAAGTAAGTTTTTTCTAATCACTAGAAGACAAATTGCTAGTGAGTAGCGTTTTACCTGCTTTTCTGAAATCAACCTAATATATTTGCAATAGAATTAGTTTTGCGTTAACTACAAAATCTCTACGTAACATTTTATTATTTAGATTAATTTTGTTTTACAATTAATGTCAATTGCAATATTGTTAAAAATGTTTGCATTTCTTTGCATACCAGCGACTCATTCATTCGTACGAGAAGCTGAAACCGAAAGGAATACTTTCGGTTTCCTGTAAGTCAGTAGTTTAATAATATAATTGTAAATGTTATGTAGAAATTATTACGTCAAGTGAAATCATTAATATGTCAAAGAGAAAAGACTAGCTGCCCACGACACAGAGAATCCTAGTGTGGGGGCTAGTTTTATTTTTCTTTTCTTCATACATAATTTTATGTTGTAATGTACATGTTTTATATTTATATATTGTTTTATATTTCATATATTCTTCTATTATACTTACTAGAATAATATTATTATTCTTACTATTGTATACTTATTAATGATATACAATAAACATATTTAATACTTATTTAATTACTCTATCCATGGACACGACATTAATGTTTTAAAGATCTAGGCTACATCTCGATAAAGTGTGCAAAAATTTCTTTGTTAAATACACGCCAATATATTTGCTCAATAGATATTTTAATATGTTTTTTATTCATAAAAGACACGAATTTACCTTTCACTATTAACCGATATCCTAGTAATTATAATTGTTACAAATAGAAAGCTAAAATACATTTATAAAATGAGGTAGTGTACTTTTAATACTGGCAGCATTTCCGGTGGCCGGAACCATGTACCAACTTTAATATTTAATTAGCGTCGATGCACTGGAACCGTACCACCCAACAATATCTACTCCAAAGGGAATAAAAGTGGAGAAAACACTTATAATTTGTCAATAATTTTTATTCGCCATATTCTCTATTCCATAAAAAAATCTTGAAAAATGAAAACGCTTGTTGTGTTTAGTACAAAGTGTACACTTTAGACATTTCAGAGTATATCATCATCAACGTATATTTAAGAAATAACTATATTAACTAAAAGGGCATTCTGCATTCATAAACACAAGGAAAATGAAAACCGTTTGTGCGTATTTTATTTTCTGTTTGTCTGTTTTTTATTGTATATTCAAGGTTTGTTTAACACAAAACAGATGGTTTTATTATATTTTTAGTTTTGTTTGGTGACGCTATTTCTACAGATTTAATATATGTATATTAAATCAGAGCGGTGTTGGCCTAATGGTTTCAACGCGCAACACATCGATCGTTCGATCTTCGGATGTGCACCAATGAACCTTCTGTTTAGGTGCTTATTCTCACTATTTAGAAATCAAAAAGTCGACGGTGTGTGTGTCTGGAACAGAAGGTTGATCCCCTACTAGATTATTAGAAATTATTTTGGAATATTAGGACTAACACAGATACCGGCAAACTTCTTGAGCATTAAACAACGGTGTGAGGGAAAGTTTCCGCATCGCACACAGCGCGGCACACAAACGTCAACTGATTTACCATTCACGCGTACGTCACTCTCCCCCCCCCCCCCCCCCAAAATCGCTTCTGCGCAGGCAAGGACATTTGTTCAAGATGTTTGCCGGTATCTATACTTTAGTGTAAGGTGTCCATACAGAAATATTTTACACATTTTCTCTACATTTCACTATTACCTATTTCGAGTTAATATTAGTCATGTAATTAAAGTGTTTCTTTAGAATATTGTGTTGCTTACAACATTAGCTTTCGTTTTTAAACAAGGTGATAGTCAGTCATATACCGCAAAACTCCGTGGTGTTCTAAAAACTAACTGACGACATCGCATATAAAGAATAAATGCGCTCAAATGAATTTTATTAGAAAACAAACGAGCTCGCATCGAATTTATAAGATACGTGACTGGTTTGATCTGAACATAAAAGTGTCGAGGTTAGCCGATATGAATTCAGCTTGTGTTCGCTTTACAAGGCGCAATATGCCGTACATCAGAACAACCCTTGATTAGAAGCTCAGCACGTCTCGTTGAAGTAAATATGTAATAATGTTACGTAACTACATATAATTCAGTAATACAATATATTTAATGATATGATAGAAGAAATGTCTTCAGTTTTAATGGCTATGATCTTGACTACCAGTACTTAACTTCCTTCTATTTCAATATTCTTTCAGGTATATATCTGCCCTTTTTTGTCGAAAGCCTCCTCCAAATCCTCCTATTCCTCTCTGCACTGTGCTACTCTCTGCCATGTAACACCTGCCGTTTGCTGTACCTTGGGCATCAGTTTAGAATACTACTACTTAGTAGTGGGCCAACAAGCTTTTTTAGTCAATCGTCAATCTAATAGGCCTCCTGTGCCTGACACACGCCGTAGACTTTTTGGGTCGGATTTCCCACGATGTTTTCTTTTACCGTTCGAGCGAATGTTTGTGTCTAATTTCCCGGAGGTCTAAATTGGATGAATCACGATGCTTCTATTTAATAAATCTATACCCAAATAACATTGTAAAATATATGTAAGTGTGTGAAAATGAAGAATTAAAAATAAAATTGTAGTAAATTATATTTTGTATAACTATTTATTAGTAGTATTTGTAACACTACGTTGCATACTAATAATTAATAAAGTTGACATATTTAAATGAAAAAGAGGGCAACTGGCGGCCTTATCACTTTCGAGCGATCACATCCAGGCAACCAACTATTTTAGATGTACAGATTAACTCATATTGTATATTAAGAGATACAGTCTTGGATGATCGTATGTATACTTAAATCAACAATATAGTAATTCTTAACAATAATGATTATTATGTTATGAATTTTTGTATAAATAGGACTTTAAAGCGAAAACTCAGTAATTAATTTAAGAGTATCCGAGATTACATGGTCTGAAAACAGTTAAAAAACTCCATCGCGATCTTTATTCCAAAAATATTTACAATTCCAATGTTATTACCTATATTTATTCTTACTGCATTAGTGTTCGAATTTATACCTGTTTCATCATCAGACGTACATCAGAATACGAAATTTCACCCATCTTTTAAGGCAAGCCGCGCACCACTATGTGGAGCCAGTTGCCCTCTGAACTATTTCCGAACCTATTCGATTAGGACCCTTAAAGGAAAGAACGGACTAATTTGCGAGCCCTCTGGCGTCCAAAGGCAGCTGTATCACTTACCATCAGATGAGCTTGGCCCTTTTTCTATTGGAAAAATTGTATCATATTTTGTTGACATAAGAGATATGGAGGACAAAAACTGAATGTTTTATTTTATCCTACGTCAAAACAAAGTGGAAAATTCTAGTAATTAATATATTAAAGAAATGTTTATAAACAATGGTGATAGCCCTACGCTCCGAGTTATTACGACTTAAACGAGGCTTAGGTCACAAAATGTGCTCGAGCTGCCCTACTTTCCTCATTCTTAAGTTTTACAGTAATTACTTGGGTGTAACTGAATTTCTATGTAAATTAAGGGACGGTAATTTATATTATTTTGTATTTAGACCCGGGTTATATGAGATTTAGCGCTTAGTTGTTTATTAACAGCCGGATATAAAATAGGTGTTCCGGTTACAAGTAATTAATTACGAAGTTCGCGGGGCAGCTAGGTTCGGTGTTCGGTATTCCGGAAATAACATTTTTAGGCTTTTCTGTGAATATCTGCATATATATAAAATTCTCGTTTCTCTATATAAACCTCAGAGTTCAAGTCAAAATTTTTTAATTAAAAAATAAATTATAGGGGTTGATAGTAGATGGGTAAACATTTTGGGTGAATTTTTTTTGTCTAAAATATAAAACAATAAAATCTTGGGTGGATACCCTTTATCACTTAAGGGTTTGAAGTATATATAGTAGCCGATCCTTAGACTTACTGAATATGCATAAAAAAATTCATAAGAATCGGTCGAGCCGTTTCGGAGGAGGAGGAACGAACATAATGCGTACAATTAATAAGTTTACAAATATAAATATAAGATTAACTAAAAGGCTTACAAAACAAAATAACTTAACTTATGAATGCCTTCCTGTAATCGGATGGGCAGTCCGAGAAAATACCAAGATCGTTTGGGACCTGTAGCCGATTGCAGTGTAGCCATTCTGTTTAGTGGAGTATAGAAGCCCAAAAAATCAGAGAAAAAGTAGTTTTAGTGTTACAAGTTACAACTAATCAAACACAAGTCTTATAAGTGTGCGTGAATGTGTCTGTTTTTTTTATTTGTGTAGCTGAGAGTTGTTATAAGAGTCTGGTGTGTCTCAGTTAGTTTTTGGAACCTCAGACCTTGCCAAGATACGTCTCTGAAGATTTGAAATCCACTTTTTATGTGATTTGTCTGTTTGTATCTATAGTTTATTACATATATAGTTATTAGATAGTTTAACTATCTGAGAATCCATAGGTTGGTAAATTTTATTATAAAGACCTCTAAATGCAAAGCAACGTTGGCCAAACAGAGACCTTCGTTTTGCTGACGGGAATACGAAACGTCTGTTCTTAGATGTGTCCGGATTTGTTAGTCCATGGAGTTTGTGATATCTTAAACAGATCGCTAAGATGTAGGGGCGGACCTACTTAAGGGCTGAGAGCGGAGCTGAAGCCCAGGGCCCCGTGGACACAAAGGGCCACTAGTCTCCATTGAAAACAATAACTATGCCCGCATTGAACGTAACGGGGAATTCCTCGTCGCTTAAATCGGTGGATGTAATGCATGTGCGTTAAAATTATGGGGGATGTGTGAATGTATAATATTATATAATAACAGCTATTAAATCCGCCATTTCTGTGTGACTCAAGTTTTGTTTGTATCCGTTTTTACAATTGTTGTAATGCATTAAAAAAATCGATAAATCTTGAATATTAATTCCTTCATATGTTTTACTCAGGTGCATTGTTTGGTCTGTCCAACAGTTTTTATTTTACTAATTTAAAAAATAATTTGACTTTTCTTTGAAGAAAAGAACGTACCAATTCTTAAAAGGCCGGCAACGTATATCATGGACGGGAGTATCACTGGTGATAGGCGAGCTCCCTCCCCGATTCCCCATACTATAGGCCGGGTATACTATAGCCTCTTGGCAATATTACCTATTCGTTTATTCGACGGAATATACCTACCTATAGATAAATATTAGAATTATAAAAAAAAATTCCCAAGCAAATTCGAATCGTTGACTACCAGTGACTTTCCGAGCGCTTCATCCCATCTGCATATTTTACGGCATTTACCACGGAGTGTGTACAATGTTGTTTGTATGCCTGCAGTTATGTTAGCGGACGTATCCGCTCCGTGAGATCTAACAGAACTTTAACATCACTGGTTCATCACGGTTGCGAAACGCGTACACACTGTCTAAAATGGCTCTGCCAGCAGTTAACCCACTAATGACAAAGCTTCTTCTAAGCCTCAACAGAACTAACCTCAAAACAATAATAGGGACAATTACGGGCCAGTCTTCTAAATAAACATCTTTCTGTTCTGGCGCGAGAGACATACCTATGAACAGGCTGTTTCAGCGCAGAGGAATCAGTAACCCACGTAGTCCTCGAATGCGTGACTGTACTGTATCTTCAAAACAACCAACTACCAATTATTCAAAGGCCGGCACCGCCCTTGCGAGCCCTCTGGCTTTGGGAGGCGGTATCTAAAATATCCTCGCAAGAATTTATAAATTTGTAATTTATGATTGCTAGTTATAACCGTACGACCGTATAAATAAAAACACAATTTCGCGCCATTTACTTTAATTACATTCCACATAAATAATATTTATATCATTAACCTTCATTTCTACAATTCAAAATCAGTATGTCCTTGTCTTAAAAATTAAAAATATCACAAGTGCAAATGAGACAGTGCCTGAGCGTGTGATCCACTAGTATCTAGTTCCAACATTTTACAATCGGTTACCGTGGCAACGCATATCATAACGGTTACCATGGTAACGCAATGGTCGCCATAGCAACGTTGCTTTGTATTTTTGCAACGTATGGCTCGAATTCCACTTGCAAAATAAATTAAAACTAGTTCATGCTCATAGATTTGTTCATTTTCTTAACAATTTTCCAAATATTTACAATGTCTAGGTCTAATTACATAAAGCCCGGTGCCACTAACACAACAATGCTATTAAAATAGAGTATTTCAATGAAATAAGCCTTAAAATAAAAGCAATATACAGTTGCGTTGTTAAGGAAGTCCCCAAGGATATCCACTTTCGTTTGACAATCTCTGATATAAAACCTAGCACTAAAACTGAGCAATTTTATAAAAATGGCTAAACAAAACACTACTAATAACTGTTTCTTAAGATGCTTAATAGAAAAGATGGAAGTAAAATTTATTAACATTATTCCAATAAAATACTGCTTTTGTAAAATGCGTTCCTTTTTTAAACTACTGTTTAACAATTGACAAACTGACATTTACAATGGGATGTGTCAAAGTCATTGACAGATTAAAATTTACTAGGGTAGACAGATAAGATAGATAAGACAAGTAATCTATATTAAAATAACATTAATACATAGAAAATATTTTTTTAAAGGAAATATCACTGACGCAAATAAGCTATTTGGGGTTTATATAATATTATTAGGTAAATCGTACGCATTAAATAAAAAGCAGTATTTTATTTTTAATTATTAAAAATATGAACAAATCAAAGAGAAAACGCGTTCAGTTTGAAGCGACATGTTTGTGTCGTCTGTGGTCGTAGTTCACCAGGCGTTGTCCCACGAGATACTTGTCATTCTTTATATGCTCGTATAGCTTGCGGAATTGTCGGATCTGAAAAAAATATACAACCTTCATAAAATGTTAGCAGACAATTAAGTTTGTTTTTATTTAGATAAGTCACCTTAATGTATGGCGATTGTAATTTATAATCTATGGCATGCAGAAATCTTTTTCGAATATAGAATTTACGTAATTGGTAAAATTTGACTAATAATTAATATTTTAAAAATAGTGTGATAATAAAAACAACTCATAGTTTTAATTAAGTACGTCCAATTTGATGTGTTTCCTACACAAAAATTTTTAAACAAATATTGTAACTTAAATGCTTACATGGAAGATTGCAAGTCCAGCCAACACAGAGATGATGAGAAGAGCTGGATATACTCGACGAGCGAGCAAGTTCCGTTGCACGGTTGACGTCACAACGAGCGGGGCGACGCTGTGAGCGAACGCGTACGGTATGGCCAGAGCGAGACCCAGCCATCGCACTAATGGAGCCGCCACTGAGCGGAGGATGAACCTGTATTAACAATTTTGCCTTTTAGCTTTCAGAACGCCAATCAAGTTTCTGTTAGTTATGTTTTTCTTCTAGCGCTATGATCATATTTTTCATATCAAGTTCTCATTTCACAAACAAGACGAGACAGTGATACAAATTGTATCACGGCTCCTAGAATATAGCTAACAAATTAGGTCTGAATGTCCATAGTTACTCCCCTAAAAGTTTGAAATTCCTTTAGTTTTTATGAGTGCTTGTCACATGATATGTATTTTATATTTCTTTATGTACCAATGTGTCAGTGTGCCGAGCGTTGACATGCCTTTGTAAAAATACAGATTTTAAGTCAAATAACACCATTGATCCGCGCCATCCGTTAAACAAAATACATGTTATACTTTTTCAACCAAATTTAAAAGGAGGTTGAGTGTTTGACCTACCTGTGACATTTGAGTATATGTATATACTTTTTAGGCTTCATAAGTGTATCATGTTCATAGTGTGTTTAGCTTAACAAATTCGGTTCAGGTCCTTTTTATTTAAAATGCTTAAATAAGGAGCTGTATGCTTTTACATTTAAATTCAGTTTAAAATAATAGTATGATATGATATGGTTGGTGGACTCGGTTTTCGCATTTATACTCTCACGGTGGGAGTACCTAAGGTCCGTTGCGCGTAAAGTCCTGGCTAACTAAACTAGCCTAGCTCCTTCCAGAAGCAGTTCCGGTTTAAAATAAATATAAACATTGAAGAAAAAAGTCGCTCAATTCATAAATAATAAATGAAGTCTAATTAATTTTATATTTTTTTCTACTAAGTATTAGTTACATTCTTATAATGTTTTGCGACTAAGGCGCAAACTAGCTGATGTGGTCTCTGGCAGAATAGCCAGCGCTGTGGAACAGGCTGCACATCAACATAATGTTGCGCCAGGGCCAATTACAACCACAGCATATAAAGGAAATAATTCAAAGAAATCCTGTCCGATAGTAAAAGATTTTATCTCAAGAGATAAAGATAACACCTAGTAGCGTAATAACCTTAAAGTTTAATAACCAAAAATGGTCCTTCCAGCAAGACTCAGCACCGGTCATGAAGCTCGGTCTTGGTCGAGCGCAACCAAGACTGCGTTTTGGTTGGAAACGAATGTTTCGGGCTTCATCAGAGCTGAAGACTAGCCGTCGTCTAGTCCTGATCTCAATCCGCTGGATTATGATTTATGGTCAGTTTTAGAGAGTACGGCTTGCTCTAAACGCCACGATAATTTGGAGTCCCTAACACAATCCGTACGATTGGCAGTGAAGAATTTTCCCATTGAAAGATCTATCTTTATGTCTATCTAGATCTATCTAGATATCTATATCTGACCTCAACATTTAAAGGACTGTATTACAGCCAATGGTGACCGCTTCGAATAAGCTTTTTTGTATGATCTATGTATAAAACTCATACATTATAAAAGTAATAAATATTATTTGGAATAGAAAAAAATACTTTGTTTCAGTATTAATGGCTAGTTTAGGAGAGTTCATACCCATACAATTTTTGTAGGATAAACCTAAACAGACAAATCTGATAAATTTATTCGACGAAAATTATATTCTATATAACTTACTTAAGATCCATTTCCCGTATTCCATCCCTATACGCCTTTTCGATGGCCCTTCGCATACTCCAATCTGGACCCATCATTGTGAGGGCACACACGATCTTGGTATATAACACTCCTAGGGCCCAATCCTGCCATACGAAGAGCACGGGCGACTGTTCTAGGGGTACCCGAAGGGGGATTACTAACACCTGAAAAATACAATAAAAAATCAAACGACGAAATATGTAATTATCTATAAGAAATGTTTAAACAAATATTTCGATGGAATACTTGGTTTATTGCCGGAACATTATTTAGGTAATTGAAAGAATGAGGAAAAAATTAAGTTTGTGTTTCTATGTTTTGAAATCTCTCTTATAGTTTAATTAGCGACCTGCCCTCGATATGAAAAGACATTTATTGACATAATTCAATAATAATTTAATTTAAGCGAAGTATTTTTGGAGATCCTCCCCCAAATTCGTTATGTAATACTTCAAGTATGTAATGTATGTCGCTCCCTGATGTAATCGTAAAAATATATATCTTTCCACTTTAGTAACATTACTATAGATTTAACAATTCAAGCAAAATTTAAAGAAATAATTACGTACCAGTTCGAGCAGCAGCCCGAACATAAGCGGCACAAGGCCGAGCAGGGCGAGGGCAGCCAAAGCGGCGCGAGCTGCTCGACTCGCCCACACGGCCGTCCGATTCACGAGAGCTGCTCGCCCTCCCCTTGCCCATCCTGCTGCCAACGCCCCCCCTCGACCCGCGGCCCAACACACGTACATACCTAAATAATAGTTTGAAATAATCGAATAGTTATATCAATAAAAATCATTATCAAAATAATAATTCTTTAATATGCTAATAGTGACATCTGTTGGCAACTGTTTGTAACTATCATAAATATTAGTCTGTTGTCTGTGTATAGAGATAATAAAGTTTGTTAGTCTTTGAACAACCTTATATGTTAACACGTACTAGAATAGTAAAATAAAAAGTTTGTATGGAAAACATAAGCTCTCTGAGGGCATATTTGGATAGCTATGTTCCAAATATGCCCTCAGAGCATAGCATTTGCCTTCCCCATATGCTGGGTAAGCAAAGGGAAGGATCGTGAATATAAATATATTTACGTAAAACAGGTTATTTATGTATACAGCTAATAAACAGCTGTTACATATATACATATATGTGTGTGTGTGTGTGTTATGTGTAGGTGTTTGTAATTAAACTCCTAAGCGGTTGGACAGATTTTGATGAAATTTTGTGTGTTCAAGTAGTCGAGAATGATTTACATTATTCGTTTTATTTTGTATGTAAAACGTTTGTACAGGACAACGTTTGTCAGATCCGTTAAGTTTTTATATACAGTGTAACTATAACGATACTTAAAGGACTGTGGCGTTATAGAAAGTTATCGCCAGTCGAGTTTATGGCGGCCAACTATAATAAAGCGACAAAAGAACGTACACAACTGGGCAGTTTCTACTAATTTTAGCTACTTAAAAAGTATTTTATTGCACAATTGTCGTTATTGAGTGTAATGCTATGTAGAGTGTATCATTGTATGGAAGACAAGCTAAACCAACCAAAGCCAATTGAATTCGACGCTTTAGGGAGTTCGTCGTTAAATCCTTTATTTGTGATGTGCTCAAATAAATAATATACAAACCACAAGCTGCCGTATACAGTTCATGTACACCTTCAGATGCCTTGGGCAGCCATATTGTCATCACCTTTCTTCCGATAGCCACTGGTATAACCTAATGTATTAAACAAGTACAAAAATATATTAAAAAAACTATATATTTTAAAATTTTGAGGAATTGGTCTCGTGCCTTCAGCGTGCGACTCTCATTTCTGAGGTCGTAGGTTCGATCCCTGGCTATGCACAAATGGACTTTATTTCTATGTGCACATTTAACATTCACACGAAAGGTAAGGCTTGCCTTAGACCGAAAAATACGTGCGTGTCTTACAGCCTACTTGCCTAATAGATTGACAAATGATTGTGAGCCAGATAGAGAAATCTGAGGCCTAGATCTAAAAAATGTTGTAGCACCACTGATTTATTATATTTATTTATATTTTAATAATCACGCGATTGGTACGCCTCATAGGTACCAGTCCTTTTGTTAAACGGTTGTTAAATCTTAGCGGTACAATAATAATAATAATAATTAATTTGCAAAATTGCATATTCAGCCACACATAGTAAAATTTTTTTTTTTTATTAAACTTTTTTCGTATTCTTAGTTAATTTCGATAATTAACTTAATTAAAAAAATCCATTATCATAATTTTGTAGTCCGAAAAAAATTTGACAGACTTGTGCAAACCGAATGATTTATCAATATAATTATTGTCAAAAATTGCCAATATAAAACACAATATTTCATTTAACTATATTAATTGTTAGTGAAATTTTGCGAGAATTTCGGCTGTGACAAATTAAACTTACCAAAGTGAGGGCGCTCGCCATGACAAGTGAGATGGAGACGAGAGCAAGCAGAGCCGCCAAACGCAGAGGAAACCATGAAACTCGGACGTAGGGCTCGAAGCCGGCAGGCCCTTCTCGCCACATTAGCGCCTGAGATAATAATTTTTTTATCTGTTATTTATTACATATCATCGCTTCAAAGTACGTAAAAAAACGCAAGTGAAACAGCGTTCAAGTAGGTGAGGAATTTGGAGGGTGGGGCTGTAAAACATTAGAATACAGGGGGCGAGAGTCTTGAACTACGCGTTATTGTTTTTAATTAAACGAGTTTCCGATAATTAACGCCGCATAGCTGTGAATCGTCCCTTGGCGGTGACAAAACATTTTACTAGTGGTAAAGAAAAATCTCAAAAACTTGCGTAACGTAAAATATGAATAATTCCTAGATTCTGCAATTATATATTAAATACCAGCTGCCCCCTGAAGTATTTCCGAACCAATCAGACTATTTATTTTTTATTATATATAATAATGGCAAACTAGCCTGCGGGACGCCCAAAAATGGCAGTCATCGCAGCCCATAGACACCCATTTTTAGTGGGTGCGTTGCCGGCCTTTCAAGGAGGAATATGCTCGAATTTTGAACAGTTGGAGGTCGTATCTCTCAGGGTAGATCCCCGCCGAGAATCGATTCCACAGTTCGCTAGTTCGCAAAAGAAAATGTCTTGTGAAGATTTCCAGCTATCAAGGTCATGTTGGTAAAATTTAGAATTCATACGGCTCGTACGGGCAATGTGAGTGTCTATGGGCAGCGGTTTGACTTAACATCAGATGAGCCTCCTGCCCGTTTGCCTTCTATTACAATAAAAAAAAATGTCTTTCATCTTACTTTTTACATTAATAATTATATTAGAGCACTCACATAGCAATGTGTTAGAACCCCATTAGAACTTAAATTATTGTGAATCTGTGTAAGGGGAAAAGAGATACCTGATGAGCAGCTCCCAGCTGATGCGGCGGATGTGGAGGTGGGTTTTGATCTGCCTGCCTGCTAGCCTGACCCAGTAGATACGAGCGAAGACCTAGAATACCAGCTGCGCATGCGCACCACGCACGAAGACCAGCTTTGAGCCATGTACGCGTATGGGACTGCTCTAATAAGGCTGGGAGGATCACCTGGGGAATCAATGCTCAATATTTTTATTTTTAGCTTCGAACGAAGGGAAAATTATGTACTAAAGTTGTTTTAATCACTGAAAATAAATATTCTCAATTCTAGTTTTTGTAAAATATCTTTTTTTTTCTTCTAACATTTTGTTAATGTGTATAGTAGTAGTATATTTAAAATTTAAATTTATTTTGGTAGTTTTGTAAAAATTTTACATTACTTATCGAAAAAAAATCTAATTCGATTCGATTTAAAACTAATTACGATATTTATCAATGTATGATAAACATAATTAGTACTTTTATTTAACATACATAATATAATTAGGCATTATGTACACGAAACTCTGAATAAATAAATTAGTTAAATATAACTTCTATCACAGCTATTAAAATATACTCTGAGAGCAATCTAGGTCCCGTATTCCAATAAGAATCTCAAGTCACAATCTCTATTGAAAACTGTCCACTGAAAAAAAAATTAGTCGCATTCTAAAATATGGGCCTAAGTGTTTATAAATGAATACTTCTTATTAATATTCCAATATTTTAAATTTTGCTGTGTACCTGCAACAAAAGTAGCTCCAAACTTAGTTCATTGACTGGAGCTTCTGTGTGCACGGCAACCGCATATGGTAAGAAGCCAGGTAGAGTATATTTAATCACTCGAATGGGCAACCACAGCATGAAGAGAACAGCTGTACCAAACACCATCGCTGATACAATCAGTCGACGAATGTGTGACCATACTGGTAGATGGATCATTTCCTAAAAAGAATACATTAATTACATATTTTATTTAACAAGTATTATGCCTTGATTAATCACAGAAATAATTTACAATGTACTGAACCATTCAATGTTTTTTTCATAATAAACTAAAATTTCCTTTCAACATCCAATGTAAACAACTTATTATCAAAAGGGGCTTATATAAGTCTAAATGTATTTACAGGACTTTTACGACAACATCGTTTAGAACATACCGGTTAAATTGACCAAAATCAATGGTCCCGGCTGAATTCTATGTATTAAGTACTTAATAACAACGTCGTCGGCTGTTACGACTATTGGTTTTTATGACCAAATATAAGTAATTTGGTTGTTGTTATAACAAATTTTGACTTTATCTGTATCTTTCGATGGCTAGTTGATTATGTTTGTTTTTTTTTTTTCCTACAATAAAGTTCACAAATGAGAAGGCATATGTAATATGTTGACTTAATTTTCTACAGTAATAATGAATAGCTTAAACTAATATTATGTTCACATTTTCAAATGAAGGTTTTTTAAAATGATATATGGGAAGAAAAACACTGTCTGAAAAAGCCTCAATATAAAATTGTAGCGATATGTAGCTTAGGTAGCTTTCAGTCATATTACTCCACTTATCTTTGAAATTAACACTTACCTGAACAGGACTAAAATCGGGATCATTCAGATTTTTTAAAAACCAAAGTACCCCCGGTCTTAGGACTTCTCTCAATAATAAAATGAATGATGCAAAATAGTACACATAGACCATTCCAACAAGCCAGTGAATAAACAAGAGTGTCCATGGTGCCGCATGTAAGCTTGCCTCTCTGTCTTTCAGTGTTGCATCAAACATAGATAATGAACAGAGATCTAACCACCATCCACAAACTAATGGAATAACACCAATCTGGAAAATATAAATTCATAATTAGTATATATTCACTTATAGCCACTGGAGTTGAGATAAATATAATCACAATTACTAATCTTGAATTACTAATTACAGTTAATAAAGTAATGATTGACTTGACTTGAATGATGATGACAAATGAAAATGTATTGGCAGAATTTATAATAAGGAGAAAGTATAAGATAAATAACCTTATTAGGAAAGCAGCTTAGTTTACACTTAACACATACTACTTACTTCAACAACAGACAAAAGTGCTACTTTCACAACTACGTAGCAGAATCCAAGGGCCTTTTTAGCACTTCTTAGCCTCAATAAAGAGGCCATTGCATGTAGAATGGCTAGAATTGCAGCAACTATCACATATCCTGACAATGCTTTCAATGGGCCAGCAAATGGGCCCTCAGCCGTAAAACCAGCTATGGTGGCTCCTAATTGCCCTATCTGGTAGGGGCAAAAGGCAAATCCAACAATGAAAAATGTATTCAAAGACACAACCCAAAACACATGTTCTAAAAATACCATAGAACCATCTAGTCCCAACAATCTAGCCCATGTCAACTCTTCTGCAGCTACACGGTCCCATTCCATTGGATTCCAATTAGCTTCCTCCCCAACCAGCATATCTTCTGCTGCCTCATCATTAACCTCTTCCCTAACACCAACACCCTCTTCTCTAACAACCTCATTGACATTCTCATTATTATTATCCTGCAGTGGTTCTTCAGCCGGTGGAGCTGGTAAATTTTCTCTTTCCATCCATTCAGGGCCACCACCATGCATAATCTGGTCTCTCAGCCATACCAGGCCAATAAAAGCGAAAAGTGTGCATGTCACCACAAAGCAACCAGAGAAAACATCTTTTGCTAAATTTTCAGCTGATACAATATCAAATGGTAGAGATATAACAGGGTCCAATGATCCAGAGAATAAACAGCGATAAGTCCTACATGCAGTCAGAGGGACGATCCCAAGCCAGGCGAGTGCCACGAGCGTGTAGTGCAGCCAATCCTTTACAGCAGAGGCCACTGAAGTTACCAAACCACCTACAACGTCACGAATTGGAAGCCTTCGCGGCATATCCGGTGAATATATGGGCATGAATGAAAAGCGGTGGCCGCAAAGCTCGCAAATCTCTTTCCGTGAATATCGCATCCATTGTACTAGACATTCTTGGTGAATCCATTTTATAGATCCTGTACATATGCACGGGTGGAAAAGAGGCCGATCGGAAGAAGCCTCTGATCTACAGAAACGGCAAAAGTCCGCACCGGACAAGTCCGAATCCATCATTGTTCGTAATCCAGTTTGTCAGGTTCACCGTTTGCACGACCTACAAAATCATGTAAGAATACTTATTTATCCACTGTCGGAGTGTAAAACTGTATCAATTTAAATGTAGCACCTTAATACACACCTTAGCTTAGAATAAACGGCACGTAGCAATACAATAAAAAGAAATTGCTACTGTACCTATTTGTTTTTACAATTTATTGCAGATCGACATCGGACAATCGACATCGGAATTCGGACGGATCACAGATGTCAATACACTTACAGCACACATTACTTGGTAGTAAAAACGCGAGGTCTCGCTTGATCCTTTTTATGAAGATATACTTAATTCAACATTAAAATTTTATTAGAGTGATTACGATTTTTCGACACATTTGATCTACAACAGTGTGGCTCGGAGCTAGACGAATTAATCCATCACTTATATAGGTCTTAGGTGCCGTACCGGCTTCGGGCTTAATCTGCAATTACTAAATCATCTGTGGCCTGTTTACTACGTCTGCCATGTACATAGTTTTATATACTACATTATTGAATAATGAATACTCTTGTAGTTTTCTGTAAATATTCCAATCATCTATGAACAATATATATATATATAGTGAAATGTGAATAGTTTATTACGTTATAAAATGACAAAACTACGTTTTCTTTAATTTTATAAAAAAATTAATAATTTAATAGCCAAAATTTACTAATAATAAATTAAAAGCCAGTGTCGTGTAATAATGTATTCATAACAGTTTTTTTTTATGTATTGTATATATTATTCAAGTTGTTAATTTATTAAATAAGTACAATCAACATGAATAAGGAAACTGTTATAAGAATTGATAATCCTAAAAATGGAGATAACAGAGAAAGCCAGGGTGTAGTAAACATTCTGTGTTTGGACATAACAAAATATAATTTTGGATTACAATTCACATTATGTTGTTCTTTTGTGTTTATATTTTATTTGGCATATGGATATTTCCTGGAGTTGATATTTGCTGAACCAGAAGTCGCTCCAGTCAGTTTATATATAACATTCATTCAGTTTTTAATCACTATGGCTTTAAGCCAGGTGGAGTCTACTATTAGAAGTCCTATTAAAAGGAAGTAAGTTCTTTAACAATCTTACAATACACATTAAAGTAATTGTCTAGGCCTACAAATAGCCTGTAATTATAATAACATTATTTTTGCATGACTACCCTGTGTACAAGTGAAATGTCAAAATCTACCCAATTTTAAAAACATATATTTTTAGAGTACCATTGAGAACATATGCTATATTAGCAGCATTGACACTAGGAACTATGTCATTATCAAACTTGGCTCTCAGTTACCTGAACTACCCAACACAACTAATATTCAAGAGTTGTAAACTTATACCTGTGATGATTGGCAGTATAATTATATTGGGAAAGAGATATGGATTTTTGGATTATGTGGCTGCTATTATTATGTGTGTTGGATTAACTATGTTTACATTAGGTAAGATTTAAACTAAACTGATTATTTAAAATGTTAAACTCTGACAATTATATTGACCTTTTGTATTTTGAACAATTTGGCTGAGCTGTAAGTAACCACCTAAAATTATCATCCAATTCCATCCCAACATTATTTCACTGAATTCAATTATCTATACCTATGGTAAACAGATGTAAATTTTAAAAGGTTCTTCCTTTTTCACTATACATTCCTTATACTTCCTATGAGGATCTAAGTTCATGTTGTCTTAGCCGTGCATTAGAAAACTTCTATAGGCATATATAGACCCTAATTATGTGTTATGCATCTTCAAAACCTACCTTTGCATGACACAGTGAATGTAATTCTATAGAAATTTCTAAAAATATTTGAAGCTGTTCCTTATTTTAAAAATTATTGCCTTGCTTAGAAGTTAATATTAATTTACTCTTTAATATTGCAGCTGATTCAAAAATGTCACCAAACTTTAACTTTATAGGAGTAATTGTTATATCTCTTGCCTTACTATGTGATGCTATAATAGGCAATGTTCAAGAGAAGGCAATGAAACAATTTCAAGCTACAAATAATGAAGTTGTTTTCTATTCCTATGCTATAGGTAGTATATATTTATTGGTCATCACTGGGGTTAGTGGTATACTAAAAGATGGATTTATTTATTGTTCCGAGGTAAGTTTTAAAAGTTTAATGAAAGTAATTAGTCACATAAATATGCATTATTAAGTATTATCTACTTAGTTACAGAGAAAATATAATTCTAAAATGTTTTTTGTACAATTATTTCTGGGTTTTAATCCCATATTTTTCAGTTCTTATCAGCTAAAGTTCAATAAAAATACTTTAGATTTAAACACATATTTTAATACTGATTCAATTATATTTAAATTTCAGGATCCAATAACAATGTACTTCAACATATTTTTACTTAGCATTTGTGGGTATATGGGCCTTCAGGCTGTATTGACGCTAGTCAGGATATCTGGTGCAACTGTGGCTGTGACTGTTACTACCATGCGGAAAGCACTCTCTATTGTTATATCTTTCCTTCTGTTTAGCAAGCCTTTTGTATTCCAGTAAGTGTTATTATATATTGGATGTGCCTTAATAGATTTTAACTAACATTTGTGATTGGTGCCCAACCTTTTAGGTCCTCAGATTTCTGTACATGTTTGAGATCATTTGCTTTTTTTTAATATGAAATCTAATTACTAATTATCTATTCCCTTAGGAAGATATATATGTCCTACAACAAACAGTTGTCTCATTCTTCTCATTTTGAATTAGTTATCAGTGCATACTCAGAATATTAAAAATTATCATAAAATATTAACTCTCAATTTATGGGTTCTATATTTACCCATAGCAACAAATCAATAAATCAGATGTATATGATATATATAATGATCAAATCAGTGTTTGTTTTACAATTCAATATTCAGGCATTATCAATAAATTTGAAATAACAGTTTGTGATAGTTGCAAAATTAACATAAGGTTTAACGGACTTTCTTCAATTTATTAACTTAACAGATAGGTTTTGAATTTAATTCTTTCACAGTTGTGATTAAGCAGTTACAATCATATAAAATGTATTTTCTCTCAAATGTAATGATCCAAGTAAATCCTTTTCTTACAGGTACATCTGGTCTGGAGTGCTAGTGGTATTAGCAATATATTTAAATCATTATAGTAAGAAAAATCCAAAATATGTTCCTAAACCTATTACCAAAATATGGCAGTATATTCAAACATTTTACCAATCCGAGTATAGATATCTTAAACTTAAGAGTAAAATGTATACAGATACCGTGTAGCTCAATTTACTAGTGAAAATATAATAGTTGATTTTACATATACAAAAGTATAGTTTTTTGGCTGAGG
This sequence comes from Pieris brassicae, assembly GCF_905147105.1. Classification (NCBI taxonomy): domain Eukaryota; kingdom Metazoa; phylum Arthropoda; class Insecta; order Lepidoptera; family Pieridae; genus Pieris; species Pieris brassicae. Next base: position 2,822,720 of record NC_059669.1, read on the forward strand.
CTAATTTTGTCACTACTTTAGGTGACATTGCACTTTTTTTTTAGAAGTAGCTAACAGAAATGTATTAATATTATATTACGTTAATAATTTGTTTAGTATTTTTTTTGGCTTTTGCGTATGGCACAAAACTAAAATTTAAGAAAAGTACAAGTATTGGCCAGTTAAGTATTCAAGCCAGTATTTTTGCATATTCAGTAAATCTGAGAATGGGCTATCTATGATTCCCCTAAGTGATAAGGGGTGTCCACCTCAAATTTTTTTTTTTTAAATACATACAACCCTTAATTGTCACCCCTGTATGATCAACCCTTATTTTTTTATTATAGTAGATTGGTTATTTGTATTGAACTGAAAAATGTTTCCTGGAAATAATATACATGGCAAAATGACGCATCAGCTAGTTTTATATAAAATTAGACAATTGACTGTAATTTTGTAGTCCAGTGTTAAAATATTGAATTCTGTCAAAACTGTACTAAGTGCTATAATTTTATTTTAAATGTCAATTAATGTGTAATTTGTGTTGACAAGAGATCTATTATGTTTTATAAAGTGATATTATTTAAGTGTAAAATGTTGGTAATAAATAAAATATATTTTATAATCAATGACATTTATTCATTGTATGTACAAAATCTTATAAATGTAATTTTCATACAAAAGTGTCCAAATTTAAAGTGTTTTGATTATTTGGAATGTTAAGACACTATTTCTCAATCATAAATTCTAGAACAAGATACGTGATAAAGCATTTTTAATACTTTTAACGCAATCGGGTATTGATCAGTCAGAATTTTAACAATATTTTTTTGTATTTTTAATTTTTATACAATTTAGTTACACAAGAGGGTTATTGGTCAAATAAAGTACAGGTCACAAAGTCTAGTTATACTAAAATTAAAAACGATTCACTCGCACTAATGTACAATAACTCTTTGGTATACGGCCCTAAAGCTATCTAATTCACCGTTTCATAAAAATTGGACCATTATTACCATGACCGTAGCAAGACATTTAAAATGCTTTATTAAATACAAAGAAATAAATAATTATTCATAAAAACAAATGTGTCAACATTCTATTATCTTTTTCTATCGCATTCAGCTGTCTGTGATGGACAGATGAGTAGCCTGTGGTAAGACTGATTTGAGCTCTGTCCGAGTTGATTTTCCTAAAAAGTACATTTACACTTTTCATACAAAAACCTTCAAACCTGGTTAATTGAAAACAAAGGTTCATGTAATATAATCTTGCTAAAGGTCACAGTATAGGCTGAGTTCTATGTCGAGGAGCCAAAACGTTCATTATTGGCGATACTTTGAGTCAAATTAAAAATATTCTCCCGGACTTAGTATATGATCAAATCGCAAACTATTTTAGAACAAAGAGGCATACAATTTCGAACCAAAAACAAGATAAATAACAGTTTCCTTAACCGCACCGAAGCCTATCAGATCATTTACAATGTGATAAAAATATCACATACTTTAGAATATGAAAATATCTAGATTTTTAATAATTAAAGTTCACGGTTGAGAAGCTGCACACATATACATTATATTTTTTTATAGTTTTGTTTTAAAATATTGACTTATGAGATTTTTAACTGCAAACCCTATAACTCAAGGGTAACAATATATTTTTTTAATCAATATAATATTTTAAATATGAGCTAGATTTTAGATATCAAATCATACCAGTGTAAATCTGAAGAGATATGTTTGGCATCAATAGGATTTACTTCACTAGAATTCTCAACCATGAAATTCAACCCTTTTTTTTATTTTTATTGCTTACGATGCAAAATAACTACGTGCTTAAGCTATACTAATAAATAAGAAAATAGTGTTTCGCACAAATATAAGCCCCATTCTGTTTGCTACAATTATTTACATTTTTAGGAGATATACTATAAAAAAATTAACAAAGGAAAATATTGGTTGCTACCGCTTTTTATATATGACAATAGATTATATAAAACTTCTTTAACGGTATATGTGTAAATAATTAAAATTTTGAAAATTCGCAGCGATAAGTGGCAACATTAAAGACAATATCAAAGTTATCTGTCAGCTGTCAACTGTGACAGTGTTTCACCGAGCACTCGAAACGTCTGTAAGTAATATAACAAATTCCCATTTAGACCCGATAAAGAAGTTTTATTTAAATGTGTATTTTTTATCGTTTTATATTGGGATTCAATCTTTTCATATGCACTAAATCAGTCTTTAAAAAAATTCTAAGCATTCGTATGACGTATACTACGAGTTTTGTATCCAACTCAAAATAATTTCCATACCATATTGTTAGCTGCACCAGTTTACACTAAATCTCTGAGGCCTTAGGAACTAAGCACTTGATATTAATAAAAAGTTTACTTTAGTAATATTCTGAGCGCGAGTTTTCCATACAAAAAAATTCGCATTTTTTTTTAAAGAAAATAAGAAACTAAGACTGATTTAGTTAATATAATTCTTATAATATATTTGTCATAGCAAACAGTTGGGCGATTTTTTGGACTCGATGCGTGCGCTACTAAAAGCCAATAATGAAGCTCACGTTCCTGTATCGTTCACTTCAGTATAAAAATACTAAAAATGGTCGTTTAAGGAAGTGTTGCTGCAAAAGAAAATTGTTAATTCAATTATTGAAATGTTTAGTGTATTATTTGTCAAATATAAAGTATTAATTTTATCCAACCGCGAATTATAAATGGACGTTTCGAGTGCTTTTCTGGAGCTCTGTTAGAAGAAAAATCCTAAGTATTCTAGGAGCAATAAAACTTAAATCAAGTGAGCTGTCAATTTGACATTTGACAGCGATCAAAACGAGATTGCGACTTGAAATACGAATTATGGACATAAATGTGTATCCGCAAAACAAATACTATTTGAACAACATATCTGTTTATAAGAGCTACGCGATAAAAAAACAATATAAACGTATAAACAATACGTTGGGAAAACGACACGTTAGAAACCGAAAGTAGTTTGGCGTGTAAATTGACATCTATATACGAATTTGACCTTAGATTTAATAAAATAAACTTACCGGAGTAAAACATGTCTAATTCACAATTATTTATTTTGAATTATAAGCCGTCGTTATAGCAAAATAAACAATTGCAATAAACGCGTTTTAATCCCGTAAAATATATTTTGTTTTTTTTATCAAAGCCGCACCCGTTTAAATCCGTAAACATTTTGCAGCCAACACTTTCCCTAAAGCAAATCCATTCATTCGCTAAGGACCCTACACATCGTCTCCAACACAAGCACATCACTAGCTAGGTTTATATCACAGCACTAGTCCTGCACTTCTCTGTACGGTATTTCACTGGTCACTGTGAACGATTCGAAATAATGGTTCAAGAACTCGAATGTCGGCCTCTTCTCGGGTATCGCGTCCCAACATTGGAGCATAAGTCTATAAATATCGTCGGGCAAATAGTGCCCCACGGGTTTGGGCATCCTATACCCCCTCTCCACCTGCTCGATGACTTCCTTCCCGTGCAACCCCGGGTATGGTATCTGGCCGTACGTGAAGAGCTCCATCAGGAGTATCCCGTACGACCACACGTCGCTCTTTATCGAGAACCGGCCGTAGATGATCGCTTCGGGTGCGGTCCATTTGACAGGGAACCGCGAGCCCTGTTTGGGGCAGTATTCGTTGTCTTCTATCACTCGGGCCAATCCGAAATCGCATATTTTGGCGACGTTGTTCTCTCCGATGAGCACGTTGCGAGCCGCTAGGTCCCGGTGTATGAGGAGTTTGGACTCGAGATACTCCATCCCGGAGGCGACCTGAGCGGCAACGTAGACTAGATCTTCGAAGTGGAGGGATTTGCCTTCGCCGTTTCTGAGGAATTCTAGTAGGGACCCCTTGCACATGTACTCTTGGACGATGTAGACGGGCTCCTGTTGGGAACACACAGCGTATAGTGCGACCAATCGTTTGTGACGGAACTTTTTCATGATGGCGGCTTCTTGGAGGAAGGCTTGCTTCGACATTGTACCTTCTCGTAGAGTTTTTACGGCGACCTGGAAAAAGTTTGAAAGCTTTGAGAAAGATTCGTTTAAACATTATGTATGTCTTTTAGCAATCGTGGACAAAGTGGTCAAAAGAAACTTAAGAAATTTAAAAAAATATATGTATAGTTAGCATTTAATAAACAATCTCTCTCTTCATCTATATATATATATATTTCCCTTGGTCACGGCATCACGCTGTTTCGCTGTTTTTGTTATTTTCAGCAGAATTATTCTTATGAAATTAGATTAAACTAGTCTTTATGAAAGAAAAAAATTAAGAAAATAGCTCGGAAAATTAGATAATTTTAGAATACTGAACCATCATATTAAGTAATAATGACTTTTGTTACGATAGCAATTTTTTTTTCATTTCATCAAACTTTTTTGATGTAACTTATGGCGTTTGACATAAGATTGGCAAAATGGGTGCTGCAAATATTGTCAAAGAGGATGTAAGAAAAAAATATACCTTTTAAAACAAATGCTTTGATCGGAGTTATTATATTGATAAAATAATTACAGTCGCTAATTATTTGTGGCTTCATCTTTAAAATCCATGATTTTCACATGGCCAGTTATATGTCGCCTGTTTCCATGTCGGAATACCAACAAAACTATTTATATACGCAAGAAAAAAACCAAATAATGTTGTATGTCATAAAGCATTTTTAGTTAATTATACCAAATCGAAATCAATTTTCACACTTAACGTATTTCGACTCCGTTATATTATAAAATACAATTCACTATAAAAGTAATAAAACCTTTTTACAAATTTAAAAAAGAAAACTAACTAACAACATACCAATACAAAATAACACACACATATAGTGTGTTACATAGTTTATATCTGAATATTTGCACATCAACTAATATTTTTATTTTAGATAGCTTATTTTCTAATAATTTGATAACATGATGTACACAAGTAACCTACCCTAAATTTATCTCACTTAAGTAATTCTTTGAGATAGTAAAGTATTTTTGAACCAAAAATCTATTAAGGCATTAAAAAAAACTTATAACACTAACCTCTATACTATTGCACCACTTGCCGTAGTAGACTTCACCAAAGTTCCCCTGCCCCAGCTTCTTGATCAGCTGTATCTGGGCCCTTGGGATCTCCCATTTGTCCCGCGACTCTGGTCCCAAATCCCACATTTGGGGTTCCGGCTTGGGGCAAGGCCGAGCCAGCACATGGCAGAGGCCTAGCGCGTTCTCTGAAATGCGTTAGGTATCATTATTTATATTTAGCCTTTTGTTAGTTAAAGCGATATAGTAAGTCGTTAAAAAAATTATAATTATTTATATAAATATTACATATATAAAACATACATTAACTTATTACAATAGCAAGATGTACAGATAAAAGATGGACCGCTGGAGTGGACCTCCACGAAGAGGAAATGTGGGAAGACCAGAAAAGCGATGAACTGACGACATAGTTATGGTTTCTGGAGAGAAATGGATGGCGAAAAGAACAGATAGAAGACAGTTCAGGAGGAAGTTTTATCCATAAGCTTTCATACTGCAGAACCGGAAACTAACACCTATTTGATTTGTATTTTTTAAAGTGGCTCTATTATTATTATATAACTACCCTAACAGCTAATAGCCTAACTAATGGCCGGCAACGCACTTGCGAGGCTGGAATCGGTTCGGAAATATTCAGTGGGCAGCTAGTGGTGGTGGGCGGAAAAATCTGCCTTTCAAAACGCTAAGTTGTAAAACGACGGACGTCGAGGTGATACGGATGGAATTTCGTATTCTGCTGCAGCTGCAGGTATTAATCCAAAAAAACTTCTAACAGACGATATTAAACACTCGTATAGGCTTTGTTAAGGAGGCATGGTGCCACAAATTCGTTCTTCCGCTAGAGACAGCAAATAACCTTTGTTCCCATCGTCTCAAATATAAACTAATTACACAGAACACTACGTTAACTAATGGTTCCCCGAAAAACTTTAACAACGCAGCAGGCAAGCTATAACTTCCGTCGGGTTTTAGCTCGTATCCAATCATGCCGAACACAAACAAGACGAACTAAACTAAAAGACCGGAAGAATTTAACTCTTTTTGGTTCTCCTCGTTTCTCTATCGTAATTACTGCCGTATTTTTGAACCGTAATTTTAACGTGTTGTAGTAATCTAGATAATATTTTTTGATAACTATCTATACAATCAACAGCACGTAGTGTTTATTGCTAATTTAGATTTAGCATTACGTAAGGGTCGTTTAAATATTACGTAAGTAGATTGACTGCAATAAACCCCCCCCCCTCTCTCTCTCTCTCCTCTTGACAGCGAAAGTAAGCAAAGCTCTCAGAAATAATAATACATATTTGTTATATTTTTTGTATAAATCCTTGACAATGCATTTTGTTTTCATGCATAGACAATATGTGGGTAATATGTTGAAAAATGTAAATAATTACTGTTGACGTAATTACCAAATAAGAAAATCAGAGACCCCCCCCTCACCTATAGTGCTTACGTAATACTTGAAGAGCTCCTTAGGCGTAAGCGATGGCTTAGATTGATATATGTATTAGACGTTCCTTGCATTGTATTTTTTACATACAATTGATCATGGTTGTTGCATATTTTGGTATTTTTTTATAACGTCGAATAACAATAATAAAGAGCCGTATTGGACTAGTTGCTTCGGCGTGCGACTCTCATCCCTGGGTCGTAAGTACGATTTCCGGCTATGCACCAATTAATATCTGTCTATGTGCGCATTTAAAATTCGCTCTGTACAGTGAAGGAAAATATCGTGAGGAAATTCATTAGACCCAAAAAGTCGACGGTGTGTGTCAGACACAGAAGGTTGATCACCTATTAGAAATGATCACGGAACGAATACTCAAATCAGACCTAAAAGCTTGTAGGACCATTAGTATATAGAACGTCGAATAAACAAATAACTCACTCGTATAAGACATAACGAGAGCGGGAAGACTCGGGAATGTTTGATTGGTTGCGATATAAAACCCTCCATTGTCCAATGGCTTGATCTTATAATGCTTCACGTGGTATCCTCTGCCTTCTTCCCAGTCTTTCACGCTAAGGCTGAAGCCGTGAGGGTTGTGCTCCGCGGGCCTCACTAAGAACGTGCCTCGAGGGTTGATCTCAGCTAGGAGAAGCTTGTCCGCCTCTTTTCTGGACACGTGGGGGAAAAACCAGCTGAAAATATAAAAAAAAAACAATTTTAATGAAATATTAAATAATTTTGCAACAATAGCACAGTACAGTTTGAGTTGGGATGTATGACAGAGGTATGAATTTGTTGATGAATCGTTCTTAGACTCAAACTCAAAATAACTTTATTAATATAGGTATACAAGTTCACTTATAAACGTCAACAGAAAAGATGTTAAATGATTCCAAATTCACATTTACTACCAGTTCGCAATTCAATACAACAGAGCGGTAAAGAAGAACTGGAATGAAACTCTCTGCTACTCTTTCTAATCGCCATGTTTTGAGTCATACAAATTGATTGAACTGGAGCAAATCAATCCCAAGGATTACGATCATTTAAATATTCGTCAAATATCGTAAAATTAACGTCTTAATAATCGCTTGGGAGTTTGTTGTAAAAACGAATACAATGTCCATATAATCGCTTTATTTTCTGGAGCCTGGTTAGTCGTACGCTTAGATTAGTTCTGTTTCGAGTATTTTACTGGTGAAATTCACAATTTGTTTTAAAATCGTTTATATTTTTTTGTACATACAACAAGGCTTCAAGAAGAGATCTATGCAGCAATTGAAGGTCACTTTTCTAATTATAACTTACTTTTTATAGATTCTGTATAGTGACGATTGTTTCCTTTTTATATAAATAGAAGTGCGTTTGGATGTAGGGACCCATTGATACAGCAATCATGTTATATAAGTATGATTTCTCATTGTGCATGTGTCATTTGTTTTGTAAATTTATTAGCAAATCTTAATCAAAGGGTATTATTAAATGAATATTGTATAAAAAAACACTTTTACGCGACAAAATTCATACACACACAGTATTTATAATTCAGGACATGTTGTCAGTCCTTAAAAATATATATTAAATTGTAAACCTATTGGGGTTTTGATTGGTTTAAATGCATGAACTAGAATATAGCGTACCTATATTCTAGTTCCAAAGTCGTATCAGTTTTGAAATACCTCGATAGTCTTACGTCATGATGATGACGTCGAGATAATAAGGATATTTGTCTCGAAGGTCAACAGTAAAATTAAGCTGCAATGACGTCATACTCTGAAAGGCGTGAATTCATTTCTAAGGATATATAACTTTTCGACCTTAGCTGGGGCCGGGCCGACTGGTCGGTCAGTCAGTGGTTAGACTCGTCAAGGAACTTCCCTTTAGGTTGAAGGAACAGTATACCATCTTTCCTCTACAATAACCAATATTTTGTGATGGTAATTCCTCCAACCTAAAGGGTGGATCCTCCTTGAATACCAAACATAGATATTTCAGTAAGACTTACTCTTCACATTCAACAGAGCTCTCTTCCGCCACAAAGTTGGCTGGCACCAATCCCTCCCGTCTCGTTGTGAGATGGAGCACCCTCCACCAGTCTGTCTCCGCGTCGCTCAGCACTTCCATACGATCGCCCTTCCGAAATGAGATGTCGGATTCTGCACGCGCGGTGTAGGCGCATAGCGCTTTTACCACTCGTCGACCACCGTTTGATATACCTTAAGACAATGTTTGCACAAGATTGTGTTAAGAGTGATATAAATTACTCTATATTAAGATATAAAGGGATAGAATATATATATATAAGTGAATACACTTTGATGGTGTATTTATCAAAATCAAGAGCTTCTGTGTTTGTTTAACTGACACTTAATTGCAAGGATTAACCATATAAAGAAAAAAAAAAATGTTCTCTGTGTTATATTATGGGGTGTTATTGAAAAATTGAGGTATTGGTTGGTCCTTTGAATTCTGGATACGCAGCCATGTACCGTAAATGCGACGAAAAGTCTTTGTGTGGTCTTACTTATCTAAAATGACTTTCAACAAAAATCTAAGTCGTTTTGGTGCGACTGGGTTTAAATTAATTATATTGTAATTAATAAATAAATGATTGTGAGAGCTACATATATTTGTTTGAATAATTTTACATCAAAGGAAGGTAAAATAGGCCGGTAATAAGCGAGTTTATTAGCGTATCCAATATATTGCAGAATGCAGATAAATCCTTAAAGTAGGTTAACTGCATTTGCGTAAATAGTTTTCGCATAACAATATCAAGATGTTTCTACAGTTGCCATTTCATTACCGGTTGGTTTACATTTTTAATCCGTCAGCAATAACTACATTTCTTACATGTATAACGTCAAAAACCCTGCTGTGCACGATATAAGATTCTAACACTACTGTACAATTATTATTAGCAACAATATCAACAGCCTTTGCGTGATCCCACTACCGATGAAGTCCTTCAATGAAGAGTATAAAAACTCGATGATCCAGATTAACAGATGACGAATGATATTTTCCAACACAAGCCCATTTCTCAATGCTTCACCGTAACAAAAAAGCTAATCTTCGTGAAACAGTTATACTCACATGCTCCTGGATTTCGTGTCCTGACGATATCTGCAGGTCTTCTTGAGACTGCTCGATTGTTCGGCTCGCCGGTATAACGTGTCTCCAGTGATGGACACGCCGTGAATCCTGCTTCGTTCTTTTTGTAAGCTGGATATACTGAAACGTACAATCATGTTCGTAAGTAAAATGTCTACAGCACAATTGAAATTTCATAAAGGTACCTTTGATCAAATACGCTATAGGTAGTTATGAAAATATGAGATCAATATTCTATTTCATATTTAAATTGTTTTATTCGACACTAAATGACGTACATGATTGTGTCAAACTTAATATATTTTTTTAACAAAACATCGGAAGGCTTCTAATAATATATATATATTTATATTTCTAGGCAAACGATATCAAATATTCTTAAACTAGAAACAGTTGTCGTTATAAATATTTCAAGATTATATTTAGCCAAATCGCTCCAGCTCTTCTCGAGTTTTAGCGAGCAAAACGAACAGCAATTCATATATGAAACAAATCTAATATATATGATATAAACATTATAAACTTTATCATAGTTTGTTTATTTTCCGACACAAATAAATAATTTATTTACAATTCCGCACGTTACTCAAGTCTGTAAAATAAATCACTATTAGAATTATGTAACCCAACATTACTTAAGTTACATATATATATTAGTAAAAAATTAGAAGCGTACACAATGATCACACTTGAAGCCAATATGAACCGTTTAGTTTTTACTACACTTATAAATTATAATTCAGTCTCGTTTCCGATAATGTCCAATAACATAAGTGCCATTAAGATTTATGAACCAATAGAGAAGCCAAGTTTGTTTCTGTTAGCGTTGCAACCCCGCTACCCCTAAATTTGTGTTAGTTATAAGCTCATAACTTAAACCATTAAAGTCAGTTGTTACCCAGCTTCAAACAAAGAGTTTTATTAACATATATTTTTGTTAATTTATAAACATCTCCACACAACAACCGCCACCGAACTTAATTCTAGCTATAATTATATATATTACAATCAGATTTTCGTATTATATAAAGCTGTTGTGTTTAACACAAATGATGTAAAAAACTCGTATACATATCTAGTCTACTTACTCAAGTGGATTAAAAAGTTCACTTTCACTCGAAAAATAGAAGACTAGATGACGGACAAAACGGTCGTATTAAATTATATTTAAACCACGTAGAAAGTGCTGCATCACTTCCTGATTTCAAGTTTACTACGCAACAAGTGCAGAAAGTTTTATAATTGTTAGCATGTTGTTAACATTATAAGTAAAATGTATGAGTGAAATCTAAAAACCTGAATCTAGTCGAAGTCTTAGTCTAACATACAGGCGAGACTTATGGCTAAGTGACTCAAATGTCAAAGACGAATAGAATTTTGACATACACTTTAGTTCGCGCTGAGCCTCGACTAGGAATCTTATCTTTACTTCCATAAAAATGTATATATTTAAAGGGATACAAATGTATTTTCTACAGCAAAGCCATTCTTTACCTACTAAGTACTACAATTTATAAAGTTTTATTACCAGATATCTTTATCTTAAATCTATATTATTTTTTAAAATAGAATTAATATAGATATACACGTTAATTTATAGGACTTCACAACAGCTGACTGTATTCAGTGTAGCCATACCATTTGACCAGGGACCAATGTTCTAAATGGAAAAACGTTTTAAAAAATATTTTTAATTTATCCTATTATAAATAACAATATAAAAATTGTAATATATTATAATAATTTATTATAATGATCAATGAATCTTAGAACTTAGAATCTAGAATTTAGTATGAATTTGTACTGTTATATTTTTTGTATAAGGTAAAACTGTGATTTATGTTTAAATGTGTATTCCGTTTGGCTTTTGTGTATAATGTAATTGTTTGAATATTGTTTAATGAGTAGCTGTAGGAATACTTTAATAAAATTAAAAAAAAAATTACATAGTTAAGTGGCGCAAGTGACAGTTCTTGGACGGGGCACGGTGAAACGTCTATCTGTTACCCGCCCTTGTCCTATAGATTTCTAAGTTAGATCCCTCCGAGAACATTTTATAGTGTGTTTACGCATTATCAATTTTAATATATTTCTAACACTTTGCCGTTTGATTATTCTAATTTGTGTGTTATATTACCTATTATTTGTCTTGTTAATGTGCCAAAATTAATATAGGTTGGAGAAATTCTAAAACGGTAGTAATACCATTTTAATTATTGCAGAAATTCAATCAGATACGCCACTTAAAGCGATTGCTTTTCAACTAGAATCCCTTTGCCATTGAACGCTAACAAAGACAGCAATGAACCAGAAATGTCGCCAAGAAACTGGAACACTCGTATTCAGAAGATTATTTGTGAGATGGGACCGATATTGTGTACGCTACTTACACTTGACCGGAGTTTAATAGGGCTTTGGCCCCTCTTCAACTTGTTATCACTAATGTAAATGATAAATTAAACGACAGTTTGCTGATACAACATGGATGTCCCCATTTAAACAATGATTATTTCCTGTAAGAAAGATCTATCAAGCAATAATACTTAAAACTTAACAAAATCCTTTCTTGGCGATTCCTTTAAGGTCTCCGCAGTTAGGCTATGGAATTCACTTCCCGTCCCTATTCGCTTAGCTCCTTCTTTATCTTCCTTTAAATTTCTTCTGTACAAACATTACCTGTCCACATCGTATCCCGAACTTTCTTACTAACTACTAACTGACGTGAGACTTATCTTAAATTATCGTGATTTATGTGTCTTTTTACTCTTTAATGTATCTTTAATATTTTATTCCTGTTTAGTTTTGTTTAATAACTGTGTATTACATGTATTTTGCACTACTTGCCTATCTTATTTAATACATTTATTTTTTTCTTTACTCACAGTGGTTGCCTGGAAGAGATCGCTCGTAAGCGATAAGGCCGCCAGTTGCCCTCCTTTTGATTTAATTATGTTAATTTTTATTTTGTATTTTGTAGTGTAACGAAGTGTAAATAAATAAATAAAATCATTTTGTATTTATCCATTTGAGCCTAACTTAAAATTGCATTTTAATTTAACATATAGAACACTAATTCCAGAACATAAATATGAAACGCGTAGAAATTCTTTAGGACGTCTAAAGGTTCGTTTGAGACGAAACGCTTCGTTCTATTTCGAGGTCAGGCTTATTTATAAATTTTAATATTTCCACGAGCCCACTTAAAAATATAACTTTAAACCTTGCAAGCCTTCATTTGCATCATTAGTGACCTCACCAGAACATACGTAAATAAGTGGGTAAAATATCGTGCGAAAACATCTTGCATTGTTCTTGGTTTGAAGACGTTGATTCGCGGTGTATAACTAAAATGATTGAATATTCGTCACAAAAGGTTTATGGATTTTTCTAGAAATGCAAAAATCATGCAACATTATTTTGTATGCAATAGGTATTTTATGCTAGAACTGTTTCTATAAATAGGTCAAGAGGCAATAAGACCTATGTCAGTGGGTTTATATGATCTGACTCGTTGATTTAGTAATAAATTTAAATTGAGTCGACTACAACATGCCGTCATAGATGAAAGATACGTAAGACAATTAACACATCGGAGAGTTAATCAAAAATCTTGTATCGAGCATTGAGCAGATCCATTTTAGTTAGTAAATACAACTTAAACACCAGACCAATAAAGATAAATTAAAAATTAAATGAACAGCTTACGCGTACATGTCTGTGCTGACAAGCGTACGCAAAAACTGCTTAACAATTTGCGACTGAATATAGTCATTTATTATACTAAGGATACCTACTGCCTCGCAATCTGGGTAAAAGCGATGCCGTTCTTCCCCGTCGGATCGCCCAGAAGTCATCATGAGCTATCTGACGTCATACGATGTGTTTTTGTTATTGTACTTTGTCAAGACCATGTCAAATCAGTGAAGCCTAATCTACTCGACCAATTGTTTTAATAGCGTAAATAATACTATTATACACATTCTCAGTGTCGACTAGTAAAAATTCACTTTCGTTTAGTTCTTCAATGTTAATATTGTTTTGCAAGAAGGCGATTACAGTCCCTCTGTGGCTCTGGGGGAGTTAAGGTTTGTTTACTCTGTTTTGGCAGGCTGTAATCCTCTTTGCGGTGCTCGTTTTGTGTAATGTCTGCAATGTTATGATTAAACTCCCGCAGGTTAACAACTCTTAGAATAAGTAGTTACGGTTTACTGGCAATCCCTTGTCGTGCAAATTAAAATCTCCTTCATTTTCCTTTCTATTTATAAGCGAGGAATTACAGACGAAAACCGATTGCATAACTTTTCTTACATCCAATTCCTTTGTATACAGGTTAGTTTCTGCTTAGAATCACCAAATTTTATCACGTTCCCGTTTCACTAACTTCATCTAAAAGTTAGATGAAATGCTTTATCACATTGAACAAGTTTGTAATTGTTAGACTATAATATTAATATAGACTTTTACATTCCGAAAACCTGTGATCACGTATATCTCAGGTATATACAGTACTCGGAGTTCAGTGTGCCTCTTAGTAAAGACCTTCTCCTCGTCTCCAGTTGTAGCCTGTAGCCTGTTAGTTTGAGTTCGTCCTCCTATCTTTTGCAGTCTCTTATTCGTTTTCTGTTTTTAGGGTACCATTCCGTCAATATTTTGCTTCATTTTTAACTGGAGCTCTGTAGCATATTTTTAGATTGTCTAGTAATAATTACTTTATTGTTATAACTTACCCAAAGGTCTGTCGGGATCGTGACGGCGGCTGCAGCACTTGTTGCCCATGGCGCGGCCGCCCGCTACGCCGCGCCAAGCCGCTTCTATAAAAACAAAAAAAATCAGCGCTGAAGGTATCGATAAACCGCCAATAATATCATTTTTTCAGCTGTACAATAATCGTTTTTAACCTATTTCATGTAGGCAGTTTGATCTAACATGTACAAAAGTATATGTCATGATTTAAATAGACAATCTTATTATCAAGGATTTCAGGATTGTCCACAGACTAATAATCAAGATAAATAAATGTATTACACTATACTACCAAGGTAAATAAGGATTTCATTTTCAGTGGAGAAGTATTTGAAGTCCATAAATTTGTATTCACTTTTATTTCTATCGTTTTCAGTAGAAATGTTTTTAACTGGCAAACTTATTTTATAAAAAAAAATATGAATTTCAAGGTAACTTGGTTGTAAAGCGTCTTTTTCTCAAAACAATGAACTAAATATATTTTATTTTAAAATGTTTATAAATACAGTAGAATATTGTTGAAACTAATCAGTACAATTGAAGATACGATAATTATATACAAGGTAAATCCTAATTTTTGGAATTTTTAAAAGTTTAGATATAGTAATTGAAATCGTATCAAATATTTTATCAGTGTCACGTGTACACAAGTAGTGTTACGTGGCTTGTTGTGTATAATTTTGATTCGATCCGCATTATTTTAATTTTAACGAAATATGAATGGCAACACATTTTCATTTCAATATAATTTGGAACAAATTATTCTTGAAACCGATTTCTTTAAAATGTGCTAAACTTAGCTCCTTTATTGGAAATCTTCCACAGTCCTCTTCACTAGGTTCTTTTGCGAACAAGCGAGGTGTAGGATCTGTTCCTAGTGGAGGTTTTCCCGGGAGGTACGAATTTAAGACGATTTAAGAATACAGTATAGTATCTCTATATATATATAAAATTCTTGTGTAGTTCCCATACTCCCGATGATATTTTTATTTATTGATAATATTATTTATTTATTTTTTCTGAGAATCGGCTACTATCTATATTTCAAACTCCTAAGTGATAAGGGGTTTCCACCCCAAAAAAAATATTTATATTTTTTGGATAAAATTTATTGTTTTAATTTTTTATGATACAACATACAAAAATACATACAACCCTTACTATCCTACTACTTTTCTATCTACTATCAACCCCTATTTTTTATTATAATAGATAGGTTATTTTTATTGAACTAAAGAAATGTTTCCTGGAAATAATATACATGCCAAAACGACGTTTGCCGGGTCAGCTAGAAGTATATAAAATAGGGAGCTTACTCCCTCGAAGCTTAACAACGCTGTGGCTGTGGTAACTGGACTATTGTTTTTCACATATGTAATATATATTTTTTTATAATCCCCAGCCAATAATCTAGCTTTCCCAACGACTCGCTAAGAGGAGCACTCACTATATTATTTAAATAAGTTATCACGACATCATTAGCTAAACGTGTTAACATATAATTAGTTGTTAATGTAAACCAACAAATGTATTTATTTATTTTAATTAACACTAGATTGTAATACCCGATCAGTTAATTTAAATATCAAGCAATCCCCAGACATACTTAGAAACAAATAATAAAAATGCAATAAAGGAACTACACTATGTACGCAAAAACATACAAATTTACTACAAAAGCAAAGTATGTGCAGATAGAACCCTAAAGTAAAAATCGTTATTACTAATTAGAAGTACCTTTATCAGCTTATCAATGTCAACAAATGCTTCCCACGAAGATAAGGAACGATACGTGATCGGAAACGATCGACAGTGATTTATGTTTAACAATATTTGAGACTCATCTGATAAATGGTGGTGTATGGAGTTGTTTTTCCAAATTTTGTTTTGTATTCTTTAAGATTTGTTTCGTTTAAGTTCTGTGTAAGTGATTTGAAATTAGGCCGCTGCCTTTTCACAGAGGAATATTTTTATTTCATGGAGATAATTTTAACTACGAGTACTATATATAATAGATTTTCAACTATGAGGTCGTCCAAGCATATATAAGTATATAGCTATATTAACCCTCGATAGTACAGCTAAAAAAAACATCATGTCGTAGGTTAATATTCAGAAAACACACAACAAACTACTTACAAGGCTTAAGACCTAGAATGAGCAAAATGGCTTTCACTATTGCATACAAAGAGTTCAAAGTTTTTTTTTAAATAAATTTGATACTGTGAAATCATTTAACATAACGATCTACCCTAACATAAGACTAAGTAATTTAAGCCTCACCTTATTTACTAATAAGGATATTTAACATAAGAAAGTGTCCAATATCACTTACAGTCTCTATTAAGGAGCAAACCCTCTGATCTTGTGTTTACTACACTATACTAAGATCAAAGTATGACACCTAAATATGCCTGTCCAACTTTATATATAATGTAATTAACATGAATTAATGTTAGTTATGTAAACGAAATCGGTCTGCGTATTCTACTTATTAAGAGAATTGTTAATCACTAACACACACTTTTAAACTTTTAAATGCGTTCTGTATTATTATAACATTTGTTTTTTGTTACCAAACCTATATTTAAGAAAAACTTTATTATACACAATATACAAGATATTTAAGTATTATTTTCATTTATATTTGGTATATAAAAACCCATTGATAATGTAACTTTCATTTCTTTAACTCACAGGTACCAATCTGTTTTAGTTTTCTATTTATCAATTTTTAGTTGTTATTAATATTAATATGTAGGTTAAGAATATTGTAAAAATATATATTTGTGTTTATATTAGTTCTGATTACATAATTACTTACTATATATTATAAAGAGAAATTACTTGTATTTGTGTTTGTAAGGAATAAACTCAACTACAGTACAGATTTTAAAAATTATTATCTCCAATTGACGTTTCGAAAATAAAGAAATATTCAGCTATGACAAGCTGTACATTCAATAGGTTGTAATTATTATATTTTTGTACGCTTTATTAATTCGTATACATATAACTAAAATGAAAACTTATCTACTAAGTCTGAACCGTTTTCTGAAAAGGCTGGGTGCGAGCTAAGTGTTTCGAGTGCAATAATAGTTGAGCAACAACAATTAACGAAAAAGCTAAAATTTCAATTGCAACTCTCAAGTTTCATTGCAATTTCAATTTTACTTTTCGAATAACTTTAATCCTAATTGTAACGCCCGATTTGATTTTCATAGAAATAATGGTAAATAGTGTGGAGGAAGGATTGTGTTCCATTCCTCCGACTTAAAGGGACTGGCCGAAGGCCTGGGGCCAGCTAAAGTCGAGACGTTCTATATATCCTTAGCGGCCGGAAGAACTTAGCGCGTTTCAGGGTACGATGTCATCGTAGCAATTTCAAAACACAGATTTAATGTTTCGCTTCAATAGTTATTCAATAACTATACTGAAATTTCCTCATTGCAGTTAATCAAAGAACATATGTATGTCTTAGCGCTACCGTTACTGTCTGCTGCCATTGCTCCGACTAACTTCTAATAATAATAATAATTATGATATCAATCAATCGACCGTTGAATAGTCGTTAATTTATCGATCTAGAAATATTGGGAAATCAAATAAACTGCTAGCATTAACGGTTTTTAATTAATTTGAGTTTGACGTTGTTTAATGTATAAGCTCTGTGACATGTAATGACAATGACAGCTGACAGCAATTATTATACAGTCAAAACAGTTTGCAACGACATCGTTTAGAATATAATCTATATTGACCAAAATCCAAGGTTCCGGCTGAATTCTATGCATTAGGTACTGAATAACAACGTCATCGGCTGTTACGAATATCGGTTTTTACGACCAAATATGAGTACCCAGTCCCTTCGACGTCGTTATAATAGATTTTGTCTGTATTTATTACCGTACGTCCTCAATACACAATTTGAAAGTGATACCATAGACAAAAGACAACTATAATTTATATTAGAGGACGCTTAGTCCTTCATTATATAATCAGTAATTCTAACAAAGTAAACACCTAATTAACATTGAAACAAGAATATCAAGCAGATGAGTTTAATGTTCATATTCCTTTCGCTAAATTATCAGAAACTTTAACGTTTGCTTTGTTCAGAGTCGAATCTAAACACGACTCAAAAACACCAAGACCGCACACAAGAATTTCCATTCAGCTCGATAGAAGTGATAAATCACGTAAAATTTTTAACCGCATCCTTGTTAGGAATGTCTATGTTCGACATATGTGATTGTATGAAATACCGGACATCGTTGCGTGAGCTGATTACTTAATTAAACTTCAGCTTATAACTGAATCACGGCTGCGGCAATATTTCTTTCGCGCTTAATAAACACTCGCTCGTTTGAATAAAAATATGATGATGACCTATTAACTCTTTGCCTATAAACAAAAGAAAAACATCACGAAACCCCAGATGCATCGATCATTTAATTTTTATGGTCAAGGCTGACTGCACCAGACACATCATCATTAAATATACAAAGGAGAAACAATATTTGGTTGACAGGATTCTTCAAGAAGACACTACAATTTTTTAAAATACCGGCGAAGCACTCGCTAGCCCTCTGGCGTTGAGCCTTTGTTCTAAATGATACGACTGTACAACTTGAGGGTTAGATTGGCTTAAATTATATCTTCAATTGGTAAAATATTAATCATATTATTTGCCTTGATAATACTTGTGAGCCATTAGTCTATTGCAATGGACATCACTCAAGACATACTTTCTAATAATAGAAATCAATTAGACGAATTAAATTTTACAAGCGAAAGTTAATTATCAAATGAATTTGACTTTCGAACAATCTCTGTAATTAGCATAAGAAATATCAGATTTTAATTAAATAAAAATTCAGAGAAGTGTTACAACACTGATATAAACAAGCTAAAAATAATGTACGTCAGTAGAGCTATAGTTTGGATCGTCCAATGAGGGTAATGAGGTGAGGGTAGAATACAAAGTCGCCTATGTATGGTCCCAGTATGTAAAAACTTATTAGATTTACCCACATAAGTAACTGTTAGGTACTCAATTCATTTAATTAGGATACTTCTTTAAATCAGTCGTTTAGTCGTTATATTTTACACACGCAATTTTGCGACTCCAGTGTTTTTTTTTTAAATTAATCTCGGTGTTAAGACGTTTAATGCATTGGCTTGGCTGATTATTGTTTATAAGATGTACATTCCGGCAACAATAGGTTAAATAAATTGTTGCTAAATTAACAATTAAGCGATGTATAAATGTAGTGAAATACCGGACGTTATTATACTCGACACGTGGGCGTATTGACAAAACTATCGCCTTTGTTCGACACGCGTTTCTCGATATCTACCCGCATTACAGGACGCAAGTGTACGTTCCACAAATTCCCAGTAATAAAACCACATGACAAAAGGGGCTTATTAATAATTTCTCAGTAATATGTTTGAAAAGGTTACATACAATTAATTACGGTTACGTACATATATTTGTCATTAATTACACAAACATATGTTATAACTATTACTGAAAGTACTAGTATATTTATTTATTCATTTGGGAAACAAACAGACACATCTCTAAAAGTAGAAGTCAGAAAAGAAATATAAACATAAGAATTAAAGCATTGGATATATCCACAAAAAGTTTCACTGATAAAAAAAAGATATAAAGCAAAACAAAACGTGACATGACAGAGAACAAAATATTTAAGTAGACAATACAAAGTTTATAGATCGGTAGAACGACAACAAAACACATACTAGTAGTCAAAATAAGAAGAAAGATACAAGGTTTACTACTCGAATAGTTGTTTTAACCTATTCTTAAATGAAGCAGTAGAGTCAGGGAGTCGGAAGGTTAAAGGTTCTGTGCGAGCGTAGAGATCTGGCAGGAATATTGAATCTTATGAGTTCGAGAAGATTTGAACAAGTTAATTCATGTACGCATATTTTTCTTATAATGAGACAATCTATCAATCTACGCCTAGTACTCAAAGAAAGCAAATTATATTTTTTTAAAAGTTCGTTGTATTTAGCCCTACCACCGTTTCGTATAGTACGTAATATACATTTTTATAGACATTATGCAAGTAGATATAACAAGTTTTATGAATAGTCTATGACTTCACACAAAAACTTACGTAGCAAGAAATGTTTAAAAAAATTTATTCTATAAATCGAATAACTAAGTCCATATACCGCACTAAATACAATATTTTGAATAATTCAAAACCTATGATAATTCGCATCCAATGCATAAAATTAGGAAATGTCTGTCCCCAGCCTATCAAGATAACTGTTCAAGTAGTAATTTACAACAATACTGGTTGAAGTGACCTAAAATAACAAGGAAACTTTGTTAACCAATTTGAGAACTCGTTTGGCAATGCTTGTAAATTCCGCTTATCATCCGATAAATAAGAGAAGAAAACCTTAAGCTTCATAAAATTATTCCAGATGAATTAACAATAGATATTTTTTTTTAATGTAATAGCAGGCAAACGGGCAAGAGGCTCACCTGATGTGAAGCGATACCGCCGCCCATGGACACTCACATTGCCAGAAGGCTCGCAAGTGCGTTGCCGGCCTTTCAAGAATTGGTACGCTCTTTTCTTGAAGGACCCTAAGTCGAATTGGTTCGGAAATACTTCAAACATCTTATTCACTCTTTTTCATTTGCTTCAAGACAATCAAGTGATACGCTCGACAAATGTAATAGGCGCAAAATTAATAACGGGTACGAAATTAATCTTAAGAGCCTTTTAAGTAATTAAAATCTGAGGCAATGGATAAACTCTTTCTCCCGAATCCCTAAAGAGAATTCCCAAATTGATAGCTCTCGTGTGATGCTCGAAGAAAGTGAAGGTGTCCCGGAAGCGGGGGCCGAGACGCCCTAACACAACCTGTTATCTTCAATCAATATCCGTATCGCGTTGCTCATGCACACATAATACCCTATACGACTCCCCCAATCGATATACACGAGCTGAATAATTGTTTTAAAAACGAACCTAAACAAAGAAAACAAAACTCAATTTACAACCTCATGAAATTGACCTAAAAAGGCTAATAAAAGGGCTTAGCCGGGGGTTGTTCAAACAGAAACATTAGATAAGAAAATAATAAATGGTGAAACAAATGTGGTGTTACCGTCTCCGCCGATTTTAGAATGGAACGGGTTTCAAAATTGGGCAATTTAAGTGGATTTGCAATTGAAATTTCGGCAAATGTGAACTTCGATTCCCCTCGCGCATGATCCAAAAGCGGTCAATAACCCGGAGGGCGGAATCTTGAACTTGAACCACAACAATGAAAATTCCAATAACTAAGCAACAAATTGATAAAATATCTAAGACGCTACTGATAACAAACTGGCGCCTTAAATGATAAGGATAAAGTTTACCTCGTAAATGCGATAAACACGAGTTAAGTTCAGTGGCGGTTCTATAGGGATATTCAAATATATGTTAAATTAAACTTTTTGTTTAAAGCTGGGTGTCAACTGGCTTTAATCGTATAAAACATGAGCATATAACGACATTGCGACGCTAGATTAACAAAAAACTATATATTGAAGGGTCCTTCAATCTAAGTCACACTTCTGTTACCTATAAATAATATAAGTGTAGTCGACCTATTAGACATTATCGGAAATACTAAGAGGCTCATTTAGGCTTCAAAATTTGGTTGAGCTTCTCATTATTAACTAAAATATATATGTAACTTAACTAATGTTACATAACATAACTCAGTCTATTACAATTTTATTACTTTTCTTTAATTCAAATGAACGAAGCAATATGTTAAGTATTTGAAACTTTACCATACATTAAACCGCAGTATATATATGACACGCTATAGCAAGCGAAAAGGGGAACTCAGCACCCCATGTAGATGAAAGATATCTGACGGTAATTGCTACCCCAAAAATGATAATTAACTTAACGCAGAGCTTCAGTAAAAAAAATGTTAATTACTACACTGCGTCTAGTACTAATGACTAAATATGAAAACAAAAGCGTTGAGCTAGTTGATAGTCTCGCTTTGGTTGTTGAACTTGACAATGATTTGTATTTGGAGGACGTTAGACGGCTGTCAAGCGCAGCTGCCTTCTAGACAATAGCTGTGCCTGCGCTCAATGCTGTTATGATTAACGTGTTAACTCAACAGTAGCTGAATTAAATGTGTCGCGCAGACAATGCAAGCAAGATAAAATAAGTTCACTGCTCAGAAATTTCAGGCGAATTCTTAATTACCTATTAAAAAATAGTATGACCAAATGTATTAGAATACAATATTACTTGGGTTAAATTAACGGACAGTCAAATAACAGTTAATGTTATTAACAAAATAGCAGCTATAACCCTATAAATAAACACTGCTGTTTGAACTAAATAAGATTGAGTTTTAATGACAGTTCTAATTGTAGGTATTAAATAAATAGTGTTGCTAATAAGTAACATCAGGAACGATTATAAACGCAATGCATTACCACAATTAAAACGTAACAAAATTGAATAATACAATATTACGTAGCAAAGGCCACGAAACCAACGGAGCGAGTAAATAGGATCTATGATAAACTAGGAAGACGCAAGGAAAACAGACACTGCGCATGCAGGAAACGCAAATGTTCAGTACCAAGTGTAACTAGGTATAATGAGCCTTATTAAAACTCGATACACGCTTGGATGGTACTCTGAAGGTATTCATTATGAGACGCTTTCCGCCGGAAACCTCGCTTGTGAGAATCTTGTTAACCTTGCCTGGAGACTAGATTAGGTAACCTCTGTTTTTATAATTTTCGATATCGAATATATGATTTTTGGTTTACGCTACTCTGTCATTCACAGGGCACGCTTGTAAAACACTTGTAGCGAATGTAAATAATGTAATCAGTTGGTTTTTATACATTGAAGAAGTATTGATTTCTCCTAATTATTTAATTTGCGTTTGATGTGAAATCTATAAGAACAAAGATCAGAAACTGTATTAAGTCACACAAACGCGCGTAATTATATTTGTTTTTGAAGAACACACAGCATCACAGAGGCATGTGTGTTGTATTAGAGATAAAAAAAACAAATACAGAAGGGACTTCTCAGACCGTAAATCTCCATTCACTTAGATAAAAATATACTTTGCCATAACCCTCTCCATTCGCGCAATGTCCGGTGGCAGGTTTTTATGTGGGTTGGATTTTGGTTAAAAATTTCGTAATTTTTTATTCAAAATTTCGTTGCGATATATTTTTTATAATTTTTAACAACCAATGAGATATATATAAACCAAATTAATAACTATTGCGCCTCCAATGCATCAATGCATATAAAAAATATAAAACAATGGCGCTACAACCTTTATAGGTCTGGGCCTCAGATTTCTGTATGTTTCATGATCATTTATTAATCGAATAGGCAAGAAGGTGATCAGCCTTCTGTGCCTGACACACGCCGTCGACTTTTTGGGTCTAAGGCAAGCCGGTTTCCTCATGATGTTAAATGCGGGCAAATGTTAAATGCGAACATGCGATGCAGGGATGAGAGTCGCACGCTGAAGCCACTAGGCCAAAACTGCTGCATCAATGCTATATGCATTAAGTATTTTATGTTAGATATTTACCTATTCTTTTTTAATAATGTCATTTTTCGTAATGTAGATAAATATATACTTCGATTCCCATTTCCAATAAAAAAATTCTGTAACACTGCGTTTACACGATTGTCACAAAGAAATGAAAGAGTACTGGGATAGTTTTGTGTTCATAATGGCAATGCCGAACGAGATAAAATATATAATAATAAACACATTAATTCCATTGGCCTTCACGGGCATTAAACTAAGGTAAAATAGATCATCAGTCCAGTGATACGTGAAGCTTAGAAACGGTAAATATAACAAGTTGCAGCGCCCAGTCTAAGTCTCTCTCTGAATTGTACCCTTTGTTCATACCACAGTTACATACGATTTTCAAGAGATTTTTCATTATTGTAGTCACGTGTTAAAGCACCTAATCTTGTTACTGCCACGTACCACATTTGTAAGGTTTTATATGAGATAAAGACGGAAGAAGCCATAAAACTATTATATAAATTACAATATTGCATACTATTGCCGTAAAAAACGATTATTAAATAATTATAAAAATACATATCTGCCTTTTTAACTTGTTGACCAGTTATTTAAGCAAATATAGAGTAGATCAAACATTTTCTAATTTAAAAAAAAAGTTGGCAACCCTACACAGAACATTACAGGAAGAGGTAACAATACACCCGCATTTGGGCAGTTTGTTACCGTCACACCGTCCCATTTCCCCTTAAACAAAGGGAGTATTCGCTATAACAACTAAAACAATACCGAGATTTATATAAATAACGTATATTTAACTATGATAACTAGAATGTCTTAGGTTAAGAAACGTTTTAAAATTAAAGATAATTCAATAAAATTGAAAAGGATTAAAACATAAGACTATATTCTAGTATATAACATTGTTACAAATTGAATTCAAAATTCCTTTAATTGATTGAGTAGCGCTGTGTGCTTAGAAAATTTTCCTATCTACCACATTGTCGTTGCTTGGAAGCGGTCGCTAAGTAACGATAAGTAACCAGTACTGCTCCTTCAAAGACTGGCAGCCACTTACATGGATATCCATAGATAGCTCCTATCATATAAAAAAAACAGTTTAAAAAGTCGTATTCTTTATTTACTTAACTGTGTCATTTCGTTGCACAACAAACAAAATCACCAAATAATTTCATATAAACATACAGTTACCTAATAGTAAATAAATATTGAATTTCAAATGAGGTTTTATTTGATAGTTCCTTTACTGATTAAATTTTATTTGCTCAGCCCACATCCTCGCAGACGGGACGTTAAACATAAACAATTAGTATGTGTTGAAACGTATAAGACTGTATTAACTTATCATTATTAGCACGCTTATTTCAACAGATCAGTGTTGGCCTAGTGGCTACAGCGTACGACATTCCTCCCTGAGGTCGTATGTTCGATCCCCCGCTGTGCACCAATGGACTTTCTTTCTATTTGCGCATTGAACATTCGCTCGAAGGAAACCATCGTGAGGAAACCGGCTTGACTAAGACCCAAAAAGTCAACGGCGTGCGTTAGGCACAGAAGGCTGACCACCTACCTGCCTATTAGATTAACATATGATCATGCAACATATATCTCAGTGATCCTCGTTGTAAATTGCTTTATAAAATAACCAATTGAGTCATTCAAACTTAGTAATATATTAATAATGCCACGAAGACATGTAAATTGACAAAACTGCTGGGAGTCTTGGAGCGACTTACGTCATTACATTACGCCGAAGAACAATTTGGCATGCAAATCGTTATTCTAGAAAACAACTGACTAGTTTTTATACAAGGAACACGTTCTTTATTCAAAAGATAACCTCTTTTCAAATTGGACATTATTGAGCGGTTTCTTCGAACAGTTTAAACCAAATTTTCTTCTTAAAAGTATGTAATGCTTTAGGAAAAATTGGTTTGGTCATTTCTTTATTGTTGATTATTGATTATTGATATATCAGTCTTTTAATACTACAATTTTATTTCGCTCAAAGTAATATTTTAGGTCATATAGCACTATATATAATGCATGCGATGCTAGGAAAGTGTCTATAAAAAAGCTGTTGTTATAGAAGTACATGGAACAAAAACAACTGTATATATATAATAACAAAAAGGTAAGTAAACCTTACCCAAAATTCTCTTTTTCTTTCTAGGTCAACGCATTTGCTCACCGACTTGTACAGAACAGGGTTATTACAAAAAAACCGACTAATAGCAATTGACTTTATTTGCAGTTGTTCTTTCCTGTTAAGTAGAACAAAATGTTTATAGCAAACTACCACTAACAATTTGCGGATAACAATTATGATCAATACAACTGTGACATAAACTAAATAACTGTAAGCTGGAAGAAACAGTTTTAGCAGCAAGACCGCCCAACATCCTTTCTCTTTTGTTTTTTATCATATTGTTACGAAGACGGGTAGACTGCAATGTTTCTAGATTTTTCCACTAGTTAGAGAACTTTTCAGCCGGCTGTAATATGATTTCTGACCGTTTCAGGAGAGGGTCAATCGCATATTAGAAAATTGTAATTTCCATAATGTTACCCTAGTTTTCAGGAAGCTGAAACCTTTTTTCAGTCGGTTTAGAACATGTGTAGTAGAGTGGTGCAGTTTTCAGGCCTAGGTATACCCCTTTGATGAAGGAATATTCTAGACCAAACTTTCTAGGTGTGAGACAAGGACGAAATGATACGAGAGAGAGAGAGAAGATCAGAACTTTCTCGAAACTAGACTGAGCACTCTAGAACGCCGTACGACAAGGACGGAGCAACGTGCGAAAGAGACAAAGAGTGCGGACGTTCTAGAATTGTGCAATCGCTACTCAGTAGCAAGCCTGCCTAGAAAGTTCTCGAATATTGTTTAGAATTATTCCCAGGGATATATAAGCGAGCCGAAACGCGACTAGTCGCCTTTAGTTTTGAATGCGATAACACGAGAGGAACACCGAAGCGATAAAGTGCGAATAAAGTGAATATAAGTAATAAAGTACTGTGTGAAGTGTGCATAAGTGAAGTAATAAGTGATTGTGTTTGTGTGTGTTATAAGTGCATCTCTGCAATTAATTTGTGTTCATAAATTCCTCATTGATTTTTAAAGAAATAAACCCTTGAATAAATCCACGGCATTTTCTATCCGATCCCCTAGCTCGTAACAATATGTTTTGATTTAAATACAGTATTATATATTACATTTCAAATAACTAAACATATACGCAGTCAATCAAATCTCTTCTGATGAAAATTTCGAGGTGACTAAATTTGACATAGATATGCATGAGTTGTGGCTATTTTAAAATGTATTTATATCGTTTACGAATGTATCCAAATAGGCATTATCTGAAAAATTACGTAATATATATTGTTGACAATTGGTTAAAGATCGGTAATACATTTGCTACACTCCCTGTCTTTGGTCATAGCGTGGGGGGCTTCCGATCAATACCGCAGGGCTTCCCTGACTACCGTTAGGGCCATGAAATCGTTCACGTTATAACTAATGTTTACCCTCGAACAATGAGGAGTTAAGCTCGCTTGGATATTGAACTGCCTGGAGTTAAATGGGTTCAGTGCTTAGAAATAAAACTCTCGTATGTTAAGAAACTTCTTTATCGGCGTTGGAAAAAATATTACCGTTACGCGCTATCTTTTTCTTGTCCCTACCACGGTTGATTCGAAGAGATTCGAAGCCATTTATAATAAATATAATAAAAAATAATAATGTATAATAACGATAACAATGATAGTAATAGTTCTATTACAATTAATGAAATTCTGTAATAATCTTAGTAGTAATAAGGTAAAATGAAATAATTGATAATAAAAGCCGTGTTAAACTTTATCTTATTTAACTTCTGTAAAGTTCCATATAGAAGATCATTTTTTCTAAAAATAAGATCATAAAGAAGTTTCATTTCTCACGTGTGTACACGTACACACATTTTTTTTTAATAAACCGTCTTTGATAGTAACTAAACTAAAATAAACAGAGTTAAATGGAAACTTTGACCCACTGACCATTTTATCCGGTTGATTTATGAACTCGGAACCTAGTTCTAGACAATTGTAGCTAGAAGCTAAAAGAATATAGAATGACACAAAAAGGGGAAGTTTTTATTCCTTCTAAGGGGCTTAAAGGAAGAACATGTAATCGTCAAATTCAAATACAGTGTCACATACTTTTTTGACCAGAGACTGAAATTGGTACTACTGGCGCCATTTTGAAATGTCAGACTGACATTGTAATGTTTATGTGTAATTTCTTGGTGCGTTCAATAAATAATTTTACAGTCTACCAACATCTAATAAAATCTAATTAAAAGGTATTTATTTTTATTCCTTGCATAATTAATTGCAATGGCCAAGTTTTAATTATCGAACGGTTCTGATTGCCAGGTATCTTAAAAGATATTATATTTATACAGGTAGCAAAACTGACCGTATCAGTCGTTCCTAAGTTTATGTCACATTTATTTAAGAATACATTGTTTTAAGTTACTATACCTTATTTTATTAAGACATTTCGATAAATTATTAAGTTAACCTGCATGACTTCAAATTATCCCTTATAATGGTTAATTTTGGCAAAACTCTCATGACAGCGACTCTGTTACCGGCCAAGAAAAGTATGTGTCACTATATACAACTACTTGCCCCCGCGAACTTCGTTTCTCCTTAATGTGGTTTTAGTTATCCTTAATACCGTGACACGAAATAATAATTTCACTGTATTATCGTCACTATAATTTGAATTTGATTTACACTTCGGTCTAAGTAACACGTGGTTGGCAATGCTATCACCAAAAATTAAAAAAAGTAGAAATAATTGAATTTCACGGTATTTCGTTTACTACAAAATAAATTTAATTTATACTTTAGCCTCAATAACACGTGGTAATCATGATATTGAATTGTAGCTTATATGACACGTTTGTCGGTTTACCATAGCAGTGCCATCTATTGATTGACTTACTCAATCCAGTCGAAAAGTATCGACATCTGTTAGAATCTTATGGAGTTAACGGATAATTGTGACTGTCAATTAATTATAGACAAATAATTTGCAATAAAATAAAATTGCGACTATAATTAAAGATCTAAGCTATCCTATTTCTTAAGTTGGACCAGACTGCACGGTGTACCAATTTAATTTAAAATCGGTTAAGTAGTAGTCCATAGCGGACAAACATCGTGACAGGAGATTAATATATATTAAGATGTGGAATTACGTCAATACAAAACAATTCTTTGAAGACTTCATTATTACGTCAAACATAAAAACAGTTCAACCGTATACAAAAACAGCTACACAAGAAACATAGACGTGACTGAAAATTAATTCCGTGTTCCAAGAAAAACCTAACTAAAAAGCTTATTATTTAAATTATTAATGACTATTCGCCGCCCTTCTGTTCCTATTCAAAGCCTAAACACAGGTCCAAAACGCCGGTAGATCATCTAATTAATGTTTTATTTTAAAGACATGTTCGTGATGTGCGACTATCACTCACTGTTTTGCAGGAAATCAAATCCTTGAACTGTAAATTACGTGCGCCGATGGACTTCTATTTTAATACTATTATATTAGTTGAATGTTGGCATCGTTAGGCAACCCTTTCGTACTTAATATCGACGATCTATGGTACTATAGGTGTATCAATAGAATATAACACACAGTAAAGCGTCCCGTGAGGTGTCATACAAAGAACCGAATCCAAGAACGAGTTTTATTCCAGGTTAACTATTCTTAACAAAGACGTGTAAGTTACACCACTAACTCTAGAACAGTTGAACCAATTACTATGATACTCTTTTTGGATTTGTCATCGTCTGGAATAAGTATTAAAATTACATTAAGGAAACACAAGTCTAGTTGTTTCATTTCTTATCAACATAACGTAAAGTTGACAGCTCACTTAATGTTTTTAAAAATACCATAAAACTGTAAGGTTGACCGGTCGATGAGTTTGTTAAAATGAGCTTGTATGTATGTATGTGTGGACTCTGTTTCCGCACTTAGACGCTCAATAGGTCCATTGTGCGCAATAAAATGAGCTTAATTTTAATATCATAAATCAATTCATTCAACGGTTAGGGTTCGCCAGGTCAGGTAGTATGTGTTGAGTTTCAGTATTTCCCTTATACCGAACGCACAAAACGGAATCGCGCACATCTCCGACACTTCATCAAGGGTCCTTCAGACGTTTGGTATTCGTGGCCAGACCTGAAGTACCCTTCTCAACGCCTAGCCTCGGCGTTGTTCACACAGAAACTGCAAGTTATATTTCGAAATGTTTGTAAACAGGAAAAATTATAATAATGTAAATATCACCTTTGTTCTAATAAAAATAACATAAATCAGTGGCGCTACTACTTTTTTAGGTCTAGGCGTCAGATGTCTGTATCTGTTTCATGATCATTTGTCAATCTTATAGGCAAGTAGGTGATCAGCCTCCTGTGCCTGACACACGCCGACTTCGGGTCTAAGGCAAGCCGTTTTGCTTACGATGTTTCACCGTTCGAGCGAATGTTAAATGTGGACATAGATATAAAGTCTATTGGTGCACCAGTCAAGTGGGGATCGAACCTCAGGGATGAGCGTCGCACGATGAAGTCAACACTGCTCTTACTTTAGGCTATTTTCTATGTGTCTAAACACTTACTATATAAATTAACGGGTCCTAACACCTACAGTACTTGCAGATTTATTGAATATCAAACATAATACAAATATATTCATGTAAAATTTTGTATCGAGCAAAAACTGTTTTAGCTAAATAAGCTACGTACTACATGTATATCTTATCTTAATTACCTAGGTATCAAACATAAAAAGTGAATTAACACACAAATTATCTTTTGTTGACAATAAATGATTACAAGATATATTAAAACAACATAATTCAAATTGAAATATATAAAAGGATAATGCGTTAATAAATGAATTGTATTAATTATAAAATTGTATTAATTAAAACTTATAATCGACCGAAGTTTAATATCCATACAAAAGTGAATCTTTCTGAATAATTGTACCATTAACTAGATTCAACTAAATTGTGCTACACTGTGAGCAATTTATTATTTTGCATTCAGACAAAAGCTTTGCTGAATGCAGCAACAATGTTGAAAATTACGATGAAAAACGAGCTCTGTCCGGATGTGCTATTTTTCATATAAAACTCGACTAATTAAAATCTAAACTGTCGTCGTATATACCATAAAAACACGGACACATTAATATACATTTAATTTCTAAGACAATAGTGTCTCACTCAATGTGACTCCCGAACAATACTTTTTCTAAAATGACAATAGTCAACCGTACGAAATCTTTAATGTATGTCCATATTTATTTATTAGTAATCTTACAGCTAACATTCATATTATAAAACAAAACACCAAGCCAATCACTTAAACAAAGCCAAAACAGATTACATAGATAAAAAATATATATGAAACAGAAAACATAAGTAAGTAATAGACAAACAGAGAATAAAAAAAAACAAAAGAAAGTTAACATTAAAAGCAATTAATACATACTGCTAAACAAAGTCAAAGTCTTCCCGCCTCTTCAAATACTTCCTCACATCCACTTTGGTGAGGTAGAAAATATTAACACCCTCATAATTAGTGTCATAGATATATTGTATTATCTTGTCTAGAAATCGTAAAAAATTATATGGCTCTAAATCTTTTAGAACTACAACTACAACTTTCTGCAATATAGTTTCACATAAACGTGACAGAAAGTATATTATAGTTTTATAATTAGCTTAGGTTTGTTTAATTTTCAAGATCCAGTACTAAATTGATGGATCATATTCGTGCTCGTTCAAAGAGCTGTAATGATAGGAATGTTTGTGAACAAAGTCTATTAAAGAGTTTAAGCGCCAAAATGTTATATAATATTTTAACAGCCGAAAAACTTAACGAAACCTACAACCTAACCTATAAGACTTATCTTCATAATGCATGTGTAGCTTCGCCTGCGTAGATTTTCTATATCATATACTTACGACCTTATCAACTATATCTTTATACATACAATTTACTTAAAATACACATACCTCAGGAATTACACTATCAGTAATCGATAATCCGTTTGGTAGCATTTGATCATATCACGTTCATACAAATGCGGCCGGAATCGTTTTATAATATGTAAATGGTTAAAGTTGTTTCGTTAGACATGCTCTAGTACCGCGACCTAAAACCAACGAAGAAATGAAGCGAAAAATCCAGTTAAAATGAACTGTTAGCATAAAAAGGCGATTTATTATTAGAATTACAATACGTCTTTATGTAACACGGCCTCGATGGTACATTAGTCGTTTTAAATGTAACGGTTCTAGGTGCGATTATCGGGAAAAATATGGTAATATTTTATATTATGTACGGAAATGTAACC
The DNA here is from genome assembly GCF_905147105.1 of Pieris brassicae. Taxonomy (NCBI): domain Eukaryota; kingdom Metazoa; phylum Arthropoda; class Insecta; order Lepidoptera; family Pieridae; genus Pieris; species Pieris brassicae. The sequence goes on from NC_059669.1 coordinate 2,855,133, forward strand.
ATCGTCGGATTTGTTATTGCAATGTTTGTTTACGTTTTTTTAATATGAAATAACTATAATATAAAATTAACTTTATTTTTCGTTATTAAAGTTCGACAGTAATCATTTTGGTAATATGAAAAACTATAATATAATTTTGTGAATAATATCCATAGCGCTTAATAACCTGCATAATAAGCTCGTCTTTAGGTAAATATCCAAACATTCACAACACACAGCCCAATTAGGTATTATTTAATCATTTTTATTGTATTTTTCCTTTCCATAAATGTTTGAACCTTTTTATACATATCATGTATTCCATATTTGGTTAAATCTTTAGTATAATTGTTTTTTTTAAATGAATAATTTATGTTAGTTAGGATTACGTAATAAATAACTGTTATGCCGGTTCTCATACTCCTCCGCGAGCGTTCAATATATTTATTACTCTTTACCTCTTTACAAAACACATAAAATTCAAATAGCACAAACCCAAAGCTTGAACGCAATATTTATCGAAAATGACATTATACCCTCTACATTTCACTTTGATATCATCCTTTTAGGTGAATATATTTCGGCGATATAATAACAAATTAATCCTGAAATAACCCTGTCAAAAACATACATTCATATTTCTTCCAGTTTCAGAGTTACTACGTGACTGCAACTGATGTGTACGTGAAGGTTTCCACACTTAACCCAATGGAAACAGTATGATGGAATTTTGATCAGATAAATGAACTATAATGTTCATAAACACACACACACACACTCAGATGCACCCACACTCATTCAAGCATACGATCGTTACGTGAAGCGTAATGCTTTTGTTAAAAAAAATTGAGAGAAGAATTTGTTCTAGATAGTGTAAAGAAAAATACAAAATTTCACTAATGTTATATGTATGGTTTGTTACCACCCATTATGACTTAGCTGTGGAATGGAAGCCTGGTTATCCATACCACAGGTTCGTACCTAGTTTGGAAACCAGTCTCGCAATACCTTCTTTACTGCAATCTTATTGTTTGTTGCAAATGTTATATGGGAGAAAATAAAGAAAGTATTATTATTGTTTGTTATTAAAGAGCTGGGAACCGAATCTTACACATTGAAATGCATTGTTTTTTTGAATAAACACATTCTTAAATCGCTAAATAATTTCATAAAGAATGCTGAGTCTACCAGTTGTGTCGTTAGAAGATAAGAAACATATCCAAAAGTAAATTTTAAGTGGTAAAAGCATTGCGTAAATTTTAAGTGGATTTTAAAAGTTTTGAAAGCTCATAAACCAACATAAGCAAGTAAAAAAATAACTTTCCACTGTTATGACATGACATATTAAAATGAACGATTGATATGAGAATCCTCCTTAAAACAAAAATCGAAGATATATCGGGCAGTGAAGGCTGATCTACTTGCTTAAGAAACATGATCAAAGTTAAGGATTTTTTTATACAGTCTTATTGTGTAATTCTACTGAACTATATAAGATCTTAGTATTGTAAGAACGATGCAATAAATTGCCGACAGCCGTAGTCTTGCACTTTAAGCGAACACTCAGCTTTTCGAATTTAGAGTTTACGAAATCCAATTTCAACGACTGTAACTAACTTCATTATTGTGTTTTTAGTTTGGACGAAGTAAGAACTGTTGTTGACTACTGACATTTAGTATAGGTTACTGATATTATAAAGAAAATAAGGCAATTTAAATGCAGCTGGCAAACGACGATAGATAGCAGGTTGAAATGGACAAAATTATTACAGAATGGCAACCACGAGATGGAAAAAGGAAAAGCCAACGAGAAAGATATAGGCAAACGATATAAAGAGTATAAATGGCACAACTTGGAGAAGAAGAGCTAACATTAGAAAATAATGGAAGCAGCTGGAAGGGGCCTTTGTGTCACAGGACACGCTGATCAACAACACATCTGCACATCTGATGAATTAGATTAAGTTAGGTTATGTAACTAAAACAAGTGTTTATACTGGGTGTCAGTAATCATGGCTTAATAATAATAATAACTCATTTTTATAGAATATGACGCAAAATATTTATTTTAAACGAAAAACATTTGCAATTTACGAACCGTACAATTAGCCTTTACTATTAAGTCTATTTTTTATTTTATTTTTATTTGTGTGGTTATGCACTTCTTGTACTTTAGCCATAGTATTGATAAGGGCCTGGAAGAGATCGCTTGTAAGCGATAATGCCGCCCGTTGCATTCCTAATAATAAAAAAAATAGTAGTTCAATTGAAAGTAAGCCTAAACTCTTAATAAACAAATAGGACAACCGCTGTGTTTCATGACATAATAGAGATAGACAAGAGAGTAATATCTTAAATTCTATGAGTTGTTATTTTTAATGAAAAGTCTTTTTACGTGTATATTTAAATAACGCCAAGAAAACTTATGTAGAACATCAAGCAACAGGAACTTGCTTACCTAGCTGCACGTGCTACGCTCTGACAGCTACAATCTTCAATTTTTGAAGAGTAAAATCCATAGTAGCAATAAATGGCTGCATAACGTTAGGGTGTGGGACGGTTATTGCGACTGCGGAAGAGTTGTTGTATCTGGCACATGCCAAAATACGAGACCCGATGCAAAATAGTTCGTCTAGGGTGAAATTTTCTCTGTGTGATTTTTTCTTAACTTATTTTTGTATATCTATATAAATTAAACTGTTCTACTATCACATGTCGCGTTACTTATGGCATTTTTTAAATTATGAACCAACTATTGTCTTTTGTTAACATGGCTTTTACACATTAAGAAAACACTTTTTAAACGGTTTTTTCATCGTGACCAGGCACGCTGTAAAGCACGCGAAACGTCGGAAAAATTAAAATTTAAAATTATGTAAATAATTATAAGTTTATAATAGCTTCAATCCGTTTAAAAAGTGTTTTCTTAAATGAACCAACTATTTTAGCTTTAAATTCGAAGAAGTTATAGGCAAAATAGTTCGTCTATCAGTGAGTTAAATAAGATTATTCCTTCTTCGTACAATTATGTAGAAGCTGTTAGAGTGCGGCTATCGCCAAAATGCATAAATGTTTAATTTAACACCTGTTATTAACATGCTGTGATCCAAATGTTTGCTATTGGGGTCTTATAATTATAAACCAACCTTTAACTTCATTCACAAAAAGGGGCGTTACGTATTGATAAATCCAATAACTTTATACAGTTCACATACAGATGATTGTGACCAAACTTTTTACTCTTTTTGTAATCTGGAAAGTTTGAAGTTATATTTTTTTAATTCTACGTTTACTTAGCCTCCTAAAATATGTTTACTTGTCGCTATTGCGCTAATTTGTATATAAAATTAAATAATCGAATCAATTAAGTAATTAATGTGATAACAATTTCCTAGTTTTCCGAGGCAAATGTCATTTGTTTTATAACGGTATCAAATTAAAATTTCTGATTCACAAAAGGTAAGTCGGTCAATTCTCGATCAAGCCGCATTGCAGCTTGAATTGCACTTCAAGCTGTGGAAAATACATTTATCTGTAGATAACTGACACGAAGAGTATTTCTTTATTGCTTTTTAAATAGAGATTCTATTAATAGACAATATTGTATTTTTCTACTACCGAATGATACTGTACCTAGTCTGACAGTATTGTGCCTAGAGCTAACATCTTTGCTCAACGGTTTTTATTGCGACCTTTTTGGGGGTCAATGAACTTGAATCGTCAAGGCAGGTGGATTACACTAGAACATTTTCTAAAATCTATTAATACAGTTACTAGATTAATAGAATCAAATCAATGTTGCCTGGATTAAGAGTAAATTTGATTGGTTTGGCTAAATTATATTAAGCGCTATACTAGACATGCTTTCGATAAACTAAGTATTTTTAAATGTTGATCTGCGTATCTCCGTTGAAAATCAATTATTAATTGCCTGTTATTATTTCAATTACGTGCGTAAAAGATTTAATCAATTCCAAATTTTATTATACCAAGTAATTTGGCGTTACATTGCAAAAGGTAATTAACATTTTACAATTGTCACAGACAAAACTTTCTCATAATACAGGTCTAGTAGAGATCGCTGACTGGCGATAAGCCTACGTCCATTGGGTCTTCCATGTTAATGTTTTCTTAGTATGGGAAAAGGAGTGCTAACAAAGTCAAAACTTCTCATACTTTATTAGTACCGGCAAACTTCTTGAGCATTAAACAAGGGAGTGGGGGAAAGTTTGCGCATCGTACACAGCGCGGGACACAAACGCCAAATGATTTACCAATCACGCGATCGACACGTCACTCCGCCGCGCACCACCGCCTGCCCTACCCCCTCCCCGTGTTATCTAAAATCGCTTCTGCGCAGACAAGGACATCTGTTAAAGATGTTTGCCGGTATCTGTATTATTATTTATTATTAGTAATATACCGTAGCATCAATTCTATATTTAAAAAATCAAATCTACGAACAGCGGCGCGTTTTTGACATCAGTTTTCAGTATCGGTTTCGTGATCATTTAATTATTTCTCTTAATGGCAAGTGTCAGCCTTCTGTGTCTGTGTCCGGTTTTCTCACAATGTTTCCTTCACCTTGCCAGCAAGTGGCAAATGCGCACATAGAAAGATGAGCCCAATGATGCACATCCGTGATCCGAACGCACGAGTTGAGAGGCTCCCGCTCAACCAAGTAGCCCAACACGGCTCGTACATTTTATCAAGCAATATGTGTTTATTTATTTACGCCAATTTCACATAATAATATCGATAAGAATCTCGACAAGAAACGGTATATTGCGCTCTTACATTTCTTATTTCACAGCCGGTACTTCGAGCGCACTCAAAAACAGCGGCCCATAATATGTATAGTAAAACACTATTGTTGCACTCAAGAGGGCCGTTGAATTTTATGCCCCAGTTAGACCTTTATTCATGCGCAAGCTCGTAATAAATTGTGGGTTAGCGAATATGAAACATCAACAAGTACGACCTACTTCAGTTACGGAAAACAACAGAGGCTATATATATGTATTCTGTCTAATTAGTGTTAAAAAATCAGTGCTATAATTACAGGGTAGAAATACCTTTTATAATAGCCTATTGGCCTTGGATTTCCGTGTGATTTTTTATAGAGAAAAACACGACTATTTTTCTGTCCAGAAAATTCACGCGCTCGTCTTTTAACCTTTGACCAGATTTTCTTATTTCCATAGACGTCTGGGATTATTAGGCTTTCCAACGCCGTACGTGGAAGTATTAATTGCCAAATGTAAATAAAAAATGCATCCGGTATTGCACGACCTAAATTGAGAGGTGTAGGTTTTAAGCCAACACAGCCTATGAATGCTTTCAGTGAATTAAATTTTTGTTTAAATCCGCTTTTATTAACTAGGTCGTGTTCGTCCATGGCCTAACAATCAGCATTGTTTGTAATGATTTGTGGCTAAGAGGTCAGTCACGAATTTCATAAAGATTCCATTATTTTAGAACAGTGAATAGACCAACGCTTCTTATTTTTATTCTTTCATATTTTTTCATTCAACCTGTCAAGCAGTAATTCTTTATTAAATAAAAAATGTAATGTTGCAACGGAATGATAAAATTGATTATAAACGAATCGTATGTGCAAGGGCCAATACAAAAAGAGTGTTAAAGGAGTCTTAATATTAATTACAAAAATCAACAGGCAAGGCTTTCAGGCATTGAGAATGACTGGGCGACGGTATCAATTAATATCAGATGAGCGTCCTGCCCTTTAGCCCCCCGTAGTACAATATATATATGATTATCGACATTAAACTTTCATTTTATCAAAAAATTGACAGAGACGAGTACTAAGAACAGGAATGAGCCAGGTTACAAGCAAGGTACAATAGGCTGACGTCTATTATTGTTTTTTTACGCGAAACAAAACTTTTATTCACCGAATAATGTAATTCAAATCACGCCGATGAAAAGATAGAAGTTTGGAAGATGGAATCAATTGGATTCTCTCCCAAACGACCAAATATATGTTTTAGAAAAATAAAATAAACTGTTTATATTTTACACAAGGCCGTAAGTTACGTATGAATGCTTCGGCTATGTCAAGTAATGTAGAGAAATTCCTCATGTATTATTCAATTTTCGAAGACAACCTTAATAAACAGAAACATCTGCATTTTTGATTGCAGTAAAGAAATCTTATTCAAATATTGTAACATATGAACGGGAATTTGTAGTGATCTTTTGAATTGAAATTGATCGTATTACAAGTATGAAACGAAGGAATTTTTAAAATTTCGGTTACTCAATATAATTTATACTTAGGGCTTACTGAACACTTTAAAATCCTTTTTTTACTATAGCGTACAGGCTGAATGAATGAATAAGATGGTACTAGAGGAGACCTTCCCAAAGAACATATATATATATATATATATCCGACAGTGTAAATAGGTTACACATTACACCATTTGCCACTCGTTTTGGTGGCAAGAATGAATGGTTTTTTTTCAATCCTTGTAGTATTCCTGAATAGATTCCGCCCTAAAGGTTTGCTATTCGCAGGTAGTAAATACACCAAATCCTAAACGCTTTAAGAAAATAAATGCATTAATTAAAAGTTATCCAATTAGCTTATTATTATAATGTCTGTCTGTGTCTAATGTTAAAAGAGAAGTATGTTAAATACTTAGATCTTTTGAACTACACTAGATGCCTCTAATAAAAACAGACAATTTATTATACTACGTACGATTGTATGAGCACCTACAATCTATATAGTATACAATAAAATATATGAGTCGTATTTTCAATACAGAAGACTCAGAGACTTAGTGCTAGGTGTGACTCCCGGATGTCCAAAAGGAATTAGATTTTGATGTACCGGAGACACGTTCGTGCTAAATCTCACCTTCATCTTACTCTTTAATCTTTGAACAAGTTATTCATGTTGTGGATGATAAAGACGTAGTAAAACAAATGCTATCGGACTCGTTTTTAATTCCAAAACCTTTCTCTACGTAAAAGCGTGATAGATGACAATGAAGCAATTTCATGTCATTATCGTTGTCACTTTCTCATTGAAAGTAACGAATATTGCGCAACATTGCCGTGCGTTTACGATTATCACCATGACAATATGTGTAATGTGCATGAGCATTCATATGTTAGAAGAGTTTTTGAATATATTATAAGTATAATGATAAAGGTAAAACAATGTCCTTACCATATATCAACTGCGCTGTCCGTTTAACTATATACAGTTCCGTTGTCCTGACTTTTTAAGAGAGAAAAAATTTGCCAATTTGGCAATGTCTGTCTCAGGTCGTAAGGACGTAACTCATACCCAAAACACCGCTTATTTAAAAATAATCACCGGATAGAACTTACAAATACAAAATTCGCAATTCAATGTAAAAGCTTTACATTACCTTTAAATTAATTCTAAAATAAACCCATCGATATACGTGTTGTATGTAATCACGTATTTAAAGCCTAAACAATTATATCTACTTAGCAACAGTGCACAGCTGCATCGCTGACCACACGCTTCGCTGTGTTACATGAGTAGGAATGTATAGACCACTGTTATAACTGCATATACAGCAGGCTTATTACGTCCCTTTGTATTAAAAAAAATAATTAAAAAGGTAAAGATTTGTAACTTAAACCACTCCATATGTAGCTGACGTCGTTTGACATACAGTCAAAGTTAGCTTAGCTACAATAAAAATATCCTTTTTTTTAGCTTTTTACTTCTTATAAATACAAGACGGCAGTTACTGACAAAATAAAGGCCAACATGTATACTTCACGAAAGGTACAAACGATGTTCTTGTATCTGTTTAGTTCCAAGTATAGGACGCGGACAAATCAATACCTCAAATTATTATTGTACTTGAAGAATAGATTTATGAAGACTTAATCAAGTGAGCAAGTACAAGAGACGACCTCGACCACTAGGCGTATCTTTTAGTACGGTATGCTAAAAATCACGTTTATCTTGCTCAATATGGTTCGAATGCCAGTACTGGCCAAGGTATCATAATCAATAGAACACACCAACTAGGAAATGTAATTATTTCCACTGGCTTACGTTAGATGAACACGAATGGACAAGAAAATCGTATTAAACAAGGTGGAAGAATTAAATTATTCCTCTAGGAACAAAATAATGTTATTGATTGGCTAAATTTATATCTATTTTGTTCTTATAATAATACTTTTTTTCTATCACTTACAATTTTACTTAAAAGATACATAAATTAATTACACATTCGTGTTACGCGTCTCGGGACATACGCCCCGGCTACATCGGTAATATTATTAATTACAAATATTATTTGTATATATTACCGATGTAGCCTAAATTAATATTAGGTAATTATTAATATATAAAATGCCAAACATTGTGATATTTGTGTATTTCCATTCCTTTTCTTACTTAAAATAAATAACTTAAGACAAGACAAAGACCTTCCTAAATAAGGACTAATATTCCTTACTAAATAAGAACTGTTAGATTTAAGGCACTAATCTCAAAAACTACGGGTTTGAATTAAAAAAAATGGCACCTTTAAAGGCAACACAAGCAAAACTTAGTGTCGATCACTTATAAATATAGAAAAACTTTCCATGTGACATACAAAACATATACTTGATCAACAAGGTTACCTGTCAATTCTACGTAGAAACGCTGAGTACTAGAAAATGCTTCCCGGATAATGTCGTACTTAAAGGTAGAGTGCCAAGTTGCACGCTAGACAAAGCGGCGCAGTCAATACATTAGCAGGTCCATGAACTTGAGATTGTATCGTATATTTAGCACAAAACCGCATTCGCACACGCATGACTAACCATCAAATAAAGATCAAACTAGAAATGTGTCAGAGTGTGAATAAGAAACAAACACTTTAAACGTCTACGGCTACGATGTTTTGTTTGTTTCTATATTTAAAATACCAGTAATACAGCGAATCATTGATTTTTTTATAATTACCACAGATAGCTACTGTTTACTATGGAAGTAATATTGGTATTTAGGATATGAAACCCGGGCGTAACTTTGTTGAATCAAATTAAGATTTGTCGCACTTGAACAATTTTGTTGAGAGTAACCTTAACGAAGCTATCAGTGAATATAAAATAAATGAGCATGAACTACATAAGAATGTAACACAATATAAATTTATGGGTCGCATTGTAATATTTCCATTAAAGAAAGCTTATACTTGTTCATTAACCAACCCATTGTATTCGCGGTAGCATTCTTTACAAAGCATTCTAAATATCTTTTATTCTAGCTCGCTTTTATTAATTGACATATTTGATTAAACCTATATCAACTGGTATAACGTGCCCCGTAAAAGGACGTGACAAAAACTGATGCTATAGTTAAAGCGGTTATGTTCTAACAAAAGAGCACAGCAACATTCTTCCACTCCCAGTTATTTACAAATATTGAATACAATTCTTGAGTTACTCATACCTATTCATCTAGGAATAAACAAAGATCATTCTTCAAAGCAATTACGTCACCGAACAGCGAGTTCATGAGACGTTAAAGGATGAAATTCAGAACCCACTTACGGTTCAAAGGTCCTTCAATAATCAGGATACGCATAAATGAATAGGTTAATATCGTGAATGATTAATGCCTACTTGAGATGGGTAAAAGTGACAAATTACGTGGAAAGATTTGGTCGCAAGTACGTGATTGGGGACGTACGCAACGTTCGATTTTCGGTCAACGAGTCCCAATGGACATTCGCGGCCTAATGCTAGTAGTTTATGCCGATCAATTGGACCGACCCAATGTAACTAATGTATTTCATACGTTATGCTATTTAACTGATATAAAACTCGCATATATGTTTTGTATGATTCCTGTTCTGAATATAGGTTTTCCTCCACAAAGGAACCAGCGATAGTAACTTAAATAACCTTAATAATAATAACATTTTCGAGGATGATAATTTTAGAAAAATTTCAAAAAATTTAATCGTTATTTAAGGTTCTTTTGTCGTTGACTAGTAGCTTCAGCGACTCCATATCTGGGGTCATAGGTTCGATCCCCCGGCTGTGTACCAATGGACCTTGTACGTCAAATCGACGTTCGTCAGGCACAGAAGGTTGATCACCTACTTACCTACCTACATCTATAAAAAATGATTATGAACAGATACAGAAATCTAAGGCCCAAACCTAAAAGGTTGTAGGGCCATTGGTATGTATTATATATTTTAGGGTCTAGATAATCGGTCTAGGTAATCGTTTATAGAAATATTTACGTCTGGATTAAATAGGAACACACATACACGCAAATTGGCATAGAATTTTCAATACTTTTAAAATTATCAGTACAGTACTAAAGAAAATGAGAGACTAGAAATACTAAAACTTATATCAATACAACTGCTGTCTGACCAAGTCAAAAGCTTAACTCTTTACAAATTGCCTACTTCTAACAATAGTCTATTACCTCATTCAACTAGACGTAACTGCCCTCGTTCGAAGTTTAAATACGTGAGAACTCCACTAGTGCAAGGTTCGCGGATCGAATGCTGACCCACAAGTCTTTAATAACTAGAATTATATCCGAACCTCCTTGGGGCACACATTGTGATTTGTCATTAATTCGCCAACCCCTGGACCGTTGAATTGTACCGCATTCACGCGTGCTATTGTTTATTTTGGCATTGCGTCAATCACAATTGTATGGCTGTGTTTATAATAACCTTAATAAAAGATTGTTATTGCTGCAATTGTTTCGGTTCGCTTTTAATTAGTTCAACTAATTACGTTAGTGAGTTACGCACTGAAAATATTTATAACATTTGTGTTGTATTTATCGATTTCGATTTGTATGGACTTTAATGATAATACTGAAAGTCGTAATTTTATTTATTCTGATTGCTTGGATTCATTCAAACTTAAATTCATATAACAAAACCATCTTACTAACAAGCTATCACTTGGAGGCAACCCATGTTGAGATAGGATTTACAGTAGCATAGTAGGAGATAAACAAAAAAGCTAAATGTACGTTTTTACACTTGTTTGGACTTAGTGTAGGGTGGACTCAATTCCCGCACTTAGACGTGTAGTTGGTCCGTTGTGCGTATTTGTTTGGACTTAATTTTCTAAATGTGGAAAAACAGAAACGCGTCGCCTGCTAAGAGGCGAATCGTCAGAACTTTGGTATTTTGTAGAGGCGAGTCCAGGTCAATTCGTGGAACGGAACAAGATCGGGGCATTCGATATGTGGTTTTGGAGCGTTGCGAATACCATGGACTACAAGAAGAACAAATAAGTCCATTCTCAATTAACTAAAAAACACCACAAGACTGTCGACTATCATTTACAAAAGGGGGGTTAGCCACTTCGGCCATATTGCCAGGAGAGAACCAAACAGTATCGACAAGCAGGTAATGATAGGGAGGAGTGATGGCAGGAGGAGTCGTGGTCGATCGCCTACCCGTTGGTCTGACCAGGTTAACACAATTATGGGCTTCAACACCTATGCTATAATAAGACAAGATAGAGTGGTGTGAAGGCAGCAAGTAGATGTATCACTTAGGGCTTTTTGAGACAAGGCCGATTAATGAAATTTGCAAAGAAGAGAATTTTCTCCCGTAGTAGCTTTTGTAATATTTTCTATATTACAAAATATTATTTTATCAATAAAGCTTATCATAGCAATGGTTATTAAAGGTAAATGACCGTTAATACGTGTATGGTTTAGCACGTAGGCTTCTGTAGCCATAGAAGGTCGATGCTCTACCTCAATATACATGTCACGCAGGGGTTAACATGTTCTGTATTAAAATTATTTATTCGAATACAAAAGCTTACCAAAATTACTAGACTCGTACCTGTAAAAAGAAAATATAATGTAATACAGTTAAATAAATTTAAAAAAAAATTGTAAAAATACACAAAAGTTACCCAATAACGTTTGCATTAACTTTTTAGAAATGGTGTGATAAACAAAATATATTAGAAAAAAATCTTCGATTTGTTAAACATAAATGGTTTGACCATTGCAGAAACTATCTTAAATCATATATAACTGGGTAATTATCTCTTAGACCAGTGCTGGCCTAGTGGCTTCAGCGTGCGACTCTCATCCCTGAGGTCGTAGGTTCGATCCCCGGCTGTACCGATAGATTTTTTTCTATGTGTGCATTTAAAATAATAATAATATAATTAGCTCGAACGGTGAAGGAAAACATCGAGAGGAAACCGGCTTGCCTTAGACCCAAAAAGTCGACGGTGTGTGTCAGGCACAGAAGGCTGATCTAGGTGATCAGTGCCTATTCAATTCACAAACGAGCATGAAACAGATACAGAAATCTGAGGCCCAGACCCAAAAGGTTGTAGCGCCATTGATTTATTTTATATATCTCATATAAATAATTTACTTACAAAACTGCTTTAAAATTATAGATACAGATTACGGCTTAACTCGATATTGTGTAAGAGATATCAAACCTTACTTTTAACAGTGTCAAAGCTAAGGTCACTGCACTGTTCAGCCTCTACCAACTTTATGGTATTTTATCAAGGTCCCGTTGAAACTACATCAGTTTTATTGCGCACGTTTCCGTTGAAAAGATCTTTCGACAGCGGTACTTGTAATTTTACAATTGATTACACACCAAAATGTAACAAAAACAAATGCAGATCAAATTGCATACCTCCGGGATTTTTCAGTAATTCCTACCGATAGGGTTAGGTATAGTAAGTAGATTTTAACGTACAGGAGTCATAGTTGTCGATACGGCTCGTTTCTGTATATTACCCAAAGATTGCTAAGCGCATATTGCTCACATTATTTCAGTGAAGTTTTATCCTTGCTTCGCTTAGCGTATAAAAAGATACTAGTTTAGCAGTGGTAGGGTTTTTTTTAATAATAGGTTATTGTTGGTTTAATGTTTAATTTTAGTATTCTTAATTTATCTATACGTGTATTTGATTGACTTGTGTTCTGTTTCGTATATTTTGTTGATCAATGTCATCTGTTTTGGCTTTGTATATTGTCTATGGATATGTGTATCTGTAAGATTAAAAAAAAAGATACAGGAAAGTACATATACACTTGTTGTCTGATTTGCAAGCTCTTATTTTTTATAGAAACTAAAAATAATATACACTTAATTATCTGCTGTTCAGTCCAGTATAATACATCTGTATTTAAAATACGTTAACATTAATAATTAAATATTTACTAAGTTGTAAATATTTTCCTTTGAATGATTATTTTGGGAACCCTTGTAGCTATACATAGAACATAATTAGAAGACACCATATGTGTATCTCTATGATGGAGAATCTAAAGTATCTAATTTGAACAAATTGAACATCAATACTGTAGAAGGCTGTACACTCATTGTTATTTGAGAGGCAGCCGGCATTATATGACTTTCGTTGGAAAGAACGAATGACGCATAATAATTTTGTTAGTAACATTGCATTTACATTTTAATGATTATAATTTAATACTTGTACCTTGACTGTTCAATCGCTTCAAAAATTGTCTATTGGAAAATGTTACATAAATAGATAAGGTTATGCAAAAGACAAAAAGGCTAGAAGAATGTTAGTTAAAATTTACAAATATATGCCTTTAAATCATACAAAATATCAGTGTATGATTTAGCAACAGCACTGTCTCTTTTGATAACAACATAAGACAATAGTATATAAAACAATGTAATAACACTGATGAAGTTCTTAGGAATGAAAGTTAGTTAGCAAGCAGCTTGTAACAATCACAATTTATCTTAAAATAAACGATTAATTCATTTTAATCGCAATTTATTTTATTTATTTATTGTATAAATGTTCTTAATATAAAGAAAGTTGATGTGGTGGAAACACAAAACTGTACACAGTTTTTCTCTCCACCAGGACGTCGAACATATTTAAACCATTAAGATAATTATATAAATGCTATGCAAAACATTTTCTATGTGCGCATTTGACATAGACATTTACTTGCTCGGACGGTGAAAGAAAACATCGTGAAGAAATAGAAAATACAGATGATCACGAAACAGATACAGGAATCTGAGGTTACACCTTCAATTATATTTTTTTTAGATATGCTAAAATAAGTATATTATTATGATTGTAGAGATTAATTGAATGAAACAAATCTTAATACTACAAAGGTTTTGTTAATTGCATTACCAGTACGTTCCGTAAATAGAAATTTTATAGCCAATACCCGTTTTGGATATATTACGATCATCTATGAATGCCACATAAACTACGATTTTATTACGAGATGATGGACTGGATTAACTAATTGTAGTCTGGAACGTTAATTGAGCTCACCCTGCCCTTTGAGTGTTCAATCACTTTACGTTGAACATTTAATCAGCCATGATTACTGCTTTTGAGTGTTAAAGAACTGCTAAGTACTAAGCTTTTCTGGCTTGATTATGTACGAATGTCTAAAATCCGATATTCGATAATTTCATTTGAACGTAGCAACGTTTCATTTAGAATGACACTATACTCTTGTATATGTAAACGTATCAGTTCGTCCACGATTTTGAATTGTTTACTTAAGCAACATTAACAAGGCTGTAGGAAATTACAAGGATAGTGTTAACAAATCAAAGTTAGTAAATTTTTAAAACATAGTAAAAAATTGAATTAACACTAAAATTATAAATTAATTTAGTAAATTTCCGAATTGGAATTAACCTTAACAAACATCAAATTGACCCCCTGTGGGACCTGGGCTTCACGTCCCACTAACACTGGTCTAAAGTGTAAAAAATATACACTACATTTTAAGAATCTACCTAGAGCACCAAAGTACATAAATCTTGAATGTATTAAAAAAGATATACGCCGATGACATATTATAAAATCGCTTAAGTATAAACGAGCGTAAATCAAATGACAAGTAAGACATACAGGTCAAACAGATCCCGCCAAGAGTCACCAAAGTCGACTGAAGCAAGTTATAGCGAATAGAACATACACAACAAAACCCAGATATAACAAAGGTAATTGTCTCAGCCCCATGAGAGTTTCAAGACTAATAAAAGTACTTGAATGTTCGTAACATTAATTTACCTTCAATGTTTGACACACATCGATTCCCAAAAGATCACGATGCGTGACGCACAAGCCATTGGCCTCCCGATAATACACCACTCGGCGAAGCTTTAAGCTATTTTCGTTGTGTTAACATTACGTTAATTACAGTGATAAAGCATATCCGAAGCTCAGTTTATAACCAATAAGGAGTTACCATAGATTGACAACTGACCAAGGGTTATAAAAAGTAATAATAACGATACTAATCAACATTCCATAATATAGAAAAGAGTCATAAATCAACCACAAATTATCACAGATGTCACTGAAACATTTGAGCGTATTTGCGTAGCTGCGTGCGGACAAATAGCAATTAGATAGTATAATAGGAATATACGAGATTGGAGCTCACATTTTGTTTACGGTTTACGTAAACGATTTTAGATACGCCTTCACTACCATTTTCATGACATAAAATACACTTTAGCTTTACGGTGGCTCATAAAGATTGTCTTGATAATAGTAATCAATTCGGTGATGTAAACACGCTATGGGTCAAGAGCTCGTGGATTATTTCATGTTTTTTTTTCCACTAACGTAACGAAATTGCTTTATTCACTGCTGGAATTAAAACTAAAAAATACTAAGTTATAATGTTATATGATTTAGCAAAATTCGCTATTGATAACATATAATCAGAAACGTTGCGGATTCAATGCGAGTCATCGTAATAAGTGGCAGTTTATTGAATTCTGCTTAAATTTCCATTAAATGTCAGTATAAGCGTTTGAAAACTAGTACCCACCCAGAACAGAATTTTGCAATCACCCGAGGTAATTATTAACACATTCAACATTACTTTGAGATTATGCCATATTCAATGAGGCATACAGAATCAACCGACGGCTTATCAACCTTGACTGTTCTGTAGCATTGGCCTGCCTTATACAAATTTGATCAAGCCTAGATACAGGATAGCTTATCTATTATGTTTGTGTCGCAACTGGTAGTACAGAGAAATCTCTGATCTCTTTGCCGTGACATCGTTTGCGATTCCATAATGGATTTTGAAATCCTTTTATACAAATTATTTTGAACCTACTATGCATAGAACTAAAGCGCCCTCTAAAAGTATATTTTAGATTATCCGTTATCATGTGTTCTACACAATACATATCGCGCAGTTGAATAAACAAGAAATACCTTAAAGCATTTTATAACATATAATACACTTGGGTCGTACAGCGTTTCCCGTAGAAGGCCATAATTTAAGCTTTTCTTTACATGGCAATACGACTTATTGATGACAGATGAATGGTAATAGCTTAAGGTCACTGAACTTTGATCCGATTGTTAAATGCACATATCTAAGACGTAATTACAAATGCGTACAATGCACGAGAGAAAGAATGTCGATGAATAAAACATGACGGAAATGTCTCTGGAAACAAATGATAGCCATGATTGACAGAAGACAATGCAGGGACCATAAAAGTTACACAACTACAACACAATTACGCAATAAAAACAGCGAAATAATAAAATTTTACTATAAAGTAAAGAATAAGCTGGAAAAGTAACTTCAGAGAACTAACATTGTATTTTTCATGACTAAAGTAACTCGTGAATTACCATTTACTTACTTTATAGTACTTACGACATTTAGCGTTAAGAACTTTATATTACGTTACGTTTATAAGGCTATCGTTACGTATTGACAGAGAAATGAAGTCATTTGAAACCTGAATGTCGTTATAATTCAATAGGGAAAAACCATGACAAACTCATTCACGTGAAAAGAAAGATAAAAATAAATAGGGCAAGTGAAACTGTGTCAATTGCTGTGACAAAAAAGGGAAATATTTGTGGAGGTCAATTTATCTGTTTGTTCAAATTGTAACGAGAGGAAAAAATTCTATATTTTAATAACGATTAAAGCTATACTAAACATTAAACGCAATCACGAATTTCACAACCAGCAAAGAACGATTGGAAAGCATAAATAAAATTTATTGCATAGATACTGAATGAAGTCATGAGTGACCATAAATCGATGTTAACAGATACTGGGTCAGTGTCCTGGTAATACGCGAACAATCTCACAACAATAAAGCAAATTAATGTCATTGCTTCCTTTAAAATACAATTGTATCAAATATGGAAGAGAAAAGAGTAACATCACATTTATAAAACAAAGAAAATATGAACTGCTAGTCGTGCTGAAGACATGTAATTACAATATTTAATTATGTTACGTTGGACACATGAGCTTTGCTCCGTTGAACTTTATAACTGGTTTAACAGCAGATTTTTTTCAATTATTTTATTACCTATGAAATCTTTATAGGCAGAAAACGATTAACGATTAAAAACATTTACTCTAACATAAGATTAAAAATCACACTTGGAGTTTATTTTTATTGATGGTACCGGTTATAATACATCTCTTAAAATATCTAAAGCACGTATAAGAGTTTCAGTGTTTACGATATCACAGAAAGAAGATACAATTGCAGAAGTTAATTGAATAGAGGTAATTTTAAACCTTGCTTTGCGTCCGCTTTGAAAGTGATACAATAATTCTTGTTATAATTATTATGACGTTAAATGAAAGTTTGATATAACCAGCTCACGCTCTCTGATCTGATGAATGTCTGTGCGAAACGGAAGCATTGTTAGTTGAGAAAGTAATACTTATTGTAGATATTAAATATCAGACAAAAATGCATGCCATTATTTTTATAATTGTCTTAATTACAAAACGACGACAGGAAAGCTCTAATAATGAGCTCTTTATTTAGCTTTGTAAGTTTCCAGGAATCAACTATAGAGACCAAACAACCTGACGAATTTATAGAATTTTAAAAACATGTTCGGACTTGTCAACTGTTATCGCCATACAGGATATAATTTTGTTATTAAACAACTGAATAGGGTTCTTGATTTCGCCAAATTCAAAATACTCTCAATAAATATGCGTCTCTAAAACATAACCTCTCCCCTAAATCCGTCCATTGTTGAATTTGTAGATGGAAACGATTCGAAATTGGTAACCCCTCAAATTGCAGGCATTTGCTGTCCCGTTTTCTCATAGCGTTCTGCCACCCTTCTTTCACGTCGTGGGATAATTAAATATTTATGTCATCACAGACCGATGCTATAAATATCCTCAATTAATACACGTATAACCTATAATTGCGTTACTTAAGTTACTTTAGTAGATAAAAAACTGAGATAACCCCTAACAATGCACAGTTGTTTTCCTACGTTCATAATTAATTATTATAATATTTATAAAAAATTAACATACCTGTTATTCCGATACTAAGATATATGTAGCATAGCGTCAATCAAAATAAACATATAACCACATATATTATGACTAATTGATACACAACGGAACCGTTAACATTAACTATCTACAGAAAAACGTCACCAATTTACTGCTAAACACAAACACTTATTCAAAAGATACGGTATGAGAGGCAGACATATTATAGACACTTCATAGGAAGACAAAGCTCGAGAGCGGAAAAGCTTTTGTTTAGAAGCAGCGACGTGCGACACCGGAGACAGTTGAATCGAGACTGCATCAATTGAGGGCTACTTGAGGCGCGGGGGGAACTCAGTAGGGGGCGCGACAGTTGACTGGCCTGGAGTCGTAGCCAGCTTGTGGCTCTTGATGTGATAACGAATGTACACAAAGCTTACGATATCATAATACATTGACACGTAGCAACTAAGACATTATCTAGTACCTTTTCCGAAAAAGATGTTAAAACTTATAGGACAGAATATAATAATAAAAGCGACAGGGATGTTAAATATAACCATTAATAAAAAGGCCATAAAATATTTTTTCAGGATTAAATACCAGTTCCTTAAAAGCATTGACTCGTGCCAACGTAAACAAAACATGTTTTTGTTACGTATTATAACAATTGAGCGTATGTTTTCCGTTAGCAAGCCAAGATTACTGGTAATGAATTCTTAATACTTTCTAATAATAATAGTACCAATACATAAAAACACTTCCATATAACTCGTGTATCCACAAGTGTCTTCAAAAGTCCAATAAACAGTAGTGGGCCTTTTAAGAGAAACTAAGAATACATTCAGCTTAAATTAACAAGTGTATTGTAACCAATAGAGCAGCTCTAAGTTAGTACAATTCTTTTTTTTAAAGATTCAAGTAATTTGTGCAATTGGAACCACAAACAAGTTACTGCTTACACAAAAGAAAGCCAAGGTCTCACTCGCTGTCCTGTTTCGAATTCACTACTGCTGACTCATATCTGCAGATAATTTAATCAAAAATTTAAACTATACATGACAAATTAAAATTGTGAGCCATGTAAATTTTGTGGAATTCTAAGCGATTGATTTATCTTAATATGAAGTGGGTCATTCTGAACGCAACATACATGCGTGACCAAAGGATCTTATCAAATATTTAAATATTGCTATAGTCTCAAAAAAAGATAACCCAACTATCACAGCCGTATTTTCGTATAAACGTACTATGTTTCAAGTGCTTACTGATTTCAAGAATTAATCAATGCAACATTTGATATTTAAAAGTGATACTTAATTAGATAAACGAATTTAAGTAGGATAAATCACTCAACAGTATTTAGAGCCATTAAGGATTATCTGTTTGTAAAAACATCTGACGCAGATGGAGTGAACAGCAATAAATTTAACGAGTCACATTTGAAAATAGAGAAATAAGAGCATTTGTTTTTACAATTTCGTATCCGAAATACTTGTTAAGAAATTGACAATAAGAATAGCCTGCTGTGACTTAGGCAACCCCGACAAAGTGAAGTAATAAAAATATGCGAGGACCACGCCCGGGTGCCACAAACGTGCCGATCTTTTCGCCCGAATTCATTTTCTGGTGACACTTGGTAAGCAAACATAAACTGAATTTACTATCAATCGGCGTGTGGGGTATTGTTTTTTAGACGGGTCGAAATTGCACTATGCCAACAAATATTTTATCAAAATGTATGAAATGTAAAGAGCGCTCCAATATTTATGAACATTCTGGTTTTTTGGAATCAGTTAAAAGTATATATTGCTAAGAATCACAACAAATCAAATATTAGATACAATGTTTTAATTTTACAATGAACAGTGTGTGGTCGTAATGAAATCAAGACAAGATGAAGAAGAAGAATATGCCGAAACAGTTATTTTGTTCAATTAATTCAACTTAATTGAACGTTTATTTAAAATGCAGTTTACCTTTAATAACACCGTTATAAAGATAGCACGTGTCATCTCCCCCAAGTTATGCAGGCCGAAGCCCTAGTAGCAGATGTTAAGACATTTAAGCAGTGCGCAACTGGCAAAGAATTACTTTTCGTATACGCCATATGGTATAATTTCTTTTAACTGAAACTTGAGGCTTTTAATTAAAATAACTTTTGTGCCAAAGTATTTGTCTAGAAAGTTAGAAAAAACAACTCGCTACTTACTAAATCATTAAAGCTTTTCCTATTATAAGCTTTGGGAACTCTTTGTTACCAAGCCTTATAATAAGAAATGATATCCTTCAAGTACCTTGCCAGTTATGTTTCCCTATCAAGAATTACTAACATTTTATAACACATATAGCATACTTTTTTAAATGTGGTATGTAATAACATTTATTTGTGTTACACATGATTCCTGCCGTGAAGAAACAATTATTATCATATTTATTTTTTTAGTTTCTCTTACTAGCGTTATCTGGAAAAGATAATTTATTAGCGATAAGGCCGCCCGTTGCATGCCTTGTAATTTTTATGTATTGTGTTATTTGTGTATTTTATTGCAACGAAGTATTAAATTAAATTAAATAAATATTATCTTGGTTAGATTTACAGCTCCTGTAAATCTAATCTCCATATATTTTACAAAAGATATTACATACAAATTTTGAGACGTAATTTCGCTTCTTTTTTGTATTTTAATAGCTTTACCGTACCTTTAAGAGCACATTCAAGTTATTTAGAAGGAAGAAATTTTACTGAACTGAAAGACTACCCTCGTCTTCAGAATAGTTTTGGCTGAATGCGAAGAGCATTTTCAAAGCGTAACTTTAAAATTATTTGCTAAAATCTTGGATTGAAATGTCTAGATATGAAACTAAGGATTACACCGTACAAAATATTATGAATGAAAAATTGAGCTACGCTTTCACGTTAGCCCCGACCTAATTTGGGTATAAGTAGGTATATTTGGGTATATATAACTACCTATAGCAGTATTGGCCTAATGGCTTAAGCATACGACTGTTAAGCCTGAGGTCGTAGGTTCTCATCACGGCTGTGCACAAATGGATTTTACTTTATATATACGCAATTAACCTTGCCACCACCACTATATAATCTATAAAATGACTTGAAGTGACTTCCAAAGAGTTGCAAATCGCTGGAAGCCTTCTGGTCCACATAGAAGACATAGGCCTTCAAGTCAAGGAAGCTACGTACATACCTATTAGAAATAAATACAGATTGTCTAGGCCAAGACGATATAGAGTTATAGTGTGGCCCGGAACCGTAGGTTGTGAGCTCTCTATGTCGGATATAAGCCCGGATCCCTTGGGTGGAATTGCTGGCGAACTTCCAGGGCCCGTCTTAGAGGCGTGTGAAGGGCTGAGATGTTTTTATTTGGTGGGGTCTCGCTATCCCCCTGAATACCAGAGGCATTTGAGTGACTGGGCCCCACAGTCTCTGCGTCAAGCTTGACATCCATGGCGTGGGCCTGCGTAAGCGCATTATCACGTCAGCGTGTAGCGTTAATGGATTTTTATCATATCACTCAATCGTAAAGTATATATAAAAGACCTTGTTATAAACCTTCTTAGTTAAAATACTATTTATTTATGTCAGTTTAGACTACGCGATTTGTACAGATTATATACCCGTATTTTTTAACTACCTAGTTCAATTAATGGTTTTTTGTAAACATAAAGAACGAAAAAGCTATTCTTAGTCAAGCTATTAACGAATTTAAATAAGTGTTATTACCGATTCCACGCCATTTAAACTTTAAACTGTGAACATAAAGCCCATTATATACACACTTTTACCGTTTCAAATAAATTAGGGTATCTATATTTACGCTATAATCACGTACATATTAAAAATAGTGAAGTATTGAACTATTGTTAGTGTTTTTTCTACAAACGTAGAATAAAGCGAACTTTAAGAAATTTAAAAGATTTTTTAACTTGTTACACCAAAGAAGTGTAATTTCCAACGCGTCTTAGAAAATTTCTAACATTTGCAGTGTTTTATTCTCTTATAAGAAAAAATATTAAATTAATATGAAAACATGTGTATGTATACACGCGTTAGAAGTTATACTTCTTTGGCGTAACAAGATAAAAATCTTTTGCCTTATAAAAAGTTAGTTAGATTTATTATAACGTATTATCTAGTTATAGAAAGTTTATATCACAAAAAATATTACTATATAATTAAAGAGATTGACATTTTTTATTTTAAAATTTTGACTATGCTAACTTCAGGGTGTCGGTTTTTATGTGACGGTGTGCGCGCGCATCGTAAAAATTTACTCTTGCGCCAAAAGAAGTATAACTTCAAAAAACAAATTACAAATCTGATTTTTATGATTGATTTGATTGATTACTGCCACTGAAATATAGTCTATGTTTGGCTATGGTTTATTATTTTCCTTGGGATTATCTAAGAACAACGTTATAATAATTTAAAAGTAATAAATATTCAATAATTTGAAACGATGGACAACACTCTGTTGAGAGACATTAACACCATTGTACTTACAGAAAACTACAATAGTAACGTAAGCTGTGTTTTATTAAAAATTAGGGTACCTATAAAAATACAAAAGTATTAAAAATTACATACAAATACATATGGTGCACAAAAATGTCATTGTCCAACTACCAGCCCAGTTTTTTGCTCTATTACTTGAATTGGGTGTAATAAAAAAAAGTAATATCAAGGAGGATTATTCTCTATTTATCATAAAACTAATTTAATGTGGATAGCTAGTAACAATAAATTGAATTGCAATCTCATACAGGGTCAAAATATTATTTAGCTGTCTAGACGATTTATAGCGGACCAACAAGGTACATATTAAACCCTACAGCTATCAGATACCAAATAAGCAAAACTTCGCTGGTGACGGGAAACACAGAAAATTAAAATTTCGTTTAGAGCACATTGTGTTATTCGAAGTTTGAAAATCTAAATTGTTCTTTTTGAAGTGAAACTTTTTTATCGGCGTTGTAATTTTTACCGTCACATTTTTCGGTTACGCGTCACATTATTCCGTTAAGTGCCATCTTTTTCTTGTCCTTACTACGGTTGATTCTAAGAGATTAATAACAAAAGTATATTATAACGATTACATTTATAGAAATAATTCTATTATAATTAATTAAGTTATTTTAGTAGTAATAAGGTAAAATGAAATAATCGTATTATTTGTATTCATGTATATGATAATAAAAGCCTTTTGTTAAACTTTATTTAACCAATTTCTGTAAAGTTACATATAGTAGATCATTGTTCGAAAAATAAGGTCATTAAGAAGTTTCACTTCTTACGTGTGTACACGCACACATTTTTTAATAGAACAGGAGGCGGCCAGGCCAGAGGTTTATATAATTTATTTATTTTATGTATTAACACTTCTTTACACTACAGAAAATAAAAAATGAACATAATTAAGTCAAAAGGAGGGCAACTGGCGGCCTTATCGCTTGCGAGCGATCTCTTCCAGGCATCCACTGTGAGTAAAGGAAAAAAAAGTATAAAATTACATTAGATAGGCAAGAAGTGAAAAATAATTTATTAAGACAAAAAACTAAACAGGAACAAAAAAATACAAACTAAACTAAAAAGATGATACATTAAATATACAAAGTAAAAAATGTTAAGTGATACTGCCGTTTACATGTTAATTTTTTCATTTAATTTATTATATAGGTAACACCCTAGGAAACAAAAGAATCTTTGCGAGAAAGAAATCAAAAGAGTTGCCCACTGGTCATACCCGGAGTGGACGAACCTGACGTTGTCCTAGACACACAAAGATATACAAAAAACCATGTGGTTTAGATGGTTTTTTGTTCATGTCAACATACACACAAATTTCACCAAAATCAGTCCATTCGTTCAGCAAGAGCTTAACTACAAGCACACGCATAGAAGATTTATATACATAAAGATTTTGAATAATCTCATTGGTTGCGAGTACTCGTATGACCTATAATATCGCGAGAAATGAAGATTCCCACTAGAACTGTCGCGTATTATAGAGCATCAAGACCTGAAGCTCGGCGCTTATCGTCGATGTACAGGATATGCCCTAAATCAATATTTACAATTAAAGAGAGTGCATCAATCAAAATGGCTGCTGTCGCGATAAGCAGATTAAAAGAAGTAATATCCTCTTTATCAATAAAAAAAAATTCTTGATTGAAGAACACACATCATAAAGTGTACGCTCACAGTCCTAAAGAAGCTGCTCAAGTGGTCGGAAAGGTACAACGTGGACTTCATCCTACGTGATACTTTGGTGGGGCGTGTCTTATCAAAGAGTCAAAAAAACTAAAGCTTTGTGAAAAAGGAACGACAACTTCATCCAAAGCGTAGCATACAGCCTTGGATCATGTTATGAAACCTCTCAGCAAGTTTTTAAAAATATATTGTGGACATACCAGTACAAGGCAGGACTACCCACGCCTGATCTGAGATCAACGCTCCGGACTTTATAAGAGCTGAAGACTGGTCCTCATCTAGCCTAGACCTCAACCTTCGACTTCGAATAATCGTCAGTTTCATCACCCACAATAAACAACACGGCAACATTGAGTCTCCTAAAAAGAGTTTGAAAGAAGAGGTGGCCAAGTTTCCCTTGGAAACAGTGCGTAAATCCACAGATTCGTGGCCAAACAGATTAAAGGCCTGTATGAAAGCCAAAGGTGGCTATTTCGAATCGAATATTTTTTCTATTTTTTGCTGAGACTTTAATAAAAGGTATCAATTTTAATAATACTACATTGCACTACTAGCTGGACTGGGTAGAAGGAGTAGGTAGTAGATACCTTATGAAAGGCATTATTTGAAGTATAGTAGTTTGTTATTTAACCAAATTATTTTATCTATCTTTATCAAAATCAGAAATCTTCGATGAATAGCATAGTTTTATCAAAAATTCAAGTCATAGGTTCATCTTAACTTGAATAGTCAAGAAAAAACCCAATTTTCCTGACCTACTGAGGTACTTCGTTAATTTTTAATAAATAGCTATTATATATACAGCTTTCACGGCTTGTATTTGAACCAATAACTTTGGTTGAGTAATGAAAAGTTATAGTTGTTCATCATCCTGACCTAAAAATAATGTTTGGTCTACTTCGCAAAGTCATAACATTATGATATTAACTTCTTGTAAGATTTTTTTTACGGAATGTATCAGTTCTGTACTAATAGAGCGTGGCATACACATTTCTACCGGATGTTGATATTATTATGGCAAGCCTTTCGTGGTTTTATAAATAATGATATATTTTTTTAAGTTCCAATTTAATCGTTTTGTCAGATATTCGCAAGTTACTATAATAAAGGCGAAAAATTTGAGTTATACCTGTAAACCGCTATTAGATTAATTAACTTTGGTGTTCATTATTCGTTATTCCGTACCTTGGAAATATAAAGCTTTTCATAATTCTATAGGGGACTTCGAAATGGACCAAAGGAACCAGAACCGATTCTTATTTATTTGTTTATTTTATTTATTTACACTTCGTTACACTAAAATAAAAAAAATAACATAATTAAATGAAAAGGAGGGCAACTGGCGGCCTTATCGCTTACGAGCGATCTATTCCAGGCAACCATTGTGAGTAAAGAAAAAAATAAAAATGTATTAAATGACATAACATAAGCAAGTAGTGCAAAAATACATGTTATGCACAGTTATTAAAACAAAAACTTAACAGGAATAACAAAAAAAAAAAACTAAACTATAAAGATGTTACATTAAAAATAGAAAGTAAAAAGACAAATAAATCACGATAATTTAAGATAAGTCACGTCAGTTAGTAGTTAGTAAGAAAGTTCGGGATACGATGTGGACAGGTAATGTTTGTACAGAAGAAATTCAAAGGAAGATAGCGAAGGAGCTAAGCGAATATGGACGGGAAGTGAATTACATGGCCTAACTGCAGAGACCTTAAAGGAATCGCCAAGAAAGGAGGAGTATGGGAGGATGGGATTTTAAGGGTATAGTTTTCGTTAGCGTAAGCTATAGTTATGGGCTCCCAAAAATTTAAGTTTAATTAATGTATAAAGTATAAACCCCATATACAGTTCTGTTTACAGCGACATCTATAACATTTATGTAAATTCAGCTCGCCTTTAAAGAAATCCGTACTAAATTATTCGAATTATTTAAATAAAATTTCGCAACTTTGATTTCATGATTAAAAATATCAAAAGTTTTAGGAAACAAAATAATAAAGTATTTTTTAAAATGGAATCGTACATCTCACATCGATTTTCGGATGAGTATAAATGAAGCTGATCTGTGAAGAGATTTATTAATGAAGATAAGATAATTTCCTTTGGAGACTGATAGCGAACAAACCATCTCCTATAAATTTCCGCCTAATCTCAGGCGATAATTACTCGATTTGTTGACTGGTGGAAAGTTCGTATAAAGTTAATTTGTATTTGGTTTCTTTGATAATATATTCAAGTAGGTGATGTTTATTGTATTTACAAAATCCTATCAACGCTCGGTACACTGATAAATTGGTGAAAAGGAAAATACAAGCACTTATGGGCAGACATAATAAACACGAAGAGAAAAAAAACATCGATTCATAAATTATACAAAATTTATTTAAAAGTGTGAGTGGCAACTGTGGTTGTCCAGACCTAGCTCGTATATGAGAATGCTCAATCTGGATATCGGTGAGGTTTGGCCAAAACGCGTTCTTCTAAAAGGAGGGACAATGAGGGGGGGGGGGAGTTGATGATGTAGTACCTACCTAGAGGGTACACGATATTTAAATTTAGCTTACTTGATCTGTCTAATGGTCGATATCGAATACGCCAATTTATTTACAACCAAATCCTTCACCGTACTAGTATTGGACACACTAATAATTAAGCTTAAACTACGTAGCAAACTTATTTATAAACATACAGAAACTTCGTAACCCTAATCAAGTTTTATTAATTTCAAACGTAATACTGGAAAAGGACATCAAACACAAGAAATGTTTGTATTAATATGTTAAAAGTCTCCACACGCCAGTGGACACACCCATAAATAACTTTATTGGTAATAAAAGCTCGCTAAGATAATTATAAATGGAACGAACGCGACCTAAATATTGCCACACGTGAACGCCTATTTTCAGAAAACGGCTAGCTATGTCAGGTAGCTTTCAAAATAACACCTCTGCAACAGCCGTACATTATCTTGGATTCACATTCTCGCGTGCATTAACGTTTTGGGTAAGAGCATGCGTCTATTTACAGTGTACGCAAGTAGCTTGTACATATGCATATGCACGTGTATGGAAATGAGAATACCGCAAATAAACGATACAGGCGTTATTATATGTAAACTGGGTGTAAAGTATTAGGACAAGCGACCTTTTATTAGTAAAAAATCGATTGCAACACCGGCGAAAAAGGATACCATAATTGGACATTCGCTCAACAATGGCTGCAGATACAGAGGATTGCAGACGCGATGCAAATAACAAAAATCAATACGCGAGCGAACGCGTTGGCGAAACTCGAACAAAATTAACCGTTTGGCGAAGTGATGAAAATGTTTGTATACACCAAAACAATAGACGGAAAACCGCAAGACGTGAAACAATATGATTTACAAACACGAGCGATGCGGCCGGAATTCTCAAACGATCTCTCAGACCTATCCGTAATAGACAATAGATCATCGAGCATCCGTTTAGGGGCGCTGACAGTTTAATAACTAGCCTAGACAGGCCTAGACACCGACGAACTTTACATCATTTGATATGGCATTGTCATATGGCTGTATGAAGCCTTAAGTGAGTGGTTGAGGGTCCACGTCTCCAAGCTGCCACTCGAACGAACCTGTTGACCCAGTGGATAGCGAGGGCAAAAACTTCAACAGCACCTGTTCTATACGTATACGGATTTTTTATTGCTTACAAAATTATAATCTTGGTTAGAACGACACTCAGAAATTTGTTTGTTATGTACGCTTTTGATATGTTTATTTTGAATGCAACATGATCATACAACTGTTTTACATATTTATGTAAAGATACACATATCTTTATCTTTATGTAAAAAACTAAATGAAGTCAAAATCTGCTTTAACGACATCGATAGGACTAATCATATTTGATCGTAACAACGTCATCGGTTGTTAAGACTACCTTATACAACAGAATTTCGCCAGGACCTTTGGAGATTTTGGTCAATATAACCGGTCCGACGGACGACATCGTTTAGAACTGTTGTGCTCGTAAACGATGTTGACTATATACAGGGCGTCCCAAAGTTATGGGACATGAAGGGAAAGTACCTTTAATATCGCAAATAGGATATTTTACTGAAATAAGACTTTATGTTACTTTTAAAAGTTAGTAATACTGCATTCAGATACTTTCTAGAAATGACATGTGTCGTCTGCGAATTAAACCTAGTTAAATGTAAAAAAACAACACCACCTATTTTTATGACGCAAATCGAAAAAATGACCAAAAACTAATAACTAAACTAACTAACTAGGTAGTTTTAAACGAAATTAAAATAAACCAATAAACAATATTTATCCTTCCAAATCTCTAAGCGATCTCTAAGTCAACAACTTATTTGAACCAGAAACATCGGTAATTTTATTCTTGATTATAAAAAAAATATCCCACGTAAAGGAACGTATTAATTAATTTAAAAACTGATTTTATACATATAGTACAAATAAATACAATTATACAAAATTGCAATGCAATCATAATAACGTACAAAACAAATACACATCGGTCTTAAAGTCAAATAAAATATACACTGCCCTTCACAACTTTCAATCAAGAGTATCATAATCAACTGTATATCGTGACGTAAACGCGTAACAGGTTTAAAAGTACCATTGCATCAGTCAGAACACACAAACAACCCCGTCTAGACTACGCACTAGAAATTTATGCAGAAACTTTATCAGAGACAAAGAGTAAGGGACAACGTTGCTCATTAACGTTACAAACCCTCAAGTATTAGAATGGCACTTTATAACAAAAAGTATTTATTCATGTGTTTTAGTCAAATTGTATCGAAAATCAGATATAATTAGTGCTATAAGCCATAAGGTACGTTAATAACGAATATATTAACGTCAACTTTCATCAGACGGAATGACAGTAAAGGATTTAATATCGTGTTAATAGATTTACGTGAACCAGTGACAATTATAATATTCAACGTCTTGCTTGAGATAATCAACACTTAAGTTATATTTAAATTAACAATAATCTAATTGACACATAATTAATTTGTGGTTGAATACAATATGCAAATAGGCAAATGCCGCCGTACGTTGGCAAAGATTTTAATGGACTGGAAATCTTCAGGCATTGCTTCAGGTGACTCGGAAACTGGTATTTAGGGCAATGGATGTATGTTCATAGCGGTATAGGAAACGGGATATAAAAGCACTTTTATGGGTACTTTATACAGACGTTAATTAAAAGATCTCTGTAGTGACGTCACAATTATTAGTGCGTTCTACTTTAACCGGTCACAAAGGCGTAGAAAAGAAATTCTCGTTCTGCAAGTTTTAAATATATGGATTTAGCCATTTGCAACAGCCGACATAATACGGCTAACATTTACAATAGTAATAAAACACGCGCTACATATATTATTATCGATTGTGTATTATTTTCCAGACATTTTAATGAATTGTTCAATACCATAGATACGAGTAAAAAAAGTAAAAGTAAAACGCCTGGGGTTATTGCGCAGATAAATATTTAAAAATAGAATTGAACAGTATTCTTAATACATGACTCATGCAATGACTGTCATCGATAAAAATTAAGGTAATATTAACTTTCAGTTTTCACTTGTCCTTATCTTAAGAGTCAACGACACTGCATCTATTGGTCTTTAAATGGAACATTGCGACCTAATATGGTACCTCACGTACATAATCTTTGATCTCATACCCCTTTTTGGTAGCTCGTTAAATTTTGAACGCCATATAATTAGAAATTATGAAATAATATTGAAAGTAACACGCAACAATTGAAGTTAGTATTGGGTATATATTTTGTAATCCCACAGCTAACAAAAATTATATATAACAAAAATCAATATTACAGATGTACCCAAAGATGGAATATATATGTATTTACAAAAGGCTTCAAAAATGTATTAAAAAAAATTCAATTAAAAATATTAAATACATTTAACTTTGTTATACCTAATTCGGCTATGTTGTGTGATAGTGTGAAAGTGAGGGTGTGTATGTGGGGTGCGTTGAATGTGATTAACAAATTATCAAGGTTTAAAGAAAACACTTTTTTACCTATAAATATGTAAAAGTTTTCTTTAAATATGTAAAAGCTATGTTAACAAAAGACAATACTAAACTTTCAAGGTATAGGTTGTGAAGTTTTTGCAGCCCTTTGCCTCTACAATTGTCATGAATCTATTTTTAGAATCCAACCATTTCGTTCCACGAATTGTTTGTAAAATATTTTTTGGTTTTTATTTTTGAGCACAAAGTTATACACAAACCACACAGTTCAAAGCCTCCCACCAATAGGACGACTGACATGTATAGGTTAATAGGGAAGAGAGTGAAATACACTTTCTGTAATTTTTCTCTTTTCACTTATACAAAGTGTGGCTGAGGGCGTACAGGTTGATTACTGGGTTGAGCAAAATTTGTTGCAAACCTCTATTTGAAAAACACCAGAAAACCGTCACGCAGAAATCTGTTTGTCACATTTCTTAGTACAAGACTATTACAGCTTGGATATTGATTCAAGGAATTCTGAACTCGAACTAGTTTCTGCAAATAAGCAGGATCATAACTTATATCTTAGTACCAAATAAACAAAAACAATTTAGAAAGGGGACGAAGATCTCTTGACGCCAACGCAACGCGTGGGCAGACTTACCATACGCCTTATTATAATTTGTAATGACAAGGTACACTTCCTTAGAAGTGAGTCAACATCCTATCGTTATTAAAATAGGTAACAACCTTAGACCACTGTTTTTATACCTAAATGTATTAAAACACTCAAAAAGTGTTACTGCAAAATGCAAAGACTAATGAATATTCATTAATTAACTAAACTGTTGAGTTTTCTAAAGTCAAATTAATGTCGTTTGAAATGTAGACTTTTTTGCCATGTATTTTAATGGAGCTGAAGAGACTGTATATAGATGTTACCGAGTACATTGTTCCAGTTCTGTAACGATTTTCGTTTACGACGTTTGCTTCTGATTGGGCTCGGCTAAATTCATAATAGATGTGGTCTATAATAAAACTGGCCCGTGCAGATATTTTTAGTGAATTTCATTGTTGAACAGGTTATGCTGAATGTGTGCGGCTTTACCCAGATATATAAGTCTATTTTGAAGGATTAACAGAAAACAAAAAAAATACGTTTTGGCCACAGCTTTCTATATTTGTATGTTTGATATAAAGGTGATTAGGCATAGAAGCCTGAATGTTTTCCTTCACGATAAAAAATCCAGTGGCGCTACAACCCTTGGTGTTGATCTCAGATTTTATTATCTGTTTCGTGATAACGTATTTTTCTTAAAAATCAAGTATATAATCAGCGTTCTGTGCCATGACGTCGGTTGGGTTGGGTAGTTGGGTGTCAGGCATGCCGGTTTCCTCACGATGTTTTCCTTCACCGTTCGAGCGAGTGTTATATGCTCAAAACAGAAAAGTCAATTAGTTCACAGCCTGATTTCTCAGGGATGAAAAACGCATGCACTGGTTACGATGGCAACGCTGCACTATTTTTCTTTATACACTATAATATCTATCGATGGGCAAATGGAGTAAACCCACACAATCTCTTTAAGAGTCAAGCTTAGTCTAGTCTAAGCCAACATGACACGACACTCATAAACCATGATATAGAGGTATTAAATCAAAAGTTTTATGTATTGATCAAACATTTTAATCGACTATAGATAAACAGTAAAACAAAAACCCATGCCCTATTGGAAATAGGTCAGCCCGTTACGATGCACAAGTTAAACCGTATGGCAGACATTAAATGAGCAATCAGTGTGTTTACCTAAAAGAAATTCAATAAAAATTAATAATGAAAATTAAAAGACTTATTATAGGATACTAGCTGTGCTCTGCAGTTCTATAGCCTAAAGCTTTTTCTCGGTAAATAGACTCTTAAGTGTAAAAATAATATTTTTTTGGTTATAGTATCGCGGACTTTTTTGTACTTTAAATTGAACTTTTTTGAAAATAAGTTTTTATAGTTTCAAAGTATAAACATAATTTATATGTCATAGGTGTAGATAGAGCTGGTAAACTCCAATCCTTTACCCCATTACAAGAGAATTAATAAGTTTCTCAAAAGTTAATTTGCGTATTAGATTAAGTTTCTCAAAAGTTAATTTGCGTATTAGATTAAGTTTCTCAAAACTTAATTTGCGTATTAGATTAAGTTTCTCAAAATTTCTGAAAAACCCTGACCGCATGAGGTTATACAATAATGATAGGACTTCAGAAACATACCACAAAATTTTCAAAATAATGAGCAAAGCAATTAATCCTCCCAAAATATTAAACGCGGATACAAAATTAACGAACGTATTCGTTGAATCATAGCGCTTTAATTAGAACCGGAATACCTATCGGACACCTCTGTATGTAACCAAACACATCCAGTTCCACGAATGCACCAATACGGATGACTGAATCGTATAGTTTATTTTACAAAACAAAACTGTGACATTCCGGGTAGAAACTACCTTTTTTGTCTATTGGCGTTTTATAATGATCTCACTAATAACGTCTCGTGACTACCGACAATTTTACTTTAGAAACTTCGGACTCGCAAAACGAAAAACTACTAACTGAGTAACTTCCTTATATTATAAGAATTCTGTCGGTACCCAGAACGTTTCCCAGAGCCAAATCTAGTTTCAAGAGACATCACACAATTTGAAATTTCACAGTTCTCAAACTTAGATTGTGACACTCGCCGCAGACTTAGAAACACAAATGTTAGAGGGCTAAAATTGGAAGATACATTTGTACCACGGGCAGGAGATTACGTGTACGACAAAGAGGATATGGTATGCTTGGAGGAACGGACCTATCTAACACCTGGCCGCGCGTCGAAAGCGATAACCATCCGCGATTCTATGCGTGCCTGGACTCTTAGTCAAGATGCCTTAACAGTAGTGTATGTAGAAAGTAGAAAACTAACGGACTGTATAGGTCCCATAGCGGAATTAACGAAACTGACCGACTAATCGAGCACAACCAAACGGCTAAAGATTCCCTACTCGCAAAGATTCCAACCGCTGAAATCGTGATACTTGGCGATTTTAACGCTCACCATACAAGATTGGCTCTGACACCACCGATCAAGAGGGAAGATACTTTCACGACTTTGCTTTAGCATAGTACTTGACGCCAATAGTTCCTACCATTACACGAATACCAGATGTGGATGGCTATAAATCCTCTTTGTGGAACTCTTCGTCCACACCACAATGTGGAACCAGCTGCCCAATGAAGTATTTCCGTACCAATTCAACTTCCGGTCCTTCAGGCTATGTGAGTATCCATGGGCGGCAGCCTCTTCCCCATTCGCCTCCTGTTACATAAAAAAAGACAAGGATACCTACTTGATATGGACTTTAATATCCAATCAATATGTGTTACATAATATTACCGATTACTTTATTAGATTGATAAGGATATAAAAAATATCTAAATATGTACCTATTATAAATAATTTATAACTATTTTGATGAATTTATTTTTAATTATAATATACAGCTTAGATTAAGATTACATTGATTATCTCAAAATATACTCGTATATGTTTCATAAATTTCTTAGAGATATAAATGTTATTTTTATTCTACACGCGTATTAGGTCATAAAAAGATCCTATAAATAATCATCTATCTATAAATTAAACGAAGAGATAACTTAATTATCTACTTATATAATCTTACTAAGAATTGATTAACGTATTAAGGTATTTTTATAACTACCATCTTAATATTGCAGCAGCTGAATGCCAACGATTGGCTGTAGGTGGCTAACTAGTGCTGGAAGTTTCACATTTCGAGGGCCAAGCCATTTTTTGGGTCGCAAGGCCAACGTATAATCTATATTCATTATTAATAAAAGTAGTCTAAGGTATAAGCTAGATTTCAATATTTTATAATATATCATAGAAGAAACTTATTCATTATTAACATTCTTATTTGGGCCATCAATGGATTGTCTGATTATGGTAACTATGATAACCCTATCTGACCCAACTGAACGTGGTCAAATAAATTTCTTTAAAATGCAAACAAAATATTTAAAAGGTCAGTCCTCACTGCCAACACTAACCACAGACGCAATCAAGGATAGGAAGTTAAATTAAAATCACATTTTAAACACTCGTACGGCCTAGATCATGCGACTAATATGTTACTATGGTTACCGTTTTTTACATCCTAAATACACAAAGCGTACTATGTTTAGTTCACCTTTTAAAGGCTCTAAATATCCATTTAATGTAGACAAATCTATAACTATTGAGTGTGTAAAATACATAAATTACATAATGTCAAAGCAACCTTTGCGTGTCCCAGTTTTTTCCGTGTCTATTTTATGAACGTTTTACGATACTTGCCCCGAACCTAACGATTCCAATACAGGGAGGAAAATAGATTTTTCTATTTCTGCATCACTGTTTCAGTAACTTATTGCTCTGACGGAAGTTATACGGTGGTGTTGTGTTACAGTTGTTGCTTTTTGCAAGGTTTCAATATTTCTTTACTCTGTTAAAGCGAGGGTTATATTAAACGTCATTTCTAATTGATTTTTATAATATTTCGTTCGTCTTAATAAAAAAATTAAAACACAACGCAGACTGTTACGAGTGTTAGCCATATCGAACCAACAAGTAAAATTTTAATTTGTAATAAAATACTACATGTACAGAAAAAATACTGTGTAATCTGCAAATTCATTGTGTTTATGTCCTGCTGCTTCGGATTTTTTATTTAATGGGTTAAAAACTTTTTCTTTTCGAAAATAACAGGCAGTTTTTTTTAACATTTATGTACTAGGATATCATGAATTAAAGTAGGCATAATACATCTATCTCAATTAACATAAGGTCAGATCGGCGCCTCCCTTGGCGCCGACCCGTCGCCAAAGTATGAATGTCTGTCATGATGCAGGCAATGTTTGAAATTGTTTGTTAAGTAACTAGATTTAGTTTCTGATCTAGTGCCAGCTGACAAAGCGAAAAATTCGAAATCGTCATCTTTTCATCATGAAATGTCATGTGTATAGGATTTTAAATGCTACTAATAAAACCGGGTCTATGCCTTCAGGGAGTTTTACAAATATTAGTGAACCTAAGTTATTTGCTGTTAAATAACTTTTTACTTGCATAATTACACATTTGAGTGTTAAAGATCACCTTATAAAATTAGGTCAGTTAGAGAACATATTCAGTTTATACATTAAACAGATATATAAATATGTTAAAATAGGTATTTACCAGTATGGTTTCAACTGTAATTATAAATGTTTAGTTGTTGAAATAATTAGAAAAAAAATAATTATCTTAACACAATACTAAGCTATATACAGAGATTTCAAATCATCTAAGTTTGTTAAAACTGTTGAACAAGCAGGAACTGATTGAGGTTTATATACGAATAGCAAACCAAAAATAATTAGAATGTACAAATGTTACAGTCTATCAATATAAAAGTTGAGACTGTTATGAGAAGTTATAATGTATTATTATAAGAGTAGAGACCAGATCACACTAATATAATACGATGAATATATTATGTACAGTTTATTTAACAAATGGGAAGGCACATCTTTTATGTATAGACTAAGTATCAAATTAAGATTTTTTTCATGTTTTTTTTTTTTTAAACATTGTTTTTGGTAACTGTTTAGTTTAATACATCTGATTGTTGCATAGGCCCAATAAATGTAAATTATTTTTCTAAATTGTCACTATTATCCTAAATTATATAAACTGAAGAAAGGTATAAATTAGGTAGGTATTTACCGATATGAATGTTAAAGGGTCATATTAGTTTTTTTTTAATGTTTTATTTTTAATTGTTTTTGTTACTTTACAAATACAATGTGATATTTCCTTTTTTAAGCCAATATTTTATAAATATTTGCGAGAAATATATTTTTCAGTTTGTAAATATTACTTAAATATTATTGTTTAAACAAAACATACCTGCGGCAACTTATACGAGCTTTTCGTCGTCGCGTGACGAATCTTCACTCCAATTCACGGCTACGGAGTAATATTTCCAGACACAACCTTTTTTTAATAACTTAAACTAATTTTTAACGTTCTTTCATTCATAAAATTAAAAATTAAGCAAAATACTAACAAGTAAAACAGTAACCACCCCCACTTTGTAATTTTTCACGTTCTTATCTCGCCCCTTCCCCTCACTTACTGCCGTTACCACAGATTAAGTAGAGGTAAGCCGTTAGGTTGCCTCACCTCGGACTTGAAGCTTGGCATTCGGTTGAATTTATATTTTTTAGGTCCTTCTTTTGGAAAATGTAATATCAGGTAAAATAAATAAATACCCATTTTTCGTCAGAAATACTAAATCCCTTGGACATTAATGGACGAGATAATCCTAGTTATAACAGTTTAACATAATAGTAAAAATCAATCAAAGAGTTATGCATTTTGAATAGTAAATCTGTTTAAGTTTACCAAACTTATGTATAATATAGACTCCTAATACTTCATTACAGACTTGCTAATAAATATATTTAAAAAATACTGTAAATGTCATTGTCAGTTAGGTCCAATATGCCATGGTTTAATAAATATACATTAATAACGTCCTAATCATAAGTCAGTTGTCATACCAGCATATAACATCAGCTGTCTACGAAACAAATTATTATGAATTTGTCATTTCAATTTTCAATCAACAAATTAATAACCGCACCTTCAAAAAAATAAACAAAGTTATAAAAATCCTTGAAGTATTCGTATTATTATGTCAATTTAGTTATTAATAATGGAAGAAGAAAGTATGTTCTATTAGTTTTATCAACTTTGATGTGAATGTTTATTCACTAACACTTCTATATTGTTTCTAACAACTTGTTGCAGAACTTATTCGGAAGAAGAAAAAAGCTTTGAACGGAAGTAATAGACGTGCATATGCTGAGGCATGCAATGATTTAGCTACTTATTACTACAAAAATACTAGATATAGTGACGCTCTCGATGAGTATAAGAACGAGGCTGCCGTGTGTAAGGAATTGGGCTTACGAATGGAGTGGGGAACTTGTAACCGAATGATAGGCGAGATGTTCATGCTTCTTGCTGAATTTGACAAAGCTCTTAAATATGAGGAACGACACTTAGGTATTCCCTCTCCTGTTTTTTATTTAATAACTACTAGACTCACTAGTCAAAGATACTTCATTGTGCTAATATAAGTTCAATGTTTGTATTTTCAACATCGCCATGTTTTATGTTATTATTGGGGCTTTAAACACATCTCAGTGTTTGTTTCAATGTTGATTTTTAAGGCATAGTGTACCTAATTGAATTAATTATGGCTTTGCTGAAATTAAATGCAGGTGGTGTACCTTTTGAGATAACCATAAAGATAGTTTTATTAACTATACTTGTGGTGTGGTGGTGTGTGCCCAGGACAGACAGAACAAAACTTAAATATTAATGATTACTTATTACTTTTTTTATAATTATTTTTTAGTTGTTGCAAAGGAATTAAATAATTTAGTAGAAGAACAAAGAGCTATGGCAACATTAGGAAGGATCTACCTTCTCCAAGGACAGAGCACTTCTGATAACAGTGAGACCAAAACATCATTGACAGCTGCAGAGAAGGCATTCATGAAGAGTCTTGTTCTTTGTGAAAAGTAATAATTTTATTTACATATATTAAGTTACTTTTGAAGTAATTATAATTTTCCAAATAAGTCTTATATCTTTATACTCTTTGCTTTATATTTATACACAATGTTAATGTTTCTTAAGTTTGGTTTTAAATTATAGTGTTGTAATTCAAATTTGAAGATAGTTCTTACACATAATTTCTAAATTTAATGTAAATATTAAAATAGACTATAAGATTAATTTAAGCTCAGTAACAGTATTTTATATATTTTTAATTTTTTTTAGATTAAATGGAAAAATAAATAAAACAGAATTAATGGATATGAGAGCTAGGCTCCTCTTAAACATAGGTGTTGTTCAAGAACACTTAGGCAATTTAGACAAAGCTATAGATTGTATCAATAAATCAATAACAATTTGCTCAAACCAGGATCTATATGAAGTTTTACATAATTGTTATACAACTCAAGCATTATTATATTGTAATAAAATAAAGGATTATGCAAAGGCTCTTAGTTGTCTGAACAAAGCTTTAGAAGTTGCAAGTAGATTGGAAGATAAGGTATAGTACTTCTGTATTTCCTATACTAGTTAAATATAATAAACCAACATTAAAACAAAGACACTAATCAAAATTTATTTGTATAGTACACTTAATATTAATGTTAAAAAAAATATTAGAGGATCTTAATTTACATTTAGTTCCTAAATCAAAGTACCTTGCCAGTTCTCAATCAATCATAGAACTGGCAAGAAATACTCTGCCACTTAAAAAGATTAATCATCATCTTTTTGGTTTACAAACAAATTATTAGGAACTTCAAGTACTACACCATGCTTCACTTGACACATAGGAAGCAAAATTCACAATGATAAAGTAACAACAGATGTTTAGCATCAGCAGGCAAATAGCTATCTATAACCTTATAGAAGTGTTGAAAAAGAAATAAGACATGTTTTTTAAACACAAAAGAGTACATATATTATGTAAATATAAATTGCAGATTTTAAAAACATGTGAGACATTATCCTCAAAAGCTGAAATACTGTGTAAGATGTCTGACTATCAAAGTGCAAAGCAAGTATTGTATAAAGCGTGGAAATTAAAGACTCCAGATGAAGATGAAAGAGATAATATTGAAACCAATTTGAGAGTTGGTAAGAAAAGTGTCTATATTGTATATTTTCTAATTTATAGTAGTTCTGTTGCATTATGTGTAAAAAAGTAATTTGTACTCTGTAGATCTGTAAAAGAGAGCTACTTATGAAAATATTGGAAAAGATTGTAGATCTGAATTTAATATATTATAAGTATTAAATTCAGATCTCCAATCACATATTCTAACCAAGTGTTATTATTCCTAGACTAAACAAATATCCTATTTATTTTAGTGGCAGCAATGTGTTACACAGAAGACCTGATAATCTCAACAGACCCGTCTGATTATCCTACTTTTAAGAAGTTGTATGAAAAGCTTGGAGATGGAGCTTGTCATCTGAAGAATTATGCTGGAGCTATAGAATATTATCTTAAGATGTTGGATCATGCTGAACTCGCTGGTGACTGCGGAAAAACCTTGATACCTATTTATGTCAGGTAAAGTATTTTTTATATAAAATGTAAAAAAAAATACTATTTTTACAAATATGCATTGTTTATAAACATGCTCTGTTACAACTCTTTTACCACTATTTTACAAAAAGAGACGAATTATCACTACATAAATACTTATAAAAAAATACTTTGAAAATTTAGAAATTTCTAAGATCATCAAATTTAATGTTTTTTAATCATTTATTACAGTATTGAAATGCCTAATATAGTGTGAAATTATTTATGTTTGTTGTTAAAGATACACACCATTCATAATTCTATAAATATGTATACCCATAACTGCAAAAATGACACATATCAAATGGTCAATGATATGGTGAACAGACAGATTGAAACAAATATATGTTCCATAGTCTCATCATTTTATTATATAGGCCAAGTAGTCTTTTTAATACATTAAATTTGTTGATATTTATTTATGAATTACAGTTTGTACCAAACATACAAAGATATGGGATGTTTCAATGAAGCCCTCCAGTATTATTACAAAGAGTATGAACTAATAAAGGATGTACCAAAGGAGGCATTTACCACATTATACAATATCGCAGAAGTATCATTCCTAGCAAAGAAACCATATGAACAAATTGAAAAAGCTTGTCTAGAGGCTAGAGATGCTGTAAGTATTTTTACAATAACTCAATAAAACAAAATTATTGATAATATTTATTTATTTATTTCGTAATCCTACAGCTAACAAAAATATACAAATCCTAAAGTTTATATAAAGATTTAGTTGTGTCTAGAATTTCAAAGTTCTTGAGATCAAACGCTGAACATTGCTAACTAGTAATTATTGAATTAATAAAGTATAGTTAAAAATGCTGTTAAAAACTGCTGTTATGTTTAACAAAATCATTAGGGTATAAGTCGGATGGTGCGGTTCTAGATTTTTTTAGTTCATTTTTGAAATAGTTGATAAAAACAGTTTTAAAGATTTAGATAGTAAATTAACTTTTTATGACTATATGTATTTGTGTTTTACTGCTCCTATTGGAATTCAGGGTAAGTTAGAAAAAAGCCCAGCTAAAATAAATCAATTTTATTTTTAAATTTTAGATAAAGGATACTGCTTTTAAAAGGAATACATACTAATAGAATGGCGCTACAACCTTTTTAGGTCTGGCCCTCAGATTTCTGTATCTGTTTCAATATCATTTGCTAATCGAATAGGCAAGTAGGT
Organism: Pieris brassicae; assembly: GCF_905147105.1. Lineage (NCBI taxonomy): Eukaryota > Metazoa > Arthropoda > Insecta > Lepidoptera > Pieridae > Pieris > Pieris brassicae. The sequence goes on from NC_059669.1 coordinate 2,896,110, forward strand.
GATCAGCCTTCTGTGCTTGACGCACGCCGTCGCCTTTTTGGGTCTACGGCAAGACGGTTTTCTCACGATATTTTCCTTCACCGTTCGAGCGAGTGTTAAATGAGCATATAGAAAGAAAATCCATTGGTTCACAGCCGGGAATCGAACTTACGACCTCAGGGATGAAAGTCGCACGTTGAAGCCACTAGGCCAACACTGCTCATCTAAAATTTACTGCACGTAATTATAGAAAAAATCTCAATATTTTTCAGGCACGCGAATGGAATAAAAAGAAATACGAAATCAGAGTATTGAAAAATTTGCTTAAATATCAAGAGGCATATGGAGAGATCGATAAAATGGAGACCACGACAAGTGAACTCCAAGGCCTCGGTTATTCTGATGAAGGGTCCGAAGATGAGATGAGTTCCGCTGGTGGCTGCGAAGAGGATACTACTCATATTGGTGATGACATATGTCTTGATGATTTGACAGGTATGTACTTTTTGATTATTTTTTTTTATCGAAAATGTATTTTACTTTGTAATAATTTTATTTGATTGATTTTTATTAGTTCATTATAAAATTTTATGTATTGTTATTAACCGCCTCTATAGATTAACAAACATTCATTACATCATGTCAAAACGTAGTTTCACTTTCTGTATATTATGTTGGAATTTGGCTTACGGGACTAAACAAATCTCGACCCTGAACGTTATTGAGATCCTAAGTTCTATTCCCGGCATAACCAAATTTATGGGACCGTGGAAACAGAACGATGATCACCTACTTTCCTATAAGTGATTAATGTTACTAACGGATTTTTTCAAAGTAATGCTGTAAATTTTTTAAGCCTTAAAGCGTTTTCTCATTGTTGGTCGGTTTACGCTCTTTTAACTTCAGTAATTTTCGTCTCTAGCTATGAGATGGGGTTTGTGCTGCGTTGGAAAGAGACGTACTTCAATTTGATCGATTACTCTTTATAATTATTATTATTAGTTAAACAATTTTATGTATTCAAATATATTTTAGATCTATCGGATACAAATGAAGAAGACGCGTTAGAGACGAAACGCGAAACAAGGCGGAGAGGAAAAGGATTTGCGATAAAGAAAAATATGAAAGGAGAAACGCAATTACATGTTGTATGTATCCTAGATTTGTTTTAATATTTATTTATTTTCACTTAATAGATATGCCACAGACTCAGTTTTCGAATTAAGTTGCCTTTTCGGTCCGTTTTTTTTATGAAAAAAAAGAAGTATTTTTAAATAACCGAGGAACAATTTTTAAGTTACAAAAATATTTCATTTAGAGAACTTATTTTATTTTAATCTCCCTCTACTAATTATTATATTATTGAATTAAAATCCTCTACTAATTTCATTTCAATTGTCAAGAATTTCCAAAAATTGCGTGTCGTAATACTTGAACCTATAGTATTTATATTATATGTATATTGTAAAAATATTTTTTATCATGTTATATATATCTTGGTATTTATTGTATTCATTAATTTTTGCTCCCTTAAGTGTTTGCCAAGGTTAAATACTGTTTTGGTGTTTTCGTACCTTGAATTAATTTATATTGTTTAAAGCAGTGTTTCCCAATCCTTTTGTGACTTGCGCCACTTGGCATTTTTGAAAATTCTTTTGTAGCTGAATTAATTTTTGTTAAAGAATTACATAACAGACCTTTTTCATTGTCCGTTGAGGGAACTGTCAAAAGTTCCATTATTTGTTAGTGCCAATAGTTTGTTTTACTAATTAATTTCTCATGTTTGTTTCTGTTGTGTTTGTCAATTTAAGGTCGCAATTTAAAGTGTTTTTTTAAATAATAATTTATAATATAAAATAATTGAAATGTTCAGTTAAGAGACTTGAATGATAGGTTTTAGGAAAAAATCAGGGGACAATTTCCCCTGATTTTTTCAAAACATATTAAGTAATTTAAAAAATGAAATTTAAAAAAAGCCTTTTTTTATAAAACGGGGCAAACGGGCAGGTGGCTCACCTGATGTTAAGTGAAACCGCCGCCCATGAACACTCTCAATACCAGAGGGCTCGCGAGTGCGTTGCCGGCCTTTTTTAACATGGGTCAAACCGGCAGGTGGCTCACCTGATGTTAAGTGATACCGCCGCCCATGGACACTCAATGCCACAGGGCTCGCGAGTGCGTTGCCGGTCTTTTAAGAATTACTAGATTCTACATTTGCTTTTCCAGGCATCCATATCAGGCAATAAGTTGCTAGTCGAGCGTTTATTGGCGAAGGGGCATCCAGTTAATGTAAGGGATAACGCTGGCTGGTTACCCTTACACGAAGCGTGCATACACGGACACGTTGAAGTTGCCAATATATTAATAAATCATGGAGCTAATGTCAATGATAGAGGCGGGGTTAATTGTGATGGTGAGTTAATGTAATAAATTCGTCGAAAACATCAGCGTCTTTAGCAAAATTTTGTGTTAAAAAGTTCGGTGGTGATTGTTGAAAGGAAGTTCAAATAAACGAAACTCTTTGTTCGAAGCTAAGTGTAAACAAGATATATAGATACCGGCAAACATCTTGAACAAATATCCTTGCGGGAGAGTGGCGTGTCGATCGCGTGATTGGTAAATCAGTTGGCGTTTGTGTCCCGCGCTGTGTATGATGCGCAAACTTTCCCCCACTCTTTTGTTTAATGCTCAAGAAGTTTGCCGGTACTAACATAAAATTGGGGGTAGAGCGGTTGCGACGTTGAAGAGGCAAAAACTGTAAATTTATTTATTGGTTCTTAAAAGTAAGTGTCACATCTGTTATCTTATGAATATATAATGTCGACCTATTGTACTCGGAAACTAGAATATTATATTATATTATAATATAAATGTTGTACTGGACAAACATATTGTATGGTAACTAGAGTTCCGGCGTGGTCGCTATGCGAGCTGATATAATTATTATTCACATAATGCACACTTTCATATTATCAATATGATTACTGTTGAACTTTAATTCCTTAATAGTGTTGTAAAAAAGTAAGTAGTACTAAGTAGTATAATCTTATCTAAAAGCGTGAACTAAAGTAAAACTCCTCATGAAAGTTCATTTTTTACATCGCGGGCTTCATATATTTTTGCATTTACTTTTTTGTAATTTAACGCTTTAATTTGACTAAATATACAATATTTAAAAATTCTAGGTAGAATATGATAGGAATAGGCTTTTATTCTCCTGATAATTGTTAGCAAATATATAAATACATATGATAAAAATCACCAGTTACAAAAGCTCTGTATTAAAATTTAACACTTTTAGGCATCACACCTCTATACGACGCCGCAAGCAATGGACACCTAGAAGTTGTACAACTTTTACTCGAAAAAGGAGCAATACCTACTCTTAAAACTGACTTTGGCGAAACGCCATCTCGTGTTCTACAAAAATGGCGAACGGGCACAATCCTAACTAAAGACGAGGAACTTTTATATAATAATATATGTAATAAAATTAATAACGTCGCAGATAAAGCGACCGATATTCTGCGCAGATCCAAATCTAAAACACCCGTCAAACGTGTACAAGAAACATCTCCACCTAGCACTTCTAAAACGAGAACTAAAGATTTGGGGACCCCAATCTTCAAAAGGAGGAATATTATTGACGATGACAGCGATACAGAAATTAATTTATCGCAGAATGTCAGAAACCAAACCGCTTTCCCATCAGACGACTCACAATCAGAGGAGGAGATACAAAAAGACAATGTATCAAGTGTACTAGAATATAGAAATGCTATATCTGCTCTAAGAAATAGAAACATTGATATGCCAATTGAGAAAGACAAGAAAATGCAAAAATCTGCGTTATTAGACCCTACAGAAGTAGATGATGACTGGTTAGACGATGATTTGGGAATAGTGAACAAAAATAAGAAAAGAAAACTCACCGACCCCTTAGATAGTTTACCCAAAAAAACGGCTATAGATAATTTGAGAACTAGCATCGACAATTTAAATAAAATTGAACCATTATCAGACAACGGAATAAATATGAACAAAAATAAGAAAACGAGACTAAACGAAATAGTTGACGTTAGTGAAAATAGCTCCGACTCAGACCAGTTTCAAAGAGATGAAAACGTTAATCCAAAGAATGAGATTATGAGAAATCTGATAAACGACTTTAATAATAAACCAAAAGACACCAGAGAGAGTATGAAGAAACGCTGGAAGCGACAAAGCACGCTATTTAAAGCGGGCTTCCAAAGGAGAAGAGACTCTAGCAATAGTGGAAGTGATACTGAATTTGAAAGGAATCCCAGATCAACACCAGTTGCATTTACTAGAAAATCCTCTAACGAAAACTTTGGGTCCGTTAACTTTACAAGAAAATCGTCCAACGATAATTTTGGTACCAACGACGGCTTTAATTTCGTCAATAGTATTGTACAACCAATGAATGTCATACAACCAATAAAAATAGTCCAGCCGAAAAATGGTAGGGCGATGCAGATATTGCCACCTGCGGCTGTCAAAGTGAAGGTTGAGGATAAAGTTCTGCTGATATCTTTGAAGCTGGATACGATAAACAAATTGACAATCAGCTGGCTGGTTGAAGAGGTCAAGGCGCGGTATTATAAGTGAGTATTAATATGATTTAGCCTATTGAAACTCTTGATTTCAGCATTTTTTAAATTTATTTATTTATTTAACAGTTTATTGATAATCCAAAAATATAGCTAAACCGGATTACAACCTACGACGAACATTACATACTAACAAAGATGTGCTAATAATTTACTTGTTGATGTGTGTGTGTGATTTTATGTAATGTTTAAAATTCATTTGATTTACTCATTATGTCGGAAAATAATTATGAAACCTTACTTTAAAGGAAACATCCAAAGTTACATACACCGACCCGTGTTATAATTTGATTAAATTTGGTTAAGGCATTTTTAGTTTACAAAATTATATACACTGTATTAAAAAATAAAATGTATAAGTTATCTTTTGGAATGTCAGTCGGCTGGTTTGGTTTTCATTGTTGCATTTAGTTGTTTTGTCTTATATTTGTTTCTTTTTAAATATATATATTTTTAATTTCATTATAAATATTTGTTATTTTCACTGTAAATCAGTGTTGGTGGTTCAACTTCAAGCTGAGTTAGACCTATTTTTTTCATTCAATCTTCATCTTTATTCTTTTATTTCTTTTTTATGAGGTAATTCCAATGTTTAGTGTTTTTAACTTTTAGATTAACAGGAGTTCGTCCAGTGTTTAGTTTAATGACGTCAGATGGCGCCATCCTATCAGAGGATGATCCTTTAAGTCTAGTACTATCTTCTCCGGAGCTGAACACTTGCATCAGTAATTGGAAAGCGTCTCCGGCTGAGGAAAGATATCTGGAGTGCTGTGATGCTTTGGGAATTCGTAAGTTTATACAAAAATGATAATTCAAATTCTACCCAATATTTCGGTAGTATAGAGATTTAATTAAATTTTTATTCCAGCACCTTCCCAGGAATTACAACAAGCAGTAGGCCGAAGTCACACAACCAGACGTCTAGCCCTCGGCACACAAACACTTCCCCCATCACAAATCCGGCCGTTGTTCCGTGCACTTACCCATCAGACACACATAACAGCTCTAATGCTATCCAACAACACTATTAATAACGAAGCCATAAAATATTTATCCGAAAGTCTCTCAACGATGAAACATTTGACATTGATTGATCTTAGTAAAAATAATCTCACCGGAGATGCTGTTAAAATTTTGCTTAATATTTTTGAGAAATCAAATCGTCCGGCCTGTCAAGCCATTGAAGACATAGACCTGAGTCATAACTCAATAAATGATGACGGTTTTCAATCGATTTTAAAACTAACCCAATATTTACGACTTAAATCGCTGAAACTCAGTAACTGTGGTATAACAGATAATGCGCTTAAAGATGTAAACGGTTCACAAATTAACTTTGATACTATGGAAGTGATCGATTTGAGTAATAATGATCTGAAAATGGTCGTTATAAGTAATTTGTTGACAATACTCAATCCTAATGTGTTGCTTGAATTGGAATTTAATGATGTGGGCGCGGAAGGGAATGTGGTGGGAAGTTTGGCGAACTTCATGGATACGGCTAAAGAGTTAAAACTGCGAAGGTTTAGTCTGTCCGGGTGTAAATTGGTGGATGGACAGTTTATGAGGATATTCAGGTACATACATGCTATCAAATATGATAAAATACGGACAATCAAACGCTTATGAAATATAAGAACTAAGATATATATAAAATGACATGGAAACTTACGTATCGCCAAACAGATTATAGCGCTATATTGCACACAAGTCTCGATAATATTTTTTGTATCAAGGAACTAGCCGCGGAAAACACTGTCAATTTCGTAAATAATTAGGTCGAAATATTGGTAACTAAAATAATAATCGTAAATAATTAAGAATGCAAGGTTGTTAAGCAGCGTGTATGGAGTTGCTGATAATATTTGCCAAGTCATTCATCATTCATTTTTTCACAGTTTTATCGTAAAACCGACACTTTTTAATAGGACCATTAAACCTGGTCCTGTAGATGAGTTATTTTATTAAATTATTTTTATAATACTCATAATAAGAGTTGAGACACGGGTATACAATGTATTTGGGTTAATCAGAAATCATGAACTAGAAATTTAAAATTATGTTATATTTATCTCTTCCAGATCTCTCGGCAGGGCCAAAAACCTACAAAGTGTGACGTTAAAGAGCAACCTCCTTACATTTATTACATTGAAAAAATTGCTTCAACGCCAACCGCCCGTGCCACAGATAAACCTAGAGGGTTGCCAGGATATTTTTAAATACTCCCCAGACTCCGATTTTCAAGTATGGCTACCCGCGATTGACTTTGGACGATGTATACCAGAAATTAATGTTACGCCAAACTCGAAAACGGACGAGGAACGAGAAAGTTTCAAATTATTTTCAAAAACTTGGTTAAATTGCTTCAAAGGGCGTGGTGTTATAGAGCATGGTGATGGTGGGCTTATTAAGTTTACGGCTAGATGATTGACTTTTATAAGTACAGGAAATAAATATTATTTAGGTACCGTTGGAATATTACAATTGCGTAATAGATTATTGTTTCTAAAATTTGTCAATGGTAGGGAGATAAACTGGACTGGGACTAGAAAAGTTACAGGCTCATATGTAAACGCGTCAATCAAACTTAAATCTAGTTATGAGCTGTCAAACCTTTTATGTATGAAGTTCGACATATATGACAGTGCTCAAGACGAAATTGTGACTTAAAATACAAATTAGAATATGTAACTGTGTTTTGTTGTCATAGGCATACTATATTATAGTGCACGGACACATTAAAAAAATATTTTGCCTTAAATTGTGAAAATATGATATCTTTTAGTTGCGCATTAGAGGTTAAGCACTATACAGATTACAGACTACAGTACCACATATTTTGGCCGGTATGAGGATCGCTGTCATGATTAGTATTGCCAGTAAATAAAAATTAACCATTATAAGGGATAATTTGATTGCTAACTTAATAATTTATCTAAATGTCTTAATAAAATAAGGTATAGTAACTTTAAACAATGTATACTTTAATAAATGTGACATAAACTTCGGAACAACTGATACGATGAGATTGTTTACTATTAATATATTATATTTTAAGATACCTGGCAATCTTCTGATAAGGCAAGTTCTAGCAAGTTTTGCGTTTCTCCGTTCAATAATTAAAACTTGACTGACTTGACTTCCTGACAATATTCAATTTCAGCCGCCGGCCAAGAAAAGTGTGTGGTACATAGTTTGTTAATATTTTAAATATTAGAAGAATTATTAAATTCCAGTTTTCGAATATTTATTAGTTATACCTTTGTGATTTAAGTTTCCATAAACATAGAACTAATTTTATAAGGCGGTGTTTATGAATGATCTTGAGACTTGTAAATATATTTTATCGTATAATCGTATGTTGAGATGGTAAATACAGTATCTAATTTACATTTCAACTGTTTATTAAAGCTTGTAAGGAAACTGAAATCGTTTTATTTTTATAACAAATCCTATTTTTTGTTTGTCTGTTGAGTTTTTTATTGGAGGAAGTTCTCTAAAATGTTTTTAATGTCTTCAATCATTTGCCAATTCACTCGTTAACCTGAAATTGGTTTAAGGGCCATTGTCAGACCGCAACCTTTCACTGTTTTCAAGACAGTAGACATTTTGAGATCAGCAAGAAAAGATCCTTTGTCTAGTTTACTATAGTAAGTTTTTAGATGCGCTACCTATAAATGCACCGAACAGTTAAAGGTTTTTTTGTGGAAGTATGACGAAGAAAATTGTCTAACGAAAAGTGACTTTGATTGGAAAGTGATTGATTAGAAAAAAGTTGTAGAACTTAATAAGGCCATCAACAGTATATATCTAAACACAATTCACACAAGGCCATTAAAATTGGCGAACTGTAATTTCATACAAATTTAGTTTTAGACTTTCTACATACTACTGTTAAGGCATCTTGACTAAGCCCTCTGTGCTGTGTCTCTGTTTTTTCGCGGTAAACTCTAAAAACTACTGCTGTTTACTACTGTTTCCCTAATATCTGAAATGATTCACGAGGAACCTCTACGGGTGACGGATGTCCGTGCGAAGCCGGAGTAGTAGTCCCCGGCAGTAAATAAAAGACTATAAATTAGTATAATAATATTAGACTATAATTTGCGAGATATTTTATTTTGGTATAACTAAGATGTAGTTAGTGAGCAACTACATCGTACTACATATACTCGTGAGCCGCCGTCAGAAAAAGACAAACTAGATTACTGTACATACTTGACCATACACTACCAAACTAAAATAATTAGGGTATGCTAATTATTGAATACTATACTTACATATGCAGGGCGTTCCAAGACCAAACATCAAGGAAAAGTACCTTAAATATCGATTTATTTTGCTGAAAGAAGATTTTATTTTGAAAAGTAATTATTCAATGATTATCTATAAATTTTTTGTCTCGTCTGGGACCCGAAACGACCGAAAATTACCAAAAATAATAATGCTTCTTAAGTAACATAGTATTTTAAAAGAAAGGTACAACGTAAAATGTTGCAGTTAAATGTCAAAAAAAATTATATTGATATTTAAACAAACATTGCTGTGTGTATAGTCCCCACATATTATGATCTTAATATATATAAATCTCCTGTCACGATGTTTATCCGCGATGGACTCCTAAACTACTTAACCGATTTTAAATTAATTTGGCACATCGTGAGCAGTCTGGTCCAACTTAAGAAAGAGGATAGCTTAGATCTTTAATTATAGTCGCAATTTTATTTTATTGCAAATTATTTGTCTATAATTAATTGACAGTCACAGATAATTGTTAACTCCAAAAGATTCTAACAGATGTCGATACTTATCGACTGGATTGAGTAAGTAATCAATAGATAGCACTGCTATGGTAAACCGACAAACGTGTCATATAACACATCAATATCATATTACAATTCAATATCATGATTACCACGTGTTATTGAGGCTAAAGTATAACTTAAATTTATTTTGTAGTAAACGAAATACCGTGAAATTCAATTATTTCTACTTTTTTAATATTTGGTGTTAGCTTAGCCAACCATGTTACTTAGACCGACGACCGAATTATTCTTTCGTGTCACAAAAACCACATTAAGGTGTAACGAAGTTCGCGGGGGCAGCTAGTTATTATTTATTTATTGCCGACGACGACGTTTGATAAATAGCGATATTATCATTCCATAGATTGCATTGACTATTCACAAATAGCTTCCCCCCCCCTTAATAGAATACTTCGTAGCACAAGCTTTCCTTAGTATTAGTATTTCCGAGTATTAACCTATGATACGAAAATAGGCAGTGGACTAATCAAAACATTTGCGTAAGACAAGAGGATCGCATTTTAAGGATTGAATTAATTAATTTAAAAAAAGAAATGACTTAGTATTTTCAGTTTCATTAAAACATTGATAGGCAAACACAATGTATACTCATAAACGACAAAAGAATACATTTCTATGAAATGCTTCTAATTTTATATTTACTGCCAGAATTTTAAATAAACTATTCATTACTCTTTTTAATCCTTTGTAAGGAGCTGCAACCATTACATCCTGTTCCAGATTACATCTTAAGACCTCTATCAGCAGTAGGCATGGTGAAATAGGAGCATGCACTTACTTTACATTCTCGTGAGAACAACAAGCAAATACGTAGTCGAAATAACTAACATTTGAGTCGGTTCGATTCCCAGGCGAGACAACTAATTTTTAGAAAATTATTTATTGCAGTCACATTTACTTTTCAAACTAAAACAATGTCTTATTTCAGTGAAATATCCTATCTACGATATTTAAGGTAGTTTCCCTTAATAATTCTTGGGATGTCCTGTATGTATACCTATTTATTATTACAAAAACGGATCTAAATAAATCAAATACAAACATGTTCTAAGAATTACCATGGCAATGCAATTATTGCATGGCAGCAATTTCCTGTTTCATATCTAAGGTCTAGCATAATAATAATAGAACAATATATATATATAATAATAGTAATAATCCTCTATAGTGACAGAAATAATTAAATGATAGTTGACACTGTAGAAGCGTACACTGTCAGTTGATATTTGACTTAATCTTGTAAACAAAAAAGAACAGTCAGGCGTGTTGATAACCTCAAATTTAATTGGATAACATTGGCTTCCGTTGTAAAGTGTAAAAACAATTTATAATTCTGAAGTATATACACAGTTTAAACATTAAAAATGGCTGAATTAGTTAATCAACGTATTGAAGGGATGATAAATGAGTTGGAGCAAATGCGACGTATAGAATTATTCGACGAGGAAGAAATAAGGTAAAACATTTCTTTCTAAACAATTAACCATACGTTGCCTATGGCATTAAATATATATATCTGTTCCATTTTCACATTTACAGAGATATTTCGCGTAAACGCAAAGAATTTGAATATAGAATACAAAGAAGAGTTAAAGAAAAAGACGACTTTGTTAAATATATTACGTATGAACTAACACTTCTTGAAGATATTTCACTGCGTAGAAGGCAAACTAAACTAGTCGATAAACGTAAAGAAATAGAGTATGCTATTGCAAAACGTGTAAACAAAGTTTTTAAACAGTTTATAATGCGATTCCAAAATGATGTAGAAATATACTTTGAATATATCAAGTTCTGTAAAAGTGTTGGATTTGATTATGCAGTGTCAGCTATTATTGGACAAATGCTACAAGTGAGTATTTCAATAAAATAAATTAAAACTTATCATATAATCCACTTTGATGGAATGTAAAAATAATTATTATTTTTTTAGATTCATGGAGACAAACCTAAAACGTGGCAACTAGCTAGCATTTGGGAGAGTAAAGAAAAGAAAAATCTAGATACAGCTCGTTCATTTCTCTTGAAAGGCATTCATAGACATCCTCAGGCAGAGGTTTTATATTTAGAACTGTTTGAAATTGAACTCAAAATAGCCAATAGTGCAGAGAATGAAGAAGTAAAGGTATTACACACTGGTGAAATTATTACAAAGGGTAGCATTAAAAAACTTAGGGCAATATTTAGAGTCAAGACATAAGGCTTGGTGATAACACCAGTCATCTCAGTTTCCAATATTATATATATTTTTTATGATTTATTAAAATAGCTATATGATAGACTATCCTGATTATGATACTTTACAAGTATTGCAATAATTTATTTGCAGGAAAAGTTTTTAAGACGAGCTGAAGTGGTTTGGAGAAATGGTATGAAAAATATTCTCGATTCCAGTTTTTTGTTTAAAGTTTGCGATTTGTCATTGAAGTATAATAATGATGAACTTATCAAAACTATTCAAGAAGAAGTTTGGAAAAGAAAGGAGGATAAAAATGTATGGGTTTACATAGCATCAAAAGAACTTGAGGTATTTATTAACATTTATGAGTTTCATCATTGGAGGTCAAGGCAGAATATGAAATTCCACCAGTATCACCTCGATGTCCGCCTCGATTATCATTGTTGTATTTATTTAAAATTATGTATTTTAAAACCAGTAAAATGAGAATACTTAAATAATTGAAGACATTTGAGAAATCATAATTATTATTATTAAAATTTAAAACGGAAAGGAAATGTAGGTAGATTAGGCAGTGAGTAATATTTTAATGGTTGTTAAACATTAACAAATAATATATAGCTTCCACCAAACTTGCAAGTTCACTGAAATATTTTAAGCACACATTTTTCCCTTATGCAAAATATTGCAGACTGATATAAAATAGAATTACTGTATTATGTTGTCACTTATATATTTTTTTATCATCTGTGTAAAGGGTTATCACTGGAATGAAATAGAAAAGTTTGTTGAAGACAATGACCATTATACTAATGAGCTGAGATATTGTATAGCTGTCTATGAAGAGGCGTTACAACAGGTAAAATTACCTACACATATATTTGTTCTTCTATTGAAAAGGAGGTTATATGATTACAAGTTTTCGGCCATTACTGGTGATATTGTATATATTTGTGAATTCTTTAATTGTTGCTGAAGTATTTATAGGCTTTTAAAGATATCCAAAATATTTGGTAACATTTATTCCTAGGAGCATCCACTTCACAAAAGTACTAAACTACTTATAAAGTCCGTATACCTTTTCCATAAAAATATGAATGTTTCAGTTTCCAGATGAACAGTTATGGACAAAATACATTCACCAGTTACTGGGATTAAATGATAGTATTTGTACAGATAACCAAAAGATAAATGTTGTAAAGCATGCATGGACTTATGGCCATGAAAATGGATTATTATCAAATGATATGTACACATTTGGGATATCTTTTCTAAAACTAGAAGATGAAATATCAAAAGATGATTTTATTGAGGTGTGTTTCCATCCAAATTCTTTCATAAATACATATTTTGTTTGTAAAAAATTAAGTAGAATAAACAATGACTGACAAAAATAGTAAAATATTTTCATGAAAATCAATTACATATTATAATTTATTGCAACATTTTTCAATTAACTTGTTTTCAATAAAACCTTTTTGAGTTAATTTTTCTATAACTAGAAAATTACTCATGTAATCAATACATACACTGTATTGCCGCTCAAGTCTCATAACCCTACCTACAATGGGGTACAGGTTCACAATATTTTCTTTCACCGTATGAGCAAGAGTGAATATGTGAAATTCTCTGGTGCAGGAATTTTGTTTTAGGGAACATGGTTTTATTTAATTAAATCAATTTTAGATCTTGGATACAGCACTGGTAAAGATCCCTAAATCTAAAGAATTATGGGAAGAAAAGTTGTTATTAAATAAAACAAATGAAAGTAAAATGCTATCTATACTGCAAGATGCTAGTAAAACAATGAAGGGGGATGATTTATTACATTTGTGGAATTTTATGTTGGAAAATGTAGAATCAACTGTAGTTGTAAGTAAAATGCTTATTGAAAAAGTACATATTTCTATAAAAATATTGATTGTACTACCATAATAAAATAAGCAAAAATATTGTTATGTATGTTATTACTATTATTTTGCTTTCAGTTCAAAAATGTATACAAAAAGTTTCAATCTTGTGAGAGCATAGTTGTGTTATCTTTGAAACCTAAGTTTTTACAAAAGATTTATGAACATAACGGCTTGAAGGCAGCCAGAGATGCTTATGAAGATTTTATTAAAACACCACCAACACAATTACAATTGCATAAAATTATGGTTGATATAGAAATGTCACAGGAGAAACCTAATTTAAAATCTGCAAGAAAGTGTTATGAATGCCAAGTACAACAACATGGAAAAGACAGTGTTCAAACTTGGTTAGATTACATGGAGTTTGAATCTCAAAATGGTAATGCCCAGGCTGTCCCACAAATCCATAGACGAGCCATTGCGACTTTAAAAACAGACTTAGTTGATGAATTTGTTAAAATACAAGCTTTGACAAAATTGAAATAAATTTAAATTTAAAAATGAAGTTTTATTTCTACCCTTAACTTTAATCAGAAATCATAAACCATTGAGGAACAAAATGTTTATTGAAATACAATAACACCTTCAACAACATATTAAAAAGAAGAATCCACATAGAACACCATTTATTAATACTAAATTATTTACATTTAATAAATGTACACATTTCTCTACAAGAAGTCAAAATCTCTACTTTGGTGAATGTGGAACAACACTTATGCAGCGAATAAATACAGATAAATGCATTTTTAGTCACATTTTATAATTATTGTATTGCTGCAATTGGAGCAATGTAGTATCTAAAGATTAGTGACGAACCTCTCTTGTGCTGCTTATTTCTTACTAGATCCTTCCAGCAAGCTTGCCATGAAGGATACTTAGGCATAGCAGGTGGGTTTCCAGCCTTAAGACTGCTGCCTACTACAGCCATGCAAGTGGAGACAACCATCAAGGGATAAGTAAAAGTACTTGTAATAAAAGTGAGCAAAGGTACAGTATAGTATCTCAGGTCCTTAGTCTTTACAATATATTTGTTAACATAATATGCCAGAACCCCAGTAATGGTTACACAAACCAAATCACCCATCAACTTGGGTACTATTCCATGGAAGAATCCTAGTATACCGTCATCCCTATATATTGACACAATAGCTCCTATTAAAGAGCTGTAGTCCTCTTCTTTACCAACAAATGAAGCCATCATTCTTACAGTTACCACATGAAAAGGGTAGGAAACAACAACAGAGGCACTGTGCATAATCATATCGCGACGAGCTAACTTATAGTAGTCTTCAAATTTAGGCTCATCATCATTGACAATGTTAGGAGGATCATTCATTTCGGGCAAGTCAATGCCGCAAACATAAATTACCTTTGAGGACAGCTGACTGGAGGCGACCAAACCAAGTATTCTAGCTGAAAGGCCTCGGTAACATCCAAAGAAACCATCGGACTTCTTAATGTGCTTGATGTATTGAAAAACATTAGGTAATATCATGGCAGGCCTTCCAAACAGAGTAGTAGATCGGCGCGGCGGTAAAGGTTCGTAGCCCAATTGTATCAAAACCTTTGCGTATTCCATGGGGTGGCATATTGTAGTGACTAGTAGTTGTGATGGCAAAGCCGATATCTTTTCCTTTTCAATTTCATCCATATTGTGACAACTTAAAATCACAATTTTCTATAATCAAATTTGTAATTTTGCTTATTTTGACAAGAACTCTGTCATAGACAACTGACACATAGATTTTAGTCATACAGCATCCGAAAAGAAAAGATACAGGTACTATAATAGTTTCCTATATTTTAATTTAATTTAATTTACGATGGCGAGAGATTCTTTGAAATATCTGTGACCATTAAAGGATATTCGTTAAATAAAAATGAGTACGCCGACTATACAAAGGTATTTCATAATTTAGTCTGTCGTCTGGTACAACACATACAATTATTATATTTACAATTAATTGTTTAGGTGGCTTAAGCTTATGTGTAGAATTTTATATGTGCCCAGCCAAGAATTTCGTATTAGATCACTGCTAAAATGTTGGAGTGTACATGAGACCTCTCTATATACGGAAATGTAAAACACTACAACTGAATTGGGTACTTTTTTATTAAAAGTATTATTATTCAGAAACGTACATAGTAATGGTATGAAACGTATTAACTATCAACGTATATGAAAGGTAGAAAAGGTTTGCCCCCTTTCCCATAAAGGAGCGAAGTCCACTCTTTCCCCACAACTATTCCAATTTATTATACTGGTATAATTTACGTACAGGTATTTAATAGTGTTACTGTGTATGAAAATACAAAAATTAAAATCAAATTCGTATTAGTAAAACATTTTATTAGGCGTTTGATGTTAGTTCAACAGAAGATTCTTCATCAATTTTAAACTTTAATATTCGCACTTTCCTATTTTCGTCTGGATTACCCTAAAAAGTAAACATAATTTAATAATTGTATTGATATAACGTAGTGTTTTTATAGCATATAGATATTGGTGTCTCTTGCACATTTTTCATGAATATGAAAAAGTTAGGTTATACCTCATCTTCCAAATCGTTGCTATCCTCCGAGCTCTCATCAAGATCATTGTCAGATGTCTCGTCTTTCTCCTCTAACGGTACCCACGCAATTTCCTTGTCCACCATATCTGTTTAGTTTAAAAAAAATATTATATTGGCAACAATCGAACTCTAGAGCGCCTAATTTCTATCGCCTGTGGCGTTAATGTTATACCATAAATCGCATAAAATCTACTACGTAAAGTAATAATAGCTGAAGTGGAGTGATTACCTCTAAATCTAAGTGAGCCTCTCCTACTTGGTGGTTTCTCTTTCTCTTCGTTAGCCTCAACTATTATAGTCGGCACCACATCTATGACGACACCGTTTGATTTCTTATCTCCTTCTTTTTCAGTCTCTTCTTTGATCTATTAAAATCGATACATAAATAGGAAATCTATTGCATATATATTTTTTTGTTTCATCAAATGTTCTGGACCCTGTGTCTGTCAAGTTGTAACAATTGTTTAGGGCGGTCGAAATTGAATCCTAAACATTTGTGAGTGTTAAACAACAGACTTCTATTCTATTATCAAGGAAGCGTCTTTTTACCAATTTTTTACCATATATATTTTTTTTAATAAAATAGGAGGCAAACGGGCAGGAGGCTCACCTGATGTTAAGTGATACCGCCGCCCATGGACATTCTCAATGCCAGAGGGCTCGCGAGTGCGTTGCCGGCCTTTTAAGAATTTGTACGCTCTTTTCTTGAAGGACCCGAAGTCGAATCGGTTCGGAAATACTTCAGTGGGCAGCTGGTTCCACATAGCAGTGGTGCGCGGCAAAAATTGCCTTGAAAAACGCTCAGTCGTGGAACGTCGGACGTCGAGGTGATACGGGTGGAATTTTGTATTTTGCCTCGACGTCCGATGCTGAAACTCAGCTGCAGGTATTAATCCGAACAACTCCTCTGAACACTCTCCATGGTAAATGCGGTAGAAGATGCAGAGTGACCCCACATCTCTACGCTACGCCAAAGGATCGAGCCGCTCGGAGAGGGATTGGTCATCGACGATTCGAACCGATATTGATGTCAAGTGGAAGGAGCTGGTACTGGGGAGCCCCCGCCCAGAGGTGAGAACAGTATTCCATGTGGGGCCGTATTTGCGCTTTAAAAGTAAGTAAGTAAGAAAGTAAGGACGGACATATTCCTAAATTGGAATTGTCATGATTTTTTTATTATTTATTTATTTTTATTTTTTGTAGTTTCAAATTTATTTGCATATAAAATTATTTGTATCAAAGACTTTTACCTGTAGGAATGATACACTTGGCTCTTGTAGTTTAGTAGCCTTCTCTTTATTTCGTAATATGTTCTCGTCGGTCTCTTTTTCTAAGCGCAATTTGTAAGCTTTTTGCGTTCGCCACATCTATAAAAATAATAAAAGGGATTTTTTTGCGTACGCATTTCAATCAAGGCATTAAAGTTATAAATCCGGAATGACATTTAAAAAGCATGAGTTGTTTGCTTTGAAATATGTCTTCATTGTCTTTGCGTATTTAGAATTTAGAATTTAATTCAATGTAACTTTGAATTATGAAGTTCGGCATACAAAACATTTACAACACGCCATTCATTTGGCGCCAAAACATGGCCGAAATCAAGCCCGTCATTGCGCATGCGATAAGGCGGTGGCTGTGACAGATAAACCAATATTTTCATTTTGTTGGATTTAGTACAACAAAAAGTTGTTCTTGGTTAGTCAATATTGAAATAATTGATTATACGAAGTACTTCTAAATTTAAAACTTAATTGAGGGAATTATAATTTATTATACTCAATATTAAATACTATTAGTGAAATATTATTATTGACTTTTTGTTTGTATGGTAACAGTGTTATGATATTTCTAGATGATCTATGAGAAGGCTGAGAATAACGCTAACTTTATTTTTTTTAATTAAAAAATAGTACTAATAATTAAAATAGGTGCGTATACGTTTTTTTTAATATCTTAGGGTTGGCTCATAAAATCATACCGTTAAGTCTTAGTGTACTCACGTGTGAACCACAATAGCAGAGACAACAAACGAATATAACAATTAGAGCAATGAATATCCTGTCAGTACTTTCTTCCTCGGCGTCTGGTTGTGTATGAAGGGAATCGAAAGGGAGACGCGATGGTGGGTCTTCCACCCAAGTTTTGTCTACACTCTGAAAAAAGTATATAAAATACACTATAACTTTTTTCGTCAATTAGAAATATTCAAATTTTTACATAGCTATTTAAAATCACAATAATAACACAACTGGTTACAACAATATTCATATTATTACTTTTTATTTGACTGAATTCTAGGAGCGTAATATAATAAGATACTGTTTTTCTATGACAATACATAAAACGAGATTGTGATTTGATACGGTTTATTTTAACCATTTTTGCCTTACAATAAGGAAACTGCCATTATGCGTGGCTCCTAGTTGATCATGTTCCGGCCAAGCCTCATCAAAATCTGCTGAGCATTGTGCGCTTCTGACACCCTGAGCATTTACAGCATTCACTGTCTCTGAGTCAGAGCGAGTGAACAACATGTATTCTTCTAAAGGCTTCATTTCGTATTCGTTTATTTGTACTAAAATATCTGAAATATTAATTTATTTAAACCTTGTTACATTCCAAATTAAAACAAGTAACCAACTATAAAGGTGCAACGGGTGGCCTATCGCTAACATGCGATCTCTTCCAGGCAACTCTACTAAGAAAAAAGACAAAAGAAATACTTAATCAACAAAAATACTTAATCTAAAACAATCTTAAAGCTATGTAAGGTTAAAAAATTACAATTCACAAAAGAAAATACTTGAATTACAAAGGTCACGATTGAGCAGGAACTTATGTTTAGGAAGTTCCATTTGTATGCAAACAAAATTGTAACTTCCATAAACTGTCGCGGACCCCCAATGCTATGGAGCAGACACTCATTGCAGACATTTCTTTCTCTGTTTAGAACAATTATTGTGTCATCGGTTATAGAACATAGAACTTTTTGTATACGAGTACAGTTTTTAGGTGCATCAGTTCACAGTAAAATACACAAACAAAAACAATATAATTGAATAAAAACGAAGTAATTATTATTTACTCTAAAAGCACAATAGACATCTTTTCGTAGAGTTAATAAAAAAGTCGAGAGTAAACTGTTACGTCTTGGCGTAAGATTAGGAGTCAGAGATTTGAAACCTGCCGCTAAGTATGACTTATGTCAGCTCTTTGGCCTCATACTATTGGCTAACTTTAGACTCTGAAATTACTTTCGAAATGTACGCCAAACTTACTTGAAAGACATCCATTATATCCCTTGAAGATCTTAAGTCTTGGATCCGAAGTATTAAGTCCCCCAATTTGCACCTCATTGGTCCCAACATCTACTACTTCCCACAGACCCTGAGGCGATAATTTCTCTAACGGTATCTCTATTCTATCTATCAATAGCTTCGTCTCATTTTCTATTCGTGTGTAGTAAACTGTGTGCCGAGCTCCTAGATTATTTAAATACCCATTAAACTGGTTAAATATATAGGGGTTTGTGTATTTATGAACATATTACATTACAGAAACGTTTCATATAGGTCCTAGCATTTTGAGTTTATATATTATATATATATATATATATTATTAGCATAGCTGTGTTACAGCTAAAAAGATTGAGAGTGTAGTGGTGGCGTGTGACTCTTAGCGTTGAGGTTATGTTGTGCTTTAACTCGCTCGTATGGTGAAGGAAAACATCGTGAGGACTCCGGCATTAGAGGCAAATGACGACGGTGACAAACACAGAAGGCTGATCACCTACTTGCCTATTAAAAAAAGCAAATAATCACGTTCTAACAAACATCAAAACAACAACAAAGAAAAAAATCACGTGAAACGCTGTGATCAGGGTTTGGAAGGGACATGATCCCAGATCTGCCCATGATCGAAGAGTCCTATAATGTTTGGAAAAAAACTAGCATCTTAACTGCTTGAAATTTTATTGCTAAATTAATAAATTATGGCATCGTAATAAAATCTAAATTACCGTTTAAAAAGTTCCGGTTTTTAACTTCCGCACCGTATGCTGAATCTTCGCGGTCTTCTTCAAATTTAAGATAACCGTCTTGAGTAATCGCTACTAAGAGATAATAACTTCTTCTAAAAAAGTTTGAAGAAATAAATACATTTATTTAATAATATATGTAATAATAATTATTCTGAGAGGTTAGTTTTTAAAAATACTTTTCACTTACTTATTTTCAGTTTGGACCAGTAGAAGTACAGTATTCTTTTGCCGTAAATCGTTGCTTGAAAATGCTAACTTTATTTTTACCTACGAGAAGGTTTATTTAGTCTTAATTTTCATTGTGATAAAAGAAATAACTATAAATAATGCGCTAGATATTTTAATATATTTTTTTTGTAATCATGGGGCAAACAGGCAGGAGGCTCATCTGACTCGCGAGTGCGTTGCCGGCCTTTTAAGAATTGGTAGGCTATTTTCTCGACGGAACCTGAATCTAATTGGTTCGAAACTCTTCAGTGTAATCTTAGCTTTATCTATGAAAACGATTCAATTTAACACATATGTAATATGGTAGATTAGTAAACTTGTCCTTTAAGAGATAACAGAAATGTGTATAGACTCAAAAATACCTTATGTATAGTTTGTGGCAGTACGAATTTCCTTTCCAAAATACTCTCGCCATTGAAGTCAGCCCCCTTTTCCTCCATACAATACTCCCCGAAGTAACTGGTGAGATCACAGTCACAGCTACTCTCTTGGTTCGTAAAATCCTCGGTACAGACTCCACCGTTTTTGCAAGGTTCCGAATCGCATTTCATATTGCATTCTGGTAATACGCCTGTAAGATCTAATATAAAAAGTTTTTATTTTACAAAACAGCTTCATCTAGAAATGCTGTATACAAAAGAAGATCGTAAGAATGTTAAATTATTTTACGGCTATTTAAGCTTTATGCTTATCAAGTTATTATGTGCAAAAAGTATGGATAATTAAAAATATAGCAACGTTTCTAATTGACATTAACGATTGCCATTAATTAATCACGTTTTAATCTATTGAAAATATTACAATTAAGTTTAATAAAATAAAGCTATTTTACTGAAATAAACAAACGTTCATTTCAGTGAAATAGTTCATTTTAATATTTTTTAATACCTTGGTCAATATTCTGCTGAGCCTTCATTGGTAAATCAACCACATGGTCAGCGATTTTAAAGCCCCTAACACATCCCACATAGCCGCCTTGAGGAAGAATCGTGGCTCTTGGTGCAAGGTGTAAGGAAAATTGGTCGTACCCACCAAGATTCATTTGGAAGTAATCTGTTGGTGGTGCTGGAGGCCTTTGGGGACGTATTACCTCTTAAAATAATATCCATTAAATTAGAAAATAAACTTTTAAAATTATAAAACGTATATAAATGAGAGAACAATAAAAGCGAAAAGTGGAAATCTAAAACAGACGGAAAGGATAGCCAGTGTTACTATAGTAAGTCTTATGTATTAGTGTAGGTATACATTACGTATATCTACATACATGAAAAATCTGTGCCTCTGAGCTGTCAGAAACTGATATGGGATCGAAGTACGAATACTTGAATTGAAAGTTTGTGCTCGCCTCAATCAATAAAAACTTAGTGATTTTAGGAGGTTACGGACTGAGGCCTTTGGTTTAGCATGAACGTGTGTTCAAACTATATACATGATAATAACTAACTTAACTTGGTGAAAGGTTATATCTTTTGCAATAAAATTATGAATAAGATAAAACAATATGCATTTAGAACGGAAACACGATAATATTTTTAGAAATCGTGATTTACTTATTCGTAATGTACAAATCACGCTCATTAATTCTCAAATGAATACTAAAGTTAATCTATTTAACTTTAGAACAACGATAACATAATGTAGGAGTAATTATGCAACATTTTACATTCTGACTGAGTAAGTCAAATTGTAAATGTAAATACAAACAAATAGCGCGGATTTGAATAGTGAACATTATTTTGTGATATGTTAAAATTTTCTAATTTTTTGTCGACGAAATATTTTTTTTTTTTGAAGAAGGAATCTCGCTGTTGGCCTTAAGGGCCTTTACAGCTCAGCTCGGGCTGTTTTGGCGAGCGTAGCTCGGCCAGAATGGCGTTTTATCCCGCGGCTAGCGCAAGGGCGTCTCCTGTGAGACTCAAACCTCGGCTTGGGCCGTCGCGGGGCGGTCAATCGCCTGAAGGGCAGGACGGAAGCTCACTGGAGTGAGCGAAGTGCGAAGTAAAGGTCCTCGCCTTCCCTGGTGAAGGCGGTTTTTTACCCTAATCTGTGATTGGCTATTTTTATTATTTTTGGCCGCACGGGCGGCTTTTAATTTATCGTTTGCTACGGTAATTGGATCATCCGGATCCGTTAGTATGTGTCGGGGCCTCCTGCGAGCCTTTTTTGTCGGGAAGGGGTAATAGTTGATGCTATTACGCACCAGCGGATTGGGATGGTGTTTAGCCTTGTCAAAGTGGCGTGTGGACGCCAACTTCATCCATTGGGCTATGGTAGGGAGCTCCAGGTCGTGGTGGAGATCGACATAGAAGGGCGCACCGGTCGCGATTCTCATGAATCGCGACTGAAGCACCTGTAGCCGGTGAATATAGGAGGGGGCACGACGAAATATAATGTATAGTCCTCCATATAACGTCACCTGTCCGGCGCAATATAGCCATATTCCGTCGAAACAGTGCTCTATTTTATTAAACACAAACAAGGCTTGCTTAACTACAGACTAAAAATTATTCCCATTTAATCATAGAACACAAACAGCAAGAATACTAAACGACACACCTCTGCTTGACATCTAAAATCAGTAAAGATATCGTGTCTGGGTTCTCATGTATAAAGTATATTCTACTAAATAATAAAAATAAAAATATATCTAATATATTCTACACAACCATATTCAGATTAATCTAACTTTACAACTAAGTTAGCAGTTGGGACAGTAACCGAGGAAGCTACATTGTATTAATAAAAATAGCACGAATTACGTCAAGCGTATGGTAACGTTGGAGGGCAAATATTTTATAGCCTGTCTGCGTCGATTACAAGTTGCCGACACAGTTGAAGAAACTTTTGTCGCGCTTTATGTCTATACACAGATTTGTGTTTTATTTTTTAACACGCCTGTAATACGCCTGTGTGTATGTGAGTGACTCAATGAAATGTTACAATTTTACTTCACTCAGTATCTATTAACATTACAGACTTACCTAAATCCGGGTTCTTCCAAGGCTTGTTCGTATAATTCGATAAAAGCTTGGCAACTTTATCAATTGTTGTATTCTTATCATTAACATGTAGCGTAGTGCTATTATCAGTTCTTATAATAGCAATCTGTACACTTTCCCCTTTATTTATTTTCTCATGGGTGACATTCATTTGAATAATTTCGTCTTCGTGATTGAATAAATATATTATTTCTGTGCCATTGTGTATGAATAAATGTATGAAATTATTGAGATTATCATTAGCATACAGTACTAATGCGTTGTCGTCGTACGTTCTAAGGTTCATTAGGACGTTTTCAACCATCATTTTCTTTAGCCTTATCTTTTCGGCTTCTGTTTCGTTGTCTACTAAATAGTTTTTCTTTAGATATGCTTCTTTTGTTTGAAATGTTAACGCCTTTTCATTAATATCTAGCAAATTAATATTTTTATATAACACTAGACACAAAAGTTACAAAGGGTTGTTTAATAATTTAAATTCATGTATCATGAACATTCATAAATAAAATTAGAGGCGCAAAAAAGTGTTGACGAATTAGATCAACGAATAGCAGATATCTACTACTACTATCTACTAAGCCGTATATTAAGGGTTACTCATTTTTATATAAAAAAAGGCCAACGGGCAGGAGGCTCATCTGATGTTAAGTGACACTGTCGCCTATGGACACCCAGATTTCTAGGAAGCTCGCAGTGCGTTGCCGGCCTTAAACTTACTAAACGGTTACTTTGCGCTAAGTCTTGATTCTACTTGAAGCTAGTGTACATCTACGTGTACTCCAAATAGCAGTCATTTTTTTTTAATAAATTTTAAATAACTTAGATGTAAATAATTAAAAGTATATAATATATAATGTAAATGTACGGCTCTATGTAAGTAATTTTATGCGTTATTATTAGCACATATTTTGTTTCATTCATACTTACTTTCTTCACAGTGAGCTCCCAAATGTGCCCAGCGGTTTTTACAGATACACTCATAAGTGGACCAGAGTTCTTTACAAATGGCTTTATTTTGACAAGGATTAGGTACACATGATGGCTTGCAATCCTTTATAATTTCAGACAAATGAACGGACATGTAACTATAGATGTCTAGGATTTCGCCATTTACAACCAAGCCTCTAAAGCAGCCGATCAGTCCTTGATTAACTGCGGACTTTTTAAGGTGATCACTGAAAATTTCTCTACGATGAACTAATTGATTAATCGTTAATTACATTTGCTGAGTGAAATATTTGAGTATAAGTTTAAAACGAATACAACATTTTATTGTATATGTAAGGATACAAAAAATTATGTTTTACATAATAATTTGTCGACTTAATGTCAACAACAGTGTTGCCTAAACTTTTTTGAACGGTCACCCACCTTCAAATTTTTATGACCCCCCTCCCCATGTAACATATATAATTTAAATATTAACAATTGAATTGTTCAGTTAAAGATTAATTAGACGAAACAGTGATTAAAATTTCAAAACATAATGGAAAACGTCAAGTCGGTTTTCGATATGTCCCCCTTAACAATAAAAAATGTAAAACACTGGTCTAGAACTTACATACGTAACTGATCCGCTTAAAAGATTTAAATATAATTGCACTGTTTTAACTGAAGTAGTTTTTCGTCTCTTTCCGTCAAACAGTCTTTACGCTATGATAAAAACCCTACTAATATTATAAACGCGAAATTTTGTAAGTAATGCATGGATGTTTGTTACTTTTTCACGTAAAACCTACTAAATGTATTATAATAAAACTTAACAATTATATAGCTTTTATATCAGAATAAAACATAGGCTACAATTTATAAAGATATTGTGTGAATTGTTAAAATATCAAGTAGAAATAAATAATCAATAAATCTACCATCTACGAGCTATTATGGCGTGCGCTGTATGTAATGTATGATGGAAATGTAGTAAGTCATATCTTTAGTAGTTCTTTTCTACGCCACGCTAATATCAGCTACTCGAAATACTAACCTGCGCAGACGAAGTCGCGGAAAGCAAAATACATATATTTTAGTTTAAACGCTGTAAACACATATGTTTTATAAACTATACTTACGCAGTAGCACCCCCGATAAACATAGACCCTTCAAATGGCCCAAACTCCTCTTCCAGTAATAAGTTAAGCATTTGATACTCTGTATTAAGCATAAATCTCACGTGATAGAAATTATAGTCGATCCAGATTTTGTGCCATTCGCCCCCATTTAATTTTCTTTTTGAATTTATCACTAATTTTCTTGTTGTTCCAGTATTTAGAGTGAAATTGAAGGTTAATTCATGTTCTAAAACAAACGGGACTTAAAATATAGAGAGGTTACGCCGTTTTCTGTATACGTACTGGTGCATTATGGCGCTTTATTAGTGTTATTATATATTTTGACAAATAAAAGATGTTTTAAAATGTATAATATCAACGGTCAATGTTATAAAAATATTGTCTTTTGTTTATCCAAGAACTACACTTAATTGTTACCTGTGTGGTACAGGACAGAAGGTCGATTAATATATGTGGGTAGTTGTGATTTTAAAAGGATAATTGTAACGGCGCGTACGCAATCCCCACTACCACATAAAGCATAATCGCAGAGGTAAAAAAATACGTGTTGCGTTGTCTTTAAAATAAATTATTAAATTATCATGGTTTTATCATTTTTTTATCTACTGGAAGTATAATAAACGAATAAATACAATCAGATCAGTTTCAGAGAAGTTCTTAAAGTTATATACATATCGTACTCTAAAGAGGGGGACGGCGCGTACGCAGTCCCCACTACCAAAAATTACGCGTCCGAGTTATCCACATTAGGGATAATCGCAGAGGTCAACTCATCCGCAGTGCAATGGATGAGTCTCGCTCTGGGGGAACCGCCTTTTTGATCACGGTGTCCCCTACGCCAGGTAAGTATGATTTTTTTAAACCACTGAGAATACATATGGTAAGTCACAAGTATTTAGAAAGCGCGTGTTATAAATTTTACCATAAATTATACCGACATCTATTGAGGATTTGATAAACTAAAACAATTTTTGTGTTGAGTTACTACCATATGAGTAACGTGCCAAATGAATAGATTAAAAAATTTAAAATGTAAGACAGCTATTTGGCTCCCATCCAAGTTTAGCTTTAAATCTTATATTAAAATGTTCTCCATAGTATATTTATAATACTTCGTAGTAACAAGTATCTAGAATGAGTTTATATTAATTGGTTGTACTATTAATTCGTTGTTCAAGATGAAGATTTGTTTTTATTATTAGTCAAATGAATTAACGTTATTCCCTCTATGTTGTATTTTAATATATTGTACGCACAATGTAGTTCGTAACTCTAATTTTAAGTAATTTGTTTTAGTTTATCAATTCCTCAGTAGATGTCGGTATAATTTATAGTAAAATTAATAACACGCGCTTTCTAAATACTTGTGACTTACCATATGTATTCTCAGTGGTTTAAAAAAATCATACTTACCTGGCGTAGGGGACACCGTGATCAAAAAGGCGGTTCCCCCAGAGCGAGACTCATCCATTGCACTGCGGATGAGTTGACCTCTGCGATTATCCCTAATGTGGATAACTCGGACGCGTAATTTTTGGTAGTGGGGACTGCGTACGCGCCGTCCCCCTCTTTAGAGTACGATATGTATATAACTTTAAGAACTTTTCTGAAACTGATCTGATTGTATTTATTCGTTTATTATACTTCCAGTAGATACAAAAATGATAAAACCATGATAATTTAATAATTTATTTTAAAGACAACACAAGACGTATTTTTTTACCTCTGCGATTATGCTTTATGTGGTAGTGGGGATTGCGTACGCGCCGTTACAATTATACTTTAAAAATCACAATTACCCACATATATTAATCGACCTTCTGTCCTGTACCACACAGGTAACAATTAAGTGTAGTTCTCGGATAAACAAAAGATAATATTTTTATAACATTGACCGTTGATATTATAAACCCGTCCACAATTATTTAAAATGTGACAGACAGGGTACCTACTCGTAGCGCAACTCTGCAACGTACATATCATGTCTTTACTGTCATCGTTTGAATTACAACAGAACTGATAACAATACAAAAAAATCCGTCAACATAGCCACTTGCGATCTTCTAAGATACTACTCATATTATTTAGCTATTTCGTGTGCTATGTGTGTTATATTCGTCATAAACACGAATTAATTGTTAACAATATATTTATATCAATTGAATCTTATTTAATTAAGATTTAACGCTATTTGATACACATTTTGTAACGTTATTATTTATTTGCACGAGAGCGATAATGACAAAACCTCAAATTTGTTGACAACTGTTTAAGATATTTGAAGATCTTACCACTAGTTAGGGCAACCATAAATGAAGGATAATTAGGTCTTATAGGTGGTTGAAATAACAATATAGCGCTGGTCCCAGTAGTTCTGAAACTAAACGCGATATCGCCCTTTCTCCATCCTGGGACTTCTATGTAGGATTGCGAGGTCGTGAATGTTACAACGTAGCGTTGAGTATCTGGAATACGTTCAATAAATATATCACATTTTTCTATTGACGCCCTATCATCTATACATCAGTTCCTATGTTAATTATTTTCATACAAGCTCTTACATGTTTGTTAGACAATTATTGTTTCGCTTAGTATTGAATTTGAATCTCCAGGTACACTGTCAATTATCAAGGAAGTATGCTCAAGACGGAAGTACGATATACAGTCAAAACCGTTTAAGATGACATCGTTTAGAATAACGGTTATATTGACCAAAATAAAAGGTCCCGACTGAATTCTATTGTACATATTGGGTTCTTTATAACAATTTATCGGATGTTACGACTATCGGTTTATACGACCAAATATGAGTTGTCCCTTCGATATCGTTATAACAGAATTTGACTGTATTTATAAAAAAATAATATTCTTTTTGTATTTGTTGTTTTGTTTATAATACGTTGTGCAGATTTTTATTTAAACTGTATGTCACAATATTAAAATCGAGATCCGAATGGGTATCGAAGTTAAGAAGATTTGATGCGCGGAGACAACAACAATAAAAATAAATCACAACCTGAAAATAAAATATCATTACGACGTATATCATTTAAAAATTGCGTTCAACTGGATTTTTTTAAACCAATATTTTCTCCTGGAAACTTTCTGGATTATTCACATATTATAAGTGTTGATTTAATTACTGACTTGTTTCCACGCATTCCAAGGGCCCCAACGTGATCCTCCCCTGAGCTTCCTCGGTCAGGTCTTTCTGCTGCAAGAAGAACATTTCCGTGATACCCAGGCTCTTTGGGTCCACTAAGGTCCCTTCATCAGAATGCCATTTGTCAACATTCGCATCACAGTTACAAGACTGCGTTGGATTAACGCACGTTGCGTTAACACCACATGGACAGTATCCTCTAGAAATATTGTAATTATATTAATTTTATGTATACATATTTACTTAAGCACCTGCGCTAACTGATATGGAGTCCAGAGCTGAATGCTTAAAAAATACAATACGTTACAAATTTTACACATCAATTAAATTAGGATATAAATTACAAACTAGTAAGGAACAAAAAAAACACAGGCAAAAAATAAAAATAAAAAATGCAAATTTAATATATAAACTTAAACCTCATTAAAAGTGGATGTAACAAAATTACGATAAGTAAAAAGATTGTTGTGAATTATTTTTATGAATGTTAGTAATTAACTTGAACATCCGCGATGCGAACACACGACCTCAGGGATGAGGTGCGCACGCTTAAGCCAACTAGGCCAACACTGCGCCTAGTCAGAGTTCTGTAATGACATCATGTAAGGAAAATTTGATGTTTTGTTTGAGCTGTGATGTTTCAAAATAATAACGAAACTCAGTAATGAAATCAGATTCATAATTGCAAAGACAATTGAATACAGGGTTGGCCTTGCTGGTTCAAAGGCCGAACCAAGGTCAAGAAATTTATCAAGGAGAATAAAAGTAAGATTATATATTATCGGAGCATGGGTTGAAAATATTATTCGATTTATAGAAGAAGTAGAACAAGACATCTGTCGTGGCGATAAACTTCTTAATTTCATTCTAAAGCATGACAAGATTGAAATAAATCAAATAAAACGCAGTGATTTGTATAAAACATGTTTAAAAATACCAATGAAATATCATATGAGGTCACCTTCTTATATATAAGGAATTTGAAATGTTAAACTAGAAAAAAAATCCTACTCAACTGAGACGGAAAACAAATAGCGTTTAAATACGAAGCCTATACATTTATAAATCTGAAAACAAAGTGGAGGAAATATAGGAGAAATATATAACAATACAAGAGACACATCAATAATATTAGAACACATAATGAACTATAACACGAGTTAATTTCGGTGGCTATTGTTGTAGGGATGTTTAAATACATGTTAAATGAAACTCTTTGTTTGAAGCTGGGTGTCAACAGGCTATTATCTTTTTCTTTTTTGAATGGAATCTCGTTGTTGGCCTTAAGGGCCTTCACAGCTCAGCGCGGCCTGTTTTTCTGGCTTTTATCGTTTAAAACATGAGCTTATAACTAACATAACATTAGAGGTGGGATTAACAAAAAGTTGGCTTATTTAAGGGAATCTTTTCTTTCTTTAAAATGTTAAATTTGTTTACCTACCCATATATGTATGTACTTTTTGTTACCACTAAATATGACTGCTGTGGAATGGAAGCATGGTTATCCATATCACAGGTATCTAGTTTGAAAACCAGTCTCCGAATACCTTCTTAACTGTAATCTTATTTATTGTTGTAAATGTTTTATGGGAGTTTTATGGGAGATATATAAATATAAAATTATAATTATTATTAGAACCTAAATTTATGTAACACTTCAATACAAGTGTAGTCGATGTATTGGACATTATCGAAAACGAAAATGTTATGTTTCAATTCACTAGTGTGGAAAAACTAAAGGGCTTCAATGATTGCAAACTTTTGGCTTGCGCTTCTTATTAATAACTTAAATATATATGTAACTTTACTAATGGTAGGTTACAACTCCATAATGTCGTGGTTTGTATATTGTATATTTGATTCAGTCAAACAGCCTATTATTATCTTTATCACTGCTTTAACTGTTTTTTTATTTGAAATGGTTTACGTTTTTATAATGCTCTTTCACAAGACTGAATATAAACTGTTGTTTAATGTTTTAAAAGTAATTAATTTTTTATAAAGGTTTTCGCTGGTTTACGCTCCAAACTTTTCCATTCGGAAAGGTCATACAAAAGTATCGGACCGTTATCCGTTTAATCACTTACCGTCTCATTATGTTGGCTAAAACGAGAGTTTAGTAAAAGGACTTTTAGAGCTATCATCTAAATGAAGAGTATTTGAATACTTAAGAAATATATTTTCAGACAATTTTTAGAGGGTTTCGGGTTCAAAGGTACTGGGGACTGGTGAGATTTTGATTAACGTAATGCATTACAAATCTATTTAATTTGTATGTTTTTTTTTAAATATTTTGTTTTACAATTTAAAAAAACGTGTAGCGATGACTTATTCTTATTTCAATCATTCGTGTGTTACACGAAAATAAATAAATAAATTAACATTACGATTGTGATATTTTAGTAAATATTAATTAATGCTTATAGCATAAGTTAGCAGTGTTGGCCTAGTGACTTCAGCGTGCGACTCTCATCTCTGAGGTCGTAGGTTCCAATGGACTTTCTTTCTATGTCCGCATTAAACATTCGCTCGAACGGTGAAGGAAAACATCGTGAGGAAACCGGCTTGCCTTAGACCCAAAAAGTCAAGGCATGTGTCAAGCACAGAAGGCTGATCACCTACTTGCCTATTAGATTAAAAGATGATCATGAAACAGATACAGAAATCTGAGGCCCAGACCTAAAAAGGTCTTTTTTTTAAATAGTATAAGTACGAATAAGACCGAAAACTATAAATTTGTCCTATACATCTCACTCAAAATAATAAAACATAATCTTACCTTTTGACGTTGCCTATATAATCAACGGTATCATTCGAGGAGGAAATTAACCAAGTTGCACTATGTAACTCCAGGGGAGCCTTTAGACAATCATACTTTATGTACTGTCGGCAGAATAGCGAATGAGATATTAATTCTTGCAACATTTCTGCTGTGAATTCTCGGTATTTAATTATGAAACTGAAATCTTGGCCGGATGCTGACCGTACATCCTGAAATATTGAAATATCGTGAAGAGTTAGAATTCTATAAGGGAAATTGAATTTTTTATGCATTTAAAATCTATTATAATCCAATAATTATATTTATTTCAAGTAAAATCATTTAAGTTTTTGTTTGTGATACAGTACCTCTTATTAGGTCTTGAACACGTGTTTTTTTAAAGAACAGGGGGCGGGCATGGACAGTAGGCCAATCTGATGCTAACTGATACCGCCTCTCAATGCCAGAGAGCTCGCAAATGCGTTACAGGCCTTTTAAGACTTAGTACACTCTTTTCTTGAAGGACCTAAAGTCGAATTGGTGGAAATACTTCAGCAGCTAAACGGCCTTAAATAGCGAGGCAGAACACAGATACGGGTGTACATTCATATTCTGGCTGGACGTTCAATAATGAAACCCAGCTGCAGGTATTAATCGGAACAACTCCTCTGAACACCACTCTCCATTTTAATGCGGTAGAAGATGAAGAGAGACCCCACTACTCTACGCAACGCTTAAGGATCGAGCAAAACAATACGATTCTGACTCAGAACTAAACAGATTAGCTATACTTCTTCTAACATATTTTTATTTTTTATTCACTCTTACAGAATAAAATAATCTAAATCGTGATATGTTACTTTTGAAAACCACTGTGGTTTGTATTAATGTAACCACAGCAGTCTTGTTTAGGAGCTGATACGTTATTTATATTCTACTCTTTATTGTCTATAATATTTTAACAGGATGTTTATATCTGGTTTATTAACCAGTTCCGACTTAATAAAAATGGCCGTTTAATTTAATTATTATCTTTAATTTCTCAAAGTTACCGAATTAAATCAATAGGGCAAGGAGTCCCTCCGCACGTAAGAAGTGAAACTTCGTAATATGGAAATTAATGACGAGAAATATATAAATATATATATAGATATATATTTTGAAGTGAAACTTATAATGCGACTTCCAACATGTTGTGTTAAACGTTCAACGCTCCTGGGGAGGAGGTATAGAAAGAGACAGAGCCAAAGAAGATTATTTTCGTCATTAATTTCCACATTACGAAGTTTCACGCACAGAGGGACTCTACGCACTATTTTGTTAAGGTTTAGTTACGTTTATAATTCAGCCCATCAAGAGAAGATTATAAAAGTACTAAGGTCATTCGGTATCATCTTTCGTCGCATTTGTTGGTTTATTTTCTAATATTTAAGGAATTCACATCGTAATTGCTAATTAAGTTCATGCCTATAAGACGCGTGATTGTGCTTTGTTTCACGTCCGTCCCACGTTCAACGCCAACTATGCCAAAAACTGTGTTCTATATCCCATACAATGACCAATGTTTAGCCCTGACTTGTTTCACCTATCGCGGAATATGGAGCAGTTTCTCCCTGATCTTTGAGCACTTCCTACATACACACCCACACTTATATACGTTCCTTCACTTTAACACAACACAGCCAAATTAGATATTACTTAGTTTAATTGTATTGAATAATTTTTGTCTATTTCCTTCTGGAATGTTTGAATCTTTTTGTTTATATTATGTACTCCATCTTGGCTATATATTTTGTATAATTGTTTTTCATTAAATATGATATAAGTTAGCTGTATTGTACGAAATAAATAAAGTTCAGTTGTATCCAGAACATATTTCTCTTTTACTCGAATCCTAACTGTTCGCGCTAAATCGGTGTCAGTCAAAGAAGGATGACAATTGTCGATTTTGACTTTGACACCCGAACCGGTGTAATGGCGCAAGAAGTTAAACTTTAACCGCTGGCGCATGCGCACTGAATATAGACCGCATACCGTACCGCATTCATTTTATTCATCATTTAAGGATCCAGTGTTTGGAGTGAGACACACCATCGTTGATGGTGCTAGTTTTAGTCTTATCGTTTATTGGAATCCTTTTTTTATTATACTGACACGCCACAGCCGAACCAGCTCATATTATTTTACCGAGGGAAAGGAGCATCCTGGATATAGCTTCCGGATACCCATGCCGTAACAGTACGTTGTTTAAAAAAAAACTAAATTCAAATTTACTCGCTAATAGAAAGGTTTTTTACTTACCACCTGACTCGGCAGATTATGTTCTACCACAGTAGTAGATGAATCGGCTTCTATTTGAAACTCGCATTTGACGTGAGCTGGAGGGAATTTCCCGTTACCATCAATATCTATTAGGTACACATCATTCCTTGTATAGCCAAGTAGAGCTAATTCTTCGCAGGTCTTTCTGAATGTGGCAAAATGGCAGTTTTCACCTATATAACCTAAAAATGTATAAATCTTTTTGAAGACTATTACATTGACTAATATAATACCAGCCTCGAAGCTTTTGTATGCCAATTTCGTTGTCTCAATATCCGTAGCGCTGATGTCGCAACATTGCTATCGCGCGGAACAAATACTCATTATTGGGATCAAGTTATCTGTCAATATCGCTATTGGAAGTATGCGTTTCGTTTTTTAATTAAAATTTTACCAGCAATTTGATGACATTATTTATTGCGATCTCCGCCAAAATATTTTAATAGATATTGTATGAGTGAAACTTACACTTATATTTATATGAATGAGTGTTGAGTTTATAAATTGAAAAAATTATGGCCTGACGTTACTTGTTCTTAAATTTTTTTTCATCGTTCATACAAACTTACCCGTATTATCACAATTACAAATAACTCTATCTTCTCGTATAGAGCAAATGCCGCCGTGTTCGCATGTGTTTGGTCTGGTACAAGGGTCTACGTATTGACAGTCATCTATTGCTACTTCGCCTACCACGCGCTCTGTATTTATTACGAACCTAAGAAATCAAAAATTAAGAGATTACCGAAGGTAAATACTCAGTGTTGCAGCGTTGTCCTAGTGGCTTCAGCGTGTCGTAGGCTCGATTTCTGGCTGAATACCAATGGTCTTTCTTTCTATCTGCATGTGCATTTAACATTTGCTCAAAAGGTTGCCTTAGACGCCCAAAAAGTCGACGGTGTGTGTCAGACACAGGAGGCTGATCACGTACTTGTTTTTTAGATTGAAACTTTTTAGTGAAACAGATACAAAAATCAGTGGCCCAGACCTAAAAAGGTTGTAGTGCCACTGATTTATTTCAATTTTAAATACACGAAACTGGTATATGATTAAATAACAACTTCGCTTCTCGAAGGATACCATTATAATAGGCGAAAAATATACAGATCTATAGTACATGCTTATTACACTTGACAGCAAAAGTTATGTGGGGTAAAAATTAAACATGCAAAAAAAAAACTGTAACCAACAGCGAAAAAATATCTATCATCATAGAATTGCAAGCCATAAAGTAACATATATCTAAAACTATTTATATTTAGGACAAAGCATAACATTTTAAACAAACATCGAGCCAAACATAGACGGATCAAGAAGGCGTGCGGCAAATATTGGTCAGTAAAAGGTGTATTCAAGTCTGACAATACATCTTAAACGAAAATCTTTGAAGTGCGTTGTGATGCCAACTCTCCTGTATACCAAACTTGGGGTTGGACGAGGCCTATGCATTATCGTGTGGTTCCTATACTTAAAAGCTAGAGTTAAGAATTTGTATTATACCTTATTTATTGTGTTTTTTTTTGAAATGAAACGCTCTGTGATTATAATTATTATAAGTACTAAAGATAAAAAAAAACTCAGTTAATTTTAAGTAGCCGCATTTTGATAGTTTGAGAGTTACGGAGGGGAAATCAAATCATTAGATTTGCATTCCATAATTGTCTCTAAATCATCTAATTAAAGTCACAAAATTTGATAGAAGCGAAGAGGCTAAAATGGGTATTGGAAAAAAATTAACTAAAATAACACTTTTATTTTTGTTAGTATATTCTAGTTAAAACACAAAATGACGAGAAAATTATATCAATACATGATATTATATTATATATTAGATGAAAATGAATTGTAAATCTGGTAGGTTTTGAGTTAAGATAAAATATATTTGATTTAAATTATACATTGAATCTGAAAAGCTAGTTCATCATTTTAGTGGCTATAAATCTAATACACTTTTTTGCTTCACAAAATTGACATTTAGTAGGCGTGATTTACTACCTAGTCTGTGACACCTTGAATAATAGATAATTAAATTTGGTCGTTCAGGCCTGTTATCTTAATAGTTATATGGAGTGTATGAATACCGTATATTATTTACACCCTACATTATAAACTCATCCAGATTTTTACCCAAACCTAGACAGGTCATGGCCCTTTGTCGCAGTACCTACACAGATTTTAACCTCGGGCCTGGTCAACACGCTACTGCGATGACCATACTGAACAACTGTCCTGTCCGGCGTATACGGCATCCCGGGATTAATTAGAGCAGAAAACAATCGTGGCTATGACAAAAACTACATTGCCCAAGTTGGCTCACCCAGAACACAGAAGGTATCTGAAGAATGTATGCCAACGGATAATCCAGCAATGAGAAATTACAAATAAAATAAAAGAGGAATGCAGGCACCGGGTGGTTCGGCATTAAATGGGATATCTGGGGAGTCTAAAGAGTAGAAAGTAAAAGTAGTAAAAAGAGTGGCACAGAGTTTATTGTCAGAATATATGATTTTTGACTCTAATAAAGGTATACCAAGGACCTGAACCAGTCTGTAGCATAGTTGATCGTCATTGATGACCGTTAACAATGACTTTGGGCCTACTGAACGATGTCTTCGATACTATCACTATCTTTATATGTTCGCAGAGTAAGTTTACAGTAGCGATATTGTGTATCTTACGTAATTAGTACGACATCGTCGTATTAGTACTGTAAGGATAGTGTATTTGTTTTTATATATAAAAAGAATCCTAAACGCACATAAATATCGCAAAAACTTGTATATACACATAAGATGAATAGACAAAAATCTTGTCTATTACAAAATAAGTGAGATAGACATCTAGTTTAAAAAATACAGAGAAGTAATCAGTCAAACAAAATGGTATATTCAAATAAACCAGATAATTTCGAAACACGTTTCAAATTACGATTGATATTAGTATTCCCATAAGAGGCTTAAAATTCGACGTGTTAACACAAATTTGCGTTTAAATTCACGTTATCGAGTTTGGGGGATACTTATTTAGGTGATTAATCAAATTTCTGTTTGATCACACAGCAATTATAGCAATATTGAATTATAATTATCTACGTCAATGTGCCAGATTGTATCGGGAATAACGTTATCGCTAACATAATTTTATGGAATATGTTTAACTTAAATTCCATATTGGTACTTTATGTATTAAACCTTTTCAATGTAAATTCTGTCATACTACAGTTATCTTAAGATATGTTCTTAACAATTGTTGAACATTTCTTTATACTGAAATTGTTTTATTTGTGTCAGAGTACAGGTCATAGTAGAAGTTGTAACAATTGTTGAACATTTCTTTATACTGAAATTGTTTTATTTGTGTCAGAGTACAGGTCATAGTAGAAGTTGTCGTGTGAATGATTACAATTCGTGACTTTTATGTTATAGACATCTTATATCTTCCTACATATTAACTCTACTATATTAAAATATGGGTATATAATGATATTTATTAAATAAATAAACGTTAGTTGTAATTACGCAACTCACCTCGGTTCAATAAGGCGTCCATTAATTTTAATATTCCTCATACATCCAATTAGTCCAAGATTAGCTGATTTCAATCCACTACCTATAACCACTTTATCTTGTAGCTGGAAATCTAAACCTGTGATATAAAACAAAATTATTTCAAACATTAAATTATAACACTAATACAAAGTCATATTCAGAGTTGATAATGTATGTAATTAACCCATTCTCAGTGCCTTTAAACACTTGTTTTATTCATCGATTAAATGTATAATATTGATAATTTGTTTAAAATTAACAATTAACGTTTTTTTCTATCGATTTTTGAAGTGAAACTTTTTAATCGGCGTTGTAAAAAAAATTACCGTCACATTTTTCGGTTACACGTCACATTTTTCCGTTACGGACCATCTTTTTCTTGTCCCTACCACGGTTGATTCCAAGTGATTCGAAGCCATTAATAACAAAAATATATAATAACGATAACAATGATAGTAATATTACAATTAATGAAATTCTGTAATAATCTTAGTTGTAATAAGGTAAATTGAAATAATTGTATTCATGTCTAAGATAATAAAAGCCTTTTGTTAAACTTTATCTAATTTAACTTTATTTAACCAATTTCGGCAAAGTTGCATATAGTAGATCATTTTTTGAAAAATATGGTCATAAAAAAGTTTCACTTCTTACGTGTGTACAGTTGTACACGCACACATTTTTTTTAAGAATAGCTTTATATTGGAACTAAGAGAAATGTTAATATAATGAAATAACTTTCGGGCCTTTGTGTCGTTTTAAAATGATTAAGTTAAAGATCAAATAAATTCCTTACCAAACATTTGCGCGTGTTTATTATGATGGTCGACGGTTAACTTGATTCTTCCTTTTCTATAATCAAGTTCAACGGTGTGCCAATCGTTGCTGACATTGAATTTCACTGATTTCAAAACGGTCACATTTTTACCTAGATCTGGTACCAATTCGAATCTTATTTCTTCTTTCACCATTCTGACCTTTTAAATTATTTCACATTAAACAAAATATTGTGTGATATTCATATGATTTATTAGTTTTAAAAAGCATTTTGTGTGGCTTTTGCGTGCGACTCTCATAGCTGAGGTCGTAGTTTCGATCCCATATGCACTACTGGAGTGCGTTATATGTGCGCATTTATCATTCGCTCGAACAGTGAAGGAAAACATCGTTAGGAAATCAGCTTACCTTAGACCCAAAAAGTCTATGGCGTGTGTCAGGCACAGGAGGCTGATCACCTACTTGTCGATTAGATTGACAAGTTATCATGAAACAGGTACAGAAATCTGAGGCACAGAGAAGCTTGGAACGCCCCTAATTTATTTTTATTATCCTGATTTTAGTTTATAATAAAACATTTAACTTTAATATATACCGATTTGTGATCAAGTGTCTTAAGCCTGCGACCATCAACTCTAAGAGTCGGGAATTCGAATCATTAGAGGACTTTTCTATGTGCGCAATATATTCGCTCGTAGTAGGGTTATACGTATAGGCTTTATGCCACTGATTATTTTATGTGGCATTAAGCAAGACTGTATCCAAATATTCCTTCTATATACGAGTACATTCTCAGTTAAGTAGATGTTCAGCTTTTTACGTCTACTGACCAAAATGTTATTTTACCGGGAAATCGAATCATTCTAGTGCATATATACTAATATTGACGAGACGGTCAATTGTTAGGTTCTATAGGTGCAAGAAATTCCTGTATGTTAAAGAATGTCTTATATTTTAAAAATATTACTTATAGTCTAAAAATGATATCAAAGGTATCTAAATTTACCTCAAAATATCCCTGCCCATTAATCTGACTATACGCCAAAACGGCCATGTTCTTACTAGTCTTGAAGTCAAATATTAAATTCACGCTGTACGTCGTATTTATAGGCCACCATATGTGCGACGTTGCAAATGGATACGTTATAGGTATCACTTCGACATCCATCTCCTCAAAGAGAGGATCTAACACCCCAATATAATGCACTTTTGGATTATTCTGTTTCAATTCATATAATATCGAAACATCATTATAATACACATATTTGAGATTCCCAGCGAAGTTGTTAAAGGATTTTAACCCTTTCATTTTATACAAATCAGGTCCGCCGCATATGTAGATTTCTGGATCGATACAAACGAATTTAGCGTCGCCCGGAATTTCATATGTTGCAATAATATCATCTAGATACGCAAACACAATTTTTTCCTGTACAACAATGGTTATATTATGCCATTTATTGTTATTGACTTTTTCACCTAAATAATCTTCAACTGGACCATCGCCTAGG
This sequence comes from Pieris brassicae, assembly GCF_905147105.1. Lineage (NCBI taxonomy): Eukaryota > Metazoa > Arthropoda > Insecta > Lepidoptera > Pieridae > Pieris > Pieris brassicae. The sequence goes on from NC_059669.1 coordinate 2,935,634, forward strand.
TCAATTTGTATAGCGACCTTTTCCTGATGTATTGATAGCGCGATGTAATGATGTTTATCGTCGATTTGACCGCTTGCGTAAAACAGGGCGGAATCATCGAAACGGGTCTGAAAGGTAATGGCCGCGATATTGAAATTGACATTTAAGACTGATAAAGTTAAATACTAAATCTTTAGTTTACGAGCCAAATGGCCATTATGTAAAGGAATTTCAATCCTCGCAATAAGGGTATTGGGTAAGACATTTAAGATTAACATAATATGTTGATACTACTCAATTAAAAAAGATTTATATAAATAATCACGTATAATGCCTACATTAGGAAAGACCTATCCAAAGTATAGAACCGCCAATTATTTAAAATGTGTCCATGGGGTGGTGTAACTGCCTTTATATTCGTCCCGTAGGTTCATTTGCCCTTATCAAATGGTAAATATTTCTTTATGTATTTTTAATATACCATTATAACTAATAATAACCCAAGAATAATTACTATAAGTCACAGATCACAGGTGCGTGCCACTGTGGCTTGAAGGAGGACGCGAAACTAATCATAATAATTGCAACTTGCCAGTTGCGGTACTCAAATAGTTTGTTTACCAAGAATATTCTAACAGTAATAGAAAATATAATTTTATCGCGTTGCATTGACATAAATTATAAATTACTTATTAAAATAATTAGTTAAATTACTTTTGTTAACACACTGTAAATAGTAAGTATTAAGGGAAGTTTTGTTGCCAAAGCTAAAAATCTATGAATTTTGTATGTTATACAGAAGAATATCACTGCTAACAGGTATAGTAAGACATTTAACAGACTATTGGCAAGGAAATATATAATTACATAATTTATTAATACCTTAAAATGCAGACTGACTCTCGTGTTCGTGGAGTGAACGCGATCTTTCCAATCATAAACCCGATAGGACACGTAACTGGAGCCACGTAATGTCAATATTGTCGCCGCTGCAATACGTTGCGTCATTAATTAATATCTGTTTTATATGAATTCAATTCCATATTTAACTCGGTAAAGCTTGGGCAAACAATTGACAGTGCATTTATTTCTAAATAAACCAACGAAAACATTGTGAATCAATTTTAATAACCCAAAGATCAACAAGTAGCGTATATTCGAGTTACAGTACTCGAAGTATGTAGATTTAATATTAGTGCATGACCTCCGATAAAGTTAAGGCCTCCTCTGAATTCTTCCATTTGTCTCTCATCTTCGCTTCTATTTTCCAATCTTTTCGCTATCTTCTTTCTTTCAAAAATTACTTGCCAGAAAATATGTCTACTAATAATCATTTATAGAAATCTGAACAATATCATTTTTAAATGACCAACGCTTTGTAATATATTAAATTATTATTCCGAATGTTACTTTAATTTTAAATGAATTACTCATATTTTCCTTTATTATCTTAAGTGTCATATACCCGGTAGCGCACGTAACTCGATATATTGTCGCGAGTGCAATACTTTGCGCAACCTTTATCTACCGGCTTATCGATATTTAAATATCATTAGTTTAATTTGCGGTTATGATTACAGTGAAAGTCCAGTTATAACTGCTCAACTACACTACATTGTTGGTTACAAACATAAAATAAAAATGACTTTTATTATTATCTTAATATTTTTAGTCTTAGAAATTGGATTAAGATTCTATAGAATTCAATTTGTTCCTATAACAGGGTCTCCGTACTGCGAGGACTAGTGATAGATCAATCCTGTCATGAATAAATTATTATCATAGTGCTTATTAGAGCAGTGTTTGCCTAGTGGCTTTAGCGTGCAACTCTCATCCCTGAGGTTGATCCCCGGCTGTGCACCAATGGACTTTCTTTCTATGTGCGCATTTAACTTTCGCTCGAACGGTGAAGGAAAAATCGTGACCTTTGACCCAAAAAGTCGACGGCGTGTGTCAGGCACAAAAGGCTGATCACCTTGCCTATTAGATTAACAAAGGATCATGAAACAGTTACAGAAATCTGAGGCCCAGACCTAAAAGGTTGTAGCGCCATTAATTTATTATTATAGTGCTTAGAATCAATTTAAATTCGATTATAACGAATTTTCATTTTCAGTTTTAAGGCCTGCGAAATTGAGATTTACCAAATAAAGAGGCCGATCATGATGATGATAAAAATACAGATTAAACATTAATAGGCGTCGAATCAGTGACGTACCAGGCTTGTAAACACGTAAACAAACATGTATTTCTACGTGTTTTTATCTTAAACACATATCGTGTCACGTGACTGACGTATTAGTCAATATTTAAACTATTCCCAAATTAAAGATTATTTACAACCTATTTTACTCTAAATCGCTTTAAAAGCCGTCTTTTATACAGACTCTCAATAGCACCTTTTCTAACGAAATAATAATTCAATTACTTACTATAAACATCGCACAGTTGCTCTTCATATAACGTCCCAAAGCAATCACACCTATATCCGTTATATTCATTGATACATCTAGAACCTTCGAAGCACAAATTTTGCACAGTTTTACACTTGTTAATGCAGCCTTCCTTAACGTTTTCATGTTTTGTGGCAATTAACGGTACAATTGGAAGGAGATCGGAGGCAGCTTTGCCAGAACTTAAAACCATATCGCTGATGCAACCGACGAACGATTCTATTATGTACTTTACTCCGTGGAGCTTCTCTTCGGAGCTTAGACCTGGAAATTATGGCGGTTGGCACTTTTATGGTATGGTGAATATTGTCTATGGAAATTGTTTAATTTTATGTTTTTTAACAAACAGGTGGCGAAGTGGTGATGATAGCACTGCAGCGATGCCACAAAATACAATGTGGCTAATTAAGCACAACCTTTTTTAAATTTTGTTATTGTATACGTATTATACAAGAGTTATTTATAATATGTAAAAATTTTAAAGCGTATGTATCTTTGTACACATTTAGTGTCGTGGTCAACTGAGGTTCGTATCTTAACTAATTTATATCTTAAGAAAATTTACACACTAGATGGCGTTATAGTACATTAAAACGTGCTTAGTAAACAATTGCTAACATGACAGTAAATTATCGAAAATAAGTGTTTAACCGGAAGAAATATATATATGTAAGAAACATCTAAGACGTTTGATTTGTACAATGTATGTAAATATTTTAGTTATTACATGTAATCAATTTATCATTAAATCATCAATGTAGCCTGTTATACAGATGACACATGGTCTAAAACAGTAACTGTATGGACTGGTCCAGAAGGAAAACGAAACAAAGGAAGACCAATAGAGATACACAAAATGAAAAACAAAGACATAAAGTCATTATTGTAAATGAAAAGGGAAAAATAAAATATAAAATTATCTTTTACAGATAAAATCAAAAATATAAACAATAAGCATAAACTCGTGACTGTATTGAGGAAAAAGCAAGAATTATATATATTTTTACCTCCAATAAGAATCACTGACGTAAGATTATCCGTAATGCCATAGTTCGTGTCGAAACTGAGTCCCTGTAAATATTATTTTAATTGTTTTATTTCAATTATATAAGAAACTAAAATATTGCAGATCGATCTGCGAACGAAGAGATCGCACCTTCTAACCGCGGTGCAATTTTTTACGGACTTTGAAAAACCAAAACTATATATTACAAAAAATATTTTTTTTTGTAATATATAGTCTACCTTACTGGCCTATAAGAAAAAATATCAAAAAAAAAACAAATGCTTCATTCAACCATATAACTAATCGATATGGAGATATATTCTGTTGTATTAAAACAATTATGTTTTTTTAATCGGATATTAGCTCATATCTTTAAATATACGACACAGACTACGACTACAGATAATATACGAATCTAAGTACGGCTGTTAATTTAAAATTAGAAGCCTTTACTTTGAATTCTATACGAGAGCAAAACTTGTTAACAAACACAAATTACACTCAAATCAAAAGTTATTTAATCATATTGGTATGTACACTTATGAACGTCAATATTAAAATAGGAAGATTTAAAATATCTAATCAATAAATGACTACAAGTTCCCAAATCAAACGGATGAGTGGAACTGCCAAGAAACTGACCAAAATTGGCTGTACAAGCTGTGATTGTAAGGAACTGTCAAAGATTTACCTTCAAGTACACCTCTTCCTTCATATGATCGACTTTTGCTATAAGCCTTGCTCCGTGCACGTCTATAGTAACAACTACACTATGCCATTGGTCCCTATTTAGAGCTCTTCCCACTGTCACTGAAGTGAGATGCTTTCCGAACACATGAACCACTGAAAATATATTTTACATAATATGTATAACAGAATAGTAAACTGTCAAAATAATGACACCCGAGGACTTAAGATGACATTAGCTTATAACTTCCACATGTCAAAACGTTTGTTACAACCAATCAATACGCGAGATTCCATTTCGTCATCTTTATTTAAAGGTTTACATGTTATATATATAAATAAATAAAAATGTGTTCATTCATTTGACAATAATTCATTATAATATGTAAGATTTGAGTCAAAAAAATCTGTGTTTTTCAACACTGAATGAGTGTGTGGGTGCATATATATGTTATATGTATTATAGTTATATATTGTATCGAAAAAATAGTGCGAATAAGAAATCTTCATACGATCGTCACAATTGTTTGTCAAATGAATTTTAACTTAAATAACAGTAGGAATTAGTTTCAAATTGTTTTGTTTGTCGGTTTTGTTAATACTTTCATACTTTGTTTAATATTCTAATCGCTTGAAATATCATGCAGGACAACATCAGTCCGTCGTTCGATTGTTTATTATATTTATGTGACACAAGCGTTTATAAATTTTAGCTGTATTTGTTTACCTTTTAGTTCTCCCTTTTCCACTATGACATACAAAGCATATGGTTGCATTTTGAAGACTGGGTTCTTAACATTATGATACACCAAAAGACCATGCGGAAGTCTAGTACGAAACTTAAATGATATTTCTCTACATAATCTGCAAATTGATGATTAATAAATAATAATAATTACGTTCAGTGATTAAGGATGCAACTTTGAAGGTACCTGCAGTGAAAGGATAATTAGTATCCAGTTTATCTTATCCTGTAAACCACTTGTGTCCGGCTAACCTAATTGCCTCACGACAAATGATTAAACACACATGTACAGAAAAGTGTTTAGACCATCCCTTTTTGTGGCTAACGAGTGTTCATAAAATATTTTCATGAAAACGACTGGTATGTATTTAATTTAACTATAAATATATATAGACTTTTTCATAACTAAAAAGATTTTTTCAAAATAGCAAAATATTGCCTGTCTAGCCAATGTTCATTTATAAGTAATTGTAATTCTCTACACATTAGTAAGCATCAAATCAATTTATATACCTAGACATAGCATAGAATATTAACTGATATAACTTTAAAATTGTTTGTATTGTAAAACTCACCCAACACAAAATACCTTTTAAAACACCAGTGGGCTGGGGTCTAAGTTGCAATGTCTTATATTTTTTTGTTTTATTATTCTTTGTAATTTTTATTTTTAGTTATATTTAGTTTTAATTACTAAGTTGTTGTAGCTGAGGGTAAAAGACAGTATACTGTATGGACCCACTGAAAATGTGCTGCTGGGGTCGGTGATTGCAACTTAAAGCTTTATTTATGGAACAAGGGGCAAACGGACAAGAGGCACACCTGATGTTAAGTGATACCGCCATGGACACTCAATTCCAGAGCTCGGAAGTGCGTTGTCGGCATTTTAAGAATTGGTACGCTCTTTTCTCGAAGGACCCTATGTCTGACAATACTTCATAAATGTTTGGGTAAAGTTGTATTTTTGTGTTAATTTTTAATATTTTTTAAAATTTTAAGTAATCATGAAACAACCTTACTAATAGTTGCCAAAGTTTCGTTTTATTAGGCTAAATCTTTTATTCAATGTCATTTATAAATGAGTCAAAGTCATTAATCAAAATTTCGTAACGTTTCAAATACAAAATATTACCTTAACTGAAATCTTTGTATAATATCACCATCCAACTGTATATATGTGTTATCCTTGGCGAACATAAAGGTCTGATGATGACCGGACTCCGCAAAGGTCAGGTACCGATCTCTATTACTGGGCGGCACTGGCGGAATGGCTGTTGCGTAGGTGGTGGTAATTGTCGTTGTTGGGACAGGCGATGTTGATGTTTGACCTTGCGTTGTTTGTAGAACGACTATATTTGAAAATAATTAATCTACTTAAAGAAACAAATTGAACTTTTAACTGTTTTTAAGACGTGAACAGATAATGTTGTTGTTTTATCAATTATTTGTAAAGCATTATTACTGACTCTTTGCCCTTCCAAACCAAATATTTTCAAGGAAATTTACTAAAAGCAAATTTACGTCGCAGTTATAAAGTGCATCTACTTACTCAACAAAAATCCCACGAAATCGAAAACTATATATCTATTTCTTATTTTATATTAAGTTTTAATAACAATAATCCTTTTTTCTATTTACTATATTCTTGTAAAAAGAAATAAACTCTATGTAACAATACAAATTAAGGTTAATATTTTTATATCTGAAAGACAAAACTTAACTAGGCATAGACTTAATGCTTAGGGATTAATTAATAAATAAATTTTAATTAAAATTTGTAAATGTAAATGTTTGCCTAGTGGTTTCGAATGGAATTTCTATGTGAGTATTTGGCACTCGAATCTTACATACCTTAGACTTAAAAAGTTGATGATCACGAAACAGGTAATACGATTATAGCGCCAGATTTTAGTTTAATTTTTTAGTTAACGAATTTATAATTTAGATACTATCTATATATATAATTCTTGTGTCACAATGTTCGTTCCCATACTCCTCTGAAACGGCTTGAACGATGCTTATGATTTTTTTAATGTATATTTAGTAAGTCTGAGAATCGGCTACTATCTATCTTTCAACCCTCTAACTGATAAGGGGTGTCCACCCCAAAAAAATATTTTTTATTTTTTTGGACAACTTTTTTTACTTGTATTTTTTTATGATACATCATACAAAAATGCATACAACCCTTAATTGTCACCCCGCTACGATCAACCTCTATTTTTTAATATATATATAGGTTATTTTTATTGAACTAAAAAAATGTTTCCTGGAAATATAGAGGACAAAACGATGTTTGCCGGGTCAGCTTGTTTTTAATATAATTATTTAAATTCACCTTTTTCTTCAGATGCTATATCGACAGGGAGACTTGTATTAATATCAGCTATCCCATATAACATTAACGTAAGTAGGGTGTATAAGCCGCGTCTCTGCCGTAAGCTCATGTTTCTCTATGTATATCATTTATCTGTAATTAGAGAGAAATCAAAAATTATCCACTCGCTTATAAACGACGCAAATTAATATGCTTAAAAATTGTTTTCTTGCCGAACCGAAACCGATATTAGAAAACTATAAAGTATATATAGTTTTAATACTTTATAGTTTTCTAATATCGGTTTATTATTTTGCAATACTTAAATAGCAACATAGCGCAGGGAGCTTACCTGAGCTGGCCTAGTGGTCGGAGACCAGTAGGTCGGCCTAGGTATCGCTGGATAGAATGTCAGGACTTCCAGTGCAGGGAGCACTGGAAGATTCTCATTCCGTAGGCCATGACACTTTTTGCATCGAAAGCCAGCGGAGTGAGTGTGATACAGCCAGGAAATGCCGCCAGTATTAAAGGTACACTGTTACTTGGACCAAACTATTTAAATTTGTTTTAATTATTTATCTATCAATTTTTTATTATTACTATGAGGGTTAAGAAACTGTAAATACTGTAAATTTATGTATTAGAAATAAATTTGATACTATAAGAAAAAATGTATTTCGTAAAGCCCTTTACAATTACGCTTGTATTAAGGTAGTCAAGACGATAAATACTAATAACTCGACTATTATGACTTGGCACCAGGTTCTAAGACCAAGACTTGTAGCAAACGTATAAAAATTTATTATCGTTTTAGACTTCCCGCCAATTGATGGCTTTCAGCTGCAGCAGATATTCCGGCCAAGACATTTTGGGTCGCAGAGCCAGCGGACTGATACACTTAATACATTTAATCCTCATGATAATAAAGTAGTGAATACAAATAAGAAATATTTCTATTTATTACTTGTAGTGCATTTTATTTTTTAAAAGGAAATTCCTTTTTTTAGTTTAGTCTAGATTGTCTTTGTGCACTGTCCAACTGTGGAGCAATTATGATAGCGTCAAAGGTCGGTCCCGAAAAAGTCCCATAGTATATCTGCCTTATATTTCACGCAGTAGGTTATCAGACTTCTATGCCGACTAACCCGAAACAATTTTTTTGACAGACATGAAATCTTGGACCTCCGCAATCGAAAATCTCAACTCTTAAGTCGTGGAGACGGTAATAAATTAAAATTCGAAATAATATCGTGATGTATTGTACCTACGTATTCAAATTATTATTCAACTTGTACTGATATATACATTTAACGGGTTAAAGGCTAAAGTGAATAAAATTGAAAAGAAATTTCAAGCTTTCACCTAATAGGTGTGGCATTATTACGTCAGAATTTCATAAATTTAGTTGCATAATTATAAGTCTATCGAACTCATCAGAACTGCATATAATAAAGCTAGTTTCTAACGTAAAACCCGCTGTTATTTCCCTAAAATATCTTCCACTCGCATAGTAAATTGTACTTCAATTGACATTGAGCCTTTTGTCTTTCATTTTAAAGCACGTTTTACTCATTGCTCAATTTCAGCATAGGGTATAAAGCGGAAGCGTAGAATCAGTAGACGCACACAACGGCGCGTTGGCTAAACCTCGGTCAGTGTAAGTTGAACTAGCCCGCTGGGTTAATTTAGTATTTGTTACTTGGGATGTCTTGAATGTGACAGGTCACATGTATCTGGTCAGTGAATGCTGCTAAATTGGCTCAAGTAACCGCTTCGTTTCAAGATGATTTCGGGTTAACACATTGGTGTATTCGACAGGAGATATCGAAATTGCTATTAAGATTATTCATTTATATTCGAACTTTGATATTTCCAACTCTTAGTGATAAAATGCATACTTCCTGTATGACAAGGCTAAAGTGGCAAAGCATTGCCCTATTGATCATTGTTCACCATGTTATTATCTGTAAATATGTAGCAAATTTATTTACTAGAGAGATATATATGTATCGTTTTTTTTATTGGTATTTTTTGGTATTCGTTTAAAGAAACTAAATTTTAAATATATTATTATTTTATATGTTTGTTATTAACTCACATTTTCGGGACGCCGTGCAATGTCTCTGTGTAAACCAATTTTAACAACACATTACACTTAACTAGAAATCACCACAATTATCAGACATCACTTAAAATATATCAATTTCACAAAATATTGACAGTTGACTGCGTATTACCGCCAATTTTCAGTGACAGACTAAAAAACGCACGGATTTTTTTAAATTTCGAACAGGGTGACGAGTGACGCCTCCCGTGTAGTCAATCGCGGCGCACTGAGACGAGGCCAACTGTCATACATAATAACACCTACAAATTGTCGTGGGTCAGACCTATTGCCGGCCTGAGGGAACACTATTGTAGAGCAAAACTTTGTCATACTTTAAATAATGTTTTCGGACTAACCGATTTCGATGTTGTCAATATATTTTTGGTTCTGTCAAGGGAAATAAAGACTTTTTGTTATTTATATCAAAATTGTTATGCAAAATGTACCAGCTTTACATAATATTTAACAAAATCAAGAAATAATTATCTATCGGCTAGATGATTCTGATCGTGTAATTGTTAATTAATGAGTTTAAAATGAAAAGTCTAACTAATTATATTATTAACTCATTTATATAACTTGCTTTCGAATTACGTAGGTCCGAGATTCATTATTAGAGAGACATAAAGAAGGAGAGGATCGACCAGTATTGGAAATTCTTCCAGTAGGAAAACTCACAAAAGCGACTCCGAACAATTCATGGCAAATAACGACTATGTGAAATAATAAATAAAAACTTACTCTATAAATTGTACAAGGGATACGACAGTGTATCACGAGATGCAGTTTATGAAGCATATTGAAGACGAATGCTTAATTGGCAATAAAAGACAATTATACTTTAGCATCACCTTAATTACGACACGAATTGTAACTTAAAATAGATGTCATGATGACGCGTTTGCATACATATTGCATATACATATATAACCCCAATGAGACAGACACAGACGTTTGATGGATTTAAGATAGTATTATCTCTATGTTTACAATAACATAAATGAAACTAGCTAATTAAAAATGATAGCTGAATAAAAACCATATTTACAATTAACTTATTTTTTTTTATAAAATAGGGGGCAAACGGGCAGGAAGCTCTTAGCGTGCGACTCTTATCCCTGAGGTCGTAGGTTCGATCCCCAGCTGTTCACCAATAGACGTTCTTTCCATGTGCCCATTTAACATTTGCTCTAACGGAGACGGAAAACATCGTGTGAAAGTCGGCTTGCCTTAGACCCTAAAACTCGAATGCGTGTGTCAGGCACATAAACAGATAAAGAAATCTGGGGTCCAGGCGAAAAAAAGGTTCGTTAAGGATTATTATTAGACTTTTGTAAACCGTGGCAATTATGTCTTAGGATGTACATAATATATTTGACGTTTAGGTTTAGTGTAAGTAAAAATATCAGCCTCGACACGTATAGGACAAAAAACCTTCAATATCCATACAACGTTATTTAATAAAGCCGTTACCTGATTATATTTATCGAGTTACGAAATTCGTGAAGGCGACGATTATTTGCTCAATTTTTTGCTGTATTGTATTCATAGCGTCGTGAACCCGTTTAACAACTTTCCTCACAATTCTTTTTACTGAATTATGCACGCTTTCATCGATTTAACTAAAATTATTTATGTTATGCTAGAAATCATTAATTAACTCTTAAATTTAATGTATTTTTAAAAGTTATTGCGTGTTTCTAGTGTACCCATGATTATACATAAGTGAAGGTGAAGTTAATACATCAACAATTATATTACTGTATAGAAGCGCTCCGTAGAATGGGATATAGCAATACTAGTCAAAGCTATGGTAAAGTTGGTACTAAATTTGGTAAAAATTTCATAGGGATTCATCAACTCCTAATATTCTTAATAACATATTCTTTATATTGAGTTTAACTGAATTTAATTATTATTGTTTAAATTTAAAATTCCGCTACACCGGCGTTAAAATAATCAATTATAATAGAGAAGTAATTTTATTTGTAATATAAAAGAAAGTTATTTGTGTAAAAAGTATATTGCAAAGTAAAGTAAATTTAAAAGGTTTAGTCCCTGTGGCTGTGTACCTTTAAGGCTTTTGCTTAAATGCATTTCTATTCAACATTGCAATACTTATTCGTTGAGAGGGAAAAGCATATTTAATTTTATATAATTTTTAAATATATTGGTCAATATTGCATATGTCTACTACGACCAACGATAATTGCGCATTTCGAAATAGTATTTCCAAATTTGTAAATAATTAATAAAAAGCGTACAATAATGATGCTATAATCAATTAGCATTTCTCGACGATATAAATGCATTGAATTGCAGTATTTCGTTATTCGTCATTAACAGTTGCATAAACGATATTTTAGTGTATTTCATGTCTTTGGTCCTGGGGTACTAGACAAGTTTTTTACGTGACGCCAGTATAAAAAGTTTATACTCAGTCACGTAACCATATTTAGTAAATAATTATCAATGGCTATCGCTGTCGCAATATCTCAAATGTATCGCGATTATTTTACCGAAATAAACAATTTGGATATATATAACGAATCTGTGCCCGGTATAATGATTTATTATATTAATTTGACATTTACAGATATATTATATTAAGTACACACAAACACGCCATCATACTTACCCAGAAACAGCAATATTTATAAGTATTATATTTTAATTTGATTCTTTATTAGTAATTATACACCTGATTTTGTAATTTAAAATGTATTGGCTGACTAATTTGAATTAAATAGATAGATTGCGACGGAGATTAGAATAGTTAAACCACTCTAACTAGAACATCTACAATCTTATCGTTTTGTTTGTCTAAAATTCTTGCTTATCGGACCTTGTCACGTCGCATACATTTTGCCGTGTACAACAATGCAACTAAATAATTTTGTTCGAGTGACGGATATGATGCCGGTCTGTCCGTGTTCATCCACTGTCACAATCGACCTACATACTCCAGACGAAATGGACAGTGTTAGGTTTCAAGTACACAGCATTAATGACAGTACGTATACATATCGAATATAATGTATCAACGAGAATAATTCAAAATCACAACAGAATTTCACAGCACAGATATGGGTAGAATTCAGAAACGAGTCAGCGCGAACTATGGCTTACCCGCCATTTGCAAATGTAATTCCGCATCCGCTCCTCCCCTTGCCCTTCTCGCTAGTTCGAACCTGGATTGGCCAGAGATCCACTGTACTCCAGAATCAACGATGGTCGCGAAGTGTAGATTGCAAACAGTCCAAAATGGCTCTGCCGGCTGTGAACCCGCAACTTACTAAGCGACTTCTAAACCTGAACAGAACCAATCTCAAAACAATGATAGGGACAATCACAGGCCATTGTCTCCTTAACAAACATCTTTTCGTCCTAGGCGCAACAGACAGCCCCTTGTGCATAGGCTGTTTCAGCGTAGAGGAATCAGGCACCCACGTCGTCCTGGAATGCGAGGCTGTGGCTAATCAACGTACAAAAATCCTCGGAACAGTGAGGTCGCGAAGCCTGTGAAGTGCCCGGGAGACTTCTGTGCTTCTGGAAGGAGTTAGGCTGGCTAAATTATCCAGGGCTTCTACGCACAACGGACCGACTACGCGTCTAAGTGCGGAAATTGAGTCCACCCTACCTTACCTTACCTTACCTAGCAAATGTAATTATATTTTATCACATGGAAAACTGTTTCAGTTTTTAGTAGTAAGTAGCGATCCATAGACCTATTTATATATACTTGTATATGTAGTTTAGTTATTTTACTTTCCCCTTCCAAAGACAGAATTATGAATGCAGAAATGAACTTACTTAGCGTGAACTATGGCTCCCGTATGTCAAAATTTAATACATTTTTGACGCACTTACAGTCAGACTTTGCGCTAATTTTCGTTTCTAAATCTTACCCCAAAACCGGCTAATAATTTAAACGCTGTCTAAGTCGAATAAAATATGTATGGTGGGATTGTTTCTCATTCAAAGTTATACAAAAATAGCAAAACACGTTGAGAAACAAGAGTTACTCGCAAATCAAGTCTTACAGCAAAAGCAAATGTATTTGTTAATAATTAATAATTTTAAATAGAGAAAATTTCAACGAAAATGAAAAGAAGGAATTTTTTTACGTATTCCTCTGAACATTTCCATAGTTCTCATACAAAGCCTTCCATTTGGTACTATTTACACATTCAAACACGTACTGCATTCTTGTTTTATGATAACTAGTACAATGTTAAAGACACGTAGCTCCCCCATTCTTTATCAACACTTGTGTACACGTAATATAGAAAGTGTGTGGTCCTGCGATAATGTCTATTATTTTTATGGCGTGAGAATATATATTTAATATATTCTTTGTAGTACAGCTATATTGAATTAAATTAATTTTTATTCCAAAAGTAGGTATCAGATACGTTAATATTTTGTTGTTGATACTTTAGTATTTCTACCAACAGCACCGCCAGTCGATTGTCAAGGGGGGCAAGGTATTTGAAGTAGGTGCAAGGGATGGGAAAAGTAAGAGGTTGAAAAAGCAAGTCAAAACATCAACGTGGCCCTGACTGTATACTTACGTAAATATAGCATGTAATTAGGGGCAGCTGTCACTATTATACATTTGTTTATTTGTGATCAGTCTTCGCGTCTCAGGAGCAAAAAGAATTAATTCGAAACGTATACTTATAGACACATTTGAAAATGAAAAAAAATTGTTTAGATTTGAAAATTATTAAGATCTTACTAATACCTATGTTACGGATTTGACTCAATCACGCACGCAGAATTTTAGCATTGCGAATAAAGAAGCTCAAGGCTGTTGAAAATTATTTAGTAATTAATACTGTATAGAGTGTTCGGAAACAAAGACGTGAAACGCTCGCAAAGCCAAGAGTCGAATGATTCTCTATAGGTGTCGCTAAAACTTATGTGATACCGAAGAGTATTGATTAATTACTTTTTAAATTTAATGTACCATACAGCCTAGGTCTATACTCTATAATCTACCATTAACATTGGTTTAAGTTGAATGATATGTCTACATAGTCACGGACAATTTGTTAGTTGTCACGAGATGTATTACAGCGAACTTTATATCTAAAGAATTGACTGGCTACGGGCACTACTACTTACACAGAGTTCTATATAGACTGGTTAATTGGCAATTAGGATAGGTTTTAAGTCATCCTCACATAATGATTCCCACCCACCCCTTATCACTTTAATATTGACCTGACTGGGTTTGTAAATGTTTCTCAACATTAATAGTTTATACATAAATTCTATTAACGTTAACTCTGTGTACTAATGAAATAAATAACATAAACATTACGCACTTATTTAATTATTATATCTTGACTACGCTGTTATAGTTGTTTTTTGGTGTATTTTCTAACCAGCATGTCATTAACGTAACTACCAGTTACATAATATTATCCAAGTATTAACAAATGTAATACTCGTAATATTCTTCGCGTGACCAATTTGAAGGAAAGACATTTGGTATTGCTTTATAATAGCTTTTGTTTCTAAATATTTGCTTTGATCATATGTTTATGTTGAATTATGCTTTAATGGTCGTTTTTGTGGTATAAGAATATGCCTTTGTGGTTTATTGGTTTAAGCGTTTGGCGTACTATCCTAATGTAGCATTGCATTCTCGGTGTAATAATAATTGTTACAGTTAGGTCCCGACTTTATATAATTATAAATGCAGAGGTCTATATGATGGCACATATCTAAAATAAAACTATTTCTAGGCAGATAACAATACTAACCTCACGTCTGTCTTAATTGCTCTGTCGTACGTTAGTATGCGTTGACGAAAAGGCTAACATTGAAAATTGAGACAGCGCGATTAATGACTTCCGTACACATCTAGCGGGATAGGAATCACATCTTGATTCAAATCTCAATTTAATAAAACAGGTGCACATATATATCTGTTACATTTGGGCACAGTTAGTACATACAAAAAAAATAGGGTGTTAAACAAAACGTTTTCTGAGTTTGCCACATTATTTATAGAAAGGAAAATAAATTTTAGGTATTGGGGTTAATTGCAACAAGTCTGCGTTACATAAAATGCTATTTAAATCTCATTGACAGAGGTAATTTTGCAAACTTGCATAAGAACTTACAGATATTTTTGACATGTTACATGTAAAATACAATTGAGTGTGAATGATCTGTGACCTTTACTCATGTGAAAGTGACAATATTTTAAAGGAATTGTTTTGGATGATACTAGGTAACTTATGTTTTGTTATACAAAGATTATCACAATATTTATATCGCTATTAAATGGGGGTTGATGTTATAAGGGTGAACATTAAAGGTTAGATGATACAATAAATGTTTGTCAGAGACTAAATCCAATAAATCTTAGGAGATAATCGTATAAGGGAAAAATTAAAAATTCGTAAACTACATCATAATTTTACATATACCCCTAAAAATATAATAAAAAAGAAAGAAATAAATAAATTCAAAACTACTAGTACATTTTCCAAAATTCACACATAATTATACTTGTATACAATATAAAAATATTAACATTAAATACTATACAGATTTATCGCAGACAAGTATTACTTAGGGATACGGCTGATATGACCATTAGTTTTCATTAAATATTCTTATTAGACTGTTCTACTCTGGCTGACCTTTTCCTAGCAATTAAGCTATGAATTAAACATTACATTGCATAAGCTAGATATTATTTCTGGAATTAAATTCCAAGGCAGTATACAGTGAAAAGATCAATTAACCCACATCCAAGTGTCTAGTCTGTGCTAGAATATCTTAACGTATCCATGACAATTGGCACCGATTTATCTATTCCACTGCTCAATGAAATATTGCATACTATCGCATGGAAATGAGTTAAAGTCACTTGCGCCTAGCATGCTTGCGCTGTAACTGTTTTTGTGTATTTAGTCGAAATATAAAAGCACACAAAACTTTGTTTACAGATTCTGTTGAAATTTTAATTGCAACATATTTTTTACAGTTGCCATGCAACTAGATGTTCTGCAAGGAAAACGCTGAGGTTGCGAAACGGGTGAGCCGTGCGGCGAAGGTGAAGGCATCGCCAGTCGCTTGCACGAGAGAGCGGGAAAACGACGCTTGCGCGACGCACCTGGCATTACAACGCGCGCGCATTTTCTCAAGTGCTCGCTGCACTATTCGAAATTCAAATTTTTCGTGTAACCAGCCAGTGAACTGTGGATTTGTGTGTGCCGACTGTTTAGTGTTAGACTAAGTGACGTGTAACGGTGATCTGACGGTCTATCGGCTGATTAATATCGAATTAGTGTTGTGTTAAAAGCAGTGTGCCAGAATTTTAACGGACTGTCTGAACGGAGGTAAGATCGGATGTTTACAGTTATGTCGTATTGTATAACCTGCGATGTGAAAGCTCCAACAGGTTGCATTTGATTATATCTCATAATACTATGTTATTATTGGTGTTATAATTGCGTTTCTCACGATTTTAGGCTCTTCATTGAGCTTGTAAATGTTCACGTAAAATTGGGAGGTAAATGCTAGTTAAAACTATGAATATTGATTCGAAACTTTGTAAAAGACAATACTGGTGGAAACGGTATAAAAACGGGTTTACATAGACATGAGAATAAACAATTTACTAGTGAAAAGGTTCCTGACTCATACGCTGCGCTCGTGAGGCTTTTGTTTGGAATAAATTTACTTTTAACGTGACTTGAAATGTCTATTTAGTAAACAAGAGACGGAGTTGACCTTTTCTTTTGGACATTTTATTGTCTTATTGGCATTGAGATTTTATAATTACCTTAAGGTTTCGTAAACAGGTACGAAAATATAAGAAGAAATATAAGAAAGGCTTTATAGAATCCATGGGTTAATAAATGTTATACTTGAGCATGGTTCATCATTATTTTTAATGTGTGGTGGGTTAGGTACCCCTTGTTTGAATAAAAGACGTTACAAAAAAAATCTTGTAACTAATAGATAAATGAGATATAATTTATTGTCAATTTAAAAGTGATTAATTTCATTAATTATCAACGGTTTAACCATGGTCAAAGTTATTTACATTTTACAAAGCAAACCCGAATTTGATGATACTGATTATGTAGGTATCTTGATTGGAACTCCCTCCTGCCAATATTGGCTGCCGGAGTTGTGTCTTAAGTATAAAAAAATTAAATTAAATAGTGTGTATTGTATTGAAGCTATACAAATAAGTATTATACAAATATTTATTTGACATTAACCATAAAAAAAATATGTAAAAATTCAAATACTGATCTAAAGGAACTTACATTTTAAGTGTTTAGAAAAAAATATTTTTTTGTAATTCCAATAGCTTCTCAATAGGTAAACAATTTAAGTGGCAAAGACCGAATTACTGGCAATTAATCTGGTTTATTAATACAGTTAGCGTGCAAGAACTCGCGTTACTTGCATACTTACAAACAATGGTATAACAGTTTAACTCTAAGGTCACATACTAGAAAATAGAAAAAAAACACGTTTACTCTAGAAATATAAATCAATTACTCCCGGTTTCTATATTCAACCTATTCGTACCAGTTTTAAGAGTTTTATTTAAACGATTAAACGAGGCATTAAATGTATAAAATTATACATTTTATATTTAAAAAATCCTGGAAAATTGAAAAAAAAATCTCATACAAAGCCATATTCAGTTTTATTATACTTATGAGTGTTTTACAAAAACTATGCGATCTCGCTGGAAGCAAAAATGCAGATCTTTAAATCACGTTCATATTTATTAAACGAAAATGTCTGATATCTATAGACACTCAAGACACGACTTATGAAATCAGGACTATAGATATCATATTTATTACCATTATAAAAATGGTAACCATGGTAACAAAGGCCATATAAGGTGGTAATAAAAGGCCGTGTTATTTCTTTGTTTATTAATATATTAATAGGTCTTATACATATACAATGTATAATATTATTTTATTGAAGTAGTTTTAAAACGAATAAATTCATTTTATTGCTCATACACGGATGTATTTAAGATTAACGATAGTAAAATGATTTTCATAACACGTTAGGAATCAGTTTCGTCATCTTCAGATAACGTTCACGCACTTGCTTCGAAGCTAATATTATATTCACATTACATGACATCAAGTTAATAACCTCACCACTATAATTTGCTGAATAGATGTTGTAATGAATTTTCAATTTGATGGAATTGATAATCTCTCGAGACGGTGCAAATAACAAAGGGGTTTCGTCTTTAAAAGGATTCTGATACTCTCACTTGGTAAGCTAAAATTTCAGCGCAAGACCAAAGACACATATATGATCAAAGATAGTAATTACGCCACAGCTAGGTAATTCTTAGTTCTTAGCCATGTTTTTAAGTACGAAATAAATGAATAACGACAAATTTATTGATATGGCGGATAAATAAGGCGTTACACAAATATAAATATCTTAAAATACCAGTGGTTTTTGTTCTGGGGTTCTGATTTCTATATCTGTTTCGTGATCATTTGATTTTTTTATAGTAGCTCAGCTCTCTGTGCCTGATATGGAGTCGCCTTTTTTATTTTTTGGTGCATGCTGGCATCACAGTGATTTTTTCCTCCGCCGTATGAGCAAGTTGTAAATGCTCGCATGTAAACAAAGTCCATCGATTCACCTGGAGTCACAACCGGGATTCGAACCTACAACTTGACGACAGAAATGAGTCGCACTCTGAAGCCACTAGGTCAACACTACAAGGACAATGCTACAACTAACACTAAATATAAAACTATTAGTTCTAAATGTGTTACAGATAAAAAAACGTTTCGTTTTTGGTATCAACTAAAAAAATGACAAAGATTTGCGTACCATATCCTAATGGTTGCAGCTACTTACAAACGTTGTAAGGAGCCTCAGAATCCTCCTTTAAAACTTAGCGATTAAAAAGAGTGGCGGAGAGGTTATTGCCAGTTCTTCTCTTCCGTTCTACGCCCTTGATTTGAAAACTGGCAGTAAATGTAAAATTAGAAGCATTTAATAACTACTTCAAATTAGAAGAAAGAAAGAGTGAAACGTTTAAGCTGGTACTCCATTTACCCACGAAAACCTAGCAATCATTTATAAGCTTGGTATAAAATTTTAAAGGCCAAGTAGTATAATTTCCAATCCGGGGGCGTAATAGTCCACAATATACCTAAGTTGGCATCACAAACTTGTTTCGCCATGTTCAATATTGTGCTTGAATTGGGTCGTCCAATGAGTCAGAGAATGGTGAAACTTGTCTCTTTGGTTAAGTCTGATTAAGAATCAAATGCACTGATAATGAAATGGGATGTTGTCGGGTTTACGTTATGTGTCCTTATAATATTTTTAGTTTAAATTTGTTTGTTTAAAACAAACAGAAAATTGTTAATTTTCTTCTAAACTGATTTAATCTGAATTATAGATCCATGATGGTGGCAGACCAGGCCCATCTGTGGCCATCATTTCTTCAAAACGTGCTCAATATTTACCTAACACATTAAGTGCACAAAGAAAATAAACCGGTGACCAATTGACAACGGTACTTTGCCATTTTTGTTCTTTTTTCAGCTGAAAAGGCTGTACACAGCTGAATGGCAATACCTTGACATTCAACATATTTTTACGTTTAATAGTAGTACTTCAAGAACTGCGTTCATATCCCGCAAGTGAAAATTGTTACATACCTCTTTACCATCATCATACACACCGTATACGTCATATACGTAACTTCTATATAATTGGTTGTTACATGCGACAATAACGCGTACCCAAAGTTTCCTGGTGTTAAAATACTGGAACACACGTATACTCACCTTCACCTACCTCAACATTACCGGCCTGTAGCTTTCATTAGCGGTCCCGAATTCAATATTGAGTTTTTGTACAACGCGAAGCTTGCGTCAGCCACCGTATTCTGAAATTATCGCATGCACTTACGAAGTCATTATACCTACTGTGGTGATTGGTCGATTACGCGTCTTCGGCGAATCATAGAGCTAGTGAAATCTATCAGACATTAACTAACAGGATCGCCCAACTGAGGGTTGAAAAAACTAAATAGAAATTTCGTGAAAGTTATCCCTATTCGACGTCATTACGAACGATAGTGCTGTTTGTATAAACCCACAGTTAGGGGTACCATTCCCCGTATCATTGTCACTTATCAGGAGCTTTATAACGCCCTTGTTTGAACGTTAAAGTTAACACGCGTTCCTATGATAACATATGTACATAGATAAAAATGTTGACGTTCAGAGAATGTCTACGTGGTGCTTAGAGTAGATTCAGTGTTTACAATAATTCACTTATCTCTATCGTTATGTTTATGGGACTCGTGGATTAGTTAAAATGATTGTTGATGGTATGTATTTATTGTACTTATCAACTAAAATAGATGATATAAAACTGTTGTTACAAAGTTGGTTTAATTTGACAAAATCTTTTAATTTCATAATTTTTTTCTAAATAATAAGAAGAATTATATTCTCAATAGAAAAATTGTGTGCAGTATACCACCACATAGTAAAAGTTTTAGAAGTTTAATAAAATCCTTATCTGTGCAAGTAGTCTATGGTCACCTTTTTGGCCATCACTTGTAACGGCGTAGTGCGTGATTAAACAAAATAAAATCTAATCTTCGCTAGATTGTTCCTCTTAAAAACTTAACATTCATTGTCCACTTATCATAAAAAAGTGACAGTTAATTTACGGTTAATGTAAATATCCCTTTTGCATTTACCAGACTGATTGAATAAACCAAGAAACTTGAAATTCCGTAAATAACTAAAAAACAACTATTCCAAGTTAAAAAATAAAGTCTTTTTCTATTTATTACAACTTAAGTGCTTTATGTTGCTATGCATTTTGTTTTTATTGTATGCAGTCGCCAAAAGGCGATAAATGATATTCATATTGTCTCTAAATCCAAAAAGGTCAAGATCAAAAAGTTTGACATTTAAGCGTCCGCCTTGTTTGCGAAGATTTTATTTATGTATGCTTAATTGCGATGCGATAATGACGTAGGCCGTTCTACGAGTTATTAATTAACTAGAAACTGATGTTTGAGCTCTCTCGTGTCAAACTTGTTTACTTAGTCTGTGGGATATTTTGTTTTCCATTTAACAAGAACTTGATTTCATGTTGAATTGTTATTTTTTTGGGTTTGTGAAACTTGATAATATTTTTAATGCATTGTTAGTGCGAGTTCAACGTTATATTATTTAAAAGTTGAAATTTGGAAATATAGACTCAGTATGAATCTAAAGTAGAAGAAGGTAGGAGGAAACATTCATATTATTTATTTAATTACGACATATACGCCAAACAATAATGAAATACTAACTTACATTCATTTCTCAAACAGTCTTCCCAAACCAGTCACAAATATATCATGATGCCGAACTAAGGAAACGCTTAACCAGGAAGATCATTAGTGTAATCGGTCACTGCTGGTGGAGTACAGTTGGTGAGCTTCACTCTGACAACAGAGTATGCCTCCGGGATCTGAAATAATTTTCAGGCCCGTTCAGTCTGTTCTACGCCTCAAAACATTAAGAAGATTGCCGAAACTTAGATAACTCTTGTATCCGTTTCGGCCTTGTAACAAAAGTGTATCCCTGGGATAAATTTCAAATTCGTTTAGGTAATTTGACGTCAACATATAAAAATAATATTAATTGTTCGTGAAATAACTACTGGAATATTACATTAAATAAAAACGCATTCTGTGCGTCCCTAGCATGCATGTTTGCACAATTTTCGCCCACATGTTTATTAAGGGCATTTAACTGGAGCAAGGCAATTTTTTTGTAGAAGCCACTTTTAAACTTGATTTTTGTCCTGAGGTATTTCATATGACACTAAAAGGTTATAAACGTTAAATTGATAAATATTGGCAGCAGCTTCGATTTTTAAAACACTACGTATTTATTAAAGTTCACCTCATTATATATAATGCTTATATCTTATAAAAAAATCAAATCAAAAGTTGAAACAAATTAAAATAAAAAAAAATTCAACAGAAATATAACACTTCCAATTTTAGATTTTTTTAGTAACTTTTTGCTTAAGAATAAGCAGAACAATGCTTTTTTTAACGTAAAAAGTACATATCAAACCTATTAATATGTATTTAGACAAGATTGCTTTAAAATTTAAATAAAAAAAATCCGGTAATCTATACTAGTTTTCATGCCTTATTCATGATTATACATTAGTTGATCTTTAAAGCTAACTAGTTCAAAATTCTCAAGGTTTAAAGAAAAGGCAACACGGATCTGTAAAAATCGTGATCTTGGTAAGGTCTCTTGCATCAGCGAAAAATGGCGCCATTTCGACGCGTTACTCTTTATTTTGCAATCACAAAGAGATACTATTTAATGATTTATAATGAAGATATAATATAAACACTTCTTTATTAGCTTATAAGTATTTATTTTATGGTTTTAACAATATAGCTTGCATTTTAAAGGGTTTATATCTAATATTATATTAACACGTTATTATATGTATGTAACATCTATGTAAAATTATATTTAAGACTAATTAGCAAGCCAGTGGGGCAGAATATGCGAGCCTTAATATTTTTGTAACAAATAAATTATTATAATTAAAATTATTAATTATAACTTTATAACAAAATGGTATTGAAACAAATAATTACTTAGCAAGATTAGAGAAATACATTTAAAGCCCATGACAATATTGGAGTTAACGCCATCTAGTAAACGATAAAGGAAACTCTATATTAAAATTATTGTCACGACGAAAAGTAGATATTGGAGCTTTTATTGTGTTTATTTAGTGGACTGTCGGACCTCGCGGCGACCTCGCAACAGCCTCGCTGAGCGCATTCACCAACGCCATTGGCTATACCCGATCGCAGCCAAATATAGAGTTTTTATTGGTATCAACCTTACAATAACTTTTCTTTTTGCATTCAATAATGTCGCAAATCTTATTTCACTTTTACAGATTTTAAAAACACTCAATTCGGCGGAATATTTTCCATATTATACCATTAACTGTATTAACAGTGCATAATATTGTATGCACTGTTTATTCGATGGGCTTTTGTTTATTGTTTTGTAATTAAAAAATAGGTGTAATATTGGTTACCACACTCAAAAAATAACTTTATAAGTTCTCTCTTAGATGATCTATTCGGTATCTAGGTGGTCCAGAGAGATCTAAAAACAAAAGACAACTATAGTGTGGAAATAAAAGTATTCTTTTATGTCGGCGATTGTACATATAAGATCATATAAATATGTAAATCACCTTGAAGTTAACGATATAACTGTTACGAAACGTGTATTATATCATAGTTGTAATGAGGGTCATTCGTTCGCACGCTTTGCCCTTTTATTATGAATTAAATATAATAACAGCACTAAGGTCAAAACGATACATATTGATCCTTATCTCTATACAAATAAAAATTAGATAATTTTGATCCTAAAGGATTGGGGACGTCTATTAAAAGTATCGAAAAGAAAAGTCCAAGAACATTTTCTAGTTCTTTCACCTTCCGGCATTATGCCGATTCACGTTAGCCGTCTAACTCGAACGATACGTATATTTTTCAAAGAGATGTTATAATTAAGTGTAATAAAGCGATATAAATACTATTTTATTCTCCGGGAGGAAATTATCAAAAAAATGAAAGTTGAGAGAATGTCAGTTTAAGAATCAACGGAATTATTGAATAGGTTACCATCTGAGAACGAAATATTGTAGGTCGAGTTCTTACAGAAACGGGGATAGGTATAAAATTTTATGTGTAGCAATAACACGAATCGTGCTTGACAGCAATTGTAACAATTTTGATTATCTTTCGACACACATGTAGAAACTAGAGACGAAAATCAATTATAGTAAATGATTGTGTCAAACTGTGGTTAAAACGTTGCCATAGGTCCAAGTAAGTAAGTAAATTGTAACCCAGATATTGTGACTAAGAAAATGATACAACTCGCGCTTATAGGTTTTCATACCTTTTTTTACCTTAATCAAAAAGTTGCTGTACACAGACAAATAAATATATAATTTAACAGTATGAAAATTACTAGCCGTATATATACATAACTGCAAAGTCTTATTCATTAACGATAGTACACTAGAAAAAGGCATTCGATAAAAGAAAAAAAATGGTAGTAACTTTTTGCAGAGTATGTACTCTGTCCTTATATGTAAGTAGCACTTTATAAGCTTAAGCTTGTTCTTGCATCACTGTACCCGTAAGAATTACTTTTTTTTAAAGTGAAACTTCTTTATTTATTACCGTCACATTTTTCCGTTACGTGCCATCATTTTCTTGGCCCTACCACGGTTGATTCGAAGCCATTAATAACAAAAACATAATTACGATAACAATGATAGGAACATTTTTTTTAGTAATAATAAGGTAAATGACATAATTGTATTCATGTCTATGATAATAAAAACATTTTGTTAAACTTTATCTACTTTAATTTTATTTAACCAATTTCTGTAAAGTTGAATATATTAGATCATTTTTTTAAAAATAAGGTCATAATGAAGTTTCACTTCTTACACGCACACATTTTTCTTTACATACAAATCAGTGTCAAGTTTTAGAATTTAAGAAGTTCCAAGGTAAACATTGATTAAGCATAGTGCCCTCAAACCGTAATCTATAGAGTACCCACTGCCCACCTACCAATTGTTTTGAAAACAATGGCCAAAATTACTTGCACGCATGAATCTCAATTGTTTTGAAAGTGACCTGCAATTTGTATTTAAATTGTTTAAGCCTTGTATGCCCCAGATGGATCGAGGCCCTTGTGGCTTAAGGGTTTCTATTTGTTTTTGTCAGATTATTATTACTTATTATGTTCTAAGCCTACTTTCCATCCGTTCTCTCATAGGGAAATGTTGTGCTGCAAATGCAATTGTTCTGTTGTTGTAAGGACATTGATAATAATATAGAGATGCTCGACCAAAGACTAAATTATGAGTTGTTTTCACTAGGCGGTGACAATAAAGCAAGTTTTCCTGGATTTAGAGATTTCATAAAAAACAAGAGCGCCGTTAAAGTTAGAATTCAAGTTTTTCACTTCCAGTTTTATTACCGGTATATTATTGTTCGTAGTAAAATCTTAAATGTATCTCAACAAGAATATTGGATAAAAAAATTCGTCTAAATTATTATACAATAGTCAAAATTTTGTAAAATCGTAGTTTGTTTAATCAAGATAACATACCATGCTGTACTTATCAATATTTTAATATAAAATATTATTATCAAACTTAAACTGGTTGTTACTATAGTAAGGAAGCGTCATGGGTATATGTTAAGTATAACATTGGGTTAACAGCCTGCCCATTTGCAATTTGCTTTTAAAACAATTGAGACCATTGAATTATAAAGACTAGTAATACGGAAATTCAACAATATTATACGTAATTGTTCTCATTATGGCAATTTTTCCAGTAGAGATATCTTTAGCAATGAAATGTGTCTATCATGCGTATAATTTATACCGTGTGTATCTGTAACGCATTCCTAATACATTCCTAATTACTCTACACTTCAATTAATCGTAGAAATTCAATGTTACTGTTCAAGGTTTGGATACAAAAACTTGTTTATTAGGCTAACATTTTTGTACATGTTTGCTTTTAGTGTTGATTCTGCATAGATGGAATCATCACGATTTCTTAAGTGTGTGGAAAATTACGCAAACTTTACATATAGGTGTTAACAGTTTTGTTTTGATGAGTATGTTTCGAAGTGGGTTAGTTATACTGGCCTTTTGCTATTGAAGAATACGAAGAATATGGAATATGGATTTGACCCAATAAAGGCTCTACCAGATATGATTGCTCTACCACTAAACTAGAGTAAAAAAATAGAGTATTTCCGCCATGTTAAGAGTAACATTCAGAATGATAAAAACGTACTAGATTCTGACATAGCTTGAGTTACATCACAATTTTGTATCCTAAGAGATGTATATATTTTTTCTTAAGGTAATAGAAGGCAAACGGACAGAAGCCTCATCTGATGTTAATACCGCTATTACACTTATATTGCTAGAAGGCTCGCAAGTGCGTTGCCGGCGTTTCAAGACCATAATTTATTTTTAAATGCTTGCCAACGCTCGCCACACTGACACATTGGTACTAGAAAAATAAAATACAATATTTAATGTGACAAGCACTATAAGGCAAACATAAC
Organism: Pieris brassicae; assembly: GCF_905147105.1. Taxonomy (NCBI): domain Eukaryota; kingdom Metazoa; phylum Arthropoda; class Insecta; order Lepidoptera; family Pieridae; genus Pieris; species Pieris brassicae. The sequence goes on from NC_059669.1 coordinate 2,962,149, forward strand.
ATACACGAATACATATTTAAAAAAAATATTTACAAAAACTAGAGGATAAGGAAAAAGTGTGAGGGGAGCAACTATGGATATCCAGACCGTGTTCATTAGAATGTTCAATCTGGACATGGGGAGTTTTGGCAAAAACCAGTTCTTCTGAATGTAGGGACAACTACGATGATGGGATGCCTATGTAACACATTAACAACTACTTTACAATAAACGAAGCCATAATATACTATTAAATATATAATATAGCAGTTTTATGAATCTATTCAATAATGTCATATATGATAAGCTTCATTTTGGACAACCGGTTTTCTTACATAATCTGGTGAAATTGGAAAGCATATGTTAGGTTGATAATGGACTTTCTATATCTTGTCGCAAAACACCTTGTGACTTAATCAGCTGATTATGATAACGTGATTTACGTATTGAAAGGTTCATTGATGTTTAGCCTTTACTTTTTAAAGTAACTTGCAAGATGGTACAAAAATTATATTGAATAATGCGGTAAAATTAATAGCCATTTACTAATTGTGTCTATGGATAGAGAAGCGGTAATTATTGTTTATTACAGAACTTCATAGTATGAAATAAAATTTGCCTCAATTCCAGAACAATAATAAGGATTACCTTAAGTTATTATGTTCAATATTAGTGCACGACCTCAGACGGAATGATGGCCTCCTCGAGGTTCCTCCATTTGTCAGTCAATTGTTCCACTACTTTCCAATCTTTCCCCACCATCATATTATCTGCCATCTTCCCAGGTTTCTGATGGACGTCGTCTCTTTTTTCTTCCTATAATCATGACCTAATTTAACTATTACTTTTATAGAAAGTTGAGTTTTGCTTAACCATAGAGTGAAGAATATTAAACAAATATGCATCAGCACGAGTCCTCCTCCGAATTGATCCATGTGTACTCCACACAGACATCTTCGGTACTATGTTCCAATCTTTCCCCGCTATCTGTTTTATTTCTTTATCCCAGGTTTCTGATGGGGATCGTCGTTTTTCCATAATTATTCTGTTATTTGACTATTAGCTTTAAATAAACAGTTCATTACTCAACCATAGAGTGAACAAACATGCACGAACACAGAAGTCACATAAAAGGCTTACAAATTCTCAGTCTCAAAACAAACCATAACTAAAAGATAGTTAGTTACTTTTTTTAGCTTAAATTAAAAGAGGTCGATGTCACAAAGAAAACAAATGTATATTTGAAATAAAAAAAAAACGAAACTCAACAATGGTCACGTTACATATAATACTAGTATATTAGTTTAGTAACTAAACGATAGTTCTATTTACCTCAATACATTAGAGTCCCTAAGGTATTGTGATGCTTGCAACTGGCTCTAACGGTATCATAGTTGCATTGTCTCTTGTAATTACTGACAATGTAACTAATATCACTTTACCGTTTTGTGCCGTACATAATATTATGTTACTATGACAAAACCTTCCTATATGAAACTAAACTTTACAAATATATTTCCCTTTCAGTGATTCTAGTAAGCAAGATGTATCGATTCTGAAGTGTTAATAACATTGATTATTAGTTATCTAGGTGAAAAATATTAACGAAGAAAGTTTGAACTAAACATTTTCCTTACCTATACAATCCAATAATTCAATTATAATTCAATCGCAGAAATATTAATTAGGTTTGCTTAGCACGAAATCATGATGGTTTTACTAATTAAAATAAGTATATTTTAAATACATATTTGCCAATCTGTTATGCAAATTAATTATATTATTTGATCGATAATTTTTGGAAATAAACAAGGAAGAAGATTTTATTTAAATAAAACGAAGTTAAATATTTTGGATAAGCATGAATGAGTAATGAAATGAATTTAAAAATGACTACAATTATCGAATGCTTTCCCATTTCACGCGTTAAAGATTTCAAAGTCATTTTGTTAAACAAAAAAAACAGATGTTTATAATAGTTAATCGGGCCATTGTCCTACTGTAACCTCACTAGTTTGATGATTATCTGCAATATAATTTAACTCTTATTTAATTTGTTATAAATGCTATAATCGAGTGATAATATTAACTTGTCAATCATTACAATTGTGTGCTGTTGTGGCATACTGAACTTTAGCTTTTACTTAAACCGTGAGAACTGAATTTTCTTTAATGCAGCTACAATGGTCACTGGTTTGTCAATAAGCTGGGTATGGGAAGTATAAATTTTTTTATTGAATTATTGGTATGATTTTAATATAACAAATAGGCTTAACTTGATGTTAAGTGATACTGCCGCCCATATTCACTCAAATTAGCAGAAGGCTCGTACGGTGCCAGCCTTTTACGAATTGGTACTTGGTTTTAGACATTATAAAAAAATATTTTAACCTTTGAAATTTTTAATCGAGGTCGATATTGTGATTCTATGATAATTTGTGATTAGCTTGATAGATGAGAGTAAAATTTAACAATTAGCCTTTATTCATCCACATATTATCGACATACATAAAACAAAAATAGATAGGTATATATAGAATTTTATTATTCTAAGATGCGGCCTCTATCCAGGAGAACCTCCCCCAACTTTTTCCACTCTATTTTATTTTAGGCCGTCATTCAATTTTTATATAAAATATATGAACATTAAATATTTTATTTACATATAACCTTATCGTTATGTACTAAGAAATTCTCATGACTAAGTCTGAGAATCGACCTATGGCTTTTAGAAAATTAAATGTTATAACAATATACACTTTGCTTTGGGAATTCTAAGTTATTTGACATATAAAAGTAATTAAAAATACTTCTAAATAAGCTTGTTCTTGGTCAAATATAGACTTTTGAATATGTGAGGGCACGGATGAAAAAAAGCGGCACATCGTTATTGACGTTATTACTATGACGTCGTATTGTATATAATTAGAAGCCAAATTTTTCAGTTATCAGTCAGGGATTGTATAAACACGGTATATTTTTACTGTCATTCATACGATTTATCCACGTACGTTTTTCAATTATTGTAAACAAACTAAAACAGCACATACGATTTGTGTTACATCAGTGCATATAAAAATCCAAATGTTTTCACTTTCGTCAAACAACTTTGATGCTAAAGTTACTCCTGAGAAACAAATCTTTAAATTTTAATTCACCATATATTATATTTTATTTGACATTTTTTACTAATCATTGGTTTGATTTTAAAGATAACTACAATAAATAAAAACTAATAAATTTAACCTTTATTCGAGTACTACATTAGATTACGTTAAGTCCATGTCATTATGTTTTACACGTGACCTCTGACGGAGTGAAGGCTTCCTCCAAATTCTTCCACTTGTCTCTATCTTTCGCCCCAATTTTCCAATCAATATCCCTTTTATTTCATTTTCCCAGATGTCTGGTGAAAGTCCTGTCTTTTTTCTTCCAACCAAACCAAGTAAGGGTTTTTTTTAACCCATCCATCATCACAATTCCTGGCAATATGTCTGGTAGTGTAACTTTTTTGCATGTGTTACAAGTTTTTTGTGTTTGTAAGGCTTCGTATTACATCGTTTTTAACTTTGTCTTAAAGTTACAACCGAAAAATAGAATGTTTAGCCCTTTGGCATACTCCAATTTTCTTTATTAGCGCCGTATTGAATAACGATATTGATACTAAAACAAAGAGAAAAAGACATTTCTAAACCTTTCCGTACTTTCCACGCTCTACACAACATCATACCAATTAAAGCTTATCCGTTATATTACTTGGAACTGAAAAACTAACGTAGGCAAAGTACAAGAAGACATTCTCAAGTACATTTATAGACGCACATGTGAAAACGTCGCGTGCGCATTCGAGATTTCTTTTAACATTCAAGGAGAGATACGAATGATAGGGTTGTCACGCGCTTTTCATCATAATAATAGTTTTATAGAAATAATAGTTCTATATAGATTTAAACGGCGGTTAAACAGGCAACTCCTGGACTCCTGGACTGCCCTCCAATAGGCTACATTTCACCTAACATCAGGTGGGATTGTGGAAAAACGTCTAGTCCTGTAAAAAAAAGAAGATAAATAATTGAAATTATGTATTTTAAAAAATTTACTTTTTAAAATTCTAATCATTTCAGAACATGCTGCTTTGGAATACTGTTCCAGTGCCAATAAATAACACCATAGATATTTAGCTTGTGATAACCCTATTTGTCTCCATCGATGTTGTAAATGTTGAAACTCGGATACGGCCTTGCCTGTTTACTTGACCGAGTCGCGTTGGGATTTTAAATTATTAAAAAATGCATAATGTATGATGAAATGCATTCAATTGCACATTTATGAAGGTCACTGCTACGACTTAAAACCATTTAGAAATTTTCCATCCAAAACTTATCTTTGGTTTTCAAATGTCTGTATGTATGTAGGTCAATTCATTATACATTTCCATCACCATCCAACAATAAAGCAAAAAAATAATAATTTGATAAATAAATTTTACTACAGAAAATCTTATATAAATAAATACGGCTGTAAGGCATGGACTTTTAAAGAAGACACAGTTGCACAGACACATTTTTGAGCTGTGGTGTTACCGTTGCATGCTTCGCATCAGCAGGAATGACAGAATAATTCGTCGATAATTATAACTTACAATGATGGGCAAGATTCGAGGCAAGAGGTGAGGGAGTGGACCGGCTGGCGGACCACATCCACTGAGTAGCAGACTAGACTAGCCCAAGATACCCGGCAATTCAAGTTTTAAAGTGGCCTCTGAAGAAGAAGAATGTAAATGCCGCAGTTGTTTTCTATTACATGAAAATGGAGATTGAATTCTAGATAATTTTGAGTCTCATTCAATGCCATATCCAGGCGTTACATAACATCCTCGATCCTTAATGCTCAATTAGTTTATAATAGCTTGCATTCACTATGGGAACGCGGTAAATGCTAGTACCGAGCTGTTGTTTGTTGCGCAAGCGATTATCGCCCATGACACAATTATTGCTAATATGTATTAAAAGTGCATTTGTGAATATTACGTTTGATAAAGGAAACGAGCGTTTACCAAGCTTTTTAATACAAATAAAAACTCTTTAACTAATACCTAAAGAGGTTTTCTTAAAATCCAAATTTATTAAATATACATAGCTCGACGTATATGCAGCAGTAGTATTCGGCGAGGGACTGCCAATTCGTTTGAAGCCTCGCTGGAGGACCGAATGGCCTTGACAGGTCTGTTTCGGCTGTTTGACGGGCATAGATCTGCCAGAAAGTAGGAATTTTTCACGTTTAACAAAGGCCGTTTCTCTGCGAGGCTCCTACCTTGGATTTAGTCGTTGTGGCGGTGACATAAGATTGACAGATAGGTCTATAAAATAATGCCACATTAATCGTTCTGCCCGGAAATATTCCACAATATTTTAGGACTATGAGTTCCGTTTGTTGGTTGTATACTTTCTTATTTTGAGTTACCAATCTTAATAAACACAGAGACTTGTGATCTAGCTGTAAAGATATATGAAATAATTTATTAAAAAATCGTTGATACAAACTAACTTGTAACTAACAAACTACTTGCCTTCTATACTCGCCTTGTTTGACTTAGGATGACTTCTGCGATTTCTGAAGTCCATACACAATAATTCCTGCTTATACAAGTATAATATGGGTCGAAGTCATCACTTGTAATTAAGTTTTACAAGTAACCGGTTCCATTTTGCGACAAATATCGAAAATATTTCACCTAACGACCTGAGCTCGTGCAGGTGTTGCTAAATGTTAGATTAATGGATGGTAATTAAACAAATTGACGAAGTTTAAGGAGAATTGGGCTTTTTAAAATATAAACTGTGAATACGTTTTGGAGCTGTAAAATAATCTATGGATTTAAGTTTGACATGTGACATTTTATTTATCTTAGTTGTATCTGTCACCTTATTTTTTGTTCCTAATTCTTAATAGTTTTAGGAATTACCAAATTATATTTGAATATTTTTTTCTCATATTAATTTGCTTTGAGGGAGGAAGGACAAACAATAATAGAGGCATAACGTTTAAAACATTTAGCAGTAATGCTCTTTATGGGTCATTGTGGTTTCTCATGTCTCATTTCCTATGTGAAAAAATTTCCCAGCCTCTGGAAAGGCTATTCTTGCTTATGCAATTACCACGTGAGAAAATTATTAATCAAAACTGCGGTTGGTTGCTTGCCTTATAATGAATAATATTTTTTACAGTTTCCATTTATAGATATTGCATTACAAACAACTTTACATAACTTTGATTTCGCAGGCAATTCTTATATACATTAGGGAATTAAATTTAAAGACTTTGAATTGATTTTATACTATTTAGAGCAGTGATTCATAATTTTTTGTGCCATTCTAAAGCCCTATGTAACGAACATAATTTTTAATGTTAAATTTTATTGAAGTATTTTAAAAATCAATAGGGTATAACGAGTAAGAGTAGTTCCAAAACAAATTATAAAACAGGAATTCACACACAAAATAATGAAAAAAAAAGCTTTTTCTACATTAATTTAGTGCGTTTGATTTACTGTACAGAGATTTTATATTCAATATTTTATTAAGTTCCAATTTGGTTAGTTTCAGTCTCAAGAATAATAATAGAATGAGAAGACTCATTATATAATATCCAGCCGATTTCGATTGCCCCCTTAACAATCAATTTGCCCCCTTAACAATCAATTTGCCCCCTTAACAATCAATTTGCCCCCTTAACAATCAATTTGCCCCCTTAACAATCAATTTGCCCCCTTAACAATCAATTTGCCCTCCTGCGGGGCGTGGGCCCAACGTTTGAAATCACTGATTTAGAGAGTTTATTCGTTTTATGATATTTTAGATTAGCTGTAATTCTCTCCCGGCTTCGCTCGGGTAGACAATTATTTATTGTTTTATATATAGCCTTTGTTACTCAGACCTGGAGTGTAATGGTCTCCTTCTGTGGCCATGTAATGCAGCAGGAGGCTGGTGAGCTATTGAGGGGGAGTTCTGGGGTTGACTGTAGACTGGCGGTTCAAAGCTGGGATCTCGGTCTCGAGTGGCCTGAAACCGCAGGTCGTGATTGAGCTGTATGTCGGGTATAAACTCGGGTCCCTTGGGTAGAATGGCGAACCACGCGGGTCCATCTTAAGGTCGTGTGTTTTGTTGAGCTGTTTTAGTGGCTGCTCGCTACCCCTCTAAATAGCAGAGGGCTGTAGACCCACCCCATAATCCCCGCTTCAATCGCTTCAAGATTTATTCTGATGAATTTTTGATATACGTTCAGTTAGTTTCAGTTTTAGTTCTGTTTTAAAGCTTATTCCTTATAAATATAAAAAGTTGAAAACTTTCACTTTTTAAATATAATATAACCTGGCGTGCCATACTGCGATCAAGAAACCAAAATACATTTCGGCATTATGTAATTATTTAATACTTGAAGTGTCTCTTGATGACACTAGATTACTTCCGATGAAACTTTCTCAGCCCATTTCCGTTTAATGACAAGTACTTATGATCGTTGTTATAGGAAGTAATTGTTAGAGGAAATACACAAATGCATTTTATCTCATTAAGGTTGAAGAAGTATACGCTAGATGTTATCTAGACCCATGTTAAAAAAAGTATTATGTTAAGAGGTTAGGGGTGGCAACTCCAAAGTCTTTTGAAGTCTTCTGCCATCTATAAGGAGCAGATGGGGCTGTTGGTTACACTGGGTCAATTGCGTCTAAAAATTAATTAACTCAATGCCAGATGTTATATAACAAAAGACACGCTATCTATGCGTGTGTGTGTGTATATATTTTATTGATTAATTATATATATGTATATAATATAAAGTAAAGTTTTATTATACGACAACAGCAGCAAGATTTTAACGTTGACGTGGTCATTCAATGTTGAGTGACCACGTCACAAATAGAAAACTGAATAAAAAGTATTGAGGTCTGCACCGAAGCGTGTAGCGTCTTGTGATTGTATCGTCATTGTTTATCGTAACGCATTAAATACTTTATAATGGACGCTCTAAAGACTAACGCAGATAGAAAAACGCATTAATAAAGAAATAGTTCGTTATTAACCAAGACGCATTGGCTCTGTGTAAATTTTCTTCGGTGCTACTTTTGAATCGGTAACGCGACGTACTGGAGCAGTCGCGGATCACTTGAGTGTCTTTATGGTCATATATCGATGTAACCTCACCATCTATGTTCCGTTTTCGGACTTCCATTATTATATAAACGCGCATCGAAACAAGAAATCGAATTTAGTGCAATTTGTATCGAAATCGATTATTTATTTCCTACTTCTAAATTTATACTCGTAGTACTTACTTCAATATATATATACTATAAGTACCTACTTATTAAGATATCTTAATATATAATTTAATAGAAATATAATGTACTTTACCAGTGTAGGGCCCAAAGAAGTAGACCCTCGTCATGTGTGTGTCACAGCACAAAGAATAAAATATAAATATAAAAGCTTTTTCTTCAACTTTGATTTTGCTTGACTCTTGTACATTTGAACGCCCATGGGGTTACAGGCGCTAATTAAAGATTGGCGCCTGGTAGATAGTGCCGGTGACCCCGGAGCTGGTGCTTTCCTCGATCAATGAATAATTATCGCAACACAGCGAGAAAATTCTGCCAGCGTTAAAGATACACTGCCACAGGGACCATACTTTTTAAATTTGTTTTAATTTTATATTTATCAATGTTGAATTCTTATTATTATTACTATGTGTATTAAGGATATTGTAAATACTTTATAATTGTGTATTGAAAATAAATCGACAAATATATGTATTAACTTTACAATCTCAAAAAAGAATATTTCCTGTAAACATTGTACATAATTGTATTGTCTTCTGTTAACATAGCTTTTACACATTAAGAAAACACTTTTTATACGGATTGAAGCTATGTATTATTATTATAAACTTATAATTACCGTCACCACGCACGCTGTAAAGCACGCGAAACGTCGGAAAAAAAATTAAATTTAAAATTATGTAAATAATTATAAGTTTATAATAATAATACATAGCTTCAATTCGTTTAAAAAGTGTTTTCTTATTGTAAATAAATACAGAGAACTATAAAAATGAATCGTTCCCAATTATCTGACATAAAATGTCACAGTTATGCTAAATTATTTTAGATTCGCCTTGCTTTACTTTCAAACTTGCATTTGCCCACGCGGCATTTTATCACGTAGTTCAGCGGTAGTAATCTTTAAGATGAGTTTTAAAACAATTCTTATCGATACTGTCAGAACCGTAATGTTATATTGGTGGGCTATAGTTGGATTGCGAAAGTATATGCGATGTGGGGATAACAGGTACTTTAGTACAAATATAATGTATTGGAAGTGCAACTCTACTTAAAGGGGGATTAATTATGAGGTACCGTATTTTAACCCCACCCTAATACTCTTTTGTGCGCAAAAACTACAATGAAACAAAATATAGTAAAACCCGAAAACCTGCAAAGAAAAATTTTCAATTACTTGTGTGAGGCATATAGGATTAGTAGGACCAATAAGTTATGTTTAATTTAGCTATACTATGAACCTTTAAAATGTTTTGTTAAGAAATATGATTAAAGTTTGGATTGGTTTTTAGTAACATTGCAACAAACATTGATTTAAAACTTCAATTGGGATATATTACTCCACCGAACTGAATAATTAAAATAATGTTCAAACGATAATAAATTATGAGAAACTTTCATCTGAGCTAATTAGACGTTGACTCAATCAGTGAAGCGAAACCAACAATTTTATATAGACACCGAAACAAAAACGACTCTTATTGTTCGGAATAAAGGTTATAAAGCGAGAAATAAGTTAATTTAAAAACAGACAGATGTTTTTCGAAACGTCTATTCTAGTGGAAAATCGTTTTATTTCCTGACAGTTCAATAACCTTTCTTCGGTTCGGTGCCTATAAATGTAGAAAGAAAATGTATGGCCTAAAGAAATCTATGAATATTATATATAAATTGCATATAGGTCTGACTGCAAAGATACGTCTGACTCTAGTACTGACTACTGACTCTGACTATACTCTTTATTAAAAGTCTGGCAACCCTATCATGGATGTTCAGAGTCTGTGGTCGCCCATGTACTGTGGTTGTCATAACATAGTTATAGACCGACTTACACGACGTTTGATTACCTATGCTAAAAAACGGTTAACGGTCCGATTTTTCATGTTTTGGTGCCATGACGTATACGTACGTTTCAGTCGCTAAAAGCCGATAATTGTACTCTCCTGCTATTTAGTACCACAAACTGAAAGCAGGTCAACTAAGTTGTTGTTAAAATTTAGACTGGAATTATGATTAATAATATATACATTCACTATTATGAATGTGGCTTTAGAATGAAGTTATGTACTTGCTCTATTAGATTTGAGCTAAATTAGATTTTTAATATTTCGCAGAATATAAAACCCATGAAAAATATCTAGCTACCTAAATGCTATTTGTTTCTTTAATATTCTCGCTAAGTGTGTAATTCTCACTTCACTACGTAGATAAATCTCTATTGTCTGTTAACAAAGCTTTGTGACGCAATTTCTTTGTTTTTAAAGTCAAGGACTTTATCGTGTCTTTTAACCATTTCCAGTTTCTTAGGACGTGTGTAGAAATATAATCTTAGATTTCATGATTGTCTAATTCGTATAGTCACGAATCGTGATTTACATGTTAAATGCTTTTGGGCGCGAGTGACCGTTAGTTTTATGGATTTGGTGTTTTTTGTACGAATGCATGAACTGGGGCATTGTACTTGATTTTTGTTAAATTCCAACGGTCACTGAACAATATGGTAATTTGTGAAATATTCTTTATGGTTTTGTAGCATACATTAAAATTTTTAATTATTGCAAAACAAATATATTTCTATGGTCTGATTTCATTACCACTAAATTATTACTTAGAATTAGACCTAAAACTGTGTTCGCCCTATATTTAATTACATTTTAGAATACTTTTAAAGCAAACGATACAGTATATTTTCTTAATATTAACTCTTTCTATCCTATAACGGTTAACGATGGATAGTTAAAGAGTGCACCTGCCTCTTTGTACATATATATACCTCATGGCCAGTTTCACTCGATTCGCCGCTATAGCCAAGTATGAAGGATTCGTAGCCAAATTCAAGGTTACACTGGGGTGTACGAGATCGCTTCGATTTGACCAGTTCTGAGATCCGGCTGCGGTTTAGGTGTCAATGTCGTGGCAAAGGATTGTTGATCGTGAGAATGTGATTTAACCCTTATATTAAAAGGTATAATTAATATATGCGCTTGCAGCTGCTATTTGCGTTACAGGAGTTATTTTACTATAATTACTTGAAGTATTTAATGATGTATTAATGATGGGAACACAGTATTTCTATTTCAGCAATAAACATAAAACAAACGTGAACAGTAAAATATTGTTAGAACATTTCCATTCATTTTGTCGAGCAAACAATTTTTATGATAATAATAAGATATAACAATAAAGTAACGGAAATTATGGAGCTAGACAAGCGTATAGCAGACTTGTTATATAATTATGAATTATTTGTTTGTTATGTGTTTTGTAATAAATAAATATGAACCAGTAAGAATAACATTTTGTATACATAACAACGATTTAATAGTTGATTTGTAATTTTTTTATTGAGGGTACGTTAAGCCTGACACGTCGTCGAACTCTTCCTGGGTTTAACCTTCAGATTCGTTAACAGAAACATGCGCTAAGTGACTTCCGTATGTCAAAAAACGTGCTAAATTTGTCATAGACTGACATACACACAGTGATAAGATTTTTTTCTCACCGACCAGTGTTAATTGTGCAAATAAACAGTCTTTTATGTACAAAAAGTATTTATACTTCAAAACTTTATTTAATTCGCCTGATGGAATACCGTAAATGACAACACCTTAGTAACCCGTGACGAGCTTTGTTGTAAAGTTCGCAAAACGAGACACTAATTGAGCTGCGGGGACTTTGGAAATTATGTTAAGTTTCGCTTTATAACTAAGAAATGTTAACGAAAACTGGAAGACGGATCACCGCCGTACATTAGTAAATTATTTAGGCCAGACGTGAAGACTACAATCATAACAGTATCCATACATTACTTTTACCTTGCGAAACGCATAAGATTGGATTCCATTTTAACTGTAAGTTCTATCATGTTTCATATCGAGTTACTGTCACTGTAACCGATATTAAGCGGGTGGAGTGTGACTTGATCGAAATGAATTGCAACACTAAGGCATGGTTTAAACTATTGGTTGAACATCAAGACTTACACAATGAAATTATGTATTTTTTTATGTGACAGGACTTTAATATCCAGTATATATAGATAGATATCGGGTGTGTTGCCGACCTTTCGGGGAATGGTACGCTCTTTTCTTTCCCCTAATTCGTATCGGTTTGGAAATACCTCCTTAATAAGCGATGTGTTCTGGAAAGGAACATCGAATGAAAGGATGAAATTTTGCATTCTGCCTCGAATGGAATTTAGCCGCAAGTCCAGACAATTCTTCAGAACACTCAAAGTATACAATCAGCATGAGTCAGCGCCATCTGTTTTCCGGCCCCTTTTTCTTTTTCAATTTTTTGTACATCTGAGTTTTAATAACGCTTATGCATGACAAACACTTAACCTAATTTGATAAAAATTAATTTAATTTTAGCCCTTATTCATATCTAAATCAGGTTAATTGCACTGTTTTAAATGAAGTACTCTTTTGTCCTTTTCCACCAAGTTTCATTAACGCTATAGTTAAATGAGACAGATCAGTTGCTTAAAACGGTGTAATTAGAACGATATAGATTTTATGAATAATGAAAAAGTTTTTAGTAGTTTTATTGGCATATTTTTCGACGATGTTATTAATAATCAGAGCAGTGGTTTTAGCGTGCGACTCTCGTCCCTGAGGTCGTAGGTTTGAGCCCCGGCTGTGCGCCAATAGATTTTCTTTCTATGTGCGCATTTAATATTCGATCGAACGGTGAAGGAAAACATCGTGACGAAACCGGCTTGCCCTTAGACCCAAAAGCCAACGGCGTGCGTCAGGCACAGGAGGATCACCTACTTGCCTATTTGATTGAAAAATTACCATATAACAGATTCAGAAGTCTGAGGCCCAGACCTAAAGAGGTTGTATCGCCACTGATTTTTTTTATTAATTCAAGATAGTAATGAAGATTTGAATTAAGACGAAGAAACTTTATTCATAGGGTTATACAATTTTAAAAATAACATTTGACTTAAAGAGCTATATCCCCCATCGAAGAAGCATTCACCGAAGAAAACCAGACTGATCGGTACTGGGCGGCTCTTTTAGTTTTACTCCACGTCATTCTAGCTTCCTCGTTTTTGATATGATGCTTCGTTGCTTGGTCTGGTTTGGGCGGGGGAGGATTCCAGTCGAGCGCTTCCTTGACAATGTAAATATTTATAATCAATGACATTCAAATAAATTGTTTATTTCTTTGTTCTCAATAAAACCTCGGAAGTCTGTATTCAAAATTAAAACTATACAATCGCTATTATATAAAACACTCAGATTAGAGCTTTCGAAAGAAGTATACTAACTTTCATATAACTTTAAACTCGGCATTTTGATTAGCATTCTGGGGTCATAAGGCCAGGGGTAGGTATTCGAATATACGATAGAAGCCTTTTCTCAAGGTCGATGACGAAAGAAAATTCGTATTCAGTCTTGGGAAATTTACGTCACTGAATATTTAATTTCTATCGTTAATATGCAAAAATAGGACATCATTAAATCGAAGGATTTGTTCATTTCACAATTTCATATATCTAAAATAACACTTTTATTTTAAACTTTAAAGACATCGCAATATTAAATTTACGCAAACCACGTGTGCACGAACGCACAATTCGATCAAAAATATCTATATTTTGTGACCATAAACAAAATAGAACTTTTTATATAATTATAAATTAACTCAACGCATTTAATTAAAGTTAAATAATCTAATAATAATAAAATTTATCTCTTTCGCTTTCTTCTTCTTTGTACTTTGATTTATTAAGAAGTGAGTAATACGTACCAATGCTTTAATTTACATACTGTTATGCGTAAAGCAGTTATAACAGTTATTACAGACATGATTGTAACAAAAACTAATTAGTGAAACGATCTTACGTGTTTCCGTGGCTCAATCGTATGAAGATATCTTGTGAGAAAAAGGAAGCGTAACTTTCACCCGCCATTGTAGTATGTTGGTACATATTTGTCTAACAATTGAGGCCTGACTTGTGTCGATTTCGAATCTTCGCGTATGTGTCGTCGAGATATACTGCGTGAAATATCTTTACGTAAAATGTATCTTTGTACGACGGGAACAAGCCAGACGAAAAGCCTAAAAAAAAGAAGTCAAATGAGGGCCATAAAGTAGTGATTGCGTTGTCTGCTTAAACGTGTTCCTTTTTAGAACTGAGGTTGACAATTTGTCTCAGAAGTTATTACCAACATTTTTTGAGCGTTACAACGGAGAGTTTTGGATTTAATTCTTCATCTAATCATCAGTGATGTGAGCAGTATTGGCCTAGTGGCTCAAGCGTGCGACTCTCATCCCTGAGGTCGTAGGTTCGATCCCCGGCAGTGCACCAATGGACTTTCTTTCTATGTGCGCATTTAACATTAGCTCGAACGGTGAAGGAAAACATCGTGAGGAAACCGGCTTGCCTTAGACCCAAATAGTCGACAGCGTGCGTCAGGCACAGAAGGCTGATCACCTACTTGCCTATTCCATTAACAAATGATCATAAAACAGATACAGAAATCTGAGGCCCAGACCTAAAAAGGTTGTAGTGCCATTGATTGTTATTATTATCAAATCACAAGTAGTTTAAATCTAAGCGTAGTTAAAATTTCACTACTAGTTAGTAACGTCTTAAAGGTAACACACCACATATATCAAAAATTATAAAGCCGGCAACGCTATTGCGAGTCCTCTGGCAATTTGAGTGTTTATTAACATCCAATGCCTACTGCCCGTTTGCCCCTAGTTATATAAAAAAAATGTTTGGAGTACATCGCTATCAGATTGCTTGAAATATATGCATTACTGACTACTTAATGTTCCATAGGTAGTTCTTTAAACCTTACAGAAGCTTTTAATCATCTTTCCGACCTCAGACCAACTAAAAATTGTACGACCACGTTTTATTACCGCGTAGTATTGTCGTACGTGTCTATTTGTTAATTCTTTTGTGTAACACATTTTCAAGCCTTAGAAAACGTTACCACGTCTAGCTTTACAAGTGTTTTTAAATTGTTATGTAAATGATTTCTGACACCAAGCCTTCATAGTTTCACTTATTTTTATTTTTACATAGTCATTGACCTCGTAAATAATTATCAGGGTTTTTATAAATTTTTGTATCTATCATTCATAACCAGTGTAGGAAACTGGTGAGATATTTTAAATCTACTATGGGAAATGATGTATAACGTCCCAAACCTATTCGCCATGGGGTTGACATTTCCATTATTATGTATCACTTCTTTGACGTGTCTTTAAATTTACTACGAAACCATAAATCCATAAATCTCTCGTCTGTCAATTGAATTATACCACTGGATAGCTAAAGAATTCACTACTATATACGTCATCACGTTATTTTTCTGAAAGATTTGCAATTAGTATAACTTGTGTATCGGAGAAGCTGTTCGTTTCAGTTTTATTCATCAAATCAAATCAAAATATCTTTATTCATATAGGTAAACATGTACACTTATGAACGTCAAGAAAAACAAATTAAATTAACTGTAAATTTACATTTACAACCAGTTCGCAAGTCAAGGGCGTAGAGCGGGTAAGAAGAACTGGCAAGAAACTTTCCGCCACTTTTTTCAATCCCCAAGTTTTTAATACAAATTGTTTGAACTGGAGCATCAGCTGTTGTATAAATATATCTATAATAACTTTATAATAAACGTATTCAGGTACAACACACGATTGTGTGCAGGACCTAGCCACTCCCCATTTGTTAAAATATTGGTCAGTACTAGTTATCAGTTGTTTGTAGTCTAGGGACTGAGACATATCGTGACGAGTCTTCGGTTCAAAGATACTTTAATTTCTCAAAGAATTACGTTCACTTAGTAAGAAAATTTAAGGTTGGTACTAACGTACATTCACTACTAAGTTAACATCATGTTATCATATTATTAGAAAATGTACGATATTCTCTCTGTCTTATAGCGATTGTTCCGTACGTACAAGTTAGACGCACAGAAAAATGTAAATAACTTGAGTATGGAACGCGTGATACCGAGTAAGAAACGTTTAAACATTAAACAAACAATCATAAACTGTGATTTAGGTTCGCTAGACGTTAAATAATATGACACATTTTTTTTTTGCACAGATAATCCAACCATTACACGCGAGTCTGTTATTAAATAGTTAAACATATAATGGATGAAATAACTATGTGTAATGTGGTTATTAACTTGTCTTAAAATGTCATGCTTATTATAGTTTATTATATCAAAAATAAAAGAAGAAAATACAAACATAGTATATTTAAATAAGTTCTCTAAAGCTTGACTTCATTACAATTTTTTTAAATTTTGTGCAAAGTGCCACAGATTCATGGCAGTAAGCATAGATTTGTGATATAAAACTATAAAATCAGTTTTAGCCAGCATACAATTTCTTTAATTCATAGTATATTTGTAGTTCCAGTGAATAGGCTATCTCGCTCTTAAGCCTATATCTTCTACACTTTTAATACTTGTAAATAGTGGTTCACGGAATACCTACCCGTCCAAATCTTTCTAGCAGGTTTTAAGTACGTAGTCCAATTAGTTTCGGAATAATAGCCACTAATTCGATCATAACCTAGCTTTTTATTACCCTTAAAGGTTTATTTTTGCCATTCGACAATAAAGAGATATGTATACGCAAGATATAGTTTGGCGAGATGAAAAACTAAAGAATCAATGTAAAATATCGCCTGATTTTTGAAGACTATTAAATTACACAGCACAATTTAGGTCATACAAGAAAATGCATACACTCTAAATCTCAAATATAATCTCTAACACTATTACAAACGGAATAAAATCCTATGTACCATAGGGTCATTCTCAATACACAACGCATCGTCATTGACAATATGTGAATAGAAAGCACGTGAAAATGACATTACGCGTGGATTAAATTTGGTTAAATAGATGATGAAAGTGATTTTCTATTGGCTTGTTTCTAGATCGTTAAGAACAAAAGAAAAGCTATCTCCGTCAGAGCTACGAATAGAACAATAGGTTTATTAGCAAGACGAATATTCCTTGCATTTATTGCACTTCTCCTTTGCTTTGCAAGCATTTTAAATTTTTATGTTATATAGTAGCTTAATGCTTGTATAGATAATAATGTAACTATTGTTAATACAAATAAATTATGAAAGACTATTTATGTACTTTACCTTGCGTGGAAGACATCACTTGTTAGCAAAACGTCGCTTGTTGTCATTATATTTATAATTTATCGTTTTTAATTTGTTTAAAAAATCATTATGGTCTGCACATTCATCAACCTGATTATATAAGACTCATAAGACGAGTTCGATTTGTATGTTTACTTAATGATTTTAATTACACTAGGACCCTTTTTAATTTATGCCATTTTCTGTTTTTGTTATGATGGTTACGGTGGGTGAGTTTTGAGTAAATAATAGAGGAATCACGACATAGAATAAATAATATAGGTATTGAGATTCTATTACCATTTACAAGTTTTTAATACGCATATAAATAAATTTAAGCAATTACTATATTAAGTACAAACTAGTATTACAGAATCTTTAACGTTGAAGATAAGATCTCTTAAATATTTAAAACATTGCGTTATAATTATTATAAATACAGCAATCAGAAGTATCTAATTTCATTATACAGTAAGTAGATAATTGTCGAATTAAACTTGTTCAAGCCGGATATAGCATTATGCAACGTTATGTTAATGTAATAATTGTTTTCCGTTTAAGTTTAAGATAAATACGGTCGGCTAATGAATGTTCAAAAAAGTTACATAAAATTTGAATACTGCCGCACCCAACTCTGCTAGCTATGGAAGCTCATTAAGAAAGTATTAAGCACACTATCGCTTGGCATCATTACAATTAACATGCTGATTTTCTATGAAATGTCCTCTTAAAACGTTCGACTGTGACGTTTAAGACTTGTATTTCAGATTATAATATTGGTGTAACAGACATACTGGACTAGGGTAGTGAGGCGATTACCATTTTCCCCTGAAAGGCAAAAAGATTAGAACAAATCATTGGAATAATCTTATACAAAAAAAGCCCGTACCGCTAAAACCTTCTAGGTCCTGTTTCGTTATCATTTGTTTTTTGTGACATTCGCTGTCGACTTTTTGGGTCTAATGTAGGCTAGGTGATTTTCTTCATCATCATTAAAATCGAATACAACAATTAAACAACTATTATATTGCTATATATATATGCTTGGCCATTTTCGAACTAGTGAAGTCTTTTGAAAAACGATATATGTGTAACCCCCTTTATCAAACACGGAAATTATTGAGTAATTAAAAATGATATAACCAATATTGATGTAGTTCAGTGAATCAGTGCAGACGTATAAGGTATGGTGCGCAAGAGTTAATTGCTGGTTACAACGATTAGAATTCAATATGCGTATGAGTTCAACGTCTTATGATCATGCCTATGGGCGACATTGGTCTATGTTATAAGCGGAGGCTGTCGAATTGACAAATCAATTAACAGGTCAATGCAAACTTGGATCATGGGTTTTCTCTACGTAGTATAACTGAAAAATAATGTACATTACTATAGACTTTTTGATGTTTAGTAAATTACAATGCAATTACTTCAAATCGTCACAATTTTATCTTTCAGATAGAGTTCACAGTTGGTCATTTTTATGTTACTTTTTTTCCTTAACACGAAAAGTCACATACACACGATGCACTTTACTTACCTGTGTGTCCTAGTTTTAGTTAAATTCAATAACAGTTTTTATAGAGCAGGACGCAAGCATGCGGGAGGCTCATCTGATGTTAAGTGATACCGCAGCCCATGGGCACTTTCAATGCCAGAGAGCTCGCGCATACGTTGCCTGCCTTATAATGTCATGTCATGTCTCAACGTAGGCCTCCTTTTTTAGTACATCAAAATTAAGAAATTTTCTGGTCGCACGTAGTACACACTAAAGTACAGTACAGCTTTAAGCTTTTTTAATATAATTCAGTTATTGCTCGAATATAACCAACGTCATGGATCGCTTACATACGGAAGAAACAATTGGATTAATGGATGGATTAATTTAATTATAGTCGTAAAATTATTTATAAGCATTTCCGCTTCGCGCCTTTAGAATACGTCCGGTGTCAGTGTACTACTGAGATTACGTTTGCGTAACTAAACAATTATAAGATGTTTTATTATTTATAATAGAAGAAGGTATATTTAGGTTTATTGAAGGTACAGGATTTAATGACATACAAATAAAGATTATATACAGCTAACATACATATACATGACAGTATCGCAATACAGCGAGGATTTTTCTTATATTCTATGTAGAATGTAGATATTAGTTCATACTATTAGTATTTAATAGTGATCTATATCTTTGAAATTGAACATATTAGATTTAATAACCAAAGTAAATGTTGTTTAATTTAAATTTTAAATAGACTACTACCATACTTTTACGATTCAGAAACGAGACTTAGCGCGAACTATGATTTCCGTTTGTCAAAATCCAATACCTTTTTGACGTACGGGAAAAATGCAGGGCCATGTTGACACATCAGGTTTGCGCGTGCCTTTCTAGCTAGAGAACTTCTTCTAGTTCTAGCTAGAGAAGTATAGTTAGTAAGTTTAGTTAGAAGTATAGTTTAGTATTATTTTAACTCACTGTTAACACAAGTTTTCACACCAATAATGAAACTATAAGTTATAAATAAAATTTCATTTTTCTTAGCGTATATTATGGTCTATCTTACGTAATATGGAAATATTTTAGCGATAGTTCTATATCTTCTATAACGTTTCCTACAACTCGTGAGAAACGAGTTGTCCAAATATGCCAAAGATTATTGTAATTGAACTGACATACACATTAAACAACATGCATATTAATTGCGCCAAAACATGTCCGATTACATAACTCTGATAGTTATTTAATGAATAAACTATCTCTTTCCCACATACGGAATAGCATATTCTCATCTCACGCACGGCTTTGTCAAAATGACCAAACCTGTCTGATCACCTGTTACTTTCGTTATTTTCACTTTCAATAAAGCAATGTTGCATTGCGTTACCTAATTTGGTTGGGCGTGTTTACTTGAGATGTTATGTATTATATAAATTTATTTCCAGGAATAACTGTGGAAATTTCTGTACTCACGACAGGTACAGAATTAGAATTTTAAAATTAGTATTGTGACAGTTCACATGAAAATTCGATTTATTTACAGATATAGCTGACATTTGACATTTAAGTTTAAAAAGCAACAGACTATAAACATTTGTCAAATTCATAAGCAAGCACAAGTGTGTTTTATAAGACGGATACAAATCACTCATACTTTGAAGTGATTTCACGTACGAATTATACTTCAATACGACAATGTTAGTTTTTGACAAAAAGTATATTTTCCATTTAATATTTTGTTAATTGTTTATTTTAATACTTTTGTTTATTTTTAGATACACTGCTCAACTTATTCCCATAATAATCTTCGTGTCATTCACGCGTAGGAGATATTTTTTAAATCCCAAAGTAATTACGAGACCACTGTGTTTGTATTATACGAACAGTGACGTTTAAATTGTTCCAAAACATCGTATAGAAATTAAGTTTCCGGCCAAGCGTTTATTTTAAATATATAATAAAATATTTTTTTATTTCAGATTTTTCTGCTGAAGTTCGCACCTCTCTTTACGTTCAAGGTAAGACCTTTGTTTTTTAACCTCGAATTACATCACCTTTTTGTATATATGTGTGACAATTTTAATATTTGTCTTTGAATACAAATCACTATTAATAAAGACAATAAAGTGCAATGTTTATGATTTTTCGATACATAGATCTATACACAATTTGGGGTTGTTTAAAATGTGCAATGAACAATTCGGAGATCGCCGTTGCATATGTACTCGTAAATGATGTAACTGCTATATAAAAAATAAAAATTTAAATTATGACTAAAAATTAAAAATCTGTATACAAACTATCGAATCGAAAATTTAAATAAAAACTATGACGCCGCTGTGTTAAATGTCAAGAACATATAGTGACAATTAATTATATATTCCTTCGGAAAGGTCGTGAGAGTAGAAAAAAATTGCAAAATATACTCTTGACATTGGGTTTGCTAAACTTTTTATCCAGTGGCGTCTTATATATATGCATCTTGTTTGGGTAATATGTCAAATTCCGGGTCCACATTAAAACAGTTCATCACTCGATAATGTATTATGCAATAATACATCCAATGTGGTGGCGCATGCTTAACTCCATGAAAATTAAATAAAACATGATTTGTGAAATAAATAAAAGTACAAATTTGTGGCTTTTACCTAATCTAACCTAATCCCATGTGTATGTTATAAGCTCATCCCAAACACAAACACAACTTAGAATAAAAAACCTAACCTAATGTAATTCACTGGGAGCTGAGACTAGAGAGAATATAATTTACATCATGCATGTAATATTATCAGTTTTTTTAAGCGGTACAAAACCATGTGTCTACTTAATATTACTTAGGGTATTAAAAGTAATGAAGATAGACGAAAATTTGGACCTGTTTTGATATAGCCCCGAGACAAATTTACCCTCTTAAGTTCTTTAAAGACAATTTTTATATAGACTTTTTTTTCACAATAATTTGCCGTTCGGTAAAATGTTAATTGCGCACATAAAAAACAACATTCATAACGTCGAATTTTGCTTGATTGCTGACTTTAGATACACATAAAAATCTTTAAAATATAAAATAATTGTATTATAAAATGGTTTTGAGTCAAAAATTATACGTTCATTCCACATTATTTAATGAAACTTCTTGTTCACGTGGTTACATACAAAGCCTCTTAATGTAGGCTTTAGGCTCAAAATATCGCGGCGCGCACACAATATGCCTGCGGGCGAGAAAGGTTTTTTGGCTAGCAACGGCAGGCACACTCCCATGTATCATTGGATATATGCTTCTAAAACAAGAAAGGTATATGAAAGACAGTAATCCTTAAAATATACAATATTTTTGTAATATATATTATTATTACATGGTATACAAACTTGTGTTAATAATAGAAATAATTATAAGAAAATATTCTTTGAAAAAATTTGAAAATCTTGCTACCGAGTATCGCATACACACAACACAATATATGTAAATTGCTTTTTAAGATGATTTCCAGATTAAGTAGTTGCTTGTGTTCCGTTTACCCTGAGGGTCTTATTATAAGCACGATAGCATGCAGTTCAATAGTTCATCATTACCTTTTAATGACTTTCAAAATTGGCGTGATGGTTATATGCTTGTATAATTTAGTATAATTAAGGTTTAGGTTTAAGGATTTCGTAATGAAATTCGTGTTATCAGTATGTATGTGTGCAGTGGCTAGTTAGTGGCTTCAACGTGCGACTCTCAGATGAAGGTTCGATCCCCGGTTGTGCACCAAGGGATTCTCTTTCTATGTGCGCATTTAAAATTCGCTCAAACGGTGAAGAAAAATATCGTAAGTAATTCCGGCTTGCCTTAAATACAGAAAGTCGAGGGCATGCATCAGGCACAAGAGGCTGATCACCTACTTGCCTATTAGATAAACAAATGATCATAAAACAGATACATAAATCTAAGGCACAGATCTAAAAAGGTTGTTTTGCCACTAATTGTTTTATCAGTATGTAACCGTGCCATTCTGAATACTGAGATTTGTGCACCAAACCGTCTTGTATGATCCTATGTGCCAAATTAAGTCGCATCCGTGCGCTGCCCGTATAGTTAAGGAAACCTTCGTTTTTTCGGTCCGTAAATCATGTGTAAGACTCAGAAGGCTGAACATTTTGCCTTTGAAAAAAAACGGTTATTACAAGTTTAGTATAGTCATGTTTTTTTAAGAAATTTATTGCTGGGTTATTAACATTACACCAATAATATCGGTCTCCTATATTTATTGATTTGTGCTATGTTATGTTATTCAATGTCCGTATGTCCTCACCGCGTATACAAAATATTTGTTACTGTGTTGATCTCTATTTTTTATATAGTAAATTTAGTTTTAAGAATCGACGCCTTTTAAATTAGCCTTAATAAATTAATTAATGAACTAAAAATCATTGCTGTTGCAAAGTGGTTAAAGTTTGCCGGTGACATGTTACAGGACTTCTATAGTTTAATATAGGCCAGTCTCTCTCCACAAACATGATCAAAACCTGCATGTTTTCTAAATCTAGTCCAATTTAACCCCGTCTGCGCGTTTTCCGCTAATAAAACTCCCTTTGTCGCTACTCCCCTCTTTGAAGGCACTCTCCTTAAAGCCTCAGCTAACATCGGAATATTGGGCGTTGACATATCGAATAACGTCCAGTTTCGCGGTCATTTGGAAGGGAAGGCTAAATTAGCCTCCAAAAAGCTTGGTGTGCTCAGCAAGGCGAGACGGTACTTCACTCCGGGCCACCGCTTGCAACTCTATAAAGCGCAAATTCGGCCCGACATGGAATACTGTTCTCACCTCTGGGCGGGAGCTCCCCAGTACCAGCACCTACCACTTGACCGTAATCAACGAAGAGCGGTTCGAATCGTCGACGACCAATCACTTTCCGTGCGGCTTGATCCCTTGGCGTTGCGTAGAGATGTTGGGTCCCTCTGCATCTTCTACCGCATTTACCATGGGGAGTGTTCAGAAGAGTTGTTCGGTCTAATACCCGCAGCTGAGTTTCATTATCGGACGTCAAGGCAAAATACAAAATACCATCCGTATCACCTCGACGTCCGTCGTTCTACAACTGAGCGTTTTCTAAGGCAGTTTTTGCCGCGCACCACCACTATGTGGAACCAGCTGCCCACTGAAGTATTTCCGAACCAATTAGACTTAGGGTCCTTCAAGAAAAGAGCGTACCAATTCTTGAAAGGCCGGCAACGCACTTGCGAGCCTTCTGGCAATGTGAGTGCCCATGGGCGGCGGTATCGCTTCACATCAGGTGAGCCTCTTGCCCGTTTGCCTGCTATTACATAAAAAAATGTAAACCTATTATTTTAAAGAAGCATATAGACATTATTAGTATTGCATTTACCGATACTGGTAAAGGGCTTATAGGTTAAGAGCAAACTCAAAGTCTAAGCTATCAAATCGTTGTTCATCCTTGTCCACTGTCACTCATGTCAATTACTTCCTACGAAACATGCATCAGGGCTGTCCGTCAAAGTCATAATCTATGTCTAGCCGGAGATGTCCATTTGCATTAGTGTAAATGCAAATCCCTGATTATTATTAGTTTAACTGTGTTAAATTATAATCTAGTTCCAACGGTAGACATGTTATTATAGTGGATAGCATTACATACGGCTTGTAAATGGTGCTTTTTTATATTAATAATGTTTACGTACAGCCTTCCTCGTAGTCCAATAAATTATTCGTCGTCGAAAATTAATGCACGATTACCTAACGACTAATTAAAGTCAGTGAAAAATCTTAAGTCTACTGACTTTTCATAATTTATGTAAATCTATATCAAAGACAATATATATAACTGTTACACATTCTTCTTCAGTAGCACTCTTCATTTTTCTCAACTCTCTCCACTCTTCCCTGTCTTCGGCAAGCCTTTGCGCCTGGGTGATGGTCAAACCCATAATGTCCTTTACTTGATCGGTCCAGCTGTAATCCTAGTATTACTGACAAATTTTTTAAATTATATATTTTTTTGTTTCATTTTTAATAGGTTATTTCAATTAGCTAGAAGTGTATAATGTTTATAAACGTTATTAAAACCATACAATTATTTAAGGAATAATATTATACCATGTTCAAAAAACCTTGTGTAACATAATTAGTGACCGTAGTTCCGTAAGTAGCTTTAATTATGATAACATGCGTAGTTTATTTTAATTTCAAATATAAAATCCCAATTTCCAAATGTAAAAATGGTCACAGACTGACAACTGACATTTCGTTAAATCAATGATAATCGAGCGAAAAGAGACATTGTTTTGTTTTAAATAAATTGTATTGTATTATGATAAATTTATAAACTTAAACTAACAGAGTGTTAAAGTCAATTCTTTTAAATGTGTGTTCAAAGTTCTAAACATATTTATTAATCTTTTTAAGCTGACAGCTGCAAATGAATCAAGTTTATCCTTTCGTTCTACAATTATTTATATAAACTCAATTAATCGCCGAGCAACCAGAATAAAACTAGCAAGAAGTGGTTTAAGTATTTTATAAATAGCATGAGAGATATTTACGGTACGGACTTGACAATTCAAAGTTCTTGTGTTTCTAGTACCTGTCATTTATACAAGCGCAATATTGACACTTATGTGACATTTAACATATGTATATGAGCTTTTTTATTTATTTATTAGTAATTTTACAGCTAACATACATATTATAATACAAAAGACTCAGTCAATATACAAAGCCAAAACAGATTATATAAATAAACAATAGACTATGAGACAGAAAACTTAAGTAAGTACATTAATAGACAAAAAAAATTTCTTTTTAATTAATATGAAATTTAACATTAAACAAAAGCCACTTAATACTTCAAAGACGAAACTAAATAGTTACTGCTAAACAAAGTGTCTTCCGGCCTCTTCAAATATTTCCTCACATCTCTTTAGTAAGGTGGAAAATATCAACATCCTCACAATCAGTGTCATAGTTAGATAAAACCCGAAATATTGGCAAATTATGCAAGCAATTCCTGTTCGTTCAAGTTACATGGAACAATTGTATCTTGTCGCATACTTTCTTAGAGAAATTAACGCCAGCAAATAAAAATTAAACTATTTTGTAGGACTAACCTAAATTTATATATTATCTATTGATTAAAATATAGTGTTAAACAGCAACATTCGTGTAGCATTCTGTTTATTCTAAACATTCATTTAAGAAGTGCTCTATATAGATTAGGTATCACATTTATTCACTTGTTTCATTGTTTTTTTTATTAAGTCGTCTAATGTCCGTCTGATAATGTTTCGCCGCCTTTCGATACTATACTATCGTATATCGATACTATACTTCAAACTATAAAGTGGTGGAACGCCACGTTGGCTTATAAAAATACAAACAATAGAAAATTATTTAAAATTTCATATTTTTTAAATCTTAAATTAAGATAAGGTCAGAGGCGGTGGTAATAACATAATTGCAACATTTCAAATGATCGCGTGACCACTTCTCGAGTTATCACTAATCAGTACGTTGTACGTGAATGCAAGGTTCTTAGATTCGGCAATTGACTGCAAATATTTAAACGATTTATAATATTTCCGACTATACGGTCCACACAAGGCTAATAATATTATGGTTACTAATTTAAAATACTAGATCCCTTGGAGGATGGGACCGGCTTTGGTATGGGATACTACTTGTGCATCCCCGTCTTACCTTCCTAGGACAAGCACAAAAGCTGGAGCAGAAGCAGAGCTTTCGGAAAAAATGAACGGCTTAAATATACTTTCCTCCCACTTTGATTTTGTTCCCATTGGAGTAGAGACCTTTGAGTCGTGGGGTTCAAATTTACGGGCTCTACTTAAAATTTGGCGTCTGGTAGATAGTACTGGTGACCTTTTTAAATTTTCTATTTTTAATTATTATTATTATTACTATGCAGGTTAAGAATGTTTAAATACTGCACTACTATATGTGTGTTAGTAACAAATATTTGTTTATTTACAATAGTAGTTGTTTTCGATGCATTAAAGACTAAATCATTATTAACTATATTTTAATTTTCAATAATATTATTTTGCATTAATGACATGCGTCAACTATGTCCCGTTGTGTCCCTTTTAACCTTACCGTTAAGTAAATAAGTCACAAAAAGTTTGCTTTACATGAGGTGATAATTACTCAATACTGAGAATTGTTAATATTTGTGAATTTTCTTGAACAATAATTGGTTTGTTTATTTTATTTGATTTGTGTTTTTGATTTTTAAAGCCAAATTATAAACTTAACGTCTCCATGATTAAGTGCTTGACACTTTGCGTAATGCCCAGAAATCCCATTAAATTCCTGCGAATGAATAATATTGATAATGTTACAGCGATCCAAAGCTAACTATAGAGGGTTAACGTAGCCTTCTATAAAATCCTCATTGCCAACATAAAAAGTTTAAAACTTGAAATGCAAACCGTGTTTTTATGTATTATACGCGGCAATATTTTTGACTTAACAAAAAATAAGGAAACATTCAACGTGACAAATTAAATTTAAAATATTAATAATGTTTGCTTGGACTTTGCGCAGACGCACAAAAAATAGGATCAGACCGATATTGATATTGAAACAAAAGAAGTAGGTAATTGGAGCTTGTTACCTTTCTTCCGTGTTGGGAGGTCAGCCGTGACCAAGGCGAATTCTTCAAGTGAATAGATTAAAAATGGCGGCCATTAAAGGGCAATTAAAGTTATGGATTTTGTTCCTAGTTTTTATTGCTTTACGGCATAGTTTGTTCGTTTTTTGGCTTCAACTTTCAATTATTCTCTAAGAAACCATTTTTTTTTAAATGAAACTCATTTCAGGCCAACTTTCGTATCTTAAGTTACAATCTCTTGAGAGAACTCAATCTCTTTAGTAGCGTTTGAGATCTGGTTATCCACGCATTTCTGGAGGACATATTATATAGATACCTAGGTAGCAAATATATTGTTTTCTTTTTTATTCAATTGACACGTGTTTGACTTCTTTTATTCCAATTATAAGCTGCCTGTTCTTGGGTCTTACGTATTTCGCTACGCTAACATCTTCGCAAGCTTCGGTGCTAGTTATCGAAAATACTGATAGAATTATCTCAAGATTATTGTGTAAATGTCTTTCTCATAGTGTAGAAATACGGCTTACTTTTCTATGACTTAACCTTAAAAGTGTTAAACATACTCGCAGTTTCTACAGTTTATAGAAATTTTCATTGTTGCATGTAAATTGCGGATAGGAAGTGGATAAAATGACTACAATCTCATTTAAATGACCTCGCCTACTTTCCTTGGTGCCTTATAGCATTATGATTCCATTATAAAACCATTAGATAGATAGCTCTGCAGTTCTGTGTAGTCCCTTTCGAAATTGAGTTTGCATTTTGAGTTAAAAAGCGAGCGATTATCGTCGCGTGGAAACAAAGATTTTAATATATTTACGCAATTTTTTTTTCGTTATTTATGTTATCAAATTATTGTTATACTGTTATCAAAATATGTTTTCTTTTAATTTTTAAGCCTTCAAGTTTAAGAAAAACAGTGTGTTTGTTTCGTTATTAGACAAGCAGGTGATCTTTGCCTCACACACCCCGTCGATAACTATAGTTTGGGTCTAAAGCAGTCTGGTTTCCTTACGATTTTTCACCTTCACCGTCCGAACAATTGTAAAATGGGTAAATAGAGTGTCTGTTCATTCGTGTACATCCGGGGATCGAACCTATGACGTCAGGAAGAATTCGAAAAGAAAAAGGTCGTTCGCTGAAATCACTACGCCAATACTGTTATTCAATAAGTTCGGAAGGCCTATTAAAATGGGTAAAGATATTCACGAAGCCTTTCGAATTTTTAGACTGAATGATTTTAACTAATAACTAATAATTGTGCAAATGAAATAGAATCAGAATATGGTCTAAACTCTAAAGGTTCTCTTGGATACATTTTCTATTTAATATTCTATTAAGCATAACTTATTAGGTAATAATATAAAATGTGTACATCCATGTGTGTGTATACGGATACTTAATACTTCATTGGATACATTAGATTACACAATACAGATGTTTAAGTAAAACAACTATAAGTACCATCAGATTAGAATGTATGAAAACTGTGTGCAATATATTTTGCCGTTATTACAATAACGTACACAAGTTCATATAACACAGAGTTGTGAAATATTACTCCGCAAAAATCACGATTCCGACATTTCAAGCATCGTTTATGGGCTAAGCTTGGCATTTGTACGCATTCCTTATGAGTCTCCTACAAGTTCACTTGCTCTATAACGTATTCAACACTTGTATAATGTATTTAGAATTTGTTAATAGAATTTCGTTGGCAGACAGTCTGATGATATATCTGAGTTTCAGTAAAAATAATTATCAAATCAAACTGTCTAAAGCCCATGGGTTTGAATTGGAGACAAGTTAGCTTTTTAATATAAAAACGTTTACTGTCTCTGTGGCTCAAAAGAAGTCCTTGTTTCTCTGTATAACAATTACATCGTTCGTTTGACTTAAAATACTTCTACCATTTAATTTTTTTGACATTTTACATTTGACGGATATGAAATTTCTATTGTGTTAACTAGTTTTATTAAAAACAATTTAACATAAAACATTATGCAGATATGAAACAATATATAATTATAAAACAAAGCTAATAAGGAACCGCTTATCTGGGTAGCCGCAGGTGTCAATAATTCATTTTGTCCTCATTATCAAAGTAATTAAATCGTAATTGCTATTAATGACTAAAGTTAATTCACTTTCCCTTGTCATTGTGTGGGGTTTGGAAATTAAATAACCTTGACTTTTTTATATTCATTTGTTTCTATAGTCCAAAGTATTGAGTATCAGTTTTGATCAGACTTAGTTCGAATAAAACAAAACAATAAAAACCTTCCATGTGTATACTGTGTGTAATCTCTCAAGTTCTTTAATATTAAAAAAAATGATTTATTCTTCATCAGTGTGACCTACACTTCCTAAACAAGACATTGGAAAATTAAAGAACTTGGTCATTTTATTTTCTTTAATACAAACATAAAAATTAAAATTAAAATATCATGCGTCTGTTAATACAGACTATCATACCAGACCTTATCATATAGTACCAATATACTATATAAAGAAAAATAGAAAGCTAAGACTTATTACTAAAATAAAGATACAGGTTTGCATGTTTGAGACATGTACATGCCAGAAGTGAATGAATGTGATAACGTTAGGAAAGGGATGCATGTGATGGGAGGTGGGGAGAGGTTATCCTTGGCGCGACAGACTTCCTTGTGCAGAGGCTGTTTCTGTGCAGAGTAGTCCTGGAATGCGTGGGTATATCTTCCCAACCACCAGAAATCCTCGAAGCGTCCAGGAAACTTCTGGAGCGCACCAGACTAGCCTAATTAGCCAGGATTTTACGTACAGCGGACCTAAATACATATAGGAGTACAACAATATATACAAGACCATGAGGGCAAGATTCAGAGTTCAGACTTAGATTTTTGATATATACGAGTCATAGTTCGCACTAAGTTTCGAAATTAAGATCAAGTCACTGTTTTATTAAATATTGCATACCTGCAACAACAATCTGAAATATTTACAAACACTTTGACATTTGACATCGTTGCTCGCCGAGGTCCAGCTAAACAAGTTTAGATTGACATTTCGTTAGCCTCATACGGCTACCTGCTACCATCTCGTCCTCGTATGCCCTTTTCTGGAATTCATAGGAAGGAATCGCAAGACTTGATAAGAAATATTACAATATTTATGGAAAATTATAAATAGGAAACTAATAGCGCATGATTTTTTTACGCTGGTATAACGGTAAAACTTTTGATTGACGTTATTGTTTTGGTAATTAATTACAATAACGTTATGTTTTTTTTATTAACATGTTTGTTGTTTTGCATTACAATATAAAAAATGAACATCATTAAATTATAAGGAAGGCAACTGGTGGTTATAGTTAACCCTTAGTACACAGATTTGCTTCTAATTGTAATATAACTAAAAACTGTGAAGGG
Organism: Pieris brassicae; assembly: GCF_905147105.1. NCBI lineage: Eukaryota > Metazoa > Arthropoda > Insecta > Lepidoptera > Pieridae > Pieris > Pieris brassicae. Next base: position 2,993,153 of record NC_059669.1, read on the forward strand.
TTATAAAAAATAAACGTTTGAACCGTTTTAACTAGTCGCCATGTGTCTTGTGACAATTTGACGAAAACAGATGAAGTGTGCGGATTTAGTTTAAATTTTCGATATAGGTACTAACGGAAGCGAAATCCACAGTGTATTTTTAACATATCATTTCCCTATAGAAAATGTTATTTACAATCTCCGCTGGCTCTGTGACCCGAAAAGCCACTTGGCCTCCGAAATGAGAGTCTTTTAGCGCTCCCTGTTCTGTGCTACCTCCCGCTAATTGCTGGCTTTCAGCTTCAGCAGAAAAAAGAAAACGTCAGGACCTGTGTATATTTCACCTAAACAATACGTTCCGGAACCACTAGAGGTCGTGTTCTTGACATTTCAACACCTGCTTCATAGAATATATAGATCTGAGCGCATTGCAAAAAGTTCGTGAATGACTCCCACACCAAAAGCATTGCGTATTCTCACGCTGAGCGACAAACGAAAGTGAAATCGTTTAATTAATTACATCTGAAAAATTAAGTTCAAAACTTCTATGAGCGATGGCGCAACACTTTCATTACTTATGCACGAGATCGTAAAGACTATTACGTTATCTCGTTTTATTTACAAACGCCATTGTAAAGGTCTGGGAAGATTGCGAAAAAAAATTCGATCATACTTTCATCTTTCTCACTTTTGTTTTTGCGTTGCTTTCACAGTTGAATGTTACTGATGTTGTGTAATATTCTATATAAATATTTTGATTTTATTATGTCTGCATGGCATTGATAGATTAATTTTTACCAACTGTTGCAAAATTGTTTCTACTCGGCCCTTGGGTTGATGGATGACGTGCGCTTCTTTGGTATATTACTTTTGTTTAAAAATATATAAAATAATTTATCTGATACAGTAAGAATAAAAACGAGCCTAAAGAGTTTTGTTATTTAAACAATGGGAATACTGTACTGGCTCAAAATATATTTCTTCAAGTTAAAATAGATATATAGAGGTTAAAGGTTAAAGGATTATAAAAGATTGTATTAGCTGTTATTATTAGCAATGATATTTAGTAAGTCCTACTATCCTTTTAAATCACAGTGCACTTATGGGCCTAAATCATACCATAAATCGGTGTTATATGTCAGGCTCATAACCAATTTTGGGGCTTTGGGGAAAAAACTAACCAAGAAGAAGCAGGTACAGAACTTCAGAGTTCTGTCAGGGACAGAAAACCTCTGTTCAATGCCAAAGGACGCTATTTTCTTTTCACACTTGTACCATAAACTTGGTGGTAACTAGCAACCAGCCCTGCCTCCCCCGCATAATATAATACTAACTCGTAGTTTTCAGGCGAAAACTCGAATATTCTTCTAATTAATTTACCATTTAGAAATAAACATTAATTCTGAAATAATTGGTTGTTTTTTTTAAAATAAATATCGCAATTAAATTATCATGCCATGTTGTAATGTTAACAGTCGATATGTACGTGGTATGTTTGTGAAATTGTGCCTTCTCAAATCAATTAAGCTTAAGTAAGCTTGCTTATTAACTACAGTAATTGCTAATTACTAATTACTTAGACCCAGTTAATCAGTGTTAACGTGGCGAAAGCACTCACAAATACTATAACTTATGGCGTGTTTGTCAACTTGTATTACGCTTATTTGTTTTTATGTAATTGCATTGGAATACAGTTTCTATGTCCTTAATATTTTTTTCTTAATAGGCATATAAGGGCGTACTGGCACACATCGATATTTGTTTCTTTATTTCGATCCGTGCTGTGTCTTTACAAGCTATTATTAATTAAGTATTAAGCACTTTAAGCACAAGAAATTTGGAACCACAGATAGAGCAACCAGTCGGCGGATATTTTGCTGCGAGCCGGGCAGTTAAGATTTCCGTTTTCAACCGCTGCCAATGTTAGACCGGAACTGGAAGTCCTTTTAAAAAAAGAATGTAATTTGTTTTGTAAATTAATATTGGGGCATCATCTAACAATATTCACTGCGTACTGACTGTTATTCAGTTCAATCATCTGCCTATATTCGTAGCTGTTGATGTGTAATTGAATAACCCTTTCGAGGTTACTCCTGATAATTTTAGGGATGTGTTACGAACGTACGCCCTCAGTATTGAGAGTTGTGTTCGAAGTAACTTGACACCTATTCTATAATATTAAGACTTTTTTGTTAGAAATATTTTGGAGAAAATATTGTTAGATTCTTATTGGATTATTCAAAGAGAAAAGTTTAATAGTTTCATTTGCTTCATCACAGTATTGCAATTTACAGTTTTACATACGAGTACTGCAGCTATTGACCATCTTTGTGAGAGGCTGGTGCCTATAACAGGACCTTGAAGTCCTGTGGTAACAGTAGCGAGAGATAGTTTAATTTAACGTCTACCGGAAATGACGATAATTTTTTTTCTGTTGAATCGTAGACAACGATTTTTAGAAATTTAGAAAAAATTGTTGTACTGTAATTGTATTTTGATTGTCACTTAAGGAACAATTAAGATGAAAAGATTATGTGTGTGTGACGTTAATGACTGTATACTTTGTCTGTAATTGAATCTTGTCTCACTCGTCTTTTCATTAAATACTTCATAAAATAATACTTAAAACCTAGAATTGAGGTTTAGTGTACACAATCTAGTTATTGCAACAATGTTATATGTATAAATGTCAAATACCAATGACTTTGTATGTCGCAATAAAATGTTTAATATACTATGAAGTATCAATAAAATATTATGCGTGTAATAAAATTTATCTTGGCCTTTGAAGACTATACGGCGATGTCAACAATTGTTAATCAATCTGAAATTGTCATATTTTCATACATATTAAATTTGTGTTGAAAACAAATATCTTGAACTCTTGGAACTGGAAAAAACTTCACGTATTAAATAGCATTTTCATTCATTAAAAACCATTACACAAGCAGTGTGAATATAAATGAAATAGATAGTTAAACCATAGATTTTTATGTTCATAACAGCAGAAGTGCAAGATTTACATAAGCAAGATCATGGAAACCGGAAACGTTTATCTCTCATAAAATGGACTTTTGTCTGGTTCTAGAAAATCGAAATTGATATAGGCACGATTGTAGAATCTGTCATATTCATAGTCAAATCTTACGCGTGAATGAAGGAGCGGTTACTTCATTATATAAAAGAAACAAAGAAGAACTAGACAATGCACGGAGGTGAACGTTTACCTCCAGTTTGATTGATAGGTACAAAACGCATGTAATAACATTGTTATATTTGATAATGAGCTTACATTATGTGACCTTACAGCTGGCCTCACGTACGAATCACGAGATTAGGGGAACGACCTAGTTTTATATGTGATTTTGATGGCCTACATTGATGTAGATTGATACCAGATTTTGGAATTGTTCCACGGCATGATTAATACACAACTTATAAGGATGATTTTTATGAAACCTGGAAGAAACAAACCACAACAACAGTATTTATTAGCTTGAATGCCAAAAACAACAAATTTCAAAGATAGTTTTATTGTATTATTCATATAGGACTACAAGCATGTCATTTTACCTATAAATACTGATATATGTAAGTTATTGTATTCGAAGGAGTGCCGCTTACACTTACGTACTGCCCGAATTTTTCTCACCCATGCCAGTTAAAATAGAAATAAAGTAGACTTTTTTTACAAGATATATTTCATATTTATATTTGCATTTGGCTAATCGATTAAGAAAGCAGTAACTCACTATAGAAAGCCCTGTCACCTCCAGCGGTGCCCAAATGTATGTAACATAAAAAAAACGGGATATTTGTCTATATTTTAAGAACGACTCAGACTCACCTTATTATCGATATATAATTTGTTCTAAATAATTCTATATCCAAATTAACATTTCATACATACGTTTACACCTACGCGTAGATGTTACATAAATACTATATTACATAAAATTGATTAAAAATCCAACTCTAGGATATGGGCGAGCCCATTTTTTTGATTAATGAGATGTTTGCCAGGCTAGCTATTGTTATTTAATATTACGTACATTAAATATATTTTCAAACAATGACCCGTGATCGATAATTTCTTATAACTCTAGGTAATTTCATCAGTTCCGGCTCTCTAAGCGAGACGAAGCGTCATTGAGTCTAATCAGAATTTTCCGTCTTTCAGTTCATTGCACATTGAAAGTACATTTTATTTAGCAGACTCATAAAGAATACATTTTGGCATTTAGATCAACCATAAATTATCGATGATATATGCTTTATGTGCTAGATCCAAGGCCCGATATAAGTAAGCATAATCGTTTCGAGCTCGACTTCTTTTGCTGTTTCTGTGGGGGGAGGGGGTGTAGACTTGTATAAAAGACATCTTGGTGCCCTGCACATTCATGTCTGTGACTCTGTCAGAAATTCCAGTGAAGCTTTCAATTTTTCTCTGGTATAAATTTATTAAAAAGTCGACTCCATATTGACCTTAATTAAGTCCTGGCACAAGGGAGTACACAATGACTTTATTCTTAAATACTTGTTCCTAAATGTTGCTTTTTCTATAATCCAATAATTATATTGTGATTTATATTTTTTAGACAGGGTTCTGCCATTCTGTGTACTAACATACTCCTATTTATCTGCCCGTACCACTGTACGTGGAAAGTGGAAAAAAATATTTTTTTAATTAAAACAATGTAGCGAGGCAAATAGATTTCATTTTTAAAAGGTTAGATACTTTCTGCCTCTTCCTAAAAACGGGACCTTATGAGTTTAATTTCAATACAATAAGATGAACAATTGTTACCGATCCTTATCATGTACAATAAATCTTAATCACTTAACGAAGGCAAGAGGAACTATTCATCATCCCGTTTCCTAATCGAAAATAATTTAATAGCGGAACTATAAGATAAATGGTCTGTATTGTGTTATTAATGAAACAAAGCGTTGTTATTGTGTGATAGAACTCATGTTATTACTTGAATAACGTCATTTTAGGTGTTAAAGTGTTATAAATGACAAGTTATGAATACACACACAATTCCTGAGTTAAACGTACAACTTCGATAATGTGTTACGGATGTTTTATAGTATATCAAATTTAGGTTATCATTTATTAATTTAGGTAACACAATGTAACAAATATCAATAAAGAAATACATATAAAATGCTTCTAATTTACGGATTTACGTTACGTCTAACTTACATTACGAGAAGAACTGGTAATAAACTAGAGTTTAGGCGTAGACGCCACTATTTTTAATCGCCAAGTTTTGTGTTTTACAAAATGTTTGTAAGGAGCTGCAACTATTACACCATGTTTCACATGATAGTAATTAATTATACTAAAAAAAAAACAAAGATTTGTCCTCTATCAGTCTCGTGGGAACAACACGCAATAATATAAATAGATAGATTGTGTATAGTATGAGAAGGAGAATCAATCCTGAGGTCCAACGCAAGACCACTATCCCGGCTACCACCTATACATTTGTATTTCTATATACGCAATAATATGCATTAGACCCGGAAATTGACATATCTATAATAATTAAAGAAAGAAATTCAGAAAAATAGTAAAAGTTAGTAGTAAGTTAAAAAAGTTTGTTTTGAAACAGGATGTCTAAATTGTTATAATTCTAAACAGCTGTCGGATTGGTCTTCCGGGCAGGTGAATCTACACCCTCATAGTCATTAAACTTGCAAAAATAAACAGAATTTCGCTAAAGAAATGGCTGATTTTTAAAATGTTTATACTAACTTTAAACCGAAACGAACTATTGCAACTTAGGAAATAAAACTTGAAGCGGGAGTTTCTTATTTTAAAATATTTTGGTACGTATTGGAAAGCTAAATATATGAGAAATTCTTAGAAATAGTTGAGAAGTTTTGTTTTAATTGGTTCAATACATATTTGTATTGGTTTTGTATTTTTAATCTGTTAAATTATGTTTACGCTTTGACAAAAAGAGACAAATTTTACACTTAAAGTTTTTAACATAGTAGCAATTCTACAAGCATATATTCTAGACATTAGTGTTCCCATCAACACATATTTCCCTCGGTACACGGATTATTTATGATTTATATTAGAAGGAAGTATTTGCACCAAGGTGGTCCGCCTCTCACTGTCCACACCCATTATAACCGGTACATGACAATAAGTATACAGTTTTTGTTTCATCTTAGATTCTTGTATTATTGTATTAATCTTCTCATTAAGACTTCTTCCCGATAGCTGATTGTATTTTTGATAGTACTGTTTATCAAAGCCATACTAAGATTTTATGATATTTAGTAATTTGCGATTTCTTTTTAAAAGAAAGAAAATCTTTACTATATACAGCATATTAAGGTAAAGTAAAGTGAACTGGCCCCCATACTGTGATTCCCTGTGTTGTGGGCAGCCAGTCTCTTCCATTTAACATAAAAACTATATTTACCTTTATGATATCTACATAACACACATATATAAACTACTTTTGCACAATAAGAATATTTTCTGTATCAGCATAGGACAGGTTGATAATATTCTTTGAGATTTTTAGTAAGTAATTGGACTTTTGAAATGTTAGTGATAATTTTGTTTTTAAGGAAGTGGTTAAAGATACCAGGGCCTCGGAAGGAGAGAAAGTTGGTCGAAGAAAGTGCGTTTTTGTTCGTTTTTATATATAGGTCTGAGTTGTGTTTGATGTGGTGTATTGGGGTGATTGTTTCCAAAAAAGTGATTAGTGATGATGTTGTTAGTTGGTTGTTGACACAATCAAAGCTGCAAAGATATTGTTTCGCGTTTTGTTTTACATCAAGATCAGTGTTTTGTCGTTTGTTGGCGAATACAAAATGTATATTAAAAATACTTGTGACGTGTCTTATACTTACATACAACTTAGCTTAGACAAAATATAGATTCTAAGCTAAAAGACCGCTTAGCTACCGTTCACGGCTTCTCAAGTTTCTCTGACACAATGTATGCTCAATATGAAACCACATGTAGGTCGCTCTGAATGATATTTTTAGTTCACCTAACGGTGATTTAGGGTCATAGGTCTAGGTTTTACTTTATAGTATCTCTCTAATTGGGCATGGCAAATGGATTTCATAGATTTTGTTATTTTTATGAGGTATAAGACTAAACCACTGAGGTTCGTCCGTATAGGTTATATTTATATATATTATAGATATACGAAGCAGCAGTGTTGGCCTAGTGGCTTCAAAGTGCGACTTTCATCCCTGAGGTCGTAAGTTCGATCCCCGGCTATGCACCAATGGATTTGCTCTCCATGTGCTCATTTAACACTTGCTCGAACGGTGAAGAAAACATCGTGAGGAACCGGCTTGCCTTAGACCCAAAAAGTCGATGGCTTGCGTCAGGCACAGAAGGCTGATCACCTACTTGCCTATTAGATTAACAAATGATCATGAAACAGATACAGAGATCTGAGGCCCAGACCTGAAAAGGTTGTAGTGCCATTGATTTTTATAGATATACGAAGGATACTTCTAAATTAATCAAAGATTATTGACATATTAAGCTATTTGCCTACTTCGTCAAACAAGGCTTCTTAAATATTAAAATCTGATCTCATTTTGTAGTGTTGTCATTTATACGGGTGTGTCATAAGTTTAGATAAAATGTATATATTATATATATTTTAATAATACATGTCAATATTAATATATACATAATTACATATTTAATAAAATAATAAATAATAATGTATAAGTTTATCTAAAGCAATTTAAGTCGAAGTTAGTAAAAACATTAACATAGTTCCATTTAACCTCAAAACAAATTAAGGCAAGATAAGGCAAGCAGCGCAATAAAAATACTTTTTAGTACTTTTCGCCTTAGTTCATCTTTAGCGGAATAATTTCTTACGTAATTTAGTTAGATGGACTCAATACCAGAAAATACGAAGAGATGATTGCACAAGATTCGCTTTACATATAGGATTGATTACCGTAAGCCCGCCGAGTTAGTCTAACATATTTCTGTCTTTATTTAATACAGTCAAAAACTGCTATAACCACATCAAAGAGTAGTCTCATATTTGGTCGTAAAAACCGATAGTCGTAACAGCCGATGACGTTGCATTAAGTACTTAATACATAGACTTCAGCCGGGATCTTTTATTTTCGTCAATATAACCGGTTGTTCTAATCGTAAATGGTTTTAACTGATTTTTTTCTTAATAACCGACTTTAAATAATAATAATTTATTATTTATATTATTTACCTGGGGTTTTTTGACCTGCAAATATGTAGCATTGTTGGAATTGAATATTACCGACGTATAACATTCTATTTTGGCTTATTTAACTAAAACTTTAAGAGATTGACGCTGCATCATTTCATCGAGATGATAATAATAAAGTAACGAGAATAAATATGTAGCCACCCTAATAGGTTACAATTATTTATTATATCCTTTCATAATAGTAGCTTCATTACAAACAAATCAATTTTATGAGACTGGGGCTGTTTCTTAAGATGCAATATATGTGGGGTACGTAAGGATCATATCGTTTTTGAAATTTGTGGACGAACATACATTTAATTTCGTGCTTGCAAGTAAATAGATCACAAATGTTACATTTTAAAACGCCTACTTTTTGAAGATAGTTCTGTGCTCAACCGAGTGTGGGACAACAACGAAAAAAAAAGTTTACAATTGATGTACATTTAATAAATTAAATAAATAAATATTTAAATCACAATAAATGCGAATTTTAAATATCCAGATTAACCGTACTAGACTTCATCGTTTGAAAATCGCTTTCTTATCGAAGCCTTAAAGAAGCCTAAATAGAACATCATACACAAATGCCTCCTTTTTAAAGATTCTGCCCCCAACCGAGTGTAGGGCAACAAACAAAAAATTAATTACAATTATTATCTACATATTAAATAAGTATTTTAAACACAATAAAAACGGAACATTTTAAATATCCAGATTAAACGAACTAGATTTGATCGTTTAAAAATCGCTTTCTTATCAGGCTTCATCGGTTTTCCATGTCCAATTTGCATTTTCAAGTCTATTTACTGAATTGTCATAGTGTTCCGGCATAGAAACTGGTTCAGCTTATTGTACCGAGACTATTGGCTTTCTATACTTTATGTAGGTAGTTAGGTATTTGTTAATAACGTGTTGTTAGAATTCCAATGTAGATGTATTCTATTATATGTGTAGGCAAGTAAATTAATGAATAATTAATCAATCACCTGAAATATTTATAGAAATAACATTTACAGATTGTTATGTTAAAGTTCTACAAAACAATTATTTCAATGTAATCCCGAATAAAAGTCCGAATATGTTCTAAAAAAAATCTTATAAATATTCAAATGGCAAGCCAAAACTCGCGCCTTTTTTCACCGACTAACAAATTCAATGTTACTATTAATTAAAACATATCACATATAAGTTTTGACACATGAATCTAAAATAAATATTTTTTTTCCCATTTATATTTACGAAAGAATATATATATTCCAGTCTAAAAAACCACTCCAGCGGCTCCGGAAAACCAAGGCGGTCGTTTGAATGGATTTCAAAGCGAAAAAACAATTGAATGTGCGGCCAATAATCCGCGAATAATAGACCTAAGTAAAAGCTATCATTTCACTGACAAGATAACGGTAGACTTTATTGATAGCAGCGCTTGCCGTAGTGATTTATTTTGCTTTGCTGCGTAGTTCGTGGTTAGTACTAATGGATATTTTATGTGTATCAAATAGCTGATACTTTCAAAGTAGGATCACGAAAATTATCATTAATTTGTTCTGGAACTTTCTAAAAGTATAGACGATTGTTGAATTTAGACAAAAATCACAATTTGGATTTACAAATATTGTCTACGCTAAACTAATAAGTTTTTTTATTTTAAATTTAATAACCTTGACTCATAATTTATTGGAATTTTATGGCACAGACTAAGTAATGGCTTTCGCTTTACCATTATGGAATGTTTTATATAATAATCGTTGGCGCTACAACCTTTTTAGTTCTGGGCCTCAGAAGATTAATAAATATGTTTCATGATCATTTGTCAATCTAATAGGCAAGTATCACACTCGATTTTTTGGGTCTAAGGCAAGCCGGTAACCGGACGACGTTTTCCTTCACCGTTCGAGCGATGTTAAATGCGTAATAATGCGTAATAATTAATAGCTTTCTATGTCTTTCTATGAAAGTCCATTGTTGCAGCCGGGGACTGAACCTACGTCCTTAGGGTTGAGTGTCGCACGGTGAAGTCAATAAGCCACTATGTCAATACTGCTCTTTATGTCGGAATTTTGTATATAATTTACAAAAAACAAACACCGTTTGACATTTGGGTGTATTTTCATTACAGCCTAAATTTAATTGAACAATAGAGCCTTTCAGTTTAGACAGTGTAATCCTGATTGTCTTTTAATAAGGTCGTACGACGTTAATAGAAACTGGTGTTAACTTGAAGTATCAAAGAATGAGATCACCAAAATACGGAAATGCGAACAATGCAATTTACTTTCATCTATTTGTAATGTGTCCGTTTTTCAATGGACCGATTTGATGCTCTGTTGAACGTAAGAATGGCTTTCGGAATGATGAATGGAATTCTGATATATTGCGACGATTTGAGTGAAGAAAATTGAATTACTTAACTAGTGAAGGGTAATCGTAGATATTTAAATAGGGTTTTTTGAAGGACAAGGAAATCCAAGTTTAATATGAATATATTATGATAGTCTAGTCAGGAGCAGAAGGCTTACTAGACTACCCGACTACACGAAACATACGTTTCTTGAAAAATAAATCGCACCCTTAGTTGAATTGAATCGTTCCGCTCCGCCTCGGTTTCGAAATTAAATGCATTTTATTAAATTCATGATAATGATACTTTATAGATTTGTGGTTTGATCATGTCACCGAATGAATCTTTGAAAATTTCTTTCAATGTTTTATAAATTACTGTTGATTAAATAACAATTAAGTAGGGCCAATCTTTTAGTGCTAACCGCTAGAGAATTTGATTTTGTGTTTGTAGCAGCTAGGTATAACCTTGCTTAACCCAAAAATTCGTTATTATTCACTTTTATCCATTCGTGTTAATTTCATTTAACTATTTTCGAGATGACATAAAAAAAACTAGTTGGGCCTGACGTACAGAGCCTAGCGGTACCTATGGCAAGTTTGGCTCTGTACGTCGAGAACAAACAACGTATACGGCGAGTTACACGCAACGTATACCCAGTCAGTTATTAGATAGCCTATGGGGGCAAAATTATCACGACCCAGGAGTGGAATTTGAAGCCACAGGTTTTTTCCAATTCCAAAATCAAGACAAATTTTCTCTGACCCACCATAATTTCATATAAATTCGCCTTGCTATAAAAAGTGAAATAAATAGCCAATTTCAAAACATCATAAAACACCAACTGGAATTCCATATCTTCAGAGAGAATCGAGTTGTTTTGTTTATCTACTAATTGTGGTGTTTAAAATACTTCACATAGAACAATGGTTGTTTATTGTTACAAGACAATTTAGAAAGCAATGGTAACTCCTAACATAGAAATCGAATTGTTAACTGTTTTACTATGGCTGTATTACAATTAGATACTTTAAGTGGTGCGTGAAATTGACTTTATTTTTCAATGTCTTCGTATGCAAATTGGGAACAAAATGTTTGGACGAATAGAAGCATTTGTTGGCTGAATTGTAACATAAAAATTCTGGCCTAGTCGTTTGTGTGGGCTAGTCGCGTTTACACTAAGACCGTGTGTTAGAATCATGACTGTGGAGTAATAGATTTTTAGATTTTCGATGTGCGTTCTTAACAGTGATAAAATTACGAAAAAGACATGCCTTGAACCCAAATCGACTATCTGTGTAATCCATAGGACTATAGATCCGAGTTCAAGACCTAGGTTGTTGAGCTACTAGATTTTTAAGTAAGTTCATTTAAAAAATCACCGCAAAACTTGTTACTTGTAAGACACTGCTTAGGAACCATAAATCCCGTTCGTCCGTTCAATAATTACACTGTTTCAGTGTTTTCGTATTGTGTTATTTATAAGGGTACTTATTTGCCTAACAACATACAATTATAAGTAGCATACAAAGCTACAGGTGTGTCAAAGATCCATGGATCGATAGGGAAGAAAAGTAAAGACAAAATAAAGAATTCAGCGTTTAGAAAAATAATTAAGGTAACAGATTTTACATTAACAATAATTAAACTAAATTGTAAATAGGCCCCACATGGCAAGAGGAACAGAAAAATGGAGCAAATAACTACTGAACTGGTGCCCAAGGTACAGCATACGAAAAAGAGGGAGGCAATTGCAAAGGTGGATATAAAAACAAATCAATGGCGCTACAACTTTTTTAGGTCTTTGGCCTCAGATTTCTGTATCAGTTTCATGATCAACAAATGATCATCTAGCAAGTAGGTGATCAGCACTCCGTGCCTGACGCACACCGTCGACTTTTTGGGTCTACAGCAAGCCGGTTTCCTCACGATGTTTTCTTTCACCGTTCGAGCGAGTGTTAAATGAGCACATAGAAAGAAAATCCATTGGTGCAAAGCCGGGGATCGAACTTACGGCCTCAGGGAAAGTCACACGTTGAAGCCAGTAGGCCAACACTGCTGCTATGAAGGTGGATATACCACGTTAAATAAACAGCAGGTAGTACATGGCAGAGAGGAATTATACACTAAAAGAGGATTGAAATGAAAATGTGTTTAAATGCAAATGTATCTGAATTAAAGACTTTCAATATTATTATTATTATTACACAATTATAAAAGTAATAAACAGAAAGAGAGAGAGTAAAGAGCTTCATCGAGATTGTATGTCCTCTTGACGTAATTGTGGTTTGGTTTTACAGGGTATAATATAATAGCATCGATAAAGTCTTGTTTTTATGAATATATACTAGCTATACTCGTATAACGTTAAAAAGGTATATGACTGTGGTATGGGATTGACTTAGGTTTCTTTAAGACTTCTTGGGCATTCGATTTTAGGTATTTACAAATTTTCCTGGGGACATTCGCTATTTATGTGTTTATCAATAAGAATATATGACATCCAAAATACAACAAATGTAAAAAAAAATATAAGTTACAATTATAGACGTGTCGCACAGATATTATTTTTTATTAAATAAAAGACCAAAATTTAAACATACCAATTTACAATACATACACAAAAGACAAACAATAATAACAACGATTTCCAAAAGCGCTTGATAGCGTTTGGTACTCCCCTACTAGGGGAGTACGAAAACATCAACTTTGAAGAAGTGATTGTTGTAGGAATTACGTTACATGTACTAACTATGGAGGCAGTATATAAATTTTTACATTTAAATAATTACACATTTCGTTCTAGGTTAGTAGTATCTGCCACAAATTGTTGAATGGATTATCAAATTCAAGCAAATTGCGTTTATTATCGACATTGAGATCAACTTTCACTTTGCCTAAATTTAGAGTAGAATTCAAACCATCAAATTGCTTCATATTTGCGGTAAGTTTTGTAAATTTCGCTTTTGTTATAAATAAATTTTTAAACCAACAAAAAAGGTCAATGTTTTTGCGTGTTTTTAACATCCAAACCACACCATCCAGAAAATACTATACGTATATATGGGTACATAAGTAAATTTTGCAAAGAATCCTTATTGTTATGTTATAATGGATTGAGTAAATCTGGTAATTTCAATAAACTCGAACTTAAAAAATGCGTTGATACGTTATGTTATATTAGGTCCTTATATATGAAACTGGCGTTTTGTATGGGAGAAACAAAAAGTCGAATATTTTTAAATATAATATATATCAAAGTATAAACCATTGTTTTCTATGCACATTTGCCATCTCATAGGTAGTTCATTGATCCCTTTACTAAAAAAAAACAGTCGGATGTCGGAGGAGAACAACGTGATTAAAGTGGCCAGTACGAAATACGCCAATTTCATATGTAAGGACCTAATATTTAATACAACCGACTACAGAAGGGACAAGTCCAAACCACCCATAACCGACAAGCATAGATGGCGAATGTCATGTCATGAAGCGAGAGAGGTATGGCAGAACCGTAGCAAGTGGGTATCCGAGGTCCGGGATAGCGAGATCTGATACGGCGAGATAGATAAAACTTTTATTTATACACGTGCGTATTTTTAATGAAATCTCTTATACAGGTGTTATTTTAAAATGTTAAACTTGACGTTATTGCGTTTCAAGAACAACTGCATAATTAGCTGTCTGAGGTTACCAGAAGACAGGTGCTGTATCGAACTTAAGCATATTAATTGCCACTTTTACTGCAATGCAGATGCAGTCCTCTAGTATATGTGGTACTAACAGGTACAAAAGTATAAAGTTAGATGAAGTTTTTCACGGCACGTTGTTTGACGTAACACGTAATGTACGGTATAAAAGTTCAATTACTTGAAGGTATGTTATGTACGATTGAATAATCATATGATTTTAATGTGTCTGGGATGAAATTGTTATTATTCGGCGATATTGAGCGTAGGAATAATATGGCGGATAGGCATTCTGCCATACTTCAGCTTTTTAAGAAGCTTTTTACTTAGATCTTTGGAGTCGTTGCAATTGAAACTATTTCACCTGAAACTATTGAATATAAATTAATGGAATAAATTTGTATTTACAAAACATCAAAAAGGCCCTTCTGATATTTATTTATTTATATCTGTAAAATAATTTCTCGCCTTAAGAAATTATTTCTATTCGATAGTCACATATTGCATGTTGTAACGTCAATGCGACCTACCTGCACTTTTGTAAATAATATTGTACAAATTGTTAGAAACTAATATTTTGTATAGCTTATTTTGAAATAATTTCATAACACATGTATATAACTAATATATTCAAATTTTTTTCGCTAAATGAATATAATTCTTTGAGAAATAAAGTATCTTTAAACCGAAATTAATAAGAAGTTCATAATTTACGCCTAAAAAAAACATTGCCACACAATTATATTGAATTACAACTGCAAAGAAATTTAAATTGTTACAAGGCATAATAAAAAACTACAATTTAAATCTCTTATATTGATAAAAATAACAGCTGTATGTATAATACAATTATAGCAATTAGAAATTCGTGCTTATATCACGAAGTGCACGAATTATTGCAAAATTATTGTGAAAACGTAGCGAATTGCCAGGCCTAAGGCCTTTGGTATCTACTTTTGTATACAAATTTTTCGTATATTTTTATTTCTCTTGTCAAATTTTACTCCAGAGATCATATTTTAATGAAACAAATGTACTAAGCTCAGCGTGTACATAAAGAAGTTTTCTATTTATATTTTTTTGATCACGTATTGTATTTATTTGATTACTTTAATTAATGTATTACTATAATGAATGTAAAAACACTAATGAACACTAAATTAAGGTAGAAATAACTTCCAAGAAGATTTCTTCTGTAGTTATATTTAACATTCTGTAAAAATTGTAAGTAAGCTCGCTGTCATACGTCAATCATCAAACATAAACTCCGACTGACCATTCCAAGCCTCAAGGAATAGTTAAAATCGTAAACTTTCTCCTCCGAATAATTGAAATGTTCGTCACAATTCAATGGCGCCGCTTGTATTTACGAGTACATAACATGTGTTATTCCAGCCTTGACATACCCTCACCTTATTTTTTGTGATTCGTGTTATGTTGATAGATTTTTGCCAATATGTAAAGTGTACAACCGCGTTTACACGTGACGTCAGTATACTTTTAAGGAAATGTAAATTTAAGAAATAACTGACTTTTGGTTTTAGTTGATATACTGTGACTTTGAATCAGGTGTGCAAGTTTGGACTATAAACAAGGATTTCGTGTGTTTTCCTCAGCTTGCTGTAAGTCCTGTGTCTATTAGACTAAATAATTATTTTATTTAAGTATTCCTACAGCTACTCATTAAACAATATTCAAACAATTACATTATACACAAAAGCCAAAATCGGAATACACATTCAAACATAAACATAAATCACAGTTTTACCAATTTATACAAAAAATATAACAAAGTACAAATTCATACTAAATTCTAGATTATAAGTTCTAAGATTCATTGATCATTTTAATAAATATTTAATATGAAGGAAGTATAACAAAGCCATTATTAATAAAAGATACCAGAGTTTTTAAAATATTTTTTTAAGCATTCTTTAGTCACATTAAATATATCTATTTGCTGGTAATTTGTGTGTAAAAATCTGAAGGTATACGATACATGGCTGATTATAATAGTATGAATCTTATTATTAATATTTCTATATAAAAGTAGGCATGCAAATGTCATAATAATTTTCATAATGTCATGTTATAAGTACATTAACGTAATAATAAGTTGAGTTATTTATAATTGTTATCAAACTTAAATATACGCCCACGCTATAAAGGAACCTTGCCTTTCAAAATTTAATCACTTCCCCTTGGATTCTTATTATATTTCCCTTCATGTCTTATTAAAATAACTGAATCAGATATTTCTTGTTACATCATTGATTCAAAATTATGCTTGCAAGGACCTCCGTAAGTACGCGTTACATCGTTATAAATAATTAATTTTGAATTTAATTGAGCAAAATAGTCTTGATACTTGAGTTTTTCACTAAACATATAATTTATCTATTGCACAACGATATTGCGCTCACATTATGTTTACATTCGGTATAGTTGCATACATCTACAGCGCTCTATTAAGATAAAATGATTGTAAGCGTTTGCGCAGAATTCGACCTACATTATGCTTGCATAATGCGCGATATGATACTATAATTGAATTCGCTTCCGCGTTTGAAAGGAAGTTTCGATTTTTGAACAATTAATCGCCAGTAATTGGTACTGATAGGTTTTTGATGTAATCATTGTGATGTAATTAAGATCAATCAAGCGTTTAATTTTTAATTAAATAATGCTATTAATGAAGTAGTCACTAAAAAATTAAAGTGACAATCGATTTGTATGCTTTTTATGTTATTTTGTAGGAAGGCTCTGTAAGGGCACGATTATGTACCCTTATGGCGTTCGTATGAGTTTTTTTACTCAATATACGCTATTAAAACTACGTCGACGATGAAGGAAAATATCTCACGTAATTTTTTTTTGATACAAAAATCTGATGTTTTCAATCAAGGGCCGAGACTCTTTTAACTCTTATATTAGTAATAATAAAAAGCAAAACAAATGACGCTACATTGAATATATGATATTAATATTGTTTTGACGAAAGATTCGTTCAGATTTTTTGTTTACACGATGTGAGAGCGTTGTTAAGTAAATATCTATTGTATGTTTATTGGGCATTTAAAATCTAATTGATTACTTCTAACTCGAAGTTTAACTCCGATGTCATATAAAATAGACACTGAACAATTGTTACAAAAATAACTTGTTAGAAAATGTTACTGAGCTTTTTTATGTTATCGTGCGATTGCCATTTTATTTTTATTGTTTGAGATTGCGTGTGTTTTCTTTTGCCGTATTTTTGCATCGACATCGCGTGAGGTACTAAACGTTTGCATATAATTATTTTGAGACTTTGTAAAAATATCGTTAACTTTAGCTACTTGTCGAACGATTTTATTATGAACAATTTTGACAGCTGTGCTTTTGTTTAGGTTTTATTAGTGTTTGAATTGGCTGTGATCTAAGTTAGACGTGAAAAGTTTCGGCATAGGATTTGATGCAATTGTTTAACACTGGTAATTTGTTTACTGCGATGGCCAAAGAAAATTAATAACCAATTTAAATTGCGTTTGAGCAACTCAGTGCCTCGGATGAGGACGAGAAGCTGTTCAGCTACTTTCACAACACTCCGATGTACATCTCAACGTGGTAAGATAGTTGTGGAAAAGGTGCACTTAATCTTGTGTCTGGTCTCTATTAGGTAGTCTACCATTTATTAATGTTATTTAAAAAAGTAGAAGAATTTCATCCAATTTGTTTCTCTTTTACCATGGTTTTAAAACCAGACTTAGTGTTAATTATATTTTTAAAGTTGCACCTCAAACCGTTGTTACCTTACACTGTATCTCTTTATATTCATCATTCCTACAATCACTAATTGATAACGTCTTATTTTACAGGTAATGAGCGGATGTCTCGTAAGTAACACTCGTAATTTAAAGTCAAGCCAACCTGTGGAATAGCTAATTAGAGGTGATGACAGAATGCTTACATTTACAGCATCCAAAGATCTATGGATGTGTCAGCTTTTAGGAAGTACCTACGCTCTTCTCTAGATATTCTAACTTACTTAGTTAGCAGAACATAGTAACCTATCTAAACTAATGTAATTGTAACCAAAATGATAATAACTGTTTATGGACTGTCCGTCAGTTATTAGCTTTGTTGCCCATATCACAAATATTTTATTTGTAATCTTAATAAGTTGACATCCTAGCCGACAACTTTTGAAATGATACCACTAAATTATTATTTGTAAATGCATTATGAGCACTCCGTTTCGAGACAAACGCATTATATGTTATTCATCGCTCTATTTACCAAGTAGGCTAACATAACAATAGCCAATTAAACAGCGTATGTGCCTGTTACATTAAACAGGTGATACGCTTGAAACAGGATAAATTAACATCTCATTAACTGAACATGTTAGATCAGGCCTTGGGGCATATTGGGCATATTTCTTTGATGTGGTTCACCTTCTATAACTTGGTACTGTTTTACTTCTAAAAGTGACAGTGACTGCGATTTTGACGTTTTGTATGAATTGCGATGTTTTCTCAATATTAGAGTAGCCTTTGTTGAAACCTTGGACAATAACTTAACGTTTGAGTCTGGATCGCTGCCGCTTTGCAGAATGGAAGGAACTTTGTACCAACAACATAATTAAATTAAATTCTCGTAAAGAGATGATCGATATGCTTAGTAGGTCACACAGGTTAATAATTATATGATTTTAGACTTTAAAAAGCCGTTATTTATTTTATATTTACCATGATACTAATTGTTATCGAATTTACATTACATAACTTTACCTATTTAATAATATCTAGTCTTATTTACTAATGAAAAGTTTATATAGTCTTAAATTGAAACCATTCAATTAAAACGAATTAACCGTTACGAGCTATCGCCTCGATAATTCGTGACAGTTTCCGGTAATAATTATTTTTTAAATATCTCTTAAAAGTGTTACTTTTAAGTACAATAATATTAAAATGTACTGTTTTTTTCAATTACTTTAGAGATTTTGGGTGTGGATCGTGCGTGTGTGTAAATATGTATTATGATTTTGAAGTGTGATAATTTCTATCTTGTTATTAATTAAACCATTACAAAAATGTTTGTCCCGTGTCCCATAAAGGTCAGTGTATAATATTTTCCTAATATTTTTCATTCGGGTTTGAAACAAAAAATATGTTGTTAGCTCTTATTCATATCTCTTTATTATATACGTATATGTCAGTAGAATCCGACGCCATTAAAAAAATCGTATAAAAATCGTACGCAAAGCTTTTAAAACCCTCAATAAATCTAAATTGAGATTTAATTTTTAATTTATTTCGATATATTTCCACAATATATATGTTAATTTGCATTACCTTAAGGCGTATCAGGGCCTTGCTCACGGCTAGTTCGCTAACTATGAGATTCGTTCGCCAGCAACGGATGCTTGGGCATCCGTTTAAATATATTATGACTGATATTAATTACACAACGATGATATTAGTAAATCAATTAGAACCTACACATCCACCAGTTACGCTAGTTTCAAGATATCTTAAATATTGTATTATGTCGTATGTATCGAACTGTTTATAATGAGTTTTCTATTTGTAAGGAAATCGCTGCAGCATATCACCGGTCTACCACATACCTAGCTTTAATTAAGGACGGCGAGCTTGCAAGTTGGCACTTTTATCTGTCGCTTTGAGCGTAGGATTATAGCGATAAAGAATTCAATACTGGTGTACAATTAGGGCGGTAAATAACCGCGAACTTTATTTATAACGACATAGATAATAAAACGAGTTCACAGAACTTTAACGTCCTTAAAATGTCTTTGCATTATTGAACTTTTTGTTTAATTACGTCGTATTGATGAAAGTTTTAAGCAGCGACAATTTCCGATTGAATGGAGATTTCTCCACCTTCGATGTCATTTTAGCTTTTCTAAGTCAGAATTATTTTATGTTTCTGATCCTATTTCGAGCATCTGAGGCACAAAAATTTAATTTGGACTGTCAGTTTAAACAGTAATCAGAATCATCTTTTTTAGTATTACTTCTAGTTAGATGCCGTAGTTTGGAAACATTTTAGACTGACTGTTGTGGAGTTGTCTTAGCGGCTGGTTTAAAAAATATTGAATTCTAATATTCTAAAATTGTTGTTCTATATTTTATTAATCCTCGCCAGCTTCATCACTTATACCATACGCCATTTTTTATTTGTTTCTACCGGTAGAGGTAACGGTGATCCGGTACTAATGGCGCTTCGCATTGGGCATTATTAGCACTGACCTATAACTGCTAGCTATAATTAATTACTATTTTGGTCCTTCCGCTTCTTTATTATCTAATTATGACGATAAATCCCATTACAGATAGCTGGTCATGAACGGATATCAATGTAGCTCTATCAAGAGTTTATGGATGGTTTGAAATTATATATCTGATTCAAATGTTTATAACAGAAAATTCAAATTTTCCGTCATTACTTGCTAAATTTATCGTGGAAAATTTTAGACACGATTTATTTATACATTTTTTAGTTCCGATATACTATGTTTCAAAGTGGAGATCATACGACGTGGGGTTGGATGCACCAGGATTATCGATATTTGGCAGCAGTATACTATAATAGTTATTTTTATCTTCTCTTCTGTAAGAAATATAATTTGTATAAATAAAAAATGCATCGCAACATATGTGGCTAAGCGCAAAACTCAAAAAAGTACTTTTTTTATTCCTTGAACTCTCCAGAGTTCAAGGAATAAAAAAAAAAAAAATCTCCAAAACTTCCTGGAGGAAGTTTTGGAGATTTTTTTTTTAAATATAAACAAATAAAAAATTAAGTTTTATTTTATTACTTAGGTTATTTTTGCCGAAAAGCGCACAGACACTGGGGTAGCATAGCACAAGGTTTCATATGTATGTAGCTATTAAAAAGGTAGGCTTAGTAAAAAAAATTGATGGCAATGTGATGCCGAAACAAAGTTTACGGGGGCTGCTAGTGCTTCAATAAAAAAAATATTTTTTATACAATAAATAAGCGGACAGGAGGCTCACCTGAAGTTAAGTGGACACTCGTATTGGCAGAAGGCTCGCAAGTGCGTTGCCGAAACTTTAGGAATTGGAACACTCTTCTTTTGAAGAACTCTTAGTCGAATTAGTTCGGAAATACTTCAGTGGGCAGCTGGTTCCACACTGATGGCTCGCGGCACAAACTGCCCTAAATAATGCTGCCAGCGGTGCGATGATGAAAATCAAAATAAGCTGGTTATTAAGCATGTTTATAATAATAGTAATATAATATTTCCTGTGCCATATGGTGAGCGTGAGTAGAAATTATTCCCTGTATAAAATATGTATCGTCGTAGTTTTGAATTGTCATAGGAACGTGAGAAAAACTGATGTTATGTCGTAAAACAGTTTAAAACGTGATTGTAATAAAAATTAATAGAAGCGCGGCGCACGCGCAGTTACGTTATATTGAGTGAGACAATTTGTAACGGACACGTAGTGTCATTTGATGTGCATTCACAAAATATGATTATCTCTTTATTCACGGAATAGATAATCATGAATACAGATGATTTTGAACCAATGTGCAAAATCCATGAACCATAACTGTTTAATCACATGGCATACTACACTTGCGGCACTTCTGCCTGCCTTGCTCCTTCATACTTATTAATAGTGTTATCGTTACCTTAATATAAGAACCTATTATATATATATATATAGCTGATGATACCTAAATATGTATATCTATATCTAAAAAATTCAAGAACTATAACTGCTTTCCGGTTTCTATGAACTGCCAAAACGTATTTGAATTAATTATTTTTGACATAAATTACAGTATGTCATATGCAATTTACAATACTCCAAGACGCTTCCAATTATTTACCACAGAATACAAACAAAGTCAAAGAATAAAATTTAAAATGTATTTTATTGCAGTACGTTTACAGAAGTTTTTAAATGAAAAGTAGGTTAAGAACCTCACATAATGCATATTTTATGGATAATAGATAAACATATTGAATAGTTCTATAGTAGTTTTGCCTAACGCAGTGAGTCTAAATAGGCATAAGTCGTATTGGACATTACGCGTTTCTCCATACTAGAAAGCGGAGCTGTACGGTGACTGCTAATGCAGTTTTTAGTTTGTTTTTCGTTCCGGTATTGACACCCTTCGGTCCAGTGACCTAGTTACAACTTTGTTCTCACATGTATATAATGTTAAAGATAAATTTATATGTTTATTTATGAAAATAAACAGCGTAATGCACGCACAACTAACAAAAAAGATGGACAAAGAGAAATAAAGCCCGGCGTGAAACAGAATGGTCAACAGGCGGTTAGGCCTAAAGGATAAAACCAATTAATACCCAAATATAATATCAAATTTTTTAATGTATCGACATTTTTTTTAATTTTACAGCAATCTTTACTTAGTTCAGTTTCCCTACAAATATTACTTCAGCACTACGTGTACATACTAATTAAATAGAAGTAATTCAACAATTATCATTCATACTTAAATGTAATAAATCAAGTTCTTAATGGTATGCCCAATAAAGTAGAACTTTTACAGTACCATCAAGCATAGGAAATACTCATAATGGCTTCATCCGTCATTTTCGTAAACTCGATAGGCGCAAAATAATTTGGATATAGAACACACAAGAGTGGAATAATTGGTTATTAGCAATGAACAAGACGTGATAATATATATTACTAGCGGACCTGATATTTACTGCGTTTACGACATTAAACAAAGTAAGAAAATACCGACTACAGCGCCATCTGCCGGGCTGTTTTGTGAATCTAAATCATCCAGGGCTCCACCCAAACGCATACAAAAAAAAAATATTCAAATCCGTCCAGCCGTTTACGAGGAGTTCAGTGACATATACACGTACAGTAGAATTATATATTATGCTATCCCATCTTTTAAGTTAGTGCAACGGTGCGCAAATTTGATTGAAATCGGTTAAGTAATTTAGGAGTCCATAGCGGACAAACAAAGTGACACGTAAATATAATATATATATATATATATATATCAGTAATTGGCTCCACAAAATACATATGACAATAGTACCTTTACAAATTTTTCATGGTATAAATACACTTTAAATGGAATTAAAGAATTTTAAAAGCTATGTATTTCATTAAAATTAGTAAGAGATGATTAATAAATAGTTTAAAAATAAAAAAAATTAAATAAAATAATTAAAAATCGTTGCGTCAAAGAATATATGATTAAACATTATAATTAATTTGATATATTTAAATAATGTGATATTTTATCACTGCATAATGTGCTATGTATAATTCCTTTTAAGACAAATTAGTACGCCATTATGTGACGTAGAAAATACCATAAAAATATAATTTAAAACACAGAACAAATTTATTATAATTTTCAGATATACGTTGTACGTAACTAATGTACCGAATGAAAGAACCCTTAAGTAGGTTAATTAAACCAGCTGTGTGATATTAAAAAATGTGTACTGTATAAAAGTAGAATTCAGCTCAGCGAATATTTGACTTTCTGTACTAAACCTAAATTCATGTGAAAGTTAGGCCCCGCAAAGTAAATTTTAGTTTAATTGTATTTGCTGTAAGATAATTATTATTTATAGCTTTACCCACTTTGGTGAGGTACTTTACACGGTTTTATTCATAGACAAGTTTATGAATAAGGGTGTTAAATCTTTGCCTAATTGCCTCTTGCGATAACAGGTTTATCTAGTTATTATAATTAATACTATAATTGGACTTAGATTTATAATATTTTAGTTAAGATTTACGTAATATCTTTAAACCCAAGGCAATTAATGCGAGGCAATGAATCATTTTTTTACAAATAATGTATACTTAACCGATTCTTTTATAAACTAAAATATTGGTTCCAAATTCAGGATCTTCTGAGACGGTATGTCAGCAGTTACTTTCTTAGTTACAAACTCGCTTTAAAGCTTTAAAAGAATGGTGAACAAACCTGGATATGTCGAAGATAATTAAAATATATTAAAATAATGCTTTATGTGAAAAGTAATAACTAACACTTTATTAACGCGTGTCATTATGACAAGGCAATAGTTTTTTGTAAAGCATTGTGCAACACGCTCGCATCCGTAGACAGGTCGTTGACCCCGCTTCCTACAACCACTGAGTTTCCCACACAGGTGGTTTCTTAGTACTTGTTAGTGGTAAAACTATGCATAATACTTGAATAATTACTGTGGTTCACCAAAGGTATTCGTTTTTCTATATTAACGGATCATTAGGTACCTGTTTCGTTAGATTGTTCATACAACCGTCTTAGAACTTCTGATTAACTGAAGGACATTATAAAAAACAAGAGTCAGCTATATGTTTAACCGGATTTTTTTAAATTTTATTGTACTCGTATGTTCATAACCGTTATAACTAAAACGCTCTGGGTAAAACTACAACAACGTTAATTATATTATTATTATTTTTCTATACCAATAATTTCATTTCATATTCTATAAATATAATTATTAGCAAGTATAGTTATAAACTTTAGTTTCAAAAGTGAAAGTGTGTTCAGTAAAGGGCTTAAAAAAGTACGGTAGATACGCAGAAAATCCTGCTTATTAAGATGTCTTGGAGTTTATTTGTTTATATTTTATTTTCAGAGAAATGTCTCGGTGGAAGGGCAAAGTGAGGTAGCCGGCAGATGGCAGCTGTAAGTGCGGCGATGTTCCGGCCCGGGGGCGCTCTTGACCCCCCTTGCTACGCGTCTCAAAGGGTACGTAGTTTGACCTTATTATACTAGATGGCGCTTAAACAAGTTTAATTGATTAAAAAAAGGATATACAAATGAAATGTAAAATTAATTTAATTCAAATCATACACTGTTCTTATACGAGTATATATGGAGTTTCACAAATACTATTTTATCGAATGAGACTATTTCTAGTTCCCTGACAAAAAGTATTAATAAATTTTGTATAGGTTATGCAGTCCAAAATAACCATTGTATGCTCAATTAATTATGCGAATATTATTGTTGGCAATGTAATGATTATGCGAGAACACGTGCGTGTAATCGCATGTGGCGTGTCGCCGGACAAACCCGGTTCGACGGTGATATTAATGGATTTGAAGTATACCTGACCTAAACATGGGTATTATGTCATCTTCGCACATCAACAATAATATAAAACCATTATTTGATTATGGTTTGATCTGATCTAGCTAACTATAAATTATGTAAGACTTTTTGGTGCCGACAGCACAAAACGTTTCAGATAAAAAAAATCCCATGGCCTTACGACGTGGTGGCATGTATCGTATAGTATAATCATTTTAAGATAAACGGCCGCGAAAACTGTCAAACCCAATCTCCATTGACCCCAATGGTTTAAACCATGTGTGTTTCGTTAAATTGGTTAAAGACAACTATAATATAGGCCCTTAATTTAGATCGAATTAGGTACAAACATAAACATTGATCATTATATTAAACTAGATATTAGAAGGTTGAAAAAAAAACGATTCCAATATTTGGATCTTGCTTGATTTCTGCAGATCTGTTGCCACTCGGCAAAGGCCTCCTTCAAAGTCAACTAGCCGAATACTCGACGAAGCTCGATACAGAAATGTGAGGCCCAGATCCAAAAAGGTTATTTATTTTTTAGATTAAAACTGCACTAGGTATTATAAATGATGCAGTGTGAAATGAATCTATCTAAAGGTGAAATGTATTATCTATATTTAAATGGGAGAACTCGACATCGTGAGAAGTCACATTTGTATATGAAAGTAACTGTGAAATAGAAGAAAAGTGAAAATTCACTTGCATTACCACTTTACTAGTAATTACCGCCCAAGATATTGCAATTATGTAGTTATTATCGTGAATACACTTTATGATACTTTTTGCTAATAATGATATCTAAGCGGTTAATTATGCCTCAAGTCGTGCTTGCCCCGACTGTTGATACTTTGTGCACTCTGTCAAGGTGCAGGAAACACTAGAGGCTAAGGCTGGTAGTACAGTTGTGTCAGCACTGTTTAGAAAAGGCGTGAATAAAATGAATCGGTGGCTGTACAACCTTTTTAGGTTTGGGCCGCAGATTAATGTACCTGATTCATGATCTTCTTGACTCAAAACTTAGCGATTAAAAAGAGTGGGGGAAAGTTTCTTGCCCGCTCTACGCCCTTGACTTGCGAACTGGTAGTAAATGTAAATTTACAATTAATTTAACTTCTTTTCTGACGTTCTTATGTTTATCTATATGAATAAAGTTATTTTGAGTTTGAGTTTGATCATTTGTCAGTATTATAGGAAAGTAGGTGATGAGCCTCCTGTGTCTAACGCACGTTACTGTTTTTGGGTCTAAGTGTTATCCTTTACCATTCGAGCGAAAGTGCGCACATAGCCAGAATATCCATTGGTGCACAGTCGAGGATCGATCCTACGACCTCAGGTATGAGAGTTGCACACTGAAGCAAATAGGACACTGTTGTTTCGCCGTATTGATTTTGGGAAGGTTTTTATTATATAAATTATATATTTAAGTAATAGAATCTGATATTAAGAAACAAAGAACTTACGATATATATATGGTGTTATGTGTTTTTAACATTATTTTAATTAAGCGCATATTTCTAATTAATGTTAATTACACATCAAAAGCTCACATAATTTCCTCATTAACCTATGAGATCGTGTAAATATTATCTTGAGTAACTTCTCGGATAATATATTCATTTTAACCTGAGATTTCCATTTCAACGATAAGCAAGGATTACAACTTTCGGTATCTATGATATTATCATAAAACTGTATGTAAATAGCATTCCTTGGAAAGTGAATACGCGTCTTGTGCGAGGCGAATGCGTAATGTTGAGGTTAGACATGTTCGCTAGCAAAGAGTTTTTGTTAGTTCTGTAATTTATTTTGTGTAGAACAGGGGGCCAATGGGCAGGGCAGCAGGGCAACATCTGAAGTTATGTAACTGCCCATGGACACTCTCAATACCAGTCGGCTGGCGAGTGCATTGTCGGCCTTTAAAATGTAATAATAAATTAGATATTTATTTATTCAGACAATCATAAGTGCATTTGGTTATTTTGCACTTAGTTATAATAGTGCAATATTAAAAATAGTTACAGTATTGTCCTAAATATTATCTTCTAGCTATATTTAATCAGTAGTATATTTAATCATTAAAATAATATTTTTGGCAGTACAGACAGAAGTTACACGACTAATGATAAATTTTCTTCGATTTATAAATACTAAGCGTGGCTCAAATTTTTCTGACAACTTTCACAAATATGTATCTATTAGTTGTAAGCATATACTGTCACACCATACATTAAAAAAATGTTTTCGGAATATACTAGGTATGTTATTTCGTGAAAGGCAAAGGTCTTAAAAAAATATAACAATACAGCTTATATAAGAATTTAAAAAATGTATTAAAGTCACAAAGGGAAGTTATTTGCAGGTCGTGAACCACGTGACCTCATTACATTATTAGAAGTCGTGATGTCTAGATTAGGTTTTCAGTGCAGTAGAGTAATATCGATCGAGCTTCGAAAGGGAGGTCACTTATTAATTAGAGAGTGCTTAAAGCTTTGATACTAACTGTAGCTTTTCTTAAGATTTTCTTTTAGCGGAAATAAGGCATTTAGACAATTTCACGATGTATAATTTATTTATGAAATTCGTAAGTAGTATTAGTATATTATGTATTAAAATTACAATTTACGAAATAATGTATCAAGTAAAAGGAGATCGTTGGTAAAAAGTTTAATCTTGGTATCACCAAAGTTTATAAGGGAGTTTTCTTAAGAAAATTTTACTTCAAAAGAAAAGTTTTGTACATATTTCGATAAATTCACGCATCGCAAATTCAAATATTTAAATCTGATTTAAAATAGTATTCATCACATACTTAATGAATCATTTACCTTGGACATTCTCAGAAAAACCTACTTGCTACATTTTTCCGACATGTAGGATTAGCTTATACAAATGAAGTCCAGTGGCATCGTTTCTATACCTAGCTAAATAATTTGTGTTGTTAGACGCAGAAGGCTGATTACCTAAAAATACAAATATTAATAGTTATCTTCATCATGTCCAACTGAACACCTCTATATGGAAATCCTTGTGTTGCGTAACCATTCTACCAAGATATAATATGTTGATAATGCGTCTCGGGCGTAGTATGTTTAAATATAATATCAATACTTAACAAGTCAGTAGGAGTTGGAACTCGAAAGTAAAGGCGGTAGAGCAGGTGCTTTTCTCAATTAACACCCACTAAAGCTTTCAAATTTCACGCTATTGTTCTTACAATTGCAGTGAGGCTGTCTTCAACAGCTTGCAAATGAAGCACTGTAGCCACAACTGCAATCTTTTGAAAGTTTTAATGATGTAAGAGAATTTATTTCATATACATAGATGAGCAATAGTATATGTATATGAATACATAGTTTAAGCAATGATTTCAATATCAAGTAAACAAGTTATAATTAGTTATATTTTCTTTTTATTTATACAATACACATGTAACATGCCAATAGACAGGCTTCATGTCTAAGATTCTTTTTTGTCAAGAGAAAAATATCTTAGTGTAGAATAAAGTCTTGTATCCCACTGTTTAAAGATTACTATTATTATAATTAAACACTAGATTGCTATATATATATAGGTAGATAGGATTCGTTGAGAGCGACACAGGAAAAATAAATGTTATCGAATTCCAGCTTTATCACAGTAAAGTCGCCCTCGGTCTCAGTGCAATTTTGTTCCTCAAAAAGTTATTGGGCTCCAGGCTATTCGGTTACAGCTTCGTAAAAAATTAAAACTTTGTTTCGTGTATCAGTTTGGCATAAATCTTTCTAATGCTAGGATTTAAAAAAAAAACTTAATAATATATTAAAATCTTCACCCAGATAAGTTTAGCAGCAGGCTGATGAACTTAGTCGACGCAATCCGCATTTATATCAATATAATTTATACTTAAATTCCTTAAGTTTCTAATAATTTACTAACAAATAATTCGTTGTCCACTTTATTAAAAAGGGTACGAGAACTATTTTAGAAACCGGGAGGACTTTAGTTATACTATTAATTTGTTGTTTAAGTCACCGTGACCACGCACGCTGAAAAGCACTCGAAACGTTGGAAAAAATTAAAAATTTAGAATTATGTAAATAATTATAAGTTTTTAATAATAATACATAGCTTTAATCCGTTCAAAATGTGTTTCTCTTAAGTTGTTGTTTGTTTAATGATTTTTTTTCTATTTATGTACTTAATTTAGTTATATTTTCTGTTTCGTATATTTTGTTTAAAAATGTAATCTTTGTTTTTATATGTTGTCCCGGATTTATTTTGTGACAATATCATAAATAAAGCAATTATTTTCATAGAAATCTTTGAGCATTTAGCAAAAAGCGAATTTTCCTAGAGCTTGCCCTAATTACGTCGTTTACCGATAGATGACGGTGTCCACAAAAAGTGCCATTCCACATTGCGGTATAATCGCCGATGTGGAGTAATGAAATGGCCTGTACGGGTTAATGTTCACTCTTTAACAGGTTATCGCCTATCGGAATGAGCTTTTTTCAGTAATGTCCAAGGCAATTTATGGACAGGTTTATTTAACGGGGTATCAGTTATTCAGGACAATTACGTAGGTATGGGATACATTATACATACTCTCCGAGTATTTGAATGTTGTCCAGGTAGGAGTTGTCGCACTGTGGCATTGTGGATCGTGTTACAAATGTTTGTTAATTTTATTTATTAAAAGCGACCTATAATTGTTTTTAATTTAAAAACGTTTTAAAAAATTTAATTTTTTTTGTCTTTAATCTTCTTAATGATAAATAATTTATTTTTTTCTAATATGACAATGTATACAAGTCAGTGAAAGGAACAAATTAATTTTAAAATAATCTCAATCAGTTTACCAGCAAATATTAATACTAGCTAGTATAGTTACGGACTAAGTACTTGGGTCCCCTCACTAAAGTCAAAGGCTAATTATGACATGGTACTTAAAGCATCTTAATTCCTACACACCATAAACAGTAAGGGAAATGGCCCATATAAACAGATGTGAAATTTAATTGTAGTAAAAACTTGGATTGTAAGGAAACCTCTTAATTGGAGTTTTAAAATTATTTTGTCGACTCGAATGTCGATTGCAATTTAAAATTGTGTTGATGTAATTATTGAAATCGTAAGTCTGTCATACATTATAGCTCGTAAGTTTAGTTTTCTTTTGTTTGTTTTTTCTTATATCATTCGGTATCGGTAACGTCATTAAGTTTTCTGACTGTTATAGAATTATATAAGAAGAAATATTTCTTTAATTAAAGCATATACATTGATACAAAAATAAATGCAAACTCTTTAATCTAAAATTGTCCCAACTTAGTTTTAAGTTAAAGGCCTTTACGCGCCACTGATTTTTTTCTGAACCATAGTATTATGGGCTCACTTATTGCCACTTGGAGTTACAGCTTTACACTAAAAAAATGTATTACCAAAGAGAAAGGAAAACAAATATTAATATATAAATATCAAATTCTTTGGTGATAACAATAATAATAAATACCTAATATTAGATATAATTCGAAGTTCATTTTTAACTATAAGATAATTAATATTACTTATAACTTTATTTACTTATAACTTTTTAATATTACTTTTAACAACTTGGTATATTTTTTATAAAAGATAAAAAAATCTGTATAGGTAATTGATTCCGTAGCTAAGTGAATTTGTTTAACACACATAATGCCAAAACAGTTATTATTTTGAGTTAATAGGCACAGGGCTGAACTGTAAAAACCAATAAACGAAGATGAAGCTGACATTGAAATGTCTGCCTTGTAGAGAGGTTTTGAGAGTTTTAAAAAGAAATCGTTTAAAATCTATTCCTATATTTTTTATCCCTAATATACATATACTATAATACAAACGGACGATAAAGTGTAAAAGCACCATGATATTCAATAACAATTAGAAGAATCAAAAGATTTTTGAAAAATTATTTTCTAATATAGATCCAACCATTTCATCGTGGAACCTGAAAGTTAAACCGTAATCATTCAACGATCGACGATTGAGTCAAGTATGGTGACATGAAAGAAGCTAGTAGTCCAGTAAGGTACCAGTACCTATGTGATACCAGTACCTGTGTGGTACCAGTACCTATGAGGTACCAGTATCTGTGAGATACCAGTCCGATCAAATCAGAACGTGCTTAACCATGATTTCCATAAGGATGATTGGCGCAGGGATAGGGATAATAGTTACTCTAAAGTGTGACCACTGCTCTGTCAAGGCAGAGAAGTTTTTCTACGTACGAAATCAAAAAGTTAACCACACCTTATCAGAGGCAGCATTCGAAAAATCACATAAATTCTACGCTCACAAAGCTATTTCAAGTTTCAACATTAACAGAGTTAAAGTTGTTATTGTTGGTCTCAACAGAAATTAAAAGTTTAAGCTTCATAATAGAGTAGTAGGAAAAGAAAATACCAAATGTTCTGGCTGCATTTTATAAATCTTATAAAGACGTTTTCTACTGATTCATTTCTTTATGAGTTTTTATAGCGATTAACAAATTTGAAATTTTAGTTAGACAACCGCTATAATTGGCACCGTTTTTTTATATTAATAAACCTTGTCTGTGATGAAACATGATTCGTTTTTTATTTGCCTATATAAGCAGGAGGCCTTGTTTGACATACCCGGTTGACTTTTGGATCTCAAACGAGGTAAATTGCTAACGATGTATTCATTAAACCAAATAAAATTGTGATATTTTTAAGGAATTTGTGAATTATTTTCCTGTTCTTGGGACAACACAATCGTCACCGTTTTTTAACACGGAATTACCTACTCACCTGTCTCTTTCAAATTGTGATGGTAATCAAAAAGTTAAGGAAAAGGAAAGGAAAATATGTTTGTATTTTTGAAATGTTTATAAATATCTAAATGTATATTATTAAATCTTTAAGTAAACTACTTAAATATGATATGTTCAATTGTCATTAAGTTTTTCCATTATGTTATGTGTGTTGTACTTTTTGACCGAAACAAAAGTAAATAACGTAAATTGTTTCAGTAATATATATTTAACTAAATGAAATTGCAAAAATTGCTCATTGTTCGTTGAAAACGAATGTCTTGTTACATAGCTTTCACTTTAAGTATTAAATGTCCAAGGTATTTACGACAAGACAACACCTTGAGGTAAAAAAGGACCTTCGAACATACTGTACTTTTATATTTATTAATTGATAAGTAAAGGTGCTACAATTGTCACTTCTTGGCCTCAGATTGCATTCGTTTCTTTGCGATTATTTTTAAACTAGCCAAGCCTGTGGTCAGTCTGACAAATGTCGGGTCAAATGCAATTTATTCACGATACTTTAACTATTCGAGCCAATATTAATTGTACACATAGAAAAAATATACATTGGTTCACATCCGGTATTTTAAGATATTACGTTAGGCACAGAACGTACTGATTTTCCGTTTAGTTAGAATGGTCTATCATAATCGTTATATTCAAGATATAAATTTAGTTGCGTTTGGTTAACTATTTCCTTTAAATAATAAAACAAAAACATACATATAAAAACTCAGTACATAAGCGACAGGCGGCAACTAGGTGACCTTAGTATGGAAAAATAAAAAAAAAACACATACAGAGGGTAAAATAACATAAAATAACAAAAAAAAATATAAACAAAAATGTGCAAGTTAATCTTAGGGTTACTGAGTCACAATTAAAATACGTATATATAAGTAGCTAATTACGAGGCAGAAGATAAATGCTGAAAAAGAAGATTTTAAACTTAGAGACTGAGCTTGTCTGATATCTAGAGGTAAGGAGTTCCAAAGCAGGATTCTTTACAGAAGGAGTAATAGAATTCAGTTTATTGATTAGGAGTTTCAAGAATTAGAACTGTCAAGGGACCGCAAATCAAAATCTTATAATATACTCATAGACAATTGAATTACAAGGACTTATGCTTATTTCTCATATATCTTTAAGGAGATTTATTCTATGATGTGTGCGGTCACCTTAAGTATTTAATAAATAAATATGTATTTAGACTGACGAGAGTAGGCGTAATCGGACAACCGGCTTCTGTACTTAATGGCCATTTATTAGCGTCTGATATTACTTTGACTATATAGCACAGACCCAATCAATCTCATAATGTATTATATATTCTATATAATAATTCAATGGCGCTACAGTACTTGTAATAGACTTTAGATCGTATCTGTTGCTTTGGTCATTTTTCTTATAAGAATAGGGCTCATTAGTTAAATGATTTTTAGGAATAACGATTTCGTCGATTCACGACGTTCATCTTTCGTGCTTCAAAACATGCTTTGGTGTGGATTACGCAACCGAGGATCGAATTTTATACCTCATTTAATATCGTTCACCTCTACGCTAACATTATTTATTTATATCTATGAACTAGAGTCTAAGAAATTATTTCTATTCGAAAGTCACTTAATGCATGTTGTAACATCAATGGTCGCATTATATCTGCACTTTTGTAAATAATATTCTACATATTGTTAAAAACTAATATATTTATTTTATATAGCTTATTTTAAAATAATTTCATAACACATTTACATAGCTAATTTTATCTAAATTTTCTCGCTAAGTGAATGTAATTCTTTGAGAAATAAAGTATCTTTTAACCGAAACCGAAAAATTCATTTGTAGTGAATTTGCCTGTTAGTTAGACAGGTAAATTGAACTGAGACTGTACTACCAAAACTTATACAGGACAGTAGGACATCTTACGAGTCATTAACGGCGAGTGAAAACGTTGAGCCTGAAATATTGGGATCTGAGAAAACTATATTTGCCGAAGAATTTAAAAACCTTGAAGAAAAAATTGTCAAAATCATGACTTAAACTGTCAAAAATGTTAGACAAATATGAAATCAAATTTTATCCAACTATGAGCGTATTATAATGTAATTCATCATGTATGTCGAGTGTTTAAGTACATATTAGATTTAGACATTTAATAATACTGTGACCATGTTGGTCAAGGCAAATATTTGCAAGGAACTGACAAAAAACGCATCGAAATGTCAGGGTTTGCAATTCGATTGATGCATCTATTCAAAATTAGCGTTATATTTATAGAAAATTGTGTGAATAAATTATAATATTAACTGTGGAACTTAAAACAACTTAATGTTTAGATTTAGAAAAAAACTTGTTTCTCTTGTGTAGTTCTATTGAAGGCTTTGTATGACTGCAATTACTAATAATTACTACAATTGTGTGCAAGTAGCCGCTGTTATAATAACTATACCATTTATTTCTTACTAGATAATCCGGTAAACTTCGTATCGCGTATATAAAATAATTGTATCCAAATTTGATACATTTTTTAAAACCATCTCATACTTCAGCTATGAAATAATCTCCTCTGAAGGCATATCTATATCTATGACAACTAAATGACAATTTTTTATATCTAAACATCAAATATTTCAAATTACATTTCAATTTACATTTTTTGTTGGAAAATGTAATTATCGGTGTAATTAACAAACATTCATTATATATACATAAAGATCCATCATTCGCCCATCACGTGGACTTACACTAGGAATCTCCATACAATTTTCCTAGACATTGAATGAGCTCTCGTATATCATCACAACTATTCTATGTAAAAAACATCGTACATATAAATCTAGTTCTGGTATCTTGAGTTCATTGTAACCGCAAGTTAGTCAAGAGTCGAAGGCCTAGCGAATAGTGAGAGTAAAAACGATTTCGAAAGTATCTCGTGGCCCTCGCGATTTGTAAATCTTACTTTACAATACAATAGCTGGAGTGCGTTTAAGAATTGGGAAATTCATATAAATTTTACCTTAGAATGAACAAAATCACTGTAAAGCGTCGATGAAATCGCTAATAATTGGGAATTTTGAAAGTAAACGGTCTTTGTTACTCAGGGATACTGCGGCATTCTAATGGTGAAATAAATTTTTAAAGTGTTTTAGTAGTCGAGTTTATTACGAAATTGTGAGATGTCAAATTGGAGTTCACGTGGGCTTTTTTATACAATAAATGTATAGTTATTATTACAGCGGATAATAACAACTATTTGTTGTTAAATTTCAAGTGCAGTCACACAAAACCACCTACTTACATACAAAAATACAAATATTTCCTAAAAAGGAAATAAAATATAAATGTAAAATAAGCAACGGCAATAATTTCATCACCAGCAACATCACAGTTGCCAAAATTAAAAGTAAACTCAATTATTATATTAGGTACTAAATGTCCTCAATTTATGTAAAAATTATATTAGTTTTTTACTTGAAACATAATGATATATGTAAAAACTTTAAATTAGTTTCACATTTACATTAATATCTTTAAATCATAAATAACTTTAAAATATTGTATACACTCCACTCGAACCTTGTTTGCACTATCATTCACACAGACGCAACGAAGTAAAACGTTCGAGGCATGTTGTACTTTGTAAAGAACTATGGTACAGATGTATTACTCTTACTCCGACCACGGAAGCATCCCACATTTTATTGTTGCCATAAATTTTACCTCCCTATAGCAGTTGAGATTGCGAAGGATTTTTGTTCATCCCAGATGTAGGTTTATTGTCTAAGATAGCTTTGTTTGTAATTAAACTCCTAAAAGTTTTACAGGGAACGTAAATATTGTTTATTCCAGAAGTAAGCTTTGGAAGTCGTTACGGAAATAGGACACGTACTAATTACGAATACTATATATAAATCGGTTTGTAAAATACTCAAATGTTCTAGCGCTGTTATTTTTTATTGTTTTACCTGACGCTAAAATTCAAGAGTTTTACTGGCTTTAATTGAAGGCGTAAGCATATTTCAAAGATGAAATAAAAAATAAAAAGAAACAAGAAAATTTGCGTCCACACGTTAATTGGATTGGCAAGGATGTGTGGCTATTTTTGGGGAATGTCAAGCTTTTGCTAATGAATTAGTCGTAATATTTTTATTAAATAAGTACGGGATCTCTAAATTTTTGCTAATGGGATAGCTATTGTAAATCCCGAACAGAAATAATATATACTTTAAGCTATAAATGGAATACTAATATTATAATATTGATATAATAAATTTAAACTATTTATTTAAATGACATGAATGAGGAAATAAATTCGCATATTTTCATTAGAGCAATTCGTTAGGCTTAAACTATGCGTTTCACAAAAAAGTGAAGGCTATGATTTGTTTGTTTAAACCGAATATTAATATGCAAAACCAAATTCAATTTATAAACCTATGATAGATTGGACACAGACTAAATATAACACGATTGTCAATAATCGTTTGACGTGTGTAAATTGTCACGCTCATTGTATTCTATAATTGTATGAGATCTACACTCCTTTGATAAATATAAATTGAATTTCTATATCTGTTAATTTGAAATCACATTAATTTTTATTCTATTGCTCCAGATTATGATTCATTTGAATTTAGAATGTATAGAAAAAAAGTGCGTGCGTACAAAACTCAGACGTGAAACTTCTTTGTAAATTAATTATTACTAAGGTAAAAAGCCCCAATAGATGATGATATAGCAGTATATGATCACTCCATGTATTTGTATATCTATATTTACACTGTTTACACTCAGTATACGTGCTAATGATAATTTAAATAAATAAAAAATCTTAGCTTACTGCACAAAACGTTATTCGACAGGATCGCCATCTAAAGTTCTAATATGTAACTACTAAACGAAACATCAACCAATACCGTGTATTTTTTTCGATCTCCCTTTTCGTCGACAAAAACGCTGCACATCTTCGTGACGTTACCGTCAAATTTTTATGCTCATGCGTCTAAATAAGGTTCACTTCGAAAATATTTTCAAACGTACGTACGATTTAAAATAGTTACTTAACCCAGATGTTTATTTATTTCGTAATTCAACAGCTAACATAAATTATTTATAACAAAAGACAATTTTACTCAATATATAACCAAAACGGGAATACATAATATAAACAAAAAGCTTGAAACATTTACGAAAGAAAATATTCAATAAAACATATTAAATAATAACTAAGTACTACCTAATTTGGCTGTGTTGTGTGACTTATATGAAATTGCTTTGTGAGAAGACATATAAACGTAGTAGTATTGTAATATTTTATTCTTGAGACATTACGAGAAGTTTAACATTGTTAGTTTATTATCATAACTGGAATAAAAGCCTGTCATTTATAGTGAAGGGAGCGGAAAGGTGTCTATACATGGACTAGAAAACTTGATTTTCTATAAAAAGATCTACAACTTATAGAAAAGTTAACTATTTATATATATATAAATAAATTTAGTACGCACTGGGTTGATTAAAAAAAAATGTGTGCGTGTACTAGTGTACACACGTAAGAAGTGAAACTCCTTTATGACCTTATTTTTCAAAAAAAAGTCTACTATATGCAACTTTTCAAAAATTCGTTAAATTAAATAAAGTTTAACAGACGGCTTTTATTATTATAGACATGAATACAAATATTATATTTTAGAAGTACAGAATTTCATTAATTGTAATAGATTTATTACTATCATTGTTATCGTTATTATATATTTTTGTTATTTAAGGGTTCGAATCTCTTCGAATCAACCGTGGTAGGGACAAGAAAAAGATGGCATGTCACGGAAAAATGTGACGCGTAACCCAAAAATGAGACGGTAAATATTTTTCCAACGCTGATAAAGTAGTTTCACTTCAACAATCATTTAAGTAATGATATAGAGTAGAAAACTTCTACACTTTGTTATTTCATTAACTAATCAAGACTTAAACTTCGTGATTTGAGGTATAGCTTAGATTTACAATTACTTTGTAATTAATAACTACATTAGAATCTATCGTACATCAGTAAAGTAAAAAAAATATAACTTAATTTAAATGTAGTGTTGTCATTGGTTAGCATGGCTTTAACACATTGAAAGAAAACAATTTTTTCACCGGATTAAAGCTTAATAATACAAATAGCTTTAATCCGGTTAAAAAATTGTTTTCTTTTAATTTAAATGTTTTTAAGTTATGACTGTAATAAATAATCCAAAATAAAGAGACTTACCTTTATATACTGAGGGTTCCAACGCGGCTGTGGGTGCCATGTTGCATCACGACGTTGTAAAAAAATTGTTACGCCATAGCTAACTAACTATTTAATCACCTTCTTAGAAGCAAAAGATCACTGCCGTGTAATGCTTTCAAGGGGATGGTGATAATTTTTTTAAAGGCCTTTATAGCTTGATCGAATATTTAAACCATAAAGTTTGACATTTATTGTTATAAATTATTATTATGACATTATGTTAATGTTATTATTACATGACGTTATGAAAAATGCATGCCGGTTTTTATATGGCTTTATAATTAAATTATAACCATTCCATACTACTTTAGTAGAAGTAAACATTCAATTCTATTATATAAGTAATGCGCTTATCGTGTTTGTCAACTAGTATTCAAGGAATAACGAATTTAGTTTGCGAGTGACGAAGCAGCACCCATCGGAGTTCATACTAAGTAGTAAGTACCCAAGTTGTAGATCTGGTAAACTGTAGGTAAACGGGGGTATTAATATTGTTTTGACTAACAATATTGAATGTAAGGCAAATTTTGTAGATAATTCGACAACCACAACGGTTCAGATTTCTGCATTATTTCCTCAACTTACACCTTAGCTTTTTATGATACACCATGGATTTTTGTGATAGCGATGTTTTTAGGCGATAGTTTTGAAAACAATGCGTTGATCGCCGCATTACTATTGATTACTAGCCAAATAATCCCTTTGACATATAAATACTTATAGGATATTTAATAATACTAGTATTTCGCATTCGGCCTCCTACGCGCATAACGTATACACATTGTTTAGTAGATGTAGAGATAGATTTGAATTTATTTATATAGATAGAGGAAGGTTTTTAGTTTTAATGTTTGAATTTTATTCATATTGTATAGTTTGTTTACAAACTTGTTCACGTGTAAAATATTGAGCTTTTCCCAAAATAAAAATAAAAAAATTGTTCATAGAATAAATAAAAGTCTAGCGAATTCAGTACATTGGATGGTACAGTACATACAAAATGTGGACGCGATTTGCTTGATCGTTATTGCTCAACATCATCTTTAAACCAATCACAGAATGATCTGTCATTCCGTTTGACAATTGACATTGAAACGAAACCCGCAATTGTGTCTGTCACCTTTCGTTTAAAATTCTTACCGACCAGCATTAGCATTCCTAAATATGCTATTCTTTATTTAAATATTCATAAAAATAATACCTTCTTTGTATAAAAAATTGAGTAACATTCATAATTGAAACATAGTGGTCAGTTAAGACTCTTAATTCCCTTGTTTTGGATAATTAAAAAAACTTGTGCATTTATTACTAGAAAAACAAAATAAAAGCTGGATATCTTTGAAGTATAAAGCTTAAGTCTTATCTTAGCGTAAATATAGTGATCGTGTTTGTAACGGGATCACGTACGTGTTGATGAGACCGTGCTAATAGTAGTTTAACTTGGCTCTAATTAAATAATATCCGTTAAATATCTTCAATCGTATTTCGGTTAAAAATACCAGTTATATTATTCTAACTGGCGGGAAGTGTAATTAAGAGAACTTCTCAGCACTGATCAGGTTGGTTATCTACGCTGTCCTCTTTATTTTTTTTAAAGTAAAGTTTTATTAAATAAGGCGAATTACCATTAGCGTGTACTTGGCCGGAGTAATCTGTACGAAACATGACTGCGTTATGGACTAATAAGATTTATACGTCAGTTATGTCAGAAAACGGTCACATATTAGTGAAATCGACGTGTCGTAGGATGTCGTAGGATGCCGCTTGATTATATATCTTTGCCTAAGTTAAGTTCGGTGGTTCGCTCTTTGTTTGAAGCTGGGTGTTAACTGGCTTTAATCTTTTTTTTTTAATGGAATCTCTCTGTTGGCCTTAAGGGCCTTTACAGCTCAGCACAAGCTTTTTTGGCGAGCGTAGTTCGTTCGCCTGAAATGGCGTTTTGTCCCGCGGCTAGCGCAAGGGCGTCTACTGTGAGACTCGAACCTTGGCTTGGGCCGTCGCGGGGTGGTCAATCGCCTGAAGGGCAGGACGGAAGCTCACTGGAGTGAGCGAAGTACGAAGTAAAGGTCCTCACCTTCTCCGGTGAAGGCGGTTTTTTACACTAATCTGTTTGGCTTTAATTGTTTAAAACTTGACCGAGTTAGGGATAGTGGGGCTGCGACGCTGCTATAACAAAAAACTTACTTGACTTATTTAAGGTTGACACTGCTACCTTCAAAGTGTATAAGTGTAGTTGACCTATTGGACATTATCGAAAACGAGAATATTATAATACAATTTATGACTAAACGGCTCATTTTAGCATTAAGTGTGCGATAATTGCTAACATTTGGTTTGCGCTTCTAATGACATATTAAGTAAGATTACATAACTCATGTCTAATCTTAAATCTTGCAATGTATTTCTTCGAAGACTGTTTTTGATTGAAATATATGTGCTCTGTGATTTAAGAATGATAATTACACGTAAAGAACTTTTCGTTTGTTGTGTTACATGGTACTTAATAAGGAATAGTGTAACGCCATCTTGTCTAGAAAAGCGTTTTGGCGGGTTCTTGGAATTATGAATGTTTAAATTTTATAACCTTTTCTGAATTCAAAAATAACTTTAAATTTATATAAGTTCCTGTGACTAACAATTTGAATTTTAAAAATATGGTTAAATAGCCCATGGTTTCGCGTTGGTAGGCGTTGATAGCCTTAGAAATAACGAAACATGCGTACGTCCCGTGTTCCACTGAAGCGTTGAATAAGACAGTTGTTTAAAGCATTATAAGACAATTATTTATTTATTACATAACACAGAAAACATAAATAATATATAACAAAAACTATTCTACTACAGATATAGCCAAAGATGGAATACATGTGTACAAAAAGGTTCAAACATTCACGAAAGGAAAAAATCAATAAAAACTATGTGTGATTATGTGAAAGTGAGAGAATGTATCTGAGCGTGTGCTTATGTTGTTTTTTAGCGCTACGGATATTTTTAATATTCATTAAAACATAATCCGCGAAAGCTTAAACAAGTCAAGGCTTAAATGGTGGTCGTTGTGTATCTGGGCTGTGTAATACAAAATGATTTTTACAAGCAATGTATTGATGGGATTACGACAAATCAATACTACAGTTGAAAGACTTATACTCTCACTCTTAGTGGCATTATATCGCTAATTTAGAAAGTTCTAATGAATACAATACAGCTACTTGCGTGTGAAAGGATCCCTTTAGAAGTTCGATTTTCGAAAGTTAGCTTGTAATAGTAATCTAGAACTTCACGAAATTACTTTAGTATTAATAATTATATGCTACGATTATATTGCTAAGCTATTAGTAGCTGCGTCACACAAAGTAACTAACTGGCTAAGGTGGCGATTTTTTTTATTTTTTTTGGTTTTTCCTTCATGGTGAGAAAATGTCTTATTTTATGAAGTGCATTAAACAAATATAACAATACCAATGGTGCTACAACCTTTTAGAATTCTGTGTTTTGTGATCATTTTATTTCTTAATATACCGAATACCTATCAGCCTTATGTGACTGAAAGACACTGTTGATTTTTAGATCTAAGGCATGCCAGTTTCTTCACGTTTTTTGTTAACAGACATATTCCATTGGTTTGATAGTTGGAGATCGAACCTACGACCTAAAGGAGGATAGTCGCACGTTGATAGTACACTGCTCTGAAGTGCTGTATTTTGTTTGATTCCAGCTTCAGTGTTATTTAAAATTACATTTTTTATATCACAAATGCAATGTACAATCCAATTTGTATTAAGGTCAGCCTGAGTTTTAATATCACTATGTTTAATAATATCCGAAGAGCTGGCGGCTACCTCGGACAAAGAAATAGTCTAGCTATTCAAAGGGGTTCCCAGTATCTTAGAAACCTTGCCTTAAGGGACTTTTAATAAGATATTTTAGTTATTATATTGTTAAAGTTCTATAATATTATTTTTTTTCCTTTTTACTATATTAGAATAATATCAGATATTACACTTCAAAATCAAACCTTTTTTGATGACAGCTTCTGACAATTTAGGTAAGACGTTTAAGAATACGGGCTTAGTCTTTCTTTCCAGAGTTTTTTTATGTAGTAAGGATATTGAGGAGTTGAGAATATTTTTGGCGATCAACTAACTAGATGGTTATGTCAATACATATATGTATATACCTTCGGAGCTCAAGGGCCTTAAAAAAGTAATACCAACTCGATATGTTACTGTATGTATGTTACGATAACTGATGATTAATAGCTTTGATATCGCGTGTTTCGAGAAAATTGCTTTAAGAAATTAACGCCATTTAATTTTATGAATAAAACCCATAATTCGCGCTTGATAAAGATTTTATATATTGAGGTCATCGGTCATGTAGCTTTTTAATTCGTTTTTATCTCCTTCATACATTTATACCAACTATAAATGTTACCATGTTTTTATATAAACTTACGCTTAATTCTTTATATATATAGACGATGTTATAGTTTTTCTGTTTATTAAAAATGAGCATCAGCTTAAAATTATGCAAGTATCGTAAAATATAAATAAAACTTATTTAAAAAACTTTATAGGTTTAAGATATTTCTCATTAAAAAATTTACAA
Source organism: Pieris brassicae (assembly GCF_905147105.1). Taxonomy (NCBI): domain Eukaryota; kingdom Metazoa; phylum Arthropoda; class Insecta; order Lepidoptera; family Pieridae; genus Pieris; species Pieris brassicae. The sequence goes on from NC_059669.1 coordinate 3,036,183, forward strand.
TATGAGACAAGGAAATCATTTCATAGTTCTTATATTTTTATAATCTTTACATATTCTACGATAGAACACGATTTAATAACCATACGTATAGAAAAACATGTGCATATTTCAATTGAAAGAACGTTTACACAGTCACAAAATTGATAAAACGATAATTCATAATTCAAAAGAATTGGAATGCATCAGGAATCACTTTTTGATTTTGATCAATTGACTTACGGACACTATTAACAATTTGAAAAAAAAGCAGAAGTTAAACACACACAGTTACGTTTACGTAAATTCATATGGATCTGAATTTTGTTCACCGGTTATTCAGGGATCCTTTGTCGGAACCGATAATTACGTGGCTTATACCCCTGGGGTTCATCTTTTGACAACCCTTGGTCGAGCGTATAATTTTGGCCGATAACAAATTTATGCGTTGGATAGAATTAGCATGAACATTTTAAATATTAATTTGAAAATGATAATCCTGCTAATTATATCGTTTTTTATTTTTTTTATTCAGAAGAGTTGACTCTTTTAGATCAAAAGTAATCGAACAAATTGGCACATAATGAAATGAAAATAAACTTTAACACAAAAATGTTTGTTATGTGAAACATTTTTCCAATGTATTCAGCATTTAGATGAATCATAAAATAGTAGTATCATTTATTGAAAGAGGTTCTAGCACTTCAACGTTCAAAAATGCTCCTTAATTTTTTAAGGGAATTTGGGATCGAGTCAGTGGAGTAAGTATATTTACAAACAGTTCAAATAAACCCGTAAAAGGCACGTGAATGACTAGAAATGAACTCTTCGATACTTTTTAAATTGCAAATCGGTAACATAGTATTCCATGTCTGAGTAAAATTTGAATGATACTAAATAATGATAATAAAGGTACTGTTCGTACCGAACAAATACCTACGCCACGTTTACTATTATAAGTTTTCTAGTTATAGTCGAGAGATGTTGACTTATTCATTTAACTAATTTGTAACTTCTTGTTTCAGGTATGTAATGTTGAATCTTCACAATACGAGAAAAATACAGAAAGTGTATGTATTATTTATATTTTCACGAAAGGCTTGAAAAAATTTTTTGTATAAGGTATATTTTTTTATTAATGAGTACTGGTATATATTGATAGTATTTAAGGCATTATCTGATGCATATTGAATCGGAGCGGATTCTTATAAAAAGTATATAATCGAGTAAGAAAGTCATCTACAATTATTTAGAAAGGTTATACCAGTTATACCATTACGTTACGATCGAATTAACGCTGATGTAACCACGGCAGCTAGTAGTGCTATCTAAATGGAATATCAACCAAATTTTATTGAAAACCTGAGCTTTAACGAAAGTATCGTAGGGTAAAAAGCACTCGAACGTTACGACGCTCTTGCACATAAAAATAGACCGATTTTACACATCGGAAGATCTCATACGGGATTTTTATATGACGACGTAAAAGTTCAATAAAATTTTAATGGCGGACTACGAATCGCATCTCCTTAATACGGCTATCTTAGGTGACCTTATGTTTTATAATGTTGTTCGAATTTATATAATTGATTGATTTTACTTACTTTACCGAAAAACCAATCAATTACAGACGACCTATGGCATTAAATCGCGGACAAAAATTGCTTTTAAGAATGTAAAAACGCTTAGCAACGACACTCGACTAGCCCGAGCAGAAATGCTTATATACAATCTGTAAATTATATAGTTTCAGTGCGTTGTTGTTAGTCTCACTTTTAACAGTTCAAACTCTCGGTTTTTCTTGGATTTAGACTCGTGAATTCAGCCACTCCGATAGCTAAGTATCAGTAATTTGAGAATTAAGGATCGAGTTATAGTAATCATGGAACATGGACCTATACTAGCTACCAATGGGTCGTCAGGACCTGACCTAATGATACTTTCACATGGCGGGTTCACATACAGGTTGGATACAAAAGAAGAAAAATACAATCGGACAATTCCCTGGTCGATCGTTGGTCCTTATGCCTTAAATAATATTTTTTTTATGATAAAGCCAGCTACGCAAATCTAGAGTCCATAGGAGAGGATCTAACTGCAGGTTAAAAAAAAAGGTTTTGCGACCTAAATATGTGTGCTGTGTATTATCCTCCATTCAATTTTATTGTAAACAATGGAAAAAAGTCTACGTTTGCTAACCATAATTTTCAATGAAAATCGCGTATTTGCCTCTATTCAAAAAATATAAAGCCTAAATTATACACGAATGCGCTCAATTCTGTGTTGAAAACTCGTTCGAAAGCATGAACATAAAAAACATTTAGAACATATTATGCAGCCTCGACGCAAATACGGAGCTTTATTGTTATTATTCATTATGAACAGAATGATTTCAATAATTGTTAATTACCAGAACATTACGATTTTATTTGGAAAAGCTTAAGAATTATGCAAAGCAGTATGTTGTTAATTTTGATTGTTATTGTTGTTATTGAAAGTTTAAATTTCAATAACAGAGATATAGAATAGAGACTAATCAGTTTACTTTTTATAAGTAAGAAGTTAAATATGTATGTAATGATTTTTATAGAATCGTGGGCAAATGGGCAGGTGGCACATCTCATGTTAACCGATACCGCCGCCCATCCAGGTTAATGCCAGAGAGCGTTGGGGGAATTCGTAGAAATGTGCTTTATTATATTCTGCAATCGAAAACAATGAAATATTTTTTAAAGTATTTTTTTTGTTTCAAGTAAAAAGTTAGGAAAGTACAAACGAGAAAAAATAAACAAAGACATAAAAAAAAACAAAGGGATAAGCTAGTTGTTCGAAATACATAATTTCAATTTAATAATTTTTGATGAGGGTGATCCCAAATATGTTTTTCTCGGCCGATCGTCACATTTATTAGTTGAGTCATTGTTGAGATTTACTCGGGTTACGTTAGATACATTTTTATTTTGATATATACTTTTTGTTAATTGATAATAGTTACGTCCACTATTTAGAATTTTATAGTGAGTGTTTAGTGCATTTTTGAGGCTAGGTATTAGCATCAGTCTAACCTCTCTTTGTTCCCAAACTAATAGAATTTCTCCAAATCCTTGCGGCTGATAATATTGTGTTCCTTTCTTCCTGGTAAGAAGATATTATAACGAGGTATGTACTCAGGACTTATTATTCTAGTATAAGATTGTGTATCGACGGCCACCGAACCGTTCTTTGTGGTACACTAGTTAAAAACAAAATATGTACATAAACATATTACATCTTAATATTATTATTGATTATGAAAGAAGATAATACATTATAATACAATAAAGGATAAAACAAAAGGCAGGAGATTTTAGTCGGAAACGGAACATGTAGTAATTGTACGGAATACAAAAAGGAGGTGCGATCATATTCGGAACAAGAAAAGAAAATATGGTCGAGGTCACCAATATTTTTTTAAGTTCCTAGGACATTAAAATCACATAATTAAGTGTCACGGGGCAGGGATGAAAGTTTCGTTTCGGAGGCCACGAATGGTTGCCTAATTGTAATCGCGTAGCAAACCAAAATATATACCTTAATAAAAACTGAATCAGCCTATTTACCCCTTTCCGTTAGAGGGTAAACACAATTGGTCAAAATGTACTTCCTTTAGTGTGGTACTCGGTAAAAGTTTATTCGTTTGAGATATCAAAAACCGATATTGCTCATTATAATTACACTTAACCATTAAAAATGCAATCGTTTTAAAACTTAAATCCCTGTAAATTTTCCCCACATTAATTTTCTATTGAACGTGTATCCTCAATAAACAGCTCGATAAAAATCATGGACTCAGTGAAGTGTGCTCCGTTATACGAATGCGTTCAGATAGAAACGTTCATATATTGACTAGGCGTTCTCCTTGTTCTGTCTGATTCTTTGTTAATCCTCCACTGCGTTAATGGACTAGACTAGTTTCCTGTTAATGTCTCGAAGAGTATAAAATCAAAATCAAACTAAAGATATAAATACCATATTATTTATCGTGAAACGAATGAGCACGTGTAGTAGGTAGGTCCGTAGGTGTGAGAGTTATGGACTACAGAGTGCATTTATGTCTCCACACACATTTGTGTACTGTTATGTTAACATGCTGACCACGACTCTCAGACATGAGCTACTGAGCAAAGAGAGAGTGAGATGTGTCTTGCATCAGTCTAAAAATTTGCCGCCATAGCGGAGAGAAAACATCACTGATTTTAAAACCTATTTTAATCGTAACAGGAGTTTGACAACTCGATGTGTGATATTTTAAAAATTTGATCAGTATTCTAATTTCAAGTTAAAATAAATTATTGGGACCAATAGCTCTTTAAATCTAAATGCTATTTTAATTTAAATATTTCATACTCCAATAAATACAAAATATTTATCATAAACAAACGCACTTTAGCACTGATCCTATTATGTAATGCCATTTAACATTAATATTGTACGAAGTAAATTATATTAATAAACGTTAGGGTAACAATGTTACCTTAATTCTTGCCTTCGCGGTAATGCTCACTCAACTGTAAATTCATTACTTTCGTTTTTTGACATAATAGCTTTTCTAAATATATTTCAGAAAATAATATAATTAGTCTGAAACGAAATCACTTGAGTTTGGAGGCTGTTTTTAAATGACATAATTTGTGATGTTTAAGCATAGATAACAGACACAGCAAGTACTTAAGCATTCGGCTATACATCCGTATACAATATTATAAATTGAAATACGGAAAATTTTCAAAGAAAAATTCGATTTCAAAACGAATTTGATGCGAAAACCATTAGTTGATGAAAAAAGAATTTTCCAGTGAACCGCAGCTTTTGGTTCTACGTATGATTCCATTAAATGAATATACCACGTTTCTTTTAACAGATTTACCAAACGCAAACCATATTATAATTCGCCTCCTAGATAAAGAAATATTGTCGTTGAGAAAAACCTGTATATTTTATTCTTAATAAGTCTTTTTGTTTTTTTTTAAATTATTGTGCCTAAATTACCTATACCAATACTGATTACCTGGTAGGTAGCTTATAACTAATCTTTTAATTAAATGATTAGGTTGAAAAACTTTGTTTAATTATACGTTATTATTGCGAAATATACAAATTTTCTTATTTGTATATTTCGCAATAATAAATAAGCCGCTTATTATATCGGGTTTAAATTAAAATATAAAAGTACTACCTCCAATTAACATCATAGTATCTACAAATGGATTTAGTTTTGGTAATAAGAGATAAGAGAAAATCTAAAAAGAAATCTCTGTGTGAATTTGATCCAAACTGCGAAGATCCCGTAGCAACCCGTTTGTTACACTCTCATAAATATGTTACTGTAACACAATATTGTGTGACAATTGAAAGTAATGTAGGAAAATATGTAATATGCTTTACGAAGTGTTTCAGAATTTTATCCTCGTGCCAAATATTTTCTCGTACATTATCAACCTATGATATGGTGAGATGGGCTCAGTTTCCGCACTTAGACTCGTAGTTGGTCTGTCGTGCGTAAAGTCCTGGCAAACTAAGCCAGCCTAGGAGTCTCCTGGGCACTTAACAGGCTTCACGGAGCGACCTTACTGATCCGGGGATTTGTGTACGTTGTTAAGCCACAGCCTCGCATTCCAGGACTACGTGGGTGACTTATTCCTCTGCGCTGTAACAACCTCTGCAAACACGGGGCTGCCTGTAGCGCCCAGGACAAAAAAGATGTTTGACCTGGATTTCCTTTTAGATTTGGGCAGTTATTCCATGTAAATAATTATAAATCTAATAGAGAAATGATTATGAACAACTGATAGCTTGTGACTGTACCCTGTACCGAATATCCTCTCGACGACTGTTTATTCATCATGGCTTTACATATCTGCGTTAGACTTTTTTGTGTTTTGTAAAGTTTGTGTTAGGAAAAATTATTGTGTTGTTGCTGGGTTATGGTCTTAATCTTCATCTATTGATTGCTAAAGGTAAAAAATATAGTTCAGTTCTAAAACGAATTTAAAATATATTTGGCCCATGATCTCATGTATTAGTCAGAAGATCATGCGACGCAAGTGGAAATAGATAGGCCATACACTCGAAGAGATTCCCTAGAGGCTTGATTGGAACCCGAAAAGCGGAAACGTGGCTATTTCAAGCAAATCTAGCGTACAACTGTACGACTTTTGCAGAATCAGAAAGACTGAGCGAGGTGTAATACGAGGCTCAAGACCGAACGCGATAGAAACTTACTGTTTTGACCCTCTGCCCCATCTTACATCCATCACCATCATAAGTCAAAGTCATCTCAGAAACTACCAATGCATTTCTTATACTAAATTAATATAATACCTATAACTAAAGTTTTGTATTACAACCCAAGTAAATATTTTGTCAACAACATCATTTTTGAAAAGTTTGAACGGCATACTTATCGAGTTTCTAGAAGTAAAAACCGATATTTTCTTGGGATGAAGTTTCCTACGCTTGCATCTTGAAGCCTTCAAGTTCTTCACATATAATTTTTTATTTATTGTATAATCAACATCTTGAATATTCACTGCTATTGAAAATATTAAAATAAAATTTATTTATTTCGTACAGCTAATTCATAGTATATATAACAAAAATCATACTAAATATGTAGTCAGAGATGGAATACGTAATGTCTACAAAAAGGTTCACACATTTACGAAACTTGAAGGGAAAAAAATATTAATTACAATTAACTAAGTAATACCCAATTCGGCTGTGTTGTGTGTAAGTGTTATATTATAAAAATACGCATCAATGATTTGTATGGTGTTTGAACGCAGTAATGCACATCTATACGTCCATTACGTGCACGTTAAGTATTTTGCGCTGTTCGTTTGTTTGGGTGTCATCAAAAACACCTATTCCTTGAGGTCCTTGACAACTTCATTCCAATAACCACTAACGCAGCCTGGCTCTAGAGTGTAGACTCTACAGGGTTTTTACGGCTTTACCGGGATACTACACTCTATTGAGACGGACCGGGTAGTCTCAATAGACGGGAGTATCGATCTAATTTTATTTATTCAATCGCGGTGACGCTGAGTTTCAAAACAATTAATTTAATTACCACTAATCTACGAAATTCTGACAGCGTCTCAATAATGTTTATTCTGATTATTTGTTTTTGTTCTTTAGCAAAGTACAGGTTGATACAACTTATTAGTTCAAGTCATCGGGTCCGAGTAAAATCTACTTAATAAACATAATTTGTTTATTATGAGTTTTATAAAAAAATCACGGGTAACGGTTTAATTAAATACTAATTGATGACTAATACTAAATGAATAAAAAATGAACACAATCAATACAAAAGCAATAAAAAGACAACATCCTCGTTGTCGTCCTAATCACATGTTATCCAGCATATTTATAAAAATGAGAAAATATTATTCGTAAATTGATGCCGGTTCATGAATTAAATGCTTACTTACTTACAGACTTATGTTACCTCAGTAAATCAATACTAATGACGGTCTCTTAGCATCTAGGTAAGGTCGATGTAATGACACTTCAGTATCAGATAACTGACCGCATTTAAATCCGTGCTATGTAGTATTTATATGTTTAATTGATGTTTTACCTAAAGATGATAGAACAATTTAACTAACAATAATTATTGTCTTTTGTTAAAATAGCTTTTACACATTAAGACAAACACTTTTGAACACAACTACACAACACACTTTTGAGAAAAACACACATTCTAAATTTAGAATTAAGTAAATAACTATAAGTTTTAATAATAATACGTTATATATTATTATATATTTATTATATATACTAATAATAGCATTAATCCGTTCAAAAAGTGTTTTTCTTAACAATAATTAATTCAACTACAATAACAAAAATAAACGTAATAAATTATTTTGAACTTTGTATTATTCAATTAAATATTTTTTGTTTAATATTCTTTATTAATATTAAAATATAGATTTTTTAGTTTCGCCTTCGCGCTTCTTTCACTGAAAATGTTTATAAGCTTTCAACTCTAAAATAACGGCGCGTTTCTAGCTTAGTGTTTGAGTGAACTGAGTTCTAATAACTGACTTTGATTACCAGCAAGATACTGAGTTCTGTATTATCCGGTTAAATCCATTGTTGTAGTTAATTGAAAACCGCAGAATATCTGCAATACTAAAAGCCTTGCCGTTGTTCACGTTAACTAGGGTCAGGCTCTATTTACTTCTTGATGCCTTACTAGGTACCTAGTGGTTAAAGTTTAGTGTTAAAATTGAACGACTTAAGATGAGCTTATAGTTTAAATCAGATTACAAAAGGGGCTTATTAAATTAGGAAATAATATTTTTTAGAGCAGTATTGGCCTAGTGGTTTAAGCGTGCGAATCATATCCCTGAGGTCGTAGTTTTGATCCCCGGCTGTGCAATGAAATTTCTTTATTTTAATGTGCGCATTTAACATTCGATCGAAAGGTGAAGGAAAACATCGTAGGGACTTGGATTGATTTAAACCCAAAAAGTCGACGGATGTGTCACACAGGAGGCTGATGACCTACTTGCGTAATAGATTGACAAATGATCATGAAACAGATACAGAAATCTGAAGCCCAGATCTAGAATGGTTATAGTGCCACTGATTTTTTTTATTTATATAATTTACACTTGAATGCACAGTCGAAAATTATACACACAAAACACATAGTGTTATTTACACTGTCCGCAAATTTATAAGTTATTACTATAGTATTTTTTAAAGAACACAGTACCAAAATATTTGTTTTTCTAAGGCTTGTAAAGCTCTAGTCCCTCAATTCACTATAAGGTAACACTATTTTATTTTTTGCGCCAGCATTTACAATAATAATAATAATTAAAGTAATCAAAAGCTTGATTTATATATAAGAACTATTTTTACCCGACCATAGGTATAGTTAGTTAGTAGCAAACAAAACTTTAGCACATGTATGAAATTATAAATTTATTATTTTCTCACATTTGGCACATCTTCTCTCTGATGTAAAAAAAATCTTGTGTAAATGGAGTAATCATATTTTTTTTTGTTACTTGCAGTGTCACTGAAATCTGCGGAGATAGTTAACTGAATATTTTTTAGTTTAAGAAACGAACATTTTTGATATCAAAAGGCATACAATCTTAGTGTATGGTTAAGCATCTGCTTGCATGCTTCTATTAAATTTGAACAAAAACGTTATTCAGCAAAGTTTACAATAATACCTGTCATGTTACACATTCGAATTTCGAAGCTATACACCTTTTTACGTGTCACAAGCAGCTTATTGTTCAGTCACAGTTCTCATTTCAAAACGAAACTTCCGTATTGCAATCCAGAGGTTTCGATTCAGATCCGACTTAAATCCCAGCAGGGATTGTTCGATTCCAATCACGAGTCCGGATTGTCCGGCACGTGCTTTGTCCAAGCAGATCCCGGAGGACAATACGCCACGGTCACTTTCATTAGGCCACTCTCTGAATAGTTGGCTAAGTTTATTCAGAATTTGAAAATTCTCAAGTTTAAGATGAATGTTTGCAAATAATGTTTAACCATTAATGTATGTGCCGAAGTTTTGATTTCATCCTGTTCTGTATGGTAATTTATGAAAACGTAAGTCGGATAAATATGTATGGCCAAAGTTTTTTAAAAATAACTAGCTTAAAGCCTGACATGAGAGTACCTTGTTAACAAGTACAGAACAATGGAAACGCTTTGTAAATTAGGAAGCTTTGATAATCGTCGTCAATGAAGGTTTGTTTTGAAAATGCCACGATTCAGTTTCACGTTTTAATTGGTATATCCTTGTTTGAATAACAAATGAAACGTTAAGTTAATGAGAGCAAACGAAGGTTATTTTCTCTAGATTATGCGGTTTTACTGGGGTTTTAACTCTAAACATTGCACTAAAAGCTGGCTTGAATATCTTATTTATTAAAAATACATAATATATTTTTAATTTCCAGGTTTACGACACGGCAGAAACCACGCGTCCGAAGAAATGGTCTTCAAAGTTGAAACTAAATACATCAGGGAGTAGCAAATCTTCAGAGAAATCACCAGATAGTCCATATTTATATGGAACTATTAGTGGACCAGGGGGTTCAGCTTTATCGAAATCAATGAAGTATGCGGAAACCTGGTTGTACGGGTCTGTTAGGACCCAGACTCCGCCTCTACGGCCGAGTGTATTTACATCTTATTCTGAAAGTCCAGGACCTGTCTTAATCAGTACTCCTCAGAAGCCAACACCACATAACTACGCAGTCATACTATGTTCCTGTCCTGAATACCTTAATGGTACGAAGAAAACCAGCTCAACCAAAGTCAGTATTTGTAAGAAATGTAAAGGATCTCGTTTACCTTTAACAATAACTGACAGCCCACGGTTGCTTGTTGGTGGAACGGTGAGAGGACCACAAGTGAATCGTGATGCTGGTTTATTAAGAGCGGGCACTGTTCGTGTTCAGGGCACCAAGTCTAGACCTAGCATCCTCAAATCTAATGGTGATCCCGATCCATATGATTTAATGCGTCGAAGCAGATTAGCACCTCCACATGAAACACGAATCGGAAGTCAATTTTCAACATCACGATCTCGAGCAAAAAGTATAAGTCCATGTCGAATGAAAAATAAAAAACCAAGCCCCGAAGGTTTGATTAAAAATAGAAGTAAGTCTGTTAGTCGCGTAAATGAGGTCTGGATTGATGAAGACATTAATGTGCCAGATACAAAGAAATCTATTTTGTCGTGTGATATAAATCCATACGATTTAATGAAAATATCAAAATCGAACTCGGAAGTTGAATTTGACGATGATTTTAATGGACCATTTCAAGACTCAAATAAAAACGGTAGCCATCGATTAAATAAAGTTTCATCAGATAAAAATGTAAAAAATATTAGTGGACAAAGAATAAGAGTTTCGAATGACTCTAAAACAAACATCGTTGATGAATTATCTGTTTATGATCCTGTTAACTTTGATCTCAAAAATTATGACTTTAAATCAACAGATATGTCTTCAGCTTTAAGTTTACCAAGTATTAAAAATGAAAGCAGTAAATTAGGCACACTAAGTAAAGCTAGTATTAAGAGAACAATTAATACCACCTCAAATCGTACAAAACAGAAAAGTGTTTCACCGAAACGACCTCCTAGAAAACTCAGAAATACAAAAATTGACGATGATAGCGAAAGTGACAATCAAAGAATACCAGAAAGAAACTACAAGAAGGCCTCAATGGAACATTTACGTAACGTAAAAAATAAAAATCACAAACCAGATGCCATAAAATCTATTCTCAAAAAGCCTAAAATAAATTCAACAGATTCAACCACGAAAGTTGAAGTAACGGATAATTCATTTGATCGAAAAAGCATGAATCATTCGCATTTTTATCTTCCTAAACCTAAGGATAGTAAAAACAAATCTGCTTCGCAAAATGTTTTACAAAGAAAAAGGGTTCAATTTCAAGTGGATAGTAATGAAACTAAAGTAATTTTTACTGCTGAACTTAATCTTCACGATGATATAATAAAAGAAATGCCTGAAAATATTAAAGTAGAAAGCAGTGACGATAGCATAGCAGAAGGTGATATAGTTAGTAGGAGTTTACAACAAACAAAACACCAACCATTGGTTGAACTAAATGTGGAACAATCTTCAGCAGTGAACAATACAGAAAAGCAAGAATCGTCACTTGATATTTCTACAATGTCTACTTGTGAAATAAAGACGGCGCTTATGCAATCTGCTGAAGAAAAAATAAATTCAGTACAGCAAAACATTGAAAGTGAAGGTAATAATGAAAAATTTGCAAATTTTTATTTAATATTTTCTTTAATTAATTATTTTGCTTTAAATTTTCAGATAACGACGTGCCAAAAGTTCCAACACTGCGACGTTCTGAATCAGAGAGATTAACATCAACTATAAATATAACTCCACCAAAATTTTTAGACACTATGGCTTTAAGATCTAAATCTAAACACTGTCATACAAGCCAAGTATTTTTGGAATCACTTACTGAAAATGATGTTAATTTACAACAGAATGCAGATACTGTTAGTAACTTTACAGCTACACTAACATCTAAGGATGATAATGATATTGAAAATCTAAGTGATAGTAGTGAAATAACACGTAAAGTTTTAAAAAATTTACGTAATGGAATAACTGAGTTACCAGAGCCCCCACCGAGATTAAAATCGCGATCTAAAAGACAAAATTATGTTAAAACCCGTTTTGTTCGTAATGATTCTATAAGTTCTACGAGTGATGAGTGGTCAGATTCAAATGATAATGAACAAAAGACTGTTTTAAAAGTTAAACAGTTCGAGACGGAAGAAACACAAGAAATTTCAAAGGAATCTACTAGAATCCTGAAATTTATAGATAACGAGCCTAGAAAGACGTCAATACAGATAAATGGGAATGAATGTTATTCCACAATGAATGTCAGTAACGATACCCCAATTTATTTATCTTCAGTTGTAGTAAATGATGGGTCCAGTACTTCTTGTAATACATATCAGACAGGAACAACCGTTACTATAAGCGTTGGTTCTCCGCAAAATGATGGTAAGTCTAAGAGTCAAGTTTATATTGGAGCTGTGTTTCCTGGGGAGAATAAAAATGATGAATTCAATAATACTTATGAAGAATACTTTAATGAAAGTAATTCACCAAGTGTCAATTCTAGTATTTCTTCAATACTTAGTGATCCAGTAGAAGCTGTGAAACGCAATCTTATTCCACACGTCTGTGGGAAAAAAGATAATAGTTTAAGCACATCAGATTGTGATAAAAAAGCTTCAGAAGGTGGAAATCTGGTTGCTAAATTATTTGACGATCCTTTTTTTGCACATCTGGCAGATGGCTTAGACTCTGATTTAGTCAAGAAGTTGATAGAAAATTCATTAATAAAATTACAAGAAACAAAACATCAAGAAGGAGTTAATAATGGCAACGTTACAATCGAAAAGTTAATTGAAAGTTCTCTAATAAGTATGAAAGAAGAAATGAATAAATCTTGTATTATATCTGACGGAGAATGTAAAAATGAAAATGTTGCCAACAATATAGGGAATACTGTGTATTTTCAAAATGAAAATAATATCTGCTCAGCTCCCTATGAAAGTATGGAGTATGAAAGCGGGGTAGCTGGAGTTTTTTCAGACTTGGAACCAATGTCGGATTGTTATAATGCATCTGCAAGTGAACTATCAACAGAAGATGATACAAATTCAACAAGATCCAAATTTTATCAAATGTTGGTAGACGCAGCGATTTGTGATATTGAGACAGCTAATAACACTGATGATGATCACCATTACGAATCGATCCGCCTGAATAGTGATCCAATATACGAAGAAATAGGAGATATGCCACCTCCCCTACCAGTAAATCCACCGCCAAATTCACTTATAATTACTGATGAGGAAAAAAGGAGCGGTTCCCGTTCAATATTTGAAGGGGCATCAAAATATGATATCTTATCATATTTGGTTGATGCTAAAGAAAGAGGTATTGATGATGAAGAGACATATATAACAAATTATGGTAATACGTCAGAACATCAATCGTTATCAGAGAAAAGAGATAGTAATAGAAAAACTGATACCAAACCAAATGGAGTTGAAAGGAATACCAGTCAAGTATCGAATGCATCTGATTCAAGTGAAGATAATTCATTAATTATTACGAACGATAATGCAGAAAAAGCTTTACTTTGTAAAAAGTCATCGACAGAAATTGAAAGAAATGATTCAGGCGTAGGCTCAGAGACAAGTAAATCATCAAGGAGCAGACTTCAAGGAAAAATTTCTCCCAGGAATTCAATAAGTGATAAAGATACTCCAATACACTTATGTGAAGACTGTGATACTGCAGTTGAAACACAAGTTACAGAGCAAGGTAACAATTAACTTAAATATATATATTGAATAAATATTAAATAGCATTTCTATGGCTTTGTGTGATAAAAGTTACTTTTATTATTTAATGTATACTGGATATATTTATTCACAGGTTCAATATACGCACCCCTGGTATGCCGTAAATGTGCCAAGAAGAGAGCAGAGAGAAAAGAAATTATAACAGAAATAGTTGAAACTGAGGAAAAATACGGACGAGATCTTCAAATAATTCTAGAGGAGTTCTACAAACCTATGCTAGTGGCAGGCTTACTTACCCAAGAACAATTAAGCGCTATTTTCTTAAACGTAGAGGAACTTATTGATAACAATCAGGTTTTGTCGGAAAAATTAAGGGATGGTCTGGAAATTGCCGTGGAACAAGGAGATGAGGTACGCAACGAATATATATTATAATAGTGTTCATATTTACATAGCCTATGTACATATATAAAAATCACTTGAGTTTAATAGGTATATTTTTCAGTCCCACTTACAAATTACATGTTCTTAAAAATCAAATAGATTTTGGTGGTTTGGGGATTCTGACTCGGAACCTTTCGGTTAAACGAATCAAAAGTGCCTATTGATAACTATAGAGGATAACGCCTTTCTAAAGCTATAATTAAATTCTTCTTTTACGTAAAAGTAACAAGATGAGTCTTATAACAGTGGTTTTGCACGGTATAATTTTTTGTGTGAAACCATTTGCCTTATATTATTAGAGATTAAAATTCGACGTATATTATCTGGTACTTATTTTATTGGTTATTTATAGGATTTACTGACCGTGAATGTTGGAAAAATTCTCCTAGAATGTTCCGGAATTTTGACAGCATTCCAATCATATTGTGTGAAGCAAGCCGGTGCCGCCTTACTTTTGGCTGGTCTTGAGAAGGAGAAAGAACTTCTGAGGATATTCTTACGCGTTTCACAAATGGAAAATACGGTGTTGAGGCGCATGAATCTTAATTCTTTCCTCATGGTTTGTATTTAAATGTTAAATAGTCTAAGTATCTTTAATAAAAAAATACAAATGATGCTTAATTATATCGTCCTGCGGACGGTTGGATTTTAAAAAAATATTCTTATAATTTGCCTTTTTGTTTTAGGTAGGTTTTAAGTTAATTCGTTACACATACATATTCCCTTTTTATAATATTTGTATGCATCAGCATACATCTAAGCCGAATTAAACTTTTGACTCATCTATAACAATTAAGTAAAGCATTCTAACCCTGTTATTAATAGGTACCCGTTCAGCGCGTGACAAAATATCCGCTCCTTCTCTCTCGTTTATATCGTGCAACTGCCTCTTGTGCCTGTGAAAGAGATGACGTCAAGAATGCGCAGCGCTGCGTTGAGTCTAGACTTGAAGAAATCAACGCAGCGGCGGCAGCAGCCGCGGCTGCTGCAAGAGACGTTCCCCTCTGGAGAAGGCTGGCGGCCGCTCGAAGAACAGCACATGACCTACACGTAGCTGACATACGACTGAGGAAGATGGCAGTTGACGTCCTTGACTGGAATCATGATGATGCCAGGTTAGTTTCACATTTATTTCTTATTGCGATCGGTGGTAATTTTTGTGGGGGTAATCCTCCTAAGCCTTCGGGATAAAACGCCATTACTTACGATGAGTTATTTCTGTAGCCCTTTTTTCTTAGAAACAAGATCAGCTTTTTATAAAATGAAGCTTTTTATTACTTTTAAGAACATCACTATTTTAATAGCGCTTAGTCAAATTAATAAATATCAATAGACAACATAGCTTAGCGTAAAAAAATTGTTTATAAAATATAAGATTATGTTTGGAAAATTGTAAGAGATATACTAAAATGGATGGAGTAACAAATTGCTCTATTACAAGAACCATTGCTCTGATACGACCAAGTTTAAGATACGAGTTTTATCGCATACCACACTGAAAATCCGAATTATCACCCTCAAAGTATTCTATTGTGTTTTATTTGTGCGTTAATGTATTTTTTCAACTTGAGGGCTCTTTTGAAAGATTTTATTTCTACTATCGGAGCAATGTCAACTATGTCACAGGGCCTATAATGTAATAAGGTAAAATCAATCCAAAACCTTTAATACACCAAATACCAATAACATTGTTTAAAAACATATGCACTTTATAGTTCATATGCCATTCCTCTGATATATTATATATATATATCCCATATATATACAATCACGTTTTCAATACTTATTTATAATTTAAAATGGTTAGTTTTAAGAAAAACACTTTTTGAACGGATTGAAGCTATGTATTATAATTAAAAACTTACAATAATTGTAAGTTTTTAATAAATTATTATTATTTACATAATTTTAAATTTTCCGACGTTTCGCGTGCTTTTCAGCGTGTGTGGTACTGAATAATAATAATACATAGCTTCAAACCGTTCAAAAAGTGTTTTTCTAAATGTTTAAAAGCTATGTTAACAATAGACAATACTATGCTAAGCTTTATTTAAAAAAATGTGTAATAAACTGCATACAAACCTACCAATAGATAATATTATCGAAGTAGCTTATCGTATGACAATATAGATTGTATAACGTCTTTGTGTAGTAATAGCACTACACATCACTCGCCTGTTTCTAGACGTTTGCACAGCGGGAATTGATGTATTTCAATGTACAGATTCGCTATGGAGGGCAAGCTGCTATTCACTCAACCGAACGACAACAACTGGCGTAAAGGACGCACTATCAAATTGATGCCGATAAATGCTCTTTTGGTAACTAATGGAAAGGTGAGACTATACATAATTTAAGGTGTTTTTATGTAAGTGAAGGGCTTGTAGTTCTCTGGTTGCAAAAATCACAGCTCGTCCTTTTTTGGTCCGTCCAATTATACTTGAGGATGAAAAACGACATGAGAAAATCGGCATGCCTAACAAGTGTCTCAGGTATAAAGGCAAATAATTACGAAAAGAAAAGTAATTAAAATAATAACGAAAAATAAGAGCTAGAGGGTGTATTGCCACTTACAGAAGGCCCATGATGTGATTTTAATTACTGAATGAATCAGTGTAATATTGGTAAAATACTTTTGTTTTTTTTCAATATCGTGTTATAAAGTTACGTAAGCTTACTAAAACAGGGCTTAACAAAGTCCAATAGCAAGTATTTTAATTAAATTAAGACTATTATAACACGTGAACAAAACCTCATGTAATATAATACAATAAGGGAGACATGAAAGACGTTTTGCTTACAATATCTAGTCGTTTTTTTATGAATATATTTCTATTCTTGCAAATTTAACATGAAATTTAAACACAATAATACTAACATATTGAAAACGATATTTTATATATAATAGAAATACAAATATTTCCATGTTCTTCCATAAACTCCTTTATTATACGCGCCAGGAGGTTACACAAGAGATGTATCACGTTACAATATCAGATACAACTCATTAAGTTGCTCATCAACAAACTCCTAATGAACTCACTTTAAGCTGTTACTTTGATTGCTATATAAATAGTTTCGATACAAGTCGAAGTAAGATATATGAAAATATATATTTAACGAAAACATGCGTATTTTGTTTACACGAAAGAGCGTATCTTAACCTAAAAGCCGACAAGACTTACAATTTTTATTTAAAAGTTACTCCTATTTTATGAGACGGAAAGGGAAAAGGAAAAGGTGGGGCAGTTATAATGTGCTTAGACACATGAAGTTGCTTTTAAGTTAATAGTTATTACATGATTACCTTTACATTAAGAAGACAACCTCTATCCCAACAATAATATATTGTTATATATCTTTCAGCCAACGAACTCGCACAAAACGAACGAAATACGTGAGACAAGAGAAGCAAGGGATCGGGAGGCTCGCGAGAAAGAAGGCGAAGCTTTATTCGCCAGAAGCGGCGTTAGAGAAGCTGCCCTACTCCTCGTTAGGGAAAAGGCTGGAAGATACACTTTGCAGCGGGAGCCACTCTTTCTCGACCGCTGTGTGGTGGCTGCTGATCACGAGCCTGAACACTTCTTCGAAGTTCACGAGATAACTACTAAGGATTCTTATATTTTTAAGGTAAGTCTATTAGAAGGGAGGGGAGTTTATACTCAGAAGGATGTAATATTTTGAATGAATAATTGAAGACCTTCTTCGTGAACATATGAAGTTCAAATGTTAATGTTCTTAAATTATTATTAGTTATTTTTTGTTTGTAAGTGACCTTAGGAAAGTAATAAAACATTAACGTTTCTTACAACTTTGTTGGTTTGAAAGCTTAAGGATCGCAAAATACCGGTACAATTTCTCGAAAATGGAAACCACAAGCATGATCTAAACGACTTCAAGCTGATATGTCAAGCTGAAAGCCTATATCCGGTATACCTATAAATCGAATGCCATAAGTCGATTCGAATGCAAGTTACCTCAGCGTAGAAAAGCAAACTCACTCGCTATACATTTGGTACGAACCATTGCACTCTATTTACGGGAGAATGCGTTTGTTTAGTACTGGAATTTTTGTTATCGAATATAGTTGGATTTGTAGTGAATTTTTTGTTTGGTAAAATCTCTACGATTGATGTTTGTTTTAGCATGAATATATGAATTGATGAGCATTCCCAAGTAATTTTACAACTAAACCTGGTGAAGTAATGTTAAATGTATACTTATGTTGTCCTGTCATACAAATAAAATATTTTTGTACTGATCCAGTAAGGGTAAATGTAGTTCTTTTTTTATTTACGATTTGTACAAAAAAACTAAGGCCATGCAAAAACTTTCCATGATGCAAATTTCAATATAAGTTACCTTTGATTTAGAATTGCAATTTTTCAACTCTTAGGCACGTCTATGAAGATAGCTCATTCTACAATACAGGTTTTTTAAATACTTAATATAACACCTAATGCAACGAAATAACCAAATCCTTAAATATAACGTTATTGAATAAAACTTAGGTAAACACGGGATAGATGAACCACCAGTATCACCTCGACGTCAGTCGTTTCACAACTGAGGGTTGAAGGCAGTGTTTACCATGAACCATCACTATGTGTAATCAAGAACTGAAGTACTTCGATACCAATTCGACTTTGGGTTATGAAAAGAGCCTACCAATTCCTAAAAGGTCGGCAACGCATTTTCGAATGAGTACAAATATGTAGTGTGTATACCTTTTGCGGACCGTACATATTTCCTTGTGGAGCAAAAACAGGATGATGTCCTGATGATGACGTATGTTTAAAAATTTAATTTAATCTTTATTTATTTCAGGCGGATGAAAGTACACGCACTCGCACTTGGTACAGGCAGTTGCAGTATCACGCACAAGGCGCAGGCGCATGGAGAAAACGTCGCAACGCCCTTGCCAATATTATGATTAACCCTATGTTGACTAGAAATTAAAAGTAAATTTCATCGGGAATATTTATGTGTTTGATAATTGCACTTTGCCAAAATGTTATTAATACAATATGTTAAGGCAAAAAAGAATAAAATTGTTCATAATAAAATCTCTGCCTAGTTCATAATAACTTACAATTATCCGATGAAAATGGGATTTATTTCAGTTACGAAAGCTTAAACTATCAGTTTGAGCAGCGAAACTGGTCTTAAGTTGTTATTTGAACACAATATATTATCTAAGATCATAATAGTTTTGAATGGCGATTGAACTTAACAAAACTTTATTTTCTAGCCCACAATAAATTCCAATATATTTGAAACGAAATCATAAATGGGATTTTTAATCGCATTATTATTTCGATGCGAGCGACTACTTGGAGATCAGTTCAGATCGAATAAGTTTTAGTAAAGTTTAATCTTCATTCACAAGAATACAGCATTTGTACCAAACAAAGTTTCATTCATTGGATGCATTTATCGAGTGCAAAGTAGAAATCTTTCAGTTCCCTTTTTCAAAAGGCGAGAACTCTGAAACTACATAAATTGTTGTATTCTTCAATACGTTTATTTATGTTTCATAAGTTAATTCCTATATTTTAAGGTAATTTTTGCCACTATTTTAGCGTAAAATAAAACCAAAATTTAGTATTGAATAGCTTCTGTTGTACATAAACGTAATACCTTCTCTTTCAACGTTGAATAGAGTTAAAGATATTTAAAATGTTTGTGTAATTCAAAAGATAATGTTATGATAACTATAAAATTTAAATATTAAAATGATAGCTGTGATATCCCGACGTTAATGAAAAAAAGCTTCTTTGCAAAACTTATTTGAATAAAAATAGCTGTTATAAATAACTGTTATTTTGTAACTTGTAATGATTGAAATAGCTTCCTGACTAGTCTTAAGGTGTAATTTAAAATTATCATTTAAATTCAATCATTTGTATTTATTGTATGTATCTTATGTAAGTTATAGTAGAAATCAGCTGTCGCCTTTTATATTATTGTTTATATTTAGTTGAGGAAAAATGGAAATAAATAAATTAATAAGAAATCTTATGTTATTACACAACCTAACATTTATGAAACATGTTTAGTCATACAACTTTTTAGCTTTGAAATATATTTTTATTAGCTTATTAATATATATATTTAATAAAAACAAAACCGTGATAATATTGAATGCCGAATTTGTTTTGACCGTGTGCGATTCTTAATTTGAGGTCTTGCGTTCGATTACTGGCTGTGTACCATAAGATTTTACCAACAGTGGAGGTACGAAACGTGGCATGTCTTAAAGGTAAAACGTATACCAAAATATTTTCTGAAAATGACGTAGAAATCTGAAGCCAGAACTCATAAAAGCCTGCGTACCTCTCGGTGTATAAATATGTTATAAAACTGTGTAACAGATAATACAACACTACACAGCTCGATGGCCCATCCCTAGTTTTAAAATCAAATTAATTCCAGGATGAATATCAAACGTTAAAAGCGTTCTTAAAAATACTAGAGCTCCTAAGAATATTCAATGAAGTGACTACAGTTTCAATTTAAAATTCAAGTATGCTGCATTAACTTCTCTCAAGTAAACACATTGAGAAAAATCTTGCGTTTTCTAGTTGCAGGTAGACATTTATATTGTCTCGACGATCATTTGTTTGTTGTCTGCATTACGTGGATGTGATATAATTCAAAAATATGTATTCATTTTTGGCAACACTGAGATGATCCGACGTCTAAAATAATATAACTTTGTTCATGACAGAAAAATGGTTGTGACTTAATTGATCTAACATACACTAGATTACAATTATTCACGTGGTACTTGGTGCATGTTTAAAACAATTTTTTGAAGGAAAAGTAATTTCAATGTTACATCTAATCAAACAAAAGTCGTGTAAGACCTTAAGTATGCGTGGATGTACGAGTACGTGAATAGGTGTCAAAGAGGAGAACCTTGGAGTCAAATGAGGTAAATGCTATTATGATTTCGTATTAGACAAGAATATCCGTTCAGCTTTACAATTGCTGATTAAATGTGCATAAAATCAATATGGCCATGAGTCTTATAATCTAATGGCATCCGAACGAATTGGAAAGGGTCATTCAAGGAAAGGGCGTACTAATTGTTAAAAAGGCACTCGCACTCTAACATTGAGAGTGTCCATGCGGCGGTATCACTTAACATCAGGCCCGTTTCCTGTCTTATATAAAACAATGGTTTATCCACAGCTATATTTTTGTAAAGTGAAGGGACTAGTGAAAAGTATCCATAACCGACGAGCATTCATGGTGTATGTCATGAAAGTGGAATGGCAGGACCGTACCTAGTGGAGCTCTGTGGTTTCTGCCTGCCCCTTAAAAAGGCGTGAATATATAAATAAATTAAAGGCGCTAATTATAGATTCAAGTTGGCGCCTGGTAGAAAGTACCGGTGTATCCAGAGCTGTTGCTTTTCTTGCTCAACAAATAAGTATCGCAATATAGCGAAGAAATTCTGCCAGCGTAAAGGTACACTGCCACAGAGACCAAACTTTAAATTTGTTTTAATTTTCTTTGTATTATTGCTATGTATTTTAATAAAATTCTAAATACTCTTTTATTTGATTGTAATAATGAATATTTTTTTCAAATAGAAAAATATATTGATCTAATAAAATAGTTCTATGACTATAATATTCATAAATATTTACCGGTGTACGAGAATTCGAAATAATGAAATAAATGTTCGTTCGAAATTGATTAATTCAAAACTGTCAGTAGTTGGCCTAATGTTTAAAATAGGTTACGATTTATCAGTTTTATTGCCACAACCTTTGTTTCACTCAAGCCACGTCTCCAAAATGGCGGCATAAAATAATTTTTACGATGGACATCCCTCTTTATTATTCCGATAAAAGGTCGCAGTGTTCGTTGCAATTTGAATTTAACTGCCACATAAAATAAACTATTGCAGTGGGCTACTGAAAAACTAACTTGCTAGGTTTTTGTGGGCAGTTATTTGAAAACGAATTTTCGAATAACGGCCCACGATTTGCGATAACCAGTGCCCAAAATGCCATTCAATTTTAGCCCACTACTGCACATAGTAGACTTTATTGAAATAAAACTTCTTTCACGGTTATAAATACAAATCGAACGCATTCCAGCAATGACACAGTATATATTCTTATTTGACAGTGTATATTTCTGGATATTGAAGGAATTACAAATAAAGCTCCTTTTAATATTCAGTCTCAAGGCCGGATTTAGGGGAGGGCAACCGGGCCTTCACCAAGGAGGGGGCCATACATAATAGAGACCTAGTAAACAACTAATTTTATTTTGATATATTTTTATATGTTTGTTAAATACAAAAAGAATCTAATTTTAAAACTCGACAGATTTTTTTCATTTTATTTGG
Source organism: Pieris brassicae (assembly GCF_905147105.1). Lineage (NCBI taxonomy): Eukaryota > Metazoa > Arthropoda > Insecta > Lepidoptera > Pieridae > Pieris > Pieris brassicae. Next base: position 3,058,886 of record NC_059669.1, read on the forward strand.
TAAATATTTCTCAGCTACACTCCTTTGTTGCCCCGAGATCTCTAAACCTCTAAATCCAGCCCTGGTCAGTCTAATTCTCCTCTACATTAAGTTGTGAACGAAAGATGGTGAACAGTTCCTCCAAGCTATAGTCAAAATCCTCGAACAGTAATCACTCACTGGCCCGAAGGCTACAGTGGCTAAGATCTGTAAGTTGTGTATATAATTAACGGTCGGAATAACTTTGCCGTTATCGTAGTGATGGAAGCTGTACATTGTTGGTGTCGTTTGGAAAGATATCTAATAAATTATTATGTCAGTTAACTATTAAAAAGGTTTTTTAATGAGGCAAAAATTCGCTCACGCAGTCACAGATGGACGCGGTCTGTGGCACAGGTCCATCTTACACTCTGAACCTTCAGCTAGTCAAAGGGGTGGCTAGGAACACCTATTAGAAGACTAATGTTGACTCTTTTCAGATGGGCTCGAGATATGGCAAGGCACCTTCAAGCAACTAATAACTAAACTAACATCCTTAGTTAAATAAAAATGTGATTGTTTTTTATTGTTTTGCCACAGAAAGCTTTTTGCTGCACCCGTCATATTATTATTGAATATGTGTAGATTTAACGTTTATACGTTATGTGTTATAAAAGACATTCATTCGAACACGAAAACAGTTAATTAGTAAATCACCTTACACTGGAGACGAAGCTAGTATTTAAGTTTGTAACTGTGTAGAACTTAATTCCGTTGAACTGTAGGTAAGAACCGCATCCGAGGTTAACCGACGCAAGTTTGGCAAAGCTTATTCTTGGCCTCCATACTTGGCTCATATCTGGAGGAATATGGCGTAACCTTGAGAAATTATATCAGGTCTTAAAACAAAAATTGAGTATTAATAACGTAAAGTTGAAATGGCGCATATGGGTACACCCTGCGGACGTGCGGTTGAATACCGGCTGTAGTAATACTAAATAAATATTCAATAAAAATACGATTAATTTCAGGCTTAAAAGCTATCTAAGTTGGAATGACGTCTTATTAAACCTGCACAAGGAACATAACAATTCGGTAATTGGTATTATTGATAACAAAAATTTCCTTCTCTACAACCAACTGAAAATAAATATTTAAAAAAATGCATTGTTCCACAACCTAAGCTTGAATCCACGACCCCAAACTCATTGAAAATGCACGCTTAACCTCTAGCTAAGAATTTTTTTTATTCATTTTTCACACGTGCAAAATTTGTTTACTTTATAATGTCGTTGTAAAAGTAACAATGGCTCAATTTAATTTGTTATCGATCTTCAAAGATCACAGGACGTTTATAATTAACGGATTGCATATAAGCGGTATTGATTTCATGCTTGATATAAGCATTACTAATCAATTGGTATAGAGAATAAAAATTACCCCTCACAAAGATAAGCATTGTGTATGTGTCTTGTCATACAATCAGAGCTTCTCGTTACGCCCTACAGCAAATGAGGCACGCATTCAAAGAACGCTCAAGCAAGGCTTTCGTGCCAAGGCTCTTTCAAGAAAGGCACCAACGAATCTTAACATTTTTAGGGACGTCTAGGCAAAATTAACTCCTATATTAAAGAAACTGGAAGGTTGTCGCTATTGACTGATTTTTGTTTTGTTCACTAACCAATACTATTATAGCTACTAAAACTGAATTGTTACTAACTCTATCTTAAACTATGTTATTATTATTAAGCGAAGTATAAAGTTAGTTCAGTAGTACGATTATTGGTTTAATCAAATACAATATTATAACGTTTCGTGACCGCTTTAAACCAAATCAACTCGAGGAATATGTATATAATATGTTCATAATGTATTTGTATTTTTAGTAACAGGCTTTCTAATGAACACACGAATAACGTTATGTTACGAAATCTTATACCTAATCTCACTCACTCTCACTAAATACCTTATAGCATGAAGAAGAGTACGGAGTTAGTGGAGAAAATTGCTCCACACGGTGACTCTGCTTATTACTCTCACTATTATTTGCCAGATCTTCTTGCCCGGCGCCCTTAACTTGCGAACTAGCAGTAAATGTAAATTTAGAATCAATTAAACACCCTTTTTGTTGACGTTCATAAGTGTAATTGTTTATCTATATGAATAAAGTTTTTCGAGTTTGAGTATTCCAGATTTGTAAGAAATTTTTGAAATTTCAGGACGCGTGGAAATGCACATCTTATCTAAAATTATTATCATATAATTGGAACATATTGTAGGTATTAATCCTTCCAGATAAGCTAAGTCAAGGTTAGATACTGATATAGCAGTACACAACCCGACTAAGACAGAATAGCTACAATCAAAGGCTGCGTGAAGCCGTTGTGAATTCACCCCATTCGTCACTTACACTACACTTCTAAGTGCTCCTCGTTTCCAACTCCTTTGGACCGAATATTAACAATGTTGTAAAAGAAATTCTATTAATACAACTAAAACTTTATAAATAACAAAGTTTTCGTCTGTTTTTAGAAAAACGATAGTCTTTAAACACAAATGCTTTTTTTTTGTTGATATTAATTATTAACCTGGTTAGATGGTACATGGCACAGAGTGGCATAGTGAAAAAAGGAATTGCGGGATTTGGAGTGGGTACACAGATACCTAATAATAATAATTAATTAAGAAAAAGAAATATAGAACGTAGAAGTGTAAAAGTATATGAAATAAAAGGTTAATTTTACTTTATTTATTCAAACGTCGTTACTTTTATACAAAAACACATACATAATACATACAAATTATAAGGAATGCAACGGGCGGCTCATCGCTAGAAAGCGTTCTTTTAGAGGCAAGACTAGTAAGGGAAAAAACTAAATAAAGAAATATGATGGTTAAAGTGCAAAAAAAAACCGTAACGAAATCTTAAAAAAAATAGAACTTCAATCTAAATTAATAAAGAAAATATGAATAAAACAAACTATAAACTGAAAAGCTAATCTCATAGATTCATGAATTGCGATGTAGAAGAAAAGGAAATACAAGTAATACAAAAGTCACTATTGAGCAGGATAATGTCGATGCTGTTGATGAATAATTAATGGTTATGCAGAAGAGTTTTAAAATATGTTAGGGTTAGGGTAGCCAATCGTATGGATTCGGGCAGCCTCCATAACTTAATTTTTAACCGACCTAATTTTTGTTGCTTTGATTGTTTTTTTGAATGATAATGAATTTAAACAGGTTTCATCATAAGTCATCTGATGGAGGGTTTCCAGGTAAACCGAGGTAATTTAAAATAATTATACGCAAAAAGTGATTGATTCGTGCATTTGCTATCGGAAATCACATCTTGCGTGCAGTGGAAAGTGTAGTTGCAACTTGCAAATATGACTTTAGTTCAATCCGGAGACATATTAGTTTAGTCGCTTAGGGATTTTTTTTAACATATTTAAATTATTCTGCAATTTTATAATACATTTTTGGTCTGTAACTCGTTAAAGCAACCGCTTCTTTTAAAAGCACTATAAAGACGTTAAGACTTTAAGCAACAAATATAGCGATGAAACAATTAAAACTTGTCACATTTACTGACTATTCCCAAGTTTATAGCACAATTGCGGCCAAGTTTGTCTTAAAATATTACTTTTAAAGTTTCTTATAAGCCAGTCCTTTGTGTTACTCTGTGACCATGCTTTTCGCTATGAAATACATACTAACTATAACTATAGATATTATTTATACATATTTTAAAATTCACAATGAATTGCAGTATGGTATAAAAAACATTTCAGTTACTTTGTAAATTATCCTTTTTTCTAAAGATTATAACGCAAATTCAATTTTTTACGTAACGACGTTTTGATTTTTTTTGCAGTCGCGATCGATATTGTATACATAATTCACGTTTATTAACATTATTATTACCGTATATACACGGTTATTAACTTTGTAAACAATAATAAATATGTTTATCTAAATTAGTATTTATTTAAATACTATTTTTAGAAATATAAGAAAGAAAAACAGAAAAGTTTTAAAAGATTGCCAACATTTTACGGCGGCTACATATCACACAGAACTGCCGTAGGTACATTTTAACGTTCATTTAAAATTTAAAGTGTTTCAATGGTGCAGTGCCTCGCATCTAGTAGAATATAAAAACGTTTAAAATAGTCTAAATGTACGCTTTTAGGAAGCGATCCGAATTTTCATTATGAATTCAAGTTTTTAATTTACCTAAGAACTATCCAAGAAACTTATTAGCAAAACGATAATTAGTTAAAAAAAGTAATAATTTTGTACCATACTTAGTTGGGCCATAAATACTGTTACAATTGAAAATTAACAAAATAATACATTTGAATTTGGAATTTGTTATTTTTATATGATTGTGCATTGTACAAAATTTTGCGATATTAAAATGGAGAGGGATGAAAAAGAGAATCGAATAGCTGTGATTGCATTACAAAGTAGGTATGGAGCCAAATGCAATTTTAAAACTCTCCATACGCTTGGTTTTAGTAAAATGTTTGTATACCGGGCTGTTAATAGGTACAATGAGACCTCCTCTGTTGGAAAAGATCTGGCCGTCAACGTAGTCTTCGTACGAAAAAGGTGGTCAAAGCAGTAAGGAAAAGAATTCGCAGCAATCCTGTCCGAAAGAAACAAATTTTATCTCGGGTGATGAAGATAGCACCTAGAACCATGTCACGTATTTTAAAAGATGACTTAGGACTCGTAGCGTATAAGACACTGATAACTGATATCTTAACTGATAATTTAAAAAAGTAAAATGAGTGGTAAAATGAAAGATATGTATTGAACATCGGTATTAGTGTATCAAGATACCATTCTTGAGAACAAGTTTCTTGTGAAGCCCATTATCAACACGATGTTTAATTACCAAGAATGGTCCTTCCAGCAAGACTCGGTCATAAAGCTCTACGCAGTCTTGGTTTTAAATAAACGTTTCGGACTCCATCAGAGCTAAAGACTGGCCGTCTAATGCCGATTTTAATCAGCTGGATTCTGATTTATGGTCAGTTTTAGAGAGTACGGCTTGCTCTAAGCGCCATGATAATTAGGAGTTCCTAACAATATCCGTACGATTGGCAGCGAAGAATTTTCCCATGGAAAGAGTGCCTGCTTCTATTTATATCTGGCCGGCTGGTTTAATAGACTGTATTGCAGCCAATGGAGACCACTTCAAATTAGCTTTTTATATTTTAAATTGTTTTATATTGATGTATACACTGTAAAAGTAATAAATGTTATTTGCAATAGAAAACATTTTTTTTCCTTTGTTTCAGTAATAAATACTATAGACTAGACTAGGAGGTATAAATAAGAGCTATTACATTTTTCCTATTTGTGTTGTAAAAATATTACTGTGCCCAATTTAAAAATTCCTGTGAAACTATATTTATTTAATTTTTTTTAAATTGTTCAGCATTGCAAAGCCGTAACAGGTACCTTGTTATAACATGTTTTATTTGGTGCGGGATTCCAAAAAAAAAACTTTGTACCTCTCGTACATTTTACATTGTTTATTGTATTTCATGCAAATAGGGCTTTGCCGGGAATCTTCTTTCGTACGACTAGACCAAGAATGACTTGATTGAAATATGTCGTATGTTTTTAGTCGTATATAAACATAGTCAGAAAATAACATTTAATAATGGCTTAGGCCTCTAATGGAAATTGAGGAAAATTCCACAAATCCCAACGGAACATAATTAGACATTGGTGAAAAATTGGCGTACTGTGTCCGGCTGAGTGATTAGAGTGAGACGGATAGAGGCGTTGATGTGTCCCTAATTACGATCATAGATTATGGCCGCCCATCCAATGAGGGCGATTTGCACCCACTGAAACAATTTCCTAATAGTTTTCCTATATTTATTGAATTTTCAGATCAAGAATTTAAACTTGTTTTTCGACTTTGTTTTAGTAGAATTTGCACAATTGTTAATTATTTTAAGTTTCAATGTCATGTGATTAATAATAAAACATTTACCAAACAGCTGGCTAGCACCTAAGTAGTACACTTTGCTTATGATTTTACAAGAGAATGTTAACACAAAAGTAAAGAAGATTTAGTTATTTTTATATCCATATTTTAACGGTCTCAGTTTGTGGTATCGTTTTGTAAGTAGGCATTTAAAAATGTGTAATAATTTGAAGCTTATATTTACTAAAATATATGTAGATACAAAAACCCTTTACTCACTAAGACCTAGTAAAACCAACTAATTCCACCTATATCCAGACTAAAATTACATTAATCAGGACCATTGACCTCGGAAAATTTTGAAGAATGAAACAAATAACTTGAGCTTTACCAAATTGTTAAAGGAATATAATAAATGTTATTATACCGTTACAGAGTATCTAAATGATAGACTATAATTTCATTATAAAAGTTAAGTTTATTAATAATATAAGGTACATTCTCCATTTCGCAACGTAAAGCCAAAACAAATAAATAAAAATGTATGAGAATAGAATTAACTATAGTAAAGCATGCCCTCTCACAGCATTGCTGTACCCAACCAAGGTATCTTATTGGAATAAATTATAACGTGTCACGTATAAAATATGAACATAAGGAATGCAATAAAGATTTAACTTTGTCTTTGGCTTTGTGTCAATGAAAAATTATGTAATGTGTAAAAATGTAAGGTATCAGCAATCTTAATTACTTATATAATTTTTTTCTACTGGCTACAATGGCAACAGTACTAAAATACAATACTAATACGCAAATATTTCTTCACAATTCTTAATTTCACATTACACATTGGCCCACAACTACGAACAGACACAGGATAAACCTAAAAATGTTTTTTTGTTTTCTGTTGTGTTCTTAAATAGCAAATTCATTCTTATTCTTGAGTTCGTGAGTTCGAACACCAGCTATGCACCAATTAACTTTTCTTTCTAGCACAGCATGGTGAAAGATACCAGTTGAGGGAACCATAGTTTTGGGTGACGTCCGTCCCGCTATTTAGACAAAAATATTTACAAGTTGTTATTTATTCAAGCGGATCTATTCTAACCTACAACCTGACATTCCAATAATTCTTTAATAGCAAGGCTTCCAGAAAATAACTCTATTGGTAGGATAGCATACCAATATATTTTAGTAAATATTAGACCATAAAAATAAACCTAAAAATACATAATTATCGAACAATTAACGAGCGCCAAAACGAGAAATTAATGTTTAAATTTTAACAAGCCTGAACACTAAAACAACACCGAGCCAAACAACGTTAGTATATTTTTCATTAGCACGTAGGCAAAGTCATACGATAAAATTGTATGTATCTATTGTCTGTACTTATAAATGCATAACAAAACGAAGAGTATACCACTTACTGAAAGGCAAGCAACGCACTTGCACGCCTCCTGGTGAGGCCTATGTGTATGATTATAAGTATTATTCCATAAAATAATAATTCATCTACTGGATAAAAGTTTATCTAGGTTTGTAAGAAATTTTAGGACTTTCTTTAATAAATGATTAAAATAAACGTTTTAAAGGAAATGTTATAAACGCATTTAATTACATTTCCTTGTAGTCATCAAAAAGTTTTTTGAAATCTAAAGAAAAAATAAATAAATGAACAATAATATATATAAAAATAAGTAAAAGCTAATCCAAGAGTTAATTGAGTCACACTGAAAATATATAAATACATAATTACGAATTTATTTACGGAGAAAAAAATCGCGTAATGCGTTATCGCGATCCGGGCATATCCTTAGTATTTTAATAAATCTCAGAGCGCTAGTTAGCTCGAATATCTGGCAACAAACATAACTGGGTGAGCGGTGGCTTATTCACAAATCCTGCTGACTGCAAGCGTAGTTATTCTGGGTACCGGAAATACTAACAAACTTTAAACTAACTAACAGCGATTTAGTAAAGATTTTTGTTGATATTATATTTATTTTATTTATTATCACATCGTTACACTACAATAAAAATAATTGAACGTAATTAAATCAAAAGGAGGGCAACTGGCGGCCTTATCGCTTTCAAGCGATCTATTCCAGGCAACCACTATGAGTAAATAAAAATAATGTATTAAATTACATAAGATAGGCAAGTAGTGCAAAAATACATGTTATACACAGTTATTAAGACAAAACTAAACAGGAACAAAAAAAACAAACTAAACTAAAAAGATGATACATTAAAAATAGAAAGTAAAAAGTAAAAAGACACATAAATCACGATAATTTAAGATAAGTCTCACGTCAGTTAGTAGTTAGTAAGAAAGTTCGGGATACGATGTGGACTGCTAATGTTTGTACAGAAGAAATTTAAACATATTATTTATTATAACATTTTAATGGAACACATATAACATAATTACAAAATTTATTTATATTATCACGCCATTTTCCCGAAAGAGTAGGAAATGATTAGGGATCTTCATTTCCTACGGTACCTCCGATCTCTCTCTCTTTAACTACTATCATGGCATCCTCTATGCTCGTCGGTTATGGGTTCCTTCTCTAGTTCATCTTCTTCTAGTTCGCTTCGCATTTATCCGTTCTACCAAGCCGAACTACCATTATTTTTAGTATCCTTGTCATAACGTCCTTTTTCCCACACTGCTCACTATTATTATCATGATCCCAATAAAAGTAACGACCTATACGAACTTAGCTTATAACATTTTGGTACATCATACAATAATAATCCAGTTGCGCTACGGGTTTACGGGTTCTGGTCATTACATCCATTTCTTTCCGACAAGTTGACTACTAGAGTAGAGTTGACTACATAACATTGACATATTTACATATTTCGTCTATGTTGGGTCTAAAATATGCCGGTAAGAACAATTTTTAGCATATATAAAAATCCATTGCACAGCTGTCATTCTAAAATTCAGGGTTGAGTGGCACGTTTAAGCATCTATGCGAAAAATAACTTATTTCTTATAATAAAATAAAACTGCCCAGAATAAGTTCACGTTCCCACCGACACCGCATTGCAGCAGGACGGATTATCAAGGCTTTTTTCAATTAACAATCCAAATGAGATTAAGATTTACATCTAAGCTTTAATTAGCTGCGACCCTTTTAGCGAACAGCTGCTCCAGAGAAAAATACACACAAAGGAGGCTGAGTTTCCATTATTTTCATATTTCTTAAATGTAAAAGTGGGTTATAATGTACTACAGATGCTCTGCCTTTATTTTTTTATATTTTTACGTCAGATTAAGTTGTTTTATAGTAATAATTTCAGATTAAACATTCATTGTTAAATATTAGTTATGTATATGAGAAGATTATAGTTATAAATTACTACACGGTTCCTTATACGTTTTTACAATGTAATAATTTAATTGTTTGACTTATATTTTGAGAGTGTCATACTGGTCACACAATCGCCTATATCAAGATTGTCCGGTGTTTTGTAATTAATCTATATTATGCTATATATAAATATATTACTTTTATGCTAAATAAATAAGAAAGAAGGTCAGAGATTGTATTATAGAAATTTATAGACGCTTACAGCTAAGAGATGGTACCAGTATTTGTGAGTGAGAGAGTACATAAGTAAAATATATTGATAATGATAAATTTATATGAATGAAAATACAAAAAAATTCTTAAGTTAGCAATTAAGTAATTGAAGATGGCGTTTTAAACATAATTGGGACTGCCACTGCAACGATAACAAAGGGTGATCGTGCTGAATATAATTTTAGAAGATTGAAATTCGATTTTAATATTAAAAATCGTATGCTCGGTAAATTATTAATGAAAAACATGGCATTTATAGTTATAATTACATATATTAAAACCACATGTTATAATTTTATTATTACATTTAAGTTTCAATTTGACATTAATTGCATGTACATTTAATTAAACGTACAAAGGGCAATTTAGAGTGCAAAATCCATGGTAAAATTTGCGCTCCATTTTGCGTTGCAGTTAATTAAAACTGTTACCTTCATTTAATTTATTTCACCTTAACAGCCGGCTCCCTAAGAATCTTAGTGTTCCAAGTGAAGTGTAAAATGTTAATGTTTTGCACTGATACTTTGTTATTGAGTGTTAATTGAGTTATGTATTTCGAGTTGTTTGTGATTATAACGGGGAAAGAGGCTAGCGGTTTATTTGATGCCGAGTACCATAAACACATTGCCAAAAGGCTTGATTGAAGAAAACTTGAAATATTTGAAGTATTGATTAGGAATTACATCATGAACAGTCGGTTTTATATAGTAGTCGGTAGTAACTGTCTTAGAACGCTCAGTTATGGTCAGGACATCTATATTTTGTTGCTATTCTTTCATAAGTTATTTCGTGTATTGCTCTCACAATGTCAATGTGAGTCAATAAACGCTTAGCACGACTATGTTACATCCGATGGGAACAGGCTTCGATGAATTGTTTAATCTATGACGCGTTGACGACCAACGCTACGCATATTGAAGTTCATTCAAACTGTTTAGAAAACGTGCAATTGATAGCAATGCAATTTTATGTCTAACATTTTCATTTAGATCTGAAGTATCAAAAGTAAATATTATTTAAGGAAAAGTTAAATAAACTATTTATAAAATAATAGTACATTTACGTTTAGAACGTGTTATTTTTCATACCTTGATTAGCACTCATGATAGCGTTGTAAATAGTAACAATACGTAACTTTCGTATACGTATAGCATACGGTAAATAATAAGCAATTGTTTGTAAAAAAAACTCATAATATTAAGTAGCTGTTAGTAGAGGATAATTAAAAATGAAGCCTCGTCTAATTAGGTATTTATTACCGGGGATTAGACATGGTACAAACGAGCAGTTTAGCCGTTACTACTGAAATAAACACTGCTATTAGCTGTTCCTCTACCACTTCTTTTTCACTGTCACTCGGCTTCACTCTCGACAATTTATTAATTACAATGCAATTTAACTGTACTTAAACAAGATTAACTTGGATTTTTTTAATACTAAAGTTATTTAAATTAACAACAAATCTATGACACTCCGGCATTACTTTCTACTGTTATAATAATTATTACTAGATCTGTTTGATTATATTTATTTACCTCTTTCCTAACAGGGAATAGAGTTTATTATATACATTAATGTTATTTAATTTGCTGGGACTATATTTCATGGGATACCGAACTGCCTGGTGTCGCAGGTAAAGCTCTTTCATTTTTATTTCGTATTTGAAGTTGCTACTATCTTTAACTATCTTTTCGGCGTGTTAAGCCATGAGCCATGTTTGATTTCTACTCGATTTGTACCTGGATGCCCGTACGCCGTACGCCTGATAGTCCAGTAGTTCCAGAGGTACTCTTACTGCTGCGAACAAGCACTATATCTTTATTTGTGTTAAAAACGCAAAATTGCAAAATTGTAAAATATCTTAGATTTTTTCTAACAGTTATAGCTCAATGTATTCGTAAAAAATAATAAAATAATTTTATTATACATCAAGAAAATAAAATAAGCTATCGTTCCTCGTTTTCAAGCCAAACAGGTTTTTTTAATTTAGCGGTTAATATTTTTAAATTAGGTAAAATATTTACTTCTTATTAAGTAAGTTCTTACAATCATTATGATATTTGCTAAACTACTATCGCTTTAATACGAAAAATAAACTAGGAACGCTAGAAAGGAATTATATGAAATAAATTCGTGTCCTGCGGGCGGATCTTCTAAGAAATGGATGACATTTTGTTGGACGCGGACCGTAGATCACGGACATACCGCTAGCATTGAAAGATACTCTAATATCCGCCAAGGAACTATGTACCACTTTCTATAACCGGTGCGGAATTGTAAACTTCGAATTTCAAATTTATTTTAAAGATTTGTAAACATTTTCTAAAAATGAACGATCGCGTCTGTATGAAGACAGTAAACTGAAAAACTACCGAACGGAGTTTTGTACAGATTCACCAATAGATAATATAAGGTTCAAGTGATTTTAGGTAAATTGACTAAATTAAATTGAAAATTAAAAATTACTTTATTTGACTCCAAAAAATATTACATTTTGAACTTACATTCTAAAGGTTGTAAACATACAAAATGTTGCGATTAACGAGGGTTTTTTTATGTAATAGGAAGCAAACGGGTAGGAGACTCAGCTGATGTTGGGAGATACCGCCGCCCATGGACACTCACATTGCCGGGCTCGCAAGTGCGTTGCCGGCCTATCAAGAATTGGTGGCTCTTTTCCTGAAGGACCCTAAGTCGAATTCGTTCGTATGTAATATAATATGTATTTACTTAACTTAATACATGAACTCTAAGCAGTTGAAGCTGTAAGAGCTAGCTAGGTAGGTATTTAAAACCATACCCAATAATTGTAAAATATTAAGTCCTTACAGATGAAATTGGCGTTTTGTATGGGAGGAACAAAAAGTCGAATATTTTTAAATATAATATATTTAATTAATCAAAGTATGAACCATTGTTTTCTATGCACTTTTGCCATCTCATAGGTAGTTCATTGATCCCTTTACTAAAAAAACCAGTCGGACGGGAATCAATAAAATTTGTGAAGGCGATTTGGACTGCTCCATCAGAGTAGGAGGTAGCAGTAGAGTAGGAGATTGGGGAGGTACTTTCAAAACCAATCTACTAAAACTTGAAAGAGCCCAACGAGCAGTGTTAAAAATAAGTCCTTCCTTCCTTACCGTTTCTTTTTCCCACTAAAGAGGTTTATGCCCTAGCCGATGTGTTAACAATTCGTCAATTATTTATTCTTAATACAGTTTTAAAACAACATTATAAAACTAGTTACGACCCCGAATTAAATATAAAAAAGCGGATTAAACATAAAGTTTGCTGTCGTATTACACGATGGACAACTTCTTTCTCGCAAAGATTTTTTGGTTTCCTAGGCTGTTACCTGTATAATAAATTAAATGAAAAAATTAACATTTACCCACTATCGAAATATGAATGTAAAAAAATGGTTACTAATTGGCTGAAGACGTTGAGTTATGATGAAACAGAAGATTTAATAACTGTTACTCTGTAACACACCCACTCGCCCACACATACACACATACGCACGCGCACACACACACACGCGCGCACACACACAGAGACAAACACACACCAAATTTATTTTTACGACTCCTCTTCCATTTTTTTTCCTTTAGCACTTGCTTATTTTCTTCTATTGTATCTTATGACAATGACCTGATTGTACGTGTTCCGGTCCGGTGGTGGAGAGGCTGGCTATCTGTCACTCAGGTCTCCTGTTACAGAGACCAGTCTATCACATACACTTCCAAATGTTATCATCTTAGTTTAATCATAATAACCTTCTATGTATGTATATGTGAGAGAAGAAATAAAGATTATTATTATTAGAGTTAAATTTTTTCCCTTGCCAGAAGTTGTCCAAATTTCGAAAAAAATGGTAATCTGTTGGAGCAAGGTTCGGGGAGTACAGAGGATGTCTTAGACATTCCAAGCTCTGAAGCTCTTCTAATTTGGTAGCCATCTGTTGTGCAGTGTGTGGTCTAGCGTTGTCGTGAAGTAGCAGTGGCGTGGAGCGATTGACCAGCCTAGGTTGTTTAGCCGCTAGCTTTTCCATCATGGTTTGCAATTGCTGACAATAGACATCAGCCGTAATAGTCTGGCCAGATTTGAGAAAACTGCAATGAACAATACCGGCACTAGTCCACCAAACGCTTACAAGTAACTTTTTTGGGGTTAATTTTCGCTTGGGACAGGATTTGGCTGGCTGGCCAGGATCCAACCACTGCGCTGAGCGCTTCCGATTATCGTAAAGAATCAATTTTTCACCACAGGTAATGATTCGGTTTAAAATACCTTCATTATTGTGCCGGTTCAGTAATGTAACGCAGCAGTCGACGCGCGTTTGCCGGTTTGCTTCAATTGCGTCAATTCGTGAGGTACCCACCTTTCAAGCTTTTTAATCTTCCCAATTTTCTTCAAGTGAATTAAAACAGTTTTATCACTAACACCGCAGCCTGCAGCTAACTCAGACAGAGTGGTTTGCGATGGATCTGTTTCCACAATAGCCTTCAATACTTCATTATCAACTTGGGTCTCAGGCCGTCCACGGGGCTTGTTCTGCACGTCGAAATTTCCAGAACGAAAACGTTGGAACCAAAAACGAACTGTGTTTTTTTTTGCAACATGACCGCCATACACATCATTCACCCTTCGAGACGTTTCCGCAGCACTAGTGCCACGGCGGAACTCGTACTCGTAAATAATGCGATACTTTAAGTTTTCCATTTTGTAAAATGAGTGACGCAAACAAAAAAAAACAGAAGAAAAAAAACAAATGAATGACGGTCATCGAAGCACAAATACATGAATAAATAGCTGTACAAATTTGAATTTGGAATTCCTTACCAAAGAGGAGGTATTTGAGGTCAAAGTGGCCAGTACGACAAAACGCCAATTTCATATGTAAGGACCTAATATATAGAATACAGCTTAAACTTTACCTTTTATTGAAGTCTTCAAAAACTTAAAGTAACAATACTTTATTTCAGAGCAAACAGATTAGAGGGGATAAAATATATTCGTGGCAATGGTTTCAAAACACATAATATTGAAGTTATAAAATTTCCTCCGTAAACGTTCCTACAAATAGGGTCCTTAAACTTTTTTCATATTTTATGAAAGTGGAGTGTGATCGCAATAGGAACGAAGGCCGACTTTCAAACCGAAAACTTTTTTAATATAACCAACCGCGACATAATTTCAGTCTCATTTTAACTCATACGAACTTATGTGTTTTATTTAACGCGATACAATTGCGAACTGAATATTTATAATTTCATTTATAACTGAAATATATTCACACGGACTTGATTTTCGGAACCTGGGATTCAAACTTGACAACTGACAATACTGCGATGTCTATTGAATAGTTATATATCAACACGTTTATTCGCCATAAGCTTGATTGTTAGGTTATAAGCGCTTGGAACTGGTCGCTGGCATCATTCCAACACTGTTAACTGACGCCACAAAAACCTTTGGCTTTTTGTTTGTCCTGCGGTGATTAGCGAAACTCTGTATATTCAGGTAACTATCTATTGTACAACATAAATTCTTGGTAAAAACCACGTAACTCCACGGGGACAATTTGAGCTACGGCTGTAGTTTAGTAAAAAGACAGGAAGGTATTACTTTCGCTTTAAGTTATTGTTGTTCAGGCGGGGTTTATGGACTAAGTGTATTGTAAATACTGTGATAACGTCTTTAGGAAGTGTAATTCTTTGGAATTTATAGTATTTCCTTATGAGGTTTTTATAAGATGCTTCAAAATTTGTTATATACCTACCAAGATATAAAAGTTATTTATTTATTTATTTCGTATTCCTACATCAAACCAAACATATAGTAACAAACAATTACACTAAATATATAGCCAGAGATGGAATACATAATATTTACCTACAAAAAGGTTCAAAAATTTACAAAATGGAAGAAAAAAATAAATAAAATTAATCAATACATTTAACTAAGTGGCTATGTTGTGTGAGGGTGTAAATGTGAGGGTATGTACTTGTAGATGTGTATGTGGGGTATGCTCGTGATGCAAATGACTTTGCGCTATGGATATTCTTAATACACCTTTTAACTATATTCCGCGATAGCTTAAAAAAGTCAAGGTCAAATACTGGTCGCTTTACATCCGAGCTGCGCAATACAAAAATGAGATTTTTGCATAGTTAGTGTTGATATGAGGAACATGAACCGAAGCACGATTATGAGTCTGTTAGGCAGGCAGAAGGAAGGGAAATTTTTCTAGAAGTTTATCTAGATGCTTCATTATTTATATTGAGAGTCTTTTAAGACAAATTAAATATATGAAAAATGAATTCCTGTAAATTCTCCATTTTAAAGAATACTAGTTCTAACAGAGTATCTAGGTTTTTCTGGTCCGACTTTGGTTACAATGGTCCATCTTATGAGTCGATATAATGTTTCTTATTTCTTCACAATAGTTACATATAGTTAATAAGTTAAAGTATAATTAGGATACTTCTAAATAGGATAAATCTAATAATTCGTTTTCTATACATAGTTGATACAATGTCCCCATAGGGACAAAGCTCAAACAATAGAAATTGTTAAGACACTTTTACGACTTTTTTCCATTTCCGAACACATTTATGCTACTCCGAAAATAATATAAATTTTTCTTCTAACATAAGAAATTCTCTACAGACCACTAAAATAACACAATACAATATTCAAAGTGTGCAATAAATTTGAACACTATATCGGAATTCAATATGCAAATAGCGAAAGAAATCACTAGGGGAAAATAAGATGGAACAAAAAATATGATAATCAAAGGCTGCTTGGGTGTAATAACAAATTTCGGAAATCTTCGGTCAGCCAGCCGCTCTTGATTGATTGAAACAGTAAAAAAAGTTGATTTGGCTTTTATATTTTTGCATAATATTAACAGAATGAAAAATAGTAAATAACTTGGATGTTTTTCCTACTGGGTTTTATCCTGAGAAATACTTACGGTATGCATCAATACAGTCCAAATGATGTTATCGTTCACTGCAAATGCAACTGAATTGGGCATATGCAAAGAAAAATTAATTAGTACACAGCTATGAATCAAACGTGCGACCTCAGTATCGAGAATTCACGCTTTACCGCAACGTGAGCATTGCGTCATCAAAATTTTCTCAAAACAAGAATCTTTCATCTTCTGCCCTATGTCCGATCCAGAGGTACCTAGGCCGACGGTCCGAGCACATATCAGAAAAATTATTAAGCTCGTTTTTGTAATTTTGTGTACTCGAAATAAATGAGAATAATTAGCAATTTATTGATTTACATGTTACAAAGCCATTTATTAGAGGCGCAAGCCGAGTGCTACAATCGATTAGAATCTCATTTCATTGTTAGATAAAGCGAAGCGGCATTTGCAAATTACAAGGTCTAAATTCTAATTTCGGTCATTAAAACACTCCCGAACTAAAAACCGAAACATTAACAAGCAGATATAAATTAATTTACCAGACCATTTATTAACGTAATGACTATGGATGTAATTTGTTAGATGTTTAAGATTTATTCTTCTTTATAAACGATATTATAGGCATTACTTATTGTATACATACAATTGTACACGCGAGGATTACCTGATGTTATACATATACTTTTAGTCTTAGACACATTTATGTTGCGTCTTGATATTCAGAAACGAGTCTTATAATTTTTGACGTCCGGATGTCTTAGAGTCAAGTCCTATTTTGTAATCTTATCCTAAGATCTTCACGATTTTTACCGTACTAGAAAATGTTAATTTACATATTGTGCATCGCCGTGGTTTAACGGCTTTAGAGTTAGCTCAACTTAAGAAAGACTGATGGCTGGACATGCGTCATACTCGTTAACGAGTGCTACTTGCGGTGACTGGTCATACTTGAATTAGTGTATGCGGTAATGTTAGTTATTTTGACTACGTATTTGCGTGTTGTTCCCACGAGAATCTAAGTACGGGATCCTATTTCACCATGCCACCTGCTAATAGAGGACAAATCTTTGTTTTTAATTTATTGTATTATTATTAAAATCTTAAGATGAATATGGTGTAATGGTTGCAGCGTTACAAACGTTGTGTAAAACAAAAAACTTGGCAATTAAAAAGACTGGCGGAAAATTAGAAGCATATACATTTCTTTTTTAACAATATGATAAATGATTTTGAATTGAGAAGCTCAAAGACAAACTATATTTGTTTAATGGAAATCTAACCTTAATGTTATAAGGGCTTGCGAGTGTGTTACTGGACCTAAATCGAAATGAACACATTAAAATACCTAAAACTATAAGTAGTTTCGTATAAGCTTACTTCTTGCAACTATTTATAGCTTATATTAGATTGGAGCTCTCGCGACATCGATTACAACGCGATGTCAGATTCGGAGCAACATCGCGACTGTCGTTTAGTCCCAAGAGGTATCTGATTTTAGTGATAATATATATAGACCTTTCTTATAGATAAATCATAATATAGGAATGCCAACTAAAATAGCTTGGAAAGGGTTGTTTGATTTGTAGGAAACATTGAATTTTACTCAGTCACCAAAGTTGTGTAGTAGTGGCATTGCTAGAAATAAATTTCAAATTATTGTTGTTGTTAAAGTTACGAGTTGGTAAATAAATTTCCTCCGACTTCTAAAAAGTTTTAATTATAAGTCTAATGTAAATGACTTTATTTTTAATCATCAAAAATACATTCAGTTACACGTGAATTAGGGAACATAAATATACCGATTTGCGATTGAAGGTAAATCCTTGTTAAATACTTTGTCTGGTTAACCAAATATTGTCTAAATATTTTGTTCTCGAATTCACAAACACGAACACTACATCATATTCTCTCATTCATTAGAGCAGGTGAGGCAGACTTAAGGCCACTGGTCTAATAAGCCACTCTGACAGTGATTGATGGGGAGGTCTCATGTTAGCACCATTTGGAAGTTTTTAGAATGTATTAGATATTGTGGATGAGCAGTTTAAATCGCTGGCATGGCTGTGTCTGCGGAAATGTTTCCGAAATCTGAATAGAGAAGAATGCAGCAACCAAGGAAGTAAATTACTTTTTTATGCAACAAAGGCTTTCATCTATTAAAAAAAAAGTTTGTAATTTCTTTTTATACAAAGATTTTTATTGTAGTTTTGATAAGTTTCGTCTATAATCGCTGAGTTGACTTGAGTCACACTTAGTACTTAATCGCCTTTGATGATGATACTCATCACCGTGAATCTCAGCCTAAAGGTTACACCCGAAAATCGACAGCATGTATCAAGCATAGCCAATCATATGCACTTGTTTATCAATTAAAAACCTAAAGACAGATACTTTTGAGATCATTATTATTCACTAAGTTTATTAGTAAAAACATTGGATGTTTGTTAGTTTTTCAGTTTCTTTATTAACACGAGAATTTAAGTGTGTGCTCCTATTTCACCATGCCTCCTGTTGATAAAGGACAAATCTTTGTTTTTAATTTATTTTATTATTTTTAATTACTTAAGATGTGGAACATGGTGTAATAGTTGCAGCTCCTTATAAACGTTGTGAAAAAACAAAAAAATTGGCGATAAATAAAATTATGCAAGCATTTTATATACATTTCTGTTTTTGACGTTCATAAGTGTACATTTTGTTACCTAAATTAATAAATGATTTTGAATTTAATTTAATAAATATAACCATCGTAAAATATTTTAATGTAAATAAATTTGAATAATTCCTGAGAATCAAGTGTAAATAATTCTAAACCTAACTTGGCGATGTCGTAAGCGTCTTAAGATTAAATAAAAAAATATTTTCACTATAGAAATACAATAAGAATTTTATTACGACATTTTAGCTAATAAAGCTCGTTTGTTTTCTCCCGACGAACAAATTGCGGGTATTTATCTAAGCTTATTCCTGTGGTCTGTAAATCGTTTTAAATTTCAGAAACATTTTAAAAAGGGTTTTATTTTCACAGCGCGTTTTCTCTAAAAACAAAGAAAATTATAGAGTTTCAATGTTGAAATTTTACTTATATATTTATATTACTTTGCTGAAAAAGACTTTTTATTAATAAAACAATATTTATAAGAATATTTATGCGATTGGCATTCAATTTGAGTTTACACTTACACTTAGTATTCAAGAAATTTGGAAAGGATTATTTGTTCTTAACTTAGATAATCAAAAAGTATTGTACAGATTAAAAAAAAATCCGTCGAGTATGAATTTCTTGACATGACATTTATCTATGAGTTAAAACTAGTACAATTGGTATCACTGCATTTCGAAACCCAATAAAATTTCAATTCGAATATTTTGTCTACAAGAAACATTTCC
This sequence comes from Pieris brassicae, assembly GCF_905147105.1. NCBI lineage: Eukaryota > Metazoa > Arthropoda > Insecta > Lepidoptera > Pieridae > Pieris > Pieris brassicae. The sequence goes on from NC_059669.1 coordinate 3,078,732, forward strand.
CTCGTAATGATACAATCTAATTGCAAAGGAAAAATAGCTGAGTCCTCTTTTAATATACTTCTTATCCCACAGGAAGGTGAGAACACTAACGTTCGATTCATCCATGTCAACTCTGAGAAGGTAGACATCTTTAATTCCACACTCCATTTAAAGTTACATTCTTCAGAAAACAGGAAAAACTCATCCAATTTTATGTAAAGGAATGCCTACAATTTTATGTAAAAGTTGCTTTTTGTAATCAAACATCAACAAAAGGAAACAGAACGCAATTTTTTTAAGTTATGGTAACATCGTAGGCTAGTTTAAGCCTAAACAATTTTTAATATCTTTACTTCAGAGATGGTGGCGCTACCTTTATAGGTCTGGACCTCAGATTTCTGTATCTGTTTCATGATCATTTGCCAATCTTATATTAGTAGCAAGTAGGTGATCAGCCTCCTGTGTCTGAAACATGCCGTCGGTTGGGTTGGGTGGTTGGGTGTCAGGCATGCCGGTTTCCTCACGATGTTTTCCTTTAGCGAAATGCACACATAGAAAGAAAGTCAGTCATAGGTGCTCAGCCGGTATCGAACTTACAACCTCAGGGAAGAGAGCCACTACGGATGCCACTAGGCCAACACTGCTCGCAAATAATCCTAGACCCTAAACAATGTTAAACGCGCTGCGCTGTTAAAAAAAATTACCACCATAAGGTTAAAAAGTATATATTCAATCTCATATACTATATAGATTTCTAAAAATAAAGGAGAATAAAGAAAATGTATTGGAAAATGGCATTTGCATCGCATTCGAATAAGCTCTTTTCCGTTTTGAGTTCGTATGGCTTAAACTGAACATTATGTAAAGTATAATATAGAATTAAGTTTATCTATCAGCGAAGATAGTATAAACTACTTGAGTATAATTTAGTTCTCGACCTCAGGCTTAGTTATCGAAGTTGTTAATCCGTAAGCCGTTAACTATCCCTTGTTTATTTAACTTAAACAAAACGCTGTACACAATGTTTATTACGGGCCAGGTACATTAGTGCTTGAGTTTTTATAATTGCTACATATTTTGAAGTGCTGATATTTGTTTTAGTACCGTACCGTAGGTCGTACTACGATCTGGCCACAACATATACATTGATGTTAGCGTAAGCCTAAGGGCAAAATAGGGATGCCGATACAACGTAATGTAAACGCGCATCTTGTTTGATCTAGTTCGTTGCAAACGCTTTAGTTGACTTTTAACTGGTATCGCGCGTAGTATTTTTTGATTTAATTTTATGTATTAAGTTATTTATTTTATTATATAATTATTACTCTGAATTCTTAATTTTAATAATAATATCCCTTTAATATTATTTTAAGTTTGTAAATTTTCTTTTATTATAATAAAAATTAAAAACTTTAACGAAAATAGATATATTTTACCTGAATTTAATTTTAATTCAATAAGTGTTTGTAGCGGTATCGGTGATATTTCTATAAGAGTGTGCATCGGTATCGTATGCAGCCCAAGACAAAAAGTGAACTTAAACATTTCTTAATACATTGTTTCGGGATGTAGGCAAGGATTTGAAGAAAAAATATTATAGGAATTAAACTATCAGTGGTATCATGAAGCTGGCATAACTGAAAATAGTTTCACCATATAATTTGAATGTTATCGTATCGTATCATTATTCGTATGTGGTATTGACGCCAAAATGACAAAACACAATGGACAATGATATAAAAAATACAGATTCTACATTCAAGTGTAATATATAGTGTAACTATCATCAGTGTAACTATCAACAGTCGATGTGTTTGTTGATGGAATGGTAAAACAAAACGCAACTGACATTGACACAAACTGAAGTGATGAGTTTGGTTGAAATTGAACTTAATAATTTTAATATCATTAATGTGCTCATTAATTGACTCTTAGGCAGAACGACGTTTACCGGATAACCTGATAATATAGATTTGTGTTTTTTTCATTAATTATTATATTGCTGTATGTCCGCGAAAAGACGTCATTTAACATTACGATCTAGCCTAAATGAACACTTATCTAAAACTAGCCTGGTTTACTAAAAAGGATATTTAACATAAAGTGTCCAATAACACTACAAACTATATATACTAAGGGGAAGACACTCGGTTTTTGTGTACTATTTTTTTCCACTTATCATTATTTAGGACTTAGTTATATCATTAAATAATGTTTTTTTCCGTTTTTTGTCTTTCTAATCCATAATAAATTAAAATTTCTGTGTAAAAAATTGTAACAGAGATAAAAAATATACAACCATACATTTTTTTCCAATGCGTTATCTATAGACAAATTGATTACACTCGGTTCACAAGACACACATCAATCTTATTTTCATATTACTTGGAAGAGAATGAGTCGTGAACGATTGCGATGTGGAAAGTCCATTATAAAAGGTTGGAATGGATTATTTTAAGCATTCGATCATAAACGTAAAATATTTTCACATTTATAGAGTACAATCTCCTTACAATCAATAAAATGTCACGGTTTTCTCCAGCGTAAAAGGGTGCTTCACACATTGATGGGAATTCTCGGAAGCAAAATTTGGGGTGGAAATGTATTTTGAATTGGCTTATATATAATAACAATTGCACATTAATACTACTAATACTATTAACTCTAAAATGCGGGTGACATTCCTGGTATGCTTTATATACATTAAGGAAGGTAAGTTATCTTTTCGATCGATGTTTTGCAGATAATTGAATCCAGAACCTACAGGTCCCAAAAAACACATCCACTCCACGTGCGTACATGCATCATGGAACTACTGAGACATATATGTGTAGTGAGGAACGGAAATTACTTCGAAAAACAATAACATTGGCATGAATGTAGAAACATTAAGCCGTTTTTTAATTTTCTGAACATTTTCAGTGTTACCTAGGTACAAACATAAATTATGTTAAAAACATAATTTTAGTACCGTATCGTAAAATGATGGAAGAAACTTTAATCCATTAATTACCGAAATCACAGAAGCTTATGTTTTGTGAATTGTATCCGTGTAGCATCGTTGTAGCGAAATGTACAAACAGTTGGTTTAACGAAGCGTTAACGAACAGATAATAGCCGGGTTCCTATTTGTTTCCTAATGTTACTGAGAGGATTGTTAATAGATTGGCGCTGGAATAACGCCAGGACTTGAGAATATTTGAAGTCGGAATTCTAGCCAAGATCTTTAACGCGGACGTACACTTTTAAATAAGGCTTTGAAAACGGAGATAAAAATAGATTGAAACAGATATAAATACGTAGAACGAAATCTTAAATACAACTAATATAGTAATCACATAAGGTATTGTTACGAGCTAGGGGATCGGATAGAAAATGCCGTGTATTTATTCAAGGGTTTATTTCTTGAAAAATCAATGAGGAATTTATGGACACAAATTAATCGCAGAAATGCACTTATAACACACACAAAAACAGTCACTAATTACTTCACTTATGCACACTTCACACAGTACTTTATCACTTGTAATCACTTTATCGCTTCGGTGTTTCTCTCTTATTATCGCATTCAAAACTAAAGGTGACTAGACTGGGAATAATTCTAAACAATATTCGAGAACTCTCTAGGCGGGCTTGCTTGCTTGCTACTGAGTAGCGATTGCACAATTCTAGAACGTCCGCACTCTTTGTCTCTTCCGCACGTTGCTCCGTCCTAGCCGTACGGCGTTCTAGAGTGCTCAGTCTAGTTTCGAGAAAGTTCTGATCTTCTCTCTCTCTCTCTCTCGTATCATTTCGTCCTTGTCTCACACCTAGAAAGTTTGGTCTTGAATATTCCTTCATCAAAGGGGTATACCTAGGCCTGAAAATGCCTGAAAACTGGTCTCCTGAAAACTGCACCACTCTACTACACATTTCAGCTTCCTGAAGGCTAGGGTAACATTTTATTACAATTTTCTAATATGTGATTGACCCTCTCCTGAAACGGTCAGAAATCATATTACAGCCTGCTGAAAAGTTCTCTAACTAGTGGAAAAATCTAGAAACATTGCAGTCGACCCGTCTCTGTAACAGTATGTTAACCTAGTGTTGCGTGTGAATCTAGCTATAGGAATTGTGCTTATGTGACTTATCTTACGAGTACGTGTCTTCTCTGAGACGTTTAAAACTGACGCTTCATCATTTCCATGTGATGAAGCAGCAATATCGGAGAATCTTTAAGCAAAATTTATCTTCTTTACCTCGTGATAACTTTTATTAATGTTTTCACCTGCCCGTGTGGAATAAATGTTTTGTTTGTTTGTTCAATTTATCTCGTCGTTTTTGTACGCAATCTCAGTACTCTCTACCTGATATCGCAAGATTGGATGGCACATGAACTCTTAATTCAAGTCAAGATCTATCGATATGGAGTTACACAGTGGATATAGAGAAATTATATTAAATCTTATAAAGTATTTTTATGTTTACTATAAAGTAATACAAGTTAAACCAGCTGTTTTTAGGACATTAGGCCACAAATGGCTTAAAATCAATAGCCCACAAATTGCCGCTCTGTCAACCGGTAGAATTTAGGTTTATTGAGGATCCAGTTGTTGGCCAATTGTATTTAGACTTATGTGACTAATTACGGTTATAATAGTATCTAGATACTGTTAAAGCGATATCACAGCACCACAAACCATTAGATTATACATTTTACTTATAAATTATTGTTTAAATTGATACAGATGTAATACAATAATACTTCTCCATCAAAGGCTGGCAAAGTATTCACTGATCAAACTTCACACGTAATAAGTTTTACTGCTGTGGTGTTGCGGTCTTTTATAGTAGAACCGCAAGGTATTTTCCTCCCTAATTTAAAAAAAATAAAAATTGTTCTGTATCCACTCAGTGGGAACACACTCCTGCATTTGATATTTGTTTTGCATAAGTAGTGCATCCGACCTCTGTAACAGACGGTCATTGTTTTTGTTTAAGTAAATTTTAAAGCACATAAATTTAAAAATATTGCTTAGCTGGGATTGAAATGCACGACTCAGGGTTGAGAATTAAGCTAACACTGATTTAATACTTATAAGGTAAGATAAAGACATAGATATTTAAATTGTACTTCGAGACCATCTTTGAATAAAATATACTCGTATATGCTTTTAAAACTGAATTTTAAATTCACCACATATAGTCAGAATTATACAAGTACAATTAGAATTAATATGTTGTAATTTTTTTATCATACATGTGTCGTTACTAAGACATAATGGAACATTATAATCTAGCCTAACTTAAGACTAATAAGTTTTTAAGTCTAACCTAGTTTACTACCAAGGATTTGAATATAAAGGTAAAAAAATGCGTTAACGCGTGATTATGAATAATGCGTGATTCATTAACAATTAAACACTGGGTGTTTTGTTGTTGTGCTTATGATTATGTGTTGCCGGCTTTCGAATTCTTGAAAGATCGGCAACACACTCGCGAGCCTTCTGGTAATGTGAGTGTCCGTGGGGGGCGGTATCACTTCGCATCAGGTGCCCGTTTGTCTCCAATAACAGAAAAAAAATGTTTTTTATCATTATTTAATTAATAATAATATTCAGTAATTTCCAGCTGAAGAAGCGCTGACCAATTTTTATTCACGAAGTGGCATAGAGTTACATGGGAAATGAATGGTCCTTTAATTAGTGTGAGTACTATATTATAAGATATTTTTTTAATGAATGAATCAGATATGCTCTCAGCTATGTATCTAAATGTTAAAATTATTTTTATAGTTGTTTTAATTATACAAATAAATGATTGACAATTTCGCACACTTAAGTTAAGCTATTTAATTGAACATTTGATGGTTAAAATTTTTACTAAAAAAAAATTATAAATCAATAACGCTACAACCATTTTAGGTCTGGGCCTCAGATTTCTGTATCTGTTTCATGATCATTTGTTAATCTAATAGACAAATAGGTGATCACGACGCACGCCGTCTACATTTTGGGTCTAAGGCAAGCCCTTTTCCTCACGATTCCTTTACCGTTCGGGCGAATGTTAAATGCGCACATAGAAAGAAAGTCCATTGGTGCATAGCCGGGGATCGAACCTATGACCTCAGGAATGAGATTCGCACTCAACAATTTTTACTAAACTTTTTACAAAAACAAAATAATATCAATAACAATTAGACATGGTAGTTATTCTCCTACATAATACTCACAAAATAAAATAGGTAAGCAAATATTGCTTATATTTTGCAAATTTAGATTATATGAAATACGTTAAAACCATTTTCAACCCATACAGGACACGATAAGCTTATTCGTTATAGCTTAGACGTGGCAAATGGTCTGGAACTATAATCATTATGCGTATTATTGCATTTGTCGATATACGTTATAAAGCTGTCTACTTATAAGCGACTAATCGAGGCGCGTCGTTTCGGTTTTTCATAAGGCAATTCAGTATCCTGAAAAGTGTAAAATATTCCATCAAATCCGAATCATTCGACACATCGAACATACAGATTGGTCAGCGGACGGCTGACCTGTGTTTGAACATACACAAAAAGAAATATTGAACTTTTTTGGAGTTTTTTAAGTCGATTAAAAGCACAACAACAACTCTTTATAACGTAATATTGCAAGTCTGATATTTCATTAGATGAATAAAGTCATTCGCGTAGAACAAAAGTAATAAAATCTTTGCAAATAAATACCTAGCAATCTGAAAACATCACTTCCTTTCCTATTGCCCGATCGTACAACTTTTTCATTCTTTACGGCAGCTATAAAGCGCCATTTAAATTTTATTCTGGCTTCAATTGCGACGCTTTTTCAGTCATTTTTTACACAACATTAAGTCTGTTTTATACTTTCTGTTTACGGTGAAGTTAAAATGTTGCACAATTGTTATATCGTTACCAAGCTTGGAACTCTGCGGTTTTAGCTTGAGAGACACGATAGTGGAACCATTATTCGTAATATATGGAGAGAAATGGCGGCACTTTTTCTATTCGGAAACGTCAGTCTCCTACGTTTTATTGCCCTCTGATAGTCTTGCTATTTTTAACTTTTTACACGCTTGTATGAATGTATGTATACTTTAAACATTAGTCCTATATACTAAACATACTCTGTGTTTAATAAACAGTTCATTTTTGCTTAAGCCATTTATTAAGATAATAAATTCAACATAAATCCAGTCGGAACACTGAACGATCTTTGACAGAACTTTTACCAACTCCAAACAATAATTTCTTTACTTGCCTTAAGTTTTCACGTCATCTTTAAGCTAGGGAAACAATAACAGTAGTAGGTAAAAATTAAACCAATATTATAAAAACACTAGGTGAAAACCCATTTCCCGTCGAGCGTTATAAAATGTTTGGAGTTCGGTCGTACTGGAAAATCATATTTCCAATCAAATGTCGATTGAAGATCTTTATTTTCGAAATCCAATAAGACTAGAAGTCAAAACGTAGCCTTCAATTAATGTTTACTCAATGTTAAAAAAATATAATATTTTCACGAAAATTTGTATACTTCAAAGTTTCAGCATTATCTTAATAATTGGAAGATTCCTTTGGATATTGTACTGAAATGTAATACCACATTCTCTTCAGAATTCCTTACGCTAACGCGATACGGGTCAAGGCTTGGCCTTTATAAGAAAAACCTCGTTTCTAAATCTAGACTTCATATAAAATGACTGGAAAAATCAAAGGTTGACGTCGCAATTTCACCGTAAGTGCATTTCGAGGAGCCACTTTCACGACAGTCTTATTCCAAATGAGCGAGGCAAAGTGCTTAAACGATATTATATACCAGCTGCTTTGGCTTTACGTGGTTTCATTATATTTTACTTTTATATAGTACGGAAAGCAAAGAGGTAGGCGGCTTACCTGACACGCACTAACAGAAGGTTGGCAAATGGCTTCCAGCCTTTTGGTACGCTCTCATCTCCAAGGATTACATAGTATAAATAAAGAAGGACTTTTATTTATATGCGGTCTCATGTTTTCTTCATTTAATTAAATAATACTGTACTTTCTTGTATGTATTTTGTATTAAAACTAAGATCCCACTTTTGTCTAGAAAAGACCACCCTTTCACATTCTTAAAACATATCATTGTTTAAATCTTGCCTTTGGATTATTCGGCCCCAATTCGGGATCAGTAATACGAAATATCTTGAGATAAATATAATATTACCCAACAATGGATAGAGCCTATTTCTGGCGGAGGATAGTTAGTTCGTGAGCACCAATCAGACAACAGATGGTGTTTCCGTTCGTTATAAATTAACATTAATCCGTTGATTTGTTCAGTTACTAGATTTCATAGGCAGTAAGTATTTTATTTATTTATTATGAACACTTCGTTACTGGCGAACTGGCGGCCTTACCGCTTTCGAGCGATCTGTTCCAGGCAACCATTGTGAGTATTGTTGTAAATAGGAGCAAATTATGATTAGATGTATATACATGTTGCATACAAAACATCTTGACAACGTACGACTACTTTATATATTAGCTCTAAATCAGTGTTACTTAAAGGTGATAAATAAAATATTTTATAACCTCAAATTTTATTATAAATTAAAAAAATGGCACTTTAGCTTACATCAAAATAACATTTTAATACGCAGAATTTCAAATATCAACTGTATAAATATTACAATCTATTTACGTATCAATTGTCATTTTGTCATCTGTCAAGTATGAAATGGCATGACGGAACTCTCATAGAAAAACGAAAGGTTGAATTTGTGTGATTTAATAACTACAAATCCATAATAAGTAATTTTGAGGGTTTCGCCAGTTACAATTTCGTTAAATACCTTAAAGAATAATCTTAATAATAAACTAAACAGTTCTATTAGTTTTATTACTAAGTACATCTCGTGTTATGCAATTGTTTTAACGGTATGTTTAAAAGAGGCAGTTCTTTAGTCCGATTGAGTTTTTATTAATTTAAAATCTATTAATTTATTTTAGTGACATTTTGTAACTTATATTATTTGACTTTAAGTGACTTACAAACATGAAGTACAATACGATAACTACAATCATAGCCCATAGAATAAGTTAATACAAATGCATCTTACACAGTTATTGTCAATTTTATAATTACTAACTAGAAACTTAAGAGTATTATCATGTTGAGTTTTATAAAACGGTTGACGGGTTTAGCTGACATCGTCATAACATCACAATATTAAAAAAAAACCTTTAATATTAATTTACTAATTTGAGAAGTGTGTCAATAACAATGGCGAATGTTTGGAATATATTTTGATGATACAAACTAAACAATTAAAAGGAAATCGTATATGTAAAGTATTAAATACAATCATTTTCAGACTATGATATAAAGTCCCGTTGCCTTTCAATGGGATTACAATGGGGCTACAGCCTCTGTAACTTCAAATAGCGATACCGACAATGATCTCGATCCCAAATGAGTTTTTGTTCCGCACGGTTCGAAGGTTGCAACATCAGCGCTACGGATATTGATGGAACTACAGGGAACTTGCATATAAAAATGTTGGCATTTTTCTTGTTAGATTGGAATTTGCAGAATAAAAGCTATGTTCGGCTATTAAACAAATTTCAAAAAAAAAAAAATTCAAATTCTTTAATTATGATTTTTGGAGTCCTGCCATACTCAACTTGTATGGGAACGAATAAAATTGCGTGAGTAATTTCTTCCACCCGTTCTCATACAAATGAGCCTAACCAAATAGTTCAGTAACAATTGTTTAACTATTAGTTAAGATTTGAAAAGTTCATACAAATTAAATAGCAACCCCATTCATGTAATCATTTGTCAACTAATCGAGCATTAAACGACGCTTAATTACACCGTTATACAATTAAGTATAATTATTACTTAACGATAGACATAATTGAATAGTAATCTAAGTACGGCAGTTAGGGTAGCTTACACTATTAAAATAATCTCCATTTTAATTGTCTCCGTATGAAGTCTCTACATAATCAATTGTAATTTAATAAAATTTTATTCTGAATTTAATATAATTTGAATATTATTCCTGAAAGTATGTATTATGACTTTATTTACAAACATGTAACACTATAATACTGATGTTTTTCAAGGATCTATGTGAAAGTCTTCTTTCCTTGTATGTCGGGATCTTCTCGTCGATCTGAAATTAAGAAAAATTTTCTACATTGTGTTGAAAGCGTATATGCGTCATTCATAAAATCATGCGTTTATAAGGTCGTACTATGTGCGACAATTTCTAGTTAAGTTTTCAATAAAATATTACATTGTATAATAAATATGTCCTAAAAGTATTTTAATTTAAAAGATTAATTCCAGTCAGCTATGTCCAAGAGATAAATATTTTATATATAAATAGATAATAAACATAATAATTATATATATCATCGTATGTACATATTAATGGAATCCCCGGTGACCTAGGAACCGTACAATACATGAAGTTAGAATACATAAAATAATTATTCAAATTATTATTTTAATAATGTATACGAATTAATAAAATTGATCACATTGCCAAATATAATGTGAATCACACAGCTGTTATAAATTATCTATATGGGGGTAGCGAATGGACACGTATTTGTGGTCAAAGCCACAATCTCATTATGAATTGAAGCGACAAATCAGATAATTGCTACTTAACATACACCGTAACAATGTATTAAACATTATCAATTACAGTGTTATCATGGTTCGGTAATTTATTTAGGAGTTGTTTGTATCTGTTGTGGCGTAGTGTATAATTAGCAATAAGTTATCTGAACTTAGAACAAATATTAAACACTTAGGCGTTTGTACGCACTATCATAACACGATGCTTTCTCTTTGATGTTGGACTAGGAGACACAGACGTACACAAATGTTCCTATCATGTTGACAATACTAGTAATAGAAGTAAAAGGTAAGAAAAAGGTATGATAATATTAAAGCTAGGAATCTAAACCGTCACAAGGAAAATTAATTAGTTAAATAAAAATAACTACTTTGAGACTGTCAATTTCTCAAGAATGGTAATATGATGCCTAAAACCACATTAAAGCGGATAATCCGTGATAACTTAACTTTGTTTGAAGTTATTTGTGAGTTCAATAGCTTTTTAATATTCGCAACTTTATTTTTTTATGTTTTTATTCCGTAATTGTTACACATATCGTCCGTGTACGAGCTCCAACGAGAATGTAGTAAGGAACAAAATTACGGGACGTTTTTAATGCTTCACTTATCTTTCATAATACAAAGTATTCAATGTTTAAAGAGAAACAATTAGTATTTTTCGTTTTATAAAAACATTATAGTAAACATATGGACAATGTTATTTAGAAGGTTTAACTTACGGCAGCCTTCTTCTAATCGTGTGTTTTCTAGATGTTGCCTCTACACATAATACAATCAGCTTACTATCACATGGGTAACTGAAAAAAAAAATTATTTACATTAACAATTTTGCAAATTAGGCTCGAAATATATCAGTTAGATTACATTAACATTATTTTTAAAAGGATGAAATATTACAATATTTAAAAAAATCTATATTTATTTAGACTTGAGGTCGGATCGTGGCATAATTTATTCTGTTAAATCAGATACTATATAATAACGATCAAACTTTAAAAACACTTTTGAAACAAGAGAAACAAGAAAATTCAACGAGATAGCTAAATGTATGGTAGCTTTAAATTAAACTTGGTTTTTACATACAGTGTTTGGTATAAAAGCTTGTTTTCTTCGAATGGAGAAGCCATTCCAAAATCCAGTGGATTATCATTTTGCCATTCTTCGCAAAACGCTCTTGAAGTTCTATAACCGTACGCATCACTTCCGTGCCATATAGCTTTTTCAGGCCTGAAAATAATATTGAATAATTAATATCTTTGTATTACAAGACAATGCGACACAAGACACATTGTAGCTTGAGTTTTATGAACGTTTCGTGAAGTATACGTTTAAATGATAATGTCCGTTTTTGACAATTTTAATGTTCTTACATATATGCAGACTAAACGAAATATCAGTTCTTTTTTGAGTTTTTCATATAAACAACTGTACTTTTTATACAACAGGGGGTAGTTATATTTTAGAACTTTTAGTGGCAATTCTGTCGCATAATGTCTTGGACAGTAAACGCAGATTTTTATTTATTTATATTATCATTAGCACGTATACAGTGAATTATGTACGGTACCCTAAAGAACATTGCTGACGTTGAGACACGTGTCTGGTCATGGTGCCAGCTTCGAGGAATTGTTCTGCTGTTCCAGCATTTACCGCGTTTTCATAATTTCAATATAATAAAATATGTTTGTATCTAACATCGATCACGGATGTAATTTTGTAAATTAATTAATAAAGTAATTAGATAATTATTGGTTTTTTTGGGAGTCCGGGCTGTCGAATTCGTAATTAGTGTAAATATAGATATAGATACATGGAGTGATCATATACTGGTACATGATCATCTATTGGGGCTTTTATCTTGGTAATAATTAACTTACAAAGAAGTTTCACTTCTGACGTGTGTGTGTACACTGTACACGCGCACTTATGTCAATAATTTTTGCCATATTCATAAATAACTAAGTGAAGAGAAACTCTTTCGTTTATTTCTGTCAATCCAATCAATTTCTGTCTATGATCAAAAGAGATGAGAACTTAAAACGGAGCAATTGCAGTAATTAGTTTTCTATGAATAAGTTTAAATCAGTGGACCAACTTTATGAATTATATGAAATGGTTTGGCTCAAATGCTTAATAATCCTGACATATTAGCCTCAAAAGAATGATTATAATTCCTTTTATCTTCGATCTACATCGGTATCATCTAAAAACAATAAAATTGTTCATAATTCACCAAGTAAATTATTAACTTGTGTTTGATTTTGTTAACGGAAATTAATATTTACAATAAATATTTCATATTTTATTATATTCCTTAATACTTACCAATTTTTATTAGTGCTAACTCTTTGCCCGTTGAAACTATATAGCTTATTCATTGGCAGTGGTGCACCAGACCCATTGAAGAGATGCAGCCACGATTCAAAAAGTACTTCTCCATGTAAATTGACTATTGGTACGACTCGATCTGCACTTGTTTTGACAAGAGATTTTAGATCCTCAACACTAAAAAAAATATCTTGTTAGTCATGTCATAAACAATAAAAATGTGGAATACAATTTCCCTGACTGCACTAGGAAGCGTAAATTGCGAATAGAAGCCAGGTTTCGAACGCATGACTTCAGATATGTGAATCGCATATTTAAACCACTTGACTAGGTTTAGCTGTGGTATCTAAATAATTTTACCTAACTTTAACGTATTATAAATTACATTAAATAATCGATATCGAATTCGGTATTTAATTTTAATATTGGACGCATGTTTAATTATACAATTACTATGTAATCACTGTTATCAATGCTCCAACTACAATGTTATTATTGTATTATCATTCGTTATACAAATTATTCCAATTTGTTATGCTAATTGATATAATATTTTTTACTTTAAATATCGCGTTATCTAAAAAGTATAGCCTCTAAATAACAATAGTTTTTTATCGTTAATATCGGATAAATATTTTTTTGTTAAATTCCATTATTTCATATTTTTTTATTTAAATGTGTATGTCCAATATATATTATTTTTAACTTTTATTAATTGGATACATGCTCAAGTCAAGTAAACTATTACATAGTTAAACTATATAGTTTGTTACTTCCACATGCTCTTAGCTTCAGGCTAGCAGGCGTTATGCGCTTTCTATAGTGAAACAATTACTCTGATCCCGGCGTAGAACCTAGTTCATCCAGGGTTAATCTTCGAAGCGCCATGTTAGAGATATAATTGTTTTTTTTTTCAATTCAACCATTCTTATAAACATTTTTATTACAAGTTAAATAAGAAAATATTTTCAAGATTCAACAATTTTAATAATCGCTTCACTGTTATCAAGTATTTGTAGAGTTCTGAATCAACGCCAGCAAACTTTGATGAAATCTCCTAGACTAATATTTTACACTCACAATAGCTAACTTTCAGAATACAAATAAATGTTAATATTTGCAAACAATTTCTATTCAAATCCACAATTTAATTAGTAATCAAACAGTTGTTTTTCAAACGATATAAATGTACAATACAATAATAATACAATTTGTATTACGTTTGTACTTACTTATTAGTGAGGAACGCGACAAAATTATTCGCACGGAATTCCCTGAGTGCCTGTCGATAACACTCTTGATTGACTGCGTTCCTTCCAGTCCTGTTCATAGATGTCAACATATTCCCTGGATACGGCTCGTTCAAGGCGACAAGACGGATCTAAAAATACAATGAAATACTACAATACAGTGTGTACACTCCATGCACACAATTGAATTCTTTATGGACTTTCTGTATGGACAGAAAAATCGATTAGATTACGTGCACGCCATCGGCAAATGCGGTTTATTCAATAAATTATACCCAGAAATCTTATACTCTTTTAAAAATAGTTTATAATATAGCTTGAAAATTCAATGGAGGCTTAAAAATAATATTTTTAAGGCAGGGTAATAATAAGCCTTTTGTATTTTGAAACAATTATCCATATGTACTAAGTCAACCACTAAGGCAAAGGTGGATTTTTTTTATTAAAGGCGTAACATTTGTAAATAAATTATAAAGTATCTTGTCTATTACGTGCTTATGTTTTCTGCTTCATATATATGTTTTTCAATGTTATCTTTTTTGTATATTGTCTAAGTGTTTTGGTTATTATATGGATGTGTGTGAGCAGTAAGGTTACAAATTAAATAGATTAACGTATTTCCATTGACAATTTTGTAGTAGTATTCAATCTGTAAGGTCAATATCGGGAATCAGGTTCAATTTCTATGTACAAATATTTGTGTTTTAAACGTAAATGTTGGACAGGGCATGCATATTGAACTTGTATGACTTTGCAAACATTCATTCTTTACATTTTTAAAGTCACTGGAACTATATTGAATGGAAAGTATTTCTACTTTGTTGTACAAGTTTGATTCATGAAATTTTAAAATTTGAATTTGTTTATATAGATTCGTGTTTTGTATTAAATATGTATTTTGCCATCGATGTAGAACTGATAAATATTGCTAACTTTTTTCTTGCTTTATATTACACATACTCATACTAAGAAATACATTCACGAGGATTTATAGAAAAATAATTATCTAGATAATATTAGTTTATTGAATTAGTGTAAGAATTGGAATAAAATATAATTATAGACCGAAAACATTTTGTAGGGTTCTTGTGTGCTTTAGTATATCTGTTAATTAGTGTTTTCAGTTTTAAAATTAGTATTTTTAGTTTATTATAGATAAAATATATTTAGTTATTAACAATACCCGTCCCGCCCCGGCTTTTCAAGGTTACCCTTAAATCTTGAACAAATCTGGTTTTCCCACGCAACTTTAGAATATTTCATTCATATAAACCTTCCCCAGAGTTCATTAAATAAATAAAAAAATAACTCGAATCGATCCAGTCGACTTTGAGTTTTGCTCTTAGCAACGTATTATGGGATTCATTTATATTTATATAGAGTTGTAGTTGTTGTTGTTTATATAGTATATGTTACTCAGGGATAATATTGAAGGAATTTTTGGAATCGTTCCTTTTTCGCTACAAAAATACAAATCTTTCCTATATTATTAACATTAGCATGTGGTCATTGTTACATATTGTAATATATTATCATGCCAATAAATTATATAATAATAATAGTTTTAGATATATAATAACGCGATTTTACGTAATAAATTCGTTTTTATATTTGTTTATTTAACGAAGTTTTATTGAAATGTGTATTTTCAACTGAAGTAATGTATCAAGAAATAAATAAAAGGATAATAAAGTAAATAAACTGATAACATTTCCTGTTATTAATAGTAAACTTACAAATGACTTTTCATCGCTAGATAAAGTCCTTGGAGGCAAAGTAGACTCTGGAATATCAGCGTAACCATGAGATGTACTTCGCGCTGAAAACAGCGAACCCATCTAAAAAAATACACCATTTCACCATGAGATATTTGTTCAATAGCAGCTATTGTACTAGATGTTTAGCTATATGATGAGTAATTTTGATCATACGGTCAAAAACATATGTTTTTATTTTATAGAATATAATACTCTCCATGTGATTTAAGAAGTTTGATTTCTAATTAGGTTTCTAGGAGACAAGTGAACCTTTAAAAACTTTAGTTTATCGGTGATTTTGTAACGTACAAAAAGTAAATCCTTAAACCCGACGCGTATAATTAAATAAATCAATAAATATCAATCGAAACTTACCTCCACATTTTGCCAACCATTTTCAACGCGTACTAGTAAAATTCTTTCTTGTATTACATAGGCTATCGTGCCTACCCGAATATCGGTAGTTTTCTAAAAAAATAACTAAGAAATTAGTGTGTGTGTATTTTTTTAGATTTAATAATCTAAAAATTACACACATTAAGGCTAATGCCTTAACGAGGTTAGTAATCCAAAGATAAAAAAATGGTTATAAAGTAGATTTTCAACGAATTTGTTGGTGTTTTCGCACTACCCGCAATAAACTAATTAAGGCGAAGTTTTCGCTACATTACAATTTACCTTTAGAAGAATCGAAGTAGTCCTAAATACGATTGTTGCGGCTGCGTACATATCTTCATCATCCTCAAATGAATCTGAAAAAATGAGCTTTTATTAAATTTATAAATCGCCTTTTACGAATAATATGCGCATATTTAACCAAACAATATTTTACTTTAGTATCTCCAAGGCATGTAATTGATAACAAACTAAGCCATATACCACCCTGTAGGTGCACCATACAGATTTAAAAATAAATGACACACACTGTGATACTAACGAGCAATTAAAAGATTTGATCCTGGATTATAAAATCTTCCTGGGTTTTATTTTTTTTAATTAATGGCAAGACTTATTTGAATTGTATTTCTTCTAAATATTATGATTGTATGTTAGTATTAATTATTTTTATTATTAAGTGCTTTCAAATATCCATTATGCCACCTATTATTCTAGTTTCCTTTATTACAAATACAGATAAACTCAAATTTTATATTGAACTGTAATTGGAATGGTGAAAGTGGAATTTCAATTTACCTGTTCGTACAAAATTATTTTGGGGCACAATTCCACCAGGTTCTCCTTTAGGTCCAGTGAGGGATATTCCTGGTGAGCCCGGCGGGCCAGGGGGTCCAGGTGGACCGGGGATAGATGGACAGGCCGATGCTTCACATGTGCCTGGGATACCAGGCTTCCCTGTTTCACCGGCAGTGCCTGGTTCACCTGTGTCACCCTTTTCACCTTTGACCTGTAAGTTTTTATAGCTCTTTAATATTTAGGTGAATGCGAGGTTGAGTGAAACTTTTATGTGTTCTGTGTATTGTGTCATGCAATTGCTTTACAATGTAAAGTGTTTTACTTAATATTTTCTGTTTACTTTAAATAATAATCAAAGCTATTAACAAATGTATTTAGGATTTGACGCAAGTGTAATGCCTGTGTTCTTTAACAGGAGACGTAAGTAGGTAATAGTCAACATATTTTTAATCTACAGCTGTACAGTTTTATGTATACGAATATTACGAATATATATATACACATTTTATGGTTGTTGAAACTATTGTGTGCTTAAAATACCTTTTTGTAGTCTATAAAAGGTATTTCACCTTTTTCCCCTTTTGATCCATGTGCTCCGTCGAGTCCTTTGTCTCCTTTTTCACCCTTTTAAAAGTATATTTTCAATTAGTTAATCAATTTACACAACCTATTATATATATATTGGTAACGATTTAAAGAAGTCCAACAACTCCGTATCAGAATATAATTTGAAGTATTTGAGACCAACATTCAGCTATACCTTGAAGCCCTGTGATCCTCTGTCGCCTTTTATCCCCTTTGGACCTACTGGCCCGACCGATCCATGTTTTCCTGGGTGCCCTGTGTGTCCACGGCTACCCATTTTTCCAGGAGTACCTCGGTCTCCTTTGGAACCCTGAATAAGTTATGGATATATAATTAAATCAGTTAAAGCGAGAAAACTTGAATATTTTTCAAATGAAATTTTTAATTTTACTTTTAATAAAGCAATGGCAGATTCAGGAACATTTCCTGGAGCACCAGGATTTCCTGCTTCACCCTTTGCTCCCTGTGGACCTTCAGGACCCAAATCTCCTTTGTGACCAGGTAGACCTCGTTCACCATGGGAACCGTCAACGCCATCTTTGCCGGGAGGCCCTTGGGGTCCTATTAATCCCTGATCACCCTTTTCTCCCTGTAAACAAAGTGTTTAATCGACTTAAGCTAATTACATAATACACAGCTTCAATGATATTTATTACAGTTTTTTACCTTAAGACCTGTCTCACCGTTATCACCCTTAAACCCCCGAAGCTTCTCTACCACAGCTGCATCTGTAAAAGTTTTGACATTGAAAAAGGTACGTATCAAAGTCACGGAATTTAATTAAATTTAACGGGGTATGTGAAGTGCTATTAAAAGTTTTTGTCAGCAAGTACTTTCTAATTTATAGCTGCGATATTTAAATTTAAAATTAGCGTATCCATTTTAGACATGCACGCGACCATACATTACGTATAATAGTGCTGAAACACAACGTGCTGGTTTATGAAACTCATCTGAGATTTGTTTATGATAATTACATTGAAATCGACAAAATTCATTACACTTTCAAAAATGCAAATGGACTCTCCATCACTTACAATTAATCGCTGGCCCAGCAAATGGAATAATATGTGATGGATGAAAATTTCGTACATGCAACGGCATTTGTGGTGGCTTGGCACGATTCACGGATGTAGATTGAATGAATAAATTTTGTAGAATTGCTAGCCGAATTCGTTCAAAACTTTCTGACTAATTCTCTAATGTCTTGACTCTTATTGATTCTTATTGACGCAGAAAATGATTGATAGAACCAAAACGTTTTTTTATAAAATGATACACAGCCATAACCTTAAGGGTTATCTCAAGAACCCTTGATATGGTTCATCCGTTCGAAAAATGACATGACCAGCATTCAATATACGGTTGCTTAGCCAGAGATTTTCAACGCCGATAACGCCTCTCAGTCTACGTCACATAAGAAATAAGGACAAAACATAAAGTAGGGACAATAGGTCGGGTCGGGATAAGGTTCAAAGCTAATAGAGGTAAATAGTAGCTACAAAATATTTGGGATACAATATATTTACGTTATTTTTACATGGCTGAAGTTTTGTTATATTAAAATTTGTTTAGGTTTATTTGTAGACAAATATTTTTTTGTATCAATTGTTAAAATATTGTTCGTACATGTGTAATTTGTATTTCGATAGGAGTTTTTAATAAACTTTTGGGAAACATTTGTTAGTTAATCGATTATAGAATCACAGAATAATGCTGTTAGTATAAGACAACCGTAAGAGGGGTTGTTGATAAAATGCCAATAAGTCAAGACAGAAACAGAAGAGTTTTTTTTAAATATAGTAGAGTTTCCTTTTAAGTAAAGTAAAAAAGCGCCGCTAAACGTTTGTTTATCAACTCAGTTTTTCAAAAGTATTTTCTTACTTTTACAATGCAAAAATTAAAGGTTAAGTAATCGACTAATTTAAAAGGTAACGTTGACCACTTGAATAAACATACACCATATGTTAACTGTCAATCATCTGGGCTTAATATTGTTTGCGCATTAGCACAGCGTAAGTTGCAAAGTTAATGATACTTCTACGAGTCACGATGACTTTGTACCTGAGTGGATCATAAAATATTGTATAAACTTTCCAGCTGTCTTCTCAATAGTACTTACTTTCATGAGGATCTATTGTTGCATCTAGTATTGATGACAATTTAGCCGGTGATCCTGGTGAACCAATATCGCCTTTGTCACCCTTATCTCCTACAATTCGATTACACAAAATTTTATTATATTTTGTACGTTATAGAAAAAAGTGTTTTAAGGAAAAACATTAGTAATTGCCTGCATATACGTACTAAAATAAACAATTAATTTAATAGTTAATTAAAATAAATGGTAGACATTTTCTGTTTTAATAACGTATAAAATCAAATTATACCGTTCAAACAAGATGTTATATATTGTCTAAGTGTAGACGTTATGGTTTATGCATTTTACCTTTAATTCCGAGGCTTCCAGGTTTCCCAGTCTCTCCTTGTATACCCTTAACGCCATCCAATCCTCGCTCACCAGGTGCACCTTTATCACCTTTAACTCCTGGTTTACCATCCAAACCCTGAAAAAATTACAAAGATTTGTAAAAAAATTAAGCGCCAAAACCCTTATATCTAAATGAAATAAAATACACTGTTTTTATTAAAGTTTCTGTCTCATTTTTTAACAACACAATTTGACAGACAGAGACCAAAGAAGACTGCAGTTAAAGGAGTGCATTCAACAGATTTACATTTTGACGTTTGTTGTCATATTATTAATTAATTTATTTATAAGTAATACTTTTTAATACTTATTTTTTAATTATGTATGAGTAAGCAATAAGATTTTTAAGGAAGATTATTTATTTTTAATAAGATTTATGTACTTGTTTACACCCCTTAAATGGCCAAATTCTAACTAAAAATAACATAAAATACAATTAAGTTATTTTACAAAATTGACAGTAAATCTATTCTCACAGGATATTACCCCCAAACGCTTCACAAATAGGTCGGTCTCCGGTGAAGAGTCAAGAAACCCATTAAGCAGGGAGAGTAACCGAGGAATGGGAGCTTGTTGAGGCTGGACTGCGAGCCGAATGCACAGCAACAGGTTATGTTTAAGGCAGCGGTAATAATTTTCCGGAACGAACAGTCTCATGACCTCTTCCAGCAAGTATGCGCTTTACGTTTCATTTTTAATTAAACTTAAACCAAATTTGATTACAGCTAAAACCCCACGAAGTCCTATTTAATTATACCCTGAAATCCCCATCAAGAACTTAGTAGGGTAGATGTAAGAAAGAATGTTTACCTTTTTTGTACAAATTTCTAAGGAACTTCTTTCGCACCCTTACAATCATTTCCCCATAATACCTTTCATAAGGGGACCATATGACATAGCTGCATTCAAAAATTGGCCTTACTAGTGGTGAATATAGTACCCGGGTGGCAGTGTCCGACAGACCAACTGAATTTTGCAGGACAAACCCTAACCGTAACCGTCCAAATATGCTCCGCAAATGAAAGATCGGGGACAAACAAAACACCTAAGTCGCGGACTTTGCCTACACGCCCAATAACTTTAGATCATATGCTATAATCGCTATATTAAGGCTATCCGTACCTTATATGTCAGGTATTTTGTAACTTCATCCCCTCTCTCCCCTTTGATACCCTGCTCTCCTTTCTCCCCTTTTTGTCCATCAATGCCCCTACTGCCGGCATCTCCTCGAGGCCCCATTGGGCCCATATCACCTTTTTCTCTCTTGACAGGAGCTGTTGTCTCTTCTATTTTCTGTCAACATAATCCCTGACAATATTTGTTCCAGTGTTTTTTTAAGAAGTGAGAAAGTTCTAGGTATATGCAGTGCACTGTATCTATAATTATTTATACAATCACCTCTATGACTGGTGCGGGACATTCAGGACCAGGGGGACCTGGAGGACCTCTAGCGCCGTCTTTTCCAGGGTCACCTTTAGGCCCACTACCTCCATCTCTACCAGGATCACCTGGTTCACCTCTTTCTCCTCTAGGGCCTGCAGGCCCAACTGGACCGATATCACCCTAGAAAAAAAAGGAGATTTATTCAACCGCAATATATTTCCGAATATTTTAACTTAGCACGTAAGAGATGCCATTACCTTGTAGCAGGTAAGTATATGTTTTAAGGATTTTCCTAAAAAAGTTTTCATTACCTGGGCTCCTGGTTCTCCAATATATCCATCTCTACCTTGTGGCCCCGCTTCTCCAGGGGGACCACGCAATTCTGGCACACTGCTTACGACACTCCTAAGTATCTTGGATACATCGTTTTCTGTACATTGACATGCCTGTAAAGTTTACTTGTTATTATTTATTAGCAAAAAGATGTAGGTAGCGAAATATTATAACAATTTTTCCTATATTTCATTAAATCCGAAGCTTTTTCATTATTTTTAAAAACAGTAGCTTAAATTCTTTACCCCCGTCTCTCCTTTAGGTCCTTGTGGTCCTGTTGGTCCAATAACAGCGTCTCCTTTATCTCCCTGTAACAATACCTTTTTATTATACCTACGTCAAGTTAACCCATTTGTAATCTTAAGCATGTATAAACTTTAAGATACTTGTAGACTGATTATTTTAATCTGCCATTCGTTATTTTTGGATTGAAATCCAGAAAGGTTGCTAAGAAATAAGAAGGACAACACTGTGTTGTGACAAGGTACTATATATCTTTCAAAATTGATGGGTATGAGTGTACGATTTCCTAAAAGGAAGGTAATATGCGCACCTTCTGGCTGAATGTCCATGGCCGGCGGTATCACATCAGGTGGGCTACCTGCCTGTTTGCGCCTAGTTCTAAAAAAAAACCGACTTTTTCTTTCTTCTATAAAAAAACTCAACATTATATCGGGATTACTATCGACATCGGATAGTCTATACTAGTGCAAGACAGACTTAGATACACGGTACAGACATCTATTAAAACTAGATGCCTCCACGTTTATGAGTCTTGAGTCATATTGCATGTGTATATTTGATATTTTTTGGGTTATAAGCTTTCTGTACCTGACTCACGTAAGATGTTAGATGATTAGAGGGCACATATAAAATATTCTTTGCTAACGACGTTTGACAAGAATAACCTTAGGATTAAGTGACACACATTTCAAACACCAGACCGAAACTGTTCTCATTAAGTATTTGATAAATTATTTATTTAGCTGTGTTGGCCTAGTAGCTTCAGCGTGCGACTCTCATACCTGATATCGTAGGTTCGATCTCCGGCTGTGCATCATTGGACTTCCTAATAACCCAACACATATATCACACAACATCTCAATATTAAGTATGACACAACCCGCATAGACACGTGTTATTTACACTAACATAATACAATCATTGCAATCATTATTCTAAGAAAACAATTTTTTTACCGAATTAAAGTTATTTCTATTATTATGAACTTATAATTATTCACATAATTTTAAATTTTATTTTTTCGACATTTCGCGTGCTTTACAGCGTGCGTGGTCACGGTGACTGAAGACAAAAGGTTTTGAATGTCAAAAGTATCACAGCTGTAGAGAAAGTTGTGATATCTGTATTTATGTCCCCGAAGTTGGTATCGCCTAAAAGATGACGGGTTTTTGCAGAAATGACTCACGGTGTCCTCTATTTTCCCGGATTGTTTGTCTTGTATTATTGGATCCCAGGTGTTTGATTATTTTAGATCGTCTTCTCTATTGAAATTCTGCATTTTATTTTATTTTAATGGCTTCGCGTACCAATCTTGGGAAGAATCTTTTTTCTTTCGCAAATACTTTCAGTAGGTCAAAGCGTATGTAGTGATTAGGCCTATCTAGTGTGTGTTCACAGACTGCTGATTTTGTGAGTCATCTATGTCTTATGTTCGCAATGTGTTCTTTGAGTCTGCTGGACATATTGCGTTTAGTTTGCCCTATGTATGTCTCTTTGAGGAAGCTATGTTAACCATAGACAATACTATCATTATTGTAAATAATATAATGTGCATTTAGCATTCGAACGGTGGAGAAAAACATCATGAGAAAACCGACATGTCTTAGACCCAAAAAGTCGACGGCGTGTGTCAGGCACAGGCTTGTCATCTACTTGCCTATTAGATTGCAAAAAAATGATCAAGAACCAGTTTAATTTTTCTTATTTTTTTTAATTTATTTATAAGGGTTTGCCAACGGGCAATACATTACAAGACATTACATTTAACAGACAAACACAGCATGCTTTCTACTTAATAACTATTGCAAACAGAATTCTTACAAACAATAAATACGTAATAAAAAGCGAGAAATATTAATTATAAATTATTGTAATAAATTGTGATTAAAATACCTTTTCACCCTTTTCTCTTGTTATATCTGTATCTGAAATAAATAGTAAATGTAAAATAATTACATAAAATTTTTTATTAAAAACGACTAATGAACTAACTCAAGAAAATTTAATTAGAAAATATTATCTTGCAATACAGGCGTATTCTGCCACCTTATTTGGTGGAATGTATGATTAAGGTGGTGCGACAAGCCTGCCTACATGCAATAAGTAAAGAGAAAAAGTATTTTTAAAAAATTATATTGACTATTTGTTTAACTGTCTCGATTTCTAAAATTTATTCAGACGTTTCCCAACTGAGCGTTTCTTAAGGATGTTTTAGTGGCACACCTCTATGTGGAACCAGTTGCCCACTGAAGTATTTCCGAGCTTTCGACTTAGGGTCCTTCAAGAACAGAGCGCACCAATTCTTAAAAGGCCGGCAATGCACTTGCGAGTCTTCTGACAATGTGTGTCCATGGGTGGCGGTAGCACTTAACAGATGAGCCTCCTCTTGTGCGACTCCTATTAATTAAATGAAAAATAAAAAAGATCTATGTCAATGCTGCTATGCTACGATACGTAGCTGAGACAGGCCGCTGTGGTATATTTAACAGATTCAAATCAGTAAACTAGACCTAAAAATCTATAATTATATTCTGTCTGATACTCACCAGTATCAGACTCGGCAAAAGGGTCATCCGATGTTATATCTATAAACTGAAAATTAATTTATTATTATTTATTTAGACCAAATATCACCCTATAGCTGCAACACTGCAAAGCGTAAGCTATGATGGCCAATTTCAATAACTTATAAAGCCAGCTCAACTGTACATATTCATTTAGTGTGCCAAATTTATTTATCCCCACAAAAAAATCCAAACTTTTTGAAAAAAGAATACAAGTTTCATGCACTTCAGAATATTATAATAAAGTTATTGAGACTTGCCGTATACAGTATGAAGCATAAAATTAGGCAGAACATCAATTTCAAGCAAACAGACTGTTAATTAATATAATTTCTACATACGGCTCTAAGGTATTCGGCTGTCGGATGGTCCTAGAAGGATTTTTGCTATTAAAGTAAGTACATGCTTTTTAAAATTACAATCACCTCGATTAAAAGAACCAGTCATTATTGTTACGCGTGATATTTCATATAAAGCTCATTTAACGGATACATTATAGATTTTTTTTACGACTCAATATCGACTAATGTTTTGAATGTATATAGCCGACGGAAAGGGGAATAAATTAATGTTTTTTGGAATAATTAAACCGACTTCAAATACTTGTAAACATTATTGACCTATCTACATGTCCTCTCCAAAAATGCATGGGATATCTGGTTACTACGAAAACGATTTAATTAAAATTTAACATTTCTCTAAATTGGATTATTCCAAAATTAAAAATACAAAGAAATATTGTTAAAATTCTGACTGATCGTATCGTATCGACACGTATCTTGTTCTGGAATTTATGATTGAGAAATAGTGTCTTAACATTCCAAATAATCAAAACACTTTAAATTTGGAAAGTTTTGTATGAACATTACGTTTATAAGATTTTGTACATACAATGAATAAATGTCATTGATTATAAAATATATTTTATTTATTACCAACATTTTACACTTAAATAATATCACTTTATAAAACATAATAGATCTCTTGTCAACACAAATTACACAATAATTGACATTTAAAATAAAATTATAGCACTTAATACAGTTTTGACAGAATTCAATATTTTAACACTGGACTACAAAATTACGGTCAGTTGCCTATTTTTTTATAAAACTAGCTGATACGTCATTTTGCCATGTATATTATTTCCAGGAAATATTTTTCAGTTCAGTAGAAATAACCAATCTACTACAATAACAAATAAGGATTGATCGTACAGGGGTGACAATTAAGGGTTGTATGTATTTTATAAAAAAAAATTTTTGAGGTGGACACCCTTTATCACTTAGGGGTTTGAATCATAGATAGTAGGCGATTCTCATATTGACTGAATTCAATTCATAAGCATCGGTCGAGCCGTTTCCGAGGAGTATGGGAACGAACATTGTGATACGAGAATTATATATATATATATATATATAATATTCTAATTTATACTTAAGTC
Organism: Pieris brassicae; assembly: GCF_905147105.1. Lineage (NCBI taxonomy): Eukaryota > Metazoa > Arthropoda > Insecta > Lepidoptera > Pieridae > Pieris > Pieris brassicae. Next base: position 3,104,920 of record NC_059669.1, read on the forward strand.
ATCATCATATCTACGTTTATGTCATGTTTGCCTTTAAGTGCTTGTCACATTAAAAATTGTATTTTGTGGTTATTTTACCAATGTATCAGTGTGCCGAGCGTTGGCAAGCTTTTATTAATAAAATAAAATTAAAAAAAAAATTAAAAATCTTTTACTATTTCATCAATAACATGAAATTCGAAAATTACAGATTCTAAACGTACTACATATATACCTTTAATAGTGCATTGTCGTATTTTTATATAAGATCGACATTTTGTTGAGTTTGTGTAAATATTAGATTCCGTCAAAACTTTTCTATATTTTTTAAATGTTGCCAATCCGTCTTAACTCTGCAAGCCCTAACTATTCAAACTTCCTTAAATTGGCATTAATTATTCCACATTTTCGTCGGTTAAATACGTAAGATAAGAAAGAAGAAAAAATTAATGTACATATTACAATTTCACAAGGTTAAAATGAAACTTACTTTATTAGTGTTGCGTTCCAAAGATCCAGGAGTCTACGAAAGAAAATTGTTATTAAAAGAGTAGCAAGTTGGTAATGTTATAACAAATACACATTTTGGTTATTTACGGCTTAAGTTTGATAAAGCTATAATCTTAATCAGTAAACGTATATAGAAGAGCCTTCTTACTATTGTTTCGCTGTTATTTTGATTTCTCGGTAATTTAAAGGGCTAATTAAAGTTCATTTGGCAATGCGCAAACATTAGTCTTGCTATAACTAGTCCCGTACACTGTTGCTATATCAGTATTTATAATAATCGGAATGGCTCTTACGACTTTATTGTAGTTGTGTGTATGTTGCAGCCAACATAATTAGCCGTTCAATTAACTGTCTAGCCTTAACTAAACAGCGCGGCCTGTTTAACTAGCGGCCTGAAAGATATTCGGCCGTAGCGTTTGTTACTACATTAATTAAACTGGTTGGCTAATTATTAGTCGATTCGTACGTTATAGTAACCATGTGACAGAAATATAAAAAAAGATGAAACATCTGACATAAAAAAAATAGCTCGAGTGAGTCACAGCTAAATTCACAATATTAATGTCACCCTTCGTTTGTACTTGTTGTTTTTTATTAAACTTTGGAAAACATCATCAAAGTTTTAGTTTGCCGACCACGTATTTACATTTTGAACAGTTTCGACGCTAGTCTAGGTGGCAGAAAGTGGAACTAAATTGAAATTAACAGTCAAGGGGCTAGGCAAGTAATGAAACGTCGTCGATTCAAGTCATCAGCCTAGCTGTTTGATCAACTGTCTGAATATCTTTCAGGCCGCTAGTTAAACGAAAGCGCTGTTAATTGAAAGGCTAATTAAGCTTTTTGGCTGCGACTTGTACATAAAGAATAAGATATTAATTTAGTGAAGATAATTGCAGTTGTTAACTTTGCATTTGCATTTAGATAATTATTGTTAATCAATAAGGCTTCGTAAAGCAAACATTAATTAATAAAATACTTACGCTAGCCGGTAAACCCTGTAATATAAAAAATATATGTCAGTTAAAAATATAATTTATATTTAATATTATTTGTCTATATACTCACATTTGAACACACTTCAGAAATACCGTCACCACCTGTGGTTATTTTTAAAGCCTCTATTGCACCCTGCAAAAAATAATACGATTATATCGTTTAATTTTTAAATACTATTATTTACTAAAGCAAAGGTCAAAGGTCACTTCCACTAAATTTGTATAATGTGTATGAGTAATAATTTCTTTGAAGTTTCAACAGTAATTTTGCTAAGCGCGCCATTTCTAATCAATGACATTAAAATTTTTACTAATCTGTATCTGTAATCTGTTTTGGCGCCATACATACGTTTTACCTAACCTTTTATTCATTATATATATAATCAGAAATTAGATCAAGTAATGTATACACATACCGTATTAATGGGTATACACTTGTGTTGCTATCAAAAACAATTGTTTTAATAAACCTCATTACGTAATAAAGACATCATGAAAAATACTCAATAATTTGTCATTATACTTTAGGTGTGGGAAACAAAATTGTCAGGATTAAGTCGAATCGATGATAACGTAGCATGGATCTACATATAGGTTCGCCGGCCTCATACAATTTTAGAATTTAATTTCGTCGTAGACTGATTTTGATGTATTTAAATCGGAAGATTTTATTTACGTTGTTACATTAATTACATTTTTATAAGGATTCCTAACTTTTTTAAATATTACACAGGGATCATTTAGGATTCTAATAGTAAAATAATTTTTCAAATTTTTCTAGTATTTTTAAGCCAATTGTAGAGAAACAATCAAGTTCTATCTTTTTATATTTCAAATGTAGATTATTTAAATACCGGGAAAATATATACTGCGAACAATTTCAGACTTGAACAGTCGTTTGCAATATCAAAATGATTGAATACGTTTCGCATTCTATAAAACTCTAGGAGCAAGTATGGAAAATGTAATAAAAATAGCATATTTTACAATATTATGGGAAATATTTGATACACAACGTGTTTTATGAGCTGCAGAAGTGACGTAAAATATTGTTAACGTGTACAATATCCGTTCCCTTTAATATACTGAGGTACTAAAGGAAATTAAAGTAAATATATTTTGTCCTAGTTTAGCGGATGCGGTTAGCAGGCTTACTCTGTAAATTAGAAAGCAAATCTGCTTCAAATATTTGGTTTCAGCTTCCTACTTACTTATTCTTATTATAAATTCTTTAATATTATAAAACAGTGCCAATACTTAAGAATTTCACATTGAGCTTCTTTGCTATATGGCGTCTTATTAATTGAAACAGCGTCATTAATTATTTTTAGGCAAGTGTGTCTATACTACTTCTACTATCTATGCCCGAGATGCTAGTTTATGTCGCGGAATTCGTCGGTCGAGAAAGTTTCAATTCCTAACGCGATTTCGCGTCTCTAACGCGTAAAGTCCAATTAAAAAAGCTTTCCAAATGTAGCAAATATCTTTATTTTCACGAAATTCATCTTTAACCCTTTAGCTATGATCGCTGATATTGTAAAACGATACTTCGATACATCATCTGACCGTTAAGCCATTTTTAACACAATATGATCGGGAACGTTACATATTAGTTCCTCAGCTTTACACGTCAATTTTTTCCCAGCGTGACAGTGATTTATTTTGCTTTGTTATTAGATATGAGTTTTAGACTAAAAGTATCTTTAATAAAAGGGAAAACTATTCACAATTTAGATTTGCTATACTTTATATTTGAACCGAGTACAATGTGCGACTCTCATCCCTGGAGCCGTAGGTTCGATTCTTAACTGTCCAATGGACTTTCTGTCAAGGGCGCATTTGAAACTCGCTCGTATGTACGATAAAGCAACATCCAAAAAATCGTTTATTTCGTCTAAATCACAATAAATACACGATGCAATACAATCAGCAAGTATAACTAACTATATACTTAACTAAAAAGGTGTTCAAATAAAATGTAAATGCAAATAAAAGCGTGCTGCAAGTATCGTCAAAGAGTATGTAAGAAAACTTAATATCGTTCAAAACAAATACTTTAATCGGAGTTATTATATTGAAATAAAATGAATAATGAAACAAACAAAGATTGTTAATGTTATCATAAAGCTTTAGAATAATAAACACTTAGTTTCTGAAATATTTTTAAGTTAAATATATCAATTCGAAATCAATATTTATAGCAAGACAGGACAATGTCTGTCGGGTCCGGTAGTATATAAATAAAATAAAACAATAGTTTGTAGACCCTCTTACGTTTCCATTTAATCCTTTTAAATGTGAAAATCCTAAAACTATCAAAGTATCACAGCTATACGTAGCTAGTACGAGAGTTTATACACACAAATGAGAAATGTAGACAAAGTAAGTAATTAATTAAAGTGAGACTTTCTTTTCTTACATTACTTTGGTAGCAAACAAGAGGTCAAATACTTTAGCCTCGAGAATATTCATATCACGATTTTCACCATATATGATCCTCTATATACTTGTTCATTGCTAAAATTTTGGCAGTGCGTGATATGTTTTATTAAAGAACATGAATGGAATCAATTTCAATCAGTAGGTATTTTAAGTAATAATAATATATAAACCATATATGAGACATTGCATAGATTTCGTTGATCACTCGTTTTAAATAGAAAAGAGTGGCCGAGAGTTTATTGCCAGTTCTTCTCTTCCGTTCTACGCCCTTGATTTGAGAACTGGCAGTAAATAAAATTAGAAGCATTTCACATACATTACTTTTTTGTACATTACGTTATCAATATGAATAAATGATTTTGAATTTTGAATTAATACCACACAAGACGATACACTAACATCGAATTATACGGATTATTTGCGTATATACAATACATAATAAAAACTTTATTTACAAAAGGGTTGTGACAAAATTCATATATCGCTAGTCCCCATACTAGGGAGCCCCTGTGTTGTGACAGTCACTATAAAACAATTATCCCGTGGCAAATGGGAGGTACATGTTTGAAACAATTTTTTTTAAAGTAATTTTAGTGCTACAACTATGACATATGAGACAATAAGTAAGAGTAAATGTGTAAGTGTCAAATACATGTGCATACGGTGTGTCACAGTACACACATACACACCGTATGCACATGTATTTGAGATTGTAGCTGAGAGTTATTTTGATTGTGCGTTGTGTCTGTGATAGTTTTTTGAACCTCAAAGTCATGGCAAGATACGTAGTAAGATGTCTGTCAATTCGAAATCAAATTTGGCTAGTATAATTTTTATGTAATTTGCGAATTTGTATCTGGTTAGTTTGACTTTCTCAAAATCCGTAGATTGGTTAATTTAATTATACGGGAAGGGGTTACTAAATGCAAAGAACCGTTGACCAAACACAGTCCTTCATTTTGGCGTTGGAAATAAAAAACTTCTGTTCTTAGATCTGTCCAGATTTTTTAAATATTTTGTTTACATTAATGAAGACTGAATAACTTTTTGTGTTACTCCAAAATCTTCACGTTTCTTCGCTTAGAAGCAGTTAACCAGATAAAAACAGGGGAAGCATTATAAGCATTGTTATTATCATGAATCATAATTTTTGACTAAATGAATAACAGTCTCAAGACTTAGTAAGTTGATTCACTATCTAGTAATGAAGTAAGGGGATATTACTTAAGAGAAACTTTGGAATAATGTTTTATACATTCTTATTCAACTATGCCAAAGTTATATGGAGAAATATTGATTGCACAGTTACGGTAAAGCACAACGAAGAAAGTAGTTGTCAGTAGCGATAATTTTTATTGAAGAGATTTCAATTGACTTTTAAGTGAATGAAAATGTTAATTTTAGGAGAAAAACATTGGAGCTGAGATTTCTGTATATGTGCCTGACAGATGCGTTTAAGACGATGGTGGGTTAAATATTTTAGCAGACAGGGTTCAAAACCATGACCTCGTGGGATGTGATGAAGTCCGTTATGTGGAACCAGTTGCCCACTGAATTATTTCCGAACCAATTCGCCTTAGGGTCCTTCATAAAAGAGCGTGCCAATTCTTAAAAGGCCGGCAACGCACTCGAGAGCCCCCTAACATTGAGAGTGTTCATGGGCGACGGGATCACTTAACATTAGGTAAACCTCCTGCCCGTTCCCCCTATTCTACTTGCGCCTACCCTAACACTGTTTAAAAAAAATTATAAGTTTTTCTAAATTTATGTTCTAAAACGAAATAAAATTAAATAATACTTTATTACTGTACTTAGTTCAAGGAATCAGCTAAAAAATTATATACATTATGGGAAATTAAATGATATTAATTCATTCATTTTAAATTTGTTACGCTTCCGCTGTATCTTTTGATACAGATTTTGCTACAGACTAGCTTCTATTAAACTGTTCTTAGTGCTACCTATAAGCGGCTTTTGTGCGATGTAGACTATTTCTCAGGTGCGCTGCGACGTTTGTTTTGATAGCAAATCACGTTATTGTTGAAGCGAGTTGCTTCCCAACATAAACTACGTATTAATACAATTCTCATACATCAGTTGTTGTACGTATAAATGTAGAAAATATGATTTAGTTATACGTATACAAAAACTAATATTTATTAAAATATTGTATTTATCTGCGAATATGACGTAACGAAGGCGCATTTTGTTTAATTGTGATTGGTCAACAGGATAAACCAATCAAAGACACGCGACACGAAAACGATCCCGACAACTAACGTCTTTTGTATAACATTTTAGTTCCCGTTGATCGTTTTACTTGATTTCTTTTGACATTGTCCCATATTGACTTAAGTCGGATAAAAGGTCTGTATTTGTCTTGTCACGAATTGTCTTTCTGTATTGATGCTTTTTTTATTTTCAACCTTAAGCTATATTGTTGCTTTAAGAATAATTGAAAACCTCGGCAGCGTTAACATAAATAATATTAGCACTGTATTATTATTAAGTAATTTTTTTATTATATTTAGAATATCAAATACATGTTTTTTTTTACAAAAAACATATTATTTTTTTGGGTATCAAAGCAATATGGTAATAAACAGCATTTCATAATAATATTAAGTTTCATTATACAATGTAAAAGTGTGAGTAAAATAAAACTCATATATTTTCAAAGTAGACAACACAACAAAACATATAAATTAAGACACCCACTAAGACATAAATTTCCGACATGTCACAAAAACTTTTCACTGAACCTACCCATAAAATCTCAACGAAGCGGTGAAGTAAAATTAAAATGGCAACACTTTGTATTCAAATGTCAAGCTCTGTGATGAATTTTGAAAATGTATGAGTCTTATTTTTGTTTCTATTTAACTTTACTTGCCCTCTTTAAGAACGCTATTTAGGAAATTTGTATAAACATCCTCTGGTTTTTTATGTACGCCCAGTACTTCAAGCAAAATTAGATCTTAAATACATTGAAATAGAGAGGTACGCTTTATTAATTGTATTGAAACCCTATTATCTGTTGGCCTAGTGGCTCTATCGTGCGAATTCCATACCAAAGGTTCGACCCGCGGCTGTGCACCAATGCACAAACTTTCTTTCTATGTGCGTATTTAATATTCGTATGAGCGGTGAATAAAAACATCGTGAGGAAACCGACTTTCCTTAGTCTTAAAAAGTCGACGGCCTGCGTCAGGCATAGAAGGCTGATCAACAAATAATCATGAAACAGATACAAAAATCTGAGGCCCAGACCTAAAGGTTGTGGTGCCATTGATAAACACTATTCTTAAACTATCCTTTTTTATAGGCCCACAGGCGGCAGTTAGAACCGCACAGGATCGGAAACTCTCTAGTCTGTGCAGCGCCCGTTTGCCCTATTATCCTAACGCTCTCGAGTAATATAATACGTACGTACGTAATATTACCATGTCAAAAATATTAATGTTATGTCAATCTTAAAAAAATGTTTCATACTAACTGGAGCAGCTAATCGGTTATTTTATATTCACCGCCTAACTTACGTAATATCACGATCGTTTGTCCTCGCTTCAGCGTCAAAGTGTATAAACATTACACATTTTTGTATCTAATTTATTATTCTAATGTCAAAACTTTATAACATCCTGCCGAATAAAATGTTCGATGTTCAAATCAAAAAAAAAGCAAAAATTTCCCCTTGAGCTAATAAGCGAATAGTGTCAGATCATAAAACCAAAACATATTTGAATTTATGACTACGTCTAGACTTTTAACCTTTGACAAATTTAATTTGCTTTCATTAGAAAATATGAAATATGAGAGATAATTAAGCGACATTGTTAAAATTTTATTACATTATTTTAGAAAAAAGGCTTTTTGCAATTTAAATTTTACTTGGAAAAGAATAATTAATTTTAATAGATATTATTATATATTGCTTTTGTAATAAACAAACTTGATTATTTTCTATTAAATTGGCGTTACTACTATCTATTTTATTATATTATCGTATGTCTAAAATTTTATGTTTTGAAGATTTTACATTAATCTAGAAGCCATAAAACACTTTTTTTATTTAAAGTGATCAAACGTTTCTTTTAAACTAATTTAAGCCTGTCAAAGACCAATATGCTGCGAAAGCGCATCCGTACTGTGTACTCGCTTACAATACGACACAACGTTTTTGTATGGAATTTCGTTGTAGCTCTCTTAATATATTAATAATTTTCTTCTTATCAGGTCGCAATCTTGAATTGGTGTTTTGGATACCTTTAATTAATTGTAAAGATTTAGCGGGTAGATAATTAGATAGGATAACCATGTTCATGTATTTTACGCGTTGTTAAAATACTGTACTAATTTTTGAGTAGAGATTTCACGTGGAGTCTGTCAAAGCCAGCAACGCAATTGTGAGCCCTTTGTCATTGAGTGTCCATGGTACTTTAAAAATAAGTCAGTTTAGGCTTAACTCACTCATTTAGCCGATCAGATGTGTTAAAGCAATTCTATCCATAATCATTTGAAATATAAAAAAATAGATTTCAGAAAATACAGAGACTGCAAGTTGTTTTTTTTAAATTTAACACATCCTTAGTATTCGTAGCTTTAAAACTTAAAAAGTCTCAATACGAACATCTAAGTTCTCGGTGCATACTTACTCGTGCGTGATTTAAGCTAAAGCTAAAACATTTCAATAGAATGGACAGTGTTGTGCCAACTATAAAAAGCTCTTTTTCACCATTTTAGTATTGAGTACACGGTGTTAAAGGTGGTATTCCTATCACACATTACGTTTAATATATAAAAGCCTTTTACAAGGAGGGATATAAGCATTATTATTTTTCAATTATTGCGTAATGTTTATTAACAATTCTTCTACTAACATATTATTATTATTATTAGTATTTATTATTAATGATTGTAAAAAGTATTTTAACCAAGTAACTTAAATTATAATTTGTTTTTGGACCATAATTAAAAAAATATGTTTAACGGTTTACGTTGTGTGGTTTATTAATATTGTAAAGGACATATTTACCACGGAATAAATTTCATAAATATAGAATTTGTTAAAGTAAAATTCGTCGTCTTGTAACGTCTTTGTAAATATAAAACATAGGTTAAGAAATAATTTAGTCTTCAGATTTCTTCATGTAAAAATTTCATAATAAAAATTATACGCTTAAAAACATTTTCTGATCAAGAGAATTTTTCGGTTCAAAGATACTTTATTTCTCCAAGTATTACATTCACTTAGTGGAAAAGGTTAGAGTAGGTCTGTTATGTACATCATGGTATGAAATTATTTTAAAATTAGCTATATAAAATAAAATATTAGTTGCTAACAATATGTACAATATTTCTTATCTGTCTTCAAATCTGGAAATGTCAGCCTAGAGACTGACGTTTTAGACTGAAATTTACACTTCTGTTGGCAAACATTTAAAAATAAATATATCAAATTATCACAGTTACTATTAATCTTTTATATTTTGTTGTCGTTCTACCGATCTATAAACTTTGTATTGTCTACTTAAATATTTTGTTCTTTGTCATGTCACGTTTTGTTTTGCTTTTTATCTTTTTTTTATCAGTGAAACTTTTTGTGGATATATCCAATGCTTTAATTCTTATGTTTATATTTCTTTTCTGACTTCTACTTTTAGAGATGTATCTGTTTGTTTCCCAAATGAATAAATAAATAAAATAAAATAACATTTAACTAATGAAGCTAGCACTTCCTTAATATATATATACAATACCCAAGGGAGACCCCCTTGGGTATTGTATATTAGGCACAGAAGACTAGCATTTTTTTTAATTGACATATAAATCTGATCTGGTCAAGAATTTAAGCGCACTTTTTTAAAAGAATTATGTCACTAAATACTATAGCAACTATAACATAGTATAATTTATGATACGATACTAAATTTTAAAAATATGAAGATAGTTTTATTGTCTCCAGTTAATCGTTAAGAAAATATAAATTAATTTGGTTACCTAATTTAAATTTACACGTCGTTTAGTTCGTATCAGCGAAAGTAAAATTCAACTTTCAAGTACTTTGCAGTCATTCAAACGATGAAAATAGCGAGCTAGTTACTAGGGTTGAAATATGAGGGACGTGGAAGATTACGATAAGGCTTTTAGCTCAGTAAATCATAGGATTTCACGGTAGAGAACTGAGGCAAATTCAAGGATCTCAATTTGAATCCTCTTTGTGGCGTTTTTTGCTTTCAGTAATAAGTAATTTTACTAGACCACATTCTCTTATAAAAACAATTCCTTGCGTAGTTAATTCATTGAACTCATTTTGGCTTGTGCAAATTATAAGGAAATCACTAAGAAGAAGAATGCGTTACCATTCTTAGCGGTTAGGTTAGTGATTTATATTTTGAACTCTTAAAACTGTGGTTTTTGAATAAAACTATGCACTTACCAGCACAATATCCCTATTCAGTACGACTCTCTCAAATAACATCAAGTACCTTGATTCATTACTAGCTGATCCGGCTGATTAACTATCTACTATAATAAGAAATAGGGGTTGGTCGTATAGGGGTGACAGTTAAGGGTTGTATGTGCTTTATTATAAAAAAATAAAATAAAAACATTATGTCTACAAAATAAAATATATAATTTACGTGTGGACCATCCTTAACATTTAGGACGATGAGGAATAGATGTTGTCCGATTCTCGGATCTAACCGATATGCACACGAGCCCATCAGAGGAGTATAATTACAAACACCGAGACACGAGAATTTGATATATTAGATAAATGTATTTTATATTTTATATAAACAGCCAACATATATGAGGCATGTTTTACGAGACGTTTTGTTTTGTTGTTTACGCCTTTTTTCATTACTACTTGCTATGGTCCTGACACATCTCTATGAAAGTGAAAAAAAAAACCAAAACATTTACCATACATGTTCGTGGGCTATGGCTTCGTAGGTACTATGACCTTCTCAAGTAGTCATGCCTAAAACCTACCAAGTCTCACCCGACCCTATTTCACCATCCAAAGTTGCCTTATATATCCTACTGGTAAGCAGAAAAGTATTATATTTACAAAAAACCAACTAGATTTACAACAAATTTCATTAATTTTCAATAAAGTTACAATCGTTTTTGCAATATGAATATATGAATAAGTAATCAGTTTTCAATTTTTACACGCTCAACCTGCTATACCTAACGAAAATACAATTTACTTAGACTTCAAAGGAGCTTAATTTTTCCATTATTTAATACTCGATACAAAATGAGATCACGTTCGTGAACGTATGTTGAATCACAATGTTTTGACGATAAATTAGAGTAAGTAGTTTTGTTTTTACCACGGAATAAGAGACTATGAATTATAATGATTTATTTAGTATTAGTAAAAGTTTAATTGTTTTTTGAAACTTTTCACAATATGCAATAATAAATATATAAACAAATTAGCGCTACAACCTTTTTAGGTTTCATCAGTTGTCTCTTTCTGTTTCACAATTAGTCAATGTTATAGGCAAGTAGGTGATCAGCCTGCTATCCCTGACACACGCTGTCGACTTTTTGGGTTTAAGACGGTCTCCTCACAATTTTTTCTTTCCTTCACCGCTTATATGTACATATATGTTATGTATATATGTTACATTCACACATAGACAGAAAGTTCATTGATCCACATCCGGGGATCGAAGATATGACCTAGGTCGTCTAGAATGTTCTAAAGAAATAATACATTAATGAATATTATATAATAATACGCGTTGATTTATAAATATGTATATAAAAATATAACAATTTTAAAAGTTCTCAAGCATGCTTGTTGACTATCAATCCGTGCAAAGACAGTTTTCTAATTTTAAAACTTTTCTTTCGTCAAAGCATTTTACGATGTACTACTATAAAAAAAGACAGTCTAGATACCAAATACCGAGACTTAGATACGAACAAACTTGTATAAATACTAAACATATTTAACACAAAATTTAATGATCAAACGAAATCTTCATTGCTTTAAAAGTTACATTCCAATAAAACCTCGTTCAAACAAGTCCTAAGTTGTACTAAGCTTCTCCAAATTGTAAAATATTTCGAAACGTACGAACGGAAAGTATTGGAATTGTTTATATACTTCCAATTCCCTCCCGAAGGTACGTCGATACAAGAGTTAAAGAATTTTAAAGCTGCTCTTTAGGAAGTTGTTATAAAAACGAAACGGACTTCGGCAACCTCGCTCAAATCCTTAAAGAGTCCCTAACCGCCGTTCGGTCTTTTAGATGAAAAAAGGGCTTATGTTACGGGCGACAGTCAGCGTTATTTAAAAATATGATTAATAAATAAATAATATTTTTGATTTACAGTAACATTGAACTTAACATTAAATGTAACCAGTTATAAGACCTTTAAGCAAAATAATTGGTTGTCATGAAAGATACATTAAATTTAATTAAGATCAATTTTTGTTGTTGTTGTATCCACATATTTCCTTATGGATATCACACTGCGTATTAAACACATACCACACCTGGGTTGTATTGTGAATGTGTGTTTGAAAAATTTGTAGGGTTTTTATTAGGATTTCATTCTTATCGTAATGATATTATGCCTAATAATGTATTAATAATATAAATAAATAAATCATTTATTTGCAAGAAAGTGGTACTTTTAGACATTTATTACTAGGAAGACACAGCCTTTGATAGGGCTACTCAGTGTTTTGAGATGTAGTGACATGAATGATAAAATGTTAAAATTGTAGAAAAAAAACCAAAAGTCTTTAAAGTAATTAATGTATTCAATATTTGATTAAATTATGTGGCTCTTTCACAGACAAAAAAAAAATACTGTTTAATCGCGTTTGATTATAATTTCTATCATATAATATATAGTAAAACTCTATTTCACAATATTAATCATGGAAGATATAACAATCAAGAAAATAATAACATGATATTGACGCTGGATATTCGTGGTGGTTCCGATTATATTGTACGCTGTTTTAAAATTTCAAAACAACAGTATTGTACGGTTTAATGTAAATAAATAAGTTAACATTAAAACGATTTAATGTTAACTAATTTAATGTTCAATAAATTTTCGGTTTAATGTAAATAAATTAGTTAACATTAAAACGATTTAATGTTAACTAATTTAATGTTCAATAAATTTTATGAAATTGAAAGTTTTGTTCATAAGACTCTCCGAAGGTTTAGGTCGTCCACGTAAAACTAAGAAAACATGAAAGTGTACAATATTGCTTTGTACAAGTAGTGGTAACAACTTTATTTCAAAATATAATCGCCGTACGTACGTAACGTACGCCTTGTCTTATGTCATCAACATTATAAAATATGAGTGGATTCATTTGACCACAAAATAGGATATATTTTACATATGTATATATGTCTGAATTATAATAAATAAAAATACGAAATTGCACTATCATATTTTAACCAATAACCCAGGTTTAGGAACTACTAAAATTTATTTAAAATCAGTTTCAATTAAAGTCGATAACGTGTTGATCTCTGTCTGACGCAGAAACATATCTACTCTAATACGTTTTAATGCGTTCCACTCGTATACTTGAATTAGGTGCCTACAATAAAACTTATTTTACGTTATACGCTTTGTCCTGTAACTTGCGACGCGAATTACGAACTTTCTATGTAGACTTTGTTAGGATAGATACGAAGTCCCTACCTACATCTCCTGAAGTTGCTCGCTACAATTTGTTGAGATAACTTAGAGGCTTAATTAAGTATGCAATAGACACGAAAAGTTCTGAACACGGCTTGACGGTGACGTTGAGTTCGGTTATAAAAAGTTTCTCTAACTCCGCATACTGTACTGCATACAGAATGGTAGAGAATTACTTAGTCATTTTGTCAAGTAATTATGATATTTGTCATTGTGTTGTTTAAATCGATTGTAATAAATTGCAAGAGATGATTCAAGGTTAAATTCCCGGCAAAAAATCATTGTTTAAAAATAGTGATATCATTTGTCTGTTATTAGATTGCACAAATTTACTGCCTATTTAAGATGTAACAACTAGATACAACGAACTATGGATAGTAATAATCTGAAATAATAAAGCGTCCATATAAATGTTGAGTGTGGTATTTACTATAATCATTAAATAAATAGTTATTTACTACTATAGTAGACCCAAAGACAACGAAAGTAAATTGTCGGAACATTATTTTTTACGTAACTTAAATAATTGTTAATGATATTTATTAAACCAGTAGGTAGCGCTACAACCTTTCAGAGTCTGGGCCTCAGATTTCTTTATCTATTTCGTGATTTCATTATTCTAATGGGCTAGTAGCCTTCTGTGCCAGACACAAGCCGTCGAATTGTTAAGTCTAAAGCATGGCGGTTTCCACACGATGTTTTCCTTCACGGTACGAGCGAGTGTTAAATAAGAATCTGAAAGTTATTAGTTTGAAAGACGGGGTTCGAACCTATGACATCAGGAATGAGATTCGCAAACTGAATTCAATAGTTAAACACAAGCTCGGAGTCCACAAAGTAACACAAGATTATTATTTATGCATTTTATAAAATAAAAGTACCTATAATAATATAAAACACTCCAAAAACATTTATTTTCTTCTAAGCTTTATCTTTTTATTAATATTTTCCGATAATGTGGAGATAACTAAACCATTTGCTTTTTAAAAGGGTCTATTTTAACTAGGACAGTAGTCGATCTAATTAGAAAAATCGATGTTCAATTCTTCGGCTCATTTGGACCAATTTGTGTATTGTGACTTGCAAAATATATGTATTTGGAATACAGCATTTCGAAAATCGTCATTTAAAGAGATACCATCGTAGATTAATTAAACCCAACAAACCACGTTAAATTAAATTTCCCATATAACAAAGACCTCAATGCAATTGATTGTATGAGACGTTTTACATTGTCCTATTCAAAGCAAACCACAAATAAGGAATCGTAGAAACGCTGTAGAAATTGGATTTTCTTTGAGCTGAGACGCTTGCAAATTGTACTCATTGCTGGCATAAAAATATTCCTTTAATTTTCTTACATTTTTCTAAAATCTTTATGATTTGATCTCCTGTTAAATTTGTAAAACACCAAGGGAAGAACTGTAAGTTTTAGAAATTTGTAAATTTATTCACGTGCTCGTTACAAATATTAATTTAAATTATATGATTTAGCCTATTTATTACAATACAAACGCTACCGAGTTGCTCCACAACTTTTCTTTTGGCCTTAAATCTTATTAAACAGATTCTTGATTAAGGTTCTCTCTTAAGTAACACAGATAAGCCTTCTCTGCCTGCGAACACCGTTTTGTGCATGAGATTCAAAAACGAATCTAGGCGCATAAAATGAAATATATTGAAAAAAATACAACTTACATATCAAAAATACATTGTACTAAATCTCGTTTCTGAATAAATCTTGACCTTAGACGTGCCAGTTTTCTTACGAAAATTTAGCCTGCACATAGTAGAACAGTTAAGATTCGCTTCACATCAGTGGATCAAAGGCGCGATCTCTAGTCACACCTCTAGCCAATCGGCCATTGCTCAAAACTTCACACATTCTACATATTGTTTGACTTGACTTGTAAGGAGCAACATTTGTAATCTATGGTACATAATATCACTACAATTATTAAGCCTTTTTATTCATTTAGTGTTTAAAAAAATTAATTAATATTAATTCTCCATCACAAACCATTATTATACGGTTCTCATCCACTCAGAAGGTGAAAATGAAAGGACATTTTAGTGAAAAAGTAATATTTGAATTAAAATTGTTTTTTTTGTTACGTTAAGGCTATTCATAATATAAGGTTGTAAATTGTTAAATCCGGAAACCAAATATTGGGATGTTCTCGCCGTAGATTGTACTTTGTGAGATAATCAAAGTAAAAATACATAACCGCGATTTTAAAGCACTTTACTACGTAAAATTTAACTACTCATACCTGACAATCTCAACAAAAGTAAAATGAAATTTTTAAAGTGGTTTCACAAGCGCAGCTAAATGACATATTTATCGTGGAACGTCAGACGCAATGGGTACTCATGAGACACACTAAAATTGTCGCAGAAAATGCCTTGTTAAATACTAGATGGTATACGGAACTTTTGTTTTAAGCTGAAGGCTATTTTGCCTTTGTGTTATTTAAACACATGTGGTATCTATAAGTATATTGTGTTGAAGAGGAAACTTTTAATCAATTTATGTTCCAAGTTATAACTAGTGCAATTGAAGCTTTGAATTTTGAAGTTATACTTCTTTTAAGGCATTAGGGAAACAATATGAGAGTAAAATTATACAATGCGCGCGAACATCGTCTTAAAAAACCGACACCCTTAGCTATAGTCAAAATTTTAGTTTTATTGCAGTTATACTTCTATTGGCGCGTTAGGGAAATATAATAAGAGTAATAATAAGGCGGAAAATATTTTTTTTTC
The DNA here is from genome assembly GCF_905147105.1 of Pieris brassicae. Taxonomy (NCBI): domain Eukaryota; kingdom Metazoa; phylum Arthropoda; class Insecta; order Lepidoptera; family Pieridae; genus Pieris; species Pieris brassicae. Next base: position 3,121,311 of record NC_059669.1, read on the forward strand.
TTTGTTTTAAGAACAGTGTTGGCGTAGTGGCTTCAGCATGCGACTCAGAGACCAATGAATTTTCTTTCTAACTGCGCATTTAACATTTGCTCGAACGGTGAAGGAAAACATCGTGAGGAAACCGGCTTGCCTTAAACCCAAAAAATTGACGGCGTGCGTCAGGAACAGAAGGCTGATCACCTACTTGCCTATTCGATAAATAAATGATCATGAAACAGATACAGAAATCTGAGGCTCAGACCTAAAAAGGTTGTAGCGCCATTGATTTATTTTTTTATTTTTTAAGATCAGCGTCATATTTTTTTTTTAAATAAGAAAGATAATTCATTCAAAGTAACAATACTTTATTCATAATTATTAACCGCCAGTTGTGATTAATAATTATTAACATAATTAAATGTGCTTTGCTTTAGATATTATGTTGCTCATAATTTAGCGTTTTTTTTCTCAAAGTAAACTTTTAAAGACACTGAAGGTTATCTTGCCATTGAACATGTATAAATAAATCAGCCCAATCTGCCTGCTTGAGTGTAGTAAAAATATGTATAATGACAATGTAGATTGTTATAAATTAAAAAAAAATCTGAGAGAACATTTTGTGTTCACAGGCTATGAAGAGTTTCCCTCAAAAATTAATTTACACAATACTATATATCAAAAACACGTGTTACCTAAAAGGAAAGCTTAATGAACTCATAACGGCTGATTTAATATCAGACATTCAACTACATTAGCGATAAAGGGCGTGTACATTATGTCAATTTTAGTATAGAATTTAAATTTTTTGCCTAGCAGCGCTGGTAGTTTTGAAAACAGCGATTAAAGTTCTGGATTTGTGGAGATCCCAAGTTGTGACATCAGCGTTATTTTAAGAACTATATTGAAATTGCATACAAAATCGGGATCAGAATCACTGTTTAGTTTTAGGGCTGGTGTGAAAGCCCTTAGTACAAACTATTCGCATCATCGAACAGTTAACGTATTGGAATAATTAGGAGAATTGCTATTTGATCAGCCTATGGGCGAATGTAACAAAATAGTTACAGGAATAAGGACCTTGTAACATGGAAGGAACAGGCTATGGAACATTGATTAGAAGATTATAAGATAATATTATCTCAATATAAGACTTTAAAACTTCAGGCTTTCTCGAAACCTTTTCAAGTTCCTGTTACCATAAGGGGTACCATTTCCACAAAACCTTCCTAAATGTAAGATTTATCGACTTAACAGACGTAATTTTTTTATAAATTACATAGAAATAAAACCAGTCGTGTTACAGCCTTTTAGATCTGCGTATCAAATTTCTGTATCTGTTTTTCATGTTTTTTTAGGCAAGTAGGTGATCTGCCTTCTGTGGCTTACACACCGTCGACTTCTTGAGTATAAGACATGCCGGTTTTTTCACGATGTTTTACTTCACAATACGAGCCAGTGTACGCACATAGAAAGTCCATTGTTGCACAGCCGTGGATCAATACCTCAGGGATGAGAGTCAAGAAGCTAGGACAACACTGCTCACAATTTATTATAATATACAGAAAGATACCAACTATACCGTAGCTTATAAACAAATTTTACTTTCATATACTAGCTATGAGAAGGCTATAGATATTCGAGGAGTTTTCACGTCTGATTTTGGGTATTTTTAAACAAGGACAAACATCGCATTGTAGACTGATCCTTACATGAGATTGAATTTAGTTATTTACAAGCGAATATCATTTGCACTTGTATACGCACAGATTGCGTTATTAATTAACTATTCACAATATGGAAATTTTGTGATAACTTCTATATTGTGCGAACATATGAATATTTTGTCGAGAAACTATTAACGGTATTATATTGAAAGCTTTTACACATATTTAGGATATATTTTCCAGTGCTGAATGTCTTTTTTCGTTATTTATGTAATAGTCATAAAAGCACTGTAATATTTATGACGAATGCATACATAATAAGGCTAAGTCGTTCACTACTTGCTCTTTTCTACGGTGTATTAATGAGATATATAAGATATATAAATGTAAGGATGAAAAGGCACACATATATTTATACAAAACGAGAGAAGTAATGAGACTTCTACTATGATGATGTAGGTGAGGTGTATTGTACTAGAGGTGATTATTATTATATATGTATAATTACTGGAATAGACACTGTAAGCGTATTACATATTTCTTAGATTTATATATGTGAAATGATAATACAAAAATCCAGCCAAGGGATTTTCGAATTGATCTGTTCGGTAGTATAGATGAAACAGTCTGATTGCGAATCGTTCTTACTATAACTCATCTGTCTCATTTCTTTGCACCCTAGACACAATTTGGCAGAAAGAGACAAAGTAGTACTTCTGTTACTGCACATTCTTAATTAAATTTTCTAGTCTATTCTAGTGACTTCAGCGTGAGACTGACGTCCTTAAAAGTTGCAGGTTCAATTACCAGCTGTGCACCAATGAACTTTCTTTCTATGTGGGCATTTAACATTCGCTCGCACGGTGAAGGAAAACATTGTGAGGAAACCGGCTTGCATTAGACCCAAGAAGTCGACGGCATGCGTCAGGCACATATGGCTGATCACCTATTTGCCTATTAGATTAATAAATGATCATGAAGCAGATACAAAAATCTGTGGCCCAGACCTAAGAAGGTTGTAGCGCCATTGATTTTTTTAAATTAAACTTAGTGTATAACTATATAAAGATTGGATACGTACCTTATAAGTATTTTGATCCTGATCGGTAAATTTACCCAAGTATAAAATCGAATCGCCCTGAAACTCTATATTTTGTATAAAATCATCATCGAATACTTCTTCCAACTCCTCACAGTTCGCGTAAATTACTACTTTATTTGTTTCGATTCGAATAAAAACGTCAATCCAATCTGTATCGTTAATATTGTATGCAAACCGTCCTTGATTTATTATACCTTGTCCTTGTATGTATATTCTTATCATACCTTCTGATGAAATATCAAAGCATAGAGCTATGTTGGAGATACCATTTGTGATAATGGAAAAAATGCACCATGCTTTGTACTGTAAGTCTATTTTAATGATCACTTGGAAGTTGTACGGTATTGTAAGCGTTTTCAATGGTGGATCAAAATCTTTAACAGGCATCGCTATGGTGTCATTCGTCTTAATTTGAATTGCATCGAAGCCGTCTTTTCCGGTCACAAGGTCGAAAACATCGGTTGAATTTTTTAGGTCCCTAAAGTGCTTGAGTACATTGAATTCTTCTGTAATAAATAACATTATAATCTCATGAAAAATAAATTATAATAATAAAATTATAATTTCATTTATAAAACACATCTTGTTTTTTCAAAATATCAATTCACATATTTCAGGATCTTAAAAAAACTTAAATATTTTGATGTATGCGACCTCTGTTGTGTATTGTATTTTTAATATAATTATATTTCTCAAAGATAATGTTAATTATATGTAAATATTATAGCCACTTACCCAAATAAGAACTCACAGAATTGTTAAGCAAACCGCATATGACCATGTACCTATAAAACGAAATCGGAATTATATATAAGTTTTATACATTAGTAATATATAAAAATTACTTCTTTAACATGGAAACTTTTATTTTTTAACAAAAATATATAAAAAAATGGTTACAATTAAAATCGTTGTTAAAAGTAAATTTAATCACATTATTTAACCTCAATACTAATTTTAAACTTTAGAAACCGGATACGTGACTCTGAACATATGATTTCCATTTCCTTAACTGTGTTAAATTCCTCAAGTTGAACTAATTTACCTCCGTTAGAGATCTTTAGTCATGATTATCATGCACATTCATCATGTCATTATTCTTTATTAGATTATTATTATATATTATTACATACATATTATGAACCGGAATTCAGTTTCTAAGAAATGTTAAATATAAAACGTAAGCCCTTTTTAGGTTTGTAGAAGTTTGTAGGACCCTTATGTAATTGTATGGGATCTTATTTCATTGAGAAAATTGACACCTCAATAGTCATGATTGGTCCAAAGACAGATGGAAATACCTGCTTGAATTTGCTGCTTGCCAGCTGCAAGATCACGTATATCGTGCAATTAAAATGTATGTTTTTATGTATATTAATGGGAAAGTCTTTTTTTGCCAAGGTACCAGTTATATGGAAATATTCTTAGTGTTCTAATTTTAAATTTATCTGTATTTTATTTTGGTACTCGCTCGAAGACAACTTAAAGACATAATGCCAGACATAGACAACGAGTAGCTTTTTTTACAAATTTCTTGACTACACGTTATAGATATATGGACACTTGGTACTAACAAACTTTACTAAAGTACTAGTGTGTTTCGGTGATCCAATAAGGATTACATTATTGGAGTCGAATATTCCCTGGCCCAATAAGGAAAGCGCCTTGAATATGACAGTGTACATATTTAACACATATTAAATTAGATATTCATATGAGGTTTGATGAACGCTTCTATCGCGTAATTACCTTAGATAAATTGATGTAGTCTTATTATGCAAGTTATATAATATATAATAAGCAACTAATGTTAGTAGTTTTTTTAGGCAATTGAGTAATATCTGTAATGTTTAATTTAGTGTTAAATTTTAACTTAGAAAATGGTTTGATAACAATTTCATGTTTTTATATCACTGAAGATGATTGGTTGTCCTTTTATTCCAATAACCAGAGAATCGGTGTCCGTATTCCGGTTTTCAACAATTTGCTCGTTAAAAAACTTGCAAGCAAATTGTCTTTTATTATCCTCGCGTAATTTACCACCTACTGCACGTGTTCCTTGTAATGTATGTTTAAATGTAGTAAATAATCATAATAAGATACGCTACATAGTATTAGGAAAATTAATGATAATAAAACGTGACTGTGTAGATGTACCCTTAAAAATACTACCTTAATAACTAATAGAATGCAACAAGCTTCGTTGATATAAAGTTAAACCGAGTAAAACCTGTTTCGTCGCTAAAATATAGGCTTATTACTAAGTAACGGGTCTTTAATATCACTTACGCCAATCTGGTTCTTGTAATAACATCGTCAACCTCCTTTAAAAAATGAAATCTTGGGCCATTTCCATAAAATAGAGAGCTAAGCTAAGCTAATTTAGAATTATGTAGATTTTGTGGTAAAGGAGCTTTATTTACGTATTAAACATTTTTACGTACGCAGGAAAAATATTAGTAAATAAAACACAGTGGAGTGAAGTTGTCCCATTATATAGCGACATCTACAATCTACGGCTAGAAACAAATCGATTTCACTGATATTTAAAGTACACAGTAACGCTAAACAGTAACGCTAATTAATGGGGTGTAATGACAAACTTCTAATCTTTTAATGACTTAAAATGTTTTCTTTCCTGCTTTTTCGGACGCGTCACTTAAAACACAATAACAATTACGCCATGAAGTTGGAGAAATCCATGTAATATTAGTATATCTTTCGTGTTTTATTATAATATATAGTTCTATTTTCTGTTTTCATAATAACAAAAAAATCCGGATTAATAATAACCTAAATAGTGAGATCTAAAGATCCTTTGTGTACTCCGAGTGGGCAATTTGTTCATAAAAATGTTTCTTCAAAGGTTTCAAGAGCAGATGAAACTATCTAAGGTTGAATCAGGGTTCCAAGCCCAATCAAGGCTAGAATAAGAGCTTTCGCAATCATAGGTTATATGATTTTTGCAAAAAATATATATTTAACGCTGAGTTTTACGGCTAAAGTTTGTTACAGTGTAAGTATATAAATTAATTTTAAAAACCAAAAAATATTCCCTACATTAAATCAAAGTTTAATACACATATACACTAATAGAGTTGATGAGGAAATAGTGTGGATTAAATAGCTGTGTGCAAAACCTATATAATATAATATAATACATATCTACCGTTATTCATTTCCGAATTACTTATTTAAAGCTAAAAAAGGTGTCTCTTAAAATTTGTGTTAACGCATTCATGATTAGAATTTTGATTATCTTAGGATATGTGTAGTTTTCCATAATGTCTTTGTACACTTCAGTATATTGCCATGAAAACTGAATTGTCATGCTAATGTTGCCGATGTCTCCAAGGGCTTTCGCCGTGAAACAATTATGTATTTTAAAACATCTTAGAAAATTTTATTTTAATAAATTTTGCATAATAGACGTTATATCATCTGATAATAAAAGATAATATAAAAAATTATCAAATTATATGCAGAAAAATGCAATTTAAATAATGAAGAAACATTAAGATCGGGATAACAATGGAGCCTTTCAACGTGCACTGTATTGACTCGCTTTGCTTCTTGAACTGTATATTCAAGAAAACTAGAATGCTAAGAAATTTATTGTTATTTTATTCATAATATTTCCTTTTCTCTATCAGCCTTTACCTCATAAATATGAGGGATGAAAGACGCAATCAAGGAGAGTGCAAACCAGGAACTTATACGAAATAAGTGTGGAAATAATTACAGAAATGTCATAAATAAAATATTCGAACTTTACCGAAAATACATTGCAATTAATATGATTAATATATTCCGATTATTTATTAGAACAGTTTTAATCTAGTACCTAGTTGAGTGCTCGGTACCAAAAACGAAGGTTTCGCATTAAAACAACATCAAAAACCAAAAGTTCGATGTGCATCGTACCGATGAGGCGATTCAAAATAGTTTGTAATTAAATATATCCTGGCTTCCTTTTTCTCAGATGTAGTACTTACAAGTAACATTGCTTCGATGTCAAGCAACTCTAGCTACTAATGTATTTCTCAAATTATAGTCAAAGTAAAAATCGTTAAATATACGTGATAGCATGCCTATGTGTTCAACGTGACATGTGTTACTATTGACGATGTTTGCCTAATGATGTAATTAATAATCACTAACCATTGGATAAAAAAACCCCGCGACAATCGCACATTGTTTTACTAATCATAATTTCATTGCTCAATCGGAACTAACTAACTAACTAATCACACAGAAAGTTTGGTAACGTAAGAAAATCAGGCTGGTTATTCACAAAGAAACACTTATAATACATTCTAGATTTACATCTTTCTTGATCTATAACTTTGAGTTTAATAAAAATGATAAGCTGTAGATAAATCGATAACGAAAAGATCTTGTTTCGTTTTCCTTAAATCGTTTTGACTGTCTTCGGTTAATGAATGAATGGAATTAACGACAAAATGAGCTTACTTTGAATGAATAATTCAACAGCTTTTTGTAAAGTTTAGCTATTCTTATCTCGGGACTTGGAGAGTTGGTCGCTCTAATTGTTAAGTATTTTTAATTGATTTAAGCAAAACGAATGTAGGTTTAAATAAATTTTCATTATCTTTGTCTTATTTTGGATGAAAAAGTCTTGTCTTTTTTGACGTTAAGTTTTATGTTTTTAAGTATTTTCTCAATAAAAAAATGGGCATATTAAAATATATTGACAGGGTCGGATATATAAAATTTATAGAGTTTTTTTGTTATGTTATACATTTTTTTAAACATAAGTTTCATGAAACACAATTTATAAAGTCAATTTTGCATGATAAAAATATCAGCAGTAAATTGGGAGCATACAGAATCTTTGGAATAACGCCAAGCAAGACGCGTTCAGTGACAAATGCACTTTACGATTGTGTCGTTTGTGAAAACGTTCGCAATTTTAATTTTGCATGAGAATAACTTATGTTACTTTTGTATTTTATACTCGTTATTGTTTAATAAGCATGTACTCCAGGCCGACCTAATGCTGGCACTGGCTACGGCTACGGCAGCTTAACTGTATTTAGGCTGTCATGCAGAAATGGGAAAACTATTCATACACTTTGCTTCTTTTATTTTTATACAGAACTGGATAGACGTTTGGCCACAATCCCACCTCATGTTAAGTGAGACGAGGACTATTGGAGGGTATGCCTTTTCAGGAGATGCCTATTTAAGCGCCGATTTAATGATGATTTAACTCGCATTGATTGAGAGGACACGACCCGAGGATCATAACAGCTTTTCATGCCCATTCAAGGGACATGGGTATCGAGGTACAATGACAATTTAAGTGAGGTACAACTGTTTAAAAAATATATACTCATGGTCAGATGAGAGACTAATGAAAAGCACTTGTATTATATAGAACGATGTGTTAACCGTTTATAGCCGCTTTTAAAAATAATATAATTATAACCGATACATTCTTGATATTCTAGCACGCTTGCCTTTCAGTTCAAATAAACTTCCTTAAAAGTATTAACACTCAAAACAGTTGAATGTGAATTATTTGAAGCGGTATCACTTAGCAGAGCACTGTTCAGGTATGCGTGCGAACACAGAGGTTGTACCTTTGTTGGCTGCATAGTGTCTATATGTACTTTAATTGTGTGTGTGAGTGCAATTGAGACATACGGAGGAGACCCAATATGCCTATAAAAGATGGTTAATGAAAAGATATAGTAATGCGAGGCCAATATCCATTGCCAACTATCAAGTGCCAAGCGGTACTGGATGCATATTTGTATTACCAAGTGTTAGGCGTGACTGATAGAACAACATACATTTGATAAGGGATTAAACCAACACCTTTTTTATAGAACAGGGGGCAAACGGGCAGGACGTTCACCTGATGTTGAGCGATACCGCCGCCCATATAGTCTCAATGCACGAAAAAGGGCCTTTTAAGAAAAAGTATTTATCCTATCATAATCATCATCTAAATAGACGTACCTTATTATGATATTAACATTTTTTTTAAAAGCATATGAAACTTGTTGAATTGGCTTTCGAAATTTAGATGTCATTTAATAGGTGTTTGTTTTTTCTTGTATGTCTGTATGTATAGTTCAGATCAGGAACTCAATTTATTGTTAACCGGATAACAAGAAGTAATCGAATGATACTTTTTGTTACGGGACGAACTTGTAAGAAAAATATCAGTGATACCGTCTACCTCATACTATACAAGGGTGTTTCGACTCAAAATAGATTATTGGAATTTCGTATTCTTGAGACTAAATCTAGGTCAGCTTAGAAAGTGTCATTGGGACGTCGGGAAATCTCCAAAGAGAGCGTGTCAACATTTACGACACTCGGCCTCCGAAGAGTGCCATCACTTTTAACCTCCTTATTGCATTGAAACAAGGTTCATTCTAGATGACATAGAAATTTGGCTCAGAATGGCACTGCAAGATTGATAGTACGGTGAATGAACTTGGCAAATATACTGAATTTAGCTGATAAGCAAAATGGCAGGTTTCTATATTTAAGTCTCAAATTATCCAGTAATAAAACTTTATATTTGCTAATTCTTAATATTTAGTGACATTAAAATAAGTGAGATAATACTATAAAAGAAACTGAATTTTCATTTAGTGAAACTATCAAAGATTGACGTTTATTGTGAAAAACAAATGAATTAAGACAACTTCTTTTAATATTAAATAATAAGTTACATACCTCGATACATCATTGATTTATGAATAACTGATTTAGAGGAAAAAAGGCACACAATTTTCTTAGGGATAAGATATTTATCTTATATATAGGCATTTGCCTAGACTGATAACGGGAAAGGTTAGTTACAAAGAATATTCTCTATTTCTATTGACAGTACACTTTATTGCACTAAATCAATATTTTTAAAATATTTAACTAATATATAATTCAAAATAAAGATACTAGATCACTAGCTACTATGCGATATATTTAGTCGTGTATTTTAATTTTTCATTATTATTTAATAAATGTACATTAGTAAATAATTGACGTTATTTTTATTGCGTAAAGTAACATTTGAATTTTTAAATATGTTGTCTCTTGTACATATTTACTTTTAGTTTTCTTGGCAACGCGCCTACTTCAGGGGAATCCATAATACAATATACATATATATTGGGAGTACATAGTATTTTCTTTACGGCGGTAGTCTCTAATCTCTGACATCACGTGTCGGTGACCTCTTGATAGCGTTTATCTATATTTATCCTATTAAATTCTGTAATGTCTCGTTAATTGTTGTAACGGCACTTAAACACATTAACATGGTTTTCTCATACATAATAATTTGAAAATCAATAAAAATATACAAATGTGCCTATTTGTAGAAACTGTTTACAAGACAAGCGGATCTAGTTTGTCACTCGTCCTAATGACTCCACTGCAGCAAGCAATTTGCCTAAGAATAATAATGTTAAAAGCAAAAAATAGATAGCAATACAATATAATAAGCTATTATTTAGATCTATCTTTAGTACCTTTAGCTTAATAGTGTTTTGGCTTGTGCTAGAATATTTGCAATACTAAAAGGGCACTTGTCCCCTATTTATTTCTGAATGAAAATTTACAGTAGATAGAAATAACTGTATAGTTTTTGAAAGAATGAAGATACAAACTTGGTTTTTATGTATGCTATTGAGAATGTACATGACAACATAATCCATATGAAAAAGTTGCATATTTCTCTGTGAATGCTTAAAAACAGCCATAAAAATATCATGGACAAGTTACCTTTTAGTAATTAGGTATGTATTACCATGGACATGTGCTCTTTTACCACTTAAATAGTAATCAATCTAAGTAATATTTATATAAAATCAAACACAAAGTTAATCAAAAAAGTTATAATGTTTTCGTTAACCATCTATAGTTATCACCTATTAGTTTTATTCTAGTATAATTCTTCTTATTCTAGTTTTATTCTTATTATTCTACAGGCCAATTATAAATGCTATTCCAAAATGACAGGTATTCTTCTGGACAAGTGCCGTTTTAGTATTTAGTTAAAATAGACAAGTCGCTTACTGTTCGTGTAAAGGGCGGACAAGTGCTGTTTCGACAGAAAACGGTGTAGATATGTGTTGACTAGTGATTAAAGCATTAAAAAAAATTGGATTAAAATGTGACATGTGCCTTTTTAGTATTTAGACATTCACATAAAAGATAAAAAAACTTTGATAATATTCCTGACTCCATCATTAAGATCGGTTCATAAAGATGGAGCAGCCGTGGAATTGTAGAATAGAATATTTAAGTCTAGTAAATGAACATACGGCTTATTTATGTTACAAGGACTGTGATGGACACATAATATATGTCAGGAAGGTATTTTTTATAGGAGGGGTTAAAGAGCCTATCGTACGGTCGTTGAGGAAGCGTTATACTCGGTTTTAAACAATTGTACCGCAACCGAGACTCAACCCGATAGCTCGTAAAAAAAGTCTTACAAAGCCAACCGTGGAAGACTTAACGTTATGTAGATTACATTTTTGTTAATATCGCATAAGTTGCAAACACTTCCTCGTCAAATAAATTGTTTAGTTTTATGTGTTTATACAACACAAGGGACGGGGCTTTGGCAAAGTTAAAAGCTTCAATTCAGGACGTGCAGTAGTTATGAAGGGATTGTAAGCGCTGAGATTCTCATATTTCAAAAACATATTGTATTTGACATACATTAGAGTACTATCGTGGTATAAAATATAATAGAAAAGTGCAAATGCGGGACGTTTCCCACAGACACAGAATATCTATAAACAGTCAACATAACATCCGTTGTTTATCGATTCGTCCAGTTAATGCTAATTTTATGTTAATAGAGACGGGTCAACTATTTACATTTGTAACTCGTGATGTACATGTCATCATGAACAGTTACAATACATATGTATTTTGGCATCTCATGACACCTGGGTTTTTTTAACATTTAAAAATAAATTAATTTAATGTTTCGTGTTTAGTCGCTATTTTTAAAAAAATTAGGTGAATTCCTTGGTTATATGTTTCATTATCCTTCTATTAAAACTTCAAGGAAAAACCGATGGATCTGTATTTTTTTTTTCAGGAAATTTATCTATTAATTAATATTAATATGCATACTTAATTTAAGTTTAACGAAAAATATGTTGCTAAGCGCAAAACTCGAAGAAGGCTAGATGAATTAGAGTATTTTTTTTTTACTCCTTGAACCTTGAGTTTTTTTATAAAGAGAAAAAATTACGTGAGACACGTAAACTAGTTTTCTCTTTCGTAGGCTAAGTAAAAAATATTTAGAGAATACGAAGTTTGCGGGGGTGACGTTTTTCTAATTTTTAAACGTATTTATGACGAATCTATGGCATGACATGTTACTAAGGAAAGTACCACTAATTTAGTCCAAATAAAAACATTCATAGTACCTAAATAACCATTGTTGGATAATCATAAATAAGAATTACTTGGTATGCAATTGTATGTTATAAGAAATGGTAAAAAGTAACCGAAATGGTAAACCGTAAAGCCTATAGATTGTATATATTTACGATAAAAGTCCACGGAGTGACGCCCTTGATGAAATATGTTTTCTAGCCAGCAAACCGCCGATGTACTAGGAATAAATAAAATGATATGACATCATTGTTTATGCCACAATTCATACTAAGCGTATCTTTCATTCATTAAACCGCTCATTAACGGAATGATAATAAATGACATAGACAAGCAACCCGCCCTTGCACGTTTTAAAGCTAACGATTTATCGTCTAGTAAAATATAATTTATTTAGTTTGTATTATGAACTGAGGTATAATATTTCTTTATTTAGTATAAACTTAGATAATATATTATAATTATATAACTATTAAAATAACTGTGTATTTTGGTTGTATCACATTTTAATAACGAAACTTCGTCTTACATTGATACAAAATTAAAATACACTATTTACACAAGTCTATAGTTTATGAATAATGTGTTATAAAGCTTTTCCTAGGGGGTGAAATGAGAAACAAAAGACGGACGCGTTTTACGTGATTGTGATTGGTCAGCCACAAATCTCTGACTCGCATTATTACTTTTTTTTTAGTTTTATATTTAGCTTTATAAACTCAACTCAAATATAGTAATTGAATCGCTTAACACACATATGTGACTTTAAACAAACTAATGACAAAATTTTCATACAATTATATTTACATAATCGTGTATCGGCAATACAGATTTTAAAAGCGTTCAATTGTATTGAATTACGTTGGAGAATAAACAGATGATAAAATTTGCAGCAAAGTGAATGTGGAATTTTAAAATAACTCCATTTAAAAACGATTGTTAAAGTCCCTTTAATAATGTATTTACAACACATACTAATTACATATAGATTATAAAGATAGAATGTTGTTCATTTGTTTTATAAGGAGCGTATAGTTTAATAAAAATATGATTTTGTGATAAAATGTATGAGGCACATCGCGGGCAGTAAATTATATATTACATATTAACAATATTTTAGGTTACAATAAGAACATGTTTTCATTCGGCTTTTGGTGCATAGTTGACGTTAGTACACACGACCACTTCGTTAAGCTTGGTTCGCTTAATTATTGTTCTATTTGTACGCTCAATACAATGACCAGATTTAGTTTAATTTACGTCCAAAAATGTTTTATTAATGCTTCATAAAAACCATGATAAGGTTGTTTTTATTAGTAATTTGTTAAGAATGTTTAGCTGACCTTATATTTTGAGATACTTAATGATTTACAAGATTGATCGACTCCATGTCACGATTTATGAGAAATCTTTGAGGAGTTATATAGTTTTTCTGTTCTCTTAATTAAGTTAGAAGTAGGTTATGAGCACCATTGCTATAACGACTCACAGATCGTTAACAAACTAGTTCTAATTATAAACTTAACTGCCACAGTGATTCATAAAATTTATAGCGGTTTAGTTTCATAGATTATCTCAAATACTGGAAAGCTGGTTAGATCATTAATCATTCACTATAATTTAATTTATATTTAATAATAAATATTTGGCCATATTTGGATTATACTTGAATTATATCAAATAGTTATCTGTCAACATGATCATGGCTGACCAAATGAAAAGCACTCAAGACGTCGAGTTATGTAAATAATTGAATGTTGTACGTTGGTATCCATTATTTGTCTTATATACTTTTATATACTCAATAAATAGACAATGTTGTCTGCACTAAAAATATTGTATGGGTCGCAAATATAACTAAAATATTTTGAAGTTGACGATTGGAATAAATTTTTAATAAGTGACGTGAGACTGATTTTAAATTATCGTGATTCATGTGCACTTTTAATTTTTCAGGTACCGTTTTCCAGTTTAAGTTTGTTTATTTTTTTGTTCCTGTTTAGTTTTGTCTCGACAACTATGTGTAATATGTATTTTTGCACTTCTTGTCTACCTTATCCAATTTAATACATTTTTTTTCTCTTCTCACAGTGGTTGCCTGGAATAGATCGCTCGAAAGCGATAAGGCCGCCTTTTTTGCCTCCTTTTAATTTAATAATGTTCACTTTTTATATTATGTGCAACGAAGTGTTAATAAATAAAAAAATAAAATAAGAAGGTAAATAGTTCTCAGGGCAGTGTTGGCCCAGTGGCTTCAGCGTGCGACTCTCATCCCTGAGGTCGTAGGTTCGATCACCAGCTGTGCACCAATGGACTTTCTTTCTATGTGCGCATTTAACATTAGCTCGAACGGTGAAGGAAAACATCGTAAGGATACCGGCTTGACTTAGACCCAAAAAGTCGACGGCGTATGTCAGGCACAGAAGGCTGATCACCTACTTGACTATTCGATTTACGAATGATCATGAAACAGACATAGAAATCTGAGGCCCAGACCTGAAAAGGTTGCAGCGCCATTGATTTATTTTATTTTTAAATAGTACTCAGAGTCACCTTTATACCATTTGCAGGAACAGAAAGTTTTAACGCGTTAAATTTATTTCTCCTATTAGATAGTAAAACATACAATATAAATTTGTATTAAATAAATGCTATGATAGATTTAGAAGTTATTTTGGTTACTAAATAATTGTTGTTACTTGGTAGCAGTAGTATGGTCTCTGTTCCTCAAGCTTCAATCCCCTGTGTACCAATGGATTGTATGTGCGTTTAAGATTTGTTCGTATGGTGAAGGAAAACATCGTGAGGAAACCGGTATGCCTTCCAAAAATCGACAAAGTGTGTCCGGCATAGAAGGCAAGCAGGCCTATTGGACAAAAAACAAATGATCACGAAACATTCAGATTTCTGCGACTGAGATCTAAAAGACTTTTTAGGCTTTATAATTTCTTAAGCGTGTGAACCTTGACCGAATGTGTGATTTTTAGCAATACTTTACGAAACCTATAGTGTTATAACTCTGTTTGTTACACACATACAATGTTTCAATGCTATTACTTAGAATCGATGTGAACAAATCAAGCACTTCAGTCACACATTCTGATTGTGATCCGGCATATTAGTAAATTGTGATTGTGTCAGCTGTCATTTGTCAACTGATTGCTAACTGATTTCTGTCAACACTTTGCATTGTCGGCTTTGAATTCTCGTATTTACAAGTGTAGCACTTCCTAATTGAAACATTACAAAGTATAATTTCTTTCTAAAGATTGTCAGATATTTAATAAATTAATAAACCTATATAAACTTTTTAGTCGGGCAAAGTTTCTTTCAAATGTAAATAAAATTTGAGCATTTGTGATATTTTATCTAAGAACAATTTGTCTTTAATTCATTGGTAAAATAATTGTATTTTCTTCATATTTTAATTCGCTTTAGTTATGAACCAACCGTCCAAAGAGGCTTATTTAATTTTATCGTTATAAGTTGATTTTCGTCTAACTGAAATATTAATAGAACTTTCATGACTCATATTGATAAAATGTTACAATGATAAAAGACGTAATTCGTTAAAGTGAGCTTATCATAAGCTCGTAAATCCATTGAATTAATTGCAAATGTTCAAAGGCATTCGAATGAATGGTGCCGTAAATAAAATTCTTAAATAATATATAAAAAGACGTATAATAAGTAAGATAAACTAGGGACATTTGAAAGTGATTTTATCTAGAATATTCTAATTTTTGATGATCGTTAGAATACGTTGCTATTTTCAAATTTATAAAGAAGACGTTATTAATTTTTTATCATAATATTTAATGAACTGCGCACAATTTATAGCCAATACAAATATTATGTCTGAGAAGTCAAAGTCAAAATAAACTTACTTTACGTTTGGTATAATAATGGAATATTTGGTTAGTGGATTGTTATTGAAGTCACAAAACCTTCTAAGTCTATGCCCCATTGGTTTGCGGAAAATGTTCTAGGATTGTTTTATTTATCATTTTCTTAGCAGGTTGGCGGATGACACACCGAGATTTTTAACGATGTTTGCTCACCGAGATTTCCTTTAGATTCCTTCAGTTTTAGCTCTCAGAAAGAATCCAGTGGTAGAGTCGGGGTTTGAAAACACGACCTCTACGTGAAACAATTGGTATGATTCACAGTATATCTTCTAGCATAATTAAGAGTGAAATAACAAGCGGTGTTAATACAAAACAAAATCTTGGCTTATCAGAAGCTGATGCTTCACCATTATTCATAGGCAAATATTTGTGTGACTCATATTTTAATGTGACATCATCAACTATTTTCCACTTGTGGTTTCAAACAAAATAGGAAAAGTATAGTCTATTGTAAACGTCGCTTATTCACAAACTATAAGCAAACAGTTTACGATTGTAATGTCGCTTCAATGACCATACGAAAATTTATTTAGATTTTCCTGATTATATATAAATAATTTATTTATTTTTATTTTTAGGGTCTTAAATGATAGGTAGCATTCACTCATTCATTCACCATTCCTCTTCTGGGAAAAATCTTTGTTATTAATTTATTTTATTATTATTAATTAACCATTAATTACTAAAAAAATCATGTGGAACATGATGTAATATAATGTGTTAAACAAAAATTATCCTCAAAATTAATAAATAAAACTAAAAATACAGTAAGTACGCTCGCTTAATGATAACATCTGAAAACGGTTGTTAATGAAAAATGAATACACATATAAGAGATGAGTGAAATCTTATAAATTCCTTACAAAAAAATGGTGAACAATTCGAAAAAAAAAAACTAAGCTACAAGATTAACTAAAAGCAGTTTGAGCCTTAGACTTTCTACATTACATATTTTACGATGCGCACAGCATTGCAAGTACTATGTCCTAAGTATAAGAGGAATTTCTATGTGAAGAAACCGGCACACTCAAAAAATCCACGGCATGTGTCAGGTACTGGTATACAGGGCTGATCTGGCCTATTAGTTTTCCTAATAGGCCAGATCAGCCCGTATAAAATAAATACAAAAATGTGAGGCCCAGACCTAGAAGATTGTAGTGCAACTGTTTTTTTTTATTCAAAATTCAAAATAATTTATTCATATTGGTGACACAATGTACAGTTATGAACGTCAAAAAAAGAAATGTATATGAAATGCTTCTATTACCGCTAAAGTAATAATTGTACCTATAATTGTTATTACCATAGTTACAAGTAAGCAGGATTTAATTTGCATGTCTAAATACGATAATAACAAGTAACATCGTCCGAACAAGTTTCTTGACGCGTCTTGCAAAATTATTTACTGTCAAGTTACATAAAACTTAACTGTAGCTTAGTGTAATTTATGATACATTTTATTGCTTTGAAATAATATTGAGATTTCCTTTATATTTATGTATTAACCAATGTTTGTATGTACATCAGGCTTCTGTTGAATTCATATTGTCATACTGTTATGCATTAATAATAATTTTATATGACACTTTGTACGTTTAATATATTTTATATGTCAACTAATGTAGTATAAATTCATTAAAAAAAAGTTATAATCAACTCCAAAAAGGACTAAAATGTATTAGGTAGCTGGGCTTGGACATACAAAAAAAATATCAAATTAATGACCTGTCTTTTCTCAAAATTGATAAAAAATCTATGAAATCAATAAATTGTATCACTAGCATATTTCGTAAAGATCTAACATTTACTATAAAAAAATGGCGCTACAACCTTTTTAGGTCTGGGCCTCAGATTTCTGTATCTGTTTCATGATCATTTGTAAATCTAATAAGGCAAGCCGATTTTCTCACGATGTTTTTGTTCACCGTTTGAGCTAACGTTAAATGCGCATATAGAAAGAAAATCCATTGGTGCACAGCCGGGGATCGAACCTACGACCTCTGAGATGAGAGTCGCACGCTGTAGCCACTAGGCCAACACTGCTCATATAACATTTACTATAGTATAGCGAATATTTATCGTTTACTTTTTTGACCGCAAATTTATTACATTGTATGCCTAACTATAAAGATATATGAAACTAGTCCTGTACACACGTCGTAAATACAAAAAAAAGTCTAATCGTAAATCTAGACCATTTGAACACACACAAACAACATAAATGTAGTTAATAATTTTGCAGCAACAATGAATTAGGTAATACGGTAAAATAAGCTCAAGACTTCTTACACTGGACAGTGTTGTGTTCTTAAATAAGTCTTAATTAATACGTTTTTAATCAACTATAGCTACGTATAAATGAAATTACAAGTATAAAACAATAACGTTACACAGAATATAATAAATATAGCTAGGTTGAAGTTGTACGCTGCTTAATATGCAAGCAAGTTGGATTGTTCAACTTTATCTATTGTAGGTATGCCTTGGTCGCAGTTGCAGTTTCGTTTATTCGAATACTAACTTTGTTAACTAACTTACGACACAATGGAAGTTAGTCACTTTGTCCTGTACTGTTTGTGGTCATTTTGTTGGTTGGAGTTAGTTTTATAAACCTACCTTACTTTTTCATTTAATCTCGCATTGTACTCTTTTAAGTGAAGTTCGTCTCTTTTTGTCAATTTGTGTTAAATCTGTGATGAAAAACAGACAGATGAGTACATTAGTTTAAACGGTGTATATAGTCTTTCACAGGGCCGGAGGTCTAGAGGCCTCGGGGCAACAAAAGAGTGGAAGACCCAAAATTATTTTCCAAATAAAATTAACAATTTGATTCATTCGAGTTTTTCAATTAATAATTTTTTGTGAAACCTTTTGCGATTCTTTTAGTATATAACAAAAATAAACGAAAGATAAAGTTGTTTACTAGGCGGTATTCAAAACATTTTTTTTTTCAATGTCTTGGTTGCACTCCTATAAATCTGACCCAGGACTTTCGTTTTTATAAGTTTTGTACTCTCCCTTGAGCAAATACTCCACATGTGATTACGTTAAGCTGTGATGGTGGACAACCTTAGATACATTCTGATAATCCAGTCCGAATTAAGTTACGTATGCTCAAAACTCAGCTAGATTTCGTTTTTGTTCAAAATTTTCAAACAAATAAGTTTGTTACTTATCTTTATAGAGGACGTAACGACTAACATATCTAATTGGCAAAGAAGTAATAAAAAAATGCCTACAACACAATACGTGCGAAAGAATGCAGGCAGTCAATCAAAAAATGTGACGATCTGCTGAGTTAATACCTCTTGGATCACCCTCATCAAAATTTATGAAACTAAAATTATGTATTACGAGCACTAACGGTTAACGTGTTACAGTGAATAACATCAATTCTTGTAGCCTTGTTTTGTAGGCGGTACTATATCTTGTTCTTATTCTTGTCTAAGTAGTAGTAGTAAGAAGACAAAAATAAAACACATATTTGCAAGTAACAAGTTCAGTTTGCTGCAAGTAAAGGGTTTTCTTAGGACATGGTAAAGGAATTTTATGCTTATTTCTGGCAAAAAAAAACAAGGGGTTTATTCAAGGCAATTACTGATTTAAAATGTGAATACTCAAATCAACTAAAGGAAGCAGTGGCGTTATATCTAAAACGTAAATCAACAGTTTCTCCTAAACATAATACTGTCAAGTTCATAAGATTAAATGGTAGAAAGTTTGCTTTATTGGCCCATTAGTTATTGATCAATGGTATGTTATGTATTTTTTAAATTTAGTTTAGTGAAACTTTAATTGAGAGAACTTGTTCGTCTTCGCCTCTGAAGATATTTAAATATATCTAGGCATTATCCCTACTTCTGGATATCTTCTTCTTCATCCCGCTACATTCATACACATTGAAAGTCTCCCAGAATACATTTTACCTTGTTTTTTAACACCGATAGGAAATTATCTTTTTTCCAATAAATATCAGTAGCAATCACTAAAGGCTACATAGCTTCAGTACTGAATTTGCGATATTGGTATAATAAACGAAATACCTCCTAGTATAGGTATGCGACTGATATAGGTAATAGATTTGAACACGCAAAGATGTTTTGTTACCACAAAGAAGTCATGAAGATGTAGATGAAAGTGTGATTAAGTGCCAAATTCGAACAAAAACCGTTCCAAACAATTATTTTCTGGTCTTAAGGGAGTATATATGTTTAATGAAAATGTATTTATTTCAAATTTAAGCATCTGCAATATACTTTCCAATATTGGAAGCTAGAAAGTGAGGTGTTATATTGTTTGTTTTGGCTCCACGAAGCAGGTGAGGTCACGTAAGGCCCCAATAGCTATTGTGTCAGGCTAAAACACGATGTGTGTATTAGAAAATTTCGTGAAATTCGTGAATTTTCTTGAATTTATGTGGCTCGATATCTGTGATAAGCGCGATTCTTTTTTTGTAATACTTCAATAATAATTTATGTACGAAGTTAGTTATTACTTCGAATATAAACTAAAACAAATGCGCGTGTTTTAATTAAACATGGTTATATTCCTGTTTTATATTACTTTAATTTATACTTTTAATTAAAAGATACACGTCCGAATTTATTACTTTTAATGTTCTGTACATACGAGAACTATACATTATGACATTATTATTTAATTGATTTTTATTATATGCATTCTGATTTGACATAGCTCGTTGTGCAGTTTGTTTGTGTATTTTGTAAGTTATCCATAATGTACCTTTTTTTAAAATTGTAATTTACTTTAATTGTAATAGGAGGCAAACAGGCAGGAGGATCACCTGATGATAGGTGATACCGCCGCCCATGGACACTCATATTGCCAGAAGGCTCGCAAGTGCGTTGCCGGCCTTTCAAGAATTGGTACGCTCTTTTATTGAAGGTCCCTAAGTCGAATTGGTTCGGAAATACCTCAGTGGGCAGCTCCACATAGTGTTGGTGCGTGCCATAATTTATCATTAATATATTGACATAATTAGAACTGTAACACCATTCTTAAATTAGACGCGGGTCCTAAAAACATACCAACCCACAAATATAACCACAAAAATATTATAATCGAAAAAATAACACAAAGCAATTACCACAATCACCAATTTAGTATAATGTTTATTTACTCATCGATATAATATGAATTATACCATATAATTAACCTAATTTATCATAAACAATAAAACTTGAATGTCAAGGCTGATAATGTCATACATTAATTTACATAGCTATTTCATTTAGTGTAATTATTATTATTACGATAAATCGAAGACCGGCTATAAATAAATATTTTTAACTTTAAAAAAACCTGAAGGAGGTTTATCTGCTTGGAGCCTAACATCACCTCCGTGGACAGATTTGAATGACATTTGACATCTTGAATGTCAATGTCATGTTTATATCTATAACCCTTTGGCATTATATCTTGCGTGAGGGGCCAATAAAGGTTTAACAATGAAGAATCTAGTAGGAGATAGATTTACTGAGCCGTTATAAAAAAAATCTTTTATCAATATGAAACCACTGATTTGGCACGGCATAAACTATATGTTAGCCCGGAAAATGAAAAGACTTTGTCTTGGTGGTCGGGTTTGCAAAGTAAGTCAACGATAAAACTGTCAAACTAAAACGTTTTTATGAGCTGCCTTGAGAGTTCTAGAGAAAAGTTGTAGAGCTAGTCCAAAACGTTAGGGATATGTCCAACTTTTATATTATTTAAACACTGGTCTGCTGGCACGTTTATCTGTCTGTCTGTTTGCTATAACCTCCAAAACTACTGCACGTAATTTATTGCAGTTTTCACCAATGTTTTTGGCGATTATATCTTCTTTAGCAAGTTCGAGTTATAATTTAACGAAGGACTACAGCAGGCTATGTTCCTATATTATTGATGTGTATGAATGTAAAAATTTTAACCTCTGTGAAATATCAGTCATATACAATATTAGTTTCTCTAATTAATTGCATTTATTATATGTGTATATCACAGCCTACACAAGCCGCTACATTTTAATATTAAATAATGTTATGAATATTGGTTAACCTAACTAAACGTCCTTAACCTGAAACCACATCGCGAAGTTAGTTTTATACTTAAATTTGGATTTTAATAGTTGCCGCGAATTGTCGTCAATTTGCTTAAAACCACTTAATATTATTATAAAATAAAGTCCGCATATATCTGTGTGTCTGTTTCCATACACAAAACCTAAGAACGAATATCACATGAGAGGAAGGAAGGATGAATATTAAAGTACTTTATTTAAGGGTCTGTGTAAGTTGTTTGGAATATATGAATTATTCCTAGCTCGGCGGCACGACTTTGCCTAACACTTCTTAACTTCACCACTTCTTCACAACAGGCACCATGCGAAGCTGGTATCTTATGTGTTCTGTTTAGCTAAATACATTTTGGGGCGCTTATAAATTAAATTATTTGTATAAAAAGTTTAATATAAGAAACTATGATACTCGACTTATTCTGTAAAACGTATGAGTCGTCCGATTGTTGAAATTTCACAGTTTTAAGAGCAGATTCCATATCCGGAATGTAGTTTTGATAATTATTATGGATTTAATGTTCTTTTGCTCCTTCGACAATAATATGTTTCATTAAAACAAGTAAAGTATTTGTAAAGTGATGGCAAGTTTTTGTGAATAAATCCAAATTTTATTAATTACCTTGACGAAATTCAATGTCTACAATTATCAGTAAATTTTAAAAAATGCCATTAACTATTATTTATATACAGGTGAAAAAAATTTTTTTGCTTTGTTTATTTGCGTCTTTTTGTGAAATGTAAAAAAAAACTGATTCAAATCACGACTTAAAGGTATCTAAACCTGTTAATGAAACAAACATCGTTTACATAATTTTTAAATCAAATGACCTTTTTATTAGAAAGGTTATTGTAGACATTAGTAAGATAGCGCCGGGAAACAAATTTTATGATTATTGCTTCTATTTTTTATTAGTATATCCATCAAGGATTTTGCGATCCTAAATAGACATTTTGAGAAATATTTTTGATTTTTATATTTCAGTGCTAATTATTTTGTCCAATTATACAAATAATTTGTAGAAAAATGAAGAGTTCTACTAGTATATGAATTTATTTAAAGTCACACGACGGCTAATTTAATAATGCCGTTGCGTGTGCATTCCTGACGCTGGGCACTCATTTAAAATAATTTTACACTTAAAATTATATAATTATGTTTAAGACCGGTTCGAAGAGTCTCTATATAACATTTTTAGAATTTTAAACACGCGATATTAATAAAATCCCATAACTGAAGTAGCACATAGACCATAATATTTTTTCTGTGTTGTTTCTTTCGTGTTTTTTGTGCATTAATGTCGTTGGGACTCGAACACTGTGCCATATACTATGTGTCTTTATAAATACTCACAGTAGTGTTTTTTAAACTAACAATAAATAATCATTGTATTGATTAAAATGTAAATATACAAAAATGTATATCTGAATAATACTGATTTATTTGAGTAAATTCTTTCCCATTTTTCATGTGTGTAAAAAAAAAACACTTATTTCCTCGTTAAATATAATTAAAAAAAACTAAAATACTCACAAATAAAATTTCATCTTGGAATTAACACTCACTAATCACGACACAAAAGAAATTTCACGAATTTTCAATTCACACCTCCATTGTAGATCGATTATCACATGTGAAACTGCGCACGCACACACGCGGTCGGTTCACTGGCAAACTTTTGACTGAACATATAATACACAAGCAAAACGAGCTTGATAATACTGGCGAATGACGTGGCTTTGAACATTTTCCGCCAAAAAGACACAAACACTTAAGGAAAAAAATGTTCTGAAGAGTGAAAAATATTAGACTATAAATTAAAATTACTTAAATTCTAATACGCAAAATTCAATGTTTATGCAGAAAGGAGACATTTATAAGACAAACATAGTTATAGAGTAGCCAAATAAAAACGAATAATTAAAATTTAATTATTAACATTACTTAACATTACAACAACTTAACAAAAGTTTGAAAAGTTAAATTTCTTTACATTTTAATTTAATTTAATTTTTATAAATTTAAATCTCTACACTTATACGGATTTCGTATTTTTCGCGTAGATTTTGACGCATTTATATATATGCGTCAGAATCTGAGTATATTATTAACTCTTTCTTCTGTAGTTGCCGATCAATCTTGCTGCTAACAAATAATTTATCTCTAGTAAAAACTCAATAAAAGGTCTTTTTCGTTCGGAGGATTTTTCATAGCAGGTTTTCTTGAAGATTTGTTATAAAATATATTAGATATCAGTTGATGTCTCAGGTTTAATAACATTTACTAGGTACTATGCTGGCCTTTTGATATACTTTATTAAAATTTGTTACCAAAATTTCATATGATATTCCTGCCATATAAAGTACGATGTTCGTGCTCTATCGCTTAACTGAGGATCTTTAGTCACATAACAAACAAAGTATCAAATTTTCTGCCAAAACTCGCCATATATATAGTTTAGTTATTATTATTATTAGTATGAGAAATGGAAACAACATTCTGGCGACCAGAGGGGGATTCTCCACCGCGAGTGCGTGTGTTACCCAGGATACTCAGCTACCCAGGGATAGTTACTGTTTCTTCTGCACCTTCATATTTCTTCAAAAACATAAGTGCACTTGGTTACCTATATGAATAAAGTTATTTTGACTTTTAGTTTAGAGACAGGTTTTAATATACAGGTTTAAGTCTTTCTTTTATAGGATCCTCTTTCCTAGCAGCCGATTCCACAGCTCGATAATTAGCATAAGAAAATATCTTGTGAAGCGGATGATTCGATGGATGATGTGTCAATTATTGAGAACCAGAACACTCTCACTACCTTTTACAATCACCTATCTATACTTTTTAGAATACGCTTAGAGACGGAATGTCTTATATGAGGAGTCAAGTTCGTACACTAAAGTCTATAAATACAAATTAAACAGTTTTGCTGACGTATATATAAAAAAGTATCCAGACTTGATAGTATGAAATTAGGACCAAGTAAATATTTTTATCTTATCTGCTTATCATAGAGCATTGACATGCAATATCCGTGTTTAAACTGCGAATTTTATCGTTTAAATTTTATGATAAAATTCAGTCAATAACTGTGGGTGTGTCTATTTCAGTTTCTAATATTTATCGTTAATATTATTTAAAAATAATAATAGTTATCGTTTCTAAAATATAGTGACGCACAGGCAGTCCTCAATGGCTGTCTCACTTTGATTTTTGGGTCTAATGATTACCTACACCGCTGGAGGTAAGGGATAAAAGATCCATTGGTCTCTCTCTATCTCAAGGTAAAGAATTACCACTCGACTAATATGCTTTTATCATAATTATGCAGTGGATAAGTAAATACACGGTTCTTCCGGGCCATCGCTTGCAACTGTATCACAAATTTGACTCCACGTGGAGCACTGTACTCACCTCTGGGTGTGACTCGCCCAGCCCACCAACTAGACCATAGGAGAGATTCAAATCGTGGTGACCAGACACTTTAGAAGCAGTTTCATCCCTTGGCGTTGCGTAGAGAAGTGATCTCTCTGTTTTGTTTGGATTAATACCTGCAGCTAAATTTTTCCATCGGACGTTGAGGCAGAATACGAAATTTCACCCTTAACCTCGACGGTTTTAGTTCAATAACTGAGCGTTTTTTTTATGTAATAGCAGGCAAACAGGCAGGAGGCTCACCTGATGTGAAACGATACCGCTGCCCATGGACACTCACATTGCCAGAAGGCTCGCAAGTGCGTTACCGGCCTTTCAAGAATTGGTACGCTCTTTTCTTGAAGGACCCTAAGTCGAATTGGTTCGGAAATACTTCAGTGGGCAGCTGGTTCCACATAGTGGTGGTGTGCGGCAAAAACTGCCTTAGAAAACGCTCAGTTGTGGAACGACGGACGTCGAGGTGATACGGATGGTATTTTGTATTTTGCCTTGACGTCCGATGATGAAACTCAGCTGCGGGTATTAGACCGAACAACTCTTCTGAACACTCCCCATTGTAAATGCGGTAGAAGATGCAGAGGGACCCAACATCTCTACGCAACGCCAAGGGATCAAGCCGCACGGAAAGTGATTGGTCGTCGACGATTCGAACCGCTTCGAAGGTGGGCCAATTTCTCACCTGGCAATATGCTCTGACTTTGCCTTAGCGATTTCCCGTTTGAAGGACCTAGAGGCTGAATTGTATGCTTTTTTACGTTCGCCGATAGCCGCATCACAGGATGTCGCCGCTTCTGCCCAGGCTTTAAAGCATTCACGCTTACGGCGCAAAGCCTCTTTGCACGAACGCCTAAACCAAGGCTGGGACTTGCCACCGACCGGCACCGCAGAGAATTAAAAAATGGTTTGACTCTGGAAGGTTCGAAATAGAAATCTGGCCTTAGTATGAATACTATAATATTTAAAACAACCTTTAATCCCGGCCTCAGATTGCAGTTTCTTAATTGTCAATTAACTTTAACAGAGATTACGGTTTATGTTTATTTTATTTAATATTTGTACACGACCTCCGACGGAGTGAAGGTCTCCTCCAAATTCTTCCATTTGACTCTCACCTTACTTATCTCTATCACTTTTATTTAATTTATTTCACTTTCATTTAATTATCAATCAAATCGACTAATTATTGAACACAATAATACATTTTCAATTAGAACCCGACTTGACTCAATCCGTCAACGTCTTGTTAATTATATTGAAATTCTCTAAGAAACCTATGTAATATCTTATTATAACAACCTAAAACGAATCGCTAACTCTGATAAGCCCAAGAGGTGTTGCGAGCCCCTCACCCCACCCCATAAATATCATGAGAATACATAAAGTATATATAGATATAGGCTACTATGGTCATATACAATTATGAAAACAACACGAAATTAATCAAATTTGCTATAGGTATGCATATAACATTTCATCGATGAATTTGATTTAACGAATTATGATATTGAACCAACAAAATCGTCTATAGTTGGATTATATATATATGAAAGGATGTATCTGTCTAATAAATACGAATCTGGGTCGCTATCATCTTACGATTTTTAAGAAACTCTAAATCAACATCTGTTTCAAACGTGTAAAATGTCATAAAATTTATAAAATATGTCAAGCGTGAGTTTGGGTTCCGATCAAATATTAGATCGAAGTAAAGTTTATTCAAATAATATTTTTACCATCGAATAGTAATTATTGGTTTCCGAGAATTGAAGATATTAATTTATTCGCTTTTGGTATCAATAAACATTAATATACCATAAATTTTGACCTAATACGGAGTTTTATTTTTGTTTGTGTATAGAAAGTATTGTTGGGGTCGCAGATTCCATTACCGGCTGTGCACCAATGGATTTTCTACCTCACATAGGTATCCACAAAAATCAAAAATCGACGATATGTGTCAGACAGAAGACCGAACATCGAATTGTCTATGAGATAAATATCAAAGAAACGGATGCAATGTGAGGCCATGGTTAATATTTGTTTCTAGCGCCACTAGATTATTATTATAAATAGAAATTCCTCAATGCCCGTCGAACTAACGTCAAAATATCAGTTGGCTGACGCAACCGGGCGACAACTAGCATTCATAATTAACATTTGCTATTTAAATTTAATTTGATTATTTTATCACTTGGGCCTAATGCAATTGAAACTTAGTATTAAATTGTAAAACTTACAATGATAAGCCCCGAAATATAGCAACAACTGTCGATTGTTTTTTAATGTAAAAAAATAATTAAGTACGTATTTGTGTTAAGCCGAAATTACAAAAAATCTGGCGTATCGTAATAATCAAATCCAAATAATAGGTGTGCTTATTGAGGATTGAAGACTTAGATGTTAAATATTTGAACTTAATTAAATTAACATTTTAAATTATAAGGAACGCTAAAAATCAAAAGAACGCGGCGCCTTTGATAGTAACCTAGACGAATTGACTTCTGTCCAAACGCTTGACGAGCTGACACTACTCTGACACTAATCACTGCTCTCAATGCAAGCCAGACATTTGACCTATATTTATTTTTAGCTGTCATGTTTAGTAAACAATGGTCTGTGGAGGTTCTTACGCTTTGTAAAAAATTGATTTACTTATCTCCTATATCTTATTTTCGTTTGAAGTTCATCTGACATTTACTTTAGTTGCTAGCTTACTTTAATTAGATTAAGATAGTTAAATTTCATAACGCCGTTATGTTAGTCACATTTAATTTTTTCTGTGGTGTTTGTGTGTTTTTTTGCGCCAGGATCCAAGTCAGCTACTGTCGATGTATGTGCGTTAACCACAAAGTTACATAGATATTATTATTTAAGATAAACATAAAAAAACTCCTACCTTAGAAGCATAAGGGTATAAGGTACAATCTCCTACATCTGTCTTTGACCTGTCAACGTCACAGCGCTCGCTATGTCAGAATTTTGAATATTGACCTCACAATCCAGGAAAGAGAAAGAATCAGTGAATTAATGATATGCGCGACAAGGTCCAGTAATCTGTAATTTACAGATACTTTATTATATTGACCCAACCGTCAAAAATCAAATATTGAAGTCGGGATTGATACAGTACATAATAAAGGCCTAGGTCAGTATATAAAAAATCGAATCCGATACTAAGGTATAACATTATATTCTTTACATATATACATAAAAAATATAAATAATCATTAATAATATTTTAATAAAAAATTTAATAATATTATAAAACTGTTTTCATATATTACATAATCATGACAAATGACGTTATAACGTTTATTACCAACGTTGGAAAATCCTTTAATATTCAAACTTGAGTACTAAAATATCGATTGCTTCAATAACTGTGTAGCGATTGTATACTTACATTAAATATGCATGATCCCTCGAAGTTCACGCAAAGCCACTCGACTAACATCTTAAATAATTCATGGGACACGTTCCACGATGGAATTTCATAAAAAAATATAAAACTTTGACATATTTAGGTGCAATACAAACAGGGGAAAAGTATTCTTGAGTTGTATGTTATACATTACATAAAACATTCAGTGGCACTAAAACTTTTGGTCTTGCCTCGGATATGTATATATTTTTCTCTCGTAGAAGACTAGGTTAGCCTTCAGTCCTTATGCTCAGATAAGACTTGACACACGCTGTCAGTTTCAGGTCTTGGGGATGCTGGTTTCCTAACAATGTTTTCCTTTACTGTATAAGCAAGTGCTGCTAACAGAAAAATACACACATACGTTGGGGTTCAAACTCACAACGTTAGGTGAAGTTCCTGACGAGGAAACAAAAAAGATCAGATATATGAAAAGATGTCTGATCAGATCTAGTATATGATTTTCACTACCGATGCAGCCAACGCAATCTATAATGCAGATGGTAAGGAAGGTTGTTTATAAATAGTGTAAAGGAACCGAATGCCTCTAACCTATTCTAAAGTTCTTCCACATAAACACTTCTTAACCATATCCGAGGATTGTTGTAATTCATGCATTGTAATTCATGAACCGTGAGATTAGTTTTTAGTTTATTGTATTATTGTTTTTATTTTTGTTGATTTGTTTGTATATTTTACCCTAAGTATTTATTTTATTACAATTATTCCTTACTACGGTTGGTATAAAAAAATATGTTATTTGTTTTTATTTTAATGTTACAAAGTATAAATAAAAACGGGGCCAATGAAAACTAATCATGGACTTATACGCAGGCGATGCTAATGCACTTATTTGCATAAATTAAATAGTAAACATGATTGAATCAAGCGATTAGTGATATATATGAACGGAATGCGTTCCCTAAATTTAATGATAAGCACAAATGGGTTTTAATTTCAAGTACTAACTGTAATGATGCATATATCCGCCCTGTCATTATCATGTTTACCGCGTCAGCGAATCACTGATACCAATACAATGATTCAAAGCAGACAATGGTATAATTATCGAATTACTGTATCACAGTCTAGTGGTTCTCTTGATCTTAGTATATGCATAATATATTATCGAAATCATATTTAATTTCAATAAACTTTCTATCAAGTAATTCATGTTTTAGATATATCAAATAATTATCTGTCAATGTGGCATTCAAACTTTCGCTAACGACTATTGCTGCTGGAATTTCCAGTTACTAAATTAAATTTCAAAATTATAGTTTCCTTATTAATGCTACAATAAAAGAATACACAGAAACATTTATACATTAATGATTCGTACGGACTATTTTCCTGTTATAAAATCGGGAAGCAACAATGAATGATACACAATTTTATATTGTATTGTCTTTCTCTCTTTAATTAGCAGCTCATGTCATGCAGACATCTCTCTTTTTTATTTGCAGCTCATATCTGAGCGTCTTAGTGAGCAACAAAGCATCTAGAGTGGACCATCTATATCCACCGGTTTCTGTCCAGCGTCTCTCTTATGACATTGCACAGTTTTGAGGATGATGTATCTTTCACTTGATCGGTCCATCTGGTTGGTGACTTCACGTGATCTTTTCCTTCTTTGTTACCAGCCACGATCAGTTACTCCAAGTTCTCATCGCCTCTGCGCATTGTAGGGCCGAAATAAGATACGATTCGCTGTAGACATATGGTAGACAGAGGAGTCCGTATAAGTAGTTGGGTCAGGATCGAGGTATTGGTACGCTTCGCAGTCCACGGTATTCAGAGCATTCGCCACCAGCATCACATCTCAAAGGCATCGAAAGCTTTGCCTTTCTCGAGTCAAGATGGTCCACGTTTCTACTCCATACAGGAAGATAGATGCATATAAGACACAAGAGCCCATATCAGTCTTATTTGGTTTTGATACCAATTCCTCTTGCAGATGTTGCCTAATCGTGTCATGGCATCTTTAGCCATGCCGATTCGCCTTTTTATCTCGGGAAGAGAGATGCCGTCGTTATAGATTTGGGATCCGAGATATATAATGCGGTCTGATGCCAGGTATGTTGCAAGTGTCATCAGCATTTCTGGCTCGATCTACTAACATTAGTTTAGTTTTTGCTCTGTTTACTACGAGACCTATGTTTCTACTCTAGGGACTAGAGTCTTTGGAACAGTCCAGTCAGTCATAAAGCACAACAAAACTATCATAATTCCTGTTTTTTAAATTTTTAGTTAAGTGAAATTAAATTTAAATTTGAAGTACTTGCGTTAACGAAATACAACATAAAACATATTTTTTTATTAAAATTGTCCACCATATCATTATCGTTTATTGAACGAAAGTAAATTACCATCTAACGAAAACTATTTTATAAACTCCATTATTATTGCTTGGCATTGCATTAAATGCAATGGGTTTTGGGTTTTCAATATTCAGAATTTACCAGATTTCCTTACATTTATCGAAAATAATTGCATCTAAATATTGAAAATGTGTGGTTAACTTTTGGTTAATTGCTATATTATAAATAACTATATTAGGAAATCCCATTATGTCGACTGTAATTAAAATAAATACATATTTAGGAGGATGTTAGCACGCTTATTACATTTTATGAATATTAAACATTGCTACCAAAAGTTGCGTTGGAAAGGTGGTGAGGGTAAATTTTTACGATGCGCATACCGTCTTAAAAAGACACCCCTTTTATTTTACGTCAGGAAATGCTTTTACGCATATTCTTACGGTATTTTACACCAGCCACCACATTATGTGGGACTGAGACTTAATAAACCCTACCCATTAAAACCTGACGGATGCCTTCAGCTCGCCAATGGGCTGAGGTAGGTAACAGCTGAGCCCTATTCTTGCCCCCTCTAACACGAATGCTACAATACAACCATGACTCCTCTCACGCACGCATTCTCTTTCCGACTCATGACGGCCTCACAAAAAGCCTTGAAGGCATTCCAAGGACACCCTGAAGTTAGCTATAGTCAACATTTTAGTTTTGTTATTGTTAGTGTCGTTTTTTCTAGTTGTGCAGCGTTTTTGTCGAAAAAAGGGGGAGAGCGATTGGGACCGAATTAAGAGAGAGAGTGAGAAAGGGCGAATGTTGCATCACGCTCAGTGCCATGGGGTGAGAGGTGAGAGAAATATACATGCTATTGGTTAATTTATTCGTTTAAAAGTTACATATTATATATACAAAGTAAACGCAGATTATCATTAGCACGTATACAGTGTATAAATAATGTGAATATAGATATACAAATACGTGGAGTGATCGTATACTCAGTGGCGTAACTATACCATCTGGGCCCTGTGGATTTTTTTTCCTATCAGTAAAAATCACGTTTATTTAATTTTCAGAATTCTGATTTTCAGCCTACTCAATTACACTTTGTGTATGTCCCAAGAATACCACAATAATAACTCCTCTCTTGACGAGAGGGAATGGTATCAATGCCCATGCATTCATTCATAGAACATAATATCTCAATGCATCGTCATCATCATCTATTCACTAGCTTTTCGGTGAAGGAAACGTGAGGATGCCTGCATACATTTACAATGAAATAAAAATAACGATTTTTTCAGCTCACTGTCTCTTGGGCCGGGGTCCTCTTGGGTCAGGGGCCCGTGGCATTTTGCCAGCCCTGCCCCCCTATTGTTACGCCACTGCATATACTGATACATGATCATCTATAGGGGCTTTTACCTTAGTAATAATTAATTTAAAAAGAAGTTTCACTTCTGACATGTTTACCTTGTGTAGTATACCGAAGCACACTAGTGGCGGGCAGTCGACTGTCTAGCGCGTGCGGATGTAACTTAGGTCCTGAAATCGTACCGTTTATAAAGTAAAGCTATTGGTGGTGTTTCTGAGCGTTTTACAACTTGTATATGAATGATATAATATTTTTGTATATATCTGTAAATAATATTTTGTAAAACCGCAAGGAATAGTATTATGATGTCATTGCTTATTTTCATGTCAACTGATTCCGAAAGGTTCCAAGAAAACGTTAATAAACTTTACGATTTATACCAAGAGTATTAAAGACTAGAATAAATATGTCAGTGTGTCATCTTTGTATGTTAATAGAATGCTAGTTGCAAATAGAAATTACGTATAGAATGAAGTTTCTGGCACTAAATAAAATGAAATAGAATTAAATATTATAAGAAAGACGACATACTCTACTTCTCCTTAAAGCCTCAGCTGGCATAAGAATACTGTGCGTTGACATATCGAGTGATGTGCAGTTTAGCGATCATTTGGATGGGAAGGTTAGATTAACCTCTAAGAAGCTTGGTGTGTTCAGCAAGGCGAGATGGTCTTCAATAAAGCGCAAAATCACGTGGAGTTGGTGAGCAACAAAAGACATAAAGAAGGAGATTAGGATATACATACATTATGAAAAGTATTCGAAAAGACAAGTGGAGATGGACAGCACACACCTTGTGGAGGTGAGAAGGTGCCCAAAAAGTGGACAAAAGAAAAAAGGCGGACAAGGTAAGAGGTGGGAAGATAAAATAAAACTGGTTGTAGGAGCGGGTCGAGTAAGGGCAGAATGTCAGGGACTGGGTCTGGACTTTATTGGGATCGGCAAACGGACCTAAGTTTGTTTATAATTATTCAAAATTTGTCCGAAATAAATGCTATTTGATATTGTTATTAGACACTATTTTTATGCACGATTTAAATCGACAGAAATTGGGTAATTAATTTATACAACTAAAATTATTGTGTTTATAAAGAAAAGGGGGGCGAACGGGCAGGAGGCTTGCCTAATGATAAGTGATACGCCCATGGATACTCTCAATGCCAGAGGGCTCGCGAGTGCGTTACCGGCCTTTTGCCTTTCGTTCTTTGAGACGTTTCTCGTCCGATCTGTTATATATCGTTTTAAGAATTATAAAACTAAAATGCATATAAAACATATTAAACATTGGGCAGTGCGCAGTTTTTTATTGAATAACAAACCAAAAATTCGTCAAAAAATATTTTATTTCCCAAGTGTCCCTCGGTCAGTCGATGCGATTGCGTATCTCTATAACAGTTTTCCTTAACTATACAGAAATTATGATATCCAAAATTAATTACGATTAATATATTTATTAAAATATAATAATAAACAGCTAGATAGTTCATTCTATGTAATGAATCAAGTGAGATACAGTTGAATTCATAATATTTTAAATATTGTTTGTTTGGTTCATAGAAATATGGACCTTTGTGAATAAGCTTCCTGTCGC
This sequence comes from Pieris brassicae, assembly GCF_905147105.1. Lineage (NCBI taxonomy): Eukaryota > Metazoa > Arthropoda > Insecta > Lepidoptera > Pieridae > Pieris > Pieris brassicae. The sequence continues at coordinate 3,155,580 of NC_059669.1, forward strand.
TTCTTCCTCATTTATTTCCTAAGGTCAAATGACGAAAGAGTATATTATATACTAGCATAAGTTTAATGGTAGCTATAAACTGTGTATCACGATGATTATTTACCGGATATGAGGCATACTAAGCTGACGGATAAAGTAGATGCAGTACTTCCGCTACGCTCTGATTACTTCGATTTTTAAAATAGGTCAAAACCAATATCCGGATATGAAATGTGTCTGTAATTATTTTAACTTCATACTACCGTATCAATATTCAGACTCTACATAATCAGGATACGTTTGAGGTTACATTTTAATGATGTGATCGTAATTTAATGTTGCTTTGATACAATATTTGATTATGTCGAAAGTCGATGTATTTTCAGTATCTTATAAATTCAATATCAAATACACCACAACGATCGAATCTACGAAGACAACAAATTATATAGATTAAAGTTACATGTTAGAACAAAAGTATTGTTCAGTACATTGCTGTGTCTAGAGCAAATTGTGTTCCATTAGTAAAGTGATTCCCTCGATTGAGCTGAGGTCTAAATACAATTTCTATCTATCTATACGATACTATCAGATGTTTCGTGTCTCAATTCAAAGGGTTGTATCTCAAGCAAGTGTATTTGTAAGAGCTGTGTTGAACCTAGTGTGAACCGCTTCTCATAACGCAGAGATCGTGCATTCTACTTCAACTATGCTTGGATTATATTTCTATCAATCGTGCATATTTGTGATTATTACAAGGTGAGAATATATTGAGAAAACCAATACTGCACTATTCAATGGCGTATTCCAGCCACAGATACCGAATTTTGACAGCATATTGGTTTCAGATATATATGGACGGACCATAATGTTAATTAAAGTTCTATTATGCTTTTTATGCACTATAGCTTACGTGAAAGTAATGCTTAAAGTTTGTACAGAAATAACAATATATAATTAATATATATTTAAGATTAGTTTTGTCAAGTATTCGTATAAATCAAAATAGAGAGATAAAATGGTTTTAATAGCCATTTTAGGTTTTATTGTGGCAGAACAACGTTATTTCAACAGTTAAAATGTAAATTTACATGTTTATATATGTACTGTTAACTTTGCAAGTTTAATGGGATTAGCCGGTTGGTCCTTCGTGCTGAGTGCAAATTGTTAGGAAAACAAAATAAAGTTTGTGATGACTAGTTTTCGTTTATTTTATCTTTTATCCAGTTATCCTAGAACATATTTTACAAATAATGTAATGTCTAAAAGATTTGAACATGTATTTATTTATAATAAATCGTTATTTGTGAATGTACAGGCCTTATAATCATAGACTTATGGATTTTTTCTTGATTATATACTAATATTTAAAAAGATTCAAGTATATTTTAAAATTATTTAGTTTAGAGTTTGGAACAGGTTTTTTCCCACGTTACAGCACATGTGATGGACACATTTATAAAATGTTATATAATGTTTAAAATAGTCATAAACTATAAAAGTATTTTAATAAGCGTATTACGTAACGCTAGATAAATTATCTGTGACTTAGACTCTGTCGCCGTAGCCGGTGAATCACAGAATTAATGCATGAGGATAAAATTTGTATAAAATCTATTTAAATGGACACTTGGATATTTATTAATAATCAGAATATATTTTAGTATGTTTGTTAAATTGTGAGTGTTTTATTTTTTCCAGAAGAAAATTAAACAATTAAATTTGCACAGAATTGTTGTTTTGATAGTTCGTTACTTTAGTTTTATTTTTAGATACAAGAAAGTTGTTACTGTAAAATGACTTGAAACTTTGGTATGACAATGTAACAACAGTAATGAAACACATCCCTACGTGTTGTTTGATGACTCTGAAAGGTGATGGAACCAATTTACACGGCTCTCTAAAAACTCTACTTCGTATCGCGTAGTTTTATTTCGTATTACCTTCGAAAGAAATGGACTAGAATGCGAAATAATATTTATAGAGATTTAGCTTTAAAAACATGTATGATTACTGTGTATAAATATAGATCCATGTCAATTCAAGCCAAATTGTTACAGCGTTGAAGATTATGTATGGTACAATATATTACATTAACAAGATTGTGAGTAATAAAACCTAAACATAATAATCAAATATACAGTATTTACAATTTTCTTAACTTACATAGTAATATTGAAAAATTATAAAAAGAAAATTAAAAACAATTTAAAAAGTCTGGTCCCTGTGGCAGTGTACCTTTAAGTACCTTGGTGTATTGCTAAAATTATTCATTGAGCGATTATTGCACCAGCTCTGGTCACCGGTACTATCTACCAGGCAAGAACTTAAATCTTTAATTAGCGCCTGGGAAACCCCACGGCCCAAGAGTCTCTACATTATTTCTTTCTATGTCTAGTTTACAATCCAAAATGTAATGTAAGAAACATTGCAAAGTGTTGCTAAGAAAATATTAGGAAAATAAATAATGAATTTATCCCCATAGTAAACACGTAGTTTTATATTAGGTCCTTACTGGTACGTACTGGCCACTTTAATCACGATGTTCTCCTTTTTGGTAAGGAATTCCAAATTCAAATTTGTACAGCTATTTACTTGTGTATTTGTGCTTCGATGACCGTCATTCATTTGTTTTTTTCTGTTTGCGTCACTCATTTTACAAAATGGAAATCTTAAAGTATCGCATTATTTACGAGTACGAGTTCCGCCGTGGCACTAGTGCTGCGGAAACGACTCGAAGGGTGAATGATGTGTATGGCGGTCATGTTGCAAAAGAAAACCCGTGGACGGCTTAAGACCCAAGTTGATAATGAAGTATTGAAGGCTATTGTGGAAGCGGATCCATCGCAAACCACGTCCGAGTTAGCTGCAGGCTGCGGTGTTAGTGATAAAACTGTTTTAATTCACTTGAAACAAATTGGGAAGATTAAAAAGCTTGAAAGGTACCTCACGAATTGACTGAAGCAAACCGGCAGACGCGCGTCGACTGCTGCGTTACATTACTGAACCGGCACAATAATGAAGGTATTTTAAACCGAATCATTACCTGTGATGAAAAATGGATTCTTTGCGATAATCGGAAGCGCTCAGCGCAATAGTTGGATTCTGGCCAGCCAGCCAAATCCTGCCCCAAGCGAAAATTAACCCCAAAAAAGTTACTTGTAAGCGTTTGGTGGACTAGTGCCGGTATTGTTCATTGCAGTTTTCTCAAATCTGGCCAGACTATTACGGCTGATGTCTATTGTCAGCAATCGCAAACCATGATCGAAAAGCTAGCGGCTAAACAACCTAGGCTGGTCTATCGCTCCACGCCACTGCTACTTCACGACAACGCTAGACCACACACCAGACGGCTACCAAATTAGAAGAGCTTCAATTGGAATGTCTAAGACATCCTCCGTCCTCCTCCCCGGACCTTGCTCCAACAGATTACCATTTTTTTCCAAATTTGGACAACTTCTTGCAAGGGAAAAAATTTAACTCTGATGGGGCAGTCCAAATTGCCTACACAGATTTTATTGATTCCAGTCCGACTGTTTTTTTTAGTAAAGGGATCAATGAACTACCAATGAGATGGCAAAAGTGCACAGAAAACAATGGTTCATACTTTGATTAATTAAATATATTATATTTAAAAATATTCGACTTTTTGTTCTTCCCATACAAAACGCCAATTTCATATGTAAGGACCTAATATATGCTGTTTTTGTAATTATTCCGACCGTGTTAGGTATTATTGAAATGTTTTAAGAATTATTTTGTAATATACGTGAAACCCAATTCAAATTAAGTTACAAAATTAACAGAAAAGCCCGAAAGTTAAAGTTAGTTTCTTATTTCTTTCTTCTGTTCTAATTTTCGGCAATTTTTTTATAAAAATATCTTCATGAAAGTTATCAAAGTACTATAGAAGTTCGTAATAGCTTTACTTGTTATCTTAAGCATCAAAGTCTAGACATCTCCAGTTTAATGCAAATATGCCAAAATCTTTTGTTATGCTTTTGAGACGGTTTGGTTTACCTTTTACAAAAAGTTTTTAAACCATAATTTTTATAATATTAACAGTACAAACTGATAATGTAGATATAATATAGTGAAATCGCCTCAATCGCTATTGACTAATAAAAATATTAGTGGAGCTACAACATTTTTAGGTCTGGGCCTCAAATTTCTGAGTCTGTTTCATGATCATAACCGTAACCGTAACCGGGGATTGTACCTACGACCTCGAGGATGATGTCAATACAGCTCGTCTGTTGATTAATGCACACCTTTACTCTTTGAAATTTTAGAAATATTTTTTTACATTAGAAATAAAACTGAAAAGTTTTATTTGGCCTGGCATCATTTAGATCCATAAATCGATGACTTAGAGGCAGACTCAGAAATTTTACCTCGTTACCTCCAAATGGGGCAAAAGGTTTGGTCTCTGTAACGAGGTCCCCGGGGTTTATACTAAAAATACTGTGAGACTATTGTAGACAACATAGCGTAGGTGGATTAAATACTTGCTTAGCCAACTAAGCCGCTGAGGCGGTGAGAATGTAAATGAAACTATTATAATTGACAATCTAGATCCTATAGGTCTACAGGTCTAATTAATGTCGGTTTAAGCTTAAACTCCCGGTTAAACGAGTCCACCTACACTTTGATTGCATTGCGGCGAGATCATAAATAGATTTATGATACGGATAATTTATTTGTTAAATTTTATTAATTTTTGAGTTGTTTGGTGTATTTATCCGCTTGAAAAAGGGAAGAAATATTAATCACAATCAAATATAATTTAATATATTTTATTGTATGTAGATATAACTTTCGGCCATTGACCATTGCTATACGTTTGGGAGTATTTTATTTTATCCGTTGACGGGCTAATAATTTTACAAGAGCACAATAATTATTTGTCTGCTATTATGTACCATATATAGTGATTAAAGTCCGGTACTTCTACAATGGGAACAGACTTTCGACCGTTTACTTTTTAATGTAGATAGAAGTCGATCCTTTATTTTGATAGGTCTAAAAATCTGAAATAATTCACCGAAAATTGAACCCAGGCTCTTAGGGTCTGTATCCCATATACCTCACCTCAGGTACGCTCTATCTTCCTAACCTTTAATAGTATAGCCATATATGAGACTTCTAAAACGATTTATCAATCCTTCACTACCGTAACAATGTTTAGTTTGGCATTTTCCAAATATTTCGTAAAACTTGTCGCGTTGGTCACGCCTCACGTAGTAGAGTTATACAATGTTCGACGCGACCCAGCTTCCGGTAATGGAATTCTGCTTGCACCTATTTTTTCCGAAGCCATTCGTGCATACAGATAGTTCTGGCTGATGGAAATTGTAGTTCGTTTATGTAAATTGACTTTTTCCTTTAATTTCCTTTAGAATTTCTTATGTGCTTTACATACGGCATGCTGATTCAAGTTCGTCTGCACAACATAAGGATTCTGTCAATAGCGGGTTAACATATTTCCTAACGTATTTTTTAAATTTAAAATTAGGAAGTTAATAATGTTTTAATTATAATCACCGTATGAGCACTATTTAATACATCGTATTGATTAGATATCAACTTTTGGCAATATTTTACTTAATTAAGTCTGTCGAAATAAAAACATACAAATATTAACTTTAATTAAGACATAACAACTAGGAATTCCTAGGAAAGGCTTATCGTAGGGTCAGTTAGTTCACAATCCATAGATTATAGCAAAAATTGTTATCAATAGAAGATATTTTTGACCCATTATAATGACACTTTGGTTACTTGATGGAATTCTAAACACAATTATATTAATTATTGAACTGAAACTTCTTAAGGCGCATGAGGGTGAGATTTTTACGGATGAAACGTCAAGAAGATGTGCAGCGTTTTTGCGAATGCGAAAGCCCCGATCGAGGAAAGATACACGCTATTGGTTGATGTATTCGTTATATATTAGAACTTTAGATGGAAATTCTGTCGCATAACGTCTTGTGCAGTAAACGCAGATTTTTTATTTGTTTATATTATCATTAGCACGTATACAGTATGTAAACAGTGTGAATATAGATATACAAATACAGGGAGTGATCATATGATCACTCCCAGTATATACTGGTACATGATTATCTATTGAATATATAGATGATGACAATGTGTGGGCACTAATGCCGCTATATGATAGTGAGATAGTACCTAGATGAATAACTTACATTTTGATTTTGATTGGCATTTTCCTTAGTAATTATTAATTTACAAACAAGTTTCAGTTCTGACATATGTTCTTTGTACGCACGCACTTTTTTTTAAATATTTTTACCTTATCAATGATAAATCTCAAATTAAATCCATGAAACTGTTAAACATCAGATCATGTGGTAAGTATCTATAAAAACTGGCTTGGCAGATTATCAAGACGACAGTTTTTTTTTTCTAAAATTACACTAAACATGTAAATGTTTTTGTTACGCTTTCGGCATTGAATGAATTTACGTGTTTTTTTTTAATTTAAAAAGATTTTTTTAATGTAATGCTTTTAAATATGTGCTTTACAACTAACCAATTCCAAAACATTTACAAACCAAAATTAATTCAGATTCGTTGAGGGACTTAATTCCCATATAACGTCTTCAATATATTGCGGGTAAATACATAAATATATCATATTAAAGAACAGAAAAAGTAAGAAAATTAAATGGCAATCAGAAGACATAATGGATACAACATATCAATACACTAAATAAAACTAAGGTAACACTACTTAATTTTGGACTTGTAACACGCAGAGATCCAGAAAGTCTATTAAAACTTATTGTGACTGGCCGAGTAGGGGCACTAGACGTCGAGGCCGATCCTCAACTCGCTGAATTCAAGTAAATACCCTTGCCTAAAGCTCTTACTATCACACAGGCACGGCGGCTTGCCAAAGGCAGATAGAGTGTAGAAAGTTCTGCGGCACCACTAACACTGCCTTCCGAAAGCACTGCGACTGAAGAAGAATACTAATTAAAATGAGATGTTCAGTATTAGAAGCTTAAATGCCATGGCCAACTTCTGGAACTCGTTCATTTTTGTGAAACTGATTGAGCAATGAGTGTTGATAAAGCTGGTGAATGGTACCGATTGAACTCTTTTAAGCACAGCACACAATTGAAATGTAAGGAATATATCTGCTAAATAAGTGATGGGACTGATATACTTTTTAATGATTGAAGGCGTTAGCATTTAGTGCTGTCAGCTGAAGTCTGCAGAATATGCAGTACCTCAATTTTCTATACAAAGCGATGCATCATTTTCTGAGCTGGGTGCTAATAGCGGACGCCATTAATGCTTTATCATTTCCGCAGCGCACAGTTCCGGTTTCCGAGAATTTAACTGACTAAAATTAGTCGCATAGACGCCTCATGTTCCCATTAAAACGTTATTTACTTTGAGCTGGACTGAATAATTGTGTATAAAGCCTTTAGTATGCACAATCTGACACATATATGGGTTGACAATGAATTTTAGTTTATAATGTTTCTGTTAAAACGCAAATACCGCCTAGTGATAATAAATGTATGTAGACTTCAGACAAAAATCTAGAGCACTATGAAATGTAAAGTTGGTTAGGCCGTTCAACTACTGTATAGCTCTTCAACTAAATATTGGATCATAAATTAAAACCCTTCAACTATATGCTGTTGAATAGAAATAGGTAAGTAAGAATCCAACATGAAACTGACATATGCAATATGAGCCTGTACTTATAATTAAATGTCATTACAAGATAAGGCTACAAATAATAGCACTAAGAAATCCTATATTATCACAAATGTAAATTGAATGAAACTCAAATAGAATTGCTTTATTATGAGTCAGTTCTTTTAGTTGAAAATATCTCAATAGTTTTAAATAGCAACGTAGCAACTGTGGACAAAAATATATTTGAATAAAATGCGATATCAGGTCGAGTTCAAGGTTACAATAAAAGCGTTATGTTAATAATTTCTTCTTATTGGGACAAATTTATTAAAATTCTGTGTATATTTATGCCATAGTAATAATCACTATAAGAATAATAAGAAACCAGCAGTTCTATATGGGACTTCAGATTGAAGAAGATAATAATGTATTACAATTTTTATTTTAAAGGTGATCAACCTTCTGTACCTGAACATGTCTTTAATTGGGCGCAAGGCTTCCTCAGGATGCTTGTATTTACCCAACGATTAATAGATAATATCAAGTAATTAGTTGAAATGTCATAGATAATTTTCTAAGTTAAACATCAAATTAAACTCGTCTATCGAAGGTCTCATAAAACTTTCACACATAACTAAGTTCGACAGTCACCGATTACCTAAGCCCACATTGTGTTATCAAAATAATTATAGCTTAGGACAATTCTTATAGGCATCAATTTATGTCGTATTATGTTACACAAAACGCAAACAAACGAAACGAAAGTCGTTTATCGAATACACTTAGCGTGTAGGATATTTGTAAACATTTAGAAAATATAAACATATTTTTTTCTCATTTCTAATAATGTCGAATAACGTAAATGTCATTTAGATTTACAAACTCTTCAAGTCAAGTTAGTTTTTTGTTATTTGTTGTCGCAACCCCACTACCCTTAATGTTATGTTATTTATAAGCTCATGTTTTAAACAATTAAAGCCAATTGTTACCCAGCTTCAAACAAAATTTATTTAAACATATCCATACAACAACCGTCACCGAAATTAATGTAGAGATGTACAGATAATGCGTCTTTTAGTAATTATTTTTTATTATTTTTATTACGGACTAGCGGATCCGATAGACATTGTCCTGTCTTAACTATGAATATAAATTTCCGAATTGGTATAATTAACTAAAAAAATATTTCAGAAACAAAGTGTTTATGTTAATGCTTTATGATATACAACATTCTTTGTTAGTTTTTCTGGCGCGTATATAAATAGTTTTGTTGGTTTTCCGACATGGGAACAGGCGACATCTAAAAAAATGTGAAAAACATAGATTTTTAAGATTAATGCCACAAACAATTAGTGTCTGTAATTATTTTATATGTATTTCATCAATATAATAATTCAGATCGAATCATTTGTTTTAAACCATATTCATTTCTCTTACATCCTCTTTGACAATATTTGCAACACGCACTCTGTCAATGTTATGTCAAACGACATAACATGAAAAAAGTTTGTAAAAGCGCTATGCGCTGAAAAAAAATTGTTATCGTAACATTAGTCATGATGACTAATATGGCGGTTAACTATTCTAAAATTTTCTAATTATCCACGCAATTTTCTTTCACAAAATAAGAATTAGCGAAATCGATCCAGCCGTTCACGCGTGATGCCGTGACCGAGGGAAATAGTGATTAATTTTTATACATATAGATATCCTTATTGCTGTTGTGCAATAATCATCATCCTACAACAAAATAAATTTTTAATTGATTTATAAAAAAACATCAACTAGAAACAATATCTTAATTTGGACAAATTATTTAATTGGCCCAATTATCTTGTTGCGAGACAAATTGCGAATAATTTTAGTGTAAACGAAATCGAGTTATAAACGATAACAATCTATTGTTGTGAAAAGGTGTTTATTTAAGTAAATCTTGATATCATTTTAAGGACAGGCAGCTCTGACAAATTGGTGGAATGTTATGATGATTGATTGATCAAAACTTGTTACAGTCATATAACTTCCACATACAAAAATAACAGCAGACATTATACACTGTACGTCTCCTAACAATTACGATTGGATAAATTACAGGTACTACGATAGCTCACGTGACTAATTGGTCAGTCGAGTATCCATAACACGATTTATTATTAACATAAAATAATCAAAAATAAATAAATGGCGCTATAACCTTTTTAGATCTGGGCCTCAGATTTCTGTATCTGTTTCATGATCATTTGTTAATCGAGTGTTATGCAATAGGTGATCAGCCTTCTGTGCCTGACGCATGCCGTCGACTTTTTGGGTCTAAGGCAAGCCGGTTTCCACACTATGTTTTCCTTCACCGTTCGAGGCAAAATTAAATGTGTACATAAAAAGAAAGTCCATTGGTGCACAGCCGGGGATCGAACCTACGACCTCAGGGATGAGAGTCGCACGCTGAAGCCATTTTTTTTTAATGAAGGCGGTAAAAATGCACAACTGCAGGCCCGCGAGCGCATGCAGTCGCTATCGCGGGTCTGTGGGGATGGTTAACTCTTATCCCTCTGCTAATCAGAGGGGAGAAACGCGACCCACTAAAATTTCCTCCTGAGCCCTCCACTAGGCCAACACTGCTCAATACTGTACAAGTTATTAACATACTGTGACATATTTTCTTTTATCCCCAAAACGGAGCGGGCATAGGGCCACCATAATATTTCTCCACGTTTTTTCTTAAGTCGCGCACTAAACTGCAAATAACAACATTCAAGTTGTACACCTAATATCATAGGAAATTTACGTGTTAACTTATTTAAAAATCCTGCTCGGCTACGAAACTACAACTTTTATTAAGAAAGTATGCATAAAAAACGAAAAAGGGAAATTTAATATAATATTTAAATGGGTGTATGTTACTTGCAGTGGTACAAATAAAAACTGACTTATTCGAGCCTTATACTAGGAACAGTTTTACTTAGAAATAAGAATAAGGAGATCATAATTTCTTACTTATACTCGTTACAACGTTGGTATAACTATTTCCACGTTATGCCATAGGCCCAAGACGGCAACGTCGCATTTCATTGATAAACTTAAGAAAAAAACTGAAATTTGTCTCCTTATTTCTGTCAGTTTGACGTTTCCAGACGCTGTCATTTTGATCCGAGGTTGTTTATTTTTATTATAATAAACAGTTTTAATGGATTTTAAAATAAAAGAGAACGCTGAATTAATTGGAAGAAACAAGAAAATGTATGTCGAATGTGAATGTCGAGTAAAACTGAAACATGAATGTTGCTTTTGATGAATTTTAATTTGTTTCTTGTGTTCAATTACAGCAGCTTTTAAGAAAGAAAGTTTTATATTAGGACCCTATCGGTCCATAATTGAAACAAAGTTTTAAGTACGAACACTATAAAGGAGAAAATGATGGTTTGGAGCGAAATAACAGAGAAATAATCCACATTTTAACAAATACCTGTATCTCAAATACTACATTGTTAAATCAAAACATATAATTGTTCTTTAGTCGTGCACTTTAGTTTGTTACAGAAAGCAAGTTAAGATAATTTTAGTTTGGGGGAAGCCTTAGGATATGCAGATATATAGGATAGTTTTTAAGCTCTGCAAAATGAGCACCTTAAAAAAGAACACTAATATAATATAAATTTAAAATTACAGACATATATTCTAGTGAGGACTTTAGTAATCACTTAAAAATAAACAGAATAATGTAAAAAAATGTTTCAAAAATAAATTGAAGAATGTATTAAAAATGTTTTATTTATTAAATTATTTGTGTTAGTTATTTTATTTGTGTTAGTGTACTTTAATATTAAGTGCTAAGCAGTGAATGAAAAAATGAAAACCCAAGAACAGAGTGCCTTCCCTTCAATAGAGACTATAAGTAGCGTTATTGGACACTTACTTATGATAACAATCCTTTTTAGTAAATTAGGTTAGACTTAAATTAATTATTAGTCTTAAATTAGGCTAGATCGTAATGTTCCATGATGTCGTAGTAAAGACACATGTATATTTAAAAAAAATATATTAAAATAAGTCAATTGTTAAAAAAACTATCAAACTTAAATTAAAGCATTATCAGACAAAGGTTCCTCTTTCAATTCAATGGCTATATTGTGCAAGACTGCCAATGATACTATATGCATCTTGGCTCTGTTGATGTTCTGAATCCCCTCATTGGTTGTTCCATACGCCAAAACATCCCTCTACACTATTGCGAGTTCTAATGTGGGCATAATTGTATGCTTCATCAGAGTCTCCATGTAATCTACCATGAAATTGTTTCCTTTCAAAACATTGTTTAAGCGGCTTTCATTAAAAATCCGTGAGTCATGGTTTAGGTTATGTCAGACATAAACTAGGATGGCGGCTGGAATAACGCTAGTATAAACAGTTACGCCGACGTTATACTAGGTTAAAGTTATTAATAGACATTTTATTATTATTATTCTTAGGTTATTCGTGGTATAAAATTTTATACCACGATTATTTGTACCACTGTTAGACTTTATTCATTAAAAAACATCAACCTCTATCTTATGTTAGAATTGTCTTATTTTAATTTTCAAATAATTTGTTGATCCCAATTCAAAGTGAAACCTATTCGAGAAAATCATCTCAACTTCGGAATTTTTTTCATTAACTAGCTATTGCCGGAAAATTTACTTCAACACGTACGATGGAGTGGGAATTCAAGTAAGAACTATTTTTGTACATTTGTAGGAACAAAGTTGAAAGTCTAACACTGACCACACACTCGCGGACTAGAGAGCTGAAACTTCCACGTGCTTCGAACAAAGGCTTCTCTTAAACTTCGCGAACTTTATTATGTAATTAGAGATTAAGATCGAATGTATTCTGTATTGTTAAATTTCTATACACTGCTTTGTTCTTAAGAACTAAGAGTTCATTATTGCGCATAATATTTGATATTTTGTATTCAGTAAGATAAAAATAATCCAGACTAATTATGGTGTAGCGACGTCTAGAATTTGCGCTTACAAATCACTGCAATAACGTCATACCCTGAAACGCGCTAAGCAACTTATTCCGCCCATAGAATTTATATAGAACTTTTCGATCTTAGCATTGGGGCCGGCCACTTAGTGGGTAGATTGGTCAAGGATCCTCCTCTATAAGTCGGAGGAACAGTAAACCATCCTTCGTCAACACATTCATGTGTAAATCTCGATAACAAGCGTTGGTGGCTCTGCCAGGTACTGTAGCCAGAAATGGTATCGGCCCGAGGCCTTCACAAGATACCTCTTTGTATCCTGATTTGTATCCGTATCAACACAGGTTGGATGATGATGAGAAGAGTCCATGCTCAACGTAGCATTCGTGCTGTTTCATGAATTCCGTACGAGTCGAGAGTGATCTAAAATAATGAAAGATACAAGAAAATTTTAACAAATAACAAACTAAAAATACGTCTTCAACTGTCTGCAATACAGGACATGCTTAATGTAGGTCCATATATCTTACACCGCAAAATAATAATTAAAATATTATCAAAGACCCTTAAAATGAATATAAAATCTTGTTTTTTTATTTATTTTACACGTATCCGATTAATTATATGCATATATTTTTGTAGTACCTAAGCTAAAATTATTGATAGTGCCTAAAACTGCCTTGCTTATTATACTAATATCATAGGAGAAAACCTTCAAATTAGAATCCTTTATAAGAGTTGCAAATTTACTGTATTGTGCATAAATAGTTCACAAACAAGAAGTCCTGTAATTATTAATTTTCTCGCCTAAACGAGACCACAATAGTCCACTTAATCTTCCCCAGACTAAGCGAGACCGCTTGTATGAAGGCTTAAAATTATTAGTTTTGTGATTTATATTTAGCACTGCTCCTGTTCACTAGTAAAGACATATATTTATTGCTTTGTTATTAAAGCATATTCGTAATTAATTTATGAATATGCAATGTCGGCCTAGTGGTCCAACCCTTTGTCATTTATACGATTTTATTTATTATTAAAAAATGTAGTTTTCTTACACGTCACATGTATCAGTCACCGTATTTTAAAATGATGGAACTTTATGGCTCTTGAGTAGGGAATGTCGGTAGGTAAGGCGCACCTGATGTTAACATGGCCTGTAGGCTCGCAAGTGCGTTGCTGGCCTTTTGCTGGACTTGGTACGCTCTTTTCTTTTATGTACCTAACACTCGGCCTCGGTAAACATCATGAGGAAACCAGCCCTACCCAAAACGACAGCGTGTGTCGGGCCTAAACAACTGATCAACTTCGTGCCTATTAGACAATAAATGATAATGAAACACATACAGTAATCTGAGACTCTCTTCTCAAAGAAATGAAGGAACCAAAAAAAGTTTTGTATGTTATACGTAGGACTAATATATAAAATTTGACCCACAATTAGTTTTGGGTATAAAGTATTTTCATAACTGGGCGTGGGCAGTTAAATATTCCTTTGATATTTCGTTATCCTAAACCTTCTAAAGAATTCCATGAAACCTCTTAAATAATTTTGTATTTAGAGATATAAATTCATTTAAGCAAATAACTAAGTCATAAATATTTAATAAATAAAACTATTTACTCACGCTTTAGTGAATATTTGATCAATATTTCTTAGTTGAAATTGAAGAGGTTTTGAATTTTATTTTTTCCCTTATCAAATGAATCTTATATATTTGTCAATGATTATGTAATAATTGAACACGATGTTGGTTTTTTTTATAAGACTGGCAGCACCGCGCGATTTCATAGACATCTTACAGTGTAAATTGTCCATATGTCAAAGTCAATTTGACATTAGTGCCTTAAATCGACCCTTGAGTTGAGTGACGGATTTATTTCATACTAAAATCTTAATGTTGGACGAAGATAGTGATCTGGGCAATATTTTTCGGTTCGAATCTGAGAAATCTCAATACATTATTTCAAACTTCAAAGATTACTTTATATAATTTACTTAAGTGAAATCAAAATTACAGTTTGCACTCTACAAGAGTTAATTCAATTACATATTCCACATAACTTTACGTGACCTGTCAAAATAATTTAACGGATACCAAAGCCGTGTGATGTTTGGAATAATTTAATATTAATCCGTTTATGTTTCATATGTACATTTGCAGTATAGGGCACTTGCATTTTAAAATGTATAGAAGTTAACTGGCGCAAAAAGTAATGCGCGTACATCATGTCTTGTTGACATGAAAGTCTAGAAAATGTTTAGAGTATTATTTAAAAATAGAACGTTGCAGTTGAACTTAAAGTAGTTTCTATAAAAGTCTGTAGATAAAGTACTGTAAGTAAAAGAACAGTGTTGGCCAGTGGCTTCAGCGTGCGACGCCCATCGCTGAGGTCGTAGGTTCGATGCCATGCCAATTTGCCTATTCAATTTACAAATTATTATGAAACATATACAGAAATCTGAGGCCCAGGTTGTAGCGACATTGATTTTTCTTATTTAAAGGTTTTAAATAATAAACAGACATTTTATTATATTTTAGTCACTAATATTAAAATGACAGTTATTCAATAAATAATATTTGGGTAAATAAGCTTTTTTTCAATCTATTAGATTAATGTATTATAATTGTAATAGTGGAATACAAAATAGGACCTATATCAAATTTTCAATAACTTTACCTACCGTATCTAATATACACTGGGGATATATTTATGCTCCAAAAACATGCCTTGGGTGAATACCAAATACATCGCAGATGAAATAATTTTAATGGAAATAACTGCAGTAATTAAAACGTAACTGGTCAACTATTCATAGAAAAACAAGGCCACTTATATGGAGCAAAATAAGTACGCTTAATAAATTTCATTACGCTGCATTTTCTTTTTACAGTTAATTTACGGTTGGCAACATAAATTGAAGTTTAAATAGTCCGGCTACCAAGGAAAGAGCAATGACTGAATGGGACCTTTGTTTAAACTTGTTTATTAAGAATTATTTTTGCACACAAGAAATTGTTTATTTAAAATTTCAAAATTACTTTTGTTATAATAATTATCTTTTATTCACAGTGTGAACTAAAATTGATGGATACATTAATATAATATTTATAGATGAAACATCTGAGTTTAATAATTATCATAGTTTTAAATGTGTGGTATAACTTAATATTTTTTTTAAATAGTATTAATTAACATACAAAATAAACTTTATGTAATTATTTATTGAAGCGGAAATCTTCACCTATAATACTTACAAGAAATAATTTATACATTACTGTAAGACCCTCCTAACAACAGTTTCATACTTAATGTGGTAACAGTGGGCGTGTGAGGAAACGCGTGAAGTTATATGGTGCGATTGCAATTATATGTCTAAATAGTCTTCTACACAAACGTGCTGTTGATTTTTGTCTTTAAGACATGTACGGGCCAGTCTTAATTGCGTAGAAATAAATATCAACTGGTGCACAACCATCGATTGTACGGCGATAGGGTTGAGCTATTTACCCACAAAGCCAACAGCGCCCTCTTGTGTGTCTTAGTGTTACATTCAGAGTCATTCATAGTACTACTTATGACGTCAAGATTCTTTTTCTCTCGTTGGGATTTTTTTGCCGCCACCATTTTTATTGTGCAATTTTAATCAGTTAGCTTTAAAAAAAATGTTATTTGATTTGGATTTCGAAATGTCGTTTGAAATTGGAAGTTTTTTGTTTTTTTAACCAAACTTACTCTATGTTTACTATGTACACATTCTACTAAAAAATATCTCAACAATTTTATGAGCTGTTAAAGCATTTCCTCTAAACAATGTGAAACGTTTACACATTTACTTTCTAAGGAGGTCGAAACTTAAGAGGGAAGTCTTGTTTTCATACAACCTTGAAGACCCAAAAATTTAACAACTTAAATCCCTAAAGCAAATCTTGTTAAGTTTATTTTTATTGTGGAACAATTTGTGTTTCGTATTTTACTTCATTACCTCATTACCTTTATACATACATTAAAGCAGGTGAATTGCGGTTTATATCAGCTTTTCAGTGTTAATACAGTCTTATTGTGTACTATCTTACTGTAACTTTTATAGGAATAGCGATTGTGTCATTGACTTCAAAAAAAATTATGGTTGCAAAATGATGGCTACGAATTTTAAGAGAACTACATCGCAACCGAATACAATACTTCGCTGTCCCTTATTTTGGTTGTATCGATATGGGCGCACTGGTTATTAGGCGCACGTTGCGTACGTTATAACACCAGAGCTGTTTCCAAAAAGGAAACCATGTCTTCGCGAAGAAGAGTCAAGAAAAGACCGGCTACAGGCACACCAGCCGCGATTCATGGCAATCGTTCCTTCGGTGCACCGGACATCGGACTACGTGAGGAATGTCGATGTCCACCACGACCTGTAGCTCACTAACTTAGCCCGATGGATGAAGTTGGCATCCACATGCCACTTCGATAAGGCTAACAATCATACCAACCTGTTGGTGCGTAAAAGCATCAATTATAACTCCTTACCGACTAAAAATCCTGTAGAAGGTCCCACCTAACGGATCCGGATGATCCGAACAACAAACTCAAAATCAGATTAGGGTAAAAAACCGCCTTCACCGGAGAAGAACCTTCACTTCGTATTTCGCTCACTCCAGTGAACTTCCGTCCTGCCCTTCAGGCGATTGACCAGCCCGCGGCGGCTCAAGCCCTTGCGTTAGTCGCGGGAAAACGCCTATTACACAATGCTTGGACACATTCCATGGGGTGTAATTGTCCGGGCCATTTCAAGACTGACACATCGCTTATGTTATGAAGATCAGCGTATTTATTTATTTACTTATACTTTGTTACCATAATATACATAATTATACAAACAAAAAACAAAAAGTAAGTAGGTTACATAAGTTATTAGGCAACAGGCGGCCTTATCGCTAACAAGCGATTTCTTCCAGGCAACCCTAATATGGGAGAATAAAAATAGAAACACCTACAGGGTAAAGTATAAGAAGTGCATAATTAATTAAAAAAAACTCGAAATAACATGCAACTATAACTAAATTTAAATAAAATGAATTCCAAAGAAAAAATATAAATAATAATATGTGCAAACAGACATCTAAAAGCTCTGCCAAAGGTTATTTGACTGACAATTAATATATATAAGTAGTAGCTAATTACGAGGCAGAAGAAAAATAATCAAAAAGAAGATTTTTAAATAAATTTAGAGACTGAGCTCGTCGGATATCAATTGGTAAGGAATATCAAGAAAACAAAATTTAGTACTTATAATTGTGATATTGAAACTGACATGCGACAATCAAGACAGCTTATACAAGTTACTTGTCTTAGTTATTATTATATATTATATTATGTCTTATATTATTTTTGTAATAAATCTGTATTGAAAACATTTCCTCGTAAAACTGTACGGCTCGTATAAAATAGGTTATATTTGCAATATACCCCGCACTAAGGACCTTATTGCTTCCGTTGTAGAGATTTAGAGAACTGGAAGTAATATCAATTATACGTACTAAGAAGTGCCCGTAAAGCTTAGGACTTAGTCGAAATAAACGTTAATAGAAGATTACATTTAGGGTCTAGGTTAATATTATAGGGTCCAACATGTAATTTTTTTACTTGGTGAAATTCATTGCGCAATTCTCCAATCAAAGGCGAAGTACGTACATAATAGCTGGCGATACATTCTTTATACTGTTAGAAGTATTACGATTAATTTATTTTTGTCAATTCCTTATTAATTCAATCCACCAGACATAACAAACAATGTAAGTAATTTTTTTGTCAAAAAATATAACATTTATATTTACTAACAAAATTATAAATACAATTTCAATATAAATTACAAACTTAGAGTTAGAGTAAGAAAATCACCATTTCTAGTAACAAACAGGGTCCAAGGGTTGAAACTTATGAGTTTCATATGTAAATTTATTGCAGTCGTCGCTTAGCTAATTTGTGCCATAAATTGTACGATACGTGTCTTTGGAGATGTTTAGTCAGATTTAAGCTTGATTTACTATTAGTTTGTTAGCAATAAAATCGAACTGTGATAACTTAGTGTCCAATTAAATTTCACCTGCTTTGGTTGCAACTTATTACATTTAGAGTTATAGTAAATTAATGTTTTACCTTTATGGTTTTAAATATTGTGTATAAACGTACTTACTTGACGTATTTCCCTATTCTTGGGGAGTCCAGTTTAGTGCCTGTTTGAGCATTTGGGGAGCGCAACTACCTTCGAAGAGTGTCTGTTCCAAATCCACTTGCGGAAAACATCACATTCCCGTAATAACATTGTAAGAAAACCATATTAGACCACAAATCCACATCTGTTAGGTGTAGAATCATCACATTATTACTAAACCTTTGTTTCTGACACCCAGTATAGTATATAAACACTTGTATTACGTTGTTACATAACCTAACTTAATAACATATATTAGATGTGCTGGTTTGGTAATCAGCGTGCCCTGTAACACAAAGTACTTTTCCAACTGCTTCCATTCTTTTCTAATGTTAGCTCTTTTGTCCGAGTTCGTCTGCCCATCTCTTTATCCGACTTCGCCTTTCCCTTTTTCCATCACGTGGTGGCCATGATTCCTGATTCAAGGAATAAATAAAATAAAATAAGTTTATTCATTTTTGTTTTTATTTTTGATATTTTAACAGTTTTCAACACGCGTGAGAGTGTTGGTGCATGTTAGTGAATGAATGAAATGTGTGAACACATACTTAAGGTGTGTTCATAAGCCAGTTCTTTAAATTATTTTTCGATTGTAAAGCAGCCTGTTTAATTCATTATACATATAGTCTGCTTGCATATTGCGTCTGGCGAAGTCAATCCTTACGGCCTGACCGACGACAACATCCCTATTGATTTTTAGGGACAGCCTACTACCATACGGGAGGGCTCTGTGTACTTTTAAAATTACACTTGGGACATACAGCTTCATAATTTAAAAGAGCCCTATGTCCCCGCTTTAATTTAAAAAAAAATGTTTTACTGGCCGGCCCCCCTACGTTTATAAAATATCTTAGAACGCACTGAGCGAGTGAAATGCCATGCCATATAGGCCATTGCCTAATCAAAACAAATCAATACATTGGAATCATCACATACTTGGCCGAAAACATTATCAATTAAACCAGATGAGGTGCTGAAATACGACTGCCCCCATTCCTTATTGAAGTCCACAAAACAAGCCTGTATACAAAACGATTGTAAACACAATGACTATAACTCGCGAGAGTAAACATGAAGTTTTTAGGTCAAATTAAAAAATTGTTCGATTTAAAACTGGAATGCGCATTGTTGTATGATTATTACCTACACAACAATGAAAGTGCTAGGAACTTTGGAAAGTTTCATAAATTTTCGCAATATCGTCCGCCCGCCTCGTCCCAGTTAAGAGCTTGGACTACATCGCTATAAGTTTATCCGCGCTAAATCCGTTTCAGTTAAGAAAATTTTAATGAAAAACCATTGTTTTTTATTGAGAATAACGAGTAAGGTTTTATGAAAATTAAACAACGATTTCATTTTAAATGTCCGTTGAGAAATTATAGTTCAGAAAGTTCTTTATTAAATCACGTAATCATAATTAAGCCGCTATTTGCATTCAATATTATGAAAAGTGAGAAATGATTGATTTTGTATTCTTAGAACAAACTTTTTAAATTATATTCCAAATAGAAATATTAAACAAAAAGATTTCTAGTTAAGTTTTGTTTTGACTAACGATAAAATGTTTGATTGTGACAGTATGTTTTTAATCTATGCACTTTTCACACAAGCTGTGTTTGCTTTTTAAGGGGATTCAGTATCTATATAGGTCGTATTTGTGAATTTTATTTTTAAATTTATTTAAAAAGTTATCATAATCTATGTTAATTTGAATAAACTTAGTGTTGTCTTTTGTTAACATAACTTTTACACATTTAAAGAAAACACTTTTTTACCGGATTGAAGCTATGTATTATTATAACATATATATAATAGAGGACACCGTGAGTCATTTCTGCAAAAATCTTTTAGTCGATATCAACTTCGGAAAAATAAATACAGATAATAAAACTTTCTCTATAGCTGTGATACTTTTGACATTCAACACCTTTTGTCTTCAGTCACCGTGACCACGCAGGAAACGTCAGAAAAAATTTAAATTATGTAAAATAATTATAATAATGCATAGCTTCAATCCGGTAAAAAAGCGTTTTCATTAAATTGAAAAACTTATATTACTTAAAAACTTTAGACCCCAATCAAAATGTAGCTTCGTATTTTCTATGTATATATTTTCTATAAAATATCATTATTGACTATTACAAAAATACACGTATAAAAAAGTACTGAAGAAGCCTTCTCACTCCCGAGAGCGTTGTTGGTGATTCATAAATAAGTCGAAAAGCAGTTACACAAAGTCCATGGTAAAAAATGCCTTGAAGTTGTTGAACGAAGTCATTTAATGACTGTATGTGTTCTTGAGAACAAAGTATCGAAATAGTCATCTCTTTTGGTTAGCAAAAATGTATACGTTCTTACCTATATTTAAAACAAAACATAAAATTCCTATTAAATGGCAAAATATATTAAAACTCATATCAATTACCTAAGTAAACGAACTTCATAAGTAAAACTAAACACATTAACGAAATTACCAATGCTATTAGAACCTACAGCGTGTGAGTTTTGCGTATTCAATCTCAAAGCAACGATTAAAGATAACACTCCAACGTATTGATCTGGGTCTGAAAGTTTCACTCCATGTCAGTTTCAATTTAGAAATAGATGTGTTGAGGTTTTAGGAGATGAAATGTCTTTCAGTAGGTTAGGTACTACATATTGCAGAGTTTATGCTTTAAGAACTAGCACTGTCATTCATAAAAACGAAATCTGTCTACTTGTACTCTAAGTTTTCCTACGTCCATAAAGGCTTTGCTTGCATCTTACTGGATAAGGTAGATACAGGCTAAGGTAAGACACGCTAGCCTTAAATATGTCCATTTGTTATTATTTTTAACAAAGCAATTTTGTAATTTTCTGGACACGTTGGACGCTAGCACACTAAGCCTCTGTTACGAGTTTGACCAAGTTAAAATTACGTTGGTTATATGCGTATCAAAAATTTACAAATTATACAAATATTTTCTGAAGACATCTAGACAGTTCTTTAGTTATCTAGTTCCTTAAAATAGATAAAGAAACGTTAACACATAGTAATTTTACTCTAAGCTAAATCAAATCTTTTAATATATAAACTTTTTCTAAAGTGACTGTCGAGAATCAAACGCAAGATAACGAATCTAACAGATTTTTAATCTGAACACGTTACAGAAATTAGTTAGAAAATTTCTAATCCTAAAATCATATTTTATATTTAATAAAAAATATTGAATCACGTCCATGAAAGTACTGTCTAATGAAAATAAAATAACAATTCTGTTTGAAACCCCAATCAAAATTTTATATACAATTTGGGCGTGAATAAAATTGGCTTTCAGACCTGAAAATCCATTATTTGTAAAGTCACACACCGCAACGATATAAATCTTATAAACGCCAGCCAAAATCAAAATGAATGGTTAAAAAAATGTTTTTAGCTAACGTGAAAACACGATTGTGTGGGTACCATAAAACATTTAGCTTACATATGTTATATAACCTTAATAATCGAAACAATAACCTTGACATCATTTGATAACAAAACATATTTTTACATTATTAATAATACATATAAGTCTTGGCCCCAGATATCATCCATCTTCTTTGATAATTTCTGTTTATGTAGGTGACAAATGTCTTAACAATGGAAGACATGTTATCCTTAAAATGTTAATAGTTCAGTTTTAGATTTTATTCATTACAAATGTACAATTCTTTCCTCTTTTTAAAATTAGATTAGAATTAGAAGATAATCAAACTATTATTAAGCGATACTACAAGTATCAAATATAAATCAGTAAAATGATATATTTGCTTTAAACAAAAGACGTTCGACTATGTTTAATATACAGATATTTCTCCGTTGAATACTCTTAAGAAATCTACAACTTCTACATTGCGTTTTGTACATTGTACTTGCCTGGAAATCCTTGAGTACTATGTTGTAAATCTGAGACGCAGTAAGCGCATCACAGCAACCAACTTGAAGAGTTTTTGTTCCATGTATTCACTATACAAAGCTGCTTTCCATTCTCAGTCTAATTATTTCAATGTATTCTTGGTATTCGAAACGATTCGTACGTGGCTCTTTAAATATAAGATCTAGTTATTTTGTCAACGTTATTTGTTCTTTTAAATTTATTTATTCAGAGGCACTTTTAAGATTTATATGTCAGGGTATGTTATGATCACCGTACATTTTTATTGTCGCGTTGGTTCTATTACCTTAAAGAATTAAAATTTAATTTAATTAGTATTGTTTTTCTTTAATTGAAAATCGAAAATCATGAATATTGTTACGACGAAACAGAACAAATGCCTCGAGTGGGGATGGGGATCCTTATTTTTGACAGTGCGTGCAGGGTCAGTGTAGTGGTAAGAAGTTGGAGCGAGTTGGGTGTAGTAAATTGTAATAAAAAGTGAGATCGGTAACTTGAACCCCCTGCTCGTTATAATTTAAGCTAAAGTGTTAAAAGGAATCAATCTAAATGATTTTTTTTACGAAAATTATTCCAGTCTTTTGTGCTCCCACTTCGCATACACGACGCCCACTAAAGCCGCTAATAATGATGTCGATGGAGTGACGATATTTCTCCAGCATATAATTGACGTTTCATTAATTTCAATGAAGCCTATAATTGTAGATATTTGTTATAAATAATATTTGGTTACAATTTTTCTAATTAAAGAAAATATTTTTTTTAAGAAAATACGTATATGTTTATCATAAACATCAAATGTGCAGTATTTACAATTTTCTTAACCTTCATAGTAATAATAAAAAAATTGTAAAAAGAAAATTAAAACAAATTTAAAAAGTTTGGTCCTTGTGGCAGTGTCTTGGGGCACCTTTAACACTGGCAGCATTTCCTCGTTGTATTGCGTTACTTTTTCGTTGAGCGAGGAAAGCACCAGCTCTGAGGTCACCGGAACTATCTAGCAGGCGCCAACTTAAATCTTTAATTAGCGCCTGTGCACTTGAAGTCTTTACTCGAAAGGTAACCACATCGAAGTTGGAGGAAGGACTCATTCATATTCATAATTTGAGCCGTTTATTATTTTACGCTAGCTCTGCGGCCATCCTAGCTTTTTTGGATGTTCGAGGTATGTGATTCGGCAGACCTGTCCACACAAGCATAAGAAATGATAATAATCAATAATTCGTATATATTTGTATATGTAATTTTTTTGGAATCCTTGTTATTTAATAAACTTTTAAATGTTGACTAATATATAAATAGTGTTCACTTTAGAAATGTGTGGATACAAAAAATGTACTGAACCGATTTGTTGAATGTTGGATTGTTCCCCAAGTTGTGAAAATTTAGGAAACAGTCCAATTTTTTCACCAAACATTGATCGTCATACTCATGTATTGCCTGATCCACTTCCATAAATAACATATTGTTACGAGCTAGGGGATCGGATAGAAAATGCCGTAGATTTCTTCAAGGGTTTATTTCTTGAAAAATCAATGAGGAATTTATGGGCACAAAATTAATTGCAGAGATTCACTAATAACACACAAAAACACAGTCACTAAATACTACACACAAGCACACTTATGTGCATAAGCACACTTCACACAGTACTTTATCACTTATATTCACTTTATTCGCACTTTATCGCTTCGGTGTTTCTCTCGTGTAATCGCATTCAAAACTAAGTGACTAGTCGCGTTTCGGCTCGCTTATATATCCCTGGGAATAATTCTAAACAATATTCGAGAACTTTCTAGGCGGGCTTGCTACTGAGTAGCGATTGCACAATTCTAGAACGTTCGCACTCTTTGTCTCTTTCGCACGTTGCTCCGTCCTTGTCGTACGGCGTTCTAGAGTGCTCGTCTAGTTTCGAGAAAGTTCCGATCTTCTCTCTCTCTCTCGTATCATTTCGTCCTTGTCTCACACCTAGAAAGTTTGGTCTAGAATATTCCTTCATCAAAGGGGTATACCTAGGCCTGAAAACGCCTGAAAACGGGTCTCCTGAAAACTGCACCACTCTACTACACATGTTCTGAAACCGACTGAAAAAAGGTTTCAGCTTCCTGAAAACTAGGGTAACATTATGGAAATTACAATTTTCTAATATGTGATTGACCTTCTCCTGAAACGGTCAGAAATCATATTACAGCCTGCTGAAAAGTCCTCTAACTAGTGGAAAAATCTAGAAACATTGCAGTCGACCCGTCTTCGTAACAATATACATGGTTCATTACCAGTTCCTTCTAATTAGATCTTTTACTCAAAAAAGTAATAAGACTAAGTAGTATGTCTTTTTATTTAAAAAAATATAAAAATCCTAAGACAAATACACGATTATGGAAGCAAAAGAAGTCTTGGTGTTAAAACATCTCCATTCATAAGGTCTCATTATAAAACTGAAAAAAACTTTCATAATTATTTTCATTTCGCTAGGCGCTAGGATTGCAAAATATGTTTTGAAATTTAAATTTTAAAAGTGTGACTATGAATATAGCTCTGAACTATGTTAAACATTTTACTATTTGTTTTAGCATGCAAATTGCTTTTCTATATAATTTTTTTATGTATATTTATTTTTACTCAATTGAGTTTTCTGTTTATAGTTTATTTATAAGACTTGAGAAAAACATTTATAATAAAATAAAAATAAATATTTATAGACATTTTTTAAAAGGTACTAATTTTTAGACGAGGTGTATGGTGTATTCCATATATTAAAACATTTCTTAATTTTCATTTCAAACCTTTTCGTCACATTTGGAGGTGCCAGTATGTTTTGTCTTTGATCAGGCACTAGGACTAGATGACTAGGTCTGGTCTTAAAAATGTTCACTTATGTTAGATGACTACCAGGGTACATGAAGTACTGACGAACGCCTTGAACGAACAAATACTAAAATATATGAGATTTATATTTTCCTTGTTTCCGGGAAATATTTAATAAAAAATAAAACCTAAAAGCATTTCATGTGACTCAAAGGACTTATGATGAAACAATGTTAACAAGTCATACTTTGTTAATTGCACGCTTCTAGAAGCGGCTCACTCGCTCAAACTCATAAACTATTCATTGAAACACTTTAAAACTGTTTATGTTTCAAACTTTATGGACCGCTTTAAATAAATTCTGAAGGCATTAATATTCATCGATTGTGATCTTAAAATTTTCACCGTTTTCGTCGAACACTGGTCCGTTCCCTTCCGCAGTTTGGAACTACGTAACTCTTTGCATAATTAGATAACGTCAAACAATTAATTCACCGGGACGTCGTTGTTGTTAGAAAGCGTTAACGGTCAAGTGATTGCACACACTTTACATCCAGAGATGAATATTGGGATATAACACAAATTTATTACAAAAAATATGATAACTGTGAGCAGAAAGACTATCTGACGGTATAATTTGCTCGGTATAAAAT
Organism: Pieris brassicae; assembly: GCF_905147105.1. Taxonomy (NCBI): domain Eukaryota; kingdom Metazoa; phylum Arthropoda; class Insecta; order Lepidoptera; family Pieridae; genus Pieris; species Pieris brassicae. Next base: position 3,181,794 of record NC_059669.1, read on the forward strand.
TTAATATTTTAAAATTAAAAAGATTCTCACCAGTTACATATTTCATAAAAAAAATTAGATGAAGAATTAGAATATAAAAGAAACATATCACAAATGTTGGTTGCTATGTTATTAATTTTAATGTATAAATATATATATATTTATATATTTGGAGTGAAACTTCTTCATCGGCGTTGGAAAAAAACGTACCGTCACATTTTTGAAAGTTATTGATGCACTATCCCAATGCAGAGAACTTAAGTGGAAAGGACGGACCATACTCCTCGCAAGAGCAATGGCACATGGACATAGAGGGTAACAAAGTGGAAAGGTCCAACAATAAAAAGGAAGAGAGATCGCCCTGTTGTACTGGTGGGCTGGCGAGCCTTAGGAAGTAGGCTCAAGGCAGAGTGAGATGGAGTCACTTGGAGGAGGCCTAAACTTTTTAGGCTTTAAGAGGTCCATGAAAAAAAATGTAATTTATTTATTTTAAAATGTTTCAAGGAATTCATGAGGCTTAATTATTATTCATAATTATATTGCAAAAGTATTGGTTACGTAAAAAATACCAATGTATATACGTTTTCGTTTTAATAAATAGAGTATAATAAAAAAAATGCCAACATGAATATATTAAATTAAATACACAGATGTTTTTCATAAGGTCCAAGGGAAATTCGCAACGTAGTATGAATACTAAAACTTTTCGGCAACCTCTCATTAACGGTACACTTGAATAAACAAATTGACCGCTGGATGTAAACATTGTCAATTTATTCAGTTGAACGTTGAACTTAATTAATAATTTTGAGTTTTCAGGTATTATCATAAATAGCGACACGGATAATCTTTAAAATCGTTTAGACTAACTGAATATTTAATCTAGTTTGTTTTAAACGGATTCTCCGCGACGAGGAAAAAGGTAGAATGTGTTTTTTTGTGTTTGGTCGTTAGTCTGGCCATAAATACTATTACAATTAAAAATAAACAAATCTTACATTTGAATTTGGAATCTGTCATTTTATCTGATTGTTCATTGGGTTTCTCATTTTGGCGCCAATATATTATACAATATTTTACGATATTAAAATGGAGTGGGTTGATAAAGAGAAACGAATTGCTCTGATTGCAATACACAAAGTAAGTATGGAGCCAAATGCCATTTTTAAAACTCTCCATACGCTTAGTATTAGTAAAATATTTGGGTACTGGGCTATTAATAGGTACAACGAGACTCCACTGTTTGTGGCATTACGCGCGTATTTCAAAAGATGACCTGGAACATGTAGCCTATAAGAGACGTACGCGACATTTCTTAACTGATAATTTAAAGAATACGGTGGTAAAATCGAAACAACTACTGAAGCGGTACAGGAGGCAAAGGCGGCAAAGGAGGTCACAGAGTATTGTTTACGGATGAGATTTTTTTTACAATCGAGCAACATTTTAACAAACAAAATGCTTTGCCTTGAGCATATAATCGGTATATCTGCTCAAAGCTCTAAGAAAGCTTCCCCATTAGTCGACAGAGTGCAACGTGGGCACTATCCGACTTCAGTGATGGTTTGGTGGGATTTTAGCTGTGAAGGAGTGACTGAGCTTATTTGTGAAAAATGTATCTAAACATCGGCACAAGTATATCAAGATACCATTCTTGGGAAGGTTACAACACCATGATCAATAACCAAGATTGGTCCTTCCAGCAAGACCCGTCGCCGGGTTAAAAGCTCGGTCTTCGCAGTCTTGGTTGGGAAAAACGAACGTTTCGGACTTCATCAGAGCCTGTCTGGCCGTCGTCTCGTCCCGATCTTAATCCGCTTGATAATGATTCATGGTCAGTTTTAGAGAGTACGACTTGCTCTAAACGTCATGAAAATTTGGTGAAACAATCCGTACGATTCTATAAATAACTGGCCTCAACGTTTAAAGGACTGTATTGCAGCAAATGGAGACCACTTCGAATAAGATTTTTATATTTTAAATTGTTTTATATTTATGTATAAAACTGTAAAAGTAATAAATGTTATTTGCAATAGATTTATTTTTGTTTAAGTTATTATGGCTAGACTAGATATATATAATAGTTATAGTAAATATATATTACCTTTTATAAGAAATATATTAAAATGTGTTACAGCCTCATTTATTTCATATAGCAATTTATTTATAGTTGTACAACTCAGTGTATTTTCACAATATAACGCAGAGTGCATTGTTTGCAGATCTGAAGGTCGGTCTTAATTCCTAGTACAACTTCAGTGGCATGTATCGTTAGTGCACGGATCTTATGAAGTTCTGCAGATTTCGATTTTAAGCTTTCGGTAATACGTTAAACTGGGGAGAATTATGAAATGGTTTTATCATTCTGATTTATTTTATCGTTTATAAGTTCACCACTTTTAAATTAAAATAATAAAAGTAAACAGCATTACACTTGTTATATATTAATAAATTTAAGATATATGGTAAGGTAATATCATGTATAAGGTAAAAATATTGTTTTCTCTCTGTTTGTTGTAATTTAAATATTAATAATGTTTGTATTAACTGTATTTTTTTATCTTTAGTTTATGAGGAATTTTAAATTTGTACTGTGGTGTAGGCCTTCAGGCACCGATGCTGCAGTAGTGGTGTTTTGGTGTTTTCTGTACTTTTAGTTTATTTATTGGTTTGTCTGTGAATTGTTTCACTAAACTTAATACCAATCATCCTCAATCAATCACCTGCTCTCTGCTTTCTGATGTGGTGTCCTAAAAAGCTACTAACTAGATTATTTCTTTTAATACCTGTATGGAACTCTAGTAGTATATTTTTACATATTTGGGGACTATGACGTGCAAGCAGTGAGACTGGAAAGAAAATTGTTAAAAATTACAACCCAAAAAATACTACCATAGACACGAGTCGATCGCGGCTTTGACTCGTCAACCATGTATGCCTCCTCGAAACCCTGATAATTTCGCCGGAAATTCGAACAGGGCAGGTCGCATAAATGTATTATTATGACTATATCACAAGACATAATGACATCATAGCGAAATAAAAAATGAATATATTTTTGATAAAATCAACCTTTTATACTGGCGATTATTATCAATATATACATTCCCATACCTGTCATATAAGCGTTTCATTTTCGTAGGCCAAGTGGAGTTAATTGTGTGTACGGTTACGGCCCTCTGTGGTTACATTCGAGTAATTACGTCACGGCCGGTAACCCTGTACCTGGGAGGTTAGGTTATATTCCTCGTTTTATAATCGTATATATGCTATATAGCACAAAATACATGCTTAAAATGTACGCATTAGGAACGAATATCCGTTTAAATATAACTTGAGTAGTCTTTCGGTTGTGTAAACATCGCATGTAATTTAATTTTAAAAAAAGAACCTTATTATTATTACGTGTATATTACCTCAATATTATATTCTGTATAAATAGTATAGGTAACCTACGTGCGGCTAAGTGTGGCTTAGTTCGGAACCAATACATTCTCATAGTGCAAAGGAATCCTGAGGAAATCAGCTTATCCAGGACCTACAAATACATACTCTTTATAGTTTACTTTTATATAGTTATGTCAACTAGTGTGGATTAAAATAAAGCGAAAAGAATACAGCAATACAGCCGTTAAAAATATACAAAACATCCACAGTGAAATTTAATATTTCATTTCAATTCACTGTTTACAACTGCAAAATGTTACAAAACAAAATAAATTAAAAGTATCACTTTGGTGTACGTTTCTTTAGCTAAACGAAATTGTGCTGGTAAAGTAAAACGCTTCCATATACAAAGCAAAAAGCGTACGACCGACGCAAAGGGAGCGATTGTTGGTGGGTACAATTACTTGAAATAAATCTAAGTGGTAGCATCTTACATCGTGCCGTTAGGAGGCCGCCCGCGTCCCACTAAATGCTTTCAGTAGTTTATTGAGGGACGTGATGCGAATTGAAGTCTTCTAGAAAATTCTCTCGGCAATTAACGTTCCCTGTTCGTTGCTTGTAAAGTCAAATGTTAATGTAATTAGTGCGACGGCTGAAATAATTGCCGCGTTATCTGACTCTCAACCGCTTCATCTACTTTGTTTCGCTTTGCCTAGGTTTTATATACTTTATACAATATACAAGCTTTCAATGGAAATTTATCCGTACGTACAAAGGCTCAGAGGATATGATACATTGCCTTTTTCTTTAATCAGTATTCTTAAGGCTTTATTAGCCACATCGTAGATTTTTAGGCTTAACATTACATAATATCCTTTGCCGTGAAAGTAAATATCAATAACTATTGTGTTGGGGAAGCTTAAGCGTGCGATTGTGAACCCTCAGGTCATGCGTTCGAATCACGGCTGTGCACCAATGATTTTTCTATGTAACACTGTTTAATTACGTTAAAGAGAACATCGTAGGGAAACTCACTTGACTTAGACCCGAAAATTTACGTCATGTGTCGGCAAAAACAGCTGATCATCAGCATTGTAAAGTCAAGCCAGAAAGGATTGTATACAATATACTATCTATACTAGTTTTATAAAGAGGAAAAATTTGTTTGTTTGTTTGAGTAGAATAGGCGCCAATACTAAAGAAAAATTCTTTCACCATTAGAATCATAATTTCGTGGACCGAGTATCGTATGTCTCGATACTTCAAGAACTCTTAAGCAGCGTCTGTTTTCAACAGTACAATCTCGCATCCTTACATTCTTCGAACTCGTATCTCGGCTTGGTGATCAGTCTATAGAACGCCTCGTCGTCCAGGAGAAGGTTGAAGCCAGTAGACCGCGCGAAAGGTCACCTACGTGTTGAAATGACCAGAATCTTTTACCGTTGGAGATGAGAGAAAGAGTGCAGCAGGATGACCTCTAATAGGCAACGATGGCGAAACTGTCCCTTCTAATATCACTACTACATAGCGATCACGACCGCTCTGTCAATAGTGATCCGGATTACCAGAAAATTAGAATCCTAGATTAGTCCTAATTAATTCTTTTAAAATTATTTTCCAAAGGTAGGATTATAATGAAAACGTCGACAGTGGAAAGAATAGACAGTAGAGCAATGTCGCTTCAATATCATATCTGATAATCTGTATCCATTACATATTTAATAATATAAATATCAAGCCACTGGATGCTAGTAATACTACATTATTTAAAATTTTCAAGGGAGTGAAATACTCGATTACGCTCTTAGTAAAATAAACCTTATAATCTAAATTAATAAATTATCTTATTGCCAACTTTACCAAGTATTTATTAATGGGACATTTCACGTGAAGCGGACAGCGAAAAAAAGTGAGGTGTGACTTTGTTTATGCAACATTACATTACATACATCGACATGCATATATATTAATGTAACTTTCTTCCCAACTAGTAACCATCCTACTATGAAAGTTTTAGTATACATAAAATATACTTTGGCCTATTTTTTTAAATAAAAAATTAAATATAATTGTTTGTAGTTTTGAAAAGCTCATTTGAAATTTTTACTTCCGATTTTGGAGTTCAATTTTTATTGAATTTCAATAGACAATAGACAGGTATGTACGAATTCCAAAGTGTTTATGTTTTTCCTATTTGGAAATTTCATCCAAAAAATCTGAATTTTAATTAGCATTATTTTTTAATGGTCCAAAACTTGAAAAATAAACAAATTGTACGACCTCTCGTTTTTTTCGCTATCCGCTTCACGTCAAATGCTCCTATGCCTCTAATGCCAGTTATTCTGGATGTTATCCAATGTGCTAAACAGGAAATATGCGTGTTTGTAATGTTATTGCGAATTGCAAATAATAATTTACAAGACTAAATTAATAAAAAATAACCTTCCAATAATATCGAAATTGTTCTTATAAGCCTTTGGCTATCTTTTGTCACTATAATCAAAATCAGTTTTTTTTCTTTCAAAATATAAATTCTCTCTAAAGTTAAGATTAAATTTTGGTAACATCGTTCCATTAAAAAAAAAACAAATTAGTTACAGTAGCAATACTACTTCGTATTCATTAATTATTCACACGCTTATTTGAGTCGGTTCTTAGGTGTTTATTTACGTAATTATAATAACAGATAATGAAATGGAAATATTGTACGAGTTTATGAATAGTGTGCTGGCCTAGCGGCTTCACATTGCGACTCTCATCCCTGAGGTAGATGGTTCGAACCAGGACTGTACCAATTAACTTTTTGTATATGTCCGCAATTAACGCCAGGTAACCAAATTGCTTTTGACCCAAACTTTGGTTGTCATCTACCTACTTGTCTATTAAAAACAAAACACAAATTAGTAAACTCCAACGAATTACTCATTAGCTTGATTCTCCCTCTCTACTCAAAGACATTGCGACTCTATATGAGTTTTAGATTTGCCGCCAATTCGCAAAAACAAATGACAAATGAATGCAATAGACTACATTAGGTTACCAAAGAGTTCAAAAATTAAAATTGAGTTTTCATTAGCAATGTTTCTAACTGGCCCGTTCTAAACATTTTTAATGTTACCCACATATAAATAAATTACGAAATAGATATATAAATCTGAAGTCCAGACGTAAAAGGTTGCAGCAATGTTTGTTATAGGAATTTTGTTTTTAATTATGAATATACATCAATATTTACATATACAAATAATTTTTTTTAAATTCGGGTCGTAAATCTAAACAGATATTTTTTGACAAAAACTGTAGTAGATATATAATATAGATATAATATATAGAAGTCGAGCTAATAAAATCCTTTCCTTAAAGAGTTTACTTACGTGTGCCTTTTCTTTATAAACAAATTGTCTAATATTAAGATAAGTATTTCATATTATTGTTGGTTGTAGGTGTTAAGTCATGTGTAAGCCATTCGCCTATTCGACATGTAAGAGCAACATTGATGCCTACAAGCCGACTTAGCTTAAACTAACAGCGTGTTTCTGCTGATATGTCAGTTTATGATGTGCTGCCTCGTCAAAGCGATCTGATTTATGTCTGTATGTATGAGCGGTTAGACATTTCTCTAGGGTAATCGCTTTTCATACAACAAGTACATAGCATCTTGCTAGATTTCAATTATAATGAGAATTATGTGTTGGTTACTTTTTAGAATTCTAAAACAAAATTGTAACGAAATATATTATTGTTAAAATATAAATAAACTAGTACAAAAACCCCATACGATATACGCTTGGCTACACGACTTAAAAGAAAAGAAAATATTACAATCGATACATTTTTTACAGATTTTGTGGAGTTTGATAAATATATTATAATGTTGGAAGCGCTGGTGAACACCATCCTTGATGCCTTCTTTGAGAACATAAGAGTCGTCGACTAGTGTGTACTGATGTGCTGTGTGTACTATAATTATCCGTAAATTCTAATAAAACAGTTCTAGCGTACGCGTAAGAATTTTATTACAATGTCATAACATATTTATTTGGATTTTAATAATAATAATAATGATAATTCATGTACCCAAAAAGGGGGCTCGAACTAAAATATTATTAAATAAGAGATTTAATTATAATATATTGAATAAGCATCAACATATTTTTATTTTTTCTGTATAAATCATAATATTTAGTCATTCACTTAACAGGAAATAAAGGCTTTTAATTGATAAACAAGTCTTTGATTATTGCAAATATTTCACATTTTACAAAACTTCTTTAACATATGTTAAGTATTCCGCGTTTGTGTCCGGTAAAGAAGTATTAAAAGCAATCCAATTTCACAATTTATTTAAAAATTCAAATAGTCGTTTTATTTAGAATAAAAAATTATGTCGTAATCAAATGGGGGGTGGGTATTCAGTGCCCCTAAAATAATAAGGGTTCTTACGGGTTCTCATATAATTTGATTCAAAATATTCAGAAATTATATTTGTTTTTGATAGGCCTATAAAACTTTATGGGACACAAACGGGTCCCTTTAAATAAAGTGCTAACCGCCGCCCAAGACACCTGCAACTACCTTGCGGGTGTGTTGCTTACCTTTCAGGTAGTGGTACGCTCTTCGTTAATGCCTTTAAGTCGAAAAGGTTCGCAAAAACCAAGCAGTTAAATCAACAAGGAAGTCGTGCATGTCAGAAAGTGCACTAGAAAGCGCTGTGTTGTAGAACGCCAAGCGTTGCATCGTCGTTGACGGCCTCGACGTTCGATTATGAGATTCAGTAATCCGAACGATTCTTCAGAATTCTTCAGAATGATATATGCGGTAAAAGATGACAATATAAACAAATCTTTGTGCCATAGGTTGTCGTTAGTTATATATGTAAATTATTTTAAACAGCTCTGAAAAAGCGGTTACAACTGTTAAACATTAATGTAAAACCACAGTTTAGTTAACAAGTGAACTAAGTACGCGATCATGTACTGTGGTTTGGCCCACGGCTGGGCCCTGATTTCATCGTAAACAATTTTCCTATATTATCAGGAACGTGTAATAAAAAGATACTCTGTACGGTTCGCTTACTCCGAATGAAAAGTAATATAAGCGGTCTTGTGTATTCTTAGCAAATAAATTGATAAATTCCCCTTGTTTTGTGGGTGGTTTGGTGGCCCATAGAGATACTTTTTCCTTAAGGGTAATATATGTCGGAGAAATATCGTGAATCTCTAATAATTCCAAACTATAGCTCAGTATTAACAATACAAACCGTACCAAATAGATAAAAATAAACTATGATTCGTAAAAGTAATAGGCGAAATCTCAATTATTAAACAAAACAACAATAAAAATCAACGGTCATTTGATTATATCGTTCCCTGACTTATATCTACAATTATATAGAGCTGGCGGATAACGTTTGGTTAATTTGCCTTAATTCTCAAGCCTATGATGGTTTGAACATTTGATAAGCGCCTTCATATGAAGGAAGAAATGTTGAGAAAATGAACATGTTCGAACCAGAAATCAAGACAGTAAATACTCATCATTTGTACAAGCAATAAAAACCAAAGCGAAATCATGTTCATAAGAAAAATAAACTTTTTATATACAATTTATTTTGAATTATTAAAATGGCTATCTCATTTATTTAAAACTGAAATAAATCAAGAGAAAACACAGTATCTCAAAGTACAGTACGGATTAGCGGTAAACCAGACCAGCAAGGGACTCTGAGATTAACGTACAAATCGACCTAGCCTTTTAAAAGTACACTTAGTATGAACCCCTGTCGGTTTGTGTTTAACTTAATTACTCATATATTATATGTACAACGTACATTTATAAATTACAATCAATACCTAATGGTCAGTCTATAAAGACTTATCTATGAAATATGTTCGATGTACGGTTTAGGTACATTGCAGTCAATTAAATTTTAACTTCCAATTGAATGTTTAGATGTTTATTATCTAAGAGTATCCGTTACCACTTATAATCGACTATGTGTGTATTTAAAACTCTATGTAACAACCTTATCTGAGCCGCCTATAAAATATTTTTTTAAAGAATCCTTAATAATTATAGTAGAAGAGAAGTTTTGGTAGCTGATCGCTTCTGGCTTTTACCTATATTCTATATTGTTTTTATATATTAGGTCTTGCCATTAATACTGAAACAAAGAAAAAACATTCTATTGCAAATTATATAGTATTGGCGCCAGAATGAGGAAACTCAATGAATAATCGTATAAAAATGACAGATTATAAATTCAAATGTAATATTTTTAATCGTGGAGAAGAATATACAGAACATATAAACTTGTAAATCTTTTTATATCCATCCTTATAACAAGTATTCAATGTATACATAATAAAATCCACAAAATTAACACAAACGTGTTTTCAACGTGAAACACTGAAATTTAAAAGAAAATATTTTACGAAAATTCAGAATGTTTGCCTCTGGTATACATTTTAAAGCGAATTCACTCTGACCTCACCTTCAATACTTTTAGGATAGTATAAAGATTTTATTCTTACTAGAAAACATTTCTTATTTAAACTACTGTTGACATCAATATACATTTGGAAAAGGTACTTATTATTAACTTAGTAATAGTGAAATGAGACATGTTGAGAAATCCCAGAAACTAGCTGGATATAGTGTACGGAGCGCCATAAGGAATTGAAGGATAGGTTCGATTCGTGATTGTTCTAGAATTGGAAGACACATCAGATAATATAACAGATTCCGACTCCATGCTCAGTCATTTAATGGCGCTAAGAACGCTCCAGATACAATTTTAAACTTAAATTAAAACGCCTGAAATATTTTCGAGACATAAAAATTTACAAACACTTCCCGAGAGGAATTTCAAAAGATTTAAAGCACGGAACGAAACTGTCCGGAACTTATTGAAGCAATCAGATTGTGCAGATTCCGCTAAACATTAGCAAAATTCTTGTCGAAATCCAATAGTATTAAGACCATTTAAACTTTGCTCCGCGGCAGAATTCTGTAATTTCTCTTCCGCTGAAAAAATATACCTACAATCGGCTTTAAATTGTAACCCGACCCAAATAATTGGAGTTCCATTTTGTTCGTTTTCCGAAATTGAATGTTCGTAGATATTGGAATTTTTAGTCGTGTGTAACGGTGATAACCACAACTTGTTAGAATAATAATTACAAAACTGTAATTCTATTTCATAGATTTTTAAGTCAAAAATTTATTGTTTTAAATTATGCCTGATTTTTTATGCATGTTGTAACCTCCAATTCGTGGAGGAATCTACCTATGCACCAGAAACAAATAAAATTTCTTTTGATCTGAACCTAGGAATCGAGTTACAAAAAAGTAAAAACAATATAGGGAATGCAAACATCAATATATACGTTTTTACCTCACAAATATAATTATAAGTACAATTTTATGTATCAAAGTAGTAGTTCATAAGTTGATCTGGCGACAACCAATATGAGATGAGAAAGTTTGCGGAGCAGATGCTGTATTGAACCTTGCTTTTTAATTTCGAGAAAATGCCTAATAAACTTATAATTCAATAGATGACCCCTTGGTATGAAGATAAATATAAAACTTAAAGTAACAGATAATACCTTTATTCGAGATATAAAATACAATATTAATTGTGATGAAAACAAAACTCCAACGTCACAAGATAGTAAGCTAATTTAGCTTATCCATAAAAAATGTCCTTACGAAAATTGCGGGACATTATTATTTTTAATTTCCCAAAAGCGTATTGTCTAAGGACATGCCCGTCACGTCCCGTTTTCATAAATTCTCTGCCTACCTAGCGTTTGGCGCGTCAACAAAAATGACTTGAATAGGAAATACGGACATAATTTTTTGATATAAATTCATTGTTTGCTTTAAATGACAAAGTAAAGTTATACTTATTTCACTTTTTAATTATATGCCGGACTGATTTTATGTTATATTTGAGCTTAAAAACATGTTTTAATGTTAGTGAAAATACGCTATATTGTTTAATTGTAGCAACTTTGTTGCGCCCTGTGGTTATAGAGTGTAATTCTCAACCTCTGGTCGCGTTAAAGATATCGGCAATGATTTGTCTTTATGAGTTAAAGCGCGGAATATAGGCTATATTCTAGGTCTCAGCTATAAAATAAAGTTTGTCTATAAACAAAATGATAACAGTAATATATGCGAACCGAGGCCATAATGCAAAACGCCGCTGGATAATTTATTTTTGTACAATTGATTATTATCAAATAAATCGTAAAGTTTAAAGTAAATTCAGTTCATCTGTAAATAAGGACTCACCAGTAGTTCAGGTTTTCAATTATTTGATTTAAGTACAAATATCTTAAATGAATTCTGTATTATTTCCTTAAGTGTTTCTGTCTTTTAAATTAACTTTCTCGCACGTACTTTATAGCAATGTCTGGAAAGTAATTTATTTACTGTTCAATTTATTGTGACAATTGTTTTCCAATATACCAAAATTCGTTTGCAATGTGAGCCAGACTAACTAACCTTTATATATGTTAGAACTAAAGGTCAAAATAAATGTTTCCATTAGCCGTTGTTTAATATTTCAATGGTTTTATTCTGTTTCCATCAAACATATCAAATTATGCATGAACGAGATACGCAGATAAAAAATGATATTGTTTTTACTCACAACAACTTATTTACCTTAACCATTCAAACAAAAGTTACTGAAGGATTACTAGAGAGGCCTGGAATAATGCTAAGGAATCCATGACGAACGAATTTCAACCATACACATGCGAAAATCTTACTTATAAGACATACGGGCAAGGCTCACGTGATATTAAGCGATACCGTCGCCCATGGATACACTGCTACAAGGCTCCTAAGTACGTTTTACGAATTGGTACGCTGATACAAATAAGTTAGGGAGTACTTCAATCAGCAGCTGATTTCCAAATGGTAGAGGGGCGCCGCATAGAATGCCTTAAAAAACGCTCAGTGGTGAAACGACGGACGTGATACGGGTGGAATTTCGTATTCTGCCTCGACGACCGATGAAAAAACTTATCTGTAGGTAAGGTTTTCATTTCGATATCCGAACAACTCCTCTAAAGAGCTTAGAAGAGTTGCGTGTTGGCTTAGAGTGAAGTACCGTCTCGCCTTGCTGAGGATGCTAAGTTGCTAATTTATCCTTTCCTCCCAAATGACCGTGAAACTGACAGTTATTTGATATGTCAACCCCTAAAATTCCGAAGAATCTTTAAGGAGAATCGAATCTCGAAAGATATGTGTATATGTTAGATATTGGGCTATAGTTGTATGCATCAGAGATTGGATTTTGAAGCTATCGGATGTATTAAAGCGGTCTTCCACACATCGGGACTACGCATACGCAGCGCTATTTGGGGGATGCCATCAGGCTCGCTCGACTTGATGAGTATCGAAGGAAAATAGTTGTAGGTAGCGAATATTGCCGGTATCATATCTCCTGCTTGTTTGGGGATGGGGGCTGAGTTATATGCTTGTTAAGTTTGTGGGTATTTAGTCCAAGCTTTCTTGCCCTTATATTCAATAGTCTGAAGTTCCTTAATGTGCTGTTGCATGGGGCAGATTTTGGCGGTTGTTCTATTAATTCTAGAAAAAGTAATAGTACCGTTATTATTTTGGTATTTTTACGTGCATCTCGTAAATTTTATTTTTTAATATGTCAGAGAAATATTGCCTTCTTCAATAGCATCGTCATTAGTGGGTTTAGTGGGCGTCATGTGGGTAGAATGCGAACACAAAAGACACGAATATATACAATACTTCATGTTAAGTTTCCTTTTGACACTTCACACGGCACTTTAGTTTAAATTATAATGGGCAGCAGGTTCAAGGCACCGATAATACTTTCAAGCACAATTCTCTTACACCTAACTCTCTCCAACGTCTATTCACCACCATGACAAGATTACAAGACCACTGTCCACAAGTCAAGAACTCGAGGCACGTGTCATGCTCTGATTGGTACGAACAATAGTCGTACTTTTATTCGTTAAGTTTTTTAACTAGGAAACAATTTAATAAAAATAAAATCCCAATGAACTCAATTCTTGCAATAGCAAGAATAATTGCCCCGATCAGAATATTTACTGATACTTGGAGCATTGCCTGACCTATATATATATGTGTTTCACAAAGATCTTTAGACATGAAATGCTATATCAATCTTCAATTCGATTTCAATATCTTATTTTGGCCTAACTTCACAGTTCGATGAATCACTTCCAACGCTCTAAAACGTCAAGTTTCTTTAGTATAATGAAAAAAAAGGTTTCCCAGATTTTCTTTTGCAAACTTTTCGCGCTGTCACATTTTCTGACGTGAACGTAAGTGAAATATAACGTTAGGAACAAAATTAGTTGGGAGTTATTTCCACTTTATGTTGGCCTGAACCTAAAATAGAAACGACTTTTCTGCTTCATCGTGTACGTTTATTTAGTTCATAGTGAAATGTTTTGTTACTCTATTGCGAATTTATAGAGATTCACAAATCAAATAATGTATTTGGCAAATAATAGTAGGTTTGACTCAAAAATTAGGTCGCAACATTATGAAATATTTGACACGCAAACATATGATTACATTTACAACCCTTGCTCTCAACGTCAGTTTTTAATATCTGTTTCATGGTCGAATGCAGGGCCGTATAGGTTGAGGGTTTCAAGCTTATTATCTTTTTGACCTATTGGCCAACACTAAACATGTTCACAGCAAGTGAAATATCAGTTTTTTTAAACATTATATTTAAGTCTAAACTTTATTTAAAAAAATGCTTGGTACCATTTAAATGGATTGTCGTTATAATATTTTTTTAAGCAAACAAAAAAAGTGCGTGCGAACAAAGTACACATGTCAGAAGTGAAGCTTCTTTGTAAATTAATTAGTACTACGGTAAAAGCCCCAATGGATGATCGTGTACTAGTTTTAGATTACTCCATGAATTTGTGTATATATGCACAGAGTTTACACACTGTATATGTGCTAATGTATAAATAAATAAAAATCTGCATTAATATATAATATTTCTGTTTGAAGAAGATGTTCTCGACTCTAATTACACGTTATAATGATTTAACAAGGTCGACATCTGGTAATTAAGAGCATATAAGGAACACAAACTGAAGTAAAGGGTAATTACGACACGGACCAAATTCATTAAATTACATGGAACTTTTGTACCTATTAATATACAAATTTGTGTCAGAATATATTTCTACTGTTTTTGTTACAGATATAGTATATTTAACGTATCAACATTACATTCCATTTCCGCTTCGTTGCACCTAGTTTAATCAACACGTTGTTCACGGGTCGCTCAATCGCGGACATTTGCTGCGAGAAGAGATGCATACGAATACCAATCCTGACAGATGACATCTCAGACTTAACTAGATATCGTACTGAAGGCACTGATTGTTAAGTAATATAACTCAGATGCCTGCTTGGTCCATTATGCTTTAAGTCCTGACTAAATAAGTCAGCCTAGCTCAGAAGTTTCCTAGACTTCGTAGGCTTCAAGCAACGTCATCACTGCTCCGACAATTTCAGCTCGTTGGGAAGCTACAGCCACCCATTCCAGGATAAGAGGATGACTGATTCTTTTGCGCTGAAACAGCCTCGAAACTAAGGACTGTGTCGCGCCAAGGACAGTGTTGTTTATTAAGGAGATAGTGGCCCGTAATTGAGATTAATTTTGTTGAAGCTCAGATGTCGCTTTGTCACCGGTGGTCCTACCAGTGAGGATAAAAAAAATTATTAAGGTCACAATAAAAACCAAATCAGCATTATACATTGTACCATTAATAAAATCGAGTTATGCGACTAACTATTATCTAAACGTTTAAACCTTTGAATTAAATTTTCAGTTTCTTAAATCAGCAAAAACTCTTTGAAAATCTCCTATAACTTCAAGTGTCCTCGGCTACTAAGTGGTGAACTGGATTGCTTAGTTTGCAGTTTTTAATAGATCTCTTGTACCCTTTGGGTTAGAAAATATACTTAACTCCCTTAGTATACGCATGTTAATAACTTTTAAGATTATCTTTATTGGTTATTTATTTATTGAAACAAGACACTATCTGTGTATCATCACTCAATAACACTTTACATATAAGAATATTGGTTTTATTTTCTTGTACGACGTTTACCTGCATAATTGAAAAATTGGGTAATTACAAATAAATAATTCCATTAGCGCCCATCCAAATGCTAGAACTCTGTTTTCAGGTTAAAAAATGCATATTCAACCATTAGGTTAACAATATTTATAGAAGACCTATAATACCCGATGAGAACATAGTTTAATAACCGTTTCTATGGCATTTATATATTGTGCACTTTCATTAAGGAAAATTTCACGTTTGTCGCACGTCACACCCACGGGGCTTCAAAAACCAATGTGTGGGTCGAATATATGAGTCTTAATTATACAGCCAATTCAACATCCTTATATTTATAAACATGATTTATATATAGTATTGTCTTTTGTTAACATGTTTACACATTAAGAAAACAGTCCTCTATTTTCGCGGATTGTTTTTCTTGGGGTTTTAATTTGGATATTATTGGATCCCAGGTTTTTGATAATTTTAGGCCGTCTTCTCTATTGAAATTGGGGTGTTTTTTTTTATTTCAATAGCTTTGCGTACCAATCTTGGGAAGAATCTTTTTTCTTTCGCTAGTACTTTCGGTTGGCCAAAGCGTATGTAGTGATTAGCCCTATGTAGTGTTCACAGACTGCTGATTTTGTGTGTCGTCTATGTCTTATGTCCGCAATGTGTTCTTTAAGTCTGCTTTAAATTATAAGTTTATAATAATAATACATAGCTTCAACCCATTTAAAAAGTATCTTCTTAATGATTTATATAATCACTTTATACATTAGACTATATAAAGCGATTCCTCTACATGTACCCAATGTCAGTTTCCGTAGCAATAAATACGCCATTAGCCATTTCGTTAGTTATATATTTCGTTTAAGCAATATCCTTTAAGAACCAATTCACAACGCAACTTTTAGTTTTTGTTAATCCAGGGCCACAACTTCGCTTGTAACAAAGTTGTTTCATATATTTGAAGATTTGTCCAACAACCGACGCTAAGTTCGACTCTTGTGACATCTTAAATCTATAAACAAAACTCCCACAAAACTGTTGGTACAGTTGATAATGGGATCTCTACGAGACAAGGCTGTACATTTTGCTCATTTAGGCTTTCTTAGTTTTATAAGCGTGCTGATTTAGTAAATTGTCGAAGTTACGCCCCGAGAGTATAGCCAGACATAGGCACTATCTTTAACTGTTACTTTACATTCCTTCGTTACATAGCAATTAACATTTCATTATTTCGCTTATATTCTATTGGTGTACGCGAGTGGTTAATATAGATTAAAAATTAAAGTACCCCGGTAGGTGCATACCATACCATACAGGATCTATTTATATATCAACTTGGTACCATGTACACGTGATATTATGAAGAAAGATACTATATAGATATTTAAAAATTTCAGAAATACTTTAAAGAATAATTAAATTTCCAAGCGAAATTAAAATTCAGTCTGGCTGGTAATTAATAAAAAAAAGGTTTCTTTAAAATATGTAAAACTATCATATTATGCTGATTTTCGTAACAGGATTCTATGAGTCAAGTTAAATAATCATTAGATATATTAATTATAAATATTACTAGTCTGAACAACAAAGCCTCGATTCATATTAAATTTAAAAAAAACGAGTCCTGACTCGAAAAGAAAATAGCGAGTCGTCTAAAATTAAACATAAATAGATATACTTTAACAAAATGTTGAAACAATAAATTTTTCTCGTTTGTAACAAAATATTCTCCTGGGTGTCAGTATAAAGAGCCTCCAGTTAGGCTTCAACGCTTCGTCATGATGTTAACGCCGGAATACCAATTTGCGACGGACCCAATCTCATTGTTTTTGATTAAAATTATTATTGTTCTGTCTCATTCACTTCCCTCATCAACAATTTTAACAGGAGAGTCATGCAATTTAGCTCAATTGTGTATAAGAATTTACAAATGCTGATTTTTCCGTCGTCCAAATGAATTACGTCTATTTGATGTTTTTAAACGCGAGCTGAATCAAAAATCGAATAATAAGAAATAGGAGGAATATTTTATTTGTAAATCAAAAATATTGGCCGAAGATGTAACAAATTTGAAGGATTTATTCACCAAATCTATATGAATTCTTCTTTGTTTGCCTCTTGCTCCAAAAAAATAAAAACTCTGTCTTTCTTGTCTCTAAAACTATATCGTTTATAATATTACCGCATAGGAGATAGTACCCACATAGAGATATTGAAAAGGTCTATAATAATCTCTTTGTATAAAATAATTCTCATTACAACTAGTATTTTTCTTTCTATTCGTCACATTCGCAACAATTAGTTAAGTCACAAGAACGGTAAGTAATAAATATTTTATATCATCATATTAAAATGACGGTACACAACAAATAAAACATTCCATAACTCTTGCCTGAATTCATTTTATTGGTTTATATAAAATACTTTATATTGAAGTCTCGAGAGTAATGGAGGCCAATATTTGTGGAAATGGACTTCGATGCTAGTTGTATACGTGGCATAAATTTAAAACAACCTACTTCAGAGAGCAATTTGAATATCAATATCCTTATCAGAGTATCAATCACGTACTAAAATTTTTAGCAATCACTAGCAGTTTCGCCCGCGTTGATTTCAATCAATGTATGTAAACCAATATACACGTATCATAAATAATTAAGTCCGTATAAAAATCTATTTCTGAGATTTTCCGTTTATCATACTAGACATACTTTTTAATAATTAAGCATGACGTTTATATTTCATAAATTTAGTAAAGATCTGTCTAGGTTCTGTTGTTGTTAACTCGGAAATCGAACTCATCCCAAAAGAACTCGTTGGTTCAACACATCTGTTCACATTTCTTAAAGGTGAAAAAATTAAATTATAATATATATTGTAATACTAGGATCGCTCTCTAGTATAATATGGTATTAGCAATTACTAGTTTTGTTGCAATATTGTTATATTGCACACACAGAATATCTGAAATATTTTCCATGTACTATCACTGTTCGCGCTGCAACTCCTACCATCAAATTGTTTCTTTTTTTGTAACACGAGGTAAACAGGCTTGAGGCTCAACTGATATTAAATGATACCACCGTCCGTAGACACTCACATTGCCAGAATTGCGAGCCGCAAGTGCGTTGCCGGTCTTTTTAGGAATTAGTACGCTCTTTTCTTGAAGGACCCTATGTCAAATTGGTTCAGAAGTACTGCAGCTAGCTGAGGCTTTTAGTTTCTTTGAAGAGAGGAGTAGCAAATTTATTGACAAAAATAGTGCCCTCGCCCTGAGCACGCCCAGCAAAGGCTACTTTCCCGGCTCCTATACTTGGCAATCCTTGGCGTGTGGAGCACGTCTTTTTGGAACATTTTTTTTTTAGTTAAAAAGGTTTACTACATTTATTACAAGTACCCGAGGAATATTATTTATCTGGAGACATTAAGTAGTTAATTTTCAAGTTGTTTTAATTCCACTCAGCATAGAAATGAGATACAATATAAACTGCCTATTATGATATGAACATTTACGAATGTAATGCGTAAGCTTAAAAATGGCGCTCATATTTCTTTGGTCGTCTATAATAAACTGTATTGTACGCGCTCGTTTCATCTTCAAATAATATTTTCCATAAAAAACCAACCATTAAACGTATAACAACTCTTACCAAAATGCAAAGCCATACAATACGTTTGTGAATAATATCATGCTAAGAAAACGCGTCACAAATTTTGTGAGTTCAAAGAAATAGGCGCGGAAAGGGCATTCAGCTACGATTGCTCCATATTCTTGTGTTTGACAGAAAGGTCTGTTAATAACGTCACGAGTTGTATTGTGCTCTTTGTAGATAACAAAGTAGAAAAACATTGTGTAACGCCAAACTGAAATACAGATGGGGTGACAATACAAATAATTTTACTTCATAATGTCAGGAATAAGTTTAAGGAATCAAATATTACTGACTAGATAGAGTCAATAGATGCTTGAAGCCTTGTTGTATTAGAAAAAAAGGAGTTTAAAACAAATGGTGACTTTCACCAGTATAATACTCGAAATTGAACTAATTTAAGCGTACGACCAACCAGGCTCCTAAAGATATCCCAGGCTCCCAAGCACAATTAGAGAATTATCACTGAATAAATTCAAAGCTCTCGTTAAAAGTAAATTAATCATTAAAGCTTTTTATAAATTTGACGAATATTTAAATGGCCCTAATCTTTGGGATTGATTTGCTCCAGTTCAAACAATTTGTATTAATCAAATCATATAGACTAGTACGTTATTTATTATTTGCTTTTATTCACCTTGTTACGTATTTGCTTGTTATTGCCTCAGTAATGTAAGTGCATTCACCATGCCAATTGTTTTGAAGTAAAACATTTTTTTGGTATTTTTTTTTAATTTCTTCTTTCGATTTTATAAGTAACTGTCTTAAAATGTGAAAGCAAATCAAGGGAAGAGAACTGGCTGAAAATTTAGAAGCATTCTTTTTTTTAACTGACGTTTAAAAGTGCACAACAATTCCATGTCGTCAGATACAAATATCTTAACATTGCCTTCCTTTGAATAATCGAAAAATTCCATATGAGCTATTTCTAGTCAGGACTTTAGTAGTCTAAGAAAACTACCTTTATCCTACAAAGTCGCCAAATTGTAATCTATACACTGCGATGTCACCAATGATAAAAGGTCGAAAGAAACAGCTGACACTTTCGAGGCTTTGTAAAGCAACGGATGAATGGAATGCCTGTCAGTTGTAAGTTATAAAGACAGGAGGAATGTTTGAGAACTGTTTAGGATTCCAGGGAATATTTTTGTGAACCATTCTCGACGGCCATCTTTAGAGAGTGCGAGACAACTCTGTTTAGATGAATTTCAAGTTTGGTTATTTGAACGCATGTAATTAAAATAAGATTAATGAATTTAAACACTGCATTAATCGCTTGGTTTACTATTTTAACTTTTTACATTACTGGATTATACGAAAAACTAAATTGTAGTACGTCAAAAATGTCATAGATAGTGACACAGATCTTCTTATTTCTTCGAATCTATAGATTTAATAACTCTTTTGATACCACCCTATCTAAACAATAATTCGACAATTACAAAACAGTACTAGAATAAAAATCGTACATCGTATCGCATACAATCGTAAAAATATAACTATTAATAATGTAAAAGAACCCGCAACATACTTAACTTTATGAAATATAAATAATGAAACGGCAAAACATTTAAATTCCCACTTCTTTATTCAACTTAATCCCTGACGTAATCGGAGAGCTCCTTCACCAAGAATAAAACTAAAGTCCCACCATTTGACACCATCTTATGAAAAAACCTTCGTGGAAATCCTATTCCAGAGGCCTGATTCACGAAAAGATTTTAAATATTATGTCATGCTAATAAATAAAATAAGCATTTATTATTCTGGCTTTGCCTTGAATTCAATTTTAAAATTACTATTATTAATTCTAATTGACAGCTTGTCTCACGACAAAAAGCCTCCTGCGGAAGTCACCATTGCGATCTCTGCCCATCTTCTAAACCATTCTACGGCAGCTATCTTTAATTAAAATATTTTATCACGAATAATAATAATCATAAATAACTTTTAAGTGCTTTTTAAGATCTATATAAGAAGCCATTAAATGTTACTTAATTTTTAGCTTGATGGATATTTAACACCTTTTCTTTTCTTTATATTGATTATCTTTTGTGGTGAGAACAACATATTCCTGGTCTTAATTCTATAAAGTTAAAACATCATAAAATCTATGATACTATTAGATGATACTCTCTATTCGTAAAATATATTTTGTTGTTGTTATTAAAATTTACGCGAATAACACTCGGATTTGTTTGTTTTTCTCGACATTTTTTGTTATTTATTTAAAAGCTTCACGTCATTTGTCCCGTAATACGCAATCCTTTGCTGTTCTGCGTATTCGTTAGAACAAATAATAATAAATCTTCATCACGGTTTTTGCAAATATTTTAAGACTATCAAAAAAGAAAAGCATTGTTCTTATTACTAAGGCTAATGTAAATAACCCGTTTCCCTATATGGACCTCAATTACTGTTGTAAATACTATTTATCTTAATAACGATAACAGTTGTTTAAGTGTACAAACGAAGGCAATAATATAGTGCTTCATATCACGTGTCAACGCGTACTGTTCGGTCAAAGCTGACCGATCACAATAAAGCAGAACGGGCCGTCGTTATGTCTTTTGTTGTATATTCTCACCCACTACATGATTATCAAATTGAGTGGATGCTTGTTAGCGCTTTCCGGTGATTTAGCGTGTGACAATTGACATTTACCGTGCCGCGCAGTGACAGCCACTAATGTCATGTAATGTAACCTGACAGTAGTTTCGACCTAGACGGGACAGTTTACTTATAATGAGAAGTATAGGTAATTATTAATGTGTAGTTGTTGGAGGGCTGTTTAAATAAATGAACCACTTGAAGAAAAGTGTTAATTGATATTAATAATTCAGAGTTTGAGCTTATAAATAACATAATAGGGTTGCGTGGATTAAGAAAAGATCCATCATTTACTTATAAAAAATTATACTATTTACATTCTCGGAAACCATATTATTTTATTACACTTCATCACTACCAAAACTGACATTTTACTAAATATCGCCTATACACGTAAGAAGTGACACTTCTTTATGACCTTATTTTTCGAAAAAATATATACTAACTTTACAGAAATTTGTTTAATAAATAACAATTAGATAAAGTTTAACAAAAGGCTTTTATGATTGTGTGAGCATGGGTATCCGGAAGCTATAGCTGGTTCGGCTGTCGCGTGTCAGTATAATAAAAAAAGAAATTCAATAATCGATAAGACTAAAACTAGCACTTACCATCAACGGTGGTGTATCTCACTGAAA
The DNA here is from genome assembly GCF_905147105.1 of Pieris brassicae. Taxonomy (NCBI): domain Eukaryota; kingdom Metazoa; phylum Arthropoda; class Insecta; order Lepidoptera; family Pieridae; genus Pieris; species Pieris brassicae. The sequence goes on from NC_059669.1 coordinate 3,204,192, forward strand.
CACTGGATCCTTCAATGATGAATCAAAAAAAAGTAAATGCTATACGGTATGCGGTATATATTTAGTGCGCACGCGACAGCGGTTGAGATGTAACTCCCTTGCGCGATTACGCCGGTACACCTCCTAGGGTTAGTGTGTCAAAGTCGAATCGACTATTGTCATCCTTCTTTGATTGACACCGATTTAGCGCGAACAATTATCATTGACATAAATACAATTATTTCATTTTACCTTATTACTAAGAATTTCATAAATTGTAATAGAATTATTACTATCATATCATTACGATAACATGGTTATTATATATTTTTTATTAATGGCTTCGAATCAAATTTGGTAGAGAAAAGAAAAAGATGGCGCGTAACGGAAAAATGTGAGGCGTAATGGAATAATGTGACGCGTGACGGAATAATGTGACGCGTAACTGAAAAATGTGGCGGTAATTTTTTTACAACGCCTATAAAGAAGTTTCAGTTCAAAAACTATAAAACATTGATAATCGGTTGTCGTAAAGTACAAAGTCATTTGCATTAATTTGACGATTTTAAATGAAAAAGGTTAATTAAAAGAACTTTCATAATTCTCACCTAACTTTTGGGTTACCCGTTCGTAATTTTTGCGCTCATGACTTTTCTTTTGTAATTAGAAAAGTACAAACGATTAAAACTTTTATAATTGTCGAAGGGGAAGGTAAATTTACTTCACAATGAACAATGAACACAGATAATAAAAAACTTTGAAATTTTATAACTTGAAAAAAAACTGCCTTTTTGGAGTCAACGCATATTAAGCATTTTACATTTTTAAGTATTTACTCCTGAATGGTAGATCCACATGTGAAGAATGTAGTGGGCTTATTTCCAAATCGATAAGTATTTATTAATTAGAGACTAGAATAGAGCCCAGATAAAAATTGTTACTGTGATTTTATTTGTTGTTGTATCATTTGATGCTTCATGACTTTATATAGCCCTTATTTATAAAAGTGAAATAAGTGTAATAAGTTTCAAGTAAAATTCATTTAAAACAATTAACTGAAAAATACACTAACATTTATTCAATAACAAAGTTTCTTATTTATATTAACTAATCTTGTGTAACGAAAATAATTAAATATACTAAACGATATTTACTTATTAAAATGCAGGTATAAAAATCATATAATATTTTTTGGAATGTGTGTCAGTCTGATCATTCATCATCAAATCAAAATTTTGTCTATGGCACCTATTGGCAAACGTTGACACCTCGATCATACGTAACAGACGGCGATGCTGTGCTTGGGCATAACGTACTTGAAATAACTTCTTTTTTGAGTCGGTTTTAAATACTCACCTATGTAAAATTTTATAATCATTATATTTTGCTAGAAGTTAAACTGCCATAAAAACGTCCCGAATACGAAATTCATTTAAAATCATGATAAAAGTTTGTAAATCTTATCTGTAAAACAATGGATTATTGAAGAAACGGATGCAATCTGAGGCCAATACCCACTAAATTTGTATTATTAGTAGGTACTGTCTTAGTAATATATCAGCCTTCTGTATTTGACACATGTCATAGATTTTTAGGTTAGAGACACGCCGGTTTACCCACAATGTTTGCCTTCTCCGTAGGAATAAGTGCTAACTGCGTACATAAAAAGAAAGTTCCATTGGTGCACAGCAGTGATTCAAACGCACGACCTCTGGAATCGGTAGCACGTGTATGTTACTAGTTAAACACTGCGAAGAATTCATAATATAAATTTCTTTTTATCAAAGTCGTAATCGAAGAAAGAAGATTTCTCATACCCTTTAAATATCTTATGTTATTATACGTATTAATATTTACATAACATACAATTCCCATTACGACTTCATGTGGAAGCTAGCATCACACATATGAAAGAGTAAAAATGTCAATTTACATAATACATCTTGACAATGTATTTTTATTTCACTTACAAAGTTTCTAATTCTAATTTTATGAGCGACATAAAAATTTAATTCCTGTGACACAGTGACTGTTTTAGGTTGGTAGTAAAGTGCTCGGGTCGAATTGTTTTACTGTAAAAATGTTGAATATTTATTTTTATTACTATAGATATTTGAACGAGTTCCTAGTGAAGTATTATACTCAGTATTCATTTTAAAAGGGGATTATCATAATACGTTAAAAAGAAATTAAGTTTAGTCAAACTCATTTTTTTAAAATATATAACAAGTGCTAGATTAACCTCGAGAGAACAGAAGCAATTGCTACAAGCCTCACCCCAAAGGGGGCCTCGCCTATGCAATCCTGCTCACCAGCGCAAGTGTATATTTTTTTATTATCCGAGTCTTAACTGATCTATTTCACTATTAAATACTAACAAAATTCTAAGAGGCAGATGTGAAATAAATTTATATTTGGCACACTATTTTGTATTAGTTAATATTATATAATTGACACAAATCAATTGTCATGTATGTAATATAGTGAGGACTTACATGTAAGATACTTACACAGCTAATGTAGCAATTTTGGATCATCTACGTAGTTGGTCCCAAAGTTCTATCACTGGCACGTTACTTTTAAATTTCGAACATGATTTTTTTTTTAAATATCGCATTCTATTTATGAATGTTTGACTATTTTTTTAAAACAAAAAACAATCACTTTCCGCTTTTTCTATTACTTATATAATGTACTATACATTGGTATAAATTAAAAACTGATTAACCGATTACGTATATTGTCTATACTAATACATATTTGTATAACTACTAAACCTATTTTAAGCATTACTACGATAATGGGACACTGGCTGTCTGTGTTTTATTAAATAATAAGATCGAGTTTTTTCCTCTAAAATTAAATAAAAAAAATAGGTAGGTATCATGCAAAATAAATCATATACATATAGGTATTCACGTTCAATAAAATCATAAAATACGACCTGGTTAGTAAAGGTAAACTAACCAGTTAACATATAGTAAACTAACCAGGTCATAGATTTTCGATTCAATCGAAAAAAATCGATTTCACCTCGTAAAAAGTGTGTTGTTTTTTCAAATAGAATAAAAATTAGTAGATGGCGCACACTGTACTACGCGATTTGATATGAAATTTTATTGAATCTTTCTTTTCAATTGTATACTTACGTATTACACATCTATTCTTAGTGTGTTAGGTTAGTTTTTGGTAATGGTATTTATTTACTCGGTAATTATAATATTATGTGGAGCGCTGGTGCAAATGAGCGTAGTGTTCTAGTCTCAATGGAACGATGGCGACTGACTGGTAAAACGAATTACGAACGTATTCCCGAAGTGCGATAGAGAGCGACTATACAGTCCTTCGCGGAACAAAAGTGAGTAAGTTCTCAGCCAAACTAATGTTAATTAATAATTTTTGTTTCAATTATACTTGCCATGATTTAATAAAAACGAAATTAGACAAAATTTGTAGGGAATTTTGTGTTTAATTAGAGTCAGCGATTGAAATTGATTTTAAACATCACGTAGATAAAATCAGATCTACGATGAGTGATTTTGATTTATGCTTTAAGGTAGCGTGATTCTAGAGCTTTCACAAATATATTTAAATACAACAGAACAGCAAAAAACTCGTAAATATAAGCTATCTAGCAAATAGATGCTTCATGAAATTTAAAAACTCGCCCTATTTATACCCAACTGGGGTATCCGATATTTTTTATCATCATAAGTTATTTATTTTTAAATTATTATTAATTTATAAATAAAATAATTTAACCTAAAAAAGCTTTAATATTCACTTGGAAACATAATTTACCGATATAATGAAATCATTAAGAACGACTCATTACAAATCTTACATTTTTAATTAGTTCTGAAAGAAGATCCCACAATATTTCACCCTCCGAGAAATGTCTGGGAAAATAATAAAATTGAGCGATATTCCGCATAAATCAAGCAAGTAAATTAGTATAAAAGAAAAAATACCATTAAGCCAGTCACTTGGAAGATCAGTACTGTGATTTGATTCATGAAATTCATTTCAGTCCCAATGTTATAACTTTTCGAATAAGTTACGTGGGTTAATTCACATTTTGTTTTATATCCATGAAAAAAGCGCCAATTATGGTATGAATTTTGAAATCACAGCGAACACGATAGAGTTATTACCTTTATAAAGTCATTTAAACTAAATTACGCTAAAATTACAGTTAAACTGGCAGTACAGGAATGTACCGATTGAGGTAATGTTAGGATTTTAGCTCGGAAATCTAAAGTTTATTCTTTAGGTAAATTGAGTTGTATTCTTGAACCGTATAATGGTGTATAATATTGTTATTGTCCTTGGATTATATTGTACATTCATAACTCGACGTTTTTAATACTTTTTTGGTAATTGTAATCATTTGTTTTGGTTTCATTTACGCTAAAATTATTTATATGGGATTATAGGATTAAGCTGTTTAACTATATAATTATTATTTATGTAATAATATTTTATAATTAACTAGCGAGCTGTACAGACGTCCTGCATGCAAGCAATTAGGATATTAAACAGTATGAGAGTACCGACTGCAGTGCCATCTGACGGGCTGATTTGTAAACCATCCAGGGCGGCACCCAAACGCATACAAAAAAATCTGTGCGTGTACTATTGTACACATATAAGAAGTGAAACTTCTTTATGACCTTATTTTTCGAAAAATGATCTACTATATATCTATCTATGCAACTTTACAGAAATTGTTTAGTAAAGTTAAATTAGATAAAGTTTAACAAAAGGGTTTTATTATCATAGGCATGAATACAAATTCTACAATTATTTCATTTTACCTTGTTCCTACTAAAATAATTACTGAATTTCATTAATTGTCATAGAATTATGACTATCATTGTTATAGTTATTGTATATTTTTGTTAATAATGGCTTCGAATCTCTTCGAATCAACCGTGGTAGGGGCAAGAAAAAGATGGCGCTTAACAGAAAAAGGTGACGGTAATTTTTTTTCTAACGCCGATAAAGAAGTTTCACTTCAAATATACTTCAAATCGGTCCAGCCGTTTAAGAGCGTATTTACGCGTACTTTTTACCTTTCATTTTACAGTAGAATATATATATATATATATGTCGCAGATTCAACACAATTAATAATTGCAAAATTGGTGTTACTACCGTCGTCCGACATTATAACACAATCAGTGCGCACGTCCGGCGCAGGCGACGTTCGAAACTCAAGTGACTAAAGAATTCACTTACTGCCACGAAACAGTCGCACCACTGACATTTGGTAGATCACACAGACTAGGTATTGTCAATTGTCAACGTTGACAGTCTACCTTACCATACCACTACTAACTTCAGAGTGGCGGGAATTTTAAAATATTCATTCTCCGACACGGCCATTCTGACAGCCAACGCGCTCTCGCGTTGTATCTTTGTCACTCGGACAGTCGGTATGTCGATACTACAACACCTCAGTGTCACAGCTATCGGTGCCATCCGATAGTCTACAACATTTGATCAGCGTAAAGCGTAGCAGCTTTCAACGAACTGATTGGTGTGATTCTTTTTCCGGGACAAAGCGACTGAGCTTTCAATCCTCCAGAGCCTTAAAGCGTAGTAGCTTTCAAAGTATTCAGACAAAGCAATACAGCTTTCAGTCCAATCATGTCGAAGCATGGAAGGTTTCAAAGAGCTTGGACAAAGCGACTTAGCTTTCAATCCTCCAGCGGCTTAAAGCGTAGAAGCTTTCAAAGTATTCAGACAAAGCGACATGTTATTCAGCCCGATTATATCTTAAAGCGTAGTAGCTTTCAAAGTATTCAGACAAAGCGATACAGCTTTCAGTCCAATTTTATCTTAAAGCGTAGTAGCTTTCAAAGTATTCAGACAAAGCGATACAGCTTTCAGTCCAATTATATCTTAAAGCGTAGTAGCTTTCAAAGTATTCAGACAAAGCGATACAGCTTTCAGTCCAATCATTTCGAAGAATGGTAGGTTTTAAAGAGCTCGGACAAAGCAACTTAGCTTTCAATCCTCCAGGAATTATTTTCATGTGATGTTCAATCTCTTCACACCATTGTGACGCAGTGAATTGACTCTCATGCGGATCAAAAGATGGCAGAAATATTTCCTAGCAGCTGCGGCAGATGTAGATGGCTGTGGGATAGGATCCTGGAAGCTGGTATCATATTCTTGAGGAATAATGACCACGCCTCGGGTGATGATAGCGTGCCACGTTCATTGCGGCTTGACGTGGACGGATCGTTATCCACTTAGTCCCGAGTTGCATTAGGCGTGAAATATCCATTACTCAACGTACTGGCCGTTGCTACAGTCACGGAGGATGAGTTTGGGACCGATCCCACTTCTGATGTCGCAGATTCAACGCGATTAATAATTGCAAAATTGGTGTTACTACCGTCGTCCGACATTATAACACAGTCAGTGCGCACGTCTGGCGCAGGCGACGTTTGAAACTCAAGTGACTAAAGAATTCACTTACTGCCACGAAACAGTCGCGCCACTGACATTTGGTAGATCACACAGACTAGGTATTGTCAATTGTCAACGTTGACAGTCTACCTTACCATACCACTACTAACTTCAGAGTGGCGGGAATTTTAAAATATTCATTCTCCGACATATATATATATATATATATAATTAAATCTATATATATATATATATATATATATATATAGATTTAATTTGACAGCACTGTCCCAGGGTTACTATGATATAATATAACATTGTCAATATATATAATTAGAATAGTTTTAATTTGAAAAATTAAAATCAGCCTCTAATCTCTGTCGAACTTATAAATGTCTTACAAATGGTGACTCTAAAATATAAGAAAAAATATACTTTTTGATTGAAGGGTCTATGTATAATGCAAGTGTAAAAGTTAATTTATATTAATGATCGTTAAGGTATATAATATATAATTAATTACGAACAATTTAAAAACTTATATTCACTAAGGCTCCGTGACCCAAACAGTGTCTTGGCCTTCGAAACGAGAACCTTCCAGTGAGCGTACTGTGTCACTTCCGCTAATTGCTAGCTTTCAGCTCCAGCAGGACTCGACTCTGTCAACCGATACCTGGGCCGGCATTATACAATATTGTTTAACATTTAAAACTTATTATATAGAACTTCTTATGAGTATTAATAATAGTTAATACTATATCTCCTTAATAGAATAATAGTATTATACCATTAATAGTTTTTATTACTACATAAATCATAAAGAGTTTAAATAAAATTAAATTGCACACAGGAGTCATAGTTTACGCTATATGTCGACAACGAAGTCTGTGCGCATTGTTATACGAGTCCGTTGATTTAAATTAAAAAAAAAAGAAATATATATTAGGTCCTTATATATGAAACTGGCGTTTGTTGATTTATTTGAGTAAGATTGCAAAAATTAATCATTGTATTCACTATTTCCTGTCATTTGAATGAGCGATCGAGCCGCCATCTTGTCGAGGCGCCAAATCGTCTTTACCTCACTCTGCTCCAGGTCATTTCTGATTCATTTCAATTTGTATCGTGGTAGGAAGCAGACATATCACTTCCAAGTTAAACAGTGAATATATTTCTTTATTACGGATACTGTGTGTGTATAATTTCCGTGCCCAAACAAGAATTACAACAGGTTATGGGCCCAGTGTGCGCAAAAATATCATTGTGAAATATATTCTGAAATTAAATAATACCCGTCGCCAGTGTGATTATAAAAATGGATTTAAAATTAAAACGTAATATAAAACCGTTTGACGGCGAGAAATACAGCGTTTGGAAATTTAGAATACGAGCCTTATTGAGTGAAATAAATGTGTTGAAAGTGATTGAGAGTGACCCAATTATCAGAGATAGCTCATGGGAAAAAAGTAACCGAATCGCAAAAAGTATAATCGTTGAATATGTATCCGATTCATACCTTGGATTTGCAAAAGAAGACATTACGGCGAAAGATATTATACATAGTTTGGACGCCTTATATGAACGTAAAAGTATTGCTACCCAATTAGCCTTAAGGAAAAAGTTGTTGGTCTTGAAATTACAAAGTGATGTTAGTTTGATAAAACATTTTTCTCTGTTTGATGATTTAATCACGGAATTACTCGCGGCTGGCGCTAAACTCGAAGAAACCGACAAAGTCGCCCACTTACTTTTAACCCTACCCGCAACATATGACGGTGTTATAACTGCCATTGAAACTTTATCGGAAGATAATTTGACTTTAGCATTTGTTAAAACAAGACTCCTTGACCATGAGGTCAAATTAAAGAACGAATATAATGACACAAGTGTTAAAGTACTGCAAGTTTCTACTGAAAATAAGGGTCAGTTTAGAAAAAGAAAATTTGAAAATCATACACCCAATAACTATTTTCAAAGGGATCATAAAGCAAAAAGGAAGTCAAAGTTTATAAAATGTTTTCATTGTGGCCGGAAAGGACATGTGAAAAATGACTGTTATTATTTTAAGCGAATAAATCATAAAAAAAAACTACGGATAGGCCGAGAACAGTGCAGACAGTTGAAGTTGATATTAATCAGCCATCCACATCATCAGCTGACGCGTCTGGTTTTGCTTTCATGGCTGGTGACTACAATTCGGGTGCAACCGCAAGCCAAATAACATTTTTATTGGACTCAGGAGCATCTGACCATATTATAAACAGGGAAGATTTGTTTAGTTATTTGATTGATTTGCCTATTACTATAAAAATTTCAGTTGCTAAAAGCGGTGAATATATTTTAGCTAAGAAAAAAGGAACACTACATGTCAGCAGCAATATGGGTTTTCGAGGAACACTAGAAGACGTTCTTTTCTGCCCCGAGGCGCCCTACAACTTGCTATCTGTTTCGAAGTTGCAACAGGCTGGAGCTACTGTCATATTTGATCACAGAGGTACCCGCATATGTAAGCAAGGTAAAACAATTATGAGAGGTAAGTCAGTTAATAATTTAATTACTTTAGATTTTGAAGTATATTTAAATGTGAGCTGCCCTGTTTCCCAGGCATGTAATGTTACATGTAATAATTACGATTTATGGCATCAGCGCCTAGGGCACATAAGTAAAAATAAGTTTTTGCAATTAAAAAATAATAAAATGATTTTTGACATTAATTTAATTGACAAAGTGATAACAAATGATAATTTATGCGAATATTGTATTTATGGGAAACAGAGTAGGCTACCATTTAATCACAGCAAGGACAAAAGTTATATTGAACGACCGTTATATATTGTCCACACCGACGTTTGTGGTCCTATCACTCCTTCAACAATAAATAACAAAAACTATTTTGTTTTGTTTGTTGACCAATATACTCACTACTGTGTTGTGTATCTATTAACACATAAATCAGATGTGTTCTCTGTTTTCAAAGATTTTGTGTCAAAAAGCGAAGCGAAGTTTAATTTAAAACTAGTTTATTTATATTGCGATAACGGTGGAGAATATTTATCTACTGAAATGAAAAAATATTGTGTTGAAAAAGGAATAACTTATCATTTAACTATTCCAAGAATGCCACAATTAAATGGTGTTTCGGAGCGAATGGTAAGAACTATAACTGAGAAAGCTCGTTGTATGATAAATGGTGCAAATCTTTCAAAATTATTTTGGGGTGAAGCTGTTTTAACTGCTGTGTATTTGATTAATTTAACCCCGACAAATGCTTTAAAATTATCCAAAACACCATTTGAAATGTGGCATAACAAAAAACCACAAATAAAATATTTAAAAGTTTTTGGTTCAACAGTTTATGTGCATGATAAGTTACATAAGACAAAATTCGATGTTAAGTCATGGAAAGGTATTCTTGTGGGATACGAACCAAACGGTTATAAAGTTTGGAATCCTGAATGCGAAAAATTTATTACTGTCAGAGATGTCATAGTAGATGAGACAAATTTTCTTCAATCCAGGCCTGCGTTGCGACCTGAAGAGAATATAGTAAATTCTCATGATAATGTTAACATTGACAACATTTCAAAGTCAATGAAGTCTCAAAATACTGACAGATATAAATCAGATACCTGTAAATCTGATGATTATGAAGTTCCTCAGAAAATTCGCAAAACTAACCATGACATCGTCGAATTTGAACAACCAAATGCACATTCTGATGATCTTTCAGTGGTCGTAAATAATGAGGACACAACCAGTTGTATTGAACCACGTAGGAGTGATAGGCTTAAAAGTCGTCCCCCTATTTCTTATATAGAAATCGATGATAACCTTATGTATGCTAGTTCAATTTTGTGTAAAATACCAAATTCGTTTCAAGAGATTAAAACACGAGACGATAAGAGCTCATTGGGAAGGTGCAATTAAAGAAGAATTAAATTCTCTATTTTTAAATAAAACATGGACTTTAGTACCACGGCCAGATAACAAAAATATTATAGATTGCAGATGGATTTTTAATATAAAAAATGATGAATTCGGAAAGCCTTTACGCTATAAAGCTACACTCGTTGCTAGGGGTTTTAGCCAGGAATATCTCATAGACTATAATGAGACTTTTGCACCTGTTGCAAGATTTATTATTGCTTTTGCTAATCAATATAATTTACTTGTACATCACATGGACGTAAAAACTGCATTTCTTAATGGGGTACTACAGGAAGAAATATATATGAAAGTTCCAGAAGGGGTGTCTTGCAAAAATGGTTATGTGTGTAAATTAAATAAAGCATTATATGGGCTAAAGCAAGCCGCTAGATGCTGGTTTGAAATTTTTGAACAGTCTCTTAGGCGGGAGGGTTTTCAGAATTCATCAGTAGATAGATGTATTTATATACTAAATAAAGGAGATATACAGAAAAATATATATGTGGTACTTTATGTTGATGATTTGATAATAGTGAGTGCTAATGTAAATACAATAAACAGTTTTAAAATATATTTAATGAGTAAATTTAAAATGACAGATTTACATGAAATTAAATTATTTCTTGGAATTAAAATAACTCGTTGCGATGATATGATAATGCTAGATCAAAGTGCTTATATTAAAACAGTTTTAAATAAATTTTGCATGCAGGATTGCAAACCTGCAACTACTCCTATGGATAGTAAACTCAATTATGAAGCACTAAACTCAGAAGAAAATTACACTACTCCATGTCGCAATTTAATTGGTTGTCTAATGTATATAATGTTATGTACTCGACCTGACTTAAGCACTAGCGTTAATATATTAAGTAGGTACACAAATAAAAATAATAAAGAATTGTGGCAATGCCTCAAAAGAGTGCTTAGATATTTAAAAGGCACAACTGATTTTAAATTATGTTATAAAAGGTGCGAATATAATAACATCTTAACTGGGTATGTGGACTCCGATTGGGGAGGTAATGATGTAAATGATAGAAAGAGTACAACCGGGTATATATTTAAATTGTTTGAACATTGTTCAATAACCTGGACAACAAAGAAACAATTGTCAGTAGCAGCCTCCTCCACAGAGGCTGAGTATATGGCCTTATATGAAGCCGTTAGAGAGGCTTTATGGCTTAAATCTTTGGCAAGGAGTATTCATATTGATATATCCACTCCTATTGTTATATATGAAGACAATAACAGCTGTATAAGCATAGCAAATAATCCGACTAATCATAAGCGGACAAAACATATAGATATTAAATATCATTTTTCTAGGGAACAAATAGAGAAAAATGTAATAAAGCTAAATTACATTCCCACAGGTCAACAACTTGCAGATGCGTTAACAAAACCATTACCAGCGGTTACGTTTCATGAAATGAGGAGAAACATGGGTTTACAATAATAATATTTAATGAGTTGGCTACTATTTGTTATTAATTTAATTATTCTGTTATACTCATTGTGTTCTAATAATTATATCTAATGTATATAATGTATCGAATTTAAGATGATGAAATGATCTGATAAGGTTTTTCTGGGTTTTCCCTTATCCGAGCAACAAATGTTGGATCATTATTTTTGTATTTTCCCAGACTCGCTTGGAAGTTATATAGTTCTGTTTAGGCATTTGATTTGTACAAGAATTAATTTTTGAGGGGGCGTGTTGATTTATTTGAGTAAGATTGCAAAAATTAATCATTGTATTCACTATTTCCTGTCATTTGAATGAGCGATCGAGCCGCCATCTTGTCGAGGCGCCAAATTGTCTTTACCTCACTCTGCTCCAGGTCATTTCTGATTCATTCCAATTTGTATCGTGGTAGGAAGCAGACATATCACTTCCAAGTTAAACAGTGAATATATTTCTTTATTACGGATACTGTGTGTGTATAATTTCCGTGCCCAAATAAGAATTACAACAGCGTTTTGTATGGGAGGAACAAAAAGTCGAATATTTTTAAATATAATATATTTAATTAATTAAAGTATGAACCATTGTTTTCTATGCACTTTTGCCATCTCATAGGTAGTTCATTGATCCCTTTACTAAAAAAACCATTCGGACGGGAATCAATAAAATCTGTGAAGGCGATTTGGACTGCCCCATCAGAGTTAAATTTTTTCCCTTGCAAGAGTCCAAGTAGTCCAAATTCTGAAAGTCCGAATTTAGTAATCTGTTGGAGCAAGGTCCGGGGAGTACGGAGGATGTCTTAGACATTCCAATTGAAGCTCTTCTAATTTGGTAGCCGTCTGTTGTGTGTTTGACAATAGACATCAGCCGTAATAGTCTGGCCAGATTTGAGAAAACTTCAATGAACAATACCGGCACTAGTCCACCAAACGCTTACAAGTAACTTTTTTGGGGTTAATTTTCGCTTGGGACAGGATTTGGCTGGCTGGACAGGATCCAACCACTGCGCTGAGCGCTTCCGATTATCGTAAAGAATCCATTTTTCATCACAGGTAATGATTCGGTTTAAAATACCTTCAGTATTGTGCCGGTTCAGTAATGTAACGCAGCAGTCGACGCGCGTTTGCCGCTTTGCTTCAGTCAAGGAGGTACCCACCTTTCAATCTTCTTTTAATCTCCCCAATTTGTTTCAAGTGAATTTAAACAGTTTTATCACTAACACCGCAGCCTGCAGCTAACTCGGACGTGGTTTGCGATGGATCCGCTTCCACAATAGCCTTCAATACTTTATTATCAACTTGGGTCTCAGGCCGTCCACGGGGCTTCTTCAGCAGGTCGAAATTTCCAGAACGAAAACGTTGGAACCAAAAACGAACTGTGTTTTCTTTTGCAACATGACCGCCATACACATCATTCGCCCTTCGAGTCGTTTCCGCAGCACTAGTGCCACGGCGGAACTCGTACTCGTAAATAATGCGATACTTTAAGTTTTCGATTTTGTAAAGTGAGTGACGCAAACAGAAAAAAACAGAAGAAAAAACAAATGAATGACGGTCATCGAAGTACAAATACATGAGTAAATTGCTGTACAAATTTGAATTTGGAATTCCTTACCAAAGAGGAGAACATCGTGATTAAAGTGGCCAGTACGAAATACGCCAATTTCATATGTAAGGACCTAATATATATATATATATATTTTTTTATTAATATATTTAATTCCTTGAATGATTAAAACAAATACAGGATCAAAATACTCGTAACTAGAATTATTGAATAAAACAACCGTTTTGGATAATATCTCGAAACATACTGAAAGCTTCAAACCGGAGTAGTTTCTATCTCATTTAAGATTTATGACTGTCTTTAGTATTATGTTCGCATTAAGGCTTACATCTTAGGGGTATAACAGCACGTTAGAAAAATCCCTTTAGCCGACCCTAGTTACGGAGGACCTCGCTAAACCACAAAACCACTTGGCTAAAATGAGATATTTTAAAAACTAAAATTTTATATTTAAGCATCTAAAATAGAGATCACTTAAAAAAGATATGTATGAATATCTGAAAACGCATTTTGTGACCCCAAAAATGCTCCTATATGGCGACAATGCAGCTTTTGTTTCATGACCGTTATTATTAACAAGAAAAATAATACAGCCCGCGAATTACACGTGAGATTGTTCCATTGTTAACGTTTTGCACTTTTCACAATAAGTTTTTTAATATTAACTCGAGTTGTTTATATTAGTTTTTATAAGAAAAATGCTGACGGTACGCAGACTTTGGCTTTTAATTACTTTATAATAACTTGCTTTATTTAAAGTGCAGAACAACCAACTTTGTGAAATACTCACAAAGTTGGTTCTTTTAATGAATCAAATCTTACTTACTTACTTATATTACTTCTCAATCATTAGCGATGGGATCTATTCTGTCGCTTTGCTCTCTTTAAAGCCTACTTGAACAATCGTAGCTGTTTCATAATAAAATTTGTATTAATTCGTAGCAATTCCAGACTTATATCTTTGTAGCACAGTCCTTCCTGTTGTGGCTTAATAATTCGTTGTATCGGAATCTTAGATTGATTAGTTATGTCATCTGGTCGGATAAATTCATTATAATAATTAAAAAAATATTTATATATAAAATTCATGCCATTCAGACTCAGTTGAGCAACAGCAATTATTATTAAATGTTTTTAATTCTGACAGTTTGATCATTGATTAGACAGTTAGTATTTAAAAGGAAATTGGTTACCAATAGCGAAAATCAAACCAAAACTGTGTATATTACTTTTGGGTGCGACCTTTACCTATACCTAAGGACCGTGGAGCTGGTGGTATTAATTGATTAAAAATGCAAGTCTTTATACACGGTGGTCAATGTTAGACTAACTCTTGATATTTAATACATCCTTATAAAACGCCTTATGTGATCAAATAATAGAAACTAAGCAGTTGCGTTCCGGATATATGTGCGTACAATGTAACAACATTTATAAAATAATATTTAAAAAAATAGAGTATTTGAAATATATAATTTTTATCATAAACAGAGACTCAATAAAATATTATGTATAAAAATATTCATCCAAATTTGAAACAATAATTTGCGAAGTAAAAAATTATCAGAGCGCAATGCGATAGCCTAGTTTTTTGGATTGTGATATTACTTTGGAACAATAACTTTGTATATTATGATTTGAAAAACAATTTGGGAAATTGAAACTTTTTATATTTAATACTTGAAATGATCTACGAAATTTTCGGGATTTAACATTTTACTCCCTCTGCTAGTTGCACGCATCAACTGTCCATTTACACACTCAAGACGAGATAGTAATAGAGAGACGTTGTCTTCAGACCCTTACGAAAATGTTCCAAATGGTCATGCGTGGCCTCGATAATAGGACAGAAACATAATATTTATGTTATACATATAAAAAGAGACCAAACTTTCGAAATAATAACAAAAGAACGTAAGGGCCCTTCCTATAATAAGATGGGTGGTTCGAAAATATAATTTTTAGTCTATGATTATAAACGTCACATACTAGACCATAAAATGCTCACGGTGAAATTCCATTGGCAGCGGCTACTTTTGAATTGGACACATTAAACTCGAAATTGCATCGTCCCATGTTCGACCCCGAATTAGCTTAATATTTTTGTATCTTCTTACGGTACGGATCAACTGAGCAAATAATATATAATAGCCAGTATTAATTAAGTATGTAATACAAAAAGTTTGGAACGAATTTTTTATCAGTTTTATAGGGTAAATGTTGTAATGAACATTATTTTAACGGAGCCTTTCAATTAATATTTCATTTTAATAGCGTTTTTATCATGTATCGGACAGGCTTTAATTAGTATTCAAGTTTTATAATCAATATATCCAGGAGCTCTTTGAACAAGAAATTCTTCACATTGAAAGTAATTTCTATTTTATAGGTTAGTATAAATATTTTATGGACCAGGGTGATTGCCTTTACCTAGTGTTGGTCTAGTGGCTTCACTCTCTGGCCATGCGACTCTCATTCCTGAGTTCATAGGTTCGATCCGTGGCTGTGCACCAATGGTCTTTCTTTCTTTACGAGCGAATGTTAAATACCTTTAATCCGGTTAAAAAAATTGTTTTCTTTCAATATTTTGTAAATGTTAAATTTCGGATACAAGTTATGAAAACAAATCAAGATTTATATTGTTAAGTCATAATCAATATCACATGCTACTGCTTCTAAATCGCTAGATTAAATTAAAACTAAGCTTTGTTTGATGAGTGCTTTGTTTGATTTGATTGATAAATTAATTTTCTTTACTTTTCGTATCAACACTTTTTTTATACTAGGCAACTTGGTTTCGACAAAAAATGTTTAATCTTCACAACATCTGTTTCATATGGTTTCTATTCTATGGGAATGGCACTGTAGAAAAATACGACGGACGTCAAAATATCGAAGCGTAAATGTGGCTATGATCGCGACGGTTCGTAATAAATGTATCTTAACGCAATCTATCGCTGTATGTTATAATACTATGGTTAGATAATGTATAATAATAGCGCGCTTAATACACAAGCAAAATGTTTAGTGCAGCTACTCTATACGTTGCTATTATTACCTAAATATAAAAATATAAGTGTTTTTCTTACAACTTATTAAATCTTAAATAAATCCGTTTTCCTCCCAATTCTAATAATATATATAAATTTATTTACCAATGATAACAAGTATTCAAAGTAATGTAACAATATGCGTAATGATTATGATAATAGCATTCCCATTTTACGAAAATGAATATCGATCGTGTAGGTACGTAAGTACCGATTGAAATATTCTACTTTGTTTGAGTCTCTTTTACTTTTTAATAATTTAATAAATCTTTGAGTGTCGCGTCTATTTATATTTGCCGCACTTGCATGCTAGCATGCAGCCGCTATTCAAAGATTGGCCGAGGTTGCCAAGCCTAGGCATCAGGCCGTAGGAAAGATTTTAAAGCAATATATTTGCGGCGGTTTTTGAAACAGTTGAAAATATTACGTAAATATTTGTAATTTGAATACAATTTCTGACGTCCATCGTCAAAGGTTGTCTTTTCTTTAATTGTCTTTGCTAATAGGTGTATATTATGTTTTTGTTTGTTCTGTTTTTATATAACACATATTACACCGATGTATCATTAATTGATTAAGATATTTAAATGACTCTTAAAGCAAGTTCCTCAAAATTGTGTACTAAATATTAACATATTTTTAATATTTTGATACTTCATTGAAATTGATTGTTTTACAATATACCATTAAAAAGAGTTTAAAAAAGAATGTGTGCGTGTACTAGTGTACACACGTAAGAAGTGAAACGTCTTTATGACCTTATTTTTCGAAAAATGATCCAATATATGCAACTTTATATACATTGGTTAAATAAAGTTAAATTAGATAAAGTTTAACAAAAGGCTTTCATTATCATAGACATGAATACAAATAATACAATTATCTCATTTTACCTTATCACTACTAAGATTATTACAGAATTTCATTAATTGTAATACAATTATTACTATCGTTGTTATCGTTATTATATATTTTTGTTATTAATGAATCAACCGTGGTAGGGACACGAAAAAGATAGTACGTAACGGAAATATGTGACGCGTAACTCAAAAATGAGACGGTAATTTTTTTCCAACGCCGATAAATAAGTTTCACTTCCAATCGCTTTCAATAGTCAAGGAATCTAAGGTTTTTTTATGTGTTTCTTTAATTGTCTATTAGTACAGAAGCCTGATCATTGCCTATTAGAAAAAAATACTCACAAACAGTTAAATAATAACACACCACGCTATCTTACTAAAACGCTGTAATACGCAGCCGCATACAGTGTACAGTAAGCTCACGTAGTTTTCACATGCACTACACACGTTAAATGCTCAAATACAAGCACGTATTAAACAGTGTGCAATATACATACACACTGACATCTGCTCTCTCGCTCTGGCTCACAAATTACAGGCGACTATGCTTAGAAGACGGGAGTGGGGACGCTACGAAGTATGACACAAAGAGGAGAGACCGATAATATACAAATTGTATGTATATTTCTGTCTCATTCTTTCCCCTGGCTTCATCCTACACATTTTTGTATTTGTGTCTCTTACCTGTCGTTTTTTCGTTGCATCCGGTTTGAAATCACAACGATTCTAAAGAAGTTTCACTTCAAAAATAAAATTATTTTTTTGTTTCAAAACATTAATTTTAATCTTAAAAGAATTTTACTTATTCCCATTGAAACACTCCTTCAAGATGACACGATGACTAATAGTCTAAGCATTCAAGTCGCGTTACCCCCGAACATAATTTTTCTTCTTACTTTCGTGCAATGTTCTCTTGAATACTTCCTATTGCTTTGATGTTAAATTATTTATTACGTCAAGTTCAAAATTTGTGTTAATTTGTTGATTCAATGGCTTGGAAATTTAATCCCTGATTCGAATACGACCTAACAACACTTTGGGTCAAAAGACGTTTTGAGCTATGTGAATAATCTATAAAATTTAGATTAAACAAACCCAAGTTTGATTTAAAATAATGATTTACATGTTCTTTTCATTGACTGAACTTGCAACTATAGCCTCGCACTATAAACACCACACATACAACGAATTTTCTCTCTCTTTAACCTGCAGCTCATGTACAGTGCCACGGCCTTCTGTGTTGCCAACCACGATCAGTTCCTCCAAGTTCTCATCGCCTCTGCGCATTGTATGGCTGAAATAAGATACAACTCACTTTGGACATATTGTATACAGTCGATTCCGTATGCGGAGTTGGGTCAAGATCAATATATTGGTACGCTTGCCAGTCCACGGTATTCTGAGCATTCGCCGCCACCACAACATCTCAAAGGCTTCGGATCTTTTGCCTTTCTCGAGCCAAGATAATTTACTTCTACTCCATATAAGAAGATAGGGAACACTTGAGCAGTCTTATTTTATATGCTAAATGCATTACTATAAGATAGAGCAGTGTTGGTCAAGTGGCTTCAGCGTGCATCCTTGAGGTCATAGGTTGGATCTCCGGCGGTGCACCAATGGATTTTCTTTCTATGTGCGCATTTAACATTCGCTCGAACGGTGAAACATCGTGACTCAAAAAGTCGACGGCGTGCGTCAGGCACAGAAGGTTGATCACCTTCTTGCCTATTAGATTAATAAATGATCATGAAGCATGTACAGTAATCTCAGGCCCATATCTAAAAAGGTTGTAGGATGAAAATGCATATTTTTTCAGAAAAAGACTAGGTTTTTTATTTCCATTTGAGAAGAGCCTTGTTATCACTAAATGGCAAAAGGAATCTCTTTATAAACGAGAATTGCCAATTTATACCTAATTTGAGCAAGTTTCATATTTAGCAAATTATTGCGAGAATTTAAAAAAGTTCACGAGTCAAAGTTAGCAAGTACAATTGAATGCCGCTTTTTATTGTCATCATTAAAATGTTTAGGACTTTGCGAATGTTTTATACAGTTTTTACAACTGAAAAGTTCCAATTTATATTAACGACCTTTTCAAATTCTTACACCTACTTATTTTATGTTGTTTACCCGTTTTATTTATTTACACTTTTTATGTTTTTTCACATAATATAGAGTGGGCTGTTGACTTGCTAATTAATTCTTTACCAGGCCTTTAGGTTCGGTGTAGTCTGCTGTATAATAAAAAATCTATTTCTGATGACACTTATCCTATCACTGGTCTGTATGCTTTTAGATTATATACCAATTGTTTTGTAACAATAGGTTACATTGATTTTAAATTAATAATATTAAGAACACTTCACAATCAGCACCTCTTCAACTTTCTTTTGCACAATGGCGTTCCCAACGTTTCAAATCTCAAAATTGAAGTTAGCATCGCAACCAATCTACTACAAGTACAAGTTACAGAGTACAAGCGTGGCGAAGACAATTTCTGGTTTACAGATTTTACCCAACTTGCTCTGATACAAACACTTTCTGAGCCTGCCAACCTAAATCTTTTGCTGCGCAGTTTTTGATTTTTTGCTCGATTCACCCTGATGCCACTGTTGAATGTCTGGGCTTAATAATTTCGTCCACCCAGACCCTATCTCCATCTGCTTGACTCGCTACTGTCGCAGGTATCACGTCTTAGGGCTTAGCGACGTGTAGGTTGGTAAGGCTATTTGACGGAGATGTTAAATCTCATGTAATACGCTTCACTTATCCTTAATCTCCATGTATAGGCATGGGCGAATTCACTCCCACAACTACCTCACCATCCTTTAAAAGGCACTAGCGAATACTCTTCATATAGTGACCGTATTAACTCTTCTTTAACAAAGCTCTGTAGGGTTCGATATATTTTAAACGAATTCAACTGTCCAAATTGAGGCTGTACACAACGACACGCGGTGATCACGAGTACGACAAAGTGACCCATACTGTTTGATATTCTTATTTTTTTTTTGTAGCCTGCATGTTTTAACACTAATTGTAAATCTTTACAATTAACTTTAATTTAAGCTAGATTGATTACTAATTGTGTATGCTGTTGTCCGTAATGGAGGGCGCTTTTATGTTAATCTTTCGTAAATAAGTTTTTGAACCTGCATGGCAGCTCCTGTGGACTTTCTTATTTAAATTAAATATATAAACATTGAAAGTATTAACTCATTTTACCAAGGTTTTCTTTTTATTAGATGTCACTTAACAGTGAAGGGGGACAGACATGAACAAAACGGTTTCTACTATTACCTATATAAAAAGAAAATCTAATATATTAAGGAATAAATCTATGAAATTTACTAAATAAAACAGGCTAAATCTGACAAGGCGTGAACAAAACTCATTTCGTAATCACAGCACAGAATAATCCCCAACGCGGATTTAGTTATCCTTTAGCGTTAAAATCTCGAAAGGAATCTCTTTTCAACTTCTGTTGACATGTACTCACTTCCTCGTAATCGTCTCGGGGTCCTATTCTCAACTTCTCGAAAGGAAATTGACCTCCGTCCCGCTACGTGTCTAACATACTAATGCTTTTAGAATAGACCCGGTCTATGGCTTTGAACTAATTTCAAATGTTAGTCAAGAAAAGGTACTTTGCTATGAAACCAATTTCAATGCATAATTAAATCTGTGGCATAATTAATTTTAACTTCGTCTAATGAATATCATTATCTGTGCTTAGATCGCGTTCATCATCAAGCAGGTTGTGGATTAGTCTAGGTAGAATATGAACGGTATTTATTTATTACCATATTATATTATATAAGGCATTAATATATATATATATTAAATTATTTAAAAAATGTGAGTTAGTCCGTCAAAACTATTAAATAGTAACTAAAATTGTACTTCAAAATAAAATCAGATTATACAGTTTTCTGACAAAAATAATTTACCTTGAAACTCATGGGAACCAATCATATGGGAACTAATAAATATGGGACAACATTCAAAATTCAAAAGTATTTATTCATAAAGGTAACACAATGTACACTTATGAACGTGAAAAACAGAAATGCTTCTAATTTTACATTTACTACCAGTTCTCAAATCAAGGGCGTAGAACGGAAGAGAAGAACTGGCAATAAATTCAGAAGCAGGCTGATTATCTAAAAAAATATAGTAGTAGTAACTAACGGAATTAATATAAATATTTCAACGATATAAAATATATTCATTATGGAACAATATTGTACCCGTAATTAAACGTCTTCTTGTCATTATGAATGACTGAAATGCTGATACGGCGTCAGTAATTATCGCCGAATTTGACATAAATAATTTAAAACGTGTTATTCTGAATCATTGTATTTTAATTGGGATTATAAGTACTTGTATTATTTAACAATTTTTTGGACGATTAATATAACAATAACATTATGAACTGAACATACACAAATAAAAAATAAATCTTTTACGCTGCAATATTTTAAATCTTACATTTATGTCTTTTTCTTGAAGCGTTTTTCTAATAACCATCTGTGCCTAACACTCGCCGTCGACTTTTTGAGTCTAAGACATACCAGCATTCTGACGACGTTTTCCTTCACCATACGAGTGAATAAATGCACACAGTCGGAGATCAAATCTACGACATTAGGGATAAGGATAAGGCTGAAGTTACTAGGCCAATACTGATCCATATATACCAAGAAACGCCCCGTCGAAGGTCCTATGTTTAACCTCTTGTAAGATAAAATTAACATTGTATTGAAATAAAATGTAGTATCCCTATCCCTTGTTATTGGTGATTAAATAGAAAACACTTGTTGAAATTCACTGACTATACCTATACGTATATATAGTGAATATTAATTGGATATATATATCTATGGGATAGCTATGAATAAATATAGTATAAACATTTGTCTTTTTTTAATAGTGTCATGTTCACTGTTTGCATATGTTTTAATTGCTTTGTTTTGTTCCAATCTATTTGTCTTATGTATTTTTGCACTTCTTGCGCTTGCCACATTGGAAGAAAAATAAAAGCGATAAGGCCGTGAGTTGCCCTCCTTTTCAATTAATTATATCAAGTGTATTTTATTCAACGGAGTATTAATAAATAAATAAATAGCGATGAATAGATTATCATGAGATCATACATTACAGCAAAAATCTAGTCAACCTTTCAATAGCAGACAGATTTTGGAAAAGAAATGTTCACCTTCTTGCCCTAAAAATATCAATGTGACGCAAAACTGTGCATGACTAACATCCCATTGGTTGGTAGGTGTTATATACTTAAGTTTTTTATTTGTTCACAAGTTACGACGTTTTAAAGTAATTAGAAAAATTAAAAAAATATTACATCTGACGAAAAAGTATTTCTTGACCAATTCTTTATTTCTTCTTGTTACTGGAATTGTCCGTACTCAAATCGAGCCCTCTGTAAGTTCCTTTAAAATTTAGTGCTGCTTCGTTATCTAACTTCCAGAAAACTATCTAAAATAACTCGAAAACTTTCGCGTAGAACAGGTAATTAGCAGGAACACGTTCTTGGCTAATTAATTTTACACGCTTCCTAAGAAAGCAATTTAAATTAACCTTTTTGGGACTAGTTATATTTTAATCTTAAGACTTTGTTTGGTTTAAACATTTAGACAGTTTTACAAGTAAAAAAGCCTTAAGCGGTTTTTCTTATTATAGCGAATTAATGTGTTAATGTGGAATTTGTATAGAATTAAAATTATATATTTTGACCTATTAAACATAATGGATCAAATAGCCTGCTTTGTGTTTCGATTTCTTTTAAATTACCCGGTAAATCTGCTTTTACAAACATGTCCGATAATCTACAACGAGAACAAACGAAGTGGTACCATGCCATCAAACTTTGCTTTGTTCTCATAATAAATATGAAACAGATTAACAATTTACTCAAAAAAAACTTTTTAAATTTAAAATAATATCTATAATAACTATATAAAACTCCAAATGATCACTTGAAACTTTAAATATTCAAATTATCCAGGTCTACGAAGATATAGAATAATACAAGTCAAATCGAGTTTCTTGAGGACGATAAAAAATCTTAAGTTGTTCAACTGTTTTATTCTTGAGTATATTCATAAACATCTAATAATCTCAATAAGATTCTATGATAAGATTTTTTCCATTGGACATTTATTTAGTTTGAAATAAATAATATATCAGCATAAAATTGAACCAAAAAATAAAAAAAAAACACTCTTAGATATTTAGGTTTAGAAAAGCATTAGTTAAAGTTCGAGCACCAACATCACACAAGGCACTAACTTTTCACTTACCCGTTTACGTAACAGCAAACTTTCCGTCTTTTTACGGACGCCAACATCGAAATACGTATAATTACTTGCCAAGTACGCCGGCTGCCACCAACTTCCTTATGCAACTTGCAAGAAAAACTTCGGATCAGATGAAACTTGGGGTATAATGAGTTCTTTTATTACTGACAGCGTAACTTTTATTGTGATTTAATGTTATTGCGGTCTAAGGGTTAACTTAATTTCTGACTTAATTACTTTTAGACGTCTATGTTAGTCCATAAATGGGCACAAAGGGTACTTGAAGGACTATTTGAAAACAATGACACAAGTTTAACATCTAATAAAATATTGCCACAATCCATTACCCATAATATAGATATTTGTTTTGCTAAGAAGGGCGCCATTTCTATAGTATCATAGTATCGAATGTTAAGTAATCTGTGGCGTTATTTTACATTGATCTTCAGTAATTGTTTAGCTTAGATTCAAGGAATGTTGTCCCGTTTCTACCGAATGGTCCGAATATACCAACGTCTTCGCTCATAATCTAATGAATAATAAAATTAATGGATGTAATTTCTTCAACATTACTTAATTATAAATCGGCCTTTGAAATTTTATTATAGGAACTAATAATATATAAGTATTCTTAATATATAATATCAGCCGGAGTTATGAAGATGAAGTAAAATGTAATTTTTGCATTATATGGTTTATAAGTATATTTTTGACTAAGTTCTAAATTGCCGAGAATTTTATTCAGTCAACCATTGTAAGAAGTATTTGCTACCATTTCACTTTAAAGCATTATGTTACACAAAATTTCCACTAGAATGTAAAACGATAGACGAAATCGTGTATCTTGACGTGTGTAAACGCGTTTCGGACTACAGATGGTATTGACCAATCACTCTCAAACGAAACGCGCAGTTTCGTCTTTTGTTTTACATCACCTCCTGGGCCTCTTGGTCCGCTTTTTTGATCATTTAAATAATCATACAGATCGGTTTACGGCTAGAATAAAATATGTAATAACAAAACAATTATAATATCTGAGTTTTTCAAGACGATTACAACCATTTTGAATTACGACAATTTTTACGCGAGTCAAGCAAGATAACTAATGTTAACTGTCACAAACTTAATAGATTGCAGTGAAACTAGGCTCGTTGCCTAACTACTTGATGTATACTCTTGATAATATCGGAATAATGTTTTCGTGTTCGGTAGTGAGGTGTAAGATCGCGTGACGAATTTTCGGTTTGAATCAACACCTAGCTGGTGTTTTGTAATGTTAGAATACTAATGCTTTGATATTAGATTGTTACTCTACGAATTGTTATTTGCTTAGTTACAAAGGTAAACTATAGTACGTATGTAGGCTTATTTTTTGACCGTGAAATTGTTAAAAATAAAATAAGTACAGGTCTTTTTTATTTAATATTTATTTAGGCTAACTGTGGACGCTCTCTCCAGGGGGACATAGGATATTATTCACACATATAATATTAGTCAAGTAAATCATGTACGTAAACAATTTTATTAATATTTGACTATTGTATGAGAGTAATGTTTAACTGAAACAGAAAAATCACAGCGTAAAATATAGATAGTAATAGGTACTGAGTGATAAAATATATTTTTTTATATTCGAGCTATTAATGGTTTTGTTTCAGATTTTCGTTTGTCACAACAAATATTAAGTATATTATTAAGTAGGCAACAACCTATTGCATATTATATAACCTGGGAAGAAAACATGTTCAATTTGGTGTCAGTACACATAACATAAATTTATCAAAATTCTTATATATTCGAATCTCCGAACAAAACTGTAATAAGTTTAGTATTATTTATCGAGAGAATTATAGTTCCATTACAGCACTCGCGGAATGAAGCAATTTCTGACTAAATTACTACATTTCGTAAGAAAATTTCAACAAAATACTAAAACTAAAATCGAAATGGAAATGGCTAAGTTCTCACAAATGTTTATTTTTACGCTATTACACAAGATTTATTACCTACAAGACCATTATCTTCGCCAAACTACGGACTTTGGTTGGAATGAAAAAAGGAAATAAAAAAGCTATTTGGTTATTCGAATTCTGGTACACGAATAGGAGATAAATGATTCTTGTGTCTTGGAATCGTGTTGAGAATTCGTAGGTCGAAATGATATAAGCATCCTTTTGAAAAAGCTAGCGACTAAACAGACGTTTTAAACTTAAGCCATCTTTGGCTATACATAATCAGGTCCTTAAAACAAAAACAATCCACAAAGTATATCAAGATTTATTCAATTTTTCTAAAAAATCTAAGAAGTTTCTTGATTTAAGCCTGTCACTAGATTATGACCTCTTGCACATGTGATCACTATTAGAGATGTCTCAATCTCACCAAACTTGTCTTTAAGATATTAAGGTATCGTTCTTTATAGAGAAGTAGGTGATGAACTGGTAAACCTTCTCTGCCTGACATGCATATCAAACATATTTTTTATAATAAGTTTTAATTATTATAGAGTATAGTGTCATAGTCGTGGTTAGGAGCGTCATGAAAAAAAAAGAAATTGGCGATTATCAAAATTTTCTGAGTTTTTTTACCAGTTCGTGTCCGTTCTACGCCGTAAACTTTGTACTATTTATAAAATATTTATTCATATCTATAACATAATGTTAGACTAGACTAGATAATGTATTAATATTTATTACTTAGACTAATTTTATTTCAAACCCTCTGATCCTCGATACAAACGTCACTTTGATCAGCAGACGATACTTATCAAAGGTTTATTCGATTTTTATAGCGAAGCGACGGTAAAAAATTATCTTCGCATTTTACGCGGCATGCAACATTCTGATTTACGATACTTGTCTAGCTCTGAAAAGTTCATTCACTTGCCTGTGTGGAGCTTTCAACAGCTGTCTGGAAGATCTATGATCCCTCTAACAAGTGTCAGTGGCAGGCTATTTTAATATTTATGATAACTTTTATAAAGATTGCTTTTATTTGAAACAAGCATTACACGGCAATTTCAAGGTGGGATGGATCTTAGGGTTAACAATACTATGTTATTATTCAAAAAAACCAACACCAGCTATCGCGACATTGAACAACTCTTACAGATTGAATATTTTTAATGACAAGACATGTACAGTCAAGGAAATTATTGGCATGAATACAGAAGGCTGTTTATCACTTGCCTATAAAGACATTCTAATTAAACGTAAGTTAAAATATGCTTACCTCATATTCAGGCTACGGTACATACACCTTTCAATTATAAACAAATAAAATCTTAAATACTTAAAATTTCAATCAGGCAACCCTATCTCGCACAGTGTATTATGAGCAAATGTTGCCAGCTTGCGTCTGGGAGTTCGCGGTAAACATTCGTAATTCTCAAGATTGTTGAGTACACCTGCGGGAACGAAGTCAAATCACCCATATTGTGATGAAAATTGCTACTTATGAGGCGTCTGCTTGGAACAACTTATAAATATTGAATGCATATTACGAGTAACAAAATAATTTAAAGTTAATTGCAAGGTATTTCAAAAATTGTCACGAAGTTTATTTTTACCGTATACAGAGTTTTATGTGTTTCTTTACCTAAATTAACTAAGTTAGGTATATACTAACTATTGCGCATTTTTATACATATTAAGCAATCTACCATTAGAGATAATTTAGTGGTCAAGTCTGAGTACGGCTTTTGGTAATTGAAATGTCATTTTTATCTTACTAATATTCTCACCGAATTACACTTGTAGTTATATTGAAATTACGCTCAACAGTTGCTGAAAATTACATTTGCTTTTATTGTTCTCGGAACAATAAACAACAAGCAAATGTGTGAATATTATTTAGTCTATTTTTAGATTACTATTAGCTAGTGTAATAATTCACAGTAAAATATAGCCAAGGCACGCGCTTATTGCACATTTGCAGTATGTTATGGTTAAATAAATTAAGATATTGTATAACAAGAAATTTTAAAACCTAATATTGTAGTAATTAAATGAAGAATTTATATTTTATTATTAATTGTTTCTAGACGCTTACCTTCCCTAACCTGTTACCGTGGCTTAGTTATTCTACAAAATATACAATTTCCCACTCTCTAGCTTCCATTTTTTCACCCTTTATAGCCTACCATTGGCCAACTTCGGAGGTCTTGGAGTATACGAGGGTACGCTCCTCCCTTTTTAATATGGGATCTTTGAGAGAAATAAGTTCTATTTTTTTTATTTAATAATTCATACAATGACATTCCGTGAAATACAGAAAAAGCAAAAAATACAAATAATAATGCTGAAACATCAAAAACGAAATAAATCAAAAAGCCAAATCGCATCTGTAGTTGAGCGTACAAACAAGATTAAGTCGAACTACAACATGCAGGTTCTAACAGTTTTGTTCATCCCAACTATCCAATTGGAGATCGGAAGTAGTTGGACAGTTGTAGTTTCAAAACGCTGGATGCTGACTGCTGAGGTATTGTTGGATAGTTTATATATCCTACTTGTTTAGATGTTTTACTTTGGATTTGGTGGAATTTTCGTATTAACGACATAATGAGCACTTGTGCAAAGGAACATTATTTTAGTCAGAATGTCAATTTAGACAGTTTAAACGTATTGATTTCCGAAACAAATTGTATATTTATACACATAGCGGACACACACACATTAAAAACACTCAACGTTTAAACTTTTTGTTTTACTTTTTAGTTACACTTTTTATATCTATTATTGTTGTATTGAACCAGTTTACCGTTTAAACTCTTAAAATATACTATGTACGTATCTAGTCAACTTAAAGAGATGGAGATTTCAAAATAGATTTATATAAAGATTTCAAACACCAATACGTGTTTAATTAGTTATCAGATAAAATCCTATTATTTGACTACTGAATAATTTCATTACATTAGATTCAATTTTTAATCCATATTAATACACATGTCAAGTAGCAAAGTAATCAAATTAAGTTTTCACTAGAGTGAAGCCAGACATGAGGTCTATTTTAGATAGAACCTTCAATGTAACACCTAGAAATATATTTTAATATACAGTTTGAATGAGGTGTAATTTTTGGAATAAATCGTCCTGACAAATGGCACTCCAACCCTTGGTTGAGCTTTGGATCTCGTACAACTTTTAATAACTGACAGACGCCGTCGATTTTTAGGTCTTATACGGTTGCAGATTTGGAATCGCGCAGGAATCGCGTCGGAACCGCGTTGGAACCGCGCCAGTTGGCTATTCTTAACAATCCTCTCATTACTATATTATTACCCTGAAAACCTTCATTATGAATAATAATAATAATTCAAATTAATCATAAGCACTTTATAGCACAATAAATCTCAAGTTATTGCGACGCGCTTAATTTGGGTATATTGTTATTCCAATATTAATAATGGGTACACAATGTAATTCATAAGCTTAATAATATTTGAATATTGTATGAGAACATAAAAGTCGCGTCGAATTGTGAACCAAACCCTAAAAAAACGTATCGTTTTCTGCACCAAAGATAAATCAAACTACGCAATATACATTTGTTTCTAAAATTACTATTAGTAGCTAGATTTTAACAATTCGAAATCATTTACGTAAGAGAAATTTCACAGTAAATAATATTTATTTTTGATTAATAAAAGATATAGGATTTTAGTTCGACCACAGATTTTGTCTTAAATTGATTTGTCATTGTTCTATGTTTACAGAATCTGTAGTTATTTTTTTTATAGGCCGTCATCAAAAATGTAAAAGCAATTAAGCTTCTAACAACGATCAATTCCAAAGATTTGTGTCACTAAGCTCTGGTTGCATTTACAACGTTTTGGCAAAGGCTACGTTTCGAAACACCTGAATATTACAAAATGCATCGTCGAAAACGTTGTATAGTATAAATAATGTAGAAGATTGGATAAACTCGGCCAGCATTTGTTCGCCGCAGCGTTCTTAAAAACTAATTTACTTTTAATGTATTACATAACATTCATACTTTTTAATGAACATACGTACAAAGTTGCCTCAGGCACTTCTAATTTGAGGATTTAAGCTGAGTGCCTGTAATAAAACGATAGGACTTATTTGTTTCATGTTATCAAATTGTATTTACAATTTGATAGAAAGAGATATCTATATATTTGACTATAATTGTATAATAACTGATTGAGTAATAAATAAAGAGAATATTCAATGACTTGCAAAATATAAAACAGGCTCCATTTACAAAGAACCCCATAGTTACTTTATCCCAAACGAGCAATTTATAAAACAAAATGACACTTACGTCACTCATGATTTAAATTAATTAAAATTATTTTACACAGAGCTAATATGATTTAAGATTACATTTACGTTGATTTATCGACTTTATTATCACAGCTTTAGACTTGCGTTTTCTTATAGTGAACATTACTATTTGTTAGGGGTTTTCTGAACCCTCGGTTGGGTGTTCGATTTACCGCTATGTACCAAGAGATTTGTGTGCGTTATCAAATTAAAAATCTAAAATAATTGCATGCTACAGACATCCATGACGTGCTTGTTATTGTTTGTTTGTGCATTGGTTATTTTTTCTAATGTGATATTTTAATTATACTTTTAATTTATTAAAAACTATAAATAAAATTTCTCCGATTAATTATATACTGAAGAAGATGTGATTGAAATCGAATAATTAATTCTAATTAGGAAATAATTATCTGTAATACGCACTAATTAAAAGCGACGTAACGTGTTAATCACCTTATTTAAAAATACCAAATCTTTGATAAATTTTAAAAGCTGCAGTACCTATAAGCTGTGCTAGCTTTGATGGGATTAAAGTTTTGCTGGAACAAAAAATATTATAAATTTACAAGGATAGAGTAACATATAAATTAATTCTAGAGGTTGCTATTGAATTTGTTTACGATGTCAGTTGTAACACGATAGTATTTGATCAACTACAAAACATTTGTGCCATACTGCAATGAACTCAACAATACATCAATCACAGCGGTGTCAATTCGTTGACAAACCCTCAAAGAACTTGGCGTAACTGACAACCGCGATTTTCCCTTCAATTATATTGTGAGCCTTTGAGACCATAATTTGTGATTAATGTACCGAAAATTTTGAATAATGATAGGATAAGTCCACGGAACATTAAGATAAGACATGATTTTAAGAATGTAATGAAATTTTTTCGCTTCTTTTAATCGAGATGTGATTTTTTTTAACAAAGCAAAAAGTATTATACCAAATCTCTAGACGCTTACATTTTAACTGTTGAAATTAATTAAATAAATAACAATAACTAGTGTGGCCATACTGTTACATAAAAACGATCAAAACGCCATACGAACAATACGCATGTGAAAAGCAAAGAAATCCTATTTACCGATGAAAATTTTTTCACGATTGATTAAGTAGAACAAGTCAGATTGTAAAGAGTACGCTCATGGTTCTAAAGAAGCTCCTCAAGTGGTCGCAATGGTACAACGTGGTCATCATCCTGCGTCAGTGATGGTTTTATGGTACGTGTCTTGAGTCACAATTTTGTGAAAAAAGATTGAAAACTACTGCCAAAGTGTATCAAGATATAGTCTTGAATCATGTTGTGAAACCTATGAGCAATACTATTTTAAAAAAATGTGTGTGTGTCAGCTACGACGCACGATTGGAGTTTACTCCATACGAATGATAATTATGATATATATCGAATAGAAAAAAAGGGTAAATGAACGCATCTGCTAAAATGATAAGAGAAACAAACATATATCAGTAATTATTCGGATTATTTATATTACTTCAATAAAGCGTTTTACAAGTTCGTAAGAAGTAAACTCCAATCGTGCGTCGTAGCTGACACACACACACATTTTTTTTTATTTTTGGCTTGGACTATAATAAATATGTAGGTATAAATTTTAATAATATTACATTACTTCATTGGAAAAAATGCATTTTCATTTGTAACAGAACTTATGGCTGGTCTAGGTATTGTAAGAATGTATGTAGGTTACATTATTGTACTGGTCATATGTAATGTATGTCAAGCACTAATGCATAAAGCAGTACTTGTACTGGTCATACTAATGATGAAGACAGAAAGAAAATATTAACACAACTATTAAAATCATAGCAATAATGACAAAGGCTTTACTACGTTTTATTATTTACCATCCTCTATCGAATAAACAAAACCTATAATACTCGAATATTTCGCTCCAGAGCGAAGAGTTCTGGACCTGGAGAAGAGAATATACAACAATAACAATTACCTCGTTACCAAAATACTCCGTATATAATAATTTGTTTCGTTAATAAAAACGAAGAACAGGGCAACATTTAAAATTATCCAAAGCAAGACAATAAGATCTGAATAATGCATTGGGAAAAATCACGCGTTAGAAGTTATACTTCTTTGGCGTAACAAGATAATAATCTTTTGATTTTTTTTATTCTAAAATTATTCTATATTAAAAACGACACTGACAATAGAAAAAATGTGTTTAATACATTGAAAGTTTTATTATAACGCATTATCTAGTTAAATAAATTTCTACATAATTAAAGAAATTGTCATTTTTTGTATTTTCGGGTGTCGACTTTTTGTGACGTTGGGCGCGTGCATCGTAAAAATTTACTCATATCATTTTTCCCTAATGCGCCAAGAAGTATAACTTCAAAAGCGAAATGGAAAAATGTGCAGAAGGCTTCTACACTAAAAGGGGCGATACAAAACTGGACCACAAAAAAAACTAACTTAATTTTTTTACATAAAATTATACTAACACAACTAATACTCATATTAAGAAATGTTAACTGAACAATTTTTCTAAGGATGCATTAATATTTTTTTTATAATAACATCCTCCCAAACTAATCGGTAACCACCAAGTATATGGTATATAACATATGTTTTACTCAAATAAGCTTTGAACATAAGCATAACATATTAACATTTAATAGGATACCAAAGAACGCTTAAAATTAACATTTATTCAGTACCACTGTAACTTATTTGGTTAATAGTTACATGGATGCATTATTGAACATGCCTTATACATTAGTACATCAGCAGCGTCATAAAATAAATTTAATTTAAGAACTAATAGTTCATAAGTCATATCAGCTTCAAAACTGTAATAGTTATATGACTTTCATTTTTAATCCTCAACCTTTGCCAATTTAATTAAAATCTCGGTTGTAACCGCACCTTGACGTGGGACCTGTCTCATTGAACTTTATTTTATACGGATTAAGTATTTAATTATTTTTTGTCAAAGTGTGGGAGTTAGGAGGGAGAGTTCAAGAATTTCTGATAGGTTTTAAAATTAATTTGTAATACAGTAGCCATTAGAAAAAAGTATAGAAAACAGTTCTTATTCTTTTCTCTACCAGTTTACAAAGTTTAATGTGAAAGCAGAATAAACTATAATCCGAGAATATTTTTAATGCCAGTTTCTGTTTGAAGTCTCATTCATGAATTTTTGTTTTGTTTAACTGCTTTTAGCAGCCCATTTACATTATTAGTTTTCTTTTTTTTTATTTTCTTTTTCTCAGGTTTGTGTGACTGTGATGTTAATAAAGTGTTATTTATTTTATTATTTATTTTACTTTAGCTCAGCATAGAACAAATCAGCACACACAACACTTTTTTAATATTATTATTATTACACCTAATATGGAAAGATCCAGTTTCATCGCGTGCCTTTATTCAAGAAAATAGGAAACATTCGTAACAAATATGTTTTCATTGAAAATAGTATCCAGAACATCTATACTATATGTCAATGTATAAACCATTAAGCAATCTAATCTAGTATTAGTATGAAGACCTCCACAGCTGAAAAGTACATATTATTTTTAAGTTAAGTGAGTTAACTTATCCATTTTAAAAGCTCTTTAAGGCGTACACCATGTGTGAACTTTATTAAGTTCAAATGACTTAACTAATTTCCGAACAGCTTTCCATCGCTGCATCGATATCGAGGCAATAATTAAAATTTCATTATTCAAGAAGATTAAAATTTCTTTTTAGTTATTTGCATTTTTACTGGAATATTTGAAGTCTTGGAACGGTTTCATTAAATTTGTTATAGCGCCCTGCTTCAAGTTTTTCCCGTTTTTCTTTATTCTATGCAAACGAGATACACACTCTTCATTTTCCAACTTTTATCAATAACATGGGTTAAAGTTACTTACATTGTCTCTAATACGTGACTTTTTGTTTGATAGTTTTATATTAATGCTGCGGTATAAACCGATTGGAGTTTGTAGATATCAAGTGATTCTTTGCCTTTGACAGCAATGAACACCTCCGTCTCGAATAGACTACCTGGCAATTGCTGGCATATATTTTTCTCCGCGGCGTCATTCCAGCGATATCTTGGTCGTACGTACGCTTTTTTGATACTGTGATCTTCACCTATTTATTCCCTTAAAGTAATAGTATTTTTTTATATTGTCATAGTTTATGAGGAAAAGTCTGCTTCCATTTATATATCTATACATAGGTAACCAGTAAACATAAAACACTGAAAAATGAGCGCAAATGGCAACAGCGGATTATATCGCTAATATGAATTACATTAAAAACAAGTATATGTATATACTTACATTTTACTAATAAGTTGTTTCTCTCCTTTTGTAAACGTACTATTACCAATTTGGTGCTAATTCAGAATTGCCATATTTTCACTAGGAAAGACTTGAAATATTACGTCATAATAAAATAAATAAAGTCGGTCAAATATACAAGCGAAATACAGAAAATCCCATTCCTTAATTAATTTGTTTGTTATTACACACAGAGCCACTCTGATCACTTAATACCCAGGCTCGAATACAAATAGAATTCAAAATTGAAAGTTGAGATCGCACGAATATTTTTAATCACAAAAGCTTGTGGATTGCCGCACTTAATAAAGAATTAAAAGGACCGCAGGCCTCCAATTGAACTGTCCCCAATAATATATTGCGTATTGGAATTTTCCATAATAACCGCATTTATATCATTGTAGTTGATTATTGCAATTATTGCTCCGATGTAACAATTTGTAGGCTGTCAGTGTTATTCTACCAATTTCAAAAGTAATACGTCAGTTATGAGCGGGCATAAATTAAGGGACTCTATTCTACTATAATGCTTTTTTATTTGTAATTATATTTGTACATCTGTATGTAATGTTCTAATGTCTTTTAACCGAAAATATAACCTACATATGAAATTAACAAGAGGTTGAGAAAACTCGATTAATTTTACGATAATAACATGATCCCTCAATAGAACCTTAGCTAGATTACGAAAGGACGAAGGAGAATGTTTTTCCTAATAACCTTATATTTCCTTGTTTTTGTTTGTTAATATAAAATATTATTTATAAGTAATAATTAATATATCATTTGTAAATGAATTATTATATATATCGGTCTATCTCATAGAAATAAATAGCTCAGCTGTGGCTTTTTATCGCAGAGTAAACACAATTTGACAGAATGATCAATGAATGATGATCAATGATGAATGAATGATGTTCATGTAGTGTTTGTACTTAGGGATAATGTAACATTCTTATGGACATAACGCAACACCCTGTTTGAGTTTATTCAGAAATGCAAAATCTTTTCTCGTTGTAATAATACTATAAATAAACGTATAAAAACTCACTCACAATGATTTAACCACTGATAATAGTTCATAATAGTACAAATAATTTCACAGAAAGATACGAACGATAAACGTGTTACACTTTTGGCTTGTTAATTATATCGAACCGAAACCATACATCATTAAGTTCTAAATTTGAATGTGATGACGAACGAGATAAGTTAAATAATTTATTCTCTGTCAGTTTACATAAACAGTTAGGCCTATATTGAGATTTAATTACATTAATAATGTATAATAAGTTTTTATATTAAAGGTTTAAAGGTTATTTTTACAAATCATTCCTTTTCCTGTCGTCAGAAAAAGAATACAAATCTAATTAAAACATATGTATTTAATAAGTTTGGTCCCTGTGGCAGTGTACGTTTAATGCTGACAGCATTTCCTTGGTGTATTGCGGTACTTGAGCGATGAAAGTGTCAGCTCTGGACTCACCCATAATATTTACCAGTTTAGCAGGCACCAGCTCAAAGTTGAGTTATCCTAAGTTTAATATCATATTGGCAATATACTCATAAACAATAGTTAATAAAATATACACCTATAAATTCACAATACAAAATATTTTAAAATTCAAGCGCCGTGGTTTTCGTTTGAAGTATTACCGACATTTATTCAGAACGTGAATTACAGCGATATCCGTATATAAATCTCCATTGACTTCCGTAGACATGTAGATTGAGGTGTTATTATCTGTCACATCTATCATTTTCGTATAACGTGAGCTTTTTCGGGTGAGCCGTGACGTGATTAGTGCATATACAATAGCAGTTTTTCTTCATGGAAACCATGTGTAATAAATTGTATTTTATAAGGCAGAAAAGGAAACATAATCTTTACCTCTGTAATATATTTATTTATGTTACATTAATTTTTAGGTGGTTAGTACATATACAATAGCAGTTTTTCTTTATGGAAACCATGTGTAATAAATTGTATTTTATAAGGCAGAAAGGGAAACATGATCTTTACCTCTGTAATATATTTATTTATGTTATATTAATTTTTATATATAGTTGCAATGTTTTAATATATATAATATTTGATAGTATTCTAAAGTCATTAGCAGTAGCAACCTATCCTATAACAATAAGATAATATATTTTAAAACTTCATTATTATATATATAACTATATAATAATTTTAGTTTTAAATGTAACAATATTTGTGGTAGTATTGTTTTTCTAAGAAACCCTACCCCGTATGCGACAAGATACTCACAATTGTTCCATGTGCCTCGTACGAACAGTAAGTACCTGCATAATTTGCCAATGTTTTGGGTTTTATCTAACTATGACACTAATTATGAGGATGTTAATATTTTACACCTCACCCAATTGGATGTGAAGAAATATTTGAAGAGGACTTTAACTTCGTTTAGCAGTAACAAGTTTTTATTTGAAATATTCAGTATTAATAGTCCTTTGTTAATTGTAAAATTTCAGTTTTTTTTTATTTTTTTCTTTGTGTATATTAATATGCTTACTTATGTTTTCTGTTTAATATATATTGTCTAAGTGTTTTGTTTTATAAAATATATGTTAGCTGTAAAATTTCTGATAAATAAAAAAAGATATATAGAATAAAATATCAACAGAAGAATGAACAGTAAGTGGAAAATTGTGTTACAAAATATTTGATTTCATCGGTACCATAATTATAGATTTCAGCTAACAACAAATATTAATGAATAAAAAAACCATGAGATTCTATTCATTACGATGCTAATACTGTAACACTCGTAAAAATATAATTATTGCTATATACTACATTGGTCGACAAACTACTTCTAAAGGTCCCAAAACTGGACACTCGTAGATAATGGTACTTAAGCTTCAAACGGGTAATGTGCAGTCACTAAAGTCATGCATTAATTATTATGACAATGTTGTCACAATGACAGGCGACAAACCAGCTATAAATGACGTTAGTGCTGGTTAAGCCGGCTATTGGCAATCTCTGGTATAGTAATCCTAACGTACTTATATAGTTCATGAGTATCAACGTTTAGATCGAAGATAGAAGTTTAACAAAAATTCTATGTCAATTTAAAACAGGTGATTAGCTTTCTACATCTGACCTATGTTATACATTTTTGGGTTTGCATAAGCGGTTTTAACGCGATGTTTGTCTTCACAGTGTTAGTGCTAAATTCGCACGATGAATGCACATGCATGCGCTTCGATGAAGGTTGCACACTTAATACAACAGTATCTCATAATAATTAGGTTTAGATCATAAACGATGAAACTTAACTATCTATATAGAAAACTCTTCACCAAATCGCTTGAAGCTCGTGTAAAATAAATTCTATCGATAGATGAACGTTGTGATAGAAAGACCTATACCCAAAAATGCATAAATCACGTTATATTCATTAGATGTTATAATGATTTTGACACTAATAAGTCTTTTTATCATTTTTAATTATGATTAAAAACAAGAAGATTTTACGCGTATGATGTTTTGTGTATGTTTAAACAAAGCTTGTCCGTGGTCCGCTTTGAATGATTGAAGTGCCAAATGATCGATTCATTTGACACCACAATCACGTAGATACATCACTATGAACGGTCCAATATATTTGACTAAACATTAGCCGCAAGGATAATCATGTCTTTATGTATAAACAAACACATACGATACATTCACCTAAACAAGTGCCAATTGATAACGAAATATAATATAAATATATAAATATAATAAAAATTCATAGAACAAATAAACTGAAAATTCGCAAAAGATAAACAAGTGATAAAATAATAAAAGTATGAGAACGAGATAATGACGAAGCCAATATTACATAACAGGCTTCCAAAGCTTCTAGCTATATTGAAACCCGACCCAATTGATTCTCGGTAAAGGAAATTTGAAACTGGCTTAACGTTTGATGCAGTCAGAGTTGTCAGTCGGTTAATTGTTTTCGGAAGTGAACTAGGTAATTGAAGCTTTTTAATATCGATCATTTAGATCGCTAACACGAAAATCGTTTTAGTGACGTCTGTTCTATATAAAAATAGCGAAATGGAATAAAACATAAAAACATTTATCTTTAAGTAAATGGTCTTTATAATATGTTGTCGGACCTTCATCATAATCTTATTCTATATTTGATTTTTTTGCTTTGTTATATTTTAGTAACTTTAAATAATGTTGTTTTTTCATTGAATCCTTTGTTAGTCATATTTACGCTGTAAAACTGATATTTAATATGCAAAAAATAGATTATAAAAAAATTGAACTAAAAGATATAATAAGCATCATGTAAATATACATTTGGAAGTCTTTGGACGGTAAATAACGCTAAAGTCGCATTTTTAATTCATTTAGAGGTATTTTATAGATATATCGTAATAGTATAAAGGCATTTGATTCAGCAAAGCTTATATTTTGCTTTAACAAATAATACAAATATAACTTATCAGTTCCCAAATCTCAGCGAATATTCGGAATCGTAGCAGATTGTAGCATACCGTAGTCAGTACGGTCGCATCGGCGTAGCAGAGCGGACGCGTACGCTACGACGGTCGAGGTTCACGCCTGAAAATCTGAAACTACGTGTAATATTAATTCTTATAGTTGTGTAAATAAAATGTGTCGTGGTTAGTGAGATTTGTTGTGATTATAATCTCAGGTAATTGTGATCGTAAGTGCTCGTTTTTATGTTGAAAACTACTTAAAATGTTTATCTCGTTTCGAAAAACGGTACTCACATCTTAATGGTCTGTTAAGTTTAAGTCGGCTGATTGTCTTCCTTGATTATATTGCCCGTTTGTACTCAGCACACAATATATCCTTATTAACATAACGGCATTGTGATAGGAGAATGATTTACTTATATTAACAATAAATGATAAAATAATTATATATGCCGACATTTTATACTTGCCATTTAAATATTAAAACTGCTCTCAGCTAATACAATTAATAATCACAAACTATAATTCTTAATACTCTATAACAATACGTTTTAGCTTGGTTAAAAAAATAATTTCTGAATACTGACTATTAACTATGATTAGCTTCATATTTCATTTCCCAAATGAAATAAGATTTTGATGCAGATGTTCTAGCATTTTCCAGCTTTGTCTTGTTTTCAAACGTTGTACAATTTTTTCTTCATTATTATTTTGGCCATTTTACTGTATTAAAAGTGATATCGATGTTTTAGGTTTTAGTATTATTTTTGTTTCAAAAGTGTACTGCAGTATTCATGCGGCTAACTCTGTAATTTTCGTTTATTACTGTTAATTTTTGTTATATAATCAAGAAGCGTGATTTTATCTATTTATAATTAAACAAACGAGACTCTATGCCTGTAGAACATAGCGTATTCAAATTTAAAAAAAAATCAAATATGACAGTCTTTAAAAATTAAAATCAGAATTAAAAGCGTAATTAATACGAGTTACAGGAACTTTATAATATCAAAAATAATCGAAAGTTTATAAACATTATTAAACACTGTGGATAAATAATACAATTAAGTAAAATGTGATTAAAATTGGTAGCTAAAATAAAACACAACAAATTTGGTCTCCACGATAAAATTCATATAATTGGTGGAAAATAAATATTATTCTTATATTAAATATTTCTTATATTGATGTTTTTAGTCTTTACACAAATATACACAATTTTTTAACCTATATACCTATTAATAATAATAATTGAAATTACTAAATAGAAAATTTAAACAAATTCAAAAAGTTTGGTCCCTATGGCAGTGTACCTTTAACGGTGGCAGAATTTCCTCGCTGTATTGCAATACTTATTCGTTGAGCGAAGAAAGCACAGCTTTGGAGTCATCAGTACTTTCTACCAGGAGGCAACTTAAATCTTTAAGTAACGATTCGCACTTAAAACCCACGGCCCAAGAGTCTTCACTCCACAGGGAACAAAATCGATGTTGTTAATTTTTCTTTTACTTATATTTCATATCGTAATTTAACAAATATGATTGAAAATTCGTAACCCAAAGATAGTAACAACCAAACCAAGTTACTTATAATATAGTGATCTTCTATACATTTTAAAACTATTAATATTATTATTTTTTAAATAATGGATTTTAATTTCTAATCTTATTTTAATTACAAAATGAAAAGGTTCATTTCCTGAAAATTATCTTATCATCAGTAGAAATCTAAGTCAAAATACAATATGTTGTTGACTCAGTTGAGTCAGCTACATATAATTTCTATTTATAGGCAAGTAGATGTTTAGCTTTCCCTATCTGAAATACATCGTAAATTTTTTGGTCAATTACCAGTGAACACAATTTTCCCTTCAGCGACCGAGCAAATATTATTTGCGGATATAGAAAAAATTGCTGAACAATACAATTTTGAGTATTGTACTCACTTATAATCACTAGGCTTAACACAATTATACTATGGACACTACACAGTACTCGAATAAATTCACACATTATTTATACATCCGGTATTCTGAATATATTGTACATGAAAAATATACGCTGCAAAGTTTTGATGTATTATCTGGTGCAGTTTCAGCATACAGGGTTCAGTGCATCAGTATTCTTCCTTGT
Organism: Pieris brassicae; assembly: GCF_905147105.1. Lineage (NCBI taxonomy): Eukaryota > Metazoa > Arthropoda > Insecta > Lepidoptera > Pieridae > Pieris > Pieris brassicae. The sequence goes on from NC_059669.1 coordinate 3,244,994, forward strand.
GCTAATGTTTGTTTGAGTGCATATTAAATTCTCGTTTTAGAGTTTTATGTTATAACGTTCAACCTTTCAGCTTTTATTTTAAAATCATTCTTTTAGAGTAGATATACATTTGTAATCCATTATGAAGCATGTTTTAATGTTTACAATAAACGACTGACTTAGCAAATGAATATTTTATTGATTAATCTAAAATTTGAATGCATTTCATTTATTTTGAATTAGTAAATGTTTTATTCATACACTACATACAACATATTTTACATAATAAATAAACCTAATCAGATATATACAAAAAAATATCACAAAATCCTATAATATTGATTAGTGTAATTCAAATATATGAGCTATGATGTACGTACAGTATTCAACTATAAAGTAAGCATACATTTGTTTATTAATTAGGCGTATAAAGTGTGAAAGCCATAAACGGATTAGGTAAGCGAAAATTTCAGGCTAAATTCCGTTTGTAATAAAAGGAATTACGTCATACGCACACATTGGTGCTATAACTTAATATTCCTTTGAAACTGGCCTCGATTCTTATAAAACCTTTTACAGATTAGTGGGGCGGAAAACCTATACCCTGGAGTCGTAAACCTGCAAGTGACTCGGTATTAGGTTTTGCATGCAAAGCATAATGTAATTAAAAACTGGTTCAAACACCTGTAATCAAGTTTTTATACTCAGTTGACAGTGAATTAATATCTATAATATACGTAATATTGGAATTTTTTTTGTTGATAGTGTTTACGCAAGTCTATCAATGAGAGTTGAATCCAATATCTAAGAGTAATAACAAAGGCGGTGGATAGAAATATATTAGAATATAATAAAATATTAACAGCCGTGGTTAGGGTCATACATTAAAAGTAAATGGTAATTTTAACTATTAGCATTATATTTGATAAGTCCATTGACTTAATTGGAAGCAATATAAATCAGTAATTAATTGATCGGCCAGTGAATTTCATCTAAATTGTACCCCCCTTTGGACATATATATTAACGCCATCATTGACTATTTCACATAACTTTCACATAGCTTTACTTTTTCAAAGCATGAAAATATACAAGTATCGTTTTTCTGGGCAAGAGATTTAGTGTTTATTTAATTCAATATGATTTGAAGGCATTTTTTGTAGGTAATAAATATAATAGGCTTTAACGGTAGAGAAATGTGACTCAAAATAACAACACTGTATAATTTGTTAGAGGCTAATAGATAAATTCATTATTGATAACTCTTGGTTTAGCGTGTGATTATCAACTGGAACTTCGCTCAAATAAATAATAAGTATACACATAATTTTTTTATTTATTTTACTCCTATATAACATTTGAAACAAACATTACGATTACGGTTAAGAAGTAATTCAGGGAGACTGCATTCCAAGCTAGGTAAGAATGGGATGTGGATAATCAGGCTTCCATTACACAGAAAAGTCATAACAAAGTACATACATGAGTAGGCAAACAAATTTAAGTTGAAAAAATAAAAAAATGTCAATTTCTTTAATTATGTAGAAATATCTTTTTTTTCTATTTGCGTATTAATATTTACGATTACTTGAAGAAATACGTTGTAAGGAAACCGGCATATTTTGACTCATCACTATGTTACTCGGGCACAGAAACCCTTCGGGCTGAAGGCTTGTGAATAAAAAAATCAGACATAGAAATGGCCCAGTAGATGCTTACTATTTAAATAACTCTAATATGTCTCGAATATCTTAAGCAACATAACATGATTGTAACGATTTAAGGTCAATATTAAACAAAATAAGCTGTTAAAAGTGATAAATTTCTTATCTTGATACAAGAAAGGTTTTTACCCGCAATTGCTTTATCATCACATTTGTGCTTCATTTTGAAACAATACACGAACTTAGTTAAATTTGTGAGCTCAATAATAGTCCTTAATTGTACTGCATAAGAGTTACTTTACGTTGACTATAATTTGTACTCCGGCTTATTCAATTAGGGTCGGCGTTATTACGAGGATCTCAGCAAGGTCAATTTGATTTCTTTCTCCAAAATCTTCAGCAATCTTCTTTAATCTTTATATTAAATTTAGTTTGCGGTTGAGAAGTTTTTCAAGTCCTTATTATTATAGCTCTGAAGTTATACAATGGACATGCTTGTACAGAACTCGAACAGAATTTTCTAAGCCGTTCTTAACGTCCCAAGTTTTTACTTTAAGGAAATAGCTGGGGTTTTCGTATCGTATGCTACATATATGGCCATAATTTAGAATTGGTTGACTCATGTGTCAAACTGATTTCTTTAATTGCAAACAGTCTGAGTTCACATAGACTGTTGCATTATTCATAATTTATTATAAAAATACTTTCATGTTTTGTTTACATGTGATATCTGAGTTTATTTTTTTATTTATTGCATTACAATTTAATTACCGTAAGAACAGAAAATAAATTAACTTATATCTATGCATTTGCTTGCAATAATGTTTGTACTCATAAATATGACTTCCTGATTTTAAAAATTATTGTGCGCGTTGTGAATATACACTATACACTAGTAGTGATTGATATCTTGTAACGTCCAAATCCCCAATAGTTGTTTCAGGTATATTGCCGGAAATCTAACCTAGAACATCCGGCTTAAACCACTGAGATATGAAGGCGGTTACTATCTCTATGTATCTATAGGATTTTATCTTTTTAATTTTCACCTATTTCATCTTGATATTCCTAGTAGCATATATAGTTATGAAAGCGCCTCATGTGTAGTCTGAATATTACGTCAGTTCGAAAGATTTTTCTCCAGAAATGTCTTAGGATAACGAAAGATGCTAGCATTGTGGTGGCACGTTTCCTACACTACCCACTTACTACCTGATGTAACCACACGTGTGTAGATTTGTCTGCTAATACACAAGTGTAGCTTGCACTGAAAAAAAGGTGATGAAACCAGAAAGTGTAAGATATAAAAACAATGGATTGACGTCAAGCTCTGTAGTTGATAATACTACTTGCGTAAAAAATAACTGGCGTTACGGTAAAGAAAATCTCCCACATTTGTACAATTCTAACCCATAAAGAAGAAAATACAAGGTTTTATCGGAAATAAAGTTCTATTCAATGCATTTCTAGTACAAACAAAACCGCTAGATGCATAACATGAACTCGTTAAGGAAAACCGCTCTAGAATGTAAAGTACTTTGTTAAATCGTTTGTCGTTCTTCAATAGGCTTCCTTAACCGATATAATTGAACTAACCATTGCTTGTATCGACAAGAGTAACCATTTGTAAAGTACTAAGACGGCAATGGTCACATTTTTGATTTTTAACCAACGTTATAAGTATTATTAGTATGATTTCACACCATCAAACTTTCGTCAAGGGTATATGTCAATACTTACAGCTCAAACGGTATATTATTTGTATTAATTTATCTTCTCAAACTATGTATGTTTCTGTTGTAGTTAAATATCTACTGCATACGCCCTCGGAGTGTTTCACGAGTTTATCATACAAAAATATACTCTCGCTATTAGACTACTTATATTCGATTTGATATATTGTTTCTCAATCTGCAATTATTTAAAAGTTTATTAAAGAATTACTCATCTGTCTTTGGTTTTCTTAACCACGATTGTTGTTGATGAAAAGGTAAAAATAAAAGCGACATGACTCGCTTCAAAGGTTCGTTGTTTGTCATTGGTCGAACGCATTTGGATCGTGTCGCGTGTCTGTGATTGGTCTAGAAAAGCATTGAAAATTCGCTATACATTTTATGTATCACACAATACCAGATACCTTTAATATCAACCATTAAATTAAAATTATATTACAGTTTTCTAATCGAATACTTGACGTATGTATACTGTTTAAGGAACCAGGTTTTAATGCAAAAAAATGGCGATACGATATTTATATACCTTTAAATTGTTTATTCATGAAGGTGTTAAAACGTTTATAGGTTAACCAATTAAAATACTTATTTTCATGCATATTTAAGTATATGGTATGTTGCTTTGTGGTGTACACATTGCAACGCATAACAGGCAATTAATTTTTTGTTTCTAAAGTTAACAATAAACACCTTCTAATTATTAAATTTGATACCAATACACGGCTTTCTCTATCTTTCTAATGTAATAAAACGGCTAAAATATTCTTTATAATATTACAATTATAATATGGTCTTTCCTCCAACATAAATTTTGTTCGGACATGGGGTTCAAGGGCCCAGGTGCTAATTAAAGATTTAACTTGGCACGTAATAGATAGTACCGGTGGCTCCCTCACTTACCAAATAAGTATCACAATACAGTAAGGAAATGGTGCCAGCATTAAAGGTACACTGCCACAGGGACTAAACTTTATAAATTTGTTTTAATTTTATTTATTATTATCACTTCATTACAATATTAAAATTGAACATCATTAAATGAAAGGAGGGCAACTGGCGGCCTTATCGCTTTCGATCGATCTCTTCCAGGCAACAACTGCAAAAAAATTATTAAATTAGATAAGCTAGGCAAGAAGTACAAAAAATACATATTACATATAGTTATTAAGACTAAACATAAACAAAAAAAACTAAGCTAAAAAAGGATACATGAATAAAAAGTAAAAAGTGCAATTCTATGTATTCATTTGTAATTATTACTGTTGCTATGTGGGTTAAAAAATTGTAAATTATGTTTAAAGATTCATTTCAGAAAATTAATAATATTTGTAATAAAATTATATCTAAATTTTTTCTTAAGAAAGCTCTAAGATATAATTTAATTTCTTTTAAGTTACATTATCTTAGCGAAGCCAAAGTAATTCAAGGTTCAAACGCTTCAATGATCAAATCAGGGACAAAAAATCGTTCGCCTCACTCGAATTACATTTGCATCGATCAGACCGAAATCGTCCTTAGAATATACATAGTTGGAATAGTTTGTACGAATCTGACTCAGCTGATCGGATCTTGTGATAAAAAGTAAATTATTACCCAATGTTGACCGGCTTCGACAACATAAGGTCATCGTTAGAAATCATACGTTTTTGTTCGAGATACATACTATTTATACTTATATTATACTCCAAGAAGCTTTTAGTGTGTGATAATTTCAAAGTTTAGTTTAGTTTTTTGAATTCATATTTTAGTGACAAAAAAACATTAAAGTAATAAAAATTACATAGCATATTGGGCGGCCTAATGGCTACTAATCCTGAAAATGTCTTCGAGTAAGCGCAAAACAATTATTAGTCAGAAATTAAATTACTACAGACAAATGCTAACCTTACGATAGACTTACCAAAAACGAAGAGAGAGACAAAACAGATATAGAAAAAACCATTATTAACGACTGGATTAGAGGACTCCGGATTACTGTTGAATAGGATTTATGTTTATAGAAAGTGGTTTTGTTTCTCCTATATAACATCATTCTACAAATAAATCACGTTCGTGAAACCGCAGGCTACATTATTATATCATATAATAATCCTTTTATATTCAAACGATCAAATAAAATATAGCATAAATGAATTTGAAAATTAAGGCCAAAAGTCAAACGTTACTTAGTTAGTACAGTAATTGCTTAGTCTTTTAACTACACAATCCACTGTGTTCGTATTTTTTCGTGTTTTCACTATAAAACATAAAAGAGACATTTGGTATGTAAAAATACAAAATTTTCTTTCGATTGTGCATATTAAAATAAAACTTCTTCAACTTCTAATTATTACATTATCTACATGTTATGTTTAAATTTAATATTTAAATATAAATACAATGAAAAACAATATGAAACAAAGAAAGATTTACTCCACTTTTAAGTGGGGAATTGCCTGTCTTGATCGCAATTGTATCGCAATTGAAGTATACAATTATTCTAGGAATTTTAAAACAAAATAAAGTATTGAATTGAAGCAAATAACAATTTTGGCCTGTTTTAAATATGCACCAATTGTTTTTTTTCGATATAACTTATTTATTTATTTATTTACACTTCGTTAAATTACAACATACATTTTTTTAAACATAATTAAATCAAAAGGAGGGCAACTGGCGGCCTTATCCCTTACGAGCGATCTCTTCCAGGCAACCACTGTGAGTAGAAAATAAATAAAAATGTATTAAATTACTTAAGATAGGCAAGTAGTGCAAAAATACATGTTATACACATTTATTAAGATAAAACTAAAAACCAAAAATCGACGACGCGTATCACACACAAAAGACTGGTCCTCTGCATATAGTGTCATATGAAATATTATTATTATTAACTATTGATTAGGTATTTCTAACTAAAAAATTAAGAATATTAGACTAAAATTAAGCAGGAATTATAACACCCATAAAATCTGAACAGCTTTTCAAACTTTTTCAGAAAACTACAAAAACACGCCTATAAATATGTATTTATGAATAATAAATAACCACGGCCACATCTTATTAAAATCTTTATTCTTAGAAAATATCCTAAATTTTTTTCTTCGAATGTGGACATATTAATATCACATTGTTATCATAGAATATTTCTCATCTCTAATAATTTTATATTAAAAAGCCAATATGACTTATTTTATGAATTTGTTCGTATCTATTTATTTTAAATATAGTTTGATAGGTAATCTATAGGGATCTTTCCAAGAAAAATAATCAAAAGGAAGCAGATATAAAAGACACAAACCATACATTGGGAGTCATTCTTATGAAAAACAAACGTTTGAAGACGAAAGTAATAGTTTGTCTTTTCCGAGCATTTTGTTTTCTCGACAATTGCAATCCTAGAGCTCAGTTAAACAATACGTCATCATTCATTTCTTATAAGAAAAGAAAATGAGCCAGCCCCACCTGAACGCTACGCCATTGCTACGGCATAGACACGAACGTTGCGATAAAAAAGGCGGCAAAAACGCTTGCGCCTAATGTCGGTATTATAACTAGGGTAGGCAAACTTTTATCTTTGATATATATTTTTACATCCTGTTGTTTTAGTAACTGTAGTGTCAAGCTGCAATCGTTTTTGTTTTTTAAGGTGTCTATTTGCCACCGCAGTTTATAAACCTAGCTTAATATTGTCTTTATTTTAATAGAAAATTGTTTGTTAAAAAAAATGAGGCAGACTTTTGCAACAAAATTCTACTAAGAGTAAATTTCAATTAAATATCTGTTTTTTAGTTAACAATGAATTCATTTTCGGTTTGTTAAAATGCAGTACTTTTTGCAAGTAGCAACCCTAAACAAGAGACTAAGATAAACGATTCACTCTAGTTTCCCCTTTTGATAACGAAACACGGAAACAATACGCTCATATTCGGTTGCTAAAATTCAGATCGCGATTCGGCAAAATTTTGGTTCTTTCAGAATCACTGTTGCAGAACTATACTGCAGCGTCCATTTTGGCATCACGTACTTATACTGTATGTACCGTACGAGGCTTTCAAAATTGTATATCAGCCTTGTGTATCGGTAAAATTTGAGAAATGTATGTATCTCTTCCAGGCCTGTAAGAAATTTTCACACACAGATTTTTTAGATAAATCGAGTTGAATAATATTCAACTCGATTTACACTTATGCTCCGCAAAAAAAAAGATTATAATAAAATAATAAATTAGACATAATAATTTAAATCTGCTTCAAAATAATTTAATATTGTATTATAAACCTTGCTTTATATTTTAGTACACTTAAAATATAATATTTTATTACTTTGTCAATCTTGTTAATCCCTTTTACGCTTTAATTAAAATCTTTTGTCGGATACTAACTTTTATTTATTAAAATATTAATTCAAAACAGCGGCCAATGTAAATAGAATTTATTTATGCTTAGCAAGTTTCGAGGACTTTATTGGATACGTCTTAATAAATTAATAGAGTTAGGAATCTGATAATGCTTAAGGAGAACAGATAGTAACTGTTATTATAACAGATGTTGTTAAATAAGGTAAACCAATTATAATGTATATATTTTAATAATTTGTATAAGGACTTTCCACAAAGGAACTTAAAATTAATTTAACACTTAAACGCAAATGGTGTTTAAATTTTAAGTTTAAATACCTTTAATATTTGTAAGATATATTACATTATAGCCGTATTCATTCAAAATTTCAACAGCATCACCTTGATGGCTGGAAATCGGTCAGTCCGCTTCAAAAGACATTTCATATTGCGAACTAGTGAATTGTGGAATCGTTTGTCTTTCTAGGGAGATACGACTGACAATTGTTGAAAGAAGTAGTAAACTCATATCTCAAAGGCCGGCAACGCATCGACGCACTAAAATGGGTGTGTTTTTGGTCATCTCCTTATCCCACTTACCCTTTAAAAATGTAATATAATTGTTAGCTCCTCATTTTGTCACAAGAGAGTGTTTGCATAAAAAGTTGTACTTGTTTATCTCAGAATACATTTTATTCACTTAATATTCCTTTTATTACAAAATCTACGTAAATTCTAAAAATATTATATAGGCATTGTTATCTTTTAAAAGGTTTAATAATTTTAAACAAAACTGTTTTCACTAGCATTTTGCGGCATTGTACAATCAGTTATTTGTTTATAACGTAATTTCAATATCTACACTTTGCTGGCAACATACTAACCTACATTGGAGAGGAAAATTGTAAAATACAATGGACTGTATCGGGCAATCGTTTGTGATAAGTCTCATTTTGTGCTGGTTCGCCCCACTCATTTGTTTTTGCTGTTTTCTCGTTTTCCTTATGAACTGCGGGGTGTTTGTTGAGCTTTTCGTATTCCTCTTTGGAATGTTACAATTGTAGGAATCAATAGTTTGATATTGCAGGAATAATAGCTTATATATATATATATATATATATATGTATACATATGACCACTATAGATGGTTTTAAAAGCTCATGATAAATTTAATTATAAACATACTATTGTATTTGTTAACATAGCTTTTACACATTAAGAAAACACTTTTTTAAACGTATTGAAGCTACGTATTATTATTAAAAACTTATAATTATTTACATAATTTAAAAAAAAATCCGACGTTTCGCGTGCTTTTCAGCGTGCGTGTTCACGGTGACCATGCACTACAATAGTTTTAATAATAATACATAGCTTCAATACGTTTAAAAAGTGTTTTCTTAATTTTAAACATGCCTCCTATTTCAATAATAATAAATTTTAACATGTGAAACAGAAAAAATATTTTAAATCATGTAGAGTATATATTATATATTTTCCAACAATTTTCCCCTCAATCAATGTAGGTTATCGCGTTTCATAGTACAATAGTTCGACGTACAGTGTCCCTCACTTCCGGCCTCACGTTTACTCAAGTTCCGTTCGTAAAGGTGTTTTTAGCCTTCAACTTTGACATACACCGTGTGTTTTATGCCTTATTTTACTGTTTGTTCTGTAGAAAGTGCATAATACAAGTCAGGTGCAGCTTATTTTATGGAAAAGCGAAGCATAAAAACTTTATTAAGCACACATTTTCGACACTAACTATTGTGGTGTACTTAGCATTATATAGTATCGTGTTGTGTTAAAACCCTATGTCTGCGTCTGTTTCATTTATAAGTTTTCTATAAGCAAATAAACAAAACTTTCTCTAGGCAACTTATTAGGAAAAATATAGAATTAAAAAAATAAAGTAGACAAAGGGCACATGAAAAATAGTAATATTGTATTTAGTCAATATATACATACATTATGAAAAAAACAAGTAAATGTTACGGATGAGTAGATAATAAATCTCTTTGAAAATAAACGATACTCTGCCGCAAGGCTACACGGTTTTCAAAACTTTCTTGATTTGATTCACATGAAAAGCTATATTACATGGTGTGTACAGTATATATATGTATTAGTACATATATATTACATGGTGTGAGATCAGATATCGATTAAGCCATTACACTTTCCGTAAAAGCTTTTTAACATTCGCTATAAAACTGAACACTTATATCGCAATTAAAAGTTGTTTATAGTAGTTATTGATTATATACCTTTATTAATTAACCTTTCGCTTCCCCTTTGTTTGAATGAAACAATACGCATTTTAAAATGTGAAAACATCGGTATAAATAACCAATATGATTTAATTATCAATTAAAGTTTAGTCATTTGCATTTAATCATTTATCGTTATCTTACGACTAAGAGATTTAAAAAAATCAAATGCCAGCCTCTACGTGATGTAATAATTGAATGAAGCTTATTTAGTTATAATACTCAAACTTCCAACATAACCATAACCAGCCGACTTTAACTTAATAAATTGATATGTGGTATTGACAGAAGTTATTCGTAAATGCCTTTGACAGTTGTGATAATAAAAATGTGGCATAGATGATAATTGGTGATCAAAATGGCGATGGTGATATCTCAGACTACTAAGGCGGCAATTGGAGGATTTTTAGCTTTGATGATATTGGGAGCTGTACTTGTTGTGGGGGCAGCCTTTGGATGGTTCGATCCAAAGAGGGAGGACGAGGACACGCCAGCGAAAATCAGCGCGCGGCTTCAAGGGCGAACTTCATATGTTACGCATCGAGCTGTAAGTATAATTTAGTTTATTAAATTAGTTACATATGTAATTATTACAATTTTCTTCCGTGTATAATACATAGGGTAGTATTATACATTAATATATAGGGTTATTTTACCCTATATATTAATTATAATATAATATTATTTTATCTATAAAATAATATAATAATATTTTTATATTTTTTAACATTTTATTAGGTTTTTGAAGTTAAAATTAAAAATTACTTTATTTGACTCAAAAAACATTACATTTTGTACTTACATTCTAAAGGTTGTAAACATACAATAAGCAACAAAACGTTGAGATACATTTTGGTTAACCTTATACATAATATACTTCTATGAGCACTAGCGTTTAAACTAGGCCTAGCCTGTATCTTAAACGCTAGTTCCTTCCAGTGTCAATAAGAAATTGGTTAAGTTGTTTGTCATTAGATGTTTATTAATTTTATTGTTTATTAATCTAAATGAGGGTAGAATCTAATAAGTTAGATTTGTCTTCAATTTATAAAACTATAAATTTAAGGAAGCGTACGTCTACTATTCAGTTTATTTATGGTAACTCATTGAAAATTAATAATGGTAAGAAATTTTGTTTAATAGTTGGCACAGTTTGTTCACATTATAGTAAAAATGTCCAATGTAAGCACAGGTCAAGACATGATAGGTCAACTAGTCATTGACAAGTCTAGTCAAGCTTATCTATCATTAAGTATGTCTCGAGTCATCCATACATACAAAGCCACAAAAGCGCTTTAATGGGGACAGTCTTGAACCTATTAAGAACTGACAGGAAATTATCGTTTACGTATCTCTGATATGTTGGAAAATAATTAATCATTGATGGTTTTATTTTACAACTTTTGTCAGCGGAAATGATAGTCATTATTTTCCATACACATCTTACGACTCGTAACAGTAACAGTGACAACTTACGACAGTAATAGTATTTTGAATATAGAACGCAGACGTTCTGAATCCTATTTAGACTGTCTGGCATGGTAACAAAAAATGTATATTTTTTTAGTGAACCCGAAAAGTATACATTACCGATATGAAATTTTAAATTTAAAAACGTATGAAGTTTCTAGAATTTTGCTATAGGAACTGGTATATAGGTACTAATAACACAACGGAAGAATATACTTACAATAACAATTTTTTTTAGTTTGAAAGTTTAAATATAAATGACCGGTATCGTAAGATAACTCAGTAAAATTATCCAGTAAAATGGCGTTTTCTTAGTATATTTTTCAAGATTGCTGAATGCTTAAAAATAATTCTTAGATCGTTCCATTTTTTTACCGGCAGTTAGTTATGACCCTAAACCAGATATTAATAATAAACAGTCTCAGACACTGAAGTTAACATAATTATCTCGAAACTATTTTGTTCAAACATGCTCTATTGGTGACATTTTTTTAAGTTACTTTAATTGTACAACGTACATAAATCGTCTCTTCGAACGTATCAGGTCAGTGCCTCAGATAAATGTATCTGTTCCATGATAATTTGTCAATCTAATAGGCAAGTAGGTGATCAGCCTCGTGTACCCGACTTTTAGGTCTAAGACAACCCGGTTTCCTTACAATGTTTTCCTATACCGTTCAAGCGAATGTTAAAAGCGCCCATAGAAACACGTTCATTGGTACACAGCCGGGGATCGAACGAACGACCTCAAGGAGAGTCTCACGTTGAAGCCACTAGGCCAACACTGCTCTATTGTAGATAAGATATTTAAGATTGTTGATAAGAACCATTATATATACATAGCTTAAACTTGAACTTGCTTATTATTATATTATTTTAGGTTTTTTTATAAATATTACATGTAAAAATGCTTAAAATAATTTAAAATGTTTAGTGCTCGATTATCGTAAACTGTAAAGATAAGAGCCGCTGTAAGCTTTCAAGTAATTTAGCAATTACGTCATCTGTATATTTTTGAATTTAAAATGAGCGCACGAAATCCAGCCTATAAAATTATTTTCCCTTTACATTTTCTATTTTACAGCCCATCGCGTTTATTATATTATAAAATATTTTATTACGAAATAATGAATTTATTTTTAAAAATGTTTCGTTATAATTTAATTGTATATATGAACTGTTTGGAAGTTTTTCGCGACAGTGACCTACTTTTAAACAATGAAACGACAAACGTATGTGACGTTTGTTTTAAAATTGTTTTGTTTCTACTATTTCTTTATAATTTAAATTTATGATTTTCTTAAGATTTTAATGGCATTATAATGTGTATGTTATAATTTGTAAGGCATCGCTTGTCCTGATTTACAATTAAATAATGAATATCCTGAAAATATTCACAGGTAAAATAATATAAAATAATTTTAATTAGTAACAAAAGGATTACTGATTGTTTCTTCTTTCAACTATGATAGTTATTTTTTCAGTATATCTTTTGTTTATTTATTTATTCGTAGAAAAAATAAACCGGCGATTCATCCTTTGGTCTTACGTAGATTGTTTCGATAGAGGTAAGTTGTACACAAAGTCGATTTCTGGGTTGAAGATATGTTGGAACCTTTACTGTATTAGAAAATTAATTGCGCACATAAAATGTGGACAGGATAAAGCGATGCAAACAATTTATTGATTCGTATATTTCATATAAAACTTGTACTGATTGTGCTTTATGTACCAATGTCTCAGTGTGCCGAACGTGGGAAAATTTTGTAAATAACATTAATAAAATATCCCTTTAGATAGCACAATTTTGCAAAATGGAACTAATGGAGCCTAAGGACTAAGTTATAATTTTTATTGTGTTCTTTTTTAGGTTTGTATGTATAATTTCTGGTCGTGCAGCAACAAATTCTTTTTTACAATAAAAAATGAAATACATCAAAAGTAATTAAAAAAAAAACACGCATAGTTATACTGTACAAACAAAGGATATTTCAGAAAATGAGAATTGATTGTGTTGAAAAGGCATTTAATCAAAATTAACGTTTGTAGCTGTTAAATATGTATCGAAACAATAAATTATGCTAGAACGAGACATTTCGATGATGAATGAATAGGAAACGTTCGTGACAGGAGTCATTAGTACGTAGATACTTCAAAAATCATGATTACTAAAAGAATCATGAAAAAATCTTCGTCTGAAATGACTCGTAAATAATTTTACTGTTGTCTTTGATGTTGTAAAAGAATATATAGATGTGAATGGCACATTGAAATACCCTTTTTATTAGACCAAATAGTCTAACCATCATACTGGTTTTCTCAGTATCATGAACTAAAGTAAATTTAATAAAGAACACAATTTATATTCCTGCTTTTGCAGTTTGACAGTAACTGAGTGATAGATAAAACTTAAACAAGGATGATAAAATTAAATATAAATAAAAATAATATTTTTAAACTTTTTTTTCATTCGTTCCTTCCTACCATTAACTAAATTTGGTTTGTTACACTGACTCTGCCATTTAGTACCATATTATCCAGAACCTGGGCCATTCAATATTTGTTAATGCAGTGATCAATTCTCCTGTTATTAAGGCCCATAATTTATAGTTAATGGCAAAGCAACCGATCACAACAGCAACATACAGTGGCGCATTCATTCAGATTTTTTTATTGATGGATCAAATGCGAACTATTTGATTCCGCTGGGCTGGTGTCAGCCGAGGATTTGAAGTTTTTTTGACCTGAATGTAATACATTAATTTATTATAAATAAGAGACAATGAGCCCTGCCCGAATCACTAAAAGTAAACGATAAAACTTAATACTGAATGGTTCTAACTGTTCAGGGTTTTAAATATTACCTCTGACTGCTGAATCAGGAATATCTGTTTTGAATATCTCTCTTCACGACTACGCTGCCTGGTTGCCAAGTTCACCTCACGTTCTACTTTACGAAAGCTTTCCCGAGTGATATGGTGCGCAGTTACAGCATAGTCATTCATTCATTTGTTTCATATTGCTCTTTGCATCTGAAACTTGAAATAAGGCTATATTTATATAAAAGTTTCAAGATAAGAAAGTAAACCATCAGAGAGTTGACCTGGCTAGGTGTTGCGTATATGCTTAGCAGGAGTAAATCTTCAAGTTGCCCTGGTAAGGTGTTGTATATAGCATTACACAATCTTGTTACCAATAACAACTAATAGCAAATATATTATATCTATATTTTTAGAAGTAAATGATTACTTTGAGCAGTGTTAGCCTAGTGGCTTCAGCATGCGACTCTCATCCCTGAGGTCGTACGTTCGATCCCCGGCTGTGCACCAATGGATTTTCTTTCTATGTGCGCATTTAACATTAGCTCAAACGGTGAAGGAAAACATCGTGAGGAAACCGGCATGTCTTAGACCCAAGAAGTCGTCGGCGTGCGTCAGGCACAGAAGGCTGATCACCTTCTTGCCTATTCGATTAACAAATGATCATGAAACAGATACAGAATCTGAGGCCCAGACTTAAAAAGGTTGTAGCGCCATTGATTTTTTTTAATGATTACTTTATAAATAAAATAGTTAAATTGTACGTACGTACTATCTCTATATTGTTTTATTAGATTACAATGTTACCCAGTAAGTGACTATAGTAACTTTTAATAAATTAAAATCAGTATAAAACATTTTCATACATATACTATAGGCACTTATTGGCACTACACTGAGAAGTATATAACATTATGAAGTATTCAAAGGTAATGTGATTCCCTCTTAACAATATTCACAAAACAAGACTGCGACTGAAAATGGAAAGGATAATGCTATTCAGAAAGATCGCCCTCCAAACGTGTGTGTTTCGTTAAATCCCAGGTGTTTATACCTAAATATTGTTAGGGATAACTGACGATTTCTCTTCACAATGTATTTTTTATTCTCTACCAATGAAATGAAACACGTATATATCAGATAATTATAATTACCCTAAAAATGTAATACGTGAGCAGTATTGGCCTAGTGGTTTCAACATGAGACTTTCATCTCTAAGGTCGTTGGTTTTAGCCTAGCTGTGCACCAATGATTTGTTTGTCTTTGCGCATTTAATACTCATTCCTTAGATGAAGGACAACGTCGTGAATAAAACCAGAATGCCATAGCCCCAAAAAGTCGCGACGGCGTGTGAAAAAATTCTGAGAAAGGTCGGAGACTTTAAAGGTAGCGCTATTTTTTTCAAAGAATTCAAATAATAATCTAAACAGGCACGTTAATTGTTTTATATTTTTAAATTTATTATAATGTATTTAAAGGTAAAACCACCCTCATATATATAATAAAATCAATTCATATGACAGAGTGCCAGAAGCCAAATCTGGTATTCCAAAATTAACTAAATATTATTATATAAGTAGATTTCAATTAAATTTACATTATTATAAGTAACACGTTTGTTTTATAAATATAATTTAAAATTAGAACGGATAAAAATCTAGCTGTACCAAGTACATTATAGTACCATTACGTTCGGCCCATTTTCATAACTTAATTTCCGGAGTCAGACTAAGGTCAAATTGGCTAAAAAAACATAAATACACACAATTAGGTTTCATAAAACAAAATTAACACTCATAGCTATAATAAATGTATAATCATAGGTGAGATTATTTATTAATTTTATTTTATTTATTTATTAAAGTTTACCACATCATAGTAATAAATCTACGGCATATGTTGTTACGGCATATCTAGTATGTATGACAATTTAGGTAAACAAGAAAAAATAAAATATTAGAAGATAAAATAAAGATTTGGTTAAGCAGAAAAAAACAGAATTATGAAATTATAATACTTGTCTTAAAGTCCCATGTCGCCCAAGTGGGGCAAAGGGCAACCATCGTAGACGCCAATCTGATCGGTCCTGGGCAGTTGTCGTAATTTCACACCACTTTATTCCAGCTTCCTTCACCTCTGCTATGATGCTTCGTTTCCAGGTCCGTTTTGTTCAAGTTTTGTTTTGCATTGAGAAAAATTCAGTCGAGGGCTCGCTTGGCAACGTGACTTAGATTCCTTCGGAGCCTATACATAAAAGTTAAGCCACGTCCTTTAAAACAAATCAATATTTTGCTTGTTAAAAATATAAGCACTAAAGCTCTACAAATATTTCAATCTGAAAATATGGTCTGAATTTACTCGTTACTATTGAAAATTTCAACAATTTCCAGTTTGAATTTTTGCCTTTGTACATTACCATAAACTAGTGTAGCATACAAATATTCAGGCGAATGTTCTTAAGAGAAAAACGCGAAATATTCGGTTCCACGTTTGTTCCTAAAACTTCCACCAAAACAAAACTCGAAGACATTCGAATTCGGATTGTTTCAATACCAATTCTAAGCGGATGTATGAATTATTTATATTTATCTAAGTTCCGAAACCAGGCGTGACTTGCCTTTAAGTAAATATTTTTCTTCTAATATCGCATGTCTCAGTTCATTAATCTTGTGTCAGTGTTGAAAATGTAATGGAAAGCTTTCTGGGAAATACTCACTTTATTTACCGGTTTCATTATGATTATAATTCATTGAAAATTGTATTTTCTAAACAAAATTAATATAGGATTTTCCACGAACTTTCTTGTATATAAACCGCAACCGTTTTTTTTATATTGTAGATAAAAATATTTTATATGTTCAGAATAAATTTCTATAATTTATTTTTTAATCACTTCCGTAGCTTAATAAACTAAATAAACATATAACTTCTGTTATAAATTTTCTGGAGCTATTCCTAGTAGATGAGAAATAATTAGAAAAACGTAAAATGCCATTCACCACAATGCCTAGAAACATAAAGGCTCCCACTATGAAGAACAATGTTATGAGCCCTATTAGTGGACGATTCATATAAATAGTATTTTTTAATAAAATAAAAATATAAAGTGATTAATATGACTAAGGACCATAGAAGTTAATAACCAAATGTTTCTTATTGGAACATCACTATAAAAGCAATTGCAAAGATAACAAATTAAATATTTATGAGTCACGAATGGTCATTATAATTAATGATATTTCCTAATTGCCATTTATGGACCCATTTCAAATGGATGACGAATTAAAGCAATGTGTATAAATTACGATGACAAAACAAATTTCGCCAACTTATCTTTGGTATAAAACGAACACCAAAACTGAGTGCTTTGTATCACGAAATACATCCATTAGTGACCAGGTCAGTGTCCACAATAATTTGATGATGCTTTTTAAGACTTCAGTATGATTGATGTTATACTTTGTACATTAATATTGTAACAACAATATTTAATGTGGATGGTCCTGCTCATATGAACATAAAGAACATAAACATATGAAAATAAAGTAATGTTAGGCGTTGTTTTGTAAATATTTTCATCTACTAAGTGTACTACGTATCTAGTTACGTCACATATGTCGGTCGACCGTCATAGGAATATAATATCTTTAAATGCGTGATAAACTTTGATACATACTGCAAAAAGACCGTAATTTATTACAAAATTTTAATATGTCAAAATAAATTTGCTGGTTATATATATATTTAGATTTTCTTCTAAACAAACCAAAAATCACCTTAAAATGCCTTAACCACAAAGAGTATATTGTGAAAATATCGCACTCCAACGTTATGAGATTTTCTTCTTCATAAATTACCAAAATTATGAATTATTATTACATGCGTTACAGAGCATGACAATAGCGATATGACCTTATTAAGACCATTATATTACATGCGACATTACTTACGTTGACATTCTTAAATTTTATCCCCGGGGAAATGTCGTGATTTCGCAGCGTACGTTCTCGGCAATAACTCAGTTTGAATAACGTAAGATTATAATCATTTTAGCTAAATTATTCTATACCTATATACATAAGTATATCTACTTCTATCTTCACTACGATGATTAAAAAATAAATCCGTCAAAATGTATAAAAAGAGTTTATGATAAAAAGTATATTCTTCTTTATATACCCCTTTATTTATAATCACTAGCTGCCGCCGCGAACTTCGTTTCTTCTAATTGTGATTTTACTAAGCTTACCTTTTAAGTACATACCAACATGGAACATTTTGCTTTGCTGTATGATGTATCACAAGAATCAAAACAAAAAATTTCGTATAAAAAATAACAAATATAATTTGGACGACAGGCTGGACAACCCTTATCACTTTGAAATATATAGTAGCCGATTCTCAGACTTACTGAATATGCATAAAAGAATTCATAAGAATCGGTCAAGCCGTTTCGAAGGAGTATGGGAACGAACATTGTAACACGAGAATTTAATAATTATAGAGATTATTCTACTATTATATTAACGACTCTAAGCACGTCTTCAAGGCCTTTGTAAAATGGATCTAAGTTTAAATGTAATCAAAGGAATGGTTATCAAAGTGTCTCTCGTCAAATCTTGCTTGCGTCAAACTTCGCAATAGTTTTCAGATTGCGTGTGGTTGCAAGTAGTAGTAAACGTTTAAGCTTTATATAACTGAGTCACATCTAGAATAATTAATAATATATATAGAGACAACGAGAATAATAACAATTTCAATTCAAAAACAAAATATAAACGCTCAGGCACTACAGTGTATTGTTAAAATATTTTTGATCAATCTCACTGAGTCCACTTCAATATTATGCCGCAATAGCTGCAGTAACAAAACAAAATGGAATCGTTCAACAATGGTTAATGGCGCTTTATTTATTTCAGGTGAATCCAGATGAAAACCGATTACCCATCGTTTCCCACTCTTCACCATGTGAGTATTCGCCAAACTGAAATTGACAAGTGTTTTACGAGAGCTCGTTTTTAAAACGGTTATTTTGAATTTAGAAGGTTTTAGTTCGTTTTTATCTAGTTTGAATATTCGTCAATTTTAGTAGTTGGTTAGTAAAAATATCATATACTGGTTACAAATGTGTAATTACATTTGTATTTGTTGTTTGGTTACATTAAATATTATAACATTAGTAAAATACACAAATTTTCATGTCCTAATAAGTTACAACAAGAAAAGTCTTGTTGATAGATAAGTAAAGATTTAATGTTGTCAATTTAATATTATCTTCTGTTACTAATTATATTAACTTATTAACTTATATTTATGTTTATAGTTGTTCACAAAGGACAGAAAGGCGATGTAAGTATATTTTATACTATTATTCTAGCCGCTAGACTTATAATTTCAAACCCTTAGATTTAAACCGCAACAGCTTTAAACTATTAGTATAGATATGCTTCTGATTTTTCTTCGTATCGTTTTAATCTCCCAGAAGACTGAAATATTTCAGTTTTGATTATTTTTATACCTTCAGGTTAGTATGCGCAATCTCTGCCTGGATAGACGGGTATGATAAACGATAAATATTTCGGGTTATAAGGCACAACACATTTACAAGAAGACATTAATAAAACAAATACAGTGCTATAGTTCCAAGTGAAGTTTTTGAAGTTTTATATTTTTGCATCCGCTTTTTTCTCCATAACGTGTTTTACAAACATATATTTAATATATGTGTAATTTTTTAAAACACTATAACAAAACCACTTACTTATTAAATGTGTAGGTTTAAGAAAAATCTCGTTGCACTAGTATTTAGAAAAAGTACCTGGATGTAAGAATTATAATAAAGTATTGCGATGCGTCGTGAAATAATAAAACAAATTTAAACAAAACAACCGGAACCGTCTCAATAAATTCACGAGATAACAGACTTCTTGTCCCGTATGTATAATAGAAAAGATGATATCATTTTGAAACTTTGTATTGTTCAGAGATTAGCTGAGGACGGAGATTTGGGACCTTCCGGAGCGGGAAAACCGGAACGGCCTAATACCAATGTATGTTTATATTCTATTTATTCTTGGATTTAACTTCCGACCATGTTCGAAATCTGAATTTGCATAAGTGTTTGTTTGCGATTGTATCTTTTATATCGAGGAGTACTTTGAATTTTCAGTCATGCTATGTACGGCTCTATTGTTTTCCATGTTCTTATTGATTTTATTCTAACCTTTTATTTAGTGAATATCACATTTTTTAAATCCACAGATATCATCTCAATGCAAATGCAGCATCAACGACATATCCGTAATGCTGACGAACATACCAAGCATGCGTGGCCCTCCAGGACCTCAGGGTCCAACTGGGGCAGATGGTACTACCGGGGCACCTGGAAAAACGGTACGTATAATTACTTTTGTTTTCTAAAAGAAATTGAGGAAAACTTATTCCATATTATTTCGTTTGGTTGTAAACTTTTTTAAGATATAGAGAGAAAGACAATTAAAAAAATACAAATAAATAATAGAAACATTTAATACGTTATTTTGCTAACTTATATAAAGCAAGTTACCGCTAAATAGTATTTCTTCACTGTCATCAAATGTGAGGCAACGGACCGCCAGCTCGAAGAAAATGTCAGCGCGTCAACAACTCGCTTTTATATAAATATATTTAATCTAAATATAGAATCATCTACGTAGGGTACTTTTTACTTGATATATATAAAATAATTATCAATTACCGCAATTGATAAGTCTTATACATATAACTCTCCTCCGCAGTGCCCACATATATTTTGAGGAATAGATGTGGGTGGAATATCTGTGTTGTAATAATTAACCTTTGAACTGCAAATTCCTAACTGCAAGCTTCCTTTTAATAGTTGATATACAGTTTTTTACAATAATGTTACGCTTCGACACTTGTTGTTAACGCCAATTCAAAGAAACATACACCTTTAACTTAGTATTGTCTTTGGTTTGGTTAACATAGCTTTTGCACATTGAAAGAAAACAATTTTTTCACCGGATTAAAGCTCTTTGTATTATTATAAACTTATAATTATTTTTTAAATATAAATTGTAATAGGGCAAACTAATCGCAATATGTCCAGCAGACTCAAAGACTCACATTGCGGACATAAGACAAAGACGACACACAAAATGAGCAGCCTGTGAACATATACTAGATAGGCCTAATCACTACATACGTTTTGACCAACCGAAAGTACTTCGAAAGAAAAAATATTCTTCCCAAGATTTGTACGCGAAGCCATTGAAATAAAAATAGAAACACCCGAATGTCAATAGAGAAGACGGCCTAAAATTATCAAACCCAGGTGTTTGATAATTTTATCCAATAATATCCAAATTAAAATCCCAAGATAAACAATCCGCGAAATTAGAGGACACCGTGAGTCATTTCTTTGCAAAAACCCGTCATCTTTTAGTCGATAACAACTCCGGAGAAATAAATACAGGACACAACAGAAGACAGATAACACAATTTTCTCTACAGCTGTGATACTTTTGTCTTCAGTCACCATGACCACGCACGCTGTAAAGCACATGAAATGTCGGAAAATTTAAAATTATGTAAAACAATAATTATAAGTTTATAATAATACAAAAAGCTTTAATCCGGTTAAAAATTGTTTTCTACCTTTAACTTATTTCATCTTGCAACACTGACTCGAACTAATCACACTGCGCCAACGCTTTGTACAAAAAAACTTGCTTTTTCGCCCTGACTTAACAACGCCTATGCATGTTCTGCTACCGTTAATTAAACATTCGAATTAAAATTTACTAATGTCACTTAAATAGTACAATTTTTGAGAGAAATCTACTCGACAGTATCTCGTACAAATGAACAAGAAAGGACGAGTCTATGTTGTTAAATAAAATATGCATTTTTACAAACAGACCGTTGCCAAGGTAATTTGTTAAGACAATTCATAGTCATGTAAATTTAAGAGTATATAAACTATTTTAATAATCAGGGCCAAATGGGAGAACAAGGACCACCTGGTCCAGCAGGACCAAAAGGTGACAGAGGAGATAGAGGTGAATCCGGTATGCCAGGGGTTGAAGGGCAACAAGGTGCAAAGGGGGAGCCTGGATCTGATGGTACTCCTGGTCTTCAGGGCCCATCTGGCCCTCCTGGGCCTCCTGGATCGATCACTCCAACGCTAATGGTGAGTAAGCAGAGCTTAATAGCTTCTACCAATCAGTTCAGCTGCCATTGCATAAAATAATAATAATTATTACGTAATACGAAAGAAACACATAATAATAGACTAGGTGATGTTTTATCAACTTATAGAACTACCCTCAAATTGAATATTAAAGTTGAGAAAGAAACTAAATATACATTTGTGGGCTAAATGAAACTTTGTTTCCACTCAAACGAAATAGCCTATTTGAATAATTGAGCATTATACTTCTTTGCTTAGAAATCAAAGAAAATTGATGTGAACGTTTGATTTGAATTATTCATGACTGAGTCTTCCTAACAAACTTGCTATATCTCTCTCAAATTTCTTTAAAATACAATGGATGGATGAAAGTAATAAAGTACAATCATTTTTAATAAATTATGATATCATTAAAACAAATCTATCACTTAAGTTCCCTTTCTTTATATATTTTAAGACGCACAAGATAATTTTTAATCAGATTAAAAAATGTTTTGTTATGATACCCATATTATTGTATGTATTAACTCATATCAGATTAACGCATAGGTCGTGCTCAGAGGTACAGAGCAAAAACATTATCGTCTCAAATTGGTAGGAATCTTTAAATCAATGACAGTCTTGATTCTGAGACTACACAGTGACAGGTACAGGGGGATAAAATATATCCTCAGATTTCAAACAACCTTAATTTTAAATGTATTGTTTAAATAATCAGAAAAAAAAAGTTGACAGCAGTGTGGTAGAAACACAAACTGTACACAGTTTTTCTGACCGCCATGACGTCGAACAGAATTAAAATTTATATACTAAGACCACCTAAGACATATAAAACGTAAATTGAATTGAAAGGCCTTATAATGTTTATAAAGCTTTATTTTATAAAACGTCACAAACCCATACAAACGTCGACGCTTCATAGGGAGCCGATATGCAACAAACCTGTTTTCGACGAGAATTCTTGTCCAAATACCGCATCTCTGAATAGAATAATGTATTATTGTTTGTTTTATATAGTGATTATAGTATTTTAAAAATATAAATATAATATGTTCCATAACTGGCTATAGTAGTTCAAAAGACAAAGATAAAACAATTCATCTCGGCTAAACACCTTTAACATAATAGTTCTCACTATTCTGACAGGAATCAACGGGGTTGTACGGGGCTGATAGGATCCTTGGCCCTCCGGGGGACAGAGGTCCGATGGGTCTCGCAGGTCCGCCCGGCGAAAGAGGATATACCGGCAATAAAGGGGAGAAAGGATTACACGGATCCAAAGGGGACAAAGGGGAAAGGGTGAGCAATTTATCATTATGACACCGAGTGACGCTTTACATGAAATTAATGATTGAATCCTGTTTCGTGTTTATTTCATGGTTTTATTTACTTTGATTTTAATTATTCTGTAATAGCTTTAAAATGGGTATTTAACAGGGGAGTTAATGAAACCGTTAGATTCCTTGTGTTATTTAATTTGGAAGCATTTTGTGATCGGAACCCAAGCGTAAAACTAGTGATTAATTGATTTCAACTCTTTCATCCTTTACTTTGATGAAAGCGCAAATATCCGTTCACTTTTAATTGTCTAGAACTTTGATTGTTGGTTGCTGAGTTGAGACTTTTTAAGTCTGAATAAAAATTGTAAGAAGTAATATATTTTTATAACGTAGTATGTTTAAAAACATTCTAAAAATACAATGTAAATAGTTCCTTGATAATGAGCGAGATATTATGAATGCAATATTATCTTACAAAGTTATACAGAAACTCATATAAACTCAAATTCACGGACGAAATCCGGAAATAAACTTCACGAAAAGGCAATAACGGACCGTTTGACCCTCGTAACATTATGTGACTAGGAGCGAAGATTATAACTACGTTATAACCCTGTAAATGCGATATTCGTCATGGCTATGTTATAGGGTTATACGGGCGCGCGAGGCCCACACGGCGCGAAGGGCGAACGCGGCCAACCCAGTAAAGACGGGCTGCCGGGTCTCCCAGGCTCCCACGGCCGGCCGGCGGAAAAAGGCGAGAAAGGTAACAAACTAACTCAACCATCAAATTTTATGTTTCACTATGCCTTTTATTTATGCGAGTGAAACGCGTTCGCAAGATTTTAGGGCTTTATTGCAACGATTCGGAAAATCTTTATTTCACAACCGGACCCTTGAGATAAGATTCCGTAACAGTACCTACGCATTATTTATTGTTATACGTCGTTTTATATCTTCAATTGTACCGCTTGTTTCATTTTAGCTTCAAAGAGTTTTTTTTTTCATTGTTTGGGATATTTCTGTCTTTATAGCAATATAAACGTCTTTTATCTTGCTTTCATGCGATTTGAGATGGATGTAGGCAGATCGTAATTGTTGCTTTGAATATTTTATACCTAATGTTATTAAGGTTATGTTTTTATTACATTTCAAGGTGTTCGAGGCCTACCTGGGCCACCAGGGCCTTCTTTGACAGCGGTTTCTGAAAATTCTGTTCTAGGAGATCTTGCGAGAACAGGTATGGTACTACGTATTTTTTAAAAATAGCAATAAAAGTCAGATTTCTGTATCTGTTTCATGATCATTTGTTTATCTAATAGGCAAGTAGTTGATCAGCCTTCTGTCAGCCTGACGCACGCCGTCGACTTTTTGTTTCTAAGGCAAGATTCCTCACTATGTTTTCCTATACCGTTCGAGCGATTGTAAATGTGCATATAGAAAGAAAGTTCATTGGTGCACACTGAAGCCACTAGGCCAACACTGCTCTTTAGCCAAAAATTAGCAATGGCGACACTTATTCCGGATGCAATGTTAAGTTTTTGTACTTGATTCTATATTGAATGAATTCTTATCGATAGATATATCCTTTTTGCTTGGAATGTTTTCAACATTGATTTTGACATCCCATGTCGGATTTACTAAAACAAAGTTAGTTAAGCTGTAAGTTAACAAAATACTATTTTGATACTTTATATACAGATAAGAAAATAATTACTCATAAAATCACTTTAATATAATAGCACTTCGTCGTTATCATATTAATTACATTATATTACAGAAATGTAATGCGTTATGCTAATTATATAAGGTATTATGGTAACCATTATTGTATAAGAGCCAGTCTCCTGAGATTTCTATTCACATTACTGTTTATTAAATTAACTCAATCGTACAATTTATCTATGAAAATAAAATTTTGTTTACTGAAAGGTATAAATGTTATATTTAACAATGTATACTCCACTTAGTAAAGAGTTTTAGTACGATCGAATATCCGAAATAAAAACAACGCTCCAAATATTTATCAAACACTACGTGCCCGCGATCACAATTATTTATGCTGTATTTTTGAAATTTTATTTCTAAAACCACAATTAGAATACAATATATAGGTCATATGACGTAACAGAATATACTTAATTAAATCATTAGTTAAATTAATCCACATTCTGTCTTACGTGCAATGTAAGACTAATTACAAAAACCATTACGATTTTGGTTTATGAAAAATAATTGAAGTTTTTAATAATATATATAGGATATTATTATGAAGACGTTAAGTGTGAAACGTTGGTACTTCATTAATCTGGTATAATTGAAATATGTTTATATCTGTTTTCTCTCAATGATTATCTCACGGGATCAAGTTTGTTTGTTTTTTTTTTGTAGTCAGGATTCGAACGATAAACTTTGGGATGCTTAAAGTGGAAGTTAAAACATTACACTCATTTTTCAGCATAGATTATCGTGTGTGTTTATCTATAACTCAACCAGTTCATAGCTGCACAGATCTATCAATCATATGACAATTGCAGTAATTACGTTTATCAGGTTAGTAAATGGGGGTAAATTAAATTCAATGTTAACTATCTTATAACATGTAAGGAATAAATAAACAGCATAACAAACAAAACACTAACAATTATTACCATTAACGATCCATTGGCGGTAATAATGCTCCTAGCAGTTTCTTAATAATCACTCATCTATATAGTTAAAAACGGATTATACTTTTATATATAACATCTCATATACACTTTCCGCTACTTAAGAATAAGTTGATAAAAGCAAATTCAATATATCTGTATTAAGTTATATTGCATTTTATTATTTAAAAATTAATAAAAAACTTATGTTCCATAATAAAATTACTGGAGCTACCACCCTTAAGCCTTAGCTAGGTTTCTAGCTACAAGGCTGTATCTGTTCATAATTCTGTACATATTTTGCATAGTTCAATGAAGCCTTTCAATGTACCACAACAATTACAGACTGCACGTTTAACTCAAACTTTCACTTACAATGTCTAAAACAAAATCTAAAGTCAAGAAATGTTTTGAAAAGTTCTCAAGACGCAAAAGTTTTGATTGCTAGTGTTTCCCGTAATGGCTTCGAAAACTAGTTTTCAAAGTTTACTCTCAATGTCAATATACGCGCTCATACACAATTAAATTATCTTGATATTGGAACTGGACCGACTCGAGTTTGTAAATGTATGCCTAAAATATTAGTTAAATCGATGAACAACTAATAAATAATATTCTGCCATATAAAAAACTGTATTCATCATTCGTAAATAATGTCCCAAATACTAACCTTGATGCACATAAACTTTATACCTAGACTACACATTCCTGTATGATAATCATTCGCTAATTCTGATTATAAC
This sequence comes from Pieris brassicae, assembly GCF_905147105.1. Classification (NCBI taxonomy): domain Eukaryota; kingdom Metazoa; phylum Arthropoda; class Insecta; order Lepidoptera; family Pieridae; genus Pieris; species Pieris brassicae. Next base: position 3,272,108 of record NC_059669.1, read on the forward strand.
GTGTTAATCTAAAAAAATATCAAACACATTTTATTTCCATACTATAAAACATACGATAATGTTTCTTATATCTTAAACTACTATTGTATATCATGATATTTTATAGAATGTACAGATCGATTTCTTAATATAACCAAATGTACCGAAAACACGACATCACATTCAATCAGCCATTGAAGCCTAAGTTATAATCCAGCGACCTACTTTACCAAATAGTAGAATTAGTTAACCCAATATTAACAACTTACGACCCGGATTCGCGTCGGATAGGAAACTTCGCCGCATAAGAGATTTTTCACTTAATCCTATGAAATAAATTGTAAGCCGCAAATTATAACATCTTTTTATAAATATTAAACATTAAATTTCTCTTACAAATATCAGTATAGAAGTTCCTGAGTAAAAGTACTTTTCAGGTTTTTAAATAAATTAAGATCGTCAGAAGATAAATGATAATCATAATCTACATATAAAATAAAATGCTAATTTTACACGCATCTCGTGACATATTAAACATATATACATATGATTGTGGGACAGGCATGTTTGGGCAGATATGATTTTAAATAGTATTTCAGGAAACACGAATCTTGTGTTATAAGTATGAAAAGTTACGAAACTTTTTATGGTACAAAAACTGATATTGTAAATATTATTGGGTACATGTAACCTAGTCGTTATCAGTTGAGATAACTTTAAAGTTTTATTAATTATAATCCAAACTAAGTTTAAACATAACAAATATCGCGCTTATTATATCTGTATATGAAACATTATTGCGGCTACTGTTGTATTTGAGAAAAGGATTGCTTATAAGTATTAAAATATATGTAGAGAGTGTGAAATAGTATATAGATTCTCAAACAATACACTCACTCAATATTCATGAGAAACTTGACGTAGAACCACAGACATTTAAGCGGCACTAAACGTATTCGAGGAACACCCTTCCCTAAATCCATTTTGTTGGCGCTCACTAATAACTCATTGTTTATGACTTTCCCATAACGTAAATGGAATATAAATGTAAGTGTAATCTCGAAAATACATTCACGGATACTACATTCTAAAATTCAATCGTATTTGCTACAAGAGTTTCATCTGTCTTATGAATGTTTAATTATATAAATAACGACTGTGATATCGTAAGCCGAATGGTTTCCGGCGTATTTTACCTACAAGGTTCAATAATTGTTTATAATGTGTTAGTTAAAAATACATTAACCATGACCCGTGGGTCTGATTGGGGTTTTACAAATAAGGATTGTAATTGTAATTTTTATTTACATAATTAAAAGCTAACAAAAGATGTTTCTTTCGTATTTTCTTCTTTTATGACATCAAAATCACTCTTCCGTGAACTTGGTTATGTGATATATGATATTGTTGTGTAGGACCACGAGACATCGCCAAACTCAAGGGCGATAAGGGAGAACGAGGCGAAAAGGTAATTATAAGCCAGATGTGACTAATAGCTTACTGTGTTCTTTTGTATTGTAAGATATTTCGTTCTAAATTGTTTCATAAATAATAATAAAATGCTGTCTAGATATTTAATAAGACTTTGCATTATCTTAAGATTACCCACGTACTGTACACAGTAAATATATATATTTAAATAAAACTTTCTTAAATAATTGAAACACAAATTGTATTAATTGCTTTACCCTGTGAATTCTCGTAACTCAACGTTTTGAATACGTATAGTATAGTATCAGTCTAGTCTGCGAAAATCTTTACGTGTATTAAAAAAATAGTAATTAATTTCTGATCAGTTTAGTAATTAAAATCTTTTTATGATATAGATATTGGCTAGGCAGGATTGATATTAATTGAAATTAATTACTTGAAATTATTAATATTAATAATACATTATTACAATTAGGGCGAAAAAGGAATGCGTGGTATTGAAGGTCCACAAGGATTTCCGGGTAACGATGGAAAGGCGGGGGACCGCGGAGATATTGGTCCCTCAGGACTCCCTGGGACGCAAGGTGCTTCAGGGTTAACTGGGCCCAAAGGTGATAAAGGAGATTCTGGCCCCCCGGGTCCTGTTGCCATATCTAGAGAAGAAGCTGTCATTATGACGAAGGTATAGAGAACTGGATTAAATATAATAACCAGATGTCCAATCCAACTGTTATAAAAACATTAGTACCAATTAAGTTTGATATAGAAACCGATATTTATTAGAATGGCCATTTATTTTTATGTAAGGAAAGCGACAGTAAATTTGTTTTCTATAGAATATTTCATGAAGGATTGTAATTAACATTTTAACATCAATTCCATAACATGAGGTTGCTCCTTGTATATGTGGAATACAATGACCCGTAGCTGTTGTTAAATGTACCTAATTTAGTTTGTTATCCGAGTGACAGCTTATAAGGGTCGTTGCCCTTGGTAAGTTTTGTTAGAATATAATCTGCATATAATTTTATTTTTACTAGGGTGATAAAGGTGAACCGGGACCTAGGGGAAAAAGAGGTCATCCTGGAGCTCCTGGACCAAGAGGGGCGCCAGGTCTACCTGGTCCCCCTGGCATTCCTGGTACTAATGGAGTATCTGGGGACATTGGACTGCCTGGGTGGACTGTGAGTATTATCAGTTTAGAGTCTGGCGAAGCTAAACTTATCACATTTTATAACAATACTTTTTTCTGCTTACGTAAGCGTAAATCTAAACTTATAAATGCATCAATTATGTAAAAATAATTCATATCATATAAGAACATGTTTGTAAATAAAAAAAAAGAATTACAATATATCAACATGAATAAAGGTACTGTCAGGACAAATTATCGAGCTTGTATCAAGAATTATGATCGGATCCATTAATTTAAGTACTTATCTAGTATATCTCGTAAATCCTGTGAATTCGTATTTAATAGGGTCCACCTGGGATTGCCGGCCCTTCGGGCACTCAGGGTCCAAAAGGCGAAAAGGGGGACCCGGGAATTGCTTTAGCGGACCTTGAAAAGGTAAATCTGAAATTCAAACACGGTTATTGAGCGGAAACGAATAAATTAGACTACTCCCATTAATTATCGCCTTTTTAGACCGGGGCGTGTCCCATTTTTTATTATTCGAATATGGTGTTTTGTTAAGCGAAATTTGGAGGAGGGCGGTTATAATTACGGTTTCCTTACAATAAATTGTTTAACAAAAAAAAACTGTTTTAGGCCTGTTAAATGAGTAATACTTTATTCGTATCAACATACTAGCCATTGAATTCAGTATTCCCTTTCTACAAAAATCGTAACATTATGTCTTCTACAGTTAAAAGGTGATAAGGGTGAACGTGGTATAGATGGAACACCAGGTGCAGCTGGGAAGGATGGGCCCAGAGGTCCACCTGGACCTCCAGGTACTTCTTCAAACGTTCAGTACATCCCTGTACCAGGTCCACCCGGGCCCCCGGGACCGCCAGGAACAAGTAACACGAACGAACTTCCATTGGACACTTTGACAGATAGCCCGGGAATTAATCGTCTTGAAACAACGGCAGGTCAGTTTTTTGTGGTATTTAGCAATGCTTTGTTTGTTTACTACTCTTGAATAAAGGCCAAAAGTTAAAACGGCCTTTACATAAGCCTACGCTATATTTATATTTTTACTCTTATCAGTTAAAAAAATGAAGTAGGTATGAAACTTAAAAAAAAGAGTGTATACGAGGGTTCCTGTAACTGAATTAATTGCAAAATTAGCATAAAAGAAAACTAACCTACTTCACCCTACTCTACCTTTATAATATAGGTCAGGATAAGGATTAAAATTGTTCAGGTAGAAAAATTTTCATACTGCCAACTCATTTTAGCAAAAAGAATCGTGGGGAACACGTAGTCTTAGCGTTAATAACGGGTAGCTACGTGCGTTGTATTCGTAGCACCAAGCATCGTAGCGTATTCGTAGCAGCTCCACTGGATATCTCAATAAGGGTACTTTGTTAATGGCTTAAGATGTTGAAGAGCAGCCTTAGTGTCATGGTTTAGCATAACTTTACGAAAAACCTGAGAAGTATTTGACTCAGAAATCGCTGACATGTCAGGCACAGCAGCAACTTAAAATATAAAAATCTTTTAGGAAAACCACGTGACGCTCTGCAAATACTTCGAAATTTAAATAATTTGATGCAGTATCGACAAGGAGCATACCGTAAGTTTCTTGTAATTAAAAACTATTTTTACTAGATTAGTCATATTGTAACTTAGATTGGTAATAATCAATACCATTCTTGGATAGTAGTAGATGACATGTACTAAATACTTTAATTTATCAGTAATTATTATCTTAAAAATACTGTCTTATAATACTAACAGTTTTCAGTATCGCTAAAGAAGGGTCAAAGTGACTACATTTATACACATTCCAACGCACACTACTTTAATAACCTTACATCCGTCTCAGTTTTTGCAGTCATTAGTATTTAGAAAAGATTTAAATTTGTCGATAAAAACAGCTCACTCTTGTATTCAGTATTAACAAGTATATAATTATAATCATTAATTGCCAATTTATTAACTGTAACTCATGCCTTCATTTCGGAAGATCTGCGCAAATTTTGTCATATTTACATTTTTATTTTATTTTTAGATTTCGCGGAACCTTTAGATTCCCTTAGTGAAAGTGGTGATTATGACGACGAAGAGGATGGAAGGACCATAATTGGAACTGTCTTATTCAAAACCACGGATTCATTATTACGGGTGAGTTAAACATTATTACTACGTTTTCAACATGTATTTGAACATTGAAGAAATTTCTAGTCATTTTCGTTATTTTGTTTGTATAATTAGAGAGCATCCCAGAAGGCTACAATATTTTCCGTTCCTAAATATTAATTAAGACTTTCTAATAATTTATTAACAAAGCCCTTTGTTTTATTTCGTAAAAAAATGCTTTGATGTTCGTAATGAGCCTAACACAAGTGGAAATGAAACTGTAAATAAATTATGAAAGGACTTTGAAGTATATGAAAATGTTTCATGTCTACATGAACGACAATTTATGTTATTAAAGCGACGTAATGAGTAAAATTAAATGTATATATTTGGTTGTGACAATATTTCACGTTGGCGTCGGTTTCTCTGATCATTTTAGGCTTCACAAAATAATTAATTCTAACCAAAAACTTTGACATATAGGAAAATAATAATAATGATAGTACGTCAAAATAAAAACAACCAAAACTTGACAAAATTAATTTATAAAAATATGACGTTTTTTTCGCAACAGCAATTTGACTTGTTAGCCTTATTTATCCACGACTACTACTACAACTCTAGACATATATTCAAAATATTTTCCACTTATATTGAAACCCTTGTTTCTTTTACAGAGCGCTTATAGGATATGTTTTTATTCATGAATTTTATTCATTATAGGCTTATTACAAGTCAAAATTACAAGTTTAAAGTATTTAAAGTAATGAGTCTGAAAATGATGAGCAAGAAACTCCATACTTACTCTGTTAAAATAGTTTTACATTATTTTGTATACATTGATTTGATACCTAATACAGCAGTTAAAATGTATTATATTGAACTTTTTAAAAAACTCATATTTGAAAACTAAATTTATGTCGTTTTAATTTTTTTCTTGCAGTTGGGTGCAAAGAACCCCCGTGGTACTCTGGCATATGTCATTCAAGAGCAAGCACTGCTTATTCGCGTAAACAATGGATGGCAATATGTTTCAGTAAGTAACTTTTGTTATGTTTAAAATCTATGCATTAAAATAAGAACTTAGATCGATTCTATATATATGAAAAGTAGGGATTCCATTTAGATCTCGAGAAGTACTGCTAAATCTTTTTTTTAAATTTAATGTATTCACTCTGAATAGCAATTATAAATGACTGTTTAAGATATTGGAAAGATTAATGTAAAAAAACTCGAATTTATGTTATATGTGGCCCACTGGTTCACTCTTCAAGCCAGAATCTCAAGTCTCAAGTCCCAACAATAGGGGATATGCGTCACGAACAGAACACTGAACACCTACGTTATAAAAATATGAAAGAAACGAATTCAATTTAAGCCACGAGATTTTTTATACTAAACATTGGAGACGGATCAAAGACAGATCGTCGAAGATTCGATGCGATTAATATCTGCCCAGTTGTTATCACTATCGTCCTACATTTTTTATTTAATTTTATAAAACAAGCCCAGTGCATACGTCTGGCGCAGGCGCTGATCAGAGAACTACTAAATTGAATGATTTGTTACATCCCTAAAATGTCAGGTGTAACGCTGACATAGTCCTTTTCATATTTATACATCAGCAGTTAGAAATTAGGAAGATGACCGCAAGTCAACCACAGTCAGTCTGTTGTGAACATTATTCGAGAGCGGTTGTCTAATATTAATTAAGTATTAGTCCTTGAATTGAGTTTACCGCGGCTTAAAAAATCGATCGCACTCCTGCCAAGTTGACATTGACACATTGACAATTTACAACCTGGGAGATGTTTATCATATTGCACGGTGCTGCCAATTGCATGCTGTTGGCAAATTCATACAGAGGTGGCCATATAATTAGAAACACTTCTTATAAATAAAGAAAGTATAACTGTAACGTAAAAATTAAATAATCAAATAATGTATATATTCAATGATTAATAAACATATAATAATATAGACATTCAAATAAAAAGTATTCATAAAATATAAAGCTTACTCTCTCAATTTCTAAATGAGTTTTACACATGGAGTTTATTTTCTGTTCCTTGCCGCTTGGACACCTAATTAGAAACATTTTAAACAAGCTTCAATAGCTATAATATATATATTTATATATAATAATTTTTAATAAAATTTCCTTCTTGGCTTTTTCTATTATTTTGTTGAAAATGGGCAAAAATATCACAACCCTTGTGATGCGTTAAATAGACATTAAAAAGTGTAAATAATTGTTAATTTTTTATTGCCATTATAAAACACCTGGAGCTATTGAAAATGTTCTTAGAAAAGCTCGACATGAAAAACCACTCTCGGAGATGATACGGCAATCATTCGTGCTGTTAATAAAGACCTAAGTAAAGACCAGATCAAAAATGAAGATTTTCGCCTGATGGCCCGAGAAACAACTCGTCAAGACTGATACGCCGAAGAATGGAAGATAAATTGTTTAGATGAATATTAAAAGGTACCACTTCTTACCAAGCAACACCGAAAGAAGCGATTATTATTCGCTTAAAATGTGTTGATTGGACGGTACAAGAAATAAAAAAACGTGTTATTTTCAGATGACAAATTAATATGGTAATTTCCGATGAAAAGCGCTATGTTCGATGTTAAAAATGCTTTTAATTATAAATATAGAAGGATATATATATATATATATATATGTATAGTCAAGCACAGTCAGGTGGCGATAACATTTTTGGAGATTACTCCTTAAGAAACGATTTGAGTTATAAGGCCCGGTACGGAAATTTTATGAGGACTAAAATCAAGTGTAACACGAAAAGTTGAGGCGTTACGTAGAAAGAGACAAACATATATATCTGTAGGATTGAACGTGTAAAAGAATGATTCCATCTCATTCTCTCTCTAAAATTGGATTTGTATAAATTGAACACAATTATTATTATTATTTATATTGTTTTGTAACACACTTTATGTAATACGCTTTATTGAAGTAATATAAATAATCCGAATAATTACTGATATGTTTGTTTCTCTTATCATTTTAGCAGATGCGTTCATTGACCCTTCTTTTCTATTCGATATATATCAAAATTATCGTTCGTAAGGAGTGAACTCCAATCGTGCGTCGTAGCTGACACACACACTTTTTTTTTTATATATAATAGGGGGGCAAACAAGCGGAACGCCCAAAAAGGGCAGTCATCGCAACCCATAGACACCCATTTTTAGTGGGTGCGTTGCCGGCCTTTGAGGGTGAAGTACGCTCGAATTTTGAACATTTGGAGGTCGTATCTCTCAGGGAAAACCCCTACCGGGATTTCAATTCCACAGTTCGCTAGTAACATTAAAGTTGGGTTTGTTTTTCCGGATGTGGAGTTCAACCCGTTCGATTGAAATGGATCAATACAAAAATATCTTGAAGCATACAACGATTCTCTACTAGGGCGATCATTTGCCTGTAACCTGGATCTTTCAGCATGACAATGACCATAAACATACGGCCAATAGCGTCAAATTGCGTTTCCTTAGCGAACAACGTATATCCGCTTTAGACTGGCCATCAAATAGTCCAGATTTAAACCCGATAGAAAATCTATGGTGGATTGTTAAAAAGGAAGTCTCAAACAAATGTAACAGCAATCAAAACGAACTATATGTTGGCATTTGTTGAAGCATGGAATTTAACTCTCAAAGAAAATATATCAAATTTATTAAACCAATAACACGACGTTGCAGTGTTGTTATTGAAAATTAGGGATACGCCACTAAATATTAATTATAACTATTGGTAGAATGTGGATAGTAGCTATTTTAAATGACAATACTAATTCTAAAAAAAGTTGTTTTAATACCTTTTTGTTGTTGTTTCTAATTAGTTGAACATTATTGTTCATATTTTAAAACTGTTTTAAATAATTTTCCGTTATGTAATATTGAAACTGCACTTGTGTAATGGGATCAATGATTTTTTCTAATAAATGATAAATCGTGGAACATATTATTTTCCTACTTTTGTCTTTTGTTAACATAGATAGTAGTTAGATAGTAAAGCACGCGAAACGTCGGAAGAAATTTAAAATTATGTAAAATAATTATAAATTTATAATAATACATAGCTTCAATCCGGTAAAAAAGTGTTTTCTTTAAATATTATTCTCCTATTTATTGTTTAATTTAAAAATAAAAACGATTGCGGTGAAGTATCTTACATTGAAGGACCGTTAGTAGTGTTTCTAATTATACGACCACCACTGTATATTATATAATAAACAACCCTTTAAATCCATCACGTGCTCCGTAACGTGTAAATGAAATTACCAGCGAAATTAGTTTTAGACGTAGTAACTCTCAGTTTCAAAGCTGATATGAATAATAAGAACAAACTACTAATTTAATTTAAATCTGTGAATTTGGCGTAAACCGCACGCGACTCGTAATGTATTACAATTTTCGTAATTTCCGCTTCTAACTCGACTGGTTTATGTGGTTTCAATATATAGTTAATTGGAACCGTGGCTAGATAATTGAAGTGGCATTTTGTAATAACGAGAAAGTGATATAAACGGCATTTGCTTTGTGTTTATGAATTAAAGTTAATTTTAATGCATCTGTCAGATATCAGTTTTCATATATATTTTAAAAACGAGTACGTTGAGTTTGAGTACGTAATTTTGTTGCGTTTTTACTCATATATACATATGCTAATTGTGATATAAAAAATGCATTTGTAATTAAATTTAAAGCATGTCCTCGTGTTCAACAATCAGTTCTAACAATAACTATTATTACTTTATATAATACCAGATACTTTTTTTGTCTCACCTATTACTACAGATATTATTTTTATATTAATCAGCTTTCAGTTCAATCAGGTTCTCTACTGACATAAAAATATCCACTTGTAATTAAATTTAAAGAATGCCCATGCAAAAAGTGGCGGAGAGTTTATTGCCAGTTCTTCTCTTCCGCTCTACGCCCTTGATATGAGAACTGTCAATAAATAATGTAATCCAAAATCTAATATAAAATTAGAAGGATATATGTTTCTTTTTTAAGGGTCATAAGTGTATGATGTTTTTTGAATATACATAGGGCTTCCCTATTCGTGTATTAGTTCATTTTCTATCAATAGATATTTCACAGTGCCGATAAAGTTTGTAAGCCTCGCTGTTACTCCAGTATCATCCAACAAAGCCGAGCTGAATTTTTAACTTAAGGATTTTTCTTACGATAACGGGCTGATCCTTGAAATGAATTTTCTGAAGACGAAGGCAGATTTTATGAACACATCCTCCATTCTTAGAAAATCCAGAAGTTTCAAAGATTTATTGCCCTTGTTTAGATTTAAGCTGGAAAGATAATATTATGAATAAATAATAATTCACTCTATACGGTCTACAATCCTCAGACTTAGGAGCTTCAAGAGAAATATATTTATAACGTTATTTAAAATTGATTTTTGTGACCCTGAACATTTATATGACACGTACTGTATATACGATGTATAGATAATTTTATTTTATATTTTATTTATAATTGTCGAATATTTGACTTTAGGTCCTCTATATACCCTAGATGGGGAGAGGGAGTTCAGTGTACTACACTGGCCTGATTGGCCCGGGCTTATTAGACCATTTCCCGGCTGCCTCAGCCTCAGTCTGCCTGAGAAACATTAATCAAATATTTATATTTTAAAATATACAAATTGTGTAATTAAGTTCCCTAACTGGTTAACGAGCGTGTCGTATAACTTGATTCTATGGAATCTATACCCGACGAAACTAAACAAGATATGTTCTATATACACTATTACGGGATTTCAAAAACAAAGGCGAAACCAATTTTCACTTATCATACGAGTATGTATATACGTTTTAAAAACGCTACAATGTATCGTAACTGGATATATTTTTTAAACCATTTGACTGGTGGAGTCTGTGGTTTTCTTACGTTTCTACTTACCAGTATCCCCAAAGGATTTTACGGTAGGACCATGTGCTAATTGTGACATAAAAGCATCCATTTGTAATTATTTAAGATAATTTTGTTGAGATTGGTTTTAAGAATAACCCAGTTTTAAAAACTTTACATTCAGGAAAACTTCTCAGAAGAATCGACTAAGTAATGGCGTCTTTAGCGATGCAAATTACGACTATCGTTGCAAACTTCCACATACTACCTTAATTTTTTTTAGAACGTAAAAGTAAAACGTTTTTTAGTAGTTCTGTCAGTACTCCTTTCCCAAACTGGAAATATTGTAAATTAACATTGGTAGTAGTAAAAACCAGGTAAAAACAAATAATTTTATTGTTTTGAATTCTAATCCTAAAACCTAATATGTTCACAAGAAGTGAAACTACATACTAGAGCATCGTTTATTGAAACGTAAACATAAAAATCAAATATACGGTATTAAAAAAAAAATAACCTACATAGTAATAATAATAAAAAGAAAATTAAAACAAATTTTGGGCCCTATGGCAGTGTACCTTTAACGCTGGCAACATTTTCTCGCTGTATTGCGATACTTATTCTTTGAACAAGGAAAGACCAGCTCTGGAGGCACCGGTACTATCTACGAGATGCCAGATAAAATCTTTAATTAGCGCCTGTGCACTTTTACCCCACGGCTCAAGAGTCTTTACTCCAAAGGAAATAACATTGAAGTTGGTGGAAAGACTCTTTATATGTTAGCCGTCTATTATTTTAAGATACATACTTAGTTTATTATAATTTATATATAACGTAAAAAGCTACAGATAGTAATAACGATTATATGAATATAATAAAAAATACGTAGTCATCACCGCAACATAACTCGAGAAATCACTTGAGAATAAACAAAGGTTTTTCCTACAATAAATCCACATCGAAACAGTCCCCAAAGATTATACATTTTATCTTTCTGTTTTAACATAACAATATGCCGTACGCATTGATAAAGAAATATTGCAAACATAAGATCTTAGGTGATAAATAGTTTATAAACGAGCAGACATGGGAATGATAATATTCCCAAGGATTCGGCCCCGGCTGATAATTGTATCTAATAAGTATATAAATGAGGGCGCAGACACATCACACTCTCCATTTACACGGAACTAATAAACAGACTTACAGATACATATCAATATACCTTGTAATAACAATTACAGCATCGTAAGAACATGGCGTTATGCTCGTAAAATATTATTTAATCACATCTCTCAGGTAATGAAAGGATTATAATTAAATTGGTCCCGAAGAACGATTTGATTCGGTAAAGCGTACGTTGTTTCGAGCCACTTCAAGAAAAATCTTACGTTAACTTTTAAATGTTTTTATTGCGGTTGTATATTCATATGAAGCTTAATTTTAACCGAGATCAAATCCGTGTGCCTTGTACGAACACGAATTGCCTGCATAATTCGCCAATATTTCGGGATTTATCTAAGTATGACACTAATTATGAGAATGTTGCTATTTTCCACCTCGGCAAAGAGGATGTGAGGAAATATTTGAAGAGGCAGAAGGACTTTGACTTTGTTTAGGTGTAGCAATTTAGTTTTTCCTTTGAAATATTAAGTATTAACTGGCGTTTGTTTAATTCTCTTTTTTATTTCTTTTTATCTATGATATAATGTTTTAATTATGTTTTCTGTTTCATATATATTGTTTCTCTATGCAATCTTTTTTAGCTTTGTAAATTGTCTAACTGTTTTGTTTTATAATATGTATGGTAGCTACAAGAATACTAAATCACTGAATACAATTTGATCCATCGCCGCTAATATTAAAAATCCAAGTGTAGAATTGGCCTATATATAACCAATTTTGTTTCACCAAAAACACATAACCAGAAAAAAAAATCTGATAGAATTCCAAATTCCATTGAATATTTTATGTAACTACAAAAGTTAATATCGTAAATGTGATTACATTTCGATCTTGGTTCAAACAGATGGGGTCCCTGTTGGCTGTACACAACTCACCTGGCAACGGGCCCACTCGAACGCCGCTACAGAATATTCTAGAAACTTCTAGTTTAGTGCATCACAAGAGTCCCGTGGGAGAAGGCCCAGTGGTATGTAATTTGAAAGCAGAATTAGATTTTAAAAATATGTTAGCAAAGTTTTTGAGGCTGTAGTTTTCAACACGAATTTTGTTTATCTTTAGTAAGAGATAATATTTTCTACGTGAAAAATAACTGTTTTAATCACCATTATACAAGTTCATTACAGGATCAACATTGTTATTTATTATGTTTGTGTAGCTTCGTCTAGCTGCGTTGAATGAACCTCACACGGGTGACATGCACGGAGTAAGCAGCACCAATTACGAGTGCCACAGACAAGCACAGAGAGCCGGCCTCGATGGCACTTTCCGTGCTTTCATCTCTTCAAGGTAAACTCGCCAGTATTTCTTTGTATTAACGAGTCAATTACCTTTACATGCTTCACCGACGGATAGCAAACAAAGTTGCAAAGATTTAATGAACGCGGAATCTGTTCTTGAACACCGATACATATTCATTAGTTCAGGCTTTATACGGCCCTGTTCTTTTTCTTTTGTCATTATACAGTTTTATATATAATTTATGATAATCTGTGCAAAAATTCTTAACAGAGTTATAGAAAATTGTTTCCTGAAAGTTTATAATTTCCAAATGAAATTGGATCTTTAATTATTCATTTTCGTTATTAAATTAGATTTTGTTGTGTTTATATTTTTATACATATTTTCGCTGGAATATCAATAAATTGAACAGCTTACCATATATTAGTATCCACAGATTACCAATCATATTCTAGTATAATTCTAAATACTTCGTTGGTATTATAATTTAGATCTTTAAGTGTGTATCTGTTATTTTTAGGGTACAAAACATAGATTCAATAGTGAGTTGGGTTGATCGTGAAATACCAGTTGTGAATATACGCGGCGACGTGCTGTTCAACTCTTGGGGAGAGATGTTCGACGGTTCCGGTGCATTATTTGCTCATGCACCGCGAATTTACAGTTTTAGCGGGAAAAATGTGTTGACTGACCCTGGCTGGTAAGTATTCGAAAATTTAACTTGACATTCGTTGTGGTTTTGGTTTCTTTTTTTTTTAAATAGGCGGCAAACGGGCAGGAGGCTCACCTGATGTTAAGTTATACCGCCGCTCATGGACACTCAATGCCAGAATGGTATATTTGATGTATTATTTTGTGAACAAACATAAATCAAATAATTACGATTGTACTGTGCCTTCTTCTCGTATCATTAAAACAGCGCTAAACAGAGTTAGAACGGAAAATATAATATAATAGAAGATCGAAAACATATTTCAGAGTATTTTGACGCTTTTACGATAAATGCGGTAATCATAAAATTAATCTACTAACTTCTTTAACTGAATCTATAAGAGACAGATTTTCAGAGTAAATTAAAATCCGAATATGTACTTTTTTGTGTTTATGAATAAGGGTTATATGAATATGTGCCCGAAAAGCATCTTCATAATTCTTATTACTTTAATATCATGTATTACGATACTAATATTTTAGATACATAAATGTTAACAATCAGGTAAAAACATGTTGTAAAAATGTATGTTTTACTATTACATATTTGTAAAAGCCTCAATCAAACCAACCGAGCAAATGAATGATCTCATAACAGCTAGACTTTGAAAACAGTTCATGTAACCTAATTTCTATCGGAATGGCTCTTGCTTCTAAGAGGCATACTGTAATTTATTCCATCATCCGTTTCAAAGGATGTTTGACGTGAAAGCAAAGGTGTTTTGTAATTAATTCTCTGTTGGGGATTAAGGTTGACTGACGTTACTATTAATTTAGCGTTGAGCGGAAGTGGAAATAGATGGAAAATTAACTATAATTACGAATTTAATGCTTTATTGAAAACATATACGAGTACGTTCGAACTTTCACATTTAGAACTTTTCAATAATTTTTTTAAAATTCAGTTTTTGCTTTTGTTACAAAACTAATGTGTGATCGAAACATTATACAGCAAAGAAAATCTAAAAGATACTTCAAATAAAAATTAAGTACCAAACGCTTGAAAATTATACAAATTATGCTCTGAGAGTAACTATTTTCCATTTCTCATTCCATTTTATACCCTTAACCCGACCAAAATCCCAGACTGGCGTACGTATTATTATATTCATGAAGGCGAATTTCGCTTACAATTTTATGATGACCCAATTTTGGAAAGTAAACATTGTACCAGTATAATTTCTACTTTGATTATATGTTATAGAAGTTATGACTTATGTGGTACGTTCGTGTAATGTGTGACATTACTCAAAGCGTACTTTGAAATATTGCGTGCGTTGATAGGAGATTGTTGTGAAATTACACAAAATATAGGTTTTGAGGTTCATTTGTTAGGTTTATATTCAATGAAGTATCTTAGCTATTGTTGTAATAAACTCATTATAATTAAAATACCAGTCTCTTTTACGGGATTTTTATTGCGTCAGCGGCTATATGCAAACAAATCGTATGTAGTAATATTTATTTATTTTGTATTCATTGTCCCAAGTGGGGCAAAGTGCATCTAGCTTAGAACACTAACCTTTTGACTCTCTGGTCGGCAGCTCTAGCGACTTAACTCCAGGTCATTCCAAATTATTTTGCCTCTACAATGATGTTCGTTGCCAAGTCTGTTCTGGGCGGCTACGTTTTAATTTGTCTTGGGGATTCCAGTCGAAAACTTGCATGTTTCATATGACTTGGAAACCTGCGGAGCGTGTGCCCACTATTAGCGTTTTATTTTGATTTCTTACAGTAACTTAATTCTAATGCAATATACTTATATCTAATAAAAATATAAACTAAACACATAAAACCTATATGGTATAAAAACAAAACAAGAGAAACCTTAAATCGTTATGTATCAAATTATAAATTGTAGCAAAATAGGAAGGCTAGGTTACCTACATATTAACAACCATCTTATTGTTTTGTATATCAACCATTTTGAATGGTTAACACATGCATATCATAATTCAAACAGCATTTGAAATACTAAATTTTGTTTTCCTAATTAATGTATCCTAGCATAGAAACATATTATTTTATTAATAACTTAAATTTAATAATAAGACGTAACCTAGTAACTCATCCCTTGTAATGTTTAAATAACTTTATTTCTTATTACAAAAAATGTATTTTACTTACGTGAGAAACTTAATATGTATATACGAACGAGATATACGTCTCCATTAGCCGTCCCAACTTCAGCCTACTAGGCTAATTCTGATATGTATCTTTAACGCCCTTTTGAACTGTAATACGAATTCTAGATGGTAATTGATTAAATAATTGCACACCCTCATACTTAATAGACTTCTTCGAATAATTTGTACGCGGCTTCGGCAAGATAAGCAAACTCGCTCAGCGAGTATTGCGTTTAGTGGTATGTTTTAATTTTTCAAATGACAAGGTACTATAAAAACAATCAATGGCGCTACAACCTTTTAGATCTGGGCTTCAGATTCTGTATCTGTTTCATGATCATTTGTTAATCGAGTGTTATGCAATAGGTGATCAGCCTTCTGTGCCTGACGCACGCCGTCGACTTTTTGGGTCTAAGACAAGCCGGTTTCCTCACGATGTTTTCCTTCACCGTTTGAGCTAATGTTGAGCTCACATAGACAGAAAATCCATTGGTGCACAGCCGGGGATTGAACCTACGACCTCAGGGATGAGAGTCGCATGCTGAAACTACTAGGCCAACACTGATAAGCTATTATGGAGAGAGTTATTTAATTTTTTCATTAATTCATGATACAGGCTATAAACATATAGTTGCTTGATCGTCTTAATTTTGGTTTCTGGGTAGTTTTTATTAGTCTGAGTTAAAAATTGTACCTACATAATGTAAAATGATATTAACTCATATTTAGATTAATACGTTACATAAGGAAAGGTTTGGTAGAAAAGTGTTTGAACATTATACACTGTCCACAGGACACAAAAAGCAGTATGGCACGGCGCAAGTCCGAACGGTGAACCAGCGATGGATGCCTACTGTGACGCATGGCACAGTAGCAACCCAGAGAAGTTCGGCCTTGCCTCCTCACTGCGCTCCAATAAATTGCTAGATCAAGAGACGTGAGTATTACATTTATATCGATTTTTACTTGGTATGTTGGAGAAAAGAATTTTCATTTGTGGACTACTTTCCGTAACGACCTCTTATATTAAAAGTAAAATATATGCTTTTGGATGGAATTTCTAGCCAATTTATTATTAAGAATAAATTTATTAAATAAATAAAAAAAATATATTTTATAATAAAATGGGAATGTTTGGTTGACTACTTCACTTACACGTATTTAAATAGTTAAAGACGAGGACTTCAAATTGTTTTTTTTTATATTTCTCCAGATATTCGTGTAGCTCAAGGCTGATCGTATTATGTATTGAAGCCACGCCCGTTGACACAGCCAGAAGAAAAAAACGATCCAAGTATGTAAAAATGTACTAATTAATACATTTTTGTGTATCTTTATTTCCATCTGTCGTATTTAATAAACTCCTACCAGAATATTTCTTACGCTTCTTATTTCAATAAGTGCAAAACAAATGACAATCATGGCTGTCATTCATCTTTTGTTTCGCAAACAATAATAATAAAACGAGTAATGTAGAGGAAACGATATACAATGCATTACTTCCGGTTCACCATTAGCATAATTCATTTCGAAGGAAATAATGAAATTCTTTCTCTCTGACAGGTATCGCACAGACAAATTGCATTTTCTGAAAGACATCGAACAACGGAACGAAACTAGAATTATATAGATGTTGAATTTTTATTTATTACATTGTTGTGTTTAAGGAAAGATATTCTTAAATAACAAACCTTTAGTCTTTGATAGTGGATTTGTGGGACTGTAAGATTCTATTTTTATTTAAAAAATCAAATAAATATTGTCTATGTCTCTTATTAGAACATGATATAGAGAAAACCTTTCATTGGTCACATGTTTGTTTGAATAGGTTCCAAAACTTGAAAAATAATCTATAGTTAGTCCCTATAAAATCTTTGAAAATGTGATCCAAGATATAAAATGAATAAAAATCATAAGCTGTCATGCACATTTTTGGCTATGAAATCTTCAGTGAAAATAGAAGGTTCTTAATCATAATCTGTAATTCACAAATTTATTGAGAGTTATCCAGTTAACTTACTGTGTTTTTTTAATGTATTGATATTGCACAATCGACATGTTAGTAACAACTTATGTATAACAAAACACGTGTTACTATATAATGTTGTAGTTTAATGGATATTTCATTCAAAATGCGAGCATTCTTGTGATCTAAAGAAAAACATGGGGAAGAATCCTACTTAAAATCAGACGTGCAGAAACGGCGGACATGAACTTGACGGAAATGAACACTTATAAGTTTTCATCACAACTCTAAGTAATAATTATGTTTCGTATTATCTTTACAAAAAATGAGTTTTTATGTTTTCATAGCTAATTTTTGTAACTTTTATGTTATAGTTATATTATAAGATTTGGTGATTAATCTTTCTTTAATCACAACAGTGAGTATTTGTGAAGACTGTAAATATTTTATATTGTAGGACTTATCAGCAAATCCGGTGGAGCATATCGACAATACGAATCGCTCTTTAATTTATTAACACTGCCTCCGACTACAGAAATTTTAATTTATTTCAGCTGTTAATGTAAGTAATGATAAAAAAAATCAATTAAAATTTAGAAGTATTTCTTTGATCTAAGATAATTAAGCTTCATTTGTGCCAAATTCATTTACAGTTCAAATCCTAATTTGTAACCGGAAAACTATAAGTAGTCTTATATAGAATTTTGAATATAATATCGTATTTATCTTTTCCTGATTTCTTCATTTCCTTCACTATTTGCAACGAATTTTCATGTAACTTTTAAGTTATTTTTCAGACAATTATTAATTACAAGAAACTAGTATTCGAGTTGAAAGTTTCAGACTTATAGCTCTAGATTTCGTGTAAGTTTAAGGTCTTGTTTTGTCTCCGCGGACTCGTGTAGTTGAAAACTACTAAATGAATGTTCCTAATATATCAAACGATTTGTTTTAATGCTACAAAACGCTTTGAACTTTGCGCATAATTCAATTGCTTTATGGTATTAACCCTAATAAGTTTCGTGAAGAAATTCGGGCTGTCAGAGAAATTGTATCAAAGGATATAGAGGCTTAAAGACACAGTTTGAACATTTATTATTTTGTTTTAATTTTACCGTCTCAGGCATAACATTATTTGAATATGAGGGACGTGACTAACTCTAGGCCTTGCTGCTTAGAACGTAGTATCGGGGTATACTTAAAATCATCAGATAGTTCGGCTTGGATGAAAGTATGTATCTTAAACTTTTTACTGAGATAGAATAACAATGTACATGTATTGAGGTCATTGGCACCATTACCACCACCATTCTATTAAAACAAACACACGTTTTACTATCTATATATTCTTCCCTATTAGGAGTCTAATGCTTTGATACTACGTTGAGTAGGGAGCATGTTCATTGCTGGGTGTGCTTCCAAACAGGAATTCTTAAATCAATTATAAGTTCCAAACTCATTTAAAAATCTTTTCTCCGTAAAATAAAGGCTAAAGTCAATAAATCGAAATTGTGTTAAAACCTGTAAATACGATAAAATAGCCGACGCAAAGTAAATCTGTAGTCGGAAGCGAGTTTTCCCATTTATATTATAGTCATTGTAAAAAGGTCGCTTTAATAAACTTTCACCTTTGAGGTGTCCTTGTCAGCAATCGCGACTATCATTATTATGATACCATTAATTAATTATTTAATTCACTAATTATACCAATAATTAAAATTGATACGCTCTGGTAATTGCGATTGTTTACATTGTATTTAGGTAATAATGAATTTTGTGGTTTATTATAAGAGACTTGAAGGTTATCCAAACTTTTCAAATCACTTGATTAACCGTATCATTGTAAATATAACTTAAATTGCATTTATTACGAAATATTACCTTAAATGTATTATTTTAAAATAATTTGTAAAATCTTAATTAGAAAATTGTTATTAAATTAAAGATAATGTGAGAATCTTTGGTGTTGTTATTAAAATAATTTTAATTTATTGAATTTTATTTTATTGCTTCTCTGCAACTAAATGGTCTTTGTTAAAATGCTAGACGTATTTGATTATGTATTGTTTTCGAAATAAAATACATTATTAAACTGATTTTTATTATTTTACCCTATCGTTAATATCAAAACCTTGTTCTAGAAAAAATATATCCATCTAGATTATTATTCCTACATTCATCATCGTACGGCGTTGTTATTAATAATAATAATAACTTTATTCCTAACAAAATTGATCTAACGCTAGTTTGCACACTAGGGAGCCCGGATATTGTGAGTCGCTAGATTACAGTGGTACATGGTGGAATATAAGTTAAGTATGAAAATCTCATCAAACAAAAAAATTATGTAACACTTTAAATACGTTGGTGTACGAGTATATGAATTACTGTACAGTACTCCCAAATTAATAATGCGTATACAGATCTTCGCCAGTGGTTGTATTCCTGAAAACACCCAAATCATTAAATCGTAACAGCCCTAAACAATGCACTTGTATTTGGCACCTTGTTCAAAAGAAATAGGTGTCAATATATGTGTTCACAATCGAAAACAATTTTCCGAATTCCGAGAATACGACCACTGGCGAAGATTTGTATGTGCATTATTAATTTGGGAGTACTGTATGTGCGTATGGTTGAGAGTTGTTATAAGCCTACTCTGTCTAGGTTAGCTTTTACTACCACAGAGTCATGCCAAAACATAGTAGCGGCTAGCATACACTATATTTTCTAAATATAGCTTAGTGATATTAAAATGCTCGAACTACCATTTTTTTGATTTGGTTGGCGATATGATAAAACATATGAATGTCGCCAATATTGACGGATTGTTATAGTATAGAAGACAGAAATTCTATTTCTAGATATAATAATGGAATGGCTTTAACCTTGATCGTTATGAAAATTTTAATATGGGTCTTTTCCGTGAAATTTTAATATGCTATCTTAATTCAATAGTTATGACACAATACAAAAACAATTGCCGAATTTCGATAAGGAGTTCTAATAGCGAATTTTTAAGTTAGCCTTTCATAACAAGCAATAATGGATACATAATGTTTTCAACGATGTTTTGCTACAATCGTACAAATCGTCAGAGAATCATAAATGTATTGGTCAGACGAAATTATGTACAGCTCTCATCTTTTAAAGACATCGAGAACTATATAAACTAAGTAAAATTTTATAATAATAGAGGGCTCAAATATAAAAGTATTTACTCCAACTTCGAATTTGTTCCCTTTGGAGTCGGGACTCTTGGGCAGTTGGGTTCAAGTGCATAGTCGCTAATTAAAAATTTAAGTTGGTGGCTGATAGTTGGTAGGTTGGTACCGAAGACCCCAGAGCTGGTGCTTTCCTCGCTCAACAGATAAGTATCGCAATACGGAAAGAAAATTCTACCAGCGTTAAAGTTAAACTGCAACAGGGACCAAACTTTTTAAATTTGTATTATTTTTTAATAAGTACGTTAAGCAAATTGTAGATATTTCATTGTTATGATTGCTAGTAAACATTTTATTTTTAAACGAATAGCTCCTTTTTGTTTTGTTAAATTTTAAAAATATGTTATTTACATCATTATAAGGTTTTTGCAAAAATTAAACATTCTCATACCCGCTTCTTTTAAATAATTCAAAGTGACGAATAATTGTAATTTAACAAGGGACTGAGATAAAAGAATTACATTTTTGCGGGAAGTTTTTACAACATATTTACAATTTAAAAGGGTGAACAAACATAATAAGGACTGATTTCATTACCCATCCCGCACCCATCAGAATAATTATAAAGGATTTGATATGAATTAATTTGCTTGAATTAATTTCCGGGTGTCTGTCTCCTTGTTGCTTTAAAATATCCTTATGAATCTCGCAACCCTAACCAATTAGGGTTAAATTATTTGTGACTTAGAAATATACTGAATAATTTATGTCATATTGGATAGTGTGATATGTTTAATTTATAAATCAGTCCGAAATGTCGACGAATGGTTTTATTATTTCAAAAAAAATAGCTTGCTGAGCGAACTCTGCGTTGGTCTTTTAGACAATATTTTAAGAGAGTTTTTGGATTCTAAACCGGAAAGGCTGTAAAGAAACCCATTATATTATAGGTGTATGTTGTTCATCATAAAGGACTAGTGTTGGCCTAGTGGCATCAGCGTGCGACTCACATCCCTGAGGTCGTAGGTTCGATCCCTGGCTGTGCACCAATGGATTTTCTTTCAATGTGCACATTTAACATTAGCTCCAACTGTGAAGGAAAACATCGTGAGGAAACCGGCTTGCCTTAGACCCAATAAGTTGACGGCGTGTGTCAGGCACAGAAGGCTGATCACCTACTTGCCTACTACTACTTCGATTAACAAATGATCATGAAACAGATACAGAAATCTGAAATAAAAAGGTTTTTGCGCCATTGATTTCTTTTAAGAAATGTTTATGGTTTGGTATATTATGGTCAAAGCCCCAAGTCACTGTTAAGAAGCGCGGCATCTAAAATTAAAGTAGCTATGATGATCGCCAACTTTCGAAAGAAGAAGATGAGAAATGAGCAAAACCATATTCAATAACTAATTTTAAAAATATTAATAAACAAAGCTGCATTAGGTTCTGATTATGCAAGAACGGCGTTAAAATATTAATCTTCGTTATAAAACCGAGGCGGGACGTAAAGGAGAACGTGCCGGTCGTGAAATTAAAAGGGATTCATGGAAAATTAAAGGTATATTCTGAGGTCGAAGTATGAGAAATATCCTGCTATCAAATTCATAATAATTGCATAAAGATATTGATTTTGTGGAAGTTTTCTTTGTAAAGTTTGGAAAGATTAGTTTAGTAGAATAATTGTAATAAAAGTGACTATGTTGCCCCTGAAGTATTGTTCACCGCTTCAAACGATTTATGTTGATATAATATCAGATTTATCGGAATTATCAATTATTAATTTATTTTTTGTCATAATTTGCATACCAAATATTTGTTGACAGTAATTCAACCAGTAGGTGTCATATCGTTCATTACAAATATTATGTCTGTTATTAATAATATTTATGATTTTATCTTAATAGTTATATATATATTTTGTAACCCTGTATCAATTAGAAAACAGACCGTGGCAAATTTTGAATGTTGTTCTGTTACTATATGAAGTCACCTGATTTTAGATCTCAAAATTATATGACCTCATTCTTCAACAAATTTTACTTAACTGCTATATTATTATACGTCTAAAAACCCGCACATACAGTAACTAAAAGCAATTAACTTTCATTCTAATTATACGCCGAATTGAGCTTCGCCCATACATTTCATTACTCACATACCCGTTTATAAATATTGTTCATTAAAATTCCCAAATTCAACCGGTCAATATTTATTTTACCTAAACACGTACACTTATAATTCTTGTAAATTGTGGGCGAATTCTCATTAAAATTTTTCATTTCGAAAAATGCTATGCTTGTTCGTAAAGGTCCTGATTATGTTTTGGCATAACTCCTCGACAGTCAAAGGTGTACTAGCATCATCAACTGTCTGACGTGTTTTGTTTAAACCTTAGATGAAGCCAAATAATACATAAATAAAAATAAAAAGCTAAACGCCGTGGCTCGGAACTACACGAATCTGATAAGGTTATAGGGACAACCTGTGCAAATAATAATATGAATTGCCAATCTCAATAGAGATTAGCCGCTATCATTCTAGACTTGTTTACAACGTCTCTTTTAATAAATATATAGATTCCTACCGTTGCTTTTATAATAAACTTCCACAGAATATAAGTTGTAAAGAAATAATAGAAAATGCCGAGCAAGCTGCTTTTTGTTCCGAGCTTTTGCTGACTTTGTGACAAGTCCGACAATTCCCGTGACAAAACCAAGACATGCAGCGAAGTAAGGCTCGTACAAGATTCACTTTACCTGTTTTTGTTCTATATTTTAAAACCTTGGTTCGAGCCTTGCAAAAATTTTATTGTTTTTCTCTTTAAAGGAGCGAGCGTTGCCTTGAAAGTAATCGATTAAGCAGATGTGTAAGATTTATGCCCCGGAGGATGTTATTATAAAACGTTCTTAGTATAGTTTATCCAAGTGTTCCACTTCCCACGAAACAATTAATGTTTTTCGCTCGGTGCCTCAAAATTACAAAACCTTAAACATAAGGATAAGATTAATAAAAATAATATATTATAATTGGCAATATTTGACATTATAAATTGTTATTTTTGATTCTGTTAAGTGAGTAGTTTTTGATTAAAAAGGCACGATAGAGTTGCACCATTCACAGACACAGTACGTTTTACGTAGTATTTGTCATAAGTAAAACAAATACTCATATGTTATGTACATGAAAGTAAATGCATGAGAAAGTTAGGATTAGGCAGGCTAAGGCTTCATGTAAAGGCTAACTAATCGCCCATTTAACAATCAATTAATTTAAGTAAATAAAATCTATGAACGTTTTGTGCCATGTGACAGACTGTAAGGGTGTATGGCAAATTATATATTTTTTACAAGTTATTAAACTTTATAAAGCTTTTTAAAGCCATTTTTATAGAAATGACTCTCAATAACACTTTATTTTTCAAATATCCCATTGAAGTTATTTATATACAAAGTCAAGTTATTCCATACAATTCGAATATCGTGATAGTTTGTGTAACTAAAAATGTATAAAGTTTATAAATTTCACCGTATTTAAAAAAAAGACAAGGAAGTTGTAAATTCAAATATCTTGACTTGTTTCTTTTATAACAATTTGTCACGAAGGTAGCCTTTCACGATACTTATCTTACTATTATTAGAAAAAATATTTAAAATACTAAAGTATTATTTACCGACGCTATTTTGTAGCAGTATATTACTGTAAATATATGAACTAATACATAGTATTTATTTGCCAGGAACGGATCGCTTTTCAGTGATAATCCATAATCCATATCCAATACGACTTTAATAGTTTTAATACAATACAAATAATGTATTGATATTTAGTTAAAAGTTGATGTAAAACCGGCGGAACTTTTCTGACATTGCTAAATCTTTCATATATTTTTGACAGTGTTGACGACGACTGACTATTTATTGGTTAAATTGTAAAATAAGAAACCATTGCTAGAGCGCTCGCATGTGCTTCGCTGGCCTTTTAAGAATTGGTACGTTCTTATTTTCAAGGACCCTAAGGTTTAATGGAAAGACGGGCAAATGTAAATCCCAAGCAAAATAGCTATCGCCATCTCGAATAGTGGAGGAACTGCATACTAAAGCGTTGAACTTCCAAATAGCCACAGAACAAACACTGAAAATAAATATTTTATTAAAATAACGCCTTTTTTTTAGTTTATGGATAAATGTTTAACCTAAATCGTAAAGGACTAATAATAAACAAATTCGAATCGCTAAGTAAATATAAGTTCTTGTATAATAAACGGTTGTTTTTATAACATTCCGTTGCGTGCTGAAAAACAATTTCGATGGATTACATTCTGGGATTATACGTACTAGCTTTAAAAATTGCCCATAAGATTCTATATTTAGAAAATTTGCATCGCCTCGATTGTATTACACCGTAATATTGAAATCGAGGCATATGTGGCTAAATTATATGCATAGCTCTGGTAACAAAAAATCTATGAATTTCAAAATTATTTCGTACAGAAACAACTACACATTTACAAAGATAATATATTTTCTTCTGAAACTTCTACTCTACATTGTTCTTTGATAACTCTAGAACAACTTGTTTTTGTTATAATATTGTAATGAAGCTGAATGTGTTTGTGAGTTTAGCGCGTTGAAAGTTTTGTTACAGAAATTGTTATTATAAGCACAATTTGATCTATTTACAAAGAGATTTATCAGACTTAGAAAAATGTTATTAGACTTTAATCCCCTACTTTAGCTGTGTGTACTCCGCTGAAATATTTGTTTGTATATATTTGAACTACGGAGACAACAATCGGCAATATATTTAATTCTAAATATAATGAGGGGTAGAACACACCACATTTCTTAGGCATACAGCTTGCGTCATGAAAGCATGGCCTGCAGTTTGATTGGAGTTTGCATTACTTTCCACCTATTCTGCATATGATTTCACAGTCTTGCAAGCACTAAGGGCTGAATGTTGTGTCTGGTTGTTGATGTATGGTAAGTTAATTACGAAGGCCACAGCGGAAGGTTTAAAAAAACAAATATTTTAAACTAATTTAATTTAACGGCTAAACAATCGATGTTAGGAATTTGAATGCACAGAAAATATCAAAAGATTGAGGTTCCACGAGGCAACAAACACTGACCGCGGACTACGTGACGCACGTGTAATTGCAGTGCAGGCACGTAAAATGCAGATGCCATGGTATAGGACTACATAACAAGTTTAACTTAGTATGAAAATAAATAAATAGAAGACCAGTAAAAGTGTTGATACTTAAAAGGCTGTCACCGGACTTGCTAGGATTGGAGTTTCCAATGAGAGTGAAAGACAATTTTTTTTTAATCATATTGTATCGTACACGAACGCTTGTCAAATTAATTCTTTTTAGAAATTGTTTTATTTAATATACAAAATCCAAACAAGTATTTGTATGAGACAGGAAGTAATATAAGAACCTCGGAGAGGGCTACCGGGCCACTCTATAGACAAGTGTAAATTATTTTGTATAAAAATAAGGCGTCGAAACGCAAAAACCAATACTCAAACTTTTTAGGCCGTAACGTCTACCTAAAATGTTCGAAATATTAAAACTCTGAAAAAATATAGAGTAGGAGTTACCTTTCAATACAAAGGTTTCGCACACATGCATCGGAACGGAAGTGTGCGATTGGCTTGTGTAGATTTTCTGTATCCTTCGCAAATAAAAGGCTCGACTGTATATATAGTTCTGAATGTCAAATGTTCCTGTAAAAAGGTGACAAAAGAAATAAATTAGAGACCGCGTGTTAATTGCGGGTGACAGCACCCTATATATAGATAGACAGGTATGCAATTGTTTTTGAACGGATCATAAGATTGATGGACGATTGTTCATATTAAAAAGGGGGAGACTTGTGTGACGGTTTGCATTGAATATACTAGATTAAAGTTGCAGTATTTAAAAAAATATTTTACCATTGGAATCGTACATTATCCCTGATGAAAAAAGGCTATAGAATATTATCAAACAAGTTAGGGATCCTTTTAATATAACCCAACGTTAAAATACCTATATCGCGAATGCTGCGGAAACTATTTCCAATATATCTAAATGTACCACAGTTTAACGAGTCTATAAAAAAAAGTTACCGATGCAATACGATGCACAGCATGGTATGACGGTTGAAGCCACAGAGTACAACGAGTAAATATATAAATCTTGGCGTAATATTAAAAAGGAAAAGTTGTTAGCATTTATCCATACTTCTGTACCGCCTGTAAAAAATTGCATAGCAAATGCCACTTGATCTTGATGTGCATTTATTATGTAATAGTTTAATAAATGCACAGCAAGACAACAGACAAATTTGTCAAAGATCGCGAGTAGTACGATTGAATTTCACTATGTAATTTTAGCAAAAAACATTGCCAAAACATCCAAAGCCTTATTCGAAAATGTACCTAAAATAATTTCACGCAAGAACAAACTTGTTCATTCAAATAGGTTGTGCGACTAATGAACTAGTTTAAAAAACAACAAAACAATTCCCTCTAAACTGAAATCAAATCAAATGGTCCATTCGACGTGTGTAAATCGAGAGGAGCCATGGTAGTTTGCTCCTCACGCGTCCACGCAAATTGGATTACATCACGATGAAAGGGTTAAAATGTTGTCGCCGAACGAATTGGTAGTGTCAGCGCTTAATAGTCGAATGGTGAAAATATTGGATAGTCTATCGCAATAATAATAAAGCTTTGTCCCTTCTAACACTTGCATAACAATAATATTTGAAATTCGAACACACTTTTAACATCGAATATAGAAACATTAA
Organism: Pieris brassicae; assembly: GCF_905147105.1. Classification (NCBI taxonomy): domain Eukaryota; kingdom Metazoa; phylum Arthropoda; class Insecta; order Lepidoptera; family Pieridae; genus Pieris; species Pieris brassicae. Next base: position 3,299,866 of record NC_059669.1, read on the forward strand.
AAATAATGATTTCATTACTTATACATAAATAATATTTAAAATTCGAATGTTAACTTTAAACAATATCAAAACTAAAATACAAAGACACAGCAATTATATTTGAAATTCGAACATACTATCTCATGAATTTTAGCAATCAAACACCACCCAGTTCCCATAATCTTGAAAGACCCTAAGTCGGATTATGTATAAAGCATTTCGTAACAACATATTTATTACGTTATCGATATAATTATATACAGTTTGTAAACGAACGGTGCAGTATTAGAAATACATTGCTAGTATATTCGAAGTATTCAGTATGGTAATTAAATCTGTAATATCGTAATGGTGAAATATGTTAATAATTTGGCTCAAACCTCGTACAGGAATTTCTGAAAGGAATATATTAGTTCTAAATACTCTTATGGTTATCTTTATGTGTAAATCTGATATTATATATAGGATTTATATTTGGTACGTGGTCTTAGAAAATGATTATGTATATGTATCATTTTTCAAGTAGCGTAAGTGTTTTAGAACATTTTCTTATATGAATACATTTAGTGTAAATAATTTCTTACTGTTGATTGTTTTCGAAGTGCGAACACATAAGTTTTATTTGTGAATGCTTTTTTGAATGGAACAAAGGGATATTTGAAAAGATTTTAAAATCAATTCATATTTTCAATTTGTCATTATGGAACCTATACAATGATTTTATACTTTTAAGTATTGGCTTAATTAATTTAAATTAAACATAATAATTTCAAAAAACTGCCAAAACGTTTTTCTAGGCAAGGTGTTCAGTCCACCAGAAGATGTACCCTATGACGTACCACGGCAGTAAACACGTAAACAAAAGTAAGGTTCCTACGTTTAATTACACATATACACATATTTTTTTTCGATCAACAACAGTCTCCGACGAGATTAAAATCCAAGATTGAATCAGATTTGCAACGATTTTATTTTCTAGCATGACTAACGTACAATAACATATTTTTACAAGTTATTTTACTCCATAACGCTTTTTAGATTTATGTTTTATAGGATTACATCAATAACACTTTATTTTTCATACTGTGAAATATTTATTAACATTTATAATAAAACCCAATAAGTATAGACTATACCAGATATTGCTCGTGGTTCGCGTGAAAACGGGACAACAACTATTATAATTATTGATTTATTAAGAAACAAACAAAAACATCCGTTTAACGAAAACATCAAAATAAATAAAATATAAAGTCAGAGTATTAGATGAATAATACAATATTAAGGAGATCACATATAAGAAGACAATGAACATACTAATAATTATAACAATGAATAAAGAGTTTACTATGTGAATAACTCAACTCAAGTAGTTTACATCTAAAATCATTATTAAAATCAGTTCGTAAGTTCCAAAGATTATTAACAATCACGCAGCTTACACAAGACTTTATATCTACATATTTTTGTTTCCTAAACGCATAAGTAAACAGTGCAAATTTATATGTAAGCCACACCTACAGTCTACACACCTGGGCGGCTTTCATTGTTTATTTTTATTACGAGAAACGAATTCATGCCCAAATAAATGTTGAGCAAGAACTGTGAACGTTAATTAAGTTCTTGGCTTTTACGATCCATGTAACCTAATGAGAATTTGCGGGAAACGGAAAATTTTGTCGAACGTCAAATTTGTATGGATTGACGATTAAACAAAAAGTGCATTACTTCTATTTTGTTGTATTGTAGCAGCTATCTTACTATAAGTTATTTTTGTCTTTAAATGTAAACAATTATTTTGTATATTTTATATAGAACAATATTGTCGTTGCCCTTGTAGAGAGGGCAGAAAGTTCACCTGACTGGCGGGAAGATTCACGCGGTTTAAACAAACCTAATTCAATTTTGTTCAGAAATACGTGTGGTTAATTCTAAATTTGTATTTAGAATGCTAAGTGAATTCTTTGGGGACATAGTAATTTTAAAAAGTAAAGTTGATTATTTTGGTTAGGTAATATTTTCTACAGATACGTCTATATATGATATCAGTTTTGTACATATAATACTAATGTATGTGTTACAACTACTGAGGCAAATACCGAGGGTATTTGCCTCAGATTTATCTGCCTGTTTTCTTGATAATATTTATTTAAAGGAAATAAGGTGTTTACTCAAACACAAGCCGTTATTTCTTAACGATGTTATCCTTTAACGTACGAGCAGGTAATTATTACGCAGGCATATCATGATTGACATGAAATTGCAACGCCGACCTAAGAGTAGCACGGCTGGGAGTTTTAATACTGTTCTTATTGCAGTTTATCGTCAATATTAATTGTCATAACATATCACGAACAGAACCACGATTCAATAGAATATTACAATAACATATTCATCGAGCTATAGGAAGTTACATAGAAAATGCAATAGAATAAAGTAACGAGCGCGAGTAACTGTTTCATTTATTTCAAGAAACATTTGTGTCGAAAATCGCATATAGTTTCCACCTGCCATTCAATTTCCATCGCGCGTTTCAATTTTAAAAAGTACATTTTACATAAACTGTAAGAATTATTAAACTCACTTTGTATAACTTATAATTGCACAAGTGTTTTTAAATTCAAGAGTCAGCTATATAAATTGCTTATAAAGTGTTGGCAATATCATCGTGATATCTAGAACTCTGTCTGGAGATTTTGATTGTATGCAACGATTCTTCCCGTTATTAAGGAATACCTCCGATTAGTGACGAAAACAAAATTCCAAGCGATCCAAAAACGTACATGTTATCATTGAAAGGTTGAATTTCTTTGTATAATTAGTTTCGGCTTTTAAAACCTGTATCATATAACTCGAAGGACTTAATTTGACGCCATTTTTTGTATATAGCTGGCACGTTTAAAATATTTTTTTTAAATATATCTGAAACCTAATGTATGTTGTGATACTTTGTCGTTAACTTGTTACATGACATTTGTAATTTGTATTTTTTGTGTACAGAAATCGTTATCACGACCAACACAATAGACTGCTTTAGAAGCTCGCTCAGTAAATACTCCTGTCAGAGTGGTAACGATTAAAATCTAACGGCGTCTAGTCACGCAGCAAAAATTCGGTCAAGTTTAAAATTTACATTTTATGATTATTTTTAATTATTAAAAAGAAATATTATAAACGAAAAATGCATGGGAAATTAATATTACTATACTGTTTTTATGTATGTAATGTATACTGTATTGTCGCGTGGGCTCGATTCAGATTTAGAGAAATATTTGATACCGCCGCTCACAATTGCTGCCCTTTTAGAATTGGCTCATTCTTTCATTGGATGACGAAAGTCATATTGATTCCACATGGTACGCTGCAAAAAATGCCTCATTGGATTACTTGCCTAAATCCCATTACCAATACGCCTTTGTTGACGGTTATGCCTGCCAGATATAACACAAATTTTATCTGCGTAAGAAATACTATCAGACATTTTTGTACGAATCTTATATAAATATGCTTTATACTAGAACCTATTACACTACGAACAATACCAAATTTAAATGGGTTTCTATATTAAAAGAGTCTTTGGTAATTCAATATATGATTTATTTTGACGAAATCTCAAAGACGTGATGATAACTCAAAAATGATTAACTTTTGCAAAATGCATATGCAACAATTATCACAAATATCATTTCCTAATTATGCTGAATTACCAATAATCCTGTATATTTACGAGTATGTTAAAAATCTATTGAATCTGTACAAATTCAATGTTCGAATTTTTGTATTATTTTTAATTTACAGCTCAAATGAGCAGTGTTCGCCAAGTGGCTTCAGTGTACGACTCTTATTCCGCCAATGGACTTTCTGTCTATGTCAGCATTTAACATTCGTTCAAACGGTGAAAGAAAACATCGTGAGAAAACCGGATTGCCTTAGACCCAAAAAGTCGGAGGCGTGTATCAGACACATCAGGCTGATCACCCACTTGCCTATTAGATTGACAGATGATCATAAAACAGTCGTATCGTAGAGAAATCTGAGGCCCAGGCCTAAAGGTTGTAGCGCCACTGATGTAATTAGTTTATTGTCCTCAGAAAGTAGCCGCGGCACCGCAGTACTTTAAGCCTATATTTTTCTTATGAATAAAACAAGCATTGTAATAGAGAGTTCGTTTACAAAAACGCAAACAGTTAGTCTTTGTATAGGAAATTGATTGTTAATACAGAAAATAGCGTGCATGTACACGATCAAGGCGTAATTACAGTTCAATCTGATCTAGCTTCAGCCGGGGAAATGTAATAAACAATTATCCTTTAACCAAACTCATTATCGGCCATTGCAGCTAAGTAGATTTTAAATTATTAAAAAACAGGACATAACCCATGTAGTAGCTTCGTAATGCCTTAAAATCCAACCCTAATACATTTTTTTATTGTTTGTGGTCCTTTGATTAACATTAAATATGATACTACCGTAAATGAAAACGATAAACAGACGTTGGCTCCAGGCTAACACACAATTCAATAACATCAACAATTCCACTCACACGAATATTCGTGGCAAAGCAAAACACACAAAAACCGAATAATTCATGTATAAAACGACCTGCTTAAATTTACGACAAGAATTAAAGCATTTTTATCTTACAAATAAAGCGACAATGTTTATAAAGTATGCACAAAATGTAGAAACTTACTTTTTTATTTTTCATGTGTCGTAAATCCTTCGTAAAACGGAACGACACTCGTTAACAAGCCTTCTTTGTTTCGCGATTCTTTTAAAAGAAAATGAATATCGCTTTTACAAAGCAGTAATGTTCATTTAAAATGCGTTTATTTTTTATTCGTTTCTTGGTGTTTAGATATGAGGCCGTTTGTGTGTAACATAACAGTTCATTGTGATTATTTAGATGTTGTGATTTCTATCCAATACTCTTGTATATTTCTCGAGTTAAAATTCCAGATGAAGCAAATAAAAATGCTACTGCGAATGTGCTAAAACATTTTTATAGTAATTATAGGTATGGAAGAAGGTGGTGTTTGAACCTCGGTGGAAGTTCACAGCGTCATAACGGACTCACCGGATCATATTTTACTTGAGTAAAATATATTGGAGATCTTTCTGATGGGATCTTTGAGATGGTGAAGTTATTTTCTAGGGAGTAATTACCTCACGTCCATCATATTTGCTCATATTACACAGAAAGCAGGAAATGTGGTACGCTAAATATTACTAATGGATCTAATAATTGAAATATGCACAAAATTCATTTCATAGTAGTGGTAATTGAGCTACATTCAGGGAAAAATAAAACACTTTGCATTGCCGATCGCCATTTATTTCACGAGCGAGGACCAATGCAATTTAATTGAACATTTTTTATCCCACTTCCCTTTGATTCATCTTAAAATTGATTGCGTTTTAATCCGGCATTTCTTTTCTAAATGAAAACAGTTTTGCATTTTTAAAAGCCAATGAGGAGCGGTAATGAAAATATCGCAACTGGGACAATATATCGCTAGAGATTCATTTTATTTCGTTTTGCTGTGTTCGTGTGAGTTTATTGCGATATTGAATTTACGGAATCGAACAATTTTTTTGGTAAGAATCGTCGTTGCCTCCGTTTACACTTCTCATAATTAATACATACAAATAATTATAATCAGATTTATTGAATGAATATGTTGGTAAGAGTTTGCAGCAGTTTTACTAAGTTATTTCGTCCTAAAGAAACAAAATACATTATACCACAATGGTATAATGTATAAAACCTCGGTGAAAACTTACCTCAAAGGGATCTGATCTGTTCCTTATATTCAGTGACTTGTAAGCTCGTAAATTTGTTTAGTGGGTAAATTCATTAAGGAGACTAGAATCGAGATGATCTAACAACATATTTGTAATTAAATTGACACCACACGTCAATACCATATTTTTTTGATAATACTAAATTAGTATTAAATATATGAAGATCATCAATTCCCAATAGAAGAATAATCAAGTTTTATCCTACACTTAAAGTCACGGCCTCAAGTTTAATCCTCAAGAGAAAATTATTATAATCAATCAATTACTTCGATCAGTGACTTCTAAAAGGCTTTTATCAAGGGATGAAATGATGAATGATTTGAAATCCACTTTTAAAGGTAAAAGAGCCCTGTACCTTTGTAAGATTATTAAAACATCTCAGGCAAAATTGCGATCGGGAGTTGGAACAAGCCAAAGAATTCGAAATTGGTTTCACTCCAGAAATAAATGATTTTACGTTTTAAGTTTGTATTTTCTAACGACACACTTTGTTCTACAACTCTTGGGTGTTATAACAATTTTAAATAGTGAAGTTTTATTGTTTTAGTGCCCTCGTGTTTCTCGTTACAATTAAATGAAATATATTTATGTTTCAGCAACGTTTAACACTACAAACAAAAGCGTATTTTTATAATTTCACTTTTAGATTATAAAGTTTTTTATCTTTAATATTTAATTAACAAAATAAGTGCAAGTCGATATTGTCCTACTGATGATGGAATAATTTAGTTTTATTCGAATTAGAACAATTTAGCAATTTAAGTCTTGGAAATTTTTTATATATACAATTTCTTTTCCATGTGGCTATAAATTTATGTATGTTTTAAATTCGTAGATTCGTAAAGTTTTTTGTTACTAGAATTGTGTAAATCTTTTATATTCGTTCTTCGATTGAACTCAATAAATTCAATACACTGTCAACTTTATTTTTAACCACAGATAATATTTTTTACGCCATATTTCGCTCACGAGTCGAACAAAAGTGACATTTGATAGAGGTGGAGTGTTTTGACAAGGAATACAGGCTAGTTTTTAGTAAAAAAAAATATTTTCTATATTAGTGATTCCGAAGTAAATTTGCTTTAAATTTTACTTTAATCGAAGATTAATCCGTAAGTCATTCTATTTATTTTTCACCAAAGACAAATCAACGTGTTTTTTGTATTAAAACATTTTTAAAAATCCTAAATAAAGCTGAACACTATGTTTATCTATTTGAAAGCGGAATCTCTTGATTCCAATTGACAATCACTCAACTACAAGTATTTGTTTGTAATGTCAAAAGGGGTAATTTTCTAAAAGTCTATCTTGTAAGCTTCACTTACTTTACCCTTTTTAACGGTATTTCACTTATACCTGACTTTATACTTTGGATAAGTATAATACCGTTGTACTTAGATAAATAAATAAGCCATTTGAGATAACATAAATCCATTTGGTTATTGAAATTTTAGAAGAGTTTTATAATTATTCTCCATAAAATTACTGTCAAATTCCACGCACGCATTTATGACGTGCGATAAGCCGCGGGGTAAAGGGGACAGGAAGTGACTATAAGTGGAATTTATATTATGTCGTATATGTTAATATCATTTATTTGGGAAAGAAGCTTTTACATTTTAATCTGTTCCTAAAAGCCTCTCGGCTAATTTGTTAAACTTTTAATTATACAGAATACAGCCATCTGTTTCAAAGTGAAAAAATTACTACCTGCGAAAGTTTTAATAGGGATAAGCAAATTTTATCAAACAAATCGCTTTCCTTTAATCTGAAATGTGTTTACAAAATTACTGAATTTTCTTCGATTACAGAAGTTCTATATGAGATATTTTTAATTAGTTTTTTTTTTAATATGAGAAAGTATAAACGTGATTTTTTTCCCAGTTGTGTAAAGTTTAAAATTATTATACCCTATGTTATACTGTAATGCCAAAGTGTCCTATAATCAAAATAATAATATAGTCTTATATTCTAAAACATAATAACTAAATTGAACACAGCCGTAGTTCGTTGTACGTGTATTCTATATCATATTACGTGTATTCTATAATATACAGTACTTTCGTACGTACATGGTCATTAAAAATTTTAACATTAAATATCAACAAAATTCTTTTAATGACTATCAGATACACCACAGTATTTATTCGAAATGCAAGCCGTGCAATATCCTAGTTTCAATTCTCGGCGACACAAAAATTATATCACCATATAAAGTTACCTCCAAAAATGATTATGCACATACTTTAATAAACAATAAAATTAATAAACATCTAATGACAAACAACTTTACCAATTTCTTATTGACACTGGAAGGCACTAGCGTTTAAGATAGAAGAAGGCTAGGCCTATTTTAAATGCCAGTTCTCATAGAAGTATATTATGTATAAGGTTAACCAAAATGAATATTATATCTCAACGTTTCGTTGCCTATTGTATGTTTACAATCTTCAAAATGTTAGTAAAAAATGTAATGTTTTATGAGTCAAATAGAGTATTTTTTTAAAATTTTAATTATGCAGGTGAAAGCCTTTTTTACGTAATTAACAGTATTCCAAAAATCTTCATAAAGTCCAGCGAAGCAAATGCACAGTCCGTATAGGTCCGTAACCGTAATAGGATATTTAAAAAATCATTAAACGTTAAAACATTCTAGTCATTACGCTATATCATTATGCTTTGTAATCATCGTTTCACTAAATTACGTATAGCATTGTGTTTGTTACCCTCGCTTGAGGTAAATAGAGCTCTATTAAGATAATAGGAGCATTGTTCGATTGTTAGTGACTAATATAGTGATCGAATTACCGCGCTTTCGCCGGCTTAGTATTCGCATAATCTTTACCTTTGTAGCTTCTGTTTTAATAGTTTTGTTTGTGTCTTTGTTGGAGTTTTTATTATTTCAGTAACGCCGAAGTCTGGCTGTAAAGTGATACAACCGTTCATGGAGGGTCAAACTACTACTCCTACTACTTTAAGGCCGAACTATCTTTGAAACTCCTATCAAACTATCTCGCGCTGCCTTAGAGGAATATTGTGAAGGATGAAACCATCAATTAATTATTCATGATGAGTAATATAATATTTTTATTTAAATAATCTTATGAAATTTAGTATCTCTAAAGATAAAAATGTACCTAGAATTCATTTCCACTAATCAAAACTCTTGACTTAGAAAGACTTAAGAAAAACACTTTTTGAACAGTTTTTAGTGTCACGGTGACCAGTACGCGAAACGTTGGAAAAAAATTAAAATTTAGAATTATGTAAATAACTATAAAAATAATACATAGCTTTAATCCGTTCAAAAAGTGTTTTTCTTAATGTGTAAAAGCTATTTTAACAAAAGACAATCTTTAAGACTTTACAAAGTGATTTGAAAAAAGTTTATGTTAGCACACAGCATAATATAAATTAATTTAGTGGTTGGTCAAAACCAAATTTTAAACCAATTTGAAGTGCAGGTAGTTTATTCGTACATTTATTAAAAATTAAAAAAAAAAATATTTTGGATGAAAATATATTCAATGTATGTCCCTTTTAAGCAAATACAAATTAATTGCCAGGACATTACAAATAGACATAACAGTGTTAGGTTTAATAAAGTCTCGTAATAAATCAGTTTTGACACGAATAAGCTTCTGTGATGCTGGTTTTATTAAATTCAAACTTAGTTGGAAAATTAGCCGCAATCAAGTTAATGGACAAGTTCTTTTATCGTAGCGCCCCGGCTTTGCTACGATAACGACGTTAGGCGGATCTAGAGGAAACTTTTTTTGCCATTAAACAACGCTGCAATATACAGAATAAAGGATTGATGACCTTAAATATAGGCAATTGTTACGTAATTTAGGGTAATACAAGGCAGAGAGTAGCATAGTACAGACAGGAATTGCGGGATTTGGAGGACGCCTTTAGCAATAAAGAGCACATAAATACCTAAAATTAATAAAATAGACTAAATTACTTTTAAGTAGTTTAACAATGGTCCAAATTTACGTAACATAATTCGACGTTTTAACATGTTTCATGTTGTCGTAATTTACATTCATTTAATAACTATTCGATATTATGATTAGAGTTTAATCGAACTTATTTATTAATTACTTTCCACATAACTGTTATCTTTACAGGTAATAGCAGAATAATAAAACGACTACATAATAATAATTTTAGACAACATCAACAAAAAAACAATAATAATATAAAATAGGTATTACCATCAAGTGACAGATCCTGAGAGTTTACCTGTCTTTAAAGTTCTTTATATTGCTCACTTATAATACACACTCCAATGATTTGATGCTCAGCTGCTGAACAGCTGATTTATGTGATTATAGCTTTATATTATATTATAAGCTTCAAACTACAACACATATTCTAGAACATCAGTGAAATTAAATCTAGTTTCAAAAGCTGTCAAACTATTTTTTCCCGAATGAAGTTTGACACATTTTGACACAAACACACAAGTTTGACAACAGCGTTCAAGACGAGATTGTGACTTGAGTGAGAATTAGAAATTGTTTGTAATGTGCAATCCATTGAGGGATGGGAAAACGTATTTCTGCGTTTGACTTTTTTTAAACACGTTCTTATATAAAAATCTTTTACCGATAAATGCCTCTCAGTTTTTTTGTTTTTCTCGTAATGGATACTACGGCAAAACCTACCAAACGACGGACATCGAAATAATACAGGTGGGATTCGTATTCTAGGTCGATGTCAGATGATTAAACTCAGCTGCAGGTATTAATCGGAATAACTACACCCCCTACACATAGGAAATGCCGTAGATGCAGGGAGTACCGTCTCGCCTTGCTGAACACACCAAGCTTAATTAGCATTTCCTTCCAAATTACCGCGAAACTGAACGTCATTTGATATCTCAACGTATTCCGATGCTAGCTGCAAGACTGTCTTCGAAGAGAGGATTAGCAAAAAAAACAGCCTATGTTTCAGCGGTAATTACACGAAGTTGTGTTTTCTTAGGGTTATTTTAGACTAGATTAAGTCTTCCTCTTGGTTGAGAGCTGTTTAGTTGCGAATTCTTTAATTTACAAACTAAGTATTTTTTTATCAATACGTACCCGTCCTTAGCGTAATTATTGTACCGCTTAGTCAGTATTATTGGAGACAATAAACTGTTCTATTTTTAAAAAGATGTTTAGTTCTCATAATAGGAAAGAAGCTTTTTTCTAATATAGGCATATTCATATACCTACATAAGCCGTAAATGCATAAAGCATTTTTAATATATTTTTTTAACATTTCGATATATTCAATATTCTATTGGAGGATTACAATCAATATATGCTGAATAATGCTTCAGACACTTGATATGATTAAAGCCCAAATAGGCAAAACCTAGAAAATAAAAAAAATAACACTATAAAACAAAAGAGACCGGTTCAAGGAGAAATAAAGATATAGATGATTATTGGAGTCAAGAAAATATAAGATATCCTTTAAATATACAGGAGTTTTAGGATCAAACAGTTTGGAATACAGGAGGGATCAAATATGACACACAATATAAAAATTACTTAAAAATAAAAAAATTGTCCTCGAATAAGGGCAAAAGTACTAATATTGAAAAAAATAGTTTGTATTTACTTCTAAAACATGTGTTCCAATATTTTCTTATTCTAGTTTGTAATGTCAAATTAATGAAATGTCGTAGAAATTATTCTAGCGTGTTAATGAATCATTTGTTATTTATTTCTATTTTATTAAGGGGGATGTACTGTGCCTACATGACTAATATAATGTATTGATGTTCTATTATAGATTGGTATTGTACCACCATTATATTAAGCAGACGTGTCCTGAAGAGCCTCGTTTCATTACAATACTCAGTACCTTAGAAGGACACACCAATACTAAATAAAGTACAACATATCTGAAGTAAAAACTAACTAAAGGTTATACATATAATAATTTCGCTTTTTCCCTTTAACTTGTAATAGGTACTGAAACTTGGTAAAAGAAAGAGTTATAAGAACAGCTGTTCGCGTAATAAATCATCTCACATATTCATGATTAATCACTTTTACGGAAATAAATTAACTCTTATTTCCTTCTTGCGGAAAGGTATGACGTTTCTTTATTAAATGGAATATTTTATACGTGATGTTGTTTCAGTATGTAAATTATTTTTCAAACTATTATTTTTAATGTTGCCAGCCTTTTCAATATTATATTATTTGATCGGTATTTTGTGCGTGCTGTAAATTTTTGAATTTGTTCTAAAAGGAAAGAATATATAATATCAACTTTTATCATTGTTCTCCTTGTCTCAGTGTTCCTTTATTTTCCATATTTATCGTTGAAATAATTGATCTATATATATGGTACAGTAATAATACTATAATCAAGTGTTAAATCTAAAAGTAATTAAAAATCTAATTTCAATGTGAAAAAACCTTACTTGTGATTTAAAAAATACTAATAAGTATAATCTTCCATAAATACTCTTTATTTATTTAAGTAACACCCACAAGAGCTTAATGCTTCTTCAATTGTTAGGAGGACAGTAAATATAAAACCTTTTCAGACAATAATTAAATAAACTTACGAATTTTTCACTCACACAATAAGTTAGTTATTATTAGTTAGTTATTAGTAATTCTATATTTAAATCAACAAATAGAAACAAACAATATTCTTGAATCACAATGTAAAAGCGTTCATGTAACATTACAAATTTATTCACAGACGGACAATGATGACCACAAAGTGACAGCAGTTTCAATTAAATGCCAGCATTTCGGATCGTCCATTAATCTCCGCCATTGAAATTATGAAAGTTACATGCGTTTCAAGCTATTCAGGTGATTTTAATGTACCATTTATGTTAGTGAAATATTGTTTCGCTGATAATGAAAATTATTTGTCATTTTAATGTCTGTGGCAATGAGCCTTAAAGTAATTATATTTCTTTTCCTTGAGACAAGATGAGGTTAGAGCGAATCTTTACGATCTTGCGCCAACGCACGCAGCGCAGTTGCTCGCTGGTTGTAAGAAACTATTATAATTAATCAGTAGCAATTATGCAGACATTAAAAATAATATTTATAAATTACCGGAGATATATGAATTTTTTTCCTAGGTGTGGAGTTAAATAAGTTTATTAATTTTATTATGAAATACAAACTAATATAACGGATCGGAAATAACGGATATATAAACATTATTAATTATTAGAGGTTTATTTTTGACGTTGATAAATAACGGAAATTGTTTTATGAAGCATGGCGTCCATTACAATTTCGTAATACACAAAAACTTGGCAATTAATGGCGCAGAGTTTCTTGCTAGTACTTCGCGCCCGCCCTACGTCCTTGATTTGGATACTGGTAGTAAATGTAAATTATCATATTAATAACTCATAAGTGTATATGCGTATCAGAATAGTAGGTCTATCAGAATTTACCTTTAAGCATTCACGTTCGGTATGTACAATATAAATTCATTGAACCTATAAGGGAAGCATAAGGGAAGACGTCAAGGCATACCAATTACGTTACACTCTATTGAGCCCGATCGACATGGTATGTGATGTCAAATATTGGTAAACTATGCGCTTCATATGCACAGGTGGATATTGAGCGTGGACTTTTCGCTATTACCGATTTTGAAAGGAAATTACGAGAAGTAGAAGGCGATATTTACAAACTTAAACTGTATAGGTTGTGTTCAAGTTGCCAGGCTTTTGATCTTCAACGTTTTAATTGTAGACGTTATTATATTATATTCTGTTCTTAACATAATAACCGATAAGGTAATTGTAAATTTATTTTCGTACATTTCCTCAACCTCGATAGTTAGGTTAAATTATAAAATTTATATTAGTTCCAACAAATGCCATTGATTAATAAAACTTTTCGTTTGGTCTCGACTTTGTTCGGTTTGAGTGAAGAAGTACAACAAACAAAATAACAAGGTCCTGTCAATGTTTCGTCTTTCAGCAGAATAGAGATCAGATTTTGAGTTTCATAACCGAAAAGTACATGTTTAAAAGGCACATAACACCTATTGCATGAGGCTGTACTTAATTATTCGATCACATACTACATAAAAGTAAAAAAGATAATTTCCTTTAACTTTGATAGTTATCAACTCGCGATTCGAATTATGAAATATTTTGACGGTAGTAGGATCAAGTTAATTACAACTGCAGTAAAAAAGATATTTAATTTAGTGTAAACAAAATTGATTCGTCAAGTTTTTGCATAATATAAAGTTGTATGTATATACATACCTATAAATAGTGAGAAATTAATATAAAATATTTTGTGACGTTCGGTATCATATATGTATATATATAGTACAGTAAAATTAGTGCGTCTGTTTTTTTAATCATTTTCTAAACTAAGCAAGTGATCGAAACAAACCTAAAACAATTGTATTAAGAAATCGAATTCAGGTTTGTGTGTTAACCCCTCAACTATGACAGCGTAGATGACGAACGTTTACATTATCTTAACGTAGGATAATTAAGCTATTAATGTACAAGGAGTCACAGAACGACAGTAAACTCCACTTGGGCAGCTTATAAAACTTGTCATATACTTTATTACCAGGCTCTAGCGTCAAACATTATAGAGAAACTTCGAATCCCAAGACGATGAAATGCTAATGGAAGCATTATAACATTCTTGAAAATAACGTTTTAATAGAAAATTCATTTTGCGAATAATTTTACACAGCGCATTATTTTTCATATCGGATTATTTTATATGCTTAATTTTTCAATGTTATATATATTTCATATACATATTTACAGTCTACAAACCAACGTAATATCGTTAACAAATCAATAGTCGTTCTAAAACTAATGTCACATTTAAAAAAAATACAAATTCTTGTTTAAGTTTTTTATTTTATTTTATAAAGTATTCCTACAACTACTCATTAAACAATATTCAAACAATTACATTATACACAAAAGCCAAAAACGAAATACACATTCAAACATAAAGCACAGTTTTACCTATTTATACAAAAAATATATCAATGTACAAACTCATACTAAATTCTAAGATTCATTGATCATTATAATAAATGTTTAATATAAAGGAAGACAAAGCCATTATTAATAAAAGATACCAGAGTTTTAAGCATTTTTAGTCACATTAAATATATATATTTGCTGGTAATTTGTGGTATAATCTGAAGAGTATACATGGCTGAGCTACGTAAATAGTTTTTATTAGACCGAGGAATCTGGAATAGTTGGGTTTGCCTTGTACTGTATGATGAAGGGGTGTGAAAAAGTAAAAGCGACAATAAGTCAGGGAAGTCAATTAAACCGTTGCAAATAACGTAAAAACATTAGGTCGTATTGTTTACGTCCACATTCAAGGGATTCATTACCAAAGTACTGGCAGGAATCTATGTAGCTACTATACTTTCGGAAATCCTTAAAACTTAACAAACTTTTTTTGATTGTTATCTATTACTTCAATGTATTTCTTGTAAATGGGCGACCAAACAGTATATTCTAGTATGCTCCTAACAAAAGCAAAGTACAGGCATTTTATGCAATTTATGTTATTGAAAGATTTGTATACACGTTTGAGATAGTTATTCTAAAGAAATTATCAACGTTATTTTTATTATAAATCAACATATGTTTTATTCTATATATGGTAATGTATTACTAGAATATGTGTTAAATGAATAGAATTAATGTATGCATTCATATAACGAGAAACTTAGTATTAGTTGCAGAACGATGTAAAATTCCTCTTAAAATCCACGTTATTGGCCGCCGACCCGAACAATACTGGCCACGCTCAGTTGTAGCCGAGGCATGAGCCATTGGGTTGACGTAGTTCGATCAACTACGTCATGAGTGCATGGTTCAAAATGGAAAGCGACGGCGAAGTATCGTGGACGTTCTTTAAGGGATTTACAAAGTAAATCAACTGTTTATGACGAAAAAATTGTCATACCATGGGTACATCTTGGTCAAGATTATGATCCTTACTCCTGATCTCGCATTTACACACCTTTGCCTCGTATGAGCTCGTAAATCACATAAGTCTCTGCGCACACACATTTCCTGTAATAGGCCAATACCTTGTCTTAGATTATCCACTGGGACCAAACCGAACTAGAGATTAATAATATGGTGATATTGCCTCTATAGTAATTTCGAGCAAAATCAATTCACACATACATTATGCAAAGTAACCTATTTATATCCGTTTCCATACAACTAACTTACTTCCGCCAAACTTGCATCGCTCCATTCAGACGTGAAGTGCAGTTTCAAACTCACTTTACTATAAATGTAGCGCCATCTGTCGATTTAATGAAGTCTAAGGCTTTTGATCGACGCGAATTAAATACATATTTTTGTCTTTGAGAGTAGTGTGTGAATATTTATCGACGCTATATACAGACGCTAACAAAGAAAATATGACTCTAAAAACATGCATGAATTACAAGTATGCACGACATACACATTATATGATTAGTAATTCAGACTGAAATGTCCTATGAACATTAAAAAAAAATATACATAAAATGCTTCTAATTTTACATTTACTGCCAGTTTTCAAATCAAGAGCGTAGAACGGAAGAGAAGAACTGGCAATAAACTCTCCACCACTCTTTTTAATCGCCAAGTTTTAGTTTTTCACAACGTTTGTAAGGAACTGCAACCATTACACCATGTTTCACATGACATCTTAAGTAATGAATAATAATAAATTAAAAACAAAGATTTGTCCTCTATCAGCAGGAGGCATGGTGAAATAGGAGCACATACACGAATTCAAGTACGACCAGTCACCAGAAGTAGCATGAGTATCATGCATGGCCAGCCATCGGCCCTCTCGCCATATTTTAAGGGAGAGAGAAAATCCGACGCATGGACGCCGCCACCATTTACCGTTGTACCAATTGATACGAAGGTATGGCTTTTTTATTATATTACTTTTACATTATTACACATTTGAAAATATGGGATAATGTTTAATTTATTTTAAAACTTTTTTTGCAATGGAGATTTTTCTCTTTTTCGCTTTTCACTTAAAAGAATTGCGTAGAATGTGGTCGAGTTAAAATTTAAGTTAAAGTTACCGATTCTAACGTCGTTTGTGAAATGCTTAAATCTATTCTAAACTCGGTTATCGCTCAGTGAGTTTTGGAAATGCAAGAATAAATATTCAGGTTAAACTCTCTGTAGATCAAAAGGTCAATATTATCAAATTTATATGTAAATAATTTAGAACATAAACTCTTTGATAATATATTTTTTCCGTATAACAAAGAAAAGCTTTTATAAAACTTATGTCAAGTCTTATTTTTTAATTAGCTTTCCTTGTACATTTGGCAGAATGTTTTGCAAAAGTAATCTTTATATTTCAGTCAATTCACATAAAACTATAATCCACCTTCACACTATCTACGAATGAAAAACGCATACACGACATGACACGGACTTCATTTCATAATATGTATGTAAGGATAACATAAATAATATTTTATTTTATTCACATCCATTAGAAAGGAATAAATATTTATTATGAAACTAATTTACGCATTTTCAGGAAACGTTATTTCCTCTAAGAAGCTGCATTATTAGAAAATCAAGAAAATTTGCTCTCAATAACAATGGCATCAGTTTATATTAGGTACTTACATATGAAATTGGCGTTTTGTATAGGACGACCAAAAAGTCGAATATTTTTAAATATAATATATTTAATTAATCAAAGTATGAACCATTGTTTTCTACGTACTTTTGCCATCTCATAGGTAGTTCATTGATCCCTTTACTAAAAAAACCAGTCGGACGGGAATCAATATAATCTGTGAAGGCGAATTGGACTGCCCCATCAGAGTTAATTTTTTCCCTTCCAAAAATATGTCCAAATTTCGAAAAAATGGTAATCTGTAGGAGCAAGGTCCGAGGAGTACGGAGGATGTCTTAGGCATTCCAATTGAATCTCTTCTAATTTGGTAGCCGTCTGTCTAGCGTTGTCGTGAAGTAGCAGTGGCGTGGAGCGATTGACCAGCCTAGGTTGTTTAGCCGCTAGCTTTTCCATCATGGTTTGCAATTGCTGACAATACACATCAACCGTAATAGTCTGGCCAGATTTGAGAAAACTGCAATGAACAATACCGGCACTAGTCCACCAAACGCTTACAAGTAACTTTTTCCGATTATCGTAAAAAATCCATTTTTCATCACAGGTAATGATTCGGTTTAAAATACCTTCATTATTGTGCCGGTTCAGTGCAGTCGACCTTTCAAGCTTTTTAATGTTCCCAGTTTGCTTCAAGTGAATTAATACAGTTTTATCACTAATACCGCAGCTAACTCGGACGTGGTTTGCGATGGATCCGCTTCCACAATAGCCTTCAATACTTCATTATCAACTTGGGTCTCAGGCCGTCCACGGGGCTTGTTCTGCAGGTCGAAATTTCCAAAACGAAAACGTTGGAACCAAAAACGAACTGTGTTTTCTTTTGCAACATGATCGCCATACACATCATTCACCCTTCGAGTCGTTTCCGCAGCACTAGTGCCACGGCGGAACTCGTACTCGTAAATAATGCGATACTTTAAGTTTTCCATTTTGTAAAATGAGTGACGCAAACAGAAAAAAACAGAAGAAAAAAACAAATGAATGACGGTCATCAAAGCACAAATACATGAGTAAATAGCTGTACAAATTTGAATTTGGTATTCCTTACCAAAGAGGAGAACATCGTGATTAAAGTGGCCAGTACGAAATACGCCAATTTCATATGTAAGGACCTAATATATAGCGAGAAGAGAACTAAGTAAACAAATGAGAAATCGAAACCTGTCAGATGTCAAAATTTCCTTAGATTTCATTCAGTCAAATACTCGTTTTGAACAATTGACGTATATGTGACGATTCTCATAAATAATTTTATAAGCAGGAAGTTATTCTGATTAGCCATTTACCCAATATGCATAACTTTGTCACGATTGATCTTTTGTTTTAAATTCTAGTCAGTCTAGTCTGTTTCTGTCATATGCGAGTATATTTGGTGTCCGAAATTATATTATTTTTACTTTCTGAAACACAAGTTTAATGTTGTAAATAAATGTTTTTTCTTTATCGTGTTAACTAAAACAACGAAAATTCACCCCAGCAATACCTTTATTGTTCGAATTAGTTGAAGGAACACTAAATCCGCAATAGCCTGTCTCCGTTGATATGGATTTTCACAAGCCACGCGATTCATTGGAGCGTGATTTTCTCTCAATCCAATATCCTAACGTGTTAAAGACTCTCACCTGAAATATTGTTGCCTTAGCTATTTTAGGAAGTCGATTTAAAGTGACCGAGGTCAGTGGGATTTATTGTTTAATGTATAATATTTCTACAACTATTAACAACAAAGGCAATGTCGGTTTAGTGGCTTAAGCGAGATATTCATCCCTTGTGCTGTGTTCTAAACTCGGCTGTTCACCATCTTCTATGTGAGCTCTTAACATTAATCGAAAGATGAAGGCAAACAATGCGAGGAAATATATATGTTTCGGATCTGCGTCTGATTTGTACTAAGAGAATACTGATTACCTACTTGTCTAAATATTAATTACAAACGATGCACGTACTATGCAATGACATGTCTTTGGCCCCTATTAATAATCAATGGTGCTACAACCTTTTTAGGTCTGGGCCTCAGATTTCTGTATCTGTTTCATGATCGTTTGTGAATTGAATTGGCAAGTAGGTGATCAGCCTTCTGTGCCCGACACACACCGTCGACTTTTTGGGTCTAAGGCAAGCCGGTTTCCTCACAATGTTTTCTTTTACCGTTCGAGCTAATGTTAAATGCGCACATAGTAAGAAAATCCATTGTTGCACAGCCGGGGATCGAACCTACGACCTCAGGGATGAGAGTCGCACGCTGAGGCCACTAGGCCAACACTGCTCTGGCCCCTATTGTATATACATATTATATTGATATACATTAGCCTATTAGAATCATTAATAATTGTAAAAAATCGGACAAATTAAATCGGCATTATTAAATACGATGTTAAGTACGCTAATCAGATTTCATAGCAGATACAACAAAATGTTTGAAAATTAATATATTCAATAAATAAAGTACTTAATATATTAAATGCAAATTTATCCATGATATTGTACGGTATGTAAATTCTTCCTTCTCTCCAACTTTGTACCTTTGTTAAAAATAAAGTTGTTATCAAAATATGGCAAGCTCCCCTCATGTTTCATTTCTCATTCCGCCGCATCGCGAACTTTACGATCCCAAAAATTTAGTATGCACAGCCGTCTTGTTGACTCGGAAATGACTCAGAAGAACAATGGATCTATTTTTTTACAAACCTCATATCATATATACAAATTCTTTTACTTTCTGTATATTGAAAATATCTATAGGTATCATATATTATTTACTACAAAAATAATACATCTATATTTTATCTCTTGCTTTGTTGTTAAAGGAGTTCATGTCACCTTATGATGTCCTAATAGTATAGATATTGCATAAATTTTTAAATTAAACTTAATTTCATGTGTTGTAAAATTTGCATATTTGTATGAAGTAGTTCAAGAGGTTTCTCGCTTTTACCTATACTATTGAGGTCGGGTAGCATTCTATAGATTAAATTATATACGGGTGATTAATTTGAAATTACAAGCTTTTTTTTATTATGAATCATGCAATGTTATTTAATTAGTTCCACTATCTATATATTTATATGTCGGAGAATTAATATTTTAAAATTCCCGCCACTATGAAGTTAGTCGTAGAATGCGGTGTGGTATGGTAAGGTAGATTGTCAACGTTGACAATTGACAATGCCTAGTCTGTGTGATCTACCAAATGTCAGTGGCGCGACTGTTTCGTGGCAGTAAGTGAATTCTCTAGTCACTTGAGTTTCGAACGTCGCCTGCGCCGGACGTGCGCGTTGAATCTGCGAAATATATATATATATATACTATATATTTATACTATATAAGGAATTATTATTTTATTCCTACCAATGAATTAGATAATGTTTGAGTATAATATGGTGAATGTCGAAAATGATTAAACTCGAATTGTTCGATTGGTTTCGTTTTTTATATCTCTGTATTTTGACCAAAAAGTTGTTGGAATCAAGTTTTATAACAAGTTTATGAAATTTTCAAGTATCCAGGCACTATTCTGGTATCCAGGTACTGTTATTAGGCAATCAACTTTAATGTTTTTTTTTTTAAAGAACCCATAAAGACGTGCATGGTGCATGCCATGAAAGCGCGAATTGCGATACTTATACTTTGACAGAGGAAAGGACCAGCTCTAGGGTTACCGGTACTATCTACCAGGGAGTCAAATCTTTACTTAGCGGCTCGGCACTTGATTGATGACTTGTTTCAATTTTGTTGTGCTTTGTGCCAGTCATACACATCGACCTTACAAATGCATGTCACCCAATTATGTAATTTAAATCAAGTTTGATAATATTTTAATCTGGCAGAATGCTGAAGCTGATAATCTGTTTAAATCTGATATAATAAGAGAGCATAAAAAACAAGAAGCTGAAGGTGCCTGAGTAAAGTATTATAGCAATCCAAAATCCTGTATTAACAAAAGACAATACTATAAATAAAATATGTTTGTCATGGAATATAAGATACAGGTATCACTTATTCCACGTCACTTAATTTGTATCGCATACATCCCTACTCATCGGAAAAGAAGACCGAAGAAAGGGTGTAGGCCGAGAGAAAAAGCTGGCGTAAAAAACTCTCGGTACTCTTTTAAAATAGCAAATCATTATACAAAATGGCAAACAGCACTTATTGTAAAACAAATATCATAAATTAATTAGAAGTAGCATGTCTAGCACTAGTCCCAGACCTTTTTATCTACTAGATAATCGTTAAGATTTTATTAAAGAAATGAATCCCTTTTTCCAAAAAAGACTTACTAACTTTAGGCAGTCTAGTATGCGGAAATTACGTTTGTTCCATATATTAATATTATGCGTATCTATTCTACTAAACTTATAACTATTTTTGTATACATTCATAATATTTTCATAAATATATTGTGAGGGAAAGGTCAGTATATTAATCTCTCAGAGATTTCTCACATTTTAAATTATAATTGCAAGAATTGCTCTCATCTGTAGGATGAAAATAGTTTCAAAATCAGCAGCATGACCCCACAATAAAAAGCCGTAAGTCATTAAGCAATGAAAGTAACTAAAATTAACAAGTCTAGATTTATCGTCATCACT
This sequence comes from Pieris brassicae, assembly GCF_905147105.1. Taxonomy (NCBI): domain Eukaryota; kingdom Metazoa; phylum Arthropoda; class Insecta; order Lepidoptera; family Pieridae; genus Pieris; species Pieris brassicae. The sequence goes on from NC_059669.1 coordinate 3,321,908, forward strand.
TAGTGAGCTAATTTTTTTAACCGCGTAAGCTGCAGAAACAAGTCGTTACGCCAATCCGTTAATTTGAGGGGACCACTGAAGTTCTAAATCCCAAGGAATGGAATGGAAGGTGATACCAAGGAATACAGTTGTGTCATCCAGATTCAATTGCTCGTCATTTATACGAAATTACTACTTTTATCATACGGAAATTCGTCGATTTTATTCTACACAGCAAGGAGCTGCAACATACAACAGAAACATAAGGTTTTCTAATTTTTATGTTACTGTATTCTATTATTTATGTTTTTTTTAATGTTTCGTATTGTTTTCAGTTTCCCGGTCTTTTATTTTTCCCAATAAATATTTAAGCAATAACAAGGTACTAACTACTTAACGATTTCTGATCGGTTTGCACAATAATACATCGAAGAAGTTAGTTAGTAGCAGGAACTATTGACATATTAACCAACGGGTATAATGCTAAAATAAACTACAAATTTATCCTGACAATTCCATTGTAATAGAGAGGATAACAGTAACATTTTCATAATAAATGTCCGATAAATAGTTTCCAATAATATTTTATAGAGACAGTCTCATAAACTGTTTAATCTAAAAAGAGCAACGCAAACATTATGGGTTCTGTGCAAACAATGATAGCCGATATAATAAAATGCTTGGCACGGACAATAAAGAACACAGAATATCCTTTTGGGAAAACAATATCAAGTAGTAGTAAGTAAAAAGCGTTACGGTTCGTTATTTATAAGTTATATGGGTCTTGATGGATTGACTGATTACCTTAGATTGACTACTCCTAACCAACCTCCACCCAATCGCTCTCCGAGCGGCTTGATCCTTTGGCGTTGCGTAGAGATGTTGGATCAGTCTGCATCTTCTACTGCATTTACCATATCACCTTGAAGTCCGCCGTTCCTTTACTGAGTGTTTTTCAAGTCAGTTTAGACCACAAGGGCCTGACCTCATTGCTTTATATATTCATGTATTCTTGGATGACTGATCTGCTGAGGAATATTATCAACACAACGAATTGTCTCATTCCCGAATTAGTTTACTTGACATTCCGCATATATTCGTGTCTAATACTAGAGATAGATGAAAATTCGTAACGTATTCTGAAAATTTAAAGTACAAACATCTTATGCTGTAATTTCAGATTAAATGCGTGTTAAATTAGTTGTCTATAAATAAAGCCATTGTTCTATAAATATTTAGGTTAATTATTTAATAACAAAGTATACATTTTTATATTTCAACACTATCAATAATGTATTTCACATGCGTGACACTTATACTGATCGGAGTTTATTTATTATTCAGGAAAGCGGAAGTAAGTAATGTGGCCACATAGTGTGTCTGAGTTATTTTTTTTCTTTACTTAAAAATGTATTAGCTTATAACTTTTATAAGCAGTTAATCACAGCCTCGCTTGTACTTTAGTCTAAATAAAGGATATGCAATATATATAAGTTTTAAGGTAATTCATTGATCTTTACTTGTTGAAAATGGTCTACTAAAGGGCTTATAATGAAGTATTTAGAATTTAAAAGATAGAAAAACTAGGAGGAAAAGGAAAACAAAGCTTGCGTAAATTGTGCTTTGTATTAAAAGCTACTTAAATATAAAATATAATAGTTTAAATTTTAAAAGTGCCTTAAAAATATAAATAAAAGAATAGTGGTAAAGTGAAAATAATAATTGTTAATTTTTGTTCTTGACATCTGGATATGTCGTCAATTTTAGGGTATTTGACTGGCTTCCTCCGAAAGGTTTACTTCACCGCACAATAACATATTAATTGTGCATTTACAAAACACGACTATTGACTCAGAGATAAAACCCTTTTCATTAGGGAAAGTTTTTATATAAAAACTTCCCCTTTTTATTAAAAAAGGGGTTTAAAATATATTTAGAGTTTCTTTGTGCGAATTTGATAAATACATTTTATATATTACGGGAGGCAATAAAATAAGAAAAATTTGTTTCAGAGTAAAGTGTACATTGTTACAAGTTAAATTACTGAACTGTTTTTGGCATATAAACGTGTTACAAATGCAAAGCCTTCTCACTAGAAAGGTGACAAATTTTAATGTTTCAAAGGGTTCACATAAAAAACGAGTGAAAAATGTTAAGGGTTACGGATCATTCATGATTCATAACGCTCTTCGCGACCCAACGTAGGGATATGCCGCAATGACCACATCTATTCATATTAAAGAAATTTTAGAATGAAGAATTATGTTGTTTTACACAGTATTTAGCCCGACGTATAAGTCGGGAAGTGGTTGTGCATTAAAAGTTTCTTATGGTTCCTTATACAGTTAAATAAAACAGCAACAAACAAGAAAAACGAATATACATACCCACCATTCATATGACACACATGCAAGAATTATGCCCCACGGTTACAGGACTCAGCGCTTTTCGTAGCATTGTAGTCGACACTGTTTTCGTAGATACCTCCTCACACGTTGGAGTCACGTAGCATTACGTAGCAAGATACAATGTAGACTGTTGTGTACCTGTACATGATCAACTTGTTGGTTGATTGATACAATCAATCGCAAACTGTCAAAGGTTTTGAAATTTTTCTTATCTATGTATTATAATAACATAGGTCATTACTGGGATTTGTATAAAATACCAATTTTGGCTTCTTTAATACTGTCTCATACTAATGAAAAGCACGATTTGGTGAAGTCGACGAAGGTGGAATATATATATTAATTTGAAAATATTAAAGTTTTTATGTATATCTGAGTCAAAAATGGTCAAGCAACTTAACGCTTAAGATTAAATTCCATTAGACTTCTACAACTTTATATTTTACCACAGATTCGGAACAAATCAAAGTTTTAGAAAGAAGTAGAGCTAAATTCAATTTAAGAGGAGCTTGTACACCGCATTCTAACGGTTACTTTATTTAGCTCCAAGTTCGCAGACCTTTTGAACCTTTTCATGTTACAATTTGAACAGCTGTTAAGATCAAACAGTATGGCAAAAATATCGAAGCAAGACTTCATTCCAAAGTTTAATAATGACGAACAATTTATTTAAGAACAAATTACCCATAACCATAATGGAAGCTATTACTAGCCTACTTTGAAACTGGACTCGCCGTCAAAACATAAGTCAAAGTCTTAATTCTTTAAGGTGATTAAATATTTAAAGGCAAAGAGCCTTTATATTGTGGGCGAGTATTTAGACCATAACTTTGACACAAATTCTAAATAACTTATTATTATGAAATTATGATTATAAGACATTATAAAAATGAATATGGCTGATTGTGTGGATTTTTATAATTAATCAATTTAACTGTACCCCTATCTTAGCAAATAAAAGATTTTATTATTATTATTAAACCTTGTGGTTAAAAAGTCGATCGACATCGGCGCTCGGATCCCTATTTTCTTGAGGCACCTTCGTACGTTGGACCGTCTAGGGATATTATAGCGATTTTATTTTCCTCCGTTTCAGTATAGCATATTGCTATTTCCCAAAAGGGTTTCGTACGTGTGAACATTTGGAGCGAATGTTGCCAATCTGTATCGGTAATGTATCTTTATTGTACTTTTAGTTAGGGAAAGAAAAGAGTCGTTGCCTTTTCTGCAAGATTCTCATATGCAAAAGAGTTACGCCTTAACAAAAATGGTTTGGCAGTGTATATTATTTGCTTGGATAATAATGTAAGGGCCTTCGAATGAACTGTTAAATGCAAAACGTTGGACTCTCTTCTTCCCTAGGCCAATCAATAGGCAATAAAGCATTCTATACAATGTATTGTTATCCGACTTATTTTATATGTAATCTGTTACATTTCTTTTCGTTGTATTTTCAAACAAATATAAACAAATTAACTGCAATATCTATTTCCTATGGTATTAATATTGTAGAACGTCTTTTAGCGATGTGTATGCAAATAATACCTCATAGTATTATTTTATAGGTGTAAAAAAGGTTTGACCTTTGACCGTGTGCATCATACCTAAGATTTCACTTCTATTCTGAAGTAGGTTTGTGGAATAATGGCACAATCAAAATCGTTCTACATGATCTGGAATGTTCTCGAAAGTTTCCGAACTTAGGAGAATTTGGAATCGAGTATTTCAATTGTGGGAACATTTGTGTCAGCGGGTGGTTTTCTTACATATTGTACAATTTAAGTTTTCTCATAACATGAAATTTTGGATATTAAATTTGATACATTATGAAGTTTATTTGGATCCTAAACATTTAGCTTATTACTATAAACGTGTTTCATACAAAATCTTGGTGGTCTTCTACTTTCAATGACAAATTTAAAAAAAACATACTGAAGTATTTCTTTTTCAATTATAAGTATCCTCCAAGAGTCATATTTTCCGGTCAATTATACCTGCTTGATTGCGTTTATATCGAAGTTTTGTTGATTTTGAAAAAAACTGGAGGACAAACGTCCGCTTTGGGCGATGAATAATTCAAGGTAAAACGGGAAACACTGTATTTACATAAGCAAATTGGGTACCGTGCGGACTAAGCCGAACTCGAGACGACAGGTGTGACCAGCCTAAACTGTTGTAGCATTTCCACAGATAATAAATTGTTTTCAGGTCGCTTTTGATGGACTTTACCCGTTCTTTTGTTGTTAACATTCGGTTCCATGTTACCTTGAGTAGAAATTTCGTCTAATTCTTGTAAGTATAAAAATAATTAATATTTGTTAAACAGTTTTGCGTCGTAGTAGACCTACTAACGATCGTCGTTATAACAGTTCTTCTATGGATGTATTATTGAGCATGTAAAAATTAATGATCGGTGGAGACACCAATATTGATGGGAAATTATTTGCTTAGGGTCACCTATACATCGGTATCATATCTATAACATCTCATTTGTTAAAGTATATTTCTTAATTAATGAACTAAACTAAAATAAAAATCAGTGCTGTGTAAAAGGTCTGTAATTAATTTTGCTTTGACTAGAATAAATTGACAGAGCAAATCTATATAAATATGAACGAAATATGTTGCTAGACCCAGAAGTCGAAGACGGTTTTATTTAAAACTTAGCTTATATTCCCTCAAAGCGAACAGTCTCTATAGTGTTGCATAGCAAAATGTTCCATATGTTGGTATGTAGCTACTAAAAAGGTAGGCTAAGTGAAAAATCACAGTTAGTCGCAGTACATAGTGTTTCATAAGATTGAACAAAATAATTTAAATTTTATTACGGACCTGAAAATAGCTTTTCTAGTCTAAGTTACTAATGTACTTTTATTACAACAAAGTGTTCAATAATCATCCAGATAAGTAAATAAAAGTTGTATGATTATACGACGCAAAATACTTCACGAATGTATTATAACGCTTATTCCTTTGTTTTCAAGCCTGTTCACAAAAAATGCCCAGCAATCGATCTTCAAGACACTTGCGTGTGAGTTAGTTAAATAGAAACGTGCTGACTCGACACTTTTCGATGGCCATAATGACCGCTATAAAGGGGAGTGGACTTATTACAATAAACCAACAATAGGGGTTATAATTTAGAATTTCCGAGATAAAAGTAATGGCTGTATTATAATTTTACTGAGCTTCAAAACCGTATTATTTCGTAGTTTAATGACTCGTAAAACCCGATATTTGTATTAGCACTTACTTCTGGCAATAAATATTAGTAGTGGAAGTTTAAATATAACATAATAATTTACAACCTCCGTGACTTAGTAGGCGCGCAATACGCAATACGTTTGGTTCAATCACCAACTAAAAACTTCTTTTCAACACCAGTTTTTCTATTGCCACGCATACAAATACGCACAAGCTATATACAACGGGTGTTTAACTTATTTAGAACATAATATAAAGACGTAGCTCTTCATTATTTAATCAATTATGAACGTAATATAATCCTTCAACTTTCCCATTATGTTCCAATACATATACCAAAAGTTAGTAACAAGTTCTCACGAATTTGCAATTCTGTATAGAACAACTTAGTATTAAATCAATAGCTACACTCTATCTTAAGTTTATAGCTGCGAAGACCTTCGTATAATCCAGAGGCTAAGTTAATAACGGAACTATTGTACAGTGATGTACATAAACCCTTCCTAAATTACGTGAAAACCCCTGTTAATTTTAGATATTCTGTCTTATGACTTGATGTGGGTATGAATTTTCCTTGATTATTGTTTAGAAACCCTTTTTATTTTAAAGTGAATTTCCAAAGTACCCTTAAATTAATTAACCAACTGCCCACTAAAGTGTGTGCGAACCAATTTGACATAGGGTCCTTCAAGAAAGGAACGTACTAATACTAGAAAGGCTGGCAACGCACTCGCAAGCCCTCTGGCATTGAGCCCGTTTGTCCCGTTCTATATAAAAAATTGATATATACAGCCATGCTCAGACTCATGGCGATGAAAGGACTTTAGTATTTTACTAAAGATTTGAATAATAATGAATCCTTCCATTCGGATCCATTAAAAGCTAAAAGGTTCACTTATTTATACTTTATCGATCGGCCGTTAAGTGGACAAAAAATATCTGAATTGTACAATTCAAGATACTATACGTAACGCACTATAATTAGATATAATTTACTTCACGTCAGATCACAAGAAGATAGTTCGTATAAAATTTATTTTCAAAAGTAGACGGAAACAGTGGCGCAGTGTAGTTCTAGTGGAGTTCAGGGTACTACATCCAGTCCAGTTACAGAAAGTCCATTGCTGCAATGGACGTTCTGTCTGCGTTATGAACCGTCCGTCGATCCACAACTGACTTTCTAAGGCAGTTTTTGCCACGCACCACCACTATGTGGAACCAGCTGCCCACTGAAGTATTTCCGGACCAATTCGACTTAGGGTCCTTCAAGAAAAGAGCGTACCAATTCTTGAAAGGCCGGCAACGCACTTGCCTTTTGGTAATATGAGTGTCCGTGGGCGATGGTATCACTTAACATCAGGTGAGCCTCCTGCCCGTTTGCCTTCTATTACATAAGAAAAAGAACACTCGCTCCAACTGTGAAGGAAAATATAGTGAGGAACCCGTATGCCTTAGACCCAAAAAGGTGACGGCGTGACTCTGGGAAAAAATCGTTGTATCTGGTTTGTATATATTTACTTTAATATTGCTTCGAAATTGACTCACTATCCATCCACGCTCTTTAAATTCCATTTTATTTATCCTCAAGTTTAATCAACAGTGAACATCGTATGTAAAAGATTTGCGTTATCATTAATTGCTATAATAAAGCCACAAATATCCACACTAATAAAGAATTACACGAAACTCACTTAAAACCCAGAAATCAACATATTCCCTAACATAAATATGTAATAATAGTCCTTAAATTCATGTAATACAGACTATTATTCGCTGCACAAATAAAATAGCCTAATTTATACTTCGTGTTATCTAGTTTTGAGCACCTTTACAGAATTCCCTCATTTCTGGATATTGCTCTACCGAAATGGTTTGGCTTTTTGAAATTAGGACCAACGCAGGCGGACAGCTAATTAAAATTTAATATCGCATGCATAAAATTCACGATTATTACATCTATTACATATTAATTATGGTAACATTATTTTCTTATTCATTCACACTACAACTTACATACCACCTTATATATAATAAATCAATAGGTATCTGTATATACGAACATTTAAATTATGTATTAAGTAAAAGCTATGAAAAAGTAAGACAGTTAGATCGTTTAATTCATTGCAAAAGGTGAGGATTATCTTTGAATAATATATTACCATAGATCCTTTATAACTATATCTTATTAAAAGCTGTATTGGCTGACTGTGTTGTCGGTTCAGATCTGAGGTATTGAAATATAAGGTCACGAACAACTTAATATATATTAAATTTATTAAAACAATAGATTTTGTTTTAATAAATTTAATAATTATAATTATTTTTGTAATATAAAGTAATAAATGATTAAGTCTGAATTATTATACAACTTTACAATAGCCTGTAAATTATTTTTAAAATTATAACTTGCAACACTTTTAATTATATAGCGATAACGATTTTTATAGAATTTAAATACATCACTGAAAATACTAACTATCAATAATTTAAATAATTCAACCAATTTACCAAGCTTAAAATCCAACTTTGAAAAAAGCTTTAAAATAAATAATCTTCTGATAAATAAGCAGTATTCTGGCATAATCGAAAAATTCCGAACAGAGCCCTTTCACAATTTATCATTGCTCTTTGTCGGTACGGGGCTAGGTGCAAAAAAACTCTCGATAAATTTGCCAGTCACCTCTTCCTCGTTTGTCAAAGGCTGAGTACTTAAATTTGCATTTTAATTCGCTTTTATCGTTTTAGTAATAAGAGCGGGAATTGGTTGTTTCAGCTAAAGCTGTTAGTAAGTCTGCATCGAATTTGGGACGTTGTTTTGAATCGCGTTAAAATCACACTACGTATACATTTTTGTGTTCACCTTAATTATGCAATTCTGAGTGCTTCAAGTGCGATTTTAGGATAATGCTATTAGAAATAGTTACTTTACTGCACTGGTAGGAGTTCCAAGTAGCAATAGCGATCTCAACAATCAGACAGAGTTATTTTACAGCGGTTTCCGGGCAACATCAGCGCTACGTACATAGGAAGAACTATAGCAAACTTGGGTATAAATCTAAGATCATTATCACTATTTCAATAGTGGGACCCTTTATCAACTAGATAATCGTTAACTTTATACGAAGCCTTTTTACACAGCTTTAGTTTAATACATATTAATTTATGTCTCATTGAACATTTCTTCATACTATACGTACGATTAACACACATAATATTAACACTTTACCTTTTGGCAATTAGTGTAAGGTATATAGGTCGTTTCAAGCCATTATTGCCTTAATTCTTAGCTTAATGCAAAAGTGGAAACATTCAGAGATTGTTAAGACGGAAAGTCTCAATTTATAATTAAAGAGCTTTCAGTGGTCTGCCTATTTATTTCCGTTTGATTTATAAATGTATAAATTTTGAAAATTAATTCCAGCGCTTAATATTATGGAGATCAAACACCGTTTAAGACTGACTAGGATTTATACGTTATATTTGGTAATATACTATATTTTAATCACAATTTATTCTTATTTCTATAGCATTATTCGTATATGAGAGCTGTTTCTGTTGTTATACCAGTTGACGAACATATTATCTAATAATCAATCAAGTTCGGTCAGACTTTTACGGATCTTATATCTTATAACGGATATTATCAGAAATGTTAATTATATTACCTATCAACGAGGCAGGAAACACTAAACATTTTATCAGCCGTATTCAAAGTCATTAATTAAGAATTAACATTAGTTACTTAAACCGTTGACGCCAACATTAATAGTTCACTTCAGAACCAATCGTAAGCTGGTCTGTGAGTTCTTAGATTTATTTCTTAGTTTTCGTTACGTAATTGCCCCTAGCTTAGATATATAATAACACAATTCATTACAACCACTATTTATAAGCATAAGTAACTAAGCCATGTTTATTAACCCCAAAAGCCTCAGAACTCCATTTCGCTCAACGCATTTGGTTAATTTTTTTTTTTAATTCCCATAAGGGACCTGTCATTCTCCGACGTGCTATAAATGAATAGGCGGTGACTTGCATATCTGATGATGGATTTTTAAATGTCTGGGACATAGTGAAGGATAATTTATGACCGGTTACCGAATTTTCAAGTAGCAAATACCCTATTTGATTTAATACTAGTTTGAGGTCTTTGATCACCCTAACAATTCATAAAAATTTGAAATGTGAATGAATAAATTTAACCATAACATTAATGGATGTTTTGTAATTCCATATTATAAGCGTAACATTCTGTATCTATTACGAGGGTAAATTTATTTAGAAAAATAGGTCTTCAAGCTATAGAAGAAAGCCCGAATGGTTTCTTATAAATCATTTAGTTTTTATCTTACGAGTGTTATGTAACCGAATATTAGTTAAGTTACATATTTGGTACTTACGTATTAACGCGATCGCGGCAAAAATCGATTAATAAAAAAATTATTTATTGTTTGGCTAGGTAAGGTTAATATGGTGCGTGTGAGTGGTTAGGGATTATTTCAGTATCATCAAATTCGGGCTACGGTTTTCTAAATCGTTACCTGATTTTTTGCCGCGGTGGCGTATATTTTATTAAATAAATAGAAGTGTAAACAAAATGTTAGCAATCATCGCACATTTTAAGCCAAAATAAGCCGTTTAGTTTTTATTAGACTCATAAAATGTATTTTAACATTCTCGTTTCCGATAATGTCCAATAACATAAGTGTCACATAGATTTACGAACTCTTCAATAAGTCAAGTTAGTTTTTTGTTAATACAGCACCGCGGGGCAACTACCCCTAATGTTATCTTAGATATAAGCTTATGTTTAAGACAATTAAAGCCAGTTGTTATCTAGCTTCAAACAAAGTGTTCTATTTAAACATATCCAACAACCGCTACCAAATTTTACTCGAGCATTTATTAAATTCTTGGAAGAACTGAAACTAATTCTTATAATTGAAGCATACAATGTTAACTTTTGAGTTTGTAGAATTGGATGTCTTTAAGTTAAGCAGGTGAAAGTTTATACAGTCAAATGGTTCACATAAATTATTCACGGCCGCCATGATTTCCTTTGAGAGCTGCTTTTTTCATGGGGTTGAAGGAAAATAATAGATGATATTCTTACACCGCTGTTACTAATAAATGGAAGTTCATATTAAACACTGCTTAAGAACTTGGACAATGGATTCTACAAAAAATATTGCTATTGATTTTTTTCTTGGTACAGTGAAACACAACGGTCTCAGGTTTTTTTTACAATTTATATTTAAAAAAAACAAGCGGAAGCTTACAGCGTTACAAGAAACACGTTCAAATATTCAAAAACCAGACTTAGTGAATCTGCATGTTAAAAATTTCAAATCTTTTGACCAACAGGAGTCATAGTTTCACTTAGTGATAATGAGTGGAAAATATACTCAGTTGTTTCAATATCGTACCCATTTGTCATTATGGATCACATACCTATCTGCAAATGGCTTATTTCAACACATATCAATCAATTTTATCGTAAATAAATTTCATACAAAAATCAACATTCAAAATTTAATATATACCGGAGATGCTATACTTGACAAATTTAATTAAAATGGAATACACTAAAAAATTAATTTGATACTTAGCTATCAAAGACTAGGCCGTTTCATTAACATTAATAACGTTGGCAGTGTCTGATCTTCTAATTGTTTTGAATAATTTATTTAACTTGACAAGTAATTAGAACTCAGTTTAGTCTTGGTTTAAGTTTCTTTTGAATTTCCAAAGTAGGCTTAACTTGAAATGTATTCTAAACTTTTGTATTGAGCTATACATATTTAATGTTCCGTGTCTGTGAACAGAATTTTGGGAATATATGAGTTTATCATATTCTATATTCATAATACCTGGAGTGAGAGTATTACATTTTAAATATTATGAAAATAACATTGAATAAGTATGAAAGTACAAAATCTTTACTGATCTAGTACTATATTGAAGTCGTTAAACCTGACTGTAAAAGTTTAAGTGTTTTATATATACACGAACACTAATAATAATACTTTATTAATTTAATTTAATTCACTATTAATTAAATTTATAGACGCTGGTGGTGTGAGAGGGGATAAGGGTGGTGACCTACGATACTCCTGTGTTGTGAGTAACCTGCCTATGTACAAGAAAACAACAACTCAGTACATTCACAGAAAAATATGTGTGCCTGATAAGTGTATGCACACCGCTGATATGTGGAGACTCGCGAAAATAATATTCAACGTAAATAAATAAAATTATAATATTTACCTGCAACTTCAAAAGTTTATTTTTAACTAAAATAGATAATGGAAATCCTAAGCAATTACTGTTCTCAGTAGATTTTATTAGCTTGCCCCACATTATAATGTATTTTATAATATTATTCGTTTAGCAAATTGTTCATGTAAAAGTTATCAATATATGTATAAGTTTACCACTTTAGGTAACTTTATTAAATCAACTAGTATTATTGGATTACCATAGTCACGATTTTATTAGAGTTGACTGAGAAGGTTGTTAGGAAGGTGTGCCTCGGTTTTTAAATCTCATAATTATTTTTGTCTACATATATGTATATACATGACTTGTTACCTCAATAAAATCAAACAATCTTATTTGAAGACATTGTCATCTATTATATTATTTAAACTATTACAATTCTCTAAACACATTTTACTAAAAAATCTGTCAATTATTTAATAAACGTGAAGTCTTAATAACATAGCGATCATTCGTACAAGTAACATACAATAGCCTGCGAACAAAAGGATTCCAATGATATATGGAGGGAAAAATTATCCCATAATCGTATTGGAGATGAATCTCAATCCATAACGAACAAGGAAAACTATCGTAAAAGGCAATCATTCAATTGCTTCCGACAGACCCACAGATTACCTAACTAGCAAATTACCAAGACGAATCACTAAATTTTATGCGTACTGTGCATTTAAATCCCTATTTACGTATGTCCAATGAATGAATGGCTGGAATTGGAATCGGTGAGCGATTAATGACAATTGCATGTTCCTACATGAATCAGAGGAAAGATTTGGACTGGTCAGTATTCAATAGGAGTAACCATATCTTTGGAAAACACGATTATTTAAAATAATAGAAGACAATTAAACCTACTAATAAACCAGCGAGCTATATTAAGGAACACAAAGATAACTTCAAATAGTAGAATGATTTAAAATTTTTGGGAGCCCATAACTATGGCTTACGCTCTTCCGAAAACTATACCCTTGAAATCCCATCTCATAACTCCTCCTTTCTTGGCGATTCTTTAAGATCTCTGCAGTTAGTCTATGGAATTCACTTTCCGTCCCTGTTCGCTTAGCTCCTTCTCTATCTGCCTTTAAATTTCTTCTGTACAAATATTACCTGTCCACATCATATAACTAAACTTTCTTACTAACTACTAACTGACGTGAGACTTATCTTAAATTATCGTGATTTATGTGTCTTTTTATTTTTAATGTAACATCTTTTTAGTTTAGCTTGTTTTTTGTTCCTGTTTAGTTTTGTCGTAATATATATATTAGTGTGTATAACATGTATTTTTGCACTTCTTGCCTATCTTATGTAATTTAATACAGTTTTGTTCTTTACTCACAGTGGTTGCCCGGAAGAGATCGCTCGAAAGCGATAAGGCCGCCAGTTGCCCTCGTTTTGATTTAATTATGTTCAATATTTTTTATATTGTAATGTAACGCAGTGTTAATAAATAAAATAATAAATAGAATACATCTTTGCATGAAAGCATGAAGTACACGTTCCTTGAACTAAACAGAATATCAAATTAGTTAGTTCAAATAACATCAGTGTTATAAAAAGTTTTCAATGTATTTTTAATTGACTTTTATAATGTTTAACAGTCACTCACTAGTAACTCACTTAAACATACTACTTAGCCATTTGAATGCTGAGGCAATCAAACTTCTTGACACGACAGGAATAAGGCGCCTAAATAGAACTAAGGCTTTTGAGTTAATAAACCTAGTCTAGTTAATATAAGTGCAAGTGCGGTATATCGAACATAGTGTCAAAACGTTAATGAACGTGAATGAGCTTAGATTAAGCTATTCACTAGTAAAGCAGAAAATTAACACAACACAATATTACTTATTAGTCATAATTAATGTATACCTAGGTAACACTGAAAATGTTTAGAGATGGCTAGATTGATGATTGCTTGACTATGACTTCCGTATAAATGCAACATGTTTTTGACATACGGAAGTCATACTTATAACTACTTATAACTGTGGACTCTGAATTTTACCTTTAGAGTTGCCCGTTACTGTCCTACTACCCTAGTCTTTGATTTTTTTAATATAAATATATCAAGGCTGTTTTAGTGTCTTTATATACCTTTTCACGTAACTTTGCTCCACATTGCGCGTCTTTTATAGTCTATAAGGAGCATGTTAATATTCAATACGGTGATTTTATAAGAAAACTTTTCTCGTTAGTTCAGGCTATAAGGTTTCTGGGCTGGCAAAGGCGTTACGCCATATGCTCTACTCCAATTAGTTATTTTCCTAACGTGAGCAAAATTTTATATGACTTTGCTTTATAATATTATTATAGAAAATGATGAGAAATTGGCTGTCTATAATAACGATGTAATGTTTAAATGTGTCATGCTGTTTTTTGGCCACTAGTTGCAGTAAAATTCTATAACAATGCGAATTAGTCTTAGGACCCCCACATGCTAGCAGGCACGCAATCAGGCAGATATGTGACCGAGTAGCTAAAAAGCAGGGGAGTTTCAAAATCTCCCCTTTCTTAAAAAGATTTGCCGACTCCCGCTAAGCCTAGGCGACCACTACTCTAGAAATATGGTTCTGATTTTAATGGGCGACCCAGCTGCCCAGCGCTACCCGCGTAACCTCTCGTACTATTTATGTTAGTGACACGTTTGACAATCTTGCCGCAGTATTTTTCCAGGTGCGATCTGTGCTCAGGCAACATGTCAGCCTATCCCGGGATACAATACCCTTTCAAAAGTCGCACAGTCAACAAGTAAATGAACCACCGTTTGGTCGGTGATTTAGTCTTCTATTAAGAAGATAATTAAATATATTAACGAGATTTGTTAAGTTGATTTATAGAAAGATTGGTAGCAAAGATTATGAGCTAAATTAAATTATATTCAGCGGGTAAGGACCCGCTGACTTGACAAGGGTCATGACAAACTCTGTCCAATGACAATTTCACTAATCCCTTTCCCTTTCACTAATTATTAGAAAAATATTTTTTTTAAATTTATAAATGAGCTTCTTAATATCACCACTAACCACGCACGGTAACCATTTAACACACCATTTTCACGTCGCCGATTAAAGAACAAATAATAACAACACTATAATGAAACATTAACCTAATACATCCACTGAAATATGCGTTATTCGTAAATACGCTGGGAGTGACGTGATTATTTGGGCTAATGTCAACCAAACTGTACAGCCGCTCATTAGTTTATTTGCCAAACGCGATGTTTTCAGCTAAAACAACCGTCCGCCGCGCCAAATGGTCGTATGTGATCGTAACCGATGCTAAATTATACGTGTTTATGACATATTTATTTTATAAATACATGATATTTACGAGTTAATATGGGTTATAAAATAGAGATATTTTGTTGAATACGAGTTTCATAATCAAATATGATTTTAATTGTTTTTTGCCGTAGACATAAAATAATGTCCTGATCACCTGCATAGATAATAGAACAGATGCAGAAATGTCTTTGCCCCTAAATTTGGGTAACTTTTGAACTCGAATACTTGAATCACCGATAACAAATTTGTACGCAGTTGTCTTTGAGGAAAATACTTTTAGCTTCTCTGTGTTATTTTAATAGATATTTTTTTTATATTTAGTAATCTACGATACACAATAATATAAACTGTTTACTAAAACATATAAATTCGTATTTTAAATTCGTCGAGTAACAAAGCAATGAGCGAAATTTTCATATTTTTGATTTAATAAGGTATTTTAAAAATAGTTGCAAATTCCTGAGAATATCAAAAGCAATTTCGTCTGTACCTTAGCATGTCCTCTGCAAAACTGTCGGCTAACATTTTAGTTCAAAGCCTGTCTGTGTCCATTAAAAGGCACTAGAGCTTGCGAAATGGGATATTTCGTTATATTACTCTTACTTACAACAGAAAATAGTAATATGCTCTGTAAAAATATTCCTTAGCAGAAATTTCAAAAAAACATTTGTGGTATAATACTTGTTCCAATAAAATAAATCTTCATATTATTGTAATTTTTATTCTGCTTATTAGTACTTACGGCCTCTTAACTATTTAAACAAAAAGTATATCCGTGATTTTCAATTAATTCGGGGATTCTTTTTAATCTTTGAAACAACGTTGGCGTTATACGAACGATCTTAATCAAACTTCTATAAACAATAATCTCGTTAGTAATCGCAATACACGATTAGATTAAAACGAATAATGAGAACATTTCCATGTACCTAAAGTGAAGTCAAGTGAATTGGCTTAATTATTTCTAGAAGATGCTATTTATAACTCGATTACCGTTGCCAATGCTACAGGAGTTTCGACGGAAATCCACTTACGATTCTATAAAGTTTTGTTCGAATCCAATTCCGGATTTTCACGTGGTTACAAGAAAACCTAATTCTAATCTTATATTATAAAGACCAATTTGTTATTGTGAACTGAGAGTGGTTTTACTCGTAATTTGCGCCTGCGACTTTAATTGGCCTTAGTTATTGTTAAAGTTAAGTAAATAAAACTTATTAGAAACTTAACATATGTATACTAAAAGCCTGTACCAAACCTTTGTACGTTTAGCAAACTTTAATAAGATTTAGATTTTTTACATTTATTTTATTGCTATATATTCTTCATAGATCAATGATGAAGACTTATTTTTCATTCGGATATTATATATCATAGCATAGTTTAAACTATGTCTAAGCATCTACAATCTAAACAAATTAAATGGCTGAAATTGTAAGACGAATACAGAACTTGAAATACTGAAACTGAGAAGGAATATTCTAAATTCAAAATTATTTCTTTGGTATTACTCTCGACGCTATGTTTAATTTATTGCGTTTTTAATGAAGCTTGAAATTCGATCGGCTCAAGGCTGTCGTTTAAATAAAAATGTGATATGCCTGCACTATATCCCGTATAATTTGAGAAATATTTCCTGTACAATTTTAACGTTATTTTCTTTACTTTTGTTACTGTTAATCTATAGACACTGTACTGTATGAGTTAAATTTAGTAACTATTTTTCACTTCTACTTATGTTGTCAAACGAAGCTTGAATTCCAAGCTTTATTATCTAAGTTGTAGGTACTATGCTACATCTCAGATCATTTTGTATTAATAATTTGTTAGCATGGACTTAAACAGTCTTAGTTTGAAGTTAGCTTGGAATTAATAATAAATTATTTTTAGACAAGGCGTGGTTTTGGCTCTTAAAAACCGGAGTCTAAGAAATCCTTGAACAAAAATCAATGAATTATGCATCGTCTTAAACATAAAGAAATCTTGGATTTATAGGTACAACGTAAAACGGAAATAACAAACGCGTATAATAGTTAACCTCTACATTTCTGAGGTCGGTTATAAATAATCGATGTGTCAATATCAATGCTGTGACTGAATTTAATTCAATTGTTACTTACCACGCAACATTCGTAATGAATTAATTAATTCTCTCGATCTGAAATGCTCTGAGCAACTTTATTAATATTGCTCGAAACTTATAACAAAAGTGCCGCAAATTTCGGAATTTTCAAATTTCGAATGTCATTTTCAGTTAATGATGTCGTTCAGTGATATTAGGTATTTATAAGAAATGTTACTAATGAGCTTATGTTAAAACAATTTTCATTATCGTATGTTTTACTTTGTTTTCTTATTATGTCAATCCATGGCTTAGGAAGATATTTATTAATATTGCTCGAAACTTATAACAAAAGTACCGCAAATTTCGGAATTTTCAAATTTCGAATGTCATTTTCAGTTAATGATGTCATTCAGTGATATTAGGGGTTTATAAGAAATGTTACTAGTGAGCTTATGTTAAAACAATTTTCATTATCGTTTGTTTTACTTTGTTTTCTTATTATGTCAATCCATGGCTTAGGAAGATATTTTTCTTCAATTTTAATGTGTGCCAATGACGATAATATTAGATGTACGAGCGGTTACACGGGCTTTGCGAACTAACATACTTATACATTTCATAAATAATTATCTTACTTTAATTAAATGAAAATTACCTCGTTTCCTCGTTAGTTTTATTGTCATGCTCTACGGAATATTGCCGATTCATTTGTTGCTACGGTGAAACTTAAAAAAAATCATAACCACAATTGATGAATAAATTGAAATTATCAAATTTCTTAATCAATCGATAAGGTAAACTATTTTTAGACGGCCGTTAATTTAGAGTAATATTTTTAGGATATGCAGTATACGTCCATACTCCATACCCACTTTTCAAAATCGCGTCTGTTGACTGTTTTTTTTTTTTTAAATAATTTTATGGCCTGGTAACGAGACCTTTAAGCCAAGTCTTATTTACGGTCACTAATTCACATGTTATTCTATCGTTTCACTTGTTTTCTTAAATCTTCCCCACGGTATTTTTGATGTATTTATATAATGCACTATAACACTTTTTGTTTTTGAGCAAATCACACAACTGACGGCGGGAGGGATCACTAATTTTCATTATTTCACTTGCCAATATTAGTCTATTAAAAATGAATATTTGGTTTTGGCATTTAAAAAAAGAAATGGTTGATATCTGCGATCTCGTTATTATTACAGAAAGAGCAAATATTGTTAGCTATAATATTAAGTTTAGCGAGGTGAGCGGGTGCAGTGTTATGCCCAAAGCGCAATCTGTTGATTGTGGTAACGAACTCACGATTCACGATACAGCTAGTATTCAACTCATGATGAGTTGAATACCAGGGTCTTATATGTAAATTTTCCTGTATACTACCATACCATTTTCCTTTCAATTTTTGATCTTCTTCCCATAATGTTGTCCATAAATTTTTTATCGAGTTATTGATATAATAATAATAATCAGTCATAGGAACCTGTACCACATTTCTGACATTAAGAGTGTTAATCCCTTCATATGCAGCTTTGTCTGCTTTTTCGTTACCAGTAATACCTTTATGTGAGGGTACCCACATAAAGGCAACAGTTATATCTTTTTTATGCAACCGCAAGACAGTATCTTTAATTAAATAAATAATATAATTAGTTTTAAAATTATTAAAATAAGAATGCTTAAGGCTCTTTAAAAGACTCAAAGAGTCTGTCAAAATTAGAAAATATTTCCAATATTTATAGATATTATAGATTTTAAAGCGGCAAAAACTGCATATGCCTCTGCTGTAAATATGGAGCACTTTTTATCGAGAGCAAAGCTTTGAGCAAAATCTTTTTGGGAATCATATACCGCACTTCTCACAAAATCATTGCCTTTACTGCCATCAGTGTAGATTGTATAATACTTGTTATTTTCTTCTATAAAAGCCAGTAAATCTGAATTATTTTCGATTGAATTTGATAAAATCGTAATAGGATGAGTGATACAACTGTATGAATGAGTGTAACACGACCAGTGTGAAAGTTTTTTGATGTTCGAATAATGAGATTGTATTTCTAAGAAGATCTGGCACAGAGTTGGAGATGTACCTCTCAGGAGATCATTTGGTGAAGTGAGTGGACCATCTATATTGATTGGGTGATGTATTATCCTATTTATAATTTGGATATTATTTGATGATAATAGTTTCAGGCAGTATCTTTCTGCAAGCATAAGTCGTCTCAATATCAATGGCATAATATTTGTTTCGACTTCCATGGCCCTTATGGGAGTCGAACACATTGCTCCTGATATGATCCTCAAAGCTCTGTTCTGCAATATATCCAATTTATGTACATGAGTGCTATTTAAATAAGCTAAAGAACTGTAATCAAAATGACTTCTTACAATAGATTTATATAATAATGAAAGTATTTTGGGATCTGCACCCCATGTAACACCTGCTAGATATCTTAAAATGTTAACACCATTTAATGCATTTCTAGATACATATTTAATATGTTCTTCAAATGACAATTTCTGGTCAATGATAATACCTAAAAATTTGTGTGAGGTGACTCTTTGAATGACATCACCATTATAGACAACATCCACTATTGGTGTGTCCTTTCCAAATAGTATTAAATTACTTTTGCCAGCATTTATTTTCAATTTTAATGTGTGTTGATAATAATTATTTAACTGCCTTAAGGCAGTGTTAACATTTTCAATGGCTACTGTTAAATTTACATCTGAACTATACAACACTAAATCATCTGCAAATTGAAGTATATTTACATTTTTAATATTAACATATTTACATATCTCACAAGTATACAAATTATACAACAAGGGTGATAATGTGGCACCTTGTATAGTACACCTTTTGATGCAGTTCTAGGTCCATATAAGATATTGTTATGCCTAACATATAGTATTCTGTTATTAAGGAAATCATAAATCCATTTACATAATTGTCCAGGTATACCAGAATTACTGAGTACCTTCACCAGTATGCCAGGATCCACACTGTCAAATGCACCTTGCACATCTAGAAATACACAAACTGTGTGTAATTTATTGTTCTTTACATTTTTCAGATCCGATATGAGAGAAATGAAGCTATCAACACAACTTCTTCCTCTGCGAAATCCATATTGAATGTGTGGAATGACATTATTGGATTCTGCATACCAGTCAAGTCGAGATTTCACCATATTTTCAAATATTTTTCCAATACATGATGATAACGAGATTGGACGATAAGAACTGATCTGTTCAGGTGACTTATCTGGTTTTAATATAGGTATTACACATTGAGTTTGCCATGAACTTGGTATGAGTTTTTTATGCCATAGATTATTAAGAACATTCAAAAATAGCTTTTGTACAGATTCAGATAGATGTTTTATTAATAAATATGGAAAATCATCTAAACCAGGACTAGTATTTCTTCTAGATTGTATACTCATTAGAAGTTCAGACCATGAAAAAGAATCCAATAAAAATTTAGATTGAGGATTTTCATTGTTAATATTAAAATAATTGTCTAATGAATTTGGGTCAAGTAAATTGTTACTATCTGATAACTTATCTAAAAGTGGCTCTACAAATTCATTCCTATATGATTTATTACCAATTCTGATACCCTTAAACTTTTTAATGATATTCCAAATTTTACTGATGGGTGTAGTTCTATTGAAACTATTGCAAAAACCATTCCAACTGATTATTTTTTGCTCCTTTATAGTGCGTTTTTTTAAAGCATCTAATCTTTTATAGTTGATGTAATTATATTCTGTTGAATCATTTCTATAAAATTTCAAGGCTTTGTAAGATTGTATTACGGCTTGTTCACATATACTGTTCCACCAAGGGGCTGGTGGTCTACTCCTAAAGTTAGTCCTAGTGAATCTAAGAACTGCCATGAGTTTGAGTTTATTGAGCCGGTTACAAAACTCATCATAAGATTTTATTGGACTCTCTTCGCTAACCATCATGTCATGGAAGACCAAACCAGACAATTCACTATACTTTGTCCAATCTGTTTTATCATATAAAAATCTGTCAACATGTTTATTAATTGTGTTTCTTTCAATGCACATTGTAATGTTTGTTATGGTTGGATAATGATAACTACCCATAGCATCATCATGTACTGACCATTCACAAAGAGGAGCCACACATGGACTAACAAAGCTTACATCTATTGCTGAGGGGTTGCGTGTAGGATAATTTACTGTAGTAAAGCTACCATTATTCAAAATACATAAATCACATTCATCAATTATATTATATAAGTTATTCCCTCGACTTTTCGTAGACATACATCCAAAAGCAATATGATGTGCATTGAAATCACCACTTACAAAAAGAGGCTTCGGTAATTCTCTTATAATTGTGCAATCTATTCATTCTTATACTCCTACGTGACGGAGGACAGTACACACAAAGAATAGACAGTGTAGTATTTTCTGTGTATATACTTATGGCTATAGTTTGAATATCTTCATAAAAAGTAGTATTTATAACATTGTGTTTCAAATATGGTTTAATTAATATTCCTACACCATTACGAGGATTTTTTGAATTTTTATTGTAGAAATTATAACCGGAAATATAAAAAGATTGATGGTCTTTTAACCATGTCTCATTTAGTAAACAAATATCAATATTATTTTCATTTAAGAATTTTGTAAGAAGATGTTTTTTATGATTTGCACCTTGAACATTAAATTGCGCAATACGTAGAGATGATGTTGTATATGGTTGTGTATCCATTATATTGACAAATTTTTAATAAGTATATCTTTAATAAATGTTGTAGTTATAGGCTCATTATCATTCTTATTACCTATTTGAACCAGTGTTTGTACCAGGGCCATAAGTACATCACTGTTTGCAATTATTTGTGATTTTATATCATTAATACTTACAGCCTGTGAGACAGGTTTAATATTTACAGATTTATTTACATGTTTGGGTGCATTATTTACACTAATCACTTTTTTATTTACAGGGTAGGAGCGTGGTGGAAGGGGAGGGAACTCATTGTTATCTTTTGTGCTGACAATGCTTGCATATGTTATTTTATTTTTCTTTTCTAGGATTTTATTCATTTTTATTGGACACATTTTGGATATTGCTAAATGAGGTCCACTGCAATTCACACAGCAAATCTCATTTTGTTTATTGCAGTCTTTATAAGAATGTTCACCTGAACAAATAGAGCAACACTGTTTGCCATTACAAATTTTAGCATAATGATTAAATTTCATACATTTGAAACATTGTTGGAGAGGAGGTATATATTCAAACACTCTGTAAAAAAATAAATCATATTATACACTCTCGGGTAAAGAGTTTGCCAAAAATGTGATACTAACAGTTTGTGTTCCGACTAATTCATTGCCAATTTTTTTCATAAATCTCCTAACTGCAATTATTTCATTTGTAGAAGTTAATTTCGTAAATAGTTCTTTATTTGATATACTTGCAGGCACAAATCTGATAATACCAGTTTTTTCAATTTAAGCTGCTGGAATGTATGCTTTCATATCATGTTTCTCAAGAAAATGTATATTGTGTATCAAGTTATTAGCTGTATTATGTTGTTTAAATATGACAACAATTTTATTTGCGCTAATTCGCCTTATTGCCACCACGCCTTTAATTTCGGAGAATATGTGGTTTATATATATTGGGCTTTTATTTCCCAGCCTGTCCTGAATATTTTTGTTTTCAATAAAAACCTTAAATTCCATATTAATAGAATTTTTAGGATATAGTCTTTTATAATTAGGCTTGAGATATGGGATATACGAGTCTTTCTCACCGCCTCCGCCGCCAGCATCAGAAACATTTTGGGGATCTTCGAGCCGCCGTCGTGGTCTCTTTTTTGAGTTGGGCGGGTCAAGCCCGCCCCCCTCGTTTCCTTCCATTTTTATTATTTATACACTATGTTTATATTTAATTTGTCTATTAATACTGTTATTTACAAAGAAATAATCTTTATTTTAATTAAAGTATTATTTTAGAAAAAAATAGTACCGCGCTTTTTCAATTTCCCGCCAAGAAAAAAAAAACTCTGTTAATTGCTGACCGATAAGAAATATTTCTTATGTCAATTGTCATGTCACTTTTATTGTACTATAATTACTTACTAATGACTTTTGTAATCTGTGGATTTTGTAAAAAAGATAATTCGATGTTGTAATTTAAAATGTTTTTTACGTCATAAAAGTATTAGTTACATGCAAAAAAAACTTGTAAGGAGTTTTGCATTTTCGAGATATAATCGACGTACGTCGTACTCAATCTCTAGTTACCAGGCATATGCCGTTAATTTCCCAACAATAAGCAATTAGCACCACTAGGTCACGCTTTCCAATCGGAATAGTTTCCGAAATAGCCTGGCTGGTATATTTACCCGATCGGATTAGTTGAGAATTATCTGTTAATCGTCAAAGTTCGACGATTAGTCTCAGATAGATTGAATTAATTACTGAATTCTGTTGACGGGATAAATCCGAATCAGACCGAACATTTGCTAAAGGTTGTCAGTTGTATTAATTATTTTCCGTTTGTCTTGCCATTTAATTAAAATAATGCTGTTTGCCTTTCTGAAGCGCTTAATTACTTTTGAAATAAGCTATTTATTACTCTATGCTGTGGCTTTGTGCAGATATGTCTTTTAATTTTAAATTACGGTTGTGTTTTTATTATCCTCTTAAGGATATTTCCGACATTAAAAAAAAATTAACTTCCGAATTTGGACGTTTTGTGGATGGAGTACTGCGTGAGTTGGTGATCATGGTTAAAATATACATATAATATATCCTAAAATAAAAATAGTTTATAATGTTCCGAATTTTAAAATATTTTTAATTGATGCCTTGAAACTCCTACTCTGCCCAACGGTACGGTAGATTTTTTTTTGTAACGGTTTCATTGATCTTCTTTGTTCGTTGTCATTAACTTTAAGTACTACGAATACAAATGTTTTTTTCAATCACAAGTTAATTTTAAATTCTATATTTTAATATAATATAAACGGAAAAAACCACAATACCTATGTAATAACATCGTTATCAAATAACAAACAGATTAAGTTAGACTTCATTACATTTTCATTAGCTATAAAGTGATGTTTGAAACTCGTGAATTCTCAACCATATTTCAGAGCCCATAGGTACAATTACATAGGAATAATACAGTAAATTACATAGCAACCATATCTAAGCGCGCAATTAAATATGATTTATAAGCCGTGACTCCTGAGTTAAGCGTACTCATTTGAATCGGGGCCTAGGGAGTCGCAAAGAGCGTAAAATTTCTAATTAGTAGGTACGTGTCGCATCTTACATAGCTAATAAAATACATTTGACTAAAAGTAATAATATGTGGTACAGGCAAATGGGTCGTTACATATACGTTTTAATAAACTTTTCAATATGACGAACGAGAATTGCGTTGGCGATTATAAGATCAAGTCGTTCTCATATAATCTGAAAAAGAAATATAAACCATTACTAGACCAGTAGGACGGTCTTTAGACTCTCAGAATTTTTCGTAATACTGTAAATATTTGATAATAGAGACATCTATTGCACATAGGATGAACTAACGGTGTACATTAAATAAATTAGTTACGCGCAAAACTCTCTTACAACTGATATATACTTTAAGTTTGAATCGGAATCTTTAAACGTTAAATAAAAATGTTTTTTTCTGGTCTGTCAAGTTAGCACAAGGAGTATATCAGATACATTGCGACGTAATTGATCGTAGGTAGTACGTACATCTCTCCTACAGTAGAATAAAAATAAAATACCATTCTCTATGCCTATTAATAAGACTACTATCATACTCAACTACATATGTAATTGCAAGATAAAAAGCATATAATTGCAGTGTTACCATACTAGGTATATCTCGCGGCGATTCTCGAATTATCCGGATCGTGTCGACAGAAAAATATATAGACGAGATTGTAATGAGCGTGGTTTCCATAAATAACTTTCCTCTATTATTACGAGGACCTTAATCAAAAGATAACATCTTAACACTCCCGGCTGCGACTTAATCCTACCATTTTCAGCTTACTTTTGCTTTACGAGTTTTGGCCTGCGAAAATAACACTATAATTTGTGGTATCAGCGTAGGAAAAATTACCTTTTCGGTGTCTTTTCTACGCAGGTGATTCGACTGTGTTTAAATATGTCGTTATCTAGGTTCTATATCTAATAATCAAGTTATTAAAAAAGAAATTTTATAAAACCTGTAAATGCCGCTTAAGTTGAAATTGAAAATGTGTGATTTAATTACTTCAGAACTTAAATGAATAACGGTGGTCGCCAGGATGATTTTTGGATTTTATTCCAAACCTTTTTGTGACGTAATTTTCACTACATAGACAAATAGTTTTACCCATACAGATTGTACTTCATGGCTTCAAAAATTTCCATTACCCTAAATTAAAAAGAACTTAAAAAACCGATAAAAATAATTTCTTTACAAGGAAACCAATTATATGAACAAAGTGAAACAAATACACAGCAATCACCTATCCCTACCCTATCTTTTAATTTACACCCTCAACCTATTATAATTGATTATAGATTGCGCACCATCTTGTTTGTAACATCATAACATCGAACGATAGTAAGTAATGTAATAAACCGCGTCTTTATTCGTTATAAACAATGATTTAGCTGTGTGGTACTCGCTTATTCCCGCGCGATATTCTACAACTACAAGATAAATTAACGACGACTAAACGACTTTTGCTGATGATACTGCTTTCTATATCATGTCTACTAAAAGCAAGGAGTAGTAAAAAGACCAAAAGACTAAATCAATGCACCTTGACATTACCAACAAAACATTAAATTATCAGCCAATGTATTGATAATGCCAAACATTCCAAAATTCAGCTAAGTACCTAGATATGACGCATGATACCAAACTCCGTTGGTAGGGCCATATTGAATCTTCTTTAAACTAAATTGTGCTGGTTGCTCGGTGGTGGCATTCCACGTTTTCGATATAAAATAAATTATAAATCTATAAACAATTCCATTCAGGGAATTGTTGTTGCCAGTTGTGTGGCTAAACCAGTAAGAGCTACATCAAATAATATAACGATCCCAAAACAAAGTGCTCAGGTGAATAGTCAATGTTCCCTGGTACGTATGCATGACCTCCATCGAGACCTTGATGCGGAGGACGTCGCCACAACAATCAAAACGATTGCTGGAGCCCTCGAACAAAGGGTCAACCAAGACATAAATGTCGTGGTTATAGTTCTTCATGACACCACGGGCCTAGTTAGATTGAAAAAGACAAAACCATACGATTCAGTGAATAAGTTTTAGTGCATGTTAGTCTTAAGTGCACTAACACTAATTTGCTGAATCGTAAACAGTGGTAAGTATAAAAACTAGTAAGTACACTAGAATAGAGTGTCATCCCCCTAATAAAGACTGTAAGTAGTGTCATTGGACACTTTCTTATAATAAATATACTTTTAAGTAAATTGGGTTAGACTTAAATTACTCTTTGATTTTAAGTTGGGCTAGATCTCCGTAGTAAATGTTTTCTCTGTGCTGATAAAATTTAGAAACAAAAGAAAGACGATCATACCAAACAATTTCGAGATCTTCATTATTTATATTAAGCTATAAGACAAGAAAGAAACCAAGCTTAACGCAAACGAACCTAAAATAAATAGGAATTTATTAATCCCTGGATTTGTCCATTGGCTCAGTTATTATTTAAGATAATTAACGAAAATAGCGCGCAATCAAGATAATATGAGTGAATATAAACAGCGGTACGTCAATACGCCGGCAATCAACGTTTAATATTAATGATTTTCGCTGTTTACCGATTGTTTATTAATAACATTAATATACGAATGTACAATAGATTTATAATGACAATTATGAGTAGGATTATTTCATTATTAATTTGAATCGCGTGAAATTGCATATTTTTTCGTATGTGTTACTACGGATAAAATACTGTAATACTGTTGGTCCCATACGTAATCAAATTACCGAAATAAATGCATTAATAGTTAAAATAATTTATTTCGTTTCAAAATCCTTTAATAAAACAAATATAGCGACAAAATAAAGATACAATGGCTTTTTTAAATTCGTAAATATGAATGAGGCAATACTAAAATATATAGTGTTTCCATTGCTTAATTATACAATGTTATAGCAATGTTACAACATTTTAGGTCTGGGCCTCAGATTTCTGTATCTGTTACATGATCATTTGTTAATCGAATATACAGTAGGTGATTAGACTTCTGTGCCTGACGCACGCCGTCGATTTTTTGGGTCTAAGGCAAGCCGGTTTCTTCACGATGTTTTCCTTTACCGTTCGAGGGAATGTTAAATGCGCACATAGAAAGTGTACAGCCGGGGATCTAACCTACGACCTCAGGGATGAGAGTCGCACGATGAAGCCAATAGGCTAACATTATTGTTATTTTTACTACGTCACAATTTTCAACCGTGGTTAAACTTTTCCGTTTCCACACGATAACTTTGAATGCGCCTAATATAAACTTCAGAGCAAAGCAGATTGCGACGAAAATACAATCTTACAATTAGATTGTCTGTAATAAATCATTTTTAATGATGCTAAAACTAAAACTTTCTTAATCTTCTGTAATATAATGTATTTTTATAAGAATCATTTTAAATGTCATTATAGAACAAATAAGATAAATTATAAGGGATACAATGGGCGGCCTTACCGCTTGCCAGCGATGTCTTCCAGACAACCCTAGAAAGGAAAGGAAACTAAAAAGATTAAATACTAATGGTAATATGCATTAAGTGCATAACCAAATCGTATCGCATTACTTCTAATGCTAATCTAACCTTTAAAATATTATGCCAGTAACGAATTGTACTCGTTAAATAAATATATAAATACCGCTTATTTACAATGTATATTTGCCACCTTTCTTCCTTTGGTTGCGTCTAGCCTAGATTTCCCAATGGAGTTGTACCAATCTGGACACAGTCAAGTATTAAAGCAACATGATACTCGTAATCCATTCCATCTTACGACTCAATTTACGTTTCAAATTCAATCTATCTAGTTTGTATTTAAATGAAGCGCCAATATGATTATATTTTGTACATTTTTCACGGATCATGATGGCTATGAACCTACAACTACGTCCAAATGATTCCTTAGAATTAAGTATAAACTGCACCAACCTACCTTTCACAAGACAGTAAATATCTTAATATATAAAACAAAGCCAGATGTCTTCCAACACTTATATCTCGGTCCGTTTTTGATTTGTTGTTTTTATATCCGTCTCCAATAGAATAACATTTCAAATATTAATAAAGTGGAAAAAATACAAAAATAAAATCCTATACAAAATGTTCGCGGCTTTCGTAACTGTCAAATATTAAATGTTCATTCGAATCGACAAGATACAGTATAAACCTTTTACGATGACATCGTTTAGAACAAAATCAAATGTCCCGGCTGAATTGTATTGAATTAGGTACTAAATAATAACGGCATCAGCTGTTACGACTATCGGTTTTTAAGACCAAATATGAGAAGTCCTTTCGATGTCGTAATAACAGATTTTGACTGTATATCTACAATATTAATAGCGTATTTTAGAAATGTATACTAATGTCACTAATGAAAGAGGATCAACACATATTGGTTGTCATTGTTATCTAATAAAGTATTGAAGTTTATATTTATTTTGTATTTATTGCATTACTTCTATAAATATTTAGCACATTTTTAACATTCATTGACAGTAAGGCGTTAGCGTCAGCTCGTATATATACTATATATCATGCCTAACATGTGACCGTAAAAAATTACATGAAATGAACAGAAATGTACAACTACAACTGCCCATTTTTGTTTAAATCCGATAATTTTCGGATTGTTACAAAAAGGAATTCCTTATAATAATAAAGCTTTTCTTATTTCCATTACCTTAATCTACATTTCAAATGTTGTTAGTATTTTTTTAGATATAGCGTCGGCTGCTTTAGTTTTTTATCTAACATTACTTTTTTTCTTTCTATGTGCGAATTTAACATTCGCTCGAACGGTGAAGGAAAACAACGTGAGGAAACCGGCTTGCCTTAAACCCAAAAAACGTCGACGGCGTGCGTCAGGCACAGATGGCTGATCACCTACTTCTCTATTTGATTAACAAACAGATACAGAAATCTGGGACCTGTAAAGGTTGTAGTGACATTGATTTTAATTTCTTTCCAAAAAAAGTCATAATATAATTAGACAAAATTATTCATTCAATATAGTCAATATTGCCTCCTTATTGGTGGAGACTCCTAAAATGCCGTTTTTTCCTACAGCGGCGCGACGTCCTTTTTTAATATGTAAGGATATTAAAATTAACCTCAAATAGCACACAATTTATCCTTCAACTTAAAACCTTTCAATTCAATTATGTCTGAAATTGGGTTGCAATCATAAAATATAATTTTGTTTGTAAGCCATATTGCATTACTCAATCTGTATTAATTTCATAAAGCTCCAAAGCATGCTAACCGATTTCCACTAAGAGAATCTTAAATTAGTGGACTGGTAACATGTTATTTATTACTGCGACCCAGATTTAACGACAGTCGATAAATATAAGTCGACGATTTAAGACGAGATGCATAATTTTAAAATTCATTACTGTTTGATAGCGTGTTATACATATATTTAAACGTCGTCAATAGATGTATGGGTAATGTACCCACAATGCCGTGAGAATCTGTCGAATAGTAAATTATATAAAGTATATTGATACAGCAATAAGGCAACGCTGTATTTAATTTTAAAAATAGAAGCTTTAAGATATGGCCTTAATTTTGAGCGCCTGATTTTTTTTGCAATCACAAATTACATACATTTTAAGCTGCAACAAACATTAATAAGTTAAAACAGTGAACTAAAAAAAATCACCAAAGTCGCTGTAACTCATAAACATGGCTCTATTATTTTATTATAATGTAATTAAATAAAAAAATTAACGTCTTTGTCTTGTAATTAATTAAGATCGGATAAGTCTTTTTTATTTCTTGAAATAAATATTAAAAGCCCCATATTTATAAATGTGCCTGTAAAACACTCTCTGATTAAACTTTCAATATGGTAATGCATGTTTTAACTTAAAACGTTATAAAAATTATTAATTACTTGCCAACCGACCAGCAATGTAATTTTAAGTGATTTATGTAGACCGTCGTCAATTTCTGTAAATATCGCGCAATCAATTTTAACGTTTATTGATGTTTGTAAGACGAAAGGTGCCATCGTTGAGGGTTATTGGTAATTGATAATCAAAATAAATCATGTTAAAGCTTTTAGGCTTCCACTGTTGTATAAATTGTCGTATTGTGCGTGTTACTTTAAAACATGATTAACGCGAACCCGAAATTACAATTCATAAAAAAACACACATACTCGACAACTTGAGCTGGCCTTTAAGGAAGTGGTACGCACTTTTAAAACAAGGAACTAGTAATATGTTTAGTTTTGAAGTTGTTAAACAATTTCATTCACTCTAACCAACAAGTCCATGATTACAATATTTCATTTGAGAAAACAATATTGGTTTTGACGTCTGATATTTCATCTTTTAGCATTACAGACGCCTTAAACCCAGTAATCTTATCGTTAGCTGTCAATAACAACCGCCTTACCTTATAACGTAATAACAGAGTCAATAATTAAAAATTGTAAATTCGATCACCAAATTAATCAACTTTATGTTTTCCGGTTATGTCAATCCAGAAATCGTTCCCATTCTTTTCAGCGCTTTCCCCTTCTTGTTATATTAATTTATGTCGACATATTTTCTTATTAAACATTTCACTAGGTGTCGAAAAATCCTACATCTCGATATTTTTTCTATCTGGCATAACGTGGTACAAAAATATTACAAATTGCTTGTGTTCGTCTTCCTGGTGGACATGAACTTTGTAAAAAAATAAAATAAATAAAGAGAGAACTTTTGTATAATTATAGTGAGAGATTAAGATACATATCAAAGAAATGCAGCTGGATTTTTCAATTTCATAATCAACTGTGCGGAAACGACGAAATTCTTTACATCCACTGACTGGTGTCGGCCCTTTAATGTTTTAATTTGACGCCTCGCGGAGAATATTAATCTATTTAGGACAATCACTAATCAAGTGGCCTAATATATCATCATTGTGGAAGAATATGTGAACTGCGTTATTAAGATAAAATATATTGTATTTTACCACTGGATCTTGTATAATATGATTCATCACTGCCTTCTCACCTTATTGATTTTGATTCTACAATCTATGTTTGCATTTTGTGCCCGTAGTAATGTAAACGAATGCTCCATTGTACTTCCTGATATAGAGCTTTTGTTTTTCATATATGTTTATTTTTCATTATTACAATGAATTGCTTTAAGATGTAAAAAGGAACATTATGTAATGATGCCTTACAAACATTTTGTACAAGTAATAGAAACCCTTTAACTTGTATCGCATAATTTTATTTTTAAGTATTGTTCTTCTTATCTTTATTGAACTACACTCGTGTTTTATTGGACGTGAACATTTGTTAAATCATCACTTACTCTGTATAGTTTATAACAATTAAAAACTTGTATTTTAACCATTTTAAATTAAGAACTTTCGTCCACGTAACAAGCAACAAAAATGCAAGGAAAGAAGAAGGTATCAAATAGCCACTTATTCCTAGTGAATTTTTCCTTCCGTGTACCATAATTGTTAAGTTTCTAAGCTTATCTAAAACAAAAACGCCTAGAAGCAATAGATTTTAAATACGTACACTTATGAACGTATCTAACTGAATGGATGATATTTTGTATAGATTCTATCGTATAACAATTACTCTATTATATTCCATATTTAAAAATGTATCCATAGATTATGGTGTCTTCTTAAAGTTCTTTGATATTGAAGTTTCAGAAGCACTGTAATTTGGTATAGTGTAAAAGAATGCACTTCCTAATATTAATCGTTAATTATTTACAACTTGCTCGCAGTATGCGAAGTGAAATATTGAAAGGATGGTCCATTGTTCATAACGCAAGATATGCAAGCTCCTCTATAACATATGTTCGCTTCGTGACGCGCTCCGTAAATGTACGAGTACGTTCGTTGATAACCTTTTGGAAAATTTCTACATATTTTGTACTTTAAATAGAGAATTATCACTAAATAAATTCAATGCCCTCGTTAAACGTAAATGAATCAATAAAGATTGTTATAAATTTGATGAATATTTAAATGATCCTAATCCTTGGGATTAATTTGCTCCAGTTCAAATAGTTTGTATGACTCAAAACTTAGCGATTAAAAAGAGTGGCGGAAAGTTTCTTGCCAGTTCTTCTTGCCCGGTCTACGCCCTTGACTTGCGAACTGGTAATAATGTAAATTTACAATTAATTTAACTTCTTTTCTGACGTTCATAAGTGTACTTGTTTAGCTGTATGAATAAAGTTATTTGAGTTGAGAGTTTGCTTTTGAGTTTGTAAACATTTATTTTTATAGGTAAATTTAAAATTGATTTTAATAACAAAAAACATTTTTAATATAAGTACATTTAATTGTGTCAATTTGGTCAGAGAGCCTCGTGACTAAGCGGTTTAAAAAATAACCCTTTAAATCCACTCCGTATAAAGGTATACATGATAGATCAATGTTATGTTCGTGCCATTCGTAAGTTGCAAGACCTGACCGAATAGTAAAATCTCTCAAACTATGTACGGAAATTTCTTCGTAACTTAAACTCAAGAAGGTCATCACACCATCAGTTATATACCTGGATAGTTAGCCTTGATATGCCTGACGGTGATAAATTATGAAAATGTGTAATTACGTATAGAGAGGCATATGTCAGCAGTAACATTTTATTTAAAATGGCCCTTGTATTTTATAATATAAGAGCAGCAAAAATATATATTTTGCAAAACAAACCTTATTCCTAGAGCAATGTTGGCCTAATGACTTCAGTAGGCGACTCTCATCCCTGAGGTCGTAGGTTCGATCCCCGACTTCGAGTTTCTTTCTATATACACTTTTAATATTCGCTCAAAAGCAAAACATCGTGAGGAAACCTGTCATAGACCCAAAAAGTCGACGGCGTGTGTCAGGCACAGGAGACTGATCTCCTACTTGCCTATTAGATTGACAAATTATCATGAAATAGATACATAAATCTGAGGCCCATACCTAAAAACTTTGTAGCGCCATTGATTTTTTTTAAACCTAACTTCTACTACAATATCAATAATAGTATGTTTGTTGTGTGCTATGTTTTATTATACTGAAAGTCACTGATTATTAGACATCTAAGTATTGTATTGACATTATTTATGTGTACTTGAGCATATGGTAATAAATCAGGTGTTGTTTGAGTGAGTCATTTTAATGTGCTCATTGAAACGATTGTTATGTTTAATATGGTGTCCTGTGTGATTTAATAGTACAAACCGAGAGAAAGTCTCTATATTAGGTCCTTACGTATATATGAAATTGCCGTTTTGTATGGGAGGAACAAAAAGTTTTTTTAAATAGAATATATTTAATTAATCAAAGTATGTACCATTGCTATCTATACGCAAATAATTCGAACGGGAATCAATAAAGTCTTTGAAGGCGGTTTCTAATGCCTCACCAGAGTTGAGTTTTGTACTTTGTAAGAAGTTATACAAATTTCGAAATAAATGGTATTTTCTTGGAGCAATGCAGAGAGTACGGTGGATGTCTAAGACATTCTAAGACATGTGTAATCCAGCCTTGTTCAGCAGCTAGCTTTTCCATCATATATCACACCGATGTTACCGATTACTAGTGAACAGCCAATATCAATTCAAACAATACCATGAATTTCACAAGTAACTTAGCACGTTTTCCAATTAAATAAACTTGGCAGCGACCAGTCCTACTGAATTAATATTCAATTAAACACAATAAGCGATACAGGCACAACAGTGCTGGCGAATTGCCATTTCGTCGAGCTATTCCGTCTTAAGTATACGTTTGACATGAGTGAAATTGAATGGTTCTAAGGAAATGATGTGGTTTCTGGAACTGTTTAATTAAGTTATCTTTGTTTATTGATATGTTTCTGGTCAATAGAATTATATTGATAGGATAGAAACTCAATTAGTTATCTCGATTCGATAGCTTGACGCAGTCTTACGCTGATCACATGACTCCAATCGTTTGAAGCGTCGAATTATGTCATTAATAAAGTCGTGTTGAATCTAAGGAATTTATTTCGTGTATCTTGACAAGACTTTTACATCAATAATAATTGAGGTAGGTGCATACAATGCCATAATTCATGTAGAAGTTCTAAAACAAATACAAGAAAATTTGAAATAAGACATGCACGTACACACAATAATTTATTTATTAATTACTCCTCGTTACCATAATATACCAAAATATATAATTATACATATAACAAAAAACAAAAGAAGCAGGTTACATAAGTTATTAGGTAACAGGCGGCCTTATCGCCAACAAGCGATTCCTTCCTGGCAACCCTAATATGGAACAATTAAAAAAACACCTAAAGAAGGTAAAATACAAGACGTGTATAATTAATTAACAAAAAATCATGTAATTATAACTAAATAAAGTAAAATCTAAAGAAAAAATAGCAACAATAATATGTTTAAACAAAAATGTAAAAGATAATTTAAAGGTTAATTGAGTAACAATTTGCTAATTACGAGGCAAAAGAAAAACGATCAAAAAGAGGATTTTTAAATAAATTTAAGCACTGAGCTCGTCTGATATCAATTGGCAAAGAATTCCATAGCAGGATACTTTGCACGGTAAAGAAGGAGTGAAAGAATTCAGTTTTATGCGTAGGAGTTTCAGGAGTTAGATTGTCTAAAGAACGCATGTCAAAACTACTGCCAGAGGAACATAAAATTTTACTTTATGTAACTAGGAGTTTTAGGATGAAAAAGAACAATATCGAGAAGTTGTGAAATGTGCATCTTACGCTGCAATTAAATAAGTAGCCACTTACGCTTTGTTCGTGACACACATGATGCTTCTCCCTACTCCGTCTTCAGCAATCGACTGGAACGAAAAAGAAGGAATAT
Organism: Pieris brassicae; assembly: GCF_905147105.1. Taxonomy (NCBI): domain Eukaryota; kingdom Metazoa; phylum Arthropoda; class Insecta; order Lepidoptera; family Pieridae; genus Pieris; species Pieris brassicae. The sequence goes on from NC_059669.1 coordinate 3,357,269, forward strand.
TCGTTGTGGTACAAAAGTTAAGTGATGCAATGGTTTGAGATTTAATGTTTTGATCAAAAGTAGGATGACGGGAAAAATGTTGATTAAGCAGGTCAAGATTCTAAGTAGCAGGAAGTGGCTGTTGCCGTTGTTTCCCGATTCCAAGCGATTTAAGATATTACTATATAATTCAACTGACTTATGAATATGACACCGCTGAGCATCACGGCATATGAATTACATCGATCTCGAACTTTTTTTTATTTCTCACGCGCTAAAGAAGAATGATCTTGTCAGCTTAACTTTAGCACTATTTTGTGTTTCTATAATTTGATGTCATCAGTTAACCACGGAGAAAATAAATGTTTCACTTTTACTGGCATTGATGGGCAAAAAAAAAAATATTAACCTTAAAAAAATGTAAAAAATATAAAATAAAAAACACAGATAAAGATAAATTACTGCGTTTAATAAATATAGAGTATTATTATTTAAATACACAGCACCAACTGACATCTTCTTTTAAAAAATAGAAAAACATAAAATTACAGCAAAAGGAGAAAATAATGCAGCAATAAATCGGTAAACTATTATTATATGAAATTATGATGTTAATAACTTTTACAAAAAAAAAATTAAAAATTGAATGAATCTACTACACCAGACACTTGCGACCGTCATGCATCATAAGTCAAATGTCAATATGGGATTTTGACACACGACAACGACACGCGACAAAGCTTAAGCATTTTAAAGCTTTGAGTTTACCAATAATAACAATACACAAAAAGAAAGATACCAACCAACAATTAACCAAGGTTAACTTAAAATGAACTAACTTATGTTAATATTTGCTATATACACAAATTGTGAAGAGTATCAGAGTGTGGGTAGTATAGATATAATATAAAGGATAAAGTTGTTAGATGTTATGACAAAATATAGCCTATTGATGGTGCAAAAAATTTGATGTTTTAAACATGAGACACGCAACATATTCGATACAAGAAAAATTTACAAAGTTAACTGTTAGTTGTAACAGTTTTGATTTGGATGGATTATCTAAACGTTTTTCTTCTCTCCATTTAACGTCAACTCTCGATAACGCCATAAAATCACAGTCCCTTCTGTGTCGTTATATAGAGTGTACACTGTATATACCTTATTAAGGTAACCTTAGGTACAGGGGTAAGGACCTTAAGTACAGGGTAAATTTGTATAGCTTTATTGTTATCAAAGTATGTTCAACTTTCAGAAAGTCAAACGAAAAGCCCTCAATTAATATCAGGTACAATTAACTCTAAGATAATATTCCAAGTAGCAACAGATTATTCGCAGAATTACCGCCATGCGCTAACCACATCAACTAATACCCTATTATCCCCCAATATTACAGACTACTCAGGTATAGAGCGAACTAAAAAATAATCACAACAACAAGTCTACGATACATTTAGAATCTGGTTTAAATATTAAAAATAACCGAACTACTCTATATTTCAAAATCTTATAGCTCTCCGGCGGAGACGCGTAGAACTACTACTCGTATTATACAAATTATTAACGCGAGCGTATTGCACTGTGTGTGACTGCATCTCACACATAGCATAACTAAGTAACTAAAAACTATTCCAACAATACTCGCTGAACCGGAAAACGTAGATTTTCCATATATTGTACAATTTTGGGTTATTTTTAAACCCAAAACATTAACATTAACTAAAGAATTAATATTATTTTTGGCGTGAACCATTTGCACGACACACGGCACTAATTCATTAAAATCGGTAAAGCCGGTTCGGTGTTTTGTTACATGCAATGTGACTAACTAGTGATAGAGAATCTGTATTGCGTTACATGCTTTGAGTGTTTTTTAATGTGTACTAGGCAAATGGGCAGGAGGCTCGCCTGATGTTAAATGTTGAACATGCCCTGCATGCATGCACTCACATTCCCAGACGGCTCACAAGTGCGTTGACTTTTTAAGAATTTGTGCGCTCTTTCTTGAAGTACCCTAGAAATAATTCAGTGAGCAGCTGGTTCAACAAAGTGGTGGTACGCTGCTAAAACTACCTTAAGTAACGTTCAGTTGTGGGACGTCGGAGGTCGAAGTGATACGGATGGTATTTGCTATATTATGTTATTCTAGTAAGTGTTTTAAATAAGGTCCTAGAATCACGAACACGGCCAAAGCTTGTCTGATTGCATCAGTGCTCCAAATGCATAAACAGGGCGTCAACACCCATTATAGGAGTAATGTGTTTCCTTGCTGCACCTTCTATTATTCACAAGCGGAAGTGCTCTAATTATCCTATATGCTCAACTTTACATCTTCTTCGTGTCAAAAATAAAGACACTAGTATCGGTATGAGTAAAACAGTATGTTTGTGATTCAAAAATCCCACTATTTACTAGCGATATTTGTATTGTGATCTTTATAAAAAATAATTAAACGGATAAAATTAATTAATTAATTTAATATTAGTTTAAGAGAACTTAAACTAAGATACAACTTATTAATTTACCTCTTTTTCGTGCTGGGAGATTCATATTGAGACCCCGTGCTGGCACAATACGTGACACCAGGAATGTATGAGTTGGTCCTAGTGTAATGGATTCACTTAAACCCAACTTAATTTTTTTTATAAATCCCAAGAGCTCTATTTTCTCGCTATTAACGGGAGGCTGACTAACAGATTCCCTTAACCCGAGCGCTGCCTGCTTCGCATTTACTAGATTACCTATCACAATATTGATATTGCTCCAAACTTCAAATATATATTAAAATTTTCTATATATAAAAAAAAGTTTGTAAATTTGTAAAAATGTGATTCAAGGAATTAGCGATCCTCTGATCCAGATAAAGTATCGGTTGATTATGATGAAAGAAATTACTAAAACCCTCGAAAAACAATATTTAATACTATGATCATTAAAAAACATTAATTGTATAATAAGTCAATTTACAAAAATGCATTATGTTAATTACTCTGTGGTTAGCATATTATGAATGTCATTGAATATGTAAACTACGACTAGGACCTAATTACTGATATGTTCAAAGCTATTACTGATTGTAATTAATATAATCGTTTTAGCATTGTGAAAGTAACTATTTAATATTCAAATGACTTAGAGTGAACGTAGGAGGATATTATTATGCATGAAGAGTGAGACATAGACCAGTGCACATTCTTTTCCACTCTGATACGGATTTATTTAGTACTGCCGGTTCCACGATCAGGGCGCTGCTGATCTCCTCATCTAATGTACTTTTTAAACACTAGTGGTGTCCACTAGGGTTCTGTTACTTTTGCATACGGCAACTAAAACCATTTAAACTAGTGCTAAACAGCGATATGTGGACAAAAAATAGATCACAAAAGTAAAGTGTTTTCGTTATTGGACATTTTCTTACGTTAAATAAGGTGAATAATTGATTCTTTGTAAGGCTAACCTACATCGTAATGTAAAGTATGAAGATAGCTTGTACCATACTGCATATATAGCAATATGTATGATGTAGTAAACTTCAATAAATAATTTATGATGATTCAGTAATGATAGTATTATTTAAAAAACTGACTTATCATATGATAGTAACATTGTGCCAAATTTTTCACATCCTTGATCATTAATCTATATAGAACAGGCTTATTCGTGTAAAATACCTTGATTTTAAGAGCATTAAATCTACATACATATAAAACTATGATCACATCGCTTTATACAGTAAAAATTATAAGGAGTGATAGAACGCAAAAATAAAATAAAAGGCTATATTTTAAATTAGTTCCACTTAATGACCATAAAATAGTTTTTTACCAGTTTGTTGACAGTAGGTAGATAAAAAAAACAGTGGCGCAACAACCCTTGCTCTTGGAGCTCTTGCTTTATAGAATTGTATCTGTTTCGTGATAATAAAATCTAATAGCCCAATAGCTGATCAACCTTTTGTGCTTGACACCCGCCATCGACTTTATGAGAAGTCACACACGGTTTCTTCACGCTGTTTTCCTTCAACGTACGGACTTGTGCTAAATGAACACATAGACTACGACTTGCTCACCACTTGTGATAGCAGATTAGAAAATTTTCAAAAGCTTGAACAATATTTAAATTATGAAAGCTGTACGAAAACATTTCCCGTTATGAATTTTCAAAAACGTTCAAATTCAAAAACGCAGCTTAAGTTGTGGGAACAGCTTGTAAATACTAAGTAATACCCAGAGACATATCCGCAGACTATAATCTGCCCAATAATGTGAACAAGCTGCTTATTTATGTATTTGCTTACCGCAAAAATTACCTTCATAGCCCCTCGTACCTTGCGAAAGCTACTTGGTTTATTAATAAACATTCAATAAACAACGATATTATCGTTTTGGAGCATTAAGAACAAAAAAAAATAGTGTTCTTATCAGGGCTACTAAGGGCGAAGGAGTGAGAAAGCTATATTAGAACTAAAAATCGAGGTTCAAGATTAAAACAGACGCAATCCAAGAGCAAGATCCTGAAAGAGATTGAATTGTTATCTTTAAGTAATAGTTTTTATACTACCTATATATTCTGATACGATTAAAGTTTTATACGTGACCTCACCCTCAAATTCCGTCGCATCTGTTATATCGAGTAATCGAAATAAACAGATTTCGTGCATTTACGATACAAATCGTTTTTGCGTTTCGGTTCTAGTTACAGGCTGATTTAATATTAATATTTTGATTTTTGATTTCTGCCTGTTTTTAGTATTAATCCCTGGTAACTCGTTTGCATTTTACTAGCTACTGGCTTTGAAGGAATATTCAGTATAACTAGTTGAAGCACATACGTTGAAGCGTATACGTAATGTTTTTATATCGAATAGTAAAGACAACCGGTGTACAAAACAATGTACCTAAATTTAAACTATTTAAAATATGCCATGTTAGTAAATACTGTCTATAACAGTAGTATAACCGCAATAACTCATAAATCAATATTAAAAAAGTGACTGCTATGTTTGCTGTATGTATAGGAAAGCTATCACAAACATTTCAATGAGGAGTCAGGTACAAACACCGAGAATCTATTGAGCAATACTCAGAAAAATGTTTTGTAACAATATTACTGCGAACTGCCATATTATGGTGAAGTTACGATTGCTATTTGTTCTTCAATTTGATTCCAGTAACCAACTATAATGCTCTGGACTTTAAATGAAGACAGTAGTCTATATTTATGAAGAAAAATTCATTCAAAAGTGGTACCACGACGCGAAGTTAAACTTTTCCGTACTTATAAATAAATCACGAAAATATTAGACCTCATTCCAGTTTTACTATATCAAAAGATCGGGTATAAAATTGCTGCTTTTTCGTTAAACTACATTTAAAAACTATTTACAAATTAGATAAACAAATTTATAGATTTGTACTAAGGCTGTGCAGCCGAGCGTCTTAAGGCATTTTATTTATTGTTATAAATTAATTTATTTAATGTTGTAATTATTTCTTCATACCCTGATAATAGGCATTGGTAGATCCAAAAGATTTCTCACATTAATGTGAGGGTTCAATAAAATTAGTAGTCGTATAGAGAGTGACAGATATCTTTACGTATAAGTTCATTATAATTCGTTGCGTAAATGCGTCATCGTGTTCAATAATTGTCCGTCTGTGACCGGCATAGCTGAATCATGATACGGTTAGTTGTAATCGCTCTAATATAACATACATGTCGCAGTATGAACGTGGAATTGATCACTTTATGTAACAATAAATGAAATGACTCTGCCATCGAAAACATATTAACTTGTAAAAAAAAATAAACTATGCAACGCAGTTCTGACGTAAGAAGTTGTGAGATAAATTATACCATATCAATATTACAAATATTTTAGGTTAATAAATAAATTGACGAACATTCAGGCTTCTAATCTTACAATTTACAAGAACAAACAAACTCAAAATCGTTGATTCTTTTAGGTAACAAAATTATCACTTATTAACACATACCAGTTCTTGTCGTCCGTTCTTCGCCCTTGATTTGAGAATTGGCGGTAAATTTAAAATAAGAATGTATGTGTATATTATATTTTATATGTATGTCTTTATTGATATTCACAAGTGTAACCTAAGTTATAATGATGGATCAGGCTTCGAAAAAGGATAATACGGCTGAGCCGCTTTTTACTCGACTTGGCGGTTGCACTACCGTGCTCCCAGATCTATGAGTAGCATTTACAGGCTGACAATGGGGCATGTTATCGCCTATATAGAATCTGCGTCCTTACTTCGTAACTGGTGCTTGGACCAGCGATAACGATTCCGACGTTTTTGTATGCAAATGCGATAAACTTCTCTCAATATCCGTAGTGCTACGTCGCAACCTTGGGATTGCGTTGGACAAAAGCTCATTATAGTAATTGGGTTGTCAGTATCGATATTGGAAACTTCTAAGCCCAAACCAAGTACCCATACCAAAGGCCATATGTTACTATAATGAGCTTGATATGAACACATGATGTGAAATTTGTTTGAAGTTCAATATCAATAAACGATTTCAACCGCTTCTTTTAAAAAGAATTGAAATCTAAATGAATGCCAACTTCTTTCGCAAATCAATGGTAATATCTAAGTACATCAAATAATATAATTCAGACAAGTTTTCTAGACATTACAACATAATATTTAGGTTTAATTTAATATAAGTATATATATCAGTGAAGCATTAGCACCGTCCACGGTATCGTCTTGTTTGTTAAGTTGATACAGTAACCCGATCATCAATCAAATCATTTCAACAGTGACTCCATGAGTGATAAATTGAGTTTAATAGATGCTTATATCTGTTAATAACAGTTTGTTTTATTATGGTATTTATTGTTGCTCTTGTTTATGAAATTGAGTTGAGTTCTCTTTTATGAGTTGTTTTTAGTACCATCTTAAAGCAAATTGTACAATACTCGATTCAGATTACAAAAAGTGAATGACAATGCAAAAGTATGCAATTAATAGGTACATATATTTATTGTCTGAAATAAAAACTTATAAGCAAATGAATTATACACGAAAGGCGTAAATTTGTATAATTTTTTCATTTTTTTAAACTATTGGTTTCAACTTAAAACCACAAAATCCTCACCACCCGGGACGAGCTATTCGATGTGTTGGCCGAGCACAGATCGAATCTGTAAAAATCAGCTATGGAACTGTCAAATATGTCAATAAGATAAATAGCACAAGAGGTAACGCCCGGTAAGGTAAGGTAAATATGAGTTATTTCCATTATATTATGAGGATATTTCCGGAGTAGCTGTTGCCCTGGCCCGGTGGAAGACGACAAGCTCACCAAACCTAAGTTTAAGCAAATGAGATACCTTTTTATGAAAACTCCCCTGCTGCCTTGCTTTTCGGCTACAGATCTTCCTGATCCCTTGCCAGGGGTCTGTGCCGGCGCCATGTCCTCTCCTATATTAAAAAACACAGAAGTGTGAAAAAGTTTCACTTAAATCGATTAGTCCCACCCTATTACTCCTCTTCTGAAAGCGAAGTTCATAGTAGCACACCGTTACATTGTTCTAATTACAGCTCCCAGGCTCAAACTAAGAACTTTAGAACTCCATAACATTGCATGACCACAGTCGCAAAATGTCTGTGTATTAGATAATATATATTTATTTAGACAATGACCTCACTGGCGCGCTAAATTTCGCACTGACTTTAATTTGCGGTCGCCTTGTCCCACGATGTGCCATTTTGATAATTTGAAATGCGAATAGGGCTGTACGTTAATTAGTTTTAATTGTCTAAATTAGACATTGCACAGCTTTTTTTCTTATCCTTCCTTTATACTTTATAATAAATGTGCATTTGCAATTGACTACTCATTCTGGTTGTATCTTATTGTAATGTACATAACCTTCATATTTTGCATAACATCTTGCAAAGTTTCTTGACTAATCAAGTCACACTTGTGAGCATCCTGAGCAAAACTGCGTCTGTATGTGGTTCTGAAAATATATAAATACATTTATTTCATATAAAGCTGACGCGCTGCCTTTTTTTTTGTATGTCAAAAGGAATCCTTTGAAATTTGCTCAAATTTCATGTCATTCAAATTCAGCTATGTAAGTTATTAATAACAGTATCAAAAGCTTCATGAAAAGTTTGGTGATGTATACTTGCTGGTGACCGCGTAAAATATTTGTATAAAAATTATTGCCGCCAGCGTTTGTAAACTTTGGCACTATGATTGGCATTTTTTGAGATAAAAATTCTATTGAACGTTTTGATTTAAACTCGTGTCAGTATCATATATTTGTTTTAAAGTATCATGACTGTATTCTCAGTTAATTCATTGGCTTTTCTAGACCAAGATTATAATTAATATTTCTTTTCCTTAAAAATTCACCCGATAAAGCCTCTGCTGGGGTTTGATGTTTTCTAGCAACCCCGACGCTTTTCATGACCTCCTAAAAGCGTATACGTAAAATCCAATAGCTATCGTTATAAAAAAATTAACGATTCATTTTAGTATTGCATATTTTATTCCAGACCCTTACCCACAAAGCCACGCCTAACCCTGAATATATAATTATTCTCATAGTATCGTTTCGGCAAATATAGAAATCACGATTTCAACTAGCTATTTCTAAGCAAATATATACATTAAATCTCGTAGTATTTACATAATCCATGTCTGGTTAATTAACTATAGTGTTAAATGTCGTGAGATTTGAAGATATTAAGCATGATAGATGTAATCAAAGACAATGAATATATCTAAATTTTAACTAAGACATAAAGTGAAATTACATTACAATTTATTACAATTACTTTATTTATTATATTACAATTAATTAACAAGTATTTATGATGTTTGTGTATATTCTATAGTCTGCACTTTTTGGATAATTTACTGTATATTTAAATATAAAGTATAATATTCGAATAAATATTGCAATACAGCAGGGACAGGGACCAAACTTTTTAGTTTGCTTTTTGTACATTATTATTATTACTGTATATTACATTATTATTATAAGTTAAGAATATAGCAAAAATTGCATAAAAAATTATGTCAGGGAATGTAACGCACAGAAATCGGAACGAAATAGTGTTATTCGTTTGCTCGTGGTTGGTCAAACAAATCTAGTCTAATCGCAGACACACACAATCGCGATAAGTACCTACAACTCGTATTCCGTTCAAGCTAAAATTCGAACAAAATGCCAGCCTTTCAGTTTCGCTTTACTTTCTTACTTAAAAATTGTATTATATGATAGTAAAAGTAACGTAATATAAAGAATATAAATTAATTAAAACTTAATAAATCTGAGATAAATAATATATTGAACATGATTACTGGTTATCAGAAATGACTTCCTTCATAAATATTTTCTTAAGTATGTTTTAATTCATTGGCCATTATAAGGTATTAACCAGACGCAGAATGTTTGGTATGAGATTTTCATTCCGATGGCAAGGCGATAACATAATATATCACTATCAATAATGATCGGAATATCAATGATATTTTGTTGCATAGTTCATTGTCACCGCTAATAAAAATAATGAGCTACAGGAAATCGTAAAAACGGGCAATTTGGACGTGTCGATTGATCTGCCGTTACGAAGAATATATTATGAAAATTTTATAATGAAACTATAAAACTGGACCACCTCCGTGATGTTAAACAATTGCAGTTTTATTTTTAGTAACATCAAATGCAAAAATACAAAATTTTAGTAGCGTTTATAACTATATTGATCGTAAAATCAAAAGGTTTGAACACTTCCATATTTCTTTGTAAATTAAAAAAGTGTTATAACATTTACCTTTTTAAACCTCTTTTTTGCGCAATAACGTGTATGAAGCCATTAATATTATACATGCAGTATTGCATCAGGTGAATCTTCTGCACGTTTTCCTCCCATTACATACAAAAATGGTATACGTACGCTGCGTATGCTGCGAGATAATAGTGTATGGTGTTAGGAACCACAATATTCAGGGGTTAGAGAAAATAGGTCTACATTCCTTAAAATAAATAATAAACAGATTAGGAGCTTAAGGATTGGATACCACATACACAATGAATTAGGGAAATATATTGTATACCCCAAAAAGGATGGAATTCCGCGGTGGTAATCCTTGTGAAAGTTGAAATGCTTTCGAACACTTAATCAAACCTGAGCGCATGTGGCCTGCTAGTTGGGGGCTGAAGGGTTTCATATCATACATACTATGAATAAGGCAAACAAATCAAATTAAGGTTATTGCCTGCCTGGTATTCTAAATTACATTAAGATCGAGAAATAGAGAAGTTTGATTTTTTTATCTATCTTGAAAAATATATCAACGCCACTTCCACAAATCGTTATTAATGAAGAAAATCCGATTGCACCATAATTCCAACATGTTTGTATGATCCCAAAAAACGATCAGTCTCACGTGACGGCAGCTAAGCGCCATAAAATTTACGATTAAAATTAATCTGATGACTCGAGCAATTGTGTCATCGTACACATTACATACAAATTAAGTCAAATTTATGTGAAAAATTTATGTAAATTTATGTGTAAAATAGTCTAACGAGATCTTTTCACTCTGTATTAATTATGTAATGCTTTTAATTATCTTAGACAAGACCAATCAATGCAAAACACGAAAAATTGTTATTATTAGTCATTCATTTAGCGAATTGTGCATAACAGAATTTGAAAGTATTTAAAATTTTATGAATTTCATTTCTAACAAAAATTAGATGTAAAAATAGATTGTGTGCGCAAGATACAAAATGATAAAGTCAAGTGACAACCTATATATGTGTCTCTGTGTGTATCAACGTATATATACCGGCAAACTTCTTGAGCATTAAACAAGGGAGTGGGGGAAAGTTTGCGCAGTACGGCACAAAAACGTCAACTCCCGCTGAACCCAAGTGATACCTAAAAAAATTGTTAAAGATGTTTGCCGGTATCTATAACTGGGGTAAGAATATAATTTACCCCTTCTAGCGAGGTAGCCTAAAACTCTTTATTTTAATTCTACTTATTATTACTAATCCATTACATAATTATAGTATTTAAATTATATAGTTTATAAAGCTATAATATTCCTTTATAATAAATATTGAAAGCTATAATTATCTAGTTAAATAGCTTAGGCATGAAGCTTTTAATGCCACTGCATCGCAGACAGAATCTTACAAAATGCAATATTGCTAAAATATCATCTACGATATTCGTGATAGGAAGCCAAGTAATTTCTCTCTGTTTTAAAGGGCATATGAATTAAAATCATTTGTGTCAAAGTAAATACTGTCACTACACGTTCGTGAGGTCGCTTTGAGTAACAAAGGCTTTAATGTCACCACGTTTTCTATTCTTGTTCAGCTTAATGAGATTTCTCAATTTCGTATATAGGTAATGTTTATACAGTATTTATGAGACTCACTAAATTTTCGTCATCTTGTTTTATAGTGTCAGAAAAATTTGGTTGTCTCTCGCTTTCTACCATAGACGTAAAGATAAATGTATGTAATATATATTTTATAAAAGAGCATTGATTCTCGTAAAAAAAAACTCAATATTACTGTTATAATCTGGATCAAAAATTTAAAAGTAGTTGCATTGCGCCTTAAGTAACACAATTTTAAATTCTAATCGTATTTTTCTTAATAAAGCCATAGATATATTTTAATCAAATTAAAAATAGTGAACTAGCGTCGATTCTCATACAAAAGTTTAAAGAGAAATAAAAACAAAATCAATGGCTATACAACCTTTTCAGGTCTGGCCCTCAGATTTCTATATCTGTTTTGTGATCATTTGTTAATCTAACAGGCAAGTAGGTAATCAGCCTTCAGTGACTTTTTGGGTCTAAGGCAAATCGGTTTCCTCACTATGTTATTTTTTCAACGTTCAAGCGAATGTTAAATGCGCACATAGAAAGAAATCCATTGGTGCACAGCCGGGGATCGAACCTACGACCTCAGGGATGAGAGTCGCACGCTGAAGCCGATGGGCCAACACTGGTCCCAAAGAGAAATAAGGTTTTTATAAATATTGTAATCATGAATTGTTTGTTATGAGTGAATGTTGTTTTATATGTTTGCGTGATACACGTGCGTGTGTGTTTTGTATTCGGTGTGTATAGTTAGTAATAATTTAAAATACTGTTGACACATGTGATCCTAAGTTATTAAAATAAATAAACTCTTGCCTTCACATAGTACGTAATTTTTAGTTAAAAAAAAATATATTGTGCAACAATGAAAATGTGTTGTTATAAATAAGACCAACTTACTATTTCTTTTCATATCATATTAAAATGACTGACATAATTATATAGAATGATTTAGTTGCATGATGTCGGTTACGCAATGTAGATATTTCATACAACAATGTTCAGCTTTTTGTTACATTACGGAGAATCGTCTGTATCAAATCTGCTCGTAAAGCCTCATTATTGCGATCCTTTAATATTGCTATTAACTTTTTGTCCACTTAACACACTTTAGCTAAGTACATTTGGGTACACTCTAGAGAATCTTGCGCCAAGACCGCACATAGGGTTATCATTGTTTATTCCTGTAGCCTAAACAAGGTATCCACTGTATCTTGAACCCTGTCTAAATCGTGCACTGTCATTTATAATCGTTATTAGTCACATATTAACCACATTTATGGAGTATTTTAAAGTTTTTACATCAAATTAAAAGCATTGCCTATAAAATTTATAAAAATAAGCTTAACAGATAATGGTTAGATTGATAAATCGGTTAGTTTGTGAAGTAGAAAGTGCAAGAAAGGTGTCTTCTTAAATTGGGCGGACTAAAGCTAGGAAGTAAATGTTTATGGCCTAGCATGCGCTTTTGATGTCCAATTTGCGTTATATTATACTCGTGAACGGACGTTTAACACCGTTATCATCGCCTCAAATTGTCTAATGTTTAATGGAATGAATGCGAATACAATGACGAATCTTATATATTTTCTTAGACAAATACACGTATTTTCAGACATAGTTATTTTCTTTCATAGTTATATGTCAAACAAATCTTGTTGCCTTTAAATATTGAGGAAAGTATATTTTTGCGTCGATTTCATTATGCTATAAGCAAGTTGGTACTATTATTCTGCCTGACAATATTTGTTTTCTTGAACGCTGGGCGCGTTTGACTATCGAGCCTGTATTCTCTTTGAAAACTGCGTCGGCAGGGAAAGTACAGTTTATTTGGAGATGGTAATATTACTTGGATACCACATGTATCAATGGTTTTGACGTTATTAATTATCAGCTCTGTGACGTATAATGACAATCGTAGTTGATTATTTCGTTCGTTTTATTATGTGTCAAACAAATGTAATTAGTTCCGCACAGTAACCCAGTGACATTACAACCCTATATGGTTTAGATTGTTCTTGTTGAGACCTTGTCTGAGACCCGAGGTCTTCAGGACAAGACATGGCATATATTATTATAATTTATATTTTACTTTATTTAATTTTAGTTATAGTTACATGTTATTTCAAGTTTTTGCTAATTAATTATTATTTACTTTATAATTATTTGCTTATTGTACTCTACTCTCTGTAGGTGTTTCTTTTTTTATTGTTCTATATAAGGCTTTCCTGGAAGAATTCGCTTGTTAGCGATAGGGCCGCCCGTTGCCTAATAACTTATGTAACGTACTTTTTTTTGTTTTTTTTTATATGTATAATTTTGTATATTATGGTAACGAAGTGTAAATAAATAAATAAATCGTAAGAACACCGAAAGAGCTACTGTTTATTTAGTACACGAAAAAAAATACCAATAGTGCACAGCCGCGATTCAAAAACGCATTAAATTATTCATAATCATATCACTTTCTTTATGGCAATGGAATCTCACTGGTTGCCTTAAGGGCCTTTACAGCTCAGCTCGGGCTGTTTTGGCGAGCATAGGTCGGCCGAAATGGGCGTGTTTCCCGCGACTAGCGCAAGGGCGTCTCCTGTGAGACTCGGACCTCGGCTTGGACCGCCGCGGAGTGGTCAATTGCCTGAAGGGCAGGACGGAAGCTCACTGGAGTGAGCGAAGTACGAAGGAAAGGTCTTCCCTGGTGCAGGCATTTTACCCAAATCTGTTTATGACTATTATTATATGCCGCGCGGGGGGGCTTTTAATTTATTGTTAGCTACGGTGATTGCATTCGGGACTTTTTTGCCGGGAAGGGGTTATTTTATATAGTATATATTATGTACTTTATAATATTATAATAATACTTTATATATTATATATATTTTATGAAGTCCCGTATCCGAATGCTACATAGAGCAAACATATTTCTGCGTATATATTTGATTCATAGTTTATAAGCAGGTAGGTGAGTTTCACAAAAACAATAATCTTCGCGGTAAGCAGCTCTTTAAGTGGTCATACGGGATCAGAACCTCCACCGGCCATACACATATATTATTTTATATATTTAACAGATATATTTCTTTGCTTATGATAAATACAAGATAAATTTGCAGAATTTTGAATTGGCTGGCAAGCAATATAATAAAAACATTTGTAAGCACACATGAAGTTATACATACTCGTAGTACGAAGCAAAAGTTTTCAAACAAGGCTTAAAGTGGATTTCTCTTATTACAACTGCCATTACCTGAGTGCATTTGTATCCTCGATTACAAAATCGAATGCATTTAATATGACAATCATATAGTACCTAATACATTTATAATGGTGTCTGTATATTATTTATACTTTTACTTAAAGAAATTGATATGATTAGGGTAAGCCCTGATAATATTCATTTCTTTAAATAATTAATAATTACTCAGTAATTGTATAAACAAAATAACAATTATGATGGTTTTTTTCGATTAATTTTCCTTTCTTATCACACCTAATTTGAGCGTTTAATGAGTTATAGTGTAAAATGGTGAATTACAGTAAATGTGTGCATACAAGAAACCAAAGCATTTTTAACTATTTTTATTGAAGTGAAACTTATTTTTCTACCGTCACATTTTCGGTTACGCGTCATCTTTTTCTTGTTCCTACCACGGTTGATTCGAAGAGTACTTTTTGTATTCATGTCTATAATTATAAAAGCCTTTTGTTAAACTTTATCTAATTTATCTTTATTCAACCAATTTCTGTAAAGTTGTAGTAGATCATTTTTCGAAAAATAAGGTCATATAGAAGTTTCACTTCTTACGTATGTACACTAGTACATGCACACATTTTTAATTTATTAAAAACAATCCTTTATTAATGTGACAATGTAGTATGATAATTTTATCACATTCAACGAAACCGGGCAATCAACATATACAATACGTCTGCAATAACTATTGTTTTTACGTATAAACATCGCAATATTTATAGCCATTAAAATCGTATTTTGACTGAGTTTGTTTAAGGGATAATGCTCGCAAAAACCCTAAACGTTTCCACGAATAAAACAAATAATGTAAATTAAGAACGCCTCTGATTTCACTCAACTGGAGTGGTTTTTTGTTTAATGTAATTTATTTGTCATTATTTATTTTGAGGTTGTGCAGATATTATTTTTAATGCTGACGTGCAACCTTGTTTAACTCCAGGAAATATAACATATACAACTGTTCACAATATTTTTTTAATTCAGAATGTTTATACGACTTCAGAATAATATTTGCTTTAATGTTCCAGGATCATATAAAAACACGTTTAAGTTATTATTACAACAATTAAAATTGTTATTTTCTCAATAAATAAATATACTGGTACATTAATTAATACTAGTATATTTATGTATAGTATAATTAATACTAGATTAAAACATTATTAAATCAACAATTGTTTACTATTTTTTATTTACAAATTAGCCTCAATTCTTTGAGTTAATTATTTGATATGAGTGAATGTTGTTTTTATGTTTGACTATATATTGCAACGATAATTTAATAAATTCAATGTAACATGTGATACTTATATTTAGTTAAATAAAATAAATAATTTTTTTATTTACTCTAAAAGCTTTGGTGTTTTCTGTACATTTACTTTATTCATAAAGCAATAATAATAATTAAAATGTTTAATCTAGCGTAAACGATAAATACAAATTGTACAACTAGAACTGTGAGCTGAGTTGTTATAGATGTGACTAGACAAGTTACGAGCACGTTTTTTTTACAGTTAAAACAATATTCTATTAAATCAAAAGCAATATTCTTCTATTAACTCTCTTATACGAATTTTCTTCTTTAATTTCAAGTACTATCACATAAGAACTCCACTGGCCATAAATAAGATTTAAAAAAAAACATTTACTAGTTCCTGCATATTAATTTATAGGTAATACCTACCTAACTATTATATTTTACTTCTTGAAATATCTAAACGTTTAAAGAAATGATTTTTTTCATTGTAAACCTCTTTGAAATTATTTAGGAGTAATAAACAAATTTACTCTAATTATTTAAAATTTACCTCGGGTGAAACACTTAACATACACGAAGTATTTACATTAACCATTTCCTGTCTAATTTTGTTTGTTTACGTTAATTTCAGTGCCGTAACTCCATCTGAACGTCCCCTTGGGGTCGCTAACGGGAACGAAATTAAACGACAAAGCAATCGTGTTTTCTTTAAACATTAACGATTTTAATTACATTACATTAATTTGTATATAAATAAGAAGTTGAAATGGAAATTGTATAATTGACACAGGTTGGGCAGAGATGTGTCGATTGTACAGTAGAAGAGTTATTTTTCAAATTTTCAAAAAATTACATCAGATTTTGCTAAGATAAATGTCGATTGAGTGTATTTCTTAACATTTAAAGTAACTTGTGAAGTATTTCAAATATACGTATTAGTTTCCACAGTAGATGTGTTCCGAAAAGAAATTCAACAATCTGAATTCTAATTCTGAATTATTTTAAGGCGAATTACAAAATTCATAATTTTCAAATATGATTCCATTTTATAAAAGCTTTTAGGATATACTTTTAGACAGAAGTTGCCACGCCACAGCTGTGCAATATCCGGGTGAAAAAAGACAATCAAAATAAAATATTGTCTGTAAAAGCATACATCAAAATAATACCAATTCGCAAGCGATATTTCTACTATTCCTAACCTAAATGCAATTTTATGAATACAAAATCGAGTTTTGTAAATGTTTTTATCATTAAACTGAGATTTGAGAATTCAGATAAATGGTCTGTTCTAAGAAAAAAATATCTTATATTTCTTTGGAACTGTTAGAGCTCTAGTTTAATCTAGTTTGAAATATTTTCAAAGTATTTTATAGAACATGTCACAAGCGGGCAGCAGGTTTAACTGATGTTAAGTGATAACGCCACTCATGGACACACTCAAGACTAGTGGATAATGATTATTTTAAGAATTAATATAATTTTTTTGAAGGACCCTAAGTCGAATTGGTTTGGTAAATCTAAATGTGTTAAAATTGTTTAATTACCTAAAGTCCGAAGCTAAATACATGTTTAATAATAGTGATAATTTAATATCACAACAAAAAACAATAATAGTTCATACACAATAATATAACAATCATGCAGTAGGATTCAATAAAATTTATATCTATTAATTGTAAAAACTTATATTATGTGACATGCGATAAAAGTCTGTATTTTAAAATCTAGAAATCTAGGTTAGTCGTTCATACATAGACGAAGTCCCGAGCTCCAATTACTTTTTTAATATCCATTTGAAATACAACAAATTCGTAGCCCACTGCGTCTCTGTGACACGTTTCAACGCGGCCACAGCAATCAAAGTTGTAATTAGCAGCTAGTGAAACAGCAAATTAAACGTCCTTTCATGTGACAAATTTACGTGAGATTGTCGCAGGGGGTCTATTTTCGAAGCTAATGACCGTATAACGAATTAAATTTTGAGGATAAGTTGCTTAAATTTTAGTTGAATGCATATGCAGCATAGTGATGTGATTTTTATTTGGCAGTTTGTGTACGATTTACTTCAGAAGTTGGTACTATTAAGTGATATCACTTTCGAACTTGTCTTAAATTAATTAAAACGCAAACAAAGGAATAAATTGTCTGAAAGAAAAAGAATTAACTACCGGTCTTCAACCAATAGCCTACTGGTACCTCAGGATCAACAGAGTGGAGGAAGAGCCGCTGCAGTTTTGAAAGGTTGGAAACCAGGTGGTTGGTTGGGACCAAATATCCAGCCAAGTGAGTGTGAATGAAATTAATAAGTCTCTGTTTATCTACATAAAAATAGCCTAAAAAAGTATTAAGCTACGTGGCATTATCTTTACCAGTACAATGGACAACAAATTAACACCATAGGTAGTCAATGTAACGGACACTTCTAAGTAAGCATTATAATGTAAATCCAATGGTAACGCAGTCATGTTGTGTTCTAATGATATATGCATCCGCTTACATTGAATACGAAATCATTTGACTAGCATTAAGCTTTGACTGGAAATTTCGCCATTTGCACTAACAATCTCGTTTCACCTAATGTGGACAATTTTTTACACTCAATGTGTCCGTAATATTGATCTTTTACTATTAAACCGATTTCCTTTTTTAATTATGAAAGCTTTCTAAATTTAAGTTTTCCATTTTCACTTGGTTGTAATACATACTGTATTTACTTATATTTTGTAAATTTTTTTGGAAGTATAAATAAACTCCTTATATTTGTTCATGTAAAAACTTTAAAAATACAAAATGTGAATGGAACTTACGCCATTTGCACTACTATTAATAGACATAAAATTGTGTTAAAAAGTTCATTAAATGGATATTAATTTATGATATATTTTAAAATGTTTGGCACAATAAATTTTTCAAATTATTTAGACTTTGTAACTCGAACAAAATGTTATTTCCCTACGAAGTATATGTTTAGTCTTTATCTCGAATTTCAAAAGGAAACTCCATAAATCATAGTAAATTAAATATAATGACGACTTACTTGGAATTCCCCGAAATAATAGCAACAAAAACCAAAATTAATGTTCGGGTTCGGGGCTTCTAATCTATTTTTTTTCTCCTGTACACGTGCAATGTATGAATACATTAATAATTAAAATTTTAAAGTAACGTAATTGTTATTCAAATTCGACTCTAAAACGATTTTTATTTTGTATTTATCGATATAAATACACTTAGAATTCGCACCTCTGTAAGTTGAAATTTCAGCAATTACATCATATGTATCTCGAAGTTCTTGTTAAGTCGAAAATTCATTAACTCGAACTTTTTACCTTTACATTCGAGTTATAGAGATTCCACTCTATCTATTTTTTATTATTTGTTACATCATAAAGGTATATCATAAACATTTGGTATTTTTTACTCACCTGGTTTAATATCGTACATATTTCATTTTTATGTACGTGTTTATCGTATGAGTTGAGAATAGCAACCTGCGACGCGGTCATGTAGCCATTTCAAATATCTGGCGACGAAATTTGTGAAATTAGATACCCATCTCGTGTTTAGCTGTGACGGCTATCGGTTTTATGTTTTGTGGTCGTAATTAGGCAGGTAATTAGGCAAACAAATGTTGCTTTGTGGCCGACCCAGAACGAAATTGCTACACCATTTGGTTGAAAAATGAAGAGATTTTTACGTGGAATATATGCGTTACTGATAGGTTATTTAATGATAAAATAAAATTTTATCATTAAATAACCTCTGGGGTCATTGGTACTATCTACCAGGTGCCAACTTAAATCTTTAATTAACAGCTGTGCACTTAATCCCCATGGCCCAAGAGTCTCTACTCTAAAGGGAACTAAATCGAAGTTGGAGGTATGGAGTTATATTTGAGCCTTTTATTACTTTCCGCCTGCTCTAGGGCCGCCCCAGCTTTTTTGCTTGTCCGAGGGAGATGAGACGGAGCTAACGTGTCCACACAAGTAGCATCCCATCCCCCCCACCCATCTTCCCAGGGCTCAACGACATCCAATCCGGCCGCTTGCCATCGTCTAGATGCATGTGGGCTTCAATATAGCTGGACAACGACGGAGGCAAGAGAGTGGCGCATGATCTCATTAAGCGCGGCATGGCGGGAAAAATGACCTGTACTCTTTTGGCAATGGATGCTATGCTGTCCAAGAATACTTACTTCTAAGCCACAGATACACTTATGGGGAGTACATATGGGCACTCCTAAGCTGAGGCTGATGGCAATGCGAAGTGATTCAGGGTCAAAAGGATGCCATTGGTTGGCGTAGGATAAACATTAATTTATTTCTTAACAACTATATATATCTGTACTATTTTTAGTATAGTTTTTTTAATTACCTATATTTATCACGTCAGGCTTAAATGTGTTAAGTGCTAAGTGGAAAAAATAATACACAAGAACAGAGTGTCTTAATACAGACGTAAGGACTGTCATTTGACACTTTCTTATGTAAAATATTATTTTTAGTAAATAAGGTTAGTATTCAGTTACTTATTAGTCATAAGCTAGGGAAGATCGTATTGTTAAATAATGTCTTTGTGCATGAAAAAAATATATAAATGTTTTATCCAGTTCAATACTTCATATTGAACTGTTAATTTTTTTGTAAGATATTATTTCCACTTTCAAAATTCCGATAAAATTGTAAATCATTATAATTAAAAGTGTAAAGTTTTTCTTAATTTGATCTTCTTCTTAGCTGATATGCGGTAAGGCAGCACTTTGTAAATAATGTATATGATATATATATATGTACAAGTTGATGTATTGTATATACATATAAATGTCATCAAAAATAAAACAATTTAATTCCATTGCCATAAGACTAAAGCTGCTTTTATATTGCAATCTTAAAACTATATTATACAACTTATTAAAATTTCCATTGATTAAAGAACCAATGAACATTTACAAATCAATGACCTTTCTCTGCCTCAATGACCCGAGACGAATCATTCATTTCAATTCTATTCATTGAAGATTTGTTACGTAAATATTTACATTTCCCTTTCATTAAACATAATAGGCTACTTCGTGGGTGTAACATGTAACAGTGTAAAATCTCGGCACCCAAGAGTGGCATAATACGAATGATTGGCTTAAATATCTGAAAAAATATCTAACTATTAATTATAAAGACAACCATACCACATCTTCACATTCACACCCTTAATAGATGCTTCACCTAAATTATTCAATTTTTTGTACTTAATTTGTTTTTTTTTTAATAATTCTCTACTTAGTATTGTCTTTTGTTAACATAGCTTTTACACATTAAGAAAAACACTTTTTAAACGGATTGATGCTATGTATTAATATTATAAACTTATAATTATTTACATAATTTTAAACGAATCGCATTCAATCCGTTTAAAAAGTGTTTTTCTTAATACTTTACTTCCCTGCCATTGTGTCCAGGGACTTTTTCTAACTCTCAAATTTTTAATCTCTATAAATTTTACTTTTAGAAAATACAATATTATATTACAATAAAGTAGTTCCCGAATAGTGTGTCACACGTCTCGCGAGATTTATATACATCTACGGCTACATCGGTAATATTTTTTTTTTACAATATTCATGGGCGAGCTGGTACGCAATTACTCGCAAGACCCGCTCTTTTAGTTGTGTTTGCCACCTTTATATATTTAATATTTATTTCGCAGAACCGTTCCAGGTTGCCTGTGCTTTATTAACATGTCCTGTAGGCCGATTCGTTTGCAACTCAATTTGTTTGCAACGATGTGTTATTAATATAATATTAAACAGATTTTTATGTTTTATTGTACAATCTTTATAAATTTCAGTTCTACAATGTTACTTAGTACTGTATTTACTGATTTTATATAACACTATCTGGCTACAAATAAACTGCTTTTATTATTTTTGTTTGTATGAAAATTTAAAAAATACAGTATACAGGAAACATTTTACCGTTAAAATCAATAGTATTTACTGAATATTGCTCAATAATAGGCTAGTAGGTGGTCCTTTGGTACTGGACAGGTGTCATTTTGGATTGCTTCTTCTGGAATTCGTCTTCACTGTATGAGTACTTAATAATATAAAACAAATAAGAGACTTTAGCGTTGGGAATCATAAACTTAAGGGTAAAAATAATATATTTAGGATTTTTTAAATATAGTGTGTAATTAAAACACATCATTCTACTTAATTATTCTATATACATATTAATTTATATGTAAATAGGATGTAAAAACATACTAAAATAGCGTATGAATGTAGTTTATATATTTCTCTTATGTATAATTCCATAAATTATGAATAATTAATTAAAAACCAGTAACCAGTCTATTCAAACTTACGCGGTGATAGATTGTGTCATGTAAACAATATCATGATTGTTCAAAACATGGTTCTATAATTGTAGGCATAATAAATAAAAACATAGGAGAGCTAGAGTATAATAAATTATCTTTAAACAACAACAAACTACAACGTTAAAACGTTTATTATTTCTTGTGTAATTTATATTTTTTTAATAAAGAGTTGAGAAAAAGGCAGTGCGGAATTGGGGAAGAAACCATACAGAATAATGCATTGTGCAGATACAATTCTGCAACGTCTTTATTCAACTTTTTGTAGTCTATCAGTCTTTCGTGCCTGACACTAGTCGCTGACATGACTGACACACCAATACTCAAAGGACTTTCCATACAAGTGTTAAATTTTCTCAAGGAAATAAAAATATATTTTCTAGCCAGGATTCGAACACACAACCTCACTGTTGATTGCACGACTTGCTTGGCCAACGCCTTACATAATACAATAAAAATGCCAAGTCATCAGAACATTCAAGTTCCATCTCAGATTTTATCAACACACCGTATCTATTTCATAATCTTCGTAACAAATTTAATGAAGGCCCTCTAAAATGTCACGCACCCAAAAACATCCTTTAAACCGTTGAAAGGCTGGATTACGCTGCAAACTTTTCCAATATCTCTTCAACAACAATAGCTTTACGCCTCAGCCTTATCTGTACATCGAATCTCGATCATTACTGCACTTTTCATACGTGAATAAACATATCCTAAGCTAAGAAACAAAATCGTATCTAATTCGTTGTGTGAAAGTCTCTTTTTCCGTCTGACAACGTTTTGGAAGGGCGGACGTCGCCACGTGTACGACGACTTGCGTTTAGACTTTAGTTCTTCGCGAACTGTGTAGGAGGTTAGTACGCTATACATTATGTCATGCGCTTTGACGAAAGCGTTATCTACCACGTGATTTTGACAAGACTTTGCCGGTTGATATGTTTGTGATTGTGTTGTGGATGCAGATTTGACGGAATATGATCGCGATGGAAAATATAAGGTATTGTTATTTAGTAATTATTGTTTTGTATTAAAGTATTTTTCTCTTTGTTTTATTGATTTGTGTATGGTATTCATAAAGAGTTCCTTGTTACGTATGTCACTAGGGTCATTGTCCTTTGTGACCTAATGTTTCGGTACGTATTCTCTATTACAATATTCAGTCGGTAATAGGCTGGTACATCCTCATTGTTTATGGATATATATTAAGTTCTGCGCATGCTCGTTACTATGTCAACAAACTTTATACTAAGATATCCTTAATATAAGTACTTTGACTATATTCTAAGAGCATGCTTATCAAAATAACCGTAACTTAGAGGATTCTTTTTTTAAATATATTTCTGGGTTACTTCGCAGTCAATACGATCACACAGATGCAACAATTACTTTCAACTAAATATTTTTGGATGGACGTAAACATTTTTTTTTTTAGTTTTTATAAATATTTGTAAATATTATTTATTGTTTAGCATTCTCCTTCTAGATATTATTATTATTGCATTGTTATAGAATGATTTGTATATAAACAGAAGATAACGCACTAACGACCGCGACTTCCATTGTCTATATTTACGATATAAATTTTTATATATAAATCTTGTCTATGCCAAGTTTAATCAAAACCTATTGTCATTTATATGAACGGAATTTCGGCTTAAATATTTATATAAACTTTTATCAATGCTCGAAGTTAAAGCTTATTTTAAACTTTAAAGAAAAATCGAAAAAAAAATTCAGAATGTTTGCTACGCTTTGAGCTTTTGCAGTTGTTCACATTTTAATGCATTTTTGAAGAACTTCGAAGTATATTTTAAACATGAATAAAATATAAGATTTTATTATTGAATCATTGTTAGATTCGTAATTACGAGTAAGCGTAAACATGAGCTTATATCAAGGTTACATTATTTTCTTTCTACTTAATAACGTTTATTTTAGATACTATTTCTCCACATTCAAGTTTTATCTTGAAAAAAGTTGAACCTTTAGTAATTTAATTGAGTATTTAATTCAAAAATGTAATTCCTAATCAGAAACGCGAATCTATCTTTTATATTAGTAGTCATTACAATCAAATATAATATTTTCAAACCTATTAAAAAAAATATAAAAAAACAATACCCCGGTATATCCAAATTTGATGTAGTTTGCACATCATGTACTTCATACTTCTATCTTGCCATCTGGTACTTAAAACATTCTCAATATACCTAAATTATTAGTGCGTTGAATGTTACTAGTAAATCATTCTAGCTATTGTTAGCCTTGCCTTAAAAAAATTATGTCATATACAACGAATTTCATAGGAAAGCGTAGTCATTGGAACGTAACAAAGGTACTGATATAATTTTTTGATTTGACTAATTAATGCTGATTTGTATTTCGATTCTACCTATAGATGGAATGGCGTATGTTAAGTTAAATGAATGTTGTGTAAATATTAGTGTTTAAGTACTTGAATAGAAATAAAAGCGACGCAAGAGTCGTCGCGTCTATTGATGTGAGTTTACCAGTAAGTTAATAGACTGAGGCTGTTTTACTACAGAAAGTCGTTTGATCGAGTTTTGTACTACCAGCGTTATTTGGACTCCATACTTTTTATTTAAACATCACGCTTTCTTCTTGAAGAGGTAGAAGAGAACCACGGATAGTTTCTAGTTACGGACCTGCCATACCTCTCCCTATCCACTTTCATGACATTCACCATGCATGTTCGTCGGTAATGGGTTATTTTGGCCTTTCCCTTTTATAGAAGGGGCGTACTAGAGTACGTCCTGGATTTGATCTGACTAGACCTCACCGTCCACAGTTGCCTACGCATTACGCTCTACCTACTTGAGGCAGACTTGCATTGCCTACCTGTTATGTTGTATTATTTAAGTTATACTTCTTTTGGCGCGATAGGGAACAATCATGAGAGTAAATTATTACGATGCGCGCGCACACACATCACAAAAAACCGACACCCTGAAATTATAGCCAACACTTTAGTTTTTTTCTATTGTTAGTGTCGTTTTTTCTGCAAACGTAGGATTACATTGTTACGCCAAAGAAGTATAAATTCTAACGCGTGTTCATAAGTAAATACAGGTTTTTTTTTAAATGTTATATATGTCTACATGTATGTCATGTTTGCCTCTAAGTGCTTGTCACATTTAAAAGTGTATTTTGTGTACCAATGTATCAGTGTGCCGAGCGTTGGCAAGCTTTTATCAATAAAATAAAATATATTATAAGCGCTCTATAAATTAAAAATCATTTCATCAAATTCACAAAATTATGAGGTCAGAAATGAACTTAGAGTGAGTTAAGTATAATGTACTGAACATTAATTAACCCATTTCAAGATAAAATAGTTCACGTAGTGCTTCGAATAATTCATGACCCGGCACACACTTGACCGGCTTTTAATTTTACGATACATAATAATATATGCATATTGAATGGCATCTGGCTTTACATGCAGGAAGATAAAGCTCTTTAGCTTTTCATACAAGCGATGAAAATATAAATAGAAACAATTGTAATTTTTAATTTAATTGACCAATGTAATTTAATTAAAAAGGTTTCGCTAAGGGCTTTAAGGGGTTAGGCATTAAGTTCGTTGTTGCGTTAACAGTGTCATTTGAAGAAAAAAACAGATGAAGGATTTTGTGCCTATAATTGAATTACAAAATAAATATTACATATGATCGGCTTTGAAACCGAACCCAATACTAAAGGCATCACGGTTCCTTTAGACTTAGGATTACGAAATTTAGCGCGAAACTTCACTTACTATAAATAGACTACGCAACGATTTTCGGAAGCTGCGGGTGTTTATGGACTGCGGTGGTCATTCACTATTAAAAATAAAATGTAGTTATCGTAAAGCTCTTCTCAAAACTCACTGTAATTTTAAAGATCTAGTGATTGTTAAACAGTCTTAAAATAACAATGGCACTAAAAGCTTGGCCTCGTATTTCCGTATCTGTCTCGATATCCTTTGTTTTTTCTAATAGCCAAGTAAGTGATCAGCCTACAGTCTCCAACACTCTGTCAAGTTTTTGGGACACATCCATAATAATCGTGAGGAAACACGATGTTTTATGTCACCCTACGATCGAGAAAGTCCCGCTCGGTGGAATGAGCCTTCGACAATAGAGATGTAAGCCGAACATTTGAGCCACTAGGCCAGAACTACACACCGCTCACACTTTTCCATATTTATAGACAAATATTTCTTAGAAAAGATAGAATACATACAAGAAATTAGTTTTTTTACTGTTTTCGTATCAAAGTTTTGGGTGCTATGTGGCTTAGTGGTTAATGCTTGGAGCATTGCCCCTTGGCCCCCACTTTACTTTTACAATTTTTAACATTCAAAATATATTTTTGTAACAGGTCCTTCAAAGTAAAGTTTTAGTTGCTACATATTAAAGTAAGATTTATGTTTATTACCTGCGAGTTTAGATTGCATTCTGGCAACACCTAAGTGAACTAATTATAAGTTGTATTATTTTATAACAATATTTTTTACATATAATAAAGTTAATTGTCCCCAATTTCACTGAAATCTAATCCATGTATGGTAAACTTCTTGTAATAGAATAATAAAAGAAAGTTAAAGAAATACTCAGTGATTTACTATGTAAATCGGTAGCGTTGGAGTGTCAAGTCTTCTATATATACATATAATCCGATCGATGTCATTCAAACAATCGCTTTCTGTCTACAGCGAGCATCGATTCATTCCCAGTACAATAACCTATGACAAAGCACGCTCAGATACAAAAAGATAATCGAAATATTCATTTTCCTTATATTCTAATGTTTTTGGTATTAAAATATTGATATGGACTTTCAGGTTTTACCACAAAGAACGGTTCGGTGGCCGTCGATACACAATCTTATATTAGAATAATAAGTCCTGAGTACATACCTCGTTACAATATCTTCCTTACCAGGAAGAAAGGCACACAATATTATCAGCCGTAAGGATTTGGAGAAATTCTATTAGTTTGGGAACAAAGAGAGGTTAGACTGATGCTAATACCTTGCCTCACGATAATTCTCAAAAAAGCACTAAACACTCACTATAAAATTCTAAATAGTGGACGTAACTATTATCAATTAACAAAAAGTATATATCAAAATAAAAATGTGTCTAACGTAACCCGAGTAAATCTCAACAATGACTCAACTAATAAATTTGACGATCGGCCGAGAAAAAATATTTGGGATTGAGCTAAGAGCTAAGAGCAATGGTGGCCTAGTGGCTTCAACGTGTGACTCTCCTCCCTGAGGTAATAGGTTCTATCGCCAGCTGTGCAGCAATGAACTTTCTGTCTATGTGCGCATTTAACATGCGCTGGAATAATGAAGGAAAAAATCGTGAGGAAACCGGCATACCTTAGACCCGGCGAGTCGGTAAAATTTGATGGTGTGTGTTAGGTCGCGTCTCACTACCTTCCTGAGGACATAAAAAGGATGTAGAGCTACTGATTTTTTCTATACAAGTGTAACTTTTGCTGTCATATAATATGAATAATAAATACACTTTAAATGCATTCAAATGGACAATGCATCAATAGATTTATGATCTTAAACGAGAAAACATTCTAAAGCATCCAACACGATGAATTTCCTGAAAATCAATAAAATGTTTCAGACAAAGAGGGAGTTCATACGAAATATCATAATTGAAACAGATGCAATCTTCTTAGATTCGCCTATAAGGGTACGCTCCACGGATTGAATATAATATTATTGATTTTATTTGGCAATAACTAATAGTCTTTAATACAAATCGCTTAAACACGTTATTTTGCGGGTCTTATTCGTTGTTTACGGGCTTTAGAAAGAGCTTTACGTTTTATTACACAATAGACTAAGCGATAAAACTGAGACATAAAATAATACATGCCTTTCAATACTAAGTCTTTAATTGCTTCCAACTTATACATATATTTATTTTTGTCTTTTTCATGTATCCTTTTTGTAAATATTCTCCTGATCTCTGTTTACATAAATTTTAAGTGTTTTGTTCCATTAGTTTTGTCTTAAAATAGTATTTTTGCACTTCATGGTTACGTAATTTTTTTTCTCGCAGTGGTTGCCTGGAAGGGATCGCTCGAGTGTAACGAAGTGTTAATAAATAAATAAATATTTAACGACATGGAACTGACACCTTAACGCTACTAAGGCCGTGCTGTATAAAACGAATACCTTCTCTTATCGTCTCTTTAATTAATAAAACGGAGTATGTTTTAATATATATGAGGTACCTTTATAATTTTGTCCAGCTTTCTATGCCTTCGAGTGCCAAATTAAGGTTCATAAACGGCACCTAGACCACGAAAATACTAAATCACTAGAATAATTAATAAACATATAAAAATAATATTGATCTCAATTGTCGGTTACGCAAACGTATCAAGAAAGGCTCATGTGTTCTAGAGTGGTTCTGATTCAGTAGGCTTTTACCGTCTACATTATAAATTACACTAATTTATTAGTCGAGTATTAACAATTGAGTCAAAATCGTGACATGACGTCAATTGACCGAGCGATGATTCAAGGTAATCGAGAAATGGGCTATAAAGAGAATGAAATTAATCTCGACTGCGAGTCAAGGTAGAATGATGAACTTTTACGCTAACAACTCATTTTATTAATCAAATAAAAGTTTTATTGTATAGCAACGAGAAAACATTTGCTTTGAACGGTTATAAATCACGTTAGGAAAATATTTTGCGTTTGCTAACATTGACTTAGCAAATTTTAATTTAGCAAAGATGTTTTGCAGATAAGTATTTTTTGTATAAAGCTGAGCATGACGAATCCCGTTGCGCTGTGCTGATTTACTTTGACAATTTGATACGCGAAAAATTATCTGTAATAAGAGCTGGAGCGAGCCACTATGCGCATTATATTATTATTTTACTTATCTTTATCCAATTTTAATTTTAGTTACGATTGTAAAATAAAGTTAATTAAGCTTAAATTTAATATATTTAATGAAAATTTCATACTAATTCAATAAGTAGTTTATTAGTTAAACCCTCAAAAATAATAAGCAAAAATCTTGCGTACGCCTAGAATCTTGTTTGAGTTAAATGCTTTTTTTTTATTTATAAAATTTAGTTTGTTTTCATGCAAAATGTTTGTACAGTTTATACTTCAATCCAATTTAAAAAAGTAACAAATATCAGTACATTTTCCTTAAAAATTGTTTATTAAAATCTTTGACCGCATTACTGATAGTCTATTAATAAGGCGTATCCACGCGTGAACGACCGACCCGTACCGGCGCTTGTCTATTGACTACTGTCATTCTTTATTTATTTTATTATCTACGGAAGGCGTTCGAATTTTAAATTGTCTGAATACCAATGTGTAATGTTAAACATATTATATATGGAAAGAAGCAATCTATAATGTATTCTCGATTTTTACGTTTCGTTTATTGCGTTTATAATTATGAAAAGTATTTGTTTTCTTTAAATTTATAGTCATAGAAAACTTAGATTAAGTTTTATGTTTCTTGTA
Organism: Pieris brassicae; assembly: GCF_905147105.1. Classification (NCBI taxonomy): domain Eukaryota; kingdom Metazoa; phylum Arthropoda; class Insecta; order Lepidoptera; family Pieridae; genus Pieris; species Pieris brassicae. Next base: position 3,387,064 of record NC_059669.1, read on the forward strand.
AAATATATAGTGCTTGCAATAAATAAATTTTAATAACAATAATTTCGCAATCTCTTATAAGGAGACGTAAAGTCTCCAAGTAATAAACATTGTTTATTACAATTGCCCGATGTATGTTATAATTTACAACTTAAATGATATATTTAGGTTATTATGTTAGTGATAACAGCTGACTTCGTCTTATCAGTGAGAATGGTCAATATACTTGGCTTAATTATAAGATAAAAAATTTCGCCGTTTATTACCATACACACAAGTTATTTGTTATCTAATAACTGCACAGAGCGGTCCAGTGGTTTAGGTCCATTCGAACCCGAGGTCCTGTCTTCGAAGCCCGGCTTGCCTAAATGTACTCATACATTCAGTAAACCTTCTAAGTCTAAGGAGGTTAGATGATATAAATGTTTTATTGATTAATATACACTTATAATAATATAATATCGCAAAGTACCTCTTAGCCTCAGTTTGCATCTGATTCTTTGATATTAAACAAATACATACAAAAAAAATTGGGAAATTCACTGGTAATTAAATGTCTCCATTAAATTTAATGTTTAATATCCAATTAATCCAATCCAAGTAACTATAAAAGAGATAAAATTATCATAAGTTTGAACTAAACAAAAAGAAAATTAAAAACTAAAGCCCATTCCGTAATAAGGCAATTGACTCGATTTCATAATACAACATATTCTGACGTAATCAAACGATACGCAAATCCTTTATTGAGTTTCATATGTATGTTCAAACTAATAAAAATACTAAAAAAATATTCATTGATACTATTCAATAACGTTAAGGGTCTATCTGTAACAATACAAAATCTAATTTCAACATTTTAAGTGTTCACTTATGCTAAAGCTGTAACGGAAGCTTTGTTATACTTGAGAAACGATACTAGTGCGAAAGCCTTCTGAATCATAATCATTATCTTTGTGGTTAAGCAGACTGGCCTTGACACTCGTGTCGTGACTTCAATTTTATTTGACAAAAAAATATAACTCCGATTCAGGATAACTTCGTGAAGCATTTGTAATAAATAACAAGACGGAAAGCGCAATGATTATGAGACTAAATTCCGGACAATTATCACCGAATCCAGAATAACCCTTTTGCTCTGTATTTTACCTGTGTTATGAATAGCGTCAGCAACATCTTATTCCTGGCTCGCTTCCACAGCTATAGTTTTCCGGACTCTTCGTCACAGAGCGACCTATTTGAAACGTATATGAAGGGAGGGTAGTATAATAATAATGAATAATTTTTATTTTTACCCACAATTACACAAACCATGAGAGAATCTTTCTTCAAACTATAAAAAAATTAGAAAAAAATAATCATAGTCAAGGTCATAAATCATTTATTTATATAACACAATTGACACTTATGAACGTCAAAGAAAGAAATATTTACATTTACTACCAGTTCTCAAATCAAGGGCGTAGAACGGAAGAGAAGATCTGGCAACAAACTCTCCGCCACTCTTTTTAATCGCCAAGTGTTTTTGTTTTACACAACGTTTGTCAGGAGCTGCAACCATTACACCATGTTCCACATGACATCTTAAGCAATAAATATATTAAAATAAATTAAAAACAAAGATTTTTATCAGATTGTCAAAGATCCTCTATCAGCAGGAGGCATGGTAAAATAGGAGCACGCACTTACATTCTCGTGGGAACAACACGCAAATACATATTCGAAATAACTAACATCACCGCATACACGAATTAAATTACGACCAGTCACCTCAAGTAGCACCCGTTCACGAGTATGACGCATGGTCAGCCATCGCCCCCCTGGCCATATTTTAGAGAAAGAAATAACCCGACGCATGAACACCGCCACAAGCAATGACATTTAAGCTAGCATCCTTGAAATATGGACTTGGCTACATAAGAAAATAATAATAATTCTAGTTATACTGAAACAATTTTATACCACATAGATCACGGTTAATATTAATGTATTGCAAGATATGTTATCCTGTTTTGCTAATTATATAGTATTTCTTTTTACAATATTTTTTGTTTAAATTGTTAAAGCGGTTGAAAAAAATACACGAGTATGTTTGGCAAGATTTTTCTGTTCCACAACTGAGTTATAAAGGCAGTTGCAACGCCACTGTTTAGATCCTACCCATTGAAGTATTTTCGAACCAATTTGACAAAGGGTCCTTCAAGAAAAGAACGTACTAATTCTCAAAAGGCTGGTAATGCACTCGCGATCCCTGACGTGTTCTATATAAATAAATGTTAATAGTTTTTCTTATACATTCAATATATTTATTGCAGTTAAAAAACATTCCGTTAAGAAATATTTTTAAATAGTTGTCTCAGTTTTTCAACATTTTACTGTATGTATAAACGCATCGATTTTGATTGAGTATAATAACAATTCATAAGCATCTCATTGCGTGGGTTATCTAATAACAGAGAATCTTTGATGTAGGCGTATAATTAATTTGAATATGATAATAGTATGGAACAACTTTCTAATTTGTTGTAATACGACACTGATATTTAAATGCATAATAACAGCCTCTTTTTGTAAATTTCACCCTTAATCCTTTATCTAATAGATAATTACCATATATTATTCAAAACATATGCAAGACTCGTTTACATAAATTCGATGTTCAATAGAAATATTCGCTTGACTCAGCAAAATAATTACGAAGAATAAGCTACATAGATATGAAGTTGGCGTTTTGTATGGGAGGAACATAAAGTAGATTTTTTTAATAAAATATATTTAATTAATCAATGTATGTACCATTGCCATCTTATAGTTCATTAATCCCGTTACTAAAAAACATTCTGACGGGAATCAATAAAATCTTTAAAGGCGGTTTCGACTGCCCATCAGAGCTGAATTTTTTACCTTGGAAGAAGTTATTCAAATTTCGAAAAATATTGTGATTTCTTGGAGCAAGGTCCGAGTAGCATGGTAGAGGTCATAGATATTCCAATTGAAGCTCCTCTAATTTGGTAGCAGTCTGCTGTGCAGTGTGTGGATTAGCATTGTCGTGGACCAGCAGTAGCCTAAAGCGACTTACCAGCCTAGGTTGTATCGCAGCTAGCTTTTCCATCATGGTTTGCAGTTGCTGACAATAGACATTTGCCGAAATCGTCTGGCCAGGTTTTTGAAAAACAAATGCAAGTTAACAGTTTCAAAATTGAATTTGGAACTGCTAACCAAGGAGGATATATTTGAGGTCACAGCACGACAAAACGCCAATTTCATACATGAGGACCTAATATATAATATGTAATATACAGTATGTATGGATTCCTTTAAAACACGCGCGGTCTAAATCGAATGTCGTAAAAGATCCACACAAAACATAACACGAGCGAAAGTCAACGCTCGCGAAAAACATCTGAAAACGACGGCCATTGAACTTCCATAATTAAAAATTTACGATATCTACGTCATAGTCTTTGGTCATAGTTAAATCTGACATTTTCGTATGCAATAAAGCGCCGTACTCATTTATGACTCAAAGCAAGTGGCCTGGCATATACCGAAACGCTACATTACTCATAGCTTCGAGGAAGATATTTGATAAAATAGACTACGATTTAATCACTGTTTTGGCTGACTCGGAAATTCCAAAAACTATTACAGACACAGTGCACGCATATAACAACTCTCAGCTGCATTTTCAAATACATACGCGCACACACCCATTCACATACCCATTCAATCACGTATACCTAATGTCTTATGCGACTTGTGTTTGATTAGTTGTAACATCAAAATAACTTTTTTTTCTTCAAAAAACTGATTTTAAAATGCGATGTTATTTTATTATTATTGTAAAGCTTTTATACTTCTTATTATAATTGCTCTCTGCACAGTTGTGTCCAAACCTGAGAAAGTTCATTAGGCCACGCAATGGAATTCGTTCAGGCCACAGAATTGAAGGATTAATAGGAATGCCGTAGGAAAACGTGGATAATAGTGTATACAAGTCCCTGCAAACTAGTTTTACTTATTAATAGTATTTCTATTAATTTCAAATGAATCTTGCTAGTATTGCGTTTAATCTAAAATTATTATTAAGCCTTTATTGCTGACATCCAGTATAACATATAAACACGTGTTTTTGTTACATATTCTAACTTAATCCAACACATCATGTGCTGGTTTTGGTTACCAGCGTATCTTCCTCTTTTCCTTTCTCTATCTCCTGTCCTTTCCTATCTCTCGTCATGTGCCCGGTCCAGGTCCAATTTCAAATAAATTCAATATTTATACTGTCCCTTTAATCTTATATGATCGATAAAGGTTTATAAAAGAGTCGATGAAGGTTTATAAAAGAGCCGATAAAGGTTTAACGGTTACTAGAGCAATTTAGTTCAAGTTTAATTTCACCCTAGATTTATGAAGCGCTTACAAAGTCTTTTAAGGCTAATAAGCGATTTGTTATCTAATCCGGAATTAAATTTCCTACGTAACATTCACCCTCTTTTAATATACCAGTCTGGTAGAGATACTCGTAGATATTCATTACTGATATTTTGATAGAAGACTTTGAGTTTGGCAGAGAGTGAAAACGGTAACATAAATTCCGGTAATCGATACGGAATTAAATTAAATGGAATAATTTATTTTTAATTTGCATATATACCCTTACGATAAAACACCTTTAAGCAACTAAATGTGAGTATTTTCCGCATTGTTTAACTTCTTCTTAACTCTAAGTTTAGAATTCAAATCATACAGCAATTTCTATTAAGCGTGAAACGAAGATATGACTTCGCACTTACTAACTTTTACCCATATAATTCTGGATTTAATGAAGTAAGTATATTATGCAAGAGTTTAATAACATGTTATTAACTCTATTTATGCATTTCATTATACGTTATATATAAAAACTTTTTGAACTAGTTTACGATTATGCTTAGTGGCGCGTGACTTGATGATCTCATGAGATTTAACCCCGGGCTGTGTACTAATGGATATTAGCAAACATCTTGTAAACATACCACAAAAGCGGCACGTGTCAAGTACAGAAGGTTGACCTTTGATGATCTTCTTGCCAATAAAAAAGCACTCAAAGAAAGCAGATTCAATGTGAGGACAAGACCGCCATAACGGTTAATAGAGTGACTCAATTATTTTATCTATTATGTAAAATTCAAATCTGCATAAATTGCTCGTTAACGATAAGGTTCGTTGTCTGCTATTAATAAGGTTTTAGATTGTTTGAACATACTTCTTATCATTCCGCCATTAGAACCCATAACCACTGAACCATCGAGAACTAAATAAAATAATTTATAATAGATAATTCTACTCGTTTCTTTTGGGCACTTTTATTCCACGACTTTGTGGAAGCAGCTTCCCACTGAAGCGTTTCCTAATTAATTCGACTTAGAGTCCTTAAAGAAAAAAGCGTACCAACTCTTAAAAGGCTGACAAAGCGTTCTGGTATTGAGTGTCCATGGGCGGTATCACTTAGCGTATATTGAACCAGTAACAGAATTGCTAATTAAAACTTTCGCGAAACTTTATATTCCTATACTGATACAAACGATTATGGTTGCCTAGCAACGAATCAACAAATATAAAGTGATTCACACAATCACATGTTTATTATATTATATTATATCTTACTTAACAAGGATTTTCTGAAATTATTATATTCTGATAAATAAATGAATTTTGCTTTGTATCAGACAGTTACAAAATATCTTAACAAAAATGTATTTATTTTATCTGTATAAGCCACGCGCGTTCCTAAAAGGGGACAGAGACCACAAACTTTTACTTCCTACCGTCGTTACGCCCATATACCTTCCTGGTGGAGGTGGTGGAAAGTGGAGGAACCACTTTCATAATGTTCATCGCAGTCTTCGATTATGTATGCATTTGACCTGCCCTTTTTCAAGTACATTCTAAATCCGTTCTAAAAACGCACGAGTAGGTTGTGCCCTCACCATACACTATCGTTATGTGTAATATATAAATATACATTAACGAGGGCCAGAAGGCTCGCGAGTTGCCGTGCAAAGGAGGTTTGTTTATATGTGTCGAACAGATATAATTTTTACCCATATACTACATAGACATGACTTATGTCTGAGAAATATCAATGGTGTTGTTTTTGTCTGCATCTGAAGCGAGATTTACGTAAATACACTGTCACCTGTCACATTGCAATAAGAGTAAAAATATTTGCTTGACTCATTAACTGCGCAAGACTATGATTTATGCTCGTCGAGTATATGCTAGCGCGATTCACTAAATGACGCACTGATCGTGTTTCACTGCACCAAATATAGGCGCTCTTTGGTATTTATTCTTTTGTTTTAAAATTGACTATCAAAACGCTAGAGTCGCTTGAATTTGGCTCTAACGGATTTTTAATTTTACGGGTTAATTTACAACGTTTGAACCAACTTAGCTACAACTGCGCTTCTATTTAGCGTCTTGTAATTGTGAATCGCCATACAATAGACGTGAATTCGCGTTATAGTTGTATTAATTTGTATGTTTCTTAAGCGTTTTTGCTTTTCACGTCACGTAGCTACATCATTATGTTCACATTTAAATTCGACAGACGACGAAATTCTTATACAGTGACGTATATTTCCTGAACGATTGATTGATGGTTTTACTTATGTCCATTTGTGTGCCTACTTTTGGGCAGCCAGATTACGATTCGTTGGGCATAAATTATAGTGCAGGTCCCAAAATAAGTGATATCCATTTCCGTTTTTAATGGTTCTCTTCGCTTATAAGACTGAATAATATTGTATAATAGAATGCGGAAAACATTAAACAAATCTGCTAACTTACGTCTGGAAACTGATTTGAGTAATACCAAATAATCGTGCAATATTTTTACATATATGTAAATTTATCTACGACTTAAAACGCAATGTTAGGTATCAGATAAAACCATTTTATCGTTGAAGTTAATAGAAATAATATTATAGTTAATTCTATAATCCCCAAGTTCTACGCATAATGCGAGATTTCTCAAACAATAATTATTTTGGACTGTTCAGATAAACAACATTTGGACTATCTATTACCAAATGTTTTTCTAATATAATAATTTGGATGTCGATGCTTTATATATAACACACAAGAACAAGTTAAAGAATTTTCATTACTAGGTATAACAATAGACACAAACATAAACTGGAAATCACACATACAAAAAATAAAATCAAAACTATCAAAATTTTTATATGCTTTCCGGGAAATTAAAAAGACTACGGACCTGAAAACCGCTCTAACTACCTACTACGCCTATGCGCATGCATGGCTAAACTACGGTGTAATAATGTGGGGAAATAGCACCGACGCACCAGCACTATTCACAACTCAAAAAAAGTTAATTCGGATCATAGTTAACATAGAACAAACAGACAGCTGCAAACCACATTTCATAAAACTAAACATTATCACTCTACCCTCATTATACATATTGGAAATCTGTAAATTTGCCCATACACACAAAGAATTATACACCACACGCGAAGACATACAGACAAGATATACACTTCGACACAAAAAACGCCTAAACCTACCATCTTCCCGATTACAAGGGATCATCAAGCCCACTAGTCATGTCAATCAAAATTTATAATAAACTACCGGAGACACTAAGAAATGAAAAAAAGATACATATATTTACAAACAAACTAAAAAAACTTCTTATACGTAAATTTTATTATAGCGTTAATGAGTACCTAGAAGATAAAAATATAGCTTAATTTCATGATTATTAATCCCTAAATATACAAAATTCAATAAATAAAAAAAATTTATTCTATGTAATTGGTACTAGCCGGGAGTGTGAAGTTTTATGTGCTATTTTTTATTGTGTTGCTATTAGCTATGTTATATAGGTTTCATAATGCCTTCTTTTGCTGTGCCCTAACAGGGTCCATAATATTGTACTTAGCTTTAAGCCTCATAAACATCTTTTGTAAACGTTATGGAATGCAAATAAATACATGAATATATAAATGCACTTATAGTTAAAAATATAAAAAAAAACTTTCAGTGATTTATTTTATTTATTTATTCAGATTGACCATACACACATAATATTATATCTGTATGACAATTTAGGTAAACCTAAATGTTACAAAAAATATACAATTAGAATACCAGAAAATTTTGTAAAGCAAAAAAAAAAATTACCAATTATTATCTGCAGCTCCACGCACTGCATACTGTTGTCATTTTTAATAAACACTGGTTTCTATTAAATAAAAGAAAAAGCAAATGATGAGCTTTATTGTGGATGTAGTCCATGCTAGCCAAAATTTACAACTTCTTCACAATTAACTTCTGATCGTACTGAAAGAAGAATTGTGTGAAAATCAGCATGACTTAGATCTAAGTGACCTTGCTAATACAGTTTCATGATAAATGATCCCACGTGACTTTATATTACACCTTCTGTATTATGGTTCTCCACCATGAGAAAATACAAGCGAATAGCTAAAAGTATTGCAATAAAATAAACACTTTTGAGAAGCCCTTGAAAAATATTTCTCCGGAATCGTTAGGTTTTAAAACATACTTTAAGACATTTCAAAGCGCTCAAGTTGTCTGCAGAAGGTCAGGGTAGTGTCAGATGTTTTTCTCAAAGCTGTATAACTCTTTTGAAACTGGTGATACTAGTTGATGTCGACTCGAGACATTCATCAATCATGTCGATATTTTATAAAAATAGCTACAACATTATTTATGTGTCTGGAAGAATTCCTGTTCGCGGACTTTTATACACACAATAGTAGATGCTTGCTATTTTTATGGATTAAAAAATAAATTGCTATGTTCTCTTGTAAATAAAAATTACGAGGAAGCGTAAGAGGGTTTTTATCAGGAGATCGATTCTTCACAAATGTAGTTCGTGATGAATAATTATACTATTGTCAGTATAAAACTTTTCCTTGAGTGGTGTTGAGAACATCTGTATATGTAGTTCCCACCTGGGAGCAGGAAGAGCGATGTGTAGATGTAAGTCTTTTAAGGGAGATACCCTTTTTTGTGTACAAAAGCGCTATGTAATATTAAGGTCAATTGAAAGCATCGTATTTCTATATATATGATTCCACTATTTAACTTCTTATAATTACTATTTTTATGAACACGTTATTGGTGCATCAATAAACAGTTTGCTTATTTCAGGAATTGATGAGCGATTAAAGAGGCTGTACACCTCATTAAAGCATATTTTTTGACAATCTATAATGTTTATCATCGACATAACATACTCCACAATCCTCAACCCCTAGTTATGAAATTTACATATATGTTGACAATGAATCGTGGCCATTCTGCGTGGAGGTTTTGGCTAGCCATTTTAGAAGCTCCAATACATTCACACTTCTTAGAATTGGCTCCACAGTGCTTAACAACAAGATATGTACTAACAAACTTCACGGCATTATATATTATATTACAAATTGGCTTACGTAAGCCCTTCTTTGCAAACGAAGACTGAACTGATAACAATATACTAGAAACATTAATTAATTATCACATTTTTCCTCACTTACATTTACCGTTTTATAGATGAAAACAACAAATATGTAGGTTAGTTTGAGTACTAACAGAATACTCAGGAAACATAAAATATCGTGAGATATCCCAAAGTAGGTGAAATGATTCACATATATATCGCGATGTCGAAGGTCTAAGGTCGAAACAAGATTGAATTCTGATTTATTGCTGTTTTAAAAATCCATACATAATTCATAATTTATTAGTTATTGATAAGTAGCGACCCGCATGGCTTTGCTATCACACTGGAGGACATTCTAAGTCAAGATGAACCTGTTTTATATCCAACGATACATGCTTTGTAATACCATTTCCCCCTGTAAGGTCTCCTAAGGAACCACCATATCATATACAGATAAGGATTGTCGATTCGAATCGTCGACGACCATTACCTTTCTGAGCGGCGTGATCTTCGGAGTTGCATAGAGATATAGGGTCACTCTGCATCTTCTATCGCATTTACCATGGATAGTGTTCAGAAGAGATGTTCAGACTAATACCTGCAGTTGAGATTCATCTTCGAACGTCGAAGTAGAATACGAAATTACCGTATCACCTCGACGTCCGTCGTTCCACAACCTTAACGTTTTTTAAGGCAATATTTTCGGCGCATCAAAACCATGTGAATGCAGCTGCTCAATGAAGTATTTCCGAACCAGTTCGACTTAGGGTCCTACAAGAAAAGAGCGTACCAATTCTTAAAAGGCCGGCAACGCACTCGCGAACCTTGTGGCATTGAGAGTGCCCATGTGTGGCGGTTTCACTTAACATCAGATGAGCCTGCCTGTTCTATAAAAAAGAATACTAGATTTAACAGTCAATCCTAATTCACTTTGTTCTTGCTTCCACGTGGTAAATGCATATGTAGTAGATCTTTTTAAATCACTGGTTCTCTTAATCCTCGAGATAACTCTTCGGACACAAATATATTTTGAAGAGGGTCTTTGCCTCAGAGTTTTTTTTTATTAGGTAGGATCAGCCTCCTGAGCCTGACATGTAACCGATTTTTGGGAGATATGCTGATGTAAGCAAGCATTATATGCGACTTGATTTGAACGCACAACCTCAGGTAGAGTACCGGCTATATGAAACAAATTTAGTACAGATAATTTCAATTGATTCGAATGACTTTTTTATTATTATTAAACCTTTATTGATGACACACAGAATAATATATATTTTTTTTAGTTACACAACTTAATCTAGTATATCAGATGTATCGGTTTTGGTGATCAGCGGGTCCTGTGACACATAGGCCTCTTCCAGCTGTTTCCATCATTTTCTATTGTTAGTCCAAGTTGTGCCTGCCTTAAGCTAAATCGACACCATACTTCCATTATTTTCTTCCTTTTTTTAAATATTCTTTTTTGATATTCTGCTAAAAGCTGTATATTTTGGAAATCCTTCCAAGCACAGTTTTAATGACGAGCAATTAGAAAAACTACAAAGGCACATATTTAGGGCGGACGTGAGAAAACCTCGAAATATGTAACCTCGTAAATTATTCACAGTTTCAAACATTGTAAACTGTACTAAAGCATACAAGTCACTACAATAATATCAGTTTTGGAAACGAACTTATTTCATACAAATTGTTTACTACCGGAATTCGTTTTGAACGATATATTCGTCACTATTTAGTACAAACACCATCCACGGATCGTTGCTACATTCTCCATACAAAAATATTATCTATTATGTTAACCGTTACGTATAGTTAGTGGTAAGGAATATCGATATATGTCTGTACATTTCATGTTCGACAGCGTGGAAATAGGATAAAAATAATATTATATTTTATTTCCTTTTATTTCGCTGTGCAATATTTGTCTATGGAGACAAATGTCGTAAAGATCTAACAGAAGTACAAGTTTATTCTTAAAATAGGCTTATAAAAAGCTAAATATAATATTCTCGAAAACAAGACAATTCAAATAGATATAATTTAATGGTGTTAACATTAATATTTCCGTATTTAAATTATAAGACGATCAAAGCGATGTTCACTAACAAACAACAAACATAGCAGACTATGCAAGAAAGGACAGACCACAATAGGACTAACGAGCTGACAAACTCTGTCCCTAATTAGAAAGTTTATTAATCTGTGGTAACGATGTTATGAAACAATTTTTGACTAAAATTTAATTAAACTTTAAAAAGTATTAAGATATAAAGATGCATGTGGTTTAAATTCATTTTGTGTTAATAAAATTGAAATAGAAAGAAATGCTCTGTTTATTTACATAAAACGCATATTAGCTATTTACAAATAGTTTGAATTTCGACATATCAGTGATAGACGATGGAGTTTTGGCGAGGACTTAAATAAAAAATGCTTATTTTTATTTATTTATTTATTTATTTACACTTCGTTACACTACAAAATAAAAATAAAAATTAACATAATTAAATCAAAAGGAGGGCAACTGGCGGCCTTATCGCTTACGAGCGATCTCTTCCAGGCAACCACTGTGAGTAAAGAAAAAAAATAAATGTATTAAATAAGATAGGCAAGTAGTGCAAAATACATGTAATACACAGTTATTAAACACAACTAAACAGGAATAAAATATTAAAGATACATTAAAGAGTAAAAAGACACATAAATCACGATAATTTAAGATAAGTCTCACGTCAGTTAGTAGTTAGTAAGAAAGTTCGGGATACGATGTGGACAGGTAATGTTTGTACAGAAGAAATTTAAAGGAAGATAAAGAAGGAGCTAAGCGAATAGGGACGGGAAGTGAATTCCATAGCCTAACTGCGGAGACCTTAAAGGAATCGCCAAGAAAGGAGGAGTTATGAGATGGGATTTCAAGGGTATAATTTTCGGAAGAGCGTAAGCTATAGTTATGGGCTCCCAAAAAATTGAAATCATTTTTGAGATAGGAAGGAGTTTTAGGGTTGAACAGGATGGAATATAGGAGATGAAGAACATGAGCATCGCGTCGCTGACGAATTGGCAACCAGCCTAGCCGCTTACGGAACGCAGAGATATGATCGTACTTTCTTAGACCGAATATAAATCTGATACAGAAATTTTGGAGACGATCCAGTCTATTTAGCAATTCCTCGTTAAGATCGGAGGAGCAGGAATCGGCGTAGTCCAGTAAAGGCAGGAGGAGAGATTGCGCCAGTGAGGTTTTGGTACTAAAGGGAAGAAAATTACTAAGACGTCGAAGGATACTGGAGGCACCGTATAATTTTCGGCTAACTTCTTTAACATGCTGCTCCCAGGATAAATTTTGATCAAATAAAACCCCCAAATTTTTTACTGTACGGCTAAAATTTAAAATTACACCATCGATATGGATAGGGGATATCCTGGCCCAATCAATTCTCGTCGTGAAATAGGGGCTGCCAATAATTAATACCTTACTCTTTTTGGGATTGATTAGAAGACCAAATTTTTTACTCCAGTCAACTATCTTTGCCAGCTCATTGTTGGTAGATTGTATGGCTTGCGGGAGATCATCGAGACTTGATTGTACGTAGATTTGAAGATCGTCAGCGTATAAATGAAAATTAGTTGAAAGTCGGAAAGTTAAGGAGTTAATATATATAGCAAAAAGAAGAGGAGAAAGTACGCCACCTTGCGGAACGCCAGATTCAATCAAACTCCACTGAGATATGCAATCGCTTGTCTTAATACACTGGCGGCGCCCATTAAGATAGTTAGAGAACCAGTTAACAGCATGAGAAGAAATATTAATAGATCTAAGCAACCCCATTAGAATTTTAAAATTAATAGTATTAAAAGCGTTGCTGAAATCTAGCAGTGTGAGAATTGTGAGTTGTTTGTGGTCCATGCCTTCGCGAATATCATCGGCTACTCTGACCAGAGCAGTAGTAGTGCTATGTCCAGGTCGAAACCCAGACTGAAGTGGATTCAGTATGGAATTTTTGTTTAGGAAATTATTTAATTGCTCATGTATGAGGCGTTCAAGTACCTTGGATAGAAATGGCAGAATCGAGATGGGTCGAAAATCTGAAAAAGTACTAGGATTAGCCTTTTTGGGGATAGGGATGATAAGTCCATCCTTCCAGCAAGAAGGAAATTCACCTATAGAAATGGAAAAATTAAAAATATGTGTGATTACAGGAAGTATAAGAGAGAGAATAGGTATGATCATAGCACGACTAATCAGGTCAGAACCAACAGCGTTGGAATGAATAGAAGAAATACTCGATTCAACTTTCTGACTAGAGAATTCATCGAAAGAGAAAGATGGAAAACTAGGACGAGGGAGAGATGATATATACTCAAGTGTTAAGTCCAGATCGATATTACTTGAAGTGGAGTGAGAGGTAAAATGGGCGTTTAGGCTGTTTACGTCGATATCGGGAGTCATGGCAGTACGTGGTGGCTTACCGATACCCAGAGATTTTAAAAATTTCCATATTTTTGAGGGATCCCCATTAGACACTGAGTCGTGAATGTGTCGTCTCTGCGCATCGCGACAACGCGTGTTGCAACGGTTGCGCAAGGTTTTGTAAAATACATGTTCCTTATCCGTTTTGGCTGTTCTCATCTTGGCCTTAGCACGGTTTTTTTGTTTAATCAAAGATTTGATTTCATCGTTGAGCCAAGGAGCAGGTAAATGCTTGAGTTTAACGGGCCTCAAAGGAGCATGTATATCATAAAGATTAGTGATGGAGGCATTTAGTAAATCAACTTTACCATTGAGGGTGGGACACTCGTAAATCGTGCTAAAGTCAATTCTGGCCGCATCTATAAGCAGACGCTCGGTGTCGATCGCAGCAAAATTACGCCTAAGGACTACGGTGGGTTTTAGTTTAGGAGGTTTAAGATTGAGAGACAAATAAATGAGGTCGTGATGAGAAAAAGCAACAGCAGGAAGTTGGCCATGGTTGGTAACTAGGTCAGGAGAAGAGGTAAATATAAGGTCCAATAAGGAAGGAGTGGAGCCTGGGACTTTGTGTGTGGCATTAAGTGGCAGGTTATGAAGATTATAAGATTCGGTGATGGAGAGCAACTTTATAAGAGATAAAACAAAAGTGAAGTTAATAATCAACTTTCTTTCTCTATGAAAGTTATTAAATAATTTCTCTTGAATTGTCTATAGTAAAAGTAATTGGATATATCATGTATTTGATAATAATATTTTTACGAAATAACTTTGTGTCATTATTAAAGAATGTCATCTGTTCCTTCAAAACTTTTTAAAAATAAATTCACAATAAAAACCAATACTTTAATGTTTTTAGATGCTTTTTATAATTCGTACCCATTATAAAAAAATAATATTGTAGTAGGAAAAAGTGCGTTTTATCTTAAGAATGTAATGTATCCAATTCCTTTTACGTACAAAAAATATTAATCTTAATCCAGCCACCCAGCTTAAATTATGCCTTAATTTATAGATTAAAATATTAATTTAGTTTCATGCATGCTACTAATGGTTTGGAAAAACAATTTGTGGTCAGCGGTTTTATCTTGTGCCATAAAACTATATACATCGGGTATAAACATTTTATACGCGTAATAAACAGGTAATTAAGGGAAGCAACAGCTTTATAGCAGCTCAATAGCTAAAAATCTAACCCTCTGATTCATAAGATGTACCTCAAAAATCCATTCTTTTGTCTTTGCTCAGTTCCCGAATTCGTCAAATATTATCTATAAATCAATTCAAACATCACGCGAAGCTGCTGAGTGCTTACTATATTATAAATAATTTTAGTGCTTTATGGAAAAATATTTGGAAGAGGTAAGGACGGCAGAATCTCTTAGAGGCGATCAACATCCAACACTATTTTAATGTAAAACCATTGCAAACAGCGATCCTTGTGGTATCAACTTATCTTGTTGAAATTTTTTTAACAAATTACTTACTTAATTTGAGACAATGAAAATAATTTATTTTAAGTCCACCAAGCTATTTCGTGACAAAAATTAGCAAAGCTTTCCGAAATTCCTTACAGTTTTGACATATCACTAAACATTTTTCCCGTTAAATCACTATAAAATTTGTTAGCGTTTGTTCATATCAAAAACGCTTTCAGTTTTTGCTTTAGACTTTAAAGCTTTTAAAGCAATCTAGTTCTAGGAACACAGACGTCTTGTTAACCGTGTGATTTCTTTTAGGTTAAATAATTTTCATTTACTTTTCAAACTAGCCTGCTGTACCACAAAGAACGGTGGCCGTCGATACACAATCTTATACTAGAATAATAAGTCCTGAGTACATACCTCGTTACAATATCTTCTTACCAGGAAGAAAGGAACACAATATTATCAGCCGCAAGGATTTGGAGAAATTCTATTAGTTTGGGAACAAAGAGAGGTTATGCTAATATCTTGCCTCACGATAGTTCTCAAAAACGCACTAAACACTCACTATAACTTGAAACTTTAGTTAACTATAAAAAGTCGTATAAGCGTAAACGAATGCATATAATGAAATTTTGAATTGCTCAGAAATGTAAAATATATTTAACATTATATTGCTTCATTAACTTGTTTTGATTTATATGCAAATATAAAAAAGTGCGTGCGTACAAACTAGAAGTAAAACTTCTTTGTAAATTAATTATTATTACGGTAAAAGCCCCAATAGATAATCATGGACCAGTATATGATCACTCCATATATTTGTATATCTATATTCATATTGTTTACATACTGTATACGTGCTAATAATAATAAATAAAAATCTGTGTTTTTGCACATGACGTTATGCGATCGAATTACCATTTAATGTTCTACTATAAATACATCAACCAATAGCGTGTATTTTTTCTCGATCTCCCTTTCTCACTCTCTCTCAATCTGTCTTTCCCTTTTCTACGACAAAAACGTACACACCTCCGTGACATTTCATCCGTAAACATTTTACCCTCATGTGCCTAAAAAAGTTTCACTTCAAAAGTTAAAAGTAAGTTCTAAAAAACAATCTGTTTGTTTCCCTCGAGCTTACACGCTTATCCCGAATTTATAGCAAACCTTAACTGAACTTAACATTGAAATAGAGCGTGTAAGCGTCTTGCACCGATCAAACTAAAGTGCCTACTCATCCATCTCTTTTCATCACAGCGTAAATGTAAGTTGATATAATGAGACGGAAGTAAGTAGTAAGTACTCCAGTTAAAACTGTGCCAATCAATTTCATTTTTTATAAATATTCATTCCAAATCACGCTTCAGTCTCTGAAAGAGAAACGAAACGTGCACCAAAAATATTTTTTTGGTGCACGTTTCGTTCACCAAATATACAACCAAGAATTGGTTCAGCTCCTGGACTTATCGTGATTTGTTATTTTACCAAATCATGTCGTAAAACATAACAGTAAAATACTTCAAAAAACTTCGCAGTCGTATTCGAACCACTACTACTACTGTTTCCCGTATCTCATACTTACAGTCAGAATCCTTATTAAAAAATATATTTGATTACTTGTGTTTAAAGGAAAACTTTTAAACTACGTTATGTCCAAATCCCAAATCATGTTCATTGCAAGAAATCACTAACGCTCAGTTTCAGAATGGACTGTCAATGTTCTGACGAAGCGAAGTAAGTTTTTTTGTATTGAGTTTTAATTATGTTTAACAACACACGAAACCCTGTTTTTAATGATAGTTTTAGAATATAACTGAGTTGGGATTTGTCACTTTGTGTTTCTAAACGCTTATGTATTGATATAGAACATCAATTTCAGTAATTAAATCACCAATTGATTAACGCGACAAATGTGTCTAAATAGCGTCCGCGCTACAACTTCCTGCTGTGAATCATTATCGTATCTAAATAATTAGGGCAGTGTTATTGCATGAACTTTCGTCAATTATTAATACATCCTAAATAGATCCCGCACTAAATAGCTATTCCTGTAAATGTTTTACTTATAAAAAAATAAAACCAATTTTAGAGGAAAACTTATTAACAAATTTAACTAAAGCCTTTTTAGTTTTGTTTATTGTATATAGTTTATTTAAACAGATGTATATCGGTATATCTATATGAAACGTAACTTGTAATTAAAAAAACATATTTTTATTTATTTATACTTCGTTACCATAATATACATAATTATACAAATAAAAAACAAAAAGTAGGTTACATAAGTTATTAGGCAACGGGCGGCCTTATAGCTAACAAGCGATTTCTTCTAGGCAACCCTAATATGGAACAATAAAAGAAAGGAAACACCTACAGAGGGTAAAGTACAAGAAGTGTATAATTAATTAACAAAAAAAACTCAAAATAACATGCAACTATAACTAAAATTAAATAAAATGAAATCCAAAGAAAAAATATAAATAAAAATATGTATAAACAGACATGTAAAAGCTCTGCCAAAGGTTAATTGACTCACAATTAATATATATAAGTAGCTAATTACGAGGCAGAAGAAAAATGAAAACTATATATAATTTGAGCAAATATAAACTTATTTTTTTTCAACTGATGCCACACGGGCCAGTGTTCATCTAATTTAAGATGTAAAACAGAAATTATTTAACACATAATTCATGGAATGTATTGGCAGCCTTACCTTCGTACTACAAAAAATGGAAGATAACATTAGGTAAAACGAACGATATATAAATATAATAACAGTAAGAACGAAAACCTCTTAGAGTATTGGAAGCCAATGACAACAGTTTTAAAGATCCCTTCAGTATTTTAATAGCTATAGATGTTCTCTGACCGAGAGCGATTGTAAATCTTGTCACTAGCAATTAACTCAAACATTACATAATTGAGAACACTTTTGAACATGTGCGCTTAGAAATGTTATTTATTTGAGAAAACCGTTGACATTTAGTTCTGGGTTGTGGTAACTGTATATATATTAACTGATTCATTCAGAATGTGTTTTTTAAAGATAGAAGAAGTGTTTATTTTGTTTTAAACGCGTCAACGTCAAATGTTTCGCAACATAAAATAAATAAATATAATTCAGTGGCGCTACAATGTTTTTAGGTCTGGGCCTCAGATTTCTGTATCTGTGATCAATTGTCAGTCTAATAGGCAAGTAGGTGATCAGCCTCCTGGGTCACGTCGACTGTTTGGATCTAAGGCAAGTCGGTTTCCTCGCGATGTTTTCTTTCACCGTTAGAATGTTAATGACATCAGGGATGTGAGTCTCACGCTGAAGCCACTTGGCCATCACAATAACAAATTGAATAATAATAATAAATTGAAATACATTCAAGACAAAAATGTATGTGACAGTTTAGTACCCATACATAAGTTTTTGCATGAAATTAATATTTTATTCCTATACGCGAACATGCGGACCTATGTGTATAAAATAAGGTAGGATTATGGCTTCTATGATAAACTTATTAAAATTTAAAATCTAAAACAACCATTAAATCTTAATGAACGATTCAGTTGGTTGAAAGGATTTAACGGTATACCCAAATTACCATCGCATTATTCAGCTACGAACGTGCTCAGACTAAATATTTAGTTAAATTTTATCAAACTTTAGCCAAACAATTTGTCTTATCGACTTGAAGGAACTAATTTGAATTTGTAATGAAACTATCGTTATTTACTGCATAAATATTGAATGCAATCCTAACGTTTTAATTTGATTAAAAGCATCGAATATTTTAATATAAATAGTCTCGATAGCGGCAAGAATTCTTAACTTATTACTTTGAGTTTGTTGGGAAAGGATACTATCTGTGTAGCCAAATGAAGTCTTACGCGCTAACTGTCAATCGTTCGACTGTCGGCAAATAAAAATTTAAAGTTACAGGCTTGCCACATTAGTGAAAAAAAATCTATTTGCCTAGTTGAATGACAATCATAATATTGTATTCATATAAAAGTCATCTTTATCCGTTATTGATACTCAACTATAACAGTGGTAGTAGTCAAATTTAAGTATTTTAATTAACCAAGCAAGACCAAAATAGTAGCTGAAAGTATAACGAACACTAAATATTAAAAAGTTCTTAATAAAAGGTATTATCATAAATTATGCGTTTACAAGATTAAGTTTAATATTTACTATATAAGATTACCTAATTATAGTCTACGGCTTCACTACACTTGCTCAAGTAAGTCGGTTAATAACATGCTTTCTGAAGGGATTAAAATAAACACAAATTTAAATTTTAAGCACTGCATTAAATTGTTGAATTACACAATTATAAGTAATTTTGTGATATCTTGACATATTAAGACTGAGTTCCAACTTTAATACTTCACTGAGGTACAACGTATGCAGCTCTCCACGGCTCCAGTACGACCTCATATGAGTATGTAATACTGTTCACATCTCTTGGCTGATGCTCCTAAATACCAGCTTCTTCCTTTTGACCGAACTCAGTGAAGGGCTTTTCGAATTGTCAATCAGCAACATATCGTCTTGATTCTCTCTCTCTACGCAGAGACATTGCTCTATCTATAATCTCTGCTCTGAAGAATTGTTTGATTTGTTCCTTCCAGCCTTATTTCAACACCGTACGAGCCGTATCAATTGAAAATTTCATCAGCATCAGCTTGATGACTGTAAGTCTTCTACAGTCCGCGTCGCAAGACAGTTTCTTTTCCAAGGTTGCGAACTGTGGATTCAACTCCCCATAGGGGTCTTCCCTGAGAGATAAGACCTCCAACTATTCAATATAAGAGTGTAGTCCTCCCTCAAAGGCCGGCAACGCGCCCGCAAGGAATGGGTGACCATGGGCTGCTATCTCGGCTACTTCGTAAAATTTATAACATTCATTACCATGACACAGAAGTTACAAATGAATAATACTAAAGTTATTATTAAAAATGGTCAAGTCAAGCCTGCCATCTTATGAAAGAATTCGATGTCAACACTAATTTAACTAAATTTATATAATACCGCTTTCAACAGAGATATTCTCCCCAAGTGTTCCAATGTTGCTAGGTTTCATGACTGACTCTTTGCACAGTATACAAGTGAGCCTGCTCGCTTGCCGCCGGTCCAGTAAACAAAATAGAATAATTAATTATATTTACTTCTAATCTCGTAATATTTTTTTGTAAAAATTCTTCTTTTTTTCAGGTACGGTCTAACACTTGAGAAACAGCAAATGTAGGCCACGTTCCAGAAAAGTCTGAATTGACGGCATTCATAAAATACCATACGCTTTCGCATCCCAACTGGGCCATTTGACTTCGTAGTAAGGCAAATATTGATCTAAGGATCTATAAACCTACTAAAGAGCGGGACCACCCATGCAATTTCGTAGAAGCTCTCGCAGACAGACAAACAAAACAACATGAATGATAGACGTCTATTTTAGTAGCGTTATTTCCAGAGTATGTGGGACATGTCTTATTTGAGTTATATCATAGTCTCTTATTATACTAATTATCTTTGTTTGAGTTATAGCTATATGCAGTCCTTTAAATAGATTTGGGCATTTGTGAATTCAATAATTAAGGTAACAAAAGGAAAGAATTGTAGCTAATTGGTTGCTTATTCTTCATCATTTCTATTAAATAAATCATTATTTTTTTATTAATTAAAATTACTCTTTAATTTCTTCACTGTTAATAAATCAAATACAATGTTGTATTACAAAACCGTTTCTTATTGGGAGCTTAATCAATACACCTTAAATATTTTTAGATGTTAATAACACATGTAGTTGTACTATTGTACTTATCTAGGAACGTGATTTTATAGAACGGGGGCTAATGGGCAGGAGGTCCATCTGCTGTTAGTGATACCGACGCCCTGGACACACTGCCGCAAGGCTGGAAATAGCGTTGCTAGCCTTACAGCTTTAAATTTGACTACGCTATATTTAGAAAATGATTAGTCATGGCGTGCGTATGCAAAAAAGTATAAAACTTCTAAAAGCTGACATTTTTAATATCGATGGCTTAGATTTTTGTAATTCTTAGACTGTAATTTATTATACTGTTATTACAGCAAAAAGAATTTGCAAAATGTAACGGCGATCTTCGCAACGGAGTTATCTTGAATGAAATGCGGCGGATGCAGTCACGGATAAAAACTAATAGATCAATGATAATGCAACTGTATCACGCAAAGGAACTGGTTTTATTATGTTTCTTAGAAAGACCGCTTTGATACATCCGTTAAATAAAGTATATTATTTCATTTAAAGAACATTTAGGCGACTATTGTTTTTATTTATCGTGATTTTTCAAATAATTCAAAACGTAATGCGTAATTTTTCCCTGTGTTAATTAACACGCCTTTTTACTGTAAGAAGTATTCAATTCTATTCCAAAGATCACGCAGATATATACGGAAGTTTACCTATAGTGTAAATTACGAATAAAGGCAACGCACCCATCAACATAGGTGTACGTGGGCTGAGGCAGCTGCCTTTTATGGCTGCTTCATAGGCTCGTTTGTCTATGAAAGAACACCAAAAAGTATCTCAAACTTTCTACTAGATTTTTCATTTTTTATTAAATCTCAAACAACACACATGTTAAAATAAGGAAAATATTATGAAAATATGTTATAGAAAGGACATGAGAACTGAAAAAGGCGCAGCGCTAACCAGATCCATGCAACTTCCACACAATCGAGTAGCGTCAATATCGCAACACAACTTACGAGGGTTCTATTTCTACTAAAAAAACCGAATGGGCCAAGCATCCCCAAATATACATTGTAAATACATAATTATGTAGGAATAAACAACATAATAATAACAGATATTAACACAGAAAGGTTTCTAAAACGTTTCATGTTGAAACATATTGTACCGAGTAAAATGATTAGTAACGGTTGTTTTAGGCACGTAACTAGCAAGTAGCAAGTTCTCACTTAACGCCACACTAATTGGATAATTTTCCTTGCGAATGTTACGCAAATTGTTCGCGCGATGAAAAACAGTTTTAAGAAAATTGCGTAGGCTAAAGATCTTTTATGGCACTTGTATCTATAATGCGTGGGTTTATTGACAAAACCTCATTCAAAACTATTAACAACTGATAAATATTATAATAATTTGTTGTTAGTGTTATTCGGGTTTTATAGTCAATTTAAATATTTACATAAATTCCTATTTTAGTAGCGATTCTGCATGATTCACCAATTTAATACTTTTAAGAATAAAATTTTATAGTATTGAACTTAAATGACCCTAATCCTTGGGATTGATTTGCTCTAGTTCAAACAATTTGTACGACTCAAAACTTAGCGATTATAAAGAGTGGTGGTAAGTTTCTTGCCCGCTCTACGCCCTTGACTTGCGACTGGTTTACAATTAATTTAACTTCTTTTCTGACGTTCATAATTGTACTAGTTTAGCTTAAGTTTGAGTTTGAATAAGCGAAAATGATGTAATAATTGATTACGTTTTTGCGCATAATGCTAACCGCCCACAGGCAATACATTATTTCATACATAGATCTTGTCATTATTTATATAGATTATATGGTCTTTATTCAGACAGCTGATATCCCAAGTTACAAAAGTGAAAATTCCAGTTGGAATCTACTATGGTAACTTTGGTCCACACCCGAATTCAAACCCGTCGTGGGTTAACCACTAGGCTAACACTACTCACTCGAACTTAAACTGAAATACACGCAGACTTTCCAAACAAACGCCATACTACGTTTACCAAGATTTATTTAAGCGTATCATAAAAAGCCCGACAATTCTGTAAATAAACCTCTGCGACCATAAATATTAACATGCCTACAATGATCTCAGGCTAAATGCCAAGCAATTATGTGAAAAAGTAGCATTTCTGTCAATATATTTGCAAAACAATGAGTTGGTTACGGCAGATTAAAATTCCTTTCTGAGCGATTGTAAAAAGGCAGCAAAAACTGGAACTGATGCCAACAAGTTTCTGTTTGAAGACGAATCGACTGAATGTACTTATTGGGGGCAGCTTGGTGACATAAATGATGTAAGCTTTAGTCTAGGAGTCTGCTAAAGTAAGAAACTCAATTTAATATAAGTATTCATCCAATACGTTTAATATTAAAATTTTATCTCGCTTTGTCACAACGCTAAATAGTATTTTGTTACTACAAGTAATTCAATATTTATTACTATTTATAATAATAATAATTAAAAACGCATAAATACTAATATCTTAGAACAAACAGGGTGATATTTTGTATAGTCCAAAGACAAAGAAATGATTTTAATTAGAGTCAACGTTTTGATCTTGAATATTTTTCTTGAAACATGCTATTTTTCATAGAACAGGGAGCAGCCTGATGTTAATTGATATCGCCGCCCATGGACACTCTCAATGCTCTCAAATGTATATAACAAGAAAATACACATACAAGATATTTTTTACAAATTATATCATAACAATTACATTCTTCAAAGGTATAACATTAGTTTAGTATTTTTGGAGAAATAGTAATTGTCACTTGCCTGTTCGACTATATACAATAATGTAAATATTTTGACTCAAAAAAGCTTACGCGTTGCGTTATCACGCAGGCAGTTGCTTCAATACGCTATAACTGTTTATGGTCCATGCGCCTGCGCATCTGTCAATCACATGTTTTATACTTCTTCGATTTATAATAAAGACTACGTATGTACTGTATTGCGTATTCATCTATTGAACAGTAGCATTATCGCGTAGGAAGTGGACTTAATAAACAAATATTGAGCCATCTTTACGGTAAAGTAAACATGCTACATCTTTTATGCAATATAATTTAAATTGTATAAAATATTATTTATTTATTTAGTAGTAATCTAAATAATATAAATCACTTAAGAAAATATACAAAGCCAACATAGATTACATAGATAAACAACATATATGAAACAGAAAATAAATAAAAGAAAAATAATCTGACAATAAATTAAATAACGACAATAAATACTTAATATTTCAGAGAAAAAACTAAATTTTTACAGTTAAACAAAGTTAAAGTCCTCCCGCCTCTTCAAATATTCCCTCACATCCTCTTTAGTAAAGTGAAAAATATCAACATCCTCATAATTAGTGTCATAGTTAGATAAAACCCGAAAAATTGGCGAATAATACAGGTAATTCGTGTGCACATGGAACAATTGTGAGTATCTTGTCGTATACGCATTAATTTTAATATATGGCTGTAGCGCGATTATATTATAACTAACAGTCACTAAAAATTATTTCTAAATTCGAACCACTAGTTGTCAAGGTTAGCGCGTAGCCAAACAAAGGTCTTCCAATAAATAGGCAATAAAATAGTAACAAAGCGCTCCTTTCATAGTTTTATTATTTCTTTATTCTTATTTATTTGCGTACCGGTACTTATTAATCAGTATCTAAATAATTACATTGTACACAAAAGCCACAAACAGAATACACAATCAAAAATAAACACAAAACACAATCAAAAGTTATTTACTTATACAAAAAAAATCGATATGAAATAATAAATAAATAAAAATTACTTTATTTCACTTAAACATTACATTTTGTAGTTAATTCTAAAGGTTGTAAACATACAGTAGGCAACAAAACGTTGACATATAATATTCATTTTGGTTAACCTTATACATAATATACTTATATGAACACTAGCGTTTAAACTAGGCCTAGCCTGTATCTTAAATGCTAGTTCCTTCCTGTTCGAAATACAAAATTTTGATTTAATAATTCTTGATGAGGGTGATCCTAAATTTTTTCTCGGCCGACCGTCACATTTATTAGTTGAGTCGTTTTTGCGACTACTCGAATTACGTTAGACACATTTTTATTTTGATATATACTTTTTGTTAATTATAATTGATAATAGTTACGTCCACCATTTAGAATTTTATAGTGAGTGTTTAGTGCTTTTTTGAGAACTATCGTGAGGCAAGGTATTAGCATCAGTCTAACCTCTCTTTGTTCCCAAACTAATAGAATTTCTCCAAATCCTTACGGCTGATAACATTGTGTGCCTTTCTTCCTGGTAAGAAGATATTGTAACGAGGTATGTACTCAGGACTTATTATTCTAGTATAAGATTGTGTATCGACGGCCACCGAACCGTTCTTTGTGGTACATATTTTTTTAAGAGAAATAACAAATCCAATATAATAATCGATACCAGAGCTTTTTGTATCCTTAAGTATCTTAAGTTACCTACAAGATATGTGCCACGCTATCTTGCTAACTTGTACATGACATTTAATAACTTAATAGTAGAGATGAAATCATTATGAGCCCCAGTTGCAATTAGGATAGTATTTCTTGGCAACGCATGCGTCTTTATCAATCAGAGCTGCAGAGCCGTTAATTTAACGTCAAGGTACGCTTGTGATGAAATTGCTTCCTATATGTTTCAATATAGTAACCGATTTGCAAGTGCTTTATTGGTCTTGTTATGTTTATGTTTGATTGCGGATCTTGAGGTCTCATGTTAAAAAATGCTCCACATAACATTTTGCTTAAATAATTAAATGAGCCATATATTGTGGTGTTCCACAGATTGGTGACCTATGCCAGCATAGAGAGTCATGGAGTAGAACAATTTTTATTATACATATATAACTAATCTGGCCTTAAGTACTGTTACATAAAAAAAACTTTTTTTAAACTTTTTAATTCTTTTGAAATTTAAAAACTTCTTTTGATTTTGCGCAATTTCACATATTTTTCGTATTTAAGACAATAGGATTGCAGTGATTGGCTTGCACAGTGCGGGTATGGAGCTGTTGCTCATATTCCAGACACATCAAAGGCTTGGTATCAGCAGTATGTTCGCATATCGTGATGGTTTGGTGGGGCGTGTCTTATCAAGTATTCACAAAACTACACAGTCTTGGATCATGTTGTGAAACCGCTCAGCAATACGCTTTTTAAAAATATACCATGGACTTTCCAGCAGGATTCTGCACCTGGTCACAAGGCAAGAACTACCCAAGCCTGGCTTGAAACCAATGTTCCGGACTTTATAAGAGCTGAAGACTGGCACTCATTTAGCCCAGACCTCAACCCATCAAATTATGGTCAGTTTTAAAGGACACTGCCTGCTCTAAACGACACGGCGACATTGAGTCTCTTAAAAAATCTTTGGACCAAGCAGTAGCGAAATTTCCCTTAAAAACCGTGCGTAAATCTATAGATTTGTGGCCAAAAAGATTGAAGTCCATTTCGAATAGATTTTTTTTAATACTGAGAATTTAATAAATATGTAGGTATAAATTTTAATAATATTTATTCATTAAAAAAATGCATTTTCATTTGTCACAGAACTTATGGCTGGACTAGGTATAATAAAGCCATACATATGTTGCATATTACTCAATAGAGCTTTTATCATTTAATAAAACACTAGCAGAGTATTAACAATATTCTTACTTTATATAATAATAATTATAAATTGATAAATTGAAAACTAAAACAAGTTTAAATAGGTCCCTGTGGCAGTGTACCTTCAACGCTGGCAGGATTTCCTCCCTGTATTGCGATACATTCTTCGTAAGCACCATCTCTAGGATCACCGCTATCTACCAGGCGCCAACTTTAATCTTTAATTAGCCTATGCACTTAAAACCCAAGAGTCTCCTATTCAAAGGAAACAAAATCAAAGTTGGAGAAATTCGCTTTCATATTACGTGTAAAGGTTCGGAGTCATAACGAACATGAGAACGTATAGGATTTTGACAAACGGATATAGTCATAGTCAAAACACGCAAATCTTGACTCCCAATATTAGTCTTAAATAAACCATGCTTACAAGGCTACTTAGCTTCAATAATCTCGATATTAAATTTTCGTATCATGTAATTCCAAGTATAATTCATATTGAAACAAATTTGATTTTGTCGTAACATTATAAGTATTCTTTAATACCAACCCATCATCTATTAATTATTGAAAAGTTTTGGCTGTTTTTATGCGATCGTTCGCAAAATATCTTATACATATAGATGACTAATCATACATATTTCACTCAAAGCCTACTTTGTACCTTAATTCCACTTAATACACTTGATCGATTAACTAGAATAAGCCACATATGTAATTATATGTCAGGTTAATGAGCCAAATTCTGCGCTTCCACAATGTTGTCAAAGCGAGCGTTGGTCTGTAAGCTTAATTACCTGTAATTAACCTATGTAAACCTTTAGTTGGATTGAATCACGTTAACTAACTGTTTTTTTATCAACTATTATATGACAAATGTATATGTAGTATGAATAAATACGAAGTATTATATATTGTTAACGTACTTGAGTACTATAGTGCATTTACCTTCAAGCCTTTTTATATTTTATGTGATTTCTAAATTAGGTATATCAAGGAATTGTCTGTTTAACGAATTTTAGTTTTACTATGCGTTTAAAGTAAGTGTTAACTATTGATAAAATTAATTTAATAACTTACGTAAGAACGATTATAGAACACTTTCAGCATGCACGATATGCAAACAAATAAATCTTCTTGGTCTATATACAAATATTATTTTGGAACTGAAAGCTTATAATAAATAAGATATTCCTAGCTTATAGTAACCAGGAACTCTACTAAGCAAACTCGGCCGCAAATTCGAGTTCACTTTTGCTCTGATTGCACGTATATTCATGCTATTAATATTCGAACGTTTAATTAGAAAATACTTTATCGGAATGCGTTTTCAAACACGGAAATTTAAAATAGAGAATAAAGGATATTGTCGGAGTATGTTAAAACATCAAAAGCACTAACTTACACACCATTACACAACACAACCGAATTAGGTTAATTGTATTAAATATTTTTGAAGTTATACTTATTTTGCCGCGCGAGGGAAAAATGATGAGAGTAAATTTATACAATGCGCGCACGCCGTCACAAAAAACCCACACCCTGAGGTAAGCATAGTCAACATAAAAAAAAATGTCAATTTCTTTCATAAATATCACAATATCTTGTTAACTAGATAATTAGTTATAATAAAACTTTCAATGTATTCAATAGCTTTTTTCTATTATTAATGCGAATAAGGTGTGACCTTTAAAAATTTCAAATCTTTGTTTGGTTTTGTTTAAATAATAAATTCCATGTGTTTAGTATGATTGCTTTTATTACATTTATTTTAAGGTTAATTAATTTAATTTTACATTATTTTAAAAACATTAAAAACTCGCAACAGATGTTCTTATTTGACATTTAATATAATTTCTTGCACTTTGACATAGTAAAACATCAATATTTAAAACAATGATATTATGTTTGCCATTTGTTAACAATATAGTTTCTATCACTGTAATCAAACAAAGGTTAACTTTTATTATATCGGTGTATTTAAAGCTGTTCAGAATAATAAAACACAAACAAATTTATATAGTTGCGTCCCTGTGGCCCTAATGATGTCAGAATGTCGCTATATTGCGATATTAATACTTTGACCGAGAAAAGCACCAACTCTGGGTTCGCCTTATATTTGTCAATATTTTAATGTAAATGAAACAGTATTTTTAAGTTTGAATTCAAAAAAGCATAATATAAAGCGTACATAAAATTATTAACAAACTTACATAAATATCAAAATGCTGCTGAAATGAATTGCTTTTCATGTGTCTCTCTATAACTCAAGAAGGGCTAAACCGATTTGGCTAGTTTTAACATATTTAAGCAAGTTTGGAGCAAAATTAAACATGTATAATAAAATAAAATACAAACACTAGCATAAATGACATAATTTTCCAATACAATTCACATCTTGCTTCAAAACAGAAGAAAACAAAAGATATTTCTATACAAAGTGGTCATACCTGACATTCAGGGCGTTATGTATATATTTATTAAATGGATTTAATGATTAAAACGTATATATATATCACCTACATGTAGGTGATGTTACTATTTACTTTGACGACATTTCCACAAATAGAACAATTAAGTTCTTCCTCAAAAGTATTTTACAACGACTAATCCCACGAAAACTCAGTTTACTAATTTTGAAATGCAGGGCATCAGTGTAAAAGCTGATATGCCAGTTCCCAGGCTTACAAACTTTAAGTCGTTACATCCAATCAATATTTAGATCGGCAGTCGAACTAACAAGCACTTTTCCCGCCCCCATTGTTCGGCACTTAGTCAGAGTCTGTAAGCCCACACAAAGCTCTTGTTAGAGCCTTCTTCCAACCGTTAGCATAGTCTTACCTTCATTTACATGAATAGCGCATTCTGTATTGAATAGCTATTGAATCTTGATGGCCTATTATGAAAACAACGAAGTTAAAAACTTGTAACGGATTAAGGATGTTATTATGTCGTTGTCTAGAACATTGTCTGGTGTCGCTGCTATTAAGAAAAGAGGGTTACTTTGGATCGTATACAGAGGTCTGTAAATGTTCTTGTTTTAGTTGACGTGAGAATACTGAGGCCCTTAACAAAACTAAGTTGTAACTGGCATGATCCGCCGAAAACAAACACAAATATGATAATAAAATCAGAACAAATGTATTCCTGTAAGTATCGCAATAAAATATAAGAAATCATGCGGATATGACGTAGTCATATCTAGATGAATCGAACAATGTATGGCATTCTATTTTCAAAAAACTTGAAGGTGAATTTTGTGTTAATACATTTTGACGTAACAACCGGAATTCGTTTAATGTTTTTGACATACAAATAAAGAGTGAGGTCATATTATATTTTCCTGGGACTTAAACTTACAACTTTAGCATGGCCGTCCTAGATTTAAATTTAGAAATAACGTTAAAGTGAAACGGTAGCAAGCATTTAAATATGGAACGGAAATACTCATGATACTAAAATAAAATAATAGGAACTAAATGGATTCAAACCATTCTCTCGGTTTTATGAGATACAATATCTCATCTGATGATTGGATGAATGTAAACAATTAACCAAAGCTTGTGTCATGTTTTAATCAATTCGTCCTATTCCTAACTGTACTATAATGATCTAGAGTAAAGGAATGTTTTGTCGCATGTTTAAGTTTCGTTTATAAGTCTGATACAAAAGTGTGCATAATTTTAACCGTTAAATATTGAAGGCGATAATAAAATAGAAATACCAATAAGCTGTTTATATATGTTTATACGCGCTAACCTCCAAATTTAATTACTTGTTAAGTATATAAATTTAAATAGTTATAGCTAAACTAGCTTATTTAAAGCTTGATATTAGAAAACAAGTGTTTGTGGTATCCTCTTTACGTAGTAAAATTTCACTCGACAAACGACTCAACAGAACCATACATCTCGTAAAAATTCCAAAGTTTATATTAAATCATATTTTCCATTTGGCAAGCACAAATCAAAGAACAAAGCAAGCAGAGGCCAACACAAATATTTACCTACAAATTATTTAAATTTAGAACCTACATCTAATACATCAATCGATGGATTCCAAATTTAAATTCCATAGTTTTTACATTCACTTGTTATTTTTAGAGCATTCCTGAATAAGCTATAAGTGTTTCCTTCGGTCACGAGTGGGTTTATCGACCCGTGTTGGAGTTTGAATAATTTATGTCACCTGTATTCATTGGTTTCAGCCGTTGTGGTTCCTGTATTTGCATTGTGTCTGTTGAATAACGCGCCTGCGTAATACGCTATTTTTGTGTATATTTATTTGTCTTACAACACTCATAACAACAATTATTCACTTACAAATTTCTTAAACTGAATAATAATGAATTTGGCGAATTAATTGGCTGCAAAAGGACAGAGTAAACAAAAAAGAGTGCACTAAACTTGCAAATTACAAGATGCTGAAATATGCTTTTAATTTATTTTAGATTTTTTTTAAGGTAAACAGTTTTTTGTAAGTATAAAATTATGTAGAAAATGTACTAGCTTAAAAGTAATTTGGTGGGTCTCAATTAGCAGACCGTACTTCATCATGCCCCATCACACAGAATAAAGTCGTTGGCCGTGTGTAATTTCTATCAAGTAAACCCGTAGATCATAACAATAGCTATTTTCATATTTGCGCAAAAGTCTCTTTTGTTTTCGTTTTTAAGTGAAACTTCTTTATCGGCGTTGAAAAAGAATTATCGTCACATTATTCGGTTACGCGTCACATTATTCCGTTACGCTCCATATTTTTCTTGCCCCTACCACGGTTGATTCGAATTAGTTTGATTCGATTTGAAGCCATTAGTAACAAAATATATAATAACGATGATAGTAATAATTATCAAGTAAATCTTAGTAGTAATAAGGTAAAATGAAATAATTGTATTATTTGTATTCATGTTTATGATAATAAAAGACTTTTGTTAAACTTTATCTAATTTAATTTCTGTAAAGATGTATTAGATCATTTTTCGAAAAATAAGGTCATAAAGAAGTTTCATTTCTTACGTGTGTACACTAGTACACGCACACATTTTTCTAATCAAACCCCTGGATTTATTTATTTATAAGTTCTAAAACAATGTGTACGCATACAATTATACAAGAAAATATAACATAACAAATTTTACACACATAGACATAAATTTAATTGAACAAGCACCCACGAACTAATAACTAAAAAAAGTAATAATAATATTTAAAACAATAAAATAATAATAATAACTAAAATAAATGATAACTTAAACCCCATTAAGAGCTTGATAAACTAAGTTACGGTAAGTTGGAAGTTTGTTGTAAAATATATCAATATTTTCATCACATGAAAAAAAACAAAAAAAAAATTTGCTTTACAAATGAACCAATAAAAGTAGCAGCTAAGCGAGCCGTATGTATGTATAGACTTTTAGTTCTAGTAACTCTAGGTTATAAAAAATGAAATAGTCTAAACAAGCCTCGGACGTTTGCAATAGGCCACACAAGTTATCATCAGAACTTATGGTATAAGTACCACATTTGGTAAGCCAAATTGTCAAACCAAGCCTCCAACAGGAACGTCCAATTTCATTTACTATACTACTGTGACCATAACAGGTCAAGCTAAATAAGATTCTCATTAAAAATTGTAAATACCACAGATACGAGAGTTATGTAACCCAACATTAGTTAAGTTACATATAAATATTTTAGTTACTAATTGCGTAAACAAATTGTTAACATTCATCACACTTGAATCCAATATGAGCCCTTTAGTTTTTACCATGGTCAAAAATTGCATTTTAACATTCTCGTATACGATAATGTCCAATAACATAAGTGTCATTTAGATTTATGAAATTTAAGCGAAGTTTGTTTGTAAGCGTTGCAACCCCACTACCCCTTATTTTGTGTTAGTTATAAGCTCATATTTTAAACCATTAAAGTCAGTTTTCAGCTTTAAACAAATAGTCTTATTTAAACATCTCAATAGAACAACGGCCACCGAACTTCATTCGAGCCTTCTTTAATACAGTAAAATTCTGAATTAGGAACTCATTTTTATATTTTAATATTGCTTTAATTTATTTATAACTTTACCTTCCCGCAGCCTTTGTTATCCTTATAAAGAGGTATTTAAAAAGAGCATTAACTCGGTGCCGTAAGAAAGTTGGAATATTAAAATCTCTTTGAAGAAAACAGTTCAGCACTAACACTTTTCATGTAAATTAAGGAAAGTGGTTGCTTTAAAAGTACACTTTGATATTCTCATTGCAAAGTAAACTGTATTGTAATTACCTTGTTTAATGCAAGTATAAGAGAAATGCGTTTATGGAGGGAAATATTTTCAGTAACATTTTTGAATGATGTCTTTGATGTACCCAACATAACAGACATATCTGCGTAAACTTGGTCCTCATTATTAGGGAAGTAGTTCCCGTAACTTTCTATAGCGATATCGATCTCGACGATTTAGTTTGCATACAACCTGCAAACCTCAAAGTCTGTTTTGTTTTGTCACTTCTTTTACAAATATTTTTCGCCCAGTAACGAACTTATTTATTTATTGATTACACTATACTTTAAGTATTTTAATCATTAAATCAATAAGTGTTAAAATTTAATTGTAAGTCAAATATTTAACATCGCGCTTTAAGATAGTGATTTTTTAACTGGTAGTTAAAAGTCGGTAAACAGTTTAATGGTATTATAGAACCGTTCTTTGGAATGTTTGTCAATTGTGAATAGTGATGGCTTACCAATTGATAGTAGTCGATATATTAAAGTATTTTTTGAACAATCCTTAACAAAATGCTTATTAAATTCCGAAAATTGCTATTCGTTGTGAAATACCTGAACATTATTTTGTATATATACGAATATTTTCATTAAAAACTATAGTCCCATTTTTATCAGATAATTGTGAAAAAAACTGCACAAAACTTCCTGCTTGACAACAAATTTTATCACTGGAACAAAAACAACGGTAAAATTGTTGTTTGTCGGGAATTCAACAATGATCGGTAATAATAATTCAACATGGGTAGATAATTTTTAAGTCTGTTTTTTAATTTTCTTAAATAATATTATTAATTAATATTTTTATATGAAATAGATCCCGGCTAACCTGTCCTCCAACTGGTCAAGAACTTTTTTTTGCCGAGATAATTATATGTATGAATGTAAGTGTGAACTCAGTTTCCGCACTTACACGCTCATTTGGTACGTTGTGCGTTAAGTCCTGGCTACTTAAGGCAGCTTCGCTCACTACAAGGTCAGAAGTTTCTTTTTTTATAGAACAGGGGGCAAACGTGCAGTGGCAAATGGGCAGTCAATGCCAGAGGGCTCGCGAATGACTTGCCGGACTTTTAGGAATCGATACGCTCTTTTCTTGAAGGACCCTAAGTCGACCCTTAACTTCTACGCAAAGCCAAAGGATCCAGCTGTTCGGATAGGGAGTACCGTCTCGCCTTGCTGAGCACACCAAGCTTTTTGGAGACTTATTTAGTCTTTTCCTCCAATTGACCGCAAAACTGAACGTCGTTCGATATGTCAAGTATTCCGGTGCTGGCTGTGGTCTGAGCATTTCGCAGACTTCACGGAGCGATCCTGCTGCTATAATGTTTTCTGTTTGTGGGGAAGCCACAGCCACGCATTCCAAGACTACGTGGGTGATTCTCCTCCGCATAAACAGCCTCTGACTGATATCTAACCTACTATAAAATAGTGGTACTAAAAAACAATATAGTATTCGAATATTCGATAGTTATAGTGATAGAACTATCGCACCCCCAGAACTTCACATTTTCCATGGTCTACCTAAAGCGGTCACACTTAAATATTTATAGCGCATCTTGCTCCAATGGTTACTTGAATAAATAAAGTAAACGTGACGTCACGGAACACCACCGACCCGCTAAGAACTCATTAAACTGTAAAACGTCCAATCTGTGCTTAAAATATGGCCGGAACTTCTATGAGAAAATTCATTTAATGAGATATCGTGTTATAGTAACCGTTTCGCTTTATTACATTTTTCGTGTAATTAAATTTTAATAATTTGTTGTCAATTTGGAATGTTTTTAAATGTAATATATATTAAGTGATATCAGAAATTTTATTTCTTTGGATAAATGCTAAGAATTCTTTAAATATCTGGCTGATCAGCCTTTGTAAAGTTCTCAAGATTGTAACCATGGTTACGGTGACAAATTTCCTGTAGAGTGATTGCGTTGGTGTAAAATTTGTTAAAAAAGACATTTTCTCATCAGTAAAAAAATATTTTTTACAATATTAGCGATTTATCCCAGTAACTCCTGAGTTGTGTTACAATGCTTCTAATTACTACCGAATTATTCATATATTAATTAAGCATTGGCTTTATCTAAAACAGTGGCGCTATCATCCTTGCTCTGTGTCTCAGATTTGTGTATCTGTTTCGTAACCATGTTAATAGCATAACATTTATTACTATATTTAACATGTATGCGCTCATAGAATAATAAGAAAACAGTATTCGAAGGCGGATTGGCACGATGTTTTCCTTTACCGCACGAGTAAGTAAAGTTAAATTCGCACATAGAAACATAAGTTCCGGAAAGAATGTAAATACGGGTTTCGTACCTATAGCCTCAGGGGTGAGAGACACGCACTCAAGCTATTAGCCACCTCTTAACAAGAGCAAAATAACAATGAGAAAGCACTCTCCTAAGCCATTTAATTAATTCCATACCAATGAATGAATAACAGTATAGGTTGATACCAATAATTTACATTTATCGCATTGAACCGCGAAGTTTAAACACAGACCAAAAAACACGTACGTGCCGAAGCGAGCTTCCGGAGATAAAATTTTATTGTATCATTTTCGACGCGCCGATTGGGGTGTTCCCTCATTCAACCTCTTCTCACGTTTTAGTATTCTTTTTTTATCGCCTAACTTAAAAAAAATAAGAATTCATTCGCAATTTGTCGATATTGATTGGCTATTAGATCTTGGTCTATTACAAAATGTATATAGATTTCATGATTCGTTGTTAAATCGCACTTGCCAATTCCAGAAATTTAATAAAGTTATCAAGTATTAAGATCGAATATCAATAGTCAAGGTAATAGAACAGAATCCCATATTCATCGTAATTTTAACATACATTTTTATAATTAGCGTACCACTCATAAGACAGTGAAACCTGGATAAGGGAGGGCTCAAGGGACCGCGATCGCTAGTTCTCTAATAAAGATTTCTCACTAACCCAAGTTTCTACTTATAGAGGTCTAAAAAATACGGCAAATATGACGTTATTAGAAATAAAATACGTGTATGTATGCGTATTACATATTTATTGCAATAGTAGCTGAAAATTAATGTTTAATCTTATTAATATTATAACATTTATCTATCTTATGTAATTTAATAAAAAAAAATATTTACTCACAGTGGTTGTCTGGAAGAGATAAGGCTGCCAGTTGCCCTCCTTTTGATTTAATTATGTTCATTTATTTTATATTGTAGTGTAACGAAGTGTAAATAAATAAATAAACATTTACTTGAAAAAAGCAGACAATTTATTTTGTGATTTTGTTTTTAAATTTGGTTTATGATTTTGAAGTTCATAAATTCTATCAAATATGGTTTGATCAACCGCCGCATATTCAGAAAATTAAAGCGTCTTTAATGCCGTTAAACAACTGCTGTTTATGAATTGACTGTATTAAGCTTGACAAACAAGTCGGTACACACATTTGGATTTTTTAATAGAATGAGTTCCTCGAACTATATACATATAGGTAATAAGAAAACAATAACAGACGCACAATTGGTTTGAATTAAATAAGGGTCGCTCGAAATTTAAGAATATGTCATAGATGGCAAAAGTTAAACGCTTTCAACTGTCACTTATAGAGGTATAGGTAAGTATCAATCTCTGTTATAGAGGTTAACGCGTGACAAATGACTGTCACTTATACGGGTTTTATATTTCTCATTCATAGAGGTTTTAGGAGGGCAAAATGATGGGACCTGGTAAATCCTCTCATTAATAGAGGTTTCTCGCTTTCTCAATTTTTACCTATCCAGGTTTGACTGTTTTAGACAAGAAATTCAGTCAATAAAAGCTTCACGATATTTAAGCTCACATACCTATGATACCTGGGGTATCGAGTTCAATTTCATATTGAAGCGCAAATAATAATTAAAGTATGTTATTTGCTCTGTCTCCGAGATTGTGGGGTTAGTATATAATATAATAGTCAATCTGAAATGTCAAAATCAGTAAAATTTCACTGATAGCAGACAAAGATGTATTGTCCAAAAAAAGTGCTTAATTACGCCTCAGTACTTCACTTGTCGTTTGCAAGCCGCGGCGCTTAAAGTAGACTGTCTAGAGCGTTCCTTTTTTACGTCCTCATAGACAATATCTGTTTCTCAATTTTATTACATTTGGCGAGCTTATAAGATATAGTTATTTACAACATTTTTACATATATGCGACATTTTCCTCAATTCTCACATCTTATTCTCAGAATTCATACGCAATTGTAAATTCCAGCTAATTCCTTATTCCACGTCGGATTCTTGCCTCTGGTGTCGTCCTTGTTTACAGTACAAACAAGGATTTCATATCCCGCATTATTATGTCAGGAGATAACCTAAATTTCGTAATGTATCACTATGTTTATTGTAGACTAATCATTTTCGTACATCTTCAGGTATTTAGTATTAAATATGTTATTTGATTTTTAACTTCCCATTTTAATGACAAATAAAGTATATAGTGTCTATAACTGGCTTATGAGTATCATATCATAACTATGTAGTTATTTTATAAATATTTTAAATAAATCACTAGCCATGTGAAGCCGGCTACTCATATAGCGTATGGAGTTGTATTATAAAATTTCGTTACCTTTAATCAATGATAATTACATCGGTAATGTAACAAAAATAAATAATTATATATATATATATATATATATATATATTTTTATGTATATAATGGAATAAATATGTATTTACAAAACATACATCAATGCAACCTACCTGCACTTTTGGAAACAATATTGTACATATTGTTAGAAACGAATATTTTTATTTTATATAGCTTATTTTCAAATAATTTCATAACACGATTCTTTGAGAAATAAAGTATCTTTGAACCGAAAGTATTTTACATTTTAAACTGAATAAAAAACTGGAACATTTTGTTTTTGTGACGTGAAGCCTATTTAAAGCCCCTTATTCATAAATTTTAATCACCTGTTTTAGCTAAAGCACTGGTCTGTATCTTGTCATCACAATATAAGCTCAAATTTACTAAAATTATTTATCTTAGTTTGATACATATTACATGACCATCAGTTCGGCTTTACAAAGGGTAGGTCTATTACTGACGCAAGTGCAAGATTGATTACCCAAATCTTAGACGCCTGGGAGGACTCGCAGGATGCCGTAGGAATTTTCTGCGACCTATCCAAGGCGTTTGATCGCGTTGACCACGATACTCTCATTTGTAAGTGGAGCCACTATGGTATTCGTGGTAAAGCTCTCACGCTTGTCCTATCTCTCAAACAGACAGCAAATTAGAAATTAGTGGTTCGAGATCATTTGGATCAATAGTGAAAATGGGCGTTCCGCAGGGTTCCATATTGGGTCCCTTTTTGTTCCTTGTTTATATTAATGATCTCCCGTATGTGATATCTGAGATATCGGGAATTATCTTATTTGCTGATGACACTTCCCTCGTTTTTAAAATCAATAGGAAAGATTCCAGTCCAGTAAACGTCAATGATAGCTTACTAACTCTATCGAAATGGTTTGCCGCGAATAATTTACTCCTCAATTCTGGTAAAACTAAATTTATCAAATTCTCGCTACCTAATGTCACCCCAGTAGGGCTTAACGTAACACTCGATGGTGACAAACTTGAAGTCATCACTGAAACCGTTTTCCTGGGCATAACCATTGACAGTAAATTACAATGGGGAGCTCACATCGCAGCATTATCAGGTAGACTAAGTTCTGCAGCTTATGCAGTCAGAAAAATAAGACAGCTTACTGACGTTGCTACAGCTAGGCTTGTATATTTTGCTTACTTTCATAGAATATTGTCCTATGGTATTCTACTGTGGGGCGCAGCGGCTGACGTAGATCCCATATTCATTCTTCTGAAAAGGGCAATTTGTGCAATTTATAATCTTGGCCCCCGCGAGCCTCTAAGAGAATTATTTTAAGAAATTAATGTACTCACGTTGCCTTCCCTTAACATTCTAGGGAATATCATGTTTGTTCGTAAAAAATTTCATCAATTCACTGTCAAAAGCGATATTCATTGTATAAATACCAGGAATAAGCATAAAATAGTAGTCCCAAAATGTAGATTAATAAAAACGAAGAAATCGTTTCTTGGGAATTGTGTCAGATTCTACAACAGGCTACCGAAGTGTATAACTGATCTTTCGACAAAAAAGTTCAAAAACGTCATCAAAGGAATCCTAATTAAAAAAGCGTATTATAAAATCCCAGACTATGTTGACGATAAAGATGTATGGCGCTGATTCATCTCTGCATGTGCGGCTTCCCTGGCAACTTGCGCTGTGCAAGTGTGTGTATCTCATTTTACACTAACAGTAAAAACTCAATTTTCTTTTGCATTGTATAGAATCTCTGTATACTTTGCATTATATAAACTTTTCAGCCGAGTATTACTATTGTAACCGAGTCTTTGTAAGACATTGTTGAAAAGAGTGTCCATGGAGTTTCTTGCCGGTTCTTCTCCATGAGACCCACTTTTTGGAACCGTGCAACTAGACGTTTCATAAGAGCCTGCAAAGGCCTATTTGAAATAAAAAAACTTTTGATTATGATTTTGATACATTGTTTCTCAGTAAGCGATGTATGCAATCCTTATGAGAAATAAATATATTCTTAAACCGTAAAACATTTGTGTTTTTATAAATAAGGAGAATCATTTTACACGTTCATAGCTCTTCCAATAGTAATTTCTAAGTAAGTGTAAATTGTATGAACAAAGAGTGACCACTGAACATTCATGTCACGGAGAAATCGACATGTTTTTATCTGATTGCGACTGCCCTTTGTTTTTATTTACCAGCCGAATTCATTTAGAATTCTAATGAATTGTGGTCTATATTTTACAAGGCCATTGCTGTTCTATTGTATTTAAGTTTACTACTTTAAATATAAAAGTGTAAACAAATTGTTTATCATAAATAATTAATTTGTTTTTGGTATAAATAATAACTAGCCTATATTGTCTTCAATATCTTTATCCAGGTCCCAGACTATCCGTAAGCAGGTAGGTTTATTTTATCATAGATTCCTACAAGCTCATTGTTGCGTAATTCATTGATATAGATACTAGAAAATACCTGTATACTACATCCCACAATTTGCTTACAAAGATTTTGTAGAAAAACTTGCAAATTTTCATGTACTCAACGGAATTTATCCTAATTCTAAACAGAGAAAGTTGTGAGCATTTAATAATATTAATTCAATATAGTTGACTAATAGGTGACCGGACTGTAATTTACGATCCATGTTAAGTTATCTGTGTTATCGGTACACAGATTACATACAATTCAAATATTAGAAATGCTCTTGTATTCACAGATTATATTCTTATCGTTGACAGTAATTTGAATTACAAAATAGAACATTCAAAACCACAGTTGAATATAAAACAGTAACATTCTATCGATTAACATTTGTAATGATTTTTAATACATACTTAGTAATTGATGTCTTAATTAGTTAGGTCGGCGCGGATTAATAAAAACGCATTTTATTTTAAAATGTGTAAAACGCGTAAATAAAAACAACATGTTTTTGGATATAATCTTAAATCATTTTGCAATTTAACTTATTTCGAGGAAAAGCCATACACAGGACCACAAGCTGCGATAAATGGTATTATAGTGGTCTAAAACAGTATATTTTAGTTAGCAAAACTTCGTTCCTGGATACGATTTTGGCAACTAAAATGATATTTTACCCTCCGTGTTGTATTAATAGTTAACAAACGAATTTTGGTTTTACAATGTTAAACTCATTCAATTAACATTTGCGCTAATGTTCAAAGTTTCGTGACCGCTTACATTGTACGTTTGTATGAAACTTTTAAATTTCGAATTTATCGAATTGAGTATAGTGTTTTTGAGCGTAATTAAGTTGCTGTTATTAGCAAAAGTGCATCCATATAATTACATTTTGTGTCTCATATCGTTTTCTAAATTATTCTTAATATATTATATCACAAAAAATGACTACCGATATGTTTCAGACGAGGTAATATAAAATAAATGTGTACAAGATTATCACTATGGTGTCGTATTTGTTTAATTCCTAAAACACAAAAACTACATAGATTTTGTTGGTAGAAATCCATCGGAAATAAAGTAACTGTTTATGGTGGTCCACATTGGCCAATGGCAAGTTCCACTGAGACTTGCTTCCTCTGCACTGAAATTGGCTCTACACAACGTCTGTCACGCAAAGAACAAAGGATGTGTTTATTCAGGAGACAGTGACCCATCACAGTCTTTTTAATTAATTTTATCTTTTTTTTAATTTAATGTTGTTGAGGCTTAGAGTCGCATTGTTACTAGCGTGTTTACGCATG
Organism: Pieris brassicae; assembly: GCF_905147105.1. Taxonomy (NCBI): domain Eukaryota; kingdom Metazoa; phylum Arthropoda; class Insecta; order Lepidoptera; family Pieridae; genus Pieris; species Pieris brassicae. The sequence goes on from NC_059669.1 coordinate 3,428,441, forward strand.
GCAGTGCAATTTTGGACTGTCTGCAGTCTGCTGCATGTTTAAATTCTGTGGATCTTTGTGGAATCCAGGTTCGCACCTGCAAACAAGGGAAGGAGTGGGAGCAGGCCAGCTGGCATCATTCTGGATCTTTGTAAGCTCCTCGGCAGCATCATTACCCAGAGACTTTTATCCACTGTAGGGTAATCCTGTTTGTCAGTTTTATTGCTTCCAATGCAAGGTGACACTTCAATGTTAGTTTATTGTTCTCCTTTTTGTATTCTTACGCCTTTGGCGCAGACGATCTGTCAGATACAAATGTAAGAACGACACATTCACACTGAAAAATCCAACTGTGTGTACCTAAAGACACATGTACACATGACATATATGTTGATTTTGAGATCCAGAGAGAATATGCCAGTGCCGGAGGCACAACCTAGTCACGATATTCCAGCCTTCGAAAATAATTACGTTATATTAAAAATGTTACCATAAAATCACGTCTTATTTGTATTGTGTGAATCAAAGTGAAAACATAACTAGAAAGTCACCGGATACATAGACAATTTGCGCGATACTGTGAATAAAAATCGATGTAAACACGAGAGAACACCGGTGAGAACCGTGTAAAAAGGCTAACAGTCAAGTTGCGAGGTTTTCGAGTGCTTTAACAAGACCGGCAAATGGAACAAATATTTGCTCAATTGTAGAATGTGTTTTTCACACTTAGTATAATTAGCTATGAGGTTTCTAGTTTTGTTTTCATTATATCTGTTCATTCTCTACTTTATGTGCTGTGTTTTTGTTTATTAACATATAAACTATTAAATTATATATAGGTTAAAAACTTTGTTGCGTCGGCAGAATTTTTTTTTGTTAAAGCTATGACTAATAGCAAAATATTGTTTTATGAGTACTGTTGGCCCAGTGGCTTTAGAAAGCGACTCTCATACCAAAAGTCGTATGTTCGATTCCCGGCTGTCCACTAATGGACTTTTTGTCCAGAACCGGCATGTCTCAAAATAAAAAGCGACAACATATGTCAGACAAAACTATGGTCACCTACTTGTCTATGAAATAAAAAGGATCAAAGAAATGGATGCAATCTGAGTCCAAGACTCAAATAGGGTTGGGCCACTGGATCTTTTTTGTGCGTTCATTTATTACTAAAAGAATAAAATACTATAACAATGATTACACAACTATTGCATGGCTTTTACGTATATTTTGGCTTGGCTTCGTTTACTTTTATGTATGCATAATATAATATAAGAAGCAAACCATTAAAAAAATCCAAACTAAAAATAAATAATAAGTAAATATATAACAGTTCAGAAAATCAAGAATAAAACGTAAGCAATCAAGTTACATTTAAGTTACAACATCTGAAAATTATGCGCAAGAGTCGACAACTCAAGATATTAAGTTATTACTGACTAATAGGTGGGAACGCAGACTAGACTATTAATAATATTGATAACAGGTAAAAGTTGTTGTTTTGACTTGTCATATAATCTCTCCATATAAATTGATCACTGACTGAGCTATTCTATTAAACTATTACAATTTAAAAGTTAAATGAATTTCAACTTTCATAGAATCTTTTACAATAATATTGCTATTATAGATTTTATAAATTACTTGAAAACAGGGGAACACAAATTTTTACGATTACGATTATTCGTCACTGATCGCATAGAGATTTTCAACGATATTTGTATTCAGGACCTTAATTTTTTAGGTTTAAGTAAAGTGGCTAAATCCACGTTAGCGATAGAAGTAGATATATCATAAACGCAGGTGTTATTACGAAACTAAAATGTGTTCAATTTCAAAACAAAAAATATGATTAAAATTCCTTGGTATTCTGACATGGGAACAGGCGACATATAACTGGATATCATAAACGCAGGTGTTATTACGAAACTAAAATGTGTTCAATTTCAAAACAAAAAATATGATTAAACTTCCTTGGTATTCTGACATGGGAACAGGCGACATATAACTGGTCATGTGAAAAATATGGATTTTTTAACATTAATGCCGCAAGCAACTAGCGACTGTAATTATTAGTTAATTTGTATTTTTATTTATATTTTATCTATCTATAACTCCGATCGAAGCAATTGGTTTAAACTATATTAATTTTCCTTACATCCTCTTTGACGATATTTACAGCATGCATTCTGTCAATGTTATGTCAAACGAGTTAACCTGGGTTACACGAAAAAATGTTAGAATTTTAAATGCGCTATGCATATTAATTTTCTTTCATAAGAACCTTCTCTTGACCATAACAAATACAAAAAAGAATAAGCGAAATCGGTGTCGTTGAGTTGTGATTTTATTTTATTTATTTATTTCTAAAAATATGACAAAAATATTATATTATATGCGTCTATTACATAAGGTATTAGACCAAGAACAGGGTCGGCAAACCTCGGGAAGGCTAATCCACCAAACTTGCAGTGGAGATCCCAATGATTTCCGCTACTCCCAAGGCCTCGCCCCCATCAGAAAAATTTGGTAGGCTAGTCCTGCGCCTATGCTACTATGCGATGCAAGCATGTCGTGCTTAACCGTACAATAATAGGCCCAGACCCCCCTCCATATTTACTACAAAAAATAAAATGGAATAATAATTGGTAGATTGGTGGTAACCCACACGTTTTTACAATGTCAAAGGGTACAATTTCTTAGGGTCAAAGTGCGAATTTTAACATGATATTGACGCCAGATTTACCCAATATGGGTAAAACAAATCGTTATTGATTACATAAACTGCTCTGTGACCCATCCACTAAATTTTAAATTACCTTCATAAAAAATAATTTTAACTATGCATTTATCCATTTACGTCAGTGTACCAATCAAACATAAACGAAGATTTTCGTGAATATTTTAAATTTTCCACTGAATATGCAATAAAGCTATCATGCACTTCATTTACATAGCGACGGTGTTGTCAATAATATCTACCATCCATTACAGTTTCGATACTATCAGATGTTTCCAAGCGTTGTTATTTTTACATATATCGTGGTTTGAGTTCATGAGGGTAAATTTGTCACTCCTCTCACGAAGGTACAGTGAACATACACATTACGGGTCAAAGACTTATGTGGCTTGTATGTTGGAGATCAGATAGTTATGGCACCTCAACATTGTTCTTACATGTCTAACTTGTATGTCCTAACATACCGGAGGCTTTACAGAATGCTTAGCCAAAGTTTCATTTTAAACATAATACCGGTATACCAATCTTCAGGTTAGTGCAAACTCTAGATGTCGGTGAAATATAGGTTATATTCGATATGAATTATTAGTCTTACAACACCAACATTCTTTTAAAACACGATAATTGGATGCAAATCATAGGCCAACTTTATCCGTCATAAGAAAAAATTATAAAAAAGGATAACATATCCTTTTTTTACATATTAATTATAGAATATATCTTAATTGTGCATCCTATTTTAGGTTTTTAAATTTTTAAGCAAAATCGCAAATGTGCAATTCAATAACCCTATTGAATAATATGCCAAGCGAAGTTGGCAAAATTGCTATTGAGAATTATTGTGAGTTTTAGGACATATTAATTAAATTTGGTCATCGGATCTGATTATATTCTATTCTAAACCAAAGACAGACATAATTTGACAGATTATTTATATAATCAGATAAAATTTTATAATGAACACAAAACTATAATTCTATATTTATCAGATCCGAAAAAGTTTTACGATAAAATATATGTACGGTGTTCTCAAAGAATGTATCGAAACTATTGCAATATAAGATATTGCAGGAAACAAAACGCCTCCATACGCCGGAAGTCCGTAAAGGAAAAATATTTCTATCAATAAGAAAAGCCAGCCAATCTCCTGTTCGGTGATCGATACGATATTAGGTAGTGCAGATGGCGTTCGGCACACAATAGTTGCAACGTTTTCCCAAACGCCCGTTCCTGTAAAATCGACATCTGGTGAAAAAAACTTGTTTACACGATATGTTTGTGACAAAACTGAAATCGCGGTTGTTTCGTTGAAAATACTTTGTAACTAAAAATATACAATTTTAATTTTTATTCCCTTTAGGTTCAGTGTATTTTAAAATTTTAAGTGTCTCAATTTGATTGGTGGATTTCATAATACCACTGCTAACAAAATAAGCCAAAGATTGAAAACAATATAACTATAATTACAAAAGGTTGAGTCACTTGTTGTTCAAACAATTTAAAACTTAAACAACTTATATGTTTTATTTATGTAATTCTTAAAGCAAATGTAAATAATTATAAAATTCTAAATAAATGTATTAACACCGTTGTCTACTTAGACGCCCTATTCATTGTATTTTAAACCATATCATAAACATTTTAGTTACCGTTGCTTTAAAGCGAATATTAGCAAAGTTACAAAAGCTTCGTAAAGATGTGTATAATGCTTTTACATTTTCCACATCGCATTAACCACGTTGCAAAAGTTTAACAATAAAGGAATCGCAAGCAATTGGTTTTGTTCCTGTCCGCACTAGACACTACGATTACTTGAAAAATTTCAAAACTTTTTATCGCTTTTATACCGTCGCGTTTTATTGGCCTTAACGCTATCCTAGTACTTGTGGCTATATTCTGCGGTTATATCTTTTATTTGTTGTTTGTGCATTCATAGTGAAACGGGAGAAATTGTCTTGTAATAATCAAGTACTTATCAACTCAAGTAAAATTTGGTGATGATTTAAAAGAAAACAAAGAAACAGCAATCAAGCTGCTATATCTCATCATGTCCCCGGTCCAGAGCCATTTTAATTGCCTTATTTTATTTATAATGTTCTTTGGTCGTTAATCTTATCTCTTCCACTCTTTTGCGATGTCTCAGTGTTACACCCACCATGCTTTTCATTCCTCTTTGACATGTTCTTAAGTTTAAAAGATGTTTCTGAGATAATGCCTAATAAGTCTGGCAGCCGTATGTGATACATGGTAGCACACATAAGTTGAACACCTCTTTCTTAGCTGTCATTGGAAAGTCTTTACATTTAAGTACTTTTAAGGGATCAAAATCTATTCCAGGCGCAATACACTCTTCCTTCTATCTCAAGATCCATATGATCTTTAAATTATATATATAATTTGCCCAAGATATACGTAGTGATCTACATATTTGATATTATCTCCACCTATTTCTATCGTTATAGGTTCCCTATTAGTCGTTTTCGTTTTAGATTTGTTTATGGAAAAAAAGATCTTTAATAAGATACTATTAATATAAAAATGAACTAAAAACTATACATATATAATAAACACGGTGATATTTAAATGAAAACTAACAAAATTTTAACGGCCTCCATCTGGCTGTCGTAAGTTTAAAGGATATCTGAAGATTATATTTCTTAAGTAGTTTAACTCAGGTTTTAATTTAGCGAATTATTTTTAATGACTTTAATTACGGTCGCACTTTACTGCCTTAGCCGGCTATGTTCGAGAAATCTAGACTGTAAAAAAATCCATGTAATGATTTAAATATACTATACTTATGAATATAATAATAATAGTATATGGAAGAAGAGGTATACACTTATGAGACTAGTATGTTTACACATTTAGAAACTGTAGTTAATTAATTAGTATCGGTCCTGACACTTATGCAAATAACAACATTCGAGACAAAAATATTGAGGACTTTTGTTTAGAAATAAAACAGTGTTAGGTTCTAGTCAAAAGTTTGCATAACGGTATGGTTTAGTTTTATGTTAATTGAGTACATAGGTAACCTATAAGTTGACAAATAAAAATAAGATGTTTTTGTTATGCGCAACGGAAAACAATTATATTAAAAGTTACTGTAATGACAGAAGTCACGTTCAATTGCATAATTGTAGATATTCCTGACAAATTGTATGGCCTAATATAATAATAATAAAATGACGCTATAGGTACTAGGTCAACACTATTTCTTCTATTATACATTTAGTATATTTCCACTGTGATGTAACGACAACCGCACATTTTCCAAATACAAGGCTTTGTTTAAGCGAGACAAAACGGAAATCTCCTTTGATAAAATGATGTAATTACATCGCCTTTTTGCGGATAGATTCGCCATTAAGGCTTGAACAATCTTATAAAACGTTCTTGGATGCTTTTAAAAGAGATTTTCTCAAACTACCTTCTTATACCAAAGTAACTTTTAAGTGTTTGTTTTTATAAAAGCTCACATAAATTGTATGATAAGAACAATTTAGGTATTAAAATTATATGAGACGGAAAGCTTGTCAGCTTTAAAAACAAATGATTATTTGCTTGATACCCCAATGGCAAAGTGAACATTTCTCAGTCAGGACATTTTTGAAGTAGACAAAATAAATAGCGATTATTGTTTTGTTGGGAATGGAACCCAGGAACAGAATAGAGCCATTAGCAGGATTTGTCGTATACATAAGACTTAATTTAATGCCTATTATACTCAATTAAAATGATAAAAAATTAATTAAATTATTTTAGGTTATATAACCCGTATATAACCTAACTTATAAATTTAATTTATAACATTCTCGTTTACAATAATGCCCAATAGTTCGACTAAACTTATATTCTTTATAGGTAACGTTAGTGTCACTTAAATGGAAGCCTTTTTTTGTAAATGAAGCGAGTGAGCAAGTAAATTCTCAATCAATAAGAAAAATCCTACAATGAACTACAAAATAACAGGAAAAAATAATTATAGAAATACAAACGACAAAGACAACAATTGTCTATTCTTAGGAAATAAAAACTCATCGGATAAGATTATTTAAAGCTCAATACTGAACGATCTTAATTTGTTAACATTCAGTTACTCGATGTTAATGAAGTTTCGAAGTATACGAAATAAAGCAATAGAAAAGTATTTGCTATTTGCTTTGCCAACTGTATTGTACCGGCCCACTATTGATTGTTGCAATATCGTGCCAGACAATATGTAACAGCTGAGTAATCTTTTAATGTAAAAAATAATATTCTTCCATCCTTCTATAATGATAATAATATAATTTGTTATGCTTTAAATCATTTAAGAGGAAATATATCCAATATCAATGTATAGGAATATCATATGATTACTAATATATAAAATTTTCGTGTCGCGGTGTTTGTAATTAAACTCCTCCGAAATCGTTCGACCGATTTTCATGGAATATTGTGTGCATATCGATTAGATCTGCGAATTGGACATCTATCTTTCATCCCCCTGTTAAGGGTGACCCATAAATGTTATTTTTTAAATCTTTATTTTTTTATGATACAGCATACAAATACATACAACTCCTTAATTTTCACCCTTCTACGATCAAATCCTATTTTTTATTTGTTAATTAAAAACTTTAAACTAAATCTTAAACTCTGAAAGAAAATTCACAGAAAAACTTAAAAAGTTTTCATTCCGGAAAACCAAACAGTCTCTAGGGTAGCATAAAATATTGTTCCACGTTGGTATGTACTAAAAAGGGTAGGCTAAGTAAAATCATATAAGGGGAAACGAAATTCGCGGAGGCAGCTACTTTTATATACAACATTATTTACATTATTTTTGTTTTGGGTGCATTTTTGTAAGTTGTCATCAAACGTCTGAGACTCCTAGATCAGGTAACCGCCGCTATCTATAATCACAAATTCTTTATAGATAGCGGTGGATCAACAGTTTAAAGATAACGGAACTTAACATAACGTAAAAATATGGAGTTGTCAAAAACGATAATCAAATACAATCGAAGAAATAAAGGGCGATAAATGTTACATGTAAAAGTCATTAGAATATTTTTCAAATGTGTATTTATTAAAGGAATACGCGCCTACGACACTTTCATACCATTTAGAGATGTAGTTATATTTTAGGGTTATGCTAATTTTATGTTTTAGTTTGATCTTAAAAGAGTCCCAGTGAACTTCGTATCACGTACATTTGTGTCAAAACTTAATACAAAACTATAACTATGTAACACAACTTCTGAAGGCATCTATAAATGACAACTAAGTGACAGTATTTTATTTCTAAATAGACTCCAAATATATCCTAGCTGGGAACAGTTATTATTATTTTTTAATTATTAATTGTCGTTTTCAGTATTTTTTATTACTTATTATGTATTTATTCCCAAATATTTCAAGATCAAATTAGCCAAATCAGTCAGCTATTTCCATGTCATATATATGAATATATGTGCAAGTGTATACAGAGTCATATATTCGATATGCGCACTCATACAAACTTAATTGCTATTGCAACGTTTTAACTAAACTACACTATTGTTTCCCTCCGTCCAATAGTATTAACACTATGATAAAAAGGGTCAGAATAGCGCTGCTTTTGGTAAGGTGTAGTTGTACTGAATTTAAGTATGAATTTAATTATGAATAAAAGTTATAGTTAAAGTGTCTCGATTAAGGATTTGTAAAACTGTGTCAAGACCATCTAGACCTTGTGACAAATTTCGGGTTCAGGATTTCAGGATGTTACAAATTTCAGGAGCTTACCCTCTTAGCTTTATTTGTTTAGGTTTATCTAAACCGCTTAACTTTATCATAATAATTCAATCGTAAGTCCTATAAGAAATACATGCTATTTACTAAAATAATTTAAGTTAAATACCTATTCATTTGCGCAATTTAACAATTAAATAAAATATTTTTTTTCTGGTCTTAGTTTTTTGTATTATTGCTAATCTTTTAGTCACCTTTTGTGTTTACATCATCTGAATGCATCTGATTGAATCCCTTCGATAAACTTCACATTAAAATTTGAAATTAATCAGACACAATATTTACTCTAGACAAAATCTAAATAATTTGACAGATTTTTATTTATGTACAAAGTAAAAGTAGTAGTAGTAAAAAGTAATAATTTGATTAAAATAATTACCTAATAATTGGTATAGTCAGGTAGACGAAAGTAGTAACTACATGCTAACACGCTCGATGGGATGATGACATAAAAAAAATCTCGGGTCCTCAATGGATGCAAATAGTTCGAAATAGAGAAAGATGGCAAGCCTTGGAGGAGGCCTATACCGGAGAGGGTTCCTGACTAACTGTTACAAATAATTACTAACACACAGGATAACCGGATATTAGTGGATCGGGAAACAATTTAACAATAAATAAATTGGTATAGTGAGACTTAGGATATATTTGAAGCACAAAGAAATACATATGTGTAACATCAGCCCGTGGAAATCTATTAAGTTGCAGAAACCCTACTAGGTGTTGCTATCTACACCTCGTCTGCAGGAAATTGGAGAGACGTTGATTAAAGTGGAACTCGGAAGCGGTGTAATCCTGCGAAACCTCATAAGTTTCACTTATGCAAGAATTGCTTTATTAAATTTAAAGTATAAAGACATGTGAAATATTTAAAATATAACGCGTTGACGTTTTTAATAATCTAGCGTGGGTATTGGCCTTTAGATAAGTATGTAATCAGTGATCAACTTCTTTATTTTTATTAGACTCACCTGATGTTAAGTGATACCGCCGTCCTTGGACTTATATCGCCAGGAGGCAAGTGCGTTGCCGACCTTTTAAGAATTGGTACGCTCTTTCTTGAAGGACCCTATGTCGAACTGGATCGGAAATAATTAAGTAGGCAGCTGGTTCCGTTGCGGAACGTCTGATTATCAGTGTCAGTATGAATATGTCTTTCTTAGACGAAGCAAATATAAATTGATAAGAAAGCTGGGCTTTCAAAGCACTACGTCTTAGTTAAGATTCCCACCCTTAACTACAAGAGCACAATAGTTTTCTTAAACTTCTGTTCAGTGTCTTTGCTGAAATTAATCAATATTATGTAAACGTATTGCCTACAATTTAAGATTATTTATTAAAACAAAAGAGAATCGCTAAAATAAATTTTCATTTGTTAGGCTAATATAACGATTGTTTTTACGCTCGTAAATAAAAGATATGACACGTTATCCAACGCTGAAATTTAAGCATTGAATATAATTTTCAAAAATATGCTAAAATATGGCATACAGGATTAATCGATTTTACAAACATGTGGTTTTTCGTTGCACGTACCGTTAACGCAGTGTCACAAACCAACAACATATTATTATAGGGTCAGTGGAGCCGTTAGTCTGCGGTTTAGGTCATGTTACAGAAACCCCATTAACCCTCATATTATTCATTTTAATTAGCTATTATTAAAAATGGGAACTTTACGAAAAGAGGTTCTGTATCTGTTTGACGTATAACTAGGGTTTTTTCTATGACGATCTATGTTTACTAATGTCTCAGAAACTAAATGTCATATAGAGTTTATTGCCAGTTCTTTTCGTCCGTTCTACGCCGTTGATTTGAGAACCGGCAGTAAATGTAAAATTTGAAGGAATTAATGTGTATTTCTTTATTGATGTTCATGACTGTACATTGTGTTAAATATATGAATAAATTATTTTGAATTTGATTATATCTTATCCCATTTATTCCAACTTAGGCAACAGTCTACATTTCATCGATAACGTTTTAGTACTTTTTGAGATATGAATTTCTGAAGGGGAAATAAAAATTATAGGAGATAGGTAAATTTATTTGGCAGTAATATTACACCTTTAAATATATTTCAAATTGTAATTAATTACATAATAGTACACATTAAAGAATGTTCAACCTTTCTACTAGATTTTCCAAATCGGTTCAAAGGTTATTTGCAGAAATAAATATCTTAGCGTATTGATGTATGTATGGATGATTTTAATAAGGCGATAGTAAAGAAGATTCGAGTATGAAAATGGGCTATTAAGCTGTGGGCGTTTATAAAATATAAAAGCCAAAGGGAAGAATATTGTAATACCTAACTTACGTGGTAACTCACTCCAAAAATTAAAGTGTGAATGGGCCGATCACATCGCCCGCGTTCGTGATGGCAGATGGGTCAAACATATCTTAACTTGGAATGGATCAGTGGAATAAAAAAAGAGGACTCCCATTGGAGTCCTGGGAAGATGAAATTAAAAAGATAGCGTTGAAAGATTGGAAAATAATAGCGAATCTTAGAGACATGTGAAATAATTTTGAGGCTTTCACTCTTGAGGAGGTCGTTTACTATTATTAAATATAGTGTAATCAATATAAATTATAACATTAGTCAAATTAGGCCAATTTTTTACTGATGTAAAACAATGGGAAAAAAATTTAAAAGTAGTATTTTTTGGATTTTATATGATTTCTGTAAAACTATGACATGTTAATCATAGACCAAACACATATATCTACATCCTTAAATAATTTAATAGATTCTTGTAACCGGGGTGTACCTATCCTGTCGGGATTTAAGGGCAAATGAAAATATTATTTTATGTTTCCTGTGGCGAACACAGTTCTTCCGGGATAAACACGACATACTATTAGTAAAAAAAAATCTTAATTCATACATTCTAATAAGAATTCCCAAAATACAAAAAGTTATATAATATATATATTAAGTTTTCTGATAATTATAAACCAAATTATCTATGATACCATATAAATGACTGGCAACCCTACGCTCTAGTTTACCCAGAACTTAATGTCTTGGTTAAATATTAAAGTACGTTATATAAGATTAATCCCTTTGACTCCCGCGGGATAACCTGTACCCTATTATAGAGAATACGGTTAATAATTCAAAATCTTTTGGGAGTTACGTGTGATTTTAGGTAATTTGGTATCAAATTTCATAGGATGTATGCAGAATATTAACTAGACGTTTTCGCGTTGGTACCGAATACATTCTTTTATTTAATTTTAATTACATTAAGTTTAATAAAATGTCTTTAAAGAATGATACTTAACATTGACATTGTTTTACGTACGATTAGAAGTGATTTCTAATTTAGAATAAATAATAACTACATTAAGAGGTTACGTATTACTATCTTTATAAAGTTATTAATGTTTTTTTTTTCAATTATAAACTTCACATTTAATTGGCAATTATATTATCGAGATATAAATATTTTAAAAAACTCACGTGTAATTTACAAAGACTTCTAACTTCTATACCAAGAAATAGTAAAAGAAATAACGACTGTAATATTATAGATATAAGTCATTACTCACAATCACTTACACATACCTATTCCTTCCTATTTACTCAAATATATAAAGCAAATGTTGAGTGAAAGCTGAATAATATTTATATTGCGGCATTCGTGTTTGCGCAGTATATATCCTGATTGTATGGTTACTATAATAATAGATACGAAGTTTTTATAAGCATATATATATTTATGATTACTGTAATAAAGCTGTATTATTTCATACTATGTAAAACTGAATTACCGCGTTTCATATTAATGAAAAGAATTATCTTTATTGAATAATTGAATTATTATTTCGACGAAACAGCCGACTAAACCAGAAGTTGGGTGTTTTTAACGTCTTCGTATAAACTTCAACATGGGATAAAGAATAAATCTGGTAAAAATTTCAACGTCCCGCTTGAACGTTGATACCTTGCAGGATCGAATTTCCGGTAGTTGGCAAAGAACTGGCGAAATTTGATGGGGTGGAGGTTTTAGTCCAAAAAGATCTTATCATGATTGGCTAAAATGGCCGAGTGTGGACCCTTGTGGCTGTAATTTTTAAACGTTTGGCAGCACATCGACACTGAAAGCTGGTCTCCCAGCCTCCGTCTCCAACTTTCATACCACGATAAAGTAAACGGCCTGCGCAAATAATAGGAGTTAGATAGGGGTTGCTCGGTTCGAACTCTGATCAGCAACTTGGGGCGGTGAAAAGGGCAGGTGGTGTGGCGTTCCATTTTTTTAATTTTTTGCCAAATTTATGCAAAAAATCGTGAATATGGTTTGAACTTCCTTTAGGTCTTCTAGATCTATCAATCTGCTTCCCTAAAAACGCCAACGCTCTGACAAACTTTAGTTTAACTTAGCATTTGAAAGCATTTCTAACTAGATAAGTAATTTCCATCGCGAAATCCTTTCCTTCTTAGGAAATTTGATTTGTTTCCCTAATTCATAGTGTCTTAGGAGAAGGCGTGTACCCAAATGGAGTCTGTACTGCAATGTACAAAGAAACGGAAATATTTGCCTATATTATATTATTATAAATGTATGTTTTTTTTTATATACATCAGTACTAGCACACCCGACAGACGTTGTCCTGCATGATATTTTAAGCGATTAGGATATTAAACAAAGTATGGAAGCACCGACTGCAGCGTCATCTGCCGTGAATTTGTGAATCTAAACCATCCAGGGTTCCAACCAAACGCATACAATAAAAAAATCATCAAATCGGTCCAGCCGTTATGGAGGAGTTCAGTGACATACATGCGTACAGTAGAATGATATATATATAGTTAGTGCAACGGTGGGCAAATTAATTGAAATCGGGTAAGTAGTTCAGGAGTTCATAGTGGACAAACAACTTGACGCGTAATTTATAAATGTTAAGATTATACCAACACTCATATTGAATAGACGTGACCTAAAGAGCCTCGTTACAATACACTGTACCTTATAAGGTCATACGAATACCAAATAAGGTAAATTGGTGACCCCGACGTGATAATAACTAACGTAGAGTATAATAAGAAAACTAACACCCATTTGAAATGTATTTTTTATCAAACACTATAGAATTGAAGTGGCTTTGTTATTGTTATAATTTATTATATAATTCATAGTGTCCGCGGGCCGCGTGTAGTCCAGCGCACCGCACATCCTCTAAATAACTTAATAAGTAATTGTCACTAGTCGTCAAGCAAAAATTGTTTGATTAACTAACAAGTATTTCTTTAGCGTTACTCTTTTCTTTAGGAACCTTTTACCCTAATTCGTAAGTATTGTATCTAGTAAACACCGACACTGTTATCTCGCTGACCGCCAGAAATGAAACTAATAACAACTGACAAAAAAGTAACTGTGTTTTTGGAGTATCAATCTGAAATATTAAAAAATTATTGTAATTTCCATAAAATGTACAAAAAAACTCTAACTATTGGTCTGGCTTGCATCTGTGTCATCATTTTTTTGTAATAGTCGTATTAAATACGCAAATAGAAAGTAAATTAGTGTAACAAGGTTTACCAATTCCAAAATAAAACTAAAACGTGGTAGATTTTTTAAAGTAGAAGTTGGAAGTACAATTATATCTTACTCCTCGAGGAATAAATACGCCCAGCTCCATCATTATCGTGGTGATGATTGCGCCGAAGTTTATAACAACCACTGTAACGAGTAGACAAATATTTGTCACTTTTGAATCGTCTTTTGTTTTTTTGTCTAGAAAGTCACAGCACGAATCTGTTTAAACACCCAATAAGAAATCTATATGCGTAAAATTAATCGTTGAGGCGTTATTTAGAGTCTAAAATGATAATCTTTTGTGACTTTTAAATGTATACTTAGCTTTTCCAATAAATATTAATAGACAACATAAAATTGTATCAAAAAGTAAATATTACTGAATCGTAAACTTTATTAAAAAATAAACCATTTTATTTTAATAATACATATTTTATTAGCTACCAGTGTTCGGAAACTCTCCATGCTTATTTGTCTTTGTAATTCTTGCTATTTTGTTTAATTACAGTTTCAAAGTGAATAATAATCAAACAATAACAAATTAACAAAGTAGAAAATAACACGGATTTTGCGGAAATATTGTTTAGTATCGAAATACTTGGGAACACTTTGATCTTAAGGCGAAAAATAATTATTGAACTCCTGTTTCGTAGAAATTCGTGTTAATTATTTCGTGTTTTTGGTTATTGGATACTAATTAGGAATCAAATTGATTACGTATTATATAATTGGCGATTTTCGATAATTTGATATATATTATTATAAGGAAAAGTCCTATAGTCTTTGGATAGTACATCTGTACATAACAGTGCTAGCCCAGTAGTCATAATATGTGTGATTCTCAAAACTGCGGTCGTAGGAAATGTACGATTTCCGAATTTTTAGTACTCGATATTTCTATCAATATAAGTTACTGGACTTAAACCAACGCAACAATATTAGTTAGTCACTGAAAGTATTTTTTATTTAGTTGCACAGAACAGCACCAAAATACCAGAAGTAAAAAGAAATATGTATAAACAAAGATTTTATTATGAATAAAAAACAAATGCCAAACGTTTCTCTGGACATATCACCCGCATGTATGAGATAAACTGTAAATAATAACATCTTTATTGCTATCGGAAATAGATGCTATTAAGCATCCACGCTGCATATGGGCAGGACTCATTTGAAGTCAATTATGGAAGTTACATGAGGTTAATAGCTCATCCATCACAGATTATCAACGCAACTTTTATATGGCAATAAAACATGTTACATTTGACACACTTTTGTAATAATGTTATGAAAATTTTTTAGTAATTAAATTTCTAAAATTATAGCAGACGAATTATTTGTTCTCCTCTGTGATTTAGTGGTGACACATGTTGTATAACTTATCTCTCTAACCTAACTCTGGATACAATTAAGAGAAACAATAATTGTGTTTACCACAGGAATAATTTCCTTTAAAAAGTGTACACGCATTAAATAAATACACACAATAGGCGCGTCCCAAGGCCTAATTACGAACTAAATACTTCAGAACTCAAATACATAAGTATTTTATGGTATCTAGCCTGTTCGATACCCGGGATTAGGAAATATATTTTCTAAAGCCATTGAATGCTGTCTTTAGTGTAAAATTTAATCATTGGACGTCGAGGCAGAATCGAAAAATTCCACCTGTATCACCTTGACGTCTTTCGTTCCACAACTGAGCGCAGCAGCAGATCTTAAGTAGTTTTTGCCACCACTATATGGAACCAGCTACCCATTGAAAGATTTCAGAATCAATTCGACCCAAGAATATAGCGTGGACTTGTGACCCTTCTGCGAAGTAACTGCGAGTGTCGATTGGCGGCGACATCAGGATATCCACGGGGCCCTTTGCCTCACGTTTTATATAAAATAAATATATTATAAAATACAAGTAGAAATGCCTACGAAACGTAAATCATTCTAGACCGTATTTAACAGCGGTTAATTATTTAAATCCAACGAATAATTAGTTGAAACTAATGTTTGAGTACTTATTTCCAGGTGTTAAAGATCTCACATTATATATTAAACTTATGTCCCAATTTTCTTATGAAAGTGCTATAGATTTGTACTAGAAGGCAAGGGAATTAGCTTGTCTCATCGTTGTATATAGAGACACAACATCATATATCTTTCGGTGACAACGAGCGGTGTCGGCAGCCAACGATGCTGCTACACTGGATCTCAAGGAACAAATTTGAACCTTATCTCCTTGTTATAAGAACAAAGTGAAACCGTTTCGAGTAGACATAAATTGCGAGATATCTCAAGTACAACGTGTTGGTAAATTTGTATGGATATCGGTTAAGTGTAAATCTTGCTTTAGATTTGAGATTTAATAGTTGTTCTTATTTTCAGGTTGTTCATGTCTACGAAGCATTTTTCAAGGTATGTTATATTTCTCACTTTAGTACGTTCCTATTTAGGCCTAAGTCTGGATTCATTACCTTAGAACACGAGTAATGAAAACTCCATGTGATATTTTAGATACGCCGATTTTTACAAACACGAGCTTCCTTTTTATTAGATTTTCGAAGTAATATTTGGGATAGGCTTATAAGGGTGAAATAATAAAATCCATCAACATGTCAGTGGTTAAACTACGATAATAATCTCACAATATTATGATAATTACTGTTGAATTAACTGAATCTCCTATTCCAATCCCAGAGCTTTACCAATGGAGTTACCTCAAAACCTCCAGAACAATAGCATTAGAACCATTGTTTTAAACCATTCGATTAAAATTAATCTCGTCTTTCGCCAATCTTACGATAAGGTTTAACTTACAATTACTTTATTACTAATAACTCAATTTGCGCAAATGATTTGGATGGTTTTTTTAGTCCATAATCATGTTACTATGCTACTTTAACTCTACTGTTTTATGTACAATTCAGAACATATATGTAATGTTTTATTATTCATCCTACGGACGGGCAGACGTATTCAATATACTAGTGTTTTATTAAAATGATAATATTTTCAGACCCTTAATTGTATGGTGAATAGGCAAAAAAAGTGTCCATGAGAGATATTTTTATTATTAAATTACTTAATTAAATTAAATCAAAATCAAACCAAGCCTATTCAAAGAAACAACCTATCGACGAAATGACACACCACTGAACACACACTATTAACGGTGGTACAAACTTTTCTGGGCCGATAAGAGTGTCGCTGTCATGGATTTTAGTATTGCCGGTAAATAAAAATTAACCATTATAAAGGTAATAGTTTGAGGTCATGCAGGCATCTTATTAATTTATTGAAATGAAAAGTCTTAAGAAAGCAATGTATACTAGTATTTACAAAGCATAGTTTTAGCCTTAAATAAATGTGGTACAAACTGATATGATAGGTTTGTTACCTGTACTATATAATAATATATTTTAAGATACCTAGCAATCATAACCGTTCGACAATTAAAACTTTGGCATTGTAATTAATAATGAGTTAGGAATAAAAACCTTTAATAGGAATTTTATTAGATGGAGGAGTAAAATTATTTATTGTACGCACCAAGAAATTACAGTAAATAAACAATGTCAGTCTGACATTTCGAAATGGCGACGGTATTACCAAATTCAGCTGCCGGCCAAGTAATATATATGGGAGTGTAAACTATTTTATATAGAACATTAATATTACAATAATAACTGCAAAATTTAACATAATATAAATAATCAATACTGTATGTACTACTATATATACTAGTTACAATACTATATGTCGTTATGCTATCGCGTTTTATACATGCACAACGCCAACTATGACACTTAAATATTTAAGTCGATTTCATCATAGCGACACCTTTACATTTTTCTATTAAAATTTCTTAGTCACGAACAGACAAACTCCTTTGTATGCCAACTTCACCGCAACAATTCCTCGTCTTGAATATTAAATTGCGAAAAAAGTCAATTTCCGTTTATACCAGCTGGCTTATTAAATGAACGATTACCCTTAAATGGTAAAAGAAACCTATAATTTTCTTTTTTCAAATGTTTATTATATATTTATGCATTTAATAATTAAACTAACCCAACCACTAGAACCAAAAATACCTACAAATACGTCTTACTAAGTGCTTTTAGCAATCTTTTTGACAATTGCATGCATTACGTAACCTTAGCAATGATCAATGCGCTAAGTAATACATACTTGAGAAGCCTTGAATCTTAAACTGATTTCTTTCTCAATAATATGTTCCCGAGGTTTATAAACTTTCTTTGCCTAACCCAGTAGTAGTATATATATACTACTATATATATATATTTATATACCACTAAAAATAAAATTCGCGCGTAGATTCAAGAAGCTTAACTGATTACCAATACTTAGATCATACAATTTATTAAGACTATGTATAAAGTATATTACGCAACAGAACATAAAGTTTTACACATTCCTAAATATATATAAATACAAGTTCCCATACTAACTGGCTCTGCGACCCAAACTATACCTCATAAACTTTACTATTAATTTAAATTTAAAATTATGTAAATAATTATAAGTTTATAATAATACAAATAGCATTAATCCGGTTAAAAATTGTTTCTTTCAATATATTATTACTCTTAAAACCAAATTATATGTAAAACAAATGTTTTTTTAAGCATTGATACCATAGAGACCGTCTATAAATTTATAAGACCTTGAGAATTAATATCATTAATAGGCCAAGTTACCAATAGTGGTAAATAATGAGTCAATTCTGTCAAATCTAAAACACCATTATCAGCACCGGTTTTTTTATTCATGACTATAAATCAGTGGTCAAGAATCAAACATAACTCATGCAATGAGATTAGATCGATATTAATGCATCTTTTTAATTGCTAGCGGTATTACCAATTTATAAGCTTGTAGCTTCGTTTTTATTGCGCAAGAGATACACTTGAAGATCTCCAGTAGAGACTAAAATATGCCTGGGACATTTTATAGGGTGATTTTATGGTCGTAATTAAAATACCGAGAAGGAAAGTGGTAAAAATTCAATTTTCAATATAAAGGTACGCAATTACCAATTGAGTATACAGTTTAGAAAAATTACAGAAATTACAGTTTTTTATAAACCTACATTTGGTTGCTTGAAAGGGATCGCTCATGAACAAGAAACCTTTGTGTTTCTTATATCGCTACTATTGAAATTCCAAATTTTTGTTTTATATAGAACGAGGGCAAACGGGCAGGAGGCTCACCTGATGTTAAGTGATACCGCCGCCCATGGACACTCTCAATGCCAGAGGGCTCGCGAGTGCGTTGTCGGCATTTTAAGGATTGGTATGCTCTTTTCTTGAAGGACCCTAGTACGGGAAATACTTCAGTGGTTATAACTATAAATTTATATGTCTTTAACCAATTATCTACTTGTCAAATAAATACTATACCTATTCAATATACCTATAAAATATACCTATTCAAACTTGTAGCATCAGTCAAACTTAAATATAATCTACCAAAATAACAATTGTGAAATAAAAAAAAAACTATTAACGCCGTTATGAATTCGGTCGTAAAGCGATGCTATAATAAAGTTTTTTTCAAAAAAATTAACCCAGTTCGTAAGATCTCAACTAGTGTTGAACGAGAATATTGAGGGAAGCTTTAAAAACAAAATAATTCTCCCGCTTATAAACATTTTTCATTGGTGCTATGCTTCTATTGATTGTACCGAGATATTATAAAGCCTATAGCTATAATAATTCAGCTTCATATTGATTGAAGATTTTTTTAATCAGGCCAGCAGTTTTTAAGTTTATTCATTACAAACGTATAGATCTTTCCTCTATATAACATAAGTAGGAAAAGTCTTGGTAGACTATAATAAATAATATTATAGTTAGACAAGACGAGAGCATGGGTCTCAGGGATGACCTGAGGTCGTAGGTTCGATCCCGGGCTATTTGCACATTTAACAATCGCTCGAACGTTGAACTAAAAAATCGTGAGGAAACCGGCTAGCCTGAGATCCAAAAAATCGACGACGCGGCGTGTGTCAGGCACAGAAGGCTGATCACCTACTTACCTATTAGATTGACAAATTATCATGAAACAGATTCAGAAATCCCAGCCGTATAGAAATGTGTCAATGTAGCGCCACTGATTGTTTTTTTTTTTTATAATTAGACATTATATGCCACACAATAGAAAAAATAAATAATTTACATAATATGCAAATAGCGTGCACAAAATTAATGCTTCTGATATAACTAATAAGTTTACATACATGAACAATAAAAAGAAGACACTAACATTTACAAAACAATAAAAAAAGAACCTGAGAGCCAAGTGCTAACAGAATGCCCCAATAATCAGATGGGCGGTCTAAAAAATATCCAGATCGTTCAAAAGCAGATTGCACATAACCATTCTGTAAATATTTGACCTGTAATAACATAATTTTTTTGAACAAACAAAGCAACAAATTGATGTACATACAAATTATGAAAAGCGTTGCTATCCATACAACATGCGGATACCACCAGCGAAATTAAGTAGCTACAAAAAACAATGATAATACAAACAACAATAACAAACATACAAACTATAAAAATAATTTAAGTATTTGAACCAAGAAAAGAACTATGGGTACTGTGTCCTAATTATAGGCATCTTAGCCGAGGCCAGGGAACCATGACATATGTCGGAACTCTGTGCATTGTCTATGGTAGCGACTATTAATTGGAGTGTGAAGAGGTTATAATGTAACTATATATTATTAGTCATTTCTTTAATTACTTTACGAATGTTCGTTTGTTAATTCAGACCTTTCCAGTGCAAATTCCGAGAAATACTAATAAATGGGCGACAACTGCGCAAGCAAAGCAACTGACACTAATCAACGTTCGTGATTTAATTATATTAATTTAGTTATCTTAGCTGTTCTATTTACCGAAATCTATTTAATACAGTTATTCAATAGTAATTTATTTGCAATAACAATGAGGGCTTATAGTGTTGTGAATTTGTTTCAATCTAGTACAAAACGTAAGATATTTGTTTTTACTTTTGTTTGATCGCATCGTATTAATCCCACATGAGATATTATTACTATAGAAAATATCCATATCATAAAGTATGAGTAAAATCACAAAGGTGTCGGAAGCGTTATGAATCTTTGATTTTTTTTTAATTTCAAGATCCGTATCTAATAGTCATTTTACAAACTATAAATATGTTTAAATAAAAAGAACTTTATAAAATTAGACACTTACAACTTTGACTAGCTCTTTTTACAATAATTACTTATAAACAATGTAAATTATAGGACCCGAATTACCGCTGGCAAAATCGTGACATAACTGTTAAAAATAACATTATATTGCTCCAATTAGATTTTTATAACTAAAAATGTAGTGTATTAAAGTTTTCCACACCTAAGTAAAATCATTGAAAGGTGATTTAACGGAAAATGTCACGTACAAAAGTTACGTGTGAGTAGAATAAATGTATTGTCTTCATTGACGGGTTTCTACGTTATGCTAGACAATACCATTCAATAGAGTTTATGAAGGTATGCTATGTGATTTCGTATTCTCTTTGATAAAAACGGTAATGTAATGACGACACAGTATCTAGGCTGCATATATAAATGAGGGTAATATTTATCTTCTCTCTAAAAAGCAGTCAGGCGGTAAAACCTCAACCAATACTTTATTTTATATCGTGATTGAAGATTTTATGTTGATATATATAGTGACTAAGTATTCAAATTATGTAAGGTGAGAAGTACCTTACATTTCTCCTTTTCCTTTGAAGTAAAATCATTCTTATTTTTATATCCAACTGGCACGGCCTTATTAAGTGACTAAAGACACATTAAATAGGTAGTAGATATCAAATTATTATAAAAAAGTATATTTTGACGTTCACAAAAACGTACACAAATATTAATCACAATAAATTGTATCTATTACAATTGTCTACCTACTAGAAGAAAAAAATCAAAGTAGGCAGAGATTTCTTGCAATATTGGAAACTTCATTTCTGTATTACTGTAGATTTAGCTTTGATTAGAATCATTGTCCTCTACTTTGGACCACCTCTACCCTACACATGATAAAGAAAATAAGGTAATTGAAATGGCGCTGGATCAGACACATGACGAGGTTGAAATGGACAAAAATAATTACAGAATGGCAACCACGCGATGGAAAAAGCAAAAAGCAATAAATAAAATAGTAGGCAAAACTTGGACAAGAATTGCTAACATCAGAAAGGAATGGAAGCAGCTGGATACTACCTATGTGTCACAGGATACGCTGATAACCCAAAACGGGTTAAGTGTTGTATTAGATTAAGTTTTATTTATGTATTAGAATTAAGTTTTTTTTGTTCCTTAAATAAGTGTTAATATATTTAACTAGGTGTCAGCAATAATGGCTTAATAATAATAATAAGAATCATTGTCCCCATTCTACTTAAAATTTAAAAAATACTTTCCATACATTTGTCGATCAAAAAATGGTACATAATAGTAATCAATTAATAACTTGCTCGTATGAGGGACAGGTAATTATCTATATGAAAACAATGGCGGGCTGCGCATGACAGGCCATTAGGTGCGAGCTATCATGACAATACGGGTGAGTAATATCAACGAAAAACGCATTATCAGTCGTTGATACGATTACTGCCCTATTAAGGAACTAGACCGCCCCTTTAGGAATTAGGAAGTAATACGCTGGGATGTAGAAATGTATGTAAACATATGTATTTGTATTAAAAGTACAACCACTTTAAGATGTACTTTGACATTGTTATATGATATGAATAGAAGGAATTTATTTTTTGATTTAAAATAATTGTACATTTCTATCTGAGTAGCCAAAGGTTTTGTATTCTTCGAAAGGTGTGTCCTTTTACTATGACATGATAGCCGCAAAGGTTTATTACGAGTTGAATCATTACTAAAGTCATTTGGTGAAAATTTAAATAAATTCATACTACATTCAAGCAAGCAATAAAATCCCTTCCCAATCTTACCAATTACTTACTAATCAGGAATTATTGATTGAATTATAATTTTTTAAATACTTTATTAATATGTTAAGAGATTTATAGATTATTTAGTACCACCGAAACATATGCGTGTTTGAACTTTGAGGGAAAAGAGCGTACCAAACTCTCTTTTCTTGAAAAGTTTCATCAGTGTGAAATACCTCTAATGGCAGCTAGTTCCACAAAGATCTGGTTCACATGTTTCACGAAGAAAAAGTGCTGTGTGGTACGCCAGGCGTCAAGGTGTAAATGATGGAATATGTGTTCGAATTCAGTCGGTCTTGCATTCTTCAGATAAATTATTCACATAAATTTATCTTTCGTTAAGGTTTTTATATACGTTCTATAACCATTATTTTTGACACATCCCATGATACCAATTTATTTGTAAATCACAGTTTTATTCAGTCGTTAATGGATGCCAGTGAATAGTAAATCTCAAAGCTCCATTCCAACCCTTAGATCCTATTTGCAACATATCTACAATCCTCCAAATACGCTTGCGACGCGAATTGAACATTTGCATCGAGGTTCTTTATCCAGGATGTGTGTAAAATACACATAAGTACTTTAAACCAAGAAAACTTATACTATAGGTACATACCTGTATATACTATATACCTATAATAGTACTAATTTATGCACTATGGATTCCAATTGACCAAAAGTTTACATATAAATGAAAAGAAGTGATGGGAGTCAAAGTTGTAACATTTTTTTCTGGTACAAAATTGTATCAAAGCGTATTTTATCGTTTTCATAGGTTCGATGAAAATATATTTTCGTATATCATACATCCGAGTTAATTATACCCACTATACCTCATGTTATCACAAGTTTTTAGATCTAATATACACTTTGGCCTGTAAGTCCCTTTCGTGCTTTAATCCTAAATAAGAAGTCGGATCGCAGTCTAGTGTTTGAACATCCTATATACTAATGGCGATCCTCCGGAGGCGGCAAGAACTTTTCTCGGAGATACAAAACTCGACAGATTGAAATAGTGACGTCGCTATAGGCTTACAAAGGGACCGTGATTTACATTGTTTTTGTGTTGTTAAAAGCGATATTTTCTTTGTATTGGTCAGTAAATTTAGCTTTGTAAGTTTATATATACAATACGTTATATGTAGAATGTAGATACATTTCCACTTACCACGAATCAGTACACAGACCATGTCACATTCACTTGCTCTTGTTCTATTTAAAGGGAGATATTCTTGAGATAATGACGTCTCACATAAATGCTTAAAACTAAAAATTATGTAAACTGTCAGATGTTTATTGATATCATATGTAGTGTTCATATTTTAGGGCTATTAGCAATATCAAACGTATGTGAACTAGGTTACATTAAATATATTAAAGTTATTAATCACAAACTTAACACAACAAGACAAACTATTGTGTTTATACATACGAGCGGTATTTATAAAATATACGTGTATATCCCAAAAACATTTAAGAATGTCTATTGGTGGGATAAAGGACCACAATTATAAAGGAAATTTATTACCTTATCGGTAAATTGATCGAAATTTACAACTTCAATCTGTAAACTTTCCAATGTATTATTTGAATAAAACCAACTAAAACCTTGAATATAATAATGAAATGAATATTTACTTTGATGTACATGGCATGTTTTAGTAAGAACAAGCTACTTTTTGCGGTTTTAACTTGAAATGGGTTGTGTTTCTGTCATATTGGTGAACATATGACATTTATTTGAGGCAAATATGAAACCAAATATAGCATCAGTATTTTTATTTACGTCAAAAGAAAATACAGTGTATCAAATTAATTTCACCAGAATTTCAATCAATGAATTCTTGTAAATGTTACATCACATTTTATCTTTTGACTACTTTATTTACTTATACATTGACGCCTTTTTCACGAAGGAATAGGCACTGGATTTCTTTCGTCCTGGATTTGGTATCATTTTATGTATGTATACTTATATCATAAAGAGAAAAAAAATGTATGTGCATAGCGAGAACTAAACAGTGAATTCAAATTTACTTTCACTTTAGGCAAGTTTTTACGTAGCATAGCATTCCCAAAATAATAAACATGGTGTTGGTGTCATCAACTTAACGTCTGACATTCTACCACCGAGCGCTTTTAAAGACTTTTAATGTCACAAACCAGCACTTCGTCACATGGAATCGGCTGCACTTACACATATATATACAGCTATTAGTAGGTATAAAAAAACTGTTAGTAGCATTAAAAAACGTCTAGTTAAAAATAATGTATTTCGTAATTTAAAAAGAAAACAGAATCATAACTTATTTTTTATAAAAAATTTAAACCAACCTGTATATGCTGTATTGTCACAGATACATTTCTATCAAGAGTAGACAAGTAATGTTGTGACTCAGCGGGGTGCTTTAATCAGTTATTGTGGTAGCGTCTTCATTACTGCAAATGATTAATGTCTTCATAAGTGCAGGAAGATCGTCATGTTTACAACGCGCCTACAAATGAAATTGTAATTGGTTTTTAAATAACATTTCGAAACTTATTTTTCTCACTTTCTATCAACAGCGTTACTGTGTATAGATTTCTAATGATTGTGTTTTGGTTGGAATTGGAAACCTCTAATCAAAAACAGTTTTCAATAATATCCTCAAAAAAATTAAATGTGTTTTTAATATTGTTAGTACTAATTTGGCATCTTAGTATTACGGGATAAAAAACTGAATTTCAAATCGGGTTCGACATTAAGTTACGTTGTAAACGGGTTTGTCAGTATTACTTATATAAGAGCCATCTACATATTGTTGGTAAAAAAATATTATCAAAAATAACCCACTACAAGAAGTTTAGAAATAATTCAGTCACACATAAGTCACATTCTATAGCTACTTAATGACTTATGTTAATAAAAATCTCGAAGTATTACACAAATATGTATGTTAAATACTGTTTATAAATCAGATTTAACCGTGACTTTTAGGTCTGCAAATATTCGTTTAAAAATAAGTTACTCAATTATTATGCTTTTTTTAAAGTTAATGACTTGTGTTAATAAAAATCTCGAAGTATTACACAAATATGTATGTTAAATACTGTTTATAAATCAGATTTAACAGTGACTTTTAGGTATGCAAATATTCGTTTAAAAATAAGTTACTCAATTATTATGCTTTTTTAAACTAGTAGTAGCATTATCACGTGGAGTCTTACATAAATTGGAAAACACAATATCATCTGTTGTAGACAATATTTTGTAGTTGTATGTTGTTTTAACACAAATACTCGGTGGCAGGAAATGCTTTCACACTTATCTTGAGGTTTTAAGTTGACACCTGTCTTACTTCCGGTTGATTGCAGCAAACCTACATTGTGATAAGTTATTTCTACACTAAAGTAAAAGAAATTCTTATAATGTCATTAATATTAATGAAATATTATCTTATCATATATTATAATATGATAAAGATGAAATCAAGAAAAGCGTACCAATTCTTACAAGGACGGAAATGCACTTGCAAGCCTTCTGGCAATGTGAGTGTTTATAGTACCTTAACACCAGACGAGCCTCCTTCCCGTTTGCACACTGCTTAATAAAAAAAATGATTGTTTTTGGTATGTCTAGTATGCATTAAACTGGATTCGAATCACAAAAATTATCAACTCCTTATCATTATTCAGTAAAGCCTATTGTACCTGATCTACAACAAAGACAGGTCTTTATGTAAGGCATCTGTATTGTGTATATGAAATGTATTTATGATCGGAATTCAATCAGCTTTCCATACATTTTTGCATATGACTTATGGCCAATTACAGATGCTTATTTTGTCTAATTAAGTACATATTAAAAGATGAAAAATTTTTTTTTTTATTATATTTTTAAAACAGTTTTTAAAATATCCATCTCATCAGTCTCCATGAAAATATATCTAAATTATAACTCTGTTGTAAAGCAATATAAGTGGCTGTTCTCGGTAGTATTGATAACTGCACAGCTATACTATCACAGATCGTCTATACTATAAGATATATAGAAGGAGCTCGAGCAAGTTGGCTTATATTTACACACAAATATTTATGATGCATTATTTGTTATAGTAATACTAAACTGAAATTTGCACTGACCTTACTTTTTGCATGATTTATGCGTAGCGGATGTTAATGAGATACTACGATAAAATCATAACATTTAAAATAAATACTAAACGCGCTTTCATTTCCTTCTGTAAGCTTTATATTATTCTAAAAAAATACAGTGATTCTGTTACAAACCGTTTCTTATGCGAGCATAGGAAATGTGATACATATTCTCCGTTTATTTTTAATTCTAATCTTTGATCTTTTGAGAACCCTTCTCATAATTAACAGTTCATAATAAATCTAAGTGTGCGCTAATCAAGTCGTGTGGAGTTCACAGCTGCATTTAATTTGTCTGAGGATTTCTTTGTGCAACTTATATTGCTGGGATAAGGATGTGTTTACCTTATATATCTATAAAGTTTTATAACAAGATATGATATGTACTGAACGATTCTTTCGGTTATAAATAGCTCCTCTTATTATATCGTGCTTTAAGATAAAAAAGATACATCAGTAGAATGTGTTGTTGGGAATCTAATCTCGCTGTTTGACTTAAGGGCTCAGCTCGGGCTGTTTTGGCGGGCGTACCTCGGCCTGGATGGGCGTTTTCCCGCGCAAGGACGTCTCCTGTGTGAACCTCGGCTTGGGTCGTTGCGGGGTGGTCAATCGATGGTGGGCAGAACGGAACCTAACAGGAGTGAGCGTAAACGCAACCGTACGAATTGAAGGCCCTCGCCTGCCCCGGTGCAGGCGGAGTAGAATCTGTATCAGTATAGTTATCTCTATATGTCTATGGAAGTCTTTTTCTTCTTCGCAATCTTCATTACTGACGATCGTGCCTGTCTTGAAGATTCCTAAGCGAAATTCCTAAGTAATTCCTACCTAAATATCCTCAGCTTGTACATTACAGTACATTAGGGATGTTGAGACCTATAATTCTCTTTATTTGGTCAGACCAACGGGTATGCGATCAACCCCAACTTCTCCTGCCTCCTTCCTTCCTACCATTACCAACTTGTCGAGACTATTTGGTTATAAATGATAGCACCCGTTTATAAATGATAGTCA
Source organism: Pieris brassicae (assembly GCF_905147105.1). Taxonomy (NCBI): domain Eukaryota; kingdom Metazoa; phylum Arthropoda; class Insecta; order Lepidoptera; family Pieridae; genus Pieris; species Pieris brassicae. The sequence goes on from NC_059669.1 coordinate 3,456,650, forward strand.
ACGGTCTTGTGGTGATTTTTAGTTGATTGAGAATGTACAAAATCACCAAAATCTCGCACACATTCATAGAAAATATTTATTTTGGCAGTGAGTAGATCTAAGGATTTAAAAAAAAATCAATGGCGCTTCAATCTTTTTAGGTCTGGGCCAGAAAGGGTCAGAAATCCCAGTTCTGTATCTGTTTCATGATCATTTGTTAATTGAATAGGCAAGTAGGTGATAAGCCTTCTGTGCCTGACGCACGCCGTCTACTTTTCGGGTCTAAGGCAAGCCGGCTTTCTCGCGATGTTTTCCTTCACAGAATCCATTGGTGCACAGCCGGGGATTGAATACTGCTCTAAGGATTTCTTACCTAGCTGAAAACATTAGCACATACTAAACGTTTATTTCGTTTAAGAAACATTTACTCACGTAAATGAGAGACAATATTAGACTTTTATAAGTTAAGATTATGAAGGTAGCCTTACATTTCCTATAACGATCTTCAACCTTTGCTCCTTTTGCCAATTATTAACAACTGAAGATTGTTCAAGAGCTTAAAAATTACTAAGTCGATTAAATTGCAGTGCTTCTTACATATTTTCCAACTCATAATGAAGTAGTAATTCTCGAAATTTCTGATAAATTTTACTTCTAAATAATGTTTACTAAAAATGTATTTAACTAAAAAGTTAAAGAACCATTTCGAACCATCTATTGCACTTGTGGGCTACAAGGTGATACGACACAAGTCACTTATAAACAAGTCATACAAACGTAAACCCCTCTAAGCTTGTGATAGGTACGAGTCCGAAGAATTTGCGAGGTGGCAACTTATCTTCTGCAAAACCAACGAAGCAAAAGCGGGGATTCAGTCGAGAGCTTTACGTTCAGCTTTCTTTATAATAATAGAATTATAACAATGTAATAGTGTTGGATTACTCAGCAAGAATAATGATATTTTTTTACATATATGTGAGCTTTGCATACGGAAACGTCCGAGCATATAAGTTAGCAATATACATATATATTTAGTTTTTTAGGGTTTGCTACTAAATGTACAGAATATCACTCACATAAGCGGTATCGAAGCCAATAATGGTGACTATTGAAATGTAAAAATACCGCACCAAAGCCCGAGAGAGATACCTACAGCGGTCCCAATCTTAATAATGAATTTTTGTTCGCCGCGTTTCAATGGTAAGACAAAATAGAACTACAACAAAACTTGCCTATAAAAACGTCGGATGCGGATAAATTGTATAACAACGAAATCAGCATTAAACAATTCAAAACGTTACATACAAACAATGAGCTTGTAATTTGTTGAATAATAAACAAATTTGATGATCCGACATTAAATTACAAATACATTAGTTAAAACTAAGCCACTTATATTGCTTTATAAATTAACAATAAACTATATATTTACTGCTTTAGATACCAAATTACAGTAACTGAGAGTAATTTGTTTATCATAAGATTATAATTACTTTTGCCATATGTTCTGAGATATTTTTTACATGTTACAAAGAAACTAGTTGACATACTTTAAAAAGGACATAAAATATATCAAAGTGTATGTAATAAATGAATGAATGAAATTAATAGGAATTCATAAGTCAAAATTAACCCAAAATAAACCCGGTAGAGGTACCCGAGGCTGCGATGGTGATATGGAGTTGTCAAGGATCTCGATACAATAGGTCTTCAAAGTTAGACACAAGACGCACGAGATACCTGCGGAGGCTAAGAGGCCCAAATGGCTTGTGACGATGATGATGATAAGCCACAATTAGTTACATTTTGTCTCGTAGACGAGATTTTATGAATAATAATAACTAAAATAAACATAACTACATGAACTAGTCTTTCGGGAACAATACAAAATGTTCTCCATTTACAAGTCTATCTCAGCGATACCTAATTGAACCATTGTGACAAACAGAACCTTGGACATATTGTTATCTCACCCTATCGTTAACCATACACGATGATCCCTCTACTCCTATTGAGCCCTGTACTATCAGCAAAAGCTCTGGTATGAGAATTGCAATTATTACAATCTTATACGATGAAGGACAGCATGGCTAAAACTAACAACTTGTCAGCCACACATGGCTGATTACGTGTCTATGAAAAAAATTATAAAGAAAACCGATACTGAAATCCGTATGGAATACTTTAAGAGTATTGTAGCGCCACCATTTTTGTATAAAGTTTTATTTTACCGGTTACCATAGGAACCATATTTATATAGAAGAAACATCATTATCATAATCACACCACAGAAAGTTACTTTAAAGAGAGATTTTAATAAAAATTTGCCAGTGAATTTAATAAACAAAACTATGTACCAAATAACCACGTATGTTAACGAAATATGCGTGTGTAACTTCCTTCCCTATCATTGATCGGAACCTCTTCTCCGTTAAAGGCTTCTTTATCCATGACTTTCTTTCTCCATTCGCTTCCTGCTAACGCTTTTATATCTTCTATCCACCTCTTCTCCCTCTTCCCCTTGGTCTTCCAGGCTGTGAACTGGAACTATAAATTAAAAATATAACTAAAAATTTAAATTATTTTTTAAGTTAAAGATTGCGGACGGTACTTTCTTGTTTTGTTAGGAATGGAGGCAGTTCATGGGTCAACTTAAAATGGTGCCCTGCTGCACTATCGTAATAATGTTATGTTGTCTTTGAAACCGTTCGACTATGAGCGGAATTATTCGTTATTTCCGACCTGTGGCTGTTGTGTTGTTTGTTTGATAATAGCTTCTTTACGCTAGTATCAAATATATATATATGAACAATTTGTGTATATGCCGGTGAATCTCTTTTAGTAGTAATATCTCGAATATAGGAGAGAAGAACAAATATTGTCACTACAATGTCTTCCTGTCCGATTATGCTCATTTTTAATTTTTTCAAGAAGTAAGCTAGCCTTCTATATCTGGTACAAGCTGTCGATTTCTTCAGAGCTTCAGATAACCTGGCTTCCTTACGAAAGAAAATTCAACTGCACAAGTGTAATTTGCGCAAAGAAAAATGCATTTGCACTACCAAAGTTCGAGCGTACGATCTGAGAATCGATAGCCGCTAGCTCTGCTTTATCTCTAAAATATGGAAAATAAATAAATTAAATTAATTTGAATAAATTACATAACACAAAACGTTATTCTTTACTTAAGCCTTTATTGTTTGCTTCCTTGAACAAAACAATAGAAAAGACGCTGACAAGAACATGCGGAAATCACAAAAAAACCTGTTTAGTGATGATTAGTTTTTTCTAATACGCAAGTAGGTAATCAGCCTTCGGTGCCTGACACACGCCATCGACTATTTGTGGATGTCTAAGCCAGTTTCCTCTCCATGTTTCGAGCAAGTGTTTGATGCCCATATAGAGAGAAAGTCCATTAGTACAAGGCCGGGGTTCGAACCTTCGACGTCAGGGATGAGAGATGCATGCTGAAGCCATGGCCATAGTCATACAGCCATCACTACTCATATATTGAGTTGGTAATGGTATAAAATTACAAAAATATTTTATTTTTCGGACTGTAAATGTCAGATCAGATGAGCAGTGTTGGCCTAGTGGCTTCAGCATGCGACTCTCATCTCTGAGGTCATAGGTTCGATCCCCGGCTGTGCACCAATGGATTTTCTTTCTATGTGAGCATTTCCTCGAACGGTGAAGGAAAACATCGTGAGGAAACCGGCTTGTCTTAGACCCAAAAAGACGACGGCGTGCGTCAGGCACAGAAGGCTGATCACCTAATTGTCTATTTGATTAATAAATGATCATGAACAGATACAGAATCTGAGGCCCAGACCTAAAACGGTTGTAGTCCCATTGGTTATTATTATAAATGTCAGATACAGCCTTTGTGTTTTAAGACTGCGTCGTCAAGGTTAGCATTGTAAAAAATCAAGAGTTTGCTAATTAATAAGCACAAATTTCCTTTAATAACCACAAAGACTGAATTTCGAGAGGGTATCGCATGACCGCTATACGAGTATAATTTAAGCGATTTCCATACAAATTAAAGTGAATTCTGCACTGAATATTATGTGAGCGTTGTCACAGATTATTAAAAGGAGTTACTTCAAATCATCGCTTAAATTGCAATATAATACACAATTGTTAGTAATCATAAAACAATTACAATTTTGACAAACAAGTGATGAATCTATGGTTCCTTTATAAAACGGGTTTTTATTACTTTTTTATTGAAATAATGACATCAATTCATAAACTGTATATGTATTTTATCGTCAATAGTTTTAAAATATATTTTCTAGCTAATTCTCCGACTGTGTTGTCATCGGAGGTATTTAATAACTTACTTAATGGTAACCCGGCTGATTAAACAGTACTACCAATTATATTTAACAACTTTCTGTATAACATTTATAGGAAATTCCAGTATATTTTTTTTTCGTCTCCGTAACCCTTATTCCTATAGATTTTATTCAGTGTTATACCTGTCGTATTCATTGGACAGTCATTGAGGACATTATATTACATTACCGTCTCTTCATTGCTACAAGGACAGGCAGAACTTTTACAAATCATACCTGTAAAGATACGAAAAGTATTCACCGTAAATACTTACACTATTGACAAAAAACCAACTATAATAGTTGAACCTTACGTGTACATCTTATGAAGAATGGCCTTTTTTATAAAATTAATAAAAATACTTGATAAACCAAAGAACTTCGTATTACCTTCATATCAAAAACTTAATAAATTTTTTTCAAACCGGACCAAATAGCACCTAGCGATGATTTCAACACAAGATATTTCTTCATTTGGTAACACTGATTTTTCTATGCTATGGCCATTGCTGTCATTACGCACTGTATCCTCACTGATTGAAATTTTAAGTACTAACTCGACCGTAATCTGCTGTTCGCTAACGTGAATTAATTACTGAATTGTTCTCGATATATTGTAATTTAAAAGTAACTGGAGATGGAATGTTGCCGCTTTGTTCGTTAAAACATTTAAATAAAATAAAATTAACTTACAAATTGGTTTAATTTGGGCTTTTTCGTTCCTAAATTTAGAATTTTTTGCCGTCCGCTCTACGATCTAGTTTTGAGAACTGATAGTAAATTTAAATTTATAATAAGAAGAAATAGAATTCTTCAATGTTTACCTGTAATAAAGTATACTAAAATGAATTTAAATTTGATTTCTAACATATTTATAATTGAGTACTTTGTGTATGTCAAATAGCCTTAACGAAGTTATGAAGTCAATAAATACTCTGAACGTACGATTTTTAATCTTGAACATAAGAAATTGAGTCATTAATCACACCGAACGTTAAAGAGTTCTAAAGAAAACAGTGTTAAAAAATCAGCTCATTTTTTATGCATGCAGCGCCTGCATACAAAAGGGGTAAAAAGTATTGAAGTATTGTTTAACTTTATCATGTCTTGATTTCACGCCGGCATACTTGTTTCGACAATTGAATACTAATTGTTGGGTATCTTTCTTTTCTCACACAAACAGTAATGCCACCGAGAATACTTCAAATTCAAAATTCGAAGTATTCTTGATTTGCTTTTTTACGAGAGGTATGTATAGCCATAGTATTAGCCTATGACGAATAGATTAATTTAAAAAAGGAACCTTAGAAAATTTATTGCTTTTCGTTTTTCTATATTTTAATTTTCAAACATAATCCTACATATATCTATATATATATATCCTACTATTTTATGCACAACGGTGCGACATCGTAACGTCGGCGTTATTTACTTTCTAAGCTTTGTAATATACACACAAACGAAGTCAAACAATATCTTACGTATAAAATTTCAAGCAAACATTAAGAAACGTGTCACGATAATTGCTAGGCGTGTATAAGGCTCAGTTGATTCGGCGCATTTATTGCCAAATCTCAAAGACATGCAATAATGTCAAATGTATAGTTGGATATTGCAGTTTGACACGCTGTACGGCATTAATTGGCTTTGCCCAGGGGTAAGTAACCTTTGACACTCGACAAAGGTCTTTCGGAGCATTGAGCCGATTCTCCGAAGTGATCAGTTACAGCAGCGAATAATTAAGAGATTGTAGACTAACGTTTTTTGGCCTTAACTGTTATTTTAAGGTGATATAATTACTTAAGTATATAGTTTCTACGTATGTATCTATACGAAATGAAGGCATGAAATGAATGCGACAGTGTGTGGTTTTTACGAGAATTGCATATGCCTCGAGTTTTCATAAGAATTAACCTCTAGCTGTAACAAAAAATGGTTGTCTGTAAAGTCGATTTACAAATGATAGTTTGACGTGACAACGCATAACAAAACATTTATGAAATGATTGCACATTATGAATAAAATGGAATAATTTTTATTGAATTGTCACTATTTTGTAAACAAAGAAGGAGTGAATACTCAGACGCATATGCCAATTGAGTGGAATAGAGATGGATGCGGCGCAAGCATTCACTGAGCTTATCGGGACAATGAGTGCAACGGGACAATGAGTCATACTTTTTCCTGCGTGCAGCCAGCGTTCATCGTTATATTAGACGTTGTCACGTTAAAACGCATCTTATATGCCACGTATTTAAAATACGACTATTCTAATGCACACAAATATAAGTGTTGTTGTCTCAAAAAGGTTGGCAACCTCTTTTCGTCCACGCCCGTCTCAACTCAACTTCGGTAATGTTAGGTTTAAGTTTTCATAAGTCAAAAGTAATTGTTTGAATAACTGTTGATCCCTTTGAATGGGTAATAAATGTTACAGCTATTTTAATGATTGTTATATAATTAATGTTTGTAACATCGTCACTTGAATATAGAATATTCGACTATAGTGCTGTATAGGAGAAGATAGTATCGTCCATTCTTAGGTCGTTCGAAACACGGCAGCACCAATGGAGCTTTCTTTCTATGTACGCAATTAACACTAACTCGTAAGGTGATGGAAAATATTGCGCGGAAACCGATCCGAGTAGACCTAAAAATTCTATCTGAGCCTCAAAAGGCATATCACCTACATACATATTATCAAAAAATATATGTCCATTATATACAAAAACTGGCTTTTAGATGTATTCTATTTTTATCATATATTTTTTCAATTTTAGTTTATTATTCTTTCTTCTTAAAGAATGAAAGGAAATTAAAATTATGGTGATTATTAATTAGAAGACTGCGTGTTGCCATTCTAATAAAACAAATGGCATCGTGTTCTCTTATTATATTATCTCTAACATTAATGTATTAAATATGTGATAAACAGAGACAGGTTTTTGTTAAATAATATATAATATGGCAACATTTTGCTCAACGTCATATGATTTAGTCAACTGTCAACCTGACGTGACAGAGTCTCAGATTACAGATAAGCAGTCGATTCTTTAAATAATGTGAAAATCGAATGCATATACCACAGACAATATAGTTTTTTTATTAACTGCATGACGTTTCTAGTCACGTGATAGTAATAATCGTTAATTTTATCAAGTGGCCCAGATAGAAAGTTATAGAGTTCACTGAAGTAAAATCAAGTTTTATAGCGTCTTCTAAAGATTTTCACGTGAGCGAATTTAAACCACGTTCCACGTTGATTTATTCAAGCTTCATCGCTCCTCGGGATTAGATCCTACTTAAGTCTTAATATGGATCGGCTGGATTCACTTATACCCATTTAAGTGAGGTGCAATAATTTATTCATGGGTTTATCAAATATTTATAGAATTTTATAGGAATGTTTATGTTAATCTATTTTAAGCGCTATTATTACTTTCATTTTTTAATTCAAAATAGAGCCATCAGACACACGATACGACGTTCGGTGCCGAAATCTTATAGAACACAGACTATTAATTTTAATTTAAGCTGTTTACTAGTATTGTAGATAATTAAACATAATATGACTTATTATCCTCAATTATTGTATAGGCTAGATTGTTTTTCATAATTAAAAAATTACACACTTTTTTTAACAATATAATAATAATCAATGGCGCTACAACCTTTTTAGGTCTGGGCCTCAGATTTCTGTATCTGTTTCATGATCTTTTGTGAATTGAATAGGCAAGTAGGTGATGACACACACCGTCGAATTTTGGGTCTAAGGCAAGCCGGTTTCCTCACGATGTTTTCCTTCACCGTTCGAGCTAATGTTAAATGCGCACATAGTAAGAAAATCCATTGGTGCACAGCCAGGGATCGAACCTACGACCTCAGGGATGAGAGTCGCACGCAGCCACTAGGCCAACACTGCTCTAACTTTATAGTTTAAACAAAAATCTTACATCTTGTGATGTTGTCGTAATTGCTGGAACTATAGTCATGGAGGATAAAAACAAAATGCCTGATTCGTCAACACCGAGTATTACAGAGGATTTAAATTTTGACAGTTGATACAGTGTATAACGTAATATCAATAATTATTTGAATAGAAATAGAATAATTATCAATAGAAGCAGTAATTTATATATAATACTAGCGGGCACTACAGACTTCGTTCTGTCAATAAGATTTGAAATGTGGCAAATTTTTGTTCCTACCAATTTTATAGTCGGCGCAAAAAATTCACATGAGGGTGATGCCATCACCCGGATGATAGGCCGATATGTGAGGTTCAGCTCGTATCAAAGTATCTTTGCTTCCACGAACTTTGGCCACTCACTTATATATTCAATACAATACTTACAATATTCTGTGCGTGCGTACCCAATTAAACTCGACTTGATATTCTTTTTTGTGTCTTTAACTGGATTCGAGAATGTGTTGTTGGTATTTAAGACGTTTGTACAGTTCAACGTCGGGTCCACTAATACCTGTACAACGCTCCCTTAATAATACAAATATCTCCAGGGAAGAGAGTGCTATTAGTTACAGATTAGTTAAATGTCCATAATATTAAAAAAAATTAAACCGTTCAAATGTTGATGAACCTCCCTATGACAACAGAAGAGTTACGTTATAACCGATACAGACAAGACCAGAAAACCTGTCAAATTTCCAAAAACTATCGCAAAAGAAGCCGCACTTAATAGCCGGTCTTATGTCCTTTTAATTTCGAAGTCGTGTAAAGCACTTTAGCACGGTTAGACACACGCCGTCAGGTGAATACAAAACGGGACATTTAACAAATTTTACTCAAATAACAGCTGTACAAACATAAATCTCTTGCATGTACGGGAAACTTTTCTCTATTTTCCCATTAAAATGGCTAATTATCCTGAGATAAGGGCAGGTCAAGGTATTAAATCACACTTGATTAGAACCTTCATTGATGTACGGCAATAAAAACTAGATTGGAAGTTCGATGTTGGCCAGATTGGGCCACAAGGGATATGAACAAGAATTACGTATTTAGGGTTCCTGTGAGGGCTTTTTTGTAATTAAACTTTTGCTATTAAGCTGTTAAATCATTCACAGCAGTATAGTAACTTGGTTAAATGTAATTACTGTACTGTATAAATAAAAAGAAAGGATCTGCTTGGTATTGATACGCGTTTCAATATATTATTGTATTGAGAGGATCACGGTGAGAATAAATACGTCATTCCAACCTATGGTCAAATTTGTTACTAGGTCAATGCTTTGAGGTACTGTCTTGCAATATTTATTTTACAAATTCTGTATTTCTTTATTCAATAACAAGTTACATTGTTTTAGCAGATATTGGAGCCCCTGAACTAAGCCTAGAGAGATCTGTACATCAAGGTACTCCGCTCTTTCAACGATTTAATAAAATTGTAACTTATTAAGTATGCGTATTTAATCACAATGCATACTTTAGTAACCAAAGACTTGCAATGCTTATTAAGTCTTGTTTATGTTTTCTTATGAAGATCGATGTGTTTGGAACATAGTAGGTACACGGCATTATTTCTAACCAACACTAGAGTTATGGAGGCACTTTCATTCAAGAGCTTTATTTAAATTTTGCTGTCAAAGGTCAATAGAATTAAGGTCGTCCTAAAACGAGCGCACACCATAAATAATTTCATCTTTGTATCGAAAAAGTGAACTTTCACCTCACATTAATTTGTATTGAGTATGAAATATTAGGCGCATAAATTATATATTATACATGTTAATGTTTATTTGCCGGAAAGAAAGTGAATTATCGCGTGTATACAAAGAATAACATTTTAATGTGTTCGTTATTTATGAACGGAGTTTTGAAGACTACTTATGTAGGTGGAAATTTATGTTTATATAAATACACTTTCAGCGGATAAATGAATTACTGAATATTGTAATAAAAATAATGATCGCTGGTGGTATCAATTCCTTAATGGCATATAACTGACACGTCATCTGTATAATGGCAGGTAGGTCAGCAGCCTTCTGCGCCTGACACTGAGTCGGGTTCCTCACTACATATCAATGTAGTCAGTGCGTATAGTTTTTTTTTTGTTGTAAATTTGCTCGGTGTCGGACATAAATAAACATAATAAATTCATATTTAAATAATATAAAAAATAAACATATATTTTGTGCGTCTAACTAATACACTTATGTAAAGTAAATTCTTTAACTTATCTGCTGAGACTCGTGCCAGTTTATTTGTTTATCCACAAAAATAAACACAACTATCCTTACAGTACTAAACTAATATAATTTAAATTTAATAATAAGTGATACTTGTATCACATGCTCCATAATAAACATATTTTATTTTTGTAATATAAAAAAGTCGATAATGTCGGATAAGGCATTCAATAGTCGCATCGTCTTTTTTAACGGGGATAACTAACAGGCTGGCCCTATATATAAAAAAAAAATATTTAGGATCCATATTTTGAGAAATCAACAGTGCATGTTGGTAATAATATAAGTAACCACAAATAAGCAAATAATCGTGATTGTGATTATAAAAGTAATTTTAGAATCATAATGTGTATTGTTTGCATTCCAAGAACCAATTTAGCATTTTAGCTCCAATGTCACAAGTCTAGTGCGTCTGTAAATTAATTAACATCTCAGAGTTGTCTTACCTCGTTAAGTGATTACGAATCAGCAATATGATAGGTCAATAGCACTTGAATTCTTGGCATTCTCAAGTCTCAATTTATATGATAGTTTAAATTATTGGTGTAGAATGTATGATGGGAAATAAGTCAAAATTTACCATACAAGAGAAGATTTAAAGGTAACAAGTGAGGTCGTATAACAATGTGTTAAGTTAGAGTTTTTAGAGTTATTGATCTCAACTGCTGGAACATAAGTTAAATATGAACCTATAGACCCCACATTTGAACCTGTCACTGTTTGAACTGTGAAATTATTGTTTACAGCTCGTATTGACTAAATTTCGGTGTTTGAATGGAATACAATATACTTTGTACGTGCATATGCATTATGCATAGCTAATTTGAATTTCGAATGTTTACTTAATTGGTCATACAAAAAAGTCAAATTAAAATGCATACTTAAATAGCATATATTTATACAACCTAAAGTATGAATGAAATACAGTCAAAATCTGTTATTCGACACCGAAGGGACTATGTACTTATATTTGGTCGTAAATTAAGATGGTAACAGTCGATGGCGTTGTTATACTTTTACCAGCCGGGACCTTTGAATTTGGTCAATATAACCGGTATGTTGTTCTAAACGATGTCGTCTCTTTGTCTGTAGTTTGTAACGTTCATTTTTTAGTTTAATAAAATAAAACATTTTTGATTCTATTTTCTAAATAATGTTTCAACTGAGCAACCATTTTTAATTTAAAAAAATATAAAAGATGAGAGAGAAAAACAAGTGACAAACGTCGCTCTGACAGAAGAAGAAGGATTGTCGAACTAAGACACGAGCTTCAGCTTATGTAAATACATATGCGAGCATGAATGGCACATTAAAGGGCTAATTGTATTAAGTATGTATGAAAATTGGGCAAATGACAGCCACAATGAAATAACTCGATTCCATGTAATCAATTACAATCATATGAATGCAGAGGAAAACCGCTGTCAACCGTTCTCACCGGTTGATTGATTGGTACTCATGACTTCTGTTTCCTCGGGTTAATTAATTTGAACTGTTGCGAAAATCGAAGCGAATCATTAATCGCAAAAATTGGACGCTGGTTTTGTGACCACGCGGTTTAAAAATAATTATTTGTTATTAAGAACATTACAACATCCACTTAGATGACAAAATATACTACCTAATACAATAATATTACTATTTATGAAGGGGCCATGCATACTAGTGATTGTAAATATGCAGACCTCGATGTCTTAACGAATGTCACATATCCCAGAGGTTCGGAATACGTTTGTTAACCATTACTTGTAGTGGTAAGCACAAACGATTCACGTCACTATCTTAGAAATAATACAGAGGCAGGAAAGTTATAAATAGTTATTTTCAATGTTTAGTGTGGTGATTATAATAATAAAACGAAAAAGAAAACAACAGTAATAGAAAACATCGTGAGGAAACTGGCTTGTCTTAGACCCAAAAAGTCGTCCATGTGTGTCAGGCACAGGAGGCTGATCACCTAATTGCCAATTAAATTGACAAATGATTATGAAATAGATATAGAACTCCGAGGCATTGACCTAAATAGGTTGTAACGCCGCTGATTTATTAATTTATTTTTATGAAAAAAATCGTTGTGTCAGGATTCCTAGCTCTTCCATAAAAACGTCGTAAATTATTTTAAAGAAACATGTATATGCTTAATTACAATAAACTTAAATAAACCTAATATATTTATTTTTATAATTCATTTTGCACAGGTCACTTGGACATGTATACACTCAATAAGTGTAAACATAGGTGCAAAGCCTTAGTCTCTGAATAAACACTCTTCAGCATAGAGTATATTTCTTTTAATAAAACATGTGGCAAACGGGCTAGGCTCACCTGATGTTAAGTGATACCGCCGCCGCACTCTCAATACCAGAAGGTTCACGAGTGCCGGCCAGCCAAATATATACACACCAATACACTCATATAAAACAAATATTTCACTACTTTTTTCAACAGCTTCAACTTCAGCTAACAACAAATTAAAAACTACCAGATTAGGGTAAAAATTTGCCTTCACCAGCCCTTCAGGCATTTGACAACCCCGCGACGGCCCAAGCCGCGACTTTCCGCTTTTTCCGCCACTAGCGCAATACTCCCTAGTCGCAGGAAAACGCCCATTCCGCTGAGCCACGCTTACTAAAACAGCCCGAGCTGAGCTGTAAAGTTCCTTAAGTCGATCAGCGAGATTCCAAAAACAAAAATGTTTTCAACAACTTTCACATTTGCTTTTGGATTGTTTCTATACATTAAGTCTACTCACATGCATGCAATACAGTCTTAACTATGTACAAAATATGTATTACATTACAAAATTGTTCATACAAATACCTACAATTACAGCTGTCATTTCACGGCTTATTATCGACGCTCATTTGAATAAAACCTTGCAAATGGCTGCGATTATTCTATTGCTCAATTCCCTTTCATTGGGTTTAACTACAACCTTTAACTCCGCTTTGTATGTAATTCAAATTAATTACTTGTGAATACTGAATTGCTTATTTATTGTTAACTATACATTTCAGTCTATCAATTTGGAGCAAGGATATATTATTCATATTAATATTACTATTGGAATGATTGCTAATTTTATATATAACTAGCTACCCATGCGAACTTCGTTTCGTTTTAGTATGGTTATATATATATTTATCCTACCTGTTTAGTAGCCAACACAATATATGGAACATTTTGCTATCCGTTCGCTTAGTTTTTCCGTGCAACTGCCCAAGTCTCAAGGAATAAATAAAAAATATTTTATTTAATTTTTATTTTTATAGACAACGACATTTCGTTTAGGTAAGGAAGTTAGCGTCCACTATTGTATGGACACGGAAAGTCTGTTCTATGTTAGAGAAGCCCGTATACGCACACTTTATCTTCAGCACAAACGGCCAGCCTTAGTAGATTTGCTGTTTACTACGCGTTTGCTATGTAAATCATAACATAGCGATATAATACAAAAATTACTTAAATAAAAAATTTGAAGACTTACAGACTTAAGACAGACCTTATTTTATAGAATTTTTTAAATACCTTTTTTATTAAACTTTGTGATTGTATTATTTGTTGCTTTGATGGTAGTTGATAAACGAGTAGAAGTCTGAACGTCGCAGAACGGTCATTTAATAAATATGAATAATGTAATTTTCCAATCCAAATTGTTTCTAGCTTGTTTTTTTTAGATATAAATCTTCTGTGTTTATAATTAAAGTCCTCTTAAATGTCAGGCTGATTTTGATGAGTTCAAGTGGATTCGAGAAAGGTTCAGATTATTCACTTAGATTTTTTTAAACTTTGAAATTCTTTAAAGACGTGAGTACAGCTGGGGGCCTACCATGAGCTCTTATTGCGAGCCTACTGACAACCTACAACTGAGTTTCATCGCTTATTTATACCAAGACGTCAAAAAATAAGCCCGTATGTTTCCACGTGACGTTAGCGGTAATCAGATTTCGTTAATTCAATTAGTATGAAAATTCGAACCATGACCTCACGACTGAACCAAAATTTGATCGCCTTCAAACTTTGACAGAATATGCGATTCTAAAAAAGTTACTCTTTGTTCAACTCTTTTGTATCGAAATGTGGAAATAAAAATTTAGAACATAGAATTCAATCGAATCCCCTTCTACCGACTTCGTAAATGTTGAGTTTATTATTGGCTAGAGATCAACAACTTTGCTTCGTTGATGATTTCAGTGTGCCTGCACTTAATTGCACAAACAACGATTAATATTATTTAATAACATATGTAGATAGTAAAACTATAAACATAAAACTGAAATTTTGTGAACTTTGATAGCTCCTGCCAAAATATTACGTCTTAACGTTTAAAATTTATCCACAGAATAGTTTTTTTACTAAAAAATTATGTACATATATATATACTAAAAACATAATAGCTTATTGTGATTGAATTGAATCGTATGTCGAAGCAAGTTTAACAGTTATATTTCAAAACTTACATATATACCTGAAACCAAAACTATTCGTTCTTTCGTTCGGTCTTGCGATTCCAACACGTTTCAGTCTATAGGTGGTCGTGGTTCCAAAAATGCTATTGCATTTCGAAACCTAAACTCATCAGCATCACTGGATCCGCTATTCAGCTAATGTTATCTCATATTCATTTAAATATTTATTAAGGCATAATATACATACAAAACATTAATATGTATGCTTAAATTAATCTAATATTCTATATCTAAACATATGTAGGGTTAGATTATGTACAAATTCTGGACTTATAAACCTTATATTCCCAAAAAGAATTTTATATAGTAATTTATTGTAAATTGGGATTGGACAATTTGAAAATATTTTAAAACCTTAAACATTGATTATTTTACAAAGTATATGTATATATTATAGCTATGAACTGTTATAACCAAAACATATTTTATAAACAATTAACTACATATTTTTTATTACATTTACATAAACATACAGATAAATATTAAAGTCTCCTGTTTTTTAACAAATGTATTAAAAATCTGAAATCCAATAATCATATTTAAGAATGAAAAGTATTGTGAATTCATCAATTAAGCCGGTTCACTCGACCATCACCAGACTTGCAAATATTCAATTCCCTTTATATATCTTTGTATTTTTATATTTTACTGATGAATAAAATTCAGAAATACCAATGTCTAGTTTAGCCCATGGACACACTAACAATAGTATTTTTTCTTGTTTAAAATATCGCTGTACAAGATATGACGTTCTTGCTATTATAATAGTCACATATAAATTAATGTAGGCAAATATTATTGGAAACGGAATTTTGAGAGTGATAATTCAAGCTAATTAATAAGAGAATAGCTTATAGGTTTCAAAGAGGTTTATTGTTTCACATAGTGTAATATATATTTCATATATTTCAGATTGCTGTGTCTGTCGCTACTCCTACATTCAACGCACAGCTTCGGCAACGAGGGACTTTTTAGTTCAAAATATCCAAACGGTAAGTTTAGAAATAATTTATTAAGTTTATAATTTTACAATTAAAAGCATTTTTTTTGCTTACTTAGTACTTTGCTTACTTACATTATTGGTTTGATTCCTGGCAGAATTATAACTGTTTTGAAAATTTTAAACAAGGGCAAATAGGCATTTGTAAGTTTAGCACTTACTGCCGTCCATGCACCTACCTGCATCTTCTCTTAAAGTCCGTAAGATGAACGGTTCAGAAGTATACAAACACTGAAGGTTGCCTTAAAACGTCAATGAAATTAATTTATTAATTTAATTTATTTTATATATATATATATATTTAAGTAATTCCATTGTAAAGATTTTTCATACAATCCAAATCTCTTCTCACCGCATGACTCAAAATTTATTGTTAACATTTATTTTATTGCATATCAGTGTTGGCCTAGTGGCTTCAGCGTGCGACTCTCATCCCTGAGGTCGTAGGTTCGATCCCCGGCTGAGCACTAATGTATTTTCTTTTTATGTGCACATTTAACATTCGCACGAACGGTAAAGGAAAACACCGTGAGGAAACCGGTCTGCCTTAGACCCAAAAAGTCGACGGCGTGCGTCAAGCACAGAAGGCTGATAACCTACTTGCCTATTCGATTAACAAATGATCATGAAACAGATACAGAAATCTGAGGCTCAGACCTAAAAAGGTTGTAGCGCCATTGATTTATTTTTTACTGTATTTTGTTACGTTTATAAACCAATACTAA
This sequence comes from Pieris brassicae, assembly GCF_905147105.1. Taxonomy (NCBI): domain Eukaryota; kingdom Metazoa; phylum Arthropoda; class Insecta; order Lepidoptera; family Pieridae; genus Pieris; species Pieris brassicae. The sequence goes on from NC_059669.1 coordinate 3,473,370, forward strand.
CCGACCAAAGATGTTTTTTTATAAACATCAAATGCATTTGATATACTTTATATCTAATAAAACATGTTCGCCAAGTTATAAACCATATTTTTTACTAGCTTCCGTAAGCAATAACTCTTATTATACGATTCAGAGAATGTAATAGGTTTTGGGTTTAACGATGTGCTAAGGGGCGGAATTAATTTGAACTAATTAGCATAGATTATGTATTTTTATGTTATTTAATATTTTGCGACAGGCTATTGAATTTGTCTGATAATATTCTGAGTCTGTCATTAATTTAAAAAAAAAACCGAAAGAGAAAGTTATCATTTCGTGTGCTTTTCTTACTAACAAATTCTTATTATATCTGGCTAGCTACTCTAACACAAGTTCATTCTAGATCTGTGGATATTCATTTTAAATGTAAATCATGTAGATATTTATTTTTCAATTCATAAAAATGAGATTTGACAACAACGTCCAAACTCCAACATCAAAGTAGCTCCGTGGTATCAGCATACATGTGTTTGATATGATGGTGATATTTGAAAGTTATTAATCACTATGAGCGTAAGATATTTGCAGCAGCTAACTGAAAAAATCTGATGAAACGCCTGAACATATTCATGAATTCTTTACAATGTCTATTAACCATATCGATCACGATAACATTCTTACAAAAAACAACCGCATCATAATCGGTAAATTTGCTAAGACAAACTTATATTTTGGCGATAGCTGGTTACACCTAACGCAACATATTACTGTTGCCAAGGTCCTTTGACATTTTTTTACGAATAGACGCGCTTCTGAATGTGTTATTAAAAAAAAACTGCTCTTTCAGTGGTCAATGACGTACGTATAGCTCCACCGATTCATCCTTTCCCACGTATTCTACAAACTCTTACCTCACAGAGCAATCATATTACCTAATGATAACCAAAATATTACGAGCTTCGAGCTTCAAGGGTTAAGTTTTTAAATAAATCTACGAGAAATTTGTTTACAGGAAAAAGCCGAATATACACTAATTACCACGTACAAAATACTGTCACTAGATACTTTAATTACGCGCACTTCACTTACTACTTATCACTTGTCTTTACTATTCGCACTTTATCTCTTCGATGTTAATCACTCGGAATCGCACTCGAAACATTCGGTAGTTTTTGAGTTTATCGCGTTCAAACAGATACGGACACCGGGGACTTCATTATACAGTCGATAACTCGAATGTCAAGGGAACGGCAAAAAACGAGTTTTCGACTTAACAAGAACTTCGAGATACATGTGGTTTTACTGCTGAAATTTCGACTTACAAGGCGCCATTTCTAAGAGTATTTATCGAGATTTTACTATTATATTATTTTTTCGTAGTATACATGTCGCAGTAAAGTAGTTAAATCAGAGAGTTAATTGAATCTGTAGACAGTTAATTAAAGATCGATATTCAATCAAGTCGCTAAAGTTCCGTGAGACAAGTAAGTGAACGAAACGTTCCTAGGCAACAAGAAAACAAAACACGGAATTTCCAAGCTCTCAGTTCTTCACGATAACACCGAAATAACAATAACAAATGAAATAATCATGGCGGAGTCTTGTTTTACCATCTTGATTTTCATTATTAATCAACTGGCTTACGGTCAGACAGATAGTTAAACGTTTTCGATGCTTCTTTATTTAAATCAAAATGCTAGCGACTTGACTGAATATCGATCTTTAATTAACTGTCTAGAGATTCAATTAACTCTCTGATTTAACTACTTTACTGTGACATAAAGACTAACAGCTTAATAAGTTGCGCGCGTATTTGTGTATTCTGAGAAATTATCCTACCTATTAAAAGAGTTCAAAGAGGTTACACTAAAAACACTTTCCGGAAGCCCATTCCAGTTGGCCACTACTTGGTTTGGTAGTAAATTTTTCAGGGAACTATATTGAGTGAGAGTCTTCGCTCATTATATGGATTGTTACTAAGTGCTCTGACATATGTATAATGTGAATTCACTGTTACACTGCCCGTATATCCCTTCTTTACCGATGGCCTTATTTTGAACGACGATACCTATTTACTGTTCCGTTCAAAGCACTGCTAATTGTTCGCCTGAAACGAAATTCTCTATTTCGTTCTCACCCGAAGTTGGAATTGAGGTGTAAAATAATCGTTTCAAGTACGGTACCGTAGCGATTTATTGACAGAAAATGTTCGAGAAATGAACTAAAATTATCCGTATTGTTCTTTATTAAATTATATCTTGAACGAAATATTTTATATAGGTAAATTAGATTTTTATAAAGTGTTTAAGATATTAAGAAGTTTATAAAACATTTAAATAATACCTTAAGCAAAGTTACATATTACATCGTACAGTTTTACATATAATACTTAGCTTATTAACTTTCACGTGTATAAAACAAAATAAACTAGCGAATATGTAGCAATTTCATTCTAAGCCAATTTCGAAAACTTATAACGAACCTCGAAGCAATTCAAATAACACATAAAACAAGGATAAATTATACGTTTCCGTTTTTCAGATATCCCCGAATACGACTTGCTGCACGCTATCGGAGTTCCATTTAGCAATCCGAAGACCCAGTACTTCGATGAAGGCCTCGACGGTTTTCCGGCTTACGGGCTCAAGCCGGGATCTGATATTAAATCTCCGTATCGACTCTTTATGCCCGAGAAACTTTACGCTGAATTCTCTATAACAGCCACTGTACGACCGGCAAATAAGGATGGCGGATTCCTCTTTTCTGTCGTTAACCCTTTGGAAACTGTTGTCCAGTTAGGTGTACAGCTTATACCGTCTGGTCCCGGGTTGACGAATATTTCTTTGTTATATACAGATGCGAATATTTACGCCTTATCTCAAACAATCGCTTCGTTTGTGGTACCTTCGTTTTCTAAGAAGTGGACACGGTTCGCATTGAGAGTAACAAATGATAATGTTACGTTATTTCTTAATTGCTTAGAGTTTGATACGGTTGTTGTAAAGAGGAATCCGCAGGAATTAGTCTTTGATTCTGCTTCGACTTTGTATGTCGGTCAGGCGGGTCCACTCATCTCTGGAGCTTTCCATGTAAGTACCTAATTATTTCCTAAATTATTAAATAACTTTGGACTGTCATAGTATGTTGTGTTAATACATATCAGTAAGCAATACAGTACATTTTAAGATAAAATATTTCTAAGGTTACCTTTGCTAACTTAAATATATTCAAATGATAAGTAAAACTTACTTAAAATTAGTATAAGCTGTGTTAATAATTTTGGCTGATAAGATAAATATCGTTAAATATACAAACCTCACGACCAATAACTAAACCTTCACAGATTGTGTGATTTTGAAACCTAAAAAGACCGAATAAACGGAACTATCACTATCAGAACATTGTATGTACCAATTCTGGGTAAACTAATACCAATCCCTTGACGTCCATTACCATTGGAACTTTTCTATTAAGTTGAACTTATCCGAAGTTAGTATCGTTTTCCCACCAACTACTTTATGTAATTACGTGCTAACTTGTATGGGACTTTTATAATTCAATATTACCAGGGTTTGAGTTTCAAGAAAGGATTTCAAATTAGAACTGAGTTTTTTGGCAAAAATATCTGTTTTTATTCCTCAATTTTGTCGATTGGAAATAAGCGAACCTCGATTTGTATGTAATCCATAGAACAGTGTAGTGTTCTGATATGTGAAATCAGTTTTTTTTTGTTAATGTTATATTCGTATGTGGGAATGCTACAAGCCTGATCCTAGAATAATGGGAGAATTATAATGAAAATGATAAGTGAATCCTTTTAGTGACTTAATGATCACGATATAACTCGTAATGTATTCAGCATCATAAAAATAACATTCTAATAATCCGGATGATACGTAATAATATAAAATATATACATATATCTCGTATGACAAAAGAGCTTAAGAAAATTTATATATATTCGTGATGTGCGACACAATAATGTCCCATTCACAACGACATAAAAATCTATACACTCATACGTCATCCATCACACCCTATTCAGATCCCAAATATTCCCTTTTACGAAGATTCCACGTCCCAAGATTGTAAGGGATGCGTTTATCACGTGTTTTCGGAGACAAAGCTTTGCTGAATACACATATAAATAGTTTTATTGAACCTTTCTTACTTTACTATATGTGCCTACATGTATAATATAATTTGCCATCTTTTTTTATTTTTCTTTTTATTAAGGCGGATGTACTGTGCCTACGTGACTTAATATAGATTAGTACCAACACTTATACTAAATAGTCGTGTCTTGAAGAGCCTCGTTTCATTACAGTACTCAGTACCTTATAAAGACACGAATACCAAATAAGGTACAAATACTATGTAACATTTTCTATCTCTTAAGTTATATCATTATAACGCTGAAAGATACAATTAGGGATGCACTAAATATAGCAAATTTAATAGAATCAAAGTAAAGGTTTCAAATCAAAAATGGCTTTTATTTGAATTCTATTACACATTAAATATATATTTGGCGTGAACAAATGAATTTACTAAGCAGATTGTACGTCTCGAGTTTAAAGAGAAATAAAGATTGAATTGAAGTCAAAGTAAATGATGTATTTATGGAATACAATACAAGTAATTTGATAGGTAATACATTAATTGTATATTTGGCGTGAACAAATAAATATTGGCTTGTTAGCTAATGCTTTTTTTATATGTATAATTTTGTATATTACAGTAACGAAGTGTAAATAAATAAATACAGTTTCGTACTAAGAACGATGTACATTTCTACGTACAATGTACTGGAGTTTATCCTACAGTAATATTAGGTTTAATATTTTGTTAAAACTGTTACATGTAAAAAAAACTCTCGTTAGTTAAATTTAATTACACAAATTAATTGAAATTCATGTCAATCAGTCAAACCACAAATTTTTTTGCTCTAATTTCAAAATAATTATAATAATATTCCATAAAGAATACATAACCATTCAAATTTCGAATTACGGAATGTGATATGCAAATAGTATAAATAAAACTTGCGAGAAACTTTACCTGGTAACCAGCATCCAAGCGCAGTGCCAAGAAAAACAACTCGGTTCCCAACACTTCCCAAACTTCGGCCTCGTTAGCATTTTGGCTTAGATGCTGGAATTATAACTACCGCGGCAATTGAATAAGCTGTTTTAGTTTAGAAACTTGCGTGGAGAACTACCCTAGACATTTATGACAACAAAAAATATCCCTTCATCCTCCTACAAATGTTTAAACAGATTACTAATAATGACTCGCTATTAAATTTATTTGAGCTGGGAACTCAGACAGGTGCTTTGATTAAAATAGTACACTAATTTAAATTTAATGATACAATAAATTACTTAAGAATCAAGAGCGGCTTGTCCAAAGTACATCCATTCCAAGCAAATTTTTTGCTGATCTGCCGATTTAAATCTCCAATTATTGGAAATATATAAAATGACTTCGTTTAACAGTCGTCACGCTTTTAGTTTAAAAATCCTTTTGCTGTATTTGGCATGGCAACACAATATTTCGTAATTCGAAAATTCAAATACTCACGAGGAAATTCGTTGGAAAACTCGTAGTTTTTTAGCAAAAAGTATATATGAGAACAAGCGTAGTAGTTAAATATAACTTTTATTACGATTTACATATACATATTTTTTTTAAATTTTAAGCACTTTATGAAGCAGCAACTGTCATATACATTATCAGGACCATTATATGTTTAAAACCATGTTATTTATCGTTATAGATTTTTCAGCAATATTGAAACAGATTAAAGATTTTAAAATTTCCTCCAAGTAAAACTGCTCCTTCAGGCATCGACACAAGTGGATTCAGATTCAGGATATCAACGTGCATCGCGAATTATGCATTCGCTAGGGATTGAACGAGATGTCATTTGAGAGCTCTCGAGGCATCACAGACACCAAATTAGAAGTGATATTATTTTACAAATCGTACGTAAGCTTAAATAAGATATGGGGTGAATAGTAAACAGTATTTTAATATCGAAAATATGACACTGCGTTTTTATTAACAAAAGTTCTTTATCACAATGAATTTGATTTAGATTTAAAAAAATCATTACTGTATCGAAGTTTGCAATATTTTTCGGCAAGTATTTTAAATACTCAATTAAAGTATACAAAATTAAATGTAATAGCAGATACGTAACTTTCTTAATCTATCTTATAATTATCAGATTAATTTTATTAAAAATATTTTGTATATGTTTTATAACATTTTATCTTGTTAATTACGAATTATAATTTCTATATCACAAGCAAAATAAAGGTTCATGATTTTACGTAAGTACTACCAAAAGTTTAAGGAACAAACATGCGATGTGCTTCACCTTGACTAGTTAAATAATAAAAGCAGAAATCGATTTTAGTTCTGCTCAAACCAGATATTCCAGATGTTTTGAATAACATTTCATAGCTTATTAAGTCATTCTCAGAAAGCCTTTGATACGTAACCAGCACACTGATTTTCCAGTATCGTGCTGGCTCGAGCGTACAATAATATCTATTTAAATTGGGGATGAATTAAATTATTTACAACAATTTTGAATATTCTAAAAGTAAAAAAACCTTCGTTTGTTTTGATTAGCTGTCACGCAATGCGTGATGTGAACCTTTAGCTTCTTTTAAAAGCTGGTTTAGCAAGTACAACACTTTGTTTGTCTATCATGAGCAAATTATAGTACCGCAGTTATTTATAGCAAGTTAATCAGATAAAAGGTGGCCTTTAAAGCTCTTTATGGAAAGGGCCAAGGGGAAAAAGGAGAAGAGGGCGCCAAAAAAAGGTGGATAAAGGAAATAGAAGCGGTAGTAGGTAGCTGGAAGAGGCCTTTATCCACGAAGGGTTTCCGATCGACTGTACTGAAATAGCTAGAATATATCCTACAGGATATACATCCTGTAACAACATTATAAAAATAATGTATAGAATGTAAAGAATCTAAGCTATATATAAATTTTTTATGATTATAATAAACGGGTTTTCGGCTTTGGTTACATATTCATTTATTATAAATAATAATTACTTATTAATATTTTCCCGCTTTAATATTATAGTATAACATTAGTGCAAATGCGAAAGTATGTTCTTACTTATTAATTCCTATTAATGTTTATAAATATATTATTTATTATAACAGATGTAACGTTGTTAATATAACCGACTAGATCAGTGACTATTGTTTGTTTTGATTACACCGTGTGTTAAAAGGGGATGAACGTGTTAAAATCCATAAACGTGATGTTTGGGTTATTTTTACCCCATTTCGTGGGAATGTTTTGTTATTCGTTATAGAGGATTGTTGGCCTCGTAATTTCAACGTGCGACTCTCATCCCTGGGGTCGTAGAATCCCCGGCTGCACTAATGAACTTTCTATGTGCGCATTTAACACTCGATCGTGAAGGAAAACCTCGGAGCAAACCGGCATGTCTTAATTTCAAAAAGGCAGCATTTGTCATAGAAGGTTGAACACCTAAATGATCACGGAACACATACTGAAATCCGAAACCCAGACCTAAAAGATTGTAGCGCCATTGGTATGGCATAACGATAGGATCAAAATAAATAGTAGTAAATCGTAAAATATATACTCATATTCTATAGCAAATAAATATATATAAAATAATGTAGATTCAAATGATATAGAGGACAAATCTTTGCTTTTTATTTAATTTTTTCATTTATATATTTTTTATTTAGTATTGTTAATTATTTAAGGATGTCATGTGGAACATGGTGTAATGGTGGCAGCGCCTTAAAAGCATTTTGTAAAACAAAAAACTTGGCGATAAAAAAGAGTGAAGAGTTTATTGATAGTTCTTCTCATCCGTTCTACGTCCTTGATTTGACAGTAAATGTTAAATTGGAATAATTTAATATGTATTTCTTTATTGACGTTCATAAGTGTTCACTGTGTTACCTAAATGAATAAATCATTTTGAGTTTGAATGTTTATGAATGTGTGTGTATATGTTTTCATTGTATATATTTGTACACATAAAATTATCAACGTAATCGTTGTCGTAATCGTAATCGTAGATCGCAATGTAATTATTAATAAATGAATATAAGCTATTTAACAACAACTAAGCTTTAAATTAACTGTAAGGTTAAAAAGTTTCAATTCCAGGTTAAATTCTATGGTATTATTATTCTTCATCTAAATTTTAACTTGCAACGAGTAAAGTCCATTACCTTTATTGGCGTTATTTCGTTGATAAGAGAAGAGTATTGGAAGATTTTAACCGCCATTATTTCGCTAGATCCTAGTTATTTTTACGCTGTTTACCGTAAATATTTATCAAATACTTAGCGAGGTTAAACTCAGTCTAGATCCACCGGTTGTATCGCCAGCACGTAATTTTTCTGTAGTGCCAACACTGTCTATCAAATGACAGCTGTCAATGTGATACCAACTTAGTGGGGTGATGTCGCGTGTGCTGTTACCGAAAAATTATATTTAAAGAACTGATTTTGACATGTAGCAGCTTGAGGTCAGCCAATACTTAACGTGATAATCAATCTAAATTTTCTTTTTTGCCGCGTAATTTGTTTTCTAATACAGATAATACTCACAATGTTGGCAACAAATTTAAAATTGTTTTCACTCATATTTATTGACTACTAATTAAACGCACTAGTTCCTTAGTCATTCCTAAAAGGCTGGCAACGCACTTGCGACCCTTTAAATGTGAGTGTCCATCGGTATCATTTATAAAAAAACATCAATGTTAACATTAGATATACGAATCTGTCTGATTTACAGATAAATTATTTTGTCAATATGTCTGAAACATTCACAAAATACTTACTCGTATTTTAGTACTGTCAAATAACTTAAAAATTGCCTTTATAACGGAAATTTCATATAAATATTTTACATATACTGTTAGGATGTACTAAGTTTGTAGCTAATTGAGGGTATACTTATAGCTTTTTGTGCACAATCCTTGTTAGTCCTTTGAAGCCATCCCACATTACAGGGACATAATTTATGTGGAATGTATAACAGAGGAATGTGGGCTTAGGTAAGGTATTTAAGGTTAAGCCTTCGAATATTTTCTTTGAAGGGTTAATAGACAACTATGATTTTTGTTTGATGTTACGAGTGACCAAAATAGTTTAAGCAAGCAAAATTTCATTATACATAACTGCTTTTGATAGAGATAAAAAAAATTAATTACTAGGTAAGACGCAAGAGTACAATACTCAGTGTAATTCCAAATTTGATTTGCTACGAATGTTAAGAAAACTATATCAAAATGAAATAGACTCCCGGTGGTATGAGACGATTGAATTGGTGTAAGTAAGAGTATACTCGTCCCTCAAAGGCTGGCAACATACCCACTATAATGGGTGCGATGCCTGCCCTTTGGGCAAAAAAAAATTGTATAAAAAAATGAAGTCATCATTTAGATGTTTGTTTCGGAGTCTCAATGTAAGAAATAATTATGCAATTATAATGCCAAGCCGTTTGCTTGCAACTTTCTCAAAACGTTACTTATTATCATTTATTGTTAACTATTAATTTTCTTACTCTAGGATTATATATTTACCAAAAATATAACCCCCATAACTACTCACTTTGCCACTGGTCAAACATAGTAATATTTAAAAAAAACATGCAGCTTTCCGAAGCTTTAATTCTTGAAATATGAGTACGCAGAACATTGTTTCAACTTTTGGCCTTTAGTACTAATAAAGTAATTTAATATTATAAAAATGATTCTATGACGATACACCATGTGATGATGGTTGAACAATATCTGAGCGTATTTTCCTCTTTAAAAGTCTATGATTTAATACTTCTAATGTCTTATAGCCCGTATTTAACTTGATTGTTAAAGTTATCAGACGATTTATTACTATATTCAACAAAGTGACTGGCTATTGAAGCGACTAGCTAGTCGGCTATCTTTACTTGTAATTAAGTCCTGGATTAAGCAGTGAAGTAAATATTTAACGATAACTAGCCCACTGTGGTCCTTGAGATAACGAGGTCGGGAGACTGGGCGACGCCATTATATTGACTTAAATACAGCCGTTGAGACTCGAGAAATCCTCTTGTGATTGTGCCAAAAATTCACCAATTATCCGGACGCATTTTGACGCAGGTTTGCACAGTCTTGAGGAAATTTTTGTATGTATTCTAAGCGTTACGTCACAACGTAATAAACAACTACATTTTTATATAGTTTATGGTCAAATTTCGTAGTACTTAAAGTAAGATTTAGAAACGAGAAAAAGCACCTCGTCCGAGTTCAGTACATACATTTTTTTTTGGATTTTTGGATCTAGAAGGATGAAATTACTCACCTGGTGTCCGTGACTATGGTCCATATGTAGAAAATCTTGGCGTGTTCACACTATAGCAAGCAGTTCCAAAAAATAAAGCTATTAGCGAAATTTACATCCACCAGCCGTCTTTTAGTTAAAATATAAAGATTTTTTTAGATAAACAAACTTACGTTTTACATCTGGTTAGAGTGTGTTTTGTGTTTGCTTTTGTTCGCTTTGGAGTTGAGATATGGAGGAGTTCAAGTGCTAGTGCTTAGTTAAAGATTAGAGTTGGCACCTGGTAGGTTGTACTGGTGACACCAAAGCTGGTGCTCTTTTCTGTCAACGACTAAGTATCGCAATATAGCGAGGAAATGCTACCAGCATTAAAGGGACCAAACATTTAAAATTTGGTTTTCTATTAATATTTTTTTACTTTTATTATTATTACTATCTTGCTTAAGAATATTAGGACAAAATGCGTTGTAAATAGTTTCTAACAAAGCTACAAATATTTAAAAAAAAAATTTATGTTTAAGAAAACATTATTTGTTTTAAAAGCTCCGTAAAAACATTCAGAAAGCCGATACTTTTAGTGTAGCTAAGAATAGGAAAGCACTTAGATAAGACGCTAAAACTGATACGAGGCACTCTAATAGTGCGATAATTTTGAGTAAACCCGAATTATTTGTTATCTTATGTTATTAGATAAAGTAATATTGTGGTATATACGCTTCTATATATATTCTTAGATTGACCGTTTGGTATATTTTTTCAGTTGATCTGTAAAAAAAAACGTTATATAATTGACAAATTCTGATTATTTATGAAAATTTTAATAAGCCCTAAATTGTTTGACATTAATTTTGAAAGCATCTTACAGTGATAAGATCGCCCATTGCGTCGTAATTACATACTTTGGAAAACGTTTTTGTGTTGTGTAATGAATTGTGAATAATTAAACAAAAAGTTAAATACGCCACCACAATACTTTGGTTATTATTTTATAAATTAAATTCATTTATTACGTAACATTTCTAATATTATCTTCTTAAATTAAAAAAAAACGCGAAAGATTTACTTTCTAAAACGTGAAAATCAACTTTAATCCATAGAAATCTATCGCACTTGTTAATGCCACATAAAAAAGGAAAATAATCTGCCATTCCTTGAGGTCTTCGATCTGGGTCAGCATCACAGACTAGACGTCGCCAACTCGCTGGGGATATCGACTTGCTACCAGCTGATGCTACAGTACTGTCTTAGCGGGCAGACCGCTCTGCCGAAAGTAATACGCGTAAATTAAAATAATAAACAATTTATCTATGTGGACTGGATTTGGTGTTTATAATCTGTGGTTTGTGTCAGTGAATATCCCGCGCAGTAATTAAAACTTTTAAAATTCGAATGCAACTATTAATTGAAAACCTAAATATATCTTGTCTTAGATAAAGTATTACTAGCGGCATTCTCGCTGGATCGAGATACTCATGTGTTTGGGCGTCCAGTACTGCTGATCAGGTGACTGCTTATGTCCTAAAGGACATGTGCAGTAAGCTCTATGGCTCAAGAAATTCATAATTGGAACGCAATCGAACGTTTTACGAAATTCTAAAAACAAGCAACATCTTTTTTATTTATGATTCTTTATTATTTTACTATAATCTATTAAAATTACAACCAACAATAGTAAACCGCTTTAGCGCGTCAAGTGTCAAAATAATAACAAGACATGTCCACCTTTACACCGATTAACATACTGATTTTTTTCGATTATGTTAAATTGTATGAATTTATTAAGAAATTATTTTCGTGTTACACAAAGTGTTACAAATGAAATAGATTAGCAGGTATTATTATTATTTCAAAATAACATCCAAGAACGGTATGCTACAAATTTAGGCACGATCTTAATATTTTCATACGCGTGTTGCAACGCCTCAAATATTTCTTTTAATATATGTAAATCTTTAAAGTTCCTATAAGCTTATACATCATCTGTAGGAATACTAATAACAATTAAGTTAATTTTATTTATTAACACATCGATTTTTTTTAAATATCTTGCACAATTTTATCGGCTTCATATATTCAGCGTATTCCTAATACTTTCAACAGTTGCCAACAGCCTAAATTAAATAAACCAGATTCGATCTCTCAACTGTTTAAAAATAACATTTGTGTATAATCTTTATTTATAGAGTATTTATTGCATATATGCGTTCATATATGTTTTTAATAAAAACCTACTTATGTTGTATAAAAAATAAGTGGAGGGTAGTTACAAAGACATTTTTTATGCCTGAGTCATCTCAACCCTCTTTTGTTTTTATACCAAAACTAGCTATACCCTGCGGTTTCACCTGCGTGGTAATAGCCTTCCTTATAAATTGGACTATCTGGTACCCTACCAACAATCCTGTGGGTAGTTTTCAAAAGGAAATAAGTGTTGTATCACTTTTCTTAATGTCTCGCTTCCTTATCGAGCGTATATTACTCTCTGGTTATACAACATCTCTATGTTGTGAAATAATTTATATTTCATAAAGCTTCAGTAGTCATAGAGTTTATCCAATATTAACAACTATTTTAACTATCTTTGATACAAGGCATGGGCCAATTATAACACATCAATAAACCTACGCGGGTGCTGACTGATTGGCGAAGACAGAGTTGTTCCTTTCTACAGAATGACGTAGATACCAAGTTAATTACAAAATAATAAAAAAAAAATTACTGTAATTGTAACCGTAATATTAATCGTACAATTGACTTTACGACGTTACTGAAAAGACAGAATCACAATTTAATTTTTTTGAGGAACTATTAACAAACATGTTGGTAATATAATTTCCATAACAATATATTGAAGACACACTTTAGGGCATTAACTTGTTTGATAGAATATTGAAAAAAGAATGATATTTGACAGTTGAATTACACAATTTTATGATATTGGTGTCAAGATTAAAAAGTATAAAATATTGTTTTCGATAGTTTTATTTATTTATTAATTGAAATCTACAATGACTAATCATACTTCTATGAACAAAAAACAAACAAAATATGAAAGCATAATCTCTTATTTTATCGATAAATTATTATCATGTTATTGTTAATAATTGTGTTCGCTACGTATATACGTTTTTAAAAATAAGTACGAAATAATTTTTCTAAGTATCTTTCCAATGAAGATATGGCAAGCATACCTAAGACATGTTTGCTATTATCTTTTATAAGGCGTTATCTTTTGCATAAAAATAAAGGCCAGATTAGTACTTTATTGAATCCTCGTTATATGTGGTAAATATGACATTACTATTCGGAAATCAGGCACATGGGCATTGAGCCCCCATGTATTATAAGGCTCTCGTAAAGGTTTGAAATGTGCATTAAATTATTTTTCTGAAATCTGAAATTATTGTCTTTATTTTGACCATATTTAATATAGACACAGAATGTTTTGAAGCGTAGCAAGCTACTTTGTACCTAGACAAAAATGTATTTTAAAAGCTAATCAACAGTTATAAAAAAGTGCATCATGGCAATGGTGATATCGACTAAAACTAAGATGTGTATGTGTACATTACTAGTGTTAGTGCTGTTAGGGATCGGACTGGCTGTAGCATCTACGATGAAACTTTTCGATAGTGTTGAACATAAAGTGGGTAAAGCTGAGATGTATAGCCAATGGAAATCTGCACCTCGGACAGTAGAATCTGTAAGTAATTTGTTTATTACAATGTTTATATAATTCTAGGTTGTAATAGAATATGCATATCGATTTCTTTTAAAGACTTTCACTGTTAAGCTTGAAGCGTTACTTCGACAACATAGCAACAATGTCTGTTACATTGTTTTTATGTAAAGAAAACTAAAAACAACTCAATACTTTATTTGTGGAAAAGCCAAGACTTGACTCTGAATACGTGTTAATTTATAACTGTGATGTTACGTGATACCAAATATAACAATCAAGATGTTATATTTGGTATCATTTTGGTTGATCTGTTGTATAATATTTTAAAAAAATAAACATATAAATTTATTTAAGAATTGTATTATTTTTTCTGAGATCCTGTATCGTTTTGGGGCTATGAAGCCAGAAATGCATGTTTATAAGCGTAGTACCTCTTAACGATCGCCTTTCATTTCATATATCATGTATCAATCAAAGCAAAAGCCTTCTTCAATATAAATTAATGACCCGGTTAGAAATATAGCCACAATCAAACTCAAATAAAATCACTCTTTTTGCGAAAACGATTATTCTCCAGAGATTGACCAGCCTTATACAACGTTATTATAACGTATCCAGTTTATATAGACCCCTCATATAAAATGTTACTTTAAATACGCCGAGGGAAAATTACTAAGGGAATAACGAGGGAGATCTTGTTCCACTGGTTGTTGGTTACGTGATGGTGCGCTGGAAGAAAATCTTGTGACCTATAAAATTAATGGCATTCGTATGTTTTCTGAAATGGCCCGGAATGGATGGTAGCTCTTAATCTTCGAGTCCTAACTTAGCTTTATAATTTGTTCCCATTTTGCTACGTTTCTTTGTTATTTCTCAGGTTGAATGCTTTCTAACCTTTCATCAACAAATACATTGTAACGAAAACCGCATTTGCTTTCCTTAGGACGTTCCCAAGCTAAAATAATTATGAGCTATACAGTATTTGCAACCAACGCAATCTGATAACAAAGAGATTCAAATCAAACACATTCACGAGTTCGGTAAAGAATGGCCTAAGTTTATTCAAATGAAAATCACTCATGAACACCATTTATAGGTGTTCGGAACGCGCACCTGGCCGGGTTTAATTTTGTTCGATTATTTATAAAATACCTAAAATTCATTTCCAGTCACTAATATTGATTCTATACATATGAGTTAGTGCATTAGTTTTACATAGATTACGGACACTGCTTACATTGAATTACCCGTTTTATAAACAACTTACAACTGGCCACGCACTTGAGCCTTCTGGATGTGTTCAAGTTTAAGAGGTACTGCTGTCTCTTAACATCACTGAGCGTCCTGTCAGTTTGGCTTGGTTTTACTGTTACATGACAGTTTGATAATACTCACTAGATTTATAGTGTATATGAGAAAGATAGACATGCGGCAAATGAAATTTTTTTTTTGCTACAATTTTAAATTAAAAAATTCAATCATGTTTCAATGTATCCAATATGGCAACTCGTTAAAACTTAAAACGTTTTGTCCCACCATAAACCACACACACCGCGAAATATTATTTACTCAGTGGTGTCATGGAAATGGCTGGTGTAGTCCGACGTATTTTTTAATTAAAAATCTGAAATCGAAAAATTGTTTTAGACTAGGTTCACCTTTTGTTCAACGTTGATTAGTTGGAAATTTTTTCGTTATTAAACTCAACTCGCGATTCGGTGAATTTGTAATATCCATTTGCAGTTATGTGGTAAAAAATGTTTAATGTTGTTTTACTTTTGTATTACTGTGTCATTTATTGATATAATAATTGTTTAGATAAGTAAAATTTATATATTGTCGGAAAATTATTGTTATTCCATGGATATTCACATCATCATTAGCGAGTTAAGTGGGCGTCATGGAGGCATTTGCTCTGCTCTGATTGATCGCAACAATATTTCATATTTTGATTCGTTATGCAAATTATGAAACAATTAAATAATAACAATACAAATCTAATCAAATTAAATTAAAATTCTTAATAGTAATTGAAGAAATCTCAACGATTAACCAAAGCAACAATTAAAATCAACGGTCAATTGATCATATAATTTCCTGATAATCCTAGGATTCCCTGATATATTTATATACAGCGTAGTGATATTCTACGAAACATAAGTAGCTGACTTTCAGCCATAGTAAGTAAAATAAAAATATTAGGAACTGAAAATGTACAAAATTACACTAAGTAAAACGAACATTGTCAATTCCGATTTATGACAGCGATCAGCCACACAATCTCACGTCCAGCGTAAAATGGTCTTTCATGGGCGTTTATTTAGCTATAACTTCAGGATACACAGGTAGCACAGTAAACTGGTTGTTTACAAGTTGTCAAGATATGGCGCGAGTTTGTTTGAAATTTAGTGCTGTACAGTGCATACGTTGATTGACACGGGTGCGTGTGCGCATCTTTACCGGATGTTATAGCGCTACTACAGTTCATTATCATTATTTTACTTAATCTATTCTTACGATTAATGCTGTTAGCATTAAAACTTGTGTTTTCATAATTTTATTTCGTTAATAACAATTTTATTTATTTAAAAAATATTAAATACACAATATTCGTGAAGGTATCGGTCCCGTCCTCATAATATCTTGTCAGCCAAAATGCGATCAGTTTGGTTCCAAGTGTTAACATTGGTAATAATACAGGGTGCGTTTCAAGAGTTGAAGCTTTTTGGATCGCCTTCACAAGCCGAAGTACAGTGTGTGAACACATTTGAGGTAAGTCTTTTTTCATAATAATTGCTTAAACTTTTCTTTAAATAATATCATAGGATTTTAGATAGAGAGGTAGGATAGATATTTTATAAATAGGCCTGCATAGATAAATTAATATCAATAATAAAAATATATCAGAATAATAGCTTTGAACGGGAATACTACCCCTCTTTTTATCACAGGGAAAACATTTACAAAGAGATGATTTTATGTGTAACGGGCTAGTCTATTTAAATTTCATTCAAATAATATTAGTCGCACATATATAATATTAAATACAAAAAGGTCCCTAAAGCGGAGTCCAAAGGTAGCAATACAAAATTTATTTATATCCCGTGGGATTTGAAAATTCTTTTATAGGAGGACTTTTGAAGGAGACTCTTGAGAATCTTATTTAATTGCATTTGTATAAAAAAATATTACGCAATTTTATAAGTCTGACCTACTTTCATACAGATTATAATTAATTATGGTTTGACAGGATATAGGCAAAGGCGGCGAAGGAGACGAGATTTATATTGACAATTCATTGGTGATTATTATTTACTTTTTTGTTATAACTGATACTAATCCAACAAAATCCCAATAATAATATTAATAAACTTTATTGATATGACAAATTGAAGTATTTTTACATACATAATTTTCTATTTTATACCAGGCGGTAATGATCTGTCGTATCAAAATTTACCACTTAAAGACACTTCAATTCGGTTCGTAATTTATGACTTGTAGTTTTTACGCCTGGTATTTTGAAATAGGAACCAGCGGTTGGGATAAATAAACGGAATAGTATCAGTTATTGTCTTACTAACACCAATTGTGACGTCTTGATACTAATGTTATTGTTTTGCACTATTGTGTATGTTTGAAAAATAATAATATTTACTAATTTTATGACTAATATTTCACCCTCAATTTTACAGTGAAAATGCTGTTTACCTAAAACATTTATTTAAGTATTGGGGGACACAGTCACAGACACGAGAGATCACGCTCGTCACATCCGCAAGTCAAAAAAAATCGATTTTAAAAAACGAGTCATAATATGTAATTTATTTTTTTATTTTTTCCTTACTAGGGATGCCTAGAAAATATGGCTTATTAGCCCTTTGCTCCCCTAACAATTTATGTTATTCGTTTTTATTTAATGCAATGAAATCTAAATAAATTTGAATCTTACTTAATTTTGCACTGCGTTACCATGTTAATATTATCAAATTATTTATCAAACTCATACTAGAGATAACTAACTCTAGGAACAGCAAAGTAATCATTGACTAAGTACCTTAATTTCCTTGACATGTATTTCATTTACCGCAATATATATCCCGCGATATACCGCAAATATTGATTTTTATGACTGCGAAAATATAAAATAACCAATAAACAGGAGGATATAGTATCGTTGGTCGAATATGTATGTCGCAGTGAAGTTGTTCAATCAGAGAGTTAATTGAATCTATAGACAGTTAATTAAATGTCGATATCAATCAAGTCGCTAAAGTTCCCTCAGACAAGTGAGTGAACAAAACGTTTAACGAGTTTCCTAAACGTTCCTAAGCAACAAGAATAACATAACTTAACCTAACCATTTACAATAAAGCAAAACATGGAATTTCCAAGCTCTCAGTTCTACAGGATCACACCGAAATAACAAAAACAAATGAAATAATCATGGCCGAGTCTTGTTTTACCATCTTGTTTTACATTGTTAATCAACACGCTGGCTTTCGGTCAGACAGATAGTTAAACGTTTTTGACGCTGCTTTATTTAAATCAAAATGCTAGCGACTTGATTGAATATCGACATTTAATTAACTGTCTACAGATTCAATTAACTCTCTGATTTAACTACTTTACTAGGACATTTATATCATGAGGGATCGTGATTTTTATTACGATAGATTAAATTTTGCCATATGTATTTATTTATTTACTAAAGTACACCACATCTTACGTTAGGCATTTTCTATACTATAAGTTGCGGTAAAAATAAATTTCTTTCAAATTATTTCGCTTCATACTTATTCACTTAAAAATGCTGATTAGGTACGCTTTTTTAAAGCACAATGAACCCTTAAATCGGATCAGGTTGACATATAAATGGGGCTTTATTGACTCACTTAACCGCGAAATTCTTTACGATAACTCAGTGAATGAGGAATATTCATTAAATAACAATAAACATACACTCAAGGAGTTAGATTGCCTCGAGATAGACATTCTTAAGATAAGCTTAATATGACCATCTCACGTCAATGACCGCATTACTCATTGTATATACATGAAAATATAATATATATCATCCTAGTTTTGTCACAAACTTCTATAAATTTTTACTTAATTAAAAAATTCAAAAGTGTAAATTTTAACGGATATTTATTTCTACATTCAAGTATTACAATTGTGTTTGTGACACAACGACGACGATAGGGCGTTGTTAAACGATTGGTCTTGGTCAAATTGGTCCCGTAACAGGATTGACTATGAAAATGTTCAGAAAAACGATATAGATGTGTCACTGGGTTGGTTGTAGTAAATCGCTTATAAATCCAAGTTTTATTAACGTATAACATACATTATCTGTGTTTATAAAACATAGATTTTTTAGGTGTTATTTATTTTTTAAAGTTCACCACATAATACATATTCTACAGTATTCATATATCTACAGTAGGTATATATTACAAGTTTTCTTTTTAAATATAAGACAATTATGATTTTAAGACAATTTTTTTTTAATTTATCAGCCCACTACTGAATATGTCAAGCTTCGGAGACGTTTTCGTACCACACCAACATTTCTAAGAGAACCTTACGAGTATAAATCAGTTGAGTTTTCTTTTTTTTTGGAGTTTATTGGAGTTTACTCCTTAAGAAACGATTTGAGTTAAAAGGCCCGGTACGGAAATTTTATGAGGAGTAATATCAAGTGTAACACGAAAAGTTGAGGCGTTACGTAGAAAGAGACAAACATATATATCTGTAGGATTGAACGTGTAAAAGAATGATTCCATTTCATTCTCTCTAAAATTGTATTTGTATAAATTGAACACAATTATTATTGTTATTATTATTATTATTTATATTGTTTTGTAACATACTTTATGTAATACGCTTTATTGAAGTAATATAAATAATCCGAATAATTACAGATATATGTTTGTTTCTCTTATCATTTTAGCAGATGCGTTCATTTACCCTTTTTTTCTATTCGATAAATATCATAATTATCGTTCGTAAGGAGTAAACTTTAGTTTTACATATATATCGATTTTTCTATCCACGCAGACATCGAGGGCAATATCGAATATGTAATTGATAAGAATGATAAAAGCAACGATATTTTCGAGCAAATATACCCATTGGAAACCACAAAATAATTCCCGACGCCGAATCGTATTTACTTTGTCGCGAAAATGTAAACAAATAAGTCGTTATGCAAACATTTCCGCCAATGGCTCGCTATCGTAAAGCTCTGAACACATTAACCATATTTAGTGAAAAAAAACTACATCTAAGCCTCGCGACTCTATCAGCGGACAAATATAAAAATATACTTTTAAAGAGCGAAATCGTATCCAAGAACATTCTCGTCTACGTGTATTATTTGGTAAGTGATACATGAGTAGAATTTACGATAAAATAAAATATTTCGAAGCAGCCAGAAGAATTAAAATCTGATGTATATAACACTAAAAATGTATAGTACTAAACAATCATGACATCGTTCAAGTAAAAAATTGCAGAGTTTGTCATTGCTTCAACTGAAACAGTGTGTGTCAGAAGGCTGATTTGTTTTGCTTCGCTGTTAATTAAAAGTTTACTTTACTAGGAGGGGCCGGAACATTACCCAGGGATCGTACGTTGTAACATAACTAGATACATACTCAGCGCGGTATTGGTGAGATTAGGCATTTTCTTAAGGTTTTCAATGTATTTTAAACTTAATCATGGCTAGAACTGTATGCTAGATTCACTATTATATGTGTTAGCAGAGTGTAAATGTAATTGAATAATCATTTAATGGTTGAATAAGTTGTATTGTTAATACAGCAGATTCAATTGGTACAGCCAGTTTATCAAAATTATCAAAAAAGGAAGTAATTGAGTATAGTATAAAGTCATAGTAGTGTATATGGCAAATTAACCACAGACAATATAGAGAAAGTAGAACGCGCAAATTTTTTTAACAATACGTAATCCTTCTATAGGTTCGTTTGAAACACATCTAATAATTCATTGATAATAATAAATTGTTATCACATAATTATTTTCCATAAAAAAACGCTCGAAGCCTATTCGTGTGCCTATCACTGATGCTATGTTATATATTGAAATGTTAGTTCATTTGCTCGTCAACGCTTGTTTGATTATCGTTAGGTGGCAATTTATCGGGTTAACCTTCTTTTTGCGATAAATTCGAAGCTTATGTTAGACCGGTGAACTGATTTTCGTAGACGACGGCTTATCCATATTTTATATGACTAAAACAGAAAGACTAAATCTAGACATCCGTTTTTCTGACACTGTAAAATCTCTGTTATTACGAATTTAGTTTTTTTTTATGCATAATAAGTGGAATACATTTTAGTCCAAAGGGTGTAAAAATTGTGTAACTATTAGCAAGCTTTTAAATAAAATTAATAAGATGTTTTTCTATAATACTTTATAGGTACAGAATAACAGATTCTTGGTTTTCATAGATTTAAAATTGACATGACACCATTGACACGGTACGGTATATTTGAAATGGGGTGAGCTAGAGTTACAGTAGTCATTGGTTTTATCGTAACTTTAAAAAGTAAACTTAGGAGTTGATTAATAAGGTCCATACATCCATTGGTTTTGATTTCACCTCACCGGTACTATTTATCATAATTTATAAATTTAAAAAATACATTTGTGTGTACTTATGTACACGCGTTAGAAGTTATACTTTTCTGGCGTAACATTATAATAGTCTTTTCAAAAATTTTATTCTACGTTTGTGGAAAAAAACGACACAAACAATACAAAAAAGTTATTTTATACATTGAAAGCTTTATTGGAACGAATTATCTAGTTAATCTAGGTAAAAAAAGTTGATTTCATTATTACAAAATAATATTTCTACATAATTATAGAAATTGATATTTATTATTTTAAAATGTTGACTATGCTAACTTCAGGGTGTCGGTTTTTTGCGACGGTGTGCGCGCGCATCGTAAAAGTTTACTCTCATAATTTTTCATTAACGCGCCAAAAGAAGTATATCTTCAAACATTTTATTATTGGTTACATCGGCATATAACCCGACTTAATTTTGCCTAATCGAAAAGTTTGCGTACTCATAAAAGGAGTATGTACTCACATATAGAGTCCTTTATAATGCATCTTTTTTACACTCATCAATTTACTTCTTACGTAATACTTGAAGTATTACGTAACGCATTTTTTCCTTTTGTAAAACGTTACGATGCGGGGCGGGAATTGAATTACGCGTTATTGTTAATATATATATATATATTTTTACTTCCAGTACACTTTACACCACATAATGGTAAGTTTTAGGTTTAAAGAGTCACTGGAGTTGGTGTCACGAAACGTTTTACTATTGGAAACAGAAACTTTACGGCGGCGTTTCATGACCCCCCCCCCCATCTCCAATCTAGTCAAGAATCTCCAAAAATTGCGTGACGTAATACTTGAACGCTCCCTAACTAACAAAACTAAACACGCCAGAACCTTGTTTTTATCGACTTTAATTGCGATTAAAGATTTAACTAATTGAAATACTTGCTAATGGACGCTAACTTGTTAACGTCCAGATCGCAAAATACCCAAGTTAAAATAACATCGCATTTAAAATCCGATAAAAATTTTGTGTAATATTTCGTAAAACGCTAAGCTAATAAAGACAAACGTACTGAGTAAGCCGCTTAATTATTGCACAGATGTATTTAAACATGCATTCTATGTAATTAATTGTTTCGCAGGTGGACCAAGAAGACGGGGATGTTGAGGGGTCTGGGAGGTATGGGACAATTCCGCCATTTCCGCCTCCACCACCCGGACTTAACGGTAAAACACCTGTTATTAATGACCGGGCATTTTTGTATGCTTTAAACATGGTGTTTTAGATTTTTAATATGCTATTGATTTTTTCTTTAATAATTATTTTTACTGTATTAGCGTAAACGAAGATTTCTAAATCCCAGGCGTCTGAAAATCGAGTGTAATTACGTAATATATAATACTTATAATTTATTACCAAATGATATTTAAGAAGAATATATAGGTTATTAGAAACACGATTAGCCAATGCCTTTCCTTGTCTGTTTGGAGGCCACAGGATTTGTTTTTCCGTACAACAATTAAACCAAACAAATCTGTGTCAAGTAGTCAAAGTGCTTGGCGAAGTTGAATCACGCACTTCTTATCGATAATGGTTTTGTATAAGCCCATCCTATATAAAACTAGGTACGAGTAAACCAGTAACATCGTTTCCCATTATTTAATATTTTTATAAACCAAATCTTCTGTTAATTGAACAGTTATACAATATTTACTCGACACCGTGTAATAGCTGGCTTTGGGGAGCGTATTTATCTCAAGTCGAGGGATCGTGCAGTAACCATGTTTGCTTGGATTAACGACTGTTTGTTTTAAACGATACTTAATTACTGTGGGTGACTTATGAACTCGAGAACTTTAGTTTGCACAGAACATATTTAGTCTAAGAATTTAAGTAAAAATAAAGGCACTCTACCTAAATCTAAATCTTTATCTCTTTTGTTTTTTCGTGAAAAGAGACAAAGTGTAAAAGTTCGAAACTTAAAATTAAAAATCAGGCGTTCGATTTTTAAATATATTTTATACTATCTTACCCGCAGCAACTTTAGCATAATTGCATCATACACAACGGTTTATTGTTACATTATCTTAGTTAAGGCTCTGTCAAAATAACTTTTATTAATTCAATTTGAACTGATCATAAAATTACGAAAGCTACTAGTTTTACCGCTTACTTATTGACTATTTAATTATAAAGAGAATCGAACGTAGTCTGCGACTTTAATAATAAAAGAACAAATGAGTGTGTCCTCATTCAAGTTCATACATCACATCTCACGTCGCTTAATAATGAGCACAAAAATATGTGTGGACATTGTTACAGCATATTAAATAATACTGTATTAACAAATGTAAAAGTAACTTGTAAAAGAAATATATTATATCATTAAGTTTTTTATTTCAGGTTATGCCCCAATCTTAAGAGGTGAAAAGGGAGAGAGAGGACCAAGGGCAAGAGTTTTATTTATTTTAATAAATATATGTTACTTTAATATACATTTTTATTGACATAGATAATCTTATTTGAATTATTATTATTTGATTTTTATCTTCTCTTTATCTTGATTTTTAATAAACTTCTTTCTACTCAAATATTATAACAATATATGTATTGTAATGAATTTCAACGCTTCGATGGATTGAGAATTTGTGTTCCACCATCACAGAAATAGTTGTTTATTTTTTTTAATAAATAAAGTTATTCTAATATAAAGACATGATACAAAGTTTGAAGCCATAGATAATATACCTATTATTAATTACGTTACTATAGACAATAACTCTAAAGCTACTTATAGATCCAAGACGTGAGAACATTTTCATAAAGATACAATATAATATTTAATACATATAATACATAGCTTAAAGACCATGTCTGTAATTTAAGACTATTCCTATTCGTAGATTTCACGCCGAATTTATCTGTGATTAGAGGAATGACAAACACTCCACACGTTTACACCTACATGATAAACATAATTACTGATACTAAGCTCTGATGAATTTAATCTTTAAAGATAAATATACCTATAAGACTTCGCTCAGAAAAATTATTTAAAACGTTTTGTAAACTTAAAGTTATTAAAAATGTTGTGTTAATGAATTACGTTTAGTAGATACTATTGTGTAAAATTATTTACTGTTTTTATAAAGGTAATATTTATGTAAATTTAAAAAACATAATAGACTGTTAAAAGCCTCTCGACCGCTATTACATTTTGACCGTACCTTTTAATAATACATATAGGTTGGCCTGTTTGTAAAATACCTTTCTGTGTAATTACAGGGTTTACCCGGAGAATCGATACGAGGACCACCGGGACCACCAGGACCTCCTGGGCTTCCTGGTATTCCTGGAACAGCCATGGTTGAATCGTCTGGAGATGACGTAAGTTGCTAGCATTTTGATGGATTCTAAATGCTTGATCTTAATGCGATAGAGAGTTGGGTTATTCTTTTAAAACTCCCTTCTACGGCGAACAATAACGTCCTGGTGCTTGTGACATCAGTATGCCTGGCAAGGCTGAGGCACACGTGCCTAAAAAGAAGTCGGTAATAGAGTTATTAAGAAACAGACACAGAAATCCGAGACCAAAGGTTGTAGCGCTACCCTTTATTAGCTAAATAAATATATATTTAATTCAAACATAAAAAATGAAAACATAGAATTTAAATTAATTTCTTAAAACTTATTTGAAGCCATCTCTACCGTAAAATTCGGCTGTAAACAGCTAGTTGCATTACACAATTTCCGTATCCAATAGTACGAATATAAAACTACTATATTAATAGGCAATTACTTAATGGTATTTATATTTTCTACGCATACGTCTCAGGCGATGAATATAAAGGTACGTACCGAAAATTGAAATTTACATAAAATATTGGCTAATATTTTATGTAAACGTTAAAAAAAACTTGTCTAAAGGTAGATTACAATTCAGTATTAATTCTTACAGCTGAAATCCTGTTCTATATGTCATATTGCAGCACTTCTATTGACGCTATAATGAACCACAAACTTAAAGGTTATATTATTGAAAATCTCTAAGATATCTTAAGCATTAATACTGCGAAATCTTACAATATCTTGACTTACAAATCATATCTGAATATGGGCATAAGAATATAAAAGACTGGAATATCCCCATGTAGCAAATTTTTGGTGAGAACTACGCGTCAATTGGACAATGTGGCTGCAACAGCAGCACACTAATGGCACTCCTCGAGTTGGCACCGGAACTCCGAGGTCCTCCAGGTCCTCCGGGGGTCACTGGCGCCGAAGGACGAATTGGACCACCTGGCATACCTGTAAGTTTGTATTCATTGTGTAGGTAAAAAACAATTTATATCGGCTTTTCCACAGTCTTGAATGGGATATCAAGACTCACTAGTATGTATACTCCATTCCTGTATCTTATAAGTAACATATTCTTATAAACTCCGGAATTAAATAATGTTCACAAAATTGTATTATTCCTTTCCAAAGAAATTCTTTGTAAATTGATTACATTTTAATTCAAACAAAAACAAATTTTGAATAGAAAATAAAGTTTTCAGTAACGGTTCTAGAAAGAACCTGGAACGAATTCCAACTCAAAATTACCACTTCATTTTCGCGTCAGAAATAACTCGGCTCTTTGATTTTCACAAGACGCGTAATCAACCAATGGATCAACTATGCATCTAAATTAAATTATAATTTTTCGTTCGACTATATATCTATAACAATTAAAACATGCTTCTAAGGGTCAAATGGGGCCAACCGGTGAACGCGGCCCGATAGGTCCTCGGGGCGAAAAGGGTGATCGAGGGGATGAAGGTCCCCGTGGTCCAGAAGGCATAACGGGACCAAAGGGAGAGCCTGGCGTTGATGGAAGACCTGGTACTGCAGGACCACCTGGACCACCTGGATCGCCCGGTTCATCTGACTACGGAAACTTTGAGGTTAGTATTTATGAACGTTTATTTATTAAAAAAATAAATGCCTTTTTTTGAAAATTCTACCATATTAAAAGGTGCATTTACAATGTTTATGCTTAATTATTAAAAAACTATATTAAAAACAATTTTCATATAAAAACAACTACACACGATTCAGCAATTAAAAGTTTCTAAGTGAAACAGCATAATCCTTTATTCTAGCAGAATCAATACGCTAAAGACAATCAATGCTCAAGTTTAAACTATTTAGAATACGTTGGCCCTTGTTTGCAATTTTCTATAAAGCTTCTTCTGACTTTTCACTTGAAATTTATTATGCTGATCTTATTTTACCATTTTCATGCCATCCATTGCTGCTTGTTTAGTCAAATTGGAAACCTAGGCAAATATACAAGGTAAGTTGCGAGTGTATCGTTAAATATGGATGGAGCTTGCTTTGCTACGAGCTTTTATTAGACCGGAAACTACTTTTCACGAGCTTTCGTTTTATATACAAATGTTGACAAGGCTTTTTATTTCTTTAAACACAATCAGATTTTCCATAGTTAATCATTAACATTAAAGTTATTGTATTGTAATTAATTCTAATTCAAATCTGTTTATGCGTTCTATGCAAAACCTCTTTTAATTTTAGTAAATATTTATTCAGCTTAAACACAACCAATATTTACGACATTGAAATAAAAATTCTTTACATACTTTTACTAAATTACAAATAGGCGCTCTCACTCTCACTCTCAGATATAAAGGAGTTTTATTCAATTTATCAGTTTAATTAAATTAAACAACAAAGTATTTGCTAAGTTATGGAATAAAATTAGGCCTGTCGATTACCTCTTCATTAAGTGTCTCCGAGTTTGTGTTAAAGGGGAATGATTAAAGGAAAGTTTGTCTTCCGCAAACAAAACTGGCAAGGCAAAGTTTGCGCAACGACTTTCCACTTTAAGGTTAGATATGTATCGAGGCGGAGATAAGGAAATTGATTTTCACTGTTTGTGGTCAAACTTCGTCTAGAAATTCATCAAAGTTGGTAACAACGTCAAATACCTTTATATGGGCTGGTCTAAGGCGGTATCTCACCGGAAGCCTAAACCAGTAATTAGGTACAAAGGATTTACTCTATTACATAGCCTGATCGAGTAAATGTATGTAAATAATTAGTTTGGATTTTGGATAATTACTTCTGTATTTATACTAATTCACTACTGTTTTCATTTAGAATGTAAATTTATATCGGATAAATAATTACGAATAAACCACATAATTGTTAATGGGCAAACTGTGATTATTCCCATCGCATATTATATGAGGCTCGCGCTGAAAAAATACTTAACAAACAAAGATACCGAAATCAATTTAAAAGACGCGGTCCGACTCTTGCAATATTGGAAGGTAACTTTATAATTAAATGTTGCGATCACTTCGTTATGACAATTGAACACTCCAATGAAGAAGCACCTTTACAATTTTATTATAAGTACCATTTAACCCCTATTTGAGCGTTTGGTTTTGAAGTTATGGCTTGTTTGAAGTTATTATGAATGTTTTTAGCGAATTCGTTTTTTGAACTAATTTTTAATTTGTAATTTAAAAGTAGCATTTGATAACTTCACAGTGCTGCAGTATCCATACGTGTCACGGTGTCTATAGGTGGTTGTGAAAACTTTATCATAAAGTTATTATTTTGTACCTTAATTTGTCTGTTATTATATATATACCTTACATTTAGGTCGGGCGTTCCTATAACAGCTGGATACCAATTAAATTTTCTTTCTACGTACACAACTAATAGACACTCATACAATGAAGAAAACCCCAGCATATCTTAGACCTAAAAATCAAATCGATGATGTCAGGCACAGACGGTTGATACTTGCCTATTAGAATAAGCGGACCGTGAACGACGGTGCCACTATTTCTTTTTTTGTTAACCCTACAAATTAAGACTTGATTTTTATAAGAGCTACAGCTGATATGCTTGCATATATTGTAGGAATCACTTTTGGGGGCTTACGGCGGAGGTGGAGTTGGCAGACCCGGGGCTCCTGGTCCTAAGGGGGATGCTGGCCAATCAGGGCCCGCTGGACTTCAAGGAGAACGGGGATTTGCCGGAGCTAAGGGTGAACGTGGCCTTCCAGGCCAAAGTGGATTTAAAGGCGATCGTGTAAGTTACTGACAGTTGATTTTTGTATCAAGAATTAGCGCAAATTATGTATGATTTCTTAATATCAGAAACGTTTATTACTGGGGGAGTCATAGTTCAGTCATTTACTATTATTTTCCTGCCCTTGAGTAAACTTGGATCTTTGCAAATAATTACTCCTATATCTATTAATCTTATCAATATATTATTAGCAAGTTTTTACTGTTTCTATCATTTCACATAGTACTACCACGTAGATGTGTAATTCTTATACCACATTTGCAGGGTTATCCTGGCCCTAAAGGTGACAGAGGAGTAAAAGGTGACCGTGGTGGTCCTGGCTTGGATGGCCGTCCAGGACTACCGGGGGCAAACGGACGCTTTGGTGAAAAGGGAGAAAAAGGTATACAATCTTAAACGAACATAACGTATGATTGGAATAATTTTGGTAAAATCAATATCCTATATCGTATCCATTTAATTAGTAATTAAATAACTCTCTATTGAATTGTATTTCTAATGCAAGATACTGAAAAATAAAAAATCGAAATACTTGTATGTATTTTATTTATATATTTTTAGGTGAACGTGGCTCACCCGGACCGCCGGGACCTCCATCGACTCCTGTCGCAGGTTTCACGACAGAGGATTCAGAATTCCTTTCGACTGGTTAGTTATAAAACTATTTCAATATGTGCTTTGATTTGGTAACGTGTCCGTTAACATTTCATTAAGCGGTATAATTCACTTAAAATTTAATTTAAAAAATAATAAATCTTTAAATATATTCTTTGTAGGTCGAGTTGTTGCCGGATTACAAGGAGAGAAAGGCGAAAAGGTACTTATTATAATTGTCATAATTATGATGGATTTACTTGACCAATTTACATTAATACGTTAAATAAATGTATTATAATTATTTACAGGGTGAAAAGGGTGACCCTGGAAAAGATGGCATACCAGGTTTTCCAGGAAAAGATGGAAAGTCAGGAGAACGTGGAGATATTGGCCCTTCAGGAATGCCCGGTATGTCTGGACCCCCGGGCGCTTCAGGTTTAAAAGGAGAAAGGGGAGAGAGAGGCCCACCGGGACCGGTATCAATAACATCAGGCGGTTCCGACATTATTACAGTCAAGGTTTGTATAAAAAATATTCTTATAACTTATTAGAGGATTAATATTATGTTTAATGTTTTAAATACATTATCAATAAATAATCTTTTTATATAGTATATCTAAAACCTACCAACAGGGCGAAAAGGGAGATCTAGGACCCAGAGGTAGGAGAGGCCGATCTGGACCACAAGGACCCCGAGGACTTCAGGGTCCACCGGGTGTGCCTGGACCTCCGGGAAAAGCCGGAGATAAAGGTGAAATCGGACTTCCCGGTTGGATGGTGAGTTAAAATACGAAATATATTTTGTAAACACTTTAAATTTGTATAATTACATCAATAGATTGAAATTTTGCCTTAAATGCAAATCAATTATGTTCGCAGCTTCACAAAGAGGTTTTCATAGAAAATGATTTACGTTTAAGCATTAATTTGATTATTTATTTTTACAATACTCTTGTCCTACATAGTACTCGTAATAAAAATAATTACAAATTAAGAAAAATAAAATTAAAACAAATTTAAAAAGGTTGGTCTCTGAGCCGGTGTACCTTTAACGCTAATTCGTTGAGCGAGGAAATCATCAGCTCTGAGGTCACCCGTACTATCTACCAGGCGCCAACTTTAATCTTAAATTAGCGTCTGTGCACTTGAACCCCATGATATACTCCGAAGAGAACCAAATCGTTGGAGGAAAGTCTCTTATATTTGAGCCGTTCATTATTTTCAACCTGCTCTGCGGCCACCCCAGTTATTAATTAAATAAAGTTATTAATTTAATTTAAATCACGTTTAAATATTACGGATTAGTAAAATTAAAAGCTATTTCTGTTTATATTAAATGCCTGTAACTTTTTCATGCTGCCGTTTAGAATAATAAGGTTTGTTTTATCATTTCTTAATAAAATTTAGGAACAATATTTTATTGTATTAAAGCTAGTCATTAAAACGCAATACACATTCAAACATAAACATAAAGCAGTTTTACCTATTTATACAATAAATATAACAAAGTAAAAATTCATACTAAATTTTAGATTATGAGTTTTAAGTTCTAAGATTCATTGATCATTATAATAAATATTTAATATAAAGGAAGACGAAGCCATTATTAATAAAAGATACCAGAGTTTTAAGCATTTTTAGTCACATTAAATATATCTATTTGCTGGTAATTTGTGTTATAATATGAAGGTATACGATACATACGACTTACGTAAATAGTTTTTTAAAAGAATCGTAACAATTACCAATATTTGTCGTTTACAAAAAAAATATTCTTACAGGGACGACCGGGTACATTTGGTCCTCCTGGGAATACCGGGCCTAAAGGTGAAAAGGGAGACCCAGGCGTGAATATTTTGGATGTCTCAATGGTGTGTAATAAAACCTAATATCAATAGGAATTTTAATCTATTACTATAGACGTAACGCGTACTGTAGTTTGTAGCGTCTTTGCAATATTACATGTGGTAATTAAAATTAATATTGTAAATATCACTATCGATATAAAACAATGAAGAAACAGAAAACATTTGTAAAACAATTTGTAGTCTAAATATTGATTAAATTTTATAGTTCAAGGGTGAAAAGGGAGATCGTGGTGACAATGGATATCCAGGCCCCAAAGGTATTCAGGGTCCACCGGGTCCACCAGGCATTGCTCCAAAGTCGGATGTTGTCCAGTATGTGCCAGGTCCGCCAGGGCCCCCTGGACCTCCCGGATCTCCGGGTCTAGCTATCGTGGGTCCTAAAGGAGAGCCCGGACTCAGCTATATAGAAGAAGGCCCTATTCATGGCAGTACAAAGTTCTTCGGCAGACCAGGTAAGTTTATTTATAATGCGGACCGTATTAATTAATTATCTTGTTATTAATAATTACAATTTTAATTTATGCTCGCAATGGGACAGTTCAAAAAAGTGCTTTTGACGAATTAAAAGCTCTTACAGAATTAAAAGAACTAAAAGAAAAGACTAAAGAGCGTCTTGGTAAGTGCCTAGCCTTATATATTAATATAAAAGTATGTTACGCCTACATAAGAATCAACCATTGTTTTACTTGCCGTAATAACGCTCACGCGACTTACTACGAGATTTCAAAGTACCTAATGAAACAATTGAAACAAAGTCAAATCATTTCTCATTTAGGCCCATTAAAAAGGTACTTTGGAGGTCAATATTACAAATTAATATACTACAATAAAATAGGCGCATGGTGTTATAAAAAACAATGCAGCTGATAAGTAAATTATAATGTAGATACACGGTCCTCAAATAGTTACAGAGGAACACACTTTGCAGGTCGAGATAATTTCGAGTCAAGAAGTCACCATGCAGACGAATCAAGCAAAACGGTACCAGGTGCGTCGGTATTTCGGACCACCGAAGAGATGATGCGGGTACATACAAAACCAATCAGTATCAATGAGTAAAGCTATTAAGCCATATTATCATAGTAAACATTTAATCTTTTAAATATCACAATTATTTACTTTGTAAAAATATCCCGACGTTTTTCAATATATTTATCATTTTAAATAAAAAATATACTAGAACTTAATTTTTTATCAATAAATCGGTGGTATTAGTGAAATTAAACCACTTATATAGCATATATGTATTACATAATTAGTTGTCCGTTATCAGCTTGCTTCTTCGAGTCCCGTTGGTGCATTAGCCTATGTCATGGAGGAACAAGTCCTGTTCCTCAAAGTGAATACAGGATGGCAATATGTTTTGGTAAGATTTTTTAAATATTTTTCAATCTGTTTCGATGCTTGTGTCATGTATTTAATTAGCATTTTTAACTATAAGTAATATACTTATCTTTCTAGGATACTTTTATTTCACTTGCTCGCTAAATTAGGGAAAATATTAAAACCCTGAATTAAACCGAGTATCTTGTGGTTCAGAATACAGAGACACCTGCGCACTTTGTATAAAAGGCAAGTAGGTGAGCAGGGAAGCAGGAGAAAGGGGTATTTGTGTATGATATGATAATTTATTAATAACAAATAATATTTGATTTAATCGACTTCGTAAAAACTCATTTTTATGATTATATTTATTAACACTTCGTTGCATTACAATATAAAAAAGAACATAACTAAATGATAAGGAGGGCAATTGGCGGCCTTATCGCTTTCGAGCGATCTCTTCCAGGCAACCACTGTGAGAATAATGTATTAAATAAGAAGTGCAAAAATACAAAGGAAGATAGAGAAGCGAATAGGGACGGATTTTAGTAACAATCATCGAATCATAAATATTTTGCAATGTGTATTTATTCCCAGCTCGGGTCAGTAGTGTCCCAAGCAGCACCGTTGACAACGACGCACTCACCTGTCACACCCCCAATGCCTGCAGCCAGTCTTGTTCACAGGGGACCAATATCCAATTTAGTTGATTCGCCTGTACTCGCTCCTGTCGGGCCAAGCGTGAGTATTATTTGCAATACTTATAATTTACTATCGAGCGGCTGTTTTTGTATGTAACTGGTGATAAGTTAGGTTTTACATGATTTAAGTTAGTCACTGACCTATTAGAAGTAAGAATGTTTGAAGACGAGACAACTGCAAAAAAACTGCATTCATTTGCATTCGTTTTTATTGTTTGAGAAATACTTTTTATAATTTAAAAAGGAGGTTCCTAATTAACCAAGAACCTTTTTATTTATCACCCAATGAAACATACATGCGTAGACCAATCTGTAATAATTGTTTTCATTAGGAAATCGACCAGGTTGATTCCA
This sequence comes from Pieris brassicae, assembly GCF_905147105.1. Taxonomy (NCBI): domain Eukaryota; kingdom Metazoa; phylum Arthropoda; class Insecta; order Lepidoptera; family Pieridae; genus Pieris; species Pieris brassicae. Next base: position 3,506,938 of record NC_059669.1, read on the forward strand.
TGGTTATCGACTTTAAAAAGTACCTAATTTCCATTAAGGTATTTACTACGACAAAAATCAAACAAAGCTGTATTTTTTTGACGTCCCAGAATATTGCTGGTTAATGGTTTTATCGTGTGCTCACTGGTTCGATCCCCAGATGTGCACTAATAGTATTTCGGTCAATGTGCGCATTTAACACTCGCCCAAACGTCGTGAGTCCCACTTCGGACGTGTTTTAACTACTACTACTGACCTACTTGCCTATTATGAAAAATAAATGATCACAAAACGGATACAGAAATCTGATACTCAGAACTAGAAGGTTGTAGTGTCACTGGTTTTTTAAGACGTCTTAGTACTTTATTTAAATTGCTGACTTTTCAAATAATTAACACTGTTTTTGGAAACATGCTAAAGATGTAGCTGATGGGTGAAAATGTTAAACGAAATACGAGAAGATGTGAAAGTGCACTCTTTTCCTTCGTCATTAGTCAACGGTGTCACTAGACTCCTGATAACACCTTCAAAATGCATGTTCGTAATACACTATAAGGAACGCAACTGGGTTGTATGTTTCAATATATAGTGTCGTTATTATAACGTGTATTCAACGTCTATTTTACAGCTCCGTTTAGCCGCTCTAAATGAACCTCTATCAGGTAACATGCATGGAGTACGGCGCGCTGATTACGCGTGTTATCGCCAAGCCAGGCGCTCCGGTTTAAAGGGAACTTTCAGAGCTTTTCTTACGAGCAGGTAAACTTATGCAGCTTTTTTAATAACTAACTAATAATATTACTGTATTTTATCAGGCTCATTACTGTATCTAACGTCGTTAGTTACACGTTCGTTTTGTCTACGCTATGATGTGATGGGTTGGAATCTAAAATGCTTTATAAATAAGCTATTTAGAGTAAAGATTGATAGAGCTCACATTCTTTTATTTCCTTTCTATGATCGATAGTTTGTATATGTTCTATACAGAAGCCACGGTACCAAAACGGTTGGTATATTTAAAATATATTATTATCAGGTGTGAGAGATATCAGAGAGAAGAAAAGAGAGAGAGAGAGTGATTAGGAAAAGATTATCTAATCTAATAAGTATAGTTTATCCTCTAGAGATATATATCTTTTAATTAGGTAATTTTATTAAAACGTAACCGGTTTCCATATGTTTAAAAATGTATTTATCCATTTTCCTCAGGATACAAAATCTGGACTCCACAGTACGTTACGCGGACAGACATTTACCAGTGGTCAATATAATGGGAGAGGTCCTATTCAAATCATTTTCTGATATTTTTGATGGAAATGGAGGTTTTATTGCGGGTACTCCACGAATATACAGCTTTAGCGGGAAAAATATTATGATGGATTCTAATTGGTATGGTTACTCTAATTTAAACCTTTTTTTAAATATTTATATACGTATAATTGAACTGTGCGTGTATATGTGACACTGAACTCCTCTTAAACGGCTGGATCAATTTGAATGATTTTTTTGCATGAGTTTGGGTTTCATGGCTCACAAATCAGCCCGGCAAATGGCGCTGCAGTCGGTACCTAGGTTAATTATCTATACAGCAAATAAACAGCTGGTATATATATAAATCTTCTGTGCATGTGTCTTATTAAACTCCTAAACAGCTGGACATATTTTAATGACATTTCTTGTTTGTCCAAGTGGAGTCGAGAATGATTTACATTATTAGATTTCTTTTTGTATGTAAGAAGTGTGTACAGGACAATGTATTTTGGATCCCCTAGTGTTTTCATAAAATTTAAAAGAATTTTGTGCATTTTCTATTTATGTTTTAGAAATTAATAGAAAATGAAATATACCTATCAATATCTCTCACATTTTCTATATTCAATTGCGTAATATCCCACAACGCACCTGGCTCATCAAACGAACTCATCAAATGACGTTCACACAAGGACGTTCAATTTTTGATATGACTCATGTCTTCTAGGCCACAAAAACTAATATGGCACGGCTCACACGCAAGTGGGGAACGCGCGTTGGACACGTTCTGTGAGGAATGGCAGAATGGAGAGCCCACATCCAGGGGCATGGCTGCGTCATTATATTCACACAAACTGCTCTCTCAAGAAAGGTATATTCGTCAAAAAAATATTAATAGTGTATAGCTCTGATAAAGGAATGTTTAAAATATTAATTACTGACAAAACCAAGTTAAACCAAAAAGGTCAGATCACGCCATCAATCGAAGATATATGTCGCGGGTAAAAAGTACCCTTGAGCAGTGTTGGCCTAGTGGCTTCAGCGTGCGACTCTCAGACCCTGAGGTCGTAGGTTCGATCCCCGGCCGTGCACCAATGGATTTTCTTTCTATGTGCGCATTTAACATTAGCTCGAACGGTGAAGGAAAACATCGTGAGGAAACCGGCTTGCCTTAGACCCAAAAAAGTCGACGGTGTGCGTCAGGCACAGAAAGCTGATCACCTACTTGCCTATTAGTTCAGGATCAACAAATGATCATGAAACAGATACAGAAATCTTAGGCCAATTCTTAAAAAGGTTGTAGCGCCATTGATTTTTTTAAGTACCCTTAATTGTGGAGTATTGTACTAAATTCAAATTCAATTTACCCAGTCCCTCAAAATAAGCTCATTGAGAATTACGGGCAAAACATTAACATGTTTTATTAGAAAAATGTAATAATTGAAGACCAGCTACCGTGAATCGTCTTCCATCAAACGTGAATAATTTTCATTTTACTATCTATATATATGCCTGAGGGCATGTCTGTTCCAAAATATTTTTGTTTTAGGCTCCCAAGTCTATAAGTATGTCTATTATACGTCTGAGTTTTCCATAATATGACTCGAAAAGCAGTCATCCACCAAAACCCAACATGATGTACTAGGCGTCACTAGGCTAACACGTTTAGATCCCAGCTATGTATCCCATGTACAAAATTCATATTTGTTCATAAGATAAAGAAATGAACAGCAGCAGTACATGTAAATCCAAAAATATTACGCACAGAAGACCGATCACCATAGAAATCGCAGCATTTTACTGGTCGGTTTTACGCGTATACCTAGAGTGACGTCTGAACATTTTTAGAGAGGCATGCCGGGCTAGAACTAATTATATTATACTTTCATACTGTATATTATAAAATTAATTTTGTATGTCCAAGGTATTCGTGCAATAATCACTTCGCAGTATTATGTATAGAAGCCACAGCTCACTTAAATTCCAGAAGAAAAAGAAGTATATTCAGGTATGAATTTTGATTTGCTATGAAATAAAAAAACAGTGTTGTTTATTAAAATGGCTAAAAGTCTCATACAGGCAATTTCAGGTTTTTTTCCATTTATTGGCGTCGCTTTGGCCCACGGCCATTACAATTTCATGTAGACTATAATATTACGAGCTAGGGGATCGGTTAGAAAAAGCCGTACATCTTTTCAAGTGTTTATTTTGAAATAAATTATCGAGGAATTTGTTTACACTAAAAAGCCACAAATTACGCGCAGAAATACACTAATTACCACTCACAAAATACGGTCAGTAATTACTTCAATTACAAGCACTTCACACAGTACTTTAACACTTGTCTTCACTATTTTCACATTATCACTTCAATGTTAATTTCTCGGAATCGCCCTCGATTGAATTAATTGGTCGCGTTTCGGCTCACTTATATATCCCTGGGAGTAATCTTGAACGATATGCGAGAACTCTCTAGGCAGGTTTGCTATTGAGTAACAATTGCACAATTCTAGAACGTACGTATCTCTTTCGTACATAGCTCCGTCCTTGTCGTACAGCGTTCTAGAGTGTTCAATCTGGCTTCGAGAAGGTTCCGATCTTCCCTCTCTCTCGCGTAACATTCCATCCTTGTGCCACACCTAGAAAATTCGGTCTAGAGTAGTATTTCTCTAAAGGGGTATAACTAACCTAAATACGCCTGAAAAACTGATTCAGAGTCCTGAAATAGCTATAAATTACATGCAGCTTACTGAAAACGTTCGTAACATGTGGAAAAATCGAGAAATATCAACCCGTAGTAATAATAGTCAACCCGACTTTGTAGCAATATATACCTACTATCATCCCTGTGACTATCATATAGGAACTATTTATTCAGTATGTAAATCTGTCTTATTTCACTGTTTTAACTAAAATCCAGGTACAATTCAACGCATGACGACGAGGACTATTTGTACAACGCTGAGGAATATCAAGAGCTGCTTAATGATATATTTGCTCAACCATTTAGAGAAGATTAATTACAATTAATGTATATCAATATATTATTATTTGTATAAAGATCTCAATTTAACTAATGAGAAAACGATTCACGTACGGCCAATGAGGCATTATATTATAACAGTTGTATCAGTAATAATGAATATTAAGTATGAAAATGCTAGTCTATAAGCCTTGTTTGCCCCAATGAAGATATACCTTTCTGAAAATAGTCTAGGTTTTGAAATCTGTAAGACGTATAAATGCATGCGCATGCTTTTTAGTGTTACGGTAACGAAAACGATACTTGGCTGCGTGTTAACTTTGTCGAAGATATTGTCTTGTCACTTGTCGAGTAGAATTTGAATTTCGAATATTTATTTAGCAAGTTCAAAAAACTATGGTGACAAAACCAAAAACAATAACTATTGGATTCATGAGAAGTTATTAATTAAATTATTGACATTAATTGATTGTGTAAAATTTAAGTATTATCAATTTGTTAAAGCATTTACGAGAGCTTTGTATTAGTTGTTATTATAGTAAGCACGTGACTGTATTATGTTTATAATAAAAAAATTACTTAAGTATCAATTTAAATAATTAATTAAATCATTATACTAAGTTATTTTATTCTACGTAGATAGAGCACGGCATTGTAAATATAATTTAGTCAAAGTTTTTTGTAAATTGTAATAAAATTTTATATTATTTAAGAATTGTACGTTCTAATACTGTTTTTTTAACGCTATACTTAATTGAATGTAGTATATTTTAGTAAAAATAAATATTTTACATCTTATTCAAGTAATTATAGATAATAATGTGCCATTGTAAAACATACGTAGATGATGCAATATATAGCGACAATGCTGGATACATTTTTTTTTTTTAATTCCTGTTAATTGAAACATATATTATGCTACTCGTAAATAATATTGGATCTGAAGGTAATGGTAAACTTTATTGAATCACAATACTATATTTCTAAACTCGTAACGCAATCGCGTAAAGGAATTCGACAACTTGTTATCCCTGTAGGACCTACATGTTTACATTTTGAGGTCAATGACCTTTATATTAAATTATTTTATTTATATTTGAAAATTGACTGCAATTTTTGTACTTTATTAATTTTAGCTTTTGCTTTTTAGTACCTAAATAATATACCACTAGGGTAAGGCGTGGCCTAGTCGAAATATTTTACTGTTTTTGTATTTTCAAAATTGTTATGTACACGTATTTTTAATTATTTGTTGTCCACTTTATATACTTTGAATAATATAGCAAACGTACTTTTGCCAACCAAAATTCTAATATGCCTACGAAGAACAATTTCAATGAAACCGATACAAAAGTGTGTCTTCCTCATGACCCACTGAAGGTACACCAAGGTACACATTGTTGTTACATGTGAATGTTAACAAAAAGTGATTATTTTTTTATAATTTTTTGTTAAGTCTCATGCATTGATATTACCAACGTGGAAGAATAAGTGATTGATACTAAACAATTTTTTTCCTAATGTACATGTATTTTATGAAAAAACGCCAAAGATTTATAATACTTATGGAGTAATTTAACGAAAATAGTAAAATTGGTCATAATATTAATAACATGACATACCATTAAGCATTTATACGTATTTTAGAATTAAGCTTTTGTCAACATCGAAAATGTATTATGCGAATGTATTTATACACTTTAAATAAATGTTTTCACAACAGTCTTTTGTTTTTTGTTAGTACTTACTTATGAATCAAATCATTACGTATCAAAAACGTCTATAATTTCTACAAAGTATGACAAAAATCGCACAAAATGAAAAAGAAATCAACATAGAAATCACAGTTAATTTGACAATTTACTTGAAACTGATTTATTAACTAATGCAGTAGTGAATTTCGAAAATCGAATCTCGCTCGTGTGCGATCTACGTTGCGATACTGCAATTGACAGATTAATTGCTTCCTATTCACAGGTAAAAACTTAAATTTCATATCCCAATTCTACGTTCTACGGAAACTAAAGTTGATGAAATATTTCGAACTAATCTAATAGTATTTAACACTTAGCATCGTGTTAAACCGACAAATGGGGGTTTAAATAAATATTTCAAAATATAAATATTGATATATAGCCTGGCATAATACTAAATGTAAAAGATTTCTAATGGAAGTAGGTGTTTATTTTTTTAAAGATTAAACATACTATATAATGAGGATTACGCGTGTAACTTTATTAAATTAGCTAAAAAATTACCAGAATGTCTAAAAATTAGGCTGACGCTTAGGAAAATATAACACAACTAAAACAAAAAGATATATTAATATTCAGAAAAATAATAAATATACATTAGAGAATGTTGTGTCTAATTATAAAACGTTTAATTGATTGAAGTTTATGATGAAATAAAACTACTGTTTTTTTAAAGAATGCAATGGTGTACTGAGAATGGTGACTGTACAACAGACTCAGCGACGGAGATGCATGTCTTTTTCATCACGGATAGTGTATAGAGTAATGCTCTGCGAAAAGATTTTATATTGTAATATAAAATTGTGATTCTCCACCAGCGATACCACTGGTTGACGGAAAAGTGTAGGTTTGTGAAGTGTAGATGAGAAGGTAAGTGACTTATGACGGTTTAACAGACTCATGACCAGAAACAAATTCCTTTGTTGTATACAGATCGCGAAGGATGCGGTGAAGCAGAACAAATGAATGTAAAAGTTATAAACCTTGAAGAGGAATCAAGCCATTTAAAAAAAATTGTAAGGGTTACGGTACTTTGCTTGATCTAGACGCAATAAGCACGTCAGTCTAATTAACAGAAATTAATGAATAAAATGTAAATGATTGAAATGTTGTTTCAAATACCAAATCACTATTTTGATTAGTATTTGTATAACATACTATTTAGAAATTTCCCAAATGTGCCTTATGTAGATATAAACTAATATTTGATTATACTATTGCTCCCTGAACCTTCTTAAAAAGACCAAATCTCATCAATCATCTAACATTGGTGAACACGCAAAAGGAAAATAATTTCATCGAAGGAAACTTCTCAAATCGAACATGAAAGTTTTCTTATTAAAGTGTTACCAACTTCACAGGTCTCTGCCACTGTAGGACGTAATTTAATGTGGTAATTAGAAAAATGTTTTTGAATTGACCTATCCTTTAAATAAGGAACGGTTAATTATTCACATATATTTATGCTTTAGCTTTCTGGCTAGGCACGTCACTGAACTCTGCGGTCGTTCATTGTTATTATTGGCAAATGTATTCCACCAGCTATTCTTCACGCAACTGGCGATTTTTGATTGATTTTTATCTAAAGTACATCGTGTACATTTTCTACAGTATAAGTTAAAATCGATCTGTTATAAAATATATCACACGTTGAAAATAATTAAAGATATTATACTATGAAAAAGATAGGAAATACGACAGTTTTAAGCTTTACTAAGTAATTAATTTCTAAAAGATATATTATTATATATAAGATTGTGCCTTTTTTTATTGGTCAGCCGACTACTACCGACACCTACTATTTTGACGTTCATAAGTGTACATTGTTTTACCTATATGAATAAATGCTTTTTGATTTTGTCTTTACTGAATATATCAAGGTCTGAATAAGTAGCGTTCATTCTGTTGTATTAGAATTTCAATGAGAAGTTGGTTTGTACAGACGGAATTCGGCAGTCTTATTCTACTTCCTATATATTCCTCTATAGATTTACTATTTTTACTCTACATATTTTATTTTTTAACTATACAAGAGAAGTGAAGGCTTTGTATCAACATTAAATGGCTCCTTTCTGTAGGATTTGATCTGTTCTCCTATTTGGCTTGAATTCAGTACAATTCACGTTCCGGGGTAGGTTTCACGTAATTATACTGAGTCTCAGACGATCCCCGAACACTCAGTAATCAGCTTGATACGTCAATTGAATAGTTCACGCTTTTGCAGGAAATTCTAGTTTCACTAAAATCGTTCGCTATTCCTTGGTTCATCAATGATGACTGATGACAATTTGGGATCTCTTGTTCGCTAGTTTTGCATAGACAATCGTTCTATTATCTATTAAGTTTTTCCTAAAATCTTACTAAATATTTTGAGTTTTTAAGCAATTAATTACTTTTAAATAATGTAACGAAATATGTCGTTTCATTGGTATAAAGATATCTATCATACATCGACGTAGTCAAACATGTTAAGTATTTTAAAGAAATACTTTTTATAGAACATAGATTATATAAAAGTCCATTAGCTTCTTCGTTTCTAGTTGGATTATATATATTTATTATAACCTATTATTATATTAAGATATATAATAATTATGATATTAAAAGCCTATTTACATTTAGTTAATTCCTGTGTGCTTTTTTTTCTGTCTGTACTTTGCAACTTTCTGCCATGTAGGTACTGCTGTATTAATATATATTTTAATATAAAGCTGGTGTATGTTTCATAGACAAAATCACTAATCCGTTAATTAATCCCTTTGGAGACACTTGTACCGTGGGTTTCAACTGCACAGGCGCTAATTAAAGATTTAAATTGGCACCTGGTTGATTGTACCGGTGACCTCAGAGTAACTGGTGCTTTCCTCACTAAACGAAGAAGTATCGCAATACAGAGACGAAATGCTTCCAGCATTAAAGGGACCAAACTTAAAAAAATGGTGTTGTATTGTATTTATCCATTTTTAATTAACGTTACTATGTTATAAAAAAAGTAAATACTATCGTTTAAATATAAACAGTGACGAAAAAGTGCAAATTAAAAACAAAACGTATCAACCAATGACTATAGGATTTAAAATTGGAATAGTTTATGTTTATAACATTTGAAGTTAATTTCATGCAATTGCAAATTAATAATCAAAATGTGAATGTTTTAAAAACATTCATGATCTACTTACTCACGATTGTATTACACTTGAATATAAAATCATATCTAAATGTGTGCTGTAAATGTTCCGGCGAAAAAAAAAAACAATTACCGCGACCCCGTGTATATTTGTTCAGACCCTAATAAACATCAAAACTTTATTTATTTAATTTACATCGCTTTGATAAATGGGCCTTACCTCAATGACTACATTTTCACAACATAAACGAATAATGAGCACAAGTTTTTATCAACACGAACATTGTATAAATAAACATATTTAAATGATATTAATCTGAATGTTTTAAATTATTTTCATAACCGTTTTGAACACGTGTTGGTCTCGAAATTGACACGTGTTGGACCCTGGCGGATGATCACCTACTTGTCTATAAAATAAAATTATCGAGAAAATAGATACAATCTGAGACCAAGGCCCATTAAGAGTTTTACGCCACAGGATTATTATTATTTTAGTGTTCAATGAGCCATCTATACATCTGCCTTTTGCTAGTAAAATTTTCAGAATTCACTTGTATGTACATTTAATGTATATCACCAGTCAAACTTCTTAGGTGTGGGCCTCGGATTTTTGTATCTGTTTCATGATTATTTGTCAATAGGCAAGTAGGTACTTGACACACACTGTCGACTTTTTGAGTCTAAGGCAAGCCGGTTTACTCACAATGTTTTCCTTCGTCGTTCGAGCGAATTTAATTAAGCACATAGACAGGAAGTTCATTGGTATACATGATGGTATTGATTGCTGAAAGATGTTTGAATACGCACAGGCAAGGTGAAATAGTGCGTGTGTATGCACAGTACAATAACAAAGCGCTAATATGCAATATAAGATAAAGTAATAATATTTTTCTTTACTTTGAATAAAGTGTCGATTGTGGGGCGACAAATACACATTATGTATGGTCATAATTTATTTATAGGCAAAAACGTTTAGTAATCATTGTGCCCATCAACTGAAACAATAGTTTCGCCGAAAATTGAACCCGGGGCACGTACTGTGCGGGCGGGTATAACAATAATGAATTTTAATTATTATCTTAGATATACTTTTATCATTAGAAAAAGATAATTACGAAAAACAAAACCAAGTCATCTTGAACAATAATATTAGAAGCCCCTGATAATTTTAGCTGATTGTAATTAATATTATCATGCGAGTTTAAAAAAAATCTTTAACGGAATCAACTTCAACCAATTTATCATCATTATCAGTAGATTAGTTTTAGTTGATGACTTCAAAGCATTTGATAAATCTAAAGTAGTTAAGTAGGGCATGTATCTTGCTCTCAAAACATTTAAATGTCTTTAAAAATGCCTATTCACGAATATTTATGACAAATTGCCTTCTACAAGGAAAATTCCTAAATACAAACAAATTCTAGAAATCTATGGACCAACTTTAAAAAAATATTACAATGCAGTCCTCTTAGAATCAAGATAAGTAACTAGCGAACGCCCTACAAACAAGGTAGAAATATATTTTGGTCATCAATAAGGCACAGTTAAGAAAACAGTGAGATTCTGACGCGTCACTCCTGTCGACCTTAGGGAAATTAAGATGTACAAACGAAAATTCTTTATTGACACCCTAACCGTTACATTTACATATTTTCAGGTTCAAAGTACATTATATCTTTAAGTATAATATATATAGTGTTGTGGTTATGACGACATCATAAAGACTTTTTCAATTTTCATACAAATTTTAGATTAAGAAAACACTTTTTGAACGGATTAAAGCTATGTATTATTATTAAAAACTTATAGTTATTTACATAATTCTAAACGTCGGAAAAAAACTTTTTAGATTATTAAGTTAAAAATGAAACTAGAAATTAGAAGATGGAATACATTAATTATAAACAAAACCGCAGGTCGTATTGTTTATATCTATATGGTTAGAATTAAAAATAAATAACATCTAGGTAACTAGCTATCTGGATAGCTTTTACGATTACGGACAAATTCAAATGTTTCCATGCTAAGTGTGAACTTGAGTTTCACAAGTTCAATCTTAACATTAAAAGGGATTTTAATCAAACCTTTCAGCAAATATTAACTTCTTAAAATCAAATTCCCGATGTGTATTAGGTTCGTAGGTTTATAATTTCGCTTATAGTTAACCTTTTCTGTGTTATAGTTATTTTACTGCTTTATTGATCATCCATTAAATAAATTCCTTTTTTTAATATTACCTATCTACTATAAATTGCAATAATATTAAAGAATTTCTTTATTTTTTTATTCGTTATGTATAACAAAGATAATTAGATGTATTTAACGGTAAATAATATATTTAGTTATGGGGTATGAAGATTCTATTAGTTTAATTTATGTACTTCCATAATATTCAAAATCATAATATTCAAGTATATATTCATCGATTTCATATGACTACTATTATATTTTAGAATGTTTAACAAGTCAGATTTTGCGTGATTTTATAGACAATGATTATTGGCATATTATTAAGCTCGTACTTTGATCAATCATGTATTCTTATTAGCCATGATAATTGATTTAAACTTTATTAATTACAGGTACTCTAATTAAAGATTTAAAAGAATGCTCTTTCAAAAGATTGCTTTTCAATTAGGTTGAAGTTTCTCGTGGTGTAAAGATAAAATGTCGACTTAGCTTGGAAAGCTTTAAAACTTAATTGAGACCGTCTAACTCATTGGGCCAAGTTTTCTCTTCATTAGTTCTGTTTTCATTCATTACTCTTTTAATAAAGAGCTATATGGCGTATAAAACTTATATTTTTAAGACGTTTAATTTTGTATTCATTATTGAAATTTGACAAATTTGTTTTATAAGTTTTTTTTTATAATTTCCAAAGTGTTTCCAGAGCGTGTGTTTAATATTCATAAAATAAATTAATGTTTAATCATCTTTGACTTGACGAGTGTGAGAAGATTGAATTTTTTTAATGCTTTAATCAATTAACAGGTTTTTTAATACTTTTTTACATAGTTTATATAACCCCATAAGATTTTTTTGGTATTCCAAAAATGTAAATTTTATGGAATAATCAGAGAAACTAAACTTCACAAAATCTGAAATGAACTAAATTTAAATTTTGTAGATGAGTATGGTAAGTAGATGAAGTCTTTTTATGCCTGAATATGATGAAACTGAAAACGCCACTCTTTTGTAACGACACCTTCGATCTGCGTCTACAAAGCACTACACGGAATTGCGCTAACAAAGTTGTTCCGACCGTTAATAATTTATACAATTTTTCGACCTTAGCCACTGCGCCTGTAGCCCGGCCAGTCAGTGGTTAGACTGCTCGAGAATTCCCTTTAGGTTGGAGGAAACGCACAAAGCCCTTCCTTCACACCTTGTTATATAAAATATAATAAACCATAATGCACTTAGATTACCTTTGCCAACTTATCGTTTCGGAACAGTAAAGTCCACGACTTTAAATAAAAATAACTAGAACTGTCACTAAAAATCGTCGAACGTATTCCTTGGCATATCTTGGGACATCTGTACGTTTCCAATTCGTAATAAAAGTAGATAGGCATCATAAATTCAAAGGGAGATATCTCAATACCGCACAAGACCAAGGTCCTCTCAACCGATCAAATTGTGATCAGAAATTCGTGAGCTGAATTTTTACAAAGACTTTGACAAGGGAATATTATAAAGGAAATCTGTATCTTAAGTAGAAACTTAACTAAAAGTATATTTTTAAGTTTCTACTTTATGCGAATTGACTTAAAAAAATGTAATTATTTAATACATTTTGGCAATGCATCTGTATAAATAACTAAACACAATCATTACAATACACATACAATGTGTAATATTTGGTTAAAAGGAAATTATTAGTTGCCATAAATCTCAAGTATTCATGATACTTTTGAAACGAAATAACTATTTATAAAGGCATCTACGCCTTATATATGCCTATGAATAATCAGTAGGTACTTTAATTTGTTAATTAATTTCTTTAGTTATTTACCTTTAAATACTTTGTAAGTACGGACGAAACATTATGACAATGTAATATAGGTTTAATTTACTATAATATTAACATATTCCACTTTTTCTATCATTTCATTTCACTGCCTTTGTTTGTAGTGTATAACCCGAACTCGTACCTATTAGGAATGCTAGTTATACCGGATGTATTATTTTATGAACCCGAATTCTATGAACTTTTATACAAACTTTCCTGTCATTCCCAATGTGCTATCCCTATACCAAATGCTTAACAGACAGATAGTGATGCATTAGTTTATTGTATTTTAACATGATGCAAATGACAAATTTAATAATAGTAAAAAATGAAAAGATTTATTCTTAAAATACATTTTCCCGCTGTCTGGCGTTCTCATATTAGTATGATACAACATGAACGAAGTGCATTTTGCTGAGGTCATAATTTGTGGCTGACGTGACAAACCGCTGGGCTTCTTGCGCGAGGCGCCCATATATTCACCTGAACATTGATGCTCTGCTGCATTTCACGCTTTTTCGTCGTTAGAATTTTCTAACTAGAGTATGATGAATTCATCTGGAAAATTAACTTTTGGATATGTTTTAAAGAATTTATATCGTAAAGTTCAAAAGTATTTTCTATACTGGTTATTATTTTTACAATTACCGTTAGGAATTTTGCTAATACATAACTGTATGTGGTGACTTGGAGTGTTGTTTATACATATATGTAAAGGATAATTTAACTAAGATATGCAATCATTATACAATAATGAAGTTGATTTTAATTAAAAAAATATAGGAAATAATTAAATGTATAGTAAAAATCAACAGATCACTAAGTGCTCAATCACAAAAGATTAGATATGATTAAAGATATCAACAATCAATATCAACATTAATGGCCAGTTTTAGTTTTCCTTTCGTATAATTATAGTGTGTTAGGTGTTAAAATAACAAAATGGAAATTGACAAAGATGGAAGGAAAGAAAAAAATTCAATACGAAGTAGACATATATCAAAATTACACGAGAGAGTGCAAACAAAATATTGTGAAATGCAAAAGAAGTTAGAAAAAGCAAAGACTGCAGATCTTTTAGCATGTGTTAAAGAAGATCATAATACAAAATTAGTTCCACTAAATGCAAATGTTTTACAAGAGGATAAAAGTCATAACTTCATGGCAACGCAGATGACAGTAGAAGTAGATGATGCTAAAGGGAATGGGAATTCCACTTCCCGTGAAATTGTATATGACGAGGCTATTATTAGTGGAAGAAATGTTGTACCCATAGTCGAGTTGCTAATAAACGATGACAATAATATACAAAAAAGTGAAAACGCTTCCCTCTTTGACTTATCATTTAAGGGAAGTCTTGAATCGTAAGTAATTAACATCTTCAAGAATATTTATATCTTTTAAATTCCTACACATAAGTCAACTACCTATCTTAGGTGCTAAGCTACTTAAATCATTATATTTTAAGCGTATTTAATTATTTTTGTGATGCTCGCATTTTGCTGCTATGTTCCCAGATACAGGCGAGGCCTTATTTAAGACCTTAAATTTAATATTAATTATAATGTTTACAATTGAACGATGAAAATTATTCAAATGTGAATGTTTTTTATTTAATTACCTTGTTAGTTATCTAAACAAAAAATATATTAATAAAAGGCAACTTTATTGTTTATTGATTTAGTAACAAATTTGTTCGTTATTATGTCATAAAAACTGTTATTAAAGCATAATCTCTTATGAAACAGCAGCAGTCACGCACATATAAATTAAATCTGTTTTTCAGACTAGCCGAAGTTAAAGATGACGCGTTAAGTGATGACTGCACAGAACCCGCGTCCTCAGCACCAAAATCAATCCGAAGTCGTATTCGCTTAAGAATAAGAGAAGCTAGAAAGCGAAAACAGGAAAAAGAAAAGAACGATAAAAACAAAAGAAGAAATTCGTACAGTAATGTTGAAAAGGTAGACAGTGCACTTGATTTTAATAAAGTATGACAATCGATTCACGTCGAGGAAAATAAATTATTTTTAATATAGACGATTATTGTTACTCGTTATATCTCAGCGTAAAGTACAAAGGACAGACTAGAAATGTCTAATACAAATAGAATAAATCCTAACTTGCAAAAATGTATATAACAATTCAGATTAGATACCAATACACGTTTATCCATCCAAAGAAAACTGCCTTTTGTAAAATAACTCATACAAAGCAATAAACACCAAAATACAACAATCTTGCTGATATGCTACATAGGCCTTCTAAACGTTCTCATTTCTTGTTTAATTGTTTAAAAAATTGTGCTATACTTGATAAGCACTGATAATGTTTCAGCTGATTTTATCGAATACTACAAAGAGAGACATAACAACAAGGGTTACTAAGAAGTGTAAAATTGCGACTGTCACCATTGCTCTAATAGAAGTTGCAGGGTTTAACGTACTTGAGGAAGAAAAACCTCGATACGTTGGCTGTCGTATTAGGTCAGTACAAATGTTGGAGTGAACGCATTAATTGTCATGTAACATTTATCGGGCAAATGTTTTACTCTTATAATGACTCCCAAGTCTAATTATTTTTATAAATCCATTAGAAAGAAAAAGAAATGAACACAAGAAAGAAGATGTCTATGCACCTGTCATTATGCATTATATTATTATAGATAATATGCAGAATAATAATTTTCATTCATATTCAATTACTGTCTCTAATTATTTACTCAATAAAGGCAGATGCATAAGCACCAAAATGCAACATAATACGTTAGCGAAATAATACCTTAATTGCTAGATTACACGGAATTTTTGTTTACAGTTTGCAAAAATCATCCAGCCAATACATGATTTTTTAAATTTCAGATTAGGATCAGAAAAACGTAAATCTAAAATGATTAAAACAAACAACTCAAAAGTCATGTTTCAAGAATTACACCATTTTAATTTATATGAGGATGAACATACATTAGAAATCGTTGTTTGGGACAAGGACGTTAAAGTAGGAAGGTAAAAATTCAAGAAAATTTATTCAGTTATGTTATGTTACGTTAGCTCCGTTGGACCTAAACGTATGTAATTCAACGTGGAATTCAAGCCAATCTTGAATCTTTGTAACGCCGAGAGAACCTAGGATGTCCATTAATTAAAATGTTTGCATTTGTTTTCTTAATTCAGTAATAATATCATTATTCGTATAAGTAACGTCGGTAAAAAAATCATGGAGCTCATCAAGGCTGTCTATCGAATGAGAGATCGCAGCCACTCTTTTTTAAATTGATATTGTAAATACGTTGGTCACTATTTAACCAATTGTGTTTGTAATGTTTAAATACATGATTGCGACCTTTTAACACGCGGAGTGTGATTATTTGACACTCGGAGCCCAACATCTTCGCATGATACCTCTAAGGAGCTTACAAAATATAGTGTGATAACTAGGTCCCTCACCTCAACTTGTTGTATCCTACCATCTCTTATGTATGTTACTTTTCAGACACACAATAGATCTGTCTAGAATAGAAAAGGAAAAAACTAAAAAAATACAAGTACTCTTAGATGACTCGGAAATCCAAATATTTTATTTACTAACAATCAGTGGAATTTCGGATATTAATACTTTGTACAATATGTATGATAATGACGCAGGAGAGGCTAAACATTTGAGAAGAAAGTATGTAAGTTTATTTTAACTACATAAATATAATCGATATATATCCTACACACATAGATATGTCTTTATATATATTTTTAAATAGGTAATAAAGGATTCCCTCTTATCAAATGTCATAATAGATTGTAATTGTTTAGTCATGTAAGTATATTAGAGTCATTGTGTATTTTGATGTTAAGAAATTATTAAACCCACAACATTTATCGCATATTTTTATAAATGAGAAGAATCAAATAATGAAGTTTTGATAATACTTCCTAATGTATTTATTGTTTAGAATGCACACTTAATTACAAGTCATATTATAGTGATACAATAGGATTCGCACGAAATAAGTGAATTACATTTTGTTTTTAAATCAAAATCATTAGTTCCAGTTTCGAAGAATGCCAAGTTCCTTAACGCCTGTGCAAGTGACTCCTCCCCACCAACTTGGTGATATTCCTATATGCCATTCGGTCTTCTGTTTCTATATCCTTCTAACCGTAAAAGCAAGTTCTAATGAGGTCTATATGTATTAAAATTACCCGGCGTTGGTTTTGTGAATTAATTATGTATACTGTATACGATTTTACAATATCTGTTAAAAACTGTAAACTGGATCATCAAAAACCCAAACTTTGAGTTGAATTTCCGCGAATATCTACCAATTGAAGGATTACTTTACTATATATATAGTTATGACCATAACTCAGTGTAAAATGAATATCTTTTCTCGTAATCGCCATTACAATATTTCTGAAGTTTATAATCTGTTCATTTTCTAGAAATGGTATCGTCTATGCGACACATCAGACGTTGGATGGTTAAACGTCATAGTCTATGGTGCAAAAGGCTTAAACGGAAATGATTGTTACTGTATCCTCTCGTTGAACAATGAAAGGGTGTTTACAGCGACAGACAATAAAACTAATGCACCAAGTTGGATGAAAGTGTTTCATTTGTAAGTTTCCACTTTATAACTTTTAAAGAAAAAACAACCATACACATGTTAGCTCTGGGCGTCAGATTCCTGCATCGATTTCGTCATCATTTGTTTCATCAAGGTAGGTAGGTAGGACCAGGTACTTTTAATTTGGTATCTTATTTGCCTAATATTTTTATATTTTCTAAGAACCGACGACATCGCAGCTTAAATAGGTTTTTACTATTAAATTATAATGATAACATTCATAGTTTATTGGTTAACACTTCGCCGGACATCGTTGACTAACAGATATAATAAATTATTTTAAAGTATAACAACAATTTCTCAAAAAATTACAGTAAAGCGTCTACGCGATATAATGAATTGTCGCATTATTAATATGAATTCAATTCTATCCTTTAGCAATGTCTCACCACACATCTTCAAACATTTCACTTTAAAAACTCACACTATTATTTCAGCCAAGTCACTGACATAACTTCAATATTAGAGGTAACAGTTTACGATGAAAAGAAAGGCGAGGAGGTGGGAAATATTTCAATACCTCTTCTGAACATTGAGCCTGGGAAAAAATGGTACGCATTGAAAGAAAGCACGCAACGCGAACGTGCCAGGGGAAATAACCCGAGAATATTATTGGAAATGGAAGTGTCTTGGAATCTTGTGAGTGCATTTGAGAATTGTATATTTAGCTCAGCCACACGATGTATCTAGAACGGCCTATTGATATAGGATGAATAGACAGTAGAATTTCTTCCGGTCTTTTCTCGAAGAAAGTCTCAGCTCTTTATACCCTAATTCACAGTCGAGACTTTAGTAGTAGACTCCAATATGTCAAAACCGTATCGAATTTTAACAGTGGGATTTTATAGTTTATCCTTACTCCTATTTCTGAATCATATCATTAGACTCGAATTCGACTGTCAGATATAGCTTACCTTAAAGTAAACATTAATTAAAAGCCTTCTAAGCGTTTTAAGTAAATACCAGCCTCAGGAAATTGAACTCAGACCCTGTAAATACTTAAGTAGGTACAATATTACTAAAAAGATTTTAAGCGAATACGTATTTCCTTTAGATCAAGGCTTCATTGAAAGTTTTAACACCTAAGGAAGTTAATGTAATGGAATCAGAAGAAAAGCTTGACAGACATTTACTGGCTCGAAACATAGCAAGAGGAAGAGTTATAGTTATGTGGCTGGTTGATGCGTTGCGGATATTAAAGCAAGTACAAATAAATAAATATTTATACTAAGTTAGTAGACAAATTTCTAAATAATTAATATGCCTAGTTCTACTCCTTTTTTCATGTTTAAATGAAAATACATAATCCTTTGTAGTATTGCGATGCGATTTAAAGATATCGATCGATAAGTGTTGAAGATTATTACAGTGCTAATATTAAAATTCGGGGTTGGTGGTACAAGTAGAAGGGTTAAAAGAAAATAAAGGGTTAAAACTTTTTTATATCAAAACGTCCTAAACAACCCGTATCACTTAGCAGTATAAAACAAAAGTTACTAAGAAGAAAATTTTGTTTCGGAGGAGAGTTTTATAAAAACAGCTTTATATAGGTCAATTTACTTATTGTTAAACGGGCATAATAATAAAATCTTAGAAAGCTGCTTTAACTAGCAAACACAGCTTTTTAACGTATATCTATTACTAACAGAATTCTTACAAACTAAGATAAACTGTGAATCATCGTAGCATAAGGTTATCTTGAAATCAAATATATAATAAATTTGATTTTAGTTTCGGACATTACGGGACAAGCAATCTAATATAATAAATTAATAAATAATAATACATTTCGTTTGGTGAAAGTATTTCTTTTTCAGATCATGCTTTGAATGGCAATCAAGGAAAGCCAACATTATATCGCTAATCTGTTGGTTATTTTTTTGTTACTTTTTTAAAACCTGGATGCTACCATTACTATTATTGTTGCCTTTCTGTGTTTATCGACCTCTGGCGGATGGTGAGTTTCTTTTATAACAAGATGACCATTAATGAGGTAGATAGCCGTTATTAGACAGAATGTATAAGCATGTTTCTGCTATTTTAAGAAGACGTTCAAAATTTTGTAGATAAAAATAACATTGCCGCTTCATCTCTTGATCTTGGCCTCAGATTTCTCTTACGGTTATAGGCAAGTAGGTGATCAGCTGAGTCTAAGCGCGTGCCGGTTCCCTCGTGATTTTTTCCTTCACCGTTCGAGGTAATTTTAAATGCGATATAGAAATACGAACGCACGACCTCATGGTCGCAATTACAATATAGCTTTATTTTAAGTGAGTAATAAAATACAATTTTGTATTTATATAGACCACGCATAATAGCCTCCATTCCAAGGCAAGTCATTCCACAATTTTCTAATCCAACTAGAAGTGGTTGGCTTATTAAGAATTATAATATTAAGTAAAAAAATAAAAGTTCTTCAGAATTTTATAGATCGTCATCAAAATTACTACGCACATATTTCAATTTTAGGTAAAAAACAAATACCAAAAGAAGAGGAAAATTTTCAAAAAGAAAAGGTTAGTAAATATAAAACATCCTCAAACATCTATACAGAAATGAACATTGTTTCGTTATAATTCCAGGAAGACAAGTCCCTACGTCAGAGAATCCAAGATTTCCAAGAAACGATTCAAACAATTCAAAACTTTGTTGGTAAAGTAGCAAGCCTTGGTGAAAGTATTAAGAAGTACGTATATAATTAACATTAAACATCTCCTACATAGATTACATACATTTACTAATATTATTTTTTTATTAAAACTACTTAGCTTACTGTTTATCTGTGATTTCCACAAACATCCAGAACTTTTTAGTCTCTTATTCTCCCTATTCTCAGTGGCCTAATTAATGTATTATGTCATGATCGACTACGAACCATCTCGGCTCTCAGCTGCGATTCCCGGGAGAAATCAAAAACAGAAAATACGCAGTTTTGTTGAGTTTTGAATGATAATGTAAAATCTCCACCACTTTGAAGAAACAGCTGTCCTCTGAAGTATTTCCGAATCGATTAAACTTAGGGTCCCTAAAGAAAAGAGCGTACCAAATCTTAAAACGCACTCGAGAGTCCTCTGGCATTAAGATTGTCCATGGGTGGCGGTAGCACTTAACATCAGATGAGCCTCCTGCCCGTTTTCCCCTAGTTCTATGTAAAATAAAGCCATCTAAAGTCGTGACATCCATCCCCTTGTTAAGAATGATTGAATAGGTATCACACTTGTGTCCATACACTGTAACCTCAGCATGTCAGATTTATCGGGTGTACACATATACATATATACTAATGTTAAATTTAGACTTTTGAACATATACTATTTTCTAATGAAACAAGAGAAAAAATTAAATACTTAACTCGCAGCCAAAAAGGCCAAGCTAAATACATTTGTAGTTTAATAAATCTATGTTTTTTCAGCTTATACAATTTTTCAGTGCCTTTCGTAAGTTTTTTGGCAATTTTCCTCATCTCCATAATTGCGTGTATTATGTTTTTAATACCACTTCAATACATTTTAATGGTATGGGGTACGTATCTTGAATTATGTAAAAGTTTTTATTATCGCTTTAAACTCAATTATTATCGACATTGACTAAGTAAAAATAACTTTATAAACTATTTCTAAATTCTGATAATATAACTGCTTGGGCAGATAGAGAATAAGAACGTTATCTGATCTAAAACGTATTGATTTTTTAGGTATCCATAAATTCACAAGAAAAATATTGAAACCCAACAGAGTACCTCATAGTGAAATATTAGATTTGCTCTCTAGAGTTCCTGATGATATCAATTTGGTAAGTTTGCACATAATATGATCTGCAGTGGTACTTTGGAACATCAGATCATTAATTTTGAGTTTTTGTACCGCGCGATCTCAACGTTACACCGCTTTGGTTTGGTTGTTACAATATTGAGACAAATTTGTCAAAATTGATATCAAATACGTCAACATCGCGAAGTTACAGAGTATCGTTACTGATGGCGAACAAGCCTGCATTAAAACTAAAGATGACTGCCGCAAAATAAATTCATAATTTAGTTGATAAAATACATCGTTTTACAACAAAACTATGTTATAACTTAGATCTTCATTCGGCAAATGTAGCTCTAGACTCTAGAGTCATCAGAGAGAACTGGAATCTCAATCCTTTTAAATATCCGAAGCCCCACTTGTCACCAATCGAACATTCCATCAGAGCACTAAAAGCCGTGTTAACATTCAGGAGACAGTATTAATTATGCTTTTAGAAATCTTAATCCTAAAATAACACAAACTTTGTTAGAGTATCACGAATTAACAAATAATGGCGCAACGGGTAGTCTTAATCCATACAATCAATAAAAATAGTAATTTTTATTTCAGACTAACTGTCAAGAAATACCACTAGAAGAGATATCGGATGATAATGAATTTTGAACAAGCAAAAACTTTATTTTATAAAATGCATTATGACATACATTTTAATGGTTGAAGTTGTATATGATCTGAATTATATAATAGATATTAACAAAAATTCTGTGAACTTAATTACCGAGAACGAAAATAATAATATCCTTTATAAATATGAAAACATAAAGGATAATAATTATAATTAACATAAATCTAATGAGACACTGTTTAAATCCTTCTCATATAGTGACGATATTTATGAAATATTGCCGATTGAAAATATCGTTAACTAATTCACGTGAGCGGTATTAGCCTAAACCCTGACGTGAATGAACGAAATGAATACTTAAACGATGAAAGAAAACGTAAGGAAATCATGATGATCATGACTAAGTTCCAAAAATCTAAGGTAACATAGGAAAATGATTACGAGGACAGAAAGCCCAGACTACGGTAAATTCGAAGTCGAGACAGCTACGTTGTAACTCCCGTAAGTCACTTATACTTGTGTATAAAGAACTCGTCTCGACCCTTAGAACGCCAGGTCTTACAAAAATGGCCATTTAAAGAAAACTAATGTAACGGCATTAATTCTTTTATTTGTATGAATAATTATCTTTCACTAAAAAACTACGTAATAACTAATTATAAATTAGATCACAGGTTAGCATTGTGTAACGTTTACAAGGTTGTTACACTCGTTTTATTTAAACAATTATGTCTGAGCCAAGACGGTCGAACTCATTAGCAAAGTAGACCATATCCTTGTGGTCCAAGGCTGAATTTTGAAAAACAATGCGAAAGAAATTTACAAGTGTCCCTTGCGGTTGATAGGTGACCATCATAGAACCTTCCTTGATCATTTTCTCTTTAATTTTTGGCGCGACCTTATGTAATCTTTCGTTATAGTCAGGGTCATTTTCACTTCCACGGAGGCACCTTGGTACATACCAAAACATAATATTGGTACATTCTGGTTTATCAAGAACTAATTTGAATCCCTCACGAAGTCTAATATGCTGTAGGAAATAGTCAGCGTTGTCAAAAAGTTTATCGATATGCTTCTCGAACCCTTCACTTCCTTTCGCTTTCCACATGAACCAAAATTTAAGGACGTCCGCTCGCCTTCCGCATTGGATATGTTTGTCACCAGTGTCGTAGGACGTATCGTAGAATTTGTCTTTTTGAAAAAGGTACTGCGCGTTCGACGAGTGGCCCTGGGCAAGTAGGTTCTTGTGTCGGGTTAGGAATGTGGAACACTGCTGCGGGGCTGCTAATAATTTATGTGGATTCCAGGTTACTGAATCTGCTCTGTAAATAAAAAATATATTCAATTGAAGGCTACACACTTATGTCAAGTTTTCCGCATGCATTACGCACAGATAAAGAATAATAAAGTTCCTTTACTATAAACGGAGTCAACTAAGTTTCTATTAACTTACAACTCGATTCCTTTTAAAAGATGTCTATGTTTTCTTGACATCAGCGCTCCGCCTCCCCAGGCCGCATCAACATGTAACCAAATCCCGTACTTTTTACAAATAGTGGATATTGGGATTAAAGGATCGAACGCTCCGAACACAGTTGTTCCGGAGGTGGCGGTCACCATAAATGGCGATGAACCTTTCTTTATGGCACCAGTTATCTTTGTTTCCAAGTCGATAACATCCATTTTGCCATATTTATCTGTTTTAACTGTAACACAATTGTCACTACCAATTCCCATGAACGAAGATAACTTTTTAGTAGAATAATGTGCTAACTCGGATGTAAATAATATCAAGTTTGGTACTGAGTATACGCCTTTCGTCTGAAACGTTAATATTTTTTATTATACGTAGATAATTTATCAATAATTTTAAGGTTTTTTTACTTTTCGATTAGTTAGTTAGATCTGATAGTTAAATGCTTCGTTGTGTGTGTGTTAAAAACGGTTTCGCTTTTAGGTAAAGACAACCATGATAAATTTATATATATTTGCTATAAAATATATATTTAAATTACATATATATATATATAGGATAGTTTTTATCCTACCAGAGTAATTAATATTTCTACTGTATCGTTACTATAATGATATCGTGGTCTTTAGTAATTATAAACTCTGTATGTTATAAGCTATGTTTTTATGACTTGTACACGCAAAAGCAAAGCAGGTTAAGGTGACCATAATAGCCTGTGAAGCAATTACAGACTGTGGGCAGGCCTGTGGTACTAAATATGCGATTAGCTTTTAATGAATACTATTATTTTATCCACAAAATAAAGCATTTAGGAATAATGTGTTTATAATTATAATAATATAAATTCGTCAACGAGTTGGGAAGTGCAACGAAGGCAAAAAGAGAAAATGCAAAGATATAGAAGATAGAAACAGCTAAGAAGATAAATATCTTGAATAGAAAATATGTACAATGTCTTACTTTGATCTGTGGAAATTTATGAAATCGTGCGCAGCTGATCGCATAACCATTGGAAATAGAGCCTCCAGGACAAAAAATTCCATCTCCATCCGCCCACCCAACAATCTTTCTCATTTCTTTTAAAACTTCTTCCTCCATTAAGGTGAAGACTGGTGCCACTTCAAACGTATACACGCTGGGGTTAAGAGCATCTGTCAACCACTGGCCAATAAGACCGTATGGATCCACGGAAGAGAAGAGCTGGTTTACGAAATACGGATGCGCCGTATTTACTGAATAACGAGCAACCTAAAAAAAAATGGGAATTACGGATGGACGAAAGAGCATATTGACATGGAATGTTCCCACTTCCGCTTTGAATAGAAATTATAAATAATAATAAAATTTGGTACCCACATCAGCCATAAACGTCAACAGTTGCTCATGAGAAACAGCTTCTTCTCGAGGCTTTAAATCTATAATCTTCTTAATATCCTCAGGCGCAGCCCACTCCACAACTTTCGATGATCGGTTAGATCTTGCGAAGACCACTCTCTCCATCAAAAAATCCACGGCGCGTCGCAAAAAGTCCTCATGCTTTGACCTGTCTGTAAGGCTTTGGAAGAGAACTTCTTCTATCTTTTCCCCCGCTACAATAACTGAATCGGCAGGCATTTTTATTTTTTTATTCACTGAACTCTGAACATGTGCTGCAATTTTACACGTTGCGAGCGGCCGTGGCCATTTCCAAAGTAATTTTGGTGCGCAATTCCTCTCGTAGCCTTCTTAAATACATTCGAGATCAATTCACTTTATAAGGTTGTATGCGCTCTATCAAATTATACACAAATTATTTTATGTAATTGAATAATGAGTAGAAATATGCAATGTAATTCACGCAGAAAGAAAATTTCACGAATTGATCGATTTTATGAAACTGGATAGAAGCTAGAAGACAGCGTTCAAGAAGGTGCGTTTTTTAAAACAACACACGTAAGCAAATCTATAACGTTTTTTTTAATATTCGTATAGTTACACGATGACAAAAGATAGTACTAACATAATAAAATTAATTATCAGGGTACCTAAAGCCACGAGAAATACAAAATAACAGGTTGAAAGTTAAAATGCATTTCCTCAGCCTTGATATCTTAAAGCCCTAATTAAATTGCATGGACTTGACCTTTGTTACATGGCTAATCAACTGCAAACGACCATCAAGATAGACTAAATTTGTTACAGTCATTATTTTGAGCGTGAGAAGGGCAATCAGTTTTTAGCCTAATTTCAATTATGAACAGAAAATTAAAAGAACTTCATATTATCTAGGAGGTTTATTTACTACACTACTTACACTTAGATATTTCCGCAAACTACGGCTGTTAAATGAGCTTACAAAAATGTGAAATGTCGCTTTTACGACTTAATATTTTTGTATGATTAAAAATAAAAGTTTTAAATTTGAATCGTTACAACGCAGAAACATTAATAGCCATGGCGATTCATACAATTGATATTAAATTGACTGATTCCTCAATCAAGACCCCTCCTAATTTGCTTTATTTATTGTATTAATGAGATAAGTGCACTTTCCTAATTTATTTTTTCAAGGGTAAAATAAAAATTATTTTATTTTTCAAGTACTTTGTACTTTTTAATTATCAGCATTATGACATAGATTATATTTTTAATTTACTCGTAACTCGGCCTAAGACAGCGCTAGTTAAATTAATTTTCCTATAAGGGACTTTGCAACACGGTTTTCAAAATGTTCTCTAAGGGAGAACGCTCTTTTGCGATATTGAATTGGACGCCACCTAGTGTGTATTTAACTCAGCTCGCTGCGTTTGCCTGTAGGTTTATTTTGTAAATTAATAATTCTAAGTCTTCCAAATGATTGTTTACTTATATGCTAATACAACATTAATTTTTCTGCATATTAATCAAGTAAGTTTTATGCTAACATAAAATAAAATTAATAATTGTCACAGTTAACAAATAAAATATCAGAGTTGACATAAACTCTCATCCTCATCTGTCGACTCAACTGTCAATACTCTATACTCATCATTCTTTATCACTTAACCACTATTTAATCTGTGACTATGATAAAACATTGCTGGGGTCCACGAGGGTAAATATAAATAATAAAGTGATTGGTTATTCACTTAGTAAATTTAGAAATTCAAAAATTAAATTGAACTGAATTCAAACTTTTAAATTTAGAGAATCTCGCCATGAGTGATGGTCAATTTAGTGACTACGAGGAAGATTTACCTGCTAAGGTTAAATCTGTACGGGTTAGTCATTTTGAATCACATAAGAATAACTTTAATATATTTCAAAATTAACAATTAAATATTGTATTGAAAATATGTATAGTTTGCAGAAACACCTACTTATAAAAATATAAGTACTGACGAGGACGATCTTGATTCAGATGACTATTTTTATGATTCCGATGATCCTACACAAGGGTCAAGGAAAAAGAACCATGTCAACCCTCAAGCTCCTACGAATAAAGTAACATCATACCAGCCAACTGAAAAACTTTTCAAAAAATATGTTAATCGGATTAATGTCGACCACTATGAACCCTCCAACAATACCCAAAAATTCATAGAAATGAATGACAGAAAAAATGACAGTGATAGAATAAGAATAAAAGACAAACATGATCGAGCTACAGCAGAGCAGGTCATGGATCCAAGGACTAAAATGATTCTTTTTAAGCTTCTTAATAGGGGAATCATTAATGAAATTAATGGCTGTATATCAACAGGAAAAGAAGCTAATGTTTATCATGCTACATCAAAAGATGGCAGAGACTTTGCTGTTAAGATTTTTAAAACATCAATTCTAATATTCAAAGACAGGGATAAGTATGTTTCAGGAGAATATAGGTTTAGAAATGGTTATTGCCGTTCTAACCCTAGAAAAATGGTAAAAACCTGGGCAGAAAAGGAAATGAGAAACCTAGTTAGGCTGTTTAATGCCCAATTAAATGTTCCTGAACCGATAATACTTCGGAGTCATGTCTTAGTGATGACATTTATGGGTGAAAATGGCTGGCCATCACCAAAATTAAAAGATGTTGAGATATCACAAACTACAGCACGTACTCTGTATAGAGATTGTATTTTTATGATGTGGAAAATGTTCAATATATGTAAACTAGTACATGCCGACTTATCTGAATATAATTTGCTTTACCATAATGGCAATATTGTTATGATTGATGTTTCACAATCTGTAGAACATGATCATCCACATGCTTTTGAGTTTTTACGTAAAGATTGTACAAATATATCTGAGTTCTTTAGGAAAAGGGGTGTTGCTACATTAACTGTTAAAGAGTTGTTTGATTTTATTACTGATTCAACAATTAATGAGTCCAATTTGGAAGAATGTATGGAAAAATTATCGGAAAAAGTAGCTTCAAGAAACTTTGAAGAGATGACTGCCCAGGAGCAGATTGAAGAAGAAACATTCAAAAATGTGTATATTCCAAAGACGTTAACAGAGGTAATTGACAAAGTAGAATTTTATTTTGACTATAGTAGTGTCCAACATGTAGTAAAAGATAGGCAATATATTATAAACATTCTTTCATAGCACTACTGTTGTTTAATGCAACCATATTCAATAAATTAAAAAGAAACCTTTTTTCCAAATAACTCAACTCATACTTAATGAGATAAAACTAGTGCACCACTAAAGCTATTTGTGTAGTTTTTTTATTCCAAGAGTGCATCATGCAATCAGTCTTCTGACTGAGCAGATGAGATGTAGGATGATTTTCGGTTGGAGATATTCCTCATTAGGAATACATAATAATATTAGCTCAGTCAATGCTGCTGAACTCCAGGGTTCTATGTCTTTTGAGTCAGTTTATATATCCCAGTAGGGTGAATAGAAAAGCTAGGTGGTTAGGATGATATTCCAGCCTAGTCTTGTACTTCTGAGCGTATACTTTTATTTCCTTCATGTACTTCGGCATTTCTTATGAACCAAGGCGAGTTGCTTATTTGTTTAAGGATGTAGTTTTGTGTTCTTTGAATTTATGTTTTGTTATAGTCGCATGTAGCTCCTCACAATCGTATTCCGTAGGTTCACACGGGTTTTATAACAGAATTGTAGATAAGGAGTTTCTTGTTGATGGACAATTTCGAGTTTCTACCCAGTAACCAGTACAGCCAGACAGTTATATTTAATGTTGATCTCACGCCGTTTTGTTTCAATGTGTTTTTGCCATGTCAATCTACAGTCCAAATCCAATCCAAGATATTTAACTGTGTCAGGCAGTTGCTGTCCTCCTAGATTTACATGTCTTTCTTCGCAGTGTGAATGTCTGCTAGTGTTCACCCTAATCTCCACCTAACGAACCAGTTGCTTATTTCATTGAGGCTACGCTGCAGCTTTAACGTGGCCTCTTCGGGTTGTTAACTTGAAGCTAGGCTTGCCGTATCGTCTGCATAGATTGCAATATTGACTCCATGGGTACGCGGTAGAGATCTACGGCAGGTAAATATGGTGTCCAGCACTGGGCCAAGTACAGAGCCTTGAGGTACTCTTTTAGCTCAAAGCTATTGCTTTTCAATTTACACACCCTATGAGTTTGTTCGATAGTGTCGTGTTGTGCTCTAAACGGGAATTGGTGATCTTGGAGTTACAGAATTTACATTCATAGCTTGCGAGAGCCGTCGTAGTAGTACCTTCTCCAGTACTTCAGAGACAATCGGGAGAAGACTTATAGGTCGGTAAGGCTTGATACTTCATATGGCGATTTCCCATGTTCATACATAATCATCTGAGAGACCTTCCATAATGGAAGATTATGGAAGATGGAAAGTATTCAACACTTATAATCCCGTTGAATAGGGTTGTTAAGTAAGTTATAGCTTTATGAAGTAATTCGGGGAGAACCTTTTTAGTCAATGAGGTTGAAACCTGGTGCCTTTCTATTCTCCATTTGTTATATGGTTCTTTGTTCAAGGGAGGCACCCTTGTTGTTACTATCTTCGAGGGCAAATGCAATTGGAAATCCTGCTGGAGAATATTATCTATTTCTGCCTCATCTAACCCAGGAGTGGCTTCATTTGGTATAAATACTTTAGCCAGAAGTGCATAAGCATTTGCTTTTTCTAGTTTAGATGCCACCCACTTGTTTCTATCTAGTTGTATAGGTGGTTTAGAGTTTGTGGGTGTTTGTTGGTTCAAATTTTTACATGCCTTCCAGAGAGATTAGTCAGTGTCTTTATCATATGACTATAATTGAATTATATTTAATCATGTTAAATGGTATGTTTCAGGTTATAAACTATGAGCGGGATATAAATAAAGCTAAAAAAGGTGATACAGCAGACTTGATTTACAAGAAAATAGCTGGTTTTAATGAAGACTTAAGTACTGTTGATAAACCAGACATCTTGCAAGAGGACAACATTTCTGAAAGTGGATCAGGAAGCGATTCTGAGAGCAATGAAGATGATGATAATAATGGTAATTGGCATATTTCATTATACTCTGTTTTGTATACAACTATTACTTGGTAGAAGTAAAATCTCAAAAAAAAAAAACAATTATAAATTTAAAAAGATATAACTAGATATCTAATGAAAGAGATGCCTAATAATTTGTAACATCTACCATCAATCCATATTTGGTGTATGCTTGGCAAATTATTTAAAATAATAAATATGTGAAGCATATCTGTACTAATCAGACTTTTGTGAGCTTCATTTGGGACTCACTAACTTAGGTTTCTAAGAAATTATCTATATTGGATCCACAGTACTTATAAAATTTGGTAATTATTCTATTTATTTCTATGAGGGTTGCCTGGAAGATTAAGTTCCCAATAAGAAAATATGGTACTCAGTAACATTAATAAATTGTGGCAAAACTTTATTTAATTCAAATATTTAATGTATAAAATCATTTGTCTGTAACCGAAACATGCCTTTGACCCAGACACGTTATTATTGCATTTAATATTATTATGTTTATATGTGAACCTGGTTTGGAGAAATATAATAATAAAAACTTTTTTAATCATTACTTGCCATTACATTATGCATGTTATTTGGATTCCCTTATTTGCATTTTGGTATTGGATAGAGATTTCTCTAATTCAATAATCATTTTGTATGTATGTGTGTGATCTGTCTTCTGTGCCCAAAACATTTGTTATTTGACCATTGATTGATTATCACTAATCTATAAAGGTGCTGTATCTGAATAGAATGAAATATTAAATGATGATGTATATATTTTAATTTTAGAAACAAAATTCAAGAATTCAGCTAGACCTAGAGATGAGTCACCTAACACTAAGAAAGCCCGTAAGAAGGCTGTCAAAGAGGAGCAAGCAGAAAGGAGAAAAACTAAAACAAAAAAACATATTAAGAAGAGGCGAGACAAGGGAAATAGTAAAAAATAAATGTTTATATTTTGAAGCATTAAATAAAATATCAAGAGAATATGAATTTTCTTTATTACAAAAGTAAAAAAAAATGCATATTAAAACTAATGATTCCGCTGTATACACATAATATTCACATTTCTTATATGTTTGCTTATATTATAATCAGTTTATGTTACAATCAAATATTAAGTATAAAATACAATTTTATGGAATTTAATTGTCTAAATTAGACACAATTAGTCGGGCTCTTCTATAATATGATGTATACAATAGAATTTAAGTACAGTATAAAACACCTCTACCAAGTTCTACCTAAGGTACCTTAACTTTCATCATTAAAAAAATGGTCTTTGATAAAGAAAGGCTTTTAGGAACCAATATTTATATTCTTATCTTCAATATTATATTATTTTTGTTGTAATACACCTGCAGAATTAAATTGAGACAGCTTTTATAGACAGTTCCCTACTTCTGTATTTTTAATATCATATTTATTGTGTATAATAAAGTTTTTCTAGTAGCTAGATATTTCTAATTCAATAGATTCTAGCAAAGGAAACTTTCATGAAACACATAATTAAATGAATGAATGTTAAAAAATAATATTAAAATACACAAAGAGGTAGATGAAAAATGTCTTAAATAACTTTTTAGTTTCTTTTTTAAGTACCTTTTGCTGGCCCTGTTAACAGTTTTAATATACATTGTGTTCTCGAATATAGGCCGTAATAACAAAGATAACAAACTTCCTAATAATAAATAATTAAACTTGGAATTAACCATAGATATTATTCTCTAGGACATGAAATAAGGATCATCAAGTTCTGTCAAACTCAAACCTGACACATACTTAGAAAGTTAAATAGTACATGATCCGAGGGAAATACTATTTAGAACTCTGGCTTCGAAACGTACAAAATTTCTTTGACTCAAAATTCTAAATGCGTAAAGGTCCCGATGATGACCATGGTATAATTTATGGATAACACGTCCTTTGTGTTAATAATACGTGTTTAGTGTAGTGTGGTAATATAGAAGAAATTCCGTCCTTACACATACAACCGTTCACTTAATTGTTTATTAACTCTAACGATTAACTTTTAATTATATCTGTAATGCTCAACTAAGCTTCGGATTTGGATGTATTAATTAGTAAATGATTTAAGGAAGCAGATTTATTAGCTTACGATGGTGTGTGATTTAAGTTTGTATAAAATCTAAAGTCTCATCATTAATTTATTAAAACTGCTGAGTTTAGATTATGAGTAAGGTATGTATTATTAAGCCTTCTATTACATCATGCAAGAAAATAGACTAACACTGGGCAAGAAAACAATTGACACACAACTTAATCTTGAAGCTATTACATAATTTTTGTAATCGCTTTATTACATTTTTTAAGAAACGAATCTTGAGAAAACTTATTGTTTTATCACGACCATAGAATAAAATTAAATTGATAAACAGTCGCAAACATAGGAAACAAAAAAAATTAACAAACAATTATTGTCACAGTTGACGGAAATTACATTAATACGCTATTGTCTACACTTATGTAGAATAAGTATTTCTCCCAATACAACATAACGTTACTTATTCATTAATTGGATCAGCATTTTCTATTTAAAATAACATACGAAAAACCAAATGCTGCGTATTTTTCTTTAAACACGTACGTATTCAAATGATTAATCCAATCCTCGAATTTCAACTCCATATTGTGTAAAAAATTCAAATATGGAATAATCAGAGCTTAAAAGTCAATTTTTTATTTGAACCATAAACAATCTTCTACTCGCTTCGCTTACAAATCGTCCTAATAATACTAAAACATTCATAGTCAATCACGCCCATACAGGATTCTTTGGTTCACCTGTTTGAAAAATGCATTACATCACAAACATAAATTACTTGCAATCTATCACATGTAGTTGTACTCTGTACCTGGAATTATCTTAAATTATATCATGTCGCGAACCGCCACCTGAGGCCCATGAAACAAAGAAACCGTACGGCGAACATGATACTGACCATTATAAATATTTCGAACCAGACTGAACTTTTTTCGATATCTAAGTACTGAAAAAGGACGTCTGGCTTTGCAAAGTGGCAGTAGACATCATTACATTCGAGGGGTTGCCGTCCAAAGCCGAAAATTGTAAGCACCATGGCAACTACTCCGCATCGGATGAAGGAAGTCTTCATGATGATGTTCATTATTAGGGGGATTCTGTGAGCGAAGTCGAAGCCGTAGATGGCTAAACCAAGGAAAGGGGCGATAGCTGCCGGGCCAATCGCACATCCATTCTGTAATTGAAATTTATTGATAATATTTTTATGATCATGTAATGAAACTTCCAACTGCGTAAGTGCGTAGCGGCCATATGTGTGTCTATAAAAATTATTACAAAGATACCTACCCTAACACTAAACACCGATCCAATAGCCATCCCGACACCCTCAGCGACCAGAGAAACAATATTTCCTATTAGACAGAACGTCAGGAACCTATTATTGGCATATGGAACTCCGACCATGAAGAACACAATCGTTGAAAAGATCATGTTTAAGGTAACTTGTACTGGAAGTTTCGAGACTGTTAACGCTGCGTAGTATGGCACCAGGTTGTACCAGCCATTAAAATGTTCCTTTTTAACCAACTTTACCTCTTGGGGATCTGAAATCAGAATTAATACTTAGCTCACATATAAATGTCAATGACTTTCGAGAAATATTCTTTATTCGGCAACGCACCCGCGAGCCCTCTGGCATGGGAGTGTCCATGGGCGTGCCACTTAACATCAGTTGGCTCCTGCCCGTTTGTGCCCAGTTCTATAAAAAATGGATTCCAAACGTAATATAAGTAGTAAGTAAGTAACATTATATTTTCCACTACTACAAACTAACGTATTATATATTCGAGTAGTGCACCGGGGCGGTCAGCGCGATTCCCAAGAAAGAAACATCTGTATTATGTTATTTATTAACGTCATAAGTCTGTTCAAAAATCTAATTATGTTGGAAAGAGATGCACAATGATATGAATGAGAATGTGACACAATTTTACTTAAGGTTACAAATACTACTTCCACCCACAGATTCGCAACTATTCTCAGTTGCATTGATTATAATCATTGTAATGTTTATTATTATGCATGTATGTATTTGTTTATCACAGTAAGATAACGAAGCTAGAAAACACTGCTAAAATTGTTCTTCGTTTGTTTTTTTACACAAATGCGCTATTCACGCTAATTTTAGATTAGAATAAAAAGCCATATTTCTTATGTTAATATTTATTTCTTTTCCTAAAATAAAGTTCACAAAAAAATGCGACTGTACATGAATTACAGCCAATGCCAATGAATTATGGCTAATAAGTAATATTATGTTGACTTAATTTTCTACAATACTAGTGAATAGTTTAAACTAGGGTAAAGTTCATTAACAGTCTTAGTGTTTAATAATGTTTGTCACGTTAATATAATTGCAGCAGTAGTACTTGTCTTTACATGAGACCCTAAATGAACAAGAATGCAAATCTAATAAAACATTAATACACGATATAATCATAAATAAGAAATTAATTAGCAAAAACAAACTGAAGAATATTTGCTCAATTAAAAACTATGTATCATTAGTCATTTCATTCAACGGATTATAAAATGGTCTCTGGACACAGTACATCTTTAGGTACAATACACATACTGCACAAATAAATTTAACCGGATACAACTTCCATCAATAATAAATCGAATAAATATTTAAAAATCTCAATAAATTATATTCAGGTTTATTATGGGTAGGGTATTTAATAGGGGTACCTATTAATAAGGATTATCAGTTTGTGTCATTTTAATTAAGCGTTTCACGATTCGAATATAGTTATTTTTATAACGCGCATATATGTCACCGTAAAATTATAAATACCGGTAGTTTAGGTTAGACCAAATAGTAAAAAACAAATCGAAAACATATTATTGATTAACTACTAAGTAATTAATAAATACTTGTTGTCATAATTCTTGAATTGCATTCATTTTGTTTGACTGATACCCGTGTTTCAGTCCTAACACTGTGGACACAGAACGATCTACTATAAAGCCAACCAATCAGGGACAGCCTTTGGACAGTTGACAATTTGCCAATTTCAAGATTGTAATTTGACGATTTCACTTCGATATACAATCTACCTAATAATAATACGTTAAATTGTAAGCAGGGGGTTTATACAAGATGTTTTAACAGTAGTGTATGTAGGTTAAGTCATCTTGACTAAACCCCCAGTACGTTGAGGTTCACAATGTTTGGACAGTTAGCAATCTCGCGAGATAGATTATACAATTACAATTTTACGGTGACATAATAAATGTTGTAAAAAGACAAAATTAGTTACAATAATACAATAAGATTCAGTTTGATAAAAACATACTTACATACTAGTACTGGTACCATGATTTGTGTGTAAACGAAGAATATAACAAGACCCACGCACATCTTTAAATGGTTGAACATCTGTGTACCGTCATTTGCCATATTGAAGAAACATACGCCTATCAAAATCGCACAGCCTATGTGATGTATAGTTTGAATCCATAGTGCTAAAAAATATATTGGATTGCCTTAAATAGAATTGGGCGCAGGCTTTAAAAAATCTTACAATAATAAGCTACCTACCCTGTATGGGGTCTTGGCCTTAGATTCCATTCTTTGATTATATTTATATCATAAACGAGAAGGTTATCAGCCTTCTGTCTGACCCATGTTGTCGATTTTTGCCGACATGCCGGTTTCCTCACAATGTTTTCCTCCACCGTACGAGCCAGTGTTGGATGAGCTTATATACATAAGATCCATTGTACACCAATGGACCTACTGCCGGGGATCGAACCTAAGACCTATATGCCACTAGGCCAATCTAGCTCTTGAGAGTTGTTGCTAATTATTGTTAAACATTTTAATTTTTCGGTCGGAGTCAAATGTTTTAATAATGTCTTATTTATTTGTTTACGTTTAAAAATAGTAAAAATGCAGATTTTACTTCTTTATTATATTTGTTAAAAAGTTACTCGTTTAGTAACAGTTTCTTTAACTAATTAAATCAACCCACCTTGTCGATTTCTTGATATTTGCAATAACATTCTTGTTAGTAGTATAATGAACTGTTGGGATAATGTACTGGGGTATCCTTTGGATTCTACTTTCTGCATTTTCATCCAGGCCACTGAGGAGTCCTTAGAAATTTTACTCGCTAAAGTTGTTGATGATGCTGCCGTATACTCTTGCATGTTAAACGTGCATTTGTCTGTTGATAATACTATTTCCGTTTCACCAACATTGTCATCTGTTTGATAACAAATCTTTAATTGCATTGTATTGCCTGGCTCCAGGTTTGTACTGTCTATTTTAGTTGACTTATACAGACTACCGTTGAGAATTTCTTCTGATAATATTTGTATGCATTCTTGACTCTCCGTCAGCTCGATTACTGAAATATTAGTCAAATAAATGAATACAGGATATTTTATTATCAAAAATAATTCGCGAAGTAAATTGGCTTTTGTATGACGCAGATTGAGTCACAGTTTTCATATAGATACCGGCAAACTTTTTGAGCATTACAAGGGAGTGGGAGAAAGTTTGGGAATCGTACACAGGGCTGGACACAAACGTCAACTGATTTACCAATCACGTGATAGACACGACACTCTCCCGCCGCCGCGCACCACCGCCCCCCTCCTAATTATACCTAAAAATCATTTCTGCGCAGGCAAGACATTTGTTGAAGATGTTTGTCGGTATCTATACGAATGGAAGCTATCTTACTGATTCGCACAGTTCAGGCCGTCCGATTATATGTTATTCATTTTTATTGTCTAGATAAAAAACCCACTGCCCAAACAGAAACAATCCAATATTTTATAGGTAGACAGGATCCTCATGTCTGGGTCAATTACAAGTGCCAACGCAGTTGCTCCACTGATAGACGTTTGGCGTGCGTTATACTGACAATACATTAGAGATTTGTGTCTTATTTGATAAAATTATTGTTATACTATATTTATTGTTGATGTTTCTTTGTACTCTATAATCTTATTTTTTGTGTTGTAAAACTGATATATTTATGTATATCAGAAATAAGGATTCTATAACAACAACAGTCTTCATTATCACTAACAATTTAACTGACAGGTCTTTACGAATCTAAAGTCCCTTACACGTTTATTTATATTATTGTATGTGTGCAAGAATCGTCCAATTAAAAATAATGATTGTTTCGAAAAGAAAAACCGCCTTATAAGCTACGATACTAAGCTGTAGAATGAGCAGCGTAGCCTTATAAGTTCTAATTAAATGCATATATCTTTTTGTCGTAAAGCTAGTAAGAATTGTAGCAAATTGTAGTTCATGGTAATAACCTTTATCAGCACTTAAATAAAATGTCAAATACTGCACCTTTACGAACAATTCTGGCATTTGGCTATCTAGTAGTCCTTGCTTTAAATATTTCTTTACATTTTCTTTAATAACGAACTTTACTAAAATATTTGCACAACACTTAACCTTACTAATATTGTGTATATGGTGACGTAACCATCATCTGTACATATTTGAAGAGCTTTAGAAAAATGATTGTCATTCACTTCGAAATACTGATGACATCTCTAATATATAGGTAAGTCCGAATCACTAATTTTGTATGAGAGTCCAGTGTTATATGCTATTGTAAATATGGCATATATCCAAAATAATTCAATATTTAATACACTAGTTATTTTTGCAATTATTTTAATTAAGTTTTATAATTTAGTTACTTACTATAATCGGCTGGATTGTGATGGCGAGGACAAGCTAGGCCCAGGCTGGATAGATGTGGTACCATGGCCTCAGTGTCTCCTTGGTAGATGCATAGGCCATCTGCGATTATGTACGCCTGCAAACGTAAACTAAATCAGTACAAATACCAACTCGCCAAACAAAAGTAGTTCAGTGCTATAATGACGCAAACCAAATTAGGCATCACACTTAGCGTACAGCATCGTCATTTTACTTTTTTGCTAGATTTTTTACAATAATTTCCTTAATCTAATAGAGACCTAAGACACAAGAGAAGACACGATACGTGAATAAATTAAAAATTGTACGAGCCAAGGATGAACATTTTGCGCACTCTGGCTTTATTTATTTATTAAAATAATATATATTTCTAAATTTACAGTATGTGTTAGCTTTTCTGAAATACATGACTATTATATTAAACATTAAACGTTAAACATTTATTTATGTTTAAAAATTTGTATATAAAAATATACAACTTCCAATTTTAGATTTTATTATTAACTTCTTAGTGTTATAATCGTGGCTATTACCTAAATCGTCGGAGATACAACCCGAGAGTAAAGCCAGATGCAGGCACTCTCTTCATTCATTCATTTAGCAATAAATTATTTAATATCCTTTGTTTAACGCGGATTGATAATAAATGGGTGTATATTTTATTTTCACATTAAAGCATCCTGTTGTCCCAGTTGAAAAATATTTTCTCGCGAGTGCGTTGCTGGCATTTTAAAAATTGGTACGCTCTTTTCTCAGAAAACCCTAAGTCGAATTGGTATTAGAGGAAGCCTTGACCATAAGGATAAGATTATGCCTTTAGGGTTCAAATCAATTAGTTATGAATCAAGTAGTTTTTAGTAATTTAGCCATCATAAACGTTACACAGAATATAAATCGTGTGTTGGCCAGTTTCGACTTTTTATAGCTAACTCGATTTTAAGTGGGGCCTTAACGGATCTGGTTTTTATATAACCAAATATGAACATTTAAGACCAAATCTAGACTGATTCGTGAATATCTTACTGGTATAGAAATATCTTTTATAACTACGCCTGCGTTAACGAGGTATCTTGATCTGTTTCAAGGAACAAATCTTACAGAGTACTAAGTTCGTAAATTATGGAGCTGCCACGTTTCGGCCTCGTATTCAGTTTTTCTACGTAAGTAGGTACCGCTTGTACTTGACACACATCAGGGACATTTGGGTTTAAGACTTGCCACTTTTCTCACGACTTTTTCATTCCCCGTTGGACTAGGTTAATAAAAAAAATAGACCCAGCACAGGTGTAAGGATTTTGTAAAAGCCATCAATTCATTACTTTTCTATAATTTAAAAGACTTCCGGACAACGAATATTTAATCAAAATAATTATAATTGTAAAATATGGCATCTTTCAATCGCGAACTACGCAATAAATATCAACACAATACACTCATAAAATCATTGGAAAAATCCTACGAATGTATAAGATAAGAAAATTGACAAACAATAGTGAAAACACTACATCATTTGTAATCAATAGTTCGTAATTATGATTATATAATAGCGTGATACGTGCTATATCATGCTCATACGAAGGCTAATAAATAAAATAAAATAAAATGTGTAGAATACATTTCTACTCATTATCTGAAATACACAAAAGAGTTGTTTCCGTAAACATAAGGTAATGGATTCTCATGAGCACCTGGAGGGCTTAAGACAAAATCGCTTTACCAAAGGCCAGACCCACTACCGCAAAAGGAATTTGTATAAGAATGATATCAACTCACGCTGTCACGTGACCATTTCCATACAAATTTGCGTTAGTAAGTCGTTTGCCGCAAAGTGGTTTTGTCTCAAGTGTCATCTGTCAGCTGCCAAATAATGTCAGCAACCATCTGGCAATATTTGATATAACGCAAAAAACCACAGTTCCATTTCTGTTACACTTATGCTGTTAGCTGTTAAATATTCAACGTTATTATAATATAGGAAATTTTAATTGCATTTATATCTACACAAAAAGTTTTAATAATATGGCATTAAAAGCTAATATATATTTTATTAAGTGTTTCGAAATTTACATAATGGGAGATGCATATTTATTTTTAGAAAAATCTATGTACCTGCAATATCAGCAGAATAAATACAATAGTATGTCACTACAAAGTACATATTAATCATGAACATGACGTTATTTCTACATTTTGCTCTGAATGCAATCAATAATATGCGATACAAAATAGAGGACTAAATCGCGCATTTTATTAATTGTATGGAAACTTTAAATCGGCCATAACATTTGGTATTCATATTTCAAAAAACCTTATTTCTTTACTGTGTTAGTCTGTGGACTGAAAGGTAAATGACATGAACAGGGAGCCATAGAAGTTTCTGCCTCCAAGTATAAGGTATCGAATTCTTATATAACTACCAACATATACCTACCAAGTGTCCATTATATAAATCATTACGAACGATAGTCATTAATTATGTGTTTTTTTTGCTATTCGTACTTCTTGTGCACTGTGAAACAATAATCTGCATAAAACAATGATGCAAGAAGTAAATCACTTTAATGACCTATACAGACTTTGCTACCTATAGCATGATTTCTAACCGATGAATCGTATCTTGTCTTGTTTGACATATATTTAGAATTTGTAATAATTATGTTGATGTCATCTATATATTATAACTTCTGGCTCGTTATTAGCTACTCATATATATTTATAGAGACTTATTAAACATTGGATTAGCTTTTACATTTTGTTTATATTTATATGAGTGCACTTTATTTTAGTTATTGTTATTATTATTTTTTTTGGTAAAGTATTTATGCACTTCTTGTACTTAACCCTCCGTAGGTGTTTTTTTATTGTTCCACACTCCCTATTGTCTGGAAGAAAGGCTGGCAAAAATTGCTTACTGCAGCAAAAGATCAAATGGAGGCTGCATCTTATAATAACCTAATACAGATATATGCAATATCTATCTTGGTACACTATTAAAATATATAAATTGGATAAATATTAGGTTCAGTACGTTAAATTATCACACATTTCATTGAAAGGCACTAATATTAACCATATCAAGCTCTGTAAGGTCGTGACTACAGAATAAATTTACTCGTGTTCTCTTACCTAGTTTATTTAAACGATCAACTTATTAGCGTAAACATAAATAAAAAACATAGTTTCAATAAGGCACTCTGCCATAGGAACCAAATTTTTTAAATTCATTTTAAGTTATTATTATTATTACTTGAGGACCGATCAAGTGAAAGACTCATCGTTCACAAAACTGTACACTATAAGTAATAAGAGGGGCGCTGGACAGAAACCGGTGGAAACGGATGGTCCGCTCTACATTGACCGTTGCTGACCACGACGCTCAGACATGAGCTGCCGATTAAACAGAGAGATTATTATTACTCTTTATTTAAAAAATAATAAATAAGGTTTTTTTTATTAAACTTGTAACAAGTGAGAGGCAATGCTTAAGACAGGACAAACGTCCTGTTTTAAATCCTATAAAACATATGTTTCGACATGGTAGGTATGAGTTGATAGTAAGTTGCCTTAAAAATATCAATGTATTGACAGGATTTTACCATACAACATTGTATGCTATGAAGTACGAACATGGAGTTAGACCTTCGGTCATTGAACACGGTGTCCAGCAAGTCATCGATCTTATAAGTCTTTTAAAGTATTACTTGGATATAACATTTTCGTATATAGAAAAGTTTATTAATGCGATGCCGTAATGAGGAAATATTTTATTCTATACTTATTACAGAATGGCCTTATTTATTTATGATAGCTTTTAGACATATGTACCACATTAAAACCTCATTAAAGTCAAGAAAAGAGTAATTTTCCTTAGACTTGCAATTCCTAACTGGGTCATATGTGATTAATGTGGCTCTATAATATATAATGTATAAATATAAGTCTACTTTATTTTGTTCCCTGAGCTCGCCCAACGTATAGAATTGAGCAGAGCTTGTGGAGATATTTGAAACTAAATAGTACAACGTAAATACATTATTTGTCTAGTATAGAACTACGTGCTATTGTCGTTGGATTTTCGTGATGTCAGCTGTCATTTGATAATCTCGTAACGTCGTATATGGTTTGACTTAATTGAACCAATTGACAAAACTATCGATGACTATATAAGATGAATTTACAGAAAGCAAACATTTGCTAATAAATCCCATAATCATGTACAAAAACAAATAATGTCTACCTTGACACCGATAAGTACAATAAAAGATTTATCAAGTTGAGAAATATTCGCATTAATTTTCCATTCATTAAAAAGTACAAAGAACACAAATAGATTCATTTAGTCATTATTGGATGCATTAAACATTAAAAAATAAAGTCATTTTAAGGCGTTTAAAAGTTTTATTTTTATTTCCAAGAACAGACTCTTTACTATATCTCGTATATACTGCACTGCACTATTCTATGTTATGCTTAAATGCTGGGATGGTTATATCTCTTTTGTGGTCGCTTATAAAACGTAAACGACCGACTTTCATACATGAGGTCATAGGTTCAATCCCCGGCCATACATTAATGGACTTTATGTCTATGTGCGCCTCTAACAATCGCTCGTACGGTGAATGATAGCATCGTTAGGAATCCGGCATATATCAAATCAAGAAGTCGACGACATGTGTCAGATAGAAGGCCACCTACGTGTCTATGGAATAAAATTTATCAAAGGAACAAAAGCAATGTGAGGCCAAAACCCCTTTACGGTTGTACGCCACTGCATTGCTAGCTTATAATAAAGATTTTGGTTAAATCTAATAAATTGGTTAGGGTTTATTAGATTTCACCGGGAGCATTATATCGATACAAATATTTCCGATATATATATATCCGGTGTATTCATTGGATATGAGACAAGACCAATACGTAAGAAATTTGCCCAATATTAAAATCAATAGGTCAAAGTCGACCTCGTCAGCTAGGGTTGTCAAACTATTATCATAGATAGATGTTCTTTGAAGCTACCCTATTCTAAACATAACAGGTAAATTTGAAAATACATTAATATGGTTTACTATGTGTAAAGTATGACACAAAGTTTAATTTCTTGTTTTCAATTTAAACTCTATATAACGATTTATAAAAGCACATATATTCAAAGCTGAATAAAATTACATTCACATTTATATTAATAGGTATTCATTACAATTAGAGTGTTTTTTGTATAAATGCATAACAACCCTACTGCATCTAAGGATTCTTGATTTATAGCTTGCCAACTGCAATAACATTTGACAGTTAACATTGGATACCAAATAATGATAAAACATAAATTATTATCACCCATTAATAGCAACATTGAATATAGATCCTTATCAGATTTACTATATTTTATTACAGATTCAATATTGCGACCTCTAATGAATTAGTGTCGTTTGATAGATATTACAAATGATCAGTTTAAGGGCGCTAATCAACATCAATATATCACAGTTAATAAAGGATATATCGATAAGAAATAATAAATTCAAGAAACACATTTCGCTTTTAGCACCGTTTTTAATAAGTGTAAATAATTTATGCTTATTATGTACTTCGAAGAAAAATTTATACAAACCTAAAATGCAAGCATAATACTCCACCTTGGCCAAGCCTTGCATATATTCAATGCGTATAATGAGTTCGATCATGCGAAACTATTATTGAATGACAGATAACACATTCGACAAATTACTGACAAGTTAAAGCATGCGAAATGTCAAAACTGGTTACTTTGAAATTTAAAGTCACAATTTAATGCGTTGAATGAAAGTTTTTATAATACCTGATCAAACAACTCGAAAAGCGAAGCGGCAGGCTGGTGGATGGTGCAGACCACAGTTCTCCCTTGTCTCGCGAGCTGCTTTAGTAGTTTGACACACTGCACAGTCGTGACATTGTCCAGACCACTCGTCGGCTCATCAAGGAAGAATACAGGAGGATTGTTCACCATCTCCAGGGCGATTGATAGCCTGATTAAACATTTCAAATATAGCTATCAAAATATTGGTTTATGTACTTCTTAGTCTTTACATTTGACATTGTGATCTTTATGTAATTTATCACTCTATTTTTTATATGTCAAGC
Organism: Pieris brassicae; assembly: GCF_905147105.1. Classification (NCBI taxonomy): domain Eukaryota; kingdom Metazoa; phylum Arthropoda; class Insecta; order Lepidoptera; family Pieridae; genus Pieris; species Pieris brassicae. The sequence goes on from NC_059669.1 coordinate 3,550,839, forward strand.
GTATCCCAAATTATTAAAGAACTTCCAAATATTACTATCAGAATTTTTTAATCCTATACTTTTAGTATATGGTTAGTCAAAGTTTTTGGCGGGCTGACGATAAAAAACGGGCTTGTGGGACGACAATAATAAATAAGTCGTTTAGATAATCTTGGAGAGCAGTATTTTGTGTTTAGTACAATATGGGCGGCGTTCGGTATCACTTACATCAGGCGCGCCTCCTGTCCGTTTGCTTCCTATTACATTAAAAAAACTTGTTTTGCAAATACCTACCTCTTCTTTTGTCCACCCGATAATTGATCGGTCTTAGTGTGCTGGTGTTCCAACAGGCCTAACTCTTGTAATATCTCTTCTGAGGGGGCTTTGCTTCCTTTTGGCAATTTCAAGCTGGCCGCGACGTCCATCGCCTCTCGCACAGTTAATAAAGGCTGAAGCAAGTCTTCTTGTGTGATATAACACGAAGATCTTTGGAACGATTGGTTATCGCGTGCTTCGCCGTTCACTAATAGCTCGCCTGTGACACCATTTGACCTTAAAAGTTAATTTACTATTAGCAAGTATTATTATTCGAATAAATTTGATATTGTTCGAAAAGATTTGCTAGTATAACGTTGCTTCGGCTCGTCTATAGATTTGGTTTAACTATATAACAACAAATATAACTTGCAATGACGGTCGATTTTATCGAGTTATGTACAAAACTTTGAAAACATTTTCATATAATCATCAGATAAATTCTGGACCAAACAAGATCAATAAAGTGCACTGGAAACTTTAAATTATGTTTCGTCTAACTTTTGGTTCCTATTTATATAAACGCCTCAATCTTATATATACAACAACTAAATTCTCAGCCGAACGCCGTCTCATAAATCTTAGACATCTCGCTCCTTCATGATCCTCGTCGGCAATAAACAAAAATCATTTACCTGTAACCGGATATAGCATTCAACAGTGAACTTTTGCCAGCACCAGATGGGCCCATGATCGCAACCAGTTGTCCGGACATAAACCTTCCATTTACGCCTTTCACAACTTGTCGTGATGAGCCTGAAAACATATGTAAATTTTACAACTCATTCGGACCGCAACAAATCCTAATTATTGTTTATATATTGCTAACATTTATTATTATATAACTGCCTGCATAGGGGAATTGATCTCTAAGAATCTATATATGTTTAATTCGCTCAAGAGTGGGATACAGAATCGAGTGTTAACATGAACAAAGTATGATAATAAGATAGTGTAAAACGGTCGAAGTCCAGGCTAAGGAAAGTCGTGTAATCAAACGCGAGCCACAGATCAAACTTACTTTGTATGTAATCATTGTATACAAAACGGTTATATAAACCCTCACCGTGACTCGACTTAGCTCGGACTTGAACCCTCTTACAATTACGTTTCAGAAGGTCAGCGTAAATATCACTCCCGTGTGTAAAAATGTGTCAAATTTAAAGTCCATTGACTCGCGTCCATAGTCATTAGCCTCTACAGAGTTTTCGTAAGTTTTATAAATATATTTTATTTTTTCCAATTCATAAAGGTGCAATAAAAATAAAGTACGAATTAAAATTACTCACAAATGATGTAATTTAATCAAATTAAGATAACGATATATTCAAAACAAAGACAAAAACCACTATAATTTATACAATGCGGTACATTTATTTATACTAAACATTTAAACTTGTTATATAATCGGTATAATTATAAACACATTTAATAATGCGTAGATCTGACTTGTGGTTTTAAATCACGGGTCCACCAAAGGACTTTTCTTTCTATTGGGGTGCAACTCTTTCAAGGCGGAAAATAATAAACGTAAAAAAATTTCCTCCAACTTTATTTTTTTCCCTTTGGAGTAGAGACTCTTGGGCCGTAGGGTTCAAGTGCACCGGTGCTTATTAAATATTCAAGTTGGCGCCTGGTACCTACCGGTGACCTCACTACTTGTGCTTTCCTCGCTCAGCGATTAAGTATCGCAATAAGTGAGTAAAAGCTGCCAGCATTGAAGGTATGTATTTGTATATTCCATTTATACATTTTTTTATTATTATTACTATGTAGGAAGGTTATTATTATATTTGTGTTTTGGAAATAAGTTTAGACTAAACTTACTATGAGCTAAAATCTTAATAAATTGAATAAGTTAAGACTTAAGAGGTTTATATATTTTAATAATGAATATTATGGATTGTTTAACCTGTAATTTATATATTTCACCTTGTTAAATTATACAACAAAGGTTAATAACCTTTTGTGTCGGAAAAGTTACGAATTATTATGAAATTATTGCATATTGAAATATGTTATAGTCCTAAATGTTTAAAGGATGGAACTGATACTGGAATTGTTGTAAAGTTATTTTCTCGATTATATATATAATTTTTTCCGCGCACCACCGCTATGTGGAACCAGCTACCCACTGAAGTAATTCCGAGCCAATTCGCTTTTCGAATTACCATGCATGATATTGTTAACCTCTTCCTTGTTCCTTTTAAGTATAGGAAGATTATATTGACCCCATAACGACTCATTACTACCCTCCGCTAGAATCTGCAGTGCTGTATGCACCCAAGGAAATGTAAAGGGAATAATTTGAATTCTCACAACTCACAAGTATACTCGTGTACTATACGGAGTCTTAAGCCTCGACCCTTAGATGGAGTTGTTGAGTCATACGACTCTCATCCCTGAAGTCGTTGGTTCTACCTCGGCTGCTTACCAATTGACTTTATATTTATTTAACGCATTTAACATTCGCTCGAACGGTGAAGGAAAATATCGTAAGGAAACCGACTTACCTTAGACTCAAAAAGTCGACGGCGTTTCAGACACAGGAGGCTGATCATCTACTTGCCCATTAGATTGACAAATAATCATGAAACAGATACAGAAATCTGAAGCCCAGACCTAAAAAGTTTGTAGCGCCACTTATTGATCTATTTAACTTTCCAATGAACTATACACAATACCGCGTAGATAGAAATCCAATGAAAGTACATGTCTTTCCGGTTGGGTAAATAACACGATTTGCTAACTGCACTTGTACAATACATGACCCTAATAACAACCCTAAAAACTAGTCTACCTTGATCGACGGCCTACTTTCAAACACTTCCGGATCCTCATTACACATTCACGGTACGATAATTCATTACAATTTGCTTATTTAAATCATTGTACGCGATTTAATTACTATAATATCTGTACCTATATATAAGCATTGCACCCCATATTGCTTGTGAGACAGATGTTTTTATTTGCACACTGGCTGAATTCACAAGAATTGCCTTATTTATAATTATTCGTTATAAAATGGTTTAGATTTTAAGTTTTTACTTGTTATGTTTATATTATGTTTTTAGTTTAGTTTTCTATTGTATTAGTATTAAGTAACTGTAAAAATAGGAAAAAAAAGAAATAAATAAATAAGATTATGAGAGTTCATTTGCTCACTGTTCCCAGCGCAGATATTTTCTGTCTTCAGATAGACCAATGGAATTTGAACCGAAATCCATTGGAGTAACTATAATACTTAAACTAAACTGTACCTTAGTTTTCGGTTTAGTACCTACTACACATTTCGATCAAACTTTAACTAATATTCAATATTCATTTTGCACGCCGATCAATCCAAATAAATGCCTTACAACACTCGTGGACAGCGACAGACATTAAATAGACTTATTAACTTATTTAACATATAAGTTATAATTTTATACATAACCATAATATATAATATATCGTACCTACTATACCTTAATGTACCCAACATTTGTCTTAGAAGTAATAATTAGAAACAAGACGGAACTTACAGTTGGCCTACTACTTAAAACCTTAGGGTGTGCAGCCCAAGTGTTCTTCAAGAACTTAGTTTACCTAGGCGAAGGCCGAGGTTGTTTGAGATACCAAGGGCCAGATCGAGTGTCTTGCAGAGATCTCTGTTAACAAAGACGTTGCGTCTACAGAATGTTGCAGCTGTCTCCCGGCTCTATGCCAACTTTTATATTTTCGCAGAGTAAGCTCAAAGTCGCGATATATGTATCTTATGTATTTAGTACTATATATTTACTGTGAAAGTAGGGTATGTATTTTTGTGAATAAATAAATATATAAGCGATATGATGGTACGAAAATAACATTGAAATAAGATAAAACCGCACAAAAGCAAACAGTATTCCCCGCCGAGACACGATGCAGATAATAAAACAAAGAGAACTGGTCCTTTGTATACAAACAAACGAAGCAAATTTTAATATCATTGTTTATTTATAAATATTTATACTGGTTTCTAAAAAGTTTTATCTTCCAATGGCAATCCAATTTCCTGCTTTTACTCGTAAAATTTATTAATTGTGACTCAATTAAAGTTAGGATTAGCTTTTATACTTTTATTTATACATATTATTATTTATATATTTTCTTTAGAATTTAACACGTTATTTTGAGTTTTTTTTTGTTAATTAATTATGCACTTCTTGTACTTTAACCTCTGTAGGTGTTTCTTTGTTTTTACTGTTCCCTATTAGGGTTGCCTGGAAGAAATCGCTTGTTAGCGATAAGATCGCCCGTTGTCTAATAACTTATGTAACCTGCTTTTTTGTTTCTTTATGTATGATTTTGTATATTATGGTAACGAAGTGTAAATAATATTAGATGTCGTTAAATTTGTTCCTTCCTAGATCCTACTTGCTTAGCAGGTCCTGAGTTCTACTCACGGGGAAACAATAATTAGTAGAAAAAAGTTCATTGGTTCTTATCATAGGTACCATTACATTGACTATGTATTAAAACGTTAAAATCTGCTTTAAATGTTTGTATGAAAAACATATATGGTTTAAAATCTGATTCCCAGACCGAAAAGGGTTATTAACAAGTTACGAAGAAACACTTTTATCCAACTTGGTGCATTAGTTTTATTGTTCAACGTTCAATCATTTCCGTTTAAGCCTTTTGCACCATAAACTATGTTTAACCAACCAAAGTCTGATGTCACATAGACGATACCATTTACAATATCACCACAATTTAAAATTCAGAAATACATATTGCAATGGCGATTATTATTGCGTAGTACTTGTTTTGTTTTATATATAAACCAAATATATGTAAATAATAATATTATTACGATGTAGGTTAAGAAAATTGGAAACACTGTTAATTTTTAATATATTAATAACGTTAGTCAGTCAAATGATTAAAAATTCATAACAAAACCTATCGATCTTTCACTACCACAGTCACTTAAAGCGTATAACGTTAAAGCGTATACGCTTAACGTACGTATGTACGATATAAATACATTATTTTACTAATAAATGGAGTATGTATGAATTTTATAAGGACCAGTATTTGAAACTTGTAAATTGATATTTAAATGACGTCTTTTGTTTAAGTGTTTTGTGATTTTACAAGATCTCGTGTGCTACTGTTTATTTTACTATTAAAGGAACATTTTAAAACGTGTATAAGTGTTGTTAAGATCATTTTTACCTCTAAGAATCCAATTACTTCGTAAATTCTAATGAAAATAATACTTAGTAGGTTTACAATATAAACCCACATCACGCAAAGTAATTATTATAGTTTTTGTAATGATGATTGTATCGAGTTTTGTACTCAATTAATACTGAGTTTTGTTAGATGATGTCACTATTATTGAAAAAAATCAAGACTACTTAATTTCAAGTTATTATTTCCTTGTTTATAATTTTATAATTGTACAACGCGTGTTTGATTAGCACGAGTTTTAGATTTTGTTTAATACATGAAAAGAACCTCACACAAACACATTTCTCATACAACATAGAATATACAACGACTTTTTTAAAGGCCCTATGTCGAAATGGTTCGGAAACACTTTAGTGGGTAGCTGGTGCCTTAAATAATAATAAAAGTGTACCCATTTTTAAAAGGCCGGCAACACACATGCGAGCCTTCTGGAAATGTGAGCGGCGGTATTACTTAACATCAGGTGAGCCTCCTACCCGTTTGTCTACTATTACATTGAAAAAAATAATCCTCAGTTTTGGAACGGACGTCCAGGTGATACAGGAGAAATTTCGTATTCTGCCCTGATTTGAGAACTGGCGGTAAATGTAAAATTAGTAGCATTTAATGTGCATTTATTTTTTTGACGTTCACAAGTGTACATGACACTAAATGATTTTTGACTTTGACTTCTGACGTCCAATGGGGAAACTCAGCTGCTGGTATTAACAATGCTCCTTCCAAACTCCTCAGTAAATTCTCCATGGTAAATGCGGTAAAAGATACAGAGATATCACACATCGACAAGGGATCGAACCGCTCTTACGACGCATTGGGAAGCTTCTACTACTATTCGTGAATAAGTTGGTTTTTGAAGCATTCAAGTGCATTTTGGTATTTTGTTACTAAAGTGCATTATAATTTGCACAATATATTTCTGAATTAGACAAAATCTTCTGAAAGCATTCACTTCAGATATTCACAATTGAGGCACAGCCTCGTACGAACACGAATTATCTACGTAATTCGCCATTGTTTCAGGTTTTAGTTAACTATAACATAAATTATGAAGATGTTAATATTTCCACCTTATTAAAGTGGCAATACTTTGGCGTTATTAAGCAATAGTACAATTTACTTTTCCCTTCAAAATACTAAATTGTCATTTGTTTAATATTTAATTTCAGTTTTCTTTTGAATCTATTAATGTAATTTGTTTATCATTTTTTCATCGTTTATCATAATCTGTTTTTGCGTTGTATATTGTCTAATTTTCTTCTTTTATAATATCGATATGTGAACCTGTAAGATAACTTATAAATAAATAAAATTCTATATTACTAACTCTCATGGCAGTCTCTGATTCATTTACTTTTCCAGAAAATTCTAGATTAATCCAAATGATGAATCATACGCAGTTGTGCTTCTATTTATTCCATATTTATCAAATCTCCATACATATAACACACAATATGTTATATCCGCTCATCCACACAACAATAGCCCTGATTCACAGAGCTGATCAAACAGTTGCAATTAATATAGTTTCTCAGAAAGTTATTTAAATGTTATCAGGGGGTTTTAAGATGACCTCGTAAGAATGAGGAAATGGATTATATCGTGTTTTATTTATTTTAGACATCATTGATATATATAAGTGTCGCTACGAATATTTAATTGCTCCAGATTTCTGCATAAATTATCTTTTTGTAAAAACAATCGCCGGTCTATCAACACACACGATGCTTTATTTTTTCGTCCCGCGTACCAGCAAATACTTGAAAGTAATTGCGCACATAGATAATCTATATCTCCACTGCCGCTTTTCTTAGGTACTTACTTTTACTGACTTGCTTTACTGAAGCGGCTAGTGGCCGAAAGGCAGTGTTGCCCTTAAACCGTGCTGTTATGATTACCATTCTGATTTATTCATGGAGCATATTATCTTATGAATTCTTGATTGGTACACTTAATAGGAGACCTTTTTTGTTGTGAATAGCGTTGTACCCTCCCTGCGTCATTCCCATCGTCATCGCTGCTGTGTATACTAAAGCTTGGATACGGTAACAGCAGATTTTTAACCGCTTCCTATCACTGCCACTACCGACCCAATGGAGCCAATGAATGGTGAACATTTGAAGACGCTTTTTTTTATTGGCCTGTGCTACTATAGATATATAAACTGTGGAACTGATAGAGTTTTGTAACAACAATGCAATGTGCTTCGTTCCCATTTAGAACAATTTGCAATTATTGCATTGCTATGCATATTATTATCATTGTTTCAAATGTTTTTCTTTGGTTGCATTGATTATTTATAATTATTTACAGTGTAGAATGTTGTTAAAAGAAATCACTTTTAATTAGAAAAGTAAAACAATAGTTTTTGTATAATTTTAATGAAAATCTAAATTGGACATAACGAATTTTCACATACACTATGTGGCTTCTGTTGCTACCTACAAAATATATATTTTTTTAATGATAAGAATAATTTATTTATGAGAATATTAAGATCATGGTGGAACAATCTCTACTAAAATAGCTACACTGAATGGCTAGCATTTGTCTTACATAAATTCAAAGGTAGTATTGTACATAGTAGTTACCTATTAAAATACATCATTAAACATATGATCATAGTCAATTCTTATATTGTTTTATAACAACGGCATCAGATTATTAAAATATATAATTACATTATCAAACTAATATATTAAGCTGATAAAAACACTAATAGAAAATTCTTTGAATATTTTTGGTAAATTATTATAAACCTTGATACAAAACGTGTTTTTCCAATATAATTCCTGATTCCCAAAGAAAAAGTACAATATATGTTTGTTATGTATTGGCTTAGAAAAAAAAATGATTTAAGCCTCTGATATTGAACTACAATCAATTGCTTTCGATACATTCTCAGTACAAATTATGAAACTAGATTTGACTTTAGAAATACGAGTCACATTTGACCTACGATAAGCCATAGAAATTAAATTGATGTGACAAGTTCAATGATATGATAATATTTGTGCTTGTTTCTCTTGTATTTAGGTCACTGCCGGATGTCTAGACGCGTATAAACAAAAGATGATAACTGTTTTAAATTTTGCGATCTGGAAAATATAAATTCGGGTTAATTAGGTAATGCTATATCTATTTTCTGTGTTTCAAGCTGCGTATGTCGTAGTCTTAGGGTAAGATTTAGATTCGAAGGAAACTTAGTGGACTTCTGTATTTTTTTAAATAATCGTGATCAAACCGGCATGTCGTAGACTGAAAATTGACGACATCGTGGATTCGCCAATGCGCCATCGACGACCTCAAAGTTACGCAGCGTCCTTCAAACTCAAAATAACTTCATTCAGATTTAGTCAGAAAAGAAGTTAATTTAATTCTTACTTTTCATTTACTAACAGTTCGCAAGTTATTTAGTAACAAGTCAAGGACGTGCGGCCAGGAAGGCCTGGCAAGAAACTCTCCACCACTCTTTTAATCGCTAAGTTTTGAGTTCAGTGTAAAAACGAATACAATTTCCATATAAGGAGTGGTTTATCTTCTGGAGCCTGGTTGGTCATACACTGAAATTAGTTCTGTTTCGAGTATTATACTGGTGAAAGTCACCATTTGTTTTAAAAATTTGTTGCACATAAACGTTGTTGTGCCCTGTTGGGTTACAAGAATATATTGACCAGATAGTGTCATACTATTTAATTCCTTAAACTAAACAACAAATACGGCCAATAATAATAAAAATAGCCAAAAACAGATTAGGGTGAAAAACCGCCTTTACCGGGGAAGGCGAGGACCTTTACTACTTCGCACTCCAGTGAGCTTCCGTCCTGCCCTTCAGGCGATTGACCACTCCGCGACGGCCCAAGCCTAGGTTCGAGTCTCACAGGAGACGCCCTTGCGCTGGCCGCGGGATAAAACGCCATTTCAGGCCGAGCTACGCTCGCCAAAGCAGCCTGAAAAGGCCCCCTAAGGCCAACAGCGAGATTCCATTAAAAAAAAAAGATGTTGTAAGTTTTTGATTGTAAGTATACGAAATCATGTAAAGTTAATAAATCAATGGATTATCTTTGTATCGCTTTGAAATTTTGAAATGGCTGCAAAGTCATAAGTATCTTTGTTTTGTATGTGATTCAATACTTATTCACCCTTCTAAATTTAAACTTGAGGTTATACACCCCGTGACCATGAAATCATAACAAGGTCAAGTTATCAAAGTCAGGTGTTCATTAGCGCAACATACGTTTACGTAACGAGCTTTCTTACACTGGAAAATATCGACTTCATGACTCAATTATTGTTTTAGGACTTGTTAATTAAGAAAATGTAATAAAATTAATGATTCTCTATAAAAACATATACGCAGTTGTTCTAGAATATATTTGATATTTTTTGCGAAAAGAATCTAATATGATTGTGAACTGATAAAATATCAATATCTTTTAATCCTAGGATAGTATGACAGTGTTTGTGATGGATCGGGAAATGTATTAGCCGTAAAAAGGCAATTCTTATTAATAATTTAAAGTAGAATTGGTTGCAAATACACAAATGTCATTAATAATAATTAAATTAACATCGGGTTTCTTTCCCAAGGTTTCAAAAGTGTAGTTATTATCACTAAATTTTATTATGTGTTACATTTTCAAATTTTCTATACTCTGTGACATGGTAGATACGCGTAGCATCTATAATTAATCTGTGGTAGTCCCATAAACTATAATCATATCGTATAATATCTACATATATTACGTATAACTTTTTAGAATATTAATTAAAAATCCTTTATTTTTTATTCTAAGAAAATGACGGATTCGCAAGCTTCCAAAAGCAAAGCGAACATTAAGCGAACTACGTCAAAATTGCATATTTAGTTCGACCTGAAAGTGTATGAATACGAAATCATCTCCTAATGTAAATAAATCATCGGTTTCTCTTGCCACTAGAACTTATTTCTTTGTATCGGCATTGAACTTGGCTGCAGTCATATTATTGTTTTTTATGTGATACAATACTTATTCACCCTTCTAAATTTAATCTTAAGGTTATACACCCCGTGACCATGAAACCATAACAAGGTCAAGTTATCAAAGTCAGGTGTTAATTAGCGCCACATACGTTTACGTAACAATTTCTTACACTGGAAATATACCGACTTCTTGAGTCAATGATTGTTTTAGGAATCATTACTAAAAAAATGTAATAATATTAATGTTTCTCATTATTAACATATACGCAGTTGTTCTAGAATATATTTGATAATTATACCGGAAAGAATCCAATATGATTGTGAACTGATAAAATATTAATATATTTTAATCCTAGTATGACATTGTTTGTGATGGATCGGGAAATGTATGGTGCTGTTAGAAGTAAATTTTAATAATATAAAGTAGAACTGGTTTCAAATACACAAATGTCATTAATAATTAATATAATAAAAGTCGGTTTTCTTTACCAAAGTTTCAAAAGTGTATCAACTATTAATCATTTTCATTATGTATTGTATCTTTCTTCAAATAGACTATACTCTGTGGCATGATCATAAATACGCGTAGCATCTATAAAGAACCTGTGGTAGTCCCTTCAGCTATAATCCCTTCAAATGTATAGAGATATATTTATCTCATAACGTGTAGGTATTTGTATTATTAATTAAAAAGCTTAATTTAATTTAAACCGTATCATCAAACTGATATATGTATGTATACAGCGAAATGTATTCAATTTATCGACATCAGTTTAATAATTAAATAAAACATGAGAGTCGCATTTGTTATGTTTCAATATATGGTTTATATCTTAAACGTTTTTTTTAATCATTTGGTAGTTGTATAAATGACATTGATAAATTTAATTTAATTATCTCCATCGGAAACGCGTTGATTTAAAATGTATTGTGAAATAAAAGGATAGATAACATATATGTATATTAAACGTGGACTACATTTATCATATTGCTTCACATCGTTTTAGCTTCCCTTATAATTTATGAATTAAAAACAAAACCATATAAATCTTTCATTCAGCACCAGTATTGAAACAGCCAGTTTTGTCAAAAATTTAATACTTCAAAACACACAAACACCTCTATGCGATTGTATATTGTAAAATATACTGAAATCGAAAAACCGTGTCACTGATAATTTTTATTTCTATTGATACCCAGTTCTTTTAATTTTAATGTTTCAGAAGACTTGAGTTATTAAAAGTTCGTATAATGCCTTCAGCTTCAGTTTCATAAACAATAAATTAAGCCTAGAGAAATAATATAGAGATACCATGAACACAAAAATGTTTCATATAATTTTAACTGGTGTTAACGACTTACGACTGCCGGAAAATTCAATTGGGTTCCGCCCTTTGTTACAAGGTTGGACTTTTTAATTGATTGAATCAAAACGTACAAGAAAATACGTTACAAAAATATAATGGAATTTGTTAGTTGCAAGTAATAGGTGTTAATAAATCAAAATAGAAAAAACAATAAATATCACACAACTTTTTACTTGCTTATTATACTTACGGAACTTATGTAAGAAACAAAATCTTCACACGTTAATTAGCGTTGATTAAAAATATAGGTCAAATTATACTTTAATTAATTAAAGGCTACAATTATCTGGACCTATGCGGAAACTAAATGAATGTGAGGTACACAAAGACCAGTGTTCGTACGCTGTATCAATAGAAGATCCAATGATTATAAATGAACTTAACTTTGTAGTTTTCGATGCCGAGCCTTTCTACAATAATTAACAAACGACGCCGACATGTGCCACCGTAGCGAATGCATTGAATGTGTATCTTTTATTAAAAAAAATATCATGCCATAACAAAGGAATTATAAAAAAATATAGAAGTTAAAACTTAATTAATAGGTTCCATAAATCTTTAATTGACGGATTCGATTGCGTAATACGCGACAGGTAACAAAAATAAAAAATCTACGAGCAATTTTTAAAACAATGGATTAATAAAATTAACATATATAGTATATCAGTCTCACATTTCCTTCTAGCCAGTATTTTTGCATATTAATATTTCCTGGGTATATACCTACCTCCGATTAGTACATACCGCCGATTACTTTAATATAATTTATGGATTTACTGAAAACGACTTTCTGTTTATTAAAGATGTTTGGAAAACCGGTTGGATAGGTTAGTTATTTATAAATAAAAAGGTGTTTAAGTGATTTTATTTGAATATTCAGTAGTAAGGCTTTCTGTCCTACACCAACTCGTATTATACCTACAAATTAGATAATAATAGCAAAAAACAAATATAATTTTATCCACATAAAAAATGTTTTTTAATAAATATGGCATTCAACATTCGTTATGTTTAAAACAATTTGTATTTGCTAAAAAATACGACAGGTTGTAAATTTTACAATTAACGCCGGCATATCAGTCGAATTATCATAGTTCCGTGAAACTAAGAAGACCGCTAATAATACGTAATAAATATGATAATAATTCACACAATAATATCATGTTAGACAATCAATTACGATGTATTTATTATTACTAGCTTACTATAATTTACATCTAAGCTTAATCCAACTTTTTAACGACCATAATTCACACTGGCTGCATACATTTTAACTGCATTTTTTGTGACCCAGAATACATAGAGGAGGGTGTTTTTATATTTATGGTTGCTGAATTAGTCATAAACGTTTTTTATTATTACATATTCCAATAATTCTTTCATGGCAGATTTTCTTATTGCAGCCTGTCGGAAACATTTTATAATCGTTATGTAACTTGGTGATAATAATAAATAATATATTTACTCTGTCTCTATTTTTATATAGCCTTGTCGCTTAATTACATAAAATTAAGAAATGCCATTATTTAGAATTAATTACCATTTCTATTAAAAATCGAGGAAACGTTTTTAACGTCGAGTAAGTTTGTAAGTTTCGATAAGCTTACGTACGGAAATTGTTATTGCTTATTTTTGGTAACTCCTTGATTCTGACGTAAAACACATATTTGCTATTGTACTTTCGTTTTAAAAATAACACAACTACGCACGAAGAATCAAAGGTCAACATTAGATAATCCAATCCTTTTATGTGTGTGGTATAAATTCTAATTCATTTGAATTATTTGATTTTTACGGCACTAAAATATGACTTCAAATATATGTTATATGTCAAAGCGGTAAATTTTGTAAAATATAAATTTATCTATATTTTATTTTTAAAAAGTACATTAATTTTATTGGTAACATATCAAAACGAATATTACAATGCATGTCATAAAAAGGATCTAAAAGGTCTCTTGTGGATTTTCCAGATCTAAAAGTCAAAACATTTAAAATAATAAAAATACTGTGTCATACAACAAAATCAATACTAAAAAACAAGCACAAATTACAATACAATTAACAACATTTTACTGATATAGTCGTCTTTGATGTTTAAATTAATTTCAGCTCTGCACGCGTAAAGACAATTGAAATTGTCTTTGGTTTTGAGTAAATTAATGTAGTAATACAATGTTGTTACACGAGCTGCTTTTTGTTTACGAGCCAAGAGTCGTGATTGCCCCAAATATAGAATTATCTTTATAAATAACACCGGACACAACCTGTTTTAACAGATTAAAACGTATGACGACTAATGATTATAATATGGTAAGATACTCTATACTAAATCAGACTGGAATAGAAATTGAGATCAGATTTAAATGTAAAAGTGTAAATAGTGTCCCGCATACGTCCCGTTTACGTGTTAATTTAACGCATCATTTTTTAAATAAATCTTTAAACTATACTATGTACTTGGGAATTTATTACATTATAAACTAAACTCAACGTTGTGCTGAGATGTCACGCGATTGGCTAGGGACAGCGCCCAGAGTAAGCTTTTATATAAATAAATTTCTGTTTGTATCCGTTACGTTTTATGTCAATATTTAGAACTTTCATGAACCAAAGAATATTGTGGCGGTTCGGATGTTATTGGACACAGGGGCTGAGACACATTACTTTTGAGCATGATCCACTAACGATAAACAATTTTTTATGATAATGACATACTCACGCTTTTTGACCTACACTTACCATACTAATTTTTTCCACCAGATTTTTTTTACAAAATAAACGATGTTTATCTCTTTGAAATAAATCGATTTGTAATCTAAAAGATGATTTCTTTAGATTTTTCGACTGACGAGTGACATTCCTTTATTACGTTTCGTGTCTACGCGTTCTTGCCATTGATCGCGATATAGAGATCGATTATATGAAAAATATATCAATTATTATAAAGATCGATAATTTTTCTCTGGTCGCAGATGATTTTAGATAACTTCTACCAGAAGGTACACGCCACGGTTAATCAACCACCACAACCAACTAAAGTAAAAACCGTGAAATAAATTGTTGAATAAACGAAGTATTTATTCAACAATTTACTTCACGGTTGCCACGAATGCGAGGATTTGTTTACATTATCATTTCAAGCAACTAAATTTAGTTATTTATCCTTCATTCAAACAATATATCTAAACATTTATTGAATACAGTTACTTGTTTAAGAACAAAAAAATTGAAACAGTGTCGCGTTTCTGTAAAATATGCGCAAAAGTGGGTCAAATTGCAGTGATTTTTTACTTATTTTTTTCTTTGTATAGATTCAGGTTTGTGTCATTGACCGCGATTGATAAAAAATGAGAAGTAACTGCATGATATGCAAAATCAAAACTTAAAACCAAGATGTTGCTTTCCGGAACATCTTAATCCCGAGGCTTTAGTAAGTTTTCTATGGAATATGTTTTTCTATGAATATGTGAAATATGAATCTGTCTAGGAGCCTAAAATAATCAATTTAGCCAATGTTTGAACGCGCAACCCAAGCGGATGCGGTTTTTGCACTTATCTATTATTTAACCACTATTATCTCGTAAAAACCGATGTGTTTCGATAATAAGCTTACGTTTTAATGCCATAAAGACCTTGTTTAAGTTATATTATGACATACGTTTACGCTGTTACGCCATTGGGACCAAGTGTAACAATTTGATTAAAAAATACGTTTTCCCGAGATAATACGTTGTGTCGATGACGGGAGAAATGTCAAATATTATTCCTCTTTATTGCTATATCTCTAAAGTCTCAACTCTATCTCAAACTCTATCTCGTGTCGACAAATTTTCATACAAATTTAGTTTTCTACTTTCTACATACACTACTGTTAAGGCAACTTGACTAAGCCCCTAGGTCAACACCAAATTTTACTACCTATGTATTTCTATACATGTTTGTAATGGATTAAATATTTCGCGCATATGTACGTAGGCATCGAGAACTAGTTAATACAACCTTAGTGCATACATAAATTAATTCCGTATGATATGAAAATAATATGCTTCTATTTCTACAACGTGATTTGCCACACTTCGTGGTACATAACAGACTATATTATTTAGACGTTTGTAAACGAACTGTATTTCAATACACTTTTTGAGCTGGCAACATTAAGATTGCGACGTCGTGTCGGATTACAATGACATTTTTTATTGACTTTTGCAGTTATCATATTAATTTATTAATTAGTAGAAATAATTAGCCTTCATTTAAAAGACATAAGTAACTTTCATAATATTATTGATAAGATGTTAATTTAGTTTTATCATAGTTCTGATATATTGATAAAGATTTTATGCGTTAGATTTTTGTGTGATTGCGATTATTGTAATTAATTTATATAATTCGTTCTTAGGGAATCTATTATATTAGTAATGTCGATAAATTAATATACTTCAAAAAGTTACTTTTTAATTTTTTTTCTAAGACGTAACATACAGAATTTGTGTTCTCTGTATCATAATATCAAATTACTCAAAATGATTTGTGATTTTCGCTTCCTTGGCATGAATTGGACATCGAGTATAGTTCCAAAATCCAAGTTTTTACTTGAATTAAATTAAATTTTATTTTGTAACGATACTAAACCCATACAACGCCGATGTCGCCGACTTTATACATTTGGTACGAAAACGATAGAAATATTAAATAGAATAAAATTATTGGTTTCTGATATGAGTGATATCCTCCTTGGCACTCGTGTGTGTGTGTGAATTGTAATGTCAGTATTCTCTATGCGTGCTTAGATCAGGCATGTTTGCGAAACTCATGACCTCAGTCAAGGAATTACATCTGTATCTTACCTCTTATGATGCGACTTTGCACCGTATAAGTCAAATTTCGAAACTCCAGATCCATGTTTATCCGGCTGTAAAAAAAAGCCAAAATCAAAACCCATAATAAACAATTGTAGCATTTAAAAAGAAAAAATAAGATAAAACCTAAAATAACTTTGCATATAAATTGCATATAGAACACCCAATTGCAATATTTTTATTTGTCGCTGGCTTTAGAATTTTATTATTACGTGAAAAATCGTTTATCAAAGCGAATAATCTCAAGGAATTTGCGAAAAAACATTTTATATAGAGATTTATTCATGTACCAATGTTGGAACAGCGATTAAAGTCAATATTTTTAGTTATCGAACAGCCTACCCAGCTCTACGAAAGAAGTAACATATTTCAAAACTTATTACTAAAAAAATTGTAAATAAAAACATCTTTATACATTGTTCAAATTCTGACATATTCGATCCCATTAAAATAAATATTCTTGACACGCCTAAATTAAAACCATGTCGACTTTTCTACACAGTGGGAATGTGATTGTTACTTATTGTAAGGTGTACCTTTATAATAATGTGATAAGCCAACAAAAATATCCTAAATCTCCCGATGTTTAAAAAGCGTTCTAATTACTAGCAACACTCACAAATGTTGGTAGAAAATGCTCATCGATGACAGAAGAAAGATTAAAGTGATCTCTGCCTTACGGATATCAGTAAATTGTCAGCATAAGTTAAAGATAATGCCTATGTAGCAAAGTAATCATGCGTGCTTAACATAATTAATTTCTAGGCCAAGTTCTCATTCATTGCAATTTTAAATCACGGTACTATTATTTTTGTCAAATTAAAAGGTTAAATTAGCATAATTTTACATCATCTAATACATACTTCCCAAAATAAATTAAGGTCACATGGGTTTTAGTGATTATGTTTATTTTGTTATTGGATGTTTTTGGATAAGGATCATCGTCCGATGTTGGGAAAATATTTCAATATAGATATAATCTATATTTAGATTTTTTGAGGAAGTACAGTTTTTGCTTCCATTTCTTTTGATTTATCTAATAAAACAATGAATTCCTTAGGCCTCTGATATAATTGAAGGTTAATTTTAAATAATCACGATAATTTGTTGATTGATGAATCGATAATTTATTTTTTAATTGAACGATTCATAATTTCAAATGTCAAATGTACTTGTAAAGCGTATTATAAAAATGTCTATTACAATCTAGACATCTTAGAACTTTTCGCCACATCAAAGTTCTCAATATTTAAAATACAAAAATATACTTTATGAAAATGTTAAATTATCGAAACATTTTGTTGAATAACAATAGGTTATCATTTTTATGATTACGATTATCAAATAGAAATCGATTTTATAGATGAACAAAGTTAAAAATGTTATTACGAAATTACTAAGACATTATTAACTTTATGCGAAACATCGGTATTACGTATATGTTGAGACTGAAATGAAAACAAAATTTTAACATGATTCAAATAATCCAAGTACTCGTTACTGTTGATTAATTTACTATAATTCAACAATATTTAAAATTTTAAACAGTTTTATGTATTCGAATATAATTTAAAAATCAATGTGTCAGCCTCGTGCAAAAGTTTGATCAAATAAATATGAGATTTGACTCATGCATTAATCCATTAATAAATCAAATTGTGAATTTGATGGTTAAAACACAGTCACGCGACACGATTATTTCGTTTTTAAAAGTGCATAACCTTGGCGATTGATTTTTGACCTCCTTCGGTCTCTTTGTGCTTTCACTATTCAACAGATTCGCATCACTGTACCAGCATTTTCTCTCAAAACAGTGTCTTGGAACTTTCACTAACATAGAACGTACTTTTGTCACAACAATTTACGGTTAATACTGCAAATAGGCAGGTTAACTGTTTTAGTACGTTTTTATGTACGTTTATAATAGATATGACAGTGATAAGAAGAGAAATTAGGCAAGTCAATTTGTTAAAATAGTTAATTATGTACTTGTAATATATTTTTTTAATGTTTACCGTAATTATCATATGCATTAGAATAGATAGATAACTTATGCTGTAGAAAATGTATTATATATGATGTGGTCAACACTTCATCATCATCAAATATTCATATATTTATTATTTTTACAGTACCCTCGTTTTAAAACCAATTGTGTTGGTTATCTTTGTTGAAACTTTGTTAATTTAAAGAAGAGCTTCTGAATTCTATTGCACATATAACAACAAATAAAGAATTTTGATTTTTTTTAATTTTGAATTATAATTGGGAACTCACAACAAATAAAAAACCTGGTATATTCACGATGAAATTTTTTCAGTAGTATAAATTACGATTACACACTTTAAACAGTCATTAAAACGATCACTAATAAGAATGACTCATTTATAAAGCATACCAGATCATAAAATGTTTTGGCGAACTAACTAACTAACTATATGAATAACTATAAGTAATCTATTAAGATTACATAGTAAGAGAAGGAAGGAACACTCACGTTTAAATTAACCGCAATTTTAATAGTAAAAGACGTAAAAAAAGAATTCCTTGTCAGCATATTATCTCTTTTGTTTATTAGGTACAATACAAAGGGGTCTTATAGAATTTAGATGCGGTGATGTAGTTTAGTTATTTCCAACAATATGCGCGCAATTTCCCTTACTAAATCTGACTAAGTTAAGTGCCAACGTCAATAATAATATTGAGATCTCTGAAAATTATGCATAAAAGATTTTATGTTTTTGTGTAATCGCTTCATCAATCTATAATAAAGGTCTAATTAGTATTGAAGGCGACCAGTCACTTGCTGAGAGGCTTAATTCCTTGGCGTAATACCTATAAGCTGAATTTTATCATCGGACATCGGACGCAGAATATGAAAATCCACTAATATCAAGTCTTCGTTTGTCGTTCCACAACTGAGCATTTTTATTGCCGCCCACCACCACTATTTGGCCAGCTGCCCGATAAGGTATTAACGCAATACGACTTTGGGTCATTCAAGAAAAGAGCGTATCAAATCTTAATAGGTCAGCAACGCTTTTGAAGCTCTCCGGCATTGAAAGTGTCTATCGGTATCATTTAATATCAAATGAGCCTCTTGCTATATTAACTACTACATTTTTTTTATATAAAAAGCATATTGAAGTAATTTATATACTATCGAAATAACAGTATAGAAACTACTATTTGTATTTTTACTTGTTACTTTTTCACGCCATCCGCGTCCATTTAGATATTAAGAGTACTTTGAAAATAATTCGTTCGAACGTTTTTGCACGGCTAATTACTACGTTTTAGACTGAGCCCAACAATTTTAAAACACCCAGTCCTTCTATAATTATCAGTATTTGCGGTTAACTGGTACCATAATGGATTTTACACGTCCATTGTTTAACACGATTGTGTAAATCCTTTCAAAGATTGGTTTTACAAGGCCGTTTGTGTACTTTCGTTTTTTTTCATTTGTTGCCTAAAGCCTCTAAGTACCTTAATAGGAACATTTGTATGCAAAGTTTAACCATGTAACTGTTTAACCAGTTATTAAAAAGTTCATCATCTCAAAGTCAATGTGTAGTAAAGAGTTCTTTAAGAGAGATCTTTATCCGACACTTTTTCCAGTAGTGTAGTAAGATCAAAGCAAGCGTGTAACAATTGTTAAATACGCGTTAACACACGACAATAAATATACCACGCTGTGGTGTGGTGTCTGTATTGTCAAATGTCAAATATCTCTACTGTGGAAACATATAGAGATTCTAAATCTTTGGTTTCGTTGTGAACTAGCAAAATTTAAAAGAGCTTATATCAATATATGTACTTTATGTATTGGAATCCCTTTGCAGGCGATATTACAATCGCAAAATTGTAAATTTCAACTTTATAAACTTGAAATTTACTTGCTTTGTGGTTTATAAAGGTGTCTTTATGACTCCTATATCATTTAGACTTATATATTTACAATACTGTAGAATTTGTTATTTTGTATAAGTTATTTATGAGATATAGGTATTCCAATTTTTTATATGACTAAGCTAAAAGGTCTGTATTAATTTCGGTGTACTTTTTCCGCCACACCTTTGCAATTTTGCAATTGATGGAAAACCCGTGCATAATATTTCCGGATTCTTAAACGAGACATTAAATAACTTATTATGCTTAATCAGCTGCATAATTAAGGCTATGCTGGATAATGACAAGCTCATGTACATAGTTACTTCATATATTATATCATAGAAGCTTCCGGTACACGTTATAGATTTATTAGCAAGAATACATTTAATTTATTTTATACAGATTGATTGATTATCATTAAAATAATTAAGTACAAAACCACAAGTAATTGATACATATACATAATTTCGTAAAATAAGAATAAAAATCCACTTATTTCAAAGTGTTCAACTTTATAGTGTTAATGGATCCTGGTTGAACAAACAGTCACTTAAGACAAATGTACGTAATAAATTAATTGACTTGAATTTTTTTATAAACATTTACAACAGTTCGTACAATTAATTCGTAGTTACTTTAGTTATTAAGACTACGTTACGAACATATGTGCGATAAAAGAAACTATTTTTTATGGTATTTAAATTTATATATTGTGTTGTACTCGTATAAAGATATTGTATCCTCAGCCCAATCGGGTGGAATATAATGTCGATTAAAATGTTTGTATATTTGAATTTGGTAAAGGTTTCTTTGTTAATACTTTTTTGTTGTAACCGAAAGCGTGCTAAAGGATAAATGTTCTAATATAAAGGTTAATTATAAAAATAAAGGAATAGATTCAAGAATAGTATCAATAATATTTCTACGACCTTCTAACATTTCGCTTTACAGCTCTCTACACCAAATGTCGACGTATGACGAACACAAGCGCAATACAAGTAGATAATCAATATATTCCGTGTACATTGCAGTTTGCACACGCTCGGAAGCTGCGGCATTCCGCGGTTAGGTGAAACGGCTCACGCCCAGAATGGATCTTTCTCGAACGTGACACTTTCACAAGCAGTAGTAACAGGGCCAGGGGCGATGGCAAAACTTGCTTCTAACTTGCTAACGGCCTTGAATTTGCTCTCTTTTTGACGTTATAATGGAAGGCAGCGTTTTGAACTGATAATGCTATGTTTCAATGCTTTGGTAACCATGGTTAGGAAATGAGAATCCGATTCAAAACTCTGCGACGCTTCTATATAGGCAGAATTTATGAATGACAATTTAGGTTCTGTTTTTTTCGATAAATTTTCTTTCCTTGCTTATCCTTGACATATAGGTTTTCTCACTATGCTTTCCTTCAGTGTTCGTCCACAGGTTTAAAGAAATCCATCGCATCTGTGGTTTCAGCTCGACGTCAGGGTTAATGGATGCATCCTTAGCTACTTTCTTAGTTGGAAATGTTCGTATATAATAATAATAAAATTCTTAGTACCTTTTTGTGCTAAAGTATTATATTTGAAAATAATTTCTCCTTCAGTAAATTACAAAAGCGTGAACAATACTTGCGTTAGTTTCTGGGGTAATTTAGAAATTATTATATTGTACGTCTAATGTACTACAACGAATACCTAAGGAAATAAAGGAGTTGACATTAGATCATTTTTTTACATTAACTCTGCAACTCCGAAAGCGATAGAGATATCAACGTTTTTGAACCCAATTTGCGGATATTACGTTCAATATCCGTAGCAATTGTAGTAGGGAACGCTATTTTAGTTCCAGATTTTAGTAGTGACCCAGGAGTAATTTCTACATTTTCGTCAAAAAATAATATCAAACGAAAGATTTAATGAAATTTCATTATTCAAGGAAGCAAAGGGTAAACATAAAGCCTACTTTATTAAGAATAAATATAACCTCCCAAATCTTATTGATCCGTTAACAAATTTCTAAGATATTTGCAATTGCTATTTAGATTGCCAAATGAGGCCTAAGCAATGTTATTTCATAACTAAATAAACATAAAAACCTGACATAGTCAGGTTCCTGCTGCACAACAATATATATTATTTTTTAATCGTTAAGCCAATATCTATTCCCATAATTAACCGTAGTTTTAAGGCTTTTGCGTATTTCGCTTAGATTTGGATATTTTCGCATAACAATTTTTTTTTTACAATGACTTCATTGGACTTCACAAAAGGGAGTTCATGTACATGATTAACATACTAGCCTATACAATTATGTCTAATAGTAATAATATGATGACTTAAATTTATACAATACTAGAGAATAGCTTAAACTAAGGTAATATACATTATCACTCTTAGTGTTCGACAACGTTTTGACACCATGTTCGTGTGTCCGAGATACCGCTGTTTCACTTATAATTACCTAAAACTTAATAAATAAATTTTTTTATATAGGATATAAAAAAAATCAATGGCGCTACAACCTTTATAAGTCTGGGCCTCAGATTTCTGTATCTGTTTCATGATCATTTGTTAATCTAATAGGAATGTAGGTGATTAGCCTTCCATGCTTGACGAACACCGTTTTGGGGTCTAAGGCAAGGCGGTCTCCTCATGATGTTTTTCTTTACCGTTCGAGCTAATGTTAAATGCGCACATAGAAAGAAAGTCAATTGGTGCACAGAACCTACGACCTCAGGATTGAGAATCGCACGCTGAAGCCACTTGGCCAACACTGCTAAAACTTATACATTGCTATAGTATTATAAACTCAGAAGGCTTAGTCCTCTTTAGGCGTCTCGTTGTATCAATAATGCATCTCAGCATAATGAGAATTAAGAAAAACAAATAATCATTAAAATGTTTATCGTAACAAACTATAGGCCTTCATCAAGATAAAAATAACTAGATATAGATGTCGTGCATTTCTTGAGGAAAGATCAATGCAAAAACTAATTGCTATCCTGGAACGAATTAATAATTTCCTGTACTTGCGTGACCTCATTGAAATTCGTTATCGGCCAATAAATGAGGAAATGATAAGAGTAGAACTTTAAAAACTGATGACATTTAACTCTCTTTCATTACCGTAAAAATGTCAATTATTGTACGGCCATGACATCTTAATTCGAATAATCGCCTTGACAAATCTGAATCACAGATTAACATTAACATCATAATTGAATATAAACCTTTTTTTCCTACAATAAAGTTCACCAAAGAGGATGCGACTTTATTATACTTAACGCTGGCTAATGCACAAACCGGCCAAAAAGATGAAAAAAAAATTAATCATAATCTAGCATAAACAATAATTATGTTTTTGTAATAGTAAGTAATAAGTTGACTTAATTTTCTACAATACTAGTGAATAATGTTCATTAAGTCTTAGTTTTCTATAATGATCTGACACTATGTTCCTGTATCCGAGATACCGCACTTGCACTTGTATATTCTCACTAGAATAGGTTAAGTTACTACATTTAAAAGGTGTAATTCTCTGTAGGCGTCTTATTGCTGTTGTATCAAGAAGGATGATGTCGATTTAATTAAAAAATAGTGCTCCATTTTTAAATTTAAATATTATAAACCTCTTTATATTAATTTGTCTACGGTTAGAAGATATTGAAAGTTGCTGATTCCACGTTTATCCAACGAAGTACGTAGTAAGTAGTGATACGAGTTCTTTCACCAGACATTTTCATGAGTCATGAGGCTGTTTCAGCGCAGAGGAATCAGTCACCCACGTAGTCCTGAAATGCGTAGCTGAGACTTGGCCGAACGAACAGAAATCCTCGGGGCAGTAAGGTCTCTCCGTCCTTATCTTCTGGAAATGGCTAGGCTGGCTAAATTAGCCAGGAATATATGCACAACAGACTAAATGACTGAAAATGGAACTGAGTCAACATAACTTACACAACGTCCATAACTCATGAGTAGAACTCATATAGAGGAAGAGCAGGTAAGAAAGGCAGTTCACATTACTTAGTAATGTAAACTTAAAATATGTTTTTTAAGTTCAAGTCCTGAATTTTCATACTTAATTAATTTCACTTCCAAATTTCAAAAACCTAAATAGCGATCAGGTGATATAGTGGTTTATTAAATCTCTATAAGGAAAACGGAAAATTAGGAATGTTCAACTTCCAACATTGCGTTACAAATGTATACATTTCGACACAACTAATACGAGTCCTTCGTGCTAATTCTGACGTGAACTATGATAAGGCTACAACTACGTATTTATAACTAATTTCGTACGCGTATATAATATATATATATATACGTTATACACTTCTCTTAATATCCTCTCTTTTAATTTTTTTGTATGGCTCTGACTCGCCTTAAGGGCCTTTACAGCTCAGCTCGGGCTGTTTCGGCGAGCGTAGCTCGACCGGTATAGGCGTTTTCCGGCGAATAGCGCATGGGCATCTCGTGCGAGACACGGTCCTTGGCCTGAGCCTTCGCGGGATGGTATCACCCAAACCTAAAGGGCAGGACGGAAATTCACTGGAGTATGCGTAGTACGAAGTAAACGTCCACGCCGGTAAAGGCGGTTTTTTACCCTAATCTGGATTTGATTTTGGTTTGCCGCGGACTTTTGATTTAATGAACCCGAATATAAATATCCTCGAACTAAAATAACCGCGTTTTAAATGCAACAACTGCCATCTAACATGGCATAAAAAATATCTAATTGGTTCACCAAGGGGAACGTTCTGTATTTTTATGTTTGTACCAAATAAATGAGGAAATTCATAAAGAACCAATCACACTTACAGATAATTTCAAATAAATCGCATTAAACATACACTCAACTATTTTTACACATCAATTGTAATTTAATACAGACGGAACAGTTAGCATAGAGTAAGATTCTCCGAAATTTAAAAGAAATTACTTCCAATACTCAAAATCCTAAGCATAAACATCATAGCTACGAAAAAAACATGATATTAGTGAATAATAACTACTATTTTAAATTTGCTAAGATATTAGATTGGATGAAAGAAGGATACCTGGAACTCTTCGTATTCACCAAAGAAGCGTTCCCTACTATATTGTTAGTAAATGACTTACATAAGGTATTTCGAATAGTGACACATATCACACATTTCACAACCTACCTGTTATATTTGCTCAATCTTTAAAAAACTGTTTAACGCAACCATCTACGTGTCTCTCAAATTAAGGGCCGTACTGTGAGCAAACAGAACGCTTTCAAAAGTATTTTTTTGAACCTAAGACAATTTATTTAATTGAAAAAAAAAACCACAAACTTAAAATGGTTTTGAACGTTTTTATAGCATATAACTTTATTGACCTTTGCTATCTTACAGTATGCGATTACAGTAAAAAGGTTTTATTGGCCCAATATTTACATATAAACGATTAAGAGTACTAAAATACACAGTAATATATATAGGCCAAGTCGGTATAGTAGGAGAATCCAGTCTAGACAAGTTCTATATAGTCGGATACTCACTTTATATTGATCCTTGAGTCTAGACCTTTTTGGCTTACTCATTTTACATTAAGTTTGTAATAAAATTCGTGTTCGAACTAAAAATTTCAAACATTATTTCAAAAATGAAATACTTTAATTCGGAATAAGTTTTTATTTCTTATCTGTTAAATAATGTTGTATTTGCGACTATCTGTTCTATTGACTATTGTCTTTGAAAGGTGACTACTGAAATAACGTCTATATCGAATGACATTAAATAATTGAACGATATACATTTATTAATAAAATTGAATTAAAATATATGACACACTTCGTATTTTTTGTTATGTTTTTAAAAATTTCGTATAATTTTAAAAAACAGGTATTTTTATATTAATGAGATCAGATACTATTTTAAAGATTAAACGTCTGGGTAAATATTTAAAACGATGTTTATAAATAAATTTATAGATGTTACCGTAACTGGTCAGTTATCGGAAGTTTTATATTACATTACCTGCCTTTAGGTAAACATCACAGACCACAGAGGCAATGACCTTTTCTATACTGGAAGCGCGTAGAGAAAAGCATTTGTATTTGCAAACTCCATATAATATAAGAAATGGCAACAAAAAAGCATACTCTATGGTACGATTTGTAATCGATTTCGCTAACCCAAGACATAATCCCATGTCTGTGGTTTAATCATAACTTATATTTAAGCCCAAAATGCTTTCAAAATAGATATTGTAGACAAGAAAATTATAGAAAACATTTTATCTCAATATTTCCCTACAAATTGTATGATTAAATTTATCTGGTCCCAAGATTTATTATGTATTGCTTGTATTCTATTTATTACTTTAATTTGTTAAGAAATTTAAACTTAAAATGTAATCCTGGTGTTTAATTTTTTTGTTTTTTTTTAAATATTTGATTTAATGAATTCGATAATTGCATTTTACAACTGTATTTTTAACCGATTTATTGAGTCTAGTACATATTAGTATTTGAATAAGAATGTTTATATTATTAAATGTAATAACGACGATGTGAATTATCCGAATGTTATTATAAACAAAAATACATTCATATTACGTCTTATTTTTAAATGTAGCCTTATTTTTACTCCCTTTTTACTCGCTGAATAAGTGTAGAAAAAAATCAAAATGACTTGTGACATACGCATTCACCTGGCTCTATACTTTATAGTGCGCCACAGATGGAGTTTTATTTTTAACGGTCAAACTATTCAACATATTCAAAAGATAAATAGCGTATTTGTTGCTATGGTTACAGATGAATACGTTACTGTGTTTAGCTGACATTTCATAATTATCCGTGTTTCTATGTTTTATTATTCTTATAATTAATTTGCCTGAAACTTGACCTAGAATAGTTCACCGGTGTGTGACTAACTTAGCCAAGATAATATTCAGCGAATACCAACGTACTCACGTGTTTCGACATAACAAGGAAGAACAGAGGCTGTTATTTACGACTTTTAATATTATCCATATCAAATACGATTGCAATGCGTTGACGCCTTAAATCGGATTTAATTAACTTTATTGCGACGATTCGAGAATATTTTTTTGTCGATGCTCAACAATATTGTTTGTTATTGAAAATTATTTGTTTTTTTTTTTATATTGAGAAAATAATAATTAAATAACTTAGGTATGTTATAATAACACATTGGCTGAGCCTTTTTAGAGTTATACAAAATTGTTCTGGTAATCTACAACAGATTTATATGAATTTTAATTGAGAATTATAATATAGCAATATATTATTTTTTAATGACTATTGTATAAACGAAACATTACAAATTATCTTACAATCAGTAGCACAATATTTATATAATGATTGCGCAAAAATTATTAAACATTGCGGATATGAAAGAATAAAATATGTTTAAAAACCGTATTTTTTATTAAGACACGAAATTTTCCACTTTTTGCACATGATGCAAGTGTTTGGGATAATTTTATTAACCGGAATAGTATAAAAAGTAAAAACTGTTTTCCCAAAAAAAAATTAAACAAATTAAAAATACATATTTCATATGCGATGCATTATATCAGTCATTGATATTATATAGGCAAGTAGGTGATCCTATATATATATGTAGATAGCCTTATGTGCCTGACACGAGCCCTCGACTTTTTTGTGTCTAAGTCATGCCGATTTGCTCACGATATTTTCCTTTAGCGTACGAGTGAGTGTTAAATACGCAAATAGATAAATAGTCACGTTTACGTAGACTCAGTTTTTTGAATCCTTCTATAGGATTGGTCAGGTCCAGGAGATCCATGGAGGAGCTCCCCTATCCTTCCTACATTGTCTTACTTTCGGATCTGTTACAAAGCTATTCAATAGATACAACTAATGTGACCTAAATCGATCGCTTTAAGAGTACATTATCTCACACAATTACTTGACTTACTTAAAGTTATTTGTCCTGCAAGTGGGGCAGAGGACATCCAGAGTAGAAAACCAGCCACATCTTAATTTACAATTACAGTTCCTCTTAAATCACCTCCCTCCTGTGCCTTAGATACGAATATTCTATATAATAGATCGATATATGACATGTTGTGAATAATCTAAGAATTATGTTACTCATAATGTTTGTCAATCGATGCACGTATCAATTGTTCAAGTTACTATACCTATGAACCTATTAAAGTATATAACAGTGCGTCTAAATAGCAATGATCAGATATTTTATGTTTGAAGGTTATCCTTAAAATTTTTATAATAAAACTGAATAACGTAACGTAATGAAAAATAACTCGGTTGACATTTTTAGCAACTCCTTGCTATGTTAATTACTTACTATTATTTTCATTATTCCTATATAATTATGTATTTACATTATTCGTGGAGAAGCGGCAATGGGCGGAGCATATATGCACATAGCAAGATACACAGATAAAAGTTGGACTTTAAACACAACTAAATGGAAAGGACTAAGGGGGAGAAGGAGATGAGGGCGCCTCAATAAAATGTGGATAGAAATAATAGAAGCGATAGCAAGAAGCGGATAGAGAAAGAAAGCCATGGTCAGAGTAAGTTCTATAAAGCTGTAGTAGACTTTACCCGTGAAGGTGAAGGTTCCGATTGACGATACTGAAGGGATATAACATATATGACATATTAAGATCCTCTCCAGAAAAATAAATGTGAAAAATCTAAGCTTTAGATCCTTTTTTATAATTGTTGGAAATTAAAGAGGCTTTTATTATTATCATCCGTGGACGCTTGGCCGACCCATGCGACTTCTTCAATATAACGAGCCCCAACGTAAGTTGTGTGCTGCAATATTGCGGGCTACTCGATTGTTAGGAAGTTGTATGGATCAGGTTGGCGTTTCATGTCGTTTTCACGCGTGTATATATCCTTCCTTTGACATTCTTTCATACGTGTGTGAGTGTCCTCATTTTAACATGTGTGATGTGGGGTCACAATTAAAAGAAAATGAGCCTTGTAAACATATACAAAAGTAGCCATATTCTTTTGTTACATTTTATGTGGATAAGGATCCGTTGTTAATGCTGACTGGCGCAGAGGAGTGAGAATGTATAATGAAACACGAAACGACGTTGCTTGCTCTACAGCCCCCTAATATGGTGATGCGTCATGTTTTATCATACGTTTATTAAATGACAAACGAATAAATAGTTTCGTCTTTCGTTATACAAAACTTTTTAAATTACTCACTGTTGCTAACAAAAATATGTTTATTATGGAATATAAGATACAGGCATCATTTATTCCGCGTCATTAAATTTGAATCGGTAGACATCCCTACACACCGGCAAAGAAGACAGAGGGTGTAGACCGAGAGAAAAAGCCAGCGTAAAAAAATCTCGGTACTCTTTTGAAATAGCAAATCATCATACAAAAGGACTATGGAAAACAACATTTATTTTAAAACAAATATCGCAAATTAATTAGAAGTAACTTAACATAATCTTCTCACGCCAAACAGTCGTTCCGCGGACATATAAGGCATTATTTACAACACACTCGTGGCTTTTTCCGATGCCTTCAAATTAGTTTTTATATCCCTTGTTAGATAATTTAGCGACCTATAAGTTTCTAACAATAAAATATAGACTTACTTAACCCTTAAAATTGTAAAACAGTTCAGATGTCGTTTCACAAATGAACAACAAATTGCATCAAATATTCCTGTACATAAGTGCGTCTATATTGAACATATTTTATTGGCTATTATGGAAATATAAGTTAAGAGACACGTGATGAGTTTAATTAAAACTAACATTTATGAAGTCAGTGTACCAGATCACATTAAATAACATCATTTATAACAATGTATATAATACGATTCTAATAATTGCAAATTGGTTATAAACGCGATAATATCCGATATAAACGTGTCCATGCAATCTACAAAATGAATTTAAATAAACTAGTGACGTAATTTTGTTTAGGTCTGAGCCTCAGATTTCTATTGTTTCGTGATCATTTGTTTTTTATAATGGAAAAGTAGCCTTCTGTGCGTGACACACGCCGTCCACTTTTTGAGTCCAAGGCATGTCCAGTGGCCTTGCAAATTTTTCCCTCACCCTTTGAGCGAATGTTAAATGCGCATATAGACAGAAAGTCAATTGAGAGTACAACTACGGCTCAAACCTACGACCTAAGGATTGAGGCGCACTCCAAAGCCACTTCTAAACAACGACATTAAAGAAAATGGTCTAAAATTTATTTAAAGACATTAACATTTAGAAGTACAATAATTTTGTACTATATATGTACTTATCTACGTTACGCTAATTAAACCTAATTAATAATAGCAAAAAAGTATGCAATTCGCACAATGAAATCACGTTTATACAAAAAAATACGTATTTTTAATATGCAGATCATTTAATTAAGTTATAATTGTAGTAATCATTGTAAATAGTGAGAACAAATTACACTTTTATTAACTTGTAATATTTATTAAGTTATAAATTATACGGTCATAAACCATATAATCATTGATATAATAATACGAGTCGATGTGAAAAAATATCTTTTAAATCGGCATATTCAATAAATTTATGATTATAGTTTGTACACTTTACATATATTTTTACGGCATAGATCCAAACAGTAAATATCATTACATACCAACGAATTTTATAAAAAATATAAAAATCATATCTATCTTCCTAAACATGTCACAAATATATCTAGTTGGTGTAGAACTGAGGAAACGGTTATGTAGCGTAATCTAATGGGGGGTGACTGCTGAAACGCTGTTGGCAGATCCTTTCGTTCATGGGTTTTAATGAGTATGTACGAACTTTGTGGAAATCATATGATATCAATATTCTATTAAAATATTATTAACCTAACTATTATTGAAAATTTTCACATAATTGTAATATGAAAATCCCGGAATTTTCCATTACGAAAATAACTAATGTCAACACGTCAGTAATGGCTAATTAGAATGTTTTGAATACATAATTAGATTACAGGCAGGAAAATTCAGTTTAAAATATCTATCGTAATCGCTTCCAGTAAAAAAAATTATATATATGAACTTAATATAATAAATGAGTATGAAGTATTAACAATGCACTATAATATTATATATACGGTAAATTTGGATTATTGCTATATTGATAGCACAGTAATATTCGAGCGCTGCGGTCTATGGTGGTGATTATTCCCAATCGCAAACTGCACAGAACACATCATTGAACCGCTATTGTATATTTTGGAGAGTAATAAGAATCTGTTTACTTCTTTGTCTCCCCTTTTATATAAATACTCTTTGCGCTACTCTGTACCGCACGACGAAATTATATTTTTTAATTGCGATTTTAAATATTAATTAAGATACTGTCTGATCCCGCTTAATTGATGTATTTTAAATAATGTCCTAAAAATATATTTTTGCTGAATTACTGATATTTTCAAAGAAATAAAAAGAATGAAAAACTCTTTACTTTCGATTACTAAATACTAACCTACTTTGTAACTACAAATAACGATACTTACATATTTTTTGACAAATCTTGTAGAAAATTTTAATTATGCCCCTATTAGTAATAAGTAACAACTATAAACAAGAGATGATAATTATTATATGCATTCCCGATTTAAAAGTGTTAAATGTGAAATTTTGCCTTGTGAAACACTTTTGACGGAGTTTAATATTGATGTTGATGAAACAACAATTATTCGGCGTATTGCGTAGTACCAATATAACAGTATTTTAATTAGATAAATTGCACAAATAAATCGATATCAATTGAAAACATACATTCACGCGCAACCCAAATAAATTATGTAATATTCAATCGATAACTCACCTTTTTCACTGACACTTAAAAACACTTAAAAATCGTACAATAATATGGCAACAAATCAAAAGAAAACGATGCACAATATTGCACTTAGATTTTAAAAATTCACGCGCGCTGATAATCGCGTAATCATTCGACTATTTTTATAAAATTCGAACGTTATGCTCACAGTCAGCGCTGTTTCACGCGCAGTGGCATACTGAATGTTTGAACACACGCTTGCTGAGGCCAAGCCAGCAGCTGCCAAGTGAACCCTGTCAACCCGAATTACGTCACAACGGGCGCATGCGCTCCTGAACACACCTGTATTATTCAACGCAATGGAATCATAGACAAAACAGTAATATTATTCAACGATATGTTATCAATTCAATGCCGTTTCGAAACAGATTAGCGTCGAGTACAATTAAATTATTTCTCAATAATTTGTTTCATTACATTTTTGAGTCCATTCTTCTCATCGTTCTTTACATACTTTACATTGGCTCTTAAACAAACGACTCACATTCGAGAACTAAGTAGATGATTCATAAGTCATACACGAGATTGCCCTGGATTTACTGTGATGAATGTAGAGTTCAAAGTAAGTATACTTTTTATTTACATATAACGCTGTAATTTTTGAACTATCATTGTTAATTATTTATTTTTATAAATAACTTTAAATGCTTAACACGTTTTCATTGCATGGATGCAAGTATTGACAGAGAACAATTGACAAGATACCTCTATCATAGACATATTGGTTTTTGTACACCAATATTAATGATACAATGCTATAAGCCCATAGACAAAGTTTGATATTTAATATAATAATCACGGCGTGAAATCTAGTTGGTGGGAATTTCCTGTGTGGGAAAAAAATGACGCATATATTAGTAAGAAACAGTCTAAAAACTGCTACTCATTTAATGAGACTGTCCAAATTATATGGCGGACACGTTACACGTTCTATCCTTTGCATGGTCGCATAGTCCTGGTGACAATCCTCTATAGCGGATATCTGACTGAACCGTCGTGATGTGACGCGTCATTCCAAGGTCCCCGTTGATGCTGCAGAGCTCACACCAGGCTTAAAGGCTTTGGCATATCTTCATTAGTGTAGATATTATAAAGAAGGAGAATTTGATTGTAGGTTTGTATTGAATATGATCCAAAACTTCTGGATTGATTTAAAAATTCTCGCACTGTTAGACGCCTTTATTATCCATAATTAACATAGGCTCGGAATATTTTCATAAAACTTGGGAGTCCGTATGAAAAGTTCGAAAATGTAATCATGGTGTTATTAAAATACAAATAATAGATTGACAATAGACCGAAGTGATTTACTACAATTTTATAGAAGACATCAATATTTACTACTATGTCTAACTATAAAATATTTCATAAAATAAAATGTAAACCTTATTGTTGGTAGTGTTTTATATATGGCCAAACATTGTTTTTGTCTTAGGGTAAGATTCAAACTTCGAAGAGTTCGGCAAGTCAAAAACCAATAACTTTTTTGCATACTATAGTCATTAGTTTTATGTCTCAACTTATCTTACCCAAACTGTGTTCATTACTCTTCATTTATGTGTTTAAGTGGTGTCTTTATTATAAATATCTACGCCTTTATTCAGTTGCAAAGCAATTCATGAAAAATTAATGTTCTCTTTTTAAATTTGTAAACAACCGTCGTTCTTCCGACGCCTGGCCTGTATTACAAATATGTTTAAAAAATCAAAAGTTATAAATATGTTAGGGAAAAGCAATTCTAAAATTTATATATAAGGAAGATAAATAGTTATATTGCGCACTTAAAAATTTATGTAATAGTTTTTATTTCCTGTATAATTTGCTACACTTTTCAATTTTAATGGAATTTGTCTTTCTCGCCATATTAGTGACCACCTCATTCCTTTCAAGGTATAAAAATTGTTTTGTGTATGCCTAGGGAACCAGGATCCATCCCGTTCTTCGTTATCCTACAGCTAACATAAATTATATAAAACCAATAACCATTATACTAGAGATATTGCCAAATATGGAATACATACTATATTCATACATAGGTTCAATATTTACGTTTTAGTTCAAGCAATAAAAAATATCAAATACAGTTGCAAATTAACTAATTCAGATATGTTTTGTAATGGTATGAAAATGGTGCTCATGAAGCAGGTGATTTGGCGCTATGGTTATAGCTAATTGGTTCCATGGTTTTGAAGAGGCGACGTGGCTATGGCAATTTTTATAAAACACTGTTACATCAAAAACGTATGAGAGCAACAAGAAGCAAAAAGTCCCGGTCGATGTATGCCAAGAGAGAAAATACTAAGAACGATCGTATAATACACACATTCCAATTGTGCATAGTGACAATCGTAGGAGTAGATATTATTTGTAATCATTAAAAACTTTTTTACGAAAATCGTATTCATCACATTATTTACATAACGTTTCTAGTAATTTGCAGCTTTGAGGGGGTCAATACACTTGCGTACATCAAAGATGTTAATTTTATTTTCGTTTTATACAAAAGGCAGTGTTGGCGCTTCTCATCCCTGACGATGAGAAACGTCGACCTACGAGATATCAAACTCCAGACTTTCTAGGTCTAAGGTCTAAGGTTAAGGAAAACATTATGAGACATTCCTTAGAGCTTAGACAAAAACTAAACGGTTTTGTTAGGCACGTGGTGGTATTCCACTAGCGCGGACTTTTAGAAAATATTTTTTCCATACAGAAAATCAGAAAAATACATATTATAATTCGAAATAACTTTTCTCTCCGTTCTTAATTAGGTACCGATTTTGATTCGAAATCCCAAAATAAAATAAACTAATAGTATTACGTTAATATTGTTACAGTAACTTAACTGCATTTTAATAGAGAAATTATAAAACGTTTAGTATGTTTATTTTTTGTTATCTTCATTCTGCAATAATTATAAATTAATGATGTGACACCTGACGTAAAACACTAATATCATCTGCTCCGCTACTCTGTAAAACCAAACCCGATTTTAATAATTTCTTAATCATTGACTGGCATTGGTACTACCTAACAAAGAACCATGAAGAACTCCAAGTTCAATGTAGTTCTGCAATAATGCTAATGACGCAAACGGAATTACGTAGTACTAAAACTAAATATCGCGCTTCAGATAACGTTGGACGTTGTAGATTCTACTCTAATCTTTACTTTAGAATTGAAACTTGTATTTGGACTATAGAATGGTAATAAGCGACACCCGTGCGTAATGAGGTATTAAAAGTTCATGACCAAAATAAAAGACATTAAGTGGAATGTTAAATCTCGTAATACAAGTAGTAAATTATGTCGTTAATGAACAGCTGATAGGTCAGGTAAAGAGGTTATGACCTTTGAACGGTGAATGAACCCAAGTTTAATTCCTGAAACGCATTTCAGAAGTAAGTATAGATACCGGCAAAAATCTTGAACAAATGTCTTTGGCTGCGCAGAAGCGATTTTTAGGTATCACATGGGTGGGCGGGAGAGTGACATGTCGATCACGTGATTGGTAAATCAGTTGACGTTTGTGTCCCGCTGTGTACGATTCAAACTTTCCCCCGCTACCTTGTTTAATGCTCAAGAAGTTTGCCGGTATCTATATACGAGATATCTTAACGCATGAAGTAGCTTAGTTCGTTAGAAGACAAAATAAATCCAGTTGGGTTCTGGCAATCGTCTCTCTAATTAGTATAAAAGTACACATATTTATGTAAAGGCAGGTTCCGAATTACTAACAGAAAAATCGAACAGATAACAATTTAAACAGGTTATCACAAAAGGTTATCACAAGAAACAAAAAAGGTTAAAGCGGCTATACCTGACACTAAAATCAGTGGACGATAATCGTCCCTAAATCGTGAGTTCTCCCGAAGCGATTTTTGAATTAGGGTAAACAATAAAATTTCAGTTACGATTTGTCTATACACGTGCCGATTTAAAGTACGATCTAGGGACCACCCCGATATCGCCACTGATTTTAGTGTCGTGTATAGCCGGCTTTAGGTAAACAAAAGAAGTCTTTCAAGTGCGAGTTCGTTTACGACTGATTGTTAGGCCCTCCTCCTGCTCCGTCTTCGATAAACTGCGCACGCCCAAAGCAATAGGCCCCGATGACATATTTTGTTTAAATAGTAAACTAAGCTATTACTAAAAAACATACCTGATCAATGCCACTCACGGCCATGTGTTTTTGGAACGTGGATGATAATTTATTAATGCTGTGTTGATTATCTAACATACGTGTCACATTTTAAGACTCATGTACCATTGTACCGTTATCAAATATGATATGGACAAATATCTTGTTTTGAATATTTTTTTGTAATGTTTAAAGAACTGTATTTCTCATTACAAAAAAAGATATTTACATGAAAAACTTAACACGAACGAGATATACGTCGCTATCAGTAATTCTAACTTTAGTATACTAAACTCATTCCGATATGTATCTTCAATGCCATTTTTTATTGAATTTAAGGCGGTAATTGGCTTAATTATTACACAATCCATGTACTCATTAGCAACTGATATGACACTGTGTAGAGAATCAGTCAGAATAACTATCTTGGGGCGTTTCATTGTATGACATCACCGTACTGATTTCTAGCCGAAGATTTTCGCATAACGATAATTGCTCATAAAAATATAAATATATGTCTGTCTTTGTTATGTTGCGCTTAGTGGCTTCTGCGTGCGACCGTCTTCCCGGTCGTAGGTTAGATCCCCGGTCGTGCACCAATGTTTGTCTATGTGCGCATTTAATTCTCGCTTGTACGCTGAAGTAAAACGTCGTTAGGAAACCGTATATGCTCTGGACCAAAAAGACGACGATGTGAGTCAGTCACAGAAGGCTGTTTACCTACTTGCCTTCTAGAAAAACAAATGATCACAAGATACAGAAATCTAAATCCCAGATCAAAAGTTTGTAGCGCCACTGGTTTTTTTCTTTTTGTTAGAAAATAACAATAATCTTCTGCAGGCTACAGTTGACATTAAGAGTTATATTGAATGGAATAATTAATATTTTATACCAGACGAGTGTGTTACAATTAAGACGGCATACACAATATTCCCGTGGGACATATCATGCGTGCAATAGTTATAAAGATATTTTGGCATGTTATTCACAAAACCACACCATCAATTATTATAGTTAAATGAATAAAGAGCAATTATTTTCTTATTTCCTGTTTTTACAGTAACTTAATACTAATGCAATAGAAAACTAAGCTAAAAACATAACAAGTACAAACTTAAAATCTAAACCATTTTATAACTAATTATAAATAATGCAATTCTTGTGAATTCAGCCAGAGTGCAAATAAAAACATCTGTCTCACAAGCAATAACATTTAGGGTGCGCAAGAAACGCGTAAATGGTGCTTCTCTGAGTAAGTTCGTACGCGCCCGTTTGAACTAGACAAAATTAGATCGAAGGATTAGGATCATTGAAGTACCGAGGTAACCTTTTTAAAAGAGTATCGAAAGTTTTTACGCCGGCTTTTTATCTCGGCCTACACCCCCTGTTTTCTTTGCCGATGAAGGATCTCTACCGATTCAAATTTAATGACGTGGAATAAGTCATACCTGCTCCTTAGATCCCATAATAAACATATTTTCTTTTATTTTATTTCAGTGCAACAAAAAGATGGTTAATATGTTTTATTGTAGGGGACAATGAGTTAATTCGTTACAATGATACATTGCTCTTTATAATATTAGTATATATTAACATTGCATACGGGTAACGGGGACAAATAAAATTAATTGTCTTTAATGTAAAGGACAAAGCAAAATCTCGTCAAGTTACGAATCGCTATCAATTGTTAACGTATTAAGAGAATTTAATGTATTTTATATCTGTACAAAGAGTTATTTTAAATATTTAAGTATTAATTAATAATAATAATTTGGTCTTAAATGTAATTTTAAATTTTGTATGAAGTTGAAAAGTCTTTGTTCAAGTTACGATAAGAAACACGAGAATGCAATTTTACAAGTTCAACATACCCAAGATTTGCATAAAACGAATGAAATTGCTTTAGAATAATTTTCCTACAACGGGTTATGTAGATAAGCTTATTTCATCAATGTATTATTAATAAGGTAACGCTTTTATACATATAATATATTTATATTTATAAAAGAAAGTCGTGTCAGTTACTATTTATTCCACAAAACGGCTGTACTGATTTGGCTGAAAGTTGGTGTGGAGCTGAAAAACAGGAGACGGGCATAGTATACTGAATGTTATTTTTTATTCTTTTTTCGTGGGACATAAAACGTGGTATAATAAAACGCAGTGCGTACAGGACTACGTCCGTCGGGTCCGCTAGTAATATTTAAATTTGATAAATCCCCTGAACCTGACTAAAGTAAATAGAATGCATGAACCCGTAACAGCGGTGCAGATCATGCTGCAGTCGAACATGCAACCACTAAATCATTGAGGTTTCTAATTGGTTGGAGGTTGGGACATTTTTTTTGAAAAAGGTTAGTTAATTTTAACTTCTAGATGTTTGGAATTTGGTAGTGGTTCAACAGTCCGGTGTATCTGATGAGCAGGTAAAGCTTTCCTGTGCCTGTTGCCATGAGATTCGTCATGACGGACGTCCGTCTTATCTACTGAGAATATGACCAGTCTTAGAAATTGACCGCCATGGCCGGATCAGACTTGAAAACATTATACATATAATTTTACATAAACTAATTTTTTATTAAAATTTATTTCCCACATAATTATTATGTCTTAACCGTAACCACTAATGCGATAGAACTACACAATAAAACAACACTAATTAATTAATGAATACAGCGATAATTCTACAATTAAAATACATTTAAAAAATATTTATATACCTAGATGTTTTAACTAATTAGATAAGCAGCTCTTGTGAACTCAACAAGTGTACAAAAAAATAGATCCACCTCGATAGAAATCTTATTTATTACATGAGACACGCTTCGCTAATGAAGTTGGCGTGGCGTTACATACAAAAGTTGTGACTTCCGCTTCAGGTTCTTTCTTGGAACCCGTAGACCAGTCTCTCAATTATATCCACATTATCCTAAAATCCATTGGTATCCCAAATAAATAGGCGAGGCGTAGGCGAATCCTGAGGCGTAACTGGTAACGTAACCCAGAACCTAGACCAAACCAAAAAAATAAGTACAATAAATCCCTCATTTAACCTTTGCGTTGTTTAAGTCATCATTATTTTACAAAGCAATAAATCTACTATCATAAAAACATCTTGCGTGAAATGAGATGTAGGAAATTTAACGCATTATATACCCGTTAATGTCAGGAAATGCGGAAAACAGGATTCCCAAAATAATGAATTGCAGTTTTTTAATTCAAACCATTGTGCCATATTGTATTTTAATGCTGTAAGGTCATGACCATCTTTGGAGTCGCCGAATATCATTGACAGTCTTGAAAGTAATTATTCGAACATTTACAAATGACTTTGATTTTCCTTTTCGAATTTTGGAAAGATTTGTTTTTATTTTTATTTAGGATTTTAATTGATAATTTTAAAAAAATAATGTTCTCAATTAATACTTGTTCGTACGCTGAAGGAAAATATTTATTTTTTTACCTTAAACATACATTTAAAAAACACAGGTTACATACTACAAAAGTTATGAGGCAACGGGCGGCCTTATCGATAACAAGCAATTACTTCCAGGCAACCCTAGTATGCAAAGAGACACGCCTACTGAGGGTAAAGTATAAGAAGTGTATAAATAATTAACAAAACAAAACATAAATTAACATGAAACACTTGGAATATTGGTATATGTAGGTGGCCAATCACGAGGCTATAAAAGGAGATTCTTAAATAAATTTAAAGACTGAACTCGTCAGATATCAAGAGCTAAGGAGTTCCAAAGCAGAGGAGTGATAGAAAATATCATCATGAAATCGAAGCATCACACAACAATGTATAATGTCAGGCAAAAACAACGGACCTTCAACGGACGGGAAATTCATACGATTGTTTATGGTTTCATGTTCCAATGCGAGCTTTGTGCGCAAATTTCGATGCTCCCCGTCTACATAGAGAATGGTATATAAAGATTATGATTAGGAAATCATACGTATCCAATGAAATGGTAAATCAAAGCGGAGCTCTAATTGGAATTCGCACAAACCCCCAATTGTATACATACAACATATATACTAATAATTAAACAAGGAACTTTAATATTATCTCACGATATTCATAAATACTATTAGTAGTACTTAATATAATATGATTGATAGAACAGGAAGTTAAATTAGGAACTTCCTGTTCTATCAATTCCATTGCGGGTGGATTTAATATATGTATAGATA
This sequence comes from Pieris brassicae, assembly GCF_905147105.1. Classification (NCBI taxonomy): domain Eukaryota; kingdom Metazoa; phylum Arthropoda; class Insecta; order Lepidoptera; family Pieridae; genus Pieris; species Pieris brassicae. The sequence continues at coordinate 3,591,605 of NC_059669.1, forward strand.
TAGAGCAAATAGTACAAACTCATAAAACTGACTGTGGAACGACAGTTTTGAGTCCTGAATCAATCCCATGCAGAGCTGTATTATGTTCTGTTCTGAAGGGGAACTCGTATATGGAAATATATTTTTCTATCGAAATTAAATCTAAAACGAAATCAAATCTAATATAAAGTCGAGTAGTTTAAGTTTTATTTTGTTTCGTATATTGATCAGGAAATAGTACAACTATAGTACCTATTTATATCAATCGTTGGTAACAATGAATAAAAAACTAATTTGTAGGCAACTCAGCTCTAACAAACATTACTTTTTATGATCTATTTGTGATACGTCCATACGATTAAAGATTGTCATCAAATGGAAGAATGTATCTAGTAATAGGATAAAAGATAATTTTAATATTTTATTTATTATATTTAATAACAAAGAATGTAATATCGTTATAAATAATTTAAATACAAATTTATTAAAGATCGACGCTAATTTCTATAAGTAGATGCTAACTTTTTGAATAAAATTAATTTTAATATACCATATCGCAATAAAGGAAATACCATATCGAAGAGGAAAACCATTTGTTTTCCTCTTATTTAGAATGAATAACTATTCAATGTTGATTCATTTTTATTTCCGAGTGAGTAAATATAAATTTGACAGTCAGATTAAATGATTAATTAATAAGCCATTTCCAAATTGTTTTGCTTAAAAACAAAATTCTACATAGATTCTAAAATTGATAAAATTACTTCTAGATAAATCTGTTTGATTATTTCCTTGTATGTAGTAGTGTATATTATTCTTATCAAACTGATTGTTTGATTACCAGCCTGTTTTAATCTAAAAAAAATTATACTTCCTTAATCGATGAATCGCATAAAAAGTTTACAAGTTTTGTAGTAAGGATTTAAATTAGTTTATTAAGCCTGCAGAATTTCTGAATGCGTTTTATAGGTGATCTTAGGAATCATATTTATGCCATGTGTCTAACTTCCGCAAGCAGCTCGGGTGACCTATTCGACTCAGACGTGACGCTCATCTCCTCAACTTCTATACTCAATTCTTTTCTATCCCAAAACTCCCGCTTATCTTAAAAATAAATTTAAATTCTCAGGTCCTTATATGATACGCTCCTCTAATAGATGCTTTTTTGCTTCGTTTAGGATCTCCGCCATTAAATTGTGGAAGAAGCTGCCCAACCACATACAATTCCCTTGGCTTGACTACTTGCCATCTTTTAAACATTTCTTAACCATATCCTATCCTTTTCTTTTGTATTGCTCCGCAATTTATGAATCCATGAGATTAGACTGTTGGTTTTAGTTTGGTTATTTTTTTAATTGCTTTATTTTAGATAAAGGTTCTATTGTTTTTTTTTGTTATCCCTTACTAGGGTTGACTGGTAGAGATTGCATGTTAGCGATAAGGCCATTTGCAAGTTTACCACAGATCCTTTTTCAAGCTAGGTAAGCAAGCGCGGAAGGTGGACAGATAGAAGCAAATAACATGGTTCTAGGTTAAGTACCAGTAATAGATTTTTCTTGTGTGAAAGAAAACATCGGCTGCATTTATACTAATTTATACATTGTATGTATGTCAACTTTATAAACACTATGATAATTAGCTGTTTTTGCTGATCCTGAGCGAAATTGTATAACAAACTATTGAAAACTGTTGCTTATCGTATGACAATTGAATTCTTAAACCAAATACAATCGATTTTAACGGAAGGTTCATGCAAAAAAAAGTTGTTTTAATTAAACTAGTTATATAATAGCTTTAAACGAGTTGGGCAGGCACGACTTATCGGAAACCAATTATAAACGTTCGACGGAGGTATCTTCATTAATCAAGTTCTCGGTTAATTTAATTATTTTGATATCCTGATATTATCAATCAAATACCGCTTTGATCTAAAGACAAATTTAACTGAAATATCAATACTTCAGTTAAAATAGTGTTTGTATTTTTATTAATAATAAATTACATTCTGTAATACCTACTAGCTTACTAAGAACTCCTGGCAACTTATATCGAATGCTAGTTTAACTAATATTTATTATTACATTTACTATCTAAACAATGATGACTCGGCTACTAAATTTAATATTGACGACTGATTTAAGAATGGCCTTTTACTTATAAGTCTGTGATGCTCATATTTTAATGTAAGTTTGAACTTACACTTAATAATTCTTTGACCATACATCACAATTCTAGTGTTAGCTACTATGTTTTAAAGTTTAATTGAAGTAAGGTTTCATCGTCTATATATTTTACCTCTCAGCCCACACACACACATTGTTTAGTGTACCTGCATACCGTTAGGTCTACCCTCCATTTATTCATATAGGTAACAACGTACACTTATGAACAACAAAAATGAAAGACATAATGCTTCTAATTTAACATTTACTGTCAGTTCTCAGTAACCCAATTCCTCATAATAAAAAATAAAAGTCAAAAATCTTTTAATATTTATTTAATTCTATAATAGTCCTTCCATTTCCTTCATGAACTGCATATAAGCGTCATCTTTGGTTGGCACTTGTTTTGGCAATTCAGCCCTATGTATTGTTGCCTTGATCTCGGTCTTCGTCCTTTTATCTTCACGTTTGACACGCAACGCTGAAGGCACAAATCGCGTGACATCCGCTGACAAATTCCGGATTTGGGGCTTCGCACTTATTGTTGCACCTGGAAAGATGTTTTATATATAGTCAACAATATCGAAATCAATATGGACAGCTTAACAGCTCTAGGTGCTCATCCAAGGTACAGGTGTTCACACCCTGAAATCTTTCGTGAGTTCCGTATATCAAAATCCAATACATTATTGTCGTACGGGAGCCAGACTTGGCGCTTAGTTTCGTTTCTGTATATTAGGGTAAATGAAAATTTTCTAATAAAAACTTCTAGCATTTAATATTTTCAGGCCATCTGTCGTGAACTAATAATTAATTGGAGTAAAACGTGTTACTTAACTAGTAAGTCGAAACTTAGAAGGTGAATTATTTTTATCATAAATCCAACTATATTTTATTATTATATCAAATAAACCATGGCCAACAATTATTTCCATAACCAACAATCCCCAAACGCTCCGTAATTAGATCGACGTTGGGTTGTAAAAAATAAAAAGCACTACAAAAATATAACAATTAACAATAATAATATATTATTTTTACATTTAATATGTCTGAATCTGTTGATTGATGTCTGTTTACGATTTTAGAACTATAATTAATCTTTAACGTTTGTTTCGTAAGACTTGCGAATAATTATTGAAGTGAAGTAATTGTAAGCGTTTTGGCAAATCATCTATTGACGTCACTGATTCTAATATAAAACAATACTATATAAATAATACTTACTTTGTGACGCATCCTTCTTCTGAATCAGTTGAGGGGCAGCCGTCAGTACTGATACATGTGGCGGTGGGGGCACTAACGGTCTCATGAGCCGCGGAGGAGCACCAGGGGGAGGCCCAGGCGGACGTAACGGCCGACCGGGGAGACCGGGTGGGGGTCCAGGGGGCAACACAAGGGGCAGACCGGGCGGCGCTGGAGGCACCCCAGGTGGAACACCAGGAGGTGCACCGGGAGGAACTCGAAGCATTGGGGGACGTAGACCTGAAATAGCAGTTTTGGTTTAAAAATTATTCTTAAGTAATAAAAATATATTTTTGACAAATTAAACTAAATTACTTAACTCAAACTAACTTTTTTCATATATCGTATATACATCGTTTGAATGGTTTGATTGTTATAAATTTACAGTTTATATGTCACTGGCCTTAGTATATATATATGTGTGTTAATGATTTAATTATGTTCGACGTCCTGGTGGATAGAAAAACTGTGTACAGTTTGTGTTTCCACCACATCAACTTCCTTTATATTAAGTTCACTTATATCAGCAATAATAATATTGAGATGTTTATGTACATATTTTGTTTTTAACTATCCCTTTGTTTACTTTTGATGTCTTTCTTTATTTTTTCTCGCGTGTAGTTTCCCAACCTTTTACTTGAAACCGGCATAAAGTCAAAACTATTGCCATAATGTAAAAAGAAATACACTCATATACGTTGACAGTAACGATGTTAAACTAATTATAAATTTACATTTACTACCAGTTCGCAATTCAAGGGCGTAGAGCGGGCAAGAAGAACTGGCAAGAAACTCTCCGCCACTCTTATTAATCTACAAGTCTTGAGTTCATACAAATCGTTTGAACTGTAGCAAATCAATCCTAAGGATTAGGATCATTTAAATATTCGTCAAATTTATAAAAAGCTAAACAATATTATCACAATAATAATGTGGTTAGGTTAGACCAAATGTTTTGTTTTTTTTATTTTTTTTATTTATTTATTGTAAAAGTGTACTTAATATAAAGGAAGTTGATGTGGTGGAAACACAAACTGTACACAGTTTTTTTATCCACCAGGACGTCGAACATAATTAAATCATTAACACACATATATATATATACTAAGGCCAGTGACATATAAACTGTAAATTTATAACAATCAAACCATTCAAACGATTTAAAACTGCACGTAAAACGTCATAAACAAATCTAAACACTGACGCGCCATAGATAGCCGATGCAAGAAACCTGTTCTGCTGAAAGATGTTCTTGTCGAGAATTCTCATTGTTTATTACTGTTATTGTTTTTTTTTATCTTTTAGTTTCAGTTTTTATTAATTTTTATTAAAAAAAAAATTTGTGGCTGTTTGTTTAGTTTTTTTCCTTTGATATATTACTTATGTTCTAATGTAATTGATGTGTATGTGTTAAATTTGAGATGTCATATTTTTTTGTATTTTTTAGGCATACACATTGTTTTAGTACATTCTAAACGGTCAGACAGATAGTTAAACATTTTCGACGCTGCTTTATTTGAATCAAAATGCAAGCGACTTGATTGAATATCGATTCTTAATTAACTCTCTAGAGATTCAAGTAACTCTCTGATTTAACTACTTTACTGTGACATATATATAAATAAAAAATAGTATTAATTTAAACTAATACATAAACTAAAGAATTTATTTTATAGAATATACTTATTTTCATTTATATCTTGCTTAGATTAATCGTGGGGGACTTATAAAAACATAATAGTACTTTTTTTATTCTTACATATATTACTTATTGCTCAACCCTAAGGCAGTGCATTCAAATCACGGCTGAATTAAAGGACTTTTCTTTCTGTCTCTCGTAAAACATCGCAAGGAGTCTTAGGCGTATATTTTAGAACTTTAATCAGGGTAATTCTGATGAAATCTAGACTTGACTAGAGATGTTGAAACTTTTTTTTTATAAAGTTTGAAATATTTGACAGCAACACGACATCGTGACTCGAGATATGAATTACAATATAGACCCATAAATCGGCACAGAGTGCCTGAAAAACGATCTGGCAAGACTGAGTTGTAGCGCCAGTTTTGTTTAGCTGGAAGGGAAAATTACAGGAAGCTGTACCTGGCATTAACGGTGGTGGTATCATGGGCCGTACTTCCACCCCTGGTGGCTCCACGTCGACTGAGTTCTCGGGTTCACTGTCAGAGTCACTATCGCGACCGGCTTTAGTCCGCTTAAGTGCACTCAACCTGTAAAAATAAATAATAAAAAAATATGTAAACATTAAATAAATAAAAAGTAAATTAGTTCATGTAAATGCTTTTATATGCTTTAATATTATAGGATGTTATTTAAATAGCCATAAAAAAATCAAAATTAATAGAGATCAAACTATTTCTCATTTCAAATTCCAAAACAATAATCTCCAGACCCCGAAGCTATTCCAACCCCAAATAAACTAACACAGGCAAATAGTTGTAAATAATGTTAAAAATTAATATGATATTGTTTAGAAAATGCTTTTAAATGTATATACCGTGCATTCAAATCAGCAGCTCTATCTCTCTCTCTCTTTCGGTGAACCTCTTCCATCTCTTTCATAAAGTCATCAATATTCTGCCCAGAGAGAGCCAACATTCGTTGTTGTAGAGATGTGGGCTTTGGTGCAGCGGCAGCACCGGGGGCTCCAGGGACCCCAGGGGCATCAGCGATACCAGTAGCGTTTTGGGCACCTGGAGGGATTGGGCTGGGTGGGCTATCCTCATCCATTGCTTCGCCGTCAACATCTTCTGTCTGTCGCTTTTGTATGAACTATATAACCAAATAGTTTAAGAATATATTGAAATATGACAATTAAGACAACACATTAAGACGTGTCAATCAATCAATCAATGATAGTATAAAATGTTTGGTTAGGTATTTTTTACTTATACAATCTCCATATACTCTATGTCAAGCTCTCTAAAATATAAAATTACTCAAATTTGTTTGTTTGGTAGTAAAAATATTTATTTGGTCAAAATTAAGCAACACACAAAAACACAATAAGGGTTCTAAGATATTCGCTTCGATTTCTGAATGTAACCATTTAACTAAAAAGGGCTCCAGCTTTAAGTTGCTGTAACCAACAACATAAGTTTTCTGTGGTGTTTGATGTCACAAAGCAACATTTCATTCCTACGACAAATCTGTTTCATTTCTTAACTATTCACTTTCCCTAAACTAATAATTCACACACACAGAAGGTATGGTAAGATTCACAAACAAGACAATGCAAAATATGACCCCCGTATGTCAAAGTCCAATATGCTTTTAACATACAAGAGTCACACTCTTTTGTTTTTTAAACTTAGATACGCTACAGCTTATAGCTTACATTAATTCCCGGTGGTCCGTCATCAGCAACGTCAGAGAAACGTATGGTCTTCTTTTCAGATATGCTTAACTTGACAGCCTCAGCGAGTAACAATCCATAATCAGGTGGTGGACCTGGGGGAACCCCTGGGGGCTCTACACCTGCTGGTCTTTCCTGAAAAGTTTGTTGAATCTTCAGTTAAAGTTGACAAAATAGTTTATGTTGTCACTAAAAGATGTTCATTAGTAAATATTATAATCCCCAAACTATTAACTATTAATAACTCCTACATATGTCGCAACAAGTGTTAAGAATACTTAATTTACCTCTGAAACTATATAAAAAACTTACACTTGTTTATATCTTCTATATGATTGAGAGTGAAAAATAAATATTCGTTTTTTTGAGTCTAATCTCCTATTCAATTTTAATTAGATTAAATTTTGCATTTAACTTCCCTAGATTGCTTGGGGTTGGAAGACCCATTTCTAAGAAGTTCCATTTCTATATTTATTACATTAATAATTGAACATATTTGCATGTGAGTTTTCTAAGACATTTAACCAATAACAATTGTCTAGATGGAAATTAAACCAGTCAATTAAAGTTAGTAATGCGTTTGTTTTTATGGCTATTTCCATATAAAAGATAACATTCTTTACATTTAAATAGATTTCAGATATTGCAAAGTGGTACAAATTAAGTCCCCGTGGCATTCATATAGTAGTGATATTTTGAATAACTTGACATATAGCCTCTATGACATTATAATATAAAAATTGTTTGTGGCTTTGTCTTTGAACTAGTAGTATAAAATAAATACATACTTTATATGCAGAATCCTTCTTTAGAATTGGTTTCATAGGTACACTTGGATGTAATGTATCAGCTGGAAGTGGTATTTGTAATGGCAAGTTTCCATAAATCAAGTTATCAGGGACCTGTAATAATGTAAATGGTTTAAGATTTATTGTAATTGACTATAATAATGATTATTCAGGTGTTTTCATTAAAATAAAAAAATAATTCTCTGAACTGATTTTGTGTTTCATTCCTTTTTGACTAAATAACAAGATAGTACAAGACTTCAATTTTTTAATAGGTGTAAAGCTATATATATTATTAAAGCTATATTTATTACATAACTAAATTGGACTCAAAAATTGGTTTGTATACCATTTTTTTTACTATATATGTAGTTATTATTACTTAAAGAGAAACTTCATGCTTACCAACACTTACATTATACAACTTTACTTTAAAATAAAAGTAATGTTTATAGGATTAAAGTAATAGACTTGAAAATACCTATGTACTGTTGAGTGACATACACAATAGTAATTGATATATATTTTTACTGCCTCCATTTAAATATAAAATTTATATGAACTATACTTATTTTTTTAAATTAAAATTTAAAAACTATAAAACATAAAATTTACCTGTAGTGTTGGTAAAGGAATATCATCAACTTGCACTGATTGTGCATGTTTCACAGATTCATAATAAGATATCAAATGAGCTCTTCTTTTCTCATACTCTACTTCTTGACGTTTTAAGTCAACCCACTTTTCTGGATCATCCTTGTACTACAAACACAAAGAAAAACAACTAAATTAATTATTTGTATATCTTTAATTCTAATTGATAATAGAAATAATAACAGCTTTATAGAAAATAGTCTATAAAGGCAATTAAGATTCTCCTCACTCTCCAGTATGAAACAAAAGAATTAGGACCATCTGTACTATATAAAGATGTAATTTAATTAACTAAGAATGAACCTGTCATGATTACTTACATACATCTTTAACACCCTATCAAATGTTTCCTTTAACTTTTTTCTCTTCTCTTTCAACACTTTTTCATTCAGCGGCGAGGGTTGTAATACATTATATTCTGTAAGTTAAAAAATTACTTTCATATTACATATAATCTCTTATCATAATAAAATATTATGTATATCTAGATGATGGATAAACCATTATTACTGAGAATTACAAAAACAAATCTATTCACATCAATATGACTTACTAAGGTGGTAGAGTTTATTTTAACTACACTGATGCAATACAATTTAAAAAGAAACTAAGCCAATTTAGATAATACATTAGTTTCAATATTGATTATAAAAGTGTATGAATAATACTATTAAGTACCCATTTCATCGATTTTTTGTAGCTCATCCAGAATCTGTGTGGGATCTTTCATTTTGAGGACTGCTGCCCTGACCATTTGTCGTTGTCGTTTATTCTTCTTCAGTTCCTTCTTTCGTGCTTCCTTGCCTTGAACACAATACAAATAAGTTGAATAATTTGTTTATAACCAACAGAATTATGAGATGCTTATACTTACGAGCTTGATCCGTGGGATTCATGTATTTACCACTCTTGGTGGTATTTATTGATCGTCGACCCATTTTGATTTGATATATTTAAACAGTATAAGAAATAAAATTTTATTCGCTTTCAATATAATAACAATTTTTATCACATTTATTTGCAAACTCCTAGCTTATAGCTCCATCTCCTTCACAGACTAGGTAGAAATACAGCTTTCGGCAGATCGTATATGACAACCCACGGAGTAGAACGGTACATATTAATTTCAATCGACGTTTGAATATTATTGTAGACTGTTTAAATTAAATTTGTTATCTGTCATTATTTCCACAGACTAAAATTTAATTTTTGTAATCAATTATTATTTTGTCGGGCAATATCTTCTTACAACGCTGTTTAAATATATTGCGCCAAAAGTCCTAAAGAATGTTTCTTAAAATAGATAATAAATAAAAATATATATAGAACGATTTTTTTCTTTAACCGTCACTAGGTAGATTATTTGTAATGTTTAAATGTTGTATTATAAAATAATAGTAGGTATGGATTGAACATTGTCTTTGGTTTTCACACGTAATACCATTTGGAGAAATTATATTTATCGGATATAAACGAGAATTTATTAGATTATTAACATAATTCAATTTGAATTTGTAGAACAGTTATATTTGAAGTATATTATTAAAATGACAAATACGGATGTATGCATCATTAGATTCTCTACTGAAAATTATTTAAATCTTGAGTATTCAGTAATCACAATTTAATAAAAACTTCGGAATTCCTTTTAATTTTTATTCTAATAAAGTATAATATTATTGCCTTTACTATAATCTTGTATCGTAATCAAACATATAAAATCAGTTATCTATAGGGTACGAACGTACAACAACAATAAAAGGTTTATTACTGTATTTTTTGAATACATATTCGCCGTCTCATTGTAAGCTATAAAAACATACGTTGTGGCTTTGGTGGTAGAAAGCAAGTCTACATCAAATCTACTGAATATCTATTATATATTCTAGTTTTGCTAGCACTGCGTCTGCCTAGCGCCAGACTGAATATATAGGTGCTTGGATAGTATTTTAGTATTTACGCGAGACGACGGCGGCGCTTGTATTACGTATATCACGTACTACGCCAAACACACACAATGACAATTTTACGAGACATCAACTACGTCTGCACAAATACGTATAATCAACTACTCACTGATTTCATTCATGTATTGAAACTAGACCTCTGTTTTTGTCTCTTTCTGTCTAACTACTTTTTAGGAGGTGTGAGTGAAATGGGGACAATGTTGCTGACGGTAAGGCGCTGTGAACTAATTCGTCGCGTCTCTCGGCTCGAGCCGCAGTCGTAGTCTCGCTCGCTCGTCGCCCCTTCGGCCTCCGGCCTCGCGCAGTGGCAAAGAACGCGTTCAAAGCGTGTGTTCGACTTTCTGGTAGCGCCAAACGCTACAGCGTGTCTTTAATCATTGATGCAAAAGTTCCACGATGGTTGATCACAACGAAAAAATATTACAGGAATTGCTTAAGAAACCCGGAAATCAAGTGTGTGCAGATTGTGGAGCCGAGGGTATGTTGAGTGTTTAATAATGATTCATTTCGCCTTGTAAAAGCGTGGTATTTCCATGGGATGGTGTATAGGCGGGGGGCGTAAGTGCGTCCATGCTCTGGAGTTCAGTGACCCCAAAGTAAAATGCATTCATTGAAAACAAATCGTCGACATCAACTGGTAAGATAGATTACTATTCTGAATGAAAAAAAGTCATAAGTTATCGTTGGTTTATGCGGCAGAGCAAACAGTTTCCGGTTATAATTCCGTAGAAGGAACGCTTAATGTAAATTGATACCTATACGTAGCGAAATGGTTAATATTTTGTTTTATACGTTCCATTTTGTAATTCTACTCCTAGGATCAAAAAATTATCTAACCAATTAACAAATAAAAAGCTTTACCAATTTAACAAAAGTATCTACTAAATAATATATATAAATATATTTATTGGCCAAAGGACATGGGCTAAATTTGTTCTAATTCTAGACAGATGAAGTCGTAGTAAGTCTAGTTTTGTTTGACTATGTACATTAAAGCCTCTACCGTCACTGATTCTCATAGACTTTAAATAATGATTCATACAACATACATACATCACCTTTATTTTATTATTCTTATCAATGCTTCACATATTTTGAGCTTTTTCGTTAATAGCAGATTTTCCTCAAATTGATTATAAACAATAATTGTTGTTACGTTACATTATTTGTTTATGTTTAAATATATACGTTTAATAAATGAAGTAGAGACACAATTATTTTCTCTAATAAGACGCACCAATTATTTATAAAATATTGTGTGCAAAACCGATGTGAAGTTAGGGGCGGGCCGCTAATGCCATAAAAACCTTTAAAAATTCCGCGAAATTCATGACTCAGGTATAGAATGTTCCAAGAATTCCATTTAAAAGTGAAAGTAGGTAGACAAAACATTCCTTTGCTCTTGTTTATTTGTATAGATTTTAATACCTAATGTATAGGTATTAAAATTGTTCTTTCTCGTTGGTCAATTAACTATACTATATATCTTCAGAAATACTTATATCACGAAATAATTATTTGTATTGTTAATGACATACCGAACTTATTATCCATATACCTATCACGTGGTTTACATATGTTTGATAAAAAAGTAATCAGCTGTTTCTAGCATGAGTAAAATGATTTTCTTAACAATTCCGAATCTTTACAATTTTTACCATATTTGGTAATGTTCTGCAATTTGATCTACTTTTCTGTAAATTGATCCAGTTTTTGTGTGCGAAACATTTTAGTAGAGATTTTTATATTTTCTTTCGTTCGTTCTTTCTTCTCGTTTGTAAACTTATTTAAAAGGCCTATACTCGGAATCGTTCATTAAGAGAGCCGTTAACTCTTAATTAAGATATAATACATATATTTTTTCATTACACCACGTCATATATATATATATATATATATGACAATTACGGTGAACATAAAATTAACAAAAACATAGAAAAATAGAAATATAAAAATGTCTACTTTGTAATGAGTTATTTAAAAGTATAATCTCTTAATCCTCCTTCGCATGCTGCTATTTCCATCTCTGATCATCTTCAGCTCGGCGGCGTCAGAGACATTCTTATTGCCTTTGTGATGCTTGGTCAGTCGTATATTATTAAATAAAATAGCAAGCTTTAATTATCAAAAGTAATATTCTATAGCAATAGAGACTAAATTGCCAGCCCTAAACCTGACACAATTTCATCCTCTGATATGTCTTGTTCGCTTTAACGTTTTTTTTTTAAATTTAGAATAAATATACTAAAATCATACTTTGTATAAAACCGGTTTTGAAAGTATATAACGTAAACAGTGACGTTTGGAGCCCTGTGTTTTAATTTTCGAATTATCTATGTCTATCTAATAATAAATTAAAAATGTAATATAAAACCTTCATGCTAATTTAATTAATTAAAAAACGGATTTATTTTTGTGACATTATCGGATGTAAGTTATCAATTTCGTTTTGACATTAATTAAGCAAATCGATTATCGTTCGCATACTTTAATTCTTAATTACAATACTTTATCAATGAAAGTTCCTAAATGTTTTCGTTCTCGTACCTACTATGAGTTTCTTATCGAAATCTTCTATATATTTTTATATAAATTAACGCGAATGGTATATGTTCTGTAACGTTGCTAAAAACCATTATAAAAACATTTATATATATTCAAATTATTTGCGACTGCTCACGAACCTTTTTAATTAGTATCCATTACAGAGCTTCAAAAAAAGCCCCGCGTGCGTCTGTGACGAACGAACCGACTAACGGGTGATTCATGTACTTGTTGTCTGTCAAACTTTCGAGTGCCAGGTGCTAACTGGAGCTGGAGACTGGCATGAAGGTATTTCGGGATGGGCTACCCGACATGTTGCTGGAGCCCAGATCGCAGCTGGCATAAAATTGTCAAATATGTCAGAAAAATATATATAGCACAAGAGGTCTATTAACGTGGGTCAAGCGGTACATAATACAACATTATGAACGCTACTTATTCTTGATATATTCGATAGGGCTTATTAATAAATAAAAGCGTTGCTAAGCATCCATTAGGTCCCTAATCTGAATTAAACGAATAAGAATCTTTAAATAACTAAATACTATATAGTTGAATTTTTCTTCTCTTATTTGGAAGAATTTTTTTTTAAAAATTCGTAAATTATATGTTCACCGTAACTGACATATATTTTAAAAGCAAATTATGTATGATAGAGTGTTAATACATATATTATATATTACTCGTAGTCGTTCATTAAGAGTTGTAGCCGTTAACTTTTAATTAGCGATACGAGTATAAGGCATTTAAATGTCCACAAAAGATCCAATCGGACAATGATTCATTTCCAGCTGTGATTTTAAATCAGTAGTACTAATGAGTCTTGTATATGTTGTATCTAAGTTACACGGTTCTTTATATTATTATAAATATAAAGGGATAATTGAATGGTCTAAACACGGGCTTCTAATCATCCGTCAAAATCAAAAAACCATTTGACGCATAGAGTCACGCTTGGATTAGTCTCTGAATAAGCAATATAGTATTAAACTTAGCATTTGTGGTCACACTGATCACAAGTCGTCGAAACGTCAAATTAATAAATTTTGTAATGTATTTTTGATTATAGCCGATACAGAGGATATAACCATTTAATATGTATAATAAGTAAAACTTAACATTGGGAAAGAAAATCACATTTTGTAATAACTATAAAAAATCGTATCAGGGACGTAAACGGACCCTTTTATAAGTAAAACTGGTAATCTTATAAAGCATTTAAATAAAGTTTAAAGTGAATACATAATTCACACTAAATATTAAATTATACACTTATCCAATTAATTATATCTACATTAATCTTGGCAAAGTTCATTGACATTTAGTAAACTTGTGCCGATATTAAATTAACACTTGAAAGTGTAGGTAATTACTAATTCACTATCTCTCTGTATTGTAGAGTTCTAACTGGCTATAACCTGTTTAAAAGATAATTATCAGCAATCGCAAACCATAATTTTCATGAATTATTTTTTCTGTTTTTGCCTTTGTTTTCTTCGGCAGTTTTTAGTTAGATTTTTGGCGAAATCATTTCACGTCACGTGTGAAATTGACATGAAAACTTAAGAACGCGCAGCGCTAACCCGATCCATGCAACTCCCTCACAATCGAGTATCCCGCAATATCACAGCAAACAACTCCCGTGGGGACTATTTGTATCGAAGAAGTCACATGTCATTACAACAATATAATAAACGGAAAAATGCATCCAACCCGTAATTCCGACTTAAACCATTTAAATTCTTGTAAAAAACAGTTTTAAAAGTGTATATATCGATTTCGTGTTGATTAACGATCGTAATTCGCTATTCGAACGTGCGAGAAGATCCACCCACAGCTGTTACGACCAAAACATTGCTATTTACGACGACTATGAACACATTGAAGAGGCCACGGACGCTTGTGTGCGTCACTGTGCGTGACGCGTAAACATGTGATGGCTATTTTCTTCATCGCTCAATGCAACCTGTGTATTTAGAATTTTAACTGATTACTAAATAAACACTCTACGGGAGCCCCTATTTTCGGAGAACCACCGCGGAGTTTTGCGTGAGTTAGCTGCTAACTTTTTACGCGGTTTAATCAATAAATAATAAAATGTTACAATAACAACAATTAGTACAAGGCTATTACGATTATTCCATTAACGAATACATATTTATTTAAAATACTCAATCTCCTGTACTTGACGCATAGTACCAACAAAACGAGAAGAAATAAATTATTTTGTTTATCCAATGCAATGGCCTCGGGGCTATCTTGAATACTTATTTGCCTTCAAATACCATGTTCCCTTGATGTGATGGGACTTTCCCCAATATTATATTCGTAGCTTTGGTCGTGGAGCGTTTGGTCTTTCATCGTTCTTATCATAATGACTAATAACACATTTATAACCTAAATCAATAACAACACGTAAACAACGATAACAAAAATAAAAGAACATAAAAGAAATAAATCCTTATTGCACTTTTAGTAAAACCGATCCCATAGTTTTGTATGCAAGTTCGATGAAGCGCGCTAATGTCGCAACCTTGAAATCTTGCGATATAAAAACTCATTATCAGCATTGCTATTATAAGTGTAAGGCCCCTTATCTGTACGTCCCTAATTGCTATTGCTATTTTCGTTACTCATGGTTTTCAATGACGGGCGATTGAAGCCTGGCTGATTGAAGTCATTAGGTGAACTGTGTGTAACTTAGTATATGTTTTAAAATAAATAACCATGCTAATCCAATGAACGGTCACATAAATATAACACTTTAGTCATGATTTGCAAAGACCTCTCCAAACAGAGCCATAGCATAAACTGTCTTCGTACAGAATTTATTTGATATATTAATTATAGGAATCCGGCAGGTTGAATGTCAGGTTACCGATTCCTAACCTACGTATTGCACCTTATTCATATAGGTATCTAAGTACATATATGAACGTCAACAGAGACCCATACCTGTGTATGAAACAGATTCAGAGGCGACCCAACCCAATATGTGTACCCAACACATAACATAAAAATATTAGTAAAATACAAGTCATTATTTCTAACTTGTATTTTACTTTTTATTTACTTGAGGCTTGCGTACTCTATTTTTCTATGTATTCTGTGTGAGGCTGTTTGTACTAACTTATATTTCGCAATGTGCCTGATTCTGCTGTAGTTTTTTTTAAACTAATTAATTGTATAACAAAACATTTTGTTTTAAGAATGTAAGTAAAAATAATTATATCGCTATGACTACACTATTAATAGTTCGTCATTGAAAACATTTCTACTGATTAAGATTATCAATTACCTTTTAAATTATCGGTATGACTAACCACAGATATTGGTCGGTAAGTCCCCGTAACAGTTGTATTATTTTTACTTATGAATATTCAGACAAGTTTTGGACATATTAAGGAATAATTAAGATCCCTGGAGTGAGATGAGTATGGAATTACTTCCGGTCCGTCTCGCTTCTTCTCTACCTTCCTTTAAATTTGCTGTACAAGCCTCCATATCCATCGAGTAGTCCACATTGTTAACCTAACCTTTCTTTTTTTTGTCTCTATCACTGTCTACAAGTTTTAATTGCTTTGTTTTGTTCCCTTGCGGGATAAGGTTACCAAAGTTATAACTAGAATGAATCTTAACCAAACCCGTGACTCGAATTTTACCTTTGAGCTCTAATCTCAGGATCATAGGGTGAGATTCGGAAATGAGACATGGCGCGAACTAGAACTTCCATGTGTCAAAATTAAATACAAACATTTTTGACGTAATTAGGCTCAGTGCTAAGAATCGTTTGGTATCTTACTTCTTTAGAGTTTTGCTATATAAAATCCTTGGTTACCGCGAATACTTAGTACACATTTTAATAAACCTCAATCTCTCGCTGACTGCTCAAGGGCCCTCGAAACGTCGAGTTATGTAAATAATGTAGTAAATTCGCGCTTATATCCGATAAAGAATTTTATATTAAAATCTCTGAATGCATTAAGGCATTTTGATACGAATCTGCATACACAGTTACAAGAGAATCTCGCATCTGTTAAATGGTTATCGGGTTTGAACTTTTGGGAGTTCGTACTTATCATATTACAATTCCTTTATTCGGCTTTTAAGATATTGATTGCCAAAGATTTAACACCTTTGTTGTTCATTTAGATATTTTATTGCGACTTAATAAAAACGTTTTCCGTTGGTACTTTTTTTGGACTTGATAATTAACGCAATTAAAACAGACCGCGAAAATAAATTTGTAAGTTACTTATTTCATGATGTGTGAATTCCGAGGTGAATGACCTCAACAATTTATCTAAATTAATTGCTACAAACAATTTGTTTTTACGTAAAATGAAACGTTAAGTCGAAATTGAGAATAATTTAGTAAAGCATACAGTCTATCGTGTGAAAACCGGCATGTCTACATCTGTGTTCTAGAACGTCAATCAAACTTAACCCTAGTTTCAAGAACCGTCAAACCATTTCTTCTGTATGAAGATTGACGTATTTGACATCGCCCAAGACTAATATAAATAATAATTAGAATATGGACCTTAGAGACGAAACATTACAAGACGCGGGCCAGGCAGAGAAGGCATAGACAAAAATCCATAAAGGGCTGTGGCGCCACCGAATAATCAATAAGTATTAATAATGTCTATAATCACAATTTAAAAATACAATTATGTAAAACTTGTTATGGTTCCATCTGTATTAATTCCGTCGTATCACGTTCTATATAGCCTCGGGAAATAGACTTTTTTTTTTTGTTAGACATCGTTTTTGCAGAAATTCATGTCTTCTATAATATATTGACTTTGCTCTATTGTGAATAGTTTCCGCAGGGTACGCAATATAGGCATTTTCACACCTTGAGTTACACTATTGTTATTTCACACAGAACCGTACCTTCGTATTATTCTATAGTCTATTCATCATAACGAAGGGTTAAAATAGTTTTTTAATCGGTCCAGTAGTTTAATATTTTCTCTTAATACCAGTATTGATTATATTATTGTCTATGGTTGCTAAACATGCAAACTATTTATTTATTATGGAGTTATAACAAATATTTGATGATTTGCAGAATAACAAAATTGCTTATTACATTATTGTTACACGTGTTATTTTATTGCTGATCTCAAATAACACTTAATGACTTAATTATGTAAACATGCTAAATTTATGTGAATGCAAATCTATAAAATTTGCTATAAATTATGCCTAAGAGCGCAGTTTCGGCAGTGTTGTGTTCAGGGTGTGACTCTCATCCTTGAGGTCATAGGTTCGATCCCCAGCTGTGAACCAATGGAATTTCTGTCTATATGCGTATTTAACATTCGCTCGAACGGTGAAGAAAAACATCGTGAGGAAACCGGCATGCCTTACATCCAAAAGGTGTAAAGAAGTCTAAGGCCCAGAACTAAAAAGGTACTTTTATTGCCACTGGTATTTTTATTGATTATGATATCAGCTATTATTCAATTAAATGATGAAACTTTAAAAGAAATAAGATATGCATTCGATAGACTTATCTATTGTGTCCCATCAAAAATTCTTCAATAACCCTGGCATCCTGCATATTTACCCGAGATAAATCATTGATAGCTAATATCATTGTAGATGTAAATAAATACTATAATATTTAAGCAGTTTTTAGTAATAATATAACATACACAGCCATTCATACTCACACACTCACGAATACTTAGGCATACACGATTTTATTTATATTTAACATTAAGACTATTATTTAAAAAAATATTTATCTTATATTTCTTTGAACATGAACTACGGAAGGGTTGTAATCTAGTTACCCACAACCCCAGTCTTAATTACACAACTCCCTAGTGTGGGGACTAGCATCAGACCAACTTTGCCACAACCATATTTTGTTATTGATAAAGTTTCTTAAGAAAGATTTGACGCTGTATCTTATTACGTATTCATTGACGTGATTGAATTACAACTGCTTTAATTCGATTATTAATATAATAATGTTAATTACGAGTAAATTGAAAAGAAGTGTCTAGATATTTACTTCTCACAGCGTACCTAAATAAAGATAAAATGATGTATATTAATTTACTTTTCATAAAATATTTCAAAATATTTACACTATTTTACTACCATCACCAATGGTTATGCAGCCCCTGGTGGGCCTGTCCAATTGCGCACCCTTATTGTTTCAAGGTCCTTGACAAGTCCATCCCACCAATCCAGCCTCGGTCTACCGGGTTTTCTCTTACCATCATGTTGTGAGAGAACCTTGGGGTTATGTCGTTCGCCTTTCGGTGCACAAGTCCTAGCCACTTGAGTCTGTTGCACGATGAATTGCATTATGAATTGGACGATGTTGGCCGCGTCTAGGATGTTACAAAGTTCTTTATCGTAGCGGATACGCGAAATACCGTCTTCGCATACAGGACCAAACATTCTTCTAAGAATCTGCCGCTCGAAAATATTCTCCATATTTTCGCTCTCTCTCTCCCTTGCCATAGGGGCCAAGTTTCAGAACCATACATGAGCACTGGTCGCAGCAGAGTTTTGTACACTGCTTGTTTGTATATTGCTTCGAATCCTTTCTAAAACTATTTTACTACAATATTACTTTAATTACGATTTATAAATTTAAGACGAAAATGAGGAAATAGAGCTTTGGCTACACAGACGAAAGTAGACGGCGTGTGTCAGGCACTTAAGGCCCTGGTCACCTATCCTACTTGTGTACGTAATGGAACTATCTCTATATAGATACAAATATATATTTGTTTTGGAGCGCTCGCGACCAACTGGATTTGGCCCTACGTAATTTAACACACGGCTTTAATATTTCAGATCCAGACTGGGCATCATACAACCTCGGTATCTTCATATGCATGCGATGTGCCAGCATACATCGTGGAATGGGCGCTCATATTAGTAAGGTCAAACACTTGGAGCTCGACCGATGGGAGGATTCACAGGTTCATCGTATGAAGGAAGTTGGTAATGTTGCCGCAAGAAATAAGTATGAGGATCGTGTACCGCCCTGCTACAGACGACCAGCTAAGAGTGATCCTCAGTGAGTAATTAAAAAAAAAGATTTTAGAAAAGAAACAAAAATTACAAAAGCTTTTAATTGCTCTCGTAAGAGTTTGTGGGTTTATACAAATAAACCTGCAACGATCATAAGTCGTTAATAAAACATTTGTAAAAAAAATATTTGATATTTTTCACTTTTACGAACCAAAACACAACCGGAAAAAAAATTAAAAGAATAGAAAACAATATTTGTAACCGATACTTAACAGTCTTAACAAATATAATTGTGCTATAATTAGTGTTGATATTCTGTTATAATTCTGGTAAACTTAGATCTTAATAACAAAAGACTATCAATAAATTTTAATATTCTGAGATATTTATAGAGAAAGAGTTCCCAGTTAATTCAAAATCTTCAATTTTCCAGTCACGCCTATCTCTAATGTTGTTTTCGCAGAATATGAGTATTTTTGCATTGTACACGTCAATGATGGTAAAGTTTTAAATAGACAGCTCTATACAAAAAAAGTATCATTGCACCGTTTTAACAATAACGACCGTCTCATAATCACAGAGTAAACACAGAAATAGACGAAACTTTAGTTAAATAGTGCAATACTGATTTTCACTTTATAAATAAGGGTTCTTGATTATAAATGGAAGTATGTTGCTAAGCTAATTCGGATGATAAACTATGATATTTTTTGAGACTAAAAGAAGAACAACTTTTCAGGGTACTCATAGAACAGTGGATTCGTGCTAAATACGAGCGAGAAGAATTTTGCCATCCAGAACGCCAAAGCTACCTCTCTGGCTCTATGGAAGGTTTTCTGATGAAGAGGGGAAAAGAAGACAGCAGATATCAACTAAGGAAATTTGTTCTAAATGAAAACGAGGACACTTTAAAGTAAGTAGTAAGTAAGTAAGTAAGTAGATATATAGCCGTGACTCGTCGATTATATATCTAAAGAACAAGCTACGAAAATGGCTGCTTAGTGAACGAATGATTTAATATATTGATTTCAGATTGTAGCTATGGTATTAAATCTTTACTTAACTCTTAATTAACGATCCTGAGTATGGTTTGACAACTTGCTAGTTGGGGCCAAAATATGTATATACATTTTTATTAAGTGCGCTTCATTAATCTCAAATGAAATGGTATTTAATTTAGCATGGCCTTCATCCATTCGTAATTTAAAGAAAATCATTTAAAATGCATGTTTCATTGTCATTCACATACAGCATATCATATTTAAAAGTAATAGTTAATTAAACCGACTTAAAATACCTATAATACCAATTTTGAAGTAATTCCAATATTGGAATGTAATATTTCCAGAAATTTGTTAATACATGCGGAAATTTACACGTACATTATGTTTTTGAATTCCGTAAAAAAATTCGAAATTAATATAACATTAAAACCACAAACTCTAAATTACTATTGTGTTGATTATCAAACAATCTTTATAGTTGCGGGACCGTCTCTATTCATCGTTTCATTATATGATGAAATATTTATCTATATCATTATTTTATCTGTTACCAGCCAATGTCAACAAACAGCAAACATTGTTTACCGAATTGCCAGCGCGATAAGAGATTACGATATCTCATACCTAATTAGTTTTCCTACCTACAGAATACCAACGTCACGACAAAAAATTCCACGTTTCAAAACGTCATCGCCAATATTTACTCTACGTAACGCCGTTATTGTAACCAGGTGTAAAATTTTAATACAATTATCGCCCACGGTTAGCGAGGCATGTATAAAACGACGCCTTTAGAATTTTCTCGGGTGGAAGGATAACCTATTGACGTCATCAGAGCCTACGCAATCGTACAAAAGGCAATTTTAATACTCTATAAACAACTGTTAACGATTTATTATTAGAGCCTTGATATTTGCATAGTTGATATAAATAAATGTTTTTTAAACTTATATACATCCGGGTTAAATAAAACTTTAAATATCGGTATTTTAGAGGAAATCGATATTGGTTCAACGGTATAAAACCAAATGGTTTGCTAAAACCGGTATTAAACGCATCGAATGCTCGGAATCGACACATCGGTCGCGTGCGAATTGACGTTCTTGTTCGTGATTGGTGGATTCGACGTCACCATGACCTTGAGATACACCAATCATGGTCAATACGTAAAATCCGTTTGAAACGCGTCTAAAATCAACCCTGTCCTTTGCACGCTCTTCTATAAGAATTTCAAACAACGGAATGGTTCCTAGGTATCAGCGCCCTACTGACGCTTGTTCTGGTGCAACGGGTTGTCTTGGCCGTTTATTCAATCGGCTACGACTCAAAAACTATCGTTTGAGGTAAGATGAGTATTGACGATTCAAAATTTATAGCATTGTGTACAAAACATGTCAGGAAGAGTTCTAAAAAATATTTAATGTAATTTTAGAATTCGTTTGCCTTTCAAAGTACGAAAAGTCCTATTAAAACCATGAATACCGGTAATAAAACGAAATCATAACTACTCTCTTTTCAAAATGCGATCAATAATTGATGAGAAAAGTCTATATTGTCCAACTCATGCCCTCGTCAGCTTTCATTATCAATAGCATGCTTCGATCGATCACAAAGCTTAAAAATGGTCTAATAATTAACGTTTTTCAGCGGCAGGTAAGTTAATGAGTATGTGATCTTTGTACAATACCAAAGATCAGATAAGAGTTACTTAAGAAATTTATAATGATAGTTCTTCAACTATATTCGCCACTATTATTACTAAATACAACGTCTATTAAATGAGTATAGAACATCTTATATGTATATAATATTACCCATAACTTTACCTTTGCCTACGCCTTCGGGAAAAAGGCGTCAGTGTATAGATAGAAAATCTTATACCTTTATGCCTTTAAAAAGTAATATTCCCTCATAACCACTATATTATTTTCTTTATAGGTACCACGTAAAAGAGAACAAGGAACCCAAGGGCATCCTAAAGTTGTCTGAACTTAACGTTTCTTTCGCCCCAGCGAAGATCGGTCACATGAATTCTATGCAGCTCACATTTATGAAGGAAGGCTCAACTCGACACATCTACGTGTATCATGAGGACGCCGAAGTAATTAATTGCTGGTTCGTATTTTTAATATAGTAAATTATACTTACAAATTCAATTATAAAAAAATCACACAGGATGTCGCTTAAAAACACACTGTTATCTGTGTATCAAAAGACGGCTGAATATTAAAAAGTATTCTAGAAATAAAGCTACAAAACTGTCTATATAGTCCAGTGGTTTTTGAGTTAATAAATATAGATATTGTATTGTCTTTTGTTAAAATAGCTTTTACACATTAAGAAAAACACTTTTTAAACGGATTAACGCTATGTATTAATATTAAAACTTATAATTATTTACATAATTCTACATTTAAAAAAAACCGTCGTCGTACTTTTCAGCGTGCGTGGTCACGGTGACTGAAGACAAACTGGTGTTAAATGTCAAAAGTAAAATTTAGAATTATGTAAATAATTATAAGTTTTAATAATAATACATAGCTTTAATCCGTTCAAAAAGTGTTTTTCTTAAATATAAATATTTCCTATATGTATAATACATATATAAAAACACCAAATAAAATACGTCTATGCACTAATCCGATTTAAATACCGTTACCGGTATTTTACAAACAATTAATGTTCTTAAATAATAAGTAATGGCGATCATTCGTTCGTACGTACCATTCATTATTGTTCACAATTATTTGATTACATTAGTATGTTGTTAATTGTTAGTAGTTTATTTAGTCAATAGATGACGTTAGTGCTAAACGAATTATTATTTTATGTTGCGTATACATATATATTTTAGTATTTGAAGTAATAATTACTTACCTACTACTAATGGATTTTATTAGTATTTTTTAGTTTTTTTGTCTTGAAATATTATCTAGCGACATCTAAAATTTGTATAAAAATGAAGTATATTTTTCATTATTTAGGTACACAGCCATCCGATGCGCCAAACTCCATCTTTTACAAGTGGCTTTTCCCTCAACACCACAATCAGACCTGCTCCAACGTCTACCGAAAGACTTTGCTCGTGAAGGCTGGCTTTGGAAGACGGGACCCAGGGCATCAGATGTCCACAGAAGAAGATGGTTCACGTTGGACAACAGGAAACTGATGTACCACGACGAACCACTAGACGCCTACCCAAAGGGGGAGATATTTATCGGTATGTCATTCAAAAAACAAGTGTCATTTATTGACAGCTGTAAAATGTCAAAATTGGCTTAATAGAAGTAAGAAGAACACCAGGTGTTTAGTCAAGATGACTTAACAGTAGTATGTAGAAAGTCGAAGTCTTAATTTGTATGAAAATGACAGTTCGTGTTGATAAAGTTCTTGTCTAAGCCCCCAGCTTGAGACAAATGCACTTTTCGATAGGCGTGACTCACTAACGCTTAACGAATTTGTATGAGAATGATAGTAGTTGATGCTTTGTCACGTGAGCATTTCTATCTGTAAAATACAAGTGACTTAGTCGGTGGTAGAGATGTTGGCTTACCGACTACTGAAATAGACGAAAAACGTCTGATGATGAATGTACCATTGTTTGGGATTCATTGACTAACTTAAAATTACTGGGTATCTCATGCCTACAGTTTAATGGCTATTACAGCTTTTGTACATTACTTGTTTCCTAGTCTTTGTTGGAAATATAATTCCCAAAAAAAATTAGAAAAGTCGAATAGTATATTTTTTAAAATATTATCTTTATTATTTCAATGACATGCTTCCAAAGAGTTCTAACATTGTTGGTCATACCGCCTGTCGCGAACCAGATAACCTGAACTGGTTGTCAAGGCAATAGGTCGCGAATCCCCAATCCACTGGGACCAAGTTACAATATTCACAGATCTCTGCAAATAAATGTAGAGATATCACTAGCAAAGCAGAAGGCACAAGGCACCTTACATGGATGCTACCCTCACCAAGAAATACGACTTTCAGAGAACTTATTAAGTGACAGTGACACACATTCTACTCGCCAGTCCCTTGCTGACTTTATGTAATTTTGCTTAACACATTTATAAACTACTTAGTACATCAGACCACTTGTATCTTGATTTCTTGATTAAGGCATAATTTTTTTAACTAACAATTCCAGGCCACGAGTCAACTGGGTACCACATCAAAGTATCGAACACAGGCAACGGTTGTAAAGAGGCGAGATTCCCCTTCTATCTGGTGACTCCAGAGCGGACATTCTGCCTTGCTGCAGCCACTCATGAGGACCGAGCTGGCTGGTTAACGGTCATTCAGCATACGCTTAAACGGCCCCTCACACCTCAGGATTCTACCAGTAAGTACTTTTACGAATTAATGAAATACCCTCATTTCATTACTTATCAAATAGCAGATAAAATAGTTCTTCTAAATTAAAAAATGATATTAAGAAATATAACGCGTAAAAGCTGCTAAAGGAGGGTAGGACGAAATGGAATTCAAGCCCAGAATTATTAATATAATTTTATATATATATATATATATATATATGTAATAATTTTTACATAACCTTATATTTCTTAGTTACATTGTTAAATTTTTCAAAAGTTCAAAATCTATATATAACATTGTATAATCTGTTCCATATGTGTAATCTGTTATTCATACAATACAATAGCCTGACGTCACAAAACGTCAGTTACACTGTCGTCACATTGACGTGGATTGACAGAACGTCACGATAGAAAATCCCATAGTTATAACGACTGGAAAGTTTGACGTGAATCGTATTACCATACAATGTGAAATGTTCACACGTCACAATGTACAAACATTGTCTCATAAGCATACACTTTACGAACGGAAACATATTGCTTACGTTTAAAACACTTTTGAGACAATGGTACCAACTAGGAGGGTTTCTCCCCAAATTTAGGGGCAGTTTTCCAGAGGTTTCTTAGGAATACATTTATTTAGGAGCTACTTAATTAAAGGGTAGTTTTTTTTATTCTTTGTTTTTCATAAAAATATGCATGATATATATATCTATATATCTAGCGGGAATTAAGTTTGGTGGCGGTTTAAAAAAAAACTAAAAGGCTCAATATTGGCTTGAAGTGTGCGATAAAATATGTATATGTAACATAACTATAAGATGTTACATATGCATATTTTATGTAACCTACATAACTCGTGTCTGTGTCTCCAAAATCAAAATAACAGCTATGTTATGCCATGTACTTGAATGTATAATTAAATTCATATTTAAAATGATCTATCAAATCAAATGTGTAGCCAACATTTTATGGGCTTTTTGATATTTATTGGTGTTTGTGGGTACGAAGGGTAACATTCTGTAAGACATCACTGCTTCTACCAAATTAATGTAGCTAAAAATATGTTTATTAGCCAAGTTTTCTATTCATACATTTTGACTTAGTACCACTATTCTCCAAAACGTGAATTAAGCTAAAGGAGTAAATAATTATATGACACTAGCTGCCCCCGCGAACTTCGTTTCTCCTTAATGCGGTTTTAGCTATCTTTAATACCGTGACACGAAAGAATAATTTCACTGTATTATCGTCACTATAATTTGAATCTCATTTACACTTCGGTCTAAG
Source organism: Pieris brassicae (assembly GCF_905147105.1). Lineage (NCBI taxonomy): Eukaryota > Metazoa > Arthropoda > Insecta > Lepidoptera > Pieridae > Pieris > Pieris brassicae. The sequence continues at coordinate 3,617,948 of NC_059669.1, forward strand.
TAACACGTGGTTGGCTATGTTAACACCAAAAATAATTGAATTTCACGGTATTTCGTTTACTACAAAATAAATTTGATTTATACTTTAGCCTCAATAACACGTGGTAATCATGATATTGAATTGTAGCTTATATGACACGTGTGTCGGTTTACCATAGCAGTGCCATCTATTGATTACTTACTCAATCCAGTCGAAAAGTATCGACATCTGTTAGAATCTTTTGGAGTAAACAGATAATTGTGACTGACAATTAATTATAGACAAATAATTTGCAATAAAATAAAATTGCGACTATAATTAAAGATATAAGCTATCCTATCTCTTAAGTTGGACCAGACTGCTCACGGTGTGCCAATTTAATTTAAAATCGGTTAAGTAGTTCAGGAGTCCATAGCGGACAAACATCGTGACAGGAGATTTATATATATTAAGATTATAATTTCTCCTTATACTTTATTAAAACTCTGTGATCGCACGTCGTATTTTCTTTCTCTAGTTTTAATTTAATTCATATTGACGTTTGTTTATACATCACAATTTTAATTTTCAGTTGAGGCAACACTGGTTAGAAAAAGGACGACATCGAACTCTATCAGCATATTTTCAGGAAGGTAGTTATGTTGTACGAAAATTAATATAAGCAATACTTTAGTGGTTGTAGACAGCCGGAATAATTAAGCAATAATTTGATTTATAAAACTAATGTTTCTGGCAACTGCAACAACACAGTGATTCAGATATCGTACGACTGATGATATTAGTCGTATACATACTTATTGACATTTTTAATTTATGAGATAAAATATTTATTCCGGTATTGTTTTTACATTTGTAAATAATTTCGCAGTATGAATTTATAACGTTAATATTAATTTATAATGAATGTTGTAAATTATTTGATATGTAATTTAGTGACGGACTGAATCTACTGAGTTTTATGTATGGTTATTATTTAGATTCACAGATTAAATATGATTCGTTTTACTATATTGTACTTGAAAAGATGTCAATAGCATATACATAATAAGTTATAAATAATGGCAGTAAATAATAATATCTTGATGTTGTACACTAAGTATTGTGTATTTGACGGTAATGTTAATTATTAATTAAAAAAAGTATCTTTCACGTATATTTATCCAATTTAAGTAATAAAATACATCCCTTTTTAACAACGCACAAAAACATTTTCTCGAAATAATTCTATATTGACAGTTCTATATGGCAGCTACATATTATGTATAGTGAAACGAAAACAGAAAATTTATGGTTAAGATTCCTTTAACACGTTTGTGTCAAGGTACAACAGCAGGGCTATTTTATATTTCAGTGATTCAAAGAGTCGACTCACAACTCTATGTTTAAATTATGTGGGTTAAAACAATGACGCCATCTCATATCACTATTTTTAATGATGTTAAATGCTTATTGTGATATTTAGTATAATATGTATAAATATATTATACTTTACATTATTTATACCATTTTGCCAAATAGTTAACCTATTGTTGGGTTGCGTTATCCAAGTTTTTGTTGTAGTTCAGCATATCACGTTAACAAAAAGTTTTCAACTGAGATACTTAGTAGCCCTGCTCATCAACGATTTTACGGAGAGCAAATTCTTCATTCCTTGACTTTATTTTATTTAACGTCACCACCAAATACGGTATACAAAATTATTCTAACGTTTAAGATATTTATTAATTAATTTCCATAGATGCAACCACAGAAATAGTATCAAGAATATCGTATCGTAATCTGATACGATATAGCATACGATACGATATGTATCAAACTGTTACTGTCAGTAACAAAACCATTTTTCTTACAATCTCGATTGTAATTGCTCTCTTTCATTACAAGACGTTCTACAGGGAATATAACTTAAATTTTTGAAATATAAATCTTATATAGTACGCTATAGCAATAATTAATATTAATAAATCCAATGTATTCCCTGTCACAATTATGTAGTGAATTATTTATTTATTGTGTGTGTGTAATCGCAGAGTGAAATTGTGTATTATTTAATTAAATCAAAAATACTAAGCTAATGTTATTTTCTCGTTGAAGATTTGCATGCGAAATATTTTAAATTGCTTAAAGCGTCTGAATGGTTTGACAGCTATACATTTGTTTGTAACAAATTTAATTATGAATGATAAATAATGAGTTAAACATACTAAGCATTAGATATAAAATAGGATATTAAAGCTAGGAGACTGCCAAAAACATGGTAGAAATAATATTTTATTTATATTTTTATGCGAGTATACTATCGGATTTGATAATACAGGATGTTTGATGGTGTGAATGAAATTCAACTGTCTGTGCTTTTGTTTGGGCAGTAAAACTTAGATTAAGCCTGCGCTGGATAAAATTCATTTGAAATTGGAATCAAAATGGCGACGGATAGCGTTCGTGGCGTGTCTAGCGTTACCATGGTTATGGGTCGTTACCATAGTAACGCAACAGTAGCTCAACCGTGTTTTTCAAAGTTTTAAAGCTTTCGTATGAGCTCTAATAATTTAGGATAAAAGTCAAAGTCAAGATTTAGCGCGAACTCGAATGTCAAACACGTTACTTTGCGTTTAATACTCTGTATTTGTAGGGCTCTTGAGTCATTAGTCCAGTTTGGAGAAATGGTCGTAAATATAGAAGGATTGACATTGACAAGACAATGTTATTTTATAGGTATATATGAAGATGAGGTCGTAAAAGTTGAAGTTATTTTGCATCTATCGTTCGTTCATCACTCAGCTAAAATTTGTAGTGTTAAGCGGACTATCCCACTTATGCAGAAATAACTAATCACACAGGGTATATTTGGTTTGTGTTTCTGAAATATTTAATCTGTGACCGAATGTGACAACGTCCTTGGCGCAAAAATTACAATTTACACAAAAATTATATTTAATACTATAAAATTACTTTGATAGTTGAAAATAGTACCATTATCATCCATTAGCATGAAAGACATATGGAAAGACCAACTGTCTTATATTGAAAATGTTTAACAAAAGCTTTTAGCTAGGCTATTCTTTTGAGTCAAAAAAAGAACTGGATAACCTAAAAGCCATTCTTGCTTGAAGTTACTAAACGGGACATTTTATTGTTTTATATTCAGATGAAATCATTCAATTGTTTTTTAATTCGGAAATAGATATAAAGAGTTTACTAAAAGTTTCTTTTTAATTTATTATTGTGAAGTTTCTGATTGTACCCATATCTATATTCTATAGGGTAGAATGTAGCGTCTAGATAATGCTAGATTTTGTATCTGTAGAAAAACACAGGCAGAGTCCGTATAGTATTATCGATCGTTCTTTTAGCCAATATTCTCTTAACCATTAATTGCACGAAATGTATTGAAAATTCAAAAATATTATTAATTGTAGACTAAATTTTTTTATACAGACCAAAAAGGTTGCAGGTAAGGTGTATTCGTATATCCATAGACAAAATTAGATTTTTAGAAAATGTTTGTACCCTGAAATTAGATTTTGTAGCTGTAAAGCAATAATTTGTATGATATTATCATAGTGTATTCCTTAAAATAGTTTTTATATTGACATTGTATAAACATTGCGTAACTATAATATTTATTGTAATGATGGAGATAGGCACCGGTATTGTGAACAGTAAGGACATTAAAACACTGCATCTTTCGTCTTCTAATAATAGAAGACTGTCTAAGAAAAAAATCTGAATCTGAATTTATACACAAAAAATAGTTAAACATTTATTTATAATTATTCAGTCAAGATTAAAAAAATATTTTGACATATCGAAAATTGACAGGTTTCTATTGTCCCTACTGTATTCATTATCTGTGGTGTAAGCGTGAAATAGGGAATCATCGCTCTAGTTAATTTTAGCGTAATTATTTAATGAAATTTACCAAAATGTTGCCTCGCTTAAGTTACAATCATGATTTATTAGTTCTTAACTCATTTGTGTGCTCTGGCATAATATTATTATGATTAAATATATTTATGTCAACTGATATAACATTCACAAGACAATATGTTTTATTTAACCCTCAGCCTCACGATATCACATAGAAATAACCTTTATATGCATCAAATGGCAGCCTTTGATCGAAATTTTGTTTATGTTTAATAAAAGCCTATATTATAATTCGATATAACAAATCTTGACGTCGCCATGGATTCTAAATTACATACCCATACCCCTGTGGACCTAGAGCATTAAAAAGTTGTTTTTCATTAAAGCTTTGTTTGAGACAATAACTACGAGTACCTTGGGTTTTAAAGGCAAACGTGTTTTATAATAATTTAGAGTTACAATACAATGCATCAATCCTGCACAATTCTTGTGTTCGTTTTGCTAGGAGTTTCTCCTAATTTTCGTTCTCAATCTTATACATAAGCTATATTGAGGTTTCAGTTAAAATTATCAGTATACTAAAATCTAAGAAAAATTAAATAAGAAATAATTGTGTGTGTATTTATTATTTTATGCTTGTAGCTTTAATTCAGGCAGAATTTCCTCGATATCTTCCGATACTTATCTTTTGAGTGGGGAAAGCACCAGGTCTGGAGTCACCGAGCGCCAATTTAAATCTTTAGTCAGCGCCTGTGCACCAAGAGTCACCAAAGGGAACAAAATCAAGCTCTTTGCTCTTGAAATTTTGCCTTATTTATATGTACGAGATTATCTTCTGTGATTTATTTACGTTCATAATCATTATGTACTTATATGGATTAGAGATTTCATATAACAACTAAATAGCTGGGTTAAAACTATGCTACGCTACCACGCCCTAAATAAATTTTAGATGCCAAATTCAACACTGCTCTTATGATCGAAAACTTACACAAATTATTACTGCCAATCATTAATACCTAAGCAGCCCCTTTATATTACTCTCTTACGTGTCAGTCATATACTTAAGTAAGTACTAAAAATGCATTTTAAGTATCGAAAGGACTAGCCGGTACTAAAGAATCGCATTTATCCTTAAAATATTTGAAATTCTAGTGTCTCAGTATTTGTAACTAAACTCCTCCGAAACGGCTTGACCGTAAACTATTTTTATATTATTTATACCCCATAGTGATTCATTAGATGAAGGATTTGTCATAAAAAATGAATATTATAACTCTACAATTTCACTCTTACACCATCTAATACCATTTAATAGCGATATTAGTACTGTAATAATCTTTATATGGCAATATACGTACGTACCTTATGTACGCCGGGTCAGTTTGTAAAATAAAATTATGACTAAATCGCTTTGTCTCTAACAAAATTAAAAAGTCCCGACGTGTGATATTTTTTGCGGACTATTTCGGTTTGTTTTGTCAGATCCTCGGGAAACTATCACGTTACCACTTTGATGCCATTTTGTGAAATAAGCGCAAACGTTTGGACATCTTTGATTTTCGAAATATCAAATAACATTATTTTCGTCCCAAACCAATTAGCCGAAGTAGTAATTGGTATTATCAATTACGTGATTCTATGTAGTTATATACTATGTACTAAAGATTGTGTCGACACAGCATTTTCACTCTCAAACGGAAATTATTTATATTTTTTTAGGTATGTTATACCAGATGTATGTCAAAAAACAGGGCCGTTATTATCTATATTGTGTTTCCGATTTTTTCAGACACTCTAAATGTAATTTGTAATAACTACATTAAGATAATTATCCCAGCCCAGATCAGTAGACGCAATATGATCACTGCTACTATGGCTTTTAGTAGATATTTCCGATCGCGACTTCTTAGGAAGAATACCAAGCTTGTTCTGTACAAAATTCTGCTGCGACCAGTGCTCACTTATGGTTCTGAAAGCTGGGCTTCGCCCTATTTGCAAGGACGGTGTATACGCTGCAATGAAAAACTCTCTAACATCTTTGAATTTATGGTCAAATGGTTGAATGTGAATCGAATGGCCGACGACAGAACCCCAAGGTTGCAAAACATACTTGAGGAGGATAAGGCCGACAAGGGGCTGTACTGATGATGATGATATGATCAGCCCTTAGCGTGCAGATTTAACGAATTATTTAAATGATTCATGATGTTATTTTACTACGCTCTCAGTCCTTATAAGTGAAACACTTAAATGGAAACAAGAATTATATAGAGAAATATTATAAAATGAATTTGAATGAACGCGAAGAAAACAATGTAACAAAGTAATATATTATTTATTTTACATACATTTTACAAATGACCATATTTAGTTTATCATTGTATCGATCACTGTAAACTACATAAATGCAAATATTATCGTTATTCTTTCGTTTAAAACTGTATTTTTCACATCACTAGATATGGGCTTTGCCTAATCGCAATTCCACACACATTAGTTACATATCCGACTAACTTGCGTGGTAACACAGTGGCATTAAAAAGATCTAGAGGTCATAGACGAGACTTAGTGCATTTACCGTGGATTGTGATTTTCCGATTATCAAAAATGTATTGGTTTTTTACATAAGAGAGTCATAGTTATACATGCTATGTCGCGTTTCTTTTACACCACAGATGTGAGGTTAAGACGTCTTATTTTACACTACATAGATTTTTCTATAAACCTTCCTCTGGGATTTCTTGATGAATATCTGTTGCGATAAGAAATCTTAGGCCCTTTGAATATAAATTTTCTTTACAATTTAAATATTATGCATAACATCAGAAGAATATGCGTTTCTCATTTCATAATAGTTCTCCTTATATCCGTAATTACAATATGTATTAGAATAGGAAGGCTCTGCCGCTTCATCATAATTTCTCTCTTCATAATCATTTTCCGAAAACTCCTGTTGATAATTTTCCTCGCCGACATCTCTTTGGGAACTTCGGTTTGTGTTTTCGTTATTTAGATTCCATCTTTGCGAAACGGTGCAGCTGAGCGCGCCGCCATTTTGAAATGTAAATGGCCATGCCTGAAATAAAACAATATTTAAAACAAATTGTTTCATAATATTTTACAATTATGATCAAGCTCGTCGCTCTATAGCCTTCACTTAAAACCTCTTTGTAAAATTGCTAACAATAGATCTTATTGATTTTACTTAATGAATTAATAAACTAACGTTTTTTGTTAAACAATTAAGACACGAAACAAAAAGGTTTATACATTTTCAACAGCATTATTATACTAGTCATCATATTCTTATAAATTTATACTATATCTTAGAGCCATTACGTACGTATTTTCAATGACAATAAGTCTATTTAATTCGATCCTTGCAGCTGAATTTAGTGAAAACAAAATAATATACGTCATGAATATTATTTCATCGAATTCGGCGTCTGGACTTGACGACCTCATCGTCCACTGGTGAAATAACCTGTGACAGAAGTTATTTCACCAGCGCAATCAGTCAAACCCCTTCCTAGTGGGAGTGCGATGCTGTTGCTTTGGGGCTTCAGCCAAATGGGCAGGCACGACCGGGGCTGTACCACTTTCTCACAGAAAACCGGCGTGAAGTGATACAATAGGTTCATCGTGTTTCGTGCGGTGGGTGAAACTCCCGGAGCCCATAAAACATGAATATATCAACGCTACATTTTCCTTCTATGGTATAAACAATAAATAATATTCTACAGGGACCCCACACAGTGCCATCGGATATCATAAGTGTGAAAAACACTTGCTTGACCCTTCCATAAACAAATAAACATGTGTCCGACCTATTTTTATGAATTTATGAACAACCAAAACCATAAACTATGTCATTAACATATATTCAATAGATGATAAATGCATGTGTACGTATTCATTTAAATTAGGAAATTTCACAGGAATGTAGAATGTTCTTAGACATGTCTTAGCCAGATTATTGAGGTAGCCGAAGACTAAATAATATAAAATATTTAATACCTTCAAAACAAACTATTTACAAAAGTTTAGACGTCTTACTTAAAGCCCTTGATAGAAGAGGCAGTGGGGCACAAATAAAATGTGGAAAGAACCAAGAGGAAGGTGAGGGCGCCCTAGGAAAGGATTTAAAAACGAGGATACCTTATCCCGAGTAAGGGTTCCGATCAATGGTACTAATAAACGTTACATCGAGGAATAAGAAAAATATAATAAATGTAAATTGTATGTTTTAGGTAATTGATTTGAAATAAATAGGCTTTATTAATATTATTCATAGCTAGTTAATCTCATTACACCGCAGAAAGGTACTTATCCGACTCCTTTAATCATGAGATTCCTTGTGTTAGAGAATGGTATACTGATATAGTTTTACGAATACGGATCTTAAATAAATAAATATAAAGTCTCAAATTAAATTGTAAACAATAATAAACTCAATTTAAATTTATTAGGGTTAAGGGTTATATGTTCCATATTTTTGCGCGCTTTCCCGATGCATATATAATTTTAATCTTTAATTTATTATTTTATTTACTTATTGAAGATCCATATTCGTAAAAATCAGTATACCATTCTCTAACACAAGGAATCTCATGATTAAAGGAGTCGCATAAGTACCTTAATGCGGTGTAATGAGATTAACTAGCTATGAATAATAATAATGCAGTCTATTTATTTCAACCTGCAACATACTATATACATATATTATATTTATATTTATATCTACCTTTTTCCCAGACGGGAAAGCAGAGCTCTCCTCGCTACGGTTCTGACATACATCTCTCGCTACGTCCACGTTCATGACATTCACTATGAATGCTTCGGTCATTCAGATAACCGCTTCTTATTCAATCGTTCACAACATGGCCAAACTTACAAAATTCCCTTTTAACCAATACGGCTCACGTATTTCACTATTAGGTACTTGTATGTACACATATTTCTTAACGCTGTCATTTCCATGGCATTTATTATACTTTCATTCTGTCTCTGCCACACTGTATGAGCTAAGGCTGTACATTTTTCTGAAATCGTTGGAATTCACTCAAGATTCACTAACACACCTTAACGTCGGGATAAGCACTTCCGTATTTCCGATTGAGCCCTATTTGAGATTTCTTGGCTACACATAAAAGGAATGCAACCCTCTATTTCCAGCTAAGTAAAAGTTTTAAACAAATATTTTCGTTTAATTCAGTCAAATCCACGATTGATCAGATATAATGTTTTTTCCGACTACTCTTTTGTTTAAAACCTCAAGGCAAGGAACAATAAAAGTTGAGCATCTCTTAACGTCCGGAGATAAATTTTATTTATACCAGTAACAGCTGCAAACTTTTGGTCAGCGCGCGCGCAAACGACTGTTTGTTATTGTTATCTTTTTGTTTCTATCTTTGTTCGATACTACGTTTTGGAATATTTTTCTACCCTTTATCCATCTATATAATCCATTATTTATATGACATATTGAAAGATATAAAAAGGCTCTAGAAAAATGTAGAAACTTATTATTAAAAAGTTATAGTTTCAACCTATCAGCTGTTTTAGGCACAGCTGTGTTAAACAGATTTAAAAGAACTGTTTTAATCATTAAAATTGTGATTGGTCTCGACGGAAGGGGCGAAAAATTATAATTAATCTTTATATATTTATATAGAAGATCTCAAGGACTGGAGTTCTATTTCTTATACGTAAAAGTATTTGTAATTATTATTAAAATAAAAGAAACAAATGCGTCGATTCACGCACCGTATCCTTGTAGTGGTGAAGGAATTTATATAACTTTATGTTTTTATAAATTTTTTTCACGTCTTCGTGTTACTCCTACCTGTTTTAGCACGGGTTATTTGGAAGGAATGTAGATTATATCTATGCGATAAGGCCTTTACTATACTATTTTTAATTGAATTACATGTTTATTGTGGGCAAAAATAATATATAAATGAAGATAACACGCATACATTTACGAAAATAACGCCTTCAAAAAGTTCTCAAAATGTCAGTTTCTCGGCGGTCGGAAACCATAACCACAAAATCCATAAATTTAAACGATGAACGAGTAAAAACTTAAACCAAAATTGGTGTTTATATAAAAACTAATCCTACCATTGATCAATCGCTTCGCGGAACGTGCCTCTAATCTTTCGTTGACAGAATTTAGTCCCGATGGCGTTTGGCAAAGCCAGTTATTTATTGTCACTTTATAAATGCTAGACTCGACGACAGATAATAAATTGTCAACAATTACACGATCAGCGGTCTATTTGCTTAGAGAAATTGAACTTTGAAAATACATTTGGTAGGAAGATCCAATACCAATTCAAATTTATAATAACAATTATAAAAAACAAATGATAGAAATCCTAAGATCTAGGTCAGTTCACGCATGTTAAGAAGAACTTAACTTCTGCGCATCATGACACTGAAATCTTCTCGTTTCTGGGACATTAAAAAACTAGAGTGGTTGCCTAGAAGAGATCGCTCGAAAGCGACGAGGCTGCCAGTTGCCCTCCTTTTCATTTATTTATGTCAATTATATTAATGTATGCCACGAAGTGTTAATATATAAATAAAAGGTGTTACATATGGGATCGAGTGGGTTGTGCTTTCTTAACGTTATATATAATATCTTTGCTGGATACGTAGGCACTAACTGGCACCCGTAAAATATAATCTTGATATGTCAATAACCAAGGTTTTAGGTAGTCACGGACAGCGTGAAATAATAAGTATTTTTTAAGCCAGATTTCCTAACATCGTTCTTATGGGATAATTTCATAGTGTATGATGTTAAACTACTATTGTATTGTATGATAATTTTCTATGGGTATACAAAACTGATGATTGTCTTGGTGGATACCATAATTTCGATACATAATAACCAATAACATTATGGCCCTGTTACGATAGCTGGTTTTGAATAAACTGATAACCGCCGCCCATCATATTCAACGCCGCAATTAGCGTGTTTGTTGCCGACCACTTAGGGAATGGTACGGTCTTTTTTTGAAGGGTCTGTACCTATTTGGTATTCGTGCCTATATAAGATATTGTATATAGTATTGTAATGAAACGCTCTTCAAGTCACGACTATTTAATACGAATGTTGGTACAATACTAATCTATATTAAACATCAATGCATTTGTATCAATCATGTAGGTACAGGTACTAAGTAGTAACGGTTCAGAAATACTTCTACAAGCAACTGGTTCCACAATGAGCCGGTGCGCGGCAGAAAATGCCTTAAAAAGCGCTGTGTTGTGGAACACCAAGCGTCGAGATACAGAGGATGGAATTTTGCATTCTGCCTCGACGTCCGATGATGAAATTCACCCCAATTTTTTCGGAGGCAATTTTAATATCAAAGATTTAAATACTTACCAAACTTAATGGATGTGGCGGTGTATGCTGTGAGCGTGGCTCGTGGAGCAGTGCTCGTAAATGCGCTATATACGAAGCAGCTAGACGCAAAGTATCCAGCTTCGATAGCTTGGTGTCTGCCGGAACCCAGGGTAACGTTGTTTTTAATCTGATGTAATAAATAAACATTTAGTATTGTCTTTTGTTAACATAGCTTTAACAAATTGAAAGAAAACATTTTCACCGTGACCACGCACGCGTAACGCACGCGAAACGTCGAAAAAAAAATTCAATTTAAAATTATGTAAATAATTATAAGTTTATAATAATACAAATATCTTTAATCCGGTTAAAAAAGTGTTTTCTTTCAATTAAACATTTATACAATAATGCCGTTAGAAAACAAAAGAATTCGAATTGATTAATTTTCTTAAAATAGCTATTGTTTACTCAAATGTACATCTTCAGTGCGTATTTTTGTGATTAATCTCCTTCTAAACGACTAGCGAGCTATTCTGATAAATTTATTAATTTTAATGTGTGGTCCAGTGGATTCGAGATTTTATAACATATTTATTTGTATTTACCCAACAACGGCTGTCTGGTCCGTTAGTAATAAGAATTAACGTTTATTTTGGGATTTCTAAAAGAATTAAAAAGAAATCCTGAACAATTTAATTATAAATCGTACTCTTCTTTGTATATTGTATATTACTTTTCTATCAATATTCATCGGTAAATTAGTAACACTTTGTAGGTACTTTTGCTAACTCCGTCGGTTTTCGATTAAAGTACATAAAAAATTGTTTTTTCTGTTACGGAGAACTAAATCTAATCCGTTTTAAACTGTTGTATATTTGGGTTATTATTTTAGTAACAGATCGTTAGTACTGTGTCTACTTAATTCTTTAAAATATTCGTTAAATAATGGTTTGTTTCTACATTTTCTTCGTTCTAGTTTATTTGGTTTCAACTTTCCACTTTCTTTAAAAATGGACTAACCGAAAAATTATTTTAATTAGAACCAAAAGTTGTTTAAATTAGCGTCAAACTAAATATAGAATAAGCTAGAGTCTTACCGGCAAAATGCTTTGGATAACACTCGCATTCGAGCTCGTTCCCTGGCATTAGCTGCGTTTCTGTGTTGAGGTTCCTGGCCGCTTCTCCCTGTTGCAATAAAATAAAATAAATAAATCTTTAACTAGATGTTTCCACGAGTTTAAAAATGGAATACGCATGTCTGGATGCTATGTTAAGGTCTGACCGGAATATATATTTTTTAAATTATATATATTGCTAAAATTTAACAATTATTTTACAGAGTATTTAAAAGCCAGGTTAAATAAAGGTTAACTGACTTATTTAATTAAAATAATGTGCAATATTTTATTTCACAGTAAACTATAATGTTCATTCTCAATGGTAATTCCATCTACAATCTAGGCTAACTGACTAAAATATATAAAGAAACTATAGGTAATAAATAAAAAGCCACAAGAACAAAAATACAAAATTTGGTAAAAAAACGCGTACAAAATTAATTTTTAAACACCTTTTGAAGTCAATTTGAAATAATATATTTTTACTTAGTTCCGATCAAATAAATAATTAGTAGATAATTAATTCAATAAAAACTATTTTATATTTGCCCGCTGCTATAAAAGAAAATAGTCTACCAAGACAAAGACAAGGATATTAGTACCACACAAGTTTGATAGGAGCTAGAAGAGGCAGCTTTGGCCTTTGCCAAACGAAATACGGGACATAATTTAGCTAAGCAGTAGATCATTAATACATCTGTTGAAGAGTAGTATATTGAACGCTATTATTATTAAATAACTATCGCATATGAAAATATATGAATATTGAACATACCAGAACTTGACTGTGTATCATCAAAGAAGAAGTCATCGTCATCATCATCCTTCTTATCAAACGAAGGCGATTTGTGTACTCTTTTACGTGGCATTTCACAAAAATCACTTCACTACACAATCAAGTCATTAAGGGGTGTTGTTCCTTCGTGATGAGTACCGTGTATAATTCAAGATGCGTCGGCGCAAGGCGGGCGGCGTTTTGGGCGGCGCTGATGTAAGCCCCGCCCGAATTTCAGGATTATTTATTGGACTTGTAAAATTTTATTCCTTTATAGCCAATATGTGAATTATGAAACAAAATATAATTCACTAGTTAAATATTTATGCTTAAAGTTTACTTATAGTTTTTTTGTTAGAAAAGAGGACTAGTTAGACGTATGTATTATTTTGTCCATTGTTTAAAAAGGAAAGAGCTGTGCTAGAAACAGTTTTTATTAGAAATTTCAAGTGTGGTTTTTAGTATTTTTCTTTACTTATTATTTATGTTTCCATCCCGGAACATCCACAAATATTTCAAGAGAACCATTTGAGTTTTAGACAGACAACATAATAATTTCAGGCTCAATTAATGGAGACGTTGGAAAAACAAAAAACCGCGCGTCCACCCACCGACTAGGTGGACTGACGACATCGTTAAGGAGGTTGTCTTCCAGTGGATACAGATTTAGTATCATTTAATGGCCTATCTCACTATTACAATTGATTAGTAACATAAATTATAATACACAACAATCTTTTTGCTTACCGTAATTTCCTTTATTGCGCTATTAATGAGATTTAAGTGTCTATTTTTCGTTTGCTTTGATTTTTTTGATAATTTGTAAAAATAAATATGTTTATTATGGAATATAAGATACAGGTATCATTTATTCCACGTCATTAAATTCGAATCGGTAGACATCCCTACTCATCGGCAAAGAAGACAGAGGGTGTAGGCCGAGAGAAAAAGCCGGCGTAAAAAACTCTCGGTACTCTTTTAAAATATCAAATCCTCATACAAAATGACTACGGAAAACAACACTTATTTTAAAACAAATATCGTAAATTAATTCTAATTCTGGGATTTTATTAAATAAAAGTATCACTTTTCCCAACAAAGAATTATTTACTTTAGATAGTCTAGTACCCGAAAATAAAAAGAAATAAAATAATATTACATTTTATACAATCTAATTGATGGTTTAGGATTTACGTAACTAGTTTCTCATCACGAAACGATTGACAGTTCGGTACGCGGGGTCACATCCGTGGAATTCAATACTTTTTGACACCACGTGCTACACACACCACTTACTAGTTTGCTTTAATAATTAATATAAGCGTTACCTCTGTGATATTCTGAGTTCATTCGGGACTCTTGAGTAGACATATTTTGACAAATGCAAAAAAAAACACTTAAATAACGACTTTGAAGATTAGGTTGGTATTCAAACATAATTAATAATTAGTTTAAAAAAAGTAAAAATTTACTAAAACTTTTTTTTATTTTATGGCCTAAACTAAAACCCTTTAATATACACCAAAGACAATATATTTGTTTTTTGCCAGTGATCATACACTGTAAAGTCTGTACATTTTGATCATTTATAATATTTACCTATTTTCCTTCTGCCAAAATTACTTAAATAATGTCCATTCTACAATTTCAATTCCCATTGTCACCAGAAAATTTTTTTTCTCTTTTACGTCATTCAATCCTAATTGTGGAAGTGATCAAGTACCAGTCAACTTCCAGCCGAGGTGTGAAGATTGCGGCAATTTATAGGATGTTGTTAGGGTTGGCATATATACTGAATTTAATTTTTAATTTAACTATTTATTATCGATAACAAAATATATTTATACAATAGTGTTGACCCTCGGTTCGTCTATACTTCGTTCGTAATATTGAACCAGCATGGAAGGAGGGCCCTCCCTCTACAGTTTTTAAAATTTAGTAGGTACTAACAGTCTTTAGAAGTGAAACTTCGTGAAAATTTATAATAACGATAACAATGATGCCAATAACTTTATTATAATTAATGAAATTCTGTAATAATCTTAGTAATAAGGTAAAATGAAATAATTATATCATCGGTATTCATGTCTATGTTACTAAAAGCCTTTTGTTAAACTTTATTTAACTAATTTCTGTAATAGGAGATCAATTTTTCGAAAAATAATGTCATAAAGAAGTATCACTTCTTTCGTTTGTGCACTAGTACACGCACACATTTTTTTAATAAGTAAACATGTCACTATGTAACTAGTAATAATATTTTTATAACAACAGAAATGTAATTGATACTTTAACAAACCACATAAATCCGCTATATCCGGTCCATTTGTTGATAACTATTGAAATTGGGATATTTATATAATGATATATTACATGAACATAAATTACATTCACGTAGATCATGGCTAAGAGATTTCGTCCTCTCTCCCTTCCTTTAAAAAACCGCTTGTAAAACTGTATTTTCATTTCCCATATGGTTTAATGACCAGCCTTGAGCTTTTTGCAATTTTGCATCAACTTTAAATAAGGTGTTTGTCGTAAAGGCGACGTTCGTCTCTATAAATATTAAGTATTAGAATAAATACATAAATTTGAATAGCGACATCCCTAATGATCCAGGTGTAACACATCATGGAATGGAGTTTACCCGCTCTGTTCATTTTAAGCGCCATCCACTTTGACTTACGGCGATGCCCTAATGTTTTCTTAACAAATATTATTCTTTCTACCACTTACATGAGTAACCTTTATTTTTAAACATATAACTATTAATTAGCCTTGAAATTATTTTGAAAGTAATAAAATACAACATTTTGTTAGACGATTCAAATAAAGTAAACCTAATGACGAGATGAGATAAAATCAAAGATCTTTATCAATAACTTGTATAAGCTGTGAGCAAGATATTAAAGAAAAAATAATTACCAAAAAAGAGGTTAAAAGTAACCATCGAAAATATTTAGCTTATAGTATTCTATTACATATTTAAAAACCAAAAAAGGAATTAGTTTCTAGTTAGATTTTTAAATTGAAATGGCAGTTGGCAGTCTTTGACGACTGACGCCAAACACTGATGTCAAATATAAAAGACATTTGTAGCGTGACAGTGGCATAGAAAAAACAATTGTTTTTGTAATTTGTTGAGAATTTTTATTTATTGCAATTAATGCGTACTGTGCCAATGATTATAACTATTCCATGAATGATAGTAGTAATGAATGACGATTGTGGCATAGTTAATGAATTTAAATAATGTTGCCTGGAATAGGTGTATTCGGAACGGGCGCAGTGGCCAAGGTATTAGTGCCATTTCTTCGTGAAAAAGGTTTTCCTGTGGAAGCAATCTGGGGCGTGACACTTCAAGAAGCCGAGAATGCTGCAAAAGAACTTAAAATATCTTTTTTTACAAACAAAATTGACGATGTTTTATTAAAGAAAAATGTAAACTTGGTCTTTATAGTTTGTGCCCCCAATCTACATGCTCAGATATCAGTCAAAGCACTTGGTATTGGGAAACATGTAGTGTGCGATAAACCAGCTGGGCTTTGCCAGGCTGAGGCCCTAAAAATGGTGCATGCTGCCCAGTATTACCCAACTCTAATTTCCATTATAAACCATTCTCTGAGATTTTTGCCAGCATTTACCCATATGAGGAAATGTATAGCAGACGGTTACCTAGGAAATCCAGGTGAACTAACTTTAATAGATGTAAGAGTACAAATGGGATCTCTCTTGGGAGACACATACAACTGGTTGTGTGATGATACAATGGGAGGAGGAACACTTACATTAGTTGGAAGCCATGTTATAGATTTAGTTTCATATTTAAGTGGTCAAAAGGTTGTTAAAGTTCATGGAATTCTTAGGACATTTGTTCAAGAGACTTCAAAAATTAATGGTATAAGAAAAGTAACTGCACCTGACTTTTGTACATTCCAATTACAAATGGATAAAGGATTATTAGTTACTGCAACATTAAACAACCATCTGCCTGGTGTGTGCTTTCATCAAGAGATTTATGTTTACAGTAAAAGAGGATATCTGGTGGTACGAGGTGGAGATTTGCATGGAAAATTGCATAAAACTACAGTTAAATCTTCTGAAGAAGAAATTAAAAAAACACAAGATAAGGAAGACGTAATCTATGTAGATATTGAAGATTTAAGTTGCACATCTAGTGTCATACCAAAGCCTTACATCAAAGGACTTTGCAAATTGATAAGTGCATTAAAAGAAGCCTTTTTACCAGTCAAAGAGCAAATGGACTGGATAAAAGAACCTGTAAGATCAGCTGCGACATTTGAAGATGGGCAAAGAGTACAGGCTACAATGGAAGCTTTACGGCAATCAAATGAAGATGGTAGGTGGACTTCAGTGCAACTTCTCACCGAAACTCCAGACCCAAATCCAGCATTTTCTGCAGCAGTTAGGCGTACAGCTATTTCATTACAGTAGTTATATAATCACAAATATTAGCCATTTATATGTGCCTTTTTAATTTGTGGACTATGCTGTTTAAATTTGCCAGTATTAATTAATTTTATGCCATATTGATATATTGAATAAGCAAGAAATTGTACAAAAAGATCTGTAGACTGTGATACACAACTATTATTTTAACATGTTTATCAATGTAGATCCATGTAAATACAATATATTTAGTATTATTTCGTTTTATTAAGCAATTTAAGAAAAGATTGTGTAATATTTAATATAATTAGGTTCAAACTAACCTCTAAATATTTAATACAAGTATGAATTTAGAGGAAAGGTTAAATAAGGGAGTTTTAAATAATACACCACAATTTATAACAATATTATAATAAATGCAGAGATAACAGTAAGCTTCACAATTCCACTGAATTGAACATTACACAACCACAGCATACACATCCACTAACTACTATGAACTAAATCTAACCAAAAATGTAATTCGAAGCGAAACTAAAGCTATGTAAAATTAATTCTCAATCTTGGCCAAAATATCAGATTCTCTAAAAAGGTGGTATTCCTTCTCGTCGCTTTCCAGTGAAACTTTGGTGCCTCCGTATTCCGGTAAAAGAACTCGGTCACCCACTTTTACTAGTACAGGAACAAATTCACCATTATCTTTCCTTGCTCCGGGTCCCACGGCAACTACTTCTCCGTGAAGCACTTTAGATTGCGCTTTTTCTGGTATAACAATACCACCAGCGGTTTTGGTGACTGCTTCGGCCCTTTTGATGAGAACACGGTCCAAAAGAGGAATAAGACGTTTCATAGCGTTTGCCATTTCTTGCAACGATCGTTTAATATTTTGCTTGACGAGAAAAGTCAAATTATGAAAATCGAAAATCTAGAACTTTCGTAGCCGGCTACCCAGAAAATTCAATGAAATTGCTACGAAAAAACTTGACGAGCTCGAAGTCCATGCGTTTTCTGTGTTGCCATTTAAGTTGAAAATGTAAACTATATTATTTTACCTAGATACGTCTAATATATTTTATTTAAAAGTACTATACTTATGAAATAATGAAAATAAATATGTATATTTAAAAATACACAAAAAATATAATCAAATCAATCAACCCAGTTTTTTAAAAGACAAGCGTCACCTTTTGGCAGGTAGGATAACTACGCAGAGGACTCCCTCGCGAATAGCCCCAATTGCATACATGATTACTGTAGATGTCACTATAGTGGAGGCAAATGAAAATAAACATTTTCTTATCTACTCCCACAGAGATGGCGTCACTTGTCTAGAAAGCTAATGCTTATTTTAAGTTATATTATGATGATGTAAATTATGAATATATATTTTAGCATCGACTTTTGAGTAAGGAGTAGTGACGGTAACAACAAATGTTTTATATACGCTACGTTATTAAATAAAAAGGGAACATAACACTTGGAACGAAATAAGAATATAACTTTCAGAAATATAAAAAAATATAGAAATGTGCCTAGATATAATAATAATATGGCATAATAAATAGATTTTAATACTGCATGGGACCAAAACAATTAAGCTTCAACAATGGAGCTTTATTAGAAATTACTGAATCTGTGCCCATAACTGTCAAGTACGCTCTCGGCGCCGCGTTGTGACCGCCGATGGAATGTAGCCGGCGCCGGCCAGTCTCGGACACACCTGCGCGCGCAACATTTACTCAGATACTCACACATACAGATCTTTATTCGGACTAACCACCTCTCGCTTGTTGGTTCTTTGTGTTATAAATAGGTGACCAAAATTTAATTCGTCTACGTAGCATTAATTGTAACACTATACAAAATCGTATTCATTTGTCAGTTTAAGGGTAAAGCATTGCATCAGTGAGTGGCGGGGTGAGGGAAGATAAAACAAACAATTAGCGCATGCATAAGAAGTCTTTGGTTATACGAATGACTATTTGTTAAACCTTGTAAGTTGGTCCTAAATACAAATATGTGGAGTCTGATTAAAAAAATATCGATATTTTAAAGTCTTCAACTGCTACTAACTATTGTACTCGTAGATGTACAACCAGCTCGCGTGCGTATCACGATTTATGGCTCGTTTCTCTTTCAGCCACAATGAATTATAAAGTTGTTGATCGCACCATTGTTTAAAATACCTTTTAATTGGCATGCAATATCCGATGATATCGCATGCCGTTAGCCTCCTAAAATATTGTATAGAAAGTAGAAATAGTAAATTAATTATTATAGTTTTAATACCTCTACGGCATACTTTTACTTTAGTAATAAAATAACACTTCACATAAGGAACTTTCCCATCAAAGTAATTATAGCGTTGGTAATAATAGATAATGCTTTTATTACCGCCTCTGTGCTTTGTAGTGTAATGTGCGTTCCTGTAATCCAGGCGACCAAGGTTTGATTGATTGATTGACCCGGAAAAGGAGGAATTATTTTGGGTCAGTGCCTCGTATGCGACCAAAGTCCGAGTAAAATTTCTATGAAAAATCTCAATTCTCCGCGTTCGAAATTTTTTTTTATATAAAGTGTTACGCTTTTATATAAAGCAGATCACTTCCATGTTATAAAAATATCAATGAAATAGTCGCAGAAATGTTCTATTTTCCATTGTATGTGTGAACAAAAATGCCAAAATGAGTTTAACCACGCAACTTACAGCATACCCGAAGGTTTTGATTGAAAATTTCTTGTTATAAAGTATTTAAAAGAAGGCGGTAAAAATCCCTTTTCAAATGTATAGTAAAATATGTAATGCGACTGGGTTCACACGGCCAAGTACGAACCGAATTTCGCAAAAATCTGAATTATTCAGAAACACGTGCAACAACACGGTGACTATAATGTATATATTTTCTGGGATAAATTTTTTTTAATTGTAATTAAATAATTATAACCGTATTAGCAATTTTATTAGCGAAATAATATTGTTGTAATGTTTTTGATATAGTATTGCCTCTTCAATTAGAGCAGAAAAAGAAAAAAATGGACACAGTAATTATAAAAAATAAATCAATGGCACTACAACCTTTTTAGGATTGGGCCTCAGATTTCTGGATCATTTAATCGAATAGGCAACTAGGTGATTAGCCTTCTGTGCCTGACGCACGCTGTCGACTTTTTGGGTCTAAGGCACAGTTTCCTCACTTTTCATTCATTTCGTTCTAGCCACTAGGCCATACTGTTCTACAGTTCTTATCGATGCTTCTTCAAAATACGGATATTTATTATACGGCCTCTATGGAGAGACTCAGAGAAAGAATCTTACCTTAAAAGTCCTTATCTAGGGCATATATCATTTGAGGGTATTTAGAGCTCTGAGAGTTAAGTATCTCTCCAACAAATTGACTTAAAACTAGAAGAATCGTTGTTGTACACTGTAAGATTTCTTATGTGTATAAATAAATAAGAAGTAAGAATATTAATAACATAATAAACGAATTACTGCACTTTCGAGAATATATAAAGAAAACATTATTAAGAAGAACAACTAAGGTAGCAGATGTTACAAATAAATAAAAGTTTATTAAACGTAAGTACGTTTAAATGGGCTGGGCATATGGCCAATAGAAAAGTGAAGCAAGAAAGTACTGAACTGGTGCCCCTGGTACAATAAACGCAAAAGTGGAAGACATTTTAGATAGACCAGATTAAGAAAACAGCAGGCGGTACATGGCAGAAACTGGCACAATATAGACAGGAATGGCGGGATTTGGAGGAGGGCCTCGCCTCTACCATTTCTTCATTCATTCATTATTTTATCTATTTGATAGAACATATAAAAAAGGCTGCGTGCGGGCTAAAACAAAACTTTTGTGTCGGGTAGTTATATAAGAAGTGATAGTATGATCTACACATATAACTTGGAGCATTCAAAAATATTAGAACATGGTCACAATGTAAATAAAAAGTTGCGGTATCGTGTAGTAATAGTCTTACGCGAATGTTCAAATCGTACAAAATAACACAACAAACAGCCCACATTGTAAAGGCTTTTACCGCTAATTCCAAACCTCTTTCACAAGCTCTTATTTAGGGTTTATAAAGACTAAATTCCTTTGATCGCACATCTAAATGTTCAATGTGTTTTACAAGGATAAATCGTTGTTCTCACGGCAACGGCTCACAGGTGCGCATCCGGCTATCTCAGTCTCAAGGAATGCTGGATAGAAATCGCGCTTCACCAATTACAATGATTTTATAAAATATTCATATATATCGAGATAGTTTTAGATAATATGTATGCTGTTCAAATAATATGTGATAAACAAACGTAATAGAAAAAAAATGGTTACCTCAAAATGAATCCGTGAGCCTTTCAATTTTTTTTTTGTATTATTTTTGATTAAGGTTTATTTTTATAATATTTGGTTATGCGCTTTTTGCACTTAAACCATCCTATTTATTTTTTTAGTTTATTTCCCTTTACCAAGGGGTGTATAAAGTTTGCTTGTTATCCATAAGGCCACCCGTTGCATTTCTTATATTTTTTATGTATAATATAAATAAAATTAATTTGTGATATTAAATCTAAAATACTCCGATTAAGAAATTGGTTTGAACCTAATCAAATGCCATTCTTCGCAACGTCAAACGCATAGTTCAGATAATATGTTGTAAAGCTTAGCTGAATATTAATATGTAGAATAAAATAAGAACACACAAAAAATGTACATAATAAAGGTCAAACAATTCAAAATAACTGTCAAAATATAAAACAACTGATGTGATATTCAATCGTATGTTTACTTAGTATTTAATAAATGCAGTTTTGCGTCCGTTCATTTTCCACAGTAAAATTAAAATGCATCTTTGTTTGTTTCAAGCAAGCTTACATCAGCTTTATACGTTTTGACATAAGCCTGTATTTTGCATCCCTGCATAACATCTAAATCTTAAAGATATACTTAGGTACGAGTCGTAGGCAGGTCAATATATTCAAATAATATGCAAAAATTAATACTGTATTTGCATGTGAAAAAGTATTAGAGTGGGTAGAAAAGAAGCCAATCTCTAGTTATTAATATATTATTATCTGTCACCACTGAACTGAACTCGGAAGCTAACGGTTTAGAATCACACTTAACCACTATTTGAACACTGCTATAAACTTAAAGTATATATCATAGAAGTATATAAAGTAATCAGAATGGAGAGTGGAGAGCCTTCATTCATTGGGCCACGATGGTCATGGCCACCATGAACGGGCAACTTTGAGACAGTAGACTAGCACACGGAGGCTTGTATCAGTCATCGCTAGTGAGACAATAATCTTATCAAGTTACTTATATTCTTATATATTATTACTTTAACATTATAATTACACTAAAAGTACAAAAAAACACTAAGGGAAGAGTGAGTATAGTACAAATTAAAACTAAAGAATAATAAAACTTACACAAACAGAGATAAAAAAGTTTTTATACGATATACATTTATATTAAATTCTCGGAGCTAAGCAATCGTTGACCAAAATACCTTTTAAGGCAATCCCTTCTAAACTTTTGGTGTTATTGAGACTTGAGGGTAAAAAATTAACAAGACGCGAACAATATATGATGTTGGCCGTACGTCATATATTAGTGCAGACTGCCTGATTTTTTAGGTTGCTTATCGCTCTTGTATGCGTTAGAATTTCGACACTAAATCTACGGGCAGAGTAACAAATGTTCTGTTTAAGCAGTGAATATTGAATTTGTTCACAGATTAGTATTTTTTTAAAGGTCTAGAATCTAGATAATCTTATGTAATTTTTAGCATATTCGGTTTTTACTTTAGGTACTATAATTGTGCTTTAAAAAAATCTCAACAAGCTATAAATACTAAAATCTATAGAGTAAATGATTTTCATTAAATACTGTGGGAATTGCGCGTAATCGAAGTAAATAGTGACCGTATTTTGTGTGTGTGTGTGTGTGTGTGTGTGTGTAATTAGTGTATTTCGGTGCGTAATTTGTGGCATTTTTCGTGTAAACAAATTCCTCATTATTTTATTTAAAAATTAATCCTTGAAGAGATCTCTGGCCATTTCTATCCGATCCCCTAGCTCGTAACAATATCTTTATCTTAATTTTGCATCGTTAGGTTTTTTTTGTCAATTCAAAAATTAGCATAACGGCACGGTTATTTAGACTTATAAGCTATATTATAATAATTTGATGCGGTTTCGAATAGAGGTTGCAGGAAAAAAACTATCGGGCGTTCTCCTCTCTAGTGATGTCTTAAAAGTGAACCTGTATGTATACATTATTTTTTTACTTCAGAATGTCACAAGAACTTGGTGGCACTATCGCATATACTGTTGATTTTCCTAATGCTGCTTTGCAGTTTAATGGTCACGGTACTACAACAAAAAATCCCACAGATTTTAGCAATAATTGTATATATGGTATATTATTAGGCATAATTATGCAATGTGTATAAGCTTAAGCCGGCTCCAGACTCTCGCGAGGCGCATTGTCGAAGCCCTTGCCACGAACACTGGCGAGTCAAGGTTGCACTCGATTTAGTTTCTCACTATATCTACTAAGTATAAGATGGACATAATTGGGGTAACTGCGTTTGCTACTTTATGTGCCTACCAATATTATAATTTCCACTCGTGTCTCCTCGTGGAGAGTGTGGATGGGGGTTTACTTTAATTTGTTTTTATAAATCCAGGCTACTATATTCTGTGGCAGAGAGAGTATGACGGTAAAAAGTTGACGTTTTGGCAAGGCTGAAGGCAGAGCTTCTGCTTTTCGCTAGAGCTTCACCAATCACCATCGGAAATTTCAGCAGAAGTCGTATATGTCATACGTCCTACTTTGGCGAACATTCGGGAATTTAAACGTTAGTATTTAATGATATTTCAAGATTTAATCTGAGAGTTTAGTATAAAAATATACTAATTAGTAAGACATTAGATAACTTACAGGTCTCAGTCAACAAAAAAACTTTCTTAAGTGTTTTAAAACCTTATTAATATTTTTTTCAGACTTGCCGGTGGCCGATGATTTATTTTTAAAGTGCAAACAAAGAATATTTTTATCACCAAGATGTCGAATCCCATTGTAGAAACATCACAAGGAAAATTACAAGGGTTTTTAAGTGAAAGTGATAGTGGGACCAAGTTCTATACATTTAAAAGTATACCATATGCTAAACCTCCAATAAATGAGCTAAGATTTTCTGTAAGTAAACACTATAAATTCAATAGGTCTTAAGCTTCATTTGTCTTTCATTAATTTTCTTGTAATGAATTAAGATTTAACAAATCACATTTCATATTTTTTCTAGCCTAAATTGTTATTGTTATTTATTTTATTCTTTCAGCCACCTTTAGCTCCAGACTCTTGGGAAGGGGTCCGTGATGCTACAAAAGATTGCAACATATGTGCCCAGTTTGACAAAGAGACAATGAGTGTGGTTGGGGATGAAGATTGTCTATATTTAAATGTATATACTCCTAAACTTCCAACCGATGGTGTGGCTCTACCTGTGATGGTATTCTTCCATGGAGGTGGCTTTGTCTTTGGTAGTGGAACAGATGACTCTATTCATGGAGCTGACTATTTAGTTGAAAAAGATGTAGTTGTTGTATCTTTAAATTACCGTTTAGGTATATTAGGATTTCTATGTTTGGGTACTAAAGATGCCCCAGGAAATATGGGTCTTAAAGATCAAGTACAAGCTCTAAAATGGATTAATCAAAACATTAAAAGCTTTGGTGGAGACCCTGGAAATATTACCATTTTTGGTATCAGTGCTGGTGGAGCATCTGTTGAATATTTAATGCTTTCACCTACGGCTAAAGGCTTATTTCATAAAGCAATAGCTCAGTCAGGATCCTCCTTATTGCACTGGGCGCAAACAACTAACCAAAAAGTAAAGGATCTAGCCAAAATGATACTAACTTTGAAGAAAAAAAATACAAATAATAATAAAGAATTATTAGAGTACCTGAAAAAGATGCCACTTGATGAGTTGATTAGTAACTCTATGATTGTATTGGCTTTAGATAAATGGAGAGGAGGTATTCATTTTGGTTTTGTACCGACTATTGAAGAAGAAGGTGATTGGGAGCCTTTTATCACTAAGTCAACTTATAATTTATTAGCTCAGGGTGAGTTTAATAAAGTTCCTTATATGGCTGGTTTTTGTGACCGAGAAGGTCTTTTGATGGTGTCTCATGGAGGCCCCATTTTAGAAAAATTGACAGAGGAGAAAAACTTTTTATCTCACCTTCCCTTTGAGATTGATGCAACACAAAAGGTTGAGATGGAAACTCAACTAAAATGTGTTTATATGGAGGGTGAAAAAAATTACAAGGATGTTGATTCCTTTGCAATTGATTTCTTCTCAGATGTAGATTTTCTTGGTGGTGTTTATGTTTCCACAATGTTAATTGCAAAACACAATTCACCAGTTTACTTGTATGAGTTTGCGTATGATGGAAGTTTGAATTATTTAAAAAAGAAAATGAAGATTGAGAGAGAAGGTGCATGCCATGGGGATGATGGAGGTTACCTTGTGAAGAGTAAAATCCTGAAAGATCCTTTATCAGAAACAGATATATTAGTGAAGGAGAGACTATGTACTATGTGGACTAATTTTGCTAAATTTGGGTAAGCTTTATTTATTCTATATCTTTCAAAAAATACATTTCTTAAGACAGAGAAATTAAGACATAATTATATCAGTTTTAGTTAAGATAAAATATGACTAATATTTGATTATGCATCATAAAACTAACATATATAATAATTTAGCACATAAGTGTTAGTAAGCACCTACTAAGTCCACATATACACTAAAAATGATAACAATATATTATTTCTTCATTTATCTGTCTTAAGATTTTTTTTTTCAAAACATCAATATAACTGCATGTCCTTAAATTTATATAAAGGTAAAATAGAAACTATAGTTGCCTTAATAAAATGTTTAGTAGATTTGTGTTTACATGGCCTCAAGTTCTGGTTT
Organism: Pieris brassicae; assembly: GCF_905147105.1. Classification (NCBI taxonomy): domain Eukaryota; kingdom Metazoa; phylum Arthropoda; class Insecta; order Lepidoptera; family Pieridae; genus Pieris; species Pieris brassicae. Next base: position 3,644,475 of record NC_059669.1, read on the forward strand.
GAGAGTCTGCTCAAAAATAAATGTTATATATACACAATAAAAAGAGAAAAACATGAATAAAATAACTTATAAAAGTAAATTGGAATATTAAAGATAATCATAATAATAAAAAATATGTAACGGCTGTAGCCTAAAAGAGATGCTTAGTTAGACTGTCTTTTATTTAATTAACTTATTTATTTATAACTACTCCCTTATTCTAAAAATACATTACTCTATTTCACAGAAATCCTACACCGAAGACTGACAAGTCTCTACCTTGTATATGGGAGCCTGTAGCGGAAACTGGATTGACATATTTAAAAATTGATAAAGATTTGACCAACAAACAAGAGTTATACCCAAAACGTATGAAACTTTTCAAAGAGCTGTATAAAAATTATTATAAATCATAGGTTACATAAACATCTTTATATATTTAAACCGTCTGTGCATGTTTGTCATGAAAAGTCTGCTAGATTAGTTACATAATTATTACAGAAGAAAACAAATTAGATAACAAAGTTATTGTGTTTCAAACATTTGTAACATAAAACAGTGTTTATAGAAACTGTTCATGCCTTTAAGTATACAATTTTCTGTATGTGATTAAATGTGATTGTATGTAATAAATATTGTTTAATAAATTAAAGGAAATTACAATTTTACTAAAAGACTCAAAATTATATTTATTGTAATATTCCAATTTAATATAGCATTTTGTATATGTCGCAGCCAACTAGCGTAACTAGCCTTTTAATCAACAGCCTAGCCTCTTAACTATACAGCGCCGTTTAATTAGCGGCCTGAAAGATATTCAGCCAGTTGACTGTTGATCTAGGCAAATGACTTTGATCGATAATGTTTCATTACTTGCTTAGCCTGTTCAAAGTCAAAGTTAAAAATCATTTATTCATATAGGTAACACAATGTACACTTATGAACGTCAAAAAAAAAAGAAATATACATTTCTTTTTGTTTTACACAACTGTTGACTGTTAATTTAAATTTAGTTTCACTTTCTGCCACTTTTAAACTCGAAAACTCTTCAATATGTCGTCGGCAAACCACGATGGTGTTTTCTAAAGTTAAATGAAAAACAACAAGTACAATGTAAGAGTGTAGCGACAATAATAATGTGAATTTAGCTGTGACGTAATTTAATGTTTAATAAAATATTTTTTATGTCCGATGTTTCATGATAATGGCCTAAGCGTTAGCCAGCCCGTTTATTAAATGTTACAAAATCTTCGGGTCGTTAGTTTAACGGCGCTGTTTAGTTAAAAGGCTAGGCTGTTAATTGAACGACTAATTAAGCTAGTTGCCTGCGACATATGTACAAAATAATAAGCAGACACAAAGTGTTTTTAGGAAACTTAATTTTATTGCTATATACGTGTACATATTTCTATTTTTAAGGTTGCTGTAGCATCCTAATTTGAATAATCAATTGATTATTGAAATTACTCAATACAATATTGTCTTTTGTGTTAAATATTTTCTGAATAAAATCGTAAGAAATCGAACGTGGTCGAACCTACTACGTCGGGGATGAGTCGCACGTTGAAGCCACTAGGTCAACACCACTCTTAGATATATATATATATATATATATATATATATATATGCATGCATATGCATATCTTAAGTAGTATAATTTGTAACTTGAAACTGGTTCACTCGTGCTATCACAGGCCGAATAGCCATCACCATAATATCGAGACAACTACATTCAAAAACGTTGGGATCGGTATCGCTGTCGCTGTTTGAAGTTGCGCATGCGCTTCTGGTGGCTATTTCCTAAGGAATATTACCATTCTGGATCGGAAATATTTGTTGAAAGTATATTATTAACCAAGTGTTTTCTTAAAAATGTCGCTCGTTAATCGTTTTTGGACGTAATTACTATCTGTATGGACAATCCCATTACAATAGGAAGCGCATTAAAATGGAAATTTATTAACGAATATCTGTAGTTTATTCGTTTTATAGAAAAAATAGGACTTGTAACAATTATCTACGCCTGGTGTTTTTATATGGAACCCGGATATTGTTTCGCTGATATAAATGATGTACCTCAAATTTAAACCCCTTTTTAGTTGTGAAAGTGACGTCTAGTCTTTCCAATTTTCCGCTATGTATAAATCAAGATCTTCATAATCATATATTATTTTTTAGTGCCATACTACCAAAAAGGCATAGAGGGTTAGGCACTAGTGGAATGTAGGCTTGTATTGTCTTGAGTCTTGCAGGTGTGCGCACAGCCGCGGCACGGCGTGGGAACGCGATATTTAGATCTGATTTTCAGTGAATCCAATTTACCCGATAATTTCTTAATCCTATTGAAATGAACACACATTTTGTTTATATGTAAGTTTTATCGACTGAACATTACTTATGACCGGTACGGACTAACCGTTTGAAGTGGTTTTCGTAATTTATTGCGACACTACAATATTCCTATGTAAAAGTTGGAATATACGTTACGTTATAAGCAAAATTATGAGTAAATATAATCCCCTTTTGAGGATGTAAATCATTTACACTTAATCCATAATTGAAAAGTTATTTCCAAGTATTTTTTACATCAATTATCAAATTGCTGACATTTGGCACCATTCATACTATAATGATGACTTTCATTGTACGCAATTGTACTTTTATTTGTTAACAATCGTGAATCGACCAATGTTGACATGTGCCTTAGACGACATACGGACTTATTCGAAAAAACTCCTATCACCTTTATTAATATAGAAATAGAGTTCATTTTATCATTTAAATATAGTTTTTAATGCAATAAGTGCTGAGTCCATTTTTCTGTTCATAAATTGCATTGTTAAACAAAATTGCCACTTGTTACGGCTTGTGAGGGGTGACAACTGACAGCTATTTGCATAGCCATGTTTGCCATTTGGCGCAAACATGATACGTAATTTGCATGTTTGATATGCTCATAATGCGATTAATGATAGTGTTCGCGATTTAAAAAATATTTTAAGGGTGAAAGTTACATTCCACTATTAAGGTAATTGTTCTTGACGCCAAAACGGTTTCGGCTTAGGATGACGTCAGATGTCACGTAGTCGAAATTCTGGAACAACTGGGTACTTATTTAGATTTTAATTTGTTTGATGATGAATCTGCGTAGATTGTTATAATACAAAATTCATTAAAATTGGGATCATAAGTTTTAGCAATTAATGTTTAAAATTTTGTATTTTTCATTGATTTGCGGAATGACATAAGAACGCGTAAATTAGTAAGTGTAAGACATAATTAATTGACAAAATATAATTTCGAATTATTAATTAAATAACCTAGTAGGTTTAAAGTATTTTATGATTTCCTTCTGCGCCTTCACTTTTTTTACATTCGAGAGGGACTTTCAAAAATTGATAAGATTAATCCGGTTTACACGGTATTACAAATAAATTCACATTCCACCGGTTACATAAATGACTTTAAATGAACGAAATACCAAAAAACAAGCTACTTTTTTACATAATATATCGTAAACCAACCACATTAAATCAATATAAGTAAAACAAATAAAAAATGCCCAAATCACGATGAATTGGCGTTTTGTGTATACTTTTTTTATGTCAACAAAGTGTTACATGTATCATTTTAAAAATACTTATGGTAATCGTATAAAAATTAGTTTTAGGTAGGTATATTTTTTATAAATTATTTTTACACATACGAAAAAATGGCACGTATGAATGTATATGAAACCTCTTTTGAAAAAAAATACAACTTTGTGGTTACAGCGTGTAAAACTAAATACTTTCATGTAAATATTTGACACAGATGTATAACATCATTTGATTTCGTCAAACTAAGTACACAATATACTATTAAATGTTTCAGTCCCGATGGCGTTAATAGGCCAATCGACAAGATTTAAAAACCATTTTAGATTATTATCTATTATTAGTTATCTTTTCTATTGTTATTTTATTAAGTATTTATTTATTAGCTTTAAATATTCAAACTAAACATCCATAATTTCAAGAACCAGCCAATAGCGTCGCACCAGTCCCTATGACGTACCATGCCTGTAAACACGTAAACAAACGTCAAGTTTTATGTGTTTATTATAATTCTTAAATGACCCAAATACACTTAAGTTAAGAAACATTAACGTAGTAGTAACGTCATCGTTGATTCCACTAATCTAACCGTTTTGTATCTTGTGAATGAATGATGATTAATAATGAATATGTATAAGTAAATTCAACACGGTTTTAAAGACTTATTACAATAACACATTATTTTTCACACTGCAACACAACCCAGGCTTATCCTAAAAAAAAAGGATGTTTTTAAAAAATTATATTATGTATTTTTTATTACATTTTGTAACCGAAAAGTCTTAATTTTTGACATTAGTTCTTAGTGTTTGCTTTTTTCTTTAAGCCAAAATATATATCTTATTAATACCAAGGACAATACTAGTTCTTGTTTTTATTTTTACATGAATGAAGCAGCAGTCAACAGCTAGTTCATATTCCATAACTTGTGACATAAGGTCAACACGTAGATACTGGACTATTATCTGAATATGTATAAAGATAAATTGAATTCATCACACGTAGTCAAATATTTTTTGTTCCCCATGCTTGTGTATGGTTAGATAGTCAAGGTTTCTGAGTTCAAAGATGGATGAATATATTATAAGCAAATGCATTATCATTAAGAATACAATCCGACTTAATTATAAAATAACGTATTGGCGAATTTCAACATAATGTTGAACAATCGAATAATCTAGTCAATTAGCATTTAACATTTTTTTATAATCTGTGGCTGCTGATGGCGTGATATGAGTTTTGGCGCCATTTATTATTTATATCTTACATAAATCTAAATAAGAAATAATCATTTACAATTATAGCTAAACAAGAGAAATACGTTTTGGTTTTATTGGTTTGTATATTAAGGTAATTACCATTGTTGATATTTTATGTTGTTTGACACACACATTTGTTATTGAAATAACGATCTCGTCTAGACGAAGTTTTGGTTTAATATCATTTAATATTTATAAGCAATATTATCAGTATTAATCAGTTAGAACAATATCTGAATATGAAATTTGAGTGATATTTTACAAAACTTTATCTTAACATTATCAATAATTTTGTTATTTTAATAAAATTATACAACTCTAAATTCGCATATACTTTAAGCCTATATATATTAATCTTTAGCTTTAAAGGTACACTGCCACAGGGACCAAACTTACTAAACGTATTGTTCTATTTATCCACCATTTTTATTATTGTAAGTATGAAGGTAAAGAATATTGTTAATCAGCGTAAAATGTTCGCTTTTGCGCTGTTTTCTTTTAATTTTTTTCTATGTTTAGCATAATTTAATATTAATTAAATAAGATTATTATTGTTATATTAGATTATATTTCGAAGAAGTTTATTAAGTCTGAGACTGTGCAATTATTTGATTAATTACCGTCTAAAACTCGTAGTGTTAGCGCGTTTAACCAATTCAAAAGTGCATTAAAGAAACATATCAGAATGAACCTAGTAGACTAAAATTGGGCTGATTGCGACGTATATCTCGTTCGTATATACATATTAAGTTTCTTATGTAAATAAAATACATTTTTTGTAATGAGAAATAAAGTTATTTAAACATTAAACCGTAATAATACTTTATAAACATTTGTATAAATAAGACAATGGATAATTAGTTTAGGTTTAATGGTAATTAACATATTCTTTTATCTATTAATATTATAGATTTGTGTGTGGTAAAAGAGGTTTTCATAACCTAAATTATTTATAATTCTAGCAAGGCTCTTTACAATCCACGAAAGCCCTACAGAACATTTCACCGATGAGTGGAATCATTTAACACCTCAGTCAGTCAAATCGTTTCACAGGTCTTTATGGTAATCTCATAAAATCATAAAAATCTTGTTCCTTAAAATATGATATTTATAAAGTGTTATCTACTTAAATGTGACAGATAATTTTTAAGACACTTATCTGCAAGATATTTTATTTATCAGAAATAGAAACATACATATTAAACAGTTTTATATTGTGTTTTTTTATGCTGTTTCATACATTGTTTAACAAAATTTTCCATAGCACAATTTACAATTTAAATATAATGTTTGTTCTTTGTTTCCATTCTTATATGGTGTGAAGATTGACACTGAGTGTGCTTGAAGCAACTACGCATTAAAAATTTATTACGTCTAAATTGATAAAGACTACTAATTAATTTTTGTTATTCACTATGAATATGAGTTTTTATAGCAGACAATATAAAAAACTTATTAGATTAAACTTAAAATATTATTTTGCGTATTGAATTGATTGACCACAGAAAATCTATAAATAATTTATATATAAACAAGCATTAATAATTTAAAATAATAAAACTTTCGTAACCTTTATATATTACTTAAGACTAAAGAACTATTGTAAAAGTGCTGATAAAATTCCGACACTGACCATGATGTGACCAGTTGGTAACAATATCGTTATTGTTATCGATTTATATGTACATCTTCTTATCTCGCCATTTACGGCATTGTTACTTGTACCATTTATGTTTTCATTAACACTTCACGTGCCTTTGCTACTGATGCGAAACTATCAGCTCACGAAACGTCACACGAACGTACGACAATCGACCACTTAAAGCGGACCGAGAACGTTAATATTATTCAGTATTGATTAGGTCACAAAACAGAATAGACAAGATAAATAAAATATCAATATGGCTAAAGTGAACGGAGTCCCTAACGAAATCAAGGCATCAGCCCTGGACCTCATCGGAGAGACACCTCTACTCGCTCTCGATCGCCTGCATCCGGGACCAGGACGAATTTTAGTAAAATGTGAATTCAATAATCCCGGAGCATCCATTAAATGCAGATCTGCTATGCACATGATTCAAGAAGCTCGTGCAAAAGGTCTGCTTAAACCTGGACAACCTGTGTTAGAAGTGACATCCGGAAATCAAGGATGTGGTCTCGCAATCGTGTGTGCTATTTACGGTCACCCTCTCACCGTAACTATGTCGAAAGGTAACAGTGTGCAGCGAGCTATTCACATGGAAGCTCTCGGCGCTAAATGTATTAGGGTACCCCAGGTGGAGGGGACCTATGGTAATGTTACCATTAATGACGTCAAAGCAGCTGAAGACGAAGGCTTAAGAATTGCTGAAGAGATCGGTGCGTACTATGTTAATCAATTCAACAATGAAGATAATGCAAACTCCCACTACCTTACAACAGGTCCTGAAATTTGGAGACAGAGTGGGCACCATGTCGATGCCTTCGTCGCCACTGTTGGAACGGCCGGTACCTTCGCTGGTACTACGAGGTATTTGAAGGAGAAAAACCCGAACATCAAATGCTTTGTCGTGGAACCGGAAGGATCACAGCCTATTAAGGGGACCCCGATCACGAAACCTTTGCATTTGCTGCAGGGTTCTGGTTATGGGTGTATCCCAAACTTGTTTAAGTTTGAAACAATGGACGGAACTCTGAGTGTGACTGATGAAGATGCGGTGGAGTACAAGAAGCTTGTTGGCGAAAAAGAGGGTTTATATGTTGGTTACACTAGTGGTGCGAATGTCGCAGCCGCGGTCAAGTTGTTAAAGTCTGGTCTTATTCCAGAAGATGCATGGGTGGTGACCTCACTAAATGACAGTGGCTTGAAATATACTCCTGTGCCCGAAAGTTTAACGTAATAATTAGAGACACTGATTTTAATCATAAGGTTTATTCATATAGCTGTTTTTGTGAATTATGAGCACATTGTAAATTACTAAATGTTTGTATATAATTTGTAATAATAAAATATTTGCTTATAATATTATTTTCATTCAAACCGCCGTATCGAAAGATAAAATATCATTTGTTACTTCCTATTAGATTTGGTGATGTTACCAAATACTTTATTTAATAGAATTTGTTTTATTAAAAACTTAAAACAGATGTACAATTGAATTGATGAATGTTTTGAAATCTTTTATAGATTAAAATGATAAATACACTTCTCGTTAACACTTAAATTAAATTAATCACAATTCATAGTCATAACTGTAATTATTCAGTTAAGTAGGTAATTAATATTTAGTCGTAAATATTTATGGTCCTCGGAATTATAATGGACTAACAGAAGTAATGGAATAACTGTACCAATACAATAAAATCGTTTGTATTGCTTAGTTGTAGTAGTGGTACATTGCTGATTGTATTATAATATTATTTTTAAATTAAAACTTACTACTAAATTCTAAGCAAATATTCGATCGATTAGTTATTATTATTTTTATATTAATAAAATATAGCCCTGTTCCATTTAAAGTATTCATTAACACAAGTCACACAATTTCTTTATTTCTGCTGTAATTATATCCTCTTTAACTAACATATGTATCAATAAAACATGAAAGACTCCGTCAACCGTATCCGTGCTTAGGTGTCTAATTTCGTTTATTTCACAACAATGGACGAACCGTCCTGCAGGTGTTTTTTGCATGGTTTCGCTTGTTTTTGACCATTTGCCGATTTTTATAATGACACTAATCGGTGTTCGTATCGCTCTAGGCATGTGCACTTTTTACATCCATCTAATTATAGGGCTTCCTTGATTTGTGACGTATCCTACGAAGAAGAAAAGACGAAGTCAGTCTAATGTTTAACGTTGGATTTTAATTAAAACTTATGGCTAATAATTTACTATAATTAGATTGCAGACGATTCAGCATAAGTCTTATATGTAACAAACACATTAGTCATGAAATTTTCGGCATTTTTTGTATAATATATTTATTTATTATTTATATAAAAGGAATAGAGTCAGCACAGTATCACGTTATTTAAAAGTCATTTCAGTGTTGAAAAGTTTATATTTTATAATAGGAAACGATGTTCAGTGTCAACTGTCACTCATATTCCAAGCGGCTTATCTTGGGATATATAAACCGTTTATACCTCTTAAACCAATTTTCTTATCTATAACATACTTATTATTTATTACATACTAATATGATTTGTATTTTTGTATATTAAAGAATATGTTAAACGTGTTTCTCCATTATAATGGTGCATTATTCCTGAGACATATATTTATTTCCAAAATATTAAATACATGCCCTGTGAAGCCGGACATGCCGCTTTTTTTTTCCATTCTTCTTGAACCTGGAGGCACTAATAGGTAAATGATTACCACCTTCCTTGGACAACTGCGACACCAGGAGGTTTGCAAGTACATTGCCTAAGGCAGTGGTATACTCGACGTTATTCTAATTCCCAAGGGTAATAGCTAAGCTGGCCATATTGAGACTTAAGACAGGCACATCCTAAGATTTTGTTTGAGCTAATTTTTGAAACTGCGTCCTTACTCTTATCGAGACGTTTTTTATGGACTTTCTATACAGTTTTCTGAACATCTGTTGCGCTAATATCGCCTTGCGATCGCGCTGTTCCAAAACTCATTGTTGAGATCGGGATAGTTGTTGGTATCTTTGGTATTATAAGAAACAAAGTACGAGTGCAGGATTCCATATTAAAGTGAAAGAAATAATAATCAACGGATGATATTTTGATTAATATACTAATTAGTAAAGCTGGCTTAAGACAAATACATCTAAAGAGTTTGTTTTCAAAAATTTGTATTCTCTTTTTCAGGTGCTACTTTATTACTAAAGGTTGGCTGTTAACAATAAATTGCGTTTGTTTGTTTGCGTTTAAACGGCTCTTCGGCGGAGGTGATGCCGGTCCACTCGAGTACGTTATTACGCAACCACGACTTCTTCGTTCTACCAGCCTGTCTCTTGCATTGATATTTGCCCATCATTATAAGTTGGAACAAGTCGTATCGATGATGACGCAAAACATATCCAAGATATGCGACTTTAAGTATTTTAAAAGTCTGAATAAACTTCACAAATTTAGTTAGGCTTTTACTGATAGTTGAAACTTTAATATTTTTGTGTGTCTGAGGCTCTCAAACAATGTTGAAAACATTTCACGGCTAGTTTCTTAACAAAGCAATTTACCAGAAACCTTCGCGTATAGATTGATTGTGTTGTTATAGTCTATAACTTTCGTTTTATTTTTTATTTAATTGAACTAAGGTCACAATTATTTTACGTATAAATTCCTATAATATCGACTCCAAAAACCACTAAAAAGTATTATAAAACAAAATTTATATTGTTTAGTCTTGTAATGAGCCAAGAGAATAATGAAATGTGAAATCATATAAAACTTCTTTAGAGGTTACGTAACCATTATAGTACAAAATGTCATTGATCGTCTAGTATTAAAATCATACAAGAATTTGTATCCATTGTGAATTATTTTAATAATCTCCATTGTACGTCATCAAAGTATATAGGGGTTATTTACCTTATTATCCTATATTTTCAATTATATAAATAAATTAGTAAGTATTATATTAAAATTAATCTTTTCGATAAAGTTAATGAATCGTTAAATAAAGTTAATGAATCGTTAAATAACATTATCCGCTAAGATCTGAAACACGATTACAACAGTTTTATAATTATTAATTTAATTATATATCTACTATTGTATGATTGATTATTTGTGATACATCACTGACCAAAAGTGTTTTCTATTATTTTTTATTAACACATTTGGAGTGAGTAAATTAGACATTAGTCCAACATCCCCTATGTTAAGCACACAAGTAGTCTCTAATGGAGTTTGCATTTGCGGAGATTGACCATTTATTTGAAGACGTGCTCCCCGCATCCCACCGAGATTTAGCGTCTTCGGAGATTTGTTATAGCTTTTGCAGGGAAACCCACTATAAACATATTACAAGTACAGTCAATAAGATGAAGATTCAGAGACCAGATAGGCTCTGATCGTCCTTAACCAAGTTACCTATATCAGACAATTTTTGTATACGTATTGAAGTCGATAGATCTAGGTTCAAAATGTAGAACACGAGAGACACCCCAGAGCCTTTCTAACGCTCCCTTTTAGGAACCATTAGAGCTATTCAGTGGGGCAGACATGGGTGAACAACATGGGCTAAGACAGTTTCTAAACAGCAGAGATTCTGGCGTGAGTCGCGACCTTCATACCTCTGCTACTTTTGGCGGGACACGTATTGTATTTGCTACCTTGCATATAAAAAGAAGTTTGATAACCTATATCTTATCTAGTATGTAAAATCTAGTTCGGGGAGATATTTAAATCTCAAAACTTACTTTCACTTCACTGTATATATTTTTATTTCCAGTACTTACACATTTTTTACATTCTTTTGTTTATTTAATTTATAATTCTCCCCTGTGTTATATATATTACATGAAACCATACAAAACAGTTAATGACTAATTTATGTAACAATAAATGATTTATATGTAAACTAAAATGTAAAATTAACACAAAACATTGCTGGTAGATAGTACTGGTGACCTCGGAGCTTTTGCTTTCCTCAACGAAGTAGCGGAATACAGCAAGGAAATGCCAGCGGTAAAGGCCACTAGGACGAAACCTTTTAAATTTACTATATATTAATATTTAAAATTGTAAATACTACATAAAATTTTAGATACTTATTTTATGTGTAAATTCATTTATTTCAATATAAGGGTATAGATGGAATATGCTTATTTATGTAACAGTTCAAGGAAATGTAGTTAACGATAAACCATTCCTTTACAAACAAATTGAGATAAAGTCGATAAATGAACTAATATAATGTCCAATAATATGTGTGCCGTGGCGGTAATTACAATACAGTATCGTATCCATCCTTTAATAAATTATGATTGAATTATAATTGGTATTTGAAAAAATATTACTGCTACTAGAGCAAACCATATATCGTATTAGATCGGCGCGACTTTGGCTTGAGGTGATTGTGGTTTAAAAATTATCAAAGTGTGGCTCTTAAAATCATGATTTTTGTATCCATGCTATAAACTAGAAGAAGCGACACCATTCGATGCTTAATTCAAAGAATAATTTGTGTGTAAAGGATGTTTTAATAATTTGTAGTGTAGACTATTTTAATATATTTAACAACGAATATTTTTTGTCAACGTACAATGTACATACAAATTATTTGTACTTATCTTTTTAAATAATAATATTTTTAATCTTAAATTGATATTTGCCAACTCATTATGAGTAAACGTTATAGCTGATATTTGGTTATCGATTTTTTTTCTGTTATTATATGTATTATTTTATTATTACGTAATCTGAAAAATTGACCTTAGTAACAAGCGTCCATAAATATAGGCAGTAAAATTAAAATTTTCCCGTATTTTAGTTAGGTTGTCACTCTTCAATTATATTATATGAACGGTTAAACTACGTAAATACTATAAATATACTTTGGTTTATTACCTACTTTTATTACTATTTGTTGCAATAAATTTGCCCTCCTTTACATTTTATTAAGTTAACTGTATTATATTTCTGTATGCAACGAAGTGTTAATCAATAAATATACTATATACCTCGTGGTTAAGTTTCATAACGGGCAATCGTGAAGTATAGATACGAGTAGCAAAAAACACACGCCTATAACTGAACATGAATTGAACACAAGCAAGCCACACAAAATTTATGTGTATTTTAACCATTAAATTTTTTAAAGCTTGTCGAAATTGTCTTCGGACTTGACTGCTATGTGTATCAATTCAATTTTTGTTTTGTTTTTGAGCTGGTTTTCTTCTTACCAGAACCAGTACGATAACGTCATATCCCGAATCACGCTAACAAATATATACAACTTCCTCGGCCTTAGCAACTGGGGCCTTTGGGGCGGTCATTGGTTACACTGGTCAAGGATACATAGGTCCATAGGTCGGAGGAAGCTCGCAATATCCTTGTACACCATTTAATATCCTGGGTTGCGGTCGTTGATAACGATTTTATTAAAATCGGCACAAACTCTATGTTTAAATTTCATGGAAACTTTTTACCTCTTTAAAATAATATTGTTATTCCACAGATGAGAATCACGATCTATGTCAATATTGACTACGAACACAGAGTATCCTACGTTTGCACAGGTGGCCTCTTGCATATCTAACTTTCATCGCATCTTAAGCTCTTTCATCTTTTTGTTTACTTTCGGTAAAAGATAATTAAATATCTGTGCCCTTAATTCTATTCTGTTTAAAATCTGTGGCGCTACAGCCCTCTGATTTCGATATTTGTACCGTTGTAATTTTTAAGTTAATCAGGATATTTTTAACGCGTTAAACGCGTGCATAGATAGACAAGTCAATAGGTTCACACAGGTTTACATCCACTACCTCAGGTAAGTGAGTTACACTTTCAAATCACTTGGCTGATACTGCTTTCTGTTTTACATGGTTTGACTTACTTGCCTTGACTTTTTTCTATTGATAAAAGCTTGCCAACGCATTATACATTGGTAAAAGAACCACAATATTCAATTTTGTATGTGACAAGCACTTCTAAGCAAACATGAAATACACAAAGAGAACATACAAATACTAAACAAAAATCGATTTTAATAAAGTTTGAGGGGAGTAGCTATGGCCATCTATATAATGGCATAGATGGGGCAGAGGGCACAGTAAGTCTCCATCGTGTTTGGTCTTCAGGCTCGTGTATAACCTCCCAATCTCCAAGTTCCAAATCTTTCCGTCTCTCATTTTAGCTCACCTGCAACTGTACGACGCCCGGCTTGCTTGAAACAGCCACACTTTCGCTTAGGATATTTGATTTGTATATATGTAATTGCAATCTCTGCGTAGTATATGGCCTGCCCATTTTCACTTGCGTCACTAGATCCGCTGGCTTATCATTGTTACTCGGCAGCGCTTTCAATGTTGCTCGATAGAGATTTTTTAGGGCCAGTAGATAACCAGAATACGGCGACAAAATTTAGATTGTACGATTCATATTAAAACAAGGCTATATTCGGAGGTGACGCACCAGTCACCAAGTGTGATAGGTGGAGGTTTGGAACTTGGAACCCAACTCTGCATCTAAAGGTTTTTTATTATTTTGTGTATATCTTGATGAAACCGACGGTTCTTAAACCTCAAAATTGTGTGCCAGGCACTTTTCTAAATCATATTATAGCTCTTCAGTTGAAGGCTTACTTGCCCTATAGTGCACGACGAAACATTACACATCTACACCGATATTATAAAGAGGAAACATCTGTGTTTCTGTGTGTATGTTTGTAATGTTTTCACACAAACAATTCGTTCACGACATAGGCTATATTATATTTTCAAAAAAAAAATAGGGATCCCTAATAAAAATTATCCTAAAATAATCAGTCATTGCGTGCGCTGTTGAAATAACAGAAAATATCAATATCTGCAAAAAGATTTTTTTATCCATGGGCGATTGTATATTGGCCTACCTCGAGTCGGAACTCAAAAACATGAATTTTGCTGCCACGAAACAAAACTACGTCAAATGTTGTGTATAGGGAACTTATAAGACACTGAAGTTCTTCAAATAAATCTCTTCTCTAATATTATAGAAGAAGGTTTTACGTTTTGAATTTTAGTTTATATTTTTAACAATTTATAATAAATAATAATCAAGCTCAAAATTCCTGGACTGATTAAGAAAAATTTCGTACTTGAAATCAATATACCTGTATTTTGAAATTTACAAATGTCTACGTAATGTTACAAATTTAAAAATTGATTTAAATTTAGAATTGGAGTAAAAAAAATCTGCATATTGATTCGATTATGAATATAAGTGTGTATCTAATAATCTGAAGGAAATAAAATAAATAAAAAATAAGTAAAATAAAACATTTATTATAACAAAAATATACATATTCTGTCCGACTTAGTACTCTCCATTATCACGAGATCGGTATCTACGCAAGTGAAATGCGGAACATTGGAAGTATATAATAACTAATTTATGTAAATTAGGACTGAGACCTAAGTAGCGCTGTTAAAGTGTGGGGCAAACAAAACGTGATTTGAGTTATTAGAAAAACCTACTTCGTTAACACACCCACTATAAAATAAATAAGAAAATTGAAGAGATATGAAAGTCACAGTCATATCTATATTCAAAAACATTTGATTCCAATCCATAGATAGTTTCTCATCTTTTTCTGAAGTAAATAGTAAGTTGATTTGTCAACTTTTCTTGCTTTATTCAAAGACTAAGAGCTTAATGAAAGACATTTATGTTATACCAAAAATATTTCGTATTATTGTTAAAAAAGAATCACAAACGCAAGTGTAGCCCATGTATAGCCCATTGGCGGTATGGACCTTTACATATTGCCACTATTCATTGACTATTAAAATCTCTGCGCTGATGTCTGAGTCATTGCATAAATTAGTAAACCAAATGAATGAAGTTGTAGGTACTGTAATGTTAGGAAAGGTGCATAGTTGTGATTGGAGCAACACAGCAGATGGCGTGCGGCCATTCCGAGGCGTTTCCTATTAGAATCGTGTTAGAGACTTCATTCTGTAATTATTACAAACTACTTGATACAGGGCTGTCTCAGTCAAAGTAAGTTAATGATTTTTTTACAGCTTGTAATAATCGTTGTATAAATCTCTTTGTTATTTTGATTTTGATATTGATCACTCCTTAGTTCGTCGTTCGTAACAAATTTGAAGACTCATTCAGGCCGTCAGTAATGGTTATCTGCCAATGATTTGGCAAAAAAACAGCAGTTATTCATAGTATCAAAAAATTTGAAACTATACAATTTAACCAAATTTTATCAGATTGTGTCACTATAGTCACGGTGACTATAGCAAGGTTAAGTAAGGTGATCCATAGATAATATTTTTGTTAATTATGTTGTTAAATGTTATAAAAATGTGCCAAATCATGGAGCATGTTATCAAACAAAGTTAGTTATCATTGCCACATTTTAAGATGAAATGTTGGTATAATTTGCAGAGTTCTAATAAGATTTATAAATCCAATCAAATTTAAGAATTATTATTATAAATTAACTAAGTACGAGTGGAAAACATAGGCAGCAATCATAGGGAGATTTCACATGCTTCTTGGTGAAGTCTTTCATTCCAGTCAAGTCATGTCAAATGGTGTACAAAAATAACTAAATTCTTTATTTGTTTTATAAGTGGTACACAAGACAAAATAATTACATAACACCTCAAGGCAAATATAATGCAAATGTTCAAAAATATTGTAAAACATTTAAGTTATGCAAAAAACCTGTACTTTACATTGAGATCATGCTCAAACGTCAGAGTTTTTGTATAGAGGAAGAAAGAAGTTTTTTTAACACACTTAATTCAAATTATATGCGACGAAGGTAACCTTTATCATTTAAGATTTTATTCACGATTATTACTTTGAATTATCTCGTATTTTAAGAATTATTCTTTATTTAAATTATAATGCTGGAGTGTGTCACTCTTATGACTGAATTGGCTCACTAAAGACGCTCAAGTAATTGTTGTTACCATTACCATTTAATGAAGTGAATGGTTTCTGAATTTTTTTATACGATCTTTTCTAGCACAACCCTGAGTTATAAGCGAGCAGGTGCTAGATACCCACATACAATTCACATTTATCTAATGACATCAAACGACGGAAATCAAGACGCGGCTGTATTTTAAACTATTGTGCTCTGTGGAAAATGCTCAATAAAATATCGGTGGATTAAGTGGCGTAGATGTATTGAATAACTAATAAGTGTTATCTATCATATGTTAATGATTTCGATATTGCTTTTCACTGTAACGATCGTAACATATTTTAGTTCCATTTTTCAAATGTGTTTTTGTAGCTTTTTAAGTGAGACATTTATTATTGTCTTGCTCTTTGAGTGGGAAAGAGCAGTTGGCCTAATGACTTAGAGGCGAGTCAAATCCCAAGTCATATGTTTGATCCAACTTGGCACCAATGGATTATTCCAAGTGCATATACACAATTGTAATGTGTAATACAACGCAATTTTCCTTATGATGTTTCTTTAAATTCAGAAGTTGAAGACATCAGGTACATAATATTGATTACATACTTAGTATTGTCTTTTGTTAACATAGCTTTTACACATTAAGAAAACACTTTTTAAACGAATTGCTGCTATGTATTATTATTATAAACTCAAGTCACCGTGACCACGCACGCTGTAAAGAACGCGAAACTTTGGGAAAAAAATTATGTAAATAAGTATAAGTTTATAATAATAATACATAGCTTCAATCCGTTTAAAAAGTGTTTTCTTGATTACATACTTGTCTATTAAGAAGAAAAAATATCCCGGAACAAATACAGTAAGTAATCTGTGGTCCAGGCCTATAACTGTAACTGACAAGAACTTCAATTAGCTGTAAAGCTATAAGTTAGTCCAAGTAGTGGGAGTGTCATGCTGATAATACCACTTTCCGACTGAAAACCGAAGTGACCCACGTATGACGTGTGTCACGTTTCGTTTAATGTTATGGGACTCCCAAAAGCCTCCCTTCCTCTCCGAATTATGGCAGCGTTATTTAATAGAACATTTTTACCCCAGGAGGGTAAATTGCCCTGCATTTCTGCTAAAAGAATCCGTACCTGGGTGTGCTCACTCAGGCTTTCTGGCCACACAATTTAACACTTTAATGACTTTACTAACATAATGGGGCTTCACACTAAATCTAAATCCCGTCCATTTACACCTCGAGACGGTGTAAGCCGGCCCTATTGTTTCTAACCAAGATACTTCCCTTGTCTGTTGAACATTTGCACTATCCACGCTATTGTTTCGAGCATAATTTTAAACCGCAAGCGGCTGTATGTGTTACATTCGTGAGGATATAAATTTCATACTTATGGTCACAATTCTGCTTCAAGGGTAGTGATCCTGACGCTGAGTCTATCGCCGATTTGGTGCTACAGGCAATGTAACTCTTTACCCCATACTCTGCGGTTCCCATTCGTGGTAAATATAGGCTATGGTTTATTTATTATTATTTTTATGTAATAGGAGACAAACGGGCAAGAGGCTCACTTGGTGTTAAGCGAAGCCCATGGACACTCACATTGCCAGAAGGCTCGCAAGTGCGTTGCCGGCCTTTTAAGAATTGGTACGCTCTTTTCTTGAAGGACCCTAAGTCGAATAGGTTCGGAAATACTTCAGTGGGCAGCTGGTTCCACATAGTGGTGGTGCGTGGCAAAAACTCATAGATTATTCATTCTTGCAAAGAGGCTTTCCTTAGTAATTCACACAGCCTCAGTATGCTTGGGGTTGGCATATCTAAAGAAGTCAAATTCCGCAGTCATCTGGAAAAAATTGGCTTCAAAAAGCTGGGTGTTTTCGGCTAAGCAATATTTCACGGAGGTACAACGTATACAGCTCTACAAGGCTCCTGTATGACCTCAAATGGAATACTGCTCACATCTCTGGGTTGGTGCTCCCAAATACCAGCTTCTTCCTTTTGACCAAATTCAGCGAAGGGCTTGTCGAATTGTCAATCTCCGATGTATTAGTGATTGGCTTGATTCTCTCTCTCTACGCAGAGACATTGCGTCTCTATAAGTTTTCTATAAAGCGTTCTGAAGAATTGTTTGGGTTGATCATGGCTGGCCATGCGTCATTCTCGTGAACGGGTGCTGCTTGTGGTGACTGGTCGGACTTGAATTCGTGTTCAGAGTCGACAAATCTTTGTTTTTAATTTATTTTATTATTATTAATTACTTAAGAAGTCAAGTGGAACATGGTGTAATGGTTGCAACTCCTTACAAACATTGTGTAAAACACAAAACTTGGCGATTAAAAAGAGAGTGGCGGAGAGTTTATTACCAGTTAAAAATTAAGAAATAAATCTTACGGTACATTGTCACTGGGGCAAATTAAAAACATACTTATTTTGCATTATGTAAATCAACCGATATGAAATAACAGAACAAAGTTACATAAAATTAAATAGGCAATTTGTTCATTCGTAGTGTTTGCAAACATTTTCCTTTGACATTAATAAGTATTATAATTCTAATAGTATACGCCTATAGCTGAGGGGTTAATATTATACAATAATCCCGGATACGATTACTTGCGAAGCATTTCTTTTTTCGGGTTACAAATGTAATGTAGGTGATTTTTTTGAAATTTTCCAAGCGCACGTAGGGTATAATAAAATATGTAATTCCATATTACAGTATAAATGTTGCGGTATAACTTTAATAAGATTACAATAATTTATAACCAATCTTAAGCCATATAAGCCTTGTCAAATCTAACATATTACTGTGGCTCATGTATTAGATATAGGCACCACCTGTCGTGGTACTTTTTAATCCTGTTACCATATACGTACTTGTCTACAATTACGACGACCATAGAGTTATTAAATCTGGACTTGTCTTGCTCATAGCTTCCGCCGGGATAATATGATTTTTTGTTTTATACCTTAGGATGCTGAAGTATATTGGAGAGCGGAAAATTAACAAAAACATTAATACTCCGTAACAAAAAGAGACTGAATTAATTTTAAGTTTATTATTCATATTTTACTGAGCAACGCTTATTTTTGATTGCTCATATAGATACATAACCTATAAAATTGTATTCCGAATAAATTATTGCCTTCTCGTTTAATCTATTATTTCTAAGGTCGAAAATTTTAACTTCGAAATTGTAAACCATTAGACAGATAATATATAAACAAAAATAGAAATTGGATTAATAAAAAGATCTGTGGCTGGTCAAAGTCCTTAATATACGTGATTTGAGGTGTAAAGCCGCGGACCGGGGCATGTTCGTCCTGTCACCTGCCTCTACATTCCTTACACTGATTACAGTACACCTGTGCTTCTAACATTCTATCGTTTAACAAATTATACACTGGTAGCTCAGTTTAATTTAAACGGTGTCTAATAAAAAATATTAGCTTATACAAATTTACTTTTTATCTTGTTTGTAGACAGTCAAAAACACATTCGTCAATTGTCAACCTTGAAATTGATTGCTTGAATAATGCTTTTGAGATAATGTTCAGTGTTGGAAAGACCAAAGAAAGATTTCCTTCTATGCAGAGTCTTAGCTTTTGAAGCGCGATTTTGATTCCGTGCGAGTAGAAGTCAAAACGTTTTTGACATACGTCAGAAATATTTTTCAATTATATTACATGTCTGTATTGGGGGATTCGTCAAGATAACTTACTAGTAGTGTATGTAGAAAGTAGGGAACGAAGTTTGTATGAAAATTTGTCGACACGAACAGTCATTTCTACATGTAACAGTACAGTAACGTATGTACATTACTGTTATGGCATCTTGACTAAGCCCCCAGGACAGGACAGGCCAAAATTTCCAGCGCTCTCTGGGAAATTTGGCTGGAAGATGGCGTTCATTTCGGAGACCAAGACACTTTTCGGGTCGCAAAGTCAGAGGAGTGAGTGTGTCATGAATTCATCTCTTCAGAATTAAAACATTTGACAGTTTAAAATACGTAAACACTTAAATATTAAGAGCAAGAGCAGAGAAAATAAAACCCCGTGACTCTGAAAAAACTAACACACAAATTAATTACAATAAATAAAAATATATGGTATACCTGTCTTATTTAATTAATAGAAAATTCACTTGCGCTGCAATTGTCAAACAAATAAACATCACACAGTATACCTTTTATAATAAGTATTAAATTTAGTACCTTAAATATAAAACAAAAGATGCGGAATAAAATAATTACAGACAATAATCCTAAATTACCTCCTGCTTATAATTTAATGTCAAAATAAAACTAAGTGCTTAATCATTTAAAAAACAACAGTGAATGAAGGTGATTATTTTCTGTCTTAAGTAGCTACTGGCTAAGCAATTTACGCGGCTACCTGCGTTCAGATCCGCCAATTTGACCAGCAATTTAATATCGACTCCCGAATATAATGGACATTTTTGAAATGCCTCTGGGGATCTGTTCTTACTGGACTTTTAAATTTGTATGTTTTATTTATGTAACTGCGTGGTTATGATTAAAATTGCCGGTAAACTTTACGTGTATAAGTTTCGAACAAGTAGAAAAAATATGTGCAAATCGCTCTAAAAATAGACTCAAGAGTTTTAGTTTCTCAGTGGGAATGGGATCCTGATGCGAGGTCAGTTCACAAATTAAGTTAATGAAATCGTAACAGGATTTTAAAAGGCGTATACAAAACCTCTTTAAACACCTTCTAGATTTTGTTTTTATAATGCTAAGGTTGTTCCAAAAGAAATACTAGATTATAGACATATTATTATAATACTTATTTAAAGTTGAGGCTATTTAACATCTTATATAGCATATAGAATAAAAAGGAAAAAAGCTATTTGAATTAGTGAATTAGTATTAGTGTACGTTAGTCTTAAGTGCTGGATGATCTATGAAGTGATATCAATCGACTAGCACTGATTTTTGAACTGAGCACTGGAACCTTTTCACCCTTTTACCCTGCGCGTAAACAATTGAAGCAATAGACAAGCGATGTTATTAAAAAACAAATATTTCAAGAATTCTGGCTATGTTGGGTTGCCGCTCGTGTTAATGCATTTACCCGATTTACCCGCGGAGGGCAAGGATAAGGTTCACCGGGTGACGATTTTTTCATCGCTTTCTGTCTATTTGTTTTTACGCGTACATGTAGACTAATTTCAATCATTTTAGGTGAGAATTCGGCTAAGACAAGACTGGTACAAACTGAATTATCAGCATACATATTACGCCCTTCAACCATATTCAATATTGTTTATATTTACTTCTCTACAATTTAAAACCTTATAAAGTTTAGTAAATTTCATTTTTTTAAATAATTATATGCCTAAATTTAATGTTTGAGTCCATTGCCAAGAATTTGTCTTTTGTAGAATACCGTATCTGCTATGTTTGGGTTTTTCCACGTTGATTGCTTTGTGCAAAAACTTTGTATTTGGTATTAGAAGCTCGAAGTTCCGCCATCGGCCGACTCAGGAATGCAGTCTGGCTTAGTCTGTATTTAGACGAACCTTTTTTGGAATTAAAATTTTACATAAGGCAAACTATAACTTATTATGATACCTACCTAAAAGTTTATTATCGAAAGATATTCATTTTACGTTTAAAAACTGATGGGCAAATGCAAAAATAGGTTCAATAGAATAGATATCAAATATCTAAAAAAAAATAGGAATCACAATACCTAATTTTGTTGGTCCTGTAATTGAGAGCAAAAGCAAGAGCAGAATAAGCGTGTCAGGCAAGAAGGTGATACGTTGAAATACAAAATAATTATTATTTCGCGAGGAATCGTACATTGGATTATACAGACTGCATTTTTATCACAGATTAAAAAAATATTTTAATACGAGAAATTATTTTTAAGTATTACATTTTTACAACTATTTGATTCTATATTCTAGATGCCGTCAGTAACAATTTATATTATCTCGGATTTATACAATCATAACATTCTTAGTACTGATTTATATTTTAGGATTTTTCATTTAAATAATATTCCTTATATGAAATAAGAAGCGCCTGAAATAATTTCTAACGCAATTATTTCCGATGCGTGTTTGTAATGGGAATGGAAATACTTTGCAGTTTTTTTTATAAAAAATATCAATTTAAATGTAATGAGGAAATATGTATATCGTATTGTGAAAGTATCAGAAGATTTCTCCCTTACTGTGCAAATTGCATGAAATTATGATAAATTATTTTAAATGAAACGCATTCTATTCTCCACGAGAACTTTCTAAAGTACATTGATTATTTCACTTAAATGCCGGTATATACCGCAATAGTTTTTCACGGCCTTAAAATTGACTAATTTAACACATTTAGGGACACGATTAGTCAACCGATTAAGAAATGAGAAATTGACATTCTACAAAGGATGAATCTGTGAAAAGATTCCTTTGTATAGAAGTTATGTATCATTATGGTCAGCTCCGGTCAATTAATGAAATACCATATCCGAGAGCCACTAGCCACGGCGACGACCAGGCGGCCGCACACCTGCGTCGGCGCATCTCGATCGATCCAATATAAATTGCACCTTATTTCATAGTAACAAAGTATACTTTCTCATACATATCTTATCATTACAAATCACGGACATAACAAACTATTCAAAACTTTGTACCTTTAACAGCAAAGTTGGGTTTACAGCTAATTGATAGAGTTACAATTTCATTTCTTTTGTTATCTTGACCGCGTAATCAGGCAAGAAATGTGCTCTTTGTATTTAATAATTTAATGACTGAAAAAGAACGTTATAAAGATTGTCAAGATAACATTCTTGCAAACTTTTTCCAATCACATTTACAGCCTTTGTTACATACAAATAAGTAATAGTTTACTTGGCAAGTGCAGAACTTTCAAATAAAAGTTGAGAATTTTTATTTGAATAGTATAAATAATTTAATTTTAAATCATTAAATATAATTAATGAGGTCCTTCGATAGTTACGAGGTTATAGTGTGAAAAATTGTCAATAGAGGGCGTTGTTTACCGGCGCAGTCAATATTGCTATAATATGTTTTAAACATTAAAGAAAACTATGTTATTTCCTGTATTGAAACTTTTGAGAGATGCGTTAGCTATAAGAATACTAGGTTTCATTTAATTAAAAATAAAAAAGTAATAATAAGTGTTCTTTACACGCAAATATTATTTCAAACTTAAAACGCGCTAACAAAGTTTTTCTTTCCAATAAGTAAATATAGCCAGATTGTAATATTTATAACGAGAGTTCTAACCAGTTCAACTGTCGGGATCACATGCTGAACCTCTTTGGTTCCTTTATCCTGAGGAAAGTCCCCGGAGACAGGGCGGAAAGCGTCGCATTATGATAATGCTGGCTGTGATGGTTTCGTAGGGGATGTTACCTGCGCGAAAATCGATCACTAAGCGTTGCTCAGAGCAAAGTGGATGTATGAAAGACGAAATTGTCTAACAAAATGGGGCTCACTCGGTTTAGATCTCTCGCCCTTTTTATATTTTTTACAAATAAATAATTTAGAATGTCATTAAGATTTTCACATGTTTACAAAGTTAATTGTACAATATTGTCTTAATATTTCAACCACTTAAAGTAACATATTTTTTAATGTTGAGATGTTTAACAATTTCAATATTACAATAAGTTTAACATCATTGAATAATAACTAAATTTAAAAAATAAAAAAGTAAACGGTCTGCCCCCAGAGAGATTTGAACTCTCGACCCCTGGTTTACAAGACCAGTGCTCTAACCCCTGAGCTATGGAGGCTGCGACAAGGTTGTCTATATTTCCGTTCATATACTAATACGGATATTTCATTGTATAATTATCGTAAAGAGATAATATTACAACAAAAAACGTTCCGTATTTATTGAGTATGTATGTTATGTTACTTCATAGATAAGACTAAAAATGGATAATTTTATGGTTGAACTAATATTGTGGTTTGGCCATGTACAACGGATGAATGAGAAGCGGCTTACAAGTAGGATAGTGGACGGTCGATGCTAAAGGATCGGGATTCATACATACACGTCAAGACGTACACACCTGAACAAAATCCAATAGGTGCTAGACTACTATAGAACGGATAAGTCCCAGTTCCCATGGATGAAGCGAGAGAGGTATCTATGTCAAGATCGTAGCAAGTGGAGATCCGTGGTGTACAAGATAAAATAAAACTTGACAAAATGTTCAATTATATAGTGTACCTGTACTATTAATAGAAAATATAAATATAAAAAATCATACATTTAGTTGTTCAGATAAAGTGTAACTGAGATTAATCATCACTACCACAAAACGCCCACTATACCCATTGCAGTATTTCTGAACCAATTCGACTTAGGGTCCTTCAAGAGAAGAGTGTAATAATTATTATAATGCCAGCACTCGCGAGCCCTCTGACATTATGTGGCGGCGGTATCACTTAACATCGGATGAGCCTCCAGCCGTTTACCCCTGTATAAAAAACGTAGTAGCTCTAGTCTTAATAATTAAAATATGTTTTAATATTTTAATTCTAATACTAAATTATGAGCTAGTGATAAAATGTAAATTGTACAAGAATATTCAGGTATCGCAACAAAGTTTTTGTAACTACTGTATGATTATTTCTATTTTTAAATCATGTCCCACTGAGTAAACAGGTGAATACTGATAAGGCTTACGCAATCGTGTTAAACCTCCTCACGTAATGTTGGCTAACAAATCCTAACAGTATTAGTCGAGATCTTCTTATATCTGTCGTAGGTAATCTAAATAAATTTTAATTAGGTATATGTACTTCGTAGGTAGATAAGTAACTGATACACCTCTTGGGAATAAAAATAAAACGATAATTCTTATGTAAATAAAGGAATAAACAGTTTTATTTAATTATTAATTGTTTGTTTTATTTAGGCAGCTATAAATATTAGGTCCTTACATATGAAATTGGCGTACTTCGTACTGGCCACTTTAATCACGATGTTATTCTCTTTGGTAAGGAATTCCAAATTCAAATTTGTACAGCTATTTACTCATGTACTTCGATGACCGTCATTCATTTGTTTTTTTCTGTTTGCGTCAATCATTTTACAAAATGGAAAACTTAAAGTATCGCATTATTTACGAGTACGAGTTCCACCGTGGCACTAGTGCTGCGAAAACGACTCGAAGGGTGAATGATGTGTATGGCGGTCATGTTGCAAAAGAAAACACAGTTCGTTTTTGGTTCCAACGTTTTCGTTTAGGAAATTTCGACCTGCAGAATAAGCCCCGTGGACGGCCTGAGACCCATGTTGATAATGAAATATTGAAGGCTATTGTGGAAGCGGATCCATCGCAAACCACGTCCGAGTTAGCTGCAGGCTGCGGTGTTAGTGATAAAACTGTTTTAATTCACTTGAAGCAAATTGGGAAGATTAAAAAGCTTGAAAGGTGGGTACCTCACGGATTGACTGAAGCAAACCGGCAAACGCGCGTCAAACCGGCACAATAATGAAGGTATTTTAAACCG
The DNA here is from genome assembly GCF_905147105.1 of Pieris brassicae. Lineage (NCBI taxonomy): Eukaryota > Metazoa > Arthropoda > Insecta > Lepidoptera > Pieridae > Pieris > Pieris brassicae. The sequence continues at coordinate 3,670,393 of NC_059669.1, forward strand.
AATCATTACCTGTGATGAAAAATGGATTCTTTACAATAATCGGAAGCGCTCAGCGCAATGGTTGGATCCTGGCCAGCCAGCCAAATCCTGTCCCAAGCGAAAATTAACCCCAAAAAAGTTACTTGTAAGCGTTTGGTGTACTAGTGCCGGTAATGTTCATTGCAGTTTTCTCAAATCTGACCAGACTATTACGGCTGATGTCTATTGTCAGCAATTGCAAACCATGATGGAAAATCTAGCGGCTAAACAACCTAGGCTGGTCAATCGCTCCACGCCACTGCTACTTCACGACAACGCTAGACCTCACACTGCACAACAGACGGCTACCAAATTAGAAGAGCTTCAATTGGAATGTCTAAGACATCCTCCGTACTCCCCGGACCTTGCTCCAACAGATTACCATTTTTTTCGAAATTTGGAAAACTTCTTGCAAGGGAAAAAATTTTACTCTGATGGGGCAGTCCAAATCGCCTTCACAGATTTTATTGATTCCCATCCGACTGGTTTTTTTAGTAAAGGGATCAATGAACTACCAATGAGATGGCAAAAGTGCATAGAAAACAATGGTTCATACTTTGATTAATTAAATATATTATATTTAAAAATATTCGACTTTTGGTTCCTGCCATACAAAACGCCAATTTCATATGTAAGGATCTAATATAAAACATTTGCCATTTTCTTAGGTCCTCTCTAGGTTTGCCTCCTACAAGGTCCGGAACATCGCTTTTTACCTGTAAATATAAATAAGAGATTATATTAATTATACCTCTCATCCACACGACCTAACCGCTGTTTTAAAATCGAGATACCGCAGAAAATTCTTTTGTAGAATTTCTATGTCAGATTTATATTTATGATAAAATATAGATAAACCTTACGCAGATACTGCAGTCTAAGGTGTTTCATACATGTGAAGAGATGAGAAGTATAATGCAGGAATTCAAGGCGGTTATTAAAGTCATTCATAATTATTTGTTTGCTAAATTCACTTTTAAGAAATTATTTTTAGTATTATCATTATAAAACTTTTAAAATAATATGTTAAGAATGGGCCATGAACCCACGAAGCCATAGTTGGTGCGTTTGTCTGATTTTGATAGGCACAATCGCTTTCGAGGCGTCCTCTGTTACACAATTGTGTTAATTGTTAAGCTACAAAGACGAACTAACAATAATTAAATAAATTCATTTTTTTACTAATCGTATTCGATGCTGGAATATTGGCCAGTACTTGCAAGTAAATATAAACACGATTTCCGATTCCTTTTTACATTTTGGCACAGCTGTTCTCAAGATTAAAACAACGTACCAATAACGAGGGCCCATTTAAGGGCACGACGTATGAACAGTTGTGTCGTACCATTTGTGGTATCAGACATCAGCTACTTGCCTTGAAGATTTCCCGATAACCTGCAATTCCGGAAACATATGAACAGTTATATTACTTTGCTCTGTGTCCTCAGAAATGATATATTGATTAATTTTTTGCTTTACAAACCTATAGAACAAAACAAAAGATTTTGCAAAAACAAATTGTATTGTTTTAACTAAATCTATATGCTTAGAGTTATGGCAAAATTATCGGTGCAATTTTCGCTTTTTAAAATTGTAATAAAAATTTATATATCTCTTATACTTGTAAAGGGCATTGAAACAGCTTTTTATTTAATTACTGGCAACATTGTAACTTTTACAGTGTAATTAAAAACACTGATAGTTGCGGCGTTAATTATCATATTCCTAAGGATTTAAGGATCTTTGATGTCTTTATTAAACCATTAAATTGGATTAAAATGTAATTTTATGGGTGATTAAAACGCTGTTATAATTTTAAATGGATTTTCTTGATTACACCGCAGTACTTGGTTTTGCTAATTAAATTAAATTATAAACACACATATTGCAAAATTAAGATCCCCGGCCTCGCTTGCCGTCTGTATGAATTATTTGTTGTCTCACTATGTTTATTGAGGAAAAATTACGTATATATTTCTCTATGGTTTTATGTAAATTGATTTAAATATAACGATTATAGTTGAAAACGTCGCTTACATTTGTGTGCTTCCGTTTAGTTTCTGAGAAGACCTCCGAGCGATGCTTGTGTTGTGTTGTTGCATAAAAATCTATCGTTTTTTTATTGAAAATTGTTTGTGCTTATAATTCTAAATAAATAATTCTAAGAATTGTGATATGAATAAAATGTAAATTCAAACATGTAAACACATTTCGCGATCTCAACTTCGTTGGGAATCGTGTGTAAAAATTAATATATAATAAAATAGTATGTTACTATACAACCTGTTTAGCCCTATGTGGCCCCAGGCTATCTTCCAATCGTTCTACCGATCATCAGAAACGTTTTTGGCTATCAAGTCGAGCCAACCAATAATTTACTGCACCATACTTGCCATAATTGTCCAACGGTAATATTTTTTTGTCTTTTACACGTCAGGGTTGCCATGTCTAGTCCACGACACAAAAGGCTGTTTTTCCTGGTATTTTTTATTTGTAGACATCGTTTAACATGTATATACTTTATAACAAGCGAATGTTCGTGATCAAGTTTTGTTTTTTCGTTCGATACATTCTATATTTGAGCCGTATACATGACGCCACGTAAGTTGGCCATAATAAGTATATATATTTAAATAAACCCCCAATTATAAATACAAAAACACCAATAAGATTGAATCATTTGATCAGCATGCTTACCACTCAACTTCAATAATCTGTTGTCAATATTGAGTTGGACCTAATGCCAATTTGAGACAGCTAACGATATTTAAAGAACTACATTTGATTATTAGAGTGCAGTATCGCTGATATCAAGGAAAGAGAAGAGAACAACAAAAGTCAGCTCTTTTCTCGTGTTGTAATTTGTTATAAGTTAAATACTTCAACTAAGGGCCATAGGAAGTCATAAAAATTCAAATTGTATTGACCTAAACTTGGCACCATTGAACTAAACGGAGGTAGAATTAAATTAATTACTCAGTTCGATTGAATTTATTATAATTACAAAAGTACTAGCCTTCTGTGTGTTTATTTCTATACTTTATCGTAATTCAAACCTTTTTTCCTCATTATTTACGCTAGATATGATAATAAAGGCTTTTATTCAAAATTCTATGGAAAATGTTACGGTTTAAATAGATAGAGATAAACAATAATAGATATTTTTGGAAAACGGGATTATCAAACTCTTCACAAGAATACTGAGCAGACAGGTACTTGAACCATTGATAATCGTAAAATTGAGTTAAACAGTTGGATTATTTTCGTTCAATCTAAGTTCTTCAAAACATTATTGTCAGAGTAAAAAAATATATAAATCGAGTGTCTCGCGAGAGAACTTCGCCTGCTATCGCCATACTCCGGATTCTGGTACTCTTATTACCTGCTTTTTGTTCTATAAAATCTCTTACGATATGGTTGTAGGTCCTCCAAAATCATTTTCCACTTGCATTGTCATCATAGCATTCTTCAGGTCTTACTACTTTTAAGATAAGATTCAGCAACGAGACAACATAAACCATAACTCCCATATATCAAAATCCACGTTTTGACAGTCTCTGAATATTAGGGCCTGTCTGCGCTCAGTACAAGTTATCGCTGAATGCTATTGAATAAAAAGAAGCAAACCACAAAGTCAATGTAGTATTAATTTATAATGAATCCAATTATCACAGGTGGGAAACAAGAGTAAATCATGTCGAGTCCAGTGCCAAAAAGTTAATAAGTATTTCCTATACAAGATTGACAGCTTTGTGTTGTGCCAAAAATTTTGTTTCTATTTAATCCCTCCTTAAAAATATATTTACCATCAAACAATTATATACTATGCATTACATAGCAAGGCGAATCAAACAATATATTATTATGTGCCTATGTATATAGGCATATTAAAAATGTTATTTGATTTTAAATTACCTCGTAGTAGAAATAAGGCTATTAAATTTTCCGTAGACACAAAAAGGAATATATCTACAAATCAAATATCTTTCGAAACTAGATTTGAAGTTATGCTAGCGTTTTTTAATTTAGACACTTATTGAGCATTAAATGTGTGGTTTACAACAGGAAGAAGGGCTGACGTTAATAAGGAAATAATTTGTAATGACTGTTTCTGACGAGATCCGCTAATTATGACTCAACTAACGGCCAATCTCTATAAACATTTCATTCTCGTGACTTTCTCTTCAAGAATAAAACTGTTTAATATAACAACTATAACTAATTTTGTACATACATGCAATAAGCATCATTAAATTCAAGAAAATATAGTTTTTTCTTTCATATGTATTATATCTACAAAAGAATTCATGGTGACATGCGCCAATCTTTACGAATAGCTTACTGAATACTGAAGTAATATGCTGTAAAAAGCTTAGACCGCTACACGTTCCCTATTTATAATTAATTCATTTGTTTCCAGTTTCTTCCTACTAAGGCTTTACAAGCGAACTTTCCTGCACTTCCTAGGCCTTTACATATGCTTTAGATTAATGTTTTAATAAGTTGTATAGACCCTCTACATACATACATCGCTGGCTTTGCGACGCAAAATGTCGGACTACGAAACGACAAATTTTCATTGTCGTTTCGTAGTCCGACATTCATTTCCTACTAAATGAAGTTGGCTGGTTTATAATAATTAGCTATTCAGAAATGTAGTAGCTGTTGCTTTGACATTAATGACGGTTACGAAATTAAAATTGTATATTGACGTCTGATTTTATTACAAACTTGATTAAAGCTGTTTTATTGAAGTTATTTATGTAATTAATAAAATGCATCACATTTTGCGTGAGTAATAACACTTAACTTGAACGCTATAAACTTATTTCCTGAACCTATGTAAATAGTTTTAGGATATTAAACATTATCGAAAAACGTCGACTTCCGCATGAACAGTCTAGAACGTAACTTGACTCCATGATCGGCGCCAACATTTGCATCAGAATGCTGTCATATTCTGGCGAAATGTTTTACAGTGTACACACCGAACAGTTGTGACATTGTATTATACGTTATTCATAGAAACTCAATCAGTCCAATGGTACTCCTTTAACTAAAAAAAGTTCTCTTGACAAACTGTCACGCTGTGATGAAAAGAGATTCATAATTATTTGGGATAAAGAGGAGATAAGAGGCACAGTGTAATAGTACGCTCCAACTAGTACGATAAATAATTTATAAACCGAAAGAACAATGTAGAAATAAACTAACATAATATTAATATACTAAACGTATTCCACTTTTTTATTATTAAGTATTTATTATAATTAGTGATAAAGATATCTAAAATCTATTATAAGTCTAAAGCGACATTAAGCGATATAATATATCGCCAGTTACTTATGCCGAGTTTGACTCATAATAAATAAAAACGCTGATAATAATTCTATACACTATATTTATATTTTGTACTTGTCCCGGCGGTCTGTCCGTCTGTCCAGCAGAGCGGAGTTGATATCACGACGTATGCACTGACCGTTTGCCCACCGGCTGGCCCTGGGTCGTCTTACCGCCGGCGTCTTTTAACACGATACCTTGAAGAACTGTAATTTGATACACTGTAAACCAGTCATTGAACGCCCATAGATAATAGGCTGACCATAGAGGACGTAAAGAGGTTTATTAATAGCAATAAAAAAGAAGTTACATGTCTATGTCTTGTTTTAATGACACGAGTTGGAAAAAAGTCAATTTATTTTCTGTTTTGTTTATTTTATTTTTATTTATTTATTTACGCTTTGTTAAATTTATAGAAAATAAAACATAATACATAAAAATTATAAAGGATTCAACGGGCGGCCTTGTCGCTTAGAAGCGATCTCTTCCAGGCAACTCTAGTAAGGAAAAAAACAAAAAAAAATATATTATGGGTTAAATGAAAGAATCGGATAACCAAATATAATATAAAAATATTATAGAATAAAAAAATGTAATAAAATAAAATAAAAACTCAAAATACAAAAGAATAAAAAAATACTGGAATTACAAAACTAACCATAAAGTAGGATAGGATGTGGTTCTGATATCGTGTGTTTATGTAGAAGAATTTTAAAAGATCTTAGGGAGGTAGCCAATCTTATGGACATTCCACAATTTAATGGCGGAGATCCTAAACGAATTGCCTGAGACGGATGAGCTGTGAGATAGAATTTCCAAAGCGCATCTATTAGAGGAGCGTACCATACAATTATAAGGACCTGATAATTTAAATTCATTATTAAAATAAGAGGGAGTTTTGGGATAAAAAACAATTGAATATTGAAGTTGAAGCAGGTGAGCGTTTACTAACTTGACTTGTAATTGTCGTTATAATAAATAATAGAATAAATATTATTATAAAGGACCGTGCATACTTCTATTTTGTACTCAATATGGACCAGGATCTCAATATAAAACGAGATATCCTATTAACAAGCAAAAAGTGAACAATTTAACTTATATTTATGGGTCCCATATTCTAATATAATAATTTAAAATATATGATATATTTACAAGCAAATATTCTCTGTTAAGTGAAATCACTAAGCTCATAACACTTCCAGAATACGGTGTCGTTGAATATATTTCCAATATATGTGTTGAATATAACATTAACATGTAATAAACAAGAGATTTTCAAAATTCCAAATTCAAATGTGCACTATACCGTGAAAATTGGAATAGATTACACGCGTCAACGCTCCTGACTTCCTGACTTCCCTTATTCACACGGAGTGTGACGTATTTCATGCTAATTTCATATAAACTCTGATTCATTAATGATTCAATCGTGTGAAACATATGAAATTCACACACCTGACCTGTCGAATATTAATGATAAATTAACTTTTAACGATTTCGTGACGACTGCTTTCTATTTAAATTATGATATGTATGGTGGAAAAATGTTATTAAGAAAGGAAAAAAATATAATTTGTAATATCATCAAACAAATTCTTAATATTTGTTAATAGTTAATTTGTTCTTGCGAAGACAGGGGAGGGTGCAGGAAGTTGTTCGGCGCCACTAACACGACCTTCAGACATAAAAAGCGCGACTTGAGAAGATTATTTGGTGGGTAATTTGTATTGTTATATTTTTAATTCAATTGTATTGTGAAAAATTAGATTTAACGCAGTTCCAGATTATGCTCATAATATTCGTAATTGCTTCTGGTGTATTAAAATACTTTTTTTTATTCACACACAAGAAAATAACGTTCATATTTTTGCTAGGATGTTTTAAAACAATTAAAGATAACATGGTATGAATATATACCAGCCTCAACATATAATTACATAGTAACTTTATAATCACTGTTTACGACTACAAAAAACACGAAAGACCTTTGACGTGATTTGTTTTTTGTATATCAATACTTTACTTAATAAATGGTTTTGTACTGCAACTACCCATCACCTCGACCACATCCGTCTCCATAAAATACATATTCACCGAACTCCACGTGCCGACCTCCTACCTAAGTAGATGTAAATCACCCATCTCCATACAAAAAATTCATTCATTCCATTAATTCAACGATCCTAAAGTGAAGTTTTCTTGTCATAACACATTTCCTACGTCCAACACAACGTCCAAAAACAAATATAACCTGCTCCGTCAATTCTACCAACCAAAACCACCAGGGGTCTACTTACGCTGGACTTTCTGACGCAGAGTCCCAAGTATTGAGCTACTTCGGTCAAAAGTTTTCAGTCATTTACCTGAAATCTCATGATTCATCTAAAATTGATTAAACTAAACTTACAGCTTGTCTGGACTGGCTGAAAAAGTAATGTTAATCATTAACAATTTACGTTTTTAAAGCTACGGACACGGTAAGGTTTCTTGATTTTCTCAAAGTTTTAAGGAATCCATCTCAATTACATTTTAATGGAGTTTAGTCAACATTGTGGTCTAGCTTCAGAACCATCATGAGGCATTTACGGCACTTGCACGGTTTTATGCATAAACTGGTTTGTTGGAGGCGTGAGATTGTTCACTTTGTGTAGTTTCTCAGGGTCGGCGACGTCACAGCACACCTGCAGACAAAAGGATAAAGTTAACCTCTGGGCCATGAAACCTATACAACAAACTAGCTTTATAAATATCTCAAATTCTTTGAGCAGTCTTGAACATTTCTTCATTCGTGGCTATGTTATAATTTCTTTGATCCAGCTCAAAGAAAATACATAATATCGAAATGCATGCATTGCCTGGCATGCCACTTCCCAATAGACTTTCGGTTAGTGCATTGTTTACGAATTAAAAGACATTACCTTTCTAGGCTATGTTGCTAGGTTTGTCAAATAAGAATTTTTAGCGTTATTTCTTTCTGCTATTAATAAAACGCTATAACGTCATTTTGTTACGACTACCGATAATCAAATTTAAATAAATATTAGACTAAGGTTTCGATTTTAAAGGTTCTACACGGATCTTATGATCCTCGGTCGCTAATACATTGTTCGAGTACCACGCGGTACTAGCGATTCATGGCCCTCGGGTGAGTGGTTACTGGTTATCCAATTGCGGTTTCAAGTTCAGACAAGTTGGTACTCAAGATCTTAAAGGAAACATATGTGTATCGACTGGAACGGTTTCTCATTGCTTTATTTGTTTAAAAGTCAGTCACATTGTTGAGGTACATAATGGAAAAGTATTTATTCTGATAGACTCTTATATCCATTACGTTAACCATAAAGAAAACGAAAGATTTATTTAAAGGTATGTTTTATTAGAGCACTGTTTCAACTTACGAATTGTTACTTACCCCGGTATTCCAATAGCCTTTCTATGGGCCCATTTAACACTTGAATGAAAACCTCATGAGGAAACCAACATGCCACCGAAAAAGTTGACAGCGTGTCAGGCACAGAACGTTGATCAGATCAGACAGTCTTTAATGTTTTATAACATTGTATTATACGAAATATTCAAATTAATAATATTACATATTTCGTCATTGGTAACTTTATATTATAGAGTGTGAAACCTCTATTGAACTTTGCTTGATAATTAAAAAAAAACAAAAATGTATGTCAACATAATTTCACGTCATTAAGAGGCTTTCCAGGAAGTAAGATATTATGAATCTTCAGCTTACATCTGAAGTCTCCTTGGGAGGCCAAAAAGTTGTAATTACAAAAAGTAATTGGTGTTTACCAAAAACACAAAACCTTGCCAAATCAATATCCGACCACACGCGGTTAATAGCAGGATATTATAATTTCTTTACAATTTATCTTCGAGGCACCCTGAGATCATTCTGTAAACCTGAATGTCAATGCGAAACCAGTAAATACGGTTATCACTAACGGTACTTGCTAATTGAAATGAATAAAAGTTTTGTTTGCGAGAAACGCTTGAAATTGAATCAGATCAAATATTTTAAAAACGAGTTATGAATTTATGAATATATTCGCTTTATTATTTGGCCTAAAGTCTGCATCGTGTTTAGGCTTTTATACCAAAGATTAAAGTACGAAACCTATGTTATACATTTTTATATCATAAGCTAATCAGTAATCCATTTCATTAGTAAAACTACGAATATAGACTAGATTCATATACTTTGTAACTGAATTGATAAAATTAAGCGAAAAACTGCGTTTAAATACAGTGTAAACAAGTTCCAGTAAATTTAAATGTAATCGAAAAATATTGTAATTATCTTTTTATCGGAGTGATAGCAAAAACTTGGCTTGAAAAACAAGTAAACGAAGAGATTGGACGAGGACAAGATTCGAGGCTACTCCATGTCCTTATCAGGGTTGGTACAATATACTTAATATTATATGTACTTAGATTAGTTAATATCGAAAAAACTTATGCAGAATATTAAACAACTGAAAGTTGCGTATCTGGACCACGTGTTGCGCCTAGACCGCTACCAACTCCTTCAATTAATTACAATGGGTAAAATCCAGGGAAAACTAGATGGTAGATGGAAGAAATCATGGCTTCGCAATGTTTGGGAGTGGACGAGCATTCCAACTGCGGAAGAGTGCATCTGGCACAGGACAAGAGACGCTTCGAGACACTGAAGGCCAACCTCCAGTAATGGAGATGCTCTAACAGAAGAAGAATATTAGTTAATAAGAACTATTTTAATGTACAACATACAATATGATTCATGCGACCCGTGTTAAGAGAAGAATTTAAAAATCTGTCGTGGGTTTTCTTTCGTTATATTTAAAAAAAGGACAAATTGTAAAACGGCAATGGGGTTTCCATCTGTAGTCCCCGATAGAAAAATATAACATAGTAGTAGCATTCAGTATTGCTAATAATTACCAAAGTACTAGTGATTAATACTTGCTAAAATAGTCAAAAAGAAGCCTTTTGAACGACCAAGGGATCATAAAAATAAATCAAATTCAAGCATGTTACTAGATATGGAACTGGTATCATATCTTATAGGAGAAATTGTGATATCTATCAAAGAACATTAAATATTGTCAGATGATAATCATAAGCCGTTAGAGAGAACCTTTGTCGTGTCAAAAATATCTGGTCGATAAGACGTATCAAAGATCGAAAAGGCTCATATTGGATTGAGTATCGGATTTCGTAATGTAAGCATTGTTTATATGTATTATCTGGTGTCAGTGGAGGTAAAGTATGATTTGTGCCTTGGCACATGGTTCTGCACTTGTACTTTTTACGAGAGGTCACTTAGATGATAATCCCAACCATCGCCAATGTACGGTGAACGTGTGCGCCGTAGTTCCGACCGCTATCACAGTTTGAAAATTCTTTGTACATAGGCTGATCTTTTATAATATGCATTGCTAGGGTCAGCTACTAGGAAATATAGTTATCGGGCATTATCAAATCTTGCAAATGCTGTCAACCCTGAGCTGTAGTAACGTCCGGCGTGGGAACCACGGACAGGTGTAAGTCTGTCACCGCTACTTGTTCTGAATCTGTGTAATGAGTTTAAGAAAATTATGCACCTATACGACTTAAGTGCACGTCACCATTTGCATCATAAAATGACATGCGCGGTCATCGGCCGAAATTGTGGATTATGAAAGTTGAATATGCATTGGTGTGAAATTTGTTATGTCATATCCAATTAAGTAGCTTGCTAGACTATGCTAAAGTCATAAAAAAGAAATCTAGTTAATAGCTAGCCTAGATTTTTTGTCTAATAAATTCAATCTACATAAAATTATAGTAAAATCGTCGTGTCTGAGTTTTCTTGTCCCTAAAGCGTGGGTTTATATTTTTTTTTGTTTTATATAAATAATACCATTGAAAGAATAACTAGCATTTTTGAATCAAAACAATTTTGTTAAAAAAACCTAGTAAGACACTTGGTAGATTATGTTATTAAGTAAGTGTTTTGCATTATTATGAAATAGCAAAATCTATTGTAGTCTCATCCCTCCATATTCTTCAAAACTCTCCGTAGAATACTTAGTTGTTTTAAGTAATAAATCGATATTTACTTTATTCCTTTTCCAAATTCAATTTCCAAGAATTTAAGTTAAAGAGCTCTGTGGTGCGTAAACTTCCCTCAAAGTCGCAGGCAATAACTAACATAAATTCGATCTATTTAGAATTATTAATCAACCAATAAATTATAACTTTCTATCTCTAAGCTATGATTTTAATACGTCTAGACTAATTTAAAACTCGTTAAGAAGCATCCTGTGTTGAGGCTCTAAAAAATATTGCGAATGAATAAAAAACGCATTTATTGTGTAACCAATGTGTGGGAACGGTGGACAGGTGTAGTGCTTGAGGAAATCTCTGCGAGCTTCTGTGATGATCAGCGGAACTATGAGTACATTGTAAATCATATTTATTTATATATATATATATACTTAGCTCTGTGGTTACACGACTTAATTCATGTTTGTTGAATATTGATTTTATTTTCGTGATGAACATCGGGTTTACAGCCAAAATCGACGACTGTCGTGCTAAAGTTATTGTATTTATAATGTAAAGTTAATATATATATATATACAGTCAAAACCGTTAACGACAACATCGTTAAGAATGCATACTGCTTATTTTGACCAAAATCAAAGTTCCCGGCTGAATTCTCTTGTATTAGGTGTTTAATAACAACGTCATCGGCTGTTACGACTGTCGGTTTTTACGATCAAATATTAGTAGTCCCTTCGATGTCGTTATAACAGATTTTGTCTGTTTATATAATCTAATTTATATGTGTATATATAATTAGGATATAAATGATTAAAGGTTTATTCCTATTAAAATATTAGGCACTCTTTTACAAATAGATTAGAAAAAAATACAATTTCAAATAACAAATAATAATAATATACCCAATATTGCTAATTGCTAATGTCTAATTCTTAATGATATTTGTATTTTTACAAATATGTTCTATGCCTTGGGGTTCAGATTAAAATTATGTGACTAGCTTCCATTTCTTAATTCATACGGGTTTTTATTATTAAATCTATTATGGCTATTTAAAATCCAATAACAATCTTAACGACTGTGCACTTCTTTTGTATTATACAATTAACTTGATTACTGCGCGTCTTTATTCATATAGAGTAGTCTTTTACAATCGTGAAAATTGTTCTGTATTTAAAATAGACTTATTACAAAAATAAAGGCCTTATTTCCGATATAAACTTTATATTACAAATGTTTAAAACTAGCGGCCTGTCCCGTCCTCGTTCAGACAAAGACAGAGCTAGATTATTTAAAAATATACTAAGAGATAAGGTAGCTTTCTAATGGTGAAATCATTTTAAATCAGTCCAGTAGTTTTTGATTTATTCGTTTTTTATCTATATAGATACTGTTAATATTAACAGTACTTAGTGTAAAAAACTTCAGTACACACCACGTTGCAGGTAATTAAGGTGACCTAGTAGTTGAGTAATGAAGAGAAATCTGTCAATCAGACGTAATTAAAACGATGAAGTCACGCAAAAACATTATTTTTATTCTCAACAGTTAATGTTTATTCATTTTCTTATGATCAAGATGAAGAAAGTAAAATATTCCCATAATTATTATTGAGCCCGCTATAAACAGAAGAAATCGTGGGAATTGCGGCAGGTGTACGTAACAATTATGTCAATTGTTTTTTATCAATCTAGTTCGTCGTATCCTTTGAAACCTAGGATGTGTGACGAATGTATTAAAATATTTTAACGTTGGTTTTTATAAGAAAAGCGATAAACCTTCGTAAAGTATTAAGTATTAATTAAGCTAGGAGATGTATTCCTCTCTCCACCTCGTAATTTACCAATAAATAAAATCTTTGTTTTAAACCAAATAATTTTAATATTTTTACACATATGTACTTACCGTAAAACAGGAAAGTGTGTCTGATACATGACGCACCCATCAAACGTATTGTATGGTGTTGCCTGTCTTAAATAAATGAACTCCAATCGCGTACAATGTAAATAATAACAGCAAACAATCGTTAAGGAACTAAACAAATCCAAAGATGTTCTAAAAGTCTATGGCCAATGCAAGATCACTATTACTTTAATTTCAATTAAAATCTCAGGAAAAATATTGTCGTTTTATTAATTTGTGGTAAGCTAGATAAGTCTTGACTGGTGATCGTATTTATTAATTTATCGTATTCGAAATATTAAATTTGCCTTACTTTGTACTGCCTGTGTGTGTAGTGACGAAAGGAAATCTAGGTTCATTATAAGGCTCTGATATAATGAGTCACCGTGGGAAGTCGCGCAGGTGACGGCGCCAGCGCATGTCAGATACATTACCTGCATCATAAGTGGCCCAGTTGTTGAAACAGTATCACATTAAAAACCCGCCAAGTTCTATCAACCTTTGATCTAACCTACAGAGTTTTCTAAGTACTTTTGTTTATTATAATTCATTGAGAAATAGTCGAAATAAGTGTAAGAATAATTAATATATACCAATGGCGCTAAAACCTTTTAGGTCTAGGCCTCAGATTTCTATATCTGTTCCATGATCATATTCCATTACTGTACGAGCAAGTGTTATATGGGTCCATAGAAAGTATTAGTGCAAAAAGGGGCATCGAACCTACGACCTCAGGAGGAGAGTTGCAAGCCTTTTTGTCTGTTTTTATCTGTGCAATGTCGGGGATTGAACCTACGACCGAGGACTGGGAGTCGCTGCACACACTGCTGCTGATTTATAAAGAATTTCACGCAAATGAAATTCTTCCCAGAAGTGTACAAATTTTCTATCAAATTCATATAAAAATTATTAAAAAATTACCTTTTAATAAGATGTAAGCATTTTAGTATCTTGTAGCGTTTAAAAAGTTATTACTGTTATAACATACTGTGTGATTTATAAGTATGAATCGTTGATGTAATCCTGCGCCTTGTTAGTTGCGCAATTAGCAGCCAACCTAGAGCCTATCGTCGTTATTTGCTTTTTATTTAAAGCTTCGTTAGTGTAAACTGAAAAAAGGTAAACAAAAATTAAAACCTTTACAAAACCGGAACAGGAAAATTCATATAACTAAGTTCTAGTGTTCAGTTTCCGTTTCATAGCTTTTCTAACCGAAAAATTAAGGAGGTTATCCATTCGTCGAGTCATTTTTTATTTGATTAAATTTGTAGTACTCGCGTAGCTGTATATATTACCATAGGATTCATTACTTGTATACTGCCTAGACGTAATATAACCAATAAAGCTTTTGTATAAATTTGACGATTATTTAAATGATCCTCATCCTTGGGATTAAATTGCTCCATTTCAACAATTTGTATGACTCCAAACTTGGTGATTTAAAAGTGGCGTAGAGTCTCATGCCAGTTCTTCTACGCCTTTGACTTGCGAACTGGTAGTAAATCTAAATTTAGAATAAATTTAACATCTTTTCTGTTGACGTTAATAAGTAAACTTGGTTACCTATACGAATAAAGTTATTTTGAGTTTGAGTTGGAAAAAGTAATCACTCTCTGTTAATTATGTGTTTTTTCACAAAAAAGAGTTCCAAAAATTAGTCTAATAGAATCTTTGTACTCCGTAAAGTTATATATTACGTACTGTTTAATACATAGAAAACTCTTCGTAACACAAGCCCATTCAATACAAATAAGATAGTTTTTAATAATCATGTTTTTATCTTTACATTTGCTTTTTAAATTTTGGTAATTTTATACAGTATCAGTAGTCTTTAGTAATATTTCATAGATTTCTTTATTATTATTATTTTACGCACTCTTGCTGTCCTTCCCAATTATTTTCCTACTTTACTTAGGAATCTTAGGTTACCTTTTAATTAGGGTTGCCTAACTGATTTTTTATTGTATGGGGACAAACGGGGAGGAGGCTCACCTGATGTTAAGAGAGACCGACGATGGACACTCACGCTGCCAGAAAAATTTGCAAGTGCGTTGCTGGCCTGTCAAGAATTGGTACGCTCTTATCTTGAAGACACCTAATACGAATTCCTCATAGTGGGCGTGCGCGGCTAAAGGTGCCTTAACTGCATCATTATTATTATTTTTAATTTTGTTGTTAATAAAAAACATATATAAAAGTATAGTTGAGACAAATGATCTAATTTTGTATATAATGAACATAAGGAGGCAATATTTCGTGTTTTGTTTATAATTTAGAGGAACAGATAACGTATAAATTGCTTTACTCTGACGTCTATGGGCTCGTTGTTATTATTATTTGTATAACGTTTTCACAGATTATCATTGTATTTTATTTATGAAAGTATCAAATTCAAGAAAATATTCTTTATGTATACTCTATTTTTTAAATATCAATATATTTTAAATGCTCATTTTTATTTCAGCATAATATAACCAATTAGGAAAAAGGTACCGACTTAACCTACTAAAATGATATCTTACAAAATGGTTACCATGGCAACAAATGTCAGTGCAGGTCTACGATTATTAATTTCTTAGTTAATACTGTTAAGTGTATATATTCTTCTAAAAAAGACCGTACGACTTCTTAGAAGTTCGACAACAAATTCGCGAGACCGCGCTCATTGATAGCGTCCATGGGCGGTATCACCTAATGTCTCCCGCCCGTTTGCCCTCTTCTATAAAAGAAGTTAGTAAGACGTCCGGGATTATTACTTCTTGTCTCATGACCCACATAATTACGGGCCACACACATTGCACATTCGAAGCATTGTTTAGTTTCAGTACTATAATTAACTGAAGGCGATTTTCACGGGGCGCACCTCGATGCCAACTGCGCGTGCGTCCATGCTTAATTTCCCTACTCAATAAAACAGTGTTGTTTGTACTGAAAATACATTTACTGTCAGTTGTTTGATCAAACTGTTTTAATGGAGTTGGAAAAATAACGCTTTGTGTACAATTTATGGTGTTGATCGACCGTTCGTTTCGGACTTTTATCGTTTGTTTGAATATAAAATGATTTAATTGTGGTAATCGTATACTTTTTAAAGTAGCGTTTCTTTTTTACGGAAATTGTGGTTTAAAACGTAAAGTTTATTTAAATATTGCAAGCCCTGACTTAATTTTAACGCCCGGTTGCTTTGACTATGGAGTGAATTGTTAATATGTCCGGATGTCTTCGCGACATCTCTCAATGGCTTTCAAATACTCTTAACACTCAATATTTCTAAAACTATGTATATATCCTCACTCAGTCGATACTATCGTATTGTTTCTTGGTATGAATGGTCTTAAATTCTGAAAATTGAGTGTGGCCAACGCGCCATTCTTAATGAGGTTATCCTAAGTATATGAAACGTTTTTGTAAACTAACTTCAAAATTGTACGATGAAACAAATCTACTAACGGTTAGACTACTTAATGACAATATGGAAACTAATATTACAGAAAAAATTATTACACAAAAAAACACTTTCTTCTCCCAGTGTCTTTTCTATTTCTCAAGTTTCTTAAATATGGAAAATCGATTCAAAAGTTATATGTACTTACATTTACTAACAATCTCAAGCGACATCTTCTAAATCTGTCTTATGATGAAACCGACAGTATTCTTCATGTAAAACAAAAACTCAGTAGTCTAATTATAAAATTGGAAGTGTTATATAGCATTTATTACGTCAAATACATAAAATGGAAGACTAGCTGCCCGTGACACAAGCAATTCTAGTACACTTTCCCTTTTAACTATACATGCTTTTTTACTATTCTGCTTTTTCTCCGGAAATAAATAATACGTAGTCGGTCACAAGGTTCTGTCATAAATTAATTCATTAATTAGTGATGTTTCAATTATATATAATATAGTACATTAATTAAAGAATAGAAATGCATTCGCAATGACCTCCGTTATTTTTAATACAGGCCCTTAAGTGCCGCGGCCAGTCGTCTATCGCAACACGCTCCATATTGATGTGGATTTCAGCGACTGCTTTTTTAAAGATGACTTCAGACTATCAAATTTTTATGGTGTTTATCACAGACCTTCCTCTCTAAGACCTACCAAATTTTGTAGTCCAAAGGATTAAGGTCCGGACTGGAGGGGGTCTAATTAAGTCGATGTTTAGACGCTCTAACCAAGCTTGAGTAGTCTTGGCTTCGTGTGCAGGTGCAGAGTCCTGAAGTGAGGTCCCGCAAATACCGTGCTGGGCAGGTCTTTGACAAGCCGATCCAAAACCGACTCTTGTTACACTTTTGCACTGGTTTTGACCCCCTTTTCCTCATGAACCTCAGTTGATCCGTAATAGGACACTTCCAACCAGACCATTACTGATGATGAATGATGTCCATATTGCACTCTCGGAACTTTATTTCCAGCTTCTTCAGAACTCCTAGCGAAAATGGTTCTCGGCGAGTGCCCACAGCGTTGCAACGCAATAACAGCTATTCGGTTTTCTTTCAATTCCACTCCATCATGAAAAATTACGGAAAGTGAGTGTTTTTTGTTTTTTAAATAATAGTCGAACGTTCAAAAATAGAATGCTATATTTTTTTTCATAAAATCATGTTCGAAATTTGAAAATACTATGCCAGTGACAGAACTTTGGGACCAACTACGTATAATATCTAGGAATATTTTGAAGCAAGTTTTCCTTAATTTATTTATGCCATTAAACATTATGCCATTCCTTTATTTATAAATATTGTCATAATTGATAAAAAATCTATCTTCGTTCGATTAATAAGTAAATTCATAACCAAATAAAAATAACATGTACTATCCTAGAACCATATAACATTTAGGGCGGTGCTACTTTAATATCAATTGATTTTAAACAAACGAGTCAATTTCATGGTACAATAGAACTTCCTTTGGAGCGTGAAAAGTCGACCATGGCCACGGATATCCTCCACAAATCACCCAAAACCACCGTGAGACCTTATTATGTGCAGGTGGCTCTTTTATTTATGCAAGTATTAATCCATTAGTCGTATACAATCCTCTCTCTACTATTTGACAGTGTTTTTACGTTGTGATGAAAAGAGACAAAAATCTTTTATTAGATTGATTTGAACAATGGCAGATGGAAAAATAGGACAATAACAAGGTGACCATCAGGAAGAAGAAAGAGAGATGGAGCCAGTTGGAGGAGCCCTATACTCTATAAGAGGTTATTTTATCAAGAGGTAAGTATATTACTAAAGTAACTATAAATGTAATTAAAATGTTATTTCTAAGTATGAATAATACTTTATTACTGTACTTAGTCTCGAATTTTCTATCCATTCTTTGTACAATATTTACTATTATTGCTTGTCCCTGGAAAAAGGCCTCCCCCAAATGTCGCCATGTTGTACTGTCTTTCGCTCTTCAAACCTTCTTCAGTCGGGCGCTTCATTTCTGAAAGTCGGGATAGTGGAGGCGCACTCTTCCTCTACTCTTTCGTGTCTTCAGCAAGCCTCTCCGCCTGGGTGATGGTAACATCCCAATTATTTTAACCTAACCTAACTTTTTTATGTCAACATACACATTGGATAGTTTAGTTTTGTTATGAATATAAAAAGCTTTTAATTTTAGTTACTTTAGGTTTTTACCTGTGACACATTTACATAATCAATAATAACATTATAATATTAATATAATCATTTACATAACTAATGATAATATGAATAATATATTCAATTTAACAACTGATTGATTTCGAACTAAAGATTCTTGTAACTAGATCACCAACCGGTCTTCATGTCACATTTTGTTGCAAATTCTGACGATTAGTATCGTCTGTCGTCGTGTTATGCAAGATGCGAGGTAATAACTATATTTAAGTTAAATAAATTATATTATAACAAACGTAGAATATGTGAAATAATAAAAAATGTAGATGGAAATGTTAACACCTCAAATAAGTAATGTACTGTATATACAAACAAAAACAGTATATGTATATATATTTTAGTTAATAATTAGAAGAGCAAAAATAATGTTAGCAATAATCGCATACTTGAAGCCAAACTGAGCCCTTTAGTTTTTCAAACACTTATAAATTGTATTATTAAATATAACATTCTTGTTTCCGATAATGTCCAATAGTAGTCTGCACTTATATTCTTTATAGGTAACAAAAGTGTCACTTAGATTTAAGAAAAGTTAAATTAGTCGAGTTATTTTTGTTAATCCAACGTCGCAACTCTACTACCCCAAATGTTATGTGATTTATAAGCTCATGCCTCAAACAAAGAGTTTCATTTGAACATCCCTCCAACAACCGTCACCGAACATAACTGGCGCTACAATCTTTTTAGGTCTGGGCCTCAGATTTCTGTATCTGTTTCATGCTCATTCAGCAATCTTATAGGCTAGTAGGTGATCATGATCCTCTTTTTGGGTCTAAGGCATGCCGATTTCACTATACTCCTATATCCTTTCACTATTCGAACGAATATTGAATGCGCACATAGGCGGAACCGGTGCACAGCCGATGACTGCCTATGAAGTTTTTTAAAATATCTAAAATATGCTAAAGAGCAGATTTCCTTTTAGTTACGACGCTACATTGATGATTAAGATTTATATCCAAGTTAGTGCAGCGCACAAAGGTCCGGTAAAGATCTTAATGCCTCTCGAAGACCCAAGTATCAGTAATACGGATTTCCATGAAGTATTATGAAGTACATTTGGTAATACGTACCGTTATGCGCCGTGCCCATTTGTTGACCCAATAGAAGCGCACGCGCAGCTGCTCGGCGCCAGCACATCTGTGAGACCCATTGTTACTACTGTTTGTTATTGTCGACTATTATTATCAACATAAACTGTCTACTTTTAGTTTTATTAGGGCTAATCATAAAAGCTGGCATCCACCGGCCCCAATTTGGTAAAATTACATCGAAAATCTGTTAACATCCAGTTCTAGACAATACCCGTTTAGCCAGAGATAAAAATATTACTAAATATTCAAAAGCCAAGTCCTTTATAGTTCGTAAATACTTTAGAAAGTATTACGCCGCTTTAATAAAAACATAAGATAGATGAAAAAAATAATAAGTTATTTTATTTTCTTAGGTGCTTTTTCCGGCGATTTGAAAGCTTACGCAGGGTTTGAAGGCTGTTGACATGCGTCATTTTGAGTTGCCGTAACGCGACCATGGCTCTGAGCTTCGCTGGGGATGTGGTTAGTTATTTCAAACACGTTTTCTATCCTTCGGCAAAACCGAAATCCAGAACTCTTCTCCTTTTACCATGTTTTAACGTTTCATGGTGGATTTTTTTTAATAAAATTACAAACGGGCAGGAGGCTCACCTAATGTTAAGTGCCCATGGACACTCACATTGCCAGAAGGCTCGCAAGTGCTGGCCGGCCTTTTAGGAACGGATACGATCTCTTTTAAGGACCCTAAGTCTAGTTGGTTCGGGAATAATTCCGTGCGCAGATGGTTCCACATAGTAGTAGAACTTAAATACTTTTAATCAGATCTTCTTAAAATTCGTTGAATGGCAGTATCATAAATATTGGTTTCGATTTTCCAGTAAACATATCAATCCGCGAATCGTCTCAATCGATTTCTCATTGCACGTCAACAATGCATCAACGTATTTTAGCATCTGTCGGTCGCAGCCGCCAGTGACATGTGCTGTAAAACAAAACCTGAGGGCCGAGGGGTGAGATTTCCTAAACCAGGTGAGAGTAACTTCACATATGTTGCCACGTGTGGGGAACCCCTTTACAGGTGCTGTTACGTGAATGAATTCATTGTTGGCCGCTTCATTGACAAATGTGGCATTTGGCGCGCAATTTTGGCGGCAGAAAGGGTGGTAGTTAAAATAATAAATAATAACTATTGTCTTTTGTTTAGCTTTTACAAAATAGCTTTTACACATTAAGAAAAACACTTTTTGAACGGATTATGTGGTCACCGTGACCACGCACACTGAAAACTACGCGAAACGTCGGAAAAAATTTAAAATTTAGAATTATGTAAATAACTATAAGTTTTAATAATAATACATAGCTTTAATCCGTTCAAAAAGTGTTTTTCTTAATAGATAATAACTATTTGATTCTACCTATATGTACTGGTACCAATATGTAGGTGGTAATGTAAAAACGTGTCTGCTGTTAATATTAATATATACATAATTTTAGTTAAGTTAAATAATATGGTTGGTTGTTAACATAGGAAAAGACATTCCTTTAACATAATAAGGCTCGTCAACTCAAGAGCGTTTCTAACGAAGATAAAAGAAAGAAGACATATAAAGAAGGCAGCCTTGCTCTTTTAATTGAACTGAAAATAGTAGGTTCAATTAAATTTCTTTCCATGAAGACTGCAGTAAAACTAAAAACTTAAAACAAAAGTCATGTCTACTTTGTAAGATTGCTACCTAATATATTAATTTTCAGAATGTTCCAGATAATATTATATACCTACACAACCTTAAACCTTAACCAAAAATATTTTGAATGAGTCTCAAATTATTAATAGCAATTTATAAAACACCATCTCTTTAATAGCTATTCAAATCTATTCGTATTAAAATATGCAACTTTAAACATGATTATGACACGATGAGCATTAAAAATAATATTCAAAATTGAGTAAACTACTTAGCATAACAGACGTTAAACCCTATAAAAAAGTTTATTCCCATATTAAGATTCACCGCTGAACATTTCGTTTGGCCTTTGGCAGGTGTACCTTGATTAAGGTCAAGGAGTTCCCAGTGCAATGGGTCGCTAACTTCCGTTAGACCATGACAGACCGTTGTAAGAATGTGAAGTTTCCAGCTGTGTAGACGTGGTCGACGCCTTCGTCGCAATATTAAGTTTTTAACAAATATTAATTAAATGAAAAAATAATTAATCAGTGGCGCTACAACATTGTTAGGTCTGGGCTGGACTTCTGTATCTTTCTCATGATCAATCCAATTGGTGATCAGCCTCCTGTGCCTGATATACGCCTTCAACTTTTGGGTCTAAGGCAAATCGATTTCCTAGCGATGAAAGTCCAGCCAGGCATCGAATCTACGCCCTCAGGGATGAGAGTCTGAAGCCAACACTGCTCTGCAAGAAATATTAAATGTTATTATTTTACAAAATACACACAGTCGTATCATATTGGTTTGAATGAGCTATCGCCAACACTGTCCCTTTAAACTCATAGTTACAACGATCTAAAATTATGGCAAAACAGTATAGGACAGGCGGACGCGGTCGAAGTTACAGCTTCCTCATTAGCAGCGGGTAATCGGCCCTTCCGCCACTTAAATGTTTAACAGTACAATTGGTATACTACACTTTACTCCAAGGGTAAGACTGATTGGAAATTATTTTGAGGGGGCTTAACGATCTTCATGCGGGCTTGAAACTTTAGAAATATTTCTCACGTAGTTACGATTATTTCACTTTTGTGTCAATTTTGTTGGACGTTTCCAATTTTTCGGTCTGCGTGTTTAAGAGAGATACATGAAAATATCAGAAAGCATTTTTTTAAGGTATATCATTCTTTTGATTAGACCTTTTATCGATTGCATCTAATTTATCGATGGCTTAATCGATGTCCAATTTCTTGGTCTTAGTTTTCTTACGTTACGTTGAACGTAGATTACGTAGATGGCATTGCAGCAGGCCTTTACCGGAGAGGGTTCCTGACTAACTGTTACAAATATTTACTAACACATAGGATAATCGGATATTAGTGTGGATCGGGAAATAATTTAAGGCTTATAATAAATAAATAATTATGTTACGTTGATTTGCAGCTATAAGTTAATTACATTATAATCTTTTTCTGTAATCTACCTCATAAAAGCAAGACTGATGTTATAAATTTTAATTTTTTAAATAAATACTTAGAAAATATATGGACTTTGAAGTAAAACACTTTTTTATTCATACCTTAATAAGGTTTTATTAAGGTATGCTTGTAGAAAAAGCTTGTAGAACTCGAACCAAAACGTAACTAAGAGTACCTAGGTGTACAATTCTTGACGCAATAAGACGGTCCAATTTCTTGAAGTAATATGAAAATTGGGATTTCATATGGGAAACATATGTCTCTTCATCGTCCAACTGTAATTCAAGGCACAATGTGTTAGATGCTCCAAAATAGTTTCTTCTGGCTATCCATTTTTTAAACCAACATCTTTTTTTCGGTTTCCGTTTAATTAATTCTTGTCTTAGAAGAGCAGATATAATTAAAACACCCTCACGTACTGCACTTATGATAGCAAGTAGCACAAAACCTCTAAATACGATTATTGCTTTTGAAATTCTGTTTACAATAAACTTTCCATTGCGAGGCAATTCTCGCTAAAGTGGAAGAGCGAGAGGTGTGAATGTTTAGACGAAGGAACTTTTTTATATTCTTTCGTTAATCGTACATTCGAGACGAGAAACTCTCTCCCTCTAAATGGGCCTTTATTCCTTTATTATTATTACAGAATTTAAGAAACAAATGAACTGCGAAAATCTCATAATATTACACATGGTAAGACTTATCAAGCTAATTGCTAATAGAAATAGCTAGGCAGAGCATTTTGTATGTTATTTTTAGTTTTGAAATCGTTAAACTGGCGTTATAATCTCTGTCTTATATCTTTTGTTAAATAAAGAAATGCTTTCATATTTCAATTTAGATTTTGAATGAGATTGGAGTTTCGCGCGTGACTGTCGTTCGTGAGCCAGGTGCGCGCGCAGCGACGTCTAATTGGCGCATACCGAGACGCCTTGCTGTAATTGGACGTCATTTGCAGAAATTGCGCTTTGATTGGGCGATATAAATGTCACGTTGCGTAGAACGATGCGATTTCATGCAAATTGAAATATAAATTAATGGTTAAGTAGTTTCCTGCGGTTTGAGACCTAAACAAAAAAATATAGAATAGGTGGAAATGTAGTCCTGCTAAACGAAATTCCTAAAAAAACACTACAAACTACTAGCAGGTTATATAAAATTTTCAATGTTTTCGTATCATCAAAAGTAACACCCATATATTAACTCAATAACCGCCCTAAAATCACCGCACCGAACATCAGTTTGTGTTAAAACACCATGAATCCTGTGATTCACTTTTTATCTCACCGGTCATTCACCAAAGGGCAACAGAGCGAGACTCAGAGTATGAATAAAAAGGTAAAGGAATCACGGTGTGTACACACCCCATAAGGAGGCATAATGATCGTAAGATACCTTTGGTAAGACAGAGGAAGTGTGGTGTGTGACCACCCTCGCAGGAAACCGAATCGCAATCACGTCTAATTATTTAACGAATGTGACGTCCTTGGAGATGCAATAACGTTCTTTCTTAGAAATAAATTTATTTAATAACCAATTGGCTTCTTCTTGAGCCGAACTGAACAGACATTATTCTTCCAAGGCGCTTCAAACATTTATTGATGTAAATCTGAAAATTAGTTTCAAAACAATCTAATACAACATCAATTGCAGTTTGAGACTACTCTTGATTTAAATAAATATACTATTACTGAACCATACAATATTTTTAAACTACATAGTAATAATAATATTTTCTTGCTCAACGAATAAGTATCGTAATACAGTGAGGAAATACTGCCAGCATTAAAGGTACACTGCCACAGGGACCACACTTTATAAATACATATGTTTTAATTTTCTACATATCAATTGTTATTTATTATTATTACTAAGACAAGATCTTTTAATGTAATTACTTTATAACTACTATTGTGGCGTGTCCTACCTGATTTGCACGGGTGATTTGTAAGTACCAATATGATATAGGTATATATGAGATTCATAACATTAATATGACTACAGCAGAATAAATCTATCTATTTGATCCTATCTAGATAATTGTTAGTAATCGTTTCATAGACAATAATTATACCTATAATAATGGCTGTAAAATTTTCTAATACACAAACATGTGTGTAGGTCGCCTTGAATCATCGGCAAATGAGCAAAAAGTCAAATGTAATTTATGTGTATACTGAGCTACGCCTCTAATGTCTTTGAGAAATTACTTTATCGGTTGATTTAATATTAGTTCCGGTATATGATACCGGTCATTAAAATCACATTTTGTGGTGGCAACAAAGTTTGCTAGGAACACTTCTAGTATTAAGTTTTTTATTAGTTGTAAAGTAAATATTACAACCAGTAATAATAATCTGGAATTTATTTATTTAACAAAATAAGCCACCATATTAGATTACTCTAATACACCAAGTATTTACATTTATATTAACCAGTAATGAATTTAAATATATATTGACAAAACTAACTATTTGTTACAGTATAGAAACTGACAAAAAGCTGATCTTTTGTCATTTGACTCCACGGACAATTTAAAACGTCTGTCAATCTATGCAGTTCATTAATATTTCATACATTATGTCATGTGTGCTCGTTTAGTGAGGTTAGTTTTCGCTGAGAGTAATGGCAGTCGATGTCGCCTCCTAACGAAACCATCAGGCACCCTAAGGCGTAGGCACTGGAGCACTGCTGGTGAACTGTAGATTTAAAACTCACATACGCAAAACCAGTTCCTCCCACATTGGTCACTCGCAAAAAAGCGCGCAACGCAGAAACAAAAGCCTTTGTCGAGTTCCCAGTATCCCGCGGGTGTCAGTTTACAGAATTCTATAACTAATCGAAATGTTCATTGTTTGACGAAATCTGATTAGGCTTATTCATTGTTTCCCGCCACTCTTTTGATGTTGCGCTTTTTCGCCTGACATGAGATTTATGGGTATTGTAATGAAATACCTGTTGAACACGCTTAAAGAGATTTGAGAGATAATGACTTAATTTATGTTACCATAACCACTGGGGACCGCGTGAAATTCACGTTCATTTTCACATTCGTAATGTATCACTCGCCTGTGCTACAAAAAGTAATAAGAGTGAAACTTCACTACCCCGTAGTGCTAAAGTAGTGGCGAGTGACCACCCTCGCAGGTAACCGAATCAAAATGACGTCTAACGATTTGGGAAGGTCCTTGGAGAGGTCGATATGGTTCTTTCTTAGAAATAAATTAAACTTACTAACCGATGGACTCCTTCGTGGGCTATGGTCAGACATTCTTCGTCAAAGTTTTTTTATACATCTATTGATGTAAATTTGAATCCAAAGTTCTATCAAATTAATTTTAAAAAAGACACTAAAGTTAATTATAGAAAAGAGTGAAAACAATATAATACCTTCGAATTTATAATATACACTAATGCGTGGGTAAATTGACTGACTGAAACTGACTAAAATTAGCTTAATACTGTTATGTATTTATTTAAACTTCGTTACCATAATATACAAAATTATACATATAAAAAAAAACAAAAAAGTAGGTTATGTCATTAGGCAACGGACGGCCTTATTGCTAACAAGCGATTTTGTTAATTAAGTAAATCCCATCTTGGGTAAGTGTCTCCACCTTTTCCCTGCAATGTTCTCTGTTTTTGGTTTGGTGCAGCCGCTCTCTGCCGGCTACATCCACAAGTTCATCCGTCTACCTTCACGTCTTTGAAACTCATACCATACAGGATGAATTTCTGATAATTCAATTAAACGACTAACTTAGCTTTAAACTTTTTAGCTTTTCTTTAAAGTGGTTAACACCTGAATTGTTAAGAATCGTGGGACGTAACGGAGGCGGCTATGCGCCAGAAGGTTTCTTTCTAAACAAAGAACCATGACCTGTCTTAGAGCCAGAACGACGTAGGTCACGTGAAAAGAAAGATCGTTAAATGGAACTAATGCATAAAACTCACACTACCTAAAGGGATAGCGCCTCTAAATATGTATGCATTTCAATGTAGCGCTGATGTCATACACACTCAGACTTGAAATTACGTAATTTCTTAATATTTAAATTGGAATTCTTATTGTAAGATTGCAAGCAGTTTTCGCCTTCAGCGTGCGACTCTCATCTCTCAGGTCATCGATCATCGTCATTCGATCCCCGGCTCTATCTGCGCATTTAACACTCGCTCGGTGAAGGCAACATCGTAAGGAAACCAGCTTACCTTAGGCTTACTCAAACGGTCGACGGCGTGTTTCAAGCACAGGACACTGTACGGTTCCTGGGTCAACGGGATGCTTCAAATAATAGAGATTTATTGATTTACTCTATATTTACCACTCGCGTGTTACAATTGAATATGAGCGAAATAATGACGTGCTAATTGCTATATACCGAATGAATACAATTTAACAGTCAAAGAGAGTGCCTACGTCTGGCTATGCTCTCGGGGTGATCACCTACTTACCTTCTAGATTGATAAATCGCCATGAAGGAGATACAGAAATCTGAGGCCTAACCCTAAGTTTGTAGTGCCACTGGCACTTATTTGTTATTTATTGTAAGATTACAAGGTCTTTCCTGTTATTATTTGTTCGTTGTTGCAATATGATATTTGAATACAGATGCATGTTGATAAACGGTTTAATTAAAAGTAATCGCTTTATAACATAAACAGCTGTTAGTTAAACGGAATGAATGAGACGCGGACGCATCGGCGCCTCGCGGGTTATCACAGGTCGCTCGCCAATCAATGGACCCGCAGCTGACTTGTTAAGCTGCGTCTACATTGGTTTTGAATATACAAATAGAGACAGTTTTTATTCGGATAAACTATCAATGTAGACGGTAATTTAAGAAAACGTGTTTTTTGTACTTTTTGATCATAGTTTTTTAATAACCTTTAGAAATTGTGTGTTAATTCGACTTAGCTTTTTTAATAACAACCTATGGCCATCAGTTTTGTAATAATAATAAAAACAATTATTTATTTAACCATACAATTCTATTGTGACAGTTACCATGTTGTTTTTAATATTATCGTAAGGTTTGTTTCAATAAATTAGAATGAGTAATTTTAATACTTGTATTATCGAACAAGCAAACGGGGGCAAACGATCGGGCTCACCTGGTGTGACCCAATAAGTGATACCGTTCTTTAACACTGCTAGAACGATCGCAAGAGCTCCAGCCTTTAAAAAAATATTCAGTGCCAATTGAATACTGCAAGCGGTCTATTCCTATCAGCAGTGTAAGTGGGATTATTTGTGGAAAGACTGCTTTGTATTAAAATAGCCGAAATTCATCAAACAGTTGCAGTTTGTAGTCGCCGAACTATACCATGTTTCTATAAAATATGTTGTCAAATGCACTCAGTATAGCTATAGAAGGCTACCAAGCTTTGACTATTCAATTCAATTTCCGTTAATTCGTTTTCTAGAATATTTTTAATACAATTGCACTCAGATAATCACTCACTTTGAAATGCTACCAAGTTCTGCTACCATTCCGTTTAACTTGATAATATTAACCCTGATTACGAATCTTAAGTATTTATTTCGAAATCCTACAGATAACATACATTATATATAACACATAACAATTATACTAAAGAATGTATGGCCAAAGATGGAATACATGTTGTATACAAAAAGGTTCAAACATTACAAAAACAAAAATTCAAAATTTTATTACATTTTGTTACCAATGTCCTCAAATGCATGCATGAACTGTGAACGAAACCTTACCACTATAAACTTACACAATTTTCCATTGATAAATAACGGGAATTTGTCTGTTAATGTTTTCTTATATCTGGTAAACAGTCGAGGCCAATTAGCATATTTAATTCAAGACTCTATTCAAATATGATCATCGAACAATATTACTCAATTATGTTGACAACTGATTGCCAATGGCCCGTGTCCATAATATAAACATATAGTCAATGCTAATAATAATAATAACGCTTCATCAGAAGCGCCTTTTTAATTGTATTATGTTTGCATGGAATTCTTTAGCCCTTCAGAGAGGTATGTGGCATTTCTGTAGGTATCTGTTTTATTCATTCAGACAAGAAGGTGAGCCTTCTGTGTTGTCGATTTCTTCTATGACATGCCGGTTTTCTCACGAAGTTTTCTTTATTAAGAATAATTAAGTGCATATACTTGTAATTCCATTAGAGAACACGTGGAGATGAGACGAACGACTCAGGGTTGAGAGTCGCAAGCTAACGCTGCTCATCATGTCATAAGGGCTACCAAATTTCCGTGAATTCTACCCTTACCTACACTCTATATATATTCACCAAATTAAACCTAGTTATTGTTCCACTTACATAAACTGTTTGGACGCAATATAAACAGTCTAAAGAGGTGACACAAGAGTGTCGCATTACTGTCTCAATGAATGGGGTTATGTAACCGGCGCCGGCGCATGCAACGCGATGCACATTCACAATTCATGGAAACATTAAACATACACGCGTCTATTTGAATATCTATGGCTTATTATATAAATTTTATGGGAATATGGTAAAACCTAATATTTATCTATGCAAAGGTTAAACTGACAATACGAAATTATAATGAAAATATCATTAATATCACATAAGTAATGTACACATATGACTGTCTACAACACACAGACACACACACACATAACACTTCCTTTCTTGGTGAATCCTTAAAGGTCTCTGCAGTGATGCTATGCAATTCGTTTAGCTCCTTCTCTATCTTCCTTTAAATCTTTACAGTACAAACATTACCTGTCCACATCGTAACCCTAACTTTCGTACTAACTGATGTAAAATTATCGTGATTCTTATGCACTTCTTCTTTTTCATATTGTGTCCTTTGTAGTTTAGAGTATTTTGTTCCTATTTTAGTTTTGTCTATTATTTATGTATTATGTATTTTTGCACTTCTTCTTTGCCTTATCTAATTTTTTTTTCACAGTGGCTGCCAGAAAGACATAACTCGAAAGTGATCAGGCTGCCGGTTGCCCTCCTTTTTATTTAATTATGTCAATTGTATTTTGTTTCTGCGACGAACTTCATCGCCCAATTAATTACACCGTTTAGTCTCCATTATCAGTAGGTATAAAATATTATACACCTATTTCTTGCTTAAAAAACGATATTTCTATTAATCTTTCCCCTTTTAACGCACATAAAACTCTCTCGGACTCGGAGTTTGGATTTCAATCTTGATAGATATTGTTATGGATTGACAGACTAGATTAAACTTTAAAAAAATCGCAAATGAAAGTTATCAAAAAGTTACACTTTATTTACGAAAAATATACATTACACGCTTTCTTTGTACCTACTAAATAATATGGCTACACAAACATAAACATAATGTTTTAGCGATACTGGTAGCTTATCATAATAAGATAATAAGCGTTGCTGAGTCAAGATTATTGTGAATTATGTTCCTGTAGATCGGCAAAGGGCTCCCAGTTATGATACGTTTATATAGAAAATTATGGCTGTTTATATATTTTACGTAGTAAATACATCATCCACACTATTATATTTTATGTGAAGTGACTTATGTGATAATAAAGATTTAAGCTGGTTAATTCAAATGACACTTTATAGAAAAAAAATTTCAACATTACAGCAGTTAGTTTTAATAAAAGCCTTTTACAAAACTGTCATTAGGATTCGTCATAAGTTCCTTATAATTGTAAACCTAAAAATGTTAATATATAAAAACAATTTTAAATTTATTTGCGATATGACCTCAGAAGGTCATGTAGGCGTTAAGAAGAATTGTGTTGGCACAAAACAGGTCAAGTTTGGAAGGAAAGGCGCCAAAACAAACGCACAGCTGCGCAACTATTTGCGGAAGCCAATATAGCGTATTTAAATACATATAGTATCTATGCGTAATTATCTGGATTCGTTTCTATGGATTCGCGATAATCCGGATTGTACGAATACTTTGCTGTCTGATATGTTCTGGAAGCCATAGACTAGCCCTTATAAGTTATTCGTAAGACGGATATTATTAAAACCTTTGTGATAGTATATCCTACATAAATGTATTGATTAAGAACAGTGTATAATTTCTTTTCTTTGGTTCCAACCAAAGAAATCAGATAATACAATCCAATTTGGTGGGAACTGTCTACAGCAAAGTTGACTTTACCGTGTAACAACGAGTGAAGGACATTAAAACCGTGAAACAAATAGCCATCTGAATTTAAAAAAGGATTTTCTTAACAGATCATAGTCTATCTGTTTAAACGTTGATATTATCATATAGTAAATGCATGAACCATGGAAAGGAACATAGAAGAGAGAAAATAGAAAGTTTTATTGACTATAGGTGAATCATGTGTTTTTAACTACTAATTTAGATGTCTAGCCTTAGTTGTACAACAATATTACTATCATTTGTTATTCTCCGGGATAAAGAAGAATTTAAATATTGATAAATATAACAAATAGAATATTACAAAATAGCTGTAGTTGTACATAGACTTGTCTTTATAGAACAATGGACAAGTAGGTGATTGAACTGACCGCAGACAAAGATGAAAACACATTGTTTACTTGTATGACTCCACGTGTTAGCATTCGACGCAATTTGTTAATTCTTTTTACTGCAATCAAGAAGTAACCTAATTAATTGGCTAGTGTTGGATAAATTTAAGCTTGACGAAGCTGATGGCTTTTTGTTTATATTTATAAACTTATAACGTTTTCTTCGAAACAGTACTAGGAAGTTTTGATGACGACACTTCAAATGACACAGACACTAACATATTATTGTTTCTTGTGACGGTTTCGCGAATTCTTAGAGGAACTACTACAAAAATGGAGGAGAAACAAAGGCCATTCGATAGAGAGACGACCTTATAGCCTACGCAACATCATCACTCAGTGTTTGTGTGTATAGTAAAGAGTGCTTTAGGACGTAGTTTTCTCGCCGGTCCCCCAAACGGTAACTGTGCTTTATTTTTCCAGGTCTTTACTCCCATCGCTTGAGTACTACCCTTTATCGTAACATCTAACGTAATTTTATTTATATGAATTATATGAAAATATAAATAAAATCTTTAATTGTCTCCATGGCTGACTCGAGCCGACTTGCAATTAATTTTTTCGTGTTGACACACGCTTACTAATTGGATATATCACTGATAAGTGGAAATCGTCACCTCGACGGTTAATTTATTACAGTAGGTAACACGATATTCTTGACACTCATAAAATGTGATAAAGTAACAGAATATGATTAGAATCACCAAGGAATTTTTATCACTGTTTGTTATTCTGTACATATGACAACACGACGAAATGTCAAGCATACCACAGATTCGTTGCTTACCAAACTACTTCTTGTAACTTATTTTAATTTTATTACACTATCTGTTAATTTTATCTTAATGATATTTATATGCTGTGTATAATAAACTGAACTGACACAAATTGTCCCTCAGTTTTAGTATTTTTTTTATTTAATCTACATATACATATAAAATAAGTATAAAGCACAATTTATTTGAAAATAACATCCAATGATAATAATTCCTATATAGTTGTTAAGTTTATTAATTTCACACACTTTATGTGACACGTCGGTGAAAAATTATCTTCATGTTTTTCCCTATACCCCAGTATGGAGTTGACTTCATGTAAATAAAACAGTTTAGTTTCTAGTTTAGATTATTTGATTTGATTTTAATCTAAAATATTGTGGTGACATAAATGCTCTACTCTGCTTAATTTAAAAAAAATCATCTTATTTAAATCTTATAATATATTCAAAATATTTAAGTTAATGTATTCTAGAGGCTGCTAATTAATGTTGTGTTTTCCCATCATGCTGGGAAGTGACCTTGCACCTGAATTATTATAAATTAGCGCCAAGTTACAAGAGTAAATAGGCCAGGTATATTGGACAGGAATATGATTTGCAATGCGCAATTGCCTATCATATAGATGTTCATACAACGGCATTATTGCAGCCTGGCGAAACACTTTTGATGTTCTTGGATGTCCAGTCTGATTTAAGTAAGAAACGTGTATTCCAATTAGTAGCAACATTCCTTTGTTAAGCTACAAGCTAAAATGACACGTGTTCAAAAACGTATAAACTTTTTATGACAGTATTGATTTATTGTTTTCTAAAAACATAATACTATATTAAAAAGGATGATTTAGAGTTGATCAATTAGAAAAATTTAATTTCATACATGTCGTCTGAATTCTGCGCAACTAGTGTTGATGGTGTGATGATTTGCCATCATTTTAATTACTACCTACATTTTAAAAACTGTCCCTAGAGATCTGACTTCTTTGAACAGAAGATTAATAACAGGATGCGTTTAAAAAACGTTCTTATTGAACCATTGTTAGCCCATCGTATAGTTATTAGTTTATTTAGGATAGATAATTATTAATAAGTAGTTAAAAGGACTAAGACTATGAGAATGCTTTATTAACTAAAAAGTTAGGTATTAAATAACTAAAAACTGTTTTGTAACGTATAAAAATAGTACTCGGAAATATATTACTACTTTCCTGACACTTAATAGGTTTTCAACCTCGAATAACTCACCGCGAAACCGATTCCACAACAAAGAGTTATTCAAACGGACACATAAAGTTTTTATTCGTTTAATTTTAATGTTCCTAAACAATCGGTGTTCTAGTATTGACGAGAGGAAACCTTGTAATTATGGCCGGGTTGTAAAATAACCATCAAAGTCAACGAGTTAAAATTTAAATAACTTTAAATCACTCGCCTGCCTCTTATTCCAAAAGTATAGGTATTAAATTTGTAGAGCCGTCTTGAACAGTGCAAGTGGTTTTCACGTAAAATCCGACAACATAATATAAATTATGTTTTGTATGACAGGACGCTGTAAGTCGTATTTTTACGAGTGAAAATATAAGTTTTTGCAGGTGGTGGCCGATTCGGTATGCATAATTATTTTAAATTGCTCTCTATATTTAATTTAGAAAAGATTAGGATGTCTCGAACTAGATACTTTCGTTAAATTCTTTTTTCAAAGTTGTTGCAGAAAAGATGATTTTTAAGAAGTAGATGTAGTGATAAAGAATCTCATGAATGTTCTTCGGATTTCATTCATATATGTTTGATTAATGACACTTTTATAAGTAACATAACTATAGATTATTTTCAGCAACGTAGTAGTAACTGAATGACGAAATGTTGATTAATATAAACGAAATATTGGATAATAAAGTTTCGTAATTTTCTGAATTCTTAGTAAGTCACGCAATCTCAGTTGTGTAGGTTCGCACAATGCTAATAAAATTATCCATTGCTTTGTTCTCACCTCATAAATCACACGCTAACAAACATCGATTGTCAGTTTTAAGACCTATTTATAAATTTGGATCAAATATCAAATTCGGAAATACCCAGACATTTGATGAACAAAATATATTATGTTGGTAATAAAATTCGGAATGCTCCTAATAAATATTCAATTTATTGAACATATCATTTAATCATTTTAATATCTTGATTGATATTTATACTTTATTATTATGTTGATTTACGTGACTAATAATATTCAAACGACAAATAGAAATGCATACAGCCTGCACTTTAAGATGAATATTTCATTATTTTGTTACTACGCGTATAATAACATCTTACGTCAACTTGACTTTTAAATCTTTTAATATTAAATTTTAGACAAGGCTTTCTTTTCTAACCACTGACGATAGTATACGTTGGCGCCAATTTTCTTTATACGCAAACGAACCTACGGGACGCCCAAAAACGGCAGTTATCGCCCAGGCGAACATGCCTATTTTAGCGCGTGCGTTGCCGGCCTTTGAGTGAGGAGTATGCTCTTTTTTAA
Source organism: Pieris brassicae (assembly GCF_905147105.1). NCBI lineage: Eukaryota > Metazoa > Arthropoda > Insecta > Lepidoptera > Pieridae > Pieris > Pieris brassicae. The sequence goes on from NC_059669.1 coordinate 3,705,374, forward strand.
ACAATCGAAGGTCGTAATTGTACTTGTTAATCATGGATTTACTAACGCGTTGATAAAGCCTCTTTTGTCCCTAAGAACCGTACAATCATAATATCCCTTCATAGCAGTACAAATTTATACACAAATTGTGTCTAGACAAAACGAATAAAAAAAAATTGCGAGTGAGTAGGGTTAACTTTACGTATACTAATATCTACAAAGACTCTTGTTGGACGACATAAACGTAATATGTTTCAAACTTCACTTCCTTGTGTATATCTTGACCATCGCTTATATTTATTTCACTAGAAGCCTATGACTCAAAAATATACAGAACTATGGCCAATAAATCGCGGCGAGGGCGGACAGCTGCGGGCTCACACGTGCGATGGTCACGACTGGGAGGACCACGAACAGCCGTCACGATGCTGGACTGATCACGGAATTGCGTCATGCCAGTTCTCATAAGATAGGTACGGAACATTATTGTATTGTCATATTTACTTTATGATAAATACAAATGACAATGATTTTTGTTCATAATGCTTTCTAAGCTTAATTCTGTGGGGAAACTATGATCGCTCTTAAGATGCACGTAGGCTAGACTTAGGTCTGAACTTATCAGACCTCATTCTGGACACGTAACTGGGCCAGACAAAGAGTGTTACGGCAAAGTCCGCGCATAAACTTGTAATACGTTAAACGTAAAAAACGACTCTTGATCAGTCTCTAGACTGTGACCAACTTTTTTGTATAGCTTTCTTCTTCTTATAGTGCCATCTCCTTGCGAAGTTTGGCGATCATCATGGCTAGTTCAATTTTGGATGCCGCTTTTCTAAAACATGTCTTAGTGCTTGGCCAAACCATTGGCTAAGGTTTTTCAACCAAGACGTGCGTTTGCGGCCATGTCTTCTTCAATCTGCCACTTTCCTTTGTATGATTGGTTGTATAATGTATAGCTACTTAAATTAATCAAATGTGATATTGCGAATATTATCATATATATTACAAAAGTTACAAGGCGAGTATTCAAAACACGCACATCTTCAATCAATGCCAACGGTTACGGATGCCAGATTTTCTACTTTAGGTACGATTATATCGCGATAAATATTTATTATCTATATCGCGGGTCAGAGGTTAGGGCCGGATCCTTTTATCGACTTGCTAATTCAGCAGCTGCCTCAATCAAAACAATACGATATTCAAATTTCGATTGTGATTAATAATGACAGGTAAATTTTATGTTAATTTTTATCTTTAGTTAAGATATCTAATAAAATTTTATATATACACCTGAATATTTAAATCAAAATTCCATTCGTTTTAGTATATAAAAATCATAAAGATACAAGCCAAAATAAACACATTATTATATAATTATGTAATACAGACCTAAATATGAAGTCGATTAAATTAAAAATAAACAGATATCGTGCGTGCCTGTACACTGTGCTTATAGAAAGTAAATAAAAACTCTTTAATTACACATTGAATAGATATCAAAAAGAATCATACAGGCCAGCTATAGTTGTTAAAAAGCAAATTATGTTTGTATGCTCTAAAATGTAAGTCTTTAGTGGCATCTGCGCAACTAGAATCAGTAGTCATGTTTACTAACACCACCATCCTGCGACCGCGCAGACCCGCACGTGGCCCTGACAGCCCTACACAAACCAGATCTATTTAAAATCTGATCTTACACAGCAATGTGCCTTACATTTAAAAAAGAGGATATAAAACGCGAAATTTATATTTACCTACTTTTAACTCAACCAGTTTTTTATATAGCCTTGAACAGCGATGATAACAGCCACAAGTATATTTTTATTATTCATCTAGAACAATAGATCGTTTCTTTGACATAACGTCATCCATGTGAATGTCATTGGTCTCTTGTAAAATAAAGTTCTCATATTTCGTATGTACGCCAAAGGGCCTGCTTCCGAAAAGGGCATACGAATAACATAGGTAAACTGACCTTTATTATTGTCCGTTAATTGAACTGACATAAGTTCTACTATTCGTTAATTTTTATAACCTATGTAAATCTTTAGCTTGTTTTTCCAAATTAATCTCTAAGCTTGTGTTAAATGGTGTGTAATTTTTTTATTTGTTATGCATTCTTCTTAATTTAAGGTCACCGAAGCTCAGGAAAGGATTGAGTGTTTTTTGTAAAATAAAAAAAATCTAACATTTTCCTTAATTTTCGTAAAATTCTTGGCATAGTTTCACCGTCTGTGGAACAGGGTGGATTATTGAGGAGACAAATGATTCTGATTTGAATATTAATTAAAGTATCTTAAAATAAATATTGCCTCTGTCATTTAGGTATAATGCTGCAATCCGTCCGTCCGACTTGTCGAGTTATAGTAGTGTTAATAATATATATATCTTATACTTTAAGATTCCTATTTTATAAAAATAGCAGGAACGAAGTGTACTTTGACAATAGTAACAAGGTGTCAAATATGACATAATTGGACATGACGGCAACTTCAAAGAGTCAGCCATTAAAAAACAAAAGAATAACAAATTCCTCACACTGCGTGCTTTATCTGAAATTCAGCCCTCGTTCTTGCAGCACGTGAGGGAGATCTCAATGATTGTGCTGTGCGAATTATGTAATTTTTCATTGCTAATAAACGTGTATATGGATAAAAACTGATATCATGATGCTTTGTACCAAAGAGTTTGACTACACGAATGATAAAATGAATTTATTTCTAATTATTTATTATGCTCCACGGTCCGCTTCGAAGCAGCGAACAGTGGTATCGACTCCCGGTGGGAGCCTTCCCTGGGAGATACGACCTCTAATTGTTTAAACAGAGAGCATACGCCTCAGTCAAAGGCCGGCAACGCACTCACTAGAATGGATTTCCATAAGTTGGGATGTCTGCCCTTTTTGGGCGTCCAGCTCATTTGTCCCCTTAGCAAGAGTAGCCCTTGAAGTTGTAGTGCCTCCTCCATTGAATTTGAATAAGGTTTATGAAAACGCAAAGCTCGGTGTACAATTATGTTGACGATATAAAATAAATTAATGTTATAAAAAGCATGTTAGCTATATTGTTAATCTTAATGCATAATCGTCACCAGAAGTCAATCAAAGGCAGCTTAATAAGATCGTAAGCAAATGTCTGCCACATGGGCGTCTGCGCAGCACGTGGCATGCTGACTCGCTGAATGCCAGTACTGTTTGCATCACATTTGATGCTCACATGCTATTTATCTTCACACATGGCCCATAGTGATGCATCAGTGTCGATTGGCTTAATGTTTATCATCCCTATTAGTTTTATATTAACATCATCCCAAACTCTCTAAAATATATAATTCTCGAGAAAGATTACGATGCCTAGTAAAACATATGCTGCAATATTTTCAAAGAAAATATTTTAAAACAAATATTTGTTTCCTAAAACATCATGACAGTCAGTCATGAGTTGATGCCCGAATTCCTTCTTACAGTAATGTATTTTTTTTTAAATTATACTTGCGTAAATACAAGACAATTATGATTAAACAGAGTTACTCAGACAGTAAATTTACAACCTTCCATATTTTTTAATATTGGTTTAAGATGAATAAAATCACGTTTTGCTGTAACAGACCTTAGCAAACCAAAATCCAATACCAATAAATATTTTATATACATTGAGACCATTCATATTATGTTCTTTCTTCATATTATATATATTATCTATGCAAGAAATCCTCCAACGTACACGGACCTGTAACACCTGGTCCTGTGACATTATAGGACCACGCTTAGAAAGGATCTTGAAATAAATACGGTAACAAGTCGAGTATATGTTATATATATTTATTTGTACTACAGAGTGATCTGCAAGAACTACTGACTGGAATAGATGCCCATTTATAACTAAAATAAAAGGTAAACAATGTATACAATTAAGACAAAAACAAAGTCGTTAGTACAGTCTACCGTAAAGTTTATCAGTTTATTATCTTACAAATATAGGAAAATTACAGACCGATCTAGATAAAGACAGTATTCTAATTAGGCTGATAGTTTTCTATACAGATTTGCTATAAGTGCATTTTGGTAGTCCCGTCAAACACACAACACACATATACTCTGGTTCAAAATTTGCGTCATGGCCGTCCACATAATCATTAAAATATAGCATTTGTATTCAAATTATCTATTGAAATTGCAAATCACGACATTCTCATATGCAAACAGGACACGACTACCATCGTCCACCGGATGTCGTCGTAAAAATACATTACACTTAGAGCCTTCAAACGGGTAATTATTATTCAAATCATAGCATCTAGGTACTATATTTAAGATGGTAAGGCCGGTTAAACTACTGCTTAGATTTTATAAATACATTATAAAAAGAACTTATGTTTACCGATTTCAGAAAATACTAAATAGGGGCTTCATATTAAAAAGGAATTGTATTTAATATGATGTTAAAAGTATTAAACAAACTCTAAAATTATTTTTTTATTTTAATTGTAAAACTCATACTTTTATAACTAAATTTCTTATCTGTGATTGTGTATTCTATAAGTAAAAGTTGTATTTAAAAATGGTTTCCTTATTAATGAATAAATAAATAAGTAATATCTTGCCATTATTACAAAAAATTACATTAAGTTCTAGGAAATTTTTAACGTACTAAAATTAATATAGAATTAAAAAATTTCCTGGTAAAAATATCCATACTCGCTGCCGCCAGACGATAATGATTACTCGAGAACGACAGTTTGACCGACACTTGGCGACGTATGTCAGTTAATTTAACATCTTCTGATCTAGGATTGGCAAATATCACTGAGAATCTACTGAAAATATTAAAATTATTTTCTAATAGAGAGGCAAGCAAGTTGAGAATTTACTCAGTAAACTATTTAATAGAGTTTGTTCAAACTCTAGTGTTGGTCTCAGCCTAATCTTACGATTACACAGATTTTTCTTTCTATGTCCTTAATTGAGTCCACCTACGGCGAAGGCAAACATCTCAGGAAACCGGCATGTCTTTAAACCCAAAAAATATTCAAAAAGACAGATGTAATCTGCGACCAAGAGCCATTTCGCCCTGATTTTCACAACCTTTTTGACCCATAAATATAAATAAAAAAAATAAGTTCAATGCCATCATTTGTACGTATATTTATTTACGTCACCATACGTACCGTACGATTTGCGATAAAGGTGCAATGGTAGTCTTTGTTACTCCTGCCATTTGTAAAATAGACATTGTAAACTTACGTTATTCCACTAATAAAAAACTGCCGAAACTTCTGGTAGGTACTCCGAGCTTGTAAAATGCCGACATCTGCAGCACAGATATTCAGCCGTTTCCCAAAATGCTGGTACCCAGATGGACGTGAGAACAGATGAACATATTTCCAAACTCATTATTTCATAACTGTACTGCAATATAGGTAAAATGATTTTATGGCTTCCATAGAAAGTGTGAATACAATGCAAGAATTTATTTTGGGTTTTCCTTATCTCCTATGTATATAGGAACTAGGTACGGCTTATCGATTGACAATACTGTCAATTTTTTTTTTGATTACAAATTTTTATCAATCTCAGTTTAAGTAATAATAACAAGAAATAATTTAGAAGAAAAGTTTTAACTTCTATGCGAGATATAATCAGTAAACAAAATACGGAGCAAAATTTTTTTTTTGCATATTACAAACGCAAGACACCTGCGTAGAATTTACAAACATTTTAAACCTTTAATAAATATCCGTAAATAAAATTGACTTTTGGTCATAAAATATTATTATCTTAATTCATTTTCAATATCAAAGTTTAAATAAAAAATAATATTAAAACAAAAAAAATAGGCTCTTATTAAATTATTAATCAAATCCATATATTTTGTAATAGCCGTGTATACTTTCAACAAAGAGATTCACAATAATAATATACGTATCGCAGGGACATTACGTTTTGCTCAGCGTATAATCGCACACGTGTGCTCTCCGCAGCTGCACGTGGTCTTCCTCACCTGATACAGGATATCTTCATGAGAACCTCCGACTCATTTGCAAACAACAAAAAACTTTTAAATGATTTACGCGACCCTTTGTTACTAGTCATCTCACATACATCGCAAGATGAAATCATATAAGATTTATAGAAAGCGTGTATGAAAATGTATGCGCACGAGCACTAGCGTGGTAGAATTAAAAAAAACAAATATTCACACTGTTTCTATTTAATTATCTTTGTATAAGGCTAAAAAACACAGAATGTTAAAAAATAAAATGCTGAAATAGCTTATTATAGTTTAACATTTTCATCATTTCACTAACTTATAAATATTATAAAAGTCCAAAACATCCATTATATTGTGATAAAAATACACAAGAAACTATAAGTGCAACCATAGACTTTGATAATGGCAATTATCAAAGTATATTTGATATATGGCAATTATCAAAGTATATTAGTAGTAGATGTTGATAACATCATAATTAACAAATATCACTTAAGGGGTAGATTTGCTTCTTTAAGTATTCCTAAAACCTAATCATTTCAGTTCAGATATAAAATATAAGTCACATTCTAGTCTCTGACTTCGTTAGTATTAAAACTTTATTTCGGTTACTAAAACGGTTATTTCTAATATTTTTCTTACATTTGTGAAGAACTTGGGCCAGATTAGACACACCAATAGGGGCCGTTAAAATCTGTAATACTAAAAAACTCGACTGATAAGAGCTTATCGTATGATATCAGCGCGAAATCTCATTTAGTAGATAATGCTACTTACGCACTTGAACCATCTGTCACCATTTTCTACTTATTAAACGGAAATTTTAACATATGGAAAAATATATATCATAATATTGAGTTTAATATAAGTGTAAGTTATTTATATCTCACATATTCTAAAATGATACTACATAAAGTCAAAAATCTTTATTTTTTAAGTATGTATTTGATAAATATCAGAACTGAACCTTTTAAAAGCAATCTTAATGTTATGACATTTTTTAAAATTATGATCGCAAATTGAAGCCAAGGCTTCTATAATAGGGACTTTTTTAGTTTTATACGCCTAAAGATTTAAAAAAATAGTCATTTAATTGATAAAATTACATTTATAGAGTAAAATTAATAAATCACTGCAACTCCACCAAAATAGTTGTTAAATAGAATTATTTTATTCTTTTACAATTAAATATTTTTTCAGGCTTGACGTGTTTCTATTCCAAAAATTTGAAAATATATTTAAAAGATTGTAATAAGCTTGATTAAATATATTTAAATGTAATGTTCTGTAACATAATCGTTAAAAGAGTGCATTGGCACTTACAGCACTTATGTGTTTGCGATAAAGACACGATAAAATAAAAATCGTAATCTTCCATAATTATTAAATATTTAAATGCAATCAAAAATCTTTTATATACTTTTGTGAAAAATAGTACATTCAACGAATATGGAGAATTGTATACTTATACTACATTTTGTTAATCGTTTCTTTACCATAATTAACATATGTTCTGCTTCAATTATCACTTTTCTCAACGGCAAGGAGGTGAAAAGCCATACATCACAGACATCGCAATTTTATTGGTAGACATGTTTTTTTTATATAGAACGTAATCTTCCATAATTATTAAATGTTTAAAAAATCAAAAATCTTTTATATACTTTTGGGAAAAATAGTACATTCAACGAATATGGAGAATTTTATACTTATACTATAATAGTTTGTTAATCGTTTTTTTTACCATAATTGAATCAAATCAAGCTGTGTGTTTCATAACTTCGGGACTCCGCTGTTAGGCATAAAAACACATATCTTCTGCTTCAATTATCACTTTTTTCAAAGGCAAGGAGGTGAAAAGCCATCCATAACAGACATCGCAATTTTATTGGTAGACAATAAACATGCTTTTTTTTATATAGAACGGGCAAACGGACCGGAGACTGTTAGTAAGTAAGACTGGCACCTATGGATACTCTCCATGCTTGTCTTGTGTTTGATCTGAGGCTGGACAATTGAACGCTTGACCACTTGCCATACGCTGTATATGTATTTTATGATTACCTTTATAAAAGCATGTAATATGTGTAATGATTTAAAATATCAATCAATACTACAGTAATCCAAAAACTTCCGTCTTATCAGTGCACATGCGAAGCGGTCGATAGACAGCAATGTGGAGCGCAGATTTGCAGAACACGTGCAATGGTTTCGGCGCACATGTCTTAATGTTTTACAACTACCTATTACAGCTTTCTAAAGAAAGGTGATCGCCAAATGTGTTGGCGGAAGCTTCTGATAATCGTAAAACTATACAGATGTTTTGTTGCTTGTAAATGTTATGACTAGCACAAGTTTTTGACTCATTTTATGGATCTGTTTATTCCTTTTACAAATGCATTAATATAGCGTGGTATTTTATATTTGTATATTTTTACGTTCATGACTTAATCTAAATCTTGTATAACTCCACCTAAGCCTGATCTAGCAGCAGGTTGGATTAGTTGCCGTGTCTCCTTGGGTAGAATGCCTGGCGAACCCCGAGGGCCCATCTTAAGGGCGTGTGAAGAGATGAGGTGTTTTTTTTTGTCGGGGCTCGCTACCCCTCTGAATAGCAGAGGGTTTTGAGTGTAGACCCAGCCCCACAGTCCCCGCGTCAAGCTCGATATCCTTGGCGCGGGCCTGCGCAAGCGCATTTTCAACTTATACAAAAAAAAAGTTGCCGTGTCTATTTTGTGCTTTTTACATCTAGTCCCCTCTGTCTCTGTTTAGTTTTCTTTTTAAATTTGGGTCAATATAAATGCTCACTGAACAGTGTTGTCTTAGTGACTTCAGCGTGTGACTCCCATCCCTGAGGTCATAGGTTATATCCCCTGCTATGCGGCTCTCTGCTTGTGTTTATCCGCTCCTCTGGGACTGGGACTGGCAGCCTCGGTGCGATGTGCTGGAGGTGCGGATAGTGGGACGCGTCCGTTTGTTCGAAGATATACCTCGCTGACCAAGTTGTACCGTCGATGCTCTCTAGGCGAAGGTCACGAGCTATGGTGCTATGCTATATATTAATGTTATGCGCTGTCAGGATACGCCGGCTTATCGTATTCTGTACAGAGCGTAAAAGTCGGTGGCTCTTCCGAGGTGACCGCTGGTTAGCGGTCGTCGTGGTCGTTGGCACGGCACACATGAGTTGAGGGAGGCTGAAGAGGTTGTAGAGCATGAGCTTGGTGCGCAGTAGGATGTTGCCCGTGTGAGTAGCTTGCTCTTCGCCCTGCAGGTGGAAATAGTGACGTATTTTGACATGGTAAGTCTCTGGTTTACATGTATTCTCAGAAAGGTGACCTTGCTCTGCTCAGGTCTTAGTTGAGGAAGCGTAACGTAGGCGGCAGATGTTTTGCGCTAAACGCTATCGCTTGGGTCTTCCGGGCGTCTCAGTCTCAACTTGTCCAGCCAGCAGACTTTCTTTCTATGTGCATATTTAACATTGATTCGAACGGTGAAGGAAAACGTCCTGAGGAAACCGGCTTGCCTGAGACCCAAAAAGTCGACGGCATGTGTCATTCACAGGAAGCTGATCACCTAATTGCCTATTAGATTGACAAAGGATCATGAATCAGATAGAGAAATCTGAGGCAGACCTTAGACGGTTGTAGCGCCACTGATTTATTTATTGACCCACTAATAAATATCTTAATGTTATTAAACCGTATTGCAGCGGCTTTTATATTAAAATTAGGCGTAGATTAATAATCGAGAAAGTAAAGCGTAAATGCCAAATCAAGTGTCCAAAGTTTTGATCGTAATCCGGTCTGAACCGGTTCTTTTCAGTCAGCTAATAAAATTGTCTTCTGACTTCCCCTTTGTATATGCATATAAATCGCATCATTTTTCACATCGTCAATCAGGCGTCACTTGTCTGTAGGGTTGTTACTTTGAGGTAAATCAGTGTTTCATAAGTAATTACAAAATTGTAAAAAAAATAGTAAGCTTAAGAATATTTCAAAAACAAACAAAAAGTTGATTAAGCTCTATGCCTATATACAATTTCTATGTATTTATATAATTTACGCCTACGCAGTCGCTACGGTCTACGAGCTACGTTGCTATATTGATGAGTATTTTAAACGGCTGAAAACTTATCATTATGAAATAATTATATAGAAGTTTTTAATACAAAAAGTACACGATTTTATAACTATGTATTTTCAAAATCATTGCGCCGATTTATAAAAGCATGGCTCAAACCACGGGTGTATTTTTAATAAAAAAAAATAGCACATCCCTAAATAATAAGAGCAATTCAATAGAGTGTAAGCCAATGAATATTTTTAATGTGTGAGACATACATTTCATCTCATCGTCAAATCTCTTATCAGCAAAGTCTATTTTGCATTGGAATATGTACTTACTCATGTACGAATTTGAATTCTGTTACATTGGAAAAGGGTCGAGTTTCTTCTGTTCATCGTTGAAGTACGCATCAAAGTAACAGCCGATAGGTTACTTTCTTGTCTTCTTATGCAAATATTGATATAATGTTGCCATCATTAATCTGCCGAAATGCCAGGGGAGCTCAAAATTCACGTGCAACGCTGACCTACAATGTGTTTAATAAAAATGATGACAAATGACGTTCGTTCTTTCTTTGTTCTGAGGGTCTATGCCTGATGTAAGCACGCTATATTTTATAGAATAAATCACTAGTTTAAGTGACCAAGAAAAGGGTGTAAGTTAAAAATAATTTAATATACAAATGATTTAAAATTAAAAAAAAAATACCTGTACATTTTAATACTCGACCTCGGTCGAGCTTTTGACAGGAACTTAGGCTCTTAAATGAGATCTTCCTACATCTTAGTGATATTCCAATTATGAGGAAACAAATTTTGATAATTTGAATATTAATAGTCAGTTAGTGTCCTATACAACTACTAACGCACTATTGTTCTTTATTACAGATTGCGGGTCATCCTCCCATAATTTTTTTTTCAGGGCGAGTAGATCATCAGTCGTATATGACACATGTTACTGGGATTCGGGTGTAAGGCATGCTGGTTTCCACATGAAGCCGGTGAGTAAAAAAAAAGTTATAACAGCATATAGAAAGAGGAATCTATATATAATATAACCGGGAGTTACAACGATTGGAAGTTGCGTGCTGATTTGTCCTCACTCCTGATTAAATAATAATACATTTGAACATATTCAGGAATTGTATGATATTTGTGAAATTTATATTTATTTTACAAGGAATCCAGACCAGAACCAACCCAGACAAAAAATAGAGGAAAGTTCGGTCACCAAAATAATTGCCGAAGATTATTTTGCGTAAACAAGAAACCAAACACGAGGTATATATAATGGGCATTATAATGATACGTAACGTTCTTAAGATAGGGCGGGCCGCCCTTAGCCACGTGTGCAGCCAGATATAGCATCTAGCCTCGCACAAGGATTCTTTGTGCGATCACATGTGCTGAACAAATGTACCTACTTTTGGATTACATACTTGTACATTTGTTGTATTTTTAAGTCTAACGATTTAGTTCGACTCATAAAAATCCCTCAGTTCTCTTTAAATATGTCGGAATTTTGTCGTGAAAAAACATAAATAACGTTAAAGTAAGCATATTATCAATTGGTGTTTAAGTACTATATGAAGTTAATATAATGGTTATTTCCCGACAGAAGCAAAGCTAAATAAGTTCTTTATCTAATGTGTGCTATGAATTTGCTACAGAAGAGTTTTTCTAAACAACAAGACGTTTTATGACGCGCAACAGTTCCCATGCGTTTGCGCTTTTGGGCGGAATTCGATTTAAACTATAGTATAATTGTAATATGTGATATTAAAAACGCCTATCGACCATTTCGCTATAGTTAGGTAATAAAAAGTGTTAGTTTATTAGGGAGTTAGGGAGTTTGCATACGACAGCTGTTAACAGGCAACACCGCAGCTGCCCGTGTGTGAAAAGTTCAATGCTGAGATTCACATACGTCACTCGCGGGCTTACTGGGGAGTTGAGGGTTTCAATACACCTTTACAATCGCGATTTTCATTTTCATTATTTTTCCATTAAAAAGAAAATCATGCTTAATTTATTGACTAACGAAAATTACAAGACAAATTACAGTTTGTGCGTTTGTTTTACTTTTTGACTCTTTAAATTCATTGTATATACTTAAATAAATAATGAAAAATTACCAAAATATTAACAACGTCCATAAATTTTAATTACGCAGTAAACACTTCAATATACCAGCATGCGAAACAATTAACAATCAACAATGCATTTAAAACCAATGGCGAAACTTACAATATCCAAACAGATGCCAGAAGTTGACGAAAAAAGCTAAAGACCAATAGTGCTGTCAACTCGACAACAATACTTATCGCATCATCTACAATTAGGGTCACGAATAATTGAGGTCTAAATAAAGCCCTTATAATCAAGATATCGAACTACACCTGGCTTTCACCACTGCATTGTACTGTATACTATTGTATAACCACTCGAAAATTAATAATGCTTACCACAGTTCATTGGTTTTTGAGTTGCGATATTGCGATTTCCGTTTCTTGTTATGCAAAAATGTTTGATATTGATCGCTTTCAATTCGCTTGAATGTTTTTGAACTTTACTAAAAGGACCGTTATTCGTCTCATTAACAATTGTTATATTCTTCTGACCAAGTATTGGATTTGTAGACTGAAAAGCTTTTAATTTTAAAACTAAAGTATTATTATTAAAATTCGAAATTTATATTTATCATTTATTAAAATGATTTTTAATACTAAATAAAATTAATAATTTACATATGTAAAGAGCAGTGTTGGCTAAGTGGCTTTAGAGGTCAACTCTCATTCCTGAGGTCGTAGGTCCAAGCCCCGGCTGTGCACCAAGAGACTTTTTCTCTTTTTGTTGCTTGTGAGGCGAAGAAAACATCGTGAAGTATCGGCAACCTTTAGAGGTTAATAATCGACGGTGTCACCTACTTGCCAATTAGTCAAAACAAGTCATCACGAAATAGATACAGAAATCTGAGACCTAGATCTTAACAGGTTATAGTGCCACTGTTAATAATGCATAGTAGTGTATAATGTATCACCTCATATTATCGCACTTAAATATTCATCTGTATGTTCCATTTTTAAAAATAATACAGACTACCAAAACATTTTTAACAACAACTTGGTCATTATTAAATCATTGTAATGCCAACAGCTAGTAAACAGACACAATTTCTATATTTATATATTTATTAGTCCTGTAATATATGCATAAATATGTTGCAATACATAGCATTTGCGTTCAAAACTCTACATAAAAGCAACGAGTGTGCTCATAACAATCTCTTTACGTATCATAATCCAATGTCCATTCATCAGCAAAAACGAATGAGCAAAACGAATCCGGCTAATGGTCCTATAGTTCCTTTATCAGAGTCGAGTTAAGTGCTCCAACAATAGGAACAGCTCCCACGCCATGTCACAACACCCTATATTCCTAACCACCAGTTTAGGAAGACCCCCAATGTTGCTCAGTAATTTAATCGTCCCTATAAATCCATGCAACTGCATTCTTAACCCAGGGCTCTTATTTCGCTGGATTTATCGTGATACTGTACCCTATACCGATTCAATCCGCTTTGATCCGCGTTCATTATTGTAACGATTGTGGGAAAATAAGCAAAGTTTTTATAACAAATCTGTGGGAGTTTCATTTTGACTGCGCAATACATTCTCTTTGTTTGAACGCGTGACCAATGTTTTCGCGTGACTTGAAAGATACGTACGTTGTTGCGCAGCAACATAAACTAGGGAAAAAAGCATTATTTATTAGATATTCATCTTGCTATATTATTGCCAGCAAAGCAATAATATAATGCTAATATAGACAAGCGTTGTTGTTTTGTGTGTTTGCAGACATGTTTTTCGTCAGAAGCGTGCAATGATCTAAATATTATATTCCATAACGAAACTTTTCAATACCAAATCACTGTAATTCGATGTAAAACATTCTTATAGTATCTGTACATAGATAAAAACTTAAACGCATTACTTTAGCTACATAGTAATACAATTTAATGGCAATAGGACCCCTCCATCACAGAATATTAACGCTGTCACGTGACCGACACGTGCCCCCCACTACCCCCAACTTCATTACTTCGATTGCTGTATTTCATATTTGTAAGTCGCCCCCTCACACGAACAAACGTCTGCATTATTAAATGCCTTTTATACTTATTGCGAATTAAAGCCCCTATCGTTTATGATTGTGTTTTAACCCAATGAAATGGATGTCTTTTCAAGAAAAAATTAAAAAAAAAATTCCTTTGGATTACATTTCTCACGTTATATTTAACGGAACGTATGTAAATTGCAATATTAAATTAAACGTCTTTAACGGATATACATGGATTTACATTATTTACTTACGTCGACGCCTTTAGTCCCTTACAGGCTGTAAGGGTTAATATAATATAGTTAGTCAATACAAAAATTCAACTAGATATTTTTTCTTGTATTCATGTATTTATTTGCATTCCATAACGTTTACAAAAGATGTTTATGAGGCTTAAAGCTAAGTACAATATTATGGACCCTGTTAGGGCACAGCAAAAGAAGGCATTACGAAACCTATATAACATAGCTAATAGCAACACAATAAAAAATAGCACATAAAACTTCACACTCCCGGCCAGTACCAATTACATAGAATAATTTTTTTTTATTTATTGAATTTTGTATATTTAGGGATTAATAATCATGAAATTAAGCTATATTTTTATCTTCTAGGTACTCATTAACGCTATAATAACATTTAAGTATAAGAAGTTTTTTTAGTTTGTTTGTAAATTAATGTATTTTAAATAACCGCGTTAATAAATAGTGTTAGTAAAGAAATCGTTTAATAGATATAATAATTAATCTCTACTCTCTAGTTGATTGGTCAGTCTCTTGATAGTAGTAAGTCCAGTTATATAAAAAATATATTGAATACCCCTTTATATCCTTTTTAAAGTTTTCTCGACAAGGCAAAAGAAAATAAAGTTACAACCTAGACTTTATGCGTGCCCTCTAATAAACGTGTATTTTTTAAATTTTATCTTTATTATAATATCAACTTTAACTTTATAGTTATCATTAAATCATTATTCCTCATTATTGAGGAAATAAATCTTGCGTCGATCGGGACGCGTGCGCAGACGATCGGTTGGCCCGTAATTATCCTGGCGACCTGTGACCCGGAGCTTCCCACGCCGGCTCATTCACACGAGAACTTAGGCATTCCCATCGGACTCACTGGCCAATGTACCTTTGGTTGAGGAATGACTCGATAGGCTTGTGGAATGTTAATAACAGATCATCAGACAGGAAATTCACCTAGTCGTGTTATATTCTGTATTCACTAAATTGGACACATGTATATGGTAAGTGAACTGTGCCTATCGGAATCATATTTAGTTTCACGGGAAAGTGAACCAAGAACCAATGAGGTATGACTGTTATAACTATTATAGTACAGTCATGATTACAGTCGTCCATTTATTTACCTATTATGATAGATTAGTAATTATTAATATCTAAAGGATGGTGTATATAATATCGAGCTAGCGAGTGATTTAAGATAGCACTTGAACAACATTTTTTCAGCCTTCCAACTTGAATCTTCTTTAGTAAAATTTAATCGACTTAAGGAAAAAGAAGAATACTTATCGCTGAGTATGACTCCCGTTTGTCAGATAAAATGTCTTTAACATTCGCAGGTGATTACGTCAAGTCTTAACACGAAGTTTACGGCAATTACGTCAAGTATAGGTACGTCAATGCGATAATTTTAGTTTTGACAGCTTGAACGTGAGCATACAATTCGTTCTACACGTTTTCTCTTCGAACCTGACATGCTCTTGCTACCGTTTAATTTCAAATGGAGCGCTTCTTTTGTTTTCCATACATTATTTTCTATTTTACGTATAATTCGTGTTATATATAGCCTCTGAAACGTCGCTTTGTTGTCGCTTGTTGCTACTCCTCTCTTTGAAGACACTCTTCTTAAAGCTAGCATCAGAAGACTGAATAACGTTCAGTTTTGCGGTCATTTGAAAGGGAAGGATAAATTATCCTCTAATAAGATTGGTGTGCTCTGCAAGGCGAGACGGTACTTCACTCAGGGCCACCGCTAGCAACTCCGTAAAGCGCAAATTCGGTCCCACATGGATTACTGTTCTCACCTATGGGCGGGAGCTCCCCAGTACCAACTTCTTCCACTTGACAGTATTTAACAAGAGCAACTTGATCCTTTTGCGTTCCGTAGAGATGTGGGGTCTCCCTGCATTTTCTCACCACATTAACCATAGAGAGTATTCAGAGGAGTTGTTCGGACCAATACCTGCTGCTGAGTTACATGATCGGACGTAACGGCAGAATACAAAATACCACCGTAAATACCGTACCATAAATGTCCGTCGTTCCACAACTGAGCGTTTCTTAAGGCAGCTTTTGCCGCGGACAACCACTATGTGGAACCAGCTGCCCACTGAAGTGTTTCCGTAACAATTTGACTTGGAAAAGAGCGTACCAATTCTTAAAAGGCGGGCAACGCGTTTGCGAGCCTTCTGACAATGTCCGTGGCGTAACATCAGTTGACACTCCTGCCCCTATTACATAAAAAAACAAGTAAAATTAAAAATGAGTCATATAAATTAAATATAACATAGATCAATAGCGATATCTGATCAAACAGAACTTCGATCTGCGAAACGAAGTCGGCACGCGCCGCCACGCGTCGGAAAAGCGCGTAATGAGCCCGCACCTGCAGGTCACGTATTAAGGGATTTCTCGCGCCCTCCCGTGGGACCAGGGGCTAGATGTTTACTTATTTACTCAGTAAATATACGCTGTAATAACGGGAAACCAATATTGGCTAGTCATAATACTTATGGGATGTGTAATGAAAAATCCAACCATTTCGAACTGACACATATTTGAAAATGGAATAGAAACTTAATCATAAAAACTAAAGCCCTTTTGATAGTACTTAGTATATTTTAAGATACTTATAACCAATATCCCTCGTTAATTTGGTTGCATCGTGACGTTATCAAGAAATGCACAAAAGGACTTTTTCAATTCGCACCAGTAACTCCCGTGATTTGTGCGTTTAATCAAAACCTCTACAATATATGGAATAAATCAAGCTGACGGAATTAAATGTTGTCGACGGTGCCAACAGAATATTGATTTATAAGAACTGATACCGAATGCAATCATACCAATTAAAGCGCGAAATTCATGCGCGATTGTATTGCATAGTGCATTTACCAAATGAATGGAACAATATCGCTGATCAATCAGGGTGTATCACGTGATGGGAGCGGCACGCGCTCGGCACTCCCACGCCGGGGGTGAATGTAAGCACTCCGCCCTGTCACGCGTCTGATATCACCTTAATTAGAGTGTATTATTAGAAATTGGTCAATCTGAGACGGTCCTAAACTATTCAGCATTGTTAGTACTAATACTAAAATTACATATAATATATACTATTATTGCAAAGCGTTGGTACTTTGAATTAAATTATTTATCTAAAATAGATCAGCCAACAGATTTGCACCTTAACTGACATATCTAAACATAGGTACTTTCCACTGGCCCTTTTACAGGCAGACATAGCTTGAACCCCGGCAGCAACCGAATCTCTGCAGTGGAACCTTGAATGAGCGAGGCACTGACTCACTTCAACAGCCTCGCCCAGGAAGGGTCTGTATGCACCCAGGCGTTGCACGGTCCGCCCCGGAGAGCACGAAATGTCTGTTCAACTCTCGACACAGATCTATTAGATTTTCTATACGGCAATCATAATTTACGTAACATTATTTCGTTCCTGGACCCCGGGGTCTAATACTTGTTATAAGAATCAATATATTCCCTGTTAATTGTTTTCAGTATTTCAATGTTGACTTATTGACTGTTAACAGAATCAGTTTGCATAGTAGATTATAATTACATGTCTTTAATAATTTCAATGTTAATTGAGCAATTATTTTAACGGATCGTACAAACTAGTTTGCTTGATATAACTTTTTGTTCGTAAACATTGAGCAATTGTAATTGTATTAATACTGTCTTGGTTTATTAAAGCCATAGAACTAAAATTATGTAGACGAAGTGGTTTGTTCTTTTCACGTTTCAGTCTCCGTACGAGTAAATATTAATTAAAACCAAAAGAGAAATATATTAACAGATACATATTTAAATAAAACTTATGACAAATGGCTACAAATTAGGAATAAGTAATAGAAGTTTCATAGTAAGAAAAAGAAAACATGCATTCGAGTGTAGAGGAGAATTTGGAAAATGAAATAATTTTTTTATTTAATTTAAACACTAAAACTCGGGATTCTTGTCTATATCTAATTTAATGTTATATTTCCTTAATGATCTAGTTGATAACGTCTCGAGATTTATGAGTCGATGAAACAGATAACATTTTATTACCAATAAATTATGACACACAGGTAATTAATTTAAGTCCTAAACGTGATATGAATAGTGTGAAAATCTAATAGTTCACTATTAGATTTTCACACTATTCATATATTATAATAGTGTGAAAATCTAAATTTACACCTGCGAGAACAAATCATTTTTTGTCTGTCACAAAAACACCGTGTCCTTTCGACATACAAAGATGTTTTTATATAAAGCTTTTGTATCTTGACAAAGGTACCTGTCTATTTGAAACAATATCACAACAAATTGCACTGCAAGGTGCTTTCAGACTAATACGTGACAATATATATTTTCTCTTAAATAATTCTGTCAACAATATAAATTCTTAGGTAGCCACAAAAACACGTTATTCATAAACGCACGTTGCCTTACCACTGATTGCGATCGTAAAAACGAACTTCCTGACACGCAAATTACAGACGGAACAAAATAATTTGTGATAAATTATAGTCATAACGTCAAAATATAATTCGGGTTTTTTTACAAGAGTTTTTTTCAAAAACACAGCTCAGAAAATGATACCAAAAGTAAGAGATTCCAAAACCCTAAAAGTATATTATACTTAACATGAAACTGGATAGTAAATATTGGCAATGTAGAAAACAAGTACTACAATGAACCATTTTATCATTGCTCAAAAGGCAAGTATAGTGACTGAAATATTACATATAAATAACAAAATCCGTAACTCCACAATGTGTGAAATATACATTTCTGTTGGATCTTCACATGTAATGTGCTTAATTTGTAGATTTTTAATTGTGTGTCTTATGGGGATCAAATCCATTGTTCATTTGTTTTATTGAATCAACCACTTTACACATTATTAAAAGTGTAGATAAATCAATCTTTTACAAGATATATAGAATTTATGAATCACTTCATTATTAATAATGACATTAACATATATACTTTAAAACGGCCTCTCATTATTAATAAAACTACATACGTAATAATAAAACAGTATATTATAACGCTTGATTACACAATTTAGAGCATTACCCAAAATGGTTTCTAATAATCCTATAATTGAGTAGGTGGTATAGCAATTAACGCATTTTAAACCTTTAGCATATACGCCGGCTTAATAAAGCAATTCACTACCTGGATCTCACCCACCTCCAAGGTGACTTTTTGCTTATCTTTTTATTTTTGTGTCCCAATAAAACCTCTTTGTGTGGTCGAATTTTTTAAAAACTTCCTAATTAATCAATAATTGTGTTTCGTGATCGTTTATCAATACTCTAATTTAATATTACCTAAAATTTTATATTTATAACATTCCACCAATATTACGGTCTGTATTGTGACCTTGCAAAATTAATTTTGACACATATTCCTTTGAGTGTCCTACTTTGCCTTGGTAATAAATAGTTATTAAATAAGTATTTCGTATCAAGAATATACATTATTGTTTCAAACATTTTAACTCTATTGCAATATAACTATCAAGTAAGAAGAACTTACCTTTTGTTTTATACATTACTAGCGCATTATACTAATATGCTATTTATATGTCACATCGGTACAAGTAATTATTTCTGAAATCCCCAACATAAAGTAGTCGTTGCCTTTTTGAATTTTGTCCACTTAAATATGTGAGTGTGGCCAGTTAAAAGCTCAGCCTCCGTTACCTGTGAGTTGCGACAAGTGGATACCATCACGTAGGGCTATTGTTCCCACACGACCCCCTCTGCCCACCTGATTGTTCGGCCACGTCTTATGTTCAAAATAAATCGCCGGTCGCCTTTGTGGGACTGCTTATGCGTCTTCTAAAATATTATTTATAAGTCTGGATGGCTTCACGTAACAATTACTTGCGGATTGTAATATCAAGAGAGATATAAAGAAATTATAAAACTTAACACCTAGGTACGCCAAACACACTGCCAAATTTTAAGAATAAATATTTTATATAATAGTTATCATTTACTTAAATACTAATAATACGTTTTACGAAATCTATCGACTACAGATTTCAACAAAAAATGCAAGGTGTGTTTGGGAAATATCTTAAGATATTCATATATCAAGAACACAGTCGTAATTTAAATCTATTTTAAACTTAAATTGTGCCAAAAATAATGACAATGTCTCAAAACAAACAGTACGTAGGATGAAGTGCGTGTCATGAGCGCAACGGCCTTAACCAGGGCCGCCCAGAGCAAGGCAGACGCCACTGCTGCGCCGCCATGGGAAAATCAGGCTTCGCCGGCCCCTCCGAGTCCGATTGGTCCGCCTGTAGCCGCCCCGCTCCCCACCAATGCCGATAAATACGACGCCGCACCGCGCATCGCTTCATTCCTCGCTCGCTGTCCGTTAGACGCACGCGTTACGTGTCTCAGTGTTTATTAGTGTACGTGTGCAGTGACAATCACGATGAAAGCCATAACGGCAGTGTGCGCAACCGGAGCGTCAGTACCGGCAATCGCAAGCGGTCGGATTCAGAGGCACAGGGATGGAGAGAACGCTGAAATTCAGATGTACCTATCCAAACTTCAGGACCTGGTCCCCTTCATGCCTAAGAACCGACGGATTTCAAAACTGGAAGTAATTCAACATGTGATCGATTACATTTGTGACTTGCAAACCGCTTTGGAGAACCACCCTGCGGTTGGTCAATTCGAGGCGGAGGCTGCGTTAGCGCCTGCGTGTACCTCACCCCCGAAGCCTCGTCGACGCCCGCTCGGCCCCAGACCAGCCCCAAACACCATTCTCCCCGCTGAGAGGTCCCCTGTAACATTAACAACACATCAAATTAGTCATACGGTAAGTTTTATTTATATTTCAATTTATTTTTTGGTCTTTTCAATTATTTTGACCGTAAAATATTTTTAAGTATTATTTAGGTAAATAGACGCCTTTTTACATCAAAATTAACAGTATTATGCGTCGTCATGAGTATAAAGACTTTTTAAATTTCCATCTAGCACAACGCTCGAATAGATGTTGCATAAAAAGTTAATGAAATCGTTCGTGTCGATGTTTTTGCTGCGCACACCTGCGTATTTCGCAAGCGCCGCACGGGACGGTAAAAGCGGAGATGCTGATAGTTTCACAACAAAACGTGACGTACATTAACAATTGTTAAACTTAATATATATTAGTGTACGCTAATAGGCGCGTAAATATAATGTATCGTTTGAAGTGTTTAAAGTAATTTAGGTCCGCAAATGGCTGCAAAGCGTGTATTGCAAAGCTTTAAAATCAATCTGAATATAATTAATGCATCTCTAAGTGCTAAAAAGTTAATAATACGTTTCGATGTAATGACTGCAAGGTAGGTAAACAAGAAGTCAATCTAGTCCGCTATCCGCGTGCGTGACTGTTTTGAATTTCAGCCTTGAAATGAGCCACCTGCGCCGGCGCCGCGTAAACGACCGTGTACTGACACAATCTGAATATTCAACACGTATTTATTTTACTTGGTTTGCCATTCCGCACTACACCTGCGTGATTGCCGTTTCGCTAGTTTTCCTAATTACCTCGTCTCACCGTCTCGGTTCACACTAACGACTCTACATCCACTAATCATTATGGCACCGTCGTCCGATAATTACATACAGTAAGTCACTCATTGCTTTAGATCTAGAATGACTCAGTTGTTAAAGCAATAAACGTTCTTTTAATATCTAAAATGCAGCGCAATGAGATTGCTGTGTCGCGGTCGATGTCTGAGCAGGTGCATATCGAAGGATTTATATGTACGGCTCGCTACAAGCCCCCGGAGCAATGCGTGCTCGTTAATACTTGGTCGCGCCACGTAAATTTTAATCACTGCCAGTTGCTGGTAATGTTCAAAACAAACGTGATTTAGGAGACAAGCTGCCGCGCAGAATCTTAGAAGAAACTACACAACGTTCACATTTGTCTGCATAAAATTTACAACTCGTGTTTACTCTATTTTAAATTTGGCTGTAGTCTTAATTATTGAAAACAGTTCTGTATAGGTAATGACTATGTTTTACTTGAAAATAATCGACGGCTTAGTAACTATACCGCCGCAGGCGCCGGCATCGCGGACAGCGCTCTATTTCATCTAACCCGATATTTACTAATACAACGGCTCAAGGAACTATCGGAATGTCGACTGATCTAACCACATTCTTGAATATAAAATCAAACTCACAAGGACATCGAACACGGTTCGATTTCTCTGTATCGCGATGAACGACGTAGCAAGCGGACGGGTGAAGTAATGAAACATAAAAAAACGAAGCCTAAATCGTGTCGGAATTTAAAGTAACGTCGTGGTCGTGATGTGGCATTTCACGACGATATCTCTGAAGGCATCTCTGTGCCACAAACCGCGGTCACGATCATACACCACGGGGCACTATCGCAAGACAAGCCCGTAAATTGTTCCCTGCAGCTGCCTCACGACCGTGGGACTTAGCAAACAAGTTAATCGCAACTTAAAATTTCATGTATCTCCTTTGTAACAGTTAAAATTTCAGATATTATGTACAATTACTCAATTTACCCTTTCACGACTGTAAATGCCAATACAAACGTGCTCAACCAAATTGACTTTTCGCTCCGATCGTAATAAGCAGTTAAGTACCAATAATAATGAATGCTAGGCGTGTAATCCGGTGCAACACACCCTTTATACCACACAATGCTTACCACCCCACTCGGTTAACATAACCCACAATTTAATGTCACTATTTTTATTCGCGTTTTATACAATGTGCTTTGTCAGCGCCTTATAAACATCTTGCAGTAGATAATGAATTAAAATATATAAAACATATTGGATCATTAAAGATTTCTTAATACCATTGGTATAGTAATGCCTTACAAATGGGTTTGAAGGCACTGGCCGCCTCCCACGCACCGCGTCTCAGTCAACGATCAAGACAAGCAACGCTAACGCCAGGTGTCCACGCCCACGCTCGCCGCTTACTCGCTCCTCTGAATAATATCTTTGTCTCCTAACCTCACGCATAAATCGCGCACGTGAAAGTTTTACGATCACCTTTATGTTTCTCCGAACGCATAAACTTAAGAGTCTCCGTGTAGACAATGCAACACGGCGAAATGGGTTTGCACGTGCATCAATTTCTCCGATCACGGATTCCATCGACACGATCGATCGAGGCCATTGTGCGGGTAACGGTCTCATCACAGCTGCGTGTGACTACACGTGACGGCGCCCGCCGGTGGCGGATAGCTAAATAAATGCAATGTACCTATTCATTATACGACAATGCTCCTCTCATAAAAGGATTTCACGTGTTCACTCGCGAAGTCCCGATCGGGACATGTGTGCTCTCCCTTCAGTATGTCCGTAAATAGGGTTTGCCCACGTGCAGCGGTTGCTCAGCTGTGCCGCGGATGTGCAGAGACGGGAAACGGTAATCAAACACTTACCAATCCTGATGTGTAGTGGTCACAGCGCTTCTGATTACTAACAAACCGTATCAAATATTTTTACACCAATTTATAACATGTGTCCTCGGCACGGCATGTGTCAATTGAATCAAATTGGGGTAGAAAAATAATAGGCTTATTGACCGGACACTAATGAATTAAAACAGTGTTGAAACACAGCACATATGCGCTGACAGATGGCCGGACGCAGGCGGGATGTGCATAGGCCGCCCGATACACTCGCAATACTCAATCAGTAATAACGTTAATTGATCATAATTTATATAGGGCTTCTTATCTTAATAATTTACCTACATGTGTATGATACTTATATAACTTTTCTTTTGTTACAGACTCCAGATAAACAAGAGCAGTTGGACAGGCCGTCGTGCTAAGTTAGATTAAGAACAATTAATTTATGAAGATGAAAATATTATATCTCGAAGTGCATGCACTTCGGAGGCGCGGTTCGATGGGCCCAATCCTTGACGCCGTCAACCTCAAGTATCAGTTCCAGTGAAAATCATCTATCTCATGATGATATCCTAAGTTCGATCTCGTTTTGATCAATAAATAATTACTTAATTTCGTGGCATTATGCAGATATCTAGAAGACTTTAGTATTGCAATGCAAAAATCACCGCCGACACATCTGCGAGGTGGCGATTTGTTTTGTTATAATGTTTTATGTAAAAAGCTTTACTAGTTACTAATCTAGGCGATGTTTGTGAACACATTTGTAAATAATGTTATGTTGAGTCGTTCACGGCATTTGTATTAAGTCACTTTCATATTGGAAATCAGAAACAGCACGATAAATTCGTACAAATTCTTGTCTATAGCGTAAAATTTTCAGCTTATTTTCTTATTCTTAAGTTTAAACGATGCTTCCATTTATATCAAAGATGTAAATCGATTTTAAGTTGATTTACCTATATTATTTTATTTTAAGTTAAAATTTTGAGTGTGATTTTGCATGGCAACTTCGTTGCTACATAGAATATGGGTTTATTGGTTCGAGTACATGACGCGATAATCTATCCTTAATTTATAAATATATGCGTGATGTACATAACTAATGTGTAAATAGTATCAAATTAAAAATATATTAAACATTTAGCAGAAATTATAAAGATTGGAGACCTTTTTATGATTTATTGACTAAGGTGAAAATGCTTTAATTATCTTAAATGGTGTATTATGATTTAGACTGTTGTAGTTTTAGTTATCGTGGGATATGTTTGCTAGTGGTCAAATATATTGTTAAAACATAGATATTGAGAATGGCACTCATTCTTATATCACATTGGTTGTATTTCTCAATGTGTAATAGTTTTATAGTAATGAGTGTCAGTTCATTCAAGAGCCAGTAATATTTGGCAGCTAATATCGTAGCCCTGTCACAAATTGTTATTACAATTCTTCGATTTCCATGTTTCCTTTTGAATTTCGCACTGATTTTGTATAATCTACATAAACAGAAATATAAAATATTACAATATAGCAAATAGTTTTTCTATACTCCCTTTTAAAATAAGACTAAAATGAAGTTAAAGAAGAATAAAAGTTATATTCATTAGCAGATCTTTAAAAATTACATACAATTAAGTCTTGACAAATTTAACGAATTTAAATGTACTGTAAACATTTTATAAATAACTAAGAAACAAAATATCCATAGCGCAAAAACAAATAAATTTTAGATAAAAAATTATTATATCAAAGAAATAATTGACAATAACAAATAATAACATTCATAATTATTTTTTATCTGCTCACGCTTTTAATTTTTCAATATTATAACTTTTTCTTACGGCAATTTTGAATAAACAATATTTTCTTGCCAGTTACAAATACCATACATTAAGGCATCTGTAATAACGTTTGTAACAAAACTGATATAAAATCTTTCAGTATCCATGAGTACCATTTATTTCCAATATATTTTAAAAATAAAAGGCCAGAGGTGCGATGGGGGACAGGCCGCTGGTATATGTTTAAATCCAAGAATATTGAAAAACGTTTAAATCTAGTCGAGTGGACATAAACGGATGCAAAGATCACGCGATTGCATCACAGCCAATTATCGCGACTACAATATTTGGTCAGCTGCGTGCTAAACATTCAACATTATTTAAACACCATCCAAAAATCAACCTTCATTATCCACAATAAAGCTTAAAATCCTATGAAAAAGTAAATTATTTATAACGAAGAATATTGAGCTGTAATAGTAAGAAATAGAGAATATTTTCCGTTGGTATACAAACTACAAAATTACAAGCGTTTGCTAAATATTAGCTCATTGTCGTCAGCGTTAAACAATACGGTTAATTGCTATTGTAAGGTAGGTGAATTGAGGTAAATAAAAAAAGAACACGCGACCCTGCCAGGATTCGAACCTGGAATCTTCTGATCCGTAGTCAGACGCGTTATCCGTTGCGCCACAGGGCCGATGTTGAACCCGTTGAAAATTAACTATAAATTCTGGATCTATTTAAAAATAAACTTCCTACTTTATATTTTTATATTAATTATTTCACTTAACATTTTTTACTACAATTTGTTATATAAACTATAAAAGCGTTGAGTTGTGAGCACGATTTTGTCAATAGCAAAAATTTCATACTTAATTTTAGTATAGGAATGTCCAGAAAAAATTTACACGTATTTATTACAGGTTTTAGTGTCGCTTATAAGAGATTTATATTTATTGTAACATATTATAGCTACAAATTACCTGTCAACTTCGATATTATACATATATATATAATTTGAATCTTGCTTTTGAGTGTTTTCATAATACTGAGCATGTTTGTGAAATGAATTGGTTAAAACTTACTTAATTTTATCTAGTTTGATTTCCAAGAAAATTGGGTTAAGATACAGTTATTGTATTTCCAAAATTTCCTCCGTATAACTCAAAAAACAAGTCTAGTCTCCCCCCCTTCTGGGACCTGGAAGAGTAGTATCTGTTGGAATATATTTTTTAATGACTGTGCTTATAGAACTTACCTGTTATAATAAATAAAAATATATATGTAACGCTTTAAATACACCTGTATTACTTGATGATTATTATGGTCACACCTCCTGTCCGGATCTCGGCAAATATGATTATTATTAGTAGCTTGATTGATGTCAACTTATTATTTTTTTTCTACGCAGTTGAAATATTATTTTCTATTGTATTTTATATAATTTCGCTTGCTATTTTAATAAGCTGATGTTAGTTGACAGCAGTACTGACTAGTGGCTTATACGTGATCCCTATCCCTGAAGTCGTGAGTTCGAATCACGTCTGTGCACCAATGGAATTTTCTTCTATATGCGTAATTAGCACTTGCTCCTCCGGTGTAGTCAAATATTGTGAGGAAAACGGGATGCCTTAAACCGATAAATCTATGACATGTGTCCAGACGGAAGGCTGATCACCTACAACTGTCCATTAAATGATAGAAGAAACTTATGCAATCTGAGGCCAAGACCCATTGAAGGATTTAGCGCCACTGGATTATTATTATGATTTAAGTTGTGCTTTCGAAATTCTTTTTCATATATACACAGAGCCAATACAAGATTTCTTATTGTTTGAAACAGAAGATACCTTAGCTTGTTCTCTGTGTATAAAATTACTTTTTACTAGACATTGCCAGAATCATGAAATTTTAATTAAAAGCTCAGAAGAGTTTCAGATACATTAATTACATAACTGCCTCACTGTCTATGGATCGGAAATTAAAATCCTTATTTACTTTTAAAATTACATCTGTTGATTGTGGAAACGAAGGAAGTTTCATTCATAACTATGTAAATGCAAGTAGTCAATGTCGCAGCGCAATTGAAGATACTCTTAAATAAATTTAAATTCAAATTTCCCATATATTCCCTATTCCCATACTAATTCGACGGTAGTCCGTCAAGCATTTTGCATCTAGTGTCTTACGTAAAGACAAATGAAGGCCACAATGAACTCCGTTATTATTATCACAGGCGGATCGAATCGAGTGCGTTGGTTTTATCGTCTCGATAAGGCAAATACGATTGCACAGGTGTACCCGCACCGACTATCGACCTTAGGACTTCTCAGAATAACGTAATCAGTAAAATTCTGTAAACTTTACGTAACTTTTATAATTAGGCATGTGTAAAGCTGATATTATATTGTGAATATATTTCATAGATTAAAGTCCCGAAACACCTCAATAGTATTCGGTACATATATATGTGGTTTCTTTCGTAATTATTTTAGTTATGGTGATCGGTTTTGATTATATATCTCCTCGGGTTGTATGCCATGTGCGTTACTTAACCAGGTTTAACAGTATTGCAATATATTACGGGTGAATTACTTTTAAATATTAAATAATTCGACATCTTAGTGATGCATCTAATGTGATGGTGAAATAAACGTTGAAAATGTAATTTCTAGCATAAAAATATAATAAAAACTTTATTCATGACAAATAAGTCCCTATGTTGTGGGTAACTAGATAACAATTAGTCAGTGGTACATGGTACATATCTAAAACGGTTTTTTTGTGACAAAACAAAGTAGGTTTAGTGTTACAACTAATCAAACACATCAAGTCTTATAACAGATTAAGTAATGTGTATTTGAGAGTAGCTATTACAGTTGATATAGGCGTACGCTGTATCTGTGTAAGTTTTTGGTCTCTAATAGACTCGATTTTTTTGTGATTTGTGAGTTTGTATCTTAATAGTTTGACTAACTCAGTATTAAAAATTTGAAAACAATATTCTGTTCTGTGTAATATTCTGTGGTTTCTTAAGAATATTTAGAAAAAGTTATTGATATAGGGATTTTACGCTATGCTTATCAATTCAGAATAGAACTTTGGCCGCGGGTGTTAAGATAAAAGTAATTTGTCTTTAAGTATATCAAACATTTAGCGTTCATATGCATAATAAACGTAATTGAACCGCTTCTTCATACAAATATCAAAACAATTACTTTGACAATTATTTATACGTCTTTTATTATATATCTAATGTACAGGAATATTTCTATCATTGTGATTGTAGATTACTTCTACATAAAGGTAATTAAGTAGGGACCCGTATAAATTGTATGTAATGTAGTATATACGTGTATAACACAAAGGGCAGATTTTATAGCTGTTGCTCTTCCGACTTTATCCAAATGGACACCAATAATAATGTGGTAAGTCGTTATTTCCAATGACATTTAGGAATAATATGAATACTTGTCAAGATTGACAAGCGGGAAAGTAGTTCCTTTTTAAACAAATCTTTATTTCCTTTTTGCGTAGCGGTGAGTCTCTTCGTAATTTTTTTTAGTATTTTGGTAATGTTACTTCAATGATAATGTTTTCATTTATACAAACATACATTTCCTTTTTATAATATAGGAAACTAAATCTTATTAAATTGATTTTTATGTTTATTCTGAATGAAATTACCTTTGTATCTAAAGAAGAATACAAAAAACTCAAACCAAGGTCGTAGAGCCATTTTGAGTGTAGCAAAGAAACTAGAAATATTTTAGCTATACTTTGATCGACAAATAACAGCTGTAAGGAAGTGAATGATTAACATATTACAGACAATACACCACTGCGCATGTACACAGGTGTTACTACTGGCTTCCATCATTACAAGTGCGTCCTTATGTGCGTCCTATACTATACTGTTTATGTGAAAAACAGCTAAATACCGCGACTATTACAAGGAAGTGATTGAATACCTAGACTTTACTGTCAGTTGTCATTAAGCGAGATAATTGTCTTAATGAATATAGTATTATGGTCTAGATCTATTGACGACTATGTGTTATTTATTGGTCATAATATGATTCAGGACTAAAAATAATATTTCAATTTGATAGGAGCGCTTGATGACTTGGCTTTTGAGAATAATTGTAAGGTACCTGGGTCTGAAGCATGTTTTAAATAATTTAGAAGTATAATTTTCACTACTTATTGGCACTGGCGTACAACAGAATTATAATTAAATAAATACTGTTAATGCTATGCTAATTAATCCTGAGAAAGTGCTTGCATCTGGCAATACTCTCTTGGCGAAGATCGCCGCGCTTATAAAACTAAGAAAAAGCCAACGAATGTGTTGGTCGTTGAAGAATTATTATGAAATTTATACGGTAACGTTGGCTCTGTTGTATTAAAAAGATAAAGCAACTTGTGTGTCCATCAAGTAAATACATAAAATCATTGAATATCAAAGAATACGCGGAACTCATAGCGATATAGTTCCGTCTCAGTTGTTGTATTATATTGATAATAATTTCTAATATATAGCAATGGAACAGGTGGTGAAGCAGGTGTTTGCACTTGCGTAGTATGTGTGCACTGACGCTGATAAGAATATTGATAAGAACCTTTGTAATCCTTAAAGCCCTCTATCATGTTTATAAGATATCGGTGCTCTATTTAATAAGACATATCTATGTGCGCGTAAGCAACGTTACATTTGCAATACTTTATATATGTATAGTGGATTGGATGACAGCGGCAAACACTGAACATACCGTATTAAATAATTCCGTTCAAATTTTAAGTCACGATTCAATGTGTATTAAGTAGCCAATATGCATATCTGTGGTTACTTTCATTGCAAATATATTTTGTCTCTTTCTGACGAATTGTGTTTACGCTGTCATGGAGTGCGACAGATGAGTTCGTTTGCTAAAACAGTTGAATGGTACTGATTTTTAGTGAAACTCATATTTATTTATGAATCATAATGACTCATACTTAATGATGTTTAAGAATGTCACTCATATTTATATATGAACTAACTTGGTTTTTCCGGTTATACGGAAAACTTAATTCACCTTTGAAGGGGATTACCCCTTCCCTTCTAATTTTCATAAATAAGGTAGTATTTGTATGCTGATATGCTATAACCCGATTACAATGTAGATACTCCAGCGCATACGTTTTTATTATTATTTTAGTAAATTGTAGCCAATATTCTCGTTAAACTTGGGATGGGTGCTTCCAATGTATACTTCGTTAAACTCAAAACAAAAAAATAATAAGTATTTTATGACTTATTTTATGACTATAGTATTTTATCAACCGTACCATTTAATAACTCTGATTTGATTCCCTTTAGAGTAGAGACTCTTGGGTTCAAGTGCACAGGCGCTAATTACCGGTGACGCCCCGCTTTTGCTTTCCTCTGTAGAAGAAGTATTGGAATACAGCGCTGAAATAGCGCTTATTACTTATTACTGCTGCCAGCACTAAAGGTACACTGCCACGGGGTCGAAACTTTATAAATTTGTTTTAATTTTCTTATTATCATTTTTAAGTGTTGTATTTAGTTTTATATATCTTCAAAAAAAAGTATTTTTATCAATTTTGCAATCCTCATATATTTCAGGGCATCAAGTGTGCCTCTTCGTCTGTCGATATAAAAACATACTTGTGTTGATAACATGTTATCAGTCAGGTGTACGCACCAAAAAAGTACCGGATGCACCGCGCCTTAATTACTCGTACTGAATTAACGATATTCTTAGAACATATGAGTATGAGTTAAGAAAGAAATCCTATAGATATCCTCCAGATTTGCACCGACCACAGTAGGTTTGGTTTCGTTTCACATCGTCATAATATTAAAAAATTAAATGAAGTAAACCCTCATTTCTGTACTCTATTACTTTCCATATTTTTATACATTGTGTCGTGTTACAACTAAACAGCTTGTCTCACGCGAAAGGCCTCCTCCAAATGTTATGTTGACCTGTCATTATCCCCCTTATGTGGTCTTCCCGCCTTACACACCACTCAGATACTTTCTTTGTCCATTATTCTTCTTTCTTCTCTTACCATGTGTCCTACCTATTGTAATCTTTTATATGTTATTTGCATACATTCTAATTTTCCTTTTTTTCGTATTCAACCTTATGAATATCAAACAAACCATATTATACACATTATGAAAACATATTTGTAAGTGGTAAAAAATTACCTTTAGGTTAGTGGAGTGCCTACAACCACTTAACACTGTAAAGAGATAATAAAAAAAGTTTTATATAGTATATCATGTAGTCGTTGTTGTGGAATCTTTTTGTTGTCGTAATTAGGATACAACGGCATACCTTGACAAAATAAAAAGCATCATAGTAATCAAATCAAAGTTTCTTTGAGTAAAACACAATTAATACAATTGGTATTTATTTTAGCCGCGTGCTACATAAGTCGTTCAACCCCTATCACACAGTTACATATCATATACATACACAGGTAAACTGAATATCAACTCGAATTTCAAGGTATATTTTAAGTATTTAACATGTTTCACGTTATTTAAATCTGTTAATATACACAATTATAACAAAGTTAATGTATACAACAGAAACCAATAAAATATCAACGGATTATATATAAAAATTCACTTTTCCGAAACTTCATAAAATTTGAAGGTGTTTAATATAAAAGCCTCATAAGCAATATATCATATACCCACAGCAAAAGATAACCGCGAAACTAATATAATTAATATTGGAAATGTCTACCAAGAAATTGGAGAAACCACAAGTGACGAAACTCTAAATATTTGATGTAGATTTCAATAAAGTCTAGACTTGGACTGCAGAGGACGGACTTCACGGTGACCTTTCATTACGATGACAGCCCGAAATCATCGAAATCAATGCCATTTGTAAAGTTTACTACGTAGATATGCTTCGTCTCATTCGAATTATTCATTGCTGAAGGTCGTGTCTCAAGGTGCCTGCATCTGCTAGAGATGCTACTTGGTATGGTCAATATCTTCGCTTAGCTCAGCTGTTCTGAGGAGACCCGTTAAAATCGTGATTTGGTTACACCAGCGATCTGCCCCAATATGACCAAAGTAAGTTAGAACTCTTCTATAGAATGTTGTTGAGAGCCTCACAGGTATGCTATTAGAAACAAATTTCGATTTAAAATTCATCCAAGAAGCGCTTATAACAAATTTAGATTTAAAATTCATCCAAGAAGCGCTTATAACAAATTTAGATTTAAAATTCACCCAAGAAGCGCTTATAACAAATTTAGATTTAAAATTCACCCAAGAAGCGCTTATAACAAATTTAGATTTAAAATTCACCCAAGAAGCGCTTATAACAAATTTAGATTTAAAATTCATCCAAGAAGCACTTATAACAAATTTAAATTTAATATTCACCCAAGAAGCGCTTATTAAATTCCCCATACCCAGATACTTTCTATCACGATAGCTACTGTACCATTTGTATTGTTCGTCCCCGTTCGCCTCAGTCCGCACTAAGTTTGACTTTTAAATATTTAAAGGGTATAAAGGGCAACATCGCCATATTTCCCAAGGGCCTGGGGCATGCCCTTTCAAAACTTCGATCCGCTTAAATTGTTATGAACCATGTATTATTCAGGGAAAAAGAAAATTGATTAAATTGAATCACCTATTAATGAATTTTACGGCCTGGCCTTTATATTTTACAATACAAAAGCTGTAATTGGCCACGAATCTATGCATTTACGCACTGCTTCCAAGGGAAATTTCGCTCCTAGAATTATTACTGAATGAATGAAAACTATGAATATTAAGAGACTCAATCTCGCCGTGTCGTTTAGGGCAGACATGTCCTCTAAATCTGACCATAATTTGATGTCTGAAGGGTTGATTGTTTCATTATTGATTATTTCAGCTTCATGCTTCATTCTGGCTTTAACAGCATTAACAGCCTTTGCTGTTCTAAAAACACGCGGCGGCCCGATCTTTTCTGGTCTTCGACAGACGAAGTGTCGTTGTATCTATTGATAATACGATATAGGAACATACGGTTGATACCAAACTTTTGAAGCGTTTGGAACATGACCGACCGCTCAATACCCACTTAGTGCAAGGCGCACCCCATTCCACATTATAATTTCATAATGAACAGGAAAAAATATGTGAAATGGTGCAAACTCGAAAGAAGTTTTTAAAGTAATATACGTGTTCCAAATTCAAAATAATTAAAAAGTTAAAAAAAGAAAAGTTTTTATGTAACAGTGTTTATGGCCTGACTAGTTATATATGCTTATGTATACCTATATATTCTGTATGGCAAGCATGGCCACGGGTTATATAACCAAGAGTCGTTTGAAATCGGTAAGATATATAGTTACAGATAAAGCAAATCAAACAGATGCAGCAGTGGATCTCCTCTATGCGTCATTACCATCCGAATGGGGCATGGGGCATCGATGCATACGAAGCGCGGCGGTACATTCTCGCCTTAAATCGTAGGTTATTATAGCCTACCTACCTTGATAAGTTATATGTGCATCGAACAATGTTTTTTTTTAAACTCTCTAGTTGGTCCACAGATTAGCGCATGTGACCAAAGACAAACTAAAGCGGTAAAAACAATAAATTACACAGAACGCTTGCGTCTTTCACAATCTTTGCGTCACGCGCAACATTGTCTTTTTTAACATGTTTTTACTTTGTTATCTCAATGGTTACCCTAAGCCCCACTTTAGATAGTGATCCCGATAACACATTTACGGGATTGGGCACTGTGACAGAGTTCGTATGTGATACCAGGAATTCCTAGGTTAGTTTGTACAACGTTTTACTAACTATATACAGAAAACGATTCTTCTTCAAATTTAAATACCGGTTTATTCGCAGTAAATAAAACTTAAATGAAGTAAATTTTTAATGCCTGTATTTCCCATAGATAATGTATTTATTTTCCCGCTTTGTCACTCATAAAATATCAAGAACATTCGTAACCACTTTTGTTCATATGAGCCACAGGACGTTAAAGTTTAAAAAGGTAAAATTTCGTAGTATGATGCTTCTTTATTTATTCCCAAACCACAACAGTCCCCGAAACAGAATTGTGCTATATACACTTATATAAACTCATATTTAAATTTAACTTATTAAGTATATTCAAACACATATTTATTTTATCCTTTAAGAGGTTGTCATCAACGCTTTTGCGTACGATCTTATTACAACGATGATGTAACAAGCTTCAATACACTGTTTTGTGTTGTATTACCATTGTAATTGGTAGCAGTCGTAGCCATAACATATTATGTCATATAACACTTCCGTAATAGGACGCAAAACCTTTATAATTCGACCGCGTGTTTAGATTTTTTAAGTACAAATATTATTAAGCTCATGGATGGGTGGGATAGTCGATATGAAAGGCTGCTAATGTTATTTGCAACGACAGACAGAGATCTTCAGCCGCACTTCTTAATTTTGGAAGGTCGTGTTAGGCGCCGCTCACAACTTTCTCCTCTCTCCCCCTGTCTTGGACACGCCTTTTCGCCTGGATAAAATCTGTAAGGAGCAAAACTTGATCGGCCCAGCGAATAGGGGATTCCTCGAACTCTGGTGTGCTCTGCCTGTAAGTTTTTCTAAATTTCTGGATCTCAGTGTGTAAGATGTACAAAAATCCCAGGATGCGCTAGCGGAGTGTCGAAAGACGGTTTTTTTCGGGCACAGATAGTGCTTATAAAAAAAATACTTTCATAGTTTCTTTTGAGAACCAACAATTTCTTCAAAAATTTAGTAATAGTAAGAACTTTTTAATGATTATGCATGCATGTTTTTTGATAGTCTTATTTTTATAAGTACTCTACGACTGGAATGCCGCAGCCATGGCCCATGATATTTAAAGTCCCACAAACTACATATTTTTCTTTACTTACATCTAAATATATTGAAAAGGGCTTGCCGAGAAAAATGTGGATGTCGTAAAGAATAACCTACTAATACTACTTTTTATGATAATATCCAAATAATAATGAATAATTTAAACTGAAACTTAATTTCTGAAAAAACAGATAATAAATAAACAAATATTATATTTATAAAAATGAATTGATTTTCGTTTGTTTCTTAAACTTGGGAATAGATCTAGATTGCCATAAATAATAATAAAATTACTACTATTACTGACAATTGAATTTTCCAATAAAAACTGTACCTAGTTGAGATATATTTGAGGTGTTTCGTCTTTTTATAAATAAACAAAATTCACTTGGTTGTAAATTGTAATATATTTATGGATACATTCAGAAATTTTGTGTTTCATAGCCGTAGTAGCTCCGATGTATTTGGTCTGTTTTAAAAATTTTATAATAAGTTTTGAGATAAATATGTGTAGGTGATACAAAGTTCACCGGGTCATCTCAGTGCGTATCTACATCTATATCTTGTCACATTTGTTGTAGACTTATGACGTGGTCTATGCATCGTATGACTTTGGTTGCATCAATATAGATATCTAGACCTAAATAAGTAACAAACACGTAGTTGTGTAACGGAAGTGATGCCCTAGTCACCTCGGCTATTGTAAACGAAATACCTATGTTAACAAATGCAACTGGTTGCTTTAATAGACGAACAAATATATAATTTTTTTTTCCATCTAACAACAATACAATTATGATTTCTCATATGTAATAATTATTATTATTTAGTTGTTAGATCGCATTCGCATTGCCTTTAACTTTATCACACTACATTATATATACCAAATTAATATACATTACAATGTACCAAGTTTTATTAAAATTTTCAACAACAACTTCTGCTGAACGTGCAAGGTATGTATCGCAAAATAAGTGCAAAAGTCGAAGACGGCTGGGCCAATTCAAGTATTTTTTGTATTTATACCTGGAACTCTGAGGAAAGATAAAAAAATTGTTTGATTTAGTACTTAAGTTTTTATTTAGAAGAGCGAACTATCTCTAAGGGGTAACATAGCAAAATAATCCATATGTTGGTAGCTAAAAAGGTCGGCAAAGGTAAGTTAGGCTACCTTCTTATATTATTTATTTTCCATTTTTAAATATTTTTAACTATATCGGTAGATATGAAAATCTTTGTATGCAACTATTTTTAGTTCACCATTAGTAAAACAGGTTCACTTTTCCTTATATAGATAACGCAGTAATTTATACCTTCACGAACCTTCAAGTTATTTTTCCTGTTCTGTTTCCTGGATTTGCAGTGTAATTAAAAGGATACCTGCTGTACCTAAGCTACATGTTGTCTTAGAAAATACTTTAACCCCTATTCATGAAAGCTAAACGCTTCTGATTGCACTTTTTTGACCAAGGAAATCGTCTGTCTCTTTTTATCACAGCTTAAACACAATTTGAAAGAAAGAGAAGTAAGAGTACTCCTTAAATCAAACTGATTTCTTACGCACAAGTAAGTCTAAGCGTATTTACTAATAGTTCGGTCAATCTACACTTAAAAGTGAGAGTGCAGATGCATAAAATCACAACAAGCTGAAAATCAGTAAAATTGTTAAGTTAAAGCCATGTATGGAAATAATTTTACTCAATGTCAAATGAATTTTTCGCAAAACGGTAAATTTTATCAAAAAGTAACCAAACAAAAATTGTAGATCATAAAATGATCTATATAAAATGTATTAACACTTTTTTCCTACGATCCACCGTTACTAAGACATAACGATTCAAAAAGTTGTAGAAGGTTGTTATCGTCGTAATATGCACACATTTCCGCGCCATCTATGAGGTAGTGTACATAGCGCGTTTTTTAACGTGATACGTTAGACTTAGTTTTGATGGATTAGACGAACTGAATTTCGACCGCCTTTGCCAAACACTTTTAAAAACCCAGGACCTCAAGTAATACAAAATTGTTATCTTAAACATATTTGGGGATTATCTCTCTTTAAGCTTCATAAAAAACATATGTTTTTAATCAGATTAGCAATTTATCTTCTTCAATTGCAATGCACGTCGCAAATAAGTCAAGTTCTGCGCAAGCCGAGATGCGTGTACGATGTACTTAACAACGTTTATTTACACATGGCAACACAAATCAATGTAAATAGCCAATTTGACATGACACATACTATGTCGACGGTAAAACGAGCAATGCTAAATATAAAGCAGGTTAAAGAAGAAAAAAACTGATTTCCAATTAATTACGCACTACAAGCATGTAGTCAGTGGGTTTTAAAATAAATAAAACATCTTTACATCTACGCCTATTTACGGTAATACGGTACTTAAATTTAAGGTAGATGTAATATTATGTATAAGGTATAAAAAAGGCCAGTTAGTTTTTAGGAAATTCAAAATTAGTGAAGCCCTTCAGTCACCACGGTTCAAGCCCTTAGTTGTTTTTGGTGTTTTCTGTACTTTTAGTTTATACATATATAATATGTTTATTAATAATTATAAAAAAAACTACTTTTGCCTATATAAAATTGGTCAACTGACAAAATTATATTACAATTAATATCGATATATATAGTTTCGTAAATAAAATATGTATAGTATAATAATGACAAGTTACGATAACAGTTCATATACCTAATTAATATAGTATTAGATATTAAATTGTTGACCGCATTTAAACTGATTTTATTTTATTATTTAGAAGTCTATAGTATAGGATATTGTTCGTCTTTACACAAATTAGACTATTAACATATCGGTTAAATGTACTATTAAATAAACAATTTCGAATGCTTCCCTATAGCAGTCGTGGCCGAGCGGTTAAGGCGTCTGACTAGAAATCAGATTCCCTCTGGGAGCGTAGGTTCGAATCCTACCGACTGCGAACTCTTTTTATAAACAATTCATTTATTTAATAACATACCTGTTACAATGTAAAACTTAAGATTAAGATACTAAAATACATAGGCATACAACAAGCATGATAAAAGCGCAATGTTATAAATCTTTAAAGCTTTACATGTTTCCTTGAAATATTTGCACGAACATTTTATACAATAGCAAATAAAATGTAAGAAAATAAACTAGAGCGCGTTCAAGTGTTTTTGAACATGCTTCATTATTTTATGTTGTATTAAAGGTTATTTTTGTATTTAATATGTACGTCTCTAAGAAAACAAGTAGGTTATTATATTTATACGTTTTACCTAATTGCGATAAATATACGCATTTATTTCCGATAAAAATATCCTTTATAATGTGTAATACTGGCTTATAAGACAATACTTTTCCATACATTTTTTTGTTTATATTTCATTACGATTTATGTTGTCAAGATAAACAAACGAAGGAACGACGAATTGTTTGAGCTGAAGAATGCGAATATGTATTTTATTCCATTTGAAATCACGATAGCCACCCGATCCTCAACCTTAAGATTGTTCATTTCAACTTGTGGAATTCTCATACGATGATTGAAAACATCGTCTAAAAAATCAGTGTGTGACCAAAAAGCTTTTCTGGTTACTGGTTTATTATCCAAAATCACGCCTTTATTTAAAAGTATATTTGGGAAATGTGTATGTATAACCATATAAAAACTTTGCGACTCTCAACCTGAGATCGTAGGTTCGATCCGGCTGCGCATCAATTAACTTTCTTTCTATGTGTGCATTTAACAATCGCTCAATCTTCGAAGCTTGCCTTAGACACAAAAATTCGACGACATGTGTCAGGCACAGGTGGCTGATCAGCCGCTTGCCTATTAAATTGAGAATAATCATGAAACAGATCCAGAAATCTGAGCCCCAGACCTAAAAAGGTTGTAGCGCCATTAATTTATTTTATAAAAACTTCGCACTCTATAGAACGTAATAAAACTAACAAGCGTCCCACTCATTGATCGGAAGATGTCTGTCCGCCGGGCCCAGTCTCATTAGGTCTGCACGTGCGTCGCCCACGGCCCTTGGACCATAGTCTCACATTAACGACTTAGCGGCGACCCAAGATATCGCTCACGGCATATAGAAAGTTGCAAAACTGTTATATACAATTTTCGTTATTAGGACAATATTGTTGCGCGTGTCGACTTATGTCGAAATGTCATAATTATTATTTAATACTCCTGCTTGGTTTACTCTGTTCGAAAAAATACATTAAAAATCATAATATACTGGGTAAACTACATGTAACGTCCCTCAGTTTAACTACGAAATCCCTAACGCGTCGAAATCAATTGGCTTTGGTTAGTTTAGCTTGTAGTCGATACACTATACATACCATTACACCCACTCCCAATAACGACAATAATTGAGTAATAAAGTACATTTTAAGATGCTTAAATTAGTAAAAACTGCGCAGCTATGTTCGTTCGTACGTTCTTTTGTCGCTTTATTATCCTAGCCCACAATAAACTCGACTGTCTGCATCATGCATACGAACTTTCTAAGATATTCGTTCTTTTGTTTACAAATTGGGATGTAGACTTTTGTTGACCATGACTAATGAGTAGGAGTCATGGATTATCTATACGTTATCATATTCTCAAAACATAGAGTTGGTTCCTCCAAATACAACTAGTCTCTTACAGCCTTGTATGGCGTAATGATAATAAGATTATTATAAACGAAAGATATTAATATCTGATTTCACCACAAT
This sequence comes from Pieris brassicae, assembly GCF_905147105.1. Classification (NCBI taxonomy): domain Eukaryota; kingdom Metazoa; phylum Arthropoda; class Insecta; order Lepidoptera; family Pieridae; genus Pieris; species Pieris brassicae. The sequence continues at coordinate 3,745,600 of NC_059669.1, forward strand.
TTTTTTCCAAAATTGTTGATCATGTTTGACTCGATCAAATTGCTTGTTTTGAAACCATTGATTTTATATGGCAATCTATACTAATGTTATAAAGAGGTAAAGTTTGTGAGTTTGTAAGGGATTATCGTTGGATGTATGTTCTTATGGTTAAACAATGTTTAACATTATTATTCCCACGGTGTCATATATTAACACAAAAAAGGAAGAGAAACAAAGGTCGAGCATGTTGTCGAATGTTTCTTACGGATGCTGCCTTGAGAGATGTCTAATTGAATTCTGGAAAAATTGTAGAATAAAATATAATATAAATAATTTTAAATTATATAAAAACAAATCCTCCGGCGCGTCTATCGATCTAACTGTTGTCTAAACTCTAAAAATGTATTGCAGTTTTCACCAATATCTAGAATAATTTATGAGGAAGGTTATGACCTAATACATAATGAACAACATAAGTATATAATCTTTCAAGGTTTACCGGTCATGGTCGCCCATACGAAGACCCAGCAAGCCATAGATAAACATCTTTCCACTAATTACGATATCTTTACAATCATTTTGAGCGCATTAACGCACGACAATAATGATTTTGGTAAAAATTGTTTTTCGGTATTTAAATCTAATAATTGTATAAAATTTTACCTTATGAATTGCGAATTATCTGTGACTTGACAAATAAGACAATATTATTAACATTTGTTTATTTTTAAGTAACGCATGTAGATACAATTTGCACGAAATGAAACAGTAAACCACATTATCTCCAACCAACTGGCAGTTTGGACAAAATAACTTTTCGTCATGGGATTACGAGTCCGTACCAGGGATTTAAGGATTCATTACTCTGGCCCTTTCTTCTGGCATTGTCCCCTACCATTTGGTATCGAATTAGGTAAGTTTTATTCTCGTTTTTCTTTTTTAATTTCTTTTTGTTGGCATTCGTGTTGACAATACATTATTTAAGTTTTAAGACACAAGGTATGAACATAAATAATGAACTGCATATATTAACAGACGTTTTTAATAGTCGGTTGAGTAAACTGTAATACTAATATGTATACAAAATCATTTAATTTAATATGTGTATGAGAATACGTATGAGTTAAACAATATCCGTACCACGTCAGGATTAAAGCTATTCTCTAACTCCTAGGAATCCTCTTTTTTTGCTGAAGAAAATAATGATATTATTTATATATCTTAAATAGTAAAACATTGCCTTTTATTTAGGTAGCTAACAGCTTTTCTAAATATTACAAAACGAGCACTGTTAAAAATCTCAAAAGAATTTCCATGAACGGAATTAATTATCTTCAAACTCTTTCGAGAGATACGTTGATGAATAAAAAAACTTGATAGCTGTAATGTTATGCATACAAAAATTGTATTCAAAAACTTATAAATAATTGTCGTCGAGAACTAAATGCTTCCGAGGCGAGCAATTCGTAGTAATATTTGGATCCCTAGAGTCAAGTGAGGGTGTAGCTAGGGAGCGTAGCGAGGCGAGACCTCTAATATACAAATATTGCGGACGAAATGAATATATTCGGCCCCCTCGAACAAGTGCAGCACTTGATTACGTTGACGTTATGAATGTATGGGGAAATTTGATGAGACATCTTAAGAAGTTGAGCCGTTCCCTCGGGCAAACTATAATTGCTAAAGTTTCTATGTAAGATTTATTTATTGATGGAAAACTTCTTTATCGGAGTTGGAAAAAAATTATCGTCACATTTTTCGGTTACGCGCGATCTATTTCTTATCCCTACCATGTTTGATTCGAAGAAAGACAAATATATAAAAATGATAACAATGATAGTTCTATCGATAATTAATGAAATTCTGTAATAATCTTCGTAGTAATGAGGGAAAATGAAATAATTGTATTCATGTCTATGACTATGACAATAAAAGTCTTTTGTTTAATTATAATTTAACTTTATTTAACCAATTTCTGTAAAGTTGCATATACCAGATAATTTTTCGAAAAATAAAGTCATAAAGAAGTTTCACTTCTTACGTGTGTACACTAGTACACGAACACATTTTTATTTATTTATAAAAGCTGGCCTACGCTCGGTAAACTGATACATGATACACAAACAAACTATACACGCAGAGATATTTTTTTTATAAAAAGGCCTGCTTATCAGAATACACAATCTCAATATCGGTGAGTTTTAGCCAAAACGCCAAAACTTCAGAAAGGAGGGGCAAATGGGGATGATAGGATGCTTACCCTAGGCTTTCCCTATCAATATCATAACCCTTATACGCGAGTCTTAAATAAATATATAAATGATATATAAATATTTTTTTACGATTCTCCAATGACAACATCTTAAAAATAATATAACAGTTCGTTTTAGCGCTGTGACCCAGTAGGTCAATAGTGTGTAAAATGGCTAATGTATGGTGATTTAAATCTTTAATGTAGATTGCTGGCAAGGGAATAATTTTAGAATGAAATTCCTAGACGACCCATACCAACACAACCACAACCATACATTACTTACCATAATGAAAAAGAATCAGCTAGCGAGGCGCCGAGGCTCGGTTACCGAGTTACGGGAGTTTACTTACTTAACAATGTAATATTATTATGTTGCTATCATTTCCTGGTTTGTACTGTCGTATTACATATTACGTTTAATATTTTGCCTTTTACATTATGGAAATATTTTTGTCTATGTGCACATTCAAGATTTGCTCGAACGGTGAAGGCCCAAGAAGTCGACGGCCTGTGTCAGACACAGGAGGCTGATCACCTGCTTAGTTTACTAGACAAGTAGGTGATCAGATCATGAAACAGATGCAAAAATCTGAGGCCCTATCGTAAAATGGTTGTAACGCCACAGATTTATTATAATCTTCATTTCCGTCACAGTTACAGTACCTAAACAACATTTCGTTTTGAAACTGAAAACTGAATTGGTTTTTGATCATAGCCCGCATGAGTTTAGTTAAAAATAAAGATAAATCAATGGCGCTACAACCTTTTTTAGGTCTGGGCCTCAGATTTCTGTATCTGTTTCATGATCGTATGTGATCAGCCTTCTGTGCCTGACACTCGCCATCGACTTTTTGGGTCTAAGACAAGCTGGTTTCCTCACGATGTTTTCCTTCACTGTTCGAGCTAATGTTAAATGCGCACATAGAAAGAAAATCCATTGGTGCACAGCCGGGGATCGAACCAACGACCTCAGGGATGAGAGTCACACGCAGAAGTCACTAGGCCAACACTGCGCATGAGTTTAGTTAGGTAGGCAAAATTGTCGGTAAAGTTTCAAAAATTCAACTCTCTAAAAACTTCGTAAGTCTACAACCATCTACTAATTCTTCACAGCCCTAGACCTAGTTCTTCTATCTAAACTATCTTGCAAATAGCTTAAAGTATAACATTCAGAAACCCTAGGCCAAATTATTCGCTCAGCAAATACTAGCGACCAATCAACATTCTAACAAACCTAACAGTTGTTCCCATTCGGGGCGATCCTTTCCGCAGCCCGTCCCAAGTGTCCCGCTAATACTCCATATGGCGTTACACAATGTACAATACATAAACAACCATTGTACCACGACCTCTAACAAAAGCTCTATTAAGCGGAGCAGCAGTTCAATCTTTATTGGTATTCAAAGTATTGTAAGGGCGGAAAAACTGATGCAATGACATGTGCATGCATTAGGGATGATGGCACAATCACCAGTCGCTTATTGCTCGCAACTGGCCTCATTGACGTCATTGACTATAGCTTTCTCCTTACTAATAGGGCGTAGGCATATGACTCAATTGGTTATAGGAATTAAGAATTACTTCCATCATCAATACCTACGATATATATTCAACAACAATTATGAATAATATGTTACCTTTAACCCCTTCAGTATCCAAGATATCAGTTTAAATTCCAAAAATCATAGATGATTCAAAGAAAAGTGCATTTGCCATACATTCTCTTCTCTATAAGTTTATATTAACTTAGCGACTACTACCTTTTTTAATTTACACTCACTGACTGACTGACATTGCGCTGGTTTTGCGATCCAGAAAGTGTCTAGGCCTCTGTTACGAGAAACTTCATGCACACGTCCCACCAATTGCTGGCTATCAGCTGCAGGTCCTCTCTTAATTTAAGGAAGTTTTTGTGAAAAAGACAAACTTTTGCTTTGCTTTTTGGGTTGCTTCACAATGATTTTGAATTACATTGCCCGTCGACCTAATATATTTATAAAAACGTTTATCTTTTCAATTACATAGTGAAAATAAATAAATAAATCAGTGGCGCTACAACCTTTTTAGCTCATTAGATTTCTATAACTGTTTCATGATCATTTGTCAATCTAATAGGCAGGTAGGTGATCAGCCTCCTGTGTCTGACACACGCCGTCGTAGTTTTGGTTCTAAGGCAAGCCGGTTTCCTTACGATGTTTTCCTTCAACATTCAGGCGAATTTTAATGGTGCATATAGAAATAACGTCCATTGGTGCATAGTCGAGTATCAAACCTTCTACTTCAGCGTCGCTGAAGACTAGGACAAAATTGCTATTAACATAAAGTACCTAGTAAGAAGTCGAATATATAAAATACTTAGATGTAAATTATTTTAAATAATTTGATTCAGTTAAGGATTAGTCATTACATAGATTTATCGTGTACCTGTTGTCAATATAATAACTTGATTTGTATTTATCAAGTCATAAAATAACACAGGCACAAAACACTTGGCGAGAATAAACAACTATGTTGCATTCAGATAATAACAAGTTAATATTTTAAGTAAACAAAATTCTTAAATTTGTTATAAATAATATTTTGTCGATATCAGTGAACATTATTTCTTTGGTTAACATAGCTTTTACACATTGAAAGAAAACAATTTTGTAAAAACAACATACAAACAAAAACCAAATTATGTAAAATAATTATAAGTTTATAATAATACAAATAGCTTTAATCCGATTAAAAAAATGATTTCTTTCAAGATAATTTAGTTAGTAGTATACTTTTAATAAATTACGAGTACTATACAGATCCTCTATAACTAATACCTTCTCTATACAAAACTGTTGTAGTGTTTATTTAATAGCTTACATATACACTACAACATATTTACGTAACGCTAAGGTTTCTCATTCCTAACAATAGGTACATAGAATTTCCAAGAAAAGTACTCGTGTCATATACTGTCAATGTATGCGCATTCTACCAATATTCTCAAATTCCATAAGAGCCGACTTTCCGGCGCCACAATGCATACTTCTAAGTAATATCATATAATGGCATACGGACTGTATATCATTACAATCACTTTACACCGAGTATGTGTCTTATTCTTATAAAATGCAAACCAATACTTGGACTAATGAAATCACTGAAACTTGGCTTATAAAAAAGCAACATTTCGCAAAGAGTTTTTATTGTCATATACGAAAAACAGTGTACCTCATATATCGTGTATACAATGTTTTCTATAGTCTTAAAAGCAAAGGCTGTCATTCCCTTTAAAATAATAAAATTAGTCACACATTTCTAGCTATTCTCTCGACTTCGCAGCTTAAAACAATTTGGTACTTAATAATTTTAAATTTAGAATATTTTGCCGGAAACCTAACTCGCTATCCCGACCGGAACCCGACTATCAGTTCGTAGTTAGTAGAACACAAGGCCTTTGTGGTTAACTCCAAATTTCAATATTTGAGATTCTCACGACCCACGCACTTCACACCTCGACGGCTTGACAGAAACGACGCAATGACTTCACGCTTCAATCAATATTAGTAGGAAATTATTTATAAATGATTTTCGTAAGAATCTAATAAGCTTCACCACAAATTTTAATGCTTTTCTTAAAGAATTACAAGATATACTATTTCGCATATTAGGTATTACCGAATCTTCCGAAATGGAATAAAATGCCATATATATTTATATGTTTGACTACATTATACCATCATCAATAAAAACATTTTTTATCCTTTTAATAATTACACTGCGTACATAAAAAATTTATGTCATCTAAACCACTGTGGTGTATACTGCGTACCTAAACATTGCTAAATATTTAGATATTTGATTTATCATAGATTCCTACCAGAACAAATCCTTACCGTGCTCTCGTAAATAAAATACGTTATTTTTTAAATATAATAGAAATGTTCTGAGCATTTCATTGAAACTTTTTGGTACAAACCAAAATTTGTTATTGATATGGTGAGCTAAAGACTTCTTATTATTAAGTATATGCACACAATTTTACTACCCAACACACTACTAGCTAATTCTACAAGCAAAAAATCTTAAACACTTATGAGTGTAAAATATAACAAATGAGTTGATATGGTTTCGAGAAGCTCTTGAAGTGTGGACGCATTGATCGACCTTTCAACACTTAATATATGTATATACTTTCAACACTGATATATAATATTTTTATTGTTAGTTATTACAAGTGTTTAGTTGTGTAGGAATGCTCACAGGAGGCTGCAGCAAGTGAGAGAGAGAGAGAGAGCACAGAATCCCTTTTGAGATATGGGAGGAGAGACAAGGAGAAAGTTCGCCGGTCTTCTGCCACCTATGTAGTCCACACTTTATCTATGCATGACCATACTGCTGAGGTCCCGATTTTCCTCTATATTAGTTGATTTTTTAATTCTATTTTAAACGGTCGACATTTCACCAATACAATACAATTATATGCTTCTGTTTTTAATATTTTAACACGTTATTACTTATATTTATGTAATATCAAATAAAAGTTAGGCTATGGAATTCACTTCCCGTCCCTATTCGCTTAGCTCCTTCTCTATCTGCCTTTAAATTTCTTCTGTACTAACATTACCTGTCCACATCGTATCCCTAACATTCCTACTAACTACTAACTGACGTGAGACTTATCTTAAATTATCGTGATTTATGTGTCTTTTTACTCTTTAATGTATCTTTAATATTTTATTCCTGTTTAGTTTTTGTTTTAATAACTGTGTATTACATGTATTTTGCACTACTTGCCTATCTTATTTAATACATTTCTTTTTTCTTTACTCACAGTGGTTGCCTGGAAGAGATCGCTCGTAAGCGATAAGGCCGCCAGTTGCCCTCCTTTTGATTTAATTATGTTAATTTTTATTTTGTAGTGTAACGAAGTGTAAATAAATAAAAATAAAATAAAAGTTTACAAAATAACATTAATTTAATTTTAGCTCCAAAGTTGTCTCCCCAACAAGCGAACCTCTAATGAGCTCTATGTAGATCTCAATCAGATCCTCATTAAATTTAAGAATGAATAATATGAGATGTTGGTAATGTATAATATGAATGCAGCAAGCATTTTCCAAATTACACTCTGCAACTTTACATTTAAGTATGCTTAATACTTTTTTAATAATTTTTCTCTGTCTTATTTGCGTAACTGTTGTAATAAAACATAGATTAGAGAAGTTTATACACTAATTTAATTATAAAGTTATTCTTGATCATCTTAAGGTCGTTTTTGATTTTCATTCCGATCTTTCAAGATGGCGGCCCTTCTTCCATTTACCGCCAATCCAGTTTCCTTAGTCTTTTATTTGATTTTAAACGCTTGTTTTTAATAATAATAACAATGCATACATATAAAACAAATTGATTTTCGCGATTATATCAGAATGATTTTCTATAAGAAATGTCATAAACGTATTTTTACACGGGAAATGGAAAATGTAGTGTCGACAGGTTGATATGCGTTGAAACCTTGTCACACTAATTTATAGTTCGTAATAACTGTTTTACAAAAAATATATATAAAACTAAGACATTACATTTTATTATATGAAGATTATCATAATTTTGGTATGTCATAATAATAAATTACATATATTTATATTTCTGGTTGTAACGTACTCGTCTATTAAATTGTATATGGTTAATTCCTATAAATTATAAGTATGTCGCATAAGTTAACAAGCTATTTTTTAACTCAAACCAACGAACACTTCGTATATCATCAATGTGTTGCCACGATTTAAAATGAAAAACAACAAAATAGGTCACGCTTTACATATAAATTTGCAAACTGCATAATATCATTGCAACATATAGATATCAAATAACAAAACTATTTCGAAGTAAGCAATTAACTTCTTTTACCTATTATTCATATTTCTTATATTCTGCCACAGAATCACACGGTACAGCCAGTGCTGCGTAGACAGAATTAAAACATCTGAACCTGTATATATTTGTAACGAAATCATATAAATGTACATACAAAAGCGCCACGTGGCTTCAAAACGAACTAATGAGGACACGTGACCTCCACACGACACACTTCTTGCATTAATTAGTGAAATGTTTTATTGCTGCAACGTTACAAGGGTTACGACAAGGTTAAAAGAGTCTAACAACGATTATATAATTGTTGTTTGTGGGTAGAGAACCGGCAGCTATGTACAATATCATTCTTATTTACTACGCATCATTTCATGTATTCACAAAAAATGACCTCCATTATCAAATCTATATGACGAAATGTCTTTACCACATCGCGACCCAGTATGTAAAATCTGAAATAGAAATATTGTAATATAATTTTTTCTGAGATTTATATAGATATTATTCCGCATTTTCAGAATGTTGTTCATCGGCCCTGTGGCGCAACGGATAACGCGTCTGACTACGGATCAGAAGATTCCAGGTTCGAATCCTGGCAGGGTCGACTGCATTTTTTAACCTTCCTAATTTCTTGGTCTAATTTAATTTTTCTGATGATCTTTACACATGAAATGACTTATACTTCTTTTTTTATATTATATTAGTAGAATATAATATTCTACATATTGAAATCAATCAAATCATATTCAAATATATATATATTATACATTTTGATTTGAATTGTTGTTTTAAGATTATTTTTAATTAAGGTTATTTTAATAAAACAAATTAATATGAGAAAAAAATACTTCTGTAGACACTTTATCAATAAGCATTCATCGTTCTTATCTTCTTTCACCAAACGTCTCCACTTGTTAAAACTGAAGTGTCAAAATATTACACATTTGAAATCTTAAGGAGATAACGAAAGATAAGCAATCGTGAAGTTAACGCTATATTCCCAATGTTTTGTATACAACATAATATATAATGTTTTATGTATTATATATTAACAATGTACCTAATGTTTTATATAGATACAAATATACAATATACTGCTGTATAATGAAGCTGTATGAAATACATCTGTGCGTCAACTACGTACCCTTTTTTCAGTCTTAGGGAATACAAATTGTTTTGCCGCCGCTTATTACATTCCAAATTTTTCGATACCATATATTTCTCATAATACCGTTAGGTTGTCTTAAAAAAATATCTCTTACGCAACATCACACCCTGTTCTGTTGTTATTTAATATTATCTTCTATGGAAGTGGTCAGATACACTTTTGTAATGAAAATAGTTTGTTATTTCCAACTTATTACGCATTACTTTACGATATATTGTACTTCAAACGTTAGCCAAGCGAATCCAAAAGATTATAAAAAGCAGGGTCAGAATAAGAACTTTCTATACTTTCTGTGTTACAACAAATGAATAAACAACTATCACTTAAAAGTTAACCGTATTTTATAACATCGGAATCATAGAGAGAAACCGACAAACATAACATCTGTAAACTATTTATATTTCCTTATCATGTTGGGGTCAAGAGCGTGCCTTCCGGCTGATAATAAATTCAGCATCCATAGGCCTTTATTTAACTCCACAAAAAGTCAGAACTGTCACAGATAAGCACAATATGTCACTTTTGTTTGCCTGATAAGATATGAACGTCGAACATTATTGTAGGTTACAGGTCAAAGGAATATGTGTATGTATGGGTATAAAAATAATTTTAGTATCTTTTTATCTAACAAATAATAATAATATTGCGCAAAATAGACATGTCTTTAAATAAATAACGCTTCAATAACACTTACCTTACGTTCAAAAATATTATCTTTTAAAAGTGGTCAACGGCTGATTTGTGCGTGTCATGACATCGCGATAACTTTTTGTTAACATAGAATGAAGATTTAGAATTTAAATATTATCTTAGCTTTTAGCCCGTTAGCGTTATTCGTGGAGCAAACATCCTGCCTCTAGACAAATATTGGCCTGCTCGTCACTCACAAGATGGTCCGGACATCACAGACATGTGCTAAACACCTATCTAGTGTAAACTCATCCTTAGGGTCTTACCTTTATGTAAAAAAAATACAGAAATGTCTTGTCTCGAGATGAGATGTATATATATTTATGTTCGTTAAGTACTACTAATAATTTTAAGGTTAGAGTACACTTCGAGAATTAATTACGATTCCCAACCTTGAGCTGGCGTGTTCAAAACCCGCTCGTTATTGATTTTTCTATGTATATGCTGATTCAGTAGGTACATTGCGAATAACAGACACAGAAGGTTGATCACCTACGTGCCTATAAAAGAAACGGATGCAATCTGAGGCCACCATATAGGGTTATTGTGGGGCCTCTCGATTATTATAAGAATCTAGTATCTGGGCATGTTTGACACTGTCGTAAAACCTATTTGTAGAATGTCAAACAGGCCACAACAAGCCTTGAATAGATGTACGTTTTGTTACGGCTATGCTTGTTATCTAATGCTAATCGGATGATATTCGCGCCATAGCACTTGAAAGCCCATCACAGAAGATACGAGGGTTAGCGATACGGTACATTAAGCGAACACGATAATATTGCTGACGCGTCATATAATTTCTAGAGTAGGTATACTCAATCCTATTACAGAACAAAGAACTGTACTAAATATTTATATTACATACGTTTAGGGGAACGATTAATTTGATATGTAATTAGTATTTAAAAATAATATATTTAAAAGCGCATATGTAAAGCAATTGCCTTTTTTGTATATAGCACGACGTTTTCTCGTACTGGCCACTTTGACCTCAAATATCTCATCATTGGTTAGGTATTCCCAGTTCATTTCTTTACAGCAATATACTCGTGCTTTTGTTTTTCGAAAAGCATGATTCATTTAATTTTCCCCTTTTAATATTTTTTCTTTGCGACACTCAATTTATAAAATGGAAACATTAAATATTGCGTTATTTATGAGTACGAGTTCCACGCCACCGCCGGCGTACAAAACGCCATTTTTATATATGTAAGGACCTAATACTATAGTTGCTTTAGAAATGTCCAATTTTACATTTGCAATTTACTAACGTCTGGGGAATTGGGGAAAGTCTGGAAGACTGTCGAAAAAGAAGTAATTTTTTTCTTTGATATATTATTTACTATTATAACAACTTGCCTCTCGACAAAGGCATCCTCCAAATGTCGCCATGATGATCTGTTCTTTGCTATTCTATGCCATTCCAGCCCGGCTTATGTCTTTTTTCCCCCCTTAAGATGGGCCCTCGGGGTTCACCTAGGCATTCAAGCCTCCTTATATCCGACATTGAGCTCAATGTATTCCGGGCCGCTCGAGCCTTGAACCACCAGCTAGTCTACAGTCAATCCCAGACCCCTTCCAACAAGTTTATATACTAGAAAAATAAAAACTATTTTACGTTTCTTATGCCACATATGTTTTTCGTTGCTAGGTTCTTTTCTCTTACTACATACTCAGGTAATAAACATACAAGATAATAATGACTGGGGGATATTGACTCGTTTCGGTGACAATGAGTGCTATCGAGACACGTGTCGATCCGTGAGATGATACTTTATCTACGAGGGTGACTTGTAAATGTATTTTCGTTTACATTTTGATTTAAATTATATTCTACGTTGTAGAATTTTTTATCTAGATCTTTCAAAAGCCTTTCACTGCGTACCCCTTTGGTGTGATTTCGTTTATATACTTATATATATACTTTTTAATATATAATTTCTTTTTAGTTATCCCGCTATTCGTTCTTTTTAGCAAAATATCATTACAGGTGATGCGGCAACTTATAAAATTTGTATCACATACAAAACAATACATACATAGATAACAACAACACAAATACAATAAACCATAATAGATTAATAATACATATTTAGAAAACTACTATATCTTACAGTATAGGAACAGACATGAAGCTGCCCGTTTGTCAGTTCACTCAACGGACAATTAAAAATGTCTGTTAACATATACAGTGCAATAATTATTTTCATACATTGCGTCATGTGTGCCCTTTTCTAGAAGTTAGTATTCGCTTAGGGTACGAATGGAAACCGCGGTCGATATCGTCTCCTGCGGGCTGAGGCCTATCCTGCAGCATATCCTCCTTTCCACGAACAAACTTCATAAGATCCATAAGTGGAAATTCCGGTGCACTCTATTTTTGTGGTTCCCCCGTAGAACCTATTATAAGTTAAGTTGAACCTAAGTATTTAATGTATTTACTTACATTTCCTTGATATAATATTTGCCAAAGTAGTTATGCTTTCTATGTAAAATTAAAAATACGAAAATATTGCGTAGAATACAAACCAGTTTTATATATAAACTAAACAGAATGATAGATATTTGAAATATGAGTCAACGAAAATTCTACTTCCGGTCGAGCACGTGAACACATTTCCGCTTCAGGCGCACGCGGCATTAAACAGGGCTGATAATAAACGCGATATTTGTGGGAAAACTTCATTGATTTATATTTGTAATTCGAACTTAAGTTACGCTAGAGACAGCGATATATTATTATTTTGGTATTAGTGAAACATTTTTGTAGTAATAAATTAATTTAGTATGAAATTTAGGCTAATAGAGATGGGCCTTTACCTTGTTTTTTGAGTTCTGCTATAAATAAATAACAATTATAAGTAAAATTTAAGTTAGTTGACAATACTATTAAAACAAAATTTTAATTGCGAGTTTCTGTTATGATGTCTACCATCTTATTAGAATATTTTGTCCTTGTCACTCTGAGATTAGTTTCTAAATAATTAAAAGCAACAAAATATTCTTTAACCAATTTAGGCGTAATACATTTTTATGAATTAGACCGTTAGACTTTAACGTTCATTCTATATAATTACATATTTAAATCAACGTATTTAAACGCTTTGGCCAAGTATCGGGCATTCTCTAATATTTATAGGTTTGAATATTTAAGTTTTAAAACGGTGAATAAATTTTTATTTATTCACCGTTTTAAAACTTAAATATATAAGTTATTTTTAACTTAACGTAATTATCTTATCTAGAGATCTAGGTGCATCCTCTCATTAACTGTTTTTTTTCCTTTAAGTAATTAATACTTAACATATTCGATTCGACTCGTTACTCTTATGGCTAGCATCCGATCAGTAATTAGTCCATCTAAGGATCTGGTCCAAATAATTAAGAAACGAATATTAAGAAAATAATTAAGAAAGAAAAAAATTAATAATTAAGAAAGAAAGTCCAATGGTACACAGCCGTGGTTCGGGTATTCGAACCACGGCCACGAATCAGAGATGAGAGTCGCGAGCCAAAGTCACTAAACCAACACTGCTCTGATAATGTATTTGTAGAAGATGATATATAGTTAGTATATATATTCAATTTTCATTTCTTGACAATATAATACAGCCATAAGGGTAACACCTCAAGGTATCCTATAATTATCGTTTACCTTACAAAAACTTAAACCCGATTAATGAGAACTAAAACCTCGTTAAATAATCAGGAGATCATTAATTTAAAAGCAAATTTTGTATTGACATGAGGTAGGTAGGCGGGTGAACAAATGACGACTGATGGAACGGGCGGGCCCATACCCCATGCTCCAGGGTAAAGGGTTCCGCGTAATAACTCCGTATGGCGTGTTTGGAATAAAACATAAAACAATCTGTAGATCTATTTTAGTGTTTACTCAACTTTTGTATTCTTGACGTTATGAAACTTAAAGGAATTTATTAATTCTGGATATTGTAGGGATAGAAATAATACAGATTGAAACATCACAAAGTAGATTTTTTGATGAGATTGAGATGTAAAGAAAAGGTTTTTGAGCTAGACGCATACTTAAAAAGGGGAGTAATATTTTGTCAGTATTATTTGAAATGTACGTACACTGACGGTAAGCAAGCAAAGGTATTAAAAGGACCAAAATATAATAAATATTTGCAGTAAGTACAATAGAAACATGTTTTTGATAAAAACCTCAGTATTATTTAACCCGAAAGGTTTTTCTCTATGATCAGCACTCAGCATAGTTTTTTGTTTTTTTTTGGTAATTTATATAATTTATGTGCTATACCAGTGGTCTACTGATTTCACGTACTTCCGATTACGTGAAATACTTTCGAAGTTTTTATTAAGTGGAAAGTCAATGTTGTCTCAACCTAAAGCAGAAGAGGTCGCGTGCACCACCTCGTATGCTATAAAGATCAAAGTGATTCCAATCTCGATATCGCATTCTGAAGCCTCGGAACGCTTACACAGTTTTCCACTTACCGGCAACTCAGCTTTATGGCGTACGTGACCACAATACACAAAATATTTTACCCCATGTAAGCAACTTTATCGTCAAGTAATAAAGCCTTTTTGTTTCAACAAGCGTTTAAATATCTAAGGAATTTAAATTAAGTGTTAATTATAAACGCTATTTCAAAATTTTTGTTTCATGACGCTTAAATCTAAATTTATTTACAAATTAACGTAAAGAGCTGTGTTAGGCTAGAGGCATAACACTCAATGAGGTTGAGGAATTCGAATCAACTCTCAATTTGTCATCAAGTTGTCTTACATAAATTTTAGACGATTCCCTATGTATTACAGTGACCCTAAGTTATATGTAGGGTATCTTCTAGGGTTGATACAATTAAGTAAATTAGATTAATTTAAGTAAATCAACATGAATAAATCATACGGGCGAGGCCGTACAAGTCAGCCAGCTGTTTGCCGCCCTCGTCCAATTTAATAAAAAGGTTTCCCGTAGAGCTATCTACATTGAATAGTTGCTTAATGAAACCACGCTATCGTAGGGCTGCCATAGAAAGAAAGGTCTACATTAAACTTTCTGTTTCAAAGACAAAAGACGATGGTCGAATAGCTAAACGTAAAGAAGGATCGTGAAGAAACTGGATTTGGTCTTGATCATTCACAATCAAACGTAAATCATCTTTCTCGTTAAAAATAGATGTGAATAATTATTATGATGTCAAAACTCTTGCGTAATAATAACATCACAGATTTAAAGTTACTTTATTAGTGTAATCTCTATAAACACATACAACGTCTAAAATAAATCAATGGCTTAACAACCTTTTTAGGTCTGGGCCTCAGATTTCTGTACATGATCATTTGCCTATCTAATAGGCAAGTAGGTGATCAGCCTCCTGTGCCTGCCACACGCCGTTGACATTTTGGGACTAAAGCTTCTTTTGGGATGATCCTCACAATGCAGATGTTTGCCTTCACCGTTCGAGCGAATGTAAATGTGCACATAGAATGTCCATTGGTAATCGAACCTACGACCTTAGTGATCGCTCCATGAAGCCATGAGGCCAACACTGCTCTATATACAATATATACAGTTCACCTACCAAACATAAAACTTTATGGCATACAGTAATAAAATACGTAAGTTCATTGAAATCGATTAGACTTAACAGATTTTTTTTAATAACTTCTATTTTACATTAATAAAAATTTTAAGGTACAAGTTTAATTACGTTATAGTAGATACTATAATGCATATATTGTCTATAGTCTCTAAATTGCATTGTCTATCAACCAGTAGAATGTGCGTTGAGTTCGTAGCCCTATGCACGTGCACTGTTGGCTCGTTATCGATTAAAGATTCTACTTTCGTTTTGTTAAAAATAGCTCAAACTAATATTATTCTAGATAGAATTGTCGATATAATCAATTACTACGAATGTCCTAAGCCTTAAAAATCTACACTTATGCCCAAAAATAACGCGCAATCAGCAGAAACAATATGATCCAAAGAATCTTTATTTGATAAATATTTTTAAAACAACTGTCTAGTTTTGTTAAGAACGTCGCATATAAAAAATTAAATGAATACAAAGAGAATCAGTGCAAATTAGGTACGGACGATATCATAGTGAAGGGACTTGATTGAATTATTCGACATGCATTTAGCAATTTGTACCAAAGTGTTCGCCCTCTTTGAACCAAATATGCACTTCATCAGCACAAATTGTATTAGCTCTTTACAAATACAGTGAATTATCTCTAATTTGATATATCTTTACTATATACAGGTACTTATTAACAAGTAATAAAGTTATACTTGTATAATTCATGTATTGCATGAACAGTGTTGTAGTATGAAGTAAAACTGTTAATCCTGAGGCACGAAAACGTAGTTGATATCTCAGAGTTAAATATTTAAGACATTAACCACATTATGCCATTAATAGTAATCAAAACAATCAAATATACAGTATTTACAATTTTCTTAATGTAATAAAACGTAAATTTTCTTAATGTACAAATTTAAACAGTTTAGTCTCTGTGGTACACTCTAACGATGGCAGCATTTCCTCGTTGTATTGCGATACTTATTCGTTGAGCGAACAAAGCATCAGCTCTGTGGTTACCGGTACATACTATCTTCGAGGCGCCAACTTAAATCTTTAATTAATATTTTATTAGCAAGAGATATGCCAGATTTATGGTGATGATAAAACCGAACACCTACTTTATATCTAAGTGTTACACTGATATATATTTAATTTTAAGACATCATTTAGCTAATAAGGTCTTCGCGAACTTAAGTAAATATTAATATAATTCTAAAAATATTTAGAGACATCTGCTCGCAATCAATGAGCAACGAAACTGAAGCAATCTATCACTTGTCCGTGTGAAAATATTTCACTTTTTCTTGGAAAATATATGCTTCATTTTCACTCAACGCTAATAGATAATAATAATAACACTAAAAGCTTCTATCATCAACATCTAGTTCACTTATCGTAAACAATAACATTCGAAACTTTTTAACACTCTTTACATTACCAGTCGGCAAACGAGGCGAATAATTCGACTTGTTAAGAAAATATACGCACGTGCATCGATTGAGTGTGGCTTAAATTATATCAATATTTTATTTCTTTTAACGGCATTTTCATTATTAAACTAAATGTATAATAGAAGATCTGTCCAGTAGGTTTATTATATACGAGTACAATTATTTGATATAATTAAACTTCCTTACATTGTGATATCATGCTGTATCACAAGGAAAAAGGTATACAAAACACAGCTCACCATTAGGCTTTTGATACCCCGGAATGGAATTCACAGAACACACGACTATTATATAATAAAATCAGTATTCAGTAAAAACCTCCATGGGTATTATTAGACCTTACAAAATTACACCTTTATCTACTAGAACATGTTTAGTTTTCCTAGTTATTCTAAATCTTAGTTTAAGTTAACATTTATTTGAGCTATATTAATCAATACCTGGGAATGTTGATTGTCCGTAACTGAAGGGCGTTATGTAAATCTTTTTGGACATGATTTTCTGAACCTGCATTGCACTTCCTTATTTAATGAAATATACAAATAAAATACCTATCTACAGTCTCTCCGAACTCCGTACAATGTTAAAGCTTAACAAAAAATCAAAGGATTGTTGGTTGATTGACGGTTTCTTAATTTTCTATCCCGTAATATTAAACTTGTACCACGCGGCTATACAAACAGAGGGCGGCGCCGACGCCGGAGATTATGATCGGCGTGATTAATAACGAACTAGAGTCTTGAGCGTGCGTACGCGCCGACACTTCGCTAGAACATTAAGCTCTCTTGCGGATATCTTAAATCTACTAGCTGAACGAAACAAATGTTTTGAAGCGGGTAGAATTATTGCCTGGACATTGATATGGCGCTTGCTTATGATTTCGAATGTCGATTTTAGAGCGGATTTTATACTACAATTATTTTAGTTGAATTTAAAACTTATTTTAAATAGACTCGGTCTTGTCTACAGCGCGTGCGCTTTCTGTCTTCTCTAAATCAACAACAATGTTGACTACCAGAGAAAATTTATCATCAAAATCTTGCGCATACCTCGAACCTTTACAAACACGAGACCGTTTTTGTATTTACATAATTCCCTACCTCCTCTAGTTACATTTGCGCAATTGATTTTATAAGCAACGCGATCTTGCGTGAATTTAGACTTGAAAGGGATAATTTTTCTAGACAAAATAAACGAATGTGAACAATGTACTGTTTATAGTACGTCACAAGTGTGATGTATAAATCACGTGAGCGACGTCTAAGCCCGCGCCGGCACGCTGAGTGGCACACGTCGTCTTAATGACTCATTACCGATGAGAAGTTACTAACTCACAATAACACTAATTAATTAATTCTATATATATTTTATCTCTACTATGTAAACTAAATCGTTATATTAATATTTTAATATCACAAAAATGTAAACAAGTTTTCCATTTCAACTGTAGTATAATGAGCAATAACATTATCGTGTAGTATTTTTTTTTGTTAAAATAGCTTTTACACATTAAGAAAAACAATTTTTGAACGGTTAATCCGTTGTATGCTATTATTATTAAAAACGTATAATTATTTACATAATTCTAAATTTTAAATTTTTTCCGACGTTTCGCGTGCTTTTCAGCGTGCCTGATCACGGTGACTAATTAATAATAATACATAGATTTAATCCGTTCAAAAAGTGTTTTTCTTAAGATTATCGTGTTCCACCCAATAAACTAACTTCAGCGTTATGATATCAATATAAATGTATTCGTGGCCTAATCGCTAATCAAGAGTCTGTCTTCATTAAGAAAATGTATGTCCTAAGTCCCATTCGAAGAGCTGTCTGCATTCATACATAACGTGACATAAGACTAATATTACTTATCTAGTTTAAATTTTGAACGAGACTTGTTGAGAAATCGAGCAAATACATATTGCCTCATCAGTACATTCAGAGCAACAGTTGGATGTTTCATATTATAACTCGTGTAATTTTAGATTTTTGCTTGTACAGTGGAAATAAGGTGGTGGACGCAGCTGTGACAAGCAGACAGCAGTTGTTGCGAGTTGTCGACGATGTGATATCCTCGCACGCATGGAACAGATTTATTGGTACCTATTTTTTACATGATTGCGCATAAACCAGTCCAATATTGAGAGCATCATCATTCATTTATACGAGTGGTCTTTTTTACTATGACTTATGAATAACAAACAAATGACTGTCACCACAGTTGACAGTTCTAAGTCACCAGCCGTATTTTCAGCAGTAAAAATCTAATCGTAAGCGAAAAAATGGTACCAAAATATTTGCTACTAATGTTAGATACGTTTATCAATCTATATTCTACTACGTATCTTGTATATACATTATCTAATATCACCACCACTATGTGGGACCAGCTGCCCACTGAAGTATTTCCAAACCAATTCGACTTAGGGACCTTCAAGAAAACAGTGTACCAATTCCTAAAAGGCTTGTACCGCACTCGCGAGCTCTCTGACAATGAAAGTCACTTAACATCAAGTGAGCCTCCTGCCCATTTACCCCCTATTCTATAAAAAAAGGTAAACGCATCTTTCACCTTGGAAAGATGAACAAGACGATGATTTGATGACGCGTGTGACACCCTTTCTTAATTCGATTATCTGCGGAACAACATCTATAGTTACATACATTACATTATAAAAAAATAAAATAAATCAATGGTGATACAACCTTTTTAGGTCTGAGCTTCAGATTTCTATATCTGTTTCGTGATCATTTGTTCTAGTCTAATAGGCAAGTAGGTGATCAGCCTTCTGTGCCTGACACACGCCGTCGACGTTTTTGGGTCTAAGGCAAGCCGGTTCCTCACGATGCTTTGCCTTCACCGTTCGAGCTAATGTTAAATGCGGACATAGAAAGAAAATCCATTGGTGCACAGCCGGGGAACCTACGACCTCAGAGATGAGAGTCGCACGATGGAGCCACTAGGCCAACACTGCTCTATACATTACGTTATAGACCAAAAGATGTTTCACCTTTACTGAACTATTCCAAACGCAAAAATAATGTGGAAATTTGAGTAAAAAACATTTTCTGTCTTCGTCTACCAAAAGAAATCTTTCGATTGGAACGCGCTGTTATGACTTTCTCTAGCTGAAGTAAACATTAGGTGAAATCCACTCTAGACTGAACATTGTACGTGATTTATTTGCTACCGTATTTTGTTCATTATCTGTCCATTACAATTATTCTATCAATACAATATTTTGTATTCAGATCGCTAGCTGTTCATATCTGTTATAGGTTAATAAAATGCATCAATTTATGAAATAATATCCATGTTATGATAATATGTTCAAATGTTAAAAAATAAATCAATGGCGCTACTACCTTTTTAGGTTTAAGCCTTAGATTTCTGTATCTGTTTCATGATCATTTGTTAATCGAATAGAGAAGTAGGTGGTCAGCAACACATTAAGCAAGTCGGTTTCCTTACGAGATTTTCCTTCACCGTTCGAGCTAATGTTAAATGCGCACAAAGAAAGAAAATACAATGGTGCATAGCCGGGTACCAAACCTACGACCTCAGGGATGAGAATCGCACGCTGAAGCCACTAGGCCAACACTGCTCTATGTTCAAATGTTAGTATGATAATTATACTCGTAAAAACTTTACTATGTAAGTACCATACAGTTTTGTCTGATGGTTCATAATTTGAGTTAACCAAATAACATACAGGTAACAGACGAGGTCAGGATTAAACATCCATGGATACTTTTTTTATGTCACCAATTAAGTGTAACCCAAAAAACTGTATTCACAAATCTTAATTTGTGTACTATACAAACATCCTATACATACAATTATTAAACTACGTAAACACTCTTTAAATACAAAATATACCAATACTAAAATTGAACAGATTGCACTTCCGTATTCCTCTTGAAGCCCCATAACCTTCCTATTTTTTGCTGTGATTTCCTTCAACACAGTTAAATTTCGCCAGTTCGCATGCTCACGCTGCTTGACCAGGTGAGCCATCTGTTGTATGTCCTTCCAAGCAAAGTATTAACGTGTCAACGGAAGCGGGCTATATTGTGCCCATGATTAAACAAACAACTGGCGTGATTTTTAAAGGAAAAGCGTCCAGATGAGCGCAGTATCTTGTGACACGAACGAAAATAATTTGACGCAGCCGCTCCACGGACGACATACGGGGACACGTGGGTACGATATATTACACGCGAGCTGTGCACTAAAAATATTGTGTTGGCAAATTAATGGGCATTCCCGACGGTAGGTTGTGGGATGAAAGGAAGTGCCTTTTATATGTGAAACGTTGGTTTTATATGAAAATGTGCGGCAGCCGCTCACACCTGTCCGCACGCTTTGCGTCCACGATTTGAGCAACTTTGACGCTGGGGCTGTCAACACGTACTATCAAGAGTTCATTAACCTACCTTTTTCCAATTATATACTGAAACATTTTATTTAAAACAGAAAGTATATAAACGTAAGAAAATTATAAATTTACCGAATTCAATTGAAATGAAATTATTGAAGAAAGTTTAGATAATTATTTAGACATATCAGACAAGCGCATAACGCAATTGAATGTTAAAAACACATGCTTGAATCTTAAGCAGTGAGCGATTTTATATTTTCTGTTAAAATGCACGTTTTTAAATTTCATTTTGATACAGCCCTATGATGAACGGATGTGACAAAGAAGACATGTAGTAGTGTGCGTCAGTTTCGTAATAATTGAGCAGATTAATAATCCTCCAGGGTGTTCATATTTCGCTGACATCTCTAGCTGGACCGATAACTAGTCTCCATTATAATGAATAACATAAAAATTTTATTATCTTTCATTGATATAACTCGATTCTTAGTCGAAACGACGACACGACTGAAATCATTTGAAAACTGTACAACGTTCAGATTTCTCTAAATTTTTTATAAGATTGATAACGAGTCTACGGGGCACTTAAAAGAGCAGTCATCGCAGCCCTTGGATGCCCATTTTAGTGGTTACGTTACCGGCTTATGAAGGAAGAGTATGCTATTATATACTCTATTTTAAGCTATGGGTCGTATCTGCCATAAAAGTTCGATTGCAAAGCATGCTAGTTCGCTAAAAGTAATAATTTAGGTAATCAGCCGTTCAATTAATACTGTGTGTGTAACATCGTAATGTTTGCAATGGATTGATTCCATGGAAGCAGGACATAGAAGCAAAATTAAGCAACCTTTCAGTCAAGTGATTGTTATGTAGAACGACTTAAGTCCTTGCAGTACTTCTATAACATGCAATACCATCAAAATTCTTAGAAATCAACTAAACTTAGCCAATACAAAGTAGTGATCGATTGGCAAAATAAGAGACTAACAAGGGTATTGTATCATATATTAAGAATAAGTATCCTGAGGAAGGGCGGGCGGTATAAATACATGGCACGTGCGCCAGCGCAGCTGCCAGCCACGTGGCCTCTTTACGCATTCCCGTAAAAATAGATCATTGTCTTAACTCGCGGACACGCCCACAAAACATATTAACCGCATCAAAAAGCATAAAACTTTAATCGATCTAATTGTTTAGAACCTGGCTTTCATGAGTGATGTTTTTATAGGTGTTGTTTTATTGTGTTTGGTGTATTTTTTATTTGACTGTGTTTATGATCTAATCTCTCCGTCAGTCCTATTTTTTATGTCTTGTATGTAACGTATAATGGCTTATAATATAGTGTAGATATAAGGTGCCGCGAGAGTCTATACGAAATAGGTCTGGACAATCCTGTCTGGCTACATCATCCATCAAACGGAAAGAAAACTAGTAAATAGTCACCATAAAACGAGTAATGTCCAATGCATATTTAAAAACAAGAGTTTGCTCTTCTAAGATCTTAACATCTAATAAACTAATTATGTGACGTTCACAGATGACCATGCAAATGGTATTAGGTGAAATTAGTGAATTTCATGATACATGTATAAGATAATTCTATGGGCTGTTAATTATAAAAGCCCATAAAATATATCATTTGGCCATTATGCATTAAATAATATAATATTGAAACGAAGAGGGTTTAACAAAAAATACTAACCTAGGGGTGACATTATATTAAAAGTTAGTTCCTTAGAATTAACTTCCGTTCAGTGACTTCCTTTAGGATTTCTACTTGTGAGCACTAATACTTAAGGGTACTTTAAAACGTTGAGGACTTTTATTAAAATACACTGCGCTCGAAAGACGTACTCTCTAAAAGAAAACGAAATTAAAAATTGAATTCCTATAAAATAATTATTTATTTATTAACACTTCGTTACATTACAATATAAAAAAAATTTAACATAATTAAATCAAAAGAAGGGCAACTGGCGGCCTTATCGCTTTCGAGCGATCTCTTCCAGACAACCACTGGAAAGGAAAAAAAAGTATTAAATTACATAAGATAGGCAAGAAGTGCAAAAATAAATACACAGTTATTAAGAGAAAACTAAACAGGAAACAAAAAAAACAAACTAAACTAAGAAGATGATACATTAAAAATAAAAAGTAAAAAGGCACATAAAGCACGATAATTTAAGATAAGTCTTACGTAAGTAAGTAGTATCTTTATCTATCTTAGTATTCTATACATTCTTTAAAGAATGAGCAGCGGCCTTAAATATAAAAAATAAAAATAAATTATATATATTCTTTCCGTTTTATCGCTGAGTCAAATTGCATTTACGTCCATCCGGGTTACAAGAAAATAGAAATCTCTCGTAAAGATGATTGTTAGCAATAATTGTTTGGAATAACAAAAGCCGAAACTTGTTATTACAATACAATACGCAGCTCTTGAACATTGTTAAAGACAATGACTTATTCAAGTATCTGTCAATATTTGAATTCATAAATGCTTAACAACCAGTCTACCTGACTTTATAACGGACTGGCTTAAATGCTAAAAGGGTAAGTGGCGTTAAGTGCAATTTTAATATGGAGTGGGGAAACTCTCCCCATCGATCGATATGGAGCCGCCATCTTGAATTTTCCGACCAATGCCCGTCGCCATGGAAAGCGGTTTCCATAGCAACGCGACGCTTCCGCCTGAAGGGGAAAGTAAAACAGGGTAGGTTCTATATTTATAGCCTTGACTGTCTGCCACCAATGAATACCTCCAACCACCCCTATATAGCGCGGAGGTTTTATGAATAACATGTATACAATTCAATTTTTTACTCGCGGTAAGTGATTTCTATTCCATTAGTATATTCATACAAGGGAACGAAAGCAATTGACAAAGCGACAAATGTTATTACCCTGATTTTACCGTATCCCCGTTCACAACTTTTTACATTTCCACTAACCGCATATTGTATTAAAATGTTGTGCCAACACAGTTGCTTCTTTTCAAACCTATCTTTCCATAAATGCAAATCTCTTGTACGAACAACTTCCTTTCAAACCGATTCGGTTACTCTTTGAGTACTTCACATTGTTTATAGACTTGTTTATAACTCTAGTGGTATAGAAACACACCTGCGACCTACCTGTACTAAGAGCAAAATCTTTGAAACTCAACTTTACTGTTTCCTGCGTTTGTTCGTCAACAATAGGCTATAAGGTTGTAACGCTTCATTGCGATGTGCTATTGAATGACTCTTGTTACTTCACCGTTTAAAATCATGTATTTGCTCAAGAATCTCTGTGACACCTCTATTACTTGGAAATTCACAATGACCCAAGTGTTGCTAATTCCTCTTTGTTAAATTTCCTAACATTTCAATATTTGTTAAACATCGTAGTTGATGAAGTGTTCGATGTAACTACGAATAAACAATAATCAAAGATTAGTTAACATATTTGTTATGTTAATTCGATAATAATATCTGTACAATCTTCAAGCGTATATATAACCTTAATTAGATATACAAATGAAATCGAAACTGGTCCAATTAATTTTTTATTGAGTAAATGTATACACTGCAGCAAAATTTACTTAGTTTGCATAGTAATTAATAATAAATGAACACGAAACGCGTTCCAATGCAATGCAAAGGTCCAATTTATGTAGCCTTTGGACCGTACGTATAGAATTTTTTAAATCTGGGTTTGAATAGTTCTTGCATATTAATTTAGAAAGCATGTGAGGATGTTATAATGTAAAATAACTTAGCGCAAAGGTGTGCATTCAATTAAAGTGTCAGGCTGGAGCAAACGAAGTAGGTAATTTATAATGAGGTGAATTAAATCAGATTCTCCATGACCTGGCTGACATAGAATTCTTATCTTGAACAAGGCCTCAGCCCACACACGAACCAAAGATCATTGACTCTGCAGGTGTCGGGGCGAGCATCGCCAGTGACGTCACCGAGCATTGCCTTACAACCTTATGCGGAGCGGCGCCGGCGCAAGCGCGCTCATTCCGCGCTCAGCAATGCGCATTATGTTTTGATTTACGTTTCTATGGCCATATATGCTAAGCGATACTAACTCAGTCCCTTTTCTTTATTCAAACTATTGTTCGTTTCGATTGTCTACAAAATAAATTATTCATGACTTTCCAATGCCGTCGCCTGATTTTAAACGTAAATATTGTAAAAATAATTTGCTTACATTTCTACCAAGCAAACAAATATTTGCTACGCTAACATCTGGATAAATATGGTGCTTATAAAAAAATCACTGACCATTTCCGATGTTGTCTCGGGCCTCGCATTTCGGTTTTCCATATTTAGCCGTTCTTCCACTAAAGGGTTGGCATTTGTTTTTGCCTCTAACTCAGGATGGAAAGTTGCTGCTACCATATAGTATGGACACAAGTTAAGGACCCTATTAAAAGAAATCACTGCCTTCCTCCGCATGCCGTCCGCCTTATTCGGTTTAATATCATTGCGTTTAATAAGAAAACACAGGTGCGTTGATATGTGAGATTTTAACGAACAAGAACTCGTAATTGAAATGCTTGAAGATGTAGAATGACTGCAATAATTAAGGCTTGATTGGCGCAATGGTATCGCCTTCTATTCTATTAACGACGATAGGTATAAACGAAGTACGGCGTTATTAATAAATATCTAAGCACACTTGACAGCCATTTTTAATTGTTATGTATATACATGACGCAGACGTAATTATTATTACGCTTTATTAACACTTTATTTGCATCACATGAACACAAAATAAGAGGTGAAAAAATGAAGACCAAGACGTAAACGGGCGGTCTAACAGCTAGAAGCAGTTTATTCCAAACAACCCTGACATAAAAATAAAATACACAAATTCCCCAAATTACTTTCCAAATAAAATTTACCATTTTTTTCAGTTGATTTTTCAATAAATTTATTGTGAAACCAAGTAGTTTCTTTTAGTATTTAACATACATAAAAATATATCATAAGAAAAGTTGTTTACTAGTCGGAATTTAAATCATTTTTTTGGTTGTCTCTATTGTGCCCCCTCCCCTAAATCCGGCACTGGCCTGTATTATATTTAAGAACTTAAACTTATTACATTCAATATAATATATAAGAGTATGTAAATGTAAAATTAATTTCTCAGATCCATATAGATTTGTTTTTAATAAAATTGCGTTATAACAAAATTCTTCGAAGGTAAAATAGCACATTGGTCACAGGTTATCATTGTCGGCGACACCGTGGCGCCTCCTTATCAACCTGCTGCGACATACAAGAGACATTACTCACCGATGTCGATACACTACCGCTATTAGTGAGAACCATAGACCTACAGAACTGGACCTTCTGTAGGTCCATAGGACCCGATTTGAAAGGTAAGATTATTACTAAGACACCTAAATAAGAATGCAATTATATTTTATTGTATAAACAACATACATACTGTTACTATGATTTATTGATTATACTAGTAGTGCAGTATTGGCCTTGTGGCTTCAGCGTGCGATTCTCATTCCTGAGTTCGTAGGTTCGATCCCCGGCTATGCACCAATGGACTTTCTTTCTATGCACGCTTTTAACACTGGCTATGGTGAATAAAAACATTGTGAAGAAACTGGCTTGCCTTGAACCCAAAAAGTCGACGACGCGTGTCAGGAACAGGAGGCTGATCACCTACTTGCCTATTAGCTTCACAAATGATCATGAAACAGTTACAGAAATATGGTAGTAGCGCCACCGATTTATTCAGTTTTAAGTAGCAAATGTGATTTTTGTTCTGAACCTTCAAACTTTTGATTCTAAGTATCCATTCTATGGACTCTAAAACGTATTATATCCATCACCATAAAGGTAACAATGATTGATGTTCCTAAATGGCAAACCGAGCAAGATCGTACATGACAGAGTAGACTAGTTACTGAATGCCGACTGGGTACCCCGTAGTATTACTGACAACTGACAAGCAACAAGAACAACCAAGTTTAATTAATGTTTTTATAAGTACGAAGAATTTGTAAAACTTTTCAGAGCAATGACTTTTTCTGTATTTATCTGAAGTCAACTTGTTTGTTTCATTTCTGGCCCAAGAAAATCTCTTAAGTTAAAACTAGTAACTACATTTCCACTTTTATCAAGCGATAAATGTGGAAATGAATAGGCCATAATCCGTAGAGATTCCAATTACATCCCCAAGCAGGCACTTGCAAGTCGCAACCCGCAAGAAAACCGGAAGCGTGGCCGTCCCAAGCAGACCTGGCGTCGTACAGTTGCAGATGAGGCAAAGAGCCGGAAAGACTTGGAGCGAGGAGAATTTTAAGACCGAACACGATGGAGACTCACTGTGGACGCCCTCTACGCCACCGAAGGATTATAGGATATTAATTCAAGTCAATTCATTTCAAAAACTCAAAACATAACGGCCCATCTAGAAATATAACATATACTTCTATCACATAACAATATGCGCATCCATAAACGAGTGGTTATTGGTTGATGTGTCGCTTACAAATTGCGTATTAAAATCACTGTGCAGGTGTTTATACTATTTCTATGTTATCCCCTTTACAATGGATATTAGATACGTTTACATTATCTATGACAAAAATCACCTTTTTTAGTAAACATATATTGTTTCACCAAGGATATTTGATCAAAATTATCATAAGAATTAACATGACTATAAAAAATATTAAGTTCGATTTGATGAATTTTTAAAAGGGAAGATCTTTTTAACCTTACTTTGACGGATATAATCGGGTTTAATCAATCAGCAATCTAAACTTATAGTGTAATAAATAAATGGTGTTTTATTAAAATGAAATGAATTCGCGTAAATCAAAGTCAATATTTTTATCTTAAATAATTAATATGCTTTTTAAAGTGTATATATTTTCATGTTATATATAACTGTTATTACATTAATAAACTGAAGTTAATATTCGTCACGTTTTGTCAAAGTGTGCTTTTACTGCTATGAAAGGTGGCCGAGCTTTTAACAAAACAATATAATGGATTACAATTCAGCAGGACTACAGCACTACACTGGCTTTGTTCAGTCTGACTGCTTCTACGTACTCTCCTTCTGCCCTTTCCATGCTGGTCTTGTGCCAGATTTGTACTTCATACTTTTTCATATATTTGAGCACCTTATTATAATTAAGTTCATCTGATGTTAAGTGATAGCCCATGAACACTATCAACGCCAGAGGGCTCACGAATACCTTCTTGGCCTATAAAACATATACAAATAAATTAGTTAAAACCTTTTATTGCACGTGTGTCTCTAATAGGTTTTAAGCGACCATTCGTCGGAAATTAAACGGTTCAAAAAAGTTTGAACCTAATTTAAATTCCAAAATAATCCAGAAAATTATAATGACTCTAAATGACTGACAAAAATGTATAGACAAGCAGAGTTTTTGATACGAATCTCGTTCCGTATCTTTAAGCCTTACTGACCTTATTAGATGGGATTTTTGACTATCATTCAAAACTCAAAAAATCAAAATACAATTAATATTTATTATTAGGAAATAAAGCAACTACAAAAAGAATTTTAACTTAAATAAGCAGCCGCAGTAATAGGGCATGGAACGGATATAATCTTGGTGTAAATTTGTTGATTATTTTTAATTATTCTGTGCCTAAAAACCAGAAATTAAATTGGTTCAGCGGGTATCAAATATAAGCCTCAATTCCACAACGGTGTAAATTATTCAATTAATATTCAACATTATTGATAACATAATAAATAACTAAACAACGTATTGAACCCTAAAATGACTTATTAAATCTTGGGAAAAATCTCTAAAGATACGACACTGTGAAGGCTTTTAAAACACAATAAAAAACTTACAAGTTCCTTCAATACAAAAATGCACCTGAGAATGAAGGCGGGACCACTTGACTAATATTCCGAGGAATATAAATCAAAACTTAACGATTACATTTAAATTTACCAATCCATTAACAGCTATGCTAACAATTGTGTACAACATGATCCCAAAATCACGCAATGGATAGTGAAACTGATTATTTCATCTAAAAGTTTTGAATAGGCAACGGGAGGAAGTCGCAGGTAGTGGTAATAATTCGTTTAGATGAAGGTGCGCCCACATTTTTTTCCTATTGTTGGGAAGGCCCACACAGGTGCACTCATATCCTAATTTACTATTCCCGATACGGTACAGGATCTCTGAGATACGACGGACTTAATAGCTCTTTGTAACTAGTAGGTCGTGATAGGATTTCGTTATCGTTTATATTAATATTAATGCCATGGAAAGAGTATAATTTGTCACCGTCATTTTGATGGATGTTTTATCGCAATGATCAGATGCAATATCTAGTTTCTATTGGCTAAGAGGCTATTCAAAGTAGGCTTGTATCCGTCATATAAATTAAAAAGTCGCCTTTTCCACAAACCTTTTTATATTAATTCTTTAATCCAATGATTTTCAGCAAAGATTAGATCTATCTCATTAGGTAAATTGGCCAGTGTCATTAATGAAGTAGTTTTTAGGTTTCTTCCCACAAAAATATATTCATATACAAACTGACTTTGACCAGCCATCTTATTAATAAATATACCAGTAATTCCACAATTGAAAATTTAGCATTTTTAATTTTTTTTTAAACATTTACCTAACAGAAATGTGTTAGATAAAAATATATAAAAAAGCGAGATTCACCTCTTGCTAGCATGCTAGTAACGAATAGGCAATATAAATGCCTTAATTAAAACAGCATAAAACTAATTCGGCATGCCGACTGTCGGCAAAGATACTAGGCAATTAGTTGAACACCCGGTAGATGACATCAGAGTAGAGAAAAGATAATTGAGCAAATTGTTAGACAGAATTCGTGAGCAATCTTAATGGATCAGCATCCGATCAATTAGTTACGATTGTGCATAACCGACTAGTTTTGACGCTTGGAATGTATCTTTCTTTGCTCCTGTAGAAAGTCTTTAAATGCTAAGCTTTTAAAATAACCCATGACATAAGTATTTTTTAATATTGTCCAAAATATTGTAAAAATACTTATGCGATAGCCTCTACTATGAGGCTATGTCGGTAATAGCCGGAGCTGGTTTTAGTGAGTGCTCGGGACCCGGGGGTGAAGTGATCTCACATATCTATAATCTTCACCGGTGCGGGGGATGCAAAAATGCATTTCCACCTGGGACGTAAAAGTCAGGGCTAGATTTGGTGGTCTGGAGGGGCAACACAGGAGCGGAGGCCCCCTAACCGAATTTTTTTTCCAAATAAAATGATTAATTTTATTTCAGTCGAGTTTTTCAATCAGTAATTTATCGTGAAACCGAGTAGATTCCTTTAGTATTTTACAAATTTATAAGAATATATCAAAAGAAAAGTTGTTTACTAGTGTTTACTAGACAGATTTTAATCATACTCTTTCTCTCTTTTGCTGGCTGGCATGGCTGGAACCATGGTAAAAGCTCTGCACATAAAGCAAATTTATATAATTATTTTAATAACTTGACGTTTCCACGATTGGAAAGCACGATGTTAAATAGGTAATAAATACAAATATCCATTAAAAGTTATTTTAAGTCCGAAACCCAGATTTTTTACTTCAGTTAAAAACTTAAAATTGTCAAATTTTTGGTATAAGTAGGAGGAGCAAACGATCCAACGGGACGCCCAATTATCTGCGTGAAGCCATCGCAGCCCATGACCACCAATACATTTTAGTGGGTGCGTTGCTGGTCTTTAACTTAATACTAATCGCTATAATCGCTAAACAAATCAGATGAAATAGATTCTCTTCCGAATATCGAAATGACGCGCCGTCGTTAAAAACTTGCGTACGCTTAATATATTTACTTAATTCGATTTCCAAAAATAACACAAATTAATAAAAAAAACATCGGTAATGACCTTTATTACCGGGCCTAATAAGATTTGATCGTGCGGGTCGGTCATGGACCTTCAATCAAACGATTTGAAACGTTTTGAACGTGATATCATTACTCAAGGAATGCGCGTTAATTTCTATACACAATTATTTGCTAGATGAAATTAGAGTCACACTGAGGTATAAGGAATGTCAATCAAACTACGTAGTTGTTTTGAGACCTTCACTACATACTTACATTATGCCTTCAAAACATATTTAAATTCGCCTTAGAGTTCAATTACTTGTTTCAAATTAATATTGTGTATATAAGGTATAGTAGAAGATAGAAGTCGTGGAGTGGACTGGCATCACATCCGCCGAGGAGCTGTTTAGACTAGCGAAAGTTCAAGTTGTTAACACCCAACTTTTAGTAATAAAGTGGTACCTGAAGAAGAAGTTCTAAAGAATAGGGAATATTATTCGAGTTGAATATCACGACTCATATTTGCCAGCATAGAGTAGTAAAACCTTATTAAGCGTTAACGTGTAATTTTAGCATGTTCATTGGCTTCCAATTTTATCTCTGGTAAACTTTACTTATTGGTCTCAGGCGTAACTTTAATTGAACATTCTGATGCCGTTAGATAAGGTGCCCGTATCATTCATTTGATGACAAAGTATTTTATTAGGTCAACCATTGTATCGGAATTGACTCTAAACTCATGTTTCGGGAAATTTTAGTTAGAGTTGCGTTATTTTCACACTTATATGCCGCCCTACACATCGTCCCTTACGATTTCCGAGTTTAAAGTTCCTTTTACTTAAAGCGGAAATGTTTAACGTAAAACCATGACAGCACGTTCGTTAAATAATAAAGGTAGGCGCCATTTTGGATTCAATCCGTCGTTAGGGCTTGGGAGGTCCATCCGGCGCCGTGCATTTGCATCAAACGCGACGAGAATCTATTATTTTATTTAAAATCAATTAATGTGCTCATCCGCAAACAGTACTTACCTATACACCTTCAAAAACAATATTTTTAGTCACATAGATTTAAGATTCTATAGATGCTATATATTCTAGACATCGCATACTTATAAGACTGAAAAAACCAAAGAATATAAATGGCTGTTCTCGCAGAGCTTGGCTAACTATATAATATAGATAGACGTCATAATTCCTAATCGCTTTTAATTCTATTGATAGTATGGTTGATACCTTACATCATAAAAGTGGACTCAGATATCAGATGTACCGCGAAGAGACTTATATATAATTTTATTATAATTGGTGAACAAATTATAAGTACAGAATCAACGACAGGTGGCCTGCGCACGTGCTGCATCAAATAAAACGCAATGAATGTTAAAGCGTAGGAGTGTATTCGTGTGAAAACAATCTAAAATTTCAATTAATTTCATAAAAATCCACTTTAAGTTGTAAACAATAAACTATAGATTCATGCACCAGAAATTATCACTTACGACTGTTCTCATATAGGAGTTACAAGATACTTTCTGATTCCATATCATTAAGATATTTATTGCAATCTGTGGCTTAGTGTCATTAAGTTTTGATGATAAAGTCGAGGTCATAAAACTTACTTTTGCGTGGCCATACGTCTGATTTCGCTGAGGGCAATTCGCCACCCTCTCTGACTGCCTGACTTTTCATTATCGAGATGTTTTATTAAAGAAGGGCTGCATGCGGTATTTTGAGGGTAGAAATAGGGTTATGTCTATTAGAAACTTTAAATAGCAACATCTTAGGTTTTATAAAGAGATTATGCGCACTGTCTGGTCTCAAAAGTTGTACTATACTAATGCTTACTGAAAATATATCTTAACAACAAATTCAAACATTTAGATTTTTTATAAATAATTTAAAACGATAAAAAGTAAAATACTTCAGCCCTATCGGAGATCAATGCAAAATATTAAGTTACATGGCTTGGTGTGTGTGAGGGTGGAATGTTTACACTGGGATTTAGGGTGCGCAATATTACATTCCTATAGACTATAGACAAAGGGCATAGACATCGTTACGCGTTTATGTAATATGCTTTTATGTCTATGGTTATGGGTTTATCACGCCTTATAATTTTAAGTAAAACTATGACGTTATCACTACGATATAATAAACACATTGTTGATAGCTGTCGACCAAAAAGCTCGCTTCTATTAATATAGATAGATAATTCTTTGTATATATAAAACGTAAAATCGTCTTGACATTCAAAAAAAGATTCACTGTTTCAGTCAATTATTTTTTACCTAACGTTAGTAAATAATATTGCTATTTACGTATAACACAAAGCGGTTGCTTTTGTTGAAATTCTTGTTTTAGCTAAAGTAGTACAAAATCAAGTAATGTCACCACAAAACTCTATGTTTAAAAATATATTAAAAAACTAGACGCTGGTCTTCTTTTATCTAGAACTAGATTAAAATTTATCTATTGGTATAAATTACATTAAAAAAAACACGCTCTGGATTTTCCAAGATATTTTCATCAAGATTTATTTCAACTAAACTACAACTTTATTTACATTGACTAAAGTTTAAATTGTTGTATGTGAAACTAAAACCAATGCCTAGTTTTTTTTATAGTGCATTTTTTAACAGTTTTATTGAACTTAGTTATATTCAAACGCGTTTGTTGATTTCGCTACGTTTCGAATTTCCTGCGTAAAATATTCGCATTTAACTTCCTGACACATTATCATATTATGTTTACTTAAATAATTCCATTTATTCTCATTGATTATATATGTATTATTATTATATGTCATATTCCGATACGATTCGACTCTATCAACATTCGATGAAACAATCAGAATAGTCATAGTTTCTCGAAACTGTCTCACAAAACATAACAGACAATGGCACGCGCCTATATAAAACAATTGAGTCATATAATATATTTACATATTTAAGTTAATCAGCCCTGTAAAATTATATATAAATACCGAGGAAATCGTTTAAATCCGAATTGCGTCTACAATTAGAAACGCAGCTGATTTACTAATATGAATAAACCAATTTATAATATTAGTTAACACCAAAACGAGAAAGAGTATATTATAATTTTAAATAATATAAGCGTCTTAAGAAAATGAATAACGAAATAACTGCCAGAAACATAAGTCTAATTTATGAATAAAATTTGTTCAAAACGAATTATAAGTAATATAATTTTACGGCGCTTAAAACATAAATCTATACTAATTCGGGACTTTGCATAATAATTTGTCACTAAACGTCTAAAATCGGTATAAACCAAATTTTAGTGTTACTAATGCAAATATTTTTATTATAAATTCCCGCCTTATTTATCTCGGCTATCTTCGCATACAGAATTTTGTGTAATAAATAAAAATAAATCACTTTAATTACAATCTTTTAGCTTAGTACTCCTTTGGCTCTTTCTGTCAAGTTGTGTTTGCAATGTGATGAAAAGAGACAAATATTCTCCGGACGACCGTGTTTTGTTCCCTTAAGTCTTTATTCTTCTAAGTACATAATTGAAACTACTGCATAGATTACACCATTTTTATCACTATTTGAATGCGCCCATTACAAGAACTCTGTCACCATTTGATGCCACAGTCAAAGGCTATATTCATTTAAGTATTTAAAATAAATTATCAGCCACGCAGAGCTGAGACAATCCGCTAGTAAAACATAAACGTCAGATAGATATACTATTTATGTGTAATGTGTGTGTGTACTGATTATGCATTGCTAAAAAGAACAAACTATATGCCAACAAATATGCTTTATAATCAAAAAAATATACCGTCAGGCGGTCAGTCTTAAAAACATTAATGCGCAATACCCTACTTCCATACGGATTTGTATTTGCAATGTTTTATCCATATTTAAGTTAAGCCTAAAACCGCTCGCAGCTAGGTACTTGATGTAATTATTGGCTGTACTTGCAAGACCAGTCTGCATAGCATAAAATTTTTCTCATAATCTCAAACGTGAAACGCACGTGCACAAATGAATGTCGACGCTCGCCGTGATTCATGAACAGGCACTTGAACCGCAAAATGTTTAATATATTTTTGTTTTTATTTATGCCACCAGTATCTTAGTAAGCGATATAATTCCTTTTAACTTTACATTTGTACGTTTATACATTAATTTCTAATATTAAACCATACGACATAAATATAATTTGATAACAATAAGCATATACCCTACATAATAACAATTAGTCATGTGGATTAGGATGATATATAGCCTTAAATCTATTTTATAGAATGTCCTGTGTTCTTTAAAAGTTATTTAACATAAAAAGCTTATACATAGTGTTTTTGTACAGGTAGGCATATTGCGTGTAGAGGTAGCAACAGTTGTTATATTTATAAATACTCATAATATTTCTATCGTTATACAATACCAGATTTAAATAAATGTTTATCTCAAGATCGAAACGTGACTCGTATTCGTTATCCAGTCGCACGATTAACCAAAAAAACATTCAGTTTCTTGTTGACTGATGATCCAATAAAGAACGCGGCGTCTCAAAGTGAAATGGGTCCAAATACTCAGGTGCGCCTCAAAAGATACAATGTGAGCCGCGCGGCCAGAAAATAGAATTAAAAGACACCACAATGGACCAAAGCCCTTTTAATGCATACAAATACGAATATAAAATCCCACCAAAACAGTTCAGGTGTTCTCATACAGTAAATGCCAAGGTTACTCACCGTGTACAATGTAAAAAGCAACCAAAAACTAAGTTTTTGTTACATGAATCATGGTAGCCGTTCCTTCTATAGTTTTATCGGGAATTTAATGTCATTCTTACAATAAATATAATTGCTATAATTACTATGTACTATCTTCTTTCTTCAGACGTGGATTCCATGTATGTTGTCGAGGTTTTGGCGACCTCTTTAACATTAATCGTTATATTTTGAATTATAGTCCTGAATCACACGAAAACTATAACAATCCCATTGGTAGTTTTTGAGTAAGAATTCTTTGGTATAAAGATAAGTGAGACCTTGGAAAATAGGTTTAATTATATTAATACAATAGATCATAGGTACGGGTAATTTTATGAGGGAACCATTTACAAAAACATATATACAAATAAATAGAAAAAGAACGCTGTAACAGTAAAATGTAACACCGTATTCATTAAAATATATATATTATTGGATTTCGTAGTGTCTACTACGAAATACCATAAAATACGTATAACTAGGTTCATAATAAAATGTAAACTAGTGACACCTTGCTGAAGTATCTACAGAATAGTTTAACAAAACATTCGTAGCCTTTTAGCTTCTATTCAGTGTCATCTATTGTCAAGTAGATAAGATAAATGATCAGCTGTCTTTATAAAAGTGCCCTCTAGTGTTCATATCTAAAAGTAAAAGTTCTTCAATTTATTTTATTTTTTTTATTACACATGGTAACCCTGAAGTTATAAAAGTCAGCGCCATTTCTATTCTAGCTCTATTTTGATTGGTTAGTTCCTTTGCGCGGGGTTGACTTCGAGATGCATTCAGTTTCGCGTCACATCATTTGCTGTCGGCCATTTTGGGCCTTGTCGTTAGTCAAAGTGAGGTTTGGAATAATTATCTAGCCGCATTGCGGCAATCGGTGATTTCTTCCTATAAGGTACGTTAAAATACAATTTATATTAATATTAATGTCCAATAAATTACCCTATTTCTAAACTGCACTGGGTATCTCCACGATTGATTTTGATATCTATAGTGGTCGTTTAAAAGGTGCTAAATTAAACTATGCTCACCCATTCAAAAGCACAAATCTATTCTGCTTTTGTTAGTTACGAGCTTTACATTGCGACTTTTAATATATAATACTGTTGCCAGGTTAAACTACGCCTAGCACATACTCTATAGTATACTTATTTCAGGTTGGATAACACCGGTTTAGGATGTTTTTGTATAATCTTACGCTCCAGGGCTCCACAGCCATTACTCATGCCGTACATGGGAATTTCTCTGGCACCAAGCAGCAAGAGATTGCTATATCGCGTGGGAAGATATTGGAACTCTTGCGTCCCGACCCAAACACTGGGAAAGTGTATACTTTGATGAAAGTTGAAATATTCGGCATTATTCGATCCATGATGGCATTTAGATTGACGGGCGGTACAAAAGGTAAAATTTTACCACCACGTGGGTTTTCTATACCGGCCGGTGTCTAACCTCTTGTATTGCATTGTCTTGCTCCATGGCCTTTTTATTTCTAATGGCGTGTGGTATAACTAGATGCATATATAATAACCATCACGTCGCACTTGGCAATTTCACTAATTGCTGGGATGTATCATGTAATGGAACAAATATTTCTTATGCTAATATTTTATATCTATAGTGAGAGGATGTTACTCATTCTTTTTCTGTTTTTAGATTACATTGTAGTTGGATCAGATTCTGGAAGAATTGTTATATTAGAGTACATACCAGCTAAAAATATTTTGGAAAAAGTACATCAAGAAACATTTGGTAAATCTGGTTGTAGGAGAATTGTTCCAGGACAGTATTTAGCAATTGATCCTAAAGGGAGAGCAGTAATGATCGGTAATTAATATAAATGTAACCATCGCATATTTAAAATAATTACACATAGTCTAATTCCTCCTTTTTATTCTAATCTAGGTGCAACTGAGAAGCAAAAGTTGGTTTACATTTTAAACAGAGATGCAGAAGCTCGTCTGACTATTTCATCTCCACTGGAGGCACATAAATCTAACACTTTAGTATATCACATGGTTGGTGTTGATGTGGGCTTTGAAAATCCTATGTTTGCCTGTTTGGAAATTGATTATGAAGAAGCAGACTCTGATCCCACAGGTATTTATATTTCTATATTGACTACTTTATCTTTTGTATGAGAGATATTGCAGAAGTTTAAAGTGTTTTATTAGTTTACTTATATTTCAGTTCACAAATGATTATTAGAGGTCCGTGTTTCCGACTGGCAGTGACGCCAAATCCTCTTTGTATGATACTCTCGTAGACATTTATCTTAAAAAAAATATATGAACTCGACTTAATAAATACTTTTTTTAGGTGAAGCAGCACAGAAAACACAACAGACACTTACATTTTATGAACTTGATTTGGGATTGAACCATGTTGTGCGTAAATATTCAGAGCCATTGGAAGAGCATGCTAACTTCCTCATAACTGTGCCTGGCGGTAATGATGGTCCTTCAGGAGTATTGATTTGTTCAGAAAACTATTTAACTTACAAAAACCTCGGAGACCAACACGACATCAGATGTCCTATCCCCAGACGTAGGAATGACTTGGATGACCCAGAACGGGGAATGATTTTTGTCTGCTCTGCCACTCATAAAACGAAATCCATGTTCTTTTTCCTTGCACAAACAGAGCAAGGAGATATATTTAAAATCACTATAGAAACTGATGAGGACATGGTAACTGAAATTAAGCTAAAATACTTTGACACTGTACCTGTCGCAACATCTATGTGTGTTTTGAAGACAGGATTTCTGTTTGTTGCCTGTGAATTTGGGAACCAGTAAGTATTTTAATCAGTCACTTTGCTTGTAGCTCTAATTTTCTTAGGAGAAAAAACTGGTCCAGTATTGTTTCCACCATACTAAGGCACTTGCATGTTATCTTGAGTCATAAGGCCATCCTAATGATTCAAAAATAATCAACATGCTATATAAACTATCTCAGAACCAAGGTCCTTCCCTTGTTATGGGGTGAGTGCACACTGATGTGAGATATACATAGGCCATAACATTACATAGTACATGAAATTTGAATTTCTATCATACATTACATTGTAAAATAAACATAGAAATAAAACTATGGTTTTGTTCTTTACAGTTACTTATATCAAATTGCACACTTGGGAGATGAAGATGATGAGCCAGAGTTTAGTTCTGCTATGCCTTTAGAAGAGGGTGACACATTCTTCTTTGCACCAAGACCACTGAGAAATTTGGTACTTGTTGATGAATTGGACTCCCTTTCGCCCATTCTAGGTAAGAAACGGTACGAAGTATCTATAACTTAACATTTTGTCAAGCACTTCAAATTATTGCACAATGATGTCAATCTTTGTTCCGTGTTTCATCTGAAATACATTGACGAATAATCAAATACTTTATCTGAGATAACATAAAATGAGTGGTTAATTAATATTTTTGTACTACTTTATTAACAAAAAATTTGAATTGTTGCAGCTTGTCAAGTGGCTGATTTAACTGGTGAAGATACACCTCAGGTGTATTTAGCGTGTGGTCGTGGCCCAAGATCTTCTATAAGAGCGTTGCGACATGGTCTCGAGGTGGCCGAGATGGCTGTTTCAGAACTACCAGGGTCCCCAAATGCAGTATGGACTGTGCGGAGGCATAAAGATGGTAAGCTCCTTCAACTTGTCTAATGTTAAATGCTGTAATAAAAATATATAGGATTTTCAATCTATTGAAAACAGGAGCTAATGATTATAAAATTTGGTCCGTGTTACTGACATGATCTGACGCTACCCCTTACCATCTATGAA
Organism: Pieris brassicae; assembly: GCF_905147105.1. Taxonomy (NCBI): domain Eukaryota; kingdom Metazoa; phylum Arthropoda; class Insecta; order Lepidoptera; family Pieridae; genus Pieris; species Pieris brassicae. The sequence continues at coordinate 3,785,362 of NC_059669.1, forward strand.
CGCTCCTCATTATCAACAAGTTACTAATAAAACCCTGGTTGTTTGTTATACATAAACACCAGTGGTTTTTATTTTCAGAATCTGCTATCGGCCGTTGAAGGAATGAGATGGTTTCCTCAAAAACAAAGGTAGGCATCGGGGACTTGTTTCTTCCGTGGAGCCTGGCAACAAGAGGATTTTTTTATTCAAAATTTAGACACATTTCCTTGTCCTATTTGTATTTTTCTTTTGGTTACAGACGATTATGATTCTTACATCATTGTGTCGTTCGTAAACGCTACACTTGTGCTCTCTATCGGCGAGACTGTAGAAGAAGTTACGGATTCCGGTTTCCTGGGAACTACTCCAACGCTCAGTTGCCACGCTCTCGGCAGCGACGCTTTAGTTCAAGTTTATCCGGATGGTATAAGACACATTCGCGCGGACAAAAGAGTTAACGAATGGAAAGCTCCAGGAAAGAAATCTATAGTTAAATGCGCTGTTAACCAACGCCAAGTCGTCATTGCGTTGACTGGTGGAGAACTGGTTTACTTTGAAATGGACCCTGTAAGTATTTAGTATTTGTATAATGCATATTGGAATATTTGTTTGTACTATCGACGTGTTTGCTGTACGCGGCTTTCGGGCTGCGTGCAGTGAGTGTGGTACGTAGCTGTACCATACAGTGAGTTCACCACGACGTCGTAGAGCATATCCAAACTCCTGCTTGCAGTCGAGTGCGGAACTCGGCATATTCCATAGCCCAACTGGAGCCGCTTAGGCCGTGAAGGTGGCAAAACCATGCCGTGGACAAACCATTTTAAGATAATTTCATACAAACTTAGCGTGTCTGATGAGAATAAGGTTATGTAAATAAAACAATAAATATTATTAAATTTTCGTATATTTTTAGACTGGCCAACTTAATGAATATACAGAGAGAAAGAAGTTATCATCCGATGTATCCTGCATGGCCCTAGGATCTGTTGCTACAGGAGAACAGAGAGCCTGGTTCTTAGCAGTGGGGCTTACTGACAATACTGTTCGAATTATTTCATTAGATCCAGCTGTAAGTATCGATATATTTTTATTCTTAAATGCATTTAGTGTGATTTATAATGATGACATTAGGACACCACTGAATTTATGTGATTACATCAACCTTAAAATGCGTTATTCTTAAACATATCTGAATATATCAAATAAAAAACAAAAAGTAATACTTAATATAAAATCACTACAACATCGTAATATTGTTTTTAGGACTGCCTTTCGCCAAGATCTATGCAAGCTTTACCAGCAAGTCCAGAGTCATTGTGTATTGTTGATCAACCATTTGAGTCTGGCGCTAAGTCTGCGTTACACTTGAATATTGGTCTCAGCAATGGGGTACTATTAAGGACAACCTTAGATTCTGTCAGCGGAGATTTAGCAGACACCAGGACAAGGTATGAATAGGAGCTTTTTTAATTTTCTTCTATTTTACATGAAAGTTTAATTAAAAACGCTGAATTTTAAATTTTATCCTCAATGATGACAAACCTTTATCGCTCCTTTATCAACTGATAAAAATGAAGATTACATTAACCAGAGCTGAGAGACTTTTAAGAAAAACATAAATGCAATTTCAGTAATATACTTTTCTTAACAAGGAATTTTATTATCAAGGTATTTGGGGTCTCGGCCTGTGAAGTTGTTCAAAGTTCGAGTGCAGTCGGCTGAAGCAGTGCTAGCTGTGTCATCTAGGACGTGGCTTGGATACCAGTATCAAAACAGATTCCACCTTACACCACTTTCCTATGAATGTTTGGAATATGCTGCCGGTTTTAGTTCAGGTAAGCCAAACCAAAAATTATAAATAGTATATTCTACAAATTGTATAGCATTGGTTATTTATGATTTTTTTTTAATAATTCGACGTGTTTGCTGTACGCGGCTTTCGGGCTGCGTGCAGTGAGAGTGGTACGTAGCTGTCCCATACAGTGAGTTCACCACGACGTCGTAGAGCATATCCAAACTCCTGCTTGCAGTCGAGTGCGGAACTCGGCATATTCCATAGCCTAACTGGAGCCGCTTAGGCCGTGAAGGTGGCAAAACCATGCCGTGGACAAACTAGACAGCTTTTTTCATGCTCATTTTACGCCATACACAAAAAGTATTTCTTTGTCATGTTTCTATAACTAAGCTGTCTTAATTTTTACAGAACAATGTACCGAGGGTATCGTCGCTATCTCATCAAACACATTGAGAATTTTGGCCTTAGAAAAATTAGGAGCTGTCTTCAATCAAAATTATGTCCCACTGGAATATACTCCTCGGAAATTTTTGATCAATGGAGACACAAATCATATTATCATTTTGGAGACTGATCACAATTCTTATACAGAAGAAATGAAAAAACAGAGAAGGTATGTGTTAAAACTATTTAAAAATACTTAGATCATATATATTAAAGATCTTACTTAAATTCTGAAGAATTTATAACTTACTAGGATATTTCATCTGATGATAAAAATACACATGTAACTGAATTAATTGTGGATCCTCCTGCAGTACTGATTTTATTAAGTCATATAAAACAACATATACCATCATTATGTAGTTTTTTAAACAAGATTGTTTATTTCAGAGTCCAAATGGCACAAGAGATGCGCGAGGCTGCCGCAGGAGGTGGGCCAGAAGAGCAACAATTGGCCAACGAAATGGCGGACGCGTTTTTGTCTGACATTCTTCCAGAAAATGTATTTTCTTCACCCAAAGCTGGTGCAGGTAAATATAAATTTACAAGCCTTTCAAAATTCTCTCTTAGCCACATTCTCTGGGCAAGAGGAGTATGCATAAAGCGTACTGACTCTAATCGATTGTGGCGACATCAATTCTTTGCATTAATCCCAAATGATTTCTGTGAATCATTTGATTCAAGCATTAGATACATTTATTCTTAAATAAATAATATTAAGATAAACGCCTTATCAGAACTTTGCTGAGAATTTAGTTTCCTTTTTAGGCATGTGGGCGTCACAGATCCGCGTAGTGGACATGAGCAGCGGCGAGGCTAGCACCTTGTGCAAAGTGCAACTGGAACAGAACGAAGCCGCAGTGTCCGTGTGTATTGTGCGTTGGGCAGCCCACGGAGAACACGCAGTTCCGCATTTGGTTGTTGGAGTCGCCAAGGATATGGTGCTGTCTCCTAGGACTTGTACCGAGGGCAGCCTTGATGTTTATAAGGTAATTTGTCTTTCGTAGCGTTTTTTGTATTTTTTTCGCTACAACAAATCATTATACAACAGACTTTAAATACAAATAAAATTATTTTGTTTCAGATATATAACACAGGTAAATTGGAATTAGTCCATAAAACTCCAGTAGACGAATACCCCGGAGCATTAGCTGCCTTCAATGGACGGCTTATAGCTGGAGTAGGTCGAATGCTTCGTTTATACGACATTGGTCGGCGGAAACTTCTTAGAAAATGCGAAAACAGACACATTCCTAACCTAATAGTAGACCTAAAAACGAATAGGCAAAGAATATTTGTATCAGATGTGCAAGAATCCATATTCTGTGTAAAATACAAGAAAAGGGAGAACCAGTTGATCATATTTGCTGATGATACAAATCCTAGATGGATAACCAATACGTGTATCCTCGATTATGACACAGTAGCTATGTCGGATAAGTTTGGGAATGTTGCTATTATGCGGTTGCCGCACTCCGTCACTGATGATGTCGATGAGGATCCTACTGGAAATAAGGCTCTTTGGGATAGAGGTTGGTATTTAAAAATATTGTTGATTTACAGTTATGTTGAAGCAATTTCAATTAAATAGATATTATGATTGCTGAATGCACTAGACCTTTAGTAACTTCTGATGTTACATCTTAAGACGGACGGCCATACAATATTTACTAGAAAAGCAAAATAACATAGTTTAATCAATGTAGCCGTAGAATTTTCTCAGTTGACATGATGATACCACTAAAATTCACACATGCTAGACTAATGATCACATATGATTATTTTTTTTTATCTGAAGTATTTCTTGACATGTGTTGTCACAACTGTTGCACGACGACATCTATTAATAATTGCAACTTTTTAGGATTACTGAATGGAGCATCTCAAAAGGGAGATATGGTGGCAAATTTCCACGTTGGAGAGACAATAACTACCCTACATAGAGCTACCCTCATTCCTGGCGGTTCAGAGGCCCTATTGTATGCTACTTTGAGCGGATCTCTGGGAGTCCTTTTACCGTTCACTTCAAGGGAAGACCACGATTTCTTCCAACACTTGGAAATGCATATGAGAAGTGAAAATTCCCCTTTGTGTGGCAGAGATCATTTGTCGTTTAGGAGCTACTACTATCCAGTTAAGGTTGGTTTTTATACTTCACATTTTCTACTCTACAAAATCTAGCATTCTAAATGTTTAGGCATAAAACGATTAGATCTTGGTCAAATAACCTATAGTTTAGGATTTCTATGTATTCTCCTTAAAATCGCAATATTAAATTTAAAAACGTCCTAATTTTTTTACATATTATAATAACATTGTTTCCTGCATTGTACTGCTAGGGTTTTTTTAGATTGCTGCCTGAGCCAAATTGGTTATAAATGAAATGTCCAACGCTTAAGTCAGCAAGCCAGTCCCGTGGCCGGTATGTGTTAGAGCGTTGGTATAGCGAGCGTCGTGGCGCGTTTTGCGTGCGTCGGCGTTGTGTCGTCGCCGCCCTTCGCCCACGAACGCATGTGCCCGAGAGTGGGACGTGGAATGTTTCACCTCCCTAGTAGTGGCACGAATAAAACAAAAAATCTACATGACAACTTTTACAAGTCCAAATATATTAAAAAATAAATACTATCGTTTTTGTGACCGCGCTATTAACGCACACGTTAAAATCTAACAAAAGCCGTATTTCGACAGTTAATTTTAAAAATAACCTAAATGAAATACTCTCGTAATACCGGAAACATTTTCATACAGTTACGGTTTTGTAACATGTACCACTTTTGAAAATTAGGTAAATTAATATAACTTGTTTCGTTAGATAATTTAAATGCAAAGTAAATTTTAAACAAATTGTTATTTAAGGTAGATATTTATGTAGTTAAATTCTTTAACTAGTAACGAACACAAAGAGTTTCAATATATAAATATTTTGTAAGTTTCGAGTCCACTCAGCTTGCACTTTTTGTTGGCCATGTTTGCATTTTACCAGATGTGTAAAAACAAATCTAGAATTACACAGCAGATTATTCAAAATTTGTTTTGTTTCAGAATGTCATTGATGGAGACTTGTGTGAACAATTTAATTCTCTGGAGCCGTCGAAACAAAAGGCGATCGCCGGCGACCTCGAAAGGACGCCCGCCGAGGTGTCAAAGAAACTTGAAGATATTAGAACTCGCTACGCCTTCTAATTTTAATGCTAGAACTATTTATAAGGAAATAAATAATAAGTCAACTCATGTATTGTTTTAATAATCATTCGTCTTTAAATTTTTATTCATATTTATAATAAATAAGGTAAATTATACCATAAAAATCGTGCCTTTAAACATCCAGTGTGCTGAATATCTGAATGATATTAGGACATATCCATTAATATAATAGGTATTTTAAATATAATAAATACTACTAATATCTCTGATAGTAACTACAGCATTTAATTCATCATATTACATTTCGATAATCATAATTACGTCCTTGAACACGCTCACAAGTTAATCGTTCTGACTGTTAGGTACTAGAATGTCCGTCGCAAATTTTAGATGAACGAGATGCAATATAAATTAATGTTTTTTTTTTATATAAATGAATGCAGTTATAGTAATATCAGTCTAGCTAAATATAGAGCGGACCTAGTATGTAATGTAATGTAACTAATGTACATTGATCCTTTTCTTTCTAAGAGAACATAGGTACTCCTACACATAGATGTTGCACCGTATGTTCTATGAATGTGTACCTAAATAGCATACAGCGTTAAATGCATGAATACACGCAATATCTTAAAAGCGTGTAACCCCGTTACAAGCCTCTAAATCACTTTCAAGTTATAAATTCGTTTTCTAAGAGAAGACCATTGCAAAAATTATTTACCATTCACTCTTTTTGAACAAGTTGAAACTTCTAAATTTTACAGCGTAAAGATTTTGCTTTGGTTACGTTATTATAAATACAAATACATCCTAATTAGTAAATATCTATTAATTATATCTTAACGAATAATAATTAACGCACTTTCATACATCTTGTAATTAAAATCATATCGTGCATGATATTGAATACAATCATTTCATTTAATGCTTTCTACCGAAACGTTCTAAAATGATTTACTATATCATTAGTACACAGATGTACTACTTGAAAAGACCGTGCCAACACGCTATGTTAGTAGGTTAAATTAATATTTTATAACAATTTACATGGCAAGACATGTTGGCCTAAATGCAAATGAGAAAAAAGCCACACTTCCTTACGAGCACGTGAAAACAGACGTTTCTATGACTACCATATCGACCAGCGGCTTTTCCGAGGCTTTCGTTCAACTTTACGTGACATGCTGAAACAATGAACTGAAATTATTGTATTCGCACGCATAGCGTCTAGTGTACTAACTCATGGCGCGGTTCGCATACAACTTAGTTGGTAGCTATGCTTTGTAGTCATTTCAGCGCGAAACTGAGAATAAACAAGTTGTGTTGTAAAAAATGTAATTTTATAGAAGTTTGAATGCAAGTGCATCAACGCAGCGGCTACGGACAATGAATGCACGCGCGAAACGAACCGCGACGTGCGAGCGTCGATGCGCGAGAGTCCGTTTTTAAAAATCACTCTGGAGCGCACATTTGCCGGTGCACCGTAACTCCACTGCGGTTGGAGGAAACGTGTGCAATACGGGGCATTAGAAAGTGTAATGTATGGTGAAGTGCGATGTTGTCAGTCAGCAAGCCGGTGTCGCTAGTCCAGCAGAAGAAACAGCAGTGGGCGCGAGAGAGAGGTGAGTGCTACTTCACGCTAGCAGCATCACATATAAGGTAATTTCGCCTTCATTACAAATTCTTATCTAATCCGTTAGGAATAAATGCTCTACTTTATGTATCCCAACAATATGTGTGTGTGTCATATATTATGTTTTAATAGTCTGAAAAAAATATTGTACATATTCTATGGGCATAATTTAAGAAACTCATATATATATATATATATATATATATATATATATATATATCTCTTTTGTATGCTAGAATATAAGTATTATACATACAAATATTTAAGACCAAGACCTAGGAATCGAATGCAAGGAAGGCTAATGCAAAAATACGCTGAACACTATTTGGGCATAAAGACGCGATTGTGATTAAATCATAACACTGTTCATTCTAATATGGCGCCAATACGCGCTCAGCAATTAATTTTAAATTAGACCAACATTTAATGATAAGTAGAATTTGCAAGATCGTATAACGAGGCCCGTATAATGGCATATTTTATTGCAACGCTCTCGTGCGCTTATAATCACTGACCGTAGTGTTTTTGTTATATTATGTTAACGGTACGATGAATTCTTTACGTAATTCAAATTTAATACAGACAATAATCTCTGAAGACTAATTTTGAAATCCAGCGAAAACATAATATTACAACTGCCGCCATTACTTTACTGCCGGTCCCACATTCGTTTCCTTGCGGTATAATATTTATTTATCAGATAGGCATAGAAGCCTGCACCAAATAAATAAATCTAGATAGGTTATTCGGGATTAGCTAATGTATAATTATCGGACTATGAAGAATAAATCGGAAAGGCCGTTTGGGTAAAATAAAACCAAGCCTTACGCAAGATGGGACAATGAAATCAAAAAGATAGCGGGCAACAAGTGGACGGTATTTATGCAAACCAACTAAATGTAACTACTAAAATATTGAATATGGGACCTCGCAAAAGTCAATCGTTAATAAGACAAGAATCCAATTATGTATACTTGTTTACTAGCGTTAAGATATCGAAAAATATTCGACGCTGAATGAATGAAACAAAACTTTCATAAAAAATTACAACTAGACTTCCAAAATATTGACTTTTGTGAAGGCTGTGCGGTCAATGCTTTCAATTCTAACCTTGATGTCTGGGACATTCATTGTATGTATGTATTGATTATTCGGTCGTCTGAAAAAATTGAAACGAATATGGTTTACATATAGATTTCACATGGAAATGCAACCTCGCAAAAATGTGAGTTGGAATTGTCTGGAGATGAGTTTGCTATCAAAACCCTTTAAGTATTAAGGAGTAGGAGCGCAAATACACCTGTATTAATTGTAAAATAACAGCTTAACAAACAAACGTTAATAAAAGTAATATTGATGGAGTAAGGTAATGTCAAAAAATTTACATTAATGTTATATACTAGCAAATACTCACATACGATTATTTTTCTTAATTTTTTGGATAAAATCTTTAAAGCATTTTATCTTTTATAGGAAGTAAAAATTATGTGGTCACCGTCGGTAACTACATTGTGTTTTGTGAATAGAGTAGTATTATTAGGCAACGGAAGTTTCCATTGTCATTCGTCAGGAAATCAAACCTCAATTGATTACCGATATAGAGATTTCGATATATTGTTTGTTTGAAGTCCCGTTAGCCCTAGATCTGGCATGTGGAGGACACATCTGCGTCTGCAGTCTTCTCCTCTTACTAAATACTATAAATTGTGTATATTATATAAACGTGTTTATAAATAAATTAAAATAAGTTAATTCCAAGCTTGAGGTGTCGGCTGTTTATATTTCCCCATTTCCCCAACAGAAAAATTGTAACAAACAAATCATTCGGTAAAAGTAGGACGTAGACGTTGACCGGCGTTGATAAAATACTTGGAATTTCAAATTTATGCTATTTCAGACTGTAGTAGCTTAGCTATTATATTCTACGGTGTAGCGTGCATGACCGATTGTGGTTCGACATGCGTTATCGACAAAACTGAAAACCCTCTACTAATGGGGTAAAGGGGAATTTTTAACATTTTTATTTAACGAAATCTGAAAATACTTCATTATAATTCGGCTTCAGTCATGGGAGGTAGTGCAGTCATCGATATCCCGTTTTTTGTACATATTAATTATGTAACAATAACATTGTTCTTTCCGTTTCAGAAGAGATGTCACATCTCTACTTACCTTGGGGTTCCGGTGAGCGTTACACAAACCGCTTAACCGTACGTAACCAATTTGCCAGTTCTTTGGAGTTGCATAAACAGTCATGTGAATATACCGAACCAATCCAAAGGCAAAGAAGTCCTAGTCTACCGCCAATTCACAACATAGACTTAAACAAAACCAGCGACAAGAGAACAAAGGAAATTCTTAACAGAAATATTACTAGTGCGAAAAGATTCGCTTTCTACGACGAGGATCCAGAAGGCGATACTTCAGGATACGGGAGTGAAACAGTTAATCATATGCATCCAAGAACCAATGGAACACGTAACCTCAATTCGGATGTAGTAGTAGCGTGGCAACAGGAAGAAAAGTCTAATAGGTAGGCATTTACAAAGAGGTCAAAGCAGGGTCAGTAGTTAATAGACTTCAAACAAAAGGATTTAATTTCCTATGCATATTTATTATCTTTATCGCAGCGATTTTACAATGTTGTTTATAATATTGTCTTTTGTTAACATAGCTTTTACACATTGAAAGAAAACACTTTTTTTAGCTTTAATCCGGTATAAAAGTGTTTTCTTTCATGTTGTTATATAATTGAGAGCGGTATGTTACAGATTATAATTGTACCACAGGTACATATATATCGCGATTTTTAAAATACAATTTTTTTAGTGAAATTATAATGTAAAGATATTATCCTTATATTATTCGCGTAGGGAAAAATTATAAACATTTCCATTGTAGCAAAAAGCTAACGACTGAACATACAAGTATGGGAGATGGAGCTTGGTCAGCGCGCAGTTCGGCTGCGGAGGAAGGTCGGCCGCGTTGGGGTGATCGCGGGGTCGCGACAGGTCGCCTTTGGGAACCCACCGCACCCACCGCTAGGCTGCCACAGGTATACCCCAATATAACTACCGCCTAACATGGTTATCTTACAAACGAAATCCTTTTATATAAAGACGATAGTCTACACCGCTAGAAAGTGCGCGGGTTTAGTTTTTTTTTGTCACTTCGGGTTTCACTTCTTATTTCTTATTATAGATGCCAAATCAAAATAAGGGTACTCCAGCTTGGGTAGAACGCGGACTTAATAATATGATAGATAATTCATCTGACGTATTAGCTATCGACCAAAGAAGCTCTATTCATTCTGGCTTAGATTTTGACAAATCCTCCTACAATGGGAGTGATGAAGGAAGGTAAAACATTTGCATATTTCAACATAAAATAATATTATTTTAAAACGCACTTTAACTAACTTCGAGATTTTCGTAACCTTGTTTTTAGATCATACCTCAGAGGTCAAAATGTTCCAATAGAGCCGGAAATCAAAGCACAACGAGAAACAAAGAGGTTAAAAGCGTTAGAATTACAAAACGTTATCCTAAATCAATTAGAGGAGCGTGAGAAGCGTAAGCAAGAAGAAAAAGAACACAGATTAAGAGAAGAACGACTTGAAGAACTGAGAATAAAAAGACAGCAAGAAGAAGACAGAATAAGAATAGAAGAAGAAAAAAGACGAAATGAAGATCGCCAAAAACTGGAACAACGAAAATTAGACGCGTTGAAAAGAGCACTAGAAGATGCAGAAAAGAAGGCGAAACAGGAAAAGGACAAAAGATTTAACTGTATAAAACAAGCTAATGCCGTTTGCAAAGACAATATAAATGTCGTTGAAAGCAGTAAAATGTGTTATGATTCTGTAAGGTGCAGCCCTACCAAAGTCGTCAGCCCAACCAAATCTAGCCGAACATATGACGTTCATTCCGCCCACAGCCTAAAGAAAGATACTGCATCGCAACCTTCGTCTACCTACAACTCACCGCGATCCGTAACAAATGGAAATTTGAATTTATTTATTCACAATGTCCCCCCACTTAAATTAGCCGATAGCCAAGTTAATATAGTCCCAATTGGCATAGCTGGCACTGGTGAAATTTTAAGCGGTCAACAAAATACAATACAACTAGCTGTATTAGTACCACACAACCTAAATAATAATTATTTTAACGTCTCTGTAAACTCAGGTGAAAGCTCGGACGTTGGAAAAGTCTTAACTCCTCGAAAATATCGCGAATTAAGAACTAAAGATGTTGCAACGCAAACTGACGAATTGCTAAAGAACAATAATGATGGAACTAGGTTTATTAATGAAAATGAGAGGTTTGTGGATAAAGAATATTCTAACATTGATGAAAACGCACCCCAAGAAATAAACAGAAATACTTTGAAGAAAGACAAACGGTTAAGATCTGAGGAAAGGTATAAAAAAGATATAGAAAACCGTCCAAAATGGGGTGCAAACAGACCACAAGCTCAGTATAAAAAACAGAGCGAAAAAGATCCATTTTATACGCAAAAGCGAAAATTACGTCACAAACATAAATCCCAAAGGCAGTACTTATCTCAGTCTAGTGAGGATAGTCGGTCTCCAAGTCCACCGACAAGGTCTGATAAAATCTCGGAAACTAGTTTTAGACCAAGAAATTCACTCAGTCAATCGTATTGGAGAAGTAAACACAACTCACAAGATCAACCTAAAAACGGAAACGAAGGAGAAAATGAGATCAATGTCCAAGAGTTCATATCTCTATCACAAATTACGAAAAATGATAAATACGACCAGAAATCTTTGAACAAGTTGTCTCCTACAAAACGAATAACATTGTCACAGAAATTTATAAACGATAAATACGGAAGCAGAAGGCTCTGGCAAGATGACTCTAATGAAAAAAATCTAAAATACAGTGATATAGAAATACCTAAGAAAATTTAAGTATTAATTAATGACACTAAACGACTGAACAAAATGGTTTTATTATACATATCAAATTTGTATCTTGTAAGAATTTTTATAAATTATTTTTAGTGTTAAATTGCATTATGACATAAACTCATGTGCAGTATACGAAATACCTATGCTATATTGATTCCACAATATCCAAGGAAACGTTCGGATCTTGAAAATCAATATCTTTGCGTTGAGTCATTTTAGAATGTAATAAGCAGTTCTCAAATAATGACGTCGAAGTTGGAAGATTTATTCGATAAAAAGAAGGATGAAGCACCTATGCTTGATTTGTCTAAAGTCGTTATAAATACACCAGAAGAATATAGAGCGGTATTGGATAAGGTTCCCGAATTTAAGACACGACCAGAAAAAGTGAGTGCGTAAAAACGAATTATTTTTGTTAAACAAATTAAAACAAGTAGAGTTAATACGAGAAGTATAGTGTCTAAATGTCAAACCTAATATTAGCAACTTTATGAATACATTTTTCATTACGAGCGAAGGTTTTTGTTATAAATGGGTGTGGATAATTGTTTAAATAGATACCTAGATACTACCGGGATCTATTGAGACCCAATTATAAGGTTTGAGACAAATTTCTGAGTAGATAAAGCGGTTGATTAAACTGCTCGTACCAATAAATCACACTTTAATAACTTTGGTATTAAAGCATTGCTTAACGAGTTATGAAATAATTTTAAAAACTACCAATATATCACGGAATTAATAACGATAAAATCATTCGAAGTCAAGTAAGTGTTGATACTAATAATTGTCGTATTTGCAGGTTAGAGCTGATGACATAAAAATTAAAGATAGGAAAGAAGATCAAAAAACAAAAACACCTCGAAAAGAGATTCGGGCTTACGAGAAGTTAGGTACTCGTGGCTATGAAGAGAAGCAGTTTACTTTCATGGATCCTATCCCAGTAGAAATGCAAGGTCTGAAGTTTGAAGAACTTTGCGCCGTTCCCATTGAATGGCGGATGCTTACATCTGTTCGGCCAAAATCAAAACTTGATGAAGAATATTTCAACCGGTAAAGACTCGCTCCTGATTTTCAATGTGGTTAAAAAAAATCACAGAGAAACTAAAAGCATGTTTTATTGTATAAAGAAAGCTGATTTCTGACTTAGGTTGCTAAAATATAAACAAAGTCAGCCTGCTCCATTAGAGCAGACGTTTATTTTAAACTAAATATTTTTTACATAACATTGATTTACTTTGCGGTAAACTTGAATCTCATAGGGTTAGCAAGTTTACATTGTTCTATGTGGAATGTGTCGCTAGTGCCATTAATATCATTTCAGGTTGATTGAATTAGGCAAATCAGAGTTAAGAACAAGAGCGAAAGAGAAGAGGGAAAACGCGAAAAATAATATGGTGAGAAAGATAAAGAATCGATCAGGAGTAACGGAAACTCGTGTTGTATCGTGCTTTGAATGCGGTGAAGAGTATTGTAATGGTAATGTAAACTAATAAACATTAATATTCATTTATTTGCGGGCATAATCTATAAATTCCTATTTAATGAACTCTATTACTATTTTTATAAGTTGTATTGACTATTATTGTTGTAGGTAAAATGTGTACGATAACAAACTACGACATGTTTGCACGTTTGAAGTTAACTATGGAGCCAAAGACAAGACGAGCACAGGCTGCGCCGTCTCAGGTCAGCAAACTACGTCGCATGCGTCGCAGACCGCGACGTAAGCCACGCAGCAAAAGTGCGGCACCGACCTATAGGAAGTCTACTGGGAAAGAAACTAGAAGTGATTCTGAACTTTAAATTTTATTCATGATCAAATGACATTTGTTTAAATTACATGTGTTAAGGAATTAGTGATTAATTTTCAGTTATAATCAGGCCGTTAAACACTCAATATAGTTCATTACGGTTGTTATCCTAATTCTGTTAAAATTTAGTTTATTTCCTTCCGTTAAATTATTGTGTCATAATCCTTAACTGTTATAACGGGTAATGTTAAGTAGGTGACTGATATAACGAGGCTACTATCGAGATTTTATATTATTAAGAATTGTAAGCAAGGATGTATGTAATGAATCAGTATATAATATGGTACGAATCCTTTAGATATTATTATGCCCCAATTGGTGAATTAAGCGAGTAGTTGACAGTTTCATGACGGCGTGATGTGAAATTTAATCTCAGTATTTCTTAAGACTTAAAGTTCTGCTACCTACGCCAGGTTGTGCTTTTGTACACTTATTAATGAAAAAATATTAAAATTAAGTATTAACTTAAATGTTGTTATAAACTTTTACGTATTGTGTAATAATAATTAAAATGTCTAGTCGATGTTTATACATAATTCTCATTTTTGTACTAATCAAATTGCTAATTAAACATTTGTTTTATTACGCTATATCAATATAATTAAGATGCCTGTTTAAAAGGTGCAAGCTCCACCTCTTCCATGCGCGACTGATGGCTTACAAGACATCGCCTTTGAAGGGCTAAATAAAAAACGATTAATCAATATCACTCTTTATTGGATTTTAAAAAAATATTCATTACACATTCAATGTTTAGAACCTATGAACAGTAACATTATTAAGATATATCATCATCTACATTTGTATTGAATGTGAATTTTATCTTCCATCATATGTCATCCCCAAATATTAAAACTAAAATCGTGAAGCAGTATCAGTGTGCCCATTCTTGCCTCATTTTTGTAAAATAAAGAATTGAGCACACCAAACATAAACTAACCTAAATATGCTAGCAAACTTAGGCCCTAAGTACCCACCTTAAATTAAATGAGCACAATTTTAGAAACATAACTGAAAAATAAATCCTTTTAAATCTCTTGATAAAACACAGGAATAACAATATAAATGGTAAATCTTAAGTATGAAGAAATTCTTTAAAACTATAGTATTGCAACTCAAGAGTATAAATGATGAAATAAATAAGCAATAAATACAGGAGATACCTCAAGATAGCATTAAGATTTTTATTTAAAAAATAACTTATCCGTGGAATTTACATTCACGGCTTAATTTCTCTTAACATATATCTACGGTTGTCATTGCAAGTTTGACACAAGCTGTAGTTAGCCTACTGTTTTACATTGGAAAATATCTTAAACAGTTCGATCAGATAGCAGTAGACGATTTATGTAGTTTCAAGATCAATCGTAGGCACTATGGAGTGAATGAAGAGGCGTGTAGGTATTGAAAAAAAAACTTCAGGTGTTTCCACATAGATAATAACCCAACACGGCTTATCCAAACTTTATCATCTATCTTGACACAGCCGTCAACCCCAATTATAATAAACTTATTTTAAAAATTCGTAGTCTTAGCTATCAATGTATTACTAATGATCTCACTCGAACTATTTCAGTATATCGAAATTAGATTTTATGTAATATTACAAATATACCTCTTGATCATACATTTCTCTTATACCTAAGTATACAAAATAGGAATCTGCAATAAAACATGGTCGCTTCATGCCGGCAACGTTTTATATGGAATATCATTAGACATGTTCAAACGAATAGAAATTTTAAGAGATCAAAATGTATGGACTAAATTCACTGATAGACCCAGAGATGGCGTTTGATTTCGAAAATGGTTATTTTATCGAAGATACATATTCCAAACAATAATAAAAAATGAGTATCGAATTGCACATTTAATTTTATATAATACAACCATTTTATTTATTGCATTTTGTGAAGATAATCATGAGTGAAAATGAATGGTTAAATACGACTAGACAATTGTTTCAAATTCCATCACTGGGTACCATTGTTTAGGTGTCGAATTTGGTCTGAACCATACCATTTGGCAGTTCTAGGAGATCTTTAGTCTGCATAAAGAGGCCAATTTAAAAATAGGTTAGGTTATATAATGGAATGGATACACTTACTACTAGAAGCACCAAAAATTCTTCATCATTTATAATTATGTTAGTCCAGGTGAGATTATCAACTAATCATCTCTGCCTATAAATAATTTAACTACTAATTCAAATTCACACCCAAAAATATTGCAGATTCCGAAAAACACTTAATGACTTATAACACAAATTAAAAAAAAATCGTAAGTTTCAATGAAAAACAATTATTAAATTATTAAAAAAAACAATGTCATAACATAAAATATGTAACTAAAACATGGACGTATGTATTATGAATATTATGCAATGTTAATAATGACCACGCTTTATAAACATCATGCTATACAAAATAAATAATAAAATTAAAAAGAACATTTTTTTAAAGTTATTCTTTACTTAAAGAAAACTTAAAATGTCATGTCGCTAGGAATTGAATGTGTTTACAAGCGTGGTGCAGGCATTCAACTAACCCTGTCAATGTGAGGCGACTCACTGATCCTTGCGCGCTTTCTTTTTGCTCTTCTTAGATACTTTCGCTTCGGACCAAGTATCTGTAACCGTAGATGTATATTAATATATAAATACTATAGACGAAGCCATTCCTCAGCACAAACTCTATGTTAAAATCGTCAGGTTCGTTTTTACGACAAAATCACTGACAGCTTCTAGATTTCCCATATAATTCGTACAGTACTACACGTAGTAATTGGGAAATACAGTTTGAGTCACCGTTTAACTTCAGATACACACCCACGGAGTGCTGCCCCTTTTCCATATAAAAAAATATTCCTATTATTTTATTACGCTTATTATTTTTCTCTCACATATGGAGATCTCTGTCTGTCACCGTGAATATACTTTTATACTAAAACAACATGAATTCATCATTTGTATTTTTTTATGGAAACAAGAAAACTTAAATGATGACAAAAATGAATTGATTATATTTGAGAGCGGGTTTTTTTTCGTCATTTGCTTAACATATTTTTTGTAAATTTTATCTAAGTATATATTAATTCGACTACTCATTATTTATTTATTAATTAAATATTTGGTATATTTAACGATACCTATGCACGATTCAATGCTAAAATCGTTTACGTGATAAATTTCGCGATAACATACGAAGGCTAGAAGTCAGGACTATGCTTTTCAATTGTTACCTTTTTTAAAATAATAACAAAAAAGCTTGTTTGCAGTTTTATTAGTAAGAAACTTACCTCCAAGCTCATCAAACACAGGAACAGTCTTTTCTTCCTGTTTGTCAGAGTCAGAGTTCTCTTCCGACTTTGGCACACTCTTCGCTACAACAGCCTGAAAATAATAAGCGTAATACAATAATCTGGTTTAATAATACACAAGAAAATACTAATTCTCTGATTTAGGTGTTAGTTAGATCTGGTGCAGTGCGAGACAAGTTGTACGTAAGGTGCTATTATTACGGTCTACGATTGTTACTATTATTGCCTTACTACTTATAGTAGGTGACTATCTTTTTTACCCAGTCTTAATAGTTTGATTTAAATCAATAGACTGAGACCTAAATGCACAATTTAATATATCTGTTTGCGATATATATTTAAGAGTCAAATTAATACCATATCATAGTTTTCATGAGCACACAACATTTGATAGTCTCTCGCTGACCAGCGTTTATTAACTATAATGTTTTTTTTATTGTTTGTAAAAGATATACATTACCTCCTTCTTCTTGTTTTGTTTTTCCTTGTTTTCATTTTTCTTGTTGCTTCTTAGGTCCTTAACTTCCGTGATCTCTTCCTCTGGGGCCTCATCTTCCTCTTCTTCGGCAGCCAGTTGTTCACGGTCACGGCGTTCTGCCTGCATAACATTTTATTTATAATAATCTATAATTAAAGTCAGATAAACAGACAGTTATTGAAATAGCACTGTATAAGAATCAAGTTCCCAACTGTGCGATAATTATTGTTGGGATGTGTGGGTCATTATTATCATAATGATTTATGTTGGTAAACTACTATCATCACAGATGGTACAATTTTTAATGTAAGGGTATATAAAACTGGTCATTATCTTGGTTGATATGATAATAACCAGTGTACAATTTGACCTGGTTGTGAACACTATTTGAATAGTAAAAACTTATTATAATGAACCTATATTTTCCCATGCATACATCTAACGATGCTACAAATGTATATTTATATGTCTTCCATGAGATTCTCAGCATCTATTACAATTGTGTTTTTAAGGCTTGTGTGTATTCAGTCTCTTTATTATCCTGTCCTTTGTTTTTGATTTATATGCCTAAGACATGCACATCATGGTTTGAATCACAATGGTTTTGTTCATCATATGAGCAAGTATAACTGACTTACATCAAATCAAACATATATAAGTGCACTGGCAAGATTCAGACAATTTTTAAAATGTTTAAGGCATGCTCAAACATATATTAGTACACTGGCACAATTCAGATAATTTTTGAAATGTTTAAGGCATGCCTAATACCTATATTATCACAAATTTTAAAAAAATACTGCAATTAGTTTTTAAATGATTCTAATCAGAAATTTGTAAATAATTGTTATTATTTTGCAACATATGCACTAAGTAGAAAGTTGAAAATCTTGTAAGAGATTATATAATAGAATCTTACAAACACATATTACCAAAATCAAGAAAAATACTGCCAAGCCCTAGAGATAAAATACACATCCATAATTTTATATATGCTAATTGAAAAAAATATGTAAATAAACTAGTTTAAAAATCTTTAAAACTTACCTCTTTTAGAACTCTTTGTAATTCTTCAACTTGGGCCTGCAAAGCTCTAGCAGCATCTTCGTCTACATCAGGACCTACAGCACTAATAACCTTGATGGTTTCTTCAGGAACTTCTACTGGTTCTTCCACTGGTGATGTATCAATACCATTCTCCTTAACCTTGCTTTTCTTGTTCTTCTTGACCGGACTTTCCTTCTCATTGCCCTTTACTTTCTTCTTATCACTTTTCTTTGGCACTTCTTCCCATAAACCATCATCATAATCAGCTGGTTTCTCCACTTCTGCTACTTTATTCTTTTTTATCTTTTTTTCAGTAATGACTTCCTTCTTGGCTGCTTTAGGTTCAACTTTCTCCTTTGGCTTTGGTTTTTCGACTTCCTTCTTTTCTTTTGCTGGAGATTTCTTGTTATCACTTTTGCTCTTACTTTCATCACTTGATGTGCGATTAGGTGATGATTTCTGAAAACATAAGGAGTTAAAGAATAACAGATATCATGCATGATTAATAATTATTGCTTACGAAAATACCTATACACAAAACAAACTATTAAATCCTTTTAAATAATACAGGTTTGTATTGGTATTATACGAGCTTAGGTAAACAGAGCTTGTTGTTGTGTGTGTCTTACCAAAATAATGGATGTCTACACTCTATAGTTTGCAGACAGGTTTGTACTTAGATTTAAATTAAATTGAGAAACGTGTTACTGCTAGAACTCACATAGTCAACTGAACAAGGTTAAAAATAAAATGAGCTAACATCTGTTCTAATTACTAATAAAAAAGTAAAAGACCTACCTTTTCCTTTAATTTCTTTTTCTTTTGCGAAGATTTTCTCTCATCTACGACTAGAGGCAGCTTGTCGAATTGTGGCGGTTCCGCCGTACGGAAGCCGAACAAAAATACGAGAGCCGCACATACTAACACTACTGCAACAGCTGCCGCGGGAAAGAAAAACTGCGTGCTCGACACTTGCCTCAAAAGTTCCATTTTATTAAATTGATTTATAGCAGATATTAGTGAAAAGTGAGCATACAGTGTAAAATTGAACAATGCTTAATGTCGATTAAATTAAATCCCCAATGATAAAAGCAGACACGGGGAGACGATGACGCGGCTGTGACGTGCCAAAAATCGTAATCAATTTTGTTGCTATCACTAAAAAGAACTACAGGCTATGAAATACTGAAAATAAAATGGCGCGTTCATTTTACTATTCATTTTGTCTCACGATATCGTGAAATTTTATTTATACGTGGTAAATACATACCATATGTCGTGAGTTATAAATACATTATGCGCTCTTATCGACACCCGAAGATCCAGATTCACGGCGTGTAATGTGCTTTATTAACTATTAAATAATCTGTGATCTTCACAGCCATAATTAGAAAATGTGTTTACGTTAGTTTACTCTCCTAATCATATGTCAATTATCAATGACAATAGCAGGATTTTATATTATACTGTAAACAGACGATACATTATAAAAATAGTCAAATGTCAATTATTATTATGACTGTGTTTATGTCCAAGTTATCCAACAACTAAACGGGTACACTAAATATTTAACCTTAAGTCACCACTGTTAGTTGTGACTTGTGACACACATGCTAAGAGGTTATAATAAGTGTCGGTGAATATTTATTCAATATCATCATAATAATAAATGAAAAGCTTTTTCTTGTTGTATCTTTAGAAAAAGTTTAATTAATAACATCACAAAAATGCGTAAAATTAAGGAAAAGAACACTCCAAGTGAAATAATAAAAGAAAATGAATTAGTAGATGTATCTACTAATCAAATCGAGGACCAACCAAAAACTGCGCTCAAAAGTGAAGACTATCGTAATAAGAGACCTTTAGAAGATCATGACTCTGATAGTGGCTCAGAAGTAAAGTCAAAGAAACCTAAAAAAAAAAAGAAACAGGTTGCACCAGTTGAAGGAACTACAGAAAATGGTAAGAAACAAAAAAAGTCTATACGTCAGATGAAGAAAGAACGACATGCTCAGCGACAGGCTGAAGTTGAATTGGCAGCTAAAGACCAACTGAAAACACAATGCCTTAATTATTTGTCGCAGTGGAAGCATGACAAGCAAAATTGGAAGTTTATGAAAGCTAAACAAGTTTGGCTTTACAAAAATAAATTTTCAAAACAACTATTACCTGAAAATTCATGGCCCCTTCTATTGGAGTACTTTGAATCATCTCAAGGAAATATAAGAAAAATGTTACTTGACGATGCTAATAAAATAATAAAACAAATGGATGACTGGACAGAGTCTCAAAGTAAAAACAGTGACAATGAAACAGATGAAACAAATTCAAATAAACCAGATGATGTTACTTATAATAGAGCAAGAAATTTAATTCAATGTTTACAAGAATGAAACAACTGTTTTATTCAAAATCTATTATATTAACTAATAACTGTAACAACAATAACATTATATAATATTAATTATTAAGTGTTAGAATATAAAAGGTATTAATAAGATATTATGTTTTTACTTTGGCTTCAGAATCCTCAGATGTAAACTGGTTAATCCATTTTCTTAGTTTATCTGTATCTTGTAATCCAACTAAGCGTTCCTGTACTTTACCATTCTTAATAGCAACAAGAACAGGTACAGAACTAATGTCATAGTCTAATGCAAGATCTGTCTGTTCGTCAATATCCACTTTAGCTAGAAGAATTTTTCCTTTATTTTCTGTTATTATAGACTCTAAGCGTGGGGTAAGAAGCCTACAGGGATTACACCATCTGCAAATAAACACAAATTAATGATCAATAACATTTTAATATTGAAAATACATTACAACTTGCAAATTATGTATGATTAATGATAGAACTGATAAGGTGTTTTTAATATGACGCAACTTACGTAGCGAAAAAATCGACGACCACTGGAACTTTACTATTAATCACTTTAGCTTTGAAATCTTCAGGACTTTGTATCTTCACGATATCCCTATTCACCTGAGTCACAGAGAGGTGTCTGAATATTGGCGTTGAAGCATTAAAATACCCATTGCGTATAATCAAGGACGTAGCGTGGCGGGTAAACATTGTTAACTTTAAAAAAAAACCCTGATATTAATAAAATGCCTAATATTTACTTTAAAGTATATAGAAGGCACGCCGAATGATCAATGATTACTGAAAATTTTATCTTCTTTCTATCAATAAAATTGCTGACAAATGACAGAAGAAAATGTCCGCGGTGTGACATCCACGATGCGTCACCGACCCGCCCCGTCCGCTGTTTGACCAAACCTTAAAGAAATGTTTTAGCGGGTTCTTGAAATTATTAATATTTAATTTGAATTAAATGATGAGAAGCAATAAGGTGATGCCGTCTATACCACACAAATTTCCTAGAAAGTGCCTCTATACTTATTTGCCACAGACATGGTGTAATACAAGGCAAAACTTAATACTTTGTTGTCTGTGCCCTGTGGTGCCTCTTGTAATTTGTTGGCAATAGGCTCATATTATATAGTTTTCCAAATACATTAAAAATATATACTGATACCTATATGGTTTGTTAATAATAAACTACTGCGGAGTTAAGTGACATTAAAATGTATTCAAGCGACGAATATAACGAAGTAAGAACTATCACCATATTTTAGTTTAGTACATAACCTATTATTTTACTGATTATAAGGTTAAGGAAAACAGTACTTTACTAAAAAAAACCTATTTTATTTGAAATTTGGTTATTTTTCTACAAAACAATACCATGTTTTGTGTGTTAGTTACGACTAACTGTGAATGTTAACATTTATCATTGTAACTTACCAAAAAACGAAGTTATACTTTCACGTCTGGAAACATATTTAAATTTTTATAAAAGAATTATGTAAAACAGCATACGATATGTTAAATATTATTATCTTAACTTATTTCGGAAACACCGTCTTTAAAAGTTTAGATCGCCGACTCTGCCGCGTATAGAGCGAGAGTGCTAGTTTGTTCCATAATAATATGTAATAATTAGTACTAAATTAATATAAATTTAAAGATTTAGTAAAAAAAGTTGTAAAATATTTTGAAATAATATTATATTGTTACAGGGTGGGTATGAATCCCATGGGGACTATGAACCCCATACTGGAGATCCCCAATATGATCTTGACCATGACAGATCATATTATCAAATGCCAGAAATGGTATGTATTTTAAAGAATTTTAAAAGCATAATATTAAACTTATAAGTGAGTTACAACATCTATTGTATAGTTCTATATAATAGACATCTATTGTATAGTTCTTTATAATAGTGTAGAAAAATTCACACAGATTTTACTGTATCAGGTTTCATGTATGTTGTATTTTTTCTGAATAATTATATGTAACACCAATATTACAGGTTCAAAAATTCCTTATCTACTTCAGAAATATGATAAATGAAGGTGTAACATACGAAATTCTGAATCTTTATGAGAATACCTTTCCCAAACTTACTGAAAAACATTTTGAAAGTACTCCATGGCCTGATGAAAAGGAAGTAGCATCAATTGTTGATAATGATCATGTAAGTGTTCAAAGTTACATTTATTCATTTAGTTGCTTCAAATTGAAGATATAGATAGATACATTGTGTTAACATGTATTAACTCATTTATATTATGGATTAATATTGAGTGTATATACCTACCTATAAGTAACAACAATCTGTAAATAAGTCTGCATAATGAGTTTCCCACTTCAAGTCTAAAACCACAACACAACAATTAAATTCACTCTCTCCTATAAATATAAAACAATTTTTCTCAATAATTTAATTTAAAGGTAACTTTTTCAGGTATTCATGATTCTCTACAAAGAATTGTACTTCCGTGATATTTACGCACGTGTCCCAGGTGGTCCAAAACCAGAACAGAGATTTCTTTCTTTCTATAATTACTGTGATCTCTTCAATTATATATTGTCTGCAGAGACACCAGTACCGTTAGAATTGCCTGACCAGTGGTTGTGGGAATTGATTGATGAGTTTGTGTACCAATTCCAATCTTTTGCTCAGTACAGGTAAGCTTAAAAATTGATATTTACACTTCAAAGGGAGAGGCCTACCTAAATAGTTCAGGTTTCTTTAAAGAAGCTGGAGTGACTGGGATATCTGGTGAAGCTAGGTGTCCTTATCTAATTACACAAAAATCAACACACCTACAGCTAGGGCAAATCAATAGAATCATATCAAATTGGTAACTGTGCATAATATAGCATTTATTTACATAACCAGAGCACTAGGAACAACATATCAGACCTAACAGACATCCCAAACTCTTCGACACAGAACTCAATTACTTTGGTGTGATTCTAGACGGCAAACTACTGTGATACAAACTAAATAAAGCAGCGATCACCTAAAATAACATTATGGGCTTAATTAGGCCGATGCTTACTTATGGAGCTTTCATTTGGTGGCCGAGATCGGAACACCGAACGGCAATCACGAAACTTCGAGCAAGCTTTCCCAGGCTCGCCACCAGCCTTTGCAAACAACGACAACAGCAGAGATTGCACCCTTACACCTCAGCACTATAGCCATCAGACTTATATATAGATTTATAGCCGTGCCATGTTATAGGATCAACAAATTTTCTAACAGGAAATATCATGTACAAATGAGAGAAGAGGAACATGATCAATTGACCCTGAATGAGCTTCGATTAACGTAGCCACTAATGGCTGAACAGGGTGTGGCTTCGACGCTGCATATTTTTTTTTTGATCTCAACATCAATACATTTATTTACATTCAGGCACACAGCTGGATCTTCCAATGTGAATAGGTCGCTCTAATCGAAGCAGCCAGAGTAGAGTACAGTAGTTAGAAATTGATCTTGCCCGCTCTACGCCCTTGACTTGCGAACTGGTAGTAAATGTAAATTTAGAATTAATTTAACTTTTCTGACTTTCATAAGTGTACTTGTTTACCTATATGAATAAAGTTATTTTGACTTTCATAACTTCAATATGAAGTAAGAGTTTCTGGGCTGGTGGCGTAAGAAAATAAAAAAGCGAAGAACAAACTAATACTGGCGTGTCACCATGCACTGGAGGCAATAACCCTGACAAACAAATACTGATACTGGTTAACATAAAGGACATAGTGGATCTCTCAGCAATGATGCTGTCGACGTGCTTGCAAAAAGATTATGAAAGAGGATCCGGAAGGACAGAACCCGCTCATTCCCTTGGCATTCTCGCAAGTGCGAACAGAACTCCAACAATACCGGTGGTCACAAAACGCGAACTGCAGACAGTCCTAAATGGCACTGCCAACAGAAAACCCTAGTGGCAAAACAACTTCTAAGCCACAACACAGCTGCTCTCAAAATAATGATAGGCAGAAATACGGGCTACGGTCACCTTAACAAACATTTCATTATGCTTGGCGCGACATACAGTCCCTTGAGCAAAGGCTTCAGCGCAGAGGACTCAGTCACCAACGTATTTCGGGAATGCGTTACTCGTAGCAGTGAGGTCACTCTGTAGCTGTGAGTGCCTACGAAACTTCACAGCTTAGGAAGGACTCCATTATCAGCCAGGACTTAACTTCCAACGGCACAAATGGGCGTCTAAGTGCGGAAACTGAGTCGACACTTCATACATACATACAAACGAGTCAGGTCGATAAATACATTGGGGTGTCTGGCTATAAAATAGCAAGATGGAGGAAAATATTAATAGGAAACATGGAATTATCGTAATACAACAGATACAGAGGCTTAAGTTCTAGTCTTAAAAAGTCTCTTTCTTTTAGGCTTACAGTTAAAACAAATTTGAGCTAATAATTCTTAAAACCCATATTAATTTTTTTTTAGGTCTCGTACTTCCAAACTGAGCCCTGCTGAAATTGAAGCCCTCAACACTGATAATAAAGCTTGGAATGTTCTTTGTATTCTGAATGTTTTGCATTCTCTTGTAGACAAGTCTAACATCAAACGTCAACTTGAGGTACTAATTCTTGTATTGAAAATGTTTTAAAAGATACTATGTATGTATATTTTGGTAGCATATATGAAGTTTTAGGTATTAGCTGACACTGTAACCCCTACAATGTCTAGACTTCGATGAAAGCTCGGAACCTTTTAGTGATACTTATTTTATAGACTATGTACGTCAAAAATGTAGTAGATATAGTTCGCGTAAGTCTAATTGCTCAAGCTTACCTGGAAATCTCTGAGAACTTTAAGTAAACTTGAATAAATCCAGCATATAGCTAGTTAGACAAGGTGGTTTGTATTGATGGCTATATTCTTTCTAATATTAATATATAAATTAATTGTTTGGTTAATGCATAAATGCCGCAGAAAATAAGTTAAAAGGTTATTCCAAATTTACTTTTTTGCAGGTGTATGCTGCAGGCGGCGACCCAGATTCAGTG
The DNA here is from genome assembly GCF_905147105.1 of Pieris brassicae. Lineage (NCBI taxonomy): Eukaryota > Metazoa > Arthropoda > Insecta > Lepidoptera > Pieridae > Pieris > Pieris brassicae. The sequence continues at coordinate 3,811,352 of NC_059669.1, forward strand.
GCTGGTGAATTCGGCCGACACTCGCTCTACAAGATGTTGGGATACTTCTCTCTGGTGGGATTACTCCGCTTGCATTCATTGCTTGGAGACTACTACCAGGCTATAAAGGTAAATATTTTTTCCGTCATGAGTAATACAATTAGGCTGAATTTGTTAAATAATATAGAAGATTCGGTTTTTATTCAATACTAGCGGACCCCACAGACTTCTTTCTGTCAAAAAGATTTGAAATGTGGCAGTTTTTTGTTCCTACCAATTTTATAGTCGGCGCAAAACAATCTCACGGCAGAACCATCACCCTGATGATAGGCCGATGTGTGAGGTTCAGCTCGGGTGACCAAAGTATCTTCGCTTCCACGAACTTTGGCCACTCTTCTGTGGCCCACTGAAAAACCCCAACTGGGATGTCTGCTAGAGGGCTTCAAACTAATACGGGAACTAAGGGTTCAAACCTGATTGGAAAATAATCTAAAAGGACAGTGTGAACTTAAAAGTGACAAATATTTTCCTATTAGTATGTATTCAAATAATTTTGTTCAGATCGGGATCTTAAATTAATAATTCAAAAATTAAATCCTTTTTTTAACGCATATTCTTTGAAAGATGTAATGACGTGAAAACATGCATTTTATATCGCATGCCGAAACTAAAATAAAAGAAATAATATCGCGAAGCCAACCAAATTAACAATAAGTAATAATTAACAATTGAATAGTCAAAAAATTATTTTTTTCTATTCAATTTGGTTGGGTTCGCGATATTATCACTTCTTGTGTTTCGGAACGCGACATTGCTTAGACAACAGTGAGTGCTTGTAATTTAATATGAACTTTATTGAATAGCAATAAAGATCAAATTGACTCTACATTTTATTTACAAAACGTTTGTATGGTAAAAAGAAAACGGCTGTTTTAGGGTTTTCAGAGAAATTTTTAGATTTTTTCTCGCCGTAAAAACCATCCTTAGACTTCAACGAACATTTAAAAAAAGAATTGGTACAATTGGTCCAGGCGTTGTAGAGTTATGCGCTTACCAACACATTTTGCGATTAATTTTTATATTATAGATTAAGGTAGGTAGGTAATAAGTCAAGCAAATCCCGAATATATGTATTTCTGTAGCAGCGTTAAATATACACTGTGGTTAAAGTAACTAACTATTACGATTCAATTGAAATTATTATACAATTTGTGCTTTATTTTTTTTGTTCTATTCGGGCAAAAATTAGTTTTTTGTTGGAACTGGCCATTTACATACATCTATATTATAGTGTTAAAGTTTATGTGCAATCACTGATATAATCTGTGTAACATAAGTCTGATACCGGTGATTCACTTAAGAATATACAAAATTGATCAATTTATTTCAGGTGTTGGAAAACATTGAGTTACACAAAAAGTCCCAGTACTCCCATGTACCGGCTTGCCAGATATCCACATCCTACTATGTAGGTTTCGCCTACATGATGATGCGTCGTTATGCTGATGCCATTCGAACTCTTTCCTCTGCCCTGCTTTATATGCAACGTACGAAGCAGCTGTTTTCATCTCGTTCCTACCAAAACGACCAGATTAACAAACAGACAGAGCAGATGTACCATCTCCTTGCCATCTGTTTGGTGTTGCATCCACAGTGCGTCGATGAGTCCATACAGCAGGTCAGTATTGTATGACTAGCATTAACAATTGAGTTTTTAAGTGTACATTTCTCAAAAAAAAAAAATTATGATAGTCATTTTCCATATCGACACCAACACATAAGTACAAACATACAGTTGGATTACCATAGACAATACATGATAGAGTTAAGGAATAGGCAACCAAAGCCCAATCTCATTTATATGTTAATGAGTCAAGCCTGTACATTTTCATTTTTCTATAAGATTGGCATATACTTAAATCATACATCGAAGTTACGCTCCGAGAGTATAGCTAGACGTTCTAGCATTATAACCATTCATTTAGCATATTAATCCTAAGTATTTATTATTTTGTTGCAAGTGAGTGATTAATATAGAGTGAAAATAAAATTATCTATTTTGCAATGATGCAGGCAGTTTTATACACTGCAATTGTCTTTATTTATTGTTATTTCAGATTTAATAATAAAAATGTCCTTACGGAAACAATAATATCTTTTTGTAAACTATGTAACTGAAAGATTGGAAAGAAATTTATAATTTACATGATATCGTTATCAGGTGCTACGCGAGAAGAACTACCACGAGAAGATGTTCAAGATGCAGTATGGGGATTTGGGTGAATTCGAAAGTTGCTTCACAATGGCTTGTCCTAAGTTCCTCTCGGCCTGCCCCCCTCCTATTGAGCCTGGTTCCAACTATGGAAGAGATGCTGTTAAGCATCAGACACAAGTCTTCATGGATGAGGTAGTTTTTATTATCGTGTAATGAGTTAACAGGAATGGTAGTATTGTAAAGTAATGCTCAACTCCAAGATTACAGCAAGAAAAAAATAGTACATATCAATATTCCTGACTACATTTTGCCACCTTATTAAACTAATTAAAGCTAATCCCTACATCTATATAACTATTTGAACTGTAGATGTTTTAATGGTATTTTTGCAAATATAGTTGTAAAATTCTGATGTCTTGGCTATTCTGCCATTAAATTAAAAGCCCGATTGTACAATCTGTATGCCTATGTTAAATGCGATTCTAAATTAATAAACGAATTGTGGATATTTTAATTCATTTACACAGAATGAAAGTTACTTATAGAATATTACTTCCTTCCTTTATATTAATAAAGGACTTGAATTTTGTATGTATCTGAAACTACTTAACCACAGGATACGTTTCTCAGGCAGGAGGCTCACCTGATGTTAAGTGATACAGCATACCACGTAAGAAAACGTGTTTAAAAGAGGTTTTCCTTTTTAAGGTTCGCCAGCAAAAAATGTTGCCAACTATTCGGTCTTACTTGAAGTTGTACACAACTTTGCCCCTCGCGAAGTTAGCTGTCTTCATGTCAGCGGCGAGAGGCGGAGATCGTGAGGCAGCGCGGGAGCAGGCTGCTCTAGCCATACATTTGCTCTGCTTCAAACATAAGATGAAGAATGTTGTGTGGACTAAAGGACCCAGTGGTCTTGATGGAAAGTTCCAGAGTGGCTCAGAGGTAATTCAATTATAACATAATGACAGTTATATAGAACTAAGTTCATAATGTATGATTTTAGTTAGATATGCTTCAATAAGGGGTTATCTTTTCTGTGCTTATTATTCAAATCTATAAGTAGTAAATTAATTTCAAGTTCTGTGAAACCAGTGTCATGCATGTTGTAATACAGGCCTTAATTTATTCATTAAACTTTAGGTCAGCCTTACGCCTTGTCAATTATTGTAATTGACGCCGAGTATTTCAATTATTCAACATTAAACACTCGTTGTTGTGTAAAGATGTTCTTCTAAAACAGTAGTTGAACATAATGAAAATTTTAGTGTCCATTTTAAAATAGCAAGTTTTATTATTTCAGTTGGATTTCTACATTGACAATGACATGATACACATTGCTGACACAAAAGTGGCTCATCGTTATGGTGACTTCTTTATTCGTAAGCTTCTGAAGTTTGAAGAACTCAACCGGAAATTGCACCATATTAAGATTTAATGTGCATTTTTATATGAAATAAACACAAACTAATATTGTAGTATATTTTTAATTGACCTTAACAATTAAAGGCACAAACTTTCGATTTCTTTTATAAAACTTTTTGGGCTCATCTATTTTAAATGTTTCCCTTTGCACAGTCTCTGGGTGAGGCTCTTGGAACTGCTTCCAGGGATCCTCAATTTTCAATGTATCCTCAATATTCACTTCTGTTAACCATTTACTATAACTTTTACTGAATCCATTGTATGCAGAAACAAAAACACTGTTATTTTGTTTTTGTTTGTACTGAAAAAATATGTTATATTATAAATAATGCACTTAATAAATTTATAATTGTGAATATAAAAAAATTAAAACCTTTTTTACTATTACTTCACATTTTTCATTGAACAATTCTATATGTTTCATAAATATATCATTGGGTTTTAAATTCTCCTGTTTTACAATATCCATTACATACAAAATATATCCAAATTTAAAGTTTGCTGTCCCATGCCTTAGTAGGGTGCCTAAAATCTGGATGTTAACTCTGAAACAATTTTAACAACCATTGCCTTTTTAATACAAAACATATAAACAATTAAAATAATATTTTTTGCCTTAAGATGTATATAGTAAATGCATATACAAAAATATATCCCTATTGTTTGATATATTATCTTCCACAATCTTGTGTTATTTTAAAAGAAATAATCATATATGTATTTTCTATTTAAAGCATAACAGTTTACTACTTTTGAAAGGACACTTATTAAAAAGTAAATAATTCATACTTAAGTTGTTTCTCTTTCATCTCATTTAAAAGTTTTTCACCGTCTTCTTTTGTTTTGCAGGCCATTGCCAGAATGCCATAAGTCATTATATTAACTTTTAATCTATGTTTTTTATTAGGAAGTCTGTTTCTTCTTTTGGACTCCTTTTCAATAATTTCCTTAACTGCCTGAAACAAAAAGATAATAAGTGTTCTTATGGTCCCACATGTAATAGTGCACCACTATTTTTTAACATGAGTTAGAATTTTTAGTTTATTGCTGTACTCATTATGAAAAATAATACTTACAAATGCATTGTCATAATGTAATCTTAGACACCTTTTTTTAATGAGCATATTGTAAAATTCTATATCGGGTAGTAATTTCATTGACTTAATGGTACATAATACTTTATTTTCAGCTTCTATATTATTTTCAATAACTTCTAGCATTTGTGTGAAGATTTTAATATCAGGCTTTACAGAATAAAATGTCATTTGTTCTAAAAAATCATCTTGGCCTCCTACAATAGCAAATTTGTCTTGCACTGTGTTTACCTCTTGCAGTCCATAAACTTGTTCTAGTTGTAGAGTTTGTGAAAGTAAATTTGGGACACTTTGATTAGTTATGCTGGGTGTGTTCTGTGTAACAAATCTTAAAGTAATACTGTTTTCTTTAGTCTGTCTTGTATTATCTTGCTCTTCATTTAATGGTATTGATAAAAGTTCATTTGCACTCTGATCATAAGTATTTTGTAGCTTAATGTCAGATGAGGGTGATAATAATTTTATCTCATCTTTTGAAGGTTTCTCTTTACTTGAGTCTATATGGAGAGGCTTATTAGATTTATTATTAGCTTGAGGTATTGTTGCTTGAATAATATTTATTAATTCTTGAATGTCTTCTTTACATCCTAAATTGCATTCTTTTACACATTTTAAAATAAGATTGAATGAATAAATGTTGGGTTTCTCTCTTAATGTTAACATTTTCCTCCAAACAATAAGAGCATGTCTTAATCCCGATTCTTTATCTGTGATACAGGCATGTAAAAGGTGATTGAAAGTATGGACTCTAATCTTTATTTTCTTTGAAATCATTTCATCTACTATTTTAAAGGCCATAGGTAAATCACCACATCTACCAAATGCCTTAATCATTACATTATAGTTTGTTAAATTAGGTTCAATACCTTTCTCTATCATGAGATTTCTTAAATTTCTTGCATATTTGAGACCATTTTCTTTCCAAGGACTGTTCATACAGGCCTCAAATAAACATGTATATGTGTCGCCTGTTGGTTTAAGTGCCCTCTTTTTCATGTCATTGTATAATTTGAAGGCTCTCTTTGTATAACCAACTTCAGCACAAGCACCAATCAAAATATTATAAATGTAATTTTCAGGTTTAACTCTATCTTCTTTTAGCATTCTTACTTCTAATACATCTAAAGCTTCCTTTATTCTCTTATTTTGTACATATTGCTTGATAATGTCACTATATTGTTTTATTGTTAACTGTTGCGATTTCAATGGGCGACTACTTTGAAAGTTTTCTTCTTGAATATCTCCTTCATCTTCAATTACTTTATCTTTAATAATTGGTATTTTTGAAATAGTTCCAAAAGTATCCGGGTCTTCCAGGTAGGTTACATTATTTTCTGTTTTAAAGGTTTTAGTAGCACTGGTGGGCTCTTTTTCTGTAATATTAAAAGAATTGTGACGAACGAAAGATATTATCGTTTTATTCCTTGAAATATTTTTTACTAAGTTTAAACATCGCAGAGCCATTTCTTTTTTGTAATATTTTTATTTTGCTACCAAAAATTATATATATAATCTTGAAAACCCACAGACGAAATTAAAGCATAGAGTACATCATATATATAGTATATAAGATCACCCTAGCGATGGAGATATATAACTATTGCCATTATATATCAAAAATAGGTGTGCTGAGTAATATAAGCTACCAAAACGTATGCATAGAAAATTAAATTTTAATCGACCGATTTTACTACACTATTTACAAAAGGATTATTGCACTAAAACATTGAGCATAATATATTTTTTAATTAGTATATATATAATAATGGGAGTAAAGGAAATTAATAAAATATTATTTATTACTTTTGTTTTTTTCTTCATATATTGAGAAACACAGGTTTCTTATATTATTAGTTACTGGCATACATTGAATATATATATATATATATATATATATGGCTTGTTTATAAATAAAAAAAATCCTTTTATTTCTTACTTACTTACATACGCGAATGCACCATCCATACTCTTGCGTTGCGTGTCACCTCGTGGAAAGTGTGGATGGGAGTTTAGACCGGGCTTGTATGTCATTTGATATTATTTACTGACGATTTAGGGATAAATATACACTGACAATAATAAAGACGTGGCTTTGGCCTTTAAACTACCAAAATTCTCCAATTATTACCACGAACAAGACCTGGCTGTATGGGCTAAAGTCCTATGCCATTTCCATTAGGGACAAATTAATATCATCATAATTACTGACAAATGACAACACTTATTTTGAGCTTTGACATTGCTACTCACGTGTTGGAAAGTGCTCTTTTATTTTATATATAAAACTTTATATATTCTGAATAATTAGTTATTTTACTACTTGTGTAGGAAATAAAAATTTCAGAAATGTCAATGGAAAATGAAGAACCAATGGAAGCAAGTTCGTCTGAAAGTGAGGATGATGAAATGGACGAAAAATCTGATACCGACGACGATCGTCCCAAAACATTCCTTCCTGGTCAAGAACTCAAAGAAGATGAGCAGCTGGTATGTGACCAGTCTGCGTATGTTATGTTGCATCAGGCCCAGACCGGAGCTCCGTGTCTAAGCTTCGATATTATACAAGATAATCTAGGAAATGATAGACAGCAATTTCCGATGACGGCGTATCTCGTCGCCGGTACACAAGCACAAAGCGCACACCTTAATAAGTATATACTTTTTGTAAAAAAATTATTTCATCTTGTGCTTCTTAAGGCTAATAACTTTTACATTAAGTATTCTAGTGTTCAAAATGTCAAACCTACATCAAACTTCAAAAGGAGAGGATGAAGAATCAGAAAGTGAAGATGACGATGATGAGGAAGAAGATGAAGAACAGAAACCAGAAATGACATTTGCTGTCATTAAAAACCAAGGCTGTGTCAATAGGATAAGGGTATGTTTTTAATATTAATACATAAACATAAGAGTTGTTCTATTATTTAACTACAGGAAATATGACTTCCCATTCTTGAAGGCTTAACTTTAGGATCTTAGGCAATATTTTAATGTTATGTAAAAATTTATTGTCCTTAAGGTAAATTACAACAACCCTGTTGCCTATTTTTACTAAAATGTAATAAACAATGTTTTTGTTCCAGGCAACTAATTTTAAAAATTCTGTGTTAGCAGCAAGTTGGTCTGAACTGGGGAGAGTTGATGTATGGAATATAACACAGCAATTGCAAGCCGTTGATGAACCAGCATTACTAGAAAGATACAATCTTGATACAGTAGCTAATCCTGTTAAACCTTTATACTCTTTTAATGGCCATCAGCTAGAAGGCTTTGGATTAGATTGGTGCCCAACTGAGCCAGGTGTAAGTTGCTGCATATGTTTTATGATGGGGTGGAAAATATTATTTTATTCTTACAACTTATAACTCTATTTAGAATTAAGATTTTAAATTGTCTATAAAATTACAGGTATTAGCAACAGGAGATTGTAGAAGAGACATCCACATATGGAAACCGAATGAAGCTGGAACATGGACAGTAGATCAAAGGCCTCTAGTTGGACATACAGGCTCAGTTGAAGATATCCAATGGTCTCCTAACGAAAGGTTTTTTATTTATTTATACATATAATTTGACCTTGATCCACTATTTTAATAAATAACAATTTAATGCTAAATTAATTTTAAATAAGTTAAATTTTTGTTTTTAGGAATGTATTGGCAACTTGTTCAGTGGACAAAACAATTAGGATATGGGACACAAGAGCAGCCCCTAGCAAAGCATGCATGTTAACTGCAGAAAATGCTCATCAAAATGATGTGAATGTAATATCATGGAATAGTAAAGAACCATTTATAGCCAGTGGTTAGTATACCTGTACAAAAATTTAAATTTGATAGCAATGACTGTGATGTATGCTCTTAACAGTGCTTACTGGTTGTCTGGATGTTTCATTAACATACCAAAATTTCTTAAATCACTTTGGCATTTTAAGATGCCTGGCTTAAAACTCATAACAAATAACCAAACAAAACTAAATACAATACCAGATGAAACCATATAATCACACATGTAATATACAGTATAAACTCTATATAACGACATTGAAGGGACTGTGCATTTTATGGCATTATATAGTTGCAGTCTAATTAATAAATAAATCTTAATAGAGAGAAGAAAAATGTATAGATAATTTATGAGTCTACATGTGCAAGCAATCCCAACTTGTAAACAAGAAATTGAATTTATTAGTTGAGTTTATTACGGGCTAGGATAGTAAAGCATCAAAAGAGCATAGTCAGCTGTCTACACTTTTTGATTTGTTTTAGCAACTCAAAATGTATTTTGTATTGTAGAGTGTATCATTGTATGGAAGTCAAGCTAAACCAACCAAAGTGAGTTGATTTCAACGGTTAAGGAAGTTTTTCTTTTTAATTAAAACTTTCCTTTTATAGGTGGAGATGATGGAGTCTTACATATATGGGATTTAAGACAATTCCCTACTGCCCCAGTTGGTACATTCAAACACCATACAGCACCAATAACCTCTGTAGAGTGGCATTGGACAGAAGCTTCTGTTTTGGCATCTTCTGGTGAAGACAATCAGGTAGCCTTCTGGGACTTGGCTGTTGAACGAGATGACAATGAAGTTGTTGAGGAGGAATTAAAGGTGGGAATAATCATTAAAAAAATAGGAAGTGTTGTAAACATAGAATATTACTACCAGAATTTGAGTTTTCAAATTAAAATACATAAGTAATATTGATTTCTTCAAAATTGCTAATAATAACCACACAGAATAGCCTAAATAGCTATTAATAGATAATACTTTATAATTAAATAATTATAAAGTATTGAAATAAGTATAGTAGTAAGAAACTGTGAATCTATGTTGAATCTAACTTATTTTTTTGATTACAGAACTTACCACCGCAACTACTTTTTATACATCAAGGACAGACAGACATTAAGGAACTTCACTGGCACAAGCAGATACCTGGAGTGATGGTTACAACTGCACATACAGGATTTAATATATTTAAGACTATAAGTGTATAATATAAAATAAAGACTAAAATTGTTAAAGTTTTTTGTTTATATCACAGTATTGTCTTGAACATTAGTGATAAAAAACTTTCTGTATAAAAAATTAGTCTTCATGATTTAGATTAAATGATTTAACAGGTATAAACCATAGCCAAATTAACCAAATGGCGTATTGTTGGCCTCCCATGTGGACAATTCTGAAATGAAGTTGTAGTAATTAATGAACTTTAATGCATTTTTAATAGTAATATAAAAAAAAAATTAGGAAACTTTTACTTTTGAAAAGCAATATCACAGGATCAGAATCATAATGTTATCAGATTTTTTTGGTAAAATCACTTAAATAGATGAACATCAAACTCATTTATTTTATTTTAAGTAATTACTAATCATTCGGTCTAAGATAGATCTTATGAATTGCTAACATAAAGTAATCATAAATTTTAGTATACAAAACCTAGAGCATTCTGTTGAGATATTTGGAACAAAGTTTAAGATAGATAAACGGATGAAAATAACACTATGACAACCAAGAGACCATAAAAGAAACAGCAGTAGGCCAAGGAAGGGAAGAGAGGAAATCATGGAAATGGCTGGAAAGACTAAGACCTGGACGAGATTGGTATACAATAAGGAAAAATGGAGATCAATGGGGAGGCCTTCGCCCGCAGGCACACAGAATCTGTAACCGTAGATTAAGAAAGAAATTAACTTGTATAATGTATATACATATTTTGTATCTCTGACATAAGTCTGTAAATAAATAAGATAGAACTGATTATTACCCAGGGCTTGTCGATTTCTGACATGTGATCAATCAATTGTTTCATATCCGCCTTGCTAAGAGCTGTGCCTATCATGACAGACTTTCTGCAAGCTCGCGACGCGAACATGGCTCTTACTCTGCTAGGCCTACAGTATTCTGATGGAGATTCCTGTAAAAGGCAGAAAATCTATTTAATTAAGTTCTTATTGTACGATAGTTTCATAAATAAATAAAACTGGCCATTATGGTGGTGGAAACAATAATTTTAATTAATAGCCAATATAATATAATTTATGCTCCTGTAATATAAGTAAAACCAAAAAAGTATGTGTAAAATGAACATATACAGGTGGTAAATTTCTAGACTGGTAAAAGACTGATCACCTAGTGTTTTAAAATGATATCAATTATTTTCAAACCTTTAGCATGAATAAAAGCTCTTCAATATCATCCTTGCCAAATATCCAATTCTTAGACATTGGTAATGTTAATAATTTAACTCTTTTGGTTACGGGAGCGTTTTCTTCAATATCAAACGTAAAACCGTTTTTTTTAAATATGTCTAAATTATCCATTAATATTTCCTCATTGACACCAGTGAGCTCAAGCTGTTGAGGGCTAAAAATTTAATTATATTTTTTAATTGAAGGCCAACCATTTCTTTACCTTGTTTATAACCTTTATGTAATAAGTCTACTTAGGTAAGCCCCAATTCTGACACTCATGAAAAGGTCAAGGAAAAATTGTACTTAAATTTAAATATAAAAATTTGGTGTTCAGTAGAAAAGTTTGGAGCTTATTTAACTTTTGAGGTAAAACAGCTTCTGCTAAGAAAGTTCTGAATTTAATTAGTAGTTTTAAACTCAGCCATTATTTCTCATCTATTTTTTTTGGGTGTTCATCCTTTCATATCATTAAATATTTCACAAAAATATTAATGATATAGTAATATTATAAATCCTTAAATAGTTTTAGAACTTAAAACTCCTAATACCAGAAAATATAAACTTACATTACCAATTTTTGACTTGTGAGTTCAGTAGTTTTTTGCAAAGTCTCAAAATTATAAATCTCATCGGTAGCATGCTGGTCGATGATGAAAAGGTCATCACCTAAGCGGGTAATGATAAATCCTAGATTGAATTGACCAATCACTTGCATTTCATTAAATGAATGTTTAGATATTTCCCTATTTAATTCTTCTTCACATTTTTTATTAAACACTGGATCAATGCGGCTCTTAAATTTTACTCTTTCAGGTAATTGCTTTTTGCTTTTCATGTTATAAATTTCGGTTAAACATTTAACCTGTTCCAAAGATGTTTTAAAGGTAACAAACTGTTTAGACGTTTTTCCTAAGTCGTTGTGGTCAGTTTTCACTTTTTTAATATCAAAAGTTTTTATTTCTTGCAGTTTCTCTTTAGCAGTTTCCTTATTGGGATCTTTTGTTTTACAGTATATTGTATGCAAATCTTTTGTTATTACATTTGATAGTGTTAAAATTTGTGTTGCTGGTAATTTTTCTGTAGATTCTAAATAAATTATATGTTTTGATACTAGATTATCTTTATTTTCGGGTTTATTAGTACTAGTTGCTTCCAAAAAATCTGAAAGTTTCTTATAATCCTGAACATTATTATTTGATGTTTCTGATGAAGATGGTATAACTTTAACATAGTCTATATCCTGTTTTAGTGTGGCTTTGGGACAATTATTGTTTGAACTTTCTTCACTAAGTTCATTATTAATAGGTATTTCATTATCATTATTTTTATCATCAGTTTCATAAATTCTCTTTATTTTTGGTATCAAACTGTCTGAATTTGATGGTAATTTTCTTTTTAAATCATTGGATTTATCCTTTTCCGATATTTCAGACAAGTTAGTCCTTCCTTCATCATTTTTATTAAATTGTTGCATAAAGGAATTAAAGATTCTAGGTTGGCTTAAATTAGGCACTATCACTTTAGAATGGTCTTCACTAAAAGTGGAATTTAATTTTAATGTACTAGGGATATTCTCAAAAAGTTTTATTAAAGATGCCTTTACAACATCCAAAATGGCCTTTTCCTTAGTAAGAAATACTTTTCTCTTATCTGGAGTTACATTGACATCAACAGTAACTCTATCAATAATTATATTGAGAAACACAAATGGATATTGATTTGAATTATACTGTTTATATATTTCATTGACTAGTTTAATAATTTTTGTTGGCTCACATGGCCTAGAATTGACATAATACAATTGTCTATCTGTACTAGACCTTCCACTTCCATGTTCGCAAGAAGATATAAACCCCTCCAATTCAACTGGGCTTGGAATATTTTTATAACCTTGTGATTTTTGTGATAAAGAAAAGCTATCACTCTGATCATTGTGAGTTTTATTTGCATCAGCATCATTAGAATCTTCAGACAAATCAATTTCAACATCTTCTATTTCAATTGTTTCATTATGTTCTTTCAGTTCTGCTGATAAGCCCTTAAATATGTTTTCTTTGATGTTAGATACATTTTCTGTATTAATTTCTAGTATACTCTGAATTTGTTTATGACCAAAGACAGATGCTATGTTGTCTTTATATGATTGTGAACCTGTAGTTGCTAGTACAACTGATTTTGAGTTTGATTGTGTCTGATTACTGCAAGTGATTCTGAAAATGTTATGTAAATGTGAAATGAAAATTAGATAAAAATTATTTAATTGTTCTTAAACAACTTACTTAACTCCTTTTGATATACAACAGTATGCATACAATAAATTAGTCATCTTATTAAATTCCCTTTTAGAATTTTTATGAAATTCTTTTTGTCTTACAGGTAGAGAGGTAAACAGATTTGTTAATGTAACAGTAGTTCCTACTTGTCTTGAGCATGGTGTTTTACTTAAAATATTGCCTTTGTTATCATACTGTATTTTAGTTGCTGCAACAATATTTTAATTAAATAGTAAGATATAACTATGTATTATTAAATTAAAAATTAATGTTTTAATTACCATAGCTACTTGTATGATGTCTAGTGATAATTGTAAGATTTGCCAATGAGCAAAGAGAACTCAAAGCTTCTCCTCTGAAGCCAAAGCTAGTAACTCCAAGTAGATCTGAGTAGTCATTTAACTTTGAAGTATGATATTTCAGTGCTGTAAAAAAAAACAAATTAGCATAAAATAATATATCAACAATAAATTTAAATAAATTAGGTACTATTACAAGCTAAAATCTTACTTAAAGCAGCCATATTATCTTCAGTTACTCCAGAACCATTGTCAGAAACTTCTATAAGATCTATACCATAGTTCTTAAGGCGAATATCAACATTTGTTGCCCCAGCATCCAGAGAATTTTCTAAAAGCTCTTTCACAGCAACCGCTAAGCTAAGAACAACCTATAGGCATAACATTTAAGTAAGGGTTACCTAAATTGTTTAAAATCTATAAAAATTAAATTAAAAAATCAACATTTTACGTTCATACCTGCCCAGAACATATTTTATGCACCGTATCCCTGTTTATAGGTTTTATATTTTCTTGATTCATGATTAACAAAGTTCAAAAAACGTTTTCTATTTATCTATATATAATAAAAGATTTGATTTCCTTAGAAAAAATAGTCAATAGAATCTCGATTCTCGCGCGCCGCGCCCGAACATCAAATTACAAAATTCTAAATATTCACAGAGCAGAGTAGTAATCCACAGATAATTCTTTAACTGTCTCCAAGACACAATACTACTGTAGTCTTTAGCAGGGAAGTGGGAATAAATAGAGCGTTCCGTCAAATGGACAGTCCACCATACCAAGTGTGCACGACGAGACCTGCTCTTCTGTTAATAATCCTCGACGACGAAAATGTTTCTTTTTTGGGGGACAAATACATTCTCGTAAGAACTGCCCCGCATTTATAATAATAATAATCGTTTATTTTCCAAGTGGTGCAGTGGTTAGATCGATCAATTACAAATATTCGCACAATCAACCATATATAAATAGGCATGCAAATGTCAAATTAATTGTTACAATGTCTTATTATGAATATAAAATAATTTCAAAGTTAAATGATTTACAAACGGTGTCAAATCTATGGTCTAAATAATCGCCTACGCTTAAAGGCACTTTGGCTTTAAAAATTTAATCACCTTTCCCATCAAAGAATTACATAGCAGTGATCTATAACTTTTAGGAACGTGATTTAATAGTTTTATAGTCATTGCGTAACAATTTTTGAAGTGAAATTTCTTTATCGACGTTGAAAAAAATGTACCGTCACATTTTTCGGTTACTCGTCATATTTTACCGTACGCGTTTTCTTGTCGCCACGGTTAATTCGAAGAGATTCGAAGCCGATAGAATAATAACGGTAATAATTATATTACAATTAATGAAACTCTGTATTAATCTTAAGGTAAATTGAAATAATTGTATTATATGGATTTATGTTAATGATTATAAAAGCCTTTTGTTAAACTTAAAAACTAATTTAACTTTATTTAACCAATTTCTGTAAAGTAGATCATAAATTGCACTCCATATGAAATAATGTTTAGACACCCACGAAAATCTACTAACGGTACTTCTGTTCCAACGTGGTTTACAAATTCAGGACAAGTATTGATGAAGAAATTTAATCGTACTTGAAGAGGTTGAATTATATATTGTTGTTGAATCCCAAACACAGCAATCCTGAGTTTTCTTACTTTGGGTTTAGAAGGGGAAGATCTGTGAATAGATAATGAACACATGATTATCATAATGTCGCAGAACCACTTCCGGAAACAGAAAACCAAAACTTGGAGATTTCTTCATCTAATGAAACGGGACCTGTGGTACTTGATAATAGCAGAGAGCTAGAGACCAAGTAACCATCATCACCACCGCCAGAGCCAACACTTCGTAGATCTGGCCGCGTCCGTAGAACACCAGAATTGTTAAAAGTGCGAGAGAAGTTGTTTTAAAATAGTGCGAGAGAATAAATTATCAATTTACACATTTAAATATAATTTAATGGTCATTATTACATATAACAGTACCTGGTTATTATATAGACACCGGACTTCCTTACATTTTTAATTTTTATCTTTTTTTTTCCCTCTTGTTATGGCTTTTATTTATGCCAACTGGGCACAAGGTACTTCGCCAGTGTCGTGTAGATGGAGAAGACACGAAGGAGATTGATCGGTAAAAATAATAATTAAGCTATTTTTTTTATTTTGAATATGCATAAAAAAATAGTTGAAATTGGATTGTTAGTTTTGAGACAGCACAGACAACACAAATATGAGTAAAAGCATTATTAAATACTGTTTACTATTTATGAAGAATTTTTATATATTACACTTTAATTCTACTGCTTTCTATATATTTACATAAAAATCTACAATATGATGAATAATATCCTACATAAAGCGGATAAGTTAGTTTGGGACAATTAAATAGTATGTGAGATACAGTGCCTTCATCCAAGCCACACACACATATATAGTGATCCCTAATCCGGAGCTTGGCTCCAGGGATTAGGGATTAGCATGTCCAAGACGCAGACGCGAGATTGTAGATGTAATCCAGCGATTTGCATTTCGATAATAACAAAACCAGGGTTGTTTTGGTATGTTTGGTTGGATGGAAGCATAAAACTTACCCTTAACCGATTTGGAGTCATTCCAAAATGTCTTCCACGTTCTGTCCAGATATATCTTTGCAAGAGAACAAAGATCCTGAGCTGAATTTTTAAAATGATCTAGAGAACCTGACTCAACAGCTGCTTTGGCACATGAATCAGCAGTCTCGTTCCCTGGGATACCTGAGTGGGTAGGAATCCAAACTAGTATGATAGACAATCCTTTTTGATTACAAGAGAGCAGAGTCTCCCTGATTTTTAGTATAATAGGAAAACGTGATTTGCTACGAAATGGGTTCTCTTTAATGGACATTAAACAACTTAAAGAGTCTGTCAAAATAGCTGTCTGTTGTATGTTATGGGAGTGTGCAAATAGGATTGCTTCCAATATAGCTGTGACCTCTCCTGTGAACACTGAAGACTCGGGAGGACTTTTAAATTTCAGGATAATTCTATACCGAGGAACCCAACAGGCAGCACCAACACAGCCATCTGGAGACAGCTTTGATGCGTCAGTGTAAATAAGAAGATGATTTGACCAATTTTGATTAATATAGCTTTGTAATTTGATGATGGTATCTGGGGCTCCTTTGATCAGACCAAGGTCTGTGATGATGGGAGGTTTGTATACCAGGGCTTTATAAGGAGTAGAATATAGGGGATTTGTTGGAAAAGATATCATGGGGTTAGGGAGGCTGGTGTACTTTAGATAACTATCGAGCAGATAGGAAGAGGAGTTGCGGGTGCAAGGAGCTTGTGATAGTCGGGTTAATCGATGCCAAAGAGGGTGCGATGATATCTGTAACATCTTGCTAACAAAGCCGTCACATAAATACTGCCGGCGGATGTGTAGAGGAGGATTAACACACTCAACCTGCAAAGCATTAGTAGGGGAGGATTTCATTGCACCTAGAATGATTCTTAGGCACCTATACTGAATTTTGTTTAATTTTCCAGCAGCTGATTTGTTAAAGGGATCCAGAACAAACATACAGTAATCCATATGACTACGTACTAAGGCATTATACAATAACTTTAAAGAATAGGGGTGAGCACCCCACCAAACCCCCGCTACTGCTCTTAGTACGTTAATACCTTTTTCACATTTTTTATTGTGTTCAGAGTGGGCAATTCCGTTCAGCCGATTGTCTAAATAAAAACCTAAAATTTTTACTTTATCTGTCAGGTTGATTGCTTGATTTTCAAATGAAATGAGTAGAGTAGGAATGTATCTCTTCCTTGTAAAAACCACTGCCTGAGATTTGCCAGCTGACAGGGGCAAGCCGTGGTCAGACAACCACTGGCCTAGATAATGCAAAGCAGAATTGATACGACAGGATACTTCCCCTATACTGCCTGAGCTGTGATAGAGGACAATATCATCAGCATATTGTAAGATATTGGTTACAGACAGTTCGAGGTCGTGGGTATAAATGCTATAGAGCTGAGAGGGCTGAGAACTGAGCCTTGAGGGAGACCTTTCCAGACTAGTCTGGGGGGAAGAGAGGTATTCTGATGCTTTATCAGAATAGATCTGCAAAATAGCAGATTACATATGAGATGAACCATCCTCGAAGGTACGCATTGTCATATGCAGAAGCAATATCAAGAAACACACCCACAAGGTACTCTCCTTTTGTAAAGGCTAGGCGAATGTCTGTTGTCAGTATACTGAGGCTGTCTGTGGTACTCAAACCCCTCCGGAACCCAAATTGGGAGGAGGGGAGAATATTTCTACTTTCCATGAACCATTCCAGTCGGTTTTTAAGAAGGTGTTCTGTTACTTAAGCTAAAGTAGATGACAAAGCTATGGGTCGATATGAATTTGAATCTGAAGGGATTTTTCCAGGTTTGAGAATAGGAATGACTATTTGAGATGTCCAAGATGCCGGTATAATACCAGTTTCAAAACATTTGTTTATTATTTTAAGGTAGTAAAGTTTAGCTTTGTCATTTAGTCTAGCCAGGAAGGAATATGGAACGCCATCTTCCCCTGGAGTCGAATCTTTGAGACCATGAAGAGCGATTTGAAGCTCAGAGAAAGAAAAGGGAGCATCCAATTCATCGGAAGCTGGAGCTGGCATAGAACTCAGAAATGAGTCCACATAGGGAACGAAAGGTGGAGCCAATGAAGCATCAACATGGTTCAGGGAACGACGGTATCTCCTCACATTTGACCACACAATAGTGGATGGAGAGCGAGGGCTAAGGGATTCACAAAATTGTATCCAACTAGATCTTTTTTTTTCGATACTAACCTTTTAATTTTAGCATCAAGCCTCTGATAATTATTAAAGTTCTCTTGAGACATACAAGCTGAGTAAGATTTCTCTGCAGCCCTTCTCTTACCAAACAAATCGCTGCATTCATCATCCCACCAGGGAGAGGAAAGCAGCAGATTTTTAGGAGAGTGCTTTTTGGGGATCTGATAATCGGCCGAAGATTTGAGAGAATTTAAAAATAGATCAAAGCAAGACAAGACATTTTCTTCACGTTCCAAATCCGGCAGAGAGTCTACCATACAATCAACGGATTGGGCATACTCTTTCCAGTTTGCTTTTTTGAGTTTATATTTCAAAAGGGGGTTGTGGTAAGAGAGGGGTAAGGATTTGTTGTTCAATGTAATAAGTATGGGAAAATGATCACTGCGATAGGTGGACTCAAGGGCGTTCCAAGTAAGTTGCGAGGCCAGGTTAGGGGAGCAGAGGATGAGATCCACTGCAGATTTGGGATTCTGATTAGGGTATACCCTGCGAGTTGGGGAGCCATCATTGAGGATACAGAGATTGACAACGTCGAGTAAGTCAATCAGCAGTGGAGCAAACCTATCACAAGCGTGGCACCCCCACATAGTGTGATGGGTATTAAAGTCACCCATGGCTATGATAGGGCTGGGAAGGGATGATAAAATTGATTGTATCTCGGGAAGAACAGAAGGAGAAGGGTGAGGAATATACAAAGATACAAAAGAAATATCTAAGGTACGAACAGCAACAGCAGCAAGTTCGCTATGGGTAGGAAGAGGAATTTGGGAGAAAGGGAGGGAATGCCGTACAAAGACAGCACTGCCCGCATACCCATCATTCCTGTCATCCCTCAGACAGGAGAAACCAGGTACCCGAAATCGGTAACCAGGTCTCAGCCATGTCTCCGAGATGGCAACAATTGTGGGTTTATGGAGGTTTATGAGGGAGATCAATTCGTGTTTTCTTGAACGTAAGCTTTTACTATTCCATTGAATTAGGGTTATTGGGTCCGTTTTGTAATAATTTAAAGAGTTGGGATAGGTTTTTGGCAACGTTGGGCGGTAAGGGAATTTCGCTACATGGGGCGACAATACTGAGAAGGAATTCAGAAATAAATTCTAACATTTTGCCCTGAGAGGGAAGGGTGTCAACATTATTGTTGAGAGCACAACCATTTGGGAGAGATGAGGAACACTCACCAACAATAGTCTGGTGAGCTGTTCTATCGTACCCCTTTGCTAGAGAAGCTTGGGGACGAGAGGAGCGATAGATTGTTTGGCGATAGGAAGTTTTGGTAGGAGTTTGGGCTGTTTGAGGAGATCTTAGAGAATAGACAGGAGGGGTAAACATTTCTTTTGTTATCTCAGCATATGAACGTCGGACAGGTGGAAACTGAATTGCTGCTTCAATGTATGAGATATTGTTCTGGGACATCACCATTTTTATGGATTGCTGTCGAGTAAATTCTGGACAGCCCTTGTCAGAAGCAAAATGTTTACCTGAGCAATGTAGACATGTGGATGTTTCTAAGGTGACTTCGCACGTATCACCTGTATGGGGCTGAGCACACCTGTAACATCTAGGCTTAGATCGGCAGACCGATTTGATATGACCAAAACGGCAGCAGTTCAGGCACTGTATGGTTGGAAGTTTGTAAGTTTCGACAGGGAGGGAAGTGTGGTAAGAGTAAATCTTAGAAGGGAGCATTTGTCCCCTGAAGGTAAGGACAACAGATTGGGTAGGCACCCAGGTGGTGACACCCTCAGTAACTGATTTTCGATTCAGTCGCCTTGACTTTAACACCTCACCACATCCAGGAGGAAGCTCTAATGAATCAACGAGTTCGTCCATTGACCAGTCCACCGGTACACCTTTGACCAACCCCATTCTGGTTATGTTATAAGAAGGAATAATAGTTTTAAACTTGCACATAGCGAGAATCGGGTTAACCAGAAAATTGTTGGCAGCTTCAGCAGAAGAGAACTCAACGGTAATTTTATTACGGCCTACATTTTTTACACCACCGTGTATGACAGAACTAATTTTGTGCTTATGCATAAACTGACCGAATGTAATAGCACGTAACGAGGTTCCAGAAGATGGGTCCTCTACTTCCCGGGAAACTTGGACAATGAATGGACCTTTATCATCATTACGAGTACGATCGAGGGCCATCGGAAAAGGAGGGGTGGACATATAGGTGTTGAACAGACGGGTTCGCCTGAGTGGGATCCGTAATTGTTTTTTTAAAGGAAGGCATATTTCTCTCCTCACCTTGTCGTTTGCGAGACGTAGAAAAGGTTCCCGGGTCGGGAGGTTCGGGGTCAGGATCCATTTTACTGGAACTGCAGCGACTATATAAGTTTAAATTTTATACTTTACCAGCACCAATAGGGTTAGTTTTGTGAAGATAGAACAATAACAACTATTTTAGCTTTGGAAAATCACAGAAACACCGAAAAAAAAACACTAAAATCTCACTGACACGTTCGTCAACCATCCACCTCACCATTTCAAATTTTTATGGCACAGTATGATTAAACCCGTAATATAGTCAAAATAACAGTCGACGCATGGCAAATAATTATTTATTGACACTTGACAATTTACCAAACTCTCCTTTTTTTTTAATGGAATCTCGCTGTTGGCCTTAAGGGCCTTTACAGTTCAGCTCGGGCTGTTTTGGCGAGCGTAGCTCGGCCAGAATGGCGTTTTATCCCGCGGCTAGCGCAAGGGCGTCTCCTGTGAGACTCGAACCTCGGCTTGGGCCGTCGCGGGGCGGTCAATCGCCTGAAGGGCAGGACGGAAGCTCACTGGAGTGAGCGAAGTGCGATGTAAAGGTCATCGCCTTCCCCGGTGAAGGCGGTTTTTTACCCTAATCTGTGATTGGCTATTTTTATTATTTTTGGCCGCGCGGGCGGCTTTTAATTTATCGTTTGCTACGGTAATCGGATCATCCGGATCCGTTAGTATGTGTCGGGGCCTCCTACGAGCCTTTTTTCTCGGGAAGGGGTAATAGTTGATGCTATTACGCACCAGCGGATGGGCATGGTGTTTAGCTTTGTCAAAGTGGCGTGTGGACGCCAACTTCATCCATTGGGCTATGGTAGGGAGCCAAACTCTCCACTAAAACACTGACTTTATATATCTGTATTTTGCAGTGTTACCAGTTCAGAGTCTTTTTCCCTAGATTTAGGGGTTTCTCAACCGAGTTAGGGTCAGAATAGGGGGAAAGAATATTTGGGGGTTTTTAAGGGGAAATTTTTGGGGAATTTAATTTTTTTTTCGTATTTCGTTCCTGATCTTGGAAGTAAATTGAAGTAAGAAAGATGGTGGTGTGGTGTTAACCTTACAAATTATATATTCATTTAACCAAAAACCAAATAAAACTTGAACCTGTCAATCCATTTTCTATTACTTTGCGTAATGCCTATCATTTCCCAACAATCCCATCATGACCACCGCTTTAAAAAGCCGAGCCATGCCCCATTTGGGCATCCTAGGGGATATCTGGGGGAAATCAAATTAGTCTAGGGTACATCGCCAAGACCATCTGGCAACACTGGTATTTTGTGATCGGCTAATTCTCGGAAAAGTCGAGAGTATTTTGTATATTCTGTTTTTGTATTTTAAATATTAGTGGTAAATGTGTACCAAATAAAGCGATTTCAAGTCCCAGACAGTATTATTTCTAAAGATGTCTCTTAATACCGCTCATGCAGATCATGGTGTACTCATACACGCCGGAGAATGGTATGTTTCTGCGTCATCGCTTTGTATGTTCACTATTTACTTTGATTAGCAGGTCTATATAGGCTATATAGCTATAATATATTATTTACCAAATTACTTTTATACAATTAATAATTTCCAGCTTTACTTGTTTGTTTGACCTTTTAATTTTTTTTACCACGTCAAAAACCATTATCTCTTAAAAATTTTCAAGAACTATAAAAAAATTAAATGCTGTTAAAAACTCAATATCTTTTTTAAATTTATATAGTTTACCTAATGTAAGATCAATAATAATGGTGCAATAATAATGAGTCACCCTACTCAGTAGTGTTTTACCGCAATTTTTTAAGGTAATGTATTTAATAATTCACTAAGTATTAATATATACTTTAAAACACATGTACTTCCTTATATTTTTAATATAGCTTGTTGGTTGTCTGGTGTGATTGAAATCAACAAGCCTATAAGTTGTAATATCCGACTAATTGGCTCTTAAAATAATTCTGTTAGCATTTTTGTTACTATATTTTTCTTAATGTAGTAAAATAATAAAAGAGCTTCGAAAACTCAATATTAAAACTTCATAAGGATTAATAATCAATAGAACTGCTTATAAAAATTAAATTCTGCTTATTTCAGTATCATATTGTTCTCTGACAATGTGACAATGTTTTAATTTTTTTTACCACGTCAAAAACCATTATCTCTTAAAAATTTTCAAGAACTATAAAAAAATTAAATGCTGTTAAAAACTCAATATCTTTTTTAAATTTATATAGTTTACCTAATGTAAGATCAATAATAATGGTGCAATAATAATGAGTCACCCTACTCAGTAGTGTTTTACCGCAATTTTTTAAGGTAATGTATTTAATAATTCACTAAGTATTAATATATACTTTAAAACACATGTACTTCCTTATATTTTTAATATAGCTTGTTGGTTGTCTGGTGTGATTGAAATCAACAAGCCTATAAGTTGTAATATCCGACTAATTGGCTCTTAAAATAATTCTGTTAGCATTTTTGTTACTATATTTTTCTTAATGTAGTAAAATAATAAAAGAGCTTCGAAAACTCAATATTAAAACTTCATAAGGATTAATAATCAATAGAACTGCTTATAAAAATTAAATTCTGCTTATTTCAGTATCATATTGTTCTCTGACAATGTGACCTTGGAATTTTACGGCAATGACACCCCACAGTTCAAAGGTCCCAAAAATGGACGTATGTACCTTACAACGCACAGGATGATATATAACTCTAAAAATAATACTGATACAGTGAGATCTTTCAGTTTCCCATTTGTTGCATTGCAAGATGTAAGTGATCTGTAAACTTTATTTTAGTTTAATATCTATTACTGCTTAATAATAAATTGACAATGTTGTGAGTAGACCTTTTTTCTGGTGTAGTTTAGTTCGCAGTTAGGTGATTTCCTTTACTTTTTAATCTTATTCTAAAATATCACTATTTTATATTGAGACACTTATTTTACATTTATTGAGATTTATAGACGTAATTTTTTTTAGGTAACAGTTGAACAACCAATGTTTAGTGCAAATTATATCAAGGGAAAAATACATGCTCAACCAAATGGAAATTTTGTTGGTGAAGTGAAGTTTAAGATCACATTTAAATCTGGTGGGGCAATTGAATTTGGAACGGCAATGCTCAAAGCTGCACATTTGGGTATAATTGTTACTTATAATAACACTTATCAGGATTTATCTTACTGAGACTAGATATTATTTATGCATAACAATGATAAGAATATACAGTTGCTATCAGTTTTGTTCCATGTAGTTGTTTAAATATTTAATTAACTCTATCTATATATATATGTTGCAGCCAGCTTAATTAGCCATTCAATTAACAGCCTAGCCTTTTAACGAAACGGCGCCGTTTAACTAGCGCCCTGAAAGATATTCAGCCAGTTGATCAAACGGCTAGGCAGATGACTTGGATTGATGAGATTTCATTACTTGCCTAGCCTGTTAACTGTTAAACAATTTTAAATTCTTTAAGCATACTTTATATTACATACATATAAATTATGCTTAAAGAATTTAAAATTCGGTTGGTCCCAGTTCTGTCATAAATGGAAATAATGATTAAAACAAAAGTACTGATTAGTTTTTAATTAGTGATATTTCAATTTATAGTACATTAATTAAGGATAGAAATAGCATAAAATTATCCTTCCTTGTGCGATAGTCTATCGCAGCACGCACCATATTCATGTCGATTTCAATGACTACTTTTTTTAAAGATGACTTCAGACTCCAAAATTGTATGGCTTTTATCACATATATTCCTCTAAGATCTGCCTAATTGTATAGTCTTTTATTAAGGTCCAGACTGGAGGAAGGCCAATCCTCATGTCTAATTAAGTCAATGTTTTGATGCTGAAACCAGGCTAGAGTGGTCTTGGCTTTGTGTACAGGCGCAGAGTTCTGCTGGAACACGAAGTGATGTGACGCAAATTAGCGTGCTGGGCACCTGCCCCTGAGACGGTTTTGCAGTGGTTTTGACCCCCCTTTTCGCAAATGAACCTCAGTTGGCTCGTAATAGGACATTCCCAACTAGACCATTACTGATGATGGATGATATCCATGTTGCACCCTCAGAACTTTATTTCCAGCTTCTTCACAACTCCTAGCATATACTTTATTATTCTGTTTATTGTACTTCTTCTCTTCAATATCGAAAACTGTTTCGTCCGTAAAGAGGATATTAGGGTATCGGTTTTTCATGTACCGCTTTAGCAACACTCGCGATCCCTTAAGCCTTATTGCTTTTAGACGAGCATTAGGTAAGTGCACAATCTTTTTTTGTATGCTCGTAGGCCAAGATCTTCAATTAAAACCTTTTTTTATTGTTTTCCTACTGACATCCATCTGGAAAGCCATCAACTACTGTTTTCGGGGAAGGATTTCTTGCTATCCACGCCTTGATAGCTTTGATTACTGCTGGTGTTCTTGCGGAGCTTGGCCGAACAGTTCTTTTCATGTCCTCAACACTGGAGACTTCATTACCTATCAATAGTACGGTACACAAACCTATGCGTTATATTGAAATTTTTGAGCAACTTAAAAATGGTCCTCGGCGAGTTCCCACAGCGGTGCAACGCCATATCAACTATTCGGTTTTAGGTTTTACTCCATCGTGAAAAATTACGGAGAGTGATTTTTTATTTTAAAACAATAGTCAAACATTAAAAAATATCATTCAATCATTTTTTTATAAAATCATGTTTTTGAAATTTAAAAATAATGTGCCAGTGGCAGAACTTTAGACCAACTACGTATATATATAATAAACTATCAAACAATACGATAATCTTGATTGATGATTGGTGCAATGCTGTCAAGATTATAATTAACCGAAAGTATCAACCATAACCACTGTTCAAGGGTGTGCGATATTTCTTTTTACTAATAAATACTCGAATCCTTTTCAGCATCCCGTCACTCCACCCCGAATGCTCCCCCGCCGCCCTACACTCCACCCAGTGGGCCATGGTACGCAGCTGCGCCTCCCGCTTACGCCCCACCACCACAAGGTTACTATGGCTGGGTCCCACCTTACTCTGTAAGTATAACCTATTTTCTGAGCCACCACCCATTTTAAATAATTTTATGCTTTCAGCCACTATCGATGTAGGGCATTCAGTGCCTGGTTCGTCGTTATTGGAATTTTGAACTCCGTTTTCATTTACCAGCTACGTAGTAAAAACATTTTAAACAGATATATTCAACTTATTCATTTTTATGAACATTCCGAAACGACGCAAATGTTTTTATTATTAAGTATTTTAAGTCTGGGCTATGACTGTCAGTATGTTTGTGTTTTTTTTTCTTTCCAAGGAGAATGTATTGCATTGTTACTATTTATTGTACATATAAGACATAAATCATGAACTGATTACCGTAATATGTCTTATTACAGGCGTTTCCCGACCAACCAGCACCAAACTCTGTATTTGTATCAAACAGTCCCCCTCCATACCCTGGCGTGATGGGTGCTGCATACCCGCCAGGTACCGGATTCTCGGGCAGTGATGCAACAGGTGGGTCCGGATATCCCAACGCACCACCAAGTTACCCGGGTAACGGAAATCCGCCCGGATATCCGGGTAACAATCCACCCGCGGCAGGTTTTGCTGGAGGTTTTGTACCTCCACCTGGAATGTCTTCAAGTGGTAAGTTCTGATTTATTATTTAGCACATGTGAATTTTAATTATAAACTAATTATAATGAAAAAAAAAACAATGCACAACTGTTACATTTATGAGATGAGAATTTTGCAACTTGGTAATGAAATTATTTCAGCGGATATAATTTCTAACGTTTAATTTAATCAAATTTCATTAACGGATATCATGTGTGCTATAAAATACAGTTTTTTTTTCTAGTTAGAATACATTGATTGACAATTATTGCAGGTCTATATGTTTATTATCCTTTATGGTGTTATATATGGTAAATTTTATTATATTTTGACATGTTTGACACTCATACCATAACTTATGAAATATTTGTAAATTAATACTTTTTTGTGCTAGCTGAAGTAGATAAATAATTAACTAAGATTAACATAGCCATAGCTCACTAGTGTGCATATAAATTGGGTTATTTTGTGTATATGTATATCGTATTGTTATGTAAGTTGCAGTAGAGTTGTTAAAAAATTTCAGAAGCTAAAGCCGCTGAAGCTGCGCAAAGCGCTTATTATGATCCCAACAGACCGCAAACAGCCTATGTTCCACCTTCATACAATGTGAGTAATATAGTATTAATTGTTTTAGTAGTATTGATTGGTACATTAAGATAACAAATTTATTAAGACATTTCATATGTGATTGGCTCTCAGGATAATTAATTTCAATTTAAAAGATATCAAAGATGAAGATGAAGATGAAGATGAATTATATTGTAGTATATATTTTCTTATCAATGAATCAATCAAATCAACCTTTAATTTGATAAAAAAAAATTGTATAGTACTTCCGCCACGCCCTAACTTACAAAGGAATAGACAAAAATTTAAAAAAAGTTATCTTATTTAAAATGATTCTATAGTGTTATTTATAAAAAGCTTGTATTTCAATTTTTTTTATTCTTTTGATTACTTACCTATTTTAAAGACTACTTTTTTCTTACAGGACCAACCCCCAACCTATCAGGAATCAACGTCGAAAAAAGAGAACTAAACCACTGTCCACACTTTCACATGAATCAGCCACGGCGCCAAATAACATTTGCACACAAACCAGAGAAAAAGCATTATCCATAAAATGTTAGCCTTATATATATATCATACATTTACTCCAAACAATTGCTTTAAAAAGGTGGTACCCCATTTTTAAATATAACCCTTGTGTACTCTATTATTCTGATGGACGGACTTGTATCCATGGTCATGTAAAAAGTTAATTAAAAAATAACCCTTATTCACAAGGAATAAATCAATCTTGTTACACTTTTTACCCTTTAAACATAAATCAACAGGAGGTAGATGTGGGAACAGTGTGTGACATGATTAAGTATTTCTTAATAAGGGAGATAAAAATGAATTTTTGGCCAAATTCGCTGATTTTTTGATAATAATGGATATATTATTATTGATTAAGCCACTATTAAAAAGGGTTTGAACGCATCCTTATAATCAGTCCTATATACTTGCTATGTAATTGGTCTTCGAAGGCTTAAATGTTGTCATTTATTTTAACCTACTAAATTAAAAGAAGGTATTATTGTTAAACTGCATTGTTATGATATTCAAATGGTTTTACATTCCCAAAAATTTCTATAAATATGGCTGTGTAAGATCTCAAAGTATTATTTCTGAAGGCATAGCTTCAATTATTGGCCATAATGCATATAATCAAGTAAAATATATTGCCTTATAGATGTACAATGATTATAAAAGATATTTAATTCATAAATTCTATTGTATAAGATTATAGATGTTTTAATAAATGTATTATTATGAATGTTGATAGTTTCATTGTGTTAATTGCCAAATAGCTTAAAAAGATCTTAATTATTTAATGATGGATCTAATAAAAATATCATAAGCAAACCGTATTTCATAAATGTTTTAATTTATTATTATAATAAAAATAATAATAATAATAAATAAATGTTCCAATACTAGATAAAGAAGAAATATATCTATATAGATCGCAGAATTGAGAGTGTAACTATGTATCTTGCTATTATGTGATGTACAGTAATAATTGTGTTCTATGGATGTGTAACTGTCCATCACAAAAAGAAGATTAGATATGTCAACATTGAATAAAGAAAATCAATAAGTCTGTCAGAAATTGAAAATTTTTGTGTCAAAAAAAAAGCAAAATATCAGAGTAATATGATTTAATTTCCATCGTAACATTTAATAGAATGGGTAAGTAATTGTACAGTTTAATGGTACAGCTTTGTACAAAAAGCCATGTAGATAAGCCTAAACCTAACTTGCCACTGGAAACTTTTAATACAAAAGTTCAATTAAGAATTTGTTAAATTTAGCCAAAAAGGTATTGAACTTTTGTACAAAGTTGTAATTTTATATCTTGTATTATTATTTATTTTGTATTTTTTTTTCTTATCTAGACTAAAAATTGGCACTGGTGATTCAGACATCCTGAAATACCCCTACCATGAGTCATTACTGTAAGTAACTTAAATAAATATGCTAGATAAGTAAACCTTGTATTTTTTTGCGTGATATTGTGTCAGTGAAAGAGAAAAAAGTGGATACTTTTTAAGGTAAGTTACCGTGAATTCTTTAAAACTATAGATTTTTAGTGGCAAGTTACCTGCAGGCTTGGTATTGTGAAATTTTATAGTAGAAGCTTAAAAAAAATATCAGCTCATTGATTTTTTGTATTGCAGAGTAACATTTTTGGCACCAATGTCTCATCCGCCCTGTACGCCGTCGGCGTCATGTATCCCCATCCGATGTCACCCTACTCCACCACCATGCCAAAATCCCGAAAAATGCCTCAAGAAAACCAAATCGAAAGGCATAAAGCCATGCCGGAGCGCGGTATCCATCATGTCAACTCGCTCTAAAGCTAAATGCGGCAGTTGTGGAAAATTAAAAAGTTCCGACCCGCGAAGCGTAAAGGAAGTAGAAAAGTTCCTCAGTAGAAAGTCAAAAGAAGCGAAAATGAAAAAGAATGATCGCCTACATGGAGGCAACTCCTACCTTAACTACACCAAAAAGAAAGGGTCGCCGAGATCAGAAGCTGATTGCTGTCTTGGCAAGGGTCATCGAGGGAGAGTGTCCAGAGGGCGGAAATGTTGTACAATTTTGTAACTTCTGGTTTTTCAAACAAATTTGTAGATCTCATAAATATTTGATTTTAAGCTATGTAACTGTTAAAATAAACTTTTCATCAACTAATTATAGTCGTATTTTTTATAACTTTTCGAAAGAAGAATTTTTTGACTAATACAAAAATTTATTATTGAAGTTAAATAATTAATTTTTCTAATCGTGTTCTATCATTGCAGCTACAAAGAGTATTAAACCATGTATATCAGCGCCAACATGCAGTGTTCACAAGCATAGACCTCGACCTCCACCTTGTCAAGACCCCGAGAAATGTTATAAAAAATGTAGCAAAGCAAAAAGAAAATGCCCTAGTGCTACTGACACTGTAAGCAGGATAGGTACACCTTGTGAATGCGCTAGAGTTCAGTCAAAGGATTCTCGCATAAGCAATAAATATAGTAATAAAACTCATAAAAAGCGAATACAAAAAGTATATAATCGGCGATCAACAGAATCTCGTTGGAGACAAAAGAAGAAATGTTGCACCATTTTGTAATTTATAGAGCACTGAATTAAACTTATTACTTATCATAAGCATTTTTTTTACAGTATGTCGTTGTCAGTTAATAACAAGCAACCAACCAGGTGGCCGTTTAGGTCCTTTAAGTTTATATTAGTTATGTTATATTTCGTATCTCAAGAACACAAGTGAAAATCTCGTCTTGAGTGCTGTCTAATATGTAATATTTCACAGAAAATTTTATTTTTCATTAGTATCTCGTTACAGACGTCATATCAACATATTTTGCTTTGAGGATGAATTCTCGATTACAAATTATTATTTTATCTAGAGATAACTAAACGTGGTCAAAAAGGGTATGACAACTTCTTTTAATTTTTTGAATAACGGGGCATACAGGCGTATGGAGGGCCTCCAGTTATTGGAGACTCACATGATGTTAAGTGATACCGAATAATTTGCGAGCCTTTAAGAATTGGTACAGATACCGGCAAACTACTTGAGCATTAAACAAAGGAGTGGGGGTTTACGCATTTACGAGCAAAAAAAGTGTAACTATTCTATTTAACTGTAGAATACTTTTTATGTAGATAACTTTTAAAAATATTTTTAATTTTTGTAGATTGTTGGTGTTAATGAGATATTATTGTGAGTTGTTAAATGTAATTTTTACTATCTTCTTAAATATGATAACAAGAAATGAAAACGGCCAAGTGCGATTTAAGCCATAACACGAAAAATTAATTAAAGAATATATTTATTAATAATACAAAATTATATGTTTTGTTGAAGGACCCTACGTCGCATCGGTTTGGAAATACTTTAGTGGCAGCTGGTTCCACATAGTGATGGAATGCGGCAAAATCTGCTTTAAAAAACGTTCAGTTGTGGAAAATTTATCGTCTAATTGTTCTTTTAATTTGAAGCGCGTATTTAAAATTTGGCCTGTCAAAGCATTTGCCAAAACTGTTCATTAAGAGAAAATTAAAAAAGAACTATAAACAGATAAACAGACCAGCATACCTCATAGTTTGTAGGCACAAATTTGGAAATACAACATACAAAATGTAATGTAGACAATATTATTTATTTTGTTTTGCTTTATTTAATTTATACTACATTAAATAATTATTATACTATCTGTGGATTAACCATTTTTTTATTAATTTGATCAGTGATACAAGTATTTTAGTCGGATGTGGATAAAACTCCGCTACAATGTTGCCAGGCTAAGTAGCTTTGAGTATTTACGTATGTAAAATCTCTACTCATCGTTACTTCATTATATTCGACAGTAATCTTTATGTTCAATATGAAGAATATAAAGGTTTACTTTGTGAATAAATTTATTGCAGCTATCCATTCTTCCAGACTCTAGCTTATATAACATAAATATAAACACAGAAGTCTTTTTAAAAATTGTTTTGTTTGTTGAAATTTATATAAAGCCTACGCAAATTTACGGGATTAATCCATAAAAAGTTGACTCGCATCACTATTATTTTTTTAATTTGAGCTCTGGCAACACATTTCATTAATAATATTCTGAACACCGATATCTCTGCTTCCGAAAATTGAAAAACACGGGGGTCGGGGAGTGAAGTGCGGTGAAGCTACGAGCGGCTTCAGTGATGTGTATAAAATTTAATTATTAGTATATTCGATACAAAATTATCTTATCGAGATTTAAAAGCAAGATTTCAGTTGCTTCTTGTAACAATTTAACAGGTACTATCGTATTTAACGTCTTACATATACTTTCATCTAAAATTCCATAAGCTTTCGAATATCTTGTCTACCCACTGACTGTTTGTGTTTTAAGGTGTGGAAATTTAACAAGATACATATCGTAGAAAATATATAAAGGTTTATATATGTGGTGAAAAGTGAGAAATTGTGTTAAAATACTATTTGTTATGTGGTTTATTCTTGTTCTGATGTGGCAAACCGGATTGCACCTAAGTGGAGAAAACGTGACGCTGTTATAAGGTCAGCGTAGCTTTTCTAATTTCTATTGGTTTACTATCTGATTTTGCATATAAACATTATTATAATAGCGGATTTTTAAGTCGGTTTTCTACCGATGTTTGTTGCTTTTACGCCTTGCTTTATTATATCGATTTTAATATTACTAATATAGAAGTTAAGATACCCAGTAAAGATCTAGTTTATATACAAAAATAAAAAAAAATAAGGATACATTTATAAAAGACATTTTCAAATGTATAAAACATATTTAAACCGCTCTTTACCTCGCCTCATATTATTAGTCAGGAATGATTAAAATATCTACATATTATTTGTGTAGAATTATTAAAAAATCCATTTTACATGTTTGTATTCAGTTCCAAGTCAAGCCAAGATTTATATTTTTCTGTTTTGTTATGCCAAATAATTAAATAGAAATAGTCCTCAAACTATATTCATTACCAATTTTATAATTCCAAAAACAAAAATTGAAATTGTTTATGTATTTATATTTCCATGAACAATATAGTTTAATGACTTCAAGAACTATTGTGATCTTTTTTTGCACCGTTTCCATTGTGATCAAAAATTCTCACAAAATAAAACTATAAACACCTTCGATTGAAGTTTTTGGAAAATAGGACGAACATTTATGAGTGAAATTTATACATGTCTAACATTTATTTAAACCCTGTATAGTGAAACATTTTATAGTTCAAGTACTATTGTAAAAGATTTCATAATAATATTCTATGCTGCTTATGGTCTATATTAATGACTAGTCCTACATTAATTAATAATTAAATAAATGTTTTTAAATTATAGAGAAATACACCTGGTATTACTACTATTGTAAAAATCTGCAAATAATTATACTTCTGCAAATGCAAGTTGTGATTTTGTGTTGGCCTTTTTTGGGCAACTTACATTGATTTATTTTCAGTTACAATGTTTACATGCCTAACCTACCATAGGGTAATGACTGAATTCCTAAACCACTAAGCTAACACCATTGCCTATAGGAATTTAATTATTGAATATTTTATATTTTTTACTAGTACATTATGGAAATTGTAAATTACATAAGGCTTTATAATGTTGATGATATTTATAGGGGAGTAGTAACATGATCAAGTGTTCAACGAGGCTACCCTACGCCCTCAATATTGCGCCCTCCACTCGATACCAATAAAATTCAAAGCAACGATTCTATATAGCGCGTTTTGATCTCAATATCATGTCGCTAAGCTCCAACATAGCTTACTTAGCCCATCTAGATATAAGAATACATTTAAAAATCAATTAGTAAGAGTTGACATTGCGTGTTTTTAATATTGTCTAGAAAAATAAATCTTTTTTATCAAACTTATATTGTGTTTTACGTATCGCAAATTTACGTTACGACCCAAAATACAAGTAGTCAATCCGTCAATTTTAACATAATGTTCATATAAAGAGTATAATAAAAAACACTTAATGAAAATTATTTTGGTTTCAGCTATTGGAAATTCAACAATATATATACTTGTATTAAATGGAACATTACATTTCACAATATCCTTATTATACAAGTTCTCAGATAATATTGTTTGTTTCTATTGTATTAAGCCGGTACGCACGCTTAGTTTACGACTGATAGAAATCTTGCGATTGTGCTCCAACAAGATTTCGCTTGAGAGAATGATAGAAAAATAATTGTTAGGCGGTTAAGTATATACCTAAAATTACTTAAATAGCAATTAAGATCGGCCGTGTTTGTCATAATCCATGCGCAGTCTACAAGTATGTACTTAAGTGCCTTCCAACTTCCAAGCTGCCGTCTCCATACGGCTCAGTAGGGCGAGACTACAGTGTACATGTATGATGTGTGCTGCTGTAGTGCTCTTAGCTCTAAAAAGAATGAACGTGATGTTA
Organism: Pieris brassicae; assembly: GCF_905147105.1. NCBI lineage: Eukaryota > Metazoa > Arthropoda > Insecta > Lepidoptera > Pieridae > Pieris > Pieris brassicae. Next base: position 3,845,105 of record NC_059669.1, read on the forward strand.
GTGATGAAGTATCGAGTCTAATGTTTCGGGCTCAGGATGCGTATTTTGTATTAGTCAGGACATAATCAACGTCTTCACTACATACTACATTATCTTTATAATTGTTTGTTTATTATGCTTTAATTTAAAAACTACGAAACTTGTTAAAAAATATAGTTCACATATTAACAATATCCATTATGTAATTTATACACTAAAATGAAAAGCGTAAAACAATACGTAACGGAATTTGCACCAGTCCACTTTTAATTGTAGGTACGTACCTACATCGCCGATATACTCTCGTTCTCTAATTTCGTTACATATAATTACTATTACTGATTTAAAATATGCGTTTGTACTTTCACAGAATCATGAATGGTCATTAATAGGAAATTATTTGGAAACTGTATATATCCTGGGATAGTTATTCAAGTAGTTTTAACGACCGTATTTATTTTATGTTGCCTACACATTAAACAAATTTAGCTTTTTCGTTATCCAAATAAAACATAGTGAATCATCGTGTTTAACCTTCGATCCCATTATGCAAATTATGTAGCAAATAATTTTATGTTATTGTGTAAAAATTTTATTATTAAAAGATTTTAAATTTAAAACTATTTGATATTCTCGCTGCAGAAAATGAGTAATTTAGTTAAGATTAGTTACGATAGAATCAAGTGCTTTCTAATATAAAACAACGCTTTGGTTTTTTTTTAAATCGCAAAAGTAGGTAAGGCAAGTATGTAATATGATCAATATTGTTGCTTATGCACGAAAATCTGAGTTCCACTTGAAAGTTGGAATAGTCGACGTTTACGTAGATTTTTCTCGGTTTCCTTCATAAATATTAATTAGTCTTACTTCAATCATGTTACTTTTTCTACTTGAATATTCGCGGTGAATACCTAACGTAAAGGTCGTCTCTTGGATAAATTTATAAATCAAACCAATTAACGCCATTGCGTTTGAATCCTTTTTACGTAACCGTACGTAATATTTCACTGATAACAAAGTTATTGTGGATTTTAACAATATTAAATGTCATACTGTGGTTTAAGTACTTTTTGACCGGAAGTGTCAATGAAGTATTAATTACGTGCATTTTTCGTGCAATGATGTCGAAACGGATTGAACACTAGTAGCGGCTGTATTGAATTTTAAGGTCATTTTACGTAATTCTATACGGAAAGTGAACACTGTTCAATACCTATTAAACGTATTCGTTAACCCTCATTGGATAAAAAATACAAAACAACTTCTTTTGTTATTATTATCGTTATTGTATTTGTTTTTTTTTACAAATATATCATTTAGGTAATTAAATGTTTAGATATTAATGAAATTACGCTTGTGTGGTTCTAAAATAATACAATATGAAAGTTCTTTGATTATGTTACATTAGCAATTCCCTTTTCTTTAAAATCTATATTGTAAATTGTAGGTATAAATTCAAGGAAATTAATATACTTACCTTTCCCTCGCAACATATTTATAAAAATATAATGTATGTATACAAAATAAGTGATAAGTTTGCTAGAATTACTGCAATTTTCGCGTAGGCACTAGAAGTCCTAAAGGCATCTAAAGTTTATAATTCTTTTTTGGGAAGAGGTATACTTTTCTTTAATAAAATTCCATAGGCTCTTTTATTTCTGACTTTTAATAAATGTACTAAAGAAAAGCTGTTTAAAAAGGCTTACTATAAAGTTAACGATTACCTAGTTGATAACTGGGACTAGTGCTAGACAGGCTAATAAATTTGTTTTACAATAAGTGTTGTTTGCCATTTTGATTGATGTGTGTAGCAACACTCTTTCTTCTTTGGCGATGAGTAGGCATGTCTACCGATTCAAATTTAATGACGTGGAATGAGTGATATCTTAACACTAATATAGTGAAGACATATGATCTTTTTGATAAATAATGCATATGCAAGTGCATCTTGCATCAAATTTAGGACCTTGTGACTAGTAGTTTGTGCTTTTAAGCTGCAGGCGTGATTAAAACTGACAGTTCCTTTAATACTATGTGTATAATATATAATAGGAAAAAATATATATTTATTGGCATATAAAAATAATAATGTTTTGTTACAGATGGCATCTGAAAGCACGCGGCGAGCGAGCGGCCGCGCGTCGCTTGTTACTTGTGACACGTCTGTTAAGTACGTATTATTTTGACCCCTATGCTTTAGTTGATATATCTGCTGGAAACTTTACTCGAAATTGTGATGAGAAATTAATAGAATTATCCCATGTTATTTATCATCTTTAGCATAATAAAGTTTCAGTCCAGAATCTCAAATTATTCACTGCATTATCTCGGCCGCTTCTACCGTAGCAAATAAAAAGTGTTTGAGTTAAATTTATCATTATTTTCGATGATAATAAATAAAACAAACAATATTGATCTTAACATTATAATAAAGCATAACATATCGAGCTTTTATTAAAATGCCTTCTTAATTGGAATCTATAATCATGCCGTTCCGTTGCTGGCTCGAACGCAAACTTCTGGCCAATCTATTCGTTCTAGCGAGTACCCGTCGGAGTCCACACAGTAGATACGACCATTTCCAAATTGGTCTGGTCGATAGTTGCCATTAGGCTGACATACTTCTGCCACCGTCATGCCTCGCTCCGGGAAATGCAGCGAAGAGTCACGAGCGCAGTCTGTGAATAAAAATGTTGGATGGGATTTAATATGGCGTTATTAGAAGATAAAAATATTTTTAAAGTTTAATCTCATAAAAAGCTGCTAAACGAAAGAAAATTATTAAATGTATGTACATCAATGCCGCACCCACTAAACCTATTTTATAATGAGACGTCTATTAATGATGGGTGTTTTTGTTTTATATAAAATGGGCTTAATTGGGCTTATTTTTAGTCATACAATGTAGATTAAAACAACATTTAAATCGAGAAGCGAATAATAATTATGAATGTATGGGACACTATGCGGATTAAAGCTCGGGCAAAATGTAGGTGGGCAGCTTTCGTTTTCGCTGTATAACAGTTAGTTCATTGGACATATCCTATGACTCTCACATTCCGAACACGAAGAATGAATGATCACGAGATGTTGGGAATCGGGTCATGGTCGCAAACCGGTCGCCGCGAATTCGCTCAGCAATGCACTAACTGTATCGTTATGTTTCCGTCTCTTGGCAGTGACATGTAAACAATCTTTAACTAACAAAACGAATAGATAAACGTCAAATCAACGCTAAAATATTCAAACAATAATTTATTACAAATATTAAGTGTGTAAGCAACGAGCGGCCTTATAAGACTTGTGTAGAAAATTTTTAAGGAAGTTTTCATTAGTAAGCTCAACGTAAAAATGAATAAACATCGGTTTTCAATATTTAAATTTTGTGTGTCAATTGAGTACTCTCTGGAAATTAAAGTTTCCTTAAAGTTGAGAATGGTTTAACGTATACGCTGTTAATAGATTATGTGGGGACCGCTACAAATTCTATTTTAGTCAACTTCCTTATGATCGTTAAGGAAATGTTGTGGTTAAAGGAAGGTAGTAAACTCTATGGAGTAGGATTGTTTAGTGGTTGATGGTTTGGTTACTTACTACAATTCATGTTGTTCATTTCGTTCACAATGGCTTGCCAGGATCCCAAAATTTTCCCATCACGTCCGGTACAATAGGCTCTGTAAGTTCCCATAAGCTTTTAAGTATACTGCGTTTTATTAGAACAAAAAAATATATTTTAGAATTGACTTTGTCCTTCTCCATTGTGCTATGGAAAAACTGGTGTAGCATTTTTTGACGCCCGACTTTTAAGTATTGGAAATTTAACGAGCAGACATTTTTTTCATTTACAGAATTTAGGTCGGTCAAGTCTTTATTAAAAGTTTTTATTACTCGGGAGTGGATGAAAATACTTATAAAATATATATAGGCGTATAACTACATGTATGTGTAGTGTGCACTATAGATATACGCATATACAATTCTATTGTAGAGCAAAATGTTACGAAACCACTTATTTTGGAGTTAGGTAAGGTTAGGTTATCTTAACGGTATTCGATTTACTAGTGCGTAGATAGACGTTAGTAAATAGTTGTATGTGGTGGTGAAGTTATCCGAACTGTAAAAGTGAGATTTGTTTAATTAGATATGGTTTACTTACATTCCATTCTGAATTTGATAAGAGCCATAACTGCCGTCATAATCACAGAATGTCGTTGGATTGCCGTAGAAATTGGTTCCATGTTCAGTTTGCTCTTTCTGTATCGTTGATAAGGCGAAAGTTATACTCTCGCATCGTCTTAAATATTGCTCACCGACGGACGATGAACTGTCTATAATTGGAGGAAAAGAAGAAATCCTGCTTAAGTAGAGATATTTTTAATCTAGAACTAACCTACAGTGCTGCTGAATTTAATATAAATATAATAGTATTTAAATTAAGAAATGCCAATGGAGTGATTTTATGATCATAATTCATTTGAAAATTGTCTACATCCTCTCATTCAGTGGTGCACTAAGCACTCATTACATTGACCTTATGGCTAATTTACATACTTACAACAAGGCAACATTGTCATGTCCTTCTCTGGGACAGGAGTCACTGTCGGCTGACCAGTTTTTGGTTCAGCGCACCAGCACATTCCATTGTTGCATTGTAGAGGTTCGTAATCGCCAGTGGATGTGCAGTGGAAGGTCACAACGTTTCCTTCTTCCTCTAAGTTGCGTCTTGCTCTGCTGCAAGCTGAAAGTAAAGATGATGTATGACTGATTGTTCCCTAATCTCACCTTGATATATGTTGTTACCACAGATATTTAAATTAAGTTTTTTTTAATGTTTATAATGACTGACACTTGATGTTTTTGACAATATACAGAAATCATGTTAGTAATAGTCTTTCAAAATTTGCGTATTGTTTAAAATTATAAATTCTCAGCATAAATATTCTTTATTGGTTTTTGATAAATTGTTATGCATACGTTATAATGCTTGAGGTTTAGATTTGTTTTTCCTGTTATCTTAAATATGATTATGGCTCAGGTGAGTTTCGATTGTAATAAAAACATACCGCATGACATCTCGCTCGCTTCGCTCCTCCACATTTGTCCAAATATTCTTCGACCCTTTTTATCCGCGCAGAAACATCTGTGTTGTTTTAATATTATATTTAACAATGTATTGTCATAAGGAAAATGATATGATATTTTGTGTAAACCTTTTTAATACATAAGTAAATTGATTAGTGGCTTATGGTAACCAGTGCCGACCTTCCCATTGTATACTGGCTATAACCTACGAGCTTTGACCTAGGCTTTTGGTGTAAGAGTTACATTATATGGTAGACAAGTACTTCACGAAACCATATATAAACGTTGATTTCTTTTATGCATTGTTTGGCAAAAAAAAGATATTCAGTTGCATATTTCACGGATATTACATACATCATAATAGAAATCGTCTACATATATCGGATGTTCCAGAAAAGGAGTTATGCGATTTCATAATGATAATCGACTTACCTGCCAGTAAATGAATCGCCTTTGCATTGTACAGGTGAAAATGAACCGTCGGGCAGGCAGTGTGCGGGGGGCATACACTCATGGTCTAGTTTAAAAATACATATAAAATGAAATATTTAAAACATATCAGAATTTATTTATTGTTTATAATCAATTGGTATCATATTTTAAGGTTTAAATAAGAAGTTAGAAATTACTTGTCATAGCCTCTCTATTGATATGACGTTTTTGTATGTATTTAAACCTACAAAAACGCTAACGATGTACTGTTAAGTAGAAATTTGTATAAAATACGAATTGAAAATACACTTACCTAAATAATCGTCATCCTCTTCTTCTTCTTCTTCTTCTTCTGGTGCGTTGAGCTTGCATCCCGGACAGCAGTTAAATATGTGACTGTTTCGGGTTAAGGTATATAGCCCTACACCGCAATCTTCCGCCGTCAAATCAGTTATACACGTCTGGGCTTTTTCACACCTCTGTGCATAAAATAGTTTAGTCGTCAAAAAAACACTTACAACCGTTATACAAATTAATACAATATTCATATTTTACTTCGTCGTGATACTTTTATGAAAACAATGCATTGTTAATTAGTGATTGAAGCCTTATCAATACATTTAACATTATCTTATCACATCGTGTGTCGGTAGATATTTTGATAAGTAAGACTAATTCGAACTTAGTAGATTTAAATAAATGAATCTTGAAAATACAAGAAGAAACGTTTCGATTATAAGACACGTCAAAAGTGTTTTTGATATTAATGACCATTATTTATTTCATTGCAATTTCTATATAATGTTGTTGTTCTAATGAAAGATCGCAATGTCAAATAGCCTACTCGTTTAATATGTATGAGTAAGGTTGTTATCAGCAGTATATCGCTATCTCAAGTTAAATTACTCGGTACACGGCAGAGTCAGGTCGTGAGTGATAGCGCCTTGTGCGTTAGTGTTTGCACCGAGCGCCGACAACCAGAGCTGTTGTACCTTATCTTTATTATCAATTTTACATTCGGAGAAACGGCCTATTTATTCCGTTGTAACGGTATGAGAAAGTAAACCGCACTAACACTAATATCTCATTTTCAGATTGGAGTAAAGAGGCCCTACCAGGCCAGTATGGAGGAGAGCAAAAAACGTGTACACGGCACAAAAGTTTCAAAAATAGCAAATATATTTCAAGGAATGCCTTCTAGAGACGACGAAGACATGCGAGGAACAGACGTTACGGTTGTGAGGACTGAGAGCCATTTGGCTAGGTTTAATAATGCTCGCGCGTTATTTGAAAAATTAGGTGAAGAAAATCGTGGTTTCCGGATTGAAAAGTCACCTTCTGCCGCTGCCAGTTTCGCTGGAACACGCGGTGTGTCACCAGGTGCTCCATCCCGCTCTCGATCCAGCTCTGCCGGCTCCGTGAGTCCGCCACGAAGTCATGGCCCTCCGACTGTGCCATACGCCTCTGCAATTAATGGAGACAAATTGTCAAATGGTGCAGCACAACCGCCGCCAAAGCCAGTCAAACCTAGTGTGCTTCCAAAGCCAGAGAAACCTGATAGAAGGTTTAATAAAGAGCTAATAGAAAAGCAGAGAAATTGGACTTCTCACTTTAATAAATCTCGTCCTGCCAAAAGTGAAAACGAGAGGATAGAAAATAAATTTCTAGGCCAAGACCGTAAATCTCCAGAAGAAACTGATAGATATGTGGTTCCTTCGCGAGTTTATACTCCGCCTCTTTCTCCAGGTGCGATTGACACTCATTTGGAGCGACCTACTACTCTGCCCACTGCTTTAGTGAATCGAAGCGTACCTGTTGCGAAATCACCTAGTCCTGTTAAAAACATCGCACCTGTACTACCTTCTCCTAGATCTAATAGTGCGAAATCACCCACCGTAAGAAGTTCACCATCACCCAAAGCAGAAATTCATTCCGCTGTTATACAAATTACAGAAACAAGAAGTTTGGTAACACCTGAAAAAGATGATGTGCGGGAAATAAAACCACTTCCCAGAATCGATATGTACTCTCATTCTGCTAAAGTTGTGGAGCGTGTATCGACTATAACAACGTCAACTACTGTTTTATCAAGCGAAGGAAATGTATCCCCGATTAAGTTTCACAAAATATTACCTTCACCGCCCATACGAATGCCGAGATCTCCACCGCCGCCAGTACCAGATGATAAAAGCGCACATAATGACAGCATCTCGCCGGTAACTTCATTACCTGAAGAATTAACGCCACCATTGGAAAGCTTGGAAGAAAAGACGGATAAAGAAAAAGTTGATAAATCCCCTGTGTCCTCTCCTAAAATAATACTTGCAGATGATGAACCTGTCGGTGCATTAGTTTCTACAAGACCGGATGTGTGTGATGTTGTACTTAGGCCCCATTTGGAAGAAAACGAGGAGACATCGCGATGCAGTGGTGATTGGGAGGAAAAGGCTAGTCGTAGGTCTTCGACACCGGAGTCACCAGTCAATGTGAATGTGGCACATAGGTCACCACTCACATCGCCCCTAGCGTCGCCCGTTCACAGCCTGCCACGCTCAACATCCGAAGCGCCGGTTTCACCATCCCAATGTGAGTTCTATTATTATTATCTAGAAATGTTTTTGGTGTAGAGCTTATCACGATTATCTCTTTATCTGTTTTATATACCTTATACAACATTGTTTTTTTTAGTCTTTAATGTTCAAATAGAAAAGTAAATTAAAACTAGTATTTAGGTGTAGGTAATCACGATTTTCGCTTCAGTTAAATAATGAAAATATTTTTAAAAGGGTTCATCTTGCTTTTGCTAGTCTTATTAAATATACGAGAAAAAATACAAGAACTGTCAAAAATACTAATAAAAGAGATATGCGATGATGTTCTTTATAACAGTTTTAAACCTTAAAAGATTGTTGTCAAATAGGGTGTCAAATGAGTCTTCTTAAATTTTATTTTCTAATATCCACGCCGTGGCACATAATGTTTTTTTTTACATTGTAAATTGGACAGAAGCGTTCTTGGCTTGACACACAAAAACATCGCAAATTTTAGTCTGTTATAAGTGGGTGTGGATTGACGTACGTTTGGCGGTCTCGCGTTCAGCGGGTTCAATGTAATATTGAGGAAGTCAAGGTATTTGAGAAGCGAGACTTGCGATCCCGATTTAGATGCTCCGGCGCCGCCTCCGCGCAGTTACTCGACGGACGCCGTCCTGCCCCTACCTCTGCTCTATTTAACTGGCACAATTACAATAAGCTTGTTGCCATATTCATGTTATGTCTGAATACGAGGGAGTGCTTAAATATCCCTAAACGAGTGGCCGATACGTTGGTTTTATTTAACATTTCTGTTCCCGTAAACGCTATTTACGTATCGTTGAGTTTATTTTGCACACCTAATAAGACCTGTATTCAAAGTATACGTGTGATGATGAAGTGTTTTGTGAGTGTCTAAAGTGGTGTATAGTTAAGTGACCCAGTGTCGCCAAAATACGTCGTTTAGAGTTAAATGTGCGCGTGAGTGTACGCGAGAGATTGCAATGGCATGGGGATGAAGTCACTAAGGGTTGCCCGCACCGAGGTTCCGACGGTATGCGCCTGTGCGGGTGTTGTATCGGTTAGTAACATCCTTAAACTTGTAGTTCGTTTTATCTATACAGACATAAAGCAGAAAACTCACTGTAAGACTATAAATAATACATATTAGCAATAATATGTATTTGGCAAAATCAGAGAAGGACTTATATATGAATTCGTTATAGTAAGTAACTCTCTATATTAGACTCAAGGATATAGAGTTTTTATTTTAAAGACAACAATGCCGTCCAGCAATATGTCGTCAGTAGAAAAGATGAAAATTATATAATTTTAATGTTGTTACTTTTACTTATATACTATCTCATTATTTTCAAGTGATGATGGATACACATTAATTTGTATATGAACAATTTATCCGTTTTACGCACTTGATATTTATACAATTTTAGTCGCAAGAAATTACGTTAAAAGAATTAAAAAAACTCGTGGTTAGCAAATATATTTTAAAATATCCACTTAATGTTTGTGTGGGATGAGTTGTCTTGATACTTTTTTAAAATCTTGACGGCCTATTTAGGAATCTTGACCTAATAAATAACCAAGTAGCTTTAACAATCATTTACGAAGTGGTTCAAGCAGAAAACTTATTAGGTCATCTTCCGTATCGCAGTTTCTTATCTGAAGTACAATAAAGTTTTTCATATCGCTCGAAGTACAATTTCTTCTAACGTTCAAGCGTAGCGGGAATTGTAGAAAATTAATTGTAAACAAAGCTCCGTTGAATGCTGACAAGTGTTAATTAACAAAGCCCGGGTCGCATCAATGAACTGGCAAATAGAACTAATAAAGCATACATTTTTTTTATGTCACAACGAGACTAATAAGAATTGTATGATTCGATATTAATAGAAAACCTCGTTATAGCAAAAATGATTTACTTTATATTGTTTTTAACTTTGAACACGTAATCAAACATCGGGAAAACTGTTATTTTTTTATTACATAATTATTTGTTAACGGTCATTGATATTTAAAGATTGCATAATACAAAATGTTCTTATTATTATACTATTACAATGCGTCATAATTCGTCTCCGTGGTTATGTGGTAAGGAAAACTGCGTGTTAGATTCCTGAGGAAAAAATATTTTTTTCCTGTCTAAAAGTTGATCGCTATGAATATGAAATTATTAACGAAATATTTGTCTCGTTGTAGAGCAACAGGACTTTACTAAAGAGTTATATAACATCAACTCAAGTCGTCATTTAAATTGATATTCCTTTAAAATATGACGGTAGTAGACAAAGTAGGCATTTTGTATCTGTTTAATATACAATATGTTTATTTAATGAGCGCATAAGTTCTCTAATGACCTAATGATGAGTACCTGTGGATGAACTCATTTTAAATTTAGAATAGTATTAACACCATTTCATTATAACCTCAATTCTTTCACGTGGCAGTAAAAAACGATAAATAGATTTTAATTACATCGAGACACATATATTTTTCTAAATAGGTGACGATACAAAATAGTTGAACCAGAAATAGATATTAAAAAACAACCTTGACGATAACGTTATCAATGTTTATTTGAAAGTCAAAAGTCATTTGTATAATGTGGCTGTGTTCTAAATGCAAAATACCAGTATGTTTTATGAATTAGTTTGGTAGATCCCGTATTAAAGCATAAATTGTCACACAGTCACAATATTACAAACAAAAAGTCTTAAACACAAAGATTTAAAAGTCCTAGCATCGCGTATGACTGTCGTATGTTATATCTAATTGGATTTTGATATACAGGAGACACAGTTTTTGAATAACTTTAAACTTATATTAATCCTCATAACTCCATAATATGAATAAAATATATATTGTTAATTAAATATTGATAAACTTGTTTTCCATTTCAGTAGGCGGAGGTCGGAAATCGTCCGAGGCAGATGAGACTGCCGGTACAAGGTCTCGAACGCCTAGCGTCACAGACGAGGGTGGGTTCAATGAACCCTCACCAGAAGTGGTGGCCAGGCTCCGGCCCGCAGAGTATCGAGAGCCTCCACTGCCACTCACGCGCGATATCCGCGATGCTGATCGAGCCAGATCCGACCCGGATACATTATCTGTTCAGCAGCAGGTGGGTTTTAGAGAGATAATATATTAATGATAATAACACTTAGCTAATAGAATATACTAGAAAAACATCGTATAAAGTGTAATAAAGTAACAATAATAATAATCTTAAGAAAAACACTTTTTGAACGGATTGATGCTCACCGTGACCACGCACGCTGAAAAGCACGCGAAACGTCGGAAAAAATTTATTATCTTAAAATTATGTAAATAATTATAAGCTTTTAATAATAATACATAGCTTCAATCCGTTCAAAAAGTGTTTTTCTTAATGTGTAAAAGCTATGTGAACAAAAGGCAATAATAATAATCTTATTGACATACATTTAACCAAAATAGATATACATAATTTTTTTACTACTCTAAGATGCGGCCTCCTCCAACTTTTCCCACCCTATCCCGAAGGCTTTTTAATATTCAAGTTGAAATCCTTATAGGGTACTTTGTCCTATATGTGTCATTTCACCGGATTAAAACGTGTTTGACTATTTTAATTATTTATATTTAATTTAAATTGTGCTACAATTAAAGACATGTTTTGCCCGTTTTAGTCGTGTATCGTGCCTAAGTTATTTAAAAAAAATGTTTATATACTTCAGGACTCGGGTGTAGTAGTAAGCGAAGCTAGTCAAGGCTCCATAGAGGTGCTCGACAAATCGACCACCAGCCAATGGAGTGTGTCGGAGGATAACCCCCCGGAGCCACGCGGCAGTGATACCGCAGATTACGACGATGCATACGCCAAACAGCCTGACAGTATGACGCCAGATGAAGCTGAAATACTTTTAAGTTCCAGGTGCGTGATTCTATCAGTACTGCGTCAAATACAATGCAATGTTACAACTGTGCTTTTAATTTTGTTTAGTCTTAATTTCTTGTCATCGAATACAATGATCGTATTTTTGGCTTTGCATCAGTGGCCATATCTTGTATAGTAAAATTATTTAACGATGTTAACGATGTCATAAAATTTTAATTTATTAAGTTGCACTACTTTAGGCCTACTTTCCTATTCTTTACTATATGTTTTCATTCTCGTTATAACGAGTGGCGTCTGTACGTCGTAATATTGTTTAATCGTATTTTTGTTGCACGCTATTTATTTACTTTCCAATCTTTGTACACGTGAGTATCTGTATGCGATGAGATCTATTGCGGGCTTTTTACTTGAATTAAACGTGGATTTTTTTATCATTTGCATGCTGCCTGCACAACGCTTCATTCTTGCCCGATCACGCAGTATTCTGGAGAAAAAACTTAGGTAAGCTTGCTCAGTTCATGCGGACTGTTTCATTCTTCTTTCTGCCAAATGTAACACGTGACTTTATTCTTTACATAGGTATACCAAATACTTTTATATTATTGTAATTGTTATTAAAAAAATATTATTTTATGTTTAGAGTATCACATGCAATCCTTAATCATAAAGTGTGTAGTTTATGTATAAACTCAAATTATTGTACGGTCAAGTATTCTGGCGGGTATGGTCTAAATTACAGTGGAACGTGATATACGATTTTTCACATTAAAATCTTGTCTTTATCGAAGTGAATACTATGAATTTTAGGCAAGAAGCTCTGCTGTCTGATGAGCAGGCGCAAGAGATAGTGGCGATGTTGTCGCCGCACGCGCTGCCTCACGATAACGGCGTCTCGCTCAATGACAGCTACCAGTCCATGCTCTCTTACGAGAGGTTTGTATTGAATTATAATTAGCATTGAAATGATTATGTTTAGTACTAACGTGACATATAAATTTTCATAAGTATTTTTATAAATAATGAAAATATATGCAGCATGCAGTCAGTGGACGAGAGCTACGAATTCGTTTCACTGGAAGCGGACGCGGGCGCGGGTGGCGACGCGCGCGTTCAACCGGTACAAAGTGAAGCGGAGAGACCGCTCGAAAGTACGATACAGAACGAAGTGGAGGCGGAAGCGGAAGCGGAATCGACAGAACCGGATAATGTTTTTGAGAGCTACCCGCCCAGGTCGCTCAGAGAATTGGCAGAGGAAAATGGAATTCACTACTTCGAGGATGGACACTTTTATACTGAAGTGAGTATGATACAGCTGTAGCATTTATACGTAATATTTTTATAATAAAAATGCATTTTTCACAGTTATATTTATTGAGATTGGGGCCAGGTTGCATAAACGTTTTTCTTTATTTCACAATTTATAAACAGGAGTGCTTTACCAAACGCCTGTGGAAAGTATTCAATGATTCCAGGTCTTCAAATATTCCATAAAAGTAGATTAAGCGAGAGATGTATGTGAGGACCGTAGCAAGTGCAAATCCGTGGTCTTCGCCTACCCCTTCGGGAAAAAGGCGTAAAGTCGAAAAAAAATATATATCAGTGAGGGTTTTGAAATGTAGCCTATATTTTCAAGCTGAAGCTCCGTCTCTCTGAAGAAACAAATTCATTAACATCGATCTAACGGTTTAAACTGGTTTTGACAACGAAAACTAACCGGCAGGTTCAAAACAATTGTGATTGGCTCAGTAGCTAAAAATTAAATAATTTTATTTTCGTCGAGGTCGCTGGTCTCCCACCAATAGAAGAAGATGATGATGATGATTACTACCCACCAGTATTTGTGAAAAAGAGCAGTAGAGTTAAATTTAGGTAAGTTTTTGACGGTACGAGATAATTTTAAGAACATTTTTTATTTATTGTAATCATATTAACAATTGTAAGCAAAGTAAAAAAAATAGCTAAAATAACACTGTTGTAGCTTATTTCAATATGTTATTGCAAATTTTAGTTATATTGCTAAAATATTAATATAATTAATATTATTTGTGCTTAGTAGTTATAGTGTGTGACTCTCATTCCTAAGGTCGTAGGTTCTCTGTCTGAGCTCTAATGGACTTTCTATTTGCGCATTTTACACTAGGAGATATCGTGAGGAAACCAGCCTTAGATCCAAAAATCGACGGCGTTTGTTAGACACAGTAGGCTGTACACCTACCTACCTGTTAATTAAGAAAAATAATTGGTCACAACATAGATATCTGTTTCTCTCTAATCTGAGGCCCAGATTGAGTTTTTTTTTCTGAAACCGTCAAAGACGTTTTGTTTAATCTGCATCTTTCAGTACGAATCCAATGCAAGTGTTTTCAACCCACTCGGTCCGGGAATACGATCGCCGCAATGAAGATGTGGATCCGGTGGCTGCGTCTGCTGAATACGAGCTGGAGAAGAGAGTGGAAAAGATGCACGTGTTTCCGGTGGATCTCGTTAAGGGTGCTGACGGACTTGGATTGTCTATTATAGGTAATATTATTATGTCGCACATTAATTTATTAGCCTTTTTAATAAAGAGAGTAGCTCAAAAAAACAAAACAGGGACTATCCCTATTATATACTCTAATTTAATTTATATTTTTATTATATATTATTAATTTTATGACTTTTTAAGTATATTTTTCGAGTAAAACATCTTTAAATTTAAGATTGTATCTTTAATCTAGATATTGTACTAAATATTGATAAATACCATATTTTAATATATTAACATACATTCCCGTACGAGTCAAGGCTGTAAATTTTGCTCAGTCAGGCTTTCTTAGTTTTGTAAGCGCAATTACCCAAATCGGAGTCATTTCTCAAGAGTAGCACTCTCTTCAACAGTTACATTCATTCGTTTCACACTATTTAACATTTTAATTTTTCCTATATATTTTTATTGTCGTACGCGAGTATTAACCACTCGCGTACGACTAGAGTATAGAGTACGTATAGAGTAAAACTAAAATCCTCTATTATTCAAACTACCCTATTTTTTTACTTGAAACTGGTATAAAGTCAAAACTATTGCTATAATATAAACATAAAAAAAAACTACCCCAATGACCCAGGAACCGTACAAGTCCAGTTGTGTAAACAATAATGACTCCTGTATACAATAGTAAAGGGTACAGTATAACTCTCGTTTCTCACACATTGTATTTGACGTTCGGGGGCCATGCTTAGTGTTAAATCTCTACTCTGAATTCTAATTCTACTTCAGTAGCTGGAATTAATAATGTTATAAAATTAAAGGTATGGGAGTAGGCGCAGATGCTGGTTTAGAGAAATTGGGTATTTTTGTAAAAACCATCACTGAGAGTGGGGCCGCCGCAAGAGATGGACGTATACAGGTCAACGATCAGATTATAGAGGTTGATGGGAAGAGCTTGGTGAGTTGGAGTTTGTTACGATACCCTCCTCACTTTATTAAATGTTACGAAAAGATTCCCTTTGTTTATCATACTGCATTGATAATAAATTATTAGGACATTTTAAACTACATTATAAATTCCATTATAATGGCTTACTGTCAGTTGGTTGTACTTTTAAATCTGCTTTAATTTTTAGCGCTGCTATGTATGAACAAAATGTTCAGAATACATGTTTTAAAATATGTGCAAGTGAAAAAGTTAAAAAATACGCTTTTTTAAATGGAGCATTCGTATTCGTTGTTGGGCAAAACAAGTCAATTGTTAACTGATTTCGCGACATAAATAGGACAAAATAAACTAAACCTTCATTCCTTTGTACTTTAGGTTGGTGTAACTCAAGCCTATGCGGCATCAGTCCTTCGAAATACGTCTGGGCCGGTGAAGTTCCTCATCGGAAGAGAGAAGGATCCGGATAACAGTGAAGTGGCCCATCTTATTCGACAGTCTCTTGCCGCTGATAGAGAAAGAGAGGAAAGGTATGATGATAAATTATTGTATTAAAATAAAACAAACGAGTTTGATAATGTACTATTTTTGTATTTTTTTCGACTTCTACACAGTTGATTGGATTGTATACTGAAACTTAATAATAAAAGTCTTTATTGAAAACTTCACTATTCCTACAAAGAAAAACTCGTGTAACATTAAATTTATGTGTATTAGAATATATGTCGCAGCCAAAACTAGCTTAATCAGCCGTTCAATTAACAGCCTAGCCTTTTAACTAGCGGCCTTAAAGATATTCAGCCAAAGACAACATTAATTGTAACAACATTTAATGAACTGGCTGGCTAATGCTTTGGCTATTCGTACGATAGAGTCATGAAATATCTGACATTTTTCATGAAACTTTGGAAAACACAATCAAAGTTGTGGTCTGCCGACGCTATATTTACAATTTGAAGAGTTTTGTTTAGAGTTTGTGACAGAAAGTTTAACTAATTTTAAATTAACAGTCAACAGGCTAGTCATGTAATAAAACATCAGCGATCCAGGTTATCTGCGTAGCTGTTAGATGAACTGGCTGAATATATACTATATAAATTATATTTCAGGCCGCTAGTTAAACCCAGGCGCTGTTGAGTTAAAAGGCTAGGCTGTTGATTAAATGGCTAATTAAGCTAGTTGGCTACGACATGTACACAATATAAATTTGTAAATACAGCTTAATATTACTACATCTACTATAGCTTATGATCCAATAGTTTTAATGTCAGAACATGATCATATACCTATGTTTTAAAAACGACCTATCTATATGAGTAGAAACCATATTTCAAAAATATTACAAAGTTTGGGACCTACAAATACAAATTGTCTCCACATTAAAAAAAAGCGATAAATAAAATTTAATAATGAGATGAGATCAGAAATAACGTACACGTACGTAGTTTACCTATTCGTAGTACGCAACATTACGCGCACTTACCGCGTTTATGGATAATTAGCGTAGGACTATTAAAATCTGAAGAAAAATAAATTTCAGAGCAAACCGTGAACGGCAAAGGCGACAAGCTGCTGAAGAAGAGGATACTCATCCATCAACTGAAGTTGCGCCTACTGTCCGACATCCTGATATATTACAGCTCAAGTCACTCGTTAATGAGGTAATATCTAGCGTTTAAATATCATTATTAAATACTTTTATAAATTTTTTTACTTCCTTTTAGAGCGACCAAACTAATGCATATTATCATTATATGAAATTGTGATTTGCCTGAAAATAAGTTTTATTTTACATATTTAACAGTATATTGCTTTTTTTATAAAGATAATATTTACATTTGTTTAATACAAAATATAGAAAAATTGAATGAACGAAGAACATTGAGCAGTATTTGCCTAGTGGCTTCAGCGTGCGACTCTCATCCCTGAGGTCATAGGTTCTATCCCCGGCTGTGCACCATTAGATTTTCTTTCTATGTACGCATTTAACATTAGCTCCAACGGTGAAGGAACACATCGTGAGGAAACCGGCTTAGAGCCAAATAGTCAACGGCGTGGGTCAGGCACAGAAGGCTGATCACCTACTTGCCTATTCAATTTACGAAAGATCATGAAACAGATTTCTGAGGCCCAGACCTAAAAAGTTTGTAGCGGCATTGATTTAATTTTGTTTTATACGAAGATCATTATGTACTAACAAAGACAATGTACTAATAATTTACTTTTTGAGGTGTGTGTGTTTTAGCTGATCTTAAAAAATCGATTAGATTCGCTTTTTTCCTTTGAAAATACGCGTTTAGAGATAATAAGTCTTAATCTTTTGCGCGTGCGAATTCGTGGTAAATATGTATTTATAAAAAAAAATTGCATAGATTTTTCATACGCGAGCCAATTATCACCAAAAGTTAGTCGGCGAAAATCGTATAATCGTCTTTGGCTTACACAAGTACAGCACATTTTTTCTATGACAGTTATATTATTTTTCCTCTCAAACATGTTTTTATATTCCAGCTGATAGGCATGGAGGCCGGTGGGGGCAGCGGTGCAGAGATAACTTGTCGGATGCGCGAGTGGTGGGCGCAAAGGGCCCCTCCACACGAAGATGTGGAAACCCTGAGGGAAGCACTAGCGAGGGCTGCAGACTCAGCCACTGCTGCCACGCACAAGTATGAAAAGGTGAGCTTTTGGACAGGCGTAGTTGCAAGTGTTTCTAAATCAAAAAGACGTTTTGCCGGAAATATAACTTTATACCGGTATCAGGCGGTAACGATGTATGTTTTCATAATAACTAAATATACGTAAAATACAGGAAGTAGAGTCTTCAGTTATTATATTAAAATTGTTATTCATATTGTTACGAGCTAGGGGATCGGATAGAAAATGCCGTAGATTTCTTCAAAGGTTTATTTCTTGATAAATCAATGAGGAATTTATGGGCACAAATTAATTGCAGATATGCACTTATAACACACAAAAACAATCACTTATTACTTCACTTATGCACACTTCACACAGTACTTTGTCACTTGTATTCACTTTATCGCTTCGGTGTTTCTCTCGTGTTATCGCATTCAAAACTAAAAACGACTAGTCGCGTTTCGGCTCGCTTATATATCCCTGGGAATAATTCTAAACAATATTCGAGAACTTTCTAGGCGGGCTTGCTACTGAGTAGCGATTGCACAATTCTAGAACGTCCGCACTCTTTGTCTCTTTCGCACGTTGCTCCGTCCTTGTCGTACGGCGTTCTAGAGTGCTCAGTCTAGTTTCGAGAAAGTTCTGATCTTCTCTCTCTCTCTCTCTCTCTCGTATCATTTCGTCCTTGTCTCACACCTAGAAAGTTCGATCTAGAATATTCCTTCATCAAAGGGGTATAACTAGGCCTGAAAACGCCTGAAAACGGGTCTCCTGAAAACTACACCACTCTACTACTCATGTTCTGAAACCGACTGAAAAAAGGTTTCAGCTTCCTGAAAACTAGGGTAACATTATGGAAATTACAATTTTCTAATATGTGCTTGACCCTCTCCTGAAACGGATAGAAATCATATTACAGCCTGCTGAAAAGTTCTCTAACTAGTGGAAAAATCTAGTAACATTGTATTAGACCCGTCTTCGTAACAATAAATATTTCGGCTGGTGTGTTTCGAAATTGTTTAACTTTATCTACGCTTATAAAATGGAAAATAATAAAATGGATGAAGTCAATGTTTTAATTATTTTAGCAAATAAAGATTAACTTGAATAAAATATATGTTTAAATACATACATTTTATTTAAAATTTACGATAAAATGCGCTCGTAAAACGACGAACTTTAACTGTTCCCAGGCAAAACGTGCTCTACGCGAATGGCGACGTACGCGTTCAATGGTGCGTGCTCGTGAAGAATGGTGGAGCAATACGTTGCGAGAGGCCCACAGGGAGTACGCGGCCGCGCTCTCTGCGTTACACGATCGAGTAGCCAGACTTGAGGTGCTATTGCTGGTTAGTTATTTGTATGACTTCGGTTCATGCAGCTTCGTAGTGTTTGAATTTCCCACATACCACATTGTCGAACAAACGTTGACAGAAACTAGTAGACTAGAATTATCACACAGTACTGTAATGCAATTCTTGATTCAAGTAGTTGGTATTTAATAGTTTTTCTTTTTTATTGTTTTTTGTATTATCACCGTTTTTTTGTACTTGATTTCGTAGCCGCATATTCAGTGCGGTCCCGCTTTTCATATTTTTGTTTGTACGTCAATTTATTTATTGTGTCATGTTTTTGTCCTATTTTTGTGTCCCAACAAAATATCTACTATTTTTCCATCCTTTCAAATGTATTTTACAGGAAACGCAGAAAAAGGCAGGTCTCCCGGTAATGCTACCGCACGAGCCTTCTGCACGTAGAGAGACTCCACCTTTGCCAAGAAAAGCCGACCCAGATCCGCTACTTATCAATGGTAAGTCGATAAGTCTCGAGTTGTTTTGAGAAGCACTTTTAAGCATTTAACCGCGAACTTCCCCCATTATGCAAAATCTGCCCAAATTACGTGCCACTGTCGAGGCTACTAAAAGGCTCCCGCGTGTCTAAAATATATAAGATTCTTACATAGGAGACTTTGAGTTAACTCTTATATCGAAAGCATTTTAGAAATTAAATCGTAACCACATTTTATTTAATTTCCAGGTTTTCATTTTAATTACAATTGCCGCTGTTTATTTTAATAATAATGCATTCTTAATTACAGTGAGAGTGGTATACAAGATGAACGAATTAATTTAATTATAACGTTATAATTTATCACAATATTTATCCAAAATTGAATTATTTCAGATCCATGGAGCTCAGACAGCGATCTCTCCGATCTATCGCCTATAGAGGATGAATACGCCAAAGTGGATAAGTCAGAGAAACGTAGAGAAGCACCCGATATCGGTGACGTGACAGCGACAACTGACGCGACACCTGTCACGAACGTGCCAGTGACGTCTTCGCCTGTCATCTACGCGACTGTAACGAATGTGACGTCACCGCCCGTCACGCACGTGTCGGCGTCGGTCAACTCTACCTTTGTCACGAACGTGGCAGTTACATCTGCGCATACCACAGTCACGGAAACTATGTAAGTTACTTTTATTGAATAGATTACAATTTTTACAAGGTTTAATAGCTATTATATTTTTTTTTATAAACGACTGACTTGGAACACGTGGAGTCAAACGTCTTGATTTCGCTTGCGAAGGAAAGAGTTGTATTTAATCACTGGTAATTAATGAAGAGACCTTTATCGAGAATAAATATATAGAGCTCTTCTTGTAGCTAACAAGAATTATCAATACACTTACCTTCAGATTTTGGACCAAGGCTAAGTATGACTCCCGTACGTCAAATCCAATACGTTTTTAAATCGTAATTTGAGTATGCATAAGCACGTACATACAGCAGTCTTCATTGTTGTTGCCTTTTTTACTTAGCTTTTATGCAAGTGTGTGCGTGTGAAGACGCAGCAGTACTCCAATTACTTTTTTTGTTATTTTGACATCACTGCTACGTCATTATAGTTTGATAGATCTCGATACCTAATATATATATGAGTCCGCCATGCCGGTTCCTGCCAGAGTCTCAAAAGTTTTCCTTTTCTCTAATGTAATATACGATTCAGGAGTGGAGGCAGCATATGCACAAGCGTGACGTCAGCGAGCGAAGCCGGCTTGTCCCGCGAATTGGACGCGGCCGTACCACGCTCGTCGTTGCTGGACACGTCCGTACACCGCGCCCGGACCGAGATCGCTAGACATAGACATCACGCGCCGCACAGCCACGCATCCCAATCGCCGCATTCGCTTAGCAATGCCAGTTCGGTATGTTTTAATGATAAATACTAATATACAACACACACTTGAATCTAAGAAACCGCTTTTTAAGTAACTTAATTTTAATTATAACTAACATTGCAATTTTTATTAATATAAAGTGTTTTTGTCAAATTTTCAGTATGACGGCTTGGACGACTCATACAATGACTCAGCAGATGAGTCTTTGAGCGAGTCCACTTCAGGAGCACCACCGCACGCATCACACGTATCTGTAAGTTAATTTATTTATTTGTATCACATCCATAGAAAATGCTATATTTGGTTTCTTGATTTAAATTTGGAATGTAAGTATTATTAGTAAAAGTTTAAAGCAAACAGATCGATCAAGACTATTCTATGAAAAAGTTACTGGCCGTAAAAAAAACAATACGCGTGAAACATTCTTTCGTTTCTGTTCTTTAGACTTCGGATTTTATTTTTTACTTAATTAATTTTGCCTGCGAAATGACAAATGTTTGTTGCGCGCTGGATTAGAAAATTCTAGATTTAAAAAAAAACTCGAATTACAAATATTAGTTTGCTCCATTTAGCTTCTATACAATTTGTAATTACTATTGTGCCATACTTTACATAAGTATCAGTACTTTTAGTAAGTTTTACTTACTACTTGCAATGTTTTTACTTTTTTGTTATAATGATTTACTTTTAGTAAATTGAAACGGCCGCACATTATTTAAAATATTACCATTACGTTATCGTTCCACTGAGCGTTTAAGTACTTTTTACCGAAGGCCAAATGTTCACTTGAGTGCCTATTAAAGTATTTACGAATTAATTCCACATAAGGTCCTTTAATAAAGAACGTACCAACTTTTAAAAGCCGGCAATAGTCTCGCGAGTCCGGCATTGTAAGTGGTCATAGGCGTCACTTTAATTGGGATAATATATATTTAATATTTCATCAGCGCGATAACCGTCAAAGCTGTGGTAGTTCCGTGGGCAGTGCTACAGATGATGGACTTTATTCACGAGATCTCAGACACCATCAACTAACGGGTGAGTCTTACTATTTTAATAAAACGTATGAAATAGTGTCGTCTCTTGTTGATTTGTTTATCAGTGATGACCAACAAATAAATTTTTCCTCAAACAAAGAAATACAACATGTTTTTGTTAACTGTATGGGAAAAAAATTGTATCTGTTTAATCAAGAATATGTAGTTGCTAATATGATTATTAACATTTTTGCTAGCTCAACCATACTTAACATCACATTCTCACTTTCTAGGCTTGCTTTTGTTATGTAATGTTTTTGTGTGTGAAATCACTAGCACAAAGAATTGGCACATTCTATAAATATCATTTGTTAAAAAAATGGCGATATTCTAATACATATCTCATACCGATTTTTAAATTCTGCGAGAACATCAATGGTTTAGAGAAAAATTACTTCAGCTGATCTTCAATACTGCAATCTTGGCGTTTAGTGTGACCCTTCATATGTCCTGACCCATACATAAAAAAATCCCTAAACTGGTAAAAAAATATTACTTTCAAAGAGAATATTTAGATTTTTCATTTAAGTCTTTTGAATTTCATATTTTTTTACGGTTTAGAATATAGGTGAGTTAGTTACTAGGAAAGGATAGATTTCTGGGTGTGTCTAATGTCATTATAACAATGGGTGGTACTGATATTGATTAGGACCCGCCGCGTCTCTCGCCGAGCAGTTGAAGCAAGTGCTGGCTGAAAGAGAACGACGACTAGCAGGTTCCTCGCCCCAACCGTCCCACCCCGTGGGGCATGGGACTCACCCAGGGGGCCATGGGGCACATCTCGGGCACCAGACCCACTCTTTACCCCATCCAGATCCCGTGCAACTGACTAACGAACTCGTCGATGAAATACGACAAGCCGTTAGTGAAGCGAACGCTAGAGGTATATGAGACATAAGCGTTATAATATAGCAATAAGTTAAAGAAATAAAAATATTATTTTTGGTCCTCCGAGCCGAAACTGACACGA
This sequence comes from Pieris brassicae, assembly GCF_905147105.1. Lineage (NCBI taxonomy): Eukaryota > Metazoa > Arthropoda > Insecta > Lepidoptera > Pieridae > Pieris > Pieris brassicae. The sequence continues at coordinate 3,868,266 of NC_059669.1, forward strand.
TTGTGGCTATTTTGCGTATTCTTTAACATAATATTTTTTACTCCTAACTATGGTTTACAAACCTTGGTGTTGAATATTCTCTGGATTTTTATTTTATTCTTCGATTTTCTATATTATGTGTTATCATTATCCCATATAAAAATTTATATTTAAATTTATAGTTAATTTGGCTCTAACATTCAGCTTTTTGGTGGCGGTTATTGTTTTTATATGTATTTTCTTGCTTGTGGTGTTTATTTTAACATTTACCAACTTATATGTATACGAATTTATTAAAAACATAACTCCAAACGGTACAGTGAAGAAAGCTCCGACTTGTGTAGTGGACGGCGAAGTGTGGGAGCCGATTTCGACGGCAGTTAGCGAGGCCAGTCTTTCGCCGCAGCCTCATCCCACGCCTGTTAACCTCTGGTCTAAACAACAGGTAAAATGTCATTTAATATTGTAATCTTAAAACACCCAGGGGCACTACAAACTTTTAAGTCTGGGCCTCAGATTTCTGTATATGTTTCGTGCCAATCCATAGATACGATTTTTGCCTTTCTTTCCAAAATCTGCATGTGCAAATGACACAGTCAGCAGTGATTTACATAACATAGTGAAATTACATGTGACACATGCTATGCTATGCTAAAAAATAGCAACTACATATAATATATAATAACAAAAAAATAAAACATTAATTAATTGGAGTTGTTGGTAGAAAAGTTAAACACAACTTTGACATTACTCTTTTTCAAGAGTTTTTAAAAAGTTTTAGAAGATTTTTTCTTTTAATATTTTTATAATTAAACTTATACATTCTCTAAATTACTTGCATCTGAACCGTATGTAATACAAATATGATTTCCAGGTCTGGCAATGGGTTTCTAGTCTTAGCGAGGGCTTAGATCGTCACGCTGGCGCCTTCGCCACACGTGGTGTTGACGGAGCCCTGCTTTTGACCCTGGCCTCTGCAGACCTCAAGCTTCTGGGTCTAGGTGGAGACGATCGCCGTCGAATGAAGCGACGCCTCAAAGAACTACGCAACGCTCACGAGAAACACCTAAAAGCCATCAAGAAGGCAGAAAAGAAGGCCAAGAAGAAGTAGAGTATGAGATGCAGCTGTTTTGGACGTTTGTGGATTTTATTTCTTAAATTTGTGTGCTAAAACGAGTTTTACTCTCTCGACGTAACTTTAGGGCGCTGTCTTGTTTACATTAAAAAAACGCGTAATAATTTGTAAGTTAACTAAACGCGAATACCTAGTCTCGGTATGTTTTTGGTTTAAATATAGTCTTTTTGAGTTAGTTTCTGCTTAGGTAAATGTAAAATTCAGTGTTATGTCGTGTGAACTGTTAGCGTAAGATTAGTCAAATATGTCAGCGCTAATTAACAAATATGTCGAAGATTTTCGATATTTCGTTTGATACTTTATGTATTTGCCATTGTAATAGTTGGATGGTGAACTATATGACTGACGTTAACAATGATTATTGGCTATTAGCGGTGCCATCTGAATAGTTTGTAGTGAATAAGAGGCGTAACGCTCGCTTTGAACGATGAAACGAAAGCTGAACGAATCTGTAAGAAATAATATATAACACCCAACCAATGGAAATAGATAACCAAAGGTACATATATAGTATAAATACACCTTAATATATTTTCAATACTGAACTTCTTCGTTGTTCCTACATTTTGTATTTGTGTCAGTTTTTCTATGTTTTGGTGTGCGATTGTGTATGAATACTGGCTCAATCTAGTCATAAGATCAACTTGTAAGATTAACGCGATATTCAATACACTATAATACTTCATGAATTTTCTCTAGAATGTATAACATTAGTATATGTATTCATCGATCGATTATGACTATACTTACTCATTAGCGATTACAATCGAATTGATTTCTCTATGGCATTTGTAAATTGTATTTATTGCACAAAATGTACTTAGTGGCCGGGTGACTGACTTAATGTTTGGTGATCTCATGAAGTAAAGATTTGTCACCGACCCCGATAGGCAAATTGGGTATGTCTTTACTGTGCTGAATATTTAGATATTTGAAGATAGATTTTGTCCTAATTAAACGAGTTTGAAATATTCATCTCAATAGTTTCTGTAGTCGATCGGCTTATGATAAAGTATTAATTTTCATTTAATTTTTATCCATAAAAGTTACGGAACTGCAAATTTAGTGTAGTAAAGGTTTTACCCATATCTTCATGATTTGTAACATTCCAGCAAATTATTTCTTTACATAAGTATTACGTAACACTCTTTGTGGCTAGATTATTTTCTATTCTTTCTCTTACACATTCTTCTAAGCTATGTATTTTGAACTTTATATTTTTTAGCATTTTCGTGGTCTAGCTTCAAAGAGACATTCTGCACGATTTTATTATTTTGACAAGCTTTATTCTAGACGATTAGTTTATGTAATATTATTGTCTGCGTTTATACTGTGCGTGTTTGGTTTCTTATGAAATATAATGTAAATATAGTCTCAATATCGACTGAATGAAGACATGTTGAGTGCTCGATGTCCCCAATTAAATATTGGTTACAAATTGTTTGTATAATTAGTTTAAACCGTTAACAATTGCCAAAACGAATGTGTAATTTTTTATTAATGTTATTTGTTTTTGTTCTTAAATATAATTTCCTTAAATTATTTAAATATTTATTTTGGGACCAAATTAAGTTATTATGTACTTGCAATTTATTTATGTATTTGGGTGTGTTCAAGATAAAGATTATTATTTAAAAGTAAATAAAGAAACCAAAGTCGAAATCATATTTGTCTTTTATTTAAATTACCACGTTTTGTAAAATAATTACCATTTAATTTTTGACCCATTAAATTTAATATGGCAACACTAAATGAAAACGTAAATATTGTAAACCAGCAACTGTTCGCTCACTTGATTTAAAAAACTCAATTGGTTGATTGAGTTCAAATATACATGTCTTCGTTTAGAAACATATTTAATAGTTTTATTATAGTAAAATGTTGCAAAGCGGTTAATGAGTAGGCGGCCATGATATGGTGATAAGGGTTTGGGTAGACTATGTCATGCATACCTGGAACAAATCCAGGAGGTACTAGAGATAGGACAAGTTTAAATTATGGCTACTTTTAGGAACTAAGGAGCATGGTAAATAACATGAAAGTGGATGGGGCGAGACAGGAGTGGTTAGGACCATAATTAAATCCGTGGTCTCTACCTATTCCTTCAAGATAAAGGTATGATGATATAAATAAACTAACAGTACTGTTGCTATTAAAACTCAGAAATCTATTTTTTTTTAGATGAGCTAGTGAATGCTACATCGTTTTATTATCCAGAATAATATTTAAATTAGTGATCATTATTGGGCACTATAGAGGCATGTATCTCTATATACAACAATGTAAACATAATTATAGGTTGAATAATATTTATAGCATCAAGGGAAACAAAAGAATTTCATATATTATTCTTTATTTTTGTTTTTTGGTTTCTTATTCCTACGTCTCTTTTTCTTTTTGGCTGGTGATTCTGTATCTTTTTTAACTTCTTCATTATCACCATATGAAATGGTGACAAATGCACCCACTTTCCTTTTACGTGGGGTTTTATTGTCTTCTTCTGAATCTTCATGACTTTCTGGATCAGTTTCTTCAGGATTACTTTCAAGTTTTTCATCTTTATCAATTTCTTCTTCGGTGTCTTCCTTCTTGATTAAATAACTTTGTCTATTTAATGTGACACAAGTCACTCGACATGAGGCATTGGTAGAACATAGTTCCTTTAATTTATTCTCATTAACTGACCAAACTTTTAGCTCCCCTGAACTTGAAGCTGTATAAAGTATATTATTCTCAAAGAACACACATTTTACTCTTTGTTTATGTGCAGGGTATGTTTGAGCCTGGGTTTCAGAAATACTTAAAGTTAAAATATTGCCATTTTCTAGTCCAACATACACTTGTTCATCACTGGTCCACTGTACAGCACTAGGCTTTGAGGTACAAGTAATTCGCTTTTCTAATCCCGCCTGACTAATTTTCCATATATCAACAGTTTGTTGGGATATTAATGAAAATCTATCACCACCAGGTGAGAATTTGATTTCCGTAGGCATAACTATACCCTTGCTGGCTAAATTTATAGTAAAAGCTGGCCTTCCTTTTATTAAATTCCAAGTTCTTAAAGTCTTGTCACCACCAAGACTCAATGCTAATTTGTTAGATGGATGTACTGCAATTGCTGTTACTGGCTGTCCTAAAACATAAATTATAATTTTTTTAACTCTTACTTTAAAATTAGTCAGATCTTTATATCAAAAAACATTTAATTACCTCCATGGGCTTTTTTCCAAACTTTTTCTATTTGCCAATTACCAGTCCTAGTTACAATAATGGAGCCATCATCACTTCCAGTAAGTAAATGGGTTCCATTATGTGTAAATGCAACAGTATTAACAGTACCATCATGGTTCATTAATACCGTGTGCTCTTTCCTGGTCTTTAAGTCGATAACTACAACCTTATCGTCCGTTCCTCCTGAAGCTAAAAATTTTCCCGCTATAGATATACATCTAACAGATGCTGTATGTGAATGTGTTGCAAATGTTTGCTTTATTTTTGTAACCTAAAAAAAATTACACATATATAAAAAATACAATATGATTAAACCATACCTAAAATATTGATTGGACCTAGTAACTGGATTTTATCGAAGGAACTTACTTCATCTTCTGTACGCAGGGAATATCCTAATAAAAATCCCTCATAAGTGCCAACAACTAACTCATCCATTATGTATTCACTGTTTTTGCCCGTAAAATGTTAAATTGAATTTACTACAATCAACAATGCCATGCTCAATATTATTGAAATTTTGAAACATAACCTCTTAAAAATAACGTAATTACATATCACACTTGAATTCACAATCTATGGGTAGATTTAAGATCTGTCAAGTACTTATGACATGACGCATTCAGCGATTTTTCTGATATATAAGAATGATTTTAATCGATTTAATCTATATGCGACGTACGATTCGATCCGTAGATCGGATCACATACATTTGATCTGCTTATCAAGAAATCGCATGAAAATACAACAGTTGAATATTTTTTTTTATAACGGGTAGTGAAACCCCAAAAATCTAAAGAAAATGTACCATTAATAGCTTAATGTAATTAAAGATAGAAGAATATACTGATATCCTTTTTTTTATTTTAAAAAAGTCTTAATTCACATTTTCTTGGAAATTTTAATGATTAATATAGTTATTATTTTTCACAATCTACAAACGCGGATCGATCTATTCGAGATGCGTTTCCAACCAACATCTGACCCTAATATTATATATACGTACAAAGTCAGCCAAATAGCATAGTAAAGCAAGTCAAATAGGGAGAATGTCAACTGTCAATCCCTTATAGATCATTGTCAAATCTTAAATGTGACAAAAAAAGTAAACCCAGCTTAAGAAATATTAATTTTTTTCCAATAAAATACTAATAAGAAAATTTTATTTAGGGATTACAAGAGGTCATACTTCTGCAGTACTTGGCAAATTATTTCCATTCTGGTTGGGTTATGATTTACTAATTGTGACTACATTCGTGAAATCTATTGATCTTTTGTAACTTTTTCTGGTGTTTTATAAACAGGATTCCCAAAAGAGGACATACTTAGATATCTACAAGATGGATCTGGCGGAGACGATGAAGAATGTGTTAGCGAAGAGTAGTGGAAATGCCACTAGTACGGCAAGTGGATCCACCGCGGCAACCCCGCACGGCGCAGAGGGATATGTCACAGAAAAGCTTTATATGCTATTGCAACTATATTTACAAAATAAGGGCTGGAGTCCCAGTATAGAGCTACTACAATGTTTCAGCGATCTCAAAGAGTCTTCCATGCTTCCAAGTGCAACTTATTTACAGTAAGTATATTTAAAACTTTATTTTATGGCATAGAAAATCTAAATTTTCTGGTCCAATAGAGCAAAAATAACTTATCACCCATCTTTCAGAATGATGGCATCAAGGGTTGGTTTAGATGCTCAAGGACGTCTGATTTATCGTGAGAATGGTAAAATAATCTTACCTTATGAACATTTTGCTAATGCTGTTATGTTGAAACACATGAATGGTCCCCATGGCCTACATTTGGGATTAGAGGCAACTGTCAGAGCTGTAAGTTCATTGTATTGATTCTGTATCACTCTTTATTTCAAAGGAACAATTTTGTTTATTCTTTTATATATATTGTTTAAGGTGGTTGAATCTTATACAATTGGTAGAGAACAATTTGGAATGGAGAAAGAGTTTATTGTAGAAGTTGTTCAAAATTGTCCAAACCCAGCTTGTCGCTATTACAAGAACCAGTTAGAAATGACACAGAAATCTATACAACAACACTTATCTCAACAACCAACATACATACCAGGTATATGTTTATGATAATGTTCTGTTGCAAAAATTATGTTGTAAACTAGTTACAGTTTTATTGATGATATATGAAAATGATAATGATCTATGAAAAAAATTAAAATTATTTGCTTTTATGAACTAGTTCAAGGATATTTTTTAAAGATATTATTAATGTAGATGCAGGCAGTTCCAATTTATCAGACAGTCAAGCAGTAGAGCGCCTACTCCGTGGTGCAGCACTGCCACAAGACTATCAGCTGCCACTTGCACCACATCTTGCCGCTCTCAGTGAGTTGTTAAGTAAAAATCAATTTTTATTATTATTTATGTAACATTTTACATTACTTGTTTATTAATTTCATAATAATTAATACACATGCAAATACATCTGAATGATGATAACAAATAAATTTTATTTGAATTACAGATGTAATTCTCAGCATTTCCTGTAAATATATACAGTAAGGTCCCTATTATGTAAAATACATAAAAGTGAAAAAAACATTATTAATTATTTTGATTTATAATACTCTATTAAAGCATTGTCATGAGTTGACTGAGGAAGTAGACATAAACATTTCTTATACTGTATTGTTGAAATGGCCAAGTAGTATGATATAAAGATGTTGTGAATATTATTTAAACAGTAAGGAATTGAAATGTTTCATGCCACATTTTATTTTGTTTTTTTGATTTTAAATTGAAACTGTAGTACTGCAGCGTAATACAATATTTTCAGCAAATTTAGCGGGTGACAAAACAGACCGGCGTGCGACTGATAAACTCTCACAGCATCAGCAAATGTTACTGCACCAAAATCGTTCCATGAGTCACCAGTCAATTGATAAATACTCCCAGAGGTCATCTTCACAATCTTCTTTGGACACCAAGTCTAAACACCACTACACTGATGATCACAAATTAACTGATTTTCTAAGGTAAGCAAAACTTTGTAAACTGAGTACTGGCCTGGTAAATAATAAATAATTTATAAATGATATAAAAAAAAGTTTTCAACTAAACAATTTTTTTTCTGTGTTATTTGTTTGCTATATGTAAACAATTACCTTTTTAATTTGTGCTTTAATGTTGATAAGTGATCATGACCATCAAAGCTAGATATATATGAGAAAACATATTCTAAAATACACAAGAAATTACATACACAAATCAATAAAAATTCCATTCCCACATGCGAGAATTCAAAGTACTAATAATTATATAATATTTGGCGAAATGGAGTGGCTAAGACATGGGTCTTAACATTTTATCCCCGCAGTATAAAAGATCGTGAGAAGCCGGCATGTATTAGATTAAAAAAGCATCGATTAGAAGGATCACTTGCCTATAAATAAAATTCAGTCGCTGAAATGTGTTTTTTTTCCCTTTGGCGGCACTTTCAGATACTTCTAAATAATCAAATTATTTTTAAAGTCATAATAAAAATGTATTACAGAGCGAACCTGGAGAGCCTGGAGTCTCTATCGGGAGGGTCAAGTGGGTCAGGCGGTCAGGAACGCGTAGTGCGTGCTTTCGCAGAGTTGGCCCGTAACTTGCAACGTATGCGGCCTTGTGTCCGGCCAGCTATGTGTAAACCTTATGGGAAACAGAGCGAGCAACTGCAGAAGAGTCAGTATAAATTTTAGCAATTTTTGATATAACAATGGTGTATATTATCTGGTTTGACTATTGTGAGTGCATACATACGTTTAAGAAGAACGCTTCATGAGATTTAATGCTTTCCAGCAATACACCAAACGTATAAGAGTATCCTCATCTTAATTAAGATAAGAATACTCTTATCAATACATAAACTCGGAATTAAAATTGGGAAATAGGGGAATTCCCTTAGCTATAGTTCAATAGTTGTCTTTGGTTTTTTTGCTTGAACTTTATGTGAATTACTTTATGTTTTATTTGTTCTATTTAAATAATTCAGAACCCACAACTTATTTATATAAAAAAAACGTAGCTTACCTATAAAAAAGTTGTTTTACAAGTAATTTTTTTTCTATCACATATTTTAATGCCATTTTTGCTGAAACGTAACATTTACGACTAGGACCTTTATTCTCAGGCATTTATCTACGGCTATGCTTACAAAGCGTATGCAGTTTCCGATTTTGGTGTAATAAAATGTTATAAATTGATATTAAATAATTTCAGTCCTCTTGGATACAATTCAGTTGGTCCAATCGCTCCGTAGCTATCTGCCTCCGCCGCACATACAAGTCACATCGTGGAAGAACGATGATAAATTGCGGTAAGTCTCGTAAAAATTAAAAAAAATAACCTGAAAAATAAATAAATATGAATTATGGAGTAAAATAACTTATAATTATTAATTTATCAAAGAATCGTAATGTTAAAATATTGGTTTTTATACTTCAGTCACGTGACACAGATTAGTCAAATCAACCATGATATATGACAGTAAATAATTTATTTGCCTACCGAAGTCTATAATAAATTGTCTATTAGGAGTTTTGGAGTTGCATCGTAAATGATACATAATACCTAGGTAACACTGAATATATTAAAAAAATGGCTTAATGTAGAAAGTTGCCAATACTCTTATTGTTATTCGAGGTAATCTCCGTTCCTCTCTACACATCGTCGAATTCAGTGGAGCCACAGAAAAGCAGTGGGCCCATTCTTCCTTAGGGGTCTCTTCTATGGCGTTTTCGTACGCTTTCACCACATCTTCAGGGCTCTTAAAGCGAATATCTTGAATTTTATCTTTAGTTCTTGGGAATAAACGAAAGTCGCAGGGCGCCAGGTCAGGACTGCACGGCGAATGACTCATTATCTTGACACCTGCCATAGTCAAATATTTAACAGCCCGTTTTGCGGAGTGCGTTGAAGCATTGTCGTGGTGAAGGAGGATCCTGCTTCGAGGGCGCTGCTGTCGAATTTTTTCCAAGTAAACAGTGAACAGGCAAACAGCGATTGCAGACCAGTCTGCAGTAACTGTCCTTTACGTTAGTTGGTCGATCCTCGAAATAAAACACTGAGCTGATTGTCTTTTGGTTTTGGTTTTGTAGCAATATAACCACCTTTCAGCACCTGTGTCGATGTCAAATACAGCATTTGAGTCACCTCCGCTGTACTTATCTAACATTTGGCGAAACCAGTCCATGCGAAGGTGTTTCTGGTCGTCGGTTAAAGTATGGGAAATCCATCTGGCTTCCAGGCGCTTCAATGTTCGTGTAATATTTTTTGAACTTGACTCATACCAATACCTAGGCTTGTCCGTATCTGCTGATAGGTCACTCTCTTGTCTTCCTCTATCGTGCGTTGCACAGCACTGCTGTTATCTTAAATAGTCGCTTTTAAAGGGCGTCCCTCACACGGATCGTCATTGACCTCCACGTCAAATAAAGTCCACGCTTAACCTCGTTAAACCAATTGTAAATAGTGGCACGAGATGGTGCTTCATTAAGAAATGCTAATCGCAGCCTATCATAGCTTCGTTGTTGAGTAGGCCCAAAACGAAAGTCATAATAAATTATTGACCAAAAATTTTCTCCTGTTAGGTTTATTTTCACGTGTAACAAGAGTATAAGATTTGCCGCCAATTCACAAAAACAAATGAATGCAATATACTACATCAGGTTACCAAAGAGTTCTAAAATTGAATTTCAAAAATGTTTTCATTAGCAATGTTTCTAACTGGCCTGTAAATCGCGGCGTGTGTATGCTATCAACGCGCGTCAAATTCAACGCCCAATGTGTGCTCGCTCTAATTCCAGCAACTTAGGCAATAGACAAGGTTACAGAAATATGAAATTCTGTGGGGAGTCAAATGTACAGCCTTGGCTTGTACTTAGGTGATCTAACATCATCCTTTTTTCGTGACTTGACATGCTGTACTAAAGTTCTAATATTTTGCTTTTTTTTAATTTCAGTTCAAATAATATGGATGACTTGGAGAGCCGTAAGATAGTTAGCGGTAACTAGCACTGTGCCTCGGACTGAGATCATGACAAATTGAAGGTATTATTTTATATGAAAAATTATTATGTTTATATAAGTTTCAGTACTTATTAAAAAAGTTATATTCAACTATTCCGCTAATTTTGATACTTCGGTACATTTTTATTATCTATTCTGTTGTTTTAATAATCATGTTATTATAATTGAAATATTTATTTTTATATCCAAGATTTTATGAAGTATTAATGTATACATTGAACCAGTAACAAAATTGAGCGTTATATAGGATTGACAAATCTTGATACTAGTTTCACGGTTGATTAATGTTTTGGAATATATCAAGATATTTGTATAGGTTTCTGTTATTTATTAATCTCTGTCAATGAATTTGTTTTGCGATATTATAATATACATTGGTCTCTATATGTTAAGGCGTGGTCCATAGTATCGAAAGTAAAATAAGTATATATTATGTTCATATTTGTCTTATGGAGTGTGCATTAAAAACCCTAAGAATAGTTTTTTTTTCGCAAAAGTATTACATTTTTTTTTGCTTAAAGCCGCCATTATTGGTTTAATTTTTGACAGTTTATATCAAATTATCAATCATTAATAATACAGGATAAAAAATTATTTATTTATTTACAGAAATACATACATACATTATCCTTACAAACTATGCCAATACCATAATATCGATAATATATATATATATATATATAATAAAAAATACATAATATCCTAAATATCGCTAATGTATACTCCTACATACTGTACACAAAATCAAAAACGTGTACATATGTCGATATTGTCAGATTAAAAATAAAAAAATAACAGTTAAATCAGGTGAATGGAAGAGGCGCCCAGGAAATAATAAATGGCTTTGGAAGCTGAAGAACCTTTAAGTAATAAAAAACGCGGTATTCATACATTTCATTTCATTTCATAGGGTTTTTGATACACACAATACACATATTTTGTGTCATATCTATAATTTACGCGAGTATCACATACATTTTTATGTATTTCTAAGTTTATGTATAGTTGTTGTATTGCGTTAGGATTGTCTCATTGAAGTAAGTCTTAAGTGCATTATTTACACTGTGATAGAAGTGTAATAGACATAGTTACGTAGTCTCTAATTATATAACATTATTTATCGCATATAGTAATTTGTACGACAATGGATAACATTGATTTGAAGAAAAAAAACTTTTCGTCCTTTGTAATGAAAGATGACGTCATATATAAGTTGCCTTTTTCACAATTTTAAAGTAACAACTGTGTGTGAATAATGAAGCTAATTCAATAAAGAAAAAAATTCTCCATATTAGATCTACTTTTAACGTAAAAATGTCAAGCAAGCATTTTATTATGAGTTTTCCTGTGTTAACGGAATTTGGAAGGAGCTGTTTTAGATGATCACACATTTTCATAAAAAACATCAGCTCAAATAATGAGGTTTAAGTCTACTGAATGATGTCTGTAAAATATTCATTTGAAAAATACAGCGCTCCTAATAGTTACGCTCATAAGATTCTTCATACTAAAACTTTAAGCGCTCAATACGTATACCAGTATTCGCAAAATCGTATTTTAAAGTGAAAACTTGAAAAATATTTTGTATACAAATACGATGGTTTTCCATTCTCAGTATGAAATTTAAAGTAAAATACAGGTCTATTTTAAAAGTTTAATTAACTTGATTTAAAGGTTAATTTGTAAAATAAAATTGTCAGTTTACACCATTCCAAGTAACGTGCAAACGACTTTTTGAATCATATTCAATAAGTCAAAAACCATTTATTCATGTACACTTATGAATAGGTCAATGTACACTTGTGAACGTCAAAAAAAATACACTAAATGCTTCTAATTTTACATTTACTGCCAGTTCTCAAATCAAGGGCGTAGAACTCACCTGTAAAAAATTATGCGCCGGTAAATTTCGTATTTACGCACGTTGATATTGCGACAATTGAGCTGATGTAAAAACCTCAACCAATAATTAAAAATTGGGAGTAATTGATGAATTCGTAGTTAAATTATACAATTCTAAAACACCTCCTTCAGAAAACAGCGCCATCTCTTGTCTCGTGTTAGATTAAGATTGAAGACTGCAAGTAACTTGTGTAGGCTAACGCTTGTATAGGATAGTTCTATTATGTCTTTCGTGTATTTTCTTAAGTTTTACGGGATTTACATTCGTACTCAGAGTCGTTTTGTTTAACAGTACACTGATATTCGGGTTAATTTAAGTAAAATATTCTTTATCGTGCGTCTGAATGTGACATTTTAATATTTTATAACTAAATGGTTTAGTTAGTTAATGAACAACTCTGAGCGCGTTGAGACTCGTATTATAATCTTCCTGGATTATATATTATTATGTTTGTTATAACTATTTTCCTGACAGCAGAAAGTGGTTATAATATAGAAATTCTAAATATCATTTTGATTTCCTAATATTTTAGATTAGTATTTATATTGAACGCTTTTCTTCCAAAACATCACGTAACTGCAAAATTTCGTGAAAATTCAAGTGCAATAATTGGGGCATAGCCTATTTTGTATTAGGTAAGTCGTACAGATAGGCCAAACTATATTTATGTACATTATATATAAAAGTATCTGACGTTACTATTAAAATCCATACCATTACATTACGATTATTTCCGTAAAGATTGACGTAACTTCTGAATATTTGTTATAGCCCAAGTAGATTGTTACTTATTAAGCGAGAAACTTATGATAGTTTAATGAAGTCTTGATAGTCAAACCATATTCTCATAGATTTCATCTAAATCATACAATTTACCACACATTTATTAGGAGTTATAAAATATAGTTTGGCGCTGTCTTTATAGAGGTTGTAATGTAAGGATTGATTGATTTGACATCACACGAACTTTGGTAGAGCTTTGGTCGAGACCTACAGGCCTGTATTCACTTTGATTGATGCCAGTGCAAGTGATTAGTGCAGGTAGTAGTGACGTCACCCTTCCCCCTCACTCGCATAGTGTCTGTCAAAACATGTCATTTTATTGTTAAAAAAATGGCGAAGTGGGCCGAAGACATAACCTACAAATTAGTGCAAGAGTATGTAAAATATGAATGCCTTTACAATTCTAACAACAACCGCTCTTTTACATTAAACATTAACCAATAAGTATAAAGTGGCGTGCAATTTTACTTTTGCCTGTAAAGCTCCTGTATGACGGGTGCAACGAGGTTTACTAGTATATTAAAGGACTCTTCGGTCAACCTGAGAGCAAAGTAATATTCCGTAGTATCTTCAGCTCCCAGTTCCTTAAAGAGTTGGTAGCTTGCGCCATGAATGGGTCTATTAAACCATTTTCGAACCCATACTTTTCTCGGTCTTGCAAGTTCAGCTTCCAAAAGTTCTTCAGTTTCAGATAGCACCGCGTTTAATACTTAAGTACTTCTTCCAATTGCAAGCACGCTTCTCGATGTTCATCCATACTTGCTGATTGACAGCTACTACAGACTACTGAATTTACTAAGCCAAAAACACTACACACCTGCACTAATCACTAATCAAAGTGAATACTGGCCTAAGGTTAAGTATGACTCCTGTATCTATATCAAAAACGTATTGGATATACTGAAGTTAGTTACTACTGAAGGTAGTATAGAAGTTAGTATAATCGCATCTTAATAGGAGGCTACCGTCAATAGATCTAAGTTTCACTAATTACTCGAAATAAGTATTAAATCCTACGCGAATCTCTTGTATTAATGTATTTCTAGTCAAAATTAATTTCAGCGGTGGCAGTTGGAACATATCGTTTTTATACAAAATAGATTTTGTAATCTCGCACAATTTCTTTATGTAGCTATAACTTTCAGTTGTTTTTGTATATTCTTATTGAGCTTTTAGTATATTTCGTTATTTGCTTAAAATGTATTCACTATATACAAATGTAGTTGTAGTGATTAATATCGATGTAAGCATTTTCTTTTGGTATTCTTACAATCTGGGCATCTTAAAACTGTGATAAAATTAGAATGTTTTTGGCTTTATTTTTAGTCTGATTTTCAAAATTAATGTATTGGGTCTGATACACACTTGTACCGAACACTTTGGAATTTTGTTTAGACTCCTTGTTTTGCACTAATTACGAAAACCTTTACTAATTTTTATTGAGTCATAATTTCTCTGCAATTGTGTTGTAATTTAGTTGACAGAGTAACTTTTTGCGTATTCTAAACATTTAGTGAGATGAATACAGTTTTTCTACAAGTGTGTGTAGACGGTGTCATGTATAGATGTAACTAATTGTATTGTAATCGGCCTTGCCATGTAATTTACGTATATATTTTAAAGTAACGGAGACAGTGCTTAAAATAAATGAATTGATTTGAAAAACCTCGTTTTTTTTAAAGTACCTAAGATGAACTACCTTCGTCCTCTACTCTACCAATCATAAGGCCTGGATTCATACTTTTCCAGGGTATTGAAGGGTCCTTCGAAACAAATTATTGGTTTTACATCGCTTCAATGGAAGTTTTCATGTGAAGAGGTCGGTTAACCTTTCCTACAAAATATCAACGAATCAGATTCGTTGCAGTTGATGTCGTGAGGTCACACTCAATACGTTCGCATAAGGGTAAACTATAGGAAAACATATTGTACAAATTGTGTTCTATACATTGAATGCAAATTGAAATAAATAAACAGAACTATCTTTTCAACGTCATTAAAATGTGTTTTAGGCTATGGTCTTTGCGAAAACCATTTTTTTTTATAAAATAGGGGGCAAACGGACAGGAGGCTCATCTGATGTTAAGTTATACCGCCGCCCATGGACACTCAATGCCAGAGGGCTCGCGAGTGCGTTGCCGGCCTTTTAAGAATTTGTACGCTCTTTTCTTGAAGGTTAAAGGAAGGAATAAAATGTGTTTGGAAATACTCCCGTGAAAACAGAACTAATATTGATCATACAGTATTAAATTGCTATTGAGCACTTACTGGAATAAGATTATATTTTCGATCATAACGGAAAAGTGAGAAGAAAAAAAGATATAAAGTACATATAAATTTATTAATCTGATTCCTCATAAACTAATTTTCAAAAACTTGAGAACGACACAGTATGAATTATTTTACGACACATACACGGCTAACATAATTGACAGATTAGTATTAATAAAACTATGAAATAAGGAATGATTTTAACATTTCGCATAAAGATATAACAATAAGCATATAATGTTTCTTAAAAATACAATGTTTATAGGATGTACGAAGGTGAGTAACATATGAGATCTGATAAATCATTCTGATATTCTTAAACATTCCATTTCATGAAATTACTATGGTGATGACCACATTTGATCACATGAAATCTTATTAACTTAGTGTCTTTGCAAATAGCTATTGAACTTATAAATAATTGAATAAGAAAACACTTTAGTACTTTTAATGTTGTTATGTTAATCGTACGTAATAGGAATTTGACACTCAAATAATATAACATTCATGGTTATGCAAAACAATTATCAGCACATCTAGAATTTTAAAGATATTTTAAATATCATAGTTTCACATAGTTTGAGAGTGCTTAATTTTAAACATCGATGAAGAATATAAGTATAATAATGTTAGTTTACCCAATTTACTAAGATAATCTTTTAAAATACTCATTGATCAGTTTTTCGATGTACTTTATCGGGTAGAGGGAGTGACGTCAAGGGATAATTAATGAACTGAAAAATTGGTTGAAATTTCTTATGGTCCGTTTTAGTAGCATTTGAAGTGGTATACGTATTAATACGTGCGTATACGTATTATTACCGTATAGCTGTGTAATGCAGAACCATACGAATGTTATCAGTTTTTTTTATATCGAACCTAGACGAAATAATCTAATTATTTTATTCGAAATGAATTTTTTTTTATTCGATAATGACGCCTTTATAATCAGTGTCTTAATTAATTGGAATGTCCACTTTAGTTTGTACTATTTGTGCGCTGCTCATACACGTTGGCATCATTTGAATACAAATATACTTCAAACTAGTTATTAAACTCAGTATTTAACCCTTATTCATATAATACAGTCACTAAAGCCTTCATTGGTCTCTTTCCGCCAAATTGTATTTAACCATGTGATGGAATGAGACAGCTGAATGTATTGTACCTTGAAATATGTGTCCAAAACCACTTCAAGTATTTTTCCATAGATGTAAAGGCATATAAATATAGGATATAATCATAGGTGATTTAAGGTTCAATTGGTCTAAAGACATATATAGAGTCGTCAAGCCAATAATAAGCCTGTGCAAAGTCTCCTTCGCAAAGATATGGAACTCTGGACCAACTAGCGATCTCCCAGCCCAAACCCCGCATGAACTCCACAAACGAGGAGACCTGTTCTTCGAATGTGATGCCTGTTATGGGCAGTCTTTCTTCTGGCTTATGGTCTGATGTCGCTGGAATTATTTGTTAATTTTTTTTTGTTAATCAACAAATAAATGAAAAGTTTAGTACAATATATAATATGAAAATTACGGAGGCGCTGAGGTTAAATTGTTATTTGTAATTGGGTTTACTTAACTAAGGTTAATATTTAACTTAATGAGTATAAATTGTTCACTCAGGTGTAATATTTTCCGCTTTACCTGATACATGTACAAATTATAGTGAATTTATTATCTATTAACTAGGTTTTAAAAGAAGGCTAATGAGCGAAATATCGTCTGGTATGTATTAAAAATGTTCTCGAAAGAGCGTAATTGATGATAAATCTTGCTACGTAGAAACTTTACAGACCTTCAACATACGCCTTATATGGCAATACAAGAGCCAGCAACAACAGTCCGTCTGGGGCGAGCGCTTCCCTGGCCTGCTGCAGCATAGTCCGTGGTCTCATACAGCGGTCTACCAAATTCATCATGCACACACAAGAGAACTTTTGACCCTTCCACCAGTCTTCCACGTCTAGCACACTGAAAAGCGTGAATTATAAAATATTATAAATGATAAAATTAACATTACGTTTTACGTATGTTGCGTAAATTTAAGTAAACTTTTACGGTTCCGGGGGCAATAGGATGCTTAACACAATAGATAATTTTATTATCACTCTAAATTGACACTGTGTAAACACAAAGAAATAAATTCTGATTAATTGAATATTGATTGCTATGAAACGTAAACGTTGAAAAGAGTACTTTCGTTAGGTTATACGTAATCGTCGCGCTTAAACTATAAAAGCCAGCCTGACTAAGTACGCAAAATGGCTCGTACAGAAGTAAATCATTGATTTGAGGCCTTCCTTAACTATATGTCCTCTTGAAGTCTTGGCTTGGTGTCTCATGTATCAGCCCTGAGCACGTACGTAATGGAACAATATATGTATATTAAACTAGTTTCAGGCCTAAAATCATGTCATTTTTTGAAACAGGTGCAGAAATATGACGCCAAGGTCCATAAAAATTTGCACGTTTTGACATTAATACTACAGCTACTGGAGTATAATTGTGATAGACAATACTCACGTAAACCCTTTGCCACTGAGCACTTTCCTCATAGAGGCAGATATCTCGGTGGCATACTTTGTACCAAACAGGTCTGCGTATCTACGGCTTACTTCACCGTCTCCCGCGCCGATATCGACGAGCGTAGATTGCCTGTCGATCCCGCCTCGGCCAGCGCGAGCGCGGCTCAGCAGTGTTCTAGTCTGAGCTGAGGATAACACGAACATTGAACCACGACCGAGCCACCTGAAACATTTTTTTATTGGTTAGTGTGGCTTTTATACATTCAAAAGGCAAAAAAATAAAATGTGATTATTAAAATAGTTATTTGTAACCGTCTTATAAACTAGTAAAACTGATACTGATTACCATAGACATTTTACGGAGAGAGTAGTGAAATCAAGTAGTAGTCCACCGCCCAAGGACACCTGCAACGCCGGGGACTAGCGGATGTGTTGCCGACCTTTCAGGCAATGGTACGATCTTTTTTGCCTAAGTATGAGTTCGGATACCTCTACCAGATGGTTCCACGAAGAGGTGGTGCGTGGCAGAAAGTGCCTTAAAAGAGCTGAGTTGTGGAATTCAGTAGACTTCTGATGGATCATTGGGAACTCTCTGTGCTGAACCAAG
The DNA here is from genome assembly GCF_905147105.1 of Pieris brassicae. Lineage (NCBI taxonomy): Eukaryota > Metazoa > Arthropoda > Insecta > Lepidoptera > Pieridae > Pieris > Pieris brassicae. The sequence goes on from NC_059669.1 coordinate 3,886,752, forward strand.
CTATAACGACAAATCCAATTTCGATGTAATTGTAAGCTACAATCTATGTTGACAAATAGAATGAACACGAAATGGAAGGCAATAAAGTCATTGGTTCACAAACAGTGTTGATAACGATTGACTATTAAAGGACATGTACTTCATAGACCTGATGACAAATTATTACTAAAACTTTCCTTTATAACTAAAACATGCTCTATGTTTTAGTTATACAATTATTTTTATACACTTAAAGAAGGCGAATGAACAAGTACTGGAGTGTACAAACCTCACACCCTATTAACAATAAACTAATAACGCGGCCATCAAACCGCGTTCATTAATACAAAACCGGTACATTTGAAAGGGCTAATTTCATGGAGAAATCTAACTAACCGCTAAGAGCGTGGTGCGGTTTGAACACGACCGGCGATATTGCTGACGTGGCGTAGCCAATTTCGCCTTAATTGTTCAAATAACAATGTTGCATCAATCCTTTTAATTTAACCCGCTTGCGGAAAGGAATCTAAATTATCCTTTGCTGACAATTGCACTGTGGCCTTAAAAGTTATTGGCGGAGTTGCAATTACCGAGAATTACAAAGCGAGCTATTCAAAGCCACAGCTCAGAGAAATTGCTGGCTTATTCTGATCATGTCGTTGGTGAAATAATACAATTCATTATATGTGTAATATAAACTGTATGTATAAAAATATACTAAGAAACTATTACAATAGCGTTATAACAATTATGTATTATTAATAAACTAATAAGTCTAAATTAGTTTTATTGGTCAAAAAAATTGAATAAATATTCGACCTAACGATGTCTATTCTCAATCAAATATCTTTTGTCTATGGTTTGTTAAACGGTTTGTCCTTCAAACCGATTGTCTACGCCAATATATATAATCTGTGGTAAAAGAATCAACCTCATAGTTCTAAAGCGCAGAAAATTAAATGCCCTTGGCGTCGCGACGTGTTCATCCCGCCGCGGGCTAGCGTCGAAAGTGGATAATGACTAGCAAATCCTCTACTCATTAGTTGAGATCGGACGTCGCACGGATCGATACCAATCGGCTTTGCCAGGTAAAGCTGTAATCGTAAAGCCAGGCTCTGTTATTAGTGAGCAAGGCATATATCACGCTCGACATTACTAGAGCCGCTGGCGTTAGCGCCGCAATTACTCGAAATGAAAACTGTTTTGGTATCGACTTATTTCAAAATAAATCCTTTATGGGCAAATAACTTAGCTTTCGGCTTATGACAGGAATATCACAATAATGGCAGTCAATTAGATAATGTCGGATAAATCACTTTGTGAATTCTTAAATGTAGTTGTAATTTATTTGTTCGTATTAATGAATGTGTGAATTCGTTGTGTCATCGGTAACATGACGAGGTGCTCGTTTGCGACAGCCTCGCACTCACTGAAGCTGCGAATTGATTGCTTTATTGTGTCGTTTCGTGGCGTTCACAGCTCACAACGTGCTATACATGATACATGAGGCCGCTTGCTGGACTTATGGACGTTGACACTGTGTAATTGTCACCGACCACACTACATGAAAATGTCGAGGGAACTGTTATACTCATGTTCATTGTTTTTTTCTTAAGGCGCCTAAAATATGTATAATTGCATTAAATGACCAGTCGGAATATTCATACAGAATATACACTAATAAAAGTAAGACATTGTTTGACTGGAACAAACGACGTGTTACATAGAATTAAGAAAACAATTCGCCAAGTCTGCGCAAGTTAGTTATTTTCATTATATCAACAGTCAAAATTATATCCTCAAATACTTTTCATAATGCCACTGGTCGTTGTGTAAAGAGGTAACATCGAGGCCAAATTGGGGGCGACAAAACGTGTCGTAGCTGTAGGTGTCTAGTCCTGTATCTATTTCAATAGAGCGGGCTGCAACAGGGAATCCGATGCGGTTACCGAAGGCGAGATGTAGTAGCGGGGGGCGGTCGTATCGCGATTGCATCGGAGAGCAAACAAGCGGGCGGGGTGTCGCCGGGGCCGCTCAAATCATATTACCCCCATCTCACACCCGGGCCGTGCCACACACGTCATTTGAGTGTGCGTCGCTATGGCGACGGCCCGGGTCGTGCATGATATTAGTACGTGTGCGACTCATCTCCGGGCGTTTAAACTTAACGCCACCCGCCCCGGGAAATTAAAACCGGGCCCGGAGCGGAAGTCGCGGACCACCTCGGCCCATCCGATCCAATCTACTCCCCAACTCTTACGACTTTACAATGTTCACCGTTATATTTACTTTTGACATCACCAAATTTTTTGTCGATACTGATAACTTTTTTATCGTTTATAGTAGATTTTTTCTTCATTACCTCTTAACAGCTACAACGGAGAGCTTTATCTATCATTTCATGATACTGACACTGTCTCTACAAAACCATTAACTCTATTTAAATACTTCAACATAATTTATGGCCCATAATGAACGGTACATACAAAATACAGCAGTAGGTACTCACATTTGAAATAGAACTCCTCCCCTACGTATGTAGATAACTACACATTTGCTTTGCTCAAAGACATTGTCGCTTTCAGGCACCTCATTAGAGCGCGTCCCATGTGAGCCTACCCAGCCCTCCCGCCACCCGACCACCCCACTCACATACAAAGGAGAGCAATTCTTTTCCTGAGCTCGCAAACTTGGATGGATAATTACAGTTAGGTAGAACCCATTCGTCCTTAATGTCTCCAAGCCCTTCTATATATAAATTAAGTATATGACACGCTTTCTCAGCGTCTCCGTTGTTTAATGCGACGGAAAATTACCGAGACTCGTTTATTCTTCAAATGAAATTTTCGTATTTAACTAAGGATTTAGATGGAAATTCTTTTGATTGCTTTTGTGTAGATTTATCAAGATTTTTGATGAGAATATTCAGCTATGACATATTCATTTGAGATGGGAATAAACCATGTTATAACGTTCTACTCAAACAGGTACAATCAAAAGTTCAAACTGCGTGTCAGAGGGGCTTTCAAGTAGTCGATGGACGATAAAAAATTGGGCGGTGAAATTTTATAAACAAAGAGAGCAGGCCCAAAACGTTTTAGTGTTAAGAGTGGGCCCATAAACCGTTGACACGCACCCGTAAAATATTAACGATAGTGAGTAGAAAAATGACGACTATCAATGTAGGTAGCGATACGGTCGCGACGCGGTACAAATAATGGCCGGGCCGAATTTATACGCGGACCCGAATTGCCCTGATTGAATATTTTACCACGCCACGAATGCTTTCCACGATATTTTTCTATTTCGTTGCCCATTTCTACTATCAATTGCTTAGTTTTCCCCTTTAATGTTATTCGTGCGACATAAGGCTTTCTTATATAAGTGAAAGAGTTTCCATTTTATTCCTTTACAACGCTCTTAAAGACTTATTATGTTGTAAATTTAATTCAAGTTTTTTATAGTTTTATTTCATTTCGATAATCTATGTCGGAATATATTTTCTCTACCTGTTACGAAGGTGAACAGTTGGAGTGTATAAACAAGTTAAGCACGCAATTATTATAGTAAAACTAGGGGTAGATTTAATAAGGGAATCTTGAAAAACATGGACTATGTATTTTAGGGCGATGGAATCATGAACCATATTAGTTACTCGTTACGGCGTCTCAAGTGCCTTCCTAGAATCGGAATTTGTATAAGCATTTCAGCTGTATATTTTCTATAAAGTATGTTTATAATACATAGTGTGTTTGTATAAGTACATTTAGATTGATTGACCATAAAAAACAGCACAATCAGACATTTAAAATAGGCATGAAAATGTCGTATTAAATATCATAACGCCATAATAATAAGAACATTTAAGTTATTTATAATTGTTGTCAAAAATTATTTTCCCAACAAAGGCACCTTGTCTAAAATAATTTCATTACCTCCCCCTTGGAAGCATATTGTTAGTAAAATAGCTAAGTACCGAGTGTGATAAAAGTCTTTAACTAGCGTGATTAGAGTTTATTAAAACCAGTTATTTAAGTTCATCAAAATATCCACATAGGTTGCTACCTAATTGAGACTAATCATACAACATACATGGAAAAACTTAATATTTTGGTTACACATCTAAGATAACTTAAAAAAAAACAAGTAATTCAATTGTTTATTTCTCTTAATTTGACAGTTGTCTATGCGTCGTTGTATTGTGAAAATAAGCATAGGCATAGCCGCTAGCTTTCCCAGGCGATTGGTGAAATGTCTTTTTTTAACTGCTGCTTCTAATAGCCTGGCTAGTCTATGCTTATCGAGAATAATCTTCCAGGAATACATTGGCAACTAGGCTATATATATAAAATTCGTAATAGGAGCGCGTTTAACCAATTCAAAAGGGCATAATGAACATAGTAGACTAAAATTGGGACGGCTGATGGTGACGTGTATCTCGTTCGTATATTGAGTTTCTCTTTAAACATTATATATCAAACCTATAAAAAATATAACTATAAACCAGATCTAGGTTGAAAAATCCTTTGGAATACAAGCCCATAATGATTAAGGCGGACAATGAACCTTTAAACACAATAACCTTTAAAACGTGTGAAGATTGAAAATAGCTTCTTGGACGTTGGTTTATAGCTCATTGAGATCTGACGCGAACGCTATTCTCTTAGAGGAATCGCAAAATCACAATACGTGACATTGAAATTATCGCTCTGTGGGAGCCACAGGGACCAGACTAAAACAAAATAGTTTCAACAGTGTTGCCATGTGAAATAGAACGTATTTTTCATGAAATATATTATAAAATAAGTATGGCTATAATAAAGATTATGACTCAAGCTAATATGATTAAAATTGATAAATCAATAATAATATTAAGATTTAATGTTTACATTAACAAGATATGGCCATCAATATTTAGTTTTTAACTAGCTTATCCCTATGTTACCTTTTATGTTTTTGTATTTTTCGCGTATACTACATTTCACTTGAAACTGCCATAAACTAGTGCCATAATAAAACGAATTAAAAAAAATTGATAAAAAATTTAACGAAATCTCTGTCAATCGATACATAATTCAAATTCAAAAGCAACATTAAACTTGGACCTTAGATAGTACCGTGTTGTTACCATGGTTACCGTGTTTTGAAAGGAGCATTTATATCCTTAGAAATACAGTACAACCTCTAGTTCAGGTCGGAGAAGGTCGGTTCAGGAAGAAGAAATATTAACAATGAAAAGTTATTTGTCTGTCAAAGTTGTTCTATTACATAAACGAATACTACATATTACTAAATTAATTAGTGTATAGTATGGGTAGGTGTCAAAGTGCCTAGATGTTTAAGTTGGCATCACTGCATTAAAACAATGAGCATTGTCGCATGACGTGTGACCGGCGCGTCTCGGTCGGGTCGGGTCGTGATTGGCCGACGCGGGGTAGGCGTGGCCCTGCGCGCACGCAAATAGCGCAGCCTCACAAATTAAAACAATAAAATGAAAGTGATAAAACAAAGTAAGCTCTGAAGAGCATTCGTTATTGAGCTTTAATGGCTGTGGGACGATAGTTTTCGATTTATTGAATTGTTTTTATAAGTGCGATCGAGTAAGTATACCTAATGGGTGTCGTTAGACGATGTATAGTATCAACAATTGCCAAGGAATCAAAGTCTAAAGCATCAATGTGTAGGAATCATGAAAATTCGAATGAATTAACATTTTGTAATTAAAACTGTGTAACCACAGAACCTGTGTTAATATGCATAATATGTAATTTTATATAAATACTCGAATGTCTGCATTTATTTCAATCGATAGTAATACTAACGGTTATAACAATGGAGTTTTCATTTCCCCAGACTACGACGGAAAGCATTGATTCTCGAGTCGTCACTGGAAAGGCTTTCAATGAGAATGCTCCGTAACGAATGTACTCTCATTTACTAATGTGTCACATACAGGCGGTGTTGTTTCACAGGCTCCCCCCTTCACCCCGGGGGGAATAGGGGGATTTGGATGACCAATGAGCTCGCTCTTACTCTATATAGGTGCATATTAATTATTAAGCAGCTATAAGGAGATATACGAGACGTCTCTGTTAATGGATTTTTAAAGAGCTAAATATAGTTGAAATTGAAATGTATTGAAAGAAAACAATTTTTTATCGGGTTTAATAATAAGTTTATAATAATACAAATAGTAAAAAAATTGTTTTCTTTCGATGTGTAAAAGCTATGTTAAGACAATACTATGCCTTAATAGAAATAAGAAAATAATTTTAATTCTTAATCTATTATTTAATCATCTTAACGTATATTATAAAATTCAATATATTTTGCGTTTTTAAATAATAGCTCGATAGTAGGTAATAAGTAGGTAAATCAGTCTTATTATACGTAACAAGGATATTAAAGAATTTTCGTCAATTATATTTAAGGCAATTCCATAAATATTAGAGACAATTTTGCAAGTCGTTGCCTGATTTATAAAGGAAAATGTAATGTTTTTCCTCAAACGAAGCGCTGAGAGCTAGTTAGCCGGCTAGGAGAAGGAGCAAACATTCGTCGTCAAAGCGTGATTGTGAAAAGGAGCGTGATTATTAGAGTGGCCGTAGTTAGCGGAGGCTTCATTAGAGAGGGGGCCGGGGGGGCTCCGGTGGGTGCTGGGATCTCATCTCGACGGGTGCATCGCGGCTGCGCGCGCAAACAAATTAAAAACGTAAGACGCGCCCTAATCAATAGCTGACTACGCCGCGAAGCCGAATTAACTCGCCCGAATGAAAAAATGAACAAAATTATATTCGCGCGAGACCCCACACCCTCATCTCGCGGCCGTCCGGCCCCCGCCCGAGGAAATTGCTTTTCTTTCAGCGGGCGCCGCACACACGGTCTCTACGAACGCGAGAGGGTTAACTCCGCACACACAATATTATAATTTACGTTTCCTCGTATATCGCGCAGTAAGTAGGTACTTTACCTGGGCGGTTCACGCCCGCTCAGCCTTCGCTAAATCTGAGCTTTATACGTTCACTTGACGCGACGAGAGCGATATTAGTTTCCAGCCAACTCCTCTCCAACTACGATATTTATTAACCCTATACTGGCTTAGCAATATAGGGTTTAACTGTTCGAAAAAAATATCTTTATTAAAAACATTAAGTAAATTAGATAGCTATCGCATTTATAATTTAAACAAACTTTAAATGATCTATCACGACATACTGTTTGCAACATGCTATCCAGGTTACGATATACGACTTATATGGGTTTCATTTAAAGTCTGTAGGTATAATCGAAGACGTGAAGTGTAGATCTATCTATATGAAGGTGTAAGACAGAGTTTCTCATTAATTGTGCCGACGAAGACCGGGCCGGCCGCCCAATTAACGCGTGGGCGAGCTTCCACCGCCCTGAGCCGGCCAATGGCGGCCGCTGGGGGATTAATTAAGTAACTTCCCGTCAGCTCCGCGCCCCCCCGCACCGGAGACTGCGGACACGCCCGGAAAACTAACCACCTAATGAGGGGAGATGACCTCATGTTTGTGTGCTTTGTCTGTGTACGTAGAACTATGTCCGGTACGTCGTGTCGCTCTTTGTATTATGTAATGTACAACGGAGTGGTGCTAGTTAAATTTTTCATAAGCTTCCATTATTGCAAGCAACTTGTTCAACTACATAGTGGCTGGTAAGAAGTAAGCTTTGTTGTGGAGAAATATGAACAACATTTTTGCGCGCGTCCTTCACTTCCTTGCTATTATATGAGGAGGAAAAAGCGATGTAACAACGAGATGATTAAAACGTTCACTTACTATATGCATGGGAGTCCTAAATTTAATCCACATGTATTACTGGTAAGAAAACGTGAAAAATAACCCATAGAATTATACGTGGGACCGTTGGGGGTGCCGAAATAACTAATAGTTTCCGCGGGGGCGTGTTAGCATTTTTCTTCTGTCGGTGACGGGCGGGCGGGGGTGGATGTAGGCCCAGTTTCTGAGTCCGATCATTTACACTTCATCTATTCCTTTAATAACATACTCATGTTCAGATATTTGTTTCAGTTTTTTTCCCAAAACTGATGCATAATTTCATACGATGTCCATATTCACCTTATTAATACATTTTCACGAATTATTGACAAGTATACACTAATCACAACTTTATAATCAGTACCAACTCATGGTTAAGATTTTATTTGTTTCCAAACAAAAAATGGATATAGGCAATGATTTAAAAAAGATTAAAAACAGTTTCATTACAACAAGCACTTCTGTTATAAGATAACTGCGATACGAAAACTTCGATATATACAAGTTTAGTATACATTTTGATATTAAAACATCGGATTAAATTTAAATAAACAATCGATTTATCATTCCCGAATCTTACCTAACCCATTAAACATTAGCATAGAAAAATAAAAATTCATATTGCAAATTCGAAACGTCTAGAGTTGACGTAATCCCATCGCTTTAATAACACATTCGCTTAATCTTTGCACGAATGCGAATTGAATGTTGAGTGGAAGAGAATAAAAACATCTCGTTTAGGCAAATAGTGGCGCATTTGGAGTCGTAGTGAGGTGCGTGAAAGGCCCATTTAGAACGGGGGAAGCGACGCGAACGAAAACTCAATTCTTTCCACCTACATCTGTTTTACGTTCCAATGAATAGGTGCATGCAAATAAACCTACATTATTGTTTCTTTGAAGGGTGAACGCGACGGATTGAGATATGCGTTAGAGTTATGTCCGCGTCGAGTGTGGGTGGTGCCTAGACAATGACAAAATAAACATGCTGCTTTTTAAGATGATTTTACTTTTACTACCCTTTGTATAGTGGCAAGCATTGTAATTTAAATGCGGTGTAGATAGATTAATCGAAGATTGGAACGGCTAAGAGGTCCTTGTACCTTAAGCGGAAAATATTGTATAATTATGGAGACACACGATGCTGTATTAGAAAACCAATATTTGCTTTTGAAATGGTCAGTTGTGCCGATCGACACTTTATATTTAGATGGGTTTAAATGGAATTTCAAATCTTAATCTAGTTTCAAGGGCTGTCAAAGCATTTCTCGGTATGACATTAAACATTGCCAGCGCTCAAGACTTGATTGTGACTTGAAATATGGACCTTAGAGTTGTTCATTAGTAGGTACTAGGGTGCAATCAAACGCCCAAACGACACGCCCGGAAAACTCAACCCTTTCGTCTTAATTACTACGCCTTACTTCAGCGGCGTTCCCCCATTGGTCCGTCCGTTTATCGCTTATTCGCCCTAACGTTTAATTGGTCGCAAGTAATTAATGCTCGGTAATCGCGTCGCTGAGGGGACGATTCTAATTTGAATTTTTAATTACCTCTATAGACGCCCATTGGACGACGCTTTCCTCATTTACATAGAAACAATACCTATTGTCTTGATGGGAGGTTTTATTTTCACAGGGAATTAGTATGTTTATTTACTTAGTAATTTAGTTAAAGTCGAGTCGCAAAGTTATAAATAACACAACATCAGCTGTGTTAATATGCACTAAACAATTATATGTTAATTAAACTATGAAAACATTCCATATTCAAACTTTCACATTTGTGATAAGTAAGCTTTAAAGTAATACAGAATTACTCTCTAACAGAAAAATAATTAATAAGTTTTGAATAATTCAGATAAGTATGAAAGAAAAAACAGTGGCGGAGAGTTTCTTGCCAGTTCATCATGCCCGCTCTACCCCCTTAACTTGCTCCCTTAACTGGTAGTAAATCTAAATTTAGAAACAATTTAACATCTTTTCTGTTGACGTTCATAAGCGTACTTGGTTATATATATAAATAAAGTTATTTTGAGTTTGAGTTTGAAAGGATCTCTGGAAACCAAGCTAAAATTCTACTAATTTTTTATTTACTCTAAAAGAGGAACAATCATGGAAATTATAATTAAAATCAATTCAATTATTTAAACGCCGGCAACATACTTGCCTTTACTTGCATACTATAGAAGCGATTCATCTCAAATTAGAGAAGATTTTTTAAATTACAATTTGAACTGAGCATAATTATTTATTTGCCATTATTTGCCTGGACATTGTTTTTACCACCAAAGGTGCTCACATACGCGAGATAATCGTTTTTATTCCCGCAACCAAACATGGATAATCTCGCCGTATCACAATGCATAGGGAATTAACTGTATTACAATGGAACAAGCTATGCCAATACTGCAAAACTTCACAAAAATCGTGCTTACCATAAATGACTCTCCAACGCTTGTATTGAAGGAATACTTTGGAACAAATTTTGAAACTATAATTTTAATTACATTATAAATATGTAAACGTATTGTATCCTTTGCTAAATCACGGGTAGGTGAACGCACTTTAATAGAACTGGATAACTATAATAATTCAGAATTAAAGTCTGTGAAACATTTATTTTATCCAACTGCGTTAATAATTAAAATTCATTTTTTAAGCCAATCATTAAATTATATATACCAGAGGCTACGAATCAGATCTTTAATAAAGTAGATAATTAATAACAGAATTTGTGAAAAATCAGAAAAAAATGGACGTTTATAAGCATTATGCTGGTAACAGATAGTAAATTATGATTATTAATATATTGGACGCAACGTTATTATTATTAATAAAGCTTTATTAATTAATCCATACAAAAAGTGGTTAGTTAACATTCCTTTGTATTAGTAATAGTTGTGTTAGTATAAGTTTAAAAAAAATTAAGTTTGTTGCTGTTTTCTTTTCAGTTTTTGCATAATTTTAGGGTAAAAGCCTCATCCATGTTTTTCCATTTTTATTTGTCTTGATAAAGACAACATTATTATAGCGATTCCTAAAGCTTATCATGAAAAGATTAAAATATTGATATATAATGCGATATTATTATTATTAGGTACCAAATCGTAAAATAATGAATAATTTATTATTCAATCTACATATAAATAAATATGAATCGAAGACAGCTGGACGAAATCGAGTATTTATTAATTTATGCCTTGAATTGTAAAAAATAACAATTTTAAAATATAGTTTTATTAAGTATATAGGTTTTTATTGCGGAAAAGCGAGCAGTCTATATGGGGTAGCAAAATATGTTTGTATGTAGCTACTAAAAAGATAGGCTAATAAAAACATATTAAGACGAAACCAAATCTTCAGGGGCAGCAGCTAGTTAAAAAACATATAAAACCTCTATTTAATCAGCCTGTTTTCTATATTTGATTTAAAGTTTAAAGGTATTTTAATTATAAGTATTACGTAATACGAAGTGCGAATATATAGATCTCTCCCTAAGGAATTCATCCTATAGAAATAAAGGTATTTGACAGAAGGCTACTCCCGTATGCCGAATTAGCTCATTACAGCGGTCTCGAAGGCCTTTCTAGATTTATTCAGGCTCAATTCGAATGAGGCCAGACGAGGGCATTCAAATTCGGTGCACTCGTGTGTTCTAGTGTAATGACGTGGCGCATACATTACTGAAGTTAAGCTTAGTCAATACGAGTGCATTGTAAATAGTAATTACTTACTTATTTATACAGAATTATAAGTCCATATGGTTGTTGTGTTAGTTAGATTTTCCTAAAAAATATATTAGTAGGTTAGCTTTAATGTATATGCCATCATAAAATTATAAAGGATACATGGAGTTCGTACATTGCAATGACCCATGTAAGGGCACAACAATACAAAATGGTTCAGGTACCTACTAATAAGTTAATCACATTCCTTCGTATTGTGAACGTATTTTGACTGAAAAAGACAAAGCTTTATAGCTAAAATTACAATAAATAGTATTCTAAATATTATAGGATATGTTGTGCTTTTAGTACAATTATTTTGTATTTATGAATTTCTTGCAGTTCCAGTCGTTAATTCGCTAATAGGACTAAACTTCTGAAAAGATTGCACATATTTTTCGCTGTATTATATTAGTTAACGAATTACATAGTAGTTAGATTATTTCTTTTTCGTGTGTAAATTTTTTATTGGTTATGTATTCTTCTTGATTAAGGATTGGAAATAAATAAATAATTAATATTTTAGTGTTTCCTGTATTGTTACTGTCTTAGTGTTATATAAATATATTACATAATTTTAAATATAAAAAAAACTTTTTTATTATCTGGTACTAATATATCTCATCATTTTTAAAGAACCTATTATATATCTATTTTCCTAAGATTTCGAATATTTTGGTCAAGAAATAAAACAACACCATAGTTCTCAGTTCAGTTCAGTTCAGTTATAGAAAAAAAACTTAATTTTAACACTATACAAATTCTCGTGTAACCAAACTCCTCTGAATCGGCTTGACCGCTTTTGTATAAGTATATTCTGTAGGTATTCTGTAGTAGGTCTGAGCATAGGTCGTAGTGTTTTTTAGTTGGCTAAGTGGGTATTTCCGGTCACTTTTTTAAAACTTTAACCTTTAAATATTATTACTGTTTAATGGTAATATGGCAAAATAACGTTTGTCGGGTCAAGTTGGAAGAGTATAAAAAAAATTGAAAACCCAAAGCCGTTACATAAGTATCTATTTCTATTTATATCTCTATAAATACAGCTTCCTTTCAACAGACTGGTCTGGAACGCATATAAATGAATAAATTATTCTTTTGATTGTGAATTTAAGTATGCGACTTCAAGTCTGACATTGAGCGACATTGCCGGCCGCAGAGCGCCTTAATAAGGTAAATGAGATGCGGCCTGCGCCTGCGCATCGTGAGCTTGAATTAGCACCAAACCCACCTCACTAGCGCTAACAAATGCCTTGTTACCGTCTTAAAAGAGTAACGGGAATCCGAGGGATGGACGATTTATAATTTGCTACCAAACAAGTTTTTAGAGTTGTCAACGGAGTAAAAAGGTTAAAGAAAAAGAAACAAATGATTTTTTGTATTAGTTATTCTTAAGATATGAAAAATATCGGGATTAAAGAGTCTTCTGAGCCCAGAAGACTAAAGTTACATAATTAAAACTGTCCGATGGGGACGTTAATTCGAATAATAATTAAGTTCCCATAAAAAAATGTCGTGAGAATAAAGATCTTTAAACATTAATTTAATGTGTAAATAGTAATACGGAAGGTGGGCTTTTACTATATAAGAGGTCCTCAAAAAAATATAAATGTGTGTGTATCTTTTGTAAAAATGAATGAATGTTTCAAGGAATAAATAAGGATTAATTTTTTTTTTATTAATTATGATATTACGTGGAGAATACTAAGAAAGACTTAGGCAGGAAGTAATTGGTATTGGCAAGTTAAATAAACTAGTATTAACTGATTTTAACGTTGTTAATTTATAATGATATTGTTTAATAAAACAAGCAGCTGACAGTGTCGCCATTGCTCTGATATATTTGGATAGTTCGTAACGTAAAGGCTTTTTCAGGGAGATTAAAGGCGATTTTGATAACGGCTTCTTTAGACCAATCACCGCGGCGGAACAAAAGACCGAGGCTACTCATCGACTAGGTGGACTGACGACATCGTCAAGGAGATTGGCTCGCAGTAGATACAGAGACGCCCGTGCTGAGCGTACTGGTGGAAAATGGAGGAGGCCCACATCGAGAAATGCACTAAATGAAGAGGTTACTGTTGTTGATGACACCAATCGCAGACTTGCGACATGATCTGTTGTCCCATCACAATCAAACGAAACGTATCTTTCATATTCCAGTTTAGTAGTAGATGTATTCGTATCACGTTATCTATAGGACCACTGTTTTGGATAGCTCGAAATATTTAAAATCTATCGTGCTTTCGCTTACTGCCAAGTTTTTCCAATAAAACATTTATCGTTATTATTCCTTTAACTGTCGAATCAAATTTACGTAGTAAGTGGTACGGGTCTTAAAAATAAATAATGATATTTCTAATATATCTCAAGTTGCAGCAGAGAATGCCTATTTAATACTTATTTAATCTGTAATTTAAACTGAAATAGAAAAGGGCATGCCATTGCAAGATGTACAGACAAAAGATGGACCGTCGAAGAGGCCGCTAAACTGGAGATCTCCAGAAAAAAGAAATATGGAAAGACCACAAAAGTAATTGGCGGACGACATTATAAAGGTTTCTGGGGAGAAATGTATGGAGGAAGTAAAGAACCGATCCAAATGGAAAGTTCAGGAAATAACAATACCTAACGTAGACTGAGTGTATAACAACAAAAATGTAATGGAACCAAAGTGGCTTTTTTATTATTTATATACGAACCTTCACAGAAAAAAACTGGTTCTTAAAGTCCACTATATGGAAAGGCGAGGGGAAAGAAGAAAGAAAGCAATGGATAAAGATGAAAAAAGCCGCGATATTTGGAAAAAGCTCGAGCAGGCCTTTACCCGTAAAGGGGTTTCAATCAATGGTACATAAGGAAGTTAGGATAACACGAAAACTAAAATGTATATTTTACATTGGTAAATATTGGTAAAAACGAGGTCTATTTGTATTGGAAATAAATAAAAAATTAAACCGTCATCAGATAGAAAAGTTATTATCCCCGTTCTAAGCAAATTAAGTTGCGGCCAACAAAATTCGTAGAGATGCACACGACTTGAATATTTCATAAGTCAATGACACCGTTTACAGAAGCACTATTAACTAAAAAAGTGTTCGATTACATTTTTTACAATTAGACAAGACGCTCGCTTTTTCTGTGTTATTAGTAGTGTAGGAGTTGTTCAAAATATTCTTGTCCTATCGAAGATCTTGGTAGTAATCGTATCGATAAAAAATGCAGTTTCTGTTGGTAAAAAGAAATCAATGGCACTACAATCTTTTTAGGTCGGGGCCTCAGATTTCTGTATCTGTTTTATGATCATTTGTCAATCTAATAGGCAAGTAGGTGACCAGCCTCCTGTGCCTGAAATACGCCGTCAGCTTTTTGGGTAAGGCTAAGGCAAGGCGGTTTACTCACGATGTTTTCCTTCATCGTTGGAGCGAAATAAATGCGCACATAGAGAGAAACTACATAGATGCACAGCCAGGGATCAAACCTACCGGGATGAGAGTCGCACGCTGAAGCCGCTAGGCCAACACTGTTTTAGTTTCAGTTGCTACTGTTAAAACATCTTAAAATATTGTGTGCCTTATTAATAGATAGACCGTATTTAAAATCATTCAAATTTAATTATATAAAAAATGTTTGTACCATTAATTTAATTATTAAATGATTTGGGTAGGCCTTCTCATCAAATGAAAACTCTGTGACTATCAGACAGACATCTTCACAAAGACGGATAAATGAAAATAGGATTAAATCGGGACGAATTATTACAATACTGTGTCAATATGTCAGTCAACCTGGGACCACGTGAAGCGTCGTAGTATAATAATTCGATATAAATAATTTGTGTGATTGTGATTCAAGCTTAATTCTACAAAACAATTTTCCACAAACACAAGACATTGGATGAATGTATTGCCAACTCCTGAACTATTGAATTTTTTTGTCCGGGGCACGGGTCAAACCAATGAGACAAAGCCGCGCGCGTCGTGACGCCCGCTTGGTTCCGCGTGCCTGCGCAGTCGCCGATAATCGCTTCATTCACTCATGATCGAGAGCTTTTTCCTCCCATTTGGTCGTGCATTCCTCTAATATTGTTATTAGTATATAGTTATATTATTTTTAAGTTCCATATTTACTAAGAACGAATAATGCACAGACGAGATATAGTACCAGTTTAACCGACTGTATGGTTTCTATTTTTTTCCCTTTGCATATAATTTTATATTAAGTATGTATTTTAAAGTTTGTCTTCCATTTTTTAAATGTTTGTAGTATTTACGTCTGGGTTGTCTGGAAGAAAAATGCTTTTAACAGTATGACCACCCACCCGTTTACACATTTTGCCTTCTTTTATTGTTTTTTGTTATTTCTCCTGTTTTGTGATGAAAATAAAGTGTTATTACATTATATAAGAGTTACATACTCACAGTGTCGATCTAAAGAAAATTACACTAAGTGATTATATTTAAAAAGGGTAATATTTTATAGGTAGGTAATCTTTAATTATACAATTTTGATATGTCGTATATGTCGGATAAGGTAATATATTTATTTATTAACACTTCTTTGCAACCACTATTACTAGTTAATGTATAGTTGTATAAAAACTTCCTTTAAATACTTAGTCTTTATCGCGAAATTACGTTTTAAACGTAAGGTAACATATATGTGTTTGATACCAAACAATTACACTATATATATATATATATATATATATATATATATATATATATATATATATAGTTACTATTCTAAACATACCTCATACACTAAGGTGCTCAATGCAATAAATGTTTGTATTAAAATTGTTCTCGTCGATTATTCGCGACGTTCGCCAATGCTGCGCCTGCGCGTCAAGGCCGCTTGCGCAGTCCTTACATAATTCAGATTCTTATACTGGATACCGTATCTTATTTACAGATACCAGGCAATATATTTATGAAGTAGAGAAATACATCAAACGATAAAGTCGAATATTTTATATTTACAGTGATCCCATTTTGTGTTCAAACCGTTTTACGGTAAATTGACTAATACTTAAATTAGTAACTTATTAAAAATAGTAATTATAAAAAGAGTACAAGACGAATAAAATATTCTTCTTCTTATCCGGTACACTCTTGACAGAGCGGGCGTAATCGCTATTTAGTAGTGGTTATCAAAGGAGCCGATGTGATGCGCTTCACGACGTTTCGCCATAGTTGCCTATTAGTGGTCATCCTGCTACACTCATTGAGTGTACCTCCTACGGCAGACTTGATCTGGTCAGTCCAACGCGTAGGTGACCTTCCGCGCGGTCTAGTGCCTTCTATCTTCCCCTGGACGACAAGGCGTTCTATGGACTGAATACCACGCCGAGATACGTGTCTGAAGAATGTAGGGATGCGAGATTGTACTATTGAAAATAAACGCTGCTTAATACCGAGTTCTTGAAGTATTAAGACATTTGTACAAAACTCGGTCCACGAAACCCCAAGCATTCTCCTCCAGCACCACATTTCCAGAGCGTCTATTTTCTGTCTTTCCACATCTCGCAAGGTCTTCATTTCGGCGGCGAACAGAAATATGGGGAATATAAGAGTCTTCACGAGCCTGATCTTCGTGGCTTTTGTTATGTTCCTGTTTCTCCATATCTTTTGCATCGTGTCCATAGCCGTTCTTGTGATGCCCATACATCGTTTGACCTCATCGATGCATCCGCCATTATTTGAAATCTGAGTCCCAAGATAAATATAAGATTGGACTACGTTGCATTTCGCGATTTGAGTCACTTGAGGCGAATTATTTCTGGCACGGTCAACAATTATTACCTTGGTTTTGCTGCGATTTATCTTAAGTCCAAACTCATGGCTCACTCGTTCCATCCTTGACAGAAGATCTTCCAAGTGTTGCGAACTGGATGCAAACAGAGTGGTGTCATCCGCGTAACGCAAGTTCGCAATCCGGTATCCACCAATTGTTACACCGTCTGTCCAGTTTTCCAAGGTGATGCGCATTATGAGTTCCGTGTACAAGTTGAATAAGACCTGATAGGACATCATCTGTGCGAATTGAAGCTGTGTGAATAAAATATATATATATTTTTTTTTATTTTAGAGAAATAAAAACATCTTGTCTTTATATATATATATATTTACTGTGTACAAAACTAAATATCTATTAGAAACTAAATAAATATCGCAATATAAAACACATGGTCAATTTAAAAAATAGTGTTTTGTACGTACGAACACGAATTAACTGCGTAATTATTTATTTATTAATTATAAAACTAACTACAATACAATTTATGAAGATATAGTCATTTTCCACCTTGCCAAAGAGTGTGAAAAAATATTTTAGGTTTCTATTTTTTGAATGGAATCTCGCGAAATATTTTAGGAAGCGGAAAAACTGACTTTATATAACAGAAGTAAAAAAAAAAACTTTGAAATATTAAGTTGTAGTTTGTTTAATGTTTAATTTCTGTTTTCTAATTTTTATCAATCACTATACTTAATTGAGTTATATTTTCCGTTTCGTATATTTTGCTTAACAAATCCTGTTTTGCTTTGTATGTAGTCTAAGTGTTTATTTTATAATATACGTATGTATATGTAAGATTACTTTTTATAATAAAAAAACGGTGAAGTGGCAACTATCGTCTGTTAGGGTTTCTCTTTTTAAAATCCTTTATAACCCGTTGTCACCGGCGTGTTGTAATCCACCATGAAATAAGAGTCCACAATGAGCTACTGTTACGTCTTGAATAATTACATGTTTTATCTCGCTGTCAACACTTTTAGCACCGTCATTCGTCAAGTTTCTTAATTTATGACCATTATGCTCTAAAACAAGCTTGCCATGCAGGGTCATTCACATTAAGAGACCTTGTTTTTACATATATTTGCTATATAGATTTATTATTCATTATGTTTAGGTTAATCTCATTTATTAATAGAAAAAGGTAGGTAAAGATGAAAGTGAAAATTTGTATCTGTAATTGTGATTGGTTATTTAAGCCTTATAATCTTCAAATAGTTATTGAGTTATCCACCTTTATTTATAAGAGAGTCCAGGTCCAGTCGTGAATCTTTATTCTTTATTGTAGCTATTGGTATGATTGTCGTTGTCCTGATTAATACATTTGGTATTGTATTGTCTACTTAGTTAACGTTCTTTTGTCAAGATTTATTTGTATCTTATTTTTTGTATCAGGAAACTCTTTGGATATACCCAATGTGATACCCGATGTGATTGAATGATATCTTATGTTTTAAATTAATTTCATTACTAAATAAATAAATAGTACTTGCTACTTTAAAATATTATTAAGTTATTCCCAGCATTGAATTAAGATCCTATATATAGACATACAGCGACCATACCATACATACAATATGGTACAAACGATAGCGGTACAATCTAAACTTCGCATATAAACTGCCTAACAAAATTGAATTTTATCTATTTTTATTGATGTTTCCTTTTCTATGTCTGTAAATATTATGTAATTCATCTTCATATATACTAGTATAATTGCTTTTTGTTATATACAATTCCAGTTAGCTTAGGAGTAACAAAATAATAAAGACACTACCGCACATACAGTCAGACGGCTCGACCCTTGACGTGTCCCACACTGCACACTCCAAGTGTAACCTAAACCTCACCAACGCCATAACATAATTAAAAATGATTTAAGGACTCGCTCCGGCTGCTTTGTTTCGCGCATAATGTTTCACTTGTACGCGTCACACAACGCAATTCTTAACGCAACGGCTCTTAATTCTGTCAAAGGTTTTTTATAATCCTTTTGTATTAATCCCTTTCGGCTCCGGTAGCTATTCTCGGAAGGTTTAGACGAATTTCTTTGACTGGATTTTGTTAATCAAGCGTCCGATTTCCGATGCCAATTTACCTTGAAACTAATTCGCCTTGGTTATTAGAATTAATTATTGTATGTGCTTGCTATATTTTAAGTTCATCGTTACTTAGTGTTAAAAAGTTTTGACGTTTGAGGTAATAAAAATTTAATAGCCCCAGTGAACAATAGCATTGCGGTTGCAATGTTGGGGCGTTTAAATAAGTATGAAAAGGATTAACTTCGGCTTGTTGACGGACTGAGTTGATCGGGTTTCGCGAGGGACCGTGTCCACGTCGCCGAAATGTAATTCTCCACGGATCATACATCGATTCTGCCACAAGTGTACTTAAATTGAGACGTGTGCAAAACTGACTTTAGCTGACGATAAGTCATAAATCCTAATACTATGAATAATCCTAATATTATGAAATTTATGGGAACAAATATGCTTCCGATTACTAGGAAGTCACATGAATAACTGTGATCAGTTATTAATAAGCCTCAAAAAGTGCTAGAGTTACTGTCACCTTAATTTATAAGGCAGTTAAAGGGTTTAAAGCCAATTTAAATTTTTCGCTAATGAAGAATGGTAATTGCCGAAACTGACGCCTATTTTGAGGCTAAAGACAAATCGTACTATAAAAATGGCATCGCAAAATTGTATGACCGCTATAATCGTTGTATCGCTCTTGAAATATTTAAAGATCAAATTCTATCCAAAAAAATTGTCCTTTGTTGAAGTTCAGCCTTTGAAGTTTTTAGCTATTACGTACATTTATTCTTTTACAAACCTTCTCTTGTCGATGGACTTTAAATTAATATCCACAATATTCTAATACAAAATCATTAATAGCGTATTGTTTTATAAGCCTTATCGTAAAGCGCAATAAAACTATATGTACACACCTAAGCTGTCTAGTGATTTCTATACACTATTAATCTCTCTGACAATCTGTCTTCTCTTCCAATGCATTCCTGATACGACCCATTGTGTGTTATAAACATAGTATGAAAATTATAATTCCGACTTTGAATTAAGTAACATTAGAAAGTGTTAATACTCATCAAATGAAATGAGGAATTGTAGAATTGGAAAGTGTAATGCTGTTTTTGTATTTAATTATTACTCTTATGAGGAGATGAAAACATAACTTTAGTTGACTTTTAATACATTTCCTTAACAAATGGCGTATGGAAGCCCACACATTTTTACAAAAAGCCTGTCTTAAATCGACCGTGTTATTAATCAACAAATACACTTTGCAAACGCTAATCACGCATTCTAATTTCCTTTCCATATAATTTGTGTGAAAAAAGTGTTCGTGATTATTTAGTTGTATTAATTTATACGTCGAATGCATCAGTAAGTGGTCAGTCGGGGCTCCATCTTCGTTAATTAGTTTTTTGTCGGCGGGGCGGGCCGCTCGGCATCAAATTACGATGAGTCGGCCTTTCGGCTACCGGCGCCGTAGTGATAATAATTACACACTCGTTACTACCGTGCTGCTCTTGCGCAGTCTAGCTCTACGTGACCACGAATCACGATTTGAGTGAAATTGTTTTGACAGATTTAAAAGATTAGATTCAAATTAATAGTCTATTAATATTAAATTGGTTTTTTTGTTAAGTTGAAAGCTGTGTAGGCAAGTTAGAGACATTTTTAATATTTTAATACGAAATAGATAAGTGTTATGCGCTGTTGGAGTTTTGATCGCTTTAAAATGGTGGCTCAGCATTTTATTAATTAACGGACGGGTTTCGCTCTGTGGTATTTTAATTATATATTTTTTTATATAACAGTATTCAATCAAATTATAAATTGTACTATTTTTGTGTTAGGTTAACATTTTGTCAAACACACCGAATGAAGAATTTACTCGCCGTTTAAAAAGACAAAAATTTCTTCTTATCTTTATACTACCTATTAGATAAGAAAATAATATATACCTTAGGTATATATTATTTTATTAAATATATTCAGTATGTATATTGATATAATCTATCAATATTGTGATAGGAAAGGTGGATCAGGCTAAGTACGTTCGATAAATTCCATCGATAAAATCGGCGACGACGCAAAGGTAATTTCGTAGCGTAACTTGGTAGCGAGGCGACGCGTGCGCATTTCACTTGAGATGCCGCTCGGAAATAATCGTCATCCACTCAATATAGATGGTAATCAACTATTATTATTGTTAATGTAATTTTTTTGAACGTGAATCGAAGATCAATGTATCGTGTATAAAGGAATTATGTCCTCTATTAGAAATACTAAGAGATGCAGTGGAATTTTTAAAATAAATTAGGATTGGATGGTATTTCTAAGAATTTAAATATGAATTACCTTATTATGTATAAGTCGTCAAGGGATCAAATAATAGACGATCTTAATAAAAATAATTTTTCTACGATTTAAATCTAGGTTATATTATGTGTAACATGCTAGTGCTATGACGAATAAAAATATATTGTTATAAATCTATAAAATAATATATCAGAATATTTTTAAGATTTTAGTTTACATGGTCACTAACCCCGGGTCCTAATTATCTTTTATTCGCGTATACTATAGAAATGTTTTAAATAAATTTGACCCAGTAATATTATTTAATGGTCTCTGCCGTGGTGTGAATATAAAAGATAAATATATAAAATACTATCTAGAGACACAGAATACTTTAGTACTTTCAATTAGGTAGGGAAGAATCCACGGAACTCAAATGAAATCTATCTAGATGGCTTTTTGTAAGTAATTATATTATTAACAAACAAAAGTTACACTACAAGCTCGATTTTTGTATCTGTTTCGTGACCATTTGCGTTCTTGTAAATAGGCAAGTAGGTAATCAGCCTTCTATGCATGCCGATACACGATGTTTTCCTTCACCGTACAAGCGAGTCGTAGTTAAAGCTAAAATCATATAGATAATATATAACACAATGTACAATTATGAACGTTAAAAAATATATACATATTCAAATTTTACATTTACTGCCAGTTCTCAAATCAAGGGTGTAGAACGGAAGGAACTGGCAACAAACTCTCCGTCACTCTTTTTAATCGCCGTTTTAAATGCGCACATAAACATAGGTGTTCAGGGTTCGATCCTAAGACCTCAGGGATGAGAGGCGCACGCTGAAGACTGCTTTATTATTTTAAAACGCCGTTAAAACTGCAGAGTATATATGAAATTTTTTTTATCGGTGAGTACTTGTGGCGGCATAAAAGCTTTACGATTTGAAGGTTTAATGATTAAATTACTAACACATGGGATGGCTACCGGCTTCATTGTTGCAGGTATTCATATGGCCAGATTGGGCTTCTGACTAATTACTTACAGCTAGGGCTGAACATTCGACTTTTACTTATTTAATAACTAAATAGTTTTTCAAAACTGGTGTTATTTAAGGTATTATGAAAGTTATTAATAATTCTATACAATAATTATTAGTTGTGTTTTATTTGTATGGCCTATTTTAGGGTAAAAGCTTCCTCCATATTTTTAGCTATCTCTTTGCCTTTGAGCAACATTCTAATTTTCCTCGTGTTACTCAGCTTGAAAAGCTCAAAGTGGTGTTAATCAGCCTATATGTGAATCTAGTTTCAGATGTTTGACCACTTTTATGAATGAACTTCGACATGTTTGACTTTTACAACAAAAAAAAATACAATATCAATAGATAATTACAATTGATATATCCTATATCAATCAAATATTTATGTTTATACGCCAATGCCATACAAATTAGCAATAAAACGGGAGTAAAATAATAATAGCCTATATTCGAGTATCTAATATAATAAGAATTACATTAAGTTTATGTTATTATATTTAATATTAGTATACGACCTTCGACAAATACTTTCATTGGTCTCTCATCTTCGCTACTATTGTGTAACCTTTATCCGCTTTCTTTATTTCATCTACCCAGGTTTCTGCTGGTTCTTGTTTCTGGGACATTTCAAGTAAGGATCCAAAACACGAGTACAAAGCAAAAAATCAGACACAACCCTATACTCATAATGCTTGAATAGTGACTATAGCATAAGTTGTACGTGAGGCAATGTAACACGATCGTTAATTAAAAACGGAGGCCATCACTAGATTAGTTGAACTAAAAAGGCCCGCCGAAACACCTCGATTCGTCACGAGGCACCTTTATTTTTATTTGAACGAACCCTTTGTTAGACTTAGTCGAATTTGCCTTAAAAATAACTAATTAAGAAATGTTCGAGCTGCCGTTAAATTTTTTGCGTTTTTATAACCGCAGTCGTCCGAATTCAAATTTTATTGTGATTAAAGGTATTTCATTAGCGGGCTAAAGTTTTAGGAATTCATTATTAAAATAACAACTTAAATTCAGTCGCATTTAGAAATGTAAATTTTTAATAAAATCAAACAATAAATTGTGACAATATTTTTTATAAAAAAATATTTAAATAATAGAGGATAACAAAAATAAAGAAATTAAATCTAGGGTCAAAAATCTGTGACTAATATAAAAAAAGCACAAAACGATTAGTATTGTTTGAGGATATTTATTCATATAGGTAACACGAACGTCAGGAGCAGTGTTGGCCAAGTGGCTTCAGCGTGTGGTTCACATCGGAAGGTAGGTGGTAGGCTCCGGCTATGTACCAATGAACTTTCTTTCCTTTTAACATTCATTCGGACGGTGAAGGAAAACATCGAGAGGAAACCAGCTTGCCAAAAGTCGACGGTTTGTGTTAGGCACAGGAGGCTGATCCACCTGCCTATTAGACTGACAAATGATCATGAAACAGATATAAAAATCTGAGATCTAGACCTAAACAGATGATAGCGCCACCATATTTACTTATTTTAACACGAACATCAGTAAAAAAATGAATGCCTCAAAATTAATAATTGCCATTACCTACCTATATATGCTTGGTATTACCGAACTTGCACATTGCGAAATGCATAAACATTCAAGAAAAAAAAATATGTATTTAATTATATTGAAACTTCCCGCAGTGAGTCTACCGTGTCCTAATCGGTTTAGACACGAAGCTGCGAATGACACAAACAATGTCTTCTGTTACTAACATCTGTGTATATTAATTTACTTTCAATATCCTTTGTTATTATTTTATCTACGCTCCACAGAGATCCTTGTGACAGTGGACCTATGGTCCAGGTCATATTGCTAAGTAAGCTCAAAGCAGACCTGGCAACGAAGCAGCGAATAAAGCTGGAAAGACGTAGCGTAAAAGAGATCTGCCCAAAACCTGCCTGTTTTCCTACGCTGGACGTCTTCTGTACCACTGGTGGATATAGTACATTAAATCAAGTTATCTCTTACTATAAATTGGTGATTTAATTATGATGGTAAGTTGAATCGCGACTTGATCTGCTCTAATTTAAAGACAATTTCATGATTATTAGGATCTCGTTAACTGACCGAACAGACTGAAAAAAAAACTGAACCTCCTCGGCCCTAGTACGTTTCATTTTTATTTAAAATATGTTTATTATTACGTTGTTGCATAGTTTCTACAATGAAGATGTTATCTTAGCCACAAGTTAAGTGCGGTGCTGAATTATGTTTAACGAGGCCGACTACTCGAAGACCACAGACAGCGTCACATGATTTATTTTTAAAGGATTTGTGGTGTTCTATTACCGATCCTTTTCATCTTAGCCTAATCACTATATCACAGAAAGAGATGAAAGAGAAGTAAAGATCTATTAAATAGCAAAACAGTAGAAACGTGAAATTTATTAGTTTTATTATGAAGGTAAATTTTTTTGTTGATAAAATTCATATGAAATACTAAGCCAAAACTATAGTGCCAAACATATCTAAAAATTAAAATGATAGAATAAATAAAATAATTGTAATATATTTTTATTAGAAAACTATATTAATTTATGTATAACTTATTGTGTACGTCTAATCCTCAATATTACATGATTCTTAATTTAAGTTCAAGGAATTTGAGAACTGGCATTAAATACATAATACGCAGTAGAACTGATAAAAAAGCTCTCCGCCACGATTTTTAATCACCATCTATGTTGTACACTAAAGCTCTGCATTGCTCAATTTAATATACATGTGGTTCGAAAAATAAAGGTTATTTTGTTATGAGTGAGGAAATTAATTGGCATATTGTTGTAATTTAGTCAAAGCATCCAAGGCAGTAAATCAAAATAATAACAAAGTTAAAAAGATGGTGGAAAATCAGACCATCCCGCACCCAACTCTGATTTATACGGGTAATTTTCCAGACCGTTACGGCGAGCGACCTACGATTTTTCTTCGCGCGCACTTAATTACATAATTTTCATACAACTTTTAAATTCACGTGAATTAATTTATTGTGCTGTCATTCTTAATTATTTTCGTTACACAATCCCCTGATTCACTCCTTGTGACTGCGCAAGAACCTTTGGCTTCAGATGTATCAACTCATTAAAGATTCGAGCTCGGTTAACCGTAATTAATTATTATTAAACATAATTTTAAACAAATAAAACAAGTCGGGATTAAATTAATATCAGAGACCGGTGCCAGCACCCCGGCGTTCCGTATTAATTTCTGTCAAGGCTTTAATTGCCCACCTCGCGCTAAGCTTTTTAATAAATTCGAGGACAGTCAAGTCAGCTTGGCGCGGCCAAAAAATGCCCAGGCAGCTCGCGCTCGGCACAAAAAGAACAGATTTTAATTTATAAGAGACAGGACAAACGATTAATAATTTATTTGTATCCTTCGTTCCCAGTGAGAGGGTCCGAGCGTTAAAAACAACCGTTAAAACCGGTGACTTTGTATAGCTCGCGTTTAGGCCGAAATGCCAATTGCGGGTAGACACAAGTATACAGCGAGTCGGAATGTCGTTTTAAAAAACTCGGCAAATAAATCGCGTCGCACGCACCGGGTAACCAAAAAAACGTCTGCTATATTCGATTCTTTAATGTGATTTTTAAAAAATAGAGGCAAACGGAGGCTGGCTTCGATTGAAAATGAATGAGGGTGAGCGCGATAGTGGAAATTAGCATTGAGGTAGGATCCAGAAGCGGCCTTTGTGCGATCATATCGAGGTGTATTCTTTGCGCTTTTTACTGAGCGGGCGCGACGCGCGACGACCGGCGCGGCTTTGCTGCCCTTATTACGGATCTGTCGCTTTTTTGTTGTAAATAATTACGGCAGCGCACGGCAATCACTTGGCAATTCCTTGGAAGACAAAGGATCCTTAGTATCATACAACTTTAGCCATATTTTGGTAACCAGACGTAACCAATTTTGCATAGGTTTTACTTGACAGTGTACGAGCCAAGACTGCATTTTACTCATGTTTTCTTAGTTTTATAAGCGCAGCGATTTCGTAAATCACCGGAGTTAAGACTCTAGTGCATTTCATAGGTAGCAAAGATTTAACATTAATTTATTCTTTCATTAGGGTTATGCCTTTGGCGTGACAGTCAGTCTCTTGTGCAGAGGCTGTTTCAGTACGTATACGTGGCTGTGGATAACCAACAAACAGAAATCCTCAGAGCAGTGAGGTCGCTCCGTGAAGCCTGCCCAGGAAACTTCTGAACTTCTAGTAGGAGTAAAGCTGGCTGAAGCTGAAGAGTGAGGTCCTGCCTCACGCACGAGTGACAACAAAGAGAATAGGTTCCTTTAACCAAGGCACCGTAAATACAAATATGTGATTAGTATTGTCTTTTGTTAAAATAGCTTTTATACATTAAGAAAAACACTTTTTGAACGGATTAAGCTATGTATTATTAGTAAAAAACTTAATCCGTTCAAAAAGTGTTTTTCTTAATATTAGAGATTCTTCTTCTAAGCTATAGAGTATACCAATTAAACGGCTATCAGATGTGACCATTAAGCGGATCAAGTTGTGATTAAGGATTACGCACCACCAATAATAAAGGCAACAATTGAATGCAGATGAGGGTGAGAAGGACGCGGTCCCGAT
This sequence comes from Pieris brassicae, assembly GCF_905147105.1. Lineage (NCBI taxonomy): Eukaryota > Metazoa > Arthropoda > Insecta > Lepidoptera > Pieridae > Pieris > Pieris brassicae. The sequence continues at coordinate 3,914,050 of NC_059669.1, forward strand.
CGACATTTGTATGCGATATCTAAGCAGACAATTGGATGCCGGCGCGAGCCTTCGCGCTAATGGTACACTATCGGACGATCGCGAGCTTGAAAAGTCGAGACCGCCTCGTACTAGCGAGCTACGTAATAAATACGATACATTTAGCCACCAAACACTTAACACAATACCATTCATTTTACTATTGTTTGTATGTGGTCTTTAGCCAAACGCCGCCGCTTATAAATGAAATTCAAGGGTTAATACAAAACCTGCGACATAATGTAATGCCAGCTTTTATACTGAATTAAAAAAAAATATATATGCGTAAATTAAAAGTGATTTTTACGAAAGTCTAAATTCATAGGTTGTTAAGCTTTACGCGCTTGAACCAGTCATCGGAGACCTAAGTTATGATTAAGGAATTTATTTATTTAATTAATAAAACCATCTGCAAAGTGCACTAACACGTATTTACTCAATTCTATATAATTCTATAAAAAAATGACACCGCGATCATCCAGACCGCTCCAACTACATCGTTGATAACCTTCATTTATTAAGTGGGTTAAAAATTACAAATACATGCAATAATCAGACCCGTGATTCGTAAAACCTTTATAGCCGTTAATTAATTTCCATTTGACGGTTAAAATTCACGAAGGTATATTCAACATAATCGCATTGTAATTGATGTGAGCTGCATTTATTATGAAACTTATTATTTGACCCGGTTCTGCATTTATTAACATATATATCTATTAACTATACATTAAAGTGGGCATAAAAAAATACAAATGCTTCATTTGTCTTCTCTTGTATAGCTAGACTAAAGACAAAAAGGCTTTAAGCAGACTTTGGTGCTTGTTACGACATAATCGTTCAGGAATCGGTCTTTTAATTATTTGCAATAACAAAAACACACGTTCAAATATTATTATTTAAAAAAAAATCAATATACAGACATAACTCAGTAAGAATTTAACTTGATCTCTGAGCAGACAATTAAAAATGTATTTGCGAGAAACGCAATTAAAAAAGGTCATTGCAATTAATTTGTCCAGATTTAAGAACAGCTCGTGCATAAATTACAAGATATACATATAATAAAACTGTACGTCATAAAATATTATGATTTAACGTCTGTTTATACAGCAATTTTAGGACCTTTACACGTATTAAGAACGTAAATTGCAGAGTAATTAATAAACCATTGGCGCAGTTGACTTTGGCCGTAGATTTCTTTATTCTTAATAGGCAAGTTGACCAGCCTTCTGAGACTAAGGCATCGTGACGCATCGATATCGATAGATATAATCTGTTTTAATGCCTTCAATTTATTGTAAAACAATTAAGTAAGAAAGAGCGAATGTATAACGAAGAAACGAAAACGTTTCGTTTGAATGTGATTGGTCGAAACAAAACGTGTCGCGAGTCTGTGATTGGCCTAGCTTAATCACAATTAATCTACCATTGCCTTTTGTTTTTTTCATTGCATTCATTAAGATTAGTGGTCTGAGAATAGATCTTAGGTTTACTGACGTTTATTTCTAAATCTATATAAGAAGTTAACTTTCTTTAAAAACAATTTATCTCAGTTTTCTAAAGTCGCGAGTATCCGCTAGTATAATTTGTATTGCAAAAGCCATACTTTATAGCTTTTAAGGCTTGATATTTCGTTAAATTATCAGATAGGCATAATTATACGTGATTTAACGTGCGCGTTAACAAAATTACTGCCAAAGGTTAATTACGTTGCGAATGAAAATTTTATTGTACAACTATTAGCAGTTTCTCTTCATCATTAACCGACACATCCATTTTAAATTCGATGGATTGAGAAAATCTAATACTTAGGTTCTGTAATGCATGTAGCTCTAAATAATGACGACTCGTTGTAACTACAAGAGCTATTTTGCTAATAGACAAACATCCTGCGCTTCTGGTGGGTTAACGAGTAGTAAACTCTCGCATGTGACATTTATAAGGTAATTTAAGTTCCGTAGAACTATTAACTAGGTCAAAGACATATAACTGACACCAGATACCTAATTTAATGCCCAAAGCATGTCCAGGACACACCAGGTAACCCTAGATGTCCTGGGCTCCTTATATAGAATGCCTAGAAACCTCTGAGGACCTATAGAGTGGATTTTTGCGGGACCAGAACAGTTTATTTTTGGGTGATAAAGGTAGCAGTAACAAGGTGAAAAGGGCCACCAGGGAATAAAAAGAGGTCACCCTCTTGGACGATGAACAAAAAAATAAAATTAAAAGTATGTATCTTTTGTAAATATAAAAAAAAAAACAGTTTTATAACATTTATATATTATTTTATAACAATTTTATACTTACATTCTAAAGGTTGTAAACATACAATAGGCAAAGAATCTTTGAGATACACTATTTGGTAGTTTCAAGATGGGTGAATGTTTCAAGGAATAAATCCCAGCTATATCAAACTTTACTAACAAATACCAAAATACTTATAATATCAATAAGATATATATAGTTATATATCTTATTATATCAAAATGGGCCGGGTGCTGGTATGGGATGCAACCTGTGTGGGGTCCTAGCGTTAAAAGGCTTTTTAAGGAAATAGCAAAAAGTTTAGTCGACATCACAGGAGACCGAAGAGCTGGCAGCTACCTCGGACAACGAATTAGTCCAGCTATTCAAAGGGAGAACGCTGCCAGTATCTTCGGAACCTTGTCTTAAGGGACTCCTTTTAATAATATATTTTAGTTGTTTTAATATTTTTTAAGGTTTTTAGTTTCATTGTTCTAGTATTTTTTTTCTTGTAGGTTTTATATCAATTACCTCAATTTGCTATACAGTAAAATAATTATGTAGCCAAAGTGGTCCAGGAAGCCGTACGTGACGTTATTAACTCCCCTTAAGCAAAATATCCGGGATATTAATCAATGCGCCTATAGTTATGACTCAATGAGCTCGCATCGGTCATATTGACTTTTCCGGTGTAAATCTTCAAAATTAATTTACATTTAATCAATTTCTATTGAGATTTATTGTTTACTGTCACTTTGCTTAACTCTAAATAATGTTCAACTGCATAACTTTACGCTTGGTATTTATTTATAAGTTCTAAAATAACATGTATTCATGAAACTATACAAGAAGTTATGACATCACAAATTTTACACACCAATTATATTGGTAGATAAGCAAGCTAGCAAGGGAAGAATTAAACAAGTAATAAAAAAATATATAAATAAAAACTAAAACTTAAAACTCATTAAGAACATGATAAACAATGTTACGGTAAGTTGGAAGATTGTTGTAATATATATCCATGACTATCATCGACGACTTGTAAAAATCCATAAAGTTTGTAGTGAATTTAGTAGAAAAATACATACATACATACATATACACAGGCAAGATAATATATTAGGTTTTCAAATAAACACAACTTCATTGCATGTTTTTCCACGGTCTTAAACAGTTTTTTCTTTTTTATATAACAGGATTCTCACCTGATGTTAAGTGATACCGCCGCCCATAGACACTCACATTGCCAGAGGGCTTGCAAGTGCATGGCCGGCTTTATATATATCTATTGTTAAAGGACCCTAAGTCGAAATGTTTCGGAAAATTTTCAGTTGGCAGCTAACAACAACAATGCTTGAACAACGAAATTATTAATTTCTTGATCAAAAATGGTTTGACATATATACCAAAAACCCTACTAGAATTAATAAAGTATGTTCATAGACAATCTATTAATGGAATAGATCTATTACTTCTTTATCTAACGTCAGCTAATGGCTGAAGATAGCGGATTTCGATAAAAATAGGGGTTAATTGGAAAACTCGATATCGCTATCTTTCAATCAACGTTTAAAAACGAGTGAAATAGAAAAACACATTTATTTAACGATATAAGCTGTGGAAACTGATGAAAGTCTTAATATAACCTTCTGAAAATGGCACATACATTCGCTGTATTACATTAGTAAACGAATTACATAGCTTAACGGACGGATCTATTCGATTCTAATTAGTTGTTTTTTAATTATATAATTCGTTAAGATATTAGTATTGTCTTTTGTTAACATAGCTTTTACACATTGAAAGAAAACACTTTTTTAACCGGATTGAAGCTATGTATTATTATAAACTTATAATTATTTTACTAAGATATTCTTAATTAATTTCTTATGTTTGATTTTTATTTGGTGTGTGAATTTGTTATCAATTCTCGATTTAGGATTCCTTGTTAGGACAGGATTTTGAAAAGTACGTCAAGGAACTCTCCAAGCGCATCAGGAATATATAAAAGCCCTTCAACAATTTTAATTTACAGCCAATATATAGCAACCGCTATAATGTATAAAGATAGACGAGTCTTAAGATAAGATTCTGAGTCTAGAAAAGTCGAGTATGACTACCGTATATAAGACATGTATGGGATTTTGTCATGCGAGTCATAGTTCGTGCCAAGTCTTGATTCTAAACACCTTTAAAGACTACATACTACCTAGGTGTTATTTTTATTTTTTGGGTATTTTTATAAAGACTAATACAATTCATTTTAGTTTTTTGCTGTTCTCTGGCAACCAAACTGTCCTTTAATGCTATGGGTTTTCAAGCTTAAGCAGTGTTGGCTCAGGATTTCAACTCTCATTCCTGAGGTAGATTTTTCGAACCCAGCCATTAACCAATTGACTATGTGCGCGTTTAACTCTCGCTCGTTATAGAGTTAATCAGTACCACTGCCCTGGTCTCAAAGCCATAGTGCGTTGTCGGCATTTTAAAAATTGGTACGTTTTTTTTGAATCCTTAGAACTTAAAAGTCGACGGCATGTGGTCAGGCTCAGAAGGATTACCTATTAGAAACGATCACGGAACAGATACATAAATCTGAGACCCAGACCTAAAAGGTAGTAGCGCCGCAATTTTTTTTTAATTTGAGTTACATGAAAGAGGTGCTAATACTTCTCATTGCAGTTGCACAGCGGCGAGCTCAGGACGATCAGCACCAAGTGATAAATAAAGCGTTCGTAATTGAGAGACGGAAGCAGTCAATGAGTAAATCTCATCCGTCAATTTGTTTAAATTATTTATTAGTGGTCGGCTATAGACACCCGCACGGCGATCTTTACAACGTTCACAGACCACTCCGGATACTAGTGTTGTACCATACTAATTAACTATCGATATAAGCTCAAAAGTTTACTATGCTTTTAGTAATTTAAATGGTAAAGAAACATATACTTAGGTATAGTAATAGTAGCAAGTGGCGATTAAGTGGTACCACTGCCTATGGCTTAATGGCAGAGGACTCGCAAGTGGGGTGCTGGCCTTCCAAGAATTGGCACGCTTTTTCTTGAAGGGCCCTAAGTCGAATTGGTTCGGTATTACTTATGTGAGCCGCACTTCAGCGCTACATTCTAAATGAGCTTTGACCTCAGTGCGCATACGTTTCATTGATAACGTTTATTTTGTAGACAAGTAGGAGATCAGCCTTCTGTTACAAAAAGTTCATCGGTGCATAACCGAGATTCGAACGCACGCCCTTCAGGATGAAAATCGCATTCTTAAGCCAACACAGTTCTCAGACATAGGTCCTATACCTATGTCTGTACCCTTTAGTATTGGTATATTCAATAGGAAATAAGTAGAAGAATACATATATAAAATCTCTGTCCAAAGCACCCAACGGTCTTTCATATAAATCAACAAAACCTAAGCTTCCTTACACAATATACAATAACATCAAGCCAAAGGGAATATATACATAATTAAATAATACAATAAGCTCCTTAACATAGAATTTAATAAAAACGATCGTTCAAGCAAGCAAGGAATTTGATTAATTATCGATATGACGATGGCAACACTAGTGACGACTGGAATTAGTTAATTTGTGCAGATACGACACAATGGATGAGGAAATAATACACTCATACATAAATATACTGCAGGCTTTGTAATTGGCGTAATTGGACGAATCTGGACGAACTTAATAATGCCCCATTGTCGTGATTCAAATGGCAATTCATCGTTTGTGAAAGAAATCATTCGTCAGTTTTAAATTCAAATACAGGTCATATTAACACGAAGATCCGATAAATCCGATAATTTTAATCATATGACATAGTAATTTTAAAGGGGTTGATAAAAATTATAACGGAAATATGGTATGTAATACATAATTGGTACGACACGAAAGTTTATGTAGACTCTTAAAATACGAAAAGTCGCAGATCTCGGACACGTTTTGCGTCATAATCGATACGACTTGTTGCAGCTTATATTGATGGGAAAAGTTCAAGGCAAGACACTCGCTGGGTGGACCAGCATCACATCCCAAGATACCCGGCATTTTAAGTTTTTACTAGAAGAAGATTATCAAGCAAACGCTGAACTTCGCAACTTCTGTATGGACACGTACTTGGAATTATAAAGTTTTTGTCAAGAAATAAAGATAAAATGCTTCGGCAATCAAAGCTTCAAAAATCTAAACAGAAACACCCAAATAAGACGTTTTAAAGTCGTTCAGTTACTTTATGGTAATCACTTACCCATTGATGTCAGTTGTAGTCCAGAAGTGCCTCAAGAAGGACTTGGCTAGGATGTACCAGAGTTGGGTCCAGACCCAGGACGACTTGTCGATGGAGGTGGAGAGGAACTCCTGTGTCTCCTTATCTGGATGCAGCTGCACGAACTTCTCTTGAAGATCGGGCGACAGCTTGCTCTCGTCTACTTGGTACCACTGAAATTGTAACCATAATTATTAGTTTTCTACAACAGAACGAATATTGTATAAATGTTTGAGCGTAAAGCTTCCCTCAACATTAATTCAGGTGACATTTTTTATGTATAAGCCATTATTCTAATGTGTAGAGCACAAACATAAATTGATGTTTAAAAGCTCTCACATCAAATCTAATGAAAAAAGTCGAAATGAACTGCAAATAAGAGTAGTATGAAAGCTCGTCACCCGTTGTATGTTTAAGTCAGCCGCCGTCTCCACAAAGGCAAGCGGCGGCTGTTAATTTCACGCCGCCTCGAATTAACATTTCTTTACGCCAGAGAATAATAACGAATTAAAAAAACATCTCGCCTCAACATATAGCCGTAATGACTTGGCCGAGGGACGCCACAAACTCATCAAGCCGAGTTAATTAATGCCCGATCTGTCTTTGTATTAAAATCGAATCGATGTTGGCTACTGAATAAAAAAATTGATAAGTTCCAGTTTTCTCGGGAATTGTAAATTAATGATGCTGACGTCAGATTCTGTTATTTAATCTTGAGTTAATCTATGTTGATGACCGGTAATCAAGGTAATTAATATTAAGTTCTGGAATGGACAACGGGAAGGAAGGAGAAGAGAGCGCCCCAAAAAAAGATGGATAGAAGAAATAAAAGCGTTAGCGGAGGAGAGGAGAGCGTTAATGGAGAAAGAAATCCATGCACAGAGATATTTGAAAAAGCTGGAGGAGGCCTTTTCCCACGTAGAGCTTCCGATCAACTGTAAAAATGTTATAACAAATCTAAGCTTTACCCTATACATTTGTAATGATTGGAAATTTAACGGGATTTTATTATTATAATTAAAATGGAGACTTTTTTTTATAGAGAACAGGGGGAAAACGGACAGGAGGCTCATCTGATGTTAAGTGATATCACCGCTCATGGACACTCAATGCCATAGGGCTCGCGAGTAGGTTGCCGGCCTCTTGAGGATTGGTACACTCTTTTCTTGAAGGACCCTACGTCAAATTGGTTCGAAAATACTTCAGTGGGCAGCTGGTTCTAGATAGTGTTGGCGGGAAAATCTGCTTTAAAGACGCTCAGTTGTGGAACCATACCATACTGCCATAAAGGGTTTTTTTTAATTTCGAAAACAATAAATACACCATTAACTAGATCAGTCATCACCTTAATAAATATTTAATACATGAATACCGATACCGAATCACATTGGTGATTATGCAATGCGCCGTCTTTGCATTTAAAATGACCTGCATCGGAACTACGGGATCCGACGAGGCGAATACTCCAGACAGAATACAAATTGTGGAAAATTTTCGAATGCCGAAGTCATTCATAATATTCCACTGTTTAGAGCGATCAAATTTTTTATTATTCGCATGTCAATGAGACAAAATTGTATTAGTATGACACAGTGTTATACAATTATACTTGAGTTAGAAAGTCCACGACGAAGTGGTAAATGGAGACTTTTAATCGTGTTAAACACATTAATTATATATACAAAGATGACATCAAATATGACTTCCGTGTTTTTGTTTTCGAACAGTATTTATGTAGAACAGTGGCACCCGGCTCGATTATTTATGAGAATCGTGTTTAGGATTCAATTTCAGCTCGTGTAAAGCTAGATTTGCATGAAAAACAATTTTCTTATTTTAAAAATCTACCTGTTAAAGAGACGAATTGCGATTGATTTATTCATACAACGGTATTGAGAACAAATTCGTGATACTTTTATGTGGGTTATCGATTACGCGAATTGGTCAAGGGTTCAGATAAATGGGCTTTGAAGTCTTACTAATTAAAGTAATAATATTACTAATAACAACAGACAGCCGGTTTCAACTTGGGACTCATCCCTGGGGCTGTAGGTTCGATCCGCGACTTTGCACAAATTGACTTTCTGTATATGTGCGCATTTAAGACTCACTCCCAAAACATCAAGAGGAAACCGGCATGCCTTGAAACCATAAAGTAGACGGCGTGTGTCACAGAAGTTTGATCACCTACTTGCATATTAGAAATGATCAGGAAACAGATATATCTGAGGCCTAGACCTAAAAGGATATAGCGCCATAGATATATGTATATTGCTACTAAAAACTACATTGGAATAGTATTAGGAAAAGAAAAGCTCCCTTGCGAAAAGTCCCTAAGTTTTTCTAGTAAGCAACAAAAGAGGCCATGTCTTTCGATAATACAGATGCCAATAATTAACACTGGCTAACGAAAAATAAAAAAATAATAATAAATGCATCAAGCTTTATTTCCTTGTCATTCGCTAGTCCCTTTGAGTATGATCATTATCCTAAGATGACTCGTTAGCGCGAAGGTCAACTGAGGTACACTGACAGAATGGATGGATGCAAAGGCTTTATGCGTCGTTCATTCACCCCACTAATGAATCAAAGCGCATATTGTCAATACCGAGGAACTAAACGAGCACAAAGCCAGATTAATTCCCATTTAAATGTGTGAAATAAGTGAAGTGCGGTCTAATGACTGCGATATTGTGACTTGTAACTCATAATTCTTTAAGGGCAATCTTACAATTTGTCACGTCGAATTGGAATTTATTGTTATATTGCTACTTTACAGTCGGTGGCGTCTCAATTTTGCTGTTATGAGCCCTTGGCCTTTCTCTCACGATGATTGAACTTAAAAATGGATGGTGACAATTAAGCATAAGATGTTGTTGTAATTTTTTAATATTATCGATTTAAGCATAACTAAGATCAACAATTTATACAGTTTTTGGGACGAAAGCTCCTTAAACCTTAAATCAATATTTTCCATATAACCTCGCCATCTAGGCACAGGTATAAAATTCGAGACAGATAAAATCTTGCTTTCTTTATGTTGTTAAGCTCTGACGAAACCGTTGATGTGTTTCCTAACCTCTCATCAAGCTTTCACCAACTTGAAGGTATAACTAGCCATATAGACATTTTGCATAGCCATATATATATTTTGTGTAAATTGTTATATTTCCGTGTAATTAATTATTCCGTTTTTTTTATATTTTATCCCAAGTAATTGCTAAGAGCTCATATAATTATTTTCTGTATTGTTGTATTTCAGTGAATTATCATGTACGTTGTTTAGGGACACAATATATAAATATTGGTTTGACGTTAATTATTTAGTAATATAGTTACAGTTCAGCCGGCTTCCAGAGTCCAGGCAATCTGCATTCGACTGATCCCATTTTAATGGAGCGCTGAGCAAACAGGCTCCGAGCCGCTTACGGCCAAATCCACCGGGATTCTATGCGCCACTTAGCTTGAACATACACTGTTACACTGCACATACAGCTTATGTATTTGCTAGTACATATTACCAATAAAAATATTTATGAAAAATGTTGGCTATATGGCTAGTAATTTTAAGTGTCTTGTGAGTTATACTTAATCGATACATCAGCTGTATAGTGTACAAGTGTTTTAAGTGTAGTCAAGATAACTGTTTAAGCTTAATTAAGACAAAATACCACTTACGCGTTTAAGCTTTGTTGACTCAAGTAACTAACAGTAAAGGTAAGATTGCATTTAAATTATTACCGTTTTATAAAACATTACTGCTAACAGGTATCAGAGAAATTAGTATTTGTTCATTCAAAACTTAAATTCTCAGTGAACGAGATGATACGTGTGAGCGTGAGATTGTTTAGTATATTAAACAGCCTGAAGCGTACTAACTCAATTCAGAATTGAAGTAATATCCATAAAACAATTGAATCTAATGCTACCCGACAATACTATAGAGCTTATAATTGATTTCTGTTTCACGTTAGATTTAAATCATAGATTATTGATAGTACAGATACAAGCAATACTGGAAGCTGTGGTATGATAAGTGAATGTAGGTACCTACACCTGAATGCATGCATATAATTATGTATGTAAATAATTATACGATAACAAAGGCACATATTGAATTTGTTTTTATTAAAAAAATACAGGAACTTATGTGACCTTTTAACCGAAGCGTCGACATTCATTACAATAATATTGAAAAACTTTAGAACAAATTAACTACTTGACCAACGCCATTTTTTTTTAAAATTATTTAAAATAAAATCGAACAATGCATTGTAGGTACAATGTGCGACAATAGGAACCTGTTAGACACCTGTACCAAGTGTTACATATTAAGAGAAATTTGCGTTTCATTACAATCTTACATGAATCTTGTACTAGACCGAGTGCTTGTATTATTATTTTTGCAAATTTAAAATTTGAAAGTAAAAAAAGAGATTTATAGTGTAAGTAAATACTTATATTATATGTTCAGAACTAAACATTGTATTTCCGTGCGTTTAGCGCTTATAAAACATTTTAAGGTAATTCGTTAAATATAACAGGACAATCTATGCGCATCTGTAGTTTTAGTCTATGCCATCACGAAGACCCGGGGGTGCAATTGCATAATTGTTTTAAGCTAGTCTTTTAATTGTTCGATCAGGGGTTGAGATTTATTGTACTACGTGACCTCCATCTCCATTTGTATTCATACCATTTCCGCATCACCAACGTTTAATCAAAGATTATTACTGGCCAAAATTAAAGAACGTCTTTATAGGTAAGGTCGGAGGAAATCAAACTTGAACATTTAACCCACGAAAGCAAATCTGTTTAAGGTTAAGCAAGAAAAGACAATACATTGTTTTGATTTCTAACATCATGTAACAACAGTGTTAACAAGTTCAATTATCGTTATACAAGGAACTTAAATTGTAATAAAATGCATTTAACTATGTATCAGGGATAGGTATATATATATATATCCATATAAATAAATTTATATGGATACCTATCCATGATTCATAGTGTTATACATTATAACAATGCATTATGTCTAAGATTTAGAAACCCTTTTAAGTTAAAAAATGACTATCAGGATTATCAGGTCTTTCATAACAAACTTAATAGTACAATTTTTGTATTTTTTTAAAACTGTTTTCTACTACTGTAAACTTCTCCCAATACAACTAGTCTGGCCATAGCTTGTGTTACAAATGAAAATGTTTTTTTTCGACTTTTCAATTATTTTGAATTTGGAACACGTATATTACGTGTTCCAAATTCAAAACTTTAAAAACTAGTAACTTTGATTTTGCGCCATTTGACACATTTTTTCATGTTAATTATCAATTTACAATATGGAATGGAGTGATAAGGAACATAGGATTGTAGCGAACGCCTTGCACAAAGTGGGTATGAAGCCATCGGTCATATTCCAGACACTTCAAAAGCTTGGTATCAGCCGTATGTTCGTATGTATATCGTATATACTATCAACAGATACAACACTTCGTCTGTCGAAGACTAGAAAAAAACGGGGCGGTCGCGTGCTATTATTAGAACTACAAGGCTTGTATGCTGTTAAAGCCAGAATTCAGTGAAAGCCCATGAGGAAAGCAAAAATCTTATCGCTAGATATGAAGATTCCCACTAGGACTCTGTCGCGTATTATAAAACAAGACCTGAAGTCAAGAAGTCGTATACAGGACATGCCCTAAATTAATCTTCACAATTAAAGAGAACGGATCGATCGAAAACCCCCTTCTGTCAATACGCAGGTTAAAAGCACATAAATATCCTCTTTACCGATGAAACAATTTTTACCATTGAAGAACACTTCAGTAAGCAAATTGATAAAGTCATACACTCACAGAAGCTGATCAAGTGGTCGGAAAGGTACAACGTGGACATCATCCTGCGTTCGTCATGGTTTTGTGAGGCGTGTCTAATCTAGGAGTCACGAAACTGCTTTTTTGTGTAAAAGGAATGAAAACTTCAGCTAAAGTGTATACAGTCTTGGATCATATTGTGAAACCTCTCCTATTATTATATTTTATTTTTGTTGAGACTTCAATAAATATGTTTTAAATTTTAATAATATTACATTACTTTATTTGAAAAAAAAATGCATTTTCATTTGTGACAGAACTTATGGCTGGACTAGGTATATATACTACACGTGTTATAATCCTACAAATATTAACTTATAAAGTAACCGAGCTTTGATGTGAACTTCACTCACTTCTCACACTTCAGGCATAGGCTCGACTTAAGATATAATCTAATATTTAGGTCCTCCGAATTTTGTGTATAAGGAGTTTTGTGTTATATTTATTTATTTTTAACTTCGCAGTTATACGTTAAAATAAATACATTATAAACTTTATGGACGGAATTTAAATGTCCTTTATCGCACGTCACTGCTTGAAATACAAGTTTTATAAAGTCAAACATATTTTATGAAAACCGTTCTTTAAAACATTTTCGATTCAATCTCACTTTACATTTGGCCTTGGCTGATCTCATGTTTTACAGTACTACGTATTACTATTTGCTTAAACGAGATAACATAGCTAAAACGCCTCAGCCCTATATGTATTTAAATTTTTGCCAACAAAAGCAGCGATGGTCTAGTGGCTTTAGCTTGCGACTCTCATCCCTGAGATCGTAGGTTCGATCCCCAGCCGTACACCAATGGACTTTCTGTCTACGTGCGGAAAAAACATGTCTCAGACCGAAGGCTACTACTACTCTATGAAATAAAAATATACAAAGAAACGGATGCAATCTGAGGCTAAGACCCCTATGGGGTTGTAGCGCCACTGGACTGTTATTATTCTTTGTGACACAATCTTATATCGAGAAACAAACAAACACCCTTTAACAGGCAAACAACGTATGCTTTATACTTTTACTAACAGAACACTTATAAATAATTAAACAAAGCGAGAGATATATTTTATTGAAAATCTCAGAGCTCTATAAAGCGTATATAGAAAGACGTCAAAACAATAACTATATAAATGCATACGTAGCAGTGGGACGCTTAAATTAATTGTTAAAGAAATCGGAGGGGCTAAGAGGTTTCGGTATGTCTACAGAGGAGCTATCTATACGCCGTGAATGCGTTGATGACACATTCCCGACGATGCGATGTTTTTGCGACATTAGGTTCAGCCATTAGTTCAGATGCCCCAAACTTTATAGTGTATTCGACGCATTTTAATGTTGTATTAACATTAATTACATTCATTTAAGTATAGACAGGTAGACTGACAAAAACCTTGTCCAAAACGTCAATTCTATTTCGCCATTAAGGTATATGTAGCGTAAATATTTGTAATTGTTTATTTCTTATTCCAAACGTATCAACTAAGAAACCCTGTTGCCTGTATCGTTTTTTACCCAAGATTTATATTCCGTGGCTCTTAGGAAATAAAATAATCACGGCGGCGTTGATTTGCATACAATGGTAAAATAATTTTACGCGCGTTTCGCCGCGCTTAATTCTACTTTTTATACTTTCCGCGTCCTATCTATGAATCAAACGGACTTCCAGTATTTAAGTGTAGAAAAATTATGGACGATCGCGTTTTATATTAATTTGAGTTTTACGTACGTCAAGAAAATCTAGATTTCAACATCGCGCCAGACTGTATGGCGTGGTCGGTTGGTTCACGCCGGTGCTAGCAGCCATTTTGGCGCCGGCGGCCGTGTGTAAACAGATCGGCGTTTGTTCTTATACATATAGAAATTTACATTCACTTAGGTCCCTGTCTATCATAAATTCAGCGGACGGCTAGCAACAAAGGGTCCACGACTTTTCCCGCAAAAAGATCCTTAATCTGATTAAATCTCCATCGCAGTACGTCGGACCGTGAAAGATTAATGAATATTTGTGTGAGGATTCCCGGAGCAGCGGCACGTAGCTGTGTCATAATCATATTAGCTGCGACCAAAGGACAGCCGGGCACGCACAGGACCCACGGCCCAATGAGGGCAATACTACCGTGACACCTCACTTCTATTGAAACTTTACGATGTGACTACACGACATACATGTAAGTTTTCCACGTACAAGGTTTTCTTTGTCTGGTAATATTAGGATTTTATCCTTGTAAAATAATATTTAGTTTTCGATATACTCTGATAACCTTTATGTATTTTAAGCCATACCCACGAGTCCAGTTTTACCATAACTGGCCGAGAGCAGCTTCAAAAAATTAATATCACTTTGGAGCAATTTGCGAAAAGAAACTAATTATTCCGAAACGTAATACACTAAAAGCATTATATATTCCGTATTTTTCTTGCGTTGCCTTCTATAAATTAGGTTGAGAAGTAAATAAATCAAGAAAATATATTAGTATATTTACTAAGCAGCAAAGGGAGCTCATTATACTTTTTAATAGCTCTATATCCACATTAAATTACATTTACAATAGAACAACAATACTAAAGCGTGTTAAAATAAGTGTTTTCAGTATGAATTATACATCGAAATGGGTTCCTGCATTTATCTTATATGTACGAGATACTTGAAACACATTATTCAATATAGGAATTTGTAATTATTTACAGATATTCTGATATTACGGCCTTTAATGTATGTAATGTGGTTGTATTATGTACTTCACCATGAATTTTACAATTAAACGTTAACGTCTGATAAAAAAATCTTGATAAATATTTAATTTCAAGTGAATAAAAATAGTAAGTTAATACTTTGCCAAACTCAAACAAAATTTCGGTAAACTTAGACGCCAGTGATTGTCGAGTATAAAAGTCCTGTAAAAAAGCCCAGTAGGCAATAAAAGTGGAGGACTAGAAACATGGGAAGATGAAAAAAAGACATAGAAGGGAAATATTGAAAAGACACAAGACACGGATGGAACAATATGTAAGCCTTCATTCCTGCGGAGGTCATGCACTGGTTATAATATAATAATAAAATGAACTTAAAGTATCTTTAAATAACGGCTATTTTTAACCCATTTTTTTATAATTGCGTACGTAAATTTACTTACTAACAATTAAACATAGATTTTGAATTGAGGTCAGATAAATCGCAATCTTAAATAAGCAATTGGTATTTGCATCAGCGTCAATAAACACAATCGTAAAAATCAATTGAAAGCCGAAAGAAATTAAACGTGAGAATGTATTGTTTCATGCGAGTGGGATCACAAAACGAAAATCGCTGAGTTAACCAGCTCGCAGCTCGTTTTCGACCTGCTTTTGCGAACATAAATTGCATTAAATAAAACGAATATTTACGACCGTGCATTGAAAAACTTGATTTAATATTTAAACAATATTAGTTAATCTGGAACAATGCGTAATTATTTTAACGTCACGGACCAAGTCAAACGAGAAACGGGGCTATATATTTATAGCGTGGCGTATTTTAAACCGATCTTAAATCACTTCTGAATTTTTGGAGTCACATTTGCGGGACACATACCCGTACATATTCTACTTCATGGTTTAGACTACCGTTGTTATAAGGTATAGTCAAAGGTTTTTTAGACTTAGCAATCCATGATTCTTTAATCATGTCCAAATAATTGGTTACATTTTCGTTATATGGATGGCTCTTTGCTACTTTATACGAAGGAAACTATTAATATTTTTAATGCCCATTAACATGCTGCAGAGGTTTACTATTACTGGCTATATACAACTTCTTTCTTGTTATTAAACCACCACACATTGAGTGATGCGTTGTTATGCTGTTCAAGTGGTAATAGAATTTCAAGAGATGGGTGGTTTCTCGCTAAACCTTGGTTCTGAAAGCTTAATGCATTCATAAATATTAAGGTCGCCCGGCGCGAGAATATAACCTAGAAGTTAATTATTTAATGTTGTGGTGGCAATAAAGACGGCTTATCAAAGATTCAGCACAAACAACGCGTGCACCGTATTATCCGTAAGACATCATAACGGCCACCATCATCTTATAAAAAATTCATACTCATCTCACATTTCCGCCCCTCTTAATTTCGCGTCCTAGGTTCGTGTAAAAACTTCGGGTGCCTTTTTATGACTTTTACTGCGGTATAATTGGGAGGGGCGAGCGCTTATGTCCCTGAGGTGACATAAATACACCCCCCCACACGAAGCTTTCAACTACCCCCCGTTAATCTCATGTAAGTCTATACGATAAGGAAGCATTAAAGCTAAAGTTTAAATTTCCTAAAAGCGTCGTCGTGCCAACTTTCTTAGATAACGTTAATTACAAGATATCCAATGATAACGCAACATAGGCCTATTAATTAAGTAACTCGATTCAAATTCAAAAGTCCAGGTTGTGGTCTCATTTTATAAAGATCGAATTGCTGTTTCCTTATCATAAAAACTCAGCATCGAGGTCTATTTGCGTATAGAATCCTATACGAAATTAATTTTAAGATTTATGTAATTTGACATTGTAATAAAAATATACAAGCGATAAATTCGTGACTCAGAAAGAGAGATGGGTTTTAAAAGTAACAACGAATATATTCCTGTAAACTAAAGGTAGGGGTGATACATGACACGTTATATATGACTTAATGTAATGCAAAGCATACGAAATAGGGTTGGTGTGTCCCAGGTGGGTGCGTCGCAAAAAGCTGTTGTATGTTTTTTGGACAGCCCCGAATATTTATATGTATTGTAATATTAAATAGTAATATACTGAAATAATATTCTCTATTTTATTTGAACTATAAAGATATTATTGAATTAACAATCAATTGTTTACAATAACACCTCTCAGCCTTTTAACTTTAGCTGAGAAGTTTCAGATAATAAAGCAAACAAGGAAAATCGAGGCGTGTAATGGGAACGGAATATTTTCCGATAGTTTCCTATATCAAAGAAAACAACTTATACCTTCAATTCAGTCACCAAACGCGATTCCAATTTAGAAGGCAGAAGTGATGCGCGAGGCGCGGGTTCGGCGTGTGCATGTATTTGCAAATTCCAAATAGCTTTCAATATGTGGAGGCGCAACTTGCTCCCTCCTGTCGATCTCTTCCAATATCGCACTCAGAGACGTCACGAAGGCGACGCCATTATTCGACGCGACAATTGACAACAACCTAGGACGCCGTATGATAGATGGGACGTAAAAAACATATCCGTAATTGAGATTTCTATTATAAAAATTGAAGACGACCGATCGGCTTTACCATGTTTGTTTACATAATGTGAGTGGTGTGCTATCGCATTTCGAAGCGGACGTCAATTTGTATATTGTCATTAAAGTCGATGCGGAAAGTTTGGGTGCGTTCATCCATCATAGTGACGTCCGATATCGCGCCTAATATGTATTGATTTGCCACTTAGCTCTTTCTTGAATCTTACCGCTCCACCCTTCCGTCCGACGAAAGCTTAACGAGGTGTTTGTTTTGTATTCGTTAGAACTGACGTTTAAGTCTTATACGAATCGAAGGTTTTGTCATATAATTGTGTACGTAATATAAATGTAATTTGTAAGAGGCTATGTATTAACGACTTAGTAGGCAATTACTTTAACAATTGTTTTAAACCAGGTCGACCCTAGAGAAATATATTTTCCAATAAACCGTCTAATATAAAAATAACTCTATCAATTACAAATACAAATACTTTTTATTTCTTCTTGCAGACGATGGAACCTACGTACGACGGTAAAATAACAATTAAATGTATTAAATATTAAAGAAAAACGTATAATGTAATAACTCTAGATTTTCGTGAATTGCGAAGAAAAAGATTGCGTCACCAAGGTCCCAGTAGGGTGGGGGTGGGTGGCGAGAACAATGGTTTCGATTCTCACACGTGTGGAGGATTATTTGCATTCGGAAATAAAGAGAGGAATGATAAAAGAAAGGCGCGAGTGGGTTCCCGAGGCTGGTGTGGGAATCGGGAGGTGGGTAGCGCCTTCGAGGGGGCTCGTTACGCGAACAATGGAGAAATAATGTACAGATTGCAGTGAGCGATGCGCCGAAGACTCAGGTGTCTTAGCTGTGTGCGGACATCGTGTTTGATTGTCGATGTAAGTGTCAGACTTCACATCGATACTGTACAAATATAAAATTATTACATACTGTTCGTAATAAATACGTTCCTATTCGCGCCTTAGCTAAAACTAACCTTAACAGGCAACTTTTGGTTAAATAAATATGTTACACATCTTACGATTACTGTTTATGTCCATTATATTTGAAAATTTAACCCACGCTTATAAGCGCTATTTAAAGAATAGATAATGGAGAAGTTATAACCACAAAGTGACTATAAATGTAGGTGTTAGGTAACTGTCATCCTCATCTACGATTCCTCATCCCAGGAACCCATTCGACACAGAATCAAATACAGTAACCGGACCCAGTGTCCTATTGTAACGTTGAGATATTAAGTGTGAATGATTTTAATACACGAGGCTGAATCGTTCAAAGATTGCCTTCATAGGAAGCGCAAGCAATCACAACACAATCACTCCATCCTCGCATGACACCGAAATCGTCCTCGTTCATAATAATAAAGTATAAATTAATCCATTTAGAACGGCCGGCACCGACCGACGATTAACGGAAGCGTCTACTTAACTAATTTAACCCGGGTGGTTTTAACAGAATGGATAACAGTGATTACGGGTGACGGTGACAAGCGTGTGATCTGCACGTAATTTTGATATTCTGTGTGTTTAATACCATAGAAATAATGAGTTCACGCCATAGACATACCATAGACAATATAATGTTTACACAGAGTTATAGACGCCTGCAGGTTGTATTCACTTTGCAGAATGTATGGGCACAGTTTGTCACTGTTATTGTCTTATCGTTCTCTAATCTAAAAAAATTTAAACATACAAATGTACTAAAAAGGTCTTCATTGATACGTATGTCATTAAATATTTTCGTCAGTTCGACTTCAATAAATTTTGCAGTCGAAAAGTTTTCCGAGACGAATAATCCCAATCGCTTTAAGTTAATCCTATAAAATCTGAATAGTTGTATCGATTTCTTCACGATACCACCATCAGACAAAAAGCATTCTAAATTTTGCCCAAACCTCTCTGATTCATTTATGAAAAAATAATAAGGAGTTTGACTAATGGATACTTTTTTATCGGTCATTTTATCATAACCCTAAATTACAATTGTTATTGTATTTGTGGAATTAAAACTTAAGTATATGGAGCGGATATTAATTTCTAATTGTGCAAACAAAAACAAGATATTAACGTATAAATAGCTTACCCATTTAAAAAATTCCACAGATCAAAAATTAATTAAAAAATCACTATAAATTAACCAAAGCACTTAGTTATAAAAGCTGATACTGATTTATTATAGTGTGTAGGCGTCAGCCATTTAGCTTATTGGAATTTGGAAGCATTAAGTTATTATGTAGATTAGAAATTTTAAGAAATAATCATTGTTAACCAGCTCTAGTATTTCTTGTTTTTAAGTTTATGACTTACGACCAGATTCTATAATTACTTAAAAATCGTGTGTATTTGATACACTAAATTATATGCATTTATAATTTGATCAATATTCGAATTCAATTTTAGAAGAAACGATGTGATCTTAGATTATATTTGTTTATTGCTAATAATTTACTATCATAATTAGAACTTAAGTAATGAGGGCCGCTTTATAACAACAGTGTTTTCTAAGCAATCCCATTACACAGTACGTGCTTTCGGATATCTAATCAAATACATATTGAGATATTTTATATTCGAAACCAAAAGTTATGTGATACCTAGGTCTTGGACGTATACAAGATATTTATAATCTTACAAGCCGACATTTTAATAACATTGATCAAATAGAACAAAAGTATGTGGACGGAGCACTCGACAGAGATGAAAGTTAAAAGGGTCGGAGGGCGGGCGCTAGTGTGGGGAGGAGAGGGTTGAATGTCTTATTCCCTCCACAATTCAGAGGTATTTCATGTTTTTCATACGCAAATATATCCTCGTTACTTAGGCACACGTGAAACACTATTGCGTACACGCTTAAGATTCGTTTAGGGTTGTCGACTATTAAGGGACATTTTTCATAACACTAACGGTATTTTCATAAAAAGGTGGACTAAAGATTAAGAACACTTGTTACCATAGTACCTCATACGTAAGGCCCACTATGCCTGATATAACTTTAAGATGTAAATTGGCAAAAGTTGTAAATAATAATAAATCATTAATTATTTTCTGGTTCTTTTTTTTGAGTAAAACTTTAATTTAACCTTTATACATTGAAATAAGCCAAATTTTGTATCAGTGCAAGTTATTAGTTCAATTAAAAACAACAATAATTTTTTATACTGTTAAACAGCAAACAGCATTCATTTCACTGTCAGCTTGTCACATGTTGTTATAGGTATCTACAATTTAAATGGTAGTAGATAAGCAGTTAATATGTGAACAAAGTGACAGCCCTGTGCTTTTATATACCATAAACATTTGTAAAAAAAATCTCAACAACATTAGTAATGACAACAAGAGCTTTAGAATTTTTTAAAGATTATAAATATGTAAAAGCATATCAGTTGCCTTAAAGGATTTTATCCATAAGAGAACAATTGAAAACATATTTTTTATTCAGAATTTGAATCTTCAATTAAAACATAAGGGCTTTAATTGAAGAGTATATTGAATTCTTTTTATTTCATACCTATAAAAGTTGTAGCAAAAAAAACTAAAGGCATGGTATAAAATATAAACAATGTAAATTTGGAAGCTATCAAGTAAATTGTCTTTACTGAATAAAAAAAAAGGTATTTAATGTGTTTATATAACAACTAATGTTGTTCAACTAAACGAAACTTCTCTGTAAACACAATGATGTAAAAAACTCTGACAAGGCTTTTGTTGTTAAGTGTGCGTTCCCATCATCGACTAACAACTAAAAACAGTTGGTTGGTAGTCACAGCTTAAATCAGCATTTATTGGGATGATCAATGCATTTATTGTAGACAGACTAGAGAACTCTATAATGCGTAAATTTATGTAGGTTCATCTAGATATATTGGCAAAAAACTAACAAACCATTCCTAATCCCTAAACTCGGCAAACATTTGTTCCAACAATGTTGCTGCCTGCAATTTTGTGAAAGCTAACTTAACGGGCTGCATTATATTCAATTATACAAAACTTGTTTTATTATGTGCAATAATATGGTTTTTAATTGATTTAAATGTGAATTAATTACTTTATTTACAACTTGATTTTTTAAAAGTGTTAGCAGGAAATGGTTTCATTTAAGATGTGCTTGTTTAAACAATATTATGTGTAAGTAATATGAACTTTTACCGTCATGTTTACAATTATATATGAAAAGTATATAATAGTAAACATGACAGTAAAAAGGCAATTACTATACAATGGACAAAGAGTAATTGTTCTCTGTTAGTACAAAATTGTAGTAGTATACATCTTATTAAGCCTAATAATTTTTATATATAATTCCTCAATGATATTAAGTTTTCTTTCTTTTTGATTTTCTTAGATAACAATGGTTGAAGTAATAATAATGACAACTTTAATGTTTTATCAAATATTTTTTATAAATAGTTTAATAAAGAACTAGATTTAATTATTTATATATCAAATAAAGTGTTCCCCAATTAAATAAAATGCCTGGTTATTGATACTATTCTTTTATTTTACCTACAAATATAACCAACATAGAATAACCTTCAAATTTGAAGCCTATATTGGTAAATTTTAAGAGACTAAATTCCATTAAATGCAACAAGATTTAATAGGCTTACCTCATTTTGATCAAATTCTTGAAGATATCTATCATTTCTATGTTTTTCATACATAGCGCGAGCCAAAGCACTTCTTGGTCTGTATAAACCATTCAATCCACTACTTGCCATCTCTTCATACCTAATTCTTCTTTCCAGAGGTAAATTTAACTCCCAATCAAGTAATTCAAAGTGCTCATGTTTTGGACAAACTTCTCTGTATTCCTTTACACAATAAGAGAAAGGATATCTTGTTAAACAATTTATTTTTGGTGTAACTTCCAATGATTCACAAAGAGTATGAAATAATATTAACAGAAACAATTTACACATTTGTATGTAAAGAAATTAGCACAACAATACCTACGAATAATAACCTCAACATAAAGAAATATATGTGCCTGTTAAGATTTGATGTGTTGTAATTGCTTGCTAGTAATATAAATTGAATACCATATTATACATTTTGATGATTATTTAAGAATAAAAGCAAAAAACATAAGATTTTGCACAATATGAATCACAAGTTCTAACTTCAAGTATATTTTGATGCGATTCCGAGTGACAGTTGTGCTACTAATGTCAATTGTCACACCAAGCGCAGGCGTGAATAGGATATAAAAATCACTATTTTTATTTTTTAATAGGTACACAATATATTGTTTTAATTATTGTTTGCTTATTTTAATGTGTTACTTATAGTATTACTATTTATGAGAGAGAAGGAAGTGGAGAAGTTGTAACGTAAACAAAAAATAGTAAAGTATTAAATAATAATAATATAAGTTTGAATCTATATGTTGTTTAGTGTGTTTAATTAATAATGTTTCTTACCGTGAAATTGTTTTTACATGCATTCAATATTTTTACCTATTAAATATGCGTATGAATATAAATAATATGAATAGGTTTAATTCTACTTACCCGTTCTTCTTTCTTTTCAAGGGCACCTTTTATTACAATTTCTCGGAGAACTGCACTCATCATTTTGATATCACTAGTTTGTCACAAGCGAATTAAACTTCATTTGTGGATAGAAGGATATTGTTTTAATTGGTGCTAAATTATTTATAAATGTTTTTGCATTAAGTAAAAGTAAAATCCCAGATTTAGTTCGACCTTGGCCGTGAACGTACAGTCACTGTCTCAGTAAGTAACCGATCACTGCAGTAACCGTTAATGAAAATAAAGAAAAACTATTCGGTAAAGTAGTTTGAAGTATAGTTTAGATGCTTTTGGGTCAACTCTGTAGTGGTAGATATCAGTAGTAATAATTATTATAGGCATATTATTATTTTAGGTTAAAAGTTTTTTTAAACGTAATAATTTTAAGTTGTACTGTATAAGAAAGACTAGCACATATCGGTAAAAACCGTATTATGGGTAAATGTAGTATACTTGTATTTATTTTTAGTTATTTGAATTGTCACTAATACGATATTATACTAGAAAAATATATGTTAACTTACAGATTTTTCTATGTTTGGAATCTTGAGTTTGTGAAAACTGTAGGGTGATCGCTTTGTTATTTCCATTTTTAAACTAAACAAATCGACGAGCAGCAACTTGAAGTGAGCCGCTTATAAGTATGATTATGATAGTAACATACATATTTTCATGAGATAATGATTAGTACGATAAGAGATAATCAGCTTTAAATTTGATAAGATTTATTCATTTTAGTCACGTATTTCGTTTCACTTACTCTAAATATTTCGTATGGACTCTCTACATGTATTCTTGACTCCTGCGTTTGGACAAAATACCATACTCTCTTGTATCAGACTCTTGTAGTCAGCCTAGGACATTTCCTATAGCGTATACTAAAGTTAATTACTGTAATAAATTGATAAACGGCTCGTTCAGGTGGAACTTTGTAACGGGTCAGGTTGAACGGGGATTCCCGTTGACGTACTTCAGGTAGCAAATCAAGCAAAACTTTATACTGAGGAAATCGAACCGGTGTAGGTATACAGGTAGAAGTTGGCCTTTTTTTGTTACAGAAGGCAAAGGGGCAGGAGGCTCACCTGATGTTAAGCGATACTGCCGCCCATGGACACTCGCAGTGGCAGAAGGCTCGCAAGGGCGCTGCCGGCCTTTTAAGAATTGGTACACTCTTTTCTTGCCTTAGTCTTAGTCGAATTGGTTCGGAAATACTTCATTGGGCAGCTGGTTCCACCTGGTGGTGCGTAGCAGAAACTGCCTTAAGAAAGGCCCAGTTGTGGAACGACGGACGTCACGGTGATACGGATGTTATTTTGTATTGACATCCGATGATACAACTCAGCTGCATGTATTAGTCCGAATAACTCCTCTGAACACTCTCTATGCCATTGGGTGTTTGCATTTTCTCAAAGGGTATAAATGAGTCTTTACTGTGAGGATTTAAGAAATGCACTCGTAATGGTGTGAACAACTGGACTAGTTTATTCTTAACAATAGCTTCTTAAAAATACACCAGAAATGAGTGTTGTCTTTGGTTAAAAATAGTTTTTCTTACACCAGAAATTGTTTTATATCATAATGATATTCTTTAATTGATTAAATCTTTAACAGTATTACCACTCTTTCACTGAATCGCTCCGCCTAAGTCGACTACTGAAATAGACATTCATTTGCTCTTATGGCGTGTATGAGAAACATCGTTACGTTTCAATTAAAAAATGAAATCAAAATAATGCACAATTCAGTTCAATATGGTTTTCGATCACGCGCCGATCGCCCGAAGCGCTGGCCTCACGATGGATGCGCCGGCGCACGCGGGACATTTAAAATAATTACAAGCCAACGGAGAAACGTAACAGCCAGTGTTTTGAGACCATTACTTATTTTTAATTCCGAAAATACCTTAAAAGCACACTTAGAGTGTTGTTATGGTGACTAATAAGGCTCGAAGATAATTTTCCCATTTTTCATTGTATGTTAGATATATCTTTATATGGCGGTTTGTTATTGCTTATTCAGCATTTTATTAAATATAGAAAAGTAAGTTCTTAAATGACGTTATTGGGTATATCATTAAGGTTCCTGTGATCGTATATCATGATTTAATTCCAGCCCTATTATATTCACATAGACAAATCTTGCACTTGAACTCAGTAACTCTAAGTGATTGAGATCCTAGCTTCAATGTTGCTTTTTTGTACCGCGACATTCCAAAGATGCGACCTCAGAGCTGTATAGAGTTACATCGAAACTAAAAATCAGTATCGCTATCGGAAGTTACAGAGTACCAACGCTATATCAAGAGATGTTCATGGATGCTGTATTTAAATTAAACTGTGTTCAAAGCAAATGTGTGCGCTGTTGTTGCTGTAGGGCATACTAATTATTGTATAATTGTACAATATCGTTCTATCTTAAGAGCAAGGTGTTTTTAAAACAAAAGCAAGCGGTCAGTTTAATTTAAATCCGTGCTTGTAGTTTTTGCACCCTCAACCGCATTCTCACAGCGGCGAGACTTGATGCACTTCAGTTCTGATTGGATCATTACCGAGTTCATCATACCCCGTGCGATCCTCGGGCTACGAGGGAGATAGACTGACCTCCAAGTACCAAAGAGAGAGAGACGCAGCACGAGCACATCACCCAAGAATTATTTCATATCATGATTATTGGAACTTTATTGCACTCCGTAACTAACAATTGACATTAGGAAATGCAATTTTATATTGATTTCGTAATCTCGCCGGTCGTTTATTTTTATCAAAGCAAATCTTTCTATGATTTGCGGCTAACCATCGTGCAGGTTGTTTATTGTTCAGAGAATGTCATTAAAAGCTCGATGGGGATTAAGCGAGCTTAAATTTTCACGTAGCGCGGCAGGAAATCACTTTAACCGTCACTAAGGGTGAGAAGAAACCGAGAAATTATCTTTTCGACTTTCGTAACCGCTAAACGGGCCAATTACACGATACAATTTGAATTATTGAGATATCAAAAAGTAATGATTTTTCACACCGGCCGGAAGGTGTCGTAGAGATCACGTAGGCTGCCTATCAGTGATTTCGGCATGATTATAACCATCACGTTTCTAATAAAGTTCCTCAGCTGGACATCGACTCGGTGCAACCGCATTTATTGTTGTTAAAAGTTGCTTTTTTGTTAATAAAGTGTATACAAAACGCTTGTTATCGCAAATATTATGTGTATCTTTTATATCAGGAGTAGTCTTATTACTCGCGTTGGTGAAACATCTAGACTTTATTCAAAGGTTAATAACAGTGAACAAGTGAACTTAGATAATTTGTTAATTAACATTATTTTATTGAGTAAATGATAATCCAGTACCATTTATGGGTCTTGGCCTCAGATTGCTCCTTTTTTAATTATTTTATAGACAAATAGGTGGTAATACATACTTTTTAGAAATTATTCGTCTTCATCACACGATGTACAATTGCGTCCATAGATTAACAATGTATGCCATATTCCTAATATTTACTATGGTTCTATAACTTTGAAAATAGAATTTCAATTATCTGTATTAAATGTCTGTAATTTGTGGTTCGCAATTGAAATCTATAATTCGATTTCTACTATAGACGAATAGTGCTGATGGAAATGAATTAAATTTAATTCGAATAATTGAAGTCGATTACAAGACAAAGGGTTGTGTAAAGGATTCAATTTTGTACGTGATGAGATGCTTCATATCATTCGATGCTTGGCTACACCATGAAGTATTTTAAATAGTGTGTTCTGATGGGAACTTCTTGTGCAAAATTGCGGTAAAAATAAATTGTACTTGAGGTTTTTCAAGCTAATACAGCTACTATTGTGTGCGATTTTGATGAAATGAGAAAACATAATGATTAAATAATAATTAAATTACACATTTTAATTTAATACATTTAAAAACTAAAACCAATAAAGTAAAAAATTTAGTCGGATTAAACGGATTACACCATGTACCTGCTAACAAAGACTGCGTTATGTTATAGTCAATAGCATTCGTGAAAATTCGATTCGCGACCCAGCAATAATTATTGCAAGTTGGTCTAACGTCTATTTATAGATTCTTACTGAAAAGTCCTAGATTCTAAGCTGGTATAAAAATTGTTTCGCTTAGACCTATTCTCTAAGTAATAGTACTCCGAATACGCAAACAATAGAAATGAGAAATATTCTTTCCTTTAATATTGTGAGGTTAATATCAGCATATTTTAATGCAAGTTTAACAGGATTGAGAATATAATAAAGGCTTGAAATCATATCTCATTACTTAAGTTAAACCGCAACGGTTGTAGACAGTCTGAAGCAGATGTTCAACTGGCAAAAATGTATTAAGGTACTGTAAATACACGCAAAAAGAAACTCTAAAGCTTTAGAGTAAAGTTTTAAATCGAATAAGGCACTTTAATCTGTAAGTTCAGTGAATTAATACAGAGGCTTCGTTAGAGGCTCCATAATTAAAAAGCAAAATGACGTCTGCGCGTGAACGCGCTGAAAGTTAAGTGTGAGTGATGCGCAAGCGTCGTTTCTTACTTTTTTATGTTAAATATGACTTGCGATATTGAAAAATGTATACTTTTTTTTAAACAAGCAGATATTATAGTTTTAAAGGTGTAGTGTAGAATTAAAGCGATGTGATCAAATGTTACATTATCTTATGACGAATCCCGAATTAAAATTATTTTAATGTTTATATCGATCTTTGAAATCTAAAAAATATAAGAGTTACGTGGTAGTCTTACTGGTGGTGTCGTAACGCCTTCACACATCGTGTTAATCGAGGATTCGAACAAGAAATCTTTCTATATTAAGAGCCACGTGACATGTCATACGTCAATATATCATATTTGTATTGTCTAAAATGGCCTGAATATTAATTCAAATTTCCTTGATTCAAAAACACTTTACTCAAAATGTTATTATGCTCTGTGCCAAGGTATGCTGATTAATTAAGCCCACATTTCCTCAGATTAAGCTGCCGGCACTTATTTACTATCACAACGTGTAGCATAATTGCAATAATCACCACATATTTCCTTCCAACGCGTCGAGATTACTAAAACAAATTGCGGCGAATTCCTCTCGGATCATCGTACGAGAATAATTAAGGTCCAGTAATTATGGACAGTTAAATGCAAATGTCCCAGGGCCGAAGTCTGAGAGTATTTTAGGGCATCGTCCTACCTTGAGGACCTTACAAATATCCGCACGGCACTCTGTTAACCCCCATATATCTTAAATTAGGTCCTACTTCATAATAAAATGCTTTATAAAAGTTCGTCACTCGTTCTACCTCAGGCGGCGGCTCTGTGTCGCCCCGAGTCTTTAACATAAATTATATTCATATTGGTTAAGATTTACACCTTGTTTCATACCGTTAAAAAGGATGAGGCATTATATATTTTAATACAAAATAATGATAGAACCTTAAGTTATGTTCATACTTGACACTGTAGAACTCTCTGCATCTTCTTCATCATCTTCGAATTAATACCTGCAGCTCAATTTCATCATTCGACTTCTAGGCAGAATACGAAATTCCACCCGCATCACCGTCGTCCGTCGTTCCATAACTGAGCGTTTCTCAATGCATTTTTTGCCGCGCACCACTATTCGGAAATTGAAGTATTCCGGAACCAATTCGACTTAGGGTCCTTCAAGAAAAGAGCGTACCAGTTCTTAAGAACTCTGGCAAGGCACTTGCGAGCCTTTTGGCAATGTGACCCGTCCCATGCTTCCCGGCGCCCATGGATGGTCGTATTATCAGTTGAGCCTCCTGCCAGTTTGCCTCCTGTTACATAAAAAAACAGTATGTTGACCACCACGCTTCCTTAATCAGCATTAAAAAAGGCACAATATTTTTCGGCACCATTCTCACAACTTAAACACTATAAGGCTGCTCGGATGATTTTAAATCGGCATAATTTAGGATTATAATGATCTCAGTGGCTGTAGACATGTCCACTGTATATGTACATTCTAGTGAGAAAATATAGGATTAATATTGCGCGCAAGATTTACAATGAAGCCCCATACATGACTACGACAGCAAAACTAAACATGCCTGCGTTATATGCTCTTTATGACGTTTTCGCTACTGAACTACTTACTAAGTCTTCTTATATAAAATAATTTATTAGTAACTGTGAGATTCATTCGCTAGTTGTGTATACATTTGTGTAAAAGGAGGATCCTCGACCCGTTGGACCACTGCGGTCTGAAACACTATGGCGTCATGTATGGTTATGTTATTACAGATTGTAGATGTCGCTACACTTTATTTACGCTTCATTTACGAATTATTTCTTTAAGTAATTATCTATTATGTAACGGGACCTTTTTTGGATCTCAATGAAATACCTTCAAATTTTTCATATACCGTTTTCCAGATTCCTTATTGTATTTAAATCCGCGTGAAGTCAAAGAAATTACCTGACAATGAATATAGCTTTAAACTTTCCGTAAAAATTGCGCTGATAAAGGAAAATGTGCAATTTTCGCAGACAATTTACATTGACATGGTGGGAACTGCAACTTTCACGAATGGTTGCTGTCTAATCAATTTTGTAACAGTTTAATAATGTCATTTCGAAAACCGATTTTGATACTCGTGAATTTTTTAATTATAAACTGTTACGTTAGTATTCATAAATATCATGAAAACACTACTCCCGCACCTACGCACCTCAGGTCGAAATAAAATGACCTTACGTAACCGAAAAATGTGACGGTAACTTTTTTTCCAACGCCGATAAAGAAGTTTCACTTTAAAAAAATGGTAAATTAACAAATACATTTATTAAATAAAAATTTAAATCAGGAAAAACGGTTACTTCATTATTGCACTCACCAAAAACAATTTATCGACGAATAAAACATACAAAAAGGTACTTTAGCTGAACAGTCATCTAATAACGTTTTAAATTATACCAATCTATTAGGTTAACAAGTATCAAAAAAGTTCGAATAAATTGCATTTAACGTCAAACATTTTGACTGTAATTTAAAAAGACACGACATTACACGTTACCGGTTTAACGTCATGAACGTGAAATGTCATTACTTTTTTGTTTCTGTCAACAAAGATAGCAAATCCAGCCGTGATTTAATACAAATTATTATTAGACAACATAAATAACGTTGTATGGGGTCAGGCTGGCGGAGGCTTCTTAATAAGTAATAAAGGGTCATCTTTTATACAGAAGACGGAATTAACCGTGGGCATATGGTGCTGTATTGGACAGGGATTACAACAGTATAGAAAACAATATGAGTATTGAGTTATGGGTGTGTTTTCTTAGAAATAATAAAACCATACTGGACTAACATAATTTTATCCAATATGTTATAAATAAGGTTACAGTCCCTAATGTAAACAAGAAATTGTATATTTTAAAATTTTATTGTAGTCATACGTAAATTAATTATGCTCTAAGTTTATATCAAAAATTAAATACCTTAACAACGATGCAAAGTAGTGAACATAGTACCCTATTAGTTAACGACTGATTCCAAGAACCATGATTTGGCAAAAGGCTTTTTTTGGAGGATTTTTTTACTAAATTAGGACTAGAAATCTAAGTAGGTAAATGTTACCTCTTAGTAAATTACTCTAAGTACTACTATTAACTGTAACAAATGAATACAGTCAAATCATCGATGTGGAAGATTTAAAAAAACAAAATTTCGATTTTAGTTTTAAAACAGGAACAAATTCTATTTATCTTGGCGCGGAAATAATTTTGATAGCCTCAAAGCTGAAAGGGTTGGCTTATACAAGCGCGGGCGGCCGAGAGCGGCGTAATTCCTACAAAGCTCGCGCAGATCCCATTACAGTGCTAATCGGCAGAGTGCCGGCCGCGCTTTAAATATCACTTTATGCGTATTTATCGAACCGTAAATAACAACTCTATGAAAATATAAATGTTTCCTTTTTTTCTATCGTTTTTTTTTCGTTTTTTATAGAGTCAAAAGCTCGAACAGACCACTTGCGCATTATGGAATTGCGAAAACTCCATTTGAATTGTGTTTGTGAGTGGCTTAACTTTCATGCACGCTCTGGAAATATATACCTTGCGTTCTTGTAATTCGTTATATTTTAGCTCTACTCGTTTACTTTATACGTTGTTTTGGAATTTACGTCAACAGTGAGCGTAGAAATGAGATATTTTGGCAGTATTACGCAAATTGGATAGCTTTCAACACTCAACGGAGTAGGTTTCGAAGTTTCGCGGGGAAAATTGAATTAAAAATATTATAAGATATGAATATGTATGGAGGGCGTAATGACGCTAGGTTGCAGTGGCTTGTGGCTCACTCCTGTTACAAATTGCAAATTGCAACTGCACTACCGAACTGAATTGAATTGCCTAACTCTAAGCTAGTTATTTGGAGTTTTCTAGTTAGATATATTTAGATACAACGCGTCTACTTAAAAGTCTACGAATATTTAAAATTTCTTGATCTGAATTATAAGAAGTACCTATATTATGTATTCATTTTTGTTACTTTACGTATGCATATTCATGTAGAATATTACAAATTTTATGAGAATATGAACAAATGCCTGTACTAGTGAATAAACAATTATATATTGTTATGTTTAATTATTTTTCTTAACTTAATTACGAACTTTCCCTTTGTTTTTTCCTTACTATTGTTGTCTGGAATAGATAAAGCTATTACTCACGTTACTTTGATTTGTACTCTTAAAACTACGAAGTTTATAAATAATATTATAATTTTTATCAATATTTTTTTTATTTAATATTAAATAATTAAAGCAAATTTGTTTTTCTACGTAGACGAATTAGCAGGTATCAAGTTTTTTTTTACATTGTTAAATAAAAAACATTAGTAGCGAAGGTTATTAATTAATAATTTGCTGCTAAAGTTTTTGCTTCTGAGATGAGGTTTAGGCTGTAATTATTTTAATAGTAGGTTACAATAATTTTTAGCGTGGTATTGATAAGGAAGTTCCTATTAATACAAACGAATATATTTATATTATGCTAATCTGTTACCACTGCTGAGGTTTGGACAGGCATATTCATATTTTCAATGATTTTTCTGTTATTTTTTCCAATAGGAATCGATCCCTCCAAGTCCCATCAGCATTATCGATAAGCTAAGACGGCGGTATTATGTGTAACTTTGTAAATAATGAAGATATTTGTAATTACGCCTTATACACACAATCGTTATTATCAGTCGTCTGTGTCTATTTAAATGTCCACATTGATATTTGTGTGGGAAAGGTATGAATTCCCACTGTTAATACTTTCAATCAGATATAGTATTTAAATTATAGATAGATAGCTTACATTTCCTTGAATGTCAGTTATTAAAATTGTATAATCAATTACCAAGTTTTTAATAAAAACCTGAAGCTTTAAATTTTTTCCTAATTCTTCTGCCTGAATATCACATACTTGCGAGCAGCTCGAACGTGTCACAGAGTAGAAAGAAGATACAGATATTTGAATTAAGCACATTTTTGCTAATTGATGCCTGAGCTCATGTAAGAGAAATATGAGCTCCGTATTAATTGGTTTCATAATTTAAGAACACTTATGAATAATTTAAATAATCACATAGTCAAATTAAAAATAAATATGATGATCAAATTCGAATGAGTAATCCTTAACAAAAAATCTAAACCATCTCGAAAAAACGTCGTCAGCAATTTCGTTAATTACATATAAAAGACTACAAGCGTGGGACGAATACACACATACATAAATAATTATTTGATATTAAAATCAAAGATAATCATTTTCGGAGCGGATTCCGGCGAACGCACCACCATGTTTAAGAATCGACAGCTATAATTTCTGTTCAATCAAGATTTAATTGTTTTAATGAGTGTACATGCGTGAATGGCCGGCCCAATTATTGTTTATTTTTAATAGCCCCAAGAGGTTTTTATGTTCGCAACCAGGCACGCATGGGTCCCGAGGCGATCATTTTCATTATTTTAATAATGTAAACTTCCAATAATAATTTACAGTGATTTGGGGTTAAACACGTTAAGAGATCTTTAAGAATGTCTGGAGGTCCAAAGGTAGTTAGGCTCTGTAATTTTATCCTCCATCAAGGGGCTTAATTTTTGATCCATGGAGATCGTAATTTAAGTATGGTATAGTCTTAAAACTTCTGGTGCACTTAAAGGTCCTTCAGTAATTAAATCTAATTATAGAGAACTGGACGACCACATAGTAACCGGCTGATTCGTAATAACTTAATTGTTAGCAATTATATATAGTCCCGACTGTTTTGCTACTTCTTAGATTATCTAACCTTTTTGTTGAACATAATCATAACTTTGTGGCGGCAATGTATATAAATCTTAATAAAATTAAATCCACTGATATGAATATGACTATATAAATATTTTTAAAATTAAAATAAACAAATTAACTAACTATGTTATGAAACCTAATTTTCTGTTTATAGATTTTTTTTATAAGAAATTAACTCAAAAGAGTTTTTATATCGCTTTCATGTCGCCAAGAAACATACGTCAAAGCATAGATTTCGTCTGATTGTCAATTGAAGATGTCATTATTAACGCGATTGATAATTGGGCGTCAATTGCCACTAATTTCGAACAATTATACACAGCTGCATGTTATTAAGTCCTCTCGTGATTTATTGTTTCTTTTCAATGTGTCCTTGACCTTAACGTTTTAGAATATTTACCGGTAAACGATAAATAAGGTATAGCTTAATCTTGGTTCTGAAAAGATCGTAATTAATTTTTAAATTCTAATAAATTAATTGTCAGAAATCCAAGGCTATTAAAATTTGTATATTGCGACTATCATTTGTAATATGTTCCAATCTCGCCAATTGCTCGTTCTTCGGTAATTTGAACCTTTATTGCCCCGTAGAACTCTCTCGACTTACTCTTTTTCTGCAAATCTTTAGAATAAATCTATTAACTATATTGGAATCTATTAAATATTTTAATTGTAATGCATACAACTTTACCCATAAGTACATAACCATGCATTTGTTTGTTTGTTCATGATATCGGTATCAGGATTTTTAATCTTATTTAATTAAGCAAACTTACATTTAGATTTATGCTAATATATGGACACGTCTTTAATGAATATTATATGAAATACACACAACCAGTCTCGCGTTAATAATATCAACACGAGTATGAAATAATGTTTTACACACAGAGTGTCGGATAGGGCGAAACGTAGTGTGAATTATGATCTCCGAAGGTTTAATAGTCGTGAAGTTTATAAGTTAATCTAGCTTCAGGCTGATGTGAATTTCATATCACGCTATGCAACATAATGGCTTATTAGATCAGCAATTTTCGCTCTTTACACTATGGTTTGTTTGTGGCTGACGCAATACTTTTAATACCAGGGAAAAATTTGTACGAAATTCTATTAAAAAATAAATTTCAAGTCGAATGTTATTTGTGATCAACTTTCGGGCTGGTTTAATAGTCTTTGTTCCTTTAGATACCATACATAGCTTTTTGTGTAATAATAAGACACTATATCGCTAGGTATAGAACTGCAAGTAGTGTGTTCATCGGCTTATAAAACCTTTATGTGATTGAGGATTACTTTTTATTTTCCTAAATACGTTTTTAAACTTACTAGACAGCCCTATAGTTCATCATATCATCGTAGGTAACTGTACGCAGCCTGCGGCGCGCGCGCAGCTATTGATCGGCTGTAGCTGCCAATTAGCTCTTACCGAATGTAACGGTAATTTTATCTAATCTAATTTTAAACAATTAAGAATATTATTTTTAAATCAACCTTTCAGCTAGAAGTCGCCGTCAGTCTACAACACTAATATTAGTCCAAACTTGTAAAGAAATAGTTTCTAAAATTACTGGAGTGATATTAATTAACATCTTTTACACCAGTAGAAAGACTTTAATTACATAGTATAGTGAGAAAGCCTATTTTTGACTTGGGCTAATGTTTATACTGTCCCGTTTCGATATGCAATTCAAAATTACAATACTATTAGAAAGCTTTAACGTCCAAGACCATTTAAACAACATACCGCTTTGGAAATCGCCCATTTTACTTAAAGCGGGCACCTCATTTAGGAGCAATTGTAATAGTGACGAAGATATAAATAAGAGTTCCATTAGACCAGAGACTATGACGGAACACATTACTCGTAATGAGTTGCGCGTGAACTGAGAACGATTTAACTCCTAAGGCATTTGGAATTTGGCTCTAGCGAAGGCCCTAACCCGGAGATAATAGCAAAACTACATGCTGCCATAGTGACGGATAGTGGGAAATCGTTAACACAATTGTTCTCGATATTTGGGTCAGTTAGAACCTGCAATAATACGAATACGCAGTTGTATTTTAAAATCATTATTTTAATTAAATAAAGAGAGAAGTCAACATGTGCTAGTAACAGTAGTCTTATGTTATTAAAGTTTAATCAAGAGTGCTGAAACGTAAATATAAAAGGGACAGAGAATACACTAGAGAAAGTGCAAGTTAATTGTGTTGACAGCGAGACTACACAGTAGAAAATTAAAGTTAAGAGAACATTTGTTATATGTATATGTACAATATTTATATACGATTAATTGCTATTACTAATATTAACAATATCTTATAGTTTATATAGAGCAGTGTTGGCTTAGTGGCTTCAGCGTGCGACTCTTATCCCTGCGGTCGTAGGTTCGATCCCCGGTTGTGCACCAATGGATTTTCTTTCTATATGCGTATTTAACATTAGCTCGAACGGTGAAGGAAAACATCGTGAGGAAAGGCACAGAAGGCTGATCACCTATTTGCCTATTAGATTGAAAAATCTGAGGGCAAGACCTAAAAAAATAGATTTTTTTATTAGCTTTTTTCAGCTTTGGATTTCTGATATGAATTTAGTTACTGTTTTTTTTTAATTTAAATATATATTTCTGCGAGGTAGATTTCATAATAATTGATTTCCCATATTTAAGTATGTCAAAACATGTAAAGCTAAACTACCCCCAAGGTACGATTGTTGGGTTTATAATGCAAGTAATAAATATGTTTTGACACCTCAATTTCAAAGTCTAGGCACCTATAAAGTTCGATGAGGCAGCTATGATAGAAAATTAGCAATATCAGGTTGGGGTGAACAACGACTGCCCGGAGGCCTAACAAAGTTCCGCAGAGTAAAATAATAGATAGAGACTTAATATAAAAAGTGAGTGACTCAGCAATTCCCATATCTCTTGGGTTTTATGTGTTTACGCCTGTATAATTGTTGCTTTAATTAAACTTACGAAGTCTTAATTTCTGATTGGAAAATATTGGTATTTATACATTATAATATAAATAAATTATTAGGTGCTTACAGCGAGTGATTGTTTAAGATTTGCGATTTACATATCCCTTCCTAATCGAACATTCCAAACAATATTTATTCCACGTATTGAATAAATTACTAGAACGATTTCTCATTTTCACTATGCCTTTTACCCTATCTCCAGAACAATACCGTAAAATACTCAGCGAGATTTTGTAGAGGCCCAAGGCGGTGCATCGCGTCACCAATCAAGGACGTGAGCTATACGTTTTGATTTATCCTACAATTATCGGATCTGTTTTGCATCTCTTGTTATATATATTTCGATAATTTACCACTATTACATCGGGTTCTAAGCGGTGACCGTACTAGCCATGCAGCGATTGATAATAATCACTCGAGAAGTATAATGCCGTACACCCACGGGTAATTATGCCCGGGTCCGATTCTAATGTTTATAGACTTGACCGTGGAATATATAAGGAGTTCAATTGCTATATCAAATTTCTTCTTTTTTGTTTGAATATACATCGACTTGAAAAGAGAAAAGAGAGAACATGGGAAGATGAAATAAGATAGATAGCGGGGAAAGATTGGAAAAGAGTAGCGAAGATGAGAGACAAATGGAAGGATTTGGAGGCTTTCATTCCGTCGGAAGTCGTGTATAATACCATAAATTTTATGTCTTATCATATTACTAAAAGGAGTTAAATCGACTACAAATGTACTTCCTCGTGACTGTACTTGGTCGGGGCTTAGTTAGTTAATGTAAATAGAGGAAATTTAACAAAGGAAATTACCAGATACAAAACTTTAAACAACGAACTGTCACAAATAAAATTAGCAATCGACTAGAGACTAACTAGATTTAACAATAGGTCTGTCTATGTCGTAGAATCGGCGCCTAGTCGTGAGATCGTGAGCAGTGGAATGCATCTCCTTCGGGGGTTGCACAGAACCAACACGGCTCCGTCCGCGTAAATAACCGATTGGTTTCCTGCTAATGGCAGAGCCAATACAGTTTGGATTAATCGATATTGAGTAATTATTCTATTGAGTTATAACTGTATACAGTACTGAAGGACAGAGCCTCTTCCCCTTAATATAGGCTGTAAGTAGTGTTATTGGACTTTATTACGTCAAAAATCTTTTTATGAATAAGGTTAGTTTTAAAATACTTATTAATCTTAAGTTAGGTTAGTTCGTTATGCTCAATTGTATCTTTGTGCAAATACTATTTACAAAAAAAACTGTAGACAAAAATAATACAATAAATGTACAGGATAATACAATTTCTTCGTAATAATTAACTTTATTTTATAATTTACTTATTTATTATCTAAAATGATTAAGTATTCTCTATAATTGTAAGAAGTAAGTACATGTTCGTATGTTCCATGGCAGGTTTAGACTAAATGTTTAAAAAACTATTGTATCATGATTTCATGAGCTGAGAGCAAAGTGTAGCGGCTGGAGCTCGGTACATCTGAAAATACTTGCCTACCAAAATCTACTGGAGTGACTGGAAGGTTTTTGCCTGAAGTTTATTCT
The DNA here is from genome assembly GCF_905147105.1 of Pieris brassicae. Lineage (NCBI taxonomy): Eukaryota > Metazoa > Arthropoda > Insecta > Lepidoptera > Pieridae > Pieris > Pieris brassicae. Next base: position 3,952,119 of record NC_059669.1, read on the forward strand.
TCTTCTCTCTATGGCCTTGATTTGAAAGAAGTTTGATATAATTTTGACGTTTAAAGTTGAACAAAAGTGAAATACATTATTATAACAGATTTATATAATAAGGCTCCCCAGGCCACGTTATACGGTTGTTTTGGGGGTTTTTAAACAAAATGATTATTAATTTAAATGCCTTATTTTAGTGCCACAGATTCAATTACCACAATATATGGAAATTCGGCGAAATGCAATAAAATTTGTTACAATGAAGCCATTTCTTTGTCTGATGCCTGAGGGTTGTTAAGATGCACGTATTGACGTTTGGTCACGGGGAAGAAGTACGAACTTTAATAGGCTATAGAAACAGTCCTAGTGATGTCTGAGCTAAATTAAGGAAGGCCGAACACGTGAAATTATTTTGAGTATTTTTTGTAGAAACATTTTTTAGGTTTACTTTATTATAAGTAAACGCAACTTATGGACGTTCATAGAAGGCTTACGAGAGGGTTGAGGCGTTAATGCTGGATAATTTGGATTAGTTCTGGAGGGTTTTCTGGGATTTCTCATATCATTTAACTTGAGAAATATAAAAAAATATACGTCATTCAGCCCCGTTCTGGTTGTTCATATGTTGCAAATATAAAGTAATAAATTAAGTATATACTACCAAATTGAGTATGTACATTTTGGAGGTTATTAAGTCATGGCTCTCAGGATTAGGCGTCTAAAAACGTGTAACCGGCATCTATTTTGCAATATTCAAAAACAACATAGACGAAAGTTCAATAACCGCCAAGAAAGCCTGGCCAAGGGGTTTTCAAAACCTAAGATTGAGGGACATCACTACTGCCATGATGTCGGCATTCTAGTACGATTATTGGTTCTGGCGGATAATTTTATATCGTATTGTCCTGGAGCGTAAAATTTCCGTTGTTCGCTATCTCGAAGGGCATGATTACAGTCCAATTAGTTACAAAGTATAAGTAATTACAAGCCGCGGAATTGGATTAGAAAATAGATTCACTTTAATCTTACTCGCCTAGAAAGCTATGAAAAATAGCGTAGATAAATTATTTACTACGTTTATTTAAAATTCGTCTGGTTTTTTATATAGGTGAGCATATTACGTAAACAATTATTGATTTATTAAAATTATTATACATAATTGTATTCCTGACTTATTGGTTCATGTTACATAGGTACTCTTTCACAGATGTCATCTTCTACGGTCCTCAATATGATACCGAATGCGATCTCATGTGAATAATCTGCTACCTTATACAAGACTAAAAGTAAGTTTACATAAAAGGATTTTTTATTATCAATGTTTTTAAAAAATACGTCGTCGAAGTATAAGTAAAATTTAACAAAACCGTTTTGTATTTCACAAATCTTTAATATGTGTGTGTGTAATGTCGTAATTGTTGTAATATCCACATATTTACATGCAAAATTTACTTTTAATAATATTAATAATGGAATCACTACTATGACTATAACAATAGTAAATTTTTAGATCTAGTAATACTTAATACACAAGTATTCGTTTTAAACTGATATGACTTTGACGTGTATGTGAGCGCTCCGACTTATTATGACTGTAGGAATATATTAATAAATACTATAACTGTATAGAATTCCTTCACTAACATTTACAAATTACGAATAGTTTTATCTAAGTGTGAGGTTAGCGTAGATCACGACTATTCTTGTTCCCGCAGTCATAATGAGCGCCCTAAATCAAACAATGGTATTAAACTGTCAATGTAGTCCCGATAAAGATTTTCTTGGATTTGCATATTACACTTGATCTATATCGATGAAACAGAGATGAAAAATAATGTGGTCTGTAGTCTATATAAACTTTATTAATAGGTAGACTATTTTGTTTGTTTTTAGTTTATTATAGTAGTGTAGTGGAGACCACAAAACAAATCCTCTGTGCTAATTAAACTCCTCCAAAACGATTGGACCGCTGTTAATGATTTTTTTTTGGGTGTGTTTAAGTAGTTTCGATAATGATTTAGATTTATAATTAGTTGTTTTTTGTGTTTAAGACGAATGACTGTTGGGTCCGCTTGAATAATAGTATGAAACATATATGTAAATGTTGCAACCAACTAGCTTAATTAGCCGTTCAATTAACAGCCTAGCCTTGTAACTGGTGGCCCGAATATTCAGCCGTAGCGTTTGTTACAACGCTACAGGTTAATAAACTGGCTAATGCTAATGCTTAGTACAATATATTCATTATTTGACGGAAATATAAAAGATGAAACACATTACATAAAAAATCTTTTAAATTTAAATAGCTTGAGTCAAATTCACATTATTATTGTCACTACAGTCTTCAATTGTACTTGTTGGTGTTCATAAAACTTTGGAAAACACCGTCAAAGTTGAGTCATATTGACAGTTTGAAGACTTTCGTTTCAAGTTTGAGATTGGCAGAAAGTCGAATTAAATTTAAATTAACAGCCAACAGGCTAGGCAAGTAATGGAACGTCATCGATCCCAGTCATTTGCCTTTGTTTGATCAACTGGCTGATGATCTTTCACGTTAGCTTGTTAAACGGCTAGGCTGTTAATTGAACGGCTAACTAAGCTAGTTGGCTGTGTCATTTATACAAAACAGATAAAAAGGATACATTTGTATATTTTTATTTTATTCTATTATTTACGTATCTACGAGTATGTATGTTAAGTAGTCTGTTATATATAAAATACAAAAGTTTTTTAATGTCTTTGCAAGTAATTTAAGAAAAAATATCTAGTATAATTTATTATTACGTAATAAATAAAAGCTAAATTCGCCATAAAGTTATCACAATCGCCACTTCAACATCAGCAATCGAAATTAGAAATCGCGTAAATCGTAACGAAGAACGTACTGTAAGGGGTTGAGACTTGGAATGCGAGACATAGATCGCCGAGTTGCTTATTAGTCGTGTGGTTTAAAAGATATAATATATTAATATTTCATATTATTCAGAATGGTGTACGCTACCTAGTGTTTGAATTTAATCTGTGCAATTTGTCAATTGTCATCTTCACGTTTTTGGCCATCGCTTATAGTGCGTGGTTAATCAAAATCGTTTAAAGAGCGTTAATATATATAGGTTTTAATACATAATTAGTATAATAACTAATTTGAGAGCAGTCTTGGTCTAGTAGCTTCAGCGTGCTCATACCCTATGTCATGGGTTCGCTCCGGTCGACGGCCTATGTGCGCATGGAACATTTCCACAGACACTTGACTAGGAATAGACAGAACCACGTTTGGAATAAAAAAAAGTCCAGGACTGATCATGTCAACTTTGCGTGCTCTAGCCTCACTCCAAGGGTAGATAAAAGGGGTCGGAGGTCGGAGATAAACACAGGGTGCTCAATTTGTACAACTACACAAATGCACAACTTACCCTTCGTCCGAACGGGGTGCTTTCCCGCGACCGAATTGCCGAACTGATTGGATTTAATTCTTTATCTATTGAATCAATAAGTATTCAATGTTTGTTAGGTTCAATGGCACTGAGGCACCAAAATTGTATTAAGGACAAAGGAGTAGCAATGAACATGATGAATTTTTAAATAAAACGTCTTTTAAGAATTTGAACTTTATAAATGAACTTTTATGAACGAATATTTAAATATTGGCTATCAAATTATTTGTATTTTTGAGTTCAAAGTACATTCCACTTGGAGTTAGACGAATGCACTAATCAAAGGTACGAATGCTCCGCCAAGGAGCTATGCGACTCCTTCGCAGGAGTCGCCTCGGGATTTGTGTGTCGCTATATCGCGAGTTACACGATTGCGAGAAAGATGCAATGATCTTATTCGTGTCTCCATTTTCATATACATAAATATGTATATCTTATATATATTTCATATTTGTTGATTTTCTCTGTTTACAATGCGTGATGTGCAAAAATAAAATAAAGTATAATAAAATTTGCCTATTTTCTAAAATCTTAGTTCTTAGCATAAAATTCAAGTTGGCGCAATCTGTGTTTGATTTGGATCGCTTCGTTTCATCGGTCTGAATTAAACTGTGTTGTTTGATAGACTCCATCCATAGTGTTGTATAATAACCATGATGTTGTCTTATCACAAATTCTCGGCTAAAAACTAAAGTTTCTGACACCATTTATTTATTTATTAAAGTTACCACATCATACATCTACTGCATATTTTACAAAATCTTCCATCTAAAATGTATAACAATTGAAGTAAACATAAGCACACAATAAAATTTGCAGAAATTTTTGGTAAAACAGAAAAAAAATTTAAAAGTCATAAGCAAAACAGCGAATTAGGTTCGATACCATTCATCAAGCTGGATGAATTTCAGAGATGGAAGTAGCGGTGTTGTAAGTTGCCACAAGGGGAATATCAGGATGTTCAGCAGTGACCAAGCGATATATAATATTTAGTCAAATAGCATTTTGTTTTAAGTGACATTTAATTCGATGTCACAAGACCTCATTTATTAGAAGAGCTTATTTGATTTCAAAGATTTTATTTGGACATTTTCGATGTCCCTAACAAGCTAATACTTATTATTATTGTAAAACATAATTTTATTTTATATGAATATTTCGTTCTTGTAAATTTAATTAAGCAAGAAATTACAATGACAAGCAGTATACAAGTGACTCCTTAAGTAGTCCTCAAGTAGAATGGGATGCAAAGCCTATAATCCTCATTGTGAATGCTCAAAACAAGCAGACTCATTAATCACGAGCCGGGAAAACTTTGTCTATTCAGAGCTCCACCTGACTATATTTTCTTTTAACTTTTAAGCTTTCTTCCCAACTTTTGATGGACTCGACTTTTAAGTTGAATAGTAATATATCTTATGTTCTTGGCTGTTATCTTTTTTGTTCAAAAATTGGCTTAATATAGACCTTAATTGATGAAGGTTATTGATATGAATACATAGCAACTAACATCATATATGAGGCTTCTTTCTATGGGGCTGTACGCCAATTTATCTATTCCACGGAATTTCCTATATTGTAAACATCATATACCATACCTGATTGACTAATCAGTGTCATTAAATAACGTTTAGGATAAGGAATAAAAATAATAATGACAAAATTATGAATTTTTGAAATAATGAAGAGCAGTGTTGGCCTAGTGGCTCCAGCGTGCAACTCTCATCCCTGAGGTCGTAGGTTCAATCCCCGGCTGTGCACCAATGGATTTTCTTTCTATGTGCGCATTTAACATTAGCTCAAACGGAGAACTTCGTGAGGAAACCGGCTTGCCTTAGACCCAAAAAGTCGACGGCGTGCGTCAGGCACAGAAGCACTGATCACCTACTTGCCTATTAGATTAACAAATGATCATGAAACATATACAGAAATCTGAGGCCCAGACCTAAAATGGTTGTAGCGCCATTGATTATTATTATTATTAATGAATTTTTCACACGAAGAATATTTGATGAGTAATTCACCGAGTACATCCATTAAGGCATCCACCGTCAATCTAACTCGGGATTAGTTCCACCTTATTGCCGACTTGAGAATTTTTATCACAGCTGAAGCAATCAGAACGCTAATAATTTCCCTCATAATGACCCCGTGGTCGTAAAATTTGAGCATTGCGCCAAAATGGTGGAACATTAAAATTCCCTCCCCACAGTTATAATGGGAGTTATCGGTGGCTCGGGACATTCGGTATTACCATCTCAATCGGTTCTCGTTCACTTTTCTTTTTAAATCGCGCATTAAGGATTTGGCGCGAACGCGCGAAGGGCTGCCCGCCCTACACTCTTATGACAATCCAATAGCTCTCATACATCGAACTTGAATTGGTTTTATAAAAATATTGACTGCGTTAAAAAGCGGTTGCAAACTACAAATACAATTACTGAATTTGATAGCTGTCAAGAAGAGTAATTTAAATGAAAATAATGAATTTACCTCCAAATGATAATAATTAATAAATAGAAAATTCAAACATACTTAAAATGTGCCAACAAGGTATTCGCTAAGCGAGGAAAGCACCAGCTCTGGGGTTAGCGGTACTACTACCAGGCGCCAACTTAAATCTTAAATGAATAAGAATATTGTGAATACTGTATATTTGTGTGTTGGAAATAAATCCTTGTTATTTATTTACTGCAAATACTGTACCGTACAATTGATTTTGGTAAATACTTAATATATTAATTAATACTATAAAATAAGAATATCATAATTTATATGAACAATGTTCAGCATTAAGCAGCAGACACCAGGAATGCACCAAATTCAACTTATACTGCGCATTTCCGGAATCATTCCTCTTGTCCACACTCGGAATATTCACTGCAACTATGTCTCATATATGTAAAATAATGCGCCCGATATATCTTAAGCCACCTCGAGGGGTGGCCACCCCCCATTTCAATATAATCAATATCTTACAAATCCCCTTTACATCCGCCCGTGTGACAGCTTCGAATCGAAAATAGGGTTGTTTTTTATTCAAACATTGCTTGATTAGAGATCTATTGAACTGAATTTAACACTCTCTATAAGCTCTCTCTTTGACGTTCGTTAAATTTCTTAATGATCTGTTTACTATGTACCATGTTAAGCGTTCCAGAGCATATTCCTCAGTGTACATATATACACAAAACGGGCACCTAAGGGCAACTTTTTAACGTTTATTACAGTTAATTAAATGAATTTTTATGTCTGACGAAGTCTGTATACTTATACTGTGTATATATTATTGTAAATTTATACGCCTGAAGTGAACACAGACAATTTTTGTATGAATTTTTTAAACCGATGTACATAATGACGTAATAAATTGTGTTTAACAATGCACACAGGTACATAGGGAAATTTCTAATTCCACATGCACAACCCGCATTACCTTCTCTTGAGTAAGCTCAAAAGAGTTATTGCTGAAGAGTTGGAACTTATTCCTCAAAACGTTATAAAAACATCCCGGAAAGCATGACCAGAAGAATTGAATTTGTGATTTTGGGACGTTTATACACTCATAGGGTTTTACATTTGTAACTTTATTTTATTTAAAAAAATAAAAAATCTTCTTAAATAAGCTTATAACAAGTAAAAGCAGTCATCATAAAATACTTTCATAACAACAATACAAAACCGTAAGGACTGAGGTTTATAAAATAAGATTTAAAAAAACTTTCCTCCACCCTCTCCCTCCTTCCTTTCGTCCTGCAGGCTTCAAGATTAGCGATTAATTTTTATTTATTATTTCTTAAGTTAGAAAATAGTAAAGGCGAAAGATACAAAATCATTATTATTTTAGGGACAAAAAAAATACTTCTCTTCCTAAACATGACAAGAAATCGTATGTAGAAGAAATTTCTTCCTATACGTTTCTTAAATCTTCTATTGAGCAGTGTTGCCCTAGTGGCTTCAACATCCGTCTCCCATCCCTGAGGTCGCAGGTTCGATTTCCAGCTGTGCACCAATGGACTTTCTGTCTACGTGCGCATGAGCAAACCGGCTTGTCATTAGGCTGATCATCAACTTAGCTATTAGATTAACAAAAAGTTACGAAACTGCTGCTGCGCCATTGATTGATTTATTTATTTTTTATTGCAACTATATTTATTAGAACAGATTAGCTACGGATGGTGTCTATAAACGACGTAATCTATTAAGTTATATTTACTTTAATTGGTGTATTTATTCATGCATATTTTTGGCTACAATTAGAAAAGCGTAAAACAAGGATTATTATGATTTGTACAAAATGTATGTATACATAACCAAATTGTCTTTTGTAGTGTAGCAATGAATGAGAGTTGCGAAATTTTGTGGTGTTTATCGAATTTAATTTTTGGTCAGTGTAAATAGTAACGATAAAATATTTTTGAAACGAAAGATTCTTTTAATATTAACGTTCATGAAATTACAATCAACGATATATTATATTCTGTAATGTAAGCTACTTTTATTTATGATGAATATATACTAATTTTTTTTAATATAAATTTTTAAATTGGAGTGAGTATTTAATATAATAATTAGAATAATTATATAGAATTTAATATAATAAATAATAATTTTTAAACAGCATTTTTTAATGTTGAAACTTGTGTCATTAATTGCAACGACTAATACTTTGAGCCAAGACTTTAAGACGCTAATAAGTAGAATTGAGTTTAAAGAAATACGGTTCTGTACTATTGGATTAGAACAGTTTATTTAGTTAATACAGTTAAGACCATAGATGAGACGAGTGTTTGAATATTTAAGAAGATAATGTGCAAAAAAATGGACACATATGGTGTAATAATTTAGTAACAGAAACATATCGACTCTATACCAACTTAGACTTATAATCAACTTTATGCACGCCATAGCATTAACATTCTTAGACATTGTTTTTCCGTTTAATATTTCGCCAGTATGTATAAAACTTAAAATTGTACTTACGTCATTCATGTCGAGTGCCATTAGATTATTGCGTCAGCCCAAATTAAATAACTGTACAGGATACATTTTATATCTTTAATAAACATTTAGCAACAAATTGCTATTGTATATGTCGCCTTTTGGTAACATTTCAAACGTTATTTAGCTCTTTGTGATATGTCATATGTCTCATTATAAAACGAGGACTATTATATGGTACAGTGTTTGAAATATTGTTATGTTCGTAGTAGGTATTTTTTATATAAATTTTGTTAATGTATATATAATCTTTGACAGGGCCGATCGCCAGGATTCATTTCACTTTCTTCTCTTTGGTCTTTTTATAACGCTGGGTTGGTACAATATGCATCAATGGAATTTCTTTCTATGTCCGCATTTAACATTCGCTCAAACGGTGAAGGAAAACATCGGGAGGAAATGGGCTTGCCTTATACCCTAAAAGTCAGACATAGCAGGCTGATTACCTAATCGTCTATAAGATTAACAAATGATCATGAAACAGATACAGACTTCTGAGGCCCTGACCTAAAAAGGTTATGCAACTGATACATTTTAATTTTAATATAAGTTAGTGTTTAGCAAAACAGAGTAGTTTTATAATGTATTTATTAATTTGCATAAATAAATTGGTAACGGCTTTTATAATTTATCCTAATTAAATTTATAATTGAAAAAATTATGTAAGTCGGTTTGGGTGTGCTTTTTATTAATAAATTGCAATACAATTTTTTCACTTGAAGCCAAAAGTTCTTATACTGAATCGTATATCTGTCGTTTTGTATTGTTGGCGTGCGAGAATCAATACATTTCTAACTATATTTTATTTAATTGTAGCATTCTCATAACCATGTGAGAACTGAGACAATCTAATTGCTTGAAGAAGCAAGATTCCTAAAGAGAACTAAACCTTTTGCGTCAGTTAAATTACACAGAGTGAGTGAGCGAACTCACGAGCATAGTGGCAAAACATTATAGTACAGTGTTAATGAACTTTACCTCAGTTTAAGATATTCAGTAGTATTGTAGTAAATTAAGTCAACATAATATTATTTGTTAGCCATAATTATTGTATATGCTAGATTGTAATTCATGTAAAATCGCATTCTTTTATGTTCAATTTATTAAGTGATTTAAAAAAAAGTTTCTCTTTTCTTGTTTATTGTCATTGTAAATATATGCCAGAGATGAAACTTGTATTGTAACTAACTGAGATGTAGCTTGTAGTTAATAAATATAAAAAAGGCAATTTAATAACATTATTTATTTATTTTTATACTTTTTATCATATAAGGAACGGAAACTAAGAATTCCATGTATAACCAAAATAAAACTGAACACTGAAACATAAATCAATTTAAAAATTCTGTTGTGCTTGAGAACACATTCAATACTATCATCGCAGTAGTTCAACGAAATGTCGCTGTATCTTTAAAATGTACAACTTACACTATGTTGTATATACTAGAAGATCTCGATAACAAGTTCTCATAATTACAACTAAATGGTTTGGGATAAAATCTGACGTTGGGTGCAATCGAAGCAATTAAATTCTGTAATACAGCTAAAGCTAAAGCAACAGCTAAAGCAGTCCGTAGGCTTAGGTATTATCCGTATGTACGAATACTTACTTTAAGACATGATATATGTCATTCTCAGTTTGTACGATCGTTTGACTGTACCACGAGTGAAGTTATGACCAGGTTGATTTAAAATAAAACTCCAGTATCTGATAAACTAACTTTGAGTTTATTTTTACCATTTACACTTGACAATGTATCGTTATCTGTTGTTTGCTACGGGTCGTAGCGCGTAGAACGCCGCTACATATGTTATAACAAAGGAAATTCGAACAAATCACATAAAAATCATCTAAACACAAACATAGACAAGTGACTTTGATGACAAACGAATTAAAATTCAGACGAGTAACATTAAAACATCATGCATTGCGCGTAATCACACATTACATTAGTTCACATTAAAATTTTCGTTACAGTTTATAATAGTAGGAACGGTATATTTTTCTATTAAAGAATTTTTAAAATAATTTAGTATTACAATACAGTATAGGAACTATGATAGACACGCTACCTTCTTTACGATCGTAAAACTTATTTTGTATTAGTAACCATTACATATCTAATGAAATTCTACGCACATAAATAGTTGTGGTGTAACAAAATAATATAAAAGTGCTGTATATGAGACAATATTGGGGAACAAAATATGCTAAGAATAAAACAATAACATGACCGTGGCGGCCGCGGCGCCTAGTAGCGGATGCAACAGACTCACCCGAATTAATCTTAAATATTAAAATTTGTTCGGAAATAATAACCAAACTAGATGCACTTATATTGAAATATACATAGGAACCATGATTCATTCCGCGGGCTGTCGTCCGCGGAGACACAACATCGTTTTACCGACATATCCACCTACGCTACGCTAACCGAACTTACTGCGTACCCTCCACTGTAAAACGATCAAAATAATTTAATTAAAAACTTTTAAACGGCGACAACGTTAGGAAGGAGCAAACGAAACGCTTCAACAAACTTCAATATTACCTTATTAAACACTAATCTCAACTCCGTCAAACAAAATAATAATGTTGTATAAACGCGCGCCTTCGCGTCGGCAATGTTGCGTGCGCGCAATGCGTCTCCCTTCACACGTGATGGTCATTCGTGACACTATCTACAGCATCTTGTCTCGTTCCGTCTCCGATGGAGTTCTTCGATATAGTATGAAATGAAATTTGTGAAAGCTTAATGTAACCCCAGATCCCCCGGGGAGGTGTAAGGCGATCATAGGGAGACGCAGCGCGCCCCATTGCACAAAAGACATAACAAGGACCGCCGGCTACCGGTGGAATAAAACATTGCACTTTATAAAAATCAAACTCAATGTTGTAGTAGGATCCGCTCATAGATAAAATATTGTATTAGACTCCGCTAGATAAAATGTAAATATGTAAAATATTTTTAATAACGTTCTGTGCCATTGAAAATATAAGGGACTCCACGCACACAGCAAGGTGATGACGATACAAGGACACACAGACGCATGTATCCCCATTCCTTCGATCACTTATGCCACTACTAATAATCATTACAATATCAATAAAAATTCAAGAATCACACTTAGTTCCAAAATAAACTCACTTGTATGCGAGGTAGGCTGAGCGCTGGCGCACAGCCCGAGTTTCGAGTTCGTTCGTTTTGGAAAAGTTTGCTACGTTAATAATCATTATAATAATTAACCGTTACCGATAAGCCTACGCGGTTCCGTCGCGTCTCCACGGGCGGCTCTCGAGGCATCACACCTCAACACTTCGCTCTTTTCGCCTGCGACACGCATCACCTGCAGCCTGTAAAGGCTGCGGATTTAAGTTCATGCGAGATTCTCCCGCGCGAGAGGACAACCGCTCTACTGCCTAACATATTATGTACTAACTTCGCCTCACGTTAAAAAAATCATATATACGTATATATATCTTCATACATTTACGATGCATCAGGAACTTCTTACGAGAACATATCTATGCCTAAAATTAGAACGATTATATGTATGTATTACATAGCTTTAAACAAATAATTAAATCGTAATTATCAATATCGATAATATTATATGCCATAAAGATAGGAACTTGCTTTCCTGGGAGACGATGGTAAAGTTTAGTGACGCGCCCGCTCGGACGCGGCTCGTCGCCGCAACGATAAACGTATATATTAAAACCTGTCTAACGTATGATATGAAGTGCGGCGCACGGCTCGGCGAGCGGGCCGCCGCCGCCGCCTCCCAGTACGCGGCGGCGGCGTGGGACTCTCATTAACCTACACTTACACGACTACAAGCTTTAAATATTATAACTAGGAAAGTGCCGTTTATCGCGGCTACCGTCAACGAAAAGAAGCTTTAAGACCTAATAGTGAACTGTTGCGTTGTCGGACAACGACATGAGCGAGGGGCTCTAGTTAGTAACTATACATTTCATTCGGAACAGGCTTAGTGACCTGCGCTGGCTAGAGGCAACTCGCCTGCTTGCGGGAAGCGTGGGCCGGGCGCGCAGAAATTGACGTTGGAGTCTTTCGGGGTAGAGTCCTGCGCGGCCCGTGCTGCCAGCAATGTGATCTGGTTTACTACGTCCTCCATTTCGTGGGTCAGCGGCTCGGATGCAGGTGGCTGGAGAGGGGACATGGAGTTTCGTATGTGGGCCGCTGTCTCAGCGTGTCGTCGAAAGTCCATGGCGTTGCGGAAGCGTTCCCCAGGACAAGTTCTACACTCCAGAGAGGGTTGCACAACGCGGATCACGCCCCGGGCTGACTCTCTGCCTGCGTAGCATGAACGGGCTTGGTGTACTTGAAGGGGAGCACCAGATGGGAATGCTACTTTGCAGTGCTTGCATACATAACAGAGATCGTAGTCCAGTTCTCTAGCGCCCACTGGTATCTCGGTGGCGGGCGGAGGCAAGCGCAAAGTAGACGCTCCTGGATCAGCTGCAATATGCCGAATTTGTTCAAGTGTTGTTGCGGGAAGCTGAAGAACACTTGCTCCGTTTCCTGTCTCCACGATTAGGCCTTGCGGCTGTGGTTGAGGTTGAGGTTGCATTGTGTTCGGACTTGTACCTGTAACAATAAAAAATACAATGAGATATGAACTTGATTATGATATATGAGAAAAAAAGAGAATTCGATTTTAAATTTGGTATCTTGTTCAAATCTTAACTTTTATATATGTATTCGAAACGCCTAAATGCAAATGCGTAAATGTCATCTCAAGCATTGATATGTATCGTATAAAAACGCAAAGCCATCAATCTGAGCTCTCTGCCCCTATATAGGCCTAATTTGGGTGTTCCATTGTTCCTTAGCACCAGGTACTTTACTCAAGACGATTGTAGATTCGTGATGCGTTTCTAACGAGGTCTACCCGCCTCAATAATTGATTCGAACTCAGTTTTATGCAGTTTATATTCAAGAATGCATAATACATACTTGATGTCGCGTTTAAGCGTTCAGTACAATGACCGATTATAGACATGGACAATTTAATAGACGAGGATCAAACACTATTTACCAGTTCTTCAATAAAAAATAGTATGTGTTTTAAGATTAAAATTAAGACAATGAACAAATGTATTTGTGTCGTATTAAAAACTTTAATAATAATATTAATTTATTTGCAAGAATATAGTACAAAAATATGATGTTCTGCCACACGTAATGGCATGCAAACGTGTATTCAAAGGTGTAATTTTACATAGGAGCCAAATATTATATTACAATATGAGTCATATCATTAAACTCAAGTCTTATGTTATTTTATACCATTAATAAAATATATTATTACGTTATCAAATTAATATTAATGATATTGTTTCATTCTAATTATCATATTAATAGAATATTTATTTTCCAGAAGCATTATATTAAGTCGATTGTTATAAACATATAATTAATATTTTCATTTCCAGACAAAAGGTGTTTTTCCTATATATTTCCAGATTAATTTTTGGCATAACCAATTTATCCCCATGTAGCAATGTAATGCACAGACATTTTCAATGATCGACTATTCTGGCGCCATTCTTTGATATTCCTAAGCTAAGCCATTTCAATTGCACGCAAGGATATCTATTTGAATAATATCGTGCGAAACCGACCGAGGCTTGATTCAGTTAACAATCGACTTGATTGGACCGTATAATGAAGCCAGAGGCTAATATTCTTCAAACAATGGATATTTCATATCCATATCATTACGTCACTGAACAACAAAGTTAATTTGTCAATTAGGCTGTCTAATGACATTTATTGCGTATAGCTAGTACTATAACTGTTAGTCATAAACTTCGCCTTTAAGGGAAGTTGTTAGCACTGACAAAATTTGTTGGTACCACTAATCATTCTTTGCTGATTATTCGAGAGCGGAACAGATGTTGGTGAGTTCTATATCCATGATTTATCGTGGCAGTTAGTACATAAAATTTAATAATAAATAAAGAAAATCACTAGATTTACAACTGAAAGTAATATTGACTTTATTAACCGTGACACAAAGCCGCTTCCACACGCGGCCATGACGTTAATTCGCAACCCTTTCTGCCAATTAGTTTCAAAATATCCACACTATTGTGCTGCTAACACCGCGTACCGTCGCATTAAAGTCCCAATTACGACATGGCAATTTAAACTTTATTTATATAGAATTAAAGTCTAATTCCGACGATTAGGGCACAGTCCAGTTGGTCATTTCATCGGACGAGCAAGTAGGTTTAAGTCAAAGGGCTTCTTAATCCGGACTTGTAGGTCGTTACGCGTTATTATAACGCGAACCGAGCCGGCTACTTCTTCGCTCATTTACATCTCATTAAGGTTGCTATTATTGGAGTTGAGGACAGTATTTATTCTTTGCGGGTTATATTTTTTTTTTACATTTTAAGAAATTACTAAGAAGTCATTATAAAGTGTCAGTCGTTTGAGATTGACGGGTTCAGTTATTGACCACTGTAGCTATTTAAATGTTTAATTTGTATTATTTATATTATTTAAAGTGGTAACATTGGAAACGGAAGTGTCAAGAATCACTCATGTTCCACATAGGACACACATATATATATCGTACTTTTAAAATTAGAACAGATGCATTTAAAATAAAAACAAATTCAATATTTAAAATAAGAACAAATTGAACTTTGACATTGGCATATCGCAGAAAGCAGTAAAGTGACCAATTACAGGACTCCCGTATTCGGTACAGACTGTAGATACTCCCATCAGAATGATTGATGGTAATTAAAGTGGAGCTCAAGCAAACATGGATTCGCTTTGGGACAGTTTGCATCAAGATACATGTCAGCCGTATTAGGCAATTTGATGGTACGATATGTTTGTTACCAATTACTTGTTTAATATTATGTAGTATTAAATGTTTGAATGCTTCACAGTGGTTTGAACGTACTGCTAATTTGGTAAAATAACAAACAGATATCAATGGTTTAATACTGATAAGGAAACGTAAGACAAATACAGTCTATGTATAGGTTTATAAATGTTAAAATAATAAACACGCTACTTATTATTAATTATTATCTTATAGTACCATCTCCTTTCGAAGGTTGGAGAACATCAGGGCTACTTTACTCTTTAATGCCGCGCTTATCAAGTACTTAGGGCCAGGTCTTCTACTACCACTATACCTTGGATTGGTTGAAGGAGCTGATTTATTACGTACGTTTATTAGTCATAAACAATATAAATTACGCAATAATTTTCATAGCATCAATGTACTGTCTTAAAAATAGTTAACACATCACTTATCTCCATAAATAGTAGATAGTAACTGGCCTGAATACAGATTAAAAAACATAACGAATATGACGTTAGCGATAGTAGTATGAGCTTACGTCGCGTAGGCGATAAGTTTAAGATAGGTTGAGTAGGTTCTATAAATTGTTCAAGCATGAATGAATACTGGTAGGAAACCCTTGGTGTCAGGTGTTAGTCATCAGTAACCCAGTACGCGTGTAAGCACCTAATCCTTTCCCTCACCGCATTATAATCTTATTTGCATATAAAATGTTTCGGCTTTGTTTTTTAGTTTGCGTTCTTTACATTGTAGAGTGGGTAATACTAAATTATTGCTAATAAAGATAAATATTAATTATAATATATAAATATGTCCTATTAGCAATGACATAGTGATTATATCGTGGATTACTTTGTGTAAATAATCAGATATTTTCTTGAATTTAAATCTAGAACCACCAGTTAATTGGGTAGTAGTTGTAGTCAAATTCCTCTTATTAGTTCCGTGTCTAATACTTAACACTGTTACAATTTAGTGCCTACATATACGTTGTGACAGAGAACGCACGAGTTTGGAAAAGGTGAAGAAAAAGCTCGAGTATATAATAGTCCAGATCCCGAAGGCTATACGTCCCTGCAACACGCTAGATACTATTTGATTAAATTATTAAAAGTAATACTACTCTAGTGTGAGTAATGAAACAATCGAATAACTTCAAATCAATCGTAACATATGTGTTCAAGTAGGCTTCTTTGCTAAGTATATCGGGAGCCATATGGCGTAAAGAAAATGTATAATCGTTATTCCATCCCCGTAGCAATTTTAACGGCCATTAACCAATAATTTCATCGAATTTTATATCCATCACGCCGCTTGAGTGGCCTCAAACGTCCATTATCTCAACTTCCTTAGAACTCCCTGCGGAAATCTCACCGCATTCAAATATTTAATTACTTTAGCTCTCGATCATTCATAAACTTGAGCGGGAGTGCTATCATAAAACGCGCTAATGCCTTATAATTAAAATATTCTCAACAAGCCGTGGCGTAATGGCACCTCGGGCGACGGTCTCCTTCGATGGAAAAAAACGCATAAAAAATTACATTCACCCCAGAGGACTCACCCCTTGTGTTGGGAAAATCGATTAAAAAGAGGAGTCGCGGGGTGGGGTGGCCGGGTGTGGGGGGAAGTTTAATATGTACGAAAAAATGCACGACGCCGCGGGAGCGAGGGAGAGATCCCAAGGAGCGCGTTGCCTTCAATTTTTATAATTACGTTCATACGTGAGCGCCGAGAGACGGCTACGAGCGCAGTTTATTTACACAAATATACCTCTCGTAAAGAACGGAGAATGCTCACATAAAATTCACTTTTTGTATGTTACTTTGTACTCAGAATGTATGTTTAAAAGATATAAACGACGCATTCTAAACTATTATAGAAAAATTTAAGGCTTTATAATAAACAAGCTTTATCAATTACACTTTCAATAAACGGGTATATTTATTATTTAATACGTAGTTACAATATGGAGCAATCGTATTCATAGATCACTTAACATAAATACAAGATTTGACGGCCTATTTACATTCTCAACGACAATATGGGAAACTTTTTCACTCTACGACAAAATCAATTTCCATCCGTTGGAGATCTTAAAACTTTCCACAGAGTCGGCAATCAAGGAAAGAAAGAGGCAATAAGAGCGGGATAACCTACAGAGGACCTCTCAGGAGACGTTTGCAAATGAGCGAGTACGCACACACGCGCGCTAATCTCGTCCACACACGTTACCCGCGCGTACATTTTATAAATAGATATCGCTTTTTTTATCCGGGTACAAGAATACGAGGGGGTGCCACCTCGGGGGTTCACCCTGCGGGGGACGTGTTGGATTTCAGATTGCTACGAACTGCAAAAATGAGGGATGAAAGAAATATAGCTTAAAACGCAGATATTTCCCGGCGTCTTAAGGCGCGGGTGGCGGGGGGTGCGAGGGTGTGTGTGGAACAAAGTAGAGGCGATATTGAACCAAAATGAAATAGTAAACGAACCGTGCTCGTCCGTTCTAATGCGAATTTATAATTTGGACATCGCCCTGCGCTTTGAACTTCGAGGGGCTGAGGTGCACAAAGAGTGCCGATCTCATTTGTGAATGGGGGACCTGACCGCTGATGCCAAACTTTTTACATTAACTTTTAAGGGTTTTCTACTAAGTGCATATACGTTAGCAAAACTTTAAGTGTACGTTAATAATTCACAATCATTTGTTAAGTTTATATGGAGATAATAATATTTATCTGACGATAAAGTGTTTACTGTAAAGCCTGAAATGTTACATACACATATTAGTAATTTATATACGGTAGAATTAGCTTGAACTTATTTTTTGCTTTATAAAGGAATTTCCAAACATTCAGTTTTACATTAAGCGTTGAAGGACCTCATTCGAAGATACATACATGATTAAGCCTTTATTAGTAGGAATGCTAATAGAGTCGTTTCGGTACAATGAGCAGTGTTTAGGCGTATCCTCATTGCAGGTTAACGCGTATGTCCGCCGACCTAATTGCCGTCGCGTCGTCTAATCGGGATATGCGCCATGCGATAATTGTACTGGATTGCTTATGAACTGTAGAACCAAGAAGAGGTACCATACAAAAAGTCCAAACGTTAATACTATTTATCTGTCGTTGTGTTTCATAGTCAAATTCACACAGCAATAACATTATATGTAGAAAATATTTGGAACAATAAATCGTTAGCAACGTTCATTCGAACTTACAAATGAGGATGGATGCAGTTGAAGATGGCAGTGATGTAATCGATTACGTATCTGCAATTATTCATCATCTTTGCCTTTATTACGGAGACAATTGCGAGTCTTACTAATTCCCTAATGAGTTATGTAGGTGTAGCGCGGGCGAGTAACAGTAGTAGTTAACAATTTAACTAGTTGTCGCATATTAGCGTTAAGCAGATAAATACTAAGTGCACAAAACCCCAAATTGAAAGTCAATGTATACAGGAAGCCCGTAACGAAATAGGCAGTCTAAACGGGCAAGTGAAAATTGCGAACGTGAACTGGAAGAAAAATATTAAAAATTAATCAGGCCTTCTTCGGCAGAGGGCACATGTGTCGACAAAAAACAGTCCCTCGTTTGAGCACGTGCGAAGAGCCGTTACGGGACCGTTTCACTGCCGAGTTAAAAGTTCTTTCGGACAAACAGAGGATTTGTCACAATTACGGCGGGCGGCGCGTCCCTACTTGATTAAAACCTAAATCACGTGACGTGTTTACAGCCTCGCCGGAGGTGTTTTCAATTTGCCGACTCCTAGACTCGCCATTGGCGTGCGGAACACGTTTCGACGCACCTATCTGGGGTCCGGCGTTTTGAATTTGTTGCGAATTAAATTATTGACGATCTAATCTGCCGGACCGATCTGAAAAACACCAGTCAGTCACGATTTTTAATTACATTCAAACGCTGTATCCGAAATCCGTGAACAATTACGACGACAACGATATTTAAGCCGTAAAAACGTTCGTGAAAAGAGGAGATTAACATTTGAATTAATCGGGAGATTAAACATAATGAAAGAAAATCTCATTACGACCGGTATAATGGCGGTGTGAAATATCCACCGGAAAGAAAAAATGCGGCACAAAAGAAAAGGCGAGCGCGAAGAAAATTAAAAGCCCGAACGAAATTAAAAAAATGTAATCGACGCTGGTGCGATTAGGGAGAAATGCAAACAGGAGGTGAGGCAGCGGAGAGCTGGGAGAGTGACTTTAGAAGTTCTCAATTAAAGAGCGGGTGCGGAATATCTTGTTGTAATTAGATTTTTCTCATCTCCTTAAGTCAGCAAGCTCGTTGGCTGACACCCAGCATGTTTAATTTGTAACCGAGACTTGTTAGCATCCGTTTTTCTTTTAATTTTATTCTCTCTCATCCGCAGTGTAATTTACCCTGATTGATATTAAATTAAGTGCGCCTGAGTCAACTTCATTACTCTTAAGTATATTATGTCCAACGGAAGCTGTGTGCTGAAGAGTCTTTGTGTAGTTCACTTGCATTTTTTAAGATTTGCCTTTGTATGTTGCCCTTTACCAAAATCAAATCAGTTAAGAGGTTTCCCGAATAATATGCAAGGAATTTAACTACTACTAGTAAAAATTAGGTATTTAAAATATATATCAAATAACGTTGTTCCATTCCGAGTTTTATTCTAAAAGATCTATAAATATTTAAGCTAAATTGCCGTCCACTACACCTTTTTTTTAGCGACATCTAAAACTAGCTTAACAATTCCATTTGATAATATGTATCTATATATCACTAAAATGAAGAAGTCAGCAATCATTCTGTGTTTTACTTACTAGTTTGAGGATTGGTTTTATTATGCAAGCTATAAAAATTCCACCTCTAACCGCAGATTATGTCCTTAAGTCAACCAACAAAAAGCTTCAAACTTCCCCAGTGTCCCCCAAAGGAACTCGAAGTCGGACTTTGAATTTCTAATTAATTTTCGTCCAAGCGTCGAGGCGTAATTAAACATTTCGCCTTGTAATTACAGACGCTTAGAGTTGTCGGATGTTGTCGGAAATTGCCGGGGATTGTCGGGATTTAAGTGGTCGGTCAGTGGCCAATTAAGCTTGTCTACGTTGGCGATTAAGCAATTAACGGAGTTAGGGGACTGCTCATTTAACTTGACTCCGATTTTCCTGTTGGAAACTTTTGGTTTTCAACTTTTGTTTTGAAAATTTCTCTTGAACTTAGGTCGATTGGGGTGCTGCGGTTTTATTGTGACAATTTGATCCTGATGTTTTAATTAAACTTTTCTATAAAGTTTGTATTGTTTCTCTTAGCTGTTTATATATGTATACCACGTTGTTTGCATGCAATGGCAATTAGCCTTTTTGTTGTTGTGTATTTGGCCTTTAAGGCAACATAAGTAAATATCAAATATGCTATGCATGTTCTGCGCATAGGCATTTTTAGCGTTGTTTTCTCAAACAAAATCAACAAGTGAAATATTACTCTATAGATTTAAAACCTCAGCACATTATTAACTCCACCCATTAACCCTAAATCTTCATAACAATTAAGCGTCAAATCACAGAGCAGCGAAAGGGTTAAGCTATTAATTAATGTCGGAATCTTCTTGCAAACAAGATATCATCCCTCCAACCCTAAACAATGTTGTTCTAATTCAATAAACGAGTAAACAGTTTCGAAGAAGGGTTAATTTGCGTGTTGGTAGGGTTAACTGGTAAACTGTTGCTTCGTTAGGGCGCGACGATTAATGAGCGGAGGGCTCAATTCATGGGAAGTTGTGGCAGGTCAGTATTTCGTAATTAAGGAATCGCGATATTGAAATTGAAGCGGTATGATGGTCTTTTTTTCGGAATGCTTAATGAAATGTTTTGTAAAATTGTTACGATAGAAATAATAAACGGGTGATATTAGAGAGTTTTGGAAGTAAAACTAAACTTTGTAATTTATGCATAGGGTAAACAATATAGAATCGTTTTTACTATGTAAGTAAAATACTCCACGAACAACTTTTAGTCATATTCAAAAAGGTATTTTTACGAATTCTATTGCTTCATTGGAATATATCACAAACTTATAATTAGGTTAAGAAAGGGTCGTCCTATAATTATTATTCGTTAAAGTAAAAGTGAAACAAAACGGAAAGACAAATGAAAAAATGTTATCGACTAAGGGCGGGGCTCATACATTTATAATCCACTAATTTGTTGTTTGAAACGGGTCAAATTATAGCTTTACAATTATATTAGTATTAATGAGACCATCCCACTGAATATTTTTTTAAAGGCGCGATTTACAATATTGTTTATTCACGTTATTACTGGACTGAACGCGCTTTTGCTTGACATATGTATCACGAATTTTTTTGTGTACATTTGTATAAAGCAGTTGCAGTTGTCCATCTAGTCTGAGTAGCATATGTTGACCTTACTGTGTCCACGTAAGTCTCCGTTGAACTGATTTTAGTTAAACAGGAATTGGATGTTTATTTATTTCGCACTTTAAGACGTGTTAATAATATTGTATATTTAAATACAAAGGAAGTTTTTGAAGTTATACTTCTATTGGCGCGGTAGGGAAAAATAATGGGAGTAAATTTTTCCGATCACACCGTCACAAAAAAACGACACCCTGAAGTTAGCATAGTCAACATTTTAATTCCATTCCATTTTTTTAATTATGTTATATTTAAATATATAGACTTTATTTAACTAGAAAATGCGTTATAATAAAACTTTAAATGTATTAAATACCTTTTTTGTATTGTCAGTGTTGTTATTTCTACAAACGTAGAATTAGGCAAGATAAAGATATTTTCCAGAAAAATAAAGTAAATAGTAGGGAAAATTATTTAAGGAACCATTTTTATTAAGAGAAATCAAATATTTGATTAAAATTAAGCATACAAATTAGTAAGATCCCAAATCACCCCAGGAAGTTTATTTAAAGAATCTTCTTTCTTTCTAGTCTCAAAAGTATTTCAGAAAATGTATAAAAAATGTTCTCTGCGATTTTCTTTACATTTTCACATTCTACTCAATAACACACGTTATTTAATCTCAACGCTGTAATTATAACAATATTCAATAGCCTTGATTATAAATGATTTTTCACCAAAGCGAATTGGTTCAATTGATTTTATATAAACGAAATTTTAACTTTATCAATTTATGCTCGGCAAATTTATTTTGTAATTTTAAGTGCATTAAACGTTATAAAATATATAATGTATGATACGTACACCACACGTTTAATAGATATATAAAAAATAATTTTGTTTATCTGAATACATTGTTACACATTTGTTTATAAAATAGATTTAAACAATATATGCAACGAAGTGTGAACGATTAATTGAATGATAACATTCGTTCATTAAAGACGTGATAAACTATCAAACAAGTGTTATTTTTTGTTGAAATTTCACGCCCTGTTACCTGTTATACAACTAACAATTATACTTAATTATTGAGGATTTCTTAGTAGGAAGTATTCGTGTGGGTAAAATAACCGTGACTAAACGATTAAACAAAGATTTTATCAAATACAATTATTGTTCGTCGTATTTAAGTCGTTCGAATTAATTTATAAAAATATAATTGTGAATGTCGGTAACTTATCATATAATAACATTTTGTAGTAGACTAACAGATCTACGTGGAATAGATTCCAGACATGTATCAAGGGATCGTAGAACGGATGAGAAGAACTAGCAAGAAACACTGAGCCTTTAAAGTGAAATTCTTGGTTTCTTTCTTACAAAGCGTTCTTTGCCGTAACCCGTAAACACGTATTTGTTGTCTTATCACACTCGTGCGACATTGACAATGTGTAAGCGTGACAAAACATTCTTTCAATCGGATGTGTTTAGTGTGAGTAACACGAGGGTTTGTATTACGATCACAAACTATTATGTATTATTAGAAGTTTTCACTGAAATTTTAGTTGTAGAACAAAACAGGGATACGGGAAGTGGAATCGATCGTGCGGCGAAATTTTGATTGATTGCATTGCTAAGTGTAGTGTAACCAATCTTATTGAAAACTGCCATTGTAGGGCATCAGAAAGGCCATTGCTGTGTTCGACGCTTGTCAAATGGTTTAAATTGAAAAAATCAGGGGACAACCCTAATTCATACCGTGTCGTTTCGGCAAAGGGAGTTGATTTTAACAAATTTTAATGGCGGTTGGAAAGTTTATTTTGTCGATGTAAATGTTGCGTTTTAAGATATCAAAATAATATTAAGATAACTGTTTAAAGCAGCAAATCAATACAATATTAGAGCTCTGTTCAAGTTAGATTAGCCATATAGAATGTATTAGGAAGGACAGGTCAAAAGTACTCATAACCGACGAAATTGGTTGGTGATGTTCATGAAAGAGGATGAAGCGTGAGAGGTACGTCAGGACCGTAGCAAGTGGAGAGCCACGGTCACTACCCGTTCGGGAGAAACTCGTACGTGTATAGATCGATAAGGAACATTAAAGTACTTTGATATACAAAGTACACGTACGCACATGTTTATGTAACGATTATATAAAACTATTAAAATTAAATATAGGAAAAAATCTGTTTCAAAGCACATCAGATTTCAATGTGTTTTCAATTACAATCGAAGGGCTTATTTAACTAAGAGAGGGAGTTTATTGATTTTTAAACTTCAAACGAGATTCTTTTGGATTTCTATTCATGAGGTATGTATGTATGTATACTTTTATGCAATATATATTTTTTGAGAGTAAGCGAGTAGACTGGATCTATCCAGGTCAACATACGGAGTACTTCTTCATTCATATATAACGAATAACTATATATGTATATATATTATGAATTGTCATCTTAGCTTTGTGCTATAATTGTTTCGAATTGGTAGCCATTGGACGCTGCACCAATTTGACAAAATACGTATCGAAGAGACGTTGTTTGTCAAATACCTCAACCTCAAACCTAATTGGTAGGTTTCGAGTATTCGAACATAGACAAAGTAAGCATTATTATTTGTGTTATAGTATCTGAAACTAACTAATGGACGATACTTTAAATTTTAGTTCACGTTAGTTTAGCACGATTATCAATTATTAAACAATAATTCTGTAATTCCTCCTGTGGTAATATGTTCTTAAATTGTATTAATATTTTACGTAGCTTATCTGGTTTACTAAATTGTAAAAGTTTTTTAAAAGCTAAAATCAATGTTCACAGAACAAGGCGAAATTCGTAAGTTTTAACGATGTTTAAATAAAAATTCGTAAACATCGTTAGAGAAACAACAATTAGAATAACCAATATTGAAGTATAGCCTGGAGCTACCCCACCCAAAACTCCCTTATTTTATCTAATCAAAAAGTTTTAAAAGGAAAAATTATTCTGGCCTTTATTATGAGTCAACTTTCCTGAGGGGTGTGTTTTAATAACGATTGTGCTAAAGAAATACCGCGGAAAACGTACAGATATTTTTCTTTTGAATTTTTGTTTGGGTGTTGGGATTAAGCTTTAAGGGGACTTTTAACTCTAATAAGAAATAATTCTAATGAGTATCTTACTCGATGTTCGTTTCAGCCAGTCATCGTTTAATCATTTGGATATGAAATCTAACAATTTGATTCGTGTAAAGAAACTGCCCTACTGCCCGAATGATGCAGTGTTTATACAGTCTGAAGGATTTGTATTCTTATTCTGCTAATTTCTCTAGACTAAAGACACCGATTTATAAAATCTTCGGCAATGCGATGCCATATTAGCCCAGAGTAACACAGACCACTTATTTCCAAAAAATTCAAGGTCTAGCTGAGCGAAGCCAAGACAAAATCAGCAGACATTTTATTTACAAAAGCTTGCCAAAGCTCGGTGGACTGATACATTGGTATAGATCGTCGTTAACCTGGCTGGTCTATGAGGTCTGGCTAGCCTGAGTTCTATGACAGTCTTAATGTTGGTCTTCCAGACAGAAGCGTAGTGATTCAGAAATAATGTTGGAGAGTTCGCTCCACAGAAATAGGACCTAAAAAATTCACTGAAGTATGAGCGTCAAAAATCAACGTATTTGGTTACTTCAAGACGTCGCAAAACGAAAATTCGATATAATTAAAGGAAGGAAAAATTGTGATAAAAAGAGGGTCGCAAGTGGTGACTCCCTCGTTTACTCGGCGTTTTTTCTAAAAAAACACTTCTAGCCTGTTTATGAAACTCGCCCTACTTGTCAGGTCTTAAGGTGCAAATTTGTGTGAACAAAAAAGTAATGATAATACTTTTGCGGCATTTATTATTGCACACCTTGTATGCGTAAATCAGAGCTTCGGGCGTAATACATTTTTCAAAGGAAAAGATGCAATTTTATGCAGAGGGAGAGATTCTATTACCAAAATTAATTGAATATTAAATCTTAAGATAATAGCTATTGGACTTTAGTAATATATAACTACTAGTACGGGCTGGTATAATTTACTTTTGCACATTTTTCTAGCCACGTCTTCTAGAAATTTGTTTTAAAACATCTTATTGGAATGCCAACCCTTATTAGATACTATAGAAGATTAAGACAAGTAACTCACGACACCCTGTAGTACTGATACTATATATAATCAAATAACAATTGAAACCTTTATTCAACTAAATTTAAATAAAAGTCGGTAAATGCTTCAACTATTGAGTCAAGGTTAAAATGCGTAATTATATTTAGTAAATATAATAACTTCAATTCTACGACCTATTTGTCTGCGCCGTAGTGTGATCTAGATTTCATGCAATAACGAAATAGTAATTGTTCTCTAAATAAAAGTACGCAAAAGTAACTATAATATATACATCACTCAACCATAATAAATACACCATAGAATACGACATGAACACAAGAAATTATAATAAAAAAATATGTGGATGTGAGTGCCATTTTTCTTGAGGATTTTAAGACGGGGCACTGATGCTACACAGGCTGTACGTCGTGTTAGTAAACCGTATACAATATCTAAGTATTACATAGAAAACCAAAGCTGTATAGTGTCAAAAAAGTGACCACGAAACTCAAATATGAGTGAGAAATAAAACTAGTGATACATAAAATCGGGGGTACTTAAAGAAGTGTTGACAATAAGGGGCTCGGATTACGGTATGTGAAGTAAGTAAAAGTGAGAAAATTAACAGAATTGTCGACGCAATATTGTAGAATAAATTCACTGATTTTCTTATGCTTTAAATATGACCTTTAGCAGATTGTATGTGAATACTTACTCGGGGCTCATGCATTTTATATAACAGCTTTTAGTGGCTTCAGTTAGCGATTAATTCTCACAAACATTTAACGTCATACTTGACACCTACATACTCTTAAAAAGTTACATTGTTCCTATGGCTTCTGGGCTTAAAACATTTACTTAGTGGGATTTCTTGGATTCTAAATTGAAAAGGCTGTTTAGATACAAATGCCGACACGTTTAATACTTTTTTATTAGATTTTAGTACTTATTCTGTCAATATACCTAGTAGGTACGCATGCGCAAATTTAACAGTATTTTTTATAGACATTTTGTCTTTATACGTATGTGATATTCAATGTTAAAATAATTCTAACGATTTTGATTTTTGTTTTATTTCACATGCTCATTTCAATAAAAGGTATTTCTCCTATGATACTATGTATTAGGTATTCTATACGATTTAGAATCTATAGTCCTGATGCTGCACGTTTTATTGTATAATTTCGGGATATTAGTAGGCATAACAGGCTCTTTAAGAAATACATTTTAACTGTTGTACACGTTTACGGTTATGGCATTGTCACGTGATGTTATTTTCCGCGGCGCAAAACTTACATATATTAATATGAATGCGGGCTCAAGGACATATTATGTAGTCTTGCCGCGTCACAGCCCACGTCCATCTCAAATTCAGATTTTTGTTGGGACAGATTTCAGCTGCATTAACATAGTTTCTAGAACTTCCCAAAACGTCATCATAATGCATTCGAACCAGGTACCTAACAGTATCTTTATCATACTGGGTTCAATTTGGTCCTTCGTAATGTCACATTTTGTACCTATTCGATCCCATTTAGCAGTCTAAGTTTCCAGAAATCAACATATCAAATAATATTTATAATAAATTTATAATAAATAATTACAGTAGGTTGAATCCTACAACCTCTGAGGGTTGACCACAGATTTCTGTTGCAATTGGTGATCAGCTCTGCCTGTCAAGTCACTGACTTGGTCTACTGGACTTGTCGGTTTCATCTCAGTATGAAAGTAGTATAGTAAATGTTAACCAGCATTAACTAAAAAAAACAATAATTACTTTTCGGGAGGTGACTGCAAGACCGCCCTTTTTAAGACCTATATGCAAAGAGTTTAAAACTTCGGAAATATAATTATTACTTATGTGTTTCATGGGTCATATAGAAATAGGTTGAACTTAATCAATAATAGAAAGTGTTATTTTATAACAACCCAACCAGGTGTCCACTTTCTCTAACAATATCCGTTACTATAATTAAGATTGTTTGTATATCATTTTTTACCCACGAAATCCCGGTAAGCATGTAGGGACCCCACGTTGCGCTCTTTTACGTTCACAAAAACACATTTTCGTAATCACCTTATAAAGGGATTACTATAAATAAAGAGGAAAAAGGAAATTAACCGCATTAGATGAGGAAAAAATATCGTCCCCTCACAATATGTGGGCACCCAGTGATAAAACACTATGTACATATTTCGCGTAAATGAAACAATGTGTTATTATTGTAAGTCAACATGGCGACTTTAACATTGGAATCGCGTCCTTATACATATTAGCCGACATACTATTTTGCAATAACTCTAAATTGTTTTTTAAATAAATAAATATTTTGAGACAATAGTGTCTAAGACATGTCTAACATCAGCCATTAAAATATCTGTAAAAATCATAACCTAAAAACGGTGTTCTTTGAGTAATCGTCTAAATTTAATGGTCGACTTAGACAAAAAAAGTGCAAAATACAAAACTACAATGTTCATACCACTCTGTTATTCGTCCCATATTAATGTTATATCCCCATAAATTGTCTTAAAGTATATTGATTTAATGCCCTTCGTTGATACTCTGTAGGCGAGGGATAAAAAAGAAAATGAGAAGTTATGTTTTCAGTAATAAAGGTCCGACGAGAGAAATCGTTTAAGACGCCAACAAATGAGCCGAAACGAATATATTTGATTATTTTTATATCCCAGTATGGCTCGGACCTAATATTTATTTGTTTTAGTACAAATTTACCGTCGTTTATACATTTCAATACGAGTAAATATCCAAAAGACAACCTAAACGTCTTAAATGTTTACTATGTATTTATTTATTGTATAAGAAGTGTTGTCAGTAGTAATATTTCAATAAAAAATGTTGCAGTGTGGTGCGCGCGCAATATAACATATTTCATATAAACATTTAAGTATTCATACAAACGTTTACCTTCGTTAAATTAAAAACTGTATTAAATCGTCTTTGATTTACATAAATATCTCTTCTTTATGGCATACCATAATGCATATTTTAACAGACTTTAATGTTTATTATCAAATGGTTAATTGTCAACTTGACGTCAATCTTTCGCTAAATATATACTATAGAATAATAAACAATTATGAAAAAGTGTCTGGCCAGTGCCTAATTGAATAAAAATGCAATAATTACAATATTCCAACAAATTCCTAGAAATTAAAAACTGTATTAAATCGTCTTCGATTTACATAAATATCTCTTCTTTATGGTATACCATAATGCATATTTTAACAGACTTTAATGTTTATTATCAAATGGTTAATTGTCAACTTGACGTCAATCTTTCGCTAAATATATACTATAGAATAATAGACAATTATGAAAGAGTGTCTAGCCAGTGCCTAATTGAATAAAAATGTAATAATTACAATATTCCAACAAATTCCTAGAATAAAAACTTTCGTCCCGCTAAGAGACGAAAAAACGTAACACACCGATCGACCCTCACATTAATGACGGGAGGGTACGGGTGATATAATGCAGTTTTTTATTGCTTACTCCTTACCCTGAAAATACTATACGCATATTATACATTTTAACTATTAATGTCCTTATGGGAGATGAGAAGGGTTCGGACTACGGCTTGAGGGTTTGTTGGATATTTTGCCCGGAAATTATTGCACTCATATTTTTTAGATATATTTTAACTGAACGTCAAGTATAATTTGGCCAAGTTTTGTTTTTAGCGTTATTGGTCGTTTATTATTTGTTTTATTATTGCAATTGATAAATAAAAACGAAAACGTAATTAGTTTTAGTAAGAGTTACTATACAATCTGAATGTATGATATTAAATATTATTAGACAATGCGGCGTATTTCATGTCGCTCCCTTATAAGTTTGTACGTCAAATTCTGAAGCAGAAAATAAAAATAAGAAATTCGACGAAGCTTAAAATTTAGCCTCCTAAGTTATAAAGAGACTGGTTTGTTGCATTGCTTGCGAGTTTCTTATCTTTCGAATTTTAAAGTGTCACTTCTACTTAATATTTTATAAATGTACTAATTATATTCGGAGTGATCCTGTCGTCTGTTTTATCACAAGGTAGCCTTTCTAAGAAAAAAATCTATTAAAAATCCCATTGTTCGCGCGGGGGCACGTCAGCACGTGACAAAAAGAACATTAATTATAATATCCGATAAAAACGCTATTTAGCTGAGAGAGGCGTTCTTTGTTTGAGACGATTGAATTTAGGATTACTTTGGAATAGCGAAGGGAGTTTTAAATTCTGCATAAATGAGGCGAGATTACGAATGCATGAAGCGTACTCGGATCGGATTACGAGAAAGCATACATCTAAGACAGTGAGTAACTGTGCGTGAACACAGAAAAACTGCCAAAATATGGGGATCCAATTCCATAAACCACGAGGTTACGCCCGAGTTATGCCTGTACGTGCTCCCACATAGTAATTAGATATTACTTCTACCCAACTAATCGTAACTCGTACGGGTGTTGTTTTTAAAGGGATAATAAATCACACTCACACCATGGCAACACTGCGACGCAATAAAAAAAAACAACAAAAAAAAAGTAACAATATCGAAGCGCGGAACAAAAGAAACTATAACGCGAAAAAATCGTTATGATAATAAAAATGGTTAAAGAGCAGTTATAACTGGAGAACAATACCGTACTTTATGCGTTCAAATCAGGGTTTGTGTAACTAGCAACTCATAGATAAACTTTTTGACGTCTCGCTCGGCTTCCACGTGGCAGCTGTCGTGAATTTTTGGATTAATTTCACTCAGATGAAGTACTGCATTATAATGAGGTATTTTGTTTCGCCTGTCTGCCTTTGTGATAACTAAAACTTCACCGCATTCTAATTAAGTGTTACGTAAAGCTGGGGTTAGATTTATAAAATTATTTTAATGTGTACAACGATATATTTAAGCGTAAAATAGTATTATTATTTTCATTTAAATTCTCAATTCAAATATTCTAAATTAAATAAATAAGTTTATAGCATATAACTTTTATACTGGCATCATATGCAAGACTAATTCTGTATTAAAGTTATTAATTCAGTGAACGGAAGATGTCGTTCGCTGTATTATTAATGGAAGTGTATCACGGGAGCCATTAGATGCGTAATTAACATGGATCTCGGACGTTAGATAAAAAAAAAACGACTCAGGCCGCGAGGCACAGGCATCGCGTCACTCGGCGACGAATAAAAACGTCATTAAAGATTGATTGCCCGGAGGAGGTATCATTAATATTATTCAATTAATAAAATGTAATTTCGCGAGGTAAAACGCTCACCCCGAGGAGGAAAAAGCAATTAGTGGCTAGATTGCAATCCGTCAAAACAACTGCGTCGAGTAGCATTAAAAAACGAGCTTTCATTAAAAATAGAATCGCGAGGGGTGAATATATAAGAAGTTTTTTGCATAAGACAGTGGCGCCCTCGTTTTTTCAAGTTTTTTTTATGTCGAAAACAAACTATGTGGGTGCGCTGTAAGCGGTTTTCGTCACACCGAGTGTTGGTATAAGCCAAGTTTTTTTTTAATTGTGCTCGTAATCATTGTTGTTATGGTTTTATAGCGGCGTAATGAGCGGAGCCGCGGTGACATTTGCATGTGATCGCGGGGTTTTTTTCATCACTTTTGTTGACGAACTTTTTTAAGCGTTTTTTCTAGATTGTTTATGGCGAAACAAGACTTTATTTCGAGTTTGTGGTTAAACATTTCAGTAGCTTGTTGTTTATGGCTTTGGGGTGGCTTTAGTCGTTTAAGTGACACCAGTGCCTACCCTATTATAAAAGCGAGATGGATTAATTACTGTAAAGAAAAGTGACATTGTAGGTACGTTAGAGACTACTGCGTCTACTAACTACTCTAATAGGACAAAAGGTAAGCTGAAAACAGTTGAACAACGATCGAAGTTGACGTGCCGACTACCTCGATTTTGTATTAGAAATCATTAAATTGGAAACATCGCTGTATCGGCAATAAACCGCTTTTCTTTTATAAATATCTCTCACGTGACGGTGCCGCGTCGTGTCACGAACCTAACGAAACGATGGAAATATTCAAATGGCGATATAAAAAAGACAAGTTAGGCAGCATTTAAAAAGCTTGTTTGTTGAGCGATGAATCGTTTCTAGACATGATATTATTGCATGCATCCGATTAGGAGCTTGCATCACGTGCACTTCTAAACTTAAAATCGAAATACTTTTAACAACGTTCTTTCGATTTCAACAATGGAAATATTAAATTAAATATAAATAAATTAAACTAGGCCTCAGATTTTTGTATCTGTTTCATGATCATTGTCAATCAAATAGGCTTGTAGGTGAAACCAGTTTCATCACGATATTTTTCTTCACCGTTCGAGCAAATGTAAAATACGAACTTAGAAATTCTATTATTTACAGCCGGGGATTATTTACTAACTAACTTACGACCTCAGGCATGAGAATCGCAAGCTGAAGCGAACACTGCTTATAAATTATACAAACTAGATATACAATATATTGAAAAGTTAACGTCTTATTAGATTAAAAATTGACATCTAATGTGAACTTATTATACGTCAAGTCAGCGTACAAATAATGAATTGGAACCCTTTAACGAAAATTGCCGTAATCGGTTTGAGACGTAAAATTAATGTTCTATAGCATATTTTAAGTGTCATATTACAATATGCACATTAATACCCTGCACCAGTTAACTGCATTGAATAATACGTTTAAATTAAATATATTTATGAATATTCATATAAATCAGCATTACCCACGTTCTAACAATAGACCTTATCGGTTCGCAATTTATTTGTTTAATTTATTGAAATTTGTTACGCGCGTTCGTATTTTTTTTTTTGGTTAATGTGTTCCGTCTCTGTCGCGATTATCACAAATCATTTATTAGAAAAGGACAAGTATACAGTGTTGGGGTCACTGTAACGATTGATTTTTGTCATCGGAATGGAAGTCATTGATAGGTTTTTTAATGGTTAAAAAAAATGGCGTCAATGGTGCGCAACCGATGCAGGACGTAATTTATTGCCAGTAATAAATTGTTCGAAATTAAATTGATTTTAAATCTCAGTAATAATTTCATGTAACATAATATGTGTATATAGGTCGTGCGTTTGAACTCCGGCTTTACCAATTACGTTTTCTACCTATTCATGTACAAGCAAAAATATACTAAGGAAATTGTTTAAATTCAAAAATTTACTTCTGTCAGAGGTCTTATATTTGCCTGTAAAAAAACACACAAATATGACCCGTGCCCTATTGCAGAGATTGGCTTAGAAAACGTATACAAGGAAATTTAAATTTCGAAGTTTTTGTGCAACGCAAAACAAAAGACACAATAAAACAAAGAAGAGTCCATAAAAATCTTATGTAACAATGAAATCTTTGAGATACGCGTAACCGCACTGTCCTACGGTGCCAAAGACAATTGTTCTATATGAAATAGCCACCGACAATAGAGGGATGAAGGGAAAAATACATTTTTCATTGTGAGTCTATGCATGACCATTGAGTACAGGTGACGTGGGGCGGACACAATGAATTGTATCAATGGACTGTCCGCTTGATAAAAAAATATTATCCCGTTTGAAAGGAATCGAAATTAATTATCAATGTGGGTGATTTCACTTATAGATAGATTTCCAATATCAGAGTTTACATTCATGAAACAGCATTTTGCATTATTTAACTATATTCTGTGGTTATGTTAAATGTTCTGATAATGATAATGTTCTGTGGTAGGTACTAGAGTATAAAAAAAAACATACATAACTTCATAACACATTTCAGCTGTCATTGCTATGACATTTAACACCTCCGTCTGCTCACAAAAAATATAACGCAAGTATGTGACTGTTTTATAATTATCAATAAATACTTGTAAAATTGTCTCACATTAACGCCTTTAATTGGTAAACATGTTGTTTTAGTATTATTTTATATTACATTAAGCCTATTCTGGAGAAATACTCCAATAAGTTTTTTATTGTTTTATAAAGGACTAAGAACAAAAACTATAGCCGGTAAATCATTTTCAACGATGTTCACGCGTCAATAAATATTTCTATATAATATGACACAATTTCGATTCATGAACCGTCATTTTGTAAACAAGTATTTACAAAAACAATTGATAGCGGGGGGATTAATACATAAAACCATTTAGACAGCTGCCGGCGCGCGCGCATCGACCATGAAATCGTTGTCAATGACAAAACATCGTATCTGATAATGCTTACAAGCCCGCAAATTGTCTACACATATATACAAACGTTTATAATGTTTTTTTTAATAGAGCTTGGGGAAATGGACAGGAGGCCTGATTTTCAGTGGTAAGAAAGGTTGAAAGGTTGCCGGCCGTTTAAGAATTGGTACTCTCGTTTTTTCTTTAAATTAGATCGGATATATTTCATTGGACAGCTGGTTCCACATGAGAGTGGTGCGCGAAAAATCTGCTTTAAATAGCGCTTAGTTGTGTTATAATGTGTATACATGAGTCAGATATAAAAGGAACCGAAACACATTTTAACTTCTAGTTGAAGTTCGAAATGCCTTGTCCCATAGTAGGATTAGATACTGCAATATCGTTTGTGATGCCGTAAAGACTACTTTAGACTTATTTTCAAGATTACTGACGCTAAAGTAGGTAATATTTAAAAAAAAATATATTTTTACTCAAAAACTGGTACACGTGTAAGATAATTTATTGAAAAGGGAAAACTTCTAAGAAAAATAAGACAAGAATTTCCGCTTCTTCTGACTGAACTTAGAAAGACAAAAAAAAAAAAGTTATTGTTTAAAGTGACGCCACAAATTTCATAATCCTGTTCTCTAAACAAAGAGATTAAAAAAATAAATCCAAAAACAAAAGCCGGTTTTCGTCGACTTATAAGAGGTGCCGTTTGAGTCGTTTGTATGAGGATTACGGCCCAGACCGCAGTATTGTGGGGAGACAATACTATCAGGTAGCTATTTCTGTATGACAATTTCAAAATTGCGCATCTTAGTTACAAGCTATTTCCAACTTTCGTCGGACGTATTAAAGTCCTTAATTAATTAATAAAATTTCAAAGGTGAATCTTCAAAGCCGGTATTGTCCTTGATAATCCAAATTATGTTTTGTCGTAGCTTAACCGTAATATAAAAATAACATTACGTATTTCGTAGAAAAATATTGATCAATAAAATATCCATATATATTGATGTTTGCCATTAACTTAATATAATAATCATAGTAAATATTATATAATATTTAAACAAGTTTATTATATAAAAACAATTATTTAATGTTTTAGGTCATTATTCAAATCTCCATATATAGCTTGTTAATTTTACAAACCTAACCAAACTATAACTATTATTAGCTGTATATAAACCTTTAGGCTGGATAAATTTTTGTGAATTTTTTTGTGTGCCTTCAAGTTGATTTGAAAATAGTTTAATTTTAGATTCAGAGAGATCAATTAGATGATTTTAGTACGACGTGTATGGGTTTCCCAGGTCAGGTATTCATATATAACTTAAAAGAATTGAGGTCGTAATTTTTCTTCTTCGGAAACTTTATTACTAAAATTCGTGCTTGTCTTGAAAAGCCCTAATCCACTTGCTGCCTCAGCTAGTCTCAGTGCCATTAGCAATGTTGAGACCCATAATTGGCTTTACCTGATCAGACCAACGGGTAGGCGATCGACTCCGACTTCTCCTGCCATCACTCATACCAACTTATTGAGAATATTGGTTCTCTCCTGCCAATATGGCTAAAGTAGCTAGGGTCCGTCTTTAAATGATAGTCGACAGTCGTATAGTGATTTTGAGGTGATTGATAATGGACAGGTGGTAATATTGTCTTTTAAACTTTAATCCAGTTCACATAGTCTACACTTTTTAAAACGAGTCAATATTATTACACTTATATAAATAGAATATTTATTTTAAACAGGATAGGAACGCGCCATCGAAAATCAATAATTACTTAGAAGACTAATTCCGCGAAGTTATTTGTATTAGATAACGTACAAATTGAAGATGTTAGTTTTACATATCATAAGTAAACAAGCCAATAGGTGATATAAATTATAAGACTAGATATTTTAACGTAGAAACAAACTATTGACTCCAGCAAACCAGGATAAAATAAATATTTTAAGGGTGGGCCAGACCTAAACAAACAAGGAGATTGCTGACCGCCGATAGTTTTAATAAATTCCATCAAACGCTCGTGTCTGGCGAAATATTTATTATATTGAGAAAACTGTAACATCAGATTAAAAAAAATCGGAGACCCAAATAATATGGACTCTGATGAGAATTATAAGGGCAGGCTGTACTCATATAGGTTTACATCTCCAAAGTTCTCTTTTGTGTTAGACCTATGTGCCTCCGTTAGTGTTTAATAAGACTGGATACTGTATAATGGTGACGCTTGAACCACTAATAGTAGCTGAGTTTTAACATCGGATGTCGTTCCACAAATAAGCGCTTTTAAGCTAGTTTTTAAAATAGGGTCCTTCAAGAAAAGAGCGTATAAATTCTTAATAGACCGGCAATGCTCTCGCGACCCATCTGGCATTGAGACTGTCCATCGGCGGCGGTATCATGTGAGCCCTGTATCCTGCTCGTTTGCCGAACGGAACAACAAAACTAACAGTGCATATTGTTGTGTTTATGTAACTTTAACCTTTAAAGTATCTTTAAACTTATATTCCGCTCAGTAAACCAATTGTAATCAATTAGATATCGCGTGGAAAATTCTTATGAGCAGTAATTAAAAAGCTCATATAATTTAAACTGTAAAGCTTAATTGCACGGCGAGGACGCTTATCATGGGACTTATCAAATCTTGCAATATTTCTTCATTAAGGACATGCCTCCCGTCATCTTATTGCACTCACAAATCTCTCACTGTAAATACGTAAGTTATGAAGTTTTAATCCTGCTTATATGTAAGCTTATAAAGCTTACAAGCTGTGTATTGAATTACATTACCGACTCTTAGGTGCGTAAACTTATATGAAGCAATTTTTTCAACTTACTGTAAAAGTTATGCGTGGGAATTAGACGAATTCCCAAACTAATATCGTCTTCGCTTATTTAAGTATGTAATTTATTCACGTCGAAATAAGTTACATAAATATATACCGTTTCTTGATAAATAAGTATGTAAAAAGGATATTTAGCCTTGGACTATAGCTTCATAGTTTGTACACGTATTACCTGTTTATGTTACTAAAATCAAATAATATATCATTCTTATATACGTGTATGAGTATGAACAATGAATGCTGGCTAGTTTTGATACTGGATTTTAATTCAATGAAAAACTGTCAGAGTTGATGAAGACAATATCTTGATCTTGAAGTCTAGAAGATTAAGTTTAACATAATCTGGTAAATAGTGCGTTTGATTGTTGTATAGTTCATTAATAAGTATATATATATCAATATTTTTATTCAGATTTAACATTTATATGCGTTTCTATGTCAATCTTCTTTAAGGTATCTTTGTGTTTTTTTTTTGGCAGAGGACTCCTCCAAATCCCGCCATTCCTAGAGAGGAACAGTTCAGAACTGTGCCACTCTCTACCATGTACCAAATGCTTTTTATTTCATTTGGTCTATCTACCATCTAAGTTATCTTTCTCTTTTTCAGTTTCCTTGGGCACTAGTTATGGAAGTATTTTTCTGGTTCTCTTACCATTTACCGCACCCATTTCCACTTTTCTTTATTTATTTTTATTGTAACATCTGTTACCTTAGTTGTTTTTCTTAAAGCTGTATTCTCTATTTTGTCTATTCTTTTTATCCTTATCATTGTTATATTAATTAAGAATATAAAAATAGAAATAAAGTTTCTACTGAAAGCTGGTGTATAATCTTATCCTTTATGCAGACGCATACTGAAAACAAATGTTCAAAAGCTATTGTTTTAGATTTTTTAGACAGTAACCTTAATTCACAAGACACGTTCTTGGATTCCCAGAAGCCAAAACGGTAGCCACGGAAAGCAAAACATTAGTTTTTTCCACAAACATGTAACTAAAAACTATCAGAACGTAATTTATCAAACAAAATGACAGGTTTGAAAGGGCATAATTTTTGAAGAAAAATTGAAAAGAATATTGTGTTTCATAATTAATGAAGCAAAGGCTTTCTCGGTAACAAAATATTCTCGATCTTAGATTCGGATAGTCATTACTTGTCTCTTTGTGCGACATTCTTCTGGGCCCAGGTGTTCCTATAATTACATTGGATGATGATAGACAAGGACGGATAGATTGTTGTGCTTTCGTGAAAGACAGGGAGGCAAACTCGGCCCTTACGTTGATTGATAACTGTGACAAAAACGTAACAGATGAAAAATAATAATTATGAAACCTTTTGTTAAAAGCGTATGAACTAAAATAGGGCTGAACATTTGTTTTGCATGATTGATTTTAAAATTGAGGGTTATAAATAAAATTTTCGTAACTTATTAAAAGTGTTTAGAATATCACATTGTTCTTTCTTATTTACTTATTTTTTATTTATTAAAGATTTGCAAAACTAATCTTTAAAAAACTAATTAAGTATTCATTTTTAGTAAAGGTTGTGAAATTAAGAAAATTACGTGTTATGTTGACCCTTTTCAATAGTTCCTTTGCAATATTTAATAAAGCCATTTTTCTCTATTTATAGTAATTCTTTTTTAACCACATATCAAAAATTCGATAAAACTGTAAGTAATTTAATGTATTTATTATCTTTTGCAGTATTTTTGGCAACCCTATTTACACACACTGCCGGCTGCACAGTTTGCATTCATCGAAGCCTAAGTAGACAATGAGCTTCAAAGCATACGCAGGTAGATATCAATACCAAAATAGATTTACACCTATTCTCATCACACGCATTAAATTGAACTCTTTGTATTTGTAATAAGGGTTATTAAACACAGATTTAGAGGTGGAAATGTTCGACTATTTGCAATTTTTTTTAATTTTCATTAGCTAAGTTCGCGCTATGCATCGCGAGGGTCCGACGGACGTGTTGTATTGTTTCGTCAAATACATGAGAAACTCTGTCAATAAAGGTGGGATGTGTTTTTTTCCGTCATTTATTTTACAATAGTGTAAGATCGAATTTGGTATTGAATTGGATCATTTAGGATTATTTTTAAAGTTATTCAGATAACAAAATACATGGTCGTAGTTTGTATAACTTTGTTACCAGTCTATTTTACACAAATGTAAAACCTCTGAAGTATGGCTATTTAATCACGATGTACAAACGTTTACAGTACAAACATTTATCCTTTGTATTATAGATTACACAGCGATTTTTTCCGCTTAAATAATGTTACATTTCAAACTAAGTTTTTAGACTTAATATTCAGTCAAACTTATAATATTAAAGTAATGGTGATTAAACAGTTCTTTTAAACCAAAATTCCTGTGGTGCGGGACCTAGTTTTGTGATGAAATAGTTAAGCAAAGTCTGATTTATTGATATCTTTTATTCTCTGCGTATTTTTCATTGCGCTGAT
Source organism: Pieris brassicae (assembly GCF_905147105.1). Classification (NCBI taxonomy): domain Eukaryota; kingdom Metazoa; phylum Arthropoda; class Insecta; order Lepidoptera; family Pieridae; genus Pieris; species Pieris brassicae. Next base: position 3,991,430 of record NC_059669.1, read on the forward strand.
CAGACCACCCTGAAATATCCATTGAATTGAATACGAGGGTATGTAAACGTTTTAGTTTATAGTTATGAAGATGTACCAAACATTTGGAAATTCGTTTTGAAATACGACTAGAAAGAGTAGACGTTATCTTTTAAATGCTTTTGTTTCTGGCACGTATTACATTTAGGCTTAAAACGAGTCTATAATGTTTCCGTGTTTATTTCAGTGGCCATTACCTGGACCAACAAGAATAAAATTACCTGGTAATTAATTTTAACCAACTTTTTTGCGGAAGCACAAAGCTTTGTCGGCGCTTCAAAGACTACACGGCTTACTTAGCACGTTATTGCTAATTACAACAGGTACTGCAAAACCCGAGCGATGTATAATTCGATATCTAACAAAACATATCAAGTTTAACATGAAAAATTAATAGATTCTCAACAAAAGATAAACATTAAAGTTCATTATTTGCAGAGATTAATTACGAGTCCCAATCTTCACGACCGATCGATATACTAAATCAATTTAATCTAATTAAAAGCATTACATGTTTTTTGTTCAACGAGATGAGGTATTAGAAGATGCTTCGTGGAGATAAGGAGGTGAGGCTGGCGGGTCACCGATCATATCTCCGTCAAACCGTCCATCCACTGTCGGGTTTCTCTACAAATTATTTATATAGTCTAATTTAATTTTAGTCCCGTGACCTTTTGATGCACTTGGCTCTGGAAAAAACCTACACGTGACTCATGAAAGATTCATGCTTATTGTATGACGGTAGGGAACGAATTAATGCCGCGATGTTCTGCGGACGTTTCTAGTATATTTTCGTATTACAAATGGTCCATTGTAATGCTGATAAATGTATAATGAACTGAATCTAGGCGACTATCGCATGATTGCTTTTCAATGTGTCCTTTGTTCTATACCTTTTTGTGAAAAGTGTGGGATGCTGTTTAAAAACGTAGTTGAAACGAATAACGTATAGCAAAGGTTTTCTGGAAATTCTATAAAAATTACTTATAATTGTCTACTATTTTTATGATAATAAGTATTCTATAATACATCATTAAATACTTCACCGGAGAGCAACATATTTGTGAGGAGCTAGGGGATTACCCCAGTATATTAATACTGTGATTTAAAAACGTACTTAGAGAAGATTTATTTTATGATCTTTTTTGTTAATATTTTGCCTAAACAAATAAATAAATACTGAGTAATATTCAGATTATTTGAAGGTGCATTTAAGAACAGCTAATTCGGAGAAATGTAGATATATACAGGCATATATGCAGGCATCATCGTTACGTAGGTACTTCAAATAAGTTAGCTAAACGTGCAAATTTAATTTACAGAACGTCTGTTTAGTAATAATACACAAGACGTTTAAGTCTACAAGGTGTGCACGCGTAAACGTAAAAGCCATCGTATTGAAGTTTAGATTGTTATGTGCGTGTCAATATTAGAGTGATTTTAGTAGAGGATGTGTTGGCCTCCAGCCGTCTCGTACCGCCACGCAGTCTACGCCGGAAGTTTACGAGCGACCGCCAGCCACTTTTATTGGCTACCTCGCGTCGAAGCCTCCTCGCAGCCTCCCATTCACTCCGCAAGAAATACACTTTTTTATTGCTCTGTCACTTGGGTAATTTATTGACAATGAACACACGTGCATTTCTATTAATATTTTATGTCGCGTTTTTATGCGGCCGTGTCCGAGCCATTGTTGCTCGAACGAAGACGAGTTGTTTTATGACCTCTCGAGGGTCATTTAATTGATGGCATTCAAATTAATCATATGGTTAAAATTGTGTTCTAATATTTGAAAAAAAAATGCATATTCTCGACTGCTTACTCTTGTTTAAACTTTTAAGAGACTTTTGAGACGTTTTTAAATTAATTAAAGACGTCAAAAAGTGTATACAGTATTGAAATGTCACCTTAAAAGACTCGTTTGGTTTTTAGCCGACAGATGCAAAGAATTTCGAAATAATGACAATTCTCTACCATAGAAGGGAGATTCACATTACTTATTGGGTTTATACAACATTACAATGAATATTATAAGTCGTTTGTAAAGGAATGTATACATTGATTGTTTTGTATCGAAGTAATATGTTCGCACCTTAATTCGTGGTCATTTATTTATTATAGAAAGTTGGAACTTTGTCTAAACATAGTTTCTATTCTAAAATAGATATGATATGAAAGTTTACACATTAGATTATTAGTATATTAAAGTTTCCATAGTTAAGAAGGTTGATTTAAAAAAAGATTGCGTTCGTATCTTAGAGATCTGAACTGACTTGAAAACCTATATGACGTGAACACTAAAGCAATCATTTTGCAGATCTGATAATTTTTTACTCAACCCATAAAATAGTTTTCAGTAAAGTCTTTGAAATGGCAATCTCCATCGGCGCGGTCAACCACGCGCTCCCTCGTAAATAACTCGAGACAAAGTGCTCAAAATACCGCAGAATGTCTGCTGTATAATTAACAGTTATATCAGTTATGGGCAATACCTCACAAACGGGCTTCCAGAACAATACATGTGGTGTTTGACGCCGTCTCGACACCTCGGACCCCCATTGTCTTACGCAATTAACTTACATGAGCCTAAAATAAAACCAAAGTGCTGTGAGGCGCCTTAGACAAAGATACTTTGACACACTAACGGATAGTGTTGTATGAAGACGCGCAGCCCGGACATACAACGACCAATATTTAAGCTTTGACTTGTTTAAGCTAAGAATATGTTTGAAAGAAGAATAAGAATATCCATAGCGCTAAATCACTTGCATTATGAGCAAACGTTTACTTTAACACCATCACACAACACATCCGAATTAAGTATTAATAATACGATATTTTCCTTTCATTAACATTTGTACCCTCTTATATATTATGTATTCCAACTTTGGCTATATGTTTTGGTGTATATAATTTATGTTAGATGTGGGAATACGATAATAAATAAATAAAGATTACCAAGCGGTAGGTTATCTCACGATATCGTGTCACAAAGTATGTTTTTCTTAAGGCAAACAAGATACCAATTTTAAAAGATAAAACTTACGATTAATCCATCAGAGTATACGTACCTGCAAAAGACAGAAGAAACATTAGCTACAATGGAATGTACAATGATGGAGGAATTTCCACTATCGGATAATTCTAATGGAGCTGTAGCAGAAAATCTCTATTACATACAAGATTAAGAGGAGGAATCGCTGGCATGCGCCGATCGACACGTAGCGGACAGCGTCGCGGGCGCATTCCTTCCTTTTTCATAGCATTCCCGTATAACGTCTCGCGCGTCTAATTGCACTTAATTTCTACTTCGTGCTTCTCTTAATGGGCCTCGCCTTTTTAAATTGCCACGATATACATTGGTACAGATTCGGTTTGGACTTTTAAAATTACTCGAATACAATCAAATGTGTTTGATTCTAATTAATTGAAAATTGTCAAGTGAAAAGGATATTTTTTATATACGAAACGTGATCTGTCCTGAATGTTGATATAAATAAAATAACTAGCAAAACAGCGGATTATGTATACGATTAGAAGGCACTTAACAATGCTTTTTTTGAAATATCTTTTAATATTTTTAGTAATCTTTACCGTAGCAATCTTGTCTTTCTCTAAGATTTTATAGTCATTTTAAATAGCCAATATTTAAAGCAAATAAAACTCAGTGCATTAAGTCATGGGAAAGAAATAACGAGGTGAGCTATTAAGAGGTAAGCCGTAGAACATCTCACGACCACCGCTCATTACAAATTATGGACGCATTCTTAACTATTAAACAAAGAAGATCTTATTTACAGAAGAATGCAATTAATATGTTCTGGAGCGTAAAAAATATGAAATGACAAACTGCATCGCAAAGCCAATATGATATTTTAATGGTGTTCATAATAAAATGAGATTGTGGTTGCATTTATTCCTTTGTGATGACTACTTTAATAAATTGCTAGTTATATTTTTTGTATGAAGATAAATATTGTAAGGCAGATATTTTGTATGACTTTTTTCAGAAAGTTTTTTTTTTGTATTTTAATCAAACGTTGGAGTGTAAAATAACGCAAATATAATAAGTACATTTAAGTACATACATTAAGTATTTAGTAGTCTTCGCCACACATTTGTCAAGGTGTTTCGTGATCACCGTTTTTCTAATATGCGAAGTGATTACCGAACTATTACTAATACATGCCACAGATACATTTCGAATCGTAAGCATACCGGTTTACTCATTTGGTTTTTCTTCGCGAAAAGTCCATTGCTACACGCTGCACCCATTAGGCAACACCGTTGTTACTGTTTTGTGACGTGAAATGTTTGTTTTAAACTTAAAAATCTCGGCACTTTTATCGGCATTATTTTTCATACTTCTAAAAAATATTAATTTCATAATTAATATTATCATTTTTTTTCTATGCTGAAGCGTTACCTAGATAGGTCCAATATATGGACTGCATTTCCAGGGATCAAGGTAAATTAAACTTTGACATATGGCATACAATTATGGGAACAATGATATTATGGTTTCGTACAACGAAATCAATTGTAACTGGTTCAGTAAGAGATTTGTAGCTGATAAAAGAGAAACAATGACATGAAAGTTCGTCTGTCTGTTTCACCGTTGACATGGCACGGTACCTGACAACAACCTTTGTACTCTCGTTACCGACCACCCGATAAGAATAGAAATTCCTTGGGCACCTTGATAAGTGAAAAGAAAAGCTTGTTTATAGAGAGAACATGACAGATGGCGAATCAGGCCAAACGAAACTAGTATTTACATAAACGATTTAGGGTTTAATTTGAATGTAACGTGGAGATACGCACTGTGATATTTTCCTGCGAGCAATTAAAAACGCTAAAGTATTTGGAAAAACATTTAAATCTTAATGCAATTAAATAAAAAGTTAAAAGAGTGTTTTTTTTCTCTGTTTGTTGTTATATTATCGTTTCATGTTTTGTATTAATTGATTTAGTTTATAAGTTCTTTAAAATTTGTACTTGTAGTTTATTTATAATATATTAAGCAATCACTTTTTTAAATCATTTGGAAGTTACCAGATACACTCGACCACGAGATAAAAGAAGAGCAATTAAAATTGCAAGTATTTCCAGGCCTTGTGAAGTCTCTTGTTGTGGCTTGATCTAACCAAAATCATTGTCACTATTGCCATATTAAAAAAAACAATGGGTAGGGATGGCGAGGATGAGAACCTAGAAAAGGTCATAGTTATTGGCAACACCGAGGGCTAATTGGCTAACGAGATGGACTAGTCAAGTCAATAACTCCAAACTATACACAGTTGTAAAAGAAATGCAGGACTGAAATTGGTGGAGCAGAATTATTCGAGCCAGATATCACTATACAGCTGATTTCGATGCTCAGACAACTGTTTTCAACTCAGAGAGAGAGATTCCATAATATTTCTTTATTTAAGTTTAGAATTAGGTTGCGGCAAAACAACGCAACGGCCTTTAATCTACGTCCGATTAAAAACCGCCGCGTTTTACCCACAGTGCGACAACGTCGTTAGTTTGAAGAAGACATGACAATAGATGACGGTGATCCGCGCCAAACGAAACTAGTATTTCCGTCAACGATTTAGAGTTCATTAATTTGAAGGTAACATGTGACTTTAAGATCATTATGAAAAGTGGGGACGTGATGCGAGAGCGGGACGGTGTCCTATGTGAGACAGAGAGGGGTGTAGGGTCACGGCGTGATGTTAGGTCAGCCACTTTTGCACCTCGCCATAACAACGCGTCTCAAATTATTATGGACGTTTGATAATGCGATATTGTTACTTTACGATGTTAATTAAGTACCTTTGCTGTAGGTAAGATTTGATATTTGGTGATTTGTATATTTTAATGAACTGTATTATAATAGAAATTATAAAAAAAATTAAGTATGTTACTAATATACAGAAAAAATTGCAAAGTTCTTATGTTATATATTTTTTTCTTCAATGACTGCGTAAGGAAATGTTAGAAAAGACTAGACTTGTTTTTTTCAATGTAAAAAACAATTGAAATTATATCAAGCCTTTGATTTTTGTCATAGTTTTAGGTCCTTAGAGCTAAAGTTCGTGTGAAAGACGGTACCTATATCCAAGATACCTATAAATGATTGTATCGCTACTGGATAACCATTAAATATTCAAATTCTCATGAGTAATATTTTATAACGTTTTTATGCTAACAGAAATAGCGTCAATAAAATAATGTTATAACGATTTATAGCAATAAAACATGTTACGATTCCAGTCAATAAACTGAATCTGCACGTTAAAATAACTAGATTAAGGATAAAAGATATCTGCCACAGTTTAATAGAAACAGTAGGAAATTATGTTAATTTAATTTTTAAAATATTAACACAAAATATATTTATATGTTGCTATGATCACAGGTATCGTATGTAAGCGTTCATATAAGAATATAATATTTTGTATTAATGTACTTTTACAAACACGTACTTAAATGACCAAAACAATACAAACAACAATCTTAGGAAAAGAAAGGCCCAAACGTTTTCTGTGTCCAGACCCAACTGTTCCAAATTATCTGTGGCGGCTGAAAGCCATCTTAATGCTTCTTAATGTGTGTTTTATGTTCGTTACAATTTTACTTCATCCTAAGCGTTCGCTATCAGTTATTAGAGCCTGTGATGTACAGAAACAAATTATGAATGAGATATAAATCAATGAGGGTAGTCGTAAAATATTTTATGTTTTCTTCTGGTTAGTAAATGCGATTACTCTTTTAAACTGCTCAAGCAATTCAAGCATAATTCCATTTCATTTAGTTAAAAATGTTTAGCTTTACACGTAAGCGATAAGGTTAATTTAAATGATGTATTCAGTATTGCCATGAATTTACATTTTGACAATAAATAGGGCAGGTATAAAAGTCGGTCTTTAGATAAGAAGTCAAAGCTTAAGTAACAAATTTGCATTTGTCATATTATTTTGTTTGTTGTTTTAATTCATAGTTATTTTCATTCAATGTGTGTTATCACATTGAAAGTCTTGGATAAAACTCTTCACTTACGGTTTAAAAGCAAAGCCGATAAAACGTAGTTATGGTATTCAAATGTGCTAAACTGATAACTGGTACTTATTTAAGCTATAAGCTACTTACTTTAGATTATAATATTCTAACACTTCTATAAAAACTTTTTCCCTTATTCACTTTGAACAATTGAAATGCGAACGGAATTCGAAATTCAAAAACAAAATTTTCTTTTTTAATTTTACACCATTATTTTATCTAGAACAATATTCGAAATTCAAAAAAATACAATTTTTGATTTCGGGAATCGAAACGCAAAGTGTTTTGTTTACTATTATTTATAAGTATTTTAAACAACGTGTTCAACAAAAAATAATTAGAATAAATATTCTCTTTTGACATCGAATACAAAAATCGATCCACATACAAGGTTTGAGTAAAGAGGCAATATTTTTATTTAAGAATGTGTGATTTAATGAAACATTATGAAATAACATTAGGGTGTAGTCAATTTGATAAATGCTCAGAGAATGACTGGCGATCTCGATCGATCTATTGATGATATTATGAGACAGGAATATTTATAGTTTATGTATAAAACGATACCATTAGATTATTATAATATTAACAGGCTGCATTAAGGAATCTGCATTCTGTATATAGGTGATAGCTCATATTCCTTAGATATATATATGTTGTAAAGCATTCTAACTATGAGACCTAATATTTTTGTAGACTATCAAATTGTAACGTCGATGTCGTGTCGTACATAAGTACAGTACTTAAGTACTACTGTACTAAGTCACAGCGGTCACAAACAAACGCAGTTTTCAGTATTAACATTCTAATTATAAAATTTCGATAATATTTCACCATCTTAAAGCCCTTATCTAAATACATTTGATAGGTCAAAAAGTGGTTCTAAAACAAACTGTAGAAAAAAGTGATCAAAACCTGAACGAATACAATGACAACTGGAACCAACAAAAAGTGGAATTTCGACAAAAAACAACAATTAAAACGATCGTCTTAAATATTTAGGATCGCCACGGGCATGTTTTTTATTTGAAAGGGTTTTACATATGTTTGACTTGTCTTTGGTTTATTTCGATTGATGCCCATGTTTTATTTTGCTTCTTTTTAAATATACTATTACTGTAAATCTATTGATAGGACTTGTTACAGCTTATAATGGTGTGCACAATTCAAGGCAAGAGAAGGAAGAATCCGTGGATGCGGAACGCAATGGCATCACATTCGCCGAGGAGCTGTTTCGATTAGAGCAAGTAACTCGGCAATTCAAGTTGTTAACAGCCAACCTATAGTAATAAAGTGGCACCTGAAGGAGAATTACTATAACACATGTTGATGGTTAAAACTCATGCCTTGTTTTAAATTTTTAAATTAAATTAAAAAAAAATAAGTAATTAATTCGAGTAGTAAATTTTGTTTAAGTATTATTGTAATTTTTACGCTTTGGTGGCCGGAGAATTTGTGACCAATATGTGTTTCCGCCAACAACCTCTTTAAGATTTATTTATAAATGTCTTTTATAGAATCGGAACAAAAACCAAACTATTTCATTAATTTAAATTCATCTCATTTATACCGAATGTCTGGTGAATTGATTACATAAAGTATTAAACTAAATTTTTAATTTTCAATATATTTTTCGTCAATATAAGCAAAAAGTTCAACATTTATTTTGATCAATAAATCCATACAGAAATTAATGGGCACAAAACAGTCCAGTCATCTGATTAGAAGATCGTTAAAGTATCGTTCATCCATCGTCCAAGGAATGCTATCTACTCTTATTTGCAAACGGTCAATCGATACAGCCTTGAGTGATTGAGACTGACTCCCTTGTATCGACAGTCCACCATTCTATGTAAAATATGAAGTCTGGGTGATGTCCCGATAGCGTGGATGTGGCATTTGATGGAAAATTTATCTGAATATACTTGAGAATCGATTTGTTGAGCCGGTTAAAGGTTGAGTCTGCAGTATTACTATTTTACTAACTTATTAGTTATTAAACATTTACATTATTACATTATGGTGTTATCATAAACTGTTAAGCTGTGGTCTTATACAATAGACCGTATTAAATAAATTTAACGGGTATTACGAACATTTAGAAAAACTGTCCCATGGCTACGTGCCAGTAAGTTCACATGTTAAAAATACAATTGTTGATATAAAGTTCTTTAAGCATTATAGTGAAACATATAAGATGTTACGCGTTAGTTTCGTCCTATAAATATATTCATTTTTATTAGAATTATTTTATTTCCAACACACAAATATACAGTATTTACAATATTCTTCACCTACACCGTAATAACAATTGAAAATGGATAAATAGAAAATAAGAACAAGTTTAAAAAGTTTGGTACCTGTGGCAGTGTACCTTTAATGTTGGCAGCATTTTCTGAATTGCGATACTTATTCGTTGAGCAAGGAAAGCACCAGCTCTGGGGTCACCAGTGGACTGTACCAGGCGTCAACTTGAACCCTACAGCCCAAGTTTTTACTTCAAAGGGAACAAATTTAAAGTTGGAGATATTTATTTTATTAGTCCATAGAGCTCTATACTGTATGTATCTTCATCGAATGTTGTTTCTAAATCATTGGAATTTTCCTGGCTACTTTAATTATAATACACAACACATTAAAAAACGTCTAATGGATTATTAATAGCCATTAACACTCGAAATTTTTGTCACGCATTGTCGCTCGTAAAAAATGTCACGTTTTCGCATATCCAATAAATTGGTGATTCTGGGCAGATAGGGCTGGCTACTGATTGAATTATGGTTGCACTACACCTGATTAATGCGACATCTACCTTTGACGTGGTATTGTGGCTCGATCTGCATCCAATAAGAAGGAAAAAGAAGACTGACCGTTCACCGTCGTGTATTATAATGAACTTCTAGAAATATTACTGTTAAATTCGTAGAAAAAGACTCACAACAAATGAAATTCGAAACTTGTAAACTACTTTTCTATAATCGGTACACTAAATGACAATTTCGATCTAGAATGCGTCAACCCTGAGCTGGACCTACATATTTTGTATATAAGTAAATAATAAAATAAATTTTCCAAAGTTTTCTTTTTATCCATATTTACATAGTAATAATTATTACTTTGTAGGTTAAGAATATTGTAAATATATGTATATTTGTGTGTTGGTATTAAATATTGCTGCCATTTAAACGAGATATGACAGACAAAACGAGGATATTCTCGGGAAACATTATATATAATTTTAGAAAAATAATATAAGTAGGTACTCTTGTTGCAATTTAAATTATTATTATTACTATGTAGGTTAAGAATATTGTAAATACTTCATCATGTAACCATTGTGATGATATTAATTTGAATAAACAAGTATATATATAATATTTGGTATAAACAGTGAAAAGAATTAGAATTTAATGAATATTCTAAAAAGTCAAAACCACTGTTACTTACGTGTATTTAATATATATCCTTTCAAAAATATTGTGTACCTAAATACTTCCAATTAAATCACTAAGCCACAAATAAATATTTGAAGAAATTAAACCTCAAATACGTTTTTCATTCCATCGATCCGATTTCCTTAAACAAAGGGAAAGATGAATTTTTCAAAGGCCAAAAAATATAAAACGATAAGAAGATTAGGTGGAACGGAGATGACATTGGAAATTAAGCCTGTTTTCTTTTGTAATTCCTCCCTTCCCGTTTTCACCCTCGGGAGGTGGACGTTAAAAATGTATGTGTGTAAGGGTGGTTCTGCTTCAGTAATTTCAGCGTGCTATGTAAAGTTGAATTTGTCAAGGACTTAAGATGCTTTAAGAATGTTCGGTGTTTATTTTGGAATGATTATTTTTGGAGAGTTCATTTATATTTATCTCTGTAACTCGCGTGTATGTCATATGTAGAAAAGAAATGAAATATCTTATTATTATTTTACATTAAAGTGATTACATTTTCGTCGAATTAAAATGCCAGAAAGATTTAACCTAAGTAGTAAATAATTGCCGATAAAAACGTAACCTCTCCTTAATAGGAAAGTTAACAGCAATAACCGAGTAAAATGTTCGACACTCGCAATATTGCGCAGTCAAATAATTAAGTATTTAAAAGCCAAAATTTCTTCTCAGCGTTCCCTCTCCCGAATACCGAAATATTTCAACGTTTTGAAACCATGAGGTAATTAAAGCGATTCGCGACCAAAAACTCGCGGCTGTCCGCGCGTTTATTTACTACGTAGTTTTTCTACTGTCAAACCACGCGTTGCCATACCAGTCCTTACTGAGTTATAATACCATCGCTCGCTCCGTACGATTTACGATCTAGCTTGCCCCTTTTAATCGGCAATGTACGAAGTGCATTTAGACAAAGTAGCCCCACAATACAGAGGCACATTTCCAGCGTTCAGAAGACGCAAAAACCGCGCGTCAATCGCGAACATAGTCAATAAATTATACTCGGCTTCGAGCCTCGACACCACTCAATACTGCGTTAAATAAAAACATTAAGCCCTTGTCCAAATAATCTAAGGGAAAAAGTGAAATGTGACCAATTTGGGACGAGGTTGAGGAAGGCTTCAGTAGACAGGGCTATTCTCTTTTATGGTTTAAAAATAAAATGTTAACTGGTAATTTTAGACGATTCAGACTGGTTAAAGTAAAAACAGTTTTGTATACAAAAATCTCTCTTCATTGTTACTATTAACTTCGCTAAATAATTGGCTAACATTAATTTACGTAGCTGAGATGTATCACTGCTTAAATATATGATCTATTCTTAGACAACACAACGAACGGCTGACTACGGCCGTATGTTTTAAAGAGCAGAAACTTCAATTCAAATTTGGAATTAGTATTCTAAAATGCAATTTCATTGCTGTATTTCAGGGAGGCGGGTGGCACGGTACATATTCATCTTGTTAGGTATGCCCCCGGATGCGCTGGCTTCAGCAAACACAATAAGAGCTTTCCCCACTCCCCCTATGCTTATGGAAAACTTATTAGAGCGCGGCCCGCCGGGGAATCCTTTTTCCTTCGGTAAATATTTGAGGGAGAAATTAAAATTTGACAACGGACGTTCGACCGTATGGAATATTCTCGAACGTGATATTTTGGGCGTGAGATTAATTTTTCATTCAACTCATACGAAGGCTTTGGGGACATAAGCATCACCACTTACCATGAATTTATAATGGTATCTATATATCTTCAATTTTGGCCTTGAACTTCATGGCTAGCTGACTCTACTGTGAGATGTTGTGTTCAAATCCCAGCTGTGCGCCAATGGATTGTTAAACGCGCAATTACTGACCCGAACTTGTTATAGTGACAAAAATCTTAAGACGTATAGTATCGGAACACATGCGTTTATTAAAATTACCAGAATCAGGCAACGAATTATTAAAATATCTATTTCCTTACAAAAATAATGTGGGTCGTAAAACGTTTTTCCTACGACGCGGAGTGTAACAAACAATAATTCACACGTAAGATCAATGTAGTGAAAAATGAGAAAGCTACTGAACGTGCGCCGCATTCGACTTACATCCCCTAACAAATGAGCGCTACATAAGCCTATATACTTCGATTTCACTGAAATTAGCTCCCATTTCGGTCGTACAATGAAAAATTGGAATCGTTTTCTATCGAATGTGAATATTTTACTTGAGCTTATGCTACAGAATTTAAATATGCTATTTTAGATTCTATTAAACGAGAAAAGGTTTTTCGTATATATTTTTAGACATTTATCAAGTGCTATATAAATTATAATAATAGTTTATGCATACAATGTCAGATACGCGCCCAAGTTTAGAATAAACTATTAGTTTTTTATAGCCATACAATCTGTTTAAGAATGTTCACGTACAAATAGATTTGGACTTGGTTATATAAAATTTATATCCTTATAACCCTTTAACTTCATATTAAATGATAGTGCAACGCCATGCTATAAAAATATGCTTTATACGTTCGATTACAGACTAAAAACACTTCAGCAATAAGTATGGAATCTATTAAGTTTCTTAAAAGCTTTGCTTATATAACATTAAGGGGTAATGTCTTGGCAGTAATTAAGGGGGGTAGGAGGCTGCGCGGCTGGGCGTGGCTGACGCATGCGTATTCTGTTTTAATTATTAGGATAAGGCGCCGATGAGCCTTGGTTCATTAGGGCGAACAGACCTGCGATTGTTTGAAGGGGTGTGATTGGTTCACTTGGTAGGTATTCCCGGGATGCTGTATGTAATATATACAGCTGTAGGTATTGTGGTAATTAATAAGGTTATATATGCGTGCGTTGTTTTACTTATTCTATGTAAGCAATTTGTTGATATCTTTTAAGATTTTAAACGATTTTGTTTCAGCGATAACGATTATCAAATATTTTGTAATAATGAAATTGCTCTATATGATTCACATAAAGTTAATCTTGTCTAAGGGTAGTTTGTGAAGAACGTTTTACATAATAAGCACGTGCCTACGTTGCGCTATCCGAATAAAAAAAGTAATTTAAATATTATACATACTAAGCATTAAGAAATTTTCTTTTCAATGATTTGAGATTGTACAGCCCCAAATCAAATGCAAATCCCTATCGATCCAATCCGCCAAGTTCATGCCTATTTTATTAGCAGACTTATAGTACTGCGACAGATATCACCCCACCTCTATACGATTCCAAGTTAAAGCCGTCTTATTGTGAGAATCTAAATATGCTTTTAATGCAGTTCGTAGAATGGGAAGGATATTGAAGAGTATTGCTTGAGTGACATCGATATAAGGGAAAAACCTTGTAGGTATTTATTTCACTAAAATTGCTATAGAGATGTCAAAATAGAATATATTTTTTTCCTACGAAATCGCTTTATATGTATTTTAAGCCTAAATTACCTAAATCGATATTTTAATGTTATTATTTACAGGTTTTTTCTGCATTGGTCTACACATTTCATACACAATCAAAAGCTCATATTAAAGCTTAATTTTACATATATACATATATTGACAAAAACTGCATTCGCCAAATCCATAACATTTTAAACTCACCTAATAGCGGGGAGCTTTTATTTAAAATCTAATATTTAACTCTAATAACATAGAAAGCTTTATTGTTTCGAGACAACGTTGAAACGTTTCGTATCGAATTCAATCCACGCCTAAAGCTTTCCAGCCCCGTTGTCATAGCAATAGAAATGTCTTGTGGCATATCTAAATAGTATGATTTAAATAAAAAATCGCACGCGACGAGCTTCCATATAAATCGTATATTCTTAACCGCCTCACGTATTATGAAGGGTGCATATTTTGATTTGTTCCTGCATAGGCAATTTTCTATTCATTTGTGATGATAATTTCAAAGGGAAATTAATGTTTATTGTAAACGATTTAAACAAGAGACTCACGCGTACCCACAAGAAGCAATATGGGCACAAATTTGAGGTTGCTTTTCTTCTTTAAATAGTATGTATTAGACTTTATAACACTCAACAAAATGTATTTTATTACGGTCTAATGTTTGAAGAAATATTCAAAAACTGTACAAAATACAATAGGTACCCAGGGTTTTATTAATGTTTCATTCTATAGCTCACATATATTCACACTATTATAAGGAAAAGTGATGCGAAATGAGAAAAAATGTCAATGATTGAACGCCATACCTCAGGGAATAAATTTGTTAAAGGGTGGGTTAGGATCGAGCCAAATCAGCAATTTCATTTCGAATATAATATCTTTAGAATAAAATGTTGTTACACGGTAATAGGATGTAATGTTATTATACGTAGATTTAATAGACCCGTAGCATGTTCTTCAATAAGCCTTAATTTAATTAAATAAATACCTAATCTCTTGAATAGGATAACTAAGTAATATGATATTGCAAGTTAGACCATAAATTTGTACGCCATTTTTAATCCATATAAATTGAATTGAGTATAAGATTTATTGAATTTCATATATTGAAAAACAGTGTGTTTTGCTGAAATAATTACGCTTAGAGGGGTGTGCCTTTTATCTCGTTTCTCTTATCGTCGTTTGCTCAATTTATCTTCGAAAATGTCCCTTTTACGACCTTCTCCCTAAAAAGTAGTTATAGTTACAAGAAGGTTTTTATTAGTACAGTACGATTAGCTTTGACAAAACAGTGCAGACGCCAAACTCTACTCAATATTTTATAAATAATTTATTTGTGATTTGCGTAAAGGACATTACAATTATTTTCTTAATTGGAATTGGTATGACGCGTTACATTCCAAACATTATCATAACGTAAAAATAAACTAAATAACGATTAAAATAGGTCTATAACAATTTTATAAGTAGAACTCGGTCCCCACAATGAAATTAATTTCATGTTTCCATTGAATTATTTATGGGTTCGAATAAGCAATAAACGTATACCGATAACATGTACTTGCTTACGATCGTTAAGACCATGGATTTATCAAAAAAAGAAACAAAATGTCCCCGAGTTAAGCTGCCCGTCGTAAAAGATCGGAGCGGTATAGATCGACAACAAAAATTCTTTATTTATATGCTAATGTAATTTATATGACTCTTAATGTTTCGTGGCTGGTAACGCACGATTTCGATCCATTCTTTCAGAGCTAAACGTTTATCGAAATGGGACTGTCTGTTGTTGAAATTAAGGCAGTGTTTGGGTAGCGAGTGTCGTATGTCGGTACGATTATGAATGCGCGGTAGGAGGTATCCCATCCCAGCTTCCTTGAAGGCGGTGGGTGGAAGCTTCGGGGGAATCAATAAAAATACGCGAGAAAAGCGTTGATTATACAACAGGAATTCGGAGGAAATGGCTCTTTCAATAATGCAGACTTACTTATACATCGGTGGCAAATAAACTGTTGTGGAATCTCGACTGATACTTAGCATCTTGCTAGTTGTCTAGTCTTAGAGCTTCTTGTGAAGGAAGGAAAAAGCGTGCAGTTATAACACTTAGATTCCATGTATACAATGATAAAAAGATTTTATATGATATTTAGATATGTTTTACAATTATACTGTTTTGTTTTTTACATATTGCATGTTCAGGAGAATTTGTTTCTTTGATGTTGGTTCGAATTTTAAAAAATGTGTAAAAGTTTGACGTTAGCATAGATTTTTACCTAACTGGAAGACAGTAGACTAACATCCAAATGGTTGTATATATGCTATAATAGAAATTAAAATCATGAACATAAACTTCACTGCAAAATCAATAACTTCATAAAAAACCAACATCCATTAATATGTACATTTTGTAAAGGTCTGCATTAAAAGCGCCAGCCTGTCTTAGGATCTTGGATTTTTATGCAAATCCCACACAATACGAAGATTGAATGTCCATCACTTTTCTCTTTTCATTTGAATGAGTAATATATGCTGCATTTAAACTGTATATTTATCAGATTTTGTTACATTTGATTATAAGACGCAACTTTAAATATTAAATGAAAAATGTGTTCCATTGTTGAAACAATGTCTTGATTTTCGATGTTTTGAATAAGACGTATTATATACTTCCCAGTAAATATGTATTAGTCAATTAGAAAATTTAAAGTGCAAAATTGTTAAATTAAATGCTAATAGTGCTCATTTCGTAGCTCTGTAGAAATAAATAATAGAAGTGTAACAAAGTTGTTTAAATACTTCATTTGACAATTAACAACAATTGTCATTTGACATTTTAGATGACATATTTATCCGTGAGATGATTTAATTCGATAAAGGAAATATATTGATTTAATCTTAACATTTAAGAGGCAAGTGATACCTTTATAAAATTTCATCTTTATAACCCTAATATTAGTCTTGAATTTTATTATCAAATTAGTTTTAAAGTAATGTTATTGCTATTTGCCCAATATCTGTCGATTTTTATTTATTTTTACGATTTCGATCTGAAAGCAAGATCGCATAAAATGACCGTACGTGACAATACCCGATTCATATTTTTGATTAAGGCTTGTAATACACGTAGCGGGTTGTAAGCGTCTTGTGGGTTTGAAGAAACAGCTAGATGGTAGGAAATTCCTTCCTTCTCACTAAGACAAATTAGTAGCTCATACGACTTTTCTGCACCGCACAAATATATAGGGCTTGTTTTCCTAATTTTCTTTCGGCACGCATTTTTGTTTCAAAACCGAAGTATTTTTCTTCGAACGGAATTTAAACTTTATGAATAAACATATGGCATAGTGTATACAAAAATACACCTACCAGCAGATACAATGGCGGTACGGAGTTTGATGTCATCGTTATTCATCTTACAGATATATTTTTTGCTTCCGTTCTGCTTTATTTAAGACAATCCTTTCAAGTTCATGACGTCAGATTACTGCATTAATTAATAGATTTATAAATATGTAAGTAATCAATTAATTATAATGGGTTAAATCTAGGGTAAATGTCGTGTTCGTAGAAGAAGGGAATCCCGGCTTCGCAACGTTAGGGAAGTGGACCGGTATTGCAATATACGAATTGGTGCATCAGACGTAGGACAAGACGCATTTCAAGAGACTGACGGCACGCCTTCAGAAGTGGAGAGGAAGACTAAAGAAAGAAGAAGTAGTCTTTCCTTTAATTTAAATTCTGTGATTGAAACCATAATTTATTTTCTAAAACTTGCCAGTTTCCTCACGATGTTTTCCTGCACCCTACCAGCAAGTATTGCGCGAAAGAGCACACATACAGCCTTGAGCCTTCCAACGACCTCGGGTTTGAAGATCGCATGCTCAACCTAGTAGTGTTAGTATATTCTTACACAGATTTTTCTTTATAGGTAAATGATAGACCCTTCAATGGCTAAATCGTCTCATTTGTTAAGAGCCTTAAATATTTGCAACAGAACAAATTTAAGCAGCTATAAATTTTTGTAATTTAATAATAACAGTTGGTGTTGTACCGGGCAGGATGTTATAACGTCTTTTGTTCGTTTGTTCGTCCCTCGCATACCAATGACCTAGTGATTACTAAACACGCTGTATTTTTTACAATCCGCGTGAATATTAATGTGTGGAAGTTTTTGAGCTTTTCGCGATGCGAGAAAGTATTGATAAACGTACGAGTATAGAAGAAACTGCTTTTAGCAGTAAGCCCGCAAATTTACATCATTTGTCTTCATAAATTTAATTTATTTGAGTTATTGTGATGTAAATAACGTGTTATTATTATTACATAGCTCAGGTTTTTCATACTAAATTTGAACCCATAATTAACATATAATACATACAAACATATAGATAATCTCCTTTGGACTTTCATAACACTTGACAACTATTCGACACGGCAGAGTGATCTAACTGAAAGTGGACGGTCCGTTTCCGTCAGCAATTCAAAGTATGTTAGCGACATTAACATGTTGGCGTCAGGGCGTCATTATAAATGTAGGAACTTAAATCAACCCATCATTAGATATTAGCATAACAGCACAGCAAAAACCTGGCAAAATGTCAGAAAATATGCGGCGTAAGTCACTGTATCGAATGATAACGACAGCCGAGGGAAAGTCACACAGTTGCTGATTTATTGTCGCATTTGATAACTTATTTGATCACTTTATGATAGTAGGAAAGCCTATAGAACGTCATGCAAATCAGTTGGATTAAGGATGTAACGGCGGCGTGACAAACAGTCCAACCTTCCATCATAACGGCATAGAAATTATCCACCCGCCACGGTAATGACAAGAAAATGACCAATGGACAATCACAATTCGACATTTATAGACGTCACACCTTTCATTGTACTCCGTAACCATTTAGTATCTCACGTGTGTCATTACAGATTAAAAATAGCATTTCAATGTTCCGCGTCACTTTTATAATAAGAATAAGTTGATTTAAATTTTAAATAAATCCAAATTAGCATGCTAGAGGGTCCTCGAATCTTTCCATTGTTTTCGCTAAATGACATCAAAGTGGTCGCGGCGAAATGTATTTAGCATGTAAAATGAAATTGTTTTCTAGGAAATATGTAATGTAAGCTTAACAGGTGCAGTTTGAAGTAATCAATGCTGGGATCCAATACGGATTTACCTTTTAAATGTGTCGTATAAGGCACGTGAAATGTGTTGTAATTATTTCGCTGGGATCCAAGATTCGATAGCAATGTGTTCGTTCTCCTCGTGACCACAATAGCTGTAAATTATTTCAAAGGTCAGGATGTAAAATAAATAAGCTACGTTGAAATATCGCTGAGATCCCGTTGCAATAAATCTTTAAGCTTTTGATAATTGTTACCGGGAACACTTCAGTTTGATCTTGAGTGTACTCTAAACTGCTCTTTTAACAATTATTGCATTTGTATTTATTTTAGTTGTGTAACTTTTATGAAAAAAATATAGTATCTGTGAAACAATTTCAGGGCCCTTCCATAATTATATTAATATATTTTGCATTTGTGATGTGTCCGTCAAGTTTTCTTATTGATAAATTAATAATATTAAGCACGACTGCCTATCCTAATTAAAATACAATTATATACCTTATACTATGAGCATCATCGCATGTACATGAAACAAAGATAAAACACAAATTTAAAAAATGTTATTGATATTGTTTTATTCATAACAAACACTATAACTAATTTCAGAGGGATTCCAATTTGTGGGAGAACATTTTCTCACATACAACACGCAAAATTTTAATACAACATACTTTAGTTTCATCGCATAAGATAAACGAAACTGTGACAAGTCAAAACCGCAAGGTGTTATGCATAGCAGCCATTTGACTTTACAAAGACTGGTAAAAAGTATGAAAAACTGAAAAAAACTCAGGGCTATATTTAAATTAACGGGACACTTCGACGTGCAGTCACGTTTCGTTATTGCAATCAAGGTTTCGTCTGAACGTGCCAATAATAATTATGAAAAAATTATCATCTAAGGTTCTAGTTAATTGTCAATTAGATTTCTATCTCGGGTCAGAAGAGAAATCTTATCACGACATTGCCCTCGGAGCAGAGACGCGTGTAATTGCGATAAAGATACAGCAATTAAACGTTTGTTTGACGCAACGGTTATTAACTGACAGACGTACGCGCAGCCATAATTAGAGGCCGCCATTACTGTCCCACAAAGTACTCCGCAATTTGTATCTTAGAAATGCTCGCAAGGGAATTTAGCGCTTTTTATAGGGGATTATGGTTGAAAGTTGAGTACAGAAGTTTCCACGTACAATAAAGTATTGCCAATATTTGATCTAAAATATGTGATACACAAACCATTAGTAAGCTTTGGCATTTGCGGATAAATTAATGGATTAGAGAATGTTTTTAATTGAGTGTACTTTTAGTTTTACATACGGGTTATACATGAATCTTATCATGTTTTGATTGATATATTAATTGATGTCTTAAGAGGGTAGATTTTAGTCGGTTTGATTTCTGGATTAAGAACAAGAACATCTAGAGTAGCATAATACTTGGTTTCATATATAATATTTATTTACTAACTCATACAGCGAAACGAGCTACATAAGTTTCGAAATTACGTAAAATTTTATAAAATTAAAAAGTATTATTATTTATAGTACATATATATATATATTCTATACAGAGTTGAATCTGATCTCGTACTTCACACACCTGGGGTGAAAACCTCGAATTCAAAAGCAGTAATTAAGTAAATTAGATAAACAAAGAAGGTGGAATCACGCGAGGATGACTTGCAG
This sequence comes from Pieris brassicae, assembly GCF_905147105.1. Lineage (NCBI taxonomy): Eukaryota > Metazoa > Arthropoda > Insecta > Lepidoptera > Pieridae > Pieris > Pieris brassicae. Next base: position 4,012,158 of record NC_059669.1, read on the forward strand.
TAGACCGTGGTCTTACTGTGGTAGGTATCCGTTTTGGAAAGTGAAACTCGATAAACGTGCAATTAATCGCAATCGTAGAGGTACGGTATAGAGGGAAGAAGAGCTTACCTTCGTAATCAGTGAAAAGGTTGTAGGCTATAGAAGATAAAAGAGGTGCTATGCTTGTTCTATCCTAACCAAAATATTTGTTCATTTTGATTCATACGTTACCAACAGTGTATATAGAAAGAGCGAGAGATTAAGAGATGTTGAGTGATTTCCTAAAACTTTTATTATTGAGTTATTACTTTATTTTATCACATAATGTTTAATACAGAAACAATCTGAAGAGTCTGGACTTTGGAATTTACATTTTTTCCTCCACATAAATGTGACTATCCCTCAAAGCTTCACTTTTTAGTTTAACATAGTCGTTCTGTTGGCGGAGTCGTGTAATAACAGACAAGAGTGCCCTTTGTTATATTGCATCGACAAATGTTTACTTATTGTCTACCTAACCGTAAATTAGAAGGTTTCACGTCTACAATTATATCCGACAAATTGTTTTCCTTGAATTAAACTTCTTTTGTAATGACACTTCATGTTGAGGTTATAATCAGAGAGCAAGAAAACTCTATAATAACAAAAAGTACACAAAGTATTTCTCACTTGCAATTTTTATTATTTACGTTCTCAATACGCAGTGATTATTAACATTATAGTTGCGCATCGACGCATTGGCGCGCATTTTTATTTGTCATGTGTTAATACTAAATTGTAGCACAGACTACGAGACTAATATTGAAACAAATCGCGCCAATTTAAATCTTATTGTTAATTATCTTACTGGCCATTAATAAAAACTGACTAACAAACATAATTTTGTTTGAAAAAAGAAATCAGTCTGAGAAATCTTTGAGACAATCCTGTTTAATTACTTTCCACAGGGTGACCTTCTCAAGCATAGGGGACATTGATTTGATACACTTATTGAGCGTCCCTTTGCAAAAGATTTAAATAAAACTGGTTCTTAGACAAAAGGCCCTTATAATCTGGGTGCTTTGTCGAGTGCCCTCAGCCCCAAATTGCAATATGTTTTTGTAAGTTAAATGTAACTATTATTTGTGTTCATTAACGTGTGATGTTCACTCATTGATATTTTAGATTTGAATTCATATGCTAGTGTTTTTGAAATATTAATATGAGCTTTTCTATTGAATGTTTAATGATTATTGCAGTGGAAATACGTACACTTCTGTTTGATAGGATGGATTAACACGGCGAATACACAAATTAAGAGCGTCCCTTTTCAATGAAAAAAAAGTACTTTAAAAAACTCAGGACTTCGTGTTAATTATTTATATGAGATTTGATATATCTATTTCTATCACAGCGTTGGTGAACATATTGTGACAAAATTAAAACTATTCAACAGGACTGATTTAGTTTTGGTATTTGAATTTTGTTTTAACATTTAATTGCATATTTAATGCATTATAGTTATAACCCTTTAATCGTGAGCGTAATGGTAACATAATTTTTGAAATTGGAATTTTAAATTACACTTCAAAAGAGTTCTCATCGTTTCAAACCGGCCATAGATTAAAATTGACACAGATCTATTGAAACAATAGAGGAGTGAATCTCAGTGGTATTATCTGTGGTTATAGAGAATAGACGTGGACTTCCTTATTGCATTAAGTGTGATCGTTTTGAAACCGCTCAATCAGATAATAATCTAGTCCCGGCTCAATCCTGACTATTTAGCGCTTCGCAATGGGCTCAATTAGACGACGGATATGCGGGCCCCTTCCTAGCCATAGGCGGTTAAAATGGCGCTATTATTTTGTAGTTTCATGGGACCTTCAACACCAAGATTCAGCTAAGGACTTCAACGCTAAATAAATTTATTCAAATGTGTAATAATATCAATCATGTGATGCTATTTATTACAATAAAATTGCTGAATAGTCTAAAAATCCACATTTAGAAAAAAATTGAAAGCTTAGGATTAATCCCAACGATGGAATAAATTATGTAGACTAACATAATTACAAAAATTGTATTTCTGGTCGATTGTAAAACTTATGTAGCATTTTAGGCCCACACACGTTCATACATTGATTCCCGCTCTTATTAGTGAGCGGGCGATTTGAACTGGGACATTAAACTAACCGTTGTAACCATGTCGTGATTTAGTTTTTGACACAATTTGTTCTAAATTTGAATTATGATCTGTACAAATTAAAATTAAAATTTGCTCATGATAACTGTACGAGTACATAGCACAGTAAAATGCAAATAAAAGTTATTTCTGCACTATTATTGTTACTCAGAGCTAAATGTTTTGACACTCAAAAGCCGATATCACAGACTATATAAATATTGATTTTTGTCTTAGCTTCACAGAATATAAAATCTTGACTACATTTGAAAATGGAATACGTAAAATTTTAAAAATAATACGTATGATTACGACCAAGTCAATAATGTATAATCGGATACAAGGGAAACTGAAAATTTCCACTATGAATTAATCAATAATAAGAAGGTGATATGATGATAGCTAAATATGTATAATGCATTACTATTGATATTCATTTCGTAGCTATGATTTGATACGGCATTTTATAAGCAATTATTATCCTAAAGTTTTTTATAAAAACTAAATGTATTAACTCGTCTCTTTCTATCAAATTATATTTACTCTGTAATGAAAATAGACAGATCTTAGTTCACAATAGACTATTTTCGTTGCCTCACACATACATCATCATATGTTTATACGATTGTCCTAGGTTTGATTTTCATTAATAATAATCAGTATTAATTGTAACATTTTACACTTCTTTACTGTTTAAGCTGTAAAAAATACATTTAGATTCTATAAATATTATAAATTATATTGCAGATGTGTCTGTCTGTACGCGATATACTGGGAAACTGGGTCGAATTGAATTAATTGTTTCGATAATTTATGTACTGAATTGAGGTGGGCGAATGATCCTTGACGAAGCACACATCGTCCAATTAAAATGTAACAGGCTCAAGTGGTTCGGACATGTGCACGAAATGGCGGAAGACAAAAGGCCGAGGCCCTGACTGAACTCCCAACCTAGGTGGCAAGAAAAAAACTCGGTAGAACGAGGCTGGGTTGATAGGATGGAGTTGTCAATGTAGAAACAATAGGTGTTCAAAGTTGGACATAAGAAGCACGAAATAGATTGTAATGGCGAAATATATATGAGGCGGCTGTATAGTTGTATATCCATTGATGATGAATTCTACCGTCCGTCTTTCCACGACCAAATGTTTATTTGGGAGTTTTTGCCGCGCACCACTTCTATGTGGAACCAGCAGCTCACAGATATAATTTCGAACTAATTTGACTTAGGGTCGAAGAAAAGAGCGTGCCAATTCTTAATAGGCCGGCAACGGCCCTCTGGCAATGTGAGTGTAGTGAGACGATAATTGTCGTTACGTAAGATGTCCGATCATAAATAACATCTCACAGTCAAATCTTAAGGTAATTTGTGACGATTTTGTCGCTCATTTAATATCCAAGGAATATAAAGTACAGACGGAATCGTTTACATTGCAGCTGCAAATCAAAAGAATCTGAATATCAATCTATGAATTTTTATTATAAAAAATGGAATCCACTTCCATGTGAGGGACTTGTTAACGTTGAAATTAAGATTTGCAAATACAGAATAAAAATGTGAGCAATCATTACATAGGTGAAAATACTTTATTACAAATTTTCCACGATTTGACATTTGACAATGACATTGCCCGCTGACAGTTTAAAACAGTCACTTTAAAATTCAAAATAATTATGGTGTAATTTTTAACTAAAAATCAATGGGCGTTTTTTTAAATATAAAAATAGAGTTATGATAACTTATAACTTAAAATGGTTCCTCTTTCAACATTCATAATTCGTGCTCATTGATTATTTCTGGATAAATAAAGTTAATTTTCAATTTTCTGACCCAAGTTCCATTATAAATAAAATTTATCCAGAAAAAAACATTAATTTATATCTTCTGCTAGAACATATACAAATCTTAGTTCCTAACATTAGGTGTAAAAACATCTACGCACAACCGTGATATTATGACAAATTATTTCACTTTGCCTTGTTTCTGTAGCATAGAGTTAATTTATACATATAATCAGCGGGTTTTCAAGATGAAAATGGACTGGGGTTTTCAATTCTTTATGTAAAGTACAAATTGCTACCGAGGTCTTAGCGACGGGTGCAAAAATGTTTATTCCATAATTTATTAAGATTTAAACTTGTGTCAGTTGGCATTGCTTATTAAGTTATATAACCGTTTAAATACTGCATGGTGTTTTGGTAAAATGATTTTATATAATGTCGTTATCAAAGTTAACAACTATGTCGACAAGATGAATTTAAGTTATTTGTGTAACTAGCTGTCTAATTCAAATAAACTTATTAAGAGTAAATAAAAGAGCTTTTTTTACTGTTGATAATTGACGTAAATATTATGGCAACAATTGATTTAAAAAAAGTCAAAATTCTTCCAATTTTCATAATTGGAGGAGAAATTTTATTTTATCTACATTTTAATATGAAAACTAAGACAGAAGTTTAAGAGATGTTAATTAATAAAATTGAGAATTTAATGAAACTCTAGACTGTAGACTTTATAGTATATACTATATACTACAGACCTCAGAGCATAGAGAATATGAAAATATGGATATTACAAAACCGTTAAACTACTAAACGTAAAAATATTTTTTTCTATAAATTCCATTTCACGCAATTACAATTCAATTCATTCTGTGACATTTATAGAAATAGTTATTATAATTGACTTCGTAGTTATGAGCACAGACTATATTGTTACGCCATTATGAATCTTTTGATAATTCGATTTTGTATATAATTTAATTGCGACTCATTATTGACTTGATAACTCTCACTTTTAATTTAATTAGAAAGTACTTAAATAGAAAGAAAAATACAGATAAAAGAAAAAAAGAAATACCTTTAAAAATACCAAAGGTATCAATCAATTCGGCTTAGGAAAACGTTTATGTAAATTAGAATTAGATTATAAATTAACTTACGTCCCATAAAATCTTTAACTCGTGGTACTAAAAAGTTGCAAAATAAATCGTAAGATTTGTGGCATTCGCAGTCGGAACAATGAGTAGTTATGGTGTTAATGTCAGTGTGTGAAGGGATAACGCGAAATGTAATTAAGTTGCAACCTCAATAGGCAGTCAAAGTGAAGATTGCTTCATTGCTATTTTGTTGATATTTTTACTGAAATAAAAACCTCCTTACTAAAAAATACTGGCTGGATTTTTTAACAGCAATAAAAAAAGCATGCTCTATCTACAATATCAAAATTTCTTTTATTTTGGGTTTGTAATATTTCGAGAATTCATAAGTTTATTTATGTAGTACTTTAACGAGGTAACTATTCATTAGTTTCGTTGTGATTAAATCCACTCGGTATACCTATCTATATTTCAGATAAACGAATTAGATTCTAGAAATAGATTATTGCTGTGGTCTGTATATATGGTATGGTATTCAAATTTTTACAGACAAAATATCTAAACTGAACGAAATTTTGAAGCTACCATTGATTTAAAACGATCGTTAATGGCGATAATAAAGTGGGCGTGTTTAGTTCTAACTACGTCCCTAATGTTTAATTTGTTTAATGATTTACGACGCTATAAAATTAATAAATTTTGGTACCGAGATGGGACTTACTAACTTAAGTACAAGATTTATAGATAAGAAGAGGTTTTTTGCAAATAATCGTTTAAGAAAGATACGATTAATATAATAAATTAATCAACTTTCAATTGGGACGCTGGCGAGTAAATTGATTAATCCTTAAAACTACTATATTATTAAATACCATGCGTTATTTAGCAACTATTTTAAAAATGTAAAGGCCGGCAACGCACTCACGAGCCCTCTGGCTTTGAGAGTGTCCATACATTGCAGTATCATGTGAGCCTCTTGCCCGTTTGCCTCCTGTTCTATAAACAAAATATCCATAAATATTGTTTTATTAACTTTTATTAGTAGAGAGCTGGTATGGAAATAGCGAAAATATTTTTATAGCTGTAAATTCCAATACATACGCTTATCCTCGTGATGAGGACGCAGCTTTCGATAGGAAATACATTTGTACAATATTAATTGTCCATAGATCTTGTTAAGAAAGATATGATAGTTATGTGTGCTTAGTATGAAACACTGAAGAGGTAAAACATTAATTCCGCTTTGTGGATTTTGTATAAAAAAGTAAAAATAGCTAGAAAGACCGGTTTATTAAAAGTAAAAATGTAAAAGTCTAGACCTAATCGTAAATAATATAAAGGTCATTAATAAGTCACCAATGACTTATCGATATTACATCAAAAACCGTAATGTACAATTTTCACTCCTTTTGACGCGGATTTTTTAATACTTGAAAGTTTTTCTATAAATTAATTTCTATTTGTTGAATGCTGTAACAATAGGAATTATCACATTCTCTTCGTAAGATCTAATAGGAAGGTACCAATTTACCAACATCGTAGGTTATACTTAGCGGTATAATTAGCTCGGTACTAATCTCAGCTTTGTTTCTCGGCAAAATGATTAAAATAACAATCACGATTTTAATACCGAGTAATGAGGCTTGGTTGTGATGGGGTGTTGAAACATACTTGTTATCTTAACGGCTTAAGGTTTTAATAATTTCTTGATTTATTAATTTTTTCCTTAAATTATCAACAAATAAACGTTTATAGATCAGGAGGCAAATGGGCAGGAGACCTGTTGTTCAGTGATACTGCCGCCCATGGACACTCTTAATGCCAGATGGCTGGCGAGTGCGTTGCCGACCTTTGTTTTCAAAATGGTGTACTTATAATGACGCATACTATTTTATACACATACGACCTTTTATTGACTGATCCAAGTTCCATATAAAAATGATTTGTTTATTATGATTAGGATATATATACTTTAAAATAAATTTGTGAGATACGGATATACCTACAGTGTTCAGTTCATTCGTTCGTTACATTCTCGGACGTGTAGCCGTAGCAAACGCAGCTGTTCGCACCACAAATCAATTTCACAAATTGAAACTCGACCACTGATAATGCCTACTTTTTGTCTTCGCTGACCCCAACAAGGTGACTGAACTTGATGTCAATGCACGATAATTTATAAGATGAATATACATTTTCTGGATCAAACTTATGTTATTCATAATGATTAAATTTCATGTTACGTACGAATAAGCCACTTCACACTTAGCATCAGATGGGATTGTGGCCAAACCTCTGTCCAGTTCTGTATTATATTTTTTTCTCATAAAGCAAAAGCTTACATACTAATAGAGATTTTATTTTACCCATTATCATGAAATACAACGGATCTATCGACTCACATTATAACTATTGAAATTGACACTAAAACAAAGATGGGCACAGAGTCATCGCCCGCAAAGCATCCGTATCTAATTACGTTGTGTCATTAAAATGACGGGACGGCACGTCCGTCTAGGAAATGGAATCGAATCATTAGTAGTTTGATTACAAAAAAGGCTTAATAGAAATATAATAACGGCCAGAGAAATTGTAAAAAGATTGTGGAGCAATTCAATAATTGGCGGTTATTCGTCGATACGGTTTGGAGCGGGTAATGGCTTGGGAGTCCTCGACGTGACTCCAGGCCTCCCCTCCGTCCCTCTTTAGGTTTATTTAAGTAAAACGTCAAAGCTTCTATACGTGAAATGTACAGTTGTTGGCTAAATGAGTACTGTTCATTTGTATTTGTTTTTATTCGTATTAAATATTGAGTGTCATCTAGTTACTAGTTGCAGAATATGGATTGACGATTTGATTTTAAATTGTCAATGTAGATATGTAACGATATAAATATTTCAATGAATCGAAAATTAGTTATCTTGATAGGTCCTTGGACTATTGATTTTATATTGTTCTTTTTACATAAGTATCATATCATAACTGATTATCTACTGAATTTTGTATGGAGAAGTCTAATGATGACCTGCGCCAGCTTCCGAATTTATTTACATAAGTTGCAGGATCGACGATTTAATTTTCAATTAGCAATATGATATACAACGATAGAAATATTTCTATAAAAATTTATTTGTCCTTGATTAATAACCTATTTATTAACCGAAAATTGGTTTTCTTGTTAGGTCAGAGTGCTGATATTATATTGTTCTGTATTGTCATTGTAAATCTTTAACTAGTGAATTTTCTATGTGTCTGAGGATGCCCTGGGACAGCTTCAATAAAATATTTCTTTAGGCATTAAATCACCTACATTGCCCTTAAATATATCTCCAATACAAAATAGAGCACGGTATCGTTTAATTTTATAAAAAATCTATTGTAATATAACAAAAAGAGTTGTTTTCTGGCAAGCACGTCGTGCTGCCGTGTTTAACAATGAAATAAATAATTAGTTGGTTCGGTAACGGGAGGATTTTTTCCAACTTTAGCCTTATTCTATTGTGTATCGGCAATTTAATATTTTTTGTAATGAGATCTCGAATATTGAGTGGGTGGCTTAAGTTTTTATTTAAAATCACGGAATAATTCAATGCTATGTATATCGCTTACTGCAGGTATAAAATTACTTATTTTTTAGCTTTATTATTAAAGGATAAGTAGTTAAAATTGACACAAAATGCACGTGGACACCTACAAGACATGTACGATGAAGGCCTTTATTTTTTAAGTTGACAATTTCCCTCATATTTATTTGAGAGTTTAACATTTTAGCCGAACGTTTTTTTTTTGGCAATTTTTGTACAGAAAATTGGTAAATAGATATTGTATACTGAGTAGACGTCAGTTACCTGATAATAAGATGTCGTTCTTTGTACTGAGAGATTTTGTAGATAATTGATTTTTTTGATAACAAAACGATAAGGTTTAAATTCAAGGTTACACTAACACAGGTACGTACTTAACAAAAGAAAATTTACAAAAGTTATTGACAAGTGCCAAAAAATCTAATTATTTATTAACGAAGGTCTAAGTTATGTTAAATATTATACCTAATTCTTTTAAAGCTATATTCGCATCGCTTCTGGGATTTCTTTTAGATAATTTTTTAATATCATGTTATCGCATGGACATTCATTCGAAAAACAACACGACTTCTACACATTTGTAGTGATGGCATTCTTTGGAGGGATTTCTTGACAGGTCCTTGAAACCCCCTTGTTTTGAAATGATTTGGGGGTTCTTAGGAGGTAGGGACATGTACGAAGCTTGGCATACGTGCCAATGTATGTACGCATAGGGATCATCACGCTTATAATACTAAGAAAGCCTGAGTGAGAAAAATATACAGTCTTGGCTCGTACATGTATACAAGAATTTTATATTTTCTTAAAAAACAACTAAGAAACTTAACCAAATATAAACTTCAAGCGTGGCTGTAACTATAATATCAAAAATACTCAAAGATCGAAATAATATTACTTGAATGTATTTAAGATGTATATTTGAAATTACCTCTTAAACCGAGTATACAACAATAACTTTAAGGATTTTAATCTTTATGTAGGGGTATTTAAAGTTTGTCCCACAGGGAAAATTCTGTAGGAGTTGGCATTATTGCTTGTTTGCCTTTCTGCGCACTATCATTAACTAAGTTATACATAACAACACGTGGTCTTCAGTGAGAGCGTGTTATTTTTAATCTAATAAATGTTTGCTAAAGTTAAATCCACATGACAGTTCTGAGTAGTATAATGAGGCCGACAAATGTATGGTGTTTTATTGATCAATTTTAAGGAAAGGTAAAATGCCTCCTCTGTCTACTTCAAGCAAATATTGATTTGATTAGTTGGAAATCGAACCTCTAAGTTAGATAAAGGATATACTGACTTTACTCAAGATTATTTAAGAGATAAGAGTCTTAGTATCAACATATAGAATATTTTTTCGTCGTATAGTTAGTTTCATTTGCATGCTTTTTTAACGATACGTTGCTTGACTTACGTGTTAGGTGAATATCGCTGAAAATAATTATTTTTAAATAAGTTTACTTTCGACAATATCAGCAACTTTATTAGAAAATTCTTGCGTAATTCTTGGCAAATTTAATTGATAATTCCAATTATTTAGATTTTTTATAATTTCTTTTCAATAAATGTGTTACTTTAGGTTATAGAGTTTAACTTTATTTAAGATAACAATATATATGTAAGCAGAGGCGTACCGTCACGATCGTTGCAATTTACATAAAATACCTTTTTTAATATTAATTAAAACCAGAAATCTGTATTGTTAAGTGAGAAAACAAACAGTGTATACACTGACGCGCCACCCACGAAGCGAGACATATAATTTAAAACATCTTTTCTCTTACTCACACTTACTCTGAACCTCGTTATATGAAAATCAACAAAGACCTCTTTTGTTTTATACTCAGGTATTCTTACGTTACTTTTCAAATAACCTACAATAGTCACCTGTGTCCTTAAACTTAGCAGGAGATTAAAAAAACAAAAACAAGGAGAAATTCCTTGTAAGCAAAAATTAAAAAGAAAACACAAAGAACTAAGGATAAAGGAACCAAGGAAACAAAAAAAACATAATTCAATAATATAAATATTGCATTTATTTCAACGAATTCGGCAAATAAAATAACTGTAGATAATAATAATACTATGTACCTAGTTTACAATCGGAAATGCCGTTTAGAGAATTTAATTATCACTGGCTGGCACTGGATTCATAATTTGAATAACAAGTAAATGCAGATTGCATAAAATTAGTTTAAAATTAAATTATACAAATAAAAATAAAAATATTGGAAGTCGTGCTCGAGGCAAATCTGTCGTTATGACGTCTACAAACCAAATAGACAACAAAAGGTAAAAAATAAATACAAACATAACATAATACAAAAAAATAACAAAGCGATATGCAATAATAAAACCTGCTAAGTATTTAAAAGATTAATATACGCGTTACATTTATATGCGATATTTGCATTCGAATACTTGACACGCGGTTAAGACGGAAGGCAAGTTTTCACATAATAAATAAATACGAAATATAATGGCAACACCCGCAGCGCGTGCTAAGAATGCACGAGTTTTGACATCTTTATGTAGAGAACGCATTAGAAACAATATTTGCATATCGCCTAACTCCCCAAATTCAACTCTTATGTAAATCATTATAATGTAAAGTACAAACTTATGTTATGTTTGTATGTATTTCGTGCCCTCTGCGAACATATGCAAACTAATTACATACAGTTATATCACAAGTCCTTAAGCTGCCTCTAAACGAACAATATATTTAATATCTATCTCTATCTCTAATACTACATTGTAGTAGTTGTCACGAGCGATCACCATTTACATCTCTGTATCGGCTAGTAGTATACTTTTACACGATTCAATTATTTACAGTGGACTACGATAATAATTTACAACACTCGATTCTTACAAGGCACCTTATTAAATATTAATAGATTTCAGGCTTCGCTATGACTTTATATAATAACTAAAACGTTTTAAATTCTCTAAAATATATAATTTGGTTTTCATTACACACCTACAACAATCGTTTGCTAATACCTAATAGGAGTTTTAAATATGAACAACTAGGAAGAATAATATTATGCAACAGATTACTAGACTACGCAGGCTCTATGTGACGTTCATATTCAATGAGTCTAAATAAATATAAAGAAATGCGAACAATTGGCATCGGTATAGAATTACCGAGAAAGTCTTTTGATTGGCGTAATTTAAATAATTGATTATTCATGTGGAGCGAATGCATGTGCGCCAGATCGGTCCCATTAGATATACGACGTCCTTCACGCGTCCTAACTCCTACCATTGTTGTGTTCGTTTGCATTTGAATAGCGGTGGTCTGTGAGCCGCCCATCGGCCGCGGCCGGCACGCCTCTCGCGCCTCCGAAGACAACCATCTCGCCATCCATCACTCACATATTCAAAAACAACAACCAAACAAAGAAACTTAATGACATTACGAAACTAATATGTACCGTGGTTGTTGTGTTTGAATAACAATACTTATTCGGAGTGAGCATTGAATAATAAGAATTGTTAATACGAGCGAGCAAAATACCTATTTTGTACCGATTTATTGAAGCCCTTTGAATATGAGTGCCACATATGCCGTTATAATTCACTTCATATAACTAATATTTATTTACAGGAATCACTAGTAGGAAAATAGATCAACGACCGTCACGGCACATATGAGCTTTGCACGAAACGTATGGACTACGAATCGTTACAAAGCTCGCCGCTGCGAGGTTCTAAATAAAAAGTTCATTAAACACAACGCATGCTTACGCTATCACAACTACGTTCAAGTACACTCACCGTTGCCGGCAAGCTGAGGGCGGAGGAAGGCGTTGTGGAGCTCGTTGCCAAGCCCGCTCTCCAATCGTGCCGCCATTTGCATCAACGCTAGTGTACCATCGTCACCTGCGCCAGCGCTGTTCTCGAGACGGGCGCGCACGGCGGCGATGTGCCCCCGCGTGAACACATGATCTTGCACCGAGTACTTGTGGCTATATTTAAAGTCGCAGACGCGACAATCTTCGGGTGGTTGTGCGTCTGACACCTCCGATAAACCAGCTGCGAGCCTCGCTTTCTTCTCTTTGGCACGAGCATTTTGGAACCAAACTTGGACTACACGTTTCGGTAATCCAATTTCACGCCCGAGTGCTTCGCATTCTGCCATGGTTGGCGTTTTATAGTCACAAAACAGAGACTTCATGATCTTCACTTGAACAGAAGACATTTGTGTTCGAAATCGTTTACCTGGTGGCCTTTGATTTGGTAAACCCGTGTGAAAGTCAAGCGAAGACGAGTCGTCTTCTTCATAGAATTCCATTGTTTCAGATGCTGTATCAGATCTTTCATCTGCGTCAGATCCTGGTCGTGATAAATCTACAGGTTTGCTGAGATCTAAAGGGATTTCCGATTTTCCATGTTCAGGGCGTCTCTCAGATGGTTCATTACTACCACCATTTTGTTGAGCGGCAGCCTGAACCTGGAGTTCACTTACATATCTCTTCATTGACTCCTCACTATACTGTTTGATAAATTTCTCCATGTCTGAGTGAAACGGCGGAAAAATAGGGGGCAACATGGGAGCCCCCGCTTGGGAAAAATTTTGCTGTCTGTCACTTTGTTGTGATCCAAAACTTGGAGTTGATTCCGTACTTAACTCTTCATCGGGTAATGCATCTACATTTATTTCCCCTCTTGCACACTGATCAGCATGTTTTGTACTTAGATGACTTTCGAGCGCACTCTTCACTTTGAATAGAGCGGGACAAAATGGACATCGTTTATTAATGACTTGCGCATGAGCACGAAATTGTCCTTTTCTTTCACGAGCTCTTGTATTTTGGAACCAAACTTGAACAACTCTCTTTTTTAAACCAACTTCTCGGGCAATATTTTCGAGCATTTTTCTTGAAGGGTTAGATTCAATTTGATACTTTTGATATAAGTAATCTAACTGCTCTGGCAGAATAGTTGTTCTTAGTCGCTTATCTTTCGGCTGCTCACCAGTGTCTGTTTCTTCAAAATCATCAAACTTTCTTTTAACTTGCTGATTAAGGGCAGCCACTAAAGGGTGACGAGCCTCTTCATTTGATAACGACGCATTTAACTGTTGAAGTTGAGCATGTTGTTGTAAAATTCCAAAAGGAGAGTCAGGTGGGTACGTCGGAAATAAGTTAGGATTCATAAAATGAACCATCTGATGCTCTCGCCATAAGTCAAATCGCGGGAAGACTAGGTTGCATTTATCACATTGAAAATTACCATCTTTATCATCTCTAGGATTGTGTGATAGAGGCGTGACAGGCGTATGAGGTGTTGGGGGAGCTGGTGAAACTGGATAGTTGGGTGCAGCAGGCGTTGGAGTACGAGGTGGTGCCGGTGAAACTGGCACATGCGGAACGTGGTGTTCTACGGTGCTTGAATTTGAGTCTTCGCTGCTTAGTGTTGCAGCAACCTGCGCAGCTGCCGCTTGTGCCTGCGCAGATCGTTTCGCATCCTCCTCCTTAAAACAATGAGTCTTCTGGTGTCTAATTAATTCATAGTATCTTTGAAATACGAGTTGACATTTTTTGCATTGGTAGTTGAGACCTGGTGTGCGTTGAAATCGGTTTGCATCATCCATCGATCCCGCAGGTGGATCTGCAGCTGGTTGGTTTTCGTATACTTTTCTAGCTTTTTGCCGAGCGTTTTGAAACCAAACTACTATAACTCTTGGGCTAAGACCTAATAGTTTAGAAAGGTATTCTAAATCGTCATCTTTTGGGTAAGCATTATTTTCAAAAAACTCTTGTAATACTTTTATTTGATAGTCTGTAAATCTAGTTCTGTTGGCGCGTTTGCCAGAAGACCCCGAGCTGTTGGATCCGTTCGAGTTGCCCCCGGAAAGTCCGAAATCGGCCGGTCCCCTGCCAGGGCTGAGGCTGCGATTTGGGGTCAAAGGTAGGACGTTCGGGGGCGCGGAGTTTGGGGACGTGAAATTAGGATTCATTTTAGGTGGAAGCATTGACGGGTGTGGTGGTTGTGGTATACTTGTAGCTGGTATTGAATCCAGTTGAGACTGTATTAAGGAGTTTAAAGATAAATGTGTCGGCGTCTGAGGCCGAGATATGTTTTGGTGCAAGTCAGGTGTACTTAGAGCGGGACTTTGGGATGGAATTTGAGGAAAAATAAAACTTTGATCTTCTTGGTGTCTGTCATCGTATGAATTGTATTTTTCCTCCATTGTGGGCTCTTCATTTGGTTCACATTTTACCTCTGGTTGAGCGACAATCATATTTTCTTCAGTTTTTGCTTTTTTTTCTGGGGGTGGCTTTCCTTCATCTGAGCTCGCCGATGAATCCAAGGTAGTAACTTTCGCTTCACCGGTTTTTTCATATTCTTCAAGATTTAGTGTAGTCGATGGTGGATTGTTAAAATTATAAGGTGAATCTTTGTTACGTTGACGTTCCTTAAATAGTGTGTTTCGGAACCAATGTTTTATGACCTTTGTTGCGAGGCCGGATTGTTTGGCCATTTTAGCAATAGCTTCATCACTTGGGGAGTTATTAATATCAAAGTGCGATCGTAAAATCTTCAATTGATCATCAGTAATACGTGTTCGAGCTCTTTTTTGCCCAGCAGCATTAGCCTGCAAAGAATAGAATTTAATTAAAATTAATATTATTTTATTTTAAATACGTAGAGGTGAAGAGTATGAAGAGCCTTATAGACTACAGGTAAGCTCAAATAACAAGGTAATTGTTATAGATAATAAGACCCTGGCCCTTGGCGCGTAACAAAGAACCCTCTGTTAGTTTGGACAAATAGTTAACGCTTATCTAACAATGTGCGTAGTGCTGACTACGATCAAATATCTTAACATAATAATGTTGTGTAATATGAATATATTATATGAAATAGGTCACATGACCGTTAGTTTTACTCATACAGTCTACAATCACGATAAGTCAAATAATAGGATGATACCTTAATATTGTTAACAAGAGCGTAATAAGATCGCATTATTTAATTTGTGATACTTATTAAATAAATATGTTTATAGAAACCGAGGTCTGTGCAATAATATGACAAATATGTAAAACATTACAATTAATTACATTGTATAAATTGACGTCTATTGTTTATACATAGTTGATTTAATATAACATAAAATAATTTTATATGAGAATACCGGAAAGATAATACATACATTATATAGTATTAGTTTTACTTATTTTCATAAGTAAAACTTACGTTTATTACAGGGTTCTTTGTGATAATAACTCTATATCATTATTTATTAAGATTGGTTTAACAGTCTTAATTTATCATATATTAAGGCACTTTATTGACACACAGTAATTACGTACTTTAGTTAATGAAGTATAGTTTTCCTATTATTTATCTCCGAACATGAAAGGTGCTTTAGAATCTATAAATAGGACATACCTGTTGTTGTTGCTGAATAAGTTGCTGCTGTTTCATGTGGGCGTCTTGAGCGAAAGGCATCGAATCAAAAGGCGGAGGTGGCAGCATCAACGGCACCAGGGGTGGCTGAAGGTTCATAGCGGCTAAAGCACCCACATTTAACCCAAGAGGTAATCCCAGAGATAACATCTGGGCTACCATAGGATGTAATTGGCCTAGTTGTTGCTGTAGCTGAAGCATGTTCAGTGCCGCCTGCATCTCTTGCACTTGTGCTGCAAGCAACGCTCCCGCTTGAGCTTCACTAGAACCATTCGTGTTGTCATTGTAATTTCCATTGTTATCACCCCGTGGTGAAGGCGAACGGTCGCCCTGTGGCGCGGGTGATCCAGCACGAGGGGAATTTGGCGCACCAGATTTTCTTTCATACTCTGATTTGAATTGCTCCGCAAATTGTTCTAAAAATTCCAGGGGAACTTTATCTTTATGCACTTCTTCACAATGAGTCTTTAAAACGAATACACTAGAAAACTCCTTGTTACAGTGTTGGCAGGTAGATTTTGTTTCATCCGGAGGTTTCTCCTCAGGGGGCGGCGGTGGAGGGCTCGGTACCCGCGCCATTTCACGTTCTTCTTGCAGTTTTCGGCGCTGATTTTCATTGTATTGCATGACGAGATCAAAACCGAATGTCTCGAGAAGTTGTTTATACATTTGTGAGTTTCGTTTGGGCGGATTGCCCTTAGCTACCATCTCGTCTAAAGCCGCGGCTTCTGCGTCACCGAGTGGCGATTGCGCCCGCGCATCGCCTAAGGGACATGAAGTAATGCGATGTGCGTCGAGTAGCTCCCCAGTTGGGAATGACGCGTGGCAGCGGTCGCACGAGGCGCTACCTGCGCGAGGGGATCGCGGACTACCTGGGCGCACGGGGGGTGAAGAGCGCGGCCCCCCGCTGCTAGTAGACGAAGGGGATGTATTTTTTGGCGACAACACGTCTTGTAAAATTTTAGCGGGGTCGTTTCTATCCGGCTGCTCTACTAAAGGCCGTGTCAAGTCAACGTGGCCCGCCGCGGCTAACTCTTGCAACTTGCCGGCACGTGTTTGATGCAAAACTGATCGCATATGAATGTCCAACGTGCTGCCTTGCGTATAAGCTACTTTGCATATATTGCATTTGTATCTTTTGCGATCATCCTCTTCACTCGATGTACTTTTAGGTGTCAGAGTCAAATTAGATGGTGCAGTTCCAGCGCCTGGTGAAACGGGAGGATTATTATTATTTTGCTGTTCTTGCATGGCTCGTTTTAATTTATGTAAATGACTGACGCTATTGTAATGAACCAATAAAATATTCTTCTGTGTGAATGACTCTTTACATACATCGCACTTAAATGGTCTGTTTGGGTCCAGATACTTTTCCATAGGATAAGTTAACTTTTCACCTTTTCTGTGAAGAAGCGTCTTATTGTGCGCTGTAAGATATGATTGCCTTGTAAATGCAACTTTGCAACGATGGCACTTATATTTTCTATTTGGATCGTTATAAGAGTCTTCAGCCATAGCCTGAGAATTCAAATAATCTTCTAAGAATTGTTGGTCTTTATAAATTATGGAGTCATCAGAATTTTCAGCATCATTGTGGCCTGATTCGTCAGCAACAGTAGCACTGGAGTCTCTATCTTCCATCTCTCCTAATTCATCATCTGGTGTTCTTAGGGCCTCTTTGCGCAATAATTCTGCTGTAGTATGATCTAATGCAGTTGCTTGGTTTGATTGCAGTAAAGGATTAGATGCCAAGCTACGTTTGAAAGCAGCGAGTTCATCTTCCGATAATTCAGAGTGAGAAGTTTCCACATGTTTCTGAAGAGCTAATATTGATCTAAAGCTCCGTCCGCATAGAACACATTTAGTAGCGTCGCGAATAAGATGATATTGCGAATGAAGTTGAAGTTTTTCGACTGTTTTGAATGCAAGACTACATTGATTGCAACGATATTTGTAAACATGTTTTTCTGAGACTGACATATTAGCAATGGAGTTGCGGGCATGCGCTTCTTTGAAGTGGTTTTGTAGAGCTTGAGCTGCCTCGAAATAACGGTTACAACCTTTTTTCCAACAGACGTAACCGGGTCCTTGGGGTGTTTGTTTCAATTCCAGATGTCCAGATTCATTTTGATGATGGCAAAGTTCATCTACGTTTCGGAATGTTCTGTTGCAAGTAGAACACCTTTCTGTTTCTCCATCTACGCTACCTTCAGAGCGTGGTGAAGATATCTCTCTCTCACGTTCTTCATCGCCTTGTCTGGAATCTTCACGTTGAGATTGATTAGCTCCGTTTAGCCAGTGGCTTTGATCAACTAAAAGTAATAGTCGCTGTAGCCCTTCTGAGTTCACAGAATGGATTTGCATCACGTGGCGTTCGAGTGCTGGTCGATCCTTGAATGCATCTTGGCATAAAGGACAAATAAAATGTCTTGCTGAGTCAGCATGCATTGAGTTTACGTGCATGTGAAGCTTGTTTTCGCTATCACAGCTGAAATTACAGTATGGGCACGTGTGAGATGGCGAAATGTCTTCTTCTTCCTTTTCATTCGATACTTGAGGTAAGGATTGTTGAGGGACTTGCTGCTGCTGTTGTTGCTGTTGGTGTTGTTCCAAAAATCGCATCATCTTTTGCTCCTGAGTCAGTTCAGGTTTTTGGTCAACAGGCTCCTTGTTATCTGTTAACAAAAAGAAAATACACATGAAGTAAGAGTTCATTAAATCGGTGGAGTGTGGGCGCGCAAAGTGACTTACTTTCCTGTACGGAATGTGCACACGGAATGGATAGCAATCGGTAATCTGAACATGTTAACAATGTCTACCTACGTCTACGTGAGATTTATCTACAAAAAAGATTATTTTTATAAATGAAGCTGACTATTGTTCGGTGCCAGCGTTTGTTACTATTCTGAATTGAAGTTAAAAATAAAATTCTTCTCCTTTATATTATTAGTAAGACTTGTTTTGTTTGCGTCGTCCCATCAAGACAAAGGTATCGCTCTATCCACCCCGTACGCACACATTCACAGGCACATTAATACAACGTAACAAATATATTGTAATTTTGCACACAAAGAAGATACAGAGCGGGCAAACAATCATTGTTCATTATTACAAAAGGTTCGAATTCGCGTCAGATCAAATGCATTTGGCAGATCGTATGTGAATTTGACAATGAGTGCGAGAGAGATGCGAAGAACGTGTGACGGTATTTATTATTTGACCAGGGATATGTCCACGGCAGCGTGTGAAAGAAGCTGCCCTGTTGTTTACGCTTAAATAAGGAAGGTGAAAAAATCGTTCCGTTCCGAAACCGACCGTTCGTTATATCTATCACTATTGAGTAAGTTTTAAGTATATATTAATAAAGATATTTAGTAAAAATGTCAACCTTTTGCTAAAAAAATTATGTTATCTTTTTTGGAAATGCCAAATTGAATGTATTTACAAACTGATAAATTAGCATATAATATTACTGTATTGAAGATTGCAAAACAATTAAGTTTGCCATAAAAAAATATTGTCAATCTTAATTAAAATATCATTCAGTATGGATGCGAGTGACCGAACCAGCAGTAAGACTGCTTTGATAAAAAGTTGAGAACAAAAAATTCAAACAATATTTTGAAATTCGAATAAAAGCACGATCTCATAAGGGGACATCACAATTAATTAAAACTGGAAATTATCTCACACTCGAGCGCAGCTGAAACCAGCCCTTGCGGGAACTCGTTTCATAGTTTTAAAACCGTTACATCTAATGAAGGGGAGAGCGATAAGTAAATCCATAATAATAATCAAAGGAATGACCCTTAACGTGGACCGGAGTGACCAGTGAATTTATGATGTATACCGGCCGACCCAAAGTCTGGCATAGGAACAGGTATGGGACCATGTCTATAAATGCGATCTCCAACGCTTTTTGTCAATGGACAAAGAGCCTTTTCTAAGGAAACACCACATCGTTATAGCGTCATAAAGTAAGTATTGTGTGGCTTTGTTTCGCGGGATATGGGTCAGGATTTTTATAACGTGGCGTTAGGATTACAATGCAACTCAAATGTCGCAATTTTAATCACGATTTTCTGTTTTTCTTTTCCAATCGATAATCTATATGTATACCAATTTCGCTAATTATTTTTGTTGTTGTGTTTGTTATTCTTATGAAAGAAAAAAAATAAGAAAATTGCGCGGAAAAATGGAAAATTTAAGAATACATAACCACCATATTAAGTAATCCTGACTTTTGTTACGATATCAATTTTCTTTTTCAGTGCATAGCGGTTTCACTTATCAAACTTTTTTGATATAAACTTATGGCGTTTGACATAACATCGCCAGAATGCGTGCAGCGAATATCGTCAAATAGGAGGAAAATAGGAATAAGAAAAATAAACTTCATTTAAAACATATGCTTTGATCGGAGTTATTATATTGGTGATTAATGTTCATACTTAAGACAGGACAACATCTGTCTGATATAATCTTGATACTATAATTTTTTTTCTGAAAGTGAAATATTAAAAAAAAAAAATTATCTTCAGTAAACTATGTTTGTCAGTTTTCAATATCCAATACATCATCCAAGCAAAAGCAATCGCGGAAGTAAATTTATGGCAATCGAACGTTTAAAGTACCTCGCTCAATAAGGTGAAAATAAGTAATAAGCATAAATACGGGACACAATGGTGTAAGTAGGATTTCTTTCGCCTCCACATTTCTCTCATGGTTTATTGTATTTCAGTGTGACCATAAACATGCGTCGAGAAATGCGGCTGGCGACATTGTAAGATGATGTAGCGAGCTCATCACAAGGCGGCAATCATTCTTAATGTACGATGGGCACATACGTAATGCGAGTCATTGTCCCGCGTGCGGTACTTATGGAAAATTCGCGTTCTCAATTCAAATCTTCTCGTCGTCTCCCTCGCTCGCGGGGCGGAGTCGCTTCCGACCAATGACTGAGGCCGACTATGGCGACACCGTGTAAGGCGTACGTTATTAAAGAAACCTGTTCTAATGTGCGCTTCAAATTAAATTTTGTCCGTGTGTAATTATCTCATTATAGTAATTACGAGTTCCTTGCTAAATACCCACCGCTTTACATGGTCACCGCTAGATTTGAACACGACGTGTCAGTCACGCACGGTAATGTACCATACAATGTCGATAATAGAACTCACTTTATTGACCTCACTTTGGCGAAAACTTATACAGCGATGTCGTATTCGTAACTCGCTCGAAAGTGAGAAGTTTGTAAAAAACGCAAAACAAAATTGATTAAGGAACGAATCGTTTTAAATTGGAAACCGATAGTGATGTTTCGAAATCACATTCATAAGTCTACTCAGTATTATTTTATCGATATGCACTACAGTAATGGTTCTGGTGACATTAATTTTAATGGAATTTTCACGGTTTATAGTATAAAATGTTGCGAAATAATATGTTAAATATAATAAGTAATAAATAACTCGGTATCATAACGTTCACATAAGTGAGCGACATCTAGGTGAAAAAGAAATAATGATTCGATTATCGATCTGCGCACGCGCATCTAATTGCCTTTTTTAGCTTTTTGTTAATATTTTATTTTTTATAAATTTTAGTTCTTTATTGTTGATATATTTACATAATTACTTTAAAACAATGCGATGAGGAAGTAAACAGTAAGTGTAACAATAGGTTTGTTATGCTTGGAAAATAACGGTCACTAACTAGAATAATATTAAATTACTTATTTATTTCTTATTAGAGACTGGCTGGCTGTCACATCGCCTCTAAAGGATTGTGACAAAATTTATTTGTATAAAATTATATTAAAGAAAGCTTCAAGTCTTTTTTAGTGTCTATAGTTTTTGTCTATTGAAAATATTTTTCCTATAAATAGATACGCCCTTTGTCATATAGAAGTCAAATATTTTATAAAATATATTTCTAAGTACGATTATTAAAAACTCACCATTCTCCTGCTGATCGAATGGACTAGGTAGTTCCGATGGCTGAGGGATAACTTGGAAAAGTTCAGCAACGTCCGGCGTAGGGTCTTTCCCCTCAGAACGGCGCTGGAGTTGATGAATCTGTTCCATCTGAAGATGCTTCACTGAACGAACATGTTGCAGTAAAGGGAGGCGGTGAGGTGCCCCGAAACCACACAGTGCACATCGATATACTCTCGAGCGATCACGTGGTAGTCTAGAGGAACAATCGCGAAGGTGCCTCAACAATAGCGCAGCAGCTTCGTGGCGAGCACCGGCTGCGTGCAGCTGGAGCTTATGTGCGGAGTTCGTATAGTAATCACACGCACAGCATCTGACTTGAACGCCACCCACTCCTGCGGCCCCAGTGCCAACTCCACCACAAAATTTAAGTTTCCACTCATTGCGTGGACCTCCTTCTTTAACGTGATTTACATGTTGTAGCCTTTGCAAATGCTTATCAGTCTTGCAATGAAGTTGGAAGTTGGCTTTTAAATTAGTTTTGTATGTGCACAGTTTACAAACGTAGTGACCGGCGACCAGCGCAAGTATCTCTTGCTCCCGAATTTTAGTTCGGTCCTGAGCCAAGTGGTGACCGAGGGCCTCTAGGGAGTCCGTAGAGAAACAATTGCAAATGCAGCAATGGAAAGTTCTTTCTGGCTCGGGATCCGCTGGTTCCGGTGGTGGCTCCATGGCATCTGGATTCAAGCCTACATCTAAATGCGCGCCAAGTTCAGGTGGGGATGGTCCTGGACCACCTGTCATTAGTTGAATCATAAGGGCTTGGTTGTAGGCCATATCCGCCAAAGCAGCTTCAGGATTGGGAGGAGGCGCTTCTCCTCCATGAAAGTGGAGTAAGCTTTCAAGCTGTTGTTGACTCTGTTGTCTATGATGCAACGCTGATAATGTTTGCATGTGTTTCACATTTTGCTGTAGAACAAGCATGTTATGAGTATGTTTTTCAGAGGTCATATGTATCCTTAGGTTTCTGGCCACATTTGTCTCGTAGTTGCATACATCACATCTAAATGTAGGCTTTGGTTTTTGACCTAAAGGTGAATGATGTGGTAACGGTGGTTTATGTACTCCAGGTGGTGTATGTTGTGAAGGTGGTAAATTTCCTTCTCCTGGATTACCACCGTTTTGTAATTCTTGCATATTATTGAGATGCTTGTCAGATTGCATATGAATGCTTAAGTTTCCTTTAGTTGTTGTTGAGTAATTACATACTTCACATCTATATGGTTTATATCCACAAGTGTAGGTTTCTCCTCTAGCTAATCGTGGATGAGGTTGACCAGCGATACAGTAAATGCAACTGGTTTCAGCTTCCGGGTGCTTTTCTTTCATGTGAATTTCTAATGTTTCTTGATATTTGTAATGCCAATTACACTTTGGACACTTCAAGGTTTTACATGAATTTCGACTGTGCATACCAGCCAATGGTCCTCCTAGTCTACCTGAATTTAAAATAAGCTCACATTTCGGACAATCAGCACCAGATGGTCTCCCGCCTAAATGATCTGGGCACACTCCTATCGTTGTTCCAGAAAGAAATGCTGGTGGTGCCGCTTGGAATGGCGGTGAAGAGTTAGGACTTACTCTCGGCTGAACCGAGGCGTTGATGGCATGAGGATGAGCCACAGATATTAAAGAATGTTGTGGTAGTAATGATTCCGCTAATGATCTAGGTGGCCTCCAGGCAGGTGGACTCGGCCTTCTGTCATCGCATGATCCATTCGGTAACATACTGTCATTGTCTCTATCTGGCGTCATAAGATCAAGCCTTTTTTCCACTGATGGACTTGATAGTTCTGACATGTTGGCAGGACTGCCAGAGATGGAAGCTCGTTGTGGCGCAGCTGCACCTACTGGTTCTAAGAATGAGACTAGTGATTCTTTATCTTTACCAACACATTGAATGATAGCCGATGCATTTTCTCTTGACAGTGCATCTCTTTCAGAGTCTAGTAAAGATAAACTATGATCAGATTGTGCATGTGCTACAAACGACTTCGCATATCCAAAGCTAAGTTTACAAATAAAACACATTAGAATAGGTTTAACTGGTACGCTTACGCACTCAGGGGTTGGAGACTGAGGTCTCGGAGTCTCTTTTCCACGAAAACTAAACACTCGATAACTGTGCATTACGGGTGCGTCAGGTCTCGCCCTCGCTCTTTCAACAGCTAGTCTTCCGTATAGAGCGCCGTATAGAGAAGGATTTCTTGATACGTAGAATGCGCTGGCTATTTGTGGAAATTCAAGCTGCCTTTCAACGACGTTGCTATCTCTGCTATCAACAATGCAACCAGGTTCTATTTTAGGCAAGTCCGAGAGGCTAGTTTCACCCTCTGACAGCTCAGAATCTTCGATGATATAGGCTGAGCCATCAGGGTTGTAGACTATCTTTCCATCGAAATGTTCTACATCTGAGGATAGTGGTGGCGAGTCACGGCGTGAGGTGAGATCTACGGCGTCGGGGGCGGCAGGCGGCGAAGTTGGCGCGGGGGCAGAAGAGGGCACTGGCGTAGGGGCAGCTGGTGCTGCTGGCGCAGCCCGTGGATCCTCCTCAGGACTCATGGTACCGTCGTCGTCGTCGTCGGGTTCGAGAGCGGCAGAACTTTGCGGATCGTCGCGCTTGCGGCGCCGCTTGCGCTCCGAGGGCGGGCCGCTAGCGGGGCCGCCTGGCTGCAGCGGCGTGGGCATGGCGCCGAGCGTCAAGGGCCGGCATCACATGCTTTCCTGCAACCAAAATACATACAACATGAGTTTGGTTTTCACAAAAACTAATAACAAAGTAGTCAAAATAATAAATAATAGATAGACATCTATGTGCGTGAAGTATTTAAATTAAAATCCAGAATAATCGGCCCTTATCTCACTAGCATTTGCGCAAACAAATGCCATCATTTATCCAAATGACAGCCTGTCAATTCTGTCAACAGCGACACTATTACAATTAAGCAACCAATAATATTGGAACTCTGTAAACACTCTTAACGAGATATACGATACTCGTCCTTGTTCCCTCAAATATAGAGACACGATTTGTTGCTTCAATAATGTATCGAGTTGAGTAATTCCAATAAAAATTTGTTAAAAATTGAGATTGAGCCGTCATCTTCGTTATCTTGGGCGTTATCATTGATAACTCTGTCTCACATATACCATTTTAACGAAGTAAATATTAAAAGTATTTCCACTTATTTATTTAGTTGACAGACTTAAGATAGCTAATCACCGAATTGACACATGATATAATAATTGATAGAACCATGATGAAACTGATGGAAGAACCTCATTCGTTATTATTAAAATATTTCAAGAATACACAATGAGTTGTTAAAATGGTCGACATAGCGAAATTAATTTCCACTAAGCTCGATTGAATTGAGCTGACTAATTTTTAAACTAATCACTGACTAATGAGTGAATAATGACCGGAAGAATGATAATACTCTAACACGTGATTTCCCACCTAACCGGATATGTATTATAGATAAACTATGTATTCAAATTAGATATTTTTAACAATTAGAAGTCCTCAATGATCGGTCATTTGTGGACAGACCGCGCCTATTTCAATGTTTGCTTAGTAACGGTCGAGCACGAAGCCCTTGAGAGCGATTGTGCGATAAATTATATTACAGCAGAATTTGATAATGTTAATATTTACTTAAACGACAGACTGTGTGAAAGAAATTCGTTGTATGAATTTCGGGTATAAATTAATACCCAAGGCGAACCCAATTCTGATAAGAACATGAATACGTCTGATCCCATGATTTTATGGTAATGAATATATATAATACACATTAGCTTTGAATTATCAGTAAAAAATGATTTGTAGGCTACCTTAATCTGCTAATGTACAAGAATCGTATTATAAAAGAGTCTTAAAATCTATTTATTTTTGGTTATAACTTTTGTTTCTTCTGCTTAATAAGTAGTAATACTTATTAAATAGAAAATAAAGAAATTATCTAATATTATTGTGACATGTTATTTTAGTGTTACCATAAATTCGTATTTTTAATATTTTGGATTTACAGTAAAAATTATGACTACAGTAAAAATATAAAAAGAGCTTTAATTGCTATTGTCATTATTGCAACATTTGTACGCGAATGGAACTTATGCAAAGGCAATTAGAGAGGTGAACCGCTCACTTCTCATGACTCAAATTTCTAACTAAAGTTTAACAGATTAAAAATAATGAAAGAGAATAAAAATAAACTTCAGCGAAAAAAGAACCACACTTTTGCTACGTTTCTGATCGTATTTAAAAAATCTCGTTCGCTATTTAAAGTCCGAACATTCTAATAAGAATGTTTGTTCGCCTTTTATGTGTTATAACTCGCGAAATTATTGAGGACGAGTCTATAATTTATGTTGTGCAAATCGAGTTGTATTTAATAAAGTTAATAGTTAACAAGACTTGCTCGTGCAGGGATTCCCATCGTAACACATCAGTTTGACAATTACGAGTGTTGGTATCTGGACTAGTTAGCTTCAATTATCCGAAAATGAATCAATTGTCCAGAAACTTTAGGTACTTTATGTAATGGGCCAGGATGACCTATGGGCTTGAGATACTCTCGACTCTGAGGTCTGTAATAGGTTATTTTAGTAGTGTTAGGTTAGTGGTAAGTGCGATTATCAAAGCTGAGGTTGTGACTTCGAACCCCGGTACTAATGAATTTTTGATAGTATCAAGAAGAACTTATTGAATGCAGTATGTTTTATACGCAAAGTTCTTGCCGAAATGTTTGTTTTGTCCTATTGGAAGGTTAATTATATTATATTAATTTGCCATTTACTCGTCATGGTTAACTATATTAGTCATGTTACAATCATCTCCAGCCCGAATGTAGCTTCAGTCAATTTTCAATGAACGCACACATTCGCAGTAGCAAATTGTATCTGAGCGTGGGAATATCATAGATTCATACTACATAAGCCCGCATGATCGCATTGCTCTAATAATTGATATCGTGTTCATTAATAAAGATAATTTAAGGGATTTCAAAGTAGTTTCTCTTATATATCGTTTATTTGTAAAGAAGGTGGTTTAGATTGATTAATTACAAAAATCCGCACAATAAGCCATATAAAAATAGGCATACAAATGTAATATTAATTATCATGAATAATAATAACAGTTAATTATAATTGTTGTCAAAATTTATGGTCTAAATACTCATCCAAACTATAAAGGCTTTAAAAGTGTAATCACTTTCCCCTTGAGATATATAGATATAATATTATTATATTGTTTGATTACGTTGCTTCCGTCAGCACTTTGACATTTATAATCAAAACAGGTACGTATAAAATTAGGTGTAAGGAAGTTTACGCGCAAATGGTGTAGAAACATTTATGTGCATGCGTTTTGAATTTTTGTTTCCGAATCAGAAGCAAGGAGCTCACGTAACGTAGAGATCAACTGAGTTAGTTAAGACTCATTAAGGCGCGATCTAAATCGTGATCAATACACTTTCGAATCACAATTTACTGTTTATTAGAAACCACGACAATCGGTGCACTTTCCTTAATGTCGTAGCTGTTATTATCATAAATAATTCAACTAGGTGTGGGGGGAATTTATGAAATGCGTTTGTTGTAGTCAAACGAGCGAGTAAAGCTCTGATTGGTTTCTGAATTCGTTGTTAACTGTACGTGTTCTAGTAGTTTGTAATATAATTATAGTGGCTTAGAAGAACTATACCAGTTTTTTTTTCAGATAAAATATTGTAAGTAACATATTATATGTATTTTAACCGGGGCTTACATTTAGATGGGTGTTTTTGCTGTTGGCTAACCAAATAGATAAAGCACAAACCAAATGTTATATTTATTAATTTTTGATGTTCCGTGATTGACATTACGTCTTGTGCTAAACAGTGGTAATTGGAATAATTTATTTTTATAAAATATAACGGGACAAACGGGCAGGAGGCTCATCTGATGTTAAGTGATACTGCCACCCAAGGACACTCTACACTCTAGGGCTCGCGAGTGCGTCGCCGGAGTTTTAATAATTGCTCTTTTCTTGAAGGACCCTAAGTCGAATTAGTTCAGAAATACTTCAGTGGGCTGGTCCCACATAATAGAGGTGCTCGGCAAAAACTGCCTTGAAAAACGCTCAGGATACTTTTAATTTAATATAATTTTTACTAAATTAGGTTAGTCTTAGTTATTATTAGTCTTCAGTTGGGCTAAATCGTAAAGTTAAATCGTGTCTTTGAAAAAAAAATTCACATAAAACCTATCATTTATATCTTCTAATTAAATATTTTTCCCTAAAAATAAAAATATTTAGAAGCACATACAAAGTGAGTTTTTATAAACAAGAGTTTAAATGTAATTGTCAAAAAACTTAAAACACAAGCATTTTATGGGAACAATCTCCCCGAAGACTTACTTAATAAGTGATGTACAACGTAATAGTCTTGTTACGTGGGAAATGTTAAAGTGTTGCATGGTAAGGATTCAGTGTACAATGTCCTCTGCGGCTACCCTTACACGATAATGGGCTTAAACGGAGGCATTCGAACTTTTTTTAGAGTAAGGTTTGTGTGCACAGACTATCGTATACCATACCATATATTAAACATAATAATAGTCTGTGAATCAATAAGTTGCGAAGATCCTAGTATGTTTAGATAAATATTTATCATACAAAACTTCTATGATCTATTCTTAATAAAAAAACCAATATATATTCTAGCAGTATTTCGTTTGCATTCATTTGACAAGTCAGTTTACCTTGTATTTCTTCTCTGTAGTTGTGACTCATATAGAACGTCAAAAGGCGTTATATATTTCACAATGAGCAAGATAAGATTGTGACTAAAGATCATATTGGGATACTTTAATATATTAAAAGCGGTAGATAAAAAATGGTAATCTACTGAAACAAGATACTACAATTACTATTTTATAAAAAAAAAACACAGTAGACACGGGAGTGGTACATTGCCCATTCACGTCGTAATCAGTGACGGTACATATGAACATATAAAAGCAACAATGTAATTAGTAAATGCAATATGCAAGTATTACACTGCTAGTGCTTGCGAGCATTAGAGCTAAATACCTATTATACCACAACATACCTCCAGCCTCAATCAACAATTCAAGGAGAAAATTAATTAAAATAAAATTACGTGTCCAATTACGCGGCGTATGTGAAACGTGAGGCTAATTCTGTTAATTTGTCATTTTAATTAACCCCAAAGCGTCTGCGAAACCAAATAACAAGGCTTAGTACGTGAGCGAACAGTAATCATCTAAATGAGATCGAAGCAAAGATGATTTTATGATTTATTTGCTTACGAAGCTAATTGCGCGAGGCGCCTGTCGGCTTTCGATATTACCAATATAAGAGGGAAATTCGGACATTTCTGTGTTTATTTTCCGATAATCATTTATTTAACTCAATTGATGAGATTGAGGTTCCTCGAAATGTAGCGATCAATTTGCTGTAAATGTTTCTCGCAATACCTAATTCGTGAAGACATAGATAGCCTCGCATGATCTGTCGGGCGCCAGTCAGTCCACGTGCTGAGGAACCGTCAATTTTCGCCTGTAATTATTGCGGACCCTTCGATACTTATTTCTATTTTTTCGGCGCTTAATTGTTGCAACAGATGACTTTTTTGTCGAACCACCTCAAAGAGAGCGGAAAGGCATCAAACGCTGCGTCGAATTTTGAAATAATTATACATAAATAGTCCCTTGAGCGAGCGATTAAGACAATTTCTGAAGCAAATTGCCGCAGACGAGTATAATAGCACACGCGTTCACTCATAAATATCTGGATTACGTTTTGTACGAGATTAAGATTGATTCGATACCGATGCTTTCTGCTATTAATGCCTGGAACGTTGTGTTAATATTTCAAATCATTATTCCGTTTTGTATGTGATTTGTAGGTTATTCGACAAATTGCCGTGCGTCATTAATAGATAACGGATATCGGTGGATAATTAATGATCGATACACGTGAAATAATTAATTAGTGGCCGGTGTTGGATGCTGCGGCGCCTGGGGCTGGAACACAAAAAACAATGACGTGCGGTTTTCGGCTGTACCGGCGCCGAAGTTGTGGCGACATCCGCCGATCGCGTACCACTTCTCTATAATTTAGTAGACCACGAATTAGTTTTAATCGCGTTTCAGTGAGATGAGCGTGACGCCGGTCGAGTCTCCAGAATGTGTCATTAATGTTAATTTGAATGATTGTGTTTTTTTCTGAGCTGCAATTATGTGGCTTTCGGCGTGGCTTTAGCTTAGTTTTAGTTTTAATACATTCCTTTTAATTATAGTACATAAATCGAACAATTGTTTCGAGTGTTGATTATGCTATTGTATTTGTTTTATCGAATGGCGAGTCAATCAGTTGCATAAAATGCATTATCGCGATACTTTAAGTACGTGTTTCATGATGTAGGGATGTCCAAAATAGATAATGAGGTGAGCTAAAATCAATAGCAATTAAGATTCTCACGAATCCACGATACATCAAATCCGTGTTCCATCGGTCTGCGTGCGCGCAATTAAAACGAAACCAGCAATCAGCCGCCATGTTTGTACGGACGATGTTAATAGCGATCAGTAATTACACATCAGAATCATGCCATCGCTATTTCTCGGAAGACTGATCGAATTAATAGGACCTATTTAAGATGAATTAGGTGTTTATCTTAATCACCATAGTCGCAGTTAAAACCATCCCTCAGAGCAACATTGAAAAAAAATCAAATATTCAGTAGAGTCAATTTAACGAGCAATTTCGTCGCTATGCCAAGAATTTATATAACACTTTCATACAACGAAAGTACCCCTACATCCGGGGTGTATATCTAAATTCAATTACAAAAAGCCTTCGCTAGGTGTGCTGCACCCGCGCCTCCCAACGGTATAACAACTCAATTTCTCCATATTATTAAGAAGGGCGAGGGGTGTCAAGGGTGGTGGGAGCACAAAAAGAATGCTAATTTAAAATTCTTATTGCTGTGTATGCGCGCGCGCCTTATGTATCACCCGCGTAACAAAAGAGAAACCGACCGAGCGCGTAATTTCAATCTAATATTCAATTTGAGAGGAACTTCAGCCATCTTTTATTTATTTTCCGGGTTCTAAACGTTCATGAATTCACGCGCCACTTTATTAGCTTTCAGAACTTCATTGTTGCCAAATGTTTTTATGACTGAGATTTCGCCTGCATTGTTTTATATTCTGTACGGAGTAAAAGGTTTTATTGTATTCAAAGATATAAAAATAAAATAAATCAGTGGCGCTACAACTTTTTCAGGTCTGGGCCTCAGATTCCTGTATCATTTGTCAATGTAATAGTCCGGTAGGTGAACAGACTCCTGTGCCTGACACATGCCGTCTACTATTTGTTTCTAAGGCAAGCCGGTTTTCTCACGATGTTTTGTGTCACCGTTCGAGCGAATTTTAAATGCGGACATAGACAGAAAATCCATTGGTGCACAACCGGGGGAACGAACCTATGACTCTGAGAGCTGAGAGTCGCACGCTGAAGCCACCCGCCCAACAGTGCTTTATGACATATCTATATATTTTAATAAAATCAATGGCACTACAACCTTTTTTAGGTCTGGGCCTCGGATTTCTGTATCTGTTTCATGATCATTTTTTAATCTAATAGGCAAATAGGTGATCAGCCTTCTGTGCCAGACGCACGCCCTCGACTTTTTGGGTCTACGGCAAGCCGGTTTCCTCACGATGTTTTCTTTCACCGTTCGAGCAAGTGTTAAATGTGCACATAGAAAGAAAATCCATTGGTGTACAACCGTGGCTCGAACCTATGGACACCAGGCCAACAATGCTTTATGAAATTCAAATATATATTTCTATATATTTACTGAATTAAAAAACCTGTTACAGTGACTTCATTGAACTTACCTCTCAATTAAAAGCAAAGTTTTCCGCATACAAAACTGTCATGAAGTTATCAATTGTTAAATGCAATAGAAAAACCACAATAAAACACGTACAACTATTCATTTCAGTTGTTTTTATAGTTCTATATTAATTTCTTGGACAGAGCAGTGAAATCGATTAGCACAGCGTTGCTTCCGTAACAGGCACTAAATTTGATTGGTCAATACTATACATAATGACTCTATTCCACGCAATATTGAAATAAATGTCAACGGACAATGCGACTTACTGCTTAGGTAAACAAGAATAAGTTATCCGCTCTGAAATTAGGCACGGATTAAGCTGGATAAGCGATATCAATGAATTTAAATTAATACTCTGACTGAGCGTAGGAAATCGAACGACTGGGAAGAAAATTTCACACAGTCGCATTTGAATACTATACAAGCTTGTCTGTGACTTTAGATTTAAGTAAAAATACATATATTTCAGTACAATAATACGACTTAAGTTCGAAGAATCCCTGAGAAGAAACCACACGTAAAGCAATCTTAGATTAACCAATATGCGGTCCTTGTCAAACAGCATCTTGTAATACATGAGAAAGAAAATCGATTAGATAATTATTATATTAAGATTACTAAGAATTTATTAAGATTATTTAAAGTATAATATTTACTTCTTTAACTTTACAAAGTATCCTGCTTTGAAACACCCCACCTCTTGATATCAGATGAGCTCAATCTTCTCTCAATAGAATTTTCTCTTTTACCTTGTAATAAGCTATATTAATCATGACTATCTTATTGGGTTTTACATTTTTTTTTTATTAAAGTTTAGTATTGTGCAATTCTGGTGTTACATATAACTTTATATCTTTACCCACAGTATGTATTCTTTCTAAATATTTTTTTAAACTAACGTTGTTTTATATGAGTGTTTAAGATAATGAGTAACAAAATAACGTGAAAAGCAAGGAATAGCTTTTCTATTTTATTGAATTAATAATAAATCAATTTAAAATATTTCATAAGATTTATGAATGCCCTTGAAAAACTTCCGAAAACGTAAAGATGACCTCACTATTGTTCTAATATCACGATATTTAAATCGAAATCGTGACATACAATCCTTGACTTTAAACAATACTATTTTACGCCTCTTTTAATTCGAAAGTGTATCAATATGACAACGTTTCATGTTTTAAATGTTATTCTAACTGGAGCGCGTGTAACGAAATGTTACGAAACAATGTGTCATTTTTATATTATATATTTAGAGGTGTTGGCTTAGTGGCTTCAGCGTACCTCTGAGTATGTACATTCGTACATTTTGTGCGCATTTAACATTCGATCGAACGGTGAAGGAAAACATCGTGTTAGATTGACAAATGATCATGAAACAGATACAGAAATCTGAGACCCAGACCTAAAGAGGTTGTAGCGCTTTATTTCTATTGATTTATTATTATAATTTTAAGTGTATTGAATCACCTATATTTTTTTTTCAGGAAGTATTGGTATACGTTTTCTTCCTTGCTAACCTAGTTATAATTTTAAATCGAAGTGAATTTTAAATACATTTAATTAATAAAAAATAATGTTTATAATAACGTGACTTAATCGTTGGAAAGCCTTTACTTAGGAAAGTTGATAATACAGCGTATTGTAGTGTGTTCAGAAAGCGTGGAAGGGCGGTTCCTGATAATTCGCTCGGTGAAGTGTTTAGTGCGTCTGCGCACTTGTTGGAACATTAACTTATAACTAAACATTTTTTTATATATTAAAGGCTGGGTTTAATGTACAAATTTTTGGTTGATTTTATAATCGATTAGTGGCCATTGTAAACACAGCTTAAAGTCGTTAATCAGGCACCCACTCCCGTAGCCGTATTCATAAAAAATAATAAATTACAAAAAGCGCAGCAGATAAAAAGACATTGTCGCATGATAAATGACCAGATTTAAATTTAGGACCAAAACTAAAGGCACCTCATAACGCGAGTCCCGTTTATAATTATAATTAATATTAAAGTCGATAAAAAAATCCGATGCGAGAATTAATAACAAACAAATGGGCTACCTGCCGCGTTTTTTGTGACGATCACAGGTAGAGACGCGACGATGAAAGGACCTCGTACGTCTGTCTTAGCTTTTAAACAATGTCCGTTTTGACACGGTTACGCGTTTTTATATCAGACAGGCTCATTCATAGACGATAAGTAAACAAGGTGGAAAAAAAATTTCGCTACTTGATAACAGATGGCGACAACGGAGATAACGCAACGTTCGCAAGGCTTTACAAATATGAAATATGAGTTGAATGCACTCTCGAAGGTTTCGTGTTTCTTTGAGTGTGACTTATCGAAAAAGAAAACAAAAAAAAAACCCGCGCATTTGTAACGAGAAACCGTCGATTCGGAATCCGGGACAAAAGCGAGGAACTCTCTCAATGTGATACCATAATGACAAAACAGAAATATGATTTCGATTAAATCGTGCGAAGGCGATGGCGTGATTGGCTATTATTGTGTGAGACAGGGACATCGTTGTTAATAATAAAAATATTTTATTTGTATAGTGGGGTAAAACACCCCCGCTGCGGGCTGTTTGGTCGGGACGGCATCCATCATCATTATATTAACCGATTTAACACTTTTGAACAGATTCTTGTATCAGTTGGTGGTATTTATCGTGGGGACAAAAGTGCACATTGTAATAACTTGAACTTATTATTCTTCAAATGATGAATGATGTTTAATTTATTTAATTATGTTCTCCATTTTAGATGAAGTCTGTTATGGTCATGTATAAAATAGAAGGAATGAGGTCAAAATAATTTAGCATAATGAAGTCATAATGGTGACTTTAAGCATTAATAGTGATAATTCGATAGAAAACTTACAAATTGACGTAAAGTGTTAATGGAAAATTACTATCGAGAGTTGCATCTTAATAAATTCTCATCACTATAGTTTATTGGGGTTAAGTAGATACGCAAAGTGCAAGCAAGTCTATACAATAGAGCAATGAATATATATATTATAAATGTGAAACTTGGTTTGTACCATTTCCACTTGACCTCCATCACAGTAATTAATACATTTGATTTAAATGGCAGCTGGTGGAAAAACTGATTCCAATTACAAAGGGCAAAAACTGGATGTTTACCCTACGCTAAAACTACTTGTAATCAACACACATTTCATAACTTGGCTCGTTAAATAATTATATCGCCGTAAAAACTGGACGTCAATTACAAGTATTAATTGACAGCTAGCAAGCTGGTAGCATTGACCTGGTATTTGACGTCTAATGTTTGGGGAAATGCAATTAAATTTAATGATGCATGTCCAGATTGATATGCAAATAGTGGCTCTCCTATTATGGACAAATTTGTTCCCTAATCAATGCGAGCTACTTCCATACAAATTGTATCAATAGATGTTCATAGACTATTGTTTAGAGTAGATCGTTCTGTTTTTAAATTTCCTGTTCTTTATTTAAATCAAGTTAATTCAGAAACACTTATTTTTACAGTTACACAATGAAATATTATTTATAATCTATCCATTAGTTGAAACGTAAACCTGTATTGTTATCGTTTAAAATTCGCTTTAAATGCAAATCGTATTCAAATGAAACTAATCATTTATCAGTAAACGTATCAGTGCCATATCAAATCACGAAGGGCGCCCATTCCGGACCCGCATAACGAATAATTAAGAGCTACTGATTAAATCTCAAGACTCCATTAATTACTCCCTTAAGCTACAACAACCATTTTTGCGATCGACAATATAATACGCATATTAACCGGACCGCTGCCACAGATAGCCGAGCCTTAGGCGATTCTCGCTAATAACCATATAATGCTGATAATGTTGGGCTTGAGCCTCGACGACACTCACTGGGGTCAAAGAGGAATGACCAGTCACCGCTTAATGAAAACCAGAAGACGTTTGTTACTCGAATCACAGTTGTTCTAAACACATTACAATCAATTTAAACCCGCTCGCGTCGTACAGTCTATGAGTAAGTTCGCGCCGCGTGTGGCTGCTCGCACTTTAGTGCGATACTATAACGTACTATACGATAGTCATTCCTGTTACTCGTTTACTGCCTGTCCAATCAAAACAAATTAACTTATGCCTCTCGGAATTTCCTCTTACAGATCGAAAGTTTTTGTACAGACCCAATTAAATACTGTCATTAAGAAGGCGATGGCCTTAATTAGCTCCTCTCATTAGCGTCTCGGGAGGTTTTAATTAGTCGTACGCGTATCGCACGTCACGTGTTGTACGCGTCCGACTGTAGCAATCAAATTAGGAGGCAAACAATGCGACCGAGTGGACCGTGCCACCCCACGACAAAACGGTTTCACGCAATCTTCGATCACCGGATTAAGGGACAGTCTCGACTTGTACGTTTTATCTTCGATTGTCCGCACTTAACGCGCACTTAACGCCGAGTACCCCTCGAGAGGAAATTGAAAACGATCGCTTTCCCTATATCTTATCTGTAGTGTTACACTAATTAATCGATGTGGCGGGAACATCGTTATTGTAAATAATGCTCGCATTGTACCGGCGCAGGTGATATATTGGTCTGAATAGACAAAAGTGTCGCGGGCGGAGCGAGCCGGGACAATGCGATGGAATGTCGTCGCGGCCTGCTCGTGCGCACGTGAATGCAGATTATTAATAACTCGCTCGTACTTCGACACGATATTCCGACACACTACCAACCCACATAGCCTGAAGCGAACACCACCCGTCTCGTGTAACTCTGAGCCATTTGATTACAATAACATCGGCTATACTCTACCGTAATTATGAAATATTGACGAAAATTGACAATTTTTCGACATAATCCCGTCCCCCCCTAGTTTGATTATCCTCCGATCCGTGAATACAATACAGAACAAAAGCAGTGTGGATTGTAACGAATTCCCCAAATTATGTGGGTTCATATTTTCGCGTAACAATAAGACAAAATAGTGATAATGTCATATGTACGTTAGCCGCATTTGGAACTAATTGGTACCTCTATTGAATGAAACATCTGTTGACGATACGAAAATTCGAAAGGCATTTTATAAAAGCTATCTAATAAATGCAGCACTGTTTGGTGTCAACGAAAAAAGCTATACATTAAAGTAAATGAAAAGGGCAATAGCGAAGCGTATCAAAAGGAAAACGCAGTATGAAATTAGCTTTCAAGTTTTGTTGTTGATGGAATTAAATGGGAACAGTTTTTGTCAGTGTTATCAGATATCTAAGTTTGGCAGTCCTACGATGTCACGTACTTTATAACGAAATATCTTGAATTTAAGGTTCTGAAAATAATTTATTTAATATGAACGTGACATATTGGGATTTGAAACATATTACTTATATCGTAAAATATATAAAAACAAGTGTTTTTATACTAGTTTTTGTGGAGTAAAAATTTAATATACCTGATAATTAGGTGTACCGTTATCAGTTTACATATTTAATTTCGTCTTATTAAACGCATGGTGATCGTGACGACTAGGTTCTTTATTTGGTGACAATTTCTAAAGTCTTAACAATGCGAGGGCGTAACTGTGGTGTCAGATACTAAATAATCAATAAATTGGACATTGAGTCGCAGTAATATTTCCTGATTCCATACACTAATATTAGTTGGTTCAATGCTACCAGCAAAGGTCTGCCACATGGACCAAACTTTTTAAAATTTCTATTTATCAATTTTTAATTATTTTTATTACTATGTAGGTTAAGAGTAATGTTGGCCTTCTGGAGAAACAATCAAAGTACTTATTTATTGTACTCTCAGACAAAACACGCAGCTTTTATAAACTACTTGTTATTTAACTGAGAGAAACCAGTGTTGGCATAATAACTTCAGCGTGGGTTTCTTATCCCTGAGGTTGTAGGTTCGATCCCCGGCTGTGCACTAATGGACTTTTTTTATTAACATTCATTCGAACGGTGAAGGAAGCCGGCTTGCCTTAGACACAACAAGTCGACGGCGTGTGTACTACTTCACAACTACAACTA
Organism: Pieris brassicae; assembly: GCF_905147105.1. Lineage (NCBI taxonomy): Eukaryota > Metazoa > Arthropoda > Insecta > Lepidoptera > Pieridae > Pieris > Pieris brassicae. Next base: position 4,050,133 of record NC_059669.1, read on the forward strand.
CTTTCCTATTATATTGACAAGTGAATCAGATACAAAAATCTTTTGGAAATAAATAAAATCTGTTTAGTAGTTACGGATTCCTTTATATTTAAAATGACATGGAAAATAACCAGAAACTGTTATTTATATGACATAGTTTAATGATATTTGTATTTCAAATTTTTGTAGCACTGATAATACAGTAGGCACTTCAGTTACGAATTGTTTAGAGTATCGAAATTTGTTTTATTAACACGTTCTAACGCTAATTGTCATGTCGCAAGAAAGTCTCGTGTCATACTTATTAAGAAATACGACTTTTTCTCATTTAATTATCGTATGACGCCAAATAGGAAATCGTTGCTAGGCGTTGTTTGCGAAACCACTTATATTCTATAAGATGTCTAGAAAGTCGTTAATTTATTCATAAAATGTTTCCAAACTGAAAAGCGTAAGTTTAAGTGGCCCATGGATGCCCAATTTAATGGGTGCATTGCCGGCCTTTGAGTTTGGAGTATGCTCTCTAACAATTGGAGGTCGTATCTCCCAGGTAAAAGCAGGAGTCGATACTACAGTTCCCAAAAGAAAGCGTCTTCTGAAGCAGACCGAAGATACTCCGTATATATATATAATATACTATAATATAAGGTGTGGTAAGTGTGTGGACCTACAGCACAACCCTACAATAGATAAACACACGAGTAGAAGCATAATTTGCTTTACAGAGTAATAAATATAATAATTTAATTCACGTTCAAATACGTAACCCATGAGACATCACTGTTGGAAATTGACTGCGTGATTATCTTATTATCGCTAAAGCGTCCAATAGAACCTGAAATCTGGCCAATTCTGAATTAACATCATAATTCCACCTTATTTATAAAGATAAGATTCACACGATACAAGATTGCGCACCAATTCTTAAAACGCCGGTAACGCACCCGCAAGCCCATTCGCAATGTCTATAAACGGCAATATCACCTAACATCACACAAGTCTCGCGCCTGTTTGCTACAAAAAGAGCATTTTAATTCCAGCGAAAAATAAAAGGCCGGCAACGCACTCGCGAGCCCTCTGACATTGAGAGTGTCCCTTCTAAGCCCCTGTCCATTTGGCCCCTCTTCTATAAAAAAAAACTGTTAGAAACGGAAGGCTTTTACCGAGTGCCCGTCAAATAGAAAACCACTAATTAAAGTACTTAACTCTGTCAAGACTTACATGGAAATACGTACTTGTCATAAGAAGCTTAATTAATCTCGCTGACGTAATCGACAAATCGTTTTCTTGCCATTCACTAAGCACTCTTCAAGTTTGTACAATTGATTCACTTCGACGCAATAAACACCTTTAAGCTCACCTGTTTGGACTAACAATTTAAATAGTTAAGGCTAAATCAATGTAAACGTCATTCAATCTCAATATATTAAGGCCAAAATTGTAATTGAAGCAAATTGCCTTAATAAAATTATGAAGGTGACGCCATTAAAATCCTTCCGAGACAATGTGCCCCTAATGAACGGCTGAAAGAAATTATTTACGCCACGCAGTGACAATTCTTACGTACACACAAAAGACCAGAGCCTATGTAACGACGTAAAGTGAATATATCAGCAATTACAGAACGCACTGGAGCCTTAGTGCGTGTCGTCGAACTAATTCTAACGCGTAATGAACAAGCACATTCCACGAGCACCATATATTATCGACATTAAACAAAATATGTTTGGATACAATATCACCAATATATCCGGTTTGGAAAGATTCTATTGTAATAAAGAATGCGACATTTCGAACACATTAAAGTTCTACGGATCGTAATAATTAAAGACGACACTTTTTAACATTAAAACACCCACGCTCTATGTTGTGGCATTAAACTTGTATAATTTGTGTTAATGCTATAATATATGAGGCTTTAGGGATCCCTCGCGCGATCGGCCGTTCGGTCTTTAATAAAATTATCAAAATCTAAACAGGTTTTTATGATCGTGTGGTATGGGTCAGTTATGAATGGAAATGAATTTTTGGTTATTCCTAAGTGTTTAAAGGTCGTAAATTTATCACTGCGTGATGTTTCCGTCGGACGAATTTAAATGTTTGAATGGATTGAGTATTTTAATCGCTACCGGATTTTATATAATCTACATAATAAATTGCTTTTTATTTATAATTTCATTTCAGTCTATTAATAATAATAAATTTGACGTTTGATTGTAAGTTCTTTTAATTGCGTGAGGCATAACAAATTACTTCGAAAGTGTAATTTATACAGTATAAAATGTATATTCGAGACTAAAAACTTCTTTATTTATATTAAATCGAAATTATGTCGTCGCCTTAAATGTCAATTATTATTTTATCATAGACCATTAATTTTTTTGTGATCGTAAATATTGCTAAATGCAAAGAAATGTCACTAATAGAGCTATTGTTGTAGCCTTATTTAGATATTCGAACTTTAAAAATATTTTTAAATTTGGAACAGTGGAATTCAAATTCGAAATATGAATTTGGAAGAAATACGAGCTTGCGTCATCGTAAGGTATCTACTATAATCGAAGCCGTAATTATTCTGAGCACACGTGGATATGGTTTATGTGCGAACATGGCTTGCCTAACAAACACACACCCTTCTCTATATTAGGTTAACGACATTACCCTCTCTTTTGTTTCTTGGACGAATTCTTATCATTGATATCTTTAAATGCATCTTTACTTAATGTAACTAACTTTTTGTGTCAATTGCATTTGTATTCCTTTATTAAATAAGTAACGTAAGTAACGTAACTTACTTTACTCCATAGTGAATATTTTCCGTATATATTTGCTAACTCCGCGATTATTTAAATAGGTTTAACAATAAGGTTTTATTTACTCTCATAAGCTACCGTGAAATTGCAGAGTTAATTTATTTGCATTTATTTCATTTGAGTTTAATAAATGTTTTGACACGGTGCCTCCTCGTTTTGATAATGAGATGTTTGGGCGTAAAACCGGTAGCCAGAGCCACCAACGACGGCTGATAATCTTCTACACATACATTCTGATAGCAATAAGAAAATAAATTGATACCATTTAATTTACAAGGTAGAATCTGAAGTTTACACGTTCAACATAAAATAGACGTTGTTTAAAGCAATCAATATTTAAACTTCGAGGTACTGTTAGTGACAGACTATATATATAATTTTAAAAGTTTCTAAAGATTCAAGCTTAAAAAGGCATATGTTTGTCAATATACAAATATTCAGATAAGGCTTTTATTACATTCATTCTCTGTGAGACTAATGTCTACGCAATAACCGTGGTAGATAAAATTATTACAGTTTTTGTTAATCTTAGTCTATGCTTTAGTAAGTAACACTTAATAGTCACTAGTGCTACTTAATGTGCCTAACGTCACATCGTTCGGTCTAAAGCCGATGAAGTAACCTTGATAGGCTATCAATGAAATAGTGACTGAATATGAATGAAGTGTGTTACAAGGAAATTAATCAGGATGTCGTGATGCATTATATATGTTGTGTCTATGGAAGTTCTATTGCGATATTAAAATTTGAACCAGTTTAATATTTAAAAAAAAATCAGTGGCATTACAACCTTTTGAGGTCTGGGCCTCAGATTTCTGCATTATGATCATTTATCAATCTAATAGGCAAGTAGGTGACCAGTTTCCTGTGTGTGACACTCACCGGCGACTGTTTGGGTCTAAGGTAAGCCGGTTTCCTTACAATGTGTTCCTTAACCGTTCAAGCGAATATTAAATGCGCATATAGAAATAAAGTCCATTGGTTCACAGCCGGGGTTCGAACCTACAACCTAAGGGATGAGAGTCGCTCGCTAAAGCTACTAGACAAACACTGCATTTTCTCAGTTAAATAACGAAAAGTATATAAAAGCTGTGTGTTTGCCTCAGAGTAAAATAAATAAGTACTTTGATTTTTCGTCACATTTCGTTAGCAATGAGACAAGGGATAAAATATATGTATTTAATAACATGTAAATTATACTATTAATAATTAGATTTTGGGACCAAGTTTTAAGTCAAAGATTAATAAAGTATAAAACTGGAAAACAATAAGATAATAAACAGGTTCCAATAATTCATGATTAATATGCATATGGATTGCTAATTCTATAATTAAACTGGCTTATAAGGGATTGGTCTGGTTTAGGAAATTCATTACGAGTTATATATGTGTTAATATTAAGACGCATTCTAAATAAAAAAGCAAGGTAAAATATAGAAGCACATCTTTTGTAACATATTTACATATATTGTATAGAAACAGCTACATAACAATCCTCAATAAAAGTAAATACGACGCATGCGCATGTGTAAAACCGGTAGTGCAGTCAATTCGATACCGTTAACGTTTAATTCCTTCTAAATTATGGCGATGGAAATTATTAGGAATTAGCGATAATCCATTACGAATAGAAAACATATTGAATAACGTCCGCCCGTAATCGTAATTAATTTCGACGAGATAGATTTTAGTGTTTGAGTGAAATTATTTTCAATTAAATACTTTTATATAGACTTAACTAATACAGCCTTCACTGAAAGGGGTTTTTCTTTTCATTTCTTGACTAGTCACTTGGTATAATGGAAAAACTATTAGGATTTTTGGAAATTTAAAAAAATCGTGTTATACCTAATAGTGTGTAAAGCCAAAGTAAATAGAATTCAAGTGTTCTATTTACTATATATTTGTCTAACTATCAGACCCCGTGAACTTCGTTTCGCCTTAATATGTTTTTTTAGTTTGACCTTTTACATACCAACATGGAACATTTTTCTGTTCGCATTTCCGGAATAAAAACAAACATAAATTAATTTTTTTTTCAAATTTTTGAATCTTTCCAAAATTCAAGAATTAACTAGAAAATTAATAACCCGAAATGGTCCAGCCGTCTACCAGTTTTGCGCTTAGCAAGATATTTTTCGTTTTTTTTTTAAATTTATATAACAAATTTATAGTATTACGTTTGTCTTATCACTTCATCACCGGCTGAACAGATCACTCCTGTTAATGTCAAACAAGTTTTACCACCCTTATCACAAAAGAATGTACAAATTTTGATTTTAATAAGCTTCGTATAACAATAGGCAACACATATTCTTGATTGTCATTATGTTAATTATTGCCTGTTAATATTTTGAATATGTATAGAACCGCGCCTAAAGCAATTTAAATAATCTCCTTACACAAATGTCCGTGACAACATTCAAATATCAAAAATCAAGTCACGTCTTTGCTATCTTTACAATGGCTATATCTTCCGAATTAATCAACGGTTTATTTACACGCTTAATTAATAAACATCTCATTATGGGGCCTTGAACTTTCCTAAACCGGACAATAGATGGCGTTATTATACAAGTACGAATTGTAATTAATCTTTCCCAATGATTGATTAAAAGACATTATCTCTATTTGAATATTAAATTTATACAAATGATTATAGTTCCATAGCAGGAAACATTTATGACGGAGCGCTGCAGCTGAGTTTCATCATCACACATTGAGGCAGAATACGAAAGTCCACCCGTATCACCTCAACGTCCTCCGTTCCACAATTGAGCGCTTCTTCAGGCAATTTTAGTCACGCACCACAACAATGTGGAACCAGCTGCCCACTAAAGTATTTCCCAACCAATTCGACTTGAGGTTCTTCAAGAAAAGAGGCTACCAATTCTTAAAAGGCCAGCAACGCACCGGCGAGCCATCTGCCATTGAGATTTTCCGTTGGCAGTATCACTTAACATCAGCCGAGCCTACCGTCTTTTTGCCCCTAGTTCTATAAAAATAGCATTTCAATTCTTAAAAGACCGGCAACACAATCGCCAGCCCTCTGGCTTGAGTGTACATGGGCCATGGTACTTAACATCAGGTGATCCGTTTGCCCTGTTTTATATAAAAAATTAAAACAATAATACGCATATCATATTAATGACGAATATAAAAAATAAATAAAATTAATGTCACCGATAAAACCGCGACATTCTATTGTTTTTATGGTCGTGCGGTAATTAAAATGTGATGTGGAAAACGTTCCATCAATGATGAATTTTAATTATCACACAAACGTGGGAATATGTAACGATTGAAACAGGTTGGTAGCAAATCTTTAATGTGACTAATGACTAGTAATTGTCTCAACTTCCCTCGCCATTCGCATCCGAAAAGTTTTATAAAAATATGTGCAACCTAATGAGTGAACGCAAACGGTAGGCAAAAATTGAACACTCATTATTTGTTAACACGACAAGGCAAACGAGAATATTTATCGACATGTAGAGGGCAACCCTTTACCACGAGCATCGTCAAACACTGCTAGTGATGCGTAACGCAAACTGCGTTGTCGATGTTTGCACTGCGACTACAAACACGACACTCGATATTTGAACAAGCCAGGCTAATGGTGCGAGGTGTCCGACATCTTGTTTGCCCGAGTCAGATTCACACCAACGCTACTGTAATTAAAAATACGATTTTAAGGCTTTTATAATGGTTTCTAGTCTGTGCTAATTATGTATTCGATCGGTGCGTTTTGTGTTGACATTTTACTTGTGACACTTAAATTATTGAATTGTCTATGCTCCAAGTTTGATTTTGTTGTCAGCCAATGTCAGCAATAGGGACACTGCCATAGGGACTAAACTACTTAAATTTTGTTTTAGTTTTTTATTCATCAATTTTTAATTATTATTACTATGTAGTTAAAGCATATTGTAAATACATATATATGTGTTGAAAATATATATTACATTGAATAATTACTAACTACTTGAAAACATAAATGCGTTTATAATAATTGAAGTACCAGGGTCGAAGAAAGGGTAAGCTGGTACATAAAACGTAAAAGAGTAAAAAGGAATGCCATAACTTTTTGAATTCCGTTCGGTGTTCTCGTATGAACGCTCACAGCGGGAGGCACCATCGTTCTCACCTCGCGACTCGTGGTAGCCGCTCTTTAATAAGCTTCGATAAAATATGAATATGTTCATATAAATATTTCTGATACTTATTCCTTTTACTAACTTTAGAGTAAATACAATTTGAATGAATCTTGTTAAGCGGCTGGATTTTTAATAACGAGCATGTAGGTAAGGTAGTTAGTTATAAAGGCCCATTAGTAATGCAATGTTTTCGAACTTCGACATTTTTAATTATAGCACATTTTCCTCGTTCATATTTTTTTTACAAAAGCGATATTTTTAAAAATGTTCTTTTACACAAAATGTCTTGATGACAAATTTACCCGACTGTAAATAAAACAATGTAACGAGCCGTGTGAATGTGACATAAAATTGTCTTTTTTCAACACCAATTATATAAATTCATGAATGTGACGGAAATGGGCGTATTAATACACTTAAATCGTTGGCTATTATGGATAAACTTATCTCTCAATTTGACATTTTTAATAAAACAAAGGCCTCAAAATATAGAATTATGTACAGTCACACTGTCACAAACACGCACACACGCAAAGACATACGTACAGCACACACCAATATATAAAAGTATATTAATAAGGTAGGTCGTTCATAGTATACATGGAGTATACATGTAAGGAAAGTGCAAGAAATACGTAATTTTTCTAGCTACTTAATACCACGAAACTGATGACTAAGGCTAAGTTATCATAAATTCCGAGTCAAACGCACTGAATATTTAATTACCCAAATATATGAACGCAGCTTTATTAGATCTCAGTTCTGACTTCTAATGTCTAGTAGGTTGAAATAATAATAAAAATAGCTGTTTATTTTCAATCTTTACAAATGTATCGTTTAAATTTACTATATATTTATATTATTGAGCAGTGTTGGCCTAATGGCTTCAGCCTGCGACTCTCATCCCTGAGGTCGTAGGTTCGATCCCTGGCTGTGCACCAATGGATTTTCTTTCTATGTGCGAATTTAACATTCGCTCATTGTAGGAAAACATTGTGAGAAAACCGGCTTGCCTTAGACACAAAAGTCGACGGCGTGTGTAAGGCACAGAAGACTGACCACCTACATGCCTATTCGATTAAAAAAATGATCATGAAACAGATACAAAAATATGAGGCCCATACCTAAAAAGGTTGTAGCGCCATTGATTGATTTATTTTTCCACACCACAGATCGAAATTCCTTAACTGGTACCTCTTCCAGATTTATCCAAATATCCATTTCACCATTTTCTTCCTGCTAACCGTAGGTTAGCTTGTCGATAGGTTGAAATAACAAAGTAATAAAACTGGCCGTGAATAGTTAATCGTTCAAAGTCGTGTCCACGTTTTTATGAGCGTAATCAAAACGTGATTGTCGCGCATTCCCAAAAAACTTACTTAATTGTGTTGGGGAGTGTTGATGATATACAGTAATTACGTCGCACCTTGGAGACCCGAAATGTTATTAAAATACGCTTAACCGACACGCTCTGCTGATATTCGTTTAGTTTTGGTGTCTTTCATCTTGATGTTTTGTCGAAAACTTACAAATTTTATAATCATTATTTATAAAAATATTTTTCAACCGTTACGATAGCGATGTAAATTGTATGTCAAATTATAATCTTTATTTATTTGTTTGTAAACTTATTGACGTCAATATTAAAAAGATTTGAGAAGAAACTCTGTTTAGAAACTCTCCGGGAGTCTTTTTATTCGCCTTTTTTACGTTTCTGGATCACAAGAAAGGCACACTTGTTATTTTAAATTAAACGTAAGATATTTGTGTACCAAATCCTTTGTATGGTTTTATAAAAGCAGAATTTAATTTATATTTATTTATTTGGACCTTGACTCTCGTCAATACTGTATATGTTCCAAAAATATATTTCAATTATTTACTTCCAGCCGAAAACAATATTAAATGATGCTGACCAAAACCCTGTAAAAGCAATTAGCATTTAGTATTCATTAATTTTTATTACGTTTTAAAATTTAAGCGTTCCAAATTTAAAATCTGCATCCACACCTGTTGGTGGCAAGGAGCGTTTAGGGCGGTATTTCTTGAAATAATTATTGTGAAATAAGGCTTCAGCGCCCGGGGGTGCTATTGTTTTAAGATAATTTTTATTGCTTCAAGCCCTGAACAATGGGAGTGATGGGAGGGTAATTTGGAATGTCGAATGCACTCTGCCCGTGGCGATTCGCGAACGGGACATGTGGATAATTTTATGCGTAGTATCTAAAAATAGATTTTTATTTAGAAACTTTTACATTGGGTTTCAAAGTCTGCTTATAGACTAGTAGAACAACAATATCTTATTGATTATATTGGGCATAAATAAAATTCATAATAAATCTAAATATTAAAAAAAAAAACAGTTTAGGTTTTGGCCATCGATTTCCGTGTCTGTTTCATAATAATAATGATCAGCCTCCTGTGCCTGACACACGCCGTCACTTTTAGAAGCTAAGTTGATGTTTTCCTGTACCGTTCGAGCTACTTAAATGCGCATATAGAAAGTCCGTTTGCTTCACGGTATCGAACCTACGACCTCAGGAATGAGAGTCGCTCGCTGTTACATTACTCATCTATAAATATTAGGTATATATCTATATATATATAGATATAAGGGTAATTAAATTATTATCTAGAAACAAAGCGCCGCCTACTAATCCACTATAATATATTTTATATAATTATTGGTTTAACTTATATAATTGGCTGCCATATTAATTATCGAAATTCGACACGTTTATTATGAGATCAAATTAATATCTACTTGTGTGTAAATAGGATTGTAAAAAAATATAACGGTCGTAATATTTATTGCCTACATACGATACATTTTAATTATTATGATATCAAATAGGAAATTGAATATTTTTTAAATACGTTTAAACCCTAAAACCTCGAATACTTCACGAGCTGAACAAGGCAATATTGACCATTACATGCCGTAAAATAAAATAACTTGTATAATAAAATACGCTTGTATGTTGATTAAATATTTCATACACATTTACATGTTGAAAGTACGGACGCGAAGGTTTCCTCAGTGCATAAATGGGACGAATATTATGTAAACCCATAAAATACTACATATATTTTGGTACTTAATGGATCATTAATAAATTGCCATACAAAAGTCAAGCACATCTGCACCAAACAAAACTTAATTAAACTGACACGTTGCATGCATAATACAATCGTTCACGCGCAATCCTCGACTCGAATAAAGCAACCGAATCGATTATTCATCGAGTAGGCACACAGACCTTTAAGTGTTAATTAAACGAAGACACATGGAATTCATGATTTCAAAAAAAAAACACTCCTAGAATATCGATTTAGTTTCACGGGTTAGCAATGACCGTTTATCGACATTAATAGCAAATATTGATAACGTTTTGGGAGGTCAGTTATCGTAATTATTACTAGATAATGTAGAGTACCTTGACAATGTGGCCAGTTCGATATCACCTCGCCTTTTAACACAAACGTTAATTTAGTTTGAATCATAATTTACTGCCTACATTAGTTGTTTAAGAATTTAATTGCCTTTGACATTGGACACCTAATTGTTTTAATTTATGGTCGAGATTTGCATATTTTAACGAGAAATCTAAAATAGAATCGGATTGTAATATTAATAAATACATAGAGTTATGGGAATTTTAATCGATTGTACTTTTTTAATCGATAATATAACCGATGCCTAATTAGTACATAGCGCTCATGATAAGGGAATTAGTAGTGTTTAATATTTCTTTAAAATGCCGATAATTATCTACGTGATAACCGGGCAATATACAAAGGATTAACGCTTATCATTAAAAACCACTTAAATTAAGTGTTTGCAATTTTGGTGGCTATTTCTATGATATTTCAAAGTGGCGGGAGGAATGTCTTTTGAATTTGGAATGAGTGAGATATTCTTTTTTTACGACTGGCCTGATATTTCTACTATATTTTTTTAAAGTTACTGGCAACATTCATGTTTGTGTTTCGTTCTTTGAATGATATATGTAAAATGTCAACGCAGAATAATGGCCGGTTGCCGCGGGCGTGATCATGTTAAGATGAATTGCATTTAACACCATACATGAAATATTAAAACTTTCACTCAACCTATCAACATAAAATTGCAGAATAATTTCCTGTTTATATAAATTGATTATGATGACATATTAACGCATTTGTTCTGTGGATATCAGATTTATCGTCATAGATTTTTAAAAGTATTTAAAAATGTTGATAAATAAACCTTTTCGTAAATTACTTTTACGTTGGACAAATGTTTTTAATTTTTAAATATTGGTAACATACTTTAATAATAAAAGAAAATATATTTAGAAAGGGTTCGTAAATAAGAAGGTATACTAAAAACCCTAACAACCCTAAAATCCATACATTTCAGTCAATATTTTCCAAGTAAAAGTCCATATTGCAGTGCGCGTGCGGTTCGACGTCTGGCCTTGGAACAACCAGTTGGTCTCGTCCGAAACACCTCGCGGCAATTATTCAATAAAACAAAAGCTTACGTCACAAAGGTTACTTTAATCTAAATATTAGGATACATCTTCTGCCATGTATACCTACTTTATTCTATAGCGAGGAAAAAAATCAGTTTCTTATGGTACAAGTTCCACTCCGTTAAACTTGTTTAAAAGATCTTTTTTTACCCTATTGTTACTGCCTACAATTTAATATATTAAATGCGTTTTTGACATGCAGCACTATATGTATCCAATGTTAATATATTAACCATTATAAGTGGTTATTACCAATGCATGACTCAGTAACAAAAACCTTCAGAGGCTCTATTCTTCACGCACGTGTCAAGTACATACAAAAGGAACCATCCCGGAGAGAAACACGAAATTTGATAGGCCATTTAACAACACTAGGCGCAAAACGAAATTCTAATGCAAATCGTGCTAACGCCATGAATGTAATAGTTTGTCGTGGCCTGCGCACGCGTCGAACACCGGAAACAAATTATCATATCCATATAAGCGGACGAAAAAGTTATTGATGTCAACGTAAATAAATTGCGCTAAACGAGAAAACGGAACATTTGTCAATAGACAATTTTTGTGTGAATTTAAAATTGGAACTGGATGTCTTTGTCAACGGTTTTTCAGAGGAAGTGAACGAGTTTGGAAAATTAACGGTCGTTGAATGGGTCATCGGTGAATGAGGGACATAACGGTTTCGGTCACTCACGTTTAGGTATCGTGAATTCAAATTTGGAATTTACATTCTCAACACAATCTCGTTACATTTTAAACGTTATGTTAAAGTATTCGTCATAATTTGCAGATAAAATGCTAATCCTAAGGAATATGTTGAGTTTGTTGGTACTGTTAAATTAGTTTGAATTTTGGTACTAAAGAATTTTGTCGTTACGCAGACGATACAAAAAAGGAAATATGTTCCTGAACTATAGAAGAGGCAACTCTTATTACAATTCATATAAAAAGTAACCCCTAGGCTCTAAAGATAAAGGCTACATGAGAAGCGCAAATAAAAAATAAACGCCATCTTTCAAGACAAGGTTAAAAAACAAATACATCTATATTATACAATTTAAGAAAATTTGTATTTGGCACGCACCGAAACATTTTCCTGGTAATCGAACCCGGGACCTAAGTTACATCGGCGGAGGTTATTTTAATTAATATATTCGTTTATTGTATGTAATACTAACGACTTTTATAAATATAATAACATATAGTTAAGTATGAATCGAATTTTCATCATATTAACTCCGTCCCCAAAATGTATTATTTGCGAATTCGTTATGTAAAACCAATATGTTTATTTGTATTATATGTGATTTGTTAGGGTAATTCAATGTATCTAGGCAGAACGGCGGCCCTAGGTCACTGACATGTTTACCTCTAGGCATAGACAGGTCTAGGTTTAGGCATAGACGATTCATATACTTACTCTGTGGAATAAACCAATAGTGTCTGTGATGTTTTATCGAATTTTTCCGCTATATTTCAAAGCTATATTTTTTAAAATATACCAATATAGAAAAGGTTAAATCGGGTGAAACCATAGAGAAATACTAGTATCAATAAAAAACAAAAGCTATAATATAATGATAAATAAATAACACGTTAATATTAATTATGTATCGACAAGTTCTAAGCGTGAAGGTCATTAGAACAAATTAATTCTAAACTAAAACGCGGGTTGGAAAAACCGAACCGTTACATCCTAATTAAAAATAAATATTTAATTATCTTGAGTCTTAGAGATCCTCACGTACTGGCAGAAAACTCTTCACAGAAATAAAGCGCGAACCAATAAAATCACCTGACAGATTACGCAAAGAATTGTCTATGTCACTCTTCGTTCACAACAGTTAATTTAGATTTAAAAAAAGAACATACGTATTCTATTTTAATTGGAATTTATCATATTTGTTTGTATGTTATGGTTTCTTTATAATTGCTATTATTGGGTCTGCTAAATTATATTATCCATACGTGGTCCAAATTCAGACTAATCTATTAAGACATAAATTTTCTCGGAATTTTGATGAGTTTTCTAAAGGCTTTCATTGCTTTTACAACAATTTTCAATTACATAATATATTTAATCGTGACATTTAAATACATTTTAAGTAAATTTATTTAATTATAAGTAAATTTTTTGATATAATATGTTTCAACTTATTAAATGTAAATAAAAATAACCAGTATTTTTATGTTAAACTGAGTGTTACTTAGCCGGTTTTTTTGCATCAACAAATAATATTTGTTTGAATCAATAATTGTATGTTGATGAATCAAACAATTAATTATTAAACATGTTTAAAATTAAATTTTAACATGAAGCTAAAATTTAAATTAACCTTTAAATTTAAATTACGTGAAATTTAAATAAATTTAAGCAGATAAACGTTCGCTAGATGTTAAAAAAGCCGTCGAAGCGGTGGTAAACTTATATTGAAAAATTATTATTTAGAAACAGCTACCAAATGTTCTACAAAAATATATAATTATAAAGTTATAGGAAAATTAAAGTACATTGTCAAATTCTCCCAATATCCTTATCAACATGAGAAAACAAATAGTTTCATCTTATCTTGACATCTCAAGCCGTCTCGATAGCCCTTATCTTTGAGTGGTCGACACTTTCCCTACCGCACGCTAGATGGCGCTACACACTATGAAAAGACACGGGAATCTACAAAAACATTAGCTAATAAGATGCCATTTGCCGAATAACAAATATTAAGTAAAGAAATTCAGTTTAAAAAAAGTGGGGTTTTTAATTATATTGTTTATCGTCACCTAATAGTTCATACTTGTAATATTTGCTTTCCAAGAGACCAGCAAGAAATAGAAAATAAAGAATTTTCTAGAATCAATCGTTGCTATACCACCGATTAATTTCACATAACAATAACTTATTATCCCGTTTATCACAGAGATAACACTTAACCATTGGGCTACAGATTAATTTAAAAAATAATACTGGTAACAATGCACACTTATAAGTCAAAACAAAATTTTAGTTTTACTGCCCGTTCTTAAGTCAAATAATATGAAATCCGCCACAATTTTAATCATAAACCAAAATATTTGAAAGAAACCTCATTATATAAAGTATTTAATACTAAAAATAAATGAAATATCATAATATTCTTTGTTATCAGCATATTACGATACAATTATAAAGGAAAAACTTTGGAATGTGCCAATACTGGATCAGTCACAAGACATCTGCTTTATACCGTGCAACACTATTAATATTCTTTGTATAGGTGTACTGGCAATTTCAATTAAGTCTACAATGTATACTTTATTTGCCTTGTTAAGGTTCTTCCGGAAGAATTTAACGAGCAACTTATTCAAGGGCTGAGCAGGTGAAAAGGTCCTATTTGTAAAGAAAATGGCTTATAAGAGGACTTTTAGGAAAAGTTAAAAGAAATAACTGTATATCTTTTTAATGGGATTTTGTGAGACTGGATGAGGAGTGAAATATGTCTGTAAGTCTTTTTATATGTCAAAATTTATTAATTAATTCACCATGAATATGTTGAGCATAGAATAACGTTTTTAAAAAAGGATTTTTGAAAATATTGGAAGTATCGAAGAATTATAAGTCATATTTACAAAATATTACTACGTGATATAAAGATACCTTTAAGTATTGGAATTAAATGCAACAGATAAAGCAATACGAATATTTAATTTCTCTTCAACGTAGCCAAGGTATTAAAAACTGAACGTTGTTTGCGATCGATTTAATCTATCATTTGATTAATGACTCTATCCGGGACTACAGATATCTGGATGATTGAAATTATCCAAGATGGCCGCCCCGCCGAGATGGAATGTCTATTGTTTGTGTTTAATTAGTTATGCCAATAAGACATGGTGATCTTTATTATCTATACATCTATGGTGTCTGTGGAATTTTCACAGATCTTAGACATTATAAATATTTATTCTATATTTCGAATTCTTAAATAGAAATGTATTCTAATTTTAAATAAAGTAAATATATAAATTGGTTTGCCTTGAGTTACTATGAACATACGTGGTTCGTTTACAGGATAACGAAAGAATTTAAGAAAATATTCTACGAAACGTTTATTTGTTTACTTTGTTTTTAAAATTACCCTTTATAACTGAAAAAAATGTACATTTGTGGATATATTTGTGTAGTGGATAAATGATCGGGACCTTTAGACAGAGTGGGTACTTTTTTATCATCTGTTGTACAATATTAGTTATCTATAATAATAGAATTCTTTTATGGTAAAATTCAAAATTTGACTTCTATCATTTTGTTTTGTCTAATCTATAATTGTTCTTCAAAGTCAATTATTTAAATTATTTTATGACAATAACATGAAAAGCAACCGAATCTCCGACGCAAACAACTCTGGCAAAAATATCTCGAAAATGTTAAATTTTACATTATATTAATATTAGTAAAAAAGTTGTTTTTTTAATTTATTGTATGAGATTTGTAATCCGTAACTATTTCTATAAATTTTGAATTTACCTAGTTAAGTCTTTTTTATCTCAGAATAACCCATGGACAAATAAACATTGAAATCACAATAAGATTTAGTACTCTCATTCCATTAACATTTATTCCTATAAGTTTGTTTTAACTCAAAGTACCCATCCTTAGTTACTTTGTATCATTGTATCATTTTTGTTAAAACTCTAATTCCTTTTTAAAGTGTAATAAAGTACCTTAACCCAAACGTATTTATGGAAAAAAATATTATTTCTGTAAAGGTTAGATTTTGTTTCAACTTTTCGAACATTATTTTTCTACGACCATAAACAATTGAATTACTATAATTATCCGTCAATTATTTACGATAGATGAAAGAAAGCCAGTAAGACTTTTTCCAGTTAGAATTCAAATTCGGCAAATGGAACTCTCATTAGCAGTTAGAAAATTCGATATATTAACCTGTGAGCATTGCCCGGTGATCGCCGTTATGCAGAAATTTGCGGCATTACACACGCAGTCACAAACACTGTACAGTATCCGATTAACGTAAACAACACTTAGTCAGGGAACACAGTGAACTTGTGACACGGAAACACACACGAATGAGGAACTGAGTTTTTATTATTCTTGTATCGGGTTGTAAAGCGCGGCGCGACACAACACTTTCAACGGTCGCCGGCACACTGCGCGAATGGACGCGGCGCCCCCCGCTCGCTGTTGCCCCTTTCCCCGCACACGGGGCGGGGCTTCAGAGGCGAGGCGAGCTTAATTACGGCGGGTGAAGCGGGACGGCGATATAGTGGGCGCGAGCTATTAGCGCGCGGAGAGCGGGACGACGCGCGTCTTAAGTATTTTGTATAAGTAATGAGGGGTTCGGGGGTGTCGCGGGTGCGCGGGGGCGGGGGAGCGCGCATCTCCCGCCAATCTTTAATGTTCATTACGTCCGCCGCCGCCTCTATGCGTCCCTCATTAGTACAGCCACGCCTTAGCGTTAATTACGCTGTTTAATTGCATCTCTTGATGTAATTATTTTTTGTGCAGTGCCATATTTATTTACTGCCCTCCATTTTGTTTGCTAATCACGCATTAATTGGTCATTGATCTCTGTCAATAGGTTTCCTTGCCTTATAGGTAAATATCGATATGTTATGTCTCTTCCAGGTAAAGTTAATAAATTACAAGTCGATAATAATTGTTATAGAGTTATATATGTATGCGCATACTTCAAATAGAAATTATTTAAAATTAATTACCTTCCTTAAAATCGTGTAGGTACCTTTTGTGCAGTGGTTTTAAGTAATAGAACTACCAACACAAAACAATCAAATTATTTTTGTCTAATTTCATACAAAATTGTTATATTTTAGAAATCAAGAATATAGTGGGCTGTCCCGGTTTCGTACAACTACAGGTACCTTTTAATAGTAATTAATATAGCATAATATGTTAATTGAGGATAAAGTGGAGTTTAATAGTGAATTATCGCTCCAGTAATTTTTGAGTAGGCAAATATACTACCTATATGTTTCCTCTTTTTAATATTAGTTTAGAGCGCGTAATAGGTAGGTAACATACTAGTTAAATTATGAGTTAAAATGTCTACTCACATATAATACCTATTTACTGTGACTAGTACCTAATAGAATTTTATAAACAAACTTCTAAGATGTTTCCAATATTAGGATAATTCATTTCAATTAGTCAATTTAATTTAACCTTTTTTATTACTTAATATTTAAATAAAAAATTAAAATCCTTTAAGATGCGGTTCGATTTATGTAAACTTTCAGTTTACCTAAGTATAAAATAAAATTGACTTTAGTTATTAATGCAGATATTATTGCTATAAAAATATAGTGTCTATTGTCTATGGCAAGCTACTAAAATGAGTACGTATTAATTAAATGTATCAAAGAAATAAATGAGAATGAGATCTTAAGACAAAAATCACGAAATAAACTGTGTAGGCACGACAAGCAAGAATTTAACAATTATATTAAATAAGATTACAGCGTAACATTCCCTTAACGTCCGGTAACACATCCGTAAGGCCTCTTGGCGTTGCGGTATAGGCACTTTTTTACAAGCCAGCTTGTCCCATTAAAAACTGTGATAGTCAAACCTAGATTACAGAACCACCATATAAACAAAGTATATTTTAAACTCCGTTTTGTCCTAGTCAAATAAATAATGTGATATGCGATGTCGACCACCCACGGTGTGCAAAAAATGCCACCTGACTACTGTTTGTATACGATATATTGTTACTCAAAATGTCCGGACATAAAAATGTCTTTGAAGTTTTATGTGAGTGTTACGAAAAATAATTTTAAAATTTTAATTAATTCGTTTCGCTTATTCAGTCTGGAACTATGAAACTTAATCAATGTAGATTTGAGAAACTTTCTAGTTTTATCTGTATATTATAACGTTATAACAGTTTAAATGAAGATAATTAAGAGTGTTTCGTTTAAGAATAGCGTTAAACAATATACAGATCGAATTTATCTTAGTCATAGGTTGAATTAAAATACTACTGGCCGGTTTGAAAAGAAGAAAACCACATATGAGGCTGGCTAGTAATACTAAAAAAAAAGTAAATTTCGCGCGCAAACCGGTTTATTTCTATTGAAAAGCGGGCGTTGACCCTCGTGACCAACCCCTGACCTTCGTGTAAGTGTATCGAGTGATGTAACCGTGACTCTTTGCTCAAAACACGGAATACGTTACGTGCCCATTCATACAAAGTACCTACCTGTTAGACGAACAATTATTGGTTCACTACGCATTATAATAATTCGAATATGGAACTACAGAAGACATTTCAGTTAAAATTTAAAAATGGAACGGTGCTCTTAATTGCACTTTGAGCTATCTTCGGAAATTTTTACTTCGCAATTTATTATGACAAGAATATGTTTATATATAAATCAAAAGTTTTAGAGTTATAACACGTTATCGATGTTAAAGGTGTTCTGGAAATCAGATGCATGACCTAATATTATAATTTTAAATAAATTTAAAATCTAATGTAAATACACAACATTAAATATCACTATTTATTTATTTTAAAATGTGTTAAAGGCAGTGATATAACGCTGAATTCTTTTGACACAAATTCATATTTTTGCACTAATTTCTGCCAGAACAACTTACGCCCCCTATCCACTAATTGTGAAACTAATAAGTTCTAATGAACCACAGAAACTTACCCTTCACATATGAGGGTTTATGTGTGTACAACCTGTGTACGAACCACTAGCGAGGTGCCATCTAGTGGCGAATAGACGTAGTTTAAGAATTGTTTTAATACGTGTTTACGATTTAGTTTATGGTGTGGGTTTAATTTTTAAAAAGCTTACCCATATGAAGTAATTATTGAAGCTTTTAAGTACCTAGAACAAAATATATCATTATTAATAAATGTGCTAAATCTACTAAAAATAAATATAAATAATAAAAATAATTAATCATGTTGCATAATTATCAGCTGAAAGTTGGCAGTCTTCATATTAAATAAAATTAATAACGATCTGAGCTACATAAAGCCTACAGCTGTCTACAAAACATTTATATAAATACTTTTTGGTACCATGAAGTATTTTTTTTTTATATATTATAGCAATAGTTTTGACTTTATGCCAGTTTCTTTGTTTACACATTGTTCTTATACCGTAAAACCTCTTTAATAATTTAAAAATATATATTTTAAATATGGAACATCTAAGTTATTTAAAATAGTCTAAGGGTTCGGGTGACGTTCGCAAAATCGATACCACCCCTTATTGGTAGCGAAATGATTGAACATCCTTATCGCGACATTTTTCTAATGGCGCGCGTGTTTGAGACCCTTTCTCTAGTTTAGGGGGTGTACCTACATATGCATATGAAATTTTGTCGATTTCTTTGCTTAGATCTATCATTCTTGCTTAAGATGAAGTGTTTATCGGTGGTAACGTAATAGTATAGATATTTTTATTAAAAGCTAAAAGTCCTAACCGAGTGAAATTTATTGGTACGTAGTTTTCATATTGATTCAAATGTCAAGAAGAAACTTAGCTTAAAGATTTAAAAAAGGAACGGTTTTTGAATTATAAGCATGTTCGATTTAAGGACTTAATATTGTGATCCCTTCGTAATATTATTGATTCAAATATGGAGTGAAGAAGGAATTCAGCTACAAAATTTAAAAAAGGAACAGGTTTTGTATAATAAGCATTCGATTGTAGAACTAACTTTATACTGCGTTAATTTAAATATACTAAGAATAAGAAGGTACTCCTTAAATAATAAATACACGTAACTACAGTATCTAAATTTAAATTCTATAATTATAGAAAAGACAGTGTGGTGACGTCCTATCACCCCTTTACGAACGACAATACGGAATCAATACTATCGATACGAATTCGTGAATAGCAAGTGTCGCACACTTACGTGTACGCGTATTATGCACACTTTGAGATTCGGAAGAATTGGACAGTGAATATGCGTTCAGAGAATAAAGGATATCTTCATACATTAACTTTAAAAATCTTTAAAACACATATTTGTGTAAAACAACAAGTTTATTATAAAAAAAAATATTTCGATCCATTCCCTCAAGTCGCTCTTATACTTTAAAAAAAATCATATATAATATATAAACAGCAGAATACGAAATACATCCGCATCACCTCGACATCCGTCGTTCCACAATTAAGCGTTTAAAGCCACTCACCACCACCAAGTGGAACTAGCTGCCTACTGGTACTGATCCGTCAAGAAATGTAACCAATCCATAAAAGCAGCACTTACAAGCCCTCTGGCATGTCTATGGGCGGTATCACTTATCATCAGCGTCCTACCCGTTTGTTATAGAAGAAAAATAGACAAAAATCATGATAAAATCAAAATTATGATGACAGTTGAATGAAGCTTTACGCAAATAAATATTAATGAATAATATATATATAACCTTAAGGTAGAGAAATTACTAGTATCAACGTCTCGTCAACAGCCACGACTGTTTTAATGTAAAGTGGGAACAAACCGCGATTCATGTGGTATCAAATTATTTCAGTATAACTAGTATTATTATTATTTTCTTATGTAGCCAAGTTCACGTTTCAAGGCTCACTTAAATGTCACTTAAAAAGACAAACCTTTGTTTTAACTTATTTTATTATTAGAGATTAACTATTAATTACTTAAGAAGTCAGTGGAACAGCTGGTAATGGTTGCAGCTCCTTACAAATATTGTGTAAAAAAAGGCGATTAAAAAGTGTGACGGAGTGCTAGTTCTTCTCTTCCGTTCTACGCCGTTGATTTAAGAACTGGCAGTTAATGTAAAATAAGAAGCTTTCATTATGACATTCATAACTGTACATTATTACCTAAATGAATAAAAGATTTTGATTTTGGCTTTAAACATATTTGCTATAGTTTTAATTAATAGTTTTTTGGGTATTTTTTTAAGTGAAATCTGCACAATATTAAAATTACAATTTTATCCGATATTTTAATAACATCGTGGACACCCCAAAAATTGGTAAAAAGAAAACGCATTAACACATAGATGAATCGTGACACGCACACATGCGCAACACCCACACATCGGTCGCCTCACCCTACTTTTTAAAAGTCGTTGGGGCCTTTGATAAGGAAATGCAGATATTTGAAGGAAAGCTAAGCCTTCTGAGCTCATTTTGACTTCTTGGAAAATACTGGGAAATCCATTCAGCGTATTATAGAAAATATCCAATGAAATTTTGTTTTTATATGTTTTTGGTTTATTTTCGTTTATATGTCAAACACTTACAAAATCATACAATT
The DNA here is from genome assembly GCF_905147105.1 of Pieris brassicae. Lineage (NCBI taxonomy): Eukaryota > Metazoa > Arthropoda > Insecta > Lepidoptera > Pieridae > Pieris > Pieris brassicae. Next base: position 4,071,878 of record NC_059669.1, read on the forward strand.
TTTAAGTAGAGAAAACTGGATGACAGTCAGAGGCCAACGGGCAGGAGGCTCACCAGATGTTAAGTGATACCGCCGCCCATAGACACTCACATTCCTAGAGGGCTTCCAAGTGCGTTGCCGGCCTTTAACATTATCGATGTAATAATAATACTTTAATGACGTCATCACATTTTTATATTTAACTAAGATTTTTTAATGCTTTATTCGAGAAAAATAACCTATCAAGTCGGTTAACATGATCAACCTTTTGAGGTCTGGGCCTCAGATTTCTGCAAATGTTTCATGTTCACTTGCCAATCTAATGGACAATTTGGGGATCAGCCTCCAGTGACTGACACGCTCTCGACTTGTTTTTGGGCTAAGGCCGGTTTCCTCAAGATGTTTTCCTTTACCCTTCGAGCGAATGTTAAATGCGCACATAGAAAGAAGTTCCATTGATGCACGGAGGATCGAACCTACGATCTCAGAGATGAAAGTCTCACAATGCATTCCAACACTCCTGCTCAGTACCTATAGGTATAACAAAATAGGACTAGGTATGGTTTATAATCGGTATATTAGTTCAAAGTTTAAAAGTCATGAATTACAATAAAAGTTAAATACAGTGTTGAAGGAAATCAATTAACAAAGTATTCATGTCAAATCAAAGGCAAAATTCATAGTAAAACAAACGTAAATAAGAGAGAATTGCTCCCCTAATTTTGAGTGGTTATTCTAAAGCCTTAAAGCGGGATTCGCTAATAATCGACTTCCCCTACTAATTAAAACCCGCTTTTAATTGCTCCAAACGGCCACCTGTTGCGCTCTTGTGTCTCTGTCGCACGATCTGTCTCATTCTCGGAGGCTGTCCCGTTTCCGGATGGCAGTTTTGCTACGACTATGTAGATGTGTAACAATTATAATACAGCTTACGTTTGTTAAAACTTCCAACACTTTTGTCTCTTTCTGTCAAATTGTTTACGCTGTGTTGAAAAGAGACAGCTGATGTTACTGTAATGAGACTGGTTTTATGAAATAAGTTAGTGTAAAACCAATGAAAAAAGTAAAACAAAAACGGTTGTTAATTGTCATCATTTACTGGTAAGACAACAGTTTTTCTGCCGTGTTTAAGCCGTGTTAATTATAGAAAGGTATACGATGATATTCTATATACAAATTAGATCAAAAACTACAATAGATAGATTAAAGATGTCTTGTCTATGATTAATTTAAATTCTTTGATTTGCCCAACCAAAAATTTCGTAACGGATATCAAATAGTAAATACTACCAAATGGTAAAGGAAAATAATAAAAAAAATACCTAAAAATAGAGGTTACCGTTTCCATAGACTATGTATACATAGAGACACGAATCATAGATTATAGATTTCCTGAAAGTGTTGCGAGAAAACAATTCGTCAAGGGTCATAAAGTCAAAGTTTTTTTGACAACCGTACACACTATCATCTATTTTTATCATAAATTAAACGCCATATAGGAATATCGTTTAGGTCTGCTCTTAGCAGAAGTATTTTACCCTGTATCATACAGTTTCTTAAATATGCAAAATATAAGTTTGTATGTTTAATTGCATTAAACTTACGTTTGCGTACGTAACCGATCAATCAAATGTATTAGAATTTATTTTATTAAAATTTCACACACTGAGCGTTTTTTAAGATAGTCAAGAAAGCGTACCCATTTATAAAACACCGGCAACGCACTTGCGAGCCCTCTCACAATGTGTATCACTCAACATCAGGTGAGCCTATTGCCCGTTTTTGCCGTCACATAAAGAAAAAGAAACTCATGTGAAAAAAATCTAAATTATAATTTTATGTAATTAAATTATTATTTACAGTAATTATTTAGTTTTCTACCTAAATTAGAGATTATGTTTTCAATACTTCCTTCTCTAATAAGTGATTCACCTGCCAGTTTTATATTTATAAAAGTAGCAATCTATGTGTCATACATTCCTCCTCTGTGAAGGAATATTAACGTAAAATTCAATATAGAACAATCAAATTGTTCCCAAACGAAGTTCCCAGTCCTTTGTTCAAACGACTTCAACCGTACCCAAATTGCTTGATTAAATAATGAATTAATTCTATTTACATTTTTCCGTTTTAATGAACTGCGGACGTGATTATTTTTTGTTTAGGTTCAAACAAAATGGACGACTTTGTAACTAATAACCTAAATATCTCATATTTTCTGGAAAGCCCTTAAAACGTAATAGCCTATATCGAGAGATATTAAAAAAGATGTTTAGTTTAAAGAGAACATACAACACACTAGGATTCCTTGTGTCGAGGGTAGCTAGTTTATTTTTTTGACATATTATCGGTAGTTGATATAATAATTTCTATATAACATATACAATTAAATTACTGTTGCCCAAGAAGAATACTTTCCATAGGACAGCATGAGATGAGGTTGTATAAGAATGTTAGTCTCAAGTCTCTTTACTACACATTATAAACACAATTCGATAGAAAAAGATAAACTAAAATATTTATACAAAATGTTCTCTGAGGTCGTAGCTACGAACGTCATCAATGCATTATCTGCCTAAGCGTTCGATGAAGGAAAAAATCGTCAATAAACCGGCCTGCCAATACACAAATGTAATCAGTTTGTAAGACAATTGAAACTGGTGTAAAGGTACACAAAATTAATTATATACTTACGTTATATATTTTACACTGCAGAATTGTAACTTGATAATTATCGTACGTATACGTTATAGGTACGCGGCCGTACACACGAGTAGGAAATACCAAGAATTGTATTCATATACTAAATAACATTAATTTCGTATCACACATCAGTAGGAAATCACAATTATTACAAACGATATAATTGTATTAAAATTATGGCAATCTATCACCGTCTAAGCATAATCGCTCTCCACTTATGAAAATAACCTCAAAATTGCTCTAAAGAAAATTATCAACCCATTATATACCGGAACCCTTTCTTTAATTAAAAATAATCTTTGTTTGTATTCTATAATAACAGATAATTTGGCTAGTATATGTTATATAATTGGTTACAATTATTTTAATCACCTATTTATTATGTTTTTTTGGAAATAGCAATGGCCATAGCCATATGGAATATGGCCAAGCATTTGCCAAACGGTTGTAGTTTTTATATTGTCTTTGACGGGATTTAAATAAATTGTTAATCAAATAGTACACAAGAACAGTGTCCCCTTAGCCCTACTATACTTTTTCTAAAATACCTTTGACCCCTTACATACATAACTTTAATAATAAAAAAAAGTTCCTTCAAATAACTTGTTAGATAAATTTGGGGAAGAAATCACTGGGAAGTTGTTAACGAAACATTGTAAATAGATTTTCAAAACCTGTAATATAAATTAAATTAAATTCAAATTCCAAATAATTTTAATAAGTTTTTGAATTACAATCAAATTGCCATCTTGTGGAATTTGGGACGTTTCCCACACTGCCTTAGAGGCTGTACTAGATAAAGTTGTTGGAAACTTTCTTATGTTAAATATCCTTATACATTATGTTAGTTTTAAATTACTTATTAGTCTTACGTTAGGTTATATCGTAATGTTAAATGAAGTTATTATGCAGAAACTATGCATTAAAAAACGCGTCATTTTTACATAATTTTAGACTACAATGAAAAGCACTCAAAATGTCAAATAGTAGATATATAAGGCACATTATATTTCGTTTCTACCACTAGGACCAAACTTTTTAAATTTGTTCAAATTTTCTATTTATCAATTTTTATTATTATTATTACTATGTAGGTTACGAATATTGTAAATACTATGTATTTGTAGCATACAAGGAATAAAAACTTATAAAATATATCTAAAAATAGGCAAACGGACAGGAGGTTCACCTGAGGTTAAGTGATACCGCAGCCCAAACACACTAAATGTCAGAGGGCACGCGAGTGCGTTGCCGGCCTTATGTCTATTATATTACGACAATATTAAACACTATAGCCAGTTACAAACTCCCACAATGTGTGAGTTTATTTACTCTCATACTAAATCAGTTTTTCGTTAACATCATTTTTGCAAATCATCAGCGGTTATTTTTTAGTATAAAACTATTAACTAACATTTTGTTTGTATCATAGTACCTACCTATACATATATGTAGTGTCCTGTAGTGTCCAGGGGAAAGTCGGCAGTATATTCGCAAGAAGTTATTTTTACGTTCCCGTACACGAACTAATTACGAACTTATTAGTATGCGAAACTAATAAAAATACTCATCAAGCCATAACTAATATTTTTGATTAATACATAATAAATAGTAACGACCGTGTCTGACCAGTCTCAGGCCGCGTTGATGAAACTTTGTCGTCAAAATTAACATAAACATTTTAATTGCCTGCATCATTAACAAAAGTATTATGCTGATCTTTTTCAACCATGTTTTTGCGTAATTTAAATTTCGAACATACTGGATTATTTGAATTTAGAACTAGGACGTTCTATATTCATACATTGTATATATTAAGAGAGACGCGAAAAATCTTGATATATTAGCATTGTATAAGCGTTACCATAGGCTATTTGAAGGTTAGGAAAATTTTAAATATGACTAAATCCGTGTAATCCGGATTTGAATGTCAGCATTTATAATAAAATAATAACGGAATAGAATATAAGTCTGTTTTATAACTTTGATTTTGTTCAGATTCACACCAACGCAACTGTAATTAAAAATACGATTTTAAGCCTTTATAATGGTTTCTAATCTAATCTGTGCTAATTAAGTATTCGATCGGTTCGTTTTATGTTGATATTTCAAATAGTTGACACTTAAAAAACTATTTTTAAAATACATTAAACTATTAAATTATAATAGTCTTTGCTCCAACTTTGATTTTGTTCCTATTGGATTAGACTCTTGTGTCTCTACACAATTACAGCATATATCTCACAGGTTGTACCATAGATAACTAAAAATATCTAATTATCGTTTCACCCAAACGCAGATGAAAGGCGACGCGATGCCCCGAATAGCAGTTGTCATTATCACCTTCAATAACTTTATGAGATTTCAATTTACAAGGAATACTGATTAACGCTAACAAGGTTGTTTCACCGTATTTTAACGGCATACACGAGGAAATTGTCTACTCTTTATTGTCTTAAATGATGAAACCCTAGTAACAAGTAACAACTATGTTGTGGCCTAGTATTATGGGAGGTAATAACCACGACAAGAATTATGTACTACATTAAAATCGCCAAGACGCGGTCACTTTAATTTACTAACCCAACAATCATATGTGGGCTGATAGTGGTGACTCGTGGTCAACTAATTCGTAAAATTGTTAAGCAATACTAAGAAGATTTATTGTGTTGTTTAGCTGAAACGCGAATTAAATATATGTCAAAATTGTGATTAAAACAAAATAAACTTGTTGAAATAATTAAATTTAATATTTGTTAAAAATTATATAAATATTTTGTCCCTGCGTTATTAAAAGTGTCTGTATGAGGAACCAAAACAAGAATTTCCAAAATAATTACTTACTTCAAGAACAAAGCGTTCAAATTCCCAAAACGGCCTCAACGCGACGCCATCTCGCAGTGTCCATGGGCATCACTTAACAACAGAGCCTTCTGTTCTATAAATGAAAATATATATGATCGTTTAAAAATAAAACAAATGACGAAACGATTGCGTTTGGACATGATTCGTCAAACGAACGATGGTGACTCTGTGATTGGACGACATGGACGTGATATGCAAACATGTATAGCGGCTAGATTTAGTTAAGTGGCCTCTGTAGAATAAGAAAGTATTTCCATATTATTCCATCCATGCGGTAGGGCGGGAAGCACACGAGGAGTGTTTTGGTATTGCTCACCCAGCTCTCTAAGTAGAAGAGGGACGCCTAGGGTGAGTTGAATCCCACAAATCCTCGTGAAGATTTGCATGGAATGCATTAAAAAAAAGGTTTTACTAACTAGATTATACATGCACAATTTACGCATGCTTAAAGCTGAGAATCGCTTAACGCTCTTAATTTAATCATTTAATATAAATATGTATTTACTAAATAGAATTCCAGCGTGAGGTGGCAAGTATGATGCGGCAGTAATAATACGCTTGAGCGATCATAGCAGGGAAAATTATACGCATGAAATCTTACAAGTTTTTACACCATTCCCTGGCTGGTGAACAGGAAAATAGCTGTAATTGTTATCTATGCGCAATGTATACTTGATGACACATTTGCAGAACATGGTTGAAGGGTTTAATAGCAGTTTCTTAATAAACTCGTCATTATGGGTACTGTGACTTGTAATAAGACTAATGTACTTAGTGCTATGCAATTGTGAAGTAGGTTTAAATTAACTGTTAGTACAGTACAGTGCTGTAGTATTCTGAATCTAAAGTAAAGTAGGTACAGGTTTGAAAAAAGAATGGAATGTATTTGAATTTTGAATTAAGAATCTGGGGTATTTGAAAACCAACACTCTAGGTTACTACTAATGTACTTTATGCTATGCAATTGTGAGGTATGTTTAAATGAACAGTTTAGTACAGTACAGTTATGTTGTATACTGAAGCTTTAAAGTACATATTTGAAAAAAGAATGGAATTTATTTGAATTTTAATTAAAATACGGGGTATTTCCAATACTTTAGGCTTACTACTTTAATTCTAAAGTATATTCACTTGATTCTTGGCAAGTAGGGCAGAAAGCACGTCAGTTCCGTTTCCTGATAACAAGAATTTATATACAAGTATAGTTAGACGATTAAACAATTGTTTAGTATTCGTCCATCTATTTATGTAGAAAAATTAATATTAATTATCCCAGAATGTAACGTTTCGCCGTCTACAATTAACATTCCAAATGTCAGCATGATCACACTAATCAATATTTATATAAACTAATTTGCAATTTAACTAACCGCTTATACAGAACACTTCTCCCTATTAATGGCATCAAAGACAAAAAGCGTGCATTCAGCAGCTGGGATGCTGATAATCCCGATTCTAAGGCGATTGCGATATTTATTATGGAGTCTCGTTATTCGAGTCCAAATAAAATAAAGCGTTTATTAGTCGCGTTTTGGTCGGGTTGCGGGAATTGGCCATTGTTTTTGGTCTGCCATCAATCACATCGGGTACCGGGAGTCAGTCGGAACGGAACGCCTGGCGACGGGATCTGTAACGGTTATTGAAATGAGGTACCCCGCTTTTTACCGAATTTAAATTTTGATAAGGCAAGAGCCTGTTTCGTTCTAACTCGGCTCGGGAAGGGTGAGTACTTTTTGTTCGGTTTCACTGTCTTAGTGCTAACGTTAAATTTATTTTACTAAGGGCATTCTGATTTACTTTATACTTGGTTTTTATTGCGTCGGTATTGAATGTCGCTTTGTGTCTGTGAAAATTTCAATAGCTGTTAAAGTTCTTGTTTCTCGGGCGAGACAAGCGGTGTTTTGTTTTGCTATTATTTGCACGATAGTGACTAATGCAAAGCTGGAATATTCTATATACTCATTCATTGATTTTCATTTAATAGTTTTACCACGCTTCTACCGACAAAATACTGATGAAAGCTAGGATATAGGATATATAAGATACTCGTAACAAGAAAAAATAAAGTAGAAAATTAGAGACAAATCTAAACTATATTTTATTATAACAAAGATTGGAAATTAAACGGTCTTTTATTATTATTATTAATAAGTATTGTAAAGCTTATTATCCCGACTTTATAGGCTTTGGGATCTTTAAATTAATTAAGCAAGTCTTGTAAATCTATATTAAATAAAATGGAAATGGCTTATTTAACAAACAACAATGTCAACATAAAATATAACAAACAAATGACTCGTTCGAAATTCGAAATTAAAGTTCGAAATTTAAAATATCTAAATTCTTACGGCTCATTGACACCTACGTTGTATTTGGTCTTCGAAGCCCTATTATTTCGTATCAATATTCAGGCCTCGAGAGTTGTAAAGTGTAATAAAACACCATTTTTATATCGCATGTTTAGACAGTGCCCGAGAGGTGATAAGGAAACCTGTACTGGACCGGATATCGTTGACCATTCACAAAAAATTGACGCACACATGAAAGTATTTGTGTTGTATAACTCGGTTCATTCATGCTTTTACACCAAATAGATATTTTGATACGGTAATGGCTTGTACGAGTTATGATAAGTATCGATTTCTATGTATTCTGGTTTTTAGGTTTTTAATGAGGATGACGTCATTTTTTAGGTGACTTACGTGAGTATAGTGTTTAAATATTGTATGTTTGGTTTCAAGAAAATGCTTTACCTGTACAAAAATAAATTTCGTCACAATATTTATTTCAAATTGGTCATCTGTTTTATTTTATTTTGCCTCTGTATATGTCGTGCAAATTTATTATACATGCATTATGTCGTTACCGAGCCTTATAAAAATTTAACAAAATTATATAATTATAAATATTAAAAAATATATATGTTTTTAATTCCCCTATTATTCGTAAATGATTCTTTCAGATTACCAAAGACTGTTATAGTAAACGAATTTGACATCCGTTAATGTATGCAAAATCTTTGGAGATAACAAAAATACAATTTAAGCAATCAGCCATTGACAAATTAAATAAAAGTTATGCGTCATTAAAAGTTTATGTTTATCCTGCTTGACCTCTCAAATTTAAAGTCGAAATATCGTTAATACTTTTCACCTTACACTAATGCACCTGGCACAATTACCTTTAAAATCAGGTTCGATTTTATTACAAACATAAACACGACTTTACACCTTATGCCCTTCTGTTAAAGCTTGTTATCGTAAGTGCCAAAATAAATTCATACAAAAATATTTGATGTCAAATGATGTCATTTTAAGGTGATCGTAAAAAAATGGCAGTAAAATGTTTGGATCTTACGTGTGTAACTGTATACTTGTTTCATTCATCTTCAAACAAATTCAAACTTGCAAATGTCTTATACAATGTCTATCGAAGCCACCAAAAAGGTTTTATTTTCTAATGAGTCAAAACAGTGATTATAACAACGAAATTAATTTCTGAATTCTGGACTAAATATATGTTTCTACCCTTGACGCTTTCTGGATTAAAAAAATGTACTATTTGATACAAAAATATAATTCGTTCCAGACGTTCCAAATATTGCGCGATATATGAGCTACATATAACAATATATTTTATATGTAGCTGAGCGGGAATTTTTTTTTCATACAAACATAACTCATATCGCTAATAAAAATGGGGGATTAAAAATAGAAGGGCGAAAATTAAGCGTTATTTGTACTTTACATAAAAAAATATCACAAATTATATATTTCAGTATGTAGCTGGCCGGAAAAAAAATTTGCAGTACAAAGATAACGAATATCGTTAATGATAGAAAGGAAAATATTGAGGGTTTTATGATTTAATTTAAAAAATGGCCAGAAAATAAAACAAAAATTGCAGGGGTGCTTATCATTCGCGGTAATAAAAGATAGTTATACAATTTTACACAATTTTTCAATGAATAGTTTTAAAGTATAGGGATCCTAATTTAGTTAAATTACTACCCATTATTATTTAACCCAGTCAAATATAACCAATTCACATTATAGAAATAAATAATCATCTACAAGTCTAGATAAAAGTACTTGTCGTCTTATCAAACGGGATGAGTCATTTTTGGATTAATCCAACATCGTAAATATATCGTTGTCTTTATAGTTCCGTTGCGGATACTAGACTAATATTACAGAGTAAAGGAAAGGGATGAGCGTAACTCATAGCGTAAGAGCTAAAATATTGAGTAACAGGTTAGTGCAAGAGCTTATTTTTTTTTTAAACTATGTAAGTTTGTTTCTGAAAAAAACTTTTTCTGAAGTTTAATTATTGCACGATTCGCTAGTAGATTATACAGAGTAACGTAAGTAGATACATTGGAAATCTGATGTTGAGTGGTTCAGTGGGTGGCATTGAGAATGTCCATGGGTCTCAATACCAGAGGGCAGAGGGATAACCGGCCTTTTAAGAATTGTTACGTACGTTTCCTGAAGGCCCCAAGGCCAAACTAATATTATAATTAATATTTTTAATCCTGTTTGTTTTATTAGATTCTTAGACAAGGCTTTTTAAGCAAGATAAGGCACCAAATTTACTAAAACATTTATCTTTGGAGCGTCTCGCGCCCTTTACTATATCCACACCCAACCCGTTTGAGTATCGTACTAGTGTTAATTAATTCGTCCGTGGGCGTTATTCCGTCATTATGATAGAATGATGTGGTAGCCCATCTTTATTGCCTGCCCGATGATTGAGACGTGCCTATGGACAACGGCATTCCTTCCGCGGTCAATACCATAAACACTTATTAGCATAGAGCTCGGGTGACAATTGTCACTTTAGACAAAGACAATAAAAATACTACAGAGTGCATCAAATTTATGGTTAAACGCTATCAAAAATGTCAAACTTCATACTCACAGATAGCTAACTAGATTTAAGTTTAGTTGTCGTTCTAGAATTAGGAAATAATTTCCTAATTTTTAAGGATAACCAATCCTTAAAAATTAGTCCTTATACATTAACGCTACAACATGCACAGATATGTATGTGCCTGTGTCTGTGCCCCATAAAGGAGTTACGATATAAACGCTTGTAATCCTGATTGACTATCGTAGAATCTTTAATAATTGTACGCCACCTGTTATAGGAATTGATTGATATTTTTAATATTATGTAAATAAAAAACCTTTTATAATAAAATAAAGGTCGTATATTAGTCTAATTCTAAAGTAATTGAGAAACAGTAATAACAGAAAAAGCCAGTTAAGGTTAACCTGCATTAGAAGCACCTTGTTTGCAAATAAATATGGTCAGGATTGAGCCGTTGCCTTTATTTTACGCAGTTAACTTTAAAACGAGCCGGTGAATAGCTTTTAGCGGCCATTGCCGAGCTGTAGTCATAAACCTAACGCTCAACGTGATGTATTAAAACTATTTGTTAACGCTAACTACTTACTTTGTTTCTCTTTATTTATGCTCTCTTTATTTAAACACAGACAAAAATAATACAGATAAGGTTATCATGATACGTCAAAAGTGAGCCGTCACTATAATCTGTGGCAGTCAGTGTGCATAGAGTATAAATGAAATAGCGAACCTACAAATTACAATCAACACGGCCCAACTCGCTCGCACGTGGAGCGCTATCAATTTACAGACACCTTTATGTTTATTTTATATTCGAGTAATTTCTCTATTAACACGCCCACGCCCTCTTGTGTTTATGGCGAGATAGGCTTCGGGATCGCTCGCTGTTTGAATGCGGATAAGATAAATTGTGCTTTTAAATAAGAATGGAAAGATGATCGTTACAGTTTAAAACCTGTATAGCAAAAGACATATAGTCTCACATAGAATAAAGCCACTTTTATATTTATCATATATTTTAAACAAAATCTTAACATAGTTTGAATTGAGGTCTGTATGAGTAGAATTTCTCGATGGGTTATGATTGTCATATATGGTTCGAAAACCAAGTTTTCCAATAAAAAGTAATATATTATTTTCATGCCGTTTTAGTTCATGTGTAGGTGAGTTCAGTGACCTGTAAATATGTTTGATTCAAATATCTTGTTTTAATGATAAAACTGGTATGATGATCTCATTTGTGAAAGCTATTGTCCTTAGTAAACTTTCTTTTTGTGAGGCACAAGTGCCTTTTTTAAGGATTTATTATGACATTTAAATACGTAGAAAGTATCAATATAATATATATTGTATCCAGAAATAATTGTTGACTTTATTTACATTTATCTGTAGAAGTCTATATAATCTGTGTGTTTCGTTAAATAGTCTGTGCATGGTATATTGTTTTTGAAATTGCATTTAAATTAAGAATATAAATTAAACCCATCTTTATTAATATTATAAAAAAGTTTTAAAATGCTTTATAAAATACACGTAATAATAAAGCGCTTAAAGCAATAGTTCGGAGAAAGCTTATTTAAAATCAGTGCAGTGCTGTCGATCTGCGCCTACGCGTCATCTTATTGTTAACGAGTACACATATTATTTATGATAAGAAGCTTTCGTATGGATTATGGAGATTGAGTGTCAACAATACTAATATGTTTCATACTTTATCTATTTTAATTCAAGTAGACGTTATCAGATGGATATTAATTAAAACCAGTAGTCATGGTGGTGACTGGCTAAAGGCAACACACCTATATTTTAGTATCTTTTATTTTTGTTGTTATCCTAATATCCTAGCTACCTTCAGTCACCGTTGATCGGAACATGCACAATCTTATGAGATTAGGACCCAAGTAGTATCAAAAAGCTCAAATACTTTTCTCAATTGTCGTCAAATAACCTGTTACACAGTACGATCAATTTAGTCAAGTCATTTACAAAGTCAAGATAGTTCTTTCTTGTACGCTATACAAACAAAAACTGTATGTAGGAATTTGGAGCAACATCATTGAATTAACGTATGTCTGGTTAGAACAGAACACCTATCATCTTTTAAAGCAAACCTTTAACCTACACAATTCACATTCCGTCGCTAACTCATTTCCATTACAGTTGTAACTGTGATTACTTACACACTACAGATATTTTATTGCATATTATTTTGTTTGTCCTCAAGCGAATCCATTGAGAGACGTCGTTATTTCACCACGCACATCTACATACGTGCAAACACTGAGCTCAAACTTTGATTACCTTAGAATTACGACTGCCGTACCGCACTTGATTATAATTGTGCAGACAGATCTGATTTGCGTGACCAATCCGTGCTGTAATGACGTGCCCACCGTACATGACCGGCTAAGGCGACAAAAACGACACAATCTCGAACATATTTCCACTTTAACATCCGTCGAAAATCTATAAAGAAGTGACTACACACATTACAATCAAAGTCCTCAATGTACGGCAAAGTCATAATTTTCACTGCGTTTCATTCCACGATCGAATGTGCACTTTCGCACTTAATCGAGAAATATGGCTGTTGCTCTTATGCCTTTATTTATTACACCAGCCTTCAAGTAAGGGATTAAGAGGCGCGATTCATATTGCTCTCATTAGCACTAAATTGATTAAAGAGTTGGCCCCGTACTGTTTTACGTGCAATATTTTCTTTCCCTATCTGCGAAGATAAAATTATCAGACAGCCAAATTTATAAGGAGAATTTGATAGTGTAATGTGCTTAAGTATTGCACAGAATTGTAACAGTTTTTATGGGACATAAAACGTGTGGGTGCTGTTGCGTAATATTTGCGCGAGGAGACATGAAAATTGAAAATGGGTAAGCTTTGCAGAAGGTCAAGGGTCAATGAACTTCATCTGAATACCTTACACGGCATATTTTAAAATAGGAATGCCTCGATCTCGATTTGTGAGGCTTCATTATATTAATTACCTACACTGTTCTAGTGTTCGCAACACTTACAACAATACGTGTATATTTAACAGATAAGCGGGCCACGATTTATTGCGTGCATTTCTTTTGTCAGCTTTGAAATTGTACTCGCATAAGTTAACCGAGATTAAAGTAATCGAACTTATAAATTTTGTCGCCTCACCTTTATACAGCTACGGCTGTGTCGACGCGAACTCTGTTCAAATTAATGGGCCACATTATCAGATCGAGCCGAGTACATGGCGTTTATGCGAAGATAATTTTGTGTACAGAATTTTTAATTATATCTCATTGGTCTGGCAGCGCTAGCTGAAGACTTATGGCGACAGCTTCTTTTATTTTAGCATCTACGTGTAAGTTACATGTTATATGTGTATGCCTTCACCTGATCCCTTACTTTGAGACTTAATTTGTTAAAGAATCTTTTTACTTTCGTGACAGGTTTAAGTAAATTATGGCTAAACATTCTTTATATTTTTTATACAGAAGAATATACTGGTTTTAAATGAGATGTGGCCTATTGGAAAAGACGCCAGAAGATGCCTCTTTAACCGCCATTTAATTAAGAGTTTAATACCCATATTATACGAGTACTGTCTAGGAAAAAAGGAAAGGGGCAAGGAGTTCCACTCTTTTGCTTTTTTATGAGAAACAAATCGTGCAGTGCATGCAAACCTGGGGATGTCGACGACGGATGGGTGAAACTCCAGCGTACTTCTAGATGAGCGAAAACTACTAATCGCCAGAAATTGGAGGAATGAAGGTCCCTCTTAAGTTAAAATGGTAAACCCCCATGGTAAGGTTAAAATACATATGAATTTAAATTATGAATTACCAATGCTGTAGAAAACGTCTGTCTTCACAGCATAATGCTGAGCCAGAGCCAGTTACTACCACAGCATGCACACATTACACACTTAATATGTACCTAATTCCTTTTTTCTTTCCATATTTTTTCTTATATTATCATTATTTTATGTGTCTGTGTGTGTGTGTCGTTACTAATAAATGTTATCTTATGCTATGAATAGCTAAATAAAACAAAGAAATAGCTTAATATAAAAGATATTCAAAGCACAATTTGTCACGTCATAAAATCATGGTGTAAAACAAATTATAAAACAAGGGAGTTTGTCTCAATTATACCACCATTACACCAGCACTCCCTCCTGCAATGATATTGTCTAATGTCTGGGGCAAAAACTTGCAAGACAAGAATTAATTAATTCTAGTCGACACTTATTAAGCGCTTAATTTCCATTTAGCGGATTTTTTGAGTGACTCGGACTTCTTTTATTCAAAACAAAAGGGAAGTTGCTATGCAAATGTTTTCTCGCGGCTTCATTTGAATTAATTAATGAGTTTAATGACGTTGGAACTTTTTTAGCTTTAACAATGTTTGCGGTAAATAAAACTTGTTAAGGAAATGTTTTTACTTTGTCATCTGTTCTTTTTGTTTCGTTTCTTTTATGCTCTAGTTTTTCCGCGTTGATTTGTTCATTAATTATGTTAACATTGTAGTCGTTTTGTAAGTCTTTGTTTGGGTTTTAAGTAATATTTTTTTAAATTTTTCTAAGCAAATTTTTTGTAGGAATTTTTTTTAGGAATGGCTTTTAGCAGTACAACCGCTCATTTACATCTTTTATTTTACTTCTGTTGCTTGTGATGTAAATAATGGTATTTTTATTATAAAATACGAAAGCTAAAGCCATGCGGTGATATGGGAAGAGTTTATAGATGGTTTGTAACACCCAAATTAAACATAAGAAGTGAATCATATATACTGAAGTATTTCCGAACCAATTCGACTTAGGGTCCTTCGAGAGCCTTCGACAAAAGAGCGTACCAATTCTTAAAAGGCCGGCAACGCACTCGCGAGCCCTCTGGCATTGAGTGTCCATGGCGGGCGGTATCACTTCCCTGTTCTTTTAAAATAAATAAAATAAAAAGCAAAACACTTAAATAGTTATGTTTTATAAATAAATAACTAAATAAAAATATCTATTTATTCAGTATATACAATTCATTATTGTGAAGGGTACCTGTGTATATAATATATATACCTGTGGTATAGAATACCTGTGACAGGGTTCCTAGCTCTTCCAGAACAAACTTAATAGAACCATTAGAAATAATTTTGTGCTGTTAATTAAGATCGCAAACAAAAGACTCCCGGAGATTAATAATCAAGTCGGGCCTAAAGGTGTTAAAAATTAAAAGTCTTATCTAAAATTCCTTGCGATAAATTACACGGGGGAAGGGTAAAAGTAAAAAATGAGCTTGTTCTATAATAATTTAACCCGTTTAACGCAGTCAAGTAATAAAGATTAAAAAGTTTATTTTTTAACACTCTCGGTGCTAATGAGGGGGTGTTGAAAACAATTTGAAGGATTACCTTCTAAAAGCTTCCGTCAGGTTTTTAATTGAGACTTTTTTGTTAGCGAAGGATTTTAGGCCCTTTGACTCGCACCTCGTCTTTGTGTTTGCCGGTAATCTATGAATTAAGGTTATCCTGTTTTTGCTGTTTATATATAATTCGGATGAGCTGAGTAATTTAAAGGATATGCTTATGTCATATTATTATCGTTTATAGCATATAATAGATGGCATACATTTATACATACCGCGTCCATTGGTTATTTAGAATGACTCTTTTCAATGACTTCTGTATTATTTATAAAAACTAAAATTAAATTGGTGGTGCTAAAACCTTTTTGGGACTGAGCCTCAGGTGTATGTATCGGTTTCATGATATTTGTCAACCTTATAGGGTAGGTGATCAGCCTCCTATGCCTGACACACGCCGGTGGCCTTTCCGTCCGTTTGAGCGAATGTTAAATGCGCACATATAATGAAATTCCATTGGTGCACAGGTGGGAATAAAATCTACGACCTCAGGGATGAGGGTCGCAAGCTAAAGCCACTAGGCCAACAATGTTCTAAATCTTTAATACTCCAAAATTTACACACGTGCAATCGTTAGGAGTGTAAGGAAATAAGATATTTATGAAGCACACCAAACAATTGTTTCTTTTATTTTGATCGAGTTATTACGACACAATTTTTGTACAACATTCTTCACGCTTATGATTTTATCAAACTATATTTCACGTATGTAGCGTGTCACCTTAAACACGGCAAAAAATAAATGAAACTCGCTCTCTCAGCATACTCACGATAATTGGTGTACAACAAAATGTGCTATACGACCTGCACTTAAGAATTAAAATCCCATGCAAAATACTCAGCGCAAAAAGCATAACTCTAATCTCAAGTTAAGACATTACGAGAATACCAATGCATACGCGAAAAATCGATCGCGCCGTCTTAAATTCCTCACCCTTTTCGAGGGGTCTCCCCCAAAAAAACGAAAGAATAGAAGAGGGAAAAAATCTAAATCGTCTCATATCTGTGCCCCCTCACCCCGGCCCCCGGACACCTTGAGTTTCGGGCGCCCTCCTTATTTCGTATGCGAGTTCCTCCGGCAATCATTATAAAGGTATCGATTAGACCCCACGCTTATAACTTGCCATATCTCTATGAAACACTGTGTGCATAGGACCGATCATTTTTACGAAAACTAACACGTTTAAAAATCCTTTCCGCTAAGAAAACACTTTTCATATTGTCAACCGTATAACTTCAATAAAGGTTTCATGTAACTTATATTTTCGGTAACATCAAAGGTTAATTGTTATTATAAGGTCACATGCGCATTAATCTTTTATTGTAGGCAGTCGTAACATTATTACACTTTTAAGAAAAAACAAAGAAAATACTTATTATATATAATAAAAAATGTTGTTCAGTTAAAACAGAAGTATTCCCCCAAACTAGTATTCCGTGACGTGGGCAGCTATTCTCTTGCATATGACATATTAACGGTACTTTATGTTATAAGATGTACCAACTAAATCGTAATACAAATTTATTATAACAAAATTTAAAAACATTTAAATTGAAGGCACACAAAGCACAGAGTAACAAATACACCGAGAAAAAGGATTTAACATTATGACTTTGACGTTTGACGTTTATAGTAATAAATTAATGAATTATATCCGTCTTTTGTTCCTAGCCTTCGTATGGTCATAGTAAAATTCCAAGCCTACATAACATTATGGAGATTTAAATATTTAGATTGGCAAAAAAAGGGCATAGTTAAGAAGCGAAGACGGAGTCCGCATAAATAGATGCAAATCGTTGCCGTTAAACTATTTCGGGAGGTAAACATAGGGGGCCGAGGCCCACGTGTCCCGACTCGAGATTAAAAACAGTGGAGGCCCAAAGACAACGAAATATTGAGGTAAACTCCTTTGCATATGTAAAGAGTATTGATCAGTTAACATTTAAAGGGAGAGAAGTGTTTCACGTATAGGTGGAATGATTTCAGATACATCTTGTAAAATTAAAAAAATCGGTAAAGGATTTCTTGTTTATTAAAGAACTAAAAAAGAAAGAGTTACCTGAATATGTGATTTTATAGTATCATGAATAAATGATAAAATATTATAAAAATGAGATTAATTCAAACGAATTACTAAATTTCTATGATGGTAGAATGTTTAGGTGTGTAGTAAAAATTTCTTAGATAATTAATTTTATGTAATAAGTTTATTTAAAATGGTGTCAATGTTAAAAAAATGTATAATATTTGTAAAAAATATAATATTTCCCCTATAAGGTTAAAGTTCATTATTTTCCAGCTCAAAAATGCTATTAAACACAATAGACCGAATCGAAAATATCAAAGAGATTTCATTACACGCGTTTAGTCTTTGTCCACGCAAATCTCCCCAGCTCCCCAATTCCTCTCATTACTTACATCAAGACAATGGCAAGACGTCCGCAAGAAAAAAATATAATAATTTCAAGTGGAATAACGCTGAAAATCTTTTCACGGGGAGATGAATTATTGTTGTTTTGCAAGCTCCTAGGGACACTGCACCATCCTTATTACGCTATTGTTCAGTATTACGAGCCTTATTCATTTTTACTTGGCTCAACTTGAATACTTATTAATTTAAGACCGTGATAAGCTTGAATTCTTTTGAATGTACCAAGGAAATGTCTGCCCATTGTGGTCTATTTTACATTCTATTGAGCGACGTTATATTTCACTTTATTTAAAAGCTTGAGAGTAAAACAATAGTATGTCTCGTCCTTAAATTTCATATTGTGCTAAGATTTTAGGGAAATAATCATTGTTTCACGTGCAAATCCGATTTATAAATATTTTCTACAATTAAAATTATATTTAGGTACCCATTGAATGGTTTATAATCATCGATCATCATTGGAGCAGTGTCTCATACATCGATCCCCGGCTGTACACCTATGGACTTTCATTCTATGTGCGCATTTAATATTCGCTCGAACATCGTGAGGAAACCGACTTGCCTCAGACCCAAAAAATCGACGGCGTGTTTTAGGCACAGGAGACTGATCACTTACTATGTACTACCTAATGTAGCGCCACTGATTTATATTATAACCTCCGAACGAGTGCATGAATTCATGGCGTGTCCAGTCTTTCTATAAAAACTATCACAGGTTCAAAAATCAAAGACGCTCATCTAGAATAGAATTATTATAAATAAAATACGATAATATAAAAAAGGAAATTAATCACGCATTAAAATAGTTCATAATAAATATATTCAGAACGATAACACACTAAGAGTAGCAAAGCATTCAGAAAGCGGCTTATTAGGTGATGTCATGTATTTAATTTATATTGATTAGACGCTAATACAATTACGATTAACAGGGTTAAAACTACACGTGCAACGTTATACTGTCATTTTCACGTTTATTAATACATTTCGTTCGTGTCTTAAAAATTTCGTGTCCATAAGAATTATATAAGACATAACGATCACCATACGGATTTATTCGTGTAAACTCTATACCGAAACAATAAATGCACATACTATATATCACATCGAGCGCTTTATGGTAATCGAAATATGCCCAAATATGTTGTTAAGAGGACGTGAAACTACCATTGAACATGCGAGGATGAACGGCTTAGACACAGCGAGCATCCCAACGTGCCAACTTCAACTTTATCCACTGCTGATAAGACACCCCTTAAAGGTTTTATTGGTCCCCGTACATATTTTGTAGGTTACCCGTAACGAAGTCTAAACTTCCGAAGTAGCGTGCATGTAGAATTTTAAAGGCATAAACATTTCCGAAGAGCCTGTCGGGAAGCTCGGTGCTCGTAATAAAGTCATTTCTGTAATGAAAAGAATCCGCCAAGTCGCCGTACAAAACGTCTTCCCCGTTGGGGCGATTCAAGAGTGATTACGAATTTTAATTATTTTTTTAAGCCGGTGGCGAAGAGGTGATGCTACCCCAGCGTCGGCTTATGCAAACAATCGAGTCGCACTTGGAATTAATCCTCGGGGTTTTCCTTCGCGACAAGGAATTAACAAGCAAAGAAGTCATTAAGTCGGAAGATATTTGAGGATTCTTTTTAATTGTGGCTTCTTGACGTCCGGTTTTCTAATTGGTCCGTGTCGACTAACTTACAAATTGAATTCGTTGCGAGACATTTTTTAAACGTCCTTTATTTTTGTTCACGTTTATTATGGATAATTGATTTGCGTTCAATGTAAATTTACTCTGGCTCAATGAAAATAAAATTAAGCAAATTGCCTCCTCTGATATCGCTTTATCTTTATTTAATTAAAATATCGAGAGCTGTACATAAATTGTGGCGGATCTGACAGAAATTAGTAATAACACTAATACAGGTAAATTGTGTGATAAAATGCAAATCATCCTAATTTTTCAGGTAGCTTTTATTTGTTTTGTTTACTTGATCTAATTTATTAACAACCATTCTTATATTACCTAGAAAATCCTTATTAAGAATCTCACATTTTCAAACTACTGCATCGAAAATAATTACCAATCAAAATGCATTGTAATGCGTTTTTTTCAACGCCGATACAGAAGTTTATATAATATATAAATTTAAAATAAACAGATATGAAAACTCAAGTGAAGTGATTGCACTAGAAAGACTTTAGACTTATAATTGGCAATGCCTCCCCGTTTTCTTGCCGCCATTAGTGTCATTACAATGCATGGCCCACCGCATATTATCCAATTATTTCTAACCTTTCAGGCTGCTTCAGTAATTACTATGTTGTAGGTAGTTGGGACAAATTGTAGTTTTGCACTAAGTCTGTATTAATATTTTAAAATTAGAAAGCGTCTATAATGTATCATGATATTCTATTATATTTTTTTTTAATTTTATTGTCGTTAGCTGATATTTACCTATTAATGTGTGTTCGTTTCATAAATACGACTTGAACCTTGAATATAGATCTTTATAAAATCAGCAGGTATTACCAAACTGTTGTGAATTGGCAGACTTTAAGAGCCTTAAATACCGGCAACGCACTTGCCATCTGGTGTTGCAGTTGTCCATGGGCTGCAGTAAGAACTTAATTCTAAGGCTGTTCGTTTGCCTCCTGATTCATAATGTCCATTTCTTCTAGGTTTAGAACCTCTACGGACATAATATATAGAAAGTAACACAAAAACAGTTTTTAGCCACAAGTGTGAGTTACCAGCAACAACATTAATATTTCATTCAACTCCCGATTATACTATCTATCTGCGACATTTCCACTGTAAGTTTAAACCACATGACAGTTTAAGTGATTGTGATGGCTGAAGGTTTTAATGAATTATTTGTGTTTCGCGTGCCCCCATCGCCACTAATTACTACTTATGTTATGACGTGGTTGTGATTTCAAACTGGCAGTTATTATTTCGTCTGTTTTCAACAACAAACGATACAACTTTCATAATATCTTATTGAGGTAACAAAAAAAAAACAGTGGGGCTACATCTGATTCAGGTCTTGGCTTCATATTTCTGAATCTGTTTCATGATCATTTGTCAATCTAGGCGATCCGCCTCCTTTGCTTGACAAACGTTAAATAAATAATACCATAGATAAATCAATGGAAGTAAATTTAAAGCAAAGACACTTTTTCGCAATGAAAAACACTTGCCAGTTTAACATAAAATTATTAAACTACCCAAACAGATTAAATAACAACAATGCAGTTTTTATTGACGTTTTAATTGATATAATTAGTAATTTATATAACTAAAATAATTAATAAAAAAAGAAGGCTGTAATTAAAGATTTTAGTAGGTGACTGGTACTACAAGAGACCCCAGAGCTGTTGCTTAAATTTGTTTTATTTTCTATTTAACCATTTTTTATTAATATTATAATTACAGTCTACGTTTACGACGACATCGTTTAGAACAACATACCGGTTATATTGACCAAAATCAAATGTCCCAGCGGGTAAAAGTATGAGGTAGTTAAAGCAACGTCATTGGCTGTTACGACTATCGGTTTTTACGACCAAATATGATTAGTCACTGTGATGTTGTTATAACAGATTTTAACTGTAACTTTATTGCTTCTTAGTTTCAACATATTGTAAATACTCTGTAGTTGTGTGTTATAAATAAATAAATACTTAATAATATGTTAAAATAACTTATTAGTACAGAGATAATCGTTTGAATACGTCTTAGATGTAAGTAGTCATCAATGCCGCTCATTGTCACTCTCAATACCAGAGCTCGCGAGTGGCGCGAGCTTTAAGTCGAATTATTTCCGATATACATCAGCACACTCATAGCTACATTTATCAATAATAGATTAACGATCAAAACTCATCAATACTCATTCATCAGATCATTCCTTAAGGAGGCTTCGCTAATTGAAATTGAAATCTGATTTACATCTCCCTCCCTATTCAACGCTGATTAAAACGTAAAAATACAAATAATAAAATTACAATATCCCTAACGATGCCCGCCGTCTCCCCAGAATCCTTTTATATTTGGGGAATAAATTAAGGAAAGAAACCGGTAGCAAACAATTTCGCGTTGTTAACCATTCTTTAATGTTACGACTAGAATTATGAGTTGTAAAGCCTTTTTTGAGGCATACAATGAGGTTTAAATGACGTTCTAGCTTTAGACTTTTATGGGATGTTAGTTTGTTGTGCTTTATGAATTTCTTACTTAAATTGTAAACGGTTAAATTAGTGACGGTTTAAATAGTTACCATTAATTCATGATAGAATTATTAATGAGATTTTACATTAATGTAATTAATCTAACGTAAATAAATAAACACAGGCATTTTTTCTCTCTATTTGTTGTACATTTTGGTGGTACCAAGAGTGTGTTTGGTGTTTTTTTGTACTTTTAGTTATAATTTTTGTGCAATAATAAAACATAAAAAACCAGTTCACTTATTTTATACTTATGAGTACCTAGAAATGAAGACTATATTTAAAAAATTATAGAACCTAGACTAGGTTTGGTTTGAAATGTATTTGTTAATATATATCTCGAA
This sequence comes from Pieris brassicae, assembly GCF_905147105.1. Lineage (NCBI taxonomy): Eukaryota > Metazoa > Arthropoda > Insecta > Lepidoptera > Pieridae > Pieris > Pieris brassicae. The sequence continues at coordinate 4,094,708 of NC_059669.1, forward strand.
TTATTTTCACAATTACTAATTATTTATAATAACTTAGTTTAGTTTAATTAGCAAAAAAACTTAGAGAAAACAAACACAGTTAGAGAAGCCTCAATAGATAGTCAAATATTATCCAATTCCTATCATAACTCATGTATACAGATTTAACAGGTAACCGTCTGTTTTTGTAGTCGGCTAATCTGCAATTATTACCTTTGTACAATAACATGAAACATACAATGTCGTGAATTTGCGAAGGAATTCGTTTTTTATTAAGACGTGTGTAGTGTTCGTGGGGTCTGCTCGAATATAAGTTTTGAGTACATGCACACACAGGTTCAATATTCGAGTCTCAGTGAAACATAATTTTACAAAAGCAAAACTGATAAACCAACAATTATATGCAATATGTGAAATAAAAACGTTATAGCAGGTTTTCCACTTTTTAACCCCTAAACAACTAAACGAATTTTATTTCTAAGATCGCGATTCCTTTTCTAAGTAGACAGAGTAAAATATCAAAGAAATATAGCTAACTTCGAATTTCTTATAATTCCGATTTTGCTCCCTTTGGAGTAGAGACTCTGGGTTCGTGGGGTTCAAGTGCACAAGGGCTAACTAATGATTTAAGTTGGCACTTGGTAGACCTGTGGCTTTCCTCGATCAACGAATAAGTATCGCAATACGGCAAGGAAATACTGCCAGAGTTAAAGGTACACTGTTACAGGGACCAAACTTTTTGTTTTAATTTTATATTTATTCTTTTTTATTATTACTACTGTGTGGGTTAAGAAAACTGTGGATACTGTAATAAACATCATATTTAATTTATTTTAGGGTAAGGTATTGCTAATTTCACGTAAGCAAACTCGCGGAAATCTAGTATAATATAAGTCACGCAGTAGAATGAAAAATTGGTCTATTTTGAGGATGGATGACGCGAATTAAGAAAGCAATTACTCATCGGAGGCGTACGGGGGTGGAATGTTAATAAGACAAGAGCATGAATGGTATTTTTCTTCGACTACGCCAATGCATACTTAATTAGATTTTTCGTATTTACTTAGAAATAATACCATAATTTTTAAATAGTATGACTTTTGTGAATGGAAATAAAAACAAAGGCGCGTTTCGTTTGTTCGTGAGTGGTCAAAATTTCTAGTCCAATCATAAACACGCGATACCACAAATCCGTTAGACCAATCACAGTGAAACGGACATGTCATAGTTTGTGTTTTGTTGTACATTTTTACTAGTTAAAGTTAGTACAGTGTCACTACACAGGTAACTAACTAAAAAAATTAAGCCTTAATATATAGTTTATAAGTAAAAAGCATAACCACATCGATAAATCTACGAAATATTTAATAACTAACAGTATTTCCAAAGGTTACTGTGGAGTTCTATATTAATTTTTCTATACGAAATTCAATGTGTCAAGACACCGCAAATTATAGTATTTGAAAAAATTTCTAAAGAATAAAGACTGTTTCAAAGTTGGTTGAAAACAATGTTTTAAAGGGTGATATAACAAAGTCGTAGACGAGAAAATAAACTACACGATGACACGTTTCATTTGCCCTTCACGTTGTAATTAACTTGTATGGTCTTAATTATGGCCCACCTACCTTTGAGCTAACCCACCACTAATATTGTCTTATTTTGATATTTAAAGATCATATTTATGCTGTAATTATTATTAATAATTACTTAGGATATGCTTAAGATGTAGTTATTGAAATTTTAGAAGTAATTTTTTTATGTTATTTACATTTATTAATATTGCCTATTTCGGTCGGTTGTAAACAAATTTAGTTATCCTGTGTAGAGTCTCTATGTTTGTTAGAGATTGATTATACACACTTATAAATAATATAAATTTTAATAAATTGAATTCACAGAACAACTAAACTTGCAAACAAAAACATCAATAACACAAGATCAATTCCATAAAGTAATCAAGAGTTAATGTTGTTTTCTCTTACACAAAGGCATTAAACAACCGCCAACCAAATTAAGGTAAGTAAAGCTGAAAACTTGCAGAAACAAAACTCCCATAATCTTATTAGACCGCAGCCACCGACTAATCCCACCCATCAGCTAATTAATCCAACTTGATTTTGTGAAAAACTTTCAACTCGGAAGTAATTTCACACAGACATTAGTAGCTCCGAACTTCACACTTACCGCTCTCGGTAAACACTCATGACGTTTCCTAATTAACGGACGCAATTAGTGGCAAGGGGGTGGGAGGGGGCAGTGATAAGTGGCTGAGCGGAAAAAGTTGGAAAACTGTGGAGACGTGCTCAGCGCGGGTCGCCCCTTTGTCTTCTAACAAACATAAGTTTGTTCCATACGAATTCGTTTGTTTTTATTAATTTCTCTTTTTAAATATTGCAGAAGTATTCTGAGTTGTTAATTCTCTGTAATGATATATTAATTACATCTAAATAAAATTCATCTGCGGATTTTAGTGTTAAGTTAAGTGTTTTAATTTCGGTTGAATTAATAAGCTTAGTAAATCTTTAGTTAATATTTTTTTTATTAACTATACAACTCGGTCTTTTTATTCGTATGTATTGACTTGAAAAATTTTAGCAAATCCTTAGAAAAGCTTTCCATAAGATTATGTTTTGTTATGACAGCGCGCGGTAGCTACGCGAGTTCGGCGACCCCACTCCGAGTTTTAATGATAAAAAAATGCGTACAGAGGGGAGGGAGGCGGGTAAGTGCCATCGAAGGAGGGAAAAAACTGCAGAGAAAAATATTTGGCGCGACAGGTTGGGCCGGGGGGACCTTGATAAAAATTAAATCTTAACGACGGAAATTTAAAGATGACGCTCGAACGATCAAGAAGAGTGCACATCTGAGCCCGAGGGCGTTTTAATTGGGCAAAGTGTACTGAGGATGGAGAACTTGGAGTTTTTTATAAACGTCTCTGATTGATGGCGCGCTGCGTCTTCGCAATTCGAATTTCGAATAAATTTTAAATATCGCTTAATCATTTTATAACTGAGTACATGGACAATATGCGCAAGTTACGTTTCAATAAAAATAACGCAACATTGAACCTATTTAATTGATAATCTGTTTAAAGCAATTAGTAGCCGCATAACATTTAACAACATGCAACAAAGACACGAATACGATTATCTTTTAGATGCAAAAAGACAATATTAAAAACAATCTATTTCGCTATAACATTATTTACGCCCAGCGATCAACACAGAATTACGTCAACATCTCAAATTCTATCGAATTGAAATTCAAATGGACTTGCAGAAGATTTGCAGCGAACGGAATCGACTATTGATTTCCTTACATCTTGGGGCCACCAATGCATACTTGTTTAAACTTTTTATTTCGCTCTACACTCGTTTTTTGTTTCAGCCACTCTCCCCAACGAGCGCCCCTCAGGGTCCCTCTTGCATAAAAAAGCTTCTAATCGATAATTTGTGTGGGGGTGCATTAAGCATATCGCCAGAAAAGCTCGAATGTTTTTTTCAATGCGATTTCACCCTACGGCTATTTATGTTGGCCATCTTTGTAATTGAAGAGGAAAATTCGGCGTTTCCGATCGTACATCACATTTTCATTAAAGTGCTTTTCGCAAAATAATTAATTAATCTGTGTAATTGTGAGGGGAATTTTTTAACTAAATTTTAAGCCTATCGTTAAGTGTATTAACAAATATATAGACAATTGTTTCTACTAAGCGATACAATTCTTTATAACTGTAATGAAGAAACAATTGAGTGATATTTCACTATGATGAAGTTAATTGACGTTTTCGCAACGTGAAAGCTATTACGTCTGATTGAAGTATTCATAAAGTATCTATTAAATGATTTTACAATTGGAATGAGCCCATTATCTGTCTATAACTCGTCAATATTTTCAAACTTGGATATCGACTTAATCATCTTTTTCATGAACTCTATGACGTGGACAATAATTCATCATTATTTTTGCGCAATATCATTATTATCTTGTATAGACAATGTGCATTTTGCTTAGTTAGGAATAAGAATTATGATCTTATTTAAGCTAGGTTAGGACACACTACAGAGTTAACATAGGAGAAATATTGTACAGTATTTAATTTTAAAATTCGAACGTTTTTTGATTTTAAAAAGCCTTTAAACAAACATAACGGCCAAAGTGTTTAAGAATTCGCTGAAATGGAAATTATATAGTGTTAAACATTATACTGATAGTGAGATGCAATCAGCGCGTGGATGTGCTTAACTGCCAATATCGATGCATTGTATTTTTATGTTTTTTACGGGGGACGCAACGATAATGTTTTTTATGGCGAGGGTCGTCTAATCAGGGTACAGTGTGATTAAACACGACAGTGTTCTGCTTGCTTTTGCTTATTGGATATTGTTTGGGTTATTCGAAATATTTTTACTTCTAAATTACATTTTTGTAATGCATCGTGATCTAATATTATTATTTACAAATATTTTGACTTTATTTAGCATTAGTAACAACTACTTTTTTCTTTAAAATATAATATTGGAAATTGTTTAATATTAAATTTCAGTTTTGATTTTTTATCTATTAAAGTACTTAATTGACTTTTTATATTGTACCAGTGTTTTTTTTTATAATATACAATATATATAGTATAGTAGCTTTAAGATTACTTATAAATAAGTATATAAAAATATAATCTTATGGCCTGTGTTTATACACAGACAATTTACTTACAAGAGTAACTGTAAGGAGAGGACAATGCATACTTCGTTAAATTAATAAAATTAAGGGCCTGTTTAGTTAATGCTTGATTCAAGGTATGAAATACCAATTTACTTTTACCGTTTCTATTTATATCATTACTATAAGTACTTTACTTACGAAGTCAATATAGAAATATAACCAACAATGTAGGGGATTTTTGGATTTTGTAATTGTAACTATTTTAATAGTAAATTGAGGATTGATAAATAAAAAATAAAAACAAATTTAAAAAGTTTTATCCATAGGGACCAATGCTTTCATAGGGCAGTGTAATTTCCTCGCTGTACCTATTCGTTGATGGAGGAAAGCACCAGCTCTGGGGTCACCAGTACTATCTACCAGGTGCCAACTTAAATCTTTAATTAGCGTCTTTGCAGTTTCAAAGTCTCCACTCCAAAGGGAACTTCTACTTAATTTTGATTGTTATTTTCATCAGAAATATACGGTACGGTACTCAATTGCCATTAATTTAGTTCTAAAATATTTTCACTACAAAAATAAAATTTCAAGTATAAACGTTCCGCGCGAATTTATATCTCAATGCTGCCAAGACATAGAATTTTAATTGTAATTATATAAATTGTAGGCCGTTAATTTATTCACCTAATAAACTGTGTCGAGTGTGTTTATGTAATTTATTTTCACTAAAATATCTCGGTTGACGTCAATGGGTTGAGTATTTTTTTCTAATTGTATTCTTAGCGTTGCGTCATAATCTGTTTGATCAAAAATAGATTATTTAATTATACTTTGTTTCTTGGATGTTTTTGATCGCGGAGAAGGACTGAGTTATTTATTCGCGAAATTCGTAGTTACGCTGACCTTGAACAGTCTTAGGTAAACTGTTACATATCACTGTCATCTAGGTAACCAACGATGTGTCAAATTTTATTTCAACTTACGATTTAAAACTATTAAAAGGCCGGCAACGCACTCGCGAGCATGGCATTGAGACTGTCCATGGCGGTATCAATTAACATCATCTGAGCCTGTTGTCCGTTTGCCTATTCTATAAAAAAACACACTCAACCTTTGTAGCCAAGCCGTTGCCAAGCTTTATGAAACGCAAATCCTTATAAATGATAATTATAAAAAAAATATTATTCTAATACGAGACATAAGTAGTTCAATATTAAATCGTAATATATTTTACAGTATTAAGTGTAATATTGTGATAACTAAACTAACTAAAGGATTTGTGTATTGTATATCCAAGCGACAATTCAAGACGTTTTCCATAAAAAAGTTATATGAGTCAAGAACATTGGAGCTATAAACATGAGTGCCCCACGTTCTCACCCCTTACACGAAAAACTCCCTCACGTAGAAACAAAAAAAGGGCACCACAGGGACATCACGCATCCTAAGTAAGCTGAGCCCACTGCTAGGGTCTGCAGATGTCTTTAATGGCTTTAAATTATACGTAGAGAGAGCTAACTGCTCTCGTAGGTGATAGATAGTTGTGGATATTGCAATGTTATTATTCCTCAATTGGAAAGATCGGGGTATCGCACGTTGCGAGCGGAGACGTTAAACGATTAAATAATAGTATCATGAGAATATATTATTTTTTGAGCAATACTCAGTGGCTTGACCATGTGACTCTTATCCCTGATATCGAAGCTTCGAAACCCGAATGAGATGCTGTCTATGTGCGCATCTAACTCTCTCGGGCGATAAAGGACAATATCGTGAGAAAACGGGCATGCTTTAGACATGATTAAAAAGTCGAGTTCGTGTGACAGGCACAGAAAACTGACGACTAAAAAAATTAAGAAATGATTAAGCAAAAGATACATTAATCTGATTTAGAAGATTACAGCGCCACTTGTTATTTATATTAGTAGTGTTCTAGATCCTTTAATTTCTATTAATTATTAAAAACTAAGTTAGTATTTAAAATAAGCCGTGGATGAAATTAAGTTTCTTAACATTTAAATCGATGTACTACGAAGAGGTATGTTTTAAAGTAATACAATAACAGAATATTTGCATAAGCAACTCTGTGTACATCTCACTGGTATTAACAGTAAGTCGCTTTTCTAAGCAAATTACGTATGCTTAAGTGTGCATATCCATTCGCGTCTTCATTAAATAGCGAAATGCCTAGACATAATCACAATTACCGTATAGGTCTAACGATCGTCATTACAAGTTATTACGTAAATACAGACGATTTCTATGATACGCGGTAGTATACCGCAGTTTTCCGCTTCGCTCGTCGCGCATCGCTGCGCTCGCTAATGTAGGCGCTTTGTCTTAAATAGATATTACACAAACGAGGATTTTAATAGACAGTTGTAATCTTTGATTGCCAATAATATCAAAACAACCTAATCTCTTAAAGTAAATATTTATTTATTTGCCTTTTTGGGGTAGGCAGAGACCACTGATCTCCACTTGCTATGGTCCTGACATACCTCTCTCAGTTCATCCACTTTCATGACATTTACCATTTTTTAAGTATATTATTGTGAACTGAGCCTCCAGGTTATATTGGACGTGAAACATTTGTAAAAATAATATCATCACTTGCTCTGAATAATTTATAATATTTAGAAAAAAAGCTTGTATTGTAATAATTAAAAATTAAGAACTTTCGTCTTTGTAACAAACTACTAAGATACAAGGAACGAAAATGGTATTAAATAGTAATTTCTTCCTTGAAAATTAATATTTTTGTGTAGCTTTCTTTTACCTAATACACGAACGCCATTGAGAATAAGAAATACAAAAAACTAACCTAACTATTCGTAGAAACAAATAAAAAATTTAATGAATATTTCTTGACAATTCATCATTCTGTAAAATTAATTAACAGTGTTGTTTGATTACAAAGGATATTATTTTATTTATTAAAACTTAATGTATGTTTTAGTCGATATTATATTTTAATTATTAAAATAACGCCAATATTTTAATTGAAATAGTTAATTTTATTTAATTAAAAATTGTTTACCCTAGATTAATAACAAATACAAAATTTCATAAACCACATATACTCATTGCGAGTCTATTCGTGTTAATGCAAGGCTGTAAAACAATACACCATTTTCCATATACCGTTGCCTTTCTCTATTGTTGTAATGTCACTTATGGAATTGCAATTACGATATGTTTATTTTATTACATATTCCCCAGTAGCCTAGTACTTGGTCTATTGTATGCCTTTAGGTTTTCTATTTCCGGGTATAAAATTCATTTACATTAGAAGTATATATAACGTTGAACAAATAAAGTTCACACTTAAAACTATTTATAGTATAAAACCAAGATTTTACATACTAAATCATTTTTGTATATAACGCATATTATATATACGACGTAAGCGTTTAATACTTTGACTATTAACGATAAAAATACTTACGGAAAAACTGGTCTGAGGTAAATTACGACTCACCTTCTGTAACAAAGAAACAAAATTACAAAAATGTCCCCAAATTTCTCAGAGACAACAAAGAGTTTTAAAACTATATTTATGAAATATGTGTGACAATTATCGGTACACGCCGTTAATAACCTATACATTGTATAAGTCCCCTTAGGAAGATTTATTCGCAAATTACATATAAATTCTTCTATTACTTGTACATCGGGCTCGCTTATAAAAATGTATTTAAAACGTCACCGGGGAAAATGATTTATAGGTGGGGTGTCATAAATTTGTCCACTAAGACCAATAAATACCTAATATTGAAGCTTTCATATAAAAAGTTCAATTCAGTTTTCAATGATTTTTTTTAGTTCATTGTGGCCAAGTTTGGGGAAGCTTTTTATATTTAGCAACTAGCTCAACTAAACTCACATTGTATCACATGTAATAATATTTTTTTAATAATATAGAAAAGTACTAAGAAACATAAAAAACTGAGTCTTATACGCGGACCTATCGTTGGTAATACGTATATAGTATATACGTAATTATGATAGTTCATACGCTCATACGATTTATTTAGACGTTTGGTAAAAGTAGTACAAAAATGTTGACGAAGAAATATTACTATTATCATAAGCAATACTACAGGATATCTTTACGTAAATTGATAAAACATAATCATAAATACAGTTATAAAATTATTGCGAGTAATATTGCATAAACGCCTAAATTCATTAAAATATTTAACTGCAGAAATAAATATTTTTTATGGATTTAAAATAACCTATCTCAACGGAAGCATCCCCACATCTTCAGAGGATTATTAGACATGGGAATATTCATGTTTTGTTAATATATGCAAGACGATCCTAAAAAAATTGTAAAGGCTCCGTCAAAAATCGCAATACTGTCACCCAACACTTTCGAAGGGAATCAACCCCAACCTGACGTGTCATTGTATTCCTTATTTTTGTCACTTAAAAGACTTTTTTAATCCGAACCAGGAACAAAAACTGTCTAATTGTAACAGTTTTTGCTTTGAAATTTTAAGCTCGATTATTTTTTCTTTTGTCGGATAAAATATTTTAAGTTTTGATTTGAACCGTTAGATTGACATTCGAGACTGTGGGTTATTGTGTCTTGACATAATACGTTAAAATATCTATAGGTTATGTTACAATTGATTCTAAAATTAAAATAGCAACATTGTCGCGGAATTATTCCGCTTTTATGTTATAAAGGTAACACGTATTAAAAACTAGTATGAGATATTTAAAAACAAAAGGCTATAATTATCTCTTCCAGGCAATTAGTTTTAAGAAAATATATTTTTGAAGAATATCAGGAGCAAGTGCGAGATGTTCAAAATGATTTCAAAACCCAAGATTAAAAGTGTAAATTCAGGAACTGCAAACACCACTTTCGCTATTTACGAAGAACGCCATCTACCGATTGCAGCGCGAAGTCTCATACAAAATAAACAAACATTTTCGTATTATGAAACGTTTTGAAGACATCATTACATATCGTACGAAGTATTTTTGTATGAAGTTCAGATAGTCACTTAAAATATGCCGGTTCCTTGAACATTTCGTAAGCACAGGTAAGACAAAGTTTCAGTTAAGAATTGCTCGCTTTGACGGGGAAATTATTATTTGACGAGAACTTTTTAATCATCTAGCACACCTGACGTGAAAATATCGTAGTATGCAATTAAACGAATCCGATCGATCGAAGGGTTCTGATAATCGCATAAAGGAGATCCGGTCCGATCCGGATTTCTATTATAGTTTCCGATCAGTTTGAATACGCCTTAATTATCGGGTTTTTGACACCGTTCCTTGCCTTATGCTGGAGAAATTTTACGCTCTTTAATTCTAACCGTTTCATTATTGTTTAAAATAGAAAAAAATACTTTCTTGATAACATTCAATAATAATAAAGCAAGCACCTTGTCGCAGTAAATCTCTTATTTGAATTAAAATACAATATTTTAACCTAGTTTGAGTTTTAGCTTAACAGTTGATGATGAATTTAAATAGTCTATGGGTTTTTCTATTTACCGTCATAGTGAATCTACCCACTGTCGTGTTCTCTTAAAAGACGTTACGATGTATTGAATATACATTTAAAAAGCCAGTAATTGTTTTGAATTGTGATCGAAAAGCGTGAAGATTTTGTGAGGATTATCTAAAGTATATTATTCTCAAACTTTTAAGTATCTTTTAATAGTCTTTATTAAAGCGAATCCTATATCGCGTAAGTTTTATGATTTCTTGTATACTTATATAATACATATGGATAAATCTAAATTGTATCTACCTACGTATTCTTTCATAGAGAATAAGGCGCACAATTCACACTAAGCTATTTATTTTATAATATATTTTTGTGTTTTTTTTATTAACAGACTCTTTATATACCGCCGATTATGAACACGCTCATGGCCAGAACGCTCGCAGTGCGTTGCTGGTCTTTTATGAAGTGTTACACTCTTTTCTTGACTCTAAGTAGAACTAGTTCGAAATACTTCAGTGGGTTCATATGGAAACGCTCTGTAGTGGAACGACGGACGTCGAGGTGATACGGACGGCATTCCTCGACATCCGACGTTAAAACTCAGCTGCTTGCTTTATTAAGAACAACTTCTCAGTACACTATTCATGGTAAATGCGGTGGAAAAACAGATCCCACATCTCCACGAATCACATTTAACAAGAGTACATAATAAACAATACAGGATTAAGACGTATTTATTTGATTGTATTACCTAAATGTGAAATATCTGAAATACATATTTAAATTCGAAGTAAATTAATATTAATATTTCTTACAGCTGTCTTAATCTTTCTCTTGTCGTCTCATTTCTCTCTTATTTCGAGAGACACCACATTGAATTCAAGCTGTACACGTCATTGATATCGAAAACCTTTGAGAAACGCAGTTCAAATTGTGAATCTATTATTTGATTTTGATATATTATTGAACGGTTTTAATCCTGCAAGATGCGAAACCAAGGGTAAGCAAACATTCCGGTGAAAAATTACATTTTGGTTAACTCCGAGACATATTTGCTCAACTTATAAATGTTTGTTTTGTTGCCCGTTTGGGTTCATTTGGCCTTTAGTATTAGGTTTCGTATTGTCAATAAAGTTGTTCACACGTAAGATCTATTAAGTTAAAATTTAACGGCAATTTTATGATTGATATTGTTAGTTTTCTACAACTTCTAGCGTTTAAAAATGGTAGAATTTTAATATACATAAATTCCCACTTGGCAAACAATTAGATTATCTATTATGATGATAAACAAATTTAGTATAGGTATAGGTCTCTTCCAAGTACTGGGCATTTCCACAATCCACCTGGACCCAGTACAGCCAGCTTAGAAGAAGTCGTCCTTCCATCGCATTTGGGGTCCTTTGCGTCATTTGCCTATTGCCATAACGTATGTAATGTAATGTATTAAAAATAAAATTTCATACATTTGTTTAAAATAAAACCAGTCGTAAATATAATTCTTAGCTATGTGCTTATCGCTTATAAAAATGTTTATTTCTATAATATAAACAATGCTACGTCATTATATATTTAAATATGTATCAATTTCTTATCATGTACTATTAAAAAGTTCTCACCTTATCATTCGATACGTCAAAGTATCGACTCAAAATGTTATGACAACAAAATCTGAAGGCGCACTAACGCAACCGTAAAATAACCATTTCTGACATGTTATATGGCCTCTAAAACGTATAGCGATGCACGGGTTAAATAGCTATCTAAATGTGTATTAAAATCCTACTGATACAAACTACTCGAGCGGAAACCGTAAAAAATCACCCCGCGCATGTAGAGCTACAAATATCGTAGACACGGCAACGGTTAACATGTTAATTCTGGTTGTTTTTGTTATTTAGTTATAAAGAATACTTCGTTTGTATAGTACAAACAGAAGAAAGACATGGGAAGATATTTTAAATTACATTTTACAGTTAATTGACACCTGAGTGAAATATTGACGGCTTATCAAATTACCTTAAAGTAATTTTTTTTTTTTGTAAATAATCTTAAAAGTCTTTACAGAATTCCATTGAATTTCCATTAAAATAAACATGGTGTTATAATGTTGAATTTTAAAATATTACAAAAATATGTTTGAATGTCTAAAAGTTACAAACTCTTCACGCTCTATAAAGTACCGCGAAACAATTTCAGGTAGTCAAGGGATGATCATGTGAAAATTGTGTGTTCGACACACATACACCCATAAATAAGACATTAGCAGATCGTTACTGTACTTTATGATACTGCACTGTCAAATACAGTTTAAGACATATTTACGATTGCAAAAAATATAAAGTTCGCTCAAAAGGACAAAATCTACAATTCCAACGTGAGAAGTTTTTTAATAGCTGAATTGATTATGATGATGATATAAATATAATCCTGATTACGGTTATAGAGGACTTTTGAGAAGGAGTAAGAGGAGTCAAGTTTTTAAAAATCTTCCAATTTTACCAAAGCAAAATGAAATAAAATATTTTTTATCACGTGTAACATGGCAACTGTAAATTAATATAAAGAAACTCTATCCAAATATTTATAACAAAAAATTTGAACCGGAAGCTACAACCGGAAGTGATTCCTTTGATCTCAATTTAAACTCGTCAATCGATCATAATTACGCAGAGTTAACGTTATTACAATAAAATTCGTGTTCGTTCTATCAGCGTTTAATATCTATGTCGAGTGTCAAAAAGGCGTTTGAGTGGTCAAGATTTTACGATAAGCTCCCCAAGTGACACTGTCCGGTCACAGGGAATGTATTGTTTAAATGATTGATTGACGAATATTGTTTTAATTTATTTAAACACATATGGCCGATTTAATGCGAAAAGTTTATTACATGTGAGATTGATGTGGATTGAAATTCGTTATTGTCGGTACACTGAATATACTTAATTTGTAGCAAAATCTACGACTTATCTGTGAGTGTAGTCCGTAATATTTAAGTTTCCTTTAATTATCTATACCATATTTATATGAGTCGTAGGTTCAATGCCTGTGTACCGATGTACCAATGGAGGTTTTTATTTGTGCGCATTTAACATTAGCTCAAACGGTGAAGTAAAACATCGTGAGGAAACCGGCTTGCCTTAGAGGTCGTCGGCGTGTCAGGTACAGGAGGTAGATCAGATCACCTACTTGCCCATTAGATAGCTTATATTAAAAAAAAAACAGGTAGACCCACATCTAGCTCAAGATATACAATTAAATATTCCAAATTTAAATTTACATAAATATATCCACATATTCCCTTCTATTTATAAATTAAATCAATGGAGCGTATTTGTGTATTTAAAACAAGAGACTTCCGGTTCGACGCCGGACCGAGCCCTCAGTCACTGACCCATGTCAATTTGACATAAAATAGGAAGGTCTATTCTATTACTATATCTATAGTACAATAAACTGAAGTACTTTAACTAAAGAGTACGGGCTAGACACAATGCAAATATTTGACTAAATCGGAGTTATTAGATTTTTGTAAGGAATCTAAGACGGTATCTAACCTAGCAGATTTGAACTTATTTAGAGTGTGACCAATCAGCTTTGTATAAAAAAAAATTGTGAGCTAAAAAAATTATACTAAACAAAAATTATAGGAAAATGTGACGGGCAAGGATCAAACTGGAAACCTTTAGTTGCCGGGCCCACTCCTTTCAATTAGATATTACACTTAATACTATCAAATACACTCCGACTTCATCAACGTAGTTATCATGAAATAGTTGTCGTTTTTAAATGTATTTTTTTTAATTATATTATCCGTTATAAGATCTGTTTTGGTTTATTTAAATTAGATTTTGTTTATTTGAATATTGAAATATGTTGTTAACTACATAGAATTCTTCGCTTCAGTTACTAGAAATACAAAGTGTACGCAAGTGAATTTAGGCTCATTCATGAAATAACACTGTTTGCTTCCAAATCCAATGTTCCTTTTAGCATTTCATGCAATTAAGTATGTAATTAAACAACTAACACGCGAGTACTATGTTATAAGTTTTCGCCCGCAGTTTTACCTGTATGCTTAGTATAGGCCATACAGATTATATTACGGCACAAGTTCTTACATTTCTGTCAAAACCATTTTTTGTCCTTAATAACGTAGATAGTCGTAATACCCAATTCCCACAGACTATATTTATTTGTTTATATTATTTAATATTTCATCTCTTAAATAGGTGCCTGCGTGACGTAATGTTTGTAATCTACTCTTAAGTTGAACTCTTTCATTATTAGGTTAGGTTGGTGGAGTCAGTTTCCGCATTTAGACTCATAATCGGTCCGTTGTGCGTAAAGTCCTGGCTAATTAAGCCAACCAAGCTCCTCGCAGAAGCAATGAAGTTTCCTGGTCTCTTCAAAGGCTTCACGGAGCGACCTCACTGCTTCTTTTTCATTATTAAAAAAAACATGTCTTAGAAAGTTATTTAAAATATTGTTCATAAATTAAAAATACATGGTCTGTGGACCAAATGATTACCGCAGACAACATTTGATCTACGAGCGCGAATTTAAAAATAAAACATTAAGATAGGCTTCATCGCCACTCATACGATAATCATAATTACCGCTGACATTGCACATTTATATAGGTTGATTGCATTAAGTAATTATACTATATATAATTATCAGACTGGTTAATTTAAGAGGCCGTAGAAGGGCCGCTGCAACATTTCAAAGGCTTCTAGCCTTGCTCATTTACACTTGCAACTCGGCAGATTATAATATACACCTACGTATGGGTTTATGCAATATTTTATACGTTAATTGCATCAAACATTCTAGGCTAGCGGAAATGCCCTTATGTAATGGAATATTGCTGACGTTCGTTAAAGCCTGTATTTTTTTTACTGAAATTAGTTGCTCATGTTCAAGGTGTACATCGAAGACGTATCTTAGAGCGATAGGTAATAAAACATGTGGCAAGTTAGCGGCTATTACTAATTATTCTAAGGGACTCTCAGCTCACCATGTCCATGTCATGTTGGAGTTCAAAGAGGTTATTTTTCTTGAAAGAATGTACAACGTATTTTAGTTCTTTAGAGTTTCTTCCACTTGTTTATTTTTTAGGTTTGTCCTACTGATATAGAATCCGAAGTTTTAATATTGATCAAAACTAACTACAAACAAATATAGATACACAATACAATTGTACATTTGACCACAGATGCGACACGGAACGTTTGACCAATCGCAAATAAACGAAACGTCGTATCGCCGCCGGTGATGGAAACACTTCTGAAATTAAATTGTAAAAAAAAACTCTAATGAAGTTTATTAACCCTTAAACCGTCGTTAATTTGTTTGTTGCATTTTGCACGAAAATATGCGACCTTTTAATTAAATTCTGCGAAACAGTACTGCAATGGAATGAAAACTTTTTGCTCATAAAACTGACTTTGATTAAGAGTCTAATGTTTTAAGGGGTTTGGTAATTAACAAGTTTTAGTGTACATTTGGTTTTGTACGGTAGTAACGAATTTAATTTTATGCCACTTAAAGCATTCACCTATTTTCTATAAGCATATATTATTTTCCGTTTAGTATAATTTCTTGAAAGTCTGAATTGTGTATACACTTCTCGCTATTATAAGACTCGGTTACTCGATGTTAAATCGTATTATTTTACAGCAACATTATCAAATAGATCTCTGAATCTCATTGAAATTATAACGTGAGGTGAGAAATTCAAATCGTGACATAGAGAATGAGGTGGGCATTATGTTTTGCTTGTGTTGGCTAGCACGAGCCATCTTGTATAAGCTATGCAAATTAGTGGTATACAGGGTATATTTGCAGACATTTGGAAGGGTGCATTTTTAACTTATTTGTTTATGAATATTAATAATAATATTATTAATAATATTATTAATAATATAATATGTATATATTATACTATTTAATGTGTAATACATATCAACAGGACAAAGGTAGAGACAAATATTGAGCGGGTCAAAGGCATGAGGCTCATCTTATGTTAAGTGATACCACCGCTTATGGACACTTATACTGCTAGATAGCTCGCAATTGTGTTGTCGGCCTTTTAAAAATCTCCCATGATTTAATTATTATTTAATTAGAAATATAGCTTTATCCCTACTTGAGGACATCGCTCAGTGATAAGAACGCCCGTTCCATCACTATTTTTCTTTTACGATGATTATTAATAAGGCTTAAACTGATCGAATTATTTGTTTTTTCATAAACTTCGATAAATTCCCAAAAACTTAAACTTAAAAATGGCTCACACTCAACCCAGTACACTCGTGTAAATAATCTAGATCGCATTTTACGACGCCTACTGCTGATAATGACGTCATAAGCATGTCAAGTATTGCGTATGTGTGCAGCTTAATTAATGCATATTCTACACCTGTGATGTGACCCACTTAATACTGAGTATTCTAGACATTTAATCTTTACCTTTTTGTAATGATATAAATGTCCTTACTTGTGTAACTTACATTAATAATATGCAAAAAGTCCTGGGTTCGATTTGTGAACATGCCAAAGTGAGGAACTTTTTTTATTAATAAACGATTAAAATTTATATGCTAATGCAGTTATTGTAATTTCTAATAATAATGATTTTATTTTTTACACATAATTTTTTCTTTCTCTTTGTTAAGTTTATATAAGTTTTTCTTTTCCATAATTTTATGTCCAATCAATAAATGTAAAGCCAGACAGTATATTTAATATATAAATTATATGAATGCAATAACGTTTTAATATCTTGACTGCATTTCATAGCGGCATATCATAATTATTCCTTCAGAAACAGTTCGTGTAAAAAGATTTCTTAATTCACTGTAATATAAGTTGCATTCGTGAAAAATTTATGATTGCGTTCAAATTATAGAGCAAAGTTTAATTCACTTTTCCGTTTTGAATTGATGAATACTTGGGCATAGAAACTAGTTTTTTAATACTTGATACCATGACTCCGTATGAAAAATCTCACACAAAATTTAAACCTTTTGGAAGTGAAGCTTCTTTATCGGCGTTGGAAAATAAATTACGCGTCACATTTTTCCGTTACGCGCCATCTTTTTCTTGACCAAGATTGATTCGAAGAGATTCGAAGCCATTAATAACAAAAATATATAATGACGATTACAATGATAATAATATTAAAATTATTCAAATTCTGCAATAATCTTAGTAGTTATAAGGTAAAATGAAATAATTGTATTATTTGTATTCATGTCTATGATAATAAAAGCCTTTTTCTAATTTAACTTTATTTAACCAATTTCTGTATAGTTGCATATAGTAGATCATTTTTCGAATAATAAGGTCATAAAGAAGTTTCATTTCTTACGTATGTACACTACTAAACGCTCACATTTTTTAACCTAATAACAACTAAAAACCCAATAGATGTTATAATTTTAAATAAAATAATTAAAAAAAAAATCCTATCGACGATGAAAGTGCTTAAATACGCTCACGTGCAGATACAGATATACGAGAGCACTAATTTCGAGTGAAGACATATGATTTTTATATTTGACACATAAAGCGGATCTGACATACGGAAGTTGTACTTGACAGTAAATCTCACCATGACTATTAAAGTTATACATTGTACTCAGTCTCTCACTATGTACGACTCCCACATGTATTCAGTCAACTAAAACATGTGTTGTATTACCTGACGTTAATTCAAATAATAAGCTAATTAAATTAACTAATAAATTAAATGTCTTTGTGTTTGTTCAATCTTGATCGTATAAAACTAAACCACTTTGCATAACACTGATAAATACACTTTATTAAAACCAAATAAGGGTTTCGGTATTCAAATGTTTATTAAAGGTGTTGCAAGCGTCTTCGATACAATTTAAATATGCAAAGATTTAGATAAGTGAGGAAGGTATATAAAATCATCGCATTCGTATGTTAATATGTGTGTATGTCTAGCACGAGCTACGACACTCGTACATTAGCATTTTTATTCATAAAATCGTTAAATATTTGGGGGATTTGGTGGTGATAAAGCAAGGTTAGATATGCTAATTCGCGCGTGGACACTTCATATGCAAATAATTTTAACGTCTCAATACACTGTCAATTTAACTGAGATTTATTTATTTTATTGTTATGAAAACATAATTTAATTATTATGTTATCAGTAGGATACAGACAAGAACAAAAGCTATTCAGGAATGTATATCTCGCGGATGGCAGGAAGCGGTGACGTGTTTTCATGCAATGTTTTCAACATAACATCGTTACAATTTCATAGCTTGGTTTCCCACTCGACTGTACTACCGTTTTCATATAAATCTCTACATAAGGCAAAATCTACTATTAAGATTAATTAACACAATTTAAACGTTCTTATTTCAAATGCAAATTGTAATATACAAGAACATCTTAGAATTACAAATTCCTTTTGTTATTTTCGTTATGAGAACCGTAACGGATCAATCGAATGATTTTAAACAGATGATTTAAATATTTTTTCAATCAATAACTGATTTATGCAAATGTATCACAAAAGACATTGTGCGCGAGAGTTGCGACAATGCGGCGACCGTTATCGCTACAACTAAATTTCATCAAAGGTGCACCAGAAAATAATAATTGATCGGAGTCTATTGTCGTGAATGATACACGGCCCCTTCGACTATCGAGAGGTTGGGAGAATCCGTAAATTAACCAACGATAGGTCGAAATTTAATTTCACGATTCGATACCTGCCTTTATCCAACAAAAGTTCTGTAATCAAATTATGCAACCGATGTCACTATTGTTACCTTTGCATATACGTTTGAAGCATGGGTACGCAAGGGTTAGGAGTGGATAATAGTCAAGATGTATCAAGGAGGCCTTTGATTGCGTGTGGGAAGAAGGGTTAAAACGATACCTATCAGATAATTGGTACGAATTGTTCGCGGATGCGACTAGTTTAGGCCGGAAGTTACACTTGTACGTTCGATTTTTAAAAATGAAAATCTCACCCTTAGTGGAAACAAGGCGTATATCGTATTACAAAAAGTTCGTTACAAAGAAACCGTTACTATTACCAAAGGGTATGACAGTGTTGGGGTGATCCAATTTTAGTGAAATTCTCCCAGTAATGATATGGAGCACGGGCGTTGCATATTTTATCTAGAGAAAAAGAATTTCAAAGACATCACGAATATTGATATGTAGATGAGATGACGCAGGTACGGAGGGTGATATTGAAATTAGTGATAGAAAAAAATTGAAAGCATCGGGGACTGTTCTGTTACAGTCAATACATATCTTAGATATTGGAAGTGAATTTGATGTAAAAACTGTTTTAGTATGATTATACACAACACTTTACACAACGTAGGAGTGCGAAAATTTGTTACAAAAAATTTATTCAAATAATTCAACAATATATATACTATGTGAGTAGATTGTAGACCCATATATAATAGTAGAAATATATTTAGTAAATAAACGGGATAGATATGAAATGAATGAATGGATTCACTCTCTGACAGTGAATATTTAAGAAATCAAGTAATTTGCATATGAAGAGTACACGCGCGAATTAACATATTTTCTAAGGATTTATAAAATATAGAGCATTATCATATATCTATTAGTTTCTCCTAACACGAGTTAGGGAGGCAAAATTTGCATAAGTCCGGCACGAGACAAACATTTTTGCATATGATCAGCTATTCTAAGAAAGTGTGCCTTTGATATGTCAATGGCTGAATAGGACATAAATTTAAACCACATTCTTAAACGTTATAGATGTCAATATTATGGTTGTATATGAAGGGAGGATAAATTATAATTCTCTTTGGAGAATAAAATTTTAGATAGTTGTATAAAGAAATAAAAAAAATAAAGAAAAAGGCATAGACCTAAAAAGGTTGTAGTGCCAGAAATCTGTTCTGTATTGGTTTCATGATCATCATTTGTTTATCTATTAGGCAAGGTGATCAGCCTTCTGCGCTTGACGCCGTTGAATTTTTGAGTCTTAGGCAAGCCGGTTTCCTCACGATGCTTTCCTTCGCCGATCAAGCGAATGTTAAATGCACATAGAAAGAAAGTCCATTGCTGCACAACCGGGGATTGAACCTAAGATCTCAGGTATGAGAGTCGCACGCTGAAGCCACTAGGCCAACACTGCTCATAAATAATTACCTCAATGAAAAACTTTTTGAGAAATTTATTACCGGAAAAACTAAAGCCACGATTCCACAAATCGCCTGATACGTCGACACTATTTAAATTGTATCCGCAAACATGCAATTAAAAAAGCCCTATTTATTACAGCCCGAAATTTCAAAATTTAAAAATCGAACAAACTTTTCATTTTTACTATCGACTTAATAAATAAAAACTTTTTGACGATATTCTTCCGAAAGCACGCAAGTGTTTTGTCATAATTTTATAGTGATATATAGAAGCATTAATATTGTAAGTTGTCTAGGTATACTATGTTATATTAATAATTGTCTATGAGTATATGTTAGATTTATTTCTAAAATATTTTAGACCGCTAATCAATAATTATTAAGATATTTTTAGTTATCTAAACTTCAAAGTGTTTGAAAGCTTCATAAAAAATATATCCGGTAACTTTTGTGAGACAAAAATTATCCTAATTAGCCCAGACGTTTTAAGTAAAGTACATACTGTGGTTAAGCCTAAAAACATATTTTTATTAGGCAGGCCATTATAAGATAATACCTACAACAATGTTAGTTATTTACATTACAATGTTTTCTAGAACAAATAACGATCAATTTTTTTATAAATGTAGCACATAGATTGAGTGTATTTACTTATATGTGTTCTCGGCCCTTGACCTGCTTACAGTTTCCGAGAGACGATAAATACAACAATGTTTCTTGTATTAAGCTCAAAATTTAATATATAATGGTTGATACAGTTATAAGAAACTTGTATTATTTATAAGTGGCAGAGAGAGAGATAATCAACTTGCAATGATCCTGCAACCTCTCTCTACTTTAATGACATTCATGCATGCTTGGTTGTGGTAGCTAAAAAACTGTTAAAAGTGATTAAAACTTTTGTAAGCCTCAACTAGAGTAACAGAATTGTATGTAGCAGTCTATTATTTTGACATATAGGTTTTTGTTCAATCACCAACTTATCACTGCCATCTAGTGTATGTTTATTTAAATCTGCTATTGTTGATTATCTTGAGATTATTTAAAAAAATATTTTTTTAAATTCCAATTCATCTTAGTTAGGAATTCTTAATTCAATTTTTGCCGGCAACGCACTCGCGAGACATCCGGCATTGAGAATGTCCATTGGAGGCGGTATCGCTTAACATCAGATGAGCCTCCTGCCCGTTTGCCCCCTGTTTTATAAAAAATAATAATTGGAAAAAAAGTAACAATGTCGAGGTGAAGATTTCCTCGACAATGAATGTATAAAAAATTTCCAGCTAGTACATTCAGGGCATCGGATACTCTAGAATTAATCAAATCAACTTACCCCAACCCAATACTTTCCGATATAATTAACGCATACTTGTATGCGTGGATGTGTATGTGTGCGATAATGAACGATTATAGCGAACTAGCGTTGCTTGAGAAATGCTCGAACGCGATTCTAATTACAACCTTTAACCATTATAATAAGGTTCACAATTTGAATATTCCTTTTGGTTGTCTTAGTGTGGGTTGATGAGTCACATTTTTTTTGTTTTGTGGGTAAGGCGCGAGGGTGCGAGCGTGGGGTGGCGAAACCCCTTACTTCCAACCCCATCTTATTAATCAGTGAAGTACAGGCGCCTCTTCACATGTCTGTTTCAAGCGTCCTGCTAGAAATCGGATGTGTTGACCGCTCATGTTAATTGTTGCATTGACAATACTACCTAACTCAACCAACTCTTCATTAAAAATTCAAATAATTATATCGCTATAAAAAAAATTTCTAACATATACTAAATATAATTCGAGTAAGAATGTATTGGTAGTGTAATTGGTATGATCAGTTTCAGTTTTTATTTACACAATAAAATTCCTTCTTGGAATATAATCTCGTAGTAATATAGATGTGATACTGTGATGAGATATGAGAGTGACATTTATTCAACAGTCTTAACGCAATGCATTCATGCAACTTTGTGTGTTGCATAATTAATTTTTCAAGAAAGGCGGTAGGCGGTATCACGCTACGGCCAAATAAAAATAAAACTAATCGCACAGAGCAATTGTGCTACGTTTAAATTATAGAATATCATTGTGAGAAGCTACGGAAGTGCTATCCAATATTCTTGTATGACAATCGTGTCTGTTATAGATTTTAACATTAATTCCTTATTATACCGTATAGAGGCGTTGGCTGGCAATCTAGTCTAGTGTTAATAAAATCGCAATTGCGTGATGCTCAGTTGCTTTATAAGATTACCTTATAGGCTTTCATTGTAACATTGATAGGTTTTAATGAGAGATTGTGTGAGAAATAACACCGCTGCTAAACCACCCACTCGACAACCCTTAAAGCAGGGCAAAAGCGAAATATGAAATCATTTCTCAAGAGTTACTATCGAAACTCTTTGGTGTATTGCAAAGAGTATTTGTTTTCATTCGAAATTTGAAGTACCTAAAGAGCAAATAGCCGATATATAATAAAAGATAAAATATTTAATAAGAATGGCAACGGTTATATTTTAAAGCGAGCAACATATGTATATACAATATTTGTATCGTTCTACTATTCAGTACAAATTCAGCAATTTTAAGCAGAATTCGATATGTTGTAGATGGGAACTACAAAGCGAGCATTGATTTCAATACCATACAAACGTGGGTATAAATCAGATAGTTTATTGATTTAATTTTTTCCTGAATTGCCCATGCGGGTATGTGTGTGTGCATTCGCAACACATAATTAGTAAAGGGTCGATATTAATGAGCTGCGGGGGTGTGTGTCTACTGGAGCTTTTGTGTTCTTTTCTATAAGTCTATTGATTGTTTGGTCGATAGTTGCCGGGCTTTAATTATAGGGGCTAACTGGCTAAGTGACGCGAACACCTCGCTTGACACAGTAATGGTGGTATAAAGGGACATTTATAATCCATAATTATTCATTTGAACACGACAAAGTTTCGTTATGAGTTCTATCAAATTGAATTTGTTTGACTAAGTGTACTATTAGGTTGATTGCTGTTTAAATGTAGGTGTTATGCAATGAAAAAGCCGAAAGAATTCTAAAATCAATTTCATTGGAGCTGATGCAAGAATCTGTCAACAATAAGCCACGCTTGCCAAATCAGGTTGTCAGGCTCATCGGCAATTAGAACTATGATATAGATTTTTTGGAAAACTTTCGTATGTAAATATAAGATGAATGCACCAAGGCCTGTGCTATTATTACAACATATAGTTTATATATGACTTTTGTAATACTTTTACGTTGAAGAGACTTACTCATACAACGTTGACACTAATAATTTAATATTTGATCCCAAACGGTTTATAATGCAACGTTTTTTGTTAGTGAGTATTTTCTTTGTTAAAGAGAATGCTTACAACGAGTCAGAACCCAATACGTTTATAGGGTATCGTTGAAGATAAGCAATTTCTACTCTTCCAACTGATTTTTTTTCTCGTTAAATTTCTTATATAAGAGCGGAGTACAACATCTCAGATAAGACGCGTACAGTACTTGATATTCAAAATATAATTCAAGTCGTGTGTTCGAATCACAGCTATACATCAATAGAATTTTCTTCCTATGGGGCACCTGTTTGCCTACAAAATAAAATGTCCAAATTTATCCGTTGTACAATCTGAAGTGAAGTAATCCACTGAATTAGTATTATGAATATCAAGATGCTTTACCTTCATAAGCAATATTTGCGTGTCGAAGCCCAAACTTTGAAAGTTTCTTATCTTCGTAATAGCGTCATAATATTAACAAACTTGACGCTATACACGTCAAAATTTAACAGAAACGCGAAAACGTATCTGTATAAATACCACAAATTCCTAGAAGTGCAATAGTGTGACGTAAGCACAGTTTGCGTGCGTCGCGTAAGTGTGCCTTGGGCAAGGTCAGGGCTATCTGATCAATGGTCAACTTGTGCGGTGAAATCGATTCTATTTACGCGCTCATAGAGATCATACCTCTTTTCGTATAAACTTTTGAAAAAAATGAGTTGATTCGAATTTGGAATATAGTAACTACATTTGCTTTTAGAACTGTTCGGTTTTATTTTTCAACCTGTTATTGAATAATGACGTTTGAATTGGGAACGTAGAACGATATATGTTTTAAGTACCGCAAGTAGTTTTAAATTTTATTTAAATATGGAACTACCGGTACCAATTTGATAAAAACCTTATTAGATTCATACTGTGTTACTAAGCGAATGTTTAATAAGAAAATAGCTTTTTTCTGTTTCTAATAAATATTGTTTATAAAAAATTGGTATGCTATTAATTTAAACAAATTATATTTGCATTAAGCAAATTAAAAATGAACAATTACAGTGTACCCAATGGATCCATTTTTATATGATTTAATGTAAAACGGAACCATACAATTAATCACTATATTAATCAAACGAATTTATAAAGTTCATTGACCCATTTCCCTTAATCGATCCTTGTGACGTCATCATTTTACGCACCTTGCACTTATCGACAATACCGTTGTTTGCGGTATTTTAGTTAATGTTCTTTAACTGATTAAATCACGTCATTATCACACTTAAAACAAAACAAGCCAGCGAGTGTATTTATGGTACAGGACAAAACTTACATGAAGTTTATAAGTTTAAATAATTGCATAAGAAAAATATAGTATAGGTTGATGAATATAGTTAAAAAAAAAACAGTTATTTATGTCAATTTACAGGCAGAATCCTAGGCAAGAGACGGAGTGGGAAGCAAGAAATTTACTTCCGTCAAGTAAATTCATGGATTTTCTTATACCAGCGCAAGATATAATACATGTAGTTAACAACCGAACTCTAGTTTTAAAGGTAGTAAAGACAAATAAATCATTTTATATTTGTCACGAGAATAAATAATAACTCTTTAACCTCTTTTAAAAGTCTTTTACATAAACCATATCTTATCCTGCTAAATCGTGACTTTAGTCATTCTTTTGTATTGTATTTTGAGTTGTAATTCATGATCCGTAAGATTTGCTTTTAGTTTTTAGATTGTTTTTTATTTATATTAATATTTTATTTGAAACTAAGTTTTTTAATTGTATAACTCTGTAGTGTTACTTGTAATTGTGTTTTCTTTTACACTTCTTGAACTTTACCCTTTTGTTTGAATAATTTTTTTTTAAAGTTGTTTCCTTACTAGGGTTGCCTGGAATAGCTAGCTTGATAGCAATAAAGCGCTTTTTGTGTCTCGAATAATTTATGTTACTAGTTTTTATTTGTAGTGTAACCAATATTAAATAAATACATAATAACTCAGTTTTCGACAAGACAAGAAATAACATTCGTTATGAGATCCTCATAAATATCTTCATAAATTATAAATTCTTTAGGGTGACGTATAAATCGATACACTAGCAGGGGTGGCAGATTCTTGTGGGGCAGAAAAAAGCGAAAAGCAATCAGTGTGTCGTAATTAGTGGGTATAGGGTGCGTTGCCATGGCAACGGCGTCCATACTCGGCTAACCCGTGGTGTTAATTTCCAGCCAAATTAATCGAATCAAACTATCGTATCGATTTTCTTATGTGTACTTGTGACAGGAGCTTTGTAGAAATATATTGTATTGAAAGACTTTAGACTATAAGACGTCTCCAGTGTGGGATTCTGTTTGGGACTTGGGATATTTTAAAATTAGTATTACATATCTATTAATTTAATTACTTTTTTAATGTGATTATACTTTGGGTCTAAGTTGTAATAATAATATAGTAAATACATGTTGATCAATTGCTTAGGGATGACGCAGCTGTTAGGGATTTTTTCGGTCACCTTGACTAGATTATCTAAAAAAAATATACAAGTATTTTTATTAGAAGATTTTAGGTGCTAAAATTCATCTACATTAATGCGTTTATAGTTCACCTTGTTTAGTATATTAATCTTTTAATTATTTTAAAAAGTAGCTACAATTTTCCGGATATAAAAAATATGATTAAGCTTTATTTACGCAATTTTATTATTATTTAATAACCTATGCCATATATAGCCATATAAAATATGCCAACTTATACGACTATTATCAGTCCTATTAAAAGTAAGTCATCGATATACACGAAGCTTAACTAACATACATTAAACATATTTGCTGGACATTCCAGTATTAATACATTCTAATAGTAAAAACTTTGCCCATTTTTTTAAGTTTTTGCGTTGCATTACAAACGTACACATCTTTCTTCTTTATACTACTTTTATACTATATTTATATAGTAAAACTTTCGAGCCGCATTAGAAGTTGCAGTAGAAAATTATATTACACGCAATTTTAACATTGAAATCAAGACGGTCTGCGGTCTAACAAAAATGAAAGGACGTTTTTGTGCTGTTCCAAAGTTCGATAATTTATTGCCGAAATAATATAATTATGGTCTGACGGATTGGCTGTGAGCGGAAATTCCAAATTATCGAAGAAATTAAAGCGGAAACATTTGGCCACCGCCGCTAGCAAGATGGCGCGCGATTATATTGTCTGTCCAATTTATGAATAACAATAATTACAAACCTAATTATTTGTTTACGCTATAATAACGAAGCCCCGAATACTTAGAAGTAACTTTTTAAAGCTATATCAAATAGTATAATCTTTAGACAAAAAGACAAATAGCAAACTGAACTGGAGTGTCACAATGCACTGGAGGCAATAAGCTTGACAGAGTGGATAAAGGGACACAGTGGATGGATCTCTCGGCAATGGTGCTTTCGACAAATTTGCGAGTAGAGCCCCGTAATGATGCCTGCTGCCCGTATCCGCTCCTACCCTTGCCCTTCTCGCAAGTGGGAACCTGAATCCGCCAAAGATATGCAGAACTCCAACATCAACGATGGTCGCGAAGCACGGACTGCAGATAGTAAAGAGCCAGCAGGTAAGCTGCTAATGACAAGGCGACTTTAAAAACCTAAATAGAACTAATCTCAAAACAATGATAGGCAATTACGGGTCATCATTTTGTCCTAGGCGTGACATACAGCCCCATGGGCAGTGGCTGTTTCAGCGCAGAGAAATCAGTCACCCTTCCAATCACATAGTTCTTGAATGTGAGGCTGTGGCTAAACAACGTGCAGTAATCCTCGAAACAGCGAGGTCGCTCCGTGAAGCGTGCAACGTGCCCAGGAGGCTTCTGTACCTAAGTGCGGAAACTGAGTCCACAAACCATAACCATACACTTATACTAGTCAAGTAAAGCATCAATCCAGTTGCACAATTTTAAGTAGAGTACACTTTCTCTCGTTTCATCAACACAGTAACACAGTTCGATAGAAAAAAGTAAAGGTTATCTAAAGAGTAAATCTTTAAATCATTCCAGACGCAAAACCATCCTGTTCGTTTCAGTACCTAGTTAGTAAACTATTTTAATATTAATGAATGCCTGGATTAAATACATATATTTTACTTATACGCACCTCGACATAGTTGAAACATATTAAACGTGCCATCCGTCTTCAGTCACCGCTCACAAACAGTCAAAATAAGCACAATTTTATCTGATAACACGTTAAAGTGTTACTTTAAACTATTAACTGAAATAAAAGTATACGTTTAAATGAAATATTAATTGCTTTTAATATTCAGCAACATATAAAAATAAATCACTCAGAACAACGTGAAATACTTTTCCTAAACAAAGGAGCATTGTGTATGCAAAAATGCATTCTGTAAATATTTTTCGTCGCCTACCATTCACGACGATTTTTTATATCAGAGCGATGTATCGATAAAATATCGGAACCGTGTAGAGCGATCACGATTGCTTTTTTAACTAAGGAAACAAGCTGTGTCGGCATTCAGTCCGCTCATAGTAGCCATACCAGGTTTCTTTTATAATAAATGTCAATTATATTGAGCATAACCAACATTCTTTATTTGATTTATCGTTTCTGCCTCAATTTGTACACGAAATGACATTATGACGTCTTTATTTATTTTCATCGATTAAGCCAAATGCAAATATTTTTTGTTAACGATACTTTCCCGAGCCAACGGCCTCTATTTAAATGCATTTTGGCATTAAGACAAAATAATGGCCCATTTGTAAACACTATAGGAATACAGAATAAGCCGTAGATACCCATATATCTGTGCCAAATGTGCCTAAGTGTTGCAAGATTTTACAATTTACGGTTCCACATGTAATAGAATCTAATTGACCAACATTATATTCATTGAACAGTAGGTTTTATGCATTCGATGAGGTGAAAGTTGACAAGATTTATTGCGAACCCTTTAAGATTTCAAACGCCTACTGGGGACAAGTTTTTACTAAAAGATTGTTAGTATATTAATATGAATCAGCGAGCCTGAATCCTGATTGGAATATCTCACATCTCAAATAATTCTCCTCACTTCGGGTTTTCGAATCCCAATAAATCAGTTTAGAGCCTAATTAAAAATTCACCCGTATGCAAAACGATTGCATCTCGACGTTTACGATATTTCGTCGGTCATTCGCACATGCATAAACTTTCTAATTTGCAGCCGAGCAGATAAAGTGGCCGAACAATAAAAACAACACCTCGAGAAAACTATAAAATTATATTGCGAACTGTCAATGTTCAATTTTGTTCTGACCACACCCGAAACCCGGCTGATACCCGAGCCTTAATGTCTGTCAAAGAGGCAATTAAAGATGTTTGATGTCGTAATAAAACGTTCACTTAATTTCATCTCCGGATATGGAATTAGCATTTTTACATCACACTTGCTTTACCGATGTGTGAATTTATTATTTTTTTAAACGGCCGCTATCAATTTTATTTACTACCACAAATTAAATACATTAACGTTAATAGGGCTATTATTATCGAAGGGAGAATGCAAAAAAGTAAAAATATAAATGAATTTATTCTTATTGGGTAAAACAAGATTAAAAAGGTTTATTTACCTTCGTCTTAGAACTAATCGGAAATAAAATATTCACCCGCGAACTCTTGGAAATTGCGATTTAACCTTTCCGAGGCCAGTAATTTATTTTTAAAGCTCGTAAAATCTCACTCTTTAAGCAATAAAAGTAACATTGGAACTGAGTTAGTAACTCGGGCCTCGATTATGGCGTTCGTTAAAGCCATCGCATTCAGAAATCACTTGTAAACATTGTGACACTAAGAACTGACGTCAGGTTTACGCTTAAAACGCTGATAGCGACTGGCTAACCGTATTTACATACATTAGACCGAAACTAGTCACGCTCGCTTTTCAAAATAAACACTTGCCGCACGCGAAAAATTTCTAGAGCGCATTTTTGCATAACACGCAAGTATTTCACATAACCTTAACGATAACAAACGAAACAAAAACTGCGAGGGTGAGATGAGAAAAGTTACTTCAAGAATATACGGAAGTTAATTAGAAGTGGAACGAAAAACAACCGTAACTGGTGCCGAAGTTGGCCGTTCTAGTGCGGCCAATGGTACAAGGCACCCACACAGCGGCGGCCCTCACCACCGCACCTAGCATTTGCATACCGCCCGCCCAGGCGCGCGCCGACGCCCAGCCTGAGCGACAGGGACGGAATACGATACGCAAATTTGACACTGCATTCCGAATTAGAATTTTAAATTTTTAATCTCTCAAAATTGAAGACAATCGCAGCTTCTATAACATTCAAATATCGAATGCGGGGAGTAAAGTTTGTAATATCAATTCTTGAGTTTGTTGTCGTTGGTACGCAAATTAGACTGCGCGGCGCATGGAAAAGGATGAAAATAAATTTATCACCGTCGTCGGAGAAACGACACCGGATGAGATTTTTAGAAGATGTGTATGAATGGAGGTGAGGGATGTGATCATAATTACTTCACGTACACCTGATAGATTGTATACGTTTAGGTATCATACAAAACTCCTGAATATTGATGCAGAACTTATGTACGTTTGATTCAACACTAAGTGTCTCGCCTTAATGAAAACACACAACAGACAAGAACATTGTAATTACGAGGACTACAAGATTTATTACACAAGGATAGGAAACTAAGCACACGTGACCGAAGTCTGTATGCGAAGTTAATTGCGAAACTAAATTAATACGAAGAAAACTATATCTTATTTTTATAGAAATTCATGCGAATTTTCCGTGTTTATTTTCGCTTGAGACGTTGCTCGGTCGTTGTAGCATGTGCATATGCATTGCATAGACGTGTGAGGGCACAGCTACAGAACATGTAGTTAATTTTTGCGCAAAGCTTGTGGGAGCGAGATGGCTGCTCATTTACAAGTAGTTTGCCTAAGTGCGAACGAGATGGAGACGTTGGGGGTTAATTAATGAACGTGGAAGCTTGTGCTCTTTATTGCTTTCGTGGCTGGACGCTAAGACGTCGACGCTTAAGTTTTCCCAGCAAAATAGTGCCATGAAAATTTTCCGATAATATCATGCTTGCTAAGGAAAATGTAAAATTCATTAAGCTGGCGAATTGAATTAGTTTTCTTACGCTGAGTTTAATTAAATTCATTCTGTAGAGTTCGTTTTATGTGCTATACCTAACTACAAATATATCAAGTTAGAATCATCATTCACCATTAACAGTGCCAACTGACAAAATTTCCAATATGAAAATTAATTTCTAATATCGACCTACTACCTACCTACCTTTGGTTATCAAAGTACTAAAAGAACAAGCATTTAAAAACAGATCTAAAACAGTTGTATCAAATATGAAACAAGACTTTGCCTTGCCATGTGAGGCCTGTTATATTTAATTAATTGATTCAAATATAAATGTTTAATTTATTACAACTAAATATGTCTGCATATATATTTCGCTACATTGTATAGGAAATAAGCTTTTAGTAATGAATATTCAAAGCTAGCATAGACAATGTACTTCTTAATAAAAGTTTAAAAATATTAATAACCATAAGTTCAATGGAAACAAAGCACTCTCAAATACACAATATACTATAGCCATGAAGATAGTATAGTAAACGCTTAATGTGGTGGATGTTTTCTTAATTTCATCTCTGCGTGAGGGTAGCGGTTAAGAAATTAACAGAATGCCGGCGCGTCTGTGAGCCACTTAGACGAACGTCAGATTAGGAACTAACGCCAAGTGTAGCTATACTTCTAAACTGCTTTATTTCGCGCCAAACAATAAGAAGAAAGTAAGGAAATCAATTATTTAATTAATAATAGGACAGAATAATTTTTATGAAGCCTCTAAAGAGGCAGATTTTGGTCTGGACTGCGTCTGTAATCTACATATGGGTAATCGTTTTGTATGTAAGTTCGATGTAGTTCTTTCAAAATCCGTAGCGCTGATAATCTTGGTATAGCGGGGGAAAAATCTCATTATTGAGATCAGGGTCCCAGTATTTTAAGTTACAGAGTAAGGGCTCTGTCAGATCTTTAAACTACTACACACTTAGTACATTGTTATCCTGCATAACATTTACCTATTTAAATATATGTATCATTATATATCTATGTTTGGTACTATTTAAGTGGAAACATTTCCGTATGCAGGAGCTTGACCAAACAGTCAGATTAACGTCAACCTATAAACATAATAATACAACAAAAATTTAAAACAATGGAAGAAAAAATTAAATAAAGGTAAACCTATAGCTTTGCTTTGTATGGTATGCGACCTAATCTTTGTAAATGGTTTTTGTTCTAATAAGATCTTAAGGTCTGTTAATTGGAACTATAATACTTTATATTGTTTTCTGTCAGGACTATAGTTTAGGTTCTACTAACAAAAACACTTAAAAAAATAAATTTTATTAATTTTCGCGAGTATTATTATCAAGTCGATCGTAATAAAATTAAAAAAAAAACTATTAAATTCATCCAAAGTCCCAAAATAATGATTATTATTGACGTTTCGCCGCGGGCAGAGTTGAAGGGGGACTGCAATCGAATGTCAAGTTCAATAGTATGTATCGGTAGAAGTTTATTGTCAAAGTCAAAGAAAACTTTGTTTCAAATTACCTTTAAACAATACATTTTTTTGCAATGTATTTTTTTTACGTTGCTCTTGAGTTCTACCGATTTCAAAGAACTTAGTATATTCGATATCTAATATCTACATATAACGTCCTATGTATGTTTCAAATACTCATAAAGTAAATACAAGTTTTTTTGCCACGCACCACTACAATGTGGAACCAGCTGTCTACTGAAGTATTTCCGAACCAATTCGACTTAGAGTTCTTCTAGAAAAGAGCGTACCCATTCTTAGGTAACGCACTTTCGAGTCTTCTAGCAATATGAGTGTCCATGGGCACTCAACAATAAGTGAGCCTTCTGCCCGTTTGCCTCCTCCTTTCATATTTAAAAAAAATCAAAAATTCTTTAGATATAGTTAACAATTTCTCACATCATTCTATTTGTAAAAGTTTCTTACATACACAAAAACTTAACAAATTTTTGTTGACACACAATTACATCATATTCACAATGTTTTAGAACATTCTACTAGATAAGGAAGAAAAAAAATATCTGAATATTGCATGTATAAAGTATTTTATACTTCTATGTATATAACGAATAATTTCAAAAATATTACACTGTTTGGAAATACTCCTAAAGCAGAATGTTTACTTCGATACGTACTATACGTTATGTGTATGAAAACAGCTGAGTGTCGAAGTGTAAGTTATCCGTAGCAACCCTAACGCGGGGTTTGGTAAACGGACGTCACCCTTAAGGATTAGCGAGGGCTATAGGATTACCACATTGTCCGCAAATGAAGAATTACTGATTACATCCATGTTATAACTTTGCTTATTAACTTACTTATGTTATATTTATGCGAAAGTGTTGTGCTATTATATTAGACTTTAGGTCATTACGGACCAAATTTGCTTGCATAACATTTGGATGGGGCCAATTTTGTTTCCCAAAAATGTATTAAATAACACTTGTTATAAACAAATGAACTTCTACGTTATTAATAGTAACTTTAAGGATTAGAGAGACTAATATACTTTATTGTTAGAATAATACTAAATTTGATCTTCCAATAATACAAATATTAATAAACGCCTCGGGATGTATTAATTAATATCATTCAAATGCTCCGCATAGCATTTATAAAGAATCGCAAAACCCCTTAGCTCTGACCGGTACTAACTACATGCTATTAAGTAAACATTCCGTATTCGCACTCCTCTGATCTATAACAAATCATACTCATTACTTACTCATTCAAAATAATCCAAACAAAACGCTCTTCCGTTGCGACACTTTGCAGAGCGATTAATTTAACATATTCAAGTTCATATTTCACGTAACTCCCGCATCGCACGCCGTTAATGACGTTTAAATAAATTTTCAACTTTTGTTTACACTTCAGATACGAAACGTCACATGTATCCGAGTTTTGACAGATCATAAAGTATGAACACAGGCACAGTTACATTTACATATGCAGTGCGCACGTGATCTCAGCGCTTTCGCGATGACTTCTCCGCGGTTTTTACTTTGTTTTCATGAATTTTTCGTACGGTTTTCAGCTCGTTTTTCGTGTGTCCATCACACAGTTTGCGATAGTACTGACCACAGCTTAGGGCGCCGGCCACGCGTCGATGTGTGCGTCCGTGAGCTTTCTGCACGCGGTCTTGGAGCTTAAACGAGTGGGGTGTGCGTATGTGAGTGTATAAAGTTTACTTGTACAAGTATAAGGCTAGACTCATTGACTGCGGCCCTTATTGTATGAATGTGGAAAAATTATAGCGTCGAGCGATGTTTTGCCTGAAACTGCGATGAGTATTGTTTATGGTCACGGTGTTAGAGGCACTTAAGACTCCCAATTTGCTGAGGACATTAATGTCCACTCGCATTGTCTTTTGAGATATTATTTCACATAAATTAGGGCGATTAAAGTGTCCGTTAGTGGCAAGAGATTTAGTTACATTAAAAAAACTATTGCAGTATTTCATTACACTTCAGAACATAAATGTTACCTCACTACATCTTTCAACTTAGCCACTTTACTTTCACTCAATCACTTTGCATTAATTTTAGTGTAAATACAATTTAGGAAAATGTCAAACATAATTTCGTTTTTAATGAACACACTGTAGTCAAGGATATAAAACTACTTAAGACACCAATTAGGCTAAAATTTTCAAGTCTCAGCGTGAACATACATGTCAAAACATTTTTTGTCCAAGTCTCAACTCTGTTGATTCGTGCTACTTAGATAACAAGTGTGAATTGAGGTAATGTGCGTAGCAACGCTACGATGTTTGGAACTACGATGAATTGTAGACCATGTAAATGAACTAATCAAGTAACAGGAAAAAAAATTGTTTTCTTTCCAATTTGCAGTTAACGTACAAAATGTAAGGCGAAGTTCACGAACGACGATTCTTCACTGATCAAGTTACATAGTGTTATTTTTCTACAAACAATGGATGTATTATAATGGTTATTAAATTTATCGTGTCATATTAAGTGGTCATAATAATAATCGATCTGATTTTCTTAAAGTAGCAATACTTTAAAATAATCAAAGTTCCAGAATATAGCAATATATTTTTTAGTCATAGATTTAACCACAGAATATAATGGTTTTACACATTTACACTCAGTCTCAGTCATGATTATGTGAGTAATTCTCTCGCGTTGTGCCAATACTACTGAGAGCTGAGTGTTGCATTGACTGCGATACTATATCGCAAGAAGTATTTAGGGCAATATCTTCGGCAGCGGCAAGGCCTCAGTGTAAATGTGGTATAATGGATACTACTTACATCTATCACTATCAATTTAAAACTGAAAACATTTTTCAAAATTGTCTAAAATTATATCGTTTATTAGTAAATCATAGCATTCAAATATAGTGTTTACAATTAAAATTATTGCCCATAGCCAAAGAAACCTAAGTTGCATATGGACAATAATTTTAATTGTAATCTATGCCGTTTTTACTTTATAAGTTATTTACATAGTTATTGGATATTTGCCTATAAATAAATAAATGGAACGAAAGCCCCTAACAAAGCTCCTTGCTTCATATTGGAAACAAAATCACTATCACCAAGATCTACGCTATTCATGTTTACTTCATATCTGTATCGAAACGAGATGAGGCGAAGTGAGATTTATGATTCAGAAAAATCTCTTAATGGACCAGCGCATGCTCATACAAGATAAATGTGCAATTTTAACTTTGAGAATGCAAGCGCTAAGTTTTGACTCGGATGATATATGTATTTTTGTGTGTGATGGTTGATTGTTTTGTTAGTGTTTCAGAATTGTTTAAAGTGTATTAAACCTAATGCATATAATAAAAGCTGTTCACAAGTTGTTTGTCTGATCAATAGATTTGTATTGAATAATACTTATATTGGATATTTTTATATCCTATTATATATCTATTATATATTATATTATACATCATCTACGCTGTGTACCACAGATAACTAATTACTAAGAAGCGGTCATAATGTGAAAGTCTTGGAAGATGTCCAGTCATTTGTTGATTTTCCAGGTATCTAGGTTTCCTTATTCTTAAATATAACTATGAGCAACGCTTGCAACTGTTAATCGTTCTATATACTAAAACTATTTACATAAGCTTATTAAATTTAAAATCGAAATCGTTCTTACTTTACCGTAATTGTCATATATTTTATATAATAATAATATACGGATTATAACTTTAGTGTAGAAAATGCATTCTGTGTTATGTGGTGAAGTTTTAATAAATAAATAAACCTTAAATAAATATTCACTTACCTAAAATCGATTATTAATTTACAATTTTAAGGAAGACTTCCAGTAAAATGAAGCCAATAATAAAAATTAAATAATTATTTTAGACCGCAATTGCACAATATTAAGACCGGCTTGTTTGTATGGATGTTATTCATAGTATACCGTGTAATTATTCCTACTTATGTTATGACGTCATTCCAGTTTATACACACAATACGCAAGTACGCAATAATTATAAGTTAGCCGATTTAATTATATGCATATGGAGGGATACCGCCCAACATTCAGTCTTGAGTACCTGTCTTCTTGAAAAGGCTTTTGTTTATGCCTCTATGAGAACGATTTAATGAATGAATGATTGACGGTCCCAAATGGAATACGTAATTAAGTTCTTTATTCGGTCAAAACAAAAAGGACGAGATAACTCGTACGTACCTCAATATTGTTCATATACATACATAGGGTAGTCATCAAGCAGTGGGTCCGGTGAAAGGCCAAATACAGCAGCTTTTTGATAGTGTACTAGCACTAGAGGAAGTTTTTAAGGGTATTCCTGATGTTAGTCTCACAAAGTCCAGAAGTGGATAGACCAGATTAAGGAAACAGCTGGTACATGGCAGAGAGTGGCACAGTGCAGACAGGAATGGCGTGATTCGGATAAGGCATTTGCGATAAAAAGGGAACACTATATAGAAATTTAAATGTATTTAAATGTAGAGTATCTAAATGAAACATAATTAACATTAGAGTTGCGAGGGATATATTATTATAATTAGGTATTCTAATAACGTAAAATACGTGTAAAATTACATTCTCTAACAATCTTAAACAAAATCTTCTCAACCTGTCCTATGCTGGAACGGAAAGTATCAACAATTGTTTTATTAAAAAGTAAATGTTATGTAGAAATTATTATGGCAATTACCGTTAATATGTCAAAGGAAGACATGGGCGCTCACCATTTAACATCAGTTGAGCCTCCTGCCCGTATACCCCCTATAAAAAGTCAAATAAGAAACCTAGTTCCCTCTTTATTATGTATAGTAAGAGATTTTACTTTTCTTTCCGTGTTCAAAATGTTAACATATATGGTTTTCATTACATCTAGAGGATTATCTAGTGTTGGTCTAGTGACTTAAACGTGTGACTTTCATTTCTGTTCGTTCTAATCACGTGCACAAACGGAATTTCCTTTACAGTGAATATTGCATGTCCAATAACCAAAATCGATGACTTGTCTTAGACATATAGAAACCTACTTGTCCATAAAATAAAAAGAATATTGGTATGCCATCTGAATCCAAGACCCATGTAAAGCCTCCGAATTGCTGTTATTATTAAATGGCAGCTCATTTCGTGACTTACCAATAAGTGTGATATTCCGAACTATTCAAGTAAAACGGTTATGTTTTTTATCAAGATATTCATTTTCACTGGGCATTCAATTATGAACGGACGATAAAATTCCCAAATAAAGTGTAAAGCAACCCTATCCCGATTATAGAAAACAGGTAATGAGTATAATCATTATAATGTCCACCGAACCCGTTACAAAAATTAAATCGGCCATATGGCGAACGGAAGCTTGTATCGTCTGTCAGCCCTTTAATATTGTAATGAAGACTAAGAAATACCTTAGTGGGCATTACAAAGGGCACAATGAGATACAAGATGACGGCCCATCCGGGCTCATTTTGTTTTGTTGGCTTGGGTGATAAGTATTTTGAATTATGCCGGATTTAGTGTTGCCTTGGGACGGCTGTTGTAGGTGTCATGTGTGTGACTCAATTTTAAATCGTGACTTATATACAAAAGTAATTAATATTTTTTTGTTTTGTTTTTGGAATACGTTGAAGAACCGTAATTTTGCTTTTACAGAAGCAGTTTATTATTGGTTTGATTTGGCTTCCGATATGATGTTTCCCTCACAATGTATTTCTTGTACACACTGGCAGAAGGACTCAACCACAGGATCTCAGGTTCAGAATTATACCCTTAAACACTGTATTGTTATGCATACATAACGATCATTTTATGTAAATAAAGACTTTATGAATTAAATCTCAATAAATTATAAAGGACCTTTGTCTATAGAAACACTTAGTTTTTCACAAACTTCAATAAAATTCTTTAAGTATAAACAATATTGAATACCCAAGCATTTGTTTTGCTCTTGCATCTACTGAGATATTAAAAATAAAATACATATTTAAGACCAATTTTAAAGCCAGCAATAAATAAACAATATTTATTGAATCGCTAAGCTGCAAATAATTCGATTATGACGTTAATTCTGAGTGTTTTATTTCGACATGTTTTATTAGTATCTAGCGATATTTTCTCAGCGAAGTACTAAATAAAAGTCATATTTAAAATATAAGGTATTAGTTCTGTTTAAGAATGGAATGCTTTAGTGCGTAACACGGACAATCGCGACCCAAACAGTTTTACAGCGAGCGGTTAAAAGGCAAGTTAACTGGGGTGCTTTTACACCGTACTGTAACAATAACATTATATGAAAAATAACATTAACTTGAGTATTAATTGTAATTGTTGTTAATTTTATTATTAATTTATTAATTTCCTCTTTCATCATTAAGTGCTAAACAGTGAGTGAAAAAATAGAACACAAAAACGGAGTGTCTTCACTTTGAAAGAGACTGTAAATAGTGTTATTGGACACTTCCTTATGTTAAAAATCCTTTTTAGTAAATTAGGTTAGACTTAAATTACTTATTAGTCTTAAGTTAGGCTAGATTGTAATGTTGTATGATGTCTTCGTAAAGGCACATGTAAAAAATCTAGAAACTATGTAGGTTCAGAAAATTTTAAATGCTG
Organism: Pieris brassicae; assembly: GCF_905147105.1. Taxonomy (NCBI): domain Eukaryota; kingdom Metazoa; phylum Arthropoda; class Insecta; order Lepidoptera; family Pieridae; genus Pieris; species Pieris brassicae. The sequence continues at coordinate 4,133,534 of NC_059669.1, forward strand.
TATATTTGATTGTTATGTTTAGGTTTTAAATATTAAATTAATAACTTGAATTATATAAATATGTTAAATGTATCGTATTTCTTCAAATTAATCATTAAAACATGTTTTTGTGTAAATGTTTTGCTACACCTCTTCGAAAATTGTACCAGTATATAGTATAAAATATTTTCAAATAATTTTCGCTTTTTTAGGAGTCAAAGAAGTTAAGGGACGTTTTTGAAGTATTTACTATTCAACTCGATTTATATAATCAAAATTAAGGAGTGACCCAAAAAAATATTTGGCCTTATATTAAGGTGATATAAACAAACAATTTAATTATAACTAAAGTTTAGTGCGGTATTTGTTACTATAGTTACCATTACATGAAAATAACACCGTACATTTTAATAACATTATGAAAATCACAAGTAGTTATTGCAAAACTTGTTTTAACTAATAAAATATGTGGGTCATAATTAGCTGTTTATTAAATTATATTGTATAGTAACTTACCATTGTAACCTGATAGTTCTATAATTAAATCGAACAGATATTTTTAGAGTGATTCACATAAAAATTTTATTACGCATAGGTCTGACAACAGGCCACCTTTAAAATTGAAAGTGACGTAAGTGCCGTTTTAGTGCGCGTTCGCCGAGCGAAAGTCGTAAATCAAAGTTTTAGTGGCGAAATGTTGGGATGCGCAGGCCACTGGGGTGGCCGCAGTCGAAGATTTTTAAGACGAAAAAAAATTAAAGAAACAATACAACAATGTCCATTTGTTGGCAACATTGGACATTGTTCGGACTGTCGAATGGTAAAAATACTGAGCGGTAATGGCAAAATGAGTTACGCGTGCTTCAGAACTGACTTTGTTTTGTGTGACTGTGTGAATGCTTGAATTGCAGTAGCCTTATGTTTATGACTAACACCATAACATCATTTACATAGATTATAAAATACCATATATTGTCTTTGTAACTAAAATTTTTCGTATCAAAGGGAAATCAAACAATCATAATATATGTATGGCTCTTAAGCTTATCGATTTGATTTTCATAGTAATATTTATAAGCAAGATGCACAGCAGGCCTACGATGTTTATTGTTTGTTTTGATGCAATATTACAAGCATAGTGTATCATTTCAGTATCTGCCATTGCACCTTCATCGCAGAAAACAGAATCACAGAATTTTAATCTGTTATCTCCATTGCATTCCAGTCCAGCGGTTGTAACGACACAATAAATGTATTTTATAAGCGCTCACACTTAACGTTTATATCGCCTTATAAGTAGATCGAGAAATAATAAAACTAAGAGCGAACATCAAGAAAGCAATAACATCATTATCATAGCAAGTCCGCCATCTCTTTCCGATAGGTCTCACCCCTCCCTTGGCCCCGCCCACATATCGCCTCTGTCACCTGAATATCTCGAAACATTACACATATGCAAAATTCGCGCTCGCATCTCTCAAGCGTACAGCATCACGCACACAGGCGCCAGAATGCAACCCTGAGCGACTCCCGTGTTGCGAGTATAAATCTGCGAGATAAAAATTGTGCTATATTACGTCCTAGTGTGCCGTGGACGTCTTTTTTGCTGAGATACTAGCCCGTAGGCGTGCCTAGTGAGTTGTTTGCACCTCGAACAGTGGTCGATATTTTACAATGCCGTGTCATCGACACGACGCAGGCTGAAATATTGCGAGAGCTAGGGTTATCTCTATGGAATGCGAACTTTTCTGTTTCTGACGCTACTAATGCGATATGCATGTCCCCGTATTATGTTATTTATGTAAAAATAAGGTTTAATGTATTGAAATGTTACTTTGCAGTTTTGTGCTGAAAGTTTCTCGTGAATCAGAATTTTGTTGCGAGTTGCGTTTGTGTTTAGCTTGTATACGAATATGTACGAGTTTGTCAAACTTGTATTTAGACATCAGACAGTAAATTTTATATTTGTAAATCGAAAGATTGATTTAACACCATAATTAAATCAAGCTGGAATCGAACGAAAATCGCCGAATCTCGAATCATAACTTCCATATCCCAATTCCTGCCTTATGCTTGGATTTTTATCTTATTATTTTTGAATTGAAAAATTAATTTACTCAGTTCTCAAATCAAGGGTGTAGAATGGACGAGAAGAACTGGCAAAAATCTTCCATAGTAATCTTAAAACATTTAGTAAGGAACTGTTACCAATATTGCTTCTTATTCTCAGGCAATTATGTCAATGAAAAATCAAGTAAAACCAACGTTTCACCTGTGTATTTTACGTCAACAAGTTGTAAGTGGGAGATCAATTACATTACCTATTTGCTAAAGTCAAAACACGTTTTTACGTGTCGAAGTGTATACTTTTGTATACAATGTCATGCCACCCAACCATTACCACATACAACTAGTGATACACATTCACAACTATAAGCAATTATAAGAAACAATGTATTGCAACAATTTTTCGTCCATCCGTTCTATTTTGAATGCGTCCCTTAACTATTTCAGTCACGGCGAGCGATAATTGTCGTCATTGTATGTGTAACAGTAATTCACTATAATTACAGTGATTTCACATATTGTTCAATGAATGCCATATTTTTGATGACAGATGTACGTAATTATTAATTTGAGTTGCGAAACTAAAATCCTCCACAAAGTCCCGTTGTTTTTGTAAATGCTCATTATACATCTATATATGTTAATTTAACCTGTCTTAAAGTTGGTGTATTAGCCATTTATAAACAACATATTGCTTCTGTATTAGGTTAGTTTTTACTTAAAGGATGTGGTACTTCATGAAAAGGTCTAACTCTTAAAAGGCCAGTAATGCCCTTGCGAGCTATCTGGAATTGAGTGTCCATGGGCGGCGGTAGCACATAACATGAGATGAGCCTGCCCGTTTGCAGTTTGATAAAAAATACCCGTTCGTAATTGTTGTTCTCAAATTTTCATCTTTGAAGTAAAACTTCTTTATCGGTGTTGGAAAAAAAATTACCCTCACATTTTTCAGTTACGCGTCACATTTTTCCGTTACACGTTTTCTTTACCCTACCACGGTTGATTCGAAGAGATTCGAAGCCATAATACTTAAAGTATATAATAACGATAACAATGATAGTAATAATTCTATTACAATTGATGAAATTCTGTAATAATCTTAGTAGTAATAAGGTAAAATTAAATAATTGAATTATTTGTTTTCATGTCTATGATAATAAAAGCCTTTTATTTAACCAATTTCTGTAAAGTTGTATATAGTAGATCATTTATCGAAAAATATGTCCACATTCTTACGTGTGTACACTAGTACAGGCACACATTTTTTTTCTAATAGGTCAACCTGTTGTAAGGCACGCGGGTTTCCTCGAGATACTCTCCATCGCACACATGAAACACTCACAAAAAAGAAGTTTTACTTTATATGTGTGTGTGTGTACACGCACGTATTTTTTTTGTATGGTATGGCTAGCCGTTGGATGCTCTTGCGTCTTGATCTAGATTTCCGTCATTCGTCACCTTAGTTTTAGATTTGCTATATATACTATTTTGCAGATTTACCGCAAACATAAAAACCGTATTTAATGCTCAAACATGATCGTCATGAAAACGATTAATAACAAAAGACAAGCCTTGATAACTTTGTTCATAATTACATATGATGACTGTACTTATGTGTAATTTCATTCCGTAATTATAATATTTAGATAAACCGTAGCGCACTCTACCTCAATGATTACGTCCGCTAACCGTTCCTGTAATTAAACCTTTTAATAAATATCCCCCTAAGCGATGTTTTCATTCACGACCTCCGGTACTGTTTGTATTGTGTGATTAATTATTATATCTCTATTAACTATGTAGTTGTTGAGCTAAAGTAAATCTAAAGTATTTAAGAGAGAAACATAAAGAATAGATTATAGAAGATAAGTATGGATGGGACGGTACATACATGGTCTGTTTAATTTTTTTAGACTCGCTTGTGTGGACTAATAGGCTTAAAAAGCTTCAATTTGTACGTAATACCAAGCAACGACGAAAATGAGTGAAGTAACATTAGAAATGCTTTGAATTAAACTTTGTTTGATTAATGAACTGATGTATTGAACTATAAACTCATAATAGTTCAATACATCACACCAGTGATTCGGTTATTCAGTATACTAATAAGGAGCACATTTAGAATAATTTTACCGATGTTAGTCCTTATAATATAATAGTGGAAAAAAATTACACTGTTCTGAACTTGAAGACAAAGCAAAAAAAATACCTAGGAAAAATTTCTTTCACTACACAGCCAATAGATAATCGGCCGATTTCTATACTCGATCTATAATCTAAAATTATTTCCAAAACAGACCTTTTTTGATCGAGAATCTGTATTTCAATATGACAATCGCTGCTTTGAAATCCTTGTAAAACAAGGATTGATCGTCCCTCATGTAGTTTCGTTTTACGCCTTGCTCTTATTTGTGAGGAACTATAGCACTACTTCAAGACGTCATTATTTATATACAACGTATATATTCAATGTAAAATTATAACAATTATTATATAACAGTATATTAAATTGCGAGTAACAGCTGTAAAATACTTTAACAGCAGAATTTACTTTGTTTTTCTAATTCGATATAATTTTAGAATTATTTTATTGGAAAGCGCCGATCTGTGATTTTCATACAAATATCAACACAAATCCGATACGTCCTCCAGAACATGGTTATACAAAAACAGATTGACTATCAATCCATCGATCGCTTATTGAAAAGTAGTTAGGAATAAAATATCAATTTCTAATAGTAAAAATTGGATTGGAGTATAGATCCAGAACAAAATCCAATACGCGTTTGACTCAACGGTGCCAAGCTACGTTCACAAAGTCTCGACCAAATCTTACCCAATATAAGGAGCGTGTGTCTAGTAAATCACAATCACCACGTTCTTAGTCAAGAGTAGATTCATAGCTTGAAGTAATTTAAGTCAATCTCAGTCCACGTCACGCTTTTTAAATGAGCAAACGCACTAATTACTGTGCACGACGACAATTTATTTCTCATTAGCCACAGTGCGGTGGCCTTCCACGGATTTCGGTCGCCCACCTCGATATTATTTTAATTTCGCTAATAACACTTTAATTACAAAGCGCACCGAGGCCATTCTGTGCGTTTATAATGAATTTTTATCTGATGTTTGATTATGTTGAAATTGTTTATTGCATCGCTTTTTGTTATGATTTTATATGCAATTTGAAAATGGAATCTTTATTTGATTTAAGCGTAATTGTAGATTATTTATTTAAATAAAATAACGTTAAAATGGAGAAGGTGTACCTACATACCAGAATTTGTATGTAAGGTATACAGTAAACATTTTTCTGTTAATTTGATGATCTGGTTCAACTCGCATTGCTTAGATTATATTTTATATTATTAAACGAAACTTATAGGCTTACTCTTGAAGACTTAGTTAAGCCAGACTTGAAATAAGACAGTTACCATTGAGACTTATTATACTACTTTAATCAATAAACAATATTTTTCTCTTCTTGGTCATTATAGGTTGTTACCTAAACGTTTAAATGTTTTTAAAATCCCATTTTGCATACGAAAAAACAAAAGCCACAATTAAGACAAACACAAGAGTGCCGGCAGAATTATCGGGAGGAAAAACGGTCAATCGTTAAGGGCGATTTGCGCCTTTTGAACGTCCCCACATATTGGCTTTGTCTAACCGTAGTTTCAATTCGTCGACCATTGTACTCAACTGAGATGAGTGGACGTCGTTAGCAAGATTTCTCAGCTTAGAGATAAGACTCGGTACAAAGACGATCGGCGTAATCTCCGCGCACATTTAGCGCTCTTTGTCGAGAGATTTTTCAGAACACAATTTTAACATAGAATGATTTGGTGTTTTTAATAATGTTCTATAAATATTAGTTTGTTTTCGTTCTGTTTATGGTATCTATTTTATTTTACAAAAAAATTTGTGTTATACAATTGATTCAGTTAATACATCTTTAAATCTCATGATTGTTATTGAAGTTTAATAAAACTGGTTTTAAGGCTTTCCATGCAATCGTTTCCAAATGTTCTTTCCAAAACCTTCTTTAGAGTTTAAGAAATAAATTTAAAAATAACTAGAATTAGTTCAGCCTCCATCGAGTTTTGTGCTTAGGATTATATTTTGACTTATATAGGTGTTGGAACAGTTGTTTTAATTTAAAATTCATAATAGCATAATCATTGTTTTAATTCAACTAGTTAAATCTAGTAGAAAACCTATAAAGTCAAAGTCAAAATAACTTTATTCATATAGGTAAACAAGTACACTTATGAACGTCAGCAAAAGAGGTCTACCACCAGGTCGCAAGTCAAGGGCGTAGAGCGGGCAAGAAACTTTTGCCACTCTTTTTAATCGCTAAGTTTTCAGTCATACAATATACCTTGTTGTGTAATGCAATGTATCTTTTTAATTTTAATACGAAAGCTAAAATTGCAATTATTGATATAAATTAATCTATACAGAAAAGTATATAATATTTATAAAATGTTTATATATGTAAATAATCAAATATGTGATCACTGATCACAAACTGTAATCGAATAAATTGCAACATTTTGTAAATGAATGATATTAGTTCTGTAGTATCGACATTCATCGGTGTTGGAGACTCATTAGACGCACACACAAACATACATTGACGACAAATATCATAGCCGCTAAGACAATGCATTGATATAAAGTTCTAGATAAGTAAGTAAAATAAGATTTTTTACTTGACTACTAAATGAAAGCAGTGGTGGCCTAGTGGCTTCAGCGTACGACTTCCTCGAAGTCTTAGGTTCGATCCCCGGCTCTGGATCAATGGACTTTCTGTCTATGCACGCATTTAACATTCGCTCGAACGGTGAATGAAAACATCGTGACGAAACCGTAAACCCATAAAGTCGACGGTGTGCCTCAGGTACAGGAGGAAGATCACCTACTTGCCTATATATATATAAATATATATCTGCAAAAATGCCTATATATCATTGAAGATCTGAGGCCTAGACCTAAACAGGTTGTAGCGGCATTTAATTAGAAATAAAGTTAATGAGAATTTAAAAGTTTACTTTTTCAGATTCTAAATGTCTATGTTAACTTTTTTGTCCAGTATATTTGGATAAAAATATTTTTGGATAAACAATTTACAATTGTGTATAGTAAATATACCAATATACTAAAATATGTCATAATTAAAGTATTTTTATTTTTATATTTTTTTCTTGGTTTTACCTAGAATATTTACGATAACTTCGTTGTATGCGCTACAGAGCTATTGTCGCTTCCAGGATCCGGCATCAGGGCATCTTCGAGCATCATACTTCAAGAGTGTAATCAAGCAATATTCTTCTTAATCAACCCCTCCCATGGCGGGGGTCGATTCAACCAACAAAGGAATTGATTAAGTAACTATACCACGATATTACCCCGTAGTATTATTCCATAATAAAGAGGGCTCGGTAACCGTGGTACTTAATGAGAGAAAACTCGATTAGAATTGGTATTAATCTTGTAAATCGATGGAAGTTCCTTGATTATGTCGCGACGCTTATCCCGAATTCTCATTTGGAGTATAGCTGATGTCCCGTAACCATCCAATGAGTAAATTTTCAAGTATTAAAATAAATTTGTTTTATCAGTAATCGAACTCAGGGCCACGGTTTATTCAACAAAGAGCGACGGTGCATCTATATGGTAGGTTACTTACGTAACATCCTATTTAGTGGCCAATTCTTTTTTTATACTTCAGGGGGCCAACTGACAGGAGTCCCAAGTTAAAAGTTACCGTCTTCTATGGACTCTCAATACTAGGTTAGCGAGTGCGATGCCATCTTAATATTGTATTAACATGCTTAAAATGTTGGTAACATTTAGTCGGATTTATATTGTACTCTGATAAATATATATATATTATATATTTATATTGTACTCTAATAACGCAATAGTGTAGTATGAGAACGACACAGTTTGTATGGACCTGCTGGAGATAAAGTGTACTGGGCCTCGCTGATGTGACTAAGAGGAATCCCAGGAATCTTTTTTCATAATGAACGGTACTTGGAATACACTTATATTTAAGAACTGATTTATCTAATTACTATTTCAAATTGGGTTTCTATCTAAGGTGGTTGCAAACCTCATGGACCAAGTGATTTCTTGTTTTATGGACATTTAACACCCTTTTTGTATGGTGAAGGAAGTCGTATAAGACATACATGTGAGGTTTGAAGGCTGAAATATCTGTGTCCCATATGATCAACCAAGGAATTACTGAAACATCTTAACTTCTCAACTAAGGACCGCCATTAAACTTTTTTTTGTGGCTTCACCGAGTGACTCTCATCCCTCAAATCGTAGGTTCGAACACCTGCTGTGCACCTGACTTTCTATAAGCGCATTTAACACAGCGAGTATTTCATGTGTGCGATGGAAAGTATCTCGAGGAAACCCGCGTGCCTTACAACAGGTTGACCTATTAGAAAAAAAAATGTGTGCCTGTACACGTAAGAATGTGGACATATTTTTCGATAAATGATCTACTATATGCAACTTTACAGAAAATTGGTTAAATAAAGTTAAATTAGATAAAGTTTAACAAAAGGCTTTTATTATCATAGACATGAATACAAATAATACAATTATTTAATGTTACCTTATTACAACTAAGATTATTACATTTTTTTTTAAATTGTAATCATTGTTATCGTTATAATTTTTTGTTATTAATGGCTTCGAATCTATTCGAATCAACCGTGGTAGGGACAAGACAAAGATGGCGCGTAACGGAAAACGTTAAAGAAGTTTCACTTAAACAAAATGAAATTACGCATCAGATAAATCTGAGGTCCAGACCTAAGAGGTACAACCACTGGTTTCTATTCTTTTAATAGGCCTCGGGATGTACCAATACACTAATGAAACAGTTAATATAATACTTAATTGCGGATATTAAAGCCAGTCTAGCGACCAAAGACTCAATTATAACTTTACTGCAGCCACAGCACCTGTTCCACATCATAAACTTGGAACTTTGCTAATTAACTCCAGCGAGATAAGTTCTGAGGCGTTAAGTGTGCTAAGGAGCCTAACTTGGACTGAATGTTAGTGTTATCTAAATGACCATCTCCGTTACATAAGCTTACTTAATTAAGAAGTAGTAGATGAGTGTGGGTGAGGGTGGGTTGTTCTGTGGTAGGCAATATATTGTATTTTAGAAATATATTTAATAAATATATATACTTACATTTTCTGGCATAGTGCATGGTTAGAACGAAGTGTAACGTTTTTAACGAATAAGAATCTTCTTTAATAATACAGATTAACAATTTAACATACAAAATAAATTTTTGACAGGTTTTAATTCTACAAAAATATGTTTCAAAAATTCGGTTTATGGTAAGTAGAAAAATCCGTAAGGCTCATATTTTTTTAAAGTGAAATTTATGTACACCATTGTACTCGTGACTATTTGAGATTTTACCGGAGTATTTGTAATTTGACCAGATTAGTTTACCGTTGCCAAATTTTCCTATTACTTACCTTACTGCATCATAAGACTTCTAAACTAAGTGGCATGCTTATGTGTGCGTTACCAGTGGGGTTGTGTGCAATGGATTAGTCTTATAATAAAAGTTTTTGTAACAGATGTCAGATATTAAACACTGTTTCATATTAATAGCCGCGACGAGAACTAGGAAAATATATAAAGTTTCCGAATTAGTCTTGTCTATGGTCATTTATTGTCTGTGAACTCATTACTGGACAGAATAAGTTACGGAAGTTATAAAAACTTTTGCGTTACAAAACATGAGAGTTATTTTAAAACTAGATGCGAGGTCTTTTTCAATTCAAATTTCGAATGCATTCATAAAGTATTTTTCAAAAACAGAACTTCTTTTCAAAAGATTTCGATATATATTTTAAATAATCATTAAAACGTGAAGAATATGTAATAAAATTACGAAAATATTTAATGTTTCACAATAATTCATTTTTAACGCAGTTACATGATGTAACTTCTTACTATCTAGATGATGTAATTGCAATAATTTTGCCTTCTGTAATTTTGCCGCTTCTGGTCACAAGGTTTAAGTTTCATTGACGTTCTAGAATACTTACCTATGTCCATTAAGTTTTAGGGCCAAAAACTTATACTTAACTTTATTTTCGTATAACTGTTATTCGAAGATTCTACTTCAATCGTGATGAGCTTCATAAACAAAACAATGACATACAATAGAGCCTCAAAGTTATAATTTTCTCACCGCAAGTCGTTAGTCGATACACATGTCGTTAAAGTGACACAATTATGTGTGAACCTATAATTTTTACTATATAAAAGGGTTATTGAAAGAATTAGGGCTAATAGGCCGACATTACTTATTATATGAAATCTATTTACGTAAATTATTACGGCGTTGGTATTATGTAGTATTTTACCATTATAACTAGAACGCTACATTATCTCTAAGTAAGAAGGGATATATATGTATATCTTCAAAGTATCTTAAAGCGAATTTGGGTCGCTAGTTATTGGTTGAGGTATTTGATTAAATTGGCAATTAATGTCCAATTATGTTCTACAGTTTTAGGCTTTACGATGGTTTTAGTAACTTAATGAGCTAGTCTAATGTTCTTAGTGTTTAAAACAACCTACGCGTCAATAATATACTGGGCCGTAATTGTAATTTCCTATAGCGATAGCGGACCCAAAATAATTGTATGCAATTTCCATATAATTCTTTCAACGTAAGCTTCGGAACGTGCTATAACATCGAGTCGGGATCGCTAGTTGGAGTTAAAGAACACCAATGGAAGAATAAGTAGTAAAAAGAGGAGCGTTCCAGCGTCACTGGAAAGACGCTGATGAGAAGTAGGTGAACACCAAGCTCCAACTCCAAGAAACTAGAGCCATTAGTTTTTTCCATTAACAAAGAGTTTTAGCATCAATGATTTGTGTTTTGTAGAGTATCTACAGGATTCACTTCTATTTATTAGACTAAAAAATAAATAATATTTATTCCCTTATAAATTGCAAATCCTAAACAATACGTTCAATAAAACACCGTGAGAACGTCCACGTGTTAGGCGTGAACAAATGAACGCCAATTAAAGTTCATGTTTTTTCCCATTTTTTTTTCATTTTTCCTTCTGTAACGAAGCGTAATGCAATTATTCGTAATAACAGGATGATGCCATGTGACAGACAGACCAACGACGTAATCATGTACACAATTAAAATGTCATTACTTTAACTTTTTTACACCTACCCGCCTTTAATTACACGGGCGAATAAAAAGGAATGAAATTAACGCGCCGGGAGCAATTGACGGAATGACTACGAGAAATGTAATCAAATTGTTTTTTTTTTATTGTTACCAAGTTGTATAAAGTTTGTGGTTTGATTTAAGAGTTTAATTCGTAAATCTGGTAACACGTAAATAAACTGATTTGTGTGGAACAAAGATAAATAAACTGTTATTGTTCAGTGCAGAGTTGGTCTAGTGACTCTCATCTCTGGGGTAGTAAATTCGATCCCCGGCTGTGCACCAATGGATTTTCTTTCTATGTGCGCATTTAACATACGCACGGTGAAGGAAAACATCGTGAGGAAACCGGCTTGCCTTAGACCCAAAAAGTCAACGGCGTGCGTCGGGCACAGAAGGCTGATCACCTACTTTGCCTATTAGATTAACAAATGATCATGAAACAGATACAGAAATCTGAGGCCCTGACCTAAAGAGGTTGTAGCGCCATTGATTTATTTATTTTTTATTGTTCAGTGTATTACAATTGCATCATTCATTCATTGGTAGCTGATCAGGCATTATTAGTAGTTCTTCTAGTAGTTGAGTTCTAAACAGTTTGTGTAGCGTATTTTTGTAATACAGGTTAGAAGATTTTTTTTTTAATTAGGAGACACCTGTTACGATTAAGCACACTTGATTTAAAGCTAACGTTAGATAGCTTGCTTAAGGCTTTAATAAACACATCTCGCTCCGTGTTAAAGCCTTATGTGATATACCAAACAAAACAATTTTAATGCGAACAAAAAAGAAATTTAATCATGAGAAACAATAATAACCGCTAAGAAATTAGACCGTAAGTACGGGAGCCACGCAACCGTTTTTCTAATTTTGAATAACTGATCAATTATACAAAAATGTACTTTAATAACAAATCATAAAGTATTCATTCCCTTAAAGCTAATGAATGATTTCACCAATGTATTAAGTCCATAGTGATAGAAAGTGCATAGTGACCAGGAGTCGGGTGACTCTGATTGAAAATTATCGGTCTTGAGACGTCTAGTGACGCGCGATCGAATTAATTACGAAAACGATTAAAGATAAAATCTAATTTACTGACAGCTACATGAAATTAAAAATGTTATCTTCGTGTTAATCGAAAGTTGTAAGGTTGAATTGTTATTTTAACTGACTGTTAAAGCTTTAAGTTTAAATGTTTTAAACATTTATTAACTTTTTTTACGGTAACTATTGATTATATTGATATTTCAACAAAACAAATATCAAATATCTGAACATAGATATTACGAATTGAGGATTTTATTTACTAACTTCAGATTTTTTAAAATTGGCATCTGGCGATATATTTTTTAACTCAAGTTTGGTTATTTGGTAATGTTATATTTTAATTTCAGCGTAATTGTACCACTGTTGAAAGCACATCACTACCCATTCGACATTAACACGTCACTCGGAGATAATAGCAGAACCCGTGCACCGCTTAATTGCTTTAACAATTTCCTGTGTCAAAATAACAAAAGAATAATAACGTTAGCCTGCTACTAAAATAATGTTATGTAATTATTTTAATAACTGAAATAATAGCACATGATTGATAGCTGATTGACATACTTAAAACGGTATTTTAATTAAAACAAGAGGCTGTTTTCGCGAGCAACAATCAATGCGAGTTTTAAGCATAAATTATTATAATGTTAAGCCTATGTTAACACAACTTTTTTTCAGTAATAATTTAATGTATTTATTGTTCAAATAAATAATATAATTAATTTATATGGCAAGACGTACATATTTTTTATCAAAACCTAGTAAAAGATTAAAAATGTTTCTTTATATTAAATCTGATTCATTAACCGCAATGTATCCTAATTGTTAATCTTTAAATATGTAAGTGGATATTTCACGGTATTAAAAGCAATCATTATGGATGTCAGAGAGGTCAGGACCATTACTTTGACTGTCAACCAAAACAGTAATTGTGTGCCAAATAAAACTCACAATTGAATTTAAGCACTTTACGAATAAGGTGAACGGATAATTTGTGTGAACTCGAGTTTTTAAACGGTACCCGAAGACAGCCTAGTTATAACGGAACAAGCATTTTGTTAGCCTTTTTAACCCTTTTTTACTATTATCAAATATCTATTTAATTTGTATTCTTGTCTCACATTGCAAAAGGAGTGACGACATTATTTAACTAAATAAGGTTTAAATTGACTTTTGTGTATGATATATCATAAAAATATACTCATTAGGAATATGGAACCAATTTCTTTAAACACAACAGATTTATAAACTGAATTCTTAAATGGGGAAGACTTTTTCTTCAGAACACGACAGTTTTTGTACATTATGAAGTCTAAGATAATAAATGATTAAGTCGTTTAATGTATTTAAATCATAAATTAAAATATAATTTATTTATATAGGGTCCAGAATTTACATGCAATAGAAATGACTCTACATTAACTTTTCAAAGCGCAGAACGGGCAATATCTGTACGCTCTCCGCCTCTACTATATGAACACAAACTCTATGGCTACTTATAAAAAATCCCTACGACTCAATACTACACAAAGTAGTAATTATATACAACTGAACATGTAACCTTGCATCATTTCCTATTTGAATCCGTGAATTTAAGACGTCATCAAACCACGTGTATGACCTCGATCTATTTGGCTCTTTTAAGCTCGTAATTATCTTTGTTTGGTTACACGTGCTCATTTAATTTACCTTTAATTGAAACAGTACTATAGAAATCTATTAAAGGACTGCAAATTGTATAGAAAAACAATGAAAGGGGGACCGTGTGTACATTTAAGTTATTCTCGTTACATTTATAACTTCACTGTGTAAGGACTGTAATGATTTATATTATGACCTATATTTTTAATTATTCATTGTAAAGTTATTCATAATTGGTAGAATAGATACAATTCTTTTGCTTTTTAATTCATTTAATGGGTGTCAGACTTAGTCGTCTGAGGTAATAGTAAAGAAAACTAAGGATGTCTTCTTATCCTAAATTTTTGTTAATTAATATAGTTTTACATAAGAAATTTACTTATAATATATTGGTTGACGTGTATGTAGAAACGTATAATGTGTAAGGGTGTGTAAGTGTGTGTTTATTTTAAAAATCAATTCGCTTTGCTCGTCTACTGCAGAATTAATCAACATGTTACATTAAACTAACCGTTTTCTTGGCTTTAAATATATTTTAACTCAAGCATATAATTGTACATATTGCGTATAATTATGAAAATCGTTACCATTTTGCTGTTGTAACACAATTATACACATGATATGGATGTTTATCTACCTATGTTCTAACTTAACAGACACTTAACGCCAATTATAATTACCAATCTTCCAAAAGAAATATGAAAAACGAAGTTTAATTTTAGACCGTAACTCGTTTGCATAAAGATGAAAATTCTGAAGATATACAATAGGAATGAAAAGATATAATTGTATAAATTACTAGAGAAAGGGGAATGCAGGTTTCTTGATATATTACAATAGAATTTTTAAGCAGCAACGATTACTTAATGCTTTTATAATTTGTTTGTTTTATTGTCTATTTTACATTTTATTGTATTTAATTAGGGCCATTTATACCCTTCAATGACTTTAGGGTGTAATTGCTTGGAAGTACAGTTAAGTGTTTTTGATGTTGGAGATAAAAATATTGATTAAATGAATGTTATGTGTGTTATGTTACTTATGTGTTTTAAACTTGTCATATTTTTGGTCTTCAGAATTATCATTAGGACACCACGACACGTAATAGTTATTAAATAAAAATATAAAACATTGATAAACTTTACGAGAACGTCAGATATGTTGCGTCTAAAAAAATGTATTAACTGTATGTATGTATGTGATATTCTCAAAAAAATATTGTGAAGAAATATCTAACCGCGTGTGATAAGTGAATGTATGTTTGTGTATCCACACAATTTTCGAAAAATAAAAGTCCATTTGAGATGATCAGGTATACTGAAACTTTGGAAACAGTCTTCCAAGTTTCTTGTACAAGTTAGTTCAGTAGGTATGGAGATATTGGCGCCCTATTTAGTTGAAATATAAAAAAAAATATTTAATAATTTTCAAGTGAGAGATATAGATGAGAAGGATTATTCTAGAAACGATTCAGAGATAAATGGGATATGTTAACATTATCTGTGAACGCTAATGAACTTAATAAAATTGCTGCAAACAGTGAGTGCGTGAAATGTATAAACGCGACACAGTCCAGCGGCTACCCTCTTCAAGATTATAAAAGCATCAACGTCAGCTATACTCTTAAAGCGTTACACTTACTAATTCCACAACCCCTTTAAATGAACAAGTTCATACATCAACCTGTTAATAAACCCAGTATAAAACCCTCATTATCTCCAAATTAATTTTTAACCTCAAGTACCCACTTACAGAAAGAATATGAAAGCAACGTTTTGTTGTGGTTTAATTGTATTTTCTAATTAGAGTTGTTTCCGTGCGGTTTACGAAACCAGCACGAGTGTTGGCGTTCCTTTGTAAAAGATATTATAATTATATGATTTCATACTAAAGAATTGCTATTGTACTTGGAAATTATATCTTTACTCATTGATGTTGGTTCATTTCAGTTAATAAGTTATATTTAAATTAAAACATAAATAAAATCTAAAATTGTTTTCCTGACTTTAATCAATGCAATTAATACATTCGTTTTAACTTAACTTTTTTACAGCAAGAAAATTCTGTATAGCTGCTGCTAATATTGAAGGTACACTGCCACACTGATTAAATTTGTTTTGAGTTTCTATTTATGCATTTTTAATTATGCTATTTTTTAGTTATGTTGGAAAGAAATATACTTAAATATTTAAACTAGTAATTTAGCTTCCACCTGTCCAACTAAGTTTCATGTATGATGCTTTGCATATTATTTCCCAATGCCGGACCTGATGACAGATTGCAACATAACAAACATCTGCACATGCTATTAAACTATCCTGCGTACGGGGCATCCAAGTGGAAACTAGAGTAGAGAACAAAATATTTATTGTCCCTGTCAATGACGCACCCCGAACACAGAATGTGCCTGGATGTATGCAAACGGATAGCGTAGCAACTTCAAGAAGAAATAAACATTGCACAGTTTTGCAGTCTGTGACATCAGGTGGTGTCAATGTCACAGTAAAGTAGTTAAATCAGAGAGTTAATTGAATCACTAGACAGTTAATTAAATGCCGATATTCAATCAAGTCGCTAGCATTTTGATTTTAATAAAGCAGCGTCGATAACGTTTAACTATCTGTCCGACCAAAAGCCAGCGTGTTGATTAACAATGTAAAACAAGATGGTAAATCAAGACTCCGCCATGATGATTTCATTTGTTATTGTTATTTCGGTTTGATCCTGAAGAAATGAGAGCTTGGAAATCCCGCATTTTGTTTTATTGTAAATGGTTAGTTTAGGATAGTCTTGTTGCCTAGAAACGTGTAGGAAACTCGTTAAACGTTTCGTTCACTCACTTGTCCGTCGGAACTTTAGTGATAATAATAAAAATCGATAATAATGAATATCTTTAATTAACTCTCTCTCTCAATTAAACTACTTTACTGCGATATCAACACACCAATAAAATAAAATCCCAGCAAATTAAAGTACATACATGTCTATAACAAAGACACTTCCGTGTTAGGTAAGAGGTGTAAGTAAATTTATACAAAAAAAAACACCATATAATTCGTTGCCCAAACAATAGGTGATAAACAAAATCCACCCCTAATTTCACCCACGTGCCCGTACTCCATATCCTTTCAAACGTGATGTTTAATGACTGCTAATGAGTGTTTTATAAGTATAATTCTTTATACCTAGATAAACATCGAAACTCGCTTCGCACCTCCATCTGATAATCGTATTGCTCTCGTACCATTTCACGCTGTTTTATTACTTTTTGTGTGGTTAATACCCGGCTTTGACCGGTAATTTTGGGTTATCAGAAATACGATTGAGCCGATCTGAATTTTGTAATGGCACTTATTAATGCAAATGTAGTTTGAATTGGATTATTTAGTTCCACCCATTTCCGGGAGTTTCAGTTTTGACACGTCGTTAAATTTTAAACATAAATCTTAGCAATATCAATGTCGCAGTAAAGTAGTTAAATCTGTGAGTCAATTGAATCTCTAGTCATTTGATTAAAGATCGATATTCAATCAAGTGGCTAAAGTTCCGTCAGACAAGTGAGTGAACGAAACGTTTAACGAGTTTCCTAAGGGTTCCTAGGCAACAAGACTAACCTAACCATTTACAATAAAACAAAACACAGAATTTCCAAGCTCTCAGTCCTTCACCATCACACCGAAATAACAATAACAAATGAAATAATCATGGCGAAGTCTTGTTTTACATTGTTAATCAACACGCTGGCTTTCGGTCAGACAGATAGTTAAACGTTTTCGACGCTGCTTTATTTAAATCAAAATGCTAGTGACTTGATTGAATATCGATCTTTAAGTAATTGTCTAGAGATTCAATTAACTCTCTGTTTTAACTACTTTACTGCGACATCAATACAACGTCGCCAGTGATTAAAATAGTTCTTAAATTGTAATTGTTATTGTAGGTGCTCTTTGGCCGCCCAAAACAGACCTGGCAACGAAATATCATTGCGGAGGAAGCTGAAATGACGTGGAGAGAAATTGAGAGAGCTGCTCAGAACTGCGCTGGATGCCCTCTGTCCTACCCGATGGACATAGGACAGTAAGTCAAGTCATAGACGATCCACTTCAAATCTAAGATATGGCAGTTTCTAACGATATGTTCCTTAACCCAACAGGCAATTGTTAATATATATTACAAAAATATCGTTGCACAGCCGAGACTCAAATGAACTCAAGTTTGGAAATCACTCGCTTAGTTTGTTCATTATCCACTCATTTTTCTCGTTAAAATGAAATAACTTAGAAAAAACTTAATTTATTTCTTAATTGATACTAATATCTGGTTTCCGATTACGATCTTATCAGAATGCGTTGATAAATAAGATCTTAAGCGTGAATACTGTCGAACTAAGCCAAGTATGCAATAAAACAGCAGGTACAAAGAACGAAACAATCAGGTCTTTTGATCAGATTAAGACAGAGATAACCCACCAGCGTCCAAATAACGCAAGAATTAAGCAAAATGTAATATAATGGTCTACTCTTTAATTTAGGCAGTTTATCTTTTGTTACCGCGTGTTGATGTTTCTTAATAATATGTAATTTTAGTTTACTTCACAAAATGAGTGTAATATTAAATTTTGATTCGCTTTAATCGCTATTGTTATATAAATACCTTAGATATAGCGATATATTTTAAATTGCAGAAAACACCCTCAGTCTACTAAATTTGTATGTGAAAACAAACCATTTTTAAAATTATGTATAAATGTCGCAATACTGCAGTGTTGGGCTTGTGGGTTCAGCGTGCGACTCTGATCCCTGAGGATGTCGGTTCGATCCGGCTATGCAACAATGGATTTTATTGTATTCATTTAATACTCGGTTTGCACGGTGAGAGATTCTGAGGAAACCGGCTTGCTTTAGACCCAAAAATCCGACAGCGCGAAGGCCTAATATACTTGCTAATAAGATTGATAAACGATTATGAAACAGATACAGAAATCTGAGGCCCAGACCTAAAAATCTTGTAGTGTCACTGTTTTTTTTATAAATATTTTTTAAGAAAGATGGAATTGTAAATGTACAAATTTCTTTTAAAAATCATGCATATTTGCTTTTATACGATTCAGTATTGAACCCATAAAGTCTGAGTGGGGAATGGAGCGGACACTTAGTGGTTGACGTTCAGCCGATTGAAGACTGCAAGTCGCTAAGTAATACCCACTATGAACTAAGCAATGGCTTATGTGCGAACTAGTAAATATTTATTTATTAAATCTAGGTTTCCGATCATTTTTAAGTACGTGATCAGCTTCCTGTGCCTGACACTTGCCCTCGAATTCACTTCAAATCTATAAGGGTTGTAACACTACACATATTTATTTATTTGTTCAGATTCTCGTTAGAAAAACAGATATAACAAGAAATTTACAATTCACTTTTATAAACTACAGTGGTTACTTTACAGCATACTTAAACCAAACTACGGAAATCTCTTTAACATACGATCGATGTCAGTAACGATTAATCTCATTACGATAACAAATACCTGATAGATTCCAAATAATAGTGACAGATATAAGGCGTCGAAATGCTGCGCGCACGCTTGCCGAATTCTAATTTTAAATAGTATTTACATTGAGCTATCGAGAACGCGTAATTAATACAATCTTTGTTAGAGGGTAATTTGCCAGAGCTAATGCCGGCGTGTGTAATCTTCAAAGGGGATTTAGAAACACGCGTTCTATTCTATTTTAGTCAGTAGTGAAACAGAGAAATATTTACAATCTCTCTGGAACACTTCGACGCATCCGTCGGTCGTTATGCGAACGCATCGATACTGAGTCAGCGAGATTTGATTTAAACCACAATATTAACTTCATTCATTGATAAGCGGTTTTGTAGGCACTTCCTTTTTCAATATTCTCACAGAATCTCTGTTGTTCAGTGGATACATGGGTACAAGTAATTTTTAGTTTGACGCCTGATAGAAATTACTGTTAAGCCAGAATCTGAAAGTACTTTATGTATCATACATTGTTCAATCAATCAATGGCGCTACAACCTTTTTAGGAATGGGCCACAGATTTATGCATCTGTTTCATGATCATTTTTTAATCGAATAGGCAAGTAGGTGAGCAGCCTTCTGTGCCTGACACACGCCGTCGACTTTTTGAGTCAAGAGTTTAAGGCAAGCTGGTTTCCTCACGATGTTTTCCTTCACCGTTCGAGCGAATGTTAAAAGCGCACATAGAAAGAAAATCCATTGGTGCACAGCCGGGGATCGAACCTGCGACCTCAGACATAAGAGTCGCAGGCTGAAGATACTAGGCCAACACTGTTCAATACATTGTTCTGTTACAATAATATTCCATTGATCTGAAGATAAGAAAAAAACAGTTAAATAACTTGAAAGTATTTTCACCACATGCCATACCAATTGACCACAGTTAAAAGATTTATAGAAAATGAAATAAAAAGTTCATTATCAATTTTTGATAATATTATTAACTTAAATAAATAGAAATAGTTATTTAAATTATCATATATTTAAACTATCTATCTAATTATCTTATTTAAATTATATATAGTATCCAATTGAATGAATGAAATGAAGATTCCCGAAGTTATTGCAATGACCTGCCAGCACTACACTCTTATAAACCCTCTTGTTAACACAACATTCAATACGATCTTTTTTATAGAAAGTATTATCTATTTACGATCATTCCTTGCCAACCAGTGCAGCTATAAAATCATATCGAAATAGCAAAGAGTTTTATTAAAGCTTTTATTCAAAAGTATACTAGGTCAAATGCTTTGTCATTTCCAACTGCCTACGCAAGAAGTAATTAAAAACGAAAATAAACAGAGCTTTGAATCGTAAAAGAATATCTAAGTCTATAAATGAGTGCAGATGAACAGTAATAAAACGCAGTCACAGGAATAAATCTTATGAGATTTGAAACTACCTTTTTATAAAGATATTGTAAGTAGCTGACGTTATAGCATTGAAGAATTCAAATAAACTTAAAGAATTATTGAACAATATATTCGACACCTAACTCTATTGCGATGGTCTATTAAAATTCTTGATCTCAGTAGTAATCTTTTGATTAATAAATTTTCGTATAGATTATCTGTTGGAGAGATTTAGAACTCATAAAATATATTTAGGATCTTCATTTTGTTGGATTATTTACTGACGCAATTTTCCTAAAATTCACAAAGGCTCGAGACTACACTAACGTAAACATAATGTTAAACATTTTCGTCAGTTTAAAACACTAACCTCCTTAGCCGTATTTGTCTATGTTCTTTGGGAGATCACTCATTGAGAGGGTCGTAGTATTTCCAAAGAGTTGTAATAAAAATTGGTCCAGATTCCACATCGAAAATAAGACGTTTTTTGGTCGTCTGCCAAGTTCATTATGAGCGTTCATGAAATTTCACATTTGAATTATTTTACTGTCTGACTTATGGCCGTTACTTAAATATTTGGTAAACAGGAAAAATATAGCTCTGATCGATCAAATTTAATGTGTTGCTCTGATGTATAAATTCAGTGGTTTCATGATGTTTTTTAGTAATCTTACTATAGAAGCAATCACCTATTGTTATATCCCTATTAAGTGTTAATCTAGTTTGTTTTTATCTTGGTATTAACATTTGCTTGGACGGCGTAGACAAAGATTGGCGAAACCGCCAATTTCTAAATCTATTCCAGAATACAAAAAAACACGGATTAACAAAGTTATAAAAAAATAATTTAAAAATGTATCTTCCCTGGTTACGAGAATCCGTTCAGTACAATAAACAATTGTTATAATCTTCATTCCTGCACCACCGCATGTAGCAATCATTAACCGAACGTCTTAAAGATATCATACAATATATTGCTAAGATTTCACAACGTCTAATTAATAACAGATTCTAGTATGCATTCTAACAATAGAACGGTACATTAGCCGTGATTCATCTCCTGATCCATACGCAAATCGTAGATTATCGAAGTAGAACACTAACACTTGCAGGATGCATTAAAATGCACGTGAACCTAATTTACGCCTGCAAATAATCTTGACGATCCCGCCAACAGTAACAAAGTAGCGGTTGATGCATCAAACGATACTGCAGCGATGCTAATAACTCGCACTCATTAACTGACTTCACTTAGCACGACAAAACGCTAGGAATCAATGATAGCACTAACTAGAACACCCTAATTTATCGCCGCAATTCATCAGATCGAAGCCGTTCCAATTTCATCTCCAAACATCGAACCTAATTGGATTATATTTTTGTTAAAGTGATTCTAATAAGCTGGCTCGAATCACGAACATTGTTAAAATGGTAACAAACACATTGACGTATGTTTACGCGTTCTCAATTAGTTCGTCCATTGATGTATTACTGTTGGTGTTGTATACGATTGAGAAATAACGAGAGGTCTGAATCTACTGATTACTGCGCGTGTGTGAGTACGAGATCAGCGCGAGTGCTGCGCATTAAGTATGCTTTAGATTTTATTATTTAATGATTCATCTTAGATAGAAATAGTGGAATGTTTGCGCCGTTCGCGATGAAAAGCTAGTAATAATAGAATATTGGCACATCTGCCCCACTCTATAAGTTTTAATGTTATTACTTTTCTTATTACGTTTCCAGGTTTATTTTGAGACATTTTTATATGTTTAATTGCGTTATGCGGATTATTTCACTGCTGAAACTAAAATGTTTACAGCTGTTTTTATAACGACCACCTGACCGACGACAGAATTAAGTGTGTTTATGAAATATACTCCGCCGAATTTTTAAATGTGTCATAAAATTTTTCATTGTCACTATTATTTAACACGCATAAAATTTTAATGCTTTCCGTTATATTTAATGTTAATAAAGTATGATTTTAAATAAAGATTATAACGACTATTTATCAAATTGATCTATTAATTAAATAGTTATGCTAAGGAACTAAAATTAAAGTAGTCATGTCACACTTCTTTTCCCAACAACAATTATATTACCGGGTGTTGAACTTATGACTTTGATATGCTAAGGTTATCGTTACATACTATACCTTATCGCATTGTTCTAGTAACACATAATATATAATTTTAAGCTCGCTGTTCATTAATAGATAACACTTTGCTACATGTTCATGTATTTCATATGCAATTTTGATCTTAATAGAAAAGCTATAGTCATAAGCCTTATTTAGTTTCGAATAAAACTTAACATACAATGAACAAATTATTTTGTAATAACATGAAAGCCTCTTAATCTAAAATTAACGTGTACGCATAACTACTTCCTCAGACCCGTCTACGACATACATTCCTAAGAAAACCAAACTCAATTCAATGGAATGAAGGGTCTAGCTATACTGGTCGAGATTGGTCTAATCTACTGCTATTAAGTTGATCATTAAATATAAATTATAAACACAAAAGAAAGTACAAGAAATGTAATCAGGGACGACCATTATTAGATTAAACATCTCGGAGTTTCACGCCAACATAGAAAGCCAGCGATGGAAACATTTAAAATAATGATTGGTGCATAATACAATACAATAGTGAAATATGGCGTTTTGTGCTTTTTTGTATTACTTTAAACAGTATTTTCGATATTTCATGCGCCTTAGATAATCTCTTTGATGTTTTCGAGTAGTATCAGCGTTCTGTGGCTGACACAGATCGTCATATTCTATTACCTCTGCGTAAAAAAGGCCCGGTTCCCTCAAGATTGTCATATTTGCAAGTTGTCATGAACAAAAAATTGAGGTGTAATGCCGGGGTTTAAACGCATGAGTAAGGTCAATAGCTATATTATATTACTAACAGATATAGAACATCAAAATATGACATTTTGAACCAACGAAAAATCGAAGTTAACAGATTGACGTTTGCAGTGATATATGAATTTCATTTGTGAGTATATCCATGAAATATGTATATAAATGTATGAACAATTCCTAGAATAATCTAAGTTAAAAGAAATTTAGCGTAGTAGTTTTTGAGATATCCTGAAGGGGAAATTTGTTATAAATTAACAAGTTATGTCAAATTTATTTCATATTTTGTCAAATCTATAGAAATTATTATGTTCTTTATACCATCATTAGATTATTTATAATTTTCTAATTATAAAGGTAGATAAAAACGGGAACAAAGTTACCAACGTATAGCCCTTTACGTACCCAGTATCGTGCAAATGACCCAGTAAAAATTATGTCCGAATTTTTAGGTTATAGTGGTATGCTTTCAAATTAAATGTAACAACGATAATTTCTTACAAACTGAAATAGAAAAATAAATCAATGGCGATACAATATTTTAGGTCTCGGCTTCAGATTTCTGTATCTATTTAATGATCAGCCTCCTGATACACGCCGTCGACTATTCGGCGAGCCGGTTACCTCACGATGTTTTCCTCCACCATTTGAGAGAATGTAAAATGAACAGATAGATGAGAATGGCTTGCTGAAGCCATAAGACCAACACTTCTTTTATACTAGTTAGCTACTACTTACTGTTCTCAATCATAAATATAAACTCTTTAGCTAAATGGGTACTATGCAGACACAGATGTTAAGACGACGTTTTAAATATTGACGTTCATAAGTGTAATAAGAGAATTCGCGTTTGTGGTGATACTTCATAAATTTGTTACATGTCAAGGGTAGTAATTCGGCAGTACCACATTGCTTTAGTTTCAATGTGCCTGATGGGTACGTGAGAAGGCGACATCGTCCGCCGTTACTTTATGTGCCCACAGCTAGGACTAACCTGCTGAACGGGACACATTATTTAGTTAACGAATTGCTTAGTTTTACGAACATTTTTCATTATTCGTTGAGCGTACTGTCAAAATTTCTATTATTTGTTACAGCCTATAGAGGTAAGTTTCATGTAATTTTGTTTTTCACAATTAATTTTTTATGATAGTTCCTTGTTTCATCTGTAAATTGTATGAACTTATTTATAAAAAAACTACAATAAATAAATAAAATCAATATTCTAAAGACATCTACGAACTTCTGGCTAATAATTAAAATAATATCATACTGAACAGAACATGCGAGTCGTTTTTAAATGCAACATTACATTTATATGTAAATAAAAATCCTCCATAAGCAAAATGTAAATTTTTATTTTAATAGAAATACCATTGAACAGGATACACCGCGTAATATGTATTGTGTGAAACAAAGAACGTCAATTATTATAATTGTTTTCTTAATAACAGTGATAGTATCGGATACGACAACGCATTGAGAATAAAGCATTAGCTTCCAATACGTCACTAAATAAAAGTTTCAGCTTTTAATATTTTAAATAAAAATATGATTTTTTAGATACTGATATAGATCTTCTGATCTAACAAGGTCCATATAAACAGGTTTATATAGTCCATATAAACACTCCAAAATAAGCGCGCATGTAGTTGCCCATTTGGCTCAATTTGTTTTTTGCGAATTAACCAATTCGACTTAGGATCCATCAAGAAAAGAGCGTACCAACCAAAGGCTGGCAAGGCAACGTACGCACGCAGCACTGCTTTCTTACTACTATTCTCAATCACAAATACCAACTCTACAGCTGTATCGGTCTGTGTGACACAGATGCTAAGACGAAGTTCATATGTGTTAATTGATTTGAGGAATAATTGTCAACACTAATATATTGCAAAACAATTATTACTGCACTGTAAATAGAATCCAGAACCTCCATGTTTTACGTCAAGAGCTTTTTTGACATTAACGTATAAGTATATAAATTCATGTCATTAAGTATACTTAATCGAAGGTGAATGAATCATCAGATTCCGTCACACTTAAGGTAATTTCCCTTAATGAGTTAGATTGTGGGCCCTTACTGATGTTTATAAAAGATATTATTATAAGGATGTGTTTTACATTGGTTTTTTAAGAGTTATTTGCATTGGAAACCGACTTTTCATGTTTCTAGTCACTAAAAGTCTAGGGAAGGTCTAAGCTGCAGTTGTACAGTCAAAACGTGTTACTACTGTGGTGTCATTCAATACTAATTTATTGTACGACGAATTTTGTAGTTTTTTTTCATAATCGGTTCTTTTGAAGGTTATTTTAAAACGTAAGCTTAAAGCCTACAAGCATGATTTATTTATTATTTAATTAAATAATTTGCAGTGGACTTATTAAAGGTATTACTGGACTAATTATCAATCATTACAGCATAAAGGGACGCAGCCCGTCCTTTGTCTTTATTCAATACCTGTTTAAGGTATATTCCTATAAAATTATTTGTAAAATTATCATATAATGCAATAGATAGTTTAAATAAAATTAGGTCGAAACTAAATCAGACTAATAACGCATAACTTAATGCAAATACTTTATATAAATAACGGAGGTTGTACGTAATTATATTTGTTTATTGAATCTCTCAATAGGGGGCACTGTTCACAAAAATCAAGTCAGAAGGATCATTAATGTACAAATAGTGTCAGTTTATCATTCCCAATATTTCCGACAAGATTGGCGCGTTGCAATTCATTAGCTGCAGAGGTACCCGCAGTAAAGATGTGTCTATATGTCCTCTTAGGTTTTGTTAATAAACTTGGGATTATTTAATGTTGATGTTGAAGGTGTAATGTACATTATAAATTTTTTATATAGGTTATATATAGGTTATAGCAATTTTTAAGAAGTAATAGTAAAAAGCTCATACGAACAGTTGTTTTCCTTGCGTAGGTTCTATTGATGTTTCTAGGAAAAGCTTTTTAGCTTTGAAACGCTTTAGAATATTTTACCAAAGAATTTTAAAGGAGGTTACATAGTTTATATTTTAATATTTGCAGAGCAACTAATATTTTTATTTTATGTAGCTAATTGTCTAATAATTTGATAACACGATGTACACTACTGACCTACCTTAAATTTAAATTTTCTCACTTAGTAAATGTAATTCACATTCACAAGGCAACTTGAAGCACAATATAAAAAAATCTGAAAATCAGACGGCATAACTCCTAACCCTCTGGGTTGAATCCTCGATTCCCAAAATCGATGTCACAGTAGACCGATACAAAAATAAAAAATGCATGTTAATAAAAGGCTGTGGCGCCACTGAATTACTGCATTAATGCTATACATTAAATATTAGTTAAGGACATTAAAAAAATCACCCTTTTACGTTCTACTAGTATGGTGACACGCAACTTTCTAAGAAGAGCGGACTAACCTGAACTAATATAAACAAACATGTTACACGCATTAAGAAACAGCCCTAACATACTCGGTGATAATTTATTAATTTCGACGTTCTTTGTTTGTTCCCCAATGAGCAATGTACTTTCCGGACCAAATGATAAGACTTTTGTTTTCGTGATTGCTCTTTGTTAATCATACTTTCCTAATTAAGGAAAAACTTGCTAGCAGTTTATTTCGAAGATCGGGCGATAAGGTAGCTTGTTTCTGTGTTAATCACTTTGCTATCTCGATCCTATTTTGCTACGTTTGTTCTACCCTTTTAAAATTCGAATACGTCATTTTGTTTTAATACTGCCATGTTTACGTAGTCAATTAAAGTGTTCTTTATTGAAATTTTAAAATTGGGAGTTTTATTCGGATTAAGAATTTACTACTTGTTTAATTGTTAAAATTACGCAAGTGTGAAAAATAAGAATGTTTGCTTACTGTTTGGGACATTATATATACGTTAAGGTATATTATATATACGGTAAGGTATCGATATAGTAAATTTCAAGCCAAACTATTATTTGGCTAAACAATTTAAACCAAACTTCGTCAAAACAGTATGGGCGTTATAAATTAGTCAAAAGACCTTTGTCTCAATTCGTACCTAACCGGTACTAGAATTTTTGACGTCCCTAAGAAAATGACCACGCAATTAAAACCCGGAACACTACGAAATGGCCTGAATACCTTACAAATCCAGTCGCCAGGGGGTTATTCTCCTATCAATCTCACAGATGATAGGATATCCTCCACGATGCATAATGCCCGCTCAGATAGCTGTCTTGCTCACGACGCCTCCGAGCTTCGCAATTTATTGTTTCACGATCTCAGCCCGGCTCATTATTAAAACTGTTTGAGAGCCAGAGGTGTTGCTGACGCCTCGGGCCGCTGTGCCAATTACTCTATAGCCTATGCTATAGTTTAACTAACAATACCTCTACTTTTACTCGCTCGTCTTGCTTTGACCCTGGTACATAAACGATTAACTTGATGTGCAGTTTTGAATACCTTTATACGACTAAGACTTTCGTTAGATTAATACTACTAAAAAGGTACTCTTAAGCTTTTTTTAACTCAAAACCACATTTTACTAAATGAACTACGTTATGATGAAGTCGGGACTTTGTGATGAGTTCTTGGAGGAATGGAAATATTTTATTATGACATACTTAAGGCTATTTAGGTATTTCTTGTGTCTCATGCATATGTATTCGTAAAGCACAAATTGCTAAAGTCAAAATGATAGACCATAAATTGTTGTTGTATATAAAACGTTTCGCGTCCTTAAAATTTTCAAAACATTGTTTTAGTTAATATTAAAACAACGAAATGAAACAAAACGCCGCTTAAAAAACAAAACCAATAAACAATAATTCACGTAAAATCAAATGAATATCCATTAGTGGCACAAAACGGTGGATTAAACGTCCAACAAAAACAATTCCCTTCAACTTCAACAAACAGAATCGATTGGGCTTAATTGTGGGCTGATCAATAACTAATTGTGTTCCCCACACGTATGCGATAAAGAATAATTACTGGCTGCCGGCCAAATAAATCGATCCATATCAAAATGTAAGGTTAATCCATCATTTAGATACTAAGCCGCGATTAAGGTGTACTTTTTAATTTCCAAAACGCGTAACCCTTATATAATTACTATGGCGTAAATTGTCAGGGGCGTCCAAGTCACACCGACCTGTCGTGTTATTTTTGTAATCACTTCCATTCCGTATAACACGACATTAATTAAAATTTAGTTTCAGACCATTAGTTAGCATCGCGTTTCTTCGAGTTTTTTTTCCAAGTTGTAATTATAGAGCGCTGGCGCTGGGCCGAAGGGCAATGTAATGACAAATAACATTGTATCGGAGGTAGCTATGAATTTTGTATTCAAATTAGTGGTCCTAATAGGTTTTAGGTGTAGAACTAATGCCGCAGTGCGCTTAAACCAATTAATGACATGAACTTTATTTTGTAACTGGTTGTAATTAAGTAATAAGGATATTTGACGTATTCCAGCAAAACTGTATATAACTTTCTAACATTAATATAACTTACGACACACATGTTTTAATAGCAGTGTTGACGTAGTGGCTTTTGTGACCCTTATCCCAGAGGTCATATGTTCGAATCACGCGTGTGCACCAATGGATTTTCTGCAATAGCAATTGCTCCTACGGTGAGGTTTCTTCATCTCTTAAACCCTAAAATTTATGACATTTGTCAGAGACAGGAAATCACCTACTTGTCTATAAAATAAAATCAAGTTAAATAAAAGGGTGCAATTTTAACATATCTATAACCTTTTAAGGATTTTATAACATTTTTATTATTAATCTTATATACGGACTCACCTTTGTTTAACAGACATATAAGAGATCTTACTTTGGTTACTCTATAAGAACTTACTAGTACAACATATATATAAATATATAATTTACTACGGATCAAAAATTCAGGGCTATGGCAATAAAAACTTTCGATGATGACATATATAAAAACTAAGACAGTCATTACATTCTCCACATACAACTCTCTCTATTTCTCGCAAAGACAAAATTTTACCAAAATAGACACGAGTTTAGTACTAGCCATAAAACAGTCAGTTCATGCTTGTCTATGAGCGTATTAAGCCTTTCTTACGCGTCAATGTCTTCATGCGTATTTGCCAACTCACCTAATTAATGATAACTATTCAAATCCATTACCGTGTGATTAGAAAACGGTAGCCGAATGGAACTGGTTTATGTCAGTGATTCGTGACTTGTGAGATTTTACTGGTAATAAGGCTGAGCATACAGCGTCCGCGTTATTAATTAACAGGTCGACAGTAAACAGTGGCTACCGAAGTGCGCTGGGTACACAACTGTGTTTGCCCAACGAGACCTGGCGGCGTGGTGAAGCTCATTACTGACATTCCGAGAAAATTGGAAGTGAGAAACTGGCTTAAAAAGATAATATGTATGTCGATGTTGCGTTTTTGTCCGCTTGTTATCGTGTTAGATGTTCTGAGAATGTAGAGAATGATATAGTTGTATGGGAATAGAGGAAAACGAGTAAATAATAAAAGTTTGTATTGCTTATAGGGTTAATGTTTGCCCTTGCTTTTTGTTCAGTTGTATGAATTTACCAAACTAATGCAGTTCCTTTTTCAGTTCCGTGATAATCCTGTCAAACAGTATGTCCCTGTAAAGACTCGACTGTTACTGAAACCTTAGACATCAGGTAAACAAAATTAAAAACCACTCTCCTTAAAATAACCTTTGGAGTATATGTAAAACTCTAAAGTTTTTTTAGATATGATGAACGAATAAAATTTATAGTGTGTCGTTTATCATGCATTATTTCAAACAAATTAAAAATATACATGTGAATCACTGTGATTATTAAAAGAAACGATGTCAGATCTTGACCTTCTCAACCTGGTTACACAAAACGTGGCCATTGGCAATTTAGATATATATATTTAAATATAAAAAATGATATGGTTGTTAAGTTGTAAATCCATATAATTTACGTATCATTACGCTTTAAAAACAAAAGGTATTCGACAACGTACATAGCAGGTATATTTTACATTTATTCCGAAATTCGAACATATTTAATTAAAATTGGACTTTGGACACTCGATGCCTCAAATTTACGTACAGTAAATATACAAAACAAATACATACCTAGGCCGTAACAGAAATGCGCCGAAGCAGGTAATTTAAAAAATCCTCGGCCCACTTATTGACAGCTCAAACATTTGAACATCACAGCGGTCACGTGTTTACACTAAGAACAAGTCATGTTTTAATTATTTTTTGTTGGGCGGGCGGCGTGAACGTGCGCGGGCGCCGGCTTCAAGCCAGTATTGGCGCGGATGCGATACAGATGTTTGGTTGTAAACTTTACTGTCAATGGACGATGCTGTTTTAATACTGATTTGCGATCGCTTCATTAGTACAAATCATAAATGTATAGTCACAGTATGGATACGTAAAATAACATTCTTGAAGTTTCAGCGGAAATAGAGATGCCTACATGCACATAATTCACACAAAACTTCACCTATTTTAGTTTAGAAAACTTACAAATACAAATAGTTTGGATGTGACAGTTTAACGATCTTAATGCTACACATACTATAAGCCCTGATTCGTTAAAATTTGACAACAGTTTCGCAACGGTCATTACATTTTATTGTTAGTTACTTATTGTATAGTTTAGTTATTTAGTAACATAACAAATTTGATAATAATAATAATAAATCCTTATTTGACGAAAAAATTGTTTTAAATAATTTGGAATTAGATTTAGATAGATATTAAATAGAATTTTATGTGAATATACCATATTAACAAATTTTTTATTCTTACATGATTTTACTCCAGTTTATATGAGATAGTGAAAAAAAATCGTTAAGAACTAAACTGTTCTGTAACCGATTATTGTCGCGAGGGTGACAAAAGAATGTGGGCGTTAAAATCTCCTTTTGAAACTTATTAAAATTATTTTGTATTCTGAATAGTGTATGTTCAATGGTACGTAAGTCGAAGGCGTACAAGAATCAAATTTAAAATACGAAAATTTGTAATGAGATAGAATCTATTTCGGAGTTATGAGTTCGCGTTTTATTTTCGACCTTGCGATTTTAATTGAAAGTGTTGACACAATTGATTTATAGCTTTTCACAAAATGTAACAAAACACTGAAGTAAGTGGGTTCCCGGTTTTATTATTCAATAAATCATTATTGACGTTTTACATTCACGATTGAAAGTCATTCAAAATATAACAAAATATTTTTTTAGTCGACTGCTTTTAAATAAACTTGATTTGGTACTGGTAGTGTCTATTGAGACTGGCCAAACGTATTATTGGGCATAACTCGCTAACCTTGGGACTATATTGTATATTTGTAACTCAAAACTATTGTATAAGGCTTTATTTACAAAATATATTCCATATGTCTATACAGGAGCCTAGACATGACGCTTTTTTTTAAAGACAAAGTCCGTATGTGATGAAGGCTCGCCTAGTGCGAACGTGTATTTACAAGTACAATCATTTATTTATATAGGTAACTCAAAATATACTTATAAACGCCTAATGTATGTTTACTTCTCAAATCAACGGCGTAAAACGGACGAGAAGAACTGTTAATTGTCTCGACTCTCTGACACTCTTTAAAGTTTTTTGTTTTATAACGTTTCGTAAGAAACTAAAAATATGGGTTGCCTTTGAACTCTGGCTCTGAAGATCCTTTACGTATTGACTTGATAAAAGAAATGTTAGTCTCATAATTTAGGAGATCAGCATTAATTGGTAGAGTTAATTAAAGCTAATAAACTGCTCGCTCTAATTAACCTAATTAGATGAAGCGACGTCGGGTCGTAGTCGTTAATTATTACAATTTCGTCTGGCTAAATCTGACTTTCTTGACTATCTGTCGCCCTCCTTGTGGATCTGTCCCACGGAGTTATCCTGGATTAGGGATATAGATATCCTCGATAAATATCTTTATAAGCTTGCCCGATAGCTTTGAGAAAGTCCCACAATCATAAACCCCTGGACCTGTGGAGCTCCGTCCTATACATCCCGACATCCCGTAACTGTTTCTACATATATATTCGATATTTATGAGCTGTGTAGGCCTAGTGGCTTCAGCGAGCGACTCTCATCCCTGAGGTTCGATCCCCGGCTGTGCACCAATGGATATTCTTTCTATGTGAGCATTTAACATTACATAAAACATCGTGAGGAAACCGGCTTGCCTTAGACCCAAAAATTCGACGGCGTGCGTCAGGTACAGGAGGCTGATTACCTACTTGCCTATGAAACAGATACAGAAATCTGAGGCCCAGACCTAAAATTTATATGTTACGGTTTTATTAGAGATCGATAGAGTGAATACGTGACTTCTCTCCCTCTTATATTTGGTAATTAAGTGCAGTTTACCCAATTCTCGGGTTAACTTTTTTTATTTTATAGCAGGCGAACGGGCAGGAGGCTCACCTGATATTAAGTGATACCGCCGCCCATGGACTTTCACATTGCCAGACGGCTCGCAAGCGCGTTTTCGGCCTTTTAAGAATTGGTACGCTCTTTTCTTTAATGACCCTAAGTCGAATTGGTTCGGAAATAAAACTGCACTAAACATGACTCCTGACAACTCTCACGTAGAAATTTTAACACAGTTAACATAACAAATAAAATTAATATATAATAGCCATTAGGCTATTTTAATAGAATCAGTGCAATATTAATACACAGTAGTAATATTCTTAACGTTGTAAATACTATTTCGTTGGTTACTATAATTGTCATTGGTTGGAGAACACTATCAAGTTTAGTAATCTTCTATATCTATAGTTGTGTTCCGTTAAGAATAGCAAGTATGAATCAAATTTTTATTTCGATAATAAAACTAATGAAGATGGATCAAAGCTGCTGTTGTCCTACTTGAGTTTCATATCGTAATTTATCTGTGTAACCCATTGATGCCTAAAGCTGTAAATTTAGATTTACCAGGGGTCAATTAGAGTTTTAATGGCTATAAAATCATTGTGTTAATGCTTATTGATTTACCACAGATACAGTTAATACTAGAATCTATACACACATATATATATATATATATAGCCGAAACTTGTATTCATAAATATGTTAGGTATACAATTTTATTGTTCTTTGTATTTTGTTTTTTACTTCGTAGAAAATCGTTAAAACATCTTCAACTCAAACATAGTTACCATTTATAAAAAAATAATTTCAACATAAACAATGTTTTTCTGTAGTAGTTTAAAAATACAACACTTTATATTTTTATACTAAAGACGAGTTTATAACAATACTTTATATATCCGGTCATTCTTCATTATATTTGCGTAAGATATATAAATATATATAAATATATATATATATATATATATATATATATATATATATATAGTTTTATTGTAAATATAAATATTAATGGCAGTACAAAAAATAATGACAACTGCTAATTTGGGGCTTCAGATTTATGATAGACATATTTATAATGCGGGCCGAGCTTTAATTGTCCCGAATTAATTGTTACATTCGTTTAAAAACCACATTGTCCCTAAGCATTGTCGATCGAAACAGATTGGTATAATTCCTTTCATTGAACTAACAAATGCGGCTAATTAGTGATCATAAGGGTTCATCTTGTCGTAATATGTTCCGCATTGACATTTTTTAGCTTATATGTCGCATTTAAGTTCCGAACTGCTTAGACCGCTTCTTTGATGTTTGAATATAATTTGTTATTTCTTAATTTTTTGGAGCAGTGTTGGCCTAGTGGCTTCAGCGTGCCACTCTCATCCCCGAGGTTCTAGTTTCTGTGTGTGGCTGAGCAATGAACTTTCTATGAGCGCCATTTTACACCCGCACGTACAGTGAAGGAAAACATCGTTAGATCGAGAAAAGCTTGGCGGCGTGGGTCACAGAAGGTTACCCACATGCCTATCTGAAAAAAACAAATGATTATGAAACAGATACAGAACCTGAAGCCCAGACATGAGGGGTTCTAGCAGCATAAGATTTTAAAACATAGCCTTCTTAGTTGCCTGTATTCATTCTTAAAAGTCCTACCTAATACTTCACGGAACTGATGCATAACTGTTTATAAGATGTTACTTGGAAAATACATATTTTCGTTACCAATTCACTAGTCTGACAATCAAATGAACAATTAATTATCCGTGGACATTAATTATTGCGTAGGTATATGACATTCTATAAATAACCGAAAATATTCATCGCGATACATTTAAGACGTCCCAAGCGGTCGTTTATTAATTTTATGTGTATTTTTTTTAATTTTCCGGAACGTAGGAGTAACGAGGTCATTGTTAACGTATAATGATAAATGGGACTGGCGACTTGCATACTCAAATATAAATCTTTATTGTGTACTTTTAATTTTAATAAAAATTCTATTAATTAAATAAATTATAATCTTTTCTCAATGTCGTTGTATAATTTGAGTATTTTTTCAAACTTTTGTTATGTATAAGTTCACGTGGGTGCCTGGAAGAAATTTTATTTAGCGTTAAGACCGCGCCATTCTAATTAGTAATGTTTAAAAGAAATATGTCTTTGAGAAGGTAGGCTTCTGTGCCTGACAGACACCGTCAATTTTTCATCCTAGTTCTCTCATTATTTCTTCCTTCACCGTATGACCTTAAATTGATAGAGACATTCATTAGTGAGACATTCGTGAGAGTCGCACACCTATGTACTTATAGTTACCCCCTACATAAACGATCCTCGGGACGCCCAAAAAGGTCAATCATCGCAGCCCATGGACATCTTTTTAGTGGGTGCGTTGCCGGCCGTTTACTGTACTAAGATAAAACAGCACCCGTACGTTTATCAATGAGATTTGAAAACCCTTCACAATAAGGAACTAAACATTCCTTTCCAGACTCTAAGGAACAAATAAACTTATAAATTAAACAAATAAATATGAAATTATAAAAAATCCCAAGAGCATCATATATTAATGAATATTTTTAATTCGTACGCATGACTGCCTGCGTCACGTCTTAATATCATTGGCTCAAGTGTGAAAACGCGAAATAAAAGCAATTCTTTCTAATTAACTCGCGTCTGAGCGCCCGCTTGAAATAGATGCACGGACACCGCCTGATTAGGGTTGTCACCAGAGATAATAAATCAAATGTTTAATTAGCGATGTCTTTGATTAACATGAGTTAAACTTATAGTTTGTCATTTAAGTTCTTAATTAAACACATTTTATTAATGTAGCTGGGTGTCACGTTTGTAGAGTTATGCAAAGATTTTATCAAAGACATAATAAAAGTAAAATTTAAATGTCAAATAATCTTTACAAAACAAAGTCACTTCCGGCAAAACACTATTATATATATTTTGTATTCCACGAGAGTGATGTCACACGATTTAAAATAATCTTTGAATTGTTATAAATTTATTTATTTATTAACACTTCGTTGCACATAATATAAAAAGTGAACATAATTAAATTAAAAGGAGGGCAACTGGCGGCCTTATCACTTTCAAGCGATCTCTTCCAGGCAACCACTGCGAGAAGAGAAAAAATGTATTAAATTGGATATGGTAGGCAAGAAGTGCAAAAATACATATTAAACAAACATTTTAAGACAAAACTAAACAGGAACAAAAAAATAAACTAAAAAAAGGATACATGAATAATAAAAAGTGCACATGAATCACAATAATTTAAGATCAGTCTCACTTAATAATTTAAACAAATTTAATAAGTTTAGTCCCTGCAGCAATTTACTTTTAGCTGGCAGCATTTTCTCGCTGTGTTGCTATACTTATTCTTCGAGCGAGGAAAACACCAGTTGTGTCGTCGGTACCTACTATCTACCAGGCGCCAACTTAAATCGTTAATTAGCTCCTGTGCACTAGAACTTTTACTTATTAGTTCAACCAATTAAACAAAAAAGGTAAAATGGTCTTTCAACTTACAATCAATATTTACTGGAACCATTGTATCGTTATTTAGTTTACAATAATTCAAGTAAGCAAATTACTGGTAATTTTACTGTATTTTTTAACCTTTATGTTTACCAAAACTGTCAAATATTTTAGAAAATATAGCTAGGAATATGTATGATGTGGTAAACTTCTAAAAATAAATTAATTAATCCATTAAGAAA
Organism: Pieris brassicae; assembly: GCF_905147105.1. NCBI lineage: Eukaryota > Metazoa > Arthropoda > Insecta > Lepidoptera > Pieridae > Pieris > Pieris brassicae. The sequence continues at coordinate 4,170,428 of NC_059669.1, forward strand.
TTAAGATTGTCAACCCTGTTGGAGAGTTACGTGACGCACCAAGACTGTTTGTGAACCCATAACAATAAATAATTAACATTCATTTGATTGTTTTGATTTGAATGGCTTAGAGATGTTGCATGCTCGTGCAGGAATGCGATCAGGGATACTTTGGGTTCATAAAACAGATTTTCAATGAACATTACCTCCTGTAATATAGAAGACTAGATTTTTTATAAACTGTCTCTGACAGCAAAGACTTTATTTAACATCTAGCCTAACTAATAAGTAATTTAAAATTAAACTAATTTACTTAAAAGGATATTTAGCATAAGCATGTCCAACACTTCTTCAGTCTATATTAAGAGACGACACTCTGTTGTTGTCTATAATTGTTTAGTAGATTAGAATAGTGTCGAGTTCTTATTAATAACTTTGACCTTGGTGTAACGCTTACCCTTTATCGTCTAACTCCACCCGTATCGTCGTTCAACAAATCAGCGTTTTTTAAGGCAGTTATTGCCACAACTATGTGGAACCAACTGCTCAGCAATATATTTCATAACTAAATCGACTTAGGGTCCGAGAAGAACGTACCAATTCTTAAAGGACCGACAACGCACTTGCGGGCCCTCTGGAAATGTGAGGCTCTATGGGTTACACTTAACATCAAGTGAACTTCCTGCCCGTTTTCCCCCTGTAATATAAAAATGTTCATATCAACAGATTTTAATACTCGTTAAATTAGCTTTCAGAATGTTTTCTTTCTTTCACAGAAGTGGAGGCAGTTGAAGGAGGCTTATGCCAGGAGGGGGCCACATTGATAATAAAACAGTAACAAAGAAATAATAAACAATGTATTTTTATTATTGATTGTATTTGTGTGTGCAATGAAAAGAGGTTTTTTTTAGTTTACATATATTGTGAAATTAATATGTATCTTCTTTAAAGACCTCTTAAGAATAATTTTGGCTGTAAAGCTCATGGACAGACTGCGGCTGGTGCTTCACTAAACGAAAGCCTTAAAAGTCTCAAAATGGCATGATGTACTATGTATACCCCACGTAAGCCTTCGGACAGCAGACACCCAACAGTTTCTATCCGACATAAAAGTCAATAATATTTTGGATAAAGGTTTGTTTCGTGAAGGCTTATGTTATATTTAACATATATTAAACTGAAGAAAAGTAAAAAAATGATACAATAAAAAAGGACAATAACTTTTTAAGTTAGTTTAATTTATACATTATAAATTAAAAAGTGACTAAAGAACTAGCGTAAGAGCCTGCCTAGAATATCAATAGAACACTTGATTAACATTTAACTCTCATTAACATTCGTGTTGAATGTAAAGTACCGCGAATACAACAAGTGACCAGAATTAATTAAATTTAATTATATTCATATTAGTGTCACACCTCGGACTCCGTTAGTGAAGAATTCCATGAGTCAATAACATGATGACACTGTATTTGGTTATTTCGTAACTTATATGTATTTCAATTATGCAAAAATAATGTATGCAATAGAGACCACAATCAAAATAAAGCGGAGAACTAATAGTTAAGGGTTCGTCTAATTTAGCGATTATATGTAATTATACTTTCACAGTAAATAATAAAAAAAAAATGTTTTTGAAAGAGTATCAACTACCTACTGAATACGTGTTCAGTAGAGGAATTTATATAAAAAACAAACGAACACATCGAATTGTTAAACAAGTTGATGTCTTTAAAAAACGGTAAAAAAATAAATATAGAAAGGGTTCAACGTTCTTTAATAATAAATAATTGCGTACTTAAAAATAAATTAATGCTGTTGGGTTATGTTAACGTATGATTTGAGAATCGCAGGATGAACTTGACTGGTCAAGGCTTAATTTTCGAAAAAATAACAAACAAATCTATAAACCAACGGACTAATATACCGTTACCATAAATAACAAATGATTACTTTATTCTTGACAGCTGAGTCTTAAATTCATAATTTTAAATGATTATTTGTATTTTTATATAAATGTCGTCCTACTAATTTAGTTGTGAATTTTATTGCCAACACGAACGTCTACGTATTAAGAATTAATTTATTAAGTCAACTTAAAGTAAAATTCTAATATTTTTACATCATTATTTAATTTTTATTAAGCCACTTTAATTCCACACTGTCAAATTGATGTTAGTTTTGTTATTAACCAACTCTTAGTCTACTTTAGTACATGTTATTTCCGTTTCTTTGTGTTCTGCAGTATGGAACCCTTTTGGGTCTGAACTTATTTAATCATATTACACAAATATTTTTGTTTTTTTATTCGACTTAAAAATCCGTGTCAACTTAGATAAATTCAACACAATTCCTATTTTGAGTTTGTCAAACGGATATTGAACGATTCATTGGTTTTTATCGTTGTCGTCGGCAGTTTTCCTTATTCGCGATTTTCCACGGCAGCAGATAATAATTTATTCAATAATTACTTTATAATTTCAAGTAATTATTGAATAAATAATTAAAAAGTAAATTGGTTCTATACGCGGGCAATTATACTGAACGAAACAATCTTCCGAGTAATCATTTATTAATTGTAACAAAACCCATTTAGCATATAATAAATCGATTTTAACACAGGATAGAAAATGCCAAGTTCATCAAATGAGACGGTATGCTAAGAAATGGACTGAAATGTCGACTTTAAGTCGGACCGGTTAGATTGGACCTTCAAGACTAAAGATGATAAAAATATATACCTAATATTTAAAAGTAAAACTAACCAAATCAAGGCAAACAAACCGGTAATTTAATCCATAACATACCGATTCATAATTTATGTTAAATGACTAAAAACGAAACCCTTTACCTAAAAAAACGATTTTTTAAATTAGTTGGTCTCGTGTTACTTAAGTACCTCTGGGTCACAATGTTTCTATCGTGTGTGGTTGCCATAAAATATCTAATTTGCATAAAATATACTTTGTAACATATCAATCTAACCCTAAATTCTTTGCTTTATCTTATACATGGTGCTGAATAATATGTTTACTGAGTTGATGATACTGTCTATACTTATAGTTTGTGTCACCAACCATGACAGACTAACACAAGAATATGTCAAAGATAACGTTATAATCTGTGAACAGTTCAGTTTGCTGCTATGGAATCTGAAGAATGAATGCATTGAGTTGCAGTATAAAGATAAAATAAATTAGTGACACTACAACCTTTTTAGGTCTGGGCCTCAGATTTTAGTATCTGCATTATGATCATTTGTCAATCTAATAGGTAAGTACGTAATATCATAATGTCAAACGTTTGATAAGATATTTTTTAAACTTTACTTTAAACAGCTAATCTTAATGATACACTACTCTCTTATTGTTTGCAGTAATAAATAAGATTATTTTTTGATTTCTTACTTATAATTGTTATCATACGAAAAACAATTAGGACACCCTGTACATTGTAAATGGACACAATCGAATAAATCTGCATTACAAAGTAATTAAAAGCTCTCTCTTGTGGTGAATGAGTAGGTTTTATCTTTATAGTTCCGGAAATTAATAATTTAGACGACTTAATCGTCTTAAACCCAGGAAATGATGCAGAACAACATAGATTTACACAATTTATTATTTATCTGTGGCAATAAATTTTAAAAAAAGAATCACACGCAGTGTTATAGGCCCATTAATTGATATTATTAATAAAATCAATAATCTATCGAATTATCGTTTCTGTCAAAAATACGGAGTAACTATATTTGGTAGTGAAGGTAATAAAATTTAAATATTAGGTTTCCATTTACGAACAAGGTTGCATATTATGTAGAATTAATTATATGAGAACAATATCGTCTATCAAAATAATATTTAAGGCACAGATGTTGAATGAAACTTGGTATAATATATATATATTATGACGATTGGCGAATGCCTGTACCAGACCATACGTTTAAAACACAATTAACAATATTTTATCGATTAACCTATTTGTTATATTTACTGTTTTAATGTTATTTTAAATGCATGTGTTTCAAGGTTCTATTTTATTATGTGTAGTTGTTTTACGTCTGGGTTGTTTGGAAGACACTGCTTTTAGCAGAAATCCTGCTTTTGCTGGTGAAATTTTCCTGCTTTGTGTATTGTGGTATAAATAAAGTGTTTTTATTACTGTGGGTGGCATACTTTTGATCATATTCTCGTTAGACTTAGAGTGCGATGCTATTTATTTCATAAAAATGTTTTGAATTACCATAGACTTTTGATTATATTCTGCTAGCTTATGCTTGTCTTTACGTAAATAAAACTATTCTATATTCCATAAGGCTAATTGTATTTGGATTCGAAGTCCGATAAAATAACAATTAAAACCTTAATGGATCTTACAATGGCGCCTATGGCCATTGATAAATGACCTCTCCCTTGAGACTAACGGTGCGTGTTTGATTTATAACATTATGTAAACAAAGGACTGTTTAGATATTTTGTTAGGAATGTAAGACAAAATTAAGGAGATAAGATTTATATGCAGTGTTTACTATCAAGTTTTTAAAATTGGAATCCCTAGTGTAAAATATTTTTAAAAAATCCAAGGAAATACTTCTAATTTATTTTATTTTATTAAGTAAAGCCACACTTTTTAAAAGATAATATTTTCAATTAATAAATGTAAAACTTCATGTACTAACCAGGGCAATTTACTAATAATAATTTATTGGTTAATGTGTGTGGGAATGAGTGAGAGTGTGTGAGTGTGCGTAGTAATTTATAATAAACACCAATTTGGCTTAACAAAAAATACTAATAAAACTAATTAGCTGCTAGCGGCCTTCATAATATATATTTCTACAAGCAATTGTCACTCATGGATCTGTATCATATCTATATTTACCCAACATAGTTGCAACCAAAGTAAAAACTTTAAAATCGAGTATGTGTATATTCCTCGGGTTAAACAAATATTTTAAAACTAGTTCTCGTGGTCTAGTTGAAGAAATCTATTAACGCCGTTAGGCGAGAGAAATTAAAACACATCCTTTTTTATGTGGCATTTATGTTCATCGTAAAAAACGCACTTACAATTTCAATCTAATTTAAAGATGAGGATTAAATCGAGAATTTTAATTTACATATTTATTTAAATCATTATATTATAATATTAGAAACCTAGCAAATATTATACACTTAAAACAGAACTTCCACGTTTGTGAAAAACTCAAACGAGTGTCATACCGATAGTTATAGGTTCAATAGTAGCTTAAGGGTTAAACATTCAACGTCTCTATAGATAACAAGCATGGGAGCTTTGTAATGAGTTGCCAACTGACTGGTCTATAAAACGCCTAAAGTGGAAATGTGGCACACGCTCCAGAGGGATCCAAATCACATTACCAAAAGAACCTTCTACTAGAACAGTCCTCTAGGCAAAAGAAAACGTTGATGACCAAAAGTGACCTGGCAACGAAGCATAATTGCAGGTGTGAACGTAATGAATACTAAGAAAGCTACCCTGCACCGATTCGGCTTGTTTTTAGGCTGGATGCACTCTGCCCCACTTAGGACATTCCTGCAATTTACATTTCAACCATAACCAAAAAAATGCTTGGAGATACAGTATTCCTAAACCGAAATCATTACACAGACTACAATTATAAATATGTTTATAGGGATTTGCCTTTTTCTTAAGGGTCTCTAGGGGCAACGGCTGTATACTATGCAGGATTTAATTGACCTTTCAAAATATTAAAATAATATATATATTTAAATAATTATATAGATCCCTTTACTTTGGAACATATACACATATGGTTCAATTTACGGCGAAACAAATAAAGCAAAGCAGGGTAAGTACGGACTGATTCCCTAAAAGCCTCAGGATAACTTAAACTGAACTTGTAACGACCTGCATATATAAAAAAGTTACGCGGCCCAATAGACCAACCAAGTATCAGAAAACGTAAGAACTACTTTTTGGCAGTGTTCACCAAGATGGAGACCACAAAGCTGCCACAACAGAATCTGGTGAACATCAACGCTCAGTACAGAGATACACAACTTGACAGTTACATAAAAACTGAAATATATCATTGTTATAAATTAAAAAGGTAGGTTCGAACCATCCCACTTTAGTCCATGCTCTCATTCACTCGCTCGTACGGTGAAGGACATCGTCAGAAAAATTTACTTGTGTACAAAAAAAAAACCGAATGATCACACCACTATTTTTATATGTATTAAAAGCCTAAATGGAAGTGTACAAGCGGCTTCAAACCAGTATTCAATAATCTGATAATTGATTACTCTGTTTCATTTATTTATTAGGCCTAATCAAATAGTTTCGAAGCTTAATTTTAAAACCCATGACAGGTGTCACAAAGTACGTTTTTCATCATTCACAATTTTAACGAGCAATGTTTCTAACAGAACAGCATAATATTTTCGTTGGTTAAGTGAGAATTTTTTAGAGCCTAGCGGCTTTGCAACTCTCATCCCTGAGGTCGTAGGTCCCGGCTGTGCACCAATAGACTTTCATTATATGTGCGCATTTAACATCGTGAGGAAACCGGCTTGCCTTATACCCAAAAAGTCGACGGCGTGTGTCAGACACAGGAGGCTGATATTTGCCTATTAGATTGACAGATGATCATGAAATAGATACAGAAATCTGACACCCAGACCTGAAAAGGTCCCTGATTTTTTCCAAGGCTGAATTAAAAAATACTGTCATCATGCATAGTTTAATGATCATACAGTTTGAGTTGCGAAATTTTCTATACCCTGTAACGAGTAATACGTATAATTGAATAGTTTTCGTAAAAAATACTAACGATAACTACCTATTACCTGGTCGGTCACAAATGAGCGATCAGCATAGTATTTCCGAATCAATTCGACTAAATGGCCTTTAAGAAAAAGTGTGACAGTGTAAAAGGGCGGCAATATACTCGAGCATTCTGGCAATGTAAGTATCACTACTTACAGCCTCTTTATACTGGCAAAGTTAAATATTTATATACATTAAGCACTATTCACTATCATTACACAACTTCAAAGGGTTTAAGCACGATGACCTGTATTATCAAGGAGTCGTACAAATGCTCCATCATTTGTTTTATTATACTGGCAACGTAATTAATTTAAATAAATTAAACTTAATTATGGAATCTCATAACTTAGACTTTATCTTATTATTTTTTTAATTTATTCACGAGATTAACTACGATATTGTATATGTGTGAGAGATGAGATGTCACTGGCAGATAATTTCATGACAGAAATTTAATAACATATGCCGTTCAAGTCAATAGCATTTTATTTTTTACAAATTTATTTAGACTGAGTACCTAACTATATATAGTCGTCTTTTCTATACTAAAAAAATACTGTTTCCTTTGTGATACAATACTGTGTGATTCGTTTCACAGTGAACAGTATTTGATTTCTTGGCTACAGAAAGCCTTTATATCAACACAAAAAATGCCCAATTAATATTGTTCTCATGGTCCTTGGCAAATTTAAATTCCTGAACACCATAAATCTGATCTTCAATGCAATTTATCCCTTAGGTCTGCCCTTGAACCGTACTTGAGGTGACCTGGTTTCTGTCATTCCGTAATTCGAGGTCTACCCATTTTAATCTTTGAAAATTTAGGTATGTTCATACCTTCCACATTCTATTTTCAAAAATTCATAAATATTATTATCCGCTAAGATTTATTACTATTCACAGTGGAATTGTTTAAAACATGGTCACTCATTAAACCGTTAACGATAAAATATCACAACTTTTATTATATTTTGAGTGCTCGAGTATTTCTATATAATTTTCGTTAGGCCATTCCCGTATCGGCATCGTGAAACAAATGCTCTAATAAAGATAAACACAAAAATGACCCTTAATTACTGACAAATTGTTTATAACTTACGATACATTAAAATAAATTTTCGTTTTGATAAACAAAACTTTATCTAAAGGTTTATAAAACCCAGTCCGTAATTAGCCAAGTAATTAATATGTATTTGTTTTTATATATATCATTAATAGCTATACATTATGTTCACCCGTAATAGTGGGTCATCGGGCTCATTATGCAATTCGATTTTTAAATCGATGACATGCCAGTTTCATCACTATTTGTACAGTACGATCGAATTATAATAGCGCATGTGCCATTCCAGTGGTGCTAAGCCGGGGTTCAAAGGCACGCGCTAGACCTTATATTTGAGCACACAACTCAGTTTGCTCTAGTTTTAAACAACTTAATGATTAATTTAGAGAATTCTTAGGATTCGTCTGCTACATGGCCCTTCAAAAACGTACTTTAAGCGATAAAAACATGTTTTATCACGTTTATTCATAAGCAAAGTTATACAAGTGTAATAAGGCCAAAATCTCTATAGCGTATGGTTACATTCTAAATCTCTATATGTATAAAATTCTCGTATCACAATACTTGTTTTCAAACTCCGCCGAAATGGCTCGACGGATTATTATGAATTTTGTTATGCATAATCAGTAAATCTGAGAATCTGCTACTATCTATATTTCAAACTCCTAAGTGATAAGGGGTGTCCACCCCAAACTTTTATTTTTTTATTTTTTAGACAAATCTTTTTGTTTTTATTTTTTTATGATACAGCATACAAAAATACATATAACACTTAATTGTGACCCCTCTATGATCAACCCCTTTGTACTAACAAACTAAAAAAATGTTCCCTGGCAAAACGACGTTTGCCGGGTCAGCTAGTTTCGATCGAATTTCTCATAGACTCATATACATAGAAATTTAAACATTCCGACTTCATAATTTACGACAACGAGAACTTCAATCGCCACGCACTAAGCTTTTTAATATAAATTACAGAAATTTATGTTTTAGCCGTTAATTTAAAAAAATATATTAGTGTTATTTATATTTTGGCAGAATGATTCATCCACTTGCGACATTATTGCTAGATTGTAATTCTCATTCACGTGTGACAGTGATTAACCGCTAACAAAATATAAATCTTTCAATGAATCAGTAATTTTTCAATAAAGATTCGGCATCAGCAAATCTCAAGAGATGCACAGAGCTAAAAAAGCCGTAAGTATGCATCTAATTTGAACGATATTCTAATAAAATCTTGATTCTCCTTTCTTTTTTAATGTAAAAGGGGAAAAACGGGCTGGCTCACCTGATGTTAAGGGATACCGTAGCTCATGAACACTCAATGCCACTCAATTCATAAGGGCTAGGGAGGTGGTCGCCGGCTTAGAATTAGTAAGCTCTTTACTTGAAGGAACCTAAGTCGAATTGGTAACTGGTTTTACATAATGGTAGTGCGGGGCAAACACTGGCTAAGAAACGCTCAGTTGTGGAACATAAGATGTCGATGTCGAACGGTTGATACTCAGCTTCATGTATTAATCCAAACAACTATTCTTAACACTTTACATGGGAAATCCTTTATTTATTATATTATTGTTAAAAGCCTTTATAAGTATTTTAGGTTTTTTATATAATCAACCCAAACTATTCTTCAGTTGACCGTAGTACACTTTATAGAAAACGCAAACATACGCAATGTCTTTGCGTACAGAGAGAGAGAATCAAGTAGATCAGTAAAACATTGGAGATTGACAATTCAACAAACGCTTCGAAACGAAGGAAGAAGCTGGTGGTGAAGAATGCGTAAGGCATTATTGCTTTTTATTGAAACGTATTCCTAACATCCAATGTTTAATTACCAAATCTCACAGGAACTCATTGTAGTAAATTAGTACCAGGCTAATTTACCATAACGGTCACACAGGAAAAGGACGAAAAAGTTAATTACTCGTTAATTCCCCGAATATTCCATTTGAGGCGCTAAAAGCTGACTTGTTTAAAAAGTAAAAAACCATCTTGTCCCATCCGAGGTGTAAAATAAACAGACCGCCATTAAGACTCGATCCTTCGCTTGTATTAATTTGTATTTAAGTGTATTGAACAAGATAAAATAAATATATGGACGAAGGCATGGCTGTAAAACCTGTCTCATTCTTTAATTGAAGGTTGGAATTTAAACCTATTTAAATATAGAATTTGATTTAAAAGATCTACCACATGTTTGTATAAAATTCATCATTAAAAAAAATAGGTGTTTTGGGTTTCTCACGCTTTGAATGTTGAGCCTAAGAGCTCACTTAAAAAGGTCATTGTTCAAATCTATCAGACTAAAAATCACATGCTCTCTATCGCATTTATCTTCTAGGGCTAACAGTGTAGGTAATGCATCAATTTAACACCAAAAACGTATTCAATAATTTGTACTACTAGATTTACTAGAAATAATATATACTTACCAGCGAAGCGGCTCGCTTATCTGCAATTTTATTGCACCTGTGAATAATTTCTACTATGATCAAAATATTTTCACAAAAACCTTTCTATTTAACGCAATTTTATTTATCACGCTCGTGATGAGGTATTTAGTATTAGTTTTTACTTTTAATTGTGTTATTTTTTCGTTACTCAATATTAATTATGTGTATGTTTTATAACTTATAAATATATTGATTTTTTAAACTGTTTAACAGATAAACCGAGTTAATCGTAAATACATAAATTAATATGACGCAGGTAGCTGAATATTGACATTAATATCTAAAAATATTATCAAAAGCTCCACTCGATAATAATGTCAGAACTGAGCCCACACGCGTTGGGTCATTAGACACCTTACTGAGGAAAATAAATTAAACTCAACTAGGTATCTTTACCACCATCTCGGGCTTGTTGAAATTCAATACACGCGATTACATCTGCGAGACATTATACATCGCGCGTTTTGCTGCCTAGACTTGGTGATATGCTGCTTAAATTACGCGATGTAGTACGAAGTGGGGTTTTTAACACCAACGAATTTACGATCAATTAAATACAACAGGTGTGTATTGAATGATAGAGGACAGTTAAAAGCCTTCATAAGTATTTGAGGTATTGAAATTGCTTTAATATGAAATTGTGAATGCGTTTCTAACCAACTAACTTTCGCCTGGGTTAATATAATTTTTAGGTAACTAAAGTGGCATCTAGTAATAAATAGATAGTTACATTAGTTTATTTATATCTATGGAAGGCTGTTATCAATCCGATAATTTTTTGTTGTTACGTCTATTTTACGGATTTCATGAGTTTAGTGAGTACGCAACACAAATAAACAAATGAACTGTTATATGTTAAAATGGGGCAAATGAACCTATAGAATAGTCACAAAAGGCCGAAGGACATGGACACCTATGTTAGTAGGTGCGTTGCCTTGCGTGCTTGTAGGAGTCTCCAGGGGAAGAAAAACTACCGAAGTCGCGGGGATGAAATCCGGAACTATATACTGGGGTGCTACTGAAACGAGGCGACAGAAACCAAAATAAACAATTTTGATAAGAACAACATTATTTCCATAACTAAACTCATAATAATAGCTACACATTCATAACGAGATCTAACACAGTTTATTAATATTCTTGTTAAATGGAAATTGCTTTTTTCCTAGAATCAAACCTCATAACGGCATACTTCCTCAACCGGACCTCCTATATAGAGTTCACGTGTAAATAAGAAACAATAAAACGGATTGTTTTACTACGATGTGTCTTAGAATATTAATGACTATTCAAATGAACGAAAACAATTAAAAATCTATTTAGTATGCGTCAAATGATTAGCTTTGTTAATAAAAAATTGTTGTCGCTGGATATATATTGAAATACTGTATTAGATACAAATTTATAAAAATAAAATAATAAATCAATGCTACAACCTTTTCAGATCTGGATCAGCATTCTTTGCATGAGATACAAATTTATATTTTCATAAAACCTTTTCTATCTATTATTTCTTGGTTTCGTCGTTGTATTTAAGTTTGTTTATATCAAATATCTCGAAAACTAAGTCAAATCGAGATGATCATCCCTTCAACTCAAGACAGTCTAATTTTTATCAGAATTAGTTCAGTTTTTGAGATTGTTGTATCTTCGGCTTTCTAAGTGTGATATAGGTACGTTAATAATTATTTACATCTCAACTTTAGTTTCAAGGTAAGTATGTTTAATGACCTATTTCAAAATATTCTCTTGAACGAGTGTTACATTGGCATCCACGCGACCGGATCAGAGCGCAAGGTCGCCTGCGGCGGTGTTGATCGGATGACCTGGTGCAGCTGGCCGGCTGCACGTGGTGAAGTTCCCGGCAGGGGAACTATGCAAGGGCTTCGTCTATGCCCTATCAAGGGGCTACTATAGTTAATCATTTGTGTAAAAATTATTTAATTGTATCATTTTTAGGTAAAAGCATATATTATTATTACCTATAGGCTAGAACAGTTTAAGACGTCATTGGAGAATCGTAGAAAATTAATTGATATTAGATTGTGTTTAAGATATTTGTGAATCAGGTTGATTGTCCCAAATTCTACTACATCTAAATTTAAATTTCCAATGGCCAAATCTCACCAATATCCAGATTGAGCATTCTGATAAATGAACTAGGCCTGGATATCCATAGTTGCTCCCGTCACACTTTGAAATCAAATTTCCAGTTTTCTCGTGTACACTTTTTATTACGGTTGGCAAGCTTATGTAAATAAAAAAAAAATTATCTCTTCAAGGTTGAGGGACTCATCTCGAAATTTGGTTAAAAAAGGAATCTCCGTTTCCGTAATAATAACCAGTTAATTTACGACAGTTCGCGTTCCCTACACGCAACAATAAATCAAGATGAATTATAACAATGATCGGATCTGGCATTCGATGTTAAATCCCGCATTCATTACTTAGTACAAAGTCGCGCTGTCGCCTTCTCGGATGGTGAAAATTGGGTCGACATCGGATAATATTTCATTACCTGGTACATTCGTAATTCAAATTTCACTTGTCATTATACTGTGCTCGCGTTTAACGTTTTTTTCTTCTTTTTCCTGTTCCATGACCTAACTTGACTGAATGTCCTATAACCCCTATGGTGCAGAGGGCGTCTTCATCGCTTTGAGTCTTAGGCCTCATCGATAACAGCTCCTGTTCCTTTGAATAATTGATTTACGTTAACGTTTACGTTTATACTATGAATGGATATAAGAGAGGCCGGAGGAGGGCAACAGTCTAAGAGTTCTATACTACCACATTAAATTTTTTTATAACTTCCTCTAAATTTAATATATATTAAAAACAGTCAAAACCGTTTACGATGATATCGGTTAGAACAACATACCGGTTATATTGACCAAAATCAAAGGTCCCAGCGGGTAAAAGTATTAGGTACTTAATAACAACGTCATCGGCTGTTACGACTATCTGTTTTTACGACCAAATATGAGTAGTCCCTTCGATGACGTTATTATAGATTTTGACTGTAATTTTAATTATTATTACACCCACAAAGTCATAGAGTAGTTCACATTTATAAAAAAGTCCAAATGAATGTGGTTTTTAACAAATACCATATGTTTTATTATTTATTACGCGCGTTTTACTTGTGGGGACTTGTCAACCAAAATGTCATATATGTTCATACATATATAGTCTATAGTCAGCCGTTAAAATACCTCATTGGAATAATGATGATTCTTGAAAGTTATTAATAATTGTCACTAAAATACTCAGAGCTGTGGCCTACATTTCACTCCAGACTTTACGTGATCGGCGTTGATTGAATACAAATTGTTGATAATCGCATTGGTACTATTAGCAAGAATGTATTACCAATATAAAAGAAAACTACATGTATAGGAAAATATGAAAACTTTTTGGGTGCGGTGTAGAATGGGTGTGAAACGTGGAAGAACATCAGAAACATCTCGTACCAAGTCTTCGTCAGCCACTGTCTTTGTCGTATTCTGTATTGACTGTCCTGCGAAGAACTCTAACGAGCAACTTTGGGAGCGCTGCCGAAAAACTCACAATAGCCAGCAAATCAAGCGACGCAAGTGGAAATGTTTAGGACATACACTCCGAAGAGATTCCAATGATTTCCCCAAACAGGGACTTGATTGGAACCCGCCGTGGCGTCGTACAGTTACAGAAGAGGCAAAGAGATCCGGAAATACGAGGAGCTAGGTGAAATACGAGGCTCAAGACCGAATGTAATGGCGACTCACTGTGGACTCCCTCTGACTCATCTAAGGGCTATAGGACATTACGTCAAGTGAAGTAGGTCGTTAAAAGTATAGAATTTTATCCATAGAGGCAAGGACTGTGTTTGATATATTTCACTTCCATTTTTAAAAGTGCAACACACTTACTGGAGTTAAGAACTAAGCAACTGGGATTATTGTAGTACAATTAGTAGATGTTAACTTGGTAACAGTTAAGTTAAATGTGACGATATTGTAGCCGGAGTTAAACCAGCGTCAGGCGCTTGTATAATATAATATGCAAGAAAGTACTTTGGATTAGGATATTGAAATTTAGCACGTTTTCTTAACTTGAAATGGTAAAATAAATTAAACGGCTCAAAGATAAGAGTCTTTCCTTCAACTTCATTTTGTTCCCTTTGGAGGACTCTTGGAAGAGAGACTCTTGTGCCGTGGGGTACAACTGCACATGCGCTAATTAAAGATTTAAGTTAAGCCTTGGTAGATAGTGACCCCAGAGCTGTTGCTTTTCTCGTTCAATGAATAATCGCAATACAGCGAGGACATATTGCCAGCGTTAAAGGTACACTGCCACAGGGACAAAACTTTTTTAATTTGTTTAAATTTTCTTTTTGTTAATTTTTATTTTAATTGTTAAGTATCAACATCAACAAAAATCAAAAAGCGTGTTTTTGCAGATTCACATAAAACCTATACTATATAAAGAAGCCTTCCCTAAACGCTTTCCTATCTTAAGCTTTCACAAAGCTCATAATATTTCGTCATTATAATACGTGTTTTACCGCTAACAAACAAACATTAATATGTGGAGCTCGACTCCGCCAATGTGCCAGCACTGCCCCCACAAAGATGGCCATTGTCTCTTTCAGACGTGACTCCTAATGTTAATTGGATGATTAAAATCCAAATGCGGGTCATTTGAAACATTACCAGCATAGCCCTTTTGAATATGTATAATAATATTATTAGATAAAGTGGCACTCAATTTGTGTAAGGTTTCTAATGAGGTTATGCGCTTTCTTGTCACATGGCACTTGCCGTTTGAATGCGCAAGCGCAGAGCCGGATGCGCGAAATGGTATTTGTTGTAACTGTTCGGAGTTAAGGCTGAATATTAAAGGCCCTAGCATGTATGAATTTAAAATTAATCGATTATATTGATTTATGCGCATAAATTAAAATTTAAGTTTTGTTTAGTCTTTTAAATTAATTTAGTATGTGTATATTTCTAATATGAGAGCAGGTTGGCAGAGTAACTTGAGCGTGCGACTCTTATCCCGGAAGTGGTAGGTTCGATCCCAGGCTGTGCACCAATGAGCTTATTGTCCATGTGCGCATTTAACTCGCACTGACCAATAACTCGACAGCGTGTGTCAGGCACAGAAGATTGATCAGCTACTTGGCTATTCAAAAAAAAAAACAAATGATCGCGAAACAGATACAGCAAATTCTTATGCCTAGACTTTAAAGCATCATGTAGCTCCGTTTTTATGATATTTCAAATATCGTTTTATAGTAAGAGTATTTCGATAAAGAATTTTACTGTTTGAAATCACCAGATGAAAATAACTCCACAAATAGAGCAATAGGTATTGTAATGCGCAACTTGCGCAATACATTAATAATTTATATTTTGTTATAAACTAAAATTATCATAACATATTTAAGTTTTATATAATCTGTGTAACCTACGCTTAGTTGATTAATTATTGAAACAATCCACAACTATCTAAGACAATATTGAATTCTACTACTTATTAAGTTCATAATTGGATTGCTTTAAAAGTTCCATAGCCTCGGCACAGCTTATATTGGTACTTACTGTACTTTCTCATGGGCCTAATCAAGATACATTATTATTCACATGGCCACGATAATAAATGTTATCACTTAATATTTGTAATTCAATACATGCCTTTATTTTATTACAACAATAAAAGGGGGTCCATTTTTTAAATTCGTAATAAAGGCATTTCGTAAATAATGATATTCGTGCTAAGAATATTTTAAAATTAAGTCACTGACCTTTTTAAATAATTATTATAAATACGATGCTTGTTTGCTTTTCAGATACTGATGCAAAGATGTTTGCCGGTATCTATAACATTTATTACAGTAAAATAATTTAGATGGGTCCTTAACAATGCTTTTCTCAAAATTGATACTGCACTACCGAATGCTATTATTAGTAATGCTAATTCAACTGTTATAATTTATAAGTATTAAACATACTACTACAGTAGTAAAAGTAAATCCTTAATCGTATTTCTGCCACTATCGCCATTTCTACTATTTCCTCGAGTTTAAGAATTTGTGTATCTTCAATATTTTTTTTAACTTTTAATAGGCCTGCGCAGGAGTTGCGGGTAACAGCTTGTATAAGTGAACAATGACTAAGTCGCAAAAAATCCTTTCCAGGTATCCTCCGTGACATCGCAAACAAAATAAGAATTGTGATTAGAATTCACAATACGAGTTTCGTAAATGTTAAAAACAATGACTTAGGTGTATAAATTATGTCTTGTATATAATGAGTATATTCGCCATCTGTCTAACTATAAAGTAGTGTAAGAGTCAATAATAAACAAATATTATTCGACAAAGGCTTCGTAATTCTAAAATATAAGCAAAAGAACTTGACAAGGAATGCAGGGCTTTATTTCGCTATACGAGAAATGTTAATTTAAAATCACAAATATTATCGCTTATAAACATAACCTATAGGTGAAAGAACTTGACTACGTTGGCTTACCAAAGCCTAGCCTAGCCTAGTCGGAGACCAGTACGTCAGCCTAGTTATCAGCGGTATCTAGGAGGAGGAGATACAGACGCGGAGCGGAGGAGGACCTGCTGCAGCTGAATGCCACCTATTGGCGAAAAGGTAACACAGTGTATTTCGGATGCCAACACACTTTTTCGGTGGTTAAGTTTACAGACAATTTAACTACGCCCTACTCAAAACAGCGATGAAACTCAGATCAATAGTGTTTGACTATAAATTAAAAGAAATTTGAGTAAAATAAAGCACGCCATAATGTTATAAGTCTAAAATAAATCAAAAGCTTTTACACAAGTTATAATTATACAGTCTTACACGAAGCATTGTAGTAGCTTCTCGCGATTGTAGCGCGGGCAATGCGTTTTGCATTTTCAATGTATCGCACAAAATATCTGTACGATTACTTGACCGCGATCCAGATGCAGACCAAACGTGGTTTAAATTGTAATTTAATTAATTGAACTAACGGTGACTTTTTCAGATTTGCTAAACAAGTTGGTGAAGGAAAATAGGTTATTATTTATTGCTCATATACAATACAATAACTGATATTACAAATAGGTCTAAGGTAACGGTTCTCCAAAAAAGCACATTTTTTGTCATTGTTTCCTGAAGTATGGCGAATGGAAAAAATATATGGTGGAGTTGAGTAGTTTATGTATCCATTTTGAAAGATAGATACACGATTTAAATAACTTCGCTCGATAGAAAAAAAAACAACCATAGGCAATTTTTGACACTTGAATTCATTTTATGACGAAAATGTATATAGAACATGATTTTGAAATTTACACGATATATTTTATCGCAAGTCAAGTATTCCATTTAAAAAAATATATATATTAATTTAATGTTTCACACAACCAATTGTTATTACGGGCCGGACGGCTCAGTGCTCCAGCCCTCCATTGCGTACCGCAGTCTACCCCGAGATACTGACACAGATATTTGTGTTGGGATAGGGCCTTAAAAAACTTGATTGGCCTGTAGCTGTTGACAAGCCACCAATAATCTTATTTTAACAAAACAAAACGTAAACATAAGTAACTAAAAAGGAAACTAAGACGTAAATGCCGTCTTACTGAAAGCCAAATAAAAAAGAATTTAAAAGCTTGCCACAGAAGAATTCACACTTGAAATTAATAGGTGTAAGAAATCTATAGTTATGTTTAATAAACTATTAATCAAACACAGTAAATTCAAATTTTGCAATTTAAGTTTTGCTAATTAGAAATAAAGTGATATAAAGCTGTAATTATGTGTGGTTGCCCTAATTTGATTTGGACTACTATATACGGATTGTTTTTTATTATTAGACTTTACAACAGGATGGTAGTACATATAATACCTAAGTAACAGGAAAAAAATATTTGACGTTATCATTTCTACGAAACATATATCGTTAATAGTCGACTATAAATCTGTCGTTATATATCCTATTTTTAAAAATAATATTGGACTGTATGCTATACATGATAATTTATTTTCATTACTTATATTTATTTATTTAATATAATCATAAAACACAGTATTTACAATTTATCTTAACCTACATGGTTCTATCTACCAGACGCCAACTAAAATCTTTAATTAGGGCCTGTGCGCTTCCACCCCAAGGCCCCATATAATATAATAATATTCGCGAACAGTTCATCATTCTCTGTCATTTAGCACTTGATCAAAACTAAATCAGAGTTGAATAATCTAGAGTTTATCCGATTTAACCATATATAAAGTATATTATCTCAACTCGCAATCTCGTCTTGAGCGCTGTCAAATATGTCAAACTTCATACAAAAAAAATAGTTTGACATCTTGAAACTAGATCTAAGATTGATTGATGAGAATTGTAAATCGTAATTTCGCACAATCACGCAGCACATTATTTTCCATAGATTATAATTAAACGAAGAAAAAAGTATGTATTTACAATACTTCGACGGCTCATAACAACGGTAGATGACTCTGCAAGTAGTTAAACCGCTTTTGACAAGGCGACTTCTACGTCGAACTAACCTCAAAACGATAGGGACAATTACAGGCCTGTGTCAATAAATATATATATATATATATATATAATTCTCATGTCACAATGATTGTTCCCATACTCCTCCGAAACGGCTCGACCGATGATTATGAATTTTTTAATGCATATTCAGTAAGACTGAGAATCGGCTAGTATATTCTATATTTCAACCCTCTAAGTGATAAGGGTACCCTACCTCAAAAAAATTATTTTTATTTTATAATTTTTTTTTGTTTTTATATTTTTATGATACAGCATACAAAAATACATACAACCCTTAATTGTCACCCCTCTACGATCACCCCTATTTTATTATAGTAGATAGGTTATTTTTATTGAATTAAAAAAAATGTTGCCTGCAAAACGACGTTTGCCGGGTCAGCTAGTATATTTTTGTCCTAGACGCGACAGACAGCCCCGTGTGCAAAGGCTATTTCAGCGCAGAGGAATCAGTAACCCACGTAGTCCTGGAATGCGTCTCTTTGCCTAACCAACGAACAGAAATCCTCGTAGAAGTGAGGTCCGTGAAGCCTGCGAAGTGCCCAGGAAACTTCTGCATCTAGGGACGGAACTCGGCTAGCTTAGTTTGCCAGGACTTACGTGTGTCTCGGTGGACCTTTAACCCTTTTTAACATTGTAATATTGTTCCACTGATAGTCCTACTATATGGATTGCTTAAGGTCACAACTTCATGGTTGGTCACACTATCAAACGATCCACTTGACGATCAGGCCATTCATAAGTATAATAACAATTAATATTCCTCTAACATCATTTGCATTCAATATATAAACAAGATATACCACGTACGAAGCCAAATACGCATGTAACCATCCATCTATGGCCTACAAAGTCGCCGAAAGGAAGAAACAGTTATCTTCATTTAATTCTAGTTATGGCCATATATGGCTATCTAAATTGAGATGTTTGCAGATTAATAAATAAATTGTATGGAAGGAATTTTAATGATTTCTTTCTACTCTCTTATTTAATTTAATCGCTATTAAAATAATTTACATGACATAGTTTTTATTACATTCTCCTTGACATTATTAAGCTTACTTCAAGCTTATGTTTAGTGAGATTTTCTCAGTTTTCATTAAATTATCTATAATTATATTATATTTATATAAAATGCAATAATTTTTAGAAAGGATTATTAAATGATTTATTCAAATACTAATAACTTCTAAAATACGTACGTATACAAAATATTAAATGTTTCAACGTTATAAGGCTTGGCTAACCTTTATTGTCTTTGAAATAAATATTATTTAGATATGAGAATTGCAAATTGAATAGTTAATTAGTATGGAAGATAATTTCATCCAAAATATGATAATAGTATTGAAGTTAAACTAATATAGAATTGGAATTTATATATATTGTTACTTCAGCGTGCGACTTTCATGCCTGAGGTCATAGGTTCCATTCTCGATCAATGGACTTTCTGTCTCTACACACTTGTTCTTACGGTGAATGAAGACATCGTGAGGTAGCCGGCATGTCTTATAAAAAAATCGATGACAAGTGTCTAAGATCACTTCTTATATAGATGAAATGATCAAATAACGGATTATTATTTTTATAATTCTTAACCGATATACTGAGCTACTAAGTTTTAAACAGCTATTCGTGGCCAGAACTACCTCACAGAGCTAGTCGAATACAGACGGTAATTATTGCAGTATTTTGCTGGGAAGAGACAATTATGGAAAATTTCGGCATTTTGATACCCTAATGCCGTGGTCCTAGCGGCATCTTATAAGCGGTACTTTTATTTAGAGATACTCATCGCAAACGTGAGTGTTGTTCATAAGTGCACAGGATACATCTATGAATGTCTTTATTACACAGTTTTAAGTCATTTGTTAGATTTTCTCATAATGATTGTCTCCAAAACGAGTGTTTGTACCGTCAACGCTTTTGTCTAATAGCAAGTCATGCTTTGTTATAAGTGCTATTAAAACAAAAGCCGAAACGTAACGAAAATTTTACGACACAGGAGATGAGAGAATATAATACTGACATTTTGGAAATATAAATAATTAATTTTATTTATATTGTTTGTATGTAGTGTGGACTTAGTACCCGCACCGAGACGCCCATTTTGTCCGTTGTGCGTAAAGTCCTATCTAATTTAGCCAGCCTAGCTCCTTTCAAAAGTTCCTGGGCATTACGCAGGCTTCACGGAGCGACTTTACTGCTTCGAGAAATTATGTTCGTTGTGAAGCCACGCATTCCCGGACAACGAGGGCGACTGATTCCTATGCGCCGTAACAGCCTCTGCACAAGGGGCTGTCGCGCCTAGTACTTAGCGGTTTATTAAGAAGACAGTGTTTTATTTGTGTTACATAACGCTTGGAGAATGAATTAGTAATTATTTTTACGTAATTAGCCATTCTATTATAAATATCAGATGAACAATGTTATGCATACAGTTTTATTAATTATTATATACCATCTTGTGATTACATTTTGTAATGAAAATTTTAAAAATAAATCAATGGCGCTACAAACTCCTTAGGTCTGGGCCTGAAATTTCTGTATCTGTTTCATGATCATTTGTTAATCTAATAGGCAAGTAGGTGATCAGCCTTCTGTGCCTGACGCACGCCGTCGACTTTTTGGGTCAAAGGTCACGATTTTTCCTTCACCGTTCGAGCGAATGTTAAATGCGCACATAAAAAGAAAGTCCATTGGTGCACAAACATAGATCGAACCTACGACCTCAGGGATAAGAGTCGTACGCTGAACCTACTACGCCAACACTGCTCTGCACTGCCAATGTAAATATACTTGCGTAAAAAAACATTTATTATTAACATTGTAACAAACAATTGTTTAATACAGTTACGAACATAGGTTGGATTACTGGAAAAACCTTATTGTTTTCGTCTATACGATAAAAACATACAGCATCTTCTTTCGGGGTTAGGACATTCAGATTTGTGTAAATAATTTTAGCTTAAAACGGTGTAAACAAAATAAAGGATCTCGTAAAACCCAGTATCTTTTAAATTTTACTTTTGCATTAAAAGGTGTTTGAAAACAAGTTTAAGTTATTTATTATTGTAATTAAAATTATTCGACCCATAAAAATACTAATATCATTTGTGTACATTTGCTAATATCAGACATTAACGTTAAGATTAATAAACCAGTTCTTAACTTTGTAAAGGGAATTTGTTTTACTTTGTTAGACTTTTAATTATATAGAGGGTGAAGGACACAGTGTGTCATATGAATCCAAAATAGATATTTTGACGTTTATTTTAACAGTAATGTACTGAGATTTATTAAGAAAAAGTATTTATCATACGTTATGTGCAGGTAGAATGTAAAAGCGACCCCGATGTCTGCTATCGGGTTGGTAACATGGTAGTAATAAGTAACAATGGTAGTTTTAGTAGGTACAGGTCACCCGGGTCTCTGAGTAGCAGCTTGCCTAGTTCTGCTGCCTGCTGCATTTAGTGAGGAGGATGCATACACACATTTTCCGCTTGATATTAAGTAGATTTAAACTATAGTATATTCAATCAATAATTTGAATTATATAGTAACTATTTATTGAATTTCTGTAATTTTATAACATATATGTTTGCCATAATTGTCATATCTTTAAGCAAAGATAGCTTGTAACATAATGATATAAAATAATAAAAATTATGTATGAAGTGGTGAACTTGAATAAATAACTATGTAAATATTTAAAACATACATTACCGAGTCAGCTTGGACACGGTTAGTGTCAAACCGATTCAAAGCTTGTAATTAAAAAATTCAAAACTCGCGTAAAAAAAATACCAAATATACGTAGAAAATCAACAGACGCAGAAACGCCCTTTGAGGGTTATACATTATATGTTTTATCGACCGAAAAATAACTTTCGCCAGCATCCTTTACGGCGTCGAAAATAATCTAAGCCTTTTACTAGACATTAAGTAAAACACCCATAAACATAGGAAAGCATCTATTTGGCGCCGAGTATATGGAGAATTGCCAAAATGGTATATAAATAGTGTTACCGTACAAGGAATAGGACATGTGTATTGTTTTGTATTAATAATTCATAGCTATTATTGCATTGACCGTTACTGGGAATGCTTAGCGTTCATTAGTAATTTCTTCGCGGCTCGCTTTGGCAAAACCGATGTGCTACATAATGAAACTAATAGATGTAGATTCTACTGGATAAGACAAAAATATGCTTTATTTGCCTCCTCCAGCTTTTTCTAAATATCTCTATCCATGACTGTCTTTTTTATTTCGCTTACTGATAACGCTTTATATCTTTCATCCACCTTTTTGTAGGACGCCCTCTTCTCCTTCTTTTACTTGGTCCTTCCCATATGGTTGTCTTTAAAGTCCACCTGTTATCTGTGCATCTTGCTATATTTCACATTGCCACTTCTGTTTTAGGGCATACTGTAAGGTATCTATTTACTGTCATCAGTCACAAAGTATGTAAAATATAGTTAATTAAATTTCTTCGTAATAAAGTAGAGTAGTACTCTATCGGAATCCATCGCCTTGGCTGCATTTATGACGCACACGTTATCTAGGTTATGAACCGTTTGATTATGATCAATGGTATCTTCAATCAGGGACTCGCGATATTATCCATTTGACCAATAACAATCAAACGAATAGTTATCTTTCGTTTTACATTATCTCTTGGATCGAGATTAACCGTTGGGCTTTGCCTTTAACTTTACTTGTCACATATGTTTTCCAAGGCATACAGTATCTACTCGTTAATTATATGAATGATCGCCAGCAATATGTATAGTACTGTATAGTGGCTGTCAGTCGGAACCATAAAACACTAAGTCAGGCGTGACTCAGGGCAGCAATCTAGGGCCATTGCCGTTTGTAAGATGCTATGCTCAAATTATTCCTGTCAATCCAGTAAATGAAAAATAGACAGAGCACCAATTAAATATAGACAAATTGTTGCCATAAGGAATTATTCTAGCACATCGTAACCGACTACCGTACTTAAATCTTATTTTTTTTATATTGTTAAAAATGAACATAACTTGCCAGTTTTTCTATATCTTCGCCACTATTTGTACGCACTTCAAATACAGTGCGTGTATTGACGTTTTAATTACATTTTGATCCGGCTACGAGCCATTTCAATGTGGGTGTCCAATAAATATATTTTAATATTAACTATGAGTACATACCATAAGTTAATATCGTAATACCGGTCCTTTGCATAGCCTTTTATGTGCTGGATGTGGTATTCATATATTAGTACCAATTAATTCCGGTAAGGATTAATGATTCGTGCGCTTGCGTATGAAATCATTTGTTATTGAATTTAGGTTAGGTTATGTTTGATTTAAATTTCTTGATGTCAATTTTAATAATATATATATTGTCTCAGTAAACTCCTGTTATTAACACACTAATTTATTGTTGTAACTATGCTTAAAATCCCCTAAAATATTTATAGGTTTATATTTCAGAAGAGCTTTTATTTAACATGTGTTTAAGACAATTTTTTTTTATTAATAGGCAAATAATTATTAAAAGTCGAGTTAACCCACATATTAGATGCGCCAAATGCCGACAACATATTTGCAAGTTGTGTCTAATCATAAGTTTGCATAATTTATAGTATGTAAGGTCGAAAATGCATTTTCCTATTGTTCATGTGGTGCATACTTAAGTTAATTATACGATTAAACCGGGTTGTATTTTAAGTGGTATTTTGGTAATATAATAGTCAGATTGCACGTTTGATAAGTGCAAACCAAGTCGATACCCAGAAACCTTCATTACGCATTCAGGCCGCATATAACCGAGAAACAAATATAATAATTATGTTTTGTAATTTTAACACTTGCTTATTTACGATGCTACAAAGTGTTTATTTTTTCACTATCGAATATATTCCTTGAAAAGCTGCACGTGGACCTTTGCCTATTTTTAATTCGATCAATCAAAGCGTTATATGTTTTATTTAATTATGAAGTCTTCTTTGACTTTGAATACTTATGTAAGGAATTGTTATTTTATAAAAACGGCATAGGCACAAATCTTGTAACAAATTTTCCAAACGAAATTTTATTCCTTTATATATATATAACGTAATATATTTTATACATAGAGTATATAGCTTTAGAGTATGATAGTGTAGATAAAAAAAATGGATGTAGATTTATTGTATAAGCAGATGATTTGTTTTATTCGGTATAAAGATTATTGTGCCTTTTCAGAATACATATTCTCAATTGGTAATAATAAAAATAACGCTTTTTGCTGAGCCGTATCTTGGATGCTGTTGACAGCCCGTGGTAATCATCACGGATAGCCCTTCCGTAGCGTATTAAGTACATCAGTATACCGCGTGCTATGTCTGAGATACTTACTGGTAGTGAGTAATTGTTTTGTAGTTATCACAAAATGGTGATAGGTTACCTCTTTCTTAGGTTTAATAAATTTCAAATACCGTTGAGTAATTTCTATTGAAATTCAAGTCATAACCTACCGCAATTTCCCGTTTAAATGTTGTATCATTCTTGTTTTTCGGTACTATGAAATTCACTTTATTCTTGATTTGAATACCAATAGACAAGGATAATTACACATTGCAATACTAATAGTTTAAAAATAATACGAAATACCTAAATAACGAATCTTAGGATACGCTTCTTGCTCTACAGCGAGCAAGTTTAAAAAGTAGTATCTAATATAAAATCTTCATAATGGGCCTACAATCAATAATGTTGCCACTACATGAGAAATCACATTAGTTTTTGCAATTTTATTAGCAAGTAGATGATCGTCGATCGTCCTCTGTTCTGCGGTGCATTAAAGTCATCAGTTATTTATTGCCGTTGACCACTAAGCCTCCATAGTGAGCTGCTACGTATAAAAGTGAACCAGCATGCTCTTATGCCCTCAAAATCTACTCAAAGCAGTCCCGCACTTACATAAAAAAGTACAATAATAATTTCGAGCATAATACACATAGGTGGGGTCATTTAGAGGCAGTAAACAAAATTATTTCGACCCACGCCAACAATTAGTTCGGCTAGAATTAAATTGGACGTTCCCTCGAAGGCTTCGAATTAAAACCTTTGCACGGCAAGTAAATGTGAATAATTACGTATTTAATAACGCTTTTGTTCTCCAACTGACGAGGAAATTCACGTAATTCAATTGTATTTTAAACTGTTTAATTCTTCATGCACGCCGCTTTCTCGCTTTGTGTTTGGAAATGCTTAGTGTCGACCATGAAATTATTATATTTGTTAACAGATTCTCACTAATGCTATAATAAAATAAAGTACGTCTTGAAACCTCTCAAATTATTGGATTTATATATTATGTTTTGTTTTGTTTACACTTAGACTATGATTGCTTCTCGAAACGTAACCAAGATGTGTGTATATCACACTGTGTTTACATGCCTATATACAGAACATAACGTGGTATTTATATAAGAGAATATATTTTTAAAACATTCGCAAATAATATATAGAATTCCGATTGTCCACTACTGCTAAGTAACCTGCTAAGAGATTTTGAAAATAAATAGATTATTTTAGGTAGAAATCCAGCGGAAATTTCAAATGCCAGCTTCGTTACAATAGATGGCGTTTAATTGGCAAGGTTTCATATAAAATTTCATCATTCATAGGGATTCATATAAAAAATAGTAACATGGCAACTGGATGTAGCAGTCCCTTGCTGACCAAATATGATGTTGCATTCGAAACGTCGAATTATGTAGGTAAAATAATAAAACATAATATAACTTCTTGAAGACATTCAAAATCAAGTAAATGTTATAATCATAGTAATCTACACCTGATCTACATAGTAATAAATAAATAAACCTACTAAAAATAGAATTTTCATAATTATTACACTTCAGAAGTTACAGCAAAAATTGCATTAAAACATAACGAACTTTCAGACCATTTCCCGTTAATCAAATTTATGAGTGGGGTCTTAGTTAATCCAATCCAGGAAATTAAACTCGGAATAACCATAATTGATATGATTCGAGCGAATCTGCGCGGAAACTGATTGACATTATAATGCCTATTAATGAGAGAAAGGTAATGAACATCTTAAATGAGATTTTATAATGAAGGAAAAGGGAGATTGATCAGTATCTTTTCTACGTCTGCAATATTGATGGTGCATAACTGTTTCTCAATTGTCGATCTTGATCTTGATTTTATTTTGACTTATTCGTGGCCTCCTTGTAATATGTTCCTGAAGTAATGAATTGAACTTAAGTTAAACCCAGCTGAGTTATCGGTATTTATGCACGAATAACGCTTTACCCTTACTTCACTTAGAAGTCTTACGTCTTACTCTTACGTCAAATTCACGAACAAACAAGTTATTGACATACGGAACTCATACTTAGCGCTAAGGGTTAATTTCAGAAACGAGAATGCAGCACTAAGACCGACTGTATGTCAAAACTGTATAAGATTTTGGCATACGCGCGGCACAGTTTCTGAATCTTTCTTTAAGTGCCTCCTAAGATGAGCGGTTAACGTGCATGTCGTTTAATTTGGCGGTCCTTTTTCTCGACTCCAGCTCGATTTCCGGCAAAACGTTAACTTTCAAGCAGACACAGTATGATCACAAAGACTAGATTAGACTTAAAAAAACTTTTTTGAAGTGAAACTTCTTTATTGGCGTTGGAAAAAAAATTACCGTCGCATTTTTCCGTTACGCACCATCTTATGTATATACGATAACAATGGTAGTAATAATTCTATTAAAATTAAGGATTCTGTAATAATCTTAGCAGTGATAATGTAAAGTGAAATAATTGTGTTATTTGTATTCATGTCTATGATAATAAAAGCCTTTTGTTAAACTTTATCTAATTTAACATTATTTAACCAATTTCTGTAAAGTTACATATAGTAGATCATTTAAAAAAAATGGTCTTAAAGCAGTTTCACTTCTTACGTGTGTACACTAGTGCACGCACGCATTTCTTTTTTTATGATTATATGATTCAAAAAATTTACATTTTGATACCAATAAATAGATGCAGGAATGCTTCAGTGGGGTTACGGAACTTGAAGTTTGAATTGTAATTACCACGTTATTTCATTATTAAAATGATTAATTATTCTTTAGATTAATATCGCCACGCGTTACCAATAAATACATTGCCCTGCCTATTCTTAGTAAAAAAGCATGTTTGAATTAATCAAATCACTCTAGAGATTTTTATCTGTGACTCTTTAAATTAGAGCAGGAGGGAGCATCAATTGTTTTCTTTCGCCCACGATCTAATGGAAGGCCTATTCTAGTATTTTTAATGAATATTTGTGATACATTTTAAGATTTAAAATGTACGAGTGTACGGTTCAGAACTTGTGATTTTAGGTGTTGCGAAGACATAGCTAAGAGACTATTGGTTGTAAGCCATGTTTTCTTTAAGGCTTTTTACGGACAATAAATATTTTGACTGAAGTTCTATATGATTATATCAATATTATTTTATTTATTTATTTACGTTTCATTTCAGTAATACAGAGATATATTAATATATTATAATAACTAAATAAAAAGGAGGGCAAATGGCGACCTTATTTTTGATCTCTTCCGGGTAACCACTATGAGAAAAAAATTAGACAAAGTGAGCGCAAGAAGTGTGAAACTACATATGACAAAATTACTCAGACAAAACTAATGTAACAAAACATAGCAATTAAAACATGTAAACAGTGAAAGGAACAATAATTATACTTAAAACAATTACTTTTTTTATAACTTCCGACGGGTTATAATCTTTGTGATACATTAGCTAATGTACCGCATACAATATCATATAGGTGACCAAAATCCAGATCAAATTGCAACAGAGTTATCTGAATAAGTCTTTGGGTCCAGCATTTAAGATAACGGCTTATAATCTTATTGTGAGGTAAGAATATTGTTCGAAGCGATTGCGTAAGAGTATTTAAGAAACAACTTATATTATTTCAATTAGATGAAGAGTGTAAACAACCACCAGACCAAAGAAAAACCTTTCTAAAGGATTTATTTCAGTCCAGTGTTTTTAAGACCACACAATCCACCTTTGATTCGTACCCACACCTCCCATCCTCTGCCTAACCGCGTCGAGTGAAAGTCATTTGTTTTTATTTCCACCCATAATTGTAATATCCCAAGGGTATCTCATCTAAACCTAATTCTAAGAAGTCCCGCTCATCAGCAAGTACATACTATTTATCATAACCACAATAGGAATAAGACAACACATGTTTCTTCACCTCACCTCTCGTAATGAGTAGGTATTATAAAGTGGGACTATATTTACATAATGTCACTTGGTGTAGGAGTATCTGAACATCATTAATCGAACGGTGGAATGCTATTGTTCGCTTGTTTTTATTCTGATCTGGCTCTTTGATTGTTATAACGTGTTTATTTTATTATCGTATTGTCATGTACTTGCTTGGTCTGAAATAGTTAAATGTACTATTTGGGTCTATATATTATACGTAGAAGATATTAGAAATCCCCTATTTTATCACTGGTATTGTGTTTGCTAGATTGAAATTCCCGTCCCAATAGGGAATTAGTCATTTGTACCTGAAGATGGTCCCAAGTTTGACTTATAAATGCCGGTGTTCTGACTAGTCACCGTACAACACAGTTGAGGTTAAGAGATTTTCTTTTTAATTTACTGAAGCCAGGTTGCAGTGCCACAATTTTTACACAAAGCAAAAAGTTTAGAAGGAATTTTAGTAAACTAAATGTTTCATGCTCTGGAAATAAATGCTTTGGATTGGTTTGAACTAATTAAGATTATAAGCATATCTTGGATGGAATGAACAGGTGAAAAAGAAAAGAGATCAATTATATATAAAATACAAATAAATGTACCGGCTAATAGGAATGCAATCGCCCCTATCAATACATAACAAATTATTTCTTTATAAACAAGTGATAATGCCTGTGTGAACATATGGCATTCAGCTTTGGGGCTGTACAGCGAACAGCAATTTAGAAATAATACAACGGTTTGAGAACAAGGTTCTTCGGGACATTGTTAATGCACCATGGTACATTACAAATGAAAGTATCCACTAGGATCTTAACGTGGATACAATGTCCTAAATACGGCGAAACTGTTTGCCTTAGCTCACATAAACAGGTTACATAGCAATGTGAATGCTGAGGAAATCAAACTTCTTGACAACAAGAATAAGATGCCCGAACTAAACCTTTTGAGTAAATAAACCTAGTTTAGTGAATATAAGTGCAAGTCTGGTATCTTGGACATAGTGTCAAACATTACAGAACACTAAGACTAATAACTAAAAGTTTAATTCATTAGTATTTTAGAAAATTAAGTCAACATAATATTACTTATTAGCCATAATTATTGTATAGGCTAGATATAAAGTCGCACTCTTTTGTGTGAACTTTATTGTAATAAAAAAAACCATATCTTATTATGAAGCTTCAAAGTATAGATGTTTTTTTTTAAATCGAGACAAGAAAATGCCAATAAAGAATAGGTGAGAGTAAATTTTAAAATTAGAATTCGAATTTTAATCTCATAGTAATAATTTTAGAAGCAAATGTCAAAGTACGAATACAATGGTTTCGGAACGCGGCAGACGCCCCGCTGTGCCCGCGCATACGCCACAAACGAGATAAAATAAAAATTCTATGTAAATTAAATTTGTTATACTACGCTGTGAATAACTTCCAAAAACGGTTCATAATGTTTATATACATTTGGAACTTTAATAGATATTAAAATATATTTTGTCGTTGTAATTTTTAACAATGAAAAGATGTTTTAGAGACATCAATTCATAAACTTTTTGACAAAAAAGTTTTTTTAATTAGTCCTTTAAGTGCACTAACACGAAATGCTTACCAGGATACGAAACTGGTTATATATAGCTAATTAATATTTTT
This sequence comes from Pieris brassicae, assembly GCF_905147105.1. Taxonomy (NCBI): domain Eukaryota; kingdom Metazoa; phylum Arthropoda; class Insecta; order Lepidoptera; family Pieridae; genus Pieris; species Pieris brassicae. The sequence continues at coordinate 4,201,251 of NC_059669.1, forward strand.
GAAAATAGAATATAAGCTTTAACATTTAAATTAATAACTTTACAACTTAACAGATAAAAATGACATTAGTAATTAAAACAAGTTTTGTGGAATTTAAATTTAATGTCTATTGATTGAATAAATTCTTTATTTAAAATGTGTAGGCGTTAAATTGGATATAGCGGAAGACACAAATCTTTTTTTAAGAAATGTCAATGGTTCGAAATGACTATATCTATTAGATTAATTTATTAATATTATGTTATTTAAATAAGGTTTTCCCGATGACTAACTTTGACATGATATTCTTGTCTATTACAATTAAAACGTGCTTAATGTATTAATGCAAATATAATAATAAATTAACATTTATATTAAGCTTAAGAATATTTTGAATTAAAGTTTTCGGTAATGTTACATGTACCAAGTGGTGAAAGGGACAAAGGGGAAATAATAATTTTTCAGTAACGCTATCTGTATATGCATCAGATTGCATGCATTTCTTTGATAATTTTATATAGACAACTAGGTGATCAGTCTCCTGGCACTTGCCATTGACTCAGGTAAGGAAGTATTTATTTCGCTTTCGAAAAATCCATTGTTGCTGGGGATCGACACAGGTCTGAGAGGCACCTAGCTCTTTGGTGTGACAGCAGTTCTATTACAAACAATATGCTAATAACCGAAACCCTATAGAAATTTACGCGTTCATAAAACCCGACAATTAACAGCTGATTTACAATTCAACGTTTTATCTGAACGAATCTATGTTTATTACGTTTGACACGTTAGAGTTTTCAATTTATATGGGTGTTGAATTTCACTCCACGTAAACATATATTAATGACAATTCATGTATCGAACATAGTTCTATCATAGTGTTAATCAATGTCAAATTTATATAACTTAATATGAACAAGGTTAAGTCCAGTATTAGCAAGTAATTGTCTAAAATAACATTACTTATTACGACGTAGATTGACGGAAGTCAGACTTACAGCTCAGTCTTACTGAATCTCATCCTAAGTGTACGGAAGTGATACTAAGTCTCGGACAATTAGACAAAGAAAGTCGACCCTTATGGCAGGCAGGCCTATTAAATAATGAAAAAATTCTACTGTGACATCTTCTCCAGTGGCATCTCAAAAAAAGAGTTGCTCTCATGCGAAACCAAGCTAGCGCTTTAAGAATTCGAGAATCAGGTGGATTTAATTTAAATCTCGTTTTCCCTTTAGATATTCCAGGTATCCCATTTTCCCCTCCGTACAAGAACGCGTTTTGGGATAAACTCAACAGATTCAGCATTCTGATAAACTCTAGGTCTGGATATCCATAGTTGACTCCCTCACACTTATTTAGCTTTTAAAATTTCACTGTTTTGTTTATTTTTATGTGTTTGTTATGTTTGCCTATATGTGCTTGTCACATTAAATAATGTATTTTATTTTTCTAGTACCAGTGTGCCGAGCGTTGGCAAGCTTGTATAAATACATAATTACAGATATAAGAAGCCAAGACATAAAGGGTTGTAACGCCACTGTAAACCATATCTGAATATTTATTTACTGGTTTAATTATGAACTCTTTTAGCGATATTAACTTTAATTTAAACAATTTATTCTAATAACTTTATAAAAGGTTGTAAAACCATAAAATTTGGTATCGAATTACATGAATATAAAGTGTGTGTATTGATTAATATAAACTATATACCATAGCAAGGTTATATGGAGCGAGTGTGTAATGCTTGAGATTTTAACACTTAGGTCGTGAGATCGTACTCTGTTTGGATTCTTTACATTTATACTAATTTCCATATATAATTAAATGTATTACAATCAGCTATATATGTACTTCTTTATATGGCATGTAGTGTGTATGTAGTAAACAAAATCATTTACTGAATGTTAGCTAATTACCGAAACACTGTAATTTAACAAATTGAAACATTCAACACAAAATTATGTAGATGAAGCTATCTATAATTGGAAAACATCATCTAATGATGTATCATTATTATAATTAATTCGGTATAGTACACATCTGCCGTTAAATTTGCATACCACCGATTGGGATGTATGATTATTATTTTTTTGTCTTGCTCATCATTTAGCCGCAATCAAGCGAACGAAGAAAAAATGATCATTATCATATTTCAGCCCTTAAGCTATTTTTTCAGACACCAAACAAAGGGTTGTTTATTATTGGGTTAGGGGCGATAATGCAATTACTTATTTCGTTGAAAAAATCTAAAAAATCATTATTCAAATCCATCAGCTGAGCTGAATAATGATTGGGGATTTTAAAAATGGAATATCAAGATTAACGGAAATGGAACAAGGCAACATTAATAGAAATTCATAGAGTGACTTATCATTTCATCTCGCAATAGTAACCCCCGTTTGCTAGGGCATCATTAGCCGAAATAAGACTATTAGCAATCCTTTCTCTTAGAAGGGTTAAACCGGCCCTTTGGCACAATGGCTTTATTCTATTACAGTCGCTTACACGGGCGATGTAATAAATATGAATGTTGAACAACGTGGATTATGCTCCTTTGCCTGGGGTCAAAATATTTAAATATGCGTCGGAATAATTTGTGAAGGGTTAATTGGCAGCGGGTGCATTATGAACATACGCGCGGTTTGACTTGATTATTTTGTCAGATACGAATATCGCTTAGAGTATTCCACTTTATAATAACTCATTGTTAAGGCAATGGAAAAGTTAAAATTGATTCGATCCTTACAGTCGAAAATTATGCTGCGAATAGGATAGACAATATTATTAGCCTTTTCATTGAGCACACTTGTCGACGCTTTCGCTATATATTAAATAAAAAATATATATATAATTTGCTAGCTATAACGGTATTGCTTTGTGAAACCCTTCAGCTAGATATAAAATCCTATGTACAATCACAAAGAAAAATCAAAACATTGCAACTGTTCGAGTGGGCACTAGAGAGCCGTCCAACTGGTTCGCATTATAATTATTCAAAGAGAATCAACGTCAGCTAATTACAAAGAGCTGAATGGGGCTGTACCTAGTGAAAAGAGAAAAAAAAACAATTATTAACGATACAGTGGCCGCGCCCGGTGCTGTCACATCTGTCGAAATCTACCCTCGCAGATTAAAGTGATAATTATTCTGAAGCGATAATTACTGGATTTAAACCCGTGCTCATTGTTCTCGGGAGTGTACTTTGGATGCGGTATTGATATTTTTTCTGAGATTAAACAGCCCCTAAATTTAAGTAGATTTGTGAATATTTTTTTATAACAACTACGTTACGCCTCCGTTTTTGCATATGGCAATAGGTTCGATTGACACGAAATAATTATTTACGTGACACAGATCTTTAAAATAATTTTAAAATTATAATAAAATTAATTCTAGAATATTTGCGTATACCTACCAACTCTCAAAAGCCCTGCAATGCACTAAGCTAGTGTGTCCATGGGTAGTATCACTGAAGATGATGAAAATCATGCCTTTTGGTCTACGCTATAAAAAGAATAATAATTATACTGAATATAATGGCCATAAAGTTGTACCTACATATAATAGAACTTATTTGCGAATTAATTTATTAGAAAACATATTCTATTGAATGTACCCTTGAGATGTTTTACAGATAACGTATGTACTATATTGAAAATATAATAATCATAATAAATATTCAATAACAGTGAGACTCTTTTAGAGAAAAAAAAGAACAATTATTTTGTTACAATTGAACGGATAATACTATAACAACTTTCAGTCCAGTTTCCGGTCGTCAGCCAAAGTTCTTAATAAAACACACCCTTATTAAAAAAAACCGGCAAACATAAGGTCACGTGCCCAAAGGGTTGCCTTTGTCTTTGACGAGCTCTCAATCACGGTATCGCTTTCAGCGCACACTGAATTACTATGATCCGACTAATTGTAACGCAAGGACCTCATTGTTTTGCTTTGACCGTATTTTTGCACGCCGTATTGAAATTGGAGTGTTTTGTTTGCCGTTCGGAGTTCCATTTTTAAAATTTAAATTTCAAATTTGGTTGAATAATCAGGTTATAAACATATTTTTAGATCAGCTTTTCTATTTAAATTCATTTAAACCCCTTATTAGTTATAGATAAAACTTATTCAAGAAGACTTTGATTATAAGGACCTGCGTGATTTCTTTTCTTAATATGTGCAGAATATGGTATAAAATTGGTTTAGAAAAAGAGGTTGTATAATCCTCTACTAAGTTGTACACACAATGTACTAAGAGTATATGAATTATAATAGCTCTTCCCAGCAGATGTATACACGAAATCAAAAGTGCTATTTGGGTTGTTAATTACACATTCATATGCAAATGTTCGCGAACAGCACAAAGCTACGCTTTTTACCGACCGATGTTCGTTCATGCGTATTCCATACATTTCGTACCATGAAATTAGTGCTATTAGCGTCTGAATTTTGCTGAATTTATGAAAATATACATTTTTGGTACCTACTTTAACTAAAGTACGAAAATAAGTTTATTGGACATCTAGTATTGTTACGTATTAAATTTATTGAAATTACCAACTTTTATAGTATTCAAATTTGTAATGGAAATAAATGATTTTATGAAATACCAGATGTACCACAAATAATGGTTCTGTGGCCATCGATACACAATCTTATACTAGAGTAATAAGTCCTGAGTACATACCACGTTACAATATCTTCTTACTAGGAAGAAAGGCACACAATATTATCAGCCGTAAGGATTTGGAGAAATTCTATTAGTTTGGGAACAAAGAGAGGTTAGACTGATGCTAATACCCTGCCTCACCATAGTTCTAAAAAACGCAATAAACACTCACTATAAACTTCTAAATAGTGGACGTAACTATTATCTATTATAATTAACAAAAATTATAAATTAAAAAAAAAATGTGTCTAACGTAACCCGAGTGAATCGCAACAATACAACTAAAAAATATTTGAGATCACCCTCATCAAAAATTATTAAATTGAAATTATGTATTTCGAACACCAGAATCAAACCCAAATTCTTGATACACCTTTTGCGTTATAAGAATTATTACATATATTCCATGTTTTTTAGATCAAGCGTCTATATTCAGTGGTTGCTTGGAAGAGATCGCGCGGAAGCGATAAGGCCGCCAGTTGCTATCATTTTTATTTGTTTACTTGTATTTCTGTTTTACCGCTACGAAGTGCACATAAATAAATAGTCACCATTGTAATGTAATATGGACATTATGAACGAAAACTCCACAACCATGATATTTATACACCAGACAGACAGACTTAAAAATAACAAACTTTTAGTATTTGTGTATATACGGACTAAAATGTCCTAACTAAAATTCGTAAATTTAACACATAAATTCTTAATTAACTTAATTGATTCAGAGACAATAATTTTTCAATTATTTTAATATAAAATAAAAAAATAAATCAATGGCGCTACAACGTTTTAACTACAGTCTTGGCCTCAGATTTTGTATCTGTTTCATAATCATTTGTGTATCGATTAGGCAAGTAGGTGATCAGCCTTCTGTGTCTGACGCACGCCGTCGACTTTTTGGGTCTAAGGCAAGCCGGTCTCCTCACGATGTTTTCCTTCAGCGTTCGAGCTAATGTTAAATGCGCATATAGAAATAATATCCATTGGTGCACAGCCGGGGATTGAACCTACGACCTCAGGGATGAGAGTCGCACGTTGAAGCCACTAGGCCAACACTGCTCTATAAAACCAAAAACTACATAGTTTTATTTAAAATATAACATATTTTCGTTGTCTAATACTATCGATTTCAAGACACACACAGCTCCATCGAAACTTGCTTCGAGCAATAAAATAAATCTTCCTTTAAGAGGTATATCTGACCCAACAGGCTTCGTTACGGGCTTAATTAAAAAACAAAATCAATTTTATTAATTGGGAGTGTTAAAAACGGGCGGAAGGAACGTTCGGACATCGTATCTCGCTCATATCTCTTCTTTAATCCGACAGAGAATGTGTTATTTTTACTTCTCTCAGTGGATTTCGAATAAATTTTATCGTTTGGGACTAATTTGGTTACAAATTTATTTAGCCGTGTGGTCGTTAACAAGCGAGTACACTCGTATCGCACTCTTTAGTACTCTGACATAGCCGTTATACCAATATATCGACACTTGGAGGTGGATAAAAGATGACGCGTTCACTTAGGATTAAATAATAACCTTTTTTATATGAGAGCGGGGATCGAGATTATAAAAATTTTATCGCTTTGATGTTGTGATGGAGTTTATGCTTTTACAATACAATTGGAGACAATATCGGATTTATATTATTCTGTTTTTTAATAACTATGTCACGGCCCATTTGAAAAATGTGATTGCATTATCAATTTGCTAATTGTTTTTAAAAAAAAAATAATGTGAATATAACTCAATATAGAATACTTATACTGTATAGCTGACAACTAAAATACAACCAAAAAACATTAAAGTATCAATATTGACAAAAAAAAACAAAGTATATGTTATGAACTATGATGATTTTTTTTTAATTTTGCAACAATGGTATTGAATAACACAAGTCAAAGCTAAAACATTTGATATTATATTACCAGGCGCCTCTTTATTTGTTCGGTGACAAAATGGCGATCGTTCGCAATGATTTCCCTACAAAACATATTTTGCACTAAACGATTGATAAAGGAAACAATTGGAAACATGTCAAAAACGAAGTACAATAGTCAATTAAATCTGGAAGAGCCATTAAGGTAATCTTTAAAATAACTTAATTATTTTAATTTTTGTATACTTTCCATAATTTAAAGTATATAAAAAAAAACTAGTGGAGTGTAGGTCTTGGCTTCAGATTTCTGTATCTGTTTACTTATTGAGCCAGCCTTCCACGACGCACGTAGTTTTTTTTTTTAAATTTAAGACACGCTGGGCTACCTCACTATATTTTTCGCGTTTTGAACGCTAGGGTTCATGCTATAAGTTACACTGCTCTAAATGTATTAATAATAAAAAAAAAACACTAAGTATTTGCGTTTTTGTTTCATGTGTGGTAATCTATATCATACATAATACCCATTTAATCAATTCCAATCAAGATCATATTCATTCATTTTAGCAACTTTTAACTCGATCCAAAATTGATTTAAAATCTTTGTCTTTGATACGATTAAAAGTAAAGTAAATTTAATGTAACTTAAAATTGTGTGGCTTGCATTATTAATTCATGAACATACTAAAGACCTCGAGGTTTGACCTCATGAGTGTTGTTAACGAAAAAAATATGGGAGTGGTAGCTTGCTTGACTTTGAGATGAATCTGAGGAAGGATTAGTTAGAATAACTCAAACTCAAAATAACTTTATTCATATAGGTAAACTAGTACACCTATGACCATCAGAGAAGATGTTAAATTAATTCTAAATTTACATTTACTAGCAGTTCGCAAGTCAAGGTCTTAGAGCGGACAAGAAGTTTCCGTCTTTTTAATCGCTACGTTTTGAGTATACAATTTTTTTGAACTAGAGCAAAACAATCCCAAGGATTAGGATAATTTAAATATTCGTCAAATTTATAAAAAGATTTGTTGATTAATTTTGCGTTTAACGAGGGCTAAGTGATAATTCTCAATTTTGGCTGGGAATTTGTTGTAAAAACTAATACAATGTCCATATAAGACGTGCATTATCTTCTGTAGCCTGGTTGGTCGTACACTCAAATTAGTTCAGTTTAAAAAATATTGTATTTATACAACCAATTCCTTCCTGTACGTCTATATCTTTGTATGAATTGTACAAAATAAACAGATCACAGTATATCTGAGTGTGGGCAGTCGCAGAACACGGCGCTAGAGCACTGTAACTCTTCCCAACATCGGACTGGATTAGACCTATTTTCCTCTAACATCTGAATTTAAATCAGGACAATTTGCTCCGTTTACTGACTGGTTTATTTGTTTTATAGAAATTCCTTTGATAATATAAAATTGGAAAGTTTAAAGACCGACCTATACATATCAGCTGAGCAGCAGTGATCAGCTCATAAGTGTACCATTAGGTCAAATATGTTTAAATTGCGTGTATGAATGTCACAACTAACTGAATGAGAAGGCGTTGATACGAATAGATCTTTATTTTGTAGCAGGACCTCGACCACGATAATCTAACAAAAAACAAATTCAATTATGACTGCTATGTACTCGTGCATTTGTTTTTCGAAAACCGATGATTCATTTCATTTTCCCGTTTTAATTTTTTGAGCTATACGTTGCAGTTTAAATTCATAGGATGATTTTGAAGACAACTGCCAACATTGACTTGGTTATAAATATTTTATTTAAAATACATACGTATTATGTCGACTATAACGAGGAACTAGCTGACCACTGAAATATTTCCGATCCAATTCGACTTAGGGTCCTTTAAAGGACTACGCTCTTTTCTTAAGAAACACTTGTCTTAAAAAGCCGGTAACGCACTTGCGAGACTTCTGACATGTGAGTGTGACATCACGTGAGCCTTCTAATTATAAAAAAAACAGCTTGAGATTTTGCATTAAAAAGTCGTGTTATCCATTTCATAAATCGACCAGAGGCCCTGTATGCTTAATATATATAAATGTATAAGCATTGGTAACCATAGAGCCATGGGGTGAGTAGCGTTAAAATATACTAAAGCTCTTACTATTACCGCTGTATCTCTGTATGCTAGCGTTCTATAGTTGGATATTTTATAAAATCTACTCGTGTCATAAGTGATATTGTTATATCATCTAGCAGGTCCTATAAATGAAATATGCAGCACATTTTTAAAGCAAACTCGTAGTACCGATCTCGAGACAGCACGCGTAAGCAAACAAATTAAGGGAAACTTTCAAAAGGAAATAATTTTTCCGTTTTCTTGCACTTTTATGCTTTTATCAATATATAGTCAATTTTACTCGCTTATTATGTTAATTTTATAGGTGAATTGTTAAAAATCTGTTGATATTAGTATAGATTTAGACTGTAAGTGAAAATAACAGTGTAAACTCTATATAACGACACTGAAAGGAATATGCATTTTATGGTGTTATAGAGAATTGCCGTTAAGAAAAAATAAACGTACTTATAATCTATGACTCCTACTTATTAGTCATGATCTATAAATTAGTTTTTAATAATTTTAGCAACTTAAAAATTACAATATTACTCAATTATTGTCGTTATTGAGAGTGGGTGTAATGCTATGTAGACTATCATAGTATATGTAAAATTGTTACAACCAAAATTTTATTCTGAATAATAAATTTGTTTAGATTTCACTTGAACCTTGACCAATTGCTCGAACGGCTTACGTTTCAAATTCTAAAAGCTGATGATACCAGATGATGTTCGACACACCGAAAGCTCACAAGAGTAAATTTAGTATTTAACATGTTGTTATATAACAATAAACCAGATTTCAATTTCGCTGCTCGTTTATTGCTTCCTCTCTAAGTGGTGAAGCCTCCTTTTAGGCCTTAATTGTGTGTGATAGCTTTGAGAAAATCCCACCACAGTCTACTATCCGTAGGACTCGTCTGTTACCTTAGGTCTCTCCGTGCAGACATCTCGTACTTCTTTATATATCCACTACTTATGTGTTAGGGTACATCTGTAGGGCTAAGGCCCTAAGACTAAGCTATCATTACTAAGGCTAAGCCGTAGGGTTGGCAGGTTCTTTGCTCTCACCCTTTCATATATATCTAGTTATCTAGTGCAGCTTGCTAATATATACACTATATACAGATACTAAGAGCAGTGTTTGCATAGTGGCTTCAGCGTGCAACTCTCATCTCTGAGGTAGTAGGTTCGATCCTCGGCTGTGCACCAATGGATTTTCTTTCTATGCGCATTTAACATTAGCTCGAACGGTCAAGGAAAACATCGTGAGGAAACCGGCTTGCCTTAGACCCAAAAAAGTCGTCGGCGTGTGTCAGTCACAGAAGGCTGATCAGCTACTTGCCTATTCGATTAACAAATGACCATGAAACAGATACAGAAATATGAGGCCTAGACCTAAAAGGGTTGTAGCGCCTTTGATTTATTTTTTTTAATTTTTATATACAGATACTCCTGTTCTACATATAAATTTCAACACACACATCCACTGGGTGCCTTATAAAATTATTTAGATACAAACTTTAATAAAAATAATCCTGAAATAGTATTTAACCTCTCAAGGAAAATAGAGAGTCATTATCGGCGTGTGGGATTTATAAATTAACAAGTGTAATGAATCAACAATAGCTGAATACCACTAGATGTCGCTCACATCGCATTACTGTCTGACAATCGGGTTTTATCTGTGCATTCGTTTGACCCGAACCACCCACGTTGAGAATTAACTCTTAATTCTATTGAAAGTGAAATTATATAGTGGAATTCAACACTTAAACTTTTCGGTAATATGCGTAAAAAAATTATCATGTGGTGGTCTTGAATCTGAAAAAAATTAAAAGACTAAAATCGTACATTTCATTATTATTTGTATTGTGATGTCACTTTCAATATTGATGAGAAATAGACATCATAGAAAATATGGTTAGCAAGAGAACGTGTTAGCTATTTCGATTATTCGATATTTGTATATCAGCACAGACTATAAATGTATCTACAAATGAATACTGTTGCTATATAAGAACAAGATATTGTTTAAATTGAGAAAATAGAGTATAGATCTACATACATACAAAGGAATAATTTAAATAGAATTTGAGAAACCAGAAAAGTCACACAGCGGAATAAATACCGTAGAAACAAACATAGAACATCTTAGCTATTTCGATTATTCGATATTTGAATATGCGCACAGACTATATAGACTACGTTAGAAATAAATATTATTGCTACATAAGACCATTATATTGTTTAAATTACAAAAATAGAGTATTTAAATTACGAATACAGACATATGTATGAACAAGACAATTTTTAAATTAAGAACATTGACTACGAAAGTATCGTTGTAAAGTTTTCAATGAGATATAACAACATGGCCTGTAATTCTATAATGAGGTTCAAACAAGATGAGGATTGTATTTTAGTCACGTGTGCCACTTTGAGCGGGTTGACCTCAGGTCGGCTCTCGCCCGATCATAATTACCAGTGAAATAACCTGATTGTGATCACACGCACACATGCGTCAGTTTTCAACCACTGTTAGTCAAACGACAGATAATTAAAAAATATAACTTTGATTTAGTTCTTTTTAAAACAATAAATCTAATATGGATAAGCCTCTGAACTGGTTTTCCCAAAGATTATTTAAAAATTGACTATAGTGTGTAATAAATCAGTGCGCTAACAATTTTTTTTCGGTCTGGGCCTATGACTTCTGTATTTGTTTCATGACCATTTGTCAATCTCTTCTTCGTGCCTGACACACACCGTCCACTTTTTGGGTCTATAGCATATTCACGATTTTCTGCCACATTCGACTGAAAGTTAAATGGGTACATAGACAAAAAGTCTATTTATGCACAGCCGGGGATCGAACCTACGATCTCAGGGATGAGAGTCGCACTCTGAAGCCACTGGGCCAACACTGTTGTAATATGTATTAAGTTAAATATTGTAATAAATTTTATCAGCTCTATCGTAGACTAAAGATGTACATTACCTACTATAGTTACAGCGTTACTTTTTAAATAATCGTAACCATGGCAACAAACTTAGTGTTTCCTTTCTTCTTTTTTCTTTTATCTATGACTGTGTAGGTTTGAGAACCGCACAATACAATGACGGCGAATGTTCAAGCCAAACATAGTAAAGCACCATCATTCACATGGGCAAGTAACATTTTGTCTAACTGCCTGTTAAATAGCCGAGCCGTCGATGCATCAATCAAACAAACAATAACAAACACTTTGAATATTCGTTTTTTACACTTCAATTAGATCTTTTGTGTCTATGAAGAATTAAATGCATCGTTTAACATTGATTTCATCTTTATCTAATGGTGTTTAATCTTTCGGTTTTGGGTCTGTTTAGTTTTAAATTCCGACAATTAGACCTATCAATGGCCCACGTAGAAATTATATCATAAATAAATTTAGAATTAAGATTTGAAATTTAAATATCGAATTAATAACTTTGTACACGAAGTATCGAATCTTATGGTAGGGTGTTTGGATTCGTCGAAAATCCGCAGAACTCCAAAATCACCGTCGCAAAACGCGTACTGTAGACAGTCCAAAATTTCCCTAGTAGCTATAGGCAAAGCGACTTGTAAGGCTCAACAGAATTAATCTCAAAATAATGATAGGAACAATTATAGGCCGCTGTCTCCAAAATAAACTCTTTGTCCTTGACAGACAGTAGACCCACGTAGTCCTGGAATGCGTGGCTGTGGCTTCCTAACAAGCATAACTCTAGTGAGGACGCTTCGAGAAACTGCATCCCAGGAAACTTCAGAGTTTCTGGGAGGAGCTAGTATGACTTGATAGCCAGGACTTAACGAATAACGTACCAAATGTGTGTCTTAGTGCGGAAACCGAGACCACACTACAGTACATTACTGGAAAAAGAATTAAAACAGGCCGCCCAGGCACATATATATATGATAAACACCTCATATCACTTATGTTATAGAGAATTCTATATCTGTGTACATGGCCAGTCTCAATACAGTTTTATTTTAATTATCTGTAAGACACTATACACTATATGACAATATCCTTCATAAACGACTACGGCGATATTTTAACATTTTACACACGATATTTTATAACAATACACTTGAACGATAAAGAACTTAGGACATGGCGTTTTCTTTATTCCCATTCTGTTGTCGATCATCTTAATTGATCATACATTGTGACCTGTGCTAAACGGAAATTATTTGAATCTCAGATACTTAATCAATTTTCAAAGATCACAGTAAACCACTCAATCATTTCGTTTTCAAAGATTAGTTAACCATAGAACTGTTATTCAAATTTCAAACGAATCTCCAGCTGGTTTGGCCATATATTTTTTACTCTGAATCGTTTATTGTAATATTACTTATTCTGGTCATTAAATTTTGCAGTTAATTAAAAAGCAACAAAGAGATAACTATATAAGAAAGCACATATTTAAAAAAGGAATTCTTCTCAGTAAAGGTATCGAATTTAAATGCTGTCAAACTTATATCTACCTATTCATTGGCCACATCTGACAATTCGTCAAGCAATTCGGTAAAGGGCAATCCTTAGTCGATTGGGTGCGACCTTATCTGTCTTTATGGTTCGATCTTAAAAAGATTTATGATAACGCACGAGCAGGACCAATACCACAAACACTTTAAAATAAATGACAAGAAGTCACTTCCAATTGTAATGGAAATGCTTTCTGCAGTAAAATTAAACGATAACTCAGCCGTTTAGGATTTAAATTTACAGCTTTATAGGCCCTATTCGTTTTGTTGTTGTTTTATAACTTTAAAGCCATCTTGATAGCTTATGTGATTATTTACTGGGAATTAAGTTTGTGACTGGTTGATATCTGTACTGAGAAAATATTGAAATTAACTTCGGGAGTCTATATTTATTTAATGTTGAAAGAACTTTATTTCTCATTACTATAAATTAATTTTTATTTACATGAGATACGAGTATATACGAACGAGATACACATGAGTCGTCCTAATTATAGTTTACTATGCTTATTCTGATAATAGTTTGTATCTTTAATGCCTTTTGAATTGGTTAAACGCGCTAATATTACGAATTTTAGACGGTAATTGGTTAAATAATTGCACACCTTCATACTTAATAGACTTCTTCAAATAATTTGTACGCGGTTTTGGCAAGATATGCAAACTGGCTCGACGAGTATTTCGTGTAGTGGTGTATCTGATTTTTTTTTAATTTCTTTATTAACACTTCTTTACATAGAATATAAAAAAAATATTGAACATAATTAAATCAAAAGCCCTCCTTTTGATTGCGGCCTTATCGCTTTCGAGCGAGCTCTTCTAGGCAAACACTTTTTAATGATATGATACTATGGAGAGATTTTTTTTAAGGAATACAGGTGCTATAAACATATAGTTGTTTAATCGTCGTAATTTTGGTTCGTAGATTTTATTAGTCTGTGTTATAAAATTGTACCTAAAAGCTTATATTAATTTATTTAGTAGTGTTTGTATAGAAATATAGTTTTTGCATGATGTACCCCATATTCCAATTAGATATATAAAATGTGGCTTGACTAAACAATTATAAAGTAAATGACTGAGCTTTAGCATGCGATTCTAAACCCTAAGGTCGTAGGTTCGATCCTGGGCTGTGCGCCAATGGACATTCTTTCTATGTGAGCCTGTGAGTTTATAAATATAAAAAAACACCATGAAGAAAAAGTTGACGCCGTGCGTCAGGCACAGAAGACTGATCTCCTGCTTGTTCATAGATTAACAAATGATCATGAAACAGATACAGAAATTGAAGGCCCAGACCTAAAAAGGTTGTAGCGCCATTGATAGATTTTTTTAAATGAAGGGATTAAAAGGTAAATATTTGATGTTTGTCTAAGTTATAACTGATTTGCGTTTTGCAAATGAAAAATTACTTCAACATCTTACCCTCCCTGGAATATAAAAAATTGTGTTCAAAAAAAATATTTAGAAGATGGTTCAAACAGAACTTAGAAATTTAAAGTTATGTTGTAAGCTTGCACCAAATCCAAGATTGAACGTGACAAATGCTATCTTTAAAAGTACCCATCTCCATTTAAATTATTACCATCGAGGTCCTTATCACACTCCAATAAAAATAACATTAAAATATTCTCGGCGTTAAGTATTCGAGCCGTACTTGTTACGATTTCGTGGCCAGCTATAGAAATAATGAAAGTGTAGAGTCTAATAATAGTATTACTCTGGATACATTATGTTTTTAAAAAAAGTAATTACGTATTACCATTGGTTAGTATTCTGGAAAGAGACAGGAATATTAAGAAAAGATCCTAAGTAACAGTGCAGTGCGAATTAATCAGAATATTTGCTAATTTGAAACGTTTTTGAAATGCACATATATTTAAAATTGATCGATAGAACTGTCGCATTTGCAGTTTTAGAAAATGTAATCTTGCTCCATTCATTTAATGTTCAATTTTACATGTCTTGAACAATGATACTCCAGACTTAGCTTGAATAGTCAGTACTTCAAACACTAATACGTAATTTACGGTTTTTAAATACATTAAGCTCATCTAGATAATCAAGTGAAGAATTATTTATTTATTTTTTAGGTAGCAATAATATTTTATAAAAATTATAAAACCAAATGTATGGATTAACAAAGAGTTACCATGAACGAACTTAGTAAAATATACTTATAAATATTGGTGTGTGTAGTTCCGTAATTGTTTGTGTGCGTGCGGTGTTTATTTACTAGAGGGTATATGTGTTTGTTTACTTAATTAAATATTTTATATATATATATATATATATATATATATATATATAATGTTTGTAGGAGGCCTTTGTTTTATTAAAAATATCAAATTGAGAAAATCAATGTACTGGGTACAAAATCTACGGTATGAGAAAAGTTGTTTGGCCGAGAGCAATGTTGGTCTAGTGGTTTCAATCCCGGCTGTGCAGCAATGGAGTTTCTCTCTATGTGTTTAACATTAGTTCAAACGGTGAAGGAAAACATCGTGAGGAAACCGGCTTGCCTTAGACGCAAGAAGTTGACGGTCTGTTCCAGGCACAGACATATGAAGCCCAGACTTAAAAGGTATTGCCACTGATTTTTTAAATTTAATATCACTTGAACAACAGAATCCTCAGTGTAAGACCTATAGTAGGGCAGAATATCATTTCTCGCAAGACAGATAATTTGCATCAATTAAAACAATCGATCTCAAAACTCAATCCGCATTCTTGATCGTTAAGGGACCGAGTTATTGACCTTTTAATATTCTCGAGTCGTGATTGTTGCAATTTAAGATAATTAATATCGCTTTTGCTTGTATATTCCAAGAGAAACCGACATAAACAATTTAAATATCCATACATATTCCTATTTTTACTAGTCATTAAGTCCAAATAGACGAAGCAGAGGAAGAGGCGAATTTGCATAAACATTTTGTCGCTGATATTTGTCAAACACTAAAAAATTTGAAAACGGTTATTGTATGGTATATTACCATTTGACAAACAATTAATAAATATTACAATTTCCTTTTAAAATATATAGTTCAAATCTCATACACAGTTGGATGGATTTGCAGAATGCCAAATTGAAGTATGTCTAACGTTCGAAATTTAAACTTACGTCCATCGACAATACACGATGACTGTCTTCCTGATGTTATCTATTAATTGAATTTATACCTAAGAGATTATTTGAAACATTTACACAACAACAATGAGAAAACCAATAACTAATAATGTTCAGGCTGACACTAATGCATATTAATACTTTCGAACTAATTCTCGCTATAAAACCTCAACTATAAGGACCTTGTTAATAAGAAATAGAGTTCGAAATACAAAAATCAAAGAGATAGATGTAGATAATATACAAACCGCGTGGTGCCGGGATTTTCAACAGGGTGTCAAGTCATTGGTCGTTAATCTATATTAAAATAAACTTCATTGTTTCATTTTTATATTGGAACTCAATTAAAATACTTGGAAAGGATTAGGTTTGATTTAATGCTCTTAGGGAATTGGTGCGTTAAGTATATTTTAAGCTCATGGATAAAAAAACAAACTCTGTCAGTGCACTTTGTGTAAACGGAATTTTAGTAATTAATTACCATTTGCTCAATATCTATCTATATATTATCAGAATTCATAATCTTCATAGATATTTGTAACATTCATTTATCTAATTACAATCTATCAAACAATCAAATTAAATTTCACAACCTTTTTATATAGGATCCGCTAATCAGAACGATAAAGATTGCGTTCAAAGAACAAAAAAAAATCCAATAGCACAAGTCATAATCACTCCACAGATCGAAGATAGTCCTGACTGGGTGTTTGCCTGTACAATTATCATCATTCGCTGACTCATCGTACTGTGGGTGACCCGCATTAAATCGGTTAATTCAAACTATTTATCAACTACATTCGTTATGCATAGATCAGATTTTGAAATTGTTTGATGTTATGGCATTCTGTCTATTGTCTGGTTCGACGTTAGTTTGATGGGTGTGGACTTACGATTATATCAATTGAAGCTGAATTGCAATGAGATAACGAGGTAAAAGTGATGCTGTGAATGTCCAAAACTAATGAACGGGATAAGTACAATGCGGTGATTGTTCGCGTTCATTGAATAGAATTACAATGCTCTGACACAAATGAGCACCTAATTGGAACGTTACATCACGTGTTTACGGGTTTTTAATCTAGGGCATAGCGAAGGCTTTTAATTATTAAAAGATTTTTGTAACTTACCATACATTTATTTTATATTCACACCTTTTTCCCAATGGAAACCACGGATTTCGACTTGCGACAGTACTGACATGTCTGTCTCTCCACTCTCATGACAATCACCGTGCATGCTCGTCGGTTATGGAAACTTTTGACTTTTCTCAAGTACCACCTAGTTTTTGTCCAGGTAAGTACGACAAGGCCTAGCTAATCCGTCTTCATTATATTACATTATTGCCTTTTGTATACAAGACACAATACAATGTGTGGTCTACAATATGTCCAAAAACGTAGGCCTCTTTTAGCTTTTATAAATATTCGATTAGTGTAGTTAGTCCACACAGGGCCCGCTGTGGTTTGCAGATTATCCCATCATCACCTGACCTGTCAAACCCTTCTTCATTTTCCATATCTGGCATATTCATTAGTGAAACTTGTTCTATTTTCACGACCTGCTCTTGTCATAAATGGATAGTTTTAATTTACTTTGAATTATTTTGTGAAAACAAAAATATTTATGTTTCAGGAATAGAAAAGTTCAAGGCCTGCGTACTGTTAGAGAGGTTTTTAATAATTCAAATAAAGTATAAAAATATTCGCTTTTTGAAAACGAGTAAAACCATGTATGTGACATGCAACTGTGTGGTCATCTGTAGGAAAATAATGAATTCAATTCACTGGGAATCCAAGAACTTATAGGCTCACGATTACGTACGTATGTGTTTGAAACGTAACTGTTTAACATTGAATTTATACCACCTTTGTGTACTTATTATTTACTTGCCTCATAATCTACGTGTTTAATTTATCTAATTTAAGACAATAGTGGTTGGAGTACTCGCGATGCTCGATAGCCTCAAAGCCTATGGTGACATTTTGAAGTATGTCAGTCAGAATCCGTGTCGTGACGTGAGAAGTGGCGACTTCGTGATCCAAATTAATTAAAACAGAGACAAAACTAAAGCCAACACGATCATTGTTTATGGTAAGGGATAGTGTGGATATGCTTTTAAAACTTCACGAAGATATATATGTCGTTTCATTGTATTCAACTACATATGCGATGTAAATCATAATCCGGTATTTATCGAGGATATGTGGTTATACTTATTTTGGCGCGTTGGGGAGAAATTATGAGAGTAAATTTTTTTAAAGCGCGTACGCAGTCACATAAAACCGACACCCTGAAGTTAGCTATAGTCAACATTATAATTTTTTGTAGTGTCGTGTTTTCTACAAACGTAGAATACGATTTTTGAAAAGATTTTTATCTTGTTACGCCAAAGAAGTATAACATAAATACACAGAGTCTGTTTTTATAGAACAGCGGGCAAACGGGCAGGAAGCTCACCTGATTTTAAGTGATACTGCTGCTCATGGACACTCTCAATACCAGAGGGGTTTTAAGAACTGGTACACTCTGTTCTTGAAAGACCCTAAGTCGAATTGGTTCGGAAATACTTCAGTGGGCAGCTGGTTCCACATAGTGGTGGTGCCCGGCAAATATGTGGATAAAATTTATCTTACATCCACTATCTACTTTTATTAATACCTGGTTTTTGATAATGGTTAATCTTCAGCATACATAAGAGTTCTTTCATTTCAAGGGGGCGCTGTAGGCCTCATCATGCCCATTTGGTGCTGACCAATCGCTGGCCGTCTTCTCCAAGGGACAGTTAATCTGTAGTAAACATTATTTTAAATATTTCCACATTTATATCTCTTTGAAATAAATTGTTTGATTGTATGTCTTGTTCATACTATTCGTCTACATACTTACACAATTTTTCCGTTCGTTTAATTAAACAAAAATTTTAACTACTTAATAACCAGGAAATCATACATCTTGTGTGAGAACATAATCAGAAACCCGTATTAAATTATAAAGTGTTGACAATAAACGATAATAAAACACGTCCACCTGAGGTAACAGCACGCGGTGCTCATAAAAATCTTGACACCGGCCCACCGCTGAGAGCTATGTAGCACGCCAACCATCATTTCAAAATACAATATGCTAATTAACGTGACTCTTTTTTGATTTGCACTCTCAGAAACGTATGCAAATTCACGCTCGCTCTTTAATTACGTACCAAACACGACTAAAGATGCTCTTTTGAGAACTGTTTGACTT
Organism: Pieris brassicae; assembly: GCF_905147105.1. Classification (NCBI taxonomy): domain Eukaryota; kingdom Metazoa; phylum Arthropoda; class Insecta; order Lepidoptera; family Pieridae; genus Pieris; species Pieris brassicae. The sequence goes on from NC_059669.1 coordinate 4,220,768, forward strand.
CGTTCAGATTTAAATGCTAAGAGGATTTACTGCGACGCGAGAATGACTATGAAATAATTTACTCGTAATTAGGGTTGCCACGTCAGAGATATAAATGGCACAACAATCTTTTGTCAAGTCGATTAATAATCTTCGGTTCTCCGAAACGGGTTAACAATGTGAGCGTCAAGATGTCACCAATTGACAATAGCGAGCGACATTAATTTCTATCCATCATCTCGAATCAAAAAGGGAAGTTCATTAAAGGATGCATTCCTCAAGTATTATTCTTTGAAAACTGGTAATAAAAATAATAATACGAGGGCCACCCTGCCAAGTGCTATCAGCTCCATCTGTTGTCGCTGCGGACAAACTCGCCTAATGAACGATGATAAATCATATTCGAGAGGCAGCTCTTCGGTCCTTCCATGTTATTGTGACATTATGGAATTTAATGTAATTAAGCGTTCCATTGCTGGCTTTGTGGGATGCACTGGTAAAATTTCTACGCGGGCAAGCAATGTATATGATTATTTAAACTCTTCGTTCGAGGTGCAATGTTTACAGGTGATGTTGTAAGGTGGCATTCGCTCCGTGTCCCTGCCTGCACCATTGTGCTTACTAATGATTTTATGCAAATGTATCCTCTTCAGATCGAAGTTAGCGCGATCTCGAACAGTCAGGTATTAAACTCATTATTAACAATTTGAAATATGACTCTTGAATTTTTAACAATGATATTTATCATTAATTAGTTTTTATTACGGGTATTAAATTATACAGACATTTAAGGCAAAACAAAATATGCTTAAATACAAAAATGTAATACAAGATATGTAATTCTAAAACTAAAAAAATATAATATAATTAGTATCTCCACATTAAAATAAACTAATATTATTTCACAGATAACATATAAATATATCGTCTTTGTTTCCTTTAGAAAATACTAAGTGTATGTGAGGAACCTATATGTATGTGAAAGGAATAAGGTCGCAAACGATTTCTGAGAGGTATACAGGGGATAGATTATTCAATTATTATAACTGACATATTATTGACACTGTATTTATTTACTTAAGAGAATGTTTTATATTCAGAAAAAAAATCAGAAAGAGGACATAAATAGAAATAAAATTTGTTAGTTTAAAGTAGTATGTACGTTATATATGTTATAATTATCGTTGGGCATATATCCTATAAATAAATAATGAATGTGTTCTCTTAAAGGACCAGGCGGCAAACGGGCCAGAGGCTCACCTGACGCTATGTGACATCATGGATACTCACACTGCCAGAAGACTCGCAAGTGCGTTGCCGACCTCCACATAGTGGTGGTGTGTAGCACCAACTGCCTTAAAAAACGCATTTCGTATTCTGTCGCGGCGTGCGATGATGAAAAAATTCAGGAAGGCTGCTGAGGTAATGATATATTTATCTTTAAATATTCACTAGCTTTTACGTTCATTCTTGTAGTTGTAGGTTCTCCCCAGCTGTGTACTATTCAACTATGTACATAATTTAACACTCCCTCGTACAGTGAAGGAAACCGTCGTGAAGAAACCGGCATGCTTTAGACCCATAAAGTCTTCCCTATTAGAAAAAACAAATGATCACGAATCCTACACAGACACATGAGGACCAGACTCACTGGTGTTTCAAATTTTTAAGATTGTACCAATGTAGTAGTCGGCGCTTTTAAACCTTACGAAGAACATAGTGTCTTTCATAATTACTGTCAACGAACAGTTTGATTTATTAACAGTTAAATACTGGAATGCTACTGTTACTAATATTTTGCTAATGGCCACCGTGGGAACATAAAAATCGTGCTCAAAGTTTGTAACTTAAATATCACATTGATCATTACTATTAACAAGATGGCGACGTAATTAATGTATTAAATCTAAGGCAGAATTTGGATTAATACAGACTTTATTAAAATATAATTTTGGAGATTATTTTAATGAAGTTTACTTTAAGAATTGTTCGTTTATTTTGGTGAGTTGCCTTTGAGGGTGATGAAAAGTATGCTCTTATTTAATACCTGAAGGTATTCGGTAATACTTTCACTGGTAGTCTAAAACCAAAACAAAATACCATCCGTCCGACTTTTGCAGTTTCACTACTGAGCGTTACTTAAGGCAGCTATTGCGCACCAGCACTATATGGAACGAGCTGCCTATTAAAGTATTTCCCAAACAATTCGACTTAGGGTCCATGAAGAAAGGGGCGTACCAATTCTTAAAAGGCCGACAACGCACTTGCGAGCCTTCTGGCAATGCGAGTGAAAAAATCCGACTCAACAGTTCACAAACTTAGGTCACGACGAACAGTAAATAAATACTTGTACGAATTATAATTTAGACATTCCTGAAAAGTTTTCCTTCACCGAGAAACTGGGGTTTGAATGCACGACAGCCACTGGTTCAACATTGACTAAGTCCTATGTCCCTCATGCTACAGAGGACGAAGAACCAGCGAAGAAAACTAGCCTGCCCTGGCACACGTCATTCCAGCTTCCCTCGCCTCTGCTATGATACTTCCTTTGCCACGGCAGCCACGGTTCCTTTTGCCTTGAGCATTCCAGTCGCAATGCTTGGAAATGTGACCGATCCCTCAGGACCGGTTTCTCCACCCATTTCTCTTTTCAGCGTTTTATACACCTGTCAATTGGCACTTCAGTGATGGCTGATGATATTGGACCAATTGCTTTTACTATATTTATCTAATAGAATATTGAATTGAAGCATGATAATGTGAAAGTCAAAATGACTAATAAGGAAAACCGTATGATAGAGTTGATCGTGAACTACAATATGTACTGTGACTAAGTTTGAATAGATTTGAGTATAGTAAAGGATGTGATAGATGTTTATATTTTTTTAGGGGAGCAAGGCGAGGTAGGCGGCTCAGTTGATTTCAAGCGGGGGGCTCGTGAGTACCATGCCGGCATTTTAGGAATTGGCACGATTTTTTCTTGTTGTACGTTTGTTACGAACGTTACGAACACTGTCGAATTTGTTGTATGTAAATATGGCACCTCGGAATAAGGAAGGAAGTCCATTCCTCTTATGATGTAAAACGTAGTAGAAAAGACATTAGTACAAAGACATAGTATTAGAACATGACAGGTACAGGAGTATAATCAACTACTTATTAGGAAATGATATCAATTTGTTCGGATTCTTTATTTACTTCGTTTTACAAAAGTGGGCGTGGTCGCAGAGCAAGTGGCAAATAATAAATGACTCAAATATAAGAAGACCTTCCACCGACTTTGATTTTGTTTATTTTTTTATTTCAAGTGCACAGGTGCTAATTAAATATTTAAGTTGGTGCTTTTCTCGGTCAATAAATGACTAATACAACGAGGAAGTTTTGCCAGCATTAAAGGTCAAACTTTTAAAATTTGTTTTATTTTATATTTATCAATTATTACTATATTAGAATATTGTAATTTATACTGTATATATTATATACTTGGAAAGAAATTATATATTTTATTAAAATCATATTCTACCTATAATACGCTTTAAAAAATTACTTTAATTTATATTAATCAAAAAGAATTTGAAATATTGACAAGTCATAACCTTTTACTATAATTAATTTTAAATAAGAGTCGCTATAAAACCGTTCCCTTTTTAAATTTACCCCATTATATTAATTCGTAACAACGATTAAGGTACACATGTCTTATACTCTGAACAAAGATTTGAAACTTATTAATTGACGCCATATTCAATGCGAATTGTCCTTCAAAGTATCTTACCATTAATAACTAATAATGGATACGGTAATATATTATAGAACGAGTCATGTATTACAGAACAGCAAAGATATGAATAATTAGAACAGAACTGCTCGGTCGAACGACATATTTTACAATATTTTATTTGCTTGAATGTTATTGTCATAAATAAACTATAATGAACGACTAGAACGTGGCTTGTGAAGCTTCTAAAAAAGCTGAAGCGCAAATGCAGGGCCTGGGCCCCGAATATGATTTTGTCTCATTCGATGTCCATGGGGTCCTAGCGCTATAAGGCTTTTGAAGGTTATAGCAAAAAGTTTAGTCGACATAACATGAGACCGAAGAGCTGGCAGCTACCTCGGACAGTGAATAAGTCTAGCTATTCAAAGGGGAAACGCTGGCAGAATCTTCAAAACCTTGCCTAAAGGGACTCCTTTTAATTTTATTAAATTATAAATGCAATAAGTAGAGCAATACGTTTTAAGGTGCCATAATGAGGTGCCAATTGACAGTATAAAACGCCGAAAGTGGAAATGGGTGGGCTGGGCTATAAAATGTATAGTTAGTTATGTATAATTCAAGTATAAAATGTTTAGACAGAGATGAACGACTTGACGTAATGTCCTATAACTCCTACATGGGGCCGAGAGCGTCCACAGTGTCTCAATCGCGTACGTTCTTGATTATCGTATTTCACCTTTCTTTGCCTCAACTGCAACTGTATGACACCAAGTTACTTGAAACGGCCGCTTTCGCTTCCGCTTTCGCTTCCGCTTCCCTTAAGGGTTCCAATAAAACGCCTTCTTCGGGATATAATTGAAAGCTCTTCTGAATGTGTGGCCTATCAATTTCCACTTGCGTCGCTTGGTCTGCTGGCTGGTGAACGTTGACTAGCATTATATGAAACTCGAAGCTGTTATTTTAATAAAAAACATCTCATCCATTATTATAGCTTCTTGGCAATGATATTCTGTTTCAATCCTTTGTATTTATATTAATTATATCTAAAGACTTAAGCATTCTTGGGAAGTCCTATATAAATCCTCAATAAAGGTTAATGGCGCTCATTTCGATTAACTTGTAAGTATTTAAATGTAATTAATGTTCGTATTTATCGTTGATTTTATTGAAATGCAATTCCAATAAAACAAGTAGGCGTAACATAAACGACGACGTTACGTTCTCTAGTCTATTAAGGCAAGCGTATATTTTGGCGATCTTCGCTTTTTATGTGAAGCAAAATCTCGCTCTGCTTGTCACTACCTTAAACAATATGTCAAAATTTAAAAAAAAAGGTGTAGTTATTAAATCACCTTTTTGTTCATTTGTAGAACTGGCTGAATAAAAAATAAAACATTAAATGAAATTGTAAAATGCTGGTGTAAATGTATTCATAATTCTCTATTTGTAATTTTAAAAATCGAAATTGATTGTATTCCACGTAACCCGGCGTCAGAACACAACAATTCTTTCTTAGCCAAGAAGTTCCGTAACAGTACAAAGCAGACAATTCTCTAGATATAATTTTAATTTATTTAATCAACAAAGGATTTCCTTGTCTTTTAACATGACGTCTTGGAACCGTCATTCAAAGCTTACAATTTCGAATTTAATTGTAACAAAAAGCAGAATTTAAATTTCGAACGCTGTCTTTCAACCGTTTGTTAATAAGAACGATTTAATTAATTTGTTGCATACAGATACCAGCACGCGATAAATCAATTGACAAAGGCATGCTAATGGAAAACACCGGAAAGGTACAGGCTTGTCATGGTCTCGTATTAGTCGGACTAACAAAGATTCGCGGGATTCAGCACACTAAAAGCTATAGAAATTATGCTATGACATTGTAGAACAAATTGAGTCTATTTTATCAAGACAGCGACTGAAACACACGTCAGAAGGCTCAACTAATGTTAAGTGATGTTAAGAAGTGTTTGTAATTTGGTTTGTTTAATCTATAACCTCTATAACAATATTTTTGAAGACTCCACCTCTAAAGCGGTGTAATAAAAGAACACGGTTACAATCACTGCGGAGACGTTAATTCTACTTAGGGTCCTTCCAAAGAGCAACCAATTCTTGAAAGGCCGGCAACGCATTTCCGAGTCCTCAGGCAATGTGATTGTCTATGGCGGTATCACTTAACATCAGATGAGCCTCCTGCCCGTTTGCCCCCTGTTATAAAATATTACTTTGAAGTGTTTCCGACCTTTGATAACACAGCATCTCAACCTCAGACATTGAACCCTTCGGGACAGCCAGTGGTTCGACTGGTCATGGCCCCCTATAGGCTGTAGGAAGAAGCTTAATAATAATCTTCAACCAGGAACCAATTATTAACTAAGCAGCGGTGATGGCTGCGTTGTATAGCAGGTACAATGGAGACAATCCTATGCCTGTACCACCAAAACGACCTTACATGTAGCAAATCTTTAAATCTTTTAATTGGCATTAAGTATGACGACAGAGTGACTTGCCTAATCCGTTCCAAATATTTTATACTCCTAGAGCTGCTACAACTATATTAAATACTAACGAGGATATTGGGTTTAAAGTAAGACTGTATTTTTAGGTCATAATAGTTCTTTAGGAAAATATATAAATATTACATATACACAAACCAAACTTTTTAAATTTGTTTTGATTTTCTATTTATTTACTTTTATTATTATTATTACTATCGTGTAGGTTAAAAATATTGTAAAAAAATATAGTGTTGGAAATAAATATGTAACACAAAAAAAGCAAATCCAACTTTTCGATACAATAGGAACAAGACGCCTAAAGAGAACTAAACCTTTTGACACACAAACATAGTGCCAAAACATTATAGAACACTAAGAATGTTAATGAACTTTAGTTTAAGCTATTAAATAGCATTGTAGAAAATTAAGTCAATATAATATTACTTATTAGTCAAATTGATTGTATAGGCTATATGGTAATTCATGGAAAGTGTTCTCTTTTGTGACCTTTATTTAAAGATCTTCCTCGTATCGTATCGAGCCTCGTTGTATCAACTCAATAGATGTGTGGTTCAATTCTAATCTGTCACGTGTAGTGAGGTCGGAAAGTAAAGTTCATCAATGCTGAATTCAATTATCAATTACACCATTGTGTTCCGCTCTCTCGATTTATATTACCATTTACTAGAAATGCATTGTGAAACTTAAAGTTTACTATCAGTAAAGCATTTTATTTCAACACAATACATAAAAAATATATTAGAAATTTTCTTGAATTTTTTTTTCTTTTTTTTTTTCTTTTATACACATAAATTATTTTCATATAATCTCTATTATCTACATTTCCTTTACAAAAACTTATCAATGCTCGGCACACAGGTATATTGGTGATACGAAAAATAGAATATACTCTATTTTATTTGACAAGCACTTTTAGGCAAAAATAGCAGAGAGCGTAGAGAACAAAAAATATTGATAAATTAGAAAAAAACTAAAGGAAAATTGATTTTCTAAGTGTGAGGGGAGCAAATATGGATATCCAGACTCAATCTGGGTATTGGTGAGTTTTAGCCAAAACTTCGGAAAGGAGGGATAATGTGATACAAAATAATAATGCCATAAGTGTTCTTGATATTAGAAAGGCATTTACGCATTAGATACTAATGTCTCAGGAGCCTCTTCGGCTTATCAGTATATAAGTCAGCAAATTAAAGTAGATTGTGTCTTAGGAATATAACAGTGCTTCTCAATTTAATTATTTAACTAAATAAAAAGTCAGTGGCACTTTAACCTTTTTAGTTTGGGCTTCCGATTTCTGTATCTGCTTCATGATCATTTGTCAATCTTATAGGCAAGTAGGTGATCAGCCTTCTGTGCCTGACACACACCGTCGATATTTTGAATCTAAGGCAAGCCGGTTTCCTCACAATGTTTTCCTTCACCTTTCGAGCGAATGTTAAAGGGACACAAAGAAATAAAGTCCTTTAGTGCACAGCCGGGGGGGATCCAACTCACGATCAGGGTCACACGCTGAAGCTACTAGGCCAAAACTAACTCACTAACTACTACCCTTGATCAAAGGACTAAATACAAAATAAAAGAGACGAAATAATAACGTGTTAATGGAGTAAAGAAATCAAAATATGAAGAACGTTGACTTGCGTAGGTGGTAGTATCTTTACCATAAATGTCATAGCTACACGGAAGCTTTTCAATTAAGTGATAACACTGTCTCATAAACAAAAATGTATCGACCAGCGACAATTTTCTTGGTGGTCTGTGCTGCGGCAATCTGTCATCCGACCTGTCAAATTACTTCGGACGAGCGACCGATCGGCTTCCGAACATGTTACAGATAACGTAGCATTACACAGATTATTATTATTGAGCTTCTGGAAATTGGAACTTATTGCCAGTTAGTATGATTCGACGTTCAATATAAATCATTTACGCACAACTCTAAATTTAATAAATGAGAATGTACGATTTTTAAATACTTTCATTGTACGTATTATACTAGTATTTTGCTTCTTTAGGTATAGTCGATCGTATTCACCCCGCCCATTTTGTACTTTATATTTTCGGGATACCAAAACAAAATTACACATATAAATTTGTTACTCTTGTTAAAACAGTTTAGAAAACATATTAAACGCATTAATCTTTGTCCACAAAGCGTGATCAAAAAAAGAATCTGATATCTTCGAGTTACTTAATTTCTTTTTTGTATTTTTAAATTGGAATTTTAATTAATTTTCGTTGTCAACCGTAGTCAAACAGAACCTGGGTGATGATTAATTGGGGTTTTAGGGTCTGAGGCGTAGTAGATAGCCACCATGCATTTGTCAAGTCCCAGTTCACGTTAACCGAGTGATAAAATCATGCCCATTGTGTGAAATTAATGTTTAATTTGATTAGAATAGGAATTACATTGTGCATCATTTCAGGATCCTAAGTATCGAAGGACCATATCCTTCAAGAATAGAGCGTCTTAATTCTTAAGAGGCCGGCAACGCACCCTCTGGCAATGTGAATCTCCAACGGCGGCGGTATAAATAAATATCAGTTGAGCCTCTTGCCCGTTTGCCTATTACATTACAAAACAGCCGGATTCCTATACTATGATTTAACATAAGCAATTTTGTTTACCCAAGAATTATTTTTAATTTTATTTTAGTATAAATCTACTTTCATTTAAATTTAAATTTTCTTACATAATAACGTTACCAATATTGACACATTTAACAGTAGACAAGAACAACGTGAGGAAAACGGCATGTGTCAGGCGCAGAAGACTTGCCTTTTGAGAAAAACAATGAACAAGGGTTGTAGCGTCACGGGTTTTTGTATGTTTACCGTCTATATTAAGATATTTTAACCTAAACTGTTGCCGAACTAATGGTTTTAAATTAATTTGCATTGGAAAAGTAAACTTAATAATTTATAATATGTAATAACTGTCACAAAATACCACAGCTGGAATTACTGTTACCAGATGTTAACTTAGCCTATGGACTGCTACTTACAAAGATCCTGCCCGTTTGAAATTCTTCGGAGTTTCTTGCCCATTCCTCCCAATTTTGGAAGGGGTAAGTTGAGTCATTCTTTTAATATTTTTGACTTTCGAATGTACATTTTTAAAAGGTCTAACTGGAATGAATGATTTGAATATGACTTTGATTCTCGGCTCTAAATGGATTGAAATCAAATAAAGTCATCCAAAATGATTTATGTTTAAATTGTTTCTTCTTCCTCTTGTTTTAATTTTGAGTATCCCGTGCCTCTGGACAACTTGGTGCTTTGAAAAAACCGTTTAATATTTTTGCTCTTCTAAAATTTCCTATTTTATCTTTCTGAAATGTAGTGAAGCATATTGTATATTGTAAATCCATTTTAGCCTAATATAATATCATTGTATAATAGAAGGTAATCAAGACCATTGGCAGTGTTGGCTGACTTCAGCGTGTGGCTTATACTTGAGGTCGTAGGTTCGATTCCCAGCTGAGCACCAATAGTTTCTGTTAATATGCGCATTTAACATTCGTTCTAACGGCGAAGGAAAATATCGTGAGGAAACTGGTTTGCCTTAGCCACATAAAGTCGGTGTGTGTCAAGCATAGGAGGCTGATCAACCTACTAGATTGATAAATGATCATGAAACTGATACAGAAATCTGAGGCCCAGGCCTAAGAAGGTTGTACCACCACTGGTTTATTTTTAGTTTTAATAAAGACCATATTTCCAAATCAACCCACCATTGCGATGTAAATCAGTCAATATAAGAAAGTGAATAAATTAAAACTTACAATTGGTCGCCAAATGAAGAGTAATATCGATCATTTGTTAGCTAATCAACCTAATAATGAATCATATTGAAATGTATTCTCATAATTGAAATCAGCTGATGCAACTTTTATCTATAATAATCTGTTTTGTTTTCATTCATAAGGCCTTAGTAAAGAAGCGACACCTACGATCACTGCGATGACGTCATACCCTAAAACACGCTAACATAGCCACCGCGACGACCTAAACCAAGGTCCGAGTTTCACAGGAGACGCCCTTGCGTTAGTCACGAGAAAAAACCCCGTTCTGACCGAGCTATGCTCGCTAAAACACCCGTATTGAGCTGTAAAGGCCCTTAAAGCCAACAGTGAGATTCTATCTCAAAAAAATTACCACAGAGGTCTTCGAGCCAGTCAGTGGTTAGACTGGTTGAGGAGCTGAATGAAGTTCTTCCTCCAATCTAAAGGCAGGAGGAGCCATAGTAGTCAGAAGATTCAACAGAACTCGAACTGAAGAGATTAGAAGAAAGGTGTTATAACTCTATTTATTGTAAAAGCTTTACACACTAAATACACTAAATAACGTAGAATTAATCAGCTATTTACCAGTTGTAAAATTCCGCGAATCAACAGTCACGAACTGACCCAAAGGTTCATTAATATGCCTTCATTAGTCTCTTCTCCTTATAGACAGCAATCTTTATATACGATGTCAACTTTAATTCTGAAAAGCACGTATTAAACCTGCATTTCTTAATAAAATATAAAAATAAATCAGTAGCGCTACCTTTTTAGGCCTGGGCCTCAGATTTATGTTTTTATTTCATGATCATTTGTCAATCTAATAAGCAAGTAGGTGATCAGCCTCCTGTGCCTGACATACGCCGTTGTCTTTTTGGCAAGCAGGTTTCCTCACGATGTTTTCCTTCACTTGTACTTTTTGTACTATAATTATGGAAGCTACACCCAAAGTAACAGAATGTAAATGGAACGCTATCACCCTTTGAGATCGTTCCATTTACATTTACCTTTTGAGTTCTATCGCTAAGTTAGGATTCCATAAGTTTTAGCGCTTTTTCGCCAATGCCATAGTGTTAAAGTCCTTTGATTAGGATTTCGTGATGGACACAGTCAAAAACCTTTGATAAATCGCAAAAAAACTCCAATTGCATCATGAGAATTTTCCAAAGCATTTAGCGCAGCGACCTCTTGTAAAACCATTCTACTGGCTATGCATGCAACCCCATGGACGTTTAGATATATGATTTCAATTTATATTTAATTCTATAACAATGCGAAATGATCAATCAATACGAAGGGCTCTAAGGTCAAAGAATGTGCACACTCATATGTTGGATGATTTCGCTTCATAACTCATCGTCAAATAAAAGTTTGCACCCCATTGCTTACCGTGGTTTTAACTCTTATAAAGAGGATCAAACGAGCTATAGTCTGATCAGTTTAGCTTGGACTGTTTAGTATAAATAATTTATGATAGAGATATTCCCTATTGAGATTTATGTTTGAGAAGATAATGAGATTTATTTTATAGTTTCCAGATTTGTAACTTGAAATATAAATTTTATAAACGAAGTTTATATCACTATCACTCATTTTATGCATTTACAGCATCGTCTAAAAGTCGTGGTTGCGGAACACGGAGGAGCTGGTTAGACTACCGCAAGATACTGGGCAATTCAAGTTGTTAACAGCCAACCTATAGTAATAAAGTGGCAGCTAAAGAATGAGATCATTCCTTAAATAAAGGTTTCTAATATATGATATTATTAACACCTATAGTATGCTGTTCTAACATAGTAAACTAGCTTAGGTAAATTTGTCGAATAATGGGCACCACATTAAAATTCAAAAGCTCCAAATTTGTTTCTACATATTTTCATTATTTGGCAATGGTGTATAACATGGTGAGGTAGTGCATGCTCTAATCACATAGAAATTAATTAAAACATAATGATTTTATGAAATAAATAAGAATTCCAAATTATTGGTTTAAATCTAACCCGATCATAAACGCCACTTAGTTAAAAAAAACCTAACCTAACCTAATGTTATTCACAGTTCTCAGTTATTTTCCATATTGACTAACTAATAATAACTGACAACTGAGACAATATCATTTTACAATGTGCATGTATTAAATATGTTTAATCTTTATTGTCAGAATTTAAAAAAAAATAGGAGGGAGATGGCTTTGGCCACGCTTCTCCATCATATTACTTGGGGTATTCAATTAACTTCGTTAAGAACGATAGAGAAAAAATTGGTGCTGTTTTAAGATGTAATCGTGATTCCACAACTTTACCCTAACTTAAATATTTTATCAGTTATATTGAGTACTTTATGCACGATGATGACCAAGAACAGGTTTTCCTTGTATTGTGTTTGCAGTTACATAATTCCATATCTGGCATGGCCCTTTACCTTATGACACCCACCTGCTTGGTACAGCCTTCTGCACCTACCTACTAGAGTAACTCCTGTTACGCCAGATGTATCAGGAAATCTTTAGTGCCATACAATTGTAAAATAAAATCAAACGTGCCAATACTAGCCGACCATGTTACAGCTTCACAGCAAGACGCAATTCCATCCACACTTTCATTAATTATTCCAAGTTAGATAAGACACTGCATTCTTAATGACTTCGAGCTATTGGTTCTTGAGTGTGACTGCTTTTATTCTGTCAGAGAATCATTAGGTTTGAGCGTTCGAGATTGTAATGATATTAAGTAAATAATAGGTTTAAATTGTATAGTATTTCGTCTATCAGAGCTCTGTTAGGTTAAAAACACTTGGCTGTGAATCAATAATTACTGTTAATGTGCGAAATTCACACGAAAAATTATCGATGAAGAACTCGTAGACCTGTGTTTGTCCCGTGGCTCAAAAGAGATTTCTTGATTCCGTTCCGTTTTACTATTTACAAGAAACCACTTCCAACTTTCCCTTCTTCCTGCCGAGTATCTTCTTCTTCTTAGTCACACTCTTCATTTCGGAAGGCCGTGTTGCCTCAGAACTTCATCCACTCTTCCCTGTCTTCGGCAAGAAATACCGATATTATAATATATTATTGTATATAACTAAGGAAAAACAATTTGTTTCCTGTAATGCTTCGAGTGGAGTACATCTGCTGTCTCCTTAAATTATAGAAAGGTTATAGAAATTTATTTTTTCTTCTTGTTTATGGCTTTTATTTATGCCAACTGGGCACAAGGTACTTCGCCAGTGTCGTGTAGAATATGGAAATTATAATGCGGTCGTTAACTTCTTACTGGCGACTCCTGCACTCCTGACAGCTTGACGCTTGTCAATTTCAAACTGAGAATTGTCCGATTTGACAGTCAGAGACTTAACGCAGACTACCTATATTTAATACAATATAAAAATAAGAAAGAAATTTGGTCCTCTTACAATATAAGGTTCAACGATTTTACCCGAAGGTAAGAAACGTTATTTTAGATTTATAATATTTGTAACATAAAATATCATAGACTAATAAAGACTTGCAAAGAAAAAAAAATATTTAAAAGTGAAATCCTCGAGCTTTGATTGACCACAAATCAATATTAATGATCTAAGTCAGCGGGTGTCCTGCCGAGTTTTGTGTCCTTTATCCATTGAATAGTGAAGACAGAGACGGAAAATGTTTGGACACCTCGCCCTTAAAACGTTTTAAGTGCTAAACGAATAAAACCATTAATTACACACAATTCAATGTACATATTGAATTTATTCAAATGGTGATAAATGGTCTAGAGAAACAAGAGGTGCGATAGGGACAGAAAATTGAGGCTTCGACGGAATGTCGATGATTCAGTACTGATTATCACGAATGAACTCGGGCTGGTTACGTGATAATTTATTTTTATTATTGTCTTTGAATAATAAATATCACTGAATAGAAATGTCAGGTGTTCATATCGACAAATTCGGCTACGTTTAATCAAATATAAAAAAAAAATATTTTTTACATTCTATTATCTATTACATTTTAAATATTTCGAGTGGGCCCTGAATATATATCCTATATTTGATCCATTAAAATGAATAGGCCTATATACGCCCTGTATATATAGGCCTATACAAAATATTACACTGATAATGAAGTCCAAGTTCTCTTTCACGACCGATACTTCACTAATTGAAGAATTATTAATTAAAAAATAAAAATGTTTTTATAAGTATGCATTGTTAGAGTTTAGAACCCTTCTAAGTAAAAAAAAATACCAGTCAGAGTTCCCAGCTCTTCGATAACAAACTTTACACTTATTTCTAGAATAAAGTAAATACCGTTTACAACTCCTTAATTACCTTTATTTTTTACACAAACAGCATTACGCGAGCCTATCATGTGCATGTGTATGTGTGTTGTTGCTTGATCAATGTATATTCTAGTATATATACCCATAATTAGGTACTTACTTCCCTTAGTGTTACAAATCACACAAATTCGGGGTGACAAATACAATAGCCATTAAATTAAATTATTGTTTTCTCAGCAGTTCCTCGTGGCTAGTGGAGGTCGTTAAGGAAAACTTAAGAGCCTGAGATTGTCTTTTCTTTTGCCATTGTTATAAAAGTATTAACTAGATCTTGTATATTTATAAACTATATTTTATATGCTTTAGGGGATTAGGAGCGTGTTCATATGTGCAGTGCTAAATTGACAAGAGTCAGATGTGACCGTCAATTATAATATTTTATAAATTAAATTAACACAAAGTATTTTTATATTACTGCTCTGTAATTTCCTATACTGTGATACTCGCAAAAAATAAACTCAACAACAACACGCGAAAAAATACATCTTAATTTTCTAACATTTATCATAAAACTTGTATAAATGTAATAGGTACAGTCAAGTTCATTCGTTAAAACTGAAAAGTTTCTCGACGTCGGGGAAATGAAGTTATTTTAATTTAACGAGGAAAGTATGTAAATATTTTTCTTATCGAAAATAAATCTCCACCCTTGAGCTTAATGTACGTGTGGCGCCATCTAGTGGTGAATAGCGTTGGCTTTATATTTCATTTTACAACTTTTTTATTAACTAGACATTCTATTTAGGCAACTTTTTTAATGGTTATTATTAAAAGCCTACCCGTTTGTAGTGCCTTTATACGAAGTGACTTCTGCGTCTTTGCAAAAATTTACGACAGCTATTAACGTACCTATTATTAACTATCAAATATAATTTATTTTAGCCTACTTACATAGATACAGTATCAACTAAAACACCCAGAAAATGCAACTAATATTGTAAAAATAACAATAAAAGATTGCCTAATGTTACTTATGAAGAAGGTAATTTTCTAAAGCATTATCACACGTCTTATCACAAGGGCGTGGCTCGATAAGGCGATAGCTTTAATTAATAAGACTCTCCCACACATTAAAACGTAACGAGCGTGCGTGATAGACTAATGTAACATTGTATTGCCAATTTTGTTGTGCTTAAATCTAAGCTACAAATAAATCCTTCATAGCCTAGTAAGCATTTAGTGTATAGCGAGTACTACGGTTCGATTTACAGTGAATTAAAAACAGTTTTTATGACTCCATATGTAACCCAGATACGTCGTTGCAAGAAAAGCCATGTCAAAAAGAGCTTAAACCAGAAAATCATCTATTTCAAGCCAACATAGCATGCAGAACACGAAAACGACTTATAAAAACATACGTCTGGAGCATTGCTCTCTACGGTAGCGAAACATGGCTTCTTACTAAAAAAGAAATACAATAACTTGAAGCATTTGAGATGTGGTGCTGGAGAAGGATGATGAAAATAAGCTGGACCGAAAAGAAAACCAATGAAAATGTGCTGGATATGGTCGAAGAAAAACGAAATCTGTTGAGTAACATAGAAAACCGGAGAGGGGAGATGATTGGACACCTGGTGCGACACGACCTTTCTTTAAGACCATCTTGGAAGGGAAGGTAGAAGGCAGGAGAGGACGAGGAAGCCCGAGAATAGCTTATTTGACCAAATCAAAAAAAAGCTGAGATCGTGATGCAGAACCGCACTGAGTGGCGATTAATCCACAGACAAGAGCCCGGCTCTTATATTTAGGAGAGAAAAACTGTTTTGTTAGCACAGAAGAAGCCTCGAATCGAAGACTTAGGACATAGATCCAGTGCTGATCGTGATTTAAAAACTGTTGCAACTGAGGATTAAAAACTGAATATACTAATTATTTTAACCATATATCAAATGTATTATTAAACAATTATCACAAAAATTTCAGGTATATTATGAGGTTATAGACAATGCGACTGACATCCCTGAGGTTGTAGGTTCGATCCCCGGCTGTGCACCAATGGACTTTCTTTCTATATATGCATATAACATTCGCTCAGACGGTAAGGGAAAACATCGTGAGGAAGCCGGGGACTAGGCAAAAATGCCTGACACAATTAATAAATAATAATGAAACAGATAAAGAAATGTAAAACCTAAAAAGGTGGTACGCATTAATTACGAGGTTATAATCGAAACTAGGTAAAATGTACAACTGTAAAATTAGAATAATTTTATTCATTTAATCCGCAATTTTACGAATATCGTCCAAAAACTGTACTTCATTTTAATGTGATACAGTGTATATAATCTTGCCTGAATTTCTAACACAAGATCTCCCTTAACGATAACAACGCTCCTTTGTCCTCCCCGAAAAGATTTCCTATACCAACTCACTATGAAGGCATATTACTTTTCGCGTTTTGAACTCGCGATAGTATTTACGTATTCACACTCGTTTGAGATGAGATATGAGCGTGTGTGCGTGCTATATGTGTGAGTTAGCTTAACGATACCAATTTAAGTTGCGCCTCGTATTCCCTACTTGTCGTATGCAAAATGCTTAGATGCTTAGGGGTCTAATGTCGGTGGTGATATACGACATAGGCTTTGATATAGGTGTGTGCGTGTGTTGGTATGCCAGTCGCCTCTAGGCGCGCAATAGACGGGGTGGGCAGCCTGAGAGGATGGGGAATAAAGGAAAACCATTTACATTTGAGCGATTCGTCCAATTTAAAATTCCTACAAGATAGCTTAGACACGGGTGCCATTCTTTTGAAGAGCTTCATACAGGGACATTCTTATTTTGTTATTTCGAGTTATGAACGAAATTGCTTTAACATGCATTTATTTGATAAAATTATACGTAAGCATTTTACTGGGAGATTGCTTTATGTATCCAAACAGGTTAAAAGAAAACATTTTTTCTTAATTTCGTATTTTCCTCTCAAATAATTTGTTATAAATTTCATGTACAAATATAATTGGAGATACAATATCTCACTCTAATTAAATAATTATTTTTTTAATACTGTATACAAAGTACATTTATAAAATATTTTTTTACTGTTTACTTGGTGTAATTATGACGCATCTGACACTCATTTTTAATTATACATAATAATTTCTTAACGCTAATATTTTTAGTAAGGTTTAATTGATATTTAGTAAGGTTGGTTAACAGATCCATCCTTGATATTTTATTCAGGGTACAAGACAGTTGTATCAGCTAAAATATGTCTCTAATAAGATCAAGTTATGAATATGAATTCGTCAAATCAGTCAGGGTGCGTTCCATGAAAACGTCCTAGGTCGCAGTACAAATTCATCCGGTGGCCCACGTCCCACGTTTTACGACCAGCCGACGAAGATTCAGCACCCAAGGGAGACATTTGCCTCAAAAAACTTTACCCGTTACAAATTTGTTTTTTTTTCTGCCTTATCTGCGTCCCGCGCTTTGGCAAACCTAATTCTGTATTCAAAAATATTTCTGTAAGTATTGTGCTCGTACGAGAAGGTTTTATTACGACCATATAACGTTTTAAAAGTTATCCAGTTTCGCCACTCGGGTATGTAGCGTACATTTTTATTGTGACAGCAATTATTATTGTTTGATAACTGTTCGCGTTTAATGGGTTTACGCGCACTTTATTATTTTTACGATTGTTGTGACAAAATGTGTCGTTGAATTTACTCGAACACAAGTTTTCGACAAATAATGTCACTTTGTTTGAAAGAACGGATTGAAATTTAATTTATAAGTAAGATTATTTAATAATTTAATTCGACGGTAAGATATAAAATACATTTTCGTTCGCTAAGTCGTCTTTAACAACGAAATTTGAAATTCGGTTTATTTTTTTAATTATTATTACTATGACTTAAGAATATTATGTATCAAATACATTTATTTAGTAAATTACAACCTTTTTAGGTGTGGGCCTCAGATTTATGTATTTGTTTCGTGATCATTTATCAATCTAATAGGCAAGTTGGTAATCAGCCTACTGTGCCTGACACATGCCGTCAATTTTTTTTTGGGTTTGCAAATCGATTTTCTAACCATATTTTTCTTCACCGTTCGAGCGAATGTTAATATGCTAAAGAAAGTAATAATGTTAAAGAAATTCTATTGGTGCCAGCCGGGGATCGAACTTTCGACTTCACGGATCAGGGTCGCTCGCTAAAGCCACTAGATCAAAACTGCAGCATAAATCGTATTTATAAAATAAGTCGATAGACGACCATTACGGTGTTGACGGCAAATAATCAAGATTTTAAGGAAACATACACAAAAATGTGTCTGCCATGCCTTCCTATATTTCCGGACTCTGAACACTTATGATATCATAATTTATATTCTAATAACACAAAAGTGGCCCACACAATCTACAGTATGTTCTAATCAAGCGAACACGAAGCAAGACAATACGTTTATGTTGTTAGTGGCTTATTTTGCATTCATGGAATTTTCTTAAGCGTTGTTCAGTAGGACAGGGGCACAGAATGGGAATGACGGCTTTGAGGCCCCACACGTATATACCAATTTAAGTGGTATTTCCACAAAGTCTGACTGCCTTGGTACAGCATTTACAGACCTAGACATTTTGAATGCTTTAAGTTTTTTTTATAACAGTCAGTATACAGGAAAAGGAGCGAGAAGCCACCCATTGATACACACATTGTGTTGCCGAAATAACAGAATTGGTACGATCTTTTCTTGAAGGTTCGGAAATACTTGAGTGGGCAGCTGGTTCCACATAGTAATCGTCATCAGCGAAAGTCAATCGCGTCTAAAGAAAAGAAGTTTTGTGTACATTTAGAGCCCTGCAGTGGCTTTACCTCTACAATCTGGGAGCTATATTGGGGCCCTTGCAGCCAATTTTCCATTGTTATTTCGAACCCAATTGAGGAAGTAATTCGAAAGGTCGACACATCGGTGCCTGCCAATATTTACAAATGCCTTGCATTTTCGAATTATACTGAATAATCTACGTGTTACACGATTTTCTTTGCTTCCAATCACATACATTATTGTACAGCACAAATAAAAAACGAATATATTTACTAATAGTATTATAATATCGGTGACATGTCGATAGAACGAATAAACTTTACAAAATTGCGACAAAAAATGACAGTAACAATATTTATTTAAAAAATATGTTTTTGTTCTATACACCCGAACAAAATTGATTATAGATAGATTTGTATCAGATAGGTTTCTGAATATCATAAATATGTTAATTTATCATTAGGTTATGTAATACTTTGCTTTTCTATGTATTTTGCAATGACCTGAAGTGTGTAATTATGTTGAACCGGCATTAGCTTAATTTTTTAACACTTACAACACCAGCGAACTATGTTTCGCCTTATTACGATATTAATTAGCCTAACTATTTCGTAGCTATATACCAACATATAGAACCTGATAGAGACTGTTCGCTTTTCCGTAATAAAAACCTAAGTATCTACGAAATAAATTTTTGATATTTTTTTTATATCTCAATTTTTTCTCTCCATTCTTCCTAAGAGTTCAAAAAACAAATAAAAAATACTAGAATTTGTCCAATATTTCGCGATTCACTTTAATTTGTATTTAAAATTGGCTTAATACAATTAACTAACTTGACAATGTTTCCAGGCAAGGAGACATTGCCTATTACGTAATAGTACAATTCGTCGGTACAGACATATCGTGATGCTGTACCGAAGGGCGTTTGTTGCATATAAAATCTCGCATTTCGACTTCACTTACAAATGACATTCCAGTATCGACACATACAATTTGATTTCCTCCTCCACCTTTCCATTTAAGCAGTCATCGCGACGTCTGAATTCGTTTCACCTTTAAATATTGTATACTATTCAGTTCCGTTTTGTATATACCTACTTAATTTCAAGAATATTTAAAAAAATGCTTTTGGATAATACCTTTGGTCTAGGAAGATTGAAGACCTTTTTAATAAACCTTTTTTATATACATATCTGACCTTCTAAGTACTAAATAAATCCAAATTATTATTGTTTCTTAATTTGGATTTATACTATATACAGATAATACTTTATTAGTAATCATAACAATCAAATATACAGTATTTACAATATTCTTAACCTAAAAAGTAATAGTAAAAATTAAATTAAAGCAAATTTAAAAAGTTTGGTCCCTGTGGCAATGTACCATTAGCACTGGCAGCATTTCCTGTAGTGCGAACTTATTCGTTGAATGGGGAAGCCACCAGCTCTGTGGTCTCCAACTTCAACTATAAATCTTATGTGACATAGCAAATATATTATATGCATTTTCTGTTTTCATAGGGGGTGATCTTCTGGGGTCAAGTGCGTCAAACAAACCCGCACCAAACCAAACCAAACACATCAAACCCGATATTTCATATAGGTATAACATTATTTGTATTAGACCATACCATATACAACAACTTCGAAGCATTTAACCGGTTTTAATTAATTTCGGTAAATACAAAACAAAAATAGTCATGAAAATGTCAAATAAATTTTCATAATGTCATAAATTCTTTAAACACATACAGCTAGTTTGAAAGCAGCAATTACTGTTATTGTAAATATGTACATTTAATAAATAGATAATCGGAATCAGAACCCTTTTAGGTCTGAGCCTCAGATTTCTGAGTCTGTTTCATGATTATTTGTCAATCTAATTGGCAAGTAGGTCATCTGTCACGACGCCGTCGATTTTGTGTCTAAAGTAAGCTGGTTTTGTTGCGATGTTTTTCTTCACCGTTAAAATGTAAAATACGCAAATGGAAAGAAAGTCTATTGGGGCACAGCCGGGCACCGAACTTAGGACCTCAAGGATTATAGTCGCACGTTGAAGCCATTTGTACAACATGACTCATTTGTACTTTTAATGATAAGTTAAAAATGGAAATATTCTTGCTTCGGATTTCTATCTTGTTACAAGTTGTTAAGTACAGAGTCGTTAGCGTAAGTTTACGCTTTTAACAGGAGAAGCGCCGTACAACCTTTTTCTAATTTATACTTTAGGGATTGAATTTTCAAATATGAATCCTTCATAAACATTCATCATGTCATTACATTTTTTAATATAATTGCTTAAACTACAAGTTCTTGAAACCCAAACCTCGGATTGTTAACAAAAACAATCGCAGGTTTTATACAACAAATGAGAGAATTTATGAGATAGGTATATAAAAAACATAAAATTTCAAACATACGAATAGTTTTTTACTGATTTTTTAACCTATTAATAAATAGTCAAATTTATATGGACATTATAAATATATATTACATTACTTAAAAACTTAAAACTGTTCAATAACATTAAACTTGGTAAAATTTAATTTTAAGAAATTAAACAAAAGTGAGTTAATGGCGCCGATTAATATTATTAATCTTCGTAATAAATATAATTATGTAAATTTCTTTAATCGTTATAGCATTTACATATCAATTAAGTAGTCGAATATATGTTGTTTGACTTCTACACTGCATAAAATCTAAGCGCTAATGGCAGCAAAAAAATATCAAAAGAATAAAATAAATCAATGCCGTTACAACCTATTCAATCAATTCTGAATCAATGTAATAAGCAAGCCTCGCACTCGCCAGCCCTCTGGCATTGAGAGTGTCCATGGGCAGTGTCACTTAACACCAGGTGAGCCTGGTGATACTTGATCTGTCTCCTGTGCTAACACTTGACCTTTTGGGTCTAAGGCTTTCCTTGCGATGTTTTCCTTCACCGTTCAAACGAATGTTAAATGCGCACATAGAAAGAAAGTCCTTTGGTGCCGTGAATCGAACCTACAACGTCAGGGATGAAAATCACATACTAAAGCCTTTAGGCAAACACTGCTCTGTCTGCAATTAAATATTAATTTAACTTTTATACAAAGATTATATGTTAGAACTGACAGCAACAAGTACTTCGATGATGCTTAGTGATTTATTAGTACGACATTGCAAAATGTAGGCATAAAATAAATATACATATATAGATGCCACAATGGGATAATTGACCCGGTATTGAATACACTATTTTAGGGATGTCAATGCCATTAGCGCTCTACTATACTTATAAGTACTCGTCCTGCAGACCTGTGTCATGTAAACCATCAGTAAATGTTTTTTTTTCATGGAAGCGAAAATCTTCCGCGGCGAAACCTCACCAGATGTTTAAATATTGGTAAGTAATTACAAGTTTACTACTTGTTGTATAACTCCACTTTTTGTTTCTTTGCAATAATTAGAGTTTAATATACAGTTTATTTTTGTTTCCCTAATATAATATCTTATGTATATTATATTAAATATTTTATTATATTTAATTTTTAGTTTTCGACATTATCGTATTGGCACAGAGTATAAAGTCTCAAAAGTGGACGGGATGACCTCTACCCGATCTAGGAATTATAAGACATTTAGTCAAGACTGTAAGGACTGTAGGTGTATTTTTGTGAATAAATAAATAAACTTAAACATGTAAACCACATATTAAAATAAAATATATTTGTAGAAAGTAGAAAAGTCGATTACGCAGAAAATTGTTAAAGATATGAAAAGTTGAAGCCTATTTCGTTAAATCGTTCGCAATTTCCTCGGTATCTGTTAAACGATTTGAATACGAATTCGCATACGTCATAATTCTTAAGCACACAATGAAATTGCGACTCGCTCTTTAACGTTTTCAACCTATTTGCAATACAATCATCGTTATTATTGACAATTGCACATTATATGCTTGTGAATATGTACTCGGAATCATTCATTAAGTAATAAAAGTTACTTGAGTTAATGAAAAGTTAATAGTTTCACCATACTGATGGCCAAATCGGCCATGGCGATCCATTGAGGCTTCATCATATCCTAGTAAATAACATGTGAAGTACTATAACACTAATATGTAATCGGCAAGCATCGCACTTAAGTACGAATTCAACTTAGGGTCCTTCAAGAAAAGAGCGTACCGAGTCTTAAAACTCCAACTTATTTCTCTGCTTTTTTGTCTGACGGTACCGTGTCTAATTTAATAAGTTTCTAAAAATTTTACTTAAACTTTGACACTGAATTTAATTAAGACTCGCCAAGAATGCGAGATATGACCACACCCCTTTCTGCTAAAGTACCTAATGCGTGTTAATATGTCATAAAGGTGATGCTGGAATATTTTACCCATTTATTAAGCACTAATCAGGATCACATTTTTACTCAAAAATATTTATATTGAATTACAACTTATAAAACTGCTGGTTAGTTGTTAGCTAGATTTTTTTTTTAATTAAAATAATAGAAATAAGTTTATAGTTTTCAAAGGCAATTTTTTATTCTATATGCTATATAATCGAAATATAGACGTATTTTGTTGTTAAAATGGACCCTCACGATTTATACAATAATGATGGATTAGATTACATCAAAAAATAATTAAAGAAACAGAGAAAAGCTGCCTAGATTCATTACTTATAGGATTTGAAAAGATTATATAAAACAACATATTGCTATAAGTGCGTACGCATTGTGGAGCAAGGCGAGCAATCAAAGCGTCCATGGGCGGCGGTAACACTTAAAATCTCGTAAGCCTTCTGCCTATTTGGCCTCTGTTCTATAAAAAAATATATATCAAAATAATATAACTACAATATACCTATGGAATATATAAAACCATAGACATAGTTAAAATCCTATTAACTATAGATATAAGACTCACTAAATACGAAAAAAAGTTATAAAAACTAACGACTCCACATCACGCATAGAAACTGAGGCAAATTAAAAGTTCACTGCAATAAAAATGCCGAAGAAAAACTCATTTTTGTTTCTACAATTTGGAACACAATGGGCTTATCGTTGTTAATATATATCGCTAAGTGTGAACCGTATCTCTGTTTCAATATCAAAGAGAAGTGTAGAAAGGCTTGTCAAACTCAGTCTCTTTGGCAAGAATTAAAAAAAACATGTGTGTGTACTTATGTACACGCGTTAGAAGTTATACTTCTTTGGCGATAGATACAAATCCTTTAATTTTTTTTTCTTTCGCCTTATTCTACGTTTCAATACATTGAAAGTTTTATTAAAACGCATTATCTAGTTAAATAAAGTCTATTTAAATATTATTTCTACATAATTAAAGAAATGGAATGGAATTAAAATGTTGACTATGCTAACTTCAGGGTGTCGGGTTTTTGTGGCGGTGTACGCGCGCATCGTAACTCTCACTCTCACTCTCATACAAAATACTACATACTAGTAGAAATTACACGTTAGTGCTAAACAGTGATAAGTGAAAAAATAGTACACAATAACAAAGTGTATTCCCTGTACTGTAAGAAGTGTTATTTAACACTTTATGTTGAATATCCTACTTAGTTAATTAGGAGAGTTTAAAATTACTTATCAGTTAGGCTAGATTGTAATGTTCCATGATGTTGCAGTGAAGCGACAATGTATTAAAAAAAAATTGATTTCGCGATCAAATTATTGTTTTTAATTTCTGTCTAATATGTGTTTGTAATTAAAATGTTTGCATAAATTTTAAGAACTTATAAATATATAAAAATACCTACAGGCCTACGGGGCGGTTATTGCAACACAGATATATTTTCTCTGGTGCGTTGCAAGCTTTTTAGGAGGAGTATGTTCTCTTTTTATAATCTTATCTAAAAAGGAATTTCACTACTTTTTGCTTTCGTAAATAAATCATCAGGCATAATGCTACAATAGATTGAAAATTTTAATATTCATAAACCAGATTTGAGCTAATTTATACTAGAAACATTTAAATCAACGATGTTGTCGTGAAATCTGACAAATGACCTAAGTATTTAATGACCGTAAAATTGCCATAAACAGTATCAATTACAGAATAGCCATAATGGATGCTAACTGCTAAGACATGCACAAACGACGTAATTCTTAATACATTGATTAGGCATGGAAAAATTTAGGTTGCAGCTAAACTAAATAATTTATAGTAAGTACAATATACTATATTTATTTCTAAAGGCTTGTTTGTGTTCTTGTTAAAAGAAACGTTAACTTATATAAGATTTTTTCATTGTGACTTTACTGATATAATTACTTTGGCGCGTAAGGAAAACTTTAGAGCGCGCACACCGTCACAAAAAACCGACACCCTGAACTTAGCATAGTCAACATTATAAAGTACAAAATGTCAATTTCTTTAATTATGTGG
Organism: Pieris brassicae; assembly: GCF_905147105.1. Classification (NCBI taxonomy): domain Eukaryota; kingdom Metazoa; phylum Arthropoda; class Insecta; order Lepidoptera; family Pieridae; genus Pieris; species Pieris brassicae. Next base: position 4,246,269 of record NC_059669.1, read on the forward strand.
TTTTTTTTTGTGATATTTAAATTAACTTCATTTAATTAGATAATGCATTATATGATATGATAACTTTCAATGTATTAAACACCTTTTTTCAATCCTTAGTGTGGTTTTTTCTACAAACATAGATTTTTATCTTGTTCCGCCTAAGAAGTATAGCTTTTAACGCGTGTACATAAGTACACAGACATGTTTTTTTTATTTTTTGCATTTAGGCAGGTCCAGGGCAAACAGTCCAAAAATTCATACCATTAATGTGTAGTATGGTCTCAATTTCCGCATAGACGCTCAATTGTTCCCTTGTGCGTAAAGTCCTGGCTAACTAAGCCAGTCTAGCCCTTTTCTGAAGCTCATATCATTAATATTTTAGATTCTCGCAATTCGTTGTTATATATTATGTCGCTATTTAGTGTTCATTGCTAAAACAAATTTCAACTCATTAGATAAATCAAATCTTGATATCCTTGGCAAACATTTTACTTAATAGTACACGTAGATATCGGCAAAATATGCCTTTAATTTAGAGAACACAAGGTATTTCTAGAAAGAAATATGTTAACCCAATTTGCCTATTTTCCTATAACATTTATAATAATGACAATTTAAAGACGAGGTAGATATTTTGTACGATTCTTACATTAGTCCTTATGACAATAGCATAATGGTGGAGAGGCACGCAATATTTTTTTTATAATTTGTGCATTATTGTTTCTTTAATGTGATTTGACGTTTAATTTAATTGAGCTTTTAGAATCTAATTTCAAATAAACAGATTTACTTCCAATACATAAATATATTACAATATTGTTAACGTAATAATAAAATTTAAAAATAGAATAGAAAATTGGAACAAATTTTAAAAGTTTGGTCCCTTTGGCAGTGTACCTGTAATTCTGGTATTTCTCGCTGTATTGCGATACTTGTGGAGAGAGGAAACTAAAATTCTCCAAATTCTAAAATGCACCAGTAATTAAAATTCTTGTCTAGGCTATATATAACTCAATATACCATGTACTTACCAATATTACTTTATACTATTGAGTGTCATCCTTTTTTATGCAACAAGGGTTTGATGTTGAGTGATGCCATCGCTACTGTCAGATGTTTTAAAAGTTCGGTGCTGGCCGTTTAAGAATTGGTACCTACGCAAATATTTACAATATTCTTAACCAAACCAATACTCTCATAGTAATAATAATTATCATAATTAAAAATGGATTTTTGTTTCCACCTACAGGAATAATTTAAAATGTGTTCAAGAAACACAAAGAATAACACTGAAGTGTTTCCGAACCTGTTCGACTTTTGGTCCTTCAAGTATCCATGGGCGTCACTTAACCAATAACAAAAGCGTCCTGACCTGACTTGTTATATTAAAAAAAATATTGTGATAGTGTTACGTACCAATTACTTGTATTTTAAGCTAATTCAAATAAAATATACAAAGTAATTCGTGACGAAAAAAAATATCTTCGTTACTACGTAGAACTATCTAACTTAAAAAACTTAACCTTTTCATATTAACTTATTCTTGCGTGTATATTATTTATTTATTAATACTTCTGAGATATACAAAAATACAGTGCAATTAAAATATTTAAATAAACGGGAGGTTAACTGACAGCCTCATCGCTTCGAGCGATCTGTTCCAGGCAACCACTGTAAGAAAAAAATAAAATAGACAAGAAGTGCAAAACAACATAGAAACTAACAACAACAACTTAAACTTAACGTATAAGAATTATCTTTAAGTTTGTTCAAACCTTGACTTGACTTAACATCAAAAGAATTTCTTCATTTTCTTATAATTACAGTAGTACTTAGGCAAGAGGGGAGTCGTGGGAGTTCACTAATTTATTAGAAGGCTATCAACCAACAATACACAAATTAACTTTGCTATATTATCTACCCGCGCACATACGACTACATCGACTGACGTGTGTTGATATTTTGAAATATATATTATTTATAAATCGAATCTTAATCGAAATAAGATACATTTCATTTTAGATTTTAGACCTAAAAGCTAAATGAAAAATTGTGATTCGTTCAACAGAAATTATAAGGTACTGTAGATAATGCATTTAGAGATTTAAAAAAATATTTACAAAATTAATTCATAGTTTAACATGGCGTTGATTGCTAATTTCTTTCAAACATAAACTTCAATCTCATTAAAAGATGCTCAAAATTAGAGTACGTAGGAAGATTGTTGTGAAAAATATCAATATTTTCATTATGTTAGTAATTTAATTGTAAGAGCGAGATAGCATATATACCGGAATATTCAAAGTAGCAGATAAGGGCGCAGATACCGGGTAATCCATTTACTAGCCGGTCAGCTATTAGATAGCCTAACGTTAAGCAACATAACAAGTCAGTTGAAGAACTATTTTTATATGTAGCTGTCGTGCTCCTAAACAAAACTAATGTGGTTAAATGAATATGTTGATTGAGATTATATTATTCTGTCAATTCATAATTTAAAAAAAAATGCGTAAATAAGACTTTTCGTTATATTATATAACTCTAGGATAACAAATTACATGATACATAATTCAAGACTACGAGACTCGTATCATATTCTCTTACCCTTTGAATTCAATTGAGTAAGTATCAATATGCGTCGTTCCAGCTATAAGAGATCGTCACGGCAACTCATAATAGGTTGAAATTTTCTTATAGCACAACTTTTACATAGATTTTCTAATATCGTATGGGGTGGCGTGTGTACTGGGCTATTACCTCACTAATATAAATTGATGGGGCGTCCAAAAACTCACATTTTTCCTTACAGTAGTTTCTTCCGCGTAAAATTATATAATCAGTGTAGTTCATTACTTAAGGACTTAGGTTGGGCATATGTTACATTGGTTTCGGTGTTTTAATAGTCGGCCTGTTCCGGCTATGGACGGCCGGACATTGTTTAATATTTCGAAATTCGAATGTTAATAAGTTTATAGCCTCATGCTGAAAGAGGTTTTAAATTCTGTCACTTTTAAAATGTTTCCCTTAAATATTTACATATATAAGTTGAATAAAACTATATTATAGATAAACAAGATCCTTTAGCTAACAACATTGACAAACAAAAACAAAATGGAAAGCAAATGACAGTTGTCCGAGAAAATGACAATTGTCATACAGAGATTACATATCATAGATTATTACAATATATCATACAATATTATCTATACTTACGTAAGTAAAACATTTCAATGGTTTGTTAACTATATTTTTAATTATGGCATAAAACAGTGACGCTACAGCTCTTGATCAGCACCAGATGTCTGTATCTGTTTCGTAATTATATGTTTTTCTTAAGAGTCCTAAACACATTATAGAAAAAACCCTTTTTTCAACGAATTTCATGGATTTTTTTTATCGAAAGAGCTGTCAGCTATTAAATACGTCACGTGCATTATATTGGCGACCAATTAATCGTAGTTTGAACCAGTCGGAGACAACATGACAAGCGGGCGATCAATTTGTATGTAGCTACTAATTGCGCAGAGCATTACTTTCACAGAGCACATTAGCGCGTTGTAGATAATTAATTAGCCTGTTTGCATGACCTGGATAGATAAATTCCGTTATTTTTTAAAAGTATTCGAATAGAAATTTTCATTAATAAAAAATAAGTAATATAAATATCTACTTAAACATTTCATAAAGTCAAATATTTTTTTAATAAACTTCACACTTCTGAAACGTCAATGTCAACGTTATACATTTACTAACTGATTCGAAAGTGACGAGATAGCTATAAATTTGGTCGTTGCTTTTTAACTGATTAATACCATAGACGAAAAAACCGAGAGTTTTGTATCTGTATTGTGGTTTTATTATCTAATAGACAAGTTCTAAAGCATGCCGATTTCCTAATGTAGTCTTCCGTCGCTGTATATAATAGACACCAAAAGTTAAAAAAGGTTCTAATAAAGAAATTACTCTGTACAATTAGTCTCCATAGTCCATTAAAAGCGTCAGAGATTCGAGCAAACGACCGCTACGCATAGACAATCAGCACCAATCAATAATATTGGCAGGCTAATGACTAGCCAAGGCTGTCGTCATAATTGGAAGTCAGTTCTAATGGTCTCGATAATAATTGAAATAATTAAAACGATTGATCGATAGGCCTTTTAAATCTGTGCCGATTTCAATTGTTTATATTGACTCTGGATTTTTGAAATCTAAAAATACTATCTATATCAAGTTATTACCTGTGTTATAGTTTTTCATTACCTTTACTTAATTTACGCTTGATAGAGTAGGCTAATAAATAATAGAGGAAACACTCTAGAAGTGGTTGGTTTGTTGTATATATGTATAAAAACTTTCATTTAATTTTTTTAAAAACTTTCTTATTACATTTTCGAAAATATACCTTATAATAAATACATGAATATAATATTATTTACCAAAGACCTTTTTTGTCTTCGTGTAGCTTAGAAGGCTTATTAAGCGCATTCCTGTCTATTAGAAAAAAAACTAATCATCAGGAATAGACACAAAAATCTGAGGCCCGATCTATCTATCTATATTCTAATATTCCACTTGTTTGACTACAAATATAATAAAGATAAAGTAATGTATTCGTTAAGTAATAATTAGCCACGACCACCGAGACATGAGCCCACGCTTAACCAATAAAATATATAAAAGGGAGACAACAATTGTTGTGGCCGGTTTAAAACTGCTTGTATTTTAACTATTTTGACAGTTCGATACAATTTGTAACTTAATACACATTGCAATGGCGGACGTGGAACATTAATAGATAAAGTTAATCGTTGTTAAGGGTTTTCTATTTATCGATTATTATGAGACAAAACGTCTGTTACAAACAAAAACATATGAAATTATGTACACGCGTTAGAAGTTATACTCCTATGGCGTAACAAGATGAAAATCTCTTCTAAAATTATATTCTACGTTTGTAGACGACACTAACAATGGACAAAATTTAAATGTTGAGTATAACTAACTTCAGGGTGTCGGTTTTTTGAGACGGTGTGAGCGCGCATCGTAAAAATTTACTCTCATCATTTTCCCCTAACGCGCCAAAAGAAGTATAACTTGAACAAGTTCAGATATCTGCTATTTGTTTTTCACTCTCAATAAGTATAAATGTAGGAAGTGAGCGTGTGCTCAAGTGTAATTGTATTTTAATAGATGTTAGATCGACGCGGCTATAATTATATGAAACTAAGTGTGCTTCTATCGTATTTTATTTTTTTACTTTTATAATTACAGCAATAATAATTTGATTTTATTTATTCTCGTTATTAGCAGGTATTTTGTTAGAATTCCGCTGCATTCATTCGACTATGTCGTATAAGTGTCAAACGTGTAAAAAATCTAACAACATGCCCAAAGTCATTGGAAGCGTACGTAATTCAAAAAGAACATAATTTTACAATACATAAAACAAATACCAAAAATATCGCATAGGGCCATTCTCAAATATAAAAGGTGGACAAGCTGGACCCTTGACACTTAGAGATAGTTTTCCCACCCATGAAGGGGGTTTATACCCACAACAACAACCAAACTCACTTTCTACTTTATTGTTACTGAATTGTCTGTTTTATATTTTTGTAATATTAATTATTAACGTCATGAAATCCTGACCCTGTTTGGTGAGACAGACCCAAGAACAATAAAAATTAGACACATAAATGTGTTGCCATACTTTAAGACCTTTCTCCCAACATATAACCATAACGGTGGTCATGATAGTAAGACTTAACATTCTTAACTACAGTATATCCCCGTAATGGCTAGAAGCGACTAGGAATCCGCCTACAATGAAAGCGCTCAACTTACAACTTGATTTGTTATTTCAAACATTATTACTGGAATGTTCTATTACTTTCCGTAAATTAGTTTAGAATCCCAATAGTAAAGCCGACACGTTATTAAAACATAATTTATACTATTACAAATAAGCCATTGGTTTGCATAGAAATGTAATGAATTGTCCGTAAAATAAAATCATTTCATTTGTATATATTTGTTTTAATTTCGCACATTCACAGTTGTATGGATCTAATGGTTAGATATAGCCAAATTGCATTTCAACTTTCATTGATAATTCTAACTTACAGATGCACAGAAGTTGTTTTTGTATTTTCCTATTAAGTATACCTATATCTATATACATAGAAGAGCAGTATCGTTACAATATTTTAGGTCTGGGCCTCAAGTTTATTAATAGACTTGTAGGTGATTATCCATACCATATCTATGCCACACGCCTTTGACTTTTGTGTCTTAGGCATGCCGGTTTCCTTACAATGTTTCCCGTTCACCGTACGAGCGAGTGTTAAACGCGCGTATCGAAAGTTTATTGGCGTTCAAACGGTTGCGATTCTACTGCCTTAGGGATGAGATTCGCATGGTGAAGCCACTAAGCCAACACTGCTCCACGTACGTACGAATACCAATAAAAAGAGTACGAATTTGGTTGTCTTTATCACGAACGCAATGGCTTTTGTTTCTTAAAAATACCCCTTAAAAGCAATCCCAAACCAACACTGGTTTGAGCCATGTTTGTTGATTTGACAAATACCAACAGTAAATCTTAATAAGATATTAAATATTCTCTGTGCACTGACTATCCAGTTACAACCTACTCAAACTTCAACAAAAGAGGACACTTTAATATATTTTTTCCGACTTTATCACGGCTTTATGACAATTTTATTAAGGTACTGTGCCTACGCATCCATTCATTAAAGTGATACGTGCGCGTGAGATGCAGGATGTTGTTTTTTTTTTAATTATACGAATGAGCGCGGGAAATTCAAAATATGTTTAACTAGCTTCCGCCCGCATGGATTTCATGTTATAAAAAGATTTTTGCGACCTCCTTAATTAAAATCGTTAAAATTCAGTCAATTTTCATGATATCATAATTAATTATTCGCTTAAACCTCCCACATGAATCACATCACCTATTAACAGAATCCGTTAAGCAGTTTGTGAGTTTAACACCTACATACAAGAAATAATAGATTATGTTAGAACAGCGTTGATAGTTTCGTTCCTTCATTTTCAAATCCTGGGCGAGATCAATAATATACAAATAATATAAAGTCTGAACCCCGTGCGTCAAGAATGTCGTTTTAGAATTTCGCCTTTAATTCCAAATTCCAACACCTTTTTGACAGATGGGAGTGATACATGACGCTAGTCTCCACTCTGAGTCTTACCCTAAATGGGGTGGTCGGCGGTGGTTGTACACACACATCGCATGGGTAAAGGTCTTGCGGCTGATCTTGCGATACTACATGTAGAAACATCCCTCTTATCGGGTTATGACATTTAAAGACTCATGTGGCTCTATAGGATTAGAAACTGACACTTAAGTATATTGTGTCTGAGACGCTATAGAAATTTAAGTCTAAATAAATTTACAGGAAATTGAATATATTTTCAATATAACCAAATATCCGTTGCAGATAATGTCCTGCTTTAAGTACATTTAAATCTTATCAACTGCATATTAAATAAATTCAAATTCACGGAGAGGACAATAATTTCTCGTGTTTCAGAACATTCATTCACTTGCATTGCTCACCTAATTGTAATTCGTCCCACGCCGTACTTCTGTCTCCAAGAATGCATTAAAAATATAGCTTCGACCTTTTTTCGCACGGGAATTATTATACTCTGCATAAGTAATTGTTGTACCTACCTGTTATTATGATGTCATGAGCTTTCGTTAAGCTTATTGTGGCATATAGCGCCATCTGTTGTCGAGCGGCTAAAACTGACTAGCATTATCTAGTGATTCTAGTTGATGATATATTTTTTCACAATAAAAAGTGCCTTGAAAATATCATTGAAAGTTATTTCCTACAGATAGTATATATTTATTGTGTTATAATAGCAGTTGCATTGAAATATTGTCTTACACATTTTTAAATGTATATTACTTTAATAACAACATTCCTTTAAAATGTATATTTTTACTCAAAAGAAATTTGACCAAGTCTGTGTAACCAAAGACAATATTATCTGTGGTGTCACTACGGTTCTAATTTTCTAGGCCAATACAAATTATTATAGCTTATGGTTTCTCTAATCCCCTGCTAATAGACTACATTCCTTGTTAAAATCATAAAGGCAACATCAAAGGATTCACACATTGAAACTTTGAGTCCGCTAACAAAACCCCTCCTTTCCCATTTATCCCTTATGTGGTTAAATTAAAACTTTTCCAAATACCGAGCTGAATTGTTTAAGTTACTTCGTGTGAATATTTTGGGATTTAATTAAACTATCGAAACCTATTGGTTCGTAAAGATTTAATGAAAAAGGTCTACTAATAAAGAAACTTTAAGAAATGTTTTTTTTACATTTATACAAGAATTTTATAATGTTAAATAATTTAAGTTGTATCTATAATATTCATGTTTTATCGAGGTATGGGTTGACCCCGTTGATAGTTTTATAATTTTAAAATAAAAACATATAGGCCTTTTTATTATGTATTGTCCTTTAAACTTGTGAAACTCGTGTCGATAATGCAATTTCATAAACAAATATTACTATTAAAATGTATTGTTAGATTGCTTATCTAAAATGGGGCTGAATGCATAATTTTCATTATAAATTATACATTACACAAGTACGATTATAATTTATTTCCATTTAAAGTCCATTAATCCTATGTAAATAAATTCACGAGCCATTGAAGTTAACAAATAGATATAGTCGGCGATCGCGTCTGAGCGCATTAAAATCAGTGTTTTGTCAATGCGACTCATTAATTCTCTTATTTATAGTCTGTGCTACACTATTACATTGTGTATTATGTACTATCTGTGAACAATCTTTATATTATTTTATCTGTGGTTTATTTTAAGTCAACCCTTTTAATTTTGCATTCCTCGTTTGAAAAGTTCAATCGTGATCAGACTTTGTTCTTTTTCAAAATTTGCAATTCGACTTATATACTCTTATACTCTATGGTATATAAATGGCGGGAACAAATTCATTTAACATTCAAAATTGTTTTATACTTCAATTATAATCAATGGCACTGATATATATACTATATATGAATGAGAAACTCTCAATAGTCTGCTCTGCTTTAACAGCTGTTCTATACAGATATCAGGTACATGTATAATTTTATATAAAAATATATGCGTGTATTAGTGTACACACGTAAGAAGTGAAACTTCTTTATTACCTTATTTTTCGAAAAATTATCTACTATATGCAACTTTACAGAAATTGGTTAAATACAGTTAAATTAGATAAATTTTAACAAAAGGCTTTTGTTATCATAGACATGAATACAAATAATACAATTATTTCATTTTACCTTATTACTACTAAAATTCTTACAGAATTTCATTAATTGTAATAGAATAATTACTATCATTGTTATTATATATTTTTGCTATTAATGTAACCGAAAAATGTGTCGGTATTTTTTTTTTCTGCACCGATAAAAAAGAAGTTTCACTTCAATAATCGATAATATAAACATAATATATGTATATTATGTTCATTTTAGTGATTACATTTTAGAGAGAAACATTACGTATGTAGTGTGTACTCAGCTTTCGCACTTAGACTCTCACTTGGTCTGTTGTCCGTAAAGTCTTGGCTAGCTAGCAAGGCAGGCATCATTTAAATTTTTTGTGACGTCCATTAAACAAAAGACCATAATTCCTAATCCAAATTCTACTCAAACACAGTCGCAGACCATTTCCCTAATAAGACCGTAGACTAACGTACGTAAATACGCTACAAGGTGTTGTTACGTTTCGGAGATCATTACCATGTATAAATAATGAGGGGTAATGTATTCAAAAACAAAGTGTTTACATCCAAATTAAACTTAGTATTCATGTTGTGGGTGATATTAGCTACTGTGAGAAAGTTGGTACGTGATAACGAATTCAGAGATAATTTATTCACGAAGCCCTTCATTCAAATTAACGATATTTTTAACTAAACATTAACTGACCTTATATGTAAAATTTGAGCAGTGCTTTTTGTATATATATATTATATATATATATATATTAATTTCGTTATCTTAGCTAACACAAATTATAAGTATGTAAACAATTCAACTAAACATATACCTGGGGCCCCGGAAATGCGCCTTCCAAGTCAAGCAAAAATGCGGCATGGCCATAAGATTTCGAATTTAAAAAACAATTAGTGCATTTTCATTCCGATTTTCTAGATACATTAACTTCATACATAAGTTTCTTATCTCGTATATTCATAGCTAATTACGTAATAACTTAAGGCAAAAGGTCCCTTAAATAGGGACTGAATAAATTAACCAACTTGGTATTACATGGAACAACTTTTTACGCTTGATTTTGCAAATTATTTTTTTGATGACACAAAAACTTCAAATATTTACGAAAGGAAAAAATCTATACAAATTATTAAATACGTAATACCTAATTCAGCTGTGCTGTGTGATACGATAGATAAAGTATGTACGTGAGTGTGTCTGTTGTGCTCATGATGATGATTCTTAAGCATTAAGCATATAGATAGCTTAAATAAGTCAAGGCTTAAATATTTGTCGTTGTATGGCCGGGCTGCGCGATACAAATTTTAATTGCAGTTACATTTTCGTTAATTTAAATACATATGCTATACTCTGATATTTACGTTACACGACGTTAATAACCATTGAAAAATATTAAATTTCTGTTTAAGTTCGACCATCCAAAATACGTAATACAAGAATATTCTATAACGTATGATAGCCGCATTTCATAAATAACGTCTTGTTGAAATAACGACTCGTACTTACTTTTATTATTACATCGACCTTCATAGTAGGCCTAGTCGAATTTATACAAAATTCGATAATAATAAAGAAAGGCTTTCTTCTCTGACAGTTATTTGCAAAAGAAAAATAACAAATAACTGATGTTCAGATTTCATTTGAACATTGACCTGCTGATATGGCTAACGTGGTTGTTCTAATATTTTTAGAGTCATACACAAAGAGCTCACAAGATGATGTATATCTGAATAGGTGTAAGTAGTGTTTTAGATATATCTTAATAATAAAACAGATTCAGAATCTTATTCATTTCCACCTTCCTCTTAAAGTGGCGAAGACACCAAGCCTTTAATTATCGTGGTGACCGTTAGCTTCTAGACAATCCCACCACCTTGAAGATTTGATCCTATACGTATGGATTCGTCTGTTACCTTAGCTCTCTTGGTGCAAACATCCAGTAGTAGGATATATATTCACTATTTAAGGTACAACCGTAGGGTTGTTAGGTTCTTAGGTCTAGGAGTTATATAGTGCAGCTTGCTAATACATACACTACATATATCATACAGATACTCCTGACATTTATGACATATAAATTTAAACAGATTTTACAGTCCATTAGTGAAAATTTCAATTCTTTATCAACCGATAGTTCTGTGGTAAGGTTATACTGTGCCATAGGCCCCACCTTTTAACGATTCAAATATCATCCTATAGAAATTTCCTGAAAGCAACGATTGGTAGTAATAACGACTGGTATTTTAAATTTATGCACAAGCCAGAACAAAACTAAATTCGCGTCACCCCGGCGACACTGCCGTGACGCACGCTCTAATATTATTCATACAATTTGTATTAGTTACAAATGAATGGTTACCGATATCATTTAAATGCTAATTCAATAATTAAGCCGATTCGCCCGTAACCGAACCCGCCCTATTGATTTGTACCAGACTACCATTGTTAAATTTACATAACTATCTATAGGTGAATCAATGTGTACTGGCCTGGCCTACTAAAATCACATTATTGATAAATATAATGAAAATACAGATTAAAAATTATTGTTTAGTTTCATAATATTCCTGGACATCGAGATCGCAACTCTAAAGGAAGCGAAAGATCCAATTTTTTTGTCTATTTAAATAATATCCTTATTTATTTATTTACAAATACTTTGAGACGTAATGAGACAAGCAAGCAATATAAAAATCACGAAGAGAAAACCAAAATACAACGATTATAAAAACAAATGCAAAATTTATTTAAACAAATGCTGTGTGCTTATTATCATAATTGATGCTGTGGAGCCTGTGTGAGCCTGAGTGTGTGCCTATTACATAGGTTTAAAAGTAGATATTATAAAAAAGAAGGGATTTTATTTAATACCAAGAATTTATAAACTCTTAATGAGCAGATAGGTTCCACGTTGTAAAAATATAGTGAACCTTCTATCAAACCTTTTTTTATATCTCTCTGTTTGATCGACAGCTCATGTCTGAGCATCGTGATCAGCAACGAATGATCTAGAGCGGACTATCTATTTCCACCGGTTTCTGTCCAGCGCCTCTCTTACGGTGCACAGTTTTGAGGACGATGAGTTTTTCACTTGATCGATCCATCTGGTTGGTGAACTTGGCCTTCCGTGCTATCAACCACGATCAGTTGCTCCAAGTTCTCATCGCCTCTGCGCATTGTATGGCCGATATGAGATACCATTCGCTGTAGGCGTATGGAAGAGAGGTCAGGATCGATGTATTGGCACGCTTTGCAGTCAACGGTATTCTGAGCATTCGTCGCCAGCACCACATATCAAAGGCATAGATCCTTTGACTTTCTCAAGCCAAGAGAGTCCACGTATCTACTCCATACAGGAAGTACTTGTCAATTTAGTTATTAAATATAACATTACTTTTTGGGATACGGAATACTTTCCATTGAAGGTTACATAAAACATTATTATGTATAAAAACAGATAAAAAATCTTTCACTGATCTACTTTGGAGCAGTGTTGGCGTAGAGGCTTCAGCGTGCGGCTCTCATCCCTGAGGTCGTAGGTTCGATCCCCGGCTGTGCACCGATGGATTTTCTTTCTATATCCCCAAAAAGATCTTAGACCCAAAAAGCCGACGCCGTACATCATAGAATGCTGATCATCTACTTGCCTATTCGATTAACAAATGATTATGAAACAGATACCGTAATTTGAGGCACTACAACACTACACTTGAGGTTGTGTACACTAAAAAGGCTTTACTGTACACAACTTTTACTGTCCAACCTTAACTAAACATGAATTCACATCTCTAGAAATAGTTTTAGTATAGTTTTACTACTACGCGTAACTACGTACCCTTTTATAATTCAAAACAGATAATTGTACCAATACCATCTGTATTCATATTCATTAGGGCGAGAAGGGCTCGGTTGATTGCACAAAGACTAATCCACCACCGTGACTTTGTCCGAGTTTAACACATTAAACCATTGTTACATGTAATTACAATGAGGGGATTGTTACTAATTGCCATGCAGGAGATAAATAGATTAATGTTATGAACAGTAATTTATATGAAATGCAATTACCAATAGAAATATGTCTGTGTCGTTTTCAAAGATAATTTTTCATTGGGCGACGTTGATTTTTGCAGTACGAGTCGAACACAAGTCTTAGGAGTTGTGTGTGCTTATGTTCATACTTTTTACGGGTTTGTTGACGTGGTTTGATATATGAGGTTTCCAATAAAAATTAAGCAAGCTGTTGTATTTAATCAATTGTGAACCTGATTTGAGTTTAAAGTACACATTGCCACAATGCAGGCTAAACATATATTAATATTTTTTTTTTCTTACCACAACATTAGAAAACCGCTGTGGTTTGTATTAATGTAACCATAGCAGTCTTGTTGAGGAGCGCGACAATTGCATATAAAAGTAGTTTTTTAAATTTACTGTTTATGTTGGTTAGCGTTAGGCTATCTAATATCTGTTTGGGTAGACCATTTATTAGCCGCGGTTGCAGTTGCGGTTGTTTGCTCTCAACATACAGAGCCAAATCTGTGTTACCACTCGAGTCTGTACGTCATGCTCCACTCGTTTTTTATGTCATCCTGGAAGAAGTGCTCGACTAGAAGACATTTTCTGTTATGGAATCGTCGTCTGTCAATAAATATGTATTATGGTAGACAAATATATCCTTGTTGAAAAAGTAATCAATTTATACTCATCAAAGTACTATTAGCAAGATTATTTAATTCATACAAAGTGTGTCTTCTGAAATATACAATGAAATGAGCCCCTTACAAATGGCTTTTGATACTTGAACCAAAGAACTGCTTTGTAAATAGTTCTAAGGAAATAACAACGAATAAAATTTCCATTTCCATAAAATTCACGAAGACAATAAATAATTAGCATCGTTCCATTTTTAAAATTAAAACTTAAAAACCTTCCTTGCATAAACAGTTGTTTCCGCCGCAAAAAAGCTTTGCTGAAATTCAGCACGCCATTGTTTCAGGTTTTTTTTACAATCGCTAAAAGCTACATTGTCGACCCAGAATTTTAACAATTGTCTAGAAGTAGGCGTTGCTATTCTACATTTTGTTTTAAATTTCTTTCATGAAAAAAGGTCAGCTCTGAAAAGCCACCAATGAGATTTTTAATGTCTTTTTGATAGATGATATAAAACACAAAGGACTCGTCATATTATATATTTTAGTATACAATTTATGATGTTGCAAGTAAAAGAAAAACAAACGATATTTTTATGAAATTAGGTAACCCTGTTTTGACTGTTGAAAAGATGTATTTCTATTCCTATATCTATATATACCAATGGCGCTACAACCTATAAGGTCTGGGCCTCAGATATCTATACCTGTTCTGTGATTATTTCTCATAGTCAACCTTGAACCTTCTGTGCGTGACACACACCGTCGACTTTTTGGATATAACAAGTGTTTACCTTCGCCGTACAAGCGAGTGTGAAATGCGCATATAAGAATCCATTGGTGTATAGCCGGCGAAAATATGACCCTAGGGATAAGTGTCACACGTTGAAACTATTAGGCCAGCACTGATATATAAATTAAAAATATTCAACGAAGATATTGTTTAGAGTAGTTCAGTAACCAATAACAACGTATGAATTCCTATCATATGTTGTTAGGAGATAATTTAAACCTACGGCTGCACTTTACAAAAGAGTTCTCCAAAAATAATCCTACACAGAGCAACGAGCGTTAAGTTTAATAACATAAAAGGGTTCATAACTAGAAATGCTCACAATCATCATATCTCGTTCATTACCAAGAAAACACGAGTTTCGGCCAAATCTACCGACAAAATGGCGGAACACATTCCCACAGATTATAAAGATAATAGACTTGTAACAATTAAACGTAGCACAACAAAAAATGTTACCCAGTAGCGGCCGTTAGTGTGTTCGTTAGAACGACACGTTTCTTGTAAAATTAAGTCGATGTTTATCTAAGTATCGCACGTGAACTAGTTCTAACGAACTGTTTTTTGAATGAGGACATTAGTATTACGAACACATGATATCATTGTCAAGTTATTTTTGTCTCAATAACGAGTGATCTTACATTTTTTTAGATATCAGACCTGTTAAGTACGCCTTCGCGGCTTAGTGGTTACGAGAGTAATGTATGAGTAGTTATGAGACTAATTAAGTAAATATTAAACAAAATGGTCAAAGCATAAGAACACTCAATGACATAAAAAATATAATAAGCGATTATTTAAACTATATTTTTTTTTGAATTCTGCCAAAGTTACTTCAATAATTCAGCTCGTTGTAAATACGGGAAACACTGATTGTTGAGTATTCAGTTGCCGGACTTTAAGGAAGCAAATCTGTTTTACTACTAGCACTAGTCCGTACCATCATCAATATAATATTTTATCCGCAACTCCGTAACCAACAGTATCTACTTTCGGGTAGTCAAAATTTCGGGTAACGCAAAACTGGTAGGCACAAAATATCTTGACTACGGAACATCGTCGTCAAGACAGCGGAACTGTTGAGATTTACTATGAAGAGTAGAAAATTTGAAGATCGCTTGCCGACCAATTTTTTTTCTATACAGGTCCAGGCCATAATCCTTGATATTGAGTGAGATGT
Source organism: Pieris brassicae (assembly GCF_905147105.1). NCBI lineage: Eukaryota > Metazoa > Arthropoda > Insecta > Lepidoptera > Pieridae > Pieris > Pieris brassicae. The sequence continues at coordinate 4,262,189 of NC_059669.1, forward strand.
GGCCTATCGGAGTGCACACCTATCCAGAAGTCTGAAGAAGAATGTCTATGAGGCACCGCTAGTGAGAGATCTATGTTCAGATACTATTTTCTGTTATTTTTATATTATATACTACGACTATAACCAGCTTAAGATTATTAAGATTTAAAACTGAGTTTTAATTAATTGTAAAGGTTCTCTTTTAGTATATTTTAGATTTCTTTCTTCATATAAGATCAGTTCTCACTCTCACAAAGTGGAATCACTTTAATATGTAAATCATTATTTAAGAATGTCTGGCAATATAGCGTAAACACTAAAATCGTTTTACGATCAACACAAACATGAACTAGTCTAGTTTATAGCACTAACTAGCGTTTTAGTATCAATCACTTAATCGAATACCAAAGATATATTATAAACATATATATTGTATTATAATATTATGGAAGTTATAACATTTTACTAAAGTTTTGTTTATTTTACTTTACGCAAATTATTCAAACACGTTTCTTTGTATATTCAACATTTGTAAGCTGAAGAAGCATATGAAATAAACCATTTGAAACTCAATAAAATTCTGATGCAGAAATTATCAGGGTTTGGGGCAGGCTCCAAACCCTTCATGTCTTGTATGAAATTCAAACGCAGTCAGTGAAATTCGGATTTCTTTGGCTCCAAAAACAATATTGAACCCAGGGCTAAAATATGACTAATCGCTTAGTAAGTTTTAGGTACTCCTAAAAGCTTTTGGTGCATTTGAAAATTACTACAAAGTGCATGTACACAACAGACAGACTTCTTCAGTCACGCTCTTCATTGAAGGCCTCGGGTGATGGCAAGACCAGTAACGACCTGTGCTTGATCGAACGGTCCCATCACTCTGAAAGACCAAAAAAATAAAATAGTGATTTATTGAACATTATTTTCCTTTTGTTAAAAGACTGGCGGTATCTTATGTTTTTATTTCGGAGTTTCAATTAACAATTTAAAGTCAATAAAAGGGCGTACCAATTATTAAAAGGCTGGCAACGCACTCGCGACATTAGCATTGAGAGTGTCCATGGGTGACGGTATCACTTAACATAAGTATCCTCCTCGATTGCCCTCCTATTTAAAAAAAAAGATTTAAATTTATCTCTCCTTACGAAAACCATCTGCTTTATTACGTAATTATAAATTAATTATGCCTTTTCTTCGTAGTTTGGGAATTAAATTTTTATTGCATGCGCCTGCGCCTGCGCTCATCCCTCTTCCTAGTAATCTCAATGACAGAGACGTGACAACCCCTCAAACGATAGTTGCTTCTGGTAATTTTCTTAGACAGAAAATAGTTAACTTTTTTAATTCAATTATTAGGTTACATTGCTTAGAGCGTCTTAATACACACTTCGACGCCAATGAGGCTTGGGACTTGACATTTCTTTGTAATTTTAAGGTATTCCTTTGATTTTTTATCAAGCTGAAACCATTACTATTTTCGGGACTGAAACCCAGCACCTAAATTATAATAATTTTAAATCCCATCGAAATTTCGATTCGATTCTCGTTTGTTTAAGTAAGCCTTTAATATATAACAAAGTATGCATGTATAAACATTTAAAAATTAAAATGGTATCTAAAAATTTCGTAATGTTTCATTCCCTGACAATATTGTCAGGATACCATAGACAACTATTATTTTATTCTGAATCAGAATAATTAACAAGGAATTTGAAATTAGAATTGATCAAAGATAAGTTGAATTCCGGGTCTGTTCCAAATTCGTAATTAATCTAACTTCGTCCGGAAATATCTACACTCCATCAAATAGAGAAATGGCACAAAGGCAATCAAACATGAAGGAGTTAAGGCCACAGACTAAAATAAATAGCTACTATACATTTTAGAGGCGACAATGTAAATAAAAGTATTATCTGTAATAATAAATTTGGTCAAATCAATTCTGGTGTAATAATATTATTTTTCATACGTCGGTTGTTGGAATAATCATCATCACAATCTCAAGTAACACCAATACCTGTATGTATCATACAACCATTAAAACATGAACATCTCGTCTTTTTAAGCCAAAAAGTACGTACTCATAGCTGTCTTCCATGGTCCACTTCACAAGACGTTTCCTTCTGCGAACTGTTCAATGGACTCCCAGTAGGGGTCCTATGGATGTCCTTGGGCTGCGATGACTACCCTTTTTTATCCTATAAAAAACTTTTAAAACATTTGAGGCGTTTAATGAATCAACACGTGACCAGATTATAAAAAAAAGAACGCGCAATAATTTTTTTAAAAACCTTATATTTAAAAATACAATTTTAATGAATGAACCTGTTCTACGAGCGAAAATTAACAGTGCAAATTCGTTGCATTCCCAAGATTCCTAAATGGCACCCTTGCTTAACCCTTCTTGTCATTTGAACAAATTAATCATCATTTACATGCGGCACTGGTACCAGATTTGTTTCCCGATTACGGCACCCTCCCTTGTTAAGGACTGAACAGATTGCATGGACACGCTTTAATGTCTTTGAATATTAAATTGTTTCAAAGATTAATTAACCGGATACATTTTTAAGCATAAAGGATAAATCGTTAACTAGAATTTTTGACTTGTCTTTACTAGCAGCGCCATATTAGTAGAAATGTTGTAGATTTAAAAGCAAATTTTTTGAATTGACGAAAAACACTGTTGGCCTAGTGGCTTCAGAGTGCAACTCTCATCCCTAAGGTTGCACGCTCGATCCCCGGCTGTGCTCCAATGGACTTTCTTTCAAATGCGCATTTAACCTTTGCTAGAACGGTGAAGGAAAACATTGTGTGGAAACCGGCTTGCCTTAAGCTCAAAAAGTCGACCTTGCCATAATTGCTAATAAACTTATACCTGAGATTCGAACCCCGGCTATGCACCAATGGACTTTCTATTTATCCATTTAACACTCTCAAATCGGCATTAGGTCCAACAAAGTTACCTGTCTAGGAAAAATAAATGATGCCAAACAGCTACAGAAATCTCAGACCCAGACCTAAAAGCTTTGGCTTGGCTGCAACAGTTATATCAAAAAAATATAAACGGTAAAATCAAGTCCACTTTTAGTGTTGCCTAAAAGTTAAGATTTGAATCAAAATCTAGTATTCAACTGGCTTGCAAGTGTAATGAGTTTCGACCTTGATTAAATCTCTTCATAAAATTTAATGTCTTTTACAACGAATTATAAACTGGTTTGCAAAAATTAAGATGGTGGACATCGCACGCCAAATAATGTTTTAAGACAAACAGCCAATCATAATCTGTTAAATTATATTTAACGCACTTTAAAAATTAATATAACGAGATGACAAAAGTATTTTCGTATTTAACAGCCTTCCTTTTAAAATTATTAAACCTTGAATGATTATACATTCCTGCTGCATTTTTTTCTACTTTTGGTACCTCTCCATTACTGGAGGTTGGCCATCAGTCTCCTAAAGCGTGTATTGTCCAGTGCCAGATGCAGCAACAACCGCAATTGCAACACTTTACGAAGAAATTAATTTTACTTCTACCACGCCGTAGACCCTGGACCCATTATTAATGTCAAATTGCTAATGTGTAGGTTTAATAGTAAAACTCGTAATAAAACAATTTAGCATTATTCATATTTACGAGGTGTCAATGGGGGTGAGGCGTACCTGTCCTATCAAAAGTCAACAATCACAGTTCAAAACCTTCACTAGTATCATCTAACAGGGGTATATGGACAGTGACAATTATTACGTTCATTTGATTTTAACAACGTGCGGTCCATATGACCCCTGGTTAGGGCTGAAAGGGTTGGGGCACGCGTGACCTGATATCTGTTCTCACAGAAAATTAGTATATTAATTTTGCTTGTTATGCAGATGCTTCGGGCGATTTCGTTTTTGCTGTTCTTTGTTCAACAGTTCTAGAATATATGCTAACATAGAACCTTGTATAGAACACATATGGAGGCGTTGTCAATAATTATTTTATAATAGGAGTGTGCATCTACTATCGAAACAATAAACATTATAGTATTGTCTTTGGTTAACATAGCTTTTACACATTGAAAGAAAACAATTTTTTTACCGGATTAAAGCTATTTGTATTATTATAAACTTATTATTAGAAACAATCCGCGAAAATAGAGGACACCGTGATTCATTTCTGCAAAAACCCGTCATCTTTTAGTCGATACCAACTCCGGGGAAATAAATACAGATAACACAACTTTCTCTACAGCTGTGATACATTTTGACATTCAACACCTTCTGTCTTCAGTCACCGTGACCACGCACGCTGTAAAGCACGCGAAACGTCGGAAAATTTTAAAATTATGTAAATAATTATAAGTTTATAATAATACAAATAGCTTTAATCCGGTTAAAAAATTGTTTTCTTTCAACAAACATTAAATTATTACGAGTAAAATGTATCTACTTGCGAGCCCTCTGGCAAAGTAAGTGTCCACTTAACTTCAGGTGAGCCTCCTACTCGTTTGCCCCGTTATATAAAATAAAAACTGCCAATCGAACCCAGGATAAGTCAAACGTCATATGTGTATTAATTACTTAACAGTGTTTTAACAACTTTTCTTACTATGTCTAATATATTATATTTATACATTCACACTTCTGTGGACACATTACAATAATTAACATAAAACACACGTACAAAGAAGTACAAAACATGAAAAGCATGAAAAAAAAGTATACAAAATCTTAATCACAAATACATTCATAGCGAATGTTTAGAAAATTTTTATCATAAATTAATTGCAAACACCAAGTGTAAGGCACAACTAGAATTAAAATTAAAGTACGAAATAATCTTCCGGCAGGTGTATGAGTTTCATTTTGCTAAATTGCTTGTAAGAAAATATGAAGGAGCTATTACGCTGAGATTAGAAAATTTTATTAAAAGAAGTTACCTGCTAATACATAACATTTACCGTCTTTAATATCTCCGGATTAGCTTGCTTCTAATCCCTGAAATTAAATCGAAATGAGAGCGACACGGCACGGTATTAAAAACATCTTAGAATCCGTGACAGGGTTCAATATTAATAATATACCTTCCTATTGTCTCGATCATCCGAACAATACATTCATAATTTATTTTTCGACGGATCTTTCTACGGCAGATAAAGTCGTGATAACAAATGGTAACGAAATAAAATAAATACGGCTTCGTAGCGACATATTTCATTAATAAAGGCAAAACGAGCAAAGCTATCATACGGACTCACTTCGCAGTCTCCATACATTATAGAGATAAAACAAAAGATTCGAACTCGTTGAATTTATGCGTTATCGAAGTAGGAGTGATGCTGGGTTGAACAATGGGCGATCGTGGCGCCCCATGCGGCGAGAGAGGCGAAATAGGCTCACGACCTTTGCACTCGCCTGAGCGACATCTATTGTGGAGTAGTGTAAATTAGGATTATTACGTATACGGGATATAATTTAAACATGACGTTTGAGATTTTGTAACTTTTAACGTTTACGCATCTGTTCAATAATGTTTTTAATGTTAATTACTCCTCATAAAAGACCTATGGCTAACCTTTACTATGTTTTTTTTTAACTGCAACATCCTCTATTTTAGTCCTGAGTGATCCACATAAACAAGACTTGGATGGTGGGATCACGGGAGAGATGAACGGCATTTCTTTAAGCGTGATGCCCACCATGTCTTAAGAAGCCGACAGCAACTTATTTTTTTTCCTGTTCATCTTCGTTTTCGTTCAGAAAGCTACGATATTTTAATACAATTTATAATGATTGATGTTAATCGTCGTAAGTAAAGCATAAGAGATATATATTTAACAATTTCCGACCCCATTTACTCAAGCTAAAAGGAAACAATAAACTTATAAGTGCATAATTTTGATGCAAAAAGTTCCCCAATAGAAAAGCGTTGAATTTTGCCAAAAATATTCATAAGCTGTCATCAAATGACTGGACCCACGCCAGCTGTGGCAAACAGACGACAAAATATTTCGCTGCAAAATACTCAAATACTTGCAAATCACTAGGCGTATTGCATCAATAAAAACTACAGCTTGTAACAATTATATTATACCTTTTACATTCCTGAATTGTATTTCAAAGGCTATCTACATATCATGGATAAACACAATTGTAGTAGGTATTAAAGATTGTTTTTTATTTTTTTATTGGTGAGTTAATAAAGTATCCTGTAAGATTGTCAAATCGGAGACCAAGACACTTTTTGGGTCACAGAGCCAGCAAAGAATGTATTATTGAAGTACTACATCTTTTGGCGCGTTAGGAAAAAAATATGAGAGTAAATTTTTACGATGAGCGCGCACACCAGCGTCACACCATTGTCAGCGTAGACAATATTTTTAAAAAATCCATTTCTTTAATTATGTAGATATAACTTTTTGTGATATTTAAATAAACTTTATTTAATTAGATAATGCGTATATTACTTTCAATGTATTAAATACCTTTTTTCTACAAACATAGAATACTTGTTACGCCAAAGAAGTATAATTTCTAACGCCTATACATAAGCCTATACATGATATTTTATTTTTTATTATGTCATATTTTCCTAATATTTTTGTTGATTGATTTATCGGAGTGCTTACTCCGATGAACCTAATGTATCGAAATACGTAGCTCAGGTGAGCTTTTCTAAAAAATATTAAGACTGAGAGATGACTGATTAATGATTCTCTGATCGACGGCCTCTGCGTAATTACCAAGAGTATCGCGTGAGCCAAACAATTACAATTTGGCGACTGTGCCTTGGAGCTGCCCTTCACTACTACACATTCAGATCCAGATTCCAAACATCTGGTCGATGTTCTATTAGCAAGACCCGTTTCGATTTCTACATGGCTACGTCTACATCTTACGGTCTTGTCTAATTAGTTTAAAGAAATAACGGTAGGCCTTGATAGGCTTTCATTTACGCTTAAAACAGCAATTTAAAAGTAACAACTTGACTATAGAGATATTGTTAATTTCAGATATTGACAATCCCTATATTATTGTCTTTTGTTAACATAGCTTTTACACATTAAGAAAAACACTTTTTGAACGGATCGAAGCTATGTATTATTATTAAAAACTTATAATTATTTACATTTTTTTTCCGACGTTTCGCGTGCTTTTCAGCGTGCGTCACCGTGACCACAATAATTATAAGTGTTTAATAATAATACATAGCTTCAATCCGTTCATAAAGTGTTTTTCTTAATCCCTATATTATTTATTAATAAATGCTGATATAACGTCTCAGTTATGTTTAACCAAAAAAAGCTTGCTAGTATTAACCCTACAAATATATACGAAAGTGCATTAAACTCGGCCCGATTAAGCACCAAACTATATGGTTATTGATGAAACTTTTTCATTTTTAAGACTCAGAGTCATTTTCCACGCCAAAAGCAATTTACGAGCTCGACTATTGGAATTCATCCAGACATATATTAATGAAAAATATTGATGAATTTAAATCGCATTAAGAATTGTTACGAAGCTTCCCGCGACATTAGAATAACCCGCCGCGCTGTTATTTATTACTCGCATTAAAAACAAAATGATATGCTACACCGCTGAAAATCTAAAAAGAATAAGCAATAAAACGATAAAGCCCAAATCTGATACATACTAGGAGCTACATCTCCCGCAGGGCGCGCGAGAGAGACAAGGCTATATATCGCCGAAATGAATAGGACTACTGTTTCATCTCTCACCTCTATCGGATGGCTATCTCAGAACCGTCCTAACTCTTTTACCCATAAAAGAAAACTCAACCTTACATCGAAGATTTAAACCTCTAATATCGAATGCAGATTACGACAAATGGATTCGAGATTAATATAGTAGCGGAGCGCCACCCCGTCTCCTGCCACCCCGTTCGGCGTTCAGCATTCAAATAGGAATCGAACGGATGACCAAAACATAATATCGTTGGAAGATTCAGAGGTCATAAATCAAATCGGGAATAATCTGTTTCGGAACGAGATGGTCGCCGCGCCACCATAAAAACGCAAAGCGTTTTGTCTGATTGAAATCGTTGCGTTATGGTATATTTTCGTGCTATTTTCCGTTTTATTTTCCTTGGTGTATAATCAATGTGTTAACGGATGGTCGCGACCGGCGCGAGACTAGATTTGCTACACAAAAGATTCTGATATTGAGTTTGAAAGTAGTTTCTCGTTCCTTCTTTTATGTTAATGGCACTTTTGGAGGCACTTCGTAATGGCTTCGTAAATAAATGTCGCACTTGACTGCGGTATACACTTATGTTGTGTAATGTATTCGATATTTAAATATAGTCGACTGTATAAATTAATTATTACGCAAGTTCTACAGCTTACTATATAATATAAAGTTTATATTAAAACTTAATGAAGTCAGTTTTATTTACCCTTTATTCAGAGAGTTTCGTATAGATTTAATTAAAATTGTCAAGTCTGTCATCATCATAGTGTCAAACAATGGAGATCCATCCCATTAGTTAAGACCAGAATTACGCATTATGTAGAGTGCTCTAACTTGGTAATTATATAACTAAACTCCGGCAACGCACTCGCGAGCCAGATGTGTCTAATATCACTTAACATCAGGTGTCCATTTGACCACAGTTCTATAAAACTATTACGGATTGAGATTATTATGAATATAACATAACAAAATTGGATAATGTTAAAAATTATTGGATTAACACAATGACCGCTTGTTAACGCTTAACTCATTACATTAATCCCACTTAACCGATGTCATATTCAAATTTGAAATATTTGACAACAGATTGCGCCCCATGTGGTCATGGCACATGCCATGCCTGCCGCAATTACTCAAGAAAAAATTAAGAAATACAACCGATACACGAAAAACAATTGTACCACAACGGAATAAAGTCCAAATTCAATCAATCGCATGCAAACATCTGTTCCGGATGATAGTTATCAAAAAATTAACAATTTGTTTAAGGCAAATGAAGCGCGGCTAAGCCTTCAATAAATTAGTTCGACGTTTATGCCCACCGAATGTCACCTTTCCTGCACAAATTCCCTTATCTTTAATCAGGACTCAGTTATTGTCATGCCTCGATGAATGCACCAATTAATTATTGTGACTGTGTGTGTGTGTGTTTTGGTAGGACTTTGTGTTACTGTCAGCAAACGTTTCTTATGGAAATGGGAGTTGAAATTGGTTAGGTCTAGGTGCACTGTTTATTTTATTTATTTATCAACACTTTGTTACATTACAATAAAAATAAAATTGAACATAATTAAATCAAAAGGAGGGCAACTGGCGGCCTGCTTTCGAGCGATCTCTTCCAGGCGACCACTGTGAGTAAAGACAAAAAAATGTATTAAATTACATAAGATAGGCAAGAAGTGTAAAAATACATGTTATACACAGTTATTAAGACAAAACTAAACAGGAACAAAAAATAACTAAACTATAAAGATGATACATTAAAAATAGAAAGTAAAAAGACACATAAATCACGATAATTTAATTGTTTTCACATATAATAATCAAATGTATACAGAATGATGTAAAAACCATTTCAAGAGACTTAGTAGGTTATTGTCCATTCTTCTTTACATGATACTACGTTTGGAAGAGGCAATTAAAGTATTTTTTTTTAATTTTTAACTTTCAAAAGTGCATTTTAAAGGCTTTATTGAAAAAAAAATGGATTTTGACTTTTTGTTTGAAATATGAATTGCAATTTTACATGCGTTTCATTATTTGTTCAGAACTATATATTTAAAAACTAAGCTAGATATTAACCGGTAATATATTAAACGTGACTTAATTGACTTAAAGTCATTTGTCCCCCAAGTGGGGTAGAGGGCACTCAGCGTAGAAAATCATTCGGATCAGTCCTGGGCCGGCTCTTCTAATTTCATTCCACGTCATTCCAGTCCTTCATTGATGATTCGTTGCCAGCTCTGGTAACTTACTAAAGGAACTACAAATAGCTGCTCTTAATAACAATTACGGTCTTCTGTATGTTTGCCCCCTAAAAGATTTACATTCCAATTCTTTCGGTCTAAAAGACCAAACGTTTTAACCTGTTTCATGCCCTGTGAAAAAATCTGTGTTTATGTTTCCAGTACACTATTTTTTTCTGATTATGTATACAATGATTAATACACTAACAACTTATAAGAAGAATACACTTTTTAAACGGATTGAAGCTATGTATTATTATTATAAACTTATAATTATTTATAAAAAAAAATTAAATTTAAAATTATGTAAATAATTACAAGTTTATAATAATAATACATAGCTTCAATCCGTTTAAAAAGTGTATTCTAAATGTGTAAAAGCTATGTTAACAAAAGACAATACTAACTTACAAGAAACTTATAAAATCTGATGATATATGTAATAAAGTATTTTCACTTTTTCCACGACTTTAAATATCGTGTAATAATTTTGAAAAATTGAAAAACAAAACGGTTCAACATGCTAATTCCCCTTCGTTAATGTTCGTGTCTCTTCATTGGTGTCATTAACAGAATGATATATTGCACCAGATTGCAGCGAATAAAATGGGAAATTAAAAAAATAACCAAATAGACAATCGCATGTTGACAAGTAATTATCGAGCATACTTTTAAACTTTTTTGTATCGTGACTCTCTTCATAAATCTTATTCTAATGAGATTTATGCCAAACTACGACCAATTCTTTTCGAGTTTAAAGCATTGTTTTGTTATGAACCCTCGTAATGAGGCATGGGACAGTTATATTGGCGTCTTAATCTATTATGTTTATCAACCTTCGTGTTATTATTCGTATCTCAAGAGAATCTCGTTTTGCGCGATCCGATATATGTCATACGTCATACAGAATGGTTTGAAAGCTCTTATAACAAGATGTATTTTTCAATAACGTTTTACGGGCCGTTGTTTAGTTCCTTCTTCAGATTCGAGTTAAATTACGCACCAGCCAGGTTTCGAACTAACGATCACAGGCACTTACATATGTGAATCGAACCCAAAATCTCTTGGTTATACGCTATGTACATTAGGCGTGACGCAACTCTTTTTTGCAAATATTGTAAATATCTTTTGGGATTTATAACATAAATAAGATACTTTAAAATATTAAAATGGGTAATTAATTATTTAGAGCAGTGTTGGCATCAGCGTGCTTTTCTCATCCCTGAGGTCATAGGTTCGATCCGCAGCTGTGCACCAATGGACTTTCTTCCTATGTCTACTTTAAATAATCACTCGATCGGTAAAGGAGGAAACGTAAATTGAGATTGAAATCTGCGGCCCTACAAGACAACAGATTGTAGTGCCACTGGTTTTTTTTAATCATTTTATTAAGTTTCAAACACAACAATTTCTTTATTTTAAATAGATATTAATTGCAGGTTCTATTTCACAATAAGTGGGCAATTACAAAGCAACTTTTTCAATTAACATAAGGGTGCATCTTATTATCTGCTTAATTGCCGTTAAATAGACATTTAGCGGCCTATAACTCTATAGATAGATATCTATGGGCGATTAGCATTTTATATTTATTGGTCTGTTGAAATGTTTGAAGTTGAAAAGTAATTTATTATTGCTCTTCAGAGTTTTATTTAAAGTTGTTACAATAAAAAATATCATTTATTTCAATGTAATTTCTGTTAGTTTCAAGACAATTAAATTATCATTAGCCTCTTTATTTCATCCATTTCTGGACATTGGCCTTATCCATTATCATTCTCAGTACGCCCCACACTGGCCTCTGTATCCATGAATGTCGTCCACCTAGTTGGTGTACGCGCGGTCTTTTATTTCACTGAGCTCTCGATTCAAGGAGCTTCCGGATCCATCGCTTCTTGTCCATTCGCGCTATGCGGCCTGCCCAGCGCCACTGTTCATGCTGCAACAGCCCTTACTACGCTCTCGCCGGTCTTTTTACGAATAGCCTCATTTCTTATGCAATCGCGAAGGAAGATTCCAGGAATTGGTCGCAGGTTCGATCCCCAGCTACACCAATGGGCTTTATTCCTATGCGAATATTAAATGCGCGAAGAATGGTGAAGAAAAACATCGTGAGGAAACCGGCTTGCATTAGACCCAAAAAGTCGACGGTGTGTATCAGGCACAGGAGTCTGACCATCTACTTGTCTATTAGATTTATAATTGCACATGAAACAGACACAGAAATTTGAGGCCCATACCTAAAAAGGTAGCGTCTCTGATTTATTTTAATTATTAGATTTTTTTCTTTTAGTTTTTTCACGCAATCGACATTATATAACTAAGCAACTAAAAAATTTGGTAAAATATTTACTAGTGGCTCGCTACTAACTAGACTTATGGTCCAACACAGTTCAAAAGGCAAGCATCGCACTCGCGAGCCCTCAGGCCTTAAGATTGTCCATGGGCACTAACAGCCTAAGCGTCCTGCTCAAAAAAACACGTTCAAATCTCGTAGAATCTAGTAGTAGTGTGAACTCATTTTTTTCACTTAGACGCTCATTTGGTCCATTATGCGTATAGTCCTGGCTAATTAAGCCAGCCTAGCTTCTTCCAGGAGTCCAAATATATTCGTAAATAAGGAAACAAAACGTCCGCGTTAATCTATACAAACATTACTCATATAAAAGTCCTAATCATCCCCTCAGGGGGAGAAAATTACGAATAATAAATCCAAAAACAAAATCCTCTTACGTAATTTATTGTGGAGCAAGGAATAATCATTGAGGTATCCTATAAATCTTGTCCCATTTATAAAATAGGAATTACTTCCCGGGCATTGTCACCCTCTACCCGGCTCAGCTACGTGTATTGATTTTTGATAACATTTTTAAGGGTTTACAACTCTTATTGCAGGTGTGTTAATGTCCTATGAGTATTGCTAATAATAATTTTAATTTCAAATCGATAAACGCGAATTAAAAAAAACATTCATAACAATAGCAAAATACAATTATGGAGTCTACAGTATAGCTTTTAATTAATAAATAAATCAGTGGTGCTATCTTTTTAGGTCTGGACCTCAGATTTCTGTATCTGTTTCATGCTCATTTGTCAATCTAATAGGCAAAGGTCATCAGCCTCCTGTGCCTGACACAAGCCGTCGACTTTTTCGGTCTAAGGCAAGCCTCACGTTTCCTCCTTAACCGTTCGAGCGAATGTTAAATGCGGACATTTAAAGAAAGTCCAAAGGTGCACAGCCAGGGATCGAACCTACGACCGTACGTTGTGCACCAATTTATTTCTGTGTACGAGCGAGTGGCTCGGATGAGGACTGCGTATTCTCTTTACCTGAACGGGGTGTCAAAAGGCTGTCCAATCTAATTGTCCATTAAAAAGACACGAATCAAAAAGACCAAGACATAGGTACATAAAAATAAGGAAAAATATAAGAACAGCAAAAGGGCCGCAACCTGATGTTACATGAACGCAAAGTGACAGCTGGCTAGACGTTACATTGCTGGCTTAACTTTAAAATAGTTTTTTTTATAGTGAAACCACTGTGGTTGTAACCGTATTACTTGTCTCAAACAAATGCATAATAAAGTAGTTTTTTTAATATACCTCATGTACCTGCTGATGTCTAACTCTATACCTAGATGTAGGTCGTCATAGTCTTTTAAAGGATTTCTACTAAATACTTCTTCTATATACATATATACTCTTAAATTTTCGCAAAGGCAAACTTATGAAATAACTAGTAGATAATTAATAAATTGACATTTCAATAGTCACAGATAAGCGCGGCTAAAGGTATGATTGTATTTGCTTCTTAATCTGTGTTTGATTTCTTAGAAATATTATTTCTAAAGATTTACCGAAACGTGTTTGTTAATATAGTTACGATTACTTCCATGTAATAAGTAACCATGGCAAGAAGCACTTAACTGTTAACGTTTTGAATTTCGCCCTGTTACTGTAATTATTTTAGAGTTATTTACCTTAAATAACATATATACGTTGTGGCACGCCTCACTTAATCACAAGTCTAAGAAAGCCTTTATAAAGCGGTTGAAAATTGCAAAGAGTATAAATAGACTACAAAGTTTTCTAATAAAAAGGCAAAAAGTTCTTATATCTACTTTATTTTTAATATACGCAAGGAAACTCCACATTCAAACATACTTCGAGGTGTCAGTATCCTGTTATTCTGAGTGAAGGAATTTTTAATAGTTTCACCCTTGCGTATTTTATCGATTTATGATTTCAGATTTAAAAATGAAATTCGGCTGACACTGTCAAATCAATATTATTATTTTACACTCAACACGTGCAGTTGCAGAATTCAGACAGTTCTCGGTCTGGTCTGGTAGGTAGGTACCTACCTAAGCTATCGTTGTCGTAATTATTTATCTATTGGCATTAATGTGAGATTAACAACATTCTTTCAATTCAACGTCATAATTTAGTCTAGAAAAAAATACAAATCTTTAAACAAGATTTAAGTTTATTTTGGAATATGCGCCTTAATGTGTTTCGAATCTTTCTTGGCTTCGAAAATTGCTCTTTCAAACTATCGAGGATGTAACAGTAGAAGTTTAAGGCTCTGCATATGCTGGCATAGGTTTGGCTGAGTTCGAAATTTAAATATTGTGACGAAATTAGTAGGAAGTTATAATGAAACTTACGAGTAATTGCTTGAAATTAAAAATTACAAATTCGATTCGAAATTCAAATTTTAGTCAAGCAGGTATTTAGTATCGCAAATTGAAGTTTCGAGACAAAGGTTGATTGCTTTCTGTGTATAAATTAAACATTGATTCGAAATTTGAAATTTATTATGAAACATTTTTTTATTAATCTCATTCAAACTTCAGAATTGAAATGTGCCGAAATAATTATTTTATTTGCGAGTCTTTAAAAGCATTAAGATTTTATTTTAATAATTTTTACTCATTATTTTCACTTTGCTTTTTTTAAATGTTGCCATATGATAACATCCTTTTGAAATCTAGGGTACTTTTCAAATTGAACAGACAAACTTGAAGCGTCGATTTTCGTACAATAAATTTATTAATATATTTTGTTTAAAGCAAATTTTTAACTCTATTAAAATTTATACTCTTGCCTATTCTAGTCGAGTCTCCTCTTAGTTGTGAATCGTAGACTGGGGCTTACGAATCTCCTCCACGAAAATGCACATTAATATTAAATGGCTTGGAAATGCTGCGTTGTGGGGAGATTGGGGGTGGTTGGGTGCAATAAAAAAGGAAACTGGCGTCGATGATACAGTAAAGGCGATTTAAATTACCTCTCTTTGTTGAATACGCGTAATGTGGTGAGATAAATGTACAAAACAACGCGTTTTAATCTTGTAAAGTATTATATAAGCTATTTACTTAATATTTTTATTTAATTAAGAACCTTATTGGCTTTTTTATTATGTTATTTTCTTAAAAGTCATGATCTAGTAATGCTTTCAAATCTAAAAATAAATCTAAATCTGTCCCTTATTATCATAGTAAAACAAGTCATAACAAAAGCTCCATACACGTTACCTCACAAGAGGATCAAGTTACACACCAACTATGGAAATGTCAACCAAACCATTTCCTTTACAAAGCGTACGTGTTTTCCTTATATTAACTAGGTAGCACTATCCTCCTCTCTCCCCCTCACCCAACATCCAATAAGAGATGGCGTAAAACTAACACCAGCTCTCTCTCGCGAGCAATTTACTCCTACTAATTAAAAGAGCGAGCGAGATAGACCACGCCTACCGTTGAGAACAAACAGTCGGGGGAATGGCGTCAACCAATCGGGTTGCTTGATTATTTGTAATTAGAACGTCGTGTCGCTACCCTCAGGCGAGATGACCAATCGGATTTAGTATTTAGCGAAATGCTCCAGAAATCTTCTAATTACAAACATTTTCACGGCCTTAACCGGTGAAGGTTTGAGGTGATATTTGAGTCAATTGAATTTGGAATTCCATTTTTTAAATTTTCATTTCTCAGAAACCTTACTTCTATTTTCAAACATTAAATTATTTCGTCTTTTGAATTAAGAATTATTAGCATTCTTATTATTGAAGCGAACATTCTGTTTCAAATTAGATTTCAAATAGAATTGGATTAATTTATATGATCGAATACAAATAACTAAAGTGTATTAAAACTGTCTCTGAAAAACTTATGATGGATTAGACAACTATACAATAGTACAATAGGAAAATTACAGCATTAAAAGAATGAGACTGGCCGACTTCTTAACAAAAACTTTCCCGTTCTCATTGAAACAGCACAATCATTCAAAGCAAAACTTCGGAACGAAGAATCGGAGCCACAATGAGCGGTAACTCCTAGCTGCCAGTTTGCATATAGAGATAAAAGTGGGGAATATTAATGTGGATCTCCCGAGTGTCCCCCCAGGGAGGCAGGGGTGGGGCGGGGTGTTTCTTCCAGGGCGACTGGCCGAGTGGACCGCGGGACAGTCGTGATTTTAATTATATTGCGACGTGAGAGTTATGGCTCTACAAACAAGTGTTGTGTAACGTTCCAATTTTGAAAATGTTTTGAATACAGAATATATTTAGGGATAGGAAAATTGTTTTACATTTACAATGAGCTTTGCTTATAAAAATTTGGAGTATTGAGTCACACCAAGGAGTTTTGCTTGCTTTTTGTTAACTTATCTATATTTTAGTAGTAGCAGGTTCTGGTTTCGATGCTTAGGGAAAAGATCTAGTTGGAAGACACTTCCTTTTACTAAACCCTGTGTTATAAAGTCGCTTCCGGTAAAGGTTTTATTTTTAATTTAAAACCCTTGCGACACAGACAAAGGAATATTTACCCCATGCCCCACGGGGTTCAAGGGCCTTCATTCCCACCCTTACTTATTGAACTATAACGAATGATACAGGTTTTTAAAATACAAACTGTATATTAAAGCAAAAAAATTGGCAGTTACCCAATATGAGATAAACTACGATCTTTGTTATCGTTAAAATAAACTTAACAACACATTCGTATAAATTTCTTTCGACAAACTAATGTCAATGTAAGAACGCCATTAAACAAATTCCAAGCGCTCACGACTGACAGTGTGTATAAATGATTATTGTTGTGTGCGTGCGAACACAGAGTAGTTTTGACAATATTGCAAAGAGTTTCTTAGAATTCTAATTTTTGATTTAAATTTTTGGCGCGATATACGATAACGCATTGTGTTGCGAGTCATGTAAGTGTTAAGGCTCCTAATTTTTGCGTTAATTTCTTTGATTGTACGTAAAAATAAATACGTGCGGCAAAACGCGAGATTTATATTTATAATAAACGAATGTATTAACTTAAATATCTATACATATATCGAAACACGATTTGGCTACTTAACCGAATATTTTTTAACAAAATATTATCTAGTATAATCTGATAATTGTTACTTTTGGTACATACAGTGTTATGATGAAAATATTAAATTAATTAACTCATAAATTCCACCCATTGAGGCAAGAACGATTGTATACAAATATTTACCTAATGCTTGTATATTTTTTTATTATTATCAAATAGGAGGCAAACGGGTAGGAGGCTCACCTGATGTTAAGTGATACCACCGCCCATGGACACTCACATTGCCAGATGGCTCACCAGTGTGCACCCTTTAAGAATTGGCCTTTTAAGCCTTTTAAGAATTGGTGCGCTCTTTGTCGAAGGTCTCTAATTCGCATTGATTTATACTTCAGTGGGCAGCTGGTTTCAAATAGTCGTGGTACGCGGCAGAAACTGCTAAAACGCTCAGACCTGGAACGGGATACGGATGGTATCTTGTATTCTACCCTGACGTCCTATAATGGAACTTAGCTGCAGGTATGAGTTCAAACAAGAAATTTGTATTAATTACGTTTCGAATAAACGTAAAATAGTGTACAATTTATTCCTACTTACAGAAAGTCTAAGTACGTAGAAAATATGAAGAAATAATTCCGTCATTAGTAGAGCTTTATACTGTAGGTATAATGAGAATCGTTGCAAAGCTGGCTACAGTTAATGCAGTGACCTATATCTATTGCAATTGTTTGCCGTTCGTTTTGTAGTCAACGTTTATACTCTGTTGCCTTTTTTACAATGTAGACTTGTATTTTAAAAATGAATTTTTAGTCTCCACTTTATAATAAAAACATTTTCAATATTACTATTTTACAACAAAAACAGTTATATTTTTTACAGTAAAGGGGCAAGAAGCTCACCTGATGTTAAGTGATAACGCCATCCATGGACACTCTCAATGTCAGAGGGCTCTTGAGTGCGTTGCCAGACTTTAAAGAATGGTTACGACAAGAAGACTACAACATCCCTATTTCATTTTAAAAAGACAGCATTTAGTTTCATGCGGGGCTCAGACATGTTATATAGTCGTATTGTTCACGTACTAAATTTGAATTTAGAACGAAGAAAAGTTCTATTGCGATTCTGCTCTGTTGCGCCATTAATCTGTGAAGAACACATACGTCACAGCGAAAGGGCGAATATGCATATGTGGGGGCGTATGTAAATACGTAAACGTTAAACTGAGGATGTGTGATGTTGCTTCAGAGAGAGAGGTTCTCATTATCGACCTCAGGTCACCGCGCATGCTCCAACCGTGGCCCTAACAAGGGGGATTGTGACGTACCTTCATTATTGAGGCCCCAGACTCTGCCCTAAGAGATAAAAATAGTAAGCTAATTACAATTTCGTGTTCTTAATATGTAGGCTAGTGGCTTTCGCGTTTCTCATCATTGAGGTCGTAGGTTCGATCCCCGGCGTTGCTATGTGCACAGTAACACTCGCTCGTTTGATAAAGGGAAACTTAGTTGACCGGCCTGTCTTAAACCCAAAATCGACGGCGTAGCATCAGGCATAGAAGGCTGATCCCCTGGATTTTAGAAAAAAACATATCTCAGAATAGATATAAAAATTTGGAGGATCGAGGATTAAAACCCCTCACAAAATATAATAAAATACATATTTAATAAGCTAATATACAAAAAAATATATTGAAAATACTACTAAAATAGTCCCAAAGAAATCGGGGGCCCCATATTCCACTGAGGCCCCAAATTAGCGATCGTATTCCTTATAGCGGGTCGGCGTAATTGAGTTACGACTTTTTACGTCGCAATTTTTATCTCTAAGGCTTTCGGTCACACGTTAATTGGGGCGTATTTGAATATTAGATTATGAATTCCTTTATAACAAATTCTGTAAAGCTAATTGACGTTTTTAGAATGGATTTATCTCTACTTTCCAGTATAATAGGGTTTATTTACTATCCCTGAGCTCGTAGGTTCAACTCGCCATGTACTAATTGAATTTCCGTCTAATCTATATAGTCTAGATACACACAGTTCCTCTAGGGAATCTCGCGAAATCCCGATCCCACGAGATCGCATGCATGCAATGCATTGCATAGAGATCTCGTGCGATTTTTCGAGATCAATCCCGAAGCGTAAAATGACCAAATCTCGTAGGATTAACGAGAGTGGCTGTATCAGAACAAGTCGATGTCGTTGTCGTTATATAAAATCTCGGGAACAACTGTTCAGTTTCAAATGAAAAACTAAATTTTCCATGTGCCTAGCAAATATACGAAAAGAAATTAAAAATATAATATTAATTTTGCAGTTAATGAGAAAACTACTCGAGATCTCGAAAATACCGAGATCTCGCGAGATTATAATTCTTAATCCCACAAGATCTCGAACGACACTTAAAAATCAATTGTCCTTTAGTCTTAAATTTTTTTTTCTTGTACCAAACACACTACGTACGGTGATCCGACGTGATCCGGGTGATGAACAAAACTATTACCATGCCACCCATCCCGTCACAAGCTTAAGCTGCGCTCCTGGGAGCCCAACTTCTGAGTTACCCAATTCGGTGAAAAGGTGCGAACCACATATAGGCCTATTTCAACTGGCTTCTATCTTGAGCAGTTTTCTCCGATCTTTAAGCTCGTCAGACAACCGTGTAAGAGGGTGATTTCTATATATTAACAAGACCCTTCCTAGACTTCTTAAAAAGAATACCAAGCTTGTTCTGTACAAAACTCTTCTGACTAGTGCTCGCTTATGGTTCTGAAACCTGGCCACTTAGCAAGAAAGACGAGACTTTTCTCCTAACTTTCGAGAGAAAGATTCTTCGTGTAATCTTTAGTCCTGTTTGCGACGACAATGTTTGGCGTATTCGCTACAATGAGGAACTTTATAACATTCTAAAGTCATAAAGTGCAACAGGCTCAAGTGGCTGGGTCTGGAGCAGGCTCATGTGCACCGAATGGCAAACGACAGAAGCCTAAGGTCCTTACTGAACTCACAAGCCGGTGGCAAGAGAAAACCGGGTAGACTGAAGCTGCGTTGGTGGGATTGAATTGTGAAGGACCTCTTAACAGTAGGGGTTCGCAATTGCAAACGGGAAGCTCTGGATAGATTGCGATGGCGAAGTGTACTTGAGGATGCTAAGGCCCACAAGGGGTTGCATAACATTGATGATGATAAATACGACCTATAATAAGTTTAATACCTATTAAGACGCGTATGAACGGAATAAAATTGATACTTTTTGCTACTACATGACATCATCTCGAATGAAATTAATTGAAGCTCAATTCTGGAAATATTGTCGTTCTTTGTTTGATGTTGCATCAACACTACAACTCCTACAACTACGCACACTCAGTTTTGTATCGCGCAGCGTGGACAATATTTAAGCCTGACTTGTTTAAGCTATCTATATGCTTAATGCTTAAGAATATCCATAGCGCTAAATCACCTGCATCATGAGCATAATTATTTTTGTTCTTCCGTTTTGTAAATATTATGTATTCCACCTTTGGTTTATTTATTTTTGATGAGTGATTGTTTATTTTTATATGTTATAAATAAATAATATAAATGAAATAAATAAATTAGATCTGTAAAGATGGATGTAGAATCTTGATATTGTATACTAAGTATATTTAATAAATTATATAAAAATTGAAAACCGACCAATTCAAGGATCAAATATTCATTAAAGAGCCTCTCGTCTGGCTTCATATTCACAACGCGTACTTGTTAATAGTTCGCCGGTCGCCCGCTCTGCCTTATCTCAGACACTCAGACTGTTGAGGGATTTAACAGTTTTGATACTTGCGAGGGGTCTTACATAGATTTTGTCATTATTTATTTACACTTGCAAGAAATGCAGTCCAAATAAAATAATGTAGATATAACGAAAGCAATTTGCCTTCTCGCTTTCAAACAAGCCACCTCTGTGAGGAAAAAATCATAAAATAGTACGCATGCCTTTTTATATGTATTTACCTTGTATCTGTTTTATAATCATTTGTCAATCTAATAGGCAAGCAGGTGATCAGCCCCCAATACATGACACACTCCATCGACTGTTTCGTTCCTGACGATGCTTTTCTTCACTGTTCCAACGAATGTTAAGTGCGCACATAGAAAGTCCATTGCTCCAGGCATCGGCCTACACTAGTCACACAAATAATGGAACAAAACAAAGCAATTAAAACATATAGACGATGAAAAGTTTTTTTTTTTGTTGGCTTTCGTAGGGTTGTCTTGAAGAGTAGCTTTTTAGCGACTTTGTTTTTATTTTAATGTAACGAAGTATAAATAAAAAATGAATTAATATAATTTCAGTCAGATCAGTTAGTATGAAAGTTAGAGATACGATGTGGACAAATAACACTTGCAACGTAAAGATTTAAAGGAAGTTAGAGAAGGAGCTAAAGAAGAAACCAATTTGATAGCCACACTAACGGAGGTGTTTGGGCAGTTTTTTTTTGGACCCATCGATACATTTTGTGTGTTCCATTACCGTGTGAACTATTTTTAGTTGTGAAAGAAAAATCGAGCAGCTCGAAGAACTAACGAAGAGCTATGATATTATTACAAAATACGCATTCACAAAAATATATGTAAAATGAATAGGACTATTATAGAAAAAAAGATTTGACGTTTCATCAAAGACTAGACCACGAACTTAGACAAATTTATTGCTAGTATCAAAATGATTTCGTCTTATTAAATTACTTACCTTATATACTAAGGTCCAAGACGCTTTAGAGTGGGAAGGGGTACGTTTGTTAACTGAGAGAATATATTTTTACTGCAATTCTATATTGTGGTTATAATGGGCCAACCTTTTTAATGATGTTATGGACTTTAATGTAGTTTTGACTTCTTATGTGTTGTCCCTTATAAGAAATTATTTATTGCTGTAAGTTTTGTTTCATTAATTAGTTTAATCTAAAGTATTATTGTCAATCGTCAATAAATTTAATTAAATATTTTTTCTGCGGTACTGAAATTTAATTTTTGTTCACTTTACATGGGTAATTATTTTTTTAAAGAGTTTTCCCTTACTAGGATTGCCTGGAAGAGATCGCTTGTTAGCGATAAGGCCGCCCTGCATCCCTAATAATGTATGTTATTTATTTTTATTTGTATTATAACGAAGTTTAAATAAAGAAATCAAGTTCATTTTCATTATCTATGGTTACTGAATGACATTGGTATCTGACCCTTAGAACTTATTCGAAATTCAAAATTGTATGAATTTAATAAACAAAAATATTTATTGCTGTTACTTCGTTTTACTATTTATTTTAATCTATGGTATATTATGGTGTTTCTCTTACAACTTATTATTCGAAATTCAAAATTGTACGAATTTAATAACTAAAATATATTACAGAGACTTAAATACTTTTTATCGTAGTCTACAGACTGAGAAGAAATATGACCATCATTAATAGTAGCAAATACCCTTAAACGTCGCTAAGTCTAAAGTACCATTTATTTGAACAATATCCAGGACAATAATGTATGGAGATTAGGTAGTGGACAGACGTGCTCCCCGCTTGATCCGACATGATACATCAACGTCGCACTGGACACTGACCACCCCCTTAATACTGGCGCGTTAAGTATGGAGATGGCTTCTACGTAATAATACTGGTGAGCAACTTAGAGCTAAGTTAGGCCCGGTTGTGGCAACTACAACACAATTTATGATGTTTGCATTTTCCACCTTGCCAAACTGTAGTAGGAAAAAAGTTAGTAAGAGGGAGAACATTCAATTTGACTTTTTTCAGCAGTAGTAATTTTTTTATTGTAATTATTAAGTTGTAGTTTAATTTAATTTATAACTTTTATCTATTAATGTGCTCAATTGATTTATGTTTTCAGATTCGTATTATTGTAAGTGTTTTCTTTTTTATTTCGATCAAATATCGAATTTTCATGATGTAATAATAATAAATTCCGTTTATTTCTAATCTTTACAAATGATATAAATATTTTAAAATTAATACTGTACAATTCATTTTTACCCCTTGTTCTATAAAAAAATTACTTCGCATACAAAAAGTAACACTTATTTTAAAACGTTTATATTGAACTTTTAATTAATACAAAATCATAATCCAATTTGATATTGACAGGATAGGTTTGAATGTGAGATTTTGAAACGAGACACGAAATGAAATTAATGTTTGACGTACCTACATCAAACTTAGTGATCAGTTTCTGGATACGTTTGGGATTTATAGAATTTTTAAGCCTTTTCTTACTTACTCTAAAATATTTAACTATACATTCAATGCTCATAGTTTAATTATACCTATTTGAAAAAAGTATATTAAGCAAGCCGTCTCCATACTTATTGAGCTTCTACCAAAGAGTAATAGCACGGTAGAGGCAGACACGGCTTTGCATATCTAAGTGGCTTGTTAACAGACAAATTAACGCTGATAGGTGGTAGCCATTTATCGGTATTACACACTTCAATGAGATCATAACGTGGGCTGACATACTGCAGCACCATGGCGGGGGTGCGTTTGAAGGTTAAAATCATTATAAAGAATATTCTTAATAGTCACCTATTTGAAAGGAAAAAGACAAAATGTTTTCTTTGATTCTTGTCTGATCTTTAATTCCAACACACAAATATACAGTATTTTCTCATTAAAATCTCTCAAAAAACTCATCATAATAATGACTAATTAATAAATAAAAAATTAAAACAAATTTAAAAGTTTGGTCCCTGTGGCAGTGAACCTTTTGGCAGCATTTCCTCGCTGTATTGCGATACTTATTCGTTGAGCCAGGAACACACCATCTCTTTTATTTGATTTAAGCACATACATAGACAAGACATAGACATAATACAAGAAATACAGACACATTTTTTATTTATTTAAATATTCACGAAAGGTCAATGACTCGAGTTTGCATTTTGGTTTTGAAAAAAACTAATCAAGTCTAGTCTAATCATCAAAATAAGTTTAATTAATTATTATAATAAAACTAAATATATTTATTTCATATATTTTTATTATATGTCGAAATTTGGATTACTTGCAAGGTACAAAAATCAAACTCTGATGGGGCAGTCAAAACCGCCTTCATAGATTTTATTGATTCCCATCGAAATGTTTTTCTAGGGATTAATAAACTACCTATATGATGGCAAAACTGCATAGATAGCAATTGTATATATTTTGATTATATAAATATATTATAATAGCTGGCCTAGCAAACGTTGTATTG
This sequence comes from Pieris brassicae, assembly GCF_905147105.1. Taxonomy (NCBI): domain Eukaryota; kingdom Metazoa; phylum Arthropoda; class Insecta; order Lepidoptera; family Pieridae; genus Pieris; species Pieris brassicae. The sequence goes on from NC_059669.1 coordinate 4,286,696, forward strand.
CCATGTAAATAATTTAAAGTTTAGGGTTGTATGTATTTTTAAAGCCACATAATAAAAAAAAATTCATTAGAATCGGTCGATCCGTTACGGAGGAGTATGGGAACGAACATTGTGACACGAGAATATTATATATGGAGATTTTAAAAAATCTACTCTTTGTTCCTCCTATGTAAAGATCTAATTTTATCACGCCATTCCCTTTTAACCAGTATTCATATTTATCACTATTTAATCTAAATCTAGTTAGTTAAACTGCTTTTTAAGACTTTTCATCACAGGTACAGAAAAACGATGGTAATTCAAATGTGCTAACAAATTGTAATTTAAAATGGTCGAAGTATTCACCGTAACACAATCAGCCAGTGTTTTTTATCTTGCCCTGTTTAGGTAAGTACAATAGAAATTTGACTGTACTGTAACTTAATAGCATTTATTATTATATAGCGGTTGACTTGTATATATCCGCTTCTCATGGCCAAACTACCTAAGCACTCTCTTTCGCATCCTCGTCACTACGTCCCTTTTCATCGTGAGGATAAATGTTTTATTATTAAAAACTCCCGCAGTAGGAGTGCGTCAATTAGTTAAATATTTTAGTTTGTACAAACATACTAAGATTATTATCATTACTATCGCTGAAAAGAATTGTTTTGAAGTGAACTTCTATAGGCGCATGAGAGTAAAATTTAACGTAAAGTTATGAAGATGTGCAGCGTTTTTGACGAAGACAAGAGATAGAGCGATTGAGACAAATTGAGAGAGAGTGAGAAAGGGAGATTGAGAAAAAAATACATGCTATCAATTGATGTATTCGTTTAGTAGTTACATATTAGAACATTGCAATTGTGTCGCATAGCGTCTAGTACGTACGCAGTACGCAGCACTTATACAGTGTGAAAATATATCTACAAATACATGGAGTTATCATATACTAGTAATTGATCATCTATTACGGCTTTTACCTTAGTAATAATTAATTTACAAAGGTTTACTTTTGACATGTGTACTTTGTACGAACGCACTTTTTTTGTTGAATTTTTTGGGTCTCAGAGCCAAGTGTGTAAGTGTGAGGTGATCCAGTCAAGCCGGTTTCCTCGGAACGTTTACCGAGTGTAAATTTCGCAAAAACAATTGAATAGAAGGAGCTCAAATGCCTTAAATGGTATAAGAATCCTTCTTAAAAAAGTCACCATAAACGATGATACCTTTAGTTTATTACCAACATTAGCTTCCATTAATCGATAACCTATTTAAACAGTATATTTTACTTAATAATAAGAAGTGTTAACAAAATGTAATCAATCATCCCATACTAAGCCCTTTTTACCACACTCAAAAATTGTATTTTAACATTCTCGCTTCTGATAATTTCCAAAAGTTCATTCATTAAAGTTACCCAGCTTTAAACAAAGTATTTTATTACACATCTCCATACAAAAAAATCTCTACCGAACTTAATTCAAGTAATAAATATTTTTTCACCTTCAAAACGAATTCAGTGTTGAAACAAGATGGCGGATGCTTCTAATCAGCTGTCTTGATTTTTATTTTTATTATTTGAAAGTTTATTTTGATTATTTTGTAATAAAGTTATTTAATATATGTATATATATATATAATAGTTGATAATTATTGTCAATCTCAGTAGGTAATTAAAAGCCTGTTTTTAATTTAATATATTCTGCTGTACAAGAAGCCGTTGGTTAATTGTGGCCCACGCGGTGATTTTATCAAGATTTTAAATATTATTTGAGAAGTTTTCATCTAAATAATTGTGTCAACCTATATCAAGATATTTCTACGATCTAGCATCGTTTTCTTTCAATCAGTGGTTCGTGCCTCTGAAATGATGTCGAGTATTAGAAATGCAGCCACCTCAATCTATTTCCAATATGTTTGTTAATATAGAGTATTGTTTGTATCGGCTTGTTCTGATTTGATTCTGACTGAAGGAAAATGTTAGTAGCTTATTGACTTTTTAAATTAAGAATTTTTAAACGATTTATTCTAAATTTAAATTTACATTTATAGTTTATGAGACAATTGCAACTACTAATTAAAACTATTTTATATATTCGGTCTTATGGATCTTAAAGGGTTAGTTTCAATTGGAATGAGCTCTGTCGCGCGTTTGTATCGTGTTAATAACTGTATAAAATATAAAATAAATGGCGCTACAACCTTTTTAGGTCTAGGCCTCAGATTTCGGTAGTTGTTACATGATGTTTTTGTTAATCGAATAGGCAAGTAGGTGATCAGCCTTCTGTGCTTGACGCACGCCGCCGACTTTTTGGGTCTAAGGCAACCCGGTTTCCTCACGATGTTTTCGAGCGTATGTTAAATGCGCACATTGAAATAAAGTCCATTGGAGCACAGCCGGGAATTGAACCTACGACCACAGGGATGAGAGTCGCACGCTGAAGCCACTAGGCCAACATTGCTGTCACTAATTATAGGATAGTTAATAATGAAAGTAACAAGGAGCACCACACAGCAACTCCAGGTCTTCGTGAACCGCTGCCTATGCTATGCTATATCGCCACGGATGTCGGACTTGATGGGGTGACTCAGGGTCTACTCAAAGCCCTCTGCTATCCAGGGTCGAGGCAATACCCACTAAAAATACGCACTTTTTACGGAATACTTTAAAAATGCATGTCAAAGTGAATGTACTGGACTAATATTGGGACGTGTATCTCGCTCGTATATACATAATATTAAGTTTCTCATGTAAATAAAATATAATTTTGTAATGAGAAATAAAGTCCCTTAAACATAATTCTGACCTACTTATGTATCTTAGTAATATACAAAACAATATCATCACACATATATAAAAAGGGTAATGTCCGTGTGTATGTAATAATGCGTAAAAACTCATCTCCAACCGCCTGCCACCCACAAGTGAAATATGATGTTTTCCTATTTGTAGCGGACCCGATTACAAATTTCATTTCGTAATACATGATATGGGAATTATATATCTATATAAATAATGAATCACAAAATATGACGCAAAGCGGTAAATTAGAAGACGGCTGTACCAATTCGAGTAATTTTATTTAATTTATGCCTTGGTCTTTGAGGAAGGTATTAAATTAATTTATTTAAATTCGTTACCATAATATACAAAATTATACATATAAAAAAAATCAGGTTACATAAGTTATTAGACTAACATCTACAGAGGGTAAAGTTCAAGAAGTGCATAATTAATTAATACATTAATACTTAGACGGTGGGGTTCAAATGTACAGGTACCAGTGACCTCAGAGCTGGTGCTTTTCTCGCTCACGAATAATCGCAATACAGTTAGGAAATGCTGCCATTAAAGGTACACTGCCACACGGACCAAACTTATTGTTTTAATTTTCTTTGTATTAGTTGTTAATTATTTTTATTGTTACTTATGTTAAGAAAATTGTAAATAGTAAATATTTGATTGTTATGATTACTGTGTGGGCCTGGGTATCCGGAAGCTATATCCAGGATGCTCCCTTCCCTCGGTGAAATAATATGCGCTGGTTCGGCTGTCGCGTGTCAGTTTAATAAAAAAGGAATCCAATAATCGATAAGACTAAAACTAGCACTTGCCATCAACGGTGGCGTATCTCACTAAAACACTGGATCCTTCAATGATGAATAAAAAAAAAGTAAACCGGTATGCGGTATATATTTAGTGCGCACGCGACAGCCGTTAAAATTTAAATCCCTTGCGCCATTACGCCGGGACACCTACCATCTCCGGTTCGTGTGTCAAAGTCAAATCGACAATTGTCATCCTTCTTTGATTGACACCGATTTAGCGCGAACAATTACTAATAAATTGTATATATTACCTTGGTTTTTATTCCGGAAATTCGAATGGGGTAGAATTGAAAAATACTGACAATTGCGGTTTTCTATACATTCATCCCCATACCACCACGTCTTAGTGAATAACGAGCATTACGATGGGGTTATCAAAGTCGGAATGCTTATAGCTTTATTATTGCCCATATTCAGGAATAACGATTTCTTTTGTTTTCCAATAGCCGATAAATTATATCACGTTTACATATATATCACGTTGATCCTATGACAAGGAGATCCTATAAAGGGAAACGAAAGAAATACAAAAACAAATGAACATTTAAATTCTGTTGATAATGGAGAATGGCAAGTCGCAATAGTAATTCGCGAGTGTTTAGAATTTTTATTAACTTTTAACTTAAGTACAGGGAGAAAGCTCACTCCGGCAGAAGGCTCACTCGACGTTTAGCAATTGACACTCTCAATGCCACAGGACTACGGTGCTTTGCCGGCATATAAAGTATTGTTATGCTCCTTTCTTCGTACCACTTACTTCAGCGGGCAGCTGATTCCTCATATTGGTGGTACGCGGCAAAATCTGCCTTAAGAAACGCTCAGTTGTAGAACGACGAACTTCTAGTTAACACGGGTGGCTCATATTTTGCCTCGATCGAACTCCTCTCCGAAAAATAAGAAATCCGTGTTAAAGTTATAACAATTTGATGATGAATTTGAAACTACACGTCATATTCATTTATTTATATAATTTATCGTTAATCATCAATCATTATAATTATTTAGTTCCTCCGAAATTAAAAATATTATCTGATCATTGACAATTTTTATTGCTTTCATAGACACGTGATTCCTACCACGGAATACGATATAATGTGTCAAGAACATAACCATTGGCACTTGGTCTTTGATTTTGATGTCGACAATCCAATACCTTTTTGACATACTGGAGTCACACAAGGCCTAAGTTTCGTTCCTGAAATCACCCTAATATGGTTGTCTTATAGCCAGCCGAGCTTTCTAAATATGACCATAGGCGTGAGAATCGAACCAAATAGGTATTAAAATAAAAGTCAGCCTTTCAGAAACTAACAAATTTCGTGTTCAGTGCCTGCAGTAACTGCCTAAGGCCGTCCCGTAGGCTGGGAACAAAACTGCTCAGATTTTTTTTAAATATCAAATACCGAAATTACGTATTAACAAAAATATAACAATCGAATATTAATTGTACTTGGGTGTGTCAAAGAACTAACACGTTCTTCAAATTAGTCTATGAGCTGACGGGAAGCTAACCTTTTCGTTTAATATTCGAGAATAGCAATAAAAATCGAACGTTTTTTTGTATGTCACCTGATGTTAAGTGATGCCGTCGACCCTAGACTCCTGGCATGGACAGCGCCAGTGGCTCGCGAGTGCGCTGCCGGCCTTTTTGGAGTTTCATAAGTGAGTTCGGTTAATGGTGTGTGTACGTAGCTGTAATTATAATACACAAATGTTACCATGTTAAAAATCCTCCGTATGATAAAGAACCTGCCAACTGCGAATTCTTGCGCTGCTATTTCGGAACTTTACCACAATTATTTAATAATCGTCTCCTATAACCCCGAAAGTTAAAAGAGCCTTACACTCTGACACACACTTACACTCACACTTTTTCCCGAAGAGGTACACACAGACCACTCATCTCCACTTACCACCAGCTACGCTACTGACAAACCTCTCTAGCTTTATCTACTTTTACGACAATCATGCACACTCGTCGATTATTGGTTCTAGTTAGTTATTCATATATGTTCATATACACACAATAAGGCTCATTTATAATATCTTAATCCGGCATTAGAATAGAAGAATCTAAATTAGTTGTAACCTAAGACTGAATACTATGCCTTTTCTTGTAGTTCTCGGAAGAAAGACGAATAAAAAGATACTTTGTAAGAAAACAATTTTTTAACCGGATTAAAGCTATTTGTATTATTATAAACTTATAATTATTTACATGATTTTAACGTTTCGCGTGCTTTACAGCGTGCGTGGTCACGGTGACTGAAGACAGAAGGTGTTGAATGTCAAAATGTATCACAGCTGTAGAGAAAGTTGCGTTATCTGTATTTATTTCCCCGGAGTTGGTATCGACTAAAAGATGACGGGTTTTTGCAGAAATGACTCACGGTGTCCTCTATTTTCGCGGATTGTTTCTAATAATAAGTTTATAATAATACAAATAGCTTTAATCCGGTTAAAAAATTGTTTTATTTCAATGTGTAAAAGCTATGTTAACCAAAGACAAAAAGATACTTTACAATAAACAGGTAGAGAATATAATCTATGAGTAAGCTCTGAACAAAGGGCGACGACTTGACGTCACGCCTCGAATAAATGCGATGGAAATTGGAGGATTTGTTTACCCATATTCCTCTCACACTTTTGACACTAAAAGCGGGGGCGACGCTTTGTTAGCGTTGTAACTATTGTTTTTATTGGTGATGTTTGAATATTTTGTACATAATATTAAAACCTCAATACTAAATTAATACTTTAGTTAATATACAGTAAAGTAAAGGAAAATCTTTATATTTAATTATTTCTTTGTAGCCTAAGAATGTTGTAAATATATATTTATTAATTACAGAAATATGCACATTACACATCCATACATATGCCAATACGATAATGTTGAGAAATAAAATAGATTATAATAAAGTATATAATATTAAACACATAATACACACAATATCGCTATTGTTAATTCACTTGCGAACATGTAAAAATATCTATAGTGTCGGACAGCATTCAGTCTGTGCAACTGGTTCTGGGCCTTGGTACCGCAAATAACCTAGGCCTTCGCCGTCGCACACATCCCATAGGTACTACAAAGAAACCTGAAGACTTTCAGTGCATAGTAGGCTCCAATTACGTAGTAAAAAACTATAAAATGTTTCTATTACAACCGTATGTTACGCTTTCCTATAACAGTTTTCAATAAATTATAATGATCGTTTATAGTTTTCTTCATTTTATGTACAGATCGGCCATAGTTTTTTATATGTATAGATGGAACCAAATATTAGGGAGGCCTATTTATCAGCGTTCGAAGGCGACGCAAAACCAACACATTCATCCCATAGGTGTGTACCGTCAACAAAATTGTCAATTTGCTTAGAAAATTGTTTTATGTTTATTGACTCCTTTTGTTTTTTTTATAATCAGTAAACCATGTGTAGTTTTAATAGTTTTGATCTTTTTTTGTTCTGAGTTGAAATACGTAAGTTGAAATAATTAATTGTCGAATTCACATGCAATCTGTTTAAATTTAAAGACCGCAAATTTTCACATAAATAGGATTAATTAATCGTAGATAAAGATGTAGTTTTTTTGAAATGAAACGAAAAAGCGACAGAAAAGAGACAGATACATAAATTTAAAGTGGGAGAAAATGAGATAGCATTATACACTGTATAAACTTTATTATAAATAACTTTAGATATCATTATTTTAGTCGTATTATTGTTCTATAATTTGCTGGCTGTACAAACAAACTAGAATACGATTACGTTATATATTCCGGTGTCGTGAGTGCTGCGCCATTTTTCTATTCACCCCCTGGTTGGAGTGTGAGAAACGGGAAACTAATTTGCGGAAAAAGTACCATTTGATGATCAATGGCGGAAAGTATAAATAACACATTTGTAGGCATTCCTAAACGTCACAGCGGTACTAAGAGTCAGTCATTATATAAAGATTAATCATCAACACAGCATTACGAAATTTCGTAATTAATCGACCGATTTAATGTTAAAGTTCAACAAAAAAGTTTCTTATTTATTTCTAAAAGCTTGCCAACGCTTGGCAAAGTTATACATTGGTACAACAAAAATAAAATGTAATATTTAATGTGACAGGCACCAATAGACAGACATAACAAACACGAAGAGATAATAAATAATAAACAAAACAATTAAATTTAAGAAAATGAAAATCAATTTCAGTGTGAGGGGAGCAACTATATATATGCAGGCTTCGCTCGTTTATCAAAGCTCTGGCGAGTTTTGGCCAAAGCGTTTTTCTGATAGGAGGGACAAATGGGATGATGGGATGCCTAGGGTATATACAGAGCACGACATTTAAATGCAGTTAAAAGGTTGCGAAAATTAACCTGATTCTTAAATATCTTGAATCCAAATCACAATTAATTTCTACGATCCTACGATATACGTATTCATAAAGCAATTCGTTAATGAACTTATTTCAGTTGTTATCACTCTTTGCTTTAAATTTGATAAATAATATAACATAACATTTATTACTAACAAAACACACGATAAAAAAAAAAATAAATAAAAAAAGAAAAATAATAGATAGAGAGATAACAATTTCTTTTTAAAGAAAAAGGTTTAATTGTGTAATGCGTGTGTGCTGTGGACCACCACATAGGACTGGCCAGTTACAAAATTGGCCCTGGCTCAGCATTATGCTGAGGAGCAGAGTTGATCCACAGCGCTAGTCATTCTGCCAGAGACCACGGCAGCTAGTTTATATAGAGACAACATTATTATAATTGTAACAAGAAGTTATTGTATAACAAAAAACCAAAAAGGTGTTAAATAAATGTAACAAGTATCACGAGCGTTGTAGAATGAATTGACTATTGAATTGTTAAAACTTTTGACGTCTGGGTTAGATTTGTGTATCTGTTTCGTGATCATGTGAAATTTCAGTTCTCTTAAGTTTAATTTTTTTTTTAAATATATTTTGTCTATAAATATACTTACTTGTGTTCTGTTACATATTGGTAATCTATGTAATCTGCTTTGGCTTTCTGTATTTTATAATTGCTTTGTTTTATAACATGTATGTTAGGTGTAAGATTACTAATAATTAAATAAATAAATAATTTGTTATACTAATAAGCTAGTAAGATGATCAGCCTTTATGTAATTCACGCTCTCGACCTTGGTGCAAAACACGCCGGTTTTTACGATGTTTTCCGTCACCGCACGTGCGTGGTGTTATATGCGCACATAAACAGAAAGTCTATTGGTGACTGGGATCGAACAGAGAAAAGAGTCACATCTTCCAACCACTATACACTTTCCTTAGAACAAAATAACGTAAACACAATAATGACAAAAACAAGTCTAGCGAATAAATCCAACTTTACTACTCCAGTCTTACACCAAGCCCAACCTAACTGACCGAGGGATTAACTAGTAAAATTATAGTTAAAGAAAAGTGTTAGTGATAATGCTCCAATAGAAAAAAATGGCGTACGCGGAAACCGTAGCCTCGGGTAACTAATTCATTTTCTCCATATCCTCCTATCGCGGTTATCATAATATGCTCCGGGCAGTCAGTGGCGGCTTAGGACTAGTATCAGAACCTCAACGTTAATAATATAGAAGGCCCCGTATTTGTAAATATAGACATACAAATAGGTTGAGGTAACATCTATATGGTTTTATACAAACATATTTATTATTTTCATATATCTATATTTATAGAGAAAGAAAGAAAATATAAATAAATTTCGAAAGTTTGGTCCCGTGGCAGTGCACCTTTAATGCTGCCAGGCATTTCCTCTCTATTGCGATACTAATTCGTTGAGCGAGGAAAGCACCAGCTCTGTGGTCAACAGTTCTATCTACCAGGCGTCAATTTTAATATTTAATTAGGGAATCCCTTCAAAGGGAAAATCTCTTACATTTGAGTCGTTTATTTTCCGCCTGCTTTATATAAATATATTACATATTTAGACATAAGTTTAAACCTTAACATTAAGTTTTTTACCTTTATAGGAAAGCTTTTTTGCAGATAAAGTGAGGAATAAGAAAACGTCGTAATAAAATGATAGTATAAATCCAATTTTTTTTATAAAGAAATTTATCGACTAATAATGTATGATGGTTGTAGTTGAAAAGGTCACGGTATCTTTGTATTGTAATAAAGGGAAAGGGATTAGGGCCCCTCATCCATGACAATTCTTACGTCGCTAAGAACAGTTTAACTGTTACCGAGATTATTTTAACCTCAACCCATAATGTTTGATTAAACTGTCTAGTTCCCCATTATACAGATAACTATATGATTTGTTATGGTCACATAAAATATATGTTACATTTAAATATATGTCCAGATTTATTAGATTCATCGACTTTTTAAGACATGGTCATCATTTTGCACATAACCCCAAATAACCCAGGACGTATTGGGTTTCCTGCGAGTTCTGGTTTATCCACCATTTCCTTGTTGGTTGTCCAAGCAATACTGAAAGAAAGAAAATAATCTCTTTTTTATTGCAAATAACATTTATTACTTTTACAGTATATTAGTTTAATACATAAATACTTATAAAACAATTTAAAACATAAATGGCGTATTCGAAGTGGTCTCCATTGGCTGCAGTACAGTCCTTTAAACGCTGAGGCCTGTTATTAATAGAAGAACGCACTCTCTCCATGGGAAAATTCTTCATTGCCAATCGTACAAATTGTGTTAGGGACTCCAAATTCTCATGGCGTTTAAAGCAAGCCGTACTCTCTAAATGTAAAACTGATCATTAATCATAATCCAACGGATTAATATCGGGACTAGACGACAGCCAGTCTTTAGCTCTGATGAAGTCCGAAACGTTCATTCCCAACCAAGACTGCGTAGACCGAGCTTTATGAGCCGACGCCGAGTCTTGATGGAAGTATCATTCTTGGTTATTGAACATGTTGTTGTTAAGGAGCTTCACTACCTTCTCAAGAATGGTAACTTGATACACTTATGCCAATGTTTTGATACCTTTTTCATAAAAGTATGGCTCAGTCACTCCTTCATAGCAAATTTGGTGGGGCCAAACCATCACTGAAGTCGGATGCCCACGTTGCACTCTGTCGACTAATATCGGAAAATATTTCAAATACAATGTATTGGCGCCAAAATGAGAAAAGCCAATGAACAATCATATAAAAATGACAGATTCCAAATTCAAATGCAATATTTAGTTAATTTTCATATTATCAGTACACAGTACAGTATTATAAAATATATTGTAATTTATTTCATAATACTGTAGATTGTTATTTACTAAAATACAGCTGATGCAAATTCAAGCTTAATTGCACTTTAGAGGTCAATGACCCCCTCAATGAAAATGAATGAGTTAATTTTTAAATCAGCTGTTGGTTCTGAAAGTTATCACAGAACTAAACTAAAATTTAAAAAAGCTTTTACATTTATAGCCTTGTTTGATTAAAATACTTGTTAAAAATATTTATATTTATTATTTTACGTATTTTTTTATTATTGTATCATGCCTATGCTAGAAGTGGGCAAAGACCACGGATCTCCAGTTGCATCTGACATACCTTTCTCACTTCATCTACTTTCATGACATCCAAGTATGCCGGTCGATTATTGGTACTTTATATAGTAAATAACCCTTGTATAATATATTCTTTAATATATGTATTGTATACATACAAAAGGTATATATAATAAGCTCGTCGATGATAGATACTTTACCTACCTCCATCCTATATTTGGTCGAGGTATGTACTAAACGGCTTTTTATTTTTATTTTTATGAAGGAGGTAAAAATGCACAACTACAGGCCCGCGAGCGCATGCAGTCGCTATCGCGGGGACTGTGGGGACGGTTAACTCTTATCCCTCTGCTAATCAGAGGGGAGTCCCCGCCAACAGGCACGCCGCCTCGAACGAGACGGTCCGGTAGCATCGAGCCGCCCGAACCGCCATCACTCGCTGTGGCCTTCTGAGTAGGGTGCGGTTCCTCGCCCTCAGCCTATCGTCCCATACAGGGGCCCCATACAATGCCATACTGCGTATGATTCCGCAGTACAGCCTCCGCACACTCTGCTTAGGGCCCCCAATATTCGGCAATAGCCTTGCAAGCGCCCCCGCCGCCCCTACAACCTTTCCCCCGAAAGCTTCAAAGTGGGCCTCGAAGTTCCAGCGGCCATCCAAGACGAGACCAAAGTACTTCATCTTGGACGCCACCGGAACCCCCACTCCTTCCACCATCAAGACCGCCCCAGGAGTCGGACCATTCCTAGGGCCATGGAACAATAGGGCGTCCGTTTTTTCAAGAGACACCCTAAGGCCCAGGGCCCTTATCCGTCTCACAACAAGGGAGGTGGCGACCGTTATGTACTAAACGGCTTGCCCAACCCAATCTCACCTTCCACGGTAGCCTTATCTATGTATAAGTACGAAACTGCAGATTTTGATGTTATACTTCATTTTGCGCGTCAGGGAAAAACGATGAGAGTAAATATTTACAGTGCGCGCGCACTCCGTCACAAAAAACCCGACATGAACAAGTTAGCTATAGTCAACATTTTAGTTTTTTCTATGGTTAGTGTCGTTTTTTCTACGAACATGAAATAAATTTTTTGAAAAGATTTTTATCTTGTTAGGCCAAAGAAGTAACGCGTTACTTGTGTACACGCGTTACTATTATACACACTTTTTATATTTTTAAATATAAATGTAGACATTTCCAAACACTTAAAACATTCTTATTAGTGAGATTTCGTCCCTTTTTCGGTCAAAGGGTGCAATCATGCGAACTTATGAAAAACGCTTTTGTCCCCTAAGCGTTGATTGTAAACTTTTGGTTAGCAATACTACAAAAGGATAAATTAAACTTATTGAAGGAACTAAACAAATAATATAATTGGTAAATTAAGGATACCTTAAAAAAACATTTTTAACCGGATTGAATCTATTTCAATAATTTTAAATTTTCCGACGGTTCGCGTGCTTTACACGGTCACGGTGAACACACACGCTGTTTTACATTATTTATATAATTTAAATCTAATAATTATAAGTTTATAATAATAATACATAGCTTCAATCCGGTTAAAAAGTGTTTTCTTAATGTGTAAAAGCTATGTTAACAAAAGACAATATTAAGGATACCTTATTAAAAACAGTCGTAAAAACGATATACATACAAACATATAGGTACCAAACCAGAAGCTTTCATAACTTCTAAAGTCCGGAGGTTTTTGATTGGAAAGAATGAACTAAATAGGGTTGTTATTCCGCTTATTTTTAAATATTCGTTACCGAAGCTTTGTCGCCTGATACGACCTCTAGCTGTAGAAACATATTATGATAATCAATTTTTTTCTATATATAACTCTCTCACATAATACTTGCTTCATGCACGTAAGGTATAGAAAGTATCTCGAAAATTGGCGAGTCTTTATAATTTATGTAATTTAATATAATTTATATATATATTCTTCAGTATTTACCAGAATAAATATAAATAGCTAATTTTTTTGACAGTAAATTGTTTTCATGGATCAGTACAATTAACATGGTAGTATTAAATTATTAACAAAAATATTTTTTGAAAATGTTGACTAACTCTGTCATAAATCGGCATGGAAGTGTCCCTTTCTCTTATAATTTTCTCTCACCTCCGGCGATACGACCTTAAGCCCCTTTGCAATTTAAGTATGTATATGTATGTAAACACACCAACTGATCGTTATACCGTGCTAGGAAAAACATTTTCCTGTTTTTGTTAGACACACATTTTGATAGATACTAATTGAATGTATGTAAAAGCTATAAAATATATTCGCGGTCTCATGTCATATTGAGATGTTGTACTGTATATTTTTAGAACCGAAAAATTCCTATATGAAACTATTTTCGATTTATTTAAGTGAAACCTCTTTATCGGCGTTGGAAAAAATTTACCGTCACATTTTTCCGTTGCGTGCCATCTTTTTCTTGTCCCTACCACGGTTGATTCGAAGCTATTCGAAACAATTTTTTTAAATAAGGTCATAAAGGAGTTTCACTTCTTACGTGTGTACATTCTAGTACACGCACACATTTTTATTTGTATTCATGTCTATTGTAATAAAAGCCTTTTGTTAAACTTTATCTTATTTGACTTTATTTAACCAATTTCTGTAAAGTTGCATATAGTAGATGATTTTTTGAAAAATAAGGTCATAAAGAAGTTTCACTTCTTACGTGTGTATACTAGTGCACGCATACATTTTTATTTTATAAATATTAAAACTATTTAAGTTCTATATTACATCACAGAAAGCATTATCATAGAATTAGGAATTTTTGTAATTACTGCCATCTAGTGTACCTCCTCCAAACCTTCACAAACGTATAATAATGCGGTACATGACCAGAATACACGCAGTCCAAACCCTATCTGCTCAAACATTTTCAAGACTTCATGTACAAAAACAGTAGAGTAACGATAGATAGCGAAAAATAAAAGCGTACATATTATATTTATTAAGAATGCAAAATTTCGTATTATATTTAAACACCAGTTATGTAAACTAATAATAATTTATTTAACCACTATTTATTTTATTTTATAAATTAGAGCCACCTAGACAGATTATTTGAAACTAAGTCAAACTTGCAATGGCAGGTTAGTTTTTTCAAAGGTTCAACAGATGTTTTTTTTTCTTCCATCCAATTTGTTTTGGATCAACTTTGATAAAAGTGTTTATATATTTTGACAATTATTTAAACTATCTACTATACATACACATCCACCACCATAATACCTACTTATCTAGTCTGTGCGCAAGCGGTTAAAAGTTTGTTTTTTCAATAATTTAAAGTTTGTTTTGGTTTTTTTTTTAAATTTAAGCTTTGTAGATCGATTGTGGATTATATACTTTTAACGTCTGCTGGATTTTGGTTTTCTACTTTCTATGATGATGATTTTGATGGAGCTAGATTTTAATCAAGTTCGATCGTTTTTTTTTATAAAATACCGTGAAAATTAATATGTTATTTTAGATGTGATTTTGTAAGTATGTTTATTTAACTTTATTCTATAATCTACTATCTATTGATAATTATATAATTGTCAACGTTATTTCTTATTTTGTTGTTTTTATTTGTAATTTTATATTTCCAGAATATGCCTTTTTGGAAATGTCTATATAAAATAGTGAAAACGTTGAGATGATATCGATTATCGACATTATTCGATTTATCTCATTTAGATGAGTTTTATGGATACCCTAGTAAAATACTATGAAATAATCAGATCCAACTTCATATATTGATAATATTTATTTGTCATAATAACATTTGTATTATATAGCTTTTCTTTACAAATCAAATTAGCTTTCTTCATTTTCTGATACAGTGTTGTTATTGCAATGTTTACTTTAAATTCCAAAATAATATTCCAGCTACTATTAACATGAAAAGTCTAAGAAAATTATTGATAATGATTTAAATTTTTATTTTAGCTGCAATATGAGTGATATGTTTGGTACAATCAACCACCTGGAGATAGAGGATATAGAAATAGAAAACACATTCATTCAAGTCATAAAATGGAAGAAAATCTGAAAAATATGTGTATATTTTGAAATATATGTAAGAGCTACATACTATTGCTAAATACAGATAAATTGAAGGGCCATCTAACAGATATGATACTTAGTTTTTATTATTAAAATGTAAAATATCAATTGAATGTCCAGTTTGCACACAAAGTTAATTAAAGTTATTAATATATTCACATCAACATTAGTATTAAAACAGATTTCCTTATTTATCATTAAATTTTCACAAGCTATGATAATAAAATAACCAATAGTAGACAACAATAAACAATCACACAAAGAGACTTATTTGCTAAAAACCATTCAAGATAAATCTAGTTCAGCTTATTTGATGACAGATTGAAGAGATCCACGTTTATCTTAACAATTATCTGTTAATGTTGTTAGTTTTATCTGTTATCTGGTATTTGTAACTAGATAATTACCGAAGAAAGTACTGTACTGCTGTGATATGAGGAACAATACAGTACCTGCGTTGCCTATTTATTTTAACATAGCCGAATATTGTTTATTTGGTATAACATTATGTGTTGTTATCGGTGTAATTATTTATTTTATGTTTGTTAACAGAAAATATAATACAGTGTCTGGATTCCTTTTTGGCGGGAAGAATATGTCAACTGTTTCAGTTTCGTTCGCGTTAATTGCGAGGTGAGTAAAAACTCTTTATTTTAACTTGTTTTATTTGACTTTAAAGCTGAAATTTTTTGAACTAATTATAGCAAAAAATAGTATTAGGTACTTATTAAATCAAAAATACAAACTATTTTATTATTATATGCATTCTAAAGGCTCTTTCGTAAAGAAAATATCAAAGTCTGTGTTACCAGGTTGTACAATTACACGAATGTTATAGTGATATGTAATAATCCAATGGCGCTACAACCCTAAACTTGATCTAGTCTCGGATTGCACACGTTCCTTCGATTATATTAATTTGATACACATTGTAGGTGATCAGCCTTCCGAGTCCGACCCACGTCATTTATTTTTGGGTTTGAGACAGGTGACCATGTTTGCTCTCACTGTAGGAGCAAGTTCTAATTGCACACACAAATAAATTGGACAGCCGTAATTCGAACGCACAGCCTCAGTGCCTTTATACCTGATCCCCATTCCTATCCGTCGCACGCTTAAGCCACTAGGCCAACACTGCTCTATTGCAGGATGATAAAACATGAACGAGACATTGTCTGTAAGTCGAATTTAATTCACACATCACATTTAGCGCTAGTCTTGAATCACCGCGCGCGATTCTCAGCTTGGTGCCAGTGCACCCATGGATTGTCTATCTATGTGCGCAATTCGTACTTGTTCATATGGTGAAGCAAAAAATCTCGAGAAAAGTAGTCCGTCATACATCTAAAAATACTTGACGTTTATCACACACTACAGAAGACTACAAAAAAAAAAAACTGTAGCCTAGGATAGTGGATTATTGTGCAAAACTTGAACGCCTTTCGAAATAATTTAATCTTTTATTTTCAATTACCAAAAAATAAATGTAAAATCACTATGAAAATGACTACATTTACATAGCTTTTGTATATATATTGCATAATACTTTTCAGCCATTTGACGAGTATAACGCTACTCGGCGTACCAGTGGAAATATATTTACGAGGCACACAGTACTGGGCGTCCACATTATCTCTTATCGTAGTGACTCTCTTAACAGCTGTCATTTATTTACCAGGTAAACAGTGCACGTGTAATAACTATTGTTGTTTAATATGTTATTTGATTTGTCGTTTTAATATTCGTTGAGAAAAAAATACTGAAAATATATTGGAACAAAAATTTCGCACCAGTTACGATTAAGTTTAATTAATGTAACGAGACTGAATCTTAGTGATTCACATTTATAATTATTTGTTTTGGGGGGGTCGCCAATTATCAAACTTGCATGATGTACTTGCCCAATGATAGAGCTAAATATCATCCTATAAGAAACATAATTGTATAATTGTTATAACATTATAAAACCAATAATTATTTTACCTATTCGACCAAATTCGACATTAGTCCTTCAAGAAAAGAGCGTACCAATTCTTACAAGGTCGGCAACGAACTTGCAAGCCTTCTGGCAATGCGTCCTAGGTACTACTGCCCGTTTGCCACCTTTTATATTAAAAAAATTGTTTCAGTATTTCACAAGTTGCAGTTATCGTCGAGTTTTGAATATCTGGAAATAAGATTTTCTACACACACTCGAACAATAGCTGCCGTTTTATATGTTATAAGTAAATTAATGTTGCTTCCAATTGTTCCCTATGTACCTTTGATGGCTTTTAGACTAGGTAAGTTTACTTCATGAATTAAAAAGATTGATCTAAACACTGCTGGGGTATAGTCTTCAAGGTTTTTATTATTGAGTTTGAGCAGTGTTGGCTTCAGGGTGCGACTCTCATCCCCGAGGTCGAACGTTCGAGCCCCGGCTATGCATTAATTGACTTTCTTTCTATGTGCTTATTTAACATTCGCTCGAACGGTAAAAACATCGTGAGGAAACCGGCTTACCTATAAAGTCAACGGCGTGCGTAAGGCACAAGAGGCTGATTAGCTACTTGCCTATTAAATTCATTTATTAATCATGAAACATACATAAACCTAAAAAGTTGTACCGGCACTGATTTATTTATTTTATTTTTTAATTTATTTACGCAAGTTCTACAAAATTAAACATTCTGGAGAGAGTTTGGAGAGACATTGACATAGCATGCCTTTAAATAACATATCTTCGCCTGTTCTAATTATAATATTATGGAGTATTTGTGTGATTAAATATATTTAATTTAAAAATGATAATTACAAGTAAAAAACATAACGTTTGTTTATTGTCTACAGGCTTGGTACGTTATCTGTTGCGACGCCATCTTGTCTAGAGAAACGTTTTGGCGGGTTTCTATAAAAAAAAAAGTTTTTTAAATATTATACAAATGATATTATTTAATTTCAGTAACAAATCCTTTAGCAAGCCGAATTACAGCAGTCACGTGCGTTGCATGTTCAACTTTTATAGCCATAGAAGGTCTTAGAGCGGTTGTCAGCATTGGAATTGTTACAACGTTGCTTGCATTGGCTGGAACCGCTTTGCCAAGCAGCTTGGCCCTGTTACCTATGGGTTTTAAGAAGATGTGGGAAATCGCAGATCGTGGTGAAAGACTTGTGTTTTATGAGTAAGTGATTTTTAATTTGCGCTGTGTCGCCTTTTATTGCAACCATTATAACCTTTGGCGTTTTAAATTTATTTTATAGTTCAATAGACAATGAAACTATTAATTTCACACTAGGTTTCTGAATTCATCTTAACGTTTAACGAATTTGAATAGGAATGACATTACAGGGAATTCTCACGTTGTCACGTGACCTTTTTTATACATATTCGTTTGCGTTAGTGTGTAATGCCTGTCAAAAAGTGACTTTATCTCAAGCCCTTGGCGATTTGTCTGTATTTACAGAACGAAACACTGTTTAGCGCTATCCAACTTTAGTAGTAGTGTACCTATACCCTCTTATTTATCGACTGAGTTCACATTCATTAAAACAAAGCCTAGCTATAACAATGTCACTTTTATCACGCTGATTTTAATACATATGATACTGTGTGTGGCAAGGTTAATTGCTTTACTTGCTATGTATTCTCTTTGTATGTATTGACGTGGTTTGTGTGTTTTGGTTTTAAATTTATTTCGTAAGGAATTCGAATGAATAATGAATATCAATTTTTGTTTACGAATAGTGCTCCATATACCAACTATATCATTATTCAACTATGCATTAAATATAGGTGCATAATACGTGCATATTACTAATGTCAAAGTTCATCCACCTTCTATTAAATTAAATAAACATGTACTTAGATTTGTCAATAGTCATGTTGACAGTGGCTTAATTTATCTGACATTCCTAAACCTTCAGTATTGAGTAAATGATGATTTTGATGTTTGACTACTTAAATGGAGGAGTTTTACGTTAAAAAAAGTTATATTACTTCCTGCAACATCCGGAATTAGAACTCTTAATGTTATAACGCCGAACCGAGGGTAGATATAAAAAAAAAATTGACTTAGTCGGATGCTTGACTCAATATGAATTTCGGATGTTGCAGAAAGGAATAAGTTACATTTTAACGGAAACTCTCCATTTAAGAGTCACCATTCTCGAGGTCATCATTTTCTCAGTAATAATTAAGACAGATGACTTTTTGAAAAATTATTTCAAAATTATTACGGTATTTAGTTCGCTTTATTTTCGTTCATCACTATATACCCGAAAAGCTTTATTATTTCTGTATAGTAACAATAACTTAAGTAATAATTTTACTATATAAGTAGTGAAGTATATAAAAAATATTTTCTTAAGTATGACTTTGTTAAGTTAGTTGTGTAATTATTTAAGTTACACATATTAGTTTATAATTAAAAGCTTAAACAATATCGCCCACTTGAAGCCAATATGAGCCGTTTAGATTTGATCACACTCGTAATTTATAATTTTATATTCTCGTTTCCGATAATGTCCAATAACATAAATGTCACTTAGATCTAGGTACTCTTCAATAATTCAAGTTTTGTTAAGCCAGCGTCGCAACCCTAATGTTATCTTAAAAGCTTATGTTTCAAATAGCCATTTATTACCGAGCTTCACACAAAGTGTTTAATTTAACATATTTTTCAACATGACCATACCACCACCGGAGTTAATTCCCTCAACATTAGACAATTGAGGAGGGTAGTTACCCACACATTGACATCGTCTAGCCGGCCCGGTATTGCTTAATAGCGTCATCACGTCACGTCATCTTAGTAAACAAGACGGTCAATTGTTTCAGCCCCGACCCTGAAATAGCGCATCATACATCATTCTTCGTCGTCACATTGGCGCTCAGCACCAACTGGCTTTGGAAAATCGCCCTAAGCCAGTCCTCGTTACAGAAGCTTCTAGCAGTCCCTACGATAAGCAAAGCTAGAATTTGCTTAGCTGTGTCATGTATGGGCGTGATATTGATGAAGCTATTATCCTGTTTCCTTGGTTTAACGCTGTACGCTTGGTTTGCGGGATGCGATCCATTACTGACTGGACAAATAAAGAAACATGAACAAGTTAGTTTAATTAATATTTTGATTTTATGTTAAAAGTTGTATATCTTACGTTTCTCCTATTAATCGTGACGCTACAACCTTTTAGGTCTGGGCCTCGGATGTCTGTATCTTTTTCCTGATATGCATAGATTTCCTGAGATTCTGTGCCTGACACACGGTGTCTGCTCAGGACATTTTCCATCACCGTACGAATGACTGTTCAATACGTAGACAAAAACTCCATTGGTGCACAGTCGGGGATCGAATCTCAGGGATGAGGGTTACATGCTCAAGCTACTTAGTCTACACTTCTTTGTCTCACCTAAAGTTAAATATTAATAGCATCTGTGGAAAGTGTATAAATAGTTGTTAGGACGGCAATCATGCCGTCTTAATTTAGCACGTTTTGTCGATTTTTTTAAAGCCGTTAATTTTCCATGTTCTTTAAGCCGATTTGGTCAGTGCTGCGTAGCCGCCTAATAATAAAAAAAAATTTCTTCCATACATCGGAATTTTATAATTTGAATTAATTTCTGCCCCACATCGAAACGGATCTGCATTCGAACATCTACACCCACTTAGACACTTTAATGATATTTCTAGCTATATTTCTTTAAAATTAAATTACAAATAAAATTATTTATTTTCAGCTAGTACCGCATTTTCTTAATAACCTAGCTACATTGTTTCCGGGAATCTGTGGCATATTTATCATCTCAATATTTAGTGCAACAACTGGGTGAGTTTTATGTTATTTTTATTACACTTTTCACTTCAAACAATCAGTACAGATACCGGCAAACTTCTTGAACATTAAACAAGGGACAAGCGCACACACACACAGCGCGGGACACAAATGTCAACTGATTTACCAATCCCGCGATCGACACGTCACTCTCCCGCCGCCCCCCCTCCCAGTAACATTTGTTCAAGATGTTTGCCGGTATCTGTAAAACTCGGTAATATAGCTACAGGTTGATAACGACGGGCTTATCGCGTATGAAATATACTTTTGCGACAGACAAGCCGTGATAAGACAGAGCTGAGAGTAACACGGATGTAGAAAAAGAAAAGAAAACAAGAAAGTGACTTAAACATTTTAAGCATATGATATTATCAACAGAATTAAATTCGTGAATTTTGTCCCTTTTTTACTAATGAAAAATGACTCGCTTGGCAACAAATACAAATACACTTTACTTTATAAATATACTTTCAATTACCCGGAATCGATAAAAAAGGATAAAATAATCGTGAATTTTGAAAATGGTGGGATCAAAGTGACCTTACGACTAAATTTCCTTGAATAAAAACCTAATTTATGGAGTAGAAATAATAACCACACATACTCAAATATATAGTAACAAAGAATCCCTCTTCTCCAACAACCCACACCCCCCCCCCGCCCCTTGCCCCTCCCTGGCCTAGGACAGCAACATACAAACTAACATGGGTAACCATCAAATGGCCTTTTATGGCTGTAACGTAAGCTCGTTTGCCCCATATCGTACAAAATTCCTTGTATCCCGTGCATACAATGCTGAAATATTAATATAATATAAATGGATTTCAGTTGCATATCGTCTATAATAAATTCGGTGTCGGGAGTAATATTTGAAGAATTTATACGGCCCTGGATGCCTTCCAACACGGGGGAGTCGGCTTGCTGTCGAATTATGAAGGTACGTTTACATAATATCCAGAGCTTTCAAAGAGCTAATATCAAAAATTTCTATACAAACTGAAATACTGAAACCTTCAAAACAATTGTTATGTATTTTTTTGGGTTTAAGGTATTCCAATAAAATCCTACAGACAATTATGGACTTTCGAGAAATAGCGTGCTCCCAAAGAAGCGATGGCCCGCTATACAATGACCTTTTTAGGTCTGGGCCTCAGATTCTGTCATTCATGATCAATTGTTAATCGAATAGGCAAGTGGGTGATCAGCCTTCGGTCTAAGGCAAGCCGGTCTCCTCACGATGTTTTCCTTCACCGTTCGGGCTAATGTTATGCGCACATAGAAAGAAAATCCATTGGTGCCCAGCCGGGGATCGAACCTATGACCTCAGGGATGAGAGTCGCATACTGAAGCCACTAGGCCAACACTGCCCGATATATAATATAAAACTAAATATTACGCGTTTGCTGTGTCTATTATACAGCTTATACTACAGCTTCGATCGAAAAGTATTTTTATGTCAGCTACAGACAGACAGACATAACATTTATTAGTAACGAAACACACAGAAACACACAAAGTAATAACAATAATAAGCTAGTTAATTAATAGAAGATTTGTATGAAACGTTATAATACAATTAATTGAAGCAAGCCGTGATTAAAGTACATTCCCTTGAAGACATGCACAACATGACAGCTCTTCTTGTTTCATCATATGATTGACGACATCTTGGGATCCATACCTTCCCCCACATAGTATCTTAGTGTGACGTCATAAACGTAGCGCCTGAAACGTTCTTCGATAAATACCTAACACAAACAATAATATTAATTTTGATCACGTAGTTATAAAAAGTGGCTGTTACGATTAGTAATGGATTGGGGCAGAAAGTAAAATAGTGTTAATAATTTCAGTTTCTATGTATTCTGGTGGGCTGTTACTGTGCTGGAGTGGTATGGTCCGCAAAGGAGCTGGATAGGTTGCAGCACGTCGCAACAGGTGTCACTGGAGTCACGGCGGGCACTTTGCTTGGCCTCTATACTTTGGGCATAACGTCTTCCAGAGCTAATTGTTCGGTAAGATATATGATATCCCTAATAATTGCATAATTTGACAAAAGGTCGATTTTTTTGTATAAATGTAATAATATTTATTCTTAATAAATATCGCTAAAGGCAAATAGTTAACTGGTGAGCCGTAGGAGACATGCTGTGAATTTTTTAATCGTAAAAATGCTTGTTTCTTTGTTATGATTTTGTAGTCAAAATTTAACCTCAAAGAAAACGTTAAGATAGGAATGCCTTTTATATTGTTCAAGCTTCGCCATTGCTAGTTTAAAACAAATCAAACAATTTGTCGAATTAAGTATAGCGCCCTCTCTTGGCAATAAATAAAACTAAAGAAATGCACATATCATACTTAGTTTTGTTTTGTTACATAGTGTTACTAAGAGATGTCGCTGTACTTGATTTAACACAGGATATTAGTTCATAGATTCACCGCTAGAGCGCATCTTCACTGAGATTTAACATCAAACTTTGTTGCATATAAAATATTAATAAAACAACCTTCATTATTAAAAATATATATTTTTTTAGTGTTTGTTGACTGCGAGGTTTTTATACTTACAGCGAATATTATCTACGCGGCAAAAAACAAAACACTTATTCTCTACGATTTTGTTTATAAAAATTTAAATTACAGTATGCTATTGTTAAGACTTTATTAATGTTATTTCTTTGTATGACAAAATTTATACTTTTTTATTCTTAACAAGTAATGCTTTCAGCCTTTTAAACCCATAATAACCTTTGCAGGGTGCACTTAGCGGTTGTCTTTTGAGCCTACTACTATGCGGTTGGTTACTCATTGGAGCTGAAAACGCGTTGGCTACGGGGGCATTGACATTTCAGCGGAAACAACTCGTCACTTCCGGCTGCGGGAGAGCCAACTTTACGCACGTTTTGATAAATACAACGACTATTATGCAGACAATTACGTAAGTGACTTTTATATATACGGTATAAAAAATATCTGAATTTAATAGATGTATATGGAAATATTATTACTTAAACATTAGTAAAATAGACCACACCACATAAAATTAATACATAAAACGTCTAAGTATATTATATGTCTAATAGCTTCAGCCGCGTCAGTTCGGTCGTAATTATAGTTATATAGCTTGGATAAATGGAGAATATTTTTTCAATCGAAACCACTAGTTTTTGTTGAATATAAATGAACAATATGACTAAACTTAGCTTACGCCGGTTAAAAATCTTGTTAAAATTATACACTTAATAAATGAAAACTTTACTGGATGACGGATGATTGCGAACAGGAAGCTGTTTTGATATTTTAGGAATGATATTGAGAGTGGGAAAACTATAATGTAATAAATTTGTCACCTTAATTTTAGATTAAAATATATACGTATATAATTTTTACGAATCCTTTTAGTATTACTTATAAAGTAAAGCATGCGTTTTTATGTTAAAAAATATTTTTTTTCGTTACTTTTAGTCTTTATTGTGATTCCCGTTTCCACAACTTCTTAAAATACCGCAGAGCAGAAAATCGAACCTACGATCTCGGGAAGTCTGGAAGTCGCACGATTAAGCCACTTGGACAATACTGTTGTCAGTGTGATTCTTTACTAATATATATATTTATTAGTGTTGTATATGTATATATATACATGTATATATAAGTGATAAATACACACTGACAACAGTGTTGTCCAAGTGGCCTCATCATGCGACTTCATGACTTTCCGAGATCATAGGTTCGATCCTGGGCCCTGCACCAATGGACTTTCTATGTTGCATATATACTAACACTACGTTCTGTGTAGGAAAACATCGTGGGGAAACGTGTGTCAAACGGAAATCTGATCCCCTACTTGTGTATGAATTGAAAATCAAAGAAACAAACGCAATCTGAGGTTATAGGGTTTTAGCGCCACTGAAACAAATTAAGTCACTGCAGTTGAAAAACCGCACAATTTGGTGGATAGATAAAAGCTGAATTCGACTAATTATTGCAATAAATTAGGTGTTCATGTGTAAATACGTTGCTCGTGTTTAATGACGCATTCAATTGTGGCAAAAATAGTGCAAAATTATTCATAAATTTACATTTCAAAGCGATTTGCTCAATTTGGCGCAAAACTCGCGCATATGACTCCTAACAAACACGAAACTTATTCGTCGTAGTACTATCAGAAATCCATGTTTCACGCAATTTTAGATTTATTGAAGTCCCAATCCCCAGTCAGTTCGGCGTCAGTGTTTAAGACAGACAAATAGATTTGGCGTTTTAGACACGCGCTTTGCTAAATTAATTATGAGTACGAAATTGAAGAAAAATATAAAGGTAGGAAGTTGGAGGAATTTCGGATTTTTTCTTATTACTGGAATACTTTTGCTGACGGTACAAATATGTATTACTCCAGTGTCCTGAGATACATTGAATACATCAAGTTTATTTTTGTAAATGATAACTTGTATTCGTTCTATATAGTATTTATTTTATCAAGTTGCGCTACAACCAAGATTTTGGCTTTTTTCTATCTTAAAATCTCAAATATATGAAGCTAAAAAAATTAATGAGATTTTTTTGTCGTTATGTCGTTACTGAGACTTCGGGCCCGAATGCTTAATTTACGTTAACTATGTCAAAAGATGCATACAATTTTTAGTAAAATTCGTTGTTTTAAGACAATTATGTTATTCCATAAAGCAAATGTTTTCCGAGTTCTAACAACCTTCCAAAGGTAGTAGTAAAAACAATAAATGTCGGCATAGTGGTTTCTATGTCATACCTGAGGTCATAGGTTCGGTCCCGGTCGTGGACCACCAAATAGACTTTCTGTGTCTATGAAGACATTTTTCACTCGCTCGCTTCACGTACGGTGACGGAATACATCGTGAGGAAACAGATATGGCTTAGGTCCAAAAATTCAATGGCGTATGTCAGGCACAGAAAGTTCTTCTACTAGATGCAGAAATTTGAGGTCCAAACCTAAAAGGTTTTTATACCAAGAACTAATACAGACTTATTATAAGCGATGAAAGCACGAAACTTGTTACCATGGTTACCATCTTTTTTGTAAGGAAACGTCTCAAAATACAAAGTTAAATACACGTTTCCCGAAGGAATTTTTCTTCTGTTAACGTAAGAATAAATTATTCCAACGTCATACAAATAGAAGAGTCTCGGCAAAAACCATGTTCTAAGTTTAAAAAGCGATCAACCGACCAAAGTTTTAATCTTTGCCTGGCAACTTGGGTAATATAAGCTTAAACCGAACTTTTATCCCCACTTATTAAAACTTCCATATTACTATTACTTGATTTGAACAGTTTTATGACTTTTTCTTTGATACTTTAAACTTTTATGGTTGTAATTTGATTTATTGTTCTATTGACTGCGGACGTACTTTGTAACAAAGTAAACTTAGTTTTTGACTTTAATTTTTTTTAATTTTGTCCGCCATGCCCTATAGAAGCACCATCAGTCGTAATACACATGTGATAGTAAGCGAAAATATTGGTTTTATTTCCTACTTTTCAGAACTTTATTACTTGAAGATAACTTTTGTTTTTATTGCGCTTTATTTTGCTTTGCTTGCTTTTTTATTATCCTGGCGAAGTAAGTTTAAGTAATAATTAACAATATTGTATCGATAAATCCATTTGTTGATTTTACCTTTGTATCTAAGTTAAGTCTTTTTTTAATGATTAAATTTATTACGTCTGGGTTGTCTGGAAGGAACTGCTTTTAGTAAGACCGCTCATCATCGTTTGTCTTCTTTTACTTGATTTATATTTATCGTTAGATATAAGCATTTCTAGTCACTATTAAATATAAAGCAACGCTGAAAGATATTGTGTGTAGAATTGACACTTGTTCATTACTTACCGTATTTTAGAAAACTAGTCTTGAAATTGTTCAAAAATATGAAAAAAAATTGGCTAGTGTAGTTATGACTTGTGTTTGTTCGGGAAGTAATAAATACCATTCACGGCGCAAAAATAATATTAATAAGCGCTTTATATATTATGTAATTATACAATAACACTGGTAAAAATAAATAAATGTGTAAAGGGGTGGTTACTGAGTTACAGTTCCTTCCAGACAACAGACTGCTGCACTTATGGAAGTGAAACTTCTTTATAGGCGTTGTAAAAAAAGTTACCGTCACATTTTTCCGTTACGCGCCATCTATTTCTTGTCCCTACCACGGTTGATTCGAAGAAATTCGAAGCCATTAATAACAAAAATATACAATAACGATAACAATGATAGTAATAATTATATTACAATTAATGGAATTCTGTAATAATCTTAGTAGTAATAAGGTAAAATGAAGTAATTGTATTATTTGTATTCATGTCTATGATAATAAAAGCCTTTTGTTAAACTTTATCTTATTTAACCAATTTCTGTAAAGTTGCATATAGTAGATAATTTTTAGAAAAATGACGTCATAAAAAAGTTTCATCTCTTACGTGTGTACACTAGTGTACGCACACATTTTTTTATTACGTCATTATACGTTTGCATCAGAGCAATGATAAGGTTTTTCTATGCTAAAAAGCAAAAATAAAAATAATTAAAATTATGTCTCTCATAGACATCGCTACTGCTAAAGCAAATGAAATTTCTATTAAAATCGAGTATATTAAAATATGTATCACTTTGTATTTTCAGCCCGCTTCCTTCAAAGCCGCTTCAGTCACTCTTCAGAATATCCTTCACATACTGCCCCTTCGCTGGAGCCATCACCGTGCTCCTCATCGGTATACCCATGAGCTACCTCACGGGCAAGTCGAAGACTGACTCGATCAATCCAGACGTCTTTTGCCCGCTCACTCAAAGTTTCCTCCGCAAGATGCCAAGCAGAAGCCGTTCAGAGTCTTTGAATTTAAGTACTCCAGATAATCAGGAGGTCTATTTGGCTCTCGATGAGGCCCTGAAACATTTGAAAGAAGTAATAAATAGGTAGTTGAATTTGGTTTTTTATTGATTTATAATAAAAAAAAAATTACCAAAAATATAATAGATAAAAAATTGTGGGAAGAAGATAATTATAATATTATTTTACTTATATATGTTCTGATACCATTAAGTATAAGTAGTTTGTTAAAAAGAGCAGTGTTTAAGGGTTTAAACGTGTGACCTTCATCCCCAGGGACGTAGGTTTTTATCCCCAAATTGTTTTTATACGTATGGACTTTGTCTATGTGCGCATTTAACGTACGTGAAGGAAGACATCGTGAGAAAACCGGACGAAACACATACAGATCTAAAATCCAGAACTTAAAGGTTGTAGGGCTATTGGTATGTATGTATTTAAATAGAGAAAATAGAAAAATATTGATATAAATCTATACTTTTATTTATTCAATGAGAAACATCACAAATACATGATATAGAAGGAAATACATTTTAGAGAACTCTATATTTAAACAAAAATTATAGTAGCTTTAACAGCTAATATAATTATTTATAATAATTCGTACCAACACATGAAAATATAAACTCTTTAAATGCATTAAAGAGTTTAAAAGTGCACAATTATATATTTATATGAATCCCTATTTCCCTTAGTCACGGCATCACGCATGAACAGCTGGACCATTTTCGCTAATTCTTTTTTTGTGTTTGTAATTGTCAGGAGAAGGTTTTATGAAAATTCCGCAGAAAATAAGAAAATTTAAGAACTTTTGTTACGATTGTAATTTTTTTCTTCAGAGAATAGCGCTTTTACAATTCACACTTTTTTCATGTAACCTTATGGCGTTTGACATAACATATCGTCAAAGAGGATGTAAGGAAAATTAATATGGTTTAAAATTAATGATTGGTTCGAAGTTATTATATTGGTAATCAATATTCATAGTTAAGACAGGACAACGTCTGTCTGGTCCGCTAGTGACAAATATAAATGGCGCTTAAAAGCAGTAGCACGAAAAAAATTCTATTCTACGTAACCAAAACTACCGATAAAGCCTCAAAAATTTTAACGTAAATATATTGAATATTCGTAACAACTACGAAGTCTACGTACATTCGCATTATAAACCAGACATTTCCCGCATATTTAACCCAACAAAATAAGTGTAAAATCTATTCAATTATCCGCGCGACATACATATTTCACAGCTCGATGCCGTACAAATTTCTACGTCATCTTCCATTATTCATAACTCCAATGATATATTGCGTTTAAGTCGGTTACCTGAACCGGTCCTCATAAACATTCCCATTCGTCATTTTTCCTCGCTTTCATCTTATCAGCGCTAATCTTCATACGAAAGTGATGAAAATTGATGGAGTTTCAACGAATAAAAGCCGACGTTGAAACGCTTTGTGAGCCTAACTAGGGTTCAAATAATCTTTGTGGGTAATAAAATTTCAAAGCCTTTGGCATGTAAATTTTTAGTAACGAGACTGACTATATACACACAACAGTATATAAAAACGTGTCGTTTCGAAGTCATGGTTTTGGTTCACCAAAAAATATTCTCGCGTGTGTAAGCACGATATGACAACTTACGCTAAAGCAACTTTTAAAAAGATTGGTATCCTGTAGAGCGGTGTTGTAACATACATAATTTGTAATATTACAAAACTTACAAACTTTAAAACACTTAAAAACTTTAACAATCGATTTTAGAATAACAATTAAAAACGTCGAGTTCATTTTCAAATCGCCCCTCGTAATTACCTCCCTGTGAGGCTCTCGCTCCTGGGAACTGCTAAAGAAGATACGAGAGAAACATAAATAGCACAATAATAACAACAACGCTGGAAACAGTCAAGGAAATTTCTAGATTCTTGATTCCCGCTTCCTTTTTATTAATTTCTCGACGTATCATGTTTCGAACGAACAGATATAATACGATTGTTTACTGTATAGGATTTATTCGCCAAGTACATTCGTTTCCAAGAACGATGAACTTTTATTAATCTTTTACTGCCGGGGTATAAAACAACTCAACTCCAGGCTAAAGCCCGTTGTACACTAAAGAACGCAAGCTACAAAAAATTGAAGAGTTAACGAGTAGATATCATAGCTATTATTTGTAGTTGATCTTATTTGTGGCCATCTTATATCGGTTTGAACATACAACAACAGGAAACGAACTCTAAAAAATACTTAGAAAAAATTATCAAAAGATCAAGAAAGTTACAATGGATTTGTTTATTTATTTTTTATTAGACATTATGTTGTTTATTGTGTGCTTCGAAATGTTTTAGATTAAGGAAATAATACTTCTTCCTTAATACGTTACGTTCTTCAGCATTTATTTAAGCACACAGCATCATATACCTGCAGCTGAGTGTTATCAGCGGTCGTCAAGGAAGAGTCCAAAATAAGTACCGTATCGTCACGTCCTCCATCGTTCTACAACAGAGCGTTTCTTAAGACAGTTTTTGCCGCGCACCACCACTATGTTGAACGTGGTGCCTACTGAAGTATTTTTATTATATATATATATTTTTTTAACCGAATTTGTAATAATTCAAACGCCGGCAACGTATTCGCGAGCCCTCGCACTTAACATCAGGTGAGCCTCCTGCCCGCTTGCCCCCCTTTCTATAAAAAAATAATCTTAGGGTGCTTCAAGAAAAGGGCGTACCAATATTTAAAAGGCTGGCAACACACTTGCGATAAGTACCCCCCTGTTACATTAAAAACAAATTGTTAAAGGAATAAAATTATGCAACGATTATTGCGTATGTAGCGACACCTATCTACTGCTACAAATTATTGGTGATGTTGACACTGGGACCAATGAGTAGTCTGGTCTAGGATCCTCCCCTTAGCTAGGACGAACTGTTCATTAGTTATATTATATTTAGTATTTATATATAATCCCTCTTCCATACGTACACGTATTTACTATAGTTAGTTTGCATAGGATAGGGATAGGTTGACTTTGAACACGCGACATACATTCATTGTCCTATGTTTAGGAATTATCGTCTCCCCTAGTGAACAACTGGCATTAAATAAGGCGAGTATCAACAGTGCGTGCTAGGTTTTAGACATGGCACATTAATTCCCAGACCGCAGCCTACTGTCTCGAGTACTAGCTTTATGTAGAAGAAGAACCTAACTTTCAAACGAGTGCATGGGATTTTACGTCTTTCTGCTGTAGGGTTTAAAGTGAAAATCGTATTTCAGTTGGAATTTTTCTCGGAAATGTAAGCTTACCACTGTAGTTTTTTAAAGTATTGTTTTGTCTCTGCGTATAAGTAAGATATTCGTGTTATTTCCTGGCGTTAAGTTTAAGAACTTAATCGAATTATACGACTTAATTAGTTAAATAATGAGAATGATAACGTTATATACACGCAAAATCTTCATAATGTTTTGTTATAAACATTCAATTTAACAAAAAAAACATTTTTTTAATATCGAAAAAACAGAAGAATTAGAAACTGTTTTGGCCTAGTGGCTTCAGCGTGCGACTTTCAACACTATCTATGTCAGAACGTCGTGAGTAAACCGGTATGTCTCAAATCTAAAAATCTGACATAGAGACAGAAGTTGATCACCTTCTCGTATATGAAATCGAAATCCTTAAAAAGGGAATGAAATCGGTGGCCCAGACCTATTTAGGGTTGTAGCGCCACTGAAAGAAAATTATTAATTATAGCAGTAATACAATATCGAATTGTAAATGCCGAATTTGTTAATGAGCAAAATGCTTCAAAATTCAAAATCATTTATTCATATATAGGTAACACGACACACTCATGAACATCAAAAAATTTACATATGAAATGCTTCTACTCTAAATTTACTGATTTAATCAGTCTGTTATTATCACGTTGTTATTATGTTGGTTTTATCTATTATGAAAATGTGAATTAAACCTTTTTAAAAGACAATTAGTTTCATATAAAAAAGTTTTTTATCAACACTGTATAAAATTATATTATAAATGCAGAAAGATAACTATAAGTATGGCTTATAAATTTGATTATATTTATTACAAGATAACCTCGCGATTCGCTGTATAAAATTTTAACTTACAAATAGTGAAGTAAAAATTTAGAACAGATTTCATAATATCAAATAAACACAGCCGGTTTTAGTATTAGATATAACGTGTTTTTATTAAAACTAAAACTGGAGTTTTAAACTGAGAAAAAAAACTTATTTTAATTAAAGTACTATTTTCTCAGACTTACGATTTTTTTTATAAAAGTTTAACTGATTAATTATATCTACATTTAATACTATAAATTTGCCTTATGTCCGCGTAAGAATAAGCGGGGGTATGCGAAGGACGGATCAATATGGCGACATTTGAAGGAGGCCTGTGTCGAGAGACATTGTGATTGGTCTTAATAATAGTAAATATTGTATCAATTCAAAAAAATGTATAAAGAACGGCAAAAAAGATTTATTGTATACAGTACCTTAATATATTTCATTTACATTACACTATTCTTTAAAAAATTGCCCATAGACAACAGATACATATGAAATCATCACTCTTTTGCTCTCAAAAATAAAATTAAGGATTCCTCGATTTCTTTCGCGATTTCCTATTCCCTTCCGTAGATCTGTCCGGTTTTAACGTTCTTACTCTTCCGCTATTCCTATAATGTGTAAGTTAGCTAATAAATGTTCCCTTGAAATTTATCATAAAGCTCGGCCTACGCAGTCTTGGTTGAGCTGAAGACTGGCCGTCGTCTAGTCCCGATCTTAATCCTCTGGCTTATGATTTATGGTCAGTTTTAAATACGGCTTGCTCTAAACGACATGATAATTTGGAGTCCCTAACACAACCCACACGATTGGCAGCGAAGAATTTTCCCATGGAAAGAGTGCGTTCTATTGATATCTGGCATCCACGTTTAAAGGACTGTATTGCATCCAATAGAGACCACTTCGAATAAGCTTGTTATATTTTAAATTGTTTTATATTTATGAATAAAACTAACTGTAATAAATCTTATTTGCAATAGGTTTTTTTTTTACCTTGTTTCAGTATTAATGGCTAGACTAGGTTTATTAATTTTAAAGCATGCTGTGGTTGCCATTGTGTTTATTTCAACGCTCGTTGGCAAAAAATAAATAAATACGATATATGTTTAAAGAACTTTATTTCTCATTAATAAAATTATATTTTATTTACATGAGAAACTTAATACTATGTATATACGACAATACGAAACATATGTCTCAAACTACATCATATTAAATATTTTACTTATTTGGTCTTATTCTTATTTTTGAGAATTACGGAATTTCACAAAACAGTCAATTCGAAGTTGTCTATAAACAATTGACTTTAGTTCTACACGTCGGTTCTACAATAGCATATAAAGGTAAGATTTCCTAGTCTCCACCTACAGACGCTAATCCAATTAGTAACAGTATCACATTGCTAGCTACACGTTCTTGACAACACTTACAATACCCTTTCGTACACTCGCAAACAATTAATTCAGACCATTAACTATTTATCCAAATCAAAACATCTAATTGCACGTAAGTCAGTTATTTGAATATGTTTAAAACAATGATCTTCGTCCAATGTTAACGTATGTTTGGTATTGTGTCTATGCTTTGGGCAGAGAACATTAAAAAGTTATGAAACTCTTTCTGTGACGTTGTATTTACTTTGTAAATATATAATATAGCGCCATAGACCAATTACATAAATAAGGGAGATTATACTTTGCTTGAACTTTTTATTTATTGCTAATAATAATGCTAGGTGACACTACATAACGAACTACAAAAATAATCAGTTAATAATTATAATAGAAGCGAAAAGCTAAGGGCTTGAATAGGTTATTTGATTTAAAGCTTCGTTTCTGATACGTCAAATATCATTAGTGTTAATAAGAGGATTAGGTAGTTTTGTTATTAAGCTTAAATGAAAACTTGTATAGACAAAAAGTATAATATCAATACTAGATGACATTTGTGTTAGGGAAAATCATTGCAAACGCTCTTTTTTGTTGGTTATTTGTTCAGCAAATATTAAATTTAATGACAATTGACTTAAATCACCATTATTTAGTCTGGGTCAAATAATAAAGATACCTAAGTTTTAAGGAAATTAAATTGCGACCACCGCCGCCTGAGGTAAAGACGTAGACATGTCGCAGCCAACTAGCTTAATCAGCCGTTTAATTAACAGCCTAGCCGTTTAACTAACGGCCTCAAAGATATTCAGTCGTAGCGTCAACATTTAATAAACAGGATTACTATGCTTAGGCTAATTCGTACGATAGAGTATTTATTTGGCAGAAATAAAAAAGATTATTATGTATGACATAAATATATTTCTATTAAAATTGAAATTAAAATTATTTTTTTCACTACCCTCTTCAATTTTAGTTGTTGTTTTTCATGAAACTTTGGAAAACACCATCAAGGTAGTGGTTTGGCGACGCCATATTGATAGTTTGAAGAGTTTCGTTTCGAGTTTGATAGTGGCAGAAAGTAGAAATAAATTTAAATTAAGTCATTTACCTAGCTGTTTGATCAACTGCCTGAATATCCTTCAGGCCGTCAGTTAAATGGCTAGGCTATTAATTGAACGGCTGATTAAGCTAGTTGGCTGCGACAGACATACACAGTGTATGTAGATTCAAAAACGTCGAGATGGGAATTGGTACCTCTATCAGAAGTTGCAGAGTACTAGTGTTTTGTCGGTATAACAATATAAATAAAATATTATATATATATGCAGATACTATAAGGTTTCTTTTGATGTAATCAATAGGAGGATGTAAACATTAGGTTAATGTTAAGTGATACCGTCCATGGACACTTTACATACACTAAGTATATATTATTACTAGCAATGACTTGCGGTATCTATTTTTGTTATTATACAAGTTTTATTTGACTTAGCTTTTTAAGCTTTTAATTACTTCCTTTTAGATTATTAGATACACACTTCCATTCAAAATCTAATGAATATACAGACTTTATTTTACAATAATTATATATCTAACACATTTTTAAACTCGTACTCATAATTTTCGTACAATATTTTTATTACAGACATTTGTAAATTTAAAAATGCTCTACAGGTAATAAAAAAATCTTGAATTTAAATAGGTAATGAAATAATTTTTTTTAACCAGTCCAGGAATTTTAACTTGATTATTATAAATTGTAAAAATAAAACCAAATTTCAAAATGCAAATCTTTCTTTCTTTCCAAAATATTAGAGACCATATTTATTTGTAGAACTTCAGTGTCTTAGAACTTCATGTTTTAGAATTTCGACTCGGAATAGATACTGAAGTACTCAACGATTGCGTATGGGTAAAACATTATTTTTGTAGAATTTGGTGTCAAAATACTAAAATCATACAGTAGTTTAGATATTTAATACAGCACACGACCTCTGACGGTGTGAAGACTTCCTCCAAATTCTTTCATTTCTAATCTTCGGTACTATTTTCCAATAATTACACCGGTTATATTTTAGCAGTTGAATGTGGTGATGGTGGGGCTGGTAGACCTACTTGTACGCATTCAGAATGTATTTCAAAAAGGGCTGGTCCAGCGCTCTCATAACCGAAATGTATAGTGAACAAATGACCGAAGCAGTGGCGATCTTTAAAACAAATAAAATATGTCAAATTTGCTTCGATAGCGCCGTAATAAACACAATAGAATAAATCTAGCGTATACGTGCGAGACAATTTAGAACTAGTCCCAAATTTAGTGTAAGTGAGTTTATATTCATGCAGGATCGAACTGGCGAGACACATACGTCACGTTCGTACTGAATTTCAACGATAAGTAACTGCTTTTCATTGTTGTTTGTAGAAGGATAGCTAACATTGTATTTTATTCTACGAAACATACTTAATTGGCGGGATTATAATAGTCAAATGATATTGAAAAGGAATAAGAAGTTATAACTCACTTGCTATTTTTACACAGCTAGCGCAAGTTTCTTAAGATTATGATTTGAATCGTTTGCTCTTAAGGAATTGTTTTTTTCACAATACATGACGAATTTATTAGACACATCCAGATGGTGCTGTTTTACGGTCAAACACCACAGCGTTTCCCCGAGTAACACGGACTCCCCAATTCCATAAACGTATCGTTTTCTTATTACGTAGTTTATCCTTTGTTTTGATTAAGGTAGATGTCACAACTAGTTCAAATCCCCGTTCACCAATATATAATACTACTACATGACATCAACTCATATAAAAGTAATTGCAGCTAACTTCTTGAAAAAATGTACTTCCATGTTCCTACCTACCAGACATCGTAATCGTGCTTTGTTTCACGTTTCTCACATCAACACCAACTGTGCAAAATACTCAGTATTGTATCGCGCAGCACCGACATACATCGACGCATCGCGGAATATGCTTAAAAGGAGTAGAATATCCATAGCGCTAAATAACGTGGACGACAACACCTAACATAAACACTCACGTACATACCTTCACATTCACACCATCACTCAGCACAGCCAAATTAGGTATTACTTAGTAAAATGTATTTAATCATTTTTTATTATTTTTTCCTTTCGTAAATGTTTCGACCTTTTCGTATATATTATGTATTCTACCTTTACCTATATCTTTCGAATAATTGTTTTTTTTTTATATAACTAGCGGACCCTACAGACGTAGTCCTGTCTTAACTATGAATATTGGTTTCGAATTAGTATAATTAACTAAAATGCTTTATGATATACAAAATTCTTTGTTGTTTTTCTGGCGGGTATATAAATAGTTTTGTTGGTATTCCGACATGGGAACAGGCGACATATAACCGGCTATGTGAAAAACATGGATTTTCAAGATTAATGCCACAAACAATTAGCGACTGTAATTATTTTATCAATATAATAACTCCGATCGAAGCATTAGTTTTTAACGATATACATTTTTCTTAAATCTTCTTTGACGTTATTTGCAGCAACATTATGTCAAACATTGTATAATTAACCATAAGGTTACATAAAAGCAGCACTGAAAATAAAATTGCTATTGTAACAAAAGTCATGATGACTTAAAATGGTGGTTAATTATTCTTAGTTTTTGTTATTGCCGCGCTGTTTTCTTATTTTTTTCTCTTCGGTCCAGACGTTCACACGTTCATAGAAAAATAGGGATTCATTTTTATGCATATGCAATTTTTATACATAGATTTCACGTTCCCACTTGCTCGTACGCAAAAGTACAAAAATAATCAAAACATATGTACGCATGGATACATGATAACGCATAAAAGCATTCTATATTTTAATAAACCAAATCGTTTTGCAAACAACACCATTTTATATGCACCGATGTTTGCATGGATGGGTTAATATTGCGATTCGGTAATTGTTGGTAATAACTGAGTTTCACATTTTTGTATTTTAATGCTATTTACACATTTGTAACAATTAGCTAATTATTTAATTAATTCTTATTCGTACTGTGCTTAGGCTTGATTCCCAGCAAAAATTGTTTCGGCAAAGCTACGAGTAAATCAAAGAGTAAAATAAAATAGAACCTAGCATTATGATGAAAGGCTTAAGATTAACTTTTAGTTTGTATTTTGGCTTTGTAATTGTATAAGTCTACATTGTTATCTTTTTACTTTACTCTTAGTATGCGGGGCCAGATTTAGGGAGGGCAATTGGGGATACAGCCTCAAGGCCTCCATAAAAAACAATAGACTTCGTTAAAAAAAGTTAGTAATAAATACTATTAAACATCATCTCTAGATATATATTTTGATTGTTAAATACTAAAAAAAACTACTTGGCTTTACGATATATTACCGATTGAAAAACTCGACTGAATAATTTCGGGACAGGGGGCCTCCACTCCTTTGTTGTCCTGAAAGCTTCAGAACTCTAAAGCCAGTCCAGTTAGTGTGACTTACGTTTGTTAGCGAAAAGGCCTACCTTTGCCTTTTAAATGTATGTTATCTGAAGGCATGTACCAAACATGTAATGCAACAAAGTGTTTTTGAATAAAAATAAATAAAGCAATCAATGAAAGAGAACTAGTAACTAATATATTTTGGCAAGTTAAGACAAATAAAAACTTTATTTTAACGTAAAGTAATTAATTCGTAGTACTCTTATTTTTATGGTTGACGGTATACGTCCCACCACACTGCAAGCCGTAAATGCTCGACCCTGGCCCTAAACAATTGTATTTTCTTCTATTTATCCTGTAAAACATTACCTCACTTGATAACGTTCATTTCAACATTGTATTACGATTTTTACGCAAACATTTTAAAAATAAATTACTGCGCAGAAAAACAGAATTGTCTTTAATAATATTACCATAATTTCTTTTACGTAACCGAGGTGTTAACTGGAGCTAAATTATTGTACTTGGAGTCAGGACAAAAACTTAACACAATTATGAAAGTTGAAATGTGAAATATTTACGCTATTTTGTTTCGTAGATAAAGGTGTTACTTTAAATGTGAGTCTACATTGATACACCGTTTTACAGTGCCTTGGAGTGTACTTCAGTATAACAATTATACGAAGCTTTGTTTGAGTTGTTTGTTGTGTCTTAATTATTTATTAAAGTCCACCTCATCTTATAATGTCTATATTATAAGTTACAAACTATATCTTCTAGAATGGTAAACATAAGGCGTCCTCAAATTTGTAGACTTGTAACATGAACATGAATGAAAATCAGTGTGTGTGAAAAATGGTGTTATTAACGGCATGATTTATAGTAGAAACGTTAAGTAAGAGTTTGTGGTTTTTGGCAATTTTCCAAGTGTAAGAGAATTCTTATTCATTATACCTAAAGTAGAACTGACAAATCACAGCTAAGAGATTGTAACAGGAAGTAATCTATTTGACAATACGAAGGCAGCTTAGATCACTGTATGCGTAACTGGTAGATTTATTATTCGTAAATACACATACAATAC
Organism: Pieris brassicae; assembly: GCF_905147105.1. Classification (NCBI taxonomy): domain Eukaryota; kingdom Metazoa; phylum Arthropoda; class Insecta; order Lepidoptera; family Pieridae; genus Pieris; species Pieris brassicae. The sequence continues at coordinate 4,325,566 of NC_059669.1, forward strand.
ATGTAATTTCATAATGCCGAATATATAATTTTTTTTATCAATTATTAATAGGCCGGCAACGCACTCGCCAGCCCTTCGGCATTGAGAGTGTCCATGGGCGGCGGTATCACTTAACATCAGGTGAGTCTTGCCCGTTTGCCTCCAGTTTTATTAAAAAATATTATTACGATATTTTTCGTCACTTAGTCGTCATACGTATTTTGTATCACAGATTCTCAGGCTGGTTTCTTAGTTTTAAAAAAAATCTTACCAATTTTCGTTCTACTGAATATTTCGTGGACAAAATCCCCTAGTCACATTTCTACTCTTTTCTTACATATTTTTATAGAACAGATGACAAACATGTGTTGCCGGCCTTTTTGAAATTGGTACGGTCTATCTTGAAGGACCCGTCGGAACTACTTTATTGTACTTACATGGTTCGAACTTCTTAGATCCCATTTGTATAACCAAGATCCGTTATATAATGCTCACAAAATCTCTAGTCTAGTCTATTTTAGTACATAAAGACTTGTCATAGTCCCAGAAAGCGTAATGAAATTCATTTGTGTTTGAAACATTATGTATTCTAATCACATAGTCGCTATGTTGGCTTTGTTTTTTTAATTGGTGAAGAATGTTCTTTTGGTGTATTTTTGCCCTCTGCCCATCTGGTGTACCTAAACCTTAATAATTGAAGAATGTCTGAAGTAAAATCTGTTTCGTGGTTTTTTTAGTCGCATTTATTTAAAGATGATTGATTTATTTTATTAATACAAATAAGGCTTCTTATTTATATAATAGGTTATGGCGTCTTAAATAACAATGAAATAATTTGAGCCGTCTGTGAACAGTACCTTAGTGTAAAAATATTATCCATAAATACAAACGACATCTAGGTCTAAAGTCCCTTTTTCTTGAATCTGCAACTAATTAAGTAAAGAATTATGAACCTGATTCGCACCTTCTGAAAATCATGAGTTAATTCACTATTAGAGATGACCATAGACATTTATTATCTATATAATTTGACAGTCCAACTCTATGCCATAAAAATACGTAAGTTGTTGGCATAAAGGTCTCGTTACCAGGCCATAAATTAATTTAAAAAAAAAACGTGTTGTAAATATTATTTTCGCTAATTGTTTATATATTTTTAAATATAGAACTGCGTTTTTGAATACGTAATTGCCATTTCTGTTTCGGTGAAAATTGTAATCATGACAACCGACTGAATTTTTTTCAATACCAAGCGCGTCGTAACAAACACTTGATGTTGGCGGAATTCACGAGTGGTTTTTAGTCTGTTGGATATGTGAAATTATTTTCACTTTTTGTTTAATGTTTGGAAAATATTCCTAACCCTTTAAAGTGGGCATAAAACAGTAACCCTGTAATTAAAAGATTCTGTTATTTTTAATATCTGATTTTATTAAATCATGGTCAACCATTACATTAATTCTATGGAACGATAATTATAGAAAACCAGTCTGAGATCTGCTAGATATTCATTATGAATGTATACTTGTATCAAACAATAAATCTATGTACCTATGAGGTATATATATGTGTGGGTGTATGAGTATACCTACGACTTCAAACATTGGTAGGAATGATTCCATAATAAACCTAATATGGTTCATACCACGTTTTTAAATAAATAACATATTCTTCGTTACATTTAATTCTCTTGGCAATCAATACAAGACAAATGAATAGAAATTAAAAAAAATGCATTTTTGAGGTTATATTCTTATGGCAGTTTTATTTTCTCATAAGCTTGTGGACTCAATTAAATGTGAAATATGAATTATTTTCCCTCCCATTTCTAGAATTATTTCCAAAGATTCATGACATCTATAAACCAATACTCACCTTTTCTATTTCATATCTTTAATTAAAAATTGCCTTTTATCTTAGATTAGCTCTCGTAAGCACATAATATACCTAGATATAATAATCAAAGCGTTCTTATTCGAGCACTCGAGAAATTGAATTCCGCCGTCCGACAGCATCGCTGATTGCTTTGCCCTGATTCAGCTTTCTGGACCAGACTTCGGATATCATGGACTTCATTAAACTTCCCAGTCTTTTGAACGTATATAAACATATTCCTCGTTTTAGATAATTGCCTTTAGAAATTTATAAAAATATATTAGACATTCTAATGTTCACCAGTGCACCATGCACTTTTAATTATTTGGCAGAAATAAAAACAATTATTAAAGATTTTCAAATTTCGAACTGCTTCCACGGTTTCGGGGCGACCATAGTTGACGTTATAATCTGTGCATAATATTTTATCTCTGGACGTGTGGCGATAAAGGCGCCAAAGCGTTACAATTATATAGACCTTCTTGTCATTCAAAGAATTTTGTAACAAGTTTCGTGTTCTTGATGATCTTACGGCTCTTTCTACTAAGGCGTTTGTATTGACAAAGTGCTCTTTTAGTGAATCGTGAGTTGTTATTATCTCTTCTCATGACAATGACCGAGGTCAGTCGTAATTGGCGTAGTGTAGTAAGCACAAGTCTAACTGGTTCTAAAAATGGAGTGGTTCACAACAGATAACGGTGAGCATATTTAATTTATTTATCTAATCATTTTAGAATACATAATCTTTTGTGTTATAATAGGATGATTCAAGTACAATAAGTCTTTAGAATCTATGTATTGTTTATTTGTCCTTATCACTCTCGTGTCACTTTGAAATTAAATAAACGAGACAAATCATAATCTTACCTATGAATGATGTAGTAGCTATTTATTTCTCCACATACCTTATACATAACTGGCAAAATTTACCGCCACCATATTTCTGGCATTCTTTAATATGCTGTGAAACGTGAATTTTTGTCCTGCTTTTTATTCTATCTGTTACGAGACAGCAGTTTTCTTTACGTACATTATGCACAATAACGTGGGCAACAAATATGTCTGTGATCGACCTCGTAATCTCTCACAACTAATATTATTCAAATTGTTTGCAGGCGAATACAGAATTGAGTCGCTTTCAACGAGTTCGTTCCACGGTGCATTAAATGTAAGTATCCTTTAGTTGGGGGGTATTAGTTTACCGCTATAAGACGTCTGAGTAAAATAGTTTTAATTAATTATATTTTCTTAGAGATTGGCATAATTAATAATTATAATTTTAAAATCCTATTGTTTCACATAAACAAACTATTATGTATATTATATCATTCTTTTTAGATATCTGTGTGCCCTAATTGTTCCTTTATCTGGTACATTTAACTTCTAAATTTTCTTTGTACCTTGGGCACCAGTTTAATACTTTCTTGTTCCACTTTTCTGTTCTTCTTGCCATGTGCCGCCCATTTCAACTTGATTATTTCAAAAAATATGATAAAAAAAGATAAACACAATACGATTAAGATAATATTATTTATAAGGCTTTATATACAAGTATAGGTGATAAGCTAACTGTTCCAGATATTTTATTTACGGAAATCGAACCTAAGCTTCTGATTGTAGGTGCGTACTTGTATCTCTGTCTTTCACAAAAGATCGCTTAGTTAACTTAAATCTAAACAATTATTGTACTAATAAATTGTTGGTCAGCATTTAATGAAATCGTATTTAATAAATACAATAGTAAATAGGAATGACTTCCTTATTCAGTTTATGGTCGGTTAATTGCTTTATTGCCCTGAAATCACTTCGAAGCGCTGTTTCAAAATCCTTTTCCAGGTTATACGAAAATCATTCTGTCAAGACGAGAATGTAAGTATTGGATGTGGGATCAATAAAAATCCTCAAGCGACGGAAGAACTGCTGGAGTTATGCGCGGACGCAGCATTGGACGGTGTGTCCCTGGTCGCTGTTACCACAGGCACAAATGAAGTTGTTGCTGTAGCCTTTAACAAAATTCAGGTAAACACTGCATATTCCAGAGTAAACGTCACAATTAACATGGACCTGATAATCAAACGATTTTCGTCATTTGAAACTCAAACGAATTTATATATGAATGGTCACGTGGTCACGTGGCGTAAATGTCTTTGTTATACAAATTCCTTTCGTAGTTGGGTCATGGCGTGAAATCACGTGGCGGTTCCTTGCATAGTCTATATTAAGTTTCTTCCGTGTTAGGGACCTATGAGGGGAAAAAAGTTAAATTAGACACCATTAAAATCATGAGACTTGTAATATTAAAAATGTAATGTATGAGGCCCGCAACTGCTTGAAGTTAGACTAGAGAACTCTACCTCACTTCTGTATACATAAAATATCTTAGACAACTATTTTCAATCATGCAATAATATTTTTAACAAATAAGTTAGAGAATTACTAAAACTATGTTTCTTACTTCACTGTTGAGTTTTTGTACGATGACATCGGCACTTCTATTAGAGTCATAAACAAATCCAGTATGAAAAAATTAAAAAGTTTTGTTTTTGTTTAAATCAGCATTTATTAAGAAACAAGATAAAATAATCATGGCAAAAATAGTATCAGTGAGCAAAGCCTTAATTTGTACTGATTACTAGATATTTTAATTGTTAACTGAACACAGAGAAGACTACAAAATCCATAGAGAAGATTAATGTGTATTTTGGCTGAATAAAACTAAACTAAAACACGATGTATTTCTTAGAATTAAACAATCTGATTGTATTATACTACTTCACATTACAAAAGCCATAAAAATATAAACACTCTTGTTTTAAAAAAATATTATTTTATGCCCACAGAAGAGATTTCTTTTCGGTCGACTCTTAATTAAATATTACTATCAATCAAAGTGAGCTCAGCTCCTGATTAATTAATAAAATAAGAGATCATAAAAACAAAAGATGACGAAGGTATATTCTAGCGTGTTACAAACGTCGTCGCTTATAGTATGCTTGAAGTAAGTATGCTAGAATATAGGTTCGTCATCTTCGCTGTCAAAGAAGTGATTGAAAAATGTTATTTTAGCCTGCTAAGGTTTTATAATCAAGTCGTCTTCATCGCTGCCGTCTGTGCGTAACGGCTGAACACGTGGAAAAATTACATCTGAATTATCAGAGTTTTATGTGAACCTCGATCCCTTATAGGGAAGTGAAGGGGGATCCTGAGAAACTGTTTCTTCTTCAGGTGTAACCATATGACCTATAAGTAACTGTAGAAGCCTGGCTGTGTCTACACTTCTCGGAGATAAATTTCTTGCGGCAGCTAAACTTGCGTGACCATGTCATCGCGTATAATCGAATGGAACCTTTATCAGACCTTTATCAAAATGTGGACTGTCTGTGCTACATTTACATGTACATAGTTCTCCTATGTATATCAAAAATTCTTACAAACACGTCGTTACCTTTGTCGATGTTGCTTTTCTAAATTCCAGAGCGCCGATGCCGGCCCAATATCGTTATACCTTTAGTTACACATTGAGAGTTACATACTTCCAGAAAATATAATTATTAAAAGTGTTCTATCTTCCTAAAAAAATTAAACCTTTTTAAAAATGTCTCTCCGTAATAACTGTTTATCTTGAAATTTTTGGATTTGGAAGTCTGCAATTATCACACAACGAATTATTCGACGATACGATCCGATCACATAGAATTTCGGTTCACGCAGGTCCTGGCTTTCGGATGAACCAACACTGCTAAACAAGCACTAATCTTTTTTTTTATTATTGACCCATAAAACTGTCCGTCCTTTATCTAGAAAATAATATTTGGATTTTGCTCCATTGTTAACTTCTTTTGGTAAATACAGCCATTCTTCTCAGGTCCAGATATCGAGTGCCTCTGAGAGATCGTTCTTCGAAATATTTGCTGAAGAACGCTGTAAAGAGGACGCGTCTCGATCGCTCATACACTTCATGGCGAACGTTGATAGCAGATGCAACTTGTTTGAAAAGTGAGTAAGATTGAATTTAATACGAATTTGTACAATATAAATAAATAAAATAAGGCTTTATTGATGTACTTAGTTTGGAGTTTTTTTTGTTTATTCTTTGATAGATATATATTACAATTAATCAACTTGTCTCTCGACAAAGGCAATGTAAAGTGTTTAAAAAACGATAGAGTTGTGTGAACACTAAGTGATAGTGCGTATACGTCGATACGATAATGAAATTGTTTCAAATACAATTGTTCAACTTCAAATACGCCTAACGAGCGCTAGTTACATTTGCCATTTAAGTACTTATTGGTATATTACGTTAACAATTTGATATTCATATTTCTCTTCCCTGAATTCGTTAATAGCTGACTGTTCTTCCTTATCAAATTAAATTAAAAAAATCAACAACTTACACGTCATTAACTTATAATGCCTAAATAAAGTCATTTTTACCGAATTGCATTCAAAATCTGCAAATAAGTTTTTTTTTTAAATAAAATAGAAAGAATATTCTTATTGAAATCTCAGTTTATCACACAAAAATCTGTGAAAGCGGACCCATTTGCAGATTTCAGTTTAAACTTTGAGCACAGCTGCCTCTGCGGTCAAGCTATATTGTCCTGGTCGGTGCAGAAAGTTACAAATGCGAACTTCCGTGCCAAGTCGAATGTGAATTCGTACAGTATCTAAACAAAAACATAGCAAAGCGATATAGTTTTGAATTTAACCTTGATTCTCTAAAAACGAAAACATTGTGAGGAAACTAGCATGCCTTAGAAAGTTGACGGCGTGTGTCAGACAAAGAAGGCTAATCACCTAATTATTGCTACTATTAAAACTATTATAATCGCCTATTAGAAAAATAATTGATCCCGAAACAGTTACGAAACCATTCGAGGTCCAGGCCTAAAAGATTGCAGCGCTATTGTTTTTTTCTTTAATAACTAATAGTCATTAGTTTTAGCATATGAAACACGTAAAATAAAATAACAATAGATTTTTAATTAAAAACAGTACTTCAGCTCAGTTCAATGTATTCTTCAAGTAGAATTCATGTGAGTATACAAATGCGTGGAACATGCGTTTGAGCTGTCAAAAACTATAATTGTATACGATTAGTTACACCAACGTGAAGTTCATCTCCACTTGGTCCGGTTTTCCATATTTCTCTATATACTGCTGTATTAAAAAAAAACATTAATTGTAAAGGTTGATTTTTATTTGTTTTTAAACAGAAGTTGGAAGTTGCCATGATAAAATATGAAAAGATTACTACTAATTAATTAAAAGCTGTGTCAAATAAACATTTGCAGATACGGAGTCGACTGCAGTCTTGAAATAATGTTTCTAGCCACACTCAGCGAGCACAGGCACAAACATCTAGCAACACATCTCTGCAGTATATCGATTGAACTCGCAAAGAAATTCCGCCACGGTCCCCAAGCGCCCCTTTCGGTCGAGGATCTTGGACCAAATTATTCAATGTTAGTCCCTCGAAAACCTATCACAACCTATCCAAAGATTTGCCAAGCAATTTGGACATCGGAGGGCTCACAAAAAGTTGGCAAAGCTTTGAAATTCACTGTCCACTTGACAGTACCGCTCTCGGAATTTGTATTCGATGGAAATACTTACTCGGAGCGAATAGGAAATGAATCCGCATTCTGTGAAGTAGCGGCAATCGCTCTGTAATGAGTTTTAAAACTATAAAGGAGTCTTTAAGAAGTACCATCAATTGAAATCTGTTTATTTTGCGGATATGGAATGATTTTTATCATTGCAACTATCATTGATAATTAATGTAAAGATGATTCATTTGATAAAGTCAGAGATTCAGAGTCAGAGTATCACGACAAGACAACGTATAACATTTTCCGACATATCAACTAGTATCAAGTAAACTTATATTGTGCAGATAATTGTTTTTTTTTTAATATTATTTGGTTACTTCATGGAAAAAAAGTCTAAATAGTAGGATAAAAAACTAAACTAACAGTATTTTTGTAAAACTTTTTAATATGTATATAAACAAGAATAAAATCAATCCCTCTCCGAGCGGCGGCTCTGCATCTTCTACTGCATTTACAGTACCATGGAAAGTGATCAGAATAGTTGTTCGGATTAATACCTACATCTGAGTTTCATCATCGGACGTCGAGGCAGTATACGAAATTCCTCCTGTATCACCTCAACGTCCGCCGTTCGACGACTGAGCGTTTTTCAAGGCAATTTTTGCCGCGCTACAGCTATGTGGAACCAGCTGCCCACTGAAGTATTCCCGAACCAATTCGACTTAGGGTCCTTAAAGAAAAGAGCGTACCAATTCATAAAAGGCCGGTAACGAACTCGCGAGCCCTCTGACATTGAGAGAGTCCATGGGCGGTATCACTTAAAATCAGGTAAGCTTCCTGTCCATTAGCCCCCTGTTCTGTAAAAAAATACATATTTTGTATGTAAGAGAACAATATCAAGTAGAAGGTGGTGCCAGTTTTTATTAATATTAATGATATACGTTTCCTCTCATAGTAGTTAACACAAATGGAGTATAACTGGAAGAATTAAATTTTATTTTCGCCCAAACAGAACCTCTTCTGGTAGGTACAGAAGTATGGATGTATGTCACATTATTATAATGAATTGTTGTCAAATGAATAAACACATTTTTACTTTTATTTCATTTACATTGCTATATATGAATCTTAATAGTGACATAGCAATACTTTACGAAATTTTCTTTTGAACCTCTCCAATGACAACGGCGTATTTACAGAAATTCTTATTTCATACTTCAATGAACCATAAAATAAGGAATGTATGTATTTATTTTCAATATTCTTTGATTATTTACTGTCACTGAATAACTGAGGACGTAACTTAAATCCCATAGCATTTTCTTCTGATTATTTGTGTCGTAGGATTCCCGCCCAGACGACTAAATAAACTGAATAACATAAATGACACAGACAGACTGTATGAAACAACATTTCCAAGCATATATTTGTATCGTCTTACATTGTACAAGTATTTTCTACATATTTCTTGAAAAGTTATTTTCAGATCAAAGCGAAAAGCTATTGAAGTAATGATCAATTAGCCAGTATTCCTATCCTTTCAATAACTGCCAGTTTCTAGAGCCTTAACAAACGAAATCTAAATTATTTATATTCGAATAGCGAGATGATGTACTTATGTAATTATTATAAAATATAAAACAATCTTTTAACTAATCTATGTAAATAAATCTCTAATGATCGCTATTTTTTATATTTTTTATTTTATATATTTTTTCCTAAATTTTAAGTCCATGCAAACAACTGCAGAATACCACTACAGTCTAGACTAGGCATTGTCACAGATTATTATTACAAGCACACAAGCTAGCTCAAATGCGGATACTATTGTATTATTTAGTTTTTCGATCGAGTCGAGAGATTTGCGATGTACCTATATTAGTATAATATGGGCTATATTTTGAGGCATATTGTAGTCAAAAATGCTATCCACAACACCAATTTATGTATTTGAAATAATATAACTGTAGTGCGGAATAAATTATTTTAAATCCCGGCTGCAGGTTTCAGATCACATTAGTTAATAATTCAATAACCGAATTTGATCCGACAATATCCGTGTTTACTGAAGTACGAATTAAATCAATCTCAACGAGGTCTGTTCGAAATCACTTTGCATAGCTCTTGAAATTCAAATTGTGCAGTTCATATTGAGCCTTGCTATAAGCACTCGTTGCCATGGCGACCGCATTTCAGCAATTTGTATTCATACTAGAGAGAATTAGAATCCCTGTCCGTCTTCGGAGTCGAATCATTAATGCAGAGATATGTAATTGATATTAAATAATCAATTTCCCTTTATTCATTCTAGAGTGTTTTATTATTGTATTGGGTAATTTTATGACGTTTAAGTAAAAAAATATTAACCTTAATTTAGACTGAATTTTTTTTCGATTAATGATCAGATAAGCAAATATATACATTAAGCTACACAGTTTTGCAATTATTTCATAATAATTATTTAGATTTAAAACATTAATCCTTAGTCTGAAGAGAAATTTACTGACAATTCTATTGTTTTACTTAAAATAAAGTCTAATTATAGAATTATTAGTAAGATAACAATTTTTATTTGTAATTCAGACAATAAATTGGTTATTTAATCGATGGAGATCAATATTTCAAAACAAAAGCAATTGTATTATTTTATCAGATTGCAGAGCGGTAACACGGTAACTTTAATTTGAATTCACAGTGGAACAGTTTGCGCAAAACTTCTGTATTGTAATTTGTGACGCCAAGGTGAAATTTTGACGGTCAAAATCACGTATTGGTTGTATGGAAGGTTTTGGACTCAAACGTAAAGGGAGGATTCTCGACGCATCTACACTGCCTGATGTCGAGATGTTACATATATACAGAAATAGAAACACTTTGATATTGCTATTCATGATGCCATTCTACTCTGAGCGCACGCCGTGATTAAGATTTTTTTTCATGTACAATTAAATTGCATACAGTAAAGAAAACATTGAAATACCTGGCACGTCATAGAATTAGAGCTTCTTGGGAATGTAGGAAAGTAGGTGATAAAGGAAAATGTTAAGGATTTTACAAATTACTTTTCCTATCGATATTATTATACTAGCAATGCCCTGCGCGTAGATACTGAACTCGTGTTAGTGGAATATCTACTAAGTCAGACTATAGATAAATTTTTGTTGTCATAATAGTTTTATTTTACTTAGATTTTTAAGCTTTTAATTACTTACTTTCAGATTATTAGATACACGCTTACATTCATAATCTAATCAATATATAATGTCTACAATAAATTACATAAAATGTCCGACGCTATTAAATTGAATAAAAAAAAATTATTGCAGGACTTTTTTGCTATATACATTGTTAAAAATAAAAAGAAAATTCAAAATTTAAAACTTTCTTCTGTAATATTAGAGAAAAGATTTAAGTGTCTTAGAACTTCCCTATACACAACATTTGACGTAGTTTTGTTTTGTGGCAGTAAAATAATTAGATGTTCTGAAGTTCCACCTCATCATGGTTGTCATGGTTAAATCATTCATTTTGTACATTTTGATACGATCAATATTATATTATAATATAGAGTACAACATTTTTTTGTTCTATCATCGATTGTTTCCACAGCACACGTGATGACAGATTTTTTATGGATAATTGTTTCACACCTTGGGTTATATTAGGTCCTTACATATGAAATTGGCGTTTTGTATGGGACGAACTTAAAGTCGAATATTTTTAAATATAATATATTTAATTAATCAACGTATGAACCATTATTTTTTATGCACTTTTGCCATCTCATATGTAGTTCATTGATCCCTTTACTAAAAAAACCAGTCGGACGGGAATAAATAAAATCTGTGAAGGCGATTTGGACTGCCCCATCAGAGTTAAATTTTTTCCCTTGCAAGAAGTTGTCCAAAATCTGTTGGAGCAAGGTCCGGGGAGTACGGAGGATGTCTTAGACATTCCAATTGAAGCTCTTCTAATTTGGTAGCCGTCTGTTGTGCAGTGTGTCGTCTAGCGTTGTCGTGAAGTAGAAGTGGCGTGGAGCGATTGACCAGCCTAGATTGTTTAGCCGCTAGCTTTTCTATCATGGTGTGCAATTGCTGACAATAGACATCAGCCGTAATAGTCTGGCCAGATTTGAGAAAACTGCAATGAACAATACCGGCACTAGTCCACCAAACGCTTACAAGTAACTTTTTTGAGGTTAATTTTCGCTTGGGGCAGGATTTGGCTGGCTGGCCAGGATCCAATCATTGCGCTGAGCGCTTCCGATTATCGTAAAGAATCCATTTTTCATCACAGGTAATGATTCGGTTTGCAATACCTTCATTTTTGTGCCGGTTCAGTAATGTAACGCAGCAGTCGACGCGCGTTTGCCGGTTTGCTTCAGTCAATTCGTGAGGTTCTGACCTTTCAAGCTTTTTAATCTTCCCAATTTGCTTCAAGTGAATTAAAACAGTTTTATCACTAACACCACAGCCTGCAGCTAACTCGGACGTGGTTTGAGTTTAAATGAATGACGGTCATCGAAGCACAAATACATGAGTAAATAGCTGTACACATTTGAATTTGAAATTCCTAACCAAAGAGGAGGTATTCGAGGTCAAAGTGGCCAGTACGACAAAACGCCAATTTCATATGTAAGGACCTAATATTATTGCATTTTTGTTAGGATCCCTATTTTTTTGAAAACATAATATAGCTTATGTCACTCAGTGAACATGCAGTTCTAATGGTGAAATAATTTTTGAAATCAGTCGAGTAGTGTTGTGTGAAAAGATTACAAACATACGTACAAAACCCAAAGTTTCCTCATTATACTAGTATAGAATATCTCTTTAATATCCTAATTCTTATTATACATATATATTATTTAATTTTTTTTTGTAAAATGTTTTATATATGAAACATCAATGACATAAAAGGTAAAGCCGTAGACTTGTTTAATGAGGCAATTTCGAGAGATTGCTTTGCTACTATCATTAGGCCGCCTATAACTTTGATTGTCGACCGTTTGATTAATTAGTCCGAGACAACTTGATACCCTTACATTAATTCCTACTTCTCATATAAAATAATATATTGTTGGTACATAGGGATCTACTATTAGTATATACTGTACTTTCTATAGTTTGTTTACAACTTATGTATGTATGTAACTGATAGACTTTAGTTTCTTTATAAAAGTTAAGTTTATTAATCATGTAAAGTACATTCTCCTTTTCGCAACGTGAAGCCAAAGCAAATATATAATAATAGACAATGTATATACTATATTAAAATAATATATAATATATATATACAATAAAAATGTATTAGAATAGAATTAACTGAAATAAAGCATGCCTTCTCAGAACATTGCTGTGCATAACAAAGATCCTTATTGTAATAAATTATAACGTGTTACGTGTAAAATATGAACATAAGAAATGCAATAAAGATTTGACTTAGACTTTGTATGACACTATGTGTTATTTTATAATATAATTTTTATTTTGGCATGTTTTTGTATTCCAAAAGGGTCGGGCTTCTGCGGAATAATTTTTAATAACTGTTTTCGTCTAATAAAATCGTGTGTGGATTTATAATGTTGCTTTTTTTTAAATTAATTGCAATAATGTAAATAAATGTTGATATTTTATAGTAAAAATATATAAAAACGTAATTAAGCTGTTTTTATTTTATTGATTTTATATAATCCAACTAAGAGATAACAAATCACTATATGGCGAGTAAATATTGCCGGCCGGTTACTCACCTAAGGGATATTTTTTTAAATATTTTGAGTTGTATGGTTCATAATTTGATCTATACGCAAATTAGAATAAGTATGCCATACAGACTAGAATTAGCGAGCTGCATAGCAAAACGTAGAAAAATAAGTTTTAGTTATCATAATATAACCACCCGTGTGCGTTACGCGTGAACCGTAATTTTATACAAATATTTGGTGCGGATGTATTTAACGTAGTCGTTTTATATTTTGTAAAGCTACAGTACTCGAGAAAGTACTTGAAAAGCGGCTTCCCCAAAGTCGTTGGATATTTGAGCTTTTGTAAGCTGTCTAGCTCGCTTCTGTGAACATTTCAAATACGATAAATCCTTACTACGTCACTGTCTTATTCACACAATATATCTTTGGAAAAGTGCTACTTGAAAAAAATGTCACCACGTCAATAAATAGCACAAATATTGTCGTATATAATAATACGTAATATCTTATTACGTAGTTTAGTTCTGCAGATGTCTTATAATCCTATATTTCTCAGATTTTGTTCTCCAATCTGAGCTTATATCATACAAGCAATACGCGGTTACCGCGGTAAAAAGTTACTAAGTCGGACTATAGATGTATTTTTTCTATCATAAACGTTTTATTTTATTTTATTTATTTACACTTCGTTACACTACAATATATTAACATAATTAAATCAAAAGGAGGGCAACTGGCGGCCTTATCGTTTACGAGCGATCTCTTCCAGGCAACCACTGTGAGTAAAGAAAAATTAAAAATGTATTAAATTTATAAGATAGGCAAGTAGTGCAAAAATACATGTTATACACATTTATTAAGACAAAACTAATCAGGAACAAAAAAAACTAAACTAAAAAGATGATACATTAAAAATAGAAAGTAAAAAGACACATAAATCACGATAATTTAAGATAAGTCTCACGTCAGTTAGTAATTAAGAACATAGTTAGTAAGAAAGTTTTACTTAGTTTTCTTAGATTTTAATTACTTCCTTTCAGATTATTAGATACACACATTCATAATCTAATGGATATACTGATTTTACTTTACAACGAATATATACCTAATGCATTTTTAAATTCGTAACGTAATTTACGTAGAATGTCCGATATTATTAAATTTAAAAATACTGTTCAGGTATTGAAAAATTCTTGATTTCAAGAAGGTAATGAAAGAAATGTTTTTAATAATTCCAGGAATTTTTAGCTTGATTATTATAAATTGTTAAAAAGAAACACAAAAACTCAAAATGCTTTGTTCTATAATATTAGAGAAGAGATTTATTTGTAGAACTTCAGTGTCTTAAAACTCCTATAGAAAGTATTTTGATGTTCCGACCAACAGGCCAACATACAATTGCATGGATAAATCATTCATATTGTACATATTGATACGTTCAATAATAGAACAACATTATTTTGTTATATTATCAATAGTTTCCACATCACATGTGATGATAGATTTTTTATGGATAATTGTTTCACACCTTCGGTTATATTTGCATTTTTTTAGGGATCCAAATTTTATTGAAAATATAATATAGCTTGTGTCAGTCAATGAACATGCAGTTCTAATGGTGAAATAATTTTGGTGAACAACATACCATGGGTAAAACATTCTTTTTGTAGATTGATACATTCTATATAAAACTGTACAACATTTTTCTATTCATTGTTATATCATCAATAGTTTCCACAGCGCACGCGCATTTTTATTAGGGATCCCTATTTTTTTAATGTAGATAGTATAGATTGGATTTGTAGAACATCAGTTACATTAAATTTATTAAAGTCTATAAAATTAACTTTTAAAATGAAAAAGCAGAACGCTAAACTTCAAATACTTTGTTAATATATTACAATGTGTATAGTAATTTCCAGCTACGGGCTTCTTCTATATAATCAATCAAATGCAAAGTCATCTCGTTTCAGAAATGCATGAAAGTTCATTAAATAATCAAACATAAATTGCATAGACAATCTTCATCAAATATTTGACATTGTTTACAATTAGATTCAAGTTTAATTTACGTGAAATGCGACACTCAGTTTATTTGTTACATCCAATATCATACAAAATTCTTTTAACTTTGAACTAACTATAAAACTGTTTTGTTACAGATTTATCACGCTGTGAAATTAATGAAAACACTTAAATTAACAATAATAAAATCGCTGTTTCATATCATGATACCCGTTCATATTTTCACGAAATATTGTCGTATACGGCGCATTGGAATAACAAACCATTAGGAACGCAAATAAACCTTCTATCAGCAAATTTATTTTCCTCCTCGCGGTCTTTGATCTATAGTCTTTGAACTAACAAGCAGAATAAATATTTCTCGATAAATGAAGCGACTTTTTCCACAGGGATGTAAATAACGTATATCTAACCTGGAGGGCTGGAAAGCGATCCACTATTTTCCCTTTGAAAGCGGCACAATAGCGATTGTCGGCGCTTATTGCTGTCAATATAGGTTTTACTAAGGCTTTTTAGTGATAAGGAAAATGTATTTTGAATATGCACGTTTTACGTGTTTGGCCTTTTAGGTGAAAATGTTTGAATACACGCAATTTTCGTGTCTGAAATTTTACGGGTTTAAAAAGATTTTTAATTTTAGTCACTGGCATTTATATCCAAAATAATCTTTCTTTATTATTGAAAGGACGGCTATAATTTTGTTATTGCAACGTATTAACTATTATTTTTAATTCCAATATAACTTGATGATAAATTAATACTTTTTTTTTAAATCTATGTTAGAGAGCACTGTTGGCCTAGTGGCTTCAGCGCGCGACTCTCATCCCTGAGGTCGTAGGTTCAATCTCCGGCTGTGCACCAATGGACTTTCTTTATATGTGCACATTTAATATTCGCTCAATCTGTGAAGTGAAACATCGTAAGGAAACCGGCTTGCAGACGACACAGGAGGCTGATCACCTACTTGTCCATTAGATTGACAATTGATCATGAAACAGATACAGAAATCTGAGGCCCAGACCAAATCATATATCATATATATGATTTCGTGTGGGCCAGTTGAGATATATATGCATATCTCAACTGTAGCTACAAAGTGACTCTGTAAATAGTGAGTGGAGATTGATGTGTGTCTTATGTATATTTAAAATATATAAAAATAAAAACCTTGCCAGTTGTTTTTACGTGTCCACGCGCATCATAGATACATTAAATTTTGGTATGTAGAATATTGCAGTCTAGCATCCAATGTCATATTAATTCGTCACTGAACTTCATCATCCAGATAAAACCGCTAAGAACATCCCACAGTTAACTCATCCATAAAGAAAAGATAAAAAATCACTGCTCATGCGGGATTTGAATAAAACCGAATGGTTACCGCACTATAAATACAAATGGACTAGTCTTCCCCTACTTGCCACCCTTCGGCCAAAACGTCAGTAAATCCCTATAAGCCCCTCCATATGGAGTATCTCGTGAATAAAACCTAACCTTACTTTACGCATATTGTTATTTATGTTCTCAAAACCCGAAACAACTGGTACTGGTCAGCTCCGTACATAAATTATTAGGTTTACATTGTCCATTTTGAGCAATAGGCTTCCTTTATATTTTCTTTACTTCAAAAAGGTTTGATATAAGTACTAGTTTCATATATTCAACGAGTTTTTATTACGTTTAAAGCGATCTCGTATGTTCATTTTAAAATGCTATAACATTTTGAGTATACAAAAGCCCGTTTGAACTTATAACGTGCCATATTTTATAATAACGATAAAAGCGTTTAAATCGTTCTCCGTGAAATATTCGCACTATTTTCCGAGTTATATTCATCTTATATGAACATTAAAAACCTCCACATATCGTAATTATACAGAATCATTTGGAATATCAATATTTTTGCAAACAGTTTATAGGGGTTCCATAATTAAAATCGGGGTCGTTGACCGCTCAAAGGTCATTATGATAAATCTGACCTATCAGCTGTTTATTGATATACGTGGCGTATAACTTTTGGTTTTATATTATTTGTGGTTTTATTGCATTGTATGATTTATGTTCATCCAAAATTCGGTGAAATGTCGCAAAAAACGAATAAATTACTGCTTTTAAATTATAAAAAAATGTATAGATTGTTTTAAAACGATTCCAAAAAAATGGGTATCAGTTTTTATGATATTGTTGGAATTAGATAATATTTGTGTATTTAGGGGTCCGAGCATGCGTACCTAGTAATTGTATGTTTACTCACATTTTTGGAATCTAATTTATTACGTGATGCTCTTTTTTTATTTACATTCGGTATTCTAACTTTTGTATTATTTTAAAGTGTTTCACTCATCCACACATTTCGTGGTATGATAGGTATTTGAATCTGGTTTTTTTTTTCAAAATTATTTTTGTTTTTAACTTTTCGTTTACAAACGGTGAAGTTAATTTCGATGCCATGATTACCTACTACGTACATTAGGGCTGTTGTAACCCTTTGACAAGGACGAATTGAATTATTCACACCATAATTTTAAGGTAAGGTGCAAACATCAAAGTGGTTCAATGTTTGTATTTGCCCCCGGCGAAAGTTACTGTGATTCAATTATTTAATGTTAAAACAGAAATGGCTCCAGAATATTAAATTATGTAATGCGTAATCTGGCCCCGTCTGGCTTACATTACAAGATATATAGTTACATTTTCTCTGTACGAGTTAAGAGAAAAATATTTGTTTAACGAGATTCTAAATTAGGCACATGAATTTGTTGTTAGCGTATTTAATATAACAGATATGTTATCAACATGCCAGCGCTAATATATTTAAGTCATATACTCAATATAAGTTGTAGTTTGTTTTATTTAAGTAATGTTCGATCTCTTTCCATCATAACGTAAATACAATTTGATAGAAAAAGCTAGCTAGTTAAAGAGACTGATTGAGTTTTGTTGTGTCAAATTAAAGACATGTGTTTTTAAAAGTCTAATAACAGTTTTGCTATCGAAGACCATCAATCTAATAAACGTTTTAGAAAGTAAAACAATAATTTCTAATTTTAATCATAGTATAATGTTAGTTTATAATTGTTTATTAAAAAACGTATTAAAATATATTTTTAATTAAACCTAAGGCATTTTTTAATATATTTTCTGGTAATACTGAACAAATTCCTCCGCAAGTTTTCGTTTTCTTATATTGACTCTCTTCTAAATTAAGGGTAGGTATTTTAATCTGTAATTTTCGCGACCTCTTTTCTTATTTACTTTGCACCTTTTCCAGGGATTCAATTAAATGGAAATTCCATTCCCGATGTCGAAGGGCGAGTAACGACAAATAGCAATTCAACTTATTTTCGTGTATTCACTTCGATTCCCAGCGAGATAATAATTGTTTAGAAGAGGTAGTTAGTTAGAAAAAATGGTTGATATAGATTATTAATAATTTCGCACTGTATTGCAATAATAATACAATTTATTTATATTGCCAAAACAATAGGTAATAATAACTACACCGACCTGCTTAGAGTGTGGCGCAAATGATGACACTTCACAGCATACGTTGGGGGATTGTCCGCAGTGGTCTCAGCTGTGTCATAATCTTTGTTTTATGGTGGGTACCCTGGTTTGCTTTGTGCTGTGGAATAAATAGTCGGCAGTGACAAGGTATGGAATGCAGTGGTATCCTTCTGTGAGTAGGTTATGCTACAGAAATAGACAGCAGAACGAAAGAGGTAGCGCTTTAGGACGAATCCTACCTCAATAGGTCCATTGTGCGTAAAGTCCTGGCTAACTAAGCCAGCCTAACTCCTTCCAGAAGCACAGAAGTCTCCTGGGCACCTTGCAGGCTTCACGGAGCGACCTCACTGTTCCGAGGATTTCTACACGTTGCTTAGTCACAGCCTCGCATTCCAGGACTACGTGGGTGACTGATTCCTCTGCGCTGAAACAGCCTCTGCACAGGGCCTGTCTGGGTCTGTCGCGCCTAGGACATAAAGATGTTTATTAAGGAGACAATGACCCGTAATTGTCCCTATCATTGTTTTCAGATTTATTCTATTCAAGTTTAGAAGTTGTTTGGTAAGCTGTCGGTTGACTGCTGGCAGAGCCATTTTGGACTGTCTGCAGCCCGCACCTTGTGACCAACGTTGATGTTGGAGCTCTGTGGATCTCTGGCATACCCAGTCTCGCACCTGCGAGAAGGATAAGGGAAGGAGCGGATACGGACCTGCAGGCCTCATCTCCGAACCTCTTCTCGCAAGCTCATCGGCAGCATCGTTGCCAAGTGATCCACTATGTCCCTTGATCCACTACAGGGTAACTCTGTTTGTCAGGGTTATTGCCTCCAGTGCATCGTGACACTCCAGTATCAGTCTACTGTTGGCCTTTTTGCTTACCAACGCCATCAGCACAGACGCACTGTCGGATACGAACTTATTAATTCCTAAATACTAAAGTTATTAATTCCTAACCGCTGCACGGCTCTGGCTGCTTCAGTTATAGCGACACATTCGCACTGAAAGATCGAGCTGTATGTGCCCAAGGGTAGGTGCATGTTGATATTGAGATCAAGAGAGAATATGCCAGCTCCAGAGCCACAGCCTGTTTTTGAGCCATCGGTATATATGCGCAGCTCATTCAGGGGTGATCTATCACATTCCTCTTCTCTCATTTGCACATGGTATCTTCTGTTAAGTATGTTCTGATTTGCGATCCTATCACATGGAGCGGCTAATAGAGGTTGGTACTCTATCACCCTGTTAAGAATCGCTGTGTGTGTGCTGTAGTGATTTTTGCCCCATAGATCCAGCACCTTCAGCCTGATGGCAGCCAGTGCCGCCTCCTGCTGTATGTGTAGGTCCAGAGGCAAAACTTGTAGGGCTATCTCCAAAGCTGCAGTAGGCGTTGTTTTCATGCAGCCGCTTGCAGCGGACAACGCAAGAATTTGGAAGCGTCCAAGTTTGATTACTGCCGTTTGGAGCTCTGTTATCGGTCACCAAACCAGGGCTCCGTAAGCTAGCATTGGCCTGATTACGGCAGTGTATAGCCATAAAGTAATCTTAGGCGATAGACCCCATTTCACGCCAAGCATCTTTTTGCATTGGTAAAGCGCAATCGTTGCCTTAGCTTGTATTCCAGGTGTTTATTCCAGAGCAGTTTACTGTCTAGAATTACACCTAAGTACTTCGTGTTTTCTTTTAGTTTTAATTCTGTGTCGAAGAGTTTTGGTCGGGCGGTCCAAGGACTCTTCGGTTAGTAAAAAGGATCAGTTCTGTTTTTGATGGGTTGACAGATAGCTCATGTTGACTGCACCATCTCTCAATCAATCTGAAAGCCTTCCTCATAAGGTCACATAAGGTACTTTCAAAGTTCCCGGATACAAGGATTGCTATGTCATCCGCATACCCCACAGTGTAGAGATTGATAGCGTTGAGTTTTATGATGAGCTCATTTACCACTAGATTCCACAGGAGCGGCGAGAGGACACCACCCTGTGGGCATCCTCTACTGACAATACCGCGTGTGGTGGTAACGGTGGTTCACGGTAAATTGTATAGCTCGTTGTCTTAACATGTTGTTGATCCATTCTGTAAGGGTCGATGGTACTCCACATGTCTCGAGTGCTCTGGTAATGCTTGTGAAATTCGTTTTGTCAAAAGCACCCTCTATGTCAATAAATGCGCCTAGGGTTGACTGCTTTAGTTTCAGGGAGTTGTCAATGCGAGATACAACGCTGTGTAGTGATGATTCAGTTGATTTGCGGGAACTATAGGCATGTTGATTTGGATGAAGGAATTCTGATAAGGTTACCCGACTGCGTATCTCCAGGTCCCCCAACCTCTCTAGCGTTTTAAGAAGGAATGAGGTGAGACTAATGGGTCTGAAGGATTTTGCCTGGGTATAGTCATCTCTTCCTGGTTTCGGGATAAATATTATTTTTACTTCCCTCCATTTCAGAGGTATATAGCGATGTGCTATGCAGGCTCGGAAGACTGAGACAAGATAGTCTACTATTAAGTTCCCACTCCATCTCAGTAGACCAGGGAAAATGCCGTCCAAGCCGGCCGCTTTAAATGGTAGGAACGAGTTGATTGCCCATGCTACCTTTTCATACGTGATCATTTTGTCTGCTACTTGCCAGTCCGTGCTGACCGTGGCTCTTTCCGAGTAAGGTTGCCATGACTGCTCATTAGCAATTATACAGCCTGGAAAGTGGGTTGCCAGAAGTAGTTCACAAGTTTCTTCATCTGTTTTTGTAAATGTATTGTCAGGTTTTTTGATGCAGCCGATCCAGTGGTTTGTCACTTTAGACAGACATGATTTCACTCTGTTAGCCTGGTTGTTATTTTCGATACTAGTGCAGAAGTGTCTCCAGCACTCCTGCTTCCTAATACGTAGTAGTTTTTTGAATCGCCTTCTCGCGATTGTATATTTTTCCCAGTCGGTTGGCAGCCGTGTGTTCCCTGCTCTGTTGAAGAGCCTTCTGACTTTCCGACGGTGTCTCTCCAATTCGGGGCACCACCAGTTCTGTTTGCCACCCTGTCTTGGTATGGTAAGCGGACACGACTGCTCATAGTTTGTCACGAGTAGGGACGTAAGTTTGTTAACATGTGTGTCTATGTCCTGTACATCTATGGTTGTTGGTATTGTTTGTTTGGCTACTTCTGAGCTGAACAGTCTGGAAAATTTTACTGAGTCAGTTCTCCGAGGTATTCTTCTTGGTTGTGGTTTTGGTAGATCCCCTTTGATTGCAAAGCGGATCCACCTATGATCTGAGCAGGATAACTCGTTGGACACGTGCCAGTCATGTATGTGATCTGACATACCTGCTGATACCATTGTTAGATCTATTATGGTTTGTGCGCGCGCGTTAACAAATGTTGGTTCTGAACCGCTGTTGGCTAGGATAAGGTTATTGCTGAGTATAAAATTAAGCATTTTCTCACCTCGTGCGTTGGTTTTGGCATTACCCCATAGCAAGTGATGTGCATTGGTGTCTGCCGCGATGATGAGCTCCAGTTTTTCCCTCTCACAGTATTCGGCCAGGAGGCTTAGTTCTGGAGGGGGCACGTCCTCGTCGCCCGGTAAGTAGGCCGACGCCAGGACGATGTCTGGATACTCGTTCCTGGGTAACCTAACAGCTGTAAGGTCCCTTGAACATAGTTCGCTTATTAGTATTGCTGGTACATGTTTGGGTATTATAATGCAGGATCTTGGGTTACTTACGGAGGTGTCCAGTAAGGTTTTACCGCCGGTGTTACCCAGTCCACATATCTTGCCATTCCTCATCCACGGCTCTTGGATCGCAGCAATGGTCTTGGGGTTGGTCTCCAGCAGTCTGCGCAGGGAAGCCGACGCTGTTTGGCTGTGCTGGAGGTTTGCTTGGACAAAGTCAGTCCGGCGTAGGGGAGGAGCGCAGACAGCTGTCGCTGAGTTCACTCCCCCCTGTCTCCTGAAATAACTCATCATCCGAGGTTAGTTGTGCCGTCTCCATGGGGGTCTCGACTACTCGGTTGTCCGCGGTCTTCCCCGTCTCAGACGTGGGAGGCACCGGCCCCGATGTCGCCGTCCCCAATGTACAGGCTGTTGTTTGAGGTTGGGCGGGAGTTACCACTGAGGACTCAGGCGGGTGGTGGTGGTGTGCGGTGGTGTTATTGATCCAGTCGGAGAGGGTACGGTCCTGGGCGCAGCCCGGCTTGGCGTAACCCTAGTCGCTTCCCTCTCCTTTGGAAGCTTAGACGCTGCCCGAATAGGTGCATCTGTGCGAGTTGCAGGGGCATCACAGTGTCGTGCCACTGGTGACTTGCACCGTGGCTCGTCCTGAGACGCAACCCTTAGGTTTTTGTTAGTTGGCGCATTTTTAGGTGCAGCCTTGTGTTCGTTATTTTGTTGAGCCTCTTTATCCATGAGGTAAAAGGAGATATTTCACCGTCAGAGCTCTCCACCCGCCACGGAGTCCTCAGTCGGGGACGTCACCTACTCAGCAGGTAGACGCCAGAGCTACTCCTTCGGTATAGAGCCAGGGCAGACAGACGCGTCCGCACGCTGCAAGGAAGTACGGAGCTGTTCGCATCCCGAGACGATGGAGCAAACTCACCCCGAGTCCCATGCTGCGCCGACGCCCCCCCCCCCCACACCCCGACTCTCGCTTGGTAGCCCTCTTACGGGATACCGCAGCCGGTTGACCAAGGGTAGCTAACCCATGGCCTCCCGTGAGAGGAGAAATCCGGACCAAAGAGGTGTGTTGTGTGCAGCGCACAACTGTTAACCGGCGCACTGCTACACTCAACCACCAGGACTCCTTCATCCCCCCGTACGGGTCCCCGCGCACGGCACAAACACGCGGGAGGTCATTTACTGCCCACCGTCCTGTTGTTTTGGACGATGAACTTGCAGGGACATGACCTCTCCATCCCTGCAATGGTTCGCCTGGTGGTTTTAGTTGCGTCTATTACATAGGGTAATAGACCAAGAACGGGGTCGGCAACCTCGGGAAGGTTAGTCCACCAGACTTGCCTTGGGGATCTCAGCGACTTGCGCTACACCCAAGACTACGCCTCCCTACCCATCAGAAGGATGTGGTAGGGTGGGCCTACACCCGTGCTACCATGCAATGCAAGCAAGTCGTACTGGGAACCGTAAAAGCATGAGCCCAAGCCCCCCCAAAGGGACGACTAGTGTGTTCTGCACCGGAGGTTTTTGAGTGTAACATGCCGTTGAGGTTCCGGTAGAATGTGACAGCGACCCCAGAGCCTCTGTAACGCGGCTTTGTAGGAACTACCCGAGGTGGTTTTAGTGCGTATTGTTCATCCAGTCTCTGAATAGCAGAGATTTTGAGACGTGGGTCGAGTCCCACATACCCTGCAACTTTTGAGGGCAGGGGATGCGCAAATGTATATTTATATCATGATACCTTTTCAGTTCAATTAAAAGTTATTTGTACCCATAAAACATAAATATAGAATATCTATCGCATGATTCACTATAAACAAACAGGGCCTTGATTAACCCGTATGCAAAATACATCTTGTAGGGCAGAGGGTTCAGCCCTCGAGGGCGCTGTTAGGAAAATTGACGTAAAGCGGGGAAAGTAATGAAGTTAAAGCTGGTCGGTGAGATATTGAAACAGGTTGGGTCGTAAATATACTAAGTATTTCGTAGAATATTATAGGAAATTAAAGCATGGTCATGGGGAACTGTTTATAAAAAAAATTATCTATTTCTATAGCAAAACATAAGTGATCAAAAACAATGTTCCAGAAAAGCGTTGATAGTGTTATTGTTGCTTGCGTCGAGACGATGTATTTCTGTACTTAGATTGTAATCAAAAGAATTATATTATTATTAAAAATTTAAATTATTTTCCAAATCTATAGTTGCGTTTGATCCTCGACTTTTTGGCCACCCTGTATATTGTCAACTTTTGTATATAATAAAAATTATCTTTGACGCATTTCGGTCATAAGTCAGAATCACACAATAGTTTATTCTAAATTCAAAACTTTTCAGTTAACGAAAATCCTCTAAAGTACAATAGAATAATCAATAGTCATAACATGAATTGAAAACATTGAAAAATCAGCAAGGCATTTTTTTAACGTCTCATTTACAAGCTCATAAATCTTTGAGTAAAGTAATGGCTTCTAATCCATCTCCATTTAACAAAGGATCTTATTTTTATCCTAATTTACTTTGCAGTGACAAACACGACCTGCTAAAATGGAAATATGCTTTCACAATATCTTAAAAATTCCGAATTTTCGGCACTTAAACATTGAGTATTCCTTTGAGGAGAGACCTATAACATTGCTTTTAAGATTTACGTTTTTCATAATCTTACCATATACCTGAATGAGGTAAGCATTGTTTACTGCGATAAGCTTTGTTTAATGCCAAAATATTTAATAGCAAATACTTAAAGCACCATTACGATTACATTTTCATGTCACATGTTGTGTTATTAGTACCAGACTAATGCTGGTAATAACCAGAAGCGTTTATTAAGAAAACGCTGTAGATCTCTTCAAGAGTTTATTTTTTAATAAATTAACGAGGAATTTAATTACACTAAAATACGCAAATCACGCGCAAAAATACTGTCACTAATTAGTTCAATTACGCGCAGTTCACACATTACTTTTTCCCTTGTCTTCACCATATCTTCGATGTTAATCTTTTGAAATCGCCCTCGAAAATTAATTAATTTGTCGCATTTTCGCCCGCTTATATAATATCCCTCGGAAAAATTTTGAACGATGTTCCAGAACTTTCTAGTCAGGAGTAGTATCTACTGAGTAGCTGGTCTATGCATATCGCATAATTCTAGATGTACGTACTCTTTATCTCTTTCATCGCTCCGTATCATTCTGCCTTTGTCTTACACCTAGAAAATTCTCTCTAGAATATTCCTTCATCAAAGGGATATAACCAGTCCTGATAACGCTTGAAAACTGAAACTGTACCATATACACGTGTAGTTAACACTTGGCCTGCAACAGCCTGAAAAAATGTTTCAGCCTCCTGAAAACGAGAGTAACTTTATGCAATTTACATTTTTGTAGAATGTGACGGACCCACTCTTGAATCAGCTACAAAGCACATTTAAGCTTGCTGATAACGTCTAACTAATGCAAATTTTGAGAAATATTGCAGTCAACCCGTCTTCGTAACACTCTCAATATAGTATATAATATATAGCCGTTAGTATATATATAGTATATACTTCATACGTTTTTTATTATATAATAATAACATAGGGCATGTATGGGTCATTGTTTTATCATTAGAACCTTTCATTAAATCAGCAGCAATATCAAACACTGATAATTTAAATTTCCCAGACAGAGTTAGTAATTAATTTGGATAACTTATATAAAACAGATTAATTATTCCTCAGATTCATGAACCCGATTTATTTTCGAAGCTACAGAAGCTAATGTTAACGAGTTGTAGCTTTTGTAAAACATCTATTAAGCTCCTAGTACAACCTCCCTGCTCCCTTAGTTATTAATTAAATATTATTAAAAATATTATGTTTGGTTGTTAAGCAACTATTTTTATGGAAATTTTATATGGACAAATTTTCTTTTTATGGATATTGGATCCTTTCTATATATTTTAGAAAAGGCATGAGGTTTATTGCAAACGGGCATGATGGCTCATTCGATGTTAAGTGATACCACCACCTATGGTCATACAATGCCAGAGGGCTCGGGAGTTGCAGGCTCGGCCGGACTCAGTTTCTGCATTTAGACTCTCAACAGGTCCGTCGTGCGTAAAGTCCTGGCTAACTAAGCCAGCCTAACTCCATTCAAAAGCACAAAAGCCTCCTGGGTACCTCGCAGGCTTCACGGAGCGACCTCGATGTTCCGGGGATTTCTGCACGTTGTTCACAGCACACAGTTTGCACGGCATCGCATTCCAGGACTACGTGGGTGACTGATTCCTCGGCACAAGGGGCTGTCTGTCGCGCCTAGGACAAAAAAATGTTTGTTACGGAGACAATGGCCCGTAATTGTCCCTATCATTGTTTTTAGAGAAGTTGCTTTGTCAGTTGCGGGGTTGACTGCTGGCAGAGCTATTTTGGACTGTGTGCAGTACGCACTTCGCAACCATCGTTAATTTCGGAGTTCCGCAGATCTTTGGCGTACCCAGGTGTGCGAGAAGGGCAAGGGAAGGAACGGATTCGTGCCGGCCTTTTAAGAATTGGTCAATCTTTTCTTGAAGGACTCTAAGTCGGTGGGCAGCACATGCACATAGTGGTGGTTCGCGGTAAATCTACCTTAAAATACGCTTATTTGTGGAATTTCACATTCCTCCTTGACGACCGATGAAGACCTTCTTTCTTCTTCTTCTCTTTTCTTCATTATTCTTCTAGACTAATATGTACGCATTAGATAATAACTGTATTAAAACATAATTTCATACGGGATGGGAATATACACGCATACATACCTAATAAATCCCAAATAACGATAAACAAAATAAATGTCCATAATTAATTGCAAGTTCGATAAACGCTTAAGTGCTCTTGGTGTTTATAACAATCTATGTTCCAGGATATATCACACTTAAGATTATCTAATATTTATATGTATATGGTTTTTGTAATAGGAGGCAAACGGGCAGGAAGCTCATGGCCAAAGCCGCGCCGACTCGCGCACCTGATATTAATTAACCCAGAAGGCTCGCAAGTGCGTTGCCGACCTAAAATAAAAATACCTATACTACGGGAGATGATGATGATGAATGATTTTTATGTACACCTATTGGTTGTACAAAAATTTATGCGGTAAATGTAGAAGGCTATTAAAATGTTAACTCAACTTTCACAGACATTATTTTAAAAAAATGAAGTTAGGCGCAAGCCCCAAACATGTCCATGTATGACGTCACGGGTTCTTATCGACACATGGAACCTCCTATCTAATATCAGCCAATATCCGATGCGACAGATGTTAACACAATTTTTTTAGTTCCTCTGTTATATCAAAATTGTCGACGGAGTTTTAATTAAATTTCCCAACCGTCCTATTGGTTAAAAATTCGTTTCACGTAGACTCTTAACTGCGTAACTCAGTTATAAGGAACCATTTACTAAAAATCTGTATACACTTTCGGTAGAAATTTAAAATACAATTAGGTTAATGCATCTAACATAGTATATAGTAATTGTATATGCACTAAAACACTCACGATCCCATTCAATATTATAGTATTAAACGTTCTTTAATATAAGACCTGCAGTACTAACCGGAATTTTGAGAAACGTTTCGATTTACAAAAATATCATTTTCTACACTATGACTCGCTTTTAGATTATAAAAGATAAGATATTAAAGATTTAAGAAGTGTGAGTCTCATTTTATTATTCCATCCACAGATCACCCATGAGACGCGGTTTATGTTGTTGATAAACTACTGTTGGCACATAGCTGGTGAGTCCGCTAGTAGGGATAGTAACATATTTCGTTATTTTCTAAAAAACTCATTTAATTAAAGAAATCACTACCATTACGTACAATATGTTACAACAATGCCGCGTTTCTAAAAGCAATAACTGCCATCTATTGATTAACATTTTGACTTATTAAACAGTAATAAACAAAAATAATGTATTTCAAAAATATGAAGATAAAATTTATCGTAATTAAACCAACATAACCGAGCACTCATTAATAGAAATTTAAATATACATTTACATTACGTCATCGAATTAACTTTTTAATGTGATCAAACTTTATTTCAACGCTTGTACTTCGACTGGAATAGGAGCCCCTATATAAATAAAGCGTCCCGTTTTCTCATTTTCCTGTAGTAAATTAAGTAACAGCCGTTAATCTTTTTTAAGGAACTACTCATACGGAAATGGAAGGAAATGAGCGTATAGCCATTAAACCTTAACAATAAATTCTCAACTAACGATCGGTTCCTGTTTTCTGCTTACGGATAGTGCATTTACATAATATATGACAATTTTGCGTTTGTTGTTCATTCTTAACACGAATACGCGAAATGTCAAGACTTTTTAAGATTCCTTAGATATAGCCCATACTTTACAATACAAATGTTTTTAAGTCAACGGCAATGGATAATTGCGAAAGAAATTTATCTAGAATTGGATAAAAAAATACTTTTTGTATGACAATCAAGGTTTGTAATATTTAACCAAAATCATTCACAGAATTTCTATCCAGAGAGAATCGATTTAATATACTAATTTTGGAAAAATGTATGATTCAATTCATGATTATTCGACCAAAACTTTATAATTAATATTAATTTGATGATGTTATAATATATTTTACTAATTTTATGATGTAGTGATAAAATATTATAAGAATTGACTACAATGATATGATTTATAATATAATGTATTTTGTAAATTCTATTTAAAATTCTACCTTTTAATCAAATAAGTGGCAGATTATGCGAACTTAAGATTATTTTGCCTGGAAGAGATCGCTCGAAAGCGATAAGGTCGCCCTCCTTTTCATTGAATTAAGTAATTTTTTTTAAATAGTGTAATGTAACGAAGTGTTAATAAATAAATAAATATTTTTGTAACATTTTATATAAAAGTAGTATAGTGAGCAGTGTTGGCCTAGTGGATTCAGCGTGCGACTCTCATCTCTGACGTCGTAGGATGGATCCCCGACTGTGAGCTAATGTCCTCTCTTTCTATGTGCGCATTTAACATTCGCTCGAACCGTGAAGGTTAACATCGCGAGGAAACCGGCTAGCCTTAGACCCAAAAAGTCGGCGGCGTGCGCCAGACACAGAAGGCTGATCACCTACTTGCCTATTAGATTAACAAACGATCATGAAACAGATACAGAAATCTAAGGCCCAGACCTAAATAGGTTGTAGCGCCATGGATTTATTTTTATTAATTGGCGTTTTCGTACTGGCCACTTTAATCACGATGTTCTCCTCTTTGGTAAGGAATTCCAAATTCAAATTCGTACAGCTATTTATTCATGTATTTGTGCTTCGATGACCGTCATTCATTTGTTTTTTTTTTCTGTTTGCGTCACTCATTTTACAAAATAGAAAACTTAAAGTATCGCATTATTAACGAGTACGAGTTCCGCCGTGACACTAGTGCTGCGGAAACGACTCGAAGGGTGAATGATGTGTATGGCGGTCATGTTGCAAAAGAAAACACAGTTCGTTTTTGGTTCCAACGTTTTCGTTCAGGAAATTTCGACCTGTAGAACAAGCCCCGTGGACGGCCTGAGACCCGAGTTGATAATGATGTATTGAAGGCTATTGTGGAAGCGGATCCATAGCAAACCACGTCCGAGTTAGCTGCAGGCTGCGGTGTTAGTGATAAAACTGTTTTAATTCACTTAAAGCAAATTGGGAAGATTAAAAAGCTTAAGAGGTCAGGGACCTCACGAATTGACTGAAGCAAACCGGCAAACGCGCGTCGACTGCTGCGTTACATTACTGAACCGGCACAATAATGAAGGTATTTTAAACCGAATCATTACCTGTGATGAAAAATGGATTCTTTAAAAATAAGTAAATTATTATTATAATTAATTACTATAGAACCCGACAGACGTTGTCCTGTCATAACTATGAATATTGATTTCGAATGGTACAATTAACTAAAAAAAATTTTCAGAAACAAATTGTTTATTACTCTAATACTTTACGATATACAACATTTTCGTTTGTTTTTCTGGCGCGTATATGAATAGTTTTGTTGGTATTACGACACGGGAACAGGCGACATATAACTGGTCACTAACCATTAACTGCCCTTGAAATTTATTTATGGACACTGCAAATGCTATCCGCACTGGAAATTGTAACCGTTTAAAGTCAAATTACATGTCGTCCTGAATAAAAATGCTTGAAAACAAAACGTCTTCGCCTTTATACTTCCCTTTCAAAATTGTGGCTTCGATGAGGTTTTTCATTAATTTAATCACCGCAAGGTGAGTGCCACTACATAGTGGTGGCTGATATATAATGATTACTAATCCGATCTTACATCCAAACGCCATAAGGTTACATCAATAAAGTTTGAATTTTAAAAGCGCTATGCACTGAAAAAACAATTGCTACCGTAAATAAAGTCACGATTACTTAATATGGTGGTTAAGTATTTTTAAATTTTCAAATCTTCCGCGCAATTTTCTTAAATATAAAGAAGACAATAACAAACACAAAAAAAATATAGCGAAATCGGTCCAGCCGTTCACGCGTGATGCCGTGACCAAGAGAAATAGGGATTCAGTTTTAAATCTATAGATTTATTTAAATTTATCAAACCATGTTGTAATACCAAGTGTAATTAACATTTTACAATGATTTATGACTATTTTGACTTAACTATTCATGTCTATGTTAACACGGTCATGGATCAAGATAATTTATAAACTACAACAGCCCACAGACGCATAATGTATACTGTTTCAAGATGTACATAGTAACTGACTGATTGATTCATTTTTAGTTTTTTTTATAATTATTGTCACCTATATGGGTTTCTTTTTCTATGGTATTGTCAATTTAATGTAGTTTTCATATAAATTGTATTATTGTTCAAAACGTACATGGAACAAAAGTTATGAAGAATTATACAGAAATTTTCAGTGATAATTATACTACATTGAAGTCATAAGTCGATGGATTAGAAAGATTAAGGCTTTACGAGAAAATAAACGGTTGTTTCCACGAAGGATATTAAAATGTGATGAAAATTCCTTTATACGTTCCATTACACGGGGAAAACACATAGGCCGCAGGCATTTTTATGATAAACCAATTTCGAGCTGTGTGAATAAATATTTTTTATTTTGAGCACTTGTATAATAAGGGTGGGAGGGGAATCGTACCTACAGCGTGAATGCGTGAATTTGACATTCTGAAATTTACTTTTATATATCAAAATATTTGTATTAAGCAAAAATAATTTTCCTATAAAAATATTTACGAATTTTAATTAGTATTTTAAATGGGACTGCCTTTCATACCACTTGCCTCGCCTTTCATGCTACGTTTGATATGTTCATATATGCAAAAGCTGCTTTTGCATTTAATTTTGTTTGAAATTGGGTGACGGCATTTCTAAGTGGGTTAAATGTATTATTGAGATAATTTTTGAATTTTCAGAAAACGAACTGTGTTAATGTATTAAAGCCTTGAAAGAAAACACTTTTTTACCGGATTGAAGCTATTTATTTTTATAAACTTATAATAATTTAAATTTTTTCCAACGTTTCCAGGGACAGGCTTTGACTTAGTGTGGAATCGTATAAACATAACTGTTATCCAGGGAGATATTAACGGCCAGATCTTAATTTATAGGTATAACGAGTACTTATGTTCGTCCCAATTGTGCAACAGTCCCCATAATTAGCGTAGCTCTTATCGGATTATGACAAATGCACTCTCGAGCCTAAAATAAGCATAAATTTAGAATGTACGCAATATAAAACATGTTGAAAGCAATAAAGGCCACACTTATGTATTAAAAGCACCAACTTTTGCCACGTTTAAATTATTTATTACGGCGAGTAAATCAACCCATATTTTTTGTTATTATCAGAATCAAAAATCATGTCTGTAGCAAGAAAGCTACACGTGTATCTTATTCTAAAATATTTGGTATTTATATTTCTGTGTGTACCAGGCCAATTGCCTTGAATTTTCAGTATTAGCGAACATGTAACTTCGTAATAAATAAATTCATATGTAATCACACGTTGAAATTGGGCCAATTTTTGTTATTAATCAGCAAATATACTAAGTCTGGCCGTAAATACTGTTACAATTGAAAATTCACAAAATATTACATTTGAATTTAGAATCTGTCATTTTTCTATGATTGTTCATTGGGCTTTCTCATTTTGGCGCCACAACATTGTACAATATTTTGCGATATTAAAATGGAATATGGTGATAAAGAGAACCAAATCGCTGTAATTGCATTACACAAAGTAGGTATAGAGCCCAATGCAATTTTGAAAACTTTCTATACGCTTGGTATTAGTAAAATGTTTGTATACCGGGTTAATAGTACAACGAGACCTCCTCCACGTAGTGTTCGTACGAAAAAGGTGGTCAAAGCAGTAAGGGAAATAATTCGAGGAAATCGTGTCCGATAGCAAAAGATTTTATCTCGGGAGCTGAAGATCACCTAGAACCATGTGGCGTATTTTAAAAGGTGACTCAGAACTTGTAGTCTATACGAGGCGCACTAGTAATTTCATAACTGATATTTTTTAAAAGAATAGGGTGGTAAAACCGAAACAACTACTGAAGCGGTACACAAAGGAAGGTCACACAAAAATTTTGTTTACGGATGAGAAAATTTGTACAATTGAGCAACATTTTAACAAACAATATGACTGAATTTATGCTCAAAGCTCTAAGTAAGCTTTCCAATTAGTCGACAGAGTGCAACGTGGGCACTATCCGACTTCGGTAATGGTTTGATGGGGTATTAGTTATGAAGGAGTGACTGAGCCAAACTTTTGTGAAAATGATATCAAAACATCGGTACAAGTGTACCACTGCCATACCATTCTTGAGAAGGTAGTGAAGCCCCTAAACAACACCACGTTCAATAACCAAGAATAGTCCTTCCAGCAAGACTTGGTGCCGGATCATAAAGCTCGGTCTTGGTTGGAAACGAGCGTTTCGGACTTCATCAGAGCTGAAAACTGGCCATCGTCTAGTCCCAATCTTAATCCTTTGGATTATGATTAATGGTCAATTTTTACATTTAGAGAGTACGGCTTGCTTTAAACGCCATGATAATTTGGAGTCCCTTAAAAAACAATCAGTACGATTGGTAATGAAGAATTTTCCGATGGAAAGAGTGCGTGCTTTTATTGATAACTAGCCTCAACGTTTAAACGACTTCGCATAAGCTTTTATATGATTTTATATTTATGTATTAAACTAATACACTGTAAATTTTATTTGCTATAGTTTTTTTTTCTTTTACAAATTTCATTTATTACTAGATTAGGTAAATAGTGGTGTTTCGTTACTTCCTTTTTATCGTTTAATAATAATAAATCATAAAACTAAATCTTTTACTGTTCTTATGTTAATAAACAAGAACTATAGGTTTTTTAGGTGTATTTAATTATTAAAGCCTCCCCATAAAAAAGAGTCCAATGGTGTGGGATCAGGTGACAGCCACCGTAATAGGTCGACTGATAACGAAATATGTATATGATTCTGTAAAATGTCACTTAGAAAGAGGTAATGTAATGCAGTGAATAGTTTTTAGGACAATAACCAAATAAATGACAGATTTTAATGTTGTGAATCAAAATGAATATTTATGCCGATGCTATTTTGTCTCAAACAAAAAATTATAATGCAATATCATCTTAATTATTACGGACATATGAATAAAAATAGACAATGTTGCTGTAGTTTTCACTCCGTAATAAAAAAAAAAATACTCGATATTTTTTTCAACTTTCATAATGCATACCAACCCATAATGGATTTTAAAACTTAATGAAGTTGAAATTGATATGCAAATTTAAATAAAAGTCAAGTAATTTGGTGGATAAAGTAAAAGTGGCCATAAAGATACGAAAAGAAAATAATACTTCTCCCGGCTTAAAAAACCCCTAAGGTTTACATGATGATAGGTATGACAATAGGTAAGGATAATTTAATATGGTTTTTTTCCTTCATAAGTTTAACATAACATACTGTCGTTATATATACGCAGAGATGCTTATAGAACTTACAGCCTGCAATGATAATCAAACATACGTGTAGTGCGTACCTATTGACTTCTAAGGTGGCCAGAACCATGCTATAACTTATGGTCGGCGTTATAACCTGACCTCTGAGGTCGTTCGTACGAACCTACACATAAAATTTTAGAAAACCAAAATAAACATTTATCGATACACAACGCAGAAGAACAGAATGCATAATGTATAAAAATAATCCATTTTAGCAACTGCTC
Organism: Pieris brassicae; assembly: GCF_905147105.1. Taxonomy (NCBI): domain Eukaryota; kingdom Metazoa; phylum Arthropoda; class Insecta; order Lepidoptera; family Pieridae; genus Pieris; species Pieris brassicae. The sequence continues at coordinate 4,360,154 of NC_059669.1, forward strand.
AACTTACAACTAACAAAAAACTGACAGATTTTTTCTATTTGTTTTATACAAAGCAGAACTTTATATTTATGTATATTATGTGTGTATGCCGTGATGTGTCTGAAACACATCACGACTGCTAATAAACCAAAAAACCAAACTGGGCGAGGCGCCATCAAACTAATTGTAAGCTCCTTGCCCAATCATTTTTTCATTACACTCACCCTTGTCATATTACTGTGGACCAGACAAAAACTCCTTACATTAATGTTAAGGAATTTCGAGAATTTCAACATTCCCAACGAGGTCGATTTTGTGAACCTAAGGACGTCAGACACGAAGTTCGATCACCTACTACCATAAAAAAGTATTGACATCTTTTCAACAGCGGTAGTATATTATTATATTAATTAGGCTCTAGGTTCATAACACCACCATAAAGATTAACTATCGTATCAGTCAAAAGGTTAAACGATCACTACGAAACGAAGATGTAATTTCTTCTTTTAATACGCTTCAACTTCATTCACTGACTCCCATTATAACCCAAGACTTTCAAAGCTTTTCAGTTTTAATAATAGCGAAACGTCAACTGCGCTTTTCTTACAAGGCAAGGGTCGTGTAAAGAAACTGGCGTTTTCTTTGTGAAGGTGATATTTTAATACACGCCTACGCTATTGTTATCCGTACCACCCTTTATCATTGTTCATAATCATGACAGCCAAAGTCGACCTTATATTTTAGAATAACCCTGACTTAACACCATGTAAATAAATATTAATAGTGGTTTTAAATCGTTTAATAATAAAATATGTATTATAATTATCGTAGTATATCAGTGTAAACCAGTTTCATTGTATTGTTATTCTTCGTAAGGCTTTTACTGTGAATAGTATTCATCGTATTTCTGTCTATTCAGAGGAAAGGGATGTTTGGAGCGATGAAAATACATTAATTTTCTTCTATAGGGAAAATGGTTTACTTATGAGACGATACGCGTTTTGTTGTAAAACGAATAGTTTTATTAATGAAATATTTACCTACTCTTTGCCTTTAGAAGTGAATGCATGGCGTCTGTATTGTTTCGGTGTGACAGGCTACTTGAATTGTCAATGCACGAGATGTCCTACATGCATCGTTTGAGGGTTATCCGTTCTCGAACAAAGGTAGTCCCTTTCGGAACTGTCTGTTAAAACTCACGATTACTTTTTATAACTTAGAAAGTTATACATTACCTACAGTTATCAGAATTATACAGAATTATCAGATTACAAGAAATTGTATATTTTATGTCGTCTCTCACTTCTTGCGCTCTATTGCCTGATCTATTTATTTTATCTCATATTGGTTTCCTGGAAGAAATCTCTCGGAAGCGTTAAAGCAAGTGGACCTCTTTTTATGGAATTAATTCAATTAAATTGTACAACTGTAAATAAATAAATAAAATTGTGCTAGCTAGGTATGATTTATCATTGCTTGACTATGAATATAAGAAATATCTAATGTCTATCAGCACATGATTGATTGATAGTTCACATTGACATAATTATGACGACAATCTTAGATGTAATTAAAACAAAGAAATTCCGTTCTATTTTCCTTAAGCTTGATACTGAATCGCTTGTCGTTGATTGATTGATACTAATATAGTTTTCACCTATTGTGTTGTTGCATAAAAACCTTTCGGTTTATATGCACGAACAGATTTTAAAGCGACTCCTGTACTCCGTAAGCTGGTGAGTAAATCATAAACCATTTACATACTATTTCAATATTGTTAGGCATCTTATGAAATTAATTTGACACAACCAAAACTGGAATATTTAGATATTGCAGAATCTTCATTGTGTTTGATAAAAGCGTTTAATTTCAGCGTTCTGGGTCCTTTGTTGTATTCAATAAACGCAATCAAATCGAAAAGACGAAGGCTACTATCAGCAAAATAATTTATATGAATCTAATTTATTATCATTAATCTCCACTTTATTGTGATCACAAAATGAAACAACGTTGGTATAATTATTACTGATTATTTTCTTAATATAAGTAGTCTGTTTCAAACCCTCTCGACCTAAGGTTTGATCCACGGCTATGCACAAATAGTCTTTCTCTCTATGTGCACATTAGACACTCGTACGGTGAAGGAAACATCGCCACAGACCCTATAAGTCGACGGTGTGTCAGGCTCAGAAGGCTGGTTGATCTTGTTTATTAAAAAATATAAATTATTACGAAACAGGAATATAAATCCGAGGCCCAGACGTAAAAGGTTGTAGCGTGACCAGTTTTTTTTTGACCTATTTGTCAAAAAAAAACCTTCAGCTGAAGAAAACAGAAGCGGTACTACGTAGGATAAATTACGTTTGCTGACAGTACAGTATTCAAATAAAGTAAGGTTATCTCCAAAACCGTAATACTATCATCGGAAGCCTATTTATTTCTGATATTAAATATAATAATCAAAAACGAAATGAAGGATATAAACATTAAATTAATTGTTACCGTATCTAAAACCAATATTAAATGATCAATAACTGAAATTTCATACCCTTAATATCATATAAAGTTACTATGTATTTACAATCATTATGGATGAAAATTATAGTGAGTGCCTTTTGAAAGTGTTTGCATTTCTTGACAGAGAAGTATGAAAAAAATACAATGAAATTCGATAAAGGCAGATAGATTACAAGTGACTGAAACCCGAAACACAAATATTAGTTTGATGCTTCAAATGAATGCTTTTATCCCTGGTTGGTTAGGTTACGTCATAATCCCATTTCATTACAGTCTAATTTCTGCGTTATAATTAAAGAACTCTTTGTCTCTTTTCACCACATTATTTGATAGAAAGAGACGAAAGATATCTCCAATAAAACTTACTGATTAAACACTTTCTAACGTTATAAACAAACATTGCGGTATTACGCACACATACAAGGGCAATATACTGGAAATTAATGTTCGGATTTCATAGTATTGTCTTTTGTCCTTTGTTAGCTTTTACACATTAAGAAAACACTTTTTTTTAATAACCCATATTTCACATTATCTCAAATATTTTTTTGGCTTCATCTACAAATGCCAAAGTGCTAAACAAGATCAGCGCGCTGTATTATAAAACAGATGTGATGTTTTACTTCTTGTAAAAAAATTCTAACCGACGCCAACAAAATTAATTTACAATTTGGTTCGTCCATACGCATTCGTTTACCCTTAACCAAAATTCACGTACTACTAAACGATTATTACACTGTCGGGAAAATTACGTAACCGCACACATGTTTAACCGTATTTAACTCCTTCATAACCATTATAGCGAAAGCCAAGCCCGCATTGTCCCAAATTCTAATATTTCTCTCGATTCAAATTACTCGTAACGTGTACTCGTGGATAACATACTATACTTGAATATATATTCTAGAGTTATTTGGTTTCAACGTACGTTTAGGTATCTATAATAAAAGGATAGCTTTAAAAAAAAGCTACTTTCAACAATTATAATAAAGTTAAAACTACAAGATTTTTAAATACAAAGACAAAAATCATATTAAATGTACACGCGTACCATATCTTCGCATGCAACAAATTATAAAAAGCATTTTAACTAACGACTCTTACCTCTGAGATCGTAGGTTCAATCCCTGGCATTGCACCAATAAATTTAATTAACGACTCTTAAGTCTGAGATTGTAGGTTCGATTCCCGGCCATGCATGGATTTTCTTTCTTTGTGCGCATTACATTCGGTTGAACGGGTAGGAAATCATCGTGAGGAAATCATCGTGAGGAAATCGTGCTTTAAGCCCAAAAAGTTGACAGCCTGTGTCAGGCACAGGAGGCTGATCAGTTACTTGCCTACTACATTGACTAAGGTTCATAAAACATTACAGACATCTGAGGCCCAGAACTAACTAGGTTGTTGCGCCACTGATTTATATTTATTTGTTGGCTTGTTATGACACATTATATCTGTAAAGTGTGTTTCAATAGCCACATTTCACCGTGTTTATCAATTCACGTGAAATTATTAAATTTGATACAGTTATACCGCAATGTTTGTTTAATTTAATTTAAAATACACTCGTAATATCTTCGGAAATTTGAAGGCGAAATATTGTTTTGCAAAGACAGTATATTATACGTATGCATTTACGAGTTACTGCCGCCAGCCGAGTCAACTGTAGATATAGCATATTAATTATCAATTAGTTATAAGCTCTTGACAATTAGCAGTTGATTAGTAACGACTGTTAATCATCGTAACAAGCGTAAATGTTTAATTGAATCAACTAAATATTGTATAACTGCTAATTTGGTATTATTAAGATTATTGTAATACTTATAAACACTAATATTAGACTTTATCTGAAGTTACCTACTTATCTCATTATATTGGATTTATAAAGATCATTAAAAAGAGTAGCGAAGTTTGCCTGTGCATCTCGCCCGGTATATACCCTTGATTTGTGACTGGTATAATAATAAGTTAGGTAAAAGTTAGAATCCCTACATAGTTACTTATAAATTAATTTTTATTTAATCAGTAAATTAATAAATCATTTGGCTTTCCTGCCATGGATACGTTACTCTTCGGAATCATTATATAAATTAGATACGTAAAATTAAAATACTTATATTTTAAAAGTTCACTCCCTTATATTTATCTCTATAATGATCTATAATATCCTATTTCGAATTTTCAAGATATTTTGTAAATACTCTTGGGCACACAGAAGTTAGGAGGGGATCAGGGGTCCATGCTTTCAAAATTCTAACGTATTCTTGCAAACATTGTGCCCGACCACCCGCAGTTCTATAAACCAGAACGAATAGGACGATGTGAGTGGGGTCCTTTCTGTGCCAAGGTCGATGCCAGATCAAAATGGCCGTTCACAGCTTTGTCATCAACGGTTGATGCGTGGCGAGATGCCGATAAGGCTTCGCTGTTATGTTGTCCTGTCTTTCACGATTGCTAGAAGTGGGTATACATCGTAGTGAGTCCCAAATAACCCTCCACCATAAGTCACTCGTAACAAGATAGGCTAACGAATTTCTCAACGATAAAAAAATAAATACTTCAGTCAGACAAAGCGCAGAGGTGATGAGACCTTGGAGAAACTGAACGTGGTGTGCACAAAAGACAAAAGATTGCGTGGCCCATCACCATCCAGATGGAACTGGATGGATGGATTTTTTAAAATAAAAATATTTGAATTTTAAATTATCACAATTACACCAAGAACCGAGAGCGGCTGTGTAGTACAAAAATTGGTTTAAGATAACTTATGTTTCATTATTATTAAACACTTAAAAGGATTAAGAAGCATTTGGGCTCAGTGTTTTTTTTCGAATGTCAAGAATTTCCAAGTGCGTGAATATTTAATTTTTCCAACTAAGAGGGGCATCGCAAAGCAATTTAAAAGTATTCGACCCCTTTTAATTTTTCATTATCCTAAAAGCAATCTCTTATCCCTATCTTATCAAGCTTAAATAGGATTTACTGATAACAAGCTATTTTTAACTTAGTATTGTCTTTTGTTAACATAGCTTTTACACATTTAAAGAAAACACTACTACTGGATTGAAATTTAAAATTATTTAAAATAATTATAAATTTATAATAATACATAGCTTCAGTCCGGTAAAAAAGCGTTTTTTAACTTAATATATATCTTAACAGGTATACGACATTCCTCATTTAGTCTAAAACTACTTGAAAAATCGTCTCTTCGTCGTCGAGGAAGACTACGAGTATGCTGCGCTATGACATCACGCTATGACAGAATTATCGCGGGCGAAACCGCATAACTGGTTATAAAAAACCATATATAGCAAGTGCTGTCAGTATAATAGAGATATTATGTCATTACATTGAAATTGACGCTTTGTCGTACTGGCCACTTTAACCTCAAATATCACCTCTTCCGCGCTCTTGGCCACTGCTGCTTCACGACACCGCTAGACCACACACTGCACAACAGCTACCAAATTAGAGGAGCTTCAGTTGGAATGTCTAAGACCGCCGTACTACCGTACCACCGCACTCCGCGGTTACGTTACAGTCCCGTTCGATTGTTTTTTTTAGTATAGGGATCAATGAATTACCTATAAGATAGAGATACTTTGATTAATTAAATATATTTTTTAATCAACTTTTTGTTTCTCCCATTCAAAACTCCAGCTCCATATGTAATAACCTTATATATATATAGAAAGTTTTTTACATTTAATTTTAGGTTAACCCTTGTCGTGTATAAAAAGAAGGATTTAGCACAACTTAACATTGCGAAAACAACCGCTTATATTGTATTTGTAGGCCCAAATCTGACGTGAAATTACAAAGTTTAACATATGAAAATAAATGTTACATTCGGGATCGTTGGACAGGAAATACGAAAATAAATCAACTCATATTATTACACATGTATTTCGCTTTTACAACTTTGTACAAAACATTCTAATATTGGATTACGCACGGTCGTTTAACAGTATTTTGGTAAAAGCTTAAAATAACATTGCAAGCGAGTGTTAATTAATATTTATAGCGTATACTCCGTTTGCACCGAAGACTCGTGTCTTAGTGCTAAGTTTTTGACATAGTCATACTTAGAACTAAGTCTCTAATAACACGCAAAGCAGCATCTTTAGCATCGGTTTCTAGTTATCAAATTTTCCATAGAACTAACAATAATTATAAGTGCAAACGGAAATTGAAAGCTTAATTTTAAATTCTTATTTTATAAAAAATATGAGCTTTGGCACACTATTCTTTAGCTAACCAAATATCTGAAGTGCAGTCCCCTCCAGGGTACCTGAAAAAGAAGATGAATGTCATCTAATAAGTTGCTTTTTAATCTATGAAAATAATCGTAAATTATTTTTCTCTATTCATGCCATCATTGTAATTATCACTGTGGCTTATGGATTTATGTGAAAATAATATATATTTACATAAATAAAAATATAATATATACGAAATAATATACATCAATCTGATTCCAATTAAAAAAACTTAACACTTAAATTATTTAACAAGTAATATTGTTCAATGTAAAAGACTACCTAATTTCGTGAGGTAAAACCGGGCCATTAGGTTCATCACCAAAATGCACAAGAAAATCTTCATCTAGCTTCAGTCCTCCGTTTTCGGTGTCCACATCTATTTTTAAAATCCATCCACCCTGGAAAAATATTGGGATTAGGAATTTCATCTTAGGAGCAGCGAAGGCAAATTCTGTTCAAAGCAGAAACATTTTTTAGTTCAAAGTTTACTACATCATACATAGTACTAAATCTACTGCATATTTAACAAAATATTCCATCTAAAATGTATGACAGTGGAAGTAAACATAAGTGTTTCACAAGTTACATTAAATTTTGATAAACTCAAAAACTACCACCAATAAAGGGTTTCCTAATACTGGCTTCATTTTATTTAATATATTATATTTTGATTATAGTTGAACATGTCGTAATAAAACATACCAACGTATGTACCAAATTCACTGCGGTCAAATGCGAGTTCAACATAAGAACATTTTAAGTCAAATGTATGCCCAGTCTACGCTAAGAAAGTACTTTAGTACTGATGGTACTTTTTCTAGTTTCTAGTCTCACCAAATATCACTACGAACTACATACCTATACTCGCTGTACACATTATCGATTAATGTAATGTTATTGTGTTTTTGTGACTTAGCTCACTACAATACCATAAAATAAACATGACATAATTAACATGTTTGGTATGTTTACGTGACCTATTGATAAAACAAAAAATAGTTTACGAAATTATATAACTTTATGACAATAATATTTATACGTTTAAGATTATTTCGCTTACTTCACGATTGTTTATTTTTAGCTCATCTTCTCGTTGTTTATAATTTTTGCTTTAATTTATTTATTACGGTGTTTTATATTTATTATTTTCTTAAGTGGAACGAAATTTAAATAAAGAATATTCACAGTGGGAAATATACGTGGAATTCAAATTTGGAATATATTTTATATAATACAAAGGAAAGCACATAAAAGCAGAGTTAGCTTTATATTAAATATAAGGAATCCGCATAACAGGCCGCCTGGGTCTAAAGTGCCGGTATATTACAAATAAAATACTTTGTCTTGGACCTTTGGTTGTGGAGCTGCCTAATGTTTAATAAAATGTCGGAATTCCACATTTCACCAAACTAATGTTCTTTCTACATATTACGTTGCTGGATAGCAATATTGTAGAACAGTTTATTTTAGACATCTCTTAAATACATTCGGATTTTTAAAAACATTTACTACGTGTGTGTGTATTGTAATAATATTCCAATGGGAAATAAATAATCCTTGATATTTATTCACTCGCAGATCATGCAGGTGATCGAACCTCCGACTTCAGAGATAAGGGTCACACTCTGAAGCCACGAGGTAACACTGCTGCTGTACACAATCTCCAGTGGTGAATTATGATTATGTATCTAAAGAACGATGTATACTGGTATTTACGTCCGTTTAGTTCACGACTGAGAAGTACTGAAAGCGCTTTAAACTCCCAATGGGTTGTATGGTAAACATTTTAATGCTTTACTATAATAATATAATTCAAATAACTATTATTAACTTACTGTGAATTGTAAATCAAGAAATTATATTCTCTTGTATATATCTATGGAATTGGTCAAAAAAATTATCAATGATAAATGTTTCATTGTAGTTGAACTAGATTTGATAAATATCAAATTATAGAAAGTTTTTATTCAAATACAGACGTAAGCAAAGGCCATTTATGAATAGAGTACCGTGTGTTAAAAGGATTACCGTAGATATAATTAAAACTTACCTCTTTGATCATTTGAGGATAAAATTGCTTATCCCAGGGTGAATACAGAGAGGTGGATGCATACAGCCTTTTTCCATCTAGAGATAGTTGTATCATCTGTGGACTGCCATAAAGCCTTTTTCCTTTTACAGTTACAAGCTTTGGTGGATCCTGATGCAAATAAATATTTAAATAAGGTATATATTAATAGATGATTTTTAGGTCGTTTAATACAATACTGAATTAACATTTTCATTATAATTGTGCAAACTGTGTTATTGAACTTACATTATATATATTTTTTCTGCTATGTTACAAATAAAGAGTAGAATTTTAAACTTTCCTAGGTAAGGAAAGGTTTAAAATTGTTAATATTTAAGCACTACACTATATCATCATATTATGTACATATATCATGTTGAGTAAATCTATTTAATTGTATCGTAATTTATATCTAAAAATTAATTATATAGAACTGCACCATTGAACTTAATATACTTTTGCATTTTCACTTCCTATAACGGAAGAAACGGAAAGTCTCTGTCGATAATAAATAAGTTAGAACTAGTATTTCGAAAACAAATCTACATTTAAAAAGCGAATAAAACTTCATTCATTTATTTTATTTGAACACAAAAGAGGAGATTAATAACCAAACGAAATACTAAGTTAATCGCTCGAACAAAGCAAATAATCGTAAAAACATTGAAACAAAATATTGGATTGCGCAAAACCGTTGAGAGTAATTTAACGAACAAAGGGCGGAATGAAAGGAATGATACAGCGAAAAGGTAATTGTGTGAAGTCATGAAGTACTAATTCGTTAGAAAAGGAGAATATTATCACCTCCAATTTCTTGTCATCGATTACTTTTAGGTCGTTGTTCGCTATTTGCCCGCCAAGGAAAATTTGTCCAACGAGCTTTGGATTTTTCGTATCTGATATATCGTACTGTCTCACATCCCCGTGCAGCCAACATGATAAGTAGAGGTACTTATCGTCCAATGACAACAATATGTCGCCTACCAGAGCTTGAAAAATGAAAATCTCACGATAAAACACACGAGAAAATAGCGCTTATACTCGTAAATTATAAAACTGTTACCATTAATTTCAGTTTCAACTCCATCTTGTAACACAGTTTTAGCTGGAATATCGATTGGAATATCGATGACTTTATCGGTATTCCATGTTCCATTGCTGTTTTTGTAAAATCTAAAAATAGTTTTGCTACAGTAGACAAATAAATGATATTCAAAATATGGTATATTAGAAAGATGATTAGAAATGTTCACTAATTACGAGCATATTAAAACACTTTTTTTAACATAAATTATAAGATTAGAAAAAGAGATGTGACAAACGTTTCTTTCTGATCGAATCTGATAAAATTCTTCATAGAAAGTTCTTATATGCAGTTAACAATCGGAATGACAAATAGTATAGATGCAAATAAATGTATAATTGGCCGCTTAAAACTTTTAAACTTACAGAGTTTACAACTCTATAGTTTATGTACTTGCAGGGACTTTACAAAATTACAACATTATTCTCATATTTTACGCTGTTAAAACTCTTCCTTTTAAATACAAGATATATAGAAAATATCAATTCCTAAACCCAATTATAGTTCCGTTCCAATTCGGTTTCAATAACCATTGATTCCTACCTGTATACGTTTCCCTGTACTGCACACCCAACAAATCCCTCAGCGGCTTTGGGATTATGTAGGAATCTGGTCTCAAGGGGTGCAGACCCTTCCATCCCTAAATCTATAACTTGAATTAACTCGTGCGTCGACCAGCGGTAAAAATTGAGACTGGTTCCATACAGTTCTGGATTGGATACATCCGAGGGGTGGAAACCTCTGAAAAGAAAAGCAAAAAAAAACGTGATACATTTTCAAACTTAAAACACAGTTTGGTCGTATTGGTTCATATTTCAATATGTTGTGATACAGTAAATTTAATTAAGAATATCCAAATCGTCGTGAAAAATAACTTAAAATGTCAATAGGGCACGTGAACAAAAATAAATAAGTTCATTATTATAAATTTAGAATGAATATGAAACTATTGCGGGTATGGTGAAAGTGTCATACGTTTTAAAATGTTTCGGTGAACCCCATTCAGTTGTGATCATAACGTCGTGGTACGGTTGATACCAAAAATCGTAACCAAATTTGGCTTTCTTCTCTCCTTTTACCCAAGAACCTAAAATAATAAACAAAATTAAACAAAATTAAACGATATATAAACATATATCGTTGATTTGTATTTATGCTTGGCGTATTTACAACAACAAACACCAAATCATATTTTTTATAATAAACAAACATCAAGACTACTTATTTACTATAAGGATATCATGCTTTAATAGAGTAAATCATTAACTTGATTATTTTTGTAGAAATTGAAATCGAAATAGTGGGTCAAAAACATTCGTGCCTAAATAAAACTCGTTGAAAGTCATATTAGCACGTACCTCATGCCCGGGTTCGTACGTAGCTGGTCATGCATACCATAATATAATTAAGTGTACGGTCTATTAATTAAATATCCTTAATTGCCTGTAATTTTCAAAGTCTTCGAATCAATCAGCACAAAATCTCCTTTTCCATTTTCCTTTGCGTCGCCCATGGTGGAAATCATGACCTCTCCACTCGCCAGGCAGTGTACCGAGTGTGGGAAACTGCAGTTGAACGACCTCATTTCTGAACCATCGATTACCTGGTAATGAGATTTTCGGCATAAACTCTCCATGAAAAAGATATTGAACGGATAAGATCCGACAGACAGGCTGTTGGGAATTGCTGTTAGCCTGCGATTTGGAACATCATTTTTAAATGTTATTTCTAATCTGTTGTTAATGTTGAAACCGGTTTTCATTTACGATAGTACTTTAATTTAGTTATGCCTTTATAAATCTACAGAAAACGATCTACATCATTTAGACTGAAGTAAATTAAGAAAAATATGGAGTAATGAAGAATGTCAATCATTATTCGTAAACACTCTATAAATCTAACAGCTGTTAATTATGTATTTTTTAAGACTATGCAGTACGCCGAAGTAAAGATATCTAGATATGTTAGAAATCAATATTGCTAGATAATATAATGTACACTTATTAACATTTATAAAAATATTAAGTATCCTAAATATACTTTACTTCTAGTACTCAAATTAAGGGCCTGGAACTGACGAGATCAGGCTAGAAACTCTGTTGTGTTTTGTTCCATAAGGTGATTATTAGGAGCCGCACCATACTTATGTAAATACAACATTTTATTCAAAAACCAATTATAAAATGATTTACGTTTAACGTTTCCCAAAAATTGGGTCATATTTAATGCTAATGTCAGACATCAAGCGAAATGATACAAGTTAACGGGCAGTTTTAAGATTCACATTAAAAAGTAAATAACAAATTCGTTATTAGTTCAATTTTAAATAACGTTTTACGGAGTTAAACATATGTGTTTGTTTTAGTAGTAGTAATTTATGATAGTAGTATCTCAACGAATAAGTATCGCAATACAGCGGGGAAATGTCACCATTAACTAACACAGGGACCAAACTTTTAAAATTTGATTCATTTTTTAATTAATCAATATCTTATTAGTAATATTGTTTTGAATATCATTATACTGTATATTTGTGTTTGACGCAAATAATGGTAATTGCGCAAGTCCATCGTTACCAACAAAGACACGAAACCTACATACCTGATAAATGAACATTTTAATAGACACAAAATCCTTAAAGAATTGATCTAAAGAGATGTGTGGACAGTTTCTTGATACTTGTATAAATTGTTAACTTTTAATATTGAACTGTAATTATCTGAAAATTAGGTGAAACCCCATGCTAATGAGTTTGACATCAACCGAAATGTTGCAAGTTTGTGGACGGATTCAAGATGGAGGTGTAATTTCACTGGTGAACTATGTTCTATGGAATAATTATCGACGTTACCAACTTGATGAATGACTTAATTGGGAATACCAATTAACTAAAACTTAACTTAAAATGATTGATATGGTAAAGGTCAGCGATGGCGTAGCATATTCTAAAATAGATTACAGATATTATTCATAAAAACTAAGTAGTTTTGGACTGTTTTATTAATGAATTGGTTAATATATTTACTTGGTCTATTGTCACCGTGACCACGCACGCTGAAAAGCACGCGAAACGTCGGTAAAAAATTTAAAATTTAGAATTATGTAAATAATTATAAATTTTAATAATAATACATAGCTTTAATCCGTTCAAAAAGTGTTTTTCTTAATATATTTGTTTTTATTAGCAAGTAGTTTATTTTAGGTCTCATCGAGTTCATATGTAAAAAAACGAACCAACAATTATTTTAAATTGAATAGTATTTTGAATTTACGATAAAATGTAGGAGCATGACGTGATTCGGGTAATATAAAGTTGAATATAATAATCCACAATTTTTCTTAACAGCCATGGAGGTGGTCAGTTTTTGAACTTTCTAAATCCTAGAACAAAAGTTCTAATCGCCAAAATTAGAATCTATGATAATGTTCATATGTCTCAGTGTTACTTATATGTCAGTTGTCTTGTTTAGCGAGTTTTTAAATAACATAATAAGTTTTAATATGTATGTGAGAGAGTTAATACTATGGCTGCGTCCATGCGTCGGGTTGTCTCTCTCCCTAAAATATGGCTAGGGGGCCGACGGCTGGCCATGCGTCATTCTCGTACACTGGTGCTACTTGTGGTGACTAGTCGTACTTGAATTCGTGTATTCGGTGATGTTAGTTATTTCAACTATGTATTTCCGTGTTGTTCCTACGAGAATGTAACTGCGTGCTCCTATTTCACCAAGCCTGCAGCTGATAGAAGACCTTTGACAATATGAGACAAATCTTTGTTTTTAATTTATTTTATAATTATTTATTACTTAAGATGTCATGTGGAACATGGTGTAATGGTTACAGCTCCTTACAAACGTTGTGTAAAACAAAAAAACTTGCCGATTAAAAAGAGTGGCGGAGACTTTATTGTCATTTCTTCTCTTTCGTTCTACGCCCTTGATTCGAGAAGTGGCAGTAAATGTAAATTTAGAAGCATTTAATGTATATTTCTTTTTTTGACGTTCATAAGTGTACAGTGTGTTATCTATATGAATAATGTTTTTTGACTTTAACTGTGAAACTTTTATGTATTTTATTTAATATGTAAAACCCCAAACAAAACCCCACCCATACAATTATTTCAGTATAAATCTCATAACATAGATTTTTTTCTATTTAACTTGAATAAATGTGAACCCAGTATTTGAACAAAAGTTTGTTTGATTAACCTTGATGCTCGACAGAAAAATAAATATGTTTTTACGATAAGATGTATTTGACGTTTATTATTTACATAGTTATTAATACATTATTCAATAACCTTATTTCAAATATATTTTGTATATACAAAGTTTTAAATAATGTTTTTTATCTCTCGCAATCAATTCTTTTATTAAAATAGCGTGGTCTAATTAAAATAAAACTTAGAAAGTGTTTATGTAATTTACCCTGATTGAATTTTTCTTCATAATGTGTTCGTTTCTACCAGTTTTGTATATATAATTTCACTGTCCGATCGGTTGCGAACTTTCATAAACAATAGAATACTTATAGACTCCAGCGTAAAAATAAGTTGTTTGAACCGCTTGCTACACGCTACACCAACTGGTGCATTAAACATAATGTTTATTTAAAAAGTAACATAAAAATTCAAATTTAAAAGTTTTATAAATGCAAACAAGATTTAGCGAGTTCCACGTTAAGTAATCAAATTTTTAAGTACTTCGACAGCGAATTTTATAGACTCGTCTCGACTTTGCACTACTTTCCTATTTGTTAAATATTGCACGGTACTGGAAATCTCTGATTTACATATAAATTTATTCTTCAGGCGAAATTGCGATTATTTTAATCTTATAAGGTAGCTCAATTATAATTGAATCACAGAGAAAAAGCGTCGCTTAAATAAGTAACAATCCCATCAAAACTGGAAATACCAAGCCAGTCGCGGCTGACCTACCGCTAGCGCTATATCAGAAAATAATTGCTAAAACAAATTTATGAATAGCAATTTTATTTGAAGAAGTTTCGGTTGTGCGCTCAAATTTTTTATAAATATTACAGGTTTACATCGATAAATTCTATAAATGCAATGACAGACGTTTCAACCAGCTGCCATATCATACTGAAGCTGTCAGAACAATGCAACCATAATATATTTGAAACGTCAATGAAAATATAGCAGAATATTCGAATTCGGGACGTATTACTGAAAAGCTTTTATAGTATCATATATAAAAAAATAACCTTTCGCAGTGTGGTGCTTTAAAAATTATAAATCTAAGTTACAAATGAACTGTCTAAGGTAAGATTTAATATTGTTATGTCATACTGGTATTAATATGAATAAGTTATAGACATATAGTTTTTAATATGTATTTTACTTGCACCTAGGTGGTAGTTTATAAAGAACTTTTAATAAAATTCTGTATGAATAAAAATAGCCAAATCGCTTCGCCAGAAATTTAATTGCTTTTTGTTTGTCGAGATAAAATGCAAATTTTATTTGTTGTTTAGTAATTATCTAAATAACATTGTTTCCTTTGCTTTATTTACGTTTACGCTTGGTTTTATTTGAAAAAAATTTTATCTTTTATTAGCACAAGTTTATATTAGTGTTTCGAGTTTGTTATTCTGCATTAAAGCTTATTAACATTCAACTAGTTACCTTATGTAATTCTGGTTTCCTGGGATTTGTACCAACATCAAAAATATAGACATTACATGAATGGAGACTTGGACAGACGAGTAGGTCCCTCTTCAGTTCTGGTCTATCGTAGCAGCTGGAGCACACATTCCACCCACTATGGTGCAGTTCGTTACCTACTGCCCCAGTATAGGTCCTGTGTATGACCTACAGAAGACATCATTTGTCAAAAATGGTCTGATTATAACAAATATTTTTTTATCCGTTTACAACTGCATTGTACAAATGAGGAAACCCGCTTGCCTTAGACCCAAAAAGTCGCGCGGCGTGCGTCAGGAACACTTGTAAGTTAAATTAACAAATGATCATGAAACAGATACAGAAACCTGATGACAAGACCTAAAAGAGGTTGTAGCGCCATTGATTTATTTTATTTTATTTGAATTTATGATTTATAATGTTCGTTATTTCTGTATAAATTCTAGGACGAGCAAACAGTGCAAGCTGGTCGCTGTATTATATCTATAACCGTTATTATAACCAACCAAAGTTTAACCGACTAAGCAATAAACCGTGATGTTTTTATTTGGATGAAGATCGTATTCAGAATTTTGAATATAGGTAATACAGAGTTTCAAAATCGTTGGATTGTTAAGACCTTCCCAAGGTCAAGGTTTTGGTAGATGCTAAAAACTGAAGACTAATAATAATAATAATAATAATTGTGATTAAAATAATATCGAAGAAAATCTTTAAAATCAAGTAAAATTATAACATCCTAAAACCCTATATATTTATAAAGGTAAAGAACTATATGGTTCTAACCTAAAGAAATTCACTAAGCAGTTTCAATACACTTACACATTCAATTCGATACGCTATTTCTAAACTGCAATAGTATTGAATTTCATATAAATACGAACTGCGAGGCGAGAGAGCACGTATTTTTTGCAATCGATATATTTGCTGTAAGACTGAGATTGCATGTTACTACTAAAACCCCTGTCCAAACGTCGATAGAATGAACCAATATTTGCAGCGAACAATTCGCCGTTCAATGAAAACTCACCCACCGACTCGAACTTTCATGGTTATCGGATTTTACTATTCGTAGTTTTATTTATCCAACTCTTTACGAATTCCGATTTGTTGAAACACAATATAGTGTAAATAAAGTTAGACTTTATTGATGTGTGCAAGCGATAATAATAATCACGAACACACTCTGATCTGTGAAATTCTGAAGTCTAGTGTCAAAATCCTGTTGACAGATGAAGTAAAAGCTTTGAGAAATTAATGTTGAATTTGCGTGAAAGTGAATACATTTACTTTAAACGTTTATAGGATTTTAATTTAATATATTAATTATTGACCAGAAATATAATTAAAAAAAAGGGTAACCGCCATCATTGTGGTACGTGGCACAATAGAGCACCATACCAGAAGGTCCCGTGTTAGATTGATGGTCTGCCGAAAGCAGGGGTGACCTGTATATAAATTATTATTCACAAAAAGGACATTCGTTGTTTAAAATATTAAAGTAAACCTCGAAAGTACTAAACGCAATAGTAAAATTAATATGGCCGCGGTGAGTCCTTATTGTTTATTCATAAAATTAAAATATTTAATTAGAGATACGTCCATGTTAAATTTTACACTTGTCTTACAAAATTAGCAGTTGATACAAATAAAATGCTATTTTCTAGAAACGACACAGCAACTAGACAATAACGCTCCGGTAATCCTGGACTTTAGGATTCAACTCGGGAAAGTATCATTGTGTCCGACGCAGATCGGAACAAACAAGGGTAAAGCTACTATTTACTATACATGTGAATTGTAAAAAGTAAGCAGACATTTGTACAATTTCATAAGCTGGAGCGGTATTATATTAATTGTTTTGTTTTATTAATCTTTTGATAATGATTGTTCATTATTGGTTTACGGAGAAGTGCGTCACTAAGCCACAAAGGATTATTATACCCATTTCACTTTACAAATTTTGTAATGAATTCAATAGGAGGATTCAATGTCCACATTATCGATCCTAAACGTAATAGATGACAAAGAGTAAGTAATAAAATAACAATTTAGTTTAAATTTATCATATTCAAGAAGTATATTAGGTATCATTTTATAGTATACAAATCTGACATAGTAACGTGTTATGACTAAGCCCCGTTATCTACGCTCAGTTTGGGGGCAAAGTGATGGGGCAGTTTCGATAATTCTCACTAACATATCAAAAGATCTGATTCACACTTAACAGAGCCCTGCAGCTATAGTGATTAATTAAATAAACTAGCTGCCCCCGCGAACTTCATTTCTCCTTAATGTGGTTTTAGTTAGCCTTAATACCGTTACACGAAAGAATAATTTCACTGTATTATCGTCACTACAATTTGAATTTGATTAACACTTCGGTCTAAGTAACACGTGGTTGGCTATGCTAACACCAAAAATTAAAAAAGTAAAAATAATTGAATTTCACGGTATTTCGTTTACTACAAAATAAATTTAATTTATACTTTAGACTCAACAACACGTAGTAATCATGATATTGAATTGTAGCTTATATGACACGTTTGTCGGTTTACCATAGCAGTGCCATCTATTGATTACTTACTCAATCCAGTCGAAAAGTATCGACATCTGTAAGAATCTTTTGGAGTTAACAGATAATTGTGACTGTCAATTAATTATAGACAAATAATTTGCAAAAAAAATTGCGACTATAATTAAAGATCTAAGCTATCCTATCTCTTAAGTTGGACCAGACTGCTCACGGTATGCCAATTTAATTTAAAAACGGGTAAGTAGTTTAGGAGTCCATCGCGGACAAACATCGTGACAGGAGATTTATATATATTAAGATAAGAAATGAAAGATTTCATTGTTATTATTATAATTATAAGTATCTCTAATAATAAATTAACAATATTTTATCTAAATTATATGAAGCCAAACGTAGTCGCATGCTTGTAAAAATCCATTTTAAAAATGAAACATACGTATAACACAGACTGCAGCTTAGAATTTTCTCACTGCACATATTGTATAGGTAAAATTAATGATTATGACAAATGAAATGATTTATGTCAAAGAAACCTAAAATAAATAAAGACAAGAAAAAGGACTCTCGACTATTTTATAGGAAGCAACATCACTATTTTAGCTTGCCCCCAAACTGAGCATTAGATAACGGAGTCTAGTTATGACAGTATATACCGATCTTGTTTTGAGTCTTAGCAGAAACAGATTAAAAAAAAGAACAATAATTAAAATAAGGCAAATTTGAAGTACTTAGTGAAACTTAACAGCAGGTGTAGGCTAAATTACACTTAAGCATTTAAATTAGTCTACAGCTTTAAAACAATAAAGTGTTCTCATAAACAAGAATTTCTGTGTGTTTTACCTGACTATAAGTAGAGGATTTAGGATTTACGTCGACCGTAGCAACATAGTCCTGCTTCGTTTTGTCGGGTTGTACACAGATCACGTATAATAGCTCCTCTCTAGGGCCATTGTGAAATGCGTCTAATGGTGACGCGTAGCCGGGACCTTTGCCTGTAAAAATAGAAACAAGTGTATCGAATATGCTAGAATAGATACTTTATTTGCCAATTTATTATAGGTTTGCACTATATATGTCCTAATAATAACATTAAAATATAATTTTCAGAATTTGTACGGAACATTTCAGAACATTTTTTGCTTGAGTGGTAAACAAATATTATTGAGATAAACGCGAATATAATTTATAAATGTTTGGACGTAACATTCGTCATGGTTAGAATCTGCTGTATCATGTTGAAATATAACAATTTGATATAAGTGATGAAATTGTTGTTGTTTATAACACACTGACGTTATTAATTGAGATATCGATATTTATGTATTTTAAATAAAAATGATTTGCAAAATATGTCGCTAAGAGCAAACCTCAAAGAGTTCTGGAACAATCTAGTTTAAAAAAATGTATATTTTATGCTCTAAAGAAACTAATTTATGGATTTTAAGGAGAATTTTTAGGGAGAGAATTTTTTTATTTAATTACACGGAAAATCATAAAAAAACTATTTTAAAGCGTTAGAATCAAATTTTTTGAAGTGAATTGAATAAAACGAATTCTGCAAGTACTATGTTATAGTTGTTAATATATTCTTATTTACAACAAAAAATACTGAATATTTAAAAAGTTAGTAAGTTTTCTTTACTTCTTAAGTTTTTTTTTCGGAAAAGCGGACAGTCTCTATGCGGTATCAGAACAAAATGTTCCATATGTTGGTATGTAGCTACTAAAAATTTGGGCTACATAAATATCGAAAAAAGGAAACGAATTTCGCGAAAACAAGATTAATTAAAATTCCTTCAAAAATGAAATGAATAATTATCTGAAATCATATTTAATCGAAATTATCTACATTCCTAGATTCTATTCTATTTTTAAGTAACATTTCACAAAAACCTGTGAAAAATTATTTCTGACTCTGTGGGTAACCTGATACGGAGCTCAACCGAAATAAATGAATCCGCCACTCAATCACAGTCCCCTCGGCGGAAAACAATAATTTAATAAATCTTACTATGTCTATATTAAGACAAATAATATGAAAGGTCCTATACGAAAATGTTTATAGATGTTTATTTAATTTAAGTGTAGGAACTAAACGTTTCATTTCAAATGTGCGTGTTGTTCCCACGAGAATGTAAGTGCGTGCTCCTATTTCACCATGCCTCCTGCTGATAGAAGACAAATCTTTGTTTTTACTTCATTTTATTATTATCAATTACTTAATATGTCATGTGGAACATGGTGTAATGGTTGCAGCTCATTACATAACCTTATGTAAAACAAAAACTTAAAGAGAGTGGCGGAAAGTTGATAAATAATTCTTCTCTTCCGTTCTACGCCCTTGATTTGAGAACTGTCTTTAAATGTAAATTTAGAAGCATTTCATATACATTTTTTTTTGATGTTCATAAGTGTACATTGTGTTACCTATATAAATAATTGACTTTGAATTTTTGAAAAATGAATTTATATATTTATAAGTCTTGAGTATGAATATCAGTCTTGCTGCTCTTAGCGTTAATAACATAAAAGTGTATTAAAATTAAATAGCTATTACAGATTTGTTATAACATACAGTGGTAAAAAGTTTGAAGGGTATCAAATAAGGGCTAAAATTACACAATGAGCGACATAGAGGGAGCGTCCCTCGCAATTCGGTAATCGCGTCAGGTAATGCCTGCATATAAATTACTCCTTTGTTCTACGTAATCTCATCAGTCGGCTATTGTTTGTTTATCATATGAATGCCGCTAACTATGTTTGTTACTGTCAAATTGCTGTATTACATACGCGCATTTTTCGTTGTGTAGTTTATGGTTCTTTGGAAGGACGAGTTTGGTTTACAATTGAATGTATTGATGCTTTGTAGATAAAAGTTGTTGTCTATGTATCTAAAACATAACTAGCAATTCAAATATGGAATAAAAAAGAAAAACATTTTGAATGAAAAATGTTTTTGTTTTTTTTTGGTGGTACTTAGATTTTTTATTGTAGCCGATTAAGTAAAATAGTATTTCCTGTTTTATTAATCATTTCACAGAAGCAATTATTTTACAAACGTTTAATTTTTTTATTTATCACAGTACCCGTAATTTGGTACCCTCTTTTCTTGAAGGACCGTCAAGAAAAGCAAAAACTGCCTCAAATAACGCCCAGTTGTAGAACGACGAACATCGGATAGATATGGGTGCTGCCCTGACGTCCGATGATAAAACTCAGATGTAGGTATTAATCCGAATAACTCTGAACGATGTCCACGGTAAATGCGGTAGAAAATGCAGAGAGAGATGTGTATAGTAAATTATATATTAAAATATATTATAGTAAAATATATTTTTGGTATTTTTATTGGTGAAATAAAAATATAATAACATCCATGAACTTGGTTAGACTGATACTAAAGTATTACAATATTCAAAACAATTTAAGTATATTGCAATACGCACATCAAACATAAAATCTAGTTTGTAAAAACCCTTTAAAAATCATATATCTTTTAAGTCTTTTTAATATAATAACTTATAAAGGTTTCCTTTATACTTTTGATGGGAGTTGTGATAGCTTTTGAGGTGGTTATTTTATTTTTATTTTACAAGAACCTCTTCGAAAACTGTGTCAACTAATTGAAGGGTTTTATTTTGTTATTTCTTAACCCTTTGAAGCTTGTTGATACGAATTTTATATAAAGAGGATTATTTAATATTGTTATTTTGCTATGTAAACTTAAGAAGTTTTTAAATTATTATGATATTAGTGAAAAATAATATGATTTGTAATATTATGTACAGACAAGAATTAAAATTCGCTTCAAATAAAAACCTACGAGTCGTAGCAATTACTGTGTATTATTAGTGTTCATTTTTAATAGAAATTATAAAAAAAATATAATCAGAGAAATATAAACATAATATTTATAATTCTCTTACTCGGCAGGTATTCCTGATAATATAAAAACCTTATAGGAACTATACTCTAGAACTAAGAGTATGTATAAATTTATGCTTAATTTGGTTGGAATAGAATTGAAATAGAACAAATTAACGGTCGTAATTGCCTCTAAATGATTAGTTAGAAATTGGAGCTAGACACATATTGTATAACAAAACAGTACGAACTTTACAAACAGCAAAAATACTACAAAACCGTATATTTAATAGTCACTCATTGGTTTTTATTAATTCCATATCATGTGGAGAGTCGTGAAGTGAGTTCCACTATCAATTTGGAAGCATGAGCAGTAATATGTTTTTATTTTAAATGTGTATGTTCGAACATGAATATTTGTAGTTTTATCACATACATCAATATACACTCTATAATTCAACGTCTTATAGAGATTCAAGATAAGCTTTTATCAAATACAACGTCAACGCTAAATATTATATATTATTATCACCAACTAATTACTGCCTCGTAATAATTTGTATAGCCATCGTAGTCATAGTATTTTTTTTAAATGTATTAGAATAACCAATGAATGTTGCCCTTACCTAGCTTCAAGTAATATATTATTAAATTTTACTTACAGCAAGACATTTCAACGTTTACACACTTAACAGGTCGAGAAATTACTAGTGAGTAGTGACTAATGTTATGCTGTGAATGATACCGGTTCAACTAGTGCTGGTGATATTGATACAGAAATATCGTAGTACCACGAAAAAACGTTACTGTATTACGCACCTACTGCGGCAAGTTGTGTTGCATGACTAGACATTTATTTTATTTTGAAAATATTGTAGCCAAACTTAATACCTACTTAACCGATTTTATAATTAGGATACTTCGATATTCCTGAGAAATAATTAACTAAGATATATTATACTTTACGTATAATTAATCATATAAACTAATAATAAGGATCTGAAATATTTAACCTTTTATCTAGCACCCAAGGGTTTTTTAAATCATCTATTAATATTCAATTATATACTGAAAGGTATTTAAGTTTTGTAATGGCAAATCGGTTTATAAGACTTCTTTTTATAATACCCATGAAAGCAATTTTCCATCTATAAAAGAGGTAATTTTTTTTGATAGCCTATGGGCAAATTGCAATCTTTTTGCCCTTATTAATAAGTTAATTTATTTATTAAACGTAAAGTTTAAAATATGCTATCTTAGTTATTTGTTGCTTGATTATCATCAAAATTTAAAAAAAAATGTTATTCAAAGTAAATTGTAATGTTTTTGTTGACAAACAAAATACAGTAAATTTCATTACTGTAAAATCTGGAGGTTTTTTATCTAAGATCCTATAATCTATATGTAATCCTGCACATTTAAATGACGATTATTTAATGCAATAATTTATTTTGTGCGGTATTAGTTTACAGTCTAAAGTTATTTTACAATAAAGTTTTATATTTTATTTTATTTCTTGCCATAACGTAATGTGAATCTTAATACACTACCTTTTTGCGCAAATACGACATTACATACTATATGCCAATATATGTATCCGTATATAAATATTATTGTCTAAAGTAAATAAAAGAAAGTTCCAAAAGTTTGATAATTGTTCTACAAATAATGGCTATGATTTATACTTGTATAACTGTTTTATAAATAGTAAATGATTTTGACGGCTATAATTTATTTTAAAGAATATACATTACAGTATTCGTAATTACACATACTAAAGATATATAATAGAGACAATACATATTGAAATACGTGAGAGTATCATTTTGGCGCGTAATTTAAATTAGTATTTAATAATAACAGCTGTATTATATAATAATTGTGTTTTTTAAATGCAGACGTCTAACATATATGGTAAAATTTAAACGCCTTATTGAATCAAAAGAGCAAGAATATAATCCTAAGTAATGTTAGTGAATTATCAAAGCTATACTTTTCAGCGAAATCTACAGAAATAAAATACAGTAGTGGTACGTACGTGCTCTGTCTGCAAATTGTCTATTCACTTTCTGTTAGTCTTTGAAACTTATATCCTATATAACTACTTGCTTTATATTTTACAGTTCTTTAAACTAATTTACACTAGCACATCATCGTTCACGTACACTGCGGTCTTTATGTATGTGTGTGTGATCTTGCATTATACGCCTCAAACTTGAATGTTGGTGAAATTCGTGTCTAATTGAAATATGCCTACTGATATTTTTAAACAAAATTTGCCAGAGAGCTTTATCCTTATTTTTCCACAATAAATCCGCAGTTTTCTCCTTAATCCTACGCATATTTTCTTCCAGTCTCCTAGCTTTTATTTCCATTTGTATGAGGGAACGGGTCGTATTTGTCAAAAGTCGGTACAGGTATTCTTTTCTTCTCGTTTTCCTCGGTTCCAAGACTGTCGCATTTATCTCGGACTCGTATTGAATGGAGTCTGTCTGAATTTTGTTTGTAGTGTCGGATTTTATGTGAAGTAAAATAGCGGCGAGTAAAATTGCGAATACGAAACTTAGTAACATAGATAGTTTTGCGTGGCTGAAGAGGGGTTTCGATATAAAATTCATGACCGTGCATTATTTATTCACATTATGTTTGAGAACTTTGTTGTGTAAATATCTGAGTACTAAGCAACAAGTCACGTGCGTGGAGGAACGCGTGAGGCGCCCTCTCGCGTCGTCGACAAAAACGGTACTGCGTGGGTGAAGGATGTAACGCCTGACGCCGCCGGCCAGTGCGACGCGCCCTGTTATTTTCACGTTGAGTTTTATACCAGGAACTTAGGAAGATTAGGATATTTGGAGTCCCCATTTTTAATTCTTATTCAACTTTATGATGGCAATTTTTGATTGAAAGAGGACAGTAGAAGCGTATGTTAAACGATTATGTTTTTTTTTAGTCATTATACTTGCAGACCAGTTTTATTAATACTTTATGTTTTTACAAGCCAGTGATCATATACACACTTGGCGCCCTATGCCTACAGCAAATCGGTGCTTATAATCGAAATGTCGATAATCCAAAGTTGAAGTCAAAAGCGTGTTCAACTAGCATATAAAAAAGCAAAACTAAAAGTAAAAAGTTAAACTAGCATATATTTTAAATGACATATTGTAACATTATTTCATTGAAACACCTATTAAGACTTGATAAAGAGAACAATAAGCATCACTTTGTATGACGTTGTCCTATTATTCAAACATCCGTATTCAACATATATAGGAAACATACAATCTACTAATCTTCCAAGTTTCGTGTTTCAGGGTGCGCGGATAATAGGTTAATGAACTCTTTACTTGTTTATTCATTATTGCTATTTAAACAATGCATTTATTTAAGTTTCATCACATGTGAATTATAACAATAGAACCTCTTATCTTAATTGAACCTCCAAAACTCGAGAAAAATTTCATTTCCTTCGAATCCCAGAACCTCCATTTTCCGAAGTGTCAACCCTTATTATACAACTTTTAGAATTGGATAATTTGAAATTTAAGCTATTTTGAAAATTAAGATAAGTAAGTCTAAGTTTTCTTCGACCTATAGGTGTTGTAGGATTTCTTTATAACGTAAGTCAAAATAAGTAAGGATAAATCATAACCGTCGAACCGAAAGATGAATCCAAATCTGCCTAACTAAAAATCGAATTTGTTTGAAATTGATGTTTCAGTTATAACGGGTTCTACAATTGAACATCGAAGCGCGTTACTACTAAATAGCTAGTGTATATTTGCATTAACAGTAAATTATATAGTAGTTTCGCATATTGACGACCTGGTTTTATCCTCATACACCTGCTGGATGAAATATTAAATTCTGTAACTCAAGAAAAATTGCATCTTCATAATTTTTTAGAATTAACTGCGATACACTATAATATAAGAATTTTCAATATCGATTCTCAAAGAATAGGCGGACCATCTTATCAAACTGCAGTTACCGTACTTCTTATTAATTAGACCACAAAACCGAAGCCAATAAAAATACCATTTTCGATTTTCAAAGGGAAATTAGCCTTTGTACACAAAGTCGACAGAGATATGAAAATTCATGTTCCTTTATTACAAATTCAGTATAGTTTTTGTCAATTAATTGAGTATAATTTCATAATTTATGTTATATAAAGTCTAGTTGAGCATGGGAGTCAATTTCTGTGTATCTTTAGCAAATATTGTAACCAGATTTGTAACCCGAAGGAATTATTATTTCACCGGGAATCGAAACCAGAAAGGGTTTTGTGCGTTAACCACCAAGCGATGGGACGGATTTATAATAATTATAATGCAATTAAATATTATAGGTATCTCCCAACGTTTCCTATTTACAAAGCTGGTCTAGAGTTTGATTGATTTCAGTGAATTAATATTTTTGTTTAAACGTTTTTTAGATTTGTACAGCCACTTTTTAATATAATGTGTTCAACATAAGTAATTGAGTTAAACTTGTTTTATTGATCCGTAACAATACTTTAACTCGCTGTCAAACGTCGTATTCTGTCAAGCGCTGACAACTGACATAACAGGGCGGGAAAATAAAAAAATGTAATACGAGTCCAAACAGTCAAATTAGTGTAATTAATGAACGTTACACGTGTAAACTGGCCTAAATAATAATCTATAGATATTAACATAATTTAGACAGAAATGTCATCTAAAAATCAATTTAAAACGGCAAAAAGAAAGGGTCGCTTATCTCTCCACAGCAGCTGTGCTGAGACAACACTCAATTTGTGAGGATAAATTTTTTATCGCTCTTTTGTTTTCAACAGTGGCCGCCTCGGTAATTCATTGTGAAATCATACGTTAACTCTAATAATACTATTAAATCCTATGAAAAAAATTTATTCTCTCCAATATAGCCGATAATAATGAGATCAACACTGCCACTACGCGCTACAACCCTTCAGGCTTCAGTTTTCTCTATTCTGTGATCATTGTTTTTAGTATTGAAAAGTAAATGATCAGCCTTATGACATACCTTCAATATCCTTCAACAGTCAGCACAGCCGGCGTTCGAACTTACGTTAGATAATACGTCTCTTCATTTTACACATTTTTACACCAAATGGATTAATGAAAAGTCCTATTTTATGGCAGAACTACATTGAAGGCTCACAATTACGGTTTTGGATTCAGAGAGGTTGCCGTCTAATAATGTACAGCTTGACGTAGCCTAGTACAAAGGCAGAGAACGCATTGCTAAGGACACTTCCTAGCAAAGCCTTTGTACTTGTGATTTTGCTATACTTATACCTACCTACTTTAAAAGCCTGTATTTCTATATTTATAAGTCTAACTAGATATATATAGAAGGTACATCTATCACTATTGCAATTTATCTGAAGACGTTTAATACTATGACATTATGGAAACCGGCATGTCTTAAACCCAATAAGTCGTCGGTGTGTCAATCATAGGCATATAATGCGTATTAGAAAAAATATCACAAAACAATTTCAGGTTGTAGTTAGTCAGTAAGGTACTATCGGGACTGGTTTGGAATTAGGAGTCTCTTCTTTGGCATTTTCGTATGCTTTCACTGCATCCTTTGGGCTTCCAAGTTCGTTAGTTATTGGGTATAAATGAAAGTCGAAGGGCACCAGGTAAAGGACTGTATGGCGGATGACTCATTTTCTCGACACCTGCCTAGTCAAATATTCACTAGTCCATGCGAACGTGTTTCTGGCCGTTATCACTGATGTTATCTTCAGTAGTCGCTGTTAAAGGACGTCCCTCCGCGGATAATCATTGAGATTGCTACGTCCACGCTTACACTCGTTAAGCCAATTGTAAATAGTGGCACGAGATGGGGCTTCATTAAAAAAATGCTAATCGCAGCCTATCATAGCTTTATTGTTGAGTAAGCCCGCAACGAAAGTCATATTAAATCTATGACCGAAAATTTTCTTGTGTCTTATTTTCTCGTGTAACAAGAGTTGTAGATTTGCTGTCAATTCACAAAAACAAATGACAAATGAATGCAATATTCTACATTAGGTTACCAAAGAGTTCTAAAATTTAAATTCAAAAAGTTTTTATTAGCAATATTTCTAGCTGGCTAGTTCTAAACATTTTCAGTGTTACACACGTAGTGTTAATATAATTAAAATCGTTGTGTAATCTCACTTCAGTCAGTGCAGTGAACTTCGTGTGACTACTGTGTTTATTGCGGTGCTGTGTGTTTGTATTAAATAGCATGAAGCTATAATAAATAACCTAACATAATATATTTTTAGAATATTGATAGTGATTACTATTGGACTTGTGAACATTACGTAAACAACACTTAAATTTCTTTCTATTCAAAACTAAATGGCATTTAAAGTCCGAATAGAATTCACGAAAACAAGCCAAAATAAAACGCGAATTTAAAAGCCGGTAAACGCTTTTTCAACTCAACATCAATTTTCAATTCAACCAAAATTCAGTTTTACGTTATTCCCTGACGTATTCATGCAGTATATTATGACCGGAAACACATGAGGTGTTTTAATCCTACTTTTAAATACTTTTTCCATTTAAATCTTAGATACATATAGATCATATACTTAGTCTGGCTATAAGTACTATTACAATTACAAAATTAACAAAATATTCCATTTGAATTAAGAATCTGTCATTTTTATATCATTGTTAATTTTGGCGTCAATACATTGTACAATATTTTGCGATATTAAAATGGAATGTGATGATAAAGAGAACTGAATCGCTGTGATTGCATTATACAAAGTAGGTATGGAGCCAAATGCAATTTTTAATACTCTCCGAGAACCATGTCGCGTATTTTAAAAGATGACTTAGGACTTGTAGCCTATAAGAAATTTTCTAGTCATTTCTTAACTGATATTTTTAAAAAGAGTAGGGTGGTAGAACCGAAACAACTACTGAAGCTGTACGCAAAGGGAGGTCACACAAAATTTTTGTTTACGGTTGAGAATTGTTTTACAACTGAGCAACATTTTAACAAACAATATGGCCATATTTATGCTCAACTAAAAAACACTGTAAAAGTAATAAATGTTATTTACAATAGATTTTTTTTACTTTGTTTCAGTATTTATGGCTAGACTAGGTATAAATCGTAAAGCGTATGTAATGTAATATGTAACAATATGCTTAGAAAAGACTTACTGAGCCTTTGTTTTTTGTTCTTCGTGTCATTATTGTACATTATAACTTTCAAAAGCAGATTTTGACGTTGTTCGGTATAGTTCTCAATGTCCGTAGCGCTAATATCGTAACCTTCATAACGAACGGTACAAATACTGAATATTGAAGTCTTAATCGCTATCGATTTTGAACTTTAAAAAACAACACAAATTGTATTTGTTATATTATAATTGCAGTAAAATATAATGTATTAGTGCGGATTTTATGTACGGAATATTACACCGTGAAGGTGTCTTCCATGACGGTGAATGCACTCTTCACAGCGGACTTGCGAATTTTCAGAGACTTGCCGCAGGATGTTAACTGATATAGCTCTAGTGTATAGTTATACTGATATAGTTTTCTAACTGATCGTTGTGTATATTTTGCGACCGCAGCTGCGACGCGCTGCAGCTCTGAATTTTTCTATCCACAACTTAATTAACAGAATGCTAACGGCATCACTTAAACGGCGGAATTCAAAGCGATTCCAAAACTTGCGTTGTGCTTCACTCACCGAAAACTCATTGCAAAAGTAAGCATCTACTGTGAACGCACGATTTAAAAATCCGCTCGTCATCTACCACACATCTCCCGCTCATCATCTCATCTCATAGCCCCGCGGGCTACCGAGAAATTTGTGTTTTAAATCGGACAGCCTTTACTACGATTTTGATTATTGATATGTTGTGTCACGCATCGTCGTTATACATTCTTCGTTGATGACAAAAATAAAAAAATGCTTTAATATGAATAATCTAATTAACACGTGATATATTTAATTTTCTGAATTCATTTTCGATACGATTATATTAAAGGAATTTATAAAACTCTCCGTAACGTGGCTGGGATAACGTGACTTCATACGAAAACTAATATTATTCAATATTCACCCTTTCAAGTGAATTGGATATAGTTCTTATCATAGACCGTGTTATTAGGTGTAAAGGTCCTGGCATCCTCAAGAGAGCGTCTGGAATGAAGTTTAATATTTTATGAAATATTTCACGTATTTTCTTATGAATTAGAATCCTATTCCATAAACATGAACAATAATTCTTTGCGCGACTGAAACATATGAGGAGGTTAAATTGTCTTTTTAATATAAATAAAGTATTGTAGATACAATATAGAAAATTTTAAAAAAGATAATTTCAAATTCAAATTAGGAATTTTTTTATTTATTATTCGTACTGTCAAGATGAGTGAATCTAATGAAGAAATTCGATAAATTTTACTACAAAACAGCTAAAACGTAACGCAAGACGCGAAAAAATTGCGATGTGTATGGACCTAGTGCAGTGTCTATGAAAGTAGCACCAATTTGGTTAATAATACATATTCATAGTATAGGTTGAATAGGGTACACTAACTCAAGATCCTTTATCAATTAAGCGCCCACTTAGGGGTTCTATATTCTCATTTGGTCGCGTGATTATCCTTTTAGTAGGGTATCGTAATTTATAGTTTTTCACTTACCTCCATTAAGCTTTCCAAATAGAGGTACGGGGTAAAGGTAGGCTGCTATCTACTATAACGGTAGGGATATAAATTATTCCGTACGCTACAAATTGTATACAGCACTGTGCCATATATAGATATGACTCTGTAACCGTGTGAGGGATGGAGTAACAAATTTGAATATTTAGCCTACTGTGATATTAAACCTATTAATAATTTGAATAGAACTGTAGGGTTGGTGGAAATGAAACCCCATATACTTAAACACACATGTATATTTACTCTAAAATAAATCAATACAATGTATCGTTTAAAACAGTCTACCGGTAGCTTGTGTCGCGATACGTGGCGTAGGTACGATCGTACGACCTGCCGGCGACGAAGCTCGGTAAAGACTAGCGTCTCCCGCGCAGTGTTGCCAGTCCCCACATCAGCCCCCCCGGAGACCTAAAGGTCGTAAAAGTGGCGCGGAAATCGAACTCTTCTGCCTGATCGAGTTACATAATCAGGCTTCTGCGCAGGGGGCATACTGGGAACTGCAATGGTGTTATTGATAGGCTCCTCCTCAGTCAATATGTGTGCCGGTTTCACTCGATCTATAGACACCGTTGTTGTCTTGCCGTCCATTTCTATTCTCATGGTCTTGTCTGTCCTGTCAAGGACTTTGTACGGACCAGAGTATGGTGGTTTTAAAGATTTACGTACGGCATCCTGCCTTAAGAATACCGACGTTGCCTGTTTTAGATCCTTATGCACGAATGTTTTGGCCTTACCATGTCGCATAACAGGCGTTGGCTTTAACTGGCTGATATGCTGCCGTAGACGTGACAAGAAGTCACTGTGGTCGGTGATTTCAGTACCCGACGATATGAATAAGTCTCCGGGTAATCTAAGACCTTCACCGTATAACAGCTCAGCAGAGCTGGACGATATATCCTCCTTCCATGCGCTACGTATGCCTAAAAGAACTAAAGGAAGCACCTCATGCCAATTCTCGTTATCATGACACATTATAGCCGCTTTTAATTGTCGATGGAATCTCTCCACCAGGCCGTTAGCTGCAGGATGATATGCAGTAGTTGAGATATGCTCGGAACCAGTAAGCCTTGCAAGTTCTTTAAAGAGATGCGATTCGAACTGCCTTCCTCTATCAGTTGTAATTTTAAGCGGACAACCAAATCGTGCGATCCACTCGTTAACAAAACCATAAGCCACACTTTCAGCCGTTATATCTGTTAACGGAATAACTTCAGGCCATCTCGTGAATCGGTCGACAGCAGTTAAGCAATAACGGTAGCCGTGTGAAATAGTCAGCGGTCCAATAAGATCTACATGAACATGGGCGAAACGTGAAGATGGTTGTGAAAAAACGTGTATAGGGGCTCAAGTATGTCTTCCAACTTTTGAGCGTTGGCACACTATACAGGCTTTCGTCCATGCCCTACAATATTTTTTTATATTCGGCCAAACATATCTCTCTGTCATAAGTCGAATCGTAGGCTTAGCACCAGGATGACTCAACCCGTGGATGGAGTTGAACGCTTGTTTCCGAAAATCAGGTGTGAGGTACAGACGTGGCGAAGGGCTGGAGATGTCGCAGTACACTTTGCTGGAATTAGAGATGTAAATTTTCTTTAAATTTAACGAAGAATTACTGTTTAATATATCGTTCAATTCCGCGTCTCTATCTTGTGCTGCAGCCAGCTGGTCTAAGTCTATGTCCGATATAGCTTCGATTCTTGACAGTGCGTCCGCTACGACATTATCATCACCGGAGATATGTCTCACGTCAGTCGTAAATTGCGAGACAAAATCATAATACCGGAATTGCCGTGGCGAACATTTGTCCGATGCCTTGCGAAATCCTGCGACAATAGGTTTATGGTCGGTCCAAATCGTGAAAGGTCTTAACTCGACCATAAACCGGAAGTATTTCACTGCCTCGTAGATTGCAAGCAATTCTCTGTCAAATGGGCTATATTTCCGCTGAGCTGATGTTAACTTTTTCGAAAAGAATGCAAGCGGTTGACATACGTCATTAATCTTTTGTTGTAGTACTGCACCTATCGCTATATCCGATGCATCTGTTACTAACATTAAATTCGCCGTTGGATTTGGGTGAGCTAGGAGAGTGGCACCCACAAGGTTGTCTTTGCACAACTTGAAGGCCTCCTCGAGCTCATGCGTCCAACATATGGGCGTCGTTGCTTTATTGTCATTACCAGAAAGAAGATCATGGAGTGGTGCTTGCATCTGAGCAGCATTTGGTAAATAACGTCTGTAAAAGTTTATCATGCCAAGGAATCGTCTGAGTTCTCTTAAATTCTTCGGCTGCGTAAAGTTCTGGATTGCGATGACTTTCTCTGGAGTAGGACGTGTGCCTTCTGCAGTGATAAGATATCCAAGAAACTCGATCTCTGAAACACCGAATATGCTCTTAGAAGTGTTCAAAACAGCTCCGTGATCTCGTAGACGTCCAAGTACTTGACGTAGGTGTATCTCATGCTCATCATGGCTACGTGAGGCAATGAGAACATCATCAATATAAGGAAAAGCAAAATCCAGATCTCTTAATATTTCGTCCATGAATCTTTGAAATGACTGGGCAGCATTCCGCAGACCAAATTCCATGTAAGGAAATTCGAATAAACCGAACGGTGTTGTAATCGCAGTCTTAGGTATGTCACTGGGATTGACAGGTATTAAATTGTATGCGCGCACCAAATCAATTTTGCTAAACACTATGCAATTATTTAAATTATGTGAAAAATCGGCGATGTGGCGAACCGGATATCGATCAGGTATTGTACGGCTGTTTATACCTCTATAATCACCGCATGGGCGGTCTGTGCCATCTTTCTTAGGCACCAACTGTAGCGGCGCTGCCCACGGGCTATCTGAACGGCGTGCAATACCTGTTCTTACCATGTCTTCGAACTCACGCTTCGCTCTGCGGAGTCGATCCGGTGCCAATCTGCGCGGTCGGCTAAACACAGGTGGACCAGGCGTAGTCCGTATGTAGTGTACCGTCTTGTGTTTGATCTCACGTACCCCTGGCTCACCCGATGGTTTCGTAACCTCCGGAAACTCAGTGAGAAGAATGTGATAACGTGAGGTGCCTGAAACAGTTTTGATTTGGTATACAGTAGCTGAAGCTGGCTTAGCACTTGCTTTAAGAGTTGTTGTTACATCCACTAGCTTGTGATTACGCACATCAACTAATAGATTATAATAAGCTAAAAAGTCTATCCCTATTATAGGTTTCGTCACATCTGCTATTACAAAACGCCAATGAAAGTCTCTGCGTAAACCGAGGTTTAAATTTAAATTGATTATTCCATACGTATTAATCACTGAGCCATTGGCTGCATAAAGTTTGTACTCACAGTTTTTTAACCGCTTATTATTTACATATTTACAAGGATACACACACAAATCCGAACCAGTGTCTATTAAAAAATCCAGTCTTGTGTTTTTATCTACAACAAAAATACGACGCACGTGGTTGTGGCAGCCATTGTTCGTCGCCATTAATGACTGCTGTTGTCGTTTCCCTTATATGAACATGGCGCACGACACTTTGTCGCGTTTTCTTTGAATGTGCGGTGATACCAACACACGCCACTCGTTGAAACATCTCGTGAACGTCCATGGCTGTGTGATCGGCGTCGCGACTCGTATGCACGCTGTCCCGATCGCGAGCGTGGACGCCGAGATGTAGATGTAGAAAGGGCTGCGACTTGCTTGGTTAGCTCGGCAACGCAATTCCTTAGTTCTTTTATCTCGTCGTGCGGGGACGCCACGTGGTTAATTTGTGGTTGACACATGACGTCAGTAACTGCGTCCGCTAGCGACGCCAAGGAGTCTAGCGAGCTCTTTGGTTGTGACGCAATTATGACTCGAATATTTGTTGGTAATCGGCTCGACCATATGGACCTAATGAAGTCATCTGGAATTTCTGGACCTGCGAGATGTCTTCGTGTGTTAAAAGTTGTCGCACCCGTTGTTCTTGGGATGATGACAATCTCGATATTAATTCGGTCTTCAAAGATATATACTTGTCCGTAGTGGGCGGGTTTTTTATTATGTCTTTAATTTCCGAAACATACTTGTAATCCAAATTTGACACTACATAGTTATATTTAGCAGTGTCCGCCGTGATATTCGCCAACGTAAACTGGCTTTCGATCTGTGCGAACCATAGCACAGGTTCGTCGGGCCAAAATGGCGGCACTTTAACACTGACGCTATTGATCACGGGAGCGTCATGCGCGTCTTGATTGTCCATCACGTCGGTGTCACCAATATATGGGGGTGTAGGGTTGGTGGAAATGAAACCCCATATACTTAAACACACATGTATATTTACTCTAAAATAAATCAATACAATGTATCGTTTAAAACAGTCTGCCGGTAGCTTGTGTCGCGATACGTGGCGTAGGTACGATCGTACGACCTGCCGGCGACGAAGCTCGGTAAAGACTAGCGTCTCCCGCGCAGTGTTGCCAGTCCCCACAGAACAAAAGAATAAAGCATCCTTTCCTTATTAGAGAAGGGCAAGATTCAAAAACCAGACTCCCTTATGTCTTAAGTCGCGAGTTTTTTACGTCGGCTTTTTCTCTCGGCCTACACCCTCTGTTTTCTTTGCCGATGAGTAGGGATGCGATATAAATTTAATGACGTGGAGTAAGTGGTACCTGTATCTTATATTCCATAATAAACATTTTTTTGAAGATATTCTTACACGATACATCCATAAGACTAAGACGCGAATAAGGCATAGTTAGTTAAAGATATATTGAATCTTTTTTATGCTTTTTACATAATTTAAATATATTCAATCTTTGAATGTATTCATAGTTTTCATGTTTTTTATTTGATACATATAATTTGTAAATTACTGAATATTATTGAATTTGACGTACGAGATTCAGGATAAAATCGAGACATCACATACGAGGTTTGACTCCAGACCAATATTACTTTTAATGTTTTAACACAAAAACGATCCTGTTTCAGGTAGATCACCTGATTTACAACTACTTATCAAAGAAACAGGTTCAGAAATCTAAGTCTATATTTAGGAGTAAGACAAGATATTTCATCAGACATTTTGTCGGATAATTTAAAACCAGCTTACTTTAATCTACTCGGAACTTTAAGACGAATTTGACAAAGTATATGCATATATAGTCACAAAGTTATGGTGCAAGCTATGATATAAAGAACTTACATATCAACCAATCTCTTTCCAAGCGGCTTGATTCCTTGGCAAGCCTCAGCTCAGTGGATGTTTCCTTTCGAGCATTGGTCAACAAAGGTAAAGGCTAACTATACTAAGGCAGGAAGAAGTCAAGGAAAAAAGATGATTGCCTCATTCTTTGGTCGGAAAGGTCGTTTCGCTACAGTCGACAGTTGTGCTAGAAGATGGAAAGACAGTTACTGCAGACTGGTATGGCAATCGCTGTTTGCCTGTTGTTTTGAAAAAAATTGACAGCAGCGCCCTCGAAGCATGATCCTCCTTCACCACGACAATACTTCAGCGGACTCCGCAAAACGAACTGTTGAAGATTTGAGTATGGCAGGTGTCGAGATAATGAGTCATCCGCTATATAGTCCTGACCTGGCGCCCTGCGACATTCATTTATTCCCAAGAACTAAAGACAAAATTCTCTTTACGAGCTCTGAAGATGCGGTGAAAGCGTACGAAAATGCCATAGAAGCGACCCCTAAGGAAGAATGGACACATTGCTTTTCTCAGTGGTTCTATCGAATGCGACAATGTGTAGAGAGGAACGGATATTACCTTGAAAAACAATAAAAGTATTGGCAACTTTCTACATTAAGCCGTTTTTCATTTTCTAAACATTTTATTACATTTATTAGGTATTACACTTATAATATCATGAACTTAGCTAATCGTTTTCTACATCAGGTTGCCGTTGACATCTTATTTTCCTATCTCACTATCTCTGGTTACGTCTCTAGGGTTCATGACGAACGTCATACTACACATATCTCTATGTTCTATAATCAAAACTACAAGTATTACTAGTTTTGATTATAGAACAAAGAGAGATGTTTTCATAGGTTCACGCACTTGTTTATTAATATTATATTATTAGGGTGTTTGTGAAAAAGCTGTATTGTCCGACGCTAACAAGACCCCAGTTACAACATATAAGAAAGTTTTATACAAGCAGAAAATTATTAGAATGAAAACTTTTAGTAATGACACAAGTCAGGCAAAATGGATAAAATAAAATTCTTGTTGGTAAAGTTGAGTAACTTGTTGTATTATTCATATCCACTTTGGGAAGTTCGTGTGAGGTCATTTCTTTCACGCCAAAGTTGTAACCGTCACAAAATTGTTTCCAAACTATCGATATAATATAGGGTTATAGGGTAATTTACAGTTCAAATGGGTTCAATAACGCATGGCTACAACATTAATATAATATTTCGTTTGAAAGTCTGCACTAATCCTATTTCTTTGTGTTCGGATAATGTACGGGACAATTTTTATGAGCCCATTTCAAAATTGTTTTGTCTCATTACTATGTAATGTATGGAGTATAAATAGTTCAAAGTACTAAATATCTATTTCACTTTAAGTCAGGTCACGCTGCCAAAGCTACTTCCATCAAGGCGGCCTACTCGCAACGTACAAAAATCCTTAAAACATAAAAACATGGTAAATCAGTGAAAAACAAGTGGTGACAAGAAAAGCAAAAACTTGGGTCATTACCTCCGCAAGGACCCGAGTGCAAAGTTTGCTCCATTTGGCGTCCCCTAAATACCTTTTCGTTACCGGTACGGCCGTCTTTGCTCCTTCTGGAGCCCTAATACTCAGGGGCCTCAATTCTTAGAATTCTATTAAAAATATGAGCATATTTTAAGTAATAAACTTTTATATTATAAACTTTTTAAATTGGGTAAGTGACTTATAAGTTCGACGTGATTAAAAAGCAAAGATTCGATCTCGCAAGCCTGAGAATCGTTTATAAGCGAAATCGATTATAAGGTAAATGTAATGGGGCGTACACAGTTTTGTCAGTTCAATGTATTTTACCCGGAATCACGTCATGCTTATATAAAAATCCAATTAATATTAAAATTCTTTATAAAATATATATGTTCGGTTTACGGAGAAAAGGAAAATAGAAGAAAAAAAAGAAAATATCCCCACATTTTATGACCAAAACTGATAATATATATATCGATTCTAATTTGAAGTTGAGGCCCCTTGACTCGAGATTTGCCTTTAGCGTTAAAATACCGGTACCAGGCGGAAAGTGTTAACATCTTTGTACTAAACTTTTATTTCTACGGTCAGCTAACTTATCCGTAATGTAATGAACGGCATTTCCTCAAAGTTAGTGGTATTGTGTTTATTTCTTTATAGTACTAGTAATGAAGTATAAAATTACAAGCCGAGTGTTTTAAAGTAGTAGTAGGACATGCATGTTTAAAATCCTAGCAATGATGTTTGGCCTATTTTTTTACTATTTTTATGGAATTACTAAACACAGGAGAATCGTTTGAAACTTAATCATTAAAATCGGTCAATTAGGAATATTTGAAAATACTAATATTATTGTTTTTGTTGTCAAATGAATAAACACATTTTTTATACCTTTGTTATAAAAAAACAAATATGCACATTTAATGAACATACAGTATGTGGACGGAGAATGGCAAACAGTTCCTTCAACATAG
Organism: Pieris brassicae; assembly: GCF_905147105.1. NCBI lineage: Eukaryota > Metazoa > Arthropoda > Insecta > Lepidoptera > Pieridae > Pieris > Pieris brassicae. The sequence continues at coordinate 4,398,517 of NC_059669.1, forward strand.
GGAGGTTTACCAGTCAGTGTTAACACTGAACGAGGTTAAGAAGCTGTATATATGTCGGTCGGAAAAACTTCATTTCATGCTAATCGCAGATATTGCATTGCAGATGTCACCACAAGTATTAAATTACTTTAACAACTAGTGAACATATTAATTTATCAACTTCTTATTGTTTATTCTGCAAGGACTTATCCTTGAGTTGTGTCTAGACACCTTAGACAAAAACAAAATACTTTCGCTATTAGACGTACTACTTTTATTGAGCATTAAAACTGTATAACATTAAATATTTATACGTTTTACTAATATGAGATTACTTATAAAAAACCAATACAAAATAAACAGTACTTATATAGCGCTTACATTTCTTTCTGTTTTGAACGTGATGCATCTGCTTTAAAAGTCTTTACTGCTAAGCGAAACACGACAAAAATTTTAACGACTTTTAAAGTCAGAATCAGATCAATTACAACGCCTTTGTAATGTTAATTTTACCAAATTAAACATTCAATCAGAAATAAATCGATTCTGAACAATATCATGCTCATGATAATCACTCAATTTACTGTAATCAAATAGGTTGTTATGTCAGGTACGGTAGATTGTCCAATATGCCCTGCAGGGGTGCAATGAGCCACACAATAACCAGACCCTAATGGCACTTGATTCTCATGTCACGTCAACTGAAATACGGTTCAGCATAGATCTAGTTATACTGGATGCGTTTCGTGGCGTGCTCCGTGCAATTTCTTGCCTCCGGCGACGAAATGACATGCGGGATTCCTCTGATACCAATAACGTGACATGCAACGATTCAATATCGAATATAAAATCAGTGTAACGAAAATAGTAATTTATTTTCAATTTTGCCGTTTTTTGTGTTATGGTTTTTATTAAATTTCGGCCACATCTCTTTTTGTAGTTTTTAACAATCTAAAAATTATGAGCGTTAATGAATAACTAGTTTAGGATGCACTACAATGGCCATTGGATGCTAATTTAATACATAAAAATAAATCAATGGCACTACAACCTTTTTAGGTCTGGGCCTCAGATTTCTGTGTCTGTTTCATGTTCAGGTACCAATTTAGTTCCATATATATCTTTGATTTAAACCGCCTTGATAACCGGTTTTTGAATTCCTGTGTCGCTAGAGACCTTTTAGGTCTGGGCCTCAAATTTCTGTGTCTGTTTCATGATCAGGTACCGATTTAGTTCCATATATATCTTTGATTTAAACCGCCTTGATAACCGGTTTTTGAATTCCTGTGTCGCTAGAGACCTTTTAGGTCTGGGCCTCAAATTTCTGTGTCTGTTTCATGATCAGGTACCAATTTAGTTCCATATATATCTTTGATTTAAACCGCCTTGATAACCGGTTTTTGAATTCCTGTGTCGCTAGAGACCTTTTAGGTCTGGGCCTCAAATTTCTGTGTCTATCTTTCATAAAAGTTAATAAATAAATTTTAAATCAATAATGATAGTATTGTCTTTTGTTAACATAGCTTTTACACATTGAAAGAAAACACTTTTTAACTAGATTGAAGCTATGTATTATTATAATTATAAACTTATAATTATTTTACATAATTCTAAATTTAAAATTTTCCGGTCACGGTGACCACGTTTAAGTTTATAATAATACATAGCTTCAATCCGGTTAAAAAGTGTTTTCTATCAATAATGATATCAACATGCAGAAGCATAATTGCAGGGAGCTGCTGCTGCCTGCTGGGAGGCAGCAAACAGTAACTTTTAAGTATTGCGAAATTTTTAGCGAGGTAAATCTAGTAATATCGACATTTGTATGCTCGCTCCAGCTGATCATCCATCAAGATGCAGTCTGGTTAAAGGATTTAGCAGTGAGGCAGATTAATGTGTTAGTTAATTTATCATCACATGCATACTGCATATTCTGGTACGCGATATGTTACGTCAAACCGAAAGAACATAGGTGTGTGATGTATGAAACCGATTTGTCATTTCGTTTAAATGACAAGTTGATTTTGTGGCTTTAAAAGTATATTCAAGACTTATAAATATTTTCTTCTCCGATTAATATTATATATGATCTGGTCATAAAGGATAGAAAATATATTTGATTTCTATGGTAAAAATTACTTAGCACGTAGCACATTTTCATAAACGAAATATTTTGTGTGTTTACTGCAACAATAATTGTTTAACTCCAATTAATATTATATTTAAATTAAACTTGTCTTCTTGAATACATGTTTTATAAAAATAAAAAAAAACCTCCGTCGTAATTTATTTGTTAAAATTACACAAAAATTTACCATAACATTCACTAAATCATGATTTATGAGACATGTCTTCAAGAAGGTCTTTCACCTTTTTTCATATTGTGTATTCCAAGAATATATCAAATATATATATAATATTTTAAAAAGTGTTTGATAATTCATATCAATATTATCCACATTATTACCGTAATGTTGAAATCGCATTTAAAATAAAAACAACACAGCAGTAATCCCTCGCGAGTTGTACATTCATATTTACATAGCGCCCCGGGTGAGCAGCCCAAGCCGAAACTGTTAGCACGTGATATTCGACAGACTATATTTTACGCTTCATAAGCATTCTTTTATTTATTGTTTTCGCCAGACATTTATTACACCAGTGTGCTGAGCGCAATTTATGTATATATCTTGGCTAACTATTTATTTAAGAAAGGCCCAGTGGATATATATTTAAAAAGAAGACAATATTAAAATCTTAATATCTACTAGGTCTGAGCTACCTAAAATTTTATAAGGTAAAGTTGTTTTAGATAGTGTGGCTTGGAGTAACAAAGAAGTAGTTAAAAAACTTAAACTCTTTTTAATCTCCTGTAGCTCCCGTTCACAAGTATGATGCATGGCCAGCCATCGGCATATAGCAAACTTAAAAACATACATCACTTACAAGATATGTATATAGACTTAAAATTTTCTTGTCTGCAACTTAACCTAAAAACTTATAAAACTATAGTTTTATTCTACGCCCTTAATTTGAGAAATGTAAAATTAGAATATTTTATATACATTTCTGTTTTTGACGTTCATAATTGTACATTGTGTTATCTATATGAATAAATGATTTTGTTTTTTTTAAATATATGTATACTGAAAGCATGATTGTTCAAGCGGACACGAGTAGTGCAAGACTCAAAGGGCCTAATAGTGTGTTTAAAAAATAAAAATAAATCAATGGCGCTATAACCTTTTTAGGTCTGGGCCTCAGATTTCTGTATCTGTTTAAGGATCATTTTTTAATCGAATAGGCAGGTAGGTGATCAGCCTTCTGTGCCTGAAGCGCACCGTCGACTTTTTGGGTCTAAGGCTTTTTCCTCACGATGTTTTCATTCATCGGTCGAGCGATTGTTAAATGCGCACATAGAAAGAAAATCCATTGGTCCACAGCCGGGGATCGAACCTACGACCTCAAGGATGAGAGTCGCACGCTGAAGCCACTAGGCCAACACTGCTCAATAGTGTGTTTATTGTATTAATAATAATTGTAATGTATAATGTAATTATATTTGAGTTACAATAAAGTCCTGATCGAGAACTTTTATTTCTGATATGAATGTTGGTATACGTGAACGTAGAGTATTCTTTAGAAAAAAAAACAACACTACCGCACAGCATTTCATTGTTTGGCAGAGAATCGAACTCAAGATTGGTTTTATGCAAGAACTTATCTAAAGAAGCATTATATCTATCTATCTATTTTAATACGCTTAAATCGGTTATAACTATTTTATTAAAACTATATTCTCGCAACAAAAGATTTACTTGCCTTATACATTACAGTACAGGTATGTCCCGAACAATGACTCATTTGCTATGCGTCCAACGCAGACTAATAGTCTGGAGAATGAATAGAAACTAATTTACTGGTAAAACGGAAAGATTTTCTTTACGGCTCCCATTGAGACCGTTTAAAAATATTGAAAATTCTACCTTTCAGTGCGGAGAAAATGCCTTTTAAATTACTAGTAATTATCAAAACGCTCAGGCTTTTGCTCATCTGTAGTAAAATTTTAATAACCATGCCCACAATTAATTTTATCTCTATTAAATTTATAAATAAATTTATTATGAAAAAGTCTAATAATATGATTCCAAAATAGAAATCGTAAATGCTAAAAGCTACATAACATTAAAAACTCACGTTTTGGAACAATATTATAGGCCAAAAAAAGGCTGTGTGATAACTATGCTACTCATATATATATACTCTGTAACTTCGAACTGGTTACCTCACTAACAGCATGCTTCGTGATCCCAGCAGGAGTCTCACCGAAGATTGCACCTTGCGGAACACTTGTTGTACTACGTAAGACGAGACGCCTCCACCGCAATCTTATCGTTTACAAAATAGTTCATAATTAACACGGCCTTCGATACCCCGGTATCTGGATATACCTTCATTAGATGTCGATCGCGTAGCATTCCTTTATTCTTGTCAGATTTTATATTGTCTTTTACGCCTTGCCAGGCATCTTTGCTGTCGCGCCTATTGTCTTCAGAAACATAGTTAAATGGTATTAAGACTGATATAATGTAATATGTAACACCTTGTTTGCTTGTGTTTATCTGGGGCGGACATCGGGCCCTCGCTGGCGGTGTGATTGTTCGCGGCCTGCTGATGAACGGCGGCACTAGGGCAGGTAGCATCTTTCTAATGGTTGAAGCAGTTGTTCAAACCTGCGAGAGTACCTGTAGGACGTGTGGCTTAACATAGCGCGCGATTCGAAGGCGCAGTTAATGGTTAGAACATAATGCTTGTGTGGGTGAGGTGCAAGAAGAGAGAGAGTAACGGCTTTTGAATTTTTCTCATTCACTTGTGTTACAACTACAAAAATATATAATGAGTTATACTTAGTATACCTACTTACTATAAAAACTAAATACAGAATAACATTTAAAAAAATATATATAATAATGCATTATCAAATGATTATGGAAACTTGTACTGGGAATGTGAGATATGTTGAACAATATATTAATTAGTAGACATGTAACAATTGTTGTCATATAAATAAAAGACAATACTAAAAAGTTTTAACAAGTAAAAATTTAGTATTGTCTTTTGTTAAAATAGCTTCTACACATTAAGAAAAACACTTTTTGAACGGATTAAAGTTATGTATTATTATAGAGGACACCGTGAGTCATTTTTGCAAAAACCCGTGTTTTCGTCGATATCAACTTCGGGGCAATAAATACAGATAACACAACTTTCTCTGCAGCTGTGATACTTTTGACATTTAACACCTTTTGTCTTCAGTCACCGTGACCACGCACACTGAAAAGCACGCGAAATGTCGGAAAAAATTAAAATTGAGAATTATGTGAATAATTATAAGTTTTTAATAATAATACATAGCTTTAATCCGTTCAAAAAGTGTTTTTCTTAAAGTATTTTTTTTAAAGACGATTATTGTCTGTGTATTACGAAATATATGTCTAGATATTTCAGTATATTTGTTATCAAATGCGCGATTGCTAATCATTTGTCAAATAAATTTGAGTAATTTTAGTTTGAATTGTGACCGTAGATAAATAAAGATCCAGACTAAACCACTGGCACCGCATTTATTCGCATCATTTCATATTTGACATAATAAGCTAAATCTATTGAATATGATTGATTAATCTCACAGTCCGCGTGTATATGCGGCAACATTGTAGTGCCTTCCCATCCAGGATTTATCTATTTCTTATTGTGATAATAGGTCACAAATATTATCTACGTTCGCAATGTAACTCTTTATCGTTCGTGCTTTCATGGGCCGCAAACATGAGTAGGTAATAATTATTCACAGTGGCTCATAGTAACGAGATTGCTTATATTGTTATTGAAATAGCAATGAGTCCAAAGTTTTTATTTTATAGGTATAGGCTTATCGGTAGTAAGATATAAATATATCCTACTTTGGTATTTTATACAAGTGTTGTTATAAAGTGATAGTTTCATTGAGTTTATTCTAGAATAGGAAGTATTTTTGAAATTAACAAAAATAAAGCAGTTATTTACACTCTTAAATTTCAAACTTAAATACAATTAAAAGATGCTAACAGAAGGAACACACTTAAAATGATTCTATTGAAACAAATGAAAAACGCATAATGCGTTTAAATCAGGTTCCTACGTTTCGATTTAGATTCTACAGAAGCATGTCTTGGTAGGACTCTGAGGTTGCAAAAACTAACCCAGACACAATGCACGCACGCTTATAAAATCTCTCCCAATCGCAGTTACACTCTTATGTACAAACCCATTCTCATTAAAATGCACTCACGCATTACTAGTCTTACACTTTTTGTTTAATTATATTTATTATGAATTTTTAATAAGTTTATATTCAATCCTTAAAAATAAATGCGTGTTTGTAACGTGCTCGTGATGTGCTTTTCTCGTTTAATCAATATTATGCTTTTATACCCTTGAATTTGTATAAATAAAGAACACGCATCGTATAGATATAAAATAATTTGTCCTGACGGATTCATCAAATTGTAAAATAAACAGGACATTTTTAATACTGCATTATTTTGAAAGCCCTTTTTCTAAAAGCTAAATTAGTCTAACTGTACTATAGTTATTTTTTCGCCTCCTTCTGTCAAATTACGTTCACGATATTCTGTTTTTATGAATTAGGGGTGACATACCCAAACAAGGAACTTGAAATGAACTTGACACTTAATTAAATCTTATGAAACTATTAAGGAAGACTTGTTGGATTGTATATATTTTTTTTATTCCTACAATAAAGTTCACAAGAAAGAGTGTGCCATTACATGAATTATAATAATAAATAGCTTAAACGAAGGTAATGTTCATTAACAGTCTTAGTGTTCTGTAATGTTTTGACACTATGTTCATGTGTCTGAGATACTGCACTTATACTCACTACACTAGGTTTATTAACTCTAAAGGATTATTTAGTCCTCTTTGGGCGTCATATTCTTGATGTCAAGAATTTTGATTGCCTCACCTCAGCCTTCACATGGCTAGGTAGCCTGTTTAAGTGAGCTAAGGCAAACCGTTTCGCTGTATTTGGACTGTATCCACATTAAGATCCTAGTGGATACTTTCATTTGTAATGTACCATGGTGCATTGACAATGCCCCGAAGAACCTTGTTCTGAAACCGTTGTATAATTTCTAAATTGCTTTTCGCTGTGAAGTCTTAAAACTAAATGTCATATGTCCTTCGTGGATTATATATCTACGGACGGAAAAGGATGACCTAAGCAGGATGCGAAATAAAAGTTGCAAGCGATTCCACAGTCTATAACTAGTAATAACATATACCAAAATTGAATATTGTTTACATCAATTATCATCATTTACCTCGTGCAAAGTTCTCGATAAATGTGTTGACAACTATCTAACCTATATTTCATATTATCTAGGTCATGCATTCAACTCATCTAATTTGACCTTATTACTGGAATAGCTAGATATCATATCTTTGGAGAACGTTAGTGAGCAAACAGGAAGATTTAAACCAATCATTTATTACTAAGGCTTCAAAGAAATGTATCGCTTTATAATTATTACTTCCACTTCACTAAGCAGTTTCTATTTTTTTTTGTATATACCCTAGAAAATTATAATATAAGCCGGCATAAGCCGGAAAGCCAACCCACTTTTCAAAAAAGCTCTATTATACAAAAATATGCACGACGAATGCAACTTGTATATCAATCATATAAGTCTATATTGTGTGTTGACGCCTCAATTGGCAGTTTTTACCTTTTGTAAAAAATAAAAAATCCTTAACAGAAGGCATGCAGAAGTGGAGTAAAAAGCCAAAGAACCATAAAATATTTATTAACGTAAACGAAAAGTTTTACTAATGCCACAATATTACTACATAATATACAGTACTGAATAACAGTAAAACATAATTTATTTTTTAATTCTAAATAGGTATAATACGACACTGTAACACTATTATATATTTTTTGAACCGCTAATTGCTTGCAATGTGAATATAAATTAAGAAAAATATTACACTTATGTTGATATTAAAGCACTATTGTAATATATTTGTATATTTTAGTTTATTCAAAAAACTCATAGGATTTAATTAGAATTTATTATTAAGAAAAGACTTTTGAAACGGATTGAAGCTATCTTATAATTATTTACATAATTTTTAACGTTTCGCATACTTTACAGCGTTACAATTATTATTGCTTGAGTCATTTAAAAATTTGCCAATAATCATCGAAATCGAAACTAATCATTGTGATGAAAGCTTATACATATTTCAGTTGATGTTTCTCCAGATACATGTACTACTCCCACAGTATTTAAAACTTTTATTTCGTCGGGAATCAAACCCAAGTTTTTTAAACCTAAACAATAAGTAGCCTTTAAAAAGGCTGTAGCGATAGCTTGAATATTACATTGTACCACGTGATCCCTACTTAGATTATAGCTAATATTTATAATCGGAGTGTTGGGTACAATAACGTGGCGTCACTATTGCCAACTCTATTGGGACTTCGGACATAAACCAGAGCCCTTACTTATAGTCATTCTACATAACATAGGTTTCAAGGGAATCTGGGGCGATTATATCCAAATGTAAGTTGTAACAAAGATTCTTCCGTAGCATGTGTTTAAATCCAACTCCGACTGAATGTTTTTTTCTTGGCTTGAGTCCAAACACTGACATTTTTAATTTTACTTGCAGTATTTTAAAATATAATATCTGCGGGAATTTTTGACGGAAATTGTAACACTGTAGCGGATATGAAACAGATTATAGAAGAATCCTAGAAATGGAAGAATTGTTTGCACACATTCTTTGGTGTAAAATAACAGTACAGTAAGTTTTTCATTGTTTCTTGTTACTAGGTTAATGTACAATTGTCACGTTTGACAGCCGTTCTATAGAAATATCTACGATTTACCCCCAGTGTTTTAATCCGGGTGTTGTATTATATAAAAAATATGTTTATAATATAAATATTTTATGGTTTATTATTTTTTCTACCTTGAAGATAAACTCTTGATACGATAATTTTTAGTATGAAATCAAAAATAAAAAAACCTTTAATAAAGTCAAAAATAATTTATATGTTACGTCTCATATTACACTTTTATCATGTGTATCAAAAAGTGTGTATTACACATACACACTTTTTGATACACACTTAACTTAACTTAATTCAATTAACTTCAAACATTCTATAAATAACTAATCAGTCTACGGTAATTAACCTATTAATTACTAGCAAACCTTAATTAAAATTTAACATTTCAATTGAAAGTCTATAAATTATGACAAGATTCGCTGAGAAGAATACTAATTGTTTATCACTTAACATGAGTAACGTTCATTGTTTATTTAGAAATTTTCCGCAACCCGTCAGATCATTCACTCGCTTAGCACCATTCAAATAAATTCACACATTATTTACATATTTAAAGCAAATTGAGATCAGTTTTGAGGTTTTAGACCTCGCACTAAGTACTTCGACTTCACCATTCTTCAGGGCAGTATTGAACCAACTGGGCCACAGAGCATGGATGAAGGCAGCACTCATCTACGAGTTGTCGCTTGATTCTCTTCGAGGCGTAAAACAGTGCAGCACGCCGCGATCTAACTTTTGGCTGATACATTTCCGGAAAATCGTTGACCATTACATCACCGTTACAAACGTGGAATATGAGGTTTGATAGCGATCGACTGCACAATTCTTTCAACATCGAATTTAAAGTCAAGGAATCTCCACTTATTATATTTCCATATAAGAATACGATGTACACCCAATGTAAATTTCTCGCTATTAGGGACATTTTTCACAGACTGTTCACAAGCGCGAAACACGGGCGAAACTGGAGTTCCCGGCTGTGTGTGAGCGACGATTGCTCACTCTCACAATAAATAGAATAGATAACCTTTGTCAATTATTACAATTGTACAGCACTAAGTTCAAAACAACAGGTCATGAGCCTCGCGAAGGGTTGTTTATATACCATACAATTACTTGACTCATTAACACATATGGAATGTGTAATAAACACGAGTAGCGAATATACTTAGTGAATGAATCAATTGAATTGAATTTCTTATTGGCTTGTCGCTTAATTAATTATAAATTAATATAAATTTGAGTGTTAAAGTAAAGCAAACAAGTAAGCAATGTGTTAAAAATACCTCAATGTAAATAATAATGTTATACACACGTCGTCTAGTGTACGCTGAGCCTAACGTCGAGTCCATAAATGGTTTGTTATTTATATAAATTAGATAAAAGTTGTTTTTAAAGTTTCGTTTGTAGACTATGGGGACAATCGCTTCGTGTACAGACTTTTGCGAGTGTACTGTAGGTTACTAAGCTTCCCTTATTAGTTTCTATCGCAATTTTATTCATATAAGGCAAGGGTCCTATATTTTTTGAAGGTAAAACCTTTATTGTACGTGTATTGTTTGTATATTTTGGGTTTAATTTACGTATAATAGCGCCTTAAGAATATAATAAGTTATTACTGTCAGTTATTTTACCTACTTATATATTATAATCATATAAAAGGCTTTCCCTTGCGCTTCTAAAGCACTACTATGACCACAAAAAAGAGAGGAAAATCATATACCTTACTATAAATGACTAAAACGGATACTTTATTTGTAATCTATTCAATGATTTAAAGTACGTAATTGCCGATACATTGCCATTGAGTAAGTAGTACAATACAATAACTATCAACGTAGGTATAATTGTTGTTGTTCGACAGACAACACTTTATCAGTTTCAATGGGATTTTCCTTAACTAAAGATAGTACCTATCAATTAGCCTGATTTCATTGAGGATGTTTAATATTAAAATAGAATAATGATTATTATTTTTAAGTTTAATTATAGAATTGGGTTTAACGTGGGTAAGCGGTAATGGTTTTAGTGTATGTCTCTCATCCCTGAGGTCGTAAGTTCGATTCCCGACTAAATTATAAATTTAGATAATGATAATTATAATTACACCAATGGTGTTTTTTCTATGTGCGCTTTTAACATTCATTCGAACGGTGAAAGAAAACATCCTGAGGCAACCTGTTTGCCTTGGACTTAAAGAGTTGACAGCGTGTGTCAGGTTAGAAGGCTGAACATCTACTTGCCATTAGATTGAAAAATGATAATGAAACAGATACAGAAATCTAAAGCCTAGTAGACCCTATAAGGTTGTAGCACCAGATCTTTTTGAGGTTAAAAACGATGTAAATACTTATATTTCTATCTTGATTTAAGTCCTGTTGGTCCTCAAGTTGGAGGAGTAGTGATAAGCTGACTCGCGTATCGCGTTAAAATTAGTGTTAAAATGCGTTCACTAGAAAGTGTTGCTTGACACTATGTTTATATTCGTACAATAGTACTATAATAAACATAGTGTCAGGCTTAGAAAGCTCTTCACCTAACGAACGCTCATTGGCATGTGTGTGATTGAGCCACAAATTAAGAGGATTTAACGAAGTAATTTTTAACAAAATTACTTAATATTTCTTTATAGGATCTCGACTTGGCTGTTCTTCCTTCATTTCCGGATTAAACATAACTTATTAAATACATATGAGCGAAATTGTCTCTCAATCAACCTTCTGAGTTAATTAATGTTCGACGGAACTTGCACCGGCAATACCATATTAGAATTAGTTCCCGAAAGGCTCAAAGCAGCGACCGGGTAAACCCATCGGCGTTGCGTCTCACAACGCATTTAAATGTGGAGTGTTTAGAATTGTTCGGTTTAATACCTACAACTGAGTTTCGTCATCTTACCTCGGGACAGAATATGAAATTCCATTGATATGACCTCGATGTCCACCACCACTATGTGAAACCAGCGGCCCTACGAGGTATTTCCGAACCAAATCGACTTAGGATCCTTCAAGGAAAGAACGTACAAATTCTTAAAATGCCGGCTAATAAATAATACTACCAAATTTACATTTACTGCCAGTATTATATTTGTATACTTTATTGTAACATATTATCTGTAGAATAGGTTAAATAATAATTAACCATATTATAACTTTTAATTTCGACATGGTGAGTCAACTATAAAATATAGACATGTTTTCGTCAACTTTTTTTAGAAATTTTAAATAGGAACAATTTGGTATTAAATTAATTTTTCGTAGATACTAAGATTATGTTAATTTTCTTATTATTATATAACTTTATGAAAATTTATATAAGATTTGCATGCCTACTTTTATATGGCTGATTGTGCGGATTTACAATTTTCTTTTCAAATAAACGATTTATCATTATTATTATTTATTACCTAAAGATATATAGAATATTATTAAGTAATAAGTTGCTTGTAAAATAAAAAATAAATTAATTCTAATATAATAACAGGAATCCGAAGCCTTTTAAATATTCAAATACTTATTCACGGAGGTGATTTTGAATTAACAAGTCAAAGAAATGATACGGACGGAAAATTTGGGGCAACGAAGATAAACCAATCGAAATCAACTACAAGAACAAAAATATCTTCAATCAAACATATTGGAGCTTTAAAAAATACAGAAATAGCAAACAATATTCATTAATATATATAGATATTTTTAGGTGAAAACAACCTACCATTTAATAACATTAATCATTGTAACGCATAATATTTACACTGTAATCAATAAATTACATAACATTGTGATAAATACCTATTATTAAACAATAACTGTTTTGAATTGACATTTACTTAATGGGTCAAAAATATTTCAAATAACAAAATATATTTGTGAGATAATATTACACGAATTCGTGTTTTAATTACATAACTATGTAACTGTTTAATTATAATTAATTTTTAAAAAATATTTGGTCTATCTATGATATTCTGTAGTAATAGCATTTTTGCACCTTTTTAACTAATTGTTTTTTTTTTGGAAGTACGTGACCAGCCTTCTGTGCCTTAGGTGTCGTCGATTTTCAGGTTTAAGAGACTTTCTTTACAATGTTTTCATTCCTAGTAAGCTAGCAGAAAACAAAACAGGCGGCGTTATAACGCACAACCTTATCGTTGAAAATTCTCCGCCATTTACCTTAAACTGTCAATACTTATTGGTTAATTTCATTATTTAATAAGAGAATTGAAATGTGTGCTCATCATTATTTAATTTTATGCAAACGTCATAAAAATCTCACGCGAAGCAGTAGTGAATTAATTAAAGCTATCAACAACTTATTTATACTATTTTCGCAAGTTGAAACCCAGATTAGGAAACGAATAAAAATACGGTATCACATTTCTTAAACAATAACAACTTTTATCAATTGTATAACAATACAATTTACGTTTTTGTACTTGTGACCATACAAATTTGAGGAATATTGGACGGCGGATCTTTGTCAAGTATCATAATAGTTAAGATTATCTCTTATAATATACTTCCATTGTTAGAAAAGGCATGAGCTTTTTTGATGTTTATTTTGGCTAATATTAGGGTTATAGTAATAACGAGTAGGTGTGACGCAACTTTAGCGAGTTTTCCACGCCGTTGCTTGTGCCTCACACATCTTTGTTATTTGTTTGGTCAAAGTCCCCGTATTAGTGGCTTTATGATTAAAGTATTTGATGATAACCACCCTTTAGACGTCCCAAAATAACCATCGATCTTACTGGCGGATGGAATCCTATATTTCTTCGGAGTTGGATATGACGGTATCTCTAACTCATTGCTTGTTTTTTCATTTCCATATTTCGTCTATACTTTTGGATCGACTAAAGCCAAAAAACTACTGAAATCTTATTGTTACAAACCATAACAGCTTTGTTAATTATTTGTTGAGTCACTACCAATGTAGGGCGGACACGTGCGTGGGTCTTCGTTACTGGAAGTTCTTTCTCGCTTGAACTCAACACACAACGCGAAACCGTAGATTATATAGTTTTAATTTACCAGCTCCGTAGTTTCCGAAGTAAATTTTTTCAAGCAAAAATCCCTTATAATCCCTTACAATACATTAAAAAAACAGATATTTTTCCACTGATACAAGATATCAGATTACCTAATTACAGCCTCCTGGTTGAGGAAATTAGAAAATCTGTTTGCTTGTATATAAAATAGTATACACAAATTTATGATACTGATATTAAAAAGTTTTATATTTACTTCATACCTGCTCAAAAACATTCAAGTAGACAATTTCCTTTATTCTGAAATAAATCCATCTTCAGATGTGTTGTCTTTATCGTTAAGAAAACATAGACGTGCCAAGGAAAAATAAATGTCTTTCTTGCACCGGCACAATCGACAGCTATTTTAAGTATTATTCTTGAAGAATTGTTGGAAAGTATTTTCAAGAATACAAGCTTCTTAGTGGAATAGTTTACATTTTGTGGAAAAGAAGTTGCGATAAGTATTTATAATAAGCTTATATTTCAGTTTTACTTTGCATATACGACCTTATTATTAAACTTGGAGAAATCTATTGCAAATATTTATAATTCTTTACAATATTCACAATATTATTTGTATATCAATAATGACAAAATGAAGCTTTATAGTATAATATTACTGTGAGTAAAAGTAGTTGATAAGTATGATCTATAGTTGATTGTTAAGTAAAGCCAAATATGATACCAATAAAATCATTATTGTACGGGTCAGAAAGACACCATCACAGCATAATAATTAATCAAGAATCCAACCTTCAATTTATAGTCTTATTAATTGTGATTTGGCTCCGGCATTTGATACACGAATAACAACAGTTCTACTCATAATATAAATAATAATAAAATATATTATGATAAAGATAAATAATATTTATTATTCATAAGCTCGACCTTCAAACTAACAATTCTAAATTATTATTTATTCTAAGACAGGCACTTGGTTTCTATTTATCTATGAAATCTACTAGGCACGATTGTGGCACGAACCGAGAGAGTAAATATTTGCATGTCGAAGTTTATTAAAGACAATTAATTATATTATTCTATCTGAGACTCGTTACTTAATTTTTAAAATCTGAACCTTTAAATGAACACAACTGAACCTCCACAACAAGTTTGGATAAGATACACGTGATCAATAATATTTCAATTGCCTATATTCAACTACTTCTAGGACTGCTTACATTTGTTTCAATACAAAGAGACAGTTTTGAGATCAAAGATTTCAGAGCACTTTCAGGCCGCATTCAACCTATGCTTGCCCTACATAGTAACAGTTTAAAACGATTAGTTCGTGGTAAATAAACTATTACCGAATGAAATATACACGCTTATTAAAAGTGGTTTAGCGAGTTTTATTTATTTATTATAAATAAACAGAGAAAATACTATATTCGTGTAAAAATTTTAAACTCGCAATAAAGGCAAGTCGCATAACACGATATGAACGGATAAAATTCTCATTTTCCTCTTAAAATAGGACTAAAACGGCGCGCAATCTCGTTCCAAAATAAAAACAATAAAAGAATTCAACTCATAATCCTCAGTAATAACGGATGGATTAAAACTTTGAACGGACGAAAATGCTTAAGCCGAGAAGTTTCCATTTGCAACTCTAGACACAATCAGGGGCTGAATCCAAATTTAAATCATTTGATGATGGGAAATTATGTTACGATTAAATTGTTTATTATTATTCTGTACCCATTCAAAAAGGTTACGCAAATTTCAAAATTTCTGCAGATTAGTAAAATCATAATCAAATTATTGATATTTTTTTCCTTATTTCTGGGCAGTTCAAGTTGGATAGCTTCCCACCATCAGATCAGCGGTATTTACCAGAGTAAGCGGTTCCAGTGATGATCGTTACACTCCTATTGCTTTCACTGAGAGCTCTCCTGTAGTACACAGTCCATGCAGGCTTTTGGGTTTTCTCGTCACGTTGAAGTTTTAATTACGAAAGCACTTATACGAAACCGGCAATGCGTTCATTATCAGTCTCCTCTCCGAACACAGCATTGGTATTGTGAGTTCTTCTTTATTAAACTCGTATTGAAAATGTTTTCGAGTATAATATAAAAAGGTTTAAATTAAAATCTCATAAATTAAGGGTTATCGAAAGAAAGCTAGTATATGTCATATAATGTTGTTTATATTTCCTACAATTCGTAGGAAGTACTAATATATAAAATGTACTTTTAGAGTGATGTTAAATTTAATTAATCTGGATGAAACAACCAAGAAAAGCTTCATTTCCTAACATCTTAAAAAGCAATATTTCTACAATATGTCTGCGGCTGTAGGTGAACAATGATAAGGCACATAACAGTCTTCATACACAATTGTACGTATGAGAAAAATATTTATACCGAAATAAGCTTTATTACACAGGCACAAATTTCATTTATGAATGTATAGGAGTACAAGTCTACTTGTGAATGATAAACGCCTGACACAGTTTTTGCTAACAATAACGTCGCTAGTCGTTTTGTAAGGATATTTTCTTGAACTTTCCTTAGATTTGAAAAAGCTTTTGTGTAACATGTGTGTGTGAAATAAAAGAGGCCCCTGTTTTTTTTACTATTTATTTGATACTGGCTCGTTACGCCTTAATATTATTGTTTACTAAGACTTTTTTTCCAATTTCCCTCACTATAAAAGCTCAAGAGCTTACCTCAGAGGTTTTTGTTTTTGTCTTTGTTGGTTTATGTCTTGACATAAACAACGTACTACTCTACTCGGTACTAAGACTCAATTCGGTCCAGCCGTCTCCGAGTTTTGCGCTTCGCGACATATTTTGCGATTTATTTTTATTTATATAGATAAAGAAAACATAACAATACTAATTTCCGGCAAGTTAAATACCTGGTTAGAGTCACGCAGAAGTGGTTTAAATTTTTTTTCTTACTTAAACTGTATACATATGCAAACTTTGCCCAACCAGGAATAATATCGTCCGTCTCTCTAGTTCATCAAATATCGATAATTCCATGTTTTATAACATCAAAAAGTTTAAAAAAATATTTAATTAATTCACACAATATTTTATCATGCAAAATCATAACGCATAGTTGTTCTTAAGAGTGTTACAAACTTTAGAATTAGTATTAGAATTTACATTAAAAAAGCTAATGTATTCATTGAGTTGGTAAAATTTTACGCCACGTGCAAAAAGTCATTAAAACTTTTCAGTACTGCTACAGTGCTGTTTATGAATAAACTTTATATAAAGGTTTAACAAATCCGAAACTTATCGCATCGGAGAGCTGTAGGGACTCACTACATCCCCAGGAAATACAATAGTCGATTTATTAATTTCACCACTAATCACATATTTACGGATTAATAAGATATTCTTTTATAACTTTAATATATAATTATTTATTATAACTTTAATATGCCAAATTAGGTGGTCTACAAATATCGTGTAACGTTTATTTTAATTTATTACGAATAAGCCAAGAAGTTCTTATTTTTAGAATTTAAATGACTTATGGAAGTGTTAGCAATATAACACAATAATAATAATTTATTTATTTCAGATTAAATCAATATTGAATTTTATTAATATCAAAACACGTGATTTTAGTTACAGTTAGTAGCAATTCAATCTTAGCTATATTAATATTGGACGGTAAACAAAAAAATCATACACAATTTTTAAAAGAAGTCCCATTACAAAAAACGTATTTTTATTACATGATAACCTTAATAAATACGAACGAAATACACGTCACCATCTGAAAGCCATCCTAATTTTTTGGTACTATTGGAGTTTTTTTTTCTGGAAAGTATAAAAACGTTTTTAACAGATATGGGTGTTCTTTTAAGTGTGTGTTGTGTTGTGTGTATGCGTGCGTGACGTATTAATGTAAGTGTTTCCGTAATAACCACAGAGATTATTTTCTTAACAACCAGGAAGAAAGTCACATTGCGATACCGATACTACTACGTATATAATGAAATTGCACTGAATCATAAGACGTTTTAAATAAGAAATAAAAAAAACGCAGAGAAAATTGCTACCCAAAGAGAGATAATTTCTGACGTTTGCCGTAAAATATTTTGTAACATATACTCAAACGGTATAGTTTTATTATAGTATTAAATTCTGGTGTATTTAGTCCCTCAAGCAGTAAAACAAAACAAACTTTCGATAAAAAGTCAAAGTTTTGTATCAGATTGTTCCCTTACTTTGAATTTTTTTACAGAACTTTGACCATAGCAGTTAATTTGTAATTTTTCGTGTCATTTTTATTTATCCTTCTGACATTTTACGATAAGTGAACCGCTTATAATTCTAAGACCTTTGCATCATATTTTAAACTATGTTTCTCTATGGAATTTGATACTTTTATTCGATAATTTGTTCAACATCTAAGATACTTTCTAAATACAATAAATATTTACTCATTTTCGGATTGTAAACCCGTGAAAAGGATTGCTATTATTTTGACCTCATCTCACAGATATTGAATGGCCAGCTCTTGAGAAATCGGAGTGGGCCACCAGCCGATTCGCGTACGGTTTTCGTCGTGGTCGTTCAGCTGGTGACCTTCTTGTATACCTTACACATAGATGTGCAGAGGCAATTAAGTCCAAGAAGGGGGCGCTAGCGGTTAGTTTGGATATAGCGAAAGCCTTCGATCGGGTGAGGCATGGAGCACTGCTCTCGAAGCTTCCAGTCTACGGGCTTCCCGAGAAATTATGCGACTTTTTTTACAGTGTACACGCAGTGTCAAGGTCTGCGAATATACCGAGCCATGACGCTTCAGCATCGTGCATTTGTTTTTCACCTTTTACCTCTGTTTGTATCGTAACAATATCTAACAATACAACATAGTGGTGCGACGACGCGGAACTTTTTATTAGCAAACAACAAGAGACGAAGCATGTTGCACCTCAAGTGGCAACGTTGCCCGTTATTCTCGGTCTCGTTCAAATGTTGCTAAATTAATAGATGTAATATTTTTTTTATTAATGACAGTAGGGAGATTGAAACCCCAAATTGTTTTCAGAACAGATCAGCAGGCGTTCGATCCCGATCTCTCTACCATTACTATTTGTCGAGACTATCATGGCAATCCTAAGCACCAGTTTGAAATCTATAGTTAACGAAGAAAGGACTCGTCTCCTCCAACATCATCGAATGCCTCATTTTTTTTTGTTCACTGCACAAATTACCTTGATTAATTGATAGTAAATAAATAAAACACATATGATATCTACGTTTATTCACTAAAATAACATTTATACCCTGAAGTTTCAGAACTACAACTAATTAACTATTACTTTGTATCAAAATATTAATTAATTTGAAATCATCTCCTCGTTTGATATTGAATATGCGAATGATAAACCAAATAGCTTGTATTCAACTTTAATAACTTGCTTGATAATATATAAAGCTTGCGTATTTTCCGCTATAAGGTAGGATAACATCTTATAGATTCCAAGTATTTTTTATTACATTTGTCAGGCAGGATATTCGGGCTCTGTATCTTAGTAAAAAAAATACTTAGGGCACGGTTTTTTGTTCATTATTAGTATAATCGAGATGTTTTGATGAAATTTAATTACAGATGTTATAATTTGTTACTTATTTTTAAGAAATAATAATTGTTTAGTAAAAACCATTAAAAATTTGAATAGAGAAAATTTTAGATTATCTAGTAATATTATTAGTATTATTATATTGATCATGTATTTTTAAATATAGAATTATATCCTGCCGTTAAATTATTATATATCCACAACAATCAATATTAGTACCATGTATGTAACATATTAAAATACGCAAAAAAGAGGCATTATTATTATTTTCTTTATAAATTATTAATCTGTCATGCTTCACAAGTAAAACGTTTAAATATGTGAAAATTACGTTTAAATCCCATTATACTGAAAT
The DNA here is from genome assembly GCF_905147105.1 of Pieris brassicae. Taxonomy (NCBI): domain Eukaryota; kingdom Metazoa; phylum Arthropoda; class Insecta; order Lepidoptera; family Pieridae; genus Pieris; species Pieris brassicae. The sequence continues at coordinate 4,418,356 of NC_059669.1, forward strand.
TAATTTCAACTATAATACTTGCATAAATATGATAAATAAACACGAACAATATCAAGACATAGGAAATGTAGAACACAACTTCACTTAAACCCCTCTTCAAAAAATAAATTACACAAGTGCACTATTTTAACTCTTTCCTCCTTGTCTGACAAATTGTGTTTACGGGGTGATGAAAAGAGACAGGTTTTTTATGACTAAATGGAAAGGGAACTTTCCATCTCTACATGAAATTTAAAAACACGTACACAAAGCAAGTACACGCCAATCAGGAATGCATAATTAATACACACAAAATATTAAATCCGTACAAATCTCATTCTATTCTTCTTCTTCTTTGTAATCGCTGTTTAGCAATATAAGGCTCTCACTTGCTGTGGGCGATTCCAAAAGAGGCAAGTTTTCCACTTCACCTGAAATAGATTACGAAAATAGAACAGTTAAATATATCATAATAATAATAATAATTTATTGCAAGAATATGGTACAAAAAGGTGGTACAATAGTAATTTCGCATATTCTGCCACACACAATGGCGGTTTTATATTTTACATTATTAGTCATATCAAATGTTATTAAATTTTTATCAACTTCAGTGTCTCACGTAAATAATCATTTATTTAATAATACAATTTTTCCACTAGTAACCAAGTCGATTTTTAAAGACTCTAGTCGGAAGATCTTTTATTTATTTTGGCAAATTATTATAATAATTATTTATGTTTTTTCTAGTATAGTAGTGGGTAATTAGTGACTCGTGACATTCGATGCCAAATTTGTATTCTAATGCTAATTTACTTGCTATTTCTTAGTAATAATTTATTGTTTTTTTATTCACCATTATTAGAAGCTTTTTTTTTCATTTGTAAATACTACTTTAAGCTAGAACTTTATACAAAGTTACTTTTGTTTTGATAGTTTTTTGTTTCCACTGGTATAAAGAGTGAGTTCTACCGAATAAATAATTCGAAAAGCTTTAAAAACTAATTATACGAAAACATATTCCTGAAATTAACAAACATAAGGAATGTATAAGGAAATTTTTAAATTTATGATATTTAGGTGAATTTTCGATAATATTTAAATCAACTTAACGCACTCTTAATAATATTCTCTAAAGTAACTCAAATAAATACACGTGTTTATTAAATAAAGTTAAACAGTGAGTTTTCAAATATTTAACAGAACATTTTATAAATGTATTATATTTCTCATATAAAATATGACATTATATCCAAATGACTTGTTCGGAAGACGCCTTAAAACGCCTGTTTTTCGTAGATGGCCTTGGATGGAGTGATAGCGTATATTTAACATATATGTGCAGGTCACTTGCACTCGTATGTTTTTGATGAGAATAAACTTCTTTAAAACTATATTTAAAACTACAAAACACTATTTTATTATCATTTATTGTTAATGGCGATTAATTTCTTTAAAAAGATTTATTAAAAATACAGTAAACCTGCCTTAAAGCCTGAATAAAGCCTTATTGATTTAGTTTGTATGCTTCAGTGAATTATAAGTCTGAACAGTCAGGACAAATCGATCATAATTTGCATAAATATTTAAATTCAACTCACCAATACGAACAGTAAAATTAATTGATTCACTTTCGTCCAGCATGGAAAAAATATTTTCAATAGGAATGAAGACGTTTTGTGTATGCTCCAGAAAATCGGCATCCTTTTCGCATTTACAAGGACGTCTATAATAAAAAATATATAATAATTGATTGAAATTATCACACATAAACGAAATAAATTTATTATTAAATCGCATTAAGAGTGGAGTGTAATCAAGGGTCAAGAGAAGCTAGCTTGTATATTTGATTAATTGAAAGGTTTATATTTGAAGGTTGATATCTTTGATATGATGCATCATCTGTAATTTAAACCAGTTTAAACCAGATATAAGATTATGAGGAATATGACGACCGATGACGACGACGATGTATTAGTATTATTATTACCATAACTATATATGTTTTAACGTATATAATGAATAAAAACTATAGTGCGAATGATATGTTACCTATATGTATATATATTATTATGTTTGGGATCATATCCATCAAACTACAAAAACAAAGTTCAAACATGTTATATAAAAATCAAGTAAGTGATAGTATACATTCCGTGGAAAATACCGAGCCTTATATAGTTTTTCAACAGATATTACTCGTTAATCGCTAAATAAAATTTAAATTTAACAACTTGTAACGAAATATTATGATAATAGTTAAATAAGTTCTATGAAGAAGTAATTTTATTTAAGAATGTATTTCTTCTAAATGTAATTCTTGTCGACTTATCGCGATTAACTCGAAATAATTTGGCCTTTATCCAAATCCTTAGACGTCTCTGAGGAAATGATTCCAAAATTTTAAGAAAGTTTGATAAGATATCTTTTACAAAGGGCGGTAAGGCCATTTGGTTTTTGTACGAAAACTGGTAAATTTTTAATATTTTGCTGTATTTTTGGGGTTTCCATACCTATACACGATCCTCTTGCTTGGAACATTAGGTAGAAATATGTCAACCTCAAAATAGAATTTCTCTGCTTGGTCGTCATTTACTAGAACTGTCCACATCATTCTTCCTGAAAAAATGTTTCATAATACAGTTTCTCCTGAATAGGGGAGGAAGGTGATACATTTATTTCTTTGTCCGACGGGTGACCCATAAGTAGCATTGGGCAGACAACTTGCCAGTATTTTTTATATCATTGAATTATTATTGACTTTACCATTATATTACGGCTGAAATGAAGTGTGTGTAGATATTAGAATAGGATTTTTTCAACTAAAAAAATATCAACATGACCTGGGACGAGCACGTAAGGCAGTTCTCTGCCTGATAACGTCATACTCCGATGATGTAGCACACATGTATCTGGCAATAAGATTGATATAATAAAGAGTTGCGGTGGTTTCTGCGTACACACTACTACATCTCAATAGAGAATTTATGTAAAACTAGCGAAACATGTAAATGCCTAAAAATATCGCGTGATGTTTTGATGATTTACCTTAACCAGGATCTTCATAAAGTGAAATAATTGCAAGGTCAGGTTTTTAAACATATAATCTAATATTGACCATAGTTCAAATTACTTTGAAATTATTTTAATTAAGAACCTTTAAACTAATAGTAACAGTTAGGGTACTCCTGAAATGTTTGCTTATAGGATATTTAATTACGAAAAAGATTATCTTTTATAAGCATTTTCGCAAATGCGATTTTATAATAGCGATAGAATAATAAAATAATAAATATTTAATGGCACTGAGAGTGGAGTGTCGGTGTTACTGCATACTAAATTATTATATAGTAACACTCACAACAAAACTGGGTAAAACTCTATGCAGATTTGTTAACAAGACTGTGATCATTTTGAACTAACCTATATTATATAAAAAACATAGAAGACAAGAAAATGCTTTCGACTAATTTATGTGACGCAACAGGGTCTAATATATATATATATATATATATATATATATATATATATACACACATCTTACTACTGATTTATTATTGAAAACACTAATTCGACTGTCTTTTTTTCAAACGTAAGGCAAGTCCCAAAAGCTGATAGACATTTCAATATAATTTGGATAATTACAAATCCGTCATACTACTGTACTATAGAAACGAATATAATTTTTACCTTCTATTTAGCCATGAGAGCAAAATAAAATAAATGTTTATGAATAATTTCATATATACTAGATCCACTCAAGTATTACTCGATCGAGAAAGATTTCATGTATTGATTAATTTATTCAGTTCATATTCTGACTGAGCTTTCTAGTTCATATTAAATATTTGAAGTACATTTTAATGTACATAAAATATTTGTAAGCCTTAATAAGATATAAAAATAATTGTGACTAAAATTAAAATAAAATAACTATCAGTGTTTGGTGCCATCAAAATGTTACTAATACATATCATATATTGACATTTAATGACCATTTGAGGTTAAAAGCATATTCATAAAACATTTAAAAAAACGATTAGCAAAACAGATGAATGTCCTTATAAAGTCCTTAAGTTAAAACAAACCAAATGTTCATAGTGAGCAAATATACGTATCACGTGTTAATATTGAAGTTAAAAGTGTTAGTGTTAAAAAAGTTCATTATACTCATATAACATACATACCGCCTTTTTTGTCATATATTTGATAAACATTAAAAATTCTGTCATAGCATTTAAGTAGGAAGTAGTTTAGGACTGGCTCCGTCCGTTTTCCATTCCACTTGTCGTTGACAGTGATGAAAGGTAGGTCAGTAACCTTTTCCTTATGTTCAGCAAAACAGTGGTCCATCCATTCTCCAGCTCTGCCTTCCCATATGCACTCACCTATAGGAGAAATAAAGTATTTTTATAAGGCCGTAAAAAATAAATCGGAACATAAATATATGTTTAGAATCCGGTATAATAACTACGGGTTAAGATAGGTTTAATAAACTCAGTCGTGCAGATATTTATTTCGTATTTCATTTTATCAAACTCTCCCGACGTTTGGGGGTCATGATCACGTTTATATCGTTCATAAAATGTATTTTTTTACATCTTTGTTATTTCGATACAGAACATTACTTAGATATATATGATCACAGGTACACCAAGTCAGAACAAATTAAAGTATAATTTACTTTTTATCCTCTTATTCATAAATACTAAATGTATCTAGTGGACGTTCAAGTATTCCGTAAGCAGACTCACTGCAATTGCCCCCCCCCCCCCCTCATGTCAGAAAAAGTAAGAAAAGGTCTCAAATATATAGTACATAAAATCCTCGAAATGCATTTCGTTTTCAAGCATAGACAATGTGTGGGTAATATAGGTAATGAGTAAAAAAGTCAATAATTACTGTTGACGTAATCACCAAATAAGACAATCAGTCTACAGCATAAGGTATTCGAGAGTATCGAGAGAGAGAGAGTATATATGTATCTATAATGAGTCTTAGTCGTCACTTACCATAAACTCTAGCCATAAAACATTTTATGATCCGATATTGACAGTGTGCAATATGCTTCTCGAGTAACGAAAGATTTGCGTGCTTCGGACATCCCTCGTTGGTGCACGGGAACATCATTTTATTCGCTAATGACTCTAAAATCTGAGGTCGTATCAGCGCGAACTCTTTCTAAAAGATAAATAATATATATCATTATCTACTCTTACGTGTAGAGGTAAGATTTGATTATGTGCATTGACTCAAGATCAAATTTGAAATAAATTTCACCATTAGAATCCTACAGTTTCCCTAATATGAGCTATATTGAAAAACGTTAGAATATCTTTCATAATGTAACCCAAAGTGTGAAAATAATACCAATAAAATCCCTATACACTCTACGACTCTCATCTCTGACGTCGTAGGTTCGATCCCCGGCTGTGCACTAATGGATTTTCTTTCTATGGGTATTTAAAATTCGCTCGAACGGTGAAGGAAAACATCGTGAGGAAACCAGCCTGCCTTAGACCTAAAAAGTCGACGGCGTGCGTCAGGCACAGAAGGCTGAGATTAACAAATGATCATGAAATAAATACAAAAATCTGAGGCCCAGACCTAAATAGGTTGTAGCGCCATTTTTTTAGAACAAGAACAAAATATAGACTATGTAGACAATTCACCAAAAGCTTAAAAATAATTCCGTAGGACCTAGTACCAATGATCATACCACTTAACAAACTGGGGCGTTGATGAAACAAAAAAACTCGATTGGTGATTTGTTCCGAGCTTCAGAGGCGGGTGTTGTATTATATATGTTGAAATAAAACAATTTGGTTGAAGCTCGTTAACAACTGACTTTAATGGTTCAAAACATGAGCCTATAACTAACATAAAATTGGTTGCGCTCTAACAAAACCTAAGTTGACTTATTGAAGAGTTCGTAAATGTAAGATACTAGATTATTGGACATTATCGGAAACGCGAATGTTAAATTAAATTTTATGAGTGTGAGAAAAAACTAAAGGGCTTATATTGGCTTAAGTGTGCGTTAATCTTTTAAATATTACCTAAAATGTAATATATAAAATTTTCGTGTTACGGTTTGTAATTAAAATCCTCCGAAATGACTCGACCTATTTTCGTGAAATTTTGTTTACATATCGGTTAGGTCTGGAATCAGACAACATCTATTTTTCATCCTCCTAAATGTTAAGGTCCACCCGTCAAATTTTATTTTTATTCAAAACATTTTTGTTTTTTTTTTATGATACAGCATACAAAAATACATACAACCCTTCAACCCATATTTTTATTTTATTTTAGTAGATAATTATTTTTATTGAACTAAAAAAATGTTTCCTAAAAATAAACATTTGCCAGATAAACTAGTATATATATATATGTAACTTAACTAATGTTAGGTTAGGTGTGTAGAATTTTTGTCAAGTCAACCGCTATATCATAATAAATGCTATTTACATAGTAGACGTTAAAATAGATATTCCTACATCACTAGATTTTACTTATTTTTACGATACGTAGAAAAAATCTCAGCCTTCATACATTCATCATATTTCGTTTGAAAAAATAGGCAAACAAAATCTGGAATTCGAAATTTAAAAAGAAACTGCCAGAAACTATATGAAAATTCTACGTTGAACAGTTTGGAAGTAAAAAATGCGCTGGAAAAATACTGAAGTACTTTACGACACTATCGTAGTTAGTTTTTAGGAATCTGTAACCGAAACGAAACACCTGGACCCTTGAAAATTATCAGTCATATATCTGTCTGTTTGTGAGCCACAGCCACTTTATTCCGAAACACATTATAGGACTTCACAGTAGAAACCATATGAGAATTGTTCCGTGACTTGCATCTGGTACTGAGGTTCATATCACCATTTTTAAAGATAACAAAAGAAAGAAAAGAAAAAGTGATATGCTTGTGTCCTTCTCAAAATGTTATAATGAGAGAAGGAATCTAAACAATATTTGCAGATCTACATTGATTGAAATTAATGAATACATTTGAGGATAAGAAGAGTAGTAGAAGTATTCTTGAGCGTGATATAGTCCAGTTTTATAGGCACATTTTCAAAATCCGCAAATAATTGTATTTATGCGTATGACATTTATCACACTATAAAAAAATCTGGCAATAAATATATGATAGAGATATATGTATTACGTTTGCTACTACGGAAGTCTTCATGTGCTAGTACGACCCGCGACTTCTTGTACTTTATGAATTTGATTTAAAGTTTTGTTACTCTAATTTAAAAAATTATGTTAATGTATTACTAAATATTTGATAACAGTAACGATATACAAATATTAGTGCAAAGGAAATTTCGTACTCAAAGACATACATATATCCTTTAATAAGCCTACAAATATGAAACAAAATAATATAGGTGGCGATAATGGTATTTCGAATCTCAATCTTATAAAAACAGTAAAACCTTCCCTCGCATATGCAAATTCATGTCAAACGTCGCAGCGTTGCCACGGTGAAAGAATATAAAAACACACTAGTAACTTAAAACATAAATAATATAAAACGTTTTCATAAAACAAAAAGCCAGTGGTGCTACAATCTCTAGGATTAGATCTCTGTATCTGTGCCGTGATAATATTATCTCAATACGGAAGTAAGAGACCATATATTTTCAAGTCTAGTGTTAGTTGCGAACCACTGGTGCACAACGTGATTGTAACTCGACTTAAACTTGAGAACTTCTAGCCGACTGTGAGGCTTTTTATAGAGTAAAGGATACAACATAATGACATACTAACCTTGCAAACATGACATTGGTAGCTCTTCTCATAGCAGAGCCCACATATACTATGTCCATCCACACATAGATATATTGGAGGCTTCATATATTTGTTACATTTTGTACACGTGAGGTCCTTTATTAGGCTCTCGTAGTGGTCTGTTTCTAGGAGCGTGCTTAGAACCACTGCAAAAAAAATAGTTAATTTTATTTATTTGTATATACAGATATGCCTGGCTTAAAGAGCATATTTCAGTAAAACAATAGAGGTCCTACAGTCTGAACGCTTGCGGCAAATAAGCCTTAGCCTTTCCGCGATCACCGAGACTAACCACACACCACCCTGGGATGAGGCCCGCACCCGTTAAAACCATATCTAATGTCAACAGAATCGGTCAGCTTTACCCGTGAAATGTCATAAACAGATAATTTTAGACGAAGGTACTTTTATTATATATATAATTATAAAATACAGGTAGACTTTTACAATGTTTAATATTAAAACGACCATAATTAAACGTAATCCGATACAATAAAATCATTTACAAAAAAGAAATCCTCTCGTGAACATTTAAAAGGAAAACACACAATTTATTTTTACAATCAGTTTATACTATAATGAACTTTAATAGAATCGAACAAAGTCGATATTGCCATAGGTACTCGTAGAAATCCGTCCTTTGTTATGTTAATCCCCGTATAACATAAGAAACCTTACAGTAACTCTGGTTATAATGGTAACTCAAGATGGCAAAAATAAATGGTTTGACCCAAATTACACAAATACACATGTCGTTATTATGAGTGAAGACTTCGAAAAATTATTGATTGTTTACCATTGATTATGTTATGTAAAGTCTAATAGTTGCGTTGGTAGTCTTCATTGCGTAAATAGTAATTTTTATTGGTGTACGCAGTGATTTGAACGCAGGACCTTAGCATAAGACGTAATTGAACTTAAAAAATAGAGGCCACAATAGAGGTTTACAATTTTTTTCACTTCATACATATCCTCCGTCCGTGTACCGTTTTGAATGATTCAAGACTTAAATGTTTCGAATCTGCAAATTGGTCCCATAGAAAGGTTTTTTTTAACGCATGCACCTTTACGGGGTATTGTAGTGTACTTTTAAAAAAGGAATTAATAATTTCATTATACTGTTACAAGTCATTAATTCGTGATAATGAACATCACACCTTAGACACAATTACACATTCAACAAAATTTATACGTATCAATTATCACACAATTAAAATTCCTTTTACGATAACTTTTCTAAATTATAACATTACAAAATTGTCCCAACGTTTCGCAAGGATTAGAAACGCCATACAAATTCTGACCACGCTAGCTGTAAAGCAAATCTACGACTGGTATGAAATACCAGACGTATTCCGGAATTTTTTATAATCCTTAAATTAACATTATAACTGTCTCAATGCTTTCAATCAAGTCTACGACTGTTATCACTAATGTGTTTAAACTTAAATTGTTATAACTTATAATATAAATAACCATATTAATATATAATATTACCTTACCTATATTTACGAGCGTTTAATATTAAATTTCGCAGTGTTAGCTCTGCGTGATAATAAATATGCTCACCTGTACTGCTTCTATAGACTTTAACGTACAGTACATATATACGTTAAATAAAGTTATTTTGAATTCAAAGTAATAATTACTACATCATATCCGTATTCATAAACGTACTATTAGTGTAAAATGTTTGTAATTTATCACGTTTATTTGTTAGGCTCGAGAGCATCTAGTAGGTATTTGAAGCTTAGTTCAAGTAATAAATAATAATGAAGTTACTTGTTGATAATGAAAGTCGATCTCAGCCTATTAGTTAAAAAAATGTAGCATAAGCTATATACCAATTCACTGTAAGTAAAAACCCGTTTTGACTTGTCCGAAGGCGCGTTTTGATTCGATAAAGATAATATGTTAATAAAATCAGTTGCTTAAAATATACTGACATTTCCTTTTCATACGAATGTACTAAACGAGAATGCATTGCTTATTTTTTAGCCATCAGTCAGTTATCCAAAGTATTCATAAATCAATATTTGCAATGTGCTTACTAGTACTACAAGTAAAATACGTCAATAAGAAAAACACTAAAAGAATGTATTTCTATTAGCTTTTCACGTTACTACGTGAAATATTAAAAAACGCGAATATTGAAGTTACGCGCATCGTCTAAAACCGATCATATTCAGTGCAGCAAAATCATTGCAGGCGGACGATAGCATACTTAAACATGATTTAGTATTGCGACACACGTGTAATTTTATGTTAATAATATTGCCTAGTTGTCACTTAAACACAATATTTTGTTCTCAACCCATCACTGATTACACAACACAAAATACTAACATTTTCTTCCGGATGCGGAAGACTCGGACATTTTAACACAACGTATCAATACCACATTAAGTATACACAATACCGTCCACTGTGTGATTAACACCTAATCTATACATTTTCAGTGATAACGTCTGATCGCGATTGTACTGTTTGTTGGCGACAGAATCGTCGGTAGTCTATATTTAATGCGGCAAGGTCGCGTACTGGCTTCGAGTGGACTGACCAACTGTGCCAGTTCGTTCAATCTTGTTTGTCTAGAACTATGCGCGACATGCCAGATCCATTTATATCATGTCTTTTAATGGGAAAAATTATAATGCTTACAAAATGTCATTGACTGCTTTAGTTAATAATTCAGCTATTAGTCAAGTATTCATGTGGGCAGCGGATCATGGGGTACACATCTTGATGATCTTTGGGTTCAGTGACCCGTCTTCTTTGTTTTACATCCAAAGATATATTTGTATAAACCCAGAAGCATTTATAATTTAATAGATGTTCCTCACGTTTACAAATCATTTTTTAAATCAGTGCACAGTTCATGACCATCGTTTTTCAATAAAAACAGCCTTATGAATTCATATTTCATCTATTCTGAAACGAATTTTATTACGATACTATATATATAGTGAACAAGAACAAAGACTCAGGGGCCCTGAGTATTAAACATACCTAAAACGAACCTTAAGGCTAATTAACTTTAGCTTTTGGCCAACTTTGGCGTTTGAGCAGCTTTGGCCGAGTGAATTTAGCGTGCGACTCCCTGAGCTCTTAGGTCGATCCCCGGCTGTGCACACACCGCTCGTACGGAGAAGAAAAACATCGTGAGGAAACCGGAATTAAGACGTCGAAAAAGTGTGACGTGCATTGAAGGCTGATCCCCTATTTGCCTATTAGTAAAAGCCTGTAATCATGACACAGGTAGAGAAACCTAAAGCCCAGACATAAATGAAGCGACACACCGTGAGGGGTAGTATTGGCTGACGACCTCTAGGCATGTTCATATTGGCGTTAAAACTGCTATTAGCATACCTACATTAATGGATGACCTCATAAAGAAGTTATTGGCCAGAATAATACTCCAATATTAAGATGAATTAAATTCCAAGCAGATATTAAGTATCTAAACGGCATATTTGTTTTACTTAGGACTGTTGTGGAATGAATGAAGCAGTTGATACGTAGTTTGACAAATTAACTTTACTAAATATGTATTATATCTGTTTATGGCATATGTTATAGTTAATATTTCCTTTATTACTGTTATAGTTGTCTAATGATTCACGTTTGTTACGGACCAATTATCTACTGTAATCAGTAAAAACATAGAGATTTCTGAAACATAGAGATTAAATAAGTAGAAATGAAATCGTAGATTAGACAACCGCAGTGTATGTGCGTCAATAGATATCGCTTATTGATAATGATGATAAATAATAATTGTCGCCTACATGCTAAAATAACTATTGCTATTGTCAGTCAGTCAGACTGACAATAGAATTAGAAATTTATATAGGTTTGCATGGGTATTGGTAGCTCGCATTTGATTACCGACTTCAGTTTTGTTTGATGTCGGTTAGTAACAGAATACTAGGAAATGTTTTATACTGAGTAGGTATTTGTAGAAATCCAAAGTGACTGTGCGTCTATACATTTTATCCAATGCAATTAGAAAATCTTCTTTTAAAATAAATCTATTAACCAGAAGGATATTGATATTATGTCCATGTGTCCTATATTCCAGTAATTAGTGGCTTAAATAAACTGTATATTGTCTCGTTATCGTTTCTCAAAACCAAAAGAAACCCTAAAATTAATTGCTACTTCAATAATCAAACATATTTATTCCGATAAATTTGACATAATAATAATAAATATAATATGTGTACAACAATTTCTTCGAAGATTTTCCAGTTTTTCCGTTTCACATCACGCTAAGGAATAAATGAGCTGAACATTTTACGTTCATAATAAAAATATATTCTCATATCGATCTCGGCGCAAGCCATTAACTTTAAACGAACCAAACAAAATATTACCGGAAATGCAAAACAAATAAGTTTATTCATCGTTGTTCAGGTACATTTAACAATTTATTTTATAAAAAAATATATGGGATTCTTACTTTGAATATTCGAAACTATCAAAACCTTTAATTAAAGCAAGTCTAAATTTGATTTTCGAATTAACTACTATTAAGTTTCCGTTCACCATTCATTCATTCTTTTAGCGCTATTTACACGAGGTCTTCTAAAAAGTGTGGTATGCCAAAACTGTGTTCAGACAACAAGAAAACAGTAACAGACATTACACTAATAATATATTCAATATTCATGAAAGTATAAGGGTCTTTACTCACCAATGCCAATTATTGCCAGCTTCAAACTCAGTACCTCCGAATCATATTTCAGTGTTACTAATTCAGAAACGAGTCTCAGGGTCTAAAGAGTATACGGACATAAATCCCGCGTTCGTTTCTGAATTATTACAGAACATGATCGATAAATAATTATCAAATACAATTACGAAATAAAGTGCACAAGAACCAGCTCCAGTTATTCTCTAACCCATTCATGGTAATTTAAACAAAATTAATGAACATTTAAAACCGCAAAAACCGGTTTAATAAAATCGAGTAATAAATCAGACCGCCGAATAACGAGAGCTCAAATTTATTACATTAGCCTCCAGTTGCATTTTCAGCGCGAAATTATAATCGGGCCAAAACAAATTCATAGGATTGCTATCTTCCGCTTAATAAATTCTACTTAATTTACCTAAATACGTCGCATATTTTAGATATGTAATGGGTGTCCCTGTTTAAAATGTACCGTACATTTTAAACAAAGACACCCGGGTACATTTTTAAATCAATTAAACGTATCAAAGTTTAAAAACATATACGTTAACACATTTTAATAATTCAGTGTTTATTCATTAACATAAGGTTTCTAAATATGTGCCTAACCTAAGTCGTTCATTTTTGGCATATATAAATGTACTTAAAATGTACCGTACATTTTAAACAGAGACACCCGGGTACATTTATAAATCAATTAAAAGTATCAAACGTAAATAATATAAACGTTAACACATTATAATAATTCAGTGTTTATTCATTAACATTAGGTTTCTAAATCTGGGCCTAACCTAAGTCGTTCATTTTTGGCATATATGAATGTACATAAAATGTACCGTACATTTTAAACAGAGACATCCGGGTACATTTATAAATCAATTAAAAGTATCAAACGTTAACAACATAAACGTTAACACATTTTAATAATTCAGTGTTTATTCACTAACATTAGGTTTCTAAATCTGGGCCTAACCTAAGTCGTTCATTTTTGGCATATAACATTTTGTCACGCTGTTTTCATCTCACGAGCCACTGCTCACGAGTAAAGTAAAACCATTTCTGTCAACACACTACCTCAGGGTTAAAATATCGAGATCAATTTGAATATAGATAGTAACCTTTTAACCTGTTAACATTGTCGTTCCTTATTAATTCCCAAGGTTAAAGAATGATAGAATCCGAATTCCTTCTGTAAAAATCAACCTAGCAGTTAAGGCACCTGTCTAGATAATGAATGCTAATTACTCAGAGCTTGTTATATTTGGTAGTGGGCTGATCTATTTTAAAAAAAGCGTTATGAAGCACCCCTTTAGACGAAAAGGTTAAATAACATTTTTGTTCTTTTCTTTTTTTCTTTTTATAATTTTTTGGAAATTTTATGTTCACCATAATTGTCAGATATGTTAGAATAGATTGTAATAAATATAGTAAAAAATATATATTGCGGTGTTCTTTAGTAAATAAATCTCCAAAATACGCAAAAGATATCATCATAATGTAACGTAACAAATCAAATAAATAAATTGAAAATACGAAAACAAATTAAAATATCGTTATTGTATTTGCGTTTTCCAGACAGTTTGTCTTTGTAAATATAAACTCATTAAAAGAAGGTGAACTCATTATTTCGTGTACGTTCATCTCAATCTTTTGCAATTATTAAATTTACGATTCAAGCGATTTTAAGCTTTATATAATAGTAATCTAACAATATGTTTTGTGAAAAGCAACCAATGGGAGATTTAAATTGGAATTCCTAAAGCTTATTGAAATTAATGACACTTAAACACGAAAATTGCTGAAAACCACACATATACAGAAAACAGTCACAATATACGTGGTAGACACATTTTGTGACTTGCTTCTGTGACTTTAACTTAATTAACCCAGATAAGCCTACTGTCCTATATTTAGGATAGTAGAAATAAAAAAAAATATCAGAATACCCTCTTTATCTAAGATTATTTAGTCTTATGATTTGCAGTAAGAAACGTATCAGCTTTATTAGAAAAAATAAAAAGACAGTTATTTTAACAGTTTTTACCTTATATTTTACCTTATAAGTGTGTAATAAAAGTGCGTTGCAGACATGGCAAATGACAGGTATGTATAAAAAGTTATATTTTACTAGTGAGTTGTTTTTTTCTGTGTTAATATCTAGTTGATAACCTTAACTTTTGTACTAAATAAATATTCTAGCAAAATAATATAAATAAATTACGTATAACTTGTTACAAATACTAGCGTACTATATATAGGACAGTAGGATAATATACATGATTTTAGTACAATAATACAACTTTTTCTTTACAGACCGTTAGCTGCGCATGAAATTTTAGATGCTTTAGAAAATGTTTCTGATAATGAAGAAGATTATAGAGAACGACTGATATGTATTCTACCTCCTCCTGTTGATCCTGACTGTCTCACTGACGAAGATTCGGGTGAAGAAGATAATGTAACTTTGAATAATTTGCCACGATACATTCTGCTTCAACCGGCTGAAGTAATGATTCAAGGGCAGATTATGGTGAGTGATACAGAAGAAGAACCTTCTGATTCTACAGGTCGAACTAAACGTAGGCGTACCTACGCATGGAGAAAACGGGACTTGGCAAAAAATCCCGTGAATTGGCCAGATGTTCAAGGCGCTTGCCAAGATAAGCGCCCAATTGAGTGGTTTGAAAACTTCTTAGATGAAGATGTTATTTCGTTGTTGGTGTCAGAGAGCAATAAATATGCTGTCAAAAAGAATTTGCCTGGAGACATAACCACTGAAGATATGAAATGTTTCATCGGCATATTGTTGGTTAGTGGTTATTCATGGCTCCCCCGTAGAAGAATGTATTGGGAAAACTCCCCTGATACAAAGAATGAATTGATCAGCTCGGCTATGACTAGGGATAGATTTGACTTTATTTTTCGCCACCTTCATGTCAATGATAATCTGGATTTGCAAGACAAATACACAAAAGTACGCCCCCTAGTTACACTTCTAAATAAAAGGTTCTTAGAGTTTTCTCCTCTTGAAGAGCATTACAGTGTAGATGAGGCCATGATCCCCTACTATGGTAGACATGGCTGCAAACAGCACATAAAAGGTAAACCTATTAGGTACGGGTTCAAAGCTTGGGTTGGTGCTACACGGTTAGGGTATGTTTTATGGATGGAACCATACCAAGGTGCTACAACTATGTGCAATCCAATATATAAAGAATCGGGGCTGGGTGCAAGCGTTGTTCTCACTTTTTGCGATGTGCTGATTTCACGTGGCTTCGACCTTCCTTACCACGTAGTTTTTGATATTTTTTTTACTGGGACGCCCTTGCTGGAAGAGATAACAAAGAAAGGCCTTCGTTGCACTGGGACAGTTCGAGAAAACAGGACATCTAGTTGTCCTCTGATTACATCGAAATTACTGAAAAAAAAGGAACGTGGTGCTGTCGATTACAGAACGACACATGACAACACGTTCATTATTGCTAAATGGCATGACAATAATATATTCAGTATTGCTTCTAATGCTGTAGGAATAAATCCTAAACAATCTGCCAAACGCTTCTCACAAAGTGAAAAGAGAAACATTGTCATAGAAGAACCACATATGGTGTCCATCTATAACAAATATATGGGAGGAGTGGATCGGTCTGATGAAAATATTTCACATTACCGAATTGGTATACGAGGTAAGAAATGGTACATGCCGTTGCTCACACACATGATTGATCTTGCCGAACATAATGCATGGCAGTTATATAAAATAAATCATGGAAAACTGGATCATCTTGGCTTTCGCAGAAGGGTAGCAATTGCTTTGATTGAATCAAACAGAAAAAATGCCAAAAGAGGGCCTAGCCGACCCTCCCATCATGAACATGCTGATAGTCGTAAAGACCAAATGAATCATCTGGTTATTCCTCAATCGAAGCAAACACACTGTCGTCAATGTCACAAAAAATGTTTGACACGTTGCAAGAAATGTGATGTTGGAGTGTGTGTCAAGTGTTTTGAAACATATCATTCATAAATAGTGTTAATCTAGTAAATTACATATAACAATGGGTAATATAATCAATAGTTATCTAATAAACTACACTTTTTGATTACATTCTGTTTTGTCATAAATGGTCTTTTAATTCCTCTTATTATCCTACTGTCCTACATATAGGACGGCTGTTTCCCTGAAAGCCTTACACTTAATTTTTTTTTTCATAATTTTTTTTATGTTGCATAAGATCTAATAAACTAAATAATGTAACTTTTTTCAAAATTTTCAGAAAATTTTAGTTTCAGGCTTATCTGGGGTAAAATTTACCAGGTTTAAATAAATCATTAATTCTATCATTTCGTAAACTTGACATTATTTTCTTTATTTCTCTACTAAATAGACCAATTTCAGGACAGTAATTAGATTTTGCCCAAACAGAAGTAGCAATGGGCGGGGTATATATAGCAGATGCACAGATAAAAGGTGGACTTTAAAGATGAAAGGAGAAGAGGGTGCCGCAAAAAAAGATGGATAGAGGAAATAGACGCGTTAGCAGAAAGCGAATGGAGATAGAGAGCCATGGAGCAAATGGAAAAAGAGATATTTGGAAAAAGGTGTAAGGCCTTGACTTTGAGGAAGGATATTAGGATAACAAGAAAAAAATGTATAAAATCTATATTACAAATCTAATTCTACTTTTGTAATGATTGGAAATAAAATAAAATTTTATTATAATTATTATTATTTAAAAAAAATAACTAACATAATTAGTTGACTATTACATTTTTAAAAACAAGGTATCTCTATAGCGTGGGCGAATATTTAGACCATAAGTTTGACAACAATTATAAATAACTCCCTTATAATTGCGACATTATGTTAATGTTATTATTATATATGCATATTTTAACATGACTGATTGTGGGGATTCTTATAATTAATCGATCGAAGTGTACAAGAGGTACTTTTAGATAGACTTTGCAAATAAACCATTTATTTATTATTTATTAATTTAGGCAAAGTAAAGTTCTCTCTACTCCCAATCACCACCCACTGTGGACTGTGTAAGAAGTCGGTGATGTTATTTGGTGTTAATCACGCATAAAATTAGGTAATATTATATTATTCCAAACCATAATTCCCGTCAAATAGACATTGTTTACAACTCCCCTCGAAGTTAACACACGTCTAAATTCATGACGTTTCAAAATTAATTTATAATACACCTTTATACTTAGCACATTGTTTTCATTACAGTGTAATGCGGTGCGAAGTTTTTTGTCAGCACCGCTACTATGTAACTTCTAATATAGATAGCGATATTTAGACGATTGTACTGTAAATTCGATGTAGTTCTCATAATATCCGTAGTGGCAATGTCGACGCATATGTCGCAATTTAGGCAACGCGTGGTACAACTTACCATTTAACGTCCGGATGTCAATCGCTGTTGGTAAGTGTAACGATGCCGTTATTCTCGTCTGTTCTACGCCCTTGATTTAAGAACTGGCAATTAATTTGTTGACGTTTATAAGTGTACATCGTGTTAAATGACATTTTAAGAGCTTTTTCCGACTTTATCGCATTTATGGATGGATCTGGCTATCCGTTGCGTTTCCTTAAGTTCTCACGTCATTTTCACACGTGTTTCCTTTCTATCTTCATAAGTATCAGATTGCCTTTATATTAACATGGGTGATGTTGAGACCAAAAATAAAATAAGTAAATTTACATAATGCGCAACTTAGTGACCGAAATAATGAGTATTTAAACACTCCGAATCATTACAAAATTAATTCGAAATCTTACTAAAATGGCACTAATTGCGAGATTAATCAAGTATTAATAAATTACCATGTATGGTTAAAAAGCAGAGGTCACAGTACACATCTGAAAGCCATACAAATACCAAAAATCATTCTACAACTGACTGACTGTTCACAGATCTGTGCGTAGATCAAACTTCTGGAAGTCAACTTGTAATCAAATTATGTCAACGTCCCCGTGGAATGATCATTTCTCTTGAAGATTATTCTGAGAGAGAAGCCAATTAATTAATACGAGTACGACCTTGTTAATTTTCTGTTTTCTTTCCATTTGTAAAGGACCTTCCTCAGGGCTAAAATAATAACGGCGAAGCTTTATTAATATTAATGTTAATTATGTACAGAGCAGTGTTAGCAAGCGGCTAAGTGTGGATAACACAAATTTTTCTTTCTATGTACGCAATTAACACTTCCCGTAAGAAGAAAATCGTCGTGAAACCAGCATACCCTACAATAAGATGAAAAAAGCGATAACATGGCATAAAAACCTAATTGGATAATGAAACGGATGCAGAAATATGTGTACCACATTCCTACGCATTATCCATTATTCATACGCATATTCTTATACAATATGTAACATAAATTTTAATATTATTATATGAATTTCACTTAAGGAGCTTAAGATAGGTTTAAAGGAAGGAAGGAAGAAAGGAAGTCAACAAAAGTGAGTTAATTTTTTTAAACGAAATTAAAATTCTAAATAATTTAAATAAAGATTTATCTACCTTATTCTAGTGAGATTCTTACTTTTGCTGCTTGCTGCACTAAGATTTTATATTAGGTAAGCTCGGTCTCAAGCCTCCACATTATAAGCAAAACTTCGATACTCTTCGAGCTTATGGGGAAGTTTGACTATTGCTCCTGCGTTACTAAAATTTATTGGCCTTGACAGAAAATCAATATTGCAATTTCATAATATATCGCGATTATCGTCACAATTTTCACGCCAACATCATAAAAACATTTTAAGGAATTTTAATGTAGTGCCTGCAATAATAATCTCATTACTATACCGGCTGTGCACAACAAACGTTTGAGATCTTATACTGATAATGATTTTTTACTTATTTTTAATAGAATACCCGTTATTATGTAATAGATAGCACACCATATTAATATTAGCTTCAGAAGCATATCATAAATACAAGCCCCTGACATTACAAGAAACATAATATCAAAACAATTGTATTTCCAATTCCGATGGCAGTGACAGTTTAGCAATTTCGATCGTATTCCCAATAGTGAAAAATGCAGTTAACCGTCATAGTAAATAAAGCTGAGTTTTGCAAGAGCTTGACAGTTAAAAAAATTTAATTTGTGAACCGGTAACAAGTTTAAAAAAAGAACATTCCAGCATGTTAACCTCATTGGTAAAATCCCCTAAAATATTAATTTGACTTAAGTAAGTGGAATACTTTTATTTTACAGTCGCTAGTCTCCACACTAGGATATTATTGTGTTGTGGGCGACCAGACTCTACCAAGGGACAATAAAAGAACAAAAACTTAAATATTAAAAATATGCATCAAGAAAAAATTAACAGGGAATAAAAAAGTTTATAAACTTGAGTGCGCGTCATCTGTATGGGTGAAAGATCATATGATCATACTTACCAACACAAGTAACAATTGTTCTGTATCTTCGTAAACCAGTTCTTTATTAAGTCTTTTTGGTATGTCTGTTAAATTTAATAATTAATATGACTCACATTGAAGGAACGTTTCCTTTAAAATCAAAATCCGATACACGACAAAACGAGACAAGATGAACACCTGAAGTATCTTCTTCAATGTACCTCACTATTTTGTAAAACCCTCGAATTCAAGAGTAGGGTACTCGTATCTTTAGCACGATATTTTAAACTTAAAACCTTTAAAAACTTTTAAATTTATTTATTTACACTTCTTTGCAAATATACAGAACAATTAAAATAATTAAATAAAAATGACGGCAACTGGCGGCCTTATCGCTTTGGAATTTACGATTCTGGGCGGCAATTGAATTACGAGTTATTATATTATATATTATTTTCGACACCACATAACTTTTAGGTATAATGAGTCACTGGGTGGTCATGAAACGTTATTCTATTGGGTACAGAAAAACGTTACGGCGTGTTTCAGGGCGTGCGTGACGTAATACTTGAACGCTTCCTTACGATGCTTCTACTAACTATTATTGTATTAGTATCAATGCGCTGATGTTATTTTAACAGCTTCATTTGTTATAGTACACAAACTAGCACTTAGTGGCACAAAGACAAAGACATGGCTCGTAATGTAATAATCTTATATTACCTAAAAATAACAAACAAATATACTATGCCTAGTCCTATATACTCGGATATATAGTCCCAGATAATATTCAAATCGTTCTGGTCCTGCAGATTCAAATGTTCAGGGGAGCGTAAAACCTAGGTTAAAGCGGGGAGTGGTAACGAAAAACGTATTAATTTTATTTGATTTCACGGAGTTTAGGATAATTTTGACCACTTCTAACTACGTCTTCTTTAAATAACCATAACTCAGCGTACAGTTTTGCCACACTGTTCACAAAGGTTGTATTTTCATTTTTTGCATTTGAATTAAGAGGCAAAGAGGCTTGGGTTACCAATTACGACAAAATTTTATTAGAAGAATTTCCCTCACTTTATACTCAAGACAGACTTTACTATCAAATATTTCACACTACTGTGATCAGACGAATATAACGAAAATAATATATTCCTTTTGCTTTAGTTTCTGGAAGTTTTGTAAATTAATTTCGCTTGTACAACAATGTAGTGAAATTATGGACATTTAGTCTAAATCCCAACGTAGCCTGTCTTATGAATAAGTAAGTACATTATTACTGTTGATTCAGGACAATGGAAGCCTCGCTCGTGGAAGGTGTTTGTCTAAGTGTGCATAGTTGTCACAGTATTTACATAACACTAGCAACGCCTCCGGTGTTATACTCGTTTGGATTGTTATAATATATTACCTGAGCCCGTCATACTTACAATTTTATTAGAAATATCGAAATCAAGACGACCAATAATTAAAGGGTTATGTTCAATTTTATTTTTTATCCTATATATTCGGGGGTTTACTAATAAAAACCGAACTCAGAGTTAAAAATAAACACATGAATAGAATAATATAAATAAATTCACCATAGATTCAAATAAGTGGTTTATTTTATTTGCGCATTGTTTTTATAAAGGTTCGTGATTCGTTAATCTACAATTAGAGATAATATAACGGACTACTCTGAACACGTCCTTAACCTAATATTCCAATGCTGGGCTATAAAATTATATTTATACAAAAAATATCCGCTTCCTATATTGAAAAGGTTTATTCTTTGTTCTGATAAAAGAATAAGAAAAATCCATTATAAGCTTTTAAAAATTATGAAACCTATTCGCGATGTTCAAAGCATTGTGACCTTGTAACACTTAAGAAAAAGGTAAAATGAAATCGAGTAACGCAAAGAGTTTCTTGTATCTATGACGACCTTCTTTTTCCAAGTGAATACGTTTCGAAACAATTCAGTTGTGGTGCGAAAGTGTGACGTAAAAAGTGATGTAAAAAACACATATTTAAAAACTAGACTGATTGTCTTTAATATTTTTTTCTTGTAAAATAAACGATCCTGCGGAACCCCATAAATGAGCAATCATCGCAGCCTATGGACATCAATTTTAGTGGGTGCTTTGCCGGTCTTTGATGCCTTTCTTACTTTAAACTTGGTAAGGGTCTTCTAGGGAAGATCCCCACCGAGAGTCGATTTCACAGTTTGTTAGTTCGCAAACGAAAATTCATTGTAAAGCGGAAGCCGTGGAAGACTCATGTCTTGGCATGTCTTGGCTTCATAGCCATCAAGGTGATGCCGATGAAATATGCCTGGTACACTGTTAAAACGAGACAGGAGGGATCAACTCAAACTACTCTCCATAGCACACTTTGTATAATACGCATAGAGGCGCAATGACGCAAAAGAATCAAGCCGATCAGTAATACGTTGAAAATTGACAATTCGACAAGACCTCTGCTGAATTTGGTCAAAAGGAAGTTGCTGATATATGGGAGGAGATTCTCTTAATCGCCAGTACCACAGGCGTTAAATATTGCGTAAAAACCTTTTTTAGAATTCTAAAACAATTCTGCATCCTGCATATGTATACACAATACTTCATTGCAATTGCCATATTATGCCATATAAGTCAATCACGCTGTCGATTGTCTAAGTTTATGCTTAAGTGACGTCCATGAGCATGTATGTACTTTTAATCAAATAGAAGAATTGGATTTTGATTTTGCCAGTAATTTATGAGGTTTTATTCTGTTCTTAAGTACATATCACGACGCTATCAACGCAAGGCTAACAGTCTTAGTCCACATCAATTAGTTAGAAAACCATTACTCATCACACCCTCGTAATACAGCGGAATCTCTCGAGTATATTAGTATATGCTAACTCATTGTCATCTGTTTATTACTTTAGAGTATTTTGTTACAGCTAAGTGGTAAAGCCATAAAATTCATGTTTCAACTGTGAAGTTCAAACATACGTTTAATTCTATAAAATTAACTGTGTTACTTGTTTAATTAATGGCTCAATCAATCATCAATGACCCGTCAATTAAATTTAATAATAGAAGTTTGTTTCAGTAGACGGTGGTTTCTCTGGCCTTTGAGCATGGGAATAATAAGAAATTTTATTGCACGAAACATATCGCTTGAATTAGTTTTTCATACTTTTCTTAAGTGTAATACAATCTTTTATAACTAATTATGTATATATATAAAAATGAATCCCTTGGCCATGGCATCACGCGTGAACGGCTGGACCGACTTCGCTAATTCTTTTTTTGTTGTGTTTGTTATTGTCAGCAGAAGGTTATTATGAAATAAAAAATTAAGAAAATTGCGCGGAAAATTAGAAAATTTAAGAATACTTTTGTTACGATAGCATATTTTTTACTGCATAGCGACATAACAATTCAAACTTTATTCATGTAACCTTATGGCGTTTAACATAAAATTGACAGAATGCGTTGCAGAATACCAACAAAACAAAGAAAACTAACAAAAGATGTTGTTTATCATAAAGCATTAGAATAATAAACACTTCGTTTCTGAAGTACTTTTTAGTTATTATACCAATTCGAAATTAATATTCATAGTTAAGACAGGTCAACGTTTCTCGGGTCCGCAAGTAAATAATAAAAGTCTAATTTGCGTACCAACATTACGACAAACAATTCACTCTAATAGTGATCTACTTATAAATATATATATTTCTTTAAACAAAATTTATTCCGTACAAATGTAAAGCAAATACCAGGAATACATGTTTGCAAAGGATTTTAAAATGCTGCGCAATTGCAAGACGGCTGTTATGAATTTTGAATGCGCAAGTATCCAGCGAAGTCCGTTGAGACAAACATTCCCCACTTGAATAATATTCCTAAATTAGAAAATAATAAAACAATTCCCTTTTCTCTGCAAATTTTCCTACAAATTGCAAGCCACATTAAGCCCAAAATGTATACAGAAAGCCGAGAGGAAGTAACCGGAAGAAAGTATTATGAGAGACAATAAATCCTACTCAGTTTTATATTATTTGTGGAATATTTGAGAGGGCTGCAAAATGTAGGATTCAACATAATTGAAGAATGTTGCATTTAGATCTTTTATGGAAATACAATTTAAATCAATATTATAGTATAATAACCTAGAATAACTTTTATTGTATTTTTTGCAGTTACATTAATTTATATTTTAGAGTTAAAAAACCTAAGTTAGGTTTTTAATTTTTTTTATGAGTATGTGGAACTACAGTGCTAAATTGCACACATTATAATTAATCCTATCGTCCTAAGAAGTACAACCCTAAGAAGACACAAGTTTGAGCGTTTTCCACAAAAAAAACACCATTTGTCGCTGTCTTCGAAGACTCAAGCCTCAGCATGCATCTAGCATCGAAATAATGGATGTCATCGCATGATGGTTTGGAAGAGCGTACCAATTTCTAAAAGACCAACAAAAGAGCAACGCACTTGCAAGCCTTCTGGAAATGTGAGTATCCATGGGCGGCGCTGTCACTTAACATCAGATGAATCCCCTTCCCGTTTGCCCCCGTTATATAAAAAAAAAATAGGAAATTAAAATCTCCTAAAAGTTGTGTCACGGGTGAACTGGTCAAATTGATACGAGAGTTATATCTACGTATATGCTATTAGAAGATCGTATGTTAAATAGTGCATATAGAATATAAGATACTATAATTCATTAAAATTTCAATAATTATATTCAAGCCATCTTAAAAAACTACCGACATAAATATTTCAGCTAGTTCTTGAACGTTGATAAATTGTCGTTTCAACTGAAACTCGAATGAAACCTCAACTTTAAAATGCATAATTTTATATACGAAGTGAAATTAATACGAAGTTGAAAAGGAACGTTAATAAAGTTTCAGAATAATTAACATTGTTTTGAATAATTGCATAAATGAATTTGTATTTTAATATCAGCAAAGAACATTTTGAACTCAGCATCATAAATTAGCAAACTATTACACTCATTAGCAAAGATTTAAGTTAGTAGAAGTAACCCTCCCGCCCCAGCTTCACACTAGCTACGTAACTTGGTTTGTAGGCGTAACAAGATAGAGACTTATACAAATATTGAAGGTCTACCACATTCTGTCTTAAACGAGCAACCTTTTTGGCAACTGTACTGTAAGATTAGCTATAGTGAGCAGACAAATGATTAAAAAGCTAAAATAAAATAGAATATGTTTATTATGGAATATAAGATACAGGTATCACTTATTCCTAGTCATTAAATTTGTAATGCAGACATCCGTACTCATCGGCAAGGAAGACAGAGGGTATAGGCCGAGAGAAAAAGCCGGCATAAAACACGCGGTAGTCTTTTATTATAGCAAATCATCATACATAATGGCAAACAACAATTATTGTAAAACAAATAATGCAAATTTATTAGAAGTAGCCTGTCTAGCACACATTAAATAATACATTTGAAACTAAATGACAATTTAAAATTAATTTTTAATACTTTTATTATATACTCACCGCCAATTTTCTAATCTATCAAGTCAGCTAAACCGTAAACTTAATAGGATCCTTAATATTTACCCTAAGTTATAATACGAAATTAAAATAATACTTACCGAGTACTTTTGTACACTCAACTATGAAGAAACTGAATTACTACTTCAAATAATTAACTTATAATAATTCAACAATTTTTAATTTTCGGTGTGTACAAACGTCTCAACCATGTAAACTTGTATATTTATTTTATTCATAAGTCTCTGCTTCCTATTTTTCTTTATTTAGTATTTTAGTAACTATTGGTAAGTAACTTATAATTATTTTACATAATTTTAAATTTCTCCCGACGTTTCGCGTGTATATATATAATCATACATAGCTTCAATCCGGTAAAAAAGTGTTTTCTTTAAATGTGTAAAAGCTATGTTAACAATAGACAATATTTCATTATACGGAGCGGAGTACCCTGCTGTACAGGCTTAGTTCAGGGGCTCCAATATCTACTAAAACAATTTAACCTGATATTGAATAAAGAAATGTTGATATTTTTAATTTGAATTATTATATGTATATATTTACTAATATACACTTGATATGTTAGTATATTTAAATCCTCTATACAAATGGACTTTCTTTCTATGTGCACTAATTACTCACTCATATAGTGTATACATGGTGATAAAAACGGCATGCATTAAACCGAAAAAAAGTGGCAGTGTGTGTGTGTGCAGAGAAGAAACAGAAACAAAAATCGGAGTGCAAAACCTAATGGGTTGTAGCGCCACTGCTTTTATTTTACTTTTTTTTAATTAATTAAATAATTGAATGAATCCCTCCTGAATCAAGCCCTATCATTCTAATGAGTAAATTAGATAAATATTTGTAATGTCTAGTTTGTTAGATTATTATACCGATTCAATTAAACCTATTTGTAAGTTCCAAAATGTTATTACAAAGTTGTAAGCATAACTTTTCATAAGTCAGCCGAAACAATATTTACCTATATCGTGTAAATTGAGGTCGTCACGTTTCCATCGAATAAGGGTCCCTAACGAATATTTATTCAATATTTCCACACAATCCTTCATTATTACGTTTACAATGACTCAACAGATTTTTTATTCTGCCTTACTTCTTATTCTGTTGGAATTAATACACATTTAATAAACCCGGGTTTTTTAAATTGTGAGTACAATTACGCGCGAAATATTTATTCGAAATTTACACAATATCTTTAAAAAACTAACGACTGTATGCCTATTTTATAGCAATTATTTTTATATAAAACCCGAAATCATTATGACAACGTAATTAATGTTGGTATAAAATATTTGCATGTCCTAGTGCGTGTTAAATTAAAAGTGTTCGTACAAATATTTGATACAGGCTATAATATATCAGCGTTTACTACTTTGATAAAATCATAATACAGTTACAAAATGATTTATAATATAGCTACGAATTTAACAATATTCTCTATTCCGTAAACTTCTTTACCGGCGATGTAAAAAAAAAATACCGTCACATTTTTCGGTTACGCGTCACATTATTCCGTCACGCGTTACATTTTTTCCGTTACGCGCCATCTTTTTCTTTTCCCTACCACGGATGATTCGAAGATATTCGAAGCCTATATAATAACGAAAACAATGATAGTAATACTTCTATTACAATTAATAAAATTCTGTAATAGATTTTTAGTTATAAGGTAATTATAGTAGTTATAAGGTAAAATGAAATAATTGTATGATTTGTATTCATGTCTATTAATAAAAGCCTTTTGTTAAACCTTATCTTATTTAACCAAATTCTGTAAAGTATATGCATACTAGATCATTTTTCGAAAAATAAGGTCATAAATAAGTTTCACCTTTTACGTGTGTGTGTGTTTTTATGAGAACGATATTTTATCCTATAAAATCGCTATTTAATTGGTTGTTTACGCATTTTTGTTCAATGAATTTGTTCTAGAAATTAAAGTCAAATACCGTTCGATTATGAGGCCATAATTGATATAAACTATTAGCTATACATATCATATGTCTAGAATAACCTACGACTCGTAGTAATTACGAATGGTATTTTTGTGCGAACGTCACTTGTTACATTTCAATGCCTGGCAGGGAGTAGCTAAGCAAAATTGAATATTTTACTTAAGAATCCGGGCAAAGATCAACGCGCACATGATCGTACGTCGTTATACACCCAACGTCCAACGTTAACAATCGGATAGCAAAGCAAAATTGAAGCTAACAAATCTCGTTTATCAAAGGGTGAGTATGCATGATTCTCTCATAACAGAACACAACACTAATACCCGTTTCGTATGAGGACCTGGGGCTCGTAAACATTCGTTAGCGATTCCTTTGTTCCATCAATTCTGTCCTGTGACAGCGAGCGTTTGTAGAGATAGTCATTGCGTATAGGCGTCGCTTCAAAATTAAATTCCTCGTGTAGCTATTATGGAGGCATATAACTTTATTATGTAGTTGGTTTAATATAGAACAAATTATATAAGTTACCGTAAAACACTTATGTGGAAGCTCTGTGGATATTGTGATTCATTATTTAGTTTGATTTTACTTTAAAATTTAATTATATTGTTTTTTTTTGTATTATAGTTAACTTTAAGCTAAATAAGTTTGAAGACAAACTTTCAGTCATGCCGTTAAAAACCTGATGAAGTGCAAAATACTCTTACTTAATATTAAACTAGCTAGTACAATCAAATTAATATATTTATTTACAAATATACACTATCCTTACAGCCAATACGATATGCTTGAATTTTAGTTTACATGGCTGTCTTTTCGATTTAATTTCACATTTAAGTAAAAGTTATTAACAGTAACATACTATATATACTATGCACTAGATAACCTGACCGCTTGTAAATTAAATTCCTCTTTCTACGTAGCAGATATAAGGGGCCGGCTATGCCGATCTGAATCATCGGTGTTATACATTTCAATCATTACAGCTTAGAACATCGTGTCCAAATTAGAATAAAATTAAATTTGACAATTAACTGAAAACTGGATTTCAAAATTGATCGTAGTATCTATAATCAGCTACAATATGATGCCCGGAATCGCGCTATGGAAGTCATTCCAAATAAGAATACCACGATCCTTTTTCACAGAAACATATTAATTGTAACGTAGTACTAGTCTATAAGTAGTGTAAGTGTTGTATATAGTTACATATTCATTTTATTTAAATAAAGTCCCAAGTTGCAAAGTTCAATAGAAAATCAATAGTAGAAATGCAAATTCAAACTAGTCACAATTCAAAACAGATGCGCTTTGAACATGAGAACTTGTCTCGAGTACTCTTAGCAACCACAATATGCATCTAAAGGACAATGTCCACTCCGAATCGTTGTTTGTTACACGATTCCGTTGTGTCCTTTGTCCATTGATACCTAGTGACCAATTACCATCTCTCGAATGTATATTTGTATAGGAAATTCGTATTAGGCCTCTAGTGGCCAAATTGTTATTTTCTACCATATATAAATATAGTTAAAACATATGGTATGATGTTTCCTTCGTTAAAACCAGCTGGTCGGTGTGCTAGCTAGATTTAAAATTGATTAGTTTGGGTCTCGTGATAATGTGTAGATTTGGGCTCTTTCCAACATTTGCAGGAAATCCGCATATCAAGGGTCACGTCTGGAAGTGCTGGATTTGATTCGAATTTCAAACAGTGCTAATACAAATTGCTTATGCTTCATTAGATATTGCTGTCTATTGTAAAAGTACGTCTATAAGGTGCTTATGTAAAAGTACGAACGAAAAATAGGAACGCCCTTGGACCACAGACGGCGCAGAAATGAAATGTTCATACATTATTAGACACGGATATGATAGTTGCGAAACTCATCGTACTCCTACTAAACAAATGTACTTCATAATCTTTATCGAAAGCTTTTTAAAAAGCATACATAGTAATAACATTTTTAAAAGAAATTTTACTGCAACCACGATTTGATTTTGTTGTTAATTAATTATAACTTTAATTGTGGAATTTTACTTATAGGAGTTACCTATACAAGTTAAATTAATTCGGAAAGACATATTAATATATCGTAAATCTAAAGAAAATCTCAGCAACGATATAAATGTCGCGATACGAAGCAGTGCATGGGGTGGAAATAATCCAAACGCGTGTGGAATATTGAAATGATATTGCAGAGTATGAATATTTTACAAGATCCCAAGATCCATTATAAATGCTTTGTATTTATAATGGAATACAGAAAAAAACCTATTTTTAATCTAGTTTACGGCTAAGCCTTCTAAAAAGATTGATGACTTTTGTAAAAAAATCTATCGCACTGGGTAGGTACTGCGTTTATAAAGTGAACCTTGAACAGTACGCATTGAGCAATTGTACATATTATTAAAACCTAACTGAGAAATAAAGTAGTAGTAGCAATTTCTTCATTAATAAGGGTAACCATGGTAACAAATTTATTATAAGGCCGATGAGCTCATATTAATGTCTGATCAAATTTGTCTAATACCCGCAGCTAAGTTTCATTATCGGACGTCAAGGCAAAATACAAAATACCATCCGTATCACCTCGACGTCCGTCGTTCCACAACTGAGCGTTTTCTAAGGCAGTTTTTGCCGGAACCAGCTGCCCACTGAAGTATTTCCGAACCAATTCGACTTAGGGTCCTTCAAGAAAAGAGCGTACCAATTCTTGAAAGGCCGGAAACGCACTTGCGAGCCTTCTGGCAATGTGAATGTCCATGGACGGCGATAACGCTTAACATCAGGTGAGACTCTTGCTCGTTTGCCTGCTATTACATAAAAAAAAATCAAATTTGTCGACTTGATATGGGAGTCTCTCGCCATCTAGTGGCGAAAACCATAAACATTTTTTTATGGTTATGTAAATATATTTGCTAGAGTTATTTAAATATATAACCACTTTGCCCTAATATCCAGATAGCGTATTTTCTTTAAGATATTTTATGTTACATAATCCCTGTTTAACTGTCTAAGCACCAATTGAATACACAATGAGCGGCTCATTTGCAAGGCGTAATTCAATTCTCCTTTCCAAATAGATAGTATCAGCATTCAACACAATACCTTAAGTTCGAAACAGGATTAAGCTGTCTTTGTATTAGATTGTACTGCCGAAACACAATATAAGGCCTTGTTCAATAAACATAGGGCGGAGGTTATTTTTATACTGAAAATTGGGGCACTTAGATAAACTTGTTTCGGCATTGTATGTAACTTTAAGAACTTTAATAACCACTGTACTAGTAGCATGTTGCTAATGGGAGTCTTAGTATACGTATATATAAATCTAATACTGACTTGACTTGACTTAATGTCCTATAACCCCTAAATGGGGCAGAGGGCGTCCAGTGAGTCTCCATCGCGTTCGGTCTTGAGCCTCGTGTTTCACCTCGCTCCAAGTCTTTCCGGCTCTCTTTGCCTCGTCTGCATCTGTTCGGCGCAAATCAAGTGCCTGCTTGGGAATATCTATATGGCAATATATAAATTTAATAGCGCATTACTATATTTATAGTCAGGTTCGATTGTATCGTAGGATATCAAAGCCGGGACCATGTCTCGCCTAGTTAAATTGTTTTCAAACAGAAATTGGACCTCCATATAACTTTTAAAGTAGTACAATGCTCCAACTAAACTACCTTAATTAACTGAATTATGTAACTAGCAACTCCGGGTCTTTAATCTTTGAATTGACAGTTGAAATTCCAGGACGTCACTGCTCTGTAGGCACGAAGGTAAATATTTCGGTAACTATTCCTTTGTCGTACCAGCGTCGTGATAAGCATGTCAAAGACAGAAACTTCGCTTGACGACACTGAAATAATTGTAGACCCTTTAGGTAGACTGTCTAAATAATATTTTATACTAGAAAATATGATCATTATAATGTGTAATCATAACCCTATGAAAATAATTGAGGTTTTACTAAAGTACTGGGGCGTCAAAGGGAGATTTGTCTTTTCGAATCATACAAAACGCGGCATCGTGTTTAGTAAAACGAAACTAATGGCAAGACAACTAACAAAAGTGACATATTTTTATTTATTAACACTTTGTTGCATTAATAGTGCATATAATCTACAATCAGAATAAATTATTAATAAGGCAACGGACGGCCTTATCGCTAACAAGCGATCTCTTCAAAACAACTCTTGTATGGTAAAAGAAAAAAGAAATAGTAAGAGTAAAGTGCGTAACTAAAATTTACAAATATATATATATAAATAAACATATATAATATATAGATTTATACTACAAAACTACTAAAAAAATTGAAAGCTAATATTAAGAATAGTATCTATTTACTGCTTCAAAAGTCAACCGCGTACGTCAAATTGACTAAATGGGCCGCATTGCTTACTTTTTTTATACTACCTAAATTATGTACTTAATTATAACGATGTGTGTCACGAATTGATGATACAAAACTCTTTCTATATGCTGTCATAAAAATAAAATATAAACATATATAACTAGTCTGGGCATAAATACTCTTCCAAATCTTTTTTTTTTAATATTTTAATTATTTTGAATATGGAACACGTATATTATTTTAAAAACTTATTTCGATATTCACATATTTTTTTGTCTGAATTATCAAATTACAATATGGAATGAGGCGTTAAAGAAAAAAGGATTAAAGTGATCGCCTTGCAGAGAGTGGGAATGGAGCCGTCAGTCAAATTCCAGAAACTTCAAATGCTTGGTAGCAGCCCTATGTTCGTATATCGTACTATGAACAGATACAACAACACTTTGTCTGTCGTAGACCAGAAAACATTAGGGCAACCGCGTGCTGCTAAAAGTACAAAGGCTGTTAATGCTGTTAAAGCCAGAAATCGATTGAGTGGATCGATTAAAACGCCTTCTGTAAAACGCATAGCACAGAAATATCCTCTTTACCTATGAAACAATTTTCACTATTAAAGAAGAATAAAATAAGCAAAATGATAAAGTGTACGCTCACAGTTCTCAAGAGACTGCTCAAGTGGTCAAAACGGTACAACGTGGTCATCATCCTGCGTCAGTGATGGTTTGGTGGGGCGTGTCTTATCAAGGAGTCACAAACCTACATTTTTATGAAGAACTTTGCAGCAGGATTCACAAGGCACGAACTACTTAAGCCTGGCTTAAAACCAATGTTCGGGACTTTATAAGACCTGAAGGTTGGCCCTCATCTAGCCTAGACCTCAACCCTTTAGACATCAAATTATTGTCAGTTTTAGAGGACATGGCTTGCTCTAAACGACACGGCGACATTGAATCTTTTAATTTTTTTTGCTGTGACTTATAAAGTATAATGATGCAGATATAAATTTAAATAATATAACATTACTCCATTAAAAAAAACATTTGTAACAGAAAATATGGCTGGACTAGGTACATGCAACTTGTGACAGAGATTACATTTATTACAGGGTAATTTTTAAATTAATTTTGCATTTTCAATGTTAGTTTGAATTTGTAAAAGGTCAAACCTTTAAAACCCTGACCTACACGTTCGTCTGTAACCGCTCGAAGCTAAATAAAATCTGAATACTTCAGATAGCACGGTTTAATAAACGACCATCATCTCGTGTACTTTAAAATACATTTTCCACGACAGCAATTTAACTCGTGTGTTACAGAAAAATATTTCGTGGATAATTTAAAATATTATATATGTTCTTAGACGAAGCAGCTACATGATAGTATCATATGACATATAAATGAATGCAATGTTGCAGGCTTGTCAAATTTTTTATACATAATTCCAGTACGTTTTGTTCTATAACTATAACTGCGTAACTACACTGGGTAGTGTTGGCCTAGTAGCTTCGGCGTGCGACTCTCATGCCTGAAGGCGTAGGTTCGAACCCGGCTGTGCTTTTTTGAGTTTCTCTCTATGTGCACATTTAAGATTTAGCTCAAACGGTGAAGCAAAACATCGCGAGGAAACCGGCGTGCCTTAGACCCAACAAGTCGACGGAGTGTGTCAGGCATAGAAGGCTGATCACCTACTTGCCTATTAGATTAACAAATGATCATGAAACAAATACAGAAATATGATATCCACACCTAAATAGGTTGTAGCGCCATTGATTTGAGTAACAGTTATTTATTTAAAATTTAATTTCGAACGGATTTGAACATACAACTTCTTGGTTGAGAGTCGCACTAAACCATAAGATAATAGACCTCAAATCACAGAACACATTCATTTAGATCCTTGTATTTCACAATGAAAACAATAACTAGCCTTATTTAAACATTTCTCACAATATGAAAATATATTAATAAAAGCTTTCATTACTTTCATTAGCAGCTGCTAAGAGTTTTAAAGGAAACAAGAGTTTTTGCTGGCATTTCTGAGAAACGTTCTCTTAATTAGGAAAAGCTGCAAGTAGTGCAAATTGATTGCCACTTCTTTAAGACAAGACCTAAACGAGTAAAACAAATTATCGCACCTTTAAATTATTAAGAGATATTTCATGTTAAGATATTTTTTATATACATTTAGCTAACTCGGACATAGTGACATGACGGTTACGAAACCCATGAGTACAAAATGAATTAGAAATTGTTTTGTTTTCATATGTTTTACTATTTGGGACTTAAAATTTAAAAAGAGTAAGCACTGTAGTAGAATAATTAATGCTGGCAGCATGTCCTCTCTGTATTACGATGCTTATTCGAAAAAAAGCACCAGCATGTGTAACCTGTACTGTCTACCAGACACCTACTTATATAAAAAAGCAATTGCAGAAAAGAAAAACTCTATATTAATACTTTTAATTAATTTACATATCTTGATTAATTTAATACACGGTAGGGACGATATCAAAGTTTTACTGCTAGAGTATAATATTGGAGTTTAACTAATACATAATACCTTCATGGCCTAGTTTTGTGATATTACAAAACTAACCGCTGTACTCACACCTAAGTCTCAATTTGGTAGAACTTTACCATCACCTAATCGAAAGCTTAATGTCTTTAATTGCTTCATGATTCCTATAATATTTTCTTGATAAGGAAATGATTCTCGTAGCTTTCTTGCGTCGTTCTTTAGCTTATTTTTTTAATTACTAATTCTGCTAGCAAATCAATTCGACTTTACTTAAGAAAAGAGACTTCACTCGCGAGCCCTCTGGCATTCACTGTCCATCGCCGGCGGAATCTCTTAATTTCAAACTCATGTTAACGAGGCTCACCTCCTCTCCTTCTAACCTCTTGCCCGTTTGCCCCCTGTCCTATACAAAAAAGACTCACATTAAACCCTGGTCTCCGATGCAAACGTCGCCTTAGTCGATCCAGCACTACCACAGTTGAGCCGAAGCTATCTATCTATTTACTGGCAACTAAGATGCTTATTACCAGCGCCAAAGAAGTCAGCATATGCAGTATGGTTTAAATCTTTTAATGAATGTATTTAAGGTAATTTTTGGTATGTTTAATAAAAATTAAGAAAATCAATGAGTCAATTACGGGTTTCATTGAGTTAATCACACCAGTCACATTCGTAGTTTACATCACCAATGAATATAAATTCCTAAACTCAACAATTCCCATAAATAACTCGTAACGCCAAATGTTTATCTTCTTCCAAGATATTTATTTTACAAAACTCCAAAGTGCTTTTTGTAAGCTTTCCTATCAAAATAAAGTGATAATGAAATATCTGAACAACAACGGTTTTAATTGAGGTTTATTTATGTTTGGTACATTTTGATGAAGTGTTTTCTTCAAACCATAAACTTACTTTATTTACATATTTAACAAACAGTACCCCATAAGTATATGCTTCTTTTTAAATATCTATTGTCATCGTAACGGCATGAAGCATCGTCGATTGTTATCAGAGCATTCGAATG
Organism: Pieris brassicae; assembly: GCF_905147105.1. Taxonomy (NCBI): domain Eukaryota; kingdom Metazoa; phylum Arthropoda; class Insecta; order Lepidoptera; family Pieridae; genus Pieris; species Pieris brassicae. The sequence continues at coordinate 4,453,619 of NC_059669.1, forward strand.
TAAATTAAAAAAATCCACGTATTTAACACACTTCCAAAAATCTTCTCGTTATGAGTTTGTCTAAGTTTAGGCCTTGTATCACGAGCCTTAAGTGACGGTAATCAACAACTATTTTTACAAAGTTACGACCTCCTAAATAGTTATGGAATTGTTAGAATATTCACTCGCGCGCATTGAATTGCAAAATGGAATTGAACGGATATTGAATTATATAAGTTAAATTCGTTTGAAATTCATCAATTTAAGAACCTGTCCATGGTTCGTATGAATGGGGCGCATCCATCAAGCAAGTGACATTATCCATTTATCAACATCGGAGGGATTGATTGAATATGTAAGTAATAACCCTTTGAAGCTACTTCACTAACAGATATCCCTATTTCTCTAAAATTATACAGTACACACTGTTGTATTTCCTGTGGTAAATGTTGTGTAGGCAGGTTCATAGATGGTTTAACCTCTAAGCAAAGAGGAACATATTAGGTTGTTATTACCAAAATTTGTTATATGACTTCATAAGCTAGTTTTGTACATCGCAACGGACGTGAAGGTTGGCAGAATTAGAAATTTGGGACACATATCTTTATTAAACGCCTTAAAACGCTACCTTCACTAACCCATTAACAAATGCATGCCGGCTTAATGGCTTAGTATGTATAACATATGACATATAACATATGGTATATAACTCGGGTCGGTCTTGAGTTAGATTTTCGGTCAAATGAAAATAGTTCTAATATACGTTTTTTTAGAATAATAATGGTCTACTTGGCTTTAAGTATAAACGTACGTATAGTATAATATTTATTTTCGTATCTTTCTTGCGTCGTTCTTTAGTTTATTTTTTCTTTATTAACTCTGCAAGCAAATTGACCAATTCGACTTAGAGTTCTTAAGCGCATCATTTCAAAAGCCGGAAACGCACTCGTGAGCCCTCTGGCTGTGAGAGTGTTCATGGGCGGTCACACTTAACATAAAAAAACATATTATTTGTATTATTATCACCTAAATAATGAAAGCTATCATTATCTTAATTAGATGATGTTATAATAATATAATTCCTTACTGAACACGACCAGTTGCCGAAAAGGTCGAGTTATGTAATTAATAATACTCGTAATAACTTGGCGTTTATATCCGTCACATATGTTTTATTTAAATGGGTAAATGTACAACAAATACTATATTCGCTAATACCGAGGGCACTGTCAGATACAGTTACTTGAAATGAGTAGGGAAACTACTTTGTGAAATACAACATACTTGCCGATATCTGACTGTAACTTGATCTAATTAAACTTGAGTCCAACCAAATTAACGAACGTATTTCTGGATGAAAATGCTAAACTCACCTACTAGCCACTGAAATACAGTGTGCTTTTTACGTAACCGCATTGAGACGTCCGTGGTCGATTTAGCATTCTACCGGGACCTCAACGGTCTAGCCTTCTACTTCCAAAATATATCGTCTATTAGTACTCATATTTCATATTAATTACAAAGGCTTCTATTCGCGTGACAGAGGAAAATAAGGAATCCGCTGTAAACCAGATGAATCGAAATCGTTTTCTATTCAGCTTAAGTTGGTAAATTACAATATTAGAAAAAATTATAAATATAAGAAGAGTCAGAAATATCGCCGACTTTAAACTATAATTAATGGTCAGTTTTGAATTGAGAAATCATTACATATTTTACAGAATGTTAAATACCCACTGTATTTGATAAATACTGATAATGCTATACATTCTCCATAAAAAAGTGCGATCGTACAAAGTACACATTTCAGAAGTGAAACTTCTTTGTAAATTAATTATTACTAAGGCCCCAATACAATGATCATGTACCAGTATATGATCACTTCATGTATTTGTATATCTATATTGACACTGTTTACGCAATGTATACGCGCTAAAGATAATATAAATAACAGAAGAGACAGAATTGCCATCTAAAGTTGTAACTGTAACTACTAAACGAATACATCAAACAATAGCATGTATTTTGCTACGTTCGCCCTTTCTCACTCTCTCTCAAACGGTCTCTCTTGCTCTCTCCCTTTTCTTCGACAAAAACGCTGCACATCTTCGTGACGTTTCCGTAAATATTAGGTCCTTACATATGAAATTGACGTATTTCGTACTGGCCACTTTTATCACGATGTTCTCCTCTTTGGTAAGTAAGGAATTCCAAATTCATATTTGTACAGCTATTTACTCACGTATTTGTGCTTCGATGACCGTCATTCATTTGTTTTTTTCTTCTGTTTTTTTTTCTGTTTGCTTTACTCATTTTACAAAATGGAAAACTTAAAGTATCGCATTATTTACGAGTACGAGTTCCGCCGTAGCACTAGTGCTGCGGAAACAACTCGAAGGGTGAATGATGTGTATGGCAGTCATGTTGCAAAAGAAAACACAGTTCGTTTTCCACAAGCCCCGTGGACGTCCTGAGACCCGAGTTGATAATGAAGTATTGAAGGCTATTGTGGAAGCGGATCCATCGCTAACCACGTCCGAGTTAGCTGCAGGCTGCGGTGTTAGTGATAAAACTGTTTTAATTCACTTGAAGCAAATTGGGAAGATTAAAAAGCTTGAAAGGTTTGAACCTCACGAATTGACTGAAGCAAACCAGCAAATGCGCGTCGACTGCTGCGTTACATTACTGAATCGGCACAATAATGAAGGTATTTTAAACCGAATCATTACCTGTGATGAAAAATGGATTCTTTACGATAATCGGTAGCTCAGCGCAATGGTTGGATCCTGGCCAGCCAGCTAAATCCTGCCCCAAGCGAAAATTAACCCCAAAAAGTTACTTGTAAGCGTTTGGTGGACGAGTGCCGGTATTGTTCATTGCAGTTTTTTCAAATCTGGCCAGACTATTACGGCTGATGTCTATTATCAGCAATTGTAAACCATGATGGAAAAGCTAGCGGCTAAACAACCTAGGCTGATCAATCGCTCCACGCCACTGCTACTTCACAACAACGCTAGACCACACACTGCACAACAGACGGCTACCAAATTAGAAGAGCTTCAATTGGAATGTCTAAGACATCCTCCGTACTCCCCGGAACTTGCTCCAACAGTTTACCATTTTTTTCGAAATTTGGACAACTTCTTGCAAGGGAAAAAATTTAACTCTGATGGGGCAGTCCAAATCGCCTTCACAGATTTTATTGATTCCCGGCCGACTGGTTTTTTTAGTAAAGGGATCAATGAACTATCTATGAGATGGCAAAAGTGCATAAATATATTATATTTAAAAATATTCGACTTTTTGTTCCTCCCATACAAAACGCCAATTTCATATATAAGGCTTATTTTACCCTCATGCGCCGAAAGAAGTTTCAGTTCAAACATACTGTCAGGCACAAAACAAGACATTGTTTATAATAGTAATAAATAAGCAATCATTTCTTGGGGCCTACCATTAGCTCTTAATGCGAGCCTATTGACAACCTACAACTAAGATACATCGCTTACTCATACCTCGACGTCAAAAAAATCAGCATGTTTATAATACAAATACGATCACTCAATTTGTATGAAAATTCGTATCATGACCTCGCGACAGAACCAACATTTTCTCTTTGGCCTACAAACTATGACATAATAAGCGATTGAAAAAATAAAATAACTATATCACTCGTAATTATTATAATTAAACTTCTTCTTATTATGTTCATGAATTTTATTATTTTTCTCCTCTGCTTTTTGTTTATTTAAATAAATATATTTAAAAATGTATAATATGTAAGTAGTAAAATAGTTTAATAACAGTATTTATTTAGTTAGCATGACGCCATCACGATAGAAAAAAAGATGTCTTTAGGCAATGTTCAATTGGCTATAAACGTACATTCATATATTTCATTAGGGCTCTTATTTGCCAACATGTCTCTCAATTCAGGGAGTTTGTCAAGTTTAAGCTGTAATGAGAAAAAAATGATATTATATGAATCAGTTAACGTATAAATTAGTTTTAAATATAAATGGAGTTTATCTTTATTATCAAGTTACCTTTGATGTGAATTTGAAATACTCGAAATAAGTTATTTTGTAATCAATTTTGCACAGGGTTTTACATCAAGTATTACTTCGATATAGGTTTTATTTGGAAAACAAATCTGTGAACAATACTTATCTATATGTATAAAAATGAATCCTTATTGCCCTTGGTCGCGGCATCACGCGTGAAGGGCTGTACCAATTTCGCTAATTATTTTTTGTTGTGTTTGTTATTGTCAGAAGAAGGTTCTTATGAAAGAAAAAATAAGAAAATTTCGCAGAAAATTAGAAAATTTAATTAAGTAATGCAGATTTTTGTTTTTCAGTGTTTAGCGCTTTTACAATTCTAACTTGTTTGATGTATGTATGTATTTGATGATGTGTAGAATTTAATAAGTAAAACTTTAAGTGTAAATACCAATATTGATAGCTCCTGTAAAAATTTGACGGAAGCGTTTTAAAATGTAAGTGCCCACTGTTATAACTGGATCAGAACCAGAAACTTTATGTTTAATATATTAAGAGGCATTTATGTTAAGATATTTTTATATATATATTTACCTAACTCGGGAAACTTCGTACCCCTGACATGACAGTTATGAAACCCATGATCATTTTGTATTGGAAATTATTTTGGTTTTATTGTTTGTTACTATTCGGGACTAAAATAAAATATACTATGGTACACACTACACTAATACCGCCGATACACTGTAGCAGAATAATTAAAGCTGGCAGCATGATGGCACAACCATCATAGTACCAGAACCAAAAACTTTACATTTTAAAATATATCAAAACAATAATAGTTTTTTATTAAATTAGATTGATGAATTATTTAATTATATTTAGCTTTATGTATTACATGGGTAACAGCGAAAATGTTTAGAACTGGCCAGTTACAAACATTACTCATGAAAAATATTTTTGAATTTAAACCACATTTGAAATCACAAACAAAGTTATCTATATTTTTATATTATATACTTTAGGAACCTAAACTTATCAGCATCTTATCTGGGGTTTTCTAAGAAATCTTATAGTAGGGCTCCTGCGCCTGTCCTGTTTTTTAAAAGTAGATATTATTTGTTGGCGTCGTATCGGAACAAATTTAAAAAAATTGGATAAAATTGAATTACGGTATTAAAAAATTCCATTTAAACAATGAATTATATTCATAATTATTAAAGCATGGAAACATACGTTCAATATCACGAAGGTAAAAAAAAGTTTTGCAACATTTTCTTAGGATAGCTTAAAGTTATTTTTAGTAAAAAATCCCTTCAATTCAGAACTTGAAACATTGAATTTGTGACAATGAAACAACGATATAGGAATATTTTTATTCTATGTCAACTCCGACAATGCACTTGTGGTATGATAGGTTGGCCTTTTAAAAATATATTTGCACTAATATAACTAACATAACATGTAAAAAAACACTATTTTGGCGTATTTTATTAACTAAATTGTATATGGGATTTCAGTTCATTCACCGCTTATAACGTTACATGTATTATTATTATTTACAGTTGAAAATTTCAGCCGTAATGCTTTTTTGCATATTTGATGTACGATACGGGAAATTGATACATAGTTTCAAAATAAATGTATATTCAATATATATGATACGGTACTTATTAGTCACAGGGGATCGCTGTAAATAACATACACATTTGACTCTCAATAAGTACGTCGTGCATATAATCCTGAACAAACCAAATCACCCCACAAAATATAAACAAAAACTTGGCAGCTTTTCAGCAATGTTATTTGGTCTTATTATCACGTCATAGTTTTTAGAAATGTTGATTTTTTTAAAGCAGGCAAACCGGCAGGAGGCTCACCTGATAGACACTCACATGACCAGAAGATTCGCATTGCGTTGCTGGTCTTTTAAGAATTGGTATGTTATTTTCTTGAAAGTCCCTAAGTCAAATTGGTTTGAAAATATTTCATAACCTATGTTGTCAGAATTGACCACAAGAATACGAAGGGCAGCTTTTGCTTGGTGGACGCAAAGGGCGTCGAGTGGTTTTATTTATTTATAGCGCACTTGTGGTGCAACTATAAATAAATAAAATATTAATAACTTTTTTCATTTACCTTGATTTATCCTAACATAATTAATAACCATCCAACCATCATCATAAGTTGTATATTTTTATTAAAATGGCCATTATAACTCGCCTTGTTATAATTTACGGACAACATTCCATTGTTCCTCATTTGCAGTGGCTCTCTGCCTATTATTAATACAGAATGATACTTGATGTTACAATGAATCCGAACAATACTTTGGATTAGAATTACATTACGACTCAATGAATTTCAGATGGCTTATTTGTATTTGTGTACAATAACTTTATTGTTCGGTATTTTTGGCCTTTCATTTAAAAATAAATTAGTTTAAACGCAAAGTACTCTGTAGCTACAAAAACTTCTAAATTCAAAATATTTATGTAGATATAAAAGAATACTTAATTAAAATACAGCTTTCCAATTTCTATACAATAATACTATGCTATTGCACTTCTTGCCTACCTTATCTAATTTAATACATTTTGTTTTTCTGTTCACGCAGTGGGTGCCTGGAACAGATCGCTCGAAAGCGATAAGGCCGCCAGTTGCCCTTCTTTAATTTAATTATTTTCAAGTTTTATATTGAACAACGAAGAGTTAATAAATAAATATTGTCTTACAATAGTGATATGGTTCTTAACTCCTATTGTTTTGACACCTTTTAGTTTCAGGTTCCGCCTCTAATAATTGGAAAATTGAAAATAAATAATGAGGTTATATATAAATCTTATATTAGAGTCAACCTCTTTTAAGTTAAACTGGGGCTAAAACGTGCATCAAGTTCCACGACGAATTTTAATCCATGTGTTTTAGTAACGTTTTAAAAAGAACTAGACAGGGGTGGTCGCATTAAAGTCAAAGTCAAAAATCATTTATTCATATAGGTACACTTACGAACGTCAATAAAAAATAAATATTCATTAAATGCTTCTAATTTTACATTTAGGTTCTCAAATCAAGGGCGTAGAACAGAAGAGAAGAAATGGCAATAAACTCTCCGCCACTCTTTTTAATCGCCAAGTATTTTTTTTTTGTATTACACAACGTTTGTAAGGAGCTGCAACCATAACACCATGTTCCACATGACATCAGCAGGAGGCATGGTGTTAAGAGAGATTTTGGCACGCCTGTCCACATAAATATTTCATTTTAAATTCAATTCAACACATTCGTTAACTGGCGTGTTTAGATTAAAAATGAGTGTCGTCGAGATATAATAATTGTGAGAGTATTTAAAAAACATTAAATGAATCGCATGTTTCACTAATTATCTCAATTAACGATGGGGTTTGGGAAGTTGTGGTGCCTTACAGTACCTCTATAAACTAATGAATGCACTTAATGGGATAAACTTAGTATTTACTCGGTAATTTTAAAAATAAACAGCCACGATAGTGCTGTCGGGGTCAGTTTAGAAGTAATGATACAACGAAAGGAAGACGTATTAAATTTTTTGGGTATATACAATTTTTTGCGTTTACTGTGCGCTTTAAGTATCATACTGCAGACATTATAATATATCGTTCATTTGATTCATGTTAAAAATATATATGAAAAATGTGTGCGGTTACACACACGTAAGAAGTGAAACTTCTTTATGTCTTCTATTTGTCGAAAAATTATGTAATAAAATTTAACCAAAGGCTTTTATTATCATAGACATGAATACAAATAATACAATAATTTCATTTTGCCTTGACTACTAAGATTATTACAGAATTTCATTAATTGTAACAGAATTATTACAATCATTGTTATCGTTATTACATATTTTTGTTATTAATGGCTTTCGAATCAAGCATAGTAGGGACGAGAAAAAGATGGTGCGTAACGGAAAAATGTAACGCGTAACCGAAAAATGTGACGGTATTTTTTTACAACGCCGATAAAGAAGTTTCACTCAAAAAATAATTCAGCAAAAGAAACCATGACTATGACAATTGTCGAGGTGATCATTTTAAATTACAGTGACACAGTTTCCATTATTAAATACGGTAAACCCGTAAAAATAATAAAATCATAAATAAAATCAACAAACACGTAGGGTTAAGCTGTACTGCCATAACTGTTAATAGCTACAATGTACTGAAATTGCATTCCGCTGTTATTCGAAAAACGGTACAATTACCAACTTGAGAAAGCTTTTAAAGATATTTATTATACAATTCCACGTTTATAGGGCTTCGTCAAATTGAGGGTGAGTTTTAATAGGTGTTGTGTTGCTTCATTTAAATTAGGGGCGTAATTAAACTCTTAGCTGTGTTTATTAGGTGCTAGAAGATTGAAGTCGCGTTGCGTCCATTCTTAAGGAAATTAGTGCATAAATCTTTGGAAATTGTAAAATTTAGTTAGACATTTTTTGTTAACAGTTACTCCAGCTCAACACTGGATTGGAATTTTATATTTTAGTGTTAGTATAATTTTTACAGTCAGTAGCTTTTAAATGCTGTAACTCATAAAATTTGAATAGATAAATGGATATCAAAAATGTCTTCCGCTGAACTATGGTTATTTAAATCAAGTTTAAACCAGCTTAAGAATTTTTTATATATCTAACGTCATATTTTCTGTAAGCTTTAACGCGAGGGCTTTTCACAAGTGTAACACGCAATAAAATGAAACCCTTTCGGTACTTCTGCGACGGTAAACGTCAAAATTAATTTCAGCCTTGAATTGTTGGCACGTTGAAGTCCACGAAGGAATAATTTCAGTTAATGATCTTAATTCTTAAAAGCTTACTAGATTTTTTTTTATATAAACGATCTGTTGACTCTACACAATTGTTACGAGTTGTACATTTGATTTTATTTTATTTGTGTTAGACATTTGAATAATTCGATTTCGAGTACAAAAGTTAATACAAAAATAAGATTTTAAGCCTGTTAACATAATTGTTAATGTTAACTACATTTCTCAGTCTAGAAATGCGTCAATATCAATATATCTATAACTACTTAACTGATTTTGACTTTACGTTACTCGGAAAGCTCTCCAAGTAGGAATAGTTGTAGTATAACAACCATTGACCTTTTTAGGTCTGGGCCTCAGATTTACTATAGACTAGGCCAACACTGCTCGGCCAAGTAGGAATATACTTAATTTAAATCATATCGATATGACTATTGATTATCGGGAAATTTCCTTTTTTGAAGGTTGCAAAGAGAAAAATCTAAAAGGAATTACGGTCTAAATATTTTGTTTTATTTGAGCCCTGTATCATATAAGCTGTACAGTTGCAATTCACTATTGATATTGTTATTATAAAAATGTAGATATAAAAAAATATTTTGAAACAAAGCGTAATGATTTGATTTAAGAGATTGTTAACAAACATTAGTTTTTTCATGATGTAGATTTACTTCTTTCATTGTGTAGGTATGTACAATAAATTTCACAACATTTTTCGATTTCAATAGTTGCATTTAAGAATTGCAAACAAGAATTTCCGCTAGACTTTTTAAACGTCATACCAGGTTCGCATGATCGATCATAGCTTAAATGAACATCAATCTTTGTGTCATTTTCTAGCAGTGCACTAAGGAAAAATGGCTTCATCGACTTAGCACCCTTAGAGAAATTACAAAATCATTTATCTTCGATGAAAGACTAGGCGATTACTTATTCCGAAGCCGTGCGCATTTTAAAAATTTCTCCAATGGAAAGCTTAACTTCATTCTGACCGGAATTTAACATTTCCGCTTACTTCTTACACTTTTATAATAAGATTATTATTGATGGTGTCACTTATGAAGAAACTGAGAGGCTTTCAAGGCTTTACCAGAGAGCGTTGGAGTATTTCAGCCACATTGCCCGGTAACCTCATGACATCCTTGAAAAACTTATAATAACCGAGAAATTTTACCCTCCGTTTAGACCTATGGGATGCAGCCTAATAGGAAGGGCCGATCAGGTATCACAAAACCTGCGCACTAAGGTTGACCATTTACTTAGCTGGAGATCGTATGAGTGCATCTCAGCAGCAGTCTGCCACAACAAGGTCAGGAGTATCATGACGCATAGGTGATTGTAGTAGCACAAATAGTTGATCTCTTTAATACCCGTAATTTCAGTGTATTTTCATAGAACCATAATCAATTAAACAATCCTTTCTCATGCATCAGTAAATCTATTGATAAAATCATATACAAGTTTTTGAGTTTTGAAAATCTACATATTATTAAAGCAGGTGTAACAACCTTAAATAATGTATTACCACAAACTCACTTAGCTTACAAAAGGCTTATAATATCGATTATGGAAATGAATTTTCATGCGGAAAACTGCAATATTTAATGAAAGTCGCATAACCACCCGCCAGTCAAAGGAATTGTCAACGTATACTTTATGAAATCGTTATTTTTCCTGGCTTTTAATTATAAATAGTCTACAGTTGTTCCATTTCTGTCTATTATTCATAATCCCAAAAAATACTTTTGTTTTAATTATAACTAATCAAATATTTGCGTCTTTTACGTTCATCATTTTACTTTATAGACAAGTAGATGAGTCCAGAATCTATGAAGGTAAGAAATAATTTATATTGGAATGTGTCATATTTTTGTGTCATGAACGTAATATGCAATCAAATAAAAATCGATAAGACATACATAGTGACTGTGTTATATCATGTACGTGCTTAAACGCCTTGCTACCTGAGCAAACTTGAATGCATTGTTCTCACACACCGTCGATTTTTTGTTGTCTAAGACGTGCCAGACAGCCTACTGTTTTATTATACGCTTCAGAACGAGGTACTGCACTTCCATAATAAATTCCATAAAACAATACAAAATTTATATGAAGATTGACTGCAGCATGTGCCTCTAAATCTTTAGATGGTGCATTCTAATGAAGGCTGTGCAGTTTTTGTGGACTTCATTTCCATGCAATTAGCAGCACTCAGTTTACTAAAAATTCGACATTGCCACGATTGCCTACTGGCCTATTAAAACAAAAAACTACCTCGAAACCGATGCAGAACGTAAAGGCCGGTGCTTGGAGGTTGTAGCAGCACTGGTTTTATTATACGACGCGGCGAAAGACACAGTTTTTAAAAACGAGGGTGACGTCAGCAATCTCAGTATAGCTCATTGCAACATTGTCAAATCACATAAACTCTTGGATTATTCATTTGTTAAAGATGTTTGATTTGATTGTTGGGTTGGTTCTTTGTTAATAAACCTTGGGACTTAACATATGCCGTCGACAGTAATTGCCATTGCTACATATGTATTAATACCGTATTGTTCACTAACCTGCCATAACTATCTAAATAGTGTGTTACAAGTAATAGCTACAATCTAAAACAACCCTCGTGTCTTGCAATTTCCCCCGAGAACATCAACTTTAGTACAGCTTTGAGTTGGGGTAAAACAGGCTTATTTCTCCAAAACTTCCATCCCACTAATATTGACATATTATGTTTATCTACAGGTGAGGTTAATACGACTTTTATGGAATTTACGCGGGGTGTTGGCTGCCTTTATTTTTTATCCAACAAGACTGATACAATACAGAGATTAACTAAATTGCTATATTACATAAATCATTAAGAACAGTTAACCCAAGTGTGAAACCGAAAGCGATGTTTTCACTTATATCGTTTCCAACTATGTCATAAAACAATGCTTAATTTTTTTAAATATATATTGGAGCTTGTATATATGGAATATAGAACGTTGTACACCCAGGGCCGTGGCATCAGTTAAACTAAGCGTTTTAAACATAAGATGAATTTAAAAAAGTATATTACAATTTCATAAGGCTTTTTCGCGTCGTAATTTAATTTCAACTGTTTCCTGGCATTCATCCAAAGTATGGAGATTCGTTGGGAGACGTGTGAACGGGTCAAGTTGTACGTTTCCGGTTCAAATTAAAAATAGGTAAAACTGAACCCTTAACCTGAACTCCTTTAGCAGTCTTAATAGGTGTTATTTTGTATATTTGACAGTTTTTTTGTATATTTGAAAGCAATAAGTATGTATTTATTTCTATCTATTAGATTTGTAATATATTTTATAATTATTTAAAATCGATAGGGGAAGGCTACATTAGCCTCCAAAAAGCTTGGTGTGCTCAGCAGGGCAGAAGGTATTTCACTCAGGGCCATCGCTTGCAACTGTATAACTCTCACCTCTACGCCGGGGCTCCTACCACTTGACCATATTCAACGTAGAGCGGTTTGAATCGTTGACGACCAATCCCTCTCCGAGCGGCTTGTCCTTTGGTGTTGCGTAGAGATGTGGGGTCACTCTACATCTTCTATCTCATTTACCATGGAGAGTGTTCAGAGGAGTTGTTCGGAATAATACCTACATCTGAGTTTCATTATCGGATGTCGAGGCAGAGTACGAACTTCCACGACTGAGCATTTTTCAAGGCATTTTTGTCGCTCACTACCGCTATATGAAACCAGCTGCCCAATGAAGTATTTCCGAACCAATTCGACTTAGGGTGCTTCAAGAAAAGAGCGTACTTTTAAAAAGCCGGCAACACACTCGCTTCGCAGAGGCGTTGAGAGCGTCAGATGAGTATCCTGCTCGCTTTCCCCCTGTTCTATAAAATAAAGTTATATCTAATAAAGTCAATGTATACTTCAGAATAATTATACACTCTTATTAAAAATAATATGTTATTAGTTTATTTAGTAACCTACATTATACATTTAATATATAATATTGACGTTCATACGTGTACATACCAATATGAATAAATTATTTTATTGATAGATTACATTGAAATGATATATTATGTAGCATGTAACTACATTTTTCTAAAATATAATTCTAAGCCGAATATATGTTTAGGGAAATCTATATAATATGTATTACCTCGTATTGGAAAACTGTGTTGAATATGAATGTACAAAATTCGGATACAAACTGAATTCACTCAATTTGATTCAATTTTTTCTGATTCCTGTTTTATATTTCATTTTGATCCTAATTTCATTTAACCTTAAATATTTGAGAATTATTATTTCGATATATGATGGTAATTAAGAGCTGGTAACTATTACACTTCTCGTTAACTTTATTTTATTATCTATAGAGCGCGCTTAAAAACGGAAATTAACGGAAACGGTTCTTACAAATTTGCTCGATTTAACATGAGACGTCTTCAGATTTCGAATAATTGTGAAAGGCTTTGTATTAATATATACAATATAACAATATTTTATAGAAAATTTTACGGTCCTGAACGCATCGTACGAACGCACTGTTATTTTAGTCTATTAAATACTTTTGTTCGCTGTTTTGTTGTTTCTGTTTTAATCGTCGCTAAAAACATTAATACAAGAAATGACTTCGTTTCTTTTATAGTTTTACACTTAAATATTATATAAACTTTTGAGATTTAAGAAAGTAAACAAAATACTATTCACAATTTTTTATAATAAATTCAATTAAACACAGAAAATAGTCGCAAACAGGAATGTGCAATATTAATTACGTCGAGGAAATTAATTTTCACATAAATCACGCTTCCGGGAACGTACAGTATTTGAATACACCTAGTCTCAAAGCTGAAGCAATCACAAATACTTCGTTTGTTAGATATTTCTGTAAACTAACTTGTATGAAACTTTCATATTAAATTCTCTACGTTGCAATGTTGTTTCTATGTGTCGCTCTGATAACAGCTGCTACAGTTTCTAACATGGTTTTGTATAATTATGTGTCGTACATAATTTGGAGAGGGATTTATTTATTTGCCTGACATTCTACATTCCATTATAAACAATTAAACTAACGTGAACTGACTAAAACTAAATATATCCACATCCAAAGATATTTATTTATTTACACTTCGTTCCCTTAAACAAAAACATACAGGTTACATAAGTTATTAGGCAATAGGCGGCCTTATCGCTAACAAGCAATTTCTTCCGGGCAACCCTAGTGTGGAGAAATAAAAAAGAAACACCTACAGAGAGTAAAGTACAAGGAGTGCATAAATAATTAACAAAAAGTAACACTATTACTAGTATAAAGTAAAAACTTAAGAAAAAAATTTTCTATAAACAAACTAACTTATAATAGTTCCATAAACTTCAATTAAAAAAGCAGGAGGCATATGTAAAGTCATACTACCGACCATGGACACTCACAATGCAAAAGGCTCGCAGTGCGTCGGCGACTTTTCAAGAATTTGTATGACACTAGACGATGTAGGTTTTTCCGTTGTGTTCCTAACGTCTTTTAAGCATGTAATATCTGAACTAATTTGACTTATTTGTTATTCTTGAAAAGTATACCAATTCTTAAAAAAACTGGCAACTGAGGATATCCACTTTACAGTAAACATTAGAAAGAGCTCTTGTCTTCCAAAATGATATTACAGGCTGTATAAGAAAAAATATTTACCAAGAGCCACTTAAAGTAAGGTGAGCAAATGAAAGTGGTAATGTATAATTAGAACGTGACAAGGGTCCGACAGATGTATTTGGGACAGGAAAGCGAAATCTGGCCATTTGAGGCGCACCTGCTCACGATGCTTACACTAAATAACAATGTTTACCTTTATGGACAATAGATAGCTTCCGCTTCAATCGTAATATATACATATAAAGATACAATAGCTATGTATAGACAATAGCGCCATCCTGTTATTATATAAATTGAAAACCTCTTTGTAACCATAAATTAAAATAATATTTATACCCATCATAAAACTGACATATTTAATTTATATAAAAATTCATAACATACGTTTATATTCTACCCTCTTTATTATTGAATACTTTGAACGTTAGACAAATTTTAAAGGAATTCATAAATACATTACTGATTTAATAACAACTTCCGTGAACATAAAAAAACAGTAAGAATAAACAGAAACACAACTGAAAGGTAATATTTCTACGCTAGGAAAATTACATTATAATTTCACATTTTACATACATTAGAGACCATTTTTCTCGACCAACGTCGGAAATGCTCTTTGAAAATTAGTTTTAAGTAGATGGAAGCTACTCTAAACCACATTTATCTACTATGAGTTTCGATCCTGGTTCGCTTAGATGCACTGTGTATGTAGACTAATAATATAAAGAGGAAACCTTTTTTATATTCGTAACGAAATATTTTAAAAACTACTTTTTTTCGTGGGGATTTGTGGAAGGTTATGTGGAAGTCTGTGCATATCCACTAAAACCCCACGGTGCCAACAGCAAACGCTTGAGGCAGGACACGGTAACAGCGCAGCATTGTCCACATCCCTCCACGCGGTCAGCCGTTAAAACCACGGCCCCGGAATGATATAAAATGAACTTTGGCATAGCCGGGGCCATACTCACATTGCACAATTCCTGCTGGGGGAGGTATGGTACAAAGCTTGCTATGAAGCGTCTGCGTGTCCAGGATTACACAACGCGTTACACGGGGGAAGAGCGGCTCTGTGGTCTTCTTCGGCGACGCGGATCGGCTGCGGGATCGATCTATCTGTCCTTTCCTCCTCTTCTTTCTGGTGCATGCCGGTGTCGCAGAATCTCTGGTAGATTTCTCACGTGTTGTTCATGTCCGAGCTTCTGCTACTCGCACAATGTTATCGAGAGCAGTGTTCTCATCTTGTACCACGTCCAGTAGAAGCCTCCTTTCCACCTCCGATACTGGACAATCCTTTAGCGTGTCATCGACAACGCCGGTGTTATAAAGGTGGCAGGTTGATTGCTCCTTATGGCCAAATACCCAGTGCAAATAGCTGCTGAAACGGCCGTGTCCGGAAAGTAGCTGAAAGAGTCGGTAGCTGAAGCGGCATCTGATAGTGTAAAACCCGTCGCTTGCTCCAGCCATCCACTTCGAGATTCCAGACTGTGGTTGGTTGGTGTGGTCATGAATCGTCACACCGAGTCATAGGGATTCGTGCGGTAAGCCCTCGCGACCCGAATGATGATTACTCTCTGCGACTGCCTGAAAGAACACAAAACTTTTAGACCAACATCAAATTTCTGCTTCCTTCAGTAGAGTGCTTCATTATCCCTGATATATTATTTAGGTGAAACAATTTGTTTTAAAGCCCGATGTCATTTCGTTTTAAAAATGTTTCGAGCAGCGTGTAAATAAATCTCGTCCTACATTAAAACCTAGTAAATACATTTAATTTTTTAACCGCTTGCTATATTTGTCATAATGTTAATGAACATTTGATACGATTAAGATTGCACCAGTTAAAAACATGGAAGATTCGGTAGGAACAAAATTTAACCCGAAATTTAGCTTGTATTGCTATTACTCCTAAGTACTCATCAAGTACAAACTTTAGTCAGTTACAATTCACTTTTAATGTAAATTGTGGTTTACGAATTTGTTGATCACTCAATGTTATTTGACTGTTCTAAGATTGTTATGATTTCTTGTTGGCTGCAAAAGTTATAACAATTAAATAAGTATGAATTTCTTCTATAACTACATGATAAAGTATTTTAATTGATGATTACATGACCTCATTACCAAAATAAAAAGCTTCACTCAAACTATTGAGCTAATAATAATTACGAGTACATACCCTCTGCAATATATTTTATTTCTTTTTACTATACATCTAGTATTAAATATCTAATCTATATTCATAATATTATACCATATTTTATGTTGATTAGATCTATCTGTACATATTTGAGTGCTAAATAAGGATGTTATAATTCCAATTTTGTTCCTTTTTTTTAATTACCCGTGACTCGTGAAATAATAACTATTTTTAATTGTGGAATCCCAAATTACCCAATTGGTTATGGAGCTTTAAACGAAAACCGTCTGTGAACAAAATTGTTCACCTATTTTATTTTAACGACATTAGTTAAGAATATCTTTTATAAGCTTTTTGGGGTTCTTTTTTCGAAACCGTAACAGACTATGACAAAATGCATAATTTTTAACCCTACTAAAAGCCTTTAATACGTGCTGTAAATTAAAATGAAAGCATAATTAGTTCGCACAATTCCTGACACTGTCGCCGAGTCACGGGGAATTTCTCCGCTAGCTTTTAAAAAAGGCACAGGATCGGAATACCATTATATAATCCTTATTTAGCACTCATAGCATATATTTATATATAGATAGATAAATATCTAAACAACGTAAACGATGGTACAAATAATGAAAATATTTTAAATATTTAATACTGGATAAAAAAAACTACTAAAAAACTACTCTTGATTATATAACCCCTAAATATAGTATTTTTTCGGTGAATTCAATGTTACTGCGCCTTGCGCGGAACGCCAGTTTTGTAGTCTTCTATACTGTTGTAACTAATATGAAGTCTCGAAACTCAATAGAGCATGCCTCAAGGGACATGGGACACATACACCCTTCGTTTCAGTCTTTATAGACCAAACTGTACGGCTACACTAACACTTCGTTGATTATTGGATTTAAGAAATGCTGGTTGCCTCGTGATGTTTTTTAGCCGTTCCAGCAAGCAATTTCTCGAAACTGATTAAAAGGCCGGCAACGGACTCGCGAGACCTTTCACTTTGAGGTACAGCCCGTTTGCCCCTGTTCTATAAAAAATGTACATCTCAATACTCTCACTAATCCCTATTTATAATATTTAAAAAATCAGAATCATATCGTTGTATCCTTATATTGCATGACTAATAAACTTCGCACAGCTGTGTTATCCTTTATAACGCTTCTATATTAAAACAAGAAAACCATATGGCGTCTTGATTAGTTAATTTTTTGCCTAAATTACGTTTTACAAACTGATGTGTAGATCGATATTGTGTGAGATATTTCTACATCCATTTCTCTCAGCTTCTTGTCTATATATGTACATCGAGTTGTCATCTGAACTTCATCGGTCTCCTATAGGTTAAATTATTAAATAAAATAAATTCGTGAATAGGGGTAGACAGTATCAATGCATGATAATTAGATCAAACACCAAACTCGTAACCAAAACGTATACTTTAAAATACCTTATCTATATAAAAAAAATATTAAAATACACCTTCATTATATATGTAATAGTATTATAAAACATTCATTTACTTTGAATTAGCACCCCATCCATCATAAACGCCAAGGAACTCAACGGAACGTCAATCGCATGACTTAGAAATTATATTGAATTATTAATACAATATTTCTTAACCAAAAGGAGCTGAAACATTTCCTCAAGGGAATATTACATTTATTTAAATAGGGTACAAGGATCTATTCTGAATTTTTAATATGTTATTACTACAATATATTAACGAGGCCATATTAAAGTACGTATTAAATGGTGCGGTATGTAATAAAATTAAAAAAGAGCAGTGTTGGCCTAGTGGCTCCAGCGTGCGACTTTCATCCCTGAGGTCGTAGGGTCAATCCCCGGCTGTACATCAATGCATTTTCTTTCTATGTGCGCATTTAACAGTCGCTTGAACGGTGAAGGAAAACAACGTGAAGAAACTGGCTTGCCTTAGACTCGAACTGATTAACAAATACAGAAATCAGAGGCCCAAACCTAAAATTGATTATTGATTTATTTTTATGCATTAAAATCATGTGTATTCTTATAGTCATAACATTTGATACTTTTTTTATTTAACTTAAATAAAACAATAAATTCTAAATCATTTCGTATTTTACTTCTTTAGTCCATTGCCCCATAGTTAGTACTTATAATTGACAAACTGAATTAATTGTACCAACATATTATGTTGTAGAAAATAAACTAGTTTTTATTAAATCCTTGTTATAGAATCGTATAGAAGGGACAGCTCCGTCATATAACATACTGCGACGCAATATACACAGTACGTGAGAGTCGTATAAATGAGTTTATTGCCTCGTTGGCTACGATTAGTTCACGTAGGGAATCTAGCTTTGTGAAATATATCCGACATTTTCTACTTTGTTAAATTAATGCTAATCTTCTCCAACAAATGATTTGTTATCAATAGAAGAGATTTGGAGGGGAGATTTACATTTCCACGTGTAATTTTTGCGCATTATCTTGGAATCTTTATAACGTTTTAGAACTTTTACTTGGACAAAACCTTTTTTTCAGGCTATACATACGGGTAACTGGAAATTGCTCCAGTTTTCAATCGTCGAATTGTATGTAAGATTCCCTGTCATTCCTAATACTATACTTATATTATTGGTATAATTTAGACATATAATAAAACTCAAACTTGATTAATGTCATCAACCTACAAATTTATTAATTTCGCACCCCACGTCTACACATAGTTCTAGCTTTATTAGCCACCCAACCCTCCCAATGTCGAAGTCCTACTCCACGACTCCCTGTCTCCATGATAGATATCTTGGCTTATCACTGCAACAGACAAATTCATTTCCCCGATATACCATACTGTGCCGATCACGTCTGATACAGTTGGAAATGAATGTTATGGATAGATGGTTTGAACTTATCCATAGAAAATATTAGTGACTTAACAACATAACAATTAAACAGACAGTTTTGCACTGGTATTTTAACATTAACTCACCATAGTTTACGGTACGTCATGATATGTTTACGATACACTATAATTTTTCTGTAATGTAAGATTTTTTTATGTAATAAGAGGCAACGGGGAATAAGGCTCACCTAATATTACCGCCTCCCATGGACTCTAACATTACCATAATGCTCGCAAGTGCATGACCAGCCTTTTAAGACTTGGCACCGAAATACCTTAGTGGAGAGCTGGTTCCACATAGTGGTGGTGCGCGGCAAAAACTGCCTTAAAAACGCTCAGTTGCAAGTTTACATGCTTATAATTAATTCATTCTAATTGTATGTGTAAGTAATCGTTTTACAAGTAATACGTACAAGATCTATCGTCTGTGGTACAACATAACAATCGTCAATATTCTTTTGTTATTACGAAAAAATTAGACAAAATCATCTTCTCATACTAAATTATGTAATTTAATATTATACCAAATTCACTTTATCAATTTTACAATGGAATTACATAGATATTATAGAAAGTACTGTAAATAAACTATAATCCGTGTATTTAGTATACGGGTCTACACGCAAAGCAAGTCGCGAGCAAAGTATCACAAATGTAAGTATAAAAGAAAAAAATATTCATGTTGTCGTTAATAGCAAATGGATCGTATCTACTACGTATCTAGTTTAAATTTCGTAGAATTATATTTTCCACTAAGCATGAGAATTTTATCTTGTCTAAACTGTCTATGTTAATTGTCTTAAGTTGGTAACCCTCTCTCCTGTTGGGATGTATCTACTGTGTAAAGTTCGCCTGATTAAATACTTTCCTTTACACTAGTTTTGTTGTTTTTCAATCTTATTTTAGGTCCTTACATATGAAATTGGCGTATTTCGTACTGGCCACTATAACCACGATGTTCTCCTCTTTGGTAAGGAATTCCAAATTCAAATTTGTACAGCTATTTACTCATGTATTTGTGCTTCGATGACCGTCATATATTTTTTTTTCTTTTGTTTTTTCTGTTTGCGTCACTCATTTTACAAAATGGAAATCTTAAAGTATCGCATTATTTACGAATACGAGTTCCGCCGTGGCACTAGTGCTGCGGAAACGACTCAAAGGGTGAATGATGTGTATGGCGGTCGTGTTGCAAAAGAAACCACAGTTTTGGTTCCAACGTTTTCGTTCAGGAAATTTCGACCTGCAGAACAAGCCCCGTGGACGTCCTGAGACCCAAGTTGATGTATAATTGAAGGCTTTTGTGGAAGCGGATCCATCGCAAACCAAGTGTTAGTGATAAAACTATTTTAATTCTCTTGAAGCAAATTGGGAAGATTAAAAAGCTTGAAAGGTGGGTACCTCACGAATTGACTGAAGCAAACGCGCGTCGACTGCTGCGTTACATTACTGAACCGGCACAATAATGAAGGTATTTTAAACCGAATCAAAAATGTGTGATGAAAAATGGATTCTTTACGATAATCGGAAGCGCTTAGCGCAATGGTTGGATCCTGGCCAGCCAGCCAAATCCTGCCCCAAGCGAAAATTAACACCAAAAAAGTTACTTGTAAGCGTTTGGTGGACTAGTGCTGGTATTGTTCATTGCAATTTTCTCAAATCTGGCCAGACTATTACGGCTGATGTCTATTGTCAGCAATTGCAAACCATGACGGAAAAGCTAGCGCCTAAACAACCTAGGCTGGTCAATCGCTCCACGCCACTGCTACTCACGACAACGCTAGACCACACACTGCACAACAGACGGCTACCAAATTAGAAGAGCTTCAATTGGAATGTCTAAGACATCCTCCATACTCCCCGGACTTTGCTCCAACAGATTACTATTTTTTTCGAAATTTGGACAACTTCTTGCAAGGGAAAAAATGTAACTCTGATGGGGCAGTCCAAGTCGCCTTCACAGATTTTATTGATTCCCGTCCGAATGTTTTTTTTAGTAAAAGGATCAATGAACTACCCATGGAATGGCAAAAGTGCTTAGAAAACGATGGTTCATACTTTGATTAATTAAATATATTATATTTAAAAATATTAAAATAAGTACATAAAGGAGACTTGGCTAGAGGTATTACACTCTGTAACATCCAAGTAAACGATGAGTAACAACCACCTAACCGGCGTTGAACGAAGTCCTTGAGAAACATATATTTCCTTCGGTAAATTTAAAATTTACTGTGAAATAAAGGGGATTTACCTACCATCACTTTTACTTAATATTTGTGCTCGCTAAAAACTATTTTGACTTTTTAAGAAAAGTGTAAGAGAAATACTGTAAGAAAAGTGTAAGTAGAAAAGATATGCACTAGCATGTCTTTATGGCTACTAAGCCATAGTAACCGTATTTCTAATTTGATAAAGTCATTGTGACCAAGACAAGAAACAGTGCTATTTTTCTGATTTCATAAGTCTTATTTGAGTTTGTTTAATTTTATTACTATATTTATGTTCGTTTATTTCTTAAGATATCCAATTGTTATTTATAAAAGTTTGTCACTGACTAGCAGTCAGGCTTCGCATGACTCTAGATTTTTGTTTTCAAATCACATGTAAATAAACAATACCTACAGTCTGTGTAACATAAAGGTTATAAATCATTGTAACGAAAAAAAATTGTCATTTTACAAACTTACAATAATATAAATCTTTCTTCTTTAGTTTAATTAGTTTTTTGTTAGTTTATAAATGAATTCATACATATAGTTTTAATTTGATTATAAATATAGACAAAAATTAAATTTTTGAATAGATAACTAAAATACCAACCTTTATTTCCAATGCCAAATTCTATAGTAAAACTCTAGAACTAGTAAGATAATTCGTATGTGGAAAATAAATTCTGGGCGATTTTCCAAAAATATATTTATGACTAGCCATTACTTAATAATGTTTGTATATAATATAGATGATAAACATAAATGAAATAGCTTATAAATTGTTTATAATTTATTTATGTATTGTCTGAAGTCAACAAATAGTGCTTCGTAAATTGTGCTATATACACTTATACAAAAATATATTTACAAGCTTCCTTACGTTTTACATACATTTACAATACATACAGTTAAGTAGCTAGACTAATTCAATTTAAACAATTATAATTTTTGTTACAAAATTAACTTTAACATTAATTTATTAGGTGTAATTGTAAGCCTTAAAAATCTAAAATAAGTTTTAATAACAATTGTAGCCGTGTTCAAATAAAAAAGTGTTCTATTCGATGCACTTGTTTATTAATAGAACATGATAGAAATGAATTACAGTTCCAATTAACATTAACTTATTTATTCATAAACATACTGTAAACTACAATTAGTTAAAAATATTTCGTCGCGTTAATTTATTTGAGAGACAATAGTAATTAATACAAAACATTTAATCGCTATTTAGGTTTATAGTTCGTGTATGAACAAAGGCGTTACAGAACACAAATCATAAAATATATAAATAACCGTAAAAATATCACCCGCAAAATCCATTTGATCGCGAATATTATTTTCCTAATTAACGTACATAATTGGCTTCAAATGTCATGTTTCTCAGAACAGTCTATATGTTATAAAACTCGCTTTCAATAAATAATCGATAAAATAAGAATTAACTTGTTAAAGCCTATCGAAATAACGTCCTAGATTCATTAAATAATGTCTAAGAAGGAACACATTAAATAACATTCGTTATACGTTTATTTTATATACGGCATCGGCATTGCATCTGGATGTCGTCTATGATGTACCCCGTGATGCCTTAGATGTATAACAGATTCTCTCATTATCTGTCTCCTTAGTATACGGATGTAATCCTCATCCATTGATTGCCTATTTTTCACCTGAGACGGTGTTTCCATTCGATCACTGTCTTTGAATAAAACACACCACAATGACTTATCTTTATTATCCCATAACAATGACTTTGTATACTCTTTGAGTCTTCTACTGTTCTCTTCAACGCGCCTCATCGCAATCTCTATTTTAATCAAGTCTTTGTAATGGTCTGGAGGCGGTGACGCAGAATTATTGTCACCCTCCGTCCTTAAGCTTATATTAATTCTCGACAAGTAATAATTCTCATATTGGCCGCTGGAACTGTTAGTGCGTAATAGCCACACCACACTGGCTATAAAGGCGCACGACACAAAAAACGTCAGTGATAATAAGGTGAACCGCAACACTACGCTTGGGGATGTACAACTCATATCACTTTTTGTTTACTTTTTGCGTATAATGCACGATCGAACATAACGCAGCGACGAGGTCGTGGTGCTACGAAATGCTGCGTACGTCCGCGCGTCACGTAAATCGGCTACGAACTGCCGTAGCCCGTTGCGTGCTACAGCCAGCGTCCATAGCTTTGCAGTTTCATAGGCCATGTCGTAGGCAGCAAACTGCAGTTGCTTTGAGATCCTTTTACACATTTATTCGTGGAGTAATTGTGCTAAAAGTCCTCTGCTTCTTTAAATAAAAAGCGACTTTTCTGTTGCTTTGACTGTATGATCCACGATTTTATGAAGTGTTATTTTAATGTCTGTGTTCTTGTAATATAAAAGTTTATTATAAAAAACGATTGTACTTCTTATTTATCATTAATGTCTAGAATACAAAATGTACTATATATATATTTAAGTCAAAAAATACGTAACTAAAATTTAATGTGAAAATATATATATATAATATATTACTGTGTTACATAGAATTAGGTCCATGATCAAGAATTCATATTAGGAATTATTCATTAAATTATATTTTATTTCTTTTTGTGGGTTTCGCATTGGAAAAGGGTAATAAAGGCACTCCAGGGAGAAATAACCTTGCCAGTAACAAATTTTTATTGAAACATTACTTTTATACATGATCCTAATTTTAAGTGAAATTATTTTTGTCCGGATAGACCCGAATATTATATATATTTTCTAATACAAGTAACAAAAATAATACAAGTAACAACAGTGTTGGCAATAAAAAATAGATTTTTAAGGTCTCATATATACCAAAATTGGTTAAGTTTTATGCTACTCGCCTATACTATATATATGCTTGTTATTTATTAAATATTAAATGTTGATTTTATTTGAATTTTTGGTTTCTATTGAGAAATATATTCGAATTATAAAACTTCCTAGAAATGGTACAATACGATTTAATATCCAGCTTATAGAGGCTCTCGCAGTTCTCTATTATATCAAAAGCTCGTAGCTAAGGCCTCATTACCTATGCAAACTCTACAATAAACAAGTACTTTGCTACTACAAATATTATGTTCTATTAAGGCTTCTATTTCATGTTATAATCATAATATTCCGAAATGTATGTCAATTCCACAGATAACTTTGTCATTTGCAAATCTTAAAATATTTTTAATTTAATGTATACGAGATAATGCGGTGGACTGTGTATTTATGTTGCTAATACCGTTCTCACGAGATCGGGTAAATTAATTAATTAAAAATGAATATGAAAATACTATGTAGCTTAGCAAAGCTGTATGTATGGGCAAAAGGCTAAACACATATTAATAATATTTTTATTTAAGATTGATTCATTAATTATTAACCTTATAATTTATATTCCATATAAAATAATAAATTATGTTGGTCAAAGTAAAGAGAACTAAACATAATTTTAGTTTTGTAGAAGCAAGTAGAATTTACAAACACAATTAAAAAGCAAAATTTTATCAATGTAAATTCGCCAAATTATCAAAATCCAAATGGGGCCGTCATATTTTCTGCAACAGGTCATCTATAGAAATCCTTATAAATAAGATATTTATGGCGTCATATCGGCGACTTTTTTAAAACACGAATAATTCACAGTTATCTCTTACATTTATTTCACCTAATCTTTAATCTGATTTATAAATATTATTTTCTCTTTCAAATAAATCCGATTAACCGTCTTAATCCCTTTTTGATCCCCCTAAAAGATGAAATGAATAAAGTAGAAATTACAATAATGTTATTCATTTATTATCTAATTCACTTCGTAAACTCAAAACTGCTTTACTACATAGATTATTTTATTGCTGAATTCTATTGTTACCTTCATTTTTATCATATCAAATATCAGTTTTATGATATATATATATATAATTATGTTCTTTTAAATCAACCTAGATTTATATTAATTAGACCTTCGTGACGTCTTGTTTAAAAATTAATCTGACAATAATGATAGTTGAAATTATCCTACTAATTACTGCTAAATCGGGGTAGAAATTCTTATTGAATGTATATCATATCCAGTATTTTTTCTGTTTTAAGTATCATATATCGAGGTATAATACTGATTACAATAGTGGTTGACTGTGTCGTTCTTACCCCTGCGTGTAAACTGCGGCTCTGTGCCCGTGTAATTTTTACCAATTAAGGCTTGATGGTACGAACATATCGTAGATTATAGACAATAGAAATCAAAGAAAAATAAAGAAGAAAACAGTTACAAAATACTGAAGAACCAGTCAAGATTAGGTTGTTGTTGAGTAGCGCAACCCACCCATTTAAGTAAAAAACTATTTCAATTTAGTAAGATAAACTTGACGGCGCTAAAAATAATAAGATTTCTGGTTATATTTTAATCATCAAACTAGTCTAATACAAACTTAAATCATCATTGCTTCAACTGATCTATTTAATTAACGCTTTTTTATTTATTAAAAAGACTTCCGTGAAGTCCCCTAACACCGTTTATATCTAATATAGCACAAAAATCCCATAACCATCGATTATGGTAAGGGATACGAAAACCGCATTCGGATAATAGCTCCATTGATTTACTTCCACTGTATCCGTAACATAAATCTTTTTACCTATATTCGGCAAAAAAACCTAGTGTAAATGAATGCCATATAATAAATTAACAAAAAATTATAGAAAATGATACTAAATTACAAGGAAATTACGGCACTAGTGCACTCGGGAAGAGTGCCTTAGAAATGGCGACAACATTCTTCAGGGAATTGTAGATAGGTTACCATACTTTGTCATAGGCTTAATTAAACATAGCTTCCTAAACTAGAAAACATAGTTTTTACGAATTAGTTATTCAACGGATTTTAATGTTACATTTTACATGCTAAATTGTCATGATAGAATAATACATATTTGAAATTCTTTTTTCAAATCCTATCTATCGCTTTTAGAGGAAATAAATACCTTATTATTATTATAAGTATGATTGTTATGAATGATAAACGATTTACTGACCATTTGAGTCAGTCTGGGCTCCGCATAAGACGAGGTATTGTCTCACGTTGGAGCGCTTTCAGAATAAATTTACTCGGCTCTTATACTAACGACTTTTATGATACATATCCTTTCGATCCTTTAATGTACCCAATGTTATTTGTATTATGGATACAGCAAGCTACATACCAGGCGGAAGTAGCAGCTTGCCTGATACGTTGTTAAAGTTTTTCGGATAATATTTTTAGTAATCCTAGTGTTCTGCAATAACTCAATTAATTTATACCAAGTACTATTTAAGACGGCGGAAACGAATCTCATTTGCTGTTCTTAGGACCAGATAGAAACTATAGGGCACCGAGTCTAATTAACAAAACAAAGACCTTTCTCGACGAAACACGACTCTTCGAAACAGTCGATATTGAATGTAATATGTTCCGGTATATAAATCATGTATTAAGTTGTAATTATTTAGCAAATTCCTTACTGTTACGTTTACTATTATTGTTTTATGTAATTGTTAAACAACCATCGAATGTGCGGTAATAACTGTTAAGATAGTTGGTAGTAAATAAATAGTTATATGTTACTATAGATTTTTCGGGCGTCCCGAGATGCATCTTTTTATATGTTCAAACTTAAATTAATTTTTTTTAATATAAAATAGGGGGCAAACAGGCTGGAGCCTCACCTGATGTTAAGTGATACCGCCGCCCATGGACACTCTCAATGCCAGACGGCTCGCGAGTGCGTTGCCGGCCTTTTAAGAATTTGTACGCTCTTTTCGTGAAGGACCCTAAGTCGAATTGGTTCGGAAATACTTCAGTCAATCTAAGTTAATTGTCATAAAAATATCCAATCTATATGAATTTTGTAGTATCGAAATCACAGAATAGGAGGTACGACGTTTCTGTGCCTATTTTCAACCGTTTGTGCAGCGGTTGAAATCAACCCAAAACCTTTTAGTGTATCATGCCCGACTCTTCCGAGTAATATTGCGATGCGTAACCTAGTAACGTACAGAGGTAAAAATATATGCTATTCTTAAGACGCTTTTTGAACGGATTAAAGCTATGAATTATTGTTAAAAACTTACGATTATTTACATAATTCTAAATTTTAACTTAACGGAGGACACCGTGAGTCATTTTTGCAAAAACCCGTCATCTTTTAGTCGGTATCTTTAGCTGTATCCGTTCAAAAAGTGTTTTTCTAAATGTGTAAAAGCTATTTTAACAAAAGACAATACTATATGCTACCATTATCATCATCAGCCTCTTTTTTGGTCCATTTCTGGACGTAGGCCTCCTCAATTTAAGTTTAATTTTAATAAACTGGCCACATTTAATCCATCTGTGAACGAACTCGTTTGGACTAACTCGTGTGAATCTGGCAAATGAACTAAAATCGAAACCAAATGAAAACTGCCAATGAACATTGAATTTATTACCGATGAATATGCGTAACTCGCTACAATCCTTATCTTGTGTTATTGTTAGTTATTATTTATGAAGTTTTACTTTAAAAGTTTTTCTTTTGCATAAAAAAGTTCAAGTGAGATTTTCTAATACCTCATCAGGATTCACAATGATATTTTATTGTTGAGTATTCTTGTTAACATTACTTCTGTTGAAGGTTCGTCGGAAATATTGTAAAAAATACTGCTTTATCGCCTTCTTTTGTTTCTGGAGAGCTTGGAAATAATCTATATAGAGTTAATGCCATAGATAATTGCTAAGGTATAAAGAATAGAATACGCAAGTTTAAAAACAGAAGTCTATTATAAATACTCAAATTTAAAAAAGAAAGAAGTAGTATAAATATACTTTATATAAAAACCAACCAAGTAAAAAGTAACTGACACAACAATGCAATTAAACCTTTTTGAGCCTCGAATATATAAATCAAATACAAGACTTTGATAAGAACCGCTAATTATAGCAGGGATCGGTATTCAAATAATCCGAAGAAGCCTCAAGTGGGTTGAGAAAGCGTAATTAATTCTCTTCTTCTTGATTATGAAGCTGAAATTTGTTATTCATTTTCTGATTTACTTAAATAAAATACATTTTTCGATAAGCCTATTACTGTAAGTGAGAATCGCAATTGTACAATTATTGTTGTTAATATATAAAATTACATGAAAGGGTTATGGTTAAGGGTTTTTCAGAGCAGTTTTTGCCACACATACTACGCTATGTGAAACCAGCTGGCCACTGAAGTATCCGAACCAATTCGACTTAGGGTCTTTCAAGAAAAGAGCCTACCCATTCTTAAAAGGCCGGCAACGCACTCGCGAGTCCATGGGCGGCGTTATCACTTAACATCAGGTGAGCTTACTGCCCGTTTGCCCCCTGTTAAGTAAAAAGAAACGCACTATAAATTTGAAAACGTTAGTGAATAATTAGTAAATTGTAAATTGACAAAATAAATTAATAAAAATACTTACGGTTTTTACTTTCGATTATAATTATTCTTTTTTTTTTCTTTTTGTTTGTGTGACTCTTGTGACTATTATATGCCATCTCACAACATGAAATGTAACAGAACGTTTCTCTGTGTGTTCCGTATACAAGTTAACAAGGCAAATTAAATATTATTTCATCACTCATACGACTTGATTTTCTAATCCGTGTAAATTTGCTAGCAGGAAAGCAAAATAGCTTTTTATAAAAATATAATATGTTTATTTTTACTTAAAAGAAAGTGTAATTTCTGACGATCACATTTGTTTTAACAAACGACACTTGCCTCTGTTTCGTAATAAGCCCGTGGATGTTGTAAAATTGAAAAAGTTCTTAGTATTTATTTGAAGCGTTTCGCGATGCCCCGGACGGCATTAAATTACTTTTTGAAATCAAAACAGTTCGTGTCCAAATAAGATATATGAAGGGAAAAAAATCCGTTTGAAGACGGTAACCCTCGCGCGTAAATAATCTTATAACAAAAATGTTTTAGAAACTTGGGGAATGTTTCAAATTGGTAATTTACTGAAACGATGTTTTATGACTTTTAAAAGACAGTAAATTGATATTTTTTTGAATTTGGAAACATATTTATACCCGTCAATGAGCTTTGAAGTACGACTCAAAGTTATATATATATACGTTACGTACTTCCTGTAATTATTATAGAATCGTATATTCTGATTTTACTATTTAGATATTGTAGTAGTATGATTACTACTTCAATACTTTTTATGTTTTTAGGACATCTGTGGAGTTTCAACTGAATACATTCAAAGTTTGTTGCTTGTCCTTTGACTCGTGAGTTTAATTAATATTATATATGAAAGTTTAATATTCGCTTGTAGAAGTAATGCATGTGCTCCCAATATAACACTTTAATAATTTATTGAACCATATCAAATACCGGTCTTGTACGAACAAATATTGGATAATTGAATTTGAGTCGGAGTTTTCAGCTAATACCATCTACGTAGATTTAATCGAGAGATGAGGCACCTATTAGTTTCATATATACTAAGAGTTTGAAACTTATCTACTCAACGTCTTTCAAGTTTGCTAAGCAAACGCATCATTATAATTAACTTAAGAAAATTGTCAGTTGAATTATGATTAAGTTAAGTCACGTAACTACCCAAGAGGACAAATGACGATTTAAGACAACTTAGGCAACCTTGAACAATACTTGTTTTGTCCAGAATCTAATCTAAGAGTGAGCAATCTGTCAAAATTACAATAAACTAGAAAATCGCTACACAACGTGTATTTTGTGAGTGGGATAACTGATTTTCAGGTATAAAATCGCGCGATGTGGTCGGGCTCCCCTACCACATCGTCTAATAAGTCGATAAACTTGGCGTCCACATGCAACTTCAACAAGGACCCTAAACACCATCGAAACACGTTAGTACGTAAAAGCGTCAACTACTACCCCTTCCGAACAAAAAAGACCCGTAAGAGCCCGTAAGCGTGATGACACGTTCTAACGGATCCAGTTGATCCAATCACAGATTAAAAACCGCGCGGCAAAGCAAAATCCAAAAGAAGATTAGAGTAACAAACTGGCTATACCG
Organism: Pieris brassicae; assembly: GCF_905147105.1. Taxonomy (NCBI): domain Eukaryota; kingdom Metazoa; phylum Arthropoda; class Insecta; order Lepidoptera; family Pieridae; genus Pieris; species Pieris brassicae. The sequence goes on from NC_059669.1 coordinate 4,484,353, forward strand.
GTCAAGTCTTGAACCTTTACTGCGTACTTCGCTCACTCCAGTGAGCTTTCGTCTTACACTTCAGGTGATTGACCACCCCGCGACGGCCCAAACCGAGTTCGCGGGTTAAGCCCATTCCGGTCGAGCACGCTTGCTAAAACTGCCCGAGCTGAACTGTCAAGGCCCTTCCAAAACAAATGGTCACTTCTCACTTTTTGATTGCTCGCGCCAGACGTGGTAAAGCAGGCTTATACATATTTTCTTGCTTAAGTAAATGATATAAAAATAATTTTATGTTATATTAAGAAAAACTATCTATAAATGTTTTTGAAATGAAACTTCTTTATCGGCGTTGTAAAAAAAATACCGCCACATTTTTCGGTTACACGTCAGATTATACCGTTACGCGTCACATTTTTTCGTTACGTGCCATCTTTGTCTTGTCCCTAGTACGGTTGATTCAAAGAAATTCGAAACCATTAATAACAAAAATATATAATAACGATAACAGTAATAATTATATTACAATTAATGGAATTCTGTAATAATCTTAGTAGTTATAATGTCTATCATAAAAAGTCTTTTGTTAAACTTTATCTTATTTAACTTTATTTAACCAATTTCTGTAAAGTTGCATATAGTAGACCATTTTTCGAAAAATAAGGTTATAAAGAAGTTTCAATTTTTATGTGTGTTCCTGTAATTTGTGAAATTGTTCTTAGAATATATAGAAACAGTACCACAGTATTATAATATTATCTCATCGTTCATATGTTTAATTTATTATACACTGAAGAGTGTGTTGTAGTACCAAATAATGATATTAAGATATTTACCAAGTACATTTACAAAACTTTTTTCTACTTTACTTTTTTAGGTTTACAACGTCCTTCAGTTTTCCCAAAGGAGAAGTTTTCGTTTCGTCTGACGTTTTTGCGCGTCTAAGTGACAGTTGGAAACGTCTCGAAACTCCGTATCTAAATGATGTATAAATCCAAAACGAATTTACTGAACCTGTCAGATTTCAAAACGCTCAACATTTTTTGTGTTCCATGAGAATTTTCGCTTTTTTTGTGATTAAACTGTTCTGTATTTTGACATACATTTTACAATTTGCTAAAACAATGTTATGTTTTAAATACTAGCGGCCTGCCCGAACTTTGCATGGCTAAACATTTTCGGTTTTAAACACGGGGGTAACGTATGCTACGTGAATGAATTTTTCAAAACGGTCCAGTAGTTATTGAGTCTATACATTACATAAATACAAATATTTCTTGCTAAAAAATACTATCATCTAATTTGTATTGTTCCGTAAATCCAACCGATTACATTGTAAAACAAAAGAGCAAACGATAGCATGTTGCGTTTGTTTGTGATTAGTCGTTTATGTATCAGTTTTTTTTTATGTAATAGCAGGCAAACGGGCAAGAGGCTCACCTGATGTGAAGCGATACCGCCGCCCATGGACACTCACATTGCCAGAAGGCTCGCAAGTGCGTTGCGGGCCTTTCAAGAATTGGTACGCTCTTTTCTTGAAGGTCCCTAAGTCGAATTGGTTCGGAAATACTTCAGTGGGCAGCTGGTTTCACATAGCGGAGGTGCGCGGCAAAAACTGCCTTAGAAAACGCTCAGTTGTGGAACGACGGACGTCGAGGTGATACGGATGGTATTTTGTATTTTGCCTTGACGTCCTATAATGAAACTCAGCTGCGGGTATTAGACCGAACAACTCTTCTGAACACTCCCCATGGTAAATGCTGTATAAGTTGCAGAGAGACCCAACATCTCTACGCAACGCCAAGAGATCAAGTCGCACGGAAAGTGCTTGGTCGTCGACGATTCGAATCGCTCTTCGTTGAATACGGTCAAGTGGAAGGAGCTGGTACAGAGTTTAAACCAATCACAATCAAATAAAGCTTTGTTTTCATTTCGCCTCGCTGTTTTACATTTAAAGCCTCAGTAATTTTACTAAGAGACTACCAACCCAGTATTTGCTATACATATATCGAAATGAATAGCAAATACTGTGAGAAGTTTTAAAAAATTTAAGGATTTTCACTCGGGACTTCAAACTAATTAAGTAAGTAAAAATACGGATTTTATATACTGGTATGTCTTAGGAGTATATTTAAATATTAACTTCCATTTAGAAAATGTGTCATACAGACGAAAAGTACTTCTCTTAATTTAGCAAGTTCTAGTTTTTTATGACTAAAGGAGTAAACATTTAAAATATTAGATAACTAATTCCCCTTTTATTGTCTGTTATAAACAATTCGAGCACAGAACATCCATTGTTCCATTTTCAAATTGAATAGTTGAAGGTTATGTTAAAGTCCTATCATATCAACTGCTAGCAAGTATACACGTTCCAGCTTTTAGTGGGAACAAACATTACTTAAACGTCATCCGGCTTGACCCAGCCTTAAACCGGAACGCATTAGGGCGGATCCACAACACTGCCACTGATACTCGACTTTTAGTGACATTAGCCTATATAGTATGTCAATCGTTTATCGCTATCACTGTAATCGTTTCTTTTTGGGACAGTTAAAGTTTTGTAGACTTATTCGTGCAAGTGGCAAATGCTGTAATGGAACGTGACCAGTAAAACAGCAACTCATGGATTCAGTCTATCCCAATTAGCGTCTTAATATGTTGCGGAGATTCAATAAATGTAGGTTGAAAGGTAGGTATAAATTGAATTTATAACTAAATCAACTAACATTTATCGGATCGTTGCTGTGGACGCAAATACGCAAAATATTCCTTTATTGTAATTACCAATAAGTTAAGCAATATGTATCTACTAAGGATATTTTCTAATTAAATATTTTCTAATATTCAAGCCTGAAAATTTTAATAAAGCCATAAACTGTTCCTAAGTACTTCTTAAGAGTAATGCCGTAATATTAGTTTCATATAAACTAACAACACGTAGGCGCCTCCCACGCCTCTTACAAAATTGAGTTGCTCAAGAGAGTTAATAAAGAGGTCCAGGACGTGGCCTGCATAACAATGACAAAGAAATAGATTCCACTTTAATGTACCTTAGATACGATTAGTTTGGAAGAATTCGGTCAAGCATGTTACAAAAGTTACTCTAAGTATTTTGTTATTCTAGCGTTGGCTTGGCTTTCGTGTTCTTAGAAGGAAACATTTTTATGATATTGATGTCAACAAAAAGGTATGATTGTGTTTTCGAATTAGTTTCGTATAGTATAATTAACCTATACGTACAATTAAGATAATAGGATTCAACCCTTGCTTCCTGTAAAAGTCTTAAAACTCCAGGACAATTTTATATGCAGAATACTTTTTTAGATAGTGCATTTTTAAAATTAAAGAATATAATGAAATGGATTAATAATAAATGATGTTTTTTTTAATTGTGAATTATATTAGAAGATAGGTAATTAGATTTACCCTCGTGACTTGTACTGTCATACATATATTTTTCTCAATTACAAGAAAAAGAAACAAACGCCCACCCGCTCCTACTTTTTTCATTTGTTTTTTATTTTATTTTTTCTATTTTATATTAACTGCAATTTTCTATGGTATGCAATGTCCAATTTTGCATAAAATTATATTTGTTTTTAAATGTATATATTAGAAATTGTACATTTCATTGTAAGCTACAAAAAGTACATCCATTATTTCTTTTGAATATACCATTGCCACTCGTTTTAATTAACAAAACTTACCAAGTCGTTGTGATTGCTGTCTCAAAGTGTTCATAAGTCGCTGGGGTTTTAATGTTTTAATGTTTTATTAAAAACATTTCAAGCATTAGTTAGAATTCATGAATAAATTCTTATTTTAAAGTTCAACCAATCGTATAATATTTTTTTCTATACAAAAACGTGACTTCTATCAAACGTTTCATTAATGAAAATTGAGCAGTTGCACAAATACACAACATGCATTTTAGTTGAAAAAAATGAAAAAACAAATTCACACGTAGCCGGCATCTAGATGAAATAAGAACTGAATACGGTCGCAAAAATATAACTTATTTGGTCTAGCCTATTAAGATGCGGGAAATAAGATCAGTGGTCCCGTTGCGTATAAGTCGCCGAAGTTTTTCAGTAAATGGTCTTTGCAGTGACAGCGTACAATGGTGGCGAGATCTATTTTACTTTGTATGTCATGTAAGTAACATATGTTTTTTAATAAGAATAAACTTCTTTAAACCTTAACATCCTTAAATGTTTGGCACTCCAGTAGAGTACTCTCAATATTGGAAGCATTTCCTCGCTATATTGCGATGCTGACAGGCTGTCCGAATAAAGCGTCAGTCAGGAAGTGCTATAACCCAATTTCCTTTTTCAAATGGAATAAGATCAAAAGTGAAAGAATTTAAATATTCCTTTTTTAACATACTTAAATAGATTACAAAATGTTTCATAAAGTTACAGTGACTCAAACGCTTATGTGTCGGTGATCTTTTCTTTTTTTACTCAAATATAATATTTTACATTGCTTACTTCTTGTTACACTTAATAAAGTAAATTATTAAAGGAAGTCGATTAAAACGTAAAAGACAATATCTATGTGGTCGTATTTCTAGGCAACTGTATGTCTAGCCACTTGTTAGGCCTTTCGAACCAAGTTTTAACGAAAATCTGTACTGTTAAGCTAGCTATTCGTATGCAAAACTTTTAAGTGATACGCTTGGAAGGTGTTTGTACAACAGAGATTTAGTATCCTATATGGGGTACTAAATCTTTGTTCTATACCCAGACTTGTTTTCAGGTTAGCTTAAATTTTGCGATTGCTTGAAGCCTTTTGAAGTTTACATTCTCACCCCATTGATCCATCTTGTGTATATTAATGATCTTTGTCATGTCTGTTTTAGAATTAACCACTATCCTAGGCTACTAGTGGAAATTCAGTAAGAAATGCCTCACGTTAAATGAAAATAATTAATCAGTTATTTACAAGTTTTTAACTTAACTTTTAACTTCAATTGATTATTATGTCTTTTCTTACTAAAAACCAGAACTCAAATGAATCCGTCATAATATAAACTTATACTCCGACGTGTTCATAAAAACAATTTAATTAATTTTGCTGCAACACATGAAATTTTAAACCACTGATTTTGAAACTACTTACTTCGGGCGTAGCTAATTAGTTTATAAAGTAACAGTAAAATGAAGTTCTGTTAATATTTAATGAAAATTCAGTGGAAAGAAACAGTATTCGTGCAAAATGGCTTCGGAAACTTTGTTGAAATAGAAAGCACGCGCTAAGCGAATTCAATTTATAATGAACACGCTGGCCAAGTTGAAGTAGGATGTATATTAAATAATAAAAATATATATAATACTGTAAAATTTGACGCTATTTACGAATTATTTAAAAAATGTGATAAATTATTAATACTTCCGTATAATCGCCGAATTGATAAATTAATAAAATCATAGGCCGTTTTAACTGTGATATGTAAAAGGCATATTATTAACTGATATATAAAGCTTAATTGAGACACTTTATTAAATTGAGATATAAACTTTATTAAATTGAGATATAAACTTTATTTAATTGTGATATAAACTTTATTAAATTGAGATATAAACTTTATTTAATTGTGATATAAACTTTATTAAATTGAGATATAAACTTTATTTAATTGTGATATAAACTTAATCAAATTGAGATGTAAACTTTATTAGCTTGCGATATAAACTTTATTAAATTGAGATGTAAACTTTACTAACTTGAGAGATAAACTTCATTAAATTAAGATATAAAGTTTATTTAATTGATATATAAACTTTATTAATTTTTAATAAAAAAAATGGCTCTACACCCTTTTTAGGTCAAGGCCGCAGATTTCTGTATATGTTTCATGATCATTTTAATAATATTAAGGTAAGGTAAGGTTAAGAATATTGTAAACTGTATATTTGTGTGTTCGAAATAAACATATACTCTTACAATCGTTTAGCTAATATCAAATTTTTAAAAAGATGCGTAAATAAATAAACTATCAGCTCCTTTAAATTAGATGTTTCGAGAGCAATAAGCAATAGCTTGAATGGAATAAATAGATTTTAGGTTGACACACCCACGAATAAACGAGTATAATTCTTGTTTTTCCTTTTCTTTTGTTTTATATCGCCATTCATGAATCCTGCGTGAGATTAGCTTTTTAGTTTCTTATTAATACTTTTTTGTATTACTTTAGATTAGGGTTCTAGATTTTTTTTATGTAACGTTTGGTTATGTACTTCTTGCACTTTACTCAACATTTTTCTTTTACTAGGGTTGGAAAAGATCGCTTCTTAGCGATAAGGCCGCCCGTTATAAATTTTTACGTATTGTGTTCTATTTAATGCAACTAAATAAAAATAAATGCTTAGTATGAAAAACATGCTTAATATTTAATAATCGTACATTGTATAAACGTGTAATTTGTGCCTTCTTTATACTTTAATAACAACAATTTACGATAATATCTAATGAAAAATACAGTAACTCGACAGAGGTGTCGAGCAATCATAATTTATCGGAAAAATCAGATTCCACAATAAATCGTTGAGTGCACTGAGAGAAAAATGTGATTTATTCGCGAAACGTGCGCTCGGCCTCGTTCATTAGACGACACCGGCGTGTTGTCGCGGAAAATTAGAAATTGACTCGACGTGACTACGGCGGGCATTTCAAAATGTATTTTTCCTCACTACTTGAGTTTCCGTCTTAGCGGGTCACATTTTTAGGAATACAACGCGAACAAAATTGTGCCATTTATCAGATCTTCACAACGGCTTTTTACGCAGTTATTTATCAATGGACCGTGAGAATGTGCATGTGCATGAAGCAACACAATGATGTATTAAAAAATATCTACGCCAAATATAAATATAAATAGTCCAATCGCTATGGCGATATTTAATCAAAATCAAAAAACCATTGTGTCATGTAGGTATCTTAAGCTACCTACTTATTAACGTCAGAAAATATGTTTATCAATTATACTTACTCCCCATTTCACAACCTTCCCAGAAGTAAGAGATACGTTATGCTTTCATAGCTTTTATTTTTTTAAAGTGCAGTGCCTCTATTATCCGAGTGGGTATTGGAAATACTGAATATAATATATTATATAATTTATTAGTTTAACTGAATTCGATAGTTACTATCATTCATTCAAAATATTATCTTTAATTATCGTGATTCATATGCACTATTTACTTTTTATTTTTCATGTATCCTTTTTTTAGTTTAGTTTGTTATTTTTGTTTCTATTTAGTTTCGTCTCAACTATGTCTAATATGTATTTTTGTACTTCTTGCCTACCTTATCTTTAAGTTTAATTATGTTGAATTTTTATATTGTAACAAACGTGGTAATAAATAAATAAATATATCATAATAATAAATAATAATATATCTGTAAAAAATCTTTGATAATTTAAGTGAAATTAAAAAAGCAACTGTTGGTTTTATGATCATTGCTTTTTGCAGTTATAATAGCAAGATTAAACAAAACCTATAGTTTCAACTGTAATGATGATATTCATTTATCATTAAGGTATTTAAATTTAACGATTTAACGCATGCTCCAAGGAACATACAGTAAATTAAAAGACAAAAATATATTAAGTATGCATAGGACGGCCTTGTCGCTATTAATCGTCTTTTCCAAACCAGTTTAGCTAGAAATATTTTAAGTGTCAGGTAAAGCATATTTCATTAGTAGGAAGCTTCATATGCCCTAAGGTAAAATAAATTTCTATCTTATATTCCGCAGAATCGAGTTTAAAGTTAATAATATCGTTATACAGTTAAACGAACGCTGCCTTCTGCAGCACTTACAACTTATTAAAAATCTGATTTTCTTCAGAGTTTGTTTATAGTAAGAATTATGTTGTAAGAAAGACTAAATTAGTTCCGTGTTTAACTTTGACGAAACATAAAAATAGTTTAGTATTTCTCTCAGGTTTTTATATATCCTTGAAACTGTTTAAATTTTAAGGAACGCGAAATAAAATGGAGCTGTTAAAGATCATAAGATTTATACTCTCTTTCTTATTATGACTGAAGCGCCAAAACATTTCCAAAACTACGTTGCCATAGAAACCGACGGCTGCGCCGCAGTTTTAAAATAGGAATATTATACGTGAAGACGAAATCCCTCCTTTCAACTTCCATTTATTTTTACACTCATGCACTGTATGGCCCTTTTTAAAACATAACCAGGCAAAATCCATTATGCCCGGAGAAAACCCGCATTGAAAGGCAGCTTGGGACAAAAACACCTACGCGATGCGTCAATGTTGTTTACCTCTGCTAAAAGCCTTTTATGTACGAAAGAGTTCGAACAAAAGTATTTGGAGATTTTCATAAAAAATATCGAACAACTCATTCCTACGGGAACTAATGCGTCGTTTCCAATTCGTGGATATTGAAATATTGCAGGTCCGATCAAACAAACGTTTTCAACAACGGGTCGATCAATGACCGGAAACTTGATTTGTGATATAAAAATTACAACAGTATTATCGTATAAATAAGTTCAAAGAATCGTGTTCACGATAAACAGCTATATGAACTACCTCATTGATGTAGTGTTTATTGGTTGGCCAAGATATTTTAGTGAAGTTAGGTTTCAATCCCTGAGAGAAATTTAAAATATTCCAAGTAAAAATTCGATGACACTTTTCAAAGGCTTGGAAATAAGCAATGATAACTTGAAAGTCCATATGAAAAATCAATTTTGTACTTGTTTTAAGATTTTTATTAGTTTAGCTAAATTGAATATCAGTATTTATAAATATATTTCACGTCATCATGAGCATACTATGCATCTAACGAATTCTTCCGTAACGAAAACATACGTAACGAGAACTTCATAATCAGAAACACAAACAAACTGTGTATTCTGTTTATATTTTCCATATAAGTCATATCTTTTCACTATAAGCAAGTATCGACACAGTCTTAATTAAATAACTTCCTTTTGAAAAGAGGAGCGCTTTCTTAGCGCAAGTTTTCGAACTCAATACTTGCCCGTACTTTTGCATGTATTGTTGGGGTTCAAAGTCCATGTTAACTCTTAAAACTTCGTCCGAGTTTAAAATGAAGCGCTTTGTGTATTCTGTTTATTGGTAGGTTTTTACCAATTTTCTAACTATGACGCACTTTTGTTTGAATTTCACTAGTTAGTTTCAGTCCACTGCTGGATATGGGACGCCTGGAAATATACACGAGGTCCGGATCCTCGAGTTCTATGACCGCGCCACGTTTCACGGACTGGTTCTCGATCTCTATTCCAGAAGTCTTGACTTGCGGCCACTGCGTCTGTTTATAGTGCTTCCAATTACCTTCAGAAATTTTATATAATTGTCCTCGAATATTTATTACATTGAAGAAAATGCTATACAATTAAAGCTTTCTTTTTCAAACACAATCATTTTATATAATAAAAATAAATAGGAATACACATAATACATTTGACTTCCGGAAAGAAAGAAAGAATCCCGTGAACCCAATTCTTCCTCCTTTCAGAAGAACGCGTCACCCTGATTATATATATTATATATATAACTATGGATATACATATATATATATCCATATTAATATATATTCCTTAACATATTGTTAAGTTTGCTGAAATGGCTTGTCACGCAAAATAAAATACGAGAGTGATAAAGGCAAAACATTAATTAAAAAATTTAATATGTATTAAGTAATTTTCAATCCACTACGTTCGAATTGAAAATAAATGTCGTAAATATTATGATGGAGTGAGTAGGTCAAGAGATAAAGTAATGACAAAGACAATTGACGGAATGAGGGATGTACATATATATATGTACAGTATAGAAAAGGAGAAATAGGCAGAACTACGAGAAAGATCTGTGGATAAATTAATTATTAACGGCACCGTCAGCGTAATGACATCTTAATACTTTGATGGCATCAGCCGTTTTAGAATGTACTTTGTAAAGTATAGCGGCTATATATAAGGGCCACAGATACAACACTTTTATACTATACAATAAAGATAAAATATCTCCCTAAATCTCAAACGAGTACAAAACTTTCCAGCATTTTTACGCTTGTACCGTTCTGAATCCTGAATACAAATCGATGCTTACATCCCCACAGTATTGACACCGCCCCTAAGATTCTAAGTATCCGCAGGGTGGAGGACATTAGTGTAACTTACGTGGAGATAACAGGTAAAGCTACTTGACTTAAAGCTCTTACTATACTTGATATACATTTAACCATCGGTCCTATTCATGAGCGTAGCCTAGAATAGCCTTTGAATGTGTTTTCTTATTACTCATGCTGTTGGTAATTTTGAAATAATGTTTACAAAAATATTTTTTTCTTTTCAGATTAAATTTTATTTTTTGATCTAACTGGGAACACATAATATGTAAGTGGGAAGTCGCAGGCTCCTGAGTTAAAATACTCACAACATCAGAAACCTTTTTTTATAGAACAAACGAGCCTACTGGACCCCCAAACGGCAGTCATTTCAGCATACGGACTCCCTTTTTTAGTGGATGCGATCCTCTCCAAAGGCCGGCAGGAGAGGAGTACACTCTTACGTAGAATTCTCGTATCTCTCAGATAAGACCCGCACCGAGTGCCGATTCCACGGTTCGCTAGTACAGAATATATCCCATATATATGGCCTTATGTAATATATTATATTCTTCTAACTTAGTATTGTCTTTTGTTAAGAAAATTTTTCAAACTTTTACACATTAAGAAAAACACTTTTTGAACGGATTAAAGCTGTGTATTATTATTAAAAACTTATCATTACATAATTCTAAATTTTATTTTTTCCGACTTTTCGCGTGCTTTTCAGCGTGCGTGGTCACGCACGTGTGACAGTCGTGTGAAAGTATTTTTCTTATAACTTGATGAGTTGCCAATAAATTATTTTATCATACCTATGTAATGTGATGTATGAACGAAACTAAATTTAGTAAACAATTAAAATACTAAATTTAAGTTTTTACCATGAAATAAAAGCATTATCGTCTATTACTTAATATTTATTTATCTTAATATACAGGCATAATAAAATGTATGCTACTTTTGATACACTTTTTCTAGTAAAAGTTGTCCAGGTCCACTTTTATCAAATTACATAGGTATACTTTTATCAAATTTGTCATTACTGTAAAGGTATAAATACATTATATGGATTTAAGTAACTAAATCGTTTATCGTTATTAATGATTTGACTTACTCACTCACAACATAAGTGTTCGCAAAATTAAGTATTTAATCCATAACACAAATAAAATATATTTACAATATTAAACACAGCAATAATAAATAAAAATGGCCAAATAGAAAAAACTTTAAAAGTTTGGTCCCTGTGGCTGTGTACTTTTAATACTGGCAACATTTCCTCGCTGTATGGAAAAAATCACAAAATTCAGATTCACCATTTTTAACCGCTGAATATCTTCTACTTCGACTAGCAACTGGGACATGTACTATAAGCTATATTAGTTAATTGATAAATGTTAACATTTAAAACAGTGTGCAGTAAAGTGTTGGCCTAGTGGTCTTCGCGTGCGAGTCTATCCCGAAGGTCGCAGATCGTTGTAACGCAAATAAACTTTGTATGAAATAAAATTTATCAAACAAACACATGCAATCTAAGGCCCATGTAGGTTTGTAGCACCACCATTATTACCGTTATTAATGCACTTTTCTTTGCGGAGAAAGATTTAAATTCGAACTTAGTACCTACTAAAAAGATGTATCTATGAATCGCCCTTCACAAACTGTTGCCTCCTAAGTCACCTTCTTGTCTTTACTATACTAAAACCTGTATAAATAGAAGTGATCCTTATATCCCCGAACAGATTTTAAGCCTTGTTGAACTGGTGTTGGGGAGTGTGTACCATCGTTTATGTGACGACACGTATCATGACCACAATCGTTCAAGTGCCGTTCAAACCCTCGTTTGTAATTTATCATTGAATTCGCCTCTACGTCAAAACAAAATAAGCTCTCTTGTAAGTAAAGTACCCTTTCGTCTCTTTCTGTCACATTGTATTTAAGCAGTAATTAAAAGAGATAGATGCGTAATTTAGTTAAAATGATGCAATATTGTTAAAATAGGCTTAAATAATATATTTATTTGAATATAAATAAGGTTCTTTATTTTGTATTACACTTAGGAACGCATCAATTGTCTATATAATTTAAGTATTCATACATAATACAGATAATTGTTTTATTTAATTAATATATAAATTTAGGCTTTATCAAGTGTGTAACTTCAATAGAATCACTAAAAGTTGCACAAACAATAAAAATAAATAAAATACTAAAACAAATTAATAACATTTGGTTCGTTCATTACTGACAGTAGCATTTGGTTTGATTTTCTGTATTGTGATCTCTTTTATCCATACGTACATAAAGACAAGCTGGTGCTCGACATCAACCTCGTAAAATACTAATTTGAAAACTATTTGCACATGATGTAAGAATTTGTCCCTTTTTTATGTAACGGCAAACGGGCAGGAGACTCACCTGATGCTAAGTGATACCCATGGACTCTCACATTGCCAGAAGGCTCGAAAGTGCGTTGCCGGATTTTCAAAAGCCTCATGAAAGATTTGTTAATTTAGTTATACAAGGTCTAAATTTCTATCCAAGGTGAATAATTTATACTGATTACAATATCTTAACAAAATTGTTTATTGTACCTGTATTATGATGATGATACATATGAATTAAACATGATTGTTTATGATTACATACATACTAGGTAGAAAGGTTTGACTATGACAGCCGTTAATTAAATCCTTCTTTGGCGTACAGGAGTTCTGACTCCTGTACAACTTATTCTGATAAGCGCTTTGTCTCGATACTGAATCTTACCTCAAGAAAACCGAGCAAAGCTCCTTCAAAAGCTAAATGAAACTACAATATCAACATAAAACTATATAAAATATCCTCAGAAGTATTTCCTCAGAACAGATAAGTGCAATTCACCGAATCGTTGTTTAAAAATACTGCAGCATAGCTAATGCACTCCATTTTATAAGGTTTCCTGAGAATCCGGCTGTACATTTTGCAACCCGTTATGTTCACCGCAGAACAGTTTTTGTCGTAAAAAGTAGCAGTTTATAACTATTGAAACGAAATCGATGTGACTGCTTCAGACAGAGCGGTTTCTCGGTGCCAAAAAGCACATAAAATTTTAAGCTGTTTGGATGAAGTGCAGCTATTCGAATCGCATTTTAAGCTCTCATTCCAAGAAATTGCGTTGTATAGCAAATAATATTTTTAATAAAGTAGGTTTTGTAACATTATTGAGTTCGTAGAGTTGAATTTAGACTATATTTTAATGTAATATAATAATTGCACGTTTTAGTTTATGTGTTACTGTTATAGGGACAAAAATACATTTCTAGACGACGTATCAGGCAGCACATTTCAAAAGCAAACATTGCAATGGAAGAACTTAGTTATTTATGTTTCCACGTATTCTTACTGTACCAACCAGAGACGAATAATTATAAATAAATTATAAAGCCTCATTTTATAAGACGAAAGGAATACTTTATAAACAATTTTTACGGAAAAATTTTATCTTCTAAAGTAATGTTCCGAAACTGCAATAATTTATTTTATTAACAATAAATATATGAACCTAATAGTGATTGTAATGTATAAGTTGATTTATGTTTATATTATCGAATGGATTAACCGGATTATCTCGATATTCAATTCCGATGTTAATGTTTGTGTGTGTGATTAAACTCTCGAACTTTATCTTTCTACTAAACTACGAATACTCTGCTAACCTCAACTTCAAACATATTTCTTATTAAGCAAACAATACTAAATTTAAAGAATTCCAATTGCGATTTCTAATATGTAATTTCTTTTTTTTAACGGCAATTAACGAGTATATGCCTCATACATGTTATAGATTATTGTAAAAAAAATTCGGCACAACCACGCTTCTAATATATGATTTTCTATCGTTGATAATACTGAGCAACAAGGCTAACAATGCCCTATGTATATTCTTAATCGTCATTTTAATATTATTAATAGTACTGGAATATCAGTCGTCATTTTATACCTTTCGTTGTTTCAAGTTCGACGGTATTCATCAATAATGGGAATGGATAAAATATATTAACAACGGACAAATTTCATTAATCGAAACCACGAAAGCTCAAAATATTTAAGCCTTTTCACACTCCATTCCGCATCGCAAAACAAAAACGTTAATTTAAAACGACAGAACGTTCATTCACGAACCATACTAGAACAATAAATCTAAAAAATGTATTCGCTATCACAGGCTGGAGCTGCGCCATGTTTTCAAAAATTAGAGACCGAACCTGACAGCCTTGGGTCCTCGCCAAGTGTACGTAATACTTTGACATACTGATGACTTGCTGATAATGCAACCAAAGCGCTATTACTGTCACATTGAACATGCCCGACGAAGACGCTATTGCTGACGTGCACAATAAAATGGCATTATGAATTGAAAGGCATATTATAACGAGCAATTTAGGAATAAGTCTGGTATTCGAGGTCGAGTAACTGTCAATGAGCAATGTAGACCTAATGGCGTAAGCGTGTAGCCCAATCCTGTGGTTGGGCATTTAATTGCTGACTACTAATGTAATTTTTGTTTGCTCGAACGGTATAACTTTGTGCATTCTTCCAAAATGTTACATACTGGTCACGTGCTATATAAAATAAGTAAAAGGCATATAATATAGCCATATATATATATAATATATATATATATATATATATAATATATATATGGCTATATTATAATATATATATATAGCCATATATAGGCATATATATATATAATATATTCATACATTTACTGGTAATATTTATGTAAGTATAATTAAGATCGTATTATTTCGCAGTTGTTTTGTTTTTTTTAGAAAAACTTTCTTCTCATCACAGCAAGAGATTGCTTACTCAACAAGCTGCTTGTTGCACCCATATTTGTTGATATTGTGCACTAATTATGGATAGTTATAGATGAAAAACTAGGCGTATACAAAGTAAATAGTACTTCGGAAATTACGATCGCTATATAACTTTCAAATGCAGTATATTTGCGTCTTACCATGAAAAGAGATACCTTAATCGCCAAAAGACCGCCCGATTCACTCTTCGACTTCTATTTTTAAACTGTTTCCTTAAAATTTGCTTGTATGTATTTTACACAAGAAGTATCTTAGAAGTTCAGGTCTCACAATACTTTAACTTAGCGTTCCATTATGGGATGCAATTGATTAGTAGCGTACAGACCGCCTGTTACACTCACTAACTTCCATATTTGAAATGTTTCTTTTATGACAAATAATCTTTACTAATATTAGTAAGCTAAAGAGTCGGTCTGTTTTAGTTGAATGTACTCTCCGGAAATATGTGTTTACGGTAAGTATAAGACTATTTTAGGTGTATGTTACAAACAAAAAGTACTTCGAAAGTCACGATGTTGGGTGGAGTTCGCAACACTTTTACGCAACGTATCTGCGGCGATACATGCTGTAATTTTATTCAATTTGTAACTTTCCAACCCGAAACTTTGGTGATGCATGACTCGAACAGTAATTTGACTTTTATTGCTTTCATTTGGACGGATATTGAGAAGGGATCGCTAACTTCTAAGGCTCAGTTTCGCTGATTGTATAATGTTTTAACCGTTCTCAAAGATTAAATATTTAGGAAAAAATAGTTTAAAATCCATAGAATTTCGAACTTAAACTGTTTATTACAAGTATTTCAATATGAAATAAAACTCATTGCGAATTTTGTGTATCTTTACTTGATTATTTACCAGCCTTCATTACGGTAGCATGAAATAATATAGTGAAAATCGTTCCTCGATAAATGGAATAACAAACACAAAAATGAACAAAAAAAGGTCGTACAATTAAACAAACTTTTAGCTTTTTTCAAATATATGAAATTAGTTTAGATTCTATTTATAACACACATGCACAGGATTTTCCCCAGACATTAAAACCACTGCCCAAGTCCCAAATAAATAATATAAATTATTACTATTTTCTCTTAATAAAATGGAAACCACACGTTAGATTATTTTTACTTTTATGTCGTATCTCATAAAAGACCAGTACGATTCCCAAGTGGCTATATAAAGTTCGCTAAAAGTATGGAAGAGGATAATGTGATCTCTGAACTGTCATTACAATTCATTGAGGTAGACCTTAGGATTGAAAGTAAATATTGAATATGTTAAATTTTCGTACTTTTATACCGTAGTGACCGAGAATTCTTATAATTCCACTTCTATCTTGGTAAAATCTACTAATGAGCACTAACTGTTCTGGGTGTATCTTATATTTATTATTATGATTTATATTGCCTATATTTATTTTTTTGCTTTATGTAAATTATTTCATATAAATTGTAGTTTTTCACTTCTTGCGGTTGTTTGTTGTTTATTGCTGCTGCCTGCCTGATCTTTTGAATGCGATAAGTCCTCATGTGGCCTAATTCTTAAAGTGCTCTAATATTACGCTCTCTTCTTCTAATACACTATCTACAAATTTTGGATGGAGTCGTTTTGTAACTTAACTTTGTCAAACTTATAACCATAATCGCTCCTTAGGGACAGAATTTCTTGTTTCAAAGAACCATGTATCGAAAAATATTTTTTTTTCGGTGACGATTGTAGTTCATCTATAAATATGTTAACCACGAAGGCAAGATATATAATAAAAGAATATATATTTCTATTTTTAGAGAGGTTTTAAATCCACTCCACTTGAATACACACGAAAGGAGTTCTATTACAAACACACGCAGAAAGAATTTATAATTACTATGAAATAAATTATTAATATATGTAAAGAAATAATTACTATGAAATCATATTTGTTGCCCAATTGTGGTTTTGCCAGTAGCGGGTTATATGTCATTTCCCGCAAAGTTAACTAGTTAAACGTAAAATCGGTAACTAACAGAATAAAAGGTTTATTTTCATAATATTTTACCACGCTCGAACACGCGACCGCCTTTGCCATTTTTTTAATTTCACATGCACGAACTGATTTCGTGTTTTTGAAATATTCAATTATATTTTGTGAGGGTTTTTATTAATTCATAAGGCCTCCATTTAATTAATATGTATATACTAATTGAAATAATAAATGTTAATTATTACTCTGATATAATCAGCAGTTTTCCGGTATAGGCATAATAAAAAAAACGAATGAACGAATGCCTTACTTATAGAATAGCCCCAAATGATTCGTTTTTAAAACTACTCAAAAGACAAAAAGCTAAAACTAGGTTTATGAATAAATCTTGATTGATAAATAGGTTGATTTGTTTAGGGCATTTATTTTCATATTATTAATATTACGTGCTATCAATTAGCAAGTAGCATGCATGAGGAATGTATGAAAGTAGATGAAGCGAGAGAGGTATCTAAGGATGCAAGAGATCTGTGGTCTCTGCCTACCCCTTTGAGTGTAACAAGGTGTGAATGTATAAAAAGATAAATAGAAATTATAATAATAAAAGCTTTTCATTCAGATACATTTACATTTAAACACATTTCCATTTCAATTCTCTTGTACTGTATCTGTGTGCCTTTTTGTCAAAGGCCGCCTCTCTGCACCGTGCCACTCTCTGCTATGTAATGCCTGCTGTTTATTTAATGTCGTCTATCCACCTTCTAGGTTGTCTCCCTCTTTTTCGTTAGCTGTACCTTGGCCACCAGTTTTATTTTTTTATCCACTTTTCTGTTCCTCTTGCCATGTGCCCCGTCCATTTACATTTCAGCTTATTTATTGTTATTGTAACATTTGTTACCTCAGTCTTAATTGTGTTTTCTTTATTTAGTCTCTTCTTTTCTTCCCTATCATACATCGTTGCATTGATTTTTGACACACCTGTAGCTTTGTATGTCATATTTAATGATATGCGTTCAAATTCCGACTGAACGTTTAAACAGTCAACATTTTTTTTAAAGATAAATCCGCAATAAATCTATCTTGGTCGAAACCAGCCTTTATCAATTATTCTTTAACAAATTATCTACCACAAATGTGTTTTGTGAATATGGGAAAGAATAAACTGATATTTCATTTTTAGGTACATTTTATTTTTTTTGTCTAATTTATGTAACCCACAAATATAGTGAAGTTATTTTAGAAAGAAAAACTTAGCAACTGCGGTATTAAATTTTGTCCTGACTACCACTTAAAGCGTTATATTAAAATCTACATAACATTTAGTCGAGATTACGTTTCATGTAAAATTTACATCAAGTGAATAAATTCCTCGCGTAATCACGCTGCATCATACATTCTCAATTTTATTCCAGACAGAATGGCTTTCTCAAGAAAAAATTAAATTATAATTTCATGAGGGTTTTTATACTAAGGTTTTATAGCTACTTTTAATCGGACGACGTTCGGGGTCCCCTCAGTAGATTTTATATTAGTCGCATTACCTTTTTCGTAAATTTTTAAGTAGCATGAGCAGGCAAGCTTTCTTTAGAAATGTGTATTTTACAGTCGCTCATATATCTACAACGTATTCGTTCACTATACTAAGTCATAGCGATGCTATATATGTAACTTTTGTTTAATCACGGAAAATATGCCGTACCTATAAGCTCAAATGCCATTGCAATTCCAAATTTTCCAATTTAAGCTATTGAATCTATAACAAAATTGGATTTCGATGACGGCAAAATGACTGAAAGTGACTTTTTAGAACGTTAAAATGTTCTGCCAATTATTGAGAATCGGTTTTTACAGAGTAGCCCTGCTAATCGATACGATATTACAAACGTTCTACACAACTAAAATGACATTAAACTTTATAGTTACATTTAAATAAACGAACGGGACAACGCTGTTTAACTAATGAAACCTTTATATACCTAGGTAACACAGAAGATTTTTAGAAAATGAAAACCGGCTCCATGAAGAAAGTTGCCAATTCTTTTATTGTTTTTCGAAGTAATCTCCGTTCCTCTACACATCGTCGCGCGCGCATCTTCTATGGCATTTTCGTACGCTTTCATCGCACCTTCAGGACTCGTAAAGCGAATACCTCGAATTTTGTCACAAGGCGCCAGGTGAGGACTGTATGGCGGATAACTCATTATCTCGACACCTGCCATAGTCAAATATTCCTAGTACAAAGGTTCCTAACGCCTAAATGTTCGTGTAATATTTTTTTAACTTGACTCATACCAATGCCTAGCTCTGATGTTATCTTCACCTTCTCTTCTTTATCGCTGTTAAAGGACGCCCCTCACGCAGGTCATCATTGAGATTGCTACGTCCACGCTTAAACTCGTTAAACCAATTGTAAATAGTGGCACGAGGTGGGACTTCATCAAGAAATGCTAATCGCATCCCATCATAGCTTTGTTGTTGAGTAAGCCCACAACGAAAGTCGTAAAAAAATCATTGACTGACAATTTTCTCGTGTTAGGTTCATTTCACGTGTAACAAGAGTTTTAGATTTGCCGCCAATTCATAAAAACAAATTACAAATAAATACAATATACTACATTAGGATACCAAAGAGTTCTAAAGTTGAAATTCAAAAAAGTTTTCATTAGCAATGTTTCTAACTGGCTCGTCTAAACATTTTCAGTGTTACCCACGTATAATGCCATAAGAAAATATGAATTTTCACTAGGTACATGAGCGAAAATTTAGCGAATAATACTGGTTTTACCTCCTTGCTTTTAACTGGACTATACCCAAGCGGGACATAATTATTTTACGTGAAGACACCACACTCAGGAGTTGGGAAGTTTTCAGCTCAAGTTTATTATGAGCTTTTTCGTTGAAAATGTATGTATGTTGAAAACTGTGATGGATGATAAATAGGCGACACTATCTGACTGATACAAATTAAGAAACGTATTACCGCGATTTTAAACCTAATTTCAATAGATTGAATAGAATTATTTAAATTTACTCCCAAATGAATGTTGTAATTTTCTATTAGTGTTTATTTAAATAAGGAAACGATTTGAACTTCCATTTATATTAAATTCTATTGCATACAATTAATGAAGCTTTAATAATAATAATAATATAATTCACGATTAACGATAGTTACACACCGGACAGCTAAGGTCGGATTTTGTGTGTAACAACACAAACATTCGGTGTGTATGTAGACAAGGGAACAACTTAGTTATAACTGTACATTTGAATTGAAAACTGTAACAGTTATTGTATATTGTAATAGTTACCTTAGAAAGAAAAATGGCAAATTGCAGAAAGTGCAAAACTTATTTGCTTTTTTTTATACAAAAAACATAATTAGTAACATTCGCGAAGACTATAGACAACATTACATAGTGTACATTACATGTACACGTCTTTTATATATAACATAATTTACCGTTAAGCTTGGGACAAAGTGTTAAACTACGCGCATGCCAAGATAGGTCTGATGTGAGGGTCTACATACAATAGATAATTACGGAAACTATTAGAGACTGTAAGGGTTTAATATAATGGCTATAGTAAAGGTATGTTTTGTATGACAACTCGTAAAACATGATATTTAACAACATAAGTTGTATAATATCAACTAAATATTCTCAAAATATTACAAAAAATCTATGCCATTTATTTTGCTTGCTTGACTGCCCATAGTTTTAAACATTATGCAATAAATATATTCGCAGTGACACACATTTTATACTAGTTACTTAAAACTTCATTGAGGATAACAAGAAAAAAAGGACTCTTAATACTCTCTGATCCTTCGAAGGATCGAATTGACTATTCATTTTTGCATTGTAAAATACACTTAAACATAAAGCCCATAAGTTACCATTTTAATTCACACTTAAACATTCAGTATTATATAGTCACCTTCCTACAAAGCTCTTATAAATAAATGATCTTATAATACGTGTCTTTTTGGATAGTACGTTTATGGTAGAAAGTTTTAAAATTCTTGAATATGAATGAGAACTTATTCTATAATACTAATATTCTGCAACGTTGCCTTCAATTTTTACCAACGATGCTATTGTATCTTTACAGTTGGTTAGTCTTTTAAAATAAAATAGTTCCTACTAATATCACCTTTGAGTAATAATATGTTGATTACACATTTGCGTGAATAATTTTGTAAATTAAAGACATAAGTTTTCTGTGTATTATGTGCTGGGGTGTAAATTACCAGAGGTTATCTTGTTAAGGAAAACAACTGTTTTGCTCTTTTGAAGTATAAATTGTTTCTGCTATTTAGTTAATTATTGTAGATAAAGCAGTCATTTATTAAGAGTAAACAATGACCTAGCATTTAGTATAGATTTGAGATGTTTTAGATCTAATCAGAAACTTATCTGCTCAATGGCGGCATTTCATCTCTTTTTAAAATATTTATTTATGCGTGTTATATAAAGACACACATGCATACTTAATGTACAAAAATATACATAATTATAAAGCAAGTGGGTAAAATACTTTATGTTCCAATGATGTCCAATTATTTAAAAAAAACATTATAGAACGCACTTAGACACTTAATAGCTTTGGGTATAGCTGATAGGTAAATAATAACTATCATAAGGCAGATTGATTAAAAATATGAAACATTTTCTGTAACAGATATAACTAGAAGTAGTAACCAACACTTCATTTAAAATGGAGTTTCAGACTTAACCGAGATGTTTTTGAAGACATTTCCGTTACTGCTTCTTCAATGTAAATATAGTCGGAATTTACATTTTAAAATGTTTCTTCGTTAAACTTTCTTGATTACGGTAAATTTTATACAAAATACGTTGGTTTTTCAGTACTTTTTTTGTGCTGTGTCATTTTAAATATATGTAAATTGCTAGATAGTGTTTTTTTTATTTATTTAATACGTGAGGCTAGCGTGGTGTGAACCTAGCTAGGCGTGTCATTCTCTGTATATAGAATCCTGCGTTGAACCGCAGATGTGTAGAGATTTTATTTATTATCACATGCTTATACGCGAGGAAGTAATAGAGCACGTAATAGATCGATAACTTGTTACAGAAGACTTGTCAATATAAAATTATGAATGAAAGAAATACACAAATCTGAAAGACTCATCCAGGGTTGTTATTAATTTCTTTATATATAATATGTCGAAGATCCAAAAGATTAATAATAATAATTAATAATAACCACGTGGCCGTATTTTAAAATTGAGAGAAATTGAAATGTGAAACTCAAGGATCGATCTGATTATTGACAGATTGAGATATTATAATCTGTAAGATGTCTATTACATTACCTCAGACATGTATGTATTATTTCTACACAAGATTATTATTATTTTTATTTAGCAAATTTCCTTTTCACTTACTTTCATTTAAGAAATCAAATCAATATACTACTAAGTGCTATTATAAATTCATTATAAGTCTCGAGACGTTAAAGTTTCAACAATTGAAGACCATTCACAGCAAGTCCCAACTATTGCATTAACTACTTCAAAGCTTCGCTTAATATTATTAAAGCGTTTGTGATAACTTTAGTAAGTCATCGCACTGTTATTAGAAACGTTTCTTGCTAATGGAATATTTATTTATCAACAATGGTTATATCTTGCGGGCCTTGGCCTCCTCAAGTACACTTCGCCATCGCAATCTATCCCGCGTCCCGTGTCAAATCCCTACTGTTTTGAGGTATTTGACCACTCCATCCCACCAACCCAGCCTCAGTAGATTTAGGTGCCCGGTACCTCATTCTACTGAGGTACCGGGTAGAGAGTGATCCGGTAGACCGGGTTTTCTCTTACCATCGGGTTGTGAGTTCAGTTAGGACCTTGGGGTTCTGTCATTCGCCATTCCGTGCACATGTCCCAGCCACTTGATCCGGTTGCACTTTATGAATCGGAAGGCGTCATCTAGGATGTCATAAAGTTCTTCATCGTCGTGAATAGTATCGTAGCCAAACACCGTCGTAGCAAACAGGACGAAAGATTCTACTAAAAATCTCTATCTATTTCTATTCTAAAAATCTTCCACTCGAAAAAAAGAGAGAGATCTCGTCCTTCTTGCTAAGGAACCAGATTTCGGAACCATAAGTGAGCACTGGTTGTAGGAGTGTTTTGTACAGAACAGGGATGGTATTCTTTCTGAGAAGTCGCGATTGTAAATATCTACGAAAGCCAAGGTAGCAGCGATTTGCTATCACGATGCATCTACTGATCTGCCGTCAGAGATTGTCATCACTAGTCACCATAATAATAAACTCCTTACATTGTTCAAACCTTACGTCTTCCACGTCAAAGAGATTTCTAGCTCCCAATCGTGTTGTCGTCATATATTTTGATTTTTCCACATTTACTGACAGGCCCATAGAACTGGCTCCTTTTCGGAGGCTTTTAAATCTTTTCTGGTTTCATGTGTTTAGATCCAGATCGTCTGCATTCCCCAGTAATTGAGTGGACTTATAAAATATAGTACCTGTGACTTCTAGTTTGGCATATCTGATGCATATCTCCAATACAGATGTCACTTTGTATATTTACACAATTAGTGGTACTAGCCATCGTCATTCTAGTCAGTCGGTATCAGTTTTATGGGAACATTGAATTCAGTCATTGCCTCGTAAAGTTTAGGGCGTAGAACGCAATCGTAAGCTGATTTAAAAAATATTAACAGATGGTGTGTGGGTATTCCGAATTGCGTCATCTTTTCTAATATCGTCCTGATTGCGAAAACTTGGGCCATAGTAGTTGTGTTCGGACCAAAACCACATTGACACTGACCAATTGTATTCTCGACAGATGGCTGAAGCTTACGATAAATTAGGTTGGAGAGAACTTTATATGCGGTATTAAGTAGCGTAAAGAAACAACGTTTCAACTTGTTTAGTACTTGAAATATTATCTTCGTATTATTGGACACAGTACCATAAAGTATCAGTGTTTTTGTGACGGAGTCGGGTGGTCCACGGGCGTTATTTTTCAATGATCGCGCCTTCTGGATTTGTTATTGGTCTCCAGAATTATATATAAGATAATTTTAGGCTTAAGACGCTAAATATCAAAATATACATGATGCCTTATGTTGTGTTGCGTACTTATATTTTTATTTTCCCTAACAAAACAAATAAATAAATATTTAACCTCCCGTTGCGTTAAAGAGATGTCTACTGAAAAAAATATTTTGATGTTATATTCATTGTGTGTTATTTGTGATTCCTACGAAACGTAATGAACTCAAAGTATTTTTTATTCCGTAGTGCCTCGTGTTAGTTCCTGGCCAGAGCTAAAATTCAATTATGAAATTACAATTATAGAAAATAAAATTGAAAATGAAGTACGATTGAATAAATTCAAGGATTATGGAGGGAAATAGAAAATTAATCAATTTCAGACTGGCCGAGGTAATAAACTTTTATTGCACAACGCGCAGAATGCAAACGCCAATACATAAAAGAAGAATTATTCGCTCGATTTGCATATTTCAGAGTTAATTGACTTCGCAGAAGCGGTGAATGCTGTTACAACGGATGTCCATGGTATTAGCTACTGCATTGAGGTAACCAATGTACAAGACCTATAACGTTTAATTAGACAATAAAGCATTCGAAATTTAAAAGTGGTTTATACTTTCTGTGAACATTAAATATGCTAGAATCTTTTTATAATTAAATATTTTATCTCAATGTTTAGTATGTATATAAACTCACTAGGATTAAATATCCAACTCGACGTACGTTGTACGTTCAATCTATTGGATTTGTCTCTTTACAATTGGCAACATGTAATTATAATTATCACTTACAATTTAATTGATAAACATGTCTCAGTTAACAGAACCTACTGGAATCTCAATGTTAAAAGGAATCATCTTATGTAACTTAATTGTTGTTAGTATATAAACAATTAACATTTTGTTAAGTAAGTTAAACACAAAAACAGAGTATTTTCCGTTTAATAAAGAATGTAAGTAGTGTTATTGGACACTTTCTTATGTTAAATATTCTTATCAGTAAATAAGATAAGACTTAATCTTCTTATTAGTTTCAAGTTAGGCTAAATCGTAATGTTCCATTCAGTATTATCAATATGTGGATTACTTATTATAAATAGAAAGAGTGAAGTGTCAAATTAAGTTATCTGAATTACCAGATATTAAAACCCAATTGTGGTCTTAGGTTTTAAAGAAATTATTTCTACATGATTTAAGTAAATTAACTAAACAGTGATTGTACTATAACTGAGTTTTATAAAATGGATTTACTATTACCAGATCTAAATCATAATATGATAAAGTATTAAATACTTTCATAAAATTAGTATCTAATGATTCCGCACACGGGCAACACGGATTTTTCATATTATTTGTCGCAGAAGTATTCAATGTTTCGTATACTCTGACAAATCAATATCAATACTGATCATTATTCAGAAAGCTTATTAAGTCACAATGCAGTTTTGATTTGATGCATTCGTCAATAGCAATTACTGTTTCATTTCACGCGTACGAAATTACGATTATTTCACAGCACGATTATTTAGCGTACAATGTTATCCGCTCATAAAGTTCCCACAAATACTATAACTTATTTTTTATATGAACCAAAGGCGACCTACATATGACGTTCCTCGGTTATGGCGTTGCATGTCTGTATCTATTTTCTTGAGCACTTTTTTATAGTTTATACCTTGTTTGCGAATACAGTCCGTCGGTTTTTGGGATTTCAGAATCCTTCGCTAATCATCTTATTAAGGTAACCATCTTATGTTGTTGTGTGTGTGATTCAAACGAAAATATTTTAACAAACCATTTGTTTCCCTAAAAATCAACCTTAATAATAAAAATGTAACACAAGTTGTGATAAATCACTCAAATTGCTTTTGAGTTTAGACAAACGCAGATCGTACTAAATATTCAAACGTTTGTGCTTTCAATTCAATTCTAAATTCATGCGTACTGAACCCTACTCACGTTTAGTACAATTAGGCATCCAAATGCCACGTCAGTGTAAAATTTAAAACCTTATTAAAATTTCACAACGTGTACATGTTAATTTGTTGCTGCCCTTATACTTAACCGCAAGAAGTTTAGTATTTATAGTTTGTAATAAAACCTACTAGCCAACGTTTATACATAAGATGTGCCTTCGTTAATTCGGTAATGCGTAATGTTATGCCTTCTATATTAAAGCACTATTCCAGGCAGTATAAAACGAACTAGTATTTCCTTAGATTTGGAATTATATATTTTGATTTCCAGACACACTTCAGCTTTATAAATAAATATTCATAGCAAAGATGCTATATTTTAGCATTCTGAGAGTTAATTGTATATATATATATATATATATATAAACTTGATTTTTATCTTTACCATATATATAATCGGTAGCTTCATTTCGTTATTTAAATCCTTAACTGATTTTGCAGGATCAAATGTCGTAGCTGAGTTTCACCGTTTCTATAGGTGAACAGCTTTGCACTCAACTGGCAGAACTTACCTAATAACTTTTTACTACGTGTTTATTTCTCTGTAGACCAAGGCCGATGTTATTTAAAACCTTTTAAAGTTATATCATATAATATGCTTACTAAATGTCAGCAAGTCTTTATATACTTGAGTAACTAAACATATGTAGCCAAGTACACCGGTATTTCTCCGGAAATCATATTGTTACATTGTCCCGCCTACTTAATAGGAAATTTATAAATAACTTGTTACATTGTAGAAAAGCGTTATTTCTCGTAAACAATTTGCGAAACTTATTAAATATGAAATTACTTACTGAATATTTACCAAAGCCACGCCCTTACATTTACCAAGCATTAGATATTTTATCGTGGCTTACCGGTATAAGGGTCAATGTGATGTTATCATGTAATTGATTAGAGCTTTTAGCGATATCGAACGATCTCTGAATGTAACCGAAAGGAAATTCACAAATTACCTTTCAATCTGACCTGTCTTTTTTTTCAGGAAGCTGGTCTGAGATTAAATCCGGCTTTGGAAAAGGAAAATAAAAAAAACGGAATGCGAGTCGATTTTCTACTATTTTAATCTTTTTTATTCGTTTTACCCTAATCTACAGGGTCACAAATCGTTAAGTAAATAGTCAAATGTATTCAATTGTTTTTCCATCTAGAGAATACTTCGACTGCCTAGTATAGTTCTATGTTTCAAGAACTCTCAATGTTACATGATTGTCAGTAGATCTACCAAATTAAATATTGAATCAGGAAACTTCTGTTTTAGAAAGTTCCAGAAAATGCTAACAGTTAACAACACTTGATACTCAATGATCTTCCCACTTAAAACGATGGGAGTTTTAATAGCAAAACCACCCACGCAAAGTATAAAAACATTAACACAGATACGCCGTAGTTAAAACGTGAATCGAATACAAGTATGTGTAAACTGCCTCTACGACTTAAGTGTGAGAGGATATGTTCCCTTCAAATCCGAGGGTAATGATCACAATTCGACCTAAAATCCTTTCCAATCCGTAGTGGAGGCAGCACCCCTTTAGATAAACATTCCAATCCATCTACTGAAGCGTTTCAATATTTTAAAGATTTTATTAACATAATGAAATTGTGGTATATTTCTTTAAACATATTCTGAATTAACTAGTTTCAACAAAGAAACTATAGTTTTTTGATGAATCATCATACTGTACCATATGGTAACACAGACATCCTAGGTAATATTTGTGAAACAAAAGATTAATTTAACTTGGGAGGCTAATTCCTATAAAGAAAAATAAATGAAAACCAAATATCAACATTGTATTTGCCCCATACACCAATTGCCCAGTGTCGTACGATCAGACTTATTCTCATTACAACCCCTTATAGTGAACGTTTGTAAAAATAGACATTGTCTACCCTAGTAATAAATGTAATTTAAATACTATTAACAAACATTTTAAACTCATTAACAATAATAATTGTAACTGGAACTCCTTCAACACGCAACACCTCATTAAATTTTAAAACCCTTAGTAGAACTTGGTTTCCGTTCAAACAGAAGTTAGAGAGTTTAGTGTCTCCCTTTCACGATGATCCATAAAGAGGATCGGTATCGTCAATCAATTAAATTGATTTCTTAACAGAAATCCTTATTATTAATTGGTGTTTCCGAACCAATTCGACTTAGGGTCCTTCAAGAAAAGAGCTTACAAATTCTTAAAAGGCCGGCAGCGCACTCGCGAGCCCTCTGGCATTGAGAGTGTCCATGGGCAGCGGTATCACTTAACATCAGGTGAGCCTCCTGGACGTTTGCCCCCTATTTTATAAAAAAAAAATTAATACACAATAACAGAATATTTATATGTCTGTATGTATGTGTGTCGGTATGGTTGATGGAGTCAGTTTCCGCACTTAGACTCGTACTCAGTTCGTTGTGCGTAAAGTCTTGGCTACCAAAGCCAGCCTAGCTTCTTCCAGAAGTGTCCACTTGGCAAGCTTTACGGGGCGACCTCACTGCTCCGAGGATTTCTGCACATTGTTTAACCACAGTCTTGCATTCCAGGACTACGTGGGTGACTGATTCCTCTGCGCGCTTTGGACAAAAATATGTTTAGTATGGAGACAATGGCCCGTAATTGTCCCTATCATTGTTTTGATTACTTCTAAGGTAAATATTTTATCAGCTTTAAGAATTCTCTAGACAACGTCCTAAACGGTAGGACTAAACAAATTTATTTATACTATAACGAATATATTTTATTATGAATTTCTATGGTTGGTATGAAGTCAATACAACTTTAAGCAGAGTAAAACCTTCGTAACGTTTATTTATTTGCTCATCAGTATTCCTACGGCTACTCATTAAACAATATCCAAACAATTACATTATACACAAAAGCCAAAAAAGGAATACACATTCAAACATAAACTGAAGCACAGTTAACAATGTTTACCTCCTTATACCTACTAAACCTATTATATATTATATATATATTATTTATAATAAATTTTAAGATGCGTTGATAATTTATTATACCTAAGGTCGATAGCATATCTAGTTCGACACGGTCCGTCCAATTACAGTCAAATAAAACATTCCATTTCCATTTGTTTTACATTCTCAGGCGGATGAGTGAATGAGGTGATGAATAAAACCTTCATATACGCCTACTATATGAAAGTTTATTTTTCAGTTATATATTTAAATTTATGTATATAAAAAATATGGAAGACCACTGATGGGGTTAAAACATAGGTTAATGTTACTCAAAAAACAACATAAATCATAAACTAGTTAAAGGATTTTCTTAATTTCTAATCGTTACTTATAATAATATTCTTGCTTCATATTCCAATTATATGATATTCTTTTATAATTGTTACTAGCGGACCCGCAAAACCCGAAAGTTTCCGCGCAATTTTTTCTTTCAACAAAAAGAAATATCGAAATCGGTCCAGCCCTTCGTGATAAAGTGACCAAAGAAAAGAGGGTTTCATTTATATATATAAATGAAACCCTAATATATATATATATATTAGGTCCTTACATATGAAATTGGCGTATTTCGTACTGGCCACTTTAATTACGATGTTCTCCTCTTTGGTAAGGAATTCCAAATTCAAATTTGTACAGCTTTACTCATGTATTTGTGCTTCGATGACCGTCATTCATTTGTTTTTTCTTCTGTTTTTTTTCTGTTTGCGTCACTCATTTACAAAATGGAAAACTTAAAGTATCGCATTATTTACGAGTACGAGTTCCGCCGTGGCACTAGTTCTGCGGAAACGACTCGAAGGGTGAATGATGTGTATGGCGGTCATGTTGCAAAAGAAAACACAGTTCGTTTTTGGTTCCAACGTTTTCGTTCTGGAAATTTCGACCTGCAGAACAAGCCCCGTGGACGGCCTGAGACCCAAGTTGATAATGAAGTATTGAAGGCTATTGTGGAAGCGGATCCATCGCAAACCACGTCCGAGTTAGCTACAGGCTGCGGTGTTAGTGATAAAACTGTTTTAATTCACTTGAAGCAAATTGGGAAGATTAAAAAGCTTGAAAGGTGGGTACCTCACGAATTGACTGAAGCAAACCGGCAAACGCGCGTCGACTGCTGCGTTATATTACTGAACCGGCACAATAATGAAGGTATTTTAAACCGAATCATTACCTGTGATGAAAAATGGATTCTTTACGATAATCGGAAGCGCTTAGCGTAATGGTTGGATCCTGGCCAGCCAGCCAAATCCTGCCCCAAGCGAAAATTAACACCAAAAAAGTTACTTGTAAGCGTTTGGTGGACTAGTGCCGGTATTGTTCATTGCAGTTTTCTCAAATCTGGCCAAACTATAACGGCTGATGTCTATTGTCAGCAATTGCAAACCATGATGGAAAAGCTAGCGGCTAAACAACCTAGGCTGGTCAATCGCGCCACGCCACTGCTATTTCACGACAACGCTAGACCACACTGCACAAATTAGAAGAGCTTCAATTGGAATGTCTAAGACATCCTCCGTACTCCTCGGACCTTTCTCCAACAGATTACCACTTTTTTCGTAATTTGGACAACTTCTTGCGAGGGAAAAAATTTAACTCTGATGGGGCAGTCCAAATCGCCTTCACAGATTTTATTGATTCCCGTCCGACTGGTTTTTTTAGTAAAGGGATCAATGAACTACCTATGAGATGGCAAAAGTGCTTAGAAAACGATAGTTCATACTTTGATTAATTAAATATATTATATTTAAAAATATTCGACTTTTTGTTCCTCCCATACCAAACGCTAATTTCATATGTAAGGACCTAATATATATAGATTTTCACTTTTCGTTAGATTTGTAAGCTTGGTCTAACAGGACAGTATATTGGTAAAGGTCTGCAATTAATACATCCTA
The DNA here is from genome assembly GCF_905147105.1 of Pieris brassicae. NCBI lineage: Eukaryota > Metazoa > Arthropoda > Insecta > Lepidoptera > Pieridae > Pieris > Pieris brassicae. Next base: position 4,515,174 of record NC_059669.1, read on the forward strand.
ATTTACATTGCAACAGTTTAATACTATTCAGACAAAACGCTCACATGTCATGATAAGCTCAAACCAACTCAATCATCAATCAAGAGGAGTTAGCCTGAATGGATTGGCTATACAATCAGCTCAATGAATATCGAACTGCGATCTCGTCCAGGCTGAAGCTTAGCGGATATCATCTGTGATTATTTTCAAAAACTCTTGTGTTTCTCAATATTCTTGTATATTTGTATAAGTGTTGACTGTTGTTACACTTGAGTGTTTAATTAAATAAAAAATAAAAAAACTAGCGTACACACGTAAGAAGTGAAAATTTTTTATGACCTTATTTTTCGAAAAATGATCTACGATATGCAACTTTACAGAACTTGGTTAAATAAAGTTAAATAAAAGGCTTTTATTATCATAGACATAAATACAAATATATAAACTAAGATTATTACAGTATTTCAATTGTAATAGAATTATTACTATCATTGTTATCGTTATTGTATATTTCTGTCATTAATGGCTTCGAATCTTTTCGTATAAACCAAGAAAAAGATGGCTTGTACGCAGTGGCCATTGTTATTGTTCTCGTGTCTCATGTAAAAATTGAATAAAATATTACGAATAAGACTATAAAAAATTAACTTATTTCACATTTGTTCTATCGTTTAAACAAAAACATTTCCATAAAAAATATACTCAAATAGGGCAATGGAACTTTGTATGAAGTACTGTCGTCTCTTATCGGCAAGCCAAGAATCAGATGCGGGACTATAGCGGTTAAACTCAAATAAAACTGAGCCGGCAGACCACGGCTTTGAAAATATATCCTCGAAATGAACGGCCCAAAATCGATTCTTTATAAGACTTTCTAACTGGTTTTTGGTTCTTTCAACACAGGTGTTTGTTCGCCTCCTTGGCTTAGATGCACGTGGTGTGTAGGTTATACAGCAACTGTTACCTAGTTAAAATCATCTGAAATAATTATTGACACCTTATGTTTTATTCTAATTAGCACTAACCAATTTCCTATTCAGGTATTGCATTCGAATGACCACAAACGCTGTTCTCTTTCCGAGGCCCTTTCATCTTTAAGCACTTTCTCAAAAACAAAATTATCACTTACATTTCAAAACTCGCATTACATACATTCACTAAAAATCTCAAACAATGTCTTGTCAACCTGTCCATTGCTGATACAGTATATAATAAACTTTTTTTTTTCTTTCACCTATGGCAGGTATATAGTCTATGGCAGGCTATTTTTACATTGGTTAGATTGTCATGCTATGACATCTAGACTATGTAATGACTATGACTAGGTAACATATAATTGCAAAATTTGATACTGCGTGTTATTTATAACCATAAAACACGACAACAGAAATAACAAAACATTTATCAAAGCACAGATTGTCACAAATATTTTGGAATAAAACCTTTATATATATGTAAGTTACAGACAATAAATTTTCGTACGACAAGTGACAATAGGAGCGAATAACTAGACCGCAACTTTTCCAATTTTTCGATGCATCCTGAAGCAGTATTTTATTCCTTAGTGCTTGTTTTGAACAATATTTCTTTGACAACGTTCCGACATGACATCCGAGTAATATGTGCGACAATCTATATGTATTACGAGTCTACACCTTTTGTAACATTAAGCATTTACGCATGATGGATTCGCGAAATGTATCGCATATAGATTGTAAGGTTTAGTAGGTAACAAATTATATTAAGAATACACCAGACTTCGTAAAGTGGTTATGATGCACTATTAATGTGTTTACGCAACAGAAAAAGGGTTGGTTTGGGTGCAAAAACGATGCAATAAATTTTCTTGTTGTAAAACACTATACAATCAAGTCCAATGTATTTCTTATTACAAATGGCTGGAACGTGTTAATAAAAAAAAAATTAGTTATGTATTTTTTTTACCATGAGCAAACGGGCAAGAGGCTCACCAGATGTAAATGAAAATTGGCACACACTTTTCTAGGAGGATCCTAAGTAGGATTAATTTGGAATTACATTGGTGGGCAGCTGGTTCCACATGGTGGTGGTGCGCAGCTAAACTGCCTGAAAAATCGCTCAGTTGTGGAACGACGGACGTCGAGGTGATACGAGTACAAGTGGAATTTCGTATTCTGCCTCAACGGCCAATGTTGAAACTCAACTGCAGGTATTAATCCCACCAACTCCACTGAACACTCTCCGTGGTAAATGCGAAATGCGGTAAAAGATGCAAAAGACCTCACATGTCTGCGCAAAGCAAAGGTATTATTATATATTTATAAGAACATTTTTTTTAATAATTTCCTAGTCCGTTCAATTTCCTATTGATATTTTGTCCTCTCATTATCATAATTTCATTATCCTAGAATTGTTGAATGACATTGTTAGCAAAAGCGATTTCCAATTATTGCAAATTGTGTCCATTAAGCAATATATGCAAGCTAGCTCTTGATGAAAATGTTCAGTATGATTGTTGGTTTAAATGTAATTTATCGAGTATTTTCGCTTTAAGCCCTAATAAAACCCTATTTTATCGTACTATTGGTATTAAAGGATTTATTTATTCGATTTTAGGGCCATTAAAAACATAATGATTTAATATTTTTTTATACGTATTTATTACGTGATATTCACATCATATTATATTGTTTCAGCAATTGCGTTAGGTATATGTTTAAAGGGAGTACATATTAAGAATATCCATAGCGCTAATCACCTGCATCTTGAGCACACCCCACATAAACACTATCACGTATATACGTACACTCACTATTACACTATCACACAACACAATTAGGTATCACTTAGTATAATTGTATTGAATAATTTTTATTTTTTTCTTACGTAACATTTGAACGTTTTTGTTTATATTATGTATTCCGTCTTAGCTCTATGTGTAGCATAATGGTTTTTGAAGTAAAACTTCTTTATCGGCGATGGAAAAAAAATTAAAATGTCACGGACACTTACGCGATATATTTTTCTTGTCCCTACCACGGTTGATTCGAACAGATTCGAAGCCATTAATAACAAAAATATACAATAACGATGACAATGATAGTAATAATTATATTACAATTAATGAAATTCTGTATTAATCTTAGTAGTAATAAGGTAAAATAAAATAATTGTATTATTTGTATTCATGTCTATGATAATAAAAGCCTTTTGTTAAACTTTATCTAAATTAACTTTATTTAGCCAATTTCTGGAAAGTTGCATACAGGAGATCATTTTTCGAAAAATAAGGTCATATAGAAGTTTCACTTGTTACGTGTGTACACTAGTATACGCACACATTTTTTAAATATAATATTATCAGCTGTACGAAATAAATAAATATCATTTTATTTACTCTACATAGCATAAATCCATTTTGGTTAGTAGGTATAACTTAAACATTAATTTCAGTACATTTAACCATTTAAAAAATAAATAGGCCAAGCCAAGCAGTGATCCAACCAGCGGCACGGAGTTATACTTAACTGTCTTTTTATGAGAGGTATGTTTATCTATTGATTAAGCATTCCACTCCGTATTCGTGCGTTCAAGCTCTAGTTCGTCAATCAATTTATTATATATGCAAAGAACACCCACTGGTAACATAGGGAGGAAACCAGCATGACAGTCATAAGCTGATTACCATCAAACGTATACAGGCTCCCGCCATGGCCACAGCACGGTTGTATTTATATAAATCTTTTCGCTAACAAAATTTGAGCCTTAATGGACTTATTATGTTTTTTATTAAAATCGTAATAAATCCACAAAAGGTCAATTTTCCAACGCTGTTAGTCTGTGTTTGTACTCAAATAAGCTAAATACTACATACATTTACTTGCTTAGTATAGATAGATAAGTGCCTTATTTAGATAAAAATACTGGTTGATTAGAAAATAACCTTGACAATAGGCCTCATTGGATACGTATTTTTTCAGTAAATACGATGAGGGTTGCTCACAAAAGGTAACAATACGATGTGACCTCTATTGTAAACAAAGGCTAGCTACCCTTTTCGTCTTCCAATTCTTATTCAGTAGATATCTACAAAAAATAATGATTGTAGAGAGTTCTGATTTAGTTAAAAAGCAAATTTGTGTAAATAACATAATTATATCGCTCTTTTGGATTTACTAGTATGGATAGTTATGGATAGTAAAACAGCGAGGTTATAAATTAATATTAATAGAAAATGTTATTTTTTATTTTTATTTATTAATGAAAGATAATTAAGATAGAAAAGAGAGCAAACAGAAATGTAAACAAGTCTATAACTTTACTGACTTACGTCAAACTTGATTATATTGAGATTTCATACTAACAATTAAATCGAGAGCATGGTTTTTATTGTCGTATAAATTAATTTATTTATTCCTAACTAATAAATAACAAAAAGCTACTCACCCAATATGATCCAGCGCTTCAAGATTTTAGACGTTTCCGTGTTAACGGAACAGAACGAAACAAAACTAGCAGAAAAAGCGATGAGTAATGAACAACCGGCACCCGAAATGAGAAAGAATTTTTCGTATTTGCCTTTGTACTGAAAATGTTGCGTCATGGTGAAAAATTGTCTCGAATTAACCCTTCCGAGTTTTTGACTTGACAGTTACCATGACTGTCACATTGTTCGAAAATTAAAACATTAAAGTGACTAAACATTTTATTCTCAAAACATGAACATACAAATTTAAAGAAAACACTTTTTAAACGGATTGAAGTTATGTATAAATTATTTATTATATTATAAACTCATAATTATTTTACATAATTTTAAAATTTTAGTCGATATCAACTCCGGGGAAACAAATACAGATAATATAACTTTCTCTACAGCTGTGATACGTTTTGACTTTCAACACCTTTTGTTTTCAGTCACCGTCACCACGCACGCTGAAAAGCACAAGAAACGTCGGGAAAATTTTAATACATAACTTCAATCCGTTGAAAAAGTGTTTCTTTAAAAGTGTAAAAGTTATTTTAATAAAAGATGAACATACAAAACTAAGCATTCGGATAACGCGAGTATTAGACATTTTAATACGACGTTTTAAGTAATAAATTCGGTGACGGTGTAGGAAACAACGCATCTTCAATTACCTTGAACTATATAATAGTAAATCATATAAACGCCTACAATAACATAGCGATGAGTTTTATATTCGAAATAAGTAATTAATTTGATTAGTATTATGCATACAAACAATAGCGCTGAAATATTACAGGAAGCTTGAAGTTTACAATGTTACTTTTACAAAGTGACTTTTCTTAAACCCGAAAATCAAGGACGTGTGTGACAGGAGAAATAAACAGTCGCCTGAAAGAAATCGTACGAAAAGAAAATCATCTATAAGTCATATAAAGCCATGACTTAAAAAGGACTATTACTGACCAATAATTATTATTAAAATTATAATATATGAGGGTAGATTGATACTTTTGTTTGTACGACCGATAATAAAATGTTATTTAAAATATATGTTTCAATTGTATCTTTCCCATTAACATTGACATTAACAAACCTATTAAAAGTGCTTTATTTATTCGTTGTTGATTAATTAATTGTCCAAATGACATATAGCGTTTTTCAACAGTATTAGATACCAATAGTGCAGCACGAAACTTTGTAAAACGAAAAAACAGAATAAATTAATAGGAATTAACAAAAATCATTTATAATTAAAAATCTTAAGTAACAAGAAGACATGCGGAGTCCTTATGAACACATAATCCTTTGTTAAGAGCTTTAATGTTTCTAAAACCAAACTAAAACATGTTTTAGGGTTTTCCCTAAATAACTTTGCATATTAAGGACCGGAAAGGACTGCCACAAGGCTGTGGCCAACATAACTAGTCACATTTTAATAGTTAAGTTCCAGCACTAAACGACAATTTAGGCATAAAGCCACCACAGTACAAAGCAGATAAATTAGACTATTTTTTGTCAGTTCCGTTAACATTTCCAGTTCAAATATTTTCCATATTTTACGCTTATGTTCCACATGAGCATGCCATAGAATAGTCTCGCAAACAGCATTTTTGTTTTCAAGTCTCGCTCAATTGTTTTGGCTGTGAACATTTAGCATTTAAAATGGAAATTCACGCTGAATGTGTTCTTATACGAGATAAAGAGACAGATGTACCCCGCTGAACTCAGGTTACCGGTTCTAATTGAAATAATTGTGTTACCCGCACACAATCTATTTACGCTTTTCAATATTGATAAGGCTACGATGAATTTACGCGTGTGAAACTGCAACACACATTTTACTTGAATATAATTTCAATCAATAGAATTTAAAAAAAAGGCAAAAATTTAACCTTTTTATTCCAAAAACCGCGAATAGACGTAACAGTCTAACTTCCTTAAATAAAGAAAAGCATTAACTCCGTTGTAAGTCCCGCAAAACAATGCGAATTGAACAAAGCAGCAGTGATTGCGTCTCATTTGCATGTTTCATTGACCGACAATTTAATTTTCAGTCCCGCTGTCGGACGTTAATTTTGGATCATTTGTTCTCATATTCATTGATGTAAATATAGTTTATTTCTCATTATTTTGTATCTGTGTGGATTGACGAGTGCGAATGCTAACAAGCATTTATACTAATCCATTTATTCTACTAGATTTATTGGATTAATGACATAGGCGCATACCCCACTCCACCTCAATGGTCTTATCTAGTACCACCCCAGGATGTTGGGTTACAGATTTGAAATTCTGGGCTTGATAACCTTCTGAAACAGAACCTAGTTAATGATTTATAAATGTTAATAAATTACTTTCAACTATAGATTTTATCTATATAAATTGATATCTTTCGCACATGGTTATTTTACTTGTAATTAATGAAATGATTATATCACATTAATATGTTATGGTTGTTAAAAAGATTAAACGACTAACAAGCATAAAGAAAAAAATCTGATATTTGTACCTCTCTTCAATCAAACTTTCTTTAATAAATTCTTATGTATTGTATTGTGATGGATTTTTCTTTATCTTGTACTTTTAAAACAAATAAATGTTTTGTCATTTTATAAATTAATTACATGTGTAGGTGACTAAACAGAGAATATATTATTTTGTATCACAAAAGGCTCGTTATATTCACATTGTACATAAAATGTGCCATTAAAGGTTAAAAGTGACCTGATGAAGCTCATTTTGATTCCACAATGCGGTTAGTAAATTGTTCTCGATAAGGTTTTATGATGGGATGTGATTTAAAATGGATCAACGAATCAGTTCAAAGACAGATTACCCGCGAGAATTCAATGGAATAAGTTTAAAAAGAGTTGAGATTAAAGTAATTGATGTAGGAAAATAAAATCAATTATATTCTATGCATTTTTAAAAGTTTTTTTATATTTGAGAAGAGCCTGTACTTTTAAGGGAATAAATGTGAAACAAAAAAATAAAATATTTTTAATCCATTTACATAAAAAAAATTATGTAATTTTCAATTCTGGACATCTGTAACAATTTTAAAAATACTTTTTAATGGTAAAAATGTATTGTTTCCAATTGAAACAGACTTTTTAGGAGCTGATAATCTTTTGAAATATTGTTTAGTAAGGATAAAATTAATATAAAGCGACTAATTAATTTACTTTCCGAAATTACTTACTTACAAAGAAAACTATATTTTATTCTTGTGCCTACATTATTTCGTGTTGTGATATGTATTGATAATGTATTTTTATTTAAAACTCAATCAAAAGAAATCGGTAAAATAAAGGTCTGTACATCATATTAAATGCCGCATTCAATTGTTGAAAAGCTCTCGTATAAAATCGTTTAATGCTGCAAAACTGATTTGCAAAACTTCAATGATTCAACACGTGTCTTCGTTACTCTTATAAAGATAGCAGGGACTTACTTATCTCTAGAATTGTCCTACAAAAGTTCATGAAGTCACACCCTAACTTCATAAACAGACACATATCTGTCTGTTTAATTCATAAGATTTTATTATGAGTATTTCGATACTTGTGTACTACCGTGTCAGTAACACATGGATCTCAAACTTGAGCGCTTACTTAATAAAGCATACAAAACAACAGGTGTAGTAAAGATGGGTGTAACGATAGAGAAGAGATGAATACATAAAATAAAGATTACGTCATTAAGAAGAATAACTAAGGTAGCAGATGTCATTGAAAATAAATAAAATTAAGTGGAAATGGTCGAGGACAACAACAAAGTATTAAACTGGTTACCAAGCTCGATTGATACACGCAAATGAGGAAGGCAAATTAGAACATGGATAGATCATATTAAGGAAACAGCAGGTGTTACATGGAAGGAAGTGGCACAGTGCAGCGAATTAATGTGACGATAGAAAAATGTGTCTAAATGTAAAGAATCTGAAATAAAAGGCTTTTATTATTATTACTTCTGTGAATGAGACACCGATTTCTGAATCAAAGACCTACCGGTTCCTAAACGCCGCGAGTAAACGTTAATCGTTCGCATACAAAGAACAAATCATTGGTACACAGAATCGATTGCTTGGGTATTAATTTTTATTTTTCTATGCGCGCCATCTATTTTCCGCTCATATGACTGACGAAATCATAAATGAAAAGATAATTTTATTTTAAGTCCCAGTTAAACTCGGTGCGTTTTTACATTTCACTCGATGTTATTCCATGCAAAGACTACGTAAATGTAACATGTAAATGACCTTTGTGCCTGAAACTGTAGCAAGAATCGCGATGCAGTATCTGCATTTTTCGCTGTCCCGTGTGACCAATTTTTGTTTACTTCGTGTTTACGTATATGAACATATTTGTTTTTCGAACGCTGATGCTAATATAATAATTTGCATATAAAACCTTTGTCACAATCAACAATGTTTTAGTTTAATATGGACTTTATTAGTAATTAACACCTGTGCCAAAGCCAAGTGAGGACAGATTTTTAGGTCTTACAAAATTTCGCGTAGAATTCTTGTTGTACTCGATATAACTTTTTTGATGTGAAACATCTATAGCCGCACGTAAAACAGTATATATGGAGTAGTGTGTACGGTGTGGCGTACATAATAATAATGTAATAATAGTTGTAGTGTAACTATTACCGAAGTCACTGATTAAACGAATTAAGTCACGATTTGAAATAAATTCGTAAATTTTTGTATTTAATGAAAATAAATGTTTATTCAATCATCGATATCTGAAAAAAAATCGTAATATTTTATTTTATCATTATGACATATTTAGTTCCTATCACAATATGTTCTTTTCTGCATATTACTTTTACAAAATAATGGCGATGTTTCACATCTGCCAGGCGTCCCGTGACGGCTCACATTTTTTTATTATTATTATTAATGTTTATTAGTTATGACGAAAGGAGTAAGAACTTATGAACTACACTAAAAACATACCCGTCAAATTTTAATATTTTCTAGACTTATATGAATCAAAATTAAACAGTATTTTTACTATACTTATACAAACAACTCATATCCGAAGTAGCAATCTAACATATCTTTATATATATATAAATCTTCGGGGTATTTAAACCCCTCCTAAACGGCCTTGAAGAAAAGAGTGTACCAATTCTTAAAAGACCGGCAACGCACAGACGACGGACATTAAGATTATCGTTATCACATCAGATGAGCCTTCATTCCGCTTGCCCCGTTCTATAAAAACCGCTCGACCGATTTTGATAAAATTCAAGAATGGTTTCGATTTACAATTTATTTTTAAGACGTTTGTCGGGTCCACTAGTATCATATAATACTCTAAATTGTATCAAATTTATGTTTCTGTTGGAAAAGGTACTCCAAGAGTCAATAAACCTCTACCAAAATCCTATGCCAAAGTGAACTATGTAGAATCATCGTACTCACTTGGCATTATACAAAGCGGATTAAAATCGGAAATCAAAAATGGGCACCGATTCAAAACGTCGGCCTCTAACAAATCACTGGATCCAGAGGTTCTACACTCTAGGCAATAAATTTATGTATTGTTGTTTTAGTTAGAATGTCTACTGCTTAAAATATTTGGTAATAAATCTTATTTTTAGAAACCAATTCATGAGACGGAGGTTCTCGGTGTTGTCGTAATAACTTCTGCTTAGGTTAAGGATTGGGTCACTAATCCCTAATCCCCTTGCAACATGCCCCATTAAAACATAATGCACAAAACAAACGTCGCCCTTAGCTCTAAATAAATATTTTGTTTAAATACCAGTTATTTTAGATTATATAACTAACAATCACTTAAATAAATAAATATTCTTCTTGTTAATAGTAGTTATCAACAGATGTTAAATAGTCATAGTGTCACAACACTTATTCTAAATTGTTAGATACTTTCAAATATTACGTCGGATTTCGGTCATAAAAACAAATGAAGCGGGTGGTTCTAAAATATAATCGAATTCGAATTTCAAAAATGATTTTAAATTGTTTGCAATCTATGACTTCAGAGGCAGTGAGATTTGCACGCGTGACGTCACTTTGATGGCCAACATCAATCCGTTCGGTAGACGTGGCCGATCCCTAATTCCTAGGTTTTTTTTTGTTTACACAAATATCATTTTATCAATATTGTCTTGTGCACGTATAAAACTAAGTCATAACATTCCTGTCTGTACATATATATTAATAAAATAGCCGAATTTTTTTTTTCAATTTCAAGCGCTGGAAAATCTCACGAGATAACTAGTTTTAGCATTAGTTTCGTTTTGTCCCCTAATTGAACCCAAAACATCTAAACGAACCTCACAAAAGCGACTCATGACCTATGATCGAAGATATACAGCTCCTTTAAAATGCTTATTCTAGGTGATATAAATACTAATAAATAATAGTACGCCTGGGTTTACGAAGCCACTACTTTTAGCAGTAAGACAGTTTCAACTTTCTTTAATTTTTTATCCTCTTTTGTGTTATTGTATATGTAAAAAGAATGTATTTTTATATTTCTACCAAAAATAACGTTACAATATTAACTACCAACAATAACGTTACAATTATTCATGTTCGCCATAAAAGGGCGCAAGAGGTGTTTTATGTTATTAACCAAAATATTTTTGGTAGAAATATAAATGCACTTTTCTAAGATTTTATATACTGATATATTACAAAGTTAGGTATCATAAAGATTTATTTACGATACGATAGATATATGTAATTATTTTAAAATATATGTAAAGAAAACTTCATCAAGGGTTTTACACAATATTTAGAAAAAAATTTGAAATTGTTAAGCAAAGTTCGTAGTTCTTAATATTGTCTGCACTAGCAACTCAGTTTGTAAAATAAAATCTTGAGTTATGACACGGAAAAGCTTTTAAGTGAAGTGATGCGAAGTTATTATTGTCTTTGACTTTTGTAGTATTGCATTAGAAATACTTCGAACCAAATAATAAACATTGAATCACAACTATTTGAAATCTATTGTTGTTTCATTAAATAAATTCGCAGTAAACATAATTCCATAGAAAATATAATACATACAAATAACTTCTCCTTATGTGTGAGACTTCAAAATGTTGAATAACTCTCCAACAATATCAAAACAGCATTCCTCAAACCTTATTGAGCTTTATTACTGTTTTGGTGCTAATAATTTAATTTGTTACCAGTGCGAGTTTATTCGACTACCAGTTACCTAATTTATTATTTAAAAAGCGCCATCGATCGGGGAATGAAGTGTAGTAATAGTAGAATTGAAGTGTGTAATAATGAGCCGTAGCGAATAACACCAGTGTAAATGGCCGCTAGATGTCGTAAAACATAAAAAAATGGTAAAATGTGTAATAGTGACATCTATGCTACGGTATATGTAATTTATTAGTAACCAAATTTTATAGATGTCACTTTACTGCTATCAAACAGTAATGTAATATTAGATGGCGCTTTAATGCAGCAAGAAATAAAACCGACTATATAAAATTTAATGCTCCATTATTATAGAACTATTTGTAAGACTGACCGAATTTGATAAATTGATGATGATTGGAACACACTTAAGCAATTTCGTTCCCTTTTCCAACTTTAGGAGTGAGATAATTAGTTAAAACTAACGGTAATTAAAACTGAATACTAATATATCTCAGAGGGCAAAGAATCACTTTATATCTTGTCTCCACCGATAACTGGATTAAATTGGAAATATCATCGGATAACATAACAAGGATTCAGTAGCATTAAAGTTACCATAAAGTTTAAAATTAGACAACTAATAAATGTATATTTAGGACATATGTAATAAGCTGTACACATAACATAAGCTTTTTATATTATCTAATTCTTCCTTTAAACGAATCTACGACTCCTGACTAAAATTACACAGAATAGAATATTTAACATAAACACTATTAAGAGCCGCATAATCTCGCATTTTAATCTTAAGTCCTAAGGCTTAACTAAAAATACACGTCGAGCAACTATTAAACGGGTTGTCTTTTTGCAATACCTCAGTCTAGACTATTCTAGGGGTGAATTGAGGTTCTTTGAAGATTAATTTACTTAACATTTTGTTCACATTCGTTTTCACATTTCGCAGTACATTACTTGATCAAATTTTTAGAGAAATTCGTAAGCAATAAACTAAGTACCTTTGACCTTCATGTTGACTCAGGGCATTACACTTTAATCAAAAAAAAAAAAATATATATATATATATATATATATTTTGTAATTTGTTTTTATTGAGGGTTGTATGTCATGTATGTATACATATATATTGTATGTATACATATATATTGTATTACTTTCGTCTCATATAATTTTGTATATATTTGAAGATCCCGTAACATAATAGGGTTATGTAGAGTAGACACATGTTTGTATCTGTTTCATTGATGTGGTAACCAAGCCTATTCCAAAAGATATACCTAATAAACCTATTTCCAAAGATAGATTATCTTTATGTCACTGAAATGCATACAACAGGTGTGGCTTAAAGATTTTTTAACTGTTCTCATTGTGACGCATGCGCACGCGCTGATCCGTAATTAACAAGTGTTTTGAACAGCAGCTGCCCCATCTGTGCAGTTTTATGTATTTGATTCGTTATTAAGATTGGCACACAAGTTATAAAGTACAATTATACCAGTTCAAATTTGCTAATGTACCTAAAATTTTCGCATCATGTTATGTACTTTGTCTAGAGCTCCGATTAAATATCTATCTCTTTATCGAAGTAATTTAACAAATTAACAGTGTCAATCATATTAAAATATATGATAAAAATTCATTTCTTTTCTTGAAGTTTTTAAGAAAATATTAAAATTTTCTAACCGCTTAAGTATTTATTAATAGTATTTACTAATAGAATATTTTTGCGTTAATCGTGAAAAAGTTCATACAAATTGATTTTCTCCTTATAATCCTTCATATTTTTTTTATAATGCTATGCAAATAACAAATATTCTGACATATATCAATAGATGTAATATGTAAAATGTACTTATAATTATTTTGTAATAATCATACAGTAACCCTTGTAGCCTTGGGCCTCACAATTCTTCAGTTTCTTCGATCAATTCTTTTTTTGTTCGCACTATTTTATATCCAACGTGATACGTGACCAAGGTCATGACATGCCGATTCAATCAGCGTTAATTATAAAAAGAAAATCCACGACGAAGACCTTAACTGTTTATAACAATCATAAATAGAAACTATGCCTTCCATAACCAAGGCAAAAACCCTTACGATTATTCAAATACTCAATTGTATAATCTGCTTCCACAAACATTCCATCCTTTCCTGCATACAGTGAAACCTCACATCCTACGCACTATAATTACATAGCTTCATTGATTTAACGCTAAGGGTTAAACCAACAACATACAATTTTACGCTAAAAATCAATAATAATGTAAATAATCAAAATATAGTTGTAGATTCGATTCAGATTTGTGTATTTTTCTTTACATATGTAGGTGATCAGCTCCATCCATCCTGAATCATCCATGTCTGAACCACACCGTCAATTGTTTGAACGCGGAGGTCTTGCCAGCATTGATAGACAGAAAATACACCTTCACCAGAGGTACAGTACTCTAGGTTAATGATTTTTTTTAATATGTCTATAGAATCTTGATGTGCCAAGCTTGTATTTTCAAACTACATGTTAATTTGCAGCCCACCTTCTATACATGTAGTGCTATTTATATACCACTTATTTTTGCATAATTTCCTTGAAACTATATTTGGTAGGCCTCCTCCATATAATGTGTAGTAACTATTATTTACGATTGAATTATGCAAAAATCCTACTTCCTAATTCTAAGAACATAAATACGTTTGCATAGAAAATACGCCGCTAATTTATTAACAATTATACAATCAAGTTTTTTTTTAAAATCAAACGATTTTCATACAGAAATGTTATACGACATAACGTGTTTATCGTCTCAGCTTGACCTAGCTACCTGCAAAGGAATTAAGTTGAGCTAACAGAAACAAGCAATTACTGAAGCAAATGTCAAAGCGAACAAATTGATAACCTAGAAAACTATTTGTCCAAATATTTCTTTACAAATTTTATATAACCTAAATAAAATGTATATATTTCAACTAAACTATACTACACTGGATAGTGTAATGAGACTGAAAAAAATAATTGACTGCTGAATTATGTTTTTATTGTCTGCGACCCATCCCAAACTGTACGTACGCGGAATTATACGTACGATTACGTATTGTACGTAATAATATATATAATGTTGTTGCCTGTAAGAGATCGCTCGAAAGCGATAAGGCCACCAGTTGCCCTATTTTTCAGTTAATAATGTCAATTGTACTATGTTTTTGCAACAAAGTATTAATAAATAAAAAATAAATACCTAATTTACGCATTATTTGTAATCTATACAATAATGTCTGTTGTTCTGCGCACATTGTTGACAGGACGAAGTTGTAAACTGTACCGCTATGATCGCGCTTCCGTTCAGTGGCAAATACACCCGCAGAGCTCTGTCAAAGTAAACTATATAAAAAACATATTGGAAATTATATTAGGGTACATATTCTGGTAAAATCAGGTAGCGAGAGAGCGACCCCGGAGTCGAACGCGACCTTGTAGGAACCGACGTGGTTTTGGTGGCTCCAGTTTCCGAATAGCAAAGATCCTGATATGGTTCGAGTTCTACATGCTGCTTTCGCGAATAGAGGTTGCGCAAAGGCATTTCCGGTAACACAATAAAAGGGGTACATACATATGCTGTACGGAACAACGGCAACCGAGCAACAACGCAAATCATATCGATTACTATATATATAAACAGATTTGACAATCAATCATGTAGATGAAAATGTCTATCAATTTATAATCTACAATCTATATTAAAGTCGTCTCTATCCAGATAACCTATGACGCATAATCTTGACGAATCGTTACCAAAAAAAATATATAATGCTCGCGTTGTCATGTCAGCAGAGGACCACCCACACGGATAACACGTTAATTCACAGAATATCGCTGATGCAATTTAATTATATTTTTATTCAATAATTACAACGAAGTGTCAATGATGCGATGCTCTCTGTGACGGATTCTACCTGTTTCGTACTATGTGTTGATTATCATTATTTTAGTATATGCTTCCCAAAATGTATTTGTCACATTTTAATATAGATAAAGAAGAAGAACTATTAGGCAATTTCCTACCTAACAGACCTTGCAAGTTTCACTAAACTTAATAGTAATTTAAAATATTAATTATTATTTGCTGTATCAAATTTCTGTTTTTTTAAGTTTACATTTTTTTTTAATATATTTTGTCTGTAAATGTACTTGTTTTCTGTTACATATATATTGTTAATCTATGTAATCTGTTTTGGCTTTCTGTATTGACTAAGTGTATTGTTTTATAATGTGTACGTTAGCTGTAAGATTACTAGTAAATAATAATAAAATAAAAAAATAAACATTAAAAAACAATTCATTTTATTTGTTACGTGCAGCAGTGTTGGCCTAGTGGATTCAGCGTGCGACTGTCATGCCTGAGGTCGTAGGTTCTGTCTTTATGTCTTTGTGCACCTTTATCAATCGATGTAACGGTGAAAGAAAACATCGTGAGGAAACCGGCTTGCCTTAGACCCAAGAGTCGACGGCGTGTGTCAGGCTCAGAAGACTGACCACCTACATGCCTATTCGATTAAAAAAATGATCATGAAACAGATACAGAGATCTGAGGCCCAGACTTAAAAAAGTTGTAGCGCCACTGGTCCTTTTTATTTGTTACGTGTTGACAAGCAGGTAACATTGTGAAATTTAGTTCACTTAAATTATATCGTGGAAAATATTCGTTTTCTTAGTAACTAGTTTAGGTATTAACTGAGTTAGAAGTTATTTATGATATAATTGCGACAAACAAATCTAATATAAAGTATAGATTATGTAACTCCATAATAATTCATTTTTAAACCTCTTTTAGCATTCACACTCAAGTGTACAATGTCATGCGAAACACGTGAGGTTAAAATTCAATGAAAACCACAGCTCATTCAAAATAATTAAAAGGTTGATGCGCGTATTAAGTACTAGAGCCTGTTCTCGTTGTTATAGTCACCAAGCTTAACAACAAAGGGCTCTAGAAGAAATACATCCCGTTAATAATTAATATGCAAGCAAATTCATTATAACGTATTGTTTAATAGTGTATAAGTTATGTTGTTTCAGATCAACTCAGCATTTATGGATTGCAGATTTTGCTTATGAAACCAATAAAATCCCAGATTTGAACTCATCACGTGGATGTTATAAAAACATTGAAACGAAAACAAAGCAAGCTAGTTATTTTTAATTGTATGCAAGTCTTACAATTTAATATATTAAATGACTAGATCTCATGAAGCAAAGTAGTGTTTACTTGTATTATATTGTGAAGACACCTCAAGTAAACCTGTTTCACTCAATTTAAAATTCGATCAATTAAACATCATTCCGACATCAAACCAGTATCAATAAAATAATATGATTGTCAATCAACTACAATCCGCTAAGCAATTAAAGAAAGTGGAAAACTAGGTCGACTTTCGGGTATTTGCCGCTTCGCTTAAGAGTTGATTTGTGTTTATTAACAGTATTTTCTTTTTCTAAAGAGGATAGGTCATATATGTCATATATATCATAATGAAAGTTTTGAACGCTGTAATACTTTACTAGTCTATATATTTTTATCTTATACACCTGTACGTATAGCGAGATATTTGTAGTATATCTTTCTCGTTTTGCATCTGTTTTCTGGGCGCTTTAGCGAGCACGATCCTTTTGCTTTGCTTGTTTGTTCTGTCTTTGAAGTCACTTGTATCCAAAATATGTAGTAGGAATATTCGTCTAATTAATAAATAGTTTTGTTTCTGATATTGAACTAAGCCCCTAAATAGTTTAGAGTTTGTGTTTTGTCGCTAAGCAACTAAAGGTAACTAAACTTGTAAATATTTGTCATTAAGACATGATGTATTAGTTCTCGGGGTTCCACCCTCGCCCCAATCCTGAATGAAACCTCATGATATAGTGGTTTATTCCTCCCCTAAGGCTATTATTAGAGTTAATGCTAAGATCCCGCTATTACGAATATAAATATATCGTTGGAAGTAATTTAAGTCAAATGATTTTTCTTTTGACTTGTTGATTGTTGTTTGATTGTTCTTTTGATTTTTCTATTAACTGTGGCTGAAAGTAGAACAAAACCTATTTAAATTTCAAAAGTACTGACAATATCCGGTTATGAAACTGGATGATTCCAAAATGTTTCGTAAAAATACCTATTTAAAAACATTTTGATATATTTTCTTTTTTGTACGTGATATCAATTTTTCTACGGATTAATACAAATATTTTTCATTGGGTTCTTATTTCTATTTATTAATCGGGCTATGCAGTATTGTATGTAGGTACGTGTAGCAAAGATAAGGTTTGCGTGTCGCCATTGCCGATAAGATGGACGACGTAAAGGCGAGACATATCTACCTAACTACACAGGAGTACTGACAATTTCACTTGAAGTGAGCTACTATCAAGCTTATTTATCAGATTACTTACTTTGCATTACTTGATTATTGTTTATAATTATACTCTCATTGTAATATACCTATATAGCGTATTACCGTTGAATCGAGCTCTAGGAATTACTGCGAACAGTCTAACGATCGTTGAAGTGCCACGTATTTAAAGTACAGTCGCTTGTTTGCGAACGTTGCTTTTACAGAGCATTGACGTGATGCTGAAAATAACACAGCATGGATCACATTGTTCACAGACGGTCGAATTCATCAGGCGTGTGAATGCATCACGGCAATCTTTACCAACTCGCTCCGACGCACTTCGCGCTTGTCCCCGTCCCTACCGCTCTGTCAGTTCAGTACTGGGGTGCCCGCTAGCGAGGCGGCACGCGTTGTGCACGCCTCGCGTTTTTGCATTGTTTTGGCTGTGTTCACCATTGTTTTATTCCATCCGACCACAATCAATACGAGTTTGAAGTGAAATTTGTCGGCCTAATATTAGATTTTGTACGAATGTTATAAAAATACTGTATTTTACCTTTTACATGGGTGGTTTATTGACAAGTGAAAAGGTTGATCGTCCCGTTCATATATCACGGTAGTTGTGTTTTGATTGAAGTAAACGTGAAGTGATCTCGCATAGAGAAAAGCATGCAAATCGATAACTATGTATGTGGATGTCCAGAAGGGAGTTACTGAGGGCTCTTACCGTGCGGTTTACACCACTGCTGCATATTGATTGGCCCTGTCATACAAACCTGTCTTTTAACTTTGGTGAGTTATATACTATGTACATGAATGTCAAACATACAAAGATGAACTTCCAAAATTCTAGAAAACATCTGCAAAATTTACTAAACAATATTTTTTATCTGATAAGCTCTATAATAATTACGTAATTCCTCTGATAAAGAACACAATGAGAACGATAACAAACACGCTAGATGTCAACGTTCTATGATAATATCTTCCTTATCTCATGCAGCTCTAGTCTATTGTTTAGGAGCTAGACTAATAATGATTAAGGTGCTCTTGAAGTATCTTTTGTAGCAAGGAAATAATGACATGCCTTTTAATTAAATTGTTTCCCTATACTATAAACACGTAGATGAAACTAAGATGTTTTAACTTACGCTGGCAATACAAACAGATACAAAAAGGTCGAAGGTTATAAATCAAATGGTACAAAATAATGACGCATTTTGTGAGACAGCTGCACTTCCAAGAAGATTCAAACAACAAAATATTATAAGATTTAATCACGTAGGTATAAATAACGGCGAAGCAATTCGAGGTATTCGTTATTTGGTATCTCAATTTTGAAATCCTGCCGAATCTTTGCCTGGATCTTCATTGGTATCATTAATTTTTATAGAGATAGGTACCTAATTGAGTAAACAAATATAGCATAACAATAAATAAACATACCTAATGTTAACTTTAGGAACTAAGAGGAACATTTAAATTTTTTATGCTTGTCTATAATACAATACCTACCGTCTACAAACTATGTTTTATAGAGATTTATAAAAACGCTTTTGCTTTTAAATTTTAAGTCAAACAAAATAAACGAAACGAATTTTGAAACTATTTGTATTGGTCATATTACTGCATTTGGCGAATTCCTGTAATCTTCGCATGCGAACACACCTGACCGCTTAGGGAAGGCAACCAGTTTTACCAGCTGGTCCTTTGCACACGTTAAGATTTAAAATTCTTACCTTGGGGATTATTTAGTATACCTAAGGTTATGTACCTTACGCTTAATCAATGTTATGGGTATTTTAATGCGCACGCTTTTAAATCGTCCTTTAAAAGCCGAGAGACGAGACGAGCAAGTGATGGCAAAAAGGTTAGTCGACATCACAGGAGACCGAAGAGCTGGCAGCTACCTCGGACAGCGAATTAGTCCAGCTATTCAAAGGGAGAACGCTGCCAGTATCTTCGGAACCTTGTCTAAAGGGACTCCTTTTAATAATATATTATTTTAGTTTTTAAATTTTGTTTTTTTGTTATTTATACTTTGTTATCATAATATACATAATTATACAAATAAAAAAAAACAAAACGTAAGTAGGTTACATAAGTTATTAGGCAACCGGCGGCTTTATCGCTAACAAGCGATTTCTTCCAGTTAACCCTAATGTGAGACAATAAAAAAGCAACACCTACAGAGGGTATAGTACAACAAGTGCATAATTAATTAACAAAAAAAACTTCAAATAACATGGAACTATAACTAAAATTAAATAAAATAAAATCCAAAGAAAAAATATAAATAATAATATGGAATAACAGACATGTAAAAGCTCTACCAAAGGTTAATTGACTCACAATTAATATGTCTAATATAATCTAATATATGTAGTAGCTAATTACGAGGCAGAATAAAAATGATTAAAAGAAGATTTTTAAATAAATTTAGAGACTGAGCTCGTCTGATATCCATTCTTAAGGAATTCCATAATAAGATACTTTGCACAGTGAAGGAGGAGTGATAGAAATCAGTTTTATGAAAAGGAGTTTCAAGAATTAGATTATTGTTTCATTAATTTATGTTAGCTGTAGGATTACTTTATATGCCTTTATATGATACTATATATGCCTAATATCTGTATCATGTCTTACATATGACAAATATTCTTATTCTTATTAAATAGTCTTATAAATGACATATATTCTTTATCTTATTTATATAAAATATCATTAAGTAACTTGTTCTTATTATATCGATGTTGTTGATCGCTCGATATAAAAACAAACTGATACCTTTAAGAAATTTATAGGAATTTAAGTATGATAAGTCTACATTGCTCTGAAAGAAATTTCAATTGTTAAAATGCAAATGGCGCGCAGATTTCTCCAATTAAGACCGTTGCAACTCCGACTCAGTTGAAAGAGAGCTTCTTCAGATCTGCTGCATTCTAAAGTATTAATTTCTAGTTGCACGGCGAGTACTTTAAGTATCGACGGTATTGTTATCTTCACTTTCTACATTGATGCTTAGTGTTTGCATTTATTTTTCTTCGTTTTACGTGACGCTCGACACTTCCATATGCGAAATAAATCTTTTCTTTCTTTTCGTTTGTTCTTATTTTATAAAGAAACGTTACACACATTTTCTCCCATTTAGGAGTCACCGGGAGTCTCTTTGTTTTATTTTAAGTTTAAAGACCTTTATCTGATTCTCGTATTGTAATTCTCATCAGACCTTAAACTACGTTAAAAGTTATATTAAAAGAGATATGTCTTTCATATTAAGACTCACAAAGATTTCACAAAGTTTAAAGTGTTATGTGTCATCACATACCTGTATCCTGAATCATCCATTTTACGTTAAAAATGAACTGTTGAATGATCAAACATTCCATTGCTCTTTGAAGATTAATGGCTGTATATTCATCGAAGCGATACGAGTTCGGTTTCAATTATATATATGTGCAACATATTTTTTATTTAATGAAACTTACTATGCAAAGATAAACAGACAAATCTTTGCTAAATTAATCTTTTTAGAAATCATCGCGCAAACACGTATTGTATTTGTATAATATTATAGATTAAAACACAAATTTTGACCTAAAATCTCTTAAAGACTCCAATACATAGGCGGGCAGGTTCCGAGTGCCTTTAATAACACGTAATGTAATATTTACACACAAACACCTGTATTTCTGTACCTTTCTACGTTACCTAATTTTGTGAAAGTATGACGATGCATTTTTACAATATATTCTCATCATTCATTTGAAATCTACTTCGAAAGCAAATCTGTTTCGTGTAACATTAAATAACAATGTTTACCTTACGGATTTCCGACATCAAACAAATGCTTAACGGACTTCTGATCTATTTTAAACCGTAATAAAGGTACAACAGTAATATCCAGTTATCTGTAAAATCAGGCACACTTCCTTACCGTAACAAATCATGATTGATAATTGATTTGTTCGTTAGATTTTTAAAGATGCGAAAACATACATCGTTATATTGAAGTGAAGCGTAGTTCTATGAAATCAAAAACGATATGCTGTGTTCAAATGTGCTTTTTCTGTCACCAATTATATATTTAATTAACATGTTTAATTAAAAAAAATCAATAAAGCTACGACCTTTTTAGGTCTGGGACTCGTATCTGTTCATGATCATTTGTTAATCTAATAGGCAAGTAGGTGATCAGTCTTTTAAGCCTGACGCACGCCGTTGACTTTTGGTCTAAGGTAATCCGGTTTCCTCATAATATTTTCCCTTACAGTTCGAGCGAATGATAAATGTGCACATACAGAAAGTCTATTAGTACACAGCCCCGAACCTACGACCTCAGGGATGAGAGTCGCACGCTGAAGCCGCTAGGCCAACACTGCTTGTTATACATATTCCAAGATAATATATAACCGTTGTACACCTTAACGTTAATAAGTTTAAACATTGTTTCGTATATTAACAAAAATATAAACAAAAGTTATGAGGACAAAAACTGCTTTGAAATTGCTAAAACAAATAAACATCAGTAATTGTTGACACGAATACGCGGCACTAATTGTTATCGTCGGCTTCTTTCTTTCTCGTTAATAATGTTTGAGCTATTAATATTTCATTAGCTTTTAAAAAAAGGCTGGTTGCGAATTTAAGCTTGCATTATCTACTATTAAAAAAATATACATACAAAACATTATTATTACTTTAAAAAAGACAGTTCAATCTTATCTCTCGTGTCAATTAAGATACAGGACAAAATACTTTATTGGAGCCTACACCATGTTTATTTATAAGACAAAAAGATAATAACTCTTTGCAAAAAGTTTTTAAATGTGTCCCAAAAGCCCGTTTCACGGTAAAATGCAATTATTAGTAAGCGTTTTATTGGCGGTAAGATTCGAATTTAATTATTTAATAACGTAAGTTTGTTGTGTGTTCTTAAAATTTTCTTAAATTTATTCATATGTTTTGGAGCAATATTCCGTTAGGCGCGCCAATCATTCCTTAAGTCGTCCTACTGCTGCACTAATGGTAATTGTGAAAATCCGTCTTAGTTCGCAATAAACATATGCTCCTATGGGAAAAATGTGAGGAATCCTTAGACGTTGTCGCGTGTCAGGTACGTAAGACTAACCTACCTGTCCATTAAGAAACAGTCTCAGAAATATTTGGCCAAACCACGAGCCACTTTTAGTTATATAAATCGATTTAATTAGATAATATTTCTTATTGAACATGTGAGCAATCTCTTTTAAAAAGTATTACACCAGTATTTGCCGATGTACATATATCTTTATTGAGTCTGTCTCCATTAAACTTATGGGCAGCGTGGGCTGTTGCGTGGGAAACCGTCTAATTAGTTGTCTGCTTAGACAAGCTAATAGTAATATTATAAATATAATAAGCATAATATTTTATTTTTATCTCTAATCCTTTTTAACAGCGCATTATGAGCGAATAATACGTAAAATCAAATTGTTAACGTAGTAGAATACTAAAACATATTTCGAGTCTGATCTTAAGCGGCCAGACGTCAGTGTATTTGAAAACGAAGCTGACGTATACCAAATGTCATTGTCAACTGACATTGTCATATGGACGAATAATTGACCCAGGGTATATCGTGTAAAATTAAATGCGCATACATTATTAAGAATGTATTAGCGAAATTAATATTCTACGATCTATGTTTGTAGGCCATAATATGAATTTCACAAAACAGACGTCGTCACTAACGTTCCCAAAATATAAAAATTGAATAAAATTCTCTAAACACCGGAAGTAAGATTCGTTTATTTGTGTGTATTTTTCTATACATAAAAAAGTCACGTTATTCATAAAACATTCTTATAACTAAAGAATTTATTCGTATTTTGTCTAACATACAAAAAAACAGTTCTGTAGTTGGTTGACACCACTGATTCACTGATTATTGACATTATTAATACTGATTTAGTTTGTTTTTATCGTTAACCAGCTGTCCAGTTTTTTTATTTACTATTTCATCACTACAATTGATCTTTAATAAATTAAATACGTTTAATACTGTTAGAATTCTAGCACATTATATCCTTTTACTCATACATTATGAAACCTCATATCGACCAAGATCAATCTGAGTATTGAGACTCTTTTGTGTAAGGACGGAGCTGACCTCGTTTCTGGAACTGTCCATTTTAATATTACTTCGAAGATGAGGCTTACAATATACGTAGGTAGGAGTAGGTATCATGAGTTCGTGACCGCTTTGTGTTTTATCGAGGTATTTTAGAAACAATAGAATAAATTTAATTTCTTAGTCACGTCCCAAACGAATTACACATATTCGGTCGTTGTTAAAAAAATTTTTTAATGATTTAGATGCCAAGTTCGCCAAATAGTGCTAGTTAATATTGTCAGATTTAAATATTAAATTTATTTTGTAATATAATTTTGATAATGTCAGCTCAATGATATTTATTTATAACTATAAATAGCATATTTTCTATGAATATTTGGCTATTAATAGCGGCGCTGGAAAAATTTGATTCACTACTGAATGTTTCGCAAACAAATTTTTAAAAGCTTTGCGTTATTTTTTGTGCAACGTAGGCAATAGTATAAACGATCGGTACCAGGCAGGTACCAGGCTTCTCGCTATAAATGTTTGAATATCTAATACTAGGGAGTCTTTATTATGAAATTTCTATATCACAAAGCTCCAATTTTTGTTTCAAACAATATGTCAGGTATTTTATTTTTTTGTAAACTGGAATATGTAATTATGACAGGAAAATGAGCCCTTGTTAAGTGATACTAAGGACATTGTCCGGAAATATATTTATATTGCTCCGGTCGTAATCAAAGGGAAACCTGATGGCCTCTGTGGTGCGGTCGGACATCGGTTTTAATGGGTACAATCCGCACGTCTCACCCGAGTAACAGAAATTGAACTAGGTACGTACTCCTTTGCCCTCAGGCTGTAGGATGTGTACCATAACCATCTCGGACATAAAAAATGTTCATAGTTTTGTATGCGTAAATAGCAAATGATCTATGCACTTTCGCGCTGTTAATACTTATAGCAGTGTTATAAAAAGCTTTTAATACTTCACAGAACGCTATTGTACTCGCTGATGTTCTTATGTAACCCATTGTTTTCTTCGATCACTTAACAGTTCAGTTATGAGGTAAATACTTTCTCTTCTTTAAGCTACTTCATATTTTCATTATTTCTTTCATATTTTGTTGTTTACGAGTTATTTATATAATACTTCCTTAACAGATAACCTAAACTTATTTCTCGATGTTTTGTGGTAAGCGAGGCTGTTTTTATTCGCGCAAGCTAAATACAATGTAGACTTTCCTACTGCCTTGTATTTAATTTGTGTTCTGTGTAAATGTGTGTAGTCTAGCTTCTGTCACTCCAACAATCGTGATGCACGGGCTTACTAATAATACAAGTATGTTGATTTGGGGATTTTTAAGTAAAGTACTTAAGAATCCCAAATTGTCATTTTTTATTTATATTTTTAATAACAAGTTTCAAACGTTTATTCCATTTTCGAATTATTTCTTTTTTGTATATTTTAATTTATTAAATTGTATACTCTGAAAGGTACTATGATAGTGGGATTATTTATATAACAAGAGATTACCAGCCATAAAGATCTATTTTTAATCATTTATAAAACCGATCATTAAATAACGGAAGCTAAATGATTAACATTTACAACAGAGATAACTATTATAAAATAATCAAATTTGAAACACTTTTATCGTGCATTTTATTCCGTGACTATCGAACATTTCGTAACTACAAATCATTTTTAGATGTAAACGTTTTTCATTTCCTCATGCAACTTATTTTATTATTTCGAAACGAATAACTTAAGAAATAGATGTTAGCCAAAGTAGCGTAATTTCAAAAAATATGTATTTCTGTTTAAAAAATAATAAGATTTCATTCAAAGCAACATACGTATCGTGTTTAAATGAAACTTTTTTTGTTTCTTTAAGTTTATTATATTTATATTTATTATAAACAAAATACTTATTCGTCGTGTGAAATAATTATTTGAGATCTCAATATTCTCTTTTTACTTTTAAACATTTTTTGCTTTTAAATTCATTATATGGATACCTTGCACGGGCGAATATTACGTGCTCAAACAATATAGGGTCAAGGCTTGCAGGAATTGATATAAATTATGATTGGTTGTCGCAAGAGACTGTGTCCTTTAGGAATGATTATCCTTTATTAGGTGTGAGGTCCTGTAAATCCCATGGGATATCCGTTGGCGGCGTTCGTTCCCTTTATGGATGATTAGTTTTCTATTATATTATAGACTAACTTAATATTTATTGAAAAACAAATATACTATATTAATTATTGGTTAAGTTATTATAATATTACTATATAACTGTATATTTACGACGTCTTTGCAGTTATATCTTCAAACAACTTAATTACAATTTCTCCTACACCGAGGACGAGTTTTGTGCGTCATTTGCCTTTATACCGCCATAAACAAGTCGGTTGTTATGTTCGTTGTACGACATAATTGTTTTCCTAGATTTGGGGCACACAGCTTATAAATATTTACCATTTATTTTTGTTTTTCTAACTAACACGTCCAATTGACTTATACCTCTATGTTAACTTATGTATAAAGTTTCATAAAAATAATACATACACCTATCATACGTGTATAGTGTTTATTGTTAGATTTGCGAACGTTTATCATTTTCCTAGACCCATAGTTAATAAATATTTACCATATATTTATGTTTTTCTAAACTCTTAACATGTCTATTTGACTTACCTTATATGTCTTCTGTATCTTTGTTTTATCTATACAGTTTCATAAAAATAATACATACACCTGTCTAGTTTTCACGTTATATGTAGTAGTATAATTTTCCATTAACTGGAAATTTAAAGAGTTTGAAACGATCGCATCGCGTGCCGTAGAACTGGTTCACTGGGATAATTATAAAATTGAGTTACAAAACATTACATAATAATACATTAATAAAAGCGTTTAATTTTATTTAAGAGTACTGAATGTGTGTGAATTACATTGCTTTATTACCTAATTATATTTCTGATAGCGAACTTTTTTCAACATGTTCTTAAAGTAATTTTATAAATCACTCGGCTCGGAAAGTAGTTTCTATATTAAAAGTAAGGTTAGTCCTTTAAAAGGCAAATTAATTAACTAACTTAAAATAATTTTTTATGGAATTAAAATGAGGTAGATCCAAAAAATACATATTTACTTAACATTAAAGATATCTAAGATGAAACGAGCAAGTAACGATGTCCAGAACCTGTAGCGTCTGGTAGACGATAATGATGTTTATAGGGGGAAAACAGGGGTACTTTCTATTCATGCGTCACCTAGAGGAGGGGTTATTGGTCTATATATGACACCCATTGTCTTAAATGGCCGAGTTATTGGAGCGCTTGGACGTGTTTAAGTGGCATTGCCTGATAATAGCCTTGTATTTCTTTCGGCGTAATCAGATTACTCGACGCATACAATGTTTTACGAGAAAATGCCTATTGAGATTATATGAGGCTCTTAAACTTGGGTTTCCTTAAAACAGATTACTGGCAACGTCGTGCAGCGTTCGGATACACTTTAAATGTCCTTGGAAGTTTACTAATGGACTCAGACAAGTCCCACCCTATATCTTTAGATTTAGTTGAATTTAAGTACAAACTAACCGCGTTACTCGTCGGTTTGGTCCCTTTACATTATGAATAATATTTAAAAAATGACATTATTTCAGAGATAGTCTTGTTAAATGGTCAAAAGCTCACCTGCTAGAAATGTCAATGTCAAGTGATTAATAATGAGATAGTTCGGGTTTTTTGAAGTCAGAACGAAACATCAGAAGTTTCTGTTTGACTTCTATCGTGAAGTGTGAAGATAGTCCTTTACGACAAATCACAGACACATTGTGTATCGTATGAATTGTGTTGAGTTTATTTTGAGGCTATAAATAAACAAACACGCCACCTTTCAGTTTGAACCACATTTCCATTAATCAAGGCAGGAAATCGGCCATGTCCTAAGATAGAACAGTTTTCATTTGACATTGAGTGTGTCTAAATTAAGAGTTCGCGAGATATTTATGTCACACCCACTCTCAACACGAGCCACATGCTCCTACAAATTCTGATGAAATCTCAAATCTCTTTAGCGGGAATGTCTACCTGTCATTGAATATGATTTACTTTATCATAACGATCTTAACTTTCTTCAAACACGACTTGAGTTTTACTTTTATCTTGATGGAAAATGTCATTAAAAATGTCATATAATGAACAGTCGTTGAAGAATTCACAAGAAAGGTCCATCAAATTTTTAAATATAGTTAAGTTTTCAACTACATAACATTAAAAAAAAAGTTCTGTATCTGTTTCATGATCATTTGTCAATCTAATAGGCAAAGGTGATCAGCCTCCTGTGCCTGACACACGCCATCGACTTGTTTTTGGTCTAAGGCCGGTTTCTTTACGATGTTTTTCTCCACCGTACAAATAGAAAGAAAGTCCATTGGTGCACAGCCAGGAATCGCACCTACGACCTCAGAGATGAGAGTCGCACGCTGAAGCCACTAGGCCAACACTGGTCTTAACTACATAATATTTAAGTTTATATTTTGGTCTATCGTCTTTAAGTTAATCACATTAATAATGAGAAATGGTAAAGTTCCCCGTATCACACTTAAGGTAACATGCTGGATACTAAAAACATACACCGGAGCAAGAAATCATAAGAATTAATCGTGCGAAAAAGAAAATTATAAAACGGCGGAAGTGGCTGCAAAGTGCAGTCTTAAAAGGTAACATCATTGGCCTTAAAACGGTTCTCGATTATATGTTACGTAAATCCCTCGGCAATACCTCTGCAATTCTATCTAAGTGCGTAACATTACATTAAAATCGAATAATACCGTGTTATTGCATTCAGACATACCTGTGCGGCACACTCCACGAGCGTGACGATGTGATGGGGGCGACTTATCACCGATTTTGGACCTTAACATTATCGCAAAACGCCTTGAATTTGACGCCGCCAATCTTACTATCTGCACTGACTGATGATAATCGATTTATATTAATTTCATGTTTTAAAATACAGTAGTTAATGTATTACAATAAATCTTATCAAGCGTATTTAAAACACTATAGTATGATATAACGGCTTCCATATTTAATTAAAAAATAAAAATGAATACAAAGAAAATTAATTCAAAATTAAAGAGTTTCTCCCTGTGGCAGTGTACTTTTAAAGCTGGCAGCATTTCCTCACTGTATTGCGATACTTATTCGTTCGATATTAATGCTAGTAGGTTATATATATTTTTAGCTGGCAGCACTAAAGTATTCTCAATCTGGAATCACTCATACAGTGTGCAGCGGATATAATGTGGCAATCGAATTGTTGGCACGCGCTTGTGGTGCGCACATACCTTTTATTTATCTGTGACAAGAAAGAATGTTAACATCACAAATTCTTTTAATTTACGTCACACTAAAATGCTCAGATGTATCACAACATATATAACAACTAAATATAAAGTCCCTCCCTCAAAAGCCGGCAACGCACCTACTAAAATGGGTGTCCATGAGCTGTGATGACTGCCCTTTTTGGGCTTCTTGTACGCTCTTGCCTTCTAGTATACTAGAAAAAAATTAAAATGTTATTACATACTACAATGTAAAACTGACTCTTCTAATTTCTCCTAATTTTCACCTAAATCTATTTATTTTTCAATTAATTATTCAATAATAAAATATAAAATTCGTAATAAAATATGATCTTCATAATATATATAATATAAATTGGAGTAAAGACTTTGATCTTATAATGAATCCTGCCAAGAGCCAAGTCATTATCATCGAGGGCCCTTTCTTTATTTCAAGGGTCAAATGGACTCAGCTCCCTGGCTGTTTACCTTGACGGCGTGGCCTTGGCTCAATTAATAAAGCCGCTAAAATCCTTGGTATTTTATTCGACCAAACGTTGTCCTGGGGTCACCGTGTAAAGGAAGTCAGCCGCAAACTATACGCCACTAATATGTTCTGAGACGTCTTTCTAATTACCTTCCTATTCGCACTAAAACTATATTAGCCCAATTCCTCTTCTACTTTATATACTCGATCACGCGGACTCATGCACCTCTGATATGAATGAAGAGTTTACCAAGATCGATCGCCTGCGGAATTTCTGCATACTTTTTATATTTGGTCTTAGGAAATATGATTGTGTCTAAATTCAGCAGGCAACTCGAGTGGCTATCTAATATATTCGACTCAGACGTGACGCTCAGGTCCTTAGAACTATATGTTACGCTCCTTCAATAGATGCTTATTGGAAATAACATCTCACAGCTCATCCTTCTTAGGCAATTCGTTCGTTTAGGATTTCCGCCATTATGTTATGGAATAGGCTGACCGACTTCATACTACCTACCTGCCTAACATCTTTAAAAACTCTTCTGCATAAACGTTTCTTAACCATATCCCAGCTTCCTCAATCATGCTATCAGCAATTCATGAGTCCGTGAGGTTAGGTTTTTAGTTTGATTTATTAATATTTTTTGAAGTGAATCTTCTTTGGCGCCATCTTCTTCTTGTCCCTACCACGGTTGATTCGAAGAGATTTGAAGCCATTAATAACAAAAATATATATAATAACGATAACAATGATAGTTATAATTCTATTACAATTCATGAGATTCTGTTATAATCTTAGTAGTAATAGGGTAAAATGAAATAATTGTATTATTTGTATTCATGTCTATAATAATAAAAGCCTTTTGTTAAACTTTATCTAATTTAACTTTATATAACCAATTCCTGGAAAGTTGCATACAGTAGATCATTTTACGAAAATTAAGGTCATGAAGAAGTTTTTATTATTATTTTAGATAAGATTTATTTTAAGGTTATTCTATATTTCTTTATAAGATTTGATTGTAGACTTCTTGCACTTTATCCGTCATATTTATTTTTTTAGCTTTTCCCTTACTAGGGTTGCCTGGAAGAGATCGCTTGTTAGCGATAAGGCCGACCGTTGCATCCCTTATAATTTTTATGTATTATGTTATTTGTTTTTGTACAAATGTAACGAAGTGTGAATAAATAAAAACTAAAATTCCCATAATGACTTATAAACAATATCGCCAACACATATGTATTTTTCTTACATAATGGACACGATTATATTATTACAAGCAATGATAATGCATATTTTCTCTTATCATATCAGTCCACAATAAACTCAATTACACAAATATATGTTCCTTTTTTAAATTGCCACATGACCGGTTGCTTGCGCATTATATTCATAAAAAACTCACCATGATTTTGACCTGAAACCATATAATCCCAGAAATGTGAAAATTAAAACAGCTATATACTTAGACACAAGCCAAAAATTGTATTTGTTTTCTTACAAACTAAAAAAGTTCGTTTCAGCAATGCGCAACGTTAAATCTTCTTTATTCCAATTTCAAAGCAAACATTGAAACACTAGTCATAATTTTTCAGGTCAGTTATTCTCTTCCTTCAAATTATATTATGTATGCAGTGAATCCATAAAGTGCATTATTCATTGCACAGATGGTATATTTGCTTTTATTTCGCAAACAAAGAGTTTTTCACGCCTTTGTCAACTCAAAAGTTTTCTCCTTTCTGCCGCCCGACCGACATTGTTTTCCCGCAGGCTCCACTCTTCCTAGCAATTTAAACATGGAACGTTCTGTACCTACTTTGCGATTCCTGTTAAATCGGATGTGTATGACTCGAATGTGCAATCCATTCACATTGCACATATTAGTTATTAAAATAGTTTCTACATATTTTTATAATTATAAAATAAATTTATAATAGCAATATTTACATGTATACATTTTATATCGAGCTTTCTGACTATACTAACCCATTTTGCCATATTAATCTAGCCCAAGCGCCTAATATCAGAAACAATGAAACACTTCCCGAATTCTGGCGCAATGACCTACTTTCCAAACCTCAACATAAGTATACCCATATTTATTGATTTTATGCTACAAGTGATCCTTTAACGTGCTTTTAATGCGAATAAATTTTAATTTAGTCTACTCTTTAATCTCACGTATTAACTGGTATTTAGATCGCTTATTTAATTCTGAAATACTATAAATATGTTTTAAGAAAGTCGTATCTTCATAAACTTTATAACTAATAATTACTATATATGGATTTGATAGTAGTATCAATAAGTAGTTATTACTGCGTTCCTCCCTAGTTCGAAAAAAACTAATAAATGAGTTACTAATTGTGTGTAAAATTTATCATTAATAATACTCATTATATTAAATCGTCTTTCGGTATTATAATCAGGAAAACATATCTATGTAACATAAAGGAAATCGTTGACTCGAATACCTATCACGCAAGACATTTTACACCTACAACAAATCGCTATTCAAGACTAATGATAGGTATTTTCTTGTTTTCGTCGCAATGTTTTAATTGCCTATTAAGACCTAAATAGAACCAACGTTATTAGTAATTAGCAAAATCTGTTAATATGTTATTTATTACCTAACATTATCCTAGTCCTAACTATTTTGACAATTGACATGAGCCAGCTAATTCGTCTACTGTGGTTCCCAATTCGTACTACATTCATTACATTGTCAAAAAGTTATGTTAAAATGCGCGGGAAATGTAATTATACCAAAGTATAAAGCACAGACCGAATGAATAGACTATAGAGCATTGTATTAAAATAATGGGAAACAATAGGGAATAAACTGTACCAGCACGTTACTACCGTGACAGAACAAAGATTTAATAACTCCCACTCATGATATTATATATTATAGCAAAGAGAATAATTGCCTTTTTTACTATAATAAAGTTTATAAAATATTTAATATTTTGACAGTTCACAAAACACAATTTGCGTTCATGACATGTTTCATGCGCCACGATTTTTGAAGAATACGGAAAATCTAAATTATAGTTATATTAAGCATGTATATTACAAGCTTAAAGCATGTAAATTAGTATAACTATAACGATAAGTTTAACTTTAATATATAATTCCTTTATACGCATATATAAAGCAAAGAAGAATAAAGAAAGCAAGGCTTAAATACAATGTACATATTTAAATAACACAAAGCTTAACGAAGCGTAATAAACGCATTTAACTTTTGACTTTTTAACTGTGTCATGTGCATCATAATAAAGTCTCATCAAAGTAATAAAAAGCTATTGTTATTCTTTAAAAAGTGAACTTGATTTCTTTTCACAATATAATTTATAAACTGGCGTTTGTCTATACACCAACGCTATATGAACTCGAACAGATGTCGCCTCGAACTTACTTCGCTCGGTTTTACGATTGGTCGAAGACCGTATTATATCATAGTATGTGTAAATTTAGTATGATATGTGTATTACCTGAAATCACTAAGATATTAAAAAAGGAACGTTTCAGTTTGACCTGTAAGTAGGTGATATTGTTCAATTAGATAAGCTGAAGATGAAGTTTAAAATTACTAAATTTACAATATAAAATATTTACAAGACCTAACTACATAAAAATAATAGTTATAACATTAAAAATAAAACTCAGTTTAATATTACTTATATGATAAAGTAATATTTTTAAAAATATAAAATAATCTTGCAGGTACTAGAAATAAATATACTGTTACGAGATGTATCAAGTATATCTTGATGTAACATTTCAATACCACATAACCTATAAAGTTGTAAATATCTGAAAATATTTTTAGGTGAATGACTCAGATGAAAACCTCTTTATACCCGTAGAATGTTAGATGAACTTTCGTTTATTGAAATGGACGTTATAAAAACAAAAGACTCAATACCCTAATGCTTTGATGTAAGAGTGCTTTTTGCATGGCATGTGCAATGAAAAGATTTTAAGAGCAAGCATCAATGGCTGTGCACACGCACACATACACACGAACACAGGGATCTGTTCCGGTCTCCATACAGCCTACAATGAACCGGAAGCTCGGCACGTGCTGGGCAATGATAAACCAAACCATTACCGGAAATACGGTATACGCATAATGCAAATGTTTTAAAAACTTAATAATCAAGTTTTTGTTCCGAAATTTTATAAAAGTGAAAGCCTTTTTGTTTAATTTACGTAATTAATGACTTACTGCTTCTGCTTAGGTTTTTCTATTATTTTGTCCTGGTAAAATGAAAAAGCGACCCCAAGGGGCTCTTTGATGCGGTCGTGTTTGTACTCCTCGAGATGATTTTAGTGGGTGCAGCTCACCCAGTTCTCTAAGTAGCCTGCCTGCCTGCCTGGAGTCGAGTCCCATATACCCGTAATATAATATATATGCGCAAATGTATTTCTTTAAATTTCTCTAACATAGCTTGGTAGAAAAAAAAATTCAACGGATGGATAAATGTAATAGATTTTGCAAATGCATTTTCGTTTGACAAACTACTATTTCAGTTTCTAATAAAAATAAATAATAAATATAATTTAAATAGTTTGTATGTCAAACTCACATTAAATTAAAAAATAAATATTTCACTTAGCTCAGAGGAAAATATTGTATGCTGATTTATATTCTAAACTCCACATCTCAGTGGGAGCAAGATCACTTAACCCGCGTCCTGTCGTTAGACATGAATAACATATTAAGATCAGTGATTTACAATGTATTGTTAGACAAAGCCTACTGACTAGTAAAAGTTTGTACACCTTACTTAATTGAATAACCAACTGTTAACATTTACCTTGAAGCGACTCTTACGTTCGATCTCCTTATTCCAGAAAACTCGCTTATTAGAGTCTTTCTACAGGCATGCGCTTGTAATCAGTAATTTCCTATAGTGGTTGCGATGCTAACTATTCCCCTATGGTCTTAAGCGTTTCCTTAATATCTCTTTCGATATAGTTATTTCTTGGATTGCGTGGTACAAAGACATAGAAGCGAGCTATCTCTGTTTTGATTAATATAGGAATATATAAAACGAGACAAAAATGATATCGAATTAAGTATTAAAATATATTATTGTATTGTTATATACCACATACATTACGTAGTACGGTAATTTGGTGTCTTCCAAGTTTCATTGTTAAGATAAATAAATATATCCCTAGCATTATCCAACAAAGTGAAGTTCATAAAACTCTTCAAAGATATAATTTACATCACGAATGGTGTTTTAATGTAAATTTAACTTGATATAATTACAAAGATCCACCCTGTCTTAAGTGTCGGTGTCGCTCACTTTCAGACAACTCGTTATTAAGGGAATATTTTAATAAGAAAATAGATAATTGTAATGAATTTCCGTTAGAAGGTTTTGTTAACATTAATATGACACAAATATTGAAAATCTTTTAATAGATGATGCTATCTGCAACAAATAATAATTTGGAAACATATGGCTTGATGTTTGTATGCATATAAAACTTCGATTAGATTGTATTTAAACATATTTTTATAAACATTGATACAATTTACTATAGCTTAAAAATATGCGAACAAATCATGGTGCAACGTAGAACTTATTGTCTGTTAAATTATTAAATATTGGAATATATGGCCATACACTAATTTATATTGATTACCTTGTATTTCTTCTGTATAATGTCATATTTATTTGTCGAACTAGGGCAAAAGACGCTTGACATTTAAAAATCGTCTTGTTTTGTACAATAATGTTTGACCTAAAATATTTCTTTTCGTAGCCTGCGAAAGGAACATGACAAATGTCACAAATATTACGCTCCAAATGTAGCATTTTACAATCACGTGCAGTTCCAGTACTTTTTTATACATTTCAAATTTAATAAATAGTTAACCTGCCTTTTATATTGGATACAATGTTTCTTTTACATCCATAATAGCACCTTGTCTCATGTTTTCAGTATGTTGAAAGACATATGATAAGATAGATAAATCCCTAATTACGTGACATGACGTTCGCGGGCATCATGTCAGCGGTCAACCGTCAACTGTCAGTTGTCAACTATATTCCGATTTGCATAAATTAGTAACCTGAGTCCTGACTGCATCCGCTATAAATGTATTACTGTAATACGTTCGTGTATAAAATACACTAAACAGTGCAATTTCCTATACTAAAAAAAATATGTGCGTGTACACACGTAAGAAGTAAAACTTCTTTATGTCCTTATTTTTCGAAAAATGATCTACTGTAGGTAGGCATCTTTACAGAAATTCGTTAAATAAAGTTAAATTAGATAAAGTTTAACATAAAGCTTGTATTATCATAGACGTGAATACAAATAATACAATTATTTACTTACCTTATTACTAAGATTATTACAGAATTTCATTAATTGTAATAGAAATATGACTATCATTGTTATCGTTATTATATAATAAAAAAAATATATATTTTGTTAATAATGGCTTCGAATCGACCGTGGTAGGGACAAGAAAAAGATGGCGTGTGACCGAAAAATGTGACGCGTAACTGAAAAATGTGACGGTAACTTTTTTCCAACGCCGATAAAGAAGTTTCAGTTGAAAAATATGTGCTAAATAATAATAATGACAAATATAACCGACTTTAAAATCCAATAAAAAGTGGATTTATTTAAATTAGTCATAAGTTAATTAGTTGATGATATTAACCAGAAGAAAAAATATATATAACACCAAATTCTTAGATATAGTTAGAGTATCCGTGCTTTAACACGCTTAAAAAAATAGAAACTTAAACTAGTCGCGTGTGGTTTCCCAACCTTTTACTTGAAACTGGCATAAAATCAAAACTATTGCCATAATATTAAAAAAAAATACTTAAACTAGGTACAACAAAATAATTCCGAAAGCTTCTAATCTTTGTTATTGCTTGTTAATACCAGTTCGAGAAACAACCAACATTATTCCTAGGGAATGCAATCCCGTCTCGAGATCGTAAATTCGAGATCCCGCGGGATTGATATTTCTAATCGATCGAGATCCCGTATAGTTTACAAAAAAAATTCACATGACTGAATACGATGAAAACTGCATGTTTGTGATAGTGAGGTTAATTAAAATAAAATATTATTTGAAAGAAAACAAAAGCATTTATCCTTTAATATTACTAACTTAACAACTAACAATTTTAGTTGCATGAACATAATCAAAACAAAAGTAGCTCAAGGAGATTAAAAAGTGATTGAAATTCGGGTGATTTTGAAAGTAACTTGTAAAAAAAGAGTATCTTCTGAAGTGTATTAAGAGTGCTATCTGCTAACCGGCATCTAATGCCCATTGCAATGTACCCTATGTAATGTGCAATGTCGTGTGAATCGTCCTGAGCGGATGTGTGTAGAATCGCTGACCATTGCAGCCCAATTCCGTCAATCTCGAACGGGATCTCGTCATATTATGCTTCGGGATTGATCCCGAAAAATTACACGGGATCTTGCGGGATCTCGATCTCGGGATCGGGGATCGGGATTGCATTCCCTAATTATTCTTCATTATTCTATTCTTTAAAAAAAACATAAAACCACAGACAATTTAATTATCTTCGATAAATCGTAACATAACCTACGAATTCGATTCACCGACTATTTAAAATTTTGGGGAATACGTAAAAAAAAGAAAAAAATAGGCTTATTTTGTTATTTAACTCAATATTTTGTCTTAATTTCAGGACTTACAATAAAAAAATAAATGCGTATAATATATGAACTATAAACAAAACAAAAAAGTATATATACTAAGGGCACTGACCGTTTCGCGCGTTTCTACGCAAATTAAAGTTCGCGTAAAAACTAATTAAAA
This sequence comes from Pieris brassicae, assembly GCF_905147105.1. Taxonomy (NCBI): domain Eukaryota; kingdom Metazoa; phylum Arthropoda; class Insecta; order Lepidoptera; family Pieridae; genus Pieris; species Pieris brassicae. The sequence continues at coordinate 4,552,943 of NC_059669.1, forward strand.
GTAGATGGGGTTACATTTATGGATATAGAGGTTTACTGAGAAGTGAAGTGCACATTTGAAGCATGTGTAAATCGTGGGAACGCACACCCCCTCACATAATATACGCTAGTGCAGCTGCAATCTCATGGGAAAAATAACAAGATGTGTCTCCTAGACTGTAATATTTCGGGTAAATAATTCTCATGCCAATTTATTTATCCCGAATTATAGCTTAAGACATGAATATTTTCTTAAATAGGCTACTTCTTTTCATTAATGTTACTGGCTTTCCTTAAACAGTGTATACAAAGGTATTATTTTATATATTAAGTTATTTTTACAGTCGCAACATAATAGTTTTAATACGATTATTTTCAATCTACTTTTACCATAATTTAAGATTTGTAAGTCTTTCCTCTCTACGTTCCTAAAATGTGGTGTAGGATGTGATAGAATACAAAATTGAAATACTGTTTATAGCAACACAATGTATAAGTACAACAAGGTCAGTTCTCAAATCAAGGGCGTAGAACAGACGAGAAGAACTGCCAATAACTTTCCGGCACTCTGTTTTCCAAGCTGTTTTATAAAATATCTATAGCCGCATCCATTAATCTATTTACAGCTTATGTCAAAAAATACAAACATGCTAGAATTGATTACTTGAAAGAATGATTACTACACAATATCGTTATTGTTAGATTAGTGTATATACCTAGTAGTTAAATTGACGACAAAAAAATATAAACATTTCATACAATTATCGTTTTCGGCGCCCTTTGTAAGGAAGTTAATGTTGCCATAAACGTTTAATGGTTATTTGTTTTGATTTAGTACGTGTACATATTGTTCTACCGCCTGCGAGGTTCATCACGTCACGAACTCTTCTGTGGCTTTTGTCAAGAATGGGCTAAAAAAGATACAAAGTGCAACTTATTTTATTATTATTATACTATAAATAAGTCGTAACCCAGTATGGAGCAAAATATGCTGATTTCTTTGATATTTTTTATGGCTTTTGGCCTCCTTAACTTCTTGCATCTTGATACATACATGGCAGTGAAGATAAATCAATGCACGGGAGTAACTAATGAAACAATATGGACTGTAATCTTTAAACATATGTGGGGAAATGAGGATCCCAAAAATATATATCAATACATTAGGTATATTCTTAGTCATAAAAGATGCTCCGCCGAGGTCATAGTCGGTGTTGAATACCAAGTAGGTTTGATAGAATACGTAAAGCCGCAAAAGTGATTTATTTCCAACCTAATATAACCAATGAATTATTAATATGTATAGAAGTATATACAAATAAAACCTTTTCTGAATAGTTAAGTGGAAAGTGCATTTAGCTTTCTAGATTGGAGGCTCAGAAGAGCCCATGGACACCCATTTTAGTAGGTGCGTTGCCGGCCTTTGAGGGAAGCGAATGCTCTTTTTAAAAGCAATTGGCGGTCGTATCTGCCAAGGAAAATCCCCACCGCTGGTTGATTTCACAGTTCGCGAGTTCGGAAAAGAAAATGTGTGTCGGACCCTGATAGACTTCAGGCCATCTAGGTGATACGGATGAAATTTAGCGTTAATACGGATCGTACGGTGATAAAACGATGCAGTAGGGATCAACCCAAACAACTCGGCAGAACACTCTTCATAGTACACTTTATAGAATACGCAAAGAGACGCAATATCTCCGCGTAGAGAGACAGAACCAAGCATACATTAGATATGGCAATTCGGGAGCAGTATTCCATATGAGGTCGTACTCGAGCCTTGTAGAGCTGCATACGTTGTACCTCAGAGAAGTACTGCTTAGCCCCAGTTTGGCGTTTTTTCCAAATGACTGGACACAAATAATAAGATTACGGTTTTACGTCGTTTTTTGAGTTGGATTAGTTAAAAATCAAGAAAAAAATTGTGTGTGCATTTTTCAAGTAAGGTTAGTTAGATTTATCAAGTTAGTTAGTAGGCTTTTTATTGCAGGCAGCAGCAGCAGCAAGCTGTATGCAGTTATGACAGTGTGTTAATAAAACTACTTCATGACAGGAGTTCTATGGAGGCGGCTCCAAAATTTAGGAATATATACTAAAACGGTCAGCGGCATCTTAAAGCTGATATGCATAACAAATCTTCGTGGCCATTAACATAACTACATTTAATTTACATCCAGTATTAGGTAACCGCATAATAACCTTTCTCACGACGGCTTATGAGGTAATACATAATGTTAATATCAAGAGTATCAAATTTATTGTCATATACACTTTTAAGACTATATAGAAGCGGCAAGTTATGTAAGGCAGTGAGACTAGTGGATTAGTGCATTTCTCAAGTTTGGGGACCCTTGTAACACTTACTAATAAAGCAAACCTACATGAGGAAATTGGAATGTCACATAACCAAAAAACGACGATGACGAAGAGATATGTTATAACAAACACTACTTTTAAATATATTTGTAGAATACATAAAAATTACGATACATAAGACGCCAAGTTCATCCAATATGAGTAATACTTATCATTCATCCTTCCCGATTTAACATTTCCCTTTTAAAAGAGGCCTAATACTTTAGGCAATTTCGTGGGTTGTGGTACTATCAGCATATTCACAATAATAATAATAATAAAAATATATATTTCCTACCCATACATATATAACACATAAATAGAAATTAAGTTAAAAACAAGACAACAGTTGTCAATTATTTTTATAAGCAAGTAATTTAGAATATTTTCTATTAATAATTAATTGTCAAATACACAGACTCAAATTAACAGATAAAAACTGTAATGTGTCACTCAAATAAAATTATAGTACATATATTAACAACCCATACAATAAATGCCACTGACAGAAAAAATATTGAATGACAATGAGCACATTGCCCGAAGAATGGATGGTTAATGGGACAAAAAAGTCCTGGAATGGAGATCAAGGACCAGTCAGCGAAGCGTTGGACGGCAACCTAGATGGACAGGTGACCTGGTGACGGTGGAGGATGGATTGGATTAAATGCAAAGCGCCATAAATTTAGGGCAGGGGACTATGTCCAGCAGTGGACGTCAACAGGCTGAAACGAACGTTACAATAAATAAAAATAAAATCTTATTATTTTTCTATATCTATTTTCGCCATGTTGCCAATACAATATTTACTCTTTCTTGCAAGTCCTATGACATAGATATAATTTTCCATTATCATTACCATCCTTTATTTATTCATATACAATATGTAGGCATGTTCGTCTAATATACTGGCGATTTTGCTGATAGTACGTCAGTTATAGGTCAGCTGTCGGTCTGTATGAGTTGCCAACTAGGTCGAAATCGCAATCGTCAATGATTGCCACCAGCGCCATTCACTACTGAAATATTTATCACTTCATAGTATTTAAATAGAAAAGGCTAAGAGATCACTCTATATATATTATATATTGATTTGGAATTTGAACAAAACTTCTCAATATTTAACATTTATTTTGCCTAATTTTTGGCAAATACCACTTTTTGGTAACAAGCTGGCAGAAATAAAAGGTTACGATTAGTAAGAAAGTAGTTTGTATGTTTATTTGAATAAAGCCTGTTTTGAATTGCTCCATCACTTGTTTAAATAACACCTTCCCGCTACGATAAGAATAAAGGTCTCTGATATCTTCAAAATAATAACCGTGAAACTAAACATTGGATTATAATTTATAGTACAGAACAGAAGGCTCAGCTAATGTTGGACATGGAAACTCAATGCCAGAGGGCTTGCGAGTGTGTCGGTCTTTTAATAATTGGTACGCTCATTCCTGGTGAACCCTAAACCGAATTGGTTCGGAAATAACGGTTGGTTCCTTCAGTGGGCAGTTGGTTGCACACAAAAACACTGTGATAGGATGTTATAAAACGTGATGTAGTGTATCCTGTGTGTTATCAATAGTAGATGGAAATAGCGTTTCCAAGGTGACACGGTTATGCCAGAGTTTATAACAAAACTATTATTAGAAAAACCAAAACTGACTTTAATATATTAAACTGACTTAAATAATCCAACAGTACAGTAAAAAAATCATTTTCTTTAGACAATAGTTGAAAATCATTCCTTTACAGTTCTTAAAGATTACGCATACTGAAATGTCTTTTTTAATATGTTCAATGCGCAATTACAATTATGTTTCGCTACGGTAGGAAATGATAGTAGGCCAATGTTAGTCAACCTACAAGGTTGCAGTTGTGGGGCTTATAACAGAATTATATTATCTACTAGACTAGATGCAGACATGAAATGTTTATTACAGATAACAAATTGAAAAAATATTCTTTGATCTTAGTTTTTTTCTGGAAAATTTGGGAAATGTTTAAATCAAAATAATTTTTAATGTTAAAATAGATTTATCTTTCTTTGTGTGCAATTAAAATTAGCTCCAACCATCTTACGATTAAGGCAAACGTGGTGAGGATACTTAAAACCCAGCGTGTGTCATCGTGTCAGGTCCAAAACGCTGATCACCTACTTGTCTATTTGACTAGTCGGGGTGGGGTATATTTTTTTTGCGAGAGTAATAATAATTATTTTATATTCGTTATGGATCCTAGACTTTGTTTGTTGACTTTGTTAGTTACCACATTGCCACGATCTGTTTAATTATTTCTAGAATATGTACGTGCCTTATACACATACATGCCAGTCAATTAATAGAAATAATTTAAATTTTCGTAAAATATGCCGAATATATTTATAATCTATTTCATTCTAATTTGAATTAAAACAGGTGAACTGAGTAAATTAATTTACGAAAAAGTGATTGCCGTTTTTTTTTTTAATTTCGAGCTCCGTTGAACACAGCTGTTTCTACAAAGACAAACCTTGGACATTTAATGATATTCATTGTACAATTACACACTGTGAAGATAATTTAAAGGAAATCGGATTAAAACGTGATTTGGATCACACCATATCACAATAATTATACAGTAGATAAAACATTTAAAGACAAGTTTTAGTGCTGAAACGTGTGTGTATATTTTTATAATTTAATGTATAGATACATTATAAAATTGAACATTTTAATTATTATTAAGAATAATTTAAGGAAAACACTTTTTAACGGATTGAAGCTATGTATTATAAGTTTATGATAATACATAGCATAATAAAAGATAATACTAAGAAAAATTAACTTTATAAAATTCTACCAAACAATGTCGCAAGTAGTCCTAATATTCTCGAAATAATAGTGATTACGTGCACGTGTTAAAGTGGTACAATTCTGATAAATTTAGACAGTAATTCTCTTGAAAAAGATCATTACAAACCTTTTATCCGTTTTACATTCCATATTCCTTGTACATACATTAACTTCAAGGAGATTTTTAATTTGCCTTAATAAAACGGAATTTGATGATATTTTTTATAACTCGATAATTGTTATAGAGTCAATTAAGATTTGTAAAAACACATATTTTATATATAAATATAAAACCTTGTATTGATAGTTGCAAAACAGATTATCATTAAAAAATGCCCTTGTGCAAGGCGTACATTTATACGCTCTTGAAACCTGTGATTTCATTCGTACTTAAGACAAAGGTAAGATCCACTCTATACAAAAAGATTTTTCATAATAACTGTTATTATTTCTATTATATTTTCTGTTATATACGCAAGGAGGGGATCATCTACTTATTTTCCTTTTGAGCAAATCTGCCTTATGACCAAGTGAACGGTTGGGAGCTTTAACCCAACACTTCAGTAACTTTTCATACAAATATTTATTGCATTAACATTATACTTTTTCAATAGACTGTCTATCTGTATCCTTCGTAAACCGTAAGCAATTTACCGCAATAAATCCTTACAGACGAAAATGCTCACGGCATAATATTATCAGGATGCATTTTCTCGAGTCGTTGACCGCAAATCGCAGACCTGTTGTGGTTCATTTGCAAATGAGATAACAGGTTACCTACATACGATATAAATATAAAAATATCTGGTGTGTTTAAAAGTACACAGTTACTGCCAAGTAGCCCAGGGAAAGTTTTGTCATTTCAAATGAACCCAAAAAAAAATTAATTATAATTCACTCTCGCACAATATCCAAAGATTATTATTACTGCATTTTAACACAAACAATGTCTATAATATTTAGTTCAAATATCATAATTATGAATTTTAACGTCAGAATAATATGGCTGGGTTTTAAAGCAGATGTTAAAGCATCGTTTTTGGATGTGTTTTACGGTTCTGTAATTTAATCAAGTCTTACTACAAATACATAATTTTTAAATGTGTCACCTAAGTATGTACTAGTTATAGAAATGATACGGCAGTTAATCTTTACACAGCGCCGTTAAAATTACACCTTTTAGCTTCGGTCTTCGATTTCCCATTTCTTTGAGTTAGATTATTATATGTGCAGTTACGTGATTAATTTTGTATATGACATTTCGACCGACAACATTTTTGCGTGTACTGGAAATATTTAACTAATCTTAAAAATACTCTAGAAATCAAATAAACTTCGTTGAGAACTTTCCTTTCCTTGAATCGAAATAACAAAACCTATCGAAGGAGTATTAGGAAATAAAATTACTCTAATATATGGTTCTATGTCCATTTGATAAATCAATGTGATACAGGGAGTATATGCCATATCGATAACTACAATACCATGGTTTCTGCTGTTTTCCAAAGCACTGAGCCTTTTGTCCGTAACATATACTATGCCATATATTAAGTCGTTTCCGAAACGATTTCTTTACATTGTTTTTATTTCACTATATCCTTTCAATTTGTATCGATCCAATAACGTCTAAGACATCAAGGACAAGTCTGATGCTCCTCATAAATGTCCTGTTGTGGCTTTACGACCACCGACGATATTAGTAGGTATTTGGTGGTGAAGATTTTTAACTAAACCTGTGGCCTACATTTTCAAAGACAGCTTACATTTTACGCTACATCTATTCAAGCGAGATTTTTGCGAATTCTCAATGTTGTAGTCTCATAGTAGTCTATACTTTTAAATGGAAAAAATGTGAATACATCATTTCAGTCTTCAGTATTTAGGTCAAATGTATACTCCTAAACTATTATAGATTCTAATTTCGAAATTCGTTAAACTTCATTTAGTCTTTTGCAAAAAAAGTATATAACTGGTGTCTTCAAGTTTGTTTTCATTGACAATCAGTATGTGATTTTTATGCAGATAGTAATATCTATTGGTTATTAACATATTATTTTATAATTAAGTTGTACCTGATATTTTAATTTGATATCTTACTTCCTGCTTCACGGCATAAACACCTGCATATAAATCTAGATTACTGGAACGAATTAAATGCATACGCCTACGCATTTATATGTTCTTTATCATTCTATATTAAGAAGCCAGGCTGGCTTAGAATGACTCCCGTATGTCAGTAAGCCTAAAATAAGCCCTACTGAGAGTCGTCTACTAAATTACCTGTAATACTGGAATATTGATTATTATTAAACTATATCTATAGAATATATAGAAAAAATAATGAATTTTTCATTATTATATACCTAGTCCATGATGTAGTCAAGTACAAATATTAATTTGTTAAAAATGCTAATTCTAACATGTTTCTGTTCTGTAATGTCTTCTAACTTCAGATAAAATCAATTCATGTGTTAGCGATTAACATCCATTTTGAGATATTTGTTTGTATATGTGAATAAATGCTGTTTTAAAACCAGTATTGTAGTAGGTAAAGTTAGCGTATAATTATTGTTATATTATATATTATTTAATATATAATTTAATATTTATTAGTGAGACGGCATCATTGATATTTTGTATGAAGCCCATTCGGCCACGAAGCAGACTTATTTCTGCCTTTGTTTTATCGATAGTATAATTACTTTTCTGTATCTGATATACGTTGAATTTACTCACACGATTTTCCATCACTTTGCACGTATGGAAGAAAATCTATTGATGCTCCACGACGAATGTGTTCGTGTCACAGGATAGAGAATACGCCTTACAAAGCTATCATTATTCAAGTGCTCGGCTATCGTGATATGGTATAGTAATCTATTGTAATGTATAGTAACTGCGCTCTGTGTTGTACCAAATAGTGCACTGAATTTTAAAGATGTTTTTCATTATCGTAGCAGACACAAGCACCGCATGCAATTATGATTCTTAGCAACTTGAAAACGTAGACGTATGGGAGGGGTGACATCCCCGCACATGTGCACTGAAATAGGTTTTTTATTCTGACTGTCGAGACATGAAAAATAAGAATTCACGTAAAAGAAACTTCTGTCTCATCATCATATCCGTCAGATTTCCTTTAAACGAAGCCGAGTGTTCACAAGCTAAGTCAAAGCCTAAGTAATTTTGGAGATCAACGTGTACAGACAAAATAAAACATTTTTTGTATTCAATTACTCATTCTTGTCAGTTATGTCAATTCATTGTATTGATGGCATTTTGATCGATTCGTGTAAAATGTAATTTATGATATAACTTATGAGCTTTGAAGATCGGACACATAGACATTCGTGGGACCTTCGGGTTTAGTAAATGCTATATGATTGTACAATACAAAACATTCTCGTAATTATACGATTGCGCTGGAGCGTTTCGCACGGTGTTGGTAACCTCCAAGGTCGACGGTAATCAATGGTGCCTATTAAGAGGGAACACGAGGTATGAGAAAACTTGAAAAAATATATATGCCTAGGCGACACGTAGTTCCCAAAAATCGGTAAAACTCTTATTTGAAATAGAGTTTTTTGAACTTTGTTTAGAGAGTCTATTTATTTTGTTTAGATTTCAATGAGTATAGAAAAATCCGGTCGTCTTAATGGATTACGCTAGACATATTTTATAAATGCATGCAAAAACTAATCATCTTTAATAATTAGATTTTAACGCGCTAGTTAAGAAGATATAACACCGTCTTCGTATACAACATAATTCGCTTCATTTCAATGGAACTATAGCAACATAAAGCTATACAAATAAAAGAAATGCGCCTTAGGACTGATTCATCGTTACAAATCAATCCTAATTTCCTTCAGGTATGTGGAAATATACTAAAAATATACGTCAAGACATCCGTATTGTATGGCGTGGTCAGAAACTTTGACATATGATGTAATTTGAAGATGTAATCATCCTTATTGGGTCCTAACTACGCGCTTACAAATTTACATTATTTTCTGAGACAATTCTACAGAATAGGTTTAAACACGACACTCTAGAAACAAAGCCAACAGCAAACTAAAGTTTAATCAAGGATCTTGGTGCAGTTTAATGGCCCATAAGTTGATACCGTTTGCTCGGCAGGAAGTTTTAATCAAGCTGTTCAAACATTTAGTTATCAATGGAGCATAAGTGGAATGGAAAGCGAACTGAACGTGACTACGACGCTGCGGTTCGGCCCCGTTGGGGCAATATGTAACGGTGACTTACCGTGACACTTAAATATACGTATGGCATACTTCTACATTTGAAAACGATTGGCTTGCATCTTGTAATTATTTATCGTGTAATCTTTGTCAATCAATATATCTTTAATTGATATATTATATAAGAAAAAGTATAAGCCCAAAAGAGTCATTGTAACAGTACCCTTAACACAAAGTTAACGACAGTTTCGCCATGTATTCGTTTAGGTTAATATGACAGCTCGATTCGATATGATATGACGGATCGATTTTCCATACTATTGTCTAGTTTACTAAAGTACTTTTGCTAAATGTATGTTCGTGTTTCTGTTTATTTCTAATAAATTGCTCGTCTTTTCCATATAGAATTTGTTGTTCATTTTAAGTATTGTTCGTGATAAAGTTGTATGATTTAATGCTTCGTACTTCTCTTTAAATAAAACTTATAATTAACCTCTTAATGATAATAATTTATTATTAGACTCCTGGATGTAGTTAGGTCAAACGATCGCTGACCATTTTAATCTTCACTTCCGGGCGTGTGTTTCGCTCATTCTTATACCTAACGTTCGAGCATTAAATTAAATCGCTGCACGTATAATACAATGAACATTAAACTATTAAGGAAACGCTGTGAATATTCAAAAAGTTTCCTACAGAATAAAATTAATTAAAAGTGAAATAATTAGAGTGTGGGAGGCCGTTACAGCGGCGCTACTAACAAGGACCTTTCGACCTGTTTTACTCCGACATCCATTCAACCTACAAACTTTTCTATTTAAAGCTATTCATCTTGTTTTATTTTTGTTTTCCACGTATATTGTCTTTGAAAGTAAACGATACAAGTGCTATACAAATCATACGATAATACATATTCAAATTTCGAACGTCAAAATAAGATATTACAACACGTCAAATCGAGAGTTGCCAAATGGGATTTCAACATATTATACATACAGGCTAGTAACAAACGTCACTGATGATAATTGACTATACAACAATGAAGTAATGCTATTACAGTGATAAATGTGTGTATCAAGTAATATTTCGTTAGACTTGAGCGGTTATTCACATCAAGATGACAAACACGTCATTTTAAGCGGTGAATCCCATCGAGTGATAATATGAGGATATTATTAAACTGATGAATTTTACACAAACAATTTTTTTACTTACTTTTGCGTTATCTTCATGCTCTGATTTAATTAAATACGTCTCGTTTTAGTTGTACAAGCAAACGTGCTATTTGTTTCTAAACAAGGGTAATTTTAACCCCCATACATTATGTAAACGTGAACAATTTTTTTTTTTTTTTTTTTAATTAAACCTACAACATCAAAAAATCCAGTCCCCTTGCAAGCCACAGAATCCTATCCGATGATGAGGACAATGGCGAAATTTTATTCAAAATACAGATTTTAATTAATTTTATGGAAATGTTAGAGAACGAACTAAACCTTAAGTTTAGTTCGATTACGAATTTCCGCCTGGTTCCTTTGTGATCTCTTCTTTAAGTTACTTAGAAATCAATTCCTATGCTTTAAGAGAGCTAAGAAAACGCCTATGTTTTCCAACAAGTTATATAAGTTAAAGGCAATTTAGTGGAAATAATCTTATAAAAATAATATCGATTTTCTTCTCGAATTTTAAATTCCATCTAACGGAATTACGTCGAGTTACCAATTACCCCATATATGTGGAATATGTGTTATTTTTAAGCGTAGGTGTTTCACCGTCTATTTCAATTACGTTTTTTAATTGTTTTAAACTGATTTCCAGCATTGCGTTGTTTAGATTCACACATATTAAGTAAAACATTGCACATAGCTACAAACTTCACGTTCCTAGTAGTAATTAAACTACGTCATGGCGATAACAATGAAACAAATCTTTGAAACTGTACCTTGCACGTGCCGTATACGGTGATAAACTAAAATATAGTAGGTAATGTCAACGACACAGTTATATAACATGAAGTAATATTTTATATGACATTTTTATAGTCCCTTTGTAATATTGAGTTTTTAACCTACCATACGCGTACATATGACACGAAGTTGAAAGCATTTTTTAACTGGTAAAGCATTTTTTAACTGGTACCCACGGGGTATCGTTAATAGGACATATAAAACTTTAATATGTTTTTATTCTAATAATCAAAAGTACGATGACTGTAAATATAACAATACCTATTTACGCCTGGCAACTCTAACGTTGCGAATGGCTGCGAGCAAGCCAGAGAATTATTAACACTTCCTTTAAAATTACGTAAAATTCATTTTAAAAATATTAGTTGCACTAATATGAGCAAATTAATTGTACAAAAATGTATTACTGGTAATGGTATCGGTAATTGCACCGGATATTTATAAGGCAACCAATCGCTAACCCATTGGGTATTTCCTCAAAATTGTTTATTAATATTTATAACATTAATTACATTAAAAAAAGTAACTGAGAAATCAAGATTTTTAGTACTATAATTATTTTTATATTACAATTTTACTTGAATATTTAATACACGGAACTACGCCCTTCATCTAACATCGATTCTGACATTAGAATTTTAAGAAACTAAGTACTTGGCGGTTAGGAACTAAAACAAGGCAAATATAGAGAGTTTTATATAAATGTATGGTTAATTGGACTATGTTTGTTTATAAATAATAAATAACCAAATATAGGGATAAAGCAGAACATAGACACGGAAACTGCCATGCAATTACATAAATAAATCTGTTTTTTTCCGAATCTCTTTACGTCGCTTTCATAATAAACTTTGAATACATTGCTAACACAAGGCTATGTTCCTGTTTATTCACTAACAAAAATATTACTACCTAGGAAAAACAGGTGTTTAGAAAGACAATGGACACGTGCAGTTTGGACTACGAATATCGCATACAATTTTGTGCAAATACAGACCGATCCTTCAGTTCACCAATCACCATATAAATCTTACACCCCCTGAAATCAGCATACACTTTATATAGTAATAATAACAATTCAATAGCTTATGAATTCAGCTATTGACTACGCAGACGCGAGGAAACAAAATTACCTTGATAAAACAATCGAATGTTTTTCCGCGCCGTATCAAACATTTATCTAAAACGTCGGATATGGAAAATGAGATGGAATCCGTTAGGTATCATTGTTCTCATCTCGACGCGCTGGCTCGTGACTTCATTTGAATGCGTTTGTTGTCTCTCTTAATTCCAGTCATAATCGTTTTATACAGCTGAATCTGTGCTCTGGTTTAAAACATTCGCGTTTCATTAATCCCATTACGATCTTGCGGAAGCCGTACAAAAATCCCAAATGTATTACTAGATGCCGCCGATCGAACACAATAAAAAACATCAATTTGTGATCGTGGATTTATATAAAGTTATGTTGCAACTAATTTATATTGTCAGCCGCCAATGTTATGTATATATTTTAATTAATAAATGTGTTGATGTTCCTGTAACTGTTATAGTATTTTTTACACCACAGTCAATCTAATGGCTACTTGGTTGATGTAAGTTAAATAATACTTCATTAATTTTGGGGCACACAGCGTTATTCTTATAAGAACTGTATGATATTTTCTAAAAGACGAAGAACAATCTTGACAGTGACAAGCTAATGTACTAAAGTCAATAACAATGATCTGCCATATTAGTTTTCCTCAAACACTAAAATTTCTTTGGTCAAAACTTCTTATTTAACCGCGACTTAAAGTATGATTTCACTAGCTTTCTTGTATATTTAAAATCGTTTATGTTTTGTTACCTTACGACGTAATGATATTGAAATATATTTTATGACATCTAAATTTACCAGCTATAAATAAATGCCCGATTAGCTAACGACTGCATTAAGCTTACTTAACGTCTTAGTAATTGTTAACACGTAATGAACAACATTATTCGGTAAATATAGGGGCAACTCTAGTGTAATTACCATAATCAGCACGTGTCTAGGAAGATGAAGGTGGAAGTCCTCATCTTTCATAATTACGTGAGGGGAGATACGGAAATTGCCATCCGCTATTATCTAGTATTCGCTCGTAAATATTTACATTTAGCTATATTATCATCTTTTGTTTCAGATTTTAACCCGGGACGTTCATTGAAACTTAACGGATTATATTCAGCCTATATAAAACGTAAGTAGTATCTTATTGTAAAGAGGTTCCTAATTCATATTTGTATTATGTCTCATTACTCGAATTGGAAAGGACCAGACAGGGTCTGATTATGTGGTCCTGGAATATGGGAGCGTTTTGGGTATATTATAGTAACTTGCTTATGCTTTCGTTAAAAGAGAATAATGATCTTGAAGTTATCACGAAGATTCTGACTGTCATAGTTTTATAAATTCTTAATAATGCATTTCGTAGCCAGTTATAGATGTTTGACAAAATTACTTATTTTATGTTCTCACATCTATGTTTTCAATCTTCATTATTATAAAATATAAATACATTATTTTAAAACAGGTGGATTTGTGAGCTCAGATAAAAATAGAAAAATTCAGGGCCTAAAAGAATAGCCAATAGAATGTTAGTATATGTCTAGTAAAAAAACGTGAACAACATAATAACAGTTTTGTAGTAATAAATGTGTAATACAATTATGCCATTTGAAAATTCTACAGTTTGATAAAAGTTTTAGCTATTATTAACATTCGTTTATCATATGTTTTTTTTTAAACAAGCGCTAAAAATCGCGTACATTTTTGAATATTTAAAATCGAAGAGCTTCCCGTAATCTGTTATTTCTAAAAGCGATACTGATCCCGTCGTCTTTGTATGGAAGTTCCTTGGGATCGCGCGTTCCAAAACCACAATATCGTTGTCTCTATAGAAACCGTCACTAGAGTAGAGTACCGTCACTGTATTCTACAAGCTGATAGGAAGCATTAAATAAACGGAACCTCTCGAGATGCTACTGATCTTAAGCTAAATAAATGTATTTGTTTCGAATTTCATAAATTTTAGATCGACCCGTTACTCTGGTCATTGCATAAATTAACGGTTCACACTACATATGTAATGAATGCAACACACTGGTATAGTTAAATAATATGTATGTATTTGCATGATAATTTTAACTAGGGCAGAGAATTAAAACCACTGTGATGTGTTAGGTACACATAGCGAACATAAGGGTATGAAATATACCCTTATATTTAACTTAACTCCAGCGCTGGTATCTATTAAGAATAATTGTGATCACAACTTGTTGAGTTTTTGCGAATTTTTGATTACAAAGTACCAACAGAATTTCTGCACTGGCTATGCGCATACGTATATTTATATATATGTGTCTTCTGCGGATAATTCCAACACCACAATATCTAGCTTTCGTATTCGACTAGGGCAATGTGGAATTAGTGTCTACAATGTTAATAATTATGCATCATTGTTTAATTATTGTGGTGATTCTCTGATAATTTTGTTTGACTCCATTTCATGGTTTACCTACCATTAAACTTAAAGTAGTTGTATATGGTGCTTACCAAACAGAATGATCAAATCAAAAAGATACAAAAAACGTACCGAAAGATTTCGTAGAAAGTTAGAGAAAGTTCATCTTTTTATGATTAAATATTTATGTAAATTATATTGGACAATATTTTTATATATTCAATAGAAAATTATTCCTCACATATATATTTTGGATTAAAAGTAGTTCTTGTCATACAGTTCGTTCATTCAGTCTTAAACTTCTTAAATCCCAAATTGGAATGAAATCGGAATCTCATACAAATACGCACTGTAGATATGTAAAATACCCTGTTTTAAAAAAAGATATAATACCACTAATTTATTTTAAATATATGTGTGCCCAAAATACGATATCAAATACGATTCTCAATCAGCATAAAATCTCTCTATTATGGTAAATTATATACGGGAACCACTTTTATCTTTTAAGGTAACTTTGATTAAATAAAATACAATTTTGAATGTACCGCTAGTAAATTTAAAGCTTTTATATTTGTAACTCAGTAGGTTAGTGCTCTAGCAATCTCAATAGCTACAAGTCATCGACGTATACGGACGTGTCTAAGGACATGTTCAGTATGGAACTAACACCGTAATAAAATCAGTCAAGTTTCTATCTCTGTTTTATCTAGTTACATAGCTATAGTTTGGAACCGTACATTTAAGATATAAGTATATGATTCATATCTATACTTAAAAAAAAGTCTTAAGTAGCTAATATTTATTTTATTCTTCAAAACTCTAAAGCCGTACCTGTCAAAGTAGAATAGACATACAAAATATCGTGTATTGTTCAAAACCTTATCTATACAAAAATGCATAATCATCTGATAAGTAGTAAAGCCGGAAGGGCTTTGCAATTTATTAGGCAGGATAAACAAATATAATTTCATATTTTCTATATGCATCTAACAACGATAAGGTTAAGGATAATGTTCTAAAATCCAATTAAATTTATTCAAATATCTACTCTGATATAACTCGTTTGGATGTGCCTAAGGACGAATAGAGAAAGTAGTTATTACAGAAGATTTTAAGGCTTTCACCTGACTTCGACCTCAAGTTGACTTTGCTCATCATGATAGTGATGCTAATTTAAAGCTCAATACTGGTAATGCATAAATAAAATATTGTATCAAAAGCATAATATGTGGTAAGGATAACCGTGTCAAAGTTCTACTTTGCAGTGTGCGTGCCTCACTTGATCTATTGATCTACACTTGAAACAAGTATTTCGAAAATGTGTCGGATTTATTTCTTGCCATGCTTAAAACGGGAGAAGAATTTGTTATAGGTGATAAAGATTTAGAACTATGATATAATCTAATTTTTTGCCAAACTAGCACAGATAGTTTGAAAATTAAATACCTTTATCGGCAGGCTAATATTACGAAACAAGTGATAAATAAAATGTAGGCTAACGACGAGGTCAAAGATAAAGCGAACATTATCGAAGCCATCCCAATAAAAACAAAAGTAGTAAGACAAGTTCATCAACTACTTGGCCGATCATGTTGAGGATCCGTTTGCAATGACCTCGTATTTAAATATAGGAAACCACACCGAAGAAAAACCCGATTCTGCACCTGTTTACAACTAATCAGCTTACACTTTCATCCATCGAATTAAAAATGTTGAGACATAACTAGGTCAACTTTTTATTATGTATCAGTGTCTGATTACAAATGAACCATTCGCTCTGAACCAATAATCCTTCCTGATTCACATTTAAAACTGATATTATATTTTTCGGATTAACTTATAAGTTGTAATTTAGGATACATTAACATGAATATATATCATGTTTATCAATTTATAGATTTAACAAATTCTGCTGTTTAAAAGCAAGAACGTTTTTTTTTGCATTTATTGTATTAGTAATATAGTTAGATTTTTTATTAGAAACATTAAATGCATTACGGTACAGTAATGTATTAATACAATAATTCTGCTGTACTGCGCGGAGGTCGTTGGCCGACAAAGTCAAAAATAACAAGCAAAGTTAACTGCGCGATTCTGAACGCAGAAACCGTGCAAAAAGTCGTCGAACCGACTGATGCTGACGCGATCCTACTCTTCGCAGTATTAAAGCATATTTAAATATAAGTTTTTTCTTTGGTTAAAAATATAATGTCATCTATCTGGTTTATTCATTGTTAAAAAAATCTCTAAAAGTGTCTATTAGTCATTTAGGGCAAACTCTGGTTCGACCCCAAGTTGATAAAGTTATATTCGAACGGAACTGTCCTAAGTTTATAAATTTACTCTACACTATTAAGTAAAAACAATGTTACTAGAAAATATTAAATATATTTTAAAGGTAATTTAGATGTAAGAAGCTGTATGCCGAATCTAACGAGCATCAATTTGTACCGTACTTCATTCAAGATGTGAAAGGTCTGTAACGTCTATAAGGGCAGCGTGGCGACATTTTGTCTGTATACTCTTTATACTGCTTCTCCCCCCCGCCCCGCACCTCTATAGTCGAGCACCGTTATTGAATTCTAATATAGGTTGTCTGGTACTGAACTGCTTATTAAAGTGGTTTAAGTATCGCTACGAGTTACGATGCATAATAAATTTCGAAAATTAGCGTTGATGCTCGTAGTTTTTGCTTTGCCTTTAATTTTAAGTTTAAAATAAACAGACCTTATCGATTTTTCTATCATGAACCTTACTGGGAATCGGCGCTTACTTCAATCAATAATAAATTCGAGTTTTGGTTCTCTCTGGCTCAAAAATATTTAATATTTAAAAAAATCTGATTGTGTGTTTTTATCATTTCAGGTTGTGCTCATAATGCTGCGGTCAAATGAAAGTGTCAGATAGTGGACCCATCGCAACGCAGCATGGGTGCAAATATGGGCAAAAATTCGAGCCTGCTCGACGCGCTGCCATCCGCGCAAGGCACTTTACACGTGGTTATGCTCGGACTTGACTCCGCGGGAAAAACTACCGCCCTATACAGACTCAAATTCGATCAATATCTGAACACAGTCCCCACAATTGGCTTTAACTGCGAGAAAGTTAAAGGAACCATTGGAAAGTCAAAGGGTGTCAACTTTCTTGTGTGGGATGTCGGTGGTCAGGAAAAACTGCGGCCTCTGTGGAAATCTTATACGAGGTGCACAGACGGTATAATATTTGTTTTAGATTCAGTAGATGTAGAGCGAATGGAGGAAGCTAAAATGGAACTTATACGAACCGCAAAGTCTCCAGATAACACGGGTGTGCCAATACTTGTATTAGCCAATAAGCAGGATTTGCCAGGGGCAAAGGAACCACGAGAGCTGGAGAAACTGTTAGGACTTCATGAATTAGTTTCCTCCCCTCACGGATCGAGAGATGCACACTCATGGCACGTCCAGCCAGCTTGCGCTATAACTGGAGAAGGTCTACACGAAGGATTGGACGCGTTATATGAAATGATACTCAAGAGGAGAAAACTTGCGAAATTACAAAAAAAGCGGGTTAGATAAACTACTTGTACAGCAAAGGCTATATGGTTAAAGTTTATCAATATATTGAACGAATAAGCATTTCATACCAACGTGGTATGAATACGCTAACCATGTCCACGGTAGGAACACCAAATATTGTTTTTACTATAGATGTGTAACGTCTTATGAAAATATTCCATCATAATGTTGCTCAAGTTATATTGAACATTTTGAAGGAAACGAATATTTTGATAAATTAATATAGAAACTAGTCATTTTCTTTTGAAAATAGCTAGATAGGACATGAGGAAGCTCATGAGGTTTAATTTAATTTTGTGTCATGATTGTAGGACTGATTATGTAATCCCCAAATACAAGCTAACTAGATAAGAAAAGGTGTTAGTTAATTTGGCTCACAAAATTGTGTGGGACCATTAATAACAGACTAAAATAATTTTTAATAATATAAAAACCAATAATATTAGTCAAGGATTTAGATATAGCAAGTTGAGTTAGATGGCTTTTGCGATAAATGTTTCGTTGTGTTGCGATTAAATAATGTGAATGATTTCTATGCAGCATAGAGGACAAGATCTTCGAAACAAAATGTGCGCCTAATTTATGCAGATCAATCACATTAATTTGTTTACAGATTTTTAGAAAGATGCATTGTAGTTAATGTTATAAAAAAAATATTGTTATTTATCTGTGTTATAAATCCTCAAAGGCTTATTTGTTGACCTGATCCGTCTTATTATTAATTCACTTAACGTTAAACGACTTATCTCGGTAATGTGTACCGAAATCGTTTTCTTCGAACTTTCTCCAACTCAGCTTTGATCCAAAAATATTACTTTTAAGATTTGTTTCTAATCTTTGGGCTTTATTGTAAGAGCTTTGGATGTTTTTTCTGTAACTCTTGTACATAAGGTGTACATATAGTTAGGAGCGTGTGAATTTTTATTACTAAACCTCTGATTGTTCTTGCATTATTTCACAACACTAATCATTTGAATATGTGAATTAAGTAAGTATTTATTTACTCTTAGAGCTATTAGGAGATATTAAGATTTATTATATTTAATAACGCTTCTACTATAATTTGTTGTAAGTCCCATGTAAATATGTAAATTCCGTAACCTGTAGTTATTCGTCAATACCAAGAAACCAAACATTTGTAAGTGTAGGTCATATTATATTTTGTTAAAAAGATTATTTTATTGACACTTGATGCATTATTATTGTATTGTTCGTACATTTAATGTTCTGTATACATATGGATTCCCTTAATAAAGTCTGTTTTTATTATTAGGATTTTATTTTATTATTCGCATGGATATTCTAAAATACTGTCTGAAAACAAATAATGTCCAAATATATTTACTCTTTCAAATACTTTGTTTAATAAATTACCTACTATTACGTATTATGCCACAAGTTCAAATATATGTTAGAAAATTCATAAATAATATTTTCCCAAATGCCTAATAAATAGTTTGAACAGTGTCAGTACATACTTGAGATTATCTACTTAAGCGTTGGAGATATTTAGCTGGATCTTCATTCTCAGTCCAGTCAGTAAAAAGCGCCAAATACTCTATTTCATCAGCAGTCAAGGACTCATGTTTCTTAAGATCACCCAAGTTCGAGCTGACTTTACTTCGTAAACAATTATTATGAACTCTTTTCTCTCGAATTACTTTTTGAGAACTTGAAGTTTTAGGACATCCAAAATCATGAGCACGAATTAATTGTGTTTCCAATCGGTTGAAAAGTCGTAGCTCTTTAGACGCTCTTTTAGCTTTTACCATTTTCTGGTTTTCCATCTGTTGATATTTTGACATAGCTCGACGTACTGTTTCACTGTGTATATTATCCAATCGATATGAGTAATCTACAAAAAAACTTTCAAGATGTTTAGCCACCGACACTATACCCATGTTCATTGGTTTATCTAAGAGAACTTTCTCGAAACAAAACTCTAAATGTAGCCGTAGTTTCAAGACGTCTAACGTACCAACGGAATCGTAAAACATTCCAAATAATATTCTATAAAACTTTGTTTTTAAGTGTGAACACTTTGCTTCATAAAACTGTAAATTTGTCTCAAACGTCTTCACCGAATTTAAGATAGACACACTATCTTGTTCAATAATATCTTTAAGACTTTGTAGGTTGTCTTTTAAATTTTGTATATATGGCGTTAAATGCGTTACATGCGTAAAATAATGTAATTGTTGATTCTCCATTGTATCGAAAACTCGTACTAGATCTTGAGGATAAGTGAAGTACAGTACAGGTTTTATTGGCTGCCCGAAACAAATACTACGTAATTTTGCAAATATTATCGCAAATGTATCTTCATCGTGGGACTCACCATAGTCAAAACCTTTAGCTTCAATTTCTACCGATCTGGCAAACTCTCTATTATTTAAACGCCATGTTGGAGGAGATAAGTAGTATAAAAATCTGCCATACTTTTGTTGCTGACTATATTGATAATCTAAACTTATTATACGAGACTTAATGCTGAACATTTCATTAGCTAAATTATATAGTTCATTTATTTTTGAGTCAACGTTTTGCTCTAGTTGTTCCCATTTTGTTAAAAGAGACATGGAATTGCGATAATCTTCGGATATATATGTGTCGAAATAATTCACCTGGCTTAAAACTCGTCGTGTACTCAGATCGTAAATATGTTCCTCATTCCTTTTATTGATATTAATATTTAAAATGCAATCTTTCTTGTAAGCAATCTCATGTTGTCTTCTTATATAATCATCATAAAAAAGTTTCAAGGATTTGAAGACAGGGTCTTTAAAATTTAAAGGACGACCATTAGCACATTTGTAGAAATATGTATCTGTATCTGTTATGGTTTTTATTTTCACAAATGATTCAATATGGGATAAGTTTTCTAAATTCCGGCTATAAATTTTCTGTTTATCATATATACTGATTGCAGTACGTTTCTTAAATCGTATACTGTCTTGCTTTTTCATAAATAATTTAAAAGGTAATAAAACATTTGTTCGTTTTAATTTACGCACGGGCATTATTTCTTCTTTTGGTATATTCAATTTACTAGGATTTTTATTGGCGAATAATGTAACGGGACATCTTATTGTTTTTTCGTGCTTTAATGTGTCTAAAACTTCATATTTATATTGCAGCGGCCTTTTTACTTCTTTGGCCACGGAAGAACGATATTTAGCCTTCATATTCCACAATCTTTGTAACAAAATACAACAATTAAAATCAGTATTATTTAAAAAAAACTACATTGAATAAAAAGCCATCGTGTTTTTATAGTTGCCAATTTAATAAATAGTTTACATGTGTTTAAAAAAATGTGAAATCATAAAATTGTATTAGGGAAAAATTGATTTACGAGGTACCCACTCAAACGAAGGTTTAACATACTTGTAGTACTCCTCCAAATAAGGTGCTGGATTAGTACCTTCACACCAATTGGTAAAGAAAAGCAGGCCTTCCCTTTCTTCTGGACTTATTCTATATTTCTTTTGTTTCGGTCTGTCTCCACTCGTAATTTGTGACTTTCTTTTTTGTGTAATTGCTAACGCAATTCTGCTTTTCTTATCTAAAAATTTCTTGAGTACTGGCCTTGTATAATTTGCTGGTGGTAAAAATGCTTTATTCATTGCATTTGTCATCTCTCTAAAAGCTCTTAACTCGCGCTGAGCTTTATATGCATTAGTCATAGTTTTTAAGTCTTGCGCAAAGAAATCGCTTCGTGCTTGATTGACTATTTTAAAGTCCAGAGAATCTAACCGCAAGTTGTAATCTTCATACATTACTTCTAATATTTTCATAGGATCTTGTATACTTTGGTGGCCTTCCTCACACTTACCGAAAACTTGTTCATACACATATTCAATACATATACGAAGTTTTAATGTAGTTGGACTTGCTACGCTATCGTAAAATGTGGTACTTAAGATTCTGAAGAATTTATCTCTTAAATAATTTTCATTGAATGTTTCTCTTGCTATTTCGTTGTTGATAAAATTAATGTAGTACTGAAAATGATCAAGTTCTTGTTTCGTCACTTGTTTCAATTGCTTTATACGATCTTGTAAAATTCTAAATGGCGCATCGGTTTTTGAAAGTTGAATCAAGTATTCCCTGCTTTGTAATTCCATTATTCTGAATAAATACATCATCTGTTCAGGCCGTTTGAAATAAATGTTTGCGGGATAAGGATTTCGAAGCTCTTGCTTAGCTACTTCGATCATTTTATCAATATCCATAGTTTCTACTAAATCGTTATCCGTCACAAATTCGCCTGTTTCAAACTGTATTGATTGAATTCTATCTCTCAATGTTTCATCATATTTCTGTCTCCAAGAAAGAGGTGCAACAAATATTAAGTAGCTTCTGTAAATTTTTAAAACGCCTCTTATGGCATCAAATTTAAATAAAATATTATTTAATAGAGTTATTTTTGAAACGTAACCCAAAAACTCCGAGTTCTTTGCAACCAAGTCTGCAAATACTTTTTCTGTTTTACCTACCTTTGCACACGCGTTTTTATAATCTTCTGTCAAAAACTTTTGAAAGTTTTTAATGTGTTGCTTTAATTGTATAATAATTCTGTCATGCTCTTCAGTTTCCTCTGCCAAGCTTTGATCTATTTTTAATATTAAGTCTCTTCTGTATCCAATCTGCTGTCGATTCATCGCATAATTACGGATATTACTAACGTAAACCTTTATATCATCAAAACATCTTAAAGGGCGTCCTTCTATCACAGTATAGAACTCAGGGTGGATTTTCAAAACCGTTTCTACATCGTCAGGAGGCTCCTGTAAGTACAGTCGCTTAGATATATCCCTAGTAGCTGCAATCCTTAAATTGTCTTTCAGGTGGAGAGGTTGCGATAGACGTCGCTTGGATATTAACTTTTCATTCCGGTCACTATACTTTATGTAAGAGAGAAGTTTTTCAGATCTTGGAACTCCAAACGGCCGAGATGGTTTAATTTTACTTTCCTCTTTCTTGATAGATCTAACCCGATTAGTGTAGTAATGTTGTGTATTTGGAACATAACGGCGACGAAAGATAATGTCCAACGTTTTCAACGGGCGTATAGGTGCCCGCTCTTCCTTTAGACACGACATTTTTAAAAACTACTTATATCAAATATATATTTTAACAATTATTATTAAAAATTCCTCAATACATTACAAAATTGTTGATTTGTGTCTTTTAAATGACATTGCAATTGACAGATCTATAACATGATAGAAAATTAACATGCGATTTTGTTTAGTAATACTACAAGTAATTAAACTTCTTTGGGCGTGGTTGTGAGTTGTTCTTGTTCTGGGGTTTGTAACGTTCCATAGACTGTCATAGATGCAGTTTTAGTACAGTCCTCAGTATTCCAATCCGAAACAAGTAACCTTTTACGATCATTTAATTTAGGACAAATTTACTATACACCATGCATACGCAAGATTTAGATAGTTTATTCTAAAATATTTATTACATTTTTTTTGTAGTTTAATAATTAAACGATACTTAATGAAGATTTAATTTTTAAGAGGTCTTTTAGAGGAATCATATGCTGATTTCATGCGTTTATTTAATTTATCAACATTTTTTAGCAATTTGTTTGCCAACTTAGCCTTTATTATTTGTGAAACCCCTTCGCTGTATATTTCTTTTTCTATGACCTTAACATCATTTAAGTCGAATGCTGTTAAATCTATCATTATATTATTAAATTCTCTTTCAAGACAATACATCATTTCCAGAGAACTGAGATTAGTTTCATTGGGAGCAATTATTTCCTCAAAAGCAAATTCAACGTAGTTGAAAATCTGAAGGGCCGTCTTAGATGACACTAAATACTTAATGTTTTTATTAAGAAGTTTATAAAATGCATGTTGAAGCTCTAACTCTCTTGATACGTTGCATTTGATAATATCGTCGATTTCTCTTATCTGAAAACAAAATATAAAGTACGTTACACACGCATTGAGACAATCAGAGAAGAAAAGGGTATATGCCTATTGTAACAGAAATGTCTACAATTTTGATTTCCCAATAAACTGACTAAATAAAAACTATATCTACCAATATCTTAAATAGTATTATTACATAAATTACG
Organism: Pieris brassicae; assembly: GCF_905147105.1. Taxonomy (NCBI): domain Eukaryota; kingdom Metazoa; phylum Arthropoda; class Insecta; order Lepidoptera; family Pieridae; genus Pieris; species Pieris brassicae. Next base: position 4,577,418 of record NC_059669.1, read on the forward strand.
TGATAAACACCTGATAAATACTCTCTCTATACAAGGAAGTACAATAAATGCAAAAGAGGGAGACAATTCAGAAGGTGGATAGACGAGATAAAGGAAACATGTAGACAGGAACAGGACAGGACATGTGGCACAGTGTAGACAGGAATGGCGGGATTTGTCAAAAGAGGCCATACAGATACCTAAAAAGAGTGAGATGATAGAAATATAAACGTATTTAAGTGTAAAAGTATCTGAAATGAAACACAATTGTTATAAATACTCTATATAGTTATATTATACTGCTTAAGAATTAGGCAAGAAAGAATACCTTTTGTTGAATAAAGTTTAGTTCCATATCCATCAGAATTTTCAGACGTTGAACAGACATTAGAAACTGTTGCTTTTCCGCATTCAACTCCTCAGTCACCAGTAAGTAATTCAAATTCTGTTTCTCAAGAGTATTGAAAACATTAAGCAACTGAATAGGAGTTTCAAAATAAAGACACGGCTGGGCTAGTTGACTTAATCTTAGTTTAACAGCATTTATATCAATTTTTGAAAATATATTTGAATCAGATTCCAAAATATCTGCTTTATCGACTGGCTTTGGCACTGTTTCTCGCCACATAATAGGAGCTGCATTATATAAAAAAAATTGAAAGGAAACCATAATTTGTAATGTCTCTTCTATATATTGTAATTTAGATTTGAGTGTTGCGTATTCGTAATTAGCTGCTTTGTGTTCTTCAACTTGCTTAGTCAAATCTTTTGATAGGTTATCAGATTTTCTCATTATTGATATCGTTTTGTTATTATCGTGTGCTAAGAATTTATCAAAGCTATATTGATATTCATTAAAATGTTTCGAAGCTGTTTCATATATCTTACTCTCCGTTTCAATTTCTCTGTCTATTCGTAATATTTCGTCAGTTAAAAAGCCGCAAACCGTCCGTTTTAAGGCTATATTTCTTATGTCCTGTTTATATTTGAGTATAGATTTGTTTGGTCTGATGGGTCTTCCGTCAATCAAAGAGTAAAAATGTGGATCTGTATCAAGAATTGTACGTCTAACATCAGAACTAGCGCCGTCTATTAGAGGAAGCTTCACACTAGGTTGTTTATCTCTTTTAATAATTAGTTTCTTCTCCATTATACTGTTTCTGTTCTTTAGAAGATATATGAGTTTCTTTAGAAGAATCTGATTTTATTTCCACAAATTATATCAATATCTCTATGGAAACTGGTTGCTATACTGGATTGTATCGATCGAACTTTTCAACCGAACCGGAAAAAAGTAGCTGCTTAGTTTAATTTTATTTCGAAATTTAATAAAACATCCAATATAACTTAAGAAAAAAGTTTTATTAAAAAAAGCAGATAGACATGATCATTTTGTGCAATTACTCATGAAAATATTAACAAACTAAGCACATTCAAATTGTGACTTGCGAGTTAACAAGCTTAAGAAAACTTTATTTATATAATAAGGCAGACAAGTTCTGCGTTTCTATGAAGAAACATTGGAACTAGACAGTAAAAATTGGCAGAGTTCTGGTCGGTGGCGTCAAAGTTGTCTAAATATATAATTTCCTTAATGAATCAGATATTAGGTATATTTGGGACTGGAAAAGCTAGATGCGAAGATGCATGCGAAGGTTTTTTTTGTACTTAATTCGAGCATAAATCTTTGTTTATACAGTTTATAAAACGTTTAGGCTCTGTCATGAATATGAAATAATTTAATCGATAGTCCACGCTAATCTGAATTGCGTTTTTGTAATTTTGGCAAAACGCAAATAGGGAAATTCGCGATTTTTACTACGTTTTATACCGGCAATTGGTACCTATATTTATGATGTAGTGTATACTCAACGCTCAGAAAGACGCCCTGGTGCAAGATTATAATTATTATCAAAATCTTAATAATTACTCCACTCCAGGTACATATCTTCAACTAAACACTAAAGATTGTCAAGTATAGGTTAGCAACTTTTTAGTGATGCCTCTTATGCCTCCACTCTATGTATTACCAAAGCTCCTTTGAAAAAATAATTTTATTATTTTGTCTAAGTTTTAAAAGGTTGTGTTGAAGACACAATTATGCATCTAAGACCACCTTAACTTTAGTATTTATTAAACTTTGTTTTTTTACTACATGATCCGAGTCCGAGTTTGCGGATGACACAAGCTAATTTTCATTTCATGCCGGTTATTTCTAAATCACAGAAATAATTTACAGATAAAACATTAATCACTGGACGAACTACCACTCTGTTGTTCTTCTCTTTCTTCGTCTTCTGCGACTTCCTTCTTTACAAGTTCCCATGGCATTACTGGTAAGGGCTCCACAAACGAATCGTCTACCTTTAACTTGTACAAGAGTTTTGGAGTAAAGTGTGTTGGTAGCGGCCACACTTTTTCTGTAAATAAATGTATTTTATAAAGTTAAATTTTTGATAAAAAAGGATTATATATGAGTCTCCCCAGTGGCTATTTCGTATATGCCTTGCACATCTCAAAACGTAATTTTTTTTCCTTGAAAAACCTAACAAGGCGATTTTACAGAAAACAATTTTTCAACGGATTGAAGTTATGTGCTATTATAAACTTATAATTATTTAACATAATATTATTTTTTTTTTCAGTTGGTCACCGTACCGTACCGACCACGCACGCTGTAAAGCACGAGAAACGTCGTGAAATTTAAAAAAAAATAAGATTATGTAAAATAATTATAAGTTTACAATAATACATAACTTCAATCCTAATCCTAATCGATACTATTCCTAAAAGTAAAATAATAGATACATTTAGACAAAATAAAGCAAGAATGAATTTTTAAATAAAGAACTAAAACAGCGCGCCGTGAGCTTATTTGGTACTAACCGCAGGATTATCCAAGTAACATTTGAATAATTAAAAAAATCGTTTTGAAGAAGTTAGAAGTACCGGGTTCCAATTATGTAATATTGTAATAATCACCGAAATAGAAGGCGTAATCATCAACGCGTCGATGCAAATGAACGACGTGACGAAGATCCAGTATATGGTTCGACGCAAGTAAGAAATCCAACAGCGTAATCTCTGGTAACGCCTCCATTTTTGGGTCATTTGCGCTGAGACCCGTGAAGGAGAGCTGAAAAAGGTATTTTTTGAAGATTTCTTTAGCAACCGTTTCGTCGCGTAACGTTTGGTTAATTTCATCGTCCTCTGTCATGTGGAATGTTACAGATTTATAAAATAACTACCGGTATTTGTGTCTTTTGGTTATTTTTATTTATTATTATTATTACTTAGCTTATAAACTAAAAAAGGTGTGTATTAGCGACACAAACTACATGATATTCAGACAAAATCGCTTCAGGCGTGACCAAAAAAACTTGTATGAAAATGATCACGTGACTTAGCGTGAGCTAATGTCGTTCCCATTCTTGAACAAATTTATAGGCTATTTAACAATGATAATAGGTTGTTTGTGGAAGATAATATATGCAAAGTATAGATAATTCCCAATGTGTTTATAGTCTTGTATAATGAAACACGTTTTAGCAGTATCTGGTAGGCTAGTCTTAACGCATTAACCTATAAAGTTTAGTTTTGTTAAAAAGTATTGATTGTAAGTATTGTAAATGTTTACTTATACTTTTTATCTTAAATGTTCTTTTGTCTATTTCTGTCAAATTTTGTACACTATGATACAATGAGACAATTTACTACATTAGTTCAAACGGTCCAATTAGACTGATTAATAAAGTATATATAATCCACTGAATTGCGTAAAAAAACTTTTATTTATGAAAGGAAATACAAACGTACTTTCTCAATTATAATGTTAATTACGATCGTAAGTTAATCGAAGTAATTTAGCATCTAAGTTAATTATGATCAACCTCACCTCTTCATCGTCTTGGGCAAGGGCACACAATTTCCTTATTTTGTCGAGACAAATTTTCAATTGTTCTAAGTGTTCCGCTAGAGGACCGAACACGTCGAGCTTTCCAACAAGCGAAGGCGGGCGCGCCGTTATTGCACGCCAATCGTCAAATAAACGCTACAAAACATTGACTATAAAAAGTGAGGAAATTTCCACCCATAACTCATGTCTGGTACTGAAGTAATGATAATTCATAGTAATTATATAATCATAGGAGTAAATTTATACATGAAATAACCCAGTTATCATTTAACGTATTGACACAACCGCAAAATTATTTCAATTCCACAAAATGGTTGAGTAGTAAAAATGTTCAATTATCTTCTCAACAATCTACTAACCACCGTTATAGAATGATAAACAGTCAACATTTTTAAGCGCTTAAACATTTTTCTGTCAACTGGTTCTGAGGACTCCTCCAATAGTTTTATTCCTTCCATGTCTTCATCGTCAGTATTGGCTGCTTCTTCGTCCTGTTTTTTCATATACTCTATCCATTTTACTTCACGATTAAAAAGGAACCTTAAATGTCTGTGAACTGTGTCTTCCGAGCCCTGAGTGATACATACATTAATAAATTAGATCTAAAGTAAGAAGTCGGTCAATAAAGTGGGTCGAAGTTCTAACAATTCTTTATGTATTTCACTAATCTTGATTCGATGGAAAAGACTAAGTAAAACCTTATCATAAGAAATCATGGAGCAACATTCTTATGAATTGGGCAGTCTTAAAAAGGATATATTAGCCCTAGATTATATTACCACGACAATATTAAGTGTGTAATCTCCGAGCAACTTCGATCCAAGCGCATAATTTTTACTACGAGGCGTTCTACTTTTGATTTATAGTTATTTTAAGTTCCACCAACCTCAACTATATGTACAAAGTAACTGTCGTAAACCAGTAATAAGCCATAAACATTAATTTCGCAATAGGTAGAGTTCACATCATGTATCGTTTGTTCAAAGTGCTTTATTATTTCATCCTTTGGTAGGCAATGTTCTCCGGCGTATATCATACGTATTGCAAACGTTTTCTAAAGTTGATCCAAAGTAATTTAGTACTTTATGATAATCAAAAAAATGGAATGTTTGATAATCAACAACCACAAATAATATTTAGCGGTAAGTCTCGACTCTTAAATCTGAGCTAAATAATTTAGTCTTCCATAAATATAAAAACAAAAACTGTATCAGATTATAAGGAACAAATGCCTTGCCTGTTACAACTAGCTATTTGTAATAATTATCAATCAAGTCTTAAAGTATCTATCTTGATTGTTAGCAAAGTATCAATGTTAATTATGCTACCAATAAAATTACTTTTAAAACAAGTATACGAGTAAATTAAATTACTAAAGTACTTACCAATTTTTGTTTTTCATAATTTTCCTCCACAACATTTAGAACAGTCCTAATATCTAAATCTGGTAGCAATGCAGCCATATCGATAGAAATTTACATTATTTTATAGGTAACATTACAATGTTATGGAATGTAAACTAACGCAAGAATGCCGTTGCCATGGCAACTGGTTACACAGATCTTTAATTCATGGAGCATAGTCCATAGATAAGGTACTTAAGATTGTCAATTCGATCGTTGTGATCGAATTTAATTATAACACCAGCTGGGGGACAATGACTCTTTAAAAAAAATTGTAAAAAAAAATCAGCAAATTTTACAGTTTATTTGTAAAGTATAATATAATCTACAAGGTTGTATTGATCACAGTATTCACCTAAAGCACATAAACTAAGTCTAGACAATTTGTTCAAATGTTAATAGTAATTATTTCTATCATACTTATTCCATCGATTATTTCTATTATTTCTAAAATTATAATTCCTCGGTTTTGGTTTTTGCTTCATATGAGTATTCATATCTTTCATGTTGCTGAAATCTCTTGCTAAAAACTCTAACTCCTCTGGAATTTCCTGAAAATAGAATATACTTAATTTATATATTTACATACCACCAAATTATTAAATATTTGTTGTGATTGTTTTAAGTTCCTTAATATTTGTCATATGATGGAAGTACATAGTAGAACATAGTTAAAATAAAAGAAAACTACACCCCATAACTAAAATACTATATCAATATATACTAGTAGAAATTTATTTCATGAAAGTAATGTATTTATAAAAAAAACAACAGTATTGGTGACTGAGACTTTAAAATGACTGAAACCTTGTTGTAATCTGTCTGAGTATAATATACTACCTTAACTTGGGCTTAACACTTATGTTCAGCAATAACCAATATTTGGATCATAGTCAGGGTTTTTTAATTCCTAGCTAATTATTTCTATATAGATTAATCGTAAATAAAGAAAGGTGAAAAAAAATGCTTTTGAGCACATAAACTGTGAAAATATACTGATGCCAATTAGTAAATATATATAAATTTTTACAGTGGGAATTTATCGTCATATGCAAGTAAGTTAACCTTAAGTACCTTAAAACTTAGCTGAAATTTTATCCAAATTATTAAGCAATATATATTATGTAATGGGTAATATACATTTACAAATTATCAAGCTAGACCTTGTATGTCGAAATTAATATAATCTTGTTTTGCAAGAATTAAATGAGGTTTATTTGTATAAAGAGCTATTATCCTAAGCAATTACCTGCTTGGCTTCTTTTAATACAGCTATTATGTTGTGGGCATGGCGTCCTTCTTCAGTTGTAAGGAATGTGTAAGAAACACCTTTATTTTGTGAACGGCCAGTCCGCCCTATTCGGTGAATATAATCTTCTGAAGTATTTGGGAAATCATAGTTGATCACATGTGTAATTCCATCAACATCTGAAAAATTCCATAGGCATTCAATATTTTAATGAAATACTAATTTGAAAATCACAACAACACTAAATGACTAATAAAACCTATAGCTGATAGTCAACAGCAGAAGTGTATGATTCTCGTTTTGCCCAAACTTGTTCACAAATACTTATTAAAACAAGAATTATTGAAAAAATAACTAAGACCCACCTAATCCTCTCGCAGCCACATCTGTTGCAACCAGAATATTGGTTGTACCACTCCTGAATTTATTGATTATTACATCCCTTTGTACCTGTGACTTATCACCATGAATACCTACAGCAGGCCATTTATTTCTTCTCAATGAGAGTGTCAAATTATCTACAAACCTCTTAGTGTTTGTAAATACAAGAATTTTACCAAAACCTTGACCAGATATGTCATGCATTATTTCTTTCAGCCTGAAACAATAAAATATTGTAAAACACAAACTCATATACTCTACCATCCAGTCTGAAAAAAAAATTGTAATTTCAACCATTATTATGGAATAAATATTATTATATGGTAATTCTTTGGATTACTTCTGGTTAAAAAAAGAGGAAGGAACTATGATACATTATAATGACTTACTTATCCATTTTTTGTTCTTGTTCAAGAACATAGAAATTCTGCTTAATATTATGGTTTGCTGTTAAGTCAGTTGATCCCACATTAACTTGAACAAATTTTCCTAAATAATCTTTTGCAAGATATTTGACTTCTTTAGGCCATGTAGCTGAGAACATTAGTATTTGTCTTTCATAAGGTACCCCCTCAAGTGCTTTTCTTATTTGTGGCTCAAAACCCATATCCAACATTCTGTCAGCTTCATCCAATACAACATAGTTACATCTTGACAGATTGGTAACTTTACTATCAATGAAATCATTAAGTCGTCCTGGTGTTGCTATTAATATATCAACTCCATACTTTAACTCTTCCGCCTGCCTACTTCGGCTGACACCACCATAAATACACAACGAGCGAATTCCCAAAGACCTTTGAAATTCTTTTGCAACTTCTTCAATCTGACGGGCTAGTTCCCTTGTTGGGGCTATAATTAAAACTCTTGGACCCCTACCCCGTCTACCTTCAGTTTCTTTTAAATGAACAACTGCTGGTAGCAGATAAGCTAATGTTTTACCAGTTCCGGTTTGTGCAATGCCTACAAAATTTTTACCTGCCAATGCAATTGGCCAACCTTGAGACTGTATTACAGTTGGATTTGTAATGCCTTTCTCTTTCAACAATGTTTTTATGTACTCTGGAAATCCACATGTATCTATATCTCGAAAAGGACTGGGTATATCTTCACCATGAATTGTTATCTTATTTTCAATTATGTACTCTTCATCCGTTTTCTGTGCTGTATTAGTTGCATAAAATCTATTACTTATGTAGATTCGATTTTGATTTGAAGTCCATTTTGTAACAGCATGGTCACACGATATTGCAGACTGAATTATGTGTTTAAAAGTTGTGAAGTTCTTCACGCTAGGACACCATCTGAAAGAAGAATATGTTTCAGTAATTTGTATTAAATTGAAATTATGTCTTATTCAAAGTAGTACACTAATAAATTTAAAAAATACTTACAGAATTGAGAAATGATTTTGCCTCAAAAAATTTCTTGCTAAGTTATGAGCCATGACGTTTATTTTTACTTATTTATTGCAAAAAGAGCCCACTATTTCAATCGCCTGGTTTTCACTTAAAAGTCGATTTCATAGCTGATAGCGTATTATTTCTAAATAAGCACTTTTAAAAATGTTTGAGGTTACAAGTATAACCAAAAGTCAAAACCCAATCCACGGTGTCACAGATTACTTAGTTTTACAATTCAAAATTAATATTGCCAGCCACCTCAAATTTCTAATGTATTTTATTAAAAATAAGGTTAAGGTTATAACCACCAATTTGAAATAGATAATTGTATACATTTACACTAATATGTACTATAATTATAAGGAATGTAAAAAGGTCATGACAATCTTACAGGAAAATGCGTGGAATGGTTGTAAAAATGTAAAATGTTTTTAAGTAATGCAAAAGATCCTGATTATAAGAATATTGTCCAGGCAGTTAAATCTACAAATTACAAAAACTAAGGCTGTATAAATTTAACAAATCAAAAGTGAACTCGGTAGTTTATTTTTAAACTTTTTTATAATACTGTGAAGGAAGGTCTGTGCTGCTCTTCTTCCGACCCAAAGGGCGGATCCTCGACAAGTCTAAAGACTGACTGGCCTGGCAGAAGCCAGTGACTAACCTACTTTACTAGCACGTTTCAAGATTCATAATCGCAGTGAATATAAAGTGTGAATTGATAGGCTACCAAACCAAGACGTGTCGACATATTACTGTGCATCTGTGGCGTTATAGAGTTGTCGTTAAATGAAGAGAAGAAAAATCAGGAAAAAAAATTCTTTCAGACTAGTGTTAGTAGTCATGTACATAAAAGGGGCATTAAAAATACAGATTTTATTTGTAAACAAAAGATCGAATTAAACAGTAGTTTATTGTAGGCTAGGATGAAGCGAATAAAGAACGTACACGTGCTGCAACTAAAAATGCAGCTTATAGTTATTGAAATTGGGTGTATTGCTATGTAGTTTCATTGTATAAAACTAGCTAAACCATACAAAGCCAATTGATTTCGACACTAGGGAGACGTTACATGGAGTGTAAACTAGGTTATATGTATTCATTACACATTAAATCATACATCACAATACGTAAAGTTTCTAGCTTTAAAACCCTATCTATGTGAGGTACACACCATTTCTTAATAGTATTAACCCATGATATTAGCCCTTAGGCTATTATTATAAGGCAGCTTCCTAAATAAAACAATTGTGTTCATACCATTATATTATTTTATTTCTTCAGATTGGAATGACAGCTTGTAGGTTTATTCTTTACAGCAGAAAAAAAAAGATATCAATTGAACTAATGAGTTGAAGTAGGTACAAAAACTTAAAATTAGCTCGTCCTCACAAAATTATCACAGAGCAACAAGTAAAAATAAACAATAATGCAGATGCCATCTGCACCTGTACACTTGTACTAAACAATCACCACACATTTTTGGTCAATTAGGGCAATTGCAATTCAGACACTTACTTCAGTTTCACACATTAAATAGTACATACACTTAATAATGAGGATTAGCTACTTAAAATTATTCTACTTCAATAGTCATTAAATTTTTTGTGGGAACTGTTAGAGCCATTACTTCTACCAAAATTTCCACCTCTCTTAAAAGTACCACCTCTGCTGCCACCTCCAAACCTACTTCTGTTCCATCCACCACCACCACCTCCACATCTATCTGCCATTGACTGAAGCTGGGGGCTGATCATCTGAAATAATAAAAAGTTTATAGCCATATGAATTCAGGTATTATTTACGATCAGGCAGTATTAATTAACATTTTGTAAGAAATTAAATGTAACAGCATCTGAGGATGGGATCCAGATAAACAGTATGTGGACACCGAAGGCATGTAGCTGTGTTAATGTACCTCATACTTGCATTCATGTCACGCTATTGAAAAACGTACCCATGCCAAAGGTATGAGGAAAAGGTGTTTTTGTTATACCAACTAACCTGGTTTGCTTCCTGTAGGACAGAAACAAGATCTTTGGCTTGTCTCGAATTTGATGGTGTGAAAAATGCGTACGAAGTTCCTTTTGATTTTGATCTACCAGTTCTTCCAATACGATGAATGTAATCTTCAGATGAGTTCGGATAGTCAAAGTTAATAACATACTTAATACCATCCACATCTGCAAATAAATATGGTATTAGAAATTGTCATCCCAAACAGAGACGAGAAAGCTTAGTACAGATTTAGTATTAATATAGATTTTTATAATAATAAAATCTGTCTTAAACTTGATATAAAAATGTATCCTATCAATGGCAACTCAACATTACTTACATGAATGAGTTACACAACATCGGTAGAAATACAAGTATTTATTTTGCCTCTCACTCAGAACCCAGGAGTATTTCTTAAGGGCGCAAACTTTTATGATGGTATCTCAAACTCAATCGCCCCTTGAAAATCTCCATTGCGGCCGAAACAGAAAACCCTTGACCTCCTGCCGATACTTCAACTTTTGGTCAAGTTTTTCAACAATGCACTTCATTAATTTTTTATCTTTGCAAATGTTATCTCTTGTGCATCACCAGGTTTTCTTGAACTGTCAAGTGTATCCGAATGGACGGACATACTATCCAGCTTTCCGGCCTCGGGTCCACTCAGTGAAAGGCACTTATGAGGCACCTTTAAAGTGACGAGTTATTGCATTCTGCATAAAACTATCAACTGCATCAGAAAAATGTCTTAGCTACATATCCAGTGCAGTAACATATCCATAAATTTTGGACAGTAATCAAATAGAACACAATAACTTTCCGCCAGTGCCTCTGAAAATATAAAACAAACCATTTTTATTAAAATATATATAATTGTATACAAAACATAAAATAAAAATTATATATAAGGTAAGACACTCACCAAGTCCTCTGGCAGCAACATCAGTAGCAACAAGAATGCTAGCTCTGCCTTGTTTGAATTGCCTGAGTACATCATCTCTCTCTTGTTGAGTTTTATCCCCATGCATACAAACTGCTGGCCATCCATAGCGTCTAATATTTCTAGTTATATTTTCTACCTTTCTTTTAGTTTCAACAAATATAATAGTTTTGGATCCAGGGTCTTGACTTTCTCCAATTTCTTGAAGGAGTGTATTTAATCTGTGAAAAAGAAGTACTTTAAAACTAATGTCATTAGTGCAGAAAATGGTAATAAATGACAATACAGCTTTCAGATCTTCTTAGAGGATACAAAAACTAGTTTAATCACAGAATCATTGGGATATAAGTCATCATTATGATAAAAAGTTTCAGAATAACCAATAGTAGAAATGCTTACTTGTTTTCTTTTTCGTGTTCTTGGCAAACATCAATTATTTGAAGAATATTGTGATTAGCAGATAACTGCATAGATCCAACATTGATTTGCATATAGTCACCAAGATAATCTTCAGCCAGCTTCTTGACTTCTTTAGGCCATGTCGCTGACCACATTAAAGTTTGTCGGTCTGGGCGAATTTGTTCAATGATTTTCCTTATTTGTGGTTCAAAACCCATATCCAACATACGGTCAGCTTCATCAAGCACAAGGTACGTGCAACGTTGGAGGTTTGTGGTTCCTCTGTCAAGGAAATCAATTAATCTACCAGGTGTGGCGATGACAATTTCAACACCACGCTCCAGGTCACGTGCTTGTTCTCTCTTTGGGGCTCCACCAAAAATGCACGTGTTTCGGACATATGCAGCATTTCCAAAATCAGTTGCAACTTGTTGAATCTGTTGAGCCAGTTCACGTGTAGGTGCCAAAACAAGAGCTATAGGACCATCACCTCTCCTAATAGGTGGTTGGTTATTGATATGTACAATAGCTGGTAAAATATAAGCCAGGGTTTTTCCTGACCCAGTTTGGGCTATTCCAACTAAGTTTTTGCCTGACATAGCGATGGGCCAGCCTTGTGCTTGAATTGGGGTTGGATCTTTGTACCCCGAGTTTTTTATGCTCTGCAGAACATAGTCTGGGAAGTTGGCCTCGTCAAAATTTTGAATTGGGTTTGGAACGCTTACACCACTTATGGTGATTTCATGTTCATTTCTATATTCTTCAACTTCATAAGCTGATCTGTTAAGTATTGTAGGTGCAGGATTGTAGAAGTCCTTGTTAAAAGGTTGTAGCGACATGGAATCCCAGTTAGGTTTTCGCATATTTTGACCACCTGAAAATTCTTTTCTACCGCCGCCACCACCGCCTCCAAATCTTCCGCCTCCGCCACCACCACCATTATTTCCAAATCTTCCTCCACCTCCTCCTCCAAATTTGGAACCACCGCTACCGCCACGGTTATTGTTCCAATTTCCAGACCTGTTACGATAAAAAAGACCATAATAAATTAATACTATCTAATCTATGTCCACGTGGGTATCAATAAAATTGATTACCACAATGCACGATTAATATTGATTACTTAAGGCAATTTATAAAGAGTGAGAATATTATGTAGAACACATATAATTTGGCTAGAAATTTATGTATAGTAATAGGAAAGGCACCCTAATATGCTTTTAGACATTTCAAACGGCCAAGAGCCTTCTTTAAGCATTAGCCATGCGGGCGCGAAAAATACTCAGCCGAAACAAGATGGCGGTTGCAGATGTTATGTTAATATTGATTTTTTTTCATCCGTTGGGAATATCTATAGCTAACAAGTTCTAAATTTACTAAATCACTTATATCAAATATAGCATGTTACACAGGCCCAGAGATCAATCAATACAAGTGCCACATAATTACAACTGACAATAGAAAGCAGACCACACTAATTACGGGAAAAATTAAGGTTAAGGTCAAACTATTTTAGAATATTATAGCCTGTTTAAAAGAAAGAAAAATACCAAGAGAATATGGATATAAAAATAAAAATGTTACTTACATTATATGGTAATTTTATGAAATGATGATCTTGATAAAGAAAGATGTCTTCTCAATTTTATAGCAGGGTCACCTATAAAATAATAAAATTGGTAAATACAATCACGTTGTCACTCATTGATTTGGTCCAATAATCGTGAAATTCCAATAATAAGTAATTATATCACTAAGTTAAATACACTTTTATGTTGCTTAGCTGGAACCTAACACAGGACACGACTTACCTTGACCGCTGCTTTATGAAAGAGAACGTTTAACGAATAGACTATGGCGGATGCCCCAAGTGTGCAAGATTAAATTGACAATGACAGATGACTTCTACTTTTTTCATAGTGATTTACGAATTGCGACATACGTATTTTTGGCAGATTATCATCATCGATCGTAAACGACGGCACAACATAATCTATGGAGAAGGCCATATGTATTTGATGTAATATTTGTGTTGTGCATTTATGGTTTATAGGTCTAATATAAACTTGTTTTTTTTTCTCTGTAAAATACAGTGATTGTTTGATGAATTACACAAATCTAAGTTATTGATAAATTTTATGGACGAGCAAGATCCGCCATTTTATGTGACGAGTTTTATAGAAAAGAGTTGCCTCCTATTAAATTTATATATAGTGCTTGAAGCTATTGGGTAAATATACTAACAACTTTATGCGGGGAAAAGTTAAATGTAAGAAAAATTTATAAGGTGGTTCAAGATTGCTAGTAATAGAACTGTAGATATCGTGGTTGCCTATGGATTATTTTTATTTTAAAAATATTTTTTTAATTATTGTGAATTTCATCAAATATTTACTATTCTAATTGATGTGATAACTTCACGAGTCAAGTTTATCCGATGTGTATAAAAAACTGTGATGTACATCTAAAAATATAGTAAAAATTTATGTTAGGTACACACGATGTTTTGTAGATATTTTACTAGTCCTAAATTTTCTATGGTCTTTGTTGTTTTTATGAAAAAGTTACTTCACAATATAGACACTAATTTATCAAACGGTTACATAATATCAGCGAAATAGTTAAATAATTTTAGCAAAAAATTGTTAAATCCAAAATATTAAAAATGATAAAACTCTAATTTACAATTTTATTATACATATATTATGGTAGCAAGCAAACCATGCAGTATTTAACAAAGTATTTGAAAAAACAAATTAATTCTATAAACCTAATAATGAAAGCAACAAACAAAAGTATATCACCGAAAAAGAATGCCGCTGCCTATTAAATATACGAAATATACCGTATATCGAAAAAGTCTTCCGAAAATAAGAAAGTGCTTAGCCAGTCCAGATAAAACAAAAGCAAGAAAAATGAAATTCTTACAGCTAAGTTTGAAATCACCTTAGGTTATGTTACTATAATACGCTACTATAATAGCGTAAACTTTGTGTCAATTTGAATGTTATAAGTATTGTTACGAGCTAGGGGGTCGGATAAAAACGCCGTAGTTCTCTTTAAGGAATTTGTTTACAGTAAAAACCACAAATTCGCACTTTATCTCTTCAATGTTAATCTCTTGGTATCGCACTCGAAACTGAATTAATTGTTCGCGTTTCAGCTCGTCTCGCTTCTATCTCCCTAGGAATAATCTTGTAAGATGTTCGAAAATCCTTTAGGCGGGATTGCTGAGAAGCGATTGCACAATTCTAGAAAGTACTTAGTCTTTATCTCTTTCGCACATTGCTCTGTCCATATTCCTTCATCAAAACGTGTACAACCAGACCGAAAAACGCCTGAAAACGGGTTTCTTGAAAACGGTACCACTCGACTACATGTATTGAAACTGCTTGAAAAAATGTTTCAGCTTCCTGAAAACGGGGGTAACATTATGTAAATTACCATACTCTAATATGTGATATAGCCTCTCATCAAAACGTCTCTATATAGAAAAAATCGGTTGTCTATAAAGTCGGTTTAATGACGATAGTTGAAAGTGACAACGTCATAAGAAAATACTGATGGAATGGTTCCTTTTTAAAAGAAAATTTTATTTGTTTGATAGATATTTTGTATGGATATAGAGAAGTAGGTAAATGGAAATCACAATTGAATTGATCAAGTTACATTTATTTGTACGCTATATAAATACTAAAAAAAATTTCCAGAGAGAGAGACAGATGTCCAATTTTGCCTCTTTATCGCTCGTTCCGCGCTTAAATGGAACGCCTCAGAGCGAGGTAACGCCGCAGAACGAGATAACGCCGCATGAGTTATGTTTTTTCGTGCGTGCAGCCGGCTCCATCGAATTATAAGACGTTGTCACGTCAAAATTAAGAAATATGTGGTTCAACCCGTCTTCGTAACAGTATGACTATATTGCGTATGGTAATGACAGAATATAATAATAAAATGTCTGTTACATATACCAATATTTCATCAAATATAATTTAATATCAGTAGTATAAGCTCCAAGGTACATGGGACCTCAAAAAAAAAGCAAAAAGAACGAATTCGAAATGTTAATAAAACTTATTAAATAAGTCCCCAATATAAACTCAATTCAATTTAATTACTACTCAATATTTTTAATTTATACATATTAATTTATTGTAACAATGTTATGAAAAATGTATTCAATAAATACATATAATTGCGCTTACAAACTACGCCTTAAAACTTTTCCGAATTCTCTATGTATGGAACGCTTTTGAATTAAATATTACAGATTACGTTCTCGGCCGTTCGACTATTTTGACAATTTACAATTAATAATGTGAACGTCATTCACCGTTCTTATTTTCTATTTCATTCATTTCGTTGTACTGAAAAGTGTAAACGCTGTCTTGTCAAAATTCGGTTAAAATTAATATAAGTTTTTCCAAATTTCGTACGAAATATAGTTAGGTTAAGATTTCCAATTCTAATTTATTCATATAATAATGGCTATGCAACCGCATAGTAAAAAAAGAGTGTGCTATTATTACGATAGTAAGTATTCAGAAGTTTGTTGCCCGCCAATTCGCTTATGGCTGACATTCAAACAATTTTATTCTACATTGTATTGCTTATTTTTTCATTTTTGAAATAGGCTTAAGTTAATCAACTATTGGTTTGCATTTTTGACTTCTTTATGCAATGATACTCGTCTTAGTAAAATTATTTTACTGTGTATTGTGTCATTTGTAAGCGTCTGTACTCGATTCTACAACGCTATTGGTTTATAAGGTTTTATTCGTTCTCGTTATTATAGGTACAGACGGAAATATGTCAAGCTTGTTAATGACTTGAGTAACATTATAATATAAAGTTAGAATTGATGATATAGAGTTATTATGTATTTTAGGTGATATCGGAAATTATTATTATGGCCAAGGACATCCCATGAAACCTCATAGAATACGTATGACACATAATCTACTTTTAAACTATGGATTATATAGAAAGATGGAGATATATGTAAGTTTAAATATTATTATTAAACTGGAATACGTAATGACGTCTAGCTTAGCCAGATTTCGCTCTTATTGTTTTAGCTAGCTATAAAAAAAACTTCTATTCATGTACCAACTCTGGTCAACTTAGTTGCCAAAAACTATAGAAAATAGATTTTACTAAGACAATCTATTATTTTATTCTCCATTTCAGAGGCCACATAAAGCAACTGCTGATGAAATGACTAAATTCCACTCGGATGACTACATACGTTTCCTTCGCTCCATCAGACCAGACAACATGTCAGAGTACAATAAGCAGATGCAGAGATGTAAGGTTTTATATGTTATTAATAGTATTAGTATTTAAAAAAAAATAGTAAATAGAAACATTTAAAATTTATGTATTAATATATTTTTAAAATATAGAAAATAGAAACATAAAAAACAGTTGAAATATTCTTATATAGCTTGAAGGGGCACCTCGGCATAGATATAAAGTATTGATATATCTTTTTTAAAATCTGTGTACTTAAAAACTTGACTAAAATGTTTGTTGAGCCCTCGCAAGTTCCAGGAAGTCGTTCTCATCAAACTTTGCTAGGTTTTTCAGTAGCAGCAAAGCTGCATTTAGTATTAATAAATTATGAGTTTTTAAGCTTTATGGCTTTTTTTTATTATTTCTTCATTTGTTAACTTCTTTTTCTGTTACTACATTATTTAGTTTATTAGAAGAAAAAAAATAGTTTTATTAATTAGATAAGATTGATTAATAAAGCTATAGAATAAGTTGATAGAATTAGATTTATTTTTCTTACATGTTTGTAGAGTAACAAGACAACATAACTGCTAAAATGCCAGTAACACTTGTAACTCTTCTGGCAGTGTCACTTAGAATCAGGTGTGACATCATTATTCTGTTTGACTTTAGTTTTATAAAAATAATTAGTATCATGGAATAATACTAACCAAGACTACTTTCAACATTATATAAGATTACAATGATAACTAACCACAAGGATGGGTATTAAATATCACTTAATCTTACAGTTAATGTTGGTGAAGATTGTCCAGTGTTTGATGGTCTATATGAGTTCTGTCAGCTCTCTGCGGGAGGATCTGTTGCGGCTGCCGTTAAGTTGAATAAACAGGTGGGTGTCAGCATACATTTTCTTTATTGTGGTTTCACCTAGATAAGAAGTATGTTTGTCCTTAACAAGGGGTTATTGTGTGTCTTGAAATATTTACAAGATGCAAATTTTTTAATTGTAATGTTATCATTTATGTAATGAAATGCTTGAGTCCCATATGTTACACATATTTCCTAATTAATGTGATAGTTTTTGTTTACATATATTTTTTTTAAGGCATCTGAAATTTGCATCAACTGGGGCGGAGGGCTGCATCACGCGAAAAAATCTGAAGCATCTGGTTTTTGCTATGTCAATGATATTGTTCTCGGCATATTGGAGCTGCTAAAGTACCACCAGCGCGTGCTTTACATTGACATAGACGTCCACCATGGAGATGGGGTGGAAGAAGCGTTCTACACTACTGACAGAGTCATGACTGTGTCCTTCCACAAGTATGGAGAATATTTTCCTGGCACTGGTAAGTAAAAACTTTTTATTTTATAATTAATACAATGAAAGACAAAAAGAAAATGTGGTTTTGAAATAAAAAAACAACTGAAAAGTTTATGTCATAATTAATTAAGACATAGGAGTACATATTCGCAAAAAGCCGCACGAGCGCTTTAATGTTCAGCGTGCATATGAAGTATATGCTTCAGAAATTTGGTTTGATTCTAAGGGGAAATGATAATTGTTCCAACAGAAGTAGACTGAACAACTACTTGATTTAAAAAAAATTGGTGTATATAAAAATAGTGTCAGTAGTGAGTAGTGGCAGTGTCACTATTTCTAACTAAATAATCTAAAGGTGGAATAGGATAATTCATAATAATATATATAGGCTCCCAAGTACGTTTACTAAATTACGTAAGTGTATGTATGTTTGTCTATAAATTTCCATCAAAGTTTCATCATAATCGGTCGATTGGTTTTTGAGATACTGGCTTCCACACATTTTCTGTGGGGAAATATATAATATACAAAGGTACCTAGGTATGTATATGTCTTGTTTCCTAGACCTATCTAATTCCTTTTCAATTGACTTAATTTTTATATTAATAAAAATATGTTTATTCATTTTAAGTTCAATTTCATATCATAGGGTTTCCAGCTCTTTCATAACAAACTTAGTTATAAATTCCTTAAAATATTTAATTTATTTATAATTTAGTTACATCTTCTATTAACTTTTTTTTGTTATTGATTTTTAACTGTTATCAACACACTTGAGTGTATGAGTGCAAATGTGTGAGTGAGTGAGTCAGTGAGTGAATGAATAAAGTCTGTACTAGATACTAGGCCTCAGAAGACGTTCCAACTCTGCGTAGGGTATGTTCATGAGCCAGTCCTTTAGTCGTATTTTTAGATTGTAGACGGTAAGCGGGTATTACGGATATTACTTATATAGTACATTATTTAGTGTTAATAGTAACAATGTAAACAGGGGATCTACGTGATATCGGAGCTGGTAAAGGCAAGTACTACGCAGTGAATATCCCACTTCGGGACGGAATGGACGACGAGTCTTACGAGTCTATTTTCGTTCCCATTATTTCCAAAGTCATGGAGACCTTCCAACCCAGTGCAGTGGTATTGCAGTGTGGAGCCGATTCACTTACTGGTAAGTTATTATATAATATTTACTTTGCCAAATATGGGATACAATTAATTTTTTTTTTTAAATTTGTCTATACTGGTAGACTGATGATGGACGGCATTTTTGTCATAGAATTATTATGCGTTATTAATAGCTGTAACTGTTATACTTTGATTTAGCTTAAAGTTGGAAATAAATTATTAAATTATGAATATTTTAACTTGGTAAGATAAATTAATTAAATACAGTTTAATAAAAGATGCTCTATGGCACTCACACACATTTTCATAACCATAGAAGATGTCAGACTTTTATATAGTATTATTTTAAATATTGCATTCTCTGTCCTAAGGTGACAGATTGGGATGCTTCAACCTAACAGTGCGTGGCCATGGCAGATGCGTTGAGCTTGTGAAGAGATTTGGTCTTCCATTCCTACTTGTGGGTGGAGGAGGGTAAGTTTTTTTTGCTTCATTTTATCCTACTACACAACAATTTGTACCAAAATATTTGGTTTAAACTTTAAAGAGTAAATATGTTATAAGTAAAATAGTTATTTTATTAATTTTTAAATATTTACTGTTTTTGTATGCAAGCATACTTTTAGTTAAATAGGGTATATGTCGTTATGTATAACTGCATACCGCTACGTACATGTCTATGGCTTATCAGCACCTACCTTATTTACAGTTATACAATCCGTAACGTATCACGTTGTTGGACATACGAGACTTCGGTGGCGTTGGGCGTTGAGATAGCAAACGAGTTGCCATACAACGATTACTTTGAATACTTTGGACCGGACTTCAAGTTGCACATCTCCCCCAGCAATATGTCCAATCAGAACACAACTGAATATCTAGACAAAATCAAGAACAGACTGTTTGAGAATCTCCGCATGTTACCGCATGCGCCTGGAGTTCAGGTAAGAATATAAATATTTATATATCTTAATGTATAAGAAAATTTACTTAATTATCAGCATTCCGATTACGGCATGTTTCAATTAAAGTATTTAAGTAAGATATATTCAAAAGGCAGAAGCCTGAATGGTTTTTGTCAGACATTGTTAAACCAATTACATACAACTATTTCATTTATTGGTCCACTTATATTTTTTTGTTAAGAGATAATTGTATATATAATTTTCTTAGGATCTGTGCGATGAAAGTACTGACGGGTCATGCCATCTTATATAATTTATAATTATATATTTTCATATATAATATATTGTCGCACTGCTGCGACATCAAGCTGACGTTTCTCTCGCACAGACCATGGGGTTGAGTCAAGATGACTTAACAGTAGTGTATGTAGAAAGTCGAAAACTTTATTTGTATGACAATGACAGTTCGTGTCGACAAAGTTTAAAAAAAAATTAGTTTTAGACTCTACATACACTACTGTTAAGGCATCTTGTCTAAGCCCCCATATTGGTTAATTCCGTAAACAAATCACATATAAAGCTTTTACCATATAGAAATAATCCTATTTTACTACCAAACATTTTGTAAGACGATATCTGTTTTCCAGGTGCAAGCTATCCCAGAAGACGCCGTCAATGACGAATCCGATGACGAAGATAAAATTGATAAAGATGAACGTCTGCCACAGAGTGAAAAGGTAAATATTATATTTAAATATGTAATTATAATACTCCTTGCTGGCCCCACGGACTTTGTTTCGTATAATATGATTTTTTAATTAGCCAACCTGTTTAGTGTAGACTTACCGACACATGGAACATTTTCCAAAGCTTACCCTTAGTATAGATACCGGCAAGCATCTTGAATAACCCTTGCCTGCGCAGACGCGTTTTTAGGTATCTGGGGACGACGACGACACAGTGACGTTTCACTGTGTCGTGATTAGTAAATCAAATCAGTTGATGTTTGTGTCCCGCACTGTGTACGATAAAAACAAACTTTCCCCCACGCCCTTGTTTAATGCTCAAGAATTTTGCCGTGATCTATACTAAAGTGAAAACAGTTTATACCTATAACATAAATATAACAGTTAGATTTGGGCAGTGTTGGCATATTGAAAATAAATTTGGTTGTACAGGGTATAATAAGACCGAAAACAAATGTTAATTTCTTGGGATTTTTATTATAATTTTGACTTGCCGCTGCATTTATTTTTTTACTTAACTACATAATTAAATACTAGTATTATTGTGTAGGTATTTACTTTCACCTAAGATTGGTTTGTAAGAGTTAAGAGCGAAATTAACTCTCTTTTACAGGACAAGCGTATAACAGGAGATGGCGAATTATCAGATTCTGAAGATGAAGGCGAAGGCGGAAGAAGAGACAACCGGTCTTATCGAGCACCTCAGAGGAAGAGACCGCGCCTCGACAAGGATAACGCTAAGGATGATATCAAAAGTGAGTTTAATCTTAATATAAGTTTGTTTTTACTTGGTATTGACCAACGTTTTTATGTATACGAGTCGTGGTTAAACGTGTGATTCTTAAGCCCGAGTAGGCCTTCGTACATCAACATTTTTAAAACAACTTAAAAAAATTTTTTTATTTAAATTACGTAACTGTATGTATGTGTCCACAAATTTATCGAAATACGTCCTTTTGATATCCTATAATTTACATGCGTATATTTCAATGCAAGGAATAGTCTAAGTTTCATCAAAAACGATTCAGTAGCTTGGGAAATTCGATATTTTCCGTATTTCTGGACTATGAGCAAATGGGACACCCAAAAAAGGCAGCCCATAGGCACCCATTTTTAGTGGGTGCTTTGCCGACCACCTTCTTTTATTTTCGTTCTTTTATAAATATGTTTGGTATTTAAGTGATGAGAGCAGATTGCAGAACACCTTATTAAGTATGCCACTGCAACTATTTCTCCACATTCTCGCATTGATATTAACATATTTAGAATTAGTTCCTATATAATTTAAAAAAAATATCTCTTTTCAGCGGAGGACAACAAAGAAGACGTCAAAAACATTATAAATATGGAAGAACCAAAGAAAGAGTTGCCGCCCAACGCTTGATGAGTACGTACATAAAAAATTGAGAGATTGTTTTTGCTACCAATATCGGAATGAATACATGTGTATTGAATGATATTATAATTTGTAAGATCTCTGATCAATATGTGTATTATTTATTCTGATATAAAATAGTCACTTGGTTAAAACGCATAAAATTTACCATAGTAACATTGTGTGTGTAAAATTTTAGTAAAACGCGTTTAAATCCGACAAAACTAGCAGGATAAATTGTATATAATATTTTCATATTTCTATTTGTTTAAGTGTTCGTTATAAATATGAATTTTGTCATATAGCATAGAATGTAACTAAAATAATAGACTGGAGTTTTTTTATTATTCCGTGACAAAAACAGAAATGTCGTGTAGTAGCAAAACATTTCTTAACTCTAAATAGTATGTATTAAATTAAGTATATTTTTAAATCAAAATTATTAACTGTCCAGAGTTTATAATTTATGATTGTCAAGTAATAAAGTCGTAAAGAGTATACCAAGGGTAAGATTTATAGTCGAGACTTGCTAAATACGAGTCCCGTATGTTAAAAATCTATTTGAGTTATACTTAGCCGTAAGTCTCGACTCGTGACTTTTACCCTAAACTTCGATATTTCGAAAGTTTTGTTAAGGTGTAATAACTAAGGCATTACGTTTGGTTACTAATTCCAGTCTGCTTAATGCAAGCTAAAAATCACATACTAAATCTGTCTACCAAAATTTATCAAAATGGTGAACATTACTGATTTTTACTCGAATGTATTTTTTATATATTTCATCATGTTGTAAAGTATGTATATTAAAATATATGTGAATGTAATGAGTATGACAATTTCGGGTTCCATATTTAAAATAACAATCGTAACGTGACCATAATTCCATACTTTACGAATGATATTATATGATCCCGTCAAAGACTACTATATTTCTCGAATGATTTATCAATGAGGTTTTTATGTCTTTAAGAACACACTGTTTTATATCTT
The DNA here is from genome assembly GCF_905147105.1 of Pieris brassicae. Classification (NCBI taxonomy): domain Eukaryota; kingdom Metazoa; phylum Arthropoda; class Insecta; order Lepidoptera; family Pieridae; genus Pieris; species Pieris brassicae. Next base: position 4,600,789 of record NC_059669.1, read on the forward strand.
AACAATAATTTCACAGATATAATTAGTTCCGAATACTGATAACTAGATTTAAAAAGCATTTTGTCAGATTAGTGTTACATGTCATTTAAGTGAATTAAAATTGCTATACCAAATTATACTAAAATAATTCAACATTAAAAATTTTAACAACAAATTAGTCGCGATAATATGATCTTTCGTGAGCATCACAATCAAATATACTGACAAGATTGAAACAGATTTAATTAACACAACTATTTTATATTTGAATTTTCTACCATTTTGAGACCAATTTTAGTATAATTTGTGACTAGAATTATTAATGTCTGTTAGACGTATGTTTTGGGGCGTTTTCCGACTTTTTCTGAATTATAACATCTGAAAATTACTGCTTGTAATTGTCAGATAGTTTTGTATTACGAAATGTACAAAATAATGTCACATGTTTCCTACTTAGTTAAGTGTTAGTAGTAATTTTTTCTATTCATAGAACCTAAAATTCCATAATGTAATTTTCAAAGCCTGTGTATGCGTAAACAAAATTTAGCCTCTATTGTGACCATCATTAACACGACATAACAAAACTATTCTCTGATTTTCTAATTCTGTAGAATTCTGACAGCTATCATTTTTTGACAGGTAAGAGATTACTATCTTTTTGCCGGGCACATTTTTCAATTTCAATACGAGTCTTGACATCTAAGTCTATACATACATTTTATTTGTTAGTGAATGTATCTATTTTATTTAATGCGGTGCTCCACATTAAAATTGGTTTTACGGCGAGTTATAATTATCTCCCTTTTCATCACAAAAAGTAAAAAACGCGACGTAACCGCTAACATTTTATTATTTAAAACGGTTTACTAAACCTGGAATAGGCAGTCAGCTAAAGAATATATAGAATTAACTTTAAGTTATTTCGATATATTGTTAGTGATATTGAAATATTTGTCATTTTTGTATTAGGTTACTTGAGTAAGTAAATATTAAGATGGTAAATCATAAAAAATACGTAGCATTTTATTTTTTATTGCTGTGAAATAGGTCAAAATTTCTCTTTTTCGATGGAGAACTTTTTTAGTTCACTTATGATATGTCAGAATTCTACAGAATGAAAAATCAGAGTATAGCAATTAAATTTGACATATGTCAAGAGATAAGTATATGGTACGTTGACTTGACACCTCTAATCCAAATGTGGAGAAATTTAATTATCAGTACCAGTACTATGCATTTAACAAAAATTTATTTAACGGATCATTTTCATTACTCTATTTATATACATGTTGCAATTGGATTTCAGTAATCATGCTAAGCAACTCGCAACAGTTAAGTAAATAATATATGTTCAGGTTTTAATCACTTAAATAAGTTTAAATTCATTTATAGTACTTTTGAAAAGTCCTGAACACAAGAATTTAATAAATTCTTCCCTCTATACGCGAGCGCTTAAATCCTTATTTTGTTACTAAATACTATGGTGAGCGTTTTACTTGGAAAATACAAGACGACTAGTTCGCCTAATTATTTTCACTGCATTTTTGTATTTATATACGGTTATCTTTTTTAATTGCGGTCAGCGAATTTGTGTCTGTTAACTATGTTTCCACTAAATGAATTATAATGAATTCCAAATATATTTCACATTGACAATGGAAAATAGTTTGTAAAATTTAGTCCTTGGAATTTTTGTCGTGAGATTATCAATCGTTAATCTCCATGGAATTTAGATAAGACTGTAAATATTTTTCTATGTTAATATAAGAATGTATGGAATAATTTGGTTTTATTTCAATCCATTATATTAAGATTTACGGTTTTTTTACTTAAAAAATAAACACAATTCTCATTGCAGATTGTATTAGTAGAATAAGTATTATCGAATTGTGACAAATAGATACAAGATCATTTTAAGAAAAATTGGTATTACTACATACGATTGGTGATTAAATTTTAAACTATTGAGATTTTTTATTTAAGTATTTCGGCTAATTCCCTGTTAGCCTTGTGTGCGCTTAACGTACCTGGGTTTGTGGACTCATTTACCGCACTTAGACGCTCACTAGGTCCGTTGTACGTAATTGGTTATTATATACTACTATTTATTTGTGCGCAATCAAAACATCTAAAAATACGTGCAACCGTAGCGGACTAAAAAGTAAAAATTCATTTGAGAAACAAGATTCTACCAACAAACCTTTGTCAGTTTAGTAGTTTCGTACTTTATTTTTACCACTTAGTGATTAAAATAAGGTGTTTATTATTATTATTGGGCAGTTTCACATGAAGCAGACAGTGAAAATAAAGTGAGGTCGTCATGTTTTACGTTAGCATATTTGCGTTCATACCAACTAGAGACATGATTAACCCGAATATAAACAAATTCTACGACCTAACTTGTTTTTCGCTGACCACTTCACGTGAAATGTTTATTAACATTTAAAAGATGGAGCATATCTTGATAAGATATCGAAACGTGTCAGGCACAGGGGTCTTTCCTACTTACCGAAAGGAAAAATGTTCAATAAAACCGCAGATGTGACTGCCCTGAACACAATACTTCATCTTCTTGTGCTTGTAAAAATAAAGATATTTTGGGTGTATGACAGTTATTATTAGTCATTTGGTTAAAAAAAAAATTGAATTTCATATTTATTGAAGTGCTCTTTCCGAATGTTGACTTAGCCTCCAGGCAATTTTGCCGCTCGCGCTGGGATGTGGGAAAAAATGAAGGATAAATATTTTTGACAATATCTCATTTTATCATATATGACTCTTGGTCATTACTTATTATACATTCAACCTGTGGCATTTAATTTTAACTGATTATATTTATAGAGTCATGGATTTGGACTTGGAGAGATTGAAGTAAAGGAAAAAGGATTGGAGACTAGTTAAGTTTTAAAAGAATGGACAAAAGGGATAAACTCTAAAAAAATTTAGGCAATTCTCTAGTCTAGTATCTAGTTTCATTTATCGTAAAATAAGTAGGACGGATATTGCCATAAAACTGTTTTTAAGGGCCAAATTTACAATATGATAACGCAAACGGGAACGATACGAGGTGGCAATTTCGGAATGAGCTCATCAAAATGCTCGATAACATTTTTCCTTAAAATAAATTTTCTCAAGTTACAACTACTATAACTATACGGCTAAAGTAGAATTGCATCAGTTAGAAGCCGTACAGAAACATGGTCTATATAAACTGAAACTTAAATTAGCTCCAGAATAAAGCGTTTAGGAAAGCAGAGAACTTATTTTAAGTAAGTCAAACACCATAATATTGTTGTATAATATAATTAAAATCAGATTATCACAACGCTCTAGACATAAATTGCACCATAAAATAAATGTACCTAAAATCAGTCTGGTACCAAAAGTCTAGATAGAAATAAAGTGAGAATTAATATAAAAATACTATGAAATAATTTAGCAAATACAATACAGTGGTGCCAAATTCTGTTTGAATGTTTAAATCTTTCTGCTTTATATATAAAAAAGCATCTTCGCGAAACATTTTTTTGGAATTGCGATTTACTACTAACAATAAGAATGTTGTTAAATTTTCACGAGGACAGTATAAGGAATCGAATATACCAATATCTGTTTAGGTAAATCATTTTATTTCCAATCATAAACGAAGATTAATTGTATAAAATAGTTACACTAATGAACACTTAACTGTATGGGGTGTTCTCTAGTCTATTAATTACTGTAAAATTGAACATGACTTTTTGAACTTTTATTTTAAAATCACACTCGTTCATGAATCTCAAACGTTAAATATTTACATTATATACGGAATGTATAAATTGGAAGAATTAAAAATATAAAAAAAAAACTAATTGTGCGTAATTTATAGGCCTTTATAACATGACTAGGAAAGACCAATTGCAATAAATAATCTCGTCAAATTGTAAAATTAGCTTGTACAAGTATCATTGCATTTTTTGTTAGTTTGATAACATTGTAATTTTTTACTTCTACGGCAGTGAGGCGACAGTCGCGCATGTACAAGCTAAACGCGCAAATTCGTTCATTTTCTAAATTAGAAAACGTCTTTTAACTATATAACAGTAAATAGAGTGTGAAGTTCGTGCACTACGCAATAACATAAGATTACTATAATTCACTATATAAATGAAAATAACGCTAAACAAATCACAGGTTACATGAAACGATTATTTGAATTAAATATCCTTACATCTAAGTATAATCGATTTTATTATGTCAATATAAATTAATTTTATTCGGTAATACTCCATGGTAAATCACTACACGAAATATTTTGAACATGTTTATTTTACTCTAATTTTATTTTAATGCATAGAAAACCGTGAAATACTTAAAGCAAGTTCTTTAAAGTCGTAGCGTACAATTGATACTCTTTAAAAAAAATATATGCCTAGCTAGACGTCCTTTGACGCACGAAAAACGCTACGGCATTATGGGCCACAGTTTAGTAGCACTTTTCAATTGACAATTGATAAATAGTACAATACCGCGGTGATATACTGTAGCGCTTTCGACCTGCGTACAATAATTCTATGTGCGTATAGCCATAATTGTTAAAACAATGTCGTATTCACAAATGTATTTTATCCCGTTCTTTTGCACTATATGGAAACCTTATATTACTTTAAGAAGATTTCTTACTCGTCAAGACTTGATCAACGGCTTTTTAAATCTGAAATAATAATTGAACTCTCGGCCCAATATAACTTATTGTCCGAATTAGCTGAAACCTGACAATTATCATCAAACATATCTATATACCGACTACAATATAAGTCGTAACACATGGTACAAAATTTTTGACACAAATTTTGACAAGCATTTAACAATTCCAAATGCAATAGATACAAACCAAAAACCCTGTCAATACTGAAATTAGACATTCTTGAATTGGAAGTAGATTTAGGATTGTTACCCTGTAACTTCCAATACCGATCCCGACCTATTTCTATGAAAATTCGATGTAGCACTGTCGTAACCTTGTGATCGCACGGAACAATATCTTATGGAAATCGAGACTGTTGTCGGTATTGTAAGTTACAGAGTAAGCGCGCTTTTCTATTTAAAGACATACGAACATTAATTACGTAATAATTGCCAGATAAAAAACATTACTATCTACTGTGAGAGATCTATCCTGCACTAGTGTGACTACGCGACTATGTCTATAATATGTGGCACATCCGTGAGCATCAATACTTTGCGTACCGAACCCTGCTTGAACAATCCTGCGCATTATTAGCTTAATCTCAGGCGTCGCCTTCTGAAAATTGCAGGATCATAATGTATACAGTTACTAAAACAATAACATTCGTGTCCATGGCAAAATTTTTAGCTTTGACAAAATGTTAGATGCCATGTGGAATTACAGTTTCTTATGTAATGAAATATAAAATCTTTCGTATCATTGATTTGAACATAAAGCAAGATTAATGTAAGAATTTTTTTCGCTGTCATTAATCATTAATCATCAAGAAAATTATAACCTTACCTGGTGTGAGAGGGTGATCTCGCAGCATTGAACCTGTAGTAATAACGATATTATTTAAACTTTTATATAATATTGTTTGACTATTTTAATATTCGTTATTCGAATTTAGCCACATAGTCATGCAACAATGTCTACTATGTTTATAGAAATTTCATGCTTACTTTATTGTTATTTATACATTGTCATGCAACAATGTCTACTATGTTTATAGAAATTTCATGCTTACTTTATTGTTATTTATACATAGTCATGCAACAATGTCTACTATGTTTATAGAAATTTCATGCTTACTTTATTGTTATTTATACATTGTCATGCAACATAATCGCTAACTGCTAAATTTAATACACATAATAAGTAACGGATATAAATGCGAATGTATTAAATTTAAATTACTGTTACATAAATGGCCCCGAGTGTTGAATAGTACTCCAAACGAGTTATGAAAATAATTTAACGAAAATTTATTAAAATGTAGTACTCGCGTACTTCATAACGCTTATAAATCCTTCAATTATTATATATGTCAGGTGAAACTGTTTATAACTTAGCGCCTACTTTTCTATTGTGGGATATCTGATAATGTAGATTCAATTGAATAAAAAGTAATTATTTTACCGTTCGAAACTATTCGTATATATTCATTTGTTGTTGTTACCATCTTTGTAAAGAACGAATGCTAATTTTTAATTATAGTAAGGCTTAAATGCCTTCCAAAAAATAGGCATTTGTCTAAAATTTTCCCGGATTTTTTTAATATTATGTCAATATTAAAACTTTATGGCAGTTTCGAGTAAAAGCCCAGATTATATTATTTAATTTACAATATTATTTAATTACGGTAAACGTAAGATGACTCGTTGCCCAAAAAGTTTCTATATCAAATGTTTGAAATTTTCGTACACCATTAACTATTCCTCGCTACTATTAGCGAGTCTATACATAAAATAGGAACTGGCGACACAAAGCAGCAAGCGTTACCTATTGTTGCTAGCTAGCGATAGCTCAGTATAGGATAGCGTCAGAAAGTTGGTTACTGGTTAGTGCGGCGCCCGGCGTGATGCCCACGATGCTTCCGCCGACGCACGCCTCCACGCCCTCTGTCGACCACCACCAACGTTACGACAACACGTATGACGTATAAACTTTGCGTACAGACGAAAGTGATTTTTATTCTTATTTTGTAGCCATCTTTTACTAAGATACAACTTTATCATCTGAACGCAAACCTCATTTGTTTACAAGTTATTATTGTTGATACACAAACGTTGAACAAGAGTGAGAAATGATGTTTAAATAATATTGAAGAAACGGAAAAAATCATTTCAGATGACTTGCTTGTTGCCTGGAATAAATTTATGAATATGGAAATATTGAATGACATTTTCGTCAGTGTTTGACGTGCTCATGTGACAAGAATGATCATGCAAAAAGAACGCCTAATAAAACGATTTTATTTGAAGTTTGAATCATGCGTTACCTGTGGTGCAGGCGGCGTTGTCCGCGTTGACGCCTGCCACGGACCACGGCCGCGCTTTGCCAGTTGCGCGGGCGCACCCGTTGCCTATACACCACACACGTTAAGCCGGCCGTACATACAAACCCACATACACAACATAGCTTCGGACAATACTTGCACGTACACTGTTATTTATTATTAAAATATAATACTCCTGTTAAATTTGAAATGATATACGTTTTCAATAATTATCTAAATAATATTTTTGGCTTTGCTTTTTGCCTTATCTTGTATTTATATACATATATTCTATATTCAATACACAAACAAATTTTATGCTTACTGTCATCAAATTTACCCTTGGTTCATAGTGTCATTAACAATGTAAATAAAAAGGCTAATACATAAAAACAAATTATCTAATATATAAATCAATATTTTCGCTACTAATTTTTTTAATTCCCACCGTCGTTTAGATTTAATTTGGATTAGCTATATTAATGATGGTTTATATGTCTGTAAGACTAATGTAACGATTTAAAACCGCAGATATAATAAAATCACCATAAAATTTAAATTTAATTTTGTAGCTACGTGTTTATACGGTGTTATTGCTGTGCGTAAATTAGTGAAACTTATGGTATAGATTTCAAAAACTAAAATGTGGTGTAGTTTATCGTCGTAGTAATCCAAACACTTTATGATATTACGTGTAATACGTGTATGTGCCATGTTTTTTAGTAATATTGTAAGCGTTGCGGCGAAAAGCCGTGATGTGCAAAGGCAGTGTGGGACGAGTACAATTATTTTGTCTAAACACTATTCATGCGGTACAACACTTGAATTTGCTTGAAATATTCAATCTAAAAATTTACTAAATCTTGAATGTTTAAAGACTGTGCGAAAAAATTACAGTCGCGGGTGGAGATCACGGCAATACTAAATTACCTTTTATATGCTGACAACACTGATACGTCATAATAGTTTGACAGTTATCTGTATACCAAACAATTTATCTGTTGCTAAATAAGGTTAAATTAACTAAGAATTATATAAGTTTCTCTTTCCGCACAGAGTCTAACACAAATCATTAAGAACATCAAATAGCTTGCTAAAATGAGGCGTTTAATATTGTTTTAAATATCTACATAGAAGGATAATGTTAGATATTTCAATGAACTAGATATTATGCAATATCGATTCGAGTTTTGTACCGCGTAATTTGTCATACTCACCCATAGCGTTGACGTCATCGGAGGATCTCGAGGGCGGCGGCGTGGACGCACTCGGCTTAGTACCAACGTTATCAGTTGATTTACAGCGCGATACCTCTGAAAAGGTATTCCTTCCTAAATATATTTAAAAGCTTTTTCGAATGTTGCTAAGCTGGGGAATCATTTTATAGAGACACTAGCTGATTCGGCAAACGTCGTTTTGCCATGCATATTATTTCCAGGAAATATTTATTTAATTCAATAAAATTAACCTACTATAATAAAAATAGGGTATGATCGTAGAGGGGTGACAATTAAGCGTTGTATGTATTTTTGTATGTTTTATCAAAAAAAAAAAAATCTAAAAAAATTAGGGTGGACACCCCTTATCAATTTAGGGGTTTGAAAGATAGATAGAGTAGCCGATTCTCAGACTTACTGAATATGCATTAAAAATTCATAAGGATCGGTCAAGCCGTTTCGGAGGAGTATGGGAACGAACATTGTGACACAAGAATTTTATATATATAGAGATAAAAAAATCCTAAACTAAAAATAAAAAATAATATAGTTCCAAATATGTATGTACGTATCTTTCGTGTTCGCGAAGGTTACAGATCTTCATATCTTGTTGGAAATGATTCGTTCGTTCGATTATGAGACACAAACTAAGGGAATGCGACTATTATTCTGAATCAATATTAATAGTACTTTGCTATATTGGTTCAATTTCAAACGAACAGTTCAAGCAAGATCATTTTCTATCTCGATCTCTCTATTTCGATCTTTGCGATCAAATGAATGACATATGCATCACATTAAAAAAACAACTTACCGCAATCTAGTAATACAGGTGTGCTTTCACCAGACGTACCACTGTACCTGAAATTTATAAATTCAGTTATGACATATAGCCCAGGTTGTACAATTTTGTCCGCGCAGGCTATATTAAATTTATAAGTGTTACGCATTCTTTATTATTAAAAGCATGTTACGAGAGATCATATAAACATTAAATATTATGCGTAATGAGCCTAAGAAATAGCCATAAAAGGCAGCCCATGGGCTTTTAGGTTGAAGTATGTTTTTTTTTTTAATTTAGAGGTATCTCCAGGGGATTACCTCCACTGAAAACCATTTTTCCACAGCTAGCTAGTTCGCAAAAAGAAATGCTTAAGAAGCTTCCAAGAGGTGGTACGGTAACATATTTTTGTCCAGTAAATTTTCTTTAATAAAGATACAAAAACCTTATATTTTGGTCCTCCGAGCCGTACATAAATCAAGACTCGATGTGCATTACTAAATACCCAAATAAATATTTTGGAAGGTTCTACGTGTTACCATACATACATAGTATCATCCCGTAGTGTAGGTGAGTGCCTGTGGGCGGAAGGCGAGGCAGGGGAAGCGGGCGAGGCAGAAGCAAGCGAGGACAGAGAGTGTAGAGAGCGTGACGTCAGCGCCGTACGGGCAGACATTGAGGATACGTCCTCACTACCGGGCGGCGTACGGCATGTACGCCAGAATTCCTCTAGACCTAAAGATAAAATAAAGTTTATATGAAAAATAATAGACGGATATTCTAAGGGTTTTTTTATTACGTTTAATTTTCGAGCACGTAATGTAAACATAATCGTAGCGCGTATATAATTTCGTGCCGTTTTTATATGACCAGTGACCGACAATTTTAATTAATATTCGAGCAAACAGAACAGACAATTGAAGAACCGTCATGTTGACGCCTCCCCACGTGGACACTGATAGCAAGTCTAGTACCGTATATGTCAAAATCACATATAATGATGGTAACGTTTGACTTTTAATGAGTTAATATTCATAAGGAGTAGACTTAGCGTCTACTTACATAGTAAATAATATAGATTCTCGATATTTAACTGTTAAAGTTTGAAGTCGTGTATCGAACTGTCCAAAAACCCAGTATGGATTTTTCTACATGAAAATATCACGAGGAAACCATCAAATTATCCCTGCGCTCAAAATCAAGAGAAGTAGCATATGTGTACAATAAATAACTTCCTTTAACTGAACTAGAATAAATTATATTTTGACTTTCCTTTTGAGTATATATAGTAGTATATATATGAAATGATTAAAGTCTTCCAATTGAAACAAATACAGATAAAGTATTCCATTCCAAAGAGAGAAATGATTGTATTAAGATATAAAAAAATATGAAGAAAACATACCTTCATCAATATCTTGTGATTGGTCTGTTATCGGTCGTGTTGGAGCTCTGGTTTTAACTCGTCTAGGTCGTCCTAAAATTTTTTTAATTATATTGTACAAATTAAAAAAAACTAATATGGATATTATTAAGTTTAGAAAGAGAGAAATATAGAAAATACGATTTAGAAGATGGCGATGTTGAGGATGTGGCCAGTTTTTGATTACTACCTCCATTTCGAGAACTGGTAGATGTAAATTATACGTTTTTGAGTTTATAAGTCTACAAAGTTACTTATTACTTATTTTAACAAAACAATGAAATGTATACTTGCCGATACCTTTAACAAGATGCCTCAGCGTATGCGCAGGTAGATCGGCGAGTGCATCGGCTGCTTCAGCGTGCAAGGGTGGCAGAGATAGCATCTCATTACTACTGCATTGCTGTTCCGCCACGGACTTGGGACGCACGCGTCGACCACCGCGCTCTCGCCGGCGACATCCGAGGGGTGTGGCCTAGTTATTTATAATGTGTAATTTAATTCTACATCAACAGCCTTCTATCTTATTGCTAACGCATCAAGTGCGGGTTTCGACTTTTTTAAAATTGTAATATAAGAACGTATCTTCATCCGATATTTTGTTTTATGTAAGAACAAGTGTTCATTAAGTGTAATGCTTGAACGATACTTTAACGATAATGAGATAACTGAACATAATTGAAAAAAAGTTGCCAACATACGAAATCAGGCTAGTGCACTTCAAGATGGTACCATTGGAATTGATGTAACGTTTGCATTTAACATATTTAATAATCAGATTAATTGCCTCAACCTTTAATCAAAATTTAAATTTTGTGTACGTTTCGCGAAAGTATACAATCCGGCCCGAAGAGGGTCCATCAGCATGGATACTATGTTGCCCGTTATAATTGTTTTGACAGTCGAGAAGAAAAAGTAGATTCGTTTTATAATATTATAATTAAAAGCTTTAACGCATTTTTTTCTATAATTCTGGCCTTTATCTAGAATTTCTTAAACTTTGTGGCCCGCCATTAAAAAAGTTTGCCCACCATATTTGCATTATCTCTTCCTGTATATCAATTTGCCTCTAAGTGCTTGGCACATAAAAATTATATATTGTGGTTCGTTTACCAATGTATCGAATGGTGTTTGAAACATTTGTATAGACACATGGCAAAAAAAGTTATCATAGATTTCAAACTAATATATACCTAATATTACTTGTTCATATTAATATTAGACTAGGACCATTGTCCTAGTGTAGTCTAATACGGATTTATAAACAACTTACCAAGTTCAAATAATCCAATTTCTTAGCATGAAATGAAAACATAAATGAAAATCAATATCAATATCGAAGGTTTAAAAAAAGTACAGGAGTCATAGACCCTTAGCCTACACTAAAGATATGATATAAATAAATATGTAAGAATTTACTGATCAAAAGTTCCTATAAATCTCGGCTAGTTCTTGCTTTAACAAAAAGAAATATTATTTTAAATAAAATCGTTACCCCAGAATGCGATATAGGCGTGAGTAAGTCCGGTATATCTGGATCAGCGTGCGCGTGTTCGCTGTCGGCACTTTCCACGCTCTCGCACGCAGCTAAGGCTAGGTTCTCTACTGCCTCACTGAAAAAAAAAAAAACGATCTTACATTTCGCATTTGTTTTTCTCAAACACATAGATCATAGTACACGATAACTGCACTAGAAAAATGTACGAAATACGCGGGTACCAAAAACGGACGCAGGTACCATGTAAAAGAAGGACCAATTTTTTTTTATTTATTCATAATATTAAATAGACCTTATTGCTGTTGTGTAATTTTTTTATTAATTCGTTTTTAAGCGCTATAATGGCACGGTCTCAAATGAGAAACGTATTTTGTTTGAAATGTTCTGGCATACTTTAACAAACATGTCTAAATATTGTGTAGTCCCTTTTCCCTATGTTTACCTAGATTAATAACCTACTTAATAATAATAATTAAAATGAATAAATAATAAACTTAAACTATAAAGTTTGATGCTTGCGGTAGTGTTCCTTTAATACTGGTTTTACCTAGATGTATTGCGATACCTATTCGTTGAACAAGGAAACCAGCTCTTGGGTACCAGTAAAATCTACCAGCAATCAACTTAAATCTTTAATTAGCCGGCGCACCTACCTAAACTCCACAGCCCAAAGAATAATTGTTTTAAAAATTAGAATAATATCATCTCATATTATGTTTTTTTTGTGTTGGTATTTCTATATAGGTCAATCCACAAAGCACAGATAACGTACTTGAGCAAATCTTGTAGGGTATTAGAAGACGGAGCGATCGCATCTCTTACAGCTTGTAATGACACGAGCTCGCTCGCACAACCCGATCCACCCATTGCCGCGAACACTTCGCCGCAACGCTGAAGTTAAAAAAATATATTTAAGCCAATCAAAACACAGTTTTTATATAAATGTTAATAATTCTATAGTAGGAGTAATTCGAGTTTAAAAATAGTTCTAAATTTAAAAATACAATTAGAATTATATTTACATGCAAAAATATAGAACCATGATACGAAAAACTATGTATAGTCCATTTTTTATATGTCCGAGTTGAGTATCTATAGTAGTCTAGTAGTTTGTTGTCCTCTATACGTATATGTTAATGCCTAAATATTATATTGTATTACTTTATAATATCTATGAAATTGTTCTCAATTATCAAATTTATATTTTATTTGACTGAGTGAGTGATGTTTTGTTTATTATAAATAAATATACCTGAAGATATTGGTGCAGCAAATGATGAGCAGCCGCAGCCGCCCTCTCCACGGCCTGTGGAAGTGGGGCGGGGGGCAAAGCGCCCGCAGCAGCCGCCGCCAAAGCAGCTGCCGCTTCACCCCCACACCACGCGCGCTCTAAGGCTAACGCGCGTAATCGGTGTGTTTGGGAGGCTGTCGTGTTGCTTGAGAGCCTTTAAGAGATTTATAATAACGTTATATAACATTATTTTTTAAAATGTTTTAATTTATATAATTTCAATAAATACAAAATGTTTACATTTTTTTAGAATAAAGTATAATATTTAATTTATCAATAATAAATATAACGAAATTATTTGTAAATTAATAATTGCGTATGTGTTATGTGTAAATATTCACCGTTCGTGCAAATCCCTCCATAAAGCGGCGACGCGCTCGCTAGCGCCACGTCCGCCGGCCGCTGCGTCACTTGCGGGAAACTCAACGCGACGAACGCTCACAGAACGACGTAATGCTGTTGATATATCCGTTAATCCTAGAAAAGTACAATTAATAATTGACAAAAAATAATAATAAATAAATCAATCAATCTGAAATTAAAATTATCCAATATTAGTTTGTATAAATGAATAAAATATAAATATACAGTATCTTAATATATATATAAATCTCCTGTCACGATGTTTGTCCGCGATAGACTCCTAAACTACTTAGCCGATTTTAAATTAAATTGGCACACCGTAAGCAGTCTGGTCCAACTTAAGAGATAGGATAGCTTAGATCTTTAATTATAGTCGCAATTTTATTTTATTGCAAATATTTATAATTTGTCCATAATTCATTGACAGTCACAATTACCTGTTAACTCCAAAAGATTCTAACAGATGTCGATACTTTTCGACTGGATTGAGTAAGTAATCAATAGATGGTACTGCTATGGTGAACCGACAAACGTGTCATATAAGCTACAATTCAATATCATGATTACCACGTGTTATTGAGGCTAAAGTATAAATTAAATTTATTTTGTAGTAAAAGAAATACCGTGAAATTCAATTATTTTTGGTGTTAACATAGCCAAGCACGTGTTACTTAGACCGAAGTGTAAATCAGATTCAAGTTATAGTGACGATAATACAGTGAAAATATTCTTTCGTGTCACGGTATTAAGGCTAACTAAAACCACATTAAGGAGAAACGAAGTTCGCGGGGGCAGCTAGTAAATTATATAATCTGAATTTTTAGAAATCCTTCCATACAATAAAGTTTCCTTAAAACAAGATTACTAAATCATTTTTATACGAGACAATTATGAAAATATCAATAAAATGATAACGCCTAATTCCTAAAAATTAAGGCTATTTAATAACTCAATAGAAATAATTATCATCGTATGATGATAGCCTATGATACAGGCACAAAATAATCCATCCAGAAGGAACGCGATAGCAAAGCATTTTGGTCTCTGCCCCATCTAGGGGATATAGGAAAATAAGTCATTAACCATATTCTTTATATGGTCATGGCTTGTACCATTAAGAGTGCTTTAAAATGTCTAAATTAAATATACAATACTTACCCTGTAAACTAAACGCGTTTCTATCTATATACAGCGTGTGAAGAGTACAATTGCACTGCAGAGCTTTGGCCAATAGCCTAGCTCCGGCGTCGCCAGCTAAGTTCCCACCAACGTCTAACGTGCGAAGTCGTCTAGCCCCGCCCAAAGCATTCAGAAGTCCATATAAATCCCCCTGAAATAATTAAGACCCAATATTCTAGACATACTACACAGGGAACCACACAGGCACCTAAAGCGTGCTGTAAGTATTTGCCTGTAATAAAATGTAAAATAAATTAGATTTACTAAGAAATAATAACAATCCTTATTTATTGTTTTGTATATATATGTGAGCAGAAAAATGCGACGAAGCCCACCAGAAGCCCGGGAAGATGAATTAAACGCTACAGGGAGGAAAGATTTAAAAATAGCTATGCTGAGAGACAACCACTTGATGGAGGCCTTCACCCTTTGGACTGTGTATTTGCCTGCTTCTATTTCATCATGCCTCCTACTGATAGAGGACAAATCTTTGTTTTTAATTTATTTTATTATTATTAATTACCTAAGATGTTAGGTGGAACATGGTGTAATATTTGCAGATAACAAACCTTGTGTAAAAAACTTGGCGATTAAAAAGAGTGGCGAAGAGTCGATTGCCAGTTCTTCTTATATGTTCTACGCAAGGGCGTAGAAAATATCAAGGGATATGAGAACTGGCAGTAAAATTAGAAACATTTAATATTTATTTATTTTTAGACGTACATAAGTGTACATTGTAACCTACATGAATAAATGATTTTGACTTTGACTTTCGGAGGTCGAATACTAGTTACAACATAAACTTGAATTAATGTCTCTTAAATTATAATACCGTCACAAAAAACCTGAAGTTAGCTATAGCCGACATGTTAGTTTTTTCTATTGTTAGCGTCGTTTTTTCTACAAACGTTGAAAATTTTGTTGTTGTCTTGTTACGCCACAGAAATATAACTTCAAAATAATATAATATAATATAATAAGAAGAATAATGGTTATGTACGTTCACTCACCTTAAGTTTACAATCACTCAGATCTAAGGACGTTAAAGCTGTATCCGGTTCCTGTAGAACGTGTACTAAAGCCTGAAAAAATACAAGAAATAGTAAAGCGCTCAAGCTTACACATTAATAAACACTCGTTGTTGCTACGAACCGTAGATTTTTGAAAGCACTCTTGACTGTGTGACAAACTCTAATTATAGGACAATTGAAGTGTTTTAACCCAAGCGTTGAACGTTTTTTGTAATCCCGAAATTAAACCTTTCGAATTGAAGTTCGTTTAAATAGGATATTATGTAAAGATTTATGTAAAATAATTACCTGTATTAAAGGTGGCGCGTACGACCTTTTCCCCGTAAGCTTACTTAATGATAAATGTGTTATGGAATGATTTTTGCCAATAGCTCTCACTATGCCTGATAGTTCAAACTCCATACCTAGAAGACAAACGCATTTATCAAACCATTCCCTTAAAATAATATTATATATACATTATATTGATACGGTATATTAACCTCGCACTTCATTGCCAAAGGTATGTATGCAAGTAATTCAAACGTATAATATGTTACGTTTTTAATGTACTTTTATTAGGGGGTGATAAAACTACCTTAAATTTTCTCTACATCATAAAAATAAAATTACGAGGTTCTTTCGTTGGTAATCGAGAGAACCAGATCCGTTATAGTATTGTCTTTTGTTAACAACGCTTTTACACATTAAGAAAACACTTTTTAAACGTAATGAAGCTATGGTTTATTATTACTTATAATTATTTACATAAATTTAAATTTGCACGCGAAACGTCGGAAAATTTTAAATTAAAAATTATGTAAATAATTATAAGTTTATAATAATAATACATAGCTTCAATACGTTTAAAAAGTCTTTTCTTACAGATCCGTTATGTTTAAATGTTTAGTTCTCACTCAAAACGATTACATTTGCTCGTAGAATTATAGCACTTTAAAATTATTTATAATAAGGTAAAACATACACAAATTACACAAATTCTACACTCTTTTAACAAAATTTATTAATTATACTAACTATTATCAGACAGGTCAAGCGAACGAAGACACCGAACTCCGTGTATACAAGACTCAAGTACGTGAGCGGCTTGTGACGACGCGAGTGCGCCAGACACGTTTAGTTTTACGCCCGCTGCGCTTTCGTTGCATGCTAGGCCTAATAAGAGGCTCCTGAAAAAAAAATATAATAAAATGGTAAAATCACAGAAACCGGTAGACCGGCTTCTGTCTTATCCGTACACAAACACTATTTAAGCTCAAATATGAATTACTGTAATTTGTCCGATTAGTATGACACTTAAAAAAAACCGTCAAGTCCAATGCGTAACTGTAATGTAAAACGTATAACGGATCACTAGGGCTCTACAGTTTTTTTTTTTAAACATCTGATGGGTTGGGATGGGCCGACGAGTGAATGCTCTCATGTGCCAGGTACGTAAAAATATATATGCGACGCCGTATGAGAGGTTTGTGCGAGCTTAAACTATTTCATTCAATATGGTATAACAACAAAGCCTGATAATTCTATACATAAATACAAAAAAAAAATGTTAATCTCCGCGTAATACAATAGTAAGTAGAGATGTACTTACTTCAAAGCATCGGGAGGCATTTTGCAATATGAAAAGTCGAGATCAGTCAAAGCGAGGCAAGCTGTGAAGAATTGTCTGAAAGAAGGCGGCGGGTCCCTTGGCCTTCGCCCCGCAGCCCAGGGGTTTCGCCCTACGTACAAGGAAGAAAGCCTCGCCGCGCAACCGCGCAATAGAGCACCCCACATCTGGAATTATAATATTCATTTTAGTTATGACCAAACGTTATATAATTTTATAAAATTATCAAACGTCCTTCTCAATGGCTTAGTATTCGTATCGTGGTTTTGAAAACAATATAGTTTTGGGTTCATATGCAAAGACGGATGATCAACCTGTCCATCAATATAACATATAAAGAAGTTTGTCTATCCCTGAAAGGCCAGGTGACTATACAAAATAAATATAAATAAATCAATAAATAAAAACAGGACAAAATATCCCCGTACTTAATTTTAATTATTTATTTCGATAAATTATTTTTATTATCGATAATTAACATCGTGATATCATTGTTATTTCGAGTGTCTAACACAGCATGATGTGTTCGAACATCGAACAAGTATCAGTAGAGATAAATTTCAATTCGATAAGTAATATAATTTTTCATATCTATTATATATTTTTAATATTAATTTTTTTACTAGTTATTTACTTTTGCAGTATTCGCAAATTCCTTTTCTATAATCGGTTTTTTTTTAGTAAACCTCGCTTACTACCGTGGCCTATTGCATCAAGTAATTTAATATATTCATTTATGCATCGTAAAGTAGTTGTGCTTAAGTCTAATTGGAAGTTCTCAAATTGTAACCAACATTTTTTACGTAATTATAACACTTTTATCATTATTAATTTTACCGATGATAACGCTAAAATAGTATCAGAGATTAGATAAAATGTATTTATTGACACTCGCTATTTTGTAATTTATTAAAATCAATAAATACAAATGATTCATCAACTTAACCACATTGAACAATTTTAAATACTTACATTTTCTAGAGTGGTTTCCGTATTGACCAAGTTCAAATGTGTCAGTACGTTTGGTTGAGCCAAGAAGTTGTAGAGATGCTGGAAAAATATTACTCTTAAGCAACTTTCAAATATGATATAATTTTGACTAGTATTATTGTTGTTATTAAAATAATATTTATTTTGAGTATAATATACTGTATGTATGTTATTTATTGCACAATACTTAATATTACACAACCTTATTTATATTAAACAATAAATTAGGGTGGAAAAAGTTGGAGTAGGACAGGGGCCGCATCTTAGTAAAACTATAAATTTATCTTTTTTTTATCAAATGTGTGTCAAAGATGTGGAATAAAGGCTTATTATTATTATGTATATATGTTCCAATTTTAAGAGTACTCCAAGTTTCAAAAATTTTATTAAATTTACTGGCCACTGTTTGAATTAGGGCAGAAATAGGGCAGGATCGATATATTATGAAATTGCCATAGAGCACGCGCACCTGGTCGCGCCAGCCCGTGATTGGTGGCCTGGCCACCGAGATCAAATTGAACTGTAGATAAACACCTGTGTGCGCGCATTAGCCGTGGCGGCTGTGACGTGATTTATTACAAGTTCTTCATACGAACACTTGCTCATCCACAAAAAAATTAATGAACTTGTCATCATATTGCTTAAGGTCGGTGAAATATTTGTAAAACTTTCACGTAGCAATGGATGAACCCAATATTTTTTTCTTTCGTTTTTCGATTGTTACTTGAAAGATACACAAGCACGGCTATTTCTTCAACGTCCATTTTGAAGCGCGCTGTACGAATGTAGGTGAGGTTATGTCCGAGCGAGCAGGCCGCTAGTGCGCTATTGTCCTTAGAGATTTCTTTTACTTTAAACACCGTCAACATGCTAACAATTACTATTTTTCGTCCTGTCCGGAGTTGGAACCCACAAAACTTCTACATGACGAAAATTTCGTACTTACATGAACATCGTCCTTAAGGTTGTTATGGGAGAGATCAAGATGCGACAGCGTATTAAGATGGCAAGGGTTGTCGTTGAGCAGTTGAGCAAGATGGGCAACGCTCTTGCCCGTAACACCGCATTGGGATAATGCTATGTGACGTATCCCGTCTGGATTGTTCGCTAGTCCTGTTAAAACACTTATTGCACCTGAAAATCAAACAAATATTTTGTTGTCTATAGAAGTCGTAGTTGACTGTTAATCTATGCACAAGAGTCATCATAATAAGTTACATTTTTAACATCTCTAACGCGTATTTGGTAGCTTATATCAAATATTCATAGATAATATTAAATTTCTGTCCATTATAATTATTAATAACCAACCAGTACCGTGATTCATATATAATTTAGGGCGTACAAAATACACAAACCCGTATTCTTAAAATAAAAAAATGAAAATAGACGTGAATGCAATTCACATGGTAATAAAAATGTTTCAAAACTTTCATGGTTTTTTTTTTCATTTATTTATTAACACTTCGTTACACCATATAAAAAAATATAAAATAATTAAATCAAAAGAAGGGCAACTGGCGGCCTTATCGCATTCGAGCGATCTCTTCCAGGCAACCACTTACTGGTGTTCTCACATTTCAAGATAAAAGTCGTTGCCATGGTAACAAATACAGTATGTTTTAAGTCCACGTTGCATGTACCCTATATAAATAATTTCGCACTTTTAAGAATTACCGTTACATACCTTTATCTTCAATATGATTCTGCGATAGATCGATCGTATGCATAGCTGGGGGCGTCTTAGCCCTCGCTAGGGCGTGCCCCAGCCGCGCTGCATGATCGTGCCTTAGCGTGGCGCCCCTCCAGCTAAGCTGCTGGGGTGGGGGCGCTGCACATCTCAGGACACGAGATAAGGCCTCCCACGTCTCGCTCCCCACCCTTACACCATCCCCACACACACCAGTAAACCATGTGTTGTGTTGCAACGCTATTAGTAGTGGTATTAAATCTCTGAAAATTTATGATAAAAACTTACACAAAAGGAAGTGTACGAGCCAAGGCTGTACATAAAATCTGTTGACCCAGGAGCCTACATTTTGGTCCTTCGAGCCATCCAGAACCTTACAGGAAGATATATTATTATTCTAAATTAGTCCGACAAAATAACCGCTTATTATTATTATAATAATAATAGTTATTTTGTCGGTAATTCGTGGGTTTAGGTTTAATATTTTTAATCAATTCAAAAAACTGAAATTATTGTTACGCTTGGATATAAAGGAATACTGAGTTAGATAGTTATATGATTAAAAAATCCATACCTTTGATCTAAATGATCGAAATCCTTTAGATGTAACAATCGTATGTCGTGTGCCAAATATATCGTATCTATATCCCATGCGACTTCGGCTCTATGGAAAGATATATAAATAAAATCCTTCTTCTGAATGGTTTAATAACATTTTTAATATGCGATTTGATATTGAACACTACAACGTGTTATATAAATGCATGAAGAATATTAAATTACTTCAAAAAGGTTCAACCTCCTCCAATATCAAAATCGGCTAATAATGCAAAATAAAATCTTGTACAATTAAGCCGTTAATGCGGAACGTTATCACGTGAAAAGCATTACTTAATAAAATGATAATTCAGTAAAGTTATATATATTATATTGCATACCTAAAAGGTGTCTGGCATAGGTCACACATGGCTGCATATTGATTAGAGAAATCACCACAAGTCGAATGTTTCCGAGTACCACTCACCGGATGCAACGGAAATGGCAAATTGACCTGCAAAAAAATTAAGATGCCTAACAATTGCCTTATTAATTTGACAATAGTGAACATAGTATCTAAAACATGGCTTTTCATGAGTCATTGGTGGAGATTAATACGACGATTTATCCTTCTACTTAGGTACTAGCACTTAGTACGTGATTTGCTTTGTAAACTAATCAATGTAACAAGGTCTAGAATTGGAAAGGATAAACATAGAGTAAGCATACACTTAGAAGTGTTTTATGAAATAACTATATTTTTACATTTACGTGGGATTCTTGTATACTGGAAAGAGACTATAATGACCGATATAGTGTTTCTTTTCAATGTACTTGACTACTAGAGATTGTTCCTTGTAATCTTTGATGCAATATAAGTTTTTCGAATTTAGGACCGTTGTCTCTTGAATGTGAGAGCATTTTCAGAAATGTTTTAATCCAGTACCAAAATAAAGAATTGTTTCCTTTGAGAGAAATTTGTTATATTCACTAGGAAGTTCTTCTCCAGGTATAACACTGCTTTTTAGTAAAATTTAGTCAGTGTAGTATTTCCGTATATACGAAGTATACTACCGAAGTATAATTTCTTATGTAGAGTTCGGATAGTAGTAAAAAGGCCCAAGTTGAAACTGAAGGTATGCAAGTTACCTTTGATACTTAAAACTAGGTTATTCACGAGTAATCAATAAATCTCTATAGAATATTAGAATTAACACCATTATACTGTGTCCCTATTACAAAGCGCATTATTTTCCATGAGTCACCAGTGTTACTCTTGTCTCGTCGAGGAAAAAATATTTCAAACTTGTTGGCTATTTTAAACACAATTATCTTCACATATGGTAAATTTAATTGGCTGATTAACAGGATAATTGAGCTAATCAAACTTTGGCTCCATTGTTTCTAGTGAATTTATTACAAAAAGTATTTGCTTAAAAACCAGAATATCGTAAATCTCATGTTATTTCTACAATTGCTACGAAAGTGAATGTATTTTCGATGAAACAGAAAAACTTACTAAATATAAAAGTTTCTTCCTAACAACTTGTGATAATAAAGATTTTTTATTACCATGAAATAGCAATTATCTACAAAGGCCTTACTACGTATCTAGGCATGACATTAAGGTTCCAAAAACTAACACAAAGCGCACGATCATAGGAACTCTCAAATACACACCCATTCACACCAACTTTATATATAAGACATAGTTGTAACACGCAATATATTTTTTTTAACTGTTTCAAACATGTACCATGTACCACGGAAAAATTGTTATCTAGTTACCCACAAATAAGGGACTCCCTAGTGTTTGGACAGGGATATTATATATTCTGTAATTAGTAACGTATTTATATCAAGTTAAGAGATACAAAAAACTATAGTATGGAAATACCAATACAAACGTATTAAGTGAAAGTGACTAAATAGACCTTGGAAATAATGTCTTCCATTGCCACATTAGGAAATAAGTCGTCAAACGCCGCCGTGAGTGCGTGTATTGCATTTATAACACCATCGGGCGAGCCTTCCTCACCTGAAAGCATAATAGATTAATCTATACTTTCATTTTTAATAATTTCACACTATACATATACGTTTATATCCCGTCCGTCGCAACATTCACAGACTAATTTTTGTGGTTGTTTTGTCGTCTCTTAAAAACTCTAATTATATATTATTGCGCCGGAATCGAACCAAAGACCTCTAGAGATTCCGCTATTATTATCTATGCGATCTACTTAGCGTTAGATCATCACTTACATTCTATTACTAATGTAAGTCATTTTGAAGAAAAAAATATGGAACTACCACCCTGGCTCTGCGCCTGAGATGTAACTCGAATTGTGCTTTCTTTCACCGTACGAGCAAGTAATAATTACACATGTATAAAAATTAATCTGTTTCCATACGAGATTCGATTACACAATTTCGGAGCAAGTCACGCGATGAGGCTAGCATTGCATTATATGATATGATAATCATTTTAATGTTACATCTGTTGTAGTAATGTTTAAAGAAAAGATTTGTAATAACATGTATTAAGAGTACAAGCTAAACTATTTATATTTTATTTTAAAAAATTGTTCAGTAACAAAAGTATTCTAAACCTTAAGTATTTTGAGGTAAATTCGAATGTAAAAGCAGTGAAATATCCAGTTATATAAAAATTATACACAAATTACAAAAAATATCAAATACACAAGAGAAATGAAATAATATTAATGTTACGGCTGTAGCATGATTAACAAACAATAGAAATAATTAAAATAATCATTACTCACTCACCAATAAGAATAGATACAGGTTTGTGCTCATGAATAAGTGTTATTGATAAGTGATTTGCCTTTTTGCTCTCCAAGGCCTCTATTTCCATTAAGTGAAATCCATTGTCAATCTAAATTACATGATAAAAAATTAAAGAAATGCTAATTTCAGTTAGATAATTTATATATTTTGTACTCACCCTTGTTGGAACTTTTGTTGTAGTTATAAAAATTCTATATGATGTGACCACCTGAAATATTGCTTAAATTTAGACACCACAATGGATCAAGCTTCATAAAGACCATATAGTAGAGATTATATATTTGATATTTCTGTGTAATATTTACTCATTATTTTTCTTTATAAACAAATAAGTGGTCAAACTCAGCCCAGAGGGTTATTTGCATCTTCAGGTATAAATAAACCAAAGAGGCTTAATCTTAATATAAATCTATCCATCCAATATGACTGTATTTGTCATTATTTAACATAAAAAAAATTATAACACTATCAAGAATATATTGATATGAACCACAAGGCACACCTCAGTGAGTCACACAACTATTGTTGAACATAATAAAATAATCTGTTGCAATTGAACTCCATCACATTAATTGATCTAAACTGTCCACTCCCCACTTGGCTATCTTATTAACTTATTAGTAACAAAGCCCCACCTCTTTGACCTTCTTTAATAATAATATGTTTATACTTTGTGAAATCAAAAATAATTCATTATAGCTAGATATTAAGACATAACATTATTTTAGCCCAAAATAATATCTATGAATAAACATATCAACTAAAATCGAATTATATACAATGGTCTGTACATTAAAAGGTACACAAAGAATTTTACGAAAACTTTTTAGATGAATTTTTGAGCAACATTTATTTATGTGTTTACGAATATTTAAACAAAATATAGGGTAACTGTGAATTATTTACCACTTACCAAAACTCTGTTATCAACTTTGTCTCCTCTAGATTCCATGCGAATCAAAGATTTATAAAGTATTTTCACATTTTTACCTAAAACATTACTGATGCTGTCTGTAATAAAAGACGTAAATTTAGTTACATAGAAAAGATAAGTTCCTAATGAATATTAATTACTAAATTATTTATTTTGTATTTTAGCTTGAATAGAAAAAAGGTAAATACCGTTTAATTCTGAGGATATTTGTAATTTTGTTGTCATTTTGGGGATTTTCTTCAATGTCATCACTTCAAATTAGTAAATTATTTTAATACTTAAACAACCGTTAATTTTTTTTGTTATAGAATCGTTTATTAGAGTATAGTATCATTGTGTCAATCAAAAATATTACAAGAATAATAAAAAAATATGTTATTTGTAATTTAGTTGTATTTATCAGTATCCTTAATACACATGACACCACCTATACACTCACAGAACACAGAGTTGGATTATTATTTTATAAAACTCGACACCATAGACATGAGAATATAGATATAGACATTATATTAACCGTCAATAGATATCACTTTGGGTTTGAATTATCGTTTAAAAAATACACCACTACTGAAAAACAATTTCAATCAATACACAATCCCACACTGTATGAAACGAAAATATATTTCAAATTAAAAAAGTCCCAGTACTAAGAGATTAAATTTAGAATGCACTAGAATCTGTGTTGACATTTTTATATTAAATATTGTTCTGTGGTGATTCAGAACGTAAATCGAAATACAGATTTCAAATTGGTAGATTACAAAACCACAGAAACCACCGCAATTGCTAGTTGCATTGTCAATTATTATTTATTACGGATATATACGTCTTATAACTTGTTTTGATTTTGAATTGCGATTCATTTCTTAGGTAATTAATAATTGATATATAACGTAAAAATGAATAAAAATTACGAACGGTGTACACATTGCAATAGACGTAAATGGCTTACAACAGGTTGTCTTCGTAAATGGTTGAAACCAATGGAATGTAAACATCTACAGAGAACAATTGAAAGCAAAAGAGATTTAAATGAGACTGACATAGTTAGATGTGTGTTTTTATCCGAGAGGACGAGTCCAGTGAAGACTAATAAGTTTGTAAAATTTTGGAAGAACAAACTTTTCATTACTGGTAGTGTTAGGTCTTTACAGAGGTATTTTGGAAACAAAAATAATGCCAACGAGTACTTGTGCAAACCTGTTGAAACCTCTTCATCTAGTGAGCGACTTATGTTTGCTGCTAAGCCGGAAATTAAAAGAGAAATTGATCTACACAAACAAATGATCAAATGTCAACATTCAGATGATCACTCAGTTTTAAGGGGACATCATCAGCACATTTCACTCGAAAGCTGTGCTATTTATTGCCAATTATCAAAGTATGTATTATCTTAGTGTATTTTATATAATAGTGTAGAAAGCAGTTGTTATTTAAACAAATGTAAATTTTATAATGTATTGCCTTAGTAAGCTAAGTAAGGGTTTAAGCTAGCTATAACTATTTGATGGCTTGCAGGCATGGTTGGTATTGGGGTGGAATCACATCTAGTGAAGCTGAGGTGCTCCTTGCAGGCCAGCATGATAATGTATTTCTAGTAAGGGACTCTTATGACTCACGCCATATACTCTGTGTGTCTTTTCGATGTGTGGGACGGACTTTACATGCTCGTCTACGCCATGCAGATGGTCTCTTTTCCTTAAATAATGAGACATTTGTACCAGCAAACAGAATATCTGAACATTGTGCAACTGTAGATGTTAAATCAAATCTCTTTGAAATGCCAGTGAAATTAGCCAGACCATTAAACAGGTAAGAAATCCTAATTTTGTCCTCTTTAAATGCCTTTTCATTCTTTTATTACATTTATCTTGATTTCAGGTTTGCCAAATTAGATTCTCTACAAAAAATTTGCAGATTTGTAATTCGCCAAACAGTTTCAGAACAATTATGGGATAATTTACCTTTACCACCTAATCTTATTACATATATCTCTCTTGGTAGTGATTATATTACACCAACATAACTTTGTAACTTAATGTTGTGCCTTATTTCTTGAATATATAGAAAAAATTGTGTTAACTTTTTACAACACTTGTAATACACAATGCATGTTATATATTTAATCCAAGATATAAAATTGACAAATTTAAAAGGAAAATATTAAGAGACACATGGAGAGAGCAGTAAAAATAACATGTGGTTGTTTTGCTGGACCATGTTAAGTTGTATCTGCATCTTATTTATCTTTATATTATAGTATACAAAAAATAAATGAGTTAATATGCAAGCTTTCCTAAAAATTAAACAAATTTTTCATCTAAAATAAAAAATAATTGTAACATTAAAACAATTTATATTTTTTTGAAGCTTTGTATAATCTCATTTTTGATCAATAAAAAAGTAGTATGTACTTCTGTTCACCAAACTAGAGCATAATACCATTAAATTAACAACAAAAATACTTTTATTTAAGCAACAAAGTTATTTAATAAATTTGAAAATTAAAATACTGTCATTATCTAATTATTTTATGGAGAGGCGTTATTTGCAGTATGTATTCATTCACTTAAGTGTGTTGATACCCAGCATGTTTTTAGCCTGTAAAAATAAATATATGAAAAATGTGTTCATGTTATGATTGTTACATAATAAAATTACAAGATTTTTAACTATATTTCTTTATCATTATACTGCTTTTTTATTTTGGATTTATATTTTAAAATTTTTGAATTTTAATAAATAATTCTCACCGTTACAAAAGCAGCTGTTAACGATTGAGGCGCCACTGCAACAGGATTCATATTAAGTGCAGTTTGAATTAATTCTGCATCTCTTATTCTAGATTTAACAAAAGTTCTTGTGGAATTATTTTCTTCACTTTTATCAGTAAGATAGAAAAGTTCAGATGCCTTGTATATGCCAGCCAAACCCACTCTGCGTATATACCAGTTAAACTGAAAGAAATATATAGTCATATTTATAGCTTTATCATGTGATCCAACTTTAATTAGTTGAGATAACCAAAAATATGGTTACTTACGTCTACACTACGATCTCCTGTATGATAACAAATATCATCTACTAATGAGAGCAATGTTGCTAAGCAATTTTGAACATTATTAGGTAGTGTTTGTATAGCCATAGCTTTGGGCCATGTATTCCTATAAAAGAAAAAAAATATTAAATAGATTTTAAAAAAATCTATTTTTAAAGAGATTTTATACATTACTTGTAAGGATCTATCATTGATAGTCGAATCATAATGGCATTCTCCACTTTCTGAACTGGTATTTTAGAATCCTTTATAACATCTTTGGCCCACTGA
Organism: Pieris brassicae; assembly: GCF_905147105.1. NCBI lineage: Eukaryota > Metazoa > Arthropoda > Insecta > Lepidoptera > Pieridae > Pieris > Pieris brassicae. Next base: position 4,628,442 of record NC_059669.1, read on the forward strand.
AATTGTTATTTTTTAACAGTGACAATTCATTTGAATAATACAAGAGAAATTGAACTTTGTCACTGTGAATTACTTACTGTCTTCATTTGCTGAACTAGTTCATCATTACATTTTACATTAAAATAATGTACAAGATCCCCTCCTCCATTTGGAAATAAGCCATGTGTGATGCCTGGGTATCCTACAGCTTCTGCTCCAGCTGCCAAAGCCTCAACAGACCATCCAGATTTTGAAACAAATTCTAATGATTTAGCTAGTATTTTGTTCTTAATATCATCTTCATATTGATGTTCTTCATTGTTTGTTTTTGTTATTGGAATGACCTTATCTTTTTTTTCAGCAATCTGACAATAGTGCCTTAGATTATTTGGTGTCCCAATAATTGGTGCTAATACAATACGCTGCTTTAAACATCTATGACCATTTCTTATAGCTGTAGACAAAATATGACAATCATTTAATAATTGCAACTAAATAAATTATCTAATAATAGTAAGGTAATAAATAAAACAAGTTTCAAAAGTTATAGGTATTTATTAATTTTACATCCAGTAATAATTTTTATTTTTGAGTATTATTTTGTGTTTTATTCAAGTTAATACATTCAGTTAAACGCCCAACAAGACCTTCTATCAAATGGAAAGCATTCAATGCAGAATTAATAATATCTTTCTTGTTCTTTGTAGGAATTTTATCAAGCATTGTTCCTACAATGTTAATTTGAACTTCATCATTTTTATTCTTAACTTTCATACAATCGTCAATTTCCTTCAATTTGGCTTCATAATGTGCTTTAGACATATTAAGACCAGTGCGTAATTTATGTAAATAGTCTGTTTCTATAAAAGTGAAACATTCCTTTATCCCTGTTTTGTTTTCTACATCTTTTAAAGCAATATATCTCAAAAAATTCAATGTACTAATGATTTGATCGGCTAATTCAACCAAATCAGACTCTTCACCATATGGTAGATAGCATATTTTCTTAATCATAAAGTGCAATTGTGCACCCGTAAAACATTCTGGTATATCAATTTTTTTTAGGGCCTGATCTAATGAATTTTTGTACAAAGTTATAGCATATCCAATCATACCAGAATGATTGGCATTGTCAATAATATATTTTAAAATTGAAATTCTACCCTTATAGTTAAATTTATTAACATAAATTTCTAGCAATTTTACAGCTTGTTTCCGGTTACCATCATAATTAGAATATACAGAGACATTTATTAATAATTTACATAATTTAAAATGGATAGGCACAGTTAGCATAGAGTGTGATGCATTGTCTGGAAATCTTTTCAGAATACTGGTTCCAAGTGTTAGTGCCTTTGTTTGAGGGCTGCATTCAACAAATGTCAGTAAGTGTACAACACTTATTAGAATGATATGTGTTATATATTGATTTGAGTAAATATGAGGTACTGCAAAATCTGGTACTTCAAAATCTTCTGAAAATATGATATAGTATAATCCAGACAAAGTTGTTAAATTAATTTTTTCCTTATGTTTAAATGGATCCTCAAAATCATCATTAATAGATTCTCTTGTTTTGGCCTGATATTTTTGGCTTTCTTTATAACAATCTTCTAAATAAGGAAATAGTTTAAGAATATTTTTTAATAGAAAGCAAATATCCTCTATAATAGTGGAACAGCATTGTCGAAACTGTCCATTGTAATTATATTCAGGATCTAAATCAATAAATACGAATGGTTTCCCGAGCAGGCTTATAAGAAAAGATGCTATTATATGAACAGTGTTTTCATTATAGTCAGTTTTTAATTCATTAATAAAAGGCTGGTAAAATGGAGGCAATAGGGAGTAAACATGAATTATCCTCCTTACATTTGGATCACTATCCATTAACAATCTTTCTTTTCCTTCTAAATTAAGGTCTAGTATTGGAATAGCTTCTATGTAAGTACTAATAGAGTTAAGGCAACATTCTAATGTCCTTCCTCTTTTAGTAGATAATTTTATTAGAAGCTGTTGTAATGGATTTAAAATTATACTAAATTGTGCATCATTTTTAGCAACTTCAATCTGTTCAATGAATTCCAACAATGCTTCCTCGTGATGTCCACTTTCAATAATTAGTGAAAGAAGCTGCTCACAAGTACCATATAAAGAAGGCTTTAGTGTGATTGTATCATTTTGAATTTTGCTGACTACAATGGATATGAGGTCCCAACAGTTATCTCTAAAAATTTTAGCAAACTTTTCTTCTTTAGGTACAGTTAGAACTTCTTTATATTTTCCAGCATCTAACAGTGATGATATAAGATCCACAATATCCATATTTTGATCCATTTTAAAGGAAATAAAGTTGTCGATTTACTATAAAAAGTTGTTTCTACTTCTAGTTTGATAATTTGATAGGATTCTGGAATAGAATTCACTTCAGTATTTCATAAGCAGCCTTTAGTAATTAACAATGGTATATAATATTTAACTGTAAGTTACCAGATTCATTAAAAAAATACAATAAGGCATTACCGTATAAATGTATAAAAACACGACAAACCTGAAGCAATAAAGCAAGAACAAGAATAGGAAATGCACTGTCTACTATAACTCAGTGATGCCAACTCCTACAGAATATTCTAGCTAGGACCAACTTCACATACCCCTTATATTTTTTTAAGAGGTAATTTTAAAATACACTCAAGTAGTAATAAATAGGTGGTATTTTTATCTTGGGAGTATCTTTGTAATATTTCACTAATAGCCACGCTTTCAATTTATTTAGTTTAATAAAGAAAAAAATCTGAAATTCCCCCCCCCCCCCCCCCCAATTTCTTATTCCACCAAAATTTGGTATGAAACCCCCAAATTGGCATCACTGCAAGAAATAAAAAGTAGATGTTACTTACAGCAAAATAGCCTTGGAAATTTAGTGATGTTCATTTCGCTTCAATACTTTTGTCAGAAGAGTTTAACTGACAAATTATCCGTGATATTTTCACATGTAATAAATTATTTGCCAGGAATATGTTGGAATACCTTTTTTATCGCCTTCTTTTCGAAATTAAATCAATCTGTTAGAAGACACTTCGCTAACATTAGCACTTTGAAACAATTAGCGATGAGCTCAATATTAACTAATATTGTACATTTGCGTATTTTATTAAATACCATAGAATATACTCAGCAAGACTCAGCAACAAGAGACAATAGTAATAATGTCAGCAGTCAACTTTACGTCTACTTACTAAGAATAATTCTCAATACTGAATTACACGTCGAATCATCGTTATAAAATTATCCCACTTATACAATAATTAATCGTACCCCCGATCAGGATAACCTCGTTCTCTTCTTTCTGTTGTTTTTGGTGTCATTTCGTAGAATACATGGAAGCCTTTATCGTGCTTCGTATGATTGCCCGAAAGAGAAAAACCTGTTTTAATTGATGGTAACTAATAATTGTAAAAAGCTTTGATGTTAATCCGCCTTTTTATTTAACTAGTCTTTTTAATACGGTTGTCTGCTATTAATATTATAAAGAAAGGTTTGGGTGTAGTTAAGGTTTACTTCATGTATTTGACAAATACAAAATCTAACACACGGCAGTCACGATCCGTAATACCGAAAGAGATTCGGTAAGAGTTTTTGGCCAAAAAAAGATATTAGTGATACACGTGTAGAGTTTATGGTCCATTATGAGCATTATATATGGTCTACGCTGTTGTATATATGTTGCAGCCAACTTGATTAATTAGCCGTTAAATTAACATCCCAGCCTTTTAACTAAACGGCGCCGTTTAACTAACGAAAGATATTTGAAAGAAAGAAAAACTTTATTATACATAATATAATATATATTTAGGTAAAATAAAGTGAGCTGGCCCCCACACTATGATTCCCTGTGTTGTGGGCAGCCAGTCTCTTCCTTTTAAAATATAAACTATATTTACCTTTATGATATCTACATAACACAAATTTATATTTAAACTATTTTGCACAATAAGAATATTTTCTGTATCAGCCTGTCCTATGTTGACAAGATATTGTTTGAGATTTTTAGTACCTAAGTGTATGTCATGTGAGTTTTGAAATGTTGGTGATAATTTAGTTAAGGAACTGGTTAAAGATGAAAGGGCCTCGGAATGATAGAAAGCGTTGGGCGAAAAAACGTTGCTTATATTATATAGGTTTGCGTTGTGTTTGTTGTAGTTTATCGGATATTTGTTTCCAAAAAAGTTTGCATATTGCTATTAACTATTATTGTCTAACAGTTAAATGCTTTGTTTCTTTGAACAATTTTGAAGTTGAGTAGCGGAAGGGTGTCCTGTCCTATAGGAGGATATCTTAAGAATGGCACGTTGGGTACGCTCAATTTTCAGCATTGAAGAAAATGCCGCTCCACCCCCATACCGATACGCAGTAAGATAATATTGACTGGCATAACGCAGTACACACTATCTTGATTGTATGTGGATCAGAAGGTTTTCTAAGGGATTTCAAAACATTTCTAAGTTTACGAACTCGAGAACATAGGTAGTATATTTGAGAGCCCCAACAAACCCTTGAATCAATAATTAATCCTAGGTATTTGGTTGTTTTAGTGGGTTCCAGGAGAGGACAGTTGTAGTTGCTGTAGAGGTTCAAACATGAGTGTAATTTAATAGGCGGTATAGGGTTTGGTTTGCTGGATTTCGATATGTGAAAACATATGTATTTGGTCTTAGACGTATTTAGAGAAAGGAGATTATCCGTAAGCCGTAGCGTTTTTTACAACATTTAATGAATATACTGGCTAATGCTTAGGCCATTCGTCCGATACAGTCATTATTTGGCATAAATAAAAGAGATGAAACATGACATTATAAAATATACCATTATAGTCCTAAACGCATTCTAGATATGATAGAGGTGACAATTTTAGAACTTTTAATCTCATAGAACCATGGTTTACTGGAGATCCAGTAACTGGGTTGAATTTCAGCATAATTTTAGGCTTTGAACTCGCTGCTTGCGATTTTGAACCAAAGAGTCCCAAAGATGGGTTTTGGGAAGAGCAGCTAAATCATGGCAATAAATCATGTATGGGACTATGTCTCCTTCCTTTATAGCTTCTTTGGCAAGCTCATCAGCTTTTTCGTTTTCTTTAAACGCACAGTGACTTGGAATCCATGCAAAGATAATGTGACCGTGACCATCTGGCAACACTGATACACAGTGAAAATTTAAATTTACGTTTACTTCATCTGTTATTTAAAATAAATACCAAAATAAATATATGTTTAGAAAATAAAGTTGTTCTTTACGGTATGAATATTAATCTCACTAATTAATCATTTATGTTTTTCTTATAATAAATGTGTTCAAAGTTAGATGAAACACTTAAAGGACATTAAAAATCACTTGTTTGCCGGAATATTGACCAAGCAAAATGCATCCATCCAAATTATCTTTTCACAACGAAATATAGTTTAAAGTAACAATTAATTAGCAAAACAGTTAAGAAGTTACAAATATGGCTACGAAACATAAACATATTTTCACTCGGTCCAAACCTCTCATGAATATCTATAGTGGATTGGATAATCAAGGAAAAGAGGTAATATTTATATTTTATGTTAAGTGATAATTATAATTAGTGTTAGTAGCCTAGTTTACTTTTAACTAAGACAATCTGAAAATAGGGTAAAATAAATCCATGTTTAAAACAACATTTACCAAATATGTACCATTTAAATAAATTTACTAGGTTGAAGTACGAGAGGATGCTGAACAACTTGTTAAATGGCATGAGATATCCGATGCTCTGGTTGCTGCTGGATATTACAGGGCCCAACTACAAGGGCTATCAGCTTTTGATAAAATTGTTGGTGGTTTGACTTGGTGTATAGAGTTATGTGATATAGATATTGACATCAATCTTCTATTTGAAGAAAACTTGACTATTGGAAAAAAAATGTAAGAAGTGGCTTTTTACATTGGTAATATTAGTTTTAGTGTATAAAGTAAATCATATTATCATATTCTTACAGAGCCCTCACCGAGAAGATAGTCAAAGTATTGCCAACAATGAAGTGTCCTTTTATTATTGAACCTCATCAAATCCAGGGTTTAGATTTTATCAATATTTTTCCACTTGTACAATGGCTTATTAAGTACTCAAGTGAATTTAGAGAGGCTAAAGAGGAAGAACTTCGTATGTTTGCAGTAATGCAATATGAAAAAGATCACATATTTGAATTGGATAGAAAACATTATATTCAACAAGAAAAAATATTTAAAAATCTCATTATGATACAGGTTAGTTATTAAGCAAATACTATTTCTTTTTTATTATTATAAACATGTAAATATATTATGAACTTTGATTCTTTCAGAATCTCTATAAACCATGTAGAGTGCGTAAAAGAAAAGGAGGTCTTCCAACAAATGATCTAGAGCAGGTAAATGCAGTGCTATCTGAGTATGATCAGCGTATTTTAATGCATATCTCTAATAACAAAACTGATTCACAGCCTGATGAAGGACTTGAAGTACTGGTTAGTATTATTTTAGTGAATATATTGAATAATAAATACAAAGTAATTATGCTTTATTCTTGTTTTTCAGTATGATTATGAAAAAACACTTGCTGATCCATCAGAAATTACAACAGAAGTAAGTATTTTTGATTGAAGTTAGTGTTTTGTCAATTCATAATTTATGGAACTTTTTAGATTTCTTATATCAGATACATGCTTTATATATGGTTTTAACATGTTTTTTTTATATATTTCAGACAGACAAATTCATAGAACATGAAAACACAGAAAAAGATGTTTCAGATATTAAAATTCATTATGCAGTTTTGCAATCGGAGTTAACTGGTGATCTTCCTGAGGAATTAGAAGAAAATGAAAAATTTAAATATTCTAATGATATTGAACAACTGTCAAAAGTTATAGATACTATGGAAAATGAAGTAGAAAATGTGAGAAAGGAACATGAAGAGAGAATGGATACGGCTAAAAAACAATATTCCACAGTACTGAATAAATTACAAAGACTCACTCGGAAGTTAAATAAAACAGATGATTTTACGTAAGTATATTTTCCTTACCAACTATATAATCATTATAATTTATATGACAAAAGAGTGTCATATGTTGCACATACTTTACTGTTAATTTATTACGGATATTTTCTTTACTCACTGATTGAATTTTGATTAAGCATCACAATGATATGAATATTACAGATTAATTGTAAGTACACATAATTACACATGAGATTCCATTTGACTCATAATCAGATTAGTACTATTACTACTACTTTGTTATTATCCGAGTCATCACTTTCTTCCTTTCCTAATGAAATATTGGATTTAAATAAATTAATGTTAATAAAGTATTACACACCAATGTATTGGAAATTTCTGAATACTATTCATTTGATAAAACATTATTATTATGTATGTAAAGAGGGTTTGTAATTTTTTTTTGTAAAATACACATAGGGTGAGAAGTGTATGAGTTTAATGTAATAAATAAATTTGAGTTTTACCTATATTACAGTGATAGAAAGGCCAAGGAATTTTACAAATCCCTAAAAGAAATAGCAAGAGAAAGAAATGACCTTTTAAAGGTCATCCATCACAGAGAACAGGAACATAAGAAGCTTCAGGAAGAATTAAGGTTCTCATTTTTTATTAATTAACTATTTTACTGTGAAAGTATCACTATAAACAGAACTTCAAAATACATTTTTTATTTTATTCATACCATATGAATCAACATTGAGCTTATTCAGTTTAGATAAGTAATAAAATATTTTTAGAATTGCCCAAGAACCTACAGCCATAATAGAAGAAGAGCCTCTAACTCCAGTAGAACTGAAAGAGTTCCAAGAAAGAGAAAAGAAGTTAAAAGACTTTATTAGTAAGACGAAAGCGGAATTGGGACATTTGAACCGTCAAGTTTTAAGGTATTCTGTGGCGATTGACGAAGTGCCAGGAACGGCTGAGTTATTGCAGTACGAGAAACGTTTCGTAGAATTGTATAATCAAGGTAAAGGTTTAATGTGTTTGGAAAGTCATGTAATTGCCTCATAAGGTTCTTAATAAAAAAAATATGTTTGTTGAGTATAACAGAATCAACATATTTAGATTTACTACAAATAAAGTCACACACATTCATATACGTTAAGTTTATAATGTTCAAACACGAAAGTATTTTTTTCAAAATCCAGTAATAACCAATGTCACAGTAGTAGTTATTACATATACGTTGTGTACCACTGCTGTATCACTTTCGTGTACCAAATTTTATAAATACAAGTATTATGTTTTTAGTTGCATCGAAACATAAAGAAACAAAACAGCATTATATTTTTTACAACACCCTTTATGAAGTGAAACTTTATACATCGAAGGAGTTGAGTCTACTTAATTCAATATTGGATAATTATGAAGAGTGAGTATTAATTTATATAAAAGTCTGATATTAATTTAAGCTAAGACAAAAATACATTGTACTAGATCCAGATGTAAGACATCTCTTGATCCCAATGGGCCTAATAAATTCCTTTTCCTCTATACTTTTAATTGTTACAGGTAAAAACCATTTCTGACTTAAAACATTAAAAGTTAACACAGTTTTAACATATTGTAATACTTATCTTGAGATCTTCTTCTCATCATCCAATGTTGTATTGACATTTTTTTTAAACATTTGTCTATTAAATTACCAGGGTAATGTCATCACCAAGAAAACGTGACGAATTTATGACTCAATTCGAATCAATAGTAGACTGGGTTAACCAAACCGTCCGTAAAGTCGAATACAAGTATCAAACAGAGAAAGAACAAAAGGCAGCCCTTCACACCGAATATTCAAGGTTGATGGAGGTACAACGACAGTATGCGGCCGCCTTAAAGAAATTGGCATCGGAGCGACATCGAATCGGTTCGGAGGAACAGTAAAGTGTTCAATTATCCTAATATTATTTATATTAATAATAATAAGTATTGTTTGGTGTAAAATGTATAACAATAATTAAATCACTTAAAATATATTAGTATCTGCGTCCAATTTTTGCGAGGAGCGCTGTTAAATTTGAAATGCAGACTTTGAATTTTTTATAAGTATACGTCAATATGACATTGACATATGACAATTTGTAACACAAGTAATAGACTAAGTCTATTCGAATGATGTATTTATTTCAATATATAGTTATAACTACTTATCTAAAAACACTTATATTCATCCACTTACGTGTAGTTCTGTTAATGGAGTTCAAGCTGTCTATACAAAAAAGTATTGTTACTAAAATTTACGTATTGTAAATTTTAATATGTATTATTCAAGAATGTAAAAAAATACATTTTTATTCGGAAAAATTGTCGCATTTCTTTTTAAGTTATAAAACTCGTCTTGTAGACGTGTATCAATTTCGTAAAGTGTATACAGGACGTCCATTCGGCAGTTTCATGTATGTTTTTAATTTGACTTAAATGATTAATTTCACGTTGTTCCTTTTAAAATACAATGTTGCTTAAGAAGAATAATTTTATTATGTCCATTCTCTTAATTGGTGTCAAAAAATAAGAAGTGTTTTTTTTTTTCACATTTGCGTCGTTTCGTTTCACAGACGAGATAAGTAATTTTAAGAAAATCATTGAATGGAGCAATACTTACTTTTCAAAACAAAATAAAGTCATTAAGCTAAATCCTATCTACGATATTTAAGGTACTTTCCTTTGATGTCACAAAGTCTTGGGGCGCACTGTATATATACCTTGGTTATAATTGAGATCGAGTTGCCATTTATATCATCAATGAGTATGAAAATTTTATTTTAATAATCATCAGTAAAATGGGGAGTCACACTTGAGGTCGGTTTTTGCGGTCCGATCTCAGTCTGGTAAAATACTATTAAATGAAAATCTATATTTTCATACTATCCGTAACAGTCATGATATAGTCCGTAACGGGAGCGAACCGTGATTGAGCTTCTAGTGTTGATCCACCCGAACACCTCATGTTATCCTATAATATATGTATCTTATAGTATAGTGTGTACTGTGCTACTTATTTATATTATCTATAATGTTTCTGTTTTGTTATTCTATTTTTAAGTCTACATATATTGTACATGGCAAGACAGCAAGTGTGTGTGAGTTGTGTGACTTTTAAGGCATATGTACTCGGAAGCTGAGTTTGTCTATCCTATCTGGTTTTTTACCGCCACTAGGTAGTGTCCTCTCATTTGTTTATTAATATCAAATCCAGCAAGATTCACTTTTTATTAGATAGAAAACAAAGCAGCCTTTGATTTTAGTTACGTAATTTGATGATACCAGAGAATGAAGTTACGCTGTTCTTGCTGTTTATGTTTTATTTTCCAATGTTATTTACGTATATTTTCTAGTCTAATAGTATATTTTCTTAGCAATAAGTAACATACCATCAGTTTAAACAACATCAAGGCTGATAGATGTTTTTGTATTGCGTTTCTACATATTTGTAAAATGAATAAAACCAATTTTCTATTTAAAATGTTTTACTATTTATATAAACAATACTGGTAGACATAATACAAAATTATTTAAGATAAATAAAAGATTTATAAAAATATATAGTAACAATTGATTAATATTTTACTTTAAACATATTAGACGCCTCATTAATTCAACAACTTGTATAAAATTAAGCAATAGGCTTATTATTACTATCTATGAATATTATAGAATCACACAACATATGATTAAAATAAAAGGGTATAGGAAAATATAATTTCTATAATAGAGGTTCAAAGGTTTACGACATTGCCGTGTGAATGAGGTTTATGTGAACTACTTCCACTATGGCTGTGTGTATGCGAGTTGGAGCTACTCTTTTTATACATAGTGAATGATACAAGTTCTCTGTTGGCATTTGTCATGGCCATTGAATGAGAGACTACGTCGTAGCCTAATAAACTGTGTAATCGGTTCACGACAACGAGTGTCAAACCTTTTTGTGCGACGCGGACAGTTTTTTCTGAATCTGATGCAACAGCTGCAGTCATTCCCAATGATGTGTTCAGCTCCTGAAAATAATGTTCACTTAGTAATATGAAGATGAACTAGCAAATCATATCTCATCCATCATCTCACCCTTCCGGGAAAATGATATCAGTTTTTTTTAAATTAATTTAACATACCTCAACCCTCACTCTGTAACTTCCAATACCGATCACAATAATATTTTTTGTATCGTTCAATCCCAAGGTTGCGACATCAGCTATGGATATTGAGAGAACTATATCGAGCTTGCCTACAATAACGTCGGGATCGCTATCACTGTCGCTAATCGCTATTGGAAATTACAGAATAAGGGCGCTGATTTGGCTTCATGGTCAAGTTTATTATGCGCTTTAGTTGATAATAATTATCCTTACATTTTTCAATTCTGGCTTTGTTAGATCGACCAACCTTATATAGATAGGTTGATACGATAATAAGTACCTACTGATTAACTAAATTACTCACCCTAACAACGGCTGCCCTTTCGTCCTTTTTAAGTCCATACACCGTAGCTCCTTCGTCCTTAGAAAGGTGAGGTGCACTTAGACCTCCCATTATCATTATATAAGGCATTTTTACACAAAAATATATTGCTCTACAATAAAATCAACGTAATAAAGAGAATCACCGATAAATTCTGACATGCATTGTTACTGCAATATGCTACTAGGAATTAATATGTTTTGACTTTGAGAGCGTGATTGCGTACGCGGCGGTATAGCCGCAAGCTGACTTGCGAGTCGCGACAGGTTGTTTAAGATGTGTGAGTGTTATACGTATTGTAACTTGAATGGTGGGTTACAATGGCTTTACATGTGTGCACTAGTATCGCAACATAATGACGACGACTACATGGCCTTCACGGTTGCATAGCACTTAGAGACTATTTAATTTAAGCGCACCGCACTCGTTAGACTTGTAGCCGGTAGGATAATTATATTCCCAAACACGTGCAATTGTTTACTGTGAAGTTCCTATTTGATACTCTTATCGTGTGCAATCCTATCCCGTCTAAGCAATCCATATTGTTATTTGCATGCAACATAAATAATAGTAATGAGGAATATTTGTGTAATTAAAGTAAAAACATTACAGTGAGGGAAATCCAGTTTTTTATTTTTAAATATTGGAAGAGGTTCTAAGTTAATAAGGAGTTTTCGGATGAAAAGCTTGTTTTATGAAAACACATATTGATAGCTTTTATAAACCACATACAATATCAATTTTTGATTTGATAATTGGGGTTCTTCAAGGCGGTTTCTTCAGTACCTAGTTTTTCTTCAGTATCTTATAGTCCTTAGTGTAGTATTATAATATTCTTATATATACATGTACTGTGTCGTTACCTATCTTTTTACGCCATCATTCTCCAGTGACTTTAATAAAGTCAGTGTCATATCACTGCAATAATGCTATTTATATAGTGATGTCAAAAATAAATATCATTAACGGATACAATTTAGAAATTTTCTACTATATACAAAGTTAATTGAGGTTGATATAAAGATGAGTCACTCCATGAGCAGTCCTCGAAATATCCAACTTGGTCTGTTTATCTTATTTTAAAAGTAATTAGCTATTAAACATATAATAACAGACACTTTTTTTCTTTCTTGTATTTATGTGTAAAGAGTAGGTGATCAGTCTTTGATTTTCAAACTCCATGCTGAGGATATGAAAGAACGACGACGTGTACTGCTGAACTACGAACGCGGATTAAGAATTAATTTAGTATATGCGATCTAAGAACTTCTATATAAGCCTTAGTGACTAAATTAGGCTTTCTTAAGAGTTCTTTATTTACCCATCATCAGTGTTGTGTGTGTCAAAAATTAACTTATTTTAGTATTCGAGACGTATCAAAAAGCAAGATTAGTATTCGTGCAAACTATGGCGGAATTGGCTACGCGATCAACCAATGTAAAATGCCTTGAGAGTGCAGGAGTTTTAGGTAATACTTATTAGTTCTTAAAGCATATTTGAGTTTAACGGACTTTTATTACCTCCAATATTTTAATTCTGATTTGAATAAATTTAGATTCTATGTTTTGTTTTGCCTTGATTTATGAGAATTACTTCTAGAAATGAAAAGGAAATTTGTTACAGCAATGTGTGGTGCGCCAGTACTGATAGGTATTATAAACAGGTAAAGTTTGAGAGGTTGTAGGAATCTCTGGATCTACGGAACTGATTTAAAAAATCTTTTACCAGTAGAAATCTAAGTTATTTGTCGTTAAAGTCTTAATTTTTTGGGTTAAAATATGGACTATATTTGTTGACTATACTTTTTCTTGGATTTGGGAAGTCGGAAACAAAACGCTCCAACGAACACGTTTCTTACGAACGCTACCTTACCTAGGTTTAGATAAATAAGTTTTCAAGGTTTACAGGTCACGCTTCCCCTTGCTAAGGCGGGGCGGGTCGCAACATATTACATAAGAATGTCACTTTGTAGAGTTGCTTCGTCCCCTATTGTCTGATGCATGCAGTACAGTACGGCAATGTGCTGTGGTGGCGGCGGCAAGACTTGCTGAACACGATGAAGCTGTAGCCAGGCAGCTGCTTAGCGGAGGCATGGTCACCTCGACACTTGAGAATCTTAACAAGTACAATGTATGTAGTTATTTTTTTTATGTATGGAAACAGCAGTATTTCTTTTGAATACAAGTATCGTTTTAATAGACCAAATATATTTTTCGCATTTTTTTTATAGTTACATTTTCATTGAATAATTTTTAGTTCAATTAAGAATTACAGTATAAATAAATTATTTTACAGGTATATTATAAGCGATCAGCGTTGTATTTATTGCGAGCGGTGGCCAAGTAAGGAAACTAAATTTAATTATTGTATGTCGACTTAGTCATTAACGAAACATTGGCATATATTCTTTACAGACACAATGAAGAACTGGCTTCAGCAATAGTTCGTCTGGGCGCATTAGAACACATTGTGTCATGTCTTGAGGATTTTGATACTCAGGTAGGATTAAAAAATTAACATTATTGAACAATTTGAGAACTCCGTATATATGCATAGTAGTACAAAATAATATTGGCTTTCGCAGGTAAAGGAGAATGCAGCCTGGGCTCTCGGCTATATTGGAAAGCACAGCGAGCACCTAGCCGGCTTAGTAGTCGATGCGGGAACTCTGCCATTGCTTGTGCTAGCTTTTCAGGAACCAGAAATGAGTTTAAAACAGGTGACATCATTGTCTACACTGTATAATTTTCACCGAAAATAGCAAATGTTCTTACCATTTGATTCGAATCCTAACTTGATATTCTAACATTACTACTACTAAATGTATTCAGTTCTTTGACTTAACAATTTGTAATAAATATTAAATACATCACAACGATCAATAGGACGACATGTGCATGAGCATAAGTACCTACCTTGAGTATGTTCAGAACTGGTCTGAATTGCTTCCAATAAAATGTAAGTTGGTTGAAAATATATAAATAAATAACTTTTTTCTATAGATAGCGGCTGGTGCGCTCGTAGATTTAGCTCAACACAAACCTGAGGCAGTTGTCGACGCTGGTGCCATTCCACATTTGGTACGTGGCTTAGAGAATCAGGATCCAAAATTAAAGGTACCACTATTTTATTTACTATTAAACGGTTTTGCTCATTCTTGTTGTTAGTGATCACACAATATATAGGTAAACAGGTTTCTTAGTATGCTTGATTGCCGTTGACAATAATAATACAAATCTACTTCTTTTATGTGTTACAGCGTAGTACATTGTGTGCTCTGGGTGCCGTGGCCAGTGCGAGAGCTGAGCTAGCAGAGGCAACAGTGGCCGGTGGGGCCTTGCCCCCTGCCCTATTACACACCGGACACGACTCGGCCCCAGTGCGAAGAGCTGCGGCCTGCCTACTTCGAGACATAGTCAAACACTCTGTTGATGTAAGGGAATTATTTTTCTAAGCTTTACAAACATGCTGATGTAAGAAGAAACATTGCGTCCCATTGATTGGATAAACGGACAATACCATAACGTATTGTATCCAGTGTCAACACGCATTTGACTCAAGATGCTGTTGACAAATCACAATTTTGTACTTTATTTAATTATTTGCAGTTGGCCCAGCTCGTAGTCAACACTGGAGGCTGTGGACCGTTAGTTGAACTGATGTTCGAAAACACAGGCGGAGCCCGTATTCCTGCTTGTATGGCCCTCGGCTATATAGCAGGGCAATCTGATCAACTGGCTATGGCGGTCATTGAATCTAAGGTAAAATATATGTTTAAATTTGATTCAGCAGCATCTTAAATTTCATTTAGCATAAGTTCGCGGTTCGATTCCCCAATAAAAATATGTTTTATTATTCCTATGTTCGACTAATACGCCTATATGTCTATTTTTAAGCGATATTTATTTCATACAGGCAGTAGTGGTATCAGTTGAAATACTACAAAAAAGTGATGCAGATGACGCCGAGTTGTGTGCGGCAGCTTGGACTTTGGGGCATATATCGAAGCATTCTCCACAACATAGCCTTGCTGTTGCTGTAGCTAATGCATTTCCAATTTTACTTCAGGTTGTAATCCAGCAAACTAATGGTTACTCACATAGAAATTCATATTTAACTTTGCAATCTTTCAAATTAAATAGTTAAAAAAAATTTCAAACCTAATACTTTGAGTAGTCTAATATGATATTTCATTTAGTTACTAAATCTTTTAAATACACCCTTAAATTAGATTCCTTTACAAATTTTGTTGTATTTAGGTTAAACATAGATCATAGATAGATATACCTAAAATAAAATATGTAGTTAGTAGCTACTATTTGAATTGTTAAGACAGAGTAAAATAATTAAAAACATTTTTTTTCTCTGGTCTATTAAGGTTAAGGTGTTAGAAATTATCATATACTATCTGACAAAAGTTCAGTATAAGTTTTAATGTTTTTAGTTGTACACAAGTCCTAAGTCATCTGCAGAAGTGAAAGCCCGGGCCTCTTGTGCCTTGAAGCAGGCCTTGCAGTGTTGTTTACATAGACCAGCCTTAGAACCCCTCTTACATTCTGCACCAGCATGCATCCTGAAATATGTTTTAGCACAGTATGCTAAGGTAAGGACTCTTGATTTTCCTTGAAGTCATCAGTTATAACATTATGATAAACTTATAATATCAGCGAACATAGAATATAACAAATATATATTTTTAAAAAGTATCACAATTTTCATTCCTTTTTTGTAGGCTAATAGACTGGATCATCATCAAGATTATCATCCTCATCTTCATAGTCTTCACCATTATCAAAGTAGTTATTTGCATAATCTGTACCATCATCAATTTCATCTTCTTGTTCTTCTTCATCTTCTAAATCTTCATCTATATCATCTTGTTTTTTGTTGCCATCACCAGCTGTGGCCATCATCTCGTTGGTGTTCTCCTGTGTTTCTTTTTTCTCTAATAATTGTAAACGTTTTTCTATATCTTTGAAATCGTCCAACTTTCGTTTTCGAGATGGCCGCATGCGACTCGCTTGTGGTCTGAGTTCAGGGGGGAAATTAGCCCAAACACAATCCAATACCCTTCCTTTATTGGCGTCTAGGGCTAACAACTTATATTTATCAGAATATCTTTCAATTCCATCTGTTTCTCTGTTTGCTTTCACATAGGCGGGTGATTCATGTAAGTATTCTATAAATTGATCCTTTACAATAACCATATAGTCTGTTGCGGCGTCACTGTTTAATGGAAGAGGTTTTGTTTCTAATTTTGGAAATAGAGGTGGTGGAGCCAAAATTTGTGGTGCATTATCTCCTCGCGCAATACCAAGAGCCTGCATCTGCTCTTGTGTAAGCGAGGTATTGCTACCCCGACCTCTTCCTCTGCCCGCCATAGTATTATTCTTGCCTATTCATTAATTTGTAAATTAAATTATTTATAACTTTGGTCAGGTTATTTCTATTCATCAGGAATTATTAAATACAAAATTAGCGCATATTAACAAATGACAATTGCAATTGTCAAGTGGGAAGTCATTAGTCAAGTGCCAACTGCCAAAACACAACAGACAGCTTCATAGACAACTTATTTTACTGTGAATCAATCATATTATAGTTTTATTAGAATATATTACCATTGATTTTATTTAGCGAATTATTAAAAAAAATACATTATTGCTATACAATACAAGTATCTCGAACTTTCTGTCCTTCAGACTTTGCGCAATAGACCACATACAGTTTGCATGCGATGTTACCCGCTTTTTAATAATGATATTAGATTGCTTGGTTGTCACTATTTCTTAACACGAAATTCATATCTATATATTTTTTCTGGGCCTTAGATACGTTATCAGCAAAGGCTACAATGTTATCATTTCTAAAATTCATGCCACATAATTCGTTGATATAAATTAGGAACAAAATGGGTCCAAAAACGCAGCCCTGCGGCATGCCAAAGGCCACAGGCAGCTCAATACTGGTCCAATCTTCCAACCTCATAACTTGCGTACGTCCTGACAGGTAACTCGTGCAGAGTTGGTGAGATATGCCCTTGTTGCACCACGATTCTCTCAATTCCGTGCAACAAGATTTCGACAGAAACAGTGTCAAATGCTTTCGCAACTCAATGAAGAGACCAATCACTTTTTTCCTTCTGTCCATGGTCCCAACTATAATATATAATACCTCGGTCAATCTACGACATGCCTTATCAGTGGAATTCCCCGAACGAAAATGGGAGTCTGAAATAATGTTGTATTTGTTGAGGAAATCAACCAACCAACGCCTGCCTGTTCATTAATAGCTCCAAGATTTTGGTCAGGACGGAAAGTCAGGAGATAGGCCTATAATTGTCCACAAGGCTTCTGTTACTTCTAACAATTTTTTGTCAATGGGGTGGAGTAGTGTTAACATAGAAAAAGCTACTATAGCTATACCCGTGATGGATGTTAAACTCTCAGATATTTCCATGAGCACTGGTCACTTGTCTCTTGAGATATGTTAATATTTATGGCGCCTATAATAATTGTTTCTGTAAGATTTTAATTTATTTCATGGTAGGTTTAAAGAATTAATAAAAACTAATGGCTACCTCTTTATATCCGATAGAAATGATAATCGTTTAATTACCAATATGGTTGAGTAAAAGGAATGCTGGCTCACACGTCATGCCTGTGAACATCTGCCGCTTCCGGAAACTGAACTACGAGGTTTCCGTTCAGTTGTAATTAAATACAAACAATATGCGGACCGTATCTCTCTCCTTTCTGGTTGCTTCTATCTATATTTGCCATATTAAGTTTGTGTGATGCTTTGGTATTTTAAAAGGTACCGAGAGTTTTTTTTTCTCTCGGCCTCTGTATTCTTTGCCGATACCCGTATCTTATATTCCATAATAAACATATTTTATTTTAACAATAGAGGAATCAAATTTAATTACTAAAGAATTAGCGTCTTGAAATCATATGTTATGTTTACTATACATCGCACTGGTCGCATCGGTACTGTTACATTCTATTCCCTCGAAAAACCGTGGTCATTCAATCATTGGGCGGCCTATTTAGACGTCGGTCGATGCAAGTTATTATTTTTTAGATACTTCCAAATGATGCCAGAGCCAGAAGGCTTTTTGTAACAACTGGTGCACTCAAAAGGATTCAAGAAATCGATACGGTACCTGGAACTTCTCTAAAGGAGTATATAAATATTATTAACAGTTGCTTCCCAGAAGAAATTGTAAGGTATAGAATTTATTACTATTTTATTTATTATAATGCCTTTTTTTAAATTGGTTGTGTCGTAAGATTTGCTCCCTACTATTAACTTTTATGTATATTTAAGTGAGGCTTGATAATTTATCACCTTACAGATTTTACACACCAGGATATTCAGATTCATTATTAGACAGAGTGGAAGCCTTTACACCACAGGTATAATATAAAACATTTTAAATGGTTTTAGAGGATTATATTGTCATATGGTTACTTGTTGACATGTTATACTATCACGCTCTTTGATTTGTGCTGCGCAGATTGTTTTTTTTCTAACCTTGGCTTATTTACTTTTCCGTTTCAGATACCAGAGTTATTCACGGACAGGGTACCGAGCGACTGCCAGAGCGAATTGACAATGGAGAACACAAATTAAATTGTTAATATTTTATTTTGTTCAAATGTTAAGTCCTTTAATCAATTTTCGATAATGTCCAGATGTTTTTTTGAATTTTAACTGATCTCCCTCCAATAGTCGTCGTATCAATTGCCATAGATTGGGTCGCAACTCTGTAACTGATGTTTATATTCAATTTAGATAGTATTATACTTGCCAGCAAATAATTTATCTAGTGCCAATACGAGGTTAGGATTGAGGGTGATATTCAGTCTAAACCTAGGCTAAAAGTCAGAAACGATATTTATCGCTAAATATAAGTTGTATATCATATAAAATGTATTGGTTTATGACACTGTTAGTGCTACTCTCGACTCTGACACTCAGATTTATTGAGATTTAGCGCGAACTATAACCCGTATATCAAAATCCATGATACATTTTCGACTTAAAACTTAATGCTATGTCTCGTTCCTGAAATAATGTCGTTAATCGTGACTGAATCTGAGAGTAAGGTACGTATTCTTATTTGTATCTCATGTCACAATCTCGTCTTGAGTACCAAATATGCCAAACGTCATATATTGCATAACGCAATATTTTTTATTTGGTCTCGTTACAATATGTTGCACCAAAGACGAATACATAGGTACTTACTTTTAGTTCTGAATTATTATACATAAAATCTAAATCTGTATATTTTAACTAAAGTACTTCTTTATCTCATCATAAACACCATTTGACAGGAAGAGAACCTACAATTATAGAATATTGAGATTGCTTGAGTTTTCAACTCTTGCTTTCATATTATTAGAAGTATTGTTTTGCTAATATTAATGTGTCAATGTCTAACATAAGTGACATTAAAATATGTATCACTATGAATAAAATTAAATAAAAAGGACAATCCCTAGGGCCCTTTTCTATTACTTTAAAATATGGCAGGATAGCTTTAATGTTGTTAGCTCAGACTTGATCATCATTAGATTTTTTGAAAACTTTTCGGGGTAAGATAAACGAGAACCTTAAGTCCGTTTCCCGAACGTCTGGATTGGAATTGAAATACATAGTTCGCGCTAAATCTTACCATTAAAGTTCTCTATCAATACTTACCCAAAGCCAGAACTTCCAAGTACGTTAAGTACATAAATTCCTTCTGTATCCACTTCAAAACATATCCTTTCATTTTTACAATTTATATTGTGTGCTTTGAAATAATTCTCCAAATTACTGACTACAGGTCCAGGTAACCCCTTAGAAATAAGTCTCATAAAATTTACGTACAAGGCAAAATTCCATCTAATTAAAATAGTATTTTACCTTAATGTTGCATGTTGTCTCACCAGTCGATTCTAATTCAATTACTAAAATATATGACATAATTAAATGTTGTTTCTGACCAATATTTAAAGTAACACTAATAAAAGTTAAAAACAAATTATCATACAACAACATTATCTATCAAAAAGGAAGTGGTTCCATATCTCAAAGTTTGTTCTGGGAAATTCAAACTAAAATCACATGTTTCATATATATTTTATTTCCACAAATTAGTTGTTTATAATCTGCAGTCGGGACTATGCATGTACCTGTAACAAGTGAAGAATTTTAGATAAGACTTCTTTAAGTGAACAAGGAAAACATGTGTATATTTGATAAATCAGTCAAATGTGTCTTCAATGTTATTCAAGATATATGCTTGTCTTTAAAGGAATCATCATTATATTCTGCAATAATAATTATAAAAAATCTCTTGTATGTAATGTATTAATAAACTAATTTCAAGATGTTCTGGTTAAAATGGATATTTTAATTTTTCTTCTGTATAAAAATAAATTACCTTTGCAGTTTCTAGGACATTTAGTCTGGGCCACATCCCTGTAAAAAATATAAGTAATTAGTAATTATAATTTTACTTAAATGTTAGTTAAAGATTTTAATTAGTAATCAGTAAAATCAATCAACATAAAATTTCAGACTGGGGCGATATCTATATCATCATTAAACAAATATAATTTACAATATAAGGATATGAAATATTGGGCAGCCTGGTTAACTGGGATCTGGAAAAGTAAGAAACCTCTATTGTTGAGAATTTCAATGAGGTTTGGGTTCTTTTTCATCAAATTACCTCTATTAATCAGACTTTTTGCAACCTGATTGAATGAGATTTGATTCTAGAAATTTTTCAATTGTATATTAAAACCTGTATAATCAATAGGTGCCCTGTTTCTATCCCTTAAGATCCATATTAACCAGGATTTACTGTAATAGTGTGCTTAAAAATATCTCTACAATGCTGTAAATAAACTTACATTTAGTCATCATAGTAGCTCTCTCCTCTATATCTGTAAAATAAAATAAATCTATCTATAATATGTTTAGGCTTAGGTCTCATACATAAGTTTCAATGTGTAATATCTCAGATGTTACCAGACCATATTTTCACCATGGTTTAGTGAGACAGGGATAACTATAGTATTCATCATAAAGTGTAACATTTAGAAAAATATATATATATGTATATTCAACATGTACTTACCATTTTAGAAAGTAACTTGATTGAGATCTAATACCACCACCTCTCACAGTGCATTATTTAAGTTCTGAAAAGACACATTCTGAATATACTTTCTTTTAAAATTAGGTTTTTAGCTGTCAATTTACAGGTTTATCAGATATTACCAAACCATATTTTCCCCATGATTTTGTGAGACAGGGATAACTATGATAATCATCATTAAATACTGACATTTTCTTAAAGATTATATTATAATACATACCTTCATAGTATGTCTTCCTATGTCCATATGCTAATTCATATATCAAGTCAATGTCTTCTTGAGTGTTCTTAAATATCATACACAAAACATGACATGACATCTCTTGAAACTACAGCTTTAGTATTAGTGGCAAAATCTGTAACAAACATTTACTTAATGTTACTGTGTTTCAAAAAATTGCAATAATAATGATTTTTTTAAACTTTCAGCTATTACCAAACCATATTCTCCCCACGATTTTGTGAGACAGGGATAACTATGATAATCATCATTATACAATTTATTAAAAATAAAAATAGCATTTTACTAGAAACATCTGTTCTGCAGTGGATATATAAATAGATTCCTGGCATAATGTTATTGAGAAACAATCATTACTTACTGTTTACATTGAGGGAGATACTTGTCTTGTCCACTTTGGGTGAAATGAACTTTGCACCTGGAAAAAACACTGTTTTATTTACACATATAATGTTAGCTACATTAAAGCTATGCAAGTTCAAATTAAGATCAGTTTTTAAATTTCATCAAAGATCTATGATATATGCTTGTAAAACATCATGTCCATCCATTTAAATTGGGCTGTAAGTATAAATAACTATATTTTAATGTCTACTTACAAAATTATTATAAAGAAAACCAATATATATGTAAAAAACGTACCTTTTAAACATTTCCAGGATTGTTAAGTCTTGCAATGTTAGTCCCTGTAAAAAGTAATACTAATTATAATTATTTTACCGAAACTCAAACATGTAAATGATTTTTACTATATATATATCAGGCAAAATCAATCAACAGAATAAATTCAGACTGGGGCGATATCTATATCATCATAAAAAGTAGATAGCAAATGGAATAAGCTTTAAAAAAACAACTCACATTGTAACTGATCTATGGAAATACACAGGCCAATAATGAATGAAGTAGTGTTAAACAGGTTCTGTAATAAAACATTCATATATTATTTTTAGGCTCTTGAGAGATACACAAAATAAAATTTTATATAAAATCAGTAAAAATCAATCAACATGAATATTAAGCCTGGGCAGATATCTTTATCATCATTTATTTATAATCCTAATTATTATAATGAATTAAAACAGAAATTGTGAAAAAATTAGAATGTACTTGGCTTTTAAATTTACCTTTATTTTTAAAATTTGTGGTTTCTGTCATCAAATTGTACCATAATGAGTGTCAAATCTGTAAATAAACACATTTACTATATAGGTTGATTTACATAGAATTGGAATAAAGTTACTAAAAATAAATATCAGCTTTATCAATCAACAACGCAGTTCTGACTGGGGCGATATCAAAATCATCACATGGTTTGAATAATAGCAAATCATTTTGAACCTACTTACATTTTAAATATGATTTGTTTATGTTTTCTATCAGTACTCCTTTTTTTCAGCCTGATGGATACCTAAAATTTTTTTATTGTTATAGTTGTTTAATAAAAACATACATAAATTTAGATATTAAGAAAATATTATCAGAAAAATCAATCAACAACTTTATTCAGACTGGGGCGATAACGGAATCATCACAAAAATTGAATTTGAATAACTAAGAAAATTACACTGAATATTACTTACCAGTAATATTTAGCCCAGTGAGGTGTAAACGGCTTGTCTATAAAAAAATATATTATCTATAATTACAGTTGTTCTGCTGAATTTATATGTGGATAGTTGCATGCAAGTGCTGATTGTCACAAAAACCCCTTAGATATGAAACTAATTTTTAGTTACATATCTTACACGGATTGTACTAATGTTCCTAACCAGAGTCAAGTCTGCCAGAATTAGCTGTACACACATCGGCTTTGGTAGGGTACTAAAAAATGGACTACATTCCTACATATTTAACATTAAAGTTTGTAGTTTTTATTCAAATCTTTGGAAATTTGGATCAGTTTGTGTCTATGCATATTAAATACATTAAAAAAGGTAATTCTTACCTCATTTGGGATCACCAGCTGAGAGTCTTGTTGAATCCAGAGCAGTCATCTGCAATAGAAAATAATGCTTAAAAATATTATCATTGTACTTTTGTTCAAAAGGTTTAAATATTATAATGTCTGTTAGAGTCATCCCTTGGAAATACAGCTATTAGCAACTGTATATCTTACACGGACTAATTATTTATGTTCCTATCCAGAGTCAAGTATGCCAGTAATTTCTGTGCACACATCGGCTTTGGTAGGGTAACTAATGCATTGGTTTACAATGGTTATACAAGACTTCTAGTAACTCAACTGTTTAAATATAGGCAGGTACATTTGTCAAATACAATGGATTTTTAAAAATACAGAACTAAATTATTAATTACAGGTTATTAATTTGAATACTCACTTGAAAAACAATTTTATATATTCAGACCATAATTTAAGATTATCTGTAAAAGAAATTATAAATTAATATTCGAGAGAAATAATATCTAAACTCAGTAAAATATTTATGTCATCAGATGATATTGGTATGTTTGAAATCATTTAATTTCATACGAACGAGACTATAATAAAAATCATCATTTGAACTTTTTAAAATTTAGTTTCTACAGCAGTTTAAGTTTAGTTATGTATAATGCTTCAATTGTTACTTACAATATTACTCTGCAAATCTTGATGATTGTGGTTTGAGTCTGTAAATAGACACATAAACATTAGTGCTTTCTTAAATATCAGTATATTATTAAATAATGAATGAGTTTCAGAATGGTGGTAAAGATTAGAATCACTTATTTCATACGAACGAGACTATATGCAACATCATAAAGTTAACGCAAATTCATACCACAAGATACCATTAAGATAATAAAACAAACATACCTTATAAAAGCTGCTGTGTCAACCAATCTACGTCACCTAAAAAAAAAAAAATTTGAGTAAACTAAACAATGTTGACCAGAATAATGTAAAAATCACTTACCTTACAGAATAAAAGGTAACTATAGTTTAGATTGAGATAAGAAGACAGTAAATCAGCTTAATGTAACTCTTTATTTTGTATATGTCCTGCACTTAACACATGTTATTTAGCTCACAAAACTAGAATTACTTCTTTGCTGGTTTAGCAGGTGCCTTCTTCGTACGGGGCTTTCTTTCAGCTGATTTGGGGACATTCCTCTTTCCAAAAGCACCACTTCGTGCTGCTTTAGTTTTAAGGCTTTTGAAGACCGCTGTTCTTGCACGGTTACGCTTAACTCTCGCTGAAGTAAGTTTAAACCTGTCGTAGTCAGTCATTTGCGCTCGCTTTTGTTTGTTTGCAAGCTTTTGGGCCCATTGGCTTGCATCCCATTTTTCGTTAAGTTTAGCGTCTGTCCATGCTTTTCTTACGACACGTGTGGGGGCTGTGAAGGGGTAACTGAGACGGAATTTTGTAAGATGTAATTGATTAAGCCGAATCTTCTGACGGGCGACACCGCTGCCGGGGCCATCAACCAACACACGAGTCTGATCTATGACATCAACAATGCTGACAAGTTTTCCTTTTAAGGATCCATTTGCTACCAGGGCAACTCGCCCTGGTTCCACATAACGCGCGAACGGCATGACGTCCTGAAAAAATATAGAATTTCTACTTACAAGAATAATGCTGAGACCGAAGAAAAACAGAACATTAATAGAGAAACCAACAAAGATTAAAAGTGTTAGATAACGAATGCATAAAAGAAGGTGTTAATATAGACACGTATTCACAAGATTTTAACATTTAATTTTAAGAATTTCTCAGAGAAAATATGATTAAAATAGATTTAAAAATAAGCTAACCTCTAAACGTCTTCACAAACACGAAACACTAATGTAAAAGACTTTGACAATCAGCGTTCGAATTGTCAGTGATAGCGTCGGTGCCCAGTGATGCCAACTCCTACAAAATATTACCCCTAGAACCAACATCAAATATGAAATATCGCAAACCTACACTCCTTTTGATAGGTAATTACAAATATGATTTAAACATACATTCAAGTTGTAGAAATAGCTCTTGTAGTTATGCGGGTGCTTTTTACACAGTTACATATGTTTATTAATGACTTAATTCTATGTTTTGATTTTAAAATATTTCTTATCTGTCTTTAAATTTTGACTTTCTTAACCTTTTTTGACATATGTTCTTAGCTTTTTTTGTTTGGTTTCAAGGATTAATAAATATTGTATAGAAACGTTCATGAAAAAAGTACCCCTAAATAAATCTAGACTTAAACAAAACCCCCAGCTGGACATCTTGATTCCCCTCAGTTGGCATTACTGTCAGTGCCTGGTACAAGAACGGACAGTTCCTTGACTTTGACATTTTCATATGAAAGTGTCGTTGTTCAGATGGGTTTTATTTTTTGCTAAAGTTTTTTTAATAAAGCTTATCTCTATAAATAAACTTATGTTAATAATTTTAAATATTAATATAATCAATAGAGAACTTCATTGGGATTTCTGAATTTTTTTGAATTGTTTGTATAGGTTATGTCGCTACTATAATGACATTAGCACACAGCTTAGACGTATTTCATGGTTCTCTGGCTACTGTAGAATTGAGACATATTACCTATAATTTAATTCTTGATTCAAATAGTTTAATGCTTTTTATATTTTGGTATGTTAGGACAACTTTGTGGTTCAAATAAAACAAAAATTCTGTTGTATCAAAATTACTACTATTTTTTAATTTTGTTATAAACTGTGGATGGGATTTTGACAATTTATGGGGAATTCAGTGATAAAATCATAAGGAATGTAAGGGAAGGAACATCATAACGCAATGCAAATTATCGCGCTTAGTTCATAAGTTACATAGTCTGTGCTAAGTAGTAGTTCGTATAAATATATAGCTGTTGGCGGTACTAGACAATTTGCTGTCTAGTATGGCGGTATATTTCAAAATCCAATATTATGTCTTCTATTTGCGTTGCTTAGTAACCAATGAATTACATTGATACAATTGCAATATTCTTAGTTAAATAAAAATAATTCATGATTATTACAGCATATAATAATAATTAATGTAACGAAGGCACATTAAGAAAAACCTATAATGCGGTTTAGATATTATAAAACCATATTAGAGGCGCAGGTAAGCGAGTAAAGTTATTCATTCACAAATGAGACTGTACTGTGGACTAGCGTCATTAAAATAAAGTAATTATTTGTTACCTTTTCGTTTTTTAGGACACGGATTCTCCAATTGCCGATATAAGTTGGTCACCAAATAATATAAAATTAGCGGTGGCGACTTGCGAACGCGTCGTGCTTCTCTTTGATCGTGATGGGATTCGACGCGACAAATTTAGCACCAAACCAGCAGATCCTACCGCTGGAAAGAAATCTTACGTGATAACAAGTAATATTTTACTCAATTTTATGTTTAAGAAAATTGCTTAAGTTTACACGACATCAAAATTGCTCATTTACTTTGTTAGCTATCGTTAGTATCTTATTAACAGAAATAAATAACTGATTGGAGAATTCATGCATAAATTCTTTGAATCGTGAAATTTGATAATTATAATTTATTTATGCAGCGAATTACTTCAGATCGTCACGAGACAAACTAAGTTGACCTTAAGTCAATCATACATAGTGAAAAATAATATAAGCTTTTAGATTTTAATACTGACTTAATTGACCCCTAGGTCAGCAGAGGCCGGCCAGACTTCACTATCGCCTTCTTTTTATAATAATTTATATTTAAGGTATTAGTTTTCAAATTCTTTGTTTCCAAAGGTATAGTGTTCAGCGAGAATTCTGAACTCCTAGGGGTGGCACAAAGCGACAACATGGTGTTTGTATACAGGGTGGGTGCCGACTGGAGCGGCAAAAAAGTGATCTGTAATAAATTCCCATTAACCGGAGCGCCGTTGCATTTATTGCCCGCTGAAAATGGGTTTTTCACTGGAACCAGTGATGGGAAAATAAGGTACATGTTCTATGCCATAACCGTTTTATCGTTATAACTCTAGGTACTCACTGTAAACCTATTGTTAAATTGTTTTCCGTATATAAATGTTCTAGCTTTAGTTCTAGAATTTCGAAAATGCATGAGAAAAATCATTTCCTATATTCTTTGAATTTAAAAATAATTTTTGTATGTATGGCATTCTTTTTGTTAAATAATTTTTAATATCGGTTTAGTAGATTCAGAGATTACCACCTATAACCCCACTTTACATGTTTAAGTATAGCATTGATGCATAAAATATATTTCGTAAGACTGTAAATTACCGGTGTTGATGCATTTTTAGATTATTAGACTGTAAGAGTAACAAGAGTTCTAGTCTTTGGTCGGTCGGCACGTGTTGCGTATCCCTTGCTCGCGGTCAAGAAGCTGCTTTGGCGTCGGGTCACGTTGACGGAACACTTTACCTCAACGGCCGGCTTCTTCTGCGGTACTCCTTGCCACCTACGGCCCTTGTCTTATTACCGCCCTATGTAAGTATGTTTTATAGCAATAAAAAACTTTGAGTCTCATATTTCAAAGTTTACTGAAAAAAATGTGTTCCCTCTTGAAATATTATTAAAATTTTGAATTAATTTTTAAGTGTATTCCCGTATGTCGAAAACAAATTGGATTTTGACGTACGGGAGTTATAATTTGTGCTAAGTCGTGTTTCTGAATCTCATCCTAAATCTCTTTACCTTATCTTCAAAATTGTAAATTCAATAAGAAATGATATTAAAGTAACTTAATTGTAATGTTCATTTTTCTCAAATATCTTCCTATCTTGGAAGGTATGTTTATTTTGCTAAATTTAGACAGAATAGTCAACTACATTTTTTCTAAAATGATGCAGAATTTGCGAATGATCTAAGCATAGAATCGTTAATATTTTATCTTTGTTATTCCTAAGCTTCTAGTAGGCTCTTGTGACGGTAGAGTAGCAGTGTATGAGGCTCAACGAGGCGCACTTTTACGGAATATTGAACCTGCCTTACCTCCGGAAAAGAAGGACTTTTTAGCAGTTTCACCTAGTCCATCAGGACAGGTATTGTATTCAAAACAATTTTAAATGCAAAATAAACCAGATATTAGTACAGTAATATATATCTATACGAGTATGTTTGCGTTTGTTTGCAAGTTGGTATGAAAATACGACTAGAAATCTAAATACATTATTAAATTTCTTTATTTATTTTTTCGTTTTTTTTTGTATGGATATTCATGGAAACACTTGATAAATGAAACACTTTGTTTGAAGCTAGGCTGCTGACCTTAATATTTTACAACATGAGTGTTAAGTGATACCGCGCCTATGGATACTGGCACTGCCAGAAGGCAAGCGCGCTGCCGGCCTTTTAAGAAATGGTATGCGCGACGCTAACAAAAACTAACTAAGGGTTCATAAATCTGAGTGATACTTCAATCGACTTTTGTGCAGAATAGTGCAGTCGACATTTTTGTACATTATCGGAAACAAGAATTACAATTTATGAGAGTGGAAATATTTCTTTGTATATTTGGATTTGTAACAGCCTACCAATCACGTGATTGGGCAGATTCGAACCCGAGGAGCTAAGCTGTAGGGGAGTGTCTATTATCCGCTTTTTTAACTTAAGCTAGGTCTGGTGGGCTGGGCGTCTTCCGCCGGGCCCGGGCCAGCGCAAATATCCTCATGATATTTATGTGCGAGTCGGATCCCAGTGGCCGGACTCGCGACCCAGCTATTAATTTCATTGATGTATTTGACAATTCTTATACATACATATAGGCTATAGAATAGGCTCTGTGGTGGTAACCCCCATAACCCCTTAACAACATTGCCCACTTCTATATTAAAAATTATTATTAACTTAACGTGGCAACGAAGAATAATAAAATTGTGATATATTTATAATTCCTTTTAGACGGTTGCATTTGGAATTTTTGACGGATGTCTGATTGGGGATATCAAGGAATCTGGTACTGTGGAGTTTACGCCTGTTAATATTGGCAATTTGTATGCTGCGCGTGCGCTGACCTGGAGCGGTGATGGGACAAAGCTCGCTATTGCTTCCCAGACAGGGGCGGTTATCGTGTTGGAAGCTGTACTTAAGTAAGTTTTTATTTTATAAGTATTATATTATTATAAATAATTTATTTATTGTTTAATATACTTAGATGCACATGCAAAGTGATAATAATTATATAAAATATCATTTAATGATTAAAATTACCTTAATTAAAAATAACTGTTACTACTCCTTACTCATGAAAATTATAATTCTTTTATTATTTGGTAGGTACTTTTTATTGGTAACTTTGTTCATTGGATTTATATTTTTCGCTTTCATGGTCTGTCTAGTGTCTACAGTACGTATTTTATGAACGTTGTTATAGAAGTTTTAATAATATAATTGAAGTTTCAAAACTAAAAACCAATATCGGTTTTTAGTTTTGACATTTATAATTTAGATATTTTTAATCTGTAACTTCCAATAGAGATAGCACTTTCGAAATACAGTCATCCGGATCGGTATCGCTATCTCTGTAGAGAGTCCCGGCGATGAAACGAACTGAGTTAATTTTAAACATATCGAAAATTGTTAAAGGTGTTGGGTTTGGCGGGAATCGGTTGAAGTACAGCATGTAAGTGCTCGACAATTATTATTACGCCGATTGGCGGGAGACGCACCTGCTGTAACACTATCTTCTAAGCATGCTGATATATACACGGTCAAGTTTATAGGTAATATATATGGAAAAACCCTGAGGTACTCGACTGTCCATTTAGTAGATTTTCTTTACTCGAATATCAATCGACTTGTAGTTCACGCCCGTCATCTTGTTGTGTCTATAAATTTAGTATGAACTATGAAATATTAATTGCTACCAAACCGTACCACTGATTAAATCTTTTAGAATCACAGATTAACACCCATCGATATACAGATTTGTTTTAAGTTCCATTAGGGAATGGAGCTGTCACATTTCTGTTTCACGGACGATTTTTTAAAGCCATGGCACGTCTGTAACTAGAACTAACTTTTAAAAGACCGGGTATGCACTCGCGACCCCTCTGGCATTGAGTGTCTATGGTCGGTTTACACATCACTTAACATCAAGCGCCCTGTCCTATTAAAAAAGCGCAACATGTATTTAGTTATACATAATATTTTGCTGGACATATATTGCAGTAATAAATTCAATATATGCTTCTATTATAAATACTATAATACGAATAGATGCGAATAATTAAACACATTTTATACCGTAGTCGGAGAGTTCTTTAGAGTTAATAATTCGTCCAAAGCCCCCGTTCATCCTTATATCTGTCTGCAACCACATATGGTTGAAATACAATGTGTTTGCTCTACTATGAGAATTAACAAGCATATATGGAAAATTATATGTTCGCGGATATAAACGCGAGATTTACAAGAAAATGTTTCGTTCTTTAAAACAGTCCTGACTTTGTTGCCGTGAATAAAAACGTCGACTTGTGTGAATAATGTTCTTGATTTATAAACCCGCTTTTATTTAATCTTTTGAACCACAGTACGAATTAATAATTTCGAAATATTTTATTGCGCAGGTCAAGATTGGTACGCAATCTGTCGTACAGCGAGTACGTTGATACTTTGCGATATAGCACATGGTCTAACAAGTGAAGTAAGGAACCTTTTGTTATACATAGTTTCATTATCAACATTTTAAATCAAAATAGTTTATTTTATATTATCTACTATACAGTACAAACATATTTTTTAGACATCAATTAAAACAAACCCACACAGCAAACAATTCCAACTCATATACGAGTTAAGCTAAGCAAAATTTTTATAAACGTGTCCTACATATATAAGTAAAAAATGGTTCATTTTAAACACGTCAGTTATTTATTTGTTTCTAGTCGGAGACTTCAACTGTGTATCGATGTGTCATTATAATAAAATTTTTAGTTGAAGTAATATACACTTTAATATAACTGTTTTTGGGGAAACTAGATCAACATTTCTTAAGTATTTTAGTAAAACTATTTTGTTTAAATATTCAATGGTAAACGAATATGGTAGATACCATGGATGGGAACTGGGGAGCGTATTTACGCAGCTGTTGGAGGAGCGTGTCTTATACATCGTGCGGGAGAGTTAAGCGTGGTCGAGTATGGACTAGACAAAGTATTACATACGGTACAGCATTTATACTTCTTTTTATTTTTAAACGGCAATAGCACTACAATATTTTACATCTGGACATGTGTATTTGTATGTCTGTTTCTTTGTCACTTATTGTTTCTAATAGGCAAGTAGGTGATTAGCCTTCTGTTCCGGAGACATGCAGTCGACTTTTTGGGTCCAAGGCTCGTCGACCGTACGAGCGAATGTTGCGGATATAGACAAAAACTCCATTGGTGCACAGCTGCACAGTACACACCAAGGGACACCCCCCCTTCGACCTCAGGGAGTCACACGCTGATGCCACTTGGCTAATACTGCTCTGTTTTTTAATAAATATATAATTATTTAACGACGAGTACTAGTACTGTATTTAAATTTAAAGTTAGTTTTGAAATGCAATAAAAATAAAAAATAAATTTACCGTCACATTTTTCGGTTACGCGTCACATTTTTCCGTTACTGGCCATCTCTTTCTGGTCCCTACCACGGTTGATTCGTTATTATGAATTTCATTAATTGTAATAGAATTATTACTATCATTGTTATCGTTATTAATGGCTTCGAATCTCTTCGAATTAACCGTGGGACAAGAAAAAGATGGCGAGTAACGAAATATATGACGCGTAACCGAACAATGTGACGGAATTTTTTTTCCGACCGATAAAGAAGATTCACTTCAAAATTAAAATTATTTGCTAATTATATTACAAAGTTTAGACATGATTTTCTCTTAAAAAAAAAAAACTTTTATTTCATTTCATCAAGAAAACCTCGGAGTTTTGGAGGGCCATGACTGTTAAACACGGAGGCGATAACTGAATTAGTACTACACATTAATGACAATATATAATATTATTTTTTAAACGTATAATAAAAGGTTCGTACGGAGCGCGTAAATCCGCACGTACTCAGCGTACGTATCAACGAGCGAACACAGAATGGAGAACGAAAGCACCTCGCGTATTTGTTGGACCGACAGACGTTGGCTGTTGTTGACCTTATAACGGGTAAGTGCTTTTAAAAAAGACAAAAAAAATATTCTCACAAATATTTACTATAAGCAAGAATATTAAGTATATTATATATATATATATATATATAAATATAATGTACAAATATTTTATACAATTTCCACATCAGCCAGTGACAATATTTTTTATATTATTATATATATTATTATTTTAAATTGTGAAGCCTTAAATATGAACAGTATATAAATAATGCATAGAATATGTATTAATGGATACTAATATAACATGTTTAGGAATGCCTCTCTGGAACTACTAAACTGTTTCTAAATAAAGATTTAAGTATTATTTACTTAAATTTGATTAATATTTAAGCTTTAATCGTTCGAAAATTTGCCGTAACCTGAAGATTGAATTTTTCTACGATTGAATTTATTTATTTATTATCTACACGTTTGTATCGATTTTAAATTTGGTAATACAGAAATGAATTAAAATCAAAAGTTACTTTAATTATAAGTAATTAAAAAAAATCGTGCATGCCACAATTTCGATTTAAATAACTTGCGATTATTTAGATCCTTAGATCATCTAAGAGTTGATAGCTCTAAAACAATCTATCATTAGAGATAATTCAATATCGAGTACAAAAAATCCAGAAAATGTTAAAAACTTTACCTGTACTGAGGAATTTAAGGCAATTCCAGGTGTCCAGCTAGGTCAATGGTGGCACGAAGCCCGTATCGATTGGCTGGAGCTTAATGAGAGCGGGCATTTGTTACTGTTGCGGGACACGCGCCGCCGGCTTGCGCTCTTAAGACTTGATACTACCGAGAAGGTAGATAACATGTTTCGCTAATTAAATATTAATCCAGCAGTATAACCTAAGTCCCATAGGATTTAACCTCCGGCATGTTTTATAGATTATTATTTAAAAAAAGAAAACGAGTCGAACGCAACTTATTCTATGTTGTACTTATTATAGTATGTTATTCTCACTAAAACGCAATTGCAATACTGATGATAAAAGATATTTCTTTTAAATGCCTTATTTATTTTAAACTCTATATGGAGTCAGATTACATAGTTGCTTTACAAGCAACTTATCAAACAAGATACTTGGCGATAATAAAGAGTGATGGACTTCTTCCTATAAAAATGTTTAACTTGCCAATAATTTTTACGTCCGTACTAAGATTTGAGAATTTACAGTAAATGTAGGTTTGAGGGCATTTTTTTACTTTATAAATAGAAGAATTATTAAATTAATAATTTCTAAAGATGGCAATTTTAGGTCAGTATGTACCTAGTTTTTAGTCATAGGCTGAAATTCATAAAGCGCACTTGGAATTGCATGTACTTATTAAATTCATAAAAGCCTGAGATTACATAAAAACTCTTATAACGTGTGTTTGACAAGCAAAGTTTGTGCTAAGTATAATTACGGTTAATAAATCTAAGTTTTATAAACTACGTACATTTAAACGTAACAATAAATCGACAGAGCTATGAGGGTAGTTAACAAGAATTCTGAATGAACACTTAAAATGGATACCAATTTGGAATGAATTTTCTAGGAAATAATAGCGAGTGGCGTGGGTTTCGTTCAGTGGATTGAAAATAGCGACGCGATTATTGCTCAGACGCCTACACATTTACTGATATGGTATGTGATTTCTTAGAAAATTTAGAGTGCAGATGTATTTATGAAAATATCCCTTACAATTTACTGAAACATTTATTTCCATTATGTAAGATAAAGTCCAAAGCATGCAACATATATTAATATAGTTTCCACATACATAAAGCAAGGTCATTTGGTGTTGATACACATACTTAGTATTTCTTCTTCGTTTGACTATATTAAAATTATAATATAAAATATAAGAAAATCTTTCATAGTTAATTTAAAAACTATGACAGATCTTACATATACACGTCAAACCTAACATTTTATGTAATATGAATTGATTTAATAAAATAAACATTTTCTATAGGTACAGCGGTTGGGAGCCAAATTGTGTTGAGATGTGCGAGTGTGGGGGTGGAACAGTGCTTGAAGTGGTTGATAGAAAAATTATTCTCGACGGTGGGCAGGTGGCTTATATATCACTTGATGAGCATCGCCTTGCATTTAGTAAGTATATGTTTTAATTAAATTAAATTTAAGTTTATGCTAAATTTTTATGAACTGACTTTAGTAGTACTGGCAAAGTATTAGGTATTGAGATTGATTAATTTGACTTCAGGCTCGTATCATTTTTTAAACGTAACAATCTCTAACTGAGGCTTGTAATTGTTTAATTGGAATCCCGATTCTGCGTCTTTTATTAGTTCGTCACTCATTTCTGTACTGAATTGTACCAGAGACAAAGTAAATAAACATACATAATGCAATAATAGGATAAACTGTATTATGTTATATCAAATAATTATGATATTTACATTTGTAATGAGTATCAATTAACTTTTGATGAAAATCTCCGCGCCAAGGTAACAGGGGATTGTGTAATTATTACAATTACTACGGTACAACGTTAATTAATGTTTCCGCTCGGATTACAATTATTATTCAAAGCTATAGATAACTACGTGATATAAATTATGGTTTATTCACGAGAATTTTATGATATCAAAATATTTTTTCTTTTGTTTAATATCTGGAAAGTAATGTTGGGTGTGGTATGTGAGGCGTAACAATGCGTGATAGGATAACTAATATTTAGTGAGATACGTAAGTAGTGTAGGTCAAAAGAGCTTAGGTGGATTGACCATGAAGAACGGATGGATCTGATGCGGTTATGAAGTAGGATATAAAAGGCAGCCGTAGTTGGTAAAGTCGGGTTGGATAGGCCTTGTTGTACATACTGAGACCAAATCTAGAACGTACTAGAGAACGGACTAGTTAATAACCGACGACGTTAATGTCAGGATTAAGCGAGAGAGGTACTCGTATGTGCGTACGCGAAGATTATTAAACGCCCCTGGTTCTCGCCATAAGCAAAAATATCTATATATCTAGTTTTATATATTGTATTATGTTATTTTTAAAAAAGCACAAACAAAGTTTAATGGTACGTTAAAGTCTTTTTAATACCAACGTTACGATCCACAAGTGGTTCACAATGAAGGCATTTATGACTTCGTATACACACTTGGTGAACTGTATTTCATTTATTTTGGAAAATTCAATTTAAAAAGTATATTTTTTATATAATGATTTATGTCAATATTAAAATGCTATTTGTTATCGACAGTAATATATAACGGAAACTCGTTCTTAAATCGTGGAGTATATGAACGAAAAAATATAGTTTTCATCGAAAAGTCTGTTAAACACAATTTTATTATACGTTATTTATGTACATTTTTATTTTTTAGATAACGCGCTTCGCAGTGGTGATTTGTCTGGCTGCGCAGCGTATCTTGATTCGGTTAGTACTGGTGCCGACATTTCACCCTTATGGCGCCAACTGGCCGAAAAGGCTCTTGAAAAGCAAGATATCGAGGTAAATTCATATTAGTACTTTTTTTATAAGATGCTATTGTATAAAAAAAAACAAGCGTAAATTATTGTTGTATTACAAAAAACATTTTTTAATATATAGCTACGGTCGGATTGTGCCTTGAAAAATATCCAGTGGTCCATCCAAATCGCACGCGATTATTGGGTAATTGGTCTAATGGAATCTAAACGCATTCACAGGGCCACATTTCTCAGTATTATCGCTTTATTAAAAACGACCTAAGAGATTTGAATAGTTCCATTAGTCAGGTTGTTAAGAATTCCGATTAGATAATGAAGGTTGGAAAGGCCTGTGATATTTTGTACTAGAAGCATATTTGTACACTTAGCCACCATGTCGCAATACAAAGCTGTATATTTCACTTGGCAAATTGGCAAAATAATTTCAGATTGTTGAGCCTGTAGAACCTATACAAATTGTATTTGTATTTTTTTTAATTGGCTTGTAAATTCAAATTAAACATTCATAATTTCATAAAACCGGCAAAAGTAAACAAACGTCAACTTTTTTACCTTATATAATATATGGAATTAAACTAGAAGCCAGTATTAGACTTTGACAGACAAAGACATTATATAATATAATTATAAATTGGTCGAATCTGCGATGATAATAATATGTATAATTTGTGAATACATAAATAATTATTTACAAGTTATTATACTCCATGGTTTATAGGTTCATGTCTTGTATAGATCACGGTCAATAACATTTTATTTTTCATACTGCCAAATAACCTAATAATGCCTCTATTAATATTTTTACTATTCATATATAATACGTGGTCGAGCATCTATTAGTATTAGCTATATGTATTTTAGAAATGAGTTCAGCCGCTACAGTGATTTTTTACTGAAACGATGTAATCTTGTCATATAGAAAAATACGAAATTGTTTTATTAAGCAATCACTTCTTTGAAGTTTTCTTCCTTAGCTCGCGGCAAAATGTTACCGGGGTGTCGGTGATGAGGCCAAAACATTTTATCTTGACACCACTTTAAAATTAGCTGTCTCTGAAGGGCAAGGCGATGTTTCTTCAGGTATATATTAAATTTCAAGGTAATATTATAAATGGAAGGGATTTTTTTATAAATATAATTAATTGTTACGTTAATATTAACTTACCTTTAGTATATATACACCTCGAAATAACTATTATTCTGTCAATTTAAATAATAAGTAACAATTCGACAATCATTATACTATTGAATTGCGTAAATGTACTTACCAAATTAAACTACCTTGACCTAATCAACCTTTGACTACGCTAGCTGTATATGTATACAGCTCTGAAATATCGGGACAGAGAGTATTTGCCATTTTAATCTGCGTATTTACTATTAAATATTTTATCTTTCCATTAACAAATTAATATAGATCTAATACACATTTTGATAGTAATATTGTGTTCTCTTTGTAGGCTTATGTAGCGCTCTAGTTCAAGCTAATCTAGCCATTTTCGCTGGTGACCTAGCTACAGCCGAAGATTGGTACATTAGAAAAGCTGGTCAGGCAGAGTTGGCAATTAATATGTACAAACAGTTCAATCGATGGACTGATGCCATATCAGTGGCTGAACGCGTAGACAGAACTGCAGTCCCGGGACTCAAACAACAATATATGGATTATTTACATTCGACTGGTGAGTTTTATTTCGATCATGTTCATTCTGGGTTCAGACTATATAAATAATATCTTTAATACCATCTGTACTTTAAGTTTTTTTTTCTTTTATGATAAAAATTTGTTATACCTTTTATTATTCACTCAAAATCAATTGTTTGTTTTTGTCCGTAACCCTGCAATTTTTTATGAGTTTTTAACTAATTCGACCTCTATGATGTAGTTGGTGTTATTGATTGCTACTAGTAAAAAAACGATAATATTTTCTTTCATTTTTTCAAATAATACCAACAAGTGACGTGATGTTGCTTGTTGTTTTGAAGTTGGAGTTGAATTGAAACAATTCAAATTCTTAAAAGGCCGGCAACGCACTCGCGAGCCCTCTGGCATTGAGAGTGTCCATGGGCGGCGGTATCACTTAACATCAGGTGAGCCTCCTGCCCGTTTGCCCCCTATTTTATAAAAAAAATATATTTTTTTAATTTTATACCCGTTTTTGTTTAACAAATAAAACGCGAAATGTCTTGCATTAAAAATGTTTTCACGAACAGGTCGCAAAGGCGAGGCAGGCGCAGTATTAGCAGCTAGCGGAGACATCCGTGGTGCGATAAAGATATGGGTAAGCGCTGGACGCGCGAGACGAGCTGCCGCCGCCATGTTGCAACATCCTGCACTCCTGAGGGACGACGAACTGTTGCATGCAGTACACGATCAACTTGTGCGGGTGAGTGTACACAGGGAAAACATCAGTGTTTTGAAAAACAAAGATTGATTTAATGATTTACGTGATATAATTAATTATTGGCATTTAAAATGGTGTTATCTAAAGGCTAAACTAAATTTCGATATAGTTCTCTAAATCCGTAGGTTGCGTTGATATAGCAAATTTACGAAGCGCCAATTCATTTTTACTTTTAAAACCTTTCATGGTTTGAATATCTTTGTAAAAGTAAAAACTACTTCTGTGATCTACTTTCCACAATTTTTTAAAGCAAAAGATTTTACTACGTATCTATGTTTACATATTTAAAACAGAGTAATTATTTAATTTAGGTATCATCATTCAAATGATTGAATTAATGATTTATAGTACTTGTTTCAATTGAAAATCTATATAGATATGCCTCATTGAAAGTACTTTACGAGTATAAGCTACGATAAAGAAATATTGCGTAAATCTTTATCACGATACTCCAGAGAATACTAAATCTATTCCAGTTAGGCTTTTGGGCTTTATATGTTGCGGATAGTAAATAAATACAAGATATATGTACGAGCTGATACCCTAAATTC
Source organism: Pieris brassicae (assembly GCF_905147105.1). NCBI lineage: Eukaryota > Metazoa > Arthropoda > Insecta > Lepidoptera > Pieridae > Pieris > Pieris brassicae. The sequence continues at coordinate 4,667,834 of NC_059669.1, forward strand.
ATAGAATTAGGATAATTCCCTAATGCTTCTAATTTTAATTGTTCATTACACATTACTGTTCCGTCTACCGTTTGTATATCAAAGCCGACAGACCGCTCTTTATGTTCGTCTACACAGGTACAACTTCTTACGTACAATTTTATGATCAAATCGGATTTTATGGCCAACCGGTATATGGAAAAATATACTACTTATCTCGCAGCAATTAAACATTTTGTCAGTATACTTTATTTTATCTTTAGAAAACTGTATAAAAGTTTTTCTTTTAATAATACGTGTTGTTTTAAATAAAAGTACAGGGCAAAATGGTGATAAATTTTATTTGATTCAAAAGGAGGAATGGTGGGAAATGGCTGGTGAAATATCGGAGAGGCGGGGCGACAATAAAACAGCGGTCGGGTACTACGCGAAAGGCAATTATTACGCCCGGGCTGTGCAGCTTGCTAGAGAAGTGAGTGATCTATAAACTATACAGTTTTTTGTATAATTAAATTTTGTATTAAATAATTCTCATAGTAGTTTTATAGTTAACTAGGGCTGTGAACTTAGAATACGGCAACACAATGATTTCTCAAGGCACATATTCTAGAACGCCAATCAAACTTGTATATGGAACGTAGTGTCCTAATGAGGTATGGAGCAGACACATTTCTGACCTTATTGTATTTTCTACGTACCAACACGAAAACAGCTCTTTCACTGAGAATTAAATAAAGGACTAGACTTTAGAGCTTCTAACAGGGTCTCAAATAGTTTATGATATTTTATTCCTTATTATAAACTTAACCTTTTCGTACTGTTTTATTTTAAGTACTCATTCGTCTGTCTATATTAAATGTGGTGTATCCTGGTATGAGATAAAGTGCTTTATACACAATTACGGGACTACTACGTATAAATAAAACTTATTTGAGAAGCAAGATAATATTTTTGTAAAAATATGCGGAAGAATGTCTATGGATGTAATTGTAAATTAAAATAAGTGCCTGTTTATAAGTCAACACAAAAAAAGTATTATACTTAAAGTAACGTTGGAGAAAATAACTGAGGGTCGAAAAATCAATGCTCAACTAGAATGTAAAGTTAAATGGTCTGTTGAGCGGAAATGAGACAAATTGGACACAAAAATACTTCACAACGTAAATGTGTTGAGTAGTAGTCGATTCTCGAGATTCTAATTTTTTTAAGGTTATTATTTTATATTCTGTAATACTATAGTATCACAATCACTTATCATCTGCTATTAACATTTTTAACAATCAATGTATGTTTCTTTATTTTGTGTAATAAATTCAATTGAAATATATATTAGATTATAGATAACATTCTCGGCGTTTCCATGGGCCCCAGATGTTATAAGCTTTCGCTGAATCTCAGAAACCATACTAATTCGATAGGCGATCAAAGCTCGCGCCTGTAAAACCTTTTTGGCTTCAAGGTTTGTTTTCGCATATCAGGGCTAGAACAATTTACTATTATTTGAATTTTTCATCCTTAAGGTAAACGCTTTTTACGCTATTTAGTAAATATTTAAATGTTTTCGTAATATATCCTATAAACCATGAAAGTTCGTTCACTGTTGCTCGTCTTTAACTAATCACGCATCACATTTCGTAGCTAAATTTCATCGTTCTTTACATTTATTTATAATTATAAAACCTTCAATTAAAATAACTTATTGATAACAGATTTAAGTGGGACATAGATTTTTTTTAAAGTATTTGATTGTTTAGGCCTGTCCCGGAGAAGTAACACGCTTAGAGGGTGAATGGGGAGCTTGGTTAGTGGAAAGTCATCGTGCCGCGGCGGCTGTCCCGCACCTTATAGAGGCGGGACGTACTCGGGACGCTTTAGCTGCTGCTATAGAGGCCCATCATTATAAGAAAGCATTGCAAATTGTACAGGTACAAGAATTACTGGTATTGAATTAAAATTTTTGTACATTTCTTTTTAACATTAGGTTAGCACGTGACGTTTTGCATATATATCGGAGTGCGCTTTATAAATTTAAAAAATTGGAATACTAAGCTTTTTATCTTATACACTAGCCTCAAATCCATTAGTTTATCTCTCTCCTCTGAAACACGTGTGCATTTTTTTTAGTACCTACTTAATTTAAGTTATATGTCTTTTGGTATAAAGCCCCATTTTGGTCTCCACAAGTAGTTTCCGTTTGGGTCTTTCTTTCTTACTATCACCATTAACGAAGTACAATAAATTATCGTAATGTCTGAGTCACAAATTTGTTCTATATATTATTCTACATTAAAGAAAGCATATGACGTCAAAATATGGCGATGAAAGCGAGGCCTAAGGTATAATGTAATTTAGCCAAAATCTACCCTAAAACTGAGTTAATGGTCGGGTAGGCTTTATTCTAATAAAGCAATACTATTAAAATTCAAAGGCCTTTAAGAGTTTATAACGGTGTGAAATTATTATGCAACGGGCATTCATTTCTCTCGGGCACTTTGAATGTATAAAATTCTGCTTCTATTGAACCCTGAACTAACTTCATAAATGTCAATGGATGTATGAATTTTAAAAAGATAATTTTAGTAAGAACTTTTGTATTTTATGAAGGTTAATATTTGTAAGAGCCAAACATTTATAATATATACTTGTGCATTCGTGATTGTGTGTTATTAATTGATTGCGAGATCACATTTTTGTAAGTTACAATAAAAAATTTCACAAAATTATAACAACAAATATAGTTATTGTTTTACGTTAATAAGTGTAGAAAAGATTATCATATTAAAATAACATTAATAATAATAATAATTTAAGCTTTAAAATTGCTGGAGTGGCTATTGTTTTAAAAATAGAAAGAAATGTATAATTATAGCATTCTATTATATATTTATTTATTATACTTATATATATTTAAACGAAATCTGCATAATTCAAACTCTTTCGTCTCGTTCGATTAAATTGTGTTAACCCAATGTGGAAAAGAGAGACAGTACTTTAGTAAGAGTAGAAGGTTGAATTATTCAAAAAATACATCTAATCGCACTACTAATTTCTAGGTAATTGATGATAAGGAGTCAATTAGACAAGAATGTGAGCGCCTTGGTGAGCATTTCATTACGATTCAGGTAAGATAAAAAAAATTATAACCAAAACACAAATTAATGCATATCAATATAAAACTATATTTTAAATGTTTAAATGTGTTACTTGATAATATTTTTAGGACTGGGAAACGGCCGAGCGTGTACTCATATCTTCTGGTATGGCGGAACGTTGCGTGCGCGCATATAACTTAGCCAGTAAAATACCAGACGGATTACGAGTCGCAACTGCGCATTTATCTGAAGATGAAACTCGTGATATTTATTTGCCACTAGCAAAACAGTTAAGAGATGAGGGCCATTTGAGAAAGGCAGAACAAATTTATATAGGACTCGGTGACCCAGATGAGGCCATTTCCATGTATAAGGTATGTACATACTGTTTTAATTAATATAATCACTGGAGTATTTCATATATTCTAGAGAATCAATAATTAAGGCACATATTATTATAAGGCAAGTAGTAGCGTATAATTAAAAAGATTTTTTCGACTATAAAGGTTGAAGTTATATTATAACACGAGCTGTGTGTGTTTGTTTGTGTCCTTTGCAAATTTTTCAAATTAAATACCTAAATTTAATGAAAAATGGTATATTTGGTAAACTATTGAATCTGTTTTGCAAAACATGTAGATAACTGTATTTTAAAACCTAAAACCTAACCGTTTTTATGCCAAAGTGCTATCAAAAATTGTAGAACGCATCGCAATATGAATCGATGCTACGCCTCGTAGCTGCACATCGACCGTCCCTCGTAGAGGCTACGCGCCGTCACGTAGCACAAGCGCTACAAGCGGCTGGCGATCTACGAGCTGCTGAAAACTATTACATACAAGCAGGTGTGTACTGACACTATATTTTATATTTATTTAGCACGTGTTTATAATTTGTTATGTATCGTAGCTTTTTACGACAAGAAATAGTATATTTCACTAATATTGATGATCATATCAATATCAGAAAAATCATGATGAACAACTTGCCTCGACGTACCACTTCTATATTTAATATCCCAATTAACATTATGAAGTATCTGTGTATTAATTATTATTAAGCCTTTATTGTGGACACCCAGTATAACATATTAACACTTATTTAAATTACATAAATAAAACTTAATCTAATACAGCACTTGAAATATGGTGTACTTGTACCAAAACAAAAGAATCGAAAATTTTGCTGTCAATAGCCATACATATTTGTAATGTAACGAACTTTGTAGGTAATGTACTTCTCATAATTATATTGCTATTTTATAAACGTTTATTATTACAATGTTAAATAGGTAATTTAAATACTTGAATATTAGAGTTTGATGGTGTTAAACAATATAGACGACTGGAAGAGCGCCATAGCGATGTACCGGTCAAACAGTCAATGGGAGAACGCAGAACGCGTTGCTCGTACTCACGCACCTGTGGCCGTACAGCAACAGACTGCGTTGCAGTGGGCAGCCACTTTATCAGCTTCAGCCGCTGCTAGGTTACTTGCTGCTAGGGGACTTGCTGCTATTGGAGCAAGATGGGCGTTGCAGGCGCAGAGGTGGGAATATTTTTTTTATAACAACATACACGAAACATACACGATTATAAGTAGACCGACGACGTCAGACAATTAAATTAAATTTAATTAACTGAAGTCGGCCTTAGAACGTAAATTTCATACTATTAGGACCAGCACTATAAACAAACTTATATATAGAATTTTTATATATATATAATTTTACATATTATAATGTACCTTATTTAGATGGGATATAGCAATGGAGCTGTCATCGCTCGGGGGTGGGATAACAAAGCGGGAAGTGGCTCGCCATGAAGCATCAGCACTGGCGGAAGAGCAGCCAGAAGAGGCTGAAGCGGCATTCCTAAGGGCCGGTGCTCCAGATGATGCAGTGTCTATGTGGTTAGCTAAAGGGTATCATCAGAGGGCCCTCACCCTAGCCGAGCAGCATGCTACACATATGGTATGTAACTATATATACAAGCTTGCCTGGAGAACTCCCTACCGCCTGACAGTCAATACAATGTCGTGTTACAGCTAAACTTATGACTTTATAAAAGTGATACAATGAATACGAAACATATTATGTTCACTACTTTCTTAAAAAATGAACATAAAATAAATAAACGTCTGAACGCACGCATAAATATTTGACAAACAGTGTATATGTCACTCCTACCACTAAAAACGCCATTATCCAAATATTGTGTCTATATCTTGTCGTTTCGAAATATTTATTTGAATACCTTCTTTAATATGAGGAGAGATACCGTACGATTACCGTATCGACGGTATGAATGTTAAATGTTTGACAGTTACGAAACCTATGAACATTTTGCATGTATTTCTTTTGTTAAATTGTTTTGTATAATATTTTTATTTCGACGGGGACAAATACATCAAATCAAAAATCATGAAAATCGTCGAACCGATTATGCGTTAGTTAGACTTTTTATATTAACATATTGTATGTGTTTTTGAAAGTTTGTTTATATACGTGGTGTTCTTAAAAACTGCCTTAGGCTATAGGATAATGTATGTATTTCTGTAATAAATAAATAAAAAATAAAATAAAGTTATATCTACGGTTGAGCTTTGATGGGATATTTTTAAGTTACAAAACTGGTATACATTATTGTTGAAATGTTTTATATTATAGGTAGAAGAAGTTTTAGTAGAGGGTGCGCGTGCAGCGGCTGAAAGAGGCGATTTGCAGCAATTCGAGACTTTGATGATACGAGCTAATCGGCCCAGAGAAGTAGTAGAGCATTATAAACAACTCGGTATGTTCATTATTAAATTGTTAATTGACTCACATTCTTAATGTCATTATGCAAATAATTAATAAAATTAGTTTTATTTATATTAAAATGAAAATGCTACCATGATTCTATTACTACTAAGGCCTTCATAAGATCCCTTCCGGCTAAGATATGTAGAGGAAAGAAGGTTCTGCTCTTCCTCCGCCCTAAAAAGAGAATTTTCGAGACGTCAGGTCTAAGGTCAAGAAGTTGTTTATATCCTTTGCAAATGGAATAATTTTGCTAACGCGATACAGGGCATCGTACTGATTATAGGTACTTTACAGACAATTAAAAAAGAACACAATATGTACGTTAAAATTTAGTCTAAACGAGAACATAACATAATTTTGTCAATCGTCTTTTACTGAAACACAACAATGTCAGTTTACCATATACAGACTATATGTTAAATGTATTCAAGCAATCAAATTTCACGGTATATGATTAATAAATGTGAAACTTTCTTTTAACTGGTCAAGTATACCTGTACTGTATTAAGACTCCACCACGGACGGAAAAAAACTAAAAAATATGAATATCTATAATTTTATAAATTTATTTATTTTAAGAAGGCACACTAACGAAACGCACACAAACACTTACAGATAATACACGACATACAAAAACACAATACATGCATGTGCATCAATGAAAAGTGTTCACAACATTTAAGGGAAACAATATTACAATGACAAAAAGAAAATATATTATACAATAAAAATAAACGTCAATTAACTAGATAACGAAATACAAACATGCAATTTAATATATTTCTATATTAAATTTTTTATTATTGTTGATGGAAAAATGGCTGCAGCATCTTACGCCTGAAGACATGGAGACTAAGAGATATGACGAATCTGACTCGAATGTACTCAAAGCGTCGTTTTCTGCAGATAGATTTTAAATGTACTATTCGCCTCATGGGCGTATCCATAAATAATAATTTGGGGAAAAAGTTTTTTATTGACATTTAACTAAAGTATGTAGGTACCATTTTGTTCGATAACTTTTTGCCATCTTGTAGGTAGGGACACGATCCTACCTTTGAATGTTACCGAAACTATCTAGATACAAATAGTATAGTATAGTGTAATAAAATATAATGCGAAAAGACTTTTCCCCTACCTAATATTTAAATATATATAATATAGCAGGTATTTTTATGCAGCCTTTTCGTTTATAATTGGTTTATAAGCAAATTCGCCCTTTTAGTTGTAATTGCGCAGATAAAAGATAAATCACAAGGCACGCAGCCGAGATCCAAATACCTACACTAAAGTTAGCACGTTCCACACAACACTGCTCATTGAACTTTAATCTTAGAAAGTATAATTTTTCATTTTACATTAAAAAATAAAATATTTCAAATTACATAATGTAGAAAATTAACTTGATTGTGTCTTGTTGAGGGAGGAGCGTAATTGCCGTTAATATTCAGAGTTCGTGGCAATGCGGTTTTGTACTTTGTCGAGTTTACTATTTTGATTAGATTTGGAGAATTTGTTTAGATTTATAACTTTGAAAAAATTATAAAATTGTAAGCGTGTTTAAAAATATATTCTATAATAAGAAAAACATACACGACGTCTACATGTGAAAAATACAATTCAAAAATTGTAATCGTAAAACTGTATCTTGTTTTGCTATTTTACATTTAATGAATTGAATAGTTGGAATGAATAATGTCGAATACATACTCATGCATATTATATACATTATTAAGTATATAATTAGACCGCTGAAATGCATATATATGTATACGCGGTCTGTGGGTAATTTGTGAGCGGATTTAATGCAAATTTCAAACCGACAATGATGTATTAAAGATTTTGCAAAAATAAATTTTAGTGCCTATTTTTTTTTAATTCTCTATACCGAGAAGAGATCTCTTAATGGTGATAAATAAGTAATCTCACATAAGATGTTGCATACAGAGATGTGGGAGGAAGCCGGTCGTGTTACCCGCGAGTACTTACCTGACAGCACGGAGGCCGTGCCTCCCGCAGTACCTCCATTGCTGCAGAGAGCCGCCGATCATGCTGATAGGTGCGGAAATAATTATTCGTATACTATTAGTAATAATTGGTGTGGTATTAATAACCGAAATCAGTCTTAGTCTCAGATTGCATCCGTTTCTTTGAAAATTTTCTATTTCATGTAGGCCTTCTATCGTCGAATTTTGGATTTAGATTATCTTTACCTCATGAGCTAGTATTACATGCGCATATAGACAGAAAATCCATAACCGGAGGTCGATCCTACGACCTCAGCGCTGAGAGTCGCTCGCTCAAGCCACTAGGCTCACATTTCTGTACGCTACGTATACATGAAAGAAATAAACTAAACATGGAAAACACGAAACTAGCAATTGTAATATTTTAGATTCTAGTCAAGAAAGTTCCATATTTTAATATTATATTACGGAATGTATAATAATTATATTCCTAAAGAAATAAAAACAATCTCGCTTAAGCCGATTAATTTTGGTCGATTTCTCTAAAATAATATTTTTTAAAGTATGGCATTATTAATTGAATCATAAGTAAATGATAATAAAAACTATCAATTGCAATATCGTGTCGATATAAAATTAAAGGAGCGAATGGTGGGAGGCAGTACGCCTTCTAATAGGCGCAAGCGCAGCGGCAGCCTCAGGTGGTGCTGGGCGCCTTGCAGAACGCGCGGCCTTACGAGCCGCTCGCCTAGCAAGAGATAAACTCTCAGGCGACACGCGACGAGCCGCAGCTGACATGCTGGTTGAAAGGTAATGACACCATCACGGAAATATTTTTATCGTTTGTGATTCCATTATACGTTTGTTTATACATTTGTAAAAGCCAAATATTTTTTCCTGATACTTTATTTATTTATGTTATACCGCTTCTTTCCGAAGCTGTAGGTAGAGACCACGGACCTCCACTTGCTATGGTCCTGTCATCACTTTCGTGTCATTCAATATGCATGTTCTTCGGTTATGGGTATTTTTAACTTGTCCCATTACTAGACCTGAGTTTAGTCCAGGTATGTAAGAGAAGGCCTTCCCAACCCGACTTCACCATCCACGGTTGCATTGTATCTTGTAAACTGTTTCGCATTCAGTCGTACCCTCCTCCGTACGCCCTTTTTTAACCCACACGGCTCACTTATCTCACTATTACTTATCCTATCACGCAATGTTACACCACTTATACTCGTACTTCTTAACGATCTTATTGCCACGGAATTTATTCTAGTCTCATTCTTTCTCTAACACAGCCAACATTTTTGCCCTTAACTGCTTTTTAATAAGAAAACGTGTTCATTCGTATAACATTCATAGGTTTTTTATATTAGTAATTCATATAATACTAGTATTTTTCCATTATTCCTAAAGGCAGGAAGTTTTTGATTAAGTATTTGATTAGTTATAAATACTGTTACAATTAAAAATAAATAAATTATTACATTTGAATTTGGAATCCGTCATTTTTGTGTGATTGTTCTTTCTCATTTTGGTGCCACAGCATTGCACAATATTTTGTCATATTATAATGGAGTGTGGTTGTTGTGTGTGATAAAGAGAACTGCTATGATTGCATTACACAAAGTAGGTATGGAATCCAATGCAATTTTTAAAATCCCATACGCTTGGTTTTGTAAAATGCGCTCTAATAGTAAAATGTTTTCGTACTGGGCTATTAATAGGTAGTGAGACCACCACAGAAGACCTCCATGAGACCTCCTCTGTTTGTGACAGAAAAACATCCGTTCGTCCACGTAGTGTTCGTACGAAAGAGGTGGTCAAAGCAGTAAAGGAAAGAATTCGAAAAACAAGCCCGAAATTAAAGGATTTTTATCTCGGGAGACGGAGATAGAACCTAGAACCATGTCGTGTATTTTAAAAGATGTCTTAGGACTTGCAATGTATAAGAGACGTACTGGGCATTTCTTAACTGCTAATTAAATAAAGAAACAACAACTGAAGCGGTAAGCAAAGGGATGTCACAGAAAAACTTTGTTTTGATGAGATTTTTATTACAATTGAGCAATATTTTAACAAACAAAAACCGTATTTATGCTCATAGCTCGAAGGAAGCTTCCGATTAGTCTACAGAGTGCAACGTGGGCACTATCCGACTTCAGTGATGGTTGGATGGGGTATTATCTATGAAGGAGTGACTGAGCCATACTTTTGTGAAAATCATATCAAAACATCGGTACAAGTGTATCAAGATACCATCCATACCACCTTCCAGCAAAACTCGACGCAGGGTCATACAGCTCAGTCTACGCAGTCTTGGTTGGAAACGAACGAACGACTTTATCAGGGCTGAAGACTGACCATCGTCTCGTCCCGATATTAATCCGCATAATTGTTTATGGTTAGTGTTTAGGCAGGTAGCTTCAAAAAGCCATGACAATTTGGAGTCCCTAAAACTATAATTACTGTATAAGAGTTTTCAGTTGTATTTACACTTAAGCCATATTTATATATTAAAAAAATATTATAATAATTTTGATTAAGAATAAAATATTGTATTTATGAAGTGTTTTTGAAAGTCACTTATAAATTGTAGATAAAGCTAAAATTTTAATTGCAAGGTTAAATTTCCATTTCGTGTAAAATTTCGTAATGATCTGCCTGATACCAGTACCGTTGAATCCCTACAGCCTGTTTTTCACAGAAATCTGAAGGTAATTAACTACTATACAAAATAATAAATACAATAACTAAAAGTATAAAAATCTTGTTTGCGATTTTATTTTAAGGTGATCCATATAGTAACATATTCTATTTATTATACCTTATTATTATTTTATTAAGGCATTTTCAAAATATAGGTTACACTTAATTCCCAGGTCACTAAACACCTCTTTTCATCTGCTTACGAGGACGCGAAATACAATTCGCAAAACTCCGAAGCCCACCCTGCATAACTGATACATAATTTTATATTCAAAATATGCTATTTGCTAATATCGGCGCTGAGACACTCAATTCGATGTACTTTTTTTAGTAATAAACCTTTTTAGATTCGATGCCATCGGCCAAGGTGAGGTCGGTGAACAGTTACGCGCTGCGTTGCTTGAGGGAGAAGTCGCAGAAGCCGGTATGCAATTAAATTATTTCGTAAATAACATTTTTTGTATTATAAGTATAATTAAGTTAATTTTTTAATAATTTTAACTTATTTTTGAGACTCGGGGTTTAATCCTTTTGTTAACTCACTTTGCGTATTTAAAATATATCTCAATTATACTTAGAATATCTAACAACAAAGTATGTTATTTACGATTTTTTTTTAACCTTTTTCTTGTGTAATCCGTTTGGCGAGTTTTAACTTCAGAACGTTCTCCGTCTCTGCTAAAAGTATACTGTTAACTTTCTTAAGTATGAATCATCTTTCATTAGGTCCATCAGAAGCACCAGAAGAAGTAGACGCCCCAGATGTTCGGGAAGAGCTGGAAGTGGAAATTTCAGCACTTGAAAAGCTAGCGCGAGCGGGACAGTGGGCTCGATGTCTCGCTCACGCCGGCGCACGCGCACCGCACTACGCGTTACGATTTGCTGCGCATTTGTTCAAGACGCAAGCTGTAAGTGATTGTTATAAAACTTTGTATGTACACATTTATATATGAAAATAATAACGTTTTTGATATATTCTTAACATGAAGAAATTCACACAAATATTATATAATTGAGAGCGTTACTAATAAATATAATTAGCAAAAATATAAAATTCCAAAGGCGTATAGCATAACCAAACAACAAGTGAATCAGATGTAACAATCGAACGAGTTAAAATATTATAAATCACCCTCATTAAAAATTGTGAAAATAAAAAATATGTATTTCGATCAGAAATGTACTGAATGCCATTATGTTTGTAGGTTATTTTATTATGTCGAGAAAATAATATGCGGTTTTGTTCCAGCAGTAATCAATAAAAAAAACGGTGTGTCTTTTGACATGTTGGACTAGAAGTCCAGTCAGAAAATACTTGCAAATGTAAACCCTTTCTTGATAGCCAGCTTCTCCTTTCTTACTTATATCCGAAACTGAACCGAAAAAGAGATTATTACTACCTTATTTAAGAGATATCTGTTTTATTATGAAAATATATCTGATGATCTTTAGCAAATAATTATAATAATGCAGCAGTACAAACAAACAACATAACACTCAGGGAGGGCTTGATCTTGGGGTTCCAGAAGAATTTTCTCGTAGGCGTGATCCACTAACTATATATATTGTGGGAGAATGAAAAGACTTTGTGGCCATCCGCAAAAATTGGAGCGGCGACTTATACTATTGCGTGGAGATTGGCCGTTACCTCCAAGGAGATCTATTTAAAAAATCAAATTTAATTTTATTGAGAATAAAATTATTGTTATACAATAAAATATAATATAATAACTAGATTACAAATACAGTCAAAACCGTTTATGAAGGCATCGTTTAGAACAACATACTGGTTATATTGACCAAAATCAAAGGTCCCGGATGAATTCTATGTATAAGTTACTTAATAACAACATCATCGGCTGTTACGACCATCGGTTTTTAGAACTAAATATGAGTAGTCCCTTCGATGTCGTTATGTAATGGTAGGTAGGCTGTAGATATACCCAACAAACCACCAAAAATATTTTTTTTGCAATAGAAACCCAAAGCAAGCAAGAAGTAGAGACAACAAAACGGAAGTTATAAATGCTCCGTCTCACTGTAGTCTAAGCCCAAATAATTGAATATTTTGACATAGGTATATTTACACTTTTGTCGGCGTCGGGACGTGACGACCCCATCGCCCACTGGTGAAATAACCTGTGATAGAGCTTATTTCACCAGTGCAGTCAGTCAACCCCCTTCCTAGTGGGAGTGCCATGCTGTTGCTTTCGGGCTTCAGCCAAACGGGCAGGCACGACCGGGGCAGTACCACTGTCTCACAGAAAACCGGCGTGAAGTGATGCAATAGGTTCATCTTATTGTACTCGCGTTTCGTGCGGTGAGTGAGACTCCCGGAGCCCATCAATTCCCCCCCCCCCCCCCCCCCCCAGAATATGGACATGCAGTTTAAACAGAGATTACCCCAGGGGGGTACCACACGTTTCCGCTGTGGAGAATGCCCCTCTGAGCGTCCATCATCGGAACAATCAGTATTCGGTGGTGGATGCACAGGCTGCCCTTCGTATTCTGGGGTGGGCAAAAACTGCGCAAAAAACTTTAGGTTTCGATCTCGGGGCAAACGGAAGAATTTACCGAAGGCATCCCCTTCCACGCTCCCAGTGGACTTTACCAATGTTAGGGGGCTCAAATCTAATCTTAACGCGGTTCACTTTCACCTCGAAACTGCAAAGCTAGCCTTATTCTTCCTTACTGAGACTCAGATATCCTCCCCGGCTGATACTTCCTACCTCTCCTACCCGAGGTACAAATTGGAACATTCATTTGTGCCGCGGGCGGGAGTTTGCGTGTATGTCAGAGAGGATATCTGTTCTCGTCGCCTCGGGTCGCTTGAAGGAAGGGACCTGGCTGCGCGTAGACTGCGATGACCATCCGCGATTCTACGCATGCCTGTATAGGTCCCATAGCGGAAATACCGAAACTGAGCGACTCATTGAGCACATCCAAATGGCTACAGATTCCCTGCTCGAAGGGGTTCCTACCGCTGAAATCGTGATACTTGGCGATTTTCACGCTCACCATGCCGATTGGCTCGGCTCGGAAACCACTGATCACGACCTGTCATAAATGGTCCCTGCGATTACGCGAATACCACATGTGGATGGTCATAAACCCTCTTTGTTGGACCTTCTGCTGACCTCACATCTGGAGACCTATCAAGTCTCTGTTGACCCGCCATTGGGTTCATCGGATCATTGTGTGGTCCGGAGTACTGTGCCTACTACGCGCCCTCCTCGGCCCCGTTTTTCGGGTTGTCGCCGTATTTGGCACTATCGGTCAGCAGATTGGAATGGGATGCGGTCTTTCTTTGCGTCCTACCCTTGGGGGCCTATGTGCTTTTCCTCGGAAGCTCCAGATTCTGTCGCCGAAGTGGTTCTACAGGGCATGGAACTCTTTATTCCATTTTCTGCGGTGCCGATCGGTGGCAAGTCACAGCCCTGGTTTAAGCGTTCTTGCAAGGCAGCATCGCGTCGAAAGCGAGAATGCTTTAATGCATGGGCGGAAGCGGCGATATCTCGTGATGCCAATACCAGCGAACATAAAAAAGCATATAACTCAGCCTCCAGGTCCTTCAAACGGGAAATCGCTGAGGCAAAGTCAGAGCACATCGCCAGATTTGGCGAGAGATTGGCCCAACTCCCTTCGGGGACTCGAGCCTTCTGGTCTCTCGCCAAAGCTGTACAAGGGAATTTTTGTCAGCCATCCATTCCACCGTTGCACAGGGAGGATGACTCGCTCGCGAAGGAGAAGTCCGACCTCTTGGGCTGTCTCTTCGCGTCCAACTCGACTTTGGATGACCGAGGGGGATCACCACCGACGATTTCGCGGTGTGATTATTTAATGCCGGAAATCACATTCCGGCAACGTGCTGTTCGCAAGGCACTATCTTCCTTGGACATTCATAAGTCGTGCGGGCCGGATGGTATCCCTCCAGTTGTGCTGCGTACTTGTGCTCTTGAGTTGGCTCCGGTCCTGACGCGCCTATTCCGGTACCTGTACTCACTCGGCACTGTCCCGAAGTGCTGGAAGACCGCTTCGATACATCCGATCCCTAAAAAAGGCTATCGCTCTGATCCGTCCAACTATCGTCCAATAGCTATAACCTCCTTGTTCTCTAAAATAATGGAATCCATTATTAATGGCCAGCTGCCAGTGTTTATCAGTACGGCTTTCGTCGTGGTCGTTCGGCTGGTGACCTTCTAGTATACCTTACACATAGATGGGCAGAGGCAATTGAGTCCAAGGGGGAGGCCCTAGTGGTTAGTTTGGACATAGCGAAAGCCTTCGATCGGGTGTGGCTCAAAGCACTGCTCTCGAAGCTTCCAGCCTACGGGCTTCCCGAGAAATTATGCGACTGGATCTCCAGCTTTCTGGCCGATCGGAGCATCAAGGTCGTCGTCGACGGAGCATGTTCCGACCTTAAACCCGTGAATGCTGGGGTCCCACAAGGCTGTGTTCTATTCCCGACCCTGTTTCTTCTACATATCAATGACATGTTGCAACTTAGCAACATTCATTGCTATGCGGACGACAGCACTGGGGATACTCTTTACACTGGCCGGGCAGGTATTTCTCGAGCAGTTGTCGATGAATACCGGAACAATCTTGTGTCTGAAGTCGAAACTCTACTACGTGGAGTCTCGGACTGGGGTAGACTAAACCTAGCCCAATTTAACCCCATGAAGACACAAGTTTGCGCGTTTTCCGCGAAAAAAATACCCTTTGTCGCTACTCCTCTTTTCGAAAACACTCTTCTTAAAGCAACATCAGAATACTTGGCGTTGACTTATCGAACGACGTTCAGTTTCGCGGTCATTTGGAGGGAAAGGCTAAATTAGCCTCCAAAAAGCTTGGTGTGCTCAGCAAGGCGAGACGGTACTTCACTCCGGGCCACCGCTTGCAACTCTATAAAGCGCAAATACGGCCCCACATGGAATACTGTTCTCACCTCTGGGCGGGGGCTCCCCAGTACCAGCTCCTTCCACTTGACCGTATGCAACGAAGAGCGGTTCGAAACGTCGATGACCAATCCCTCTCCGAGCGGCTCGATCCTTTGGCGTTGCGTAGAGATGTGGGGTCACTCTGCATCTTCTACCGCATTTACCATGAAGAGTGTTCAGAGGAGTTGTTCGGATTAATACCTGCAGGTGAGTTTCATCATCGGACGTCGAGGCAGAATACAAAATTCCACCCGTATCACCTAGATGTCCGCCGTTCCACGACTGAGCGTTTTTCAAGGCAATTTTTGCCGCGCCGCTATGTGGAACCAGTGGCCCACTGAAGTATTTCCGAACCAATTCGACTTAGGGTCCTTCAAGAAAAGAGCGTACAAATTCTTAAAAGGCCGGTAACGCACTCGCGAGCCCTCTGGCATTGAGAGTGTCCATGGGCGGCGGTATCACTTAACATCAGGTGAGCCTCCTGCCCGTTTGACCACTATTTCATAAAAATAAAAAAAAATAGAATCGGTAAGACAGTTTTCTCTCCGTCGGAAATTGTTTTCTACAATAAATAAAAATTTGTTAATATTTCCAGCGATTAGAAGGCGTTAACATCGATAGTGAAGAAATACCAGAAGCACTATCACAAGTTCTAGATACGCTTAGGCAATACTTAATCCTGGATGATGCGCAGATATCCAGTAGTGATGTGCCTTTAGCGAAGGCTGTATCTAATGAGATATTGGTGCGAGTTTCGATGGCTCCTAAAGCTTTTGGCGCCTTAAAAGATGCGGCTGAAATCTTGGTGGTAGCTGAAGCAGACGATAAATCTATTCAGGTAAGACTACCACTAAGACAGTTAAGACTTTATATAATCGATGTTAAATGTTCTTGTGTGCATCATGACATCAGTTTAGTTTATAAATACTGATTGCTTTTTCCGTTAATACTGACACATACATGGCAGTATATTGCATGATTTTGTTATGATCATGATTATTCATGTTGAAACC
This sequence comes from Pieris brassicae, assembly GCF_905147105.1. Lineage (NCBI taxonomy): Eukaryota > Metazoa > Arthropoda > Insecta > Lepidoptera > Pieridae > Pieris > Pieris brassicae. Next base: position 4,684,340 of record NC_059669.1, read on the forward strand.
TTTATGGTTTCAACTTCTAAATTATTAAAAAAATCCATATAAATAGGTAAGTAACTAAACTAAATAATCTGAGAAAACAATGTATTTAGTTTAAAAAATTAATACCGATAGGAATTAATCTCTTAATTAAAAACACTATAATTGAACTTTCTGAACTCTTTATCATTCACACTGCAACATTCTTATTCACCTGTAATAAACGTTATCGAAGCGAGTAAATAGGCCAATTTATAAGCAAACATTGATTGTTTGACATTGTAGGCACTCACATTATTGATGGGTCTGCACGTGCCCCAAATTGCGGGCAGAGCGGCTCGAGCCCTGCCACGGTACACCGATATTATTGTGGCTGATGTGGGTGAGTGGGATCTAATATATTGTCTCATTTGGTTAGCTTTACGGAATTTCTTACTGTAAGGCATCTCAAAACTTGATAATGGTATTTCAAACCCGTATTAAGCCGTGGTTTTATTATTAATTAGTACAAAGTCTAAATTAAAACAAATACGATGTTATGAGTTTTACTAATATTTGTCAGAAAAGTCAGGAGAGCTATTTAATGTACCATATTTAGAATTAATTCCCGGAATGGAATAAAGGAATGGTTTGAAAGGCTTTGAAAAGCTTGCTTGCCGTATGTCGGCCCAGGGCCGAATATAAAACTTGAATATAAAATTCTCATTATTAAAATATTCGTAGAATATTCATGTCTGACATTCACTTAATCAATATTATATATATATATATATAGCGTTCTATGCGGCTGGCGTAGCGATACGGGAAGAAGGTTCTAGTGGGTCACGCGAGGCTTTTGTTTTTCTCAATCATTGCCTGGACCTTGCTGAAGCAGCTGATGAAGAATCTCATCACCTGCTTGATTATACAGACTTTGGTAATCACATCAATAATATTTAATAAAATATGTAAAATTAGAATATTTATACTATAATACGTAAAATTTAAAGATTTTCAGAATTATAAAGTCAATTTAGTTATATTTTACTATTTAATGAAAAATTAAAACTATTGAACAAATAATATTATCCATGTTTTGTCTCATTATTTAATATTATTAATATCATTAATTATTACTGTAGAGTGCACCGACTGGGCCCGAGAGCCTCTCTTATTGGAGCGCGCGTGTGTTCGCGGCGAAACGTTAGACGCTTTACGCGATTGGGTTCTTGCGTTGTCTATGGACCGGGACGTTGAACAGGTAAACTGAATTGGTATCGATTAGCAAATATTATTGCGCCATTGATTGGAAAACCTAATGCACTTCCGCAGTATTAAAGCACGACTCTGGTGTTGAAATTTAAGAAATTACAATTAACAAACAGACAAAATCTCTTAAAATTTTAACTAAGTTCCACTTGAACGTTTATTTAAATTTTTTATTATAAAATAATTATTCAATACATGCATTATAAAACGCCAAGCAAAATACTTGAATAATCAATTCAAATATCACATACATTATTATTTATATGATATATATTTTGATTAGATAATTGAAAACATTTATTATGAAACATAAGAAGGGGTGTTTTACAAATGGAAAATGAAAATTGGTGTATAATCTGAATTATAAATATATAGACTTTAGAGTTGGACAGTCGCGGATGGTACGGCGCACGCGCAGCCGAGGGTGACGCGGTTTGTGTCTTAACGGGATATCCGCTCGGCTCGCGACTCGTTACGTTTACTAATGGTGAGTCTGTTTACACTATTACATATGACTTTTATCATTATAAACCAATTCTAGCGTTAGTCTTTTGCTTGGTAGTTTCAAATTATAATTTTTAATTTTAAGGTGTCGCTAACGAACCTAGTGTACTAATAAAAATCAATCAGGAATCAAAATTGTTTTGTTGGTCTTTATTATTTTGTTATTAACGTAATAATACTATTATTATTAGAATATATTTTTGTATAGGTCGATGCGCGAATCGCGAATGGTGGTCTCGAGCATCCCAGGCAGCGCGTAGTAGTAACGCTGTTGCTTCATCATTACTTCAACATATCACTAAATGGTGTGGGCCAGCCGATTTCTCCCATATTTAATTTATATTAAACTTTTAAGCTGTTGTTTTTTCTTTAAAATAAATACGTCATTGCAATTTTTATACGATGTTGCTTTTATATTGTTCCCTTAGATTCAGGGTTAAAACTGAGCACTAAGTGTGACTGTAATTTGACATATTATAGGAGTTGTAGTTTGCTTAGAGCTAGGTCTCGGCTCCGAAACATAATAGATTTCTCCCTAAGAGCTTAAAATCCAGAGTGGTAAAATGTGTGGTGCATTATAAAGCTTTTCTCAGAAATTATTTGTGTCAATATAGAATATGGTCAATTGTGGTTGGAAAGCTTCAACACTATGGCGTTGATGGCAAAACCTGCTGAATTCTTATTTAAAGGGAAGGATTCAAAGAGTGCATGTCAATGGAGTCACCTCTCCAGGTTCGCAGGTGTCAATCGGCGTCCCTCAGGGCTTGATTAACTTTTTGTCAACGGAGTTCATGAGATGGTATTGTTTGCTGATTATTCACTTCTATTTAAAGTGAATAGGAAAAACCTATTATTGGACGATGTGAACAATTTTATCTCTCGTATAGTTAACTGGTTTAATGTAAATAACTTACTGCTTAATGAAAATAAAACAAAATGTATTAGATTTACAACTACCAGCGTAATGCGAGATATTGGTAACCTGAAAATTAAGGATAGTGAACTAAACATTATTCACAAAACTGTTTTTCTAGGCATAAAAATAGATAGTAAACTCTAGTGGGGCCCACACATAGATACTCTTTCGAATAGGCTGAGCTCTGCAGCATATGCAGTAAAGAAAATCCGACAGTTTACTGATATCGACACGGCTAAAATTGTGTATCATAGCTACTTTCACACCGTTATGTCGTACGGTATTCTACTGTGGGGTGCTTCTGCAGAGGTTCAATCCATATTTGTGCTGCAGAAGCGGGCTGTTTTGGGTATTTCCCCAAGGGAGTCGGTACGGAATAAGTTTAAGGAATTAAATATTATGGCACTATCTGGTCAATATATTCTTGGATCCTTGCTGTATGTACAAAAAATATAAACGATTTTAAAACATATGGTGACTTTCACCAGTATAATACTTGAAACAGAACCAATTTGAGTGTACAACTAGGCTTCAGAAGATATACCACTCCTTATATGGAAATTGTATTCGTTTTTACAACAAACTCCCAAGCGAAATTAGAGAACTATCTCTAAATAAATTCAAAGCCCTCGTTAAACGTAAATAATAAATAAAAAGCTTTTTATAAATTTGACAAATACTTAAATGATCCTTGGGATTGATTTGCTCCAGTTCAAACAATTTGTATGACTCAAAACTTAGCGATTAAAAAGAGTGGCGGAAAGTTTCTTGCCAGTTCTTATTGTCCGCTCTACTCCTTTGACTTGTGATCTGGTAGTAAATGTAAGTTTACAATTAATTTAACTTCTTTCCTGACGTTCATAAGTGTACTTGTTTACCTATATGAATAAAGTTATTTTGAGTTTGAGTTTGTTAAATCACTTTCTTCGTATTAAAAGATTACTAGTGCAAAGTCTTGCGAAAATATTTCTATAAAGTTATGTTTTAAAGTAATCTTAAATTATACTAACCTTAATAAATCTATATAAACAGTAAATCTTGTGTACTTAAAAGTTTTTCTTTCCGGTTGGGTCGGCGTTAACTCAAAATTTACGCTAACATTGCAAGTCCCATTTATAATCCCTTCTAAGCTTCAATTTGCTTTTGGAAATAATACCCTATTTCAAACTTTTAAAGTAACATCTGTCTGCCTTTCCATGATTTATGCTATATTGTTTTGATCAGTAATTTATAATTTAGAAATTATGTTAATATTGTATTCAGACATATGACTATGACTGAAAAAAAAATTACACAGTACAGTTTCATATAATACTTTAGGCAGCCTCATAAACTGGGAGCAAAGCTAAATACGATTAACGACAATCATTATCAAATTGGTCGCAGTATTTAACATAGGCGGAGTCTGTTTTTCCCATTCTTACAATAAAATAACAATATTTCTCCAAGGTTCAACCTATATGTAGAAATGGGCATACTTTTGGGTATATGTATAATAAATATTATGCACATAAAGTATATTAATAGTTAATAACAGAAAATTGCGTGTGCACAAAGAAAGTCACAAGGAGTACACAACTTTCTTTGTGTTGTTTATGTGTTTTTATTAGTAATGGATATAATCAATAAAATTGAGTCTCTTTGAGGAGGTAGTAAAATTGGTTTTTTCCTTTGTACTGATATAAAAGTAGGAATTAACGTTTTTTTTGTAATAATAATGTAATAATTAACTGGTTACCGAGTTGTAGGAAATTAAATAAAACACAATTTCACTATAATATCAGATTTTATCACATTTATTAAGTAATATTAAATATTTATTATACTATTACACACATACGTTACGTACAAGAGCTTGTTTAGTTTTCGCTATGAATATTTCATTTAGCCATTAAAAATACCAAGAAGACATATAGAATGTTTAAATCTTTACAGCTGCTATTAACTGTCATATAAGTTTGATAGAGTATTCATACCGAAAACCTCACATCATATTACTTTAAAGAAAAGGTAGGTAAGAAAATTTATTTGTAAATATTAGACTATATGAAGATATCTGATTCGAAAATATGATATTTGTATCACATCAATATGCCACAGGTACACAATAGGTTTACTATAGATATGTAGTCAGGATTATTTGGGAAAGTGGCAATGAATATTATGGGAGGCTATTACTAAATATTTATAACATTATCTTATAAAGATAATTCGTTACACTAAAATATTAAAATAGTAAGCGTAAATGATTTGACCGATTCCAACGTTCATTAGAATTTGATCGATTTAACATCTATATAGTTTTTTTTGATTAAATAGTTTAATAATAAATATATTTTACAACAGCATTTAATAAATAATTTAATAAAGAAATACATAATATTATTGGTATTAAATCTCATTAATGTTGTATCTTAAAATATCTCTCTCTCTTCGGTTTGACGTTATAAAATTTATCTTTAATTTTCTCTTTGTAATAAAATTTTCAAAAAAATGATGGTTTTTACTAAGATATGTAGGTATTTATTGTTTTGATAAGTGGTTTAAGGTAGCTATATTGATCTATATGATATGATCTATACATAAATTTTCTTTCGTAATTTGGATATTATACTTGATAGACAATATATATATATATACATTTATCTGCTCATGTAATATGTTCATATAGTATATAGCAAACAAAATATTGAATACTTTATATATGAGCTTACTAGAGATTTAAAATTTCTCTACGAAGGCAAGTTTATAAGAAATTACATCTAAGTCGTAATATTATTGCTGAATAAGTATAAGGTCAGGGTTTGACATAAGGTAGCGAATAGTTAAAGTAGGTATCTAGTAGGGCACAGAAAATATTGTCAAGCTAGTCTCTAAGCATATTTTGGAAGAACACGGAGTGGGCATGTCATATATTTATATAAGATGTACATTATCATTATCCATACACAAATATTTGATCGTAAGCTAACATCGATTCAAAATATTTTATTATCAATCGCTACAATAAATAAAACTAGGCCTGGCGCTTTCGCGCGATTTGGGGTCATGAGCCAAGTACATTTGAACTACGTTTTCTTACTTTAATAAACTTACTCTTTAACACATATTCTAAGTCAAGAGTCATGTCTAATGGTATACCATATTGAGTCGGTACTTGACATGACGAAGATGAGTAAATCCTATGAAATGATTGTATTTCCCTAGATAGTATAAAAGGCCGATTTTGTGTTATCACGAAAGTAGTTGTGCGTAGAAAATTTTGGAAAATAAGTAATATTTACAGTTTATTTTGACACGATGATATCTAAGAATGTTAGATTAGTAGGGAAAATTCACTAAAGCACAACCTTGGAAGAATAGTACCTAGATGTTCTTACTAACTAGGTTTCACTTAAGATATATATTATTAATAGTATAAGGCAAAGTGTCGAAGTTGGGTTTATCACATAAAATTATTAAATGCTACACGTTGACAAATACACACACACATGAGAAATATAACATAAACAGGTATAACAATTAGCAGGTGAAAGATTTGTTCATGAATAAATATTGTAAACACGAGAATATTAAATATAGAATCACATATTAGAAGCTACTATACAACATATAAAACTCCTACAAATCGTACCTAAATATATATCAAGGCAAACATCGAATTCGTTCTTAAAGAGATACGTTTTTCGATTTTTTGCATCGATCAAGACAATATTAAACCTTGCACTAAAGCAAAACTTTAAGCTCCTTCAATTACAATCAGTAGGATCGCATCTGGGACATAAAAATACAAGTTGTGAAGGAATTGTTAAGGACATATCGTGGGCTCAATAGTTACTCGGTACGGCATCAGCACATCATTACTAGGGACTAATCGGGCAAGTCGTCAGACAAATCGGGAGACTAATCTGAAGCTTAGCCGTCGCTGTCGGGAGTTAGAACTAGTCGTCCTTACGTTCCGGCGACGGCTCTCTGGATCAGTCGGGGGACTCGTCGGCCGCGAGCGAGGTTGCCGGGAACAGAGGGTACCAGCCGTACGTACGTTGGGGCAGAGTTAACTTGTCAAGACAAATCTCGGCTCCCCCCAAAGCCAGATTGTGCTCGAAACCTCCGCAACGTTGCCACAACATTACTACCAGAATACGACCAAGCGATTCGTTTGCCTGGAAATTATTCAATCTTATTGCACTGTCACCTAACATTGACACAACATAAAATTTGACAATAACGCTACTGTTTTACTTTTCCGCATATTCGGCTGTAAACTAACCTGATATTTGAGTGTTTGCTTGAAGTGTGGCTCAGTTGTGCGACGGATGACTCGTGTCTTGCGTTTATGCAGCCATTTGTCTCCGTCTCGGAGGTAACATTTGACGTATGAATCTGGCACCTCACCGTTTACACCGTACACGCGACGTGCGTGCGATACCTGGGTTAGTTAGAAACAACAAGAATGTGGTACTGAATTTTATTATCGTTCAAAAAATTTATGAATATGAATTACCTCAAGCTCCAGTTGTCCCTTGATCATGATAATGCTGATGTTGATCTCGGCATGCAATGGCGGCAAGTGGGCGTTTCGCGGTGGCATCTGCCCTGGGCCCAGCGGCACGTCATCTTCATCGGGCACCTCGCAGGCTGCCGATGCTGCCGCCGCCGGCACCGCCGCCCACATGCTGCCTTTGCGACCCGTGGCCGTGCCTGCGACACAACAACTGCCCAACGACTACACCCGCGAGATCATCCGCCTCGTGTGCGGCGGTCGTCAATCTTTTCAACTTCGGTATTCAAAACTTTACACATTAAAACAAACAATACAACAAATTCAGAATGAACCATTCAATCGAACATTGATAAACACATAATAAGCACGTCAAACAGCTTCGTGCTATGTCTTTAAATACATAATCAGTCGATCTCTCCTAAACACACATATGAAAGAAGAAGCATATCAACGAGTGCAGCTTAGAGTGTATTCGAGGCTCTAATAGTTGCTTAAAGCGGTCTCCGATTCATTACGATGGTATTAAGCATTCCGTGTCATGAGCAGCCATTGATCGCAACAGTCGAGGTGTCGTTAAGAGAAGTATTGTCATGCGACTGCCGAAGAGTGCGCTAGAGGGTGCGACCCGCGGCCTACTCCAACTAAGCGGGTACGTCCGCTCGACTGCCCTGGGTTTATCCGGGTTCACCGAGCCGACCGTCTACTTCCTACGGAAGGGTTATGTACAAGAAGTCTACTAGAAGGCGGTTCAAACAATGAATGGAATTCGCGAAGGTGATGAGGTTTGCCATCTGACCTAGGCGATACGATGCCATCGAGATGAACGTAGACGGGTAGCCGAATAGACGGAACACAGAAACAGATGAAGTGAGCGTGATCGCCCGCGGCCGGGCATGCGTCAGGACAGTACAGACAGACACAGTGAATTGATGAGAAGCATCGGGCGCAGCCACATTCAACGGTGCGGGCGCGGCCGTCGCACAAGCAATGTATGACCCATGCTACTACGTGGCCGCCGATTCGCATTCCGCCTCGAGACCCAGCGCCGACCGCTCCCACCACCTTACCTTGTGTATTTGCATACACAACGTACGGTGGCTTGACACGGCAAGGTGCGCGGGAGCGCTCAGCTCTGATGCGGAGCCCAAATGAGAATCGGACAGTCGTCGGACGTCACAAGGGATCGTATACACCGAAACCGCGCACGGACAAGCCCCATGCACGGCACGGACTTTCGCTTACCGAGGAGCTAACGGTCCGTCGCTGCTGACCAAACAAGCACAACAGTACAGGTCAGTACCCTCAAGGTTTGCATTATCTAGTGGTGGGCGGTAGGCCTATTGGGGGAAATTTATACATCTACATAACTTTGCATTCAGTTCAATTTTAACCAGCGGATTCGGATTTTCTTTAGCAATCCACACGATGCATTAAGTTATTGAAGGAAGGTAGACATTTTGGAAAAATGAGCAAGGAATTGAGTGATCGTTATTTGAGCTAAAATCCCTTCGTCGACAGGCTTATTTGTGGCGAATCATTTGGAAATATACATCCGGCCGAGCTATGAGCGCCTACCTGAACTCCATACTTTTCTAAATTAACTAATGCGGTGAACGAAGGAAAGATAGAAGAAGTGACAGTAAGGGGGTGTAGAGCAAGTACAAGTGTAAACATGACTCACGTCGTGCAGTGGAGCCAGACAGCGAGAGCGTGCGGCCGAGCTCACCCTTGACGGCGCGAAGGGACCGCAGAATGTCATCAGGGTCGCGTCGCACGCACGACGACCGACGCCGCTCGCGACGAGAGATGCACACTGGGCTACCCTCATTCACGCCATCTAAGGTGGTGCAACATATTTATTTATTCAAACTTCGTTACCGTATACAAAAACATTCATATAAAAAATATATATAAACTTTTAACAAAATTCCGATCTAGATTTTTTATATAGCACCCTATACAAAAAACCGGTTTCTATATGCGATAAACAAAATACCAGTTGACAAAAAAGCAAATTGTGACTCTAATGTTAGAAAAAATATGAGGATTTTAATAGTCACTAAATAAATAAAAATATTCTACTTTTATACAGAACCTTTATCTTGTTGTTGGAAGGAGGATCGACGGGATCCAGGCAAGGATCGAGAGAAGTCTTTTCCCAGTTGGTACACTTCCACCTCAAGAGTTTCAGATTGAGAGGAGCCCCGACGAGATCCCGCCACCCAGGCGTGATCAGGGTGCAGCAGTGACGCACATTCGCCAATAGAATCTACATCATCTGAAAATATTTTTTTTGGTAGTTCGAATATATCTGGAGAGTTAGATCAGATCCTTCAGATATTATTAATACAAATTAGCATACAATATATATCGCAGTTGCAACAAGTAAACAACAGTACAAATTATATTTTATCTACACTTTTTTTTTATTTAAACCCTTTATATCAGACACGCGGTCGAGCAGATCCTTTGCTGAAAGAGGAGTGTGTCCCTTTTTTAGAAAGAAATCATATTAAGTTAAGTGTCTTCTGGCCGGCGAGAATCGCGTCACATAATTAGCTCGCAGAGTTTTTCCAGCTGCAATCTGTGCTTGAGAAACATGTCAGATAGACCATCCCAGGTACCCACCGTTTGGTCAGTTCTTATACTGACCTGTTCTGTGCACTTAATTTTTTTATATAATAAAAGGCCATACACAGCCAAGCGATAAATTCTGTGATCGGCTCACGCCATATCTTAACTATAAAATAAAAATCATATATTTGCGGTCTCAAGACTCTTCCACGCAATAATACCTGACACAGATCGTTGTGAAGCGAAGTCTCCGCGACGCAAAGCTCGTGCTCCCGATAGGGAAGACCTTGGAGATGCATTGGCAGAACGAGACCCGCGTTCCTCCAGGGTCCACCAAACTGCACGCTCTTCAGCAAACGCTTTTTCTAGGTCCATCTGCATTTGGGGCATAGAGCAGACACAATACTCGCACAGTTTCATATGTGATATTTCTTTTATAGATAACCTACGTGGCTGTGTGGCCGTAGGGTCAAAAAACAGAAGTAAAATGTTGTACATAATGACTATAGTTCACTCTTTATACGACAGTATTTTATAATTATATGCGAAAACAGTTTATATACGCACGGTACATTCGGCAATAAGTACAGGATCTATTCCCGGACACGCGTCCCACAAAGTGAGTTCAAGCGCTCGTCCTGCCAGTAAGTCTGCTGTGAGCCCACCGAATCCAAGTGTAGCGTTCCACACGGGACTGCACGATGCGGATGCTGGGTCTGTCTCTACTGGTGGACAACTCTCCCTAAAATACGAATACATATTTATAATACCATATTTTATTGATACATCAAGGTAATGATTACGCGTCGAAAGTAACTTACAATGTTCTGAAGAGAATGAGACCTTTATCTTTTGATTAAAGGTCTTATTGTTAATCGCCGCGTTAATTAATGCCCTTTCGCGTAACATACAAGTTAATTTAAAGATAAAGTCAAAGACAAGTCTCAAATGTAAAAGGTTACGAGCGTTTTGATATTCGTGAAACATTTTTTTTATTAGTATGAAGCTTACACTAAAACCACATCGATTGAGTATGAGATAAAAGAGATAACAAAAGCGTATTTACAGCGACGGCAAAAGCCGTATCCTGGCGAACGCTTCGGGTTCATCTCCATAGCCTAAAGTGTGGTCACGTGGAGGCAGATCATCAGCCGCGATTAAGAGTATGATGAGCTTGCGCAAGTCACACTCGAACCAGACTTGGAGCTGAGCACGCGCAGGTGGCCGCTCTCTTGCCCGCTCGGCTCTCTCCTGTTCCTACGTACACATCGATCTATCAATGTCTTATATATAAAGGCGGAGAGTATATACAATGTAGTACGTTATGTTGTCTAAAAGGTGTTTCATAAATAAACACCACATTGAACATACTCATCTGACACGTTTTTAGTAAAAATTATAGAAAAGGGACAAAACGAAATTAAATTAAAGGAATTATAGGAAAATCTAAATGAACATTTCCTGGGTATGCGTCATTCAACCGTAACATGCAGACGATTGTCTATGTTCACCAGCGAGAATTCTTTATAACTCGGTTCAAATTGCAATGCATTTAATATTGTGAGTTTGTTCACTCACAAAGTCATTAAAATAACATGCTCGGGCTTAGGCTTTCCATACAATAAGTAATAAAATCTGACGTTCTCGTCCGCCATGCATAAAGCTGATCATGCTGAACGGTTGATAAGCCGAATTTTATGTTGACATTTTATGCTCTTCTAAGAATTTTATATGGTCCGAGAAATATCTAAACTAATTAACATTCTAATATTTTTGCATTAATTACATCTACTATATTCTGTCTTTAAGTAATTTCCAATTGAGACTGAATATTTTATGAAGCGAACTATAGCCTTTATACACGTGTCTTCTATAGGACTACACAGTTCCTAACAATTTCAATGCGTCGTTTGGAAAACGACGCTTCTAGCTGTAATGTGTATTTTTAAATATTGTTCTTTTGTGTTAAAGTTAAGGTTTTCGGTTAGAAAGCGAAGACCCACCTCGGGTCGGGGCAGTGGAGTAAGTCATAATTTATATTGGCTTCGAAAACGTATAATTGACCATGTTACATGCATATTATGAGTTAGTTGAGTGTGAAACGGTTGAAGCACGAGTCGGTATGTACATGGCGTCACATCACGTAAGCGGTAGTGCGCGCCTGTCGCTCAAGGTTTTCATCTCGCGGGGCTTCAACGCCCAAAGCCCCTAAATTCTATTGCGAGCGACTCGGAACATTGTGCATCACACTACGCTATAGCAAGACTCGGTACAGACACGTGTTCAAGACAGGACGGAACAAACAGATGCTGCTTCCAGACCAAGTGCTTTCGCTACGGTTCTCACCTCGGCTCGTGTTGCATTATTTGGTAGGTCCCATCCATTGTTTCGTTTGCTTTGTTTGCGTGTATGAATATTAACGGTTTCTGTTACTGAAACCATATGCTGAGAACTATCTTTGAAGTGGGTGATAACTAAGTCCTCTTTAAGCTCAAGCGTTAGTTTCTAGCGAGACTACGGTTGAATCTGTAATCTGTGTGTCCATACAGCATCGTGTATGTCGATGTCCTACGCTACCATCGAGCACTAAGGTGCGCTTGCGCGTCTACACTTACGTATAGATTTATCGCTCCTATATTGAATGTTCAGTCCCTAAACTTCTCTCAGCAATGTTGTTCGGAATATGAAATCGGTGGGGTGATAGAAAAAATAAAAATCTGAAAATAATTATAGGTAGAATTTTTTCACACTCGCCTCGCACGGGTAATACAAATGGTAACGTATAACAATAAATAACAAACAAACCGTAAAGTATAGATAAACATCTTAATTAAACATAGCTCCTTTATCTAAATAGTTAACAAATTCGAATAGTTACACCTACCATAGTAAATAGAAACAATCTCTTACAAATAGAGTGGAAGATGTAGGAGCAGTGCTACATTATCACAGCAGAACGGACCATCTCTTGCGCTTCTTAGACTTAATGGAACACCAACAGAAAAATCTTTACATTGACGAGTTACAATTTAATAATAAAATTATCTACAAGATAAATGATAATTAGGTATTAATTGATTAATGGACCATTTGTATTGTAACTGTTAAGATGATCTACCTATTTTAACATTTTAGAAGATAAAGAGTGCTATGATCCAGTAATCATGGGTGGCATTGAAGCGCAGTGGAGTAGGTACCGAGTGACGTATCTACAAAATCCATAAACGTCTTTACTCTTTGCTCACAACACATATTACAATTAAAGCCTGTATGGGTATTATACCGGGGTTTTCGGCAATTTCCGTCGGGTCGGCGAGGACGGCGATTTGTCCGTTTCGGGCTCTGTGGATCAAAGGTATTTGTTATTGTCTAATCTCATACAAAACCTTGTTATGGAGAATGGGAATTGATACACGACATGTTTCAGAATGGTTTGTATTTTCATACGCTTAAAAGTTATAAAGGCGTGGAGTTGTCATTTGGTTAGGATAATGACTTGTTCGACTTAAATTTATGAATTATACTCCATGACCATACATACCATTTATCTAAAATCTATGTTTATTTGTCCAAAAATGCAAATATTCATCTTATAAGGCCTTAACTTGTTTTAACTTAAATTTGCATGACAATAACAAGGAGTTTTCCATATTGTACATGAATTAATCAGATATTTAGTAGTTTCTAAAGGAAATGCAAGAAAACGTTATTATATAAAAGTTGAAGATTCTTAGATATACGATGCTTCGACAAAAAAAACTAGTCTTATAATACAATGTTGTGTTAAATATAAATTAATATTACTCGATTTAGTGGTGAGTCTACGAAATTTAATATAAAATACGATTATGCATTTGTTTCTAGTATAACTAAGTTTCACCTAGCAGGTTATGAGTGTTAAACTCTGGTATAAAATATTTTTTTTAAACAATTAAGACTATTCAACAAAAATGTTGAATAGGTTCTGTAAATTAAGAAAACACTTTTCAAACGGATTGAAGCTATGTATTATTATTATTATAAACTTATAATTGTTCACATAATTTAAAATTTAATATTTTTTCCGACGTTTCGCGTGCTTAAGTAAAGTTTATAATAATAATACGCAGCTTCAATCCGTTTAAAAAGTGTTTTATTAATGTGTAAAAGCTATGTCAACAAAAGACAATACTAGGTTCTGTAAATGTTGTAGATATATATGTACTTTTAAGTAAGTTTGATTTTTTTCACAGAGATAACTTTATATAAACTTCAGCTCTAGGTTGTTGACCTTTGAGGTCGGCAACTAATTTACGAGTACTTTGAAATTGATTACTTCGTCTCATGCCTGGGGCACATTTTCGGTTAGCTAGGTAGATATATACATGTTTTACGCCCTCTATATATATGTATATTTATAGGTCTAATCCCGCATTTCATTATACAAATAGAACTATTTCTTTGAAAAACACATGTATAACCAACTATGTCTTTTAGCACAGGAAAATGAATGTTATGTATTTAACCAATGTAACCTTCGTAATGTCTGTTTTAACGAATACGTAACTAACTAAATCGCAATACCCGCACGTAAGCTGAAAATATATAATTAGTTACAGTAATAATCACTTACCATAAAGCGCGTGATGATGTGGTGGCAAGGCTGCTGGCGTAGGTGGTTCCTCAATCTGATGAGCAGGTTCCACCAGCAATTCTACCGAGTCCCCCCCTCGCTCTAACACAGCGCATACTTCCTCAAAACTACGCTCTGTTAGGGATACCCCGCACCATTCTAGAACCTGTTATTTATTTATTTTAAGAAAACTGTATAAGGATAAATAAGTCTAATATTATCAAGTCTTTCTGTCTCCGCTTCCAGATAATTAACAAATTGTATTTTTCTCATTTTATTGTCATTTACTCACCTTATCTCCCTGCTGTAGTCCCGCCAGATCAGCTGGTCCACCTGGCACCGTCCATACAATGACGGCTTCACGCCGACCACTTACATCTGGCTTGCCTCCTACCACGCGCATACCAAAACCACGCGCTGCAAGGATCGATCGAATTTTAGCAACTTAAACAGTACTTTATTACTCAATTGTTGTCGTTATTGAAAGTGGGTGTAATGCTATATAGTGTCTCATGGTATGGAAGACAAGGTAAACCAACCAAACCCAATTGATTTCGACGCTTTAGGGAGTTAGACGTTAAATCGAGAGAACTTACATGGAGTATACTCTTTTTTTTAAATATAAATAAATAAAATTTCTTGTAGAAAATTAAAAAAAATAAAGTAGTATTGGCCTAGTGACTTGTGTTTCTTGAGCTTCCGTCTCTCATTTATGAGGTCGTAGGTTCGAATCCCGGCGGTGCACCAATGGACTTTCTTTTATATATATATATATATATATATATATATATATACCAATGGATTTTCTTTATATATATATATATATATATATGTTATAAGTGTACTATAAAAACTTGGAAGCACTGAATTAAAAGATTCATATGAATACGATGAACCATTTTCTTCTATTCATATATATTCATATTATAATCTAACACATAAATAGTTGAAATGGTTTCCTAATAACTTAATTAATACATTAGGTATGGAATATGTAACTATGTTAGTGCGAAAGTGCTTAACACAATTAAAACTTTAACGACTAGTCATCTAATTTGAAACTCTTTGAAATTATTAAATTTTAGAATTCGTATGTAAGATCTATTAAGAAACAAAATATTTGACAAATTTAATATTTTGTGCTATTATCAACTATTCTATGACTAATGTTATATTCTAAACGGCCATCTTATAATATTAACACATCATGTTTTTTACTTATTTATTTTACTTCCAATAAATTTAAATTTAAATTTTTATTATATAAGATATTTGATATGGTAACACTGCCTAGGCCTACCCTTTCCGACCTTACAAGTAAAATAAGCTTCAGATATTATAAACAAACATACATCTATGTCCTTTATCGTTGGGGTCACGCCGCAATGTCACTCTCCGTGGAGTATGATCATCAACATCGTGTATCACTATTTTGATGGCTTCAGCGTCGACGGACATTTGTCTCGCAGCAGCAGCCGCGGCAGCAGCAGCGGCAGCCGCAGATGACGACACCAGGGACTCAGCAGAATCAGATGTCCTTGACGCTAATGCCGCCATTGCACTTAAAGCTCCCGTACGCTGCTGTAAGGCGGCTATGTCGGGTCTGGTGATATATAATAAATATAAAAAACCATACTTGCTTTATGCAAGTATGATTAAACAATCATAGTTATTAGGTTCATATGTAAAATGATATGGTGACAGTCAATGAGTCTGCACTGAGTCTAGTACAAAACTCAAGTATAGACCCTTTTCTAATTAATCAAAAGTGGTGTCTTCTTGACACCACTTCTTCTTACGTGTCCACATGTTATAGGGACGGCACCGCTTTTTATATTTACGTCAATTTGTGTCACGTGTTTGTCTTATTTCGTAGTCCAAATAAAAAAATAGTTACTTATAGATTGTATCATTAATGATTATTGCTTAACAACTTCTTATGCTTTTCACCTGTAGGCAAACATGCTTACGTTAAAGTACTGTAATATTGTTGTCATGACTTTAAACCCCGTAAAAATATTCTATAAAATAAAAAGTAAAGGGTTTTGTAATACCAAATAAAAATGTTTGATTTAAATAAGTTCAGTATAGTATTACTCTAAGAAGTAAATGACTCTTATATAGAGTTTTAAAATATTTGCAGTAGAATAAGTTGATTCAAATACTTGGAACGGTTATTATTTATAATTGCGATCAATTTAATGCTGTTAAAAGCCGTGCAGAGTGAACTCAAAGTCAATCATTTGTAAAGCTACGAAGTTCCAGCTCAATGAAACTAGATAAAAATATTATATGCGATTGAAAATGTCACTGAAGCTTAGTAGAATATTAATATTGAAAAAGAGTTTATTTTATTAGTTCATATCAATTATGACAATCAGTTTCTATTTTTTAAAGCAAAATTAATAATTGTAATTAACCAAAGCGTGGTCATCGGTCATAAAATTGTGTTCTCTTTGAAATGTAATTAACAAGAACAGAATAAAAAAACAAAAGTTCAACGTGTTTGTACAAAAACTATTAATTCAATTTATTATTGAATGAAATGTTTCGTTTATACTAATCGAAGCGCTTAGTAGTGATTATAGTACGTACAACTGACTGCCCCGTCGTCTAATCGGCCTTTCTTCTTCCACACTGAGTCCCGAGATCTGCGGTGTGTCGCTGGGCTCAACATCAGTGCGATATGAACCGCGACGTGACCCTGCTCCAACTACATCTACTGCTGACGCCCTGAATTATGTAAAATAATTTGTTTTCATATAAACTGTACGAATGTATAACGTATACAGGCATGTTTTACAATGCGACCATTTCGTGAAAAACAGTCGTGAAACTCAACAAGCTATGAATATGATATTATGGAACGGAAGTCATGTTCCCAATGTAAATATACGAACATAACAGGTGAACTTATATCTTGATTTTAGATGATAATATTAAGAATATGTTAAGCATAACTTCATCGTAATTTTTGTGTTTCCGTATCTGGTAAAACTATATAAATGATATAACTGCTTAATCATATACAAAAATTACAGAATTTTTAAATACTCTCTTCTGTTTATTTGGTTGGTGATTGTCATACCATGAGCATACTGTGAATGTATTAGACACGAAAGCAAGTACAGCATGGACTGATGTACTGGAACCTTCGTTGTCCATCAAAGCAATGTTTTTAGTAACCATTCGTATGAGCACCGATTTTCCTTTCATTAATTTACATGGGATGTGTACAAAGACGTATGCTATGCAAGGCTTGTATCTGCTGCGGCATATAAATGCTAAATATTCTCAACACTCCGCGCATAGCATGCAATGGTGTTGATACTACACCATTCAAACAGTATATTTTTATCATCGTCTCAGAAGCGATACTGTTTAATGTCTACGGCCTTTGGTTAAGAATCGTAGACACATTTTAGGAACAAACCAATTAAAATAAAAGCTTTACAATTTAAAAGTATAGCGTATTTCCATAACACTCAGTGCCTGTTTAAAAGGTAACACGTTATAAAATGTTTACGGAAAAGGTGACTATTAAAAGCTCTTCCGTGTCAAGTTGTAAGTAGAGCAACACCCTCAAATTTTATGACCTGAATTTATGTCTATTTATAGAGAAACTTCGTCGGAAATAAAAACAAAATCTCGATATGGGGTCCACCCTTATAAATTTATACCCGAACCTTCTATTTGGTTAATTGAATTTCTGAAAAAAAATATAACGGATGAAGTATATTAGGTGCATACATTTTTTGTATACGATTTTTTTAAATCCTTATTTCAGTTCTACAGCTATGGGCTTTATTTCTAGAAATCGTTAAAGGCCATAACGCGAAGTTACACTAATTACTTCACCCGCGAGGTACTTTTAATTACAGATTGGAGTGGAACACTAGACAAATAAATAAATTAGGAAAAGTTGAGACTTGGATTTTGTCAACGTAATTAGTCGTTAGCGCTTATTATTTATTTATTCACACTTCGTTACAAAACAATACAAATAACAAAATACACAAAAATATAAGGGTGGCAACGGGCGGCCTTATCGCTAACAAGCGATCTCTTTCAGGCAACCCTAGTAAGGGAAAATCTAAGAAAATCTATGATGAGTAAAGTGGAAGAAGTGAAAGTAATATTAAAAAATATAAACAACCTTCAGAAACAATCTAAGAACTAAAAAGCTAATCATTGATTGCTAATCAATCATCATCATCACATTAAAACATAATACATTTTGTATAATATAATATATTATGTATACCATTATTGTTTTATTGCAAATAAAGAATCATTCCTATTATTGTACGGGTCAACTGGATACTTTCAATAATATAATATAGGTAAACTATTTATTAGAAGGCCTTAATACTATTTATTTAAAGGCTATGCTTATAACGGTGAAAAGAGTGCCTACGTCTGGGTATAGTCTCGAGGCGTAACTTCAGACGATTTACTAAATCGCCGCTTTTCTAAAACTAAGAAAGCCTGAGTGTAAATAAATATAAAATAACTAAATATAAAATAAAGATAAAATAACTATCACTTGGACGTTGAAGCAAAATTAAGCTTGCGAATAGAGGAAGTTCGACTTCAGCTTTAACTACTGCGTTTTTCCTTGGATGTTCACAATTAGGACAGCAGTTACTAATTTCGACTACGGTATAAAAAGGAGATGGCAAAGAAAACCCACGACGCGTGACATGAACAGAAGGCTGATTAGATCATTTGCTACATAAATTTAAAAAAAAAACAATAAAATATACGCATATACACGGTACTCTCTACACTCACAAAAATAAATCTATTTTAATTTATTTCAGTATAATCGTGATTTCGCTTTCCTACCTCCCAAAACCACAATCATTACATAAACATAGTATATGCATGTATAATGTATCAAGTGAATGTATTTGTGTTGAATGTCAAAGTTGAATTGAGTGGCTTTTACTCTAGATTAATTATTTTCGATGCAAATTGTATTTTGTTACCAATATTTCGGTAATCAAATATGCCGTAACTAAATCGAATTTCATACAGTAATTTGGTATCAAATAATACAATCCTAATGGAGCGTATCTATGTCATATTATGAACAATAAAAAGGGTCCTGACTGGCATAGGTACTATAAAATCAAATATAATCAAAATATGTTAAGAAGTCAAGCCGCGAAGCCTATAAAAAATATTTCAGATAAAAGTGTATACTTATCATAAATACTTATAACGGAATTGTAACTGTGTACTGGTATAATAATTGCTAATTATTCAAAATTTCTTCTACAGTACTTCACTTTTTTCGAAACTGTTATAAACAAGTGGTGGTCAAGTACGGGAATGCGGAACTTAAATCAACGTAGATGAAACCGAGTGCAGCAGCAAGTATCAGTATACATTAATTAGCAATTTTATGAACAAAATATCACATTATTTAAAAATCTACCTTCGTGACATCGGAGGCGGAGCCACCAAAGCTGGCTGGTGCGGAGGTTGCTGGTCTTCATCACAGGAGTGCTGACGGGGTGCTCGGATCGACCGACGACGAGTTGGAGTCACTGTGCTTGGACGCCGGGACTCCACCATGGGCGTGGTGCTGCCGCCTCCCTTCAACTGCCGCCGCGGGCAGCGTCGTTAAACAACAGTAAATTTTTTTGCACATACGCCTGTATATAGCGATAGTGTAGGTGAAGTGTTTTTTTATACAAAATCGTGTGAGATGTGTCTTAGAGATAGGTAGTAGGTTTTGTATTTACGAACAAGTAGTTTTATATATAGCTGGTTAGTGTTAATTCTTTAACACTTTAAATTAACCGATTCAAATACCTAAGACTCAGGTTAATAAAGATTCCATTCTCATCGGAATCGCAATGTCCTACTTTAGTATATTTCAGTTTTGTTTGTGAGTGAGTAATTTATATTCGTATAGAGCAAACGTCACCGTTACGCTATGTGAACTGGTTTTATCAATCAGAAATAATTGGAAATGAATGTGATTTAAACACATTTGTATTACATTAGTAAAAAGTGTGAAAGCAACTAAAACATTTTGTTAATTAAACAGTGTGGTATGACGCTATTACGTTTGTAATAACGTCATACTACACACTGTTTCGAACATATTCGAAGATTTAATTGTTTTTGGGATAACTATTTATATTTTAAGAAAATAATTACTTTACAAATGCTTTACATCTAATTGTATGCTATCGGAAGACACAAAGCTAGTTTAAATGAAATAATGACGGTTATAAAAAGAGTGGCGGAAAGTTTCTTGCCAGTTCTTTTTACCCGCTCTACGCCCTTGACATGCGAACTGGTAGTAAATGTAAATTTACAATTAATTGAACTTCTGTATTGTCTTTGGTTAACATAGCTTTTACACATTGAAAGAAAACTATTTTTTAACCGGATTAAAACTATTTGTATTATTACAATCAAATACAAGGGGGACGAACGGGTTCTGCAAAAACCCGTCATCTTTTAGTCGATACCAACTCCGGGGAAACAAATACAGATAACACAACTTTCTCTACAGCTGTGACACTTTTGACTTTCAACACCTTTTGTCTTCAGTCACCGTGACCACGCACGTTGTAAAACACGCGAAACGTCGGAAAAAATTAAATTTGAAACTATGTTAATAATTATAAGTTAATAATAATACAAAAAGCTTTAATCCGGTTAAAAAATATTTTCTTTCAATTGTACTTCTTTTTGACGTTCATAAATGTACTTGTTTACCTATATGAATAATATTTTGAGTTTGAGTTTATCAGTAAATTGTAATATTATAAGTAAATTGAGCCATGACAAAGAAAACACTTAAATTATAATATCGAAATATCACAAAAATATTACAATAGAAACGGTGTTTTAAGGTTACTCGAATTGACATAAGCAAATAAAGCATCCAATGTACAGGCAAAAGACAGGAAACGATGAAGTGGAGATTTGTAAGACGTCTGACACAAGTTGCATTGGGAAAACGTGTACTACATTTTCCTATTTGCATTTTAAAGATATTTCTTTTGCTCCGGTTTAATAAAATGCCAGAGAATTTCAATTTTACTGAAATTCTCTCTGTTTACAGTTACAGTACTTTACTACACTACTTTAGATGCAAACTTTCTGTTTCATATATGTTTTTTTAATGAGTTATTGCTATTGAGGAAAGTCTGTCGTTTTAATTAATTGAATACATTCGTAGTACAAAATATTGTATTGATGTAGTTTAATAATATTATTTTACTATTATATTGCGATCAAGTATTTATACTTATAAAATATGGCGTTTTCGTCAAATAAAAAGTTTGTTTATTCAAAGTAGTTGTGTATTATTGTGTATATAAATATTAATCTTTATGTATATATTATTTCAAGCATAATTGACGCCTGCGTATAGCTTTACCTTTTCCAATTCTTTAAGGGAAGCGGGTGATACATCTGAATGTCGCCGTAGTTCTGGTGATCGTGGTGGAGCCAGGCCAGTGCTGCTGCCGCCACTACCCAAGCGAGCTTCTGAATGTCTTCGTTGTAACGCCTCTAGTACTGGTACATCCAGTAAGGAATCCGTACTATCTTGTGCTGCTGGTGGTAAGCGCGGTGCGGCTTTTCGCCTACACACTGAACATCGCCAGGAACTCTGACAAATTTTGAATTTCAATTAATATTTTTCCCAAATATAAACAAATTATATGGGGCGCTAAAATTATATTATTTTTATATAACTGTACGTTGCAGTATATTTTATAAGAATAATTAAATCAAAGGCAAGAAATTAAATTTAAAAAAAAATCCCGTTAATATAAATAACAGGCTATTGTATGTTAGCATTTGATACGAATAAAACTATAGACGTAAACGTATTCAAGTAAACACAGGAAATAATGTGTGCGAGTACTATCGTACACACGTAAGAAGTTAAACTTCTTTATGAACTTATTTTTCAAAAAAATGATCATATAGTAATATGCAATTTTACAGAAATTGGTTAAATTAAGTTAAATAAGATAAAGTTGAACAAAAGGCTTTTATTATCATAGACATAAATACAGATAATACAATTACATTTTACCTTATTACTACTAAGATAATTACAGAATTTTATTAATTGTAATATAATTATTATTATAATTGTTACCGTTATTATATATTTTTGTTATTAATGGTTTAAAATCTTCGAAATCTATCTTCGATTGGATATCGAAATATAATCTTCGAATCAACCATGGTAGTGACAAGAAAAAGATGGCGCGTAACTGAAAAATGTGACGCGTAACTGAAAAATGTGACGACATTTTTTTATCCAACGCCGATAAAGAAGTTTCACTTCAATAAAAATAGTTAATAAAGCGAACAATAATTATATTTCAAAACTCACAGACTCCTCTTCACTGGCTGGCTTCGAGTATGAAGAGCAATCCTCGCACACTCTGTGCTGACACCCATTACAAATGTGAAACACCTCACCCGGCTTTAGAGCTTTCAGGCACACTCGACAGGCTCCAGCCCGGGATGGTGCTTTACCCGCTTCACTGTTTTGTATGATAATAGTTCGAGTGAAACCAATAATAAATCGCGTTTAAGCAAACGCGATTACAAGCGTAAGTCTTTGAGTGCCTTAATTCAAATTATGGTAATTAATATCATATATGCTAGTAATATTATAAAGATGATTTTTTTGTAAGTTTATGACGATTGAACTCAAAAACTACCACACTAATTTAAAAATATTTTACCATTAGAACTTTTACAAAAATCGGCTATTACTATTATTTTACGACGCTGGTACAAGCCATTGTGGAATAAAATATGTTGAACAATATATAGTGTAAATGAGGAACTTTTGTATGTTTAATAAACTCTAATTGGTATCAAAGACGCTTCACAACGTCTGCTTACATAAAACTTTTTTGCCTTTAAATTGATTTAAAATTTAACGACAAATTTCATTTTAGGCAATTTCTTTACACAAATGTCAAAAAGTATTATCGGGTTTAAAACCATATTTCCAGTTTCAAAACTAATGTAAAAGAATATAAATTTAAGTCGTCCAACGAGATTAAACGTGAAACCTCTAAGAAAGTTATCCGAGCTATTTCCGTTTTATTGTCAGTAATATGAACGACTATAAATGGATATTATTTAATTTCAGTTTCTCATTTAATGATATTAAAGATAGTAAAACAAAAAGATGATGAGAGATGTTCTGATGCACTTTTAATTAGACTTCAGTGTGGTGCAAAATGTAAATTGAAAAAAATTAAGTTGCTATAGAACAAATAAGTAAGTAATAAGTTACCAGTTTTAAAGTAAGTTTTTAATGAACATAACTAACGTTCAATATACAGTAAAAATTTGTAATCTAAACAATTTACTTTTAATTAATGATCTTGGTCTTTTTAAACATAAATGCACATAAAAATAAATTGCAAAAGTTTGAGTGTAACATTTACTATATGGAATATAACATTTGCGAAAATATTGCTACTGAAAGGAACCTACTTACGGTGCCATATAAAAGCCTAGTAGCTGTATGACTGAGTATTAACTAAAGCTTCTTACGCGTTGGAAAGCGTTTTTCTTAGTGCCTAAAACCTTGTGCGCAGGGTAAGATTTAGAGTGGAAACTATGCTAAGTGTTAGTCTGTTAGTGAAACGAACGTTCTACATTTTTTGTGCGCACTGCGATTTTTGGTTTACTTGTACCTGCCTGTTTGACGTAGCCATACTGTTTTTTGTCTTGTGACGGAGTACGGCAAATTATTTTTTCTTCTCTATGAATGTAACGTACCGTTCAGTCTTCGCAGTTTGCTTTAAAGGTGGAGGCTGCGCCGGCGGAGCGGTTGGCGCAGGTTCAACGCTCGCCTCCGTCACCACGGATCGAGGTCCCAATTTTGTTACTAAAACAGTAACTGATGATAAACATTTCACGTAAACTCACTCTTTCATTGCCTTTAATAATTTTTTAGGCTCTACACACCTGTTTATAAGCCTCTAATAACACTTTAATGTTTTGTCCTTTTCATTCTTGTGTTACTTCTTACATAAATATTGGCGATAAAATGCTTTGTCAAAATAAAGCCATGTAATTTATTTAATAAGATTGTAATACAACAGTAACCAGTTTAACTAGATGTAACATTATATTTATTTACTGGTCGTACATTTCGGAACTGTCTTCTGTTATGACGTCATATCTATACTAATATGATAGGATCATTGGTTAAAAACGCGTAGGAACTACTGGTTAAAGTATGAAAAAAATTGTGTTCGATAACACATTCTTGGACTAAGGCTATCACGCTGCTATAGGATTAACGTGGGTAATAATATTTATTTAGGAATATCTCTCGGCGATGTAGTTATTTTGAATAAGTGAATTCAAATAGACAACTCTATTTCAGGAATCCACTCACAATAGATGCGTGCCGAGGCCACCCCTGGGAGACTCTCGACGGTACTCAACTTGAATATTGAGAAATGTTCATAAATTCCTCTCTGAGCTGCTATCAAATACTTCACGTTTTTGTCTAACGTTCATAATACCTAGCTGAAATTTTTTGGCTACCACGAACCCTCGTATAGAATTTAATAATGTTCATGTTGACTCATGCGAATTTTGTAGACTATTGGTGTGGGGCAATATTTATTTGTTGACCCTACTTGATTAGTCAATCAAATGGGATTAATTGAATAATAATGTATAATATCGAGGTATTTTATACTTTTTATCGTTCTAAAATGTTTATGTCATAAAAATTACACAATTAAAATTTAGTTAAATTTCTTGGTATTATGATTTTATTCATATTTTTCATAAGTATTTTAAACGGGTAAATGAATATAAAATAGGAATAGAGGATAAAAAGTATTTCCTTAAAGCATATTGCCCCCTGCTTTATTTGTTTATTCAGTAACTGCCAGTTAGAGTTTCTTTAGACAGGTATTCTCAAGACAAATGAAACTAGCGAGAGTGATGAATGGTTATTGCATAACCAAAGATAATTTTCGTGCTCTGTGGAGCTGAAGTGACTTATAGAAGGAAACTCTTAAAATGGGAATGGTTACGAATCGATCATTAACAGTGAATGGTTACTTAATGCGTTTAGTAAATATAGTTTCTAATATATCAAATCGAAAATATGTACATAAATTCAGTCCACTATGATTCCTTAACCATTTTTATTGCTTCCGTGATGATATTAAAGCAAATTTTTTATGTTTAAAGTATTTATTGTCATACTGCTTTCGTCGCATCCAAAAAAGTCAGTATTTAGTTTCTAGTTTCAGTAATAAAATCTTTTCTAACTTAAACGTTTTAAATAATATTTTTTATGACTATGTAAAATAATGATATATTCATGTTTATAATGAATCAGTTCGGAGTGTCCAGGGCACGCCCGATGCATCTATAACTCCCCAAGAGCCATAGCAATTGTGATTTCGACTTCAATGTTGAGTTTTTGTACAGAGGGATTCCAAGGTTTGGTATCGCTATTGGAAGTTACAGGGTACCGTTGGTTCGACGTAATACCATTTCATATAATTTTCCATAATTATGGTCCACATACATCGATATGATTCACAAAGATAATTAACGAACAGGACTATCAGTCGAAGATGCTAGCTTGATCTCGTTATTAACAAATCATAAAGTTAATGTTAGATATTCTTGGTATATTTGAACTCGTTAAAATCATTAGGTAAATAACTTTTGACATCGTAACTTTGGCAATTATAAATTTCTTATAATCGTTATTAGAAGAAGAAGAAAATACATTGTATCGAAGCGATGTATAAAAATTTCAATTAAATTGTTTTACTAGCACATAATAAGAATAGGATTTATATCACATTCACAGGATTTATATCACACTTGTGAATAAATAAAAATAAAAATTAGTAATATATCTTTGCTAGTTCAGATATTTTAATATCTGGGCCCGCCTAAGTTGAATTTATTCAGAATAAATTAATATTTAAAAATCTCGGCTCTTAACGCTTTTGTCTAACATATATTTATGGTAATCTGGATGCGAGATAACAGGTCATTTTAATTATAGGTAAGCTATGGTGTATACTATAAAATATATCAAATACGTAGTTCGGAGAATACTTTTTCTAGTTGTAACTTATTTAAGTAAATATGGTTAAAATTACCTTTATCTTGCGCTGTCAGAAGTGAGGACGACAGCGTTTGCCGTAGCTTCCCGAATGTTCCAGGATTGTCTATTTGCCCCGGGACACCATTTGATGTTTCGTCTGCCGCCACCATCTAAAATAAATATATTGAGATGTTTAATAATAATCATTTTTAACAAGAGTTTTAGTAATTGTACTATAGTAGTCGAACAGGTAATAAAAAAGATTAAATGATCTATTGAATCGATTGTTAGATAGGTTACACATATTAAGTTATCCACATTGATCCTTAATTTTAAAATAGTAATTATAACCGACATAAACGAAAGATCATAAAACTCATAGCAATCATTATCCTAGAGATAATAAAAGCTAAGTACTTTGTTCGAAAAGTCCGTGAACTGAAAGTGTCGTACAGCAATAAAGCTCATCACACAAAAATAAAGACAAGGTAATATGGTCGTAAATTTCAACGCGAGCAACAGATGGAGAACGAGGTACATCAGACTGGAGGAAATCAATATTGTCGGCTCCCGAACTCTGTAAGCGTTTTATTGCTACGGCCTGCTATCACGACTTGGACATTTTGAAATTGGAATGTCCTATATATTTCATTGTTGGCATTTAAACAATATAAAAATGAATAAACATGTTTAAAAATACGTTAAGGCTATATTATATAATCAGCAATATACGTTACTAATTGTGAAAATGCCACGTTGATAGTACGAGTTATGTAGTTCTATACTAATAATGTGACATTTTATTGTAATTGAAGAATTTGACGAGAGTGTATCACATTAGCGTAAGTAAATGAAGTAGTACCGCTGGTAATTTGAAACCTGTATTATTACTTAAAAATCATTCATTCAAAAATCATTTTGTATTGATGTGCATTCTATGTGAAATAGAACACAGATCCTTAGGTGTGGAGTTGTTAAGTAAATTGACACCATTGTTATCTTCACAATAGTTTCATGAATATCGAATCTCAACTATGACAGCTGATTTAGGTATGTCCTCTGGGACAGTGTGCTGACCACAAACCCTATGTATTTTGTTTATCGAATTTTGCGGCCGCGTTTCTGTCTCCGCTTTTCCCGAGGTTAAATTGATAACAAAGTTTGCAGATGCAATTATTTTACCGCCCTATTTTCCAAGGATCTATGTCAAGTGAAAAATAGTTAGCTAAGTGAATTAAAGTCAACTGAACGGATTTTATAAGGGAATCACGATGAGTTTTATCACGGCATGGATATTTACCAAGAAGCTTGGTAAACATTTCAAACGTCACATTGACATTTTGTTTTTCAAAATTGACACGCAGCTGCCACGGTTTTTTGTTGTAATAAATATGTAGTTAAAGAGACACACTTTAATGACACACAAGCCAAATTTTTAGTAAGTTTTTTATTATGTAAGGTAGTTCAGCATCCCCTTTGTCATTAGCTTCCTCTAACATGCCTCACTGAATTCTGTCACATCCTGCCATCCTCCTGTGATAGCCAAGTGAGTATTGTTTGTTGCGTTGGCAAGAATCAAGGCATTAAGCGTTTCACATCCTATGTTACAAGTGAAAAAAAAAAATACTATCTTAAACAGTATAGAAATATGACACAGTATCAGTTATATCTTTTACGATTTATTTCGAAAGTAAAAAGATGTCGACACGATATAAATGTGATCTTTGAGACAAAGCTTATCGATACAGTTTTATAAGACTCATAAAATTGGTTTATCGTATGACGAGAAAGATAGGAACGTTAAAAATATATTTTTGTAGGATATGTTAGGGAATCTGTAAGACAATAAATATGTATTCAATAAAACGAATTTTAAAGATAGAATCTTTATCATAGTTTGTGTGGTTGTTATTAGGAATATGCTTACTAAAACCTATGGGTTTTAGTTTATTTGTATTCGTTCAGACATATTTATTTAAATCAAAAATACAAAATGTCTAATTCTAATGGAGTATTTCAGGAATTTAATTAATAATAAATTTTAATACGTTTAAAGTAATTTAAAATTCCCGTATAATCTTCACAATTTAATAAGAGTTTCGAGATTTTTTAATGAGAGAAAAAAAATTCTATGTTTGTCTGAAAGGTACTAAGCGATCTTAGTTCGTAAAATCCGCCAGTTTTCTATTTGTTACATGTTTGGTTTTCAAATTGATTTTGCATGTAATAAAAATCTGACACAGTTGCGCAGATGATTTTTGAGGTAAAGTAGGTCATGAGCAATCGGTGGTCATGACCTGGTGACGGGTGGGGTTCGGAAGGACGAAGGGTGGCTGTATGACCCACTTGTTGCCTTACATTATAACTCTTAACTGTACTCTAAACTATTTATTTATCCGATATTCCTTATATGATGCGTATTGTGTGTATATTAAATTGAAATTAGATGTTACAATAAAAAAATGATATATTTATGCAGAAAAAACGGACAAATAAGTGTTAATAGCTACGGCATTTTAATATTTATCTAGTAATTAAAGTAAAAATTATGTAAATTTTTGACTAAAAACTTAAATATAGCATTTCTGTATTACTCGGAGTATTAGGCCCGTATGTTGAGCTGTCAAGCCTTTTATGTATGAAGTTTGACGTATTTGACGTCGCTTAAATATTTACTGTACCAGTATTTTCAATTGTAGATTTAAAAATTACATTTTTATTTAAATATATACTCATTTTATGGCCTTGTCATTAGTACTAGCCCGTTTAATGCTGAGAGGTGTTTATAAGTAAAACATTAAATGTTTTATTATTGAGTAAAATACCTCAAGCGTAATTTAATTGACTTCTAACCTACTAAATGATCATTAAACGTCTATAAATAGCAGCCATTGTGGTCCATAAAACAAAGAGCAATCGCAGGGTTCGTGTCGGTGACGCGTAATTACTGTGCTTTGTTGTCCCTTCGTGGCCCCTTGTGATACAAGCATGCATTCCAATTATGACTACACAAGATGTCGTTAGTCAGAAATTAAACTGGCAAAAACAATTACAAGCATTTCACGTTTGAAGTACGGTAAGTTTTTAATTGTACAGTTGGTTTATTTAAACTCTAATTACGTCAGTCAGCGGCGACATTCGTAACTTTAATTATATTCTTTTGTTTATCAATTAAGTGGCTTCAGCCTGCGATTCTCATCACTTAGGTCGTAGTTTAGATCCAATGGACTTTCTTTCTACATGCACATTTAACATTCTTTCGAATGGTGAAGGAAGACATAGTGAGGAAACCGGCTTACCTTAGGCTTGCATTAGAATAACAAGTGATCATGAAACAGATACAGAAATCTGAGGCCTAAAAAGGTTGTAGCGGCACTGATTTTTTTACGTTTAGATTTTGTTACGTATCCTCTCGGAAAAAAATTTAAGCAAGTTATGTATTTGGAATGGGATTTTTCTAACTAGAAAACGCCGAGTAGTTTTTTTAATAAATTAATTCTAAGATCTCAAGAAAGTAACAACCTCTTATAAACCAAGGAATGTTACTTTTAAGTTCGTAGCAAACCCGAGATGTAAGTTGTTCGCGAGTTCGGACTACTTGTAAGAAACTTTACCGAACAAAATAAAACAGTATTCCCTTAAAATAGAGTAACTCATTAGTACCAACTCTGTCTGCAAAGATTATTCTATTTGCGTAAAATTTCATTAACATAGATAAATGTGAATTTATCAAATTATTTACTTAACGTTTCAAGTCCTTTACGGAGAAAATCTGTTTTGCTGACCATTCATGATGTAAAGTACTCATAATAAAAATTATACCAGTTTAAACTTTCATACAAATCACTTACATTAATAACAATATTAAAATTTTGTTATAAATCATATTTAGTTTAGTATTTCGTAAGTCGTGTCTTCTGAAGTAAGTCCTCTAATATACTTACCGTATTCAAAGTCGATAAAGCTTAAATCGAAATTTTTGACATACGAGAGTCATAAGGTTACGTATCGGATCTGAATTTTGGAGAGGCACAACTACCAGCAAAAAACATTAACGTAATCTAGGAAATAAGTAAAGGTAGGAAAAAGAAAAACTAATTTCAGTGATTTACAGATTCCCGTGGTCTTTCATCTTACGGGTGACGTTACCCTTCCCAAATCACATTAAGGCAGTTTCAACGCTCGGCACACTGGACGGATAAATCACGCAAGGGCTACTTCCACTGAATTTCCTTAAATATCTTTTTATTTACAATTATTATCATTATACACACTTGTGTCTTGCTTTGACTGTACTTTTTCCTTTTTAAGATATTTAAAGTCAAAAGTAAAGACTTTTGAGTTTAATGCTTTATAATTTATTTTCGGGGCTTTGAACTTCTGTATAATTTTTTATTAATAGTATTCACTATTTCGATCGTCAAGTAATGATATGATCATCAAAGTAATTTTAGTTTCTTAAAAAGAAACCAGTGAATGTATCCTCGCCTTTTCTAGTCTGGACAGTTAACATGTAACACGGTCATTACAATTATTAACGAAGAGTAATTAAAATTTAACTGAAATAAACATCCTTATTTTGCTTCATAAACAAACCTTCAATTTACATACACAGCGAGCATGTGTGATGCACAGTTCCCTCGGGATATAATGGCGCTGATACAATCCACACAATAGATTTTAAGCGTTACGTATCGATTATTGGCCATTGGATAGCAAAAACAAGCGCCCTATTGTGCACAAGATGATGCAAATTGAAAAAGTTCCAGAAGAGTGAACTGAATAAATTACGAAGCGAGATGAAGGATTTGCTTTAATCTCTTCAAAATAAAGAAATAGACTTATATATTTAGTCATTATAAGTCGCAATAAAGTGAGTTTCTTTGTTATTTGTTACGTTGTGATTAGCCGTATAAGTCGGATTTTAACTATAAACTACTTTTACATCCAAATTGTACTCGTAGCGTGTATACTAAAAGTTGTCAAAGCTTGGGTCCTATTGAATGAAAGGTATAAAATTTATATGGTGGTATGTTTTAGATGTCAATGTTTTCATGTTTTAGAATTATATGAACATCTCTTTGGTGTTTTAAAAGCCCATTAGCATTCCACTCGATTATTTGACATTATTGCTTAAGACGTTTAGAAGCTGCTATTTCGGTGCCGCAACTAATGTACTTTTTATTTTCTTAAGAAAATGAATCTTATTTCTTTGAATAGACTGTTTAAGGTCTCGGTATTTTCGATATCGCAATACTTCAACGTTTACCCAACAGAAGTCCTACAAATTCTAAATTGCTTTCCTTAATTTTTTGTTTATTTGGCTTCAGAAAATAAAAAAAATTGCCATTACTATGTTTGTGGTTTTGAATACACCCTGTATTGTATGAAAGGAATTTTAAAACAATATATGAGAGTATAGAATTCTCTCTATTTCATGTTTAAAAAGCTTTAAAATACTTCATTATTTAAATGGGTTACGTTATACGAGATAACATTTTGTGCACTGATAGAGTTTTTAAAACCTGCCCGGCAAACAAACACCCCTCGCCACCCTCCTCGTTTAGGAGACTTTGAAAGCAACCTTAAATATATTTAATTTCATCCAACATCACCCCTACATTCTGCGAAAAACGTAGTGAACCTTATTTATTTAACACTCATTACAGCGTTTAAGTTTGTACATACAAAAAAGCTACAGAACGTTTTTGTTAAATTAAAAATAACATTTAATTGTTAATATATTTAAGTATCCTTCTGTCTTTTAATGTCTGTATTCCTATCCTATTTATGCCCCTTTTGTTGCCATGTATAGCAAACTCTTCATTATGTATTATTGTTTATAAATGCTGTCCATATATGCAGTATAAAATCCTAACCTTAATGATTTGAGCACAAGAACATTGAAATAAAATCGAATCGATTTTTTATAGGACAATTGGAAAAGAGGTACGCCTGACGTAGGGTGGCTTCATTATTCTGTGAACTTTCACAATACCACGAGTCCCGTAAGATCGTTTTATAACACGCGCTTTTATGAAACCCTATGACATATTAAAGTCCCTAGAAAAACAACTGGTTCTACTAAATCGAACTTAAAATTGTTTGATTCGTCTGTCTTAACGACAGACATCGAAGTAAAATGAACTTTGCAAATAAAGAGATTTCGAATGTAGATTATAGACTTTAGATTGTAAGTTCTAATTTGATCTTCACAAACTAAATATAATTGAATACTAAAAATATTGGATCAATTTAATAGTTGAATGTTGCCTGTACAAACGTGTCAAGTAATTCTTTAACACTAATTCAATTCACTATATTTTCATAAAATAATGTACAATATTTCTCTTTGTAGGTTAAAATTTGTAGAGATTGACTGACGATTCCACTCGACGAAGCGTTAATTCAGACGAAAACATCCGATATGAGCTTGGCTGTTACCGTTACTTAACTGATAAGTAAATACACCTCAATATATGCATATATTTTGTATGAAACGAACTTTTTATATACAGGAGAGTAGCAGACAAATAATTATTTTTTAAGTATATTAGTTATTATCCGTGTTGCTGAGAATGGAAAATACTTCTAGTTAAAGTCATAATATAGGTGTACCTCTCTGAAATTCATATCACCGTCTCCATATAAAAAAGTAGTCGTATATTAAAAGTGAATAGAGCATTATTAACTTCGTTTATAATAATAATGACACATAATAAATATTAGAACACGAGCTTGTCATCTCTGGCAAAATACAATTTATGATAATAATAAAGCCTGATAGAGCTTTGTACGTTTCGCAAGGGCCATTTATTCTTTTCGCTGTTGATCAAACTGAAAGGACGGGTCATAATTTATACCTACATACAACACTTTCAATATGCAATTTGGGAATCTTACCAACATTTTCAATTACTTAAACAGTACTTTGAGTCAACTACCACCGGGTGAACAGTGTATATATGTGAATCGAGTATATATATACAATAGAGCAAAAATTGAGCTACATTGGCAGACTATTTATTATAACCACAAGAAAAATTACCCATTTTGATCATTACCTAACCTTAGAACTTCAGTAATATGAAAACTCACCTTTGTACCGGTATCTTTTTTTATTTTAAAATAGGGGGCAAACGGGCAGGAAGCTCACCTGATGTTAAGTGATACCGCCGCCCATGGACACTCTCAATGCCAGAGGGCTTGCAAGTGCGTTGCCGGCCTTTTAAGAATTTGTACGCTCTTTTCTTGAAGGACTCTAAGGCGAATTGGTTCGGAAATACTTCAGTGGGCAGCTGGTTCCACATAGCGGTGGTGCGCGGCAAACATTGCCTTGAAAAACGCTCAGTCGTGGAACGGCGGACGTCGAGGTGATACGGGTGGATTTTTGTATTCTGCCTCGGCGTCCGATGTTGAATTCTCAGCTGCAGGTATTAAAATAATAATAATCTTAATTTTATTTAGACCTTGCTTTTTTTAAGAAACATTACGAGACGTCAAAGCTACAACGAAACTTTAATACTGTTTCATATTTAAAATGTTATAATTACACGAGTTACACGTGCATTGGCTTTATAGGAAGTTTAGAATGACTGAAACTAGAAGACAATGCCATAGCTCGACGCAGATTGAATCAGATTTCCGGGACCGGGCCAGTAATGTAATTAACTTAGGACCATTGTGCCAACGCTCGTTATGTTATAGGTATACGAGATAGATATTATTCACTAGAATTCAAAGGTAGAAATAACCTTATGTAAATCTACAGGATTGCTAAGTTTTTCTTCTCTATTAAACCTGAATTTGAATCATTTAATCGTGCTACATACATAATTTGTATTTACAAATTTCATATCCTAGAAAATAATAATAAAAATTAAAAGAAAAATAAAACTAATTTAAAAAGTTTGTTCCCTGTGGCAGTATACCTTTAACGCTGGCAGCATTTCTTCGCTGTATAGCGATACTTATTCGTTGAGCCAGGAAAGCACCAGCTCTGTGGTCACCGGTACTATCTACCGCCATTAGCGCCTGTGCACTTGAATCCCACAGCCCAAGAGTCTTATATTTGTGTCGTTTATTATTTTCTGCCTGCTCTGCGACCACCTCAGCAGCTCACGAGTAGCATCCCATACTAAAGCCGTCCCAATTTCCAAACGACCAACGATATCCGATCCGGCCGCTTGCCATTATCTCTTGCGATGCCTGTTGCTTACAAACTGGAACATTGACGGAGGCAAGAGAACGGCGTATAATGTCGTTTAGCAATGGCTGATGGCAATGCAAAGTAATAACAGAGTCCAAAAAGGTGCTAGTGTTTGGCAAAGGATAAGCATTAAGCCAATGACCAGCTTCCCTAGCCCCACAGCCACCAACCTTGCGCGGTGTGTTATTGATATGTGACCTAATAACTTATGGAATTTAGATTTGCTAAGAGGATCATTCCAACACCTTTGAAAGTTGACGTTAGAAGGAAAACTCAAGCCTTGGTTGGATGTTAACCACGCGTTTCTCGCGTCGAACCTGAATTAGTTCATCGAAATCTAGAACATCTAGATCTAGAAAAAACAATTATCTCACTATTCATAACGTCTAAAGCAACTGGGACTGGTACAACATTTACTTGTGTCGGTAAATACGACATAACGACTTATCTATTGTCTATTTACGAGGACGATTATGAAATTAATATCTTTAAAAAAAATTAAATATGAGTAGTACCTATTAATTTTATGTTAATAATGTATTAATACATAAGAAATAAAGCTTTCATCCTTAAGTAATATTATGAATGAGAAATGGAATTCGACTGTTACGCATTCATGATTTAATCAGTAAGCCGATTTAATAAGGGAATTTATTTTTTTATGCGATTATGTGAATTCAATTATCACAATTTCATTTCGATTTAATATAAAAAGAACTGGACCATGTGCATGCTGCCTGGCTGTTTTGTTGAGAGGTCTCGGTAATACACTAATACACACGATACATTTTTTCTCTATTTAATATTTCTTCTCAGCATGCTAAGCATTAATTTATTTATGACGGTTGCCATAGGATGATTACCATCCTTATTATTCCATTGAACGAATTGGTGCATAGCGGAATCGGCTGCCAGTGAGGTCTAAGACAGAGAGAGAACGAAGAAGAGAGAGTGAGAGAGAGTATTTAAAAAAACGGTCTCAAAAACCGGTAGCGCGTTAGGGGCTGCAGTAGCTACCTTTAATAGCTGTCCTGTAAACTCGTTTGTATTTGAGTAAAAAAATCACCGGGTTTGATAATTGCACGCTAACTATCAAACACTGCTCTACAGAGACCAAGTTGAGCAATAAAAATTCACTTATAAAATAAATCTTTTCAATGGTGTCATAAAATAACTCAATATATAATTATTTAGAGTGCTTATAACAATGTTTTAAAGATGCAAATAATAACGGTTATTTAACATGAACGCGATTCTCGTTTAAATATTCGATTTTCAACATTGAAGTCAAGTATCGACCTACTTTACGTTCCAGAGTACTCTCTAAACAAAAGAGATGTACGGAAACAGTGGGAAAGTATCCCAGATTGCTCGGGTATTAAAAGAATTACAGGGCGGAGAATCGATTATTATCAACGATATATTTACTCGACCTGGCCTTGATACAACCGAATACCTCAATTATGCCACGTCTGATTTAGTTATCCGATTTATTATAGAAATATGATTGATTCATAATTTAATAATAATAATTAAATCTAACGCAATTATTATAAGTCTTACGTTCTTTTGTTTAAATATACAATAGTTTAGGTGTTTCTTATAATTTGTTTCTTTACCAGGTTATAAAATAAAAGTGGGCCGAGTTTTATTTTCATAGACAATATCTCTGTCTGTCCACTGTCATAGTAGACGTTTGCATAAGTAAGGTGTACTTCGTGGAAGGTAAGGTGAGGCTACGGTGGTAAGTCACACTCACCTAAAATATGCCCATTGCTCTTCTCTTAATCTATATATTAAGGTAGAAATATCTTTATCTACTTGCATATTAAGAATCAATCAAAAATGTTTTATATCCTTTTGATAATATTTAACTGAAAATAGCTCGTGAGTGAAGTTTAATACTGTTATTTAGCATTTAATTAAGTGAGATACTCTTAATGGACAACCCATGGGCAGAAATTGATATCTCATATGTATTTTTACTATTTATCGTTCTTCGTATTATATAAATTGCTCACAATATATTTGTAACGTACGTCAGAATGTGTCAGCATCATAGACTGCCTAACGTGCGTAACAATGTGTATTATTGGGGATACAAGACCCTGAAGTTTAAAGGGTTTGAATAATTTTCTTCAAGGCAAATAAAGTTTGTATAGAACCATAATTTGTCGTAAACCGTGCGGGCCACACCAACTTTTAATTAAAGCGTGGCTATAAAATCAAAACAGTTTGCCATCCAGATTTACGACAGTGCCACATTGTATTATTGGGTTTTCTTAATTTATATTTTCATAGGAATTGTGTAGATGGATGACGCCCATGGACGCCAAAGCCTCCGTTGGCTCTCTCCCTTCAATATGACGAGGGGCCAATGGCTGGCCATGCGTTGCATTTTGATCAGTATATATACGGCTATGTATTCATTATTTTCTGCCTTAATTCACCCAGATACTACGTGTTGTTCCCACAGAAATGTAGGTACATGTAACATGCTTCTTCATTATGCCTTGCTGACAGAGAAGCAATGTTTGATTTTATATTTACTTCCCATTAGAATTAATAAAACATTGTCCATACAAACATTGCTGATTTGAAAGTGTGACGGACACTTTATTGCTAGTTCTTCGCATCCATTCTACGCCCCTGATTTAAGAACTGGCTTATTTATTCAGTGAACATTGACTTATCTATAAGAATAAATAATATATTTTATTTTTTCAAGTAACTATCTAATTGGATTGATCGATAAATAGTAAAAATACATATCCAGAGATTCCAGATCCATATTATAAACTGTATATAAAAACGAACCATCGAATTGTATTTATGTCATCCGTCATTATACTGAAAAACCAAGTCATTAACTATGCAGAATGTTTTCTATTTATTTCAACAGAAATGCTTACAAAGCAAATATTCGAGCTTTCAAAAACATGACCGTCTGAAAAAGAAAGATTTCTTTGAAGTTTACGCTCGCCAGCTTTACTGGAACAGCTAACGACGATAAAAAACCTTCTGTTGCAAAGCTAATGTGTTGAGACGGTTAAGATTGCATTTTCGTCTGTCATTACTTCTTGCGGTTTTCGTATTAAAAATGCATAATTACTAAAGCATAAACTACAAAACAGTCCACAACATTAAACTTTCCAGTAAAGATTACAACACCATATTTGTAATTTTTATATTATTCAATGGTTTGCTTTACCAAAAAAAAGGCGCAGCAGAAAGGTTGTTGGCTACATTCTTCTAGTCAAAAAATATATAATATGCATTATGCATGGAAAACTCTAAAGTTTAATACGAAAATATAAAAGGAGTGGTAAGCTAAGCTAAGTGACATAAAATAAATACATATAACAAATTAAAAAGACTTAATGTGTAAAAAAATGTATATTTTAGTTTAATGTTGTCACTCTGAATGTCAAATCCTAATTAAGTACTAATTGCTAATTAGTCAATATTTTAAGTAATTAGTCAATCTCACCTTTTTCATAAACGACATCACATTTGTAGGCAGCATGATGGCGTTTGATATGTTCAAAACCCCAAGTCATATCATCACTTAAAAAACACTGCACTTGCACTTTAATCCGGAATAAAAATGGAATCACATAAACACGACATTCTTTAGCACTCTATACACCAATTTTTTCTTTCCCCTGAAACAAGGAAAATTATGTTTAACACACAATACCAACAAGAAGCGTTTTACATTTGTACCATTTATAAATACATTTACATCTTTATACTAAAATAAATTATATTAAACAATTGCGTTATTAAATTTATGTGCGATAATTATATTAGCAGACACAAAGACTAACATTGTACGTACCGTAGCCAGTGCTACAGGCGTAGTCAGTGAAACGACTACAGGTATAAAAGCTTTTCCGTAGCGATCGAGTTGAACGCGAACCGTCCGTCCTCACAGCGGAGCAGGGCGAGAATGAAGGCTCTATTCAACAGGTCCCTACTTTGCTCACGTCATTTATATTTCCATGATATACACTTATACTAAAATATCTGGTGCTCGTTGCTGCGTAGAATTAGGATAAAATTTGTTTAGATTTTCCCCATTTTATATGGGAATGCCTGAATATATAATATGTCATAATGTCAGGCCTTTATTTAATGTACGAATACATGGAAAACGATGTCTTGTTTTATATTAATTCATATTATACTACGTAACTTTTTCATGATCTATACTTAGAAGAGCCTTAAAAAATACTCACTTTTTTTACAAAAACTAAACCAAAATTCCTTTTCCATTTCCCCCATTTTTTTAAAATTACAATCGTACTGTTTATCTCGAGTAAATATAAAGATGCATCTAAAGGAAACCTTTAATTAACCACATAATACCATTTCAGAGGCTTGTACAACTATGCAAGTAACAATTACCAAAGACATTTCGATTCATTATTAGAAAAATTATCTAATCGTAAAGTCTAAAAGAAGTTTTTAAAATAACTACCTAAACAGTTTTGATATTTCTGGAAAGTATGTCATCCGAATTGAGTTGACTCGTGTACCTGGCTGTCTGGGGAGATTGCATCGCAAGTTTAATCGATAACCTGTACTTCCTCCGCTATATTTGTTATGATTGATATTTTGCATCTGTCACGGTATCAAATTGGATTTTATTTTATACATGGAAGCTACTGAAACTATATCTAGGTTCAATAATGTAATAGAATAATAAAATTTAGAGTAGTTTTAGTTAAGCTATCAACCCAATGGTCAGTTCGAACCCAAATACGCACGAATGGCTTTTTCTTTCTAATGCACCATGGGAGGCTAGGATCGGATTTTTTGTCTAAAATTAAGTAAACAATTGATTCCATAGAACATCCACACATTTGGTATTGGTGAACTACAACATCCAATCCTCTAGAATCAAAAATATCAAAAAGTAAACTGGTGGGAAGACAGTCGCATTTTTTGAGGTGTCAAATTTCTCCTTCAAACATCATATAGTTATTTTGCTCTAGAAATACTTAGAATGGAATACGGAAGAGCTTATTAAAGAATGTTAACAGGACAAAATTCTTTCTTATTTCGATTCTATACAACTTAAGCATACTAAGAATTTGTGCTAACATTTATTCTATACTTTTCTGAGATTTTATTTTTCGACTCGGTGATTTACCATATACTAAAGTGGAGGATGGAGTGAAGTCAAATATTCTTGACATTTAGTATTATTATATTATAGACATTTTAATGCAATAAAAAAAACAAAATCACCAAATATAGAAGCTGCAACTCACGTACCAGTGGCACCAAAACCTAACATGTTTCCGCGCATTCGCTGATGTCACAGATCTTTAGATGCAGGCAAGATAAGTCAATTCATATTCATTACATTTAACTTACATTCCAATAGCAAAAATATTGATGTAAACCTCCTTGGCCACGTCAAAGACAATTATAGTTTTTTTGGCCACATTAAATTTTGGCAAAGTAGGCCATACAAACTTTAAAAAAACTTCTTGGCACCTGGACCTTATTTACGAAACAAAATAATAGGTTATTTTTAGAACTGTTAACCTTTTAAGGGTATTCATTTAATTTTTTTATAAACATAAAGCGCGGTGTCATATTGTGTAAAACAAATTAGAGAAAGTAAATAAGAATAGTTGTTGTTGACGTGTTATGGTCCTACCTGTTAAAATCATAAACCTATAATTTCGGCAGCAATTTGAAATTAGATTGGCCAAATTGTCACAATAAAACATTATATTTAAGTAGGTAATTAAAATTTGAGTGTATTTATAAAATTAATTTATTGCATGAGCGTGGTACTTCATTTGGTGGAAAGGGTTAGTATATGTCTAATTGCCACCAGATAAAGGTTAATACTATGTATATGGATATAATATACAGCTGATGAATATTATACTTTATAATATTATGTTTGTTCCTTTGATAATCAATACGAAATACGAAAAAGACAAAATATATGAGACAGCGTAAAGTCAAAATACACAAAAAGCCCCTAAAGCCTCAATAAGTAAATCACTGCTGAGGGCTCTTGTATTCCGAAAGAAGGAAATCCATTATTGCATAAGGGAACGTAAGAAACCAACAATATTTAGGTTAAGATGAACTGTTAAGTATAAGAATTCTTTTTTGTGAAGCATACCTAAGGGTAGAAAACCACCACACATGTCGATGTGCGGTACGTATAAAATGCTAATACTAGTCGCGGAAATACTTTATAGTTATCGGAACTCTTCTTATCCGGTACACTCTTGACAGAGCGGTCGTGATCGCTATTTAGTAGTGGTAATCAAAGGGGCAGATGTGATGCGCTTCACGACGTTTCGCCATCGTTGCCTATTACTGGTCATCCTGCTACACTCATTGAGTGTACCTCCTACGGCAGACTTGGACAGTTATCGGAATTACACAGTAGTTATTTTCATAAGTTCGCTATTCACATTGAAAGCATTGTCAATTAATGTTTTATAAACGCTACATGCATGATCAAGTTCCTCTGAAATATATCACTATTATCCAAAGAAATTATGCATCAAATGAAAAAAAAAAACATATCTATTATATTGTAGTAAAATTATCAAAGGTTATGAAAATATAACACATTTACTAAACTGCAATAATTTTATTTCACCATTCATTAATGTTGGAATTAAAATTGTAAACACAAACTAAAGCAAGTGAACTTAGTATTTAGTAACAAATTCTTGATCTAGAATCTGTACTAGGAATTAAGGTATTACATATTATTATCTAAATAAATTCTAAATGTTGTATCACATAAAAGTAATTGGTGAGAATTAATAACTAAAAAACCAAATAATTTTGTGCACATTATACTAAAATTTACAAAAATATAACTGCAAACCAGTAGGTGGCTACATAATCAACATAATAGAAATTGAAATAACGCACAACCATTTTTTGTTTGTAGTAAGCTTAGGTTTGCACCATAAAAAATGGACCTTGTCTTTAACACTTCGTATACAATATACAGTTGTTCTAAACAAAATTTAAGGAAAAAACAATTTGTATTGCTTATTATATACATGTAGTAATCCCACTAATTTTAATTTACGATATTAAATTTTATTGTAATTTACATTTTAAATAGTAATTATTGGAAAATATATGCGAATGTGGTCATAAATACAAAAAATAATAGTATTCATTT
The DNA here is from genome assembly GCF_905147105.1 of Pieris brassicae. Classification (NCBI taxonomy): domain Eukaryota; kingdom Metazoa; phylum Arthropoda; class Insecta; order Lepidoptera; family Pieridae; genus Pieris; species Pieris brassicae. The sequence continues at coordinate 4,726,172 of NC_059669.1, forward strand.
AATTGTTGTCTTTGAAAATATGTATTTAACTGTATGAAATATACAAATTTGACATCAATATCTTATATTACCTACTAATTACAAGTTATCATTTGCTTACCTATACTTTTCAAGCCAATTATTTTTCTTACAAAAACCAAACTTTTCCCCGCTTCACATGTTTTCTATTTTATTGTAAATTTAATCTGAACTTTGGTTGGATTGGTTTTTAACTTTATGGCACTGAGGTACTTTAAATTTCATACTTTAGTGAAGCTGGGAGAAAAATACATTTTAATCTTGTTGAGTTGAACTATAACTTATAAACTTATACACTATATTTTATTGAGTTACTTAAAATATCAATGAATAAACTAACAAAAAAACATGTAACATTGATTTAAACTACCAAAGCAGTCATTTGCATCAAGGTTGTTTTTTTCTTAAAATTATGAAATGAGGCTTGCATTTTGTGTTGTAGTAATAAAATAAAAATGTTTCAATTATCATGTAAAATATCATTTTTGACCGCAATGGTTTTAACATACTTGAAATAGAAAACTACAATACATGAATAAACACACATAATTAATTTACTACAATTTTTATAATTTGATGCTTATATTAAACAATATATACAGCTTTTGGACTAAAGAAATTGTAAGGCTGGTGATATAGGTATTTTGTAACAACAACAATTTACATCAATATCAAACATTACATCCACAAAAATTACAATATATCAATAAATTTACCACTCTGCATCACCATTGGCCTTTTGAAAAACATAATCTTTTCCAGCTAGATTCATTATACCATCTTTGAAATAAAATTTCCACTTATTCCTTGTACGTGTAATCTTGTCATATTGGCAAACTACCACATTGTCAGTGTCAAACATGTCACCAGGTTCCTCATCAGAAACATCATCACCAGAGTTTAATGGTTCTTCCTCTGCTCCTCCAAACTCATCTCTTTCTTCTTCTTCCTCTTCTGCTCTCTCTTCAACAGAATCCTCATCTTCATCATCATCACCAGCAGCATCTTCTGAACCATCGCCCACATTGGACCCTTCATCATCGGAAGAATCTAGAGCACCATCAAGAGAAAAGGGTGCAGCACCACTACGACCACCACCACCACCTCCATCAAATTCATTCTGTTGACCTGCCAGTGCAGAGTTTATATGTTGCTGAAGAAGTGTTGCAGCCAATGGTTGTGGTAAATTAATTGTTGCATTAATTATAGGTCCTGTTAATACTTGATGAAGTTTATTTCCATTAAGTGCAGATGCTGGAATTTGAATAGTAAAGGAACGTGGTTGAGATCCAGGCACACTTGGTTGTGCAGGTAGTGTTAGTTGGACAGGCACCTTATTATTAGGGTCAAGTACTGGATGAGGATGACCCATGTTCGGAGCAGGCGCTCCATGGTCCATCCCTGACTGGCCAGAAGTTTGTGGCCCTATGTCACCCCTTTTTGACATTAAATTGTTACCATTGACCTTTTGAAAATGTTGTAAAACAGGCGGCTGCGGTATTTGTTGCATTGGAGGCTCAGGTGCAGGGTCCATCGCACCACTAGCAACTAATTTTGATTTCCATAATTGTTTTAACTCTTGTAATACTTGTTCGTCTACACCGTCATCAAGGAAACAATCTCGCACGCCAGCAATCACATCATCTACTACAGAGTTATAAAGTTTCAAAACGGACACTTGACTCATGGTCATTATGCTGTTTTAGCAGAAATACACAACCACATGAACTGTCTGTGAAAACTCGAGGTCTATGTAAAAGACGCAGATAATCTTCGAGATGAAGCGTGTAACGATGATTGTATTCACATTTCGTAGGCAAAAGTAATTGTATTCTTGTGGTTAAACAAAAATTCACTTCAATTAAATATTTAAGTTTAAATGTTTTATTTCGATAAAACGTAAGCAAACATCAAAATCACTGTTCAATTAATTTTTACTTAAATTTTGACAATTGACGGCGTAAATAACCTACAAACAAAACTGGGAAAAGCAGATAATGGGTGTCTTTGGTATAAATAGACGAAAGAAGCCACCACAGAGCATGCGCAGTCGAGCGGTGATCGTTAATGCCGCTGAGTACAGTACAGACTATAGTCTCGGTTTCCGCGCTCAACGTAAAACGGAATGTAGCGTCGCCACTCGCAACAATTATGAAAGATCAGATCGTTTTCTTTTTAAAATTAATAATATAAAATATCTCCGCAAAAATTCTACGTTTTTATGGTGTTACATAAATAAAATTGCTATTATGTATACAAGAGAGAAAGTATAATAATTTCATTTTCATAATATGATGTGTAACTATTACTTTCTAACTAACTATTAGTTATTTTCTACGCTATTTCTGACTGCTAAGGAGCTGCCTGCTTGTTTATATTTGTAGTCATTTTTAAAACTCTGAAGTGAATTTTTGACATTACCGAAATGCATTGACATTGACATGATTTTTTTTAATAATATTTTCGAAACTATGAATCTAACCTAAGGCAGCGTGTAGCTGAGCGGCTATATTTATGTCCGATCGATACGGCCGAGAATGTCATTTCATTACGCGCTCACCTGAACTATCTCCGCTGTAGCTTATTTGTGCCGCAATTTAACTAACGCCTAATAGAACGTTGTATCTAACAAGATTCCACCATCGTATAATTTTATGCATATATTAAATTTATATAATAACAAATATATATAATAACTAAATTTATATAATAACATATTAGATATAAAAACAACTAGCCAACCTGATGTGAACTGAAATCAGCATTCAGAGACATGATCCAATCGCTCGCGACTGCTATCATTTTAATAAATACTCGTTAAAACGAGTCTACGGTTTAATTTTTGAGTCAGGTTCATATTAAGCCATACCTATAAGTACAACGCAGATCACAGTTATTGGGCACATTGTCAACAGAAATCCTAACCCTATCCCCTATTTTAAATGAAAATCTAATAAACTTCGTTGAAAGTAACAACTACATCCCATTCCCAAACTACAACATACTCTGTGTCTAAGAATATTCGAACAGCCGCTATTTTCATTACCTTGTCACATCCGATACGGTGACGATATCAGCCTACATTTTATGTCACCATAAAACAGCCTTATATCATGTAATAGATTATGTCCGTAATATTATTTTATCAGCTTTCTATTTTATTGATTAAATTAAAGCCACAAGAGTTGATATATATTTTTGTTTCATAGTCAGACCTATATAGCCAACGTGACAGTAACTAAAGCCAATATTTTTTTGTGACACGAAAACAAGTTAAAAAGCTATTCACGTTTTAACAGCTATTACATCTAAATATAATATGCTTTATTTTCTTTAGACAAAAATTATAATATATACATTGTCGAAGAAAAAAACTAATTAAATTTTATTTTATAAACGCTTGTAATTAAAGCATATAAGGAAAGATTCAATCTCGCGACAACTTGACATAATTCAAACTATTAGTACCAAAATTAAAAAAATAATTTAAAATGTACAAAATATTTGTGAAATATAACCTCACGCAGACCGTCAGTTTCTCAAGAAAATTTCGAAACAAAAGAATGTAAGTTATGTGTATTACTACGTAATGTTAACGAAACGACATAAGCCAGTTCTTTATACGCGTCACAGCTGCGCTTCATTCCTTTGTCATAAAGGCTGTGTCGCGTGTGATTCCCGACGTGGGCTTCGAAAAATTACTTTGGTAGGGGGATTATATTTCGCAATTCAGCATCGCGTAGTGTTACTTTTTAATACTGCAGTAGTTGTAAATTAAATTATGAAGATATACTATCGTACAGGACTTTTTTAATTATTTAGGGAAACAACAATGAGAGTAGGAAAACAAAACTAGCTTATTGGTAACTGTTAAAAGCCATGTGAATCACAATTAACAAATTCACATATATATAGTTATTTTTCTTTATGCGAGTACTACACATTTAAACTTCATTAGAGGATACAAACACAATTTGTAAAAAAAACATGTCATTATCCGAGAAGGATTTTTTTATCTAAATGTATTTTGGCGAAACAAGTTTATTGTTAAGGAGTACAAGACACAGTTTGTATATCAAAACTTAATTATATTATTAAACTTCATTAAAATATAAAAGAAACGAGGCCCTTCGTCATGTATACGAGTTAAGTTATCTGATAAACGTTAACCCATAAGGAAGTGAGGCAATTTATTCTAGCATTATTTCCCGTATCGCATCATTAGAGACAGTAATAAGTGATTTTCCCCCTTCTTTTTCTCTTAGTTCATGTATCTGAAGAATGTTTTGTTTCTAGATGTTACACCCTTCGTTTAACTGCATGCATAATTATGCGGCTGTGTCGTAATTAAGTCAAACTAAAGGTTTTTTAATTTTTGTTAAACTTCATTTCAAAAGTCATAAAATTTTACACGAGCTTTTCTTGATATGTACGATTGCTAGTTTAAAATACATAATCCTTATTATATAAAGCCTTAAATGTTAAATGAATTGAAATGTTTACCCATGTCTTTACGTTTTTGTTGAATTTTGTTAAAACGTCAATAAAAGGTAGATATCTTATTAAGAAAAAAACACTAACACACCTTATTTGAAAACGGTGATTAACCTCACGGTCCCAAACAAACAGAATTATCACAATAAAGACGTTTGGTCCCTTCACTAACAAAACCTCGCCTTGAACAAAATTAATATCCTAACCTTATAGTTGTTTAAGATTTAATTTGACGAATGACGGATCGGTATTTAGTGAGTAATATATCATTCAATCAAAGCTGGTTGGGCGCATTAGAAGGAAATAAATGAGTTCATTAAGCCCTTTATGTTCAGTCTTAAAAGGCATAAAGGCGTGTTGTCTGAAACTGAAGTCCCTACAGTTCTCGCAAATTGGCTGTTTATCGCGCTGTTAGGGTGTTAGACAACGCGCACTTCGCGAGGTAATTTCAGGCCTTCCCTTCGAACAAAGTTAAATGCTATACAAGAAAATAAAATCGGCAACGTTTTGTTTCCAGTAATATCCTTATAAATGTATTTGCATACTAAATTCGCTCTTTGAATGTAACATAACTCATCACAATCAGCTTGATAAGTCTGTTTCGAACTCCAACATTTTAAAGTTATAAATTGACAATTACTTGGCTCTCTACATAGAACATAAGTATATGTACTTTCTACCTATTTATATAATAGAACCTGATGAAAGTGACTGCCGCAGCCCTTGAATTTCCGCAGCATCCGAGGAGCCATTGGTAACATTACTTCAGACTAATACACCCTGAAAGTGACATTACATCTAGTAATTCGTCATAATCGTATTTGTTAGAGATATTTCTTTACCAAAATTATTGATAAAATTAATCAGATATAAAATATTTTCAAATGGGAATTATAACAATAAATCATCTAAAAGTTTTACTCCGGAAAGGGCATAACTTTAAATAAGGTTCTCTGTGAGAAAAATAAAAGCAAACGTTTACTAAATATGACTTGCATGTAAATGTTGAATAAACTGTATAATAAAGTGCTTATCTAACTACAGTAAAACCTCTTGTACATAAAAGTTACCTTGTATCTCAGGCTCAAAAACGGCAATTCCCAGGAAGTGCCATAATTTATTTGGAGTATGTAGTTATGCTTCCAAAAATTCTTTGGTAGAACTTCTTACAGTCGGCATTATAAGGAATAATTATTCTTAATGAGGGACATTACTAAGGCTAAGGAGGAAGCATTCATCATGACGATAGAAAATATATCTTCATAAAATAGCTTCTTATTTAAAAATAGACTGAGATAAACCTTTATTTCACAGAATATGAATATGCGATATGCGCAAGTTTGTTTTTGCTTTATAATTGAATCTATAATAAACTATTATATATAGCAGGTCAATTTGAAGCGACAAAAAACAATTTAATTAAATGTCTGTGAAGATCGTGCCAAAGACCAGACTTGTATTTTAACATTATATATAACTGATATACGTATAATAAAAGAAATTACAATTTAAAAACCAAAGCGTCGCGTGCAAAATATACAAACACGTACAGATTTATTCAATAGAACTCTCTTTAAACTCGGCTACGCTGGACAATTTGCCAGTATTCAGGAGTTAAAGTTCTGAATAGTTTAATAATAGTTCTGGTTGAGTGAGCTTTCAAATCACAATCAGATTACCTCGATCCTATGATCGTAATCATAACTTGGCTATCAATTTTCTTTAATGAGGTTGTAGACAGGAAATAACTTCATTAATCACTCCTAGCTTTGGATATGTTGTGGTTTATATTAAGTTGAAGTTTATACAAACATCTTATTGTAAAACTAATATACTATTTGTATATTTACAAGCAAGCTCAATCAACGTGATCTTGTATATGTTGTTACATAGTTTCTAGATTTTTTTTTAGTTTCATAGAAATCAGAAAAAATACGAAGAACTAACAGTTAATCTGTAATAGCATATGGATTACACTAATCGAACTAATATTATATCAAGCCGAAGTCGTTCTGGCGTAAAATAATTTCTCTAAAGAATATTAAAACCGCTCCGTAATGGGAATTGAGGCGGTATGCATAAAATAAAAGAGCAGCTTGCCTCTAGTGAGGTATAAATAAGAATTTTCTCGATATTAGACCGACTGAGCGACGCGTAAAGAATAATTTCCGGGCATCAGAGGCAGACGCGCTAGACTGTAATTCAGTTGCGCCTAACGACACAAAATTGTGAATCTTAAACGGATATTATGAAGATGAAACAATGTTTATACTAATTTATAGACAATAATTCACACTATTACCACGAAAGTTCTTTTGATGTTTAAAATCGTTTAGATAAAATAAAAATATTATAAGCTAGTAAGTAGTTATAAGTAAGTAGACAAGCTACCTTCTGTACATAAAAAATATAATTTTTTATCGGCAATCGAATTCAGGATCTCCGATAAACTAAGTCATAGAGGAAGTTTTTTACGTACTTATTAACGTATACATACGTATTAACGACTGTCGTAAATGCATCTCATAAGTGATAATAGATAGTAATATTAATTTGAAAGAGAATGTTTGGAGTGTTATGTATCAAGTTTGTAGAGTAATCATAACTCAATTTGTATTACCATGAGATTAGAGATGACAAGCAGAAGTGACAGAAGGGTAACAAGTTAATTAAACAGGATCTGACAGATTGTGAGCTTCGCCAGATGTGAATAGACGCGCTTTAGAACCGCTTTAGTTAATCGCAATACCCTAAACATTATATTTCTTCAAACAACCTTCAGTATAAATAAGCAAGAAAACTTCAGCCTAATAACACGCAAAGCGTAAGGCGCACATCTAAGTTGGCCTACTAGAAGTGATCAAATACCAGTGATACAGAACGATCTATAAACTTTAATAAATAATACAATAGTTTTATTAATTAAGCAGAACTTAACAAAGTTAAGCAAAATGTATTAATAACCACAAACCTAGCCTATTGTACTAGACAGTGTCTAAATTAAAATATTTAGAAAATGGAAGACTATGTAATAGAAGAAAATGTGAAAACAAATAAAGCGTATATTTTTTCACAAGAATCAATATCTTCCTCAGGCGCTCGACGCTACACAAAGATATGAATATTCATAATGTTCATTCACACTAATATCGCGATAGGTCATCCTAAACACCTTTTACTTTATGTTAAAAATAGAGTAATATTTAGCAATGCGTAAACAGGCATTGTCACTCGTTATCTACAAAACAATTATTACGAACTTAACAATCTTTGACCTTAAAAACCATTAGTTTTATATTTTTATGTAAAGCTCGAAATTTTATCATATCGCTCATTGAAGCCACAATCCATTTTCCATCGGCTTAAAAATGACACTTCGTCACGCAATATGGTGATTTAACATAGCATAGGATTATGTCGGGAAAAATGATTACGTGCGGTTACGAAGTCAAAGGTAATACGTCGAATATTTTACTTTTTTAATCTTTTCTAACTTATATGTTTTAATAATATGTAGATGTACGACACGCGATGTCACAATGCTTATATAAAAATAAATAAAGGTTATATTTAAAGTGATAAAAGAGTTCATCCGAATTCCGAAAGTTAGAGCAAATGAGCCGTATTACTACTACTAAGTATTTATTTATATATATATATTCTAAAACATAAAATATATAAAAGTTATTCGATCAGGATAAATCTGTAATGTTGTACAATTTAAGCTCTCAAACATTTTAATTCATAATTGTGTTTATGCGCGCGTATTAATTTGATCTGAATATTTTACAATTTTGTGTTTTATGAGCTTTAATGATAATATTCAATAAAGCGTTTCGATTAATATGCACATATTCATTAAGTAAGTTTTTAAGTATAATTTAAAAAGTGAATGTAAAACTAAATTTTAAGCATAATTATTAATTAATTATATTTTTAAAATCAGAGCTGGATTGTGGTTCCTTAAGTATAAGCATGCATTGTCATTCATTTTAAGAAGTTAATTAAACCTGTCTTTGCATTTGTGTTTAGATATAGTAGCAGTTTTACGCAAATCTTATACGAGCTGCAATAATGCTGTATAACGTATAATTTCCAATACTTTATACATTCGTACCGTACCTATAATGGGAAAGGAAAATATTGTTAAAGCTGGTTATGTTTTAAATCCAAAATCCTATCACTTATGTCATATGGCAGCGGCACTGTTATGTTCGATTACGGCCTAATCATTAAGGCTATATAATAGGAATAGTTTCTATAAAATTAAAAAAAACGCACCAAGTAGCATTGCTATTAAAGTTTAAAATTATCCTTATTTTGTTGGATTTCACTTTGGAGTACTGGAACGAGTCTCAACAATAAGTTGGCTTATTGTCAATAAACATTCGTACATTAGAGGAAAAAATACAAACTTGGAAAGGACTTCTTTGAGAAAGTTATTATTGCGTTATTTTACTTTCGTTTAGTTAGCAATATTATACATAATGAAAACACAACGAGTAAACTGTTATTTCTTTATTGATATTCAAGTTTCTATCGGGTTTTTATGCTACATATGACAATTATAAATATAGTTTCATGTATCTGTAGCTAATTAAATTAACAGGTTTTCCTCCAGTTCTTGACGCAGAAGTTACGCTTTTTGAGGCTATTATATAAGCCCTTATTTATCATCTTAGTGACGGTCGCTTAAGTATTGAGAAGCCCAGAAAAGCCAGGCTTTTATTGCACAGCGCATACGCATAATAATCTAGCGCATATAAATACTAATCTAATCTTGTTTTTATATGTGTTAACATTTATTACAGATGAGATGTTTTTTTCTAGATTTAAAATCTATCATTATACTCAAGACGAAACTTTTTTAGTGTAACTATGGTTTATTGACAATCCAATTCTTTATAAAGTACGTTTAGTAGTTTGCCTTTAAATTACGTTTTACGCGAAATCAACATTACAGTTTGTTTTAAAATATTATTAATATATATTAGTATTAGCTTATAATAAAATAAACATGATAGAACACAAAATAACTTCTGAAACTTTACGGATTTATTCACACCTGGAATTTAATAATCTCCAAATTACTTTAATAAACATAATAAAAGTGAAAAGTGAGCCAATTTTGATATAATCCGTCAAGTAAATACCATCTCTGGGAAAACAAAGGGCGCGTGCTGGTAATAACTTCGGCTCTTACTTCTATGATAATCAACTCCGTTAGGCACCGGTAACTATTCAAGCTATAAGAAGTCGAAACTTGGGTTTAATATTATATATTAATGATTTTAAATAAAGGTTTCCTTGGAAGATGTTTAATTTTTGTTGTACTGTTGGCCTAGTAGCTTGAGCGTGCGCCTTTGAAGTCGTACGTTCGAATCACGGCTGTGCACGTTAAAACAAGAAAAATCGATTGGATTTTACTTTCTAAGTTCACATTTAACACTCGCTCGGTGAAGGAAAGCATCGTGAAAAAACCCTTCTACCCAAAAAGTTGACGCCGTACCTGACTGCACAGATGGCTGATCACCTTGCCCATTAAGAAAAATAAAAGATTATGATACAGATACAGAAGTTTGACACCCAGGCCTAAAAGGTTGTAGCACCTTAAAAACTAAAAAAAAACTTCAACATTTAAAGTTTGACCAAACTAGAAAAGTTATCTATTGCGCTTCTGTAAGACTTTTATTATGATGTGATACTGTTTAGGCGTGTTAAAGTGACTTAGTGGTTAACCCATATATGGCACGTCGGCCGAAATTGAACCCAAGAGTGTAAGAAGGTAAAACAGATATTTAGGTCGATTCGCATATCTTTTAGAGAAAAGAGGTTATGTTTATTTAATTAAACAATGAGAAGTTTCATTTTTTGTTGTAAATTTTTACCCGATGATGTTATAATAAATGTGTCAGTTACCCTAATCTGTTGAATTACGAAGGCCATACACAATGTACAAAATATTTATTAAATTTTATACAAAAAATATTTTACTTAATAGTGTACAAGAATAAACCTCTCTGTCAAAGAACTATAAATATTTACTTCTCGCTAAACAAACAGTATACCTATCGGGTAAATTGTATCTTACTATTTCGTTTGATTCACTTCAAAATATTGCACTCTCCAACCGCTGCTTACTTTGCATTTTCTTTTTATTATATGTTTGAAAACCGGGAAACTTTGTAAATTGTAATTCGTAACCGACTAAAGTCTTTCGTTCTTACCACCAAATCGAACAAGGGGAAACACATTCTTCATTGTATGTTTATAGAAAGTAGGTAATGATAACCAAAATTTATTTTACCGTACGAGTATGCGCACATATTATAAGAAACTATTCGCTACCTATTTTAATACCAGTATGCAGATTGTACTATACGTAATTTTATAAGTATGATGCAGTGATACATACTTCGTAGTTCATCCTTGATATTCAGTCAGTGAGTGCAGAACTTGAGAGTTACTAGTTAGGCTAATAAATTAGCTAGTCAGACTAAGCGCAAACTAATTCCATTTCTGTTAATTAATCTGGAGTATATAAACTATACTGTAGACACATTATTGTGTCTGCTCACGAGTGGAAACATGAAGACGAGTGATTTCCACTCAAAGACGTAAGGCAACTCGCTTATCGTTTGAAGACGGGATAACGTCAACGACAGACCTATTGTTTTAAGGCTTATGACGTAAATTACATTACTGTTTATTTCTGACTGAGTTTGTTTAACTGAAAGTAATTGACGTCTCTTTGTCAGCACCAAAATATATTAAAATTTATTTTGTCTGCATTTCGATAAATACCATATTCTCGTAAATGCAAACAGTTAACGTTTGCACAAATAAAACTAGCAACCACGAAATTTGGTTGAATATAATAAATAAGTTATGATATATTATAAATAAGTTGCGTCTTTGCATTTATGAAATTTGTTGATTTTCATAAGAGAGTACAGAAAATCCGAGATATCATAGAAAACCTGTTTTAGAGGTGCTACTAGAGTCTATATGATGAGCTAAGAGAGAGATATTGTACTGCGTTACAGTAAAACGTATCCTAATGTGGCAGTGTAAAAAAAAACTTCGGGACTCACAAAATGAACGTTTATACAAGTGGTGCTTTGGTGATGACGACTCACACTTCAAGTCTCAGTCTAAAGTTAAGTGCGGACCGGTGAAACACGGCCGACGTAAAAAGGTTAGCCTGGACTCTTTTTAAATAAAGCAATGCTAAATAAAAGTTAAACACTTATTAGTTTTTCTAACAATATAATTTGTTTACTTATACGTACTGGCAAAGTTAGTTCTCAAGAGAATTAGTTAATTTATAGTGAAATAACCTTGCACATATAGTAAAGAAGTTTAGTCACAGACAACGCTATTATCGCTAAGTATCTTAATTGTATTCTAAGTAAAGCACTAGACTGTAGTCAATAAACCGCCGGGTCACTTCAGAACAAACATTCCCATAGGTTAATTGGCAAAGGCTATTAGTAATTAAACGCTATAAGCATATACACTGTATCCTATTACAACCCGGAAAACACGTAAAATTGTCAAATGATTAAGCGAAACTGCCTCTCCCCTTGCCATTACCGCTAATTCGTTCCAATTATTGAACCGGAAGTAGAGAATCAAATTTTGACGTCCGCTTTCTGTATCAGCGTATTAAATGATGCTTCAAATTAGGACAGCAGTGGCATAAAATTTAACGATTAACCAAATTTATTAAATTTACTTAATTGTTCCATATGTCCGCCGTATTTGCTTCTACGCGCACCGACACCTATATTGTGGCATTGAGAATTTAACTCAAAACCTTTATTCAATATATGTGATAACTACTTTGGCTTTATAATTAAAATACGAGTCTGTCGTAGTAAAACTTATTAAGAGACGATTTGTAAAGCAGCCCGCGGTACTTGGGATGAATCGCAATCAATACGCATTGCATATACATATTTTATGCGTACGAAAAGAAATTGAATTAAAGGGTAATTACATCAATTTTGTGTTTTAAATAATAGTAATTTTTAAATTGTATTTAGTCATTAGTTTTAGAGAAAGTGATTTGGTTTCTTTAAATACATTAATAATAGAACGTTTAGAGATAAACGTTTATAGAAAATATCTTTACAGTAAAAATAAATACTTCCGACGAGGAATCTTTTTTGGAATATCATATTTTTTTATAAATTAACAATAGTTTATTTAAAAAAGAATGAACCCATCTGTCCTCCTTTAAAAAATCTTTTACGGAGTTTATCTGGAATTTATTATATTATTTACTTAACATTACAAAAGGTAAATAATATATAAAATTGCGAAATAATCCGCTCTCAGCAATTCTTTAATACATGCTTTTTTTCAATACTTAACTATGGCTGCAACATCAAAAACCAGATATATATTGGTACAATTTTCGACGTACAATAGAGGCATCTATTCTATCTATTCAAAAAGGATCAATTTCAAACGTAATTATTCAACGGCTTAAAATTTTCATAAAAGAGAAAGGCTTAGTTTACAAACACGGTCGCTCATATGAACCTTTTGACCTTTGAGCACGAGATGAGCATCAATTACGTTGAAAGCTTCAGATTACATGCCGATGTTATTAAAACGATTTAAATTAAACACTTGAAAATCCTCAAAAAACTATACGCCGAAACCAAACCTCGTTCCGTTGAATTTTCGTATTTCCTTTATATGCACTCATATAAACTACATACTGTTATGTATTACAAGAGGTATTGCTTGTAAAGCATAATTAATGAAAATTCAGTTGCATTATTTTTTCAAAATGCACACGAAAATGGTAAGGGAAACTACCGCTGTGGAAATAGCTGCCTGTCGCGGAATTGACGAACCAATATGATTAAGGGTCCGTCAAAAAGAGCGTACCAATTCTTTAAGGGCCGGCAATGCATTAGCGGGCACTCAAGCATTGGAGTGTTATGGACACTACATGGTCGCGGGATAACCTAACATCAGCCTCCTGCCGTTTGCTATAAAAAAAACCTATTGCATGAACAGAGTCCGTCAAAAAGTTACGCAGCTTGAGAGATACAGCCACAAATCTTGTTTGTCTTTAAATTACTGTATCTAATTTTGCACTGACAAAAATACTAACGAAGTGACTTTTAATTGTTGTTTTGAAAATACAGAAAATATCTATGCAAACAAAATATTAATGATAAATTAATGGTAATAGTCGTGTTAGTCGTGTTGAATAACATTGCCTTTATTTCCTGTACAAATATATAAACAATGTGTTGCTTTAATAAACAAGGTACTTGCAAAACAGTTAAATAAATTTATTTTTCAACATGTATGAAATTATATCCATACATTTCTAGTGCATGTGAGTGTAAGTGTCTAAATGATTGTGTGCGTGAATATTTGAATCTTTATTACAACATTTTGTTAGTAAAAATGACTGTATAAGCTGCGTTTTTTGCGTTCGTTGCTTGTTTAATAAAATACGAATTTTCAAATCGATCCTTTATGAAGCGAGACCTGATAATTCTGTTTCAATCTTTTATAATAAATTCAATCGACTGTTGAATCTCATTGGGGTCTAAATTAATCTTCTGAGTTCATTAATATCCGTCCCAACATTACTTAAATAAGAACCTTTTGAAAACTAAATAATCTCCGCGACTTTGTTTGTATATGCATCCTTTCAAACATTTTAAAGTAAATAATTGATCCATTTTTCTTTACATGTAATAAAGCTTCGATCAGGTTTTTATGCTAGACAGACATCGTCGATCTTTGACTTTGAAACATATTGGTTCCAAAAACGGTTTTAATAATCTGTTTCTCCATAAAGAATGAGAAAAGAAATTGCGTTACCTTCGAAGTTTACCGTCACTACCTGGCTTCAAAATACTACAGGTTAAATTAACTGCATTATCAGCTGGAAAGTGGAAGTGGTGGTGTCTTGTAACATGATTAGTACTAAATATTTTTATCGTAAAAATTCGGATAAAAAATGTAGTATATATAGTACCTATAATTTGTTTAAGAATCAGGTTTTAGGAATCTGAAGCCGTCCTGAATAAATAATTTGCCCTCCTAAAGTGTACGAAATAGCGATGATGCGAGGAAAGTTTTAATGTAAATAAAATGTAAATCAGCTTTTCGGCGTGATTTCAGGAGTTATTAAATTTTAACTGTCTTAACTGTGAATCTTTGTTTTCGACAGATTAAGGGCAAAACATTAGTCCTTCCGTTCCATTCCGTTCGTTCTATGAGAGCATTTGTTTCCATCGGTTTACGTACAGCGCCTCTCTTATAACAGTGTATAGTTTTGTGGACGATGATTTTTTCACATGATCGGTCCAACTGAAAAAGACGACAACGATGACCTTCACCAAGTTCTCATCGCCTCTGCACATTATATGGCTGATATATGATATAATTCGTTGTTGGCATATGGTAGACAGGCGAGTTCGTATGCGGTGTTGGGTCAGGATCGATGTATTGGTGCGTTTCGCAATCCACGGTATTCTTAACATTCACCTGTGAATAAAAATTTACAGACGAAACAAAAAATAAACATAAGAAAGTAACTAGGAAAAACAAAATTACATAATAAAAAATACAAGAAATTAACTATAGGCACTACTGTACTGTCTAATTACTGTCCTTGCCATGTGAAAAAAATATAGACTACATCACAAGCGCAAATGGTCGCCGTACTCTGAGCTCGTAGTAGTCCACAGAACATGAGTGGGTAAAGGGTACAGACAGTACATCCTAAGATAGAAGTGCCTCAAAAATGTGTATTGTCCTATACCCTAGGAGGTTCTATATATTATTATTACACAAATATAATCATAATTTATAGAACCTCCTATAGTCAATACTAAACAATCTAAATGGTTTTTAAAATCTTGTCCAATAACTAATTACTACGGATTAATTACCCAACAATTTTCTGAGGACATACACAGAAATGATAAAATTGGTTTCGTAAGGTTTATATTATTCTCCATACAATACCATAAGTACAATGTTTTCAATTCGAAGATTGCGCCTAAGCCAATCCTTACTTTCATTTGTAAACCTCAGATGAAACGGTTTTAACCCCAAACTCTACTTGCTGAATTCCAATGACATGACTTCGGCTTATTCTTACGCATATTTGATTCTCGAAATATAGAAAGGATGTTGTAAATTTTGCAGAAACATTCTTGTTTTTATCGATATTAATTTACGAATAAAATATACATCGTATTATTAACAGTACTCATGACATACGTGAACTAATTATAAACCATGTTGACGTTATGTCATCAGCGTCAAGATTTCGACAGTAGTCTGCCTTTATATTCGAAATGTCTTGAACGGATCTTATTGATTATATTTTTTTAAATCACGAAGCTTTACTGAACGTGTTTTATTATATTTACCACCTGCTTCAGATAATTGTTGCCTTCGAAATAGTCTCAGGTAACGCGAATAACATAGATTAATGATTCCTTGTCTGCTATGAAAATTCTTCAATTTGTTTGCATTATACAAAAGCTATAATAAGTTATCATACCCTGTCCAACAATATTTATTACATAACTCTGTAGTCATAAATTACCGTCAGTATTCTCTTGAGAAATCTTTCCAATGTGAAATATTAGTTTGAAATTTAAACATACAACTTACCTGTATAACTGTAATCTTAAGATTACATAAGATGTTTAAAGTTTGTTATACAAAGTAAACATTTTACATATTATAGATAGATAATAATAAAGTCCGTTAATTTCTAATTTATACAATAAAGAAGCCCTTTCGGGTAAAGTCCTTCTCCAGGTGTCTTCAAACCTGTCTATCCATAGGTTTCTATACCTTCTATATGCCTTTTTCTAAAGGATCTTCTTCTTAGTCCTTTCCATATAATTGCCTAAAATGGTAGATTTATGTATACAAAAATTCTATTTAACCATCTGTATCTGATTTTGGGCATGTATTCAAGATTTTTATTGTATATTAGATATATAATATAAATGAGAATAATAATTAAGTAGGATAATTAGGTTATGTAGTTTGTATATTTATTATTACTTTTAAAATATTCTGTTAAATCACTCATTAGTTTCTTTACTTTTATACAATATAATAAAAGCGTTCATCGACAATTATTCGTAACGGGTTGTTTCGATAAACAAAATATTCATATTCTCTTTATATTTATTTTTTTCTATTTACAGTAAAAGTAATCCAAACGTCGCTTTGACGTTGCTAAAACTGATCCTAAACAGCAAATCGATACAACATTCGTCAGCGTATTTAGGGACTAAAGCTGATCTTGTTACTTAGGAAAACGATATTTCTTTTTCGAATGTAAAAAAACATTGTAACCTGAATTTGTTTACTTATAATTTAAATAAAAAAGTATTATAAACCTTTTGATGTGTTTTACCAATATTCAACAGATTTTCTAACATCGATGAACGCAATATATTTAAAATTTCATATTATGTCCAAGTTTTGGTGTATGTTAGGATTTCAATAAGGTTCTTCTCAATTACTTTCAAAACCGTATAAGTCTGATTTAGTTTTTATAGGTACGTTTAAACCGAGAATTTAAGCCAAACAATAAATGGATAAATAAGAAGATTTTCAAACTGGGGATGACGCCAGTATTGTGACTTGCCTCAGAGCACGAAAGTGTTACATTTATGTTAATTTCTGTATGTAATCTTGTGAATAAAGACTAGTTGTCCGCCCGCATAGGGCGAAAGTCTACTCTGTGACCATTCATCCGTCAGACTAACGTATTTTTAGTTTTAAAAAATATCCCGGTTTACGGTTAAAAAGGTTAACTACCTTGCCACAGAACCTTGTCTTACCAGCTTCAAATCGTCGACGTTTCAAACAAATATGACATGTTTAATACTTAAAAAAGTAAAAAGATGTATGTGATCGCTATTAATATAGCAAATAACGAAGCTTATTTAGGTCACATTTAAATAAATACGATATTATATAAATCGATAGTTAATATGAAGTACCATAAATAAATAGGTGAAAAGCATTTGTATTGGTTGTAATGATGAGCATCAATGGGCACTTCTGTTTCCCATTTAATTGGTTTCAGATAAATAATAATTTCCACGAGTCTAGAGCGATAATGGACGTGAATATTTAAATTACAAAGTTGTATGTTAAATACTTCGTTTTACATTTTACAGTAATTTAGTACTAAAGTAATGCATTTTTTTCTAAGTACTTTTTATAATAAAAAAAGCTAGTGCCGCGAAGTCAGTACACGTGACCTTCACCCTTAGAAGAGGAGACTGCCCACCTGTAAAGTTAGACCAATGTATTCTGCCCCACAGCGACCATGTAAAATATAAGATATCTTGGCTTACATATTGATCGTAATCAACGTGGAGGCACCATATTAAATGTGAAACGCAGGAGCTACAGCTAAAGTACAACAGCCTTTTACTGGATGCTAGGAAGACACTCAAGACTTTCTCTAGATAACAAACTCCTTATATGGATATTAAGTCATCCTAAAGCTTATTTGGACATATAGCCTCCAATTGTGGCGCAGCGCAAGTGGTATCAACATAAACATACTCCAGCGACAACAGAACAAGATCCTAAGAGCAATTGCAAAATTACCATGGTACATAACCGAACGAACTGACTCGCCAACCTACCATTAGACAGTATGTGAGTCGACTAAAACCATATTCTAGAGCTAGAAAACCGGCAGTAGCTCTAGGCAGAAGATGATAGTAGATGCTTCCAATGGGAAGTCACTCCACATGACAGCACCACAGAACAGATTCGCTCATAGTCTTAGGGCTGATTGCAAATACCCGCAGAAAAAAATAAGCTTTTTTTTATAAAACATGTGTGAAATTCTTTATTCAACTCAACTATTTAATTTAGAAGAACCCCTGTAATCATAATATCTATGTATCCACTTATCCAGCGTAGCTTTAATAACTCTGCAATAAGGGTATATGGGTAAAATATCACGAGAGCAAATGGTATTATGTGCACGTATTAAGTAAGTAAGCCTAGAAATAGTATAAAATATAATATGATCCTTTACGAGATTTCTTTGCTTCAAAGTATACCTATATTAATCGTACTTTGCAGTTGATGTCACGGGTAGAATCTGGTCGTATAATAGCTTTATTAAATATAAGGCATAACTAAGAGTGTCATCATGAAAGGTCCTTGGTTCATTAGACATTCCAGCCAAGTATGCGAGAATATACCATAAATTCTTGGTAACTTACTATTAGACAATATTCCATCCATAGTATATTTCTAAGCAATACTTATTTCTTTGTTTAACACCTCAAAACTATTACGAAATGCAAATGTAGTAAACTATGAGGAATCGGCAAGAAGTGCGTATCTATATTAACAAAAAAGCACAAATACATATATATTGCAGTGTACACAAGTTAAAACAAGTGTATATTTAGGCCTGCAATATCACTTACCATTAGGTGGTAACCCCCTGTTCAATAACAAATAATAAGTAAAGATGTATGAATTGTTTAAATCTATAAGGTTAGTGTATACTTGTCCATACCGTATACGGTATGGACAAGTATGGATGAAAAGAAGAGATTAAAAAGGAAATCGGGTGAGAGCTAAACCATAAAACTACTGCGGCGGCCCTGAATTTGCTTTGACATCAAGAGTTGTGGAATGGGAAGTCAAGGATACATCTCTCAAAGGAGCTTGAGCTATGAAGGTAAGCTTATGTAGATATTATCAAGATGCGGTTTCATTTCAGGTTGGTTTTTACATATGAACATGAAAGCATAGTGTAGTGTTTAATTTGTTTGAGATACGGCTCACGCAGGACCGCACGTACATCGTCACAAGTCACAACCCAAATCAACTGATTTTACATTTTCACAAAGCTTTTGCTAAGGTAAAATTATAAATAGAATGTGAAAAATATTTTATAAGGGATTTTTCGAAGTGCCTTTATGTAATGTTTAGATCTCTCCATTGTAACCAAAATAGAGCAGTGCTGGCCTAGTGGCTTCAGCAGGCGACGCTCATCCCTGAGGTCGTAGGTTCGATCCCCGGCTGTGCACCAATGGATTTTCTTTCTATGTGCGCATTTAACATTAGCTCGAACGGTGAACGAAAACATAGTGAGGAAACCGAATTGCGACGGCGTACGTCAGGCACAGAAGGCTGATCACCTACTTGCCTATTCAATTTACAAATGATCATGAAACAGATTCAGAAATCTGAGGCTCAGACCTAAAAAGGTTGTAGCGCCATTGATTTATTTATTTTTTATTGCAACCAAAATAGTGGTACACTGCGTCATACAATTTTGAAACTCGTACCAAAGACCAATACAAGTTTAGAAAAGATTCAAAGGTCATTTGAATATCCTTTGAAACGTGACATCTGTACGTCGTTAAACCAATGACTTAGCCCGCATACGCGAGCTCAACCACATTTCAATACATACTCTCTCAAAGGAAGATCTCGGAAAGTTCCTAATGCAAATTAAACGGCTTTTCCCATCAAAGGTTTCGTAGTTTACTCGACAAATACCTACTTTCAATTGCGGACAGATTAGTGCCGCATCTCTTTGCAAACACTATTAGCCTTGTAACTATAGTTTATAGTTTGTCATCTGATACTAGGAATTACGGATTCCTATACTAGTCTAGAACTTCTATTAATATACACTCGAGTAAATTAAGTTAATCGGTGACCGGTGTACTTACAAAGGGAAATTAAAAAAACTTATGAAATAATTTGAAGGATTATGACAACAACATGACGATATGACACAATTTATATAACTCACCATCTAATGTACAATTTCATTCATTAAACACTTTAGGATTTAACAAATATAATGGGCGCTTCATACTCTATGAATGCCGTCAAACACGCGATATATATTTTTCGTCTATCGATATTGATAAATATATCCAAACGTTTTAACAACACAATTAATGTACTTATTGTTGAAATATATACGTAAGAGGAAACATAGCAAAGAAGAAATCAAATTATATAATTGGTCTTTTCTTTTATGACGACTGGTTAATATCAATAGTAAAGCGAAAGGTGTTTAAAAGACTACAGGCGTGTTAAAAAAGTGCTAGGATCTGAAAACATTAGGGTTATTATGTAAGCTTTCATATCTACGTCAATTAGCTGATGACGTTACTTATATAAGAGAAAACATTTTTAATAATTTATTGGTAAAAAGCAGACTATCCCATCTCATTAATCACTATTATCTGCGGGATATGCTAACAACGACATAGTTGTATGTTATATAAAGCGCACTTGTATGAAAAAGAATGTTTGAATTATTCATGGATTTTATAATAAGCCCGTATCAGTTTAAGCTCTTATTACGCGGCGAATATAAAAGTGGTTTCTTGCTCTTACGATTGAATTCGCTTCATTTATCATACGTTTCATTATATATTTGAAGCCTGCGAATTTGAGTACGAAAGACAGCCTAATTTATGGTTTCATGTGCTTTAGTTAGTTTTTATCACCAAAATGGTTGAAAAATAGCAATACATGCTTTCATGATACCAATCTTGCATAGGGAATGAAAATCTAAACTTAAATTGTTAAATAAAATAAAAGTTTTTTTGGTAAATTAAATAGAATATTACTATTACTTTTTAAGAAATTTCCTTGAAAATTCTGTATATTGTAGAGTCATATGCAAGCTACGGGTGTGCTTCGGACAAAATTTCGCTACAACGATTTTATACAATACGACATTTCATTACTACTAAAAGTTACTTTTTCGGTGTACCGTTCATAGGATAGAGGCATATGCCCAGGAGTTGACGTTGAGACTGAAACGCGAACACATTGAAGTTAATTCAAATATACTTTATAAGATAAAGTCATTAAAATCAGTTCAGCGGTGACGAAGTAATTTACTCTAGTATTAAAAAGATGAAGATACAGGAAGGGAAGATACTGGGTCAATTTGCTCAATTCCTGTGTCTTTATGAGGGAGAACTTAGTCCTTGTCCTATAGCTAAAATATTGCTTAATATTATAAAACCTATTAAAACGCTCAACTAATATAAATAACTCATCTATGCCTCTAAATAAAAATGTTGTAATCAACTGATAACAAAGCTTCATCACATCCTTAAATATACACAGAGTTTTAACAGCTGATGTGCAATATTAACGAAGCCGTGTATATTTCAGGCGCAGGAAGTGGTTTGAGTTGAAGAATATTTAATTTCCCTACGAGAAAGGGTATATTTTATAAACCTAAATATTGTAAATTGTAACTTTAAAATTTTATTTTAAATTCAAGGACGTGGTTAAAATATACTTAGAATAACATTTAATTTACCCTTCCAGCTAAGCTGTAAGCTACGAATACTTTGAATTTGAATAATTGCTAAGCTTTCGCAGTATAGAAAGCTTAGCAATTATTCAAATGAAACATATAAAGTTGTATAACTAATTGTAAGAATGTCTGCCAAATTGGCGTTCTTATTAGTGGGAAAGAAACGAAAATGAAAAGCTCTCTAAATAAAAGATGCCACTCGTAAAGACCTTAAGTTCGACCGACCGGCAGGAACCATAATGGCGGCCACTCAGCCTCCGCTACTAACTTCACTCTGAATATTTTATCATTTTACGTTACTTAACTGTACTGTACATACAGTTTATATATATATATATATATATATATATATATATATTATAAAGATAATTGATTCTATAAATATTATAACATGAAACAATCCACAAATATTTTTTTGTGTGTGACTTTCAACGACAAATCTTAAACAATATCCTAAAAGTTCACTTTTAAACATTAATTACAGTTAACACTGGTCCCGCTATATCAAACAAACAATTTTTTTTATTACAAGTGATATTACAATAACCATGACTGCATACGTAAACGATATATTGTTTTGAAATTTGTAATCAATTACTAAGTAGGCGTAAGGTGCATAAAATACAATTTTCCTTACACCGCATTGATATACAGCTAGGAAGTGTTGCCAACAATAAAGGTACAGAACAATTTTTTTTTATAACTACTTTATATTAGACTGCCATTTTATTTTATAATGTCGTATATTATTATTTTTTAGTTGCTTGTGTCAAAATTTTCGCGGAATTTAGCTTCACACTTGTTCGTAAACGAAAACTTGAAAAATAAGTGAGTGCATTTCTGAAAAGGCCAATCTCTGCTAGATGTATTATTAAAGCGTCACATTGAGGTGTTGAGAAGAGAAATGTAAAGGTGGCCGTGACCGATTTCACACGACCGATATTTGCAGCCAAAGTTAATAACTGAAGCGCGGCTTCAGTTATTAACAGTAGAACAAATTTTGTGAATTTGAAATTACATATATTACAATGTTAACGAGTAATATAATACTAGATAAAGAACGTACTAGCGAATGAATTAGCGTTCTATGTTAGTTTTTTATTCTTGTAGTTACCCGTTTTGACCGTTCGTTACTAAACAAAACTTTATGTTGATTTCGTTTTGTTTAATTTGTTGTTGTTTTCGGTCACGTCGCAACGTACTACTAACTTTTCAGGCCAGCGTTCTTTTTCAGAAAAATCTGTACTGGACGCTGAACAGTTGTTTTTATTTATATATTTTTTAGTCCAAACATTAAATTCTCCCTGGAATACGATGACAACTTTATAGGCAATTCAATTATTACAATTATTGTCTACGTACGTATAAAAAAATGTGTTTATTCGTTTTAAGTACATATACAATGTGTAAGATGACGTGTATAGTTATTTATTGATTAAAAAAATAATCACATATCGTAAAATAAAATATTGTCTTATAGGCTTAATCAGAAAGTAAATAATAAGAATATATATGTCTAAAAGCACATATGGAATGTAAATTAAATCAAACACCTTTTTCTTTAGGTTTAGCAATGTAAGCGCAATGATAAATATCTAACTACATGAGAATTTTATGTATCTATGGTACCAACCTCGTTAAAACTTTAACTACAACAAACTGATTTAAATATTCTGGGCAGCAGTAGCGAGGTAGCAATTTGCTAACCACTGTAAAAATACGTCCATTAAGTTTAAGTGTATTCAAATTAACATAGGTTCTACCAATTCCAAATTGAAAAGGCGAAAAAGTAATTAAAAATCATAATCAATAAATCTTCATGTCATTTTCAACTTTGGCAACCGTGACCAGTAAACATTGAAAACTTATATACTTAAACCATCTCATATACATAAATTCCCTGCATAAAGTCACAGCGAAGGACTTGCTCAATCAATATATCTCTCATTATTAAGGCAGCGTTCGTAAGATACGTTTTCTTTTGACCGTTCTTTCTTCGACTTTGCAAATCCGACTACCAACAAAATGTTTTTTTAAATTTTAAGTAATATGACGTCAACTCATCATTAATGAGGCTGCCTATTGGCAAAAGAATTTTCAGATATTACCCTACAACCGCACAAACTTTATTTCTTTATAATATAATTATTTAATAATGACGTATTTTTAAAACGAACACCATGAAAACGAAAAGTTTTTAATCTGATATGCCATTTTCTTTCAATTCACCGATGCGAAAAATCAATTTGCCATCAATTAATATATTTTATTCTTTTCAGAGACGACTTGTTCAACAATTTATTTAAATTACAGAAAAGATTGTATTATTTAATACGTCATCACCATCTCAGCCAGGCTCAACTTATAATTTATTGTTTAGTATGTATATCTAATAATATATTAACACTTCGTTGCAAGTATACAGGACACATAGTACAAATATAATAATAAAAATAAAAAGCAGGGCAAGTGGCGGCCTTATTGCTTTGGAGGGAAGTCTTCCAAGCAACCGCTGTGAGAAAATAATCTCAGATAAGGTGAGCGCAAGAAGTGAAAAATAACATAACACAAAGTTATTTAAGCAGTACTAATGGAATAAAACTAGGCAATGGAAACATGTGTAAACAGTGAAAAGGACAATAATAAAAAGTACACATAAAAATATTTTCAGATCAGTTAGTACAAAAGTTAGGGATATGATGTGGATAGGAAATGCTTGTACAGTACATATTTAAAGGAAGATAGACAAGGTGCTAAGCGGATAGGGACGGGAAGTGAATTCCATAGCATCACTGCAGACACCTTGAAGGATTGGCCAAGAAAGGAAGCGTTATGTGATGAGATTTCAAGAATATAGTTTTGTTTGGCTGAAACACTGCGTCAAAATTTCACCATATTTATGATATACCCGCTCTACTTAGGGAACCGTGGACTTTAAATAGATAGACAGAAAGATAGATACAGAAATACGTATGATGTAGTTGTGTTTTTGTAGGCATTATCTACAATCAATAATTTATCTGTCATCTTTAAGGCAGCGTTTGTAAGAAGCGGGTAAGACCGTTTTGTCTTTGACTTGATATATAACTTATGATGTATACTTTTACACCCACCAATAATAGCTTCCTATTGGTATAATAATTTTAAAAATGGATTCAGTAGATCCAGATATAACCACACAAACGTTATCTCTTTATAATATTAGTATAGATTAACATATATCAAGAATTATCAACCAAACAATAATGTTTTAGTTGAAAACACTTCCACCCAAAAAAGATTGACACAAGTGTATTTGTGAAAATAAGGTAAATAAATTTTGAAACCTTTTAAAATTGACCTCAATTCAAACACTTTTTCTGATAAAATTGCAATGTCAAGAACTGTACATAGAGGTCGGGTGGAAGAATGCGAAACAAGTTGAACGTCAACTTGTATGTAAGAGTACGTAGGGGAAACTGTGAAACTGAATATTTTAAAATATTCCTTTTCGACTTGTACGGTGCAACATTACTTTTTAAAACCGTAGAACAATCGGAGCATACCATGGAGGTCAAGGTGTGTCTAAAGCGTCATAAACGATTTTCTTTCGACGGTTTTTTAATTTATTTTTTCATGATTCAGTGGTTTTATTAATTGATTAGAGAAGAGCTTTAGATTGAATGTACAATTGGCGATGTATTCAGTTTAATCTAGCTGTATTCTGTGTAGTCCGTATTGGAACAAGTCAGCTACGTATGTTAACGGTCATCGCATAATAGACTCTTCATAATGAATTTACCTGTTACAAAAGTACAGTTTTGGGAAATATTAAGTTTACTCAGCGTTATAACAGGTGTCTCAAAAGAAAGTATAAATTGTTTTTTAGCGTTATGTGAAAATGTTAGACGATTTCTTGATGCCTATACTTCAAGGCATTCTTGGCTATAACCAAAGAACATGGTTCCAACAGGACGGAGCAACATCACACACGTCCAATACCCGTCCCTGCCACGAGTTTTCTCAGGCCAATTGATCTCCAGGAGAGGTGACATAAATTGGCCTCCACGCAGTCCTGATTTAACCCCTATGAATTTTTTAGTATGGGGTTATCTTAAATCTAAAGTCTACGTCAATAAACCGACTTCCCTGGCGCAATTAAAAAAAATATCCGTCACGAAATTGCAGCCATCACTTAGTCCACCTGTCGAGCCGTCATAAGCCGCGAACGCGAGGGCCTACATTTGGACGGTATTATTTTTAAGAAATATATTCCCAAAATGTATACTTTAATAATGAATAAACACTTTTTTGATACACGACTTACTTTTTTGTAATCGATCAACTAAATATGAACTTCCTTTTGATACAAGGTGAGATTTCTAAAATAATTTAGCCATTTTACATTTTATTACACCAGTGAATTACAATTTTATTGAAATTTTTTATTGATATAGCTCCCAATACCGAATACACAACGATCACGAACCATTTAATTGCTCCGACACGATTCGGAGATTAAGTTGAAATTTATAATTCGATTAAACTGAATCTATACGTTTGATTTATTACCTGGGATATAAGGGTTTATATGGTAGCAAACTTGTATGGTTAGAAGTACGCAGAATGATTTTTAAGTAGTAACTTTGTAGGAGTAACTTTCAATGTAACTATACAAACGCCATGACATCATACAGTTCTATATAATAAATAACTGATATTATTTGTAAACCTTTCAATTACACGTTGTATTTCTGAAGAAAGCGATAATTACAATCTACATTTGCTGTGAATTTACAATGAAACTCATTATAACACTTATTTATTCAAATTAAGTTGTCACCTTTATTAAGACTAAAGCCTCATATCTACCAGGGTCAGTATAGCGTTAAATTTTAATGGCTACACCACCTGCCATGCAAATGCATAATTTGCAATGGCTTATAAGCCCTTAAGCCTCTATATAAACTATGAGTTTGTTCTCCCTCGTATAAAATTATCTTCGTTAAATCTTGCTTTAAATCTAAAAATACGTAGCTTGTAAATGTTTAAGAAATTATTAGAAGCAAGGAAAAGTAAGGTAATATCTGCAAATGTATTTTAATGATTTAGAAAACAGTAATGGCCATATGTCTTTAGCGTGGGACCCTCATTCCTGTGGTCGACTTCACCTACTTGTAAATAAGATGAAAATGATAAAGACACGGATTCAATCTGAGGCCATTTAAGGTTGTAGCGCCACTTAATATTACTTATGATAACCTAAGCAAACCTATATTTTGTATACAACTATTCCAGTCACTATTAATGAGGACAACTATTATCTAAACCCCTTTGTTTTGATAATTAATTTACTTAATTTTGAAAATTGGTACGGAACGGATATATTTCCTACAAAAAAGTTAATTCGTCTTCTTCCTTAATTTCTTATTAAGATTACTAATTGTTTTGAAAATGGAAAAATGTACTCCTGTTCTAATTTTACGTACTATCATATTAACAAATATGTTAAAACTAGCTACATTATTTTAATAGATAAGAGGTCAAAAGTTAATTAGTGGGAAAACACTCAATTTCGTTGGAGCAAAATCGGATAAAAGGAAGTTAAGGTAATGATTTAAGCTCTGTATCAGAGTTACCATTATGAAAGGCGATTAAAAGTATCAAGCTATTTTGCAATTAAGCTGAAATCGTACACCATTCGAACTTTGGTAGATGAAAGCATTTTTACTAAAGATTATTTAATGGAAAAAGTTTTAATGGGATTTGATGAACGAAACGCTCTTCATATAAATTTCTTAAAAGCAATCTTATCAGTCATGACTTTATTTTTTTATATCATTCCGATGTGGGATCTGTGTATCAACATACGTAATTTTCTAGTATTAAAAATTTCGATATTTCCTTGTTCATTTCACCAACGGAAGATCAGTCTTCTGTTCCTGACGCATGCCTTTAATGTTTGGGTCTCGTTTATACACAGTATACGTATACTATGATGTATGAAATGCGTACATTAAAACTGATTTTTCTGGTGAATACTAACTAGATTATAAAAAAAAACAAATCGATCAAAATTAAAGGAAATTATTGTATAACAAGCAAACAGTTTTGCACTTATTACGGTAAAAATGTGGTTAAGTTTGCCTACTCGAGATGAAGACATAAAAGATGGCCGACCCCCATACGTAACGACTCCACGAAATGCCACGCGGGACATAAATTGTTAAAGAATGGCTTAAGTTTCGGCGTCTAATGCTAGATTACACAGATTAAGCGCCCGTAGGAGAACAATCGATATGGGAGCGGCGCAAAGTATTTTTTTACATACTCTAACCTTCTTCTAAAGTCTTCAGACAAATATAACAGGTGTAATTTTATGGCTAAGATTATTTCCTAATTTTAACGATTATAATAAATAATTGTCTTCCAAAGATGTTTAATAAATATCTTATTAACCAATTTCAACATGATTGACTTTGGGTTTTTCAATGTTCATTGATATAAAACTTCTTGAACCGTTTTAAACAGCATTTGTATATTAGAGCTATTAAAATCGTTATGTTAATAATTTAGTGTCGCTTATTTATGTCAATTTTAATTAATTAATAATACCAATAGTCGGTTTTATTATTAGCATTAAATACGCCATATCAAAATGCAATAATACAATTTTGGAATGCTTGAAATTGGATTCAGGTTAGACCCAGTTCAGAATATTTTCATAAAGGTGGAAATGTAAGGGTAAGGCTGAAGTTAATATCTCACGTATATTTGAGAGACCCTTTTATCCCTTTAGAGAACCTTGATGAGCTGCATGATGGATGGCTAGATATTATTATGTTGGCGGTAACGGTATTCCATAAATTACTACGTATATACATAATATAATATATCATTTGTAAATTGGGAAATCGATTTCACTGACAAACGCTCACGTTTTAACTGTTATATGATAATGTATAAAATATAAATAGTGTTGTTTGTTATAGTGGTGTGCTTAAAAAGCTACTTTTCCGTGAACCATCATATTGGTAAACCAAGTGCCCATCGAAGTATTTGCGAGCTAACATGACTTACTTAAAAATACTGTAGCACTTCTAAAAATACGACTTGGCCCACAACCCACCCGCATGCCTTCTGGTAATATGAATAACAATGAGCGATCTTATCCTCGGTACTTCAGATGAACTTCCTATCCATAAATAATAATATCGTCTACCTAAGTACGTAAACTAAACAACACAATATGTTAGAAAAGGTTAAAGGTTGTTAATAAGCAGGATATGCGCGTAATATATTAACTTTTATAAGGTGATAATGTATTGTGAAATCTAAAAATGTGACTGTACCAAAGAAAGGTTTTTGGTGACCAGTTCTTAAAATTGTATTCATGAATTAAATTCATATATGATATATATATTGTATTTTATATTCATTATATTATTTTTTATATATAGAACGAAGTTCACATTACTTTTCAATACGAAAATTTAGTTACGCTCTCATCATTGGGAAATGCTGGAACAAACACGTTTCAACGAATCGATACCCGAAATCGTGTGTGCAATATGACCGTCCAATTTTCTAGAAGCAAAAATGTGCTGGCATCCTCTTTATGTAAACTATCACCCCATTTGCAATTCATGACTATTTTTGTAACAAGTACTAAAACGAAATCTCTTTGTAATACTACTAATTTTTATTAACTTTTATAAAAGTGTGTTCATGTTTATTATAATATGAATAATTAGGCGGATATTCTGACATTTTATAACTAGAGCTGCTAACCAATTCAAAGACGCTTGGATTGCTTCCATACTTAATGTACTAATAGGCTATAACAATAACAGTAAAGTTAAGTTAGTTTTAAGTAAATTATATGATTTTCAAATGAAGCAGAACTTGAGAATAAGGTACGATAAGAGAAACCTGCACTTATAAAAAGTTTTTGAAAAATTTTCATGTTGACTAGCTGTCTCTAAGATTACTTATTACTTTAAGTATGTCTAGTGTTCAACGTAGTACAGTAAAGCACGCGCAACCATTAGTTCTTATATAGCACTTTTAAATGCGACGTAAAATACACCTGCGTCAAATACTTGTATGAGTAATCTTGGTACTTTTGTCGGGTGCGCGCATAACTGGGATTAACTTTATCAAACACACCCTATAGGTACTCAGCGCAGCTTACAGATGAGAATAAAATGAAAGCAGTCCAAATTCCTTGGCTAAATTCCTCAGGATATGTTCTAGTATATTGTTTGCGATACCAAAGGCCAGAACTAGTCTGTTGCACAGACTCTGTCTCGGACACTTTCGACATGTTTATAACATATAAGAGTGAATTCACAGTACCGATATTGTGTATATTATATGTTTTATTGTTTCTCGATATTATTGTATTGGGATAGTGTGTAAGTACAATGTATATATGTAAATATAAATATAATAATTATTTCAAGTTCTTTATTTTGTAATCCGAAACTGTATTTTTATGTAAAGTAGTACTTACACATACCAAAGCTTATATAAAAGGATAAAATTAATGAGGATGAAACTGCAGCTGTAAGCAAGTTTATGTTTTCAAAGATAAGTAATTAGTTCTAATAATGTATTTCATTCGTTCTGAGAGAAAGATGTTTTGGGTTTAAAACATACTATAGAATCAGTAAATGGAGACTTTCAATTCGAAAACAGAGTTTTTAACCTTCCTGAACCATAGAGCTTAATAATAAAATTATGAAATATTATTAATTTTAACTGCTTAGGTTGAAAAATAATTACGTTTAAAAATAATTTTATACGACCCTTTAAATAAAAACAATTCCATACACGTTTGATTCTGATACGCTCAGAGTAATTAAAATGAATTAAAAATTCTACAGGTTCTATAGTTAATTTATAATTAAACTTGATGTATGTACGATGATATATCTAATATGATATTCATTTCGCAGTTATGTGGTTTTGTTACTTTCCCATTGGAATTTCCAAATAACCATTTCTTTTAGAGTACATGAGGGAATAAACGATACAAAGTTTTATGCATGAGTAACTGACCCAATAGTAACGTACAATAAAATGGATTTAGGTTAAATATAGGATACTTCGTAACATTGATAACAGTGAGCATGATCCAGAAATATATTCTGGGCTCTGGGCATATAAGGTTGTATTTACATTTAAATGGCATGTTTATCTTTAGAGAAGGGAAACACAACTATTTAAATATTATTAATAACTAGCTGCCCCCGCGAATTTCGCTTCGACTTTGCTTTTCTGCAATAAAAACTTTGGATTTCACGTTTTCCGTGCAATTTTTACAATTTTCTCTCCTTAAAAATCTTCCACAAAGTTCAAGAAATAAATATTTTCATCGTGGAGTTTTGCTCTAAGGTACGTATTTTGCGATTTTTTTTTATATAAATAAATAAAGCCCGTTTATTTCCAATCCATTCTGTGCAATACACAATTTACATTTGTTATATTTAATAGGTTGGGGAAAATTTTTCTTTGTATTTTCAAAGAAAATTTACAACATTTTTTAATATAGTTTATTTACATTTAATTAAAGGTACCATTTTGTTCGATAACATTTTGCCATCTACCTATCTACCTATAGTAGGGACATGATCCCATTGCTATAGAAATTTTGGGATTTCAGATCAAAATACCGCGACAATTGGTTGATTAATTCTGGTCGCTATCTCTCAACTTTTTTCTTTAATCTCATCAGATGTTCGCAGAGCAGTTCAGAATCGATGGTCCTGCCTGGTGGTAACAGCATCATGAATAAGGCCCTTCATATCCCACCACACATCATCACCTTGTTGCGAGTTAACCCGGGTTTCGCCACAGTCTGTGAATCCTGTCCGGCCTTTGGTCACGACCTTCTTCGCACGTTCTTGTCGTATGTGATCCACTTTTCATCACCAATTATCAGCTTCTTCAAAAATGGTTCGGTTTCATTACGTCGTAATAAAGTATCACAAATGAGTACCTACACGTTTCATTAGGTTGAGGTACGTAAATATCGAGCTTTTTTGTGTATTCGGTTTTTTTCAAGTGAGCCAAACTGTTTTGTGGTCAATTCCCAGTTTTTCAGCTACGTCGTAATTACTGATATGCCGAGTTTTCTCTACTTTTTCAAAAATGGCATCCATTTTATCATTCATCATTCATTTGACATCAAGAGTTGTGGAATGGGAAGTCAAGGATACATCTCTCAAAGGAGCTTGAGCTATGAAGGTAAGCTTATGTAGATATTATCAAGATGCGGTTTCATTTCAGGTTGGTTTTTACATATGAACATGAAAGCATAGTGTAGTGTTTAATTTGTTTGAGATACGGCTCACGCAGGACCGCACGTACATCGTCACAAGTCACAACCCAAATCAACTGATTTTACATTTTCACAAAGCTTTTGCTAAGGTAAAATTATAAATAGAATGTGAAAAATATTTTATAAGGGATTTTTCGAAGTGCCTTTATGTAATGTTTAGATCTCTCCATTGTAACCAAAATAGAGCAGTGCTGGCCTAGTGGCTTCAGCAGGCGACGCTCATCCCTGAGGTCGTAGGTTCGATCCCCGGCTGTGCACCAATGGATTTTCTTTCTATGTGCGCATTTAACATTAGCTCGAACGGTGAACGAAAACATAGTGAGGAAACCGAATTGCGACGGCGTACGTCAGGCACAGAAGGCTGATCACCTACTTGCCTATTCAATTTACAAATGATCATGAAACAGATTCAGAAATCTGAGGCTCAGACCTAAAAAGGTTGTAGCGCCATTGATTTATTTATTTTTTATTGCAACCAAAATAGTGGTACACTGCGTCATACAATTTTGAAACTCGTACCAAAGACCAATACAAGTTTAGAAAAGATTCAAAGGTCATTTGAATATCCTTTGAAACGTGACATCTGTACGTCGTTAAACCAATGACTTAGCCCGCATACGCGAGCTCAACCACATTTCAATACATACTCTCTCAAAGGAAGATCTCGGAAAGTTCCTAATGCAAATTAAACGGCTTTTCCCATCAAAGGTTTCGTAGTTTACTCGACAAATACCTACTTTCAATTGCGGACAGATTAGTGCCGCATCTCTTTGCAAACACTATTAGCCTTGTAACTATAGTTTATAGTTTGTCATCTGATACTAGGAATTACGGATTCCTATACTAGTCTAGAACTTCTATTAATATACACTCGAGTAAATTAAGTTAATCGGTGACCGGTGTACTTACAAAGGGAAATTAAAAAAACTTATGAAATAATTTGAAGGATTATGACAACAACATGACGATATGACACAATTTATATAACTCACCATCTAATGTACAATTTCATTCATTAAACACTTTAGGATTTAACAAATATAATGGGCGCTTCATACTCTATGAATGCCGTCAAACACGCGATATATATTTTTCGTCTATCGATATTGATAAATATATCCAAACGTTTTAACAACACAATTAATGTACTTATTGTTGAAATATATACGTAAGAGGAAACATAGCAAAGAAGAAATCAAATTATATAATTGGTCTTTTCTTTTATGACGACTGGTTAATATCAATAGTAAAGCGAAAGGTGTTTAAAAGACTACAGGCGTGTTAAAAAAGTGCTAGGATCTGAAAACATTAGGGTTATTATGTAAGCTTTCATATCTACGTCAATTAGCTGATGACGTTACTTATATAAGAGAAAACATTTTTAATAATTTATTGGTAAAAAGCAGACTATCCCATCTCATTAATCACTATTATCTGCGGGATATGCTAACAACGACATAGTTGTATGTTATATAAAGCGCACTTGTATGAAAAAGAATGTTTGAATTATTCATGGATTTTATAATAAGCCCGTATCAGTTTAAGCTCTTATTACGCGGCGAATATAAAAGTGGTTTCTTGCTCTTACGATTGAATTCGCTTCATTTATCATACGTTTCATTATATATTTGAAGCCTGCGAATTTGAGTACGAAAGACAGCCTAATTTATGGTTTCATGTGCTTTAGTTAGTTTTTATCACCAAAATGGTTGAAAAATAGCAATACATGCTTTCATGATACCAATCTTGCATAGGGAATGAAAATCTAAACTTAAATTGTTAAATAAAATAAAAGTTTTTTTGGTAAATTAAATAGAATATTACTATTACTTTTTAAGAAATTTCCTTGAAAATTCTGTATATTGTAGAGTCATATGCAAGCTACGGGTGTGCTTCGGACAAAATTTCGCTACAACGATTTTATACAATACGACATTTCATTACTACTAAAAGTTACTTTTTCGGTGTACCGTTCATAGGATAGAGGCATATGCCCAGGAGTTGACGTTGAGACTGAAACGCGAACACATTGAAGTTAATTCAAATATACTTTATAAGATAAAGTCATTAAAATCAGTTCAGCGGTGACGAAGTAATTTACTCTAGTATTAAAAAGATGAAGATACAGGAAGGGAAGATACTGGGTCAATTTGCTCAATTCCTGTGTCTTTATGAGGGAGAACTTAGTCCTTGTCCTATAGCTAAAATATTGCTTAATATTATAAAACCTATTAAAACGCTCAACTAATATAAATAACTCATCTATGCCTCTAAATAAAAATGTTGTAATCAACTGATAACAAAGCTTCATCACATCCTTAAATATACACAGAGTTTTAACAGCTGATGTGCAATATTAACGAAGCCGTGTATATTTCAGGCGCAGGAAGTGGTTTGAGTTGAAGAATATTTAATTTCCCTACGAGAAAGGGTATATTTTATAAACCTAAATATTGTAAATTGTAACTTTAAAATTTTATTTTAAATTCAAGGACGTGGTTAAAATATACTTAGAATAACATTTAATTTACCCTTCCAGCTAAGCTGTAAGCTACGAATACTTTGAATTTGAATAATTGCTAAGCTTTCGCAGTATAGAAAGCTTAGCAATTATTCAAATGAAACATATAAAGTTGTATAACTAATTGTAAGAATGTCTGCCAAATTGGCGTTCTTATTAGTGGGAAAGAAACGAAAATGAAAAGCTCTCTAAATAAAAGATGCCACTCGTAAAGACCTTAAGTTCGACCGACCGGCAGGAACCATAATGGCGGCCACTCAGCCTCCGCTACTAACTTCACTCTGAATATTTTATCATTTTACGTTACTTAACTGTACTGTACATACAGTTTATATATATATATATATATATATATATATATATATTATAAAGATAATTGATTCTATAAATATTATAACATGAAACAATCCACAAATATTTTTTTGTGTGTGACTTTCAACGACAAATCTTAAACAATATCCTAAAAGTTCACTTTTAAACATTAATTACAGTTAACACTGGTCCCGCTATATCAAACAAACAATTTTTTTTATTACAAGTGATATTACAATAACCATGACTGCATACGTAAACGATATATTGTTTTGAAATTTGTAATCAATTACTAAGTAGGCGTAAGGTGCATAAAATACAATTTTCCTTACACCGCATTGATATACAGCTAGGAAGTGTTGCCAACAATAAAGGTACAGAACAATTTTTTTTTATAACTACTTTATATTAGACTGCCATTTTATTTTATAATGTCGTATATTATTATTTTTTAGTTGCTTGTGTCAAAATTTTCGCGGAATTTAGCTTCACACTTGTTCGTAAACGAAAACTTGAAAAATAAGTGAGTGCATTTCTGAAAAGGCCAATCTCTGCTAGATGTATTATTAAAGCGTCACATTGAGGTGTTGAGAAGAGAAATGTAAAGGTGGCCGTGACCGATTTCACACGACCGATATTTGCAGCCAAAGTTAATAACTGAAGCGCGGCTTCAGTTATTAACAGTAGAACAAATTTTGTGAATTTGAAATTACATATATTACAATGTTAACGAGTAATATAATACTAGATAAAGAACGTACTAGCGAATGAATTAGCGTTCTATGTTAGTTTTTTATTCTTGTAGTTACCCGTTTTGACCGTTCGTTACTAAACAAAACTTTATGTTGATTTCGTTTTGTTTAATTTGTTGTTGTTTTCGGTCACGTCGCAACGTACTACTAACTTTTCAGGCCAGCGTTCTTTTTCAGAAAAATCTGTACTGGACGCTGAACAGTTGTTTTTATTTATATATTTTTTAGTCCAAACATTAAATTCTCCCTGGAATACGATGACAACTTTATAGGCAATTCAATTATTACAATTATTGTCTACGTACGTATAAAAAAATGTGTTTATTCGTTTTAAGTACATATACAATGTGTAAGATGACGTGTATAGTTATTTATTGATTAAAAAAATAATCACATATCGTAAAATAAAATATTGTCTTATAGGCTTAATCAGAAAGTAAATAATAAGAATATATATGTCTAAAAGCACATATGGAATGTAAATTAAATCAAACACCTTTTTCTTTAGGTTTAGCAATGTAAGCGCAATGATAAATATCTAACTACATGAGAATTTTATGTATCTATGGTACCAACCTCGTTAAAACTTTAACTACAACAAACTGATTTAAATATTCTGGGCAGCAGTAGCGAGGTAGCAATTTGCTAACCACTGTAAAAATACGTCCATTAAGTTTAAGTGTATTCAAATTAACATAGGTTCTACCAATTCCAAATTGAAAAGGCGAAAAAGTAATTAAAAATCATAATCAATAAATCTTCATGTCATTTTCAACTTTGGCAACCGTGACCAGTAAACATTGAAAACTTATATACTTAAACCATCTCATATACATAAATTCCCTGCATAAAGTCACAGCGAAGGACTTGCTCAATCAATATATCTCTCATTATTAAGGCAGCGTTCGTAAGATACGTTTTCTTTTGACCGTTCTTTCTTCGACTTTGCAAATCCGACTACCAACAAAATGTTTTTTTAAATTTTAAGTAATATGACGTCAACTCATCATTAATGAGGCTGCCTATTGGCAAAAGAATTTTCAGATATTACCCTACAACCGCACAAACTTTATTTCTTTATAATATAATTATTTAATAATGACGTATTTTTAAAACGAACACCATGAAAACGAAAAGTTTTTAATCTGATATGCCATTTTCTTTCAATTCACCGATGCGAAAAATCAAATTGCCATCAATTAATATATTTTATTCTTTTCAGAGACGACTTGTTCAACAATTTATTTAAATTACAGAAAAGATTGTATTATTTAATACGTCATCACCATCTCAGCCAGGCTCAACTTATAATTTATTGTTTAGTATGTATATCTAATAATATATTAACACTTCGTTGCAAGTATACAGGACACATAGTACAAATATAATAATAAAAATAAAAAGCAGGGCAAGTGGCGGCCTTATTGCTTTGGAGGGAAGTCTTCCAAGCAACCGCTGTGAGAAAATAATCTCAGATAAGGTGAGCGCAAGAAGTGAAAAATAACATAACACAAAGTTATTTAAGCAGTACTAATGGAATAAAACTAGGCAATGGAAACATGTGTAAACAGTGAAAAGGACAATAATAAAAAGTACACATAAAAATATTTTCAGATCAGTTAGTACAAAAGTTAGGGATATGATGTGGATAGGAAATGCTTGTACAGTACATATTTAAAGGAAGATAGACAAGGTGCTAAGCGGATAGGGACGGGAAGTGAATTCCATAGCATCACTGCAGACACCTTGAAGGATTGGCCAAGAAAGGAAGCGTTATGTGATGAGATTTCAAGAATATAGTTTTGTTTGGCTGAAACACTGCGTCAAAATTTCACCATATTTATGATATACCCGCTCTACTTAGGGAACCGTGGACTTTAAATAGATAGACAGAAAGATAGATACAGAAATACGTATGATGTAGTTGTGTTTTTGTAGGCATTATCTACAATCAATAATTTATCTGTCATCTTTAAGGCAGCGTTTGTAAGAAGCGGGTAAGACCGTTTTGTCTTTGACTTGATATATAACTTATGATGTATACTTTTACACCCACCAATAATAGCTTCCTATTGGTATAATAATTTTAAAAATGGATTCAGTAGATCCAGATATAACCACACAAACGTTATCTCTTTATAATATTAGTATAGATTAACATATATCAAGAATTATCAACCAAACAATAATGTTTTAGTTGAAAACACTTCCACCCAAAAAAGATTGACACAAGTGTATTTGTGAAAATAAGGTAAATAAATTTTGAAACCTTTTAAAATTGACCTCAATTCAAACACTTTTTCTGATAAAATTGCAATGTCAAGAACTGTACATAGAGGTCGGGTGGAAGAATGCGAAACAAGTTGAACGTCAACTTGTATGTAAGAGTACGTAGGGGAAACTGTGAAACTGAATATTTTAAAATATTCCTTTTCGACTTGTACGGTGCAACATTACTTTTTAAAACCGTAGAACAATCGGAGCATACCATGGAGGTCAAGGTGTGTCTAAAGCGTCATAAACGATTTTCTTTCGACGGTTTTTTAATTTATTTTTTCATGATTCAGTGGTTTTATTAATTGATTAGAGAAGAGCTTTAGATTGAATGTACAATTGGCGATGTATTCAGTTTAATCTAGCTGTATTCTGTGTAGTCCGTATTGGAACAAGTCAGCTACGTATGTTAACGGTCATCGCATAATAGACTCTTCATAATGAATTTACCTGTTACAAAAGTACAGTTTTGGGAAATATTAAGTTTACTCAGCGTTATAACAGGTGTCTCAAAAGAAAGTATAAATTGTTTTTTAGCGTTATGTGAAAATGTTAGACGATTTCTTGATGCCTATACTTCAAGGCATTCTTGGCTATAACCAAAGAACATGGTTCCAACAGGACGGAGCAACATCACACACGTCCAATACCCGTCCCTGCCACGAGTTTTCTCAGGCCAATTGATCTCCAGGAGAGGTGACATAAATTGGCCTCCACGCAGTCCTGATTTAACCCCTATGAATTTTTTAGTATGGGGTTATCTTAAATCTAAAGTCTACGTCAATAAACCGACTTCCCTGGCGCAATTAAAAAAAATATCCGTCACGAAATTGCAGCCATCACTTAGTCCACCTGTCGAGCCGTCATAAGCCGCGAACGCGAGGGCCTACATTTGGACGGTATTATTTTTAAGAAATATATTCCCAAAATGTATACTTTAATAATGAATAAACACTTTTTTGATACACGACTTACTTTTTTGTAATCGATCAACTAAATATGAACTTCCTTTTGATACAAGGTGAGATTTCTAAAATAATTTAGCCATTTTACATTTTATTACACCAGTGAATTACAATTTTATTGAAATTTTTTATTGATATAGCTCCCAATACCGAATACACAACGATCACGAACCATTTAATTGCTCCGACACGATTCGGAGATTAAGTTGAAATTTATAATTCGATTAAACTGAATCTATACGTTTGATTTATTACCTGGGATATAAGGGTTTATATGGTAGCAAACTTGTATGGTTAGAAGTACGCAGAATGATTTTTAAGTAGTAACTTTGTAGGAGTAACTTTCAATGTAACTATACAAACGCCATGACATCATACAGTTCTATATAATAAATAACTGATATTATTTGTAAACCTTTCAATTACACGTTGTATTTCTGAAGAAAGCGATAATTACAATCTACATTTGCTGTGAATTTACAATGAAACTCATTATAACACTTATTTATTCAAATTAAGTTGTCACCTTTATTAAGACTAAAGCCTCATATCTACCAGGGTCAGTATAGCGTTAAATTTTAATGGCTACACCACCTGCCATGCAAATGCATAATTTGCAATGGCTTATAAGCCCTTAAGCCTCTATATAAACTATGAGTTTGTTCTCCCTCGTATAAAATTATCTTCGTTAAATCTTGCTTTAAATCTAAAAATACGTAGCTTGTAAATGTTTAAGAAATTATTAGAAGCAAGGAAAAGTAAGGTAATATCTGCAAATGTATTTTAATGATTTAGAAAACAGTAATGGCCATATGTCTTTAGCGTGGGACCCTCATTCCTGTGGTCGACTTCACCTACTTGTAAATAAGATGAAAATGATAAAGACACGGATTCAATCTGAGGCCATTTAAGGTTGTAGCGCCACTTAATATTACTTATGATAACCTAAGCAAACCTATATTTTGTATACAACTATTCCAGTCACTATTAATGAGGACAACTATTATCTAAACCCCTTTGTTTTGATAATTAATTTACTTAATTTTGAAAATTGGTACGGAACGGATATATTTCCTACAAAAAAGTTAATTCGTCTTCTTCCTTAATTTCTTATTAAGATTACTAATTGTTTTGAAAATGGAAAAATGTACTCCTGTTCTAATTTTACGTACTATCATATTAACAAATATGTTAAAACTAGCTACATTATTTTAATAGATAAGAGGTCAAAAGTTAATTAGTGGGAAAACACTCAATTTCGTTGGAGCAAAATCGGATAAAAGGAAGTTAAGGTAATGATTTAAGCTCTGTATCAGAGTTACCATTATGAAAGGCGATTAAAAGTATCAAGCTATTTTGCAATTAAGCTGAAATCGTACACCATTCGAACTTTGGTAGATGAAAGCATTTTTACTAAAGATTATTTAATGGAAAAAGTTTTAATGGGATTTGATGAACGAAACGCTCTTCATATAAATTTCTTAAAAGCAATCTTATCAGTCATGACTTTATTTTTTTATATCATTCCGATGTGGGATCTGTGTATCAACATACGTAATTTTCTAGTATTAAAAATTTCGATATTTCCTTGTTCATTTCACCAACGGAAGATCAGTCTTCTGTTCCTGACGCATGCCTTTAATGTTTGGGTCTCGTTTATACACAGTATACGTATACTATGATGTATGAAATGCGTACATTAAAACTGATTTTTCTGGTGAATACTAACTAGATTATAAAAAAAAACAAATCGATCAAAATTAAAGGAAATTATTGTATAACAAGCAAACAGTTTTGCACTTATTACGGTAAAAATGTGGTTAAGTTTGCCTACTCGAGATGAAGACATAAAAGATGGCCGACCCCCATACGTAACGACTCCACGAAATGCCACGCGGGACATAAATTGTTAAAGAATGGCTTAAGTTTCGGCGTCTAATGCTAGATTACACAGATTAAGCGCCCGTAGGAGAACAATCGATATGGGAGCGGCGCAAAGTATTTTTTTACATACTCTAACCTTCTTCTAAAGTCTTCAGACAAATATAACAGGTGTAATTTTATGGCTAAGATTATTTCCTAATTTTAACGATTATAATAAATAATTGTCTTCCAAAGATGTTTAATAAATATCTTATTAACCAATTTCAACATGATTGACTTTGGGTTTTTCAATGTTCATTGATATAAAACTTCTTGAACCGTTTTAAACAGCATTTGTATATTAGAGCTATTAAAATCGTTATGTTAATAATTTAGTGTCGCTTATTTATGTCAATTTTAATTAATTAATAATACCAATAGTCGGTTTTATTATTAGCATTAAATACGCCATATCAAAATGCAATAATACAATTTTGGAATGCTTGAAATTGGATTCAGGTTAGACCCAGTTCAGAATATTTTCATAAAGGTGGAAATGTAAGGGTAAGGCTGAAGTTAATATCTCACGTATATTTGAGAGACCCTTTTATCCCTTTAGAGAACCTTGATGAGCTGCATGATGGATGGCTAGATATTATTATGTTGGCGGTAACGGTATTCCATAAATTACTACGTATATACATAATATAATATATCATTTGTAAATTGGGAAATCGATTTCACTGACAAACGCTCACGTTTTAACTGTTATATGATAATGTATAAAATATAAATAGTGTTGTTTGTTATAGTGGTGTGCTTAAAAAGCTACTTTTCCGTGAACCATCATATTGGTAAACCAAGTGCCCATCGAAGTATTTGCGAGCTAACATGACTTACTTAAAAATACTGTAGCACTTCTAAAAATACGACTTGGCCCACAACCCACCCGCATGCCTTCTGGTAATATGAATAACAATGAGCGATCTTATCCTCGGTACTTCAGATGAACTTCCTATCCATAAATAATAATATCGTCTACCTAAGTACGTAAACTAAACAACACAATATGTTAGAAAAGGTTAAAGGTTGTTAATAAGCAGGATATGCGCGTAATATATTAACTTTTATAAGGTGATAATGTATTGTGAAATCTAAAAATGTGACTGTACCAAAGAAAGGTTTTTGGTGACCAGTTCTTAAAATTGTATTCATGAATTAAATTCATATATGATATATATATTGTATTTTATATTCATTATATTATTTTTTATATATAGAACGAAGTTCACATTACTTTTCAATACGAAAATTTAGTTACGCTCTCATCATTGGGAAATGCTGGAACAAACACGTTTCAACGAATCGATACCCGAAATCGTGTGTGCAATATGACCGTCCAATTTTCTAGAAGCAAAAATGTGCTGGCATCCTCTTTATGTAAACTATCACCCCATTTGCAATTCATGACTATTTTTGTAACAAGTACTAAAACGAAATCTCTTTGTAATACTACTAATTTTTATTAACTTTTATAAAAGTGTGTTCATGTTTATTATAATATGAATAATTAGGCGGATATTCTGACATTTTATAACTAGAGCTGCTAACCAATTCAAAGACGCTTGGATTGCTTCCATACTTAATGTACTAATAGGCTATAACAATAACAGTAAAGTTAAGTTAGTTTTAAGTAAATTATATGATTTTCAAATGAAGCAGAACTTGAGAATAAGGTACGATAAGAGAAACCTGCACTTATAAAAAGTTTTTGAAAAATTTTCATGTTGACTAGCTGTCTCTAAGATTACTTATTACTTTAAGTATGTCTAGTGTTCAACGTAGTACAGTAAAGCACGCGCAACCATTAGTTCTTATATAGCACTTTTAAATGCGACGTAAAATACACCTGCGTCAAATACTTGTATGAGTAATCTTGGTACTTTTGTCGGGTGCGCGCATAACTGGGATTA
The DNA here is from genome assembly GCF_905147105.1 of Pieris brassicae. Taxonomy (NCBI): domain Eukaryota; kingdom Metazoa; phylum Arthropoda; class Insecta; order Lepidoptera; family Pieridae; genus Pieris; species Pieris brassicae. The sequence continues at coordinate 4,769,024 of NC_059669.1, forward strand.
ACTTTATCAAACACACCCTATAGGTACTCAGCGCAGCTTACAGATGAGAATAAAATGAAAGCAGTCCAAATTCCTTGGCTAAATTCCTCAGGATATGTTCTAGTATATTGTTTGCGATACCAAAGGCCAGAACTAGTCTGTTGCACAGACTCTGTCTCGGACACTTTCGACATGTTTATAACATATAAGAGTGAATTCACAGTACCGATATTGTGTATATTATATGTTTTATTGTTTCTCGATATTATTGTATTGGGATAGTGTGTAAGTACAATGTATATATGTAAATATAAATATAATAATTATTTCAAGTTCTTTATTTTGTAATCCGAAACTGTATTTTTATGTAAAGTAGTACTTACACATACCAAAGCTTATATAAAAGGATAAAATTAATGAGGATGAAACTGCAGCTGTAAGCAAGTTTATGTTTTCAAAGATAAGTAATTAGTTCTAATAATGTATTTCATTCGTTCTGAGAGAAAGATGTTTTGGGTTTAAAACATACTATAGAATCAGTAAATGGAGACTTTCAATTCGAAAACAGAGTTTTTAACCTTCCTGAACCATAGAGCTTAATAATAAAATTATGAAATATTATTAATTTTAACTGCTTAGGTTGAAAAATAATTACGTTTAAAAATAATTTTATACGACCCTTTAAATAAAAACAATTCCATACACGTTTGATTCTGATACGCTCAGAGTAATTAAAATGAATTAAAAATTCTACAGGTTCTATAGTTAATTTATAATTAAACTTGATGTATGTACGATGATATATCTAATATGATATTCATTTCGCAGTTATGTGGTTTTGTTACTTTCCCATTGGAATTTCCAAATAACCATTTCTTTTAGAGTACATGAGGGAATAAACGATACAAAGTTTTATGCATGAGTAACTGACCCAATAGTAACGTACAATAAAATGGATTTAGGTTAAATATAGGATACTTCGTAACATTGATAACAGTGAGCATGATCCAGAAATATATTCTGGGCTCTGGGCATATAAGGTTGTATTTACATTTAAATGGCATGTTTATCTTTAGAGAAGGGAAACACAACTATTTAAATATTATTAATAACTAGCTGCCCCCGCGAATTTCGCTTCGACTTTGCTTTTCTGCAATAAAAACTTTGGATTTCACGTTTTCCGTGCAATTTTTACAATTTTCTCTCCTTAAAAATCTTCCACAAAGTTCAAGAAATAAATATTTTCATCGTGGAGTTTTGCTCTAAGGTACGTATTTTGCGATTTTTTTTTATATAAATAAATAAAGCCCGTTTATTTCCAATCCATTCTGTGCAATACACAATTTACATTTGTTATATTTAATAGGTTGGGGAAAATTTTTCTTTGTATTTTCAAAGAAAATTTACAACATTTTTTAATATAGTTTATTTACATTTAATTAAAGGTACCATTTTGTTCGATAACATTTTGCCATCTACCTATCTACCTATAGTAGGGACATGATCCCATTGCTATAGAAATTTTGGGATTTCAGATCAAAATACCGCGACAATTGGTTGATTAATTCTGGTCGCTATCTCTCAACTTTTTTCTTTAATCTCATCAGATGTTCGCAGAGCAGTTCAGAATCGATGGTCCTGCCTGGTGGTAACAGCATCATGAATAAGGCCCTTCATATCCCACCACACATCATCACCTTGTTGCGAGTTAACCCGGGTTTCGCCACAGTCTGTGAATCCTGTCCGGCCTTTGGTCACGACCTTCTTCGCACGTTCTTGTCGTATGTGATCCACTTTTCATCACCAATTATCAGCTTCTTCAAAAATGGTTCGGTTTCATTACGTCGTAATAAAGTATCACAAATGAGTACCTACACGTTTCATTAGGTTGAGGTACGTAAATATCGAGCTTTTTTGTGTATTCGGTTTTTTTCAAGTGAGCCAAACTGTTTTGTGGTCAATTCCCAGTTTTTCAGCTACGTCGTAATTACTGATATGCCGAGTTTTCTCTACTTTTTCAAAAATGGCATCCATTTTATCCGTAATAGGGCGACCAGAGCGACGAGCATCTTTGATATCAAATTTTCCGGATTGAAAACGCTTTAACCAAATTTGTGCTCTCACTGACACTGCACTAGGTCCATAAACATAAAATTTTAAAATGTATCGAATTTTTTAATTAGATTCAATCATCTTGACAATACGAAACATAAACAAAACTCACACATTTTCCTAATTTGAATTTGGAATTATCTTCTCTTAAAATTTAAACTTTTAATGATACCATTGATCGGAGCTTCTTTGGTAAAAGCCTCATCCAGCTTTATCCAATCCTTTCGTTTATCGCTTTAAAATTTTCAATATATCTGTTTCTACAGCACCCTCTTCTCCTTCTTTACTTTCCCCCTTTGGTCCTTTACTTTCCTCAGTACTTTTGTCTTTTGCGTTACTTAACATGCATTATTGAACACGGTACGAAACAATAATTGAAAGTATACTTAGTAACATTTAGAATATCAGGGAATAATTAATTAATGTTTCAAAGAGAACTCTCGAAATGTAATATTATTCAACTCTATACAACTCCCGCGGTGTCACAATATACAATTGTATTTTCAATTGTCAAAACAATGAACATCCGACCACATGCAACGCAAACCGTTCGCTGTGAATTGTGAAACTATTTTGTATTGGTGTATAAATTGTATGAAATATAGTCCTCAAAGCATCGTGATATGTCACACACCCTTTGGAGAAAATTAAAAAGATTGTAGAGTAAATTTTTGGGAAAAACCGTATTAGGAAAATGTTTCCAGCCCTTTTAATAACTCCCAGCAAAAAAACTGATGAAAGCGTTCGTATAAGGGTTTTGGTTACACGGTTGTTTTACAATGGTTTCTTTTCCCCATTGTTGGGTTTCGATGGTCCTGATTTGATTTTTGATAAAAAAAATATTAAGAAACAGTTCTTTTATCCATCACCGAAACCTCATCAGCTTGTTGAAAACCTTCACAATTGAAGCTTAGAGATAACAGGCACAGGTGCAGGCCTGCTTTACGTGGCCGTTCGATGTACGAGTGTGTTTAAACACTGTCATTTTTTTCACTTAGGCTTACGTATTAATTTTTTGTCACGGGGACAAGGGGAATTTTAGTTACATAAACAATAATATTTTAATACACAAAGTCTGTGTAAAATTCCATTCACGTTTCGAAATAGATCTTTTTCTATTTAAAAAATAAATTCGAAAACTACAATACAAAAGCGAGATTATGAGCTTGGAAACAGAAACAATACCGGGAACATAGTTAGGTAGATCCTTTCCTTTTTATGTAACATTAAATAGAATTTACGAGTCGACGCATACGTAAACCGTAAATCTAACAGTAATTGTACAGTTAAATTTACAGCTGTTGTGGATACGTTACTATAATGTTAGGAATTACCTTTCCCGGGGCGCCTATGCTCCTTTATTTCACTCTTCAAAACCCCAAAGATCTCATTTACATACACTCTGCTGACCCAACGACTATAAAACCCTTTTTATTGCATGAATAAAGATTTTCAGTTTCAATTGACAATACGGTTGCGTGGAATAGTGTCGTGGAGTACGGATTTTATTATTAAATCACTGATTTCGTAAAGTTCATCATGGCACCTTTCTAATAGACTCAAAACTAAAATTATTGGCCCCAAATTGATTATTTATGAATGAAAATGTTTGTTACAATTAAATACTAGATAGGAATTGCTAGCAAACAGCAATTTAAATCACAAAACAAGTATCAGATTGGTGCTATCAGAGGCAATAAAGAGAAAAACATTTTCCATTTGAATGAAGCCGATAAAAATCCGCTGATCATCGACAACGTTCGGCCCGCTAAGTTAACGACTGGGCGTGGCTAAAACACAGCCTAAAGGAATCGACACATTATCAGACAGTTTTCCAATGGTATTGCAACCTTGAATTTAACGAACAGATGTCAATTATTGGATACCGATTATTATGATCTCACTATTTTGAATTTATAGAGTGATTTTTAGAGCGTAATTTCTATTTTGCGTAAAGAAGCGTGATAAAAATTACGTTTTACAATAAAAACTTTACCTGCTTCAATGTGACTCTTAAATTAATAGATACTGTGCGACGATTTAGGAAATCCAAAATTAGCTAAAATAATCCTTGGTTCGTACAAGTATTAAAAATTTCTCTATTTCCAAATAAAAAATGCAATACATTTTCAGCCAGACCAATTAAAATCAAATGAATGGAATGTTAGAGTATGAAGCATTTCTGAGCTATATAAAAGGTAATTAAATTTTATGATAAAAATGTAGGCTAAAGATATTTGGACTAGAAGCATAATTTTGAATAAATTTCAATCATTATTAAATTATGATAAAACATAAATGTCCAAAAGCTTCAGCAGGGTTTTGATTTGTGAAGAAGATAGTTTTTATCGTTTTTTTTAAATTAAGATATCTTTTCCGATTAAAAAACCTTAACGAGAAAAGATAACGAATCCACAGGTAAGGTGGGCTCAGGGCGAACACAAGTCATTAAGGTGAACAATCGAACCAACATCGAATTAGAGATTAAGAAGCTATTTCTATTTACCGATTCACACTTCGTTTAGTTAGCGAACTCCGATAAAACAAACTAAAAATCGCGATTTTGCGTTTAGAATATCATATATAGAAGAGTAGACCTTTATTAAAAATGATACAGTCCAGTTACTCTGTACAACCATGTCCATTTTAGTGGTTGACTCAAAAAAATTTGGTAACAACGTAACCTAATCCACGTTGTTACCATTTTCTTTTTCCGTAGGTAACTTTAATATACGTGGCATGAAAACTCAAACCTGAAATTGGAATCGATATTGCTATTGTTACTGTATTAACATGCGTTACAATGAGAGTAATTTTTTTAATTTTTGATTTATAAAGTGGTTAACATTTATTTGATACAATTAGTTTTATACTTAAGTTCCAATAGTTACTTTTTCAGCCCAGGTCATTATGTGATAATGAGCTTTTAAAATGCTATCAATATAAAACACATTTACTTTAAATAGATATAAATAAGTTATTGACGTACACAATTACAATTAATTATATTTAACGTATATCATAAATGTATTAAATTTTTAGCTTAAAAGTAGTCGAAATACTTTTTTTGTACGATAGCTGTTTTTTGGACCGATAAACCGATTTTATTGTCTCCACCATCACGAGAAGCCCTTATCTTTTATTGTCGGCCCGGACATTAGCAATATACCTGTTAATTTATAGTAAGGAGAAATGCGAGGGAACTAAAGGAAAGCTTTGGAAATACCAGCTTTTTAGAGCTTTCCTTTTTTAACAGTCGTATTTTTACGATTTTCGTCATGATTAATCCTAATATAAATGTCAAACTTATTTCAACTTTTACAAGCGTTCTCGTTCCACAGATTAAGGATCCGGATTTTTCATAACCTCCTTTACATTTTTGTAGTGTGGCGTCTTGTCGTACTGTTTAATAAACTGTTTTGTAATTAAACATCGTTTTTTTTAATAATAAATAAATAGAATGGGATGCAAAATGCCCAGCCCCGTTGCCCCTTTTCTAAGAAAAATGCTCTCCGTTGATATAAAGCCTTTAACGGCTTTTAAAAAAGCATAATGCCAACATCGCATGGGTACTGTATACGTTTATCTTAAGAACCCTTAGTCCACTTAGTTAGAGTTTAGATTTAAAAACAGATTAAGGTAAGCCAAGGTAATAGTTTTACTAAGGTTAATAATCAATATTATCTTTACCCAACGGCGGTAAAAGTTACCGCCTGTTAACTTGCGCTTGTGTAGGCTTTCGGGATTTCCCTAATGCCTCGTACGAATGTTGCTTTTATAAAGTGCTCGGAAAAAAGCTAATTCGAATACTTCAAAATGGTAATAATGTGATACAAGTTATCATAATTAAATATTTATTATTCTCCCATGTCTAAAAAATTGATATCCTTTTTTATATAATTGTCACTGTTGATCTTCCTCAGGTTACTGATACATTCTTTCAGATACATGCTGGTTTTCTTCACTGTATTAATTTAAGAAATCAAAATCACTGTTCCCATCCGTGGTACAAATATATGACTGCGTTAGTATTCTCAGACTGTTACTGTATGTAACTCTCTATGTATACCAGTTAGATTCTTAGAATTCTAGAAAATGTATAATAAAAATACGCTTCAAGAAATCTCATTAACCACTAATACTTATCGTCCTCTTTAGTGAGAAAAACAATTAAACTTTGTCCGTTTTCCTTATTTCTAAATATAGAGCTACGGGAAGAGATTACGTATATCTCCGTTTTATATTATTTTTCATCGAATAAGATCCTTACGTTTTATTAGACCAAAAAGTTAAATAAACCAAATTAAGTCTGTTTTAGATAGTCGTGATATCTATTAAACGTACGTACATAACAAGCTATTTTAATAATATTTAAAACTTTGCCATAATTCCTTAATTCAAAAGTGTAAGTGTCTAAAAACCACTGTTATCAGGGTATGATGGAAACTTGTACCCTTATGTCAGTTTATTCCGTTTCCCAAATGTTTTTGGCATCTATAGCTTCTACACAGCAATTAAAAAGTAACACAAAAATTATTCCCAAATCAAAATATCAGCAAATAATAATAATAATTAAAGCATCTGGAAGCAACACTATTTAACAAAAATTACATTTACCTACTAATTAGTTTTGTTTAAATTACAAAACAAGTATTTAGGAGTGTTGGCCTTCTGCAACCAGCTCTCTATCTTAAGTATTTCTATACCAACCTTCCCCACCAACATGTAAAAGGGCGACATCTCTTTCTTTTTCTTGGTGGACCTATTCACCTTGTTACCCCTTTTGTCCATTTTCATTTCATGCTAGCGGTGTGGCCGGCCCATTTCCACTTAAGTTTTTTGCAATAGCAGTGCATCAATACTTTTTACTTTCTTTTCTACTTCTGTTTTTCTTATACTTATAGTATCTATAATTTATATAAATGTAGGCATAACCTATCGTTTCTCCAAATAGATATGGGATTGACATATAGTATCTGTTTCACTTTTACTGGTTTTTTTTTTGTATTGACACGTTGAAAAATTTATAAGTAACTGTAAATAGATATCCAAACCAGAATCTCCGAGTCAAATACAATTGCCACGATGGAGGCTGTGTTATTAGAATATATGGTATCCAGATATGGTATATTTTGGTCTAATGATTATTCCATTAAATTCCAAATAGAAACGACCTACACATACATAACAACATACTATTACGAAATCGTAGTTGGTCGTTACAAATATATACAAATATGCATTATTTACTAACTAATTATCAATAAGTTTTGTATACTTGTGGTACATTCAAGACTATTATGTCGTCACAAGTCACTGTGAACATCACTAATTAAGAATACGAAATTTAACTGTTACAGTTCCTACTTCTATTCAAGTGCTTTTATAGTTATGCAATGCTTTATAGAACCTATGAAAGAATATTAGACTTTAACCTCAATCAAGGAAACCCTACTCGTTGCGCTCATGGAATATATTTTCAAATAAAACGAATTGAAATTGGTTTTCAAATAAAATTATTAACGAGTCTGCAAAAAACAAAACTGCAACCGAGATCTTGGTTACGATATTATTTGAATTTTCATTCCTACAAAGAAATCAAAGAAAGCCACTTTCAGACATTTGGTTGACTTGCGAAAACATTTTTAGGTGTACAAAATAAAATCAAATAAAAATCCGGTTGTACTTCACCTATATTATCCCTGGCCATGGCCTCGGATTTATGTATCTATATTCTTGATAATTCATTGTTTATATGCCCAACAGCCGTCTTCGATTATTGGGTCTAAGACATAATGGTTTATTTATTTTACCGAACGATCAAGTTTTAATTTCACAACAACAACAAAATTCGTCGGTGCATAGTTGTGATTTGCACGCACGCCTTGGAGTCCTTCCTAGGTCAACTGTGTTCTACTAAACATGTACATAAAAACATAATTCGAAAGTCGAGTCTTTCATATTAATGACACTTAAGCCTTTGTTAAATGAAATGGCCAATCCTGACAAATTATTTGAAACAGATTGACATCCGATAACCACCGCATTTTATTGTTGTAATAAATAGGTATCAAAAACTGATGGGCAATATTTAGCGGGGTTGATGCATTGATAAATTGCCGCCCCATTACTGTGATGAATCCTTCAAATCGCTGGAGTATTTAGATAATTTTCAGTATTTTCTGGTCACGTTTATTCTGTCATTTTTTATCTTCGCTAGTTTATCATGATTTGTAAGGTTTTAAAATTGTACGGTAGTTGAGGAAATTTTATGACTTGCAAGAAAACGGTTTTACGTAAGCCAGTGGAAGTTCACTTGACGCTGCAAATAATAATTTTATTTCAAGTTTCGCCATTACTGCATGTACTGCACGAATTGATTAATATGTAATTGAATTTAAAGCTTATAATAAATTTTTTTTCACAATATTATAGTTATGGATATTGATAGTGAGCGAGAGTGTTTTCCTTTTAAAAGGTGTGTCATTGGATTTCATTTTAGGTTTCAGGTGAAAGATATTATTGTAATACCCGGTAGACTTTTTTCAATAAATAAGCTAACTTGATTATAATGTCAACTACTTAACTCAATAGTAATTTGTGGTATATTTACGCCACTCTTTTATTACACTTTAAGTTAAGAATATTTGTCTCAAGATTACCACCTAACTAAATTTATTTTTATAAACATACTAAAATTTAACAAAATTCAAAATATAGAACAAAATTCACATCTCATCTTCATTAATATACTGGCAAACTCAGGCTGGAACGATATAACGCATTTTACAGGCATTCTGAAGGAGCTTTTGCAAAATTCGAAACAAGTTGAGCTTGATAAACGTATCCGCCCGTAAGCTGGGTATAGTTATAAAATTTCCGAGTTTCTCGTTCAAATGAAACCAGGTGGATCCATTTATAATAAATTCTGTAGCTAGAGTAACGCTGTAACTAAAAATGTGTGTATAAACAGAAACTATCGTAAAACTTGAAATCTTTAAAAATATACATTCTACATTATACCTAAAGCAAAGAACTGTTATAAAGCTAATTCGTTTATGTAGCAGAGTGCTCTTTTCGTGTCTGTGCTATTACTGTACTATTTTTGTTTAATTTACATCAAATTACAGAGTATAAAAGTACATTAAGCAAACAAACCTACAAATATTATGATTTATCCAGGAGGTATTGACCCTACGTATTTGCTACGAAATACGCTACGCTTTAGCGTAGCATTACTCAAACTAACTGACTGCTCCACGAAACCCTAATCTATTAGAACAATATTTTAATTGCACATAATACATATATAAACAAAACATATTTATTTTGGTCAAACTAGTCAGTATGAATTCATTACGTTAATGAGGCAGTACTAGGATAACCAGATAATTAATTAACTACTTATCTTGTTTTATTAGTATAAAAAATACTATAATATTCAAGAATATATAAGTAATAAAACAGTGAGGTCATTGAAGACGTTTACTGTACTGTACAGACTTATATTAAATTCTTTCTATACAAAATGACTTCATAATGAAATTTTTAACGCTGTTCGGTACACTTTAACATAAAGAAAAAACATTTTATGCAAAAATTGTGAAATGATGTAGTAAAATAAATAGGAATATAATATGGCTAACGTGACTCTATTGAGATTTCGTTATGAGACCTTGCAAAGAAAGGATAATTTGAATTCCTTTCCTTCTACGTATTCGAAAAAAAATTTATTTTTTTAATGTAACGAAATTGAATATTTCAAAATAAACCAATAATAATAACATAAAAGCCGTACAAATGGTTTATAGGTTTACGGTAAGCTCCCGCTCTGAGACTGAAAATCTTCTTCGTAATCCAACAATTGCTTGCAAAATTGTCGCCATTTGTCACTGTCTTTCTCCCATAGGCCGTCATGGGGTTAACTTTTGAATAATCGCAGTTACGGTTTGGAAAAAACGGAAGTCGAATGATAAATTCTATCCCACGAGTTTTAAGTAACCCCTACGCTACTTAAAACTCGTGCAGCGAATTATTAATGAAGCTTTCAGTATATTCTGCTACGCGAAAATACTCTAAAGTTGCCGTAATGGCAGTCAATAGGTAGACAAAGCAGAAAATTGGGTAAACTGACATATCATGACCATATTGACACAATAATATTATTGTAGTTTAGTAATTTTAAGGAGTTTACTCCTCCTAAATGGCTTGACCGAATTTCGTAAATTTTGTGTGCATATCGGTTAGGTCTGCGAATCGGTCAAGATCAATTTATAATCCCCCTAAATGAGGGTGGGTCCACCCCTGAATTTTTATTTTTTGGACAATAAATTTTGTTTTTATTTTTTTATGATACAGCATACAAAAATACATACAACCCCAATTTTCACCCCTCTACGATCAACCCCTATTTTTATTTGTTTAAAAACTTATGAGTTGACTTCTGAGGTTTATATAGATAAAATCACAGAAAAACCTACAAAGTTTACATTCCGGAAAACTGAACAGTCTCTGGGTTTATAGTATTGTCTTTAGTTAACATAGCTTTTACACATTACAAAAAACAATTTTTTAACCGGATTAAAGCTATTTGTATTATTATAAACTTATAATTATTTTATATAATTTTAAATTTAAATTTTTCCGACGTTTTGTGACTGAAGACAAATGGTGTTGAATACTTTTGACATTCAACACCTTATACAGCAAAGTTACGACAATAAATGTGTGCCTGTATCCGTTAAAAGCAAGATTAGTGAACTTATTTGCATTGTGGATGGACTTGGTCAAATGCAACATTAACTCTTTGTTTATTATTGGTTATCAAAAACTTATTTTAGCTTTGATTGAGCTGAGAGCTAAGTCAAAGCAAACACGAAGTTTTGAATATGTACGTACTTATGGTCTTACAAAAAAGTGAAAACAACTTAAGCGAAAAGCAAAGTGGTTTCAGTCGCGATATTTTAATTCCCTGGTTAGTTTTATGTCACGCGTGTTAAGATTATTTAATTAGGGTCTTATCTTATCCCGACACACAAGCAACAGGTACATCGGTGTACTAAAGCGGACATCCATCACAGGATGTATAAGTTAGAATGGGCGCGCGCAGCGTTAGCGGGGAGGGCGCGGCGATCTCGGTCCCAGCGAGCCGGGTACAAGTAATAAGGTTTTACTTACGCGAGTTGCACGATCCAGCTGCAGTCACTATCGTAGCGTGTGAGGCCGCGTGGCTGGGCTACGGCAGACTGTTGCTCCCCGGGCCGCTTCACTTGTTACACCACCCGCCCGCCCTGCGCACCCCTCCGCTCCCGCACCACGTCTCACCCCGCGCCCGCCCAAACAGCTCCACCCGCTCACCAGTATCACGGGTCCTTCACTTCGCAGCGTCCTCACCTTGCCTGGGTCTAGTTACCCACCTACGCTATCTGCCAATTTGAAACGTTTTGAATATAGACTTGACATTTAGAATTTACTGAAGTAAACTAATTTGAAGATTTCAATGGTTACGCTATACGCCACTGCTATATATGTAATGTTTAACAAGGTCTTTTGCTTAAAAATCACTTAACCTTGGATGAGGATAAGGATACAGACAATGCCTCGCCGTCGCCATTGTCACTTTTGTAAATTTAACCACGACTGCATAGGGTTTTTTATCTGATACGAACAATCAATTAAATAGTTAAAGATAAATATTGTCCACATTTATTCAAAGCTCAATACCGAATTTCATTTAAAAACCACAACTTTTAGAAAAAAAGGTGTAATAATAAACTCACGCGTTTAAATTTAATATTGACAAAATACCTATACTTATAGTTTAGTCATGCACGAGCGCTTATAATTCATAGGCGTTGTGTAACCTTAGCTCTTGTATAAGTAGGACACAAAATTCCATTACTGCGATAATGACTCCTACGTCTAGATGAAGAGCAAACATTTGACAATAATGAAAAACTTATATAAAAAATCAAATCTATGTGAAGTCTCATTGCCGTACAATGTGGTAAACGACATTATTGCATCTGTTTCAAAATAAGTATTTTGACATTTAGTAAGAGAACATTTCCCATAGTTAAAGTGATAGACACGTCACTAACAAATAATCAGCTCACTGCAAATGCTATGACTGTCCTTCATATATTTATTTATCTTAATTATTTTATATATCAGTATGGGGTGGAGATCATAGAACTGATTTTCAAGTTTAGTGGCGTGCGAATCTCATCCTTTCGTACATCCATCCCAACATCCCTCGAGTTCGTAAGTTCGATCTCGACTGTGCACCAATGGAATTTCTGTCTATGTGCGCATTTAACTTACTCGTGCTATCAGCGTGTGTGAGGCACAGAAAGCTAATCACCTACTTGTATATTAGGAATAAATGATTACGAAACTCATACACACACTTCTTCTCTTCCGTTCTACGCCTTTGATTTGAGAACTGGCAGTAAATGCAAAATTAGAATCATTTTATGTACAGATCTGTTTTTGACGTTCATAAGTGTACATTGTGTTACGTATATGAATAAATGATTTTTAATTTTAAATACGAAAATCTGAATCCCCGCATTTAGAAGGCTGGGCCATTTTCTATTTTTCATTGTAAGTTATTTTTGGATTTCAACCCACTAAGTTACTACCTACGCGCTATCATGCTAATATTCATGCCAATTATATCAATTACGTACTGAAATGGAACCATACTATAAATAGCCGAACCTGAATATATTTTCTCTTATAAAGATCTCCGATACTCGTGCTTCAAGCGTAAACATCAAGTGAAATCGATCTCCTGAGGAACCGTTCACATCAAGAATTTCTCAGACTGAGTTTTAATTTAGAAATAGGTTTGATTAATTGCTAACATTGATTTGATAAAATTGTGACCTTCTAAGGGAAACGGGCAGATAGATTTCTGTTTATATTGTGATGATATTTATAATCCGATCCGAGATAATCAGCCTTGACTTTGTAGCTCCGAATGGTGATAAAGATCCACAGTTTTAGTGCCATACGATTCCACGGTAGCGGACGCGGAAGCGTTACGCAGTTATACCGAGTATAGTTTTGTTATATTATATAGAAGTTCACAGTATTTAACATACATGCAATAGTTTAAACACCATCTCGAAGGAAATCTTAAAAGCTTGAGGTCACAATATTTAATCAAAGGATACTGTATTTTTTAAAATAAACAACAGATTTCTATACATGAAGAAAAACTATCTTGATGCTTAACTATCAGTTAGCCGTAACAGTAAAGTTTTCGACAATAATATCTTCCAATTGAATTTTTTTACTATTTTAACATTTGAGTAAAATTTGCCATCTAAATTATTTACTGAAATAGTATGTGGTATTTGTTTTTACAACATTGTGAATTCGGATCTATCACAAACTCGATTATAGATTAAATCATTAGAATTAGCAGTTAGAACTTAGATGTACAAACACACAACTTTGACTCAAGCTAAATCCCCGGTTCCCAAATTCAGACATAAATTAATTTCGCTGTTATATTGGGAGCAGTGAATATTAGTTTTGAGACAAAACCCACTATCACGTTCGCTTCCATTTTAATTACTTTCTCTGGGAAAATTGGAATAAAATTTTAATGGGGTTAAACTTTATAATGTACGAGTATATTCGTCATGTCGGCAATGCAACGTTTATTATTTTAACAAGACCTATTAAAACTTCATTTGTATTAATCAGATTAATTTTGTGGTCCTAGTTATGCGGATCTCAACTCTGCAGTCATGTCTTTATTCACGGCTTATTACATCTAGTGCATGGTTTTACATGCTGTGTTAAATATTAAGATGCCGAAACAACGGTCGTATCGTGTGTCGGGAAGCGGATAAGGCTCTGCTGTTACCGTATTCCACCTAGGGGATTTTTGGTGACCTGGTGGACGAGGGTTCCATAAAACCCTAAGATGTGCAATGAATTTCCTCTAGTAAGAAAAATAAGTTTATCAATTAATTTTTCTTTACATTCATTGTAACACTGGCTGTTACGGAAAAGGTAATAATTGTAATGGGCATGGCTCTGACCCATTAATCAAAGTTGATCTTTTTATCTATATATAAAAAAAACTATTTACGGATATACATAGTAAACTTTATTTTAAATGAGTATTCCAAATTATCTTCTCGCAATTATTAAAAAAATCCTTTTCAACTTATAAGGTGGCAAGCTATTTGTAGGAACATGGCCACTTTCCACAGAATTAAAAAATAGGAGCTCAAAATTGGACTTTAGTATTTTAATTAACATTATACGGTATTGTTATATTAATGTATTTAGGTATAACGTCTACATCATTGTTTCTTACCTTGCAAAGTCTAATCCATCCAATTGAATAGATAGCACGTCTGCTTCAAGAACAGGCCATCGATGTATCATCGCAAACAAAACGGCACTTATACCAAAGCCTACAAGTTTAGTTGTTAGAAGAAATAATTGCAGCTAGAATATATTATTTCTTTAACATTTTGTAATATAATTTAATTTTTAATGAAATAATATTTTATATTAGTCCTTAGGTGATTTGCATTAATTATATGTGTTGTTAATACTAAGGCTTTACTTTACTGTATTACGGCGTACGAAGTAGTACGGGACGGCTCAGTACATTTAATTAATTCGATTATTTGCCAGGAACAGTGTTTAATTATTGGCTGTCTGCTCATTTCAATACTTATAATTAAATAAAACAGCTTTAAACGAAAAAGCAACATTGCACACATATAATGTAAGCGATGTATTCGTGTGTAAAGTTAATATGTACTGTTAATACGAGTGTGCTGGATAAAAAAAGTGTATCAGGACACAGTCTTGGATCATGTTGTGAAAACTCTCTGGTCACAAGACTCGAACAACCCAAGCCTGGCTGGAAACCAACGTTCCGGACTTTATAAGAGCTAAAGACCGGCCCTCATCTAACCCATACCTCAACTGTTTAGACTTCAAATTATGGTCAGTTTTAGAGGACATAACCTGCTCTAAACGACACGACGACATAGAGTCTCTTAAAAAATCTTTGTAGTAAGGAGTGGCGAAATTTCTTTTGGAAACAGTGCGTAAATCCATAGATTCGTGGCCAATCATATTAAAGGCCTGTATAAAAGCCAAGGCCATTTCGAATAGACTATTTTTTTATTTTTTGCAGAGACTTTAATAAATATGTAGGTATAAATTTTAATAATATTGCATCACTTCATTAAAATGCATTTTCATGTGTAACAGAACTTATGGCTGGCCTAAGAATATATATTTTCTTAGGAAAATACAGTAAAATGAAAGTACAAAAAGTAAAAAAAAAAACAATTTACAAAAAATCTATTATTTTTTAATCCTAAGTTAACTACAGCTACCGTACTTATAGAATCCAGGACATTGTTTTTCTAGGGGTCTCATTATAACAGCGCGCCGACACATGAAGTGATAATATAAAAATAATAGTATTAAAAATAATTTACTAATACACTACTAGAACATTTTACAAAGCGGATCTACTTTTATATTGAACAATCATGTAATATTTTATATTCCATGGTTTCAAAATCATCATTCGTTTTCAAATGTTTAAATAAATGTATCTAACATTAATCAAATCCTTTGAACCGTTAATAACTATATTAAATCTTGCTGTATTATAAAATATACTATATAAAAATAATAAACCATAATAATAGTATTTTTCAAGAGTTATTAAACAAAATGCAGCAGTGCAGAGCAGAGCAGTGTTGGCCTAGTGGCTTCAGCGTGCGACTCTTATCCCTGAGGTCGTAGGTTCAATCCAATAGATTTTCTTTCTATATGGGCATTTAACATTAGCTCGATCGGTGAAGGAAAACATCGTGAGGAAACCGGCTTGCCTTAGACCCAAAAAATCGACAGCGTGCGTCAGGCACAGAGGGCTGATCACCTACTTGCCTTAGTAATTTAACAAATGATCATGAAACAGATACAGAAATCCGAGGCCAAGACTTAAAAAGGTTGTAACGCCATTGATTTTTTTTTTATTAAACAATATAATCAATTACTTTATGTAACACTTTTATTATTTTATTACCGGTATTAATTTAATTTAACACCTATTTTTACACCACTCTCTCTTCCTTGTCTGCTGTGCACTTTCAATCCGCGTACTTGCCTCTTTTCCTATCAATATACAGAAAACTCCGATTATATAGTAAAGCTGTTTATTATTATATAATACATGGTTCATAATCGATGCCTAGCGGTGTGTAAGCACCTAGAACTGTTTAAGTTCACTGCAAAAGCAGATCATAGCCAAAGCTATGTCTCTGGCAATAAAATATTAGTGGAATTTCTTCAGCAGCAATTTTGCCACTCTGTATAGGATACATGTAATTTGCAATTTTATGATATTTATGGTATAAACGACGATGAAAAATCCCCGACAGCGCGTTTGAGACTGTAAACTGTCCAGAAGTGTGTTTTCCTCTAACATCAGGTTGTATCCTATATAGTATATTACATACAAGTGAAAAAAGCTAGAGATATAGCGTTTGAATACATAATTATATAAAATGCTTTTTTTCTTGGCCTATAAGCGTAAGATTCAGTCTTTAGTATAAAATTGTATGAGCATTGTAGTATGTATGGTTTTTAGATTTTGCGTATTTTTGGAACACGGGCGCAGATAGAATCCAGCGAGACAGTGTTATCGTAATAGTCGCACATGAAGCGAATTTAAACCTCGTGTCATGTGTTCCAACGCTGGTTGTGCATCATTTATATTATCTCGCTTCCGCTTATATGCACGTGTCCAGTCCCTCATACGGTGACAAACATCATCAGGTCACCAGTACGTCTTTTAAGACCAAATTGTCGATGGCACGTGTCTTTGCACAATATTATCAAAAAATCTTGCTCTTCTTCTATAAAAATCTGAACCCAAGAGTAAAGATTGTATTGCAAGGAGTAAAAAAGGATTAAAATATCTAATGTCATAATCTAAAGTAGATTATTAAATTAGTGTGTTAGATTACGGAAATGTCAACATTAGAGTACCTGACATTTCAATGACTGAGATCAACGTGAGACTGTACAAGCAACAAGTTGGATACATTAACACTATATTGTACAGAGAAACGGATATCAGGTCCTGATATCCATAGAATTAATTACGTTGTGCCGATTTCTCCAAAAATTTTAGTACAACACTTCAACATTAACATTAAAGAAAATTAATTAATCAGTCTGCAACTTTTTACTTATTAGTCATTTGAAAAAATAAAATAGACAGTATTTACGAGATGCAACTACTTCTAGGATATGACAATTCGAGCTTTCGTAAACTTTATTGGACCATGCATAAGGATCGCTTAACACCGGAACGTTTTGAAATGTAAAATTTCATGTTAAAATGTGACTTATTATATTCATAGCTTTATCTTTTAACTCCGGCGCCAGTTTTAACCCTTGTATTATTAATTTAACCCTATTAATTACTTGAATAGTATTTCGAAATTCTGAGCCTTATATTTATGTATGTGTTTCGAGATGATTTTCTTTAAGTTGACGGTCAAAAACATGCCAGTTTCCTCACGATGTTTTCCTTCACCGTACAGGCAAGTTTTAATAAAAATCTCTACCAAATGATTCTGCGATATATGCCATTTTCAACAATATATACCGTGGAGGTGAATTAAAGATATTGGTATTTAAATGTCAACAGAAAAAAACTATGTGTCATATAGAATCAAGTAATTTTATCAAGTTTTCCTTATAATAGCTATGTGAATAATACCATGACACGAAAACATTACGTAGGAACATAACTAATGTTTTTATTGTAATCGTGTTCGCTCTACTACGCGTAATAAATCATTATTTCTAATATGCAGGAAAATGTGATCTATAATTAATACTTTAAAACCCACTTTATTAACTATAATCGTTATATTTGGCCAAACCAGTGAGTTAGTTAACTAAAAATACAAGTTCTGCTATATTTTGTACAAATAATTTATATTAAAATTATTTCACATGTCAAAAATATCTGTCTTGTTGTTATGTTAGAGAACTTAATTTGACACTTTTTAAGAGTAGCGGTAGTTAGACAATGTCACAAAAGGTCAACATAATACACAATTTTCTTTGAGAATTTTTGATTATTTAAATTATTACCAAAGTGTATCAGTATTTTCTTGGAAAAACCCAGCATTGCTTAGGCATTAACTGTATCAGAAATAAGGTCATATTAAAACTATTAAGAGACCACGCATGTTAAGGTCCTAATCTAAATATAATTATACCAATTAAAGTTGTTCACTATTATATGCATAACTAGAAGATCTTACTGGAAGATGTCTGTACAGGAATGAAGGAAAGAAAAATGTGGAACAGGTCAGAAAAGTCTAGAATTCTGTTATATATTCGCCCATGAATGAAGGGAATCCGAGGCATTCATTAACATCACGCGAAAGTTAATAGTACTGAAGTCGTATTAATGAATGTTGAATAGAATATAAACTCGGGTCGGCTAGTAAGCTATTTTTCCGGGATTGCTAGTCATTTTAAACGTGTTGATCAGAGCAGCACATTGTTTATTCGTAAGAAATAGTTATTGGTGCAAGAATTCAAGGTCGCCATATTAACATTCCTGTTATGATAAATCAATAAATTATGCAGGTTTTGGTTCCACCTTACTTACATACACGAGTTAAAATGCATATATTGCACCTAGTTTATGTTATGCATATTTTCTATAATGGTTAAAGAATATAAATAAAAGAATAATTCCGCCGTCGCATTCCATTTATTGTATGAAAACAAGAACAGATTTTGAAATAAAATAAGATGAAATAGATTAAAACAGGTAAATGATAAAATTCATTAGTATAATTTTATAATTCATGATTTCATGACAACGAATGCAACCTATCCTCTTAAAGATTAATGGTGTAATGGCGCCACTTGCGATTATATGAGAAGATGTTATTTCTCGACATGAATGATGAATGCTGCTCGAAGGTTAAAACAAAGATGTATTATATCTAGCTTAACAACATAAACCTAAACATAACGTCAAAAGCTCCTTAACTTCCTTTAGATCTGTAATTTCAGGCGCGTCGGCGCAGTAGGGATAAATCTTTCGCATGTGTGGGCGAACCAAAAATTTATTTATTTTATTAGTCCTTTCGCTTTGAAGAGGTCACGCATGAGGCCCTTTAGGTATTTGATCTCACGCTGAAGGTCCGAACACTTGTCGCCGAGTTCTACGTGGCGCTGACGGAGATTTTGCTCCTCGTTGAGGAGGACCTCGATCTCTGCTTTCTTCTTTTGGCGATAGCGGGTTGCCGCGTTCTTGTTTTGCTCCTTTTTCCGCGAGCGGCGATCGTCGACGTTGCGGGTATAGGGCTTTGGGCGGCAGGAGCTCCACTCGTCGTCAGTGGAGCAGGAGCGGGGGGAGGAGGGAGGGGAAGAAGCAGGAGTGGCGCTATCGCCGGATGGAATGGGGGACGTGAGTTGCGCGGCGCGGTGACGAACTAGATCTTCAAGAGCTTGGTATTCATAATCCGGCACTGTCGGCGGGATGGAAACCGGCCATTGATCTTGCTGTGGTAGTGGGGCAGCGCTCTGAGCCTGTTGGGCGTAGCTGAGGAGAAGCTGGGTAGCTGGGCCGGGGGGGCTTTGTGGGGGAGTGAGATGCGTTAGTTCCACAGCGCCGTAGACGGTTTCAAACTCGCGCAATAGATCTTCTGTGGGCTGCGGCGCGATCGGAATAGCAGAGTATGGAGGCACCGCTGCTACTTGAGGCACCTCAACGCGGTCCGGTACTTGGGAGATGTTCTCGAAGATGGGCAGGTCCACCTTCTCTTCCAACCAGTTGGAAAATATGTTTTCTATAAAGAGGAAAGGAAAAATATTAATACATATGCATTAATTTTGATGAGTTAAATTCATTTGTTATTTTTATGAAAATTGTAGATGATCTTTTGGCATCAAAACCGTAAGTACATAAAATGTGTAATCGACATTGATTGAATTTATTACATCCACTGTATTAAATGTTAAAATTACGCAAGTACATCAATTAACGTAAGTATGTAAAAATTTAATATTTTAACTAAATTTTAAAACCTGCAGGAAATATTAAATGTAATAAACACCTGACTTTCAAGGTATTCTTGGATTCAGGCTGTCCGCAAAATTAAGATAAATTAATATAATAAGCAGCGGACTGGCATTTTAACAAAGTCTTTTTGTTAGTTTTAAATGTAATTTTTTCTAACTTAATACTAATAGTATTTTAATGATATACTATCAGTATGATGACTATATCATTGCTAACATGAGTTCGAAAAACGAATTATTTAAAAAAAAAGTATATTTTAAACGGTTTTTAATGGAATTTATTTTCTATACGACATGTGGTTTAGTTAAAGTGCAATTATAGGCGCCAGGCGGTATAGTAATTAGACCCATGCACACGCTGCGCTAGCAAACAAAAAATAATGCAGTCGCAAAAATCGAAACAAACACATAAGTAACAAGACTCTAGATTATTTTTCAACCTTTAAAATGAAACCAAATGTCGTATCGTGTATTTTACTGATTATTGCTGATATTGCATCTGCCTGACAAAGGTTTTTCGACTTAATCGGAAAAAATACTGTGTTTTCATTTGATAAACCAAAGCTGTAATATTACTAGACTACAGGTATTAGTAAAAACGGCAAAATATACCTATTATTATGACTAATGTTTGTTTTGTTTTGAATTAATTTTTTTCTTATTAACGTAAAACTTTCGATCATTCCTTTAATTGGAACCGAGCTTAGGAAGACATACAACTGTAATACAGATATATTTAGTAATTTATAGCGAACTTCCATCACTCCCGTCAACGGCGTTCAATCGATTTTAAGTGATCTTCTTGAAGCACCCAGAATCAATTGATCCTAATTGTCACTACGTCGCACACGCTCATTGGTAGTCAACATGATAACACTATTTTACTGGCCCCGATAAAGTTCAACGGAACGCAATTAAAATTTTGTTTGCACATGTTTAAAGGTCCAAGACGTCATTGGTACTTTGTTAGAACTTATAAATAAAACGGAAAATATCTATGATTCTATTACTAGTTTTAAAACATTTATGGTGATATAGGAAACTTCAAGGTAGGTAGATGTTACAAAAGTGGGGAAAACAAAACAGACAGAGATTAAAATGTTGTATCATATCAGCGTTTTGTTTTCCCATTAAAATGACAAATCTATGATTGTTTAATCGCGTGGGAATGCGATACCAACAATGCTCTTGGGTACTCATATTCCGGTGTCCTATAGAGAACAGTCCAGTATTTTCAGAGTAAATTACCCGGGGTAAGAATGTAAAACAAAAGACTGCACTCGATTGTGATTGGTAAGGTGGACCAACTATACTCATTTACTGAGTTTTGTACGCTTTCTTTGCAAACCGTACTATTTTCAAATCCTGCACTCTGAAAGTAATCATTTGTATATTTTTTATAAAATTTGCTATATTAAGAATGATTAGTGAAGTTTAGAGGATTAATTTGTTTCAAACGGACCCTTCTAATAGTAAAATTTAATGGAAAGAAATTTCTACAGCAGTCGAATTTGTAATGAAGAAAGTAAAAGATTGTTATTAATGACAATTTTCTCTTTGAAAAAATTCGAAGACTAGATTTATATTCAAATGAAGAAATGGAGCGGTGAGAAAATAGAACTTGACAAAAGATGTGTAGAAATCTTTCGGCAATTTAGAGTAGAACATATACCACATGAAAATGAAAATGGTTTAAGGTTTGCTAGAAATTTCCTTATATTGTCCAGGCACTAATGCTGCTGTTGAAAGTGTATTTTGTATTTTCACTAGAGAATGATTATTGGAGCAATGAGAAGTCGCAACTTTCTGTAAATTACATTATCTGCCTATCTTAACATTCAAATATAATGTGCAAAATGAAAGTCGTTCGAATGTGGCTACAATTATTAGACGGACATCCTTATGTAGCAAAAACAATCCACTCCGAAGAAAAATAAAGTTTTATCGTTTTTTTACCTATGAAATGCGTGCTAAGTGTACTCTTTTTGAACAAATAGTTGGTCACCTTATGATTGGTCAAATTGTACGTCCATTAACGCAGCATGCGTATCAATGCGTTGACTAGAGACACTTATAGTAGAGACAGCGTACAATAGTTTCGTCTTTCATGATACATTCTCTCTTGCAATCCAAACTCTATAAATCTAATGAATTTCCGCGAAGAAAATAAAAAATATTTTCTTATCTTGCCAGAGGATTTTGAGAAATGTTTAATATAAATACCAAAATGCGACCTTATCACTACTAAACTTTCAAATTTAATTAATGTTCGTACAGAGATATTCCAGATATTGATTGAATTTATAAAATACATTTATATTTTTTATTAAATATATAGTTGAAACGCATGAAACAACAATTTGTGTTGTGTTAATGTTCGCCGTTTACCTAATGTTATTTAAAGGTTGAAAATTTCTTAGTAACAAGTTGACATAGACTATGCCTGACCTGTGATAAACTTATCGGTGTATTATTAACCTTAAAAATATTTCTTTATAAGTCACCGGGAATAAAATAAAATTGTCAAAATATTACTTGTGTCTGTTCTAACGTCATGTTTACATTAATATTTATAACGATATAATTGTTTAGATCTATTATCCTTATCTACAGTATTTTTATTTAATTGGAAAAGTTTTGTTTAATATTTATTGCTGTGCGCTTAGAAACTAACTCTTTATTATTTGAAGCTAAACCAAAGAAATCTATTACTTAATAAGTGAATACAAATAAACAAGGCAACTGATCTATATCAATGCGCAAGAGTGGAAACAAGTGGGCAATAAGTTGTTTTAATTATTGGGCGAGCGGTGATCGAGGTCGCCTTCGAACTGGTTTTTCATTGGTGGCGACATACGAAACAAGCAGACAATTCTAAGTTAACATAATCTATATATAGCTTTGACATCGGTCCCGCACTTTGTTGATCAACACAATACTTTTACTTAACTATGAAGAGCAAAATTAATCGATATCATTATCTGATACATCCAACCACGCGTAACAAATACAGACCGTAGATTTCGCGCTTTCTGAAGTAGTCCAACCAGTCGTAGGCAATCACGATTGGTAGTTAGAATATACCCGTTACTAACTCGTTTAATAAGCAAACAAATAGTGAAATTATGGATTCCTACTAAGCATCAACCTGCCCCGCATATATATTGTATTTAGCAATAAGATTTCCAATAACCATATTCATAACAAAATAGTCAATAAGCAATAACAAACAAGGTTATAAATAAGAGTAAGATAACATGTTTACAGAATATTGATTGCTAGCTAGGTTTATTTGTTTAACGATAAACCTTCACACTAGCGCGCCCTATTAAAACATTCGTAAGTTTTGATTTGATATAAAGTAAACAACATTTTAATCATCTCTGTGTAAATCGTGCGCTTTGCTTTGATATTTGAGATTACATGTCTATGTATACCTTTGTTTCGGAGAACTAATTCATTGTTAGATCGAGGTTATACATTATGAAAGTTAAGCAAACTAAGTTAAAAACAAAATTATTATGCTTTGCGTGCGACCTGCTTAGTTTAGGATGCAATAAGGATAATTGATATGGATACTGAAGTCTATGTGGAAGTATGTTTACGCAAAAAAGTTAATGTTGTCATTGACTCCAGAGAAATGAGAGCGTAAAGACCTTGGATTGATTTCTTCGTTTCAATGAAAAGACAAAATCAAACAACATTGACATAGTTTGAGATCTAAACACGTACCGGCATACAGATCTGCAAGTGCCATCACGCAGCCGATTTATAGTCCTTTACAAAGTCTTAGTGCTAGAATAATATTGATAATTCTAAGTTTATATGGGCAGTGCTTTGCAAAATCTGAGTTCCTCGTGTTGCGAGCGGGTGTCGTCGTGAACGGTATGTATCGGTCACAATCACCTAACGTCTTTTAACAAGTTTCTGTGAATTGAACACTATCTCCTTATTCCATATGCAGCGATAGTGGTACTTCATTCTAACGGCGTCCAGGCGGCTCATGGGCGGTGGCAGGCATAAGTCGCGAGCCGAGCGCGAGCGCCCAAAATTTACTTCTCGAATAGAATTTATTGTCACGGACAAATAACTAGTAAACGCGGCGCGATACACGCTACAACTGAGTGCGCGCGAGTGTGCAATGTCAACTTCGCTGTACGCCTTTCCCCTCCACACCACTTGGGCCAGTTCAATTATCAATATTCAATTTAAACGAACCACTGCATCTAACTTGACAGCCATTGCGTCGTTTTATTGTTTTCGAATTCCAAATCATTTCAAAACTATCTTACACATTGCACAAATTCCGTCTATATTCCGACAAGCCGAAGATAGGCTGTGACTTAAAACGTAAAATATATTTCATCAACAGCAATGTTAAATCCAAAAGATAGTAAAAACTAAAATACACGCATTTCGCTTAAGAAATGTCATAATTGATCAGAGGTTAAATGCTAACAAAAAGCTGGATAAGAAAAGTAGATATATAACTTGGCGGGCATAACTTCATATTTGAAATCAACTTTCTACTTTAACAGACCTTCACTTGACTATGGAAACAAAGGTATATATATTCAGAAGTCCTACTTTCGTAAATATTTAGTTTATATTAAAATGTCATTTAAATTAGATAGAAAAGCCATGATTAATTTAGTTACTTTAGAATTTTTTGTCAAGATAACACAAACTTGATAATAGCCTAAACGGAAAACGATCCAGCAACATTTTGTTATGATTAGGAGTTTGTTTTCGAATTATTAAGTATCAGTCGCGTCCTACAGGTATATATTTAGCACAGGCTTTAAGAAAAATACATTAAAGCTAAGATTCAGAAACCAAGACTGCGGTAAATCTCGGATAGGAACCTCACCCTAAAAATCGTGTACCCTAAAGATAAAAAATTAAATGCGACAAATTAATATAACAGCTTGGCCACGTCCTCGACCATATTAAATACAAGAGGTGAACGTTATGACCTCTGTTAGGATATATCGTCAATAAAGGCAATTTTATCAATTTCCAATTTCTATAGCTTCAGTAGTTTCTAATAATGTCAATAGATGGCGTTCATGAACAGTTATTAAAAGTTACAATACCCAATAACTCACATACATTACTACATACAAGGAATAAACGATAATACTAGTTTTTGAGTTGCAACGGATTCTCTTTAGAAATATTTAAAATAATAAGAAAATATGCAGTTAAATTATAAACGGTTGTGTTTTAATACATGAAAATATATATTTTATTTCACGAAGAAAGAGTCGGAGGAGTTCGTAACTGATCACCCATAACGCAGGAATGTCCCTAGTGTGGGGACCGCCGTCTGTATGATAAAGTATCATAAAATTGTGGCATTTTTAAATAAATAAAAAAAAGATCATTCACGTCTGACGGAAAACTTTAGCTGTAAGTTTAATTAAAGTAGTGATAAAAACATTATCAAAACAGATAAATCGTCGAATACTTTGACTTCTAGACACGCCTCTGTCAAGTGATCAGGGGTGTGTCATTACAGCTAACCTAGTCGAATCTGGTTATAACTAGACCTATTGAATTATCAGTAAAATAATACGTAGTTAAAAATGGAACTTTGATTTAAGAACATAGCTCTCTGCGTCTCTAATTTGCAAATCGTTTATAGAGGATCTGCGTAGGATTGGTCTGAGGACTACACGTACTTAGCTTAGAATATAATGACTTAAGCGTAATCCGGAGCCAAATCTACGTACGCAATACTTCAGTTTAGAACAGAGAAAAAGTATCATTGCACGTTCGCGTAACTCCAGTGGGCAATCATATTTGTTTAATTATGTAATTTCACATGCTTTTATTTAATTAATTATTTTACTTTATAAATTCAATTCCGAATGAAATTCGATTGGAATCGAACTAATTACGTAGGGGTACATTGTACGTGCAGTGCATTAGACTGTTTCTGGCATAGCCGATTTGGTTTTATTATTTAACATATTTTGTAGTTGACATTTAGCCGACAAAAAACTGCATAAAATTCATTGGAACGTGCTCGACAACGAACCTAACAAAAATTAACATACTTTTTGTTTGAATTCTGTAAGCCGATGTCTATGTCACTATCAAGCGTTAAAAAGAGAGGCGGAAATTTTCTTGCCAGTTTTTCTTGCTGTCTGCGAACTGGTAGTAAATTTAAAATTAATTTAACTTCTTTTCTGACTTTTATAAATGTACTTGTTTACCTATATGAATAAAGTTATTGAGTTTGAGTTGCCCAATCATAGTATTAGTAGTTCGTAGAAACCCTTAACGATATATATCGCCTCACTGTAGAGATGAAATACTGAAATTATTATTATACTGGTATTGTTTTATGTGGTTGGAGGCTGCACAGATTGGGTATAAACAAAGAAATTGTTAGATTGTCTAAGGCGAAAACGTGAAACACAACCGACGAAGCCTAATAAAACTATTCGAGGTTAATATGTCGGAGATGTTTATCAGTCAAAAAATTTATTTTTACATTATTTCATGATGACGATTTACATAACTGATTTCGTTTCTTAATTAGCTATATGACAAAACATTGATTGAAATATTGTTAATTGTTGACTATTCAATGTTTATTGGATAAAAAATGATCAATTCTGCCATCGGGCCATGACCTAAACATACATAGATTATGTATAATGAAACGTTCGTTTTTACTTATTGTACGCGCTCACACATTCGTTAAACCATCCCATCATACCGCAAGAGCCGAGTTAACTTCTCAATTGTCAAATAATTTAATGCAATGACATCTATGAAGTGTCAATTAAGATAAAGATGAAAATGTTATAACATCAAGATATAATAATTTACTCTATACATCTTAATGGTTGATAAACAACTAGACCTTTATCCATTTAGTTTTAAACGACTCCTTTTTCTTAACAATATTTTTTATTGAGTCCGAACAAAGAGTTTATAAATCGAATTATTACTATTACAACTTTAATAGAAAGCATTACAATGTTTTGTTTCCCTTGTCTAATTTCTTAACACGCAACGTTTTTTAATGGAATGAATTCGTAATCGAGTGAATATTTCCTACTTTGAAATAAAGCCTTATACCGAAAATTGCTTTTCTTCATTATTGAAATTTATTCTGAATGACGATATCAGCTGCTGATTATTGCAAAAAAAAATATATAAATATATACAATTTGTTAGGGATTATCTATAATATTTGACAGCATTACGAATTGTCCAGTTTCTGTTATATTTTAGCCGATAAATGCCTTTAAACTTGTGTTAAAATATTTTTACCCATAAACCGAATTCAGCGGTGAGGTGTTCAAACAAATCACAACCTCGTACTCTTGTGTTGCAGTTGTTTTAGATGAAATGTGTAGTATTATTCGTTAAATTAAGATTAATTTTAAATGGACGTTATAATAGGTGTAATGAATGTCTTGATAATTTTTATATTTACGGTAGGAAATAAATAATTGAGTGGCGATACGAAGGAAGAGACTGGCTGCCCACAGCACTGGCAATCCTAGTGTGGGGGCCCGTGCACTATACTTTATCTAAATATCCTGTTTATTGTGTATAATAAAGTTTTTCTTTCTTTCTATTAGTAAGAAATTTTTAAACATTGTTTCGAGATTGAATTGACGCAGTTGTTTGTTGAGATGTGTCTAAAAAACTAGTAAGGCATATTTTAACGGTACAGGGGCGCTAAAACGCGTTTTGGACCATGGACTCAGAAGATTAATAATCTATATCATTGAATTTTTTAAGAAAGTAGAAGCCTTCTGAAATTGACACGTGTTGTCCATTTTGTCTTAGGCGCCATATTCGCTAATTCACGATTCTGAATCTTGACTCTCTTACATCAAATACAATGAATGATATATGGCATCTGTTTCTGACATACAGGAATCTTACTTAGCCCAGTCTCGTCCCTTAAACATATACCGTGCCAGTTTGCTCACTATGACTTTTAGCTTTAAGCGTTAAGACAGAAATAAAAATATGTTAATTTAATGTATTTTTTTACTTTAATTATTTATGGATACTATTTAAATTTACCAAGCATTTTATTATACGATATTGTTTTGGTGAAAGTTTATTGATATAGATATTGACGCCAGCGCATATAGTGTGTGACTGAGGGGTGTGTCCGAGTAATCTTTATTGTAATGTATCAATGAAGTAAGGATTTTTAGTATTCTGCAAAGATTAACATTACTAAATTACCGCAAAGCACCGTTAGTAAGCCAAAAATCCCTAAAATACTATTCGTCTCCCTCGTCTAAATTGTTTGTGCCAACGAAAACAGAGATACAATATAGAGTTGATTATAAATAAAAGGTTAGTATATGCTTTCTTTCTCAACGAGCGATAAAAAATATAATTAACATATTAATGAATGCTGGTTATTGATTTATAGCGGCAAGGGAATGCCGTTATTCCGAAACAGAATGAACGCAACCATATTTATAGCACCATTGCGTTTTCGAGATTTTGGGCTCAATTCACAAATATTGCTCATATCTATATCCCGAACTTGGTATTTGTATCTCATAAATAGATACAAATATATCGTTAGATAAGTTGATCGTATAAGGGTAAGTGATGGATCAAAAAAGATATTATTTCACTATTAACCCGAATAAGTATACGTTTTTGTTATAATTGTATAAGTTTCTTCGCTTATATTGTGTAATAGTTATTTAGGCTTTATAATTTTATCAATTTTGTATTATATTGGCTAAATACTACTAAATCTCAGTGTTTTTAAATTTTTCCTCTAATTTATTAAATTTCAACGAACCTATTTAGTACAGTATAAATAATAATTATACAAAATCAACTAACCTTGTTTACATTGTGTTTCGAGCTGCTGCAAAAGATCGCTCGCCAACTCCGCTTGTGTGGGCTTGGATTCGGATGGTGATGGCGGATACAAGGTGTTAGACACGTCATCCGTTAAGTAACCGCTGGGCTCGAATTTGGTACCAGCGCCGAAGTTCTTTAACAGATCTGCGAACAATATATTTTTCTAGAACTCTCTTTACAATCGCCAAAGAAAATCGCGTAGCCTCGGAGTATAAATAAAGAATTTTGTTATATTTTTCCGAGGAGTTCGTTGCATAATAATTAATTTAATTATAACGTTATTTTTAAAAATCGTTGTTATAAAAATACGTATACCAATAACCTTACTTTGAAATAATGACAGCTGAAAATCCCTGCACAGGTAGCACATGCCGTTATTTTTTAAACAACACATTTCGTCCATAAATTGAATGAAACAAGTGAATAACACTAGAAAGAATAGTAATTAGAGCGATAAAAACGAATTGTGAGAATATATCAGAGAAGCTTCAAGGTAAGCTTAGATAAGTGGAATACTAAATACAGCGGGACGACCGAAGACGTCAATATATATATGAACGATATCTGTCATACGACATTACGTCAAAGAACGCCCAGATGTAGCGATGCTTTTAACATTAACTGATAACAAAACAATAACTACGAAATTATCCAACGGTTTGTTAAAATTATCACGAGTTACAATCCTATACAAATAATTTCCATGTGATATTTGACGTAATTTGTAGGAATATTCTGATTATTTATTTATTAGGTCACGAACTTGTTGAATTCCTATAAAATTTGTTGATAAATTTATTGAATCCATTTAGCTTTTGTAACAAATGGGATGTCATATTAGCGTTCTGTAATGTTCATACGGTGCGGAATCGTCACGTTAGACTAGTCACAAAATTAGTCTAGTAGTTTTTGTGTGTTAATTTAATTTGTATAATATATTTGCGTGGCTCAATGTTTAGGATAAAATGCTATATAATTTTAATTTCGCATAATATCAGTACAGGTAGTAAAAGATATTAGAATTAATTGAAATATAATAATAAATAAATAACGAGTTCTTTTTTATGGTTAGTGCTAAACGACACCCTTGAATCTTAACGGTTGCGCTCATTTGAAACTTGACTTTTTAAACTACTGGAAATTACTTGTGTACCAACCAATGTCATAGAGATATGTATTATATACAATAATATTTATAGCAAGAATTTTTGGAAGGACTATCTTTCCAAAAAAGCTGCCCGACACAGTCTCCATGTAATTTGTGTAAGGGAAATATAATTATTAAATATATATCATAAAATAGTAACAAACTTGATTTTTGTATAAATCATAACATATTGATAGTTTTTGTAGAAAATTAAAGGCTTTTTTATATTATAGTCAGATAATTTAACTATACATTTTTAATCGCTACCCATTAACACCCGCAGAGGTGCATATACAAGTGCGTAGCTGACTTAAGTGCCAACTTGTCTTCGGAAATGTCACAAACGATAGCCTCTTCCATTAAGTGGTTGAGATCGGCAGCAACAAAACTACTAGTTTTAAGGCTACATATTATGCGCTAAAGAATCTTAAAACACTAATATATGCGAGAGAATGTATTGTTATTTTTTAGTAATAGATTAATAAAATGCATTTTTTCAGTACTATCATAATGCCGTAAGACATACCTAAACAAAACCTGCGTTATCATTATTAATACCAAAGACAAACTCTCATTAGTTAAATTACAAACCGTAACAATTAAGTTTATATCAATAACGCTACACTACAAGCAAAAAAGTCCCACCTAGATTACAAAATATAATTGAAAACAAGAAATTATTAGTCAATAATTATTACTGTCAGTGCATTGGAAACAAGATAAGCAAATGGAAAACATTTAAGATATCGAATCGAAAACATGAGCAGAGGGGCCAAACAAATATGTATGTTTTCGAAGGAGTACTGACGTCATACTCTTTAACACAAACAATCTTCCACGAATCACTCGCCGAGTTAATGATAATCAAGACACACCCACGTTTCAGCATAGCAACTTGTATGAAACATTCAAACCATACCGAGACCTGCGTGATATTGATAATATTTGCACGGAACGATTATATAAATAGAATTATGGAATTTTTTAGCACATCTGTTATCAGATTAAGGTAGAGACGGACATAACTATCGTACTGTTACGCAGCAATGGTAAAACACCTAATAAATAAAGATAATGGCTTGAAAAAATATGTCATCATTGCAGATATTGTTATATCAACAGGATCTTCAACATTTACTGCTGATGGTTCACGACTCTGCCTGAGTATTTTCATTACAATAAGAAATTCAGAAGTTTAGAATTTAAATTTGATCGGATTTAAATTCAATTGCACCGTATCGATGTTGTCGTCAGCGTTGGTCAGTCTAAAGCATTCAATAAATTAGTTTTTTTTTAATATTACTAATAAATTCGTTTTTTTTATATATAAGGGCCCGCTATGAGGACGGGATGGCCTATGGAATTGCTCCAAGTAGTCTATTCTTTTGACTATTGTCTCTCAATATCAAGGTTAGTTTGTGTTTAAGTGGATCAACCAATACACGTGTAATAAAAAAAACGGGGCTAAAGTCCAAGAAGTTTAGTATACACAATAAGAGTATATGGTGTATACTAAACTTCTTGCATTTGGATACGTCAAAAAATTAACTTTATTTACAATGTTATCGTTTTTTCTTAACGGCGATTTGAAAGTTAAAATAAAAACACGACGAACAGAAAGACTATTTATAGAACAAGGTTTTTGTTTAAACGAGAAGGAATTTTTAGGTAATGACAATCAACTAAATTATAGCAAACATTAAATATTATTATCAGTTTCGTGTATATATAATCAGTGATATTCAATTGTGTTTCTGCTTATTAAATAATTAAAACGTTGTTTAACCAAGCATGAGTACTTATAATAAAATACACAAATTTTAAGATAAATATCACATAAACTTCCTGGTATTTGCCAAACTGAATGAATGTATATTGAGAATATGTATACAGTTGAATACTGTACTGTTTTATTCAATATTTCCTAATGTGGGCATGCGCGCTACAGCAATACAAGTAAACTTTAGTACCTATATCTATTAGTGTTAGTGTTCTACAATGCATAGAACACTACGGAAAGCTAAAGCGGAGATTTATCTATATGTCACGATATTTGTCCGCGATGGACGCCTAACCGATTTTAAATTAAATTGGCACACCGTGAGCAGTCTGGTCCAACTTAAGAGATAGGATAGCTTAGATCTTTAATTATAGTCGCAATTTTATTTTATTGCAAATATTTATAATTTGTCTATAATTCATTGACAGTCACAATTACCTGTTAACTCCAAAAGATTCTAACAGATGTCGATACTTTTCGACTGGATTGAGTAAGTAATCAGTAGATGGCACTGCTATGGTAAACCGACAAACGTGTCATATAAGCTAGCTACAATTCAATATCATGATTACCACCTGTTATTGAGGCTAAAGTATAAATTAAATTTATTTTGTAGTAAAAGAAATACCGTGAAATTCAATTATTTTTGGTGTTAACATAGCCAACCACGTGTTACTTAGACCGAAGTGTAAATCAGATTCAAATTATAGTGACGATAATACAGTGAAATTATTCTTTCGTGTCACGGTATTAAGGCTAACTAAAACCATACGATAAACCTCTATGGTGTATTTGCCATCGAATACACTTTCAATCCTATACTCCTTCCTTGACACTCTTGTGAGTGTATATGACGTAGTGGATTTCAAAATATGTATTAATTAGCACATAGCAATAAACACCCTATTACAATTTACAAGAATAACCTTGTGCACAAACTGTTCACTATTAGTGAACAGTTTGTGCACA
The DNA here is from genome assembly GCF_905147105.1 of Pieris brassicae. Lineage (NCBI taxonomy): Eukaryota > Metazoa > Arthropoda > Insecta > Lepidoptera > Pieridae > Pieris > Pieris brassicae. The sequence goes on from NC_059669.1 coordinate 4,801,996, forward strand.
AGAAATGTTACATTTATATTTAATCTTTATTGACTTTACGAAAGCTTTTCTAGTAGTCGTTTGAAATGATGGTCGCAGTCTAACCAAATGAACTTTGTCGGTCGAATGGTTAATGCTCGATCAACGTTAATTTAACTATACAAATTATGAAATAAAACCAAGTGTTGCATCAAATCATTTTTATCGCTGACCCATGAAATGCGATATCGTGCGTTTCCAACACATACGAAAATGTCATAGCAACAAAATTTTTGTGTTTCACTACCTGAATCAGTTTTTTATGTCTGTTTCTGTATGAATTGAAAAAAAAATAGACAGATCAGTACTATACTTAAACACTTTTTACGTTACTATAAAGCTATTTAGTGTTTTAAAATTCGTGTATGCGATAATATTATGAATTTCATCTGGCATTGACCTTGGTCTACTAAGGGTATACATATTGTTCTCACTATAATGTAAGTGCTGAACAGTTTTGGCCTATTGACGTCAGCGAGCGAGTCTCATCCCTGAGGTCGTAGGTTCGATCCCCGGCTGTGCACCAATGGACTTTCTTTCTATGTGCGCATTTAACATTAGCTCGAACGGTGAAGGAAAACAACGTGAAGAAACTGGCTCGTCTTAGACCCAAAAAGTCGACGGCGTGCGTCAGGTACAGAAGGCTGATACCTACTACTACTACTACTACGACCTACTTGCCTATTAGATTAACAAATGATCATAAAACATATACAGAAATCTGAGGCCCAGGCCTAAAAAGGTTGTAGCGCCATTGATTTATTTATATTATAATGTATGTGCGTCTTTCGTTTTCCGGCATGCCTACTGAGGCTAAACGTTTAATTTATTAGTCTCATTAATTCGTTAAAAAAAGATCGAAAAATTTCTTGCCAGTTGCTTTCGCCTTTACTTTCAGGTATAAGATTTTACAGTCAACGTAAACTTAGAACGATTTATTTTTAGTGTACAATGTTAAAGCTCAATTCCAGGCTTCAGCTGCCTTCCATACTTCAAAAAAATATTGGATTTTATCATTTAAAAGTAAGGGCTGAGTGTCGTTTCTGAAGTCTTCGTATATTTTAGATTATAATATCGAGTTTATACCCATAGGACCATCAGTTTCAGTTTGAAAGATTTGATTTGTACAATATTCAGTAACGCACCGCTTAATGTCTATTCCAAGTCTTTAGAACTAATTGAATACTTTTTAAAAGCGTTCCTATTATACGATATTTTTGCTTGTTTAGATAAATTTATCAGTTTTGGGGCTGATTTGATTGTATAACTTCTTTATTTAGAATCGATTGACGCAGTATTTGATAATGGCTAGGATAACGAGGCAATTATTGACCCCTTATCTGTTCATGAGGTGAAGCCGTGGGGGGCCAAGAGTCGTAGACTGTTCAACATAGATTAAAACTCATAATATTTTAAATGATTAACACGCAATAGTTTTATTATACGGAAGTTTTTAATATATCATTATTATATTCATTGTTGCAATTAATTAATTATACAATTATATTTTTTTTTTAAAGTAATTAATAAAAAAAAACAACATTATTTTTTTATTGAACGTACAATTGTTCAAATAAATATTAAACATATAAAAATATCGAGCCTGTATTATGTATATATATACTTTCTAGTATCATAACGTACAAGGGTCAATAATTTGTATTAACGCTATCTAGTGTTGGACATTCTCACTATTTAATTGTAGAGACAATCAGTTCTACTACTAAATAAAAGCAAACTACTTAATGATTAGTACTTAGAATAGTATTCTTAAACAAAAAAAATGTTGGCTATCGTATCTAGAAAAGAATATAATCGAAGTTAATAGTGTCTAGTTTGCCTTTTGTTGCGTAAAATCAAAAAAGTTATATAAAAAAGAAAACATTGATAAAACCCAACTATAATTATTAATAGCAAGTACTTTACAAAACATATAAAGTTAATGATTATATTGAATACTTTATTAATTTGATATAGTGCAAGGGAGCGTAAGAAGTTTGGGGGGGGAATGTTACGATGCGAGGGGGTATTGAATTACGCGTTCTTGTTAATATTATTTTCCACTTTCCAGGACCTTACACCACACAATGGTAAGTTTTAGGTATAAACAGTCATTGGGGGTGGTCACGAAACGTTTTACTATTGGATACAGAAAACGTTACGGCACGTGCCATGGAGGGGGGGGGGGGGGATAAAAAAATTCCAAAAATTGTGTGACGTAATACTTGAACGCTCCCTAATCTAAAAATCATTAATCCGATGAACGTTGATCAGAAAGAGTTCGCGTAAATTTATCACCAAATTTTGCTTCTATTTATTTAAAACACTGAACATGACTTTAAAAATGAAAATTTTACGGTGATCGCAACTTCCTATCAATAGACCGCATTAAGTACTGATGTTCTAGTATAATCATGATAGTATATCATATAGCAATATGAGATTATCGCTATTCATGCTCTTTATACTTTTTTTCCTTTCCTATTCATTATACAGTTTCTTGGTTTCTTATCGAAGAACGTAAAGTAAAGTATTGTTTAATTAAATTGAGATATTTTTTATTGGTTCGAGGTTTACCGGGACCCGAATCTTATGGCAAAGAGTCTAGAAGTAGCATCACTCAGGCCCGATACGCCGGAGAGATTCTTTAACCTGGTATTTACTGGCCAAGTAATGTGTGACAACGTGGCTTTCCAGAGTGAGGTGCACATGGACTTTACCTCGGGGATGGAGTACCTAAGGGTGTAATGAGAAGGAAATTTGCCTCGAACATCTCGAAGGCTGGTAAAACTTTCTTAAAACTATTTCTTTTTATATTAATTTAGTAAAAATTAAAATGTTATTTCATTAAGAAGAATGGTGGTGACGAATAGCTGTAATAGATCTCAAAAACTGACGACTGCGAAACGAAACAAAAGACTGCGGATCACTCGGCCCTATAGTAGTGAGTCAAAATTGCTCAGCAAGATAAATAATAATATAATTAACAATTAATACAATGCATCGTCAGGCCAATAATACCGGCCCTAGAAGATTTTTTTTCGATTTAAATAAAGCTTTATTATTACAAAAATTAATAACAAATATTACATAAATAGCAAGTGTAAATTTTATTTTTTTATTAATCATTAATCATCACGTAACATAAAGTCTATAGGTATTTGGAACTAAAATGGTGATATGAGCGACACAATGTACGCTAAAAATTACCATTACGCTTTTGTTTTTAGTTTTTAGTAATAACTTTATAAATTAAGTGGGTACAATGAAACATATTAACAACGAAACCGGTAATCTATTTATAAATAATTGTATATTCTATACACACCGTCATCATGTTGGAAGAGATCTACTTCGAGCAGCAAAGACTTTTCATTACATGTTAGAAGGCCGTCGGCCGAAGCCAAAGACCAATCCCATTCGCTCGTACTCATCATTGTTGAGGTTACGTTTCTGAAATTCATACATTTTCATATTAATTAAGTATATATGATAGCCGTATTAGGTAACACGCGCAGACCTATCCAAGTAGTAAAGCGGGAGGCATTAAACCAAGAGATCGAGTTCATGTATTACATACAAAACGCGCAATTAACAAAAAAACAGATGAAAAAACGTAGACAATAAAAACATCTAAAGGCAAAAATCGACGAAGTGTCAGGAATGCCACATGCTCAATAACGCCATGGAACTTCATGCATAAGAAAAGTATGCATCTATATTACTCATGATTTTACGTTAGTATAATAGAACCAAGATTTTATTTACACAGTATTTTTAATACAAACTCAATTGTTTTACAAATATCATATGTAAATGTAATTTCATTGGATGTTACTTTTTTTGTAGAAGTGAATACATCTAAGGTTGCAAGGTATTAATTTACAATGTATATCTCATTGTCTTTATACATAACTCAGCAATCTTATTTAAAGAAGAAACAAGTTTCTGAGGTAATACTTTATTTACGTAAGTAGTCTTTGAAATAGTAATTCATATTCAGTTACTTGTTAACTTATTTTTTTATAGTAACTTCTAGAATGTCCTGGAACAAATTCTGGGGATACAAAGAAGTACTGAAGGCAGAGATACCAATATACTTAAAAAAGAAGTCTTAGACACGTGTATGTTTCCATGTCTTTCTGACGGTAGCCAATCATGGATATATGACTCAAACACAAATAGAAATAACAACTTGTCAACGAGGAATGGAATGCAGTGTACTCAATTTAAAACTGAAGGACAAGATCAGAAGTACACAAATTAGAAACAAAGCAAAGGTTATTGATTCACTATCCTATACGGAAATAGGCAGGCCATACTGCTCGAATGAACAATGGCAAATGGACAAAGAGGATAACAAAGTGGAAAGGGCCACCAGCAAAAAGAATGCGTGGTCACCCTCTTGCTATGTCTCTCTCCACCACTATGGTCCAAAGTTATAACTAAAGACAAAATCAGAAGTTGCTATCACCTTAGTGATTATTTTAGGTGTTTGATGAAGTTAAGAGTTGTACAAAAAATATTAAGTAATAAATAAAAAACTTAATGGTAAATACATTTAAAATTCTAAATTACCCACTAATGTAACTTATAAAATTTATAATAAAGAAACCATCCTCGTAATTTACATTGTTTTTGTCTATTTTTATATAAATTTTATGTAATTGATTGTTTTTGACTTCATTATGAAGCCTTAATTATTAAGCATACCCAAGCCATATTCTATTGCAATTCTACATGTAGTAGGAAGTAAAAATAAAATTATAATTATTTCATAAAACATCAACTTACCAGGGATAAAGAGATGAAATCAAGGCGAGAGATGTTGTTGTCTGATGATAATCGCAAGTGAGGGACAAAGCTGTCCTGGGGTGACGACGCCATTTTGGCACTGAAATTATTATTTATATATATTAGACATGGTATTCTAATAGAGCATGCACACTAGTTTCCGAGATACATTCATGATCACATATAGGTATTTTTATTTGAAATCACTTAATACATACATCAGTTTATACATTTCAAGCCTATTTGCTATGCTTGCTTATTTCTTTATCTAAAGTAAAAAGAAATTTAGAACAATGTTAAAGTTTGATAGAAAATGACAATTCCGTTTAATAAACTTATTACACTTATTATATAGTCAATCATAATGTTTAATTGAAACATTTTTGTTCTATTTGCAGATATAATATAACATTCTCTTCAAATTCCTTATCTTGTCTTACAGTTTCTATGTATCTCTTTCAACTAGGTTCAATCCTTATCTTGGTTTACATCCTGTTTGTCATCATTTCAAAGTGTATCGGACACTACCAATATAATTTTTAACAAATTTCCAAAAATGGATTGTAATCTGTTTTTATTTGGCACAGGTTCTTAACATATAAAAAATTAATAGGACTCCAAACTTTGGGAGAGAAACAGATTCCATATTTTATAAATTATAAAAAAAAATTAAAATCAAATTCACATATTATTAATATACTATACACATATATATTAACACTATACATTTAACAATTTGCTGATAGTAAAAATACAATACTGAAGAACATTAACATTAACTAGTTAATCAGAGCTACTAGGTAGGTAGGTAAGCTGTAACTACCACACAAATTTAGTTTTTGTAATCCCAGGCTAAACTATAATTAATTAAAAGTCAACAAATCCATACAGTTTAATATTACAGTGTGTTTAATTAGGAGATTAATGAAAACAAAACTTATTAACATTGCATGATATTATTAAGTAGTTGTTTCAATGTACAAAATAATGTTTTTTATTAGGTTACAGGAGACAAATGAGCAGGAGCCTCGCCAGATGATATGTGATTTCGCTGGCCACATAATCAGAAGGCAAGCAAGTTGCTGGCCTTAAGATTTGGTATGCTCATTTATTGAAGGACTTTAAATAAAATTGGGTCTGGAATAATTCAGTGGGCAGTTGGGTCCTCATAATGTTGGTGCACAGCAATAACTGTCTTAAGAGATGCTCAGTAGTAGATGAGGAGAGTCAAAGTGATATAGTTGGTTGGTGGTTGGTATTTTGAAATCTGCCTTGACGTCAGATGATAAAACTCTAATGCAGCTATAACTGTTTTACAAACTACTAACAGCCTGTTCCAGTTTCACATAGCCAGAAAAACAAGGCCTATATTACTCAGGGATAGTTTATTAATAGTAAAAGAATTAAATTTGGTCTTATACATTTTAAGTACAAATTGTTTCTCATTAAGAAATTAATGATAAATACTGCTGACAAAAAATGTATTAATCAAAAACTCACAACAGTGTAAATTTAGACAAACTACTAGTTGAACTATGATAATATCCGAATTGCAATTCATGATTGAAAAGCCTGAGAAAGTATTACAAAACGAGCTATGTCCACATTTAACAGTAATAGTACAAACTGTACATTTCAAAATATTATGCAATTTTTTACGAAACTAGCTCTGTGAGAAACTTTAGTCTTTAAAGAATTTGTTGACGAAGCAATATAACATAGTCATATCATGCCTTTTAATAAATTAAGTAACACATCTATATAAATCACTCATGATTAGTTATATAATAAAAGCAGTTTATTGATCAAAATGACTCTAGAACAATCTACAGGAAAAGGTTTAGTGTAAGAAGCTAAACATCTATGAAGCAAATTTAGAACATTTACATACAATGTTTACAACTAGTTATAATTTTATTAGAATTCATGAATCAACCATTTATGTATTATGCTGGCTGTTAGAAAAAGGCAAAAATCATTAATGTTTTATAGGAACATACCAGTACGAGGCATTTAGGTAGTAAGTCAGAAATAATTACGCGACCGACGCTTTCGTGTGAAAGTTACAGGGGAATGCAAATAAATTTCAATTTGTTAGCAACGAATTATAAAATATAAGATACTTACAACATTTTTATAACTTGTGAAGGCACACTGTGGTGTGCAAGCGCTTTAAAAAACTTTAGAATCCCATCATGAGGATTTAAAATACGAGAGAAATAAACAATACGTCTTCCTAATCGTGGTCCATGATGAGTAATAGGCAGCAACAGATAAAATACAACATGAATAAACAGTAGCTATGTTCCGTCGTTATTTTTATCTGTCAAAAATATATATTGTACTGTATGTCTCTGTATCTTTCAAGTGGCACAATTATTATTAATATGGAACCATGTAAAAAATAAGAGTGGACATCTAATCTAATCTGACTGAATGAGCTTTTGTACCTTAATTTAATACCTTACTCAGTTTATTTTTGCATTTTCAGATATTAAGTAGCATGCATTAAATATTAATAAAAATTATCTATACTATTAAAAAAAACATTTTAATCTTGTACCAGAAAAACTTCCCCAAAACAATTTCCCTTTTTGTTATAAATTTTAATCATTTTATCAATTTATTCTAGTTATTTCGATAGGGCAACTCGTTATGTTTAATTTCGTGCCACCATTTTGTATAAACAATCAGTATTCTGAAATCTATACACAAAACGCACCGAAACATTTTGTTGTTATTCGTGCAACTTTTAACATGTCGAAAAGAAAAAGAAAACAAATTACTATAGAAGAAAAATCGCGCATTATATCAAAGCTTGAGAGTGGAATTCCTAACAAAAACTTGGTTGCGGAATATGGTGTATCGCACTCGACAATTTCAACCATTTGGAAAGAAAGAGAAAAAATTCAAACACTTTTTGAGAACAATTCATTGAAAATGAAACGAGCAAGAACAACAAAGCATACGAAGATCGAGGAAGCTTTGCTAAAGTGGTTTAAAGTTCAAAGGACAAATAATGTGCCAATAAATGGACCAATTCTTCAACAAAAAGCAAACGATTTTGCTCAGCGTTTTGGTGAAGATTTCGTTTGTTCGTCCAGTTGGATTCAACGTTTCCGGGCTAGACATGGTATCGTCGGCGGGAAACTGAGTGGTGAAACTGTCAGTGTTGATAGTGGTGGTGAAAATGACGAACAGGAAGAGATTGAAGAACAATTTACAGTGCCATCTTTGAATGATGGTCTCAATGCTGTCAATGTATTACGAAAAATTTATCTTTTTAATAAACAGTTTCACATGCAGGGAAATTATGACAATATTTTAATTAAAATTCAGCGTGAACTTCAAAGTGCCTACGTACTACAGAAGTGTTTCAAACATACTAAAATAACAGATTTTGTTAAAATAGAAAAATAATAATTATATGTACGTAAAGTCTTCTAACTATAATTTTCATGTGAAATAAATAACATGTAGTTTTATACATGAGAATATTTATCACATATTCAATAATAAATATTAGGTATTTTAGTAACAAGGTCATCGGCTGTTACGACTATCTGTTTTTACGACGAAATATGAGTAATCCCTTTAATATCATTATTTTTATTAATTGTTAATAAAAAATTGAAGTATATAGAGCGTCATGATATCTTTTGATAAATTCTTTATGTTCGAAATTATTTAAGAGAGTTTGTTACGCGGTGCCAAGTCTTTTAATATCAAAAACAAGATTGAGAATAGTACCAATAAAACTTAAATGACTAGGAAGATATTTGATAGTGAAACTGGAAAAGTCAAAGATCGCAATCAAGACATCCAACTATGTGTCGATAACACTATAATCAAATCCAACGAAGAGAAAGCGATTGCTTTTGATAAGTACTTTTCGGACATTCCAATTTCCACTACTAAATCTCTTCGATCAACTCCCGCCTTCGCTAAATCGTTGCTCAAAGATAATGTAAACGAGTGCAAGGTCAGTTTTACTTTCCCACCCATTGGTGCCGACAATATAGTTAAAACATTGAAAACCATAGACATTAAGAACACTACCAATCTTTGGAGAATTTTAGTTAAGGTCCTCTGGGTCGGCAGTGAATATGAGGGTATCACAGAGTTCAATTCTTGGCCTTTTCCTCTTTCTTGTTTATTTATATACATTTTATGGTAGAGAAACAACATCAGATAGTATTGTTTGCTGATGATACAATGATCTTTGATTTTTAAAATCAAATGACAAGTAACAAATTTTGATGATGTGAAAAATGCTCTCTTTGATTGTCCATTGGTTTAGTATAAATAACGTTCTGCTTAATGCAGAAAAAGGAAATTTTGTGCAAAATAGCAAGGGTTATAAATGATAGGGAATTGAAGCTGGATGATACAACTGTATTTCTTTGAATCACCATGGATACAAAACTTCAATGGTCCCCTCATATTAACGGATTGGCGAAGAGACTTAGTTCTGCAGCTTACTCGGTTTAAAAAATTCGCTCACTAACTGATGTCGATACAGCTATACTTGTTTATTTTAGTTACTTTCACAGCTTAATGACCTATGGCTTATTATTATGGGGTCATGCTGCTGATGTCGAAATTATTTTAATACTGCAGAAGAAGGCTATTCATGCAATTTAAAAGTAGGGAATCTGAGAGATATATTCAAGGAAATTAATATACTTACCTTTCCCTCGCAATATATTTATGAAATATGTATATTTAAAAAAAATAGTGATAAGTTTACTAGAATAGAACATATTCACAATGTTAATACTCGAAACGTACGCAGGCTACAATTCGCCCGTACTAGACTATCTAATCTATCTTTTAGGGAAAAGGTATACTTTTATTAAATAAAATCCCACAGAGGCTCTTATCTCCCCCTTATAATAAACATATTTATTTATTAACACATTGTTACACTATAGAAAAAAATTGAACATAATTAAATCAAAAGGAAGGCAACTGGCGGCCTTATTGCTTTCGAGCGATCTCTTCCAATTTAATAAATGTAATAAAGAAAATCTGTATAAAAAGGCTTACTTTATAGTAAACCATTATCTAGTTGGAATACAAATTTAATGGTGTGGTATAAGTGATACCTGTATCTCATATGCTATAATAAATATATTTTATTTATTTATTTTTAATCGTTATAAAAGATTTTGACTGAATAAACTTAAACTCAAAATAACTTTATTCATATAGATAAACATATGTATATACATAATATATAGCACGAGACGAATAGATCAGCATTTATGGAAATTAATCCATTCAAATATTGATAAAAGATATTGTGTAAAAAACATAAATTCCTATTTTTACATGATTCTGGACCAATGCTTGCTATGCAAGAGTGCCCAGAACTACTAAGCCATATTGGCTACCTAAATAAAGATAGGTAATAAATAATACATGAACTCACAAGTCTTTTTTTAATTTCCAATAATTGCTTTAACAAAATGTCATACTAAAACATTCCAAATTAGTCAAATTAATGAACGCAATAGTTTTTGTATCACAAAAATCGGGAACAGCTACCAGACGAACTTTTTGTCCACCTTCGCCTGAAAATAATAATTCCTAACATTTGAAAATGTATTAAAAGTATTACTGAGTGAAATTATCATGTAAAACTTCTAATTCTCCACATACTAATACAGGACCGAGAGATCTTTTTATAACAAGATTTATGCATTTTTCGTACCTTTGTAAAGTTCAGTTGAAAACTCTCCAGCATTTCCACTAAAATATATATTAGGACAGTTGTACATAGTAAATGGATCTGTATCCAGACAGGGTATACATGGCACTGTGTCAGGACATGTTGGGGCAATATGTCTCCATTGAAGTGTCTTCTTCATTACTTCAATTTCATTATCTAATTTACTATATCTCATAATATCTTTTACTGGTTCACCAGAAGAACCCAAACAAGTAAATCCTGTAAAAAGCAGATTATTTGCTGATTAAGTAAAAATAGGTAGGCAGACAAGCATCTACCAAGTATTACATGGGTAGTAATAATGGCTTTGTGCCTCCCAAATTGATCCCTTAAGACGAGGAATAAACATGTATAATTGACAGATTTACAATAATTATGCTAAATATTATCAACATCATTAAAATTTCTATTGATTTTAGTTAGTAAAATGATTATGTTTAAATTTAAAAGACCATCTTAATTGTAAAGCTTACCACCAATATCACATTCATAAGGATTGGAGACCCTGTTGAATGATTTATATGCAACAGCCTTTGGGAATAGACCTGGAAAATAATAATGTCTTGAGATGTTTGAAATATCATCACACCTTAATTGTGTATTTTCTACAAAAAGAATATGTTTCATCAAGAATCAAACCCAGGCTGTATACAAAGGCTAAATTTTCTTACAATAGTGGAATGGTTTTTGCGGCAACATTATCCCCACTGGGTCTTTGCATCCTGGCATCAAGTCTAAAGGAGCAGTAGCACTAACAGCTGCACAAAATGAATCCACCTGTTCTGATGCTGCAATAACATCAGCTTCACTGAGCATGATATCATTTGAATGTTTGGCATAAACACCACCTGCAAATAATATTAAAAACATATCATTGTTTTATTTAAGAAATTTCTTTATGTATACAATTATTAACTTAATTTTATATCCTAAAGATCATTTATACTTATACATTATTACTACAAAGAAAAAAACATTTACACACAACAAAGTATTTTTTATTAGTAGTAGACATTTAAATATAAAACCCCCATTATAAATATGCTGTAGATAAAAATTACCTGCTATAATCACTCTTACAACTTTTGAAATTTTTTCTTGATATTCAGATGTTCCACAAAACCCTGATATCCACTCCAGAAAAAGATTTAAGCCAAACAGATGATCAGCAGTTTTAGATGCTAAGTTAATTCCAGACAGCAAAACTACAAACCTGGAAAATCAATGGATCTACGTAAATGCAATCTGTATAAAAAAACATATTTTATTTGCTGTAACAAAATCATATTCTTAGTTTTTAGCCCCTTATTTAGTGTAGCAGTTTTTTGTAATTGTTCAGAGGACAGGACATTCCAAACATTCTTCACATTATATTATATTTATAGATATAGTATACCTATCACTGGTCAACTCTGGTAAAGGCTTTTGTAGATTACAGCCAGACCAGCATATGTCCAGTATAGAGAATATGCCATCTTCATCTTCAGATCCTGAAAAGAAAATCTCTGAATCAAGAATCATATTTTATCTGTCTTGTATTTTTTATTTATTTAACATTTACAGTTACAAAACTCAGTGCAAGTTATAATAATGAAATAATATAAAGTGCAGCAGCAGCCATAGCACTTTCAAGCAACCTTTTAAGCAAACAAAATGAAATAAGGTGAGCATTATTTTTATGTTTGTAAAAAAAAAATTATTACCCAGAATAGCAACAACAACTCCAGTAACAATTTCATCAGTATTAATGCAGACACCTGACAGCTTGATTCTTTGTAATTCATCCTCCAATACTACAGTGTCAGTTTCATGTACAAAATGGGTCCTTTATAGTAATAAAACATCAAAAATTACATATTTTTCATGTAGCCTAGCCATAATTCATATTATCACTTTATTTAATGTTTTTTTTTCAATTTAACTTAGAACTAAAAACGACAACATTTAAGTTATTACATATATTAATAATAGATTCCAATGCTGCTAGATAAAACTTAAAATAAAACTACATTCTTTTAAATCAATATATCTGAGCATTACATTTTAGTTTCAAAGTGCAATGAGAAACACTTTTTATTTAATGAAATAATAAGTAAGCTTTTTCTTACAACAACAATATTTAAAAAATAACTTGTTTTTAATCACTGTTCAATATTTTCGATTGCTTATAAGGGGGCTTATACCAACAATGAGGGATTTGGATGCCTAGTGATATTAATCTCTTACCTAGCTGGCTGTGGTATAATTTCCAATTGATCTGATAGCTCCTTCAAAATACTAGGTTTCAGTTCTTGCAGTTTAAAAAGTGTACCGATAATGACACAAGGTTCTCCTTTCTCTCGCAAATCACAAAGTTTTAAAATCTTGTACTTATTTGACCACTTTTCGTTAATTAAAGGACCCAAAATATTTCTAAATGTGTTTAACCTTGCAGCATATATGTGAGCATACTGTTTAGAATAGTCTCGAGATACCTCATAAAAGCGTTTAGAACAATCTTTGTAATCCAAGCTTTGTCTTTCAATTTCAACGGCGTTGAACTCGTTACCAGAATCCATTGATGGAGCGACTTTAAAAATCATATTGTATTTATTTCACTTAACAAACAAGGACAAAAATAGAGAAAAGTAAAGTCTTTTAAATGCTTTATCACCTTAATTGTTTATGTAATAGTCGTGTTACCGTTATTTTTTGGAAAATAGAAATCCAGAGCAATGAGCATCTCTTATTTACGTTTTTAAAGTCCTGTTTGCAATTTGGCGCCTTTTATTTGAAAGATGACAGCGATCAGCAACTTTGACGTTAATTGGTAATGTAAGATAATACAATATTATTCATACGTCTCGTTACTGGCGAACCAAATCATTACCATGTCTAATAATAAGCATTCGTAAATTTTTAACAATACACAGCCGCATTCATGGATCTCCATCATTATGACCCATATTTATGACACAATTTAATTTTTTAATTCTTGATCCGGATATAAGGTATGATATAGGCGTCAATAAGCAAGATATTCTGCAGACAAATATTCGTTTCATGTGTAGCGTTGAGGAACAAAATTGGAATAGTTGGGATTATATTTTTACAGATACCTCAAAAATCTCTGTTGATGATTGTGTTGGAGTTGGTCTAGTTCATTGGCAATATAGAATAATACAAAAGATTAAACTTCCTCCTGAATCCTCAGTTTTTACTGGAGAGTGTTTTGCTATTTTAAAAGCTTTAGAACTAGTTATTTTATTAAAATCTAAGAGAATCATATTTTCAGACTTAAAAAGTGCACTACAAACTATTAAAAAATTTCCTTTCCAAATGAAACTTTTTTATCCTATTATTTGCGAAATACGTGATAAGCTTTTAATATGTTCTCAAAGAAATTACAACATTATCTTTGTATGGATTCCAAGTCACTGTGGGATTAAAGGAAACGAAAAGCTGATGAGCTTGCTAAAGAAGCTATAAAGGATGGAGACATAGTCCCATACATGAATTATTTCCATGATTTAGCTGCTCTTCCCAAAACCCATCTTTGGGACTCATGGAATGATGTTTGGTTGAGAAGCAGCAAGTTCAAAGGCGAACATTATGCTGAAATTCAACCTAGGGTCCCCAATAAAGCATGGTTCCATCAGATTAAAAGTTCTAAAAATGTCACCTCTATCATATCTAGAATGCGTTTAGGATATGTATGTACACCTCAACATTTAGCAAGGCTTCATATTGTCGATAGCTTAGATTCTTTTCTTGTTCCCAATATGACCGCACCTCCTTTCTGTATTCCTTACAATTACTACATGTTCCGTTTCCGACTAAAATCTCCTGCCTTTTGCTTTATCATTTATTGTATTATAATGTATAAGAAGAAGATTAGATTGATTATGAAAGATATCTTCTTTCATAATCAATAATAATATTAAGATGTAATATGTTTATGTACATATTTTGTTTTTAACTAGCTTATCCCTTTGTTTACTTTTGATGTCTTTGTTTATTTTTTCTCGCGTGTAGTTTCACTTGAAACTGGCATAAAGTCAAAACTATTGCCATAATATAAAAAAAAAATCTAAGATACTTATTTTATAAAATGATGTACGGAGTTAATTACGCGTTTGCCCAACTCGTGTTTATGAAAACTAATTCTATATATATTAAACTACTTACGAATCTACAATTTATAATGATGTAAAAAATAATAATATTTGTCTTCCATTTTACAGACTACAATTTAAAAAGAAATATTTTTATTCTGTGGAATCCTGTTAAAGTTTATAGTATTCGTGTAAATTACGCGGCAATTATTTTTTTATAACCAACTTTCATTTGAAATAGAACCAATATATTGGAATATTGTAGAAGTACGAAGTACGAAGTCCAAATATTAATTTAAAACAGTCTGCATTTTTTTATTTGATTGAAGTTCTTACAATGGTCGGTGTTCAAAAAATTCGTTTGAATAATCTTAATATAAATATTTGCAATGCTCTGATAGTAGGTATAATAATTGCTAAACACAGTCCAAGAATTATTGGAACAAAAAAGAAAAACGGTGAATCACGAGGAGTTATGTCCTTTACTTTAAGAGATTCAAATGTAGATACAATAAATACTGACGTTTGGGGCTCCGAATATTTCGTAATTACTTTCTATGAACGATTTTTAGTAGGGGACGTAGGTATGATCCCAAATGGTTATGTTTTATCGATATAAAATATTTAATTATTATAATTTGATGTCATTTTATTTTTAGTTGAAATATCCTCACCAAAAATATCAGTGAAAGCTGGTGAGAATGATGCTTTTAGACCACAGGTTAGTAAATCATTACTTGACTCGAATTTAGAATTTTCTGGTCTGTATAGAGGCTACCCTGTAAAATAATTTAGTAGTAAGCGTAATTTAACAATTTCAGAGATACCTATATGTTCTAAAGTTTGAGAAAATCAATTAAAGAAAGATAATTAACTAACTGACAAAAAATACTCTTTACTGATTTGCAAACATGTAATAAATTATTTGAAATACAAAATTTTGTTTGATTCTGTTGTATGGTTATCCCGCTGATAACGACACCTATCAAACATAATACTTTAATTTATATATATTTTAATGCGTTGTTAAAATATATTTAAAAAAAGAATATAAATTGAAATTTCTACATTACACTACTAGAAATCACACCTAACACCATATTTTAAAAGATGCGATAAAATTAATTGTCAAACTGATTTATTTATAGGTTTATACGTAATTAACGCATTTACAATGCCTATTCTTTCGTAGGTATCATCTCCGTTTTATTTGTCCCTTAATGAAGGCACATCAGAAGTTAATATATTTAGTGGTGACACGTTTTCGTTCTTTTTGCCCCTTCTTCATATTCCAACAAAGCCATGCGCTGGATATTGTGGTTTAGCTGAAGTATTGAAATTTTCAGGTAAATTGATAGTCATTTAATCGTTAAGGCTGGCTAAGATGTGATCTTTACGTTCTCTGGTGTTGTAAATGCAAATACAAAAGCATTGGTTTTCTCTGGAATATAACTCAACTAGACGGGTTAAGAGAGTTGTGGAGTGTTAGAATAGTATTTGTTAACTGAAAAATTTCTAATCTCCGGATTTACTAAATTCAAACAAAATTTAAAGGAATAAGATTTAAAACTTACCATACCTAATAGACTAAGGTTTTTTGTTTCAGAGCAAACTAATAATGTTTATGTTGATTTGTTGGTACTCGTTAAATCAATTCAACCCCCAAAATCGATCAGGACTAAAAAAGGTATTTTTCATTAAATTTAATTATTTCGCTTAAATATATAATGCGTATAATAGTAATATTTGTATTGGCCTTCGGTTTCTTAAATAATAATAATCTTTTTTAGGGTCTGATATGACAGTTCGTGCTGTCGAAATAATTGATAATACAACTCCAGGTTCTGTATTCTTAGATATGTTCGAGATTGATACAATTCAAAGGTAATTTTTTAAAAACGCTCTTGACAAAGAATTCTAATCATAACAATACAACAAACTATGAGTATGTTTATTATTGCCAGTAAACTCATTAACACTTGGTATTTAAAATGTAATCATATAAAGATAGATAGATTTATATTTTTTTGCCGGCAACTCACTTCCGAGCCTTCTGGCAATGTAAGTATCAGGCGAGCCTCCTGCACATCTGCCTTCTATTACATAAAAAAAGGTTGTAATTTAATTACAATTAATAAAGTACTCCGATTCACGCCATCCTTACACCTACATATCATACATTTTGATTATCACACTTAGCGCTAAGTTTCGGTCTGAGATAATATAGAATTTTCGGAACACGCAACTGAATTTAATTGCGGTGATTGAGTGTCTAAAGCTATGTAGAATTATTGTCTAATAATAAGTATTTCCACACTAGTCCGCTTTATTATTTACATTGCATCCCTGCTATGTCAGGTTGAGTAGTAGAGATAAATTATATGAAACTAGGGCTGAAGAATGGTGCCCCTTAGAAAGCGTGCTATTCATAGCGGATGCACGTGTATCCTGGCGAAGTCGTAACGTTCGGGTACAATCTTGTTCCCGAACCGTCATCACGCATCAACCTCACACGCCGGAAGCAGAGGCACTAAGACTGTTTATACGGAACCAGGCGAGCTGTAAGTTCATTTTACTTACAAAATTTGGTTAAGGCTGTAATAGGTTTATGTTAATCAAACCACCAAAAATTACTGCTTGAATTTTTATACGAAATATACCATTTTCATATAAATAGTTATTTATGGTTATGTTTGAATCTGTTTCTCGAATATAGTATATTCTTACTCATATAATTTGTAATGTTTATTTTATAAATCGATAAAAATTGAGTACATTTGTAGTAAGTATAACCTTGATCTCTATAACGGCTAAGCCATCATCATCGCTAGAGATGATGGCAGGCGGTGGAATGGGATGTCGTTCATCCCTTGGAAGACGGGACGTACTTTGGTATGAGATGCTACTTGTGTGGACACGTTTGCCCTGTGTTCCATGGGACAAGAAAAAAAACTGAGGCGGCCGCAGGGTAGGCGGAAAATAATAAAGTGCTCAAATATGAGGCTTTCGCCCAACTTCGATTTTGTTCCCTTTGCCAAGTGCACAAGCGGCAATTAAAGATTTAAGTTTGCGCCTGGTCGATAGTACCGGTGAATCCAGAGCTGGTCACTGGTACTGTATCAAATTGTTATGTTTAGTATAAACGATAAATATTTTCTTCGATATATGAATATTATATATTTAAGTGAAACTTATTAAACGGATATTAACGTCAATACTTGTGAGCAAAGTTCATGACTGCTACTTAAATGTTTAATATGAATTAATGATAAATATCTATTTTACCCTAATGTTTAACACTTTAAGGCGGTGGTGAAGTAGCAGCTTGGGCAGCTTGGAGTGGGGAGAGAGCCAGCGCAGTCTCTGTAGCTCAAATTAGAGACAGGCTCGCCTCAGGATCACCCTTTTCAGCTGCCTTGCACGCTGTACTCACGCATCTCGATCTAGAAGACCTCGTTTCTACTACGTAATTTTGTTCAGTTATATAATCATTAACATTTAAATTTAATATTTTCGGGCTTAGTATGTTTGCCTTTAAAACATCTTTCGTATCATCATCATCTTTGGGTTACAAATTAATTCGCAGGTTGACAGATAAGCCACATATTGTGACAGTGTAAAATTGTACTGATTGTAACTAAAAAATAAGATCAAATACTTGTAATTTAAATTTTTCAAAAAAAAAAACCTATTTCAGAAACGTTAACATAGAAGACATTCGCGTGCGGTTTGCAGACCACACCGGGGAGTTGACGGCGCGTTTACCACTTAATATTCTAGGGGACATTTTTGGATACAATGTAATTATTACAAAATAGTAATAGAAAATAGTAATATGACGAAAATCGAAGTCGAGAATTTAATTATGCAATCAAATAAACATAGCTTTTAAAATGCTTCTATTTGATATTTCTTTGTGTATATTTAAATTAATCACGATTTTTTCAATATATAATAAATATATATATATATATATATTATTAAATAATAGGCATTAATGAACTTTTTATGAAGCTTTTCCAATTAGTTTAAGGCTTGTCTTTTGCCATTATAAAATTAATACTTGAAAAACGGAATACCTTAATCTTATTGTTTTGATTTATATGCGAAAAAGATATTTTAAATATATCGTTGATAATACTTCCGCGTTGCTCGCTCTCCACTTTATCATATATATATTTAAATCGAGTTATCGCCCCTGTCTATTAGTGACCTATAACCCTCTTGGTGAGACGTCATTGGCTTCAATTCCCGGCGAGACTATTATCCAAACAACAAAGACACACAGCGAGAATTACCTCGTATTTTTATGTAACATAATGGTATAACTTTAAACAGGCCGATCAACTAAAAAATATGACGAGCGATGATCGTGCTGCAATCCGTTGGAGACTCTTACTAGAACAATGCTCAGCTAAATTGGGCATAACTCCACCTCGGGTTATTGTACTCACGTTGAGACGCGCGTCATCAGCTGATCCAATACCTTTGTACTGATTTTTTTAACTTCTATTGTCTAATGTAAACCTAAAACATATTCATATCTTTCTTAAATAAATTACTTGATTTTTTATTTCTTTTATTTAATACGAAAGATCTGTGGGTACTTTGGTTTGAATAGATTATATATATAATGAAAGAGAAATGCATTGATAGGAAGAGCATCTGATCACATAGCTTAGCTTTATTCAATTACAACATCTTGACTTCTATCAATGTAAGACTGATACAATATTATTATCAATCCTATGCATGAGGATACCATTACAATTCATTGAAGATTCAATTAATAATGAAATCTTGTTCATTGTTTAGGATCTGATTAAAATATAACGTACGTAACGTTGGGTTTGATGTAAGTTCATATATTGCGTTGGTAACCAAGGATATCGACCCAACTTATTCCTATTAAGTCTTTTGAATAAAGTAGTCTAATAGTACCGAAAAAATGGATAAGCAAGAGAAGACAGAACTAACTTATGAATATACAAAGCGTCGAAAATATTTTGGACAACAAACGTTTTTTGAAGACCATGGTCCTGAAATAATTGTCAACATACCATGCAACCCCGCTTTGTACAAAAATTATATTTTACGCAACCCAGTACATGTGGCCACAGAGAATACGAAAAGCATGTCGGAACACTGGGTAAATTCTGTAAGGTAGGAATTTAACTTGGCTTAATGAAAGGCTCTATTGCTTTTAGATGTTAACGATATTTCCGTGTCTCTTTCTCTTATTCGATAATACATACATATTTTTAAAAAATTACAGAAAATTAACAAATTATTTTTATAAGTAGTCATTTACGTTTAAGTTTTGGTATCTACTTATTATTATTTACGTCATACATGTAGCCTAAGTATTATAAGTTAAACACTTTTTAGGGCAGAGTACACAACATCGGGGATGAATCATGTTGAAGGAGGTTGGCCAAAAGACATAAATATGAACGATCCAGAAGCTGCCCAGAGATACAGACGAAAGATTGAGAAAGATGACGCTTACATTCACGCTGTCATGCATTTAGGCCATGTAATATGAGTTTCCACTTATCTTTTTCTTAAAGTAGAAGTGCGCGTTTGTTTCAGGTTCTAATTATTATTTATAAAAATTGCAGAATTATACGAAAGTCGTTAAGAAGTTAATTAGAAGTATAATAAACCTCGTCCTCGTCTCTATAAATTTTAACGGCCAAATACATAAAAATACCTTAAAAAGATTCTCTGAGGGGGTGAAAAGTCCAAAATTCCTTATTGGTTGTTTTTTTATATTGAAACAATATCAACGACTGAAATTTTCAAGTTTCGATAAATATGCTGGTAGCATATTCATTTAAAGTTCTATATACCAACGGGTTTTCCGAGTTTTTGATTTTTTGTTAAGACTTTTATCCAGAATTCATCAAAATCTCCTCAAGCGCATGATTTAATTATGGTCGCAATGCATGGGCGTCTTTGTTCTCAGAGCATGGAGCACAATATCCTTCAGAACAACGCGGTCGATATGTATCAAACATATTATTCAGAACTGCCTTCTATCCCACCAGTCGAGCGAAGCAGCTGCCATACAGTTAACGTCTATAGAGAGCCTGGTTCGCGAAGGCCAGTAAGGTCTCTGTCGTGGCAGGCAGAAGGAGCTCGGCTTGCTTCAGCGCATGCAGATATTGATTTCATGAGAAACAGCCGAAGCTTGCAGTTCTCTTACATTTGGGATATAGGTAAAGATATTGAGCGAGCCGAGCTGGCATTGTAAATGTCATTAGACATCCACGGTTATGAATGTTACTTGTTCTTGTGTAGATATCGATCTTTTTACTATCATTTAATTTTACATAAAGTAAAAAACCGTTATGTGTTTAACAAAAAACACCGGTGTTAATTAATTTAAAACTCTATCACTATAAAAGATTCTTTTTTGTATAGAAAACGCTAATGCGCCAGAACTTGTGATAAAACCACCACAGCCACTTCTAGATCTCCAATATAATCCACGTGACCAACATGTTTTAGTTGGTGGTATGTTAAATGGGCAAGTAAGTGTAAAACATTCTACTTATTTTATGTAGTCTAAGTAGTAGTCTAATAGAGCAGACGAGCTGTTCCGATTAATATCTGCGTGATCCCTAAATGGAATAACATTAAAAGAATTTTTCAATTCTTGAGATTACCGTTGTTATGTTAAGAATATTAAGATCTGCCTTTTGTGCAAACGAGCAGCTAGATATAGGAGCTCTAAAATAAAACCTAAGTCTAGGTTGATCAGTTGATAAGCATTAATATAATTATTATGAAGCCGTAACAATTACCTTCATAATATTAATGTGGATGAGATTATGAAATAATGTGAATAAAAGCGATTATTAAAAGAAAATTGAAACCTACAATTTAAATGTATTTTCGAATCGCAGGAAACGTACATTTAGTAATAAACTGATGCCAATACAAATTTTAGGTAGGCTGTTGGGACATGCGAAAAGGTGGCGAACCATTTGGTGTTTGCCCCCCTCATGTCGCACATAGAGACCTTGTGAGGAATGTATTATTCGTTCATTCTAAAACTGGGGCTGAATTCTTTTCATCATCACCTGACGGCGTTGTTAAATGGTACGTTCAATATTTAAATTAAAGAGTTTCTAACATCCATGATATCTGTAACATACCTATGGTTTTGTTGCATGAATTTTATTTTATGTACCGTTTAAAATTTCATTTTGCTTTACTTAGTTGGTACTGTCACAGTTTTGAATTTGTTTTGGTGGCTGTAAGGTTTCTCTCTGTAAGATCTCTTTGTAGATTAATGTATTGTGGTTTAAGGAAGTTTTTCCATATAAATTGATAATAAATAAATTATAAAAATAATTTATTACAAATTATAAATAGAAGACAATTGATAAAATATAAATAGTCTTTAATAGTTATCAGATGTACTATACCTTATTTAAGTATTGTTTTTATTTATACAAAATTGCCAACGTTCGGCACACTGGTAAAAGAACCACAATTTACAATTTTTTTATGTCACAAGCACTTATAAGCCAACATGACATACACGAAGAGATAATACAAATATTAAGCAAAACAATTATTATACAAAACAATTAAAATTACAAAACCTAAACGAAAATCGATTGTTTTTCTTAATTAGGGTCGTTGTTTTGTTTGTATTCATAAACTGAAACTAAAAAGTCATATCATAATCTAGTGATAAATTGTTTTAAGTACAACTATAGTACAAGTATAGTCTATAATATTACATAATAATATTATTACATATAGTCTGTAATTTACTATTATAATACATTATAGGTGGGACATTCGAAATATGAATGAACCAACAGATTCAATGATAATAGACCTTGTTAGATTAGCTTCAGAGACCCAAAGCATCAACAGAGCTCTGGGCATATCTGCCCTGGAATATGAATCTACGATTCCAACAAGGTAGGTACAAGTATACAATGTACAACGTTTGACAAGACAGTAAGTCTTTTCATATGTAAACGAAATTTATCATTCAAAGATTCATGGTTGGAACTGAATCTGGGCTTGTAATAGGAGGAAACCGAAAAGGCAAAACGCCATTAGAAAAGTTGCCTTCGAAGGTGAGTAGTATTTATACATCTAATAATATATCTAATTAATAAGATTCAATATTTAAAATTGAAATAAATGTATGGGTCTCGGGAAGCCCGGCAGAAGTAATAAATAAAACTAATCTAAGTTGAACTACATAAACATTTTTTTACTTACGTAAACTATCAATATAATAATGTTCTATACATAGTTAAAATTATTGAATATGTACATTAGAATTTTGTGGATGTAAAGTATCAGTATCATTATTTAATCTATCAAAATAACGATTGGTTTATGGTAGCTGAAATAAGCAACGAAATTTTACATTATATGTCATCTAAAAAGCTTGCAAAAACTCCATCATCGCTGCTAGAGTGAGAGAAGAAGATCCTGTCTACCGCTGCTGTATGCGTGAGAGAAAGGGAAGCTAGACTGGGGGCGTAACGCGTTACGTAACGAAGCGGTTTGCGTTCTCATAAGTAGTTATCACTTCAAAATATTATATTTTTATAGAAAAACTACGCCAGTACTCCCTAACATTCTACAGCGATGGCGAACCCAAGATTTTTGTAGCAATGAACAATTTCGATATAGTTCTTTGAATATCTCTCGCAGTAACGTCGAGGCCATCTTGGGATCACGTAGTACAAAAGTTCAATACTGAAGTCGAAATCGATGAGCAATCTAGTCTAGTTTTGGAGTTTATTTTGCCACCAAGTGTTTTACAAAATCTAGTTTAGTAATGTTTAAATTTTGTTGCAGGCCAATATAGTGTATGTTTTATTTGTTTCTTCAATTAACATTTCAGTACGAAGCTCATTTAGGCCCAGTATATGCGCTTCAAAGAAATCCGACGTTTTTAAAGAATTTTCTTACCGTTGGGGACTGGACTGCTCGAGTATGGAGTGAAGATTGTCGTGAATCGTCGATTCTCTGGACGTATTCACATCGAACAAAATTAACAGATGGCGCTTGGAATCCTATCAGGTAATAAAAAATATCGGGTTGAACGCGATTAACAATCATATTTTAACATTGAATTTTGAAAAAGCTTTGCGTACTTTACAATTAGTACATCTGATTAAAATTCTCTAGAAACTTACTAAAAAGGTTTTTTTCTTTAATAATCTTTTGCATACTGTTTTAATTCTGAATATATACCTAGATAACCTCTCGTGTTGCTAGAAGAAATAACGTATAGAAATATTTTTTGATTACATAAAATTTTTGCTGATATAGATTCTCGCTAATGCTAATAACACAGTGGGACGGCTGTCTATCATGTTGGGATTTATTACGTCGTAGAAGCGCACCTATAGTTACAGCACAGCTTTGTGATGAACCATTACTAAAAGTACGGCCTCATGAGGGGGTAAGTGTAAAACTTTGATATGAAATAAAGCAACTATTTTTTTGGTCTCGGCTCTCGGCCAGTCCAGTCACTTATCACTTAAGAATTTCTGTAGTGTGGTCCTTCCCAAGAGAAAGGGATCAAAATATTATTCTTGCATTGTGAAAGTTATTCGCTCAAAACCATGACTTTTTAGCGAAACTTTTATGAGAGAAGCAGTACAAAATGTTTAAACATTAATTTTATGTAAATGACTTCATCTTAGCCTATCTAATATAATATGTACGTGATTGTAAATAATCTAAACAGCATGAAAAAGTTCTTTATGTTGACATATGTATGTACAAATATATCTTTACGTCCTGCGCATAGACATCATGATATATTTGTTATTTTTATAGTCAGGAAATGCTTAGCTTGTCATCCTTTTCCCTGTAAAGCGATCTCTCCAATCTCCGCCTTCTGTGGACTTAAGACTTACCGCCGATGCTTACATCATCTTACCGGCGAACTGTCAGAATGGATAAGACAACTTATGGTATAAATCAATTTTGAGCATAAGATAATATTTGGGTAGGCAGCGTGGTGTTTGCAATCGGCTTTTATTTTGGATCTACTTAGTTTGAGTTAATATAATCAAAACAAATAGATAATAGTCTATAAGTTAATTAGATAAAGATCTAATATCTTTTTTGAACATGTGTTTTTTTTTAAATTTTGTAGGGTCAGTTAGTCGCATGTGGGAGCAGTAAGGGAACAATTTACTTGGCAGAACTTTCGGAAAACCTTGGCACGGCTGACAAAAACGACAAACAACTGTTGACTCATGTATGTTACCAATGTATTTACGGATTTATTTGGTATTAGTTCAGAAAAGCAATTAGACAAAACTTATCCTACTAATTTATTGTAAAGTATAGAATAATCATTGTAAATACAAAATGAGTTTTATACGGATACGCCCTTCATGCTGTGTCAATATAGAGATGAATTTTCACTTGCATTTTATTATATTGAATAGATTTTAGAGCGAGAAAACAAACGTGAGCGTATACTCGAGGCACGTATGCGCGAATTACGGCTTAAAATGCGTCAAGATCGGGACGGAAACCAGCCACCAGCTGAAGTTGATCCGGGCGTTAATGACAGGTAAACAAAGTAATAAAAAAAAGGACATAACAATATAATAATTTAAACGCCCATCAAAAAAATTAAACGTGAAACAAGCAGGTATTCATATTATATTTAATCCTGTACAAGAAAATGGACAAAGAATAAAGATGTACCTCGAAAACGGTCACCCACAAGACATTAATTTCCTAAACATAAACCAAGGACCAACGTTTGATAAAATGCAAGTTTTGTTATAATAATGGCTATTACTGTTTTAGTAATATCTATTACATACATTATTAATAAATCCATACATCAAAACAGCAGTGTTATCTATAGTGAGTTTACTCAACGAAGCATAATAAAAATGTATTAATTAATTCCGAGTATAAACATTTAGAATATGGATGGAAACTGTGATCATTTATAGGAAGCAAAAGATTCGACATAAGCGCCCCAGATAGATTATGGGTTATTGTTTTTCAACAGGGATCTAGAAGAGGCAACTGCCGAGTATATGCAAATGGTAAATGAACTACAAGCTCAACAGAAAAGCCTATAATTCCTATTAACCTATTTGAACAATACAAATTATATTCTTTATCTATCATGAACTCTATGGTAGGGTTAAGAAAGTTGAGATTCTATTGTTTTTTCTCTTCGCAGTTCTTACTATAATTAGGATTCTAATAGGGAAAATCATATTAAGCTAGATACACTTTATTTTATTTGTTCTGGTTCTTTATTTAAGTGTAGAAATGTTTAAAGTTCACTTGTATCCGATGCGATAACAATTATCTTAACACATGGGCGAGTAAAGTATAAATATAGCATCTAGTTTTATTTTTTAAAAGTGAAAACCAATGGATTAATGGTTTATATCAAACTGTATTTTTAAACAATAGTCACGTCACGTAAATAAAAGGTAATAACACAATGTAATGTTAAGTTTAATTATTATAAATACTTTGACACATGTTACATATCCATTACACTCCCTTTGCCCCGCATAACCAATACTTGTACCCCTCTGACGTAATACCGTTATAAAAGTAAATGGACAACATATACCAGAAGCTTTTTGATCGCATACCTCACAACGGGCCGGTCAATTCTCAATTAGGAATAAGTCTATAATATATTTCATTGATCGTGCATCTCATACCGAACCGATTCAATTTTCTTATTAAATCTTAGTAGTAATTTAAATACATTTTGGTTTTTTTGTGATGGCTGGTCCTCTCTTAATTCATACTTTAAAGACGGAGTTTGTGTGTGTTCCTGTAATTTCTCATTTGAACGTAAATAATAAACAACATTGGAAAAAATACTTTATTTATACATAATCCTTAGTCTGATATTCTAAATTAACTTATGCACTAAACGCGATAAATTTCCATTTGTGTTCAATATTTGCGCCGACGCCACTCGTGTTCCTTTCAAAGACCTCTGGGAATTTCTGGAGAACATCATGGACTGCTGATTGTGAGACATTCGGGAACAATGCCCGAACATAGGATACTACGTAATCTAGACTGGCGCCTTGTGGATGAACCTAAAACATTCATAACCTATTAGTTAATACTAATTGTTTGGCCATGCTTTAGCATGGACCCTATTTCAAAGGATCCTCTCTAAAGCACAGTTGTTTAGCGCTTTTTAACAAAATCTTAATAATATTCATTTATGTAGGTGGCGTACATTACACTTGACAGTAAAAAAAATAATGGTCAAGGGTAATCAAGTTCGTAGAACTGACGAAAAGAACTGGCAATAAGCACTCAGTCACTCTCCGTCCGTTATTTTATTTAAAATGTGAAACAACGTGAGGAAAATTTAAAAAATAATATGAATTATAATTATACAGTTTTTTTTATAACATGAATGTCAATATAGTTTCTATGTAAATACAAAGTATTGAAATCGTATATATAATTGTTTGGATCTTTTTTACTTCTAAATAATTCAATTAAACAAAACTACTGTTTTAAAACTTTAGCGGACTTTGCCGCGTTATCCAAAGCCACAGAACACCTCGCCCAGGTGTCAATGAGAACAACAGCTGTTTACAGCGCCAACTCGCTGAGGATTTCTCAACATTTCCAAATTTACGTTTAACATTTATTTTCATACGGCTTCTCATTTTATATTACCTATTTTGATAATGACATTCAACGTCAACATTTTTACTACGCGATTTGCAGGTTTGAAAGCAATTATTTATTTACTTTAATTGGCTTAGGTAATGAACTTGAAATTGTAAGATATCATCGGTATGTATCATCAGTAGTACCAAGTTTCCAACTCACATACAATGACATATATGCAAAAGTACTTAATACAATTGGACGATCCATTTCATCTATTTTCTATACATAATAGATCGTGGACATACCTGCAAAAATGCAGACATGACTCCAATAAGCTTAGCTTCCCCGCATTGCGGTTCAACATCCGGTTTAATTCTCGCTTCCCCTTCTTCCGGTAATGGCGGCGGTGGGGGTGGTTTTGAGACAGGCGATGGCAAAGGAGGCTGCAATTCCAGAATATCCAATATTAGATAATTTAAAAAACTACATTTTAACCCACAAAATCGTGGCTTTTATAGTCCTATATTCAAGGTCAATGTAATCTTTTAATATTTGTTTTATTTTCTATTTATATTAAATACTGACAAGGAGCCATGTTGGCCTAGTGCCTGGAGCATGTGTCCCTCATCCGTCAGCACCAACAGACTTTCTATATGGGCATTTAATTCTCACTAGTACAGTGAAGGAAAAATGGTATGGAAACCAGCATCTCTCAAATTAATAAAATCTATATGCCAGACAGAAGCCTGGTGATCTACTTTGAAATAAAAATGATCAAAGACACGGTTGCAATATAGGGCCAAGACCCATTTAGAGCGTTATAGTTATTGTAATTATTTAATATACCTCCAAATGCAACACAACTTTTTAACTAAGAAATCTTTTCGATTGAATGGCTTGAGCCATCATTGTCCATTCCAAAAAAGCATAGATTTTTCCATAAACGATAGTACTATTTCGTTAATACTCGGAACAAACGCAGGCTGCAATTTCCCCGTACTAGTCTGAAGTTAGTAATTATTTTTTGGAAAAAGGGATACTCTTCTTTAATAAAATTCCAGAGGCTCTTTTATCTCTGGCTTTTAATAAATTTAAGAAGTATATTAAAGAAAAGATGTGTAAAAAGGCTTACTACAAATTTAACGATTATTTAGTTGATAAAAGGGCCTGGGACTAGTGCTAGACAGGCTACATCTAATTAATTTGCGATATTTGTTTTTAAATAAGTGTTGTTTGATGATTTGATATTTTAATAGAGTACAGAGCCTACATCCTCTGTCTTCTTTGCCGATGAGTAGGGATGTCTACCTATTCAAATTTAATGACGTGGAATAAGTGATACTTGTATCTTATGTTCCATAATAAACCTATTTTATTTTATTTTTTTAAACAGTCTACCATTATAAAGCTTTACTTATGTAGAGTACTAAATTGTTGATGTATAAAATGAAACCTTTTTAGTACTAGCGGGCTGCCGTTCTCGCACGGCCGGACATTTACAATTTAATATTTTCACCTCAGGGATAATGTAGTTTTTGAGTTTATTACAAACACATACAAATCTTTCCTCTATAATATTATCATGAATATATGGTACTCACATTTTTATCAAACGTGCCTTTCAAAGCTTGTCGTGCAATAAACTGTGCTTTGAATTTTTCCATTTCTTTATGTGCATCGGCCTTTATCACATCGACTTCATTTTTGTATGCCTCTAACTGGAATTGCAGGCTCTCATTTTCTACCTATAATTAAAATAGTAGTATTGCTATTATTTTCACTGGCTCAAATTCTCTTCTAGAAACTATAGAAACTTTACCTTTAGCCTTCCCTATCCTACGTTATATGCTCACAATATTAAAATATGTATAATAATAAAAAATATAGAAGCTATGAGAGAAAATTAAAAAAAATGTAAACAGCAACCTGAACTTTAAGTCTGAGCCCTGCTACACACAGAAGTCACTGTATTTTATACAAGCTGGTTGTTCTTGGCAAGGAAGACAATACAAAGCGGCGCAGATCGTTAACCTGGTGTGGCCAAGTCACGATTCTCAGCCCTAACAGCTGCGCTGAGAGATGCTACCAACCGAAAGTGGTTTCTCCACTAGCAGGGCAGCAGGCACCTGACATGACCTTTAGCAGTTAGTCAATGCTACACCCTCCCTCGCGAGGGGGGTGTTTTATCCTGTTCGGGGCGTATGCCCCCTTCAGGTGGTGTTTTTATTCGCGCCCTGCTGATACAGAGCGGTACGGGGGCGGGCATATAGCCCTCAGTGAGGGCTGCGGCGCGCGGGGAGACTCGGTCTCTACCCGCTGCGCGCAGGACCTTTAGCAATTAAGAATACCACTGATAAGAAGTTTTTTAAACAGTGGATTTTCGACATGGAATTATTGCGTCCCAATTCTATAATCGAGGCTGAGAAAGAACGGTACATACCTTCAACCGCTTAAGATCTTCATTATTATCACAGATTTGCTTATTTAAAAACCCATTATACTCAGCATTCTCATCAGCAAAGAATTTTTCATTGAACTCCTCTTTCAATGTACTAAACTCCTAAAATTAAATATATTCTATAAGTCCTTAAAACGTTTTACCCTTCTAGAGCTATGTGGTAAGTCGAAAGAGGAAAATGGCCGATGCGGTCCGTTCAAGGCAAGAGTTTTCTTTTGGTATCCTTCAATAAATATTTTTTTATTCCAATTCTTCTGGCGATTGTATGAGAAAAAAATATCAGATTTCCAGATTTTCTGGTCAGTTTTGCTCACACTTATGACATGAGCTTTTATAAATCATTGTTTTCACCGTAAGTTTAGTACTATTTACTTTTTGCTCTAAGGACATTATCCTGCTGGGCTACACGAGTTATAAGTAGTTAAGCTGCATCTTGTATATTGCCTGTTAAAATAAAAATAAAATAAAAACTTTTACATCAGCGCACGATGTTTTTTTTATCTGCAGCCGTTGAATGTTTTCCGACTTACCTTTAAACGCATTACATAAGTATCAAATATGCCTGTAAATTATAAACTGCTTTTTTATTGGCACAGAGTCTTGCTTATCTAATACTCCCGAATACATTTTATACAATTTAACGAATCCCCGGCAAATGTATAAGACCCACGCACCTGTGTCATTTTCTGCCAAGTCTCAATATTTTTCCGCTGTGGTTTTGTGAAATGGTCCCAAACTCGCTGATGCGTGGCCGCCATAAACACTTTCGCCACCTGTTCGACTGAGTTGCACAATTATGTTAGGAGCACTGAATATGACCGACATACCGTACCGCCCCATGTGCAGATGCAACGATGGCACACCGTTCTACCTATTGCTCTAGTTGACTTGGGAGCTCGCTTACAGAACTAGTAGCCCGGTATACCCATTCGGATATTGTCTAGCTGCCTCGGAGCTAAAGGAGTGTTACTAAACTTGTGACACATGAGTTAACCCATATGAGTTTATTGACAGAGTGACCCCAAAGAATAATTGCTAATCCTCAAACCCTTTACTTATAACAATGCTCCTGTCATTATAAGTTTGCAAATAAGTTTATAAGTAAAGGGGTAAATGTTTTGACATGGCAAGATGTAAATAAAAAAAAATATGTTTATTTATCTTCTTAATTTACATTATATGTTACACTGTAACTTGCACAGATGAACGCTCATACTCTGTCAACAGCATCATCTATTCCCAGTGGTTGGTCTGAGGATTAAATGTCATGTTATAACTATACTACCTCTTCAAAGGTCGCCACTGCATCCACCTCCCACCTAGTAAGGAGAATTTACTTACTGTATCAAGACATTATTTCTTACATATACCCTATACGCTGTATGCTGGAGGATCAAGAGAAATGTACCAAAACTTGTTTACTCATGAGAGTTTTACAGTATGCACATGTCAAAGCATTTGAACTTACACAATATTCTAGTATTTGCTGCTATGAGAAGACTGGACTGCTTGAAATAGTGTTTACTGAATTCACTGTTACTTTGTATACCAACCACAATTCAGAAGACAGATAATTTCAATAGACTTTTCAACATCTTTTTCAAATATATTGGCCGCACACATATATTCTCAGTATGTAAGTTATTATGTCTGTGATTTACTCAAAGGGAGAGAATATTATGATATAGATAAAAAAACTTATGTAATACAGTAAGTGATTAACAACTGCTCTATTAAAAATTTGACTGATAAATCACTTAATGCATTCGAACCATGACTTTTTCTTACCTTGCCATTGATGAAATGTATTCATTCAATATTGACTGTAAAATGTAACAAATTAGAAGACTGACTGAGTATTGATCAAAGAGATTTGATGATACTTACGTTGTTCAATTACTTTCTGAATAGTGTTTTTCACTCTTTCTTTGCATTCAGATAATTCCTCCTCTGCCTGCATTTTTTCACTAAACAATCGACGAATATGAGAATTTGTAGCTTGCAACATTGAATAAAATTGATTGGAGTTCTTTTTTGAGCATTCACCACGCTCCAGCCATGATATCAGAGTCTAAAATAATAAACATAGCTTTACTTCAAAATTAGCATTAAAAATATATTGAACCATAAACACATTGAAACCAGTTTCATGTGTACAATATCAGAGTCTATGTTGCCTACCCTTATAAGTGGTAATAAACTATAATATAATGCATTAGTGAAATCTAAGACTTTCTTTTCACTACAAATCTTGATCAGGGCAAAATAATTGACAAATAAATTATAAATATTACTTAAAATATGAATTTGGGAATAGGAAAAATTATATTTTACAGGATTAAAAATTATAGAATTTTTAATTACCAATTTAATTTGGCATGTTATTTGTAAGTTACGTGACATGAAGTATGTAAGGAATTTTTTAAAAGGTTGATTGAGTGAAATGTCCGCTTACTGGAAGTGTTGGAGCAAATGCCTCTTCACTTTTAATTTTTTCAGCTAATTGTGTTATGGCAGCATTTGAAAATGGCTGTAGCCTAACAGGAGATGGAGACCGGGGCTGAAAGTTTAGACTATTGTCAGCTAATTCCTGCTGGGCTGATAACTGTTGCATTTGCTGCTGTACTCTCAAAGCCTGTCTCTGTCGCCTCTCATATTCATTTTGATCATCTCTACTCTGAAATAATAAAGTCATACTCATACATCTATGTTAAAGTATAATAAAAACAGCTTTAGAACAAAACAGAATTTATTCTTATTCCAAATAAAGTAAATTGTTGGCTTCTATTTCTTGAATATATAAAAATCTAATATATAAGTGATCATAATGTAAAAAAATATAAGGTAAAATTTACCAAAGCATAGTCAACATGCAACCATCCATTAGTTCCCTGAGCCTCATCATCATCGTCATCTTCATCCATATCACTATCCCGATTTATTAGCTTTATTCTATATCCTGATATAACCATAGCAGCTTCTACACAACTTTCTCTATCAAAACGTATGTGGCAGAAGTTCTTTTTTGATAAACGCAGGATCTGGATTCTACCATAATTTTCAAACACATCTCTCACAACACTTTCCCTTATTTTGTCAGGTAGGCCTCCAACAAAGATGGTTCTACATCCAGGAGGTCTTGTTCTTTTAGGTGGTTCAGATGATCCTGGTGCAGGTGGTATTAATTTACAGTGTTTAAACACAATTTCCTTTTTTTCTTGTAATGGTGTAATGTTCTGATACATTGCCATCACTGTTGGATCCATCATGACACCTCCCATCATACTCATATCTATATTTGCAGGTGTGTTGGGTAAGGAAGAGGTTCCCATAGCTTGAATATCCATAGTTTGCTGTGGCATAATTTCAAGACCTGGGTTTGGAATCATTTCCATACCAGGGGGTGGCATTATGCCTCCAGCCATCATGCTGTTTTGCATCATCATATTATACATTCCACCCATCATCATATTACCTACAAAAAATATTGTATATATTAATAATCTTAGTTAGAAATTTCTACTCTCAACATTTAAGATATAGGAAGAAATTAAGAAGCTTAAATTACCTTGCGGAAACATATTTTGTATCATCATAGGATTTATTGCATTTGGTACCTCCATTATTTTACTGCCATCATGATTATCCTTAATCCTATTGCGACTCCTATTGGGAGACCGAGATCTATCTCTCCTGCCTAATATTTTGAATACAAAAATCAGTAGAATAAAGCCTTCTACTATTTAAATCATATCCTTTATTATGGTTAATCTTACCTGACATTTGTTTGTTCTTTGCTTCAAATTAAATTATAGTATCTATTCAATAAAACATTACCAGTATTATTGAGTAGATAGATAATATCTACTGAAAAATAATATATTCTTACAATAACACCAAGAAAAAGTGCAATATTATATTGAAGAACTATATCAGTGAAATGATGTTAAAGTAGAGCAGAATACCAAATTATTTTATTATGGGCACTTTAGAGTTTACGAGACTAAAACCCAGTATTAATAATAAATATTAAATAGTAATTAATAAGTCTTACATTATTTTACATTCTTACACCTAAGGTAAAAAAAAATAAGTAGCCAGTAACCACAGATATACATATAACATGTACGATCAATGCACAGAAATATAAATATACAAATACTCGTTACCAGGCCATAAAATTTAAAAAAAAAATACAAAACCTACTAAGAACCACAGACTTAAAGTCATTGTCTAATTCCATATCGCCATGTATATATTGAGTCATTATTTATTTTAATAGTCTGTGCAATACTTAGTTGTTACCTAGAAGACAAAAGTCTGGAATCTCGAAAGTCGAAACTACTTGAGCACAAACCGTGCGGGCCATTAAAAAAAAAACTAGTTGAAAATATTTTGATGAAAATTCAATTTGAAGAAATAACCTAAAAGTTTAATATTTAAATAGCTTTTAATCAAATATGTTTGTTTTATCTGAAATGAAAGATGTTATACGTGTTACTCCTGATCACTTTCATCAAAGTTTATCAGAATCTATATCCACATTACTGAATAGGAAATTAGCTAATAAGGTAACAGGTTTATTCGTCTATAGCATTTATTTTAGTCGTACAAAGTATTTTAGTAGTAGCATACTACCTACTTGCCTTTACATGCAAAATGATGAAATAAACATATTGATCAATTAAAGACTCTTAGGGTTATTATAGGGTATTTTCAATTATTGACCAATGTGATGATTCTATAAATATTGTTAAAATGTTGACTGAGAACTGAAATATTTTAACAGTGTTTAATCAAAAATATTTTCTATCATCATTACAATTTATCTTTAGATTGCAATTTTAATGTCGTTTTATTTTTTAGGTAGTTCTGAAAATAGGATTATGTATTGCTTTATATGATATAACAGACATAGGACACTCTTTTATATTTCCGGGCGATGGTTCATCACATACAGAAGTCAAATTCAGATACATTGTTTTTAGGCCAATTGTTGAAGAAATACTTATTGGAAAAATAAGAAGTTGCAGCAGGGAAGGTGTCCATGGTGTGTAAGTTAAACATTATTGACTATCTATAACAAAACATAACACAAATTTTGGGATATTTTCCTAAAAATTGTCTTTTAGTTATTTTCTTGTGTAAATTAATTTCACCACCAGTTAAATATACTGGTAAAAGAAAATTTTCTTTTTGAGTATCATTAGAATGATGGGTTTATGCAACTAACAGATTCAAAAACAAAAATAATTAAGTGAAATGGTTGGCTCCTAGTTAATATTGAAGTATTTGTTGTATTTCAGTAACTATGGGATTCTTTGATGATATTCTTATACCAGTCAATGCACTTCAACACCCATCACGGTTTGATGAAACAGACCAAGCTTGGGTTTGGGAATACCCTAAAGAAGATGGTGAAAAACATGATCTATTTATGGATTCAGGTAAGAAACAATTAACATTATCATTTGAAGTTTATACTTAGTGTTTTAAAGTTTGAAAATAGTAACATTTTCAGGTCAGTCATTAGCCATGCTCATACTAGGATTGATGATTGATTTGGCAATTAAATTATTATTTAGGCACATTCCTGCTAACAGATCATTGTTATATTTTATAAATGATATGGAAATTTGGATGGTTTTTGTCTCCACTGTTGTTATGTCTCCTTTTTACTGCTTTACCTAAAAACTTCATCAATTTTGCAGGTGAATCAATTAGGTTCAGAGTTACAAGTGAAGCTTTTGAGGAAATTTTACCAAGTGGACCACCAGGTTCTGAATGTACAACACAGACGGTGGCCCCATATAGGTTAATTGGTGGCATAAATGAACCTGGTTTAGGTTTACTGACATGGTGGGAAGCACCAGAACAAGACGATGGTGAAGAAGATGAGGAAAATGATGAATAAAAAGACTTTATCAATTTTTATATTATTATTTATACACCTTGTAAAGTGTCTACCTGAGTGAATGAGAGTTTGGAAAGTCATTCTTGTGAAAAAACAAACTATAAACAAAAGATGATAACTTTTATCGATCAATCCAAAAATATAACCCAACCTATGCTGAAGAAAATAGACAAAAATAAAACATAATTCAATTTGCTACAATATAATTTGAATACTTTGATAAATAGACAACAAAGATTATATTTTTCCAGTACCAATAATTACCAAAGCTTAGTATTTCAATGGTATACAATAACAAGCAAAATATAACAGCCATATTTTTATCACAATTGATGCAACATTCGTACAAGTATCATCATTCTTATAATATTCAAATTAACTTTTTCAAGCAAATAGATATAAGAAAAACAGTGTTATGCATAAATATATTTTAAAATCACAAAGGTGCAAGTTAAATTAATAGTGAATAATTTACAGATAAAATAGTTATTCAATGAGATTGATTTCATCAATAGGAGTCTAATATAAAAATATAGCATCAATTAAAAATAATATCCTAATGTTAAAAAAAATATAACAAAACCCGATGAATAAAATAAAATTCCTGCTCTGGTCACAAAATGTAGTCATGCACATGAAGATTGCAAATAATTTAATAATATAAGTATGAATAAGTTTGTTTATGTTTTAAACATAGAACTAAATACAGTTACTATTGCTTAAAGATAGTTTTCATTGGAATAAATTAATTCCAATAATAGAATTTAGTAGTGTCGAAATACGAGGATTTTTATTTTACTGTCCGGGCATTATAATATTTTTTTTAAATTTTAGGCTACAGGGTTTACTTTCAAAAAACATCTAAAAGTAAACATTCACAGCACCACAGGCTTGTAACTAATACAACTAAATTCGTTCTTAATACTACAACCAATATTTGTGACATCGTCGAATGATAATTAATAATAATGTAAATCACATACAAAAACACAAAATCATAGTCAAAAATCTTCTAATAACAAAACGGCGACTCAATCTGAATGTAGCAATGCGTTCCAAGAACCTTACCCTTACGAGACAACTTATCCATACTAATGCAGCTTAGTTCACACCGGTACAGAAATGTCTACTATCATCGCCCCTTTATAACCCTTATTATAAGACGCGATTTAAAGTAGGCAGTAGGTTACAATGTTATTTTCATACAAATATAATGGTAACCATGGCAACATACCGTGTTAACTTTATTCCTCGTTTTACTAAACCGACAATTAAACTTAAATCTATTATGGAATATTATTCACTATAAATAGAGAGCACTAAGAATAGAGTTGGGGTCGATTGAGGAATTTCATTTTTAAAAAATTATCTTGAGAACATTACATTCACTGCGATATCTCCCTTTTGACAATGGACTGATATTTGCTGAAGTGTACATGTAAAATTATTATATCATGTTTTTTTAATTAGAAGGAAATACGCATCGCAGTATTTACCAAACTCTACTAAGGATTTTAACACAAAATAAATACTACACAAAAAATCATCATAATGTAAGTACCTAATGGAGTGTCTAAATGCTCGTTCACCCGTCTTTAACACCGCAAACTTGTACAACAACTATAAAACTATAACATTCTAAAATCAAGAAATATTCTACTGAAATACATTTTTTTAAATTAAGTGTTTTTTGCGTACAATAGTTGTTGAGCATTATACGATTTAAATGTTAATATGAAAATAAGATATTTGAAGCAAATATTAATTACCTTAACCTACATTGTGAAAACCATTATTCTTTTTAATTTTTTTTATATGGTTTGGTCATAAGCTGTAATTGGAATTACCAACTTAACGAATTTAATAGTAGTTGAAAAATTCAAACTTTGTTTCAATATTATGTTCGCAATACCGAATTATAAAGGCCTCAAGAAACAATTTACGAAACTACAATGTCAATCTTTGAAGAAGTTATGTTCGTAGTTGGTAAACCAAGTTACATAGCGATTAAAATCTATGCAAATGTATAGAGCAATGGTGAATTTGTGAAATGATGAGCCTTATTAATATGTGATATAAGTCTGCCATCTAGTAAATGTCGTCCGTAAACAATAGCGGAGTGTTCATCGGCTGCGAGTCCAGTGGAGACTAACCATCGAACTAGATAGGACCCGCGAAATACTCCATGGTAGGTGCGCATGCGCCACCTTATAACAAGCGCATAGAATTTAAGAAAAATGTGAAAGTAGCTTTACCGTGAGTTCCACAAAATTTTATATCGATTAAAATGGTAAATTCGTATTTTAAATCTTGGAGACAATACAAATTCCTTTAAACTAATAAATTGGGCAAAACGTTTTTATTCAATAATGGCAAGTATTATTAGTCAAGAGTAAGAATTATATAGTAAATTTAATAAACGAATTAATACTAAAAATAATAGGCGAAAAAACACGTTGATATAATTTGTGTTAACGAAAAAAATTCTAGAATCAGTTAAGTAGTCATAGAGATTTCTTTTAAAAACAAACTAACAAAAATATTAGTTAATATTAGATAATGATCGGCTCTGACAATTACAAATAAATACACTTATGCTCAGGTTTGCATACCCTTGGTATGGGGCTACTCTTTGTACGTGGTTAATATGGCACTCATTAAGTAAACCACATATTAATATTAGATCTATGGTATTGCATATAAACTAAGCACCGTAAAAATGCCCTTAAGTTTGTACTATAGATGCGCAACACGATGTAATATAAATAAATACATAGTTTACCGTGTATCCTTAGCGATGGCTTCCTTACAGCGTTCAAGGTGATGCGTAATAAACTGATCGCACACGTGTTTAGTTTCAAAACTTAATTCCTCTATTGACGGCAGTACCACAGTATCTGCTCCGTGCCTGAAAATAAAAAAAAAACCAATTATATTGTCATTACGAAATAAAGCAATTAGTTAATTTATGTACCGACTAGTTAATTTCAAAAGTTTAAAACTTATTTAAAATAAAATAAAAATTGCAAACACT
This sequence comes from Pieris brassicae, assembly GCF_905147105.1. NCBI lineage: Eukaryota > Metazoa > Arthropoda > Insecta > Lepidoptera > Pieridae > Pieris > Pieris brassicae. The sequence goes on from NC_059669.1 coordinate 4,840,675, forward strand.
TTTTACATTGTATTATATTATTGGATTAATATTATAGTTGGGATATTACAGGCTAATCGATTATGAGGAAATTGCATTGATCTGGTTAGCGCCTCCATAAGTTGGATGTCAATTTCACATGTGTATATACTTTCTTTAACATATTTTTATAAGTATCTGATTGTCCTCATCATGTTTGAAAAAATAAAATATAAAGGACTAATTTGTCAGTGTATTAAGTATATAGGCGACATTTAAAAGAACTTGACGTAGCAAACCTACATTATTTATCTATAATAATTAAAAGCCGAAAGATATGATTTTTTTCTCATGAATCATGAAAAACAACTGAACCGATTTAAAAAAATCTTTCTCCGTTAAAACATATTCGTAACTAACATTTCCATAAAATTTAAGTAATAAATGTTCATTTGTACGAAGCCGGACTAGTTGTTATTAGAATAAATTGTTATAATTGTTTACGCTGTTATATCACATTTAATCTTTAAAACGAATACGTAAACATATATCACGCGTAAATAAATTAGAAAACTCACCACATCTTCTTGAAGTAACGAACGGCTGGTATGAATATTTCTTCTGGGTCAAGGCCAAAGAGGGTAAACATAACCAGTGCTTGCCCATACACAGCTGCCGTGTCCAGGAACTGTATCTCTATGAACACTCCCGCCTCGTCTTTACGCAGTACTCGCCACGTTGTAAATGTTACCCCCTGTATATAGTGTTTATTACTTTTTCTCCAATTAAAAGGCGAAAAGTTGGCGCTGCCAATAACGCGCGATATCAACGCTAAACTGAGAAATAGTAAGTGATTAAACTATAGTAGTATATATAATATCTTGGCCTTGTGATCCTGAATAAAGCCTAATAATAATAATTTTTCCTAAAGGGAGCGTTCAAGTATAACGCAACGAATTTAGGGGGGGGGGGGGGCTTTCCTGTTGTAAAATGTTACAATGCCGGGCGGGGAATGAGTTACGCGTTATTGATAATATTATCTTCGACTTTCCAGTATTCCAGGAGATTCCACATTTAGTGATAAGTATACTCTTGTATGTAAAACCAATTTGGATTTTGACCGGAATCATAATTGATCTAAGTTATGAATTTACCCAATTTTTTTTATCTGCCCTCTTTTTGTCTTATTTAATATTTTTAATTTCTGCCTGCATTAAAAAAGATGTTATTCTCAATCTGGTATTCTTTAGATCTTGACCAATAGATCTTTCGTTATGCGAAATAAACACTTGTTCAACTGTCATAGACTATTCTTAGAAAAATTCTTATGTTATAATATACTCACAATAAACATAATAAGGTTATAAACGATGAGTAGAACAGTATGTTTCAATAACTGTCCACCTCTACCTCTTGACTGTTCCGGTGGCACAAGGCCTAATGCGCTGGCAGCCTGATCCAGGTCGTTCAAGTATTGACAGGTTTCTGAGGTAGTACAACGACCTTTTTGGGATGCCGGGCACGCGCATTCCTTGCTAAAATTTAATAAATTAATCTAAATAAAGGTCATAAAGAAGTTTCACTTCATACGTGTGTACACTAGTACAGGCACAATTTTTTTTACCTATTATTAGCGATATCTTCAATATCCTGTCCCTCATTTAGATTCCCACTCTCACAGTTAGGGTCATTATTGCAACATGTCAAATTTTTGTTTGGAGATGGAGTTGCCGTAATAGTACCGTAACAGCCTGAAAATATTAGCAAACTTCTATTTATTCCACAGTTAGATGTATTATTACTATGTTATGTTACATAACACACTATGCACATACATACAGTGCTCGCAGTACAAAACTACATGAAATAAAGGCTAAATAAAAATATAAGCAATAATTGAAAGAAAGCTATATTATTTACAAATGTCATATATACGATACGATTATTACGTTTTTAATTTAAAAGGAATGAATAAATGCCAGCCAGAAAATTATAGTAATTGTGTTATTTATGAAATAATATTTTAGTTACTTCGAATATATATTTTGATATTAGTAGACATTAAAAAAATAATTAATTTACCTTGTTCATCCATGCCTGTATAGGAAAAAATAGTGGTTAATAAATTATAGTTACTATACAGAGACCCAATTAAGATTACTGTGCTTATACAGTGGAATCTCTATAACTCGAACCGCGTTAAATCGAAATTCTCAGTAAGTCGAAGAACCCCTAAATACTTTGTAACTCGAACAAAATGTTATTTCCCGACGAAGTATTGATAATACATATTTATACTTTATAACTCGAATTTTCAAACGGAGACTGCGTAAGTCGTAGTTAGTAAAATATAATGACGTCTTACTTGGAATTCTTCGAAATAAAAGCAATAAAATCCTATATGAATTATCGGTTTCGGGGCTTCTAATGTATTGTTTTTGTTTTGTACACGTGCTTTGAATACTATTGCTAATTGCTACATTCATTGAATACATTAGAAACGGCGCCTCTGTACTTTCTTGTTAAAGTCGAAAACTGGTCAACTCGATTTTTTTGACATTCGAGTTATAGAGATTCCACTGTATATATTAAATTGTTGTATTAAAAGTTAGTAGCATAAAATTTAATAAAAAGATCCCATCCCATAAAATCAATAGTTCAAAGCGAATTAAAAAAATATTCAAAAAAATTGAACATATGATTTATGTTTATTAAAATTAAAAACGAACATAAATTAGAGTTCCAACCAAAAGTATCATACCGGTAAGTTGTTGCCATCACATAACATTAACACTCCCATTAAGTAACTGTACGTTAAGATTTGTATATGGCACCGTAAAATTGTATATACCGTCAGATTGTAATCTATCGAAGTGAAACCGTCAAATTGTGGAACGGAACGCACCTCACGCGCTGATTGGTTGTTTGTTGTACGGTCTTCTATAAAGTCGACCATTCAGGGAAAGCCTTCGGACAGTTGACAATTTTAAGATTGTAATTTGACGCTTTCACTTCGATAGATTACAATCTACCAAATACTAATACTTTAAATTGTAAGCAGAAATACAATCTAACGGTATTTACAAATTTTACGGTGAAATATACAACATATACGTTTCATATTAATTCCTTAATAAACTTAAAACGTATATGTTGTATACAAATCTAAATATTAATAATAAGCGTTTTAACCCTCAATGGCCATTGTCCTCATACTGCATTCGTTTGTTTGATATTTTGACAAGTTTTTTGTCCACGTGTCATCAATTTTTGGGTTTGATTTGGTTTTCTCAGTTTCTTTACGGTAGAAGTTTAGTGAAAATATATAAAGAATATTCTATTTGAGCATAATGCCCGCCTTCCACTGTGAATGGTACGGACCCATTACGGACTCCGCTACACTCGTTACGATGATTTTCATACATGCCGTCTCTGCTTTGGTGGAAGCACATGAATGAAAATTATCGTTACGAGTATAGCGGTCCGTAATGGGTCCGTTCTGTTCGCAGTGGAAGGCGCACATAAGTGATTCGAAGTGGTTAGCCTAACACTGCTTTCGTATGAATTTAATAAATCGTTGAAGCACATAATTATTATAAAAGATTTTACAAGAATTGCTTATTCTCCGATAAAATGTTATACTAAAAGAAAGTAAAATGTGCTCTCTTGGAACTCTTGATACATACTATTATTGGATATGGATTGCGTATTGGACATCGGTTCGGCGTTTTCCACCAAACTGGTTGATTCATCCGGCGGCGAGATGATAGGATAATGAGTTAGACTCGAGAACTGGGCGCTACGGCGTCGGAACCTCACGTACAAGATTAAACAGCCTGTTGACACTGGAACGACAATCAAAGTCAAAATATTATTTATGCAGGTAGCTTATGGAAGTCTAACGAACATACGCTTGACATTTACTGTCCATTTTTGAAATTATAATAACATAAATATAGCTACTCTTTTTTACCGACAATTATTGAAGTGAAACTTCTTTATCGACGTTGTAAAAAAAAAATTCGGTTACGCGCCAGCTTTTTTCGTCCCTACCACGGTTGATTCGAAGAGCTTCGAAGCCATTGATTAATAACAAAAATATATAATAACGATAACAATGATAGTAATAATTATATTACAATTATAATCTTAGTAGTAATAAGGTAAAATGAAATCATTTTATTATTTGTATTCATGTATGATAATAAAAGCCTTTTGTTAAACTTTATCTAATTTAACTTTATTTAACCAATTTCTGTAAAGTTGCATATCATTATCATTTTTCACATGTTACGTGTGTACACTCACACATTTTTTCTGTTTTACAACTTATAGATGCCTTATGAAATGAGGAACAATACGTAATAAAAATATATGTGTTACCAAAAATAAAAATAATAATACAGGCTTGCCTGGAATAAATCGCTTAGTAGCGATAAGGCCTCCCGTTTCATCACTATTTTCTTTCTTTTTTTTAAGTTTATTATTATTTAATTCTTGTGCAATAAGTGTAAATGAATAAATATAATAAGACTATAGAAGTTCTGTGGTCACAGGTCACCAGCCTCTATCAAGGATAGAAAATATATATTACTATTATATAGAAGACGATATACAGTCGTCGTCAACTAATTAGGGACATGCAAGATAGTGAAGAACAATAACCGGTTATGTATATACAAATATAAAACCCTATTGATTTCTCAGTAACTATTATTTGCATAATTTGGTCCGATTTTTATGCTTTAAATGGCTGTAAATAAAAGAATAAATAAATAGAAAAAGTATTTAATATCAAAGGTTGAATATGTATTCAATTTTAAGGTATAATTCTGTAGCTGGACATTTAATTAAGGACAGTAAACTATAATGAAAAATAGAGTTAAACAAAACTAATAATCTGCAGTATTATAATATCTTTAACATTCATTTTTTTACGTGTAAAATCAGTACCCAGTAGCAAAACCTTTGTTAGTAATTACCGCTTGACACCGATGTGGCATAGACATTCTTAGTTTCTGGCAAGTTTCGACAGGAATGTTTGCCCATGCCTCACAAAAAGCTTCATTAAGTTCATCTAAAGTTGTGGTACGATAAGTGGCTACTTTTTTCTTGATTTCGTGCCAAAGGTGCTCGATTGGGTTAAGGTGCGGGCTATTTGCTGGCCAATCTAGCACCGATACTGACTGACTGGTAAGAAACGACTTGACTGAACGGGCGGTATGTTTCGGGTCGTTATCATGCTGAAACGTTCATATAATAGGGAGATGCTCCTCAGCATAGGGAAGCATCGTTTCCTCCAATATTGCCTTGTATTGATGTTGGTCTAAGTTACCCTGAACTTTCCTCACAGGTCCCACTCCACGTCCAGAAAATGAACCCCACATTTTAATGTTTCCACCGCCATGTTTCACCTGCTTTTTTGTGAATCTTGGATACATTTCCGCTTTTACTCGACGCCGTACGTATTGCCTTCCATCTGAAGAAATCAAATTAACATAGGTCTCGTCAGAGAATAATACATGTTGCCATTGGGCGTAGGTCCAATGTCCATATTTACGTGCAAACGCCTAACGAGCATTTCTATGTTCTTTCTTCAACAACGGTACTTTGCGAGCCACTCTTCCGGACAACCCTGCTTCTACCAGACGTCGTCGAACGGCCCTCGCTGAGACACCAGCTCTTTCGTCTGTCCCAAACACTTCGTGTTAAATTAAAATAGAGCCTAGAAACGGATCTTTCTTAGCTAACCTGGTTATCATTCTATCTTCTTGCGGAGTTGTTTTTCTCGATCTTTTTGTTCTGGGCACATTTAAATCTGTGTTATTGCCTCTGAAATGTTGCACTGCATTGTATACCATAGTTTTTGAACAATTTAAATGTTCTGCTATCCTTCGGTATGGCCAACCATGCTCGACATCAAACTTCATGATAATTTTTCGTAGTGTTGGATCGCAACTTTTATTTTTACCCATTTACTTAAAAATATTTTTCAAAATTTAAAATAAAATATCGGGATTGCCGCCAAAACTACCACGAAACAATAAGAGAAGAAGTAAAAAAGTATTGAGATTCAAATTTTGAAAATAGAACGCAATATCTCAGTGTCCCTAATTAAATGGCCAGCCAGCATTATTTGAACAAATAGCACTACGATAATCTATCAGCTATACTGTAAAGAGGTTTAATATTTAAGAAGTTGTTATTGTTTGTATAATCGGGCGCATAAGTAACTAATTATACTTACGTGTAAGAGATATGGAATATGGTTTAGACTCGTTGGAAAATAAAAAATAAATTCACAATTCGCTTTAACCAAAGAGTGTCCCTAATTAGTTGACCACGACTGTATGTATCTTATCTTAAATTATCGTGATTTATGTGTCTTTTTACTTTCTATTTTTAATGTATCGTCTTTTTAGTTTAGTTTTTTTTTATTCCGGTTTAATTTTATCTTAAGAAATGTGTATAACATGTATTTTTGCACTACTTGCCTATCGTATGTAATTTAATTCATTTTTATTTTTTCTTTACTCACAGTGGTTGCCTGGAAGAGATCGCTCGTAAGCGATAAGGCCGCCGGTTGCCCTCCTTTTGATTTAATTATGTTCAATTATTTTTTTATATAGTAATGTAACGAAGTGTAAATAAATATAAGCAACAAACAAAATATAACTAAAGCATAGTAGTATTAAGTGATCCATTTAAAATAAAGTAGTGTAAAATGTCAAAGCACACAGTTGGAAGAAATGAGTTTTGCTGGTTAATATTAGAGAAAGAAATTATACAGAGCAATATTGATAATCGCATTTCGACCACAACGTATTTATATTCTGCATAAACCGAAATGTCATTGACGAAGCACGGATTTTTGATATGTTTTCTTTTCTTTAACATTTCTAACCAAAAAGAGTGTATTGTCATACTCAATAAGATAAATAAAGACCGCCTACGTGTTAGGCCCTCAAAGACAAGGCTTAGCAAGAATCATCACATGATTTGATAACAAAACTCACCCGTAATACAAAAGAAGAGGACGCTAAGCCGAATAACGTCACACGCATCAGCGTTGATGCTTGTTCCAGTCTGCTTGGTGATCAGCAGAGCTGCTACCATGACTGCGGGAGCGCCCCACGCCACGAACGCCAGCACGGGCCAAAGGGTGACCACGAAACATGGGCCACGGCTCTAAAGAGGAAATAAAAGATATATACTAGAGAAAACGTCTACAGTAATGCGTAGATATTAAGGGTTTTAAGCGTCATAGAGTAAAATCACAATAATATATCCAGACATTGACACAAAAGTAGTGATTTTTTATAATACAGTATACGCTAGTCACGTGACACAACGGTCACAGATTAGTCGACTCGACGATGACGTACCGTACCAGTCAATAGTGGGTTCTTGCGTGCCTAATCCTAATACTGTCATAGAGTTTAGTTTCATTGGAGAATGTTTTTCATCGAAATATAATATTTAAGAATTAAACACGTAAAACACTTGATATTCATTAACGTACCCAGTACTACATAGGGTAGCCGCTTTTTGAAATTATGTCAAATTTAATTTTTTAAGCCGATTAAATATTACAATTTTTTCCATTCTTGTATAGTCCAATTAACATATTTTTTAGCGAATAATAATGGCTTCTCTCGGTGTTGCTTGTTCATCAGGCGAAAAAACTTTATTTTTAATCTGTTTGGAGTATTTACTTTGGTATTTTAGTAACACGAACGATTAGCGTATCTCCTCTATCGAAGAGGTTTTTCTTGGCCGAGCATTTTCAACAGTGACATGTGTTTTATACTGATCAATTAAAAACTCATGTAACTTGCATTAAAAACTTTCTTAACAGAGCAATTCTATAATTTCTATAGTTTCTGCAGCTATTCTTACTAGAACACGAATGTGTTTCAACAGAGTCACACGAGTTGAAATTTAAACACCTTGTTCATAGTATCGAGAGATATAAATAGAAAGTCAATACAAAACTTATAAATGACGTCATTTCTGGCGGGACCACAGATCAGCAAAAAATATAAAAAAACTTCTTGGTGATGTAAACTCTATGGAATTGACCTGTGACGATAATGTCGTAAAGAGTAATTTTAAAATTGTGTCCTTTGAGGAGCGCTGTTGTTTTTTAATATCAATATAAAGTACGAAACTTAAGAAAAATATAAATAAAACTAAAAAAATGAACTACCGTCTTTTGTTTTATACTAAATAAATTATAGTGCACTCTTCACATACCTCCAACATAAACAGTCCCACCGAGAGCATAGATGTCCAAAGGAGGCAGGAATAAATACTGAACACCTGCAACGATTGCTGAATGATCGTACTCCAGGTGGGTGTAAACGTTTTCTCTGCCCCGCCCCATATTACACTTATAGCCAATAATATCTGTAAAAAAATATGGGTTTTTTTAGTTAATCTACATAATAGTTGCTGTGTACGCTAAGTATACATATAGAATGGATTTTTATGCCACCTGTACAGAAAATATTCTAAACAATAGAAATAAATAGTGGTTGCCTGCAAGAGATCGCTCGCAAGTGATAAGGCATCCAGTTGCCCTCCTTTTGATTTAATTATGTTCAATTTTTTTTTAATATTGTGACGAAGTGTTAATAAATAAAATAAATACATAGTATTATTCCGAAACATACCTTAAATTACAAGAACGAAAATGCATTCAAACGTTTTTTGAAAATGCTCTTTCGACACCCGCAAACTAACCGGTAGTATCCAAAAATACTACTTAACGAACATGATAAAATAAATAATAAAACCACGAAATCTATATCAGACTAACGAATCAGACGAATTTAGGTTCGCTTAACTCACTTGGTAGTTAGATTTACGAGTACAAGATCAAAATGTAAACTTTTTCTTAAGCTAAAGTGTTATGTTCGGTCTAAAAGTTTCGACACACATTTCACATACCTAACGTCCAAACGTTTCAGTAGCCAATCGAACAATAGTTATGTATCTGTAAATATGTGACGTATGCGTCATGGTAGAACTGCTACAAAAAAATTATAATAATCCAGTAGTACTATGGGACTATGCCTCAGAATATATCTGTTTCTTTAATAATGTTTATATATAATAATTTGTGTTTAAGACAAGCTAATTGTCTCAAGATGCCTACACCGTATGAGCAAGTCTTCAAAGAAAAGAAATCCTCTTTTTATTCTATTCTTACTTTGAATAGTAATGGCATCATTAAGTATTACCATATAGTAAAGTTTATCTTAACTGGCACAAAAAAATAAGTATCATTCGTAGATGACAAATATATAATTATCATTACTAAGTTGTATTTGGTTAACATAATTTAAGCACTATCCAACGGCGTTTATATGCAATACTGTATTTTGATTACCTGTGAAACATTCAAGCAAAGTGTCAGTCTATGAGGCATCCTTTTGTATTTCCGTGTTACAGAAAAGACAATAAAGACCCAAACAGCAGCTATCAACGCTACTATGGATATACCAAAACGGAAAGCTATTATTTTATCTGCATAATCATTGTTCATCGTTATCACTTCAGCAGACAGGAATGTCATTGGGGCGGATAAAAACGTACATATCACCATAGATGACGCTACCTGAAATTGATTTATTGTAATATAAATAATATTTATGTTCTAATGGCCATCCGGCGCTTGAGACAAAATTACTTTTTAACAGGCGTGACGCATTAGTGACGCCAAACTTTTTTATTAGAATATGGTAATACACAGAGGCAAAGCGTGAGCAAATGTCATTCCCATATAAATTTGTTTAACGGACGCGGCTGGATGGATACATATATTTTATAATTTACAAAATAAATTTTTAAAGGCAAGGTGCCTTTATAGCGTACCCGCAATTAGCAAATAAATAACACTTAATTAGCATGTTATCAATGATTTAATATAGTAAAACAGGATGTTGCTTAAATGTCTTGTAACATAAGCTCAAAGCTATTAGTAGTTCATTAGCATATTATGAGAATTTATTTAATTAATTTTGTCCACGCAGTAACTACACCAAAAAAATATGAAAATAGCATGGTATTTCAATATTACTTTTTGTGATAAACAACTGACTGCTACGTTTATAAATAAAATATATTATCTGTTCAAAAAACGTTGACAAACTAAATCTAAACTGCATGCTTAAAATAAAAAATAAAGAACTTTTTGACACTTTTTGCATGTTTTTTATAGAGACTTAAATAACATATACACTGAAGGTCACATGAATGAGACTGACTAGTAGAAGGGTTTACTAACTAGTTTGTCAAAACGACCCAGTGTGTGACAAACTCAGATTAAAGTATCCAAGGAAATTTTAAAATAAATGTTTTTAAACTTCATTGCAATAAAAAACATGTTGTCAAAATTGTATATTTAGTATACAAATGAAATAGGTAATATGGATAGGTGTATTATACAAATTGTGTTCCATATTAAAACGGAATATAAATAAGTCTGCACTTGATCATGTGACATTTCCATTGTATTTGTAGCAAGACCTGTGGAATCTAGTTCTATGCCTGGCTCTATATCACCTTAATTGTTTACTAAATAAATATTAATAGAGTAATGGAAACCTCTTTGGGGTTGAAAAAAATAATGTTATAGTAGTGTGTGTAAAATCATCATTGCATTAAAGCATTATCCGGGATTTTCATTAAAAACTCACCTACTTATAATTGACTGATAAATCATATGCATTTCTTACCAAATCAATTTCCAGTTGATACAAGTTAGAGAAGACAAAGACAGCTGGTGCAGTTGGTATTGTTCCATACAAAAATGCATAAGTTGAGAGAGACTGTGTGTCTGTCACATTAACACCTGCATCTAATCCACTAACACATTCACGCATTACCACTGGAAGAACGATCCTGCAAATTAAAGATTAATCTTAATTGGAATGTAACAGGTATAAAGTCATTAACAATAATGTGCTTATGATCAAAAGACATATTTTATTAATTGTAACCAACACATTACATTATTTAAACCCGAGTTTACAGGTTGTAACAACTATGGTATTAAAACACCACCAGTACCCATAAAAAGCTGAAGGTCTGTCTATGTAGGATAAATTAAGACATTTCTAAATGTGACTGCAGAGTACTTTTTAGTACTAACTTCACAGGAATTAGTTGTTTTAGATTTTAATTAATGTAGAACTTACAATTTAACCATAATTAATACACAGGGCAACACCAGTGCAGGACCTCTTAACCGTGTGATTTGACCAACCATCCGAAGACCCAAGAGAAACAGAGCTGACGCTGAGAAGGATTGCCCAAATACCTTAAAAATTTAATATGTAAACACATTTCAATGAAAAAAAGTGTCAGACTCATAAATTTTGAAAACAAAGTCTGTATAGTTATACAAGTTAAAATTCGAAGTGGAAATGTTAGTGTGAATCAACTATGATTATTTTATCTTATGGCTTAAATGCTGCCACAGAGAATACAATTTAGTTTTTATACTAGAAACCTGGACAAATATATGAAATATATTATACTCACATCCAATAAACCTTCAATATAGATGGAAAGTTTATGTTTAAATACTATGTTTCCAATTATACCCAGAATAGTCATTACCAACAATGGATTTAATATAACACCTCGAAATATTTGGTAAAGCATTTTCCATTTACTTATATTTTTTCTCTGACTGGAGTCTGATGCTGACACCTCTATTTCTTTTTGTTTATTTATTTCCATTAACACAAAAGCTATAGGATTTAATATAGCCAGCGAAATTGGAGCCATCAAATACAAATAAAGAGCATATTCTGGATGTGTTTTCTCATAAATTGCATTTACTGAAATTAAATCATCATATGTATATAGAAATTTAATGTTAATAAAAAAGAACAAGCCAGTTTATAATATGAATTATGTGTCAGTTATTATTGTACTTACTGATTGGATATCCCAAAGCAAAATCATTACTCTGTGTACAAAAAATTGCAAATATTCCAGCTTGTGCCAAATTCACTGGTTTAGATACTAGTATGCACACTATAATAACACCAAAGAATACAAGCCCCTTTGCTACCAAAATTGCTATGAGAAACTGCCAATTCACTGTACTAAAATCCAAACGAGCAAGGGATAAAAATATTAATGAAGGCAAAGCAAATGTGCCTACAAATGTAGCAATACCCTTTGACTCCAATTTTGATACAATATTCAGTCTTCCAGCGAGATATCTAAAGCAAAGTAGGAATTGATTAATTCAAACAAGACATGTATGCAGTAAATATATAATTCATTAAATGTATGCAATATACTTACCCACACACAATGATAGTGAAACACTGAAATAAAGCTGGATACAAATGATCTGTTACAGGATCCATTAACATTGCTGAAGTAGAATTATCCATTGTGCCGAAATTACGAGGTAAACACTGTAAGATGAAATATTAAAGAAATATCTAGGAATTCTCAAGTACCATGTATGAATTACTTCATTTAGATATTTTATTGTTTTAGCAAAACTGAATGCAAGTCATAGACTAGTCCCTTGGTAAAGATGATTTTAAAAAAATCAACTTATTTTCTTACATGTTCGGTTAAATGTATAATAAATTCAATTTTTTTATTTGTTCTTCTTAGCCATAGAATTAAAATTAATAATTGGATTTAAATTAATTCAATTTGACTCGGAGTTATTTGTATCATGCTATGACTTTTTGTAGACAGTAGACTATATAGATATAGTATATGCTGCCTACAGCTCACTAGTACTGACTTCTTGTGATGCCAACTCGTACAGAATGATCCCCCTAAGACTAACTTCAAATACCCTAAATAATCGTAATTTTTTTGCAAACACTTGGTTATACAGGTAATTTCAAATATGCATTAAAATACATTTAAGAAGTACAAAATTGTTGTTATTTCGATCTTGAAGAATTATAGCTTTTTGAAGTTTCAGTTATTACCACAGTTGAAGATTATATTTGGTTTACTTCATTGCTTAGGTTAGAGTCTTAATATAAATGGATAGCGTGCGTTTTATAAAAGACATTTATTTTTCGTGAAGTAAGTAGTAGTAATAGTAAAAATATTATTTATGGGTACTAAATAAATGTTGCTCCTAAAAAACCCCTGGGGGTCTAGACAAGATGGCTTAACAGTAGTGTATGTAGAAAGTCGAAAACTAGATTTCTATGACAATGACAGCTCGTGTCGACAGTCGGTTACCTAGGCCCAAAAGGCGTGAGTCGGTATACAATAAGCGACGCCATGACAGTGCTACGAAAAGACAGACATTAACGCTCACGCTTTTCGGTAGTCAACGGCCAATTAATGATTCGGTAGTTTAAAAAAAATTGCGTTTTTCCGCCATGTTTTTGAGTGATCTCAAAAGCAGCTGTTTGCATTTATTCAGTACAACTATGGGCATTTTTAATGGCTTCCATTTTTAAAAATCTTATTTTGGACGTTTTAATGAAAAAAAATTTTTGTTAAGAGTTTTAGTTTTCAATATTTGTAATTTTAATTTTATCTAGCTTTTTAAAAGGATCCTGTATAATTATTATGATTAAAGCAAAAAAACAGAAAAAATAATAACTAGAGTAAATATTTTTAAGTTAGGAGTGTTAGTCTTTTGTTAACATAGCTTTATGTAAATAATTATAAGTTTTTAATAATAATACATAGCTTCAATCCCTTTAAAATGAGTTTGATTTAGAGTGTTAGTTTTTCATTGAATCAATGCGAGGAGAACATAATAGACGCAGAACAATATGAAAATATCAAGAATTTCAGCAAATTAGTACATGTAATAATTTCTTACTTTAAGCTTTTAAGTTAGTTTTCTGAAATTCAAACATCATTGTTATATTGGATATCTTTCATTGATATTTATATTGCATGTAAGTTAAGTGAAATCATTACAATCATACATGATGTAATCTGTAAGTTAAAGCTACGTGTTTGTTGTAAACTTTTTACTATTGCTTATAATTATAAGTATAAGAATATATTTATAATTATAAAACAATTAACAGAATTATTGTACATTTGTATATTTCAGATGTGAACAGACACTAATGAACATAATTAGAAGTTCTAAATACATTAGAAGCTAATGATATAATATTAATTTAAATTTATCAAATCAAGTTGATTTAAGCTTCATGAACATATATAAAATCTAGTGAACAATACTAAGTAATGGTAAGACATCTTCTTTATTTTTTATTACTATGTTAATATAGAGAAGTTTATCATAATATTGTTAATGAATGAGTAATTTGAATCCAATTCCCGTAGGAATTTCTGACATTGTTTGGTAAAAATAAAAACTTTATTGACATTAAGCAGCAAAGTGGCAAATGAAGTATATTTTTAGGTTTAGAATAAAGTAAAGAGTTTCAATATTAAAGTTACCTATAAATATTTTATTTTCAGAAAAAAAGAAGATAATAAGACAACTACAAGTATTAACAGAAACTGCCAATGGAGAAGTTGTATTAAAGTCTTAGCTTTTAATTAATTTAAGTGTTATATTATGTACCTGAAAATGAGGGAAGACGTATTTTATTAAAAATGTTAAAATTAAAAGGAGTGGAGAAAGAAATATTGGTTGATTAAGTAACATTACCTCAAGAACAGTAACTCAAACTATGTTCTTCCACATTTAATCTTAATAAGTTTGGCAGTTTGAATGTGAATAAGATATTTATTATAAACAAACTGTATTTGTAGATTTTGGAAACAATTATATCTTTACAATAACTATTATTATTTTCAATGTTTGTGTTAAGAAAACAATCGCTATTTTGTTTAATGGCCCAGCATGTATCTTATCATAGTAGCTGGAGGGTTTTTTTTTCTGTTATGTATCTAATGCATGCCTGCATGCAACCTTACAAAGTACCTCAACATCACAACAGCTTTTATGAATTGAACATTTTTTTGTATAGAACAGCACACAAACAAGATATTGAGATTTATTGCTGCTCATTAAACTCTTACAATTATTAGTTGATTATATTTTTTCGGTTTTTAACTACATATATAAATATGAATACATCTACATTAATTATGTATTTAATGTAGTGTTTGTGTTCAGTTTTTATTGTATAATAAGTTGTTATATATGCTTATTTTTATGTTTATACTATGTAACATGATCTACGGAGGTGCCTTATTTTAGTAATAATAACTATGACTGAAACATTTTTAATTTACTATCTGTATGTTTAATATTCTTACTATTAGTAAGTACAGGTCATTCGTGTAATTATGCATTAGGTGTACAAAATTCGTTTAATTTACCACAATATTGCTACAGGTAAGAGAGTAATCTGAACCACTTCAATGGCTTTTTCTACCATACAAGACATAGGTAAATTAATGCAATTACCGAATTACATAGGCAATTATCGAAAATAAAACTATCAAATACAGAACATAGGTACAATTTTTATTAATTCCTTATTTAAACAGGTTTTGAATTCACAACAGCATCAAACTTAAATTTATATCTAAGATGTTAATTAAGGTTCATAATTTCATACCTAGAAACCTAGTCTATGTTTCTATTTTATAATCTTTATTTAACCCTTTTTCATTTCATTGAGTACTTGCTGTTTTACAATTCTCACTTTTAAAAGTTGAAATATCTTTTAAAAATCTACTTTTATAAATGACTACTTAGGTTTAACTGAAATTGGATTTATGGATAATTTAAACTATGTAGTTGTAAATCACTAGTAAAACTAGACTTATTCGATAATATTAACTCAAAATCTGCATTCAAATTGACAAACATAATTAAAGCTTTAATCAAATACTAATTTCAGTGTTCATACTAGTTTTTTTTTTTCACATTTCTTTTAAATTCTTTTGACTTCAGTATGAGTATAACTAATTATTGTGTATCGCGATAATGCAGGTTCAAAATATTGTATTTATATATGACTTGAAACAAACCATTGCAAATTAAATTCATATATTATGCCACTTTGCATCTTTCTATAAACTCCACATAAATTGAAAATTGTTCCAACCTTGCACGTATATATTGCCATATATATTGTTTTTACTTTTAGTATGTTTATATATGTGAGATTAGGAATACATTTAATCCAGAGACAATATGACGGAATAAGGTGCTACGAACAGCAGCTCGGAGCTACGCTGTCGACTTTGCGGTAGTGTAGTAACGTGTCTCTTGGCTGCGAACGAAGCGCTGTTGACAATACAATTACGCTAAAGCGGTAAAGTATGTCGAATACTAATATGGCTAGACCCCTAGGTGATTGGATGGTTGATTATTTTTTGTAGGCTTCGAATAATACATAAAAAAGGAAGAGAAGAATTTCTATCCTATACAAAAATTCCATAAGGTGTTTTTAATATAGGAAAATCATGTTAGTCAAGAAATTTGGCTAGATATTTTGGTATAATTACTCATAGATGACGTGTACATATTTATATATACCCTGGATACCCACAAAGAAATTAATTTGATATTCAGTGAGTCTAAAGATATGTAGTAATGTTCAAATTCATTTACTATGTACATCTTCATTACAAACATTCTATAACATGGACCGCTTGCTGCACAGTGAACAAAAAAATGAAAAATATATTTTTGTTATAATTTATCAATCAAAATCATTTATCCCTTTAAAAACACTTGGGATCATTAGGGATTAGTAGTTTCTTTTTTATATTATGGCAATAGTTTTAACGGATCATTAGAATCCTATACCCCGCTCCGTCCATTTTTGTAGACGTGCAATACTAAAATCAATACTTCGTCAAGATATGATTTCCTTTTCCGGTTTCAGTGATGAAACCTGGGCTGCCAGTTATAAGTTTTCATATTTTCCACAAATTTTAGCTGTTATTTGTATAAACTATAGAAATATTATTATTAAATGTTAAAAAACTCACTATCGGTTACACATTTATGATTTTGATTTAAAATTTTGGATCATCCAAATGTAAGGAACTTTTAAGCAGTAAAAACAATAGGCCTAATAAATATTGAAAGTGTTTTTTTTTATAAAAATAGAAGATTTTTAGAAGTTTTAGAATATTTTAGTGCTTTGTATATGCCTAATTGAAAATACCAAATATTATGCACGTTTTAAATGAAATAAAATTATAGATTTTAGTGTAAAACATTTTCCACTTGAAATCTGATAATTTTGGTTTGATCTAATAATAAATTTACACTACATGTTCCTTTCTAATTCAAACCAAATTAGGATTAGGACCTATCCAATCCTGAGTTTGAATTATGTGTTGACATATACCGCACGAAGGAATAGTATACTCTCTAAATATTATAATAATACTTTATTTTTACTTCAGCGGTCTTTAATATAAATCAATTCCGTTGATATTGGGTGTTCGAAAGGAGCTTACTTATTGCTAGCAACACTGCTCCGACGACGGCCATATTATTTTCATTATCGAGTTGTTCGTTCGCCGGGTCTGCTAGGTGGATTCTGGTGAATGACACATTTATTTTATTTTTAAATTCTCTCGTTTGAGAGGTAAGTTAATATATTAATCATAGTGAATTAACTAACAATTAATACAAGTTACATAGTGTTAATATACTTTTCAAATCTAGATTTCGAAATTGTATGCTTCGTTACAGATACTTTCCATTCACACCACGTATACCACCTTTCCCGGGGTCGTAAAAACTTAAAGGATTCAAAATGCAGTACAACAGTTTTCACAATCAACACCCAATGTAAGTTTTGTTTAAAATACAAATAATTAACGCTTTTTAAACATAGTAGGACATTGTAAACCAAGAAACTTGAATGCGGATACGGGCGGCCATTTTGTGAAATTCACTTTGTTCAGCTCACAGCTGATAATCATGGTATCTAAGCTACAAAGGTAGCTCCTCATGTGTTTTTCTTAATTTTGAATAGAAAAATAGAATTTCTATAATAATTACTTTGTCTATATGAAATAGCAGGATACATTTATCATGCATAACTATCTACCATGCGCGGAATTATTGACCTTCACAGTCGTCCATTGCGTAGGTAGCTAATATCCAGAATCGGTATTTATTTCAAAGGTCTTTAAAACATAGGGTTTGTTTGTATAGTGGGGAGGCGCCAATTATAAATTATTTTTTTTAATGAAATAAGTACCTTTAAGTCACTGATTACCAAATGCTCACCATGCAATGTTACACATGTACATTTCTGGAGTGTATTCATAGACCTTAGCTACATAAGTTTTGTTCATAAATAACTATTTTTAAAATAAGTTTATTACCAGTTCGAAAATCATTGTCTAATAGTTTCAGGCCTCGGTTAGATCAGAATGAACAATTCGGTAAGATGCCTTATCTCAATCGAATGTACGAGTTTGGGGGACCTAAGAACTTTGCTCCTAGAAACAACATGGGTAATAAAAATTTTAGACCCAGGAATGATTTTAATGGAGTGAGACCAGATTTTAATGCTAACCGAAATGATGATTTTGGGGGGCCTAAGGAATATAGGCCAAGGAATAACTATAATAATCAAAACATGCAAAAGAAAAATGAGTATGATGGAGAAAATGCGTCAGGCAGTAATAATATGCAATTTTACAATTCTAAAAATGATTTTGGGGGACCCAAACCTAGCTTCCAGAAGAATAACTTTGGTCCTAAAAACTACAATAATCCAAACGGGTCACCTACTAATGGTCAGCAGCAGCAGTATATGCAAAAGAAAGCCTATAACTCTAACAACAGTGGGCAATCACAGGACTTTAATGATCGTAAACTACAAAGTCGCAAAGCTAAACACCCAGGTGATGGGTTAGTTAAGCCTGTATGGGACATGGGACAGCTTGAAGAAATTGAGAAGAATTTCTATAAACCTCATGCTAATGTAGATGCCCGTTCTGAAGAGGAAGTCCAACAATTTAGATCAACAAAAGAAATAACTGTTAGTGGTAATAATATACCTAGACCAAATCAAAAATTTGATGAAGGAAATTTCCCTGACCACATTCTAAACACTATCAAAGAACAGGGTTATGAAGATCCAACTGGTATTCAGGCACAAGGATGGCCTATTGCTTTATCTGGTCGTGATATGGTTGGTATAGCATCTACTGGTTCAGGAAAAACCCTTGCTTATATGTTACCTGCTGCTGTTCACATTGTTCATCAACAAAGGATCCAGAGAGGTGATGGTCCAATTGCCTTAATTCTGGCTCCAACAAGAGAATTAGCTCAGCAGATTCAATCTGTTGCTCAAGCTTACAGCGCACGTGGTTGCATAAGAAACACTTGTCTATTTGGTGGATCACCTAAAGGCCCACAAGCTAGAGACTTAGAAAGAGGTGTGGAAATTGTCATTGCTACTCCTGGTCGCCTTATTGACTTTTTAGAACGTGGAACCACAAACTTGCGCCGCTGCACATATTTAGTTTTGGATGAAGCTGACAGGATGCTGGATATGGGATTCGAGCCTCAAATCCGGAAAATTATTGAACAGATACGCCCGGACAGGCAAGTTTTGATGTGGTCTGCCACATGGCCTAAGGAAATTCAAGCCTTAGCTGAAGATTTTTTAACGGATTACATTAAAGTTAACATTGGCTCTCTAAACCTTTCTGCAAATAACAATATTAAACAAATTATTGAAGTATGTGAGGAACATGAGAAAGAAGCAAAACTAAGCAACCTTCTAAAAGAGATAGCTTCAGAGAAAGACAATAAGGTCATTGTTTTTGTTGAAACAAAGAAGAAAGTAAGTGTAATGTTTATGTTCGTTTATCAAGTTCTATGTAAATATTTTGACTTAATAAAATATTTAATTTCAGGTTGACGACATTGCTCGTGCTGTTCGACGTAACGGGTACAAAGCTCTAGCTATTCATGGAGACAAGTCTCAACCAGAGCGTGACGCAGTGCTTACAGAGTTCCGTAATGGTTCTACGACCATATTGATTGCTACCGACGTAGCTGCTCGCGGTTTAGATGTCGAAGATGTAAAATTCGTCGTCAATTTTGACTATCCTAATTCCTCTGAAGATTATATTCATAGAATTGGTAAGGGTTTTTTTTAAAACTTAACGTTTGAATAACTTTTCTTAAAAACCATATTTAATATATTTTGAGTTCTAGAAAAGACATGCATGCTGCATTCTTATGTAAGATAGTAAAACATTCAGAAAATAGGCAATCTCTATCATTGTTATTTCAACCGTATGTAAATTTTATATATTTATTGATTAGGCCGCACGGGGCGATGCCAGCAATCTGGTACAGCATACACTTACTTTACAAGTGGTGATGCTCGTCAAGCTCGTGCTTTAGTTGGAGTCCTAAAAGAGACTGGACAAAACCCACCCACAAAGTTAAATGATATGGCTAGAAACAACAATAACAGCTCTGGTAAGATCCATTTATATATATATATATTTATTT
Source organism: Pieris brassicae (assembly GCF_905147105.1). Classification (NCBI taxonomy): domain Eukaryota; kingdom Metazoa; phylum Arthropoda; class Insecta; order Lepidoptera; family Pieridae; genus Pieris; species Pieris brassicae. The sequence goes on from NC_059669.1 coordinate 4,861,091, forward strand.
ATTTCTACCTTATGACATTGAGAGAAATAATATTGTTGATAATTTCAACAGGACGTAATCGTTGGCAGCAACGGAAAGAAAACAACAGTGGATCTAGTTCACCACGCCAAAAGAGTAACCAGTGGAATAATAAAATGGCAAGTGGTGGTAGTGATGATGGTCAAAACTCTATTCAAACCCACACATTCACTCAGCAACCACCAAGATTTTCCAACCAAACTCAAAATAACCAGGGCTATAGACAGAACAATTATCAAAAAACTGTACCCTTCCCAAGTCCTAATGTTTTTGATTCAATGGGCACATATCAAGGAGGTTACAATAATGGTTATCAAAATGCCTACAATAACCAAAATGGGTATGGTCAAAGGCCCTACAATAATACACGTAATAATGGACAACAATACCGCAACAATAATGCAGGAGGCAACAAATCCAGTGGCTCAGGATCTTCATTTGGATCACCCCCACCTCACTATGCTGCTGCACATTACCCGCAGATGCATCCCCACCACCAGGATATGCTTGGTATGTTTTAAACTTGGTATTTTACTTAAATGGTGATTTAAATGTGTTATGTGAACTAGATTTATCAGCTTTTTATTATAATTATATATTTTAAATTTGTTTATAAGGTGTTGTCAATGTTAGCCTATGCAATAATTATAACTTGTTCAAATTGGACCAAAATATGTTACATATCTAATAGAAATCAAAAAGAGATATATGTGTACTTAATAAAGCTGGTAAAGTGTTTGAATTGAGTACACTAAGAGAGTTTTTGAATTACAGGTGGCAAGTTCTATGGCGGTGGCGTAGGTGGTGGCGGGCCATGCGGTTACCAGGCAGCGGTGGGAGGGGGCGTGCCCTACCCGCATCTGCCCCCCGGCCCGTTGTTATACGCAGCCCCCGTACAGCAGTAAACACTCTTACTAACAATTATTATTTAGTTTTTTAATTAATTAAACATTGAGGATTCTGGTAACTTCATATTTCAAGGTTACATATTATAGTTTTGTATTAGGTATCTTAAGTTTCATATTTCTCAACTTTGCTCTTCATTGACTTAATACTTAATTGGTTTGGAGCTCTATTGGGAAATGGGTTTTTTCAAAGATCTGAAGTTGCAAATTCTGTTTTTCGAAAATGTTCTAACTGACAAAAGTAATGACGGTATAATCTCCATGAAAGTCATACTTGAATATTGAAAGTAAATGTTTGTGAATCTTTCAGATCAATTTCAATTACTAATTATTCATAATAAGTGTGTTAGTTTAAGGGATTGTTGTTTGTTAGCCATTAATTTTAGGTTCCATATTTAGCACAAAAACATTACCAAGTTTGTACTAAAACTTTAAATTTTTAAATCATTGCTTTCTTTACAGTTAGTTAAAAGTTTGGATGATATTTATAATTGTTTGTATGGCTAACAAAAAACTTTCCATTGGTGGTTTTTAATGAGCAGAATGTCATATCCACCATTTAGATGTAAATCACTATAACCACAGTTAAATTCGTCATTAAATTTGAATTATTGTAGTACATGTATTGTTAGTTCTTCTGGAAAGATTGGTTTTCAATATATGAATAATTAAATTTAATGATTGTATTTGAATGTGGTAGTATTTAGAGTAGTCGGTGTCGGTACCCTCTATGTAACCGGGTGCCTTTCGTTTTAAATGTCTGTATGATGTACGAAATGCACGAAACATATAGAAGATGAGTGAAATTATAGGGAAGGTTTGCTAACGTCGTAGTATCTGAATAATATTTTATATAAATTATTTAATTGTTAATGATGATCTTATTATCCAGTGAAAATGAGGGACAACTTAGAGTAAGAAATTTAAAATGCTTTTGATATTGCAGACAATCTGTATTGCCAGATAAAAACATATTTCCTTTTTTAATGTGATATTGTCACATTGGGTCAAGTTTATTTTATATGAAATTAGATCTATTGAGTATTATGCCTAGAAGTATGAGTCTACATCAAGTCGATATAGACATTAAGGTTTTGGATTTTTAAATTCCTCATTCAAAAGGTTAGAAATGTAAATACATGCATTTAACATAGGAAGATTAATATATTTTGATCTTTATAGATGACCTATAACAGCGGATACATTCGTTTCTTAGAAAGATAAGTGGTTTCATTTCATCATATTGTTTTTCATTATTTTTGTAATTGTATCTCACATTTGTATCTAGTAGTTAATTACTGGAAATTCTTTGTACGTAAAAGGGTTCTTAGAGCTTAAATGAGCGACGTCAATTGGTACAAAACACAGCTGACACTTTGCTGCAATGTTCCAGAGGCCCATTACTGTCCAAAGAGTAAAATAATCTGTGATATTTCATAACTGAAACCTATCGTTTTGTTGGTCAATTGTTAATACATAAGAACACTTCCTTAGTTTGGAAAGTGACAAAAATATATTTTTTTAACAATTTGAGCAAATTACACAGACATTTGACTATAAAGCTTTCAAGTCATTCACAGATAATAAATAATATATGATAGCTGTAAGGTTTACTATTTTATTGTTATTCAGTTTAGTTTCACAATTTATCTAGAGGTGACAAAATTGTACCAGTTCAAAAGGGACGTAATAGTTATTATCCTAATCCTACTATAGACTACATCTCGAAGCATTGTTGATGTACGTTTAATGCACACGGGTAGTGGGGGAATTATGAGGGGTTAACACTATGTGGGCCTCGTATGGGTCATGTCGGATACGAGGTTTAATTTTTATGTACATTATAAGAGAAAGACTGCATTGATAGAGTATAATTATGCATAATTTCATCTCAAAGATGAGCCTTCTAGCCTGTCCTGCTGTTAGTTTGTGAAAGCTGTTATACAAAGATAATTTATTGGAATTAGGGCGTTCGGGCTAGAGTAGATAGTGCGTATAATATCGGCAAACGTGTCGTGTCGAGTACGGTCGCAGACTTGCAGGGAGCTCCTGTATTTATTATGTACAAAGTACTGACCCACCTCTACTAAACAACTGTGATAATAACACTAAGTAGCTTAACAGGCAATTTATATACTAGTTACGTCCAAGGGAAGGAATGACATCATATCTGACATATTGTATTGTGATAATAAATTTTAATCAAAGACGCGTATTAATACTCTCATCGCGTTATTGATAACTTTTCTCTAAATAAGACTGATTATGATTATTTCTATTTGAATATTTTATACTCGTTCCACTTTGACTGAGTGAAGTAAAATGTCTATTTATATTGGTAGTATCTCGTGCTGTGTGTTTTCCCTCAAATTTATTATTCACTATGTTGGATATGTGTCAAAATGTCTTTCTAAAAGGGTCACCAATTTGAATTTTAGGTATGATTTGGTTTGATAAGTAATCCTACTCTTTGTTGTGATGCTAAATATTACTTGTGTTATTTACATAGTGGCAGCGACAGAGTAACGTTACAAAATGATTTATTATTTGTTGTTAATTTGCAAAATTTTATTTATTCAACCAGAGTCAACTATTTCATAGGCATTTTGTAGTTGCTATACTAATAATTTATTTGGAAAGAAAACCATTTGACAAAAGTATAGATTTTTAAGTATGTGGCAATGCAGATCTTCATGAATTCTTAAAAGAGTTTAAGACAAATTCAAACGTAAAATGTTTGTATGAGAAATGGAGGGAGGCTCCATACATAACTGTCCCAAAGGGAGGTCTTCTGAATGTTTCTAAGAAGTGCATTTCTTCTATGTAATACAGTATTAAATTCCGATTAATAAATTGATGTAATTATGCTGGCATTTTATTATTTATATCCTATACTGAGTTAATCACCTACGAAGCTATGCTTCAGTTATAATGGCATATTTAATTTTTTAATCTCAATATTCTAATAAACTCGGCTTTGACTGAAAACTTGTTAAAATAGTCTTAGTAGTTACTATAAAGTAACAGAAACACTACTGTATAGTTTCATTAATAACTTTTCTTTAGAATTTTTCCTTATGCCATCTATAATTTTATACTAAACATTTTGCCCAATGTACACGCAACGAGTTCATTCATTCCGTTGGATTACTAACATAGTTTCCAAATCCCTCAATAGATGTCGTTACGCGATCACGTCAACAGTCAAGCTTTCGTATTATGGTTTTTTGACGTTTAGGTCTATGACTTGTGTCTGTCCGATAAGGTGATAAAACCTTTTTTTTACTGTAAGATGTTATGTTACAAAAAATAAACTATATTGTGATATTGTTTTCGAGTGACGTGAAGAAATTACAATTGTATTCTAGTAAAATACATACATACTGGGAAAAAATCCTGACAAAAACGAGGTCAACTTTTAAGGAAATCTCCAAATTGAATTGGTAATATTACTAAAACCTTACCACTTATAGTTAGTATATAATATATAACACTAATATGGCGTATCTATCAGTTAGCGTTTTTTACTAAATGTTATTGATTTCGTACAATATTATCTCAGACATAACCCAACTTTCACAAAATTATACATATTCCTCGTAAACGGCCTTGAATCTAATCTTGCCAATGTCGATAGATACACATTTTATTATTTAAGAAAAAATAAAACACGTTCGTGAGCTAAATGGTGAGTAAATAATTTACTTTCAGTAGGTATCGAAGTCTTTAGTAAAAGCTAAACAGTAAACAGTTGCCTAGTTGCCAACGTAACTTATGTAGTGGCCACAATACAAAAAAAGGTAGTAGGCACCGTCCCCTTAACATCTTTAATTCATAAAATGAGTCGTAAATGCTACAAATGCTAGATTTTTCTAACGAAAAATGTAACAAAAGCTTTTTAATGCAAAACCATTGTACAGATGTCTAGACAAACGTTAAACTCGTACAATGTGGGTTGGTTATGAGCAATACAACCATAGCGTGAATCAGGTCTAGGACCTCTGCAATTTAAGAAAATAATGTAAAAATGATTTATTCCATGTAATAAAATAGTCAAAAAATATTTCATCATACATTTTGGGAATGAAAATATGTATATGCCTATTTAAAACCACATAGGGTGAACGTGCCAGTTTAAGTCCAATTGGAGACTTCGTAAATTTAAACATCGACTAACTAAAATATTTTTGACATAACATAACTGTGAGACAGTACAATATATTTTTTATTCCGGTATATGCTTTTCTCTAGCTATTATTATGAATATGAGGTTTATTTTATTAAATACAATTATTTTTATTTTTTATTTAATTTGCATTTTTTTCTTAATTGCTAAAAACTGCTAACTTTTACTATAATTATTATTTGTTTCTACTGAGTATTATATGTTTATTTGTTTTTTGGGACTGAGGCGCAAACATAGCTGCTGTGGTCTCTGGCAGAATGACCAGCGCTGCGGAACAACTCTGCTCCTCAGCATAATGCTGAGCTAAGGCCAATTACAACCACAGCACACAGTAATAATAAAAAGTAAAATTAAATAGTAAATTTAAGCTTTTATGTTTATTTTTTATTGTGAGAGATTCAGGAAACGAATATGAGATATTTATTTAGATCTGCAGTTAAGTATAAGGAAACATATTTCGTTTACAATCAGTTAGGCGGACTCCAAAAGATAACATTATTTTTAATAAAATAAACATTAAAAGTACAATACTTATTTTTATATAAAGCCTTATTTGTTATAGCAAGCGTTATAAAAACTGTTCTACTTACGTTTCAATAAGATTCTGAGATGCATTTGTTTTCGAAGCTATTTATAGTCATCGAGTTTCGAATAAACAAGGTAACAAATAGTATCATGACGTATAACGACTTTAAACACGATATGGTGATCAACTTTCTAGTGAGAGTGTCTTGAACCAAATAGACAGGCACGACCGGGGTAGTACCACTGTCTCACAGAAAACCGGCGTGAAGTCTTATCGGAATTGGTGTGCTCGGCAAGGCAAGACGGTACTACACTCTGGGCCACTGCTTGCACCGCGAGTACTCGTGAGCCCTCTGACATTGATAGTGTCCATATGCAGCGAAATCACTTAACATCAGATAAGCCGCGTCATCAACTGCTCGTTTGGCCCCTGTTGTATAAAAAAAATTGTGTTTAAGTGTTCGTAAGTGGTCGGTAAACTGGCTTGTTCACCCTACAATACGTTTCTCTCGTAATATATGTAGATACGTGTTTAAATGTTTTCGATGTCGCCTTAGAGTAAGATTCATAGAACTCTATATGAATCTCAATTTACATTATCTATCTTATCATCTGTGAATAACGGCGAAAGACGATATTAAATTCGAAAAACAAAATATTAGTCTCTGTGCAGTTTTTTTTTACATTTATTGGCTTGGTCATTTAATTTGACATTATAATTCTTTTTTCAAGTAAATCTATAGAATGTCAGTTGCAAGATATACATCTATAGACACCCATTAATTATGTATTTTGTTTACATATATATTAAAAGTTAAAAATTATAGAAACGTTTCTGTATAGGCGTGTTTTTTAGATTTAAAATCATTTTCCAACTTCGATTTCGTTCCCTTTGGAGTAGACTCTTAGGCCGTAGGGTTAAAGTGCACAGGCGCAAATTATTATAGGTTTAAGTTGGCATCACAGAGCTGGTCCTTTCCTGGCTCAACGAATAAGTATCGCTATACAGTGAGAAAATGCTGCCAGCGTTAAAGGTACACTGCCACAGGGACCAAACTTTAATTTTTTTTTAATTTTTTTTAAAATAATTTTTATTATTACTTTGTAGGTTAAATAAATGATTCTTTTTTATTTAGAAATGTTAACATATGCGTTATTTTAGGTTAGCAGAGTACGAGTCGTGGCAGCATGTCTTCAAGTAGGTGAAGGTGTCTGAGATTCTGATACAAGGTAAGAATAAACACAATTATTCATGATTTCTTTGTGGATTAGGTTAGGTTAGGTTACCTTTTCGAACCAGCAACAATTTGCGTGAAAGTTTCAGAGTGTCTCGTATGTCAAAAACGTATAAGATTTTACTCAATACTGAGGGCCTGTTTACCCAAATTACGAATCGTAATTACCTTTTTCTATACAGTTTCGACTCGTAATAAGATATTGAAAAGGCGTGAATGATATAAAATTATTATTGTTTACAAAAATTTAAATTGAAAACAACAAAACCGTAATACTTGAGTATTTATTTTGTTGTTTTTAATTTACTTTTGATTTACGGGATTACTATATATAGATATAGCGTGGCAGATTAATGTACCGTGGATACATTGTTAAGTACCTCCATTTTTTTTTAAATTTAGTTTAGGCGAATCGCTCCAGATAATCGTTAGATTATGAGACAGCACGTCTAGGACATAAAAATGAACCATATATGTATATGTTGATCTGACGCGATTAGGTATTCATCTTCTAATAATGGCAGCGAGTTTGCGTCACATGCAAATTGTCAAACCATATGGAGAGGTCTTTTAGGTTCACTTAACATCCCCTTAGAAAATCTGAACGCTCGATTAAAAAAATTTTCTCATTTTCAACCGTTACGTACGACTACCCTCATTATACACACAATTAGATTAACATACCTACATTATTCGAAATACGTAGGACATGGATGTTATCAATATCTGACGCGCTCGAGTATGACCATGGAAGTTTATTTTAATTTTAAATCTATATATTTTTAATATCTTAGCTTTGCAACTCAATCGGTAAATCCCCATTTAGCATCGTGGGCTTCCCTATTACAATAAAAACATTTCTCTATAAGTTAGATTAATATATTCATTTATTGATAATCAACTTTGTCATTACCATATTTCTGTTCAATAAAAGTTTTATTTATTTATTATTCGCTTTATTCAAGAATTAATTGTTCAAGTTAATTTATAGTCCAAAGCGGATACGTAGTACGTGAGACATTTCCTTTGTAAAGTGAAACTAGTAACAACCTTCGGCATGTACCATGTGTTTACAAACAAAACAACGTGACCGAGGTTGTAAATGCTTCTCCTCCATAATTGCATTCAATGCGAGGCCGATACTCTATGGTTTCTCTTATGATGTAAACACGTAAAATTGATCATAAAATGTATATTTAGATTTTCCATTGTTTATTGTTGTGTGATACTCGTGCCTGATGATATGATATTTGCAACTCGGTGATAGAAAACGTTTAATATTTTGTCTTGAAACAGAAACTAAAAGAGTAAAACAATATTCAAATAGTAAAAGGCAACAAGCTAGCTATCTTTTCAAGTTTTTATAGACCACAGGGCAGGCAGGAAGCCCAGCTGAAGTTAAGTGATACCTCCGGCCACACTTTTTTTTATGTAATAGCAGGCAAACGGGCAAGAGGCTCACCTGATGTTAAGCGATACCGCCGCCCATGGACACTCACATCGCCAGAAGGCTCGCAAGTGCGTTGCCGGCCTTTCAAGAATTGTTACGCTCTTTCCTTGAAGGACCCTACGTCGAATTGGTTCGGAAATACTTCAGTGGGCGGCTAGTTCCACATAGTGGAACGCGGCGAGCCCACGAGACACTATGCCAGAGGGCTTAAAGTTTAGAAAAGTGGTTGATATGTCAAACATATCAACATTATACCTTAATGGTAATAATAGTGTCTATTGTGTGTGTAAATAATTCCTAATGAAAATCAATAAAATAGCAGACAGTACAGCTTTACGAGAGTCGAGTGGAATACCGTTGTACGGTAAATGAGACTTGCAACTTTCTACGTTACATAACGGTTTTGCGTTCATTTTGGAATGTAATGGTGTCATAATCACGAACTGTCCGATCACAAAGGATACCGACTGTAATTGTCGCCGAATTGTCGAAATATTCAACAAATAACTGCGTTAACAATATTGAGCTGTTAATCTTGCTGCACCCACCGAACTTTTGATAACTCTGGAAACATAATAACCTTTGTTTAAATTTATAATTATCTTACAATTATATTTACTTAACAAAAATGTTTTATTAACAAATATCTCAATATGGTGCACGGTAAATGAAAAATTGAAACAATTGAATGAATGGTAGAGTGAATTAGAGGTGTTTCACTAAAAAATAGATAGGTTCTATTTATAGAAATGGAAAGCTAAGTGGAGTAGACGCCGGTTGCCCTGCAACGAGGGCTCTCGGAATGCCAGTTCGTTGCGCAACTTGTTTTGACGGCAGAGAAGTTACTTCATTCGCTACACGTCTTTTGTTTTGTTTGTATTACAATTTCCACCTCTCGACTCATTCGTTTTCATGTCAAGCGACAGTTATAGTTGGAATCCGACCTCAAATAAAATATATTTGTTTAACGAATATCTGGAACTCGAATGACCCGAGTAATTTAAACAGATAATTGAATCTTAATGATGCCATTGTAAATATAGTAATCTGTAAATAAAAATTATTCTTGTACTGGTGATCACGAAGAAATCTGTGAGTCGCACGCGTTGCCTCTGTGTCGAGTGCCGACAGCCTTGCCGTAGGCGATGTTTTTGCAAAACGATTGCACCATCTATTTGCAGCTGCCACGGTTTGCTTTGCACTGTTGTTGTTTATTCAGCGTTATCTTACCTACTGTACTTAAAACATGACCTTTCTATTATCTCGTAAAACTTTACGTTTCTCTAAACTTTATTTTGGTTGAGATTTTAAGTTATGTATGTTTGTGTTTATTATTAAATTTCATTGTATCGTGCCGATGACAAACGATTTTCATATATGTAATATTTTTACTTTGTGGTTTGGTATTTTCAATGTGATGTACCTATTCAGTTGAACTCATATGTTAGTCGGCTTTTACTGGGTTTCTCCTCAAGTGTCATAATATGTTTGTTAACTCCTCTGTTTATGTACTTATATGTCTTCTATTTATTTGGTCATAATTAATCTGTCTTCAGAGATATGACTATATATATACTCCCGGATAAATTTATTTTATTACAGCAGTATATTGCAATTTTACCACTGATAAAGCTATGCTTCTACTTGCAATAGGTAGCGTGGGTTTGACTTATAGCCTTCATTTTATCAGTAGATATATTCAGACAGAGATAGTAAACATTCAAGAATAAAGTATTTATAGTCCAAAAGATAGCTGTTGACAAACATATAAAAAATTGCCTTTTTTTCAGTTTCAATCACATCATATTATTACTATTTAAACTAAGAGAAAATTTATAGAGAAAAGATTTGGGTTTTTGTAACGAACTAATTACTGAATCCATTTCAAAAATTCCTTATAGTCATTTTACAAAATTTATATAAAAGCACATTCTTGTGAATCCAGTTCGCGCTACAATACATATTAGATTTAATTATGGAAAGTAATTTATCACCGTTATTATTGCAGTAATGATTTTTTAGTTGTTTGATTTTTAGAATCAGGAACATTTATTCTCAATTCTGAAAACGTCATATTATAATGGATTTTTAATGCAACGCTCTGTTGTTATATCACGACTGTAATTTCCTGTTTGTATCTGTTTATTTCGATCGTCTGTTTTGTTTTCAATGCTGCTAACGATTACTTAAGTTGTTTTTGTTGTTCGCTGCCGTTGCTCAATTCCAAAGGTCGCGACAAGGTCGTGGCGCTGTCAGTCACCGCGTATGTGCCTTGTAACTAAAGCATTGAAGTAAATTCTATTCATAACCTACCGTGAGATATTTTTAACATTCACTTGATTATTGAGTTGTGTACTGTGTAATTATAAATAGACAAAGGAACTTGAATGTCCCACATTATGCGTCGTATCTGCAGTTTTCTCAGTACTTCCGTATGAGATTTTCTCACAGTCCCTGTGGCTGGGAAAATGTAACGGACTTAATATAAACTTTCACTTGTTATTTAACCTTTGTGAAGTCCATTTTATTTTTAGCTATTGAAGTTAGCTGAGGTGAACCTGGTTAGGTGACGTTGCGTTTAAAAATAAACAATATTTAAGATGTTTCAAACCTCATTACCTCATGCGATGGATATTTTTGCACTGGATTCTATAATTAGGACAAATATATAATAAAGGACAAGAGGGTGAATGCTATTATAATTGGGAAGCCTTAGGAAACAATTGTACGTAGGACCCTTATTTTCTATAAAGATATTGATTTAAGCAATAACAACGATTTGGCACAGTTTATTGCCAACCTACACTGCGCCGGCAGTTTTGAAATCGTGTCACAAGATCGCGAGCTAACACTGACGTGGTTTCACGCGCCAGTCATGTGCTTGGGTACATTACGAGTTAGATTTCATCGTAAAGACGATAGCTTTACATAATTTACTATACATCGCATGTTTCAGCTGTTTACTTCAGCATAGATTCGATTCTTACTTGTCTATGTATACGTTGTTGAGTTTAGACTGTATATTCGTTCATTACTGCACTGCCGCCAAGACCCTAAGTAGGCTAAGGTTGCTAACATACATTTTTCTTCAACTATACTCACGATACCTGTGTACCTGATACGATACGAAATCACGCTGACTAACCTTATTATTATTTGCGATAGACTTTAATAAGGTATCTCTTGTTGTTGGAGTTGGTAATTGTTACAAAAATATGTATTTTTCCTCTATGTAAACTATTTGATGCATTACCATTTCATATACAGAAGGGCGTAAACAGGAAAAATTTACGTACGGCATTGTTTAGTGAGTTTGCATAATGCTTAAAGGCTCGATTCCCAGAGGGCGTTCTAGTTGGTCTACTGTAATAATTGTTTAGTGTGGAAACTGGGTCATATCTAAGCTAACCTTAACCGCTATTATAGTTTTAAATAATTGATTCTATTCTATGAAATAAACGTCAAATAATTTGTGTTGGGTCTGTTATTATTTAAAAAATATTTTACGAATTATCGTATTGTTTATATAACGCCACGTGAACAATTTTTGCTGAAAAGAGTACCTATCTCGCTTGAACCGCCAATTTTTCGAGTATTTATAATAAATGTAGTTCTCGTATCAAAATTCTGCAGCTATATTTGTATAAAATAGAAGAAACTTAATAGTATGTAGAGTCTCGTCGGCCCAGATATCGGATGCATGATTCATTCGTTGCACTGCATTGCTCCACCTCAGCACGGAGGTATTTAGGTCAGCTCGAAGACAAATCCGTGATGATTTGTTTGGGTTCTGCCAAATCAGTTTCAAGGCAATGCATTTTATGATAAGACGATAAGAATTGCCGCAACCTATTACCTAACATATGACAAAAACTCTTCATGGTCACCTTGGTCTGTTTCGTATAGAAATATTACGTAAAAATACCTCATGACTATATAAAGTTTGTTACATAAATACAGAAATTTTAAGTGTTGAGTTACTTAACACGATTTGTTTATATTTGCGCTTAAAATGCTGGCTAAATACTTGTTTTTAGCGCATTTTTTAAATGCTTTGTTAAAGTTTGAATTGTTATTTTCCGTGTAACAGGAATGGCGAAAGCGGAAAACCGCTGTCAAAACACCGTTGAAAAGTAAAATTCCTGCATAATAGCGGGATTGTTTTGTTTACAACGGCGGTTTGTGTTTTGTTTGTAACAATACAATAAAAAACAAAAGTCAATATTGAAACTAATTTTTTATTGCTGTTTTTATATATTTTTATATTGATTGTTTTGATGCCGAAGACTATGAGGAAATTAGATTGACTGATCTTGAAGTTATGTAACTAGGGTTTGAATGATATCTTGGCAGTTGGGCTTGAGTGATATAAATAGAAATTTGTTTAAAATATGCGTACATAAAGATATTTATGTTTACATTAACATTTAATATTTTTTTGCGCATTTTCCTGTTACGTGTATAGTAGTAGCTTTTTTTTATAGCCATATAATTTAAAAGCTGGTATCTTTAGAGATCTTGGAAAGGAGGAGATATTTGACACTTTTACTTACTCTACGTAAATTTAATTGTACGTAAAAAATTGCTGTATCATAATACAAAATATAATACTTCGATAAATCCGTTTCAATTTTACTTTGTAATTTCTGTATATTCGTTAAATAATAACATTTCAAGTTGTGTCTTTAACGATTAAAATCCGCAGAGGTGGCCTAGTCTCTTGGAAATGGGTCACTTGCCCCTACTCCCTCGGTTCAGTTTGTTTGGGTCTTCGGTATCGATTTAAACACAAGCTAGTGCCAAAATGTGCGCACGCAACACTGCCATAATATGAAGCCTATGCAGCATGCACCATTTCGAAATGGTGTCAAATCTATAAATCTGTTTCTATATAAGGTTCAGAAGAGGTCAGTGGATTTATTGTGAGTTTTTCCGGAGGAAATAACGATTTTAGCAATTATTAAAATTTCCTTTAATTATTACGTTTATTTCGAAAATTTTCATACAGCACGATGACATTCATGTTTGAATACTAAAACGTGTGTGTAAGTATAATATGGCCTTTTTTAATTTTTTTTATTCGCTTTAAAGGTTATGAACTTTGTACTATACCGTCTTGTCTTACAAGAATATTCCCAATAGCACTCGCAGGCGTCAGCGTTTATGTCTTAAATATTTTTATTGCTTCTAATATTCTGACGAAGTGTAACGTCTATATTACGGAAAATTATAGCACTATACGACGCCTTTGGAAAAATCCTTGCCCGTGCGTAAGTGCGTATTTTAAAAGATAATCTCTTATTACGAAACCCCTGATGTGCCCTAAGTAGAAATAACGTAGGCTTAAGTGGAGACAGGTTTAATGGCGTCTAGCGTAGGTAATATAATGTTAGTAGGTTGACGAGGTGCGCGGCGCTCAGCCCACAACTAGGCCACGGCTACTAGATGCTGATCTTGATTGCAGCCGTAGTAATTTAAACTGCAGCTTTATTTTTAAATTTTCATGAGTACAGTAGCTTTAAAAATGCAGCAAGCATTTTAGAGTTCACGTTTTATGCCTTGTTTTTGAGGTTATATTACTAAGGCTTTTTCTTTCTATGTACTCTTTTGACAATTACACGTACGGTGAAGGAAAATGTCGTAAGGTATGCTTGCTTTTGAAAAATTGACGATTGTCTTATTGACTAATGAAACATTAGTTACAGGCTTTCATAGAAAAAAATCGTCTTTAAGGCGGATACGTGGTATGATTTGTAGCGATCTGGACTCTTGAATTCCTCCGCTGATTTATGTATGTTACGTAAGCGTAATATTAGAATGTCGCATTTACCACCGCCGGCCTCATTTACAAGAAGGAGAAATCTATCCCAATTTAAAATATTCGCAATTAGAGCGTTGCAATGAATGAGTTTCATAATATCTAGGGCACGTTGTAAAAAATTGTAGATTTTAAACAAGCGCATGCCTGAATCCTGTCGCGCTTCGATCGTGTTACGTAGAATCTACGTGAAACGACGAAACGTATCGTAAGTAGGTCGGTGGTTGCGCGCGCCTCTCCCCCTTCCCCCTGCCGCCGCTTGGGCTACGACGTCACTATTGATCGTCCACGTGGCGCCGTAAATGACGTAGCGGTCGTCGCGTCGATAGTACACTCGTGTATACCACCCCGTCCACTGCAGGTGGTGTGGGGTGAATGCAATGATTCACCCCACACCACCTGCAGTACGTACACAATCCAATAAATACGTTAATTATAAAAGGTTTTATACTGCTTTTATAGATTCTCTTCGTGACTTGCATTTTATGTATATGGTCAATAACAACCATCGTTCTTTAAAAGTTAATGCCAATGCAGAGAAATATGCCGTATATCGAATTGGAAGCTAAAACGCTTCAATAAATCAGCCATTAATCGGTCATTAAATGGCGTAGTTCAGTTGCTTCGTTTATTATAATAAATAATTGTTAATAATTGTCCACTTAACATTGCGCAACTGTTAAACTGTCAATTCTATCTTCAAATAAACAATCACAAATAAGGGAATTGAGAGTAAGGTTCCTAACTACAGCAAAAGTAATTTCACAAGTCGCGTTTGACCTAGTATTACTGTACTTCTAGATAAATAGTCTGTTACAGGTAGAGGTGTGACGTAAACCTGAAAATTGCGCAGTATCTAAATGTCGCTGTAATCTTGCATAATATTTTGCAACTGGTTAACTTGAAATTAATTATGTAATTCTAATTTATATAATCCTAATAAGAACATTTTTATTTACTTCAGTTCAGTCTATAAAATTATAAACGGGTAATATTTAGGATTACGCAATAAATTGTTAAACGATATTAAAGGTGCTGGACTGAAAACTGTGGAAGCACATAGTGCGCTCTAGATGCTTCGTTGCTGATCACGATGCTCAGACATGAGCAGCCCTTTAAAGAAACAGAGAGAAAAAAGAAATTCTATGAAATCAATTTCTATATGGACGCCTGGCGTTCCACAATGCAGCGTTTTTAAGATACTTAGTAGCCAGTAGAGAATACAGTTCCTTTTTTTTTTTTAATAATTTTATGGCCTGGTAACGAGACCTTTAAGCCAATACAGTTCCTAAAAAAATATTGACACTTAAGAATGGGTGAAAACAAAGCAAACCAAAGTTCAAAGAGCAAGATAGTATTTGACCGTAAAATATAGTATACAATTTTACTGCATACCTACTGTTTGTAAAATATTGACTTGTCACGGTGAGATTACAGTATCCAATTTATAATAATAAGTACAATTATCGTATGTAGCCCTGTTCAAAGATAAAACATTAAAAATATTTCACCTATAAAATACATTTGTCAGATCAATGGCGCAATGGTTATTACTATCGACAAACAAATAAATAATTTATAGGTCTACTAATATTGGCAAATCGAATAAACCGCAAGTATTAACGGTTTGACTGATTTGACTTTGATGTTGTTAATTTATATGATCTGTGGCATATTATGACAATGGCAGCTGACAGCATCATTGCTTCGATATATAAAATTTTTGTTTATGCAATTATAATATTCTTTTCGTCAAATCCGTTCTATTATCGTATGTACGTAGTTTTCGTCAATGAACCGTCATTGACGTAAGTCGATGTTTACGTAAGCTAACTGCTGTAATTCAAATTATTTTTCAATTTGAGACTTAAAGTAGCGTTTGGAATATATCACCCGTCGCTAAACTAATTAGTTGTAGGAGAGAAATAAGATTGGCCATCGAGAGAATACATATACAATACAGTGTTGTTCTACTCGTTGCCATGAGTTTTAAGTAATAAGGTTTTGACCTACGCGTAATTTTCCATTATCTTATATAATAATATACTTAAATAACTTCAAATCTGTTATAGTGATATATCGTAAGTTTATTATGAGGCACGTTAACCTTTCAAAGCAGCTTAATCCTTTTATGTGATTTTCCCTTGCTTGAAATTTTTGTTTCATCATCTATTGCAAATTGTAATATAATTGATGAATAAAATTTGTAATGTCATATTTTCTTGTATTTTTTAAACATGTATAGTGTTTAAGAAGTTAATATAAATTAATAAATGATTGTGTGAAAATACTCTAGGAACATAAAAATTACACACTACATTATTTAATTATTAACTATCAATATGGGTTAATTCAAATGGCGAAGTTATTTTGTTTCTCTAATATAAAATGATTGAATGTTAGACAGTAATGCGATTCGTTTACTAATGCTGTAAAATTTACAATTATCAATCTACTATAGGTAATTTAATAACGTAACATGTATGTAAGATATTTAGAGCTTGCATAACAATTAATTATATGTATTCTGTGGAGGCGTCCACTAAGGAAAGGGCATAGTGCAGATCGTGGTGCAGTGCAGTTGTTGCAATCTGTGGGCGGTTGCAGGGGTGTCCCTGTGGGCGGGCGGCCCGCGGCAGCTAAACTAGTAAAGTTCATCACACTGTGTAGTTTATAGATATGTTTATTGCTTTATTGAGGTTTGAGCGTGGGGTTGCGCCTTCGTTTGAGAACGCAATTATATTGAAACTAGTACATGTTACCTGAGATAATATAGTATATTTTCAAAACATCTAACACCCAGGCTGGCAATAATAAGACCAATTTTTATTTCTATTTTTAGATTCGGGTTGATCCTCGCTGCGATCATATGGCTGTGTATTTTTTATGAAGGTTTTTAACCATATAATAGTAAAAGTTAGGAGGGAACATTCAAAACTTTTCACGTGAGAAGTGAAAGCGTCAAAACACAATTGCATACCTAACCTAATAGCGATATCAATTAAATCATTATAAAAAGTGTGTTATAAAGCTCAATTGTTTTTGATATTTTCTTAGTAGATACCTTATGCCGTATTAGTGCAGGTTTCTCCAGTTATATAAGTGCATTGCTGTTTACTCGACGAGTTCCGCTAACTCTGAAGGTTGTTGCGCATAATGTCGATAGTCTGGGTCAATTTGCGGCACGAATGTCGTGTTTTTTGCAGTACTATAATTACCTTGGGCCTTGTGCAAAAATGCTAGGCATTAGGGATCGACAGCAAAACTTAATTATGTAAAGGATTTGTTGTTATCTTCATGTGATTTCAACAATTTCAAATTGTTTTGTCAGCTGGTTCACACATTAGGACAGTCTGATAGAAAACTGCGGTATAATGTGAAGTATTTTGTTTTGTTATTAAACAGGTATGAGAATTCTGAATAAGCGTTCGCTTCGTGCGAAATGTTTATTAAGGCTGATTCATATTGAGTCATCTATGAAGTAATGCAATGATACAGCGGCGGCGCGCCGACCTCCTTTCTTGCTGCACCTTAATGAGTAAAGGACGTTCACGTTTAGAGAATCTTAGTCGTGAATCTTATGACCTACTTTCGAGACATTCCAGGATTCATTAATTCTTAACCTTCATACAAAAGGACGGGACCTCGTTCATTTATTTATGATCATGTTTTCACAAATGTGCTTTTTCCAGTGTAACCAAATGTGGGGATTTATGAATACTAATATTAAAATATTTCTTTTAACTCTGTTTGCGTACGACAGTTTTTGGCGTATTCGCTAAAATGAAGAACCCAATAACATCATTGACGACGCCAATATGGTCCAATTCATAAAATGCAACAACAGGCTCAAGTCGTTCGAGAATGTGCACCTAATGGGGGACGGCAGAACCCTAAGATCCTTCTTACTGAACCCGATGGTAAGATAAAAAACGGGTAGAGCTAGGATGCGTTCGTGGGACAGAGTTGTCAAGGACCACGAAACAAAAGGTTTTTGAAATTGGACGCAAGAAGCACGAAATTTATTGCGATGGCGAAATATCCTTGCGGAGGCTATAAGGTATATGGGGGCTGATGATGATGATGCATATTAATATGTAGAATATTATTCAATACACAATTGTTGATAATGAATTATTAGAATATAGGTGTACGTTATATTATTTTCCAACTAGTTTTTATCACAATATCGGCTTACATGAACGATAGTACCAGCACGTACAAGGAACGTGTGGCGTGAACGTGAAATATTAACGAGATTAGGATTATTTTTTAATCTCATAGCTTTTCACCATTTCCACTTATTTATGTCATATTTTAGATTATGTCGTCCACCAACGTTGTATTATCACTAGCTCTTATCATTTCTGCTTTGATTATTTTGAAAACAAAACCTATCAGCGAAACTATGTACTTAATCGATAAACATAAATATCACATACTATTCAAATTGAAAATAGTTGTTAATGTTACTCGTGACGTGTTTATGTAGTAAGTATATGGCATGTGCCTTAGATCTTGTCGTGGTGTTCACTGCGCACGCGCTATTTTCATTCTATAGTGTAATGGTTGAAATAGATTGCCTTGGAGGGTAGTCTGTTTGTATACTCGTGCATTTCGGGTAGAAGAATGGTTTATTTAAAATAATTAACATATAAACTATCCAACTCATATGTATGACACAGTTCTACTCATATTTAGTATTCCACATATACGGGAATGTCTTTTGAAGACGTATTTTATAACATTATATGGAGGGCCGCAAGTGTTTTATTTTTTATAATAAATAAGGAACAAACGGACAAGAGGCACATTTGATAATAATTGAGGCCCATGGACACTCACATTGCTAAAAGGTTCGTAAGTGCGTTGGAGGCCTTTTAGAATTGATACGCTCTTTTCTTGGGACCCTGAGTCGACTGGTATGACGTAAAAACTGTTTGTAATTGTCACGTGCAACGGCATGCTCAATAGCACCGAACACAATAGTATATGAAACATTCATGGTTGTTTGTTATCGTGCGTCAGCAAGATTGCGCATATAAGAACCATAACCCCCGTAATTTACGATAACAAAAAGCTTGAATGGCTTTACGTCAAAAATGCTATTTTAATAATCGTTAAATTGTTCAGGTGCAGTCGATAAAATGCAAATGCGTCGTGTTTTTGTTAATATCGTTCAAGGAGATGTAAAGTGGGTTGCAACTAGTTATTTGTAAACAAATAAAGTTATCATATCCTTATTTAATTCTAAGTAGTATCGCAGCCAGGTGCGAATTCTAAGTAGTGTAAGGTTTGTTCGACGGTATTTCTTCGAACTTTTATCGCAAATAGGACTTAATGACCAAGCTGTATCGGCATTTCCTGTTAATGACGATAGTACGATCCTTATCGATAAATTACTTGCAATTGCCAAAGCAAAACGTTGTTTATGTATTCTGAACTTGTGATCCTAACGCAGAGAAAAGTCGCTGACTTATATATAAGACTAGCGACCTGTATGGGCAATCGTGACCCGGTGAAATTTATATACCCAACCCTACCTCATGTATCATTCTAGATATAGGTGAAAACGGCAATTCGTGTAGTACTTGTTTTTACCAATCATAAAAGTCATACATATGTGGTTGTTGACTTTTTCGTAGACATCAAGCTTTGAAACTTTTCTCTAAAACTCAATCTCTCAACAAATATAGCTCATGCTTAAGGGGGAGTGTTAGTAAGAAACTTTGACTTCGTTGCCGAACCGAAAGTCTTTTCGCTTTTCGGGTATGTTAACACTCACCAGTAATGTGGCTTTCTATTGGTAAAAGAATCTTTAAAATCGGTTGAGTAGATCCAAAGATTACCCCTTACAACCTAACAAAATGTATCTCTTTACAGTATTTTATATATTAATACTAACGTCGTTTTGCCATGTATATTATTTCCAGGAAACATTTTTAGTTCAAAAAAAATAACCTATCTACTTTAATAAAAATAGATTGTAGAGGGGTAACAATTAAGGGTTGTATGCATTTTTGTATCCTGCATAACAAAATTCACAAGAATCGGTCTAGCCGTTTCGGAGGAGTGTGGGAACGAACATTGTGACACGAGAATTGTATATATAGAGATTAAACACTTTCCTTCTACCAAACTCGACAGCTTACGCCACATAAAGTGTAGACAAATGGCTTTAACATACATATTATTTGGTCTTTAAACCTAGAGTTTCGTGTTACGATAGGTTTTGATTTATCAACCGCGTCCAATCATAGACACGCGACACGCTCAGTTTTGCCAGTTACAAAATGGATCCTTTTACTTGACATTGTTATGTCCAAATGCTATGACGAAAACTGTCGTCATTTATTAAAACTTCGTTAAGAATTGGTGTGTCTCGCGTATGTTGTATAGTGCATTGAAACCAGAATTGTTGTAGCGAAGGTTCGTATATATTTAGAAGATTACGAAGTTTTTGATTTACACGATATTTTTGGGTATTCGATGTAAGTTAAACTGACCTGTAATAGTACCGTCAGTGTTTGAATTGAGGTTTTTTGTTACATACACAAAACAGTTAGGTTAGGATTCTTAAACACTTAAAGTATGCTTATGGCCTAATTATTGAAAGGACCACTAATTGTGTTAAGGCGAGACTGATAATAAAAATAAACTGCATCAATTCACATTCAATAACAGCAGTCATTCGATACGTTTAGTACCAGCCTTCACGTGTTAGTACCAGCCTTCACGTGTTCGTCTATATATAGTTGATTTTTCGTCATATTAAGACGATTTATCGAAGGAAAAGGATTCGGCCAGTCACGATTCATTGTAATTTGTTATTCAAATAAAGTTAAAACTGCGTGGAGCTCAACGACCTACTCAAGTGACGCAAGCTGTTTTGCGAAGCCAAAGTTTATGTTATACTGTTTTAAAATGATCACTTATATTTTAAAAACAAACAACGGCCAAGTGTCGCCGAGAGTTTTCAAAACACAAATGGTTTATTTAATATATCGAAAACGTCTTATAAGCAAGGGTGCGTTAGCCCCCTCATTGTCTGTTAAATTAAAAAGAGTTGTACAAACTTTTTTTATTATTTGCATAATTTATATAGGTAAGTACTCTTTGTTAGATATATGTCGAAAGGAACTACCAAAGTTACTACCAAAAAATAAGAATAAGATGTTCTAATAATAGTTTATTTAAGTCAGAATTGCATTGTGTATTATTCCTAAAATGTATGCTGTTTACTCAACAATTATTTCCTCGTTTCTTTAAACTATCAATATCAATTAAAAAATAATCACCTTGTATGTACACTGTAGATAAAAATGCACTTTTTGTTTGTCAATCGACAAGTTGTTTACTATGTCACAGGAAATAGTGTTGCAAATGTATGTAAGTTGGTATAATAAGCGGAAATGATAATGCCATAAAACACGGCAACATTTTTTACCTTGGTTTTTTTGCATTCTTAATTCAAATTCGATTATTGCATGAAGTGTCATACAGATTCCAAATAAAATATTTTAATAATATTATACAGAAATCCTAGACGAGTTTGTACAAAAACGTAGACGTCTAGACTCGATAGATGTTATTTAGTCTAGACGGGTTGCGACCCTTCCATAACGTACATACATCACTTTACACAGTTAAATTACGCTAAATGTATGGATTTATTATATGCAGTGAAAGCGGGGGAGCTCTTTCCGTCATGAAATATCTATTAAGTTGCTTTTACTTTTACATTTTTTTCTGTAATGTAAAAAGGTGAATAACTACTTTCAGTTGAGATTTAGTTCCAACTGCATCGTTAGACAAAGAACATAGACTAGAGATATTTACTTTATGGTCACAGTTTTATCTGTGTATTTATATTCCATGAACATTGATGAAACATATCTTTATCATTTTCATGACACCGATTTTTTTAACAAATATACTAAATAATAAAAAACTAAACTATTTGATTTTTTGTTAATTATTTATGGTATTCTTGTACTTACCCTCAGTACCCATTCTTTTTTACTTTGCCATACTAGAGGTGCCTGGAAAGAGATTGAATTTGCTTGTTGGCGATAAGGCCGATGTTGCCTAATAACTTATGTAACCTGTTTTTGTTATGGTTAAGGTAACGGAGAATAAATAAATAAACTAAATACCATTAATAAGCCTTTATTATATTTTCAACCTTGTACAGTTTGATCTTTGGTTTAGGGTTGGTACTCGGGTATGTCTCCAGCTTCCTCGCTACAGCCATGATGTCTCACCAGCGCTTATTTGGTCTAACAATTCGCCTTTTACCGTTTGGACAGGGCTAAACACGATTAGTCTGTACTATAAAAAAACATGAATTAAAAGCAAAAATAGCCCTGTTAGCGTTTGTAATACTTTGAAAATTACTAAGATAGGATATTAAACTAAATCATCAGTAAATAAAAATAATTATGAATAAAAATCGTTATTATTTTAGTTATTGTCGCTTGTATGCAACTCTTAGGTATAAACACATTTTGTCCGCATTGCATACTCGAATGTTTTGCAACGCGGAGATCCCCGAGTGTTACTGACTAATCACTTGTTTATATATATGAATATATAAATGATTGCTCATTGAAATTGAATTCTATTTTTAGACGCTTGTTGTTCTTTTCATAACATGTAAACAAGGTGAACTGCAAATTTTATGCAGTTTGAAACAGATTGAAAACGAGGCCTCGTCGTTTCAGTACGGACACTTTTTCAGTTTAGCAAGTTGGGTCTCGTAACCGAATAGATTATTTTTTTCATCTGGGCCATAGAGGCACTCGGAATAATGCCTTATGCTTAATGGTGACCAGCTCAACGCACTATCCTTTGATTGAACAATATTTTATCGGGTTGAAAGAC
The DNA here is from genome assembly GCF_905147105.1 of Pieris brassicae. Classification (NCBI taxonomy): domain Eukaryota; kingdom Metazoa; phylum Arthropoda; class Insecta; order Lepidoptera; family Pieridae; genus Pieris; species Pieris brassicae. Next base: position 4,884,111 of record NC_059669.1, read on the forward strand.
ATCGGCCTTGCATATATATAATCAATCAATCTGGCGCATTATGTGTCAAGCCATATGGACTTCAGTCAATTTGTAAGTTCCCGTTATCAAGATAGATCATGTTTCATGTAACCTTTGTATTGTACACATTACACGTATCATAATATACCTCCTAATACGTAGATTGACGAAGCATTTGAAAGTATTGTGGGTTGTCACATGACGGTAAAGTAAATTCCCTGATTTGGGTGCCTGGCCGCATGAATCCACGACTCTTGAAGGCAAATACGACAAAGACTTAGCGACACAAAACACTTTTTTAATTTAAAGCGTAGCCTTCAGAGTCTATTGTTAATTCAACTCGTTGAATAATATCTAAATTTGTTTCGGTCCTCGAAAAACCACAGTAGGGTTTTCCCTGTGTTATCATTACGAAATATACGTTTTGACAAATGACGTTTTATGATTAGATAAGTATGTTTTACATGTACGACTAGTAATTATGATTCATTTGCACTGTATATTTTCTTTTATATATACTAGGTAGTAGGATTACATATTATTTAATTAAAAATATATATTACGAAAGCACTTTTTAAACGGATTGAAGTTATGTATTATTTCGAGACGTCGGAAAAATATTATTTAAAATTATGTAAATAAGTTTATAATAATAATACATATCTTCAATTCGTTTAAAAAGTGTTTTTTAATGTGTAAAAGCCATGTTAATAAACATATATAGTCTATACCGGAAAGGAAATATATTGTAAGAATCCCAAACGAATATCTTTATACGTGTCTGTTTTTTAAAAGCGTAATAAATGTTCGCTGATAATACAAGTAAAATAATGATATTGAAGACAATACGTCGTCCAAGGTCGGGGTTATTGAACCTATTTACGTCTCATTTCAGGCGCCAACATTGCCCTACGTCGTGGAAATTAACTGCGACTTAATTAAAAAAAATTACTAGCTTTGCCTAGACAATATTTTAATTAGAAAACGTTATACTTCCCATGCTTCCAATATACGTCACGTGAAATTATAACAAATTGGGAGTATCGTGTAATGTATTACTGTTCTGGCATCGTATTAATATTTATCAAATGTTTAGTTGATGTTATATTGAAAATTATTACATATATACGTATTTCGAATATTAGGTTTGGCTGTGGCATGCAAAAATGTTTTGAATAACGAACTGGAGTTCTACTTATTATTACAATATTATTCTATCTTTTCATTTTAAACCAGATTATGTTATGTTAAAAATGCTAACGAATACGTCATCACAACAGTATCATGTAATACACGACAGAATTTTAATTAATTATCTTTCAACGTGAAAACGTTTTTACCATTATTATATTACGGCTTTATACTTCGTTGTTTATATTGCAAATTCTGCAAATAAAGTTTACACGAATAAATATTTGGTTTAGCGATTTTTTTTAAAACCTTCACTTGTTTTGATAGCGTCACAATGACATCGTATCGTAAACAATCGTGTTATGCTTCTAATTGTTATCAATTGTTGTTTTGGAATTAATATATGCAAGCAATAAAAGTTATAATTGCTTGATTTAAATTCGTAGTGTATTTGTGCGGAAAAAACCAATAAAATTATATTTTAATTATGCTCTAAAATGTCACGCTTGTGGACAGGATAATTAAATAAACAAACAAATAGGACAATAATGAAATATGGAAGAAATAATATATACATGTAAATGACGTGCAACTTCCCTACTTATTAATAAGTTGGCTAAATAATATCTATAACAAGACTAAAGTGGGACTATAATCGGGATTGAACTTTGTGTAAAAAAATTACAAACAAATTTAAAGTTTTCTCATAGATAAGATAGTTCTGTAGTATCTTAAAAACTGATAATTTATCAGTAGTAATCAATATGTTATTTCGCGCTTATGTTGTGCTAAATAATAGGGAACAGTGTTATTGAGGAAATGTTTTATATTAAAACATTCGCGTGACCGTTGCTAAAGGAACCAATGACCATGTCGGTAACTGACCGTCGGGTTTTTGACATCCTTCTAAACAGACTGAGGTCACAGACACTGCCAACATATTTTCATGATTAGATGGAAACAGTTTAAATTTGGAATCTGACGTGACCTGTTTGTGTAGAAACAAATATATCGTGATATATTCTTTGAATATTATTAGACATATTATAGAAAAATAATAGGAATAGGAAATAACGAAAGATGCGTTTTTCTTGGGATTATATTATTAAAATTTCAAATAGGTTATGGACTGCATCGTCACCTTTGTGTATGTCAACCTTGCCTTGATTTGATTCCCGGCGGAGCAAATTATTAGTTACAGTACTTGGGAACTTAAAGGTAGGTTAATACACATAGGTATATTTACGATGCTTTGTCATTATAACGGTATCATGTGTGTGTATACTATTAGTGAGGATTTATAAATTTTCTTAAATATATCTTTATGTAAACCTTATTTGCTATTCGCAAACGATTAGAAATTGTGCAATTTTTATCAAAGAATAATTCTAGATTATGAAAAGATATTGTTTGTATACTACGTTTTTATATGTGTGGCCTTTAAGCTTGTTGCAAAGAGGGAATCACCTTTACCACAATACCTTAACAAAACAATTGAATATTCAAACTCTTTCCTTATAAGTAGTATTTACTCAGCGCGACTCATTCACTTGGCGCCCGTTCCGTTTTCAAAGTTCCGTAAACATGTGGTAGATACAAAGTACACATGGGGTATTTCCGGTGCACTAAATACATAGAGCGATGCGTGCGCCAGAGTGCAATGGAATATTCTCGGAGTGAGTGAACGATGCCCCTTGTTTACAATCGTGAGTGGAACATGTATGTAGCGGACACGCGACCCTCATCGGTCGTATCGTTTGCATCGGCATGGCGCGCATATGTTGCTCTTTTTATCACACTTTAGTTTTAATTTTGGGGCTTATTCTATTGTTCATTTAATAATATATCTGGGCTGATTGTGACTGGGCTAAAGTAAAATTACTAAGTCATATTGTAATCACAAAAACGATATGAATGGGCCTGAGTGTATGAAATGGCCGGCTATGCACTCGCGATTTAATTCGTATATAGGTGATGGTTGTCAACCCTTATGATAGTATTTTTAATTTATTTACTCGAATTTTTAGGGTTAGTGTTATATGCTTTTGCTTTATGCTTTCCTTCAATAATATAACGTTTTTAAAGTTAAAGAATTTATTTACTTATTAGAATTTTAAGTTGCTGTTTTACTAATTATTCGGTAGAATAAGTATTTTAAATACGTAATTAATTATAAACGTAGTAATTCAATGGTTATAAAACAGACAATTAAACGTGAAAATTGTATTTCTAGTACAATAATTAAATTTAAAATAGTCGTCAATAAAAGACAGTGTTATTAAAAACATTGTTTAAAATAGTCGACCTTTCCAAACACACGGGAATCATGTTTATAAACACAGCCTTTCGATAAAAGGTTATCAAGCCATTGCATACTATGTCGTAATCGTTCATATACCTCAGTACTTAAACGCCATTTGTGTTACCCAACACCTAGGTACGTTTCCATTTTTTTTTACCGATCATGACACCATTGTTTACGGAATGTGGAATTCTAGGAATGAAACATTAGGCTCATGTTCTATTCATAGCGAGTGATGAGAGATCTGATGGATGTGTGACGCGGCCTCGCCGTAGTCGACGCGCCGCTGCAGCGATCGATTTGGCTCGGCGCCGGCGTTCGTCGCCGATCACGAGGGAAATCTTGAATGTGAGATACTTTGTTTGTTTTATATTTAAACAAGCAACCGTACGGTTTCGTCGGTTTCGGCAGATAAGTTATCGGACTATTGGATTGATGAATGATTGAAGAGTGTTCCGAGTGTGATTTGTCCAACCTATTAATGTTATTTGTTGTTTTGAATACGGCTAATGTTATAATAAACAGGCGCTGTTAAAATTAATATTTATCTTGTATAATAAAATTAATTTAATTTAATTAGGATAGGCGCTATCGTGTAACCTAGTGAAAATTTGCACTAGCGTCTGTATTAAAGGTTTCTTGGCTACGATATGAAAATTCTACTTTTTTTGAAGCGAGGCACACTGTGATAACCGTGAATCACCGTATCGCATCTTTTAATATATAATATCTTAGTAGGTATTACTTTGTATTATTCCATACTATGATTGCCCGGAAGAAAGGTAAGGTCGCCCTTTGTCTAATAACATATGTAACAGGGATGTTTTATGTATGTTTAAGGTTTCGAAGTGGAAATATATTAAATCAGATACCAGTTTCAATTGTGTTACATATAGATTGTATACTTCTGTGTAAACAATAAACCAATTACGTCACGGAATGACACCATCTATCTGTGATGCCATCACGAAGCCGCAATAATCATGACAGTGTACAAATATTTTTAACGAAACGACCGTGTTAAACCTGTTTTTCTTGTTACTATAATGGACCTGAAGATAGATGTTGTTTCGACGATATTCGTATCCTGACGTCAGCTGTTTTCGAGTCGGTGATGAATGAATAGACATTATTTATAGGAATGTCAAAATTGGGAGCGTGAACCGTTTAAGACAGGACGGATTTGGTCGTCACTGTTGCGCCCACGCTGCACGTGATTCATTCGTTTGGCGGAGCAACGGTAAACATTACCCATTGCATGCAACCGACCTAGTATAGTCACAAACCGTGAACAAGGCGGTATCTAATAAGGAAATAGGTTAGGTTTCTTCAGCTTTGTTGTAACAAAATTTTGCTTAAATTCTGGTAGGTTTATCTATTGTAATATATCGAAGAAGAAACCTTTTTTATTTATAAGGAATATAGATGTATATACCACATTCTATTTCAGATTTTATAGTATATTATTTGTAAGCATACGATAGTTATGGGACTGTAATCACCGGTAATAGTTAAGATATGGCGGTTCCATTCTTAAATTCCTTTCCATTTGATAATTATATTTTTTTACCCGTTTCCCTGTTTTTACCCTGTGTCACAATGCACAAACCGTGCGGGCCATTAAAAAAAAAGATATAGCGGGAAAATTGACACAAGAGGTGTTAGCTTGAATTTGACAGATGGCGCAATATGGAATTCATATTAATGATGGAACGATGTTTGCATGTATATTTTGTCAGACGTTTAAATTAGTTTGAGTTGTACTAAAAAGTGGCGCCCGCCGACCAGCGTCCGCTTTTAGCCGCAACATGATCCGTGCATCACCGCCACGATGCATCCAACAATAGAGCCCAGTCCCTAGTAGACGATATTCTTTGTTTTGCATTCCACAGACTGATGTATTTTGCCTTGCAATTACAAATTGAATTTGTAATTGCGTTTGTCTCTGCTTTGTTAATCTAATGCGTTGTTAATACGTGCGGGCACGGTTCCAAAATGTTATAGAAGCTTAAATTATTATAATGCTAATTTATTGATTCATACAGGAGTTTACACGTGATGAATGAATCGATATATCTTATTCAAGGTACATATTTAGAATTTACATTGGATTAAATAGATTACGTCTTAATATTGCTGTTTTTTTACGAGAACTTACTGATTTATGTGGAATACAAAAAGTTGAAAATCAATTGTTTTTATATATTTCTAATAAAACTATTAACGGTCGTTAAATGATAGAGCGCAAGTGTCCTAATTAATTTTAAGATAAGTGAATGACTTGAATTTGCCGTAACTAGTCATCATGACAATAATAATCGATCGAACAAATAGACCAGATATTTTTTTTTATATAATTATTATCTTTGCACTGTTTTAAATAAAGTACTCATCTGTCTCTTTTTACCACAGTGCAAATATTATTTGACAGAAAGAGACAAAAGTACAATATCACACTTCACCGACGAAGAAACTAAATCCGATATGCAATATTTGTTTTTTTCCCTCATATATATGTATATATAAACTTATATTGGAGGATAATATAAATAAAGGTACAAAAATTTGATAATGTTTTACGTAAAAAAATAATTTAATCCATTCAAGGCGCAGAATACATCGTTTTTCTAAAATGACCTTGGCCATTACTTTTTTATGAATTTCACCAGTACTTAGAAGTGTAACCAACTCCTCAAATGTAATAAATTGGGTTGAAAATACCGATGTAATAGCTAAAAATCAAAACCCGCATAACATATCCGATTTCAATTGAGATCAATAATTTTCTCCATTGCTTTTCAAATAGTGACATCGCCCGATTAACTGGTAGAAATAGTTTTTGAGAGACACAACAACTTGCCGCTACGAGCAAGATTAAAGAGTCGAGAATTAGGGTATGACTTCCGTATGTCAAAAACGTATTACATTGTCATTAGCGTGACGACTCTAAAGCTTGCCTTTAGAAATAAAATAAATGAATGTAACGCTGTCCTATCAGGGCTAAAGGGCTTTGTATATGTAGGTCGGAAGTATTTGTACTTTTCTCGACAAAGTAGGACGATATTTTCACCCGGCTTGCCAGTAACTTTGTAAACATTAATTAAGCGTAAAAGGCTCCACGTGCAACGCAACTGCGTCCTCGTGTTTGTTTTCGTTCTGAGTTCACGGCGACAAAGGAAAATTTTATTGGTTTTTCGTGCAAATATTGTTTCTTGTTGACGATAAGAAATAACGAAATGAGTTCATAGTACTCCACGTGTAGATGCAGCACACGAGTAGTTTTACAACGCGTCCGGTGATCGTACGGAATTATGAACGTTTCTCGTCACTGTTATAATATGTACCGAACAAATTCAATCGAACTAAATTGGTAATTTAAAAGCAAATCTTTGATGTTTAAGTCAAACTAAGTCATAATCGACATCTTCTATGTAAAACGATTTCTCCAATTTTGTAAAAATGTAAAACTACATAATTATTATTATTTGTAAAGGGTTTACAATGTTAAGTCGTACATTACGTTTTTATATTACTACCGTCCAATGTCAATTACTTATTTATTAAAATGTTACGAAACGAAATATTTATTTTCTTCGTCAGTGACGTTCGACAGAGACAAAAGTGAATTCTCTCTCTCTTCTGTCAAACTGTGTTTGCGCTTTGATAGAAAGGGAGAGAAGAGTACTTCATTTAAAACACTAATAAAACTGATTTAGTTTATATAATAAGGGGTAAATCCATTAAAAACGGTTTCGTATGAATGGTATAAGTCGTACTAACATTATTATTAACTCAGTTGTAACATTACTTCGGTTAATCAATCAAAAAATTCGAACTTCGTTAAAAGATGTTTTAAAAGTGTAATTATTTTGTTAATGTGTCGCGTGCAATAGAAAATTATATAGCATATAAAAATTATTAAATAGCGAAAAATAAACATATATTTTCGAGTATATAGTTTCAACAAATTGAGTATTATACATTCATGGTTAAAGCGACTTTGATAAATTTTTGACATATATAAGATATTGTATAAGAACGTTAGCAATATGAACACGACCCAGCGCAATTCATAGCAGACTTAAATGTATTTGATTGTATAAAAGCGCTGTTTTTTTTGAACCATTTATCTAAAATAGTAATATCCTGCAACTATAGGCATATTGCATTTATCTCACAGGCTGTTTTTAAAGTTTTGGTTAATGCAAATCTCAAAACAACGTGTTTTACAATCCAAATCTGATATATTTCACTGATATGATACTCCACAGTTTTAGGGGTAAGGGAAGAACTCTTCTAACTCTGACTCCCGTAAATACGTCAAAATTGTTTTATATGATATATGGCAGTCATGGTTTGAGCTAAGTCTCGATACTTATTCTCATCCTAAGTTGATTTGAAAATATTAGGACAGTTCTGCTTCGATTCTGAAATGCGACCTTCTAATGTATCGGGAGTTAGTTTTTCTAAACTTTGTTTTTCATGCATAACCTTATAATGCATGAAAGAAGCGTGCATAGATTTTTAGTATAGGGTTTCAGATAAGACTTACACGTGGTATACGTTTAGTACGGTGTAATAAACTGTGTCGTAAAGTATTTGTTGCCGTCTCGTGGGAAACATTTTACTTAGTTTAGTATACAGTGACGCTTTTGACAATGTACAATGTATGCGGGGAGATTGTGCCTATTCTATATTGTATCAATAATTACTATGTGGCAGATGGTGGAGTTTTCAAATAGAAGATAAATATTGTAGCAATCCCAAGAACACGTAATTCGCTGTTTTGCTGATAATTTTTTTTTGTATTATATGTTTTAATTGTATTTCTTTTTTAAAAAAATTTAATATCTTTTTCGAAACACTTATAATTACTTCTATTGTCATACATTTTAGATGAAAGATTATATAAAATATGCAGTAGATTAAGTACAATGTAAGGTAAGGTTTAATAAAAAAAAATAAACACTATGATAGAAAAGGATTTTTCTGTAATGCTTTTGTTACTCGATGTTTAAATAGCATAACTTTGCTATTTTTACCTCTGATGATATGACGAGTTTAACATTTTATCTTCATGAGAGTAAAACGAAACGAGGAATGTAGGTGAAGGTAAGTTAGTCTCCTTTCTCCAACTTGAGATAATCCGTTGGATCCATGTGTCTTTTTCGCTGAGGATCCGGTAGCGTGCAAAACGTACCCTGCTTTTTAAACAACAAAGAACCTGGAAAACACGAATCTCACATAATGCAACCATTAATGGTGCGGCAGATGAAAGAGCCATGCGTACTTAAAAATTATCCCAGCATTAAGCAATATATTAACCTGTGTGGGATTACTGAAACAAACAATGTCTTTCACATAAAACCAGTTTAGTATTGATGTGAATAGCGAGTGAAAGTAACTGCGCCTACGTTCTCCCACATTTAATCGCGTCGTTTGTAAACAAAATGTAGTGGTTATAGCAGGTATCTAATATACTATTAAAGCCGGATGTAGCGAGTCAGACTGCGAGGCGACATGATGGTTTGGCCTCTACGCTCGACTTACTGGTTTTTTAAATGAAACGGCTCCTATAGAAATTCAATACCGTCTGGGGCATTGAAGAAGCATGCGACCCAACCGAATAATTGCCCTTGAAGACCGCCCGACGAATATCCCCAAATAAGATTAAAAGTATATTGCGCGGTACAATAACCTCGCTTGTCTGTCGGTATTATTATTAGTTCGTCTAGACAGAATTATTAGAACTTAAGAGGTTCAGGTGGGAATGGTAATATGACTTTGAAACCTTATTGAAGTTGTATAATTAATTTGGGTCGGTGCTAATTTAGTATTACTGTTCCTACGCAGTAGTTGCGCGACCTCGGCCTTTTTCTGGTAAACTAATATGTATAGCGATTTGGTACTCGGAAATCAATTTACAGTTTAAAAAAAAACAATTTTTGATTACAAAAGTGACCCGGATTACATTTTATAAAATGTTTTATCAATTGGCGATTGGGTTTATATTTAAAAATTTATCATTATATCTAACGTGAGAATATTTTAAAGCGTAAACCTAATCTGATATTAGTATTGAAAAACAAAGACTAATCAAAATTACCATGATTTATGATTATTGTATTTATATCTTTTTGAAACATAGGTTAAATTCAGATACGAGACTTAGCGCAAACTACTAATCCATTATGTCAAAAACGTATATAATATATTATGAATAGCAAGGGTTGTTTTTTTAATTTATAAAATAAAGCCGTTATTATCTGTTTAAACAATTGACTTTTAAATATAGGATTTTTTTTTCTAAATGAGTACGACCTATGATGTTTTATTTATTAAGTAGATCATGTTAAATTCGCCATAGTAAATTAAATATTCACAAAAACAATCAACGGATATTGATTTTATGTTGAGGATCTCTATTCAATGGTCAACGCACATATTAACCCATTGCGTTTTAACTAATGTTGTTTTTTTTAAAAATTGGGCGACATTCGTACTTTCCCAGCGGGAAAAGGCGGGAAATTAGCTATGAAATTCTATCCTATGCATATGGGAAATCCCTATATTTATATTTAAATCAGGGGATTTATCTCTAGTTCGTTACATTACTTTCTTTCGACAATAGGGACTCTAATAACTCCCGTAAGGAAATTTGCAAAAACGACTGGATTTCTTTCTTAAATAGTGAAGGGCTTTTTTTAGGTCCGAAGTGGAAATGCATTTGCGCATCCCCTGTCCTCAAAGGTTGCAAGGGTATGTGAGACTCGTCCCACGCCAAAATCTCTGCTATTCAGAGACTGGGTGAACAATACCCACTAAAACCACCTCGAGTAGTTCCTACAAAGCCGCGTTACAGAGGCTCCGGGGTCGCTGTCGCATTCTACCGGAACCTCAACGGCATGTTACACTCAAAAACCTTCGGTGCAGTACACTCTACATAGGAGGTAGGAGATGGGCATACCTTCTCCTATTGACTCCCCGTCTTCTACGCGTAGGATTCGTCCTAAAGCGCTCCCTCTCTCAAATAGTGAAGGGCTAACGGCGAGATCCCATTAAAAAGATCTTTAACATTTTATTTCACCATTAAATCTGCGACTGATAACACCTCATGTCAGACCTGTATTGTGATAAAAAAATACGATTTAAATGCAAAGTGTTTAACGTTTTATTGCCTCTCTTTTTTGATTTCTAGCATTGTTGCTGTATTTTTCAGAAAATTATAATATTTTGTGTTTCTATTGGCAGCATTAATTTATTGAGGCAAAAATAAAACGATTTTAGGGCCAGGTAGATGCGATCGCACGAGATGAGGTGAATGACTGGGTCCACAACCTGAGTGTAATTATGGCACAGGTTGTGAGTGCCCACACCGTCCTATGTCCTTGGACTCGGTCATTTTGAACCATTAACTACTCTTTATAAAATACGCTTTAAGACACTAACAGCAAGTTATTTCTTCAAATAAATAACTTATCTAAGAAATTGTCATCTTGTACAAATTATTAGATAATCTTACTTGTAATTTTTTATAGCTACACATTTAACTGATATAGCTTTTTTTTTCGGACCTTGGGCTCTATTGAATAATTACTACGCTTAAATTGACACGTGTTTAAGATTCTTGACAACAAAGTAGTTAACAGTAGAAATTGTTCCTAGTTTTAACTACTTTCGTATTTCAACAGATTAAAAGGTTTTAACACAGGTAAAGATAATAACAATAGTTTTTTTATCTCTATTCCAATAACATTAACAAAGCAAAGGTATTCTGCGAAAACAATTGTACTTTCACGTCTTAAGTTCTTTGGCAAGTATAAAGTGTTTCTCATTTTATTATACTCCGCACCGAGACAAAAATAAAGAATCTATGGAATGTTGCTTTCCGAACCCTGCAAAGTTGCAACGAACGCGGGAAACGACCCCTATACAAGTAGGTATATAGTGTAGACGCGCGCCGTCTGACATGCATTCCCTTCCCCTGAATCACTTACAGCCTCACGCCTAAATTCCCAGCCAAACAGAGCGTTGACTTTATATTTTTTTTATTTTCAACCAATCGACACCTAGTTATAATGTAAGCGATATGATTTGTAATACTCTTTTAATCAATTCCGTTACAACAGATAGTTTGAGGCTAATCTTTCATCGATATTTTTCATAGCTGATTGCGTATTATGTTATTAGAAGAGTATAAATGAAACGTGACATAATCGTGATTAAACTAAAAATATTGCACAATTATGTGAAAGCAGTGTTCGATCAATAATTCCAAAGATTTCTAAGGCAACATGTTACAATGGAAAATAGAAATAGTAATGTAACGGTTTTCACGTAAAGCACGTTCTAAGCTCTGCCGCACAGCATGTGTAAAGACCACGTGGTCGCCGCCATTTTGTAAGGATTTCGCGCCTTTTCCACGATGTTAGTTTTCCCTATGTTAAATTCTAATACTATATTCTTTGCTGTAGTAATATTTTTGGTGCATATTGCGTAGTAATATGCTTTTTTTCTGTTGAAACAATTATAATTCTACAATAAATAAGAAGGTATACCCATATATATATTTCCAGACGTAACTAAGTTATCTATTAACTACATTCTTATATCTTTAATTTTAAATTTTTGTGTACCTAACGTAATGTCTAAGATAGTATATTAACCATGCTTATGGCGCCAAAAAGCCGCGTGTAGCTTGTAAGGTACTCAACCACGGCGACCGTTCATTGCGCTCGCTTGGGTGTATTGCCCGCAGCCCAGTACGCGCATCCTGTCTATTACGCGTGTTATCCCTCTCACACGTAAGGGTAGGACAATGTAAATAAAGAGGACGGTTGTATCCCGTGCAACGATTTTTGTGCCACAGAAGGACGAGCCCCAAGATCAATGCACTTTCCGAGGACGGCGAGGCCGTTTTTATAGGAGTCATATTTGGTTTCTTTCAATTTTTATTCCTAAGCCACGAGACGTAAGATGGCTTTTGGGAAAATTTAAAGATCGATGCCCAGACGCCAGACGTACAGAAACTAGGGGTCATTACGGGCTGCATCGACGCAAAATTTGAAATACCATGCTAAGGCCACGCGGTAGGAATAGAACATATAATTACAATATCACCATGACAAAAATTTCCAACACAAGCTTTAGATAACCGTTATTTCGAACATCTATTGTTTACATAGCTATAGGTTAAAAGTAGCTGCCTTAAAACTACCCTCACACTCTTAGATTTTATGTAATTAATAGGATATAATGAAGATATTGATAACTATCCTGACCGTAACTCTAAACTTATCCGGAAGGAAGTCGTCACGTTAAGGGTTTCCGGTGACTGTTGACACCGCGTTTAAATGTACTATTATTACCTACACCATAAACTAGCTCAAACTTTAATATTTAAATTGTAAATGTAACTGTTAACAGTACAATTATTGACTTTATTAATGTTGTTACGTATAATTTATATTAATTAGCAACAGCTGTAAAATTTCCAGGAAATAGGTCAAGTTAAAGACATTATTACACATATATTTATTGTATACGTCAAAAACTAATAAATTAATCTTAATTGGTATTTACGGTAGAAGGGACGTGAGCAAAAAACCTCCATCACGCTTTAATAGTCAACTATTTTATTACAAGATGCTTGTCAGAGTTGCATTACACCATGATTTTACACCTGATGCGATAAGTGATACCGCCGTTCATAGACTAATTGCCAGAGGGCTCGCAAGTGCGTTGCCAGCCTTTTAATTGATGCGCTCTTTTCTTTAAGGACCCTAAGTCGTATCAGTTCGGAACAACTTCGGTGTGCAGCTGGTTCCACAACGCGGTAGTGGTGCGCGGCAAAAACTGCGTTAAAAAACGTTCAGTTGTGGAAAAACAGTTCCTCGCCATGTAAGAATTATAAAAATAAACAAACGTTTAGTTGCATACGGTAACTTTATGCATGTTTAACAACTAGAAATATTATCATTGTCAAACGATATAGGTATATATTTATTAAAGTCCACTACATCATATACAATTCTATATCTACAGTATATGTTCTAAAATACATGACAATTATGGTAAACATAAATGTTACAAAAAAGTTAAATATGTATCACACTTCCAATTATACATCTTACTAGTTGCTTATTGTTAGCAAACTTTTACTAGTAATACAGCGGATTAGGTATCAGATAGGTTTAAGGTTTTTTTTTGTAATTAATCATCTTTATGAACATGGATGGAGTTACATTGAAAACCGATTTTACACGTTCACATAATTATTATCAAAACAACTTACACGTGTCGTTAACATTTAAACCTACATTGAACGTCCATGAACGTTGCTGATGTATAAATATGCATGTAAAATAATCTTTTATTGCAGTGCAATGATTGTTGTCGCTAAGTGCAAAATTATATTTATACATTCACCTATTTACATAGTTGCGAATAGGGTTTGCACATTCTGTATATACAATTGATAACAATACACATTCATAAGAATTATTGACTTTGATGTTTAAAAAGCCGAGAACTTGGAACATAAATTATTAATGGCCACATATTTTAACCTTTTAAAATTTGTCATAAAGAATAAAAGGCGCTCGGTATGGAATTTCAATTATATATATATCCTTGTTTATTAAGAGCACAGACTAATATTATCTCTCTATATTTAATGTAAATGTAAAGTATTGTTACATATTTTACAAAACAACACAGCCCTTGAATTTTGTTAATTACCATATATCATTAAATTGGGTTACTTAAAATTCTCATTATCTTTAAAAATGCTTATTATTCAAACAGAATGCCTCATTAAATTTAAATCTGTAATAATTACTTTTATTAATATGTACCAAGAAATCATTATAAAGCTTTTACTGAAGTGAATGTTTTTATGACATATTACAGAATTGGATAATACAGGAGGATAAAACGGGAGATTAAGTAAGGTAATTAAAATACAAACAGTATTATAGAGCAAATAAGCACTGTTATTAAATACGTTATTGTAATATTCAAAATGTTTTCGTATTGTTTACTTCTAAATTGAAAAATAAATATTATTATTCAATGCTTATCTCCGCGATAACAAAACGATGGCAAGAAATGGTGTAGCTTGCAAGGTGTGTTTATCAAACGAAAGAACCAGGTGCTGAGTTCATTACACCGCGTTATGATGTCCTTAAAGGAAGCTCTGGGGTTGCAGGGGTATAAAAAAAGGCCTAAACACCTGGCTCTTAATATACAACTGATACTTACATATTGCATGCACTATAATTCATTGTGTATTTATAATTCGGAAACTAAGCTTATGATATAATTTGGTGTAATACTAATAAGAACACAAATCATATTTATAGAAATCAAATCTAACGTGAGTTTCTATTAAAAACTATGTGTAATACATACATATTAAGCAAAACCATTAATCAAAAACATCGTTCAAAATATGAATGAATTAATTACAATTAATGTTAGGTCATAGGAACGTCTTTTTATTGTATTCTGATAAGGGCATGAATTGCCCAGTTGTAAAGATCATGCACCGCGCTAAAGCATCGACGGAAGGGCGGAGGCGCGGGGCCGGGTGCTCCACATAACAGCGCCATAGCCTATACGTACCTACGACGAATCACGATTATTCCGTCTACCGAACTGAGGACGTAGTCAATGCTTCGCTTGCGTCAAGCGTTGCTGTACATACTTGTTTGTTAAATAGTTTAGTCTGCAGCGCGCCGTCCAGTCGATCGGTCGTGTTTGTGTGCAATAGTAAAATTTAGTAATATTTGTTAATATATCTAGTTGCATTCCTAATTTATTCTAGTGTTTAATAATAGTTTAATAGTCATAATAATTGACATTTTATAAACTGTGAACGTGGTAAAACTGCTTCGAGTGATAAAACGGAGTGAATAAATATTGTATGCGACGGTTAGAAATGAGTGGTTTGACCATCAGAGTAAAAAGAGGATCGAGGGGCAGTGCTACACTTTTGGAAGCAGCCAACAGAATTCTAAAACTCCTTGGTGTCAGTTCATCGAAACGCGGGAAACAGTCCTCGCCAAAAGCGAAGGTAAGGTCAACGGCATCGCGCATCCTTTAAATATACCCCATGAAACACATTCAACTTGGCGAGGGAAATCAATAATACGTTAAATTTTATCGGTTGTTATAAATATTTGTAAAAATAACGGAATAATATGAAATTTTATGATCATTAGTAATTGGCATACTTTCGCTGCATGTTTTGATAGGAACTTTCGCGTTGAATATTGTAAATTTTAACACGGCAATGTGCGGCGTACACAGTCGATGCGAGGAGCGCGCCGCGTTTGATTGGCGTGATGCAAACATCGATGGCGGGCGCGGCACTGACATGCCATCGCACTTGTTTTTTCACGCGTTGACGGCGTGACCAACTTGTTTACAACTGCAATAATACATTATTATTATTCTGAATTATATTCATTAGTTCTCCCGGTTAGAAAATTTTTAATTTGATCTGATCTTTTTTTAAGTAACTCGTCAAGTTTTCCATTAAAAAAAATATAAAAACCTTTCACTACTGTCTATAATATTGTTCTATATTTGTTGTAAATTTTCAGTCATATGGTTTTAATTATTACAAAATTTTGAATTTTCCGCAACTCACTCGAATATTATTATTTATTATGTTATTTATGTTTTCAAATGTCCTTTCTAAATTTAATACCTTTATCTTGAGCTGGGTGTTGAGAACTGTTATTGGAAAGGATATGACTATGACAGATTTTGCAATATACAAATTATCCGCACTCACAAATCGCGTGCAATAAAGTACTCTGTTGTACTTGAAATGGGAAAATACAAACGCTCATGAATTCTCATACGCCTTCACTACCATTAATGACTTGAATGGATGGGATTGAGGTCAAGTACCTACATGGTGTAGGTGCGCGAAGGCTCCGGAATGCGTTGCGATGAGAATGCGCTCAGAGTACCGTTGGGGCTATGTTCACTGCTACCGTCACTCACTACGGAATGTAATACTTCCTTCTACTTCGCATTAACTAGCGCCTTTCAACTGATGTATTTAGTGACTCATGCACTGACGGAATTCCTTCTCGCATATTTGTTGAATTAAACTATAGTAAGATTTAAAAATATCAATATTTTTATATATTACTACATATGGAACGATTCGTCCTTAGGTAAATATCGTATAGTATTGATTATATCAAACTTCAAAAGCAGAAGCCAATGAATTGATAATTAACAAAATAAAAATAATTGATTATTATTGTTATACACATATTACTTCAATATTTGGTCTGCGAACCGCTAACTATTCATTTTACTTTAGAGTAATCAAGGTCAGGTTGTTTAACTGTAAATTTTTTGTTACAGTCTAACGGCCGAGCTGCCAGTGAGGTACGGGCACCCATAGCCACAGCAGAGTCATTGGTGGAATCACCCAAGATGCAAGCTTCTCAGGCCGCTGCTACTCCTGTTTTGGCTCCGCAATCTACACACGGTTCCAGCCAATCTCACAGACATACGAAGAGAACAGCTAAAGACTACATATTCGGCAAATTAATCGGGGAAGGCTGCTACAGCACAGTATTTTTGGCGAAAGATATTCACACAGGAAAAGAATATGCAAGTGAGTTTTGAACTACTGAATAAATCATTTATTATTCTTTGCTATGTAAATATTCCTTATTTGATTATTTTCTTTTGTTTCTAGTTAAGGTTTGCGAAAAAAGTCACATTGTGCGTCATCAAAAAGTTCAATACATTAAAAGAGAGAAAGACGCCTTGAATTTGCTGTTCCATGTGCCTCATGGTTTCGTAAAGCTATATTGCACTTTCCAAGATGAAGAAAGGCTATATTTTGTTTTGTCCTATGCGAAAAATGGAGAACTACTACATTATATAAACAAAGTTGGCTCGTTTGAGTTAAACGTGGCTAGATTCTACGCTGCTGAATTATTATTAGCTTTAGAAAAGATGCATGCTGAAGGGATTATACATCGTGATCTAAAACCTGAAAATATTTTACTAGACGAAAGTATGCATCTTCAAATAGCTGATTTTGGTACAGTTAAAATTCTCAATCCTAAAGATATTCGACCAACACACGACAAAGAAAATGAGGACTCAAAGGAAAAATGCGATGATCAGTCAAATGAACGCTCAAGAAAGATTAGTTTTGTTGGAACTGCACAATACGTAAGCCCAGATCTATTGCAGAATCGAATCGATACACGTGCCTCGGATCTGTGGGCTTTAGGCTGTATTATATACCAGATGATTTCAGGACTCCCACCATTTAGGGCTTCAACAGAATTTTTGACATTTCAAAAGATATTAAAAATGGATTACGAATTTCCTGAAGGGTTTCCGGCTGACGCAAAGGATTTAGTTGAAAAGCTTTTAGTTCTCGATCACTCAAAACGTCTTGGAGCCACTGATATTGGAAACACATATGAAAGTATACGCACACACCCCTTCTTTGAAGGTATCGATTGGGATGACGTATGGAACCAAACACCACCAACTATATGCCCTTATTTACCTGGCGGATCATTTGAAGAAGAGTACACTGTACCAGACCACTTAGAACCAGGTTTAGGCAAAGATCAATTAGTCCGATTGTGGGAGATTGACCTTTCGACATCAAGAGGTAATTATTATTGACATGCATTTAATATACTATATATATTCTAATATATATTCTCATATTGTTATGTCTTATTTTGTGAATTGTAAATCAAATTTAACGATTCCCTTTTTTTAAGGTATCCTAAATATAAGTTCAGAAGAGAGAAGACGACGCTTGGATGTACAAGCACGAGAAAATAAATGGCACCAGTTTGTAGATGGGGAGTTGATTTTAAAGCAAGGTTTGGTGGAGAAGAGGAAAGGTCTTTTTGCAAGACGGCGGATGCTTTTATTGACAACGGGGCCACGATTATTCTACGTAGATCCTGTTAATATGGTTTTGAAGGGTGAAATTCCATGGTCGCCAGATCTACGAGTTGAGGCCAAGAATTTCAGAATATTTTTACTACACACAGTAAGTAATTTATTCTTGTTATACTAGAAATATGAAAGATCTTTTATTTACTTTTAACATACGCTAGATTTCAGTTATTATTACCTAATCATAAAAATATATGCACATAAATATATATTCATACAAAATTAAACGGTATTTTTTTTTGCAGCCAAACCGCACATACTACTTAGAAGACCCCGAGTCGTACGCCCTAGAATGGAGTAGAGTTATTGACGAGGTGCGTATAGGCACATACGGCCGTGACACAACTTAAGAGCGCAGTCAGTGCGCTGCCTCGAGTCGCATTAGGGCCGGGCTGCACGGCGAGTGCATACTTTAGGATAGATCTAGCCTTCATCAGAGTCTGACTGGCCTGTGCCCTGAGAGCGGAAACCGAAGTTTGCAACGGCCACGACAAAGAAGCGCCGCTAAGCGGGCGGCACATGTTCCTAAACGCTTCCGAACGAGGAAGAGAACGCGAGAATGCAACCGAATAGTGTCAAGGCAATTGACTGATTCCTAACAATCCTGACTCATAAATCATAATAGGTCTTTAATTAAATAGCAGGAGTGATCTGTAAATATTTGTCGCAATTGTTTAGATTTAATGTTATGGGCCTCGGGCCTCGAGTAAGATTGGACTTGTTAATCGCCACCTGAGTGTTCACATAGACCATTCCTGTTGGTATCTAGATAATTTTGTAGCTAAATTAATATTTATTTATTTATTGCCAACGGAATGTGACTGTTGTACAGTTTATTTATAAATAGGAAATTGGTTGATTTCTGTAGGGTACACCTGTAAACGACTATTCTTGTTAGCTTTAAGTTGTTTTCTAATGGCAGTGGTATATTAAAGAAAGAAATCGACCAAATGAATGATGGATAGCTTCTAAGAAGTAATGAAACTGGGCAAAAGTTGTGAGACTGATTCAATTATATCTAGTTTGTCTCTGCTTTTGTCTGGTTTATTTTGAACTCTCCAATATTCTTGTTGAGAGTGTTAGGCATATTATGCAGTTAATGAAAATTTCACATGTATACTGATTGAGCCATTAAAGGCACTAAATTAACATGACTTATGCTGATTATAATTTATTAAAATTATTTATAGTAGAATGATAAATTAGAATTGAGTTTAATTGGATATTAAGTTTAATGTCATGGCTTATCCTATGTAGACTTAAGTATATAATGCTTATGATTTCCTAAAACAATAAGAACTTATGCCTAAACTTGCCTGAGCTTGTGAGGAGGTTCTTTATTTTGGATTAGATCCATTTCAAATTAGCAAAATATAGAGAATTCTTTTTAGTCTGTTGTGGCACTTTCAAGAAGTCTCTGACTGTAAAATTAAATAAATGCAAATAAACTGTAACCAAACCCATCGGAAAGATGCAAACCAAATGAAACTAGTACCATTTATATAATGATTAGTAAAACTAGTATTGTCATTCGATTAAACAAATATCATGTAACAAACTTGTAATGGATCATTTTAATCTTTAAGTAATTTACAAGTCTTGCTTAAAAAAAATTGTAATAAAATAACAACACTTAAAACCAGAATTAATTTAAGTTCATATATCTTAATACAGCTGCAGCATTTAGAATTGGTATTTTAGTTCAATATTGGTGAAAAATCAACATATGACATTACAACTGACTTGCATTTAAATATTGATTGCAGATTCAACTTGTTTATGTAAACTGTACCTATTAATTCCAAGGAGCAAAATAAATAAAGTTGATTTTGAAATAAGCATTTTTTTTTGTTTTGTTGTTGAGCACCCAATTCTATTTATGATTTATCTTGATTATCATGGCCTCAGATTTAATATACAAATTTTAGGTGCAGTAGAATTGAGATCGTGTAAAGAAAGATACATTAATTAGCTAAGAACCAGACCATATAACAATATTTATGTTCTACATTAGTCTGTGTGAAGTTACATAAATGTATGAAATAATGAAGATAGACAGAAAGAGGCTTTCCTCTTCCATTAGGAAGGAAGGGGATAAAGGTCAAATGCATCTTTTTACCCTATAATCATATAGAGTGTAGAGATAGGCTCGAGAAAAGCTCACGCCTTATCACATGACAATTTTCATCCATATTCGTTTGGCATTAGTGAGTGACGACTATCGAAAAAGTGATTTCGTCTTAAATCCTAGGTCAATTATTTCTTTACAGCGCCACATACTTTCCTCGGCCGGTAAGAGCGTCGCTGTCATGGAGTATGGATTCATGGATAATGGATATTGGATAGTCCATATTTACTGGCATTATTATTGCCAGTAAACAAAAATTAACCATTATAAGGGGAATAATTTGTAGTCATGCAGGCTTACAT
Organism: Pieris brassicae; assembly: GCF_905147105.1. NCBI lineage: Eukaryota > Metazoa > Arthropoda > Insecta > Lepidoptera > Pieridae > Pieris > Pieris brassicae. The sequence continues at coordinate 4,904,941 of NC_059669.1, forward strand.
AATAATTTATGAAATGTTTTCTTAAACAAATGTATACTAGTATCTATAAGAAAATTAAATAAATGTGACAGAAATTTAGGAACAACTGATATGATAGGTTTGGTTACCTGTACTATTAATATAATATCTTTTAAGATACCTAGCAATCAAACCCGTTCGATAATTAAAACTTTGTCATGGTAATAATGAAAGAATAAAAATAAATACATTTTGAGTTGGATTTTTATTAGATATTGGGAGATAGTAAAATTGTTTCTTGTACGCCCCAAGAAATTACAGAATATAAATAATTTAAGTCTGACACTTCGAAATAGTGTCGGTAGTACCAATTTCAGCCGCCGACCAAGAAAAGTATCTGGTTTTACTTGAAACTGGCATAAAGTTAAACTATTGCCATACTATACAAAAATAAATAATAAAGTTTGTGGCACTTTAATTATTCTGTAATTTATTTTATTCCACGTTCCACAGATTACTGATTCAGTGTTAATGGATCGAGTTAGTGTGACATTCTGCAGAAATCGATTTTGAATCAATCGATTGTTTATAGCATGAATATGACCGGGTTAATAACTTAATAAATAATATATATAAATGATTTTTCTTAAAAAAATGATCGATGTTTTTATATTTAACGACTTTTTCCAAATTTTTAAATCGATTTCAAAATAAACGCTTTCAATATTTTATGTATTATGGTTTTATTCATTAACAATAAAGTTTTAGAATTATCAACATTGAAATTAAAATGATTTTCTTTCTTTTATTAACAAATTATTCAAATAAATAAAAAAATTAGAAATCCGTAGGCAATGAGTTGAGAAATAACATCTTAGGTAACCGTTTGGATAATATTTAACTCCTTGGTTGGTCTTGCTTAATATGACACCAGCTTTCGAAAATCTCTCTGCTGGAACCGAAGACTGCTAACACACCAACCGTGTCAGTTGGAGATTTTACGTAAAATCTGATAGATACTGGGTAGTGTTTACCTTTTCAATAGCACATTTCAGAATTTTTGTTGTCTTTTTTATTCGTTGTAACCTTGTCCTGCTGAATATATATATTTTTTTACATTTTAATTATAGTGTTCAATTTAAATCTGAGCTTTTGTGAAATTAAGAGGTTTTAAAATCCGTTAAAATAATAAAAATAAATGGTTTAAATATATTATATAATAAATATATTATATATAATTATATAATAGCTCTTCAAAGCATCGGTATCGCATTGTAAACATCGAATATCCCTAATTCGGGTTATATCGAATATTCGTTCACATCCCTAGATCAAGTAGAGGATTTCATTGTTTCGATTTCTGAATTTTGTGGCAAATAGCAATACGCTCTGCGTGAAACTATTTTTAAAAATAAATTTGATTACTTCATAATTTACTTAACTACGTCCTAAGAAATATATTCAATAGCTCCCAAACCTTATTATAAAAATGACAACTAAGGTTGTGAAATATGTTGGCCGCACGACCGATTTCAAAGGGAAAACATTATGGGAAATAGTCGGAAGCTTAAAAATCTTTGGAGTAGGAAGACTTATAGTACGCCAGGTTTTTAATAGGTACCCTGAACCCAGTTTTATGAAAATTGTCAAAGTAGAAACTTGTCCTGATGAGGTAAGATGGAATCCACTAATAGATTCTAACCATGGAGCCCTAATATTATCAGTATCCTAAATGTCGTGTTCATGTTATGTTGGCAATATTTAATTAACTTAAAGTTCAGATTTATCTACTTCACATTGTTAATAACTTATAACCTAAACTTTATATAACCCCAGTTAATTTTGTTACGAAATATGTTTTAGGAGAGACGAAGAGTCCGTGTATGGGTTGAAAAAACTTTTAGAGGAAGAAAATTGCCAGAGATTACAGAAATTTATCGAACATCATATAAACCTGATTATCAATTGATATCTAAAGATGAGGAGCAAGAATTAAACAAGAGGCTTACTAATGAATACAATTACCCTGATGTTATATTGCCTAATACTATTGAAATGCCACCTCTAATGAAAAAGTTTATTGTTCGAGATCATGAAAAGAAAGGTTTACAGGTATGTTAAATTACAGGAAAAGAATACGATCCTGAGTTCAATTGTTGTTCTAAATGTATGCCATGACCCAAAGCTATATTCTCCCTTTCTAACTATTTATATATATAACTGTTGATCTACCAGCTATGGTAGTTATGGTTATGGTATGTTATGTTGACAATTGAAACTTGACACTGTAGGTAACATAAAAAAATAATATTAGCAAGCCTTCTGACAATAAAGCAGCATAAAATCATACCTAACATTAGAGGAGCCTGCCTCTTTACTTTCTATTTAAAAAGGGGCATGTTGTCTTTTTTTTAATTATAACTAAATATAGTTTTAGAAACTCGATTTAAATGCCTGAATATTCATATAATAATAACTTGATGGTTATTTTCAGACCTTAAAAGAATTTATTATGCCACTAAGCTACAAGCATAGCCCTAACAGAGTGACAAGGATAGCAAAGGGTGACGAAAAGCCTACCATCCAGTTTGGCATGGGCTTAGGAAAACCCATAAGTCCATCACTTTATAAAGGAGTTCCCTTAGAGTAGTTCACGCTTAAAGATATGTGAGGGAAATGGATGCAGAAATGGATTTTATTTTGACTAATGTTCTGAATATAGAAAAGCTTTATATCCTATAAGTTTTTATTTGAAAGAAGGTATGATATTAAATATTAATCTAAAACACCTTGTCTACTATGCACTTGTTACTATGTTCATAAGTCCCTAATTTTTGTTTCGATCTGTTTAGTTAAAATAAAATCCTACTTTTACATCAACATAGTTTTAGCTACTGCTTTAAATTTAGTAATTATTTGGTAGATATTTAAATAAACTGTTTTATTGACATAAATGTTCAATTATTTTTATGAAATGTTTGCAACGATGCAAACTTTTTAGCCAAAAATGGATTGGTTTCCATCTCGGGAAGGTTTTGTTCAATGTTGAGTTTCTGAAAATTTAAGAAATATTAAATCAAGTCTCAGTAACTGTTCATTAAGATAATTAGTTAATCTACTATCTAACTTTAAAATGCATCTAGAAATCATACACCTAGGAGTCTTCAAGTAATGGGAATATCACATTGTTATAAACCGGCAACATGCTGCACCTGTGTATGGGTAGCGGTATATTAAACTATCAAAATATCAAAATCATATAATAATGCAAATCAACAAAAAAGAATTTACTATTTGGAATTTTTCGATAGGCTTTTCCGATTGAAGTTCATTTATTTCTAAATAAAACATCTGTTTGTTTATTTTACGTTTAAATAATCATCAAAGCTACGAAATGGGAAACGAAAGCCCTGTTTATGTCTAGTATAGGTCATTACCTCACTATTAGTTTCAAATACTTGTAAAATACTTTTGAGTCTTATACTATAACATTTTTAATGTCAATTTCCTCTACGAGGTAGTTCCTTTACTGAACGAGCGAATATTAATTTCGAAGTACAAAGAAAATTACTTTGGTGTACAGACGTGATTCAAACGCACGACTTCAGGATTGAGAGGCGCTCGCTCAAGCCAATAGGCCAACATTGATCACAATTGGCTAGTAATTTAACAAATAACTTTTATAACTAATACTCTTTACTAGGTTTAAAATATAACTTACTCTCCAGAAATCACGCATTTCCTGTACATCGTCCTCTCTCTGTACAAAGTACTGACGGACAGTCTTTTGTATGAGCGTAGCTGCATAATCCTCAGGCCATAACCACGATTTGGGGTAGTATGGACGTGGCCTAATTAACAATTTATAAAAAAGAACCTAGTGTATAAAAAATATTATTACCCTAATATATATTTAGGTCCGTTTTTACGTGTGTTACTTAATATTGTTCGTAGAAGAGTCGTAAAGTATATTTTCATTATTTACATTTTACGCAGTACTGTCTTTCGACTTTGATAAATACACAAAAATTTTACATATACATAATTCTAGAAAAACATGTACTTCTCTTGAAGCTGTTTTCGAACCCATGGCATGTTGAATAGATGACATTTTCTTGACAAACGATCGGGATATCTTGGATTATTATTCCACAGAAACTAAAATATTGAATTTGTTTTTACACTAAAGCTTACATTACCATTTATGAATAATAATAATAGCTGCGAGCAATAATTTCTTATCTCAATATAATATATGTACTATGTTTGTGAATATAATAAGCATTATTATGGATTTGGTTTATAAATTTTATGTTGTTATTGGCGCGGTAAAAGAACATGGGTTGCCGCCTTATTAGAGTGCCATCTATTGACTGTAGTTCAAGTGCCGCCGCTTCCTTAAAAAGTATTTACTTAACACATTCATTAATGCTAGTAAGAAGAATCAGATGGCACCTGGTGCCACGCTTGAGCAACCGCCAGTACGGCTTTATGCCCTAGCGCGGCACCGAGGACGCCCTCTATACCGCATTGAGCCATATTAGCAAACTTCAAAAAAAGAAAATCATAGCTGTGATATCGCTCGGCATAGAGGGCGCCTTCGACAGTGCCTGGTGGCCTCAAATACTGGTTCGACTGGTGGAAGAGGAATGTCCTGCAAACATAACAAAAATTATGAACAGTTATCTACAGCACAGGAGCATCATCCTAAATCACGCAGGCCATAAAATCTTCATAAGAACAAGCAAAGGATGCGTGCAAGGCTCCATAGCCGGGCCTACGCTCTGGATGATCGACCCTCTTTTGAAGATGATAGATGATGAGCAGGTTAAGGCTCAAGCGTTTGCAGATGATGTCCTGCTTATGATAGATGGAGACACGAGAGAGGAGGTATCTAAAATAGCCAATTCTATACTGGATCTTGTGTATAAGTGGGGGGAGAGGGGCAAGCTTAGGTTTGCGCCTCACAAAACCAATGCGATGGTGGTGACACGTAAACGTAAGTTTGACAACCCCCGCCTCACGATGAATAAAGTCCCAATATAAGGATCCTACAAACATTCACCCACCCAAACCTCACATTTCGGACCTCACATGGCGCAGATCCTGACTGGCCATGGGGCTTTTGGACACTATTTACACAGACTCAAACTGAAGACGAGCCCCGTGTGTGACTGTGACGACAGAACCGACCAAACAACATTCCTTGTTGACTGTGCAACATTCGGAAGGGCAATGTGCGATCTGGAGCTCGAGACTGGCATCAGGATATCCCGGGATGGGCTATCAGACATGTTGCTTAGGCACAGATCGCAGCTGGAAAAATTCTGCGGCAAGATTGTCAAACATGTCACTGACTGTTAATGTCAGCACGAGACGTAACGCGGGCTCCGACTCGCCCATAAATATCATGACGATATTTCCGGAGCAGTTGTCACCCGGGCCCGGCGAAGAACGCCAACCCCTAAGTTAATAATGTCCCTTTTTAAGAAAGGGGAGACTTCGACACTCCCCTGCTACCTAGCTACTCGGTCACATATCTGACTGACTGCGTGCCCGATAGGCTAGTACGTAGGGGTCCTTATTAAAAAAAACACATTCATTATCATATATAAGACAGCAGCTTAGTAAATCTATATATATATATATATATATATATAAAAATGAATTGCTGTTCGTTAGTCTCACTAAAACTCGAGAACGGCTGAACGGATTTATCTTATCTTAGTCTTGAAATGTTCGTGGAGGTCTAGGGAAGGTTTTCAGGGCGAGAAAAAATCGAATAATTTCCGGGAAAACCCTAAAAACAGCCCTTTTCTATTTACCATACAAACGTTTTGTAAATGAAAAGTAGAGTCAATTTAAACTTTATTGCTATTCAATAAAGTTCATATTAAATTACAAACACTCACTGTTGTCTAAGCAATATCGCGTACCGAAACACAAGTGATAATATCGCAAACCCGACCAAATTGAATAGTCAAAAAATGTGAGAGCTATGGATCATTAGTACTGATTTTTAATTTGATTGGCTTCGCGATATTATTTCTTTTATTTTAGTTTCGGTACGCGACATGAAATGGATATGTTTTCACGTCATTACATATACACATACACATACACTGTCAAACAAATGGCGTTAAAAAAAGATTTAATTTTTGAATTATTTATTTAATATCCCTATGTGAGCAAAATTATTTAAATACATACTAATAGGAAAATATATCAATGAGGCACACAATTTTTAAATATTTGTCACTTTTAGGTTCCCACTATCCTTTTAGATTATCTTCCAATCAGGTTTGAACACTAAGTTCGCCTCTTAGTTTGAAGCCCTCTAGCAGACATCCCAGTCGGGGATTTTTAGTGGGTCACAGAAGAGTGGCCAAAGTTCGTGGAAGCGAAGATACTTTGGTCACCCGAGCTGAACCTCACACATCGCCCTATAATCAGATTTTTTTGCGCCGACTTTAAAATTGGTAGGAACAAAAAACTGCCACATTTCAAATCTTTTTGACAGAACGAAGTCCGTCGGGTCCGTTAGTATGTTTTAAATTGCTTATTGTTTTGTGTACATAACTTATTTTATTCTAGTGATGTGTATCAAACCGTTAGTTTACCAGGAATTAAATACTACGCTATAATTTACACTTAAAATTAATCTCTCCAATTAATTAAGATGATAAGACGAAGATACTACTCATTACAATTTTAAAAAAATATATTTCTGAATCACCTGAGCAATATTGTCAATGCCATTAAAAAAACATTTTTGTATTTTTAGCGCTTCCCATATTTTAGCTTTATTAAGTGTTTCCTCCAATGCTGGTATTAAATACACAAATACTTGATCTTTTATGTAATCTGTTTCGGTTCCTGTGATATTTCAAGTCATGATTAATATAATCTCTAATAGGTAATATGTTATGGGCTCACTTATGTATATTTTTCTTTTTTGGTAGTCGTCAAGAGTGAATGCTGACTCTGGATACATTTTTAAAATTCCCGCGACTCAATATTATTATTTATCATTTAAGCAGTGATGTAACAATAGGGTGGCAGGGCTGGCAAAATGCTACGGGCCCCCGTCAAAACCGGGCCCATGCCCAAGAGGCCGCGAGCTCAAAAAATTGTTATTTTTATTTCATTGTAAATGTATGCAGGTTTCCTCACGATTCCTTCACCGAAAAGCTAGCGAATAGGTGACGAATGCATTGAAATATTATGTTCTATGGATGAATGCAATACTTATTGGGCTAGCGTGGGGACTACAAACCATTCCCTCTCGCCTAAGAGAGTAGTTTTTCTTGTGGCATAAGTGGGACATATACGACGTGTAATTGAGTACGCTGAAAATCTCGAAGTTTATTAAAATTAAACTGAGTACAACGTGACGATTTTGACTGATAGGGCCCCATCAAAAGAAGTTTCCACGGGCCCCAGATGGTATAGTTACGCCACTGAATATATATATAAATATATATATAAGATTTCAGATTTAGAATGTAATCTAGGTGTAGGGGGTGTCATTTAATAGAAATATTTTAATTTATGATTTATTAAGTTGCTGTACTGACTCAAATATTGTGTGCTACACGGATCATAGGTATAAACACCGGTAATTCTTAACTTCCGAACAGTGTTTAAAAGGAAGGCAATATAATATAGAAGTATATTAGTAGTAGCAATAGATTTGCACTTTGTAAAAACTGGAAATTTACAGTAGGTTGTTAAAAAGAACTTGATGTATTCTCTGCAAAACGTCAACAGAGAAACCTGTTTCTATGGTAATCACATGAACGATGCGACGAATGGAGTTCTAAAAAGAACTCCATGAAATGACGGGCCAACCAAGGGTTTTTGTAATTGGGAAGATTTCATAGGAAAACCGACAGAATGTACTTGTTACTGCGGAGACTGATGCCCGTAAACATTAAGTTTCATAAATCACTAATAAAACGGTAGTAAGAAACTTACTAAGAAAAGGCTGTTTTATTATGGGCTCTTTTTTGCTTTCTCGGCTATCTTCTATTTCTTGTAACTCCTTCTCTCTCTCTCTAACTATAAGATTCCAATTTGCTTTATTGACCCTCTTTATAAGTACAGGAAACTCAATTTCCGAGCATGGTAAAGAATCGGGTAGAGTAAAAGTGGCAGCATTGTCGCTCGCCTCACTAGTAGGCCCTTTATCTTTGGTTTTCTTGCGATCTGTTGTTTTTCCCGCCATTATTATAATTATTTTGTGTTCGCTAAAATATAACGTAGCTATTGCACCTTAAAATTCGATTAAACGAAACTTTGTTTTATATGTTTTTGAATTATACTTCATTATGTATTGATAGATGTCAAGATGTCTTTTGTATTTTTACAAATAATGTGTTATGTTAAAATTAAATTCTGGTATTTCTGTCTTAACTGTTTTATGAAATTTTAGATATTTTAAGAGGCACTGTACCACAGTAGATAGTTAATACTAAGTTCGGACCTAATTCATAATAGTTGTGAAAAACGCCATCTAAGATTTATTGTACTTACTATTGTGGTACTTTTTTCTTTGACGTATTATTCATACATAGTAGTTTTCGGTCTCGCCGAAATAATAATAGGTGTAGCGTTGTAACATAGGTCCGTTTCTTGTAGTTGACATTATATTATAAATAACACAAAATCGTACGTTTTTAAGTAAATTAAAAAAAAGCAAACTAAGTAATGAGAAAGATTTTTAATACAAAATAATTATAAAATTAACTGCACAAGCATTTACTTACATCTTTGGACATTATTGTCCAAAGAAACATAATAAATTAAGTTTTAAATTACAATAAATTACACTGTACTTATCATATTGCTTTGACAAAATTTCACCTCAACGGTGAATGTTGGGTCAGTACTTAATAGGGAGAATATTTCCCTGTGATTTGTGAGATCCAATCTAAGTAATGAGCAACTTTAACATAAACGCCAGGTACGCCGGGTTGACCGCAACCAATTCCCCAAGACACTACTCCAACCAGTTGCCAAGTGCCTCCACGTTCACAAACTAAAGGACCGCCACCATCACCCTTGCATGCATCCTTTCCCTCCTCGCCTCCAGCGCAAACAAATCCTGGATTTAACTCGTAGTTATATCCTAATCTTGTTTGCCTCAGTTGCTGTTGGCAAACGCCATGAGATAGTATCGGCACATCAACTTCCTTAAGAATGTTTTGGTACTTTCCATTTGAACCAAAGGCATCTTTACCCCATCCAGTTGTCCAGCATCTTTGCCCGGAGAAGTCGGTGTATTTATCAGGTAAACAAGCTGGGCTGATGTGTGGATATTTAGTCCATTCAACAGGGTGGTCCAGTTTTAAGACAGCCAAGTCGTTATCTAAAGTTCCAGCGTAATATTGAGGGTGTACGTGGACAGATATGACATCTCGTTCAATATAGGGGTAGAATTCTACATCGTGGTTCACATCCCATTCTCCAAGACGCACGCGTAGGTCGAATCCTTTGTGTCTGAAAACAAAAGAAGATGTCAGATTTCATTACAATCTCAAGTCTTCAGTGGTTTGTTAGAATATATTGTTATATAATTTAATATTACGTTCAAATGGTAGATACATAATAATATATTACATTACATACAGTAATAGTATTAAATCATTTTTAGTTAGTATTGCGTTAAATTTGCTGAAAATAAACTTACGATTTGATACAATGGGCGGCAGTCATGATGTGAAGTCCATCGATCAAGGTACCACCACAGACATATACAGATTCTTTGGGGTCCTTTTTGAGAATAGCTGCTTGCCATGGATATTCGCCGAATTCACTGTCTCCGTCTACGTATGCTGGTGTCTTGATTCTTCCATTGATTCCTTGCGAGTGTCGAAGGCCACATTGACCACGGTTTGAAGCTTGGGGACGATGCGGTCTTCTACAACAAACTTGGTTGGAACCGCATTGTTGAATTTGATTGTGGCCGAAATATCCTTGTCGCTGTAATAAAAAAGACAGATTAATATATAATTGTTTGTACTCATATAATGTTATAAAACACTTAAACTATGTTAAACAATTAATCATATATGGAGGTTTTACCTCTTCTATAATTTCAGTCATATTTTCACTGTTTATGGCTCTCTTCTTTCGACTCTCGGGAAAACGAATCGTTTGTTCTCCCCGGTTTGCCCCGTTAAGGTGGGATGAAGGTATTTTAAAGGAGCGGGAGTATGCGAAACGGCCAGCATAATTATTATTATTATCGTCGTTTATAAAATGAGTACCATTAGCAGACCTCGCAAAGCCGTAATTGGCATTATTATAGTCACTTTCATCGTGGTTGATATTGTCATCATCATAATAATCCTCATTACCGGAAGGAATGCCCGGTGCATTGTATGGGTGAACGCGATAGTGATTGGGATAATGGCCGATTTGAGGTGAGTATAAAGGAGGTTCAGCATAATGAGAATCATACTGAGGAACAAAATTATGCGGAGGATGAGGATAAGGTTGTGGGTGATGATTAAAATTATGATAGGGATTATTATAATGATGATAATGTTCGTGCTTGTTTAAAAGGTAATGTTTCTTCTCATTAAACAGATGTCCAAGCTTATTAACTACATGTTCATTAGGTGTAACATGCAAATTGACAAATGGCTTCACAATCTTTTCGCCATAATCATTTTTTGTTACTTGTACAGCTAATAATGGATTAACTGAAAGTAATCCTAAGTTTATTCCACCGCCATTTAGTGCCGGTCCATAAGGATTTTGTATAGGGTTTGCATTGAAAGGGTTGACAGGATAACTGTGGGAAGGCTGGGGCAACCCAAACGAGACACCAAACGTGGGCTGCACTTGTTTGTTGTTATTACCACCATTGCCGCCATAGCCAGCGAGTCCAAGGAGGCGCTGTAGTAACAATTCAGTACTCCAATAAAAGTTTTCTTTTTTAAGAATATTGTTAATTTCTAGTAAATGAGTTAATTTATTTCTTGATTAATTTGACAATGAGTTTTGGTTTATTAATTACAGAATGGTTACCCCAGTCTTCGCTTTCATTGTTTTATAGGGATATGAGGCTAAGGAAATTTGAATAGGACAAAAGCATGGCTGAAATTAACATTAAAATCAAGTAAATAAGCTTACCGGTTCAATTTCCTTAGCTGGTTCCTCGGCTTTATCAGATTTAACTTCGCGTTTTTGAATATTCTTAACTTCAGTGTCGTTTTGTTTTGAGGTTTCGAATTCAGTTGTAACGTTTGAAATGTCACTTTGATCTTCAGTCAAAGCCAAAATCTCACTGCCTTTGTTGCGTGGATCAATTGGTAGGTATAGGTCATCTCTACGTCCGATCACTTCTTGACTTGGGCACTGATCGTAGTTAACACATACGCATTCGAAACCTTGGGCTTTACCGGTTTGATAGTTCTCTTGATATAAATTGTTTTGTCCTAGCCCTTGACTGTAACCATTGTTAGCTGAACCTACGTGCAACTCCTTTTTATAAAACTCTGAATTTTGAGAGCCATAGGATCCTAATGAGTTTCCGTACTTTTGATCATCGAACGCATTGTTCTGGAATTGATTGGGCAGATTCTGTCCCTGAATATTTCCGTTTTCCCTGTTATAGTTATTGTGTCCAAATTGAGAGCCATAAATAGTATCACTTTCATATACTGGTTTGACTTGATTAAATCCTCCTGTCATTGGTTTAAAGCCACCAGCGTTCAAGGTACTAAAATCTGATCCGGAGGCTGTTATGATGCCTGAATTTTCTTGATTATGAATTTGGGAAGCTAAGTGACCCACTGACCCTACTGGAATTGCTACTGGTTTTATAATAACTTTTGGATCTTTTGCTGCATCATCGTGCACGTAGTGATGGTGTATGTGCTGTTGAACAACGGACTCAGTCTTCAAATTAGTTTGCTGAGAGGATGGCTTATTGTATAGGGGTTTAGGGCTTTCATATGTGTATGGACCGTCATTTCCAAAGGCTGGCTGTTTAGTAACGTAATTAAAGTCGTTTCCGTACGCGCCACTATTTTGAGAAAATTGGAATGCATTGTTGGCCGTTCCATATTTATCGGCAAAGCCAGGTCGGTTATTACCATATGTTGGCCTTTTAGATGGGTATCGCTGAGGTCGTGGAGGGTATGGCATAGGTTTGGGAGGCCCATAAGCCCTTGGTGGACCACGAATAGCGATTGAGGCAACGGGTTTTCCAATAGGTTTTATATCGACAGGTTGAGCATAAATGAGTTCATCTGGCGAAACGTAAGTTCGTTTTTCTTGTGTATCTTCATCTTCACACTGTAACAATAAAAACATATATTAAACTCTAATAGGCATTGACTGAATGAATTATTATATTTGGATTTGATTATTTGCATCTAAAACTTACTTGTATAAGGCCTAGCGTACAAAGTCTTCCCTTAATTAAATTTCTTGCTTCGGTGTCATCGCCTGCATCTAAAGCTTCTTTAATAGTAGGGTCACTATATACGTCATCAAATCCACTTAGACTTCTTCCCTGTTTGTTGCTAACCAATTCATCAACAATACCATCAAGAACAGTTCCATCGCCATTTTTGTCTTCCGCCTCGCTGATCTCTTCACCCTGTAAGAGTTCCGTTGATTTGGGCTTCGAATCTACATCTTTGTTTGTATCGTCATTATTCCAAGACCATTCAGCGGATGTACTTGCTATCGTAACTAAAAGTACGCCACATATAGTAAACCACCGCATTATCTGTAATAAAAACGTGAGAGCTTAATTTAAATATTATCAATACATATGAAGTAAAAACGATGACGAAACTAGTAGGTAGAGGATCACTTTTACTTTTGCGGACAAAGATTATATAAGCTTCCATAACGTCAATGCTCCGTTATGACTGTGTGCGGCGATGCGAAAGCACACTCTCATGTTGTCTTTTAAGTCAAATTTTTATGTATTCATCATACACAAAAATTATTTTGCAGTTTATATATAAAGAACTTCTTTTAAATAAACGTAAATCAAAGTTGTTCCCTTCTAGACTTTGTTTTATTAGATTTGAGTTTAACTATAATAAAAATAACATCAGTTACAGTTTTATTAGAACCTCTCAGTCATAATTAGGTCATGACTTGTTTATGTTATGAAAGAAAGCGTTAATGGTGTCAATGTCAACAAAAAACCGGTAAAACTTCATCAGTAAGAGTAGCACGTCCGAAATATGCGTCATGAACTCTCGTAACTTTCTGATGTAATATCAAACTAGAGTCTGTTTATGTAATTCGTTGCATTATACAATTTAGTGATTTTATATTTGTAAATATTGTCAAATAAAGTAATTAAACAGTAAAAGTGCGAATTCAATGGAAAACGAGTGTGGATGGGAACAACTTTCGCAGGAGAAGAATAAGATATTTTAAGTGTTAGATCTTGATTTGTTGTATCCTGTTATTGTTCGTGGTCTGTTAAAAAGTGAAAGCGCTAAATGTTTAATGCGTGGTACTTTTGGTTTTGAACAAGTTATTTCAAATGAAATTACATATTTTTTAAAGATATTTAAAACAGCTATTTGTTTTATATGTATTATTGTAAGATTGTAAAAAATATAGAAAGTGTTAAATTGGGTTAATTTCAAGCACTTTGTTCCATATAAAATTAAAACTATTGATACACACGCACTGAAACTTACATATTATGTTGTTACACTTTATAACACTAATAAGTATTTACTGTGTTTTCACAACTTCACTGATGCTTAGCTTGCGTTCGAATGACGGTTTCATCTACCACCACAACGCTTTATAGTTCTACCAACGCAAAGATGCATGCGCTCCGATTTTGTAAGATGATCGACGCAGGCTTGTACCACTAAATAAAACTTACGTTTAAATGTGACTGCATGTTGGTAAATAGCGATTTTAAAGCGACACTTCAAAACACCAAATCGCGACTTCAAAGATCTTGGTACAGAGTATGACGTAGATGTCGTTGATCAACCCTTGATTTCATTCATGATTTCTGACTAGACGTTAGGCAATAGGGATATCCACAAAGGTCAGGCGGATCTCGGAAATTTTATGTAGGTTGTTATATTTTAACCTACCTTAAGACTTATTTTTAATATCATAGAGTGTTGTAAATTACGCACCTCTTAAATTTTTCATTAAAATTTGAACTTTGTGTGTAATTTGTGTGTAAGGTACGAAGAAAAATACATAAAATCGCCTCTATATACAATATAGAAGTTCAAATTGCAGTTTATTAAATATCTCTGTTACTTTCGCCTTTCCACTATTAAACTTCTATTTTACGAATATGTGTATAATAACTATGTGCCCACGTCACACTTAGTCGATATATTTAGATTATAAAATTACTATAATCTAATTAATAATTTAAAATATAATCAAACGTGTTTAAGATTCTTATTATTAGGTGGTAAAGAAAAAAAGAAAAACGAAAGAAAGAATCGTGTTTTTACTTTTTTTTGTATAATATGGAATATCTTGTTATATTAGTTTTTCTGTATAGTCTTAACGAACGATTTTTTATTAACAAAAACTTAATACATGCTGATTATTGAGGCCTATGCTGTAATGTTACCTAATACCGCGTGTTTATGTCCTACCTTAATAGGTTATAATTGTATTAACCTACTTTCTCCTGACACATCTAAATGGAATAAGGATTATTAATCTATGATAACGTACATATTAACATATATACAAAAGTTACCATTGCAAAAGCGAAGCTCTAATTTCCATATTTTTTAAATACATTTTTGTTGTTAATGGGTATTGTTAAATTATGTGCTTCAAAGTCGTACTTGTAGTAGTAATTAACAAAAGATTTTATTCTTGATTTTTGCATTATTATTAAAAATAGTAGAGAATGTATATTGAGAATACTAGCTTCTTAGAGTTAAAATCATAAATAAAAACTGTTTCTATTATATCCGAATAGACAGAATAAGAGTTTGTTGTGTGTTGGTATGTATTTTCCATAGTAAAGACTTCAACGCGCATGTCAATTGTGTGAATTAGAGATATTTATACTATTCCAATGGATAAAATAAATCATATTATTAACTATTAGCGATGTAAACACATTTTTACTTTTATTCTAATACGTGCCATAAAGATTGCGCAGTTTTGGTTACAATGGTTACTATTTATTAATAAGTCTAAATTTTATATTGACGCCGTATAAGCCCTTTCGATAAACATCTTTTAACGTTCTCGGATTCAGTCATAATTTATGATGAACTCTTTTAGTGTGTACTATTTAGGTCACGGCTGCTTGTGGATAAAACCAGGATTTAATAGTGAAGACTTGCACAAGAGGGGCTTTCCAGTGCAACAGAAACCGGACCTGCGCGGGCGCAATACACGCTGACGTTGTTCTTTGCGCAACAGTTCGCTGAACCGTTCTACCGCCTACTCAGCTTGTTGAATACTTATGGTATTAAAGCATTGTACAATACAAACATGAATAATGTTGTGTCAAGGTCATATGTAGTTTGCAAAAGTACCGCCAGGAATAATGTATGTGACCTACATAGGATTTTCTTTTAGACTGAGTTTCAAAACCTTATTTGGAAAGACAGACTGTATTTCTAATGTGGAATGTGAAATTTGAAAAAAACTTAAACGTCACAGAATTGACATAAAAAATATTGACCTTGGCTAATGAAGATATATAGTCATTGATTAAAGTCCGCGATAGGAGTTTAAGGAGGCATTTACCACCAATATGGGGTTCCTATAAACCAAAATTTTTATGTAATTCATTCTAAATTTAAATTATATTTGATTTTTGTATTGTGTTGTAAATAGTAATTTTTACTTTAAAATATGGTAAAAATAATTATTTCATTTTCTAAATTCATTCAACAATTTCCACTTTAACTAAGCCGTTCAATAAACATCAAATATCTAGTGAATATGTTGTAACTATATCTCTGTTAATATAATAATCATGAACGTAATAATTTTATTTATTGTCAAAAACAGGTTATATAATTAAACATCCCAGGCATCTGATGTATCGAGAACTGTATATGTATTTCAGGACTTCCTAGGTTCGTGTATTGTGTAGCAATATGAAAGATTTAGTAATTTAATGAAATAAAATTAAATAATGAAAGAAATAAATTTGTGATAAAGTAAGTTAATTTTATATTTTCAATATTTAAGTATACAAAATTTAGTAGACTCTAAAACAAATTGAAAGAGAAACATGATTATTATTAAGGAACAGTCCACATAGGAAATAATTATAATTCACTTTAGTAAACTATAGTTATATAACAAATAATCACACAAAGCCACATTTCTTTTATGCTTTCTGCTTCAGTTGATGACACTAACGTAATGTTTGCGAAACTAGCAATATGTGTGTGTACCGTAAGTTTTCTTTTTTAAATAAAATAGGGGGCAAACGGGCAGGAGGCTCACCTGATGTTAAGTGATACCGCCGCCCATGGACACTCTCAAAGCCAGAGGGCTCGCGAGTGCGTTGCCGGCCTTTTAAGAATTTGTACGCTCTTTTCTTGAAGGACCCTAAGTCGAATTGGTTCGGAAATACTTCAGTGGGCAGCTGGAAATTATTGTGTATGTCATTTTAAGGACGTAAAAAGTAGCAATAATTCGAAATTATCTATTTGTATACTTAATGTACACTTATGTAAAAGTTATGCTTCTCTATTTACATTGCCTGCTAGTTCTCAAATCAAGGCCGTCAAAAGAACTAGAGGAACTGGCAAGAAATTTCGGCACCCTTAAATCGCTGAGGTTTTTTTTAAATGTTTGTTAAATAACCATTATATACCATATCATGCTCCTCATCATATGACAAAATAGTAATTGTAATTTAAAAAAAAAACAATTATAACTAATAAAATAAATACAGTTTTGCAAACAGTTATTGTAAACTAATATCGAAAATCTAACAGCATAAACAAATTTTTAATTTTGTCGTTTTGTTTTCGACTTTCATTAAAAAAAATACCTTTAGATTGTTCGATTTTTATTCGGAATTAGATTATTGATTGTAAGGTTCTCAACGAATCTTCGCTTAAAAACCGTATCTAATCTTCAAGTTACGGATGTGTCGTAATATTGCGGTACCGAATTTTTTTTGTTGTACTAAAATGCATAGGCATGATACGATGCAATGACCGGGTTGTTCCGGTCAATGTACACTTCATCAATGATTGTAATAAAATTATTTGTAATACGAACCCAATTATTTCTCAAATCTGAATTAGGAGGAAAAAATTAATAAAATGTTAGTAGTTCTTTAACGTTTTCAGGTTGTTTTTTCACTATTCCAAACATAAACAGATCGGAACAAAACAAAACAACATTTTCATATTATAACCAAAGGCGACACACTTAAAAGTGGATGAATTTTTTTGATTAAATTTGTTCTTACAATATTATATGTATATATCCTAAAACTTAAAAATACGAAAAAAGTATCCTCAAATTTTGCAGACAAAATTAAATAATAAAAATGTAGAAATAGAAAATACATAACAAGTAACGTAAATACAAAATTTTAATGCAATATTAAATGTAAACCTGAACTAAAACTCGCAAAACCTCATAAGGACAAAATAAAAAAGATTAGGATAAATAGGAAGACTTATGAAATACTTATAGCAATATATTCTTAGTAATAAAGTTAATTAATTTAAAACAATAATATCGATTCAATCTTAAACGTTTCTTGAAATTATTAAATTCGCGTTTGATCTAACAAAAAGTAGCAAATTTTGCTATTGCAAGTGATATTGGGGGTTTTCCGAACTGCACCTTAGTGTTGCAGTAACTGACTAGGGAGGTCAAACATTAAGAACAAAGTATACATAGAGTTGAATTAGATACTATTTCTCGAACTAAAACGTGTTTTTATAAATATTCTGATATTTGTTTGGATTTATGTTTCTGGTAATTATGGAGTAGTTGATTATTGTAGTTGGAAAATCTATATACTTAAAATTTTATTACATTTGTGTGGATTATTTATTTTCATCTTAATTCATAATACGATATTGTTTATTAAGTAGGTTGAGGGTTGGTTGTTCATTATATGTATAGACAGCGTTTGAAAATTACTAATAAATACTATTTAGTTCATATATTGAAATTTCTATAAGTGCATCAACAGTAAATATAACGTTGATGTAAAGCGTGCTTCCGAATAATTCTACCTAAAAACTTTACAGCACAAGGCTCAAAATCAGATATAGCTGAAATTATATAACTTATTTATTAAATACTAGCGGATCCGACAGGCGTTGTCCTGTCTTAACTATGAATATCGCTTTCGAATTGGAATATTTAACTAAAAATGCTTTTTGATATTATTCTTTGTTTGCTTTTCTGGCGTGTAATTAAATAGTTTTGTTGGTATTCCGACATGGGAACGGGCGACATATAACTGGCCATGTGAAAAACATGGGTTTTCAAGATTAGTGCCACAAACAATTAGCAATTGTATTTATTTTATTTGTATATGTTTTGAATTGAAAAGGCGCTATGCACTGGAAAAAATATCTATCTTAACAAAAGTCATGATTACTTAATATGGTGGTTAAATATTCTTACATTTTCTAATTTTCCGCGCAATTTTCTTTTTTTTTCTTTCATAAAAACCTTCTCCTGAGAATAACGAGACACCAAAAAAAGAATTAGTGAAATTGGTCCAGCCGTTCACGCGTGATGCCGTGACCAAGGGAAATAAGGATTCATTTTTATATATATAGATTACCCCACGAGTCTAATTATACGCAACAAAATATTGTAAAAAATTTGGTAAAAAAATAATATGCTTGTAAAACAAGTAATTTATATGTTTTAAAGATGAATGGCGACTCGCATATTTTTCTGTGCTGATTAAATTATTGATGTCCTACATTTGGTCGATTGTTTGACTGTACCAATGTTACGTATTGGGTTTCCCTAAGGTTCCCGACAAGGACTTAAGTTTACGTTCTGGATTAAAGTTTTTTCCACCAATTAAATAACTGATTAATATCATACAAGTCTCGGTATTGTTGTTCTTGAGAACAACATATCCACATTAATTAAAAGGGCATCCATGTGTCTAGTAGCTTGATAGTTAACGTTTTTGGAAAAGCTGATTTTTTCTGGGTTCGATTCTTGAAAGCAAGATGATATGATTACCAAAAATTACTAATTAAACAGCGTCCCCTACGTTTGATATGAATAATGAATTATATTTTAAACAAACATAAATTAAAAAAATAAAATAGTTTTGGCTAATGAAGAATATATTAAAAAAAAAAAAAAACGCTAATAAGTCAACTGTCAATAAATAAGTGTGTAAAATGCTATTGAAAGCTAGGTTTTAACGCCATCTAGTGGAATGTAAGATTACTAGCATAAAACTTGAATCTTTCAAGGAACAGTTCTTGTTTACAAATCGTGAAGTAAATATTCTTTGAACTTTAATATTTTTAAAAGTGTCGTATAAGATTACTAGATGGCAGGTATTTCAGTTTTAGCATTCGCTATGATAATTTAACTTAACGTTTTTAATATCGGAATTATTAACGCATATATATTATTTTCGATAAAGGAAGTTGTTACTTTCTATTATAGTTATTATATTGTGTGTTACAGTTCATCAGACGATAAATATTATAATATAATTTTTTTTAACAGTTATCTTCTATAAGGAAGAAGCCGTTTGTAAAATCTATGGATATTTCAAAAGACAAAATTGTTCAAAGAAAAATGCTTTTAACTGTTAGACAATTATACTTAATAGCAATATGCAGACTTTTTTGGAAACAAATACCCGACACACCACATCAAACACAACGCAAACCTATATATAAACAACCCAAAAAAGCACTTTCTTCGCCCAACGCTTTTTCTCCTTCCGAGGCCCATATTAAACCACTTCCTTAAAAACAAAATTATCACTAACATTACATACATTTACTAAAAATCTCAAAGAATATCTTGTCAACCTGTCCTATGCTGATGCAGAAAATATTCTTATGGTGCAAAAATAATTTAAATATAAATTTGTGTTATGTAGAAATCATAAGGGTAAATACAGTTTTTATGTTAAAAGAAAGAGACTGGCTGCCCACAACACAGGGAATCCTAGTTTTGGCAGTGCAATTTAATTTACCTTAATATGTATATATTGTGTTTAATAAAGTTTTTCTTTCTTTCTTTCAAGACTCCTTTAGATAAATAGTAGTGGATTCGAAGGAATAAAAATCGTGATTAACTTACTGGGAAATATTGATGGCATCAAGACATAATACAGGAGATTATAATCATAACTTTTGTTTTTAAACACATCATATTATCATGTCTTTTATAAATTTATTCCAAATACCATTTTTAATTGCGGATATTTTAATACGCCCTTAATAAATTACATTTAATGTAATAATTAAATGTCATGTATGCTGTTAGGAGATTTGTTGTTTCCATATAAGTTATGTAAAATTATTGATTGCCTTTAAGTGTTCCGTATATCGGATTTTTTTAGGTTTTTTCGTGATGATGTTAATTACTTTAAATATAATTTAAGTTACGTATCATCCACATTTCTAAAGGAATTAGGGCCCTTCAAGAAAAAAAGCGTATCAATTCGTAAAAGGCCGGCAACGCACTCGCGAGCCCTCTGACATTGAGAGTGTCCATGAACTAACATCAGATGAGTCTCCAGTCCGTTTGCCCTCTGTTCTACAAAAAAAAATTCACACTATCTATAAATATATACTCTTTCTAATATAATTATTATATATGTATTGAAATGCAGGTTTTTTTCCATATACACATCGACAATTCACCACAAGCAATGCACCACAAGTTTATACACAATCGAACTCTATACGAATTGGTTATAATTTTGAGAATACAGATCGCTAGAAAACCGATGATCAAGGACGCCCACATGTCCTATCTGCCTCAACTTTAATGTAAGGATGTAAAATAAATTAGTGGGTGTATAAATAGAGCGCTTCACCCGAATAACGTCAGTCTAGCAGATATTTTTGTGGTGATTTCAAAACAGAACACAGACCTCGCTCAAAATGAGATTTTTGGTGGTGTTCAGCGTTTTATTCGCTCTGTGTGCTGGTGCACCTAAAGACAAAAGATCAACGATCTTGGTCTCGGAGGCAGTTCAACCAGTAGTTGTATCACCGAACTTCTACACTGTACCTGCGGTTTCCCATTCATCCCGGTTCGACGGAAAAGTAGTTCCAGTAGTTTCTCAAGCCTACTATACGTCACCTATCGTTGAAAGCATTCCCGTAGTTGCTCCAGCCAGCGAGGTCAAATCCGTTGTCGTACCTGTAGAGAAGACATACGTTGGGGGCAGTGCTGTATCCCACCAGTCTAGAGTTGACGTAAAGTCATACCCAAGTATCGTGACGGAACACCTTGTTGCACCAGCAGTGGTCGAGACTGCTCCAAGCGTTGAAGATGCCCGCTCCGTTTACCTTACCCCAGCTGTCTACCAGGGTGCCTCTGCTGTCTCCCATCAATCTCGTGTGGACGTCAAGACCTCTCCAGCTGTAGTGTCACATCAATTCGTGTCTCCGGTCGTCAATGTTCACCCAGTCTACGCTTTTTAATTATGCATCTAAGCTAAAATAAAAATATCTACAAGAATTATATATTTTTATCTTTCGTTGCGGAAATAATTAAAAAATGTATTTTACGATTGCAGACGGTTTGCAATAATTCAGCGTTAGTAATTTGTCGAATGTGTGTCAAAATAATTAAAATTAACGAACTCTTTTAAGGTCAGAAAAATATATATTTTATTTCAAGATAATCATAATACTCAACGATTATTTTAATGTCCTATTTATTTCGGCTGAATTAATATTGAACTGCTAATATCAATTCACACTAAAACAGTCGATACTATACATACGTACGTACGTATACATTCGTACCAAAGTCCGCCTCAAGTTAAAAAAAACTATAAAATATGGATGTAAAACAGCACAGAACAAGGACGTTTACTTTCTCAAGATACTTTGACATTGCCCTTTCACTTGTTTATGATTAATGTATAAACAAATACTATATACACGGAAGTGCGTTTTAAAAGTTTTGTTTTTTGGCTTCCAATAGCCTATAATAAACTGTATTGTGTAGATAAAATTACCAACGTTGATTGTATATTAATATAATTGTTGATTTTTAATTTAGGTTCTATTAATACAAAAGTAGTCGATGCTCATTGTTAGTTTCATCTATATTCCTAAACACACGACCTCAAGTATTTTTGGTTTTATTATTTTTAATGAGTAACATTAATGTCGACAGATATTAGAAATAATATTGCCATAACTTTTCTAAAAATTACCATAACTTTTTATCAATTTCTCTAGGTTTAAAGAGATGAAAATCATACATAGTAGTAAATTTAGTGGCGCCAGAGTTCTGTGTGAGTTTAAGCTTCAAAATTAAATGCGTTTTTTTACCATTTTCATGGTTCTGCAATGAAACTTCTTTATCGGCGTTGGAAAAAAAATTACCGTCACATTTTTCGGTTACGCGATTTCTTGTCCCTGCTACGGTTGATTCGAAGAGATTCGAAGCCATTAATTGATACCAAAAATATATAATAACGATAGCAATGATAGTAATACATCTATTACAATTAATGAAATTCTGTAATAATCTTAGTAATAATAAGGTAAAATGAAATAATTGTATTATTTGTATTCATGTCAATGATAGTAAAACCCTTTTGTTAAACTTTATCTAATTTAGCTTTATTTAACCAATTTCTGTAAGCATATAGTAGATTATTTTTCGAAAAATAAGGTCATAAAGAAGTTGCACTTCTTATGTGTGTACAGATGGACAGATCCACGAATTGACAGATTCATTTCGTTGTTTTTTTACAATGTTAGCCTTCTCCGATAAAGTGTTAATTGTGCTATGTGTATAGACAGAAAAATGTATTGGTCTACAACCGGGATTGGAAGCACAACCTCTGTGTTTTGAGGCGCACACTTGAACAACTAGTCTAACACTGCTAAGATGATAAGGATACAATGTTAGTTATTTTATTTACAGTTCCAAAAATATATTTATATATTTTTTATCGAATATTTAAGCTCTACTAAAACTAGTAATTAGGTAATACAAATATTGTCGTAACATTTTTCTAGGGTTATCCGTAGTTATTTCTATGGAACAGATCACTCATATAACAATGGTATTGTGAATATTGTCTATTGCTACATTATTATGAACGTGTATTATAAAACTCGGTTTTCTGGCAGCGTAACAATAACATGGAAGAATCACAATTTTTTAGTATTAAACAGACGGTGACAGTTTAAATATTGCATTGAATTAATGTATTATTAAGGCGAGTACAAAAAATCTTTACTTGGTGAAATAGTACTTTACTTTTACGTGTTTCTACTATAAAGGCTTAGTTTTTTTTAATGTAAACATCAAACAGCGCATCAAACATATATCTACGACATAATATTTCCTTAAAATGTATGACCGACATTGAATGTAACAAGGTCGGTTATTTCATTGATACTTAACTTTGTTCTAAGACTGAAAACTTTTTAATTACGCACGGTCAGTATAAATACCCTTGGTACTGCGCCAAATTTATCAGTCGGCCGTGCACGGTTTGAAGTGATCTACTTAGTTCGTCAGCAAAAAAACACAGACCACGTTCATTATGCAATCGCTGGTGGTGTTATTCGCTCTCGCCTCCGTGGCATGCGGCTCTTACATCCCTCTGGCCCAGCCAGCATACCATCCCGCACTTGTGCTGGACCCTCACGGTCGGCCATTGGATACCGCCGAAGTGATTCACGCTCGTGCCGCTCACCTGCAGGCTAAGGCTCTGGAGCCACACGCAGCCGTCGCAGTCGCTCCTTTGGCAGTCGCCCACTCCGTGCTCGCCGCTCCCGCCGCCGTGTCTCACCAGTCCCGCGTTGATGTCCGCACCAGCCCCGCCGTCTACGCTCATGCCGCTCCCGTAGCCGTAGCTGCTCACGGTGCATACTCTGCACCTCTCCTCGGTCACTCCGCCTTGGGCTACGCCGGCCATGGACACTACTTGGCCAAGCGTTCTCTGGGACACATCGCCTACAG
This sequence comes from Pieris brassicae, assembly GCF_905147105.1. Taxonomy (NCBI): domain Eukaryota; kingdom Metazoa; phylum Arthropoda; class Insecta; order Lepidoptera; family Pieridae; genus Pieris; species Pieris brassicae. The sequence continues at coordinate 4,929,037 of NC_059669.1, forward strand.
CGCCCCCATCGCTGTCCACGCCGTCCACGCTGCTCCCGCTGCCGTATCTCACCAGTCCCGTGTGGATGTTGTGTCCAGCCCAGCTTACGTATCACACGCCTACGCCGCCCCTGTGGTCGCCCATGCTGCCCCAGTCGCCATTGCCCCTGCTGCAGTCTCCCATCAGTCCCGCGTTGACGTGCGCACCAGCCCCGCTGTTGTGTCCACCGTTGTCGCTGCTCCCGTAGCGCATTCTGCTGTCTACGCCGCTCCCCTCGCGCATTCTGCCGTGTACGCTGCCCCATTAGCGCATGGTGCCGGACATTACGCTCATGCCTGGTAATTTAGCGAAAACTGACGAATTCTCTATACTAATATAAATATTTATAAAAAAAATATAAAAATAATGAAAATAATATGTAATCTTTTAATATCCTTTGTTACACCCTCCGCAAACATTATTGTAAAGATTAAAACATGCTTTAAAACACGTATTGCATAATAATATTATATAATATTACACATGTCCAACACATGTGTAATATTTTTATCTGTCATAGCATTGCTTTACGATGCGTAAATATTTTATGGAGAGCCTTTTATTCAGAGAATATTTATATAAATAACAGAAGCCAAATAATAATAGTTAAAATGTAGAATAACGATGACGAATATAGAAAGGACAAATGTAGTCAGTAATTTTTTTTTTATTTAGGTTCACTAATAAATGTTATAATACCATTTGAAAATTATCTTAGTAGTAAAAATACAATTAACATATAATAAGACTTGAAAAATCAAACTTTTAAATAGGTTATATTTTTTTAAAATAAGGTTAATAAGATGAACCTAATAAAATATTTGTAAGACACAAGTAATTTTACGGAACTTGATAACTTACGGCAGAAAATGTCTGGCCTCGGATAAAAGTAAAATTAAGACATGGACAGTTAATTCTTCATTGAAATAATCAAGATTAATTTAATTCTTTTTATAATCTGTGGTTTCGCAATGTAGTTGCGCGTTTGTAGTATGTTTACGTAGTTTCTTTTTCTTTCTTTTTTATAGTTGTTTTTTTTAGCCCTTTTTGTACAATTATTTTAGTTCACTGGTCGTGTGAAGAATCTAGAATAGTTTATATGCTGACGTAAATTTTAGGATAGGCTTAATCTATTTTATTGCGTTTTTTAAAAAGCCTTTGTCATACTTATTTGTTTTTTAAATTGAATGAGAGAAACACGTCATAGTACATTTTTAAAGTTTAGAATACACATCTTCAATAAATAAAGTAAAGCCTTTACATAGTAAAATGATATGAATGCCGAAGTATAAAAAATACATTTCGTTTAATACTTATATTTTTTATTGATTTATAAATATTATATGAGTATTGTACAAATAATCTTAGGAGTTCGTCAGTTTTCGCCAAATTACCAGGCATGTGCGTAATGTCCGGCACCATGCGCTAATGGGGCAGCGTACACGGAAGAATGCGCGAGGGGAGCGGCGTAGACAGCGGAATGCGCTACGGGAGCAGCGACAACGGTGGACACAACAGCGGGGCTGGTGCGCACGTCAACGCGGGACTGATGGGAGACTGCAGCAGGGGCAATGGCGACTGGGGCAGCATGGGCGACTACTGGGGTGGCGTAGGCGTGTGATACGTAAGCTGGGCTGGACACAACATCCGCACGGGATTGGTGAGACACGGCAGCGGGAGCAGCGTGGACGGCGTGGACGGCGATGGGGGCGCTGTAGGCGATGTGTCCCAGAGAACGTTTGCCCAAGTAGTGTCCGTGGCCAGCGTAGCCGAGAGCGGAGTGACCGAGGAGAGGTGCGGCGTATGCACCGTGAGCGGCTACGGCTAAGGGTGCGGCGTGAGCGTAGACGGCGGGGCTGGTGCGGACATCTACACGGGACTGGTGAGACACGGCGGCGGGAGCGGCGACTAAGGCGGGGGCAACCACGGAGTGGGCGACGGGAGCAGCGAGCACGGAGTGGGCGACTGCCACGGGAGCGACTGCGACGGCTGCGTGTGGCTCCAGAGCCTTAGCCTGCAGGTGAGCGGCACGAGCGTGGATCACTTCAGCGGTATCCAAGGGCCGGCCGTGAGGGTCCAGCACAATTGCGGGATGATGTGCTGGCTGAGCCAGAGGGATGTAAGAGCCGCATGCCACGGAGGCGAGAGCGAATAACACCACCAGCGATTGCATAATGAACGTGGTCTGTGTTTTTTTGCTGACGAACTAAGTAGATCACTTCAAACCGTGCACGGCCGACTGATAATTTCGACTCGCCCTCAGCCTTATTTATACGGCCCAGATATAATTAAAAAGTAATGCAATTTCAGTGGTAAAACGGTAATGCTAAAACAATGTCAGATGTCAATAAAATTATACCTAACGTAAAAATTGCTTTAAAACACATGTTGCATCATAATATCATCGTTTTTTTTGAGAATAGTTAGTTTTAAAGCTGTCTTAGTGTTGTTTCAAGATGAAATAGTCCAAAAAATATTTACGAAATATTTTATGGACGGACTTTTACACAGAGATTATTTATATCAATAATAACAGTCAAATAATACCAGTTATAAATATAGATAAACAATGACGAATAAGAAAAGGACAAATGTTGACAGTAATTTTTTTATTTAGGTTGACTAATAAATGTTGGATATTTAAATACCATTTGAACATTATCCTAGTAGTAAAACTACATTTAACGTATAAGACTTTAAAAATTAAACTTTTAAATAGGTTCTATTTTTTGAAATAGTGTTATTAAAGGTGAACCTAATAAAATATTTGCAAGCCACAACTACTTTTAAAATATACTAGTTACAATTTTGGGTGGAGGCGATCTAGCATCTTGATAACTTAAGGCAGAAAGTGTCTGGCCTCGGACAACAGTGAAATTAAGACACAGTAGAGAACATTTTATTCTTCAAATAATCACGATAAATTTAATTCATTAATTATAATTTGTGTTTTCGCAATGGATTTTTAAATTTCTTCCTTTATAGTGGTTTTTGTAAACCCTTTCTTTGTACAAATATTTATTTTTGCTGGTCGTATCCACATATTATAAAAACGTCACCATTTAAATATTCTATTTGATGAATTCGTCTTAATTTTGTGGTCAAAATTAAAAAAAATACTCTTGTACTTCTTCTCTTCTCAGACGAGCGCTGGTTATGGGTTCTGTTGATCTATTTATTACAAGAACGTATTGGTTCTGGTCTATGTTGGGTCTAGTCCAGTTGAAGATCCACTAACTATTCCCTTATCTCTATCATATATATCTTACTAATTGTACGGTTCCTGGGTCAACTGGCTTTAAATAATAGAGGTTTATTGATTTACTCTATATTAACCACTCGCGTGTTACAATAGAATATGAGCGAAATAATGACGTGCTAATTGCTATGTACCGAATGAATACAATTTTAACAGTCAAAGAGAGTGCCTACGTCTGGCTATGCTCTCGGGGTGTAACTCCCATGATTTAGTTAATCTCTATAAAACGAATAACTGTATGTAGAAGAGAGTGACTGCGTCGGGCTATACTCTCGGGACGTAACTCCGACGATTTGGGAAATCGTCACGCTTATGAGTGAGCAAAATGTACAGCTTTGGCTCGTACACTAATGTTTAAGAACCCTCAATTTTTTACCCTAAAATGAACTTGGGTCTGCTACTATAATAAAATAGTAAAATTTAAATTTTACATTATTTTGTAACAACAACGTAAATTCGTATCCATTCCAATAGTTTCGTCTGAGTTTGCTGCAGGCTGCGGTGTTAGTGATAAAACTGTATTAATCCACTCGAAGCCAATTGGGAAGGCGAAAAGGGGTTGAAAAGTGGGTACGTCACGAATTGAGTAAAGCAAATCGACAAACGCGCGTCGACTGTTGTGTGAGCGTTTGGTGGACGAGTGCCGGGGTCATTCACTATAACTTTCTTAAATCTGGCCAGACGATTACGGCATATGTCTAATGACAGCGACTGAAAACCATAATGGAAAAGCTAGCTGCTAAACAGCTAAGGCTGGTCAATCGCCCTAGGCCACTGCTGCTTCACGTCAACGCCAGACCACATACTGCACAACAGACTGCTACCAAATTAGAAGTCTAAGACATCCACCTTAATCCCCAGACCTTGCTGCAACAGATTACCAGTTTTTTTCGAAACTTGGATAACTTCTTGCAAGGTAAAAATAAGAGTTAGTACTATAAAAAATCTACTTTTTGTTCCTCCCATACCATTGTTAAATTAAATTAATTATAAAATAAAACTGCACAGAAAGGGATTTTAAAGCATACAACAAAATCTTTGTTTAAAATATGAGATTACAAAAAAGCTTCAGGACATGTTATTTTATAGTAACAATAACATCTAGTAAATTTTAAAATAGGCTTAATCTATTTATTACGTTTTTTAAAAAGCCTTTGTCATTCATATTTGTTTTTATTTAATTTCATGGGAGTAACACATCATAGTACCTTTATAAATGAAAGGTTTAGAATACGCAGTACACGTTTAAAATAAATTGGCCTTTTTAGGCAGTCTTGCCTTAATACTTTAAAAAACTACATGCTTTTCTGATGTAAATATTTATAGAAAAAAGCAAAAGTAACATTAGGTATAATTAGGAATATCATTTTTAAAAATTCCATCTCACAGCTGATATTTGTAGGCATTCAGGATTTACGCCATTATGTTATGGAATACGCTCCCCGATCCCATACTATCACAACTTCTTAGCCATATTCTTTTCACCAGTTCAGTCGTGACCTTTGTATTGTTACTGCTATTGTACAACTATTAAATTTTTTAACTACATATATTTTTTTTGTACTTTGAAACCTTGCTTTAATTGTGATTCATTATTCTTAAGATTTGCTTTTAGTAATTTTTTATTTTACATGTTACTTTGGTAATTTATTTATTTATATACATTCTAAAACAATGTGTATGTATAAAAAATACAAGGAAATATGACTTATCCATTTTAACACACGTACACATACACATCAATTACATAAGAACATATATCAAAGGAAATAAGAAAATTAAGAAAAAAACACAAAATAAATCAAAATAAAACAAAACAAATAATAAACTAAAAATAACCATAACTAATTGTATAAGTCTACATTATAACTTGTAATTTTATTTTTATCAAAGTATTATCCTTTTGGACATTCTCAGTATTCCTTTTTGTTTTCCTTACTAGGCTAGTCTGGAAGAGATCGCTTGTAAGCTATAAGGCGGTCCTTGCCTCCTTAATAATTACTTTGTTTGGTTATTTTATATGTTGTTTATGTATTTATAATGCAACAAAGTGTTACTAAATAATAAAAAAGGTATTATTTGCGAATCGATTTCGTATTTTTTTAAACAAGAGGCATAAGAATCTTCAATAAATAAAATAAAGCCTTTATATATTAAAATGAAATGAATGCCGAAGTATTAAACATACATTTCGTTTAATTTTTATATTTTTTTATTGATTTATAAATATTATATGAGTATTGTACAAATAATCTTAGGAGTTCGTCAGTTTTCGCTAAATTACCAGGCATGTGCGTAATGTCCGGCACCATGCGCTAATGGGGCAGCGTACACGGAAGAATGCGCGAGGGGAGCGGCGTAGACAGCGGAATGCGCTACGGGTGCAGCGACAACGGTGGATAAAACAGCGGGGCTGGTGCGCACATCAACGCGGGACTGATGGGAGACTGCAGCAGGGGCAATGGCAACTGGGGCAGCATGGGCGACCACAGGGGCGGCGTAGGCGTGTGATACGTAAGCTGGGCTTGACACAACATCCACACGGGACTGGTGAGACACGGCAGCGGGAGCAGCGTGGACGGCGTGGACGGCGATGGGGGCGCTGTAGGCGATGTGTCCCAGAGAACGTTTGCCCAAGTAGTGTCCGTGGCCAGCGTAGCCGAGAGCGGAGTGACCGAGGAGAGGTGCGCCGTAGGCACCGTGAGCGGCTACCGATAAGGGTGCGGCGTATGCACCATGAGCGGCTACGGCTAAGGGTGCGGCGTGGGCGTAGACGGCGGGGCTGGTGCGGACATCTACACGGGACTGGTGAGACACGGCGGCGGGAGCGGCGACTAAGGCGGGGGAAACCACGGAGTGGGCGACGGGAGCAGCAAGCACGGAGTGGGCGACTGCCACGGGAGCGACTGCGATGGCTGCGTGTGGCTCCAGAGCCTTAGCCTGCAGGTGAGCGGCACGAGCGTGGATCACTTCGGCGGTATCCAAGGGCCGGCCGTGAGGGTCCAGCACAATTGCGGGATGATGTGCTGGCTGAGCCAGAGGGATGTAAGAGCCGCATGCCACGGAGGCGAGAGCGAATAACACCACCAGCGATTGCATAATGAACGTGGTCTGTGTTTTGCTGACGAACTTTGTAGATCACTTCAAACCGTGCACGGCCGACTGATAAATTCGACTCGCTCTCAGCCTTATTTATACGGCCCGGTTATAATTAAAAAGTAAGGCAATTGGGCAAATGGACGGTAATGTTAGAACAATGTCAGATGTCAATAAAATGTATGACCTTAACAAAACACTTTTTAAACACGCACGCTGTAAAGCATGCGAAACGTCGGAAAAGTTTAAATTTAAAATTATGTAAATAATTATAAGTTTATAATAGTAATACATAGCTTCAATCCGTTTAAAAAGTGTTTTCTTAATGTGTAAAAGCCAAACAAAAGACAATACTATGACCTTGTGGTGAACATTATAGTAAAGATTAAAAATTGCTTTAAAACACATTTTCCATCATAATACACATATATTGAACTCATCTACTTTAAACAATGCTTTTAAGAAAACTTTTTTATAAATTCGTTAGATTTTTAATATGTCTTAGCATTGTTTTACGATAAAATATTTAAGTAAATATTTTATGGACGACCTTTTATACAGAGAATATTTAATCAATAATAACAGTCAAATAATAGCAGTTAAAATATAGATAAACAATGATGAATAAAAAAAGGACAAATGTTGTCAAAAGGAAACTTTTAAATAGGTTATATGTTTTTAAATAGCGTTGATAAAGATGAACCTAATAAAATATTTGTTAGCCACTAATAGTTTTAATATAATATACAATTTTGGGTGGACGCGACCCAGGATCTTGATAACTTAAGGCAGAAAGTGTCTGGCCTCGGACAACAGTAAAATTAAGACAATTTTATTCTTCAAATATCACGATTAATTTAATTCATTAATTATAATTTGTGTTTTCGCAATGTATTTTTAAATTTCTTCCTATTTATAGTGGTTTTTGTTAAGTTGTTTGTGGTTATATTATCGGAACGTCACCATGTAAATATATTTTTTTAATATAGAACGGGGCAAACGGGCAGAAGGTTCACCTGATGTTAAGTGATACCGCCCGCCCATGGACACTCACAATGCCTGAGGGCTCGCGATTGCGTTGCCGGCCTTTTAATACGGGCGGAAATTCGTATTCTGCCTTGACGTCCGATGTTGAAACTCAGCTGCAGATATTAATCCGAACAACTCCTCTGAACACTCTCCATGGTAAATGCGCTAGAAGATGCAGAGTGACCCCTCATCAGAGCTATTTTTGATACTCTTATCACTGAACTGTGGGTTCACGGGTTTAAGGTTGGAACATGCTGTGTAGATGATGACCTTGATGCTCCGATTGGAAAACTGGAGATCCAGTCGCAAATTTTCTCGGGAAGCCCGTAGGCTGAAAGCTTCGAGAGCCTTGCTCTGTGCCACACCCGATCGAAGGCTTTCGCTATGTTCAAGCTAACCGTTAGCGCCTCCCCCTTGGACTCAATTGCCTCTGCCCATCTATGTGTAAGGTATACAAGAAAGTCACCAGCCGAACTATCACGACGAAAGCAGTACTGATAATCGCTAATCTGCTGGTGGCCCTCTAGATGCCTTAAGAGCTGGACATTAATAACGATCGCCTTTTTTAGGAATCGGATGTATCGAAGCGGTCTTCCAGCACATTGGGACAGTGCCGAGCGAGTACAGGTACCGGAAAAGGCGCGTTAGGACCGGAGCCAACTCGGGAGCACAAGTACGCAGCACAATTGGAGCGATACCATCCGGGCCGCTCGACTTATGAATGTCCACGGAAGATAGTGCTTTGTGGACAGCACGTTGCCGGAATGTGATTTCCGACATCAGATCGACACCGCGAAATGGTCGGTGGTGATCTCCCTTGGTCATCCAAAGTCGAGTTGGATGCGTAATCCGAATCCACCAACTATTTACTTATCTCACGTTAATGTTCTTATAGAAGCCTTATTTCTTATTAAGCCTTATTCTGAGCTTGCTGCAGGCTGCAGTGTTAGTCATAAAACTTTATTAATCCAATTGAAGCAAATTGGGAAGGTGAAAAAGGTTGAATAGTGGGTACGTCAGTAGTAGTAGTAGTAGATGTGTATTGTCAGCAACTGCAAACCATGATGGAAAATCTAGCTGCTAAACAGCTAAGGCTGGTCAATCGCCCTAGGCCACTGCTACTTCACGTTAACGCTAGACCACATACTGCACAACCGACTGATATCACATTAGAAGTCTAAGACATCCACCTTAGTCCCCAGACCTTGCTCCAACTGATAACCAGTTTTTTTCGAAACTTGGATAACTTCTTGCAAGGTAAAAATAAGAGTTAGTACTATAAAAAATCTACGTTTTGTTCCTCCCATACCAATGATAAATTAAATTAATTATAAAATAAAACTGCACAGAAAGGGATTTTAAAGCATACAAAAATATTTGTTTAAAATATGAGATTACATAAACGCTTCAGGACACGTTATTTTATAATAACAATAACATCTAGTAAATATTAAAGTAGGCTTAATCTATGTATTACGTTTTTTGAAAAAGGCTTTGTCATTCTTATTTGTTTTTTAATTCCGCGAGAGCTACACTTCATAGTACCTTTATAAATGAAAGGTTTAGAATACACAGGACACGCTTAAAATAAATGCGCTTTTTTAGATAGTCTTGCCTCAATACTTTAAAAAACTACATGCTTTTCTGATGTAAAGTAAATATTTATAGAAAAAGCAAAAGTAACATTTGACGTGTAATGTATTTTTTTAGGAATTTAGCATTTGCGCCATGAAGTTATAGTATACGCTGCCCGATCACATACTATGAAAGTCGTGACCTTTGTATTTTTCCTACTATTGTACAACTGTTTGAAAATTTAAATACATATTTTTTTTAAATTGTATTTTGGAACCTAAATTAATTAATTATTATTCATTCGTAATTGTGATTCATAAATCTTAAGATTTGCCTTTTTTTGATTTTATTATTTTACATGTTAGTTTGGTAATTGATAAGTTCACATTATAAGTTGTAATTTTATTTTTATCAAAGCAGTCTCATTTGGACACTCTTAATATTCCTTTATGTTTTCCTTACTGGGCTAGTATGGAACAGATCGCTTGTTAGCTATAAGGCGGTCCATGCCTCCTTAATAATACAAATATTAATAAATAATTGTATACATAATTATAATAAATAAATAAAAAGTTTTAATAAATTAAAAAAAAGTATTATTTGTAAATCTATTCAGTATGTTTTTAAACAAGAGGCATATATACATATTATATATATATTCAGTAAACAAAGCCTCATCGTTATAAATTCAGTCTATGCCGAAGTATAAAAATACATTTCGTTTAGTTCTTATATTTTTTATTGATTTATAAATATTATATGAGTATTGTACAAATAATCTTAGGAGTTCGTCAGTTTTCGCTAAATTACCAGGCATGTGCGTAATGTCCGGCACCATGCGCTAATGGAGCAGCGTACACGGCAGAATGCGCGAGGGGAGCGGCGTAGACAGCGGAATGCGCTACGGGTGCAGCGACAACGGTGGATAAAACAGCGGGGCTGGTGCGCACATCAACGCGGGACTGATGGGAGACTGCAGCAGGAGCAATAGCAACTGGGGCAGCATGGGCGACTACTGGGGCGGCGTAGGCGTGTGATACGTAAGCTGGGCTGGACACAACATCCACACGGGATTGGTGAGACACGGCAGCGGGAGAAGCGTGGACGGCGTGGACGGCGATGGGGGCGCTGTAGGCGATGTGTCCCAGAGAACGTTTGCCCAAGTAGTGTCCGTGGCCAGCGTAGCCGAGAGCGGAGTGACCGAGGAGAGGTGCGCCGTAGGCACCGTGAGCGGCTACCGATAAGGGTGCGGCGTATGCACCGTGAGCGGCTACGGCTAAGGGTGCGGCGTGAGCGTAGACGGCGGGGCTGGTGCGGACATCTACACGGGACTGGTGAGACACGGCGGCGGGAGCGGCGACTAAGGCGGGGGCAACCACGGAGTGGGCGACGGGAGCAGCGAGCACGGAGTGGGCGACTGCCACGGGAGCGACTGCGACGGCTGCGTGTGGCTCCAGAGCCTTAGCCTGCAGGTGAGCGGCACGAGCGTGGATCACTTCGGCGGTATCCAAGGGCCGGCCGTGAGGGTCCAGCACAATTGCGGGATGATGTGCTGGCTGAGCCAGAGGGATGTAAGAGCCACATGCCACGGAGGCGAGAGCGAATAACACCACCAGCGATTGCATAATGAACGTGGTCTGTGTTTTGCTGACGAACTTTGTAGATCACTTCAAACCGTGCACGGCCGACTGATAAATTCGACTCGCCCTCAGCCTTATTTATACGGCCCGGATATAATTAAAAAGTAAGGCAATTTCAGTGGGCAAATGGACGGTAATGTTAGAACAATGTCAGATGTCAATAAAATGTATGACCTCGTTGCGAATGGCGGTTATAACGAAAGAATTTCGTGGTCGAGGTATGTAGTACGCAACAATTGTACACCTCACCTATGTGAAGATAGAATAGTTTGGTAACTTGTGTGTTTAAAAAAATATATTCTTAAAAAATACTATGTTCATTAATATTAATTAAATAAATATTTAAAATTGGGTAATTACTTACATAGTTATTTGTAGCTAAACAACTTCGTGTTACTGCCATGCCTAGATTTCATAATTCGTAATAGATTTTGAAACTTAGTTCTAGTCCTATAATTCGTTTAGGTTATATGCGGAGAATGTGAATAGAAAGGTAGCCTTGTTAACTTCGACAGTAGCAGTCTAGGTTCACAAAGGAAAGCTTACTTTAGTTGAACTTAAAGCGCGCTAATAATAATAATTAATAACAATAAAATTCCGCGTATACTGGTGAATGTTACTTGTTAACGAAGTTCTTGGCATAACTTTGTATTTCATAATTCTATTATTTTTATTGGCCGTATATTGGTATTATGTATTGGCCTAGTGGCTTCAGCGTGTGATTCTCATCCTTGAGGTATCCTGTAGGTTTGATTCACAGCTGTGTGTGTACCAATCGACTTACTATCTATATGATCATCTAGTACTCGCCCGTACGGACAAGGAAGACATCGTGAAGATACCAGCATGTGTAAAATCAAAAAATCTACGAAATGTCAGACAGAAGCAGACATCTACTACTTGTTTATGAAAAAAATCAGATGCAATCTGAGTGATTATTTTGCATAATTAAAGATATTTTATTTACTAGAGTCAAAATCTTATAAATAAACATATTTATCGAAATGCAAAATGCACAGTTCACCTGGCTTAATTAATTCATATATTTTTTTAAAACGTACATATTAATTACATGTATTTTCCGTATAGCTATGACTACCGCGTACTGCGGAACTACGATACAAATCTACGTAGTCAACTCAGATAAAAATATACGTAGATACATAAATATTAATATATTTGACTGTGGGCGGGTCCGGCTCCGTAATTTGACTGAACAGGACTTGTATGTGACGTGTAGGTTTCAAGCTCAATTTCAAAACCCGTTTGTGACTTACACTTAGATAACATTGAATGATTTGTCGTCATATTGATCAAAGCATGTTTTGATTACTTACTTACTAATGATATATGTGATAATGACACAAGGCTTGTACATTCTACTTGTGTAAAAGTCTTATTAGCTTCGCCCCTTTTTCTCGTGCCACTATTTTTTTTTAACCAAATATAAGTTAAAAATCTTGTTTGTTGTTTTCAGTTCATAGCAGTTATAATCCTTTTGATGTACATTTCGCCAACACCTACATATAGGAGTTCTTACAAATTGAATTTAAAATCTCTCATTTGAAAATCAGGAAGGAAGTAAATATTGTGTAATGACAACGTATTTTTATATTCAACCACGCAGTGTTATGTTCCGTATAACAAGTGAAGGTTAATATAGTAGTAATAATATAATGCGTAATTCCGATCGACTTTGAAATGTATTTACTGTTGCGTACATGTCGAATTTATAAAATCATATTTACGCACAATTTCATTGCTTAAATAAACATGCTAATTGCACTCTTTTAATTAAAAACTCTACTGTCTGTCAAATTGAACAAACTCTGTATTAAAAAGAGACAGGTATATAAACGGGTATTTATTTAAATAGTGACGCATTAGTTTGCATACACATATTATTAAATACATTTTGATTTGACATACATTATAATTCATACTATTATGCGGACTCTTTAATTATTATTTTATTTTCAGCCTTCACTATTCTACTTCTTAGAAATGAACCTGCAATTGAAAGATATAGCCATAGTACACCAGGCTTTTAACAGGATTGGACACACGTCGTGGATTTTTGGTTACTAGTCATGCTGGTTTCCTTACGTTTTCTTTCATAGCAACTCTCAATGGGGTCTATAAAAAAAACAGTAATGTCATGGAATATGCACAGTCAAAGTTTTGGAAACACCACACTGGCCTAATAGTTCTTATATCATAGGAATTATGAAAATAATGCCATAAAAGCTTTTTCGAAACAGGGTCACTTTGTAGTAAGTGGTCCATTTAAATCTTTTGTATGCGTGAGGCTTCTCGAGGTAAAAGTACAAACCTTGCTCCGATTACTAAAATGAATAAAAGATCGACTTCCTAATATAGATCGACATAATTAATTACTGTTGTTACGGCAAATTTTTGAAGAAAAATATAATAGTACTCACAACACCTTGACATGAATTAACAATAACATAGGTTTGTTGGATAATAGTTAAACAGATTGGTATAAAAATCGAAATTAAATGATTTGGCAATAAATTAAATAATGTATCTATTGATGCTATATATAGCTTTGTATTACTAAGTAAACGAAATAATAGTAGCCCACATATAATTTTGAAATTGAATAGAGATTTTTTGTTATTTAATACACAATTATAATATTGTGTATTAAATAAAAAAATAAAAACATTTATTTCAGACCATTATTTATAAGTCTATATAAAGTTAGTAGAGATACTTATAACTATGTTAGCAAAATTATTAAAACATTTAAAAATTTAATTCAAAAATCTCCGTTGATTCGTACCCATCATGGTTCGTATTGGTCCTAGTTCTTTGTCCACCGCATAAGAGGTTTCCCGTCATATAGTCAAACCTCAGCTTACAACGACACCAAACACCAGTGGTGAAGATAGGCTGTGGAACACAAACATAATTTTACGTGTCATTTTCTCAATACAGGAAATTAAGTAACTATCATTCCATTTTTTACATTACGCACTTATGGATAAAATTTCGATTTATCTACATCAATTAGTTAATAATATATTATATATATTTAATATATAAGTGCCAGGATTTTCTGTGCATAACTTCGTCATTTACTCGTGTGAACGAATTATTACAATTTGTTCGCAGAAGTTAGAATGGTAAATGGCCTTGATATTAATTATAAAGCGCATGACATTGACATAAGTGAGTGTATACTTAATATATATAGGTTGAAACTGACTTGTATATAGGTATTCAGGAGTTAAGCTAACTTATATAATAAAAAGTCTAGTGTAATATTACATACAAGAACATATCTCTCATAGGTAGCTGGTTTTGTTTCTTGGACAATAAGTGTCATACATTTACCAATACACAGTAAATAAATTGACACAAATAAGGTTTATTTATGATATACTAAAACAAAGAAACAATAGTATTGCTTATTCGCATAATAGGGTCTATGATAAACATTAAAAATAAATATAATAAATAAGATAAGAAGTGTTAACACAAAAACCACCGGGTTTACATAAAAAGTACACATCAGACGTAAAAAATAGTACAAACCTTCAAGCAAATATTATTCCTATTACATTTTTTTTTCAATTGGACCCGTCTAATTAAACACAAAATGTTATTTTTATAATAAGGTTTTATTGTTAATTTGATATATATATATATATATATATATATATATATATATATATATATATATTATATCGTAATAGCTGTGTGAACGGTAATGGCGCCACTGATTCTTATGCTTTATCTTCTATTTTTAAACAAAAGTTTTCTTTGAAAGCTTGGATATATTACTTATTGTTAGTAAAAATATATATGTTTAGTTTTCTTTTGTCTTTTTTAGAATTCCTATAGTTTCTGGTCGTGTATGTAGGGTTAACACAATTTTAATATTTTTATATGTGTTTGATCTAACTAACGAAATAAATAAAACGTAACTCACCTTTTCTAGTTCAATTCTCTTTATGAGCCGAGGTGTAGCATCTATACAAAGTTTGTTTATAAATTATACGCAAATAAATTAGCGAGCACTTATTGTTTCATTATAAACAATTACTATGCAATAAGTAATGTTTTTTCTTAAACATAATCTTCTAAATTACTTGTCTGACCCACGCCGAATACTCGAACATACGTTATTATATAAGTCGGTCAAGGTTCTATAGTTTTTGGCCTACATCATCATAACTGTATAATCAAAATAATTTTCAATTGTAATTGGTGTCTGCTCGCGACTATAAATTTATTTTCAAACTATTTTGTAGAATAAACATCCAATCATACAAAGCCAGGTAGTACTGTGTTATAATTGGGTATATTTTGTTACTATGGTAATAAATTTTAACGTTTTGTTAAGGCCGATGTGGTTATATAAACTTAAAAGCAATAATGTTTAAAGTAGTCTTTTGCACGTTATGTCCAACACAAGGCATACCAGATAATCCCAAAATCGATTCCGGTTTTAATATTAAGTTTTCGTACCACATTTTCATTCAGGTATTTAAATATCTATTCGCTTTTTTCGTTAGATAAACATATTATTAGAATCATCACAGCTCTGAAAGGGATTTATAAAAACAATATTTTCATTATAAAATATCGACTTGGCATCTTATAGCTTAGTAAGGCAGTGCGTATAACGCCCTGGATTCGTATTTCGCCTTTGTTCCAGCCGATATCCGTTATGGAGTGCTCAATCTGATCCGCTAGTATATGACACACCACTTCATATGTACATATGTGGCTTAGCTACAGATAGTGCTCGTGCACAACCAGGTCAGATCGCTTGAGACAATTTTTGTAGCACAAAAGTAACTATGAATGTATGTAATTTAAAATGAACGACGGTACGAACGACGGATTCTGAATCTTACCTTTGTTCTAAACTCTGATCATTCCCTAAAACATGCTGATCAAATCTGCGATGAACACATTTTTCGTCACTGTTCGAACTGTGTTATTTTGGAACAGGGAAAATAATATCCTATACATGTGTTAGATGCTTGACCTTAGGGTTGAGAACGCACGCCTATGTTATGTGTAGGTACTGGTATGTAAAATAAAAACAAATTAGGTTAATTAAATTAGCGTCACTAATTACTTTGACAGTGCAGGTATTTTTTTAAGGCCAATCCAATATGAATAAACAGAAAGAGTTTCATTTTGAATTCTAAAAGATAAGAGTTTTGAGCAGCTACTAACATTAATAAGTTCCTTAGATACATACATTCATAAAAAAGTATCAGTTATCACATTGTTATCTCTTTCGTCCCTTTCTGTTAAATTGTGTTTACACTGCAATGAAAAGATACTTGTTAAGATCGAGCAATTATACAGAATTATTTGTATGAACAAACAATAGCGATATAAAACTAATTTTATCACATTTCTGTATCTGTTTGATAATATACTTTTATAGTATTATTAGCTACTTGGCGAATAAAAACAATAATTCGCTAATGAGTTGTTGAAAAGATTTTAAAAACCATATCAGATTATTTTTAGTGACTGGTTTTATAAATCTACATAAATTCATATACTTAAAATAAGACTTAAACGACATCTTTTTTAGAACCCTCTAAAATGCTTCTCTATGCAAGGCGTTACTCCATTCCTTATGATGTACCTAGGAAACATGTTAACAAACGTAAAGATTTTTCCTGTTATTTATCAGTCTTAAATTACACAAACACACATTATTTTTCGATTAAAAATTAGTCACCGATGAAATAAAACTTCTATATAGCATTAGAATTTGTCAGGCGAAGACTGTCAGCATCGATTCGACTAATCTGTGATCGTTTTGTGTCACGTGACTGTCGTATAAAAATATGATTAAATATCGATTTTTTAAAGTATAAAAATAGATATTTTTAAACCAATTAATTTAACATTATTTTACCCTTTAATGCTTTTTAAAGCCCTTTTTTATTTATTAAAATGTGTGATTACTCAATAACACTTTATTTTTTATACTGTCAAAGAATCCCGAAGCGAAATCAAGTCCTCCGAAGTTAGCCCATTTTATACAGTGTAACTTATTTGCAGAATGTACCTAAAATACTAAAGGATAATAATCTATCTTTCCAGTTTCTACCACATTGATTTAATCCTGTCGAAATGGTATTTGCGAATTTGAAAGTATAGTCTGGTCAACTGTACCTCTGTCCGGTCACAAAACCAGTTCTCGTCCTTAGAGGACAAAGCTATACTGACAATTCACTCTATGCTAATTGTCGTTTTACTTGAACTTAATACTTAATATATCCGTCAACGCGTTTCTAATGCCTACGTCTTTTTGATTTATCACACAAAGCGTATTTGAGAGCCTTAATGAACTAAATCAAGACATGTCAAAACATTATTCTACATAAAGCTCTATGCGTTTTAGAATTTGTCTATACTTTTTCATGCCCTTTTTCAAACATTAATGCATATATGTACTCCTTATGTTTCTGCAATATGAATGCTTAATTTGTCTTTGGCAATACTTAAGATTTGTTCTTTATCATTGTTTTCTAAAGTAAATATAACAAATATATGCAACTTGTATTTTTCCTTGAATATCGATGGAATATTTTAAATGATAAAATTATGTTCAGTCATATTCACAGTGTTATACACATATTAATAACAAAGCTTTTATTGTGAAAATTAAACAAAAACGAAGATTACAGTATGAAGTACTTGTGAACTATCCGGTCTCAGTGTATCCCATTGCACATTTCATACTGTACATACAGGCTTTGAGGAGCAAGGATGGTAAACAACTTTAACAACAACTTCTCCAAGGAGTAGGATTCCCAACAACGTAATCACGGACTGGCTAGCCGAAAGCCTCAGTTATGAGGCTATGATCCAGAAATTGCATAAATCCTTAACGGATGGAAAAACTTCGTTAGCGCGTTCCAGGGTTCATATCATGGTAGTGCATACTTTTCTAGCCACATCTGTCCTATAATCTTTGGTTTTCCTCACACAAATAGCGACCTACAAATTATCTAAAGCCGTGTATATTTTTGTCTGCCTCTATTGCCACATAATTCCCACTCTATTTATTTCTGGAATTAGCTAGGATTAAATAAAATAAAACAATATTAACTAAGTCTTCACAATGTTAAAATCATTTCAACAGCTTAAGTATTATCTAGAAAGGTTTGATGTCTTTAAGATACATTTAAAGTGTTTATAATAGAATTATCTCTGTGACCTAGATCTCTGTTTTGCAATTGTTAGTGCACCAAATAATGTTATACGACTTGTGCTTTGTCCGAATATAAAATACAATTGTTATAGTCTGGTAAGCGCAACTGTAATATATAAATTCCTGACTGTACCGGAGCCTTAGAATACCCTTTACTGTGCTGTTTAGGGCATCGGTATTAGTATTTACAGTTTGGTTCGTGGACTAGTTTTTTATTTATATATTTTTAATTATATATTGATAAATTTATTCCGGAGCCCATCAATTCCCCCCTCCCCCAGAATATGAAGATGCAGTTTAAACAGAGATTACCCCAGGGGGGTACCACACGTTTCCGCTGTGGAGAATCCCCCTCTGAGCGTCCATCATCGGAACAATCAGTATTCGGTGGTGGATGCACAGGCTGCCCTTCGTATTCTGGGGTGGGCAAAAACTGCTCAAAAAACTATAAGTTTCGATCTCGGGGCAAACGGAAGAATTTACCGAAGGCATCCCCTTCCACGCTCTCAGTGGACTTTACCAATGTTAGGGGGCTCAACTCTAATCTTAACGCGGTTCACTTTCACCTCGAAACTGCGAAGCCGGCCTTATTCTTCCTTACTGAGACTCAGATATCCTTCCCGGCTGATACTTCCTACCTCTCCTACCCGGGGTACAAATTGGAACATTCATTTGTGCCGCGGGCGGGAGTTTGCGTGTACGTCAGAGAGGATATCTGTTCTCGTCGCCTCGGGTCGCTTGAAGGAAGGGACCTATCTAGCCTCTGGCTGCGCGTAGACTGCGATGACCATCCGCGATTCTACGCATGCCTGTATAGGTCCCATAGCGGAAATACCGAAACTGAGCGACTCATTGAGCACATCCAAATGGCTACAGATTCCCTGCTCGAAGGGGTTCCTACCGCTGAAATCGTGATACTTGGCGATTTTAACGCTCACCATGCCGATTGGCTCGGTTCGGAAACCACCGATCACGCGGGAAGATCCTTTCACGACTTTGCTTTAGCTTACGACCTGTCACAAATGGTCCCTGCGATTACGCGAATACCAGATGTGGATGGTCATAAACCCTCTTTGTTGGACCTTCTGCTGACCTCACTTCCGGAGACCTATCAAGTCTCTGTTGACCCGCCATTGGGTTCATCGGATCATTGTGTGGTCCGGAGTACTGTGCCTACTACGCGCCCTCCTAGGCCCCGTTTTTCGGGTTGTCGTCGTATTTGGCACTATCGGTCAGCAGATTGGGATGGGATGCGGTCTTTCTTTGCGTCCTACCCTTGGGGGCCTATGTGCTTTTCGTCGGAAGCTCCAGATTCCGTCGCTGCCTCTGTCGCCGAAGTGGTTCTGCAGGGCATGGAACTTTTTATTCCATTCTCTGCGGTGCCGATCGGTGGCAGGTCACAGCCCTGGTTTAAGCGTTCTTGCAAGGCGGCATCGCGTCGAAAGCGAGAATGCTTTAATGCATGGGCGGAGGCGGCGATATCTCGTGATGCCAATACCAGCGAACATAAAAAAGCATATAACTCAGCCTCCAGGTCCTTCAAACGGGAAATCGCTAAGGCAAAGTCAGAGCACATCGCCAGATTTGGCGAGAGATTGGCCCAACTCCCTTCTGGGACCCGAGCCTTCTGGTCTCTCGCCAAAGCTGTACAAGGGAATTTTTGTCAGCCATCGATACCACCGCTGCACAGAGAGGATGACTCGCTCGCCCACACTGCGAAGGAGAAGGCCGACCTCTTGGGCTGTCTCTTTGCGTCCAACTCGACTTTGGATGACCGGGGGAGATCACCACCGGCGATTTCGCGGTGTGATAACTCAATGCCGGAAATCACATTCCAGCAACGTGCTGTTCGCAGAGCACTATCTTCCTTGGACATTCATAAGTCGAGCGGGCCGGATGGTATCCCTCCAATTGTGCTGCGTACATGTGCTCCTGAGTTGGCTCCGGTCCTGACGCGCCTTTTCCGGTACCTGTACTCGCTCGGCACTGTCCCGAAGTGCTGGAAGACCGCTTCGATACATCCGATCCCTAAAAAAGGCGATCGCACTGATCCATCCAACTATCGCCCAATCGCAATAACCTCCTTGTTCTCCAAAATAATGGAATCCATTATTAATGGCCAGCTCTTGAGTTATCTAGAGGGCCACCAGCTGATTAGCGATTATCAGTACGGCTTTCGTCGTGGTCGTTCAGCTGGTGACCTTCTAGTATACCTTACTCATAGATGGGCAGAGGCAATTGAGTCCAAGGGGGAGGCACTAGCGGTTAGTTTGGACATAGCGAAAGCCTTCGATCGGGTGTGGCACAAAGCACTGCTCTCGAAGCTACCAGCCTACGGGCTTCCTGAGAAATTATGCGACTGGATCTCCAGCTTTCTAGCCGATCGGAGCATCAAGGTCGTCGTCGACGGAGCATGTTCCGACCTTAAACCCGTGAATGCTGGGGTCCCACAAGGCTGTGTTCTGTCCCCGACCCTGTTTCTTCTGCATATCAATGACATGTTGCAACTTAGCAACATTCATTGCTATGCGGACGACAGCACTGGGGATACTCTTTACACTGGCCGGGCAGGTATTTCTCGGGCAGTTGTCGATGAGTACCGGAACAAACTTGTGTCTGAAGTCGAAACTCTTTTACGTGGAGTCTCGGACTGGGGTAGACTAAACCTAGTCCAATTTAACCCCAAGAAGACACAGGTTTGCGCGTTTTCCGCGAAAAAAATACCCTTTGTCGCTACTCCTCTTTTCGAAAACACTCTTCTTGAAGCCACAGCCAGCATCGGAATACTTGGCGTTGACATATCGAACGACGTTCAGTTTCGCGGTCATTTGGAGGGAAAGGCTAAATTAGCCTCCAAAAAGCTTGGTGTGCTCAGCAAGGCGAGACGGTACTTCACTCCGGGCCACCGCTTGCAACTCTATAAAGCGCAAATACGGCCCCACATGGAATACTGTTCTCACCTCTGGGCGGGGGCTCCCCAGTACCAGCTCCTTCCACTTGACCGTATCCAACGAAGAGCGGTTCGAATCGTCGATGACCAATCCCTCTCCGAGCGGCTCGATCCTTTGGCGTTGCGTAGAGATGTGGGGTCACTCTGCATCTTCTACCGCATTTACCATGGAGAGTGTTCAGAGGAGTTGTTCGGATTAATACCTGCAGCTGAGTTTCAGCATCGGACGTCGAGGCAAAATACAAAATTCCACCCGTATCACCTCGACGTCCAACGTTCCACGACTGAGCGTTTCTCAAGGCAATTTTTGCCGCGCACCACCGCTATGTGGAACCAGCTGCCCACTGAAGTATTTCCGAACCAATTCGACTTAGGGTCCTTCAAGAAAAGAGCGTACAAATTCTTAAAAGGCCGGCAACGCACTCGCGAGCCCTCTGGCATTGAGAGTGTCCATGGGCGGCGGTATCACTTAACATCAGGTGAGCCTCCTGCCCGTTTGCCCCCTATTTTATAAAAAATAAAAAAAAATAAAAAATATTAAAAATAAAAATTCTTCAATGTCAAGGTTCCATTGCATTAGCAATCTGCGTATATTATCATATTACAATTGTAAATATTTTGTAAACTTACGCGATCACGATCGCGTGATTGGTAAATCAGTTGACGTTTTTATCCGGCGCCGTGTACGATGCGCATACTTCCCCCACTCCCTTGTTTAATGCTCAAAAAGTATGTCGGTATCTGTAAATATCATCGCAGTAGAAAACCGGGCCTCATCACTGACACATAGCACGTGAAGATCGGTTAAGTACTCGTAAATAAATTAAACGACGCTTTAAACTTAAAATTTAAGAAACAAAGATGTGTTAGCTTCTAATATTTATTTAATTAAATTCTAAACATTTTATGAAACATATTATTAAGAATCTTGCTACAAGTGCGCATGTGCAGTAGTTATTCATTTGACTCGTTCGTATGTTTACGAATAGTTACGAATTGACTCGACCATCTCCCCGAAGTGAGATGGTGAAAATGTTATCAAAACAGAAAATTTCATGAGTGAAAGCTATTTGGCTATAACTTAGTAAGTAATTAGCTTTCTGCGTCCTTTACATACAGTAAATTAAAGCATCATTAATCATAACTTATGATCAAAAATATTATTAATATTAGATTGTAGGTAAGTGGTTGAACAGCTCCGCGTCTTGTTGACGTTTTTATATTAAGACTAGCTGACCCGGCAAACGTTGTTTTGCGATGTATATTATTTCCAGGAAGCATTTCTTTGGTTGAATAAAAATAACTATCTAGTGTAATAAAAAATAGGGGTTGATCGTAGAAGGATGCCAATTAAGTGTTTTATGTATTTTTGTATGATGTCTCATAAAAAAATAAGAATAAAAATTGCATAAAACATAAAAAATAAATTTATGTGGACCAGGACAATATATATATATAGGATAGGATATTATATATATATATAGTATGGGAACGAACATTGTGTGACGAACATTTTATATATATAGAGATTTGTAATATCACTTGAACATGAAAACTTTTGCTTGTTTACACATGTCCTTAGTGTTAATACTACGCATTTTGATAACTTCCTACTTTCCACACTCACACAAAACAGTAAACAATTCAGTAAATTATTAATAACAAGTGTTTTATAAAATAATTAACTGTCCTGTGTTTGTTATTTTGTTATTTTTTTGATGAATGGATACCGTTACGTAGAATGTAAAGTTTAAACCTGAAAATACTTTAGATTTATTCCTAAAACCGTGACGAATTTAGATAGGTTATTTATAACTTTAACTATGTTTTTAGCACTACTACCTGATCTATATTCTGACACACGCCGTCGACTTTTTGTGAAGTTGTATATTTAGAAATGTCTCTGCATGCATTTAACTCTTAGGTTTAAGTTTCCTTCATTAGCGATCGGTTTTTAGCTTTTGCTATGTTCAGGTTTATACACTAAATATGAACAAAATTCACTTTTTATAATTTCCAAAGTTACGGGTATTCGTTAGTATTAGAAGTACATTTGAGTCCAATAGGTCAACACTGTCAACATTACGTATGCTGAGCGCATACCAATCTTCCCGACCTAATCTCCTGTCACTCAGTACGGGTTCAACCTGGGGACATATGAGGTCACTGAACTAAGGAAAACTAAACATTGTTGTATTTGGGAATTTTACCAGCGTTCCAAAAGACTGTAAGTTTGACGTATATTTATATTATCATTTGTCACGGATTTTTACGTATTCCTTTTTTATAATACCTGCGGCTTTATTTGTATATAGTTTTGAGCAAATGTGATATTTTCTTTACAAGTAGTTAATGCATAGCAATATTTTTTTTATATAGATGTTAGATACTGTTATTTCTATTTGGTATCATTTCTTATTGTAAATAATATGTTACAAATGGTTTACATTAAACGAACATAACACCATCGACGCGAAATTTGTATTTTTTTTATAGAACGGGAGAGGAAACATTATGAATCCGCATAAATACAATGCGCATAAACAAAAAAAGGTTCCGCAGTGTGTGGTTAGATTTAAAAAAATTTGAACCCTCATTTTCTGAAGCATTCGGTAATAGCTCTAGCCAGGTTCTACATAATATCTTTCTATTTGTTTCTATTATAACCGTGGCAGTATGTCAATGTCAAGATAACGTATGATAACGTGTTAGAAATTAAAACTAAGGCAATGATGGACATTTAATCATTAAACAATGTAGCTACGACAAGAAGTAACTGTCAGACGAGGCTATAACAATGCAGAGAATCGAACTGGGGAAATCAGATAAAGCCTTCATGACGTAAGCAATGATTTAATAATCAACGTTTAACAGTTCAATAATTTACTTTCCTCATAATATTTTCTTAATAACCGTCCAACAATCTTAAGGGTCTGGGCCTCAGATTTCTGTATCAGTTTTGGGATCATTTATTGTTTCTAACAGGCAATGTCAGCAGCGCTACAACCCTATATGGATATTGGCCTCAGATTGCATGCGTTTTTATTTCATAAACAGGATGTGATTAGGCAGTGTCGACAGACACACGCAGTGGTTTTGCGTCTAGGCCATGCCGATTCCTCACGATGTTTTCCTTTACCGTATGAGCGAGTGTCTGTTTAATTACGGTAATAATATAACATATAATAATACAACAAATCTCCATTTAAGTCGCTTTCATATTGTCTTATAGAGAATCTTAGGAAATATGGTTTGTAATTTCTGATCTTAAAACAAAAACATTTTATGGAGTAGTCTTTTTTATTTGTATCTGAATTTAAAGAACGAAAACAATAATATAGCACATACGTAAAGTTTGGTTTCGCTTTGATATATGAAATCATCTTATTGGGGCTACTGCTTCATTAAAGAATAAGTTAAAATAACTATTATTGTCCTAAGCCTTGTCTTTCTTCTTTATTATATCCACTAGTATGTAGTCCATATCATTTCCATTGATTTTTTGCCAATTCTGTCAGAATTATGTTTTGAGAATGATTTGAGTCGTTGTCCTGATTAATAAATTTTGTGTTGATAACAACTAACGTACGTAAGAACTAACGTTCTGCTGTCATGTTTTTCTTTGTATCTTATTTTTATCAGTGAAACTTTATGTTTTATTTTATACTTTTTAAATTACAGACATGTATCTGTTTTGTTTCCTAGATACATAAATAGGGTAGACGCATTTATTTGTCTTTTAATAGATAATTTCCTTAAAGATGAAGTGAAATGAAGTGATTAGCTTCTTGACGCGCATCGTCGATGTTTGGCATGCTGGTCTCCACAGACCCCACTATTATAGTATACGTTTTCATTCAACGAGTTACGAGTGTAAATGCGCATATGTAATGCTGAACCAATAAGCTAACACTGATAGTTTGACCTTGGTTATATTAAATTGAAGGTTTCGTGGCTGAGCGGTTTTGTAAAGGGACCGGAACACCTGGGGTATTCCCAGTTGGATTGCAAAATATAATAAAATGCCTACTTTGTTATATGTTTTATACAGAAAATTTAATGCCGGCGGAATGACCTAAAGTGAGTCTTGACCTTCGGGACAAGAGAACGCTCTCTTGGACGATTTTACGGCGCTGCTTGCCAATCGGCTACTTGGAGGTCGTAAAAACAATTCATTAAAAAACTTGAAACACAGTGACTCATACGACAGTGATTGTATCTATATAGATTGCTTAGGCTGGTTATAAAATTATAGTTCCGATATTATTTAAATAATGGCGCAGAGAAAAGCTTTAGTTCTTACTAGAACCAGTTATTCTAGATCAAGGCAGCCTACAACTGCCTGACCGAACTGCTCATTACTTCCCGTGTTACAGAATGGAACAGGTTACAGGAATGTAGATAGAATTATATAAATTAACTTATAGCTTATTTAAAAACTGAAGCAACTACAGACTCTGATATTATATTTGCCTATGTAAACAAGTTAGTAAAAAACTCAGAAATATGTCCGCCCTGGTTTCTGGAACTTCAAACAACTTCCAATTTTATTTATTTTAATACGTTTTTAATTAATTTCTCTCAGATTATTAGATACACACATACATTCATAATCTAATCAATATACATATTTTACTTTACAACGAATTTATGTATTTATAATACATGTTTTAAATTCGTATTATAATTTTCGTAGGATATCCGATATTATAGTAAATTTAAAAATACTCTACAGGTGTCAATCAAGTAGTTTAAGAATTTTTTTCAACAAGGAATTTTTAACTTGATTATTAATTTTTTTTAAATAAAAACAAAAATTCGAAATGAAAAGCTTCCTTCTATAATATAAGAGAAGAGATTTCAGTGTCTTAGAACTTCCCTATACTCAACATTTGACGTAGTTTTGTTTTGTGGCAGCTAAATAATTTCATGATTTGGAGTTCCGGTTCGTGATAGACCAACATACAATTGCCCATTGGTAAAACATTTTTTTTGTAAATATGTTCTATAATACTGTACAATTTTTTTGGGTTCTGTCATCAATAGTTTCCACAACGCACGCGATAATAGACTTTTAGAGATAATTTTTTCGTAGCTTGGGTTATTGCATTATTGTTAGGGATGAATATTTTATTTATCAGTCGTTTTTCTGTGAAAACATGACAAACATACATACAAAAATACAAACTTTTCCTCTTTATAATATTAGTATAGAGTAATAGAGTAAAAGCGTAATTCTTTAATCAATCTGAAATATATTTTTTTTAAAGGTTTAAATTACTTTTGGTATAAATTTCTATTGTTATAGAAAAGAACCCTAATATATTTTGGGGATATTTGGAAGTTCAGAATAGAAGATACGGTACCCTTCGAATTGTTTGTCTAAAAACCAAGTATAACGTTGTATTGCCAACAATAAACCTACGTTATGAATTTATGGGTTTTTTCTATAAAAATTATTGAATTATGTATGACTCTAGCAATCACGACTGGTTTGTTAAATTCCGAAAGTGAATGAAAAGGTATTGTGTTCTTGTCGCGCTTAAGTTTTTTATAAAACTATTATAAACGCCGTATAAACATTAAAGGAAGTTCAGTGGTATTAGTTTTTGTACAAGTTTTTGTTGCCATATTAGCGCCGATACCCTTGAAATACTTCGGTATTATTCAATAGCGGAAATGGTCTGATACACTTTTTAATTCTTTACCTACTTTGAATGCCACGTGTAGCACAAACATTGAGTCATATTAATGATACTGCAGGAGAAATTTAAACGCAGCCCCGGTCTTTGAAGTTGATAAATGCTCCTTGCCTATCCTTGCCACAATACCAAGCCAATATTGCTATGGAATGGTTGCCATGCTTACCAATTACATTTTCTGAAGACAGACAGCTCACTTACAGGCGCTCATCGAAAAAAACATAGCATTACCTATTCATGTATGAACCG
Organism: Pieris brassicae; assembly: GCF_905147105.1. Lineage (NCBI taxonomy): Eukaryota > Metazoa > Arthropoda > Insecta > Lepidoptera > Pieridae > Pieris > Pieris brassicae. The sequence goes on from NC_059669.1 coordinate 4,955,775, forward strand.
TCCACTAGATAAAGAGCGTATACGCTCGGGTTTTTAGGTAATTTTTCGAGTAACAATTATTATTACACACACAAAAACTGTTTACTGCGCTTTCGCCTGACATGTAAATAATTAATAAATAAATAAATGTCATTGATTTTTCAGCCGGATTCCTGACAATATTTTTTCCTATATGGCACATTGAGCTAGAAAACAATTGGTGTATGACACTGATAATTCAGAAACATGATGTATGCATTGTTGTACAAAGAATTATCTACTCATTTCAAATCAGTACTAAGAATCACTCGTCATGAAACGCAACTTATTTGAACTATAGATAAATTTGTGTGTCTTTTTCTCGTGATACACCTTCATATGTGGAGTTAAGCACCGAGATGATTGTTTTCGTGTCCTTGTTATTTACAATAGATTTTAGGGCGAATGGCACGCCATCTAGCCTTCCAGCTACGTATTAATCGGTATCCTTTGGAATTAGGGATATTTTTCATGATAACAATGATGTTTGCTTGTATACTATAATCCTGGTAGTTATTAAATGAAAGAATAAAGGGAAGCAATGTATATAGAATATATAGAAAAGATTATATACATTTTCATTGGGTTTCAAGAGCTATGTAACTCTAAAGAATATGGAATGTAAATATGGAAAATAAGAGATCTAACCAAGATTATCATTACTATATCTCATGAGACAACAGTTAATAAACGCCACAGATTACTTAATAATTAAATGCACACATTCAACTAACATACAACAATAACATTTTGTAATTGTTCTAATTTTGAAATTCTTAATTACTGTCTTGAGGTCATAATACTACTAAGCTCATGTGAAAAACTGATTAATAAAGTAAGTGATAATTGTTATTATTAAATGTTAAATGGTATAAAAAATTCTAATGAGTTTAATATAAGGTCTATATAAAATAGGAATTATTTAATAAATTTAGTTAAAGTAAATCTTTCTACGTAAGTTTGAGAACACAATTTTAAATTTGAATTGTTTCCGCTACATTCCTGTTCGATAGAATTTATGCCTAATATCTTCTGTATTTGTACGACGAAGTTATTAATATATATTTATTACGTAAGTGTCGCACAATAATAAAATACATTTTACTACAAACCATTACTGCATTTCGCAGGCTGTATATTGCAAGCAACATGCAACTTAAAATTGTAAAGTTGTAAAGAATTAATTAAATAATACAATTAGATATAAATGTAAAATTGTTGAATTAGGGATTTAATCCATTAAAAGTAAATTTTTAACGATGATCCTTTTTTGTAGTATTCTTAATTGATCTTTTAAAACTAAACTACGTAACGTACTCATAAACTGCAGTTTGTTGGCTAATAAACCTTAATTATAACATGATATAAATGCTAATCATATTTCTGTACAGATCAAGCACTAGCTTTTTATTATATTTCTGAAACCTAATACGTTAAAGTAAAGGAAAGTTATTTTTCGACGACGAGACGAGAGGCGCTTTATTATAGAAATAGTAATGTAGGTCGTGTTGACGTTCAAGTGCCGGTGTCTTATGACTGGGGTCGTTAATCTGCGCATCTGCAGAGCTTCGCCAGTTTCAAATACTTTTTTATGTTTTCATAGATTTTTTCGGTTGATTACTTTTATTGAGTACATAAGAGAAGTTGGTTTTTAATCCTGTTTACCAAATATTGTTTATAAAGAGTTGTTTAGATGTTAACTCGAATATCACATATACTTCTCATATGACTTTATATGTGAGTTACATTGACATTGACAGTTAATTGACTTGTTTGATGAAAAAAGAAAATATTTTAATATTTATTTCCTGAATAAATATTCAAATAAATAATTTGGTGTGTGTAAGATTTTAATGGCTAATACACACAAGTATTATAAATAGGAGAGACTTTGTTTTTTCTGTTTGTGTGTTTCCTATGTCCTAAGAGGTTTTAAAAATACTTACGCTAACAGAGCTAAATTATCTCTTTTTTTTCAAGTTAACGAAGTTGTAGGTAGATAATAAAATATGTAAATAATTTGTGACTATTTGTATATAATTTGCAAATTAGGAACATATGTAGGATTCTTTGTTTGTTTTTTGTATGTATGAGCGTCATAATTAAAGCAGTAACAAAGACAGCGTTTTAATTAATCATACAGCTGGACCGGAAAGTACGTGTTTGGCCATCACTTCAAAATAATATTATCATAATGTTATCTAATTAAAAGCGTGGTTTTAATGACTACGCGACTTCTGGATAGAAGGAAAATGTAAGTGTAAAATAATAATATAATCCATACTAAGCTTTAAATGATATATATATACTTAAAACTGAATTTCCTGATATATATAAACGTTGGGTAAAACAAGAAACTTGGCGATTAAAAAGAGTGGCGGACAGTTTATTGCCAGTTCTTCTCTTCCGTTCTACGCCCTTGATTTGAGAACTGGGAGTAAATGTAAAATTAGAAGCATTTCATATACATATGTTCTTTTGATGTTCATAAGTGTACATTGTGTTACCTATATGAATAAACGAGTTTGAATTTAGATTATTTTTAATTTTATCACAAAGTAAAGACATTTTCACTGCAAGCGTACTTTACTTACATTTACCGATTTAGACAGCAGATGAGTTGAGATAATATCAATTTCGGCTGTGACGGTAATATAAGAATAAATGCACTTGCAGGTTGTTAAACATGAGAGATCATTTTTGTACATAATTTTATTTTGAAATTAAGTGATGCCAACATATGTCAAATTTCTTTCAGTGTTCGCTATTGATTGAAGTGAAAGCGTAAATAATAATGGATTTTTTTTAAATTTGGTATGTACTTTGGTTTTAATACTAAGAACACCAGATAAATATGTTTACATAATTTTTTTTATATATATTTGTGTACGAAATAAGTCATTGACCTTTAGGTTAACACCAATTTGCCGGAAATTAAGTTTTCTTTAATGGCTAAATTCTTTTCGTAGATGATTGATATATGCATTTAGCGCCATCTATTGGCTCGAATATGAAGTTAAGCAAGCTATAACATTAAAATTTATGCAATCGTTTTAAATATTCATAAGTTCCAAAAACCGATAAAAAAATTATTTATTTATATATTTATTTATTACACGTCTTCCTATTCGCGCTATTGGCTTTATCTATGGCACCTCCAGTACACGCTGAAGTGTACCCAGTAGTTGAGAGCTACTCCAGCTATTTGGATTCTGTGGGTCACGGCAGTAGTACTGCAGGTGTATGGATATGGCCAAATTCTTTTCAAATCTTTTAATTATATTCACGTTTGAAATGTCTTTTATTGAAACCACATTTTGTATTGTATACGGTTTATTATAATTAATAAATGGCCTATGGCCGTTAAATATTTTTTTTAAAGATTGTTATCCAGGAATAATACTTTATTTAAGAGATAGAAGAATATATACCTACATGTGCGAGACTGCGTAAACGGAGAAAGTGTTACTGATGAGTTTTTATAAAAAAGTTATCCGATTTTGATAATTTTAACGAAAAACGTTTTTAAACCACGATACTACTATCTCTCTGCTCTAAATACATACATCCATAATCAAAATAATCAAAAATTAAGTCAAATATTGATATCAAATTCAGAACCGAGACAGTACGAACAAACACTAGCTATAATATAGTACTAATAATTCAAAAATTCAATATCTTTCTGAAAAACAACAATCATACGTAGCGACTTACGTGCCACATACCTTTTTGGCCGGTAAAAGCGTCGCTGTATTGGATATTACTATTGCCAGTAAATACAAATTGACCATTATAAGGATAATAATTTTATAGTCATGCAGGCTAACTTTAAAAAATACAGGCTTATATAAATGTGACACAAACTTAAGAACAATTGTTAGGTTTTGTTACTTGTCCTATTAATACAATATAATTAAAGATACCTAGCAATCAGAATCGTAAGATAATTAACACTGAAAATGTTTAGAACTGGCCAGTTAGAAACATTGCTAATGAAAACTATTTTGAATTTCAATTTTAGAACTCTTTGGTAACCTAATGTCATACATTTGTCATTTGTTTTTGTGAATTGGCAGCCAATCTAAAAAAAAAATTACACGTGAAAATGAACCTAACGCGAGAAAATTTTCGGTCAATGATTTATTATGACTTTCGTTGTGGGCATACTCAACAACAAACCTATGATAGGCTGCTATTAGCAATTCTTAATGAAGCCCCATCTCGTGCTGCATTTACAATTTGTTTAACAAGTTTAAGCGTGAACGATAATTGAGATTGCTCTCAATGATGATCCGCGTGACCGACGTCCTTTAACAGCCACTACTGAAGATAACGTCAGTGCTGTCCGGCGCATGATAGAGGAAGATATGAGAGTGACCTATCAGCTGATTCGGGCAAGACTAGGGATTGGTATGAGTCAAGTTAAAAAATATTACACATTATTATTTAAGCGTCAGGAGTAACCGACGAGCTGAAACACCTTCGCATGGACTGGTGTCGCCAAATGTTAGATAAGTTCAACGTCAGTGACTCAAACGCTGTATTTGACATCGTAACAGGTGAGGAAAGCTGGGTATATTGCTACGAACCCGAAACCAAAAGACAATCAGCTTAGTGGGTGTTTTCTTTCGAGGATAGGCCAACTAAGGTAAAACAAAGGAAGAAGTCAAATATAAAAAGATGATTGCCTCATTGTTTGGTCGGGAAGGTCATTTCGCGATAGTTGTGCTAGAAGATGGGATGACAGTTACTGCAGACTGGTATTGCAATCGCTGTTTGCCTGTTGTCTTGGAAAAAAATCGACTACAGCGTCCTCGAAGCAGGATCCTCCTTCACCACGATAATGCTTCAGAGCACACCGCAAAACAGACTGTTGAACATTTGACTATGGCAGGTGTCGAGATAGAGAGTTACCTGCCACACAGTCCTGACCTGGCGCTCTGCTACTTTCATATGTTCTCAAGAACTAAAGATAAAATTCGAGGTATTCGCTTTACGAGCCCTGAATATGCGGTGAAAGCATACGAAAATGCCATAGAAGATACCTCTAAGGAAGAATGGGCCTTTCTGCTTTTTTCAGTGGTGACGTCGAATGCGACGATGTGTAGAGAGAAACGGAGATTACTTCGTTTCTCCTTTCTTCTTATTTGGATTTTTATTATATGGAGAAATTAGGAGTTGTATTTGAGAGCTAATTGACAATGTCAGGCTGACATTTAAAAAAGGGCGTCAGTAGTACCTGTAGCGCTATTTTTCTTACATAGCCGTTTTTCCGTGGATCTCGTCTAGTAAAATTTTAGAATTTGTACGTATTTTTTAAAATATATACAATATATATTTATATAACCCATGTATCAATCTTTATAAAATGCTAGCAAGCAAGGTTATAATTACTTTTATGGCAAAACATATTTTGCGGTCAACTAGATCATATCACTGGTTATTAATAAAACATAATGTACAAATAACTAATGTACTTTATTGTACTTTTATACAAAAACCTACATACATATGCCCCAGATATATATTTACTATGTTTTAGCTGCGATTTTACGCGTGATTTACGTATATAGTTTTTAAATTAAAAATGTACGAATTATTACTAAACAGTCTTTTGTACACCAATATGTTCTTTCCCGGATTTTGTTTTTACTCCAAACTATATACGTAAATCTCTTTTTATTGAGATATGATTAGGATCCCGTTTCATTACAATATTTGACCTGCTTGCTTGAGTTCAGGAAATTTATTAATATTCATCATTATATTTGAATGAAACTTGGTCACCTCTTAAGGGATTTTTATTGGTAATAGTTAAGTTGACAGACTATTATAAACATAATTGTCATAATAATTATGGTAATCCTTAAAGTGAATGGTCCTTTATCAAGGAGTCCAAGGTAAACTCGAACAATCTTATCAATAACAAAAGTTTTCTAGTTTCAGATTAATTTCTAAGGGAATAGAGTCTATATTGACCAGTAGGCTTAGAACCTAATACAGCTTGTGGCGCTACCCTTGTAGAGTAATTTCTTTCCGAGTATGATGCCAAGCCAACGCCTTATTGCATAGTACCTGACGTCACAAAGAATCTGGATATCGCCTACAATTCAAGTATATAAGCTGTGCATTACAGGGAACATGCACAGTTTCACTCACAACCGATAACAACACAGACCACAATGTTTAAGCTGGTGGTGTTGTCCGTAACCCTTGCCCTGACGTCAGCCACTGGGCTGGCTCCCCTCGGTCTCGGATGGGGCGCTCATTGGGGAGCTCCACTGGGTGCACACTTAGGTGCAGCTCCCTTAGCCGCTGCGATTGCTGCCCCAGCTTTGGTTGGACCAGCAGCGATTGCCGCGCCCCTTGGCCTTGGCCTCGGACACGGTGCGTACAACTACAGAGGGCCCCTCTCCCTGGCACCTGGTCAACCTGCTAACATCTTGGCTGCCGACGGAAGACCTTTGGATACGCTTAGTGTGAACTTGGACCGTGCCGCTCACTACACCGCGAGGGCGCTCGATGGCGGACATCTTTTGAAGAAGAGATCCATTCTTGCACCAGCTGTGGCTTGGTCTCACGCTGCCCGTGTTGACTGGCCAGCTGCTCGTATTGTTGGCCCTGCCGTCGCTCCTCTTGGCTTAGCACCCATTGCTCATGCTGCTCCTTGGGGTTTGGGAGTTGGCGCACGTTGGGGACACGGTTGGTGAACTAAATTGGAACAACAATATTAGGCTATCAAAATTAATTATATAGTATATAATAAATTGACAAAAATAAAGAGAGTTACCTAAATTTTAAAAAGGTTTTCCTTTTCTATTAACCATTTCTATGTATCTGCGTGTAAGCATAAACAATCACACAAAATCTTCAATGGTTAAGGTATGGTTTCAAGAACGTGATTATTAATATTGTATCTTAACGCCACACCTGTAAAAATTCAATATGGCACAAAATTAAGGTACCTAAATCTAAGGTCTAACTAAATGTGTCGGCTTGTGTAATTCCAATTTTTTAAGAATTTATAAATTCGTTCCTTGTAAATGCATTTAAAAATTCCAATTATTATTATTAATTAATTACATTTCAGTTTGAATAAAGTTCAGTTTGAGTAGTGTCGGCGAAAAAAAACCCATGTGTAACGCTTACAATCGTCAACTTATTTACAATTTAATGGTAACTTCTTAATAGGTTGTACTTTAAAGTAGATATTTGGTGAATGCTCTTAGGCCTCTAAAAAAAAGGAGTTACTTTAAAAGGGAATTATGGGTATAGAAAAGATTTAGCGGTTGATAGCGATCGCATAAGACTTCAAAATGTTAAATAAGTCCAAAAACATCATAGCAATTTAAAAAAAAAATATTGTTAGCGGACTATGAATTGAGTGATATGATTCAGTGTCAAGACTCAGCGCTAAGAATGTCTCACATCCGTTTTGTATTTTGACATTACGAGTTATACGTTGGTCATTATACGTAATATGGGTAACCTAGGTAACACTGAAAATGTTTCGAAAATGAAAAACGGCTTAATGTAGAAAGCTGCTAATACTTTCATAGTTTTTCGAAGTAATCTCCGTTCCCCTCTACACATCGTCGCATTCGATGGAACCACTGAGATAAGCAGTGGGTCCATTATTCCTTAGGGGTCTCTTCTATGGCATTTTCGCAAGCTTTCACCGCATCTACAGGGCTCGTAAAGCGAATACCTTGAATTCTATCTTTAGTTCTTGGGAATAAATAAATGTCGCAGGGTGCCAGGTCAGGATTGTATAGCGGATGATCTCGACACCTGCCATAGTCAAAATAGTCAAATAGTCGACTCAACAGTCCGTTTTGCGGAGTGCGCTGAAGCATTGTCGTGGTGAAGGAGGATCCTGCTTCGCCGAGTGTTACCTACGTATTAATGTACAGCGGACTCATAAATTAAGAATCAAACCGATTATTGCCTTTGAAGGTTTATTCTACAACAATTTCTAAGATAAAGCCCATTTTACACTCGCCGTACCAATCATTCTTAAATTTTATTTATTTATTCAAATATTTTCGGCGCATAAGTAAGATAGTAGATGTCGTACAGGCAACTGATCTCATATGAGATATATGGTTAGGAATCCCAAATTCCAAATATTACCGATATTTACTAGTACATTAGTTGTCGAAAACCATGATTCTATTTATAAAATAAAAAATATCGCGTTATTCACGAGTACGAGTTCCACCGTGGTACGGGTCGAAGGCGTGTGTATGGCGGCGGTGTCGCAAAAGAAAACACAGAAATTCGACTGGAGAACGAGCTGGAGATCAAACTTGAGAGAGAATTGAAGACTATTGTGAAAGCGGATCCATGGATGGATGGCAAAAGTGCAGAGATAGCAATCATACATACTTTGATTAATTAAATACTGTACAAACACACAAACTAACCTAACTTTAACTATTTGTAATATTTCTTTTTTCATGGTATATCTTCTGATTTAATTTTTCTATGATGTACAAAGTTACAACGGTCGGATCAGACGGTTGGTCACAACTTATACAATGAATTTAAATGTAAAATATATACATATACGATGTGAAATGCGACTATGAATAAACTTTATATTTCATTTTGTTATTAGTATCACAACCGATTTGAGTATAATATAAACTGTCAGAGTGAAATAATCTATTTTTTTGTTGATTATTTGATGCATTACATTTCATCAAAGATATTTTTATTATTTCTTTGCTTGACTGAATTAAAAAAAACACCCTTATCCGTATAACCAATCAGTGTTCAATGTCTGGTAAGTACCGAGTAACTATAAAATATCTTCATGAGCCTCTAACGGTGAATAATGTTCATATGTACCTAATCACTAATGTTATCACCCATTTTATGACATGACCAAATGTTGAAATATTCTTTCAACGATGTGGTCTACCTTTACATGAAATTATCTGTTCTACGATCGAGCTTTTATACATACATAAAATTGTAATACAAATGTCTCTCTCTCTCTCTCTCATAATGTCAGTAATACACATATTAATACAATAAAATAACTATTAATAATTGGTTATTTAAACAATTTTATTGCGTTTTATAATTTCGTTGATGATTCAAAAGTAATGAGTGAAAGGTGTAGCGTATGTGATTGGGCTTATCCGGGCAACAGCTGGAGCGGTGTAGGCGTAGCTGTGAGCGAACAGTGGAGTGCGGGCGACGGCCACGGGAGCTACAGCAGCGACAGGGGCGATGAAGGCGGCAGACCGCTTCTTCAAGATGTGGGCTCTGTCAAAGGCCTTAGCAGTGTAGTGTGCAGCACGGTCCAAGTTCACATCTAAAGTGTCTAAAGGCCTGCCGTCAGCGCCCAAGATGTTGGCGGGCTGACCGGGGGCGAGGGAAAGTGGGCCACGGTAGTTGGAGGGAGCTATGAGTGGAGCGGCGTAGGCGAGACGAGCAAAGGGTGCGATAAGGGGGGCAGCGAAGACCGATCGTTTCTTCAGCAGATGGATACCACTGTCGAGAGCCTTGGCAGTAAGGTGAGCTGACCGATCCAAGTTAACTTCAAGAGTGTCCAAAGGCCTGCCATCAGCGCCCAAGATGTTGGCGGGCTGGCCGGGAGCGAGGGATAGTGGCCCCCGGTAGTTGTAAGGCTGGTAGTAAGGTGCGGCGTAGGCCAAGGGTGTGTATGGTGATATGTAACCCCCAAACAAACCCGTGGCGGAGGCCGCCGCCAATACGCAAGACAACACCACCAGCTTCATCATTTTGATAGGTTGGTCTGTGTTGATTCCTGTGCTCACACTGATGCCAGCTAAAAGGTAATATGCTCTTTTATACTTTATTTCGACGTTTTAATTCGACGGGCGTCGCCGGAAAATATTGTTGACCGTGAGTGGACTACTTTTGATAAAAATTGTATATTTATAAAGTTCACTTACTCGGTAGGCCCATTTTTCTTTACCGGTCTAGATCATTAAGGTCTAAATTTATTTAATTGCAATGTTTGTTGTATTTAGATACAGTAAAACAGTTACGAGAGAAATATATGGGCCTCGTAATGTAATCTTAGGATGATCCTATTTCCTAAATCGGCAAATGTGCTACGTATTATATTCATAATTCAATTGTTATTTAATATATAGTTCTATAAAATAATAACTAAAACATTCAGGTAATGTAAATTTACGATATAAACAAAATCTTTGATGCCATACATTAGTGAAGTAATCAAATAGCGATAAACAATGTTCCGACTATATTAACCAACCCTCTGTCATAGTAGTAAATATTGTATTGCTTTTGTTTATAAATTGAAAAGAAATAGATATTATAAATGTATGATTTGAAGTATCTACTTAAATATAACGAAATACACAAGAATATTACTAAAGATAATTAGGAAAGCAGTGTTTGTTATTTCAGATGTTCAAAATAAACTTAAATAAGTAATAATCAAAATTGCCGAAAGGCTTTATATTAGTCAGCTTCCATAAAAAGAATATTTAAATTTATTTTAAGCAGAAGAAATAATAATTTATATATTTAATACATAGATAATTAAGTTAACGTATACTTGGAATTAATTAGAAAGATTATCATACAAGTACTTATTTTCTTTGTCTGTGGTTTTGTGCTCTACGTGGCTAGAGTTATTTTCCAGGGGGTCTAGGATTTGTGTGACTTTAGATGTCCTATTTCCAATGTCCCTTTACTGTCTAGCATAGGCATAGTTAATCCATAGTTTTTTTTTATTATTAGAGTGTTAGTCCAGTTTAGTTAGGAATAATTTCAAAACAAAAATAGCATTTATTATTTACGGTAACATAATGATTGTATACAAACAATTAACCTTTAAATATATTATTTTTTTGATCTGTTTTGATTCTAGGTGAAACAATAATTGTTTCCATTTAATAGGCATAGGAGGCATTTTCAATAGCTTACCTTATTAGGTAAGTATTCTGTTAAAAGTGCGCATTTACCGAACATCCTCAAAAAACTCTTTAACGTATTCCAATATATGCAGTGTTCATTGTGTAAATTTTGATGCTGAGGTGAATACAGCCCAGGCTCTGTACACATAGGAACATAAATAGCTTGTAAGTTACTTTAAATCCTAAAGTAATTTTGTGAGATTAAATATGTAAACCTAGAAGACTAATGGCCTAGTCTACATGTTCTGTGACGTAAAAATAACACTAATCGGAGAATAGTGCACTATTCTTTACCAATACAACGGTCTTCGGGTGGACATTATCAGGAATGTTTGCAATGCGTGCGGTTGTGCTTTTTCGCAACAATACTAAAGCGGTGCACTTCTGTGGAGCTGCGGCTCCAACAAAATTTTAGAAAGCATAGCCAACAGGATGGACTGTGCAGGTAGAGGTTTGCGGAAATAAAAAGATTTCTTGTACTCTTTATTTCTTTTACTAAATCTACTATTTACTCCTACGATAATATTTTATATAATCATATAAAATACAACTCTAGGACTCCTTACATAAACTTTGTCTTTCCTACTAACCGTTACTTACTATGATTAATTAATTAACCAATGGCGCTACAACCTTTTGAGGTCTGGGTATCAGATTTCTGTATCTGTTTCATGATCATGTGTAAATTGAATAGGCCTTCTGTGCCTGACGCACGCCGTCGATTTTTTAGGTCAAAGGTAAGCCGGTTTCCTCACGATGTTTTCCTTCACCGTTCGAGCGAATGTTAAATGCGCACATGGAAAGAAAATCCATTGGTGCACAGCTGGAGATCGAACCTACGACCTCAGGGATGAGCGTCGCACGCTGAAGCCACTAGGCCAACACTGCTCTTACTATGATTAATCTATGATAATTACTTTTGCTTGTTATGCCTTAACACAGAAACCAATCCGGTTTTTCTAGATTTTTAAATTAAGTATATATAATTAAAAATACACCACCAAACAAATTGTTTAGCAATTGAGATACATAACTATATTTTCTTTATGATTGTGATTCTGGGTTCCATCCTCGGAGAAATAATATTTGTTTCAGGTAGGTAGGTAGGTTGGTATTTATTTAGTTGGGTTCCGGTTAATAAGGACTGCCGTAGAGGTTAGATCGTTTGATGAACATATTTTTGTGCTTTATAAGAGATTATAAGTAAATAATACGGTACAAAACACTTCTCACGAGAATATGTTTATACAAAAAAGTGAATCTATGTTATGTATGTAATTATGACAATTTTATGTAACAATTGAGTCTCCGTTCACTACTGCTTAAAATTCCAAAATGATAATTATTATTTACGACACTATCCACAGTCTCTTTTACGTTTAAATGTCAGTCAAGTTTACTTTAAAATCAAGAAGTGTCCTTAATATTATATATCTTTTGTCATACACAATATACCATCAAAAATAGTTATCTATATTAGTTATTTATGGAGTTTAGATGTTACAGATGTATCGTATGTTATGCACAAATAGCGTCGCTAAATAAATTGATCTTTAAATTAGAATCATATAAAACACATTAGTCTTGTTTTAACTTTATATTTGTGTTTGTATGTACATCAGTTTACATTATTTAAGCCGTGTTGTTATTTTTTACAGGTAGTGAGCGTATGGAGCAGCGTATGTGAACGGGCTTATCCGGGCAATAGCTGGAGCGGTGTAGGCGTAGCTATGAGCGATCAGCGGAGCGCGAGCGACGGCCACGGGAGCCACAGCAGCGACAGGGGCGATGATGGCGGCAGAACGCTTCTTCAAGATGTGGGCGCCGTTCAAAGCTTTGGCGGTGTAGTGGGCAGCACGGTCCAAGTTAACATCCAAGGTGTCCAAAGGCCTGCCGTCAGCGCCCAAAATGTTGGCGGGCTGGCCGGGGGCGAGGGAAAGTGGGCCACGGTAGTTGGAGGGAGCTATAAGTGGAGCGGCGTAGGCGAGACGAGCAAAGGGTGCGATAAGAGGGGCAGCGAAGACCGATCGTTTCTTCAGCAGATGGATACCACTGTCGAGAGCCTTGGCAGTAAGGTGAGCTGACCGATCCAAGTTAACTTCAAGAGTGTCCAAAGGCCTGCCATCAGCGCCCAAGATGTTGGCGGGCTGGCCGGGGGCGAGGGATAGTGGCCCCCGGTAGTTGTAAGGCTGGTAGTAAGGTGCGGCGTAGGCCAAGGGTGCGTATGGTGATATGTAACCCCCAAACAAACCCGTGGCGGAGGCCGCCGCCAATACGCAAGACAACACCACCAGCTTCATCATTTTGATAGGTTGGTCTGTGTTGATTCCTGTGCTCACACTGATGCTGTCGGAACGCAGCAAACGTCTTATATACTTGCATCATAATTTAACTAGTTGGGCGTCGCCGGAAAACATCGCTGACCATGAGAAGGACTACTTTTATTTTGACTTTTATATTATGTTTAATATGGATCAGGGCGTTTTTTTGTATCTCGTGTTTTTTGCACTACTAATCTGGATTTTCGATTGTATAGTGCTTTTACGAAGATAAATCTGCAATAATATGTTGTCTGTCTATTATATTGACTAAATTAAAGTTTACTATAACTCCTTCCTTCCTTTTTCTGATTACTTATATATCTTTTTTGTATTAACAGAAGCCTATACAATGTATTATATGCCCATGTTAGTAGATAAAGCGCGGCGAACTTGATAAACATTGGTATTTTGCATTGTGGCGGAATGCCTTATAGTGTAAGATTATATTAAACATTCCACATAAAATGGAACGAGAAGGTTGTAATTTAACTTAAGTACAACAAACATATAAATATAATATGTAACATTCTATACAATCAATAAAAGAGTTGGCTTTAGCATTAAGTTTCATATTATCTTGATCTATATTTATATTATAATGAACGAGGGCGTACGGCAAAAGGTTATTTCACACTTCTTAAATATTGTCCGCATAATTAGTGAAAACAATTGAATTAAACAGTTTTTACTTATCTGTTTTAAAAACACCTATCTGCTTTTTTAAACTAAGTGTTTAGATTTTGTTTCTTTAAATAGATTCAATATCTACGTTGTAAATACATGTGTAAGTTGTATTTTTGTAGATGCACTGAAAAACTTTGTTTTAAATAACCACCTTTAGAAACAGAATACTTTAAAAACTACGGTAGATATATTTATATTGCAACATATATAGGGTAACACGTTTTAATAAATGAATAATTCAAGCCTCTTTGTAAATCTACGTCACTTGTCTTCAGCGACCTAAATATTGGCTAACAGCGCGTGTCTTGAGTTTTTACAATTACGTGCCAAACATATACTTTAATAAATTCTTATATTCTTAACCAGAATACAAAAGCTTTAATTTAGAGAAAAAACCTGAAATAAGTTTTAGAAAACAATTGAGTTACAAGGACCGAACATTAAATAGCTGATTAGGAAAATAAGTTAATGATTTATTATTTTATATATAAAAGATAAAATTGCGTAATGCTTGAACAAAAGTACAAAACTTTGGCAATTTAGACTTGAATGATTTTACGAATTTTAACTAATTGCGTAGTTAAATATACATTTTTGTTCAAGAATATTAAATACAATTGTGTCTAGTTCAAACGCGTTTATATATATAGCAAAAAAATATATATTATTATTAACTGTGATAAATACACGTGATTTAATTCTGTTTAAAGGGTGTTTTAATAAATATAAAAAAACTAGAATCTTCAAAAACACGATTTTCGTAATAAGTTTTTACTTAATAGCAGTGGAAATGAAAATTGTTATAAGGTTTCGATTCTTTCTATCCATTATATTGACGTATATTTTTTAGTTAAAATTGTAAACCTGTAATTCAGTTTTCTCTGAATAATAATCTATAAGTTCCTACTAAAGAAAATGAATTCAAATATTTAACGCGGACTACAAAATGCTGTAGTCCTAACAAAATAATGTGTAATGAATTACTTATTTTCTTTTTTATGACATTGTTTATACTTTATTAGTCTATTGACAAGAATGCAAGTAAATATATGGATATCGAACTCAAGGATATCCTGTAGCTTACTTGAGTTGCTACTTTTCGTCCGCAGATTAACTACGTGGTGATTATGATCACGCCTTAAAATTTTAAATAACTTTTTTCATTTTTAAAATTTAAATGAAAATGCAATGCAAATAATAAAGAGAAAATGTAATCCTACATTTAAAATTTTCAAAATGTACGTAAACAAAACAAATGCCTTGCGCCAGCTCTTCCGTTATATCAATTTACTGCGTTCCAGTAAATGCTACCATTTACATTGTAATTTTTGTTTGAATTCTATTTGCTTAGTGATGTTTGTTGTAACTCTGTGGAGCTCCTTCATAAAGTACCTCATTTGATTATCCAAACAGTGTGCATTTAGTAAAATACATATACAAATTATCGTAATATAATGAAAAGACAATGTAAAAAAATAAAAACAGGTCGAAGACATGGAATTAAATAGCTATTATAATAATTAGTCATTCGCCGTATCAACCACGCTTTTTGCTTTGTTAGCGCTCCTAAAACATATATCCATATTGTATATGTTTACTAAGGACCCCTAGCACTACCATAGACTTATTATTTTTCCTGAATCACGTTTCCTAGAAGAAATCCGATGCTCTCGTAATAGTTTATGTTATCTGGTCATTGCTATTTATTTATTAGGAAACATACATATGTGTTCGAGAGTAACAGCATATAAATAGTAAACAAATAGGACATATAACTTAAAATAATAGAAACGTTATAAAGTCAAATATAAAATCAAACAGAAACAAAAATAATTTTTATTTACAATATTCTTAACCAATAGTAATAATGATAATTAAAAATGGAAAAATATAAAACTAAAATAAATTTAAATAATTTTGTCCCTGTAGCAGGGTAACTTTATTCCTGGCTACATCTATCACGGCAGCACGGTAGGTCTAGTAGCAATATGGTAAAAAAATTACTAAAATATCAATGAAAAAAAGGAAAACAATACATTGTTTATGGTAAGAATAATAATTTTAAGTGTATAATCTATTTTTAAATGAAACAGTAGATGAGTGCGAAAACACGCCGACATTAGTTATTTGGTAAGTTTAAAAAAATATTTTAGTAATAAACAATCAAATTAGTAAGTAACGAGTTCAAACTTCGTCATCTTTAGCGCGAAACACGTCATATTTATTATAATTAATTTTAACACTTTAAATATTAAAAATTTGACCCTATAAAAGAGTATCTATATATAGAAGTGACAATAACTAACTTGAACGTATTCGTTCAATTAACGAATCCGAGATAAAAAAAACATGCATTACTATTTATTTAAATTATGAAAAGGATTTACGTAGACAAGGTCGTGAACATTAGTTAATATATAAAAATTAGGTTAATTATTAATTGCGTGAAAATATGTTAGTTTCAAAGTTATAAAATGAAGTAGTTAAATCGTTACACAATAGTATTTTTGCAATTCATTATATTAAATATTAGACTTTTTAGTGTCCATTTTTTTTAATTGTATACTGTCGCACTTTGTAGTAGTATGGTAAAAGAAATATTATAATAGTCTTGTATTAATGTTAATATAATTAATGTCGACTCAGCGATGGACGGATAAATTGAAAAAAATTATATCCCAACGTCACATACTACTTTGTATTTCATATTTCTTTAGCTTATTTTATTAAATAATTAGCGGCAATATAAGAAGCCTATAGTTTTTTACGAAGCAACAAATTATTTATTTTATATAATATGGGTTTTATTCAATTATCGTACATACTACATAATGTAGAGTATTAAAATTTGAAGATGAATAATGTACTTGTACCCAATATTTTTATATTTATTTAGTTTCCTAGATTTTTGTCATGAGCAATTAAGTGAATATTATGTTTTAAACATAAAACTATTATCGTTTTGCCAGGAATCGAACCAATTTATCTTTAACGAATGTTAAATGCAGTTTAAATTGTTTTATGATCGAATAAGAATATTGAATTCAAATAAGAATAAAATATATCATTAGGATACAATCTAACACGTGACAACAAGAATAATAGAAAGACCAACACTAATACTTTAATTTGCTACACTTTGATGACATTTAGTACAAATCGACGGTGATGAACGGTCCCGGTCGTGCTTCTAGATGGCCTTGTTAAGTAAATATCAACTTCCCGGACGGCCTTCTTGCACCGGTTTACAATACAAGACCGCCCTTAGTTTTGAGATAGCTTTCTATAAATACGATAAGGGGCATTGTTTTCACATCAGTTCCTCGACCGAACAACACAGACCAAGATGTTCAAATTGGTGGTGTTGTCTGCTCTCCTCGCTGCGGCGGTGGCTACCCCAGGAGTCTTTATTTCTCCATTCGCCCCGCTAACTTACACCTCTACGGTGGTATCCCCAGCTACCACAACTATCACAAACCAGGCCAGCAGTGTCATCCACCCATCACCTCTTGTGTACTCTTCACCCTTGGCGTACTCCGCGTACCCAGCTTACACGCACTTGATCAAGAAGCGGTCTGCACCATTGGCTGTTAGCACCTACATCGCACCGTCAGCCTACGTAGCTCCATGGACGACATACTCTGCACCAATCCCGACCTTTGCTGCATCGGCAATCACCGCTGCCTACACTACACCGTTCTACAGGACTGCCCCAGTAATCAGTCACTTGATTAAGAAACGTTCAGTTGCCATTCCCTTAATCGCCCCTACGGCGTACTCACACACTTCTAGAGTAGACTTCCGGTCAACTCCAGCAGTATCTACTTACACAACCTACTCCGCCCCTCTCACCTACTCCAGGCCAGTTCTTACCCACTTATACTAGATTAAAAAAAAACAATTAGCTGAAACCCACTGCCGAACTCCGACTGAAAACATAAATAATGTCAAAATTTTCTTACACCAATAACAGCATTAGAAAATGTACATACTACTTTTAGATGATGTTAATAAAACCAGAGCGAACGAAATATTTTTTTTTATTTATACTAAAAAATTTAGAACATCCAACATTTAATAAGTTTTAAATAAAATCAATGGCAATAAAAATACATAAAATGAAATTTAAGCTGTCAAAATATACTGCACAGTGTTTAAATAGTAGAAACTATTTATAATGTATAATTATTAAATCCATTTATTTACTTATTAAATAAATAAACAACAACAATAGCTACCACTTATACATTATTATTATATTTTTATCAGGTCTAAAATTGATTTTATTATGAAATATTATTTTTCTCTTGTCTATCGGATGTTCCAAAGCTCTCCTTAACGTCAGGTTATGAAAAAATTAAAACGCAATTAGAGTTAAGACTAAAGCATTGACGACACAACAGTATCACCTTTTCCCTCATAGCCGATATATGAATAGTAGTTGACATTCATCACCGGAGACGACGAATAGAAAAAAAATACAAAAAATTATCTTATGGATGTTACGTTACAACTCACGAGGTCGAGGTTTTATAGATAAGTAACGGTAGATGCGCAGGATTGCGCGATCGTGATTCAAGTTCTCGGTCGGAGATGACAGGTTGTTACATCACTAGGGGCAATAGCCTGATTAAGATGCATGCATGTTTATGAATGATTTAACTACGTTATACCTTCATTCGATTAATTTATTTAACCGCACACAACTATCATTAAATTAACATACTTTATTGAGCATTCAATTCAGTGAAGAGTCTAGGATTGGCATACGCCTGTAAGTTTTTACTATCTTCATATATTTCGTCTATACTCAAAGAGCCAAGTAAAAAAGCGTGAGTCACCTTAGTCCTATCTTATAATACTTCTAATCAGCCTACAAAGAGGTAAATTCCGTGTTTTTGTTAAATGTTCAGAGAGTGTGACGAATCTATTATTATCCACTAAGCCCTGTCACCTCCAAATTGTAGTATAAGAGGAATAGATCAGGCATGGCGTGTTAGTCAATACCTGAGTATCACAAGCGCTATCAAACGATCAATAATGTTGAGGCTTCTGTGTCTTTGTGCGTTTATCGTATTGTCTCAAGGCTATGCGGTACCGGCCGCACACACAGTTTCTGTGCCAGTTGCAGTGCCTTATGTAAGTCACGGATATGGTGGTCATGGTTATGCTGGTCATGGATATGGATGGGGCCATGCTCTTGGACATGGATTGCCTCATTATGGACACCATATTTGGAAGAGATCGCCCTACTATGTCCGCACACATGGTAGCCTTGCACCGCATATTGCTCCCGTTGCAGTGTCACATCAAGCAAGAGTAGACGTTCATTCATCCCCTGTGGTTGCGGTACCTGTTATAAAACAAATTGTAGTACCTTTCGTACCACTTCATAAACCTATTGGACACTATGGTGGTGTTTACGGACATCCCCACTTAGGGCATTACTAAGCTAAGACCTGCGCTGACTTGTAATTATATCAGAAAAAAAGTTTTGTAACACGGAAATCAAGGTTGTATCAAAAATATAAATAAAGAAATGTTAATGTATTTAGTCTTTCTATTTGACAGTACAATGAGCAAATATTTCGGAGACATCTGTAATATTCTCAAGCTTAGTCAATACTTATACAGATCTATCTAACTATAATTTTCAAAATTCAATATTATGTTTGGTATAACTACTTGATATCACTCAGTCATTTGATTGTGATTGTAAAGTATCAAGAAATGAGATGATTGTGTTTTGCAATAGACTTTTATTTCGATAAAATTCATCAGTACATTTGAATAATGTTCCATAACAATTTGTCAACAAAATTCATATTTACAATACATATCAACAATGTAAACGATAAATTGTCAATAAGGTGAAATCAGTGTCTTCGGGAATGCATAAGCTAAAACACTACATTTTTTTAATAGAGTGCTTTAGCTTGGTAATGGGCAACTACTTCAGGTGTGTCCAAGGGTACACCGTGTACGGGATCCAAAACGACAGCAGGGGAGCCAGGAGCCTGGGCTAATGTTGAGTAGGCGGTAACAACTGGTGCGTAATTTGCGTAGACCGCTGACACGGCGGGAGATCCATGAACTACGCTGGTGCTGTGTTGCGACACGGAACTAACAGCTGGCGACACCACAGAACTGTACGCTACAGGGGCAACGGCACTGTATACTGGCGCTATATTGTAGACTTCTGGGGCGACGGCGCTGTACGCAACTGGGGCCACATTACTGTAGGCCACTGGGGCTACTAAAGTGGGCTTAGCAGCTGCCACAGCAAGCACGCAGAATAAAACAATTGACTTGTACATGGTGTATATTGACCAACGAAATTAGATCAAGTGATGATATGTTTGTGCTAATCTCAGTTTATATACCGTACCTTCGCTAATCACATATAAAAATGCCACTGAATCACCTTCATCAAATAACATGTCTAATGTTTTTTGTTGCCGAAATCGAGACAATTAATAACTATTCTATGCGGAAGTATTATACTTAGTTGATATATATCATCAATATTCATTATCTGTATGTTAGTATTTAATCTGCATATTATGGTAATTGTCAGGTACGAGTAAAAACATTTATTCTCAGTTTAATAACAAAATATTTAACTATTGGTAACTAACATGACTGCACGTATATAGCGAAATACTCATTTTGTTTGAATCTGTAGTTCTGGTATAAACCAAAATCGTTTGCGAGGTTTCAATATTTGTTTAAGAGCAGGCTATAACTGAAATCACTCGTAGTAGATTCGATTGATATATTATAATTACTACGAATAAGATAAAAATTATTCCCAAGAACTAAACTTGACACCTTCGCATTAGAAAGAATAGGTAATTATTCAATTTAAAAAAGTTTCCTTGAAATTTCAAATCAAACCGAATAGTATATGTAAACTAAGCAAATGCTACCTTATGATTTTATTGAAAATAATCACTTATTTTATGATTGGTTTTGCTTGATACCTTTAAAATTTTATTATATATAAATAGATAAAACAACTCTTTTTTCACTTTCAAAAACTTCAACTAATACTAACAATGGTTAAAAATTTGTTTACAGAAAATTACAAGTAAATACTTGTGTATTATACCAGGTGAGGTTTGCATACGCGGTGCACCATTTGGTTTAATCTTACACTCGTTAAGTAAACCACATATTAATATTTTATCTAATTGTATTGCTGCATCGCCAATCACCTATTATCTAATTGTATTCACTACGCACTGCTCAAAATGCCCCCGAGTTTGTACTATACATGCGCGACCGGTGACTGCGTTTGTCACTAAGGCTAAGGACTAACGTAGCGGATTGCATACGTGCCCGCTGCGGTGGCGGAATGAAGTTTTATTTTCCAAACTCACGAGACCGGAGTTTTGTGTGGTTACGCAGCCCTCGCGGTTGCGATTATCGCTCGCAAACTTGGCTGTTGATTATCGCCATACGGGCGGTTGCAAGACGGGTGATTAAAACAAGGTATTGCGTTATACTTACTATGCGTCGTCTTTTTTTTTCTTTTATCACTTGCTTGAGAAGAATCTGAGGTGGTAGGTGTAGCAAAAGCTTCTGATGTTGATGCAAAAGTAGTAGTGTTAGTAGTAGTACTTTGTTCAGTTGTAGCACCGCTTGTTAAGGTTGAGGAGGTATTTTTAATAGGTATATTTTTCAGTCGTTCGGTCTTGCTGCGGTTGCCCGCCAACCGATCGTAGAGCGCGCATGTACAAGATGACCACCGGTGCAGCGGGACCTGCAAACAATCGCACACGCCGCGGGCGTTAAACGCATCGTGTAATATGCTTTAATCTTTTACATAAATATCTGTATTTACAACGGCTGCGAGCCCGCAACCACTACGGGCGCGGGTGAAAACCGCTTCGTGATTGCTTAGCCTAAAGCGGTCGAAGGGAGACGTGCGGCTAAAATTATAAATTTTGCTAGCTTATAGCGCGCTCTTAATGTCTCATTAGTTTAAAATTTTAAGGATTTTTGTTTTATACAAATTAAATTTGCATTGGCTGTATACATATGTAGGAATGTAAACTATGTCTGATAGTCGTTATATAAAAATGCTTATGGTTGCTCTAGTTTATTGTCGATGTTTTTAAGTTACACTTTTTGGCGGTAATAGTACAAACGAGGCATTAACTGTGAACAAAAATATTAAAAAAACACTGTATAATATTGTGATTTAATAATTATCCATGGTAGTATTAATGAGGGTAAAAATGAAAAATATTGTCTGACGATTGGCGCCAACTTCTATTTTAGTATAAACGCGTATAATGTGCTATGCGTATTTGTTTGTAGTTTCTTTTTTCATTACTTATTGCAATGTTGCAATAACTACTGCGACAAGTTTCTGTAGTCTTTTATCTTATTGCATACAATTTTATGTACTCCCTTAAATAATATAGCAAAATTAATTAAAAAAATAAGCAAAATTTGTATTATCATAATCTTACGGGCCAACACATTTTAATCCTGAAATTTTATTATTAAATTACATAGGCAAGTGGTTCGCAAGAATTGCATCTTGATATTCATACAAAGATACAGTTAATAAAAATCTTCATTTGGTCTCAAGGAGTATAATAATAATGCTTTTTCGATTTTAAGTTCATAGAAAGCCTGCGTTAAAAAATGTTACGTTATCAGTTATCAAATAGACAGAAATATGTCTGTTCTAATGTCCCAGTGAGTGGACGTGAGATTATAAAAAGTAAATTACCGATAAGTTGTATGTACACCGTGTTACAAACACTGTCTTTAGGCATCTAAGGAATTAAATGTTTTATTTTCTTGAGATGTTTTTAAATTTATATCTAAACATTGCCTTAGTATCTAATATACATACTCGTACAATATTTATCACTTTACTTAATAGATTTTAAGCGGGTCGCACGTGTTATGAGCTCGTGTAGACTGCGAACCACGACATGGCTTCAATGTTTCGATTTCTTAACAAAAGACCATATCCGTCAACACGTAATCTTAATGCAATCTGATACCTAATACGAGTTTGTTTACGTCAACGGTAAAAATGCTTTTGCAGATATTATCACATACCTTTTATGATTACTGTGACTTAAAATATGATAAAATGGGTAAACTGCCTCATGCTTAACTTAATATTCTAGGGTGGACATATAAACATATAATAATAAAATAAGTCTTACGTTTCTATGCTTACGGGAAATATTGGTTTTATTTGTGATGTATTAATGTTACGGGAAGAAATCAAAGTAATTTGTTATTGGTGACCGTTTATTTATATTCTTATTGTAGTACTTGATCTCAACTGAACCGAAAAGTAAAAACTAAGAGTAAAAAATTTTTTTTTGAATTTCTAATGTTAATACTTCTCACTTTTGTAATGGTGTTCACAGCACTCTCGTGAAGTATGGAGCTGGTACACCGTAAGTGGAGACACGCGCTACAGGGGCAGAGTAGACGACGGGTGAAGCGGCGTATGTCGACACAACAGGGGCAGCGTAGGAAGAGACAACTGGAGCAGCGATGAACTGGGCTGAACGTTTGTGGATGGAGTGAGCTTCGGCCTCAGCCTGAGCTTTAGCTTCTAAATGGGCTGCACGGGCAGCGGCTACCTCAGGTGTTTCTTCGGGGGCAACTGGAAGAGCAGCAGGAACAACGGGCGCAGCAACTGCTGGAGCAACAGCAACTGGTGCAATTGCAGCAGATCTAAAGACTGATGGTGCCACCGCGGCTAAAGCTGAAGGTGCGTATACGGATGCGAATGGAGCACTGTATGCTATAGGGGCAGCGGCAATGGTGTTCAACCATGGAGCGGAGGCTACAGTGTTTATAACAGCTGGTGAACTCTTAATGTCTACTCTTGACTGGCTTGATACGGCAGCTGGGGCGACGGGGGCAGCAATGACAGCGGGAGCAGAGTATGCTACTGGAGCAGCGGGAGCAGAGTATGCTACTGAAGCAGCGGGAGCAGAGTATGCTACTGGACCAACGGCAGGAGAGTAAGCTAATTGAGCCAGGTTAGCAGAGTAGGCTGCTGGGGCAGCGTACGCAGCAGGGGCGGCTACAATAGCAGCTGGTTCAGCAATGGCAGCGCTAGCTACAGGGGTGATAGTTTCGGATACAATAGCTGGAGTCGACTTGATGTCCACACGGGATTGATGGGAAACAGCTGATGGGGCAACAGCCAATGCCGGGGCAGAGTAGCTGATCACTCCCGGTCCGTAGACCAGGCCAGAGGGAGAGGCGGCTGAAAGCGCCATCACGGAAAGCAACACCACCAGCGAGTTCATCGTGGTCTGTGTTAGTTCAGGATTGAGGTACAAAGATAAACTGATGCTTTCTTCCACTTGTCGGACGTATTTATACTGTGGTCTAGATCAAGTTCCAAATGTATTAAAAGTCAAGTTCAACACGTCGGTTACTCATCATATGAAAGTTAATCTTTGCATGCAAGTGAGGGGCGGATAAACTAGTTTCCGGACTTAATATAGCCTGTTATATTTTGATACCGGCTTGGCTATAATTAATCTTTAATAGTAAGTGCATTTTTTGTAGTAACCAATTTATAATAGTAGTATAATAAGAAAATGAAAAAGTACTTTTTTATAGATTGTTAGGTGACCATAAAAATATATTTTACTGGACTACTGGTAATTTTAATCTAATATAATATTTTTAATAAATATTATCGCTTATTCAACAACCATACAATGTCCACTGCTAAAAGATTTTGACTAACGACATAACGACACGAATAGTAATAGTATGTATATTATTAAGAGATTAGTTTATGCACACATTGAAGGCATCCTGACTTTTATAAAACCTAACATTCTTTGTTATTGAAGTTTGAAATTATAACTTTAACATACTTAATACAAATAGGTAAATGCTGTAGATATAATGTAATAGTAATTTATATTTGTCCTTAAATTCTTGCTCAAACAGTCGAGCGAGAAACAATTCAAGCTTAAATTTAATTTTACTAATTTTACAACCAACGCAATCTTGTGTATTAAATAGAAAAGTCTGAAATTCTTAATAATGACGAAATTATTTGCATTCTTACGTCTGACATTTAATGTATCGATAAATTAGTATATTTAATAATGATATAATTCACGTCCTTAAAAATAAGATCAGGCGATAATACTCTGGATTATTTTTGTAGCAGTGCTCGATAAAACAAAATGTTAAGGTTTTTACACGTCAACCTTGAAGGCTTTCATTCTGCATGATAGGACAGTGGGCACTGGGAAATAACTATTCAATTATCTATATATCGAGTAGTTATTTCAGATCAGGTTTTTGATATAATAATTTTTTTCTTCAGTTTTTTCTCTAGTCAATATTAGAAATTACAACTACGTAAATATTGTTCGTTTAAACCAGAATTTAAACATTGAAATGTGTCAAAAATTTTTTCGGTGTTGTAAAAATTTCAAATAAGATGTTCAGTGGCGTTAAATGGGTTTTTAGGTCTGAGTCTCAAATTATTTGGATCGGCTTCATGGTCATTTGTCAATCTAATTAATCCAATACATGCTCAGGGATGGGAATCGCACGCTGAAGCCAGCACTGCTCACCTGTTATTCCACCAAGTGATAAAAATTGTTGCCTTTATTTATTTGTAAAGTAACTAAAGTAGTAAGAACAAGTCATTATAAAAGTATTGATATCGTTAACATTCAACTGTATTGAGCGGTATAATAAGTAACAACTGTTGATATATTTGTAACAAGTACATACCCTATATAAGGTATGCGGAATATATTCTACCATAAATGGATTCAACCTCAATTTATACACAATCATTATTCACTCCTGACAATACAAGAAAATGCACCTGTATCAATAATCGTCCATTATGCATTTATTTCTCGACATTAAGAACACCCGCCATCTATCAACCTTTAAAAGTGGAATTTAAATTATCGACACTTCCGACACAACGGGTAAATTGTTAACTTTAACGTATAAAGATAAATGTTTTAATTATTATCACTAGCTTGGTTGGTAGCACATCACGGTGTATAATATTTTAACATCGGCTTCAACTTTCAGCGAAAAAATATTTTGGGTTGGAAAACACAGATTAAATTGAATAGACAGACACAAAATATTGATTCAAATTGCTACTTGAACTAACTAACTAGCTGAATTAAGACTAAAACAAATAATGTTTGTACCTTTTTTTAAATAAACATTATTATTTCTGGAAATATAATAATATTGATTCACGCCGATCAATATGTAGTCGCAATTTATTTTATCTTTAATTTCGCTACTGGATTCTGCTATTTCTATAAGCCGGTATTAGTAAACGTACTATAAAACTCAAATAGACATAAAAGTTTTTTTTCGGGACGCTCTTGGGTAGTGTTTCCCGACTTATTTTGTGCCATGTGTTTTATCCTTTCTAAAATTCATATGCTCCATAGTTTTTAATATTAGAATTATTTATTGTTTACTTAAGAAACTTAAATGATAGGTTGTTGTTGTTTATCTAGGTACAATTTGTAACCCTTATGCATGTCAATTTACGCCATCTCACTATGTAATAGTGCCCACACATTGTTAACAAGACACAGCGGGTAAATTTTCAAAACATTTAATGAAAAGCCGATGTTTAAATACGAAATAATTTTAATTTAGTGAGATCCTTGCGCTTGATCCTCGCTGCACAGATATTTCATATAGGTTCCAATTTGGGTAGTTTCTTAAGTCTCCACGTTGTGTTATATCCAGCTGATTTCGATTGGGTCCCTTAAGAATCATATTGCCCCCTGTGGGGCGTTAACGTTAGGATACACTTCTCTAGGGTGTGTTCACTTTAAAAATTAATAAAGATGATCAAAAATTCTTAACTATATTATATTTATTCGTTACTACGAAAATATAGGATTGGAGTATTTCAACATCTTATTATCAATTTACATAATTATTTTACATAAAAATACCATGATATCCTAAGAAAATCTAAAAAAAATGAAATGTTTGACGAGCTAGAAGTAATGAAACACGTAAATGCATTATAAACCATTTAATTGAATCATATAAGATGTTAACAATAATTCTTAATTAACATTGACTGTTGCGGTGCTTGACGTAGACCTGGTGTTCTGGTCGTAATGAGGCGAGGTTTCGGGACTTACCATCCGTGGGCCAAAGGTGCGGCTAAAATTGGACCATGGGCAGCTACGACGGGAGCGTGGGCTACTGCAAGAGCTGGGCCGGCGATCTGGTAAGAGATCTTTAATTATTTACTCATACTCGTATAATAGGTACATGGAAATGTACGAAACATTTTTGCCTTATAACGCAGGCACAGTCACTGGATAGTTAACACTCAGATCAGGCTTTGATTATAAATTCAACTGATTTATGGTGAAAATTTTGAAATTCATGTAAATAAATTCACCAGAAGTATACTTAATACTTACAGAATTGTATTATAACTTAATACAACTACTATGCTTTTTAGTAAAAAAAACAGCATTAGCAATATCAGTGAATTGTTAAGGAACTAAAGTTCTACTACGCTTTTACTACTAACCCTAACAGTGTTGGCGTATGAGGTGGCAACGGGAACTGCAGTCCTCACGATTGGGGCGCTGACCACGGGGGCTACGCCGATACCATGGCCCCATGGGGAAGCGAGAGGAGCACCGTATAAACCAGGGGCTGCGGCGGCTACAGCCAAGAAAGCAGTGAATACGATCTGTAGAATAATAAATAAAAATATATAGTAATTAAAAAATCTTGTAACAGTAGAAGAACTGTATTTTAACCTATGAAGAACTTACTAGAAAAAACATTTATCTTAAATAAACCACATTATTTGTTGTGTTGTTAAAAATTCTTACTATCTCAAAGGTAGTAATGTGGTGTTTTTCAGACAGGTAGTCTAATATACAACAGAGAGGTCGCGACGGTGTTATGACTTTGTTTGTTTCTTTAGAGACCCGAATAGGTTTGGAAATATAAGTTGATGGTCGCCAAGATAAGGGCTAAACAGCGGATCAAGGTTTGTAACTTCACGAGCGTGATACGTGTTGTTCACGCTTTATTCCACTTCGGTTAACAATAAGAGTCGAATTAATTACGTGCGACACGTTATTGGCACTTGTTCGAGAAGGATGACAACCATGTAACTTAAGCGCTAAAGCAAATACAATTATCCACACTTAGCTTTGACACTGATTTTGTTAGTCAACATAGTTAATACAATTCGTATGCGCTTCGAAGAGTTATGCAATGAATTTGTCGCCAGTGTACGAGATTCATTCTAGAAGGTAAAACTTGTAGGCAAATAAGTCTAAGACTTCTTAAGTTAAAACAACCCAGCATTTATGAAAGCCAATACTGTGTACTAGAAATATAGTGATGCGTTTAAAAAAAGGATCAAATCGTAGAACTAGTTTTTTAATGTCTTTAATTTATATATTATTATACCCTGAGGAATATATTACCCCTTTAAAATATTGTTAAAATCATCTTGAAAGAAAATGAAATAAAGTATGAAAACACATGATGTTTTCGCTAACTTCTGACTTTACATAAGAAAATAACATATGCAAAGGATACAAGTTACATATTTATTATCGTTGGCATTTAAATATAATTATCTATTTAAGTGACTACTCGAGAAGGCATAAAAATCTCTACCGGCTAGCTACAGAGGTTGACCTCGTAAGGTCGTTGCCGCGTCGGAATGTCAAGTTCAATAAAAAAGCTTAATGCGTGCAAAAATATACAGCGATATCACTTTCACATTTGAGGCGAAGAGTGATTGATGTTATCCTTATAGGAAATTCCAGCGTAACTAATATACGTTTCTTAGGTGTTAATTATCTAAAGTATGATAAGGAACTAGTTAAATTTAAAAGTTGTTTGGATAATAATACTTAAAAAAACTAGCACAAAAAATCGATAATTGTATTGCTTTATTGGTGAACCAGTTTAAATATCGAACAGGCTATTTATTTTTAATTAAAAAAATTCTTACCAGCTTGTACATTTTGAAGGGATGGGGTTGTCTTGAAGTTGTTAAATGAAATGTTAGACCTAATGTGCTCTGGACAGCAAACGTATTGCTTTTATAGTATTTAGCCACATGCTTGGTCTAAATGAGTAGCCCTACCCGATACTGGGCCTAGGTCATCGATAACTTAAGGCTAGACCATAGTAGAGTTAGCACAAAAATTAAATTTTGAAAATACTTAGTGATAGTACAAAAATCTAAATATAATTTTAAGTTTGTATAAAATAATCTTAACCATGAAATAATTATAAAATTAATTAGAGTAATTTTTAGTTAAATTTTAAATCTAATTAAATATTCAAATTAAGAACGAAAGAAAGTTCCGGGCCAACAGTTTAGAGGTGTTTTAATTTGAAAAAGAATACAATTGATATTTCGACGTAATTTATTGCATGTGTTAAAATTATCATATATGCCAATTGCCTATATTTAGTCCAAATGCAAAAAATAATAGCAGGTGCGGTGAACATTCTTCATAAGCTGCTTTACCTTTCAAAACGATAAATCGCATTTTGGAACGTGGGTTGCTAACTATATTTACTTGTCTTGTATTTTCTTATTAGTAATGTTTGGTACTTATTACATCAGAAACTAGCCTTCATTTTTCTCAACATTGAAAGCTCGGGAATGTTGTCAAGTAATAAATTGTTATTTATTAATTGGAATCGGTACTTGAAATTAAGTTATCAGTGCAATAGTTATTTCTGATACAATCGGCAAATCTAAAACCATTGTTATGACAATATCAACTAGGATGTAGCATTTAGTGACGCTTGAATAGAAGTTTCAACAAAAGTTTATTTAACTCATTTTGTGAAATTGTCACTCCAAAACGAAAAGAGACATAATATACTTTGGCAAAACCGTTTAAAAATGGGTAACTGCGTTCCTGGCTGTTAAGGATTATTATGATTATGATTATTAAGGATTACAACAATATCAGCGAGTCCAACGGTTACAGCGACCAAACTTTTTAAATTTAGTTTAGTTTTCTATTTATCCAATTTTAATTATTTTTACTATGTAGGTAACATATATTGTAAATTTATACATGATTAAATCACCATAGTCATGAAAATTAATCGCATTCATATAATCTAAGAGTTATTTATTAATACATTATATTATTTAAAACTTAGAGAATTCTACATAGAAAAATGCATTTGTTTCATTCATTCAAACGCACTACCACAAGTGTAAGCGAGCTTAGTTTGACTAACACTGCTCGAAAGTTATAATAATAATAATAAGCCTTTATTCCACATCTTTGACATACATTTGATTAAAATAAAAAAGATAAATTTATAGGTTTACTAAGATGCAGCCCCTGTCTGGGAGAAGGCCTCCTCCAACTTTTTCCACCCTGTTTTTTTTTTGCTCGAAAGTTACCTAATTGAATATGAATCATTATTTTACTGAATACCAGTAATTGCTTAAATAACATTTCTATTGTTCTTATTCTAAATAAAAATAAAAATAATGTAGTGAAGTGTGAGTGACTATAGAGGAAGGAAGGTAGAAATAATATATTCTTCATCCCGCTGAGTTGTCGGTCTAAAGGTTCCAGGAGCTGTTTTACAGGTATGGTATAGTTATATATGCTCGGCGGTCGGAAGTACTTTGATAGCGCGAATGAAGGTACGACGTCATCCTAATGATGTGAATCGCCGATTGCAGAGCCTAGAGCCGAGACTACTCTGTAACCTCCAATAGGCGCAACAATAATGATCCCGACGTTTTTGTATGAAGGTTCGATATCCTATATATATCCGATATGATATTGAACTTCCATCTCCTTGAAAACACACGGTACAAAACCTCAATATCGAGATCGGGATCGCTATCGGTGACTAGAAAAAAGCGCCCAGGTGCTACAGTAGTCAGTTGTGCTTTTTATTAAAAATAACCATAGTTTCATTTCAGTATATTATTTTTCTAACCATACTTACCCTTGCTTACAAGTATAACTTACTTATTTTAATTCCACATACAATATAACACTACAAACCAATTTAAGTCTATTAATTGGAATTAATGGTTTTGATACTATATAACTAGTCTGGCCATAAATACTGTTACATAAATCTTTTCTTTTTTCAGCTATTTAATTATTTTAAATTTGGTATATTATTTTTGAACAGGTATATTATTTTAATTTTCTTTTTCATGTTCATTATCAAATTACAATATGGAATGGAGTGTTAAAGAAAATAGGATTGTAGTGATCGCCTTGCACATAATGGGTATGGCCGTTATATTTCAGAAACGTCAAAAGCTATGAACCTACTTATATAGTATTATAAACAGATTCAACAACACTTCGTCTGTCGAAGACACTTTGTTAGAACTACAAAGGCCGTTAATGCTGTTAAAGCCAGAATTAGTCAAAATCCCATTAGGAATAAAAAATCTTATCGCGAGAAATGAAGACTCCCGCTAGGACTCGTATTATAAAACAAGACCTGAAGCTCGGTGATTATTGTCTATTTATAGGACCTGCCCTAAATCAACCTTCACAATGAAAAAGAGGATCGATCTAAATTCCTTCTGTCGTGATACGCAGGTGAAAAGCACAGTATATTATTTTTACCGATGAAAACATTTTCACGATTAAAGAACAAGCAAAATAAAAAAGTGTATGCTCAGAGGTCTAAAGAAGCTGCTCAAGTGGTTGGAAAGGTACAACGTGGTCAGGTCAGATCATCCTGCGATGGTTTCGTGGGGCGTATCTTGTCTAGGTGTCACATAAGTAGAATTTTGTGAAAAAGGAGTGAAAACTTCAGCCAAAGTCTATCCAGATACAGTCTTGGATCATGTTGTGAAACCTTTTAACAATACACTCTTTAAAAATTTACTTTGTACTGTCCTGCCGGATTCTGCACCGGGTCACAAGGCACAAACTACCCAGGCCTTGCTTGCAACCAACGTTCTGGACTTTATAAGAGCTGAAGACTGTCTAGTCTTGCCAAGACCTCAAGCCTTCAAATTCGGTCAGTTTAAGAGAACATGGCCTGCTCTAAACAACACGGTGACATTAAGTCTCTTAAAGAATCTTTTGAGCAAGGCAATTTCCCTTGAAAACAGTGCAAAAATCCATAGATTCGTGGCTAAACAGATTAACGGCCTGTATAAAAGCCAAAGGTGGCTATTGGCTATAAATATTATATTTTATTTTTGGCTGAGTCTATAATCAATATGTCGGTATACATTTTAATAATATTACATTACTTTATTTTAAAGAAATGTATTTTCATTTGTAACAGAACTTATATCAGGACTAAGTTTCAGATAGTCGCAAGAAATCATAGATTTATGATTTATAAATAACTGTATTAAAACTTTGAAAAAATAAAATGTATTCGTTCATATACGAAACGCAGAAACTGGGGTCTCGGTGTTTTAACAGGTTTAAACTTAATTATTAAAAACGTGTCACACCGCTCGAGTGTTAAAGGAAAACAGAGTATCAAGACCAATCACAATCCAGCAACGCCATTAGTCTTATTTTTCAACTGTCAGTTTCAATTGTCTCCAAATAATATCTCCAATATTCAGAATTACTAAAACGAGAAAATTTAACTCATTTAACTTAAATTTAACTTTATTTATATATAATATAAGTAAAATATTTATATTATATATAAATATTTTACTTTATTTTAGTTATAGTTAATGTTGCATGTTATTTTGTGTTCTTTTTTGTTATAGATATGCTCTATTGTACTTTATCCTCTGTAGGTGTTTCTTTTTTTATTGTTCCATTTAGAGTTGCCTGGAAGAAATCGCTTGTTAGCGATAAGGCCGCCTAATTACTTATGTAACCGGTTCTTTTAATATGTAGTTTGTATAAGGAAATGAAGTGTGAATAAATAAATATCTGTATATATATATATGTTTGGTTGTATATATATCAATTGTACTAAATAATACTCGTACAAAATATTTATAAGTAGCATGGCATTTAGTCCTAATTTAGAGTAGCATCGTAGGTCTATTAGTAAAATATTTGTTTTACAGGAAAATAGATTGTGAGTATAATTATAAAGAATAAAAATTAATTTAAGTTAAAGCGTAATTTATAAACGATCAATATTTTTTAATCTTAGTACACAGTAAATACCGATTACAGCTGTTATCTCGTGAACTAAAATTTAGTGGCTTATGTGATTTGAGTTAGTTATAACTACTGAATTAAATTACTTTAACTGGGCCCTATAAAATAAATTATACATACAAGACTTCGAATACGACTTGGGCCTTTGTTTATATAAAGCTATGTATAATAATATGTGATAAATTGGTTACAAACCTAGAAAAGCGTAATAGTATATTTCGATGCGAACTTTATGTTAAAAACTTATACATATAGCTTCTATAGATAGGCTATATTGCTAGGTCCTCAAATCAAATCGATTAAAAAAAAACAGAAAGTTTTATCAATTTTTATATCTATATAAAAATTGCTGATAGGACATTGACATACAAATACTTTCATTGTGAAGAATATTACAAATCATTTCATTTGTTACATCGAAATGAAATTCCTCAAAGGAAACAAGTGAAGCGAGTAAAGATTTATGTTATATTTACTCCGTAATCCCTTTATTTCCACAACAACGTTCTTGTCAATTCGGTAATGATTTATGATTGTCTGATAATGCCGCAGGTCAATGACTTGATTCCCAATTTTTTGGTCTAAATATTTCTCTAATATCATATTTATATATTTATTAAGTGATTGTTAAACGTAATTCAAAAATGACTTAAAGAATTAGTAGTAGACTTTTTATTCATTTTTTTAATGGTAAGCTGAGTCCTAGAAAAACCAAACCAATTTTTTAACATGTTTCTAATCTCCGTGGTTTATGGTTACTTATTTATGCTAAGGTAAAAGAAATGATATTTATAAATACAGCCAACATGTTTACACAGCCCAACATTCAATTTACTAAATAAAAATACTTTTAGTCTTGTAAACTTTATTACACATTATGTACAGAATTTAATACGTATATTTGAGCAAGTCACTAGGCAATGATATCACCAAATTTATAGGTAGTAAGGAGAGGCTAAGTATCTAGCTGACAGGTATGGGGAGGCTGGAGCAACTAATGGAGCTGGGGCAGCAACATAGGGTGATGCAGCAGCGACGTATGATGCATGTGCTGGAGCGGCAATGTATGGTGCAACAACGGGTGCATTTGCTACTACGGGTGCGGCAACAGCATGGTTAACAGAATGTGCGGAGTAGGAGCTGGCGTATGGGGCAACGGCGTACGCTGCAGCGGGGGCTACCAGGGCAGCTGGCGCAGCAGCTAATGGTAGCACTCCAGCGGAGGCGACGGCGGCAAGGGCGAGGACAACCTGGAAAATAATATAGTATGTATTGCGTATTCCCT
Source organism: Pieris brassicae (assembly GCF_905147105.1). Lineage (NCBI taxonomy): Eukaryota > Metazoa > Arthropoda > Insecta > Lepidoptera > Pieridae > Pieris > Pieris brassicae. Next base: position 4,990,180 of record NC_059669.1, read on the forward strand.
TGTTTTCATATTTTTTTTAAACAGTTTTTTCCGATTCATATTGCTGATGTTTTCTCGAAATTTCATTTGGATTCTTCTAATAATTCAATTTAATAATTCTCGAAAGTTCAGGACTATGATTTGTCTAAAATGATTTAAATCCATAGTAGATGTACAAATTAATATAGATAACAGTTAGAGAGCTACGCTAGATTAGGCTGCTAAATGAATAATACTCACAACAAATTTGGCGATCATTTTGATTTGAAAAGTGACTGCTCACAAGTGGTGTATGTAAAAGGATACGATGGACTGTGTCGTCTTTTGGGGTGGCATTACAATATATACTGTGAGTCCATTTCATTGGGCAATAACACGTTTAAGGAATACATTTGGTATTACACCAAGCAATCCGAGGCACTTAGCTGGCACACTGAGTTTTGACAGACGAGTAGTGCATGCTAATTTGAAGTCAGGACGCGTTTCACTGCAGCTTATGTAATTTCCAAAAAATGGCTTTCTTGGAATATCCATCATAAAATCATTTATTTCTGTGTAAATAAGCATGCCCTTGGTTTTACTCTCCTGGCTCATAAAATAAGCCTTTGTTAGTTACTATTTATATCACGTAAACTATGTAAGATAATCTTTAATAGTGACCCTTACAAACGTACATATAAACTACTAATTGCTCGTTTCGAGGACATCAAAGTAAAACTTGTATTAGTATTTTATCGAAAAAAAATTTCACAATTGTTTCCCAATTTGCTCCATTTCTCCAAGCGCGCTTCCGAGAATCCCAATTAGCTTCCGCGATACGACAAATGTTTTTTATTCGTACGTAATTTGAATCGCAAACTACTACCATATAAAAGGCTATACCCATTCTTGTTAGTCAGTCACATTCTTTACGTGCTAAGGAAGGTTCTTTTGCAAACAAAATGCTTTCTTTCAAATCTGTAAGTTATTGGTAAATGTTTAAAATTTTGAATTTGCGAAGAGTTTTATGGCTCTAGTGAGTTTGTTTATTACTTCCACATTTAAGATTAAACAAACGCTTAAAAAATTGGATTTATAATATAGAATCTAAACAATAATATTGCGCTCATCTTCTTATAAAACATAATTTCAATTTGGTCACTTGGCCTAAACAATTGCACAAAGATATTATTATTTTTTATTTGTCAATAGATCGTGCTTATCGCTGCGGCTTTCGCATCAACCATCGAAGCCAGTGGAGTGGTTGGCGTTGCTCCTGTAGCAGCACCACTAGTGGCACCAGCTCACATTGGTTATGCTCATGCTGTTCCTGACAATGTACCACCATACGCTGCCCAAATTAACATTGAAAGCAGAGCTGTGAATGTGCCATATGCTGCACCCTATGTAGCTCCTTCCTTCTATTCCTCTCCCTACGTTTCTCCGTACTCTGTTCCAGCTCCCTTGGCCTCTTATTCTTCCTACCCTTATGCTGCAGCACCACTCGTGCGATCAGCCTACGGATTAGCCCCAGCGTTTGTGCGGTAGATTTGAAGATATCATGAACTAAAGACTTGTAGCAATAATAAAGTTTTTATATATTTACAAGAGACTTTGAATGGCCTGTACTAATAAAATATCACAAATATTTATAACATTCAATATTAAAATTGAAAATATATATGAATATGTAAAAACACTACGAAGAAGAAAGAAAAATCAATCAAGTCAAACAACATAAAAACCTTTAAACATTTCGAAATGATGATGGGAACTAATTATGAATTATAAATTAAGTTATTTATCAGGTAAAAGGCGACTTAACCATTAACCATACCATAATAGTGTATGTTTTAAAAACGTAACCTAGAAGCGAGGAAAATATATTATTTATAATCAAAACAAAGTCTCGTCGCAAAAAATATTTTTCTATGACAATATATATCTTCTAAATGTTAATTTATTTTTTACTTTTTTAGTTGTTCTGTGTGATATGTTGTGAATCGATATCGATATATCTATATCGTCTCGATTCAAGACCAATTAAAGCAACAGGAATCACGATCACATATTTAAAATATATTTAAACCAATGTTCAAGGACATTAAATTATTCTAATTTGTTATTTTATGCCCTTTAATAAAAAAACATATTTTTTAATTTAAATTTATTCAGAATCGTACAAAAAACAGCCTTATCAACAACAGCTACACTATATACAATAAAACTTAATCTAATATCTATGACATAGACTAGAGTTACTTCCACGCAAATTGTTTGAGTATTGGAGCTTGTAGTACTGGAGAGCCAAACGCATAGGGGTAGGCTTTCGCTATGGCAACGGCAGGGGCTGGAGCTACAACCGGCGCAGGGGCTAAAGCAGGTGCCACTGGTCTGAGAATAGGTGAGAATGGAGCTACCGGATATGCTGGTAGGGCTCTCTGATATAAGGGAGCAGGCACTGGGCCAAATCTTGGGTACGCGGGCCCGAATACTGGTGCTGGAAAAACTGGAGCAGGTAAGGGGGCAGTGAATGGAAGTGGCGCTGGTACAGGGAGAGAAGCCGGTACTGGGAGAGGCGCCGGTAACACTGGTGCTGGTGCCACTTGAACTGGCAACGGCGGTGGTAATATTGGTGCAGCGGCTAATGACGAAGCAACCGCTGGAAACCCTGGTGATATCGCGTGTATTGATCGTATCGGTGATGGAAAGCTGTAGAATGGAGCGTATCGCACTATTGGAAATGACTTAACGGCTGCAACATGTGCGTGGGGTGACAAGTGTCCAAAGCCGCTAGCTTGACAGCTAGCTATTAAGACAGCCATAGAAATTATCTGCAAGAAAATTAACTTATTAGATACATTTATTTAAAAGCTGCATATTAAGATTTGTTCAAATTATTGATACCTACGATCTTTGTTAGAGACATGGTGTCTGCGACTTGATCAGTGGAGTGGTTATGTGGAAGTATATTAATATATGTGACAGGACACGTTATATAGTTACAACTGTTGCAAGCATTGTTTCTATATCGGTATCAAATGGTTTCACTTTTCATCGGCAGGACATATGCATACCCAATGAGTGATGATGCGGACATTATGAGCACCGAATATGTCACGCACTTGACCATTGATGGGTTGTTTACATAACGTAAGTAGAATTGTAGGTTGTACGAGTTTCATAACATTGAGTCGTACATTAAAATCATTAAATAACAAAATTATATTTTGGGTTGGAAAGATTCGTGTGCAAAAGTTGTATAGAAGCTTCAAACGAAATTGTTACATCAAAGAATTAGCAACAGTAATTTACATTTGGGGCTATTATCGCCATTACAAAAGACTTTTATTTGTGAAATAATTGTTCATTATGAATCCAGTTATTCTAAAGCTTTTTAGCATTCCAAGGTTATCAAAATTTTCCTGATATTTATTTATAATGTAAAGTAAGTCACTCATTACTATATTATAACTTAAGAGTCGATCGTGTAATCTCTTTCCCTACTACACGTATTGCCCAGTACTCAAAATGAATGAATCATATTTTCTATGGAATAAAATACTATGGCGACAAATTTTAAATATTCCTTGATAGTTTTATGTAGGTGTAGTTTGGTTTGTAATATAGAATATATTCGTAATAATAAACATTATAATTCCAGTATTTATCTTTACTTTGTAGGGAGGTATAAATTTGTTTTTTTTTTTCAAGATACGCTCGCGGCTTTAAATTTGGTAAAACATAATATTGATATTAAATATCTCAATGAACAATGAATGGAAATTTACTACGAATCAGTTTTAAAATAAGAAAAGAGTAATGTTATCAGCCCCAGACGGTTAAGGTAAACGAACGATATTGTGACACTTTCAACGTGACTATGAGTTACAACGATAGCAAATAATTTCGCAACTGTTTATTCTACAATACCATTCAAAAAAGCAAAATAGTCTAATTTTGAGTAATGACTTTGACGAAAAGAGCGAATTAATGCGTTAGTTAAAATAGTCAATGATTTGCATGATTCAGAGCTTAATAGTACCTACATTTACAATGTTCTATTTACATTTTTCTATTATTAATCTGCTAAAATACAAATCATTTAACTGCTAGCGTTTTTTTGTATTTTACGTGTCCTAAAAAAAGTTTGCATTTAAATATTACTATTTATAGACAACTTTTATTCAGGTTTTACCAATATGTAACATACATTATTTTTATATTAAACTCCAGAATTTATTTCTATTTTACGTAAGAAAAGGCTCATGTAAAAGGAACATTTAATTAATCATTATACCATTCTTCATTTAAGAGCTACAATTGGAGCAGGTGCTGCATAGGTTAGTGGTGCCGAATAAGGAGAAATTATTCTTGCAGCTGGTGCGAAGCCTGGAGCATAAGCCGGCGCGTAGGCTGGGGTGTAAGCTGGTGCGTATGCTGGTGCTGCAATAAGCGGTGCTGAATAGACACCATTGTAATTCCTAGCAATGTACTGGGAGCTGGATGCAGTGACAAACGGAGCTGGGGCGGCAGCTACAAGTGGAGCTGGTGCAGCTACCAACGGGGCGGGGGCGGCGGCTACAAAAGCTGGCACGCTTGGCTTAGCAGCGGCGAAGGCAAGGGCAGCGAGGAAGACAATCTGGAATTCAATGTCAACATTAATTAATAAATTATGTTCAAGCTATTCGGTGTTAGCTTTAAGCTGTCAGCTCTCCGCATTATTAAGTTCAAATAATAGAAGTTAATTAGTAGATACCTTTCCGATCATTTTGGTTGTTGTATGTTATTACAAGTGTACTGTTCGGTGACATTAGCCCGCTTTTATACAAATAAAGTAAGATTCACCTTGTAAGTTTCACCACTGATTGCACTAGTTACTTAGACGCTGATCACGCATTGAGGGCGTACGCTCGTTGTATAGGTTTTACGAATATATATCACACTTCATGTGATGTAATAAATTTGGGCGCGTTATCCATGGCGGCAAAATTAATAAATTGAGGATATGTAGGTAGAAGTAGAAAGAGAAATAATATTCTATTACCTTTTTTGAAGTTATAATTTTTTTGACGCGTTATGGAAAAATGATATTTTTTAAGATGCGCGCGCACACCGTCACAATAAACCGACACCCTGAAGTTAGCTATAATCAACATTCTATGTTGTGATATTTAAATAAACTTAATTTAACTAGATAAAGCGTTATAATAAAAGTGTCATGTTTTCTATAAACATAGATTTTTTTTTTGAATAGATCTTTATGTTGTTACGCCAAGGACGTACACAGACTTTTTTTTATTAATATTGATAATTTTCACGAATTGGTATACATTATGTATATAGCAAGTGTGTCTAATAAGTCTGGATTAAAGGCAAACCAAAGCTACAGACTCAGTTCGATCGAGTTATTAAAACCTACACATCCGCCAAAAGAACATTAAAACATTATCTCTTAAAGAAGTTAAACAAGATTTAATTTCTTTGAATTTTGTTATAAATCTGAGTAGATATATGTTAGAATACGCGAATTTATTGTTAAATGTTTCAATCATTATAAAAATAAGTTTACGCATAAATATTTTGTGTTTCGGGTTATTTACGTCGGATAAATATAATTACAGTAATATTACAAAAGACCGAAGCAAATTTCGCTCCATAAAGTCATACTAATAGCTTGCATTTTGCATTGCGTTTTAAACTTTTCTGAGATTTTCTAAGATCTACATACATTTGCCACCGTTAAATATCGCAAATAAATATGTACCCAATGTAACCCAATTTTAATAATCATCGGATTTGTTAATGCTGAAATATCTCACCTAAACTATAGAGAACAAAACTTTACTATTATAGTTTCAAGTTCTAAATTATAGTTATAAGGGTAAAGGAGAATGAGGTCACTGAAGATATCAGTAAAATGGCTTCGCTAATGAAGGTTCATAACACCTAAGAAACAAGATAGGCTTATCTTTGAGCTATCACTAGGTTAAAGTTAAAGTAGGTTAAATCGAAGATTTTACATTAAAATTTCAATTATATGACACCTTACAGCCAGGATCCTAATATATACATACTTCTCACGTCTGAGTATAAAGTCTAATATTTAATTTAATCCTCATATAATTTTCTAATATTTAAATAAGATTTTTGAAGAAGAAAATAAATAACCGCTAAATTTAACGTTTGACAGTTTTACGCGCCAAAAAATCAGAAATACCAATGTTACGTATGTAACATCACAGGTACAGGTACAGTGCTTTTGCTTATTTTGTAATGGGGATATAGAATATAGTTAAAATCCAGCAAATTTAAATTTATGTATGTCTGTTGACTAATCGTCGTAGTATTTTATCTCGGAATATAAAATTTTGCTTTCTTAACTTTACACAAATTTTTAAACTTTGTTTACTGACTTTAACGAATAAGAGCTAATAGTTTAGACTTCACATTTTCACAAGTTAAACTCACATGTCTCACATCCGTGAGTAATGTTTAGCCACCTTTATCGACTAACATTCGTTCATTTTAATTTATTTCAGTAATGGTATAAACTTAATTACAGTTGAGATACAATTTTGAAGGACCAGTTTAAGAGAAAGTTAATAAAAAGTTAAGGTTAGAAATTATTGATGTTTGGTATTAAACATACAATACAAGATGTGCGTAGCATATCACAGTAATGTATTCATTAATCATAACTCTTTATCATATATTAGTTATGAATGCAAAGAGAAAATCATATAACGCTGTCACAGCCTTACATAACCATATGTGATTTATAAAACTGAAAACAACATACAACATTTCCCCAATATAAAAAATAATTTTAGGTTTGCTTGTTGTATTTAACAAGAAATGTCAACTTCAATCTATATGAGCTTGTAAGTAAATTATAGGATCTTGATTTTGTGGATACTTCCCGAAAACCATTAAAAGACATTGCTTTAAAAAAATATAAATATTGTTTATTCAAAATGACTATCACTTAGGACTATACAACGGTGAAAATTAACAAGTGATCTATTTGTAATTTATGCTATCTTAGTTTACCTATAGTCCTATAGTCTCGGCGGTTTGGTAAATGGCCGATTAATGGGTTTGAAAGTAGTTGGTTCAATTTCCCGGTTATACGGCTGTGGGCTTTTGGATATTCTTTTTGGAGAATTCCTATACTTTGCTTTGTATAGAACAGAGCGTGCCGGAACTCTTAATACTCTGTAGGCTTCTAACTTCGGCCTTATAAGTATTATTTTCGTCTGTGGTATAAACGTATGAACGTGTGGTACCGCTTTCAACTTCAAGCTATGATGGTGATGCGGATGGTGATGATGATGGTTGTGTAGGCCTTCTGGTGGTGGCGCAATATATGTTAAAGGTACTGGAACCACTTCCACTGTTGTCTTATATTTTTGCGGTTTTTTATCTGGTAATGGGAATTGCTGGGGACTTGGTACTTGTTGAAATGATCCTTGTGGTACTTGTGGAGGAGGTTGGGGCGCAAGATATTCTCTAAACACATACGCATTCTCGTTTGTTGGTAGTGCTTGGACAAAGCTGTTGTCGATATTAGATGGCACAGGTGTAGTTGCTTGTTCCTGTTCTCTTGGAGTTGTTGTTTTGAACGTTTTCTGACCAAACTGCGTAGTAGACTCCTTACTGGGATCATCATTAGGGAAGTTCGCTACTGGTTGTGGAATGAAGTTGAATCCAGGGGGAAATCCAAATGGATAAGGAGGTAAAAGAATTGTTGCAACTGGTGCAGCGGCATTTGCAGTTGCAACGGCAATAGCTACGTTTGGATCAGTGGGCTGGTTTTGGGGTGGGCTTGTCGGTGGTGCAGGTAACACTGTGCTCCTTGTTGCTTCCACTATGATTGGTGGGGGTGCGGACACTGGTATAACTTGAGGCGGTGCTGGAAGTACTGGCGCTACTGGAACTTGCTCCAGGACTGGAGCAGCTACCAGACGATTGAAAATCCTTTCGAAATACTGAGAACTTGCAGCTGTCACAATTGGAGCAGCTCCAGCTGGTTGAATTTCATGAATTCCCGATCCATATGCTACACCGCATAAAACCGTAAGTACGGTTAACTGAAAAATAAAACATATTTTGTGATGTATAAATTATTGTATAATATAAAGTTTTGTATACTTTTATTTTTAAATAAATTGTATTACCTTTATTAAAATAATCATGATTATTGCGATCCCTCGCGACCGCCTTTAGGTACGAAATGCGGTCGTCAGGAAATAGAACCCCGTCTTTTATATAGGTGTAACAAATTTTGCATTGTGGTGTGGCAATGTGGACGGCGTGTCGGAATACCTAATGGTTCCATGGGTAAGGACATGAACCTTGATGGCTAAAAATTGTATGAAATTACGACGTAAGAATAATAACTAAACGCCCGCTGGGAAAGTACCTCCTTGTAACCACATTGTATTTTAATTAACTGTAGGTATACTTGTAATTAAACATTAGAGCTAACTTGTACGACGTCCCAAACATGATTCCAAAACTTGGGATTGTATCTGAATAAGATATGATGATATGTGCTACGAGATTCAGAAATTTTACGGGTAAAGTAAAAGCTTGTTAATTATTTTAGACCTTTAAGATGTCATAAATAAAACAATAATTCTTTTAAAAAAAGTTATCATTTTTAAATAATCAACTAACATACAAGTGTTTAATGCAAGGATTTTTATAGAAGAAACAAATAATTTCTTATATGATCACGTGTGAGATGGATACTGGTCTCGTGCCTTTTTTCCTTACATATTTTACTTAGCAAATAGGTGAAAACAATGTAAGTGACAGGTTTTGATAACAAAACTGTTTACGTGATATGAAGGAATGTTTTGTGAATTTTATTAACTGACCTTCGTGGATATAAATGAGCTATAGCATCATAAATACGTGTATTGTTTTCTTTTTCTAAAAGCTTTAACAGACCCACATGGAGTTTATGGATATCTTTCTCTATTAAAATGTATGAAGGATAAGGATAATCCACAACTCTCATACTGCGACCGGACGGGCGTCCGATGAGACATTATTAATGCGAGCTTATTTAGGACCGGTTGCTTAAATATGCTCCATGAAAGACATGCTTAGCTAAGAACTTTATATCAAACGTAGCGTATTTGACTCAGATAGTTAAATCCAAGATCTCATGATTGGCGCTTGACCAATGAGGCAGTAGTCAATACATTATATTAGACAGGCATTTCATGAAAAAATTTCATTTAAGTTCACAGAGCCAACGTTTTTTTATATGTTGCATTAAATGTGTATAGTTTGTGTTTCCACCACACCCGCTTCCTTTATATTTAGATCATTTATACAATAAATTAATAAATAAAATAAACACATTATTTTATATAAATTAATAATTAAAATGATTACTAAGCCTGCACAAGTTTACTACACTTACGTGTTGCCAATGGCTTGGCAGGATTACCAATTTCACCAGGCGCCATGTGTTTAGTATTAGATTTATTATTATTTAAATTTCTCTACATAGTCTTTACTATACTATATAGATGAATGATTAATATTATTTTGCTAATTATATTTTAGATGTCAATATTGTGTGTAAAAGATGTTTCGAATGTTTTTAATTTTCTTAACAAAATTGGGGAGGCCTATAATTGTGAAGGAGATTTCTACTAAAATTTCCGTTACTTTATAATATACGTTATAAAATATTTGTTTAATTGTATACTCTCAAAACCTTTGGTTTAATTTTTTTCAATAACACATCATAACATAATATATAGGCTTTAGGAATTGTATCAGTTTTCTTTCTGATAGCGATCACAATATATAATAATCTTTATATGATGACTGAATTGATTGTAACCTTAAATTCTATACATAGCAAGTATCTCCTTAATTGCAAAAGCAAATGCTTTATTATATTCGCAGGCGTCATACATACTATGTTAAACAAATTATGTTTATTGACTACTTGTACTACAAATATTTTGTTGCAGTTCTTTGTTTCGCTCGCAGCCTAATTAAAGCATATGTGAAACTATAAAAAAACTTTAGCCAAGTCGTGATGAATAGGCAGATAAATTCGAAAAATATATTTTTTTGGGTTCCTAAGGTTTATTTTTTATGACAATTAATATTTATTATTATATTAATTAATTATTATATTATATTATATTAATAATTATATTAATTATTTTATGACATTTTATTCGGCAATGTTTGATACAACTTAAGTATAATTAAAGTAAGCATTAGTCTAAATCTGTTATAATATTGTAGTTTTATTATATAATATAAATACGTAAAATAATTAAAATAACCAAATAATTTTCAAGAAGTTTATTTATCGTTCCATCTTTGGTCACTGGCAATTTAAACGGCATATACTGCGGGGGCGGCGACATAGGGGGCAGATGCATAAGGGGATGCTACATAGGGGGATGCTACATAGGGAGACGCCACATATGGGGAGGCTACGTAAGGTGAGCTTGCTACGACAGGGGAAGCTGGTGCAACATAGGCAGCTGGGGCAGCGACGTACGCGGCAAGTCCATTGTTAATACGGTGGTAGTATTGCGAGCTGGTAGCCGTGACCACTGGCGCAGGGGCTGCTACGATGGGGGCACTGAGTAGAGCTGGTTTGGCGGCTGCGATGGCTACCAAAGCAGAGATGAGGACGATCTAAAAAAGAGGGTTAATAATTATTATTTAATTATTAAAATGAGAGTATTTCGACCACAAATTTTGAATGTGGACGAGGCCGATTGTGCGGTTATTTTATAATTAATCAATCTGAATAAACAACTTACTTTGAAATTAAAGGATTTATTATATGACTAATTATGGGGCGAGATAGTCATTTCAAAATAAATTTAAATCTTTAGGGATTAAACAATTTAAGGCGATGATTAAACAAAATATTGATTGTAATAAAAATACTCACAATTTTCATCATTTTGGTTTTGTTTAGATTGCGATGGCACTGCAAATACAGGTATGATGCCAATTGTTGGGATTATCTGAGTTTTTATAGTACTTGTTCGAGATGTTTTGCAACACAGTCCAAACGTCGCTGTCTGACATTGGGGATGCGTGCTCGGAATCAAACGCAGATTTCGACATACAAAGGATAAATCTTACTTTCCAATAGCTTGAAAATTCTCTGATTAATATGTTTGGCTGTACTGCCAAAGAACTTTCTGCTTATTGAATTCCAGATAGTTAAGATTATATTATATTACCAATCACGCTTTTTAGTAATTTCATACGACGGAAATCGAGCAATATTTCAAAATAATCCTATTTCAAAATGACATTTTTAAAACTTAAAAATCCAAAGGAATATTATGACCTGATTTAATATCATGTGCCTAATTCTTTGATATTTTATATGTACGCAATTCAATCAAAAAATATATGTATTTTATCATAACAAGTTTTAGTTTTATGATGAAACGCGATTCACTTTACAGATCTTAGGCATTCTGGTTTTCCACACTACGTCTTTCTTCGTACGAGCGAGTGATAAATAAAGACATACACATAATATTCATTGATCTAAAATCGGGGTTTGAACCTACGACTTCAGGCCAAAATTGATCTTATATAGTTTACAAAGTACAAATTCAGAATAGTTCTATATGTTATGTAAATTACGCAATAATACTTGTGCCAGGTATTGACATATCTGTTTCAGACGTATGATAGTCACAATTGCATACAAAATATATGCCTCAAAATAGTAATTTGAAACATGCTTTTTTAATTTATAAAAAAATGCTTGCTTGCCTTTAGTTCTATATAAATTAAATAAAAGTGAACACACGTAAGAGATTAAAGTCGTTATTATTGTAAGAGCAAAAAAAATTGAAAAAATATATTTTTGTCTTAGTCTCACAGTTTTCCTTCAAGCACATTTTCGGTCCAAGCTTATTTGCGATGGATAATAATAATTTAGTGGCGCTAAAATCCTAAATGGCTCTTAGCGTCGGATTGAATCCACTTCTCATTTTTTTTTCATATACAAGTAGGTGATCAGCCGTCTTATACAGATCGTCGATTTTGAGGCATGCCGGCTTCCTCAAGATTTTCCTTTTTTTATATAACAGGGGGCAAATGGGCAGGAGGCTCACCTGATGTTAAGTGATATCGCCGCCCATGGACACTCTCAATGCCAGAGTGCTCGCGAGTGCGTTGCCAGCCTTTTAGTCGCAAGCTGAAGCCTCTGGACAAACACTGCACAAATATTGTATAGTATGAAAAATCATGTAATGAAATGTGTATTGCTTTCGGGTTATTTTTTACTAACGTCAGGAGTTAGGAAAATAGTTAAAAATACGTTCTGTCCTTGTATATCCATTCAATGATATATTTTTTAAGGTTAAAAAAAAACATGTGAGTCTACACGCGTTAGAAGTTATACTTCTTTAGCGTAACAAGATAAAAATCTTTTATTTTTTTTAAGTTTCGCGTTTATTCTACGTTTGTAGAAAAATCGACACGAATAACAGAAACAAGGTATTTAATACATTGAAAGTTTTATTATAACGCATTATCGAGTTAATAAAATTTATTTAAAAATCACAAATAAATGTTATGTTTACATAATTAAAGAAATGGACGTTTTTTATTTTAAAATGTTGACTATACTAACTTCAGGGTGTCGGGTTTTTGTGACGGTGTGCGCGCATCGTCAGAATTTACTCTCGTAATTTTCCCCTAAAGCGCCAAAAGAAGTATAACATCAATAAAATTATATTTAAACAGCATTCTTAATGATATTTTGACTTTAAACATATATCAGATTCAATATTAACTATTTAATCAATTAACGGGGCATAAAATATAAAAGATCTTTTCTTTTCGCGTCACGACATATATGTACAACAACAAAATATTATACCATTATCAGACATACATTTTCAATATCAATCGGCTGATATTGACAAGAGAGTTCTCGAGAAGACAGCACTCGTGTAACATCTTAGTACTCCTTGAATATGTTCTGTATAAGAAACTGTATCTCTATTAACAATGGCTGTTTACCTTTCAAGGATACAATGAACTCATATTCTTGAACATTTTTCCACGTGTTATCTAATTCTTAGACACGTGTTGGTACGGCTTTATGTGCAACCTTCGAATTCCTATATTAGGTGAAGTGCTTTGGAATACACTAACAAAGTGTCGTCGCTTTAATTGCGACAAAAAAGTGTTATTATAGGATATTCTGTATCTTTTTTTTAATAATAGGGGCAAACGGCAGAAGGCCCATAGGTTGGTATGTGATACGTGTTATGCGTTGCCAGCCTTTTAAGAAATGCTACGCTTTGAAGGAGCCTAAGACCCTAGGTCGAATTAGTTTGGAAATACTTATGGGCAGTGGTGCACGGAAAAAACTGCCTTGAAAAACGTAAAGTTGTGGATCGACGGAATTTCGTATTCTGCCTAATCTTCCAATGTTGAAACTTAGCTGCATCCTATTATTATCCAAACAACTCCTCTGAACATTCTTCTAAGTAAATGTGGTACAAGATGCACCCACATCTCTACCCAACGCCAAAGGATCTGAAAGTGACTGGTCATCGACGATTCTAATCGCTCTACGTTAAAGATGGTGAAGTGGATAGAGCTGATTGCCCAGAGGTACACATGCATTACTCCATGTGCAAATTCGGCCAGAATGTTATTTTAACTGTATTAATTAATCGTATTATAGTTAAGACTAAGAAAATAATTGATGTTATTAAAAAAAACATAAAAAAGGTTTATTTATAATGCTGTAATTTATTGAAACCCCATAAAGTGTACTCAATTTATTATAAATTTCCAATGGAAGTAAACAGTATTCGCCTAAGGCGATTCTCATAATCTAATGACGCACCAATGAAGTTTCAGTGTAGCGGCGATGAATAAGTTTTGTCTCTTTCTAACATATCAAAGTACGTATCACTGTATATACGTGACAGACTATAAACGTTAAAATTTGGCTTGATGATCTTTCACTAGGCTTATAAGACTATTAGACTTATAAGATTTGACATCCAAAAATTAGCCTAAAAGATCTTTTTACCACTTAATACATTTCATTATATTAGTAATATTATAATTTAATACTTTACATGTAATTAACATAGTTCCAGAATCGTCCTTATTTTGTGTGTTACTTCCTTGACGGAATACAAAATAATACGAAGTAATAAAGACACAAATCTTATTGAATGTTTTTACTATTAATAAGTGCCACGTTTTTATGCATGTGCATGTTTAGTACCTAAAGTATTTTTACAAACATGTCATGCAATTTTGTGCCAAGCTGTTATACTGCTGGTACATATATCCATGATATATAGTTATTTAATTGTTTGTTCCCTCGATGGATCACATAACATCCGGTAATAAGGCAAACATTATGAACTGTTATGTAGGTTTCGTAGAATCTTATGAGCTTACGTACACAAAGTGCAAAGAGAAGTTACGAAAGGGGATTATCCAAAACATTGATTCAATTTCATATTTTAGTACAATTTGTAACGTTTACCTACATATATTTTTAATAAAAGTTTTTCTAGGAAACACAACATGCTTTATACTTAACTATTGCCAACTAACAGAACGCATACAAAATATAATACAAGAAGTTATAGGACCTAGATACTCTTACCAAATACATTTGATACGACATATTAGCATGTATTGGTAACAGTACATCCATCTGTTCTATGTACTATATTGTTGTCTACGAAAAAAAAAATATTTTCTTTTTCTGGAAGCTACTTTGTAGCAATTAATGTCTTAGTATCAGTTTTTTATTCAGATTCTATTCTTATTATATTGAGATTCTTCTGTAGTAATCAATTTTAAACATTATATAGTTTCAACATCATTATAAATATTCGTATAATAGTATTTATAAGTACTACCAGTAGGCGTTTCATTAGTTTATTCAATTATCATTCTTGAGGTCATTCCACAGATTGGAAGGATAACATTCTGCCTTGAGGCATAGAAGGGTAGTAAACGAATACCTAGTTGCCTGTTAAGAAAAAAGGAATAGCTTTTTTATAAAGTTTTTCTTATTCGTAAAGGTTCGAGTTCAGCTCAGTTATATACCCAAAAATCGACCACATGTTTCAGGCACAGAAGATTAATCACTTATAAATAGTAATATATAATAATATAGAATAATAAAAATAATTGATGCGAGGCGAAGACGATGGATTAAAAAACCGTGTGTGCTGTCCAAATATATTTATTTATGTAATATCACAGGTTAGGCTTTGGTAAATCAACGACGAAGGTAGTAGGAGTAGGGAGAAGCGTATGTGTAGGCTGAGTAAGCTGCGTAAGGTGCGGAGTAAGCGGCGACGGGAGCGGGATAAGCGGAGTACGCGCTGTAAGCCACGGGCGCGGTATAGGCTGCTGCTACGGGCGCTGTGTACGCTGCGGCCACTGGAGCGGTATACGCTAATGGCACCACTGATGGTTTGGCTGCGGCGAGAGCCATGAAGCAAGCGAATACAAACTGTAAAATAATATTAAATTTGTATTAAATAATAATAGAATGTATTAATTAAAATACGAATACTATAGTAGTCACACGTAATCGCAAAATTAGTGAGTAAATGGTAGATATGTATTAAATACAAAAATGTAAGATGTGAATGCCCGTTTTTATGACTTCAGACATATAAATTAAAGAATCACAAAATAATTATTCTATAAGCGTAAAATTTTAAAAATAAATATTGATGATAACGAACTAACTAACACTTATAAACGATAATTGTTAGTTTTGACTTTTAGGTTTGTCTATGAATTAAAACCTAACTCAACAACTAAGCATTATATTTATCGCTATGTCGTCTACATACAGAATTTATCGAATTATTATGTAATTATAAATATTTGCACACCCTATAGTATATTCGGATCATTGCTCGATATTATGAGAAATTTACACGATAAAAGCCCATTCAAAAAGGTCCAAGAACCCTAGAACTTTAGTATTGTTTTACTCACTCGTTCGTAACAAAGTTTAAATAAACTTACCAGTTTGAACATTTTGTTTTCTTAGTTGAATGAAAGGACGAGAGTTGTCGTATGAATGATAGCTGTTGATGCGTATCGAATCATTTTATACCACCACAGTGTTGGAATCAACCTTGTCATACGCGCAAGGAATACCAAATGGAATCTCTACAAACCGAAAATTCAAATTAATGTTTACATTATTTCCTTGACTTGGATTCTATGATTGGAACATTGAATTAAATAATTAAAGGCCTTATTGCTGTACTTATTATAGAGTATTTTTTTAAATTATTTTATACATTAATTACAACTAATCTTGTCTATTGAAAATTAACACGATTATGATTTTAATGCATGATGTTCGTTATTATTTTATTCCTGCCTATACTATTTCTGTCTTTCTAGTCTTACCATGCGTGCCACCCATTTCAGTATTTTAGATGTTATTTGTGCCCCCTAAAATTTAGTTTCACTGTAGATCTTGTTTAATTAAAACTTATAAAAAATGTTTACTTCAACAATATCGAAAGAAAACAATTCAACTTCAACTTTCAATGTGTAAAAGCTATGTTAACCAAAGAAAATACTATATTCAACAATGTCGTTTCGACATGGATTAATTCAATAAATAATAAGGATAACCACTGAATGTGGTTTAAAGTATGTATTGCACAATTTCGTTAGCATAAGCAATTTCTGCAATTTTTGTTACATCATTGTTACGGGAAATTGTTACACATAATCTGTCGGAATATTAAAAAAGAACTTAAACCAGTAAGTGTAATAAACATAAGAACAAAAAACCCTGGAGACTTCAGTCAGACAGACAGAGAGGTTGGAGTGAGAGGAAGTGTAATTTATATTTGAGTCTATTTTCTATATGTCGCAGACTGACATCATGGAAAAAACTACTGGCATTGAAGATTTGTAAAATCTGTCTCCTTTGGAGCAGTTTAACAATTGTCTCTTTCGTTAATTTTTTGTATCCTTGTGCATCGACAAAACTTTTCTAATCTATACCGAACACGGCAATCTAATATCATAGTATGTTTTTATCAGATGACACTAAGTCCAATTTAAATTGATTTATCATATTATATAATTAAATTCGAAGTGTCAGAATAGTGAAGTATCAGAATTCTATGTTTATTTTTCTTTAGTTTACAATGTATACCATTAAAATGAAACGCAGCGTGTAATAGTCATCAGAGGAGATACTTTATGGGAAAAATTGTGTAAAAGTTGTTTTAAATTTTTTAATGCTAGCTTAGCTTACGCATCGAAGTAGATTTTTATTACCTATGACATATATGGTTATTAAGATCATCACATTATTAAGTTACGGTTGTTAGCACTTAATCATCTGATTTAATTGTAAAAATATGTTTTGTATAAATTCCTTGACGATAAAAAGTACTTCCATAACTTAATGCAATTTTACACAGACGTCATGCTGCTAAAAAGGGTAAGACTTATTTATCTAAATATAACATATTTATGAATTATTTATTACTTCGACTTAGCTGATAACACTGAGAGTCCTGGGTTCGTTTTCCGGCGAAATAATAAATTCTTTGAATTGTAATGGTCAGTCTGCATAAACCAACTTCAAATTTGTGCTACAACCCTGGGTCAAGCCTAGATTATTATTGTGAGTGTTTATTATTTTGCCTAAAACGCAATTCGGAGAGCCTTTCGTGTATCAAACAAATCTTTTTGGCTTTAAGACGTTCCAGATATTTGGAAAAGTGAAGATTATAGATGATTAATAGAATTGTGATATTCCCCATTATATGGGCTTCTATTCTGATAGTCTTAATAGTGTATCTATTGAAACCTTTTTACATGAACATTACGTTAAAATATACCAAGAAATATTTGAACTATATAAAGACTAACCACGAACTAGTTCTCTGTAAGTTTAACCGTGTAATTAAAGGATTGTTGCTTTGATATTGCTACTCGATTGTGTGTTGCGTGGATCGGGTTAGCTCTGCCCCTTCTTATGTTCTCATGTCAGTTTTAGTTTTGTGTGTATCAAGTGTTTGATTGCCCTCATTTTAATGTGTGATATTTGTGAGCAGACATAACATAATATAAAACTTTAGCCCACGCTCTGTAAATAGATCACTAATTCGAACATTCCTTCAAGCCAAAGTGACCGCCTTTTTAAAATAAATTTAATTTTTCAGATTTTGTTCTTTCTTCTTGTGTCCTGCGTTAGCCTATCCGCTGGTATGCCGAGTCGTCACGTTCACATACAACGTCCAGTGCTTGTCGTGAGAAATCCACCACGTGTTTTCGTATATCCACGAAGAGGATAAAAATTTAAGCACTTTCCACCAATTAAATATAAATTTGAGTTTAAATTTTTAACTAAATGTTTTGAAGTAAGGAACTCATTTAAATTTTTAATGTCAATCGATCTTTGGTTCCAAACGTTTTATTATATCAAAAAATACTATGTACGGAAGATACATACAAACATTTCTATTTATATGGCAAGATCCGTTTGATAGTAACCAACTCTTTATCCAAAAAGCACATCGTAAACAAGGTAACGAACACGGGCATATCTTAAGTCTACGTCTACAATTACAACACTTAGTGTCACTAAAATAAAATCATAAAATGTCACAAACATGAAATCAAAGTCGAATCTTATAAAATAGGCGAAATTTTTGTTTCAAATTTACTTCACTTGACATATGAATGCACATTTAATGTATTCTTAGAATAAAAATAAATGAACACCGTTCAGAAATAAATTGTTTTAAATAGCGTCATATCTACAAAGCAAAAAGTATCCCTAAATTCCCTGGATTATTTCGTATTTAGACAGCAAACAAACATCACTCAACCTATTTATTTCGATGAAATCTATTCCGGGATATTCTATTTTTAGCTCAAATAATACAAATAAAAACGTAAGAACCATTTTATTAGCGAACATAATAACTGTAAGGGTAGTAGTTGTAATCATAGGTGGTTGCGTAGGTTGGGTATGAATAGTATGATGAGGAGTAGTCTACCGCGACAGGGGAACTGTAGGCGAGAGGATCTGAATATTCATACTCCACGATCAAAGGCTTTGCGGCCGACAAAGCCAGCAAGGCGGCGAAGAAAATCTGTAAGCAATTTATATGTTATAATGAAGTATTGTTGGTCAGCGTGAAGCATGCTCCGCTTCGTATATAGGACACAATGGTAAAGTAGTGAAGCTTATTTACTATCTTAAGTATAGGTCACAATATATACGAAATTCGTTGCAGTAATAAGAGGTTAGACTTTTTTCAAAGTCCATAATAGCATTACAATATTAAGTACTAAAATTGAAATAAAAACATTATTTATGCCGTTACTGACGTTATAAACAATTTCACTTTAGACTAGTTTGATGAATAGTGTTTATTTCATTTTAAGTATGTTTGCGTTACATACAATAAGGGTCTTTTCCTACAATTACTTTTTTACATTGCTTATAAAATATAAGTATTATATTAATTGCTATCTGCTTAAAATACAAGGTTAAACAATTTAAATAATTATTGAGATTTTAATGATAATGTATAATTATTCATTGATAAACAAAAAAGTATCTAAAAACGTAATGAGATATAGTATAATATTTAATATAATTCGTAGACTTAGTATAGTTAGATGGTTTACTGAACGCGATAATTAAGGAAGTTGGGCATAATAAAAAAAAATATAATGGGAATCGAAAAAATATTGAAAATATATTACCACGAATTTCAACATATCGAACTAATGCTAATCAAACTTTTCTTGATGTATGTGATCGATAAAAACATTGTCTATTTATATAGTTGAATTTAACGTACCCGGATAACTGGATGAATATCCTGTATGTGAAAATTAGAATTATTGTCACGTACAGCATTGGTCAGTTAAATTATAAAGTCATGGTTGATGCGACCATTGTTTGTACTCTAGCGTATGTTTTGAACGGCTTATTATCGCGATACACGACTAGCGTTTATAGTCGGAACCTGTGTATTCAACAATTATACTCATTTTTTAGAAAGTCAAAATACTAAATAAATGTAGTCATATGTTCGAACCTTGGCCTGCAATGAATTTCTGATTATCTATTAACCCATAATGAATGACCAAGAATAGGAGGGTAACACTGTTCAGAACAGGCCAGTTAGAAACATTGCTAATGAAAATTATTTTTGAATTTCAATTTTAGAACTCTTTGGTAAACTAATGTAGTATATTGCATTCATTTGTAACTTGTTTTTATGAATTGGTGGCAAATCTAAAACACTTGTTACATGTGAAAATAAAACTAGCGCGAGAAAATTTTCAGTCAATGATTTATTATGACTTTCGTTGTGGGCTTACTCAAGAACAAAGCTATGATAGGTTGCGATTAGAATTAATTCTTAATGAAGCCCTATCTCGTGCCATTATTTACAATTGGTTTAACGAGTTTAAACGTGGATGTAGCAATCTCAAGAATGATCCGCGTGAGGGACGTCCATTAACAGCGACTACTGAAGATAACATCAGTGCTGTGTGACGCTTAGCGGAAGATAAGAGAGTGATTGGTATGAGTCAAGTTCAAAAAATATTACACGAACATCAGGCATCAGGAAGCTTTGTACCAGATGGATTCCCCATACTTTAACTGACGACCAGAAATACCTTCGCATGGACTAGTGAATATTTGACTATGGAAGGTGTCGAGATAATGAGTCATCCGCCATACAGACCTGACCTGGCGCCCTGTGACTTTCATTTATACTCAAGAACTAGAGATAAAATTCGAGGTATTCGCATTACGAGCCCTAAATATGCGGTGAAAGCATACGAAAATGTCATAGAAGAGATCCCTAAGGAAGAATGGGCCCACTGTTTTCTCGGTGGTTCCATCGACTGCGACGATGTGTAGAGAGGAACGGAGATGTCTATGAAAAACAATAAAAGTATTAGCAACTTTCTACATGAAGCCGTTTTTATTTTCTAAACATTTTTAGACCTACGAAACAGATACAGAACCTGAGTTCGGTAACCCAATAGTACATAAATACTTACTTTTATATAAAAACAAAAATTAAGTCGACTAATACGGTAAGGTGGAATTAAAATGAAAAAGGAAGTCATTATTACAAAAAACATTATTATATAACTGTGTATTAAAATTAGCCCTTCCTACTTGTGATTATTTATTCATACGGCTTTACATGGAAAATTAACGCATAGTATTCTAATACGATGTACAATCTCCGCTTTGTTTAACGGAATTCATGTAGACCAGATAAAGCGATATTGATATTGCTGGTATGCGTAGTTGATAGATCTCTTGGCAATTATGTTCAAGATTGAATATTTCTGATGAATAAGATATTTAATTGAATAAAGAATGGGAAGAAGAAGAACAGAAGAATGAGAATATATATATATAGTATCCTGTTTATAAGAACAGTTATTTAAAAAGTTATTTATAACGACAAAAAGTCCCTTTTAGGGAATTAGGAATTTAGGAATCTTATAATTCACACCGGTTCCTAAAATAGATTAGATTAGATTCAACGACACAAACAAATTCTACAGCTTAAAATCGTAGTATAGAATTTCTTACCAGTGTTTCTCCTTTACTATAGAATTAATATAGATTTAAAATTGAATAATTAATTATTTGTGAGAGTTAATAGTGACTATACATAGAGCTTACATCCATTGTATGCATATAAAATTAGGACATAAGCTAGTGAAAGAAGTTAGTAAGCTTAAATGGTCTTAATCCTTGGGATTGATTCCAGTTCAAACAGTTTATATAACTCAAACCTTAGCGACTAAAAAGAGTGGCTCAGAGTTTCTTGCCAGTTCTTCTTGCCCGCTCTACGCCCTTAACTTGCGAAATGGTAGTAAATGTAGAGTTAGAATCAATTTAACTTATTTTCTGATGTTCATAAGAATAATTGTTTACCTATATGAATAAAGTTATTTTGAGTTTAAAAGCGTTACTTTCACGTTAATCACTATAAATATATTAGTCCCCTAACAAAAATTCATAGTTATTTCATATTAATTACTCCAAAACGGGGCATTAATATTTTCTACCTACCCCTGTATACTGAGTTTTTACATTGTTTCTTAGCTTTTTCTACTAAACTACATACGTTTGGCCGCAATATTACCTGATGAAGTAGCTATACAGCCCAACCCGGGTATGTTCTGCCTATTTATTTGTCGCTTCAATGAACACATGTTATATCTTTATGAAAGATTGAAGGTGTAAAAAAGTTTTACGACTTCGCCGTTTTACTAATTTTAGTGTATTTTTGTGTTAATGTGTAAATAAATAGTTAAAATGCTTCATTAGTATCATAATTCTTGCATTTTTATAATCCTCTTTACGAATTTATTTATTAAGAATAAATAAATAAATTCAACAAACTAGCATGTCTATAAAACAAGGTTTTATTTGTACAAGGGGTGATAAGTTTACGTAAAAGGCTCACCCTCTTCATATTCCAAACGTGTAAGCAAGGACGTTTCTTCATAGCGGTAAAGTATAAAAACTGTGATGTATGCAAACACAGTATCACTCGCAAGTCGATTGTCCTTCTTTACATTACTCAAACAAATCAAACTTAACAAAATGTTCAAGCTGGTAAGTCGACTATTTAATTTAATTATTGAATATAGTTTTAATACAAAGTTAAAATTAACGGACTAAACTGGTAATATAGTGCTAGTAGTAGTAGTAACAGAATTTGTAGTGTATCACAGTAACGAGTTTGGTAAATCCATTATTCTTCACAGATCATTAATTTTTTTTATTTTGTGTTACAGTTCGTATTCGCCTGCTTCATGGCTCTCGCCGCCGCCAAGCCATCAGTGGTGCCACTAGCGTACACCGCTCCAGTGGCCGCAGCGTACACAGCGCCCGTAGCAGCAGCCTACACCGCGCCCGTGGCTTACAGCGCGTACTCCGCTTATCCCGCTCCCGTTGCCGCTTACTCCGCACCTTACGCAGCTTACTCCGCCTACACATACGCTTCTCCCTACTCCTACTACCTTCGTCGTTGATTTACAAAAGCCCAACCTGTGAGACTACGTAAATAAATATTGTTTAAAAGCATTTATTGATTTGATTTGATGAAATATTCGCCTCACCTCACCACATTACCGGCAAAAAAAATTTTTTCGTTTAAAAGGAATTAATAATCATAGCGTAGTCTAGACCTTACTTGTTTACTTCTAGAAACCTTTACATAATTTGTATTCTAGGTCGTCTTGGTCTAAACTAAAAAAAACGCTACAAACTAATAAAAACATTGCAAATCTATTATCCTTTGTTGTTTATATTGTTGATTTACACCCAAAGGTAATTTTACCTACCTACTGAATATGTAGGGTATATAATCTTAGGAAATTTCATAATTATAGTTGTATAGAGGTAACTCAACTTTAAAATAAATCATCGGCTACGAAGCATTATTATGAGCAAGTAATGATGAATCTTTTCGGTCAAATCCAAAAGGTTGAATGAACTTGCTAAAGAATTTTTCCTTTATGATAAATAGTCCGACTTTAATAGATACTGTTGCTACGCAAATTGATATAAATGGGAATTTTTCACAATACGCACTTTATACCATTATTTGTCGTTTAGTGAATAAATCTATGCTTAGAATATTTCAGATGGAGTTTCGTTGAACTTTTTAAAATGTATTGTTGTTAATTTTTTAAAATCGATTTCATTCATATCTTACTGCACTAGATTGACCTCAAAATGGAAGGATGCATGGACGCCAAAGTGAATTTTACTTAATATGACAGATTTCCATACAACTTGCTTTATGTTGAATTTACTAAAAGATTTTAAACCTAGAAGTGAGTGTAACACTGGTAATCAGGTACTCGGTTACAAAACAGAAACAATTGGTTTCGCCCGCCAATCCATGGCCTTCACGTCTAGTGCATTAAGACGTCGAAACGTAGACCTATCGCTGTTTCAAATTTCTAACCCCTGTGATTCAGGCTAATGAACTAGTCAGAGTGAAATGTTTTATGTAAAAAGCAATACTAGGATCTTATACACGTAGAGGTAGAACCAAAGATGATATCACGGTTCTGTGCTTTATGTCGAATATCCATTTAGTCCGCCTGGACAAGTAACGACACAAATGGAAAAACTTATTGGGGCACCACAACTGGGGTTCAAACTTACGATATCAAGAGATTCCTGAACGAGAAAGTTTACATACAAGTTTTTGTAATCAGATATCAGTTTTATAAAAGAATTAAAATGAATATATAAATGCGATTTGGGCTCAATTGCAATTTACCTTTTTCTGGTTCAAGACATTTTTTTTAATATACCACTTATACAAGTAACAATCGCAAGTAGGAGTTTGTACTAACTCAAACTTTTCGAAGTTCTGTCACAAACATTGATACAAAAATATAGTAATAACGTATATATTGTATCATACAATTAATTGTTTTACAAATTTCTACAATAAATCAATAATGGGCTTCACTCATCTTTTGTTGCTGTCACCAGCAACACACTGATATACAGTGAACACATACTATTTTAGAGTGACAGCTATTTACACTGACCAATACAAAAATTGTTAACAATTATAATTTAAAAAATGTGTGCGTTTACCAGTGTACACACGTAGGAAGTGAAACTTAAGACCTTATTTTTAGAAAAATGATCTCCTATTTGCAACTTTACAGAAATTTGTTAAATCATATCTAATTTAACTTAAATTAGATAAAGTTTAACAAAAGGCTTTTATTGTCATACATGAATACAAATAATGCAATTATTTCATTTTACCTTATTACTACTAAGATTATTACAGAATTTCATAAATGTAATAGAATTATTACTATCATTGTTAAACGACATGCTATCCCTACTCCGCTGGAGAAAGTACTCTTCGAATCAACCGTGGTAGGGACAAGAAAAAGATGACGCGTAACCGAAAAATGTGACGCGTAACCGAAAAATGTGACGGTAAAGTTATTTACAAAAACACAATAAAAAATTCTAGTTACAAACAATCCCACATAGAATATTATATATGTGACAATGCAACTACCTGACTAATGCAACCCGGCCGAATGACATTCCAAATATTCCAGTAAACTAATAATAATATACTAATTTATTGCTACTAGATTAATGACTTGAATTAATGGCTTTTGGTACTAAGGGTGCAGGTTGCGAAGTCGTAATTTAATATAGAATTTCCTTTTACTATTGAGACTTCAACTTTTCCTTTTACCCTAACGTGATTCTCATGATAATTCCGTGTTAGCTTCAGTGCGCGATTGGCCTTCTAGCTATGTATATAATTAGCTTTGAAGACTTATTTGATATCATTCAGCTCTGAAGCAGCAACTTGATAACACAATCAAAATGTTCAAACTGGTATGTATAATTTTAATTAAATAATCTTCCTATTTTCTTCTATATTTGGTTAAATTTTTAATTTTGGTAAGATTTTTAAGGGAATTAACGTATTTTTTTTCTTTACAGTTCGTATTCGCCTGCTTCCTGGCCTTCGCTGCCGCTAAGCCCAGCGTATTTCCCGTGGCATACACGGCAGCAGCGTACACCGCTCCCGTCGCAGCGGCATATACAGCCCCCGTAGCGTACTCGGCCTATACCGCTCCTGTCGCTTACTCGGCTTATTCTACTTATGGATACGCTTCTCCATACGCCGCTGCTTATTATGTGCGCTGAAAGACATATATTATTGATTGATGGATTAGTTTAAACGATAAATAAATTATTTTCACAGGAACTGGTTATTTTTATAAAATTGTATTCCATAATATCAAATATTTAAAAATACCATGTGAATATTGGTTTGAAGCTTAATGAAGCTTTTTTGTTAATCAATAACAGAGTTGATAATTTTCACTGTAAGATCCATTATATCTTGGTATTCTATAATTTGAATAAACATGTTATGTACATGACTAGACCGATATTATACAAATAATATTTCATACAAACAGGTGCTTGGTTATTTTGACAGGATACAACCGGATTGTCCCTACAAACTGAGGCTATGATTTGAGAACTGATTTTTAAATATTGTTCGTACTTGTTATTCTCAGGAAAAAATAAGCTAATGGTTGTTTTACCCAAGTATGTTTTACGGTGAAATTATCGTGAAAGTGTTATAAGAATGTATCATAATTTACGCACTAAGCTAAGGAATTATTTAATTTTTACTTTAGAAATAACAGATTTACAATGCACGTCTGACATAAACACATTACAAATTTTATTTAGTTTTTTTAAAACAAAAACTTTTTTAAAAATAAAATATTCTGCTTAGTTGTTATCACTTTGGGATATATGGTTTACATTTTTAGATATTTTTTAATTTGTAATAAATTTTTATGCTGCAATGCTTGGTCAGACTTCTTTGACCATCGATTTTGGTCTCAGACGCGTTATTTTTCTCTAACTGTACGTTGAAACAGCACATACTACACATATAACAACAGCACATCGCATGTACAAAATTCCTTAAACCTTAATTAATATTGGGCGTATTTGGACGCCTAAGCTATGAATACAAGGATTTTATATTGAGTTATTCTTAATAATAATAAACTTAACTTGCTAAAATTCTAAAATGGTATTGAAATTCTCGGATTAAAGAGAAAAAAGATTTTTTTGACTAAGTCACAAGATTCTTGGATTACCAAATTTCTTCACTCCGTAATAAAAAAAAAACTCTGCTTGGATCAATTAATTGTCAATACGCTTAGCGGTTATAAAATCAATAAGACGATATATACGTAAATCAATAACTAGAGAATAGACTAAAGAATTTACATTATTATTTCATAGCATTAAAATGCTTTCTTGCCAAAAAGATTACACCATAAAATACGTATGAACTAACAAATGTATTTTCTCTCGTGACTTATTTTTGATCGCCACTAAATCAACTTTACTGTAAGACATAAACGTACGTAGAACGGTGTTTGTTTCTAAATTGACCGTGATTTTTCGATGTAACAAATAAGAAAACAGTGGTTACGAACCAACAAGACTTCGTCAACGCTGAATAAGGCCAATCTATCCAAATTAATTAACACACTTTCATATTTTCGACATTGGCATGGGGTCCAATCGCCAATGTATAGGTTTTTTTAATAGAATAGGCAGACAGGCATGAGCCTCACCTGGGGAATGCAATCCCAAGGAAGACCCCAATAGGAGCAGATAAAGTTGCAGTTGTATCAGAAAAGTTAATCTCTTCGATGAACAAGGTTGGCATATTTCAAAATTCCTATAATTATAAAGATGACTTTGTAAAGTTGAAAGGCGACGATTATTTTGAATTTAATGAAAGCAATTAAAAATATAATCAAACGATTATTTAGTCAGTTACCCAGTTTTTAATGCCTCTACTGCTTGTTATGAGATTAACACCACAATAGAAAACTAATATGGATTTACTGAATGATTGAAGAGGATTATACTATGCTGATATTAAAACAACGCGATTTTTTCAGAGAAGAGACTCAGAGCAGTTAAAAGTCTTTCGCTTGTTTCTGATATAGATTATATAGATTAGAGCCGCTCATAAGAAAAATATGAATCTTTACGTGTATGGGGGAGCAAGGACTTAGTTTTTACCCTTGACATATTCACCTGGTGCCAACCAGTGTTGAATCTGAGAGCAGCTGCCCTCTCAGATTCAACACTGGCTACAGACCAACTGACATACGATGTCGTGTTCTGACGTTATATATATAAGTAATTCTGAAAATAACTCTTAATTCATTACTGTGAAGGCTTATAAATAATCACTTAGTAAAGAATAGGAATAGTTATAATAAATATGAGTTAAAATGCAATTTTTTCTTTGAAAATTTCGTACCTTATTTAACCTCATAAACACATCTTAGCAGTTTTCATTGTGTTTTCTATCATACCGAGATCTCGCGAAATTACTATTAAACCCACGAGATTGAATTTCCGAGCCTCATCTGACGTTACGTGATACCGTCCCGACACTTAAACTGCCAGAAGGCTCACAAGTGCGTTGTTGGCCTTTAAGGAATTAGATAGGAGGTAAGCACTTATCTTGAGGTACCCTTAAGTCGAATTGATTCGGAAATACTTCAGTAATCAGATGGTTCGACAAAGTGGCGTCGCGTGGAAAAAATGTCTTAAAAACGCTTAATTTTAGGCTATGGTCCCTGAAATTTAATATAAATAACAAACGATAAAGATATCATAAACTTCATTTATTAATCATTTGTATCGGTCCTATGTCATATCCTTTCAGCGAAGGTAGTAGGCAGCGGTGTATGGGGAAGCGTATGGAGAAGCGTAACCGTAGGCGGAGTAAGCGGAGTAGGCAACTGGAGCGGTGTAAGCCGAGTAAGCTACGGGAGCTGTGTACGCTGCCGCCACCGGAGCGGTGTACGCTGCTGCTGTGTATGCCACTGGCAACACGCTGGGCTTGGCGGCAGCGAAGACCAGGAAGCAGACGAATACGAACTGTAAAAGAAATTACTATTATTTATGTGACACAAAAATAACAAATTAACGAGCGCAGTCTTGATACAATATATCTCAAAGCTCGCAGACTTTTACTTAAATCATAAGGTTTAGTGATTAATTACCAGTTTGAACATTTTGGTGAAGTGATATCGAAGTTTGATACTCGAATGATTTTAGTTCGACTACTCCAACACTTTATAGTAGACGTCTTGAAGGCCAAAGCCACGATGTAGTAGAAGCATACGATATGCAGGCAAGGGTATATCTACAGCAATGGAAATGTAATCAATTCTAAACTTATAGTTACGGCCAAATTTTGTTACCAGTTCTAGTTCGTTTTCATACGCAATCCTTAAGGTTTATACTATAAATAAGCAAATACTACAAAGTTAAAGATTATTTAGTTGATAAATGGGCCTGGGACTAGTGCTAGACAGGCTACTTCTAATTAATTTGCGGTATTTGTTTTAAAATAAGAGTTGTTTGATGATTTGCGATTTTAAAAGAGCACCGAGAGTTTTTTACGCCGTCTTTTTCTCTCGGCCTACGTCCTCTGTCTTCTTTGCCGATAAGTACGGATGTCAACTTAAAATTTATGACGTGGAATACTTGTATCTTATATTCGATAAAAAACATATTTTATATTTATTTTTATAAAACTCTAAAAAATAGCATTTGCGCAAATAACAATAATAAAACTTGATTTAAAAAAAGGCGTTTCATTTATATCACAAGGATATCAAAACCCTTAGCTCTACATTAAATCGGCACATTGACCTCCATGTGTGCAACTAGTAACGTCTGTTGTACGCGGTGCACGCACGGTGTGACCCCTGACGCAACATGATCAAGCTCTGCATTTTTAGTTGGACGATATATACAATAGTGTAATACGAAAAGTTGTTTAGCTTTAAATATTGCAAAATGAATTCCAAAATCTTACCGACAATGTTTTTCGATGTAAAATGTTAATGTAAAAGAGACATCATTTATCTTAAATATAGCAATAAATAGTAAACAATACATTTGTCGATTTTCAGATTCCGTATATTTTTTTTAAATCTTTCATTTAAGTCTCTCATTGGTATTTCCATTTCATGATCTGGTACCCAAGCAATTAGAAAAGTACAAACAAAAACTAAGTTAAGCACTTTTTATCATTAGAAGTATATAACCTAATCTAGCTTCTACCGAGTAGTTGTTATGAGTATCTCTTTTTACTAAATTTACTCGCTATAAATAGTATATGTCTATTCCTAAATACACAGTGTGTACACAATGCTAAACTACATATCAAACATCGAAATTTACAATATATATTTTTTAATTTTATGGCTAAAGACAAACACTGAGTTCGCGTCTAGATATATATCATCTCGTCTCCTTATTACAATAATATACTAATGTATAATCAAGTCGATTTTGAAAAAAACATATCGCCCTCATAAAAACCATACTTACGTGCCAACAATAAAGCAATGGTAAATAATTAATTTGCGAGTAGTTTCGAATAAAACCATCCAAGATCCTTGTCTTGAATGTGTAGCAGTTCGTTCAGTTAGCAAACCACCAAACCAAGAGCATGCTAATAATAACGTATTTCTTATTCTGGCTATTTAAACTGTAGACTATCGCATTCCAGTATCATTCACTTGACATCTCTACACGAAGACAAACAAAAAAAATATGTTCAAGCAAGTAAGTAAAAAAACTATATGTATGGGTCAAAATCACCAAGGTGACAAATTTGGAAATAGAAAGCTTTGTAAAAACTATTACGTCTCGGAAATCTAAAAAATATCTTGCAATATAAATATAACTACCGATAATTGTGCTCTAACAGAAGCGCGCAAAATATTAACATTTTAATTAGTTATTCAGGATTTTAAAGAGACGTTGTGTTGAAGTGATGTTGTAATACTGTGTACAACATCATTTAGGGAACGTATTTTAAAAATCAAATATTTATGTTAAATATATTAATTTGAGAAAGCTTAATTTGGAAAAGGGTACTAAAATAATTATTAAACAAAGTATATTCAAATCTATAGTCCACCTTGTCTTATTTTCTCCCATATACATATGTAGATTATCACAACAATTTTCTAAGAAAAAAATTACTGTTATAGATTATCTTCGTGACCCTGCTCGCTGTCGCAGCAGCTAAGCCCGGCATTCACTCCGTGGCTTACTCCGCTCCCGTGGTAGCAGCCCCCGTAGCGGCAGCCTACGCAGCTCCATTTGCGGCAGCCTATACTGCATACAGTGCTCCCGTTGCGGCCGCCTACACTGCACCGTTAGGAGCTGCTTACACTGCGCCAGTTGCGGCTGCATACCCTGCCCGAGTATCGGCTTATACCGCACCGGTAGCCGCTGCCTACACTGCACCAGTTGCCGCCGCCTACACCGCTCCAGTAGCCGCTGCCTATCCTGCCTATGCTTCTGCTTACACGGCTCCTTTTGCTGCATACAGAGCACCCGTGCTCCTGAAATGAGTCCCAAAAAAATAACGACTGATTAGACATGATTAAAGATATTAGCTAAATATCTTGTTTTGATCTTGACCTACAAAACCCGTTAAATCGAAACTCTAAGTACTGTAAAGTTTTCTGCTTAAACTTTGAAGTAAGTTGCTGTAAGCATCACTCAACGTGCTTAATATCCATCGATACGAAATAGTTTGAATAGATAATAAAGATAATATAGACTAGCATTAAATGCTTTCAAAGACTAGCTGACCCGACGAACTCCGTTCCACCTAACAGTTTAATAATATCGTGTTAACTTTCGTTAAACTTAATTTAGGATTTCATTAAGGTAATAGCAAAACAACGTTTTTTTCAAATACAGAAATATTTTTCCCATTTCGAAAGAAGAATGCCAGTTTTACACATTAAACCTCATTTCTATAGCGCCAATATTGTGCTACAGCATGTTAAAGCACTTTCTGATATACAACGTTTATTGTTTTGTTATCCGGCACAAGAACAAATAAAGCTGATAGTTTGTTGACACGTGAACATGCCACATACAATTAACCATGAGAAAAACATGCATTTTCTAGATATAGGCCAAAAACCCCCTAGGATTGCCTTGTGACTTATTAATCGTCATAGCGAATGTAAGACGGATCGGAAATTGAATTGGCTTATACTCAAAAGTTAAATTGGTTAGGACCATGGGAATATTCAGAAGGAGAACTTTGTCACCTTTGAATTTTTCTTTAAGTATCGTCGCGTGTATCACATCCGGTTGATAGTGGTAGGTTTCTTTTGTATGCGTAGTTTAGTTAACAGATGGCACCACATGCCGTTTGCATTCGTAAAATTTTACTATTTATTTACACATTAAGAAAACAGTTTTTAAACGAATTAAAGCTACTGGTCACGGTGAATGACTACGCACGCTGAAAAGCACGCAAAACGTCTCAAACATTTAAAATAGTCTTCAGAAAATCATTATAAGTTTTTAATAATAATACATAGCTTTAATCCGTTTAAAAAGTGTTTTCTTATTTATTTATTGTTTTTCGATAAAATACCCGTGTTATAAGTGGTGTAACTAACACGACTTTGTTTGATATATTTAGATCTATTTGTTCATTTAACAGACCTCTGTTACACATCTATTATTAAACAAGTTGTCTATGTCTGTAATTGGAATAAACCGCATACGAATTTATTATTCATGCTATTTAATAAATAACACATCCTGCGTACTGAATATGACAATAGCTTTAAATATGGAATTAATGACATCATATATTGTTTCGAAGTTGGCTACCTCGGAGGTGACGTCATTGGTGTCCCCCACAATCGAGATGGCCCGATAACTCATTTAAGCATAGTTAATGTGACATTCAGGGGGACATTGCTGTGTTAGTAACCTAAAATATCTTAACCAACCCTTTGATCTACGGAATATCAAATATCAAAGGTTATACCGAGACGTAAAGTAAGCTTTGAAGATCAGTATGTTATGTTAAAAAGATAGGGTATAACTTGGTATTGGCTTCTATTACTAAATAATCAACCGAAATTGTTCCAAATCAAAAAAATAATACTACTTCAAAAGTAAACATTATTTATTCATTGATAACACAATATACATAAAATTACTATACAAATGAAAGGCATTGCTCTTAGAGTTGCAAATAAAATGCATTAGTTTAAAACATATTGAGATAGCATTGGAAATAGTTATTGTTATTACATTCATTTCTAAAATAGGTACTCGACTGATATTGGATTTCTTAAGTTTATAAGCTAAGGCTGTATTTTATCTCATTTAGTCTCAATTTTCAATTGCGTCAAAGGACTTTAGACTCACTTTTCAAAGCTTTGACGTTACGTAATTTGTTATGAATTCTATGTTGAAACTCAAGACGCTCTAAATGTAGATCCTTAATTTCAAGATGTTAGAGTTAATACAATATACATTTTATATTTTTATACAAATTTAAAAACTATGTAAAATAAATCACGTTTAAGTAGGAAGTTTTTGTAGTCATTTTGCCTTGTTTTTTTTTATTCGTAACAGGTCCGTGATTCAGTAGCAAGCTTAAGAAAATATTAATGTAAAAAATAAGAAATAGTATTCAATGATTATTTAAAACAGGAGTTAAATAATTAAGTTTTTAACCGACTCAAAAAAATCAATGTATCATGTTCATGTCTCAACCTATACTTCACTGACCCGCTGCACACATCATTTAATTAAATTCCGAGACAGTCATATATATATACATAATACTCCATTATAGTTTAATTTTTACTGAGATAAAATTAAGAATATTTAAAAAATTAAAAAATGTATAGGTACGATACAATAACACATATAAAGATTTAAAAGCCTTATGTTAAAAAGTGGTTCCCGTAAAACGGGTTTTTAATCAAAAACATTGTAACAATAATAACTAATACACGTTTATATTTCTTTTACGTTTGTAAAACATATCTTAATGTTATGTAAACAATAAGACCAAGTTCAAGGTCTTATTTTGTGTCCTCAGGTCCATCATCGGTTAAGGATGTACATTTAATTTGAATGCGACCACGTACACATCGAATGTTCTATACGAATCCTTATAGTATGATTTGATATTCTACAGGCTGTTCAATATAAAAATATATCATTTCAACGTTTGGTATTTGGACGACGGAACATTATGGGATGAGGATACTGTGTTTTCGGTTTTTTTTTAGTCAAAAATAAATTTGAAGCCATCTTCTATACATAGTTCAGTAAATCTCATAAGCGAAACTTTAAGGTCGTCCCCTTAATACTTTGAGAATGCTGGCTTTGAAGAGGCTAGAAACGCTTTCTTAATTGCAGGCCCAGGTCCAAATTTTCCATTTTCTCTAAATTTACCGAGGAGTCCCTGCTCCTCGGTAAATTATTGCAAATTGACTTATAACAATCTTTTCAGCTGTAGTACAGGATCGGCGCGTGATGATTCGGTCCTGGGTATACATTAGGCCGGCTACTGGCTTCACGCTTACCCTTCGACAAACATAGAAACATTTCTTGAGCCTAACACGCTATGTATTGCAACCTGTCTACGGCTTGGAGGTCCGGTCGGACGAGCTAGGACATCACGGACTGTCGTGCCAAAAAAGTGCAGGCTGCTTCTTGAGACATGCCGCACTTAACGATATCATACGCTGGTCCCTTGCCACCGTCAGCGAACCAGGTTTACTTGAGCCGACTGGTATTACAAGAAATGATGGCAAGAGATCGGACGGTATAAGTTTGATTCCATGGAAAACGGGCCACGTGCTGGTATGGGATGCAACCTATTCAGACACGCCAACCACAGGGGCCAGCCCTTTCCATCTACATGAAACCAACAACAGAACTGGTGTGGCTTGTGAAGTGGCTGAAAAGCTAAAGCATGCAAATACAGGGGTCTAGGCTCCGAATATGATTTGTTCCATTCGGTGTTGAGCCCCGTGGTCCGTGGGGTAGGATAAGACTTTTTAAGGAAATAGCAAAATGGTTAATCGACATCTCAGGAGACCGAGGAGCTGGCAGCTACCTCGGACACAGAATTAGTCTAGCTATTCCAAGGGGGAACGCTGCCGGTATCTTCGGAACCTTGCCTAAAGGGACTTCGTTTAATAGTATATTTTAGCTATTATATTTTTAGGTAAATTATTATTTTTATTATATTAATTTATGTTAATTGTGGGATTACTTTATGTACGGTAATTATAACAAAAGTACATCAATATATCTGTTAAAACTACATCTTTTTTAAGGTTTTTAAATAACATCCTATATAGGAAGACAATGCTGCAGTGTAACTATATTCAAACCGCGTATACGTCCCGATAGTATGTCCTTGCGATGTAAAGCCAAGAATCGGGTGTCATCATTGTCCTGTATATATTAGTTGGATAAAACAGCAGGTAGTCAGTGTTCAGTGAACAATTAAACTAAACAAAACAAAATGTTCAAATACGTAAGTGCAAATTTATATTATTGTTAAATCTTTAAATATCAAAGTAATTGATCCGGTTTTTATGTGTTTTTTAATCTATTAATAATAATAATTTTATTTAAAAAAAAGTTTAATTAGTGGGTTCAAATGTCTGCTCAAATTTTGTAAGATGTTGTATCGTTCTATATAAATCGAAATTTATAAATTATGGCCTTAAAATGTTTTAATAATAATTAGGAAAAATTTCAATCACAAGAATTATAAATCGTGTGATATTGATGTTTCTATTAAACACAGAGATTATATTTTTATTAGTATTGTTAGCAATTACTATTGATAATTCTATAGATATGTCAAATATCTATACAATCCTACGGACTTATGCTATGAATTTTTCAATACATCGTGAAATCATTGTATATAAATTACAACATAATATAAATTCATGGATATTTTTTGAAGCCATCTAAATCTACTAGCGGCTTACAGCTAACTTATGCATATTAACGGCAAACTCTGATAATCCTTCTAATGACTATAAACCCATAGATTAATGCACAATGAACGTTGACTATTTGGTCTATACTGCGGTCATCTAAAATATTTGATGTAAAAGCTCAAAATCAAAGTGAGTGAAACAAACCAATAAAAAAATGTGTCGTATTTAAAATTGTTTTTAAAATATCATATTCATTATATCAGAAACTGTTTGACGAAATATTTATTTAGAAATGTTAAATAACAATGAATTATCGGTTAGATATGAAATACATCGATTCATTTTGTGTTTTTATTAAAGAAAAGGTCCCAAAAGTGCAAGAGCCTAACCCTTATGATATTGATCTTTTATGTACTAGCTCAAAACAAAAATTGGTTTCTCGGAAATCGAACTCATTTTTCGAGCCTAGTTCATTTTATTTAGTAATGTGTTATTTCAATTTCAGTTGGTCTTCCTCGCCCTGTTGGCTTTCGCCGCAGCCAAGCCCTTGGTGTACACATCTCCCATAGCTGCTGCTTACACTGCACCAGTTGCCGCTGCCTACACCGCTCCAGTAGCCTACTCCGCCTACTCAGCGTATGCCCCAGTGGCCTACTCCGCCTACTCCGCCTACCCCTACGCTGCACCATACTCTTATTACTATTGATCTTCCGATGACTCGATTTTGGACCTACGATGTTTACATTTGAATAAGGCAAAATAAATTATTACGCCAACTTTATTGTTTCTTCTTGAATCCTGATCTATGTAGGAATATGCATTAGACATATTATAGAGTGTATCACTTACCTAAGAAATGAAAACAATACGTTAATAACTATGTAATATAAAAAAATCGACCCAACGACCACAGGGATTATAGTCGCACACTGAAGGCACTAGACCAACACTGTTCAATAAGTATGAAATAGGTACAATATTAAGTGGGTTTTACTGTATATTTTTATGTGATATTATAGTTGGTATTCAGTCAATTACTAGACCCCAGATAGATCATAAAAAATAAGATATTTGCACTGTTTTAAGTACTGACTTGTTCTTTTTACAGCGTACATAAAATTTGACAGAAAGAAACAAAAGCGTTCTTTAAAATGGTACATGGCAATATTTTACTACTACGTAAAATACTGCATAACAACTAAGACTTGCATTGATTTGGATCGTCAATAAATTCCATTCATCGTTAATGTCTTCCTTTAATCCATATGTGTTAATACATCGTCTCGTAAGCGGCTAATCACGTAATCTGATTTTAAATTTTTGATGACATTTCAGTTTATATATTGAAAACTATCAAATAGATTAAAAACTCTTTCTATTCGCAAATCAAAGTTTCATATGAATCTTCAATTCAGATCCACGGTCGGAGGAGAAATGCTTCAAAACAAACAAACGTATTTGTCATCGTAATAATAACCTACTTCTTCAGTTCGGTAAGGAAAATAAATCTTTTTACAAAAACCAATGTAAATAACTTAGCACTATATAATTATAATTCCTATTGTATTTTAATTATATTACAAATGTCAATGATTTTCTATATCTATTTATGCAACTGATATATTATGTCCAACCTTGATTCGAGATTTTCTATTATATGAATAATCAATATATATAATAATAATGGAAATATATACATTAAAGTTATTTTACCAAAGTAATATTCAAGTAGTTTTTGCTAGGTACATTTTCAGTGTACCTTAAAATGTACAAAATATTTCAGAACATTAATTGCTCATCTTCGCTGTTCATAAATGCCATCAAAGATATGTTGCAGAAGAAATCTTTAAATTGTCCCAATGAATCTGTTCTCTAAAACACTACTTATATTTTAACTTATAATTAGTTGCAGACATTAATTGCATAAGAATTAAGTATTTTTCTAATTAAATAACAAATAATTTAATATATAAAAAGTAATTGATTATTGAATAGAAATTAGCATTACTTTATACCTTGGCTAGACGAGCGTGTGATTCCCACGCGTATTGTCACTGAACAATCCTATCTAAGCCATTATCTTCCTACAGTTGTAGGCATCTGCGAGACAAGGTCACGAACGAAAAGATGATTTCAGATGCTTTAGTTCAGCCATATTATATTATACATTCTTTTGTTTACGGGAAACCCATTCAGGAAGACCTTGGGCATTCAACTTAAATCGCAACTCCAAAAGACACTGATGTATTCATAATTTTGTTACTGTTTAGCCGGTCCGAAATATATAAGCTTCAAAAAATTCATGGTGTTCAGTTGTCCATCGGAGGAGACAAGGACTAGTAAGAAATTACAATGAATTCTGTACTGGTAAGTAATATTGCATAGATTATATTTAGCGGTCATTTACTATCACTTACTGTGGCGATCATGATAAACTAACCGTAACAGGTTATATAATGCAGAAGTTTAATATCGGTATAACTTAGTATAATTGAAGGGCTTGTTTGTTTACCTTGTTAGTCGTTATCGTAACGTATACATGTTAGACGCAGACCTTGTTTTAGCATGAAAAATGCCTTTTAATATTTAACCATCATCTAAATGAGCTAAGTTCTTTCAACATCATGAAGAATATATTTAAAAATATATAATTGAAACAGACACAGAAATTCGTATTCCACATTAAATGTAACGGAAATCTCTTTTTCTTATCTTCCATAGACAATGACGCAATAAAGTGAAATTAAGATTCTATTTAAAGTTTTAACTTAATTATAATAAATAACTATAATAATTAATATAAAAATAATCATGCACTATTTCAAATTACGTAAATATCACTTCACAGATAACATTTGCCGTTATGATCTCTGCTGCAACGGCTGACCCAGCTGTTCTAATAAGCAATGGCTTACTGACTTCCCCATCAGCCGCATACATTGCCTCATCACCTTTGGTCTCGCCTGTCGGAGCACCTTTTGCATCTCTAAACTCACTCCCCGTGTCCGCACTACCGTACACGGCCGTATCTGACTACAGATATTCCTATGGTTCAGGCCTGAGTTATCAGGATTACGCGCCAGTTGCCCTATCTGGATCAGCTGTATCGCTTCCTTACACCTTGCCTTATGCCTACGCGGCTGACTGGTACTACCGGAAGTAACTAAGTAGACGTACAAAGCGATTTTAGTTACGATACTGTTGATTCCTTCCAAGGTTTGTTTGTTATGCGTATGTTAAATAAAGTGTTATTTTAATACAATGTTTTCTTCATAGCCCTGATAAATTTATTCATTCACAAAAATACATACACTATAAGATATACAACATTTATTTCTGCCATATAACACTTGCAACCAACAGTAAGATTAAAGAACGTATTAGGAGACTGGTTCCCAAACTAGGTAAGAACCTGTGATATGGATGAACAAGGCTGCCATTTCACGGCAAAGTCATCCGGACTGTATGTTCAGTCTGCGAATCATGTCGATAATGTCGGAGACAGCATTCAGTATATTCATCGTCTTTGCAAACGGGGATCTGTACAACAGACTGGTTCTGGGCTTTTGCCCTCGCACATATGCCGATATATTTTAATTTGAGTATTTAAGATTATGTTGAGACTATGCATAGAGGTTCTATATTCGAGTATTTGAGAAATATTGTTTCAGTTTGTTTGCTTTTAATTTAAATTAATTATAACTATAGGATATGTTGTTATTATTGATTGCACGCTGTAAAGCACGCGAAACGTCGAAAATTTTAAATTTAAAATTATGTAAATAATTATAAGTTTATAATAATAATATGTTGGATATGTTGGTTGTAATTTCAAAACCGTGCAATGATTAATTATAACATATAGCTAGTGGAGTCCGATAAAATCATTTAAATTTATTTAAAAGAAAGGATCCATAGCATTATTAAAAACAAAGGTTTTCATCCTAATGATCAGTTTTCGAAAGATTTGTTTTATAAAGTAACCTTTTTAGTAATACACATTTAAAAAGTACTTTATTATAATTTAGTAATGCCTTGTAACAACATAATTAATTCAGTTATTAATTTATTATTCGAAGATCTTTGTGTTACCGTGGTTACATATTTATACAAAAACGTCATTTAATAAAGCGTTAATTAATTCTTTTTTTGTTACTATACTTCCTGTTAATATAGTTAATATTATAAATTTACAATATTTCATAGAGAGGAATCTTAGGGCAGACTTGACCCTACCGACTTTAACAAATATATTTCGAGTTAATGTTTGAAAAGCGTTAACCGACCAATCATTTATTCATATAGATAACACAATGTACTTCTTTTGCTCCTAATTTTATATTTACTGCCAGTTCTCAAATCAAGGGCGTAGAACGGAAGAGAAGAACTGGCAATAAACTCGCCTTTGTTTTATTTCATAACGTTTGTAAGGAGCTGCAACCATTACACCATGTTCCACATGACATCTTAAGTAATAAATAATAATAAAATAAATTAAAAACAATGATTTGCCTCAGATTGTCTAAGATCCTCTACCAGCAGGCATGGTTAAATAGGAGCACGCACTTACATTCTCGTGGGAACAACGCGCAATTACATAGTTGAAATAACTAACATCACCGTATACACGAATTCAAGTACGACCAGTCACCACAAGTAGCACCCGTTCACGAGTATCACGCATGGCCAGCCATCCGCCCCCTCACCATATTTTAGGGAGAGAGACAACCCGACGCATGGAATTGCATATAAATGTATACGGTACACGAATTCAAGTACGACCAGTCACCACAAGTAGCACCCGTTCACGAGTATCACGCATGGCCAGCCATCGGCCCCCTCACCATATTTTAGGGAGAGAGACAACCCGAAAGATTTATATGCAATTCCATGCGTATTAGTATTAATTAAATTGTGTTAATATTTCTTGTCCGTCATTAAACTCCTCCTAAACGGCTGAATCGTTCTTTTTGTGTTGTGAAGTAAATCTTCAGGATCTCGGATTCAGCTTAGTATGGAAATCTACTCCACCTCTATATATTTAAATGTAATGTATGTAAATCATCTGATTCGGCCACGGCGACTAATCTACATGAAAATAAGCCTTAAATAAATAACTTAATGGCGCCCAATAGACGCTTCACGTGCAAGAGGCTGTTTAAACACCTCTTTAAGGGGAATTTATTTAGTAAATACAATCGTTTTGAAATATATATATATTGAAATAAAAACATATAAAAATTGAAGAATTTATTTATAGAGGCGAAACAAAGTCAGTTATCATGCTATTGGTCGTCGTGACAATTTACTAAGTATTACTATCGCTTCAAGTGCAGACTTTTAAATTTGTATATTTATCGTACAAAATAAGGGTTGTATGCGTAAGGGAATGTGTAAGCGGCTGGGACGTATCCGGTTCCGTAGAATGCGGGGAAGGCTGCCGGGCCGGTGTAGGCGACTACTTGTGGGTCAGGTTCCGGCTTTGGGCTGGCGAAAGCTACCGCCACAATAGCAAAGAATGCGAGCTAAAATAAAACATAAAAATGTATCATAGAGAGTTCATTATTTATCATTTATTTAGTCAAGGCACAATACAAAATTATTATATTTAACAAGCCGTATGCTAGTCTACCAACTAGACGGCCTAGTTGAACATCATAATCCATAATACTGATTTACGTAAAACAAATTTATTTTATAAAAGGTAGTTACTTGGGCATGATTAATTTCATATGCCAATATGAAATCTATTATTCATAATCTAACCTTTGTCTATAATAATTTTTTGAAACAAACTGCTAGAGATTTATAACAAACATATATGCCACAATACGAAAAAAATATGTTTTTCCAACATCGTGAACATAAGCAATTGCTATGTCATATCAAAATATATTTGGCGTAATCGAATGTGTTGTATTTTTAAGAAA
Organism: Pieris brassicae; assembly: GCF_905147105.1. NCBI lineage: Eukaryota > Metazoa > Arthropoda > Insecta > Lepidoptera > Pieridae > Pieris > Pieris brassicae. The sequence continues at coordinate 5,031,522 of NC_059669.1, forward strand.
AGATTTTCGTTTGAGTGTATAACGTTGACATACACTTGAAAATGAGTCTGAAGTGGTGAAGGGCGGACAGTCATATAAAAGTCACGAATTTATAAACCCCAGCTTTGATGTAGACATAATACGTGTTTCAAACAATTCTAGAATACAACATAGTAATTAAATTTACTCCAAGAACCACCTCTTATATAACTAGCCTGTTCGTAAGTTCTATTGCAAACTTAAAATATGGAATGGGGTGTTACAGAAAATAGGATTGCAGTGATCGCCTTGCACAAAGTCCGCCGGTCACATTCCAGACACTTCAAACGCTCGGTATCAGCCGTAAGGTCGTATATCGTGCTATCAACAGATACAACAACACTTCATTTTTATGTTATTATAAAACAAGACCTGAAGCTCGGTGCTTATCGTCTTTAAATCAATATTTACAATTAAAGAGGATCGATCAAAACGCCTTCTGTCGTGATAAAAATGTAATGATGTATATGATGTCGCAGATAAAAAGCACAGAAATTTCCTCCGATACCGATGAAAAAATTTTCACGATTGAAGAACATTACAATGAGCAAAATGATAAAGTGGACGCTCACAGTTTTAAAGAAGCTACTCAAGTGGTCGGAAAGACACAATGTGGTCATCATCCTGCGTCAGTGATGGTTTCGTGGGGCGTGTCAAGGAGTCACAAAACTACATTTTTGTGAGAAAGTGGCCATTTAGAATGGAATATTGTTTCATTTTTTTGTTGAGATTTAATAATTTTAATAATATTACATTACTTCATAAATTACTCGCAAGACATATAAAGGTCGAGAAAATAATAATCAGGCTCTGGAAAATTTAATTTGGAACAAAGAAAATTAACTTGGTATTGGCAATACCAACAATATATACGGGATAAGAAAGCCTATAAAATATAACTTCACTAAAGCAATTTGCATGACAGGGTTAAACAATAACCCTATTAGCTAAAATGCCGTAGACCTCATATGAATTACTAACAGTCTGTTCTGGCTTCACATGAAAGAACTTTTATTTTTAAAATATTTTAGAAATAAATATACCATATGTGAAAAGCAAAACGTAACATTTTAATGGTGAAAGAATTTTAGAATTCGGTTTAGTAGTTTTTTTTTAATTATTAACAAATAAATCTTTCCAGTAAATATAGTTTATACATAAATAAAGGATATACTTAGATTGAATTTTGTTTAAAATTATTTACGTGCAGAAATAAATGAATAAGTTAAAATATTACATAGTTACATATCAACGTTCCCAAACGCAAAAGGTTAAAATAAATAACGAAAATTAAAATAGACAAATATGGTTATATTACTAGTTGCTTTGAATTGTTTACGTTAGGCGTAAGTAATACATATATAGGTAATTGACGACTTGAATCGAAAATCGAGTAGAATACTACGAAAATTATTTCTATCTTATAACTCCGCAGGGCGCAATACGACTATTGACTCTAGTCAACTACAATTTAATTGGATAAAAAACTTACGAATCTGAAGAACATTTTGCTGGTCTCTTGGATGCGTTTTCTCAAGTGATATCGATTACACTATTGCTCTAGTTTATATACAATAAAACAAGACTGACCACGCCTCACGCACTTGTCTCCATAATTGATGTCCTTGATCTTCACAGGTAATGTATTCGATGGTTATGTCAATAATTACATCCGTATTAGGCGGCTTCAATTTGCAATAATCAAACCTTAGGGTTCCACAACTTTCTATATTGTTCAATTTATAGAATAACTTTTCTCTGATAATTTTGTAATGGTAGACACTTTGGGAAATAAAAATATAAAGAACAATACTGTTAACTCGCAATGTCACAGAGTAAAGAAAAGACAAAACAATGAATGACATTTAGAAGGCGCGAAATTTAAATAGATATATAACAGTCAAGATTATTAAAAGGACTTAAAAACAAAATAAGAAGAAGCTATTAACGCATCTACCAATTTTTTAAATACGAGTATGTGGCGTATCATTATTATATCTGTCTTAGCTTGTACGCATCACGTATTACATTAATTAATCTTTAGTCTGTTTAGTCAGTTACTAGCTATAGACTACTTAGAATTTCTACGTAAACAGATGAAAATTAATATATGTTTCCCAATTTTAATATTTGGATCCTTTTTTAAATTCTTTTACATACAGGAATTGTATATATACAGCAACGGGTCATTAGAGGTTTAAGTCTCGGTGATAAAATTGATTAATTGGTATGTATGTATAAGTTCATCTTCCGCATGTACGTGTGCAGCAATGAGGTTTCCCTCGCCCATCCTTGTTTCACGCAGAGAAATATAAATAGGAAACGGTCAAATACGTCCAACGTAAAATAAAATAAATAAAGAATAGTATAAAATAAAATAGATATACATCTGTATATGTTTAGAGTAGCCTTGTTATTGCCACGTCATGAAATGATCGAAACTGCGTTATGCCAACGACATAAACATATATAGTATCTCTAATAAATGCACATAATATTGAACATAAATATGTACTACAATACCAGCAGTATTCACGTGCAGAATAATTATCAGAATAACTCAGAAATGACTCTGTTGCAAATGAATTTCAATTGTTAATATTGCTGCATAAAAAGCATTTAATAATCCTGTTCTTTATTAAGAACCAAGCAGTGACGTTTTTTAAAGGAACCTAAAAAAATACATACAAAAAATTAATGATACGTTTAATATGTAACTACGCAGTTATCCTTCCGTCTATTTTATAATGTTTATCGCATTTGATAAAAAATATATAGTAAGTGTTTATTTCCACGAAGGAGAAGACATAATTTCATCAGGCAGGCATCAGGCGGTGCTCAGAATTATGTGCTTTACACTATACTGTTGATTCTTTCAAATAAAGTTAGTCGTCAAAATTAAATCTTTTAATAATCTTAGTGTATTAAACAAATCTAATTAAATTTAACGGAAACTATATTAACCGCATTTTCAAAAATTTCTTTCGTTTCCTCTGAGATAGATATATATAGATATTTATACTTTGTAATTAAATAAACAAAGTACCATTAAGTAATTATAGATGAGTAATTTTTAATCAAAATATAATATTTCCATTTGTTGTGCATAATTAAAGAAACACTACAGGTTTGGATTTGAATTTATTAAAAGATAATTCAGAAATGATACAACAATATTATTTTAATATTATTTATTAACGATATCATGACATACAATGTTCCATATGATTTTTTTAACATTATCAGGTATACACTGTAAATTCCCAAAACCAAATTTATTTATTAACACATCAACACATTACATACATACATCTTTTTGAATTGAACATGTCTGACGGGTTATAATAAAACTTTTCAATAAAAACAAAACGTCAATTCAATTGTTTCTTATCAAAAATCAGAATTCTTAAACCGACTTAGTATAAAGGTTTTGCTTAGTAAAATCCGTTGTAACCATTATAACTGTTATAGGGATAGCTACCATAACCACTGTAGCCGCTGTATGCTAATGGGTTTGAATAACCAGAGTAGCCTCCATAATAGCTTGGATATCCACCTGAGTAGGTATTATAATATCCGGAGTATAGCTGCTGAGGTCTAGCCATGGCGAAAGCCAAAACGGCGAATAGGATGACCTGTAAAATTAAATCAAGTACAGCATTCGTCCTAAATTAAATTAAAACTATACATCCAACAACGCCTATGAAAGAACTGATTTCATTGAATTTGCTATAAAAATGTAAAATATAGTATAAAAAGACTGAACATGCTACAATAAATTACAAAAAAGTACTTGGACTAATTTGATATAGTGTTTTTTACATTTCCTGTTTATTATTGTTATCATCAATTGGATCACTATAGCTTTTTACTATCTTACTTCAATCATGTACAATAAATAAACGGCTAAAATATTTCAAATTTTCCTTAGATAGAAAAATATATGTAAACGCCATTTCTATTATATTCAAATGATACAATACATAAAAAGGTTCGTATGGACCTTAAATTTTTCAAGTTCACCTGATTTCTATTAAATGATACATATATTTTTATTTATGACACAATAGATTATTTACAAAGAATATTTTGTATAACTCATCTGCTATTTTCGATGTTTCGCGAAAAATTGGGTTTTGGGGTTTCCTTTTATAATAAATTTCTTTATATAGTTCTATTGTTATTGTTAAAACTAGATTATAAATATCTTTTTAATAAAAATTATATTAAATATCTAATATCTCTCTAATATCACATACGTTCACGTGTGTTTATATATGAAATAAATAATAAAAGATTAATATACAGTATGAAAATTTTAAAGCTTCTTAAATATGAAAATATATTAAAAACTAAATCTGCATACTGAACTCTTAAAAAGCGTCCTTTTAAATGAGGTTGTAAATGATTAAGGATTTTATTTAAAACAATATTAATTAAAAATAATCTAGACCTTGTTCAAGTAAAATGTTTGAAGTAAATACTATAATAACCCTTACCAGCTTAGTAAACATCGTCTCAAATTTTAACAGTCAAATAAGTCTTCCAATCTCTCAGATCACAATGATACTGTTTTATTTTTACGAATTTAATAACATTTATACATAAATAAGTCCTTGAAATTAGTCGTTACGCTGAGGAAAAACAAAAGAACTCATTGGGAATCAATGTGAATTACGAGCACAAAAACAGTACGAGTGCTACATTTACAATTAGGTAAGCTTTGTTCAAAATAAAATGTGCTGAATTATAAACAGAGAGGAGACGTGTATGGTTCTGTCATTATCTTTATTTGCACATTAGGGCCTTAAAAGGTGACAATAATCATTAAAACTCTGTGAGAGACTATTTTCCAATTTTCCTGTAGCCGTGAATTCAACTCGTCGGAAAAGTAATTGTTGCTTTTGAGTCACGAATACGACATCCGGTCAAAGTCTAATTTGATTGTTCTATTTTTTTAGAGCTAAGAATCTATTGCATTATTATTTTTGTGTTTTTTTAAACTTAAAGCGCGCGATACGTATTTTTTCGGTATTTTGAGCAGTGTTGGCGTAGTGGCTTCAGCGTGCGACTCTCATCCGTAGGTTCGAACCCCGGTTGTGCACCAATGGACTTTCTTTCTATATGCGCATTTAACATTCGCTCGAACGGTGAAGGAAAACATCGTGAGGAAACCGGTTTGCCTTAGACCCAAAAAGTCGACGGCGTGCGTCAGGCACAAAAGGTTGATCACCCATTTGCCTATTAGATTAACAAATGATCATGAAACCGATAAAGAAATCTGAAGCCCAGACCTAATAAAGGTTGTAGGGCCATTGAATGTTTTAGGTATTTTGGGTAATCGGTTTAATTAATAATTAATCCTTGAGATAGAAAACAATGTACCACACATTAATTTAATGTCTTTAGATTTAAGTAATTGAATATTGGTGATGTGGCTCTTGAGACACTTATTTTTATGTTAGTGTTCATTTATAATTTTTAAACAATGAATTACAAAATCAAGAATGCGTTTAACCCTAGAAGGGAAAACTGCTTTATCCCTTGTGTTAGTCCCAGAAACGCCCTGTGTCATTTAAAGAGCCAGATGTAAACTGAAGTAGTTGCGCCACTGGATTATTCTGATCATTGTTAGATACAGGGTACAGGTAATCTAAATTCCGATCGAGATCATTATTTTTAATAATTTCAGCATTTTGTCACTGCAATGGTTTGGTGGCTAAAGGAGTTAGATACTTTGTATTAGTCGGTAGAAGCACGAACGCCTCAAACATTAGTTAGCTAAATAATATTTTTCTTATGAAGTTGCCTTAACACAATTACATATTTGAACTGTCAGTATACAAAATCCATGAAATCGATTCTACTACGTTGTACGTCAACTATTATGATGTTATGCTAATGTTGCGTACAGTGTTGTTATCTTAGGTGTTTTAATCAAACAATAGTACATTAATAGCTCGGAATTTAGGTGAGAGTAATAATGATAAATTTATTTAAAAATAATTGAAAAAATATGTGATGCTACACTCATTTATTCACTTTAAAAATCAACTCTTAAATAAATTCAATTGTAATTCCGACTGTAGCGGAATTTAGGATTATAATTTCGACCGTTTTTGTTCTCGCATGGCAATATTTGAATTTGATATTTTATTTATTTAATTGTCAACTAATTGTAGTTTTAATATAACTGAAATATTGCTTACGAAAACGTGAAAAGCAGTAAATTACACCTTAAAAGCTAACACAGCACGCAAAAACAGATTTAAATATAAAATATTTAAAAAATCCAGCTTAGTTACAAAGAAATAAGGAGATTTAAAAGTTTATATTGCAAGATTTGTAAGCTAAGAAGAATAGGACGAAATTGCGACAAGGGAAGAGGAAAAGTTATACATATCGCTCTTATTTTAAAATAGTTTTAGTAAGTTTTAGTCAATTATTGGAAATCATAGTCCGGCTTCAGAGCATCGTTCTTAATCACCATGGATTTTTATACAAAAGATATTGCGGAATCCATCTTTATTTGGTCCAATCTTTATAACTTTATTTATAATAAAAGATGTATATAAAAGTATTTGCACCCAAGGCACCCTAAACGTTTGGATAAATAAACGACTGCATATCTCAAATTCATACATAAAAAGACTAAAGGATTTTGTAAATAAATAAATCATTAGGTAACCAATAATTAGCCACATACAATTATAAGTATAAGTATTTATTAATATAGCCAGTAGTTAAAAACAAAATCAGTATTATTTTATTTTCTGCGCAGGAAGGTAGGATAAGGAAAGTAATCGGTAGGATATCCACCATATGAAAGAGGATAGAATGATGAAGAATACGGCGAGATAGCAGAAGGAACATTTCCAGGATACAAGTAGTCCAAGCCTGCTGTATATGTCAGATATTGAGGAGATGGAGCAGGTTTTGGAGCAGCCAGGGCTCCTGCCAGCATAGAGACAATTACAAACTGTAAGAAAAATATACCAATATTAAACATTTTGTTCGAAGAACAAAACATTATAAATGTTTCTCGGTGAATTATTTCTGTCCAGATAGACAGAAATAGAAATGTGAATATACTTATAATAAATAGGCAATTGAAATGATATTCGAAAACTTTAATTTTGTCAATTATACCACAGTGAAAATGTTACACAAAGTTTAATTATACAAGTCAAAAATGCAATGGCTACAAGCTTTTCGGTCTGGGCCTCAGATTTCTGTTCTGTTCCATTCGTTTCGTGATTATTTGTTTTTCTTTGAAAACTAGTCTTCAAAGACATTTGTTTTAGTACATGTCATAATATTTAACCCTGTCTGAACTAATAATATTCTATTATAGTTTAAATATAAAAATAGTGACCGAAACAAAAGTCTAGTCTTTGCTAGTCTATAACGGCCAGTAATTATAATGCATCGAATATTTATTGTATTCAATATAGTGATGTCAGTAGAATCGCTCTAAAAAAACTTTAATTAAAAACTCCTTTCATCATATATTTATAGTTTCAATAACCCCGTACCTATAGGAGCACGAGCTCGCAAAAAGATGCACGTGTAAGTCTAATGAAAAGACATCAACGCTACATTGTCAACAGAAACAGTTAAAATCTATGAAAATAAGTTTTGTATGGAATAAATGTGACCTAGGTCACTGGTTTTTATAGTATATTATTCTGACTTGTGATTTCTTCTGTACTTTTATTTTATAATGTTTTATTAACAATTATTTGAGTTATTATCATATTTTCTATACACATATTTTACAGTACATAACATGCCTTTCCTGAATTATTTTCAGGGCTGCCTTATATGTGAAAATAATAAATATATAAGGCCTGGTGTGCTGTAAATAATATTATGCAATGTCGGTAACATTGTACACGCTGCATCAACCCTACAACACAATTTTTCTCAAAATTAAAAATATAAAACCTCAATAATAAATTTGACTTACCAGTTTATAGAACATAGTTGAAGTATATGTATCAATGTACTAACGAATCTATCTTAATCTTAGGAATATATACATAAAAGTTGCCCTTGAACTTCAAAATACAATGAGACTCAATATGGTAACTAATAAAATCATAATGACAAATTACCGTCAACATTAGATGTACAACACATGCGACAACGCATTGAACAGCAAAATTGAAAAAAAACTGCCAACGCGAGGCTAATGATTCATGGTTTAACGTTCTAATCTGTCAAGGAAATATGACATTTAAGAAAGAAATATACTTCGGAAAAACGAAAAAGTATATAAAAATTTGGCTGTCAACCAAATTTCTCAATTGTGAAAAGATCCATGACTAAATATTTCAGGCTTAAGCTATTATTTTAATATTATTACTGGTAAAAATTATTCGCTTCTAACTAGCTTCATTCCTGCTCTATCAGAAACCGCGTTGAAAGATGTAAGGGTAAAATTTGAATTAAGCGCGATCTGTTGACTCCTGTCATCTCATATCCAATAAATTTTGGCATTGTTTACATAAGCGAGTCTTTTTCTGGTTTATATTCTTTTAATCTAGACTCTGAATATCAGCCTCAGCGTAGAGATGGTCGTGGCATTTTTATATCCTACGTAGAACGAATGGTATTTAATTTACAAAATCAAACGAAGATGACCTATCAAACTTCCGCGGCATTCAAACACTCGAATCCAAAAGGAATCACTTAAGGTAGCAAGCACGAATTTTCGTCTAAGAATATCGATATAGGCCGGTATATAATTATTACGTAGTACGAAGATAAATAGTACAATAAAAACAACGCTTAAGCATTTTAATTATCTTCGAACTAACTTCAAAACGCATATAACTTTGATATGCTAATATTTTAATAGAATGAGGCTCGATCGCAATTTTCCTTATGACGTAGTCTCCTGCGTTTAATACCAATAAGGCACTGCAGATTTTGTGAATTGTACGTGCCTCGTGTATCTATTGCCTAAAATAACATGACTAGTATGTTAATGCATGTCCATACACGTCCATACACTGTCATGAATAGAACCTAATCCGGTTCGGCAAATGTATTTGTCATGGTATTATGATTTTTTGCCTATGTTCCGGGATCGCGTGAACAATACTACAATATAATAATTATGTAACAGCGAAGTTAACATGAGATATATGATACGATTTTGGATTTTAAATTAATATTTTTATTGTAACTATAAAGTACATTCTAAGATCTTGTATAATTATGGGTAAGTTCGTTTTTCTAAAATATTAAATCTTCGTATTAAATTTATTTGGTGTTCATTAAATTTACACTGTGATCGTGTGGTTTAAACATAAACAGAACATGATGTGACGGTCTACGGTCACTAAATTAAACTTGGTTATAAATAAACACGCTCATGTATTCAGTGCAGGTTTCATAATGTTGTTCGGGTCTTTATGGACAAATATTCAAGTATCTCTTTAAATTATTATATTGTGTACCATTGGCTCGAAACAGCTATGTTCCCAAGCTTCTAAAAAATATTGTGGTTATATAATATAGATAAATTATAGAGATAAGAATTAATAACCTTCTGAAATCTTTAACGCATATCGGACAGTTATCTACACATAAGCAGCGACCCGTGTAATTTATAATTATCATATCTAACCTAAAAACTGTAGCCTATACAATTCGTGAAGGGCTTTGAAAAACCTTTAATTGTGTTTATCTTCGAGCATAGGGCGGCGAAACTACGAAAGCCTGACGGCAACTATTTTTTTACCCATTATTTGCAGTTTATTTCTCTTAATTTTATAAATTATAGATTGTGTAATTTATGTTAGAATATTAAAAGATGGTTATTTTCGTAGTGACCATAGAGGTAAGTGCAAAAGTATGAGCTTGTCAGATACGATTCCGGTAGAAGTACACTATTTAAAATAAATGTCAACGGCACATTTCGTTCGGTTTTGACATGTAAAATGTTTTTTAGCCATCATAATCAAGTATTTATTTATTTACAATTTTCTTAATCTATACAGTTATATTAAAAATAATTAATAAAGAGAAAATTAAAACAAATTTAAAAAGTGGTTTGGCTTTGATTAGTTGGCAACACTAGCTGCAACACATTTGATAAGCTTAAAACTGTAAATTGGTACTGAATTTTGTCGGATTTATGCATTTAACCTTACGCGATAGGTATGCTTTATTGCGTGTCAAACGTCGATAACTCTTTTAAATTCAAGATAAATTATTTATTTTTTACAGATACATAATTCGGAAAAAACTAAAACATATATTTAATCAATCAATTATAGGTACTTTCATTCTTTTTTTATAAACTGTATATTTTTCCTGTCGTCACAATTTACCTATTGTTATAATCAGTAAAACAAAGGCGTATTTTTAGGCCAAGAATTGCCAACAGTACGAGTGCCAGGTCAGTAAATTCTTTAACAATACGTTATGCTCGGAATATTGATTTAAGTTCACAGATTATTAAGAGATGATTATCACTACAAGAAATTCGCAATCTGCGTACATGAATATTTGAGGCGTAAATAAAACTGAATAAAGGTACTTATAATTTATATTACTTTCTTGATAGAAAAAAGATATAGCTACTTCTTTAATTGTAACAGTTAATCACTGTTTTTTAAACATCAACAAGAACATAACATTATATTTTATCGACATAATTCGTTGAAAAAATCAATGGCAATTTTCAAAATTAATTAATTTATATTTTAATTTTAAATTAAAATTATATTTTATTAAATATACATTTTTGCCTCCTTACAAACATGTTAATTATACAATTTTGTGTCCAGGACGTTCCTTACAATGTTCTCCGTAAGAGCAAGTTTATTGAACACAAAACGGTAAACACGTAGCCTAACCGGAGTTCGAACGGACGATATTATTGAAAAGTGCTTTACCACTACGCTAACATTACTTACTTCTCATCTTATTATTGAAATAAACAAGACTAATCAATGATTAATCAACTGCATTATCTGGTAATTAATAATTTAAACAGTGTTAAACTAATGCTAATCGTAAGCTTTTAATGAGATTTATTAAGCTTTGCTGGTTCACAATAAGCTTTGTTATATAATGCAATTTAATCAATAGAATAATGCTCCTATGACGTAATACTCGACGCAGGGTTATCTATTGCATAATTTCGTATGCACTAACCATTTAATATATCAATATTTTTAAGTAGAATTTGCTTTTGTGGTAAAACAATAGTTTTAGTAATATTAACCATAGTTACTTGATTGATTGATTTTTCTACAACAATCTATTGTTATTCTTTATTATTGTGTTATTTTTTGTTGCCCTACCGTCATGCTCTGAGGACTTGCGTTTGAATTACTGGTGTACCTAATTTTTAATCTATGATGATGGAAAACATAGTGATAAAATCGGCATTTCTCAAATTCAAAAAATGACGACTTGAGTCAAACCCAGAAGGCTGATAAACATCTTGTTGGGTCTTCACAGGATTATATCTATTTATTGGAACCAAATTTAAATGTTAAAACCACACTAACAATGATCTTAAAAGGCTTGATGATATTCATTATGGTACGATAATTTTATTTTATTTTTAGTGGCAACGCGATGAGAACGATACGGACAATGGTGTCTAAATACCTATTATGTTGTACTTTCGTCAAAACGGATTTAAATCCGATTACTTATCAAAAATATTAGTACATAACACTTTACTTTCCTACTTGTTATTTGACATTCTGCAAATTTACTAACAAAATCAATATCGGAACGGAACTTCATTAGTTGTATATGCATATTATCTAATTATTTTCATTTTTGTCATAACGTTCCATACTTAGACATAGAAGTGAAAGTCTTCTATTTTCTTATATAATGTGCTTTTACGTTAAATATTTCTCTCAACACAAAATATACAAAAGTTTGACGTGATACAGAGCCAAGCAAAATAATATAACAAATTCTTTACATACATAATATGTAACAAATACTATTACACTCTAAACTGTCATCGAAATACCGTCTAATGAACTTGACGTATTCGGTACGCTGTGTTATGTAATTGATTGGGCAGATGATTAATCTAATTAAGAACCTGTCCAAAACATTGACATAACATATTATGATCTATATTAGACTATTACATATAAACTACGTTTTAGAGGCTTCAAAATAGATTATTATGACACTAAAGCAATTGCCTTTTTCATGGATAAAGTTTTACTTTAAATTAATAACTAACAATAATTATAATTTTAAAACAACATATATTATAAATGTTAATATATATTTTGTATTTCAATAAACTTTTTTACTAAAACTGCTTATCGGTAATATTTCATAAAAACAGTAATACATTGTATACATTATATTAATTGTAAATAATACCAATATATGTGATTTTGTTTTGGTTTACTTACCGACAAAGCAACTAACACGGAATTGTTACAAAACCATTTTACTAAATATGGATATAATTTGAAATAAGTAAATATTATTTTTATAACTGTAATATCATCTTCTTTTCTGAGTAAAATTTCTTGCAATAATTTCATAATGCCTTACAAGAGCTAAGCCATCGCGCAGGCAATATTATATATAATCTATATCATACAAATATGATATCATAATAATAAAAGTTTTATTACCTTTTTTCACATGAGATATCAAGGTATATATTTTGTCGTCTTTTTTCTTAACAGGCAAGAATATGGTTAGACAAAGCTGTGTCCCTTTAATAAAATATTAAATAAACTTATCTCATATAGCTTAAAAATACAAATGTATGGATTCTAAAACTCTCCAAATAAATAAAAATTATATGAGGTAATTCTCTTCTGTATCAATGTTTTTCTTTATTCACATAATTATGCTGACACTGTTATAAAGACAAACTGTTATTAATATTAACAACATGTATAATATTACAAACACAATAATACATCCTATTCTATTTTCTATGGTGACTCCGATTTAGAATCTGACCTGTTATGAATTCCTTGTATGACGTACTTAAAATGGCCGGGACTTCATTGTTTATTGAATCATGTAACAACTACGCATCTGAAAATATGGTTATAGTTCAAGCTTGAAAATGTAATTACAAGCTTCAAAGCGTTAAATTTAAGAATAATTACAATAGTATTTTAGTAACAACATTTTTGTTCAATTAAGGTAGAATAAAAAACTTTCAAAGTCAATTCGTTTATTTACGTCACAGGAAAAGCACGTTTAGCACAATTAAGCTGTTTTCGGAGTTTTCCAACGATTCATACGTATATCCTTTTCCAAAAATAACAATTTGATGGCATTTTTAGCACACAACGGTTGTCGAAGTAAAATATCATTTTATAACATGTAATCGGAAATCTTTTTAAAAAATCAAGTGAATATACCAAAACACATTCTTATTTTAAGAGAACAAAAAACTTTCAACAAACAATTTCTGAACATTAATGTTTGTAAAATTATTGTTCAATAGAAATGTTAGGAACCGATATAAGTCATAAGGATCACGTGCTAAACATACGGGAATAAAGGATCCTGGTGACTCACGTGCTTAATATCACACGACACCTGTTAAAGATCAAAAGGGAAAATTAGTTGCACTTTGAAGTAAACTAACATGTGATTTCTAAATGTATTAGACGTATAGTAATATTAATAGTAGTGTTAAAAGTAGTTATTATCAGACTTCGGGCACGTAGATGCAAAGAGCTTAGTTTACGCATAAACATATTACATAGTGACAACTAATACTGGGAGTTTTACACCTTGTCTCCTGATCTACGCATTAAAATCTGTTACGTAGTTTAAAAGATCTAAGCGCAGACAGTGGTAGTTACTACGTAAAGACTGAATAATTACTTTAAGCGCGAGTGAAACTAACTTATTACTAAAATAATTATTGTTTAAACATTTTAACAATAATAATCGATTGGCTGACACATTTGTGCATATATTTTATTAATAATCTTTCTTCATTATTAATACTGGTACGGGCAATAATATGTTTGTAGTTGCAAAACTACGACACCGACATGGGACTTCTATAATAATTTTGGTACGCTTGCCATGCACACGAAATCTTTCTTACAATCCTTCTACAATTCCAAATCAAAACAAATCCTTCTTCTTCCTTATACAATTATCAAATAATATATCAATCGAAAAAGTCCAGTATAAGTATCAACCGATACCATTTTCTATTGTTGTGAAGTAACCCTCAATTGTACAATCATGCAGTGACTCTCTGATGAAGATAAAAAACCAGAAATCAAATCAAATAGGTCGCATGAAGTTGAAGAATAATGAAAATACTATTAAATTTTATTACATAGACACTTTACCGTGGCTTATTCAGAGAATTTAATGAAGCATCTTAACCTTTAAATATCACATTCGGATTGAGAAGCTAATGTTTTATGAGTAAACTTAAAAAGCTATTAAGAAAACTCTATGCTACATCCGTAAAGCAAATGCATATGTATGTGGGATAGATTTAAAATCATGTGGTGATTACAATTTTCCTCAACTAACTTTAAGCATTATTTGGAAAAAATAATTCTTACTGTGCAAATAAAAGCATCTGTTTAATTTTAAGTAATTTTACTATATCATATTTATTAATTACTTTAATGAAATATTCTCACTCGGCCCTGATACTTAGAACTGCGGTAAGTTTATAAAGCAAATAGATACATGATGTTGAAATGCATAATTGGTGCGAGATTTACTATACGCATGCGCCAATTTGTCTATATAAGCAAAAATCCCGGTTTCCAGACATCAGTTTACGACTTACAATCGTGAACAGCCCCTACGCTCGAAACTTAAATTGTTATCAACGATAACTGTGAAAGTTTTTAAAAGTACAAATCACATTTTCAATTCTATAATATCAATTATAACTTTGTCAAAATTCATCCGTTCTGTTTTTGCCTCACAAGTGCCACTTTTGACGGACTTATGAAAAATAAATTGGAAGGTGAATTTAAATCTAGTGAGAGGTTTACCGGAGATTTGTCGGTAAACGTAGTAAGACAAGCACCGAAATCTCGCCGCGAATCTATGGCCCCTAAGATTGTGGTGTGCCCTCCAGTTGAAGAAATGAATGAACCGGTGGCAGCACCTCGAGGATCCCGCCTGCTGAAAGCGTTGAGTCGGCGACTCTCTCGCCGCAACGCCGATGACGACTCCTTAGGAAGTTCCAGCAGCAACGAAAGTATGTCTTGTGATACTGGCCGAAGTGACGACCCTTCATCCTGCTCAACCAGTGACTCTGGCTGCGACGAATCTGACCGACGAAGACGTCACAGGTCAACAGTGTCGTTGAGGCGTGTTTTCCAAAATCTCAGTATATCAAGTCGGTCACAATCATCTTCACCAAGTGACCGCCACCGCCAGCCCAAGAAGCAAACCCAACCAAAACGAATTCTTCGACCCCCAGTTACCTACACATACGTACGAGGGCTATCCGGCTTACCAACACAGCGGGTGCCTCGTCATACAGTTTATTGCGCTTCCGTGGGTCTCAACCGATAAAGATGTAAAGCATCGATATGTGGATACCTAACAACAGGAATGGGAGATCAAGACTGTTACGTATAGATTTAGTCGTAAAAGGCTAGTACGTCGTATCATATCAGTAGATAGAATGGACTGACGAGCTCGACGAATGGAAAATTCAACATGGACCAAAAGCGGACACCGTTGTGTAGTACTCCTCTGAGGGGAGGCTGTTGAAACTTGTCTATTTAAGAAAAATCTATAAGACTGGACTGCGAAATCGCTGGGATAGCGATTTTCATTAACATTACTCCTATTGGCTCTACTTTTTAATCTTAAAAATATGAATCTAATCAATTATTATTTTTTACGGCAGTTAAGATAACTATTAACGGATTGCGGCTACAAATGTTTGTTGTATCTCTAAGTGAAGAATAGTGCCTTTCCACATATTGACGATTTTGATATGTATACCTAACGAGGCTTAAATATTACTCAGTCAAACCTTGCATTATATATTTATAAAGTAAATTTTCACAGATACACGACATGTTTTCATAGGATAACGTATTTTTCACAGTATTCACCACTGAGTTAGCTAAACCTATCTTGATCACAGATTGTTTCAAAACTGTTATTAGTATTTTAAAGAGTTTGCTCATTAATGTAAGAGTCTTAAATCAGTAGGAGTATTGTCTTTTTCGAATATTGAGATTGTATTTCTAGGCACTAATCGTATAGTGAGTATTAGATAGACTAAATATTAAAAATTATAGGCCATTTTTATGTAATTATAGGTTTGATATTAAATAAAAAATATTAAAAATTACATATTGTCTTACATATTTTACCCTACGCCTTCTTGATCATAAAACTCATAACATTTTTCTAAAGAGATCGATATATTTTTTTTATAATACAACTATCCGATTCATAATGGTATTTCTTATTATTTATTTTATAATTAAGACATTTAATGGTAGACAAAGCTTCATTAATAAAACAAGTTACTAAGGAACTTGTAAAAAAGTTTGACTCATTGTTTTGCTAATTATGCTAATTGCTATTTTCCACCACAAGAAAATTTACAAATTAACATTTCAAACCTTTTATTTAAATAAAGCTTTATTATACTATTGAAGCTGAATATTGAATATTATAAAGTTATTCAAAATGTTTTAAACACGTATTAGATATCGTTTCATTCCTAACGTAACATATAAAGGAGAAAGGCAATTCTATTACTAAAATTCAAAAGAATTGGCATCGAATCACTTTACTTCTCTGGGATTAGTAAGTGAACTCAATAATTTACATTTACGAGGACGAAGATTTTCGGAAATATACGGTTTATCATTACAAGTTAATCGATAGTTAACGTTTAAAATTAGTATTAATACGGGTAGTATGAGTAATGACCCAAGGTTTAACAAATGATCATAAAACAGATACAGGAATATGAGGCCAAGACCTAAAAAGGTTGTAATGCCATTGCTATATTTTTTTAATACCCAAGGACAACATAAAATCGTTTAAAAAATAATATTTACCCCACATTTTTACTCTTAATGTAAGAACATCCCCAAAGTCACTGGAAATGTCAGTGTCTATGGGCGGCGGTATCAGAAAAATTACGTACAGATATTTAATACAATAAAATGCTACGACATTGTATTTAAGCTTTTTCTGGATTCAATCATAAACGAGCGGAATAAAAAATCGTTTTTGTTCATAGAAATGTATTATTTGCCTACAGTACTTACTATCTTACATTCATTAGATTTTTATCTACATGGTCGTGGGTTCGTACCCCGGCTGTGCAACATACTTTATATATACCCATTTAACACTTACGCACTCGTTGACGGCGTGTGTCTGACACACATGACTGGTCATCTACTTCCCTATTAGAATAAAACAACTGATCGCGAAACAGATACACAAGTGGCCTAGACCTAAAAAGTTAATTTGAAAAAAATAATAATATAATTTATAACATTCATAAAATAAATAATTCCGAAAGAACGTAATTATGAATTTCAATAGATTCCTATTCACTGATGATATTTTGTCTTTATTCCAGTAGGATCTACTTATCCAAAAAAAAAGTTTCTTTATTACTGAAAAATAAAGTTATAAAATTACATAACTGTAGGGGCTCGCTTTAGAACTCATACGTAATAAAAGACCTCGAGCCCCCGAAGGTTGTTGGGTACGGGCAACACTCACACAATATAATAGAGTTGCAACACAGCCACACGACGGATTCTCCTCAACGAAGCACCTTCCATTGAACACTGCAAATGTGACCTGACAACAAGTTTTGCTCTCCCCATAAGGGTGTAGCATATCCCCAGAGCAGCACTAATAGGATGGTTGTACAACACTCTACGTCATTTGAACATAATTTTGGGTTAGTAGGTCATGAGAGGGGCCTGCAGTTGTAGTGAGGAAGGGGGTGTGATTTTTAAGCCCAGTGACGTCATAACGGAGCCTTGGACCCCTCCCTCTCAGAATGATGAATGAAAAGGTCGATAAAGATAAACTAATTTAACTGCAGTCCTATGACAGGTAACTAGTAGATTACCCAGGAATTGCGAGATTCTTTTTCAATGTCAATCTGTCAAATCAAATGTCTGTTTAGGCTTTTGAAGTTGCATTTAACTTTATTTAAAGTAATATATGCGGACATATTCTTAACAAAATGTATAATGAAGTTTAGAATAGAAAATATGACAAGTGACAACCTAACGACAGGCGGCAAGCATGCAAGAATTACATTCACTTAGCGAGAAAATTTAGAGTAGTTTAGTTATGTATATCGTGTTATGAAATTATTTCAAAATAAGCTATATAAAATAAAAATATTAGTTTCTAACACTATGTACAATTTAATATTTTTTACAAATGTGCAGATGAAGCTTTTTCCGTCTCTTCGAACAACATAAGATGCTTACGCTATACAAATGGTATATGTCAGGTATCCGAGTGTTAATTTGCTAGTAGCCCCTGAAAGACCTGCGTAATTGAAATATTTCCCGGCCTCCGACCAATTAATATATTAATTATAAGATTCACGTGACTACACTTTTCCAATTAAAACGATCACGTTAACAACAAAACAGTTTCAAAAGTAAAATATCTTAGAGGCTTGCTCAAGTTAATATTCAAATTTTAAGACATTATGTCATAGTTTTAATGTAAATATTTTTTTTATTCTAATTCTGTTAAATATAATTGATTGCTTTTGCACCGCTTCAATGTTGTATGTATTTTTTTTAATAATTGAACGAGTTTTACATTTTGACTCATTTAACATTTAGTTATTCCATGAACAGATACAGTTCTATGCTCTTTTTATTTATATAGGTTAGGGAATTTTTATATACAAATATTGTTCTTAGATTATTCCCTGCATTATAATATAGTACCTATCTGTGTGTTACCCTTTATTCTATATATATATATAAAATATATTTCTCTGAAATCATAACTTATTTTTGGTGTTTCCATGAACCGTTCTTAACGAAGCAATTCATATTTGTCTTATACCATTAGATAAAATCTTGATCGAATTAAACAATCCCTATTGACGTTCAAAACTCCTACGAAATTATAGTTTTCTTTTCCTATTAGACGGGAGGGAGGAAAATTAATTAATTAATTATTGAAACAATCTGCAAAATTTGTTAACATTAACCATATTTTTAATAGAATTTATAATTGAATGTACACATGAATTAAGTAATAAATATGACAGATGATTAAGTTATTATTTAGTATTTTCTTAAAACTAACTAGAGTAATTAACGTTCATTACTTTTAAAAGTTTACTTTAGAAGTGTTACTTCTTTTAGGAATGCCATACGCAATCCAAGGCCAATAAGACTTGATATTATTATGAGTTATGTAGTAGACTGTTGACTATGCTTACCGTCTCCACGTCAAGAGGGTTCAATTCTAAAAGAAAAAGAAATAAATGGGTCTGCCGTAACATTTCGGTGTATGCACTTTTATACATATATTTATTGTTACGAAAACATCTCATTAAAATATAGTACTTAATTAAATATGAAATATTTGACATCCTTAACAACATGAAAGGAAGTCAGTAATTGCTTTTTAAGATAGACGTAACTAATGAATAACTCACAATTACGCGACGACAATGAGGCGTCGATGCCCAATGGACATCCTATTTTTAGAAATTTGCGTAAATATTTCTCTGCGTAGTATCTCCCTAACCTGAGATAATTTGTATCGAATATTGAATGCCTTCTTTCTTTGAGTCTTAGTAATAGTACTCGTTTATTTAAAACTAAAATGTAAAAACTAATTCAGTCTTATTATCATGTTTTAACTAAAATAATTTCATTGATCAACAAATAAGGAAGCCTGAGCCTATTTTTTTTATTAATGACTGATCTTATATTCATAAAAGTATTTGTTGGTAATCTTTATCAAGTCAGATAACTATGTCAGTTTCTCTCTATGAGCGGTATCAACTTAATAATTCCACATTATTTTCTTTTTGATCTTCCAAAACTTAAATGTATCGAATTAAAAATCCCAGTCCAAAGATATAAAGGATTCTTAATATTGTATTTTTATACATCTATTTTTACTTCGCCCTTCCCTCGAAAACACTAAATTTAGAACTTAATCAACCACGAACGTCCAATATTCGTAGAATGGGGTAAAAAATTTGAAACCCTGACGTCGTCGCAGTGTTGTTGATGATTGCCAACGGATTTTACAGAATTTTCGCACGTGTTCGAAGAAAAATCCTGAAACGTTTTACTAAGCGTGTTTCGTGAAATGGCGAAAATAGTTACACAACAGTTTTTACGAAATAACTTTTACACGTTTTTATTTATCACGTTGTAATTTGTGTGATACATTAGGAAACATTAAGCTGTGAAGTTATGAAATTGAAGATTAAAACACCTACCTCTTTGGAGCAATTCTTTTTGAACCAGACGGCGGAGACGGAGAAAGTTCGATTCTAGGCTGTGTAATAAAAGATTTTCTGTATATCTGCGCATTTAACACTCTCTCGAACAGTGAAAGAAACCATCGTGTGAGAACTGGCATGCCTTAGACACAAAAAGTGGGCGTGTTTCAGGCTGAAAACACCTACTTGCCTATTAAAAAAAACAAATGATTATGAAACAGACCATCCAGAACCAGACATATAAGTTCGAAGCGATTTCTGTAGTATAATCCCTTTATCTACACGCAATATTTCCAATATTCTGGTCATAACTTGGAACAAGTTCTTATTAATCACAGTACTCACTCATACTGAATAAATTATTACATTATTAAGCGAATTCCTTATAATTATAGTTCATAATTTGATAATAATAGCACAATTAAACTTTGGGTCTACTGGTAAATGCACGGTATGAATGAGCGTAAGTCCTGTGATCAATTTTGGATCTATTCAATACAGAATTAAGAAATATTTTATGGAAACTTAAATTACTTCACTACTTTATGCCTAGCTTGGAATATAAAATATTGTATGACGATTATAACGTCGACATTTTTCCACTTTATTACAAAGTTCCATAAATAAGCTCCCATGCGCTCGGAAATGTGCTGCAGTATCGGATAACGGTATCTTCCATGTGCCTCGTTCCGATACATTTCTATTGTTTTCTTCGATTGAACACGTCTCGTGTTTATAAACATGTTTTGTTGGAATAAAACCAATAGCTTGCTATACCTCATAAATAAAAAATAAAAATGTGATTATTTATTTTAAGTACATATGCATTACAATGTGTAAGATTTGGGAACCCTTTTAAGTAAAAAATACCTGTATCAGGGTTCCCAGCTCTTCCATAACAAACTTAATTATACATTCCTTAAAATCTTCTGTAATTTACTTACATCTTTTATTTTATTTATTTTTGATTTTAATTTTTCACTGTTATCAACGCGCTTGAGTGCAAATGTGTGAGTGAGTGAGTCAGTGAGTGAATGAATAAAGTGTGTAATTACATACTAAGTCTCAGAAGAAGCTCGAACACTGCGTAGGGTGTATTTATAATAATAATTATAAAGTAATGCTTACATACTATGCTACTAATGCTACATACAACAGAAATTAGGGACCCAAAAGGCAGGAGCGAATCTTCGATTCTGCCATTTTTGTAAGTTATTACAGGTATCAAAAACTCATATAACAAATGTAATATACAATATATATATAGGCAAAAAGTCAATTATTTTATCCTAGATACAGTTCACTTTAGTGAAGAAAGTTGCAACATCTCACGAACTTTTTTTCAATCACAGAAGTTTACACTACTACTACTACACTTTTAAAAGTAGAAGTTGTCAATGACCATCTAGTAAGCGATAGTTTCATACTGCATAACTCATAATATTAGGTCCTTACATATGAAATTGGCGTTTTGTATGGGAGGAACAAAAAGTCGAATATTTTTAAATATAATTATATTTAATTAATCAAAGTATGAACCATTGCTTTCTATTCACTTTTGCCATCTCATAGGTAGTTCATTGATCCCTTTACTAAAAAAAACAGTCGGACGGGAATCAATAAAATCTGTGAAGGCGATTTGGACTGCCCCATCAGAGTTAAATTTTTTCCCTTGCAAGAAGTTGTCCAAATTTCGAGAAAAATGGTAATCTGTTGGAGAAAGCTCCGGGGAGTACGGAGGATGTGTTAGACATTCCAATTGAAGTTCTTCTAATTTGGTAGCTGTCTGTTGTGCAGTGTGTGGTCTAGCGTTGTCGTGAAGTAGCAGTGGCGTGGAGCGATTGACCAGCCTAGGTTGTTTAGCCGCTAACTTTTCCTGAATTGCTGACAATAGACATCAGCCGTAATAGTCTAGCCAGATTTGAGAAAACTGAAATGAACAATACCGGCACTAGTCCACCAAACGCTTACAAGTAACTTTTTTGAGGTTAATTTTCGCTTGGGGCAGGATTTGGCTGGCTGGCCAGGATCCAACCATTGTGCTGAGTGCTTCCGATTATCGTAAAGAATCCATTTTTCATCACAGGTAATGATTTGGTTTAAAATACCTTCATTATTGTGCTGGTTCAGTAATGTAACGCAGCAGTCGACGCGCGTTTGCCGGTTTGCTTCAGTCTATTCGTAAGGTACCCACCTTTCAAGCTTTTTAATCTTCCCAATTTGCTTCAAGTGAATCAAAACAGTTTTATCACACCGCAGCCTGCAGCTAACTCGGACGTAGTTTGCGATGGATCCGCTTCCACAATAGCCTTCAATACTTCATTATCAACTTGGGTCTCAGTCCGTCCACGGGGCTTGTTCTGCAGGTCGAAATTTCCAGAACGTTGGAACCAAAAATGAACTGTGTTTTCTATTGCAACATGACCGCCATACACATCATTCACCCTTCGAGTCGTTTTCGCAGCACTAGTGCCACGGCGGAACTCGTACTCGTAAATAATGCGATACTTTAAGTTTTCCATTTTGTAAAATGAGTGACACAAACAGAAAAAAAACAGAAGAAAAAAACAAATGAATGACGGTCATCGAAGCATAAATACATGAGTAAATAGCTGTACAAATTTGAATTTGAAATTCCTAACCAAAGAGGAGGTATTTGAGGTCAAAGTGGCTAGTAAGACAAAACGCCAATTTCATATGTAATGACCTAATAATAGTATGAAATACTCATACTAATGCCTGGTCATGTTTCAAATGGCCAGGAGTGTAAGTAACAGACCCATTTGACCTACCTAACTGAATCATCTCGCCAGGATTATTAATATTCCTATGTTAAAATTCAATTCGTGTAATCAAGTTCAAGATTAAATTTAGGTGGCGTAAAAACTAGTAAAAAAACTTTCAGACCTACGAAAAGTGTTGAGCAAATTGGCAACATTAACTAACGATATAATTAATGAATTATCAGGCACAACAATGTATTGATTGTATAGTTTAGATTTGTGATGTAACATATTGCTATAGAAACTAAAGAATATTTAAGAGGCTTCTCGACCGCAAGTTCTTATAAAATGTATTTACGTCCGCGTCGATATCGTGGCTCGGAAGGTGCTGTTTAGCGTGCAAAACAACGTGACAGAAAGATGTGTTTCTTAGACGTTAACAGGATTGAGAAAGCGATTTGTCCTGCTAGATCTCAGTGACAGTATTAAGGATTATAATTTCTAATCACAATACTTTAATGGTGTAATAAATATTCAGACTGCAAGGCACTAAGACTTTATTGTGTGCTATTGTGTTTATATTCCGATGTATAAAAGTTTTTAGTGATGACAGTATATGTTACCTATATAATATAGCGTCTTAGTGAGAGAGTCGTCAATATAATCACCTAGGTTGCTTGATTTTATTGTCTTTGTTATGCAACACATTGAATTAATAAATAAATGCCATCTCCAGTAAAAAATCATCTAATATAATTTATCTAAAAATCGGATTATATATGTATCTTTGTGTCATTTAAGTAGAGCTAGGTCGTGTCCAATGACGAAGCATTAACTGGAGTAATAATAATTTTATTGCCCATTTCATGTAACCTTCCATAAAAATCCGTGCAAGGTTTATAAGGATTTAAACGATTTCAACGATAGTTTTACGGTTAGTCTATAACAAAACTACGTCTATGAATAATGACTATTCTCGTTTGACAAATATTCTCCAGCCATTTTATGGCTAAAAAACCAGGTGTTTAAAACGCAGCGATCCTTTCTCAGCATATGAAGAATGCTGATATCGCTATAGAGCCTAATGCTTAAAGATTCATATACATGCTGTTCGTCGTGCATTTTTGTAAATCAAAACCTGGAGATGAAAAAGGCTGGTGGGTAGTTTTGTGCCAGTTATTCTCGCCCGCACTCCGTCCCTGATTTGGGTACTGTTACTAAATGCAAATTTAGATATTTTATTGATATTCATAAGTGTACATAGTTACCAATATGCTTAAATAAATGTTGCGAATTCAAATCAGGGCTGCGCGTGGTTTTTTGTTGTTGTGGGTTGCACTCTATTACAAGATGCGTTTACGTCTTAAGTTAACAAAGAAATTTTTAATTTTTGTACATATAAACTTCATTTCAAAAATTTATGTTGACTTTATTGAATCGGTTTAGAAGTTGGATATATTTACATAATGACTGTAAGTCGATATAATACGTTATTTTAGAGGTGGGTAATTAATTTTCAGTAAATAAACAAAGGCACAATTGTATTGTCTTTGGTTAACATAGCTTTTACACAGTGAAAGAAAATACTTTTTTAACCGGATTAAAGCTATTATAACCTAACTAATAACTTTATATTCATTAATAAAAATTTAATATTTATATATTCAATTAGTAAATTATAAAGTTTATAATACAAATAGCTTTAATCCGGTTAAAAAATTGTTTTCTTTCAAAGGCACAATTAAAAAAAAGGATAACTTTAATGATAGAAGCATAGCAAATTTAAGGCCAAGTATTAATTAAACTTATAATGGATGTTCATTTAAAACGTTTCAGTCTAGGTTTTCATTGAACAAAACCTTCAGCTTCATCGTGCGCTCTCAAAAGGGCACGACCCTCGCTATTTGTGTCAAGGATCGTTCTATAAATAGATCTTTCAAAATGATTTCAAATTTCTAGTCAGCACTGCTCTAGTTTTTCAAGAACCACGTAATAATCACAAATTATAAGTTTCCAAGTTTAAAATAGTAAACATTTAAATTTGGAATGGCTATGTTTAATTAATTTCTATAATCTGTGTAACCAATTTGTTATTGTTCCCGGTTATTTTATTTCTAGTCATTTAAATGTAGGTAACACTTACATGAAGTATAAAATAAATTACGAATGCAGAGAAAAGCTGTTGTAGTCTCCATAGAAACCAAATCATTATTATATTTTACAATTTCGACATGTTGGACGCAGTGAGGCGGTAATTTGCGATTTGCATAATTAAGTTCATCCAAGTATAGCACTGCGCGTCACCGTTATTTCGTATCTATTATGCGAATATCCTTAAGGTAAAAGAAAAACACAGTAGACATGTTTCAATAATTTTTCTATTGAGTTGAAATTGTATGTATAAGCTAAATAATAATAAAAGGAACCGTAGAAGTAAAGTATGCAGTGCGCAGCGTGAACAACTAAACGTTAAAAAAAATAGTTTTGTAAATTTGGTCAGTTAAAAATAAGATCAAATGCATTAAAAATTTGAACCTACTTTATCTATTTCGTGGTATATTTAACTGTTTGTTTAATAGACTGATTAAAATATCTGCATTTACCAAGTTTTAAATTAAATTCATTCATTCATTCAGTCAGAACGACTGCATTTTTTATCTGCCAAAATTAAATAAAAATACAATTTATTACTTTTACATATTATGTATAAAAAACGCTTTCAGCAAGGGAACTATCTCGTAACTTCTATATTAAATTAAATTATAATACTAAAAAATATTATTTCTAATGTTTTTCGAATCGTTTTCGTGAATCACTTAAGTCTCCTGTGGTTCCGAACCAAACCTGTCCAAAATGTTTAAGCATATAACAGTAAATAAGGATTTATTAATTTAATAGTGACCTTTCATATTTCCTACTTTATAAATAGAAGGACAGAGGGGTGAAATGAACTCCAGTGAATACGACCTGCATGTTGCAGGGTTTGCCTATGTTCCAGTTTTGAATGGGGCCCGTTGTGTGACGTCAGAGGGTGTAGCTGTGACGTCAAACGTGAAACTGGGACACGCGGTCAAAGACCGCGGTGCAGTGTCGTCCTTCGACTACCATTCTATTCAACATGAAATGCTTCATTGAGTTATAAATAATTTTATAGCTTGAGAGCACTTTGAAATTAAATTTAAAATTGAATAGTATACAAAAAAACTGAATAGACGTTTTACAAAATATTAACCGATCTGGTTACAAGAAAAGAATTTAAAAACCGAAAAGTGTATCAAAATATTAAAAAAATGTTTTGATAATTATACAAATCACTCCACGTGAACTTACTTGCAATGTATATATCGCATTATTCAATTAGTTCAACTCGCTTCAGTTTAATCAAGAAAATGTAATGTAAATACTTTTAAGTTATCTTGATAAGGTAATGATGCTTTGCTTGAGTAGTTCCGCATTCATTGAGCGTGTGAACTGGGTCAGTGGTGCAGGCCCGATCGAAGCCTTCAAGTATCTTCTCATCCCCTGAACGTAGGCTCAACTATAAATAACTTAAACCATCTGCAAATAACTACTATGAATCCATTGACAAATACATTTTCTGGTTTTGCTAAAAGTCTATCATGTTTATATGATAGAGATATTTCACAAAGAAACAAAATTAGTATTAAATTTTGTCTACTAAAGCCTGGCCCAGGTATCGCTAGACCGTTCGAGCGCAGGACCTGCCTTATCAAAAGGAACGTCGGGAAATGGCGTAGAATCAATGGATTTTTTTGTCGCAGAGATAGAGAGAGAGAGAGAGAAGGTAATTAATGTAATGTCGTGATTGGTTTACGCAAGTTCTATATCATTTAAATAAAACAATGACGGCGTCTAACGCTAATTTGTCATTATTAATGACATGACGTTTCGAGTGTGTAAAGCACTCGAAACTCGTTACTGCGGTTGGAGACAACTGCATAAAAAACCAGATATAAAATTAATATCAGTTATTAAGCCTACTTAGAATGTATACAAAATTCAGCTGAGATGCTGTAGATAACGCTTTAAAGCAAGCTCTTTTATTAACTATACGTATTAAAACCGTACCGACATTTCAGTTATTACGAAAGTACCCAAACTTAATATAAGCTAAGGGGAAACTAATATTATTCCATCATCCCTTACTTGAATATAAAAAATAGAAAATTTTCTATTTCTACTCCTATAAACTTCTTTGCATGTTTATTCATCAATCTCTACTGTTGTAATAGTCTTTTCTACATATCTATTTTAAATATAGTAAGCATTTCAAATAATAATACCGCATATACCACGTATTTCAAAAAACATTTCTATAACAAGTTACTATTAATAATGGTCAGACAAGGATCGAAATTACTTTTAATCCTAACTTAAACCGATCATAGATTTTGGCAATGTCAATGACCGTTTTCTGAATACTAATAATTTGTTACGACCTTTTTAACTCTTTGATGTTTTTGCGGAAAATGAAAGGGTTAAAACGATTCAAACATTTTAACATTCCTTTCGACCGTATTCGTTAGTTATTAGATATAAATAATCGATACGGTTTAAGGTTTATATTGTCGAAATATCTATAACGAATACGTTGGAGCCGCACTGTGTTTTCTTTTGCGACACCGCCATCATACACATCATTAATCCTTCGAACCGTTTCGGCAGCACTGACGCCACGGTGTAACCCATACGGGTTTTACGAATTTACGAATACTCGTAAATTACGCGAAATTTTATGTGTTCCATTTAAACATAGAGTGACACTGAGAAAAAAATATAACAGGAGAATGAAATGAATCATGGTTTTCGAAAAAGCAATGCAAGCGGTTAAATTTGAATTTGGAATTCCCAACCAAAGAGGAGATATTTGAGGTCCAAGTGGCCAGTACGACAAACGCCAATTCCATATGTAAGGACCTAATAAATAAAATAAATTGTTTATGAATAATCCACTTTTCTTTTAAAGAAAAGTAGGTGACCAGCCTTTTATCACGCACATTCAAGACGAAAACAGCCCGAGCTGAGCTGTAAAGGCCCTTAAGGCCAGTAAGGACGAAACACGTCTACTGGCGAAATTTTAACAGTCCTATTAATTTAATAATATTGCTTCAAATGAAAGACGTAAGTGTTCGCGATGTTTAACGAATTTTAAGCATTATATTTGTTTCCGTCGTTGAATGTCCGGTTTTAATGGGTAGAAAAGAAATTTAAAACTATGTTTTCTTTAACTATAGGATTAATTATTGAGACATTAGTTTTACTTACTTTCGATGTATTCCAGTAGTACTAAGCTATGCTATGTATTTTTTTTATTTTAGATGCTTATGCTTTATTTAAGATAACCCAAATAAGTATTTAATATATAATGAAACATAAACATTTAATATACCGTTCAAAAATAATTTATATCAACGACATTTCCGTTTTTATTTTGAGGTTTTTAACATTTATAAAAATAAAACTACATTCCATAAACGCGATACGAAACCAAATATGTGGGAAATAAATTACAATTAATTAATTAACTGGCTTACGTATAATTTGTATTTACAATTTTCATAACTTAATAAAAAAAAACAAATTTAAAACGTATGGTCCCTGTGGCAGTGTACCTTTAATTTATACGTATGCATGTAGCATGATTAACTAAGAAACATGACTTACTACTCAAATTATAGCAATTTATGAATAAAATAACCAACAAGTCAAACGTTAAATAACTTTTCTCATTTTGATTTGATTCCGCATCACAAACACCTTTTACACATTATCAGACACTGACCCCGAACGGATCTTGGTCATGATTGGTGAATTTGAAATCGGCGATAATTTCCCTGGAGCTTAATTAAGGGTGAAGGAAGTTTTTAATAATTTATTTCCTAGTCGTTAATGTCAAATAAATAATTATACAGCAATTCAATATTTTATTTACAGTATATTTAGTAAAACATTAAAATAGTTGATATGTGCGTTGCTTAAAAATTATAATTAATAGTTAAAACTTTTTGTTGGTACAATTATAATCTCGCAATAATTGATATTTTATTGTAGGTTGGTCTCGCTTTCAACTAATTATTTAATGTGGACTTGTCCATAGGAGCCGTTTTAAGTATTACGTAAGCACTATAGGGTCTTTGATTTGGTGATTACGTCAACAGTGATTATTTACTTTTATACACTTATTACAGAGATAAATTGCAGTAAATCTGCTTAAGTAATAATTGAACAGCTTTGAAATCATAAATCCAGTTCCGAGAAACCAATAAAAAACAGATATTAGTTTAGTTTGATTTTCCTTTTTAGAAAAGTATATTTAACCTGAGGTCCCTCCCCCTTAATCTAGGACTGACAGCTTCGTTATAAAGGAAAATTACCTACTACTTTAAGAAAGTATTTCCTATTCAATTGTCTAAACTGTAGACTCCGAAACCGAGTAATAGATGAACGAGGTCATACGAGCTATTTTAGGCTCACAGAATCTAAATAAAGGAAATTACAACAGGGCAGTGAGCGTCAACCATTCGTTGGAATACATTACCTGTGCCTATCTTTCAGCAATTCTATAATGTATTAATTTATATAAAAATGCATTATTTATGGCTTTTGACACTACTCATACGTAAGCATAATATTAGTGAAAAAAATCATCGTTATGTTAAGTATGTGATAGTTATTACTTAGATATTATGTTAGTGAAATAATTATGTTTGTTTTCAAAAGCATTCATATCAACTGCTGTATCAGACGTAAGTACCTAATTTAAAAATAGTAACCAATCATGATTCATATTAGTCTGGCCATAAATACTGTTACAATTGAAAATTTAAAAAAATATTACATTAGGATTTAGAATCTGTAATTTTTATATCGTTGTTCATTGGGTTTTCGCATTTTGGCGCCAATACATTGTACAATATGCTCCAAAATGGAGTATGGTGATAAAGAGAACCGAATCGCTGTGATTGAATTACACAAAGTAGGTATGGATCCAAATGCCATTTTTTTTCCATACTTGGTATTAGTAAAATGTTTGTGTATCGGGCTATTAATAGGTACAATAAGACCTCCTCTGTTTGTGACAGAAAAAGACCGAGCCGTCCACGTAGTGTTCGTACGAAAAAGGTGGTCAAAGCAGTAAGGGAAAGAATTCGAAGAAATCCTGTAAGAAAGCAGAAGATAACACCTAGAACCATGTCGCGTATTTTAAAAGATGACTTATGACTTTTAGCCTTGTAGTATAGGTAGCCTTATAGTAGAGTCGTACTAGGTATTCTTAACAGATGTTTAAAAAAAGAATAGGGTGAAACAACTGAAACAACTACTGAAGCGGTGCGCAAAAGGAGGTCACAGAAAAATTTGTTTACGGATGAGATTTTTTTTATAATTGAGCAACATTTTACCAACAATATGACCATATTTATACTCAAAGCTCTAAGGAAGCTTTCCAATTAGTCGACAGACAGTGCAACGTGGGCACGTGATGGTTTGGTGAGGTATTAGCTATGAAGGAGTGACTGAGCCATACTTTTATGAAAAAGGTATCAAAACATCGAAACAAGTATATGAAGATACCATTCTTGAGAATATATTGAAGCCCCTTAACAACACTATGTTCAATAACCAAGAATGGTCCTTCCAGCAAGTATAAACCTCGGCGCCGAGTCATAAAGCTCGGTCTACGCTGTCTTGGTTGGAAACGAACGTTTGTTATTTATTTTTTTACTTTGTTTCAGTATCTATGGCTCGACTAGGCAAAATTGTAAATTGCAATTTATTATTAAAATATTTATTTTTCATATCACTAGTTTTGTAATACTATATGCCAATTTGATCCCCACGATATTTTCCTTCACCATAATCAAAATTAAATTAAAATATAAAAGTTAATTTCTGCTAAGTTGTGATTCAAATGCACGACCTCAGGGTTGTGAGTCGCATGCTCAAGAACCGTATTGTTGGTATTATTAAATAGTTATTCAATAAAAGATAGCACAATTACTAGCATACTAACAATTATAACTATTTACCTTTACACCACAGACTTATTCATTTCTTCTATCATTCTAACTCTTGTAAATTATATTAAGAATAATTTATTTCAAAACTCACCACTTAAATAACATAAGTCATTATTGCTGTACTTATTCTAGGTTTTTTTTTAATTTTTACTTTTAGTTCCGCTTATCAGCTTGTCTCTCGACAAAAGCCTCCCCCAAATGTCTCCATTTTGATATGTCCTTCACTATTCTATACTATTCCTGGCTAGCCTTTCTATGACGTCCTCCCAACACCTCATCTGACGTCCCTTACTTCTCTTTCCATAGTTACCCTCAACATAAATATTTTCTTTTTCTTACCATCTGTCTCGCCATCTATTTCTATATGGCATGTTTTTGTATCCTTATATTAAATGTTACTTTTATCGTTCTTAACATAATCTAATCAGTTCTTCTACAAAGCTTTGTTCTTATTGTTTAAAACCTGTGTTTGGCAGCCATATGTAGAGACATACCAACAGCGAACACCACTTATAAAGATCCAATTCGAAACTAAGACTAGCTGCCTGATTTAGGAATAAAACAATGAACGAAACGAAATTGAAGATTTGACTCCGGGGAAGATGTATGTTTAAAATTTTTCAGGGACCCTCATCAAATGGATGTGGTGAGCTTGGTGATTGCATTACCAGTCCTGATAACTGTGATAGAAAATGTGGTTGTGACACTTATTCGCTGTAAGTATGATTAAGTGATTATTGTACTTATTAAAGCCTTATTAATGTATATAAGTACGATAAACATACATTCACCTCTTAGAATAATGATGTTCAAATGAAAAAGTCTAATCTTTCAGTACTATTTGTAAATAAATTATAACAAAATTCTACACTTTTTAAATCTCAAGCTGACTAAGTTTAGTCAAGTTCATTATCACTATTAGTGATCTTGCAGAATGTATTCGTAAGTAATAGAAGGGGAATGAAAAAGGATAGCAATCCAGAATATATTTTCTTATAAATAATCAAGACCGCAATACTCGAAATTATAATTTAATATTTTTAGATATGTGTAATGTGTATTCCTATTTTGAACATTAATTAGTTTTATATATATACTGAATTTTCTTTAGATTACAAAACATTTTTCAGAGTTCTATTTTTTAATGAAACTACGCAGGAATGTGAATTTAACATTAAACGCATTTTTGCATACATTACAAGAAAAAGATGATACACAAGGTAAGGATAGTACACTAGTTTTGTAATATTATATACCTATACGGTATTCGAAATAGATATTTTTATTTATTAAATTTTCTTGAAGTGATCTAACATTTTTGTCACGACTGATCGCCACATTTGATTTTATACTTCCTTATAGTTTTGTTATACCGCTAGCTCAGATTATATAATTGCGGCCTCAATGTACCTAAAATATAATTTTAATGTTTCTCCGTATGTTGTGATTTTATTTGAAGGCAAATCGTTTCTTATAAGTCTAACCTCTCTTATTGTTCCTATACTAATTATTTTTTGTTGGTATAATGTTTTAATAATTTGGTTGCTTGGAAGAGATCGCTCGAAAGCGATAAGGCCGCCAGTTGCCCTCCTTTTGATTTAATTATGTTCAATTTTTTATATTGTAATGTAACGAAGTGTTGATAAATAAATAAAAAATATTTTCTATAGGACTAACAATGTGTGCCTGTCTTCATTATTAGATATGCTTCCAATTCATAATGAATATGGAGAAGTGCTAAGACGTAATATTTATTTAATAATTTAAAAAAATAATATGTGTCAACGGCCACCGAACCGTATTTTGTCATAACGCAATAATATAACATGACAAACAAAGATCCCTTTCTACCTCAGATAAAGTTTTTGAAGAACAGAATTGCGACACAAGCAATATAAGAACTGAATGTACTTCAATATAATAAAATCCTTGTACTTACGTATGCGTTAGTACAAGTACAGTAAAAAATCCATCATAGTGTATGATGAACTTTGAAGTGAAACTTCTTTAGGCGCATGAGGGTAAAGTTTTAGTATATCGACATTTAATTAACTGTCTAGAGATTCAATTAACTCTCTGATTTAACTACAGTTACATATGAACTTTAAATGGCAATTCTGTCGCACACGACTTGTGCAGTAAACGCAGATTTTTTATTTATTTATATTATCATTAGCACATATACAGTGTGTAAACAGTGTGAATATAGATATACAAATATACGGAGTGACCCTATACTTGAACATCATCTATAGGCTTTAACCTTAGTAATAATTAATTTACAAAGAAGTTTCACTTCTGACACGTTTACTTTGTACGCACGCACTTTTTATTTACTGTAGTCTAGCTCTTTTTCATTCGTATCGTTAAAAAAGGACACTTATATGAACCAGACCGAGAACCCGATGTTTATTTGTTTGAATCATCTAGTTTACAACAAACATATTCACATACAATATTCTATTTCAGAGAAGATAAGTGCTGAAGCGGAGAATGTATTCAAAAGAATTATATTATCTGTAATAATTGTCGCAGCGTGCTCCGTACTGTGTGTCTTTTCGGCTTGTTTTTATTGCTGCCGGATAAATTATTTGTATGTTTTTTTTAATCTTTTAATCAATTACCAATTGTAAATACACTTAAATATACTATAAGCATTAATTTAGATTATCTGCTTTTAATTAAATCATTAAAAATGTAACATTGGGGTGAAAAGGGCAGAACATTTGATATTTGTTCAATAATAACTAGAATTGGTATTTATGTACGAGTAAATATCAAAAAAGTGTATGTACAGAAATGATTGGAATCAGTTTTATTTTTTATTTTTCGTCGAATATTTTTTTACATATCTAGGTGTTAGTAAAAAGTGTATCAAACTCTTTTTTAAACCAGATTTTATTGTCCTTTATTTATATCTATTTTTATTAATATAGTCTTAGTATGTTATTCTGTACAAAGTACAAATATATTATTATTATAGGGACAACCGTCTCAAAAAGGACGTTGATGCAATGGCCGCTAAGCTGAAACGGGAGAGACGGTATAAAAAAATAAAATCCGAACCAATTCCTGAAAAGGCAGAAAGTTGCAACATTATTGTGGGAAATGCTGGAGTTTATTGCGTTTAAATAAATTATAATTTCATGATTGTCATTTTATTTTGTTTTAGATTTGTGAACGCATTTTAAAATCGACGTAGATTACTGGTACATTTATTATCAGTATGGTTTTAACTTTTAAATATTGTTCATCGCTGTAATATTAGAAAATCCGTGATTGCTCACAACGCAACATCTTGGATTCAATACTAACTATTTTTTGCTAGTTAAACTGATTGCCTTCTTATCTTCGTAAACCAGCAAACACAGGGGTGTGTATGCCCCGTCTCATACAAATACGTGGCTATTTTTCTCAACCAGACCATATAAGAGTAGGTTGGAATGATAGAATGGTGTCAACAGCTTGAGGCAGTACAGTTATTGTGTATCTTGTTGAGTTTTAGGTCGGTACCCTTCAACTGTGGTTGAGGACAAAAGCAAACAGCCCTCAGCTATGTTTGATCGGCCCTCACCGCTTTATTACAATACATTATTTCGATTATTACATTTGTAGAAAACAATTTCTCAGATCATGTAATAATTACAATATTTTGTTGACTATTATATTTTAATAAATGAATAATATCACTATAAAACTGAAATTGTTTTATAAACATTTAATAGCCAATGTTTGATATGTACTATTGATATAGTAGTATACATATAATTGAGCCTCATTGATTCCTTGCAATATTTTCAAAATATACACACACTTAAAATATATGTATATATACATTTCTAACGGCCTCTTCCAGTGCATAATTGGAGCCATCCGTCTCTCTCCGTTTGAGCATTTTTCTCCCAATCCTCTCCACCAACTTCCTCAGGCCTGTCAGCCCACCGAGCAAGAGGGCAATCTCTTTTTCTTTTTCCTGGTGACCTGTACTTCTGATTGTTCTTTAGTTTTAAATTGACTACACTACTACGTCCCATTTCGCGTTGACAAGTTGTTATTTTTCTGTTTGTGTTCGAGTCATATATCCATGATTGACTACCGTAAGAAAGACATGGCAATATACACCTGTATAAGACTCTCCTTCTTAAGTATATTGGTATAGAAGTATATATTGTATCTTAAAGATTGTATGAAATCCCCCAATGAACCAGGAGGTAAACACAACAATAATTTTTTTAGTCAAGTAGAATTAACCTTTAGACATACGTCGCCAATTTTTTTTCCCAAGACATGGTACATTGAGGTAATTGCCTATAATTGCCTATAAAGAGATATAATCAAAGAAGAAACGATATCTGATATTACATAATTGGAGCGCCACTGGATTATTACAATAATAACGAAAACATGTTGTAAAAAATCAGTGGCGCGACAACCTTTATCTATATCTCTTTCCTAATTATTTATTTATTTTAATAGGTAAGTAGGCTGACACCTCCTTCGATTTTTCCGTCTTCTTCATGCGAGCGAGTGTTAAGAGGACTTAGAAGAATAATTTAATACACTAGTGCCGTGACTCGAACTCACGAACTCAGGACCTTAACTATATTAAATAAGTTTTTATATCAAGGTTGCGTGAGAATCTGAAAAACTTGAACCTAAAATTACTTAAGTGAAATTCCTTCATATTAGGGCAAATAGGTCGGAAGGTCATATTGTCTCTCGACTCCTAGAATAACACTTTTATTTTATAAATTGGTTTCGAATGATTGAACGAGATGAAAATACGATTGCAGACGCCCTAATTTTATTAAATATTTTATCTGCATTATTAAAAGTCTAGGCGTAAGTAACAAATATTTTTTAGATGTATACATAGTATTATTTTATTTACTTTACTCGACAATGATAAAATAAGTGAAACTTTATCTAATAAAACAAATTTTAATTATACCTACTCATATAAATTCAAAGTAAAATATAGGTAAATTGTGACAAATAAACACATTTTTATGCTGTTGAATATAATTTTAAAATACTTGAGTATTTTATTTTTTAAAAAAAATCCCTGGAAGTGCTTTTTTTCATAAAAAAACTTAATTTCAAACGTCTCCAATTGGCCTAAAAACGTCTGGACGCAATACCTCTCGGCTCGAAGAAGTAACATTGATGATGAGCGCTGCCAAGAATACCTGTTGGTACAGCTGGATAATTCCAAATCATATTCTCATTCTCTTCTCTTTCACTACCAAATGAATGAGTGCTTTTTCTACATTCAGTCACGAAAAAGTCCATGAAGTGCCTGTTCGCTTTGATAGAATTCATTGAATGAGGATAATGTTTAGATCGTTTCCATTCAAATGAACTCTTCTCTGGGTGGAACTGAACAGCGTAAAAGGGGTACCTAAATAAAATAAACAAGTAATAATATTTAGGTAGTAGGCATCGAGAGGGCTTGTCCAATATGAGAGTTTAAAGATATTTTTTTATATTACATATAGAACAAAATTATGAATACTTGTAACATTTTATTATTAGCTTAAACATTCTTAATAAAGCTTCGTATTTGACTTAGCTTTATAAGAAAATTATATTATTATTGCTTTATATATAACGCCTAAGTATGCAGATCCGATTAGTTATAAATATTCAAAAGTATAAATGTTGAAATAAAAATACCATATATCATAAACAAGGCTACTGACCTAGTATGCTCATAAGACGCAATGAATTTTATATGGTTTGCATCATATCCGTAAGAAGTTGGTCTCCAGTCCTTTGTTAAATGATAATTTTCTAGATTCTGGAATATAAAAAATATGTTTATTCGTTTAAATTTGATTTAGGAACCGTTTTAAGTAAAACATACCTGTGTCAGGGTTCCGAGCTATTCCTTAACAAACTTAATTATACATTCCTTAAAATATATTTATATATAATTTAATTACATCTTTTATTTTATTTATTTTTGTTTTTTCAACTGTTATCAACACGCTTAAGTGCATGAGTGAGTTTGTGAGTGCAAATGTGTGAGTGAGTGAGTGAGTGAGTGAGTCAGTGATTGAATGAATAAAGTGAGTAACTACATACTCTCAGAAGAAGCTCTAACATTGCATAGGGTGTGTTCATAAGCCATTCCTTTAGTTGTATTTTTAGATTGTAGACGGTGAGCGGGTAGATGTTACCGGCCTATTTAATTTATTATAGATATAGTCTGCTTGCATATTGCGTCTGGCGAAGTCAGTCCTTACGGTCTGACCGACGACAACATCCCTATTTCTTTTTAAGAACAGCCTACTATCAAATAGTAGCGGTCTATGTGTTTTTAAAATTAGACTCAGGATTGAGTCTAATTTTAAAAAGCTTCCTAACGGAAAGTAATTAAATATAAAATAGTTATATAT
Organism: Pieris brassicae; assembly: GCF_905147105.1. Taxonomy (NCBI): domain Eukaryota; kingdom Metazoa; phylum Arthropoda; class Insecta; order Lepidoptera; family Pieridae; genus Pieris; species Pieris brassicae. The sequence continues at coordinate 5,069,158 of NC_059669.1, forward strand.
TTTATTACACAGTAGTAATCAAGCAAACGTCACTATGCACGGTCCGTAGCAGGCCTATGACCAGATCGGGAGCAATCATAGTGTGCGCCAATACCAATAAGTAACAGTAAAGCAGATACAATAATGATTTTTATTTGAAGGGAATATGTAATATACTATGTGAATATGTACCCGCCACAAACCCCAGGCTTTCCCGATATAATTTCGGCTCTTACCTTATCCAGAATACAAAATTGATGAAGGTTTGCTGTGACGTCTTCCGTAGCGAGGATTTGAAGTATGTCTTCGTTTATATCTTTGAACATTTTACTTGTGCGAAAGTCTAAAAATATATCAATTGCCAATTGTCCCAAATATTCTACATAGGTAGCATAATTTTAGTTTTACTTGTATTAGGTGATGCTATTGGAACTTAGACGTGTTGAAAGATTATAACATAACCTCTACTATTTTTAAAAGAACAAAGAACAGGCAAGTCAAGAACGCTTTATGTTAAATAATACCTTCCCGGATAGCCATTTACACTGCAGAAAGCTTGCAAGTGCCTTGGACCTAATAAATTTTAACAATGTATAACTTTATTTAGATGCTTGTTGGTCTTTGAAGCTTCTATTTTCTATGTAATTATACCTGGTGCAAATATTAGTGGCAAATTTTCAAATGAGTAACAGGTCTCTCTGTTTTCATTTGGTCCGCGACCAGAAGCCAATATGATGATTAGCTGAAATCCCAAGCAGGTTCCGAAAATTGGGAAATAGTCGCCGGCATCGTTAAACTCCTGAGCGATTTCATATATATGCTGAGCAGCATCAGCGTAACCATCTGATTGATTGAAATAAGTAGCTCCGCCAGGAAAAAGTACTCTAGAAAAGGATAATAATTGTAAAGGAATAATATATACAAATATATAACCTAAAGGAACGATCCTCGGCCAGTCAAGGTCAAGCCAAGGTCAAGAAGTTGTTTATATTCTTAGGGGTCGGAATAACTTTAACGTGATTCAAGGTTTGACGTCATCGCTGTGATTGTAGCCGTAAATTGTGGGTGTCGTTACTAAGGTACAAGATATAAAACAATAGTTCTTTGACTTGAAACCTGAACTGTCCTGAAGCCATTTTTGTCTACCAAAAGTGCTTCTTTACTGACGCCATAATTACATGAAAATTTATTAATAATACTACATATTTTAATGACGCCACCTTTTTAGGTCTGGGCCTCAGATTTATGTATATGTTTCATGATCATTTGGTAATCTAATAGGCAAGTTGGTAATCAGCCTTCTATGCCTGACCCACGCCGTTAACTTGAGTCTAAGGCGGTTTCCTCTCGATGTTTTTACCGTTAGTATCGAACTTACGACCTCAGCGATGAGAGTCGCATGCTGAAGCCACTAGAACAACACTGCTCTAATTAACAAATTTATTAACTTAAATATACTAGTGTATTGTTGAGGAAACTTTGAGACTATGTAAAGGCTACAATTATATAGTAAAGGATACAACTGATTAGACACCGACCCGCTGTTTTTTGCCCATGATAATTTGAATGATAGCAATATTTTTTGCAATATCGTTAAATTTACCAAATATGTAATATGGATGTTTAAAATAATATGATAATTGAAGGAGCGAAGTTCGCACATTTCTTAGATGCGACACGGCCAACAACTGCCTGTTAACGAGTAGAACACGGAGCAAGATCTGGTTAGGTCAGATAACATGTGGTTCTATCAAAACAAGTCTCACAGAATATAACTTTATTTTACTGTGCTTTTTAAAATAATAATAAAGCAATGTTACCAATAGTATTGATGGCTCAAAATACACTAACAAACAGGCTGTATATTTAAACTCACCCATTAATTTTTAGCATTAAATCTCTGTAATAGCTTCGATCTTTTCCAATTCTGCAAAATTAAACACCAAGTTAGCTTACGCACTTCCAAATTTAAATTAAATGATATTTTATTATCAAGTTGTAAATCTATCAGTGTCAGCTGATAACTAGCTTATAATAAAACAAACGCAATTATATATCTGCCTTATGACATATTAGTGGTTAAGATCTTCAGCTCTGCCATTGCCGAAAATCTAATGATATTATAGAACGATCAATTAAATTTTATAAAAAGTTAAAATAATACTTAGAACGCCGTACAATATGGGCACTACACGGGCTCCAGATTTTTCCACATCGTTAACGTAAGAAGCTGCAATGTAACTCGTATAATTTTCTTCGGGAAACTTAGTATGAAGGTAGCGAGACTGTTCTTGGCTTAAAACGCCAATTATTGGACGCTCATTTATTTCTTTGGGGTAATTAATCGCATCACTGATATAGACACACTCGAAAATAAACAAGAAAATAGATAAAAAATTCTTCATTTTCCGACTCAACTATGTAAATGATTAGCTATGAATTTCTCATTATTTATATCAGAAATCTGATCTGATAGTATATCAAAACTGATTAATTAAAGATTGTAATAGTTGCGTAAAAACACAAAAATCATCAATATAACGGACCTTTTATTGGTGATGTTTGATTTTTTAAATTCAACTCGTTTAACCAATTTAAAATTGCATTCTACTTTCTGAAGTTAATGTCACAATAAGGTCGCTTGCTGATTTATAAATAAACCTACCGCGATCGCTTTGAACTCGCTGAGCCATAGGTATAGCAGGGAGTAGAGGTTATAAATATTTTTTTAGAAATTGTGTGGTCGCTAAGTGTTTTTAAATATGACTATCAACGCAGATGTGGTAACAAATACTAAGGAGGATTTTTTTATATTCTAGTCCCACTCTTAGTGTAAGCCCAATCACTACAATTTCTAAAAAGTATTGACAAACTGGAAATACTAACTGGGTCCAGTTTGTTTCCACCACACTGTTATAAACTTCTTTTTTTTTTCAGATTATGTGTACACTAAATATATAAAATAAAAAAGTATGCGCATACGTGCCAAGTATTCCCCGTAAATTTAAACTCAGTGAGGTGATTTGAGACAGGAAGCTGTTACGCTTAAAAATTTAACTCATTGTATATACTCGTATAATCTTGCACTATACAAATTCCTTATTATTATAAAGTTCTTCAAACTAAAATGACGGCTATTTTAACGAACGGCGAGATCTGGCACAGTGCCTTTACCTGCTCAAGAAAGGCATGGGGCGAGGGATCAAATGTGTCTATTGCATTTTTCGCTATGTAAAAAAACAATAAAAATCACACATTCTTAGTTTTAACTAAATAAAATGTCACTAATGTTACTATATGATTCATGCGAGTTCATACTAAAGATAAATTGTCTTTAACACATAAGTAATTGCTCCATTTCATAGCTTTTTCTACGCGCAGGAAGAACAGTAAACAAGCAATAAAATTGGGAAATCTGTATTAAACATAAATAAAATAACCAACCAAGAAATAAAAAACATATTTAGGTAAAATACATTTTATTTATGATGTACTAACTACTTCTAATACATATAATTAAAATCACATGAAACCTTCTTTGTTAGTTTTCACTAAGTACATAAAATAAAATCTATGCTAACACGTTATTTTAAATAATGGATTTCAAAACCTAAGGACAAATGAGAATTAAGTTTTTAAAGTGCTCTACAATTACGTAAATTTCAACAAAGACAGATAAATAGCAGTAAACACTGACACTGACTTCACACATTGGCATTTCATAGTCTGTGCGAAAAGAGAACCGGCTAGTGGTTATGCGAACTAATATAATTCTTATCTGCGACACAACATTTCACTTATTACCAATTTAACCCTTTATTTTTTATCTTAAAATAATTAAGACAATAACAGTGTTGTCAGCCTAAAAATCCTCTTATCACACAGACTATATGAAATGCTAAGAGATTAAAGTATCGAGCAAAAAAAATGAAAAAGTGGAACATTGTTAACCCTATGTCGTCCGTCACTAAGATGAACGATACGATTAGATTTTTTTCCAGATTTTGTCTGCTATGCCAGCTCATAAGATAGTGTATCTTATCAATTAGCAAATTTATCATCCAATCCAAATTAAATAATACATTTTGGTGAAAATTTAGATAATGATTAAATATTCGATACAAAATATTAATACAAATCTGTTCTATAGTGGGAATTTTGTTCATCCTTTAAAAGATTAAAGTTATATTTAGTATCAACACCTCTGGGTTCAAAGAAATAACACTGTTGGTACGAACTACCAAGTTCACCTGTAAAAACTGGTGCATACTTATATATTAAGTAATCATTTTCTTCCTTCGTACTGGGAAATCGATGGTAATTTTTCCTACATTCACTTACGAAGAAATCCATGAAATATCGATTTGTCTGTAACGCGTTCATTGTGTGCGGGTAATTTTTAGATGCCTTCCATTCGTATGCGACCTTTTCAGGGTGAAATTGTACTCCATAGAAGGGATACCTGGAAAGAGAATATAAACTAAATTGTTCTGTCTGTATACGTTTTCCTAACACATATGTACAACTCTTAAACATCGTCGTGACGAGACAACAACCTTTTAAACTTAAAATAGTCACTTATTTTTAATCTAACATTTTTTTTTATGTAATAGGTGGCTCACCTGATGTTAAGTGATACAAGTGCGTTGCCGGCCTTTCAAGAATTGGTACGCTCTTTTCTTGAAAGTCCCTAAGTCGAATTAGTTCGGAAATAATTCAGTGAGCCGCTAGATCCACATAGTGGTGGTTCATTTAGGATATCTTCCAGCCCCATTTTAACTATTTCAATTATTATTACAACTATTTAACCAATACTTCCAAATTATAACATTCTAAAGACTAATTTCTCGGAGCGTAGTTTTCCTATACTCCGGTAGATGTCACTGTTAATATGATTCTTTTTCGCTAAATAGAATGAAAAATGTATCACCCCAAAATTCAATTGCTATTTACTAGTGTTTAACAAGAAACGATGAGACAATTTGTCCCTTACTTCTGTGCTTTCATTTACTAATTTCCTAATATCCTTACGTATTACAAAATAATGTCCCCTGGCCACGTTTAGGTGTTTATACGGATGCAATAAATTCAAAAACTGGTATTTTACAGGTTGCACATTAAAGGTTTAAGTGTATTTATAATATGATTGTTTTTTTTTATTATTTCCTTTCGGTTTTATTAGCTTTAACGCAACAAATTTTAAAACATTACTTTGTTAGTTAACAACCAACCTAATTAATAGAGGAAATACATTACGACAGTAAAACCATATAGGAATGGTTTATATGTATTTTTTTTAATTTAAATTAAAATTGTAAATTTACTGCAATATAACCATTATTGTTGCAAAGGTATATACGTCACCAGAATATAACAAAATCCGCAAGTTAACCTAATTTATAACCTTTGGTAGGATTCTAAACGAGAGATAAATTGCATTATTTTAGGCCCATATTTTCGCAAATTTATAAGCTAACCGAAGTCACGCGTAAAATAATAAAGTAAGCGATAACCAAACGGCATGTGCGCTCTGATTGGTTGAATAAGTCACTAACCTAACCTAATAGTTTTGAATCTACGAATGGATATCCGTTAGTTTATAAATTTACCACGAGAAATCGCAAATTGATAAACTGGCGAAAATTTATAAACTTGCCGATTTGTTATATTCCGGTGACATAAATATGTATGTATGTTATTAAAAATCTAAGTACATGAGAACTCTTCTAGATCAATAAGTTGTATGTATGTATTGACACTTCAGCGACATGCCTCTTGAAATTATCGCTTGGCTTCCAACATGACTGGATTAAACACGATATCATTTTTTTTGTTTACTTTACTACACGAAATCCACGCGAATGATGTTATAGCTATGATTTTTTCCTTTAAACTAATCTAATTTGGTATTTAGTAAACAACAAACACCTATATTTTTCACCTGGTGTGTTCAATAGTTGCTATAAACGATGTCCCGTTGTCGTCTTTACTGTGTGACGTAACTCGCCAGTCTTTAGTCAAGTTATGAGATTTCAGATTCTGAAACCATTAAAAAGATCATGCCTTTAACTTATAAAAGATCTTCAACGCACATAAATTACGTAAAACGTAAAACAAAGAGGCATTTCTTTAAACAAATATACTTTGAGTCACCTTAATAAGATTAATGGTAAATAATTTCAACAAAAAATCCACCTCCACCTTTAGATGTCCAAAAGACCGGGACATTTCTACTTAGATTGTTTTACTTTATATGTAAATAGTAAATATTCTACATAAAAAAGTATTTACACAGAAAGTGGTACAGTGGTTAGATCGATCAACTACAAATATCGGCACATATACAAGGCATATAAATGTTTACAATATTTTATTAAGAATATCAAATAATATCAAATTTAAATTATTTACAATCGGTGTCAAACCTATGGTCGAAATATTAGACTATGCTATAAAGCCACTTTTAAAAATTAAACAACGTAGTAAAAAAGGCCTTATTATAAAACATGAACTATTGTTAGTTACTATTTTAATACATGGAAGGTTTTCGTTACCTTTGCTTTGTCACGTGACCATTCCCATACAACTTCGTTAAGCGTAAATGGAACACGACTGTCAAAAAGTCATTTTGTCTTTAATATATGCCAATGCTAAAGTTTAATACGCTAAACAAAACGCCTGTTCCGAATATTTGTATGGAAACTGTAGCGCATTGCGCATGACATACAAAATTAAATAAGTACAAAAATAAATCGACTTACTTCGTCGAGTATACAAAATTGGTGCGCGTTGACAGTGATATCTTCAGTTTCAAGAATTCTGATAATGTCTTCAGTGGCATCTTTGAACATTTTACTGCTACGAAAATCTGAAATGTTTTTTTAATTTATTTTAACATAACGTTTATTCTTGGCTTCGCACACTTGGATATTTATGTTATTAAAAATATAAATTAGACATATGATATCGCGGAGTTTTTGAAGATACTGATGTCTTCCATAAAATTATAGTACATCACTTTGCTCTATTGTTTATAGATTCCGCAGCGCACGAATCTAATGATGAAAGAATTTCAAATGGGCCAGGATCCTATTCAATGTAATTAAACAAATAATCAAAGCTTCCTCCTTTATGATATAAGTGTAGACAATGGCGAAGATTATTTAATAAACACTAGCAAAGACATTAAATAGTCTATATTTAAATTATGTTATTATATACTAAGTAATAGTCTATTATTCGCTTTGTATACTATTATAGGTACTAACTGTTATATTATGTATTATTTTATATAAATAACGCTAAATATCCAAGCCTATAATTTCTTTGATAAGAGTATTTTAGGAGATATATTGAAGCGTGCAGAGCGCGTTGGGCATAGACAAAAGGAGCCCGTATAAGGGGACACAGATAACGTACAAGATAAGTTTGCGGACATAGGTATTACAAATTTGTTGTATGTTGATCATATTAATGTTAGAAATATATTCAGAGACCTCTTCCGGTCATTGGTACACATTGTCTTGTTATTATTATTTACCAGGTCAAGTTGACCGAGTAATAAACTCATTACTGACTGTTTGTAAATTGATAACGTATCGATAACACAACCGTGATTGTGTTCCTAACAGTACTACACTGGATCCATTTTTATTATTTTTATTTTTGGTTTTTGACAGATAAAATTTTGACGTGGCTCAAGACTTTTGAACCACCAACATGGGATGCAGCACGTCCTATTGCGTTAGATTGATTGTCTTAATCAGACTTTTTGCCTACTAACCCGGTTTTTTCGCCGGGAATGAAACTGCACTATTAATTGAATAATAATAAATCAATGGCACTCCAACATTTTTTTTTTAGGTCTGGGCCTCAGATTTCTGTATCTGTTTCATAATCGTTTGTGAATTGAATAGGCAAGTAGGTGATCAGCCTTCTGTGCCTGACCCACACCGTCGACTTTTTGGGTCTAAGGCAAGCCGGTTTCCTCACGATGTTTTCCTTCACCGTTCGAGCTAATGTTAAATGCGCATATAGAAAGAAAATCCATTGGTGCACAACCGGGGATCGAACCTACGACCTCAGGGATGAAAGTCGCACGCTGAAGATACTAGACCAACACTGCTCTGCTCAATTGAATAATAATGTATGTTAATAAAAATGTAAGTGCATGAAAACTCTTCTAGATCAATACTGTATTGAAACTTCAGCGACATTCCTGTTGAAATTATCGCTTGGCTTCCAACATGACTGGATTAAACACAATATATTTTACCCGCTTACGCGCTTTTTAAATTTAAAATGAATTATTAATTTTACACATTTAACGTTTTAAAAAGTATGATTTTTACCGTGAGGAAACCTTGCCAGCAAAAAGAGTCACCGTGTGTTACGCACAAAAGGCTGATCAACTCCGTTCCTACTAGAAATAAGAAATTATCGCGAAACAGATAAAGAAATCTAGACCAGATCAGAATCCAGACCTAAAAGGTGGTAGCTTTAAACCACCTTCAAATCCACAGGAAGTTTTAAATTTCTAGTCGTTTTATATAAAAAAATATATATTTATTATCTCCAGTGTTTACACTTATAGACTGTCGACATAACGAAAGGTAATATGAAATATTCTTGTTTGCCTTATTGGTCAATTTTACAAAACAAAGAACGAGTTTTTATAACTAAAACAAAGATTACGTTTAATAAAGTTATTTTTCATTAAGTTATTACGTTTAATAAAGTTATTTTTCATTAAGTTAAGTTAATTATACTACAATTACTATTTACTAGGGTTGTAACGTTTAATCTCATATCCAGTTTCATGAGCTTTCAATTCATAGATACTATATTATACTCCAACTAATTCTCCACAAATATGTTTACCAAAATCGTTAAATGCGCAGAAATGGTTTTTAATGTTTTACTAAACATCCTCTACTCAAATTCTAGCCAATGCATGAAGTTAACCATTTTAGTAGAAGACCCATTTTTGTACATTTTACAAACCCTTACCAAATATATTCATTGTAATCCAATTATGTAACAGTTTTGCTAATCGTCGTGATGAAAATGAAGATTAAAATATCCAAATATCTTGTTTAATATGTAAACTATTTCTTACCATTTGTAAAGTTGAGCGATAAATTCCTAAACGAATAACATTTGACTCTATTTTCCTTCTCCCCTCTTCCAGATGCGAGTATTATTAGTAATTCAAATCCCAAACATGTGCCAAAAATTGGGAAATAGTCTCCCGATGTATTCATTAGTTGAGCTATATCGTAAATATGCTGTCCAGCATCGGCAAATCCATTCGACTGATTGAAGAATGTAGCGCCTCCTGGAAGAAATACCCTGAAACATTTCATACTTGAAAGAAAACACTTTTTTAACCGGATTAAAGCTATTTGTATTATTATAAACTTATAATAATTATGTACACAATTTTAAATTTAATTTTTTTCCGACGTTTCGCGTGCTTTACAGCGTGCGTGGTCACGATGACACGTCGGAAAAAAATTAAATTGAAAAGCTATGTTAACAAAAGACAATACTACATTTCATACTTGATGATACAAAAGATAATTTCGGTGAAACTGATATAATAATGAACCAATGTTTTACATTCATAAGATAAATAACTTTATTTCTATTTTTTAACTTACCCATTGATTTTTTTCATAAGATCCTCATAATATTTGCGGTTCTTTCCGATCCTGCAAATAAAATCTAATTTTAACATTGCACGAGAAATCTAAATTTCAATAAACATAAAAAGCAGTCGAAAACTTTTTACATATTTAAAAATTGGCCATTCTAATTAGTTTTTATAAAATATAACCAAAAAGCGACATATATACGTAACCTTATTAAACCTACATAAATATTTACGCACAGAATTGGCACAACTCGTGCTCCCGCGGCTTCAACATGCTTCACATATGATGCAGCGATGTAACTCGTATAGTTTTCGTCAGGAAACTTTGAATGAAGATGTTTAGATTGTTCTTGTGATAACACGCCGATAATAGGTCGATCGTTCAGTGTCACTCTCGATATTCCTTCACAATAGCATACATACACAGTCAATATTAACGCTTTAATTGTTAACATTTCTAACCAGCCTTCAGGAGACCCACGGACCAACCTAAAACGTTTGCACCCGTAAATAAAGAATTAATTTAATTTAATTTAATTTCGCTACAAACCATATAAAAATCACACTCGAGACGTCGTTGATGACACAAATTTTTATGTTGTTCAGTGAACTTCCATACCGGACATGCATTAGGCTAAGGGACTGGTATGTTACTGAATATAAATCGTTTAATGTTATTTATATACGGATTTGTTTGAGTACAACGCGTTTATAAAAGTACACAATGTACGCGTGAAAGCAAGATATTTTGACAAATTATCTTTTTGCATATTATATAAATTGATATAAATCTACCTAATCTTATCGTAGTGCAATTAATGCCGGGTTTAAAATTTAAATTGAAACCTTAAGGTGAACCAAACCAAAGCAATGTCGATTTGTAGAACTGATTTTTTATATTATTTTCGAGTACTCAAAAATATTGTCTCGAATCACCAATTAGATATATATTATTTTATAAAAATATACTTAAACATATATAAATCAAAATACACGTTACATATAGCTAATATACAAAGTATTTTCCAATATGTACGCACCTGTTTTACACTTTTTTCGGAACAATAATCTTATATTGTAGCAACCGATTAATATCACTATTATAGTGTTAATGTTAAGTATGGACTTTAATAAATGATATAATTGGTGAAACATCTTGTACAGTAATTAGGTATTGTGACTCGAAAACCCCATGGCAAATGTTATCTGTATGTCATGGATAAATTTACGCGCCTGCGCGTTTTTACGATTGCCATTACTGAAGGTACGAACGTTTATTAAAAGTACGTACAAGATTGCTAGCTATAGAGTATAAGTAATAAATACATATTATAAACCACTAAATATCTTTGATTATTATTTGATTTAGGTTCAGAATCGCTCGTTAAAAGAAAATGCACTTTACCCGATTGAATGTTGAAATTTAAATTAATTACACTTTGAAATACTCTATTATAAAAATTCACTTTATGTAAACCGCGCATAAATAGCTATCTTGGTAATATTTTCATACATATTTGTTGGACCTTTATTTTTCTAAAGCCACTGTAATGCGTAAAAGGGAGACAAAATAGTTTCTAACGTATTTTAATTAAGTCACATAACAACAAGATGTCATTCACAAATGTATTGTGTGATTATAAAGGAATGGAATTTAAAAACTGTAATTAATATTGTATGTCCTATTTTTGTGTGAGTTATGGTAAGAGTCTAATTGTTTGACAATCCTACACCGGTTGATACGAAAAAGGAACAATGGCAAATGCCATAATCAGATACATATATTTTATGCTGAATGTAAATTTTGGTACATTTATTGATTTTGAAGTATAATATTGCTAATATATACATATTGGCATATTATGGGAATTTCGATTTCCATACTGTTTCTTTTATAACTGTATTTTAAACATTTTTTATGTCATACAGTAATAAAAAAAACAATAAACAAGTTATTGTGAAGAGTAATTTTCATATTAAAACATATCGTAATCATCGATAAAAAAAAGTCGACAAAGTACTATACGACAAGATACTAGCCCGGATAAAAACTACTCCCTACGTAAATTAAAATACAACAAAAATATCTCTGTTTTACAGAATAATCTGTAGTATTATTAGCAGTAGTATATATATATATTATAAAATAAAGGATAAACATAAACCTTCTTTTTCTTTCTTTCTACGTATATTTTTGTTCTAAAATTATTTAATTTAATGTGCTTTGTTATACAAAAAGTTCAAAATGTTTTTAATTTGGCAATTGTCTTGCTCATTTACTATTCATGATTATTTGATCAAAGCTTAAATAAAACATTGTTACATTAAAATTATTAAAACGCAAAGGTATCGTATAGTTACTTCACACTAAAATTAACTGGCAACAATTTATAAGGCGTCAATCGTCATTCGTCAAAAAGAAAAATGCCGCTGCAAAAAAGAAACGTAATGATAAAGGTATTTTGTTAGCGTTTTATGATGTTTCTGTTAATAGATCATATTACATAAATTTGCCTTATTTACAAAACTTACAGGTTAGTAAGACGACAAAGTAGGCCAGTGTTAAAATATAAACGCTTAATTGTGTTCTAGGTTGGTTTCCTGCGTTGACAGTGGAATTCGGATATTTTCTATAGTACAATAAGAATTTACTTAAATAAACATGTTTGAATTGGTAAGTTTACCATTACTTACTAAATCATATTGTATGACTTAATAAACTTATACTATCATATTATATTTTTTTAGAATACGGCGGAACCTATGCAAGTGGACGTTCCACTCGAAGACAATGAAAACAATGAGACAGAATGCTTTGTGGTTGAAAACCCTACATTGGATTTAGAGACTTATGCTGCCTCATATACTGGTTTTGCGAAGTTGTATAGATTAATGTTTGTAGCAGATCATTGTCCATCACTGAGATTAGAGGCACTTAAAATGGCCATATCGTATGTAATGACGACTTATAATGTGAGTCTTTACCAAACACTTCACAAAAAACTTGCTGAAGCAATTGCTTCATCTGGCCTTCCTGATGTTGCTGTCCAAATGGGATCACAGGATATTCCTGTTCCTGATACTATGTGGGTTGAGTCAAAGACCAAAAAAGCTGCTATCAAATTGGAAAAGTTAGATACAGACTTAAAAAACTATAAAACAAATTCTATTAAGGAAAGCATTAGAAGAGGGCATGATGACTTAGGTGATCATTACCTGGACTGTGGAGACTTGACAAGTGCACTGAAATGTTATTCAAGGGCAAGAGATTATTGCACTAGTGGAAAACATGTTATTATGATGTGCCTCAATGTAGTTAAAGTGTCAGTATATTTGCAAAATTGGGCTCATGTTCTCAACTATGTATCAAAAGCTGAGAGCACACCAGATTTTCACGAGGTCCCTCCAAAGGATTCCAACTATGTCATATTTACTCGCCTAAAGTGTGCTGCAGGACTTGCAGAATTGGCAACAAAGAAATATAAGTCTGCAGCAAAACATTTTCTAGCAGCAAGTATTGACCACTGTGAATACCCTGAATTACTTAGCAGCAATAATATTGCTGTGTATGGCGGATTATGTGCACTTGCTACTTTTGATCGTGCTGAATTACAAAAACAAGTTATAGTTAGTAGTTCTTTTAAATTATTCTTAGAACTAGAACCGCAATTGCGAGATATAATTTTTAAGTTCTATGAATCTAAATATGCTTCCTGCTTAAGATTACTAGATGAGATAAGGGACAACTTACTCCTAGATATGTATTTAGCACCTCACTTAAATTCTCTTTATATGCAAATACGAAACAGAGCTTTAATTCAATACTTCAGCCCATATTTGTCAGCTGACATGCGTTTGATGGCTTCTGCATTTAACCGGACTGTGAATGCTCTTGAGGATGAACTCATGCAATTGATTCTTGATGGTCAAATACAAGCCCGTATTGATTCACATAATAAAATATTATATGCTAAAGATGTAGACCAGAGAAGTACTACTTTCGAAAAAAGCTTAGCCATGGGTAAAGAGTATCAGCGGCGTACTTCTATGTTGATTTTACGAGCTGCCATGATAAAAAATCAAATGCAAGTTAAGGTAAGGAACAGCAAACTGACCTTTATAACAGTATATACAGAACTAATATCACTGCTAAAGTACAAGTATTATATACAATATCTTCAAGAAAATAATCACTATCTGCTTACAATTTTCCCTTAATTTTATCAGATGGGTGTATGTATGATTCTAAAAATTATAAAATAAAATGATTTCAGAATGTTGGGCGTGATACTGGTCCACAGGGTGGAGAAGCTCCAGGATCCAGCACAAGCCTTACGCGTACATTTGATGCAGTCCCCTTGTGATGAATTACCTCTCTGTAGTTGACATATTACTTTTTACTTTTACATGGTAATTGAAAATCACACCCAAAACTTATCAACTTTGTATAAAAACTTGTTTAGTAATAAATAATTAATTAATGCATTTACTTTGTGTACTGATAAATAATTTTAATTATTTCTTTTGTGGTTGTTAAGGCCTTGATTGATTATAAATAAATTGTTTTTATGAAAGAACACAATCACACAAAAATGCTTCTATAAACAGAAATAATATATGTAACCACATATTGATATGTCAACAACTTTATGATATTAAAAAGTAAATGCAAGTTTTTTCTTATTTTCTCATACTAACACATGCCATAGATTTTTGGATGTAAGGCAAATATGATTTACCATTAGTGCTTTGATTTTGTGTGATTCAAACTCACTGCCTCAAGTTGAGAGTGGCATGCGTAAGCCATTAAGCCAAAACTGAATCGTGAACATATAGATTTTTAATTACTAGTAAACATTTATGACATACATCTTAAAAAAACAAAAAAATCTCATTGCTATTTTTGTATTGTCTTGTGGTTCAGTTATTATTACTACATGAAATTGGTTGAAGACATGTAGGGCAGCTACCATTTATTATTCCAAAAGACGGAGGCCTTCCTCCTTCACATGCAACCAACCACTGAAAAAATTGAATAGAAAAATTTTAACCATATATAAGCATAGTTAAAAAATTTAGAAAAAATTGTCCTTTAATATTATTATCCCATGGCCAGAAATAATCCAGGGGTAAGATTCCGACTTAACACTAAGTATAATTCTGAATTTTAGCCTTACTGTGATTTGTTATTAGTTGGACACCATAGTTGAAGTTGAAATATTTTTTTAAATCATAGTAATGAGACACATTACATTACCTGGAACAAACAGCTTTTATGAAAGTGAACATCACAATTTAAATTCTGGCATAACGGCTGTGGTACACTGAGATTATCAGGCAGCTCAGAACAGAAACATATTCCACATATTATATCATCTTTCACTTCTGCATCACATGGCTTTATAGCTTCACTTAATGATTTATAGGAGATGGAATGATCATTTAAATCTGAAAAATTATTTCACACATACATTACAGTCTTCTAAAGTATTATGTTTAAATAGTTTGAAGTTAGTACCAACCTTGTCTACCTATTATTATATTTAGTTGTATGTTCAAATTTTATATCAAGGATTTTTTATTCTCCATTACTTATTTAATACCCCAGATTAACTGAAATGCAATCTAATTATATGGGTAACATACCAAATATGGATGTTATGTTTTCTACTATATTTTTATCATGATCCCAATTTAAAATTCCATTTTGTAATTTTCCTTGCCATACTTCAGACTGTCCTATTAGATGCATATTTGAAGGGTATCCATCTAGAGTTACTTCTACATACAGCCATGTTTTGTCATCTACAAAAAAATCTTATTAAATAAAGAGCAATCAAGTAACAAAAACCTATATAGAAAGAAAAAAAACGAACCAATGCGAATATTTCTAAAATTGTCCTTAAAAGTTGGCTTGATCGGATCCAATATCACACAATTATTATCTATATTTTCAAGTTCATAGAAATAACTTTGTAAGCTTCTGACATGTCTAAAGAAAGCACCAACAAGCTCTTCAACATTGCTAAAGCATTGATCGAGAAATGGCGCATACGGGATATCACCTGAAGTGATCTTTAACTTTTTAACTCCTTCATAAGTTATATATAATTCATGAAGCCTTGACTCTTCGTCCTTTAAAGTACATTTGACATCCCTTAGCGAGTCGCCAAAAGCGAAATCTACACCATGTATGGGGTCCTTAAGTTCAGATAAAAATTGTGAATCCACCAAGTAGGAACTAATTGATTCCAACTTAATACTTTCATCACCATCAATCAAACTGGCGACTCCTTTTAAGAAAATTGGTAATGTGTTAAATTCTTTACTTTCTAATACATTTCGAAGGCACTGTGCTTTATTCATTATATTCCAAAATATTAAATTTAAAAAAATATTAAACAAGAACTAATCAAATTAATTAGGTAGGGTAAGTGGGGGCAAGATGAAAAATGAGTCAAGGCAAAAAACCTCTATAACACCAATTTTAACGTATTTTTTGAGTGCTGGTATTTTTGATAAGACCGCCACTTTCTAACGTTCCAAACCACAGTCAAAGTTAGCCGCCCAGAGTGCGTGGAGTGCGTGAATTTGGATAATTTCTGCGTTATGATTTTTACGTAAAATCTTCCAGTGATTTAATCTTACCCCATGTACTGTAACTTGAATTACAAGATAGGTGCAACTGTTTCATATGAATATTTAATAACAGTTTTTTTATTCTTAGTTACGAAATTACATCAAAATATGGCTACATTTAGTCATTTAGGAAATATCTTAACATTCCGTCTTTACCCAAAAAAAATTACGGGATGGGACTAAGATTAATATACAAAAGTTACGATTTGACTGCGTTCTGAAGTGTCATACAAATGTTCAGTTATTCTCAAACTTTAACTGGTAACATAGGAAATAAATTACCAACTTGATTTTTTTACAGGATTATGTATACATTAGGGAATATGCAAGTGAATAAGTGAATAAATTAAGTTCTGATTTTAACTATTTAAATTTTTACTTAAAATAAAAATTTAGTTTTGCAATTAAATAAAAAGGTATCCATCCAGATCAAACGGCGCTATTAATACCTAAGTAATGTTTCATTAATTATGCAACATTCTATACTCAAGACGATGTGGCTAAGCTATAGAAAAAGTAAAAAAAGATTTTGACATTTGGAGCAGCTAAAATTTATGCTTAGGTACGCTTTACAACCGTTTCAACAACAAAAAACGGCGTTAAGTCGCCATCCAGTCTTTGCTCATAAAATCGAAATAAGATTAGCAAATACCCTTAAAGATTTGGAAAAATGGTGTTTTGGGCTATTTAGAAAAGAAGTATTTTTTTCTCGAGGAACACTATGTTACCCCATTTAAGGACGTTATATTCCAGGACCAGCATGGTTATATTATGTAAACGTCATGGACTTTCTCTGAAAAAAACCTCAATCGCTTGAACATTGCAGAAATAAACATACTGACCCGTAAATTATCCCAAAATAATCCCCGTCGTGTCAATCTCTTGAACATAGCATAGGCAAAGTTAGTGGAATTCCAAAAAAATATATCCTCTACATTTTATTTAAAGGAAAATTTGTGTGGGATTCGTGGATGGCTTAAAAGTGAGATGGCAAAAGTTTGAGAACGTTTGTTTCAATCTTTCCCTGTTGGGGTAAGATTGATATATAAAAACAAAACAATTAGCTGTATCTTTGTTAAATAAAGTATTTTTTTCACTAAAGTCAGATGACAGTTTTTAAATCACTAAAAGCTATAGATTTAAAACCGTTGACGACATCTCACGGTAATTTCAATAATTTTAGAATGATTTTAAATTTTTCCCCGTCACGTTTTCATCTTTACCCTAATTTGTAGTCGCAACTTAATTTTTTTATTTAAGTTCTTATTTTCTCTGCTTTGGAACAGATTTAACAATATGTTATTAATATGATAATAAAGTATAGTTTTTGCTCGTTACTAATCAAAGCCATTCCTTACTACAGGTTAATATTTATTGTTCTACAAGAGGTTCCAACACAACTCTGCTCATCTCATAAAAACACACCCTACTCAATTAATATTCTCGATCATTAGTCATTTTTTTTTAAACTGATGATTCTATTTTTTAAATACTTAACATAATCTTTTTTTATATAAATGGTAACCTAATAATGGCTACCTTTCATGGTAGAGAAAAATCCAGCAGATAGTTTTGTTTGCTAATGATATGTCCTTAATTTTTAAAATTTAACGACGACAAAATTCGACGATATGAACAATGCTCTCTCTTCGATTGTACATTGGTTTAGTATGAATAAATCACCTTCTACTTATTGCAACAAAAAAACGAAAAGCATGAAATTTTGTGCAAACAATGCAAGGGTTATGGATACTAGACCAATTATAAATGATGAGGAATTGAAGCTATTTCGCGAGCTTGTCACCAATTCTGCCAATATGTTCCGATTAAGCCTTCATGGTACGAGAGTTCAACCACTCAGTTTATATCTCAAGTTAATAAATATTATATCTCAAGTTAATAAAGTTTATATCTTAATCTAATAAAGTTTACATCTCAAGTTAATAAAGTTTATTGCTCAAGTCGATAAAGTTTATATTTCAAGTTAATAAAGTTTATATCTCAAGTTAATAAAGTTTATGTCTCATCAGTGGCGTAAGTATACTATCTGGGGCCCGTGGCAATTTCTATTGATGGGGCCCTATCATTAAAAATCGTTATGTTGTACTCAGTTTAATTTTAATAAACTTCGAAATTTTCAGCGTACTCAATTACACGTTGTATATGTCCCACTAATACCACAATAATAACTCCTCTCTTAGGCGAGAGGGAATGGTTTGTACCCACGCTAGCCCAATGCGTATTGTATTCATCCATAGAACATAATATCTATCCTTTGCTAGCTTTTCGGTGAAGGAAACCTGAGGAAACCTACATACATTTACAATTAAATAAAAATAACGATTTTTTGAGCTCGCGGCCTCTTGGGCTGGGGGCCCGTGGCATTTTGCCAGCCCTGCCACCCACCTGTTACGTCACTGGTTACATAATCTATTTTTCAAATTAAAGAACTATTTAATTAACTTACATGCAATATAAATATCAATTTGTTATCAATTAGGTATTGCCAGTTTCAAGTAAAAGGTTGGAAAACTACACGGGAGAATAAATAAACAAAGACATCAAAAGGAAATTTGTTTCCTTTTAAATAAACTAAATATAATTATTAGGGATAAACTATTTAAATTTCTTAAGTTTATCAATGAATTGCGACGTTGCCGTCTTGTAAGGTACAGTAGTACAAATAGACCTACTTATAAGGTTTGAATAATTAAATTATTATTTGAAACACTGTTTAACTAAATAAAACTTAACATTTCTATATAACAGTCCAAAATATAACATTTTTAGAACCATTAAAGATAGCGATAGTTGTACTGAATTATGGAGAACAGCAGTTTTTAAGATTACGCAAAAAGTTGGAGCATAAACGCTACCGACTGTCGACACGAGCTGTCATTTTCTTAAAAATTTAGTTTTCGACTTTCTACAGAGACTACTGCTAAGTGTTAAGGGTTCTTATCTAAGCCCCCTTACCTAGGTAATTGAGACCTCAATGTACCTTATTTATGCAATTGTTTAATGCCTTATAATAATTAGAATAATACAGATATCAAAACCTTTAATTATCACTAGAATAGTACGGTTAGCAAACAACATTTATTTGAATAGAAAGGTTCATTATAGTACTTTTTGCTTAGCCTAAATTAGTAACTATGACATCGCAATATGGCGTAGCGTCGATCAAATTTATAATTGAATCAGAGCGTTGAGCCCTAGACCCAGGCTGGTGTAAATGTTGATGAAACTTGATGGGTAAATAAAGTCTTTATTCGAAATACGAAAAGAAAATTAGGGAATATCTTTGTAGAGGAAATGCACCAATGATGTACTGTTGATTAAAAGCTTTGCAGGACAAATTTGGCAATGCCACTATCATCAGTTTTAACGACAGTAAATAGCTGAATCATCGGCATAACATGTATTTATTAAAATGTCATTTTAAACGTCTTCAACTTCGCACAAAGTAAATGTAGCTTTATCTAGTAGACATAATTAATAGCGATAGATATGTTGAAATAACATCTGTTTTTCATAAGTCTTATTATTATTTTGATTATACAAATTATAAATAACTCAATAAATATATCATTATATAAAATAAAATTTTATTCAAATTGAAATAGATTAATACACAGACAAAAATGACTACAACCTTTATTATCATATTGAGATCTTATTTCTACACAACATCAATTTACTTTAAGTGGACACAAGAACTACATATATCTTTAAAATTTCATCAAGTATAACAAAGTCCATCAAAAAGTATATGTATAATCCAGCTGTATCGGTCCACACACCACCAACAATAAATTTTAAGTCTTAAATTTGATCAGCCCTTGACCACAAGGTCTATAAAATTATCGTTTCGCCGTGTTGGGTTACGGTTGTGAAAGTATTGATTCACTTGGTAAATGAGTTTCATCAAATATTAATAGGTTAGTTGGTGACTCAGCAACTTGTTCATAAAATTTAGCCTAAAGACATTCTCTTAATTTTAACTTGTAATAAAAATGTGTTACAAAAATATTATAATACAAGAGGTTAAAACAGAGATCACATAACTACTTATTCTACACATGAATGTCTTCATGTTGTCATATGTACTTATTATAAATAAACATTTTTGTATTAGATGCTTAATGGATTTGTTTGTGTAATAAAAATTAAAATGACACAGGTACCTTGAATTGAGTCTAAGCAATGATTAAAAGACTTAACAAAATCCATTCTAAAGAAATCATCATTAATAACATTTCATTTCGCATTAAATGTTGCGAAATGTTCATTGTTGAAATATTATAATAAGATTTCAAAATTATAGTAACAAACAAATAATGTTAAATGCATAATAGACAACTTTTTCTCAACTCAAATGAGATATTATCATAACTAAACATGTTTGTTTAAAATACTGATCTTAATTAAAATTTTGCTAATTATGTACAATATAACAACAGCCACGCGTGTATTTAAAAAAATATAATCACATGCATGGCTGATTTTAATTTTTTACTAATATTAAAATTAAAAATCTAAAAAATTGTAATGGTCAAAAGTTTGTCATAAAAAAATTAAAATTATTCGATTGTGCGTTTAAATAATTATAATGATGTGCATAATTGACCTCAATTACGGATAAAAGTTTAGTTTTATTTTCAAGAAGTTAATCTAGTCTTACTGATACTCTTATTATGTAATCATTATTTCATTTTGAAATATGTCAAATATGCAATAGCAAGAAATATAAGAGAAATACAATGGTCAGAATTAAAAAATTGGGGCTATATCATCTGGTCTCACAAGCTTAACTTCAACTTTAACCATCTCATCGCCTTTGTGCATTTCAACTTTTAATGTCGAGAATACACTAATAACTTGTTTTACTTGAGGAAGAGTCTCCGTTGCATTCCAAGTTAATTCCATCTTTGACAGCTTTGATCCCGCTTCATTGAAAATATGTTCATATTTTCCAGGAAAGTCCTGAAAGAATGAAATTAAGAATAATAATTATTATTCCCGATAGACCCAAAATAAATTAATACTTTTATGAAAAAATACTTTATTTTGGTCTATGTGGATTGGCATGTTAGATGATACTTACATTATTGAAAAATATCCTCCTATTTAGACCCATAGCAACTATAATGACATCAATGTATTTTTTCTTTACTTCAACAACTACTGCTTCAGTTAAGACAGGTGAGTGCATTTCTATGTATTTCAGGGTGTATAACTCTGTTGACAGTTCACCTGCCTTTTTCGCGTTGTATTTTTGCTTATTGCACTGAGCTGCAACCATGTTAACATAGTCAATGTCCCATGTTGGTATGTTTCTATACTTTAAACTTGCAGATAATAATCTGAAAATAAACACATTACCAAGTTAATCTAAGAGAAGTAACATGTTTATTTTATATTTTATAGATATTACACTTATTCAATTTCAAAGTATAAACAATTTGAAGCAACTGACCTGTGGACCATAATGTCTGCATATCTTCGAATAGGACTTGTAAAATGTGTGTACAGTGGAACATTTAATGCATAATGATTGAAATCTTCTTCACAGCCTCCAGCACAAAAATACTTTGCTCTTGCCATTGGCTTAGCACACAACATACTCAGTACCATGGCTTTTCCTTTGTCTGCATTGGGATCCATATATGGTAACAGTGATTTGTATAAGAGACCAGCAGAATTTATTTCTAAATCAATTCCCATAGGTTTTAATGCTTTGGCCAATTGCCGTAACATGTAGTTACTAGGTTCAGGGTGACATCTTAAAAATGCTAATTTTGGATGGTCCTCATAAATTTTATTTGCAACAGCCATATTTGCAAGTAACATGAATTCTTCAATGAGTTGATGACTTTGTTTGCTTTCACAAATCTGAAATGATTCTGGCATACCATTAGTGGGACTTAAGCGAAATGAAACCTTTACTTGATCAATTCTTAATGCTCCGCCTTTAAAACGTCTGTCCCGCAAAATAGATGAAATTCTGCCAAGATTTTTAAGACTTTCTAAAATATCTAAAAATTTAAAGCCATTGTAAATTTCTGGGAAACTTGCTTCGGATTCTTCTTTATCATCAAGAACAGTTTGGGCGTGTTCATATGCTAATTGACAACAAGAATGAATGATAGTTTTAGAAAATCTTGTATTTTGAATTTGAGCATCTTCTGTTATTTCCCAAAATACAGAGAAAGCAAGTTTATCAACTCCAGGGAAAAGGGAACAAAGCATACAAAGTTCATCTGGCAGCATGTGATAAGCTCTTTCTACCATGTATATTGTTGTAGCCTTTTCTGCTACTTTTTTATCTAAAATAGTATTTTCTGCCAAAAAGTGAGATACATCTGATATGTGAACACCAATCTCAAAGTTGCCATTATCAAGTTTTCTACATGATACAGCATCATCAATATCTCTACAGTTAGAAGGATCTATACTAAATATACATAATTTACGACAATCTTCCCTTAATTTTATCTCATCTTCAGGTATAACATAGTCTAAGCTTGGAAATAAATGCTTAACATCTGGTGGAAATGGTGTCACATCTAAATCAGTCTGTGCCAGAATAGCTTTAGTTTCTGACTGCATATCTCCTGATTCGCCTATATTACACACAATCCTACCCATTGCAAATCTTGTATCATACCATTCTAAAATTGTTGCTAAAAATAATGTATTTTCATACCTTTTGTAATCAGTATAAAAATTATCTGGCCAAAATGTAAAAGATATATTTAACCTTGGTATTCTGTAGTCTCGGGGTACAAATAGAGCTCGTTGTCTATTTTTATCAGGCATTAACATTAAAGAACCAATACATGACCGAGTATGCACTTTTTCTTTGATATAAACAACTTTTCCTTTTTTCTGTTTAACTTCATTAGTTTCATTAGACTCTTCAGTGTCGCTATCAATAATTTGTACAATAACAACATCACCTTCTAAGGCCCGGTTTCTATTTTTGACTGAATCTATCAGAACATCTTGTTCGCTACGATCTGTACCTGTTATATAAGCATGTTGAAACTGCTTTGGATTGATTCTTATTACTCCCTGAATTAAAGAATTTTCTAGCAAACCAGCTTCCACATTTTCTTTTGACATATATGACTCAAATTTTCTATCCTCATTATTCACATCTTTTTTACAATCTTTGTTTTTACTCAGAGGAGAATTAATATAATGTCCACTTGGTGATCCAGGAAAAACATTCCTACATATATTGTTTGTATGATTTGGGGACTTAAGGGAATAATTTAGTAATGGATGTTGAATAAAATTTTGTACATACTTCGGAGAATGTAAATTTGATGGTTGAAATGGAAAACTGGGACTTCCATAAACCATAGGAGAATTAGGGACACTTATTGGATATCCAACTTTGGGATGCATTTGAGGTGAACCGCGTCCAGGCTGAGCTGTATTTATATTTTGTGTTAACTGAAACTGAGGATGATGTGCAAGATTTTCCATGTACTGAGCATTTGAATACAAAGGTACAACTTGTCTTATGAAAAAATCTTGAACAGACTCAGCACTTTGTGTGTTAAATTTGGCTGTCTGAGGAGATATATGTAGATTATTGAAATTTTCACTTATATAATGTCCATGCTTATGGTTATTTCCTTTTGTGGCTTGAGCGTTCAAGTTATTATTCGGTATTTTACAGTCAATAGATGAAGTAGAAGCTATTTCTTTTTCTTCGTATCCCTGGGTCTCATTATGTATTGCTTCTGTTTGTGCATTGTTTGAATCAGGCATTTGCAGTTTACGTAATTTTGATCGTTTACGAGCATTTTTCTTTTTCGATAGTAATGAATCATTGTTTGTTTCTTGTTTCTCTACGGTTTTTTGTTGATCCCGTATTTCATTGTTTTCACTGCTGGCGTTATCAGATTCCTGAACACTTGTTTTGGATTTTAAAGTCTCTTTATCAAAATCGCTTGGAGTAACGGTACCCATTTTTTGGATACTATAAGAAATAGTTTACTAACCATGGAGTGCAAAACTGATTAATTTATAATTATGATATTAAAAAAGGCAAATGCCAACGTGAATGATTAGTTGATGTTTATCTATTGACATTTGATAGTGAAATTTTGAAACTTCAGAGTTCAAACTTGGGAACAGCACAGAGTACCATAGAGTACAGTACATATGGTCTATTCTGTGCGTAGTACTTCTTCGCGTGTCAACTTTTGTCTTTTAGTACTTTGCTGTCTTCACAAATCTGTGGAATGTGGACTGTAGTTCATACTTCATAACCAAAAAATAACTTACAAAATACACAATATTTTAAATGAAAGGCTGCGAAGAGACTTGTGGAATTCCATAAAATAGATTCACTCAACTTATTATTATCAGTCACTTTCCACATGTTGAAGTGTTTATAAAGATGGATGTAGAGGTACTAACATAAATATTACAAGTTTCTCTAAAACATCTATTATTTCAATTATCTAATATTTGTTCTTGGTTAAGTAAAAAGCTCGAAATGAAATTAATCACTCATAACATGCTTACCTCAAAATGTCTTAGAGGCGTAGTTACAGGTTATCCTTTAGCAATCAATGCTACAATCATTAATATAACAGAAGTTGATTACAATCCTGAATTTATTACTCGAATAATACCAAAACTGGACTGGGAAGTGTTGTGGAGGGCTGCTGATAGTATTGGTCACAGTGATGGACTTCCACAAACAATTGAACCAAAGTTTGAAGAAAACAATGAGTTGTTAAAGAAGGCACATAGGGTGTTACTAGAAGTAGACATTGAAGAGGGCAATTTAGTTTG
Organism: Pieris brassicae; assembly: GCF_905147105.1. Taxonomy (NCBI): domain Eukaryota; kingdom Metazoa; phylum Arthropoda; class Insecta; order Lepidoptera; family Pieridae; genus Pieris; species Pieris brassicae. The sequence goes on from NC_059669.1 coordinate 5,094,251, forward strand.
TCCAGAATCGGGTAGGCGCTTTCCCATATCTAAAGGCATACCAAATATGTTATTAACAGAAGCAGAAGTTCAATAAATTTTGATGTACTAATTGAATTTTTATTTGTGCTTATATGCTTTTATAAATAAATATTCATACATACATAGTCATATTGTTAATTGGCACATATTGAAGGTATGTGTATACAAATATATTATTTGTGGAATCATCATAACTATTAACATTTAGTTGCACTTATAACTTCTTGGAGATATCTTCTATAAGGAATTAATTTGAACTTTGATTTAAACTTGTTAAGAAAACTTTGAAGATATAATGAAACTCAATACTAACAGCTATTGTTTATTTATTAACAATAAATTATAATAAATGTACAATTCAGAAATTTCCTTAATTTCTAAATTAAGGTACACATTTAAAGGAGATAAATTTATACTTCATCTACGTATGGAACAAACGCTAGGTTACCAACAGCTCCCATTGACATTTTGTTTCTTACAGCATTAGACAGAGCCTGTAACAAAAAAACAATTAATATGTTTTATTTAAAATCTTAATAGTATAAGTTTCTAAATATGACATATCCCAAGTTGAATGCAAGATTTTATTATTTATTAGATTGAAACAAATATACCTGTGATACATCATTATCAGAAATTTGATCAATTTCTGCAGCAATTTCAATAGGGGATTTGGCTGTTCCTGTATAAAAGCCCTGGGCAGCAAGAGATTCAACCAGAGCAGAGCCATGATCAGCTTCGCTTAATACTTGAAGTTTTAGTTGGTTCTTGCCAGCTTGAATAGCTTCATTTGACAGTGAGGGGTTCTTCAAAAATTGACCAGCACTTTTTACTGCCTGTAATTGTTAGTATAAATAAATATAAAATTAATTAAGTTCATGCTCTATAACATGAGTTAAATGATAATTGATTTACATTTTAAATCACATTATTTTTCTCAGCTGTTTATAATGTGACTAGTAACTCTTCTTATTCAGCCATTATGAATTTAAAGAATAGTTAATAACACAACTAAATGTCAACATTTGTGCTGAGTAAGCAAAAAGAGATAAAATCATAATAGATGAATGTATGAATAAACAATCAGTGTTTGAAACTACATAATTTACATTTAATTAATAATATTAAATTTAATTGATTTTTATCTAGATTAATACATACACTAGCTGCCTCGTCCTTAGCCACTGAAAGAATGACACCAAAAAGTCCATTGTCTGAGTATGAGACATTGAATCCTGCTGCAGCAAATGGACCTACATTGCCAATTGCCTTGGCAATAGGCGAGTTATCAGCTCCCCATTTAGTAACTGGTCCACTTCCAATGGCTGTAGAGAAACAAGATTAATCAAATAATTCAGTTATCCCAAACAAGATACTTCTCTCATTTCGTTTTCAAATACAACATACCCTTTGCAGCAACAGCAAGGGCGAGGCTCTGTTTAGAACCAGCTGACGCTCCCTGCACTGCTATTGCGACATGAGCTAAATCTCCACCCATTTCCTTCCTGGTAAAAATCCAATATCAGATATTTCACAATAAAGTACTTACTTTATTGTGAAATAAGTGTAAATCGACCCCCACTGTAGTATGCATATGCACATAATAAAAATATAACAACTCAACTTTTAAAACTATAACTTATCATGTATATACATGACTGAAAAGTTATACAATATTTGCTTTTTGATTTGGTACCCTAACAAAGTTTGCCTCCCTTTATCAAAATTTACTATCATGGTGAATAAGCTAGCACTTTAAACAACTAACTTCTAATTTTTTTAATCTTAAGTTAAAAACACATTACGGTCCATATTCTAATTTGTAAGTTATATAATCATCTTAATGCTTTAAATACTAAAAAAATAATAATTTGACAGCACTTGAAACTTGATTAAAGTTTATTTGGCTTTCTAGAACATGACCTTTCTTTCAAAATATCTTAAATTATTGACTTTGTTTGACAGATTTAACACAAAATGTTGACAAAACTGACATAATGCCTAATTTTATATTCCTCTTAAATAGCCAGGTTGAGGGCCTACATTAATTTCAATGCATGAATATTCTGATATCAGGAATAAGTAAAGTGACCTTTATTCTCATTATTTTGCCAGGACTCATGATAAAAATATAGACAAAATTGCATATATTATAACTGGATTGATAATTATAATCTATTTATTTGTGTTTTAATATATTTTTAAGTATAAAGTATCTGCAAATCAGAAAAAATTACACTTACACCATTAACTATGCGTTTGAGTGTGATACTCTACCTCATGTTGGGACATTATATAACCACCCTCTTTATTCTTAAAAATATGAACAATCCTAAATTATTCAAATCTGCATACCTAAGTTCACCTCCAAAATAAGAAGCCTTTTCACATGATGCATCACCAGATGAAGGTAACTGCAAAGCTTGAGCAACAATGCTGGCTTTCTCCTAGTAAAATTAATATGAAGTGTTATTGTATAAATTGTGTTGTGGGATATATATAGGAGGGGTACATTGTATTTACAGACCTGATAATTAAATTTCCTGGTGAGCTGAATGATTTGAAAATATCTATTAGCCAATTATTATTTGTTATAATTTACATTTGATAAAATTAAAAATACAGTAAAAATCTGAAATGACATCAACTACTCATTTGGTCATAAAAACCCATAGTTATAACAGCCGATGACTTTTTATTAAATACCTAATACAATACAATTTGGCCGGGACATTTTATTTTGTTTTAAATGATGTCGTCGTAAACGCTTTTGACTGCATTACAATAATAAAATCTAATACAATTATAAAATGAAATACAAATTTTGAATAAACAAAACAAGTAAAAAAATTGTTACGAAATTCAAAAGCATTCTCTTCTACATTTGTGAACCAACAGAAGTGATGAAGCACACTTATAAATACTTCTTTATCTAAATATGTGACAAAATGGATCACACCAATTTCTAAGAATCAAATCATTGAGTATGCAGAAAGGGCAATTAATTTAAATATATTTGAAAACATAGGATAATTTTTTTGTTGTTGTATAGTTGACTTAGGTTACTACTTACACTAGGTTCAATTCATAGTAACACAGCCGGTCTGGAGCCTGGCAGGTATAGGAATATTTTTCTTTTTAAATCAAATAGGCCATGTATCATTGAGCTTGTCTTTACACATTTGAATGAGTTAGTTATCTTTATTTTTTCAAATAAATTTAATGTAATATTTAATAATGGGTTAGCCTACCTTATTGCTTCCAACAACAACAATGGCACAACGAGAGTGTGACAATGTTGTACTGGCATAGTGTTGTACTGACTCTGAGCTGATATGACCAATTTTCTTCGGGGAAATGAAGAGGGAATTACCAAGGCCACGGCGGTAAGCTGCACGATGTAAAAGATCTACAGCACGAATCTGAAAATTTAATACAAGAGATATGTGATAATAAGAATATGTTGATTATAATTATTGATATACCAATTTTGATTTAAAAGTGATAGAGTTTTATTGTTAATTATTGTCCATGCTATGCCCTTGATTTGAGAACTGGCTGTAAAGGTAAATTTAGAACCACTAATTTATTTACTAACATTCATAAGTGTACTATAATAAATGATTTTATATTTTTTCAATAATACACAATGTCAAAAACTTGGTGTGGCCAGAATATCACTACCCTTCTACCACATAGATGATTTTACTATTATGTGAGACAATTCAGGTTATAACATCATCACTACAAAGATATATTTATTATAGGAAAAAAAAATCAGTCACCTGAGGAGCGAGAGAAGCAATCTCATATTTCATACGAGGAGCATTGTCACTGAGCTCCCAAGGCCTGAACTCCTGGTTAGATACAATGTTGTTCAAATATTCAAGAGCAACATCTAAATTGTCTTGAGTGGCCTGAAATTACATAAAAATTATGTTCTTATAACTCATAAAATTATAAGCAGCAATAAAAGAATTAAAAAATTAACTACAAATATATATACTTAGGAACAAAGCACTCCTACTGCATGACTAATGTAATTATCATATATATATTATTGAAACATAATTTACCTCTAGAGTGTAGTAGATGAATTCTCTGTCCCCTGAAGCAGAGAATGAGGCTCCAACTTGTGATAGTTTGCGAGATATCATGAAAGCACTAGCATTCCTTGTGCTGAGGCCTGCAGCTGATCGAAGGACATGAGCAACACCCAACTCTGTTTGCGGCTCATAGCGGGAACCAGCCCTGAAATTACATCCTCCAATTTATCATATACAATATTATCCGCATACTCTAGTCTTCTTGTTGATTAATTATTCTGTTGGCGGATAAGTAAATATCAATTTTCTAAATAAGTCTTACTTAAAGGCAATGGTGACTCTGGTAACTGGAGACCCATTATCTACTGTAGCAACAAAGGTCTTATTCGACAATATATTCGAATTCACGCGCACTTCCCTTGTCGCAGGAGCAGCCTGTGCATAACTCCTCGTCTAAAAGAATATTGAAAAATTTAGAAGGAAGAACTTATCATTAACGCGTTTACATAACAGGGTTTGACACTAGTCATTAATACAGCATCACATATTACAATGAAGATATTTACCGCAATTTGACGAACAAGGGGCAAAACCATGGCCTTTGAAGTCATATTGGATATGTAACAAAATTAAAGATTAATTATTTTTCAGAAAAATTGGTCGGCCGTGGCCAGCAATCGAATCCCTAGGTTCAATAATTCATAAGTGACATTGACAAAAATGTCTAGAACATATGCAGACACTTATCATGATTTTTCAAACCTCAATTTCAAAGTGTCAAAACTTTACTAAAGACAAACGTGAATTCTTGAAAATAATTTATCAACAACTTACATTTGGTTCTTACAAATTAATTTTATACAAACATTATTTTTGTGTTATTGTATTATGTCCTTAATTTTATTAACTAATAAATTTTCTAAAAATTACAAATTTGTCGATAGCTGTGACCTAATTTGTATAACCAGAGGGTCTAGCCATATTACTACCGACAATTATTCTACGTACACTACGGCTTTTAGAATTGTACGTAATTTTCTACGTAATTGTATTGTCGAAAACGCTTCAAATGGAAAGGTACAAAGTGGCATGATAAATTATAAAATTAACTTTGATTTGTTTCATATTCTCTCAGAAATTTAAGGTTATAAATAAATAAAATATATAATTATTATATTTTTAGTATTTGATCTACACCTAGTCTGCCAAATAAAGGAGCAATATATTTACCACTTTGAAGATACAATAGAAATAGTACTGCGGCTTGATAAATAAAGAGTTAAGAGAAGATTAATTAGTAGTTGATAGAGTCAAACGAATAAAAACAATTTAAAATAAAACGGACTAAAAAACGTTCACAACGTTGAAATTAGTGTTAGGACTTAGAACTTTGGGTTTGGTGTTTGAGCATGAACATTTTCAATAATAATTTTTCTCCAGATTTTGAGGTATGATTATAATATCATTCAATAAGTCATTAGTGATTTGCTACTAATTTTAATTATACTTTTCGTTATTTATCTGCTTAGAATATACGTTCCCAGACCCTGCAGTTCATTTTAGTCCTGTAAGAGTTAATAAGTATATTATAAGATATTAGATATATAACCTTAGTGCCTCGTGTGCTCTATTTCCTTATTTTTATATTTATAATATACAAAATGTTAAGGAAGATAATCAACAGAGGTTTCTTTAAAAAAAATATGACTAATATTTTTTTTCATTTTTCTACTTGTATGTTTAATATAAATCAATTCCTAACTATAAGCAGATGAGCATAGTTTTGATTTCTTTGTTTTGTGATGTAATGGATTAACGAAAAATCTGTATTCATATTTTGAATTAAATTTACGTTCATTTGATAAATAAATATTGTTAAATGTACTGTTTTTAGTAAATTAAATCAAGATATCGAAGCACAATAGTCAAGTTTTAGTGAAATAATGACACCAAAAAGTCCATTGTCTGTAGTATGAGAAATCCTGCTGCAGCAAATGGATTGCTACATTGCCAATTCCCTCTGCAATAGGCGAGTTATCAGCTCCCCATTTAGTAACCGGTCCACTTCCAATGGCTGTAGAGAAACAATCTATAAAGATATTGTTTTATTGCTGCCCATAAAACATAAATTTTATAGTTAATTTTTATTTTTTGGGTTTTTACATATACTCAATATATTGAATACATTTACATTATTAATGCATTTAATTTGATTCAACTGTGTTTGTTCAATAGTAATGTTTGTATTGTATAATCAGTTGTTAAAAAATACTCTTCAGCTAATAATATTTGGAACACACGGGAGCCGTGTCAGCAGTTGGTCAATGTTCAAATGAAATCTGAACATTCTGGCGCCTCACATACAGATAGTTTTATTCTGGCTGTAGCTGGTACAATTCCAGTGTTTCAGAATGAACAACTCGCTGCGTGTTGTCGTAGCAAAAGCCCCTTCTCGTATTGGAATACTATAGATCGAGCTGTCAATCTGGATTTCGCGACGTCGAGCAATGCGTCTTGATTTAATCTTCATTTCTTGGCCTGTCTCCCAAAAAATAACAAAAATATCAAAAAAGACTAAACTTACTATAGTTATAAAAGAGTTCATTAAGTATGAATGTAATTCAATTTTTTTTCCAAATTGTATTATTTAAATTACTTATTACTTCTGTGTCTGTAAATTTGTTTCTGAACTCACGAAATCATCAAACATATTTTGCGAAGTGTCAATAAACTCTTCATTTAAATACATTTTATCTTTTTTATTTATTTGGTTTTGTAAAGTAGTGTCCAAAGAAAAGTTGAAAATTTCTTGTATGAAACTAATACAGATATTGTCTCAGTCCTTTTCGCAACCAACATACTATTAGCAGTGTTAACAATACAATTTTCCGCAATATGTAAAATACTTGTGTTTTTATTAATATTTCTTTTATTTGTCCTTCACAAATTATCGAAACCGTTATTGGCCCCTTAGGAAGACAGAGCCATGTATTCGGCATATATAATTGTTTCCATAACATGTTTGCCGTTGCGTTACATATTTTTGAAATACATTATTTTTTCCTAACAATGGAGTTCTGAAAATATGCTCAATCATGCAGTTCTCAGTAGATTGCATGTTTCATTCAAATAAAATATAATTAAAAATTACTCTTCAGCTAATAATATTTGGAACACACGTGAGCCGTGTCAGCAGTTGGTCAATGTTCAAATGAAATCTGAACATTCTCATTCAAAATAAAACTTCTGAACTTATTAAGATTAAATTCGGAAGAAAATAGTTTGAGTTACTGTTTCCTGGTCTTGATATAACGTTATATAATTAACCATTATTTATTACTCCACTCCTCTTATTTTTACATTATTCATATAAACCTTTATCCCTCATTATTAAATCTGTTTTCAGTTACATAATAAAAGTCACTTAAATTTATTAAAAGTTAAGACTTTTTGTTAAAACTTTTAGTTGTCTTATTATCTTATTCTTTTTCTGAAAAGAAAATATTTATTTTGTTAGTATTCTATCTCCTTCTTCATTCTAGACTACCGAAATGCGTGTGCGTGTAATTTGGTTTTTCGTACCACTGTCATGGCTTCGCTTATAGTATCCCCTTTTGGCCTAGGCTCCCGACTGTCGACACGAACTGTCATTTTCATACAGATTTAGCTTACGAGTTTCTACATACACTACTGTTAAGACATTTTGTCTAAACCCCCAGTATATAAATTACTTAAAAAAGTGCTAACTTCTACATTATTATCTGTTTGTGAAATTCTTCTAGTTTGTGGTCGCCCTCCATTATGACTTATGACGTAGCTTTATTTACATATGTGTAATGTGAACTGTGATGTTACATTTTTATAATCTATATTAGTGCTTCTTGCCATTGAGCGACAAATGCCAATATATTAACTTTATTTTATCCAAGTTTTTGAAGAAATTAATGTGACTAAATTTCTTAGTCATGTTATATTAATAAAAATCTTTTATCAATAAACGTAGTTAAAGCTTTCCTCTGAAAATGAAATATGAAAGCAATGTGTGTGCACTATGACAGTAAGCTTAATTTTCTATAGACAAATAAAGGAATATTATCAATAACCGACTTTATACAACTGTTATGCATACAAAAATGACAGAAAAATATAGAAATCTTATTTTCAGTTAAAGTAACTATTGAACTCAAAGTTGTCAATAAGCCACGATTTGTGTTAGTGATAGTATTCTGATATCTACTTAAGATATTCATATAAATCAAAGGCCAATATGGGTAAAAGAAGAAAATGTAACATCTTAATTGAATCTAACAAAGAGAGTGAAGATAGTAAGGCTATGGCTTTAGAGCTAAACAATAGCCAAGAAAAGTCTCCTACTAATGCATTTCAATTGTTGATGGAGTCCAGACTTAAAAGCATTGGAAGCAACTCTCCTGGGAAACATAGACCTGTTGTTCAACCAGAATGCCAGGAACTTTTAGAAAAAAGAGAACTGAAAGCGAAAAGAGTATTGTCATTACAAAAAATGGCTGAAGCGAAAGGATCTCTAAAAAATAAAGAACTTGAAGATTTTAGAGATAGATCCATAAAGAAACAACTTTCAAAACAGGCAGAAAAATTTAAAGATATGCTTCGTCAGGAAAACTCTGAGAGCAAAAATAAAACTAATGAAAATAAAGAACATTCATTGAGTGATTTTGAAATCATAGATGTTAATGATACTCACTTACTAGATGTTAAAAAGACTCTACAATTATGTAATATGTTTGAAAAATCAGATGCAGAGGGCTTTAGTAAGAAATTCACAAATAAGAAAGATTCTATTGAGGATATAGAATTTTTAAGTAAATTATCTCCTTCTATTCGCAAGAAAGAAAATATGATGAGTTACTTTCCAATAGTAGAAGAAAAAGTTGCTGATACAGATAACCCTGCTGATGAAGTGGAAATAACTGATACTATTAAGGTAAAATTTAAATCAAAAATAATGAAGAAAATATCACATAAAAGAAACAAAGATCAAAACGTTTTTAATAATCCTCAGAATGAAACAGGAATCAGCAGATGTGAAGAAATACAGGATTTAACTAAAGGTAGGAAGCTCAAAATATCTGAATGCTCTACTTCAAATTTAATTCCAATAGATGACACTGAATTCATAAATGTTGATATGAGACCTAAACGAAAAACTAAAAGGCCAGTAAAATATTTAGAAGATGCTGAAGTAAGCAGTTCTGACGAGGAGCTATACATATTTACACCAAAAAAGAAAAGAAGTTCAGGTAGATTTGCGGGAAGTAAGTCTACCTTAAATTTAATAGGTATGAGAGAATTGTGTAAAAATAAAAATCCATCTATTAACGAAAACAATGAAAAGTCACAGTCACAAATAAAGTCTATGAAGTGCACACACAATAAAACAATGTACCCATTAAAATTAGCTCCTATTTTTACATCAAAACAATCAAATATCAGTATAGCAGAAAAAGAAGCTAGACAGAAGTTCTTGCATAGTGGCATTCCTCAAAAGTTGAAAAAAGATATTTCACAACCTAAAAATAATACTGCTAAATTAGAGTTTCATCCAGTAGTCCATATTCAACAAAATATTGCGATGACATTAGATAAAATTAAAATAAATTTTTCTTCCCTGTGTGATTCACCTTATGATTCAAATTTAGAAACCAATGACAATCTTTTCAAGTCTTTAACAAGCTTGGATGAAGATGTGAAGCAAGTAATTCCACTGAATCAACAAAACCAGGAAAATCTTTTACATATGATAAAACATTCACATCACAAGTTTCCAGTGTACAGAACCTATCATTTATTGAAGGGAAAAAGTAATGGTGAAAACAAAGACATCAATTACCCAGATTTAGACAACAGTATTGAAATAATCCATGATCTTCCAAATGATTTTGATTCTATAGACAAATTATGTTGGGTTGAAAAATATAAACCTACATCTACAAAACAAATTATTGGGAACTTTAAAGCAATTGATGAGTTAAAGAAATGGTTGCAATCATGGAATGAAAGTTTAGTTAAGACTAAAAAAGATGGAGGTAGTGGTAGTTCTGATTTTGATGATTTTCAAGATTCAGATGCTGAGAGTAGAGAGACATTGAGAACTTCTAATAATGTGCTGGTTATCTGTGGAGACGTCGGTTCAGGGAAAACATCTAGTGTTTATGCAGTTGCAGCAGAACTGGCTATAAAAGTTATTGAAGTAAATTCTAGTAGTAAAAGGACAGGAAAAATAATGTTACAAGATCTCCAAGAAGCAACAAGATCCCATAAAGTAGATAGGGGAAAAAGTAATTCAGATAATAGTCAAAAACTTCAGGAAACAGCTAAACCTAAATTGCCCAAGAAACGAGGACGACCCAAGAAAGCAAAAGATTTGTCCAAAGATGTAAAAAAAATCGAAAATATGAAATGCATCGTAGAATGTTCTTCTAGTCAAGATAGTGTAAGAACTGACAGTTCTTTAATATTAATTGATGATGCTGATATTGTGTTTGAACAAGATGATGGATTCTGTTCTGCTATCTCACAATTAATTCATAGTTCAAAAAGACCAGTTATATTGATAACAAGTTCTCTATCTTGTCAACATTTGCAAAAATTCATACAGCTTGGGAAAATCATTAAAATGCATAAGTTTTTACCAAGAATGTCGGGGACTTGGTTAGATATTATGTGTGTAGCTGACACAGGAATTTGCTTTCCTGGTCTTGGTGATGGGTTATTAGATTATTACAAAGGTGACATACGAAAAACAATTCATAGCCTGCAATTTTACATGGTGTCCTACAAGCACTCAACATATGAAAATTCACAGGATATAGGAAATGATAAATTAAATATAGAAGACGAGAATTCATGTTTATCTTGGACAGATGAATATACTGCAGACAAAACCACCGTACCAAATACATCAAAACATTTAGTACAGCAACATATTAAAGTTATCAGTCATGGTGCCCCATTAGACCTATTAAGTTTATGGTGGAGTATTTCCAATGTATATGAAAGTCAAATAGAAAATGATAACCAGGATTCAAATCAGCTATTATTTATATCAAATGGGCTTTGTAGTATATCTGAAGCTGATTGTATCACCAAAAGAGCAAACATATGTAACAAAATGTGGTATCCAAAAGAAAGTGCCAGTCTCAATGAAAGTCAAACTTATGAATATTATAATAGGAATAATGAAGTTAGCAAAGATATAGCCAGAGAGCTTGGTTTTTTAGGTTCAAAATGTACATCAAATTGCAAGAGTGAAGTATTTGTTGATATCTCGGCACCAGGATATTATGCAGAAAGGTGAGTTTTAATCTCATCATCAACAATATTTTTGTTTCCAGTTTATTAAGTCAAGTTGGGCTTTTTGTTTTAGACATTTAATAAATTATGTAATTGTTTAGTTACTCTATTTCTTTTATGTTTATGTAATATGTGTGACTATCACTGTTTTAAAAATATGTTTTTCAACAAAAAACCTTAACAAGTGCTGATCAGAATTATTTTTTCTCTTTATCTAAATGAAAAGTTTAAATGTATTTCTTTATTGACTTTCATAAGTGTATGTTATGTTATCTAAATGGATAAATGAATTTGAATTTAAATATCAAAAAAGTTTGTAAAAGTTAATCTAATTTATATTTTAAATTTCAGAGAGCAAGAGAAAATTGCATCTCGTCATCATACTTTGTCAAGTTATTTAAATCTTGGAGTAGTACTGGACAGAAGAGCATTAGCCCTCGACTACTGGCCGTCTTGCAGAACTATATGTAGGTTGGAGAAAAACACCTTAAATACAAAAAGAAATAACCGCTTCTGTCATTATCTTAAATCTTTAAATGTCCTATGTAAAAATGATTACTTTGATGCACTCAGCAAAAGTTTAAACAGTAACACTTTAATATAATAGATAAAACAAAATTCACCTAGTTTTAACATAATCATATTTATTTTAAGACAATAACTTTTTACTTTAATCAGTACTTTGCACTTAGGCTATCTGTATAGTATAAGGATAGGTTCTATATAATATAAAATAAACTTAATACATTTTTAATATAACTATGTTTTTACATTTCTGTCTCCATAACATTCATTAACATTCACCTAGTATTGTAATTATATGACTTATTAAAGTTTAAATAAATCAATTCATTTTTAATTTAATACATAATTGATATTTCAATCATTTTTGCTAATTCAAGTCACTATAGATAGGAATTAATGAAAGCCATGGCTAGTCAGTTAAGTGTTAAATAATATTTAATAAATAAATTATTAAGTGACACTTCTACACAGTGTTACCAAGTCGCATTTTGAAAATTACGTAGGTTAGATTAGAAAATTTTGTATATTTAGTCAAAATTGTATAGGAAAAGTTCGTAGATCTACGTACTTTTTTTGTGAGTGAAAAGAAGAGGGTAGGGTAGGTAAAACTGAATAAAATGTTTTTTTTTAATTTTCATTATTATTTTCTGGTAAATTAAATTCAAATCCGACCAAATATAATAATAACAAATAGTTATTACATAACTATATTTTTAATAAACAACTAAACCGCCTTCAAATTGTCAAAACTAGATCAAATTTAAATCATAAAAATTGGTTCACCCAACATCGAAAGTTATGGGGTAACAAAACCAAATATAGATTACAGTGAAATTGAGAACCTCCTAATTTTTTGAAGTCGGTTTACAAAATAGGTTTTTTTACCTCCCTACTGCATTTTTATGGATTTGTGCTAATAGTGATTTAAATGTAATTCTGAACGCGGCCCTGATATCAACGAACAATATTTCATTTTTATTTATTTACTGTACGTACCTTGTTCTGTTCGGTTCTCCATCTAGTTTTCGAAAGTAATAGATATTATGCAAATTCAGCCTAATGAATTTGAATATTGTGCAAAATTTTACAATTTGATTAAAATACATAGATTCTGTGACTGCAGTTAGGTTTTGCTGGAAAGGTTTGCCTAAAATACGTAGATCTACGTAAAAAGACGTAGAGTTGGCAACGCTGCTATACACTACAAAAACTAAAGGGCTCATATTGGCTTCAAGTGTTCGATGATTGTTTATATTTGTTTAAGCTTCTAATTTTGAACTAAAATGTATATATGCAACTTAAATAATGTTTTAATTACATAACTCATTTACAATGTGAAATATTAAGCGAAATCCCAAATTAGAGTAGAGAGAGAAGATAATATGGGAATATTCTACATCGCGCCGCATTTTGACTAATTCTAAAAATATTTTTGACTTGGATTAATTATTTCCATATGTATGAATCAAACCAGTAGAAAAAGAATTGTATATAACAAAACAGATTTGATTATATTGCGGCCTCTATTCTTGGCACCTGAATCATGATACTTTTGAGATTGGAATTGTAATTAAAAATTAGCTCCTAAACAAATATATTATTATTAAAAAAACATCAAGACATATTTTAATTGCAATTATTATTATTAAGTAGTATTACAATCGATAGATTCAGGGTCAATTAAGGTTATGGCAACAATTTACATATGTAGTCTTATATTTTCAAAATTATAATTTTATCAAACAGCAACATTTAACCAAAAAATACTGATCGACTATCTGCTATCTTTTTTCTAAAGTATGTTTTGTCTAGTTGAAATCTGGGTCAAAGCTTATTTGTAAACGGAAGATAGTGTGATAGTATATGTATGATAAAATAACAGTCCTGCTGCCTTCAATGATTACAAAATTCAAAGTAAAGTTCAAAATTCATTTCTGAAGGTCGTGGTAGTGGCCCGCCTCACCTTTACTCTCCGCTGTCTTCGGCAAGCCTCTGCGTCTGGGTGATGGTCATACGTAAGGGTCTTGAACGAAGTAAAGTATACTAAATATAGTGTTGTAGTACTGTATTAAAAATGCTAAACTACACGTGCCTACGAAAATCCATACCCACTGCTTGAAATTTGACAAGATTTTAAATACAAAATACAATCTAAACAAAATAAAAACTTAATACTTTTTTGTAACTCTAACGAACTTTAAAAAATTCAAGACTAAAGTTTCTCGATCACACATTATTGAAATCCAACGTGTAGCAAGATGACTGAATAAAACCTATACGGACGTATATCTATAATATTTTGAGGTTATTGAGTTAAAATTAAATACTAACACACTACAAATTTTGTAGCCCTTTCAAGTTAATACTTTTTCTAACAAGTATTTTTGAGATTAAATATCCAGGAAGTGTACAGAGATATACTTACTTTTTTGTTATTATTTTAATATATAGGTAAATGACCGCTTATCGATTTATAGACTTTATTTACAATATACTTAAAATAGTTTAATTAATTTACTTCAATTATTTTATTTAAAATAGGTTTTAGACGTTTTAATGCATCTTTTTACCTACGTATTCGCTACTTGAGGAAAATTTTACAGATATTGTACAAGAGTAATATATATTTAGATACATTTTCTTTAATTTAATTTTGCAAATCATTACATTATTTTTATACGTAATTCTAAGTTTTGAGAGCACTAAATAAGACGTTGTTCGTGACAGTACGCAGAAAAAATCATAGAAAAACGTATAACGTGGTATAATAAATGCGCATTTATATACAATAAAGAAGTATCTGTATGAGTCATAATATTAGGTCCTTACATATGAAATTGGCGTTTTGTATGGGTGGAACAAAAAGTTGAATATTTTTAAATATAATATATTTAATTAATCAAGTATGAACCATTGTTTTTTATGCACTTTTGCCATCTCATAGGTAGTTCATTGATCCCTTTACTAAAAAAACCAGTCGGACGGGAATCAATAAAATCTGTGAAGGCGATTTGGACTGCCCCATCAGAGTTAATTTTTTTCCCTTGCAAGATTGTCCAAATTTCGAAAAAAATGGTAATCTGTTGGAGCAAGGTCCGGGGAGTACGGAGGATGTCTTAGACATTCCAATTGAAGCTCCTCTAATTTGGTAGCCGTCTGTTGTGCCGTGTGTGGTCTAGCGTAGTCGTGAAGTAGCAGTGGCGTGGAGCGATTGACCAGCCTAGGTTGTTGAGCCGCTAGCTTTTCCATCATGGTTTGCAATTGCTGACAATAGACATCAGCCGTAATAGTCTGGCCAGATTTGAGAAAACTGCAATGAACAATACCGGCACTAGTCCACCAAACGCTTACAAGTAACTTTTTTGAGGTTAATTTTCGCATGGGGCAGGATTTGGCTGGCTGGCCAGGATCCAACCATTGCGCTGAGCGCTTCCGATTATCGTAAAGAATCCATTTTTCATCACAGGTCATAATGATTCGGTTTAAAATACCTTCATTATTGTGCCGGTTCAGTAATGTAACGCAGCAGTCGACGCGCGTTTGCCGGTTTGCTTCAGTCAATTCGTGAGGTACCCACCTTTTAAGCTTTTTAATCTTCCCAATTTGCTTCAAGTGAATTAAAACAGTTTTATCACTAACACCACAGCCTGCAGCTAACTCGGACGTGCTTTGCGATGGATCCGCTTCCACAATAGCCTTCAATACTTCATTATCAACTTGGGTCTTAGGCGGTCCACGGGGCTTGTTCTGCAGGTCGAAATTTTCAGAACGAAAACGTTGGAACCAAAAACGAACTGTGTTTTCTTTTGCAACATGACCGCCATACACATCATTCACCCTTCGAGTCGTTTCCGCAGCACTAGTGCCACGGAGGGACTCGTACTCGTAAATAATGCGATACTTTAAGTTTTCCATTTTGTAAAATGAGTGACGCAAACAGAAAAAACAAATGAATGATGGTCATCGTAGCACAAATACATGAGTAAATAGCTGTACAAATTTGAATTTGGAATTCCTTACCAAATAGGAGAACATCGTGATTAAAGTGGCCAGTACGAAATACGCTAATTTCATATGTAAGGACCTAATATTAAGGGTATATATATATATGACCGATTTTTACATATGGGAGTCGCATTTAGTGCTAATTTTCGTTCTATTGAGTTGAATTTTAATATAGTGCTATTTCCGTAGCTTCTTCGTATCTAGTTAAATTAAGGATATAAATAGTGATTGTTTACATCAAGTCACTCATCGATAAGCGGACTCATGTATTATAGGACGCATTAATCATTTTCCAGAAATATAGTACACCCTTTTACGAATGAACATGTCTGGAGAACGAAACATAATATCAGTGATTTCTGTACAGTTCAAAATTAGTTAGTGTTCTTAAAATATAGCAAAAATGTATAAAGACAATATGGCAAAAGAAGTTCACATTATTTGACGACCATGCGTTTTTAAGAGAGTATCTTATTAGGGAGATACAATAAAATACTATTTAAATATTTTTCGATTTGATATTAGAAGTCTAACGCTGAAAGACTGCTGTTTTTTTAGGTTTTTAAATCATTTTATTTAGCGACCAAATTGAAATATTTTCTGCAATAAAAATTTCTTTAAATGAACTTGATAGCTAGCTTACTGGATTAGCCTCTGCCTAAAACTCCGAACTAATTATTCCACCAACTACATCAGGATTACGGAAAACTGATAGCTACATTAATAATTCGTGGGAATGAAATAGTATAATATGTTAACTAATGTTTGTTTACGATTACGAGTCATATTGAATGCGCTGCAGTTTATATTGAGGTTGCCATTCTGGTGATTACTGGTAAAGATCTAGAACAATACTGACGCTATCGGTCGTAAAATATAATAGACATCTTTAATTTAACACTTATAAGGGGTTTATTACTCGTCTTAACAATGAATTACATTCATTGCTATGTAAATTTATCTTCGCATTAACATTTTTTTAGAATTATTTAGAACGGTATATTGAAGCTGGTGTATTATAAATATACAGTACAATATGTGTTCAAAAATGACACATACCACACTAATGCGTAACAGGTTACATTGGCCTGAGTAGAGAACGATCCTCCAGCCTTTCCTATTTTATGTAAAAGTGTTTATAAGGAATGAAATAGGCATTCTAAAATGATTTCACAAATACGATGACTAATGCTGTAGATGTGGCTTGATCGTGCGCCTCTCATAGCTGAGGATGCAGATTCGACTTCTGGCTTGCACTAACTCTCCCACACGGTGAAGGTGAAGGTGCTTTAGACACTAAAATTCGTTGGTGTGTGAAATAAATCAATGAAAAATGTATCGAGAAACATCAACAGAAGTCTGAAATCTAAGAACGTGGGTTGTATTGCAGCTGGTTTTTATATTTATATAGCTAATATGAAAACTAGGTTGTAGTTGGACATATTACCTTATATGGAAATTTATTCGATTTCTATGCAATATCATATAGGAAACAGAATTATATATAAAATCCTCGAATGGACTTTTATAAACCGCATTATTAGATAGTAGTCTTAATTTTTTTATAGTTTCCTGTTATTTCGTCAAATTTCTTCTATATCAGACTACGTAGAGTCGTATTCATATAGTCCTACTTATAAGTATTAGCCATTATTGATTCTAAGGCCAGAGCTAAGCGGTCGGTAACACTTCGGCGCCGAGAAGAGGTTATCAGCTGTCGCGTGCGGTACGCCGCATAAATATACCGTATCGAAGACGTTCACAATAGTCTTTTTAGGACAATAACTTGTTACGCACGTCCAAAATGGTGAAAAATTCTCTACGCGGTGACACTTGCGGTTATTGCAATGCCTGTGTTCGGTTGAGGTTGTGCGCTGCCCGTGGCCGCAGCCCGGAGCCCTTGGAGTGCGCATACAAACACATTTTGGAGTCCTACGGAGGGCTCAGCAGCGGTGAAAAAGTAGTTGAATCTCCCAAACCAGCGTGTGCGTCATGTAGATGGACGTCCAACGCGCAGTTCCCTGAAACGCCACCCTCTTCAAGTGATCTCAGTTTGGAGTGGAGTCCACAGTCCAATCGATCTCGAACCAGACGCCGTAAGAGATAGACGAACATTGAGATATAATTGGAATTATTGTTTCCTATTAAAACGCCTATTACCAGCTGTTGTAAACAGCGAGCGGTGTTATGCTAGTCATCGTGTGTGTCCGCTGATGTATGATGTTCAATGTCCTATGTATTAATAAATTATTTGTATATACTGTTGTTTTATTACTCGAACCCAATTTACAATTAGTAAATTACATGTTCATCTACACCAAACCTAATAAGTGATAATTTTAAACTGGCGTGATATTATTAAATATTGTGTCAGAAACAAAAAAAAATACTGTATCTTATATGTAATAAGTATATTTATTTTAGTAATAATTTAAAGACCAAATACAAATACTTCGACTTGCGTTGGGTGTGTAATAGATCCCAATACTTTCTGTATTTTTAGAAAAATGCTTATTTAGCACACAGCCTTTCATTTTGAATATCGAAACAAATTTAACAATACAGTTTATTTTTCATATACAGTTAGATACGTATTAACGCAAAAATGTATGGAATTGTTAATTTTAAATTAATAAATATCGCATTAATCACTTTTAAATACCCAAATAACAACGTCAATTTTGATTTTTGTATCTGTGAACAAATACATTTTTAGGTGCGGCTTATGAACAGTATTGCGCACTTTCCCTAAATCACTACATTGGTACATGATATCTGCGTGATTTTTTAATTGTCGACCGACTATCAAATCACGATATGGAGGTGACTTCGACACTTACAAGGATTTAAACTTAGAGAATTGTTAAATAGCATTCGATTAATTTATTTATTTTTGTATAAGTACTAACCTGGAAGCATTTTGTGGTGGGGATGAGTCTTTTTAGATACAAAAAATATAAATTCGAGTTCTGATTCCAACTCTTGCCAATTTTTCGGCGGAACATGAATTTTAGTAAACGCTGTTCATAGTTGTTCGGAGTTTTCTTTTCTTTTTTAATCGTACTAGGGTGCGAGATTCAAATTCTGAAATCCTTAAGTTACGAGGAGGTAAAGCTTAAATGCAATATTGATGATACGGATTTGGATCAATATTCCATAGAATGATTACAATATTTTCATTCTTAATACAATACAAGTTAAGTTAAACATTCTAAAAATAAGAAAATTGTGTTTTACTCAAAATTTAAGAGTAAAACTACTGGTTTTCCCCAATATTTGTTTTTATAAGATAGTGTTCGTACATCGAGTTCATTAAGCGACAAATTGCTTTAGCATGATAAAACAAAAAAAAATATTATTTTTAGGAAACGATGTACCTATGATATTTTTAGCTCAACAACAAGATATTGATATCGTGACATGGAGTGAATTACTGTTTCATAGTAAACATAATTAAATATTGACAAGCAATAATAAAATTGAATTACGTATTTACGCACGCTATTTTACAATTACAGTAAAGGTCAGAAACGTAATAAATTTCACACAGCTTATCAGAGTGCGCGGTTTTACCTGCATATAATTAGGATACGCAGTTATTACTAAAGAGTCTGCGGGTAGAGTTTGATTCTCAGCGAAACATAAATCGTTACGCATTGTAATGTTGCTACTTCATAAACAAAAAGATTAAAAATTAAAGATTTATAGAAGTCTGACCATATACAATTAAGTATTTATTTGACATCAGGCAGAAAAAAAAATATAAGTACCGTAAAAGAATGGTCGTTTTTCTCGGCACGCCGCACTCAACATCACAGACCTCTTTGCGCCCGTCAAAATTTCAGCCATTTTGAAGCCAACAGGCATAGCTACATACAACGGCAAGCGGTCGTTGAACCCTTGGAGGATGGGTCGGGCGTTGGTAAGGCTTCCCGTGTGCACGTCAGCCTCGTCTCACCTCCCTCGGACAAGCACAAAAAATCTGGCGAGCCCACCGAGCAGGTGGAAAATAATAAATGGCTAAAATATAAGAGTATATCCTCCAACTTTGTTTTGTTCCCTTTGCAGTAGAGATTCTTGAGTCATTAAAGATTTAACTTGGCGTCTAGTAGATAGTACGTATCGACGTCCCCAGAGCTGGTACCTAACTCGTTCAACGAATGAGTATCTCAATAAAGCGAAGAGATGCTGTCAGCATTAAAGGTACGCGGCGTCAAGGATCAAACCTTTTAAATTTGTTTTAATTTCCTATTTCATAATTGTAATTATTATAACTATGTAAATTAATCATTGTTAATCTACATAGTTATAATGGAAATAAAATAATTTCAAGAAGAAAACGTTGCTATATCCCAAGATTATAATTTTACAAAGCTCTCTCTGCCAAAAATGAAAAGCCGGCTAAAATTTTCAACATCACTTTATTTCAATATAAGCACAAGTGAGAGATATGCTATTACAAATAGTAAATTAACCGTTATCAAAATAATAAAGATATTTCTGAGACCTTTAGTCTGTGGGAAATTGTTTGTGCTTTTGAAACTCATGCCATTTACTATGATAGGTAAGAGACAGATATTTAATTAAATATGACATGCTGTCAAGAACAACTTGGCGTTGTAATCGAGGCAAAAAACGATTTTTTTGATTGGCTCGTACACTTTATGTTTGTACCTTTATTTATTTTATTTGTTTCATGGCTGAAAATAATACTAATAACATGAGGTATTATGTCACAGTTAAAAGGTTGAGTTTGATCTGGGGCTTGAGACAATATCATTTGGCGACAGGCGTGACTCACTGAACGTCAAATGAAATTTGTATCGAAATCATGTGACACAGCGTGAGCTTTTTTGGTAGTGGGTCACGCCTACGACAGGACGACGCTTCCAAGATCACATTGAAAATGTACATTTGTCAAAACTAATTTCCCCTTTACCACACGCCAATTTATACTTAGCAGACTGTAATCATATTTAGTCTTATTATACAACGCGGATAAAAAATTGTTACCATCCCCCGGCGACTATGTTAACATTTACTGTAATAAAGTCCACGTATATATAATGAGGCCGTTATGTGTAAAAGTGTTTCTTAGGTAGAAAGACAGTTTTTTTCCTTAATGGTGAACTTAAATTACACTAGAGTTATAACCACTACTTAGCTACTTTTATTGTTCGCAGTAAAATTCTATTTAACAATATCCTAATTATGTTGGAAAACATTTTTCAGTTGGGGGTGTTATTTACAGAAAGTTACTAATTGAAAACTATAAATCAAAATGATATACAATATTGGTACAATTACGTATTCAATAATAATTTTACAAATCTTAAATATAACCTTACGTATATAATAATATAAATACGATCAAATATTAATTACATCAAGTAAAAAATCTCTTTTTACATTATATGTAAAATCATAAAAAATATAATTAAACCTATTTTAATACAAATAGCTTTTTATTAGGAGTTGGTATTTAGCAAACAGAAAATACTTACTTAAATAATAATACAATTTATAAAGAAACAACACAAACGAATACGTAATTAAATAAAGTATTCAGTATTGCCTAATAAACCTTTCATAATGTTTTAAAAATCTATTCTATATCCAAATCTATTGGTGGTCAAGATGTTACGGGCAAGGGGACGTTGAACAGAATGATTGTCAAGCGTTTTTTAAGGGAAATTCTATTTTGGTCTAGTTGTTAGCACGTTGATTTCAATACCCTGGTGGGAACGAAACATAAAATATACTATACAATAGTATATAAATACTATACTATATAATACGTATAATAAATATGCTAAAGAGCAACTACTAATGAATGATGATGTTTAAAGATTCCAATGAGCAAACAAACGAGACCTGCGCACACTCTCGTGATACTCCGGTCTTGGCGGAATCCTTGCCACCGAAGACGACGAAATAGTGTACTTGTTGTAGCGACACACAATGAAAATCGACGTAAAACGTTACATACGCTTTATAATGCTACTTGTTTCATAGCCAGCAAACAAAATGGTTTTTACCAAAAAATGGTTACTCACGTTTTTGACCTCATAATAGAGGCTTCCTTCTCTGTTAAAGTATGTGTGTGTGTGACTTCTCTGACAGTGTGTATTTATTTTATTTGAATATTTACGAGGCAAATAACGATTGGTGATATGTAGCATTAAGATAATAGTAATGCAGTTACAAGTACGTATTTACAATTATTTATATTTTTAATGCTTATCATCAGTCATAATTACTTGGTAACATCCATTAAATAAATCATAACAAGCAATCAGCAAATAATAGTAGAAAAATAATTGGTTAAGTATTTTCCAAACATGATAATTGCTTTTAAAATTATATTTACCGCACTTATGGAATTAACAAGGTAATCACTTATTACTATTAGTTATATTTAGATTAATTATAGAATAATAAAATATTACGATTATTTGTATGTTAATAAAATAGAAAATTTCTAAACTTTCAACTGTTAAAAGACCAATATTAGTGTATTATTTCATTAAGCGTTGTTGACTCATTAAATGCCGACTGAGTAGTTAGTAGTTACTAGTTATGTACAATTGGTGGATTTTCTATAGGCTGTCATTATGTCACCATTATTTGACGTTTTAATGTTTTTTTTTGTTATATTATGGTAATAGTTTTAACTTTATGCCAGTTTCAAATAAAAGTGCCAAATGTTTTAGTAGCCTTGCACACTGAGTGTTGCCATTTTTTATTGTATTTCAATGCTTGTTATTTATAAAAGTTGTATTTGTGAAATTAACAATTTCTGTGTCTTGTTCACGGCATATTGGAAAAGCTGACGGCGTGCGCATGGAAAAGAAGGTGATCGCCCATTTGCCAATAAAAAAAATATTACGGAACCACCTAAGCCAGTACCAAGAATTCTGGCGCCATTATTTTTATAATTATTTGCAAAATTTTAATGTAATAACATAATTTTATAAATTTAATGTATATCATTAAATTTGTAATGTAAGAAAAATGCTAATGTAAACTTACATTAGCATTTTTCTAATTCCTTCCTTATCTGTCTCAGTCCTTTTTAAATAATCTTCAATCAAATGCGATTTTACTTAATTAATATTGTAAACAAAACAGTAAAATATGTAAGGTCTACTTTGCAATAGAAAAAAAAAACATTTCGAATGGCAAGCACATAATAATTGGGTGATACGAAATAATTTACGGTTAAAATGTTAATAACTGATATTTCTATGATAACTGTAATCAACTTAAATACATACTTATATTAATTTCTAAACTATCTTAGGTGTTTAACGCTCGACTTTATTTACAATTTTTATAGTGCAGTTAATTAATATAGCATACAAGGTATATTCGTAGTTAAATTGAAGACATTTCTATTCGATAGTCAAAATTCGACAACCTTTGAAGCGATAACAAAAAATCAATGTGTGATGCTTTAACTTCTTCTGACCCTATATCTCACATAATCTGTGCAGTATAAAGGTTATCACGCGGGATTTCTATCCTTATTTATGTATTCCTTGGATATACAATAAAAATTAATGGTGATTCCAATTTCAATATAAAATTCCAATACCAAACATAGCCACGTCGAATTTTGGTATCTATCTCTTGGCTTCTGTTGTTTCTTGACTGTGGTGTTTTCTGTGTACCATAGAGCCATTATTTAATGTGGCGTTGTAATAAAACTAATGTTAGATGGTGTAGTAATAATAGGTGGTAATGTTGGTAAAGGCGGAGTGGGGTATATCCGACATGGTGATCCGGTTGGCGGTCCCAGCATGTTAAGAAGCAAGTACGATACAAGAGTACCAGATAATAATCCACCATTGTAAGAAAGCGTCATCATGTTACCTGAAAATACATTTTTACTTACTACAAATTTGCATATGGTTAAGCGGAATCGACACACTAAGCTCAATTGTGTCATAGCTTTAAGAAATTAAAACAAATTTTATGTGAATGTACATTGTAAACATGCGGGAGTTCCACCTCTATGTTTTTATACTGGATGAATAATTTAAAAAGGGTTCGGTTTTTAACCGACTTCAAAAAAAGCGAAAGGGGAAGTTATCAATTCTATGTGTAAATATAATAAATATTTTTTGAGGTTAAATTTGACACTGTGCCACGGTAAAGGAAAACGTGAAGATAAATGTCTTAGACCTAAATTATGACGACGTGTCAGACACCGCAGGATAATCAGGTAGGTGTCTCTTTGATTTTTCTATGCCCACTATTAGCAAAATTGTTTGATTGTTTATAATCATCGTAAATCCTAAATGTCAGAATAAACCTAAACAATTATTATTTCCCTTTAAAATGCGTCCGATTTATTTTTTTACAATTTATCTAGAATATGTATAAAAGTATATTAGTAGGTTCAATTTATTTCGATACATACCAGCTATTTCGCGGTGTTCTCTCCCAACTCGAGAAGGAGCCATTATCATCGGAACAGATCCAAACAAGCCGTTGGAAAAGCCCAATATGACGGAGAACATAATTGGGTAAATCTGTAATTAATTTATTCTAATAAATATTCAAATTTAATCTAAACTAGCTTTTGATTTTGGGACTTTAGATTTGGATACGCTCCCAAAATCATCATCACTATCCATCTTTTGCCTCATATTATCGTCTCCTATTAGGCGTATTCATTGTATGAAATAACATGTAATGTGTATAATTGTTTTTGCAAGCCCATGTTATTGTGTTATTTTTTTGTTGCCGGTTTCAAAGTAATTTGATACAAACTGAAAATACTAACGTCTCCAATAATGTGAGGTGAATGCCGAGGTGCTGCACATAGTAGAAGTAAAGGAACTAGCAGCAGTCGCAGACCACTGGCCATCAGTAGCTGGCTGCGACTCCACTCGTAAGGCCATGCCGCTGCAAACTAAAAAGGGCGTCATTTGAATTGGAAGAGATCACTTATTCTTAGGGGAGACCGGGGAAAAATGCAATAGTTAAAATATTGAAAATGTATTATTATATGTTCCGTTTGACGTCCGCGGTCCATTATGAGAGTACATCGTTTCCGTTTCCTCCCAAATCGCTAGTGACCGAAGCTTTTCTATCACGTGTCACCGTCGCCAGCGCTCAACGTTTGAAACTGGAACTAACTTTTTTACCGCGCTAAAGCAAGCCGCCAGAATTGTTGTTCATTGTTGCGTTGTTTTTCGTCAAGCACAGTCGCTAGTGCAAACTTCAAAACGAGCAGTAAATTTAAAGTTATATCGACCTAAAATTTATTTTCAAGTTCAAATAATTATTACGTAAATTGGTGAACTCGGTGTTTACGTTAAATATACAAAATGGCTAATGATAGTGCACGGACAAAAAAGGTTTTGGTGCAAAGTGATAATGAAAAAAGGTAAAAATGTGTTGGCCACGCGGTCACACGTGCCTAACCAGCACTTTACACATATCAGGGGAGATATTGTCTCTGCAAGTTCTGACTAGCCGAGTTCTTCACAAAGCTCGAGTACGAGTGATGAGGATGAAGTTCCGCCGCCAAAACAAAGACGAAAAAACCACGTGCGCTGTAATTCACGGGATTCTTCTCGTGATTTGTGATTTGGAACAAAGGTTTGAGCAATTGTCGCAGCAATTGTTGAGTCACCTCAATAATACTTTTTACAACAGCTATGCTGCGCCGTTTAGCATGTTTAATAAAGTTACTGAGTCTAATTAGTAAACCCTAGAAAAACCATTTTTGAACCGCGCGGTTTAATGATATTGCGCAATTAGACGTGTTGGTTTAAGAACCTCCAATTACAAAGACGATCATGAGAGAGTTACAAAATTAACTAAAATGCAGAGGTTTAACACTTCTAATTGGAACTGTGTACGTTATATTGATATACAAAAGAAATACGTTACTTTTCCTGCTTTTACTGATTTAAAAATTAATGAAGAATTAAGGTTCTTCAGAGTTGTATATCATGGAACGAAGTTTTGCGGCCTTATCAAACGCGTTTTTAGCTCAAAATGAGTGTCAATAAGGCGTTACGTAGCGTCTTAAAGCGGTCTTTACAGTCGAACGTCATACTTAATTCAAATGGCCGCCGTCGAATATTACGCCGTCAGGGCTTACGAGTGATTGTTTTCTTGGACGATTACTTACTGGTCCATCAGAACAGAACAATTAAAAACTTCCACGTTCTCATAGCCATGACCTTTTTGAAGAACCTGCGCTGGACCATAAATTTAGAGAAATCTATATGCACTCCAACAAGGTCGATCGACCTGGGTATCACGTGGGATACACTACCAAATGCAAAGTCCTTACCCGCAGAGAAAGAAATCAGAATTCGTCAGTGCCTGATAACACGCTTGTCAGCCGGCAATTGTACCCTCAAGGAGGCCCAACGCCTCTTAGAGTATCTCAATTTTGCGACCTTCATCACCCACTGGAGAAGGTTACATGGTCGAACGCTGCAACGACACAGCAATGCACTAAGAAGATCTCCTCTTAGCCCGAGTCCTCTTGCTGAGGAGGTGAATCAAGACATGGTATGGTGGTTGCACAACCTCAGTCACAAGACAGTCACAAGACCGATTCACATCGAAACAAGGCATGTGAATTACATTGTCATCGCTGCCTCGGATCTATAATGGGGAGCGCTAGTCAAGAACAAACCCCTCAAAGGTTCTTAGAATCAAAGTCAGATGCAGTGGCACTCTGTGGTAGCAGCAATCTCTTTGACATCCGAAGTCCTAAAGAACTCGACGGTAATCCTGAAAAGCGACAGCAAAACTGTTGTATCGTACATAAAAAACGAAGGAGGAACAAGGTCCCAAATGTTGTTAAAATTGATAAAAGATCTTCTGGCACGAACGGGCAGTTTGAATACTCCCTCGTACTTCCCTGACCATTTACCGGGAATGTACTGCGTGGAAGTCGATTACCTCCCGCGCAATCGCAGATGCGCCGAGTGACATCTCTTGAAACAGGCAACCACGGACATATTCAGACAATGGGGAGCCCCCGAAATAGATTTTTTCGTTTCACAAAAAGCTCATGTCGTGGCAAGTTATGTGTTTAGATTTATTAGACTCGAACGCTTGCTTTCACGACGCCTTCAACAGATGCTGGCAATACGATCTAGCGTGGATATTTCCACCGCCAGCGCTTCTACCTCGAGTGCTGCACCATCTGAACTTATCCCAAGGGAAGTTCATAATAATAGCAACCAGGTGGAGGAAGCCTTTTTAGTATAATAGTCGGAATGCTGAGACTCAATCAGAACAGTCTCTTTCCCAGTACTTTCGGCCGCTTCTGTTTATTAAATGATACTAAAGCTTAGGCTTTAATTAGCTTTTATTGTTTATTACATCATGATTCTATCGGACATAAATAATTCAAATCACTTTGTTGCGTTTTTAGTTATTATATAATTTTACAAGCCACCAGGAGATAACAAACACGTCTCTCATAATGGACCTCGGACGTCAAACTGAACACATAATATAAAAAATTACCTAAAATAAAATTTGTATTATGTTTCCTAAGGCGTCCGAGGTCCAAACAAGCTCTTCCTTCTCTTATTATGAGACACACAATGAAAAAGAATTCCGGCTTGCTTTATCGCGGTAAAAAAGTTAGTTCCAGTTTCAAACGTTGGGCGCTGGCGGTGGTGACACGTGATAGAAAAGGGTCGGATACTAGCGTAATGGACGGAAACGATGTACGCTCATAATGGACCTCGCACTTCTTACGAAACAATACAAATTTTACTTTTAAGGTAAAAAAATTATATTATATTATTCATTATCATTTTAAAGATTCACTTGCATAATAAGTATATGAGGAGATGCATGTTAAATTCTAGGTTATTGTAATTTAGTGTTAGTGAAACTATTTTTTTTATTCGAAACATTCGCGTGTAACCTAACCATAACCTAACCTAAATATGTATTATCTTATTACCTTCTTTAGGATCTTGAGTCAACATATTATTGAACGAATTTATTACAATAAGCTAAAAATAGATGTGTTGGTCTGGCGGCTGTTCGAACCGTGCTCCAATGGACTGTCTATGCATGTATTAACAAAAAGTCAGCGGCGTATGTCCTGCATAGAAGGGTGATCACCTACTTGCAAATTAGACAAAACAAATGGTCTCGAAATAGATATAGAATTCTGACGCCCAGACCTAAAAGGTTTGAAAAATATATAACAAAACTTTCGACTAACGTTGTAAATATATTTTGTATGATCTAAAAATACAACTATTGATAAAGTTCAAGGCGGAAGACATAATAAGGAACTAAAAAAAATAGATAATGAATACTAAATAATAAGATAAACTTTATAATTTCAAGGGTCGGTCTTAGTAACCAGTTCGTATGTGACATAAGTGGGGGGGGGGGGGAAATGTATTAAAGGGCGTTATCTAATAAATCAGCCTGAAAAATACTAACAGCAATGTTTAAAATGGACATTAAAAAGGCTTTATCATTATTATTATTGATAAATAGATTTAATAGGTTCGTATTAACATAGAATAAATTTTCTGTTTAACATCGGTTATGACACTCTTTACGTCATTCTAATCAGAGTTATAACTTTATCTCGTCATAAATTATTAAGACTATAAGGAACTTATATACAACTTCCTCATTGTTAAGCTATTATTAATACCATTGGTCGGTAATTTTAACACAATAATAATGGTAATTCTAACATTATCTATATTTTAAAACAGGAGAAAAATATCATTGGCATTTTTTTCAGACGAACCAAAGTAAAACCTAAAGTATTGTAGTAGTCGAATGTTGAGTTTATGCAATTTATTATTCTAGTTATTTCATTGAACTAGTAAATATATTGTTGGTATTGCAATGGGATTATGACATTAGGAGGAACATAGAAACAAAAATAATGATGGGACAAGTCTGCCCCATACGCCGCTCCGACTTATAAAACATTAACCACGCACAAGCTCTACATACCTTTCCTATTAAGTCAAAGAAATTGAAAGATGACATCAGAACAATAGCCATCCAAGACCCCAGGCGACATGAAGGTACCTCCGATGCAATTCCGGGATATAAACTCAGTGTGGTGAAGTAGACCAGACCAATGGAAACCATGTATGGGTAGATCGCTCTTGCAACTGACCATCGTGCCTGCACGCTACCTGAAAAACAATATATATTTTGTCTAACGATTATTTGTGAATCGGTTTAATTAGTTTATATAAATTATATATTTATTTAAACTACCTTAAACATACATATAAAAAACAGGTTATATAAGGCATGTACTGATATTTTTATCATACCCAATTTGACAAAGAGAAAAGAAAGATAAAGACCTTCAGCTAAAACATATGAATGTTTGAACATATGAATTTGGCTTAGTAAGTCTATTAAAAATAGTTAAATAATGAAGATATACATATTCGCAATGTAGAAGCGTGTAAAACATGGTACTTTCTTGAGTAAATTCTTATACTGAAGTGTTTTATGAATAAAATAAAGGTTCAAATTTATATGTTCATTTTTTACATGCGCAGATAACAATTTTTGCTATATTTTGTCCGCAGGCGTTCTTGCCGTTTTACAGTTTAGGAGTAGTTTAATTCTGAATTTCTAATACGCGGTAAATCTAAACTTACGTTTAAAGCTCCTCCATGAGGTAGGTCGGTCTGGTGGTTCGAATACAACATCTTCAACTTTGTATGAGGGCCTTGGGGTTTGCAGCGCGGAAGGGGAAGCTGAAGGTTGAGAAGCACTTGGAGGTGGTGAAGCTTTAGCTTCTCCACCAGAGCCTCTAGGTTCTGGGCCACTCGCAGTTGGTGAGTATACGGGGTTAGCAAAACTGAAAGCGTTATCTGTTTCACCTGGAATGGTAATTTATTTAATATACACAAACGGAAGCTTATGTATTTGTATTAGTAATTGAAAGAAAATTGTCAATAAGCGTATTTCTTAGCTCTAAAACGCTCTACTGAAAGTAACGATTTCAGTTGTTTAGATAAGAAGATGACTTCACCGATTTACACAAATTACATTGAAAGGCTATTACGTGGGTAACACTGAATTTGTTTAGGACTGGCTAGTTAGAAACATTGCTAATGAAATTTTTTTTGAATTTCAATTTTAGAACTCTTTGGTAACCTATTGTAGTAATTGCATTCATTTGTCATTTGTTTTTGTGAATTGGCGGCAAACCTAACGCGAGAAAAATTTCGGTAAATGATTTACTATGACTCGTGGGCTTACTCAACAACAAAGCTACTATTTACAATTGGTTTAACGAGTTTAAGCGTGGACGTAGCAATCTCAATGATGATCCGCGTGAGGGACGTCCTTTCAACAGCGGCTACTGAAGATAACATCAGTGCTGTAGGATGCATGATAGAAGATAAAAGAGTGACCTATCAGCAGATACGGGCAAGCCTTTGCATTGGTATGAGTCAAGATCAAAAAATATTAGGTCCTTACATATGAAATTGGCGTTTTGTCGTACTTTGACTTTGACCTTAAATACCTCCTCTTTGGTTAGGAATTTAAAATTCAAATTTGTACAGCTTTTTACTCATGTATTTGTGCTTCGATGACCGCCATTCATCTGTTAATTTTCTTCTGTTTTTTTCTGTTTGCGTCACTCATTTTACAAAATGGAAAACTTAAAGTATCGGATTATTTACGAGTACGAGTTCCGCCGTGGCACTAGTGCTGCGAAAACGACTCGAAGGGTGAATGGTGTGTATGGCGGTCATGTTCCAAAAGAAAACACAGTTCGTTTTTGGTTCCAACTTTTCGTTCTGGAAATTTAAACCTGCAGAACAAGCCCCGTTGACGGCCTGAGACCCAAGTTGATAATGAAGTATTGAAGGCTATTGTGGAAGTGGATCCATCGCAAACCACGTCCGAGTTAGCTGCAGGCTGCGGTGTAAGTGATAAAACTGTTTTAATTCACTTGAAGCAAATTGGGAAGATTAAAAAGCTTGAAAGGTGGGTACCTCACGAATTGACTAAAGAGAACCGGCAAACGCGCGTCGACTGCTGCATTACATTACTGAACCGGCACAATAATGAAGGTATTTTAAACCAAATCATTACCTGTGATGAAAAATGATTTACAATAATCGGAAGCGCTCAGAGCAATTGTTGGATCCTGGCCAGCCAGCCAAATCCTGCCCCAAGCGAAAATTAACCCCAAAAAAGTTACTTGTAAGCGTTTGGTGGACTAGTGTCGGTATTGTTCATTGCAGTTTTCTCAAATCTAGCCAGATTATTACGGCTGATGTCTATTGTCAGTAATTGCAAACCATGATGGAAAAGCTAGCGGCTCAACAACCTAGGCTGGTCAATCGCTCCACGCCACTGCTACTTCACGACTACGCTAGACCACACACTGCACAACAGACGGCTACCAAATTGGAGGAGCTTCAATTGGAATGTCTAAAATATCCTCCGTACTCCCCGGACCTTGCTCCAACAGATTACCATTTTTTTCGTAATTTGGACAACTTCTTGCAAAAAATTTAACTCTGATGGGGCAGTCCAAATCGCCTTCACAGATTTTATTGATTCCCGTCCGAATGGCTTTTTTAATAAAGGGATCAATGAACTACCTATGAGATGGCAAAAGTGCATAGAAAACAATGGTTCATACTATGATTAATTAAATATATAATATTTAAAAATATTCGACTTTTTGTTCGTCCCATACAAAACGCCAATTTCATATGTAAGGACCTAATATTACAAGAACATGTAGGCGTCAGAAAGCTTTGTACTAGGTGGATTCCTCATACTTTAACCGACGACGACCCGACGAGAAACACCTTCGCATGGACTGGTGTCGCCCAATGTTAGATAAGTTTAACGGCGGCGACTCAAATGCTGTATATGACATCGTCACAAGTGATGAAAGCTAGATATATTTGCTAGGAACCCGAAACGAAATCAGCTCAGTGGGTGTTCCCTTTCGAGGATCGGCCAACTAAGGTAAACAAAGGAAGAAGTCAAGGAAAAAAGATGATTGCCTCATTGTTTGGTCGGAACGGTCATTTCACAACAGTTGTACTAGAAGATGGAAGGACAGTTACTGCAGACTGGTATGTTAATCGCTGTTTTCCTGTTGTCTTGGAAAAAAATCGACAGCGCACTCCGCAAAACGGACTGTTGAATATTTGACTATAGCAGGCGTCGAGATAATGTGTCATAAACCATACAGTCCTGACTTGGCGCCATGCGATTTTCTTTTATTCCCAAGAACTAAAGATAAAATTCCAGGTATTCGCTCTACGAGCCCTGAAGATGCGATGAAAGCGTACGAAAATGTCATAGAAGGAAGAATGGGCCCACTGCTTTTCTCAGTGGTTCCATCGAATGCGACGATATGTAGAGAGGAACGGAGATTACCTCGAAAAACAATAAAAGTATTGGCAACTTTCTACATTAAGCCGTTTTTTTATTTTCTAAACATTTTTCAGTACCAGTAACAGTTACCTAGGTATTAATATCGCTTATAATATTTTTGGTTTTTTTACTCAATACAAGGTAACTTACGAATATACATTTACCTGTATTTGAAGGAGCAGGACTTTGTAATTTTAACACACCGTAAGTTGCCTCACCAGCCTCACTCTCCATCTATAAAAATAATTAATACCTTTTTACCTACAGTTAATTTAAATTATATATCACCGAAAATAATATACAATTATAACTGTAAATATAGCCAAACATATAATATACATCTATACAAAAAGGATATAAATAAATAAAAAACTGACGACAATTATTATTGAGTAAGGATCAGAGTTTACCCTACGTTACAGAAAAATTTGAAAGAACAAGACAAATATCATAAGAACTAAAAAGTGTGTTAATTTACTAACCAAAGTAGCATCTTCTGTAGGATTTAAATGAAGCTGAATACGTCGCCTGTGACGGGACTCCACAGTGAGCCGTAGGTAATGTAGAACAAGAGGATGCCGCATCATCAAGTGATGGAGCACCGAGTGACCCAACAGTATGAGTATGGAGAATGTGAAGAACATAAATGTACTTCGTTGAGGTTCACTGAATTCGAACTTCGTCATAATTCTGTCCAAAGACACCCAGAAACCAGCCGCGCCTGGCAAAGTTTTGTAGCAATTCCGTTTAGATGCACTTTTAATACTTTTAATTCGTACTGCATTAAAATAATTATCTACTTTTGAGCATTAACTTATAAAGAGAATTTAGAATGAGATTTGTTTTTAATTTTTAGATAAAGTATGAAAATTTACAACCTAATCTAAATCAATTTATTTTAGATAAATTATTTATTTATTTTAAGTAATTTACCCATTATATTAATAAAGTGTTTTAGTATTATAACACTACTAACTGCGTGCAGATCTCAACTCGTACATTAACAGTGCGTCCATGATTTTATTCTTTCTTCATGTGCAATAAACACTTATTTGCACCTAGAAGAAGGAATTGTGAGGAAACTGTCTTATAAGCAAAAGCCAATGACGTGTGTCAGGCACTTAACCTACTAGCCTCTAATGAAAATGATCCATAGATTTCGAGGCAACCTATAAAGGGTTGTAGAGCCTATCGATTTTCAATAATTACATATATACTAACTTTCGCCAGCCATAACAGCCTGGGTATATCTTGGAGGAAGACATCCTGTGAAGCCATAATAGGAGGCTTGCTGTACAGTGCAACCGAAAGCGACAACTCCGATTGCAATCAAGTTGATCGTGTAGGACACATTATTGGGAAAACCATCCCATCCTATGTTGCACACCGCGACGAATATCATCGTTGCTAGGGACAATAGTATACCTGAAATGAAATCAATCCAGGTTAAATAAAATTGTAAAAGTAAAAGTCGGCGAGTTAGCGGGTTTTTATCTCGTAGATTAGACCTTTATTCGGGAAATGAATAATTCTATTACGAAATTGTTCCAAATCACACATGTTCACAAGAGAAGATTAACATCATTAGTTTTGACTACTAAGTGTCAGTATTTTAAGATATATACGTACCAAATGTTATCCTAGTGTTGTAAGTGAATAGATCTAGCAACAGATTATTTATGACGACAGCGACACAAGCAGACGCGATGTAAACAGTCGACATATCAAACATTATCGTCGAATTTGGGTAGTGATGTTGGAAGTAATCTACTGCCATTATGAAACTGAAATATGTAAGTTAGGTTCAAAGACTTTGTTTCTCAAAAAAGACAAAAATGTCACTGACATGAGAATAATACTTTAGATTAACATTTCATTGTAGTCGTTCCTAAAATAATCACAATAAAACGATAGCCGTACATGCAATAAACTTAAAGTAAAAGTAACCAAAGACATGAATAAAAATTAAAAACAAGAAATGAATTTAAAAGTAATTTGGTCTAACATGTTCACTTAGCTTCGATTTGAATGAATTGTAAGAAGTAATATTTTTTTAGATTTGTGGGTAACTACCCAGGCTACCAAGGCGACCAAGGCGACCAAGGCGCACAACTGTGCAGCTGTGCGCCTTCGTAGGTAAACATTTTTTTGCCGTATTTCGTACGTATTTTAGGTAATGAAAGATAATTCGTTCGACGCATACTTCTATGAGTCACACGTTGCGGTTTGGAGAAAGTTAGACTAGTGTGGAGAGAACTTTTTATAATTATTTTGACAAGAATATAGAATAAGAATATATATAAACATAAAGTTGTTTTAAATTCATTAAGTTTGTGTCTCGATATATATTTATGGTAGGTGAAAGATAACTATAATGGAACAGTATTTTGATAATTTTATTTTGCAATACTTGAATGTTCGTTAATTTTGTTAATTATTATATTATTGTTATATTTGGATACCTGTTTTTGTATTTTATTTTTAGGACTAGAGGACGCCATAAAATTATCCAGCGCGATTGATTTAGTTGAGTATCTTAAACGTGAAAATACTAACCTAGTATTAGGTTACCTATGAAATTGGAGATAAAATCTCCAATTTAGACTTTAGATTGGAAGACTTGAAATTTCGGCATTTTTTTATTTCAGCTAATCAAAGTTCTGGTCCAAATTATGTACACTACTGCTATTTTAATGGCAGTTTGTTTATCCTCGTACTGCCGGACGGGAGGCGAAAAAGTCAGCGAAATCGTTTTGTACTTCCTATCGTGAACGTGACGTTAAATTTATTTTCACTTAAATAGTTTAAACAAGAAAAGGAAAGTTATTGAGGCAAAATTATCACTTTTTATTATGAGGCATTGCTGAATATGAACGTTGACTCATTCAATTTAAACCAAATTTCTTAAAAGTCGTTAGGTTAGCCTTATCGAATCCTGTGCTTTAATGGATTTTTATTCCTTTATGCGACAAAAATACATGCAATTTCAGTGAAGGAAATATAATGAATAAATCGAAATGTCTTACCAACATCCTAAAAATATTTATTAAAATCTATAGGGAATATAATTAGTGTTATTTATGAATGAAACTAGTTGTATAATTAACGACACAATAATATTCAATTATGCAGAATACTAGATATTATTAACCTAATTTACGTTGCTATTGTTTTCATTAGAATCAGATTGGTGGTAATTACATACTTTAAGCCTGTTTAAGAACACGCAAAGTAATATTTGACTGGCATTACGGAATAACCGATAATAGTAGCTTCGTTTAAAATTAACTTTTATAAGAATGTTGTCTATATAGAAAATATAATTATTATTATGACTATTACAAAATAATCAGTTTATGTATTTGTAAACATGATATTTGTCAATATAAAGTATCCTACTGGACTACTGAAGTAATTTTTTACCAATTTACTATTGTTTCTCGTGATGAATGTGTGCGTTACCAAAATTATCTGTATAAAAGTTATGAGTGTGGTAATAAATAGAAAACATGAACAGGAGTGTTGTTAATTTTATTTTCAAACCAAATTTGTTCATATAGTTAAAAGTAAGCACTTACCTGTTAAATGGTAGTAAGAAAGCAGCACCGGAGACAAACAGCGTAAAATAAACGGAGTTATATTTATCTGGAGGTGGTGGGCTGGGCTCCGGGACACTGCCCATGGGCTCCCCTCGAGCACCACGCATTGCTTCAATGCGGGCGTACCCGCGACCTAACTCATTCATTTTACACAAATTCGCAACCCATTTCGACGTATTCCAAATTCGAATATTTTTCGTCACATACCATAATTCACAGATTACAAATTACGACGGCCTTTTTTTTTCACTTTTTACATTTAACTGACTTTTTATCACGCTTTATTGATTTATATTTACTTTAAAGTATATTATAACGATTCGTTTATATTTTATACGGTATTTATGTCGCTGTGCACCGGCTCAATTTGACAGCTGGGATATGTGATTAGGGGCGCATGCGTGAGACAAAATCGATGTCTAATATTAAAAAACGAAACCAGTTCGAAGTTTAGAAATTGTGTGAGATGATGTTGTAAGAAATGGGAAGAAAAAAAAAAATATTCTTCATTAAAATTCGTAATACACATATTTTATAAAACTTATAGCATGAAATTGTAATTCCCTCAAATAAATGCTAATAATTTGATCCTAATATTGTTTTTTTTGCGACTCTGCTTCCAGGCCATAGACAAAAATACTTGCTGACAGGCGCAATCCGCTTCCGCCAGCGACATTGTACGGAAATGGTCACGTGACTATCTTAGGTTAACTCCATACAGTTTTATAATGCTTGCTTGGGCAGTTTCTTGATACATTTTTGCTAATAGATAATACTTTTTTTGTCAGCAATCTTTCTGCTTACCCTCAATAATTATATAATCTTACTTTTGCAACTTGAAGTGAAATTATATTATTTATACTTTCGTCTAGCACAGATAATAATAAAAAATATGAGTAAAATACTATACTTACATTACATCTTATATTTTTTATATATTAGCTATAATTGTTTGTACGCAACAGAAGCTCTAAATGAAGAGAGAAATAGTTAAATAAGATGTAATTATTTAACTATTTCTCTCTTCATTTAGAGCTTCTGTTGCGTACAAACAATTAATTATTCTTCTCAACGTTTATTTATATCTTATAATTGTAGTCAAGAGAAGTTTTTCTTAAAGTATACGTAGGGAAGAAATTTATAAATGATACATGCTTCAAATCTTTACACAGTAGAAGCTCGATAACTCGTACATCTCCAAAAGCCAAAAAAAAGTATTCCTTTCCCCCCAATTATAAAAAGTACCATTACTAGAAAACTCAACACAGAGTTTGTATATATTTTCCGTCTATAACTCACTCAATTCAATTGGACCTCTATCTCCAAAATAGCAGTGTTAATAGCTATATAATTCGAAGAAAAATAGGCTATCAGCGTTAGGGTTTTCCGGCAATGTTACTGGACTCTGACCTATACATGTCGAAAATCTGCTTAAGTCACAACTAGAATTGTTTGGCTAGAAATATTGGGGTTCGATCTATCGAGGTTCAACTGTAGTTGTACTCTTCAATTATTTCTTCCGCCTTAATTCAAAAATGACTCTGAATTCTTTTGCCGACAGTGTAACGCCATCTATCGGTTCAGTGGATGGCATGGGATCTCCTTTAGGTATTTTAAGGTTGAACTTTTGCAAAATATGAGTAAGAAACAAAAATAGTTCAGCACGAGCCAGTCCCTCGCCAATACACCGCCTTTTACCTGTAAAACGTAATTATTAATTTCTCACTCTAATTTTGTACGTTCTTATCGTTTATATCCAATACAATTTAAGATAAATATTATCATATCCAACTGAATATACTAACCGAGCCTACTTGGGTTTCAGTCATTTTTAGGTATACATAAAGAAATTAATTATAATAAAATCTATATATTTTTTCTCATATAGCAGAGGGCAAACAGGCAGGAGCCTCCCTGATGTTAAGTGATGCCGCTTCCCATAGACACATTACCAGAAGGCAAGGCAAGTGCATTGCCCGCCTTTTAAGAACAGGTACGCTGTTTTCTTCGCCCATCCTTGTCATTCGTGAACACTGAAAAATTGGACCTAAAGTACAAAGGCCAGATTGTCAGTGGTACAATACTCTCTGAATGTAAGTGTAATAAAGATAATGCCTTTTATTAAAAGGACCATGGAGGTCAATGCATAGCAAAATTATCAGGTATATATTTACCGGCACCAAACGGCATTAATAAGTCACTTTGAATCAAATTTCCTTCCGCTGTTATGAATCGTTCCGGTTTGAATACCTCAGGGTTCTTCCATTGATCCCCGTTGTGAAGATCATGGATAGCCAGTAGCAGAAATGTCCCCTAAGAGCATTAATTACATAATAAATAAAATGATAAAACGAGCAAAACAAGTTCAACGAGTATCACTGATAACAGATCATTTTAACAATTGTTATTATTTTATTTTACGTCACTGTGCCTTCAAAATATTATTAATGAGTACCTCTTATTATTTTATAAAATATTGTTTTTATATGGTGATGAGCGTTCTATTGAGAATCTATTCAGAATTTTTCTCTTATTTTATTTTACGTCACTGTGTCTTCAAAATATTATTAATGAGTTCCTCTTATTATTTTATAAAATATTGTTTTTATATGGTGATGAGCGTTCTATTGAGAATCTATTCAGAATTTTTCTCTTATTTTATTTTACGTCACTGTGTCTTCAAAATATTATTAATGAGTTCCTCTTATTATTTTATAAAATATTGTTTTTATATGGTGATGAGCGTTCTATTGAGAATCTATTCAGAATTTTTCTCTTATTTTATTTTACGTCACTGTGTCTTCAAAATATTATTAATGAGTTCCTCTTATTATTTTATAAAATATTGTTTTTATATGGTGATGAGCGTTCTATTGAGAATCTATTCAGAATTTTTCTCTTATTTTATTTTACGTCACTGTGTCTTCAAAATATTATTAATGAGTTCCTCTTATTATTTTATAAAATATTGTTTTTATATGGTGATGAGCGTTCTATTGAGAATCTATTCAGAATTTTTCTCTTATTTTATTTTACGTCACTGTGTCTTCAAAATATTATTAATGAGTTCCTCTTATTATTTTATAAAATATTGTTTTTATATGGTGATGAGCGTTCTATTGAGAATCTATTCAGAATTTTTCTCTTATTTTATTTTACGTCACTGTGTCTTCAAAATATTATTAATGAGTTCCTCTTATTATTTTATAAAATATTGTTTTTATATGGTGATGAGCGTTCTATTGAGAATCTATTCAGAATTTTTCTCTTATTTTATTTTACGTCACTGTGTCTTCAAAATATTATTAATGAGTTCCTCTTATTATTTTATAAAATATTGTTTTTATATGGTGATGAGCGTTCTATTGAGAATCTATTCAGAATTTTTCTCTTATTTTATTTTACGTCACTGTGTCTTCAAAATATTATTAATGAGTTCCTCTTATTATTTTATAAAATATTGTTTTTATATGGTGATGAGCGTTCTATTGAGAATCTATTCAGAATTTTTCTCTTATTTTATTTTACGTCACTGTGTCTTCAAAATATTATTAATGAGTTCCTCTTATTATTTTATAAAATATTGTTTTTATATGGTGATGAGCGTTCTATTGAGAATCTATTCAGAATTTTTCTCTTATTTTATTTTACGTCACTGTGTCTTCAAAATATTATTAATGAGTTCCTCTTATTATTTTATAAAATATTGTTTTTATATGGTGATGAGCGTTCTATTGAGAATCTATTCAGAATTTTTCTCTTATTTTATTTTACGTCACTGTGTCTTCAAAATATTATTAATGAGTTCCTCTTATTATTTTATAAAATATTGTTTTTATATGGTGATGAGCGTTCTATTGAGAATCTATTCAGAATTTTTCTCTTATTTTATTTTACGTCACTGTGTCTTCAAAATATTATTAATGAGTTCCTCTTATTATTTTATAAAATATTGTTTTTATATGGTGATGAGCGTTCTATTGAGAATCTATTCAGAATTTTTCTCTTATTTTATTTTACGTCACTGTGTCTTCAAAATATTATTAATGAGTTCCTCTTATTATTTTATAAAATATTGTTTTTATATGGTGATGAGCGTTCTATTGAGAATCTATTCAGAATTTTTCTCTTATTTTATTTTACGTCACTGTGCCTTCAAAATATTATTAATGAGTACCTCTTATTATTTTATAAAATATTGTTTTTATATGGTGATGAGCGTTCTATTGAGAATCTATTCAGAATTTTTCTCTTATTTTATTTTACGTCACTGTGTCTTCAAAATATTATTAATGAGTTCCTCTTATTATTTTATAAAATATTGTTTTTATATGGTGATGAGCGTTCTATTGAGAATCTATTCAGAATTTTTCTCTTATTTTATTTTACGTCACTGTGTCTTCAAAATATTATTAATGAGTTCCTCTTATTATTTTATAAAATATTGTTTTTATATGGTGATGAGCGTTCTATTGAGAATCTATTCAGAATTTTTCTCTTATTTTATTTTACGTCACTGTGTCTTCAAAATATTATTAATGAGTTCCTCTTATTATTTTATAAAATATTGTTTTTATATGGTGATGAGCGTTCTATTGAGAATCTATTCAGAATTTTTCTCTTATTTTATTTTACGTCACTGTGTCTTCAAAATATTATTAATGAGTTCCTCTTATTATTTTATAAAATATTGTTTTTATATGGTGATGAGCGTTCTATTGAGAATCTATTCAGAATTTTTCTCTTATTTTATTTTACGTCACTGTGTCTTCAAAATATTATTAATGAGTTCCTCTTATTATTTTATAAAATATTGTTTTTATATGGTGATGAGCGTTCTATTGAGAATCTATTCAGAATTTTTCTCTTATTTTATTTTACGTCACTGTGTCTTCAAAATATTATTAATGAGTTCCTCTTATTATTTTATAAAATATTGTTTTTATATGGTGATGAGCGTTCTATTGAGAATCTATTCAGAATTTTTCTCTTATTTTATTTTACGTCACTGTGTCTTCAAAATATTATTAATGAGTTCCTCTTATTATTTTATAAAATATTGTTTTTATATGGTGATGAGCGTTCTATTGAGAATCTATTCAGAATTTTTCTCTTATTTTATTTTACGTCACTGTGTCTTCAAAATATTATTAATGAGTTCCTCTTATTATTTTATAAAATATTGTTTTTATATGGTGATGAGCGTTCTATTGAGAATCTATTCAGAATTTTTCTCTTATTTTATTTTACGTCACTGTGTCTTCAAAATATTATTAATGAGTTCCTCTTATTATTTTATAAAATATTGTTTTTATATGGTGATGAGCGTTCTATTGAGAATCTATTCAGAATTTTTCTCTTATTTTATTTTACGTCACTGTGTCTTCAAAATATTATTAATGAGTTCCTCTTATTATTTTATAAAATATTGTTTTTATATGGTGATGAGCGTTCTATTGAGAATCTATTCAGAATTTTTCTCTTATTTTATTTTACGTCACTGTGTCTTCAAAATATTATTAATGAGTTCCTCTTATTATTTTATAAAATATTGTTTTTATATGGTGATGAGCGTTCTATTGAGAATCTATTCAGAATTTTTCTCTTATTTTATTTTACGTCACTGTGTCTTCAAAATATTATTAATGAGTTCCTCTTATTATTTTATAAAATATTGTTTTTATATGGTGATGAGCGTTCTATTGAGAATCTATTCAGAATTTTTCTCTTATTTTATTTTACGTCACTGTGTCTTCAAAATATTATTAATGAGTTCCTCTTATTATTTTATAAAATATTGTTTTTATATGGTGATGAGCGTTCTATTGAGAATCTATTCAGAATTTTTCTCTTATTTTATTTTACGTCACTGTGTCTTCAAAATATTATTAATGAGTTCCTCTTATTATTTTATAAAATATTGTTTTTATATGGTGATGAGCGTTCTATTGAGAATCTATTCAGAATTTTTCTCTTATTTTATTTTACGTCACTGTGTCTTCAAAATATTATTAATGAGTTCCTCTTATTATTTTATAAAATATTGTTTTTATATGGTGATGAGCGTTCTATTGAGAATCTATTCAGAATTTTTCTCTTATTTTATTTTACGTCACTGTGTCTTCAAAATATTATTAATGAGTTCCTCTTATTATTTTATAAAATATTGTTTTTATATGGTAATGAGCGTTCTATTGACAATCTATTCAAAACTTTTCTTTTACAGTTGTAAAAAAAATACTGGCTGGTTATCATGGTTTTAGATTTTTTTTGTATTATATTTTGGTTACAACTTTATATGAAAACTGTCGCGCGGTGGTGGTGGGATAGGGCCCACATTACCTAAGAATTGGAGGTTGTAACAACTTTCAAGTATACTGATTTAATGCAAGGGTCAATTTATGCATATGTATACATTTTCAGCTCGACGCCGTGACAACATCAAATTTGCAAAGGCGGACATCTTTTTGTACGGTTATT
This sequence comes from Pieris brassicae, assembly GCF_905147105.1. Taxonomy (NCBI): domain Eukaryota; kingdom Metazoa; phylum Arthropoda; class Insecta; order Lepidoptera; family Pieridae; genus Pieris; species Pieris brassicae. Next base: position 5,136,663 of record NC_059669.1, read on the forward strand.
TTGAATTTAATACACTACCCCTATCACTAGGGCAAGGCTTACTACAATTTGACTACAAGGACTTGGAGCCAGAGACCGGTAGATCACATTCCGGTACGCTGATGATGTCCTCGAGGCCATATCAGCCATAAGGATCGATGTTAGCCAAGTGCGGTAATTGTGTTTTTCGGATTAAAACTTCCACCCTATCAAATTGTCATTAGTTCTTGACCAAATTCTACAAATTCGATCCCGCAACAATGGTGTTTTAGGCTGACCGCTAATTATTCTTGCGTTCTTGCTAATTACTCTTCTTGAATGTGTATAATTAAGCGTTACATAGTATAATAAGTTTCACCCTATGACAAATAAAACACATATCGAATTTGATTTTAAAATTCATGAATCACTATTTATGTGGAGATAATAAAAATACCACACATTTAGAATATCAAAATTCTAGTTCTTACACGCTTCATTATCATATTAAAATAAATATGTTTTCTAAAGGTCGTATTTAAATATATTTGCAAATATGAAACTTTAAAATAGGTTAATTAATTCATATGGTTTTTCATACGAAATCAAGTCAAGCATTTTATCGAAAACTCAATAAGATATAAAGGAAGACAAAAATAACATTTAAAATGTGCTGTACTTTGATTTGAATATTCTAAACACAGTTTTCTGTTGAATAAATAAATTAAAACCAAACAAAATTAGTTTATGTAGTAAATTGTAATCGTAAACAGATTTCGCAAATCTGTAACGAGAGAAGCAATAATTGTAAGCCCTACAGAAATATATTATATAAAGAAAAAACTGATAAAAGTAAAGGACCGAAACGCACTTCGCACTGGTGGAACGTTGGATAATGTGAAGTAGAAATAACAACGGAAGAACTGGCCAGGGCCCATAAAGGCTAGTATGTGTAATGCAATACATATACTTTAATACAGAAATTACCTTTCGTATAATGTAATCGCCAAGTCGTGCATCCTCCCTTGCCATGTGAGGTATACCAACCGCTGCTACACTCGATATTCGCAAGGTTTCTAGTATTACTGCTTCCGTGTATATCATTCTATTAAGTACAATATTTCTTTAGATTATCTTAACTTAAAAAGTAATTTATCATAATGAAGCTATTTGAAAAAAAAATTTAAAGTTACACATAAAATAATAACAATAAAATTACAAAATTCCTCCTTTTTATTAACAATAACTTAATATATCGAATGAGTTTTTATTTGGTATTATAACACTTTCTCAGGTTACGTAATTAATGATTAAGCACGATTGGACACAAAGCGACGTTTTGTTTTAAAAATAATAAATTTAATGTTGGACGAATTTGTCTTTATAAATTTTGCTGTATTCGAAACATCCAATCAAACAAACAAACATCCACTTTATCCTAAGACCATAGACTGAACCTACCAAAACAATAGCACCTATGAGTAACTCATAAGAATGGAAATATTTTCGGATCTTTCAGAAATATTAAATTGATTCATAGCCTGCCAATACTGGTATCCGATTTAAACAAAAAACATTAAACAATATTGGCTAGTTAATTACTGAAGGAAGAAATAAATGTCGGCCACGCACGTACTCCGGCTCACTGGTTTATATTGACTCACCTGGACCTATCCTTAAGTGTTGGAGATCGATTCTCGGTTTCCGAATCGATCTCTGCCTGCAACCGTGTCTGTATATCTTTATTCAAAACTATATGAAGTAGCATAAACACTGCAGTGTTATTAACTGTTTCTACTCCAGCCTCCAACAAATCGCGACAGATAACTTGCAGCTCTTCATCTGTGACTAGAAATAAATAATATATTAAAGAAGTTAAGGGTAGTGGAAAATATAGGTACGGTACATGGATGGTAATTGCCAGAGTCGTTCTTGATGTAGAAATTGTTTTCTTGAAAAATAAAAATAAAAATTGATTGAAAAAACACAAAATTTAGTTCTATTATATCTTCTACTTTTATTTATATGGACGTATGAGGTACAACAGTTAATTTCCGTTTACCTTGATTGAATTACAACTATACTGTATTACTGACTGGTCGCGGCGTCTATAATCATGTTGTTACATTCTATTTAATATGTAATTTTCTTATAAGTATCATGTTCGTACACAACACCTATATAATTATTATTTGCTTTCATATGCTTCTAACAGTATATGTGTAATCTACTAAACGCATTATATTATTTATATTACATCCCTGTTTTGTCCTAGGGAGCAATTCGCAATGACGACAGCCATCGGGGCCATGAAGAGGACGTTATCACAATAATCACAAAAAGATTGCTGGAGCCCACAAACAAAGGCTACACCAACACGTGAGGCTATTCAACTTTCTGACATCACGGGCCTGTTGAGAAGATTAAAAAGAAGCAAACCATTGGACCAACGAAGTAAAATAAATACTAGTCTGTAATTCGTATTATTAGACACTTTCTTATATTAAATATCCTTTGTAGTAAATTAGGTTACTTTTAAATTTCTTATTCGTCTTAAGTTTGGCTAGATCGTAATGTAAATTATTAACGTTGATGTCTTTGAGTAGAGACAGAGGAGAGAGCTATGTCTAGTAGTGGCCATCGACACGCTGAATATAAAGTCCTTATCGCGTATTTCTTAAATGTTAACACAATAACGATTTAATATGCAATACTGAATTATCATTCGTCATCTATTGACAAAACCCATTCATGTAGTTCTCTTAATTAGCACATAACACGAAATCTAAATTAAGGTACGAAAGTTAATATTAAAATCGCATACTATTAACATTTACAAAGCAGCTCCAGACCATATTTGAGGATATAGGTATATAGATCTAGATAAATAGGTCTATATATAGATAACTGATTTTGTACACAATAGAATACATACAACATTCGTCCTTTTGTTCCATTATATCAATGAGAAAAGAGTCGATTAGATCTCTTGGTTTATTGACGTCAAGCGTCATACGATGCTCGTGTATGGTTTCCTAAAAATAAACACTTTAGATGATAACAATCAAAATTTATATTAAAACACGGAATAACTGCCAAAAGTTGTACTAAAGGGAAAAACATATGAACTACGATATTGTGTAGGGTTATTCTTAATATAAGGAATATAAAGATGGCCGACGATGTAACTTTCGGCGGTCTTTATATAAGAGAAACATATTATTTCTGCCAAAAATAAGGAAAAAGTATATATAGGCTGCCCCCTGACTTCTCCGTTCTTATCGGCAGTTCTTATGAGCAGGGCTGACCTAGTGATATACGCGTACGACTCTCATCGACACATTTTTGGGGTCGCCTATGCTGCCACCAAACCGACAACAAACAGCAATGGACTTTCGGTCTATATCGACAGCGTGTGTCAGGCGCAGAGAAAAAAATTATCACAAAACAAAAAATAAATGTAAAATCAGATGGAACACGTCACTAAACTCTAATTCACATACTATATAGCTTCTATGGGCTATCAAATAAGGTTAATCATTAACGTATTGCGTGGTTTTGTCTATATTTTACTAACATCAATATTCGGTTGAATTTTATATGTTACTTATTATTAATATACTCGCTAGTCCGGCGAAGTTGTACCGTTCAACGCGACATTAAATTTTCCATTTTTTTGTAGTTCTGGACGGAGACAACAAACCAAAAAAACTACGGGAATCTATCCAGGCGTTCTAGAGTTATAAGTAAAGAGTTATATTAAGATGAGTACATAAATAACACTTTACTAATGCTTCATACCAAATTAGTTTATGTCTTGTCTGTTAAAATTTAAAATTGCAAATGCTTTTTGAGTATGACTGCAAATATAACAGCGTAGCAACGAATATACATAATTATTAAATTAATAGAAGGCATATCTTAAGTTTTAGGGAAAAAAGGAATTAATAAATTAATTACCTTTATAAACTTATATACATCAGCATTTACGGCTTTTAAGTCTGTATATCCAATTATTTTTGGAATTAAATGCCTCAGATATGGCATAAAGGTTAATATTCCACCACTCATGTCCACTACTTGGAATGATTTCGTTATTAAATGACACAATAGTGTCAATCGGCCATCGTTCAAATCGTATCTAGAAAAGTTAAATTGTAATAGTTTCTCAAACAAGATGAATTATGTCAATGTGTTTTTGAATTTAACACATTTTCCCTGTTAAATAATGTGTTCAGGTAAAAATTAATTTCACGTCGAATTCATAACCTTCATCGGTTTTTATGAGGCGGGCATTTTGAATTTATGGACGATTTTCTCACCTACTTAAATATTTTTCTCTTTCTTGTCCTTCTAAGTTTCTATAACCAAGTGCTAAACTTTATGACTTAAAAGTGAGAGATATTTGGAAGCGGTCGCTCCACTCACCTTTGCCCAGCGACTAATTTCCACAAAATATTGACGATAGCAACATCAAGTACGTGATTTACGACAATTGGTATTCCAGCATCTATTTTTCGAAGCTCCACGATTGCTTTAGCTTCCTCGCTTATATTGGCTTCCATAGCTCGTGAGCTGTAGCCAAAGTTCTTTAGATGCTTCAGCACAGCACGCCGTGTTTTTGCCCACGTAGCACCGTCGGAAAAAACGACACCTACGTTTTTTTTGAGTAAATAAAACAAAATAACAATAATACGCGTTAATATATCAAGTTATTTAAAAATGGTTTACGTAATCGTTAACACTACACGTTACTGACATACTACAGTAACTTTACTACCGATATACGAAATGAAATTCTCAAAAATTACTAACCCAGCTTCTTTCCGAACGACCTTATTGTGTAAAAAAATCCATCAGGCCTTCCATCAAACACATCTCTAGACAACACCTCCTTAATATATTTCTTCCCAAACACCACAACAACATTAACTACGCCTAATCGTAAGCCAAGTATTTTTCCATATTTCTTAGACCAATTTTGCCAAACACAATGATGATATTTGTACCTTTTTAAATTCAGCCACACGCTTAATAGATTGCCAATAACCGGTAATATTGGTGGTCCTGGAAATATTTAAATTTAGAACAAAAAATTACCAGCAAAAACTAATAGTCTTACTAATCCTTTTTTATATGCCGTATAGCAATTTAAGATTTTTAAATAATCAGTAACCTGGTGGAAAATATGCTGGTTTTTGAACGGTCTCCCTTAATATAAACATGATTAAAATGAAAATTATTAACACCCACATCTTAGTTATAGGATTACAGGAATCTTACTGGAGTCCGGATAAACTTAAATCCTTTCTTAACGCTTCTTTCATATTCAAATATGTGTATTGTATTCTGGTAAGTCGAATAATAATGAGTTTTCAATATCTATGTATATATGACGCAACAACCCTTTTTGGGGTTTGGCCGCATACGGCAACCGCTGGTGCCGTTTTCCTCACGATCCTTCACCGTTGGAGCAAGTCACTTACATGTAAAATTTATTGGGGCACAGCCGTGAATTGAACGCTCAACCGAAAGGTTGAGAGTAGCATGCTGAACAGCACTGCATATGAATATCGTAAAGTATCGAAAAGTTTAAAACTACAATTTATAAAATGTAAGTGTTTTTCAATTATTCGTAACTATAACTATTAAAATACTTTTGAATTAATATGGATATATAGACGGAACGGAACGGAAATTTATTTAAAAAATTCTATGTCGGTCGGTCCGTTCCTGGTAAAATAAAACAATCCCAAACCAAAAATATAAATGGTGCCAAAACAAGGCACGTTTCCGCGCATGCGTTTAGGTTTCAGTTTGGTTAGACAAAGTTAACAAAACAGTTTGTTAAAAAACGAAACTTAATTTGTATAATAATTAATTTTTTAAGAGGATTTTTCGAAAGTAATTACCGATAATGCTCTAGAAATTTGAATTAATGTCTGTTTGTAAGAAAGCCTTCAAGCAATACGATGTTATAAGCTATACATGTTATCTTTGTATAATTTACTTTGAAATAACGTTTTCATAAATGACCTAGCTGACTAGGCAAACGTTGATTTGGCGTTATAAATATTATTAAAGTACTAATATCGCTATTACATAATGGGGATTGGTGAAAGAAAGGTAAAAATTAGGGTTATATGGATTTTTAATATTATAAAAATTTAACGTAAAAGTTTATTGTCGTATTAATTATAGATACGTTAGTTTGCTACATACGTGCCATCTATAAACCTTATGAGCTATTTGATGTGACTTTAGGCAAGACGACTGACCGAATGAATGAGGTTCTCCAGGCAAGATGACCTCGTAAACAAAACGTCAATTTTTTAAGTCTTTATAATCATTCTTAATTAATACAAAAACTAAATATTATTTCGAACAAACTATGACCAAAAGACAACCCAAATCGTCGATTTGACGAAATCAAATGCATCCAACCTCAAGCTTGAAAACTACCAAACCATTCTTAAGTTTTTAAGACATCTGCTGATGTAATGTATTTCTCTGAATTTTCAAAGGTATAAAGAAAATATCATAAGACAGCAGTTTGCCCTTTGAAGTAGACAAAGTTCAAGCTATATCTTGATACGCAAATCAAAGACTGTAGGTAAAAAAATATAATATTTATAGTGAGTCAAGCATTATTCGTGTTGACAAGTTTGCGTCTGTAATCTACTAAAAAAATCAAGGAAAAATATATTTATCTATATTCTATTGCAAACAAACATTCACTATTAAGCATAATATGATGCTTATCTTTCAAGCAATCTCTATCAGGGAATCCAAGACCAAACTGGTATCACTGAATAATAAAAAGTTTGTGCAAAAAATGAACCTTATTTTTATCGATTCACAGCTTCGCACAGAAAGCTGCATTGAAGAATACAATAACACTTATATTTTAGCAATATACCTCACAAGTTTTATTGCTTTATGTAACTGCTTGGAACAAAAAACGTGTTTTATTATACACAACAATTTTGGGGTATTAAAAAAGTCGAAATTTCTAGATTAGTTCATGTATCAGTTTTTTGCCGCACACGCCATTATTGTATATGTAATTGAAAATAAAGCTGCAAGAATATGGTACAAAAAGGTGGTACAATAGTAATTTCGCATATTCTGCCATACAATGGTGCGCAAATTTGTCTTTGAAGGAGTTTTACATTTTACAGTATTTGTAATTTAAAATAATTGGTAAATTCTTATATTATTTGTATCGTACATATCATATCAAATGTTATTAAACTTATATAACTACAGTGTTTCACGCAAATAATTATTTATTGAGTAATACATTTTTTCCATAAGTAATACAATAAGTCGATTTTTAAAGACACTAGTGGAAAGATCTTTTAATTCTTTTGGTAAATTATTGCAAACCTTAGTAGCCATACGAAAGGTATTTTTTCTAAACAGTTCAAGATCGACTTCTACATTCGACTTAAAAACATTGATGTTTCTGTGCACGAATAAGGACATTTCAAAAAATAAATACAGGGAAGAAATACAATTTTGAGCTTCTTAAATAAAGGTACGCAACTATGAATACATTTTGCTCCACAAATTTCTCTAATTCATTTCTTTTCAGCCTTAAATACCTTATTAACTTATCATTAATTCCATTAAATTAATTATAAAACATTTTCTACAAGTCTTGATAAAACCGAATATGATTATTTAGATCCACAAACTAGTCGTTAAAAAGTCGGTAATAGCAATAATTAGTGCCACAGTTTCCACTTATTTTAATTACCGAATATTACTGGCTGAGTCAAGAACAACTTGAAGAAAAAACAAACTGGTCTGGATGGATGTTAGGTATACGTTCGTGAGTTTTTGTTTTAAATGACCTTAACTTGTTACAATCGTTTTTTGTAATCGATTAGGCGGGAAACAGGCCAATTCTTAGGCACCTTGAAGGTATATATTCTTATATATAAACGATGTTCGATAAGTTTCTTTTCACTTTTATTAAGTGTCTTTAATCTACGAAAGTAATTTCGCCCCTCATTGTGTATGGGCCCTTTAGCAAATGAATTAACGTACCACGACAAAATAATGATGTCAAAAATAATGTTATTGTTAGCTGATACCCAAACAAATATATAAAAATAATTAAGAGGTAAATAATGAAGTTATTATTGTTATAAAAATGATGACATCTTTTTCATTTCAGTAATCATGTTTTGATAGTTATATCCATATTCATACCTGCCTTATTAATTTACTAAAACAATTTATAATCTCCAATACCGGTTGATTGTCTAAAAATGTACTGTTTTTTAAGTTTTATAATTACCTATCAAGATACGTATATAAAATGTTATCTACATTCTCGATCTAATTTATAAACAAGTAAATAAAAATCATTGAAGTATTTTTTTCACTTAAGTTTACTCCCTAATTAGATTTTTAATAATGTATGTTAAACTAAGCGTTTGATACGTATTTTTATAGCATACTGTTAACATATTTTCTTATGGTAACCAAATCCGACGCTTTAGACAAATTTTATAATATAAATACAAAATATTTCTGACTCATTTATACGCGATTGAAGTACTTAGTAGTCGATAATAACGCAATAAAAAAAATAGAATCACTCTATTTCCTTAAATAACTATTGACGGTATCAATAACATACACGTACTATTTATAAGGAATTCCTTATAAATAGTACATTATATTTTAAATATATCTTATTACACCATCCTATTTCTTTTTATATAAAGTAAATATAATTATTTTTACTGTAACTTGGCTGGACCAGATGCCGCGTGAGTTTGAAATAAAACTTCCACAAACCAGGTATTTAACGTATAAACAAGAAAATTGAAAAATAATTTAATTGAAGTAAGGTCTCAAAACATAAAGCTTACAAGAACAAATTGAATGTTCGCGCACTATATAAAAGTGGGAGAGACGTGCCGATCGCATTATATTGTATGTTATCGAAGACTGTGGACAGGTCTTAAATAATTTGATTGATAAATTGTGAAGTGATGTCGGTCCAAAATATGAATGGAACGAAAGTGAAACCGGCGAAGGAAACATTACCCGAAGTTGAGGTGGAAAGCAATGGAAATGGTCATAAAATGTAAGTTGGCTTTGTGAATATTAGATTTTTTATTAGTGATACAATTACGCAATATTATTTAATATTACAATAATTATGTTAATATTGGATCTATATCAAGATTTTCTATCGTCTAATTAATCTTTAACTGTGAAATGATAATTACTATTGTAATTTATAAAATTAGTTTAAATATTAAAGCTGATGCCCGCCACTTAACTCATTTCTAACACCCTATCATATGTTAGTTCATATGTTATCACTAAACATAAAATTTGTTATAAATTTTAATTTTACTATGTCGGTACAAATGATCAATTCTACTCTTGCGTACTTGTAATAAAACAGTAGTTCATGATCGTAGTGAGCAAATAAATAAGGGTTAATTGGATACAAGATTGAATGGCATCTTTGTATTCTTATCAATAATATATATATACTTATTTCCTTAATGACGAATATACTGCCTTTAAATCGGTATATACACATTCTTGAAATACAGAGAAAAATTAAAAATATTAGATTATAAATTGTTAAATTCATCACAGAGCCATAAAGCCGTCAAAGTTTTTGAAAAATAATTGATTGAAACGACATGACCGTTTATGTAGTATGCACGGGATATCTCATCACTATTCGTGATGAGGAATCCCGTGCATACTGTTGTCTGCCATTTTTCGACAGACTTTGGTAAAATTTAATGGTGTCATTTAATAGGTCACATAATTACGAAAAAAACATAGAAATATACGTAACTTATTAGGTTATTATATAATGAGAATAATTTTAAACAATTAAAATGTAATAAAAATTAAGAAAGAGAAAACGTTTTAGTGTGGAAATTAACGCATAATATGTTTTTTTAAATGGGTTTGGCCTACGGCAGAATTTTTTTAAGCGGACTTTGCACCTCTCGGATCAGAGTGCCTGTCGGAGCCCCGTCGCGGGGTTATTTTAATTGATGCCCAGCAGAAAAAATAGGTTTCTCGACTTTTTTTAATGAAATAGTGATGATTTTATATAAAATTTCATCATTCTAATCTTTTGAAAGTTACCAACCTTCCAAGGCAACACCTACAACGCAGGATCACTCTGTAGGCCATTGGCATTTCTTGATGACATGAACTTTTCTTGTTTATAAAAAAAAACACGTTCTTATTGTTTACATCCTTGAAAACCAGTTCTATGCTGTAAAAGGTACTCTTACGTATATACTTATACGTATGTTATCAGGTAATTACTTTTATGTTACAGTCACTTTAAGTTTACTTAATATAATTACGATTTCAAATATAATGCCTACAACGTAAAGGAGTGTGACTTGCATAATAATAGGATAACTAATGCATTTTAAATTAAGTAAAATGCTGTAGTTATTATGTGAAAAAACAACAAAAAGCTCCTTCCATGTTACAAATAACCGGAGCAAACAGAGCGTTCTGTTCATGACAATGTTCCATTTGAAAATTTGACAGTTTCTCTTCGTAAGATTCTCCATACCTGTACTATATGTTACGGTTCCACGTGGTTTAAGAAGAAAGATTACAACAACAAAACGTTTGAACGTTATCTAATCATGTACTGCGGCACCTAACAAATATTAAAAGTATTCAATTATTTGGTATATAGACAAAAAATGCAAATATACTTTGTCGTACATGGCCGACAGAACTGATAGAAATAATAGGAATTATTTAATTAACACTTTCAGTAAGCCAAATATGTCTTAAAGGAATTTTATATGTTATAAAATTAATATTTGGACAGAAAAATCGTATAAGGAATTTCCAGGTCTATTAACTCATTTCATGACAAGTCAAATGTAACATTTTATATCCCGTTTAAATAAAAAAGTTGTTAGTTAATAAACTGTTGTAACAGTTATAAATAAACGATCTCGAAGTTTCCTACCTTTGACTACATTAATTTAAATTATACAAAAACGAGATATTTTATTAATAAACGATTAATCATTCATTGTATTAAATACTTTACTATAGAATACGATATTTATAGGTACCTGATGAATATTTTGTTATCGTTAAATATCAAAAAAAAAAACAAACGAACGCGACCTAGTAAAGAAATTGATTGAAGCAATTAAGTCGTATGTTTTACGTAATTCTTTGAAATGAGGTGGTAAAATAAACAGATCTCTGTACGCGCCTTAGGCTTTAATGATTCTGAGTGATCTTTCTAGATTGGGCCTATGTCTATGCCTGGTTTATAAATTGTTTTCGTATTAATAATCCAAGTAGATGACTTGATGATGATGCCTTGCGACACAATCTTTATAATATAACATGTAAGGTAACGATGAACCAGATACACGTTTCTACACTAAAAAATAAAACGGCGTAAAAGATATTTAATATGTAGATGTAAATACAAATACAGTAGGTGATATTCATAGGCTTTAAACTTGAATCAAGTATTCGTGTCTTTTTTAGTAATATCATAAATTCTGTCAGTAAATTATATTATATAGATTAAAGATGAAAACTACACTAAGGTTACGTCTTTTATGTTTGTATGGCTTCGCGTATCACACCGTTTTTAAATTTGTCTTTAAGTTTCAATCAAAGAATCGAACGCTCCATAGCCCTTAGGCATACTCTAATTTTCTTTCTTATTAAAAAAAACACTTTTGGCATCCCTTTGACAGGCATGGAAGTATGCATATGTCCATTAATGTTTATTCAAACTTCTTTTTATGCCCAAAATTTGTTCCATGTTAGGTTTACTTGTATGTTTGTTTTATCCACATGTCGGTTATGACTAAAAACTATTTGCTTTCCTAGGTAACTATATACGAGTATAGTTCCGGGCATATTCAAGATACGTGGCACTGACGAAAACTGGTCGTTATTTGTTGTTAGTAATTTTAGTTTTGGGGGTGTTAATTTCTAGGCCAATGCTTTAATTGCACAAACTAATTCGTTAAGCACGTCTTGTTGCACACAAGCACAGCGCTGTTTTTATTATAGTAAAATACGAATTATAAAACAGACAAGAAATTAACTTATTCGGATGGAAGATAAAATATCACATCACAAATCTAGCTTGAATTAGGTCTTAGAATAAAAATAATCGGTTACATTTATACATAGATAACAGCTCTCGTGTTTATCAGCATTTTATAAATCTGAACTGATATGACGAATTATTTTGACCGTTTTTAACCTTGATAAGGTTTTCCAGAATGTCACTGATAAATATCACATAAAAAAGAGACCTTTCATGACATGAAAGATGCTCATGCACATTCACATGGCTAATTTTTTACAGACTTTAAAAATGAAATTCTATGTTTGATTCTTCTTCAGAGTCCTTTTCCTCTGAAGTTATTTATTATCAGTGATTAATGATAAATTTCGTAGATTTGTGGATCTTATCCATGCCGGTTTTCCTATAGTGTCATGCGTATGCGTGCGTAAGAAAAAACTATTGGTGCAAATAAAAAAAAATACTTTTAATACTTTGTTGTTGAATATTGTAATCATTTGATTCTCCTATGATCTTTTCTGGCGATATTTACAATAGCGAAGAATATTTAGCAGGAAAATGGGTTTTTAAATAGTAAATTCTTTAGTCACTTTGCACTTGTAACCAAATCAATCAAACTCAGCTGATTCATTGTTTTGTTATATTTCAATATTGGTTATTTTTATAAATCGAATTATTATATTTTTTATTTGTCAACAGGTACTCATACGAAATGCTCGAGGAGATTGCAAATTTCCTCTTGACGAAAACAAATATAAGACCAATTATTGGAATAATTTGCGGCTCTGGCATGGGTTCGTATTGGAAAGATGGTACCTATTAATTACTTCCATTATTCTATGATAGATTAGAAAAAAATAATTCCAATATTTTTTTAATTTAGTTAACTAAGATGCTTTTTCCTTCTCCGTGGAAGCAAGTGCATAACATCGAATAAAAACTGCATTGTCATAATATTTGACTGGAAAATTGAGATTTATTTATAGCCAAGTATTTACTAATTACAGTCTTCTGAATTCTATTTCACCAAAGCTTGTGTGTACGTCAATTTAATTCCTAATACGTCATAAAATAATCTATCATTTTTATTCTATTACGTCTACTATTACGAATAGATCATCCCAAGGGTGTTAGTCAAAGATATACTTATTGTTACAAAAATTTGTTAAGTTATCTCCTGGATCTCCCTACTAACCGAACCTATCCGACTGAAAAAGACTCGTTTATCTTACATAAATATTCTTTTTTCAGGATCGTTAGCAGATACTATTACAGACGCTGAACGGATTCCATACGAGGAAATACCAAATTTCCCCACAAGCACAGTAGAAGGCCACCACGGTCAACTTGTATTTGGTCGCCTTGGAGAGGTCCCCGTCGTAGCTATGCAGGGACGATTCCATTATTATGAAGGATATCCTTTATGGAAGGTAAGGTCTACTTGTGAAACGCTTACATGTAATTAATCTAAAACCCGTATAATTTATATTATATTGGCAAGGCACACATTTTACAGTAAAATTAATTCAGAAGTTTCTGGATGATACATGACGGCTCCGAGCATAGGGCAGGGCAACAAAAGATAATACTTTTAATATATGCAAATATTTTTGGGGCTACTGAATAAACTTAAAATATTTTTGATTAATTTACCACTGAATTAACAAATACTAGTAATTTAAATACGTTATTAGAGTATAGAAAAATTAGCCTCATAGATTAATATTATTTTAAATAGTTGAGAAACAATGTTTGTAAGAGCAGAAGAGAGAACATTAGCTTGAACGTAGGTATCATCAAATTTTAATAATCAAATGTTGTTTTATAGTAACGTACAGCAGTGATAAATAAACTTGAATTTACTCCAATATATTCATCTGATTGATAAGCTCTATGTATAGATAATATAGGATGATGCAAGGGCGTATTGTGTCTCGACCCCCAGCGACGGGGTTATCTCTTTGAACCATATGTCGCATTTAGATAATAAGATTTAGCTAAATGCGAACAGAGTAGGTACTCGGTTCGATAGTTTTAAGACTTTTTATGTACTGTTATCAAATCTTGACATGCCACGACTTTTCCATTGTATTTTATCAGAATAATGTATATTCTGGATTTGCTAATCTAATCTTTAACCAGATAATACGCCAAGTTTTTCTCTTTAAGTTATCCCAATAATTTCTACTGGGAATGAGTTGAGAGTTCATTAGGGAATGCAATCCCGTGTAATTTTTCGGGATCAATCCCGAAGCATAATATGACGAGATCCCTTTCGAGATTGACGGGATTGGGCTGCAATGTTCAGCGATTCTACACACATCAGCTCGGGACGCTTCACGCGACATTGCACATTACATAGGGTACATTGCTTAGATGCCGGTTAGCAGATAGCACTCTTGAGACACTTTAGAAGAGACTGTTTTTTGGAAGTTACTTTCAAAATCACCAATTTTAATCTCCTTGAGCTATACCTACTTTTGTTTTGATTATGTTCATGTAATTAAAATTGTTAGTTGTCTAGTTCGTAATATTAAAGGATAAAGGCTTTTGTTTTCTTTCAAATAATATTTTATTTTAATTAACCTCACTATCGCAAACATGCAGTTTTCATCGTATTCAGTCACGTGAAATTTTTTTTAAACTATACGAGATCCCGAAATTTTCTTCCCCCTGGATTGATATTTCTAATCCGCGGGATCTCGAATTCACGATCTCGAGTCGGGATTGCATTTCCTAGAGTTCATATACCAAAACATACTTTAATCGGTGATTTTCGTATTGCGACGAAACAGGTTATGATTTACCTGAGGATACTATGTATGTCTTGAATTAGTTATCAAGTCGCCTGTCTACCATATGCCTACAGCGAATTGCATCTTATTTCGGCCATACAATGCGCAGAGGCGATGAAAACTTGGAGAAACTGATCGTCGTTGGTAACACCGACGGCAAAAGATCACGTGGCCGTTCGGTAACCAGGTAGACCGATCAAGTGAAAGAGTCATCGTCCTCAAAACTTCACACTGTCCTAACAGAGGCGCTGTATAGAAACCGGTGGAAACAGATAGTCCTTTCTAGATGCTTCTATGCTGTCCATGACGCTCAGACATGAGCTGCCGATTAAAGAGAGTTATCAACCAAATTTTAATAGATATACGTATAAAATTCAATATCTGTTTCAGTGTTGTCTGCCCATACGAGTTATGAAATTACTAGGAGTTAAAACTTTAATGGCGACTAATGCTGCGGGAGGCCTAAACCCTTCATACAAAATTGGTGATCTTATGATTGTTACCGACCATATTAATTTGATGGGATTTGCGGGTAACAATCCGCTACAAGGTCCCAATGATGAGAGATTTGGTCCCCGCTTCCCACCGATGAACAAAGCGTATAACTACGAATACAGAAAAATTGCTAAAAAGGTAAATACAAATGAAGTACATAATATTTAACATACACATAACATATATATATTTTTGCTAATATATTACAATTTAGTAGTAAATCATTTTTGTGTTATCATATTTTGTTTCGATTTTCGGATGTTGTTTTATAGCAGAGAAGCAGACAGTCTAGTAATAAATAAGAAACAAGTACTACAACACCCTTTTCGGGTGTGTTGCCATTTTATTAGGAAGTGGCTATCATATTTTAAAGATAATGGTTGAGATAAGATACGTCAGATTTTTCTTAGTTATAGGGCGCAGTACCTAGTACTATTATTACCCAGGCATAGATAGAATATATCAAGCATCTGTTCTTCCGTGTAGGTAACCTTAAGTATATAAAATTATAATTCTAATTTGCAGGTAGCCAAGGAACTGAAACTGGACAACATCATAAGGGAAGGCATTTACACGTGTCTGGGTGGTCCCAACTTTGAAACAGTGGCGGAATTACGAATGTTAAAAATGGTTGGAGTGGACGCTGTCGGCATGTCTACTGTACATGAGGTACGTAAAAAAACACGACGATTACAAAGCCTCAAGCCTTAAGCTTATATTTACGATAAGACGCGTTAATGCTTCGGCACTAGTTTTTAGGTCATTAATTTATTTGATCTATAGTATTCCCACAGCATCACTTATAACAAATTATACACAATATATTAAAAAAACTAAAACGGAATAATCATTTAAACAACAACACTGTACATGTTAATTACAATATATATACAGTGTAACGTCCGTAGATTTAACGACGAACTTCCTAAAGCGTCGAAATCAATTGGCTTTGGTTGGTTTAGATTTTCATCCATACAATGATACACTCTACATAGAATTACATCCACTCTCAATAACGACAACAATTGAGTAATAAAGTACTTTTTAAGTTGCTAAAATTAGTCAAAACTGGGCAGCTGTGTGTCGCTTTAGTATCCGACAATATGCAGAAATACAATACAAAGAAATTCCATCTTTTGTTTACAAATTGTGATTGTTTCCACGCGTAGACTGTTGTTGACCATGACTAAGTATAAGGATCATGAAAAAGTAGGAGTCATGAATTATCTATACGTTTTTCTTTTCTCCATTTAAGCTAGCTGCGCCACAAAGTTAGTAGTGAAGCGGTCGTATGGTTTATATTATTTCTACTAATTCCAAACGTTTACACTTCTTTCAAATATGCATTATTAAGTGCAAAATTGTAGGAATTGTTGATTGGAAATATTAATTTTATGACAACAAATTAATTTTACAGGTAATCACAGCGCGCCACTGCGATATGAAAGTATTCGGTCTCTCATTAATAACCAACGAATGTATCACGAATTACGACGTAGAGGCCGAAGCCAACCACGAGGAGGTACTAGACGTGGGCAAAATGAGACAGGACCTTTTAAGAGAATATATTTCTAGACTTGTCCACGAGTTCAGCAAAGTTTAACACAGGAAGAGAGCAACAAATCAAACGCGTTTATCTATAAAGGATATTGAATATGTAAAAACTTAGAATAATATATAGATAATAGCAAAATGTGTATTTAAATCTATTCATACATGATTTATGTTTCCTTTGCGTATAGCGATAGTATTCACTTTGTATAATTGTTATTTTTGTATACCTTTGATTGGGGGTTTCCTACAAAATTAATATCTAATTTATACATATAAAATTATATTATTTCATCGTTTTATATATGGTGCCTTACCTTTTTTAATTATAATGAAAATCCCTTAAAATGTTAAATAGGTACATAATTTGTTTTCAATAAAATAAATATATTATTTCGAGAATTTCTTTTATCACAACGCATTTAGTTACTATGCTACAGTGTTTAATTCCCAGAGAGTTCGAGACTTATATTAAATCCAAACAAGAGTTAAGCCTTAAATCATTTAATGAACGCTAATAAATGTTAAAAACAAAAACCTGTCTTACGACTAAAACTATTTCTTCGGAAACAGATGTGCGCACTCCTTGCAAGCCGCCTCAATATTATCGTATTTGTATTGGAAACCATATTCTAAAACTCTTTTCGGTGTAACATGTTGGCCTTTTGTCATCAACATTGCCCTTTCTTCATGTAAAAGAAAATTCAGTAAAAATTCCGGAACCGGAAAAAATGCTGGCCTCGATAACGCTCTCGCAAATGCCTGAAATTGTTCAAACATTATTTTTATGAAAACATAATGCAGAGCCTAGTGTGTTTCGAGATTTTGAACTTCAGGAACCAAATTGAGGACTATAATAGTCGATTCGAATAACACACACACATGATCGACAGCTTGATATGGTCATAAGTTACGCCTCCAATTTTCTTAAATTAAATTTTATCTTAAATTGCCGTTAAAATATATCACTTTACACATTTTAGCTAGAAAAATCTAATTTCGTTATAAAGAACTTTTATCTAAGTATTTTTTATGTTTTAACTTAAGATTACACACTACAGTTGATATATACCTTCGTAAATTCTCCATTTGTCACCACATGTGGCGCTACTCCATTTAATATTCCCTTGACATTTTCATTTTCTATAGCAAATGTTATGAGCCGACTCAAGTCTTCGATATGTATCCAGGGTAGATATTGTTTTCCTGAACCGAGTGGACCACCAAGACCAAAGAAAAATGGTAGGATCATATTTTTTATCATTCCACCGTCTCGTCCGAGGACAACCCCTGACCTGATTATAACCTGAAGTATACAAATATTATATTAAAAAATCTTTTTTTTCTTTCATTAAATATATACAATATGTTGGAGACACCTTATCTCGGGTCTATCATTAGATGAATCAATTGAGTATGTACATTTTTACAAATAATAACTTATTACCTTATTATTTAGATTACAATAAAATGTTTCACGAGTTATATGTCTAATACGTTAAACATAACATATTTATTTTTTATATAGAGTTGTCATCATGTTGAGAGAACTACAAAATGACATAATAGTAATTACTTAGTTACCCCTTGAAACAATACTACATATTTACAAAAGGTACACACATACCTACTTTTATACAAAACTAGCTATACTTTTAACATAGACCTCTTAAAGAGTAAAAGTCTCTTGCAAGCGGCTCCATCTAACTCTATCTTGAGCATTTTTCTGCCAATCTTCCTTACCAACTGCTTTAAATTCGTCACCCCACCGTGCAAGAGGACGACCTCTTCTTTTTCCCTGGTGAGCCTTTCCTTTTATTTTCTATCTGTCATTGGAAATGTGTTGCCATTGCCATACCATTGTTGGCCATTTTCTCTAAGTTTTTTACAATGTCTTGTTTTGTCCTTTAGTTTAAAATTTAGTACACTGCATTTCCTTCTTTGTTGACAAGTTGTTAATATTTGTTTCTGCTTGAATGATATATCCACGATTGAATACCATAAATATATAATATACACGGTCTACACTTTTAATGAAATATGTGCCTACACCATTACCGACTATATCCCGAAAATACAAAACACTTTAATGCAGCATATGGCTGAAAAAATTATATCTCGGCAATATTTTGCAACATCATTAGAAGGTTATTATTTTGTCTTTAGTCGGTCTAAATATTAGGTCCTTACATATGAAATTGGCGTTTTGTATGGGAGGTAAGAAAAGTCGAATATTTTTAAATATAATATATTTAATTAATCAAAGTATGAACCATTGTTTTCTATGCACTTTTGCCATCTCATAGGTAGTTCATTGATCCCTTTATTAAAAAAGCCAGTCGGACGGGAATCAATAAAATCTGTGAAGGCGATTTGGACTGCCCCATCAGAGATAATTTTTTTCCCTTGCAAGAAGTTGTCCAAATTACGAAAAAAATGGTAATCTGTTGGAGCAAGGTCCGGGGAGTACGGAGGATATTTTAGACATTCCAATTGAAGCTCCGAAATTTGGTAGCCGTCTGTTGTGCAGTGTGTGGTCTAGCGTAGTCGTGAAGTAGCAGTGGCGTGGAGCGATTGACCAGCCTAGGTTGTTGAGCCACTAGCTTTTCTATCATGGTTTGCAATTGCTGACAATAGACATCAGCCGTAACAGTCTGGCTAGATTTGAGAAAACTGCAATGAACAATACCGGCACTAGTCCACCAAACGCTTACAAGTAACTAACACAAGTAATTTTCGCTTGGGGCAGGATTTGGCTGGCTGGCCGGGATTCAACAATTGCGCTGAGCGCTTCCGATTATCGTAAAGAATCCATTTTTCATCACAGGTAATGATTCGGTTTAACATAGTTCAGTAATGTAACGCAGCAGTCGACGCGCGTTTGCCGGTTGGCTTTAGTCAATTCGTGAGGTACCCCACCTTTCAAGCTTTTTAATCTTCCCAATTTGCTTCAATTGAATTAAAACAGTTTTATCACTAACACCGCAGCCTGCAGCTAACTCGAACGTGGTTTGCGATGGATCCGCTTCCACAATAGCCTTCAATACTTCATTATCAACTTGGGTCTCAGGCCGTCCACGGGGCTTGTTCTGCAGGTCTAAATTTCCAGAACGAAAACGTTGTAACCAAAAACGAACTGTGTTTTCTTTTGCAACATGACCGCCATACGCATCATTCACCCTTCGAGTCGTTTCCGCAGCCACGGCGGAACTCGTACTCGTAAATAATGCTATACTTTAAGTTTTCCATTTTGTAAAATGAGTGACGCAAACAGAAAAAATAAATAAATGACGGTCATCGAAGCACTTATACATGAGTAAATAGCTGTACAAATTTGAATTTGGAATTCCTTACCAAAGAGGAGAACATCGGGATTAAAGTGGCCAGTACGAAATGCGCCAATTTCATATGTAAGGAACTAATACATACATCGCTTGGCTAGTACCTATTACTTATTTTGTTTAAAAGCAAAGTAAAAAAAAATTTAAATTATTCACAAGATTAGACCTGAGACCTGATCCGCAACAGGAGAATAGCTATACCTTGTTACAAGATTAGCTATAACTCGAGACTGCTAACGATGTTGAGCATGAAAAAGGGACGCACTTAGGCCGTAATGCGAGACAGTAATAATATGGCTAAAAAAATATTGCAGTATTTTCGATTGCAAAGCGATCGTTTCGGCCATACGGCTGGGACGCTAAATAATCATCGGCCATACTAAAAATATTGCCGAGTTTTGCAACAGCAAAGTCTAGCCGTAAATGATGGCTCATGTTACCAGCCACACCCTTGCAGGTACAGGATCTGCCTAAGAAAGACATGGCAATATACATATGTTAAGACAAAGACCTGGTTCTATAATTATATTGGTATCTCTACCATTGGTACTACTTTGTATCCCCTGAATTTGTTCCATGTCATCCTAGTTAAGCGTTCGCATTCGTCATGATGCCATGAATTTTTTAAAGATATTTTCTTACCCTAGTAGATGTATTGTTGCACGCATCTAAGGGGTATCCATTACTTAGGAGAGGATTTTTTAAGTGGATTATCATGTTTTTAGTTTTGTTAGTGTATTAAACACCAATCTTATTTCTTGGCTAACAGAATAGTTTGTTTATAATTTCCTTTATCTGCACTGATGATTCTGAGAATTAAACAAAGTATTTACTATCAATTTTTTGTGTGACCAATTAATTTCTTTCATAATGGTTTGAAGTAGTGTAATAAATATGGTTATTTTGAGTCTCCTTTCTTCTAGTTTGACTCGGCTTACAGTTTTACAGTATATATCTTAATTCGATATTCTCTGATGGTACCCAGCATCCATAGAGCGCATTTCACATACTGCTTTGTAAGATGTATTTGAATGATTTGTGTAATCTATGAATGCCCAACAATGGTCTCCTTTTTTCTTTATACTACCCAAACCATATGATCCACAACATATATATGATCAATTCTTGAAAAGACTAACCTTGTCCTCCATAATTGTGGAGATTCTATTCTCTATGCATAATGCAAATAATTTAAATTTATAGTTACCAATGTCTGTTAGGATCACCTTTTTTATGACTGCCCATTTATGTGGTAAAGTGTTTACAACTAATATTTATTAAAAAGTCTTTTTATAATTGGTGTTAATAACTTACCTTTGATGATGGGTTGGTTAGGTATGCCATCAAAACCATTAATATAACCTATATTGACTTTGTTATAATACTACTATTTAGACATATATAGTTCATAACACCTTTACTTTGCTTATTATTGTGAATTACTTTAAAGATAGTTGAGTATTTATAATTACTTACAAGTCTGACTGGTGGGTCAACTTTAGCAGCTTCTTCCCATTCCACTAACAGTTTAGAAAAGAAATCATTGCCTGTTGTAGGGCTGAATTCATCATACTTTTTATTCTCTGAAGGCTCATAAGCACCTACCCCGGTGACAACGACATATACTTTAGGCTTATCATAACTTTTATTGATAGCTGTGGCTAAAGCCCTTGTGGTAAAGACTCTTGAATTTTTCACATTTTGTTTAAAGCTGAAAAATACATACTCGTAATTCAAACATTCAAACAAATTATTTTATTATAATGTTAGTAGAATTTTTGTTATAATAAAATGAGTCAAGATTTAAAGAGTTTAGATTTTTCTTAAATCATTCGCATATAACTGAACTAAAAATAATATATAACATAATTACAAAGATAGGTAAGAGTTATGACAGTGGGCAATAAATTAAGTAGCCCTGAATCTTGGTATTGTTTCCTATATGTAGTAAACTTCAAACTATAACTGTAAAAATTTCCAGCATGTTCTGCTAACCCTGGCGTCCAGCTCCTAGTAAAATCCATTGTTTGTTGTCCAGCAAGATTAACAACTGCATTTGTTTGTTCAGGTAAACTAGTTTCAACATCTGTCCATGTTATTGAATTTGTGCTTGGCATTCGTGATACATTTACAATGGGATATTTTTTGTTTGTCAATACTTGTCCCAAGTGCTTTCCAATAAATCCAGTACCGCCTCCTGCAATTAAATTTAGAATCAGATTTAATTCCTTTGCATGTCAATTTTGTGTTTTAATATTAAAGGTTAGTACTGGTAATATTTTGTATATTTCCTTAGACACTTGATCTTAAAAAATTACCTAAAAATATCTTAATAGGTTTTTTACTCTTAATTTAATCTTGACTTAAATATCTTCAACATATATTTTAAAACCTGTCTCGCACCATTTACACTCCTGTTAAGAGATTATTCCGCGTTTACTGTTAAGATGAAAAATCACTCAGTGGACTTATCAATACAAAAAGCCGCCTATAAAGAAAATAAAATTATGATATCGAGAAATGAGATATGCATTTTAATGTATAATGATCTTATAGGATATAAATATATCAAGATAAGAGTTAATTCTATGCGTGAAAAGGATAATAATAATATAAAGGCAATAAATAATAAAAGGTACATACCGATTAAAACTTTTTTTGATGCCATTGTTATATAATTAATAGTATTTTGAAAACTAAAGTCGCAACATGTTAAATACAACGACCGGATGGCAACACAATGTTAAAAACCTTATTTTTTTTCCTAAAATCAATAGTAATTTTAATATTTATTAATTTTGGATTCACACTCAACAGCTGTTTAGCTGAACTAACTATTTCACAACAATTCTAATCGTTTAGATATCGTTTGCGAAATAACACATTGACATTGAGAGAAAATATGACACTGACATATAATCGAATAACGAGAAATTATTAAGAGCTTGAGCCGATTTGTGGATAATGACGTGACCGAAACGTAACGTGCACTCGACCTGAGTACCAAGAGATCTTTTTAAACATACCTTCAAATATAAATATTTTTAATTTGGCGTTTAGTATGATATCCACAAATGCAACATAATCGGAATCAACTAAAAAGCGTTTAGATTAAAATTTACTCACCTACAATAAATATGTGTCTAAAAGTAAAAATATAGGCTATTTGATAGTATGAAAAATAAAGGGTTATTGAAAGCGATTATCTTACAATCTGTTTCATATGTAATCATGTTGCCATGGTAACGCACAAGAACTCGACGATCTTAAACGATTTTCAAAATTTGAATTAAATCTCTTAAGCCGTTTGGTCATAATAATATTTTTACAACAAACAACATACTGTATGTAGTAATAATACAATGGATAGTTTTTGACAATTTTTATAAGAGACATTGCTGTTTGGGGTTAAGCTATTGCTGCGAACGGAACCGCTGTTACCGAAATTGGTTATGTAATTAGACCACGCGCAGGTGCCGATCCCTTATGCGCACGTAATTATCTTAAGTCTTACGAATAAAGAAGTTGTGATTTGTAAAAACCCAAAATGAATTAATAAGAAATGTAATAATAGTGGTAGTAGCTTAAAAACCTAGTAGAAACACCAATGAAAATTAGGTACAAATAAATCTGAATGAATATTTGCTAACAACAAATATACATTTTTTACACACCACTAAAAGGTTAAAGTGATAGTGAAGTTCCACAAAAAAGAGTAAAATCCTTCTCGGAAACAGCCGTAAGTTTTTTACCAAAACCTTAATATTGTATTTGTTTCTGATAGGATGGATTAGAGGCTAGGGTATAGCAATTAATTAAAACGCAAATAATACTGGAAAACATTGTGTTTACTTGTATGAGAAAATAAAATATATTATAATAAAAATGACACCGCACATCGAAAAATAAAACATAATCCAAATTCAAATGCAGCGCATCATAGACAATTATATGTAGACAGCACCACGACCTACCAGCAGTTTATTAGTGTTTTTAAAATAACAAATGTTTAATTTTCAAAGTCAATACTTAATAGAATTAATAACTATTTAATGAAATAATAAAAATTTGCATAAGACTTAATAAAAGAAATTGATGCCTATTGTGAACCGGATATCCCTAGAAAACATAAAGACGGTTTTTCAGGGCCCCAAACATTCCGATCTATACAGTTTCTCTATGATTACGTCGATACAAACATTTTATCTTAAAAATTAAAAACTTTTATGTTCAAATTACAATTTAAAATAAATTAGCATATCGATTGTACCTATCCCGTTATCGATAAACAAACACAAGTGCTAGATTGTAATTTCATAATGGCTCTATAATTTTATACCTACATTATATTATGTCCTAATCACAACTTTTTGACCGCAATCTTACATGGCATTGTTTCGGTTATGCAAAAATTGGCTGGATTCGATCTCAGCATTAGTTAAAAAATATCGCATAGGTATAGGCAGCGGCATGTAAGTCTAGCGCTGGCCGATACGTGGAGAGGATTGCTGCGCATGTGTCGCGCACGCAATACATTATATGCCACTTTGATTAATGATTACCTAAATAACGATATTAAGCTGAACGAAATGTGAAGGATAGCTGCTGCGCATGATTACTGTCGCGCATGTAAGTAATATTACCTATCTATAAGATATAATAAGGCACTATGTACAGGCAGTACATATAACGTATTTCCAAAAAAGACCTAAGATATTTTAACAAGTTTATGGGATGTAGAAAAATAAAAACATTATCTTTTAATTTGTAATCTTTTATTAATCTGAATCAGAGAACGGTATCACGCCTTCAATGGTCTCGCGACAAGGCCTTTTGATTACTGAGGGCCCGGGCTCAGGACTGCTTCGTTCGTCGGCACTAGCGTCATCTTCATTGCTATCCTCGGAACTATCTCCATCGACATGAATAATGAATTGTTCTGTTACCAAATCCACGACATGATCACTCTTTGCATATTGCTCTTCTATATCCTTCACCTTTTTACACAACTTTTGCCAATCCCATGTACCCATTAGTAAAACCTTTTCTTGTATTAGATCTATACATTTACTGACACTCCATTTTATATTTTTGCTGCCTACATATTGTTTAATATCCGACCATGCCATTTCAATCGGATTTAGGTCGGGGTAGTATCGTGGTAGTCTCAGTACCTGATGACCTCGTTCAACTAGGATTCGATCAATCGAAAATGTTTTAAATGTATCTTTGTTACCTTGTGTTTCCTCGTACTGTATACCTTTTTCAGTGAGCCAGGCCTGCATGTCAGCTTTTTTAGAATTAGAGGTTGGTGCGCGATCCCACTGCTTATTATGATAGAACGCGTTGTTGACTACCACGACGTTGTAGGTTGGGCATTAATTGGGTTTGGAGCCATTTTTCGTAGTTTTCAAAATTCATATTGTCGTGGTAGTCGCCTGATTTGGTACCAGCTTTAAAAGTCAGCAACGCATTAGGTATAAACCCAGTATCAGACCCTGCGTGGACAATGACAACTCGCTGTCCTTTCGAAATAGGCTTCTTAAGCCCCTTAGTAGTACCTTCGGTCCAGGCTATTATTGGCTATTATTCGTATTCTGGGGGGGGCAATTCTGCGCTCTTTAAAAAAAAATTTATCGGTCTCGGGGCAAACGGAGCAATCCAACAAAGGAACCCCCATCCACACTCACCGTGGACTTCACAAATATTAGGGTGCTCAACTCCAACATCCACGCTGTCCACTATCATTTAGAGACTGCAAAGCCGGCCTTGCTCTTTCTTACCGAGACTCAGATTTCCTCCCCGGCTGACTTCTTACCTCTCCTACCCGGGGTACAAATTGGAACATTCATTTGTGCCGCGGGCTGGAGTTTGCGCGTACGTCCGAGAGGATATCTGTTCTCGTCGCCTCGGGACGCTTGAAGGAAGGGACCTATCTAACCTCTGGCTGCGCGTAGACTGCGATGACCATCCGCGATTCTACGCATGCCTGTATAGGTCCCATAGCGGAAATACCGAAACTGACCGACTCTTGAGCACATCCAAATGGCTACAGATTGCCTGCTCGAAAGGATTCCTACCGCTGAAATCGTGATACTTGGCGCTTTTAACGCCCACCATGCCGATTGGCTCGGCTCTGAAACCACCGATCACGGGAGATCCTTTCACGACTTTGCTTTAGCCTACGACTTGACGCAAATGGTCACGCGAATACCAGATGTGGATGGTCATAAACCTTCTTTGTTGGACCTTCTGCTGACTTCACATCCGGAGACCTACCAAGTCTCTGTTGACCCGCCATTGGGTTCATCAGATCATTGTGTGGTACGGAGCATTGTGCCGCTCACGCGCCCTTTACGGCCTAGCTTTGCGGGCTGTCGCCGTGTGTGGCACTATAAGTCAGCAGATTGGGACGGGATGCGGTCTTTTTTTGCGTCCTACCCTTGGGGGCCAAGGGTAGGACGCAAAAAGGACGCATTTGCTTTTCGTTGAGTACTCCGGATGCCGTAGATGATGTGGTCCTGCAGGGCATGGAACTTTTTATTCCATTCTCTGCGGTGCCGGTCGGTGGCAAGTCCCAGCCTTGGTTTAGGCGTTCGTGCAAAGAGGCTTTGCGCCGTAAGCGTGAATGCTTTAAAGCCTGGGCAGAAGCGGCGACATCCTGTGATGCGGCTATCGGCGAACGTAAAAAAGCATACAATTCAGCCTCTAGGTCTTTCAAACGGGAAATCGCTAAGGCAAAGTCAGAGCATATTGCCAGGTTTGGTGAGAAATTGGCCCACCTTCCTTCGGGAACTCGAGCCTTCTGGTCTCTTGCCAAAGCTGTCCAAGGGAATTTCTGTCAGCCCTCTATTCCACCACTGCATAGGGAGGATGACTCACTGGCCCATACTGCAAAAGAGAAGGCCGATCTTCTAGGCTGTCTCTTTGCGTCGAACTCAACTTTGGATGATCAGGGGAAGGAACCACCGACATTATTGCGGTGTGATACTACGATGCCTGAAGTAACATTCTGGCAACGTGCTATCCGTAAACATTTATTTTCCCTGGACATCCATAAGTCGAGCGGGCCTGATGGCATCCCCTCAATTGTGCTGCGTACTTGTGCTCCTGAGTTGGCTCCGGTCCTAACGCGCCCTTTCCGGTACCTGTACTCCCTCAACACTGCTCCGAAGTGCTGGAAGACAGCTTTGATACATCCGATCCCTAAAAAAGGCGATCGCTCTGATCCGTCCAACTATCGCCCAATCGCAATAACCTCCTTGTTCAGTGTGCCAGCTCTTGAGGTATCTAGAAGGCAGCCAGCTGATTAGCGATTCTCAGTACGGCTTTCGTCGTGGTCGCTCAGCTGGTGACCTCCTTGTATACCTTACACATAGGTGGGCAGAGGCAATTGAGTCCAAGGGGGAGGCGCTGGCGGTAAGTTTGGACATAGCGAAAGCCTTCGATCGGGTGTGGCATAGAGCACTGGTCTCGAAGCTTCCAGCCTATGGGCTCCCCGAGAAATTATGCAACTGGATTTCCAGCTTTCTCGCTGATCGGAGCATTAAGGTCGTCATCGACCGAGCATGCTCCGACCTTAAACCCGTCAATGCTGGTGTCCCACAAGGCTGTGTCCTATCCCCGACCCTGTTTATTCTGCATATTAATGATATGTTGCAACTTAGAAACCTTCATTGCTATGCGGACGACAGCACTGAGGATTCTTTTAACACGGGCCGGGCATGTATTTCTCGGGCTGTTGTTGATGAGTGCCGGAACAAACTTGTGTCTGAAGTCGTCTTCGTCGTCGTCGAAACTCTTTTACGTGGAGTCTCGGACTGGGGTAGACTAAATCTAGTCCAATTTAACCCCAAGAAGACACAAGTATGCGCGTTTTCCGCTAAAAAAACTCCCTTTGTCGCTACTCCCCTCTTTGAAGGCACTCTCCTTAAAGCCTTAGCTAACATCGGAATATTGGGCGTTGACATATCGAATAACGTCCAGTTTCGCGGTCATTTGGAAGGGAAGGCTAAATTAGCCTCCAAAAAGCTTGGTGTGCTCAGCAAGGCGAGACGGTACTTCACTCCGGGCCACCGCTTGCAACTCTATAAAGCGCAAATTCGTCTCCACATGAAATACTGTTCTCACCTCTGGGCGGGAGCTCCTCAGCACCAACTCCTTCCACTAGACCGTATTCAACGAAGAGCGGTTCGAATCGTCGACGACCAATCACTTTCCGTGTGGCTTGATCCCTTGGCGTTGCGTAGAGATGTTGGGTCCCTCTGCATCTTCTACCGCATTTACCATGGGGAGTGTTCAGAAGAGTTGTTCGGTCTTATACCTGCAGCTGAGTTTCATTATCGGACGTCAAGGCAAAATACAAAATACCATCCGTATCACCTCGACGTCCGTCGTTTCACAACTGAGCGTTTTCTAAGGCAGTTTTTGCCGCGCACCACCACTATGTGGAACCAGCTGCCCACTGAAGTATTTC
Organism: Pieris brassicae; assembly: GCF_905147105.1. NCBI lineage: Eukaryota > Metazoa > Arthropoda > Insecta > Lepidoptera > Pieridae > Pieris > Pieris brassicae. The sequence continues at coordinate 5,165,370 of NC_059669.1, forward strand.
CGAACCAATTCGACTTAGCGTCCTTCAAGAAAAGAGCGTACCAATTCTTGAAAGGCCGGCAACGCACTTGCGAGCCTTCTGGCAATGTGAGTGTCCATGGGCGGCGGTATCGCTTCACATCAGGTGAGTCTCTTGCCCGTTTGCCTGCTATTACATAAAAAAAGGCTTTTGAAGAAGAGTGCGATGAATCTACGTAAGATTTGTCTGTATAAACAATAGGCTTTCCCTCTTGGCGATATTGCTTTATTTTGGTTAAATATTCGATACGTTGCAAACGTATATTAGAAGTCTCAATCAGCACTTTCCGGTTGTTTTCGGTGTTTTTCCACCGAAATCCAAAGCTCTTAACTATTCGCCGAAGACTTCGTTCTGAACCTTTGAAATTTATGTCATCTTCTAGCTGCTTTTTAAGCTTTCCGATGGTAGGAAGTTCATTATTTGTCTTGTGAAAGTTATGAATGGTTCTCTTTATTACTCCTTGGTCGAAGTTATCGATATTTGTAACCGGTTTTGTTCTGGAGCGTTTTTTGCCAGGTGTTCTGAACACTGTGATCAAATCAGAACTTTTGGCTTGATTTGAGATGTTTCTTACCGTTGCAATTGACGTTTTTGTTGACTTTGCTGTCCTTTTTTGGATTTTACCTAATTCGCTGATTAAATTTTATGTTTCCTGCCTTAATGATTTCGGCAGTTTGTTTTATCTGGCTCAAATTTACAATGTTGCTGTCCGAATGACTGAACAAAGTATTTGTAGCTTCGTCAATCTCAAAAAGACTCTCTCTTTTTAAAAAACAATTCACGTCATAAACCATTTTCCTGGCTTGTCTTTTCAAAATAGTATTTGTTCTAGGCATATTCACTTTAAAGTCACAAACTTAAAAACAAATAACAAACAACAAAACACTAACAAATTCAAACGTAACAATAAACAACAAAACGTAACAATAAACAACAAAACGTAACAATAATATTAATGACACGACTGTACACGGGATGTGCGCGGGGTGTCGTATCGGTGCGGGGGCCGGAATGCAACTGGAAAGCCAATCGACGCTACGCGCCCGCGCTTCATTCCCCTCAGGTACCTATTTTTTACTTCTGCGCAATAACGGTCAGCGCTAGAGTTTCGTGCCGCTACTTGTACATTCTTTTTAGGAATGTTTTTATGACTCACGTGTAATCTAGTCTAGTCTGTGTTACTGCCTACTTCGTAGTCTGTGTTCCTTAGTTTTTGAATTTTAAAAATTAAGTAAAGGTGATTTTTGAGTTGTACACAAAAGGATAAATATACATAATTTAAAATTTATTCGGGAATATTAAAGATTAATCGGTTTTCGTCGAGTTTATCCATAACATTATTTGATACACAATAAATTATATACGATTTAAAACTTAAATATTGTCATTAGTTTATTTATTATTATAATAAATTTTAAAATGATTCCTCTTTATGTTACCAATGGTTCTGCATATGTTTGGAATTCAGAAGGTATGTCCTACTTTCCAATTTTTTTATGCTGTTCTATATTATTATTATTTCTCGTTTGTGTTGATTTTCAGATTGGTACACATTACGTGTAAAATATCGAATTTGTGGTGCTTTGATTGGTTCTCTTCCATCGTTTCCTAGACAAAATGACTTTCAAGGTACAATTAAGTTATTTTTTTAACAAAGTTATTTTTTTATAACTTAAAAATGTTCATTTGTAGGGCTACCCATGTCTCTTATGACAGAAGAGGCAACACTATTAGTCAATGAAGGCATATGTGAATTGATTAGTATTACAGACTTAAATATGAAGCCATCTGGTGATTTGAAGCAGCAAATTGATGACTGTGAAAACAGGTAACATTTTACACACTTTTATTGTAACCTTTAGTTATCAATCATTTTAATTTAATTCTACTTTCAGAATAATACTTGAACAAACAGATGCTTTAAAAAAAAGGAAAATTCAGCAGTTATCACAAAAAATTGATATCATTGTAGCTGGTAAAAAACAAAAATTATTGTCTAAAGGAATCTCAGGTTGGATAGTGTTACATTTTTATAAGGCATAAGCTAAAACAAATGTTATTTACAAAATGTTTTACAGATGTTGATCTAGATAAAAACATTTTATTACAAGAAGAAATTAATAAAATTCCTAATATTGCACCAGGGCACTTACTTGTACATTTACCAACTCAGCATCATTTAAAATGTAATGGTAAGTATCCTTATGAGTTACTTCTCTCTTGGAAATTCTTTGAAGTAGAATAAACTTGGTACTTCAAAATATTTGTTCTTAGTGGTAGTTAGCAAGTAGCTAGAGAGTTGTTTTAAATTCATTAAGTTTGTGTCTCGATATATATTTATGGTAGGTGAAAGATAACTATAATGGAACAGTATTTTGATAATTTTATTTTGCAATAGAAGCTAGAGAAAAACAAAAAATATTTTCTAAATGTTAATTATCTATAAGTAAAAAGTAAGGCGTCAGTTTTCTACTTATTACTGTTTTAGAGAAAAAAATTTTATCTACCGATGTCTTGGATCCTAGCCTCAGAACTGAAGAAGGAAAAATAAAATATGCAGTGTTTAATGACTTATGGAAAAAAGGATATTACTTAACAAGTGGATCAAAATTTGGATCAGATTTTTTGGTTTATCAAGGTATATAATAAGACTTGTGATGCATTTATAGGGAGAGCTTAATATTTAATAAATATATATATATTTTTATAGGTGATCCAGTTAAATTCCATGCAACATACATGGTGAAATGTACCAGTGTTGCAACAAAATTTCGTCCGGCTAATTTAGTAGCATTTGGTAGATTGTCTGTTGCTGTAAATAAACTGGCAATCTTAGCCTATTTTAATAATACTGGTGCAATAGAATATCAAACACTACAATGGCATGACAGTGTAGTAAGATAATAAAATAAGAAATAAATTGAGTTCTTGTTTAATTAAGGTTTTTGACTGTATAAGTGAAATTTGAAAGCATTGTCAACATTACTATGTCATATAACTATTATTATTATTTACCTTGGAGTCCCAACTCTCAATTCTAGACCATACATACCATTTGACTCACTAAGAATGTTACCTATCAATCCAGTCCTTGACTAAATAAGTAATTAATAAGTATAATAATAATAAAAAAAATATTTGCAAAATACATGTATAATATTATGTGACATAATAAGATAAATAAAGATTTTCGTATATACTTCTCAGTTCTCTTCGTCTTTATCATTTCACCACCGCCATTTAATCGTTAAATTAAATGAAATGGTGGCAAATTAAGAAAACGGTTTTATTAATAGAGACAAAAAAAAATATTATGTAAGAAATTCCCTCTAGACCTTCTATTAGTTAAGGATTCTGACGACATCCGTCGAGACTCGAGAGATGTAGGCAGCTCACTATTCTCGCTTTGCTTGATTTTAGTAATGCTTTCAATACTGTGGACTTTGAAATTCAGTTGGATTACTTCGCTCTATGAAAATCTCTGCAGCTATTGACTGGTTTGATCTTTACGATCGTGACGGGTATTACAACTAAAAACTGACCATAAGTCAATTTCCCTTAACGACACAGGTAGCCTTTATTCTGGATTAAGAAAAGGATACGCTTACTCACACGAAACCGGTCAAAGAATACCACTAATGCGTACCCTGCACCCTCGGGGCCAGTCAGAACTCATCTGTTGTGCTAGTTACAAGTTTGGTTTTTCGACATTCGCTATTTTTAATCACTTTTCTGTGCAGTTTTGTGCTGTTGGGTTTAATGCAAACCAAAAAAAAAACCATGGAACCTTCAGACATGGGCAATGACCTACAAATTTAGGATCAGTGAACTTCCTCTGATAAATATGCGATGAATCATGATCTTTATAACAATAATTATATAACCAATTTGAGTAAAGACTGGTCTTAAAATTAATCCTATCAAGAGCCAAGTCGTCACCATCGAAAGCCCTTTCTTTATTTCAAGGGTCAAATGGGCTAAACTCCCTGGCTTACCTTGACGGCGTGGCCTTGGCTTTTAATAAGACTGCCAAAAACCTTGGTGTTTTATTCGACCAAACGTTGTACTGGGGTCATCACGTAAAGGAAATCAGGCGCAATCAATACGCCACTTCTCTTGATTTGAGACGTCTTTCTAATTTCTTTACTATTCGCACTAAAAATATGTTAACGCAATCTCTTCTGCTCCCTTTTCTCATATATGCGGACTCATGCACCTCTGATATTATGAAGAGCTGATAAGATCGGTTGCCTGTAGAATTTCTGCATTCGCCTTATTTTTGGTCTTAGGAAATATGACAATGTGCCTAAATTCCGGAGGCGGCGTGGGTGGCTACCTATTTGACTCAGATATAAAGCTCATTTCCATCAATTTCTATATTCAACTGTTTTCAATCCCAAAACTTCCTCATACCTTAAAAATGAATTCAAATTCTAAGGACCTTATAACTATAATGTTAATAGATAGATGGTTTTTTGGAAAATCCATCTTACAGCTCATCCTGCTTAGGTAATTTTATAACGTTTAGGATATCTGCCATTAAGTTGTGGAAAACGCTGCCGACTCCCAATTGGCTACCTCCCTAACATCTTTTAAAATTCGTCTACATAAACATTTCTAAACTATATCCTATCCTGCTCAACGTGCCTTTTGTATTGCATGGTAATTCATGAAACCGTTAGATTAGCTTTTAGTTTAATTTATTATTCTTTTTTGTTTTACTTTAAGGTTGGTAATTCTATATTTTTCTATCTTGCACATTACCGTTAAGTGTTCTTTATTAAGATTTTTCGTTATGGAACGAAGTAAATATTTCAATAAATAAATATTTTGCCTTTCTCCGTTCACGCTAAAGTAGATTGTATTCTATAGATATATAAATTATTTTGACAGTAACCATTTATTTACCTATTTTTAAGTAACTTTATATTATCTGTTTATAGATCGTAGGCAATAAATATAATCTTAGTCATTGAAATTTATGTCAAACGTCAAGTTGGGCATTTTAATTCCATCATATAAACGGTGAAAACAAATGTTTTTATTCTTTAATATTGTCGTTCCTTGTTGAATCTAATTAAGGTTTTAACTTACTTATTTAACGAATAACAACATGAATGATCCTGAGTTGCAAAGAATTCGGCAGCAGCGAATGGCTGAGCTGCAAGCTCAACATGGGGTAAGTAATGTACAGGTTAGCTTAAATATTTAGAATAAATAAGTCATGGTCTCCTTTGTAATATCTGTAATCAAATTGCAGTATAGTTTATGGTGTATATTTGATTTCAGGGTGGAGATCCTAATCAAGCAAAGGCTCAGCAAGAAAGACAGAAGGCAATGGAAGATGCTAGACACACAATACTGTCACAAGCCCTTAGCCAAGATGCTAGAACCAGATGTAATTAATGTTATATTTAATAAGTTTTTTAGTTTTATGAGTTTCATAATTGGTTATGGATTTGTTTTATGGAAAAATCTCCATGCCTTTGTGTATAGTTAAACTGTTTCTTTGGTAGAGTGAAATATTTACTTGTTTTGTGTTCTGAAAAAAAAACATTGCGCCTAACTTCATGGAAAAATAGTTTGACAGCTCATGCAACTAGATTTAAGTTTGCTTGTTATTTTAGTCTTATTTTATATGGGCCTAAGAAGTCTAACATATTTGCTTATCAAGAAATTAATATTACAAAAGTGTTCTTCTTTGTATCCATTGGGATAATTTCGTAAACACATACATCCAATGTGTATACACTGGGCAAATGGATAGGAGGCTCATCTTAAAATGATATTGCTGCCTATACACACTCACATTGTCAGAGTGCTCACAAGTTTGTTCCTGGCCTATTAGGAAATCCCTAAGCAGAACTAGATTTAGTTGAGTCTGAGATTAATAATAATGTCTCTAAAGGAGATTTTTTTTATTGATCTGCATTTATTAGTGATCAATATGTACATAGTCATGATTAGATTCATTATAATTAACTGACACATAGATTTTGCTTCCTCATGTTGTTTTTCTTTTTTTTCAGTAAATATAATAAAACATAGTAAACCAGAAAAAGCAGCTATGGTGGAAAATATGATCTGTAGAATGGCTCAGATGGGCCAACTGAATACTAAAATATCTGAGCAGGAACTCATTCAATTGCTTGAGTCTGTTAACCAGCAGATGCCCAAGTCTACAAGTACTGTAAAGTTTGACAGAAGAAGAGCGGCTCTTGATTCAGATGATGATGATTTGTAGTATCCTCATGAAAGCAATACTAATGCCTTATTTAACCAAAACTCGAGAGTGTTTTTAACAATAAGTAATATATATTTTTGCAAAGATTGAGTGAAGTATCATATTCTCTAATCAATTTACCAATGGCAATAGAAAATTTTGTGACTAGATTTATGCCCTTATAGAATTTCAATAACACTTCAACTTATTCTCAAAAAGCAAATAAAAATTAAAATTTGAGTGTTATATCTCTTGAAATGAATGTTATTTAATTAACTTTGTTTTTAATAAAGTCATCTCTGAGTTCTTTTTTATTCTTACAGATGGACTGTATGATTAAAAAAGAATGAAGGTATCAAGGTATTTCTTTATTTTCATATTAAGCCAGTTATGTTAAAGTAATCTTACTTTGAATAGAGTAACTTGGGGTATGTTTCTAAAGAATCCAAATGTATGATAGCCTCTATATCATTACAAATTTCGTAGGTATGTGTATTTTTTGCTTTAACTTTTGATTAAATTATGCCCAAAAACATTTCTTTTTATTTCATAATCTATCTTTGTTTGTTGTTTATTATAATAATTAAATAATTTATTGTTTTCCATCTCAGTATTATTATTTATAAATGAAATTATCAAGATTGTATTCAATGATAATTGATAATTGATAATTAAAAGCTATAGCTATACTATGTCATAAACATAGATATGTTTATTTACTTATTTTATATTCTAACAGTATTTTAATACTAATGCAACAGAAAAATTCAATTATGAACAATATTACTTAAAGTGGTCCACTCACTTTGTTACGCACCGGAACCACATTGCTACTTGTCCAACGATCTGGGAATGTTGATGGTTTTGGATGGCATAGATTTAATATATAGAAATGGAGTTCAGCTAGTAGGTACTGCCTGACAGTATATAAATGTAGTCCCCCCCTATAAAGACCATGTTATTAATTTATTGTAATTAAAAATTATCTCAAGTAATTTTCTAGTCTAATCTAAGATTTTAGTAGATAATAACGCAATATAAAAACGCGAAATAAAGTGGCAAAAAAGTCTTTGTTACTCTGAAAATGTTGCGTAGTCTTGTGGTGTTAGTATGTGTAGTATCAGCTTTAGCAGGCCAATCTCCTAATGCTGCGTTTGTCGAAGAACTAGTAGAGTTGTATAATGACGGACGATTTTCGGACAATCTACAAGAAGATGCTTCATTGGACGTGGTAAGAGTTTTTGTAATACTTTTTAGGAGTAAATCAAAGAGTAGAAATAAACATAAACTCGCCGTCAGATTGTGAATCAGGTCTTATCACGAAATAGGATTGCCGTGCCAATGTTGAAATCCCTAAATGTTGACATCCAATACGTATTTGTCCGACGAGAATCACATTTAGCGCTAAACAATCAATTTTATCGAGGGATGGTAAACAGTTCCTCCTACTGAAAGAGAGTATCCAGGACTAGTTTAACCACTGTCCAGCGTGAAGACCCCAGTGGCTGAGGGGGATAAGCTGTATATGTCCTTAGCGCTAGAAATAACTTTGTTAAATCATGGTATAACGTCATCGCAGTGATTGTAGCCATAGGATGTGTCGCTACAATCTATGAACCTACAAATTAAAAGCGCTATCATCAGCTATAGTAAAATTTACTATATGTAAAAAAATACATATACCATGTTTAGGGGTTATAGTTAAAAGTTCTTACAAACATTTTTTTAGCGACGTTTATAAGTGTACATTATTTACCTATTTGAATAAATCATATTTTGATTATGATATATCTTATCATTCTGCTTGTACTAATGGAACACAATATATTTCAATATTAGTAATGTCTTGTTTTTCCGTACCTATACAAGTAAAGATTTTTAAATCAGCAATGTATTTTAGCCAGAACTTGTGCGAAAATACGGATATCCGTTGGAGGAGCACACTGTGGAAACATCTGATGGCTACATTTTAACCATGCATCGTATTCCACACGGGCGGGAAGCTAGCAATGATACAGGACAAAAACCAGTTGTCTTCATGATGCATGGCCTCCTTAGTTCCTCTGCTGATTATGTCTTGATGGGTCCTGGATCTGGTTTAGGTGAGTAAACCTAACAATAAATAAATTAAATATGTGTTTATTCATTTTAAGTACATATGCATTACAATGTGTAAGATTTGGGAACCCTTTTAAGTAAAAAATACCTGTGTCGGGGTTTCCAGTTCTTTCATAAAAAACTTAATTATACATTCCTTAAAATATTTAATTTATATATAACTTAATTACATCTTTTATTTTATTTATTTTGTTATTGATTTTTCAAATGTTATCAGCACGCTTGAGTGCATACTCACACTCTCACTGCAAATGTGTGAGTGAGTCAATGATTGTATGAAAAGTCTAACTACATACTAGGTCCAGAAGAAGCTCTAACTCTGCGTAGGGTGTATTCATAAGCAAGTCCTTTAGTCGTATTTTTAGATTGTAGACGGTGAGCGGGTAGATGTAAAGCATCCTATTTAATTTATTATAGATATAGTCTGCTTGCATATTGCGTCTGGCGAAGTCAGTCCTTACGGTCTGACCGACGACAACTATCCCTATTTCTTTTTAAGAACAGCCTATTATCAAATGGTAGCGCTCTGTGTGATTTTAAAATTAGACTCAGGATATACAGCTTCCTAACGGAAAGTAATTGGCTGAGATGATAAAGCTCTTCCGATGGAATCTGTATGGCCGGAACAGCATGACCTTTAATTTATTAAATTAGTGCTGTAGCACTATGTCCCCATTCCAATTCCAAAAAAATATTTTATTGGCCGCTCCCCATATGTTTATGCAATATATCAATACGGACAATGAAATAAAACTTGTACACAATATTTGTAATTTTGTTTTTATTTTCAGGGTACATTTTAGCAGATGAAGGCTATGATGTGTGGATGGGTAACGCTCGTGGCAACTACTATTCTCGTAAACATTTAAAATTACGTCCTGATGCGTTATTAAACACAGATTTCTGGAACTTCTCATGGGATGAAATAGGGAATATAGACGTAGCAGCTATGATAGATCATGCCTTGGAGACCACTGGGAGATCTCGTTTGCATTACATTGGATTTTCTCAAGGCACCACTACTTTCTTTGTGTTGGCATCCCTAAAGCCTGAGTACAATGATAAGATTATATCCATGCATGCTTTAGCGCCTGTGGCTTTCATGGCCAATAACAGGAATCTTCTGTTAAACGCTTTGGCACCGTTTGCTAGGAGTTTATCGGTATGTTTTTAACTAATTTTATAGATTGCGTACAGAGGTTTATATAATCTCAATGAAAACATCTCATACGCCTAAAAATAGTAAAAAAACGTGAATAAAAATCCAAGTACCTTAACCTTACCTTAACTCTTACCTTACCTTAACCCTTTCTTTATGTTCAACCCGAAATAAAATTGCGATAATTGTTATGAATATATATTCTTGGCATGTATTATGTAGTATCATTCCCAAAAAAAAGTAAACTGTTTCTTCTCCGTATAATCTGAGTAGGTATTCATTTCCTACGGTTTTATTTCAAAACGGATATATTCATATAGAATATATTCAGTTTGATTTGCTTATATGATGCGGGAGTAATAAAGACATTTAATTGCTATTTAAGGGTTATAATTTGTTTTTGAGGCTTATAAGAAATAAGTTAATATATACCTTAACTTTCAGAGATTAGCAAATCTAATTGGAATTGGTGAGTTTATGCCAAACAGACTTATCTATACATGGGCTGGACAAGCATTGTGCAAAGATGAAGCTCTATTCCAACCGATTTGTAGCAGCATTCTATTCTTGATCGCAGGCTGGAATGAGAAACAACACAATGCGGTGGGGTGTTTTTCTTATAATATAAATTTCAACGATATTGTTATACTGATATATACTGACGACATATATTAATCTCCCATAAAATGGTTGTACAAATAGATACAACTCTAGGCCATATAAGTTGAATTAAAATTTAAAAAAAATTATCCTCTTTCATATCTTGAATGATAACCCTGTATGATATGTAAAATGCCCTAGAATAAGAGCCCCTTATACTCATTACTAACGATTCCAATAATTAAGATATTTGTATTTCGTCAAAGAGACTTTTGTATTTTGTTTTCTCACCCTCTGCTGTCAAACTGAAATTAAATTGTAAACTAACTTAATATCTAAATCGCGATACTGATATCCGATTTCTCTTTGAAATATGGTAACATATAAATTTCTTCAGAAATTAAAATATTCAATGTTTCAGACAATGTTACCTGTTATCTTCGGTCACACTCCAGCCGGGGCGTCGGTAAGGCAATTCGCCCACTACGGACAGGGTATATCTGGCAACAAATTTCGTCGTTTCGACCACGGTATGGCAAAAAATTTGCGCATGTATGGCAGAATCAGCGCCCCAGATTACGATTTGAGAAAAATAACAACACCTGTATTTTTACACTACTCTACTAATGATCCCTTGGCCCACGTAAATGATGTAGACAAATTATGGTCAGAATTGAAAAACCCAGTTGGAAAATTCAAGGTTCAAGAAAACACATTCAGCCATTTGGATTTCATGTACGGAATCGATGCAAGGGCCTTGGTTTATAATAGAGTTATCAGTTTCCTACGAGTTATGGATTCTTTGGAAGTCTAAATATATTTATTACCTTTTTGTTTTCTTTTTTTTGTGTTTCCAGCCAGCCATAGGCTAAAAACGAGAAAATTTATAACGTAGTTGAATACATATTGCTAGATTAATTTGGTGTCTGTTTTTAGTTGAAGTAACACTTATAGGTACTGTTTTTTCAAAATGCCGTAATTAAAGCAAAAGCGTGAGGAGTAACCTATACTTTCACATAATATCTCAATATAAGCACCGCATGCTGCTTAGACGGTTCCAGTCGGATTAACATTAATTTTTTTACAAAATTGTTGCGCAAAACGTATACCTAGGATTACTATCCTTGATTAAATTTGATACTTCAAATTTTAGTAAAATTGCGAACATTTGCGAATATACATAATCTTCAGCGTGCGGACACTTATGTATCAAGGATTAATTTATCATATAACGTCGTATTAAATATACCTACGGTTGGTAATACATATATAAAAATAACTATTTCAGGAAAAACTATTTGATTCATTTAATTCAACGGCTCGTGCTCCTATTTCATAATTGTTGTGATAACGTAAAATACAATTATTATTCAATTAAAGCATTATAAAGGCAATAAGATAAAGTGTAATATCTGAAAGTGTAATATAATTTAAGATTTCACTGCCACTGAAACACACACATATAAATGACATTAAAATAATTATACAAATGGTTGCATTATTGGCGTTCGAACTTTCAACTGCTCACAGATCTGAATGTACTTGTTTTTTTATTTATTATAATAAAGTAATAAGGAAACAACTTTAATGGTCTTTGTAAGGAAACAGTCAAAAATAAAAGATTACCGCCTCTAAACCTCAGGTTCTTACATGAGACTTGCTAAGTATGAGTGTAGCACGAATGTCATAATATGTCAAACACGTATTGGATGTTAACATAGAATACGGCTATGACTCCCGGGGGCTTAGTCAAGATGCCATAACAGTAGTGTATGTAGAAACTCGAAAACTAAATTATATGAAAATGACAATTCGTGTCGAAAAAGTTTCTACATACACTACTCAAAAGACATCTTGACTAAGCCCCCGGGAGTCCTAGACGTATTCTAAATTGTATTTAAGCACTGATATAGATTTATTACGAGATTTAAGTTAAGATTGTATTCCAAAAATTCTAAATTCCAGAAAAAATCAGACTGATTTCCTGAGTGGAAACATATTCATATTCGGATTAGTATTTACAATTTAGATTAAAGATAGTACAATCAATGCAATATTGCATGATTTACCATTTGATAACTATATTTGGTATCTTGCCATTCACGGCCAGAGTTACAGTAAAATACTTCCTAGGAAATAGAAATATTCAAAAGGGAAATAAAATCAATTAGTTCTGTTGCCAAGTCTACTTTATTTGATAACTTGATAGTTGATAGTTTTGACGTATTACTTCCTCCAAGATATTTTTTTGGTGGGGTTCTGTATTATTTATAATCATTCATTTAATTTTATACTAAGCGTCATTTGAGTAGATAAATTTATCTGTATTTAATCGAGTAATGTTGAACCTATATTAATTAAACAAGCCTACATTTATTAACATAACATCTCTTACACTAGGATTTTTAAAATATATTTTGAGCGATTACGAGATCTTTAAAAGACATATGCATATCATGTTTTCAATAACAATTTTAACAACTTTTATTATTTTAAACTTAACCCTTTTCATTACTTACGATAGTTTATCAAAGATTATAATTAGGTTTATCTATTTATCTTTATTATTAAAAACGCCCGAATTTAAGAACATTAGGGTGTATAATTTCTGTATGGGAACTAGCAAAAATGTTAAGATTATTATTATTTGTTGGTTTTTTTTTATTGACAAGTGCTGGAAGATCACCTCATGCTGACTACGTGACTCGTCTAAACCAGGAAAGCGCTTTTGGACCAAAACTTTCGGACAATCTCCTTTTGGATGCCATCCTAGATGTAGTATGTACATTTTGCTTACTTTGAATTGTTTTAATAAAAATCCAGTATCACTAGGTTCTACTAAAATACTTAAAATAATATACTGCCACAATTATGACGAGAAAGCAATGCTAATAAGAAAACATCGCGGTACCCCTTCATGAAAAACATTTCTCTTCAATTATTATCTAACAATTGTCTTAAAAAGCTTGTTATTAACCTAACCTATTAAAATCCCTTAGCAATTGTTATATATAGGTAATATTATACAAGAATAGTAAATATTTTTTTTATGTTTCAAGCCTGATATGATCAGAAGATACAACTATCCGATGGAGGAACATTTTGTAATTACTCCTGATGGATATATTCTGGGCGTGCAGCGGATTCCCCACGGTCGAGACAGAAACAATATCCCTGGAGATAGGCCAGCTGTCTTTGTTATGCATGGTCTTTTGAGTTCCTCAGCCGATTACCTAATCTCAGGCCCTGGAGATGCTTTAGGTAAATTACTTGTTATATTTTTCTTTTCACGTAAATTATATATATATATAAATTATATCTAAATTAGGACAATGCCTTAAATAGTTTTCAAAGTATTAAAAAGGTTGATACAATTTTTTTATAAGGCGCTCGTAGCCTTAGCGGTTTAGAAGTTTTTTTTATTAAAATGTACATTTATTAAAGCTTACATTCTGGCGGAGGAAGGATATGATGTGTGGCTTGGCAATGCACGTGGAAATTATTATTCGAGGAAGCATTTAACACTTAAGCCCGATGGGAAAGACACTTTATCATTTTGGGACTTTTCTTGGGATGAAATTGGAAACATTGATTTACCTACGATGATAGACTATGTTCTCGCTCAGACTGGTAAATCGGCGTTGCATTACATTGGCATGTCTCAGGGAACTACGTCATTCTTTGTTATGGGTTCCTTGCGGCCGGATTATAACAAAAAGATAATCTCCATGCACGCTTTGGCACCTGTAGCGTATTTGGGACATACTAAGCACAATCTATTAAGGGTTATAGCGCCTTATTCAGCAAATTTTGCGGTAAATATATTAAATATTATTTAAATTCGATCGCGAAACAAAAACAACAAACACGTAATCTCACTTTTGGAAAAAGGATTCCAACCACTTTTACTGTATATTATGTTTGATTTTTAGGCTTTAGCGCGTTTGATTGGTCTCGGAGAATTTTTACCAAATAGAGCTATATGGACATGGGTTGGTCAGAATATATGCAAAGACAAAGCACCATTACAAGTAGTCTGCAAAAATATTTTCTTTTTCATAGGAGGTCATAATGAAGATCAATTCAATGCTGTAAGTAATAAGAGACCTTAAAATATGTAAATGTAGTATAATTAATGATATATGTATAATAGTTGATACTCTATTCGGTAATAATATCATTGTTTTGAGCAGCGCTTATCTACGAGTATAACACTAGCGTTCAGTAGTTGCCTTCGCGCAGATGGACTATATGAATATGTAGTAGATATTGATGTCTACTATAACTTTAGTGATATTCTATTTTGACGAATAGTTTCCGCAGTGTACACAATACAGTGATTTTATTGATATATTTAAAAATCAATGGCGCTACAACCTTTTTGTAGGTCTGGGCCTCATATTTTTGTATCTGTTTCATGATCATTTGTTATTCTAATATGCAAGTAGGTGATCAGCCTTCTGGGCTTGACGCAGGCCATCGACTTTTTGGGTCTAAGGCAAGCCGGTTTCCTCACGATGTTTTCCTTCACCGTTTGAGCTAATGTGAAATGCGCACATAGATAGAAAAGCCGGTGATCGAACCTACGACCTCAGGGATGAGAGGTGCACACTGAAGCCACTAGGCCAACACTGCTCTATATATTTTTACCACCTAAAATATCCTATAGGTTGTCGATCAGGGGTGGTTGATGTTCTAAATGGGTCCAGTTATTTTGGAGCCATTGCAACTAAATACACAAAATTACAATAAAACCTTTCCTTTTCATAATATTATTACCGCCATTTAGAATAAGGTTAAGATTAATTAACTTGATATTTAAAAATACTATGCATAACAATATAAAACAACAATGCACTCTTGGACCTGTGTGTCTAATTAATTGTGTTTTCTAGTGTGTGTTTAATAGTTTTATTAAATTATTTGTTCTTTACAGACTTTATTACCAATTAAATTCGGTCACTTCCCTGCCGGTGCCTCAGTCCGCCAGTTAAGCCACTATGGGCAGAGTATATCAACTTCTATGTTCCGACGATATGACTATGGTTGGGCTCAAAATCTATTAAGATATGGAACACCTGAACCTCCCCACTACAATTTATCAAATATAGACTGTCCTGTACACCTTCACTATTCCGAAAGTGATCCATTAGCTGATGTAATTGACGTCAATAAATTGTTTAACGAATTGGGTGGTACTCCAATTAGGATACGTGTTCCTGACAAAAAATTCAGTCATATTGACTTCGTATGGGGAATTGATGCAAAAGCCTTAGTCTATGATAACGTGATAGAAATCATGAAAAACTTTGATAAAACCGAAAAAAAAACAAAAGACTTTAGATAAATATAAAATTACGATAAATATTATATTATGATATAAATATTCGATGTTCTCAATATAAATATAAGAGATAATTTTTATGCCGTGTATTTTATTACCTATATACTTACTGCCTATAAAAATGGTGTGTGACATGTTATGGACACGGTCGTGTGTTGTTCGTGAATACGTTTATGTAACGGGTTGTAATTGTTTTGAATCGTAAATTTTGACGACAACTCATGTTAAAGGACATCCAAGTACAAGTATATCAAATACAATGACAGTAAATAGACAAATCATTGCTAAGGAAAAGCCGTAACTCCCGTAGTAATTACACATTTTGAAGACTTCACGCCTCGACTGTAGTTACAACTTACACTCTATAATTTAGTAGTAAATGGCATGTGACATTGATTGTCACTAAATACTGCCAACGCTGATTTGTCTTAATGCTATCTAGCGATACGTATTAAGGATTTGGATCCGAAATTTATTATTTATTTTTATTTTGTTTATGTTGTAAAGATGTAAAACAATTATAAATAGCAACACTTCGCAATCATTGAATCTTGAACTTTTCCCTAAATGAAATCAAGGATTCCTTCTTATGAGTGGCGCCATTACACTATAGCCAGCATTTTCGGAATATTTATTCTTATATGAACAATTCTGGTCTATTATTTTCATTGTCTTTGAAATGAAATATGCAATTTGACTAATTGCAAATCTTGATACGCGGCAAAATAACCTCAAAATGATGGAGCTTCCCACTCCACCAAATTTATAGAACATGTTTGGCTGTGATAAATATTTAACTAATTTGCGCGTTAGAAGGTTTAATTATCTAAATTAGCTGTAAACGCAATCTACTTTTGTTTTGCGTAGACCAAACGCTTTACTTTAATGACGCTCATACACCATGTACATGGTGAATTATCAAAAATTCTTAAAGCACTGTGGCTTTCATGTCATTTTCTACTCATAACCACTGAGAGAAACCAATTTCTGTGTATCCACACTATTTCTATCTCAATTTAAAAACGTTTTTAGTATTTTTTTTATAACAATGAGTACTGAAATAAAGTTATATTAGTATAAATAATTGAAGATAAATATTATACCTTAACTATAAAAAGATTGATTTTTATTGATAGATGTATGTTATTAGGTATAAAGGATGTTTTGTCTTACCTGTTAACATCTGAAGAATAAATTTAAGAAATCCTCTGAATCTCAATTGTCTTAAAGAACTATCAGGCGCTTATTGATGTCCTATCACTCACTGCTGATATAAAATGTTTAATTGCTTATAAATAAAAAAATACCAGCATTTATTACACATTTTATAGTATTTGGATAAAACAAATAAAATTTATCGCTTTTATTATGAATGATAGTTGAGATATGCTATTTTATAAAAGGTATACATACGTGTCTGTCTGTCGTGTACTCACACATAGAGAAAAAAATGTGTGCGTGTACTAGTGTACACACGTAAGAAGTGAAACTTCTTTATGACCTTATATTTCGAAAAATTATCTACTATATACAAATTTACAGAAATTGTTTAAATAAAGTTAAATTAGATAAACATAACAAAAGGCTTTTATTATCATAGACATGAATACAAATTATGCAATACATTTATACATTTTACCTCATTACTATTAATATTATTACAGAATTTAATTAATTGTAATAGAATGATTACTATCATTGTTATCATTACTATATATTTTTGTTATTAATGGCTTCGAATCGAATACGAATAAAGCGTGGTAGGAGCAAGAAAAAGATGGCGGATAACGGAAAAATGTGACACGTAACGGAATAATGTGCCGCGTAACAGAAATTGTTTCTTACTGTATATAACGTTTTATTTATGATTGTAGCATTCTTGTAGTTAAACGATAGTCATTCTTTTTTTCTTCCTGAAACTCCTTCCTGGACATACTGTGTGGTTACTATAGATACTAAATATAATTAATGAGTTTTTTGTTTTTGTTTTAATGACAATTATTTGTCATTAAGTAAGTCACTACAAGGAGATTAATAATATAGTTGGTCAAAATGACAGTTTGTGTGTGTGTGTGTAAAAGTGCATTAGCCATGGATACTAAAAAAATAATTTAACATCCTTGTGAATTTAAAATATAAAAAATATCATGAATCTCCAGCGCTTTAAGCACAATGCAGAATAGCAAAAGCAATAGTTGCAGAAAAGTAATTTTAGAAGATGTTAATATACCATACAATTTTTCAATAGATAGAAATAAAAATAAGCTATACTTTTGCATAAATGCGGATGAACTTTGTGATCAATCCTTTCAGTCGGCAGTTGTAGATTTAGATACTGCTTCTCCATGGATTATACCAAGCATTCGGAACGGCTTTGCTAGTGCAGTAGATAACAATACGAGCACAGTTTATCTGGCTGGTAGTGATGGAATTTATAGGTACAACGACCATCTTAAAGACATAGAAAAACCAGCAATCATTGACAATATAGATATCTTTGATATGAAGTTTCATGAACTGTTATATTTCGTCGACACGGCAAATCTTAATTTGTATGTTTTGAAAAACGGTAAAAAAGTTGGCATCACATTTATAGAAGAGTATGGTATACAACACTTTACCTTTGCTGGTAATCTTGTTATATTTTCAAATTCAAATGGGTTATATTATTTGGATCAAAATAATGGGAAAAACAGTCCCGTTTGGTTTACAAACATTGTCAATAATATCCGAGGACTGGTTACTGATGTGAAGGGAGTGCCACACATTGTAGCTCAGAATGGAATTTATTATATTGATCTTAAAACTATGAACGTGAACAAATTGATGTCGTTACAAGACGGATTTGCATTGGATTTTGATAAGTTCAACAATATGGTCTATAGTGATGGACGATCTGTACTAAAGTTAATCAAGTAAAAATCTACGTAAGTATGAAAGAAAATTGATAAGCCACTTTTTATTAATATTACCTAATTTCTATTCGTAGGATGTTTTTCGTCTAGCCTTAAATATTTATTGATACAAAAACTAATAATTTATCCTGCAATATTTCGATTGCCTATAATATTTTTTAGGCGATTAAGATGTTTCCGTTATTTTCAGCACTGACATTAAATCCTGAGTTGTTAATAAGAGTCATATTAGCCAGCACTTTTTCACATTTCATTAAACATGAATGAATAAAAATATGAAATTTATCGCAGGTATTAATTGTGATATGCAATTTTATCTTTTGAATGAACGTTATAAAAGCCCATAGTTCATAGAATAAAGCCATATAGCCGGCTTAGAAATGCTGTTGATAGTGTCCACGTTTTGTGTATTATTGGCATCAGTTGGTGGGTCACCAAATGCTAAATTTGTTGAAGAATTAGTGAAAAACAATGTTTTTGGAAGCGTATCAAGCGGAATTCTTGAAGATGCCAGATTAGATGTGGTAAGTGCATCCGAATACGAATGATTTATATAGACTAAAACTAAAATTATAAGCATTTTTGAACATTCAGGATTACTCTAACGAGTTTAATATCGGGTACTGTTTTGTTTTATTCAAATGAAAAATATTTTTTTTAGCCCCAATTAGTTAGAAAGTATAAGTACCCCTTAGAAGAACACCATGTGATAACTCCAGATGGATATATATTAACCTTACATCGTATCCCTCATGGGCGCGACAGTAATACGCAATCTGGTAACAAACCAGCAGTGTTTGTTATGCATGGAGTACTTTGCTCCTCAGCTGACTGGGTACTCACTGGACCTGACGTTGGACTAGGTATGTCTTCTATTATCTTCCGACAGATATTGTATATTTGCTTCAATGAGTTTAATGCCGGGTACAATTGATTATTTCTTATATCTTCTAAAATAACAAATAACATTTTAAATTATAAAATAATGTTTCAGGATATATTCTCGCAGAGGAGGGTTTTGATGTATGGCTAGGCAATAACCGAGGAAACTACTATTCAAGGAGGCACTTGCTCCTAGATCCTAATGACACTAACAGTACCGCTTTTTGGAAGTTTTCTCTTGATGAAATGGGTAACGTGGATTTAAGTTCGTCAATTGATTATATTCTGCGAATAACACGTAGGCCCAACCTTCACTACATTGGAATGTCACAAGGCACTACCATTTACTTTGTATTAGGATCACTTCGACCTGATTTCAGCGAAAAGATTGCCTCAGCTCACATGTTAGCCCCTGTTGTATTTAACACTGGAAACGGAAGCCCTCTTATGGATACTGTAGCACCCATTGTTGCAGCCGTTGTGGTAATTATTCTTGGTTGTATACAAGCTTTTTCTGAACTAAAAAAGTTGATTTAAGTACTTGATTTGTATATTGCAAATATTTTACGGGCTATTCTGTTATATATTTAAAAAAAAAAACAAGATTTTGATACTTTTGTTCCAGCATAAATTATACATATTTTGTTCATTTTTAGTCGTGGGCAACCGAGAATGGATTCGGTGAAATATTCCCAAAGAGTGATTTTTTCGCAGACATTGGACGTAGATATTGTAGGGACGGAGTTCCAACCCAAAGCCTTTGCACTATGGTACTCTTTATGCTGGGTGGCTGGAGCGAAAGTCAACACAATGCGGTATGCGATTATCAAGCCAGCTTTAAATGTTTGAATAAACCGGATTGCTTATCCAAATCATCATGCAAATGAAACGTCGCCTTGCAATTATAATCATATTTTGTAATTTTCAGACCCTTTTGCCTGTTAAATTAGCCCATACACCAGCCGGCTCCGGCTTGAGACAATTCGCACACTTGACTCAGAATATGGCCTCAAAGAAATTCCGCAGATACGATTATGGCCCAATTCAGAACATACTGCGCTACGGCCAAACTCAACCGCCAGAATACAATTTGCTTAACATTAAAAACCCTGTCTTTCTACATTATTCTGATGGTGATACTAGAACAAATGAAATTGACATTAATCTGTTATACGACTCGCTTGATACGACCAAAGAATTAATCCGTGTGCCAGATGGTAACTTCAGTCACATTGATTTCATGTGGGGCAAAAATGCTAAAACTGTTCTATATGATAGAGTAATAAGTGAAATAAGAAAGATTGAAAGTTCTCGAAAATAATATAAACCTAAATTGAATGTGTTTTATTTTTTTTAATCAAATGATTTTATATTGAGACATTTATATAGTCAGTGAATTTTGTAGTAGCTAAGGCTGTAAAATTTTGCTCATGCAGGTTATGTTACAAACATCTTGTATAATACCAAAATAATTCTGGAGAATTTTCAGATCTTATAAATTGCAATATGGGAAGTTCTATATTATTAATCATATCATCGTCGTGTCACGCTAATTTTGTATAGGTTCGCTTTTTGACGATTGCAAATAAAAAGATTAAATGAAATTGATTCTCAAGAATTTTTCTTAAGTTTATTTCACTACTTCGTCACTTTCACTACAGAATTCCTAACTTGTAGTTAGGAATTCTGACGGTTCTGTAATGTAAGTATGAACTTTAACGGTACGGTTGGTTGAGTTGCTTTAGGATATCCATTGAGTCTATAGAATAACAGAGTTATTTCGCCATAAGAAGTCGTTCTATACAATGCTTTGTCATAAATTACATTTTTTCAAGTAGGTTGATATAATACATCATAATTTTTTAATTCTTTTTATTGGCCACAGCAAATAAATAAAATTATTCTTATACAGTCTATGAGCTAGGAACATAATCACAAAACATTTATACATTACACCAACTACATTTTTTGATTACACGGATACAATATTTATCGTTCTAGAGAAAAGAACATCAAATAATAGCAGCGAAAAGTTGCATATTACTAAGCTTTATTGGACAAACGTTTCTACATGTTTTAACAAATCGTAACGTACCTAATAAAAACTGTCAGTTATAGAACTTTATACAATAACATATTGAATATCGGCCAAAAATATCAAATACATTTCCGTAGATGTGTTTAAAATCTGAAAAAATATTCACCTCTGCAATGTAAGAATTAATGTCATATTTGGTATAAGAAAATTTTAGCCTAAACATTAATTGACATTAAAGTACTGTTCAGGTAAATAAGAATATAAAAATTTTAATTCTTAATAAATAAGCTCTGTGATATAATTTTTTTATCAAGTGGATATGGATTGTTCGTATTTGATTTAAATACAATTTGGACATTATAGTAGTTTGTAGACATAAGACAAAATGGCTGGACAATAGGAAACTAAAAATCTTCAAGATTTTTTTTTCGTTATAGGATACATTAATATAAAGTATATGTTTCAGATAGTGATTCCAATCACTAATACAATTTCATATAAAATTTATCCAATCTCTGGTTGGAATTTAAAATATTATTATTATAATAGTAATAGTTACCACAATAAGTTTCATGACATAATGCATCGTTTCAAAAATTCGTGACAAACTATTGATTTGTGTGATATTTGCTTTGTAATATATTTCCACTTATCAATGATATGAATAAAAGATGTAAAAAACGCACATTAATTTGGCATTCGATAAATCAATAGCGATAAAGTATTTCGAAAAAAATAAAATACAAAAATAGTTCAGTGTTGTGTAAATAAAATACATTATCGTTTAACAATAAAAGCTCTAATGAAGTCAAGCCGAAAATTCGCATAGAAATCTTACTTCATAAACATCAATACGATTCTACAATTGTATACACATTGAAAATTTTCACATCGATTATAAAATACTAAATATCCATAATTACAAATACTTAAGGCTAACAATGAAAAATCAGTCGACAAGACAAGAACTAGATATGATAGAACTTCTCAACGCTCTGAAGCTCATATTAAAGCTTAGGTTGTGGCACAAAGTTTTGCGGTGAGAGCTGTGCAAGAAAGGAAAGATCAGAAGGCAAAGCCATGAGGGTTATTGATAACGAAATTAAATTAAACGACTCTATGGTTGAGATGGGACCGTTCAAACGTAGCAATTTGATAATAAACCAAATGTATCCTAGTAGTAGATTGCATACTTCTCACGGGCGTCTTGGTCATCCACTGTAGACCGTAGCAATGTGTGCTATAGGTGCGGAAAAGCGGGACACAAATCTGCCACATGTGACGAAGTACCACATTGCGTTGTATGTGCGAACGAGAACATGCCGGCGAATCATGTGTTGGGTGCAAGAAATTGCAACCCTTCTGTAATGTCTTGTAAGGCGATTGCAATGTAATGAAAGATGGTTGCTTTAGCAGCCAGTTACGGGGTCTCTTGGTAGAATGCTTACGCGACCCCAAGTTACTTCAATAGTGACGTGATTGGTCGGAGGGGTTTAGTGGGTAGGCAGTGCGGAAATGCATTCCCCTCATTTAAAAAAAGATTGCATACTTCTATTATTTTTTCTGGATATTATGCAAGCATGGTGTCTAAATTCAACGTTATAAAACCTGGATCTATGTATAGGTCTCGGCATATTAAATTTTGGATGATTGGATGAATGATTCAGATAAAGATACGCATGTCCCTTTCTTGTTTTAAACGACTTTAGCACTGAATTTACACGCATTCGTCGGAAACATTTAATATACTTTTATAATCTCGTGGTTCAAGTACGCGATACTTTTCGATAATTTTATGAAACTTGTATTATGAATATATTTGGTTGAAGGTGAAATTGCTACGTTTGTTCAGGTCTTACATATTCATAGAGAACTACAAAGACAACAACAAGTCTTATAATACTTGGTCGGGATATTCTACTAGATTCTAACAACTAGGGACATAAGCTCTGAGAGTGCAGGCTATACAGTAAATATACATACATAATACATATATATTTAGAAAACCAACATACGCAATATTCTCTCAATACAAGATACAGTCTTTGGTACACATTAATTATACATATACATCTATAATTTAATACTGATAAAATTTTCTTATATCGTAATACTTTTGTAAAAACCAACTCTTTAAATACATCGAAATCTTTTTAAATATACTTTTCAATAATATATTGTCGAAATGTTAAATGGACGTTGTGCAGACAGAAACAGCGAAGGATAGTTTTATATCTGTAAATACAATTGAAATTAAACGAATATTTATTCAGCGAATCGCAGTTTTTGTTTTTTTACGAAATCAATAGCCATTTTGTCCGTGTTTCGAGATTCCAGAATCTGCAAAATCGGGTGTCCTGTAAGATTAACAACAAGATTAATAACAACTTATTATTGCGAGCTTGTAATGTAAAAATTAAAAGTGCCTAGTACTTAAATTGTAATTTGAGGACAATTTTCACCTTACGATAATTAATTAATCTTATTATTTTTTACGTAAACAGTACTATTATTATTATTATATCCACATTTCCGGCTTCGACTATAAGTACAGATCATCAATACTCATGATAGTGAAAACAATTTTATAAATCTATCGATAACACGTGATTAGATATTAGTTAATTAGTAAATGATTACATTGTTTGCAATTCCAGATGATTACCGTCAAATAATACTGTTGTGCGTCACTGAATTATCGTCTACATCCGACATAATATTCATGTATTTAAGCTATATTTAGTGATTTATTATCACAACGCCTATATTATCTTTAGTAGCGTCATATAGTTGCGTATTTTTCAGTAGGATTTTAGAGTTATATTTGTTAGTTGTTAGTTTTCTTAAGGTACTGAAAATGTCCGTTACATATTAACACATTTATTTAGACGCAAAATTTTCTGTGAAATCCTAATATTATATTAATGATCTAATATATTATCTGTGTTTCTTTGCTCTAGAAATTATACAAAAACTAACTCATTGTCGTAAGATGATATTGTCATAGAAATTTCAGAATCAGAAATCAGAACAAATGTATCCAAATAAACCGATTACAAAAAAACGAAGGAGATGTACAATTCAAAATGTACAATTAATATCATAAATTTCGTAGAGTAGATATCGCCAAGGATAGAAGCGAGCGAAATGTCCCAATTTGAATTTATAAACTTCTCAATATAAAGGTATTAATTATTGTTTAATAGTTATTCATAGTGTGTTTTAGAATATGGGGAGTAGTAACAGATAACAAAAACACCTCCTCTTACATCTAAATATATACTACAGCCAATTAAAACTTCATTCAGAGTTACACGCGACAAACTTTTTTGCCGGCTCTTTTTATGGTCCATGCTTGCTGGGTGAGGGTGCGTACTTGCTAAGACGAGAATTGTTTTGTAATAATTTATTTCACTTTGATTTAAACACAAATAAACACTTACCCCTATCGTGTAACTGCATAAGTGGTAGCTCTATGGGCCTCAGAGGGTCCGGCGGTGCGTGACTATTGACGCCGGGCACACGTGAGATGGGTACAAATGCTTCCCCGGCGAAATCATCCGCGGTTAGCACATCCCGATCCCACACGGATAAAGCCAGGGTCGCTTGCGGTGATCGACATGCCTCCAAGGACACGGCAAACTCGAAACACTCGTCCCACACGGGGTTCAGTGTTTTCTAACAATATTTTAAAATTGTAATTACAACGTCTTATTATCATGTTTTTTTTATCAATACACAAAACAAATGAATGAATGATATTCATTTGTTTTGGGTTCGTTGGCTCTAAGGGAAAGTCCGGACTTATTTCGCTATGACAGAAATATATTTGAGCGTGACATATGAAAGTTATAGAGTGCGCTTAGCCTCGGCTTAGAAGCTTAGTCTAATTCTTTTTAGATTTTCTTCGTAAGGTTAATTGCGTACATTGAAGAATGAGTCATATGTGCCGTGAGTTCGAACACACGATCTCAGAATATTTTTAATACATTTCATATAGTTTTATTTCAAAGGACATTGCCTAAATTAGGTTAATTAATTAATCAATTATCTACCATCATAGATTTAAATCTATATTAATTCGTATGCACTGTCATGTTAGAATAGTTGATAACGTTCGAGGTAGCTATTGCTTATTATTTTCTAGTTTTATAATTAATTTGAATATAAAATTAACAATGAATATTACTTAAAATAAAACAAAATAAGATATGATTATTATGGAATATAAAATACAGGTATCACTTATTCCACGTCATTAAATTCGGTTTATATAAAATGTATGTTTCTTCTAATCTCCAAGAAGACTAAAAAGAATTCAATGTGTCCAAAAGCGTGTGTATGTCGGAAGGAAATATTTAAAGTCAGTAATAACATTAAGGTATTAATGTAATTAAGACCTAAATTTATTGGACAACTCGTGGAAAGCAACAACAAAAATTAAAAAGTGATTCCGGACTTTCAAAGTTCTAATTACGTAACATTATAGAACAGCTGTTTCCAAGTACAAAGGAGTGTTATTAAAATGTACAGCAGTTGATTCATAATTTTAAACCTGTCGTAATGTCTATAGGCGTGGAAGCATCAATGATAGTGATCTTGTCACATGCTCAGATTATGTATAACTATAATTTTATAAAAAAAGTACGTATATAATTTTAATTCACAAAATTTATATGATCCTTTTCTTGAAATAAAAACCCTCAATTACTTATGCAGCAGACATACTTCTGCGTAGTTTTTATTTTAAGTAGGTGATTAATTGATGAAGATCCAGAATAATTACTGAAACTTTCTCCGGGAATCAAATCGAGAACTTGTTATACGGCATATGCGTTAACCGCTAAGACATCGTACGTACGTATTATTAACATTATTGGCAATAAGGGACCGACTTGTTTAGTTTTATTTCTTCAAAACATTCATACATATTATTAATACACTGTAAATATAAATTAAGAAACTTGAACGACAAATAGAATCAAATGACGCACGCGTGTAAATGGTTTTACTCTAAACAAATGAAACCTCTGAGACGATTCATTTACTTTCCCCATATATAGTGTTCCATTATTATGCATCAAAAGGGTTTCATATAACTGCGTTTTATGATTACAATAAAATTATTATAGTAGTAATAATAATAACAAAAGTTTCTATTCTTTGACCTTTTAACTTATATGCTATTCTTTTAAAATAGTTGAATTCTTAAATATAATTCAAGTAGCAAAATAATAAATTTATTAGCAACCACTTTGGTCAGGTTGTCTGTCGATATAGGAAAAAAATAGTATAGCAAACAATTTCGAATCAATTAATTATATACTATAAAATAGTAGTACTATTATAGCACAAAAATTAATCAAATTATAAAAACTTTGTAATCGCAACTCGCTTCTACCAAAAACATATAGAACTACCGGTTTTGGTATAAATTTTAAAACACTTTATAGCCAATTAACGATTTCAATTTCACGATAATTTAAGTGAAGGCGAGTAGCCTTTCTTTAAACCATTTATATATTTCTGAGATTTCTACATTTATGTCTTTGTTAGTTTTTCAGCAAGCAGGTAACCTAGTTTCCTGATCGTATCTTCTTTCGCGTGAAGTATGAGAAATAATTACAGCAAAGTTGTAACATACTCTATAAGTAATTAAATATTGCTCACCTTTTGTACATTAGTGGTCTGTTCGTGTGTTTTAGGGAAGAGCCTCTTGGGTAGCAACTCGAGGACCACGAAAGGGTCGCTTAATCCGTTCGGATCGAGCGGAATCACGTCACGCGCCGACAGTATTTCCACACATAGCGAGTCGTGATTGAAGTACACTCTGTAACAATGTTAGATAACATTTATAACCGTATTTAAAAAGCGTATTTCACGACTATGGTAAAACATTGTTAATTGTTTACGATAAAAGATGAAAATACTAAACAAGTATTATTATTGCAAATGTATTAATGTGTAGATATCATAGTAATTATATATTTCTTATAGTATAGTAGTGGTATATTTATTTTATAGTAATAACTAACTGAATTAGAAGAATATTTAATATTCAAACTTAACACTTCAGGTAGGACAAAAATTGTAGTTTCGCTATAGAAACCTGAGGATAAGAATCAGAAAATTAGCCTTTAGTCGAGAACAGTCAAATTATTATCTATTACGTAATGTCACTTATGAGGGTCAATAAAAATAACAATACTCAAATGAGGCGCGGAGATCGAAAGATGCCGAGCTGCCAAGAAACTCTCCGCCACTACTTTAATATATCTACCTGGGGTTAATCCCATGTACACGTAAGATAACGTTTTAGCTACAGAGGCGGTGATAGAATTTTCTAATTGCATCAAATTATTTCTTGACGTGAAACTTCTTTAGGCGCATAAGTGTAATTTTTTAACGGAAGAAACGCTAATATAATAATATTAGCCTTTTTTTAGTTTAGTTCATTGATTAATGCCGCAAGTGTTTTGTTTTTAACGATTTAGAAAAAAAACAGGTATTTCTAATTAAATACAAGTCGCCCCTATGTCTGACTCTATAGTCATAAGCTTGATGAACCTTTATTTATTACGCTAAAGAGGAATTAATGTGAGTCAAACGGTCGTAATTTCCCTAAATCCTTTTAGTTCAACGTCTAGTGGAATTTGTCAGAGCTTTTCAATTACTTATTTAATCTGGCAGATTTTGAGCACCCTTGAGTCGAAATATTGTGCTTAAATTTTTCAGTTATTTCAGAACGATTAGTTGCGTTAAATACTATCTAATTAGAACAATAGCATATCATAAAATTGATAAATATTTTTTAAACTATCACACACTTGTAAATGTGGGTACTTCGTTAAGTTCTTATTATTATACATTTTTTTTCGAACTAAACACGATATAGTTTAACCATTTCTACTCGGCATATTTAAATCCAATCTGGAGTGATGCACGAAAGATGTAAAAAACGTAAAACAATCACAATTATACAAATAAAGCTAGTGAACAAATATAATGTGTTAAAAAATGTTAATATTGTAAAGATTTTAAGTTCACAATAGCACGTACCTGATTAAGATGGACCCATAAGGCGAAGGCAATGGTGTCCGCCCTTGATCTGTTAACCGGTCCTCTAGCCAAATCTCTAGCAACTCTTCAGTTGGTGCTTGGTGATATTGCATTCGCTGTTCTAGACGTTTCCATTCGGCATTGTGCACTTCCGTCATTGGAAGACCTAATATTATCAAAGATGTTTTATTAAACGTAGAGTCAACATATTTGAGTTAGGCAGACCCGTGGCCGAGATTTTATCGCATATAATTGATTGATACTTTTACCTATGTCTACGTTCTGTCCGCATACAATGCTTCTTCATAAAGCAATTCACGCGTGAAATCATTAAAACTTACTTTGATGAATAAACTTATACCAATGTGAATTTGTATAAGACCCAAGAATAAACTATATAGAAACGTATTTTTTCTTATTCAAATAATGAGTACCTTTTCCTTCGGCGTGGATGAATTCAGCAAGAAGATCCAACGCTTCCTTTAATCTGTGATGATAGACCCGGGGTTTCTCTGCGCCTCCGGAGTCTGCTTGATTCGACACCTCCTTGAGCACAGCGTTCCAACAGGCCGCTAAAGCCCTTGTGAAGGCTCGAGGCAACAACCACGTGTTCAAAGATGATAGATGTTGATCCAAATACTCCAATAGCGGTGTTATTGCCTGGGTATGAAGTAGCAGTACTTGTATCGAGTTAGGATAGCAATAAATACATTTATGATGTCAATAAACTTTGTCAATATGTTCATGATTGTTTTGAAACTTAATTAAAATTGTAACGTAGCTTTCAAAAAGTTAAATTGCTTTGAGTATATTCTTAATATACCCTTGGTGTTACGTTTGGGCTAAAATGAACACTTTAAAAGGACCTCGATTTAAATGCTCTCGACGTATAACAAAGTTCTTAAGTGGAACAAAGTGCTGCACTGTCATAACAAAATTATGTAGTTTAAAAGTTACAGCGAGGTCGAGTTAAAGCCCTTCATAGCCTGAAAGAGTGAGGTTTCATGAAACTGTTTGACCTTTTCAAAAACTTAAGTTGGGAAACGAAGCGCTCAAGGGATTTATATCTACTTTTAACACGATACTATCTTGTTTTATTTATTGCAGAGTGAACGCTCCCTTTTATGTTTGAGAGTTCACAAAAAGTCGTTGCGTTTTTAATTTTTTGATGGTTACCTCACCATACCTCAATATTATTCAGGACGCATAAACATGAAAGGTTAACAACAGACAATTTTAAATAATTCAAATGGATATACAGTAATTCGAACTGAAGTTATAAATACCGCGTTTGAAATAAAATTTGAGTTAAATAACAAGATCTCGTTCATAAGATCACTCGAAACAGGAACGATAGTATTTTTATCTTTATACTTAGTCTGGCCATAAATATTGTTACAATTGAAAATTGATCGTGGGGTGATAAAGAGAACCGAATTGCTGTGATTGCATTAAACAAAGTAGGTATGGAGCTAAATGCAATTTTAAGTCTCTTCATACGCTTGGTATTAGTAAAATGTTTGTAACAGGAAAAGATCTGGCCGTCCACGTAGGGTTCGTTTAATAAAGGTAGTCAAAGCAGTAAGGAAAAGGAAGATAGGAAGATAACACCTAGAACCATGTCGCCTATTTTAAAAGGTGACTTAGGACATGTAGTCTATAAGAGACGTACTAGTCATGTCTTATCTAATATTTCAAGAAGAATGGAGTGGTAAAACCGAAACAACTACTGAAGCGGTACGCAAAGGGAGGTCACAGAAAAAAAATGGTTTACGGATGATATTTTTTCGTATTTCGATTACGTTTCCGACTTCATCAGAGCTAATGACTGGCCTTCGTCTAGTCCCCATATTAAGCCGCTGGATTATAGTTTTAGAGATTACTTGCTTTAAACGCCACGGTAATTTGGAGTCCCTAACAAACACAAAATGAAGAATTTTCCCATAGAAAGAGCGCGTGCTTTGATGTCTGGCCTCAACGTTTAAAGGAATAAGCTTTATAAATTTTAAATTGTTTTATATTTATGTATTAAACTAATACACAGCAAAAGTAATAAATGTTATTTGCAATAGTTTTTTTTTACTTTATTTCAGTATTTAGAGCCAGACTAGGTATACACACAAAATAATAATAATAAAACTATTATTAATCTTAAGTTGGCTATGTTTTATCTCTGTAATTGCAAAATGAAAACTGATATATGTCTTACGTATCTAAAATATAAGTTAAATCCAAATACCTATTTGAATTTGGTAAATTGTAAAAAGAAAACTTATTACGTTAAATTCTTAGAAAAAGGTACAATTATTTAACTGATAGTGTGACAGAACAGTGTTTAATTGCCACAATAAGTCAAGCTCAAGATGGGTTCTAATTCTCACCTGCTGTGTGGGGAGTGAGTCAGGAGACCAGGCGAGGTGGAAGACAGCCTTGCGGAGAGGGGGCCGAGCCCTCACCGCAAGCGGAACGGCGGCACGGATCGACCGACACTCTAGGGTACCCAAAGCACCGCGAACCAGTTGGCGGGAATTCTCGTCGTTAGAACTGTTTATAAGTATTATAATAATAATGTAGGATTCTATTATTTAATTAATCGTTTAAAAAGAATCGTTAAATACTAGGAGATGTCAAAATACGTATAGGTAAACATAAAGCAATATCGTGGTTAAAGTCTAGATCGGAAAAATATATCATAACAAATTTTCAAGTCGTTTACGCTAGCATAGTGATGTGAGGCATGATGTGTTAGGTAGAATAGAAAAGGTTCAATCTGTGTTACTTATTAAAAAATCGTTCATATCGTCCATGCTTTTCTCTTTATTTAAATAACTTCTCATATATCGAAAGAAAACACTTTTTTACCGGATTGAAGTTATGTATTATTGTAAACTTATAATTATTTTACACGGTGACCGTGACCACGCACGCGAAACTTCGGAAAAATTATGTAAAATAATTATAAGTTTATAACATAGCTTCAATCCAGTAAAATAAATGTTTTCTTTCATTGTGTAAAAACTATTGTTACGAGCTAGGGGATCGGATAGAAAATGCCGTAGATTTCTTCAAGGGTTTATTTCTTGAAAAATCAATGAGGAATTTATGGGCACAAAATTAATTACAGAGATTCACTAATAACACACAAAAACACAGTCACTAAATACTTCACTTATGCACACTTCACACAGTACTTTATCACTTATATTCACTTTATTCGCACTTTATCGCTTCGGTGTTTCTCTCGTGTAATCGCATTCAAAACTAAGTGACTAGTCGCGTTTCGGCTCGCTTATATATCCCTGGGAATAATTCTAAACAATATTCGAGAACTTTCTAGGCGGGCTTGCTACTGAGTAGCGATTGCACAATTCTAGAACGTTCGCACTCTTTGTCTCTTTCGCACGTTGCTCCGTCCTTGTCGTACGGCGTTCTAGAGTGCTAGCTCTCGTCTAGTTTCGAGAAAGTTCTGATCTTCTCTCTCTCTCTCTCGTATCATTTCGTCCTTGTCTCACACCTAGAAAGTTCGGTCTAGAATATTCCTTCATCAAAGGGGTATAACTAGGCCTGAAAACGCCTGAAAACGGGTCTCCTGAAAACTGCACCACTCGACTACACATGTTCTGAAACTGACTGAAAAAATGTTTCAGCTTCCTGAAAACTAGGGTAACATTATGGAAATTACAATTAACTAATATGTGATTGAGCCTCTCCTGAAACGGTCAGAAATCACTTTTCAGCCTGCTGAAAAGTTCTCTAACTAGTGGAAAAATCTAGAAACATTGTAGTCGACCCGTCTTCGTAACACTATTAACGAAAGACAATACTTCTCATATATCATCAATCATTTCACAAATTGATAATTATATTGATAATTCGCACGAGGTAAGTTTTACGATAAACTGTATTATGATTACAAAAATAATTAATCGATTAGGTATTACTTAAATTAATATTATCATCTGTTGCCAAAGATAAAATACATTAACGAACTCATTAATTTTTATAATAGCTAATATCATACATTCATTTTTCATGTTTTTGTTATAATATGTTCTTTCGATAGATTTGACCAAAAATCTTAAAATATAAATAAGATGGTTATTATTTTTTACTTGTGTTATAAGGTATATATTAAGACTTGGTTGAAGGTATCACCTTAAAGCGTTTAATAGTGACGGAAGCTTACGTCTTAGCGTGATCAAAGCTGTAACCGTCTCTAACTTTACAAAGCTTTGCATACTTACATCTGCTCATCGTCGTATTCTGACAGAGAACGGCGAACATACTCCAAATTGTTAACAATTGTACAAATCTCTTCAGTTGATTTATTCTGACCTGAAAATTTAAACTACATTGAATAAATCCTTTAATGATTCTATTTTATATATAAGTCATCCTCTACTACTCACTGTTTTATTTTAACAAACTTTCGACAAATTTCCTTGACAAATCCTATTCTTTCTAGTTGGTAAGTTGTGAAGTATAATAGTCCAGTTATCACATTTATATAACCGGGACGTAATCTAAGAAGTTCATTCATTTAGCTACGGCATTTACATGTGTATTTTTGTTACGAATATATGACCTACTGTCTGTCTTACAATAACCAGCTAGAGACAATGGAATATATATATATATATATATATATATGGTGACACACAGTGCTCACATTAGTACATCCTTTTCACTTAGAACTAAATACTTCATGTCAGATAAATCCATTACCAGCCTAAAAATAAAACACAAAGGGCAAAAAAATCGAATTTGTTACGACCTTTCACGACGAAATATGGGGAACATATTCAATAGTGTGAAGCTAATATTATCATGGACTTTTGTGGGTTACAAAATAAATATTTTACCTTATAATTAACATTATTTATATCCATAAAATTGTAATGATAAACTTATTCCATATACAAACTAGGCATATTATATAATATTATTAATAGTCCGGTTTATTAATTAGAAGTAATCGTTTAGTGGTAACAGCGTATTCTTATCACTGGGGTCGTTGATTTCATTCCGCGGCCGTACCAATGGATAACAATTTACGCATTTAATACTCGCTCGCACAGTGAAGGAAAACATCGCGAGGATAGTTACCCGACTAATTACGAAACAGACACAGACCTCAGAGGACCAAACCAAAAATATTTTAGCGTTACTGTTTTTTTTTATTTCATTAAAATTAGGATTATATATATATATATATATAAGTAACCTTCTTACTTCCAAAATTGTTAAATAAAATCAATGTGTTCTTAAGACAATTTACACATTAAATTAAATTTAGTTAATGTTGTAATGTCGAGTGTATTAATTGAGAACTTCATAATTCCGCTTATTTTAGACAACTGCTACAAACATCTAAATATTTATGTATGAGAGGGCAGGGTCTCCAACAGAGTGCTAAAATTAAGTGAACGCAACACGCGTCAGGCAGCCTATTTTGTGTTTTGGCTTTATCACGTAATTTTCGATAACGTTTCAGGTAATAGTTGCAGGGTTTCAGGGAATTGTTTTAATGCGATGCATTCAAAATTGAAGAACATCCTTCAAAGTTCCCCCATTTTCAATAATGTTTCAATTCCAAATACTTTCCGAAACTATGGCTGGAACTATTACTACATACACAATATTAGGTCCTTACATATGAAATTGGCGTTTTGTATGGGAGAAACAAAAAGTCGAATATTTTTAAATATATTGTATTTAATTAATCAAAGTATGAACCATTGTTTTCTATGCACTTTTGCCATCTCATAGGTAGTTCATTGATGCCTTTACTAAAAAAACCAGTCGAACGGGAATCAATAAAATCTGTGAAGGTGATTTGGACTACCCCATCAGAGTTAAATTTTTTCCCTTGCAAGAAGTTGTCCAAATTTCGAAAAAAATGGTAATCTGTTGGAGCAAGGTCCGGGGAGTACGGAGGATGTCTTAGACATTCCAATTGAAGCTCTTCTAATTTGGTAGCCGTCTGTTGTGCAGTGTGTGGTCTAGCGTTGTCGTGAAGTAACAGTGGCGTGGAGCGATTGACCAGCCTAGGTTGTTTAGCCGCTAGCTTTTCCATCATGGTTTGCAATTGCTGACAATAGACATCAGCCGTAATATTCTGGCCAGATTTGAGAAAACTGCAATGAACAATACCGGCACTAGTCCACCAAACGCTTACAAGTAACTTTTTTGGGGTTAATTTTCGCATGGGGCAGGCAGGCAGGCTTCCGATTATCGTAAAGAATCCATTTTTCATCACAGGTCATAATGATTCGGTTTAAAATACCTTCATTATTGTGCCGGTTCAGTAATGTAACGCAGCAGTCGACGCGCGTTTGCCGGTTTGTTTCAGTCAATTCGTGAGGTACCCACCTTTCAAGCTTTTTAATCTTCCCAATTTGCTTCAAGTGAATTAAAACAGTTTTATCACTAACACCACAGCCTGCAGCTAACTCGGACGTGCTTTGCGATGGATCCGCTTCCACAATAGCCTTCAATACTTCATTATCAACTTGGGTCTCAGGCGATCCACGGGGCTTGTTCTGCAGGTCGAAATTTCCAGAACGAAAACGTTGGAACCAAAAACGAACTGTGTTTTCTTTTGCAACATGACCGCCATACACATCATTCACCCTTCGAGTCGTTTCCGCAGCACTAGTGCCACGGCGGAACTCGTACTCGTAAATAATGCGATACTTTAAGTTTTCCATTTTGTTAAATAAGTGATGCAAACAGAATAAAACAAATGAATGACGGTCATCGTAGCACAAATACATGAGTAAATAGCTGTACAAATTTGAATTTGGAATTCCTTACCAAAGAGGAGAACATCGTGATTAAAGTGGCCAGTACGAAATACGCTAATTTCATATGTAAGGACCTAATTTAATAGTAACGATAGTTGGCAACACAGAGTTTTTCATAGTTACGAAATAAAATTAATATAATAAAGAAACGTAGGTACGTTTCTTTTCGAACAGTATCGTAACTTGTTTAGATATTTTAGTTCACTACTTAAAAGCGCTTGTTCGTGAAATAAATATTTCTATTATATCACCGTAACAGTACAAATATTCAAGTCTGTGCATAGCATGCTGAAAACATCATGATGCTCTTTCCGATGGTTTCGTTTCGTTATCTTCAAATTTACACTAGGAAGCAAGGTAAGTGAGTGAAATAAACGTAAGTGACTACAACACTGTAGGGAACCTCCGCTTCATACGAGAACTCGTTAGTACGGGTAAAATAATTATAAAGAAAATCTCCCATCATGTTAAACGAAGTGATACAAACTTGATGAATATCATTGAAACGTATATAATTTGACTCCTGTTATTACGAAAGTTCGCTGATCAATATATTCCGCCCATTTACACAATACGCCCAGAGTTCTTAAAGTAAGAAATTAGTGCAAAGACGAAGAGAAATCGAAGTTCGTTTGCGACTTACCTGCAAGAAAATAATTTACCTGAATGGTTGAATATAATATTAATCAAAACTAAGTAAGCTTTGCATTTAATTTGAGACGTCAGAGCTATATTTTAAATTGTTTGTTTTTAGATGCTTCAATCTCTTATTAATAAATACCATGGTTTTCGTAATATCCCTGATCAGCTAATGCACCGTGTACTAAGTCGGCGTAGTGCAAAGCGGTTGCACAAGCCGCCTCAAGAAGCCTCACGCTTCCTCCTAGAGTACCTTCTTCAGCCCCACCGATGGAACGCCAGACAAGCCTCATGTGATATAAACTAAAACAACATAAAACGATTTAGATGATTCCTAGAGCTTCTGTAATTTAATGGGAATTTAAATCAGACATATAGACGTGACGGCAGAGAGCCTAGTGACTTTAGCATGCGACTCTCATCCCCGAGGTCGTAGGTTCAATCCTGGCTGTGCACCAATGGACTTTCTTTCTATGTGCGCATTTAACATTTACTCGAACTGTGAAGGAAAACATCGTGAGGAAACCGGCTTGCCTTAGACCCAAAAAGTCCTGCATCAGGCCCAGAAGGCTGATCACCTACTTGCATATTAGAATAAAAAATGATCATGAAACTGATACAAAAATCTGAGGCCCAGAACTAAAAAGGGTTATAACACTGATTTATTTATTTTTTAAGACTTGGCGGAGAACTCTCGTTTTTCTCCGACATACTTTGCAAATCCGATTACCACGAAAAAGCAACTTAATGTTGCAAAATGGGCTTCGGGAGACCCGAGAACTATACCCCTTTATTAATTATAATATCTAACTAACTACTATATTTGTATAGATACATACCTATAAATATAGTAACAACGACAAGGAAGTTCTTCAGTTGGGAAAGGTCGTCAATCGAAAAGAAACGGTTCGGTCCATAAAATACCAAAAAAGGCAATTGCGCTCAATATAATTCACCCTTGGGAGGCGTGGTAAAATAATTTTAGGTAATATATTTGTATTCGTACTACATGTACTCATTATTAAAGTAATATTCAAGCAAAATGGTTTTCAATACACGGCGACGATATAGACTTTAATTTAGAGTGATAAAATAAGAGCGGGCCACACAATGGGTTATTGTACTGGGGATATAAGTTATTACGGAGCGCACCTGAATCCTTCGCATAAATATAACGAGGATACACAGGAACAGAGAGTATCGGCAGTAATTTTCAATATTTAAAATTTCCTTGTCTTTAGTATGGTTACGTAATAATATGAATATTCATTTAGCAGATATTAAAAAATAAATGTACGATTTTAATGAATAGGTATGTCTTACTACTGTTATAACGTTTAAGAGAATTGATTCTTGAAGATAATATACTACGAGAACAACTAATCGCTTAAAAATGTATAAATAAAAATAGGACTATTTAGAAAAACGTTATATTCATGAGTATATTCCATTATTCGGATTGAATAATTATATAACTATTTGGATTTTTAAAATTTTAGTATAATACAATATAATTTGTAAACAACTGTGGTTTGTTGTAATGCAAAAATAGCATCTTGTCAGGAGTGCAACAAATGCATATTAAAATAATTTTTCAATAAATGTATTTTTTATTATTTACTGCAACAGTTTTCTTTCACGTTCTGTGTAGTGCACAGGAGATTATTCAAATTTTACTTCAAAGCTTACGTAAGGCTTAGGTGGGAAATGCATTATATTCATACAAACAGGAAACGATATATCTATAGCATAAAATCTGTAATTTATGTTTTAAAAAAATGTTCGTTGTTTAATAATTTGGTCTGGTTTATTAAGTGACCTCTCAACACTGAGGTCGTGCGTTCGTACCCCATCTATGCACCAATTAATACATCCCTATGGGTATGATTAATACGCGTAAATACGGTGAAAGGAATATCAAATATCTGAAACATCATGCTTTATAATTGACGGCCCTTTTCAGGCAAAGGCATCTGTCTTCAAAGTAAAAAAATAATCCCAATCTACTTGGCACAATCAAAAAACAATTGCGAACATGTCCTCCAAGGCTGATTGGAGGACGGAATTTAAACAATTATTCAGGTCTCCACGTCAATTATAAGTGGCTTACCATGCCGCTGTATCCACTGAGGATGTGCTATGTTTCACAATGTGTTCTCCGTCAACGGGTCGATCTAAAAAGTAAACAATACATCAGTAAAGAGGTATGAAGGAAGAAAGGAACAAAGAAGTGAGCTTTGAGGAATTAACTCTCAATATTTCAAAGAAATGTCTTTTGGAATCAAAGATATGATAAGAACATTTCGCGGCATCTTTTATTTGTTTCGGACCAATAAAGGCTTTCATGTTACGGCGCCGTTTAGAAGCCGATTGTTATCTAAATGGGTGCCCTAGCTTGGGGTGTGAACTTTCCCCTTTTGCCCCCACCACAATTAGGTATGCCTTTTATTTTCGAAAACAGATCTTTTGTTCGCTATATTTACGTACTTTGGTTCCATTATAACAGTTTTTAAGATATTTACCATTGTTTACCTTGTGGTAAGTCGATAAATTGTTTTTCGGAAGTCAAATTTAACGGGTTCTTTTAAAAAGCACTTTATATCGGTATACAGAGACTAACTTTTTTTAAATATAAGAACACATCTATATTTTATTATTTAATAATAAATAAAACTGTTCAGAGCAGTTAAAACTCGAATGTCCACAATCATACAATTTTAATACTATTTACTTTTTATTACTTAAAAAATATAAAAAAGACAGTATAAATAGAATTTTGAATGTTGTTTTTCTCGATATAAAATCTATGTTTTATTAAATAAATACAATTATCAAAAAAGGTTGTCGCGCGTTAAGTTTTCTTACTCAGAACTAGTTCAACCTTATAATTTGACAGTATCAATTAGCAGAAATGCGTAATGTGACACGCAAACTCAATTACAATTTCGGTAAAGTTGAATAATTCTCTTAATTCAATCACAGTCTGGACTGTTGTCTGGAAGTTGGGGAAGTAAAATGTTCTTATTTTTAATTAATTAGATTTTTAATACAAACAACAACAGAACCTACTGTCAAAATTGCTATACATACAATTTATCTACATAATAAATTTAGAAAACTCACTATACTAAAAATAAAAATACACACATTCTCGATGAAACTAGTTTTATTTTATTTCAGAGATTTTTAAAGAGACAAGTAAACATCTTGAAAAATCTCTAGTTCTCTATTAGACAAATAAATATAAACATACCAAGTTCTACAGCTGCTCGCACTCTTTGCAACGCCATAGTTTTGGTGACCGCCAACCAACGATCGATCAGGGGCTCGAACCATCTGACAGCATAATAACTTTGTCACATATAGAAGGTTTAATGGGCCTTGACTTTTAAAGAGGTGCATTAGTACGTCTGGAACCTATACAGTGTAGGTGACTCACGGTCATTGTTATTTATATAATAACGACATTACGACTTGTTTGTTTTTTCTTAGATATTCCAATTAAAGGCACAACCTTGATCCAAAAAATAGATATACGACTTACATATAGAACAATTGCAACTCAGTTAAGGCTTTTAACAAAAAGCCGAAGCGATAAGCGAGCATGGTCACATTTCTATGTCTGTTTAATTGATAATTTTTATGGCAAGTAATGATCAGCTTCCTGCTTCGAAACATGACTTCGATTGTCGATTTCCGGTGATAGTCTTGATAATTAGTCACAGAGGCGAACATATGACAAAAACATAACATATAATCAGTAATCAACGAGATATACCTACAAAAATATCAAAACTGTTCATTCATTTACAAAAAGCCTCTTTTAAAAATAGGATTTTTACATAATTAGAGTAGCTATGATAACATAAAATTGCAACTAAACAACAACCGAATATCTCAAAAAGAATTATAGGAAGCTAAATAGGTGATTTAAACATACATTTTGCCTTAAATTACTTTGTACTTACAGAGGCCTAAATAAGGGCCTATCAGATCACACGAGTTATGGAAACTTTATTAGTTATTTCCATAGAAATTTTCTTTAAAGTATAAGTCTTCATTTTACTCAGTTAAGGAAACATTAAAGAGTACTCAATCCAAAACGTATAAAAGACATTTTCTTCACTATATATTGTCTCATACTCCTGACAAATAACCCTAACTTAATGATTATTTTTACTAAATATTACTGAAATTTTTTTATTCTACATTTAGCCAAGCGTTTGCATTATACCAATGCGTCCTATTTCACAGAAGATATATCAGGCGTGGCAAATAAATGCACAATAGTTTTTTAGAATAAAGCCAAGTCCTCAAGCTACTTAAAATAATTGTTGACTAATGTGATGCTTCCAAATCAAAAAGTTTGCATAGTGGACATTGACGGACGAGGCTTGTGATAACTTGTGACGGATGATAAAAACAACAATGTCATTTTTTATATCTAAATTTCATTGAATAAAAAAGGTTTTTCAATTTCATCGAAAAAATCTGATAGGTAAAAATGTTGCCACCGTAAGAAATTTTACCATATATAGTTTTGAAGAACGTTTTAAACATACAAAACTAGATATTGTAACCAACCAAATTAAGTAAATTCAGCGCACTATCAGATTACTTATGAAGGCCGGCATAATAAATGCATTAAAAATCAAAATATACATGGATTATATAATAATTATACTCGTACATTTTATTAAATGGTCTTACGGAAGTACATTTTTGTGTAATTTTTATAATTTTTTACTTGTTTATGAATAAAATTACACTTTTTTTGACTGAGTAACTGGTATAGCTCCATAAAAATATGCTTGTATAATAATCCTCCTTATTGTTAGAAGCC
This sequence comes from Pieris brassicae, assembly GCF_905147105.1. Lineage (NCBI taxonomy): Eukaryota > Metazoa > Arthropoda > Insecta > Lepidoptera > Pieridae > Pieris > Pieris brassicae. The sequence continues at coordinate 5,206,014 of NC_059669.1, forward strand.
TTGAACTTTTTTGTGTATACTTAACACCAGACAAAGGATATTTAAAATATAATTATAATGAATTCTATAGATCTGACTGCTAATCTATTGTAATGGATTCACCTGTCTTCTCTAACAAAAGTAAAAGAGAGAATCCTACTCAGTTATGAAAAAAACTTACGTACGCTTTTTATAAAGCTTAAGTGACCTTCAAAAGCTTACGAAAGTTTTAAATAAATAAATTTATTTATTTTAACTTTGTTAAATTAATAACACTTTTTTCGATATAATGGACTCATTTCCGTAAGCATTTATTCTAACAATTCCAACCTGCAACGCTTGGTACTTTGGAGAAAAAAAAAACTACGCGATGGAAGTCCTAAGACGCCTGAGAAAATATAACGTATAAACCACAAAACTTTTAAAACGTAAAAAACGTAACTCAATTTGAACCCAAATGTATGAATGATTATTATAAACTGCTAGGGAGCATACTTATAAAATAAATTATCTATAATATGAAGTGTATTTTGAATTACTATATTCAGGTCGAATTAATTTTACGTAATTAAATTACAGAATAATTCAACACAATTAGATTTAAAAATGTACAATGTGATTTAATGCAAAGTTAATTTGTACAACAATACTATTGTACTGTTAAAAAATTTAAAAACTTTGGATATAAGAGTTACTTTATGTTTGGTGTTATCAGTGCGAGCATGCATAGCTGTGTTTAACAGGGTACTTTTATTAATGTTTACAATGCAGTTATACAAAGACTTAATTAAAAAGTTAACAGCATTCGGAAGATGTAATACCTTTTTTATGAATAAAGAGTAAAACAAACTCAGAAATACTGAACAAACCACAGAAGAAATATCGAATAATTAACTTTGTTAAGAAGGTTGCAGGTGATTCATTATGAAGGTATATCTGTTCAATCTACTATATGTTGATTGAAAAATATTAGTATGTTTAAACTATGACCACTGAAAAACGTACAATGATTAATTTTACTCTTTGTCCACTACCTAAAACCAGTTTACACTGATCATCAGATAACTTCTAAAGGTCCTATAACGACAGCTAATAATATCGTTAGTACCCACCGACACCTACCTCGCGACACAAAGTTTGGAACAAAAAAATTAGCACAAGTTTAAAATGTCACTTGTCGTTAGCAACTACTCCTGCGTACTTGAAATATTATCGGTAACATTCACGGGCAATGCTCAGTTGATATTTAATTAGTCTTATTATTTACAGCGTGGATGATAAACTGTGCCGATTCAGCTTTGCTATGACCTTCATAAGCGTAAATATCAGCTTCCTGGACAGCCTTACGGCACCGGTTTATGAAGTAGTACGCCCTTAAAAAAACTAAGTGGGATATGTATAAATACGCAGCACAATTCTAGTCAGTTATCAGTCGATCCCAGTCGAAGGTATTATAACAAGATGTTCAAGTTTGTAGCAGTTGTCGCTTTCCTCGCCGTGGCCGCCGCGTCACCCGATCCAGCCCTCATCAGCGCCGCTCCATTGGCCTACTCTGCCGGATTCGGTCCCGCAGTCACTGCCTACAGTGCAGCTAGCCACATCTACAATCCATCTCCAGTTGTCTACTCATCCCCCGCTCTTGCCTACTCTGGTAACTACGGTTACGCACACTATATCAAGAAACGTTCTGCTCCTCTGATCAGCAGCTACTTCGCATCTGGCCCCTTGGCCACGACCTACGCCGCAGGACCTTTTGCCGCCACGTACGCCGGTGCTCCTCTGGCTACCACCTACGCCTCTGCTCCACTAGCCAGCACCTACACCACCTACGGCTCTTCCCTGTTGCACGCATCTCCAGTATACACTAGCCCTCACTACATCAAGAAGCGTTCTGCACCCTTGCTCTTACCTTCAGCATCCTACATAGCACCAGCAGCTTACTCGAGCTCTCCCCTCGTCTCTACCTACTCCGCATACTCTGCCGCTGCCCCTATCTACTCCTCCCCCTACTACTCAACTTCTCCCCTCGCCTACACTCAATTCATCAAGAAATGAAAAGTTCTAAGGACTTCTAACAATCTTCTAATTCTGGACAATAGCATTTTTAAACAAACGTGCCTAATGTAAATTTCAAATGATGTACATAAAACCTGTATAGAATGACTAACTACGTTTGTAAATAAAAGCCTTCAAATCTAAATATTTTCTTAAAATTTACCACTTCTCTAACTTCATTCAAATTGATTTGATCTGCCTTATTTATTTATTTACACTTCGTTACCTACACAAACACATACATATAAAGCAGGCTACGTAAGTTATCGCTAACAAGCTATTTCTTCCAGGCAACCCTATGGAACAATAAAAAAAGAAACACCTACAGAGGGTAAAGTACAAGAAGTGAATAAATAAATAACAAAAGACTCAAAATAACATATAACACTACCTATACCTAAAATAAAGTAAAAACAAATAATAAACAAATGAATATATATAGTATAAACAAAAATGTTAAAGCTAATCCAAGCGTTAATTGAGTCACAATTATAAGTAGTAGCTGTTTACGAGGCAGCAGAAAAATGATCCCGAAAGAAGATTTTTAAATAAATTTAAAGACTTAGCTTGTCTGATATCAGTAGGTAAGGAATGCCTTTTGTATTACAACGACGTAAGTGTGATAATCTTTGAAAACCCTTCACTAAATTCAATTCAAAATTTTACGAGAATAAAACAATTACTGTCTTTTATATTACAAATTTTGGAATAATATAAAAATACCAATCATATTTATAGTTTATTAATTTTAAATAAAATAAAAAGGTCTTGACACTACCGTTATATATACTTTTTATGATTTTTTTAAATAAAAGTAAAAACACAATAATGTTTTATTCAAACAAGTTATTCATATACTGCTTAAATCTTCAACTTACTGGTAGGCGTCGAGTAGTTGTGGTGGTGGGTCGTGCGGGTGAGGCAGCGGCGCAGGCGCAGCGGCTGCACTCAGCTCCCTCACTGCTGCTAGTACTTCGAATGGCAATGTCTTTGCTGCTACTATGTTGCATACTGTACAAGGATCTTAGTAAAGTCCAAGCTTAACAACGCTTGTAAAAAAGTACTTATAATTAAATAAGTTTTTTCGAACACTTTTACTCGAGAACGGCTGAACCAATTCCCATGTTTCGTTTTATTGTTTTTGTCTTCGTCCCGGAAAAAATAATTGAAAACTTTGGAAAATTAAAAATAATGTTCGTGGGTATCTATAACAGCCAAACAATTCATGTTCATTCCGTCGATACGGTAAAATCTCTCTCTTAATATAAAAATCGAAGCGACAATTTATATTCACAATATATGGATAACAGTTGTGAGATTTAAAAAACGTAGAATAATGACAATAATGTATTGACAAATATATTGGACAAATAAAAGAATTGACAAATATATTGGTTGTGAAATATTTATGCGTGCGTGAAGAAATTTATTTTGTGTACACTCAGGAAAATATACCAACGAACAGCTACTTAAACAAATGACATAATTAAAAAAACGTCAAACATTTACGTCGTTTTTTAAAATCATAAATTAAGGTGCTAATCGAGAGTGTTCGAGGGGTCAGCTAGTTAAATAAAAAATACACAGCAAATTGTCACAGATAACTTATGTATTATATTATATAAACATCTTTATTAAAATGGTTATGAATAATGTACTTGTACCGTGTTCGTCATAGCCTTCCTCTTCAGCAACGCCGCACCAGCCTTCAGAGATCCAGTGCTCGACACATTGCTTCACATCTTCGGATACCTTGAACAAATATGAAATATAAATGTAGCATTATCCTAATTTTTTAAACTTGTAATGTTGTTTTAACTTTTGGTCTCTACATGAAATAATGTGTAATTTAGTTTTTAGATCGTGCACTAATAAAAGACAATAAGCTTTATCTCATGCTAAGCCTTCCTGACGTTCCGCGGACTTTATTAAAACCATTCATTTTTTCTCTTGCTCATACGTAAAGCTCTGAATTTAAGCCGTGACGGCCTAAAAACTTTATATTTAATATTATAAATACAAACAATACAAAGGTAAAAGATAAAGTTATTATGTTAGCCTATTACTAAGTCACGATTCACAATCCTGATGTTGTATGTTTAAACCCCAATTGTAACCTAAACGATATTTTATTCTGTTCGGTGAAAAAAAATCATTGCGAGAAAAAAAATCTAAATTTCAGGGTAAAACTCTCGAGTCGAGATTTGGCGCTAAGTTTGATTCCTGTACTTTGAAAACCAATGCTAACGGGAGTTTCTTCACATCCACTTAGGAGCTCAAAAGCGAAAATCTATGCGTTTTTCATGAGACATTTTTCATTGAAGGTGATGACGACGAAAAACATAAAAATACTAATTTATATAATATAATAAAGAGCGCAAGATCAGTAAAAAAAAAGTACGTTTCTTTAATACTTATTTGAATTCACATTTGTAATTTAAATCAGCGCTTAAAGAAAGATACATATTTATGTACGGGAAATGGTTTGGAAGGACTACCGCTCACGTAGTCTCGTTGTTTTAACAGTATTTTGGTTTTATAGCATTCTTACAACGGTTTGCCTGTCGTAAAAGTGCCTTGGATAAAGAATCTATTGTAGTGAGATAAGTAAAAAGAATTTTCGCTTATGTTCCTTTGAATTTGGTTAGACTTGAAATATATTTGTCTATTCGCCTTTTAAACCAATATGTAAAATGAAAATGCATGAATGTTTAATGCGACGTAAGAAAAATACTTATGTAAGAACAGCTGTTTATTTTTTAACTAACAATCAAATATAGTTTGTTATTTAGGTAATAAATAATTGAACAATTCATATCAATAAGTAAAAATGGTAATTACAAAAAACATTAAAGCAATTACTGCATAAATTCATTTTACTTAGGAAAAGCAACAATAACAACGTGTTACAATATGAATCTTTACACTATAATTTCACTAATGTTCAGTTACGTTGTAATTTATTGGCTACTAATAGTTTTTGTAAGTAATGATAAGCACGCAAATGCTTACATTATGTAGGAACGCCGACCATTTAAGATTATATTTGTAGTTAAATAATAGTGTATAAGTCTGGGTGGCCCACGCAGGCTTTGCTTAGACTTGATCAGCTTAAAAACCCAAAGGAGCTCAGCGTACTTATTCTTAAAATAGTTTCTACTTCGATCTATCATTTAATATTGAGTTTTCGACCTTCGTAATTCCAAGTTTGCTACATTAGCGTTGCAGATATTGAAATATCCAAATTGAGTTTCGTCTTTAGATCACATCATTCGTTTTTTTAGTGCTATTGTTTACGAATTATTAAGTCAATAACTGAAAACTTCAAAACTTGTTGTACAGTAGTAATTTAACTTGGAACTTTTGACTTCCGCGGCTAGTCTTAAGAAATACTTGTCGCAGACAACCTCACACTTATTGAATTTTCTTTGTAAAATAATTATTGTACATAATTAATCGTTATAGTTGCTCTTGCCCCGTTACTAAAGCGATGGTAATATGAAAGGTTATATATAGGAAATATGGTCTAATTTAAACTCTAATGAATTAGGTTGATTCATAATCTGTGGAAATATATTATATAAATGATTCAATCATCACATAAGACCATTTAAGATTATTAAAAACGGAAAATTAATGAATGCGGCGCAGTTCTGCTATAACTATATAATAAATATATAAATCTCAATCGAAGTCTTCCATTAACCAGTAACTTTTAGTATTATCACTAATCTGGCCATAACTTCTGTTACAACTGAAAATGCATTTTCTTTTAACTTTTTAATTACATATTTTGAATTTGGAACACGTATACATATTACCTAAAGAGCTTCTCTCGATTTTGCGCCATTTTACTTTTTATTGTTTACTATCAAATTACAATATGGAATGGGATGTCTAAGAAAATAGGATTGCAGTGAACGCCTTGAACGAAAAGTTGGCATGGAGTCGTCGGTCATATTCCAGATACTTCAAAAGGTATCAGCCGTATGTTCGTATATCGTACTATCAACAACAACATTTCGTCTAACGAGGACCAGAAAAAATCGGGGCGACCGCGTGGTAACGCTAGAACTTCAAAGGCTATTATGCTGTTAAAGCCAGAATTTATCGAAATCCTCGTGCGTGTCTTATTGAGGAGTCACAAAACTACACGTGTTACATTACTTAATTGAAAAAAATTGAATTGTCATTTGTTAAAGAACTTATGGCTGGAATAGGTACATACGATATATTCCTAATAATCGTAGCAGGTTTAATAATAAATAGAACCAACTACAAATTACCAGTAATTTGAAGCGATCAGTCATCCGAATAACGAGCAGCCGAATGACGTACTCACTAACCGTTAATTGATCAATCGATGTTTGTTACCAGTTATATCCGGAATATAACTTCCAGTATTAAAATCTCACAGCCAGAAATATCAAGCGATAACTGATACTATTTAAAGGAAACTTTTAGGTATGTGCCTCAAATTTCCGTGTCTGTTTCATGATTATTTGTTATTTATAATACGCAAGTAAATCAGTCTTCTGTTGTGCCGGTCACACTTCGTCAACTTTTTGGGTCTAGGGCTCCTCACAATGTTATCCTTAACCAATAAGCGAGTGTTAAATGCGCAGACAGAAAACCCATCGGTCCATAGCCGGGGATCGAGACTACGACCTCAGGGAAGAAGAAGAGTTTAGTAGTTATCTACCTAATTATATTATAAATAATTTAAAAGTGGCCAACAGCATATGTTCTTTTGCAATAATGAAAATTACTTTATCTTCGATAAAATAAAACATCAGCAAATTTTCAGCAAACAATTCCAACTTCAGTACTATTAAACCTTTATTAATTCTTGTTTCATTAATCAGTGAATTAAACAAATATTGCGGTAATAATATTATATTGTTTTACCTATATCTTTAATTCTGAATACGAATGTTATAATATATATATGACTCGCTGAAGAGACATTTGTAATAATAATCATAATTCAAAAATAGAACTAAAATTATATTATGAATATTTGTATCGTTGTTCGCAATGGCGTAAAGTTAAAGCAAGCGAGGCATTGCAACGTGTATATTCTCACGCCCCGAGGCTTCAATGCCAGTTTGTAAATCCATATTTTGTTTTACATTATTGTATTTTGAATTTTCCATTTTGCATATTCAAAGCTTTGTTTAAAATTGGTTATTTTAGTGGAAATAGTTATTTTTATCAAACTGTGCTAAGGACTTACCATTTTATCGATTTGTGTGAACACCACGTTGAAGTAGGGTACGTTGTTTGTTCTATAAAAAAGACATGTTTTAGTTTCTAAACAATAATACATTTCAGACATGAAACAACCTCAATTCCCTATCCCAAAAACCACCACTGGCTTTAGATTTCTGAACCTGTTCTGTGAACATTTTCTTTGTCAAATAAATTATACATGATTTACTCACGTTTCAAATAACGGGTGATAGTATGTAAGCCCTTGTTGCAGGTCAATTTGAACTAGCGTGAGGAGGTTGACTAGGTCTTCACCGCGTTCTGACTCCGTATCTTGGGCACACAGCGCGTCGTACCACTCAGCTGTTCCCTTGCGAAGGGCTCCTACTATTTCACTTCTGTATACAAATTATTTAAGGTAACATAAAAATTTATTCTAAGTAATAATAGTGTTACGAGCTAGGGGATCGGATAGAAAATGCCGTAGATTTATTCAAGGGTTTATTTCTTGATAAATCAATGAGGAATTTATGGGCACTAATTAATTGCAGAGATGCACTAATTGCACGCAAAAACACAGTCACTAATTTCTTCACTTATGCACACTTCACACAGTACTTTATCACTTATATTCACTTATATTCACTTTTATCGCTTCGGTGTTTCGCTCTTGTAATCGCATTCAAAACTAAGTGACTAGTCGCGTTTCGGCTCGCTTATATATCCCTGGGAATAATTCTAAACAATATTCGAGAACTTTCTAGGCGGGCTTGCTACTGAGTAGCGATTGCACAATTCTAGAACGTTCGCACTCTTTGTCTCTTTCGCACGTTGCTCCGTCCTTGTCGTACGGCGTTCTAGAGTGCTCGTCTAGTTTCGAGAAAGTTCTGATCTTCTCTCTCTCTCTCTCTCGTATCATTTCGTCCTTGTCTCACACCTAGAATATTCCTTCATCAAAGGGGTATAACTAGGCCTGAAAACGCCTGAAAACGGGTCTCCTGAAAACTGCACCACTCGACTACACATGTTCTGAAACAGACTGAAAAAAGGTTTCAGCTTCCTGAAAACTAGGGTAACATTATGAAAATTACAATTTTCTAATATGTGATTGACCCTCTCCTGAAACGGTCAGAAATCATATTACAGCCTGCTGAAAAGTTCTCTAACTAGTGGAAAAATCTAGAAACATGCAGTCGACCCGTCTTCGTAACACTACCCCCTCCTTAGACATGCTCGTCCCGAGCATCATTACATCCTTTATAGGGGGCCAATCGATTTATGTGAACGACTTTCGGTTTGCTCCTTAAACCACCCATTTTCTTTATGCGATAGGTAACGTCATTTATCTTCGTGACTATCGTGTATGGACCGTCCCAGTCAGCTTGAAGCTTTGGTGATTTGCCTTTTCGTTTTGTTGGGTTATGGAGCCATACTTGCGAGCCTTCTTTAAATTCTATGTGATTCGTCTTTCTGTCATACCTAATCTTCGTAGTCTCACTTATTTTACTTTGTGATGCACGTACGTGTTCATGGATTTCGTCCAGTTTATTACGCAGATCCGCAGCATATTCTGTAACACTCTCCGGTGTGTCAGGTGGTCGCCCAGTTACAATATCCGCTGGTAATCTAAGTTGTCTCCCAAACATGGCTAAAGCAGGAGTAACATTTGTGGTTTCATGAACCGCAGACCGGTATGACATTAGAAATAATGGAATATACTTGTCCCAGTCTTTTTGATGGTTGTCCACCAGTTTTGCCAAGTGCCTTTCCAAGGTTTGATTGAAGCGTTCCACCATTCCATCTGACTGTGGGTGATATGGAGTAGTCCGCGTCTTATGAATTCCCATTAATCGGCATAATTCTTGAAATAGTAGAGACTCAAAATTTCTTCCCTGATCACTGTGCATTTCCAAGGGTACTCCAAATCTAGAGAATACGTCATTTACAAGTATCTCAGCTACTGTAACTGCCTCTTGATTGGGAATAGGGAATACTTCGGGCCACTTCGTAAAATAATCCATAACAACCATGATGTACTTATTTCCTTTTTCTGTTAACGGAAATGGTCCAGCTATGTCAACTGCTATCCTCTCCCATGGGGCTCCGACATTGTATTTCTTCATACTCGCTCTAGTTCTCGTCTGTGGGCCTTTAACAGCTGCACAAGCTTTACATTTTCGAATCCAGTCTTCTACATCTTCGCGGCAATGTATCCAATAAAATCTCTCTTTAATTTTCAAAAGAGTCCTTTTTACACCTAAGTGTCCGCCTGATGAGCCGTCATGAAACATTTCCAATATGTTGCGAATCTTGGATCTTGGCACAACTAACTGTAGATGAGATGCATCCCCACGAGCGTTTTCCCATTTGCGACATAACACCCCATTATGGAGAACTAAACTATCCCATTGAGCCCAGTAACTATTAGTAGTGTTACTTGTAGATGTAACTTTACTCCATTGCGGCTTGACAGCTGAAGATTTCATCCAGTCCAGAATTGGTTTAATGTCAGGATCTTGTTGTTGCTGTTCCCGAATTAATTTCCCACACCAATCTGGACTTATGGTATCTGTTCTTAGTATCCTCACGTGGTCATTATCCCTTCCATCCTGTTCGTTAACTTTATCGCACGGTCTTTGAGACACATCATCTGAACTCCTTCTTAGCTCTCTTTCATGGGTTGATAACATGTCAGAAAATTTCTTCAACTGTCCGTCTGCCTTTGATAGAAGTATTGACAGGGCTTCCGTATAGTTATCCGGAACTGTTTGAACTGTGTTCCAATCTTTTTGATTACTGACTTGGCCGTCCACATTGATTACTCTGCAGGCATCATAACCACTTTTTGAACGGTTACCTTTAAAGCAAACTTCCTGTTTTCCACACTTGAACATTCCTTTTTCTAGATCTATCTTACACTTATAGAACTTCATAAAGTCCAAACCGATTATACAGTCATCTACTATGTCAGCAAGAACAACTTTATGTCTGTAAAAACTTCCACCAATCTTGAAGGTTGCGATACCTTCTCCCCGATCGGTTATGCGCTGACCTGTTGCCGTCACAAGCTGTACAATCCCTTTAGAAGGGCTTTTATAAAATGTCTTCAAAAGCTGATATCTGATCACTGTTCGTGAAGCTCCAGTATCGAGTGTTAGGTTACACTTAGTTCCATTGACTTCTCCGTCGATGACTAAGGTATTCCCACGTCTAACCTTCACATCACCTCGGAAGTCTTTCTTAGGGCACGAAAACCTCATATGCCCTACTTCCCCACAGGTGTAACAGGTTGACCCACGTTGACCATTAGCTTTTTCCGTGATAGCCCTAATGCGGTAAGGTCGATGATCCTTGCAAAATGCTTCCACCTCCAACGCATGGGCAAGAGCATCCTTAAGGTCCTTATGGTGACCAAGGTTCACAGCCATTCGAATTTCACGGTCTCGAATACCGTCGACAAAAGCTTGAACCAACATCTTGTCTGCAACATCTGGTGAGGATGCGTAGGCCTTCCTTACCAGCTTCTCTATTTCAAGTCCCCATTTTTGCAAACTTTCATTTGTCTGCTGTATTCTATCCATCAATTGAGCCCTGTAAACGTGCTCTAAATGTGCGTCTCCATACCGTGATTCCAGGGCATCTAGCAGTTGCTTCAACGTCGCCTTACCTTTCTTGGTATCTAATATAGAGAGGGCTTCGTCTCGCAGTCCCAGAATAAGGGCGGTAACAGCTTGATCGTCAGTCCACCCGTTTGACTCTGCTACAGTCTCAAACTGCAGCTTGTACGCGCCCCATGAAGATGTACCATCAAAGGGAGGCACTTTCAGATTTCCAGGTGGTGCTACAGTCGTGACAACACCAGTGGTCTTCAGGCATTGGATTTCATTTTCTATTCCAAGGATACGTTTATCCTGCTTGGATAGCTTACAATCCATATCAGATTCCAAATTCTCGATCTTTTTATCTACCTGTATTTTCAGGTCACAAAGTTTTTCTCCGATACGGCGAGCCTGTTCCTCCATCATCTGATGAGCCTGCTCCTCTTGACGTCGTGCCTGCTCCTCTATCATGCGACGTGTCTGAGCCTGTTCTTCCATCACTTGGCGTGTATGTTCTTCTTGACGGCGTGCCTGGTCTTCCATTATTTGTCGTGCCTGTTCTTCTTGACGGCGTGTCTGTTCTTCTTGACGGCGTGTCTGTTCTTCTTGACGGCGTGCCTGTTCTTCCATCATTTGTCTTGTCTGTTCTTCCTGACGGCGTGCCTGTTCTTCCTGACGGCGTGCCTGGTCTTCCATCATTTGCTGCAGAGCAAGGAGGATGTTGCCATCGTTACTTTCACCCATCCCGCGGTTTGCATCGAAACTTTATCGCCGGGCGGCGTCGCGTGCTGATTGCGCCCTTGTCTGCACTCCCTCCGCAGCTGGAGACTCTGCCACAGACTCCTCTTGATTCTCCCTTGGAGTAATTGGCATGTTTCTATCCCACTTCTGACACCAAAATGTTACGAGCTAGGGGATCGGATAGAAAATGCCGTAGATTTATTCAAGGGTTTATTTCTTGATAAATCAATGAGGAATTTATGGGCACTAATTAATTGCAGAGATGCACTAATTGCACGCAAAAACACAGTCACTAATTTCTTCACTTATGCACACTTCACACAGTACTTTATCACTTATATTCACTTATATTCACTTTTATCGCTTCGGTGTTTCGCTCTTGTAATCGCATTCAAAACTAAGTGACTAGTCGCGTTTCGGCTCGCTTATATATCCCTGGGAATAATTCTAAACAATATTCGAGAACTTTCTAGGCGGGCTTGCTACTGAGTAGCGATTGCACAATTCTAGAACGTTCGCACTCTTTGTCTCTTTCGCACGTTGCTCCGTCCTTGTCGTACGGCGTTCTAGAGTGCTCGTCTAGTTTCGAGAAAGTTCTGATCTTCTCTCTCTCTCTCTCTCGTATCATTTCGTCCTTGTCTCACACCTAGAATATTCCTTCATCAAAGGGGTATAACTAGGCCTGAAAACGCCTGAAAACGGGTCTCCTGAAAACTGCACCACTCGACTACACATGTTCTGAAACAGACTGAAAAAAGGTTTCAGCTTCCTGAAAACTAGGGTAACATTATGAAAATTACAATTTTCTAATATGTGATTGACCCTCTCCTGAAACGGTCAGAAATCATATTACAGCCTGCTGAAAAGTTCTCTAACTAGTGGAAAAATCTAGAAACATGCAGTCGACCCGTCTTCGTAACAATAGTATAAACTGTAAGACTTGCGTTTTACCAATATCAATGCACAAATTAATTAAATTCTAATTATTTATCAATGTTACGAATGTTTATTTAATATTTTTAGTTAGCGTTAAGTGTAGGAAGGTATGATTTAAGTGTAGGTATAAATAACTAAGTCATCAATGACAAGGCACCAAAAAAAGATAAGTAAAATTGCAGTCTTACGCCAACTACAACTGCTGTAAAGCACTTAGAACGAAGAAGCAAATTATTTTCTAAGATTTTTTTAAATTTGCTTTCAAGGTGACTACACTAAGTTAAACTTCAATCAGAACGGGTAAATAATGATAGCAAAATCATTACAGAATTTAACTTGAATGAAAATAAAGGGACAATGAAGATAAATAACAGGTTTCTAAGAAACCGTTCAGTCGCAATCTCTGCCGAAATAAAGATTAATTTAGATAAACTCGTACCTTTGAATCCGATTTATTTGTGGTGGCAAGGTTTCGTCTATCTTTAATTAAAATAGTTATAAGATCCTCGCTAATATGGTTGCTTATTAACTTTATCCCAAAGGAGAACACGATATCATTAAATTCGATATTCATTATCTAATTGACTAGTAGGGGGCTTAAGCTGAATAAGTAGAGTTTCAAATTTCATTATAATTGTGCAGTCAGGCTGATGTGCTATATACGTAATTAATATCAAATTATAAATACATTTGTAAGTTTATAATACAATTTTCTTGATTAACTACTAAATATAAGTACGTAGAAAGAAAGAAAACATTCCATTTTAGATTTATAGCTCTAAATTTAATTATGTATTAATTTTCGAAGAGATAATATAAAAATAGTATTCAAAGAAATAAAACTTCGGTAATCAGTAAGATTGTCCGATTTTCAGTGATCCTCAAAACAGGTTGTGTTTTTGCATTTTAAATTAAAATAAAAAGATTGTCAAATTATAATGCGACCATTTTTGTTGCGCCTCACGTTTCAATTCACTTACCTCATTTCCTTGCTGAATGGACAGCAACGCCAAAAAGCTTTCATTTGCGACAGCTGGTTCAAACACCTCAGGAGATATTCCAATCTGTTAACGTTACATTTTGTTTTAGGTTTTAATAATAAAATAATGTTCAAACTGATTGTGAAACGGATGTAAGGGGCACGAAATCACTACATTTATTCAAACCAGTATAAGCTTCATATAGCTTTGTTCTACTCCTATCACTCATTTTATTTCGAAATTAAATTATACCAAAATTTTTTCGTATATGCATAACGAAAGATATAAAAAAACATTAAAATTTAGTATAGATAACGTAAAAATCTTTGCTACACAATACGTAATGTATGTAGCCTGAAAGACATGTTGTAGAGCTAACTGCGACCTACGTCTATGAATAGACAAATTTCAATATGCTTCTTATATGTCTAATAATTATTAGAGCATTGACTTTGTATAATTAAGACAAAATTACATTGTCACACATATCTAACGCAAAACTTAATGACTTCTTTAAAATGTGCTTTTTTGTATATTTAGAATAATTTAGACTCAGTCGAATTTAGGTCCAATTGAACAATGTTTATTTATTATTTTATTTTCCTTTACAAAGATGCTTTTCTCTTTCCAATTCAGCTTAGCATATTTGCGTAGGATGTTGTTCAGCGAACTTCATTAATATAGTACCATTTGGAATATTCTGAAATATAAATTAGAACAAGCCGTTGCAACTCTAATTGGCGTTGCTTCAACAGTTTCTTACGATGGATTTAATCATCATTAATAAGCTGACTTATGCAAGCAGTTCATTTATAAATTTGGCGCGTGAATTTCGTGTTTTGGCAAGATTTTTTCAATAACAATTGATTTCAGTAAATTTACATGAATACACATAATCATCAATTTTAGAGAAAATCATATAAAAATCGTAGTTTTGAGTAATAAAGGAGTCTAAGAGTCTTCGTTTTATAAATAAGGATAACATTTAAAACATTGTAATAACGACACTATTATTCAAATTGTAACAGTTGTATGCATTTTTTACAGATTATAAAATACTTCGTAGTAATATAATCGTGTAAATTATGTTATTGTAAAGACAAACATCTACCATTAGCTAAATACCAATCACTGAGCTATATGAATAGTGAAATTTACAGAATATGAGTGCTGATCATTTATTTATATTAAATACTTTACTAGATTGACTCGTTCGTCTGTCACAATTTCATAATTATTATTATTGGTTAAAATTTAAATTATAAAGAGCAGTCACGTTCGTTGTCACGGGACAATCATACGCGAAACTTCGGTATAATCTCTTAATTTTAATGATGCAATAAATAGTTACAATTGTGGTATTCAGTCACGTTTGATCCTCTAAACGTCTATTTAAAAATGTGATATAAACACACAGAAAATTATAATTAAAATCAAAACGCTTGCGAATAACTTACTTGTTCAAACTTAGGTGATGAAGCACCGGGTATAGATCCCGGTGAAGCCTTAGCTGGTGTAAGGCCCGTTCAACTAACTCGCCAAAGCAATCGGCTAACCAACGCTCTTCATCTCTAGATGCGCACGCGCCGGCATCACCACTACCACTTCCGACTAAAGCCTCGCTGGCGCACCATGCTCTTTCCAGTTCGTTGAGCAGTTTGAACATATACCTATAGATTTTTATTAATATAATTTAAAAAAAGGACACAAGGTTTTGCATGTATTCAGTAATTATGATGAAAGAAAGTTTATGTATAAAAACAAATATAATAAAAAAGATAAAAGTCAAAGTTCTATATCATGTATTTCTTAGATAATATAATTTATTTAAAACCAGTGGCGCTACAACCTTTTAGGTCTGGACCTCAGACTACTGTATCTATTTCGTGATCAGGTGTTTTTCTAACAAGTAGGTCACCCGTTTGTGCCCGACATAAGCCGTCGACTTTTTGGTTCACAATGCCGGTTCCTCACGTGTCAAATGCGCACATAGTCAGAAAGTCTTTTGGTGCACAGCCGGGTTCGAACCTATGACATCAGGAATAGATGTCGCACGATATACTTTAAGGCCGAGCAGTGTTTGATCATTAAACTTTAGAAAGATAAAACTCTGTTTATAAGTATAAGATGGTGTACATAATCATAATGTTCAGTAGAGAACACATTGGACACATTGGATAGTAATAAACAGTGATAATGTTAGCGGAATGCGTGATTCCAAGTTTCACCAAGTTTCAGTCCCTTAATAGCTAACACCTGGAGACAAACTTCAAAACTTTGAGTCCATATCACTCTACGTAGTTGATTTCATACGCTGCAAACTTCTGAGTGATATCACGATTATTTAAAGCTTTTATCCATTTAAAATTCGATTTCTTTATGAAAAAATAAGAAAACTAGTAGAATTATATGTGTCCAGTCTCGTAAAACTGCGGACGTGTTGGACATCCGCCCCATCGGGATATGACAGTTATAGAACGAGTTTCAGTTTTGTCTATGTTCACAATAGTGTCTTCTTGTAACAATAGGCCTTAGCTATTTAGGTCAAAACTGCGATAACTTTATTTAATTGTATATATAAATTTTATTAAGAGTCACGTAAAATAACTTGTTTGTTATTTTACGTGATTGTGTTAAATACAATCTCAGTGGCACTACAACCTTTTTAGGTCTGGGCCTCAGATTCCTGTATATGTTTTATAATCATTTCTCAATCTAATAGGCAAGTAGGTGCTTGACAAACCTCAGGAATGAGAGTCGTACACTGAAGCTACAAGGCCAACAACGCTTTTGTTCATATAGTCAAAATTAAACCTTTAAAAAATGATGAATATGGACTAGTTTGTTTAGCCAATTTGTGTGACTTTAATAACGTCAAAAACAGATGCAACGTGCCTTTATAAACTCTGTTCGATTAATTATACTGAGGGAATTGTATTGTAGATGCATTTACGTCACCAGTAATGCAATATACGAGAACAAAGTCCCTCCAGCGGGCATGCATTCACGTGATCCAATTTCTGGATCACATCGATTCGTGATTAAATTAATTCATGGCAGGAAGCTGTTGAAAACAGCTCATTTATGGAAGTTACTGATAAACACGAACAACATTTATTTCAGTATCCATAATTCTATTTACATACAAAGCGTATGTTTGGGACATACGTGTTTTGAATTAAATTGGTAATTATTAACTATTTTGAAGTCAGTGTTACAACATGCTTATGGAATGTTTTTACTATTTAGTAGGTCTTCATTTTCAATAAGGAATATTTTTCAATTGCACGTCTAAGTTTGACGTTAAAGTTCCTTAAAGTGAATTCACAGAGTCAGGGGCTGCAATCTTTGTTTTACGTTTGTCTATCAAATAAATCGGATAACGACGTCTTCTATAAAATGTTAAAACAATTGAAAAACTTACTTGGGATCAAGAGGAGCCTCGCTGTTAAGTCTGCAAGCTGCTGCAAAGCGAGCAATCGCTGCCTGGAGAGAACTCAAATCCCCCTGCACGGCGTGCTGATGCAACAACGTTTGAGCTGCCCCACAAAGATCACCTTCCCACACGTGGCTGTCACTTTCAGCACCCTCACATGCAATGTTAGCCGCTGTTTCAACTTCGTGGGCAAGTAGAACTCCAAAAAGGCGCTCATGTTGACGGACCTTTAGAGGATGATAATTTTGAGTTCCAAATTTAAAAGAAAAAATTAGATATTTTAAAAGTAGATTGAATAATAGCTATAAATAGCTAGAAATCTGAAAACTAAACGATTATATTAAACGCATGTGCAATTATTGACTGTGAATCATTGCACCTGTATCTAGACTTCATTAAATTTTAAATTACACCCGCACGCTACGTTACTTTGATCATTGACGTTTCGTTTAGTTCCTTTTTTAAACGCTTGATTCACCGGAAGCACCAGAAAGTCTCGGAAATAGCTGCTACTGTGTGGATTTGTTAATTAGGATTTACTCAATATTGGTAGTACATTGAAGCATTAATATTAGATACACTCATTATGATTAAATGGATATTTATTCATCTCCTAACAGATTGGGAATGGGATAAACATTTCGGCAGCTTCATATTTAACGATTATATGATAATGAGTGGGTAATTAATTCCTGCGAGTCAATCTTAAACAATTTATGTTTCACCGAAGATCAAAAACAACTCTTCTGTTGTTCGACGACGAATTAAATCAACCAAACAGTTAAATTATGTTTAATAACAAGACTTCAACTCAAATTTCCTTGTTAATATTTAATGTATATTTTTTTTAACTTTTTTTTATAGAGCAGGAGGCAAACTCGCAGGAGACTCAACTAACGTTAAGTGACACCACCGCCCATGGCACACGCTCAATGCCAGAGGACTCGCCAGTGCATTGCCGGCCTTTTAAGTGAAATAAAACGCTCTTTTCTTGAAGGACCCTGAGTCGATTTGTTCCGAAAATACTTCAGAGAGTCTTGCGTAAGCAATGCTTTTAGTAACACATTTTCTCTAGTTCCTATCTATAAATACTACTATTCGATAAAAGTACTATAAATATAATTTTCGGCCAAGAAAAGCTCTACAGATAATCTATCCAAAATTTGAAGATCTACATAAAAACGCCGGTCCCATTGAATGTAAAGTGAATAAAGTACGCCAGGGGAATGAATTGGATTTATCGTGTAATCGCAATTTCGCTTCACTCGCTGACTCACTTATTACGGGAGGGCAACGATGTTCACTCAGCGGATATGTTAGGGCGGTCTGGGAATGACATTCAAGATGCCATCTGTTATCATTTTGCAGAGGAAACTCTTCATTTGTTTAACTTATATATAATGTATACTATTTACTTGCAAATTCTGATTATCTGTACTTTTTCGATGTGTGTGTATTAATAAACTCAACTTTATCGATTCAAAAAATTCTTATACTATTAAAATGCTATATAATAGTTTTATTTTAAAAACTAATAAAAAGCCATCAGAGAGATTTATAGATGTAATTTCTAAATAAAAGATCTCAATACCTGGTTGCCTAAAGGAGTTCATGGAGAGAATATTTTTTATTTATTTCGTCATTTACACATTTATAGATAACATAAAACATAAAATTATAAGGTATGCAAAAGGCAGTCTTTTCGCTAACAAGCTATATGTTCCAGGCAACCCCCTAAGGAAAAAGACTAAAAAAAAAGAAAATTTGATGGTTAAAGTTCAAGAAGCGCGTAACCTTATATAAACCAATCTTAATCTAAAATAATACAAACAAATAATAATAAAATGAACTAAAAACGAAAAGGCTAATCTCACTTATTTAATACAAAAAGATAAAAAATACAAATTCACGATTGCGGAGGATAGGACACGGTTAAGAAGTGTTTATGTAGAAGTGTTTTAAAGTATGCTTAAGTGCTATCACTTAAGCATACTTTAAGACTCATAATACACGAATATGTTTTGTGTATTCTATAACTTAAACAAAATTAATGAATTATGCTGCAAAGCTTAGATAATTGCGAGACCTTTCGTTTGAATTTTAATATATACGATAATATCAAAATCACGAATGTGCGCCAATGAAGTATCGATCGCTTACGTTACATTTATCACGAAAATGACGAGAATGTGAAGCGTCGCAGTCTTTGCAATAAGCCAGACATAACAACGCAATTAAACTAGGTATGTGTTTAATAACATAATGGTACTTCAAGGCATATTGCCAATCTGCTAAACTACTGCGTAAAACATAAAACTTTTACGGGCCTCACGCTGAAAGCTATTAAACCGTATGGCCCTAGGTTATGTGCGGTCAACAGCTTTTTATGTCTAACAATCAATCCTTATATTATTCTTCGATAACGTCGAAGTATATCGACTACTTGTTGAATAGTATAAAATAACTGGTGGTTTATTTTCATTTCGTATAGGATTCGTGAGAGCGGCCTAATCACGATTCTTTATCTCGTTTAATAAAGAAATTTTGTACAATTGTAAAGAAGTCCTAGTAGAAATCTTGTAGATAATATTTAGTTATTAAATACGAATGCTATTGTCAGTACATAATTAAAAGTCTGCAATACTATACACAGTATGTAATTATTGTTTTCTTCTTCGGCACATAGATGTGTTAGTAGATTATTAAGTTAGCGTCTCTGTGGTTCACGGTGTGTCTCGAAAGTTCTAGGTGCGATATTCCAGGGAAAACAAGAGATAATTATGTAGGTTAGTAAGTATCGTCGTAATAGTTCGTCTCTTAGAAATATTAATTTGATACATAACACATAATAATCACAGATTCATCGAATAAACGATGACGTTCCATTATTATGAATGATATATTCGCCTATCTAATACTAATACCGTCTTGGAGCTTAATGTTTTTAAAAATCTTGTCAAATAGTTTATGTTTTTTTTTGTCCGGTAAGGTGAAGTACGAAACAATAATTTAATGGAAATAATTTTTTAATACTGCGATACTGGACTTCAAATATCTAACATATACCATTGTAATTTAAACAAAATATCTGCGAGACACAATTTTTATGGAAATATATGTGTTATTATGCACAGACGCTTCATACGTCGAAAATCTGGTTTAAACCGCAATGATAAATTTACCTTGCATATGCATTGACGTTTACCGCTTTTGTGTATTTTTCATTTTCCCTATGAAATCCGCGAATTGTTTTTCATTTCACTATAACACTGACACCGCAACATAGCTACGCGGTTTTAGATATAAATTTAAAGCTCGCTGACAATTTTCAATTCTAACATATTTGAAGTTAACAGAACAAAATGTGTTTTTGTTGCTTTTGTTATCGAATAAAGTTTTTTTTTTAGAAAATATACCTTTTTCCCATTTTTTATTATTTTTTCTAATTTAATAAAACTCTACTGTGCTGTTGTGTCCAGGGATTCTATTTCTCATATTTTTACTCTCTCTAAATTTTACTTTTAGAAGATACAATATATTATTACAATAAAGTAGTTCCCGAATGCTGTGTTACGCGTCTCGCGAGATACGCCCCGGCTACAGCGGTCATATTTTTTTGTTTACAATATTCATGGTCGAGCCGGGACGTAATTCACCTTTTTACCATTGAAGATTGATTACTTTATACTAAAAGCTTTATTTTCATCATCGTCGTGCCAAAACTGGGCCATTTCTAAGGCACTTTTTATCGCGCGCCACCCACTGAGGTATTTCTGAAGCAATACGACTTAGAGTCCTTCAAGAACAGGTGTACCAATTGTTAAAAGGCTTTTTGGTAATGTGCGTGTCCACGAGCGGTGGTATCACTAAACATCTACATTAATGTATAAAAATCAAAATATGAATCACAATTTCTGTATATAATTTTAATCTAGACAATAAAAGATATTA
Organism: Pieris brassicae; assembly: GCF_905147105.1. Lineage (NCBI taxonomy): Eukaryota > Metazoa > Arthropoda > Insecta > Lepidoptera > Pieridae > Pieris > Pieris brassicae. The sequence continues at coordinate 5,226,902 of NC_059669.1, forward strand.
AATGAAATATCTAAACTAATAAAAATAAACACTTGCTAGATAAATGGAGATTTAATATACTCGGAGATAAATAATCAGTGGATTACCTGTTGCCAGTTATCGTCATCGTGTCTACCAGCCTCTCTGGCAGACAGCCAAAGCCTAAGCCGAATACGGCCTTGAACAGATGAGCGTTGAGATCGAGCATCCAACTTGTACCACGCCTCTACTCCAGTAGATGGGATCTCTCGTAATGGAATGTTTACACACCCTACGAAGTAATATATTTTATAATTTAATGAAGACACTATTTTACCGATTTGAAGCTATGTATATATGCACGCTATGTATATAAACTTATAATACATAGTAAAAAAGATTTTTATTTAAATGTCTAAAATCTACGTTAACAAAACACAATATAATATATGTTATAATTATTTTTTCAGAAATTGCACAAAACACATTTTTCGGCAAAAACTTTTTCTAAATTCACGAATGAAATTCAACGTTACTCTTTCAGCGCGTCAAATATCGAGCTAATCTCGTTTGCTGCTTCTTCTGTATTAGTAATTGTAATATTTTTGAAACATATACGGGTTGTGGCGCAATTAATGAATAATAAGGTACGCGTGGACGTTGCACCATGGAAAATATCAAACGGCATATCAAACATCGTTTTTACTATTGTTGACGCATTTCAAAAAAAAAATGAATAGTATAAGGGTGGAACTTCAATATTATGTAGTAATTTTCCATGATTGTCATTAGGAATATGTCAAAGAATACTTATTTCAGATCTGTTCGCTTCAATCTTTTAAAATTATTTTCTTTCATAAGTTTGTAGGAAAAGTTATAAAGTGTAATACATTTTTAGAAAGAAAGATATGCAGATTTTAACGTAAATATAAGATAGTAGGTTTCATGATTATATTTGTGTAGAAAATATTAACAGAAAAATAATGTTTTTAACTTGGTCGTGACTTTTGATAGTTACCGACGTCTCCCGGTGTTTTCGATTTGATTTTGTTTTGTAGCGTAGATATTAAAAAATAACATTTATTAAAATCAGCTGCGCATACGTGTGGTTTCAAAAATTACATATCAATATACATATAATATAATTTTTTCCACCAATTTGTTGTTCCGGTACAGAAAAATATTGATTTAGATTTTCTATTTACTAAAAGTCGAGGGGATAACCGAAAAACATATCTTCATCAATTCATTACGCCACACCCTGTATGAACCTTATTACAAGTTTAGAAGTATGTAATATTTATCATGTACTTATATTGTAATGTGTATAAGTAAATGTTTCTTTCTTTTCTTTCTTCTACGTTATTTCTGTCGTTAGTTTCCAATTACTGAAACCTTTTAGAAATGACAATAATATTATCAATCCCTATTCGCGACCGTAAAAGGTTAAAATAAAGGCCTACTCAACACTAACTCCTTTGTAGATGTCGACTTCTTGACGAATTAGTACCCAATTACATAAACAGAACATATAGTAATATAATTTCAGCAACAAGCTACAACTGTTTTAACAAGTTCATAAGTAAACCGTTTGTCTGATATTTAAGCATATCTTCTGTGAAGCAATCCGCTGAGATTCAGAAGTGCACTAAGTTTTGCAGACAAAATTTTAATTCGTCTAGTTATGAATGCAAATGAACCAAAAGTTATTTGTAATTGCGTATTTTAAGGAGTAACCTACTAATGTTGATTAATGTAGATAAAATATAATATTAAAGGCTAAGTGTGCTTAAAAACGCGTTTCGACACTAACTTTCCAATGCCTAACGAATTCACAAAATTTGTGCAAAAATATAATTTTAAATAAAAAGTATAAATTATTTGAGTTTCTCCGATCTTCTCTTGTCAGCATCTTAAACGTTAAAGTCGGGTAAAAGAGATTAAAGAGAAAAATAATAAGTATAAAATCTAATTTAAAATTTGCAGGGTGTTTTATTTGGTTTGGTTTTTCCGGCTACCGATCGGAGCCTGTGCCATCTGTACAGTATAATTTCCCGTTTTAGGTGAATTTCAAACGTTTTCCTGGTAAATAAATATTGGATCCACGCTACCATCAATCTTGTTATATCCAATTTTTCAAAGCGCATTCGCATTTCATGCATTTGCCGTAAAAAGATTTCATAAACTTTACGTATAAATTTAAGATGACAAAACAATCTATATACAGTGTAGTAAGTCGTTAATCGAGAGGCTTTTTAAATGTATGAAAGTGTAATTGAGACTATTCCGTATAAAACAAATTATCAAACAAAAGATCTATAATTAATAATTTTGTGTCATAATTATCTATAATTATGACACAAAATTGTCACAGATTAGTTATATCAACTATGACGTAGCATGCTGTAAATTATATCCCTTCGCCTATCTAATCCTAATATTTTAAGTTTCATTTCATCGGACACTGATTGTGATCGAATAATATGTATGTGTTATTTAAGAAAGATAATTAAGACTTTGAAATTTGAAGTTTGTTACGTGAAATGGCACGTCCGCGTCATAGAGATTGGTGCGACGCCATCTTGTCAAGAGAAGTGTTTTGGCGTTTTATTGAAATATATTTCAAGTTTATTTTAAAGAACTTTATTTCTCATTAATATAAATGTTTAAAACCAATACTTAACAGAGTTAAAAAACAATTAGTATAGGTTATATAGTCACTAATTTATAAACTGAAAATATTTTTAAAACCTTGTCAAATATTACTGTAGTAATGCGAATGTAAATTATTTTCAAGTAACTGCCTATGGTGTCCTATATACAATTATGTCATAATTCATCAACATATCTTAATTAAACAGAGTAATATATGTAACACCTTGAGTTCAGGAAGTATTCAATAGACGTATCAAATTGTACAGAATTCTAAGTTACAGATACTGATTACGAGTAGACTACAACTTCCGTTGCCAACAGTAACTTCATGACGTGCTTTGTTAATAAAGCAATTGTTACTATAACTTTCTCTATTAATAATTATGTATGTAAGAAAATGCCTATATGAAAATGGGCACCAATTAAGGTACCTTTTCAGAATGTATTAACTCTTTTACAAATAAGTGATAAAGGTCTGTTTGGCCTCGTTAACAAATATTGTACTTTAATAATGTTCATTTAAACACGAATTGGGTACTTTGAATGTTTACACTCGCCTCGTCGTAATTGAGATTTAAATTGTGTTGCTGTGTGTAAATTCAATTTCAAATATAGAATGTTTAATGAATACTATGATGTTCTTTGTAAGCGCAAAAATGATATAAAAATCTATGGACAATAGATTTCCTAGACAATAGACTGTCAATCAATATATTATACGGTGTTTTTGAAAATAATCCTTACACGCCGGACCGTCATAGAGATCATGTTCGGTACTATATTAATCGTAGCATACTGATAAAATAAAATAAATACAATTTGAAACTAACCTAGGAAATCATCCTGGCTTCCCTGCCTAGCGCTTTGGCAGACCTGCTTGAAAAAACGGCCTAGACCACGAACACCTCGCACCTCATTAAGCCGAGATACTGCATCTAGGACTGAGCTCTCATCATCATGATCCCAGATATCCAGATGTAGAACATCCGATGATATATCGTCTATATCACTGTAACAAACGAAAATATAATTCAGTCCCAAGCTAGGAGCAAACATATTTCTGCATATCTCTTTATCGCAAATCGAAATACAGATGAAAAGAAAGTTTTTACACCATTTTCTGTCTACTGTTATAGTGATTATAATGGCTTCTACAAGCCTTAGAATTTGCAGATAAAAGAATCTTACGTCCGTAAGTTTTATATCTAGTAACTGTAGGATTTCAAAAAAAAAAAATCAATAAGTTCTGCAGTTTTAAGTTTAAGTTAGTAGTAAGCGAACTCTTCTGGTTAACTTACCTAACCATAGAAGAGACCACCAATAGTCACAGTAATTGTTAAGTATCATAATTCTTGTTTATAAAGTGTTGCAATAATACGTAACATGGACTAAAACATATAAAAAGTATTCAAAATCAATTCAGAGATTCTAGAATTCAGAGAGACGTCTTAAAATGTAGTAATAATAACGCAATAAAAAATGTTAGAAGTTTGAATAAAAAACATAACTCAAGTAACTTGTTGAACTATATTATTTTTAAGGAAAAATTAAAGTTAGATTACTCACAATTTGAATGTTTCATTCCACTTAGGCGAGAGAGTATGAGGTCGCACACTTGTGGCGCGAATGTATCGAGCTGGCAATCTGTCGAGTAAATTGTATTTATTAATTATACGCACTAGCTACGTAGACATCGACAAATTTTATAGAGAAGCCCTGGCATAATAATATTAAATTATTACTTATAATGTTCCATAATTATTTAACAACTCTTAACTGAACCGCTCTCAACATCTGAACAATGTTTAACTAATTTTTTTTATAAACACGTATCGTTGGCCCCAATTAACTATCATATTATCTACTACTACACAGCATTAAAACCATCGGCCATTTTGTCTGTCTATAGGTGAGGAGGTTTAAATTTTGATATTTGTTTAAACTCTCAATGTTGAATTCTGTTTATGAGTGAATCATTTTAAATACGGCTTAAGTTAAGAGGCGATTATCGGTAGGGATAAAATGCGGTCAGTGTAGTACCTCCCGAGACTGTCTCGTTGCTGGCGCCCGTCTCGCCGTTTGAAGCTCAGCCTGAAGCCATGTTTGCGACCTTCATCTTCCGACGCCCGGGGAGAAGCTGGCAGCGATGCTGGCTGGATACCCAGCATGCAATAAGGGTCGCTGAAGCCTAATAATAAAATGTTATAGGGATATATTATTTACAACACGTGACAATTAGCCGAAAGATATTGATTTAAATTAATCGTTGACAAGTGTACATTTCTGTTCACGACTGCACTTAATCAAAAATGATGAATCAAATAAAATCGTTGGAGTTTCTCTAGACAAGAGAAATCCTGGCTATAGAAATTTTAAGTACTTTTAAGACATGTAAGAAAAAACTTTTCTTCGTGGGTTTTCTTGATCCATCTGCCGGATCACCGACCCTTTTTCCCGACCGACATTAATTTGATAACAAACAAGACTACTAAAACAACAATAATTTACGTCTATATTAGCTTTTAAAGAAAACTTTATTCATTCGTAAAGAAAAAGCTATATGAATTGCGAGAGCTGTAGGAAATCCAATAATTACAAGAAATTTAAGTTTGGTATAACTTTAGTTATGTATCTCTACTATTTATATTAGATTATTTATTATTAATCAAAATGATTTACGATTAATACAAAACATTGTAAAGCTGTAACCGATTCCAAATGTATTATAAAAATATTAAATTCCCTTCGCGTTTTTATAAAATTTTAAGAATTTCTTCGTTTTTTCTAAGCTCTCATAATTCAGCTCAAATCCTAGAATATCAGGAGATTCCTGTGAATATAATACCTTGTCACTTGTACCGTGATTATAGAAAAAATACGACGTATTAAAAACTACTTTTTAAAGATAGTTAAAAAACAAATGTCTACGTCAAATATAACGCACGAATATAAGTTCATCATAACTAAGTAAGAGCTGCATTACGCTAAAATTCCTTACAGTAATTTGCCTAATTAATAAATCTTCAAAGTTGATAGGTGCTTTCTCAGAAATTTAAAGGAATTTCTACCCCTCTGGGCCTCACAAGAAAGTTTGTACCCAGATGTTTAATAATGAAAATTCGATATCACAAGTGGGTAAGATTTTAAAACCACCCAACAACAAAGGCAAGAGTAGGTACAGAATATGCTTATTAATATCAACTTCTAAATTTTTTAGTACGCCTAGTATGTAAGAAAGAACAAATTCTTAAGGAACTTAAACAACTTTTTCTAATAGTACCTAAAAATGCTAAAGTACCAAAAAAACCCTAAAACTAAAATGCCCACTAAATGATTTGTCTTTATCACTCTAATATTACTTGGCAGATAAATGAACTCGATAACAAAGTCTTTTACCATCTAAAGCTTACAATGCGTATTCCTTGCACCCGAACGACTACTAACGTTGCACTAATAACATGCAACAACTACAACATACCTTTTGTTTCACATTAAGTAATAAGGCCTACAAATCTCGTATCTGGGAGCCTACCATGAACTTTCTTAAAACAATCCAGTTACCTAAAGTCAATAGCATTTTTTCGTACCATGATCTCCTATAAGCTGAATCGTATTTGCATCGCAAGCCGGATGAAAGAACGATAATTTTGTTTGAGGTTTCTATGTAAGTTTTGAAACTTAACTATTAAACTTGCTTCGACAGATGTTTCTATAAAAATAAATACAATATAAATTTATTTTAAATAATTCATCAATCACAATAAGCTATTGTATCTTTATATATATTTATTTAATTTAAAACTATTCTTACGATATATTTAAAAGGTACAGTTTTCTGGTGCTTTGACAGTTGACACTTATTATTTTTAAACGTTTCCGTCAAATTTTGATAGGAGCTTTCAATATCTTGGTGTTTACGACATGTCAGTTTTATAAATTGTTTAAGTTTTAAGTATAACTTGGTAATATTGGTTTTGAGGCGTCTCGTCCGCCCACATGCGCTAAGAACGTAAAAAGCCAATTATATTAAAATAGCTCAAGTTGTTTGAAATCAAATATTTGTTTAAGAATTATGTTGAACAATTTTTTTCTCGGTATTAAATAGAAATGTTCATCTATTATTTCCAAGTCACGGGACGTAAAAGCTGTAGAAAAGTATATTGAATTGACGTCGAAATATTACACAAGAAAACATAATTTATTTTATACTTATTTAATTGGAGGAACGTTTTCAACAGTAAAAAGAATTAACAAATAAAAATACAGTATTATTTAACTAGCGGGTTATATGAAATACGGGCTGGGCTGCCTACCGCCTACTTAGACTCTTAAAGAAAAGAAGACTTAGAAATTTGAGAACACGATTTCTCTAGAATGTTCTTCCAACTGTATGTAAATAAATGCATGTATTTTAAGAGCCTAATTCTAAATGATAATGAAAATATTCAATTGTAATGTAATTAGGCCCGATTCGTGGATTTGTAGGTATATTTAAAGAAAACCATTAGCGCATTACTGGTGGTAACCCGTTTATAACATTTTTCGTCTGGGCCTCAGATTTTCGTATCTATTTTGTGATCATTTGTTTTTCTTAATAGCTTTATGTGTCTGACACAAGCCGTAGACTTTTTGAGTCTATGGCGTGACGGTTTCCTCGCGATGTTTTCTTTCGAGCTGCAATGTGCACAGCCTGGGAATCTACGTACGTTATAACATTTAGGTCAACACTGTATTAAACAAGTGTATTTGAAGCGAAGATTCGACTATCGTCAAATCATATTCGAGATAAAACAAATGACTGAAAAGAAAAAGAGACTGGGTTTAAAAGATTTAACGACTTGTATTTTAAATAGTATTATATTGTATTATATATAAACTATTAACTCCGTAAAACTACTTCTATTCTATTTAATTTTAGTAGTATCAAGGGAATAACCGTTCACAAACTTGGGCGCCTGAGGCTGACAAAGTTTTAAAATTATTGTCACGTTTTGCGAGAAAAACTCAATTTCGTAAAATTGAACACTATTGAGATCTATATACGTAACCAGTTATTGTTGTCAGACTTAAAGCTTTTAATCCCAGCAGCTACAATTAACGAGAGAGCTTAGGATTACGATGTTCTAATTTAGCCTTTCAAATAAAATAAACAATTAAAACTTATTTTAATATAACCAAACTGCTTCAAAAGTTTTGTAATTGTTTCTTGACAGATCCTTCGTAATACCGCTCGATTACGAAACTAGTATTTCTTACGGTTATTAAATAATGATATAGCGGTATATGGTTAAGAATATCCAAAGCGTTAAATTACCTGCATCATCACCACATACACATCCTCAGTTTCACGCTATCACATAACTTTAGCGAATTATGTAAACTTATTAAATCTACTTAATATTTTTTATTGATTATTTTCTTTCGTTAATGTTTGAACATTTTTGTTGATATTATTTATTCCATCTTAAGTATAATTGTTTTTGTTATATTATATATAATTATCGGTCAATGATTTAGTGTCTTTCGTTGTGGCCTTACTCAACAACAAAGCTATAATAAGCTGCGATAAGCATTTTTTAATGAATCCTCATCTCGTGCACTACTTACAATTGGTTTAACGAGTTTAAAAGTCGACGTAGCAACCTCAATGATGACCCGCGTGAGGGACGTCCTTTAACAGCGACTGAAGATAACATCAGTGCTGTGCGACACATGATAGAGGAAGATATGAGAGTGACCTATCAGCAGATGCGGGCAAGCCAAGGCATTGGTATGAGTTAAGTTAAAAAAATATTACACGAACATTTAGGCGTCAGGAAGCTTTGTACCAGATGAATTTCCCATACTTTAACCGATGACCAGATACACCTTCGCATAGACTGGTGTCGCCAAATGTTAGATAAGTTCAACGGCGGTGAATCTGTGAAGAATGCTGTATTTGACATCGTCACAGGTGATGAAAGGTGGATATATTGCTACGAACCGGAAACCAAAAGACAGCTCAGTGGGTGTTACCTATCGAGGATCGGCCAACTAAGGTAAAGAAAGGAAGAAGTCAATGAAAAAAGATGATTGCCTCATTCTTTGGTCGGAGGAGTCATTTCGCGACAGTTGTGCTAGAAGATGGGAGGACAGTTACTACAAACTGTATGTCAAGTATGTCAATCGCTGAATGCTTGTTGTCTTGGAAAAAATTCGACAACAGCGCCCTCGAAGCAGGATCCTCCTTCACTACAACAATGCTTCAGCGCACTCCGCGAAACGGACTGTTGAATATTTGACTAGGGTAGGTGTCAAGATGAGTCATCCGCCTCACAGTCCTGACCTGGCACCCTGCGCTTTCATTTATTCCCGATAATGAAGAAAATGACATAGGAGAGGCCTCTAAGGAAGAATGAGCCTTTCTCAGTGGTTCCATCGAATGCGACGTGTAGAGAGGAACGGAGATCACTTCGAAAAACAAAAGCTTTCTACATTGAGCCGTTTTTCATTTTCTAAACATTTTCAGTGTTACCTAGGTATATTTTAGACGGATATTCTAACTTACCATTAGCGTCTTTAGCTTCAAGACCATCAGCTTCTAAAACAGCGCAGCCCAACACTACGGTAGGTGGGCGTTCACTGTCTGCAGCCCTAAGTGCCCTGGCGTGTACTTCTGATGAAACGCGGAAAGCCCGTCGGGCATATTCAATCACCTCTTCCTTGTATGCTGCGAATTGTCCGCCTGGGGCTGGTGCGCCTACTGCGTTCTCAATGCAGTATAGGACCTATGAAATAGCAGTCTTAAAAACATAGTAATCCATTTTTAGTTACAGTTGTACTATGTATGTACATGCCTACCCAACATATGGCGTTGGGTAGGCACGGGACGACTCGATTTCACTCTAGGAAAATCGGATCGTAAACCATATTTAATTACAATGTAACGTAGGTATATCAATATTAACGACCCAAACGAAGCATAATATGAGATTTTTGTTTATATTACAAATGAAAATGACATTTAGAAATGATTCAATAACAAGCAATGCATAGTACTCTAATTAACATTTGAATTATTATGAATGTTTTCTATTATGCTTATAGAATTGATACATCAAAGGCCTAAAGTATTATCAATTGTCATATTTAGAATAATTGTTTTGTAGGTACATACGTAATTTCTATTCTTTAATTTTGTGAAGAAGAATAATTAAGCTTAATTTATGTTGCATTTGTGGATGACAAGTAAACAAACCTTATTTAGGTAAAATAAATGTCAAATATTATATTGTAATTTCATCTGATTTAGTACAATACTAAAGTGTTTTCTTTTACGATTTACGTTTTTTAGGATGCTAGCCACAAGATGTCTCCCAGTTGAAATGTGATTAAAATACAATTATTATTTTTATGCGTAGAATAAGACACATAGTTTTTTGTTGTGTTGTTCTATTTAAAATGTGACAATGCTCGTATGAAACCGTAAGGAAAAACGTATTTGTTTCAAAGGAAAGGAAAACAAAAATTCTTAAAGAAAAGCTAGGGAAAACGTTAAATAATAACCTTTTGTCGCATCTGTGAACCCACATTCTTTACATCTACGACAATGTTATAAGGAATGTTACTAGAAAGATAAAATATAAATGTTTCTTGGAATAATTATATATAATTATAAAGTAAATCACATCAGTAACTTATTAATTTATCATCTAGAGACTCGATCTCTATAGGTCACATTTTGTTATCCACGCATAATGGCATAAATATATTTCTAGCTCGTATTAGTGGAAAAATTGTAAAATTCGGAATGAATTTTAACAAAAAAACGTGTTTCTGTAAATAAAACAATTTAACTTTTCAATAATGAATAAATAATTCAAAGTAAAATTTCTTAATTCTGATATTTAGTTTTGAAGAATAGAAGGTTTATGTTAGCAGTATTATGTTATTTTTATCTTAAAGTATAATGATATATAAATTATCATATTCTGATTTAAATTATAATTTATTTTAAAATGAATAAAATTACTCTTTAAAACGGAGGAATAATAATTCTATATTCCTGCTTCCCGGAGTAGGAAATTGATTCGAGTTATGTTTTGCATCCTTTTAAATGAGAACGAGCACCAGATCAGATTCTGTACTTTTGAAATTGCTGAAATAGGTCAAATCTCCACAACCACATTATGTTTTATTATAGGAGCTGTTACACTATAATAATAAATATCAGAAGAATGTTCTGAAGGAACAAATTTTATTTTTGTTTATACATTTGGGAGCGTTAGGTAAAAGCCAGAAAAAAAGAAGAAAGTAAGAGCCAGATAAAGGTAAAGATATATAAAAGAATATACTCGTATATTAGCATGATTCCTATGATATATTGTGTTCAGTGTTAGTTTTAAATAGTGTTGTTTATGGTTTCATTGCATTCAGTGTGTTATTAATAGAAGATAGAATAGACGATAGTCAATTTAACAGAAGTAATTTCACCAGTTGTAAATTATATTGCCAGTCACCTACGCGTTGGACTGACCAGATCAAGTCTGCCGTAGAAGGTACACTCAATGAGTGTAGCAGGATGACCACTAATAGGCAACGATGGCGAAAGGTCGTGAAGCGCATCACATCTGCCACTTTGATTACCACTACTACATAGCGATCACGACCGCTCTGTCAAGAGTGTACCGGATAAGAAGAAGAAGAAAATATATTAGAAATTTCTCTCGAAAACTACGTTATCAACAACTTCTTCATGTTTGTTATCAGTCGCGTATTAGCTGAGATCACAGACAAGCACTTTTGAGAACCGCGCATCGCCGACACAAATAGAAAGTATTTATAAATTTATGAAAATTACCAGTGGCTCTACAAGGTTTTATGCCTGGGCCTCAGATTTCTGTGCGTGTTTTGTGATCATTTGTTTTTCTAATAGGCAAGGGAGTGATTAGCCCGATATGCCTGAAACACGCTGTGTCAGCTTTACAATGCCGGTTTCCAAACTACGTGTTCCTTCATACAAGCTACTGTTTAATAACTGCATTGGCCAGAGTTTGAATCTACGACCTTAGGGATGAGAGTAGCACACTGAAGCCAATATTTGCTCATTTGTCCAAATTAAACATAAACAAATTTGTTGTCACTTTGTTTTATTTTAAAGAAACCAAAAGGCAAAATAGAATTGACAACAAAAATAAGTGAAACAGGTGAAAAATATACCCAGGATCGGCCTCTTATGATGTCTTTAATATAATATTTTAGATCATTATTTAGAGTGAAGCGAAGTATGTGCTAGTCAATAAGAAAACGCCTGACACCGGAGAATGTTTTCAAGTGGAAGGGCAACATTGCGTGATCTAGGGTTCTTACGGACGTGTAAGTATTGTGAATAACATACAATATCTTTAATGTATTTCATTCAGAGACTAGCGACTTCATTGACCTGGAACTATGTACACCTCATATGTATACTGCGTATGAGTGTATTTTACACAACCTTTCACAAAGTATTAAACGTTCGTATAAATATAAAAAATATTCACAATATTTATATTATTAGGTTCATTTAACAAATCTGTATAATAATTGGTCCCTCGTTCCGAGCACGGGCAAGCGTTTTTTGGCCACTTTTTGGTTTTGGCCAAGTACCTACTGTGAAAGAAGGAATGATGTACGTTTCTGATCACTGGTCAGCCCGATTCTGGTTATTTAAATAAAATTACCTCAGTGTAAAGATGTTCATGCTCTTTGTGTGACAGCTGAGCCGAGACGCTTGGTAAGCCAAGATCATGAGGAGCAGGCGGCGGACGTTCAGCTCTAGCTTCAGCCAAACGCAGGGCAGCTAGACGTCGATTTTCTTGTCGCCAAGATAGAGCCGTGAAGCTTTCGAAGTATGAACCATCGGTGTCTTGAACCCTATGAGAAGAATGTGCTATGTTATTAAACAAGCGAATTAATACCGCCTCAAATGACTGGTGATCCTAAATCAACAACAATGCATAACCAATAAATAAAAATCCATCCGGCACATTCAAGCTAAGGTAATGAAACTGTAGTACTGCAGAACTACTGACCTAGCCATGTAACAATTTTATTAAGTTCATAGCAAGAGCAAATTCTCGGCGTACTCAACGTTCGTTGTAGCCCACAGAACTAAAAATAAATAAGGTCGGATACATGAGTGTGTAAAAGGGTACTACACTGTACATCCTAAGATAAATGTGTCTCAAAAATATGTTTTGTACCCGGTCGAACATCGGCTTATACTTAGTTTCATAGGGAATTAAGCTTTAAATGACTTCTCACCAGCAAAACTTCCGTTAGTAAATTAAATTATCTCTAATTGTCAATGGAATGCTTGCTTCAAACTATAGGTTCTAATGAAATATGTTAATCGCATAGGGAATGTTAAAATATCACATTCTTATATGTAACATATAAGTGCGATCAATGTTTTATTTATTCTATAACATATCTTGAAAATATGCGAGTTACATATTTCTCAAAGGTAAACTATGAAAATGCTTTTACAAAAGATGCCTCTTATTCCTGGTATCTCTTGTTATCGTGGAGTTGGGAAAGGGTCTAGAGAACTAACCCAATAGCGCAAATATTGTACTGAGAATATGTAGGAAATATTCAAATAAGTTCAACAATATGTGAGCGCTGTAATCTTTATTCATGTTTTTTTTATTGTATATTATATAATAAAAAAAACACTAAGGGGTTTAACTACGGTTACGGCACAGTACAAAATTTAATTTAATTATAAACAAAAAAAGTTTAGAAAAATACAATTAATACAAAAAACCAAATGAAAATAATACAACACACACAGAAAAGCCCCTTTTTCTACCTTATACATGTAACTTATATTTATGGAGCCAAGCAATCATATCCAGGTTTCCTAATAAATACCTTTTAAGTACATTACAATTTTCGAGAGTTATTTTGATCTGAGGGTAAACAATTAAACAAGGCGCGGCGCAATATATGATGTTGTTCATTCTCTGTATAAATAATTATAACGATTCTGTCAATATACAGTCGTCCTTAGAATCTTCAATTAGTAAACATTTAAATAATGTTAATAAATACTTTTTAATTGGAAGTGTAAAAGTCTCTCTGCCCTATACTTTATTAGTTAATTTTTTTTACTAAACAAGTGAGATGATTCATACTATTTTATTATGTTTATAATGTATCGCGGTGCCCGAGACCCAAAACTAGTGAACCATACTAATATCGCTCAAAATAGCGATAGCCCAGTCATGCGTTTGATTGGTTCATAAGATTTGGAATCTCTATTCTTATTTTAAGTTATATATCCATTAATATAACTCAAAAATAATATTTATTATTTGAAAATTTTCATAACGGAATTGCAATTATGTCGTGAGTCGCAAAATATATATTGCATAAAATCATAAAATTCTCATGTTGTTTTTACGTTGAACGCAGAAGAAAAATATGTATATTAAAATTCAGAGTCTCTGATTTTTACATTCCTCTATTATTCCTGCATTCGCGAGTCTATTCATAAAAACCTTACAGAGCAAAATCAATATACCCCTACCTCGAGAACTTTATAAATATACCGGTTATTTTTCAGATTCCTAACACAAGAGCTCCATTATTATTTTTCTCTGAAATGTTCCACGCATTCTCTTTCCGTTCATAGTCCTTTACATTTTCTTATTCATTCGTATTTCGTACACATCATATTTTCAATATATTATTTCGTTTTATACAAAAATGTTTTGACCCTCTTTAAGGTTAAGCAATAACATAAATATATTTCTGATTGGTAAATGTAATAGGTTGAATGCTTTTTGGGAGAAAGAGGGGCTTAGACAGGGATCTAGTCCTTATTTACCTGTTCGGTTAGGAGTATATACACTTTAAAACAGACGTGGTCACTGTCGATCCCTCATACGAAAAGATAAACTTGGGATTATACACAAAACATGTAGCGCTATCTCTATCAGTCTTTATAGGCAGATTAGTGACCAGCGTGCTTGACTCGCATTTCGCGTCTTTGAGTTCACGTTGTTTTCCTTCGCGATATGTGTCTGTATTAATCGTGCATACAAAAATATCCATTGGCATGTAAAATTAAGTATTTTCAGGCAGAAGAATTATTTACCAGTCCCTTCCAGACCATCACTTGATAAATTTAATCTTTTACAAAATCCGTAACCACATATTAAAATGAAACTGTGTCACCGTGCTATTCCTACACGATGTGTAGAATAACAAAATAATTTGAAGTAGGTCAATATGGAGCGACCTGTTGAACGCTCCAATCGGCATCCGCTATGACCTCTCCCTGTATCATGTTATGCGTATTTGAACAAGATTAATTTACATTTGTTGCGTAGTTTCGTGAATTCATAAGCTTTGGGTAAATTTCAGCGTTCTATTTTTCCGGAATGCATGGAATGTCTGGCCTGTTACGTAATTGGCTACTTGCTTATAATTTGAGTAGCTTTACTACACCATAAGTTATAGTCTGTCATTGAATTATTCAGCAATGAGATAAAATTGTAATTATAACTATATTAGTTTCTAACAAATTTAAGTTTATTCGCTCAAAACTTTTTAAAGACACAAATCTTTCGTGTTCACCGTCGTTATCATCCCAGTCCGATACCCGAGCTAGAATCTCGAGATCACTGTCACTATCACTTGAAAATAAATCCATTTTAATGGTTTAGCACATGCTATTACACAACAAAACGGCACCGCAAGTGGTTAAAAAACATTTATTTAATCCTGAAAATTGTCAACACGTTCCTTAATTGAATATTGGCCACCTCAATAAATAGATAAACTGTATCAAGAGCGAAGTAATTGGATTTCTCATGAGTAGGATGTACGCTGCCTCCATAATTGTCCCTGGTTATATGTATAAAGCAATTTCAGGACTTCCTTTGAAATATGGAGTGTATAGGTAAAGGCCAAGTTTATATTTTCCTAGCTAGTCAACCGATGTCAACGAGTCTGCGTAGTATCGTTAAAAACTCTTTTCCCGGCAATAAACATAGACTAGAAAAGCAAAGCGTAAAAAATGCACAGACCACATACATTCACTAAATTCTACCGTTTATGATGATTTTATCTTTTTATTTTATTTCAGTTATTACTTCTATCAATGCAATTAAACAAAGCACATTCAATGAATATGAAAATTAAAAAAATAACTCTCCTGTTGTGTCGGGGTAATTATAATTTAATATACGTATTACTACTATACACTATCGCTAATAAAGTTTAAGCTTTCATCGATAATTTATTATTTTAGTCGGCCAAAATTTATAAATAAATGCGTTTAAAAATTTCAACAATTTTTTTGCGGTAAGCTTCACAACAAAAATGAACCAATTAAAACGTTTAGACGATTACTTTTGAAACCAACTTGTTGAGAATAAAAATTGATTGCATTTAGAAGGGCTCGGTAAATAAGGCTAAAGGTTTTTAATCAACTACCATTGAATTGGTTGAAGCCCCAGTTGATAAATGAACTCATCCAGCAGCGGGATACCGATGTCCATAATATTACAACCATTCCATTACTATCATTAGATATCTATTTTTATGTCATCTATGACATATTTAAACGTATAATATCTAGGTTTAAAAACTAAATTACAATATGCCTAGCATGTACGTTTAAATTAAACAGGTTCGCAACTGTGTTGCGAGCCTGTTTAATTTAATTGTCGTAAATGTGTTGCCTTTAAGGTTTGGTGCATTTGAACCCTTATTTGTATTTATTCACGATATGGACAGTGTAGCCTTTTTTTATAAAGATGAAACTAGTTTTTATACGGGTGAAATGTTTAAAACGGTTTCTTGTGTCAGAGCATGTTTATGTAAAATTTCTGCATCAACACCGGATTCAAGGTATTTTGAATTCTATAGAACTGAAATGCATTTGATAGCTCAACAATTGTAAGAAGTTGGATTATATGGCGGTGATATTATTCACAATCATATGTATCTTTGGTTAAAAACGGTAAAGTACGTATATGTAAGGCAGGACATTATGACTTATAGGAAACAAAGATATCAACAATCACCAGTAATCAGTGCAAGTGTTTTATCCTTGGGTTTTACCCGGTTTTTTTGTTATCCCATGTCGCATAAGAGTAGACTATACTTATATTGCACACTTGCGTGGTCTGTTGCAAACGTACGAGGCTCGTTTGGACTATTTCAAGTTAGATACTCTAAAATTCCGATGTAACTTTATTGACCTAGATTATTTGCATGAAATATATAACTTTATTACTCAAAGTCACCTTCTTGCAAAATTGTCCTTTCCTTGTAATCCTAGAGTTATATATTCTTCTTCTAAACGTACCTACGGCTACGAAAATATTGATATATTTTATAACAATCTTCCAACTTACCGTAACTTGGTTTATACTTTTAATAAGGTATAAGTTTGTATTTACTTTTAGATATATATATTTTTTTGTAGGTGCTTGTTAATTTTTTTATTAGTTTGCATATTATATTCTAATATAATTGCTGTATGTGTGTGAAATTTGTGATGTCATGTTTTCTTGTATAATTTTATGCACGTTGGTTTAGAACTTATAAATAAATAATTTGTAAGAGTTTTTAATTTTATTTAATACCCCTGTTAGGGTTTAGGTAAACCATCTAATTCGACTTTTGATGAATTTTGTACTTATATTTAAACCAAATATATCAAATGCACATACCCTAAAATGTATTTTTCAAAAAACTTAACTTCCTTCAAAGCATTTTTAACAACCAAGACCATTCAATCAAAAAGTCGAATAATACAAATTGGTTGTCAATACAAATGTGACTCACTGTGCCAACATAACAATGTCCTAATCTACGAGTTCATTAGTCTGTCTCCGTTCGCACGTCGTTGACATATTGTTGTGTTGGCATCATTGAATCCCAATTCCCTTGTGATTCATGATATCTAGTTTCATGTGGTTTACCCTTTACTGTTCTGAAATAATTAGACTCCTATATTTTATTTGTATACAACAAACACGAACGGATTTAATAGCGAATATTTGTATCTTTCGAGTTTTTGTTTCACACCAAACATTCCATTTTAAATTCGGAATGCTTTAAAAAAAAACGCATAATTTAACATTAACATCCACATAAAATGAAGATTTTAAACTGTATTTACTTCGTAAAGTAAATAAGGTTTGAATAATTATTTTACCAAAGCGTAGCTTAAAGAATACAAACGAATATATCGTTCTAAATTTAAAGAAAATGCTAATTTTGAAATACATTTGTTCTGTTACATTTCTTCTCAAATAAGCAATGAATTGTGCGAACTTTAGGTCTTCATTGGAGGCAGGGGAGGAGAATTGAGAGGAATGTTATCAAGTATAACTCATTGTCAGACATAAATTTTCCAATTGAGTTTATACTTTATACCTAATCTGATAACATTTTCCTTGTAATGCATAGGCATGCATGCATACGCATGCACCTTAGCAGACCGTAATCTTTTATACCCGTAAATATATTTACAAGTATGAAGTAGGTATATAACTGTGCAAATTACAAAATGAAAACTACCTTATATACATGCTTTGTGATTGCCTCGAAACTTACCCGGAATTAACAGAGTTATCGACTTCAGGCCAAGACAGGCGACGCTTGCAGAAAGCCATAGATGGTTTTTCTGGTGGTTGTTGGTGTCGAGGCACGCGTAACGATCCACCCCGCCTTGGAGAGGAGGCTGGAGCCAGGCAATCCAAAGTCCTCCTTCGAGCGTTCAGAGCTGATGCACCTTCCGTTGGTAAAACTCGAGGAAAACCTTAGAACATATTAGTATATTAGGCGTGGGAGTTATATGTAATTTGGTAACCTATAAGAGTTAAACAAATCTACTTAAACGTGATTGCAAGCTTTTAGTCACGAAAAAGTATATGATGTTCACAAAACATCGGTAAATTTATGAAGAAAAAATCTAAATTCATTCCCGAAAAATATTTGAAGCAAAAAATATTTCTGCGCTAGAAATATAAATAAAACAGAGTGCTCCATCATATAATCCAAGAGAATAATTATTTTTCAGCGTTGTATAATACGGATTAGTAAATTAAAGCATTGGAACCGTGAATCATTAAGCAGTAAGTTGCTTTTGATCCTATCTCGTGAGCTAATCGCATAGAATATGAGACATATAATTTATAGAACTAAACTTCTTACAAACGTTAGAATCTAAAATCTAAATAGCATGACATCTGTAAACGCATACAAGAATTAATTCGTAAAAGAAATAAGCCCACTACAGTACAAATTCAACGCGGAAGAGAAAAGCTTAATCCAGTTTATAAAAGAGCAAATAATCCTTCATCTTTGATGAACAGCTGAGTTGGCGGCCTTCTATGTAAATATCAGCTCCTTTCTACACCGGTTTTATTAAAATAAGAAACGTTTGTTTTAACGTGTGCTGCCTATAAATATTGTATTCGGATTTGACAAAGTATCAATCAACATTTGTTCGTTGAATCGATAACAAGATGTTCAAGTTCGTAGCAGTCGTCGCATTCCTCGCAGTGGCCGCCGCGTCACCCGACCCGGCCATCATCAGTACTGGTCCTTTGGCCTACTCGACCGGATTTGCTCCAGGCCTCACTACCTACAGCGCTAGCCAATTCTACAACCCTGCTCCTGTGGTCTACTCGTCCCCCGCTTTGGCCTACTCTGGTAACTACGGCTACCCCCACTTCATCAAGAAACGCTCTCTGGTCAGTAGCTACATCGCATCAGCTCCCTTGGCCTACGCCGCTGCTCCTTTTGGTACCACCTATGGCGCTGCTCCTCTGGGTGCCACTTACGCCGCTGCTTCCCTAGCCAGCCCTTACGCCACCACCTACAGCGCTCCTCTGATACACTCTAGCCCAGTGTACACCACTCACTTAATCAAGAAGCGTTCCGCCCCTCTGATCGTGCCCTCAGCCTCCTACATCGCACCAGGAGCCTACCCCGCGTACTCAGCATACTCTGCCGCTGCTCCTATCTACTCATCTCCCTACTACTCCTCTTCCTACTACTCAGGTTCTCCCTTCGCCTACACTCAATTCATCAAGAAGTAAATGCGAAAATAGATTGCGCAATAATACAATAACACAGGACGTGCCCAATAAAAACCTTATTTGAGACCTTTGTACATTTTTTTAAGACGAATGTGTAAATAAATGTCATTGACAAAATAAGTCTGGTTTTACTGCTTTTCATTTAATATTTATCCGCATACATAAAGATAATGTATACACTCTAAATTTTTATATTTAGATTTAAAAAAGCCAAAAGGACTTCATCACATATACAAAACATCACATAATTACTCAAAATTGAATGTAAGTATGAATATATTTGTTTACATACTTTGAAATTTCTAGATATGTCGCTCACTGACTTTCTTTTTATGTATCGTATTTAAAAATAAATGAAACTTACCTCTCATGGTTGCAGCTGAGGATTGCGGTTGTTGTTGTGACTCCTCAGCTGACCGATGACGTGATGGCGGAACACGGCGCGGAGATAGGGCCAATCCGGCCACACTGTCTGCCACTCCCGCCACATATTGGCTTAAGGATGATAGAAAACTCATCGTGCTTACACTATGCGCATAAGTCACCAAATGTCACTTTTTAACGAAACACCCAAATCTTATTTGCACATTGTTTTCGAACCGATTCGTAGGGTACCTGGAAAGAGGAAAAGTTTGATAAATCATCTCATTATCATGAAAACCTATTTGACTTCAAAGTATTATATTTGGAAATCACAACAGTTATGAAAACTCCAATGCTGTTGACATTTTTGTGGTATTATTGAAGTATTTGGAAGTTGCTGCACTTTAAATTCAAAATATAATTATAACCTCCTACAACGTACAAAATATAATGTCGATATATGCTTATAAAACTATAATTTTCTAACATTTAACGTTCATAATAGTGATTAGTTTCTCATCTACTGTATGATTTCTACTGTTCTCAAAAATGACGTCATGATCGGAGATGAAGTTCTTCTTTATATAATTTTAGTGATATATACACACAGTTCATAAATCAGTAAAAGGGACTAGAATTTCACTTGAAAAATGTAGTTTTGTAGAGTAACCATAGTTACAATATAGAAGTAATTCCATTAAGCCTCGAGTTACGGCCGGTGTGCGAGGTTAATCTCTTAGTCACAATATTGGAAGATGGCCGGCAAAGGTCTATTCGTTATGTCGACCACGAATAATTAGTAAAGCTTTGTTTTCCCAATGACCCTTTAAACTAGAACAGTTTGGAAATAATTTCGAACAAAGCCCATTTTAGACGTGTGAACAAAACACGCCCACAATTACAACATTGTGTTGATAAGATATGACACTACTTAAGCAGTCAATTTGGCTAACAATTACATTAAGGTACCCCTATAAGTCAGCTTTAAGTATATCACTTGTAAGAGACAGCAGATAAGGGTTTGAGGATAATAAATATACATTAATCACGTCAAAATAACAGAGTCAATCTCCTAAGTAGGAACGATAGTAGGTGGAGTTAAATTTAAAAAGTAGTAGTTGAGTCCTGTAAATTCCCCAAAGAGCAATGGGGCAAATAGATTTCCGCGTCTGTTTTATTCATCATGTTTGTTTTGTTCTTCCAAACTGTATTGTTTTTCGAGTATAGAACCTTTGATTATGGCATTTATTTATTTATTTCCCATTAATAAAAAAAGATGTCAGAGTACAAACAAATAGATCTCCCTGGAAACCTTATTAATAACAGGTATGTATCGCTTGAGTGGCGCCTTGCTAAGTTGGCGCGGAACATTTTTACTTAGTACCCAGATTGGCTCAATCTCTACATTATATCAAAATAATGCACATGTTTCTGTATACAGCTTCATATGGAGCTTCTTATTCACATTGCATTGCACACCAAGTGACTTTTGTCTAAAGCATTGTATAAGTTATTATTGCACTAATACTTCAAGGTTAAAGCTATTTGCAATATGAACCCCATATTTCAGTAAGCCTTTTTGCATATCTTGTTTATGTGATGCGCAAAACCAAGATCCGCTTCTTTCAGATCTCTTTCAACTCTGAAACCCTTGCTAACATTGTCCATAAATGGTATAATTGTAACAAATACGTGACAATATAAGCAATTATTAATAAAGTCTAAGCTGTAAGTTTACCTTATAATTCTACTTTTGTACTCAATATTTTGTTGACAAAACAATTTTTTTCTTTACTTTGAAAAAACACAACGCAGTTTTGCAGAAATTGTAAGTCTAACATTGTTCTTTATTGTAACAATTTAAATTATGAATTTTCAAACCTTTTATATTGATACTATTAATATATGTATTGACTGCAAATAATGGTTGACTTCAAATTCTATATTGCATTAAGAAATGTACCAAGAGCTGAATAACCTTTACACATAAAGTAGGACTGAAACGTAGGAAAAGTACTTAAATATCATAGTAGTAGGTAAGAACGTTTTCTTTGTTATCAAAGGTTTTGAACAATGTTTTAAAGTTGCGAATGCAAGAAACTAAGAAGAGATAAACATACTCCAAGTCATGTCTCGAAATATAGGAAATATATTGTTTTAATTATTAAAATATCTTCTTATATTATTTCTACAGAAGTAGCTATAAATGTTATAAACGTATATTTACCAGGAAACCGTGATATCCGTGATTGTAGGTAAGTTTCATCACTTAGCAGTATGTAATTGAGATATTTTATAGCATTTTTGATCGACCATTTGACCGTGGATTCAGCCTAAGACTTTGAATTGCATAGTACAGTAAGATATAAACACACGTTAACGTATAATGGATATAACAATATCATGAAAAGGTAAAGTTTCAGCTCTTAATGAGGCCTAAATCAATAAGGTACGCCAAAAAGTTGCGAACCCTACGCCCTACGCCCTGAGTATTGTTGTTAAAGTAAACAATCCCGATTCATTAAGACTTATCACCCATATTGCTGTTTGCATATAAAACAAATGTTATTGAAAGATAAAAGTTTGGAGCCGATAACAAGTGTGACAATGAAACATCTGTTTTCCGCTATAGAGTAAAATCATTTACTTCTCATGTTGTAATTAAATAGAGTTGCAGGCTAATGGATAAAAAAATCGTGTTTTGATTATAAACACGTAATTCAATTATGTGTTATTCTCAAGTTGTGCATGTTTTAAAATCATATTTATAGTAACATGTCAATCAAGTTTCTTTATTTTGTAGCAGAAACATAATATAATTACCATAATTAATATATATGAATAGAAGGATAAAAGATGAAAAGAATGTTATAGTTGTAGTTGTAGTTGTAGTATGAATAACGGAGAACTATTTGTTACGGATAGTTCCTCTATAAAAATGTACGTCTCCATAAATTTCGATTTGTAAAAACATTATCGTACCAGTCATTCGTTTCAACCTAGAAAGGTTAAAATATTATAATAAAGGGAGCTCTAATATTTATTTCGATGATACATATTACTTTAATTTTTGCAGACATTTCTTAATGGAATTGGCGAAGATCAGGTGCGCCTTTCAGCTAATAGAATTTTATTGTAACACAGCGCCTTCCAATTACTAGGGAAATATTCTAATGTAAGAAAATTATACGTTTTAAGACATTATTAAACTTCAATTCAACTTTTTATATAAATAATTAATTTTATTATAAAAATTGCGCACTTGCTTACAAATAATATCTATCGCACTGTTTATGTTTACAAATTACGTAAACCGTTCACGTACAGACATTGATTATCTACTCATTTATAGGTTACTGTAGCAATGTTTTGCGTAATCACAATAAATTTAAAAAAATCTTACGTAAATATCATAGGATATAAGTTTTCAAAACAAAAAAGAGAATGAAGATTAAACAACGCTTACTTACCTCACTCGATCTTTTCAACGTAAACAGCGTCACCAAGCTTTACATCGTTTAGTTTAGATGATTAGTGAATGAGAGAGCTTTGATGAATGTGCAATTTAAACTCGGTCGCAGCGCGGGTTGTGAGGTCGAACGCTAGGGCGGTTGGGCGGCGACTGGCTTCCCCGCAGGGCGGCAGCCTGCGTGCTCCTTCGAGCCTCGCCCGGATACGCTTCCTGTTGATTGTGTATGCGACAGGTGATGCCAAAAGCTTTCATTACAATTTTGAATAACGGTTCATGTTTATAATGTTGATGATTTGTTGAAAACATTAATATTAAATATATATATTATTGAATGTATTTGATTATACTTTTCCTGTTATTACCGATATTCTCAAAATTAACAGAAATTTAACAGTCACGCAATTCATAAAAGATTATATAACTATTACAGCAAGGATATTTAATACCTTATTACATGTAAGGAAATACATAGATTTTATGTACTCTGTTATACATCTGATGCATATTGTAAGTTTTTCTTATAATTTTCGTAATAATTTTATAAAGACCTGGCTTAATTCTGCCAGCCAGTAAAACTTAATTTAGTTCAAGTATTCATTAACTTTGTATCGAGTCTATTTTTATTTTATACTAAGTTAATAGTTCAAAAGAAAATGCTTTTTATTTGCAATTGACAATATTAATCGGATAATCTATTAGTATGAATTATATCTTTAATTTTTATTCGCACCTAACAAGTAAGTATAAGGTAGGAAGTATGTGTTAAATACTTCATTAAGAGCCCTTACCTATAAACAATATATATTACTACAGTTTACTTAAATGTGTGGAGCTCGTTAATCTTTATTAGTTGGTGATAAAAGCCAATATTGATTATCATTTATCATGTCGGGTGTTTAATGTGACAGATCGTAAACTTAATAGATAAAAATATTTTTTCACATTGCTTTTTCCCGCGCTCTAATTCAATTCTCTGTTACTGTGCTACCGGAATGTAAATGAAAAAAGTTGATTAACGTATTCAAAAATGTATTAGATTTTGACATAAAGGAGTACGTGCTATGCCTCGTTCTGAATTTTACCCTTAGAGTTTACATTTACGTTAATAAATTACATTAAAATATAACATTAAACTTGATGCAATAGGGCTGAGACATTTGAACTATTTCAAGTAACACTTTGTACAAGGCCTTTAGCGCGTGTCAACATAAATTACCTTGAGTGGAAACCGAACCCACGATGTTCAGCTAGACTTTATATATTTTAATTTTACTTTATTATTAAATGCTTGCCTAGCTACCTAACTAGCTAGATTTTACATATAATTAAATAACAATTGATGACGTAAAGTAATTAACGTGAATTTTGTGTTGTGCTACGACACTTGCTGTAAAATGAGTAACAAGTGACACAAATTAGTAAGCGGGTGACACAAATGAGGTACAAAATTTACTTTACTAAATTATATTGGCTTGCAAAGCAACTATATTCTTATACTGAAACATAAGTTGATCACGATTACTCCATTCGACGAAGCGTCGCCATTTATTAAAACAAATCGCTACTTGAATTAAAGACTAATTGCTTTAGTTTAATAAAAAAATGACTTAAATATGAACAATTCAAACAAGGCATGATAATTGATTCAATTTTAAATTTGGCAAAGCACATTCTTGTACTATTTATTTATTACACACATAAGCAATAGTCGTACACAGTTTAAGTGTGTCAACAGCTTACAGTAGCCTTGTCAGGAGCGCGACAAATGTATATGAAAATACGTTTTAAATATGGTGTTTAAGTTGGTAAACGTTAAATTGTTTTATACCTGACCTGGTACTCTGTTATATAGCCGCAGTATAGGTACTTAGATGTCTGATCTATTGAAGCATAAAATACAAGACTTTTGTAATATCAAAAGTGACAAAGTCAGTTGTTACATTCAAATTTATCACAAGCGGAGTTGATTTATAGGGCTCATATTCCTCTGCCCTCAAGGCCCGTTGTTTTCTCATACACCTTAACAATTCCCATTTGCAAAATGTATTAAGCTCCTCACATTTATATTGCCTCTCTTTGAAACTCTACGAAATGTACTTGTCATTTGTTAAATATAAATTAAATTAAATGTCGCGTTGTTAATAGTTATTATGTTTTAGTTCTTTTATTTGCGAGTATCCAACGCAAGGTACAAGTTATATTGACATTTAGGAATTTGTTTTTCTTCAAGAAATACGTTCTCAATACGTTAACCGGAAATTCCGCTTTCAACCTTGCATTGAATTATTGATCATCTTAGAACATTTCAGCCCAAAAGGACTCAAGTTATAATGGCTTTGCACTCAAGGGACTTAAAGAAAGTCAACGCAGAGATTTGAAGCGGAAAGGAGGATTTGTTATAAACAATAGCTCAATTCTCAAGATACCCATTGGAAGGACGGATTACTAACTCTCATTTCTGATATTAGAATAACGAGAGTACTACTAGTAAGTCTTTATTCTTCACTTAGGAGTTATTTGATAGGACATTTTGCAGAGAAATGAAAAAAATCGGTCATCAAGCGTGCTTTCTTTTTCAATATTTTTACACGTACTAAACACAGTTTTCTAACCCATACCATAATTACTTTGAGGGAAATGGAAAAAAATGAGCTCCGGGCTACAACATTTATGTGCCATTTACACCACATAGTCAATTAAATTAACCTTATGTGTATAAAAATTACGACACACCCTATTATGATTAATTATATTCTATTAACGTTAAAGTATACCGTATAAAATTTCTTTACACAGTAGGCCTAATGTTTTACGTCGGCCAAAGCTAACGAGATATTAAGGATATTGTGCATATATTATATCTATTAATGTACGCACACAAGTTAACGCGTCACCTGGCTGGACCGCGTCATAAAGTGACCCATATTTTAAAAACTATCGATCGACCAACGGCCATATGCATTCTATAAATTAAAGTTGAGAAAGTGTACACTTAGCTGCATTTATTCGTCGCTTATGACGTTCACTTGTTATTTTCTTTATAGGCAAGCGCTCAGTACATACACACGATTTTTGAACATTTTGTCACGTAGTTATTATTTGTACCGTATGAAAATATCAATTACATATAAAATCCATTCGTATCCAACACAAGAAAGGAAGATTTTGTTAGACATAAGGCTATCACTGTTCTTACCGGTACTTAGATGTAAAAATTATAACAAGACATTTTGTTGACTAAACCATACTAGATCTAGGACAATAAACCTCTTCTAGTAACCTGATGCCAAGACCCATATAAGGTTGAACGGCAGCTGGATTATTATTCTACCAACAATTTTTTAGTTAAAATATAATATACGTTATGTACGTAGTATAAACCCTAATAATGTGACGTATACATAAAACCACAAAATTCCTATATGAATAATATTGAACATAATTTTCCTGTATTAATTATTCGTTAGTTCTCTATGTGAAGTGGAACGTGTTATTAGTTATTACGATCAATACAAAGTGAATTTAAAAAATGGGCGAAATGACACACGATAATAATTCAGAAATATACATAAACGAATATGATGAATATCTTATAAGAGAAAAATTAAAAGTTTTCGGTGCCCTCCTTATTTCGGATTGTGTATTAGGTTCCTTGCTGGTCGTAGTATCAGTTGTGGCCACATTTACACTTAAAAGATGGCGAAGAAACTTCAGGAACCAATTATTAATTCAGTTAACCATTGCACATCTTTTGAATAGATTAGTGAATATGTACATTTTTGAATTCACGCCAGATACGTTCACAAACGACCTATTGTTGACTATACATATTTACTCCTTCTTTGTGATACTAATTTTAATAATATTCTTCATCAAACATATGTACGAGAGTCTTATTATAGTTGTAGTGAAAGTGAATAAGAGTGATTTCTACAAAATGACATGCTACTCGTGGTTAATACCGATCCCGATTGCAGCGGTGTATGCTACTTTAGTTGTGTACACAAAATTAGTTGACTGTTGGACGTTCTATTTAATAATCTGTGTTGCATTGAGATGGCCAGTGATGATTGTGGGGACAGCTTTATATCTCAATATCTTGTACAAAGTGTTAACTGATAAGATTCGATATTATGCCAAAGATTTAACAATTATAACGTTTTTGGTATGTTTGGTTATAAATGCTTATACGATAAGTGAAGATGTAAAAAAGCTATGGAGTGAAGATTACTTCCACATCCTTCTTACCGCTATCTTAGGCTTGATACTAGATTTCTTAGTTGTCTGTCTGTATATTATATTATTGTTAAAGGCTCGTAACAATATTGCGGGTTCTAAATCTCATACTGTGAACAATGTAGTATAACCTTTTTGAACTTAAAGACTAAAAAGCTATTTTCAATGTTGACTGATGGAATAAACAAAAACATCTCTCTACAGTATCTAATGCTCACTGCATTGACACACTCTGACTTAGTAATTTACTATTCGGACCTCTGTAAGGGAAAATAGGTTTGCCGATTAGTTGGAACTTCAAAGCAACCTTCGGGGACTTTGGGTGATCCACTAAGAATACCTGTTTCCTAACAAGACTATTAAGATAATTATGTACGATAAACGTTATTCAGAATAAATATTATAAATTGAAGAATATATGATTATAGTTTTAGAATATTTTTTTCTGTTTATTTTATAATAATGAGAGTATGAGAGTAACAAAAAGCACTCAAAAAGTTATGTATGTAAATGATATAATGAATTCAAATTTAAATGCGTAAAAGAGATTATATTTTAATGAGATCAATGAGGACAAAACACGTATAGTATGATTATGAGTATATCGCTCTAAATTACATTTATTAAAAAACAAAAGCGTACAATTGTCTCATACATTCTATTGATTGTTTGTAAGAAATAACTAAAATATTATTATAAAAATGTTTTGTACAGATTATGTAGTGTATTATATTATATCATAGAACAATAAATATTGATTGATAATTTTTGTATTGGGGCATTCTTTAAAAGTAGTTTTCTTAAACATTATTCCGTGTACACAAATTTTTATGATTCTCTGAAGATTGACTAAAGAGATCGATTACTAATAGGTATCACTGCAATATTGTAGTTTCATTATAAAATATTGTAATTACACTCACAGCTGTCGAAGTATGAATATACTATTCGTATTTTTGGGTTTCCTAAAATCGAAATCCCTTGCAATTCTTATACTAAATTAATAATTTGTTCCTCACATACGTATTGCGCATTCTATATGTAGCAAGAGCTCTCGGAATCTTATATATTCATTATTATAGCACTTAATTGCTCAAACTTAAATAATAAAGAGAACAACTGGCGACGTTGTCTAGGCAATCTAATTAATAAACACTGGAAAAGTGCAAGAAATGCGAAATTCACTGTAGACTAAACATACAAATTGGATTAGTAATTAAAACAACATTAAAACTAATTAGAATTTAATTTAAAATCACAAATGTAGGTAATTCAAACATTTTTAACATTGAATCATATTAATTATTGGCCCATAATACTATAACAATGATATACAACTAGATTTATAAATATTGAGTCTAATACTGAAAGAAAATGTTCGGCAGGAACCGAGTACAAATTAAAAACCACCGGTATTTATAACAATTTATTTACAGTTACCGAAACCATTTAACAAAATGTATTTATTGGACGGAATGTTAATTACCGGTATTAACTTAAGCGCAGCTGCAAGCGCAGCGTTTCACGCGTTTTTCGCGCGGCACCAAAGCGTCTACGCTGCGGACAGAGCGGGGCTGCATATCTGTGAAAATTAATTTATATTAGTAATTTAAATAAGTGGTTATAATTATAAGCGACAGGTCATGGCTTCACTGTTTTGAATTTGAAACAGCCGTTCTTGGAATTATCGAGTTTAACGGTAGTATAGATAATTTTGCTTTACACGTAGTTACTAGTTACGTCATGATTTGTGTGTATATTAATTTTAAGAAAAGTGATATTAAAAATGACTATTCAATAAAAAGATAACGTCTTATAAAATTTAAAAATAAAACGAAAAAATTGTTTTAATGCGTAGAATGAAGCTTTCCGAACCTTGATTTCAAGTATCTTACAACCTTTAACATAATTATTGTATGTATATAAGACAATAAAAAATATTCACATCCACACATCAAATAAATAACAATTAACATTATTTTAATTATTAAAACTAATCCTGCTGTTCATTCACGTTTACTATAATACTATAAGATATTGTTTATTAATTGAAAATATTTCAATTGTTATATATTCCAAGAAATCTGATTATAAAGAATATACATTGTCTTATTATTAATTAGTCGATGGTCCTAATTGGATATTTTTCTACACTATATTGTGTTATTTTGTGTACAAAGGAAATAGGTTTTCATACATATGGTGTATAACTGACTAAAGTCACGTTCTGATGTGTTTTATGAGGAATTTAACTTATTCTATACGAAGTATTTCTTTATGTAAAGATGACGTATAAAATTTTTGTCCTGTTTTATAATATTGTATTGGATACAAAGATTGCAAAAAGTGACAATTGGTTTCATTTAAATGTCTAGTACTAGAGTCCAGGACTACTAAGTTAAGGAAGTTATAGGCTCAGTGCTTTAACAGTTTGGTTATAGAAATTAAAAAATAAAAATATAATATTTATTTCTACGCTTTGCATTGAAATTTGAAATCAAAAAAATTAAATGCACAGTAAGAGTGACTCCAAATCTATTGAGTAATAGATAATTTATAGGATAAAAATACATAGTACATACAATGCGGCCTGCCATCCATGTCCTGTGGCAGGAGCAGCGTGCGTGGTGCGCGTGGGGGCTGAGCAGGCGCTTCCTGAGGTTGGTACTGATCTTCTGTCTGCTGCTCTTCATTATGAGACTCTTCGGTTTCGGCTTGAGCAGCGGCCGCCAGAGTATTCATTATTGTCTTTACCTGAAAGACGCGCTGTATAACTTAATATTCCAGAATACTTACTGCATTATTGATTTAATTAATCATCATCAATATAAATAAGCATATTCCAAGCTAAATTGAGAATTCATTACCTAAATACCTATTTAAATATTTGAAGACAAGAAACTATAACTTCTACCTACTACTGTCATTTTACAATTGGAGGGACTTCTGCGATTATAAGTGACATATTAACATAGAATATGACATAATTTAATTTCTTTCAATTACATATATCTTGAAATTTGCATACTAGTTTGATATAGCTATGATATACTCTTTTAATTTATACTTTATAATGTACCTTTAAAGCAAATAAAGAACATTTTAAATATTTAATTGATATCCAATAAAACGTAAATTTTATATAAAATATTAAATATGGTCGAGTCTTAATAATTCATATTAAACCGTAAGTAAGCGTGGGTGGGAAATTTCCTTTATTATATTCTTCATCCTCCTTACCTAGCATAAATAAATTATTACATCCGTTCCCTAGCGACCTTACTTATAAGAATTGCTTTATCGTAAACAGATCTGATTTATATAGAATTTCATGAAAAATAACTGTCTATGCTTTCTAAGGGCAGTCCTTTAATTTTTTCATCATATTCAGGTACTTAATCTATCTAAGATTAAAAATCTACATAATCCGAAATTATTATACCATTAACTTATCATATTATTTTAAGTATGGTTCTAACAATATCAGATACATTAACAATGGAATTAATTAAATATTAGATACAAATAGTGTTAGCTTTTAAGTTTTGATTTCTGTATTTCTGTTTCATAATCATTTGGTAATATGCAAATAGTTGAACAGCCTTCTGTGCCTGATACATTGCAACTTTTTGGGTTTAAGGCATGTCGGTTTCCTCGCGATGTTTTTCTTCGCCGTACAAGCGAATGATAAATGCCACATAGAAATTTCATTGGCGCACAGCCGGGCTCTTAACTACGACTTCTTTTTAAAATCAATAGAGAAGTTTTTATTTTAAAGTATTCACAAGTATTAGTCGCACTCAAAAGTGGCACGGCCCAACCTGTTCTCGAGACAGTTCAGGATTGTTATGAACTGTAAAACGATAACCCAAGCAGGCATTGTTTAATCATGGTATTTTTCAAATATCATTCAATTTGAATCAGTAGTTTAAGAATAGTAACTAAAATCAAAGTTTCAAAATTATGTCACTCAATCACTGACTGACTGACACTAAGGCACTTCTAGCAGACATAGCAATTCAAATTTATAATATAATTAGTGTTGAGTGGATAAGTCAAAGAAAAACTAAACTACGTTGTTTTCATGCGATGGCCAAGTCAATCTATTTATTTGAAATATAAAAGATTTTTTAATATTGACATGGTCACTATAAGATGTTGCTAGGCCAATAACTTAAGACAGAAGGTCTTTAAGTAGGGGCTGAATAAATTTACCGATTTGGATATTACATGGATCTCATAACTTAGTACGATAGAGTAAGTGAATTGCGAGACTTGGTTTTTAACAAGTCATCAAATATAGCTATTTGCCACTCCATTATTAAATTATTATAATTTGTTCAGACTACATAGATCGCTGTTATTGATAAAACAATATTGACAATTTGAATATCTTTGAAATGAACTATGTATATGAGTGAACCTCTGAAAATAGTTTGCCGTGTGGTAATTGGTTAAGTAGACAGACGCTTTGTCACAGAAATAATTTATATGGACTGGTGACTTCGTTTGCGTTGAAATATGTATCTTCGTATACACGATATAGTTGATCAGACTGGCTATTGTATGGGACATATTATACGTCCTTTGTAAATAGCCAGTCTGCGGCCTGTGTAAACGTTCAATGTATCTGTACAGTATATATAGTGTATTGCAGAGTTTTGTTTATTTATTTACGTTTTAAGTTGCTAGGCGGCGTTGCGGGGTCGTCCGAGGAACGCGAGTAATCAAATACCGTCTTCTGAACATAGACCACTGACAGAGTAAAAACACAGTGACTATTTACTTTGGTCCGTTTTAACCCGATACCATATCATAAATATCAATAAGGCAAAAACGGGAATATATACTACACATAAACTATAAAAAAACTTTAGAGTTTATCTAAGATTAACAAAAGATTGCCTTAAACGGCTATCAAATTAAATGAATTTATTACAATGACAAATAAAATGTCTTACGCCATAATTTGTACAAACTTTTTATTATAACCCAACCACGATTCATATGATAATTTATTTATTTTCCCCATCATTATCTTGAAGTACCTACTTTTAAATTACCAATCGGAAAGCTGTAGAAAAGAACGATTTCTTATACTGCTAGTTTGAAAAAAATATTTATTATCATTTTAATTACAAATCATATTTGTATGGTATACCGTAATTAGAAAATACGATAATATAGTACGAGTAAAAAGGCATTTGGTTTAGCCAACTGTATTATAGATACTTTATTAGTGATTGATAAAGAAATTTGACGACTATAATGAGTCATAAATAGTTATTAGTCTCACCTCCTGCATATCATTGTCGATTTGTTGTTCCCTACGTTGATTGTCAATAGCGTCCTGCGCCGTGCGATGGATCAATCTCAGGTCGTCCTGTGTAAGGTCGTACGGGAGATTCATTTGTACCGGGCTGCCTTCCATTTGCATCTTCTGCACCTGGTTTTAATATGTAAGGTATAAGATAATAGTTTGTCAGGTTTAATTTGTACAGTTTTTGTTAGTTTTATCGATGTGCTTTTGAGATAGGTTGTAGGAATTATAAAGCTTATAACTAATTGATGTAATATTTGGGAACATATTTTCCTAGCTGGCGAATTTATTCAAATAATAGCTACACACTTTAACAAGGCTATATGTTGGAGCTCAAGAAATAATCAATTTTTATAAACTTATATAAATAAATTGGGAAAAACATAGGTCCAACTTATATTCTACACAGGTTAATGTTAGTTTAAGCCTCAGGCATCGAATATAAATCGTTTAAGTGTGCCAATAACTTAGCTTAAAGTTGTTAGCACTCATTTTATGATCGATTTATTGCTACTATCGTACTCAATTTTCGGTTAAGTAGGTTCGGAAAGCTCGTGCGGAAACTTGCTTTCAAAGTCAATTATCGGCTTAGAAATTTTGAGCAAAAATTTTCTTTATACAAATATTGTGAAATAATGAAACGTTAAAGATTTGGTAATTGCCTACAATGGTCGATATTTTTATGAATATTCCATCAAAAACAATGTAGAAAATATTTTTTCTTAGATTTTTGTGTAACTAAGCTTCAGCCGAGTTAAATTCTTCTTGCTAAAATTGATTTTCTGGATATTAAGTCCCGTGACTAACCCATGTAGGGCAGATAGAACAGACATATTTCTACGACTATTCCAATATTAAGGGATTAAATTACAGCTTGTGATTATGTTTTAAATGGAAAGTTTTCATACCTCAGGTTGTTCTAATTCTTGCGTAGGTGCAGTTTGTGGGACAAATTGATGAAGAACAGCGGGATGCTGAAAGATTAGGTAATATTTATTAAACTAATGTTGTATTTTATACCTGTGAATATTTAATAAAGCATTTGTTCTAATTAATATAGCCTATATTATGTTTGAGAGCTTGTTCATCATAAATTTGAGTACACACTATGTATTGAATTATAAATCTTGTTAACGGAAGATTGAAGAATTTTATCATTTCTTATATTTCATATACTTTACAAAATACTATGAACAAATATACTGTCTTGTTTTTGTTAACTTGATGTGCAATAACATAGAAAATATCTCGAACAATTTAAGAGAATTAAAACTAAATTAATTTTGACGATTTAACTATTAAGGTAAGAACTGTCCTAACACTTCGCGCGGCTAAACTAATGTTAAATGACACAACCAAAGATATTTATGAAGCACATAACTGTAAGTTGTAATGTAAATGCATATCACAAAGACCTTCTTATCTTTTCTTTAATCATTCTCTTAATATAATTATAAATATCGAAGCTGAATTCTATAATTTTCCAGAAACTTCTTGGACAATTTCAGTCAGATTGAATGGATTAAAAGACAATATAAGACAAGGTAGATCATGATGGAACACATCATTTGATAATCGTTTAACATAGCGAGCGAAGTGGCATGAAAACCTTAGCAATTTATAGGTTTATCAAAAATAGGTCAGAAGAGGATGTAAAATCGATAGGCGTGATGTTTGAGGCATTGCTTCACGTTACAGCTCCGCGTCTGCAACGGAATCATTCGAAACTTATCGTTTTTAACTTTAAAACATGGAGGTAATCTAATTACTTTTATAAAACTTTAAATGTTCTACGTACTACTATGGCATCAAATGCCATACAACAAAAAAGTGGAGAACACAGGTTATTCATATTGGTAATAGGAGACTGGTTGAATTGATTGCTAGAAAACCCTTTGTACTAACCCTGCGTTTGTTCGTTTTTGATACGGAAATGTTATTGTGTTTCTACTTGTAAGCTAGAACTTTTGAAGATAACTTAAATTACACGGCTGTACCCTTCGTAAACAAAGGCTAAGAAACATTTTAATTTAATATATTTTGGAAGTTGATTTGATCGTTACTAATTGACTACTAAGCTAATAGACGTCACGCGATATTATTTGTCCTGTTATTAAATGTGCGTATTACTACTGCCATTTTAAATTGATAAGAATTAAATGTATCATTCAATCTATCTTTTATATATATATATATATATATATATTAAATTTGTTTCTTTTTGTGTTTATTCGTTACACACATTCAAATCTTTCCTCTTTATAATATTGGTAAAGATATAGACAAAAATCATTCATATGAAGTCATTTCTTCCTAATATGATATTTTAAAATATTACAACATTTATGTCAAATGCATTAACCAAAACGAACTCTTTATATTTTCGTTGCCTCAATTAAGATACAAAATACGCTTTTAAAATGAAAGTACTAAAGTGGTGGTAATTACTGATGTGGAAGCAGATAATATAACGGGATCCAACGTTTGATTGTCGTTCTATTGTTCCGATATCTGATATGAATTAACGGCTTATGATTAAGTCATATATTTTTGCTGTGTACTTAAATTTCAATTAAGATTTCCAACTGTAAACACGATATGTCCAGTTATTTTTGGAACTACGGTTGATTTAAATTGCGAAAAAAAAATGTGATTATAGTTATATAATAACTATATTAACGAAAGAAGTTATATGTACCTCGCGTACTTGTATTGACATTCGTGTCACTGACATACTTATTATAAAAAAATACATAAAACTATGATGAAGAACTTACCTCGTCTTGGTCTTGTTGCTGGGCCTGTGGGGGTGGGGCGAAATGTCCCATGGACTCTGGTGGTGGGGCCATGTTCTGGGGGGCAGGGACTGCGATCACGCGCATGCCGCGGGGCGCACCCATTTGTTCCTCTGGGTACATACGCTAAAAAGACAATAACATAAGAGTCTCTTAATAATAGATAGTTATTAGTAACCTAAATTCTTCAATCTTAATCCCTTAATAGTTTTCTAACACACCTGTTCATCAAGTAAAAGTGTCGCAGATTTCGAATGGAAATTAGAAAGTGAACCTGTGCTTGCGAATTTACTAGTGCTCAGTAATAGTTTCCACGTACTCGTAGTTCGCTAATCGAAATGGACATTAGACTCCGTGCGCGAATTCATTTGGATACGTTACGTGGCGACACGAAGGTAAACAGTTCCTCCAACCTAAAGGGAGGATACTCGATACTCTAACAACTGACTGGCCGGCCCTAGTTGTTTATATCTTCAAGAAATGATCTTTAGCGGCCGGAAGAAGTATCTAAGCGCGTTTCTGGGTATGACGGCATAGTAGTGACATTCGTTAAAATTAAACTCAAATCAGACATTTAACATTTTATGTTCAATTATATAGCTTTGTTTTAGTAGTGACTATTATCGAATAAATATTAATGTAAAGAAATCTTCTTCATCTTTTAGTCAATTATCAACAAATTACAAACAAATTTACGTTAATACGTGGGAATCGATTAGAAATAATCAGTCATTAGTGGGGAACCCTGACACAGGTATTTTTTACTGTAAAGGGTTCCTAAATCTTACACATTGTAATTCTAGCTGAACCAGTGAACTTTGAATCTACAGATCTTTGTGTCAAAACATAATATTGTTTTTAAAAACAAACTAAAGAGATCGGACCTTATACTACAGCTATGAGACACAAATCTGAAGGCATCTATAAATATATGACAACCAAGTGACAATTTTTTATTACTAAAACGGAAATCGCGTTTTTATTGGAAAATTCAATTGTCGGATTAAAGATTTTTCTTTACTTATTATTTATGTTTCCCATCATTTAAATCTTCCCTGAACCTCCACAAATATTTTAAAATCATAATAACCCAAATCGGTCCAGCCATTGTCGAGTTTTGGCGAGACAAACGAACAGCTAAAATTGTTTTGCTTTGATTATTGTAAAGAATTTTTTTACAGTATCTTTAGTATAAATTACCTCTTGTTGTTCCTGGTTCTGTGGCACTGGTGGTGGTGCGAAGGGGCCCATATTTGCTGACTGCGCTGAAATATTGGGGATGGGGATCACGCGCTGAATGTGGATGCGCATTTCACGGGGTGCGTTCATCTGCTCTTCTGAGGAGTCCCATGGCATCTGTAAAATTGACAGTTATTAGTGGTTGCTTATTGTTTTATGGTAATCAATATTCACTTATAAAAATAAACATATATATATATATATATTAGTTTAGTAGAAATAGTGAATCTATCCGTAATCTACCTTAACCATGACCTATTTTTGGTCTAGTATTAAAGTTTCACTATTCTTGCCCTTATTAGTGTTGAGGTGAGGGCCAGACACAATGATGCCTTTAATTTGTGTAATAATTACCTTTACAAGCTAATAATTTGTAGGTAGTAGTTACCTAATGGATTCGAAGTCTTCGCAATGAATTTAATAAGCGTTTGGAGGAGAGATGATTAACAATGATAAGCCTGAGAGTCGTCAATTAAAAAATGCACTTCAATTAACATTTACTAAAGATTTGAATATTCACTTCGTCCTACGCTTCCTTAAATAGGTTTTAACTAATTGAATGTGTCAGCCGACTCGTACCGTTCTTTATCATAAAAATTAATACCATTACAATGAACATCTCTACGGCCATATATATTCAGTATGTTTAATTATATGCAAATAGGTATTCATCCAGGAACCTGTCGCGATAACAGGAATGATTAGTGTCCACGAGACACTACGAGTTTTACTCTACAAGTTATATGCAAATCCGCATTTAAATACTAAGGGAAAAATAATTTTAAATAAAGAACAAAGGTAAAAATGAATAAAACATGCCCGTTGCAAACGATGGACTTTACGGTAGGCGAATCATGACACGGAATCAATGACCCGCGAGTTAAAAACAAAGCTAAAGCGCCGCGTGCTCGATATAGGTAACTTTTTGTTTACGTTTTAATGACAGGAATACTATTAAAGACCACGCCTATTGTCAACGGTGTCCAATCTGTTCGAAATTTAAAGGTCTCGAACAGACTGGACGCCGAATTTAGTATCCGATAATATTTATAATCTGTTCCAATTCCAATAGCTTG
Source organism: Pieris brassicae (assembly GCF_905147105.1). NCBI lineage: Eukaryota > Metazoa > Arthropoda > Insecta > Lepidoptera > Pieridae > Pieris > Pieris brassicae. Next base: position 5,265,106 of record NC_059669.1, read on the forward strand.
GCAAATAGTTTCCAAATAGATGTGTAGGATTCGCCTTATTTTATGACTAAATAATGTATACCAAAATCTACGTTGTAAACTCATCATTCTGTATTTGGGAGTGATTCTAAATTCCTTAAAAGAAAAATGATGTCTTATATGAAATATATATGTACTTTATTTTTTCCAAATTAGATGACAAAGGGTTGTTAGGCACCCATATTATTATTATTATCATGTCTAAACCGTTATCCTGTAGCCCAATAAGTTATGAGTGACCAATCAAGTTTATTAATATTCAAGCAACAAGTGTTTGATTAATGCGGAACTATTTAATAAAATCACGGAAGAGATGACTCTGTATTGTCCATGTAACCTTACGTTGTTGGTTAGGCATCAGTTATCGCCAATAAATCTACAGCACAGCGCCGTGTAGTTTGGCGGTAGCGGCATGAATTTAAACCTCTAAATGAATTGTTTCCCATTACTATAATACTGTATTGTTCATCAAAGTTCAAGTACAGAAATATATTTAAATACAAAGCATATCAATTTGTATTAATTCAAAACAAGTAATAAGGTTGATATTTCAAATATGATCGTAATTTATCAGCGTGTGATTAGAAAGCGAGTCGCGTTTAGTGGCGCATAGGCCGCTTGTTAATAAAATTGAATATTTTTATTTTCCCAAAAGATTGCACGGATTAAACAATTATTTAAACAATTCCAAGCACCAGCTGGTTTCACGTCATAAGTTTACAACGTAATTAATACTTTTATAATGTTTCCGTGTTTCCGAAATAGTTGCATCCGGTAGTATAACAAAGACCGCATTGATAAATCTGCTTTTAAAATCCGGTGTAGATAAAACACCGTTGCTATATCGAAAGTATGAACAAGGCATATCCGTTCAATATCGCGTCTCATTTACATGTTATATTCATTTAATGTCGCCTAAGGTAATAAATTCAACGTTAATGGGCTATCTACTTTCGTAGATTTCTTTCACTTTATATACGCTTCAATATTTAATATCGAATATTCAGTTTTTTACTTTCTCGTAAATTTTTGTACATCTACACTTCTCTGTCGCAATTTACGTAATCGTCGATTTTTAATGCTTTATAAAAGATGTTTACTTCCTGTATGTTTTCTATGTTCATTTTGAGGGTGACCTCGCATTTTCAGTTCCGTAATATGTGGATTGACTTCAGGCGGTGGTAACAAAGGTGTACGATAATGGAATATTAATTTTGATCTTCATTTAGGAAACACGTTATAATCTTTCATATCAGATATTAGACGAATTATTTCTGAAACTACGTTAAATGCATTTATGCATTAGAATCCTTGAATAAATCGTGTACAAACTTCTGAGCCATAAATGAGCAATTTAAAATGGTCATGCACTGAGTAAATTAAAGTAATGCCTTCAACTGCATGATAAATTGACGAATTTATATATATTTTTATACAAAGGTAATATTTAAAAATTACCTAAGTTTGAATATATGTTGTAATAATAAAATAAACCCAGGAATAAATCTACAGTTATTATTATAATGAGCCTACTCTTTTAATTACATTATATTATTGTGATTTAAATTAAATTTAGAGAATCTCACTGATTTATTATCTGTCGCATTTAAAAACTTTAATCAAAATATAACCTTGAAAAAGGCAATTGAAAACTTTACAATTATAAACAAAACACGGGAGATATCTTCTTGTTTTTAAACTGATTCATTATAAATTATATATTTAAATCTTCGGTTTAAGAAAATGCAATCTTTGCTAACCACACGTGTGATAATTACCTTGCAGCTAAATACTGTAAAGAATAAATGGAACAAGGTTCATAAACACATCAAGAACATCTTTAATATAAATAATATCTTATAATAATACAAAATCGAGGCAGTGTCTGCGATGAAAGTGCGATGGCCTCAAATCACAACTCGCCTAATATTGACCCGTCTGAACAATAACCGACCAAGTTCATGAGCAGCAAAATTGTAAGTACAAAAAAATCTCTTCAAATTGGGAACGTATTATCGATCGCTGGTTATATAAAAAGTAAGGATGGCGCGCGCGGCTCAAACAGTCAACACACACCGCAACATGTACGCGTATCTCGCGCTCCTTGTTGCGCTATCCGCTCAGAGCATCGCTGAGCTTGCGCCGCCGCGAGACCGACTCGGGTACGAGAGAGAAATAGTCTCATCGAGCTATAAACAAACAGCTAAACTACGCGACTTTATACTCAATGAAGAATACATAAATAATCATAAAAGCAAATCAAAACTTATTACGAAATATAGACCGGACGAGGCAGTTGCTGCCGACAACGTTATCTTAGAATCGAATGTGGTCAAGATTGTTAGGCCTAGAAAATTGGAGGCTGGCGAGTTGGTGAGGCAGCGGCGTGGATACAATTTGGAAAATGTTAACGTTCCTGCAAGATATCCATACCTCCCAGTACCGCGGTATAATAGATTTCGCCGTTGGGGCTAGTGGCATGGCAAATGTCAAGGCTGCGATGAAGCTAAGTCAAAACATATTTTTTAATGACGCGGGAAGGTTTCTTGTGCAGTTCTATCGATGAGACTTCTTGAGTGTGTGAGTAGTGTAAGTGGCTGTGATTGAACACTGCAGATGACTGTATAAATGTTCAATTGTCAAACTTTTGACAATGCGATTGCATGAGGTATCATAATGTGTAATTTAAATTTATTTGGAAATTATATAGTACTTAGAACTTGGCCTTTTTATTTATATTATTTACGAAGATTGTTGTGTTAAACGAGTGTCTGGAAATACTGAAGAATATTAATACTTATCTCTTTCTCTAACAATAACACGTCAAACATGCTTATAATTGAGTACTTTTGTATATATCGCAAATTAAATAAGTTTAATTATACACTTACAATTAAAATAATGCATTAATGGAAAAAATATTTTCAACAAACCCAATTAAGCAGTCAACTGCATCGATGTCACGAAGACCACAATACGTGAAAAACTTGTTAAATTACACTCTAATTATACATATACAACATAAATTCCAGCGATAAATAGCAATTATACAACTTGTCACTTGCATCATTTGTGTTATGAGCCTTAGAATATATTTCATTCAAGGTAAACTGCAATATACAAATTATAAATTTAGCCATTACTTGTATAAGATTTATAAATTCTCATATTTTTGTATCGTTTTCGTGGCAATTTTTCTAAAACGCGTTCGACTTTTTACATCATACGTCAAGGCATTCCGGTTTCCTCACGATGTTTTCCTACACCGTACAAGTGAGAGTTTAATATGCACATAGACATAAAATTGGTGTGCAGCCGGAGATCGTACCTAAGACCTTAGGCATAAGCCGCTAATCTAGGACTGGACGCGTACTCGCATAGATTTCATATATGAATTCTTCAACAAATAATATTCTTATTAAAACCAGTAGTGAGATTTGCGTCTTTAATTAATTTTTTCAAGGTTATAATATGTAATCGTAGATAGACACGAGGTGTGTAAGTCCGCAAAATGTTGACTTTAACCCCTATATTAAAAGTGATTTATTTAATTAGAATCTGAATTTCTTATCTATAATTGAAATCATTATAACGTAACTTCCTTCTTATCCCGAGAAGTACCATTGTCAAGGTAATCAACCCGCGACAAAATTATATTTTGATTTCTATATCATACCCATAGCAAAAACCGACCAATTCAAAGTTTTTGTTGCTAGTTTTTCGGCTCGCAAAAACTAGGACGTGATGCGCACTTTAGATGTTTCTATTGTTATTCTATACATCCCAATAAGGCGACTGATATTTTTTAATGATTTTAATCTCAAAAATTGCCAAAACAATGGGAGCGCCAAAAATAAAATTTGACAAGTAAATGACCTCCACTGAGTGCATTAACACTTCAAGTAAACAATAGTAGTGGAATTCTTAACTATGATTAGCTCTGTTGTCAATGTTCACACCTGTCTCTATTATAAACTATGCAAATGTTTGTACCTACCTTACAATACCCATGAGAATTGTCTTTATTAACTTGGTATGTAAAGTCTCGTGACGACGAGTATAGCTAGATAATATTTTTTCTTAAGAAACAGTGTGGGCCTTCCGAAACCTTTAAAACGCCTTGTCTAACAGTTTATAATTGCGTGACTACTTCAAAGGAGGCTTAAAAGTCTTACAAATATATAAACAATAATTTTCACGAATAGACCTTTGGAATGCTTTACAAGAGCCATGATCGCCGAGAGTCGAAATTCTATAGATAATAATAATGTATGAAACTCGTGATTCGAAGACATAAATTATTTAAATTAATACTCCCGTAAGCTAAATATCTTAATTATAATTAATGTCCGTAGTAACGACAAAACAACCACAAATGCATGCATTTTAACAAGCCAGAAATTAAAATTTGTCACTTTTAAGCAAGATAAAATGGAAATGTATGATATCTACATAAATGAAATTATTCTGAATATAATGATCGCAATAATGCAAAATGCATTTAGAATTGAAAATATTAAAAATTCAAGACGCGATCATAGCGCATACCTGAAGCGAGTATTGGAAAAAATAAGTTAAAATTAATTAGGATTCTCATGTAATGCTCCAACGGCTTGCAAAGTCGAGGGCAGTAAATAGGGCGTTTACCTACCGCCCTTCAACTTAAACGCAATTACAATCCCGAGAACATCCAACAAAGAAAAGTGCAAAATTTTAACAATTTATATTAAGTACGTATTCTAAGAAATGTTATTCAAAAACTTTGATTATTAAATTATAATAAAATTATTTATATTCATCTCTTGACTGTAACAAGTTATTTCATTAAAGGAAAAAATCTAATAAGCAATCTGAGAAGTAGATGTTAAAAATAAGATATATTCTTTATATATCTAAATGAAAATATAGATGGAAAATAATGAGGGAAGGCAACGCAAGCATGTCCTAAATATAAAACGTGATAATAAAATTATACTTATATTTGCATACGTGTACCTGACACATCGTTATTACGATTCAAACTACCCCCTAACGGTGTCTCAAGGTTTCATTCGCGTTAATTCGGTCTGTTTTAATTAGGTAAACGATTCATATTAATTGAGGTAGATTTCTTGGATACAATTCTTAGGAAGATAGTATACTACAATCATCCGGTAAAGAGATAACAAAAAAGGAGGATTTAAGCCCGGTCAGGCTTTTCGTAAATTTAGGCCTTAAAAGATGTCTCCATAGTTCTTATTAACCTTAGCCTAACGGAAAAATTAATTGAATAAATATAAATAAGTAGATTATCATCTTCGTGTCTCGGAAATACACTGTCAATATTTCACGCTAAGTCTGTGACTTATCTGAGCAAATATTACACAGATAATATTTGCATATTTCAGAGTAAATCATTCCGTGTTTAAAATAGGCTACATAAAAATGTACACGTTTTAGGATACAACAAATCTATCAAAATTTTATGGACCTTAGATTTTTTTTCATTAATTATTTATAGGTAAGAAAAGTGATAACTTCTTTCTTTCAAAGCAGCTTTCTTGCTGGCTTTCAAAGGAAATACCCAAATACAAGTGGCACACATACGTTCGTATTTAATATGCCTCAATGTCAACAAAGCCTGAGCTAACTTCAAAAGACAGTACAGTTATGTGGTTATTGAAGATGAAATTGCAATTGCCCTACTGACATCTTCATTGTATTGTGTACATCTTGTACCGTTATAAAGCCTCGATATACCAAGGCATACAAGCTACATCTCAAACAAATCTGTGTCAATATATTTTCTTACATTAAGAGATAATTTATTCTGATTTTTTGTACAATATGCAAACAAACAGGAGGCTCATCTGATGATAAATCCATTAGCAGTCACAACACAGTTTCAAGTGCATTGCAAGGCTTTAAAGAATTGGTACGCTCTATACATTAAGTTCTCATCTCGAATTGTTTCAAAAATAACTAGACTAAAAAATCGTCGTATTGTCGTAGACGTCCATAAATAAATAAAAAAAATTATTACAAAAACATACATATGTATATATGTGCTCTTCTATCAGAACACCCTTATACAGTAGCTAAAAGTGTATTGTAGAAATCTGTGACATTCTAGATTACATGTTTAGTAGCAAAAACAATTTCATGTTACTCCCATAAAAATAATTTTAAGTGTAAATACTTGTGCTTAATTCAATACACAACTAAGCGTTTTAAGGCACATTTTACCGCGCACCGCTACTATCTGAAACCAGAGCGGCTGGTTTGTAAGTATTCGACAAGTCTAGAGTAAAAAGTGTTGAGACTTAACGTTAAGTGTGTCTCCTATTTGTCATTTTGGATTTGACATATATGAGTCACACAAAGCGATTAGTATTGACTCTGAACCTTTAAAACGATATATGTATATACATTGATGACGATTAAGTAAACGCGTTTAATTCTTTTGTCTGGAGTGACCATGAGTCATAAATGTGAAGCACTTCCAAACAAAGACATAATATGTTATTTATTATATACGATATACAAAATTAAGAACACTAGATGAACTTAATTTACTATTAGATAAAATTTGCTATTTAGTATTTTTTTAACTAATTGGATTTGTATTGTTATAAACTGTTGACGGAATGACAAAAAAACGGATACAAAATCTAAACAGCCTTCTACGTGAGCTCATTACTCGATTTAAATTTGTCAAACATTACTTACTATAATTATAAATCGTAAGACGTATGAAACATTATTTTAATCGTACTTTGATACATCTTTATTCGCTTTATTGATTAATCTTTTCGTTTTTTTACTGAAAATCTCACCTAATTCATACTTAGACGGAAATTATCTTGTTTTTACTCTATCTGTGTCATAAAAAAAGCTGTCTGTTAATCAATAATATTTTACCCGACCAAAACACTATATACTACGCCGCCTCGTTATTTCCAAATTAAATTGTTGTTTATATTACATCAATATTTCGAGTTAGTTTATTCCCACGTATTTTTTGACAAATTATCTAAACACTCGTGAATAATCAAACTCGTGATACGTTAATTTAAAACCGAACATAGTTAAGAACATAGGATTTGGTACTAATATGTAATGTAAATTAAATGATAAATAGTGTGCAAGTGTAAAATAATGCCCAGAGATCCAATTTAATCAATATTAATTACGTAAATCAATACCATTTGTATTATGCTTACCTAATATACACATATACATAATTCATTGCATTCAACTTTGTATGTTCGATAATTACACTGGTTATAAGTACTTAAATTGCATAATTTTGAGCTTTTTGGATGCGAAAACCGGTGTGAGGACATTGACCTTGCGTACCTGAAATACGTCTTTATACGCAGTTATGTTATAAATAAAACGAAGGTTATTTAGTTAACTTAGTAATATGATGTATTAGTACTATGATGATTGATATAATATGTAATTAGTAAGTGTGAGGTCTCGTTATTCACACATTTTTGCATATCTTAAAAAATTGTCCATATAAGCCAACTAAGTTATCAGTCGTATGGCCCTGACATACGGGATTCTTAGTCATAGAATATGCTAGTGCTCAACCTAACAGGAGGCTCACGTGATGGTAAGTGTTAAATATGGAGACTGCCAGAATGCTCGCCAGTGCGTTGCGGACCTTGGAAGAGCGGTATGTTTCTTCTTTAAGGACCGTAAGTCGTATGTAACACTGTACTATTTTTCCAAATAGTTTTAAGTAATCACTTTCACATTTACAATACATCTCCATAAATTAGTTGCCTACGGAAGTGTTAGTTCGCGCTTGAATTGTATATCCGAGTGTGTAGTATTTGAAGTTAAAGAAGCTTTAGAGCTCCAAAGGTAAACAACATAAAACTCTAGGTCCGTGATCATATAATTAACAATATAGCTAAACCTCATACAATAATCCAAGCAAAAGCACGTTGTTGGACATATTTACCGGTTTTATTTCATTATTTACACATAAATGAAAAATAAAACCTGACTTCGAGTAACGTGATACTTTAATAAATGAAAATTTATATAGAGATGATAGGACTCGATTATTATCTGTAAGATTCACATAATTTACCTTTAATATTAACACATTTCCTTAATGTTTATGAGTATTACCAGAATTAGTATAGAATAGAGAAGAATAGAAATACATTTATTTCCCTGGTTCATATGTTACATTATGTCCACAGGTCGATAGATTATGCCGGCCTGTAGGTGTTTCAGCTACTCACAGTCTACCTATTTTTGTCTTAGAGAAATTAATATATAATATATAAGTGTCGTACAGTGTGTGCTGTGAGTTGAAGAATTAGTAATCAGCACATCATGTCATTCGGAGAATTCACGAAATTCTATTGATCTCATTTTGAGTTCGATTCGATTGTGAATTTCACACAGATTTCTATGCGAATAAATTTATCTCGATTTACTCTATAATTCTCGCTATGGAGCGACTAGTGTTAACCAACTGCTGGAAATGATAGTTGTAGTTCTACAATGGGCATAACCTCCAAACGGATCGAAGAGATCTGAAATATAATTGCTTTTTATTTTTAAATAATTTCTTACTACCTTATAATAGCTGTATTTCATCCACGACGTAATAATACTTTTTCTGGTTTCGGTTCGATTAATGCTATCTGACTTAAAATGAAAGCTGACTCCGTGACCCATGTTGGGGTTACCATAACGCAAAAAAAGTTTGAAAAACTGATTTTACAAATGTTAAATACAAAAATTAATAAAGTTAATAAAAAATATTTTATTTGTTAAACCAAACAGTATATTCAAGTTATTTTATAAATTTTAAATAAAAAATTCAATAACGCTACAAGCCAATATGGCTAGTGGCTTCAGATTGTATATATTTCTTTCAAAATTTTATTTGATTTATATATTTAGACAGGCACAGAGTCTATAAAATAAAATTTTGTCTTTCTCTATAAAATGACGTTTTCAAGTATGGTCATGCATCATACTTGAAAACGGGTGCTACTTGTGTTGACTGGTCGGACTTGAATTCGTGTATGCGGTGATGTTAGTTATTTCGACTATGTATTTGCGTGTTGTTCCCACGAGAACGTAAGTGCGTGCTCCTATTTCACCATACCTCCTGCTGATAGAGGATCTCTGACAACCTGAGACAAATCCTTGTTTTTAATTGTTTTATTATTATTTATTACTTAAGATGTCATGTGGAACATGATGTAATGGAGAGTTTATTGCCAGTTCTTCTGTTCTGCGCCCTTGATTTGAGAACTGGCAGTAAATACAAAATTAGAAGCATTTAATGTATATTTCTTTTTTTTTGACGTTCATAAGTTACCTATATGAATAAATGATTTTTGACTTTGGACTTTAACACAGAAGATCTTTCGTCATATCACCAATTATTGGGTTTAAGACATACCGGTCTCCTCACGATATTTTATTTCAGCGAATATGTTGTGTGTTATTATGTTACTTGCTTAGTAAGATTACATTAGTGCATACCACACCACAGCATCAGGGCTGAGACTTACACGCTTTAGGTACTAGGTCAACGTTTTTTATTAAGGAAGGAGGTTCCTAAAAAGGCACGATCTACTTACGGGTAGCGGGAATGGCGCAGGGTGACGCTGTAGCGGGGCGAATGGGCCTCTGGGTTCTGGAGCCGGAGCTGGCATGGGCTGTCTCTCTGGTTGTGGTCTGATTGGGAGACGGACTGGTCCAGACAATGGGAAGGCGAACACTTGCGATTGCGGGTCAGGGAAAATAGGTGGCATGGGTCTAGAACAAATAAATTTGTTATAAATCTTATAAGTTTATCTATGGCTTAATGATAAAACGTAAGAGGCATACAAGGCGATTCATTTTCGGTTGCAAACTTCAGTAATATGTGCAGTAGGGCAATACTTGAGTCTAAATATAAATTAAAACCGAAACAATTGCGTTTCGTACTTTCTTCTAGTTTTCGCGTTTATCTGATAATTCCAAATACTGAAAGGTATAGTCAGCACAATGCCATTTTTAAAAGATATAAAATATGGAAATTAAAGCTTCAGAATTATAATACTCTAAATAACACACGACAACTATACATCATTCCTCTCTAAGGGCCAAATAAGTACAATAGAATCAGGGTATGAAATATTTACATGCGTTGAGAAATACTCCGTATAAACGACAAGAAACCCAAAGCCCCGGGGATATATCGCCTAGCAACAACTCCTACGTAAAATATATTTTCTATTCAAAATTATACTAGACATAAAAGCTCTACGTACATTCATCAGATAAGTTATATTAAGGAATTTGTTTGAGTCTCGTTTATTCATTAGTCAGTAAACACTTTAAATTATACATAAGATTTCTTTGACAGTTATCAATTTCATTCATTAGCGTAAGTGAACAATAATAGTATTTCACTATAAAAGTAGTTTTTTATACTCAGGCTACTAGGTTGAATATACCTAGTAGCCTATGTATCAAAAAACTCGAAAAAATTGAACGACCTAGGAAAGCAAAGTTTAATAAAGGAATAATGACGCAATGTGTGTAACAATACAAATATACACTTTACAAGTACGCGGTTAAGTGTATATCACTACTATAACATTGTACCCTTTTACCGACAAACCCTTCTTAATATTTGAAATATAAAGATGAATCAGTGGCGCTACAACCTTTTTAGGTCTGGGCCTCAGATGTCTGTATATGTTTCATGATCATTCGAATTCGGAGGCTGATCACACGCCGTCAACTTTTGGTTCTAAGGCAAGCCGGTTTCCTCACAATGTTTTCCTTCACCGTTCGACCGAATGTTAAATGCGCACATAGAAAGAAAGTCCATTGGTGCAGAGCCGGGGATCGAACCTACGACCTCAGGGATGAGATTCGCACGCTGAAGCCAGCAATAAACCAAATTCAGCGGGAATAGGGGTTTAAACAGAACTATAGGTAACATCAGCCAGCATTTACAGCTAGACTACGCAATATTTTTAGTATGGCCGGATGAATGTTTAGTGTCCCAGCCGTATGGCCGGAACGATCGCTTTGCATTTTGCAATCAAAAATACTGCAATATTTCTCAGCCATATTATTGCTGTCTCGCTTTACGGCCTAAGTGCGTCCCTTTTCCATGCTACGTGAAGTTTGCCACGATTCATTCGAGTAGCACTATGTGTTTGTTTTTGTTTATTTTGGTTGTAAGTACTAGCCAAGCCATGTACTCGTATGTAGACCGTGTGAGGACAAAATAATGAGGCATAACAGTATACTGTTGCAGAAATATTGCCGAGATGTACATTTTTCAGCCATCTGCTGTATTAAAATGTTTTTTGTATTTTCGGGATATACTCGGTGATGTGCCCGTGTAGTGAATGTAGCTAGTTCAAAAAAGTTGTTGTTGTTAAACGAGAATAATTTATCGGTTAAAATATCTATATGGGGTATAATATTAAAATTAATTTGAAATTCGCAGTGACCTTGTATACACAAGACACTAACGAAAACGTATTTCTTAGGTACAGTTACAACATAACACACAACTGTGGGTGTAATACACATCGTAAACATATAATGTTTAATTTTTTTATGAGAAAAAATCTTTCTTTCCTCACTTTCTTTTTAATTATTATTTTATTTTATTATACTCATCCCTGTCACGCAGTTGATCAAACATTATATAGAGGCCGATAGCTCCCGTATTCAAAACGGAAAGCGAATGTGTAGTAAAAAATTGTTACCTTTCGTCACCGCCGTGGCAAATGATAGCGACACGTTCAGCTTGAGCAGCTCGTGGGGCGAAGGCTCCGAGGATGTTGAAGGGGAAGCGCCTTTCCATTGGCTCCTCGTGACGCCTCTCAACTACGCAGTTCATGCGCCCTCTGTGAAAGAAACATTATATATTTTGTATACTATAATATAAAAAGAAAATAAAGTACTGTTTATGGTTGACTTACTGGTATTATAATATTGGTATATATTATATTGTGGGCGCTGATATCATAATAAAACATTTATAACACCGATTAAACAATCACCTTCTAATATCTATTGTAAATTAATGACAATAGCCATTGTTTTGGTCATATGTGATTTATACTAAAATATTAACGGAATTCATAAAACCGCTAATGAAATCATTGGAAATACATATACAAAAATATTTCGAATAGATAAATAGAAGAGATAGCTCTTCTATTTATCTATTCGAAAGTTTAAAATAATCATACAGTTAAAAATCTTCCCAATATCAGAAGAATGTCATACGTTTGCATATAAAATGCATTATAAATATTTTCGTATAACTTAATTCGAATAGATTCAATTATAAATACGAGACAAACTTTATTGAAGAAAAAAATACTTTTAACTCGACATCGTTCTAAGAAACCTTGATTTTTACCTTTTATAATATTGCACAAGCCTTGGGTCGTGCCGTTTACTGCAAGTTAAGGCCATGCAACTATTACTAAACATTTTTTTGCATCTTATGTATATTTTTATTCAACTAAAATGAATAAGATCCCTTCATCTAACTTTTACCAAAGTAAGTAAAAACTCTTGTATGCTAAGCCTATATTGCATGGGCTATTTTCATTTTAGCTATTGAACGATTTTCATTTGTTTTCGTTTTACGACGTACGCGTACGTATCAGTTAATATGAGATTTATAGTTCACGCTAAGCCTAGACTCTGAATTTTACCCTGAGGCTAGGTTTAAGGAAATATAGTATCTCCTGAAGCATAGTTTTGATATGACCTTGTAATAGTATCAACCAATAAGATCGTACTGCTTCTTTATACGCCGGAAAGACAATTTAAGTCTTACAGCGTTATGGCCATGAACTTTGTTATTACTTTATCCTAAGTGACTGTTTGTTTACCCCCGTCCCAAACAAATAATTCACGTGTCTACACAACTTACTTTTGGTTGTTGGCGAGGAAAGCTCCAGCAAGCTCGTCCAAATCGAACTGAATCGGTAACTTGAAGAGTGGCCTGATGAGGTCATCGTCATCATCTTCACCTGAGCTATCTGACTCCGAGCTTTCATCACTTTCCGGCTTCGAGTTGTCATCGTCAATTTTCTGTAAAACACGACGTTTTCTATTATATTGCGTATTTTACAAGGAAGTTTGATAGATTCGTTCAGTGGGTATCTTTGTAGTAACCGGATTAGTATTTAATACGACATAATCAAATAGTAATAATAGTGTCTCGTATCAAAGCGTGTGATTGTCAACCATGCCCATGTCCGTTTTAGTGCCCCAACTTCTTTCTTTGTGAAGAAAAACATCGTGAAAATCTCGGCTCAAAGATCAACGTGTGTCAAGCATAGAAGGATGATGACGTAAATAAAGAAAAATGGAAGTTTATAAATTCAAATAAAAACAAATTTCAAGTGACTTTCTTCATTATTTACATATTATATAGGCAGGCTATCTAACCATTAAATTGATTATTTATTTCTATATTGAATTACAAATAACATAGGCGATTAGTCTTTCACAAAATTTCTAACATACTGTTTAATACATTCATTTCGTAAGTACTGTCTGACATGCATGTGCAGTTTGAGAAAACTAAAATATGTTGCAAGTGAAAGGTCGTCATTAAACTGTTGCGTGACTCTAACGATCTACGAAATACAGTAATGCACCCACATAGGTCTGTAATGCCAAAATCACACCGTTTCATGGAGTTATATACGCCTTAGACACTCTCAGGCAACACAATGGTCTGTAATTTGGTAAACTTATATATTGTTACACTGAAGTGTGCAAACCATAATTTTACAATAATTTGAATTTATTTAACAAAATAAAGAAAGGCTTAATTCTGTATTCCAAGATCAGGCCCGCTTTTATATATACCAATGACACTACAACCTATTTAGGTATGGGCTTCAGATTTCTGTATCTGTTCTAGAATCATTTCTAATAAGCAAATACATAGGTTTGTAGGTTCAACCTATTTTACCCGACCCACACCGTCGAATGTTTTGGGTCTAAGGCATGCCGGTTTCCTCAAGACGTTTTCCTTCACGGTACCAGTGAGTGTGAATGTCCATTGGGTTGGAGTGTTGATAGAGCAGTGTTTCTTTGTGAGACGCACAAAGAGGCCAACTCTGTTCTATCCACGACCGATTTTACTCTCTCTCTCTCTAATCATTAGCCACGAATTATAGTTGTGATAGTTATTATCAGCTCGACCTTCACCTTATGAGTTTAAAAATCGAATTAAGCAAACGTTTTGCTTTTACTTTAAAAAACTATAGAGCTAGAAAGATTTCTGCTAACATTAGATATTTAAAAAAAATAACAATTTATGGCTGCCACTATTAAGAGTATGTCTTCATAATAACAAAAAAATAATGATCTAGGAAAATTATGTATGAACATTGGAAATATTTCGTTCTGTGCTGTTTACTTGGCACAATGCATTCGGACATCCTGTAAGAGACAATGCGCTCGCGCACTATTGTTCTACTGCCCTCTACTTGTAAATATTGTAACTTGCATTGCTTTATGAATGTATAGTTTATCGGTGAGAAATTAATCAATAAACCTTTAAAGTAAAAGGAATAATGGTTGGGCTATGTCAAACAGTCAAGCAAAATAGGTTTTAATAATACTGTTTAATACTGGCCAAAAATATTAAAAAAAAGTAAATTGATACCATGCACAAATCGGTAACTTTCACAAACAATCCAATATCAAGGTGTCAAGTTGCAACGATTGCAAAAGAGAAAGCTTTAGGAAGTTCACGTGTATGTTGAAGTCATTGTAGGGGTGTCTCTCCCTAAATCGCTGACTTAATACCACAAATAACTGCTTCGTATATATAATGTATATAATTTAATAAAGTAAACTTCTATGTTATGATCATAGGATAGGATAGGTCAGCAATTGGCGTTTGACATACATAAAACATAAACGAATTTTTGCATTATATTTGTGACATTAATAAAATTTGAATATAATCATAACAAATTATATTTTTAGTAAAAATGAAATTTTCCTATGCATTATCGACATATTTTAACGACACATACCTAACTTATCTGCTGTTAAGTTTTTTTTATGACGGTCAAACCGTTGTAAAGGCGGTAAATAAGTCCTTACGTACTTAGTTCTAAGTGTATTAGAGTAGGATACAAATTGTGAGATATATTATATTAATATAAATGCATAAATTTCTTAAAAGTACATTAGCTATAAAACTGAATTTGTAACTTGACAACCCTCGACTCATATGCAGCGCCATACATCGCGTGCATTTATATCGACCAAATATCAATATTGTATTGCATTTACATAACACAGTCATGTAACAAGCAACACGTTTCCGTAATCCCAATATAGAGGTAAAGGTGGATCTAATATATAAGTGCTACGAATATGGACGGTAAAAATTTTGAAATACGTCGCCCGTATTGGCGGTTGTCACCTCCAACCACTTCCACGCGCGGGAAACAGTTCTTTAAAAAAAAACAAAATAAATCTAACTTAACCTAATAAAAGATAATAGGTTTTTTGGACAGCTCCCGCGCTATGGGAAATGCAGCCCCTCCACCCTTGCGTACCAAAGCACAGCCAGACAAAATTACTTGGAGGAGTTCCAATCAAGGTCCCCAAAGATACCTACATAATCAGTATCATGAAATTCAGGTGACATGTTTCTAAATCCAACTCGTATCTTAATTTTAATTTTGAGATAAAGAAAACTTACAAGTAAATTATTAATTCCTAGTTCGTACTGATTTTAGTCGTGAATAGGACACATCATGTCATATGTCAGAGTCAAATGTCAGACAGACATTTTGTAAACGGCTTTGGTCGATGGTACACAGCCTGTCAAGTATAACATGGCGTGTTAGTGACGTTCTCGTGAGTTTACGAGCCCTACAGAAATGGAGAACTCATAGTTATGTATTACAATTTTTCATGATTTTGTAAAGCTTTCTAATACAGTCTTTGAAGGTTGTGTTTTTTGACTTAAAGCTAATCGATGCTAAACTTTGTGAATCTAAATTTGTCAAATTAGTTGCTTTCTTTAACACGCCAACTTGGCAGAAAGAAATAAGTTTACCCCACTAAATTTATCAAATAAAATTTATCATACTCAAGGTGTCCTGAAAATCGCTACGGAACAACATAATTTTTATGAAACAAATATATAAAAAACATCCTTCAACAACTTGACCGTGAATTTTATTATAAACATTTACTATAAAGCTTAAGAGTTCTATTGATTGGTTGGTTGCACTTACTATTATCTCAGGAAGCAAATTTAAAATATTTTTGTGCTTAATAGACTTAAGATGGATAAGTCCATTTATCGAAGGTAGTACCAGCATAGGATCTCGCTTTATGAATGAAAAAATAATTAAGAAAAAATACTGTTTAGATAAAAAAAAACATTTGATCTGAGTGAGTTTTATTTATATATTTAAAAAAGTGAATTACGAATAGATATGTATAGTTTTAGATATAATTATGTGTTAACCGTGAGGTGAACGCTAGAACCGTGCTGCTATATATATTTAAAAAATCATTTATTTACAAAGAAAGTGGTACATACAGGTTCATTAATTATACAAAAAACCGCACCGTCAATTATACTTTGACTTAACGCAGGAAAATATATAATAATAAAATTAATAATAACCCTTTGTTTGCACGAATATAGTATGTACAATGATACAAAAATGATTCGTTATTATTTTATTCGCATGCCGTGCAAATTTTATTCGCATGCCTTGCAAAGTCCTAAATAATCGTCATATTAAATTAATTATTACAATATTGTATAATTACATAAGACCGCCATCTATACTTCTATCTGTTTTTGTGATATAATAATATTTCGTCTAATATGGCGCCATATATCCTTAATTCTTTAAGACTACCTTGAATATGAACAGAATACCATATGCAACAAACCGGTCTAATGCATTAGAAAGACACGACACAAGATTTATGATTAAACAAAAAAATATCGTCGTTTTAAGTGCTCCTTTAACGTTTGGCGATTAGTCAAGAGTTATTCCGTTTTAAGACATGGCTTTAATGGTACTTTCACACGGACACGTAACCTGTTACTTACAATGTAACACTAAATTTTCATATTAAGGTTTCATATATACTTCATTGGATTTCAAATTAGGAAAAGCGTAGAAAATAATTCACAATGATAAAAAAATGTGGATAGAAGATATAGAAGCGTTAGCGGAAGCGAATGTGGAAAGATCCAGAAATGGATACATAAATTTTGTAAATGCTGGCGAGACCCACTCGTGAAGGGGTTCCGATCAATGGTACTGAAGGAAGATTGGATATCGAGTAACAACGAAAAAATGTATGATATAACAACTCTAAGCTATATTGACAACATTTGTAAAGATTGGTAATAAACGGTATTATTATTATAATCATCGATACCTTGTTGAATTGTTTATATTAACAAGAGGCAAACGGGCTGGAGGCTTACCTTTTGTTAAGTGGTACCCTCGCTGCCCATGGACTCTGACACTGCCAGAAAACTCACCAATGTGTTCCAGAGTTTTAAGAATTAGTAGTACATATATTTGTATAACATTTCAATATAACTTTCATTTACACGAATACTATCTTCAAGTGTTCTTGCACAATCAGCGAGAGACGTTGCCCAAGAGAATGTTTAAATTGTAGTATATAAAAATAATATAAAGAAGTTCTATGTAAACTTTATTAAGTTACTTAGATCGTATAACGGAGAGCATTTTAAACTTGCTTAAAATAACCTCCATCTTAGAACAATCGAGAAACGCAACAACTGTTTTGCTTTATAACTGCGAAATCATTGTTTATTTTGATTTTGCGTAAAAATTCTGACGTTTAATTTGACCTTCACGGTTACCTGAATTCAAATTCAACCAACTAAAGGTATAAACGAAATCATAATAATTACAGTAAGTTAAATATTTAAATCCCTCAATGTTTCGTAGTGTATCTTCTATACATAAAATCAACTCATTTTCATCCGAGATATTAAACAAAAATAAGTATTCTTTTATTCGTCAAATAAACCAAGTCAAAGGTGTGTTTTTATTCTTAATAGTATCAATAGTAATCAAGTGGGTAATTTGGAATTTTGACACCTTGACACATTGTAGATTTTTAGTAGTAAGGCATGCCGGTATTCCGATGTTTTCCGTCACCGCACGAGCGTGTGTTTATTGTGTGATGGAAAAGTCCATTTGCGCCGTGATTTGTATACAATACCTGGTTTGAGATGCGCATGCTCAAGGCCAATATTGCTAACTACCGCTTTAAATTTATTTTGGCATCAGTATAATAAATTTACCTGTAACTTGTCTTCATCGAATTTCGACTCCGCCTGGTTGAGAGGGTCCTCCTTCAGCAAACTGTCTGGAGATGGTACTGCTGTGTTCTGCTGTGGTGGTGCAGTCGTTGATGATGGCGTTAGAGGAGGTGCCGCATGCAACGCGTGAGCGTTACCTATGGGCAAGGGTTCATCCTGCAAAAAACCATACATATAATCATCATATAACAAATTACTATAAAAATAGTGTTTTTAAAGACAATATTAAATATAATTTCTTCTTTCATACGATGCATATATCAAACGTAAACCACCAGCTATGGCCAAAAATCAAAATAGCATTTATTCTTGTAAGTAACTCAAACGTACGATGTACGTATGAACATCATTAAAAAATAATTCTTCTAAATTTAAATTTATTGCCAGAACCTAAATAGCAGAATGGATAAGAAGGACTGGAAATAAACTCTCTGTCACTCTTTTAAACCGACCCATATAGGTTTTTACAAAATCTTGAAAGCACATTCAACCACATATAAAAACAGTTGTTTCTTGAAATTAAAAATTTTGATAGTCAATCTATTTCTCGAATTAAAAATAACTATCACTATAATTATCTATATGTATGTCAGAAAAAAACACAACAACAACTGTATCTTCAGTATCAGTTACGTACCAGCACCAAATAATAAACAAAAGATTTTCCTGGAATATGATTTTTAAAATGTATACAGTAAAATAAGTGTTAATAGATGTTATTTGCACGGCAAAGTCAATTGAGGAAAAACCAGATCTAAAGATATCAACTAAAGATTTTTAAAATTAGAAAAATATCATTTTATTTGCTATTGTTCATGAAAAAGAAAGAAATAACAATTAAATTGATCTTGAGAATATCTGTGTTCGAAATGCGTGTTTCTTAGAACTTTTTAATAATTCATAACCACCCACGACCTATTACTTTCGAGTCTATTTACATGAGGAGATTTCCATTGAAAGTAGTAGGTAAATTGTTTATTATTTATATTACAAATCATTTTCTAGATGCCAATTAAATACTTGGCAAATATTTTGGGTAATAAATCTAAGATTTAGAACCGAAGTTTCGAAACTAAGCTAAATATGACTTCCGTTTGTCAAAAACGTAAAGGATAACTTGCATGAAATATTTATCAAACTTATGTTTGAATTTTATTACTGATCGTTTAGAACGTTTTATGTAAGATAATAGTTTTATATACAAATACTAAATCGTATAGAAGCCTTCAAAGACACATTTACATGGTACAAAATATAACGTAATGTCAAAACATTACATGTATTACATGAACATTCATCTAGTTCTCAAATGAACAACCATCTAAAAGCCCTGATAAATATTATGAGCGTAAGGTTTATTTAAATTATATGCACATATAAAAAACCAAGGTTATACCGGTACATACACGTTATACATATTAAGGATTTCCATTGTACATAGGTATTTTACATCTTGCTTATTTGTAAATCACGCCCGTATCACCGGTGCGTCAACGTGGCAAATATAGAAACATCCAATATGCAAATACAATTACACTGTTCTGGTTTCTCATTTATACTTAATATATATTATGGTAAAACGTCTAATTAAACTTCTTTGTATTATCTTTTGGCATTGAAAAAGGTCTCATAATAAACACTTATTATAGATCTGATTGCTGTGAACGTTTTTATTATCGTGTCATTGAAATGGTTAGCTTATTCAACTCTTAATAGCGTTCAAACTCCGGTTGTGGATTTCTCTTATATGTGGGCAACTAACAGTTGGTTTGTATGGTGAAGGCATACACGGTGTCTACCGGAATGTCTTAGCCTAAATCTGATCCTTGAGTCATCAGTAATATAAGCAACTACGTACAACAAAGTAGATCGTAATTCATATTTTTGACGTCATAAGCGTCCTGGAACGTAACCTCGCCAAATATGTTGTGGAAGACATACTATGTACTAGTAACAACTTAAATATGTATAGATATACAGATAATTCTTGAAATAGGAAGTTTTCAAGGCATTTATTGATTAAAAACCTTGATTGGTTACAAATTTAGCATGAATTCGCCATTTCAGCAAATAAGAAGCAGCCAGCCGAGAAATGCCTGAGACCGCAACCGATAGAAAACGTCGATTACGTCGGCAATTGTCGCATTGTACATACACTTTTACTGCTTTTACGAAACTAAACGTTACTATTTTTTTGCTAACATTGCGTGATAATAAGGAAACAGCGACAAAACAATAAAATTATCGATTGTCAACGAATTATACTTACAGATAGACAATACAGTACGACAATAAGGAAAGTTAACCTTTTACGATGGTGCTTTACGGAAAGTTCTTTTGTTTTATACAAAGACTTGTGAGTACTAAAGCGATTCCGAGGCATAAGAATGTTAAAGACGCTACTCAAATATTTATCCAGCCAGTCCTCTTGAACGTTATATAGCTTTTATGAAAGTTTAACCGCCTTATACTTAATTAAAATTATATTCGTTTATTTCATAAATAATAAACGTATCAAAAAATTAGATGTTTACTATTCGAGTGCAAACAGTTTTTGTGTTTGATTAACTTCTATTTTATTGGTCGTATTAAGAACTTATATGATATTTTCGTTCTTAGGCTACATTAGCTTACAAGTTCGGTACGTCAGTTACAGAATGACAAATTACATTTTCGAAAATGTCACGCAAATGTTCGCGAGGTCAATAATTACATGGCATTGTTGTTAATGCAGTGTTACGTATGTGGGTGGCACGCGGGTGGTGGGACAGAATTACTGTGATGAACGCCCGTAGAAAATCGTTTGTTTCCGCCAACTAAAAGTACTCATTGTTCAAATTAATACCTAAAGTGACCTAAACTCACGATAACATTCTAGAATAATAAACAAACGAAAACGTCACATAACTTCAACATAAACACGATCATTTTTAAGAGTTTTGGTTGTTATTTAGGATAAAAACTGAAGTGAAATGTTTATGTCACGCACTATCATTTAATATGTACAATATTACAGTGAAATTGCAAGTTAATATTTACATAACTAGCGTAGTGAATTATTTTAACGTATTTTTTTCGATCTAGATTGTTAGTTATCATTTAAAGTATAACCAAAAATTACTTAAAATTACTTGACAGGTAAAAAGTAACGCTCATCTATTTCCCTCATAATGGAAACAATAGTGTCAAGACGAGACGAGACTCTTTAGTTAAAACAGTATAATTATTGATTTCGTTTTTTATGAATGTAATAAAAATTTAAAAATAAAAGTTAGCAAAATGGCATTACCATACTTGAATATTATACGGAGTAAATTGTTTTATTATAATATTCCAACTATGGTTGCCATCTGTCCTTTAAAAACGCTGATTTAAACAAAATCAGTTACGGTAACGGTTCATAACCTTTGTTTTTCATTCCAAACTTAAACATTTCAGCTAAAATAACAATGATTTATATGACCGAACCTTTTTACATATGCAAAAATGAAAGCAAAAGAGAAAGTAGGAATGATAAACAGCTATTCATCAGGACTTAGTGTCAGTGAACAGTGATTTTATCTGATCTCAATTTCAAAAATGGAATACAATAAACAAGTGATATGTTTTATATTTATTTAATAGAACGAAAGCTGAGTCTATAGGAAAAACAATCTAGTGTTAAAAATGAATTGCTGTTCGTTTATCGTGCAAAACTCGAAGACCGCTGGGCCGATGTAGTTAATTATCATCTTGAAATATTTGTGGAAGTTTAGGAAAGAATTAAACCATGGAAAACATAATAACGACATTTAAATTTTACAATAAAATCTGTTCCTGGAAAATATATTTGATGTATTTTGTCACTTGGTCGTCATATACTTATTTCCTTCAGAAATTTGTGTTTCATAGCTGTAAAACGGTTCGATCCCTTTGATCTGTTTTAATAACTTTTTACTAATTTTTGTTACATCGCAGTAGGTATTACGAAGTTCACGGGGTCATCTAGTGTAAAATAAATAATGAATTAGTCAAAATATAAACTATATCGACCTTCGATAATCCCAAGTAACCCAGAATGAAATGCCTGCCTATAAAACACAACGTGTAATACGTATACGCCTCATACGTATCATAAAGTTTATTTCATTAATTATAAATAGAATTAGGATAACAAAAAAGTGTTGATTAAGTATTAAGGTTTAATAAACCTATTATTAATGACCTTATGATATTTAAAATATTATTTAATTGACGCCGTATGAAAGCAGTAAACAATCATTACATTAGAAAGGCACATAATATTCATGTTCGTTTATTATGTTTAAGGTGCATCCGCGACCTGGGGTCATTGACCGGTTGCAACTTTCGCTTCACTGACGTAATCAACTAGGTAATCCTCGGAGCGTATAATGTCAAAGGTGGCTAGTTCTTTAAGCTTTTTGCGTGTTTATTTAATTTCATTATTTGTGTAAAGAGAGATTTCCTAAATAATTTAATTATTTTATAACAATGTAACATGAAACATATACAAGAGTTAAATGTAAAGTCCCGTAATTCCTAAATTACAACGAATAATAAATAAGTAGTTAAACAAATCCTTCTATCTTGTCATCATCATCAATATTTATTTCAGAAAATTCTTGCTTACGAAATATAGTTTTACTGTGCAAATTAATCCTAGTAGTATCCTAAATAATTGTTTTGGGTTTGACGGATATAGACAAATAAGATATTAACGTGAATATCTTTATTATGCTCTAGAGGATTTAAAGAAACCTTACTAAATTACCAATTGCAATATATAATAAGAACAACTTTGTTGTTTGCTTGGTCACGTTAATCTCAAGAAATACATGTTCCATTTGAGTTTCATAGTCCGTTTATATCAAACAGTAACAAATACAATAGATATGGTTTAAATATAATAGGTATAACAAAACACAACTTAACCAGTTGTCATTCCCTTGCCACAGTCTAAGAATCAATATAATAAGTCATGTCTTGTATTGTAGATTAGTTAGTGACCTCATCTTGATTTGCATTAAAGCTATTTTTATTATATTCTTAATCAGTACATGTTAACCTTATAATATGTAACTACTTGACGTTGACATAATAAATTTTATTATATGTGAAGCCATTAAAAATAGATGACATTCGATTTGATGACATTCTCTTTTGGTTGTTTTAAGTCAGTTAAAAAAGAAGAAGAATTAACGCATATTATATTATTATGCTGAAGAAATAGAATGTTCGTTTATTTGGTTAAACGCGCTAATTTGATTTGAATTTTATTTTCAGAATCAATTATGTATAATAAGGCTAACAAAACCTTCACAACACAGTAGGGAATTGTTTAAAAATTGAACCATGCTTATATTTCTCAACAGTTATCTTCGAGGTTCATTAAGATGGCTGTGTTAGAGTTAGAAACGCAAGCGCAACTTTGCGTAACATGAAGATTCAAGGTGATCCGGTACGCGACGTGTCTCGTCGTGGTACCGCGGACTTTAAGATCCACATAAGATATTCTTGATAGTAATTAATGTACATTATACCAAATACGAATCATTATACCGAAATTAATGAACATTATTAACCCAAAAAATTAACCAGCTCGTTTGTGGTTTAGAAAATATATAACTGCGCATTTTTATACAGCTAAAATGCGTTGGATTGATATCGACTATTGCAAATTCAAATTTACAAAGCAACATTAGTCACACGATTTAAAAATATTTTCCATTCCATGCATTGAGTGTTCTTATTTATCAAGGTTCCATAAATTTTAGATAAAAGCTGAAAGTAACAGCTCAATAGAGTGACTTGTTAGTATTCTAAAGTAGCAATAAACACAATAAATCAGAGAGAGAGTAATGAAAGGACGTTATTGACCGGCACCAAATCCGTCATCCACCAGTAAATTGCAGTGGAATTTAAAGTAAATAGTCGAACATTCTAGTCACGAACAACACCCGGGAACAAACTGAGACGTCTAAAGAGAATTAACTACGATCTTGCTAAGAGTAACTTTCATGCACTTATTACATTGATGTACAAGAAACACAACCAGCATTCTCTCGATACTAACTAGCAATTTTAATATAATAAGCAATAAGGTGATCACGACCTAAAATCGTCTAAGTTGGGGCGGCGATATGACGCCATACATCAATTAAGGGGCTTCAGCTGTGCCTATAACTATCCGCGCTTGCTACGACAATTATAACCTATTCATTCATATTTTTAAGCGTTAATGGTTAGTATGAAATGCTAAAACGGTGTCACCGTGTCACCAATAGTTGGTAACTGTAAACAACCATTATCTAGAAACAAAACAAAACAATAGCGCTTGTGTATTGTTCAATTCACACATTCGTATGGACATCACGAAAAAGTACCGGCTCTCTGCACAGAAAAGAATATAAAAGACTTATGAATCATGAGAACTCAATACTAATAATTACTATTATTTTCTCAGTTAATATGGTTTTTACATTAATCGAAAATTTATAAAAGATAATTTGATTTTAATACACCGGTAATCGAACTCATGCAATCGCAATTTTTTTTTAAACCGTATATTATAAATTGGATCATAACGGTCTACTAGACTTTATTGTATACTATTAAACTATCTAACTTCTAAAATGAGTAATTTATTGATAATTTAATGTAATAGCAGCTTCTTGTTAATAGGTATTCAATTATATCTTCACAAAGGCATCAAGTAAGCTCTGCCACTAATTAGTTGAAAATTCTTCAAAGTAACCTAAGAACACAAAGCTCGTATACCCGTTTTACTGAATTTATGAACTTTAACTAAGTACTAAGTAAACTCTATGAGTAAGCAATATTTGTGTTATAAACCGACTTTTCAAGTGAAAATATAACAATTTTGTCAAAAATTAAAATCATTAAATTAATAAAATATTTTGTAAAAAGCAAGGCTCATGTATTCGGCATGTGTTCAGTATGTAAGGAAAAGAATGAAGACGTAGATAAAAAAAAGTGAAAGCCAAACAAATGTTAAAGAAAAATAAAATTCTAATAAATAGCAAAGCCGAGTATTTATTTATCGAGTAACTTGTACCGTGACAACTCTTTAAGCGCTAATTTCTCACCTACGTAGAAAATTCCCGATTCATGCACTAAAATTATTATAAATTTATAGAAATTTACTTACCGCAAGTAATCCATCGTTTCCATATGACCTTCCTTCTAGAGCCAGCTCTTTATCAAGCATAGCATCCAATTGCTCGAGTTGGTGGCAAGAGGCGCGCGCAGAGATCCAACTCGAAGCCAGAATAAATGATCCCAATATGAAGGATGATGCCACCACTGTTAGGGCAGCTATTCTCGCGATTTGTACCGCTGACGATACCCTTTGACGGTATGCCTGCGGATCACAATTATTCATGACTTACATATCAATAGAAATATTTATATTCAATCTTTTTTGTCTATAACGACCTGAATATTCTTTTCCAGGAAAACTTGACCGATTAAGCCGTTCACTAAAAGAGAACTAGTTAATCATAAAAATACAACAAAGTGATAGTAATAAGAATATTCCATATTTTATTGAATTAAGAAAATAAAATATTTAAATAAATTAATAAAACCTGAGACGCCTACGCACTTAATCAATTACTAAAGAGCAGCAGAGGAAGTAAACTATTTTTCGTGTTATATCATGTTTTTAGCCGTCTCTCGTTATTAACGCCTTCCTTAATCTAGGATAAACCATTAATATTATCATAATAATATAGAAATTAACTATGAAATGTTTAAAAATAAAATGAGAAACACCCATACCTCGAGGGTAAGTTTATTATTGGTTTAAAGATGACAAGCACGAGTTTCATCTTACAACGATGAGATCAGTGAAAACAAACATATTAAGTGAAAGTGGTTCATAAGTGCATTGGAGTTTCTTTAAAGGGAAACCGTTTCAGTCCCCGCAACTTTTAACTAATATCGCCCACTATCTCCGCAAACCCGTAGCTAACATCGATTTTCACAATAAATGGAAACCATTTGTGCCGCTTCCGGTTCGGTGAACGTTGAAATAATATTATCCAACTCTTATTAACGTATTACAGCACGATAGCTGAAGTAAAAATAAAAGTTACTGTCGATTCGAAAATTTATTACGATTATGTCTGAATGTATTTAAATTCACATACATATAAAGTTTGTAGATATATTAAGATGTCACAATACACGATGAATACACCCTTCAGTACTTCCGCGTTAGCACAGCCGTGCAAACGCAAAACCGAGATTATTATCCATAACAAGTTTTATAACTAGGTACATGGAGAGGAGCGCTTTCTAACAATATTGTTTGATGAAATAAACATGACATGTTAGTGTAATATTCTTTGCATACCCTCACACTTCCAAAGCATTTCATAACCATATACTTCGAACGTTGGAGTTACCTCGTAATATTTCAGTTTATTGCACATGCAACGTAATATACTCTCTATAAAGACTCTAGAGAAGCCTGCTTATTAAATAAGGAAAGTATATGGTCTCACTTTAAATAGAACATGATAGATTACAATGAATTAAATTATTGCGCTTTATGGCATTCTACAAAAGCCAATAATAAAGTTAGAGAAACCTCAGCTCCACTACACTTATTTCTGGTACAAAATTACGTAGCTAACTTTTTAGTTTGTTGCGCGGATATTGCAATCTAAGAGATCGGTTCCACTTATGTAATTCTTTAATGGATTTGTTACATTTTTCAAAATAAAAACATTTAGTCAGAAGCAAACATAAGAAAAATACTTGTATCTTACATTGTCATACTGTATGCAAACAATAGTTTTCATGTTACTAAAAGTAGAATCAGTGACGCAATCATCATTGTGTCCACTTCGACAAGCAGTCCATAACGATTTCACTTCGCTGTGTTTATGTCGCTGTTTTTTCTTGATTGGTTTTACCCACAAGCAATGACATTATAATTTGTATTATTATATAAAATTATCTATAGAAAAGAATTGTACATATTTGTCTGTAATTATCTATGAACAAAATAATTATGTACCTACCTATTAGATCTAAGATTATGACGCGACGATTCAACTTTTTCTATAAACACCAGCAAAACTTTCATGTAATAAAGAATTGAGAAATTTTATAAATATTGTTCTAAAAGCATCTATTAGGCGTTCACATTTTTTTGCCGAATAACTTGGTAATTATGTACTAATTAAAAAACCATTAATAATTTAAAATTAAGCGACAATTTAAGTAATTGTATTGTACGTAATTGAAAATAAATAGGCCCCTTACCGAAGACTTTCATAACATAATATGTGGTCTTGATTGACACTTATGAAAAAGGTGTGGAAAACATTGAAATTTTAAGTTTTCCTACCAAACGGACTCGCGTGATAAATGATAATTACATAATCTTAACTAATGATGGGTCAGAACAATAGAACAATGAAATTCCCACATTTAAACACATATCTCATAGTTATTCTCAGAAATAAAGTAAGATACCTAAGCCTTATATTTACAGAGTTTTGTACTGTTTATAGCAAACATCGTTATATATTTCTTATATTATTTGAAAGAAAACCTTTCTCGAATATTGATTTTTACGCAATAGGTTACGTTTTACGGAAATAGACAAATTTACAGAGATATAGTAAAAAGGAAATCTTTAAGTATTAAAATTTTGAACTTAGACTATCCTACAAAGTTATTTTATTCTAAATTAAATTTCTTTCTTTGAAATATCGCACTTAATTATATATTTCATAACCGCAATACATACAAATCAGAGGTATACGGGAGGATCAAAGGATGTTATTCTACAGATACATTTAGACGGCACAGATCATCTTCGTTTAATGTTATTATGTAACAATAAAATGTACTCGTGACAATGTAAATAAAAACAGAATAAAGGCATAGACAATGAAAGCAAATATTTTCACAAAGAGTTAACAACACCTCGCGCGTTTTAAATAAATGTTTCATTTGTATTCATAACTGATATCTGAATAGCATAACAACTGAACCGGTCAACACAGCTTGGTCACGTAAATTTCAACATAATAAAACACTTCTAGAATGGCTTTAAGATTGAGTATTTTAAGCACTACAACATTTTGAATATCTTAGATGCGCGAAAGCTTTAAACCAAGCACTCCTCGTACAAAAACTGATGATTGAGATAGATTCAGAGCTAGAGCGGCATCAAAAAAGTAATAAATAAGATAAATTATTTTAATAAAGATCTTAGGAATCTTATATGTAATTATTATGGTACAAAGTGTTGCGGAGATATCGAAGTAAATGAGTGGCTACGCGCCAGCGACCTAACAACCGCTACAGGCTGAGAGAAAGGCACTTTCCCAACGTTCAGCTAAATTACTAACTGAATCTATAAATAATCTATAGCATAATGTTAATACTTTTTAGTATTTTTCTAATATCATTATTTAATTTAAAAATATAAAATATTTATCTATAACTTGTTGGAATTCACCAACCTTGAACCATTTACGAAACAAAACACAACGAAGTAAACATTATCAATTGTAAACAAGGCAAAACTAGATTGTTCACTGTGAATGAACTCATTTGGAGACATGAAAGTGTGACAACTGAGCATCAAGTAACGGACGGTCTTACCGGCGGTGGCTCAGAGGCACTGTATACTTCTGATGGTGGGTACTCTGGCTTCATTGTTATGGTCGCCATGGAGTCTGGTTGATGCTCCTTCTCCATCACGAAAAATCTTCACTGAAAAAATATAAACTTCTTGGTAAGCGCGCGCGTTGTTTGACGTTCAAAATAGTAATGCGAGTGAACGGCGACGTGTGGCATAAGCGCAGCAATGGAGGGGCCGGTGCTCAGGCGCAGGCTTGCTCGACTTGCGACTTCTGAAGCGCTATGCTTGGCGCTTTGACAAATTAGTAATCACTATGGATTATATACGTTATAAGCCTTGATGAGTTTTTAGAGTAGGTACAAAAACAACACGAATTCCTTAAGACCTACCTTACCTACATTGGGACGTAGGTGTTCAAAAGCTGGTTAGTTTGAAGGTTACGATTCGCGAACGCTTTTTAAAGGGCAAGGAGCGGATGTCTTGTGTTAATATAATGCCACTCTTTGTCCAGTATGAATAGTCACGTCGATAACAATAGAGCTAACTCTCTCTGTGTAATGTAATGACTATATAGGTTAGGTAAAACACATTTAGGGTTTGGTGTCTAATATATCTTGAAATTTGACTCGTTTTGATATGTAGACTAGAGAAGAAGACTTATAATTTAGAACTTGGGCCAATATAATTGTATATAATTCAATTCAATTGTCCTACCTGCGGAAAACCTACTCCGCAAGATATTTTTTTTATAATAATAATGCCTTATTTTCAATTTAATTAAAAACTTATTCCACCAAGGCATATTAAAATATATGCTATTTGTATTGCTTAGGCTAGATTTTTTAGCCCTGTCAAGTTGTAGGGACCAATATTGACCAAGTTTTTTTTTTTCGACAAGTTGTTTGTAACTCTCACGTAATTCTATTGAATCGAGAATGCCATACGCTTGACTCTCGGTCAGTCTGTTGATGTGGTACCAAAATGTAGTCAACATTGTAATTCTAAAAACCCCCGTGGTCATGAATTATATCTATCTTCAAAGGATAGTATGCTATTTAAATATCTAAGAAATGTACATGTAATGTCGATGTAAAACTTCCGTATATTATACGTATACAGACCATTACAAGCGCGCGCATTTCATAGTAATTTTATTACAAAAAACGCGAAGTTTTACTAGAATTATATACATATATTTTTTATTAAGACGATTTACAGCTTATATCTAAATTATAAACTAAATATAAATAATTTTGTACGCCATACAAACATCGTCACTTAAAGACATGTAATAATAATATCTAATAATAAGCCTTTTTATTTCCTGTTTTACAATAGTTGGTAGTTGCTATATTACAGTAAAAAAAATATTTATTTTTGTTAGTATGTTAGCTTAGTCTTGTGCTATGAAGTGCCAGTTTATGCCAACTGATCTTATCAGGTCATCTTCCCAGCGGTCTAAGGGTGTCCCCTTCCGCCTCTTGCCTGGTGATCCTTTCCATTGGGTAACTCGTTTGGTCCACTTTCTGCTAGACATTCTTGCTACATGGCCAGCCCAATGCCATTTCAGTTTTTGAGCAAAAGTTAAAGCGTTTGTAAGTTTTGTGACGGCTCTTATCTTTGTGTGTCTTATTTTGTCAATTTTCTTTGTGTTTAACATGTTTCGCTCTAAACCTCTTTGACATACATTGATTTTATTCACAACTTGTGTAGAGAGTTTCCAGGCCGGGCTTCCATAAGTTAAGCTGGGTAGTAGACATAAGTTCATAACTTTAGCTTTGAGAGTTATTCTATTTGAAGAGCTCTCTCTATTTGTATAATGTAACTGTTTTTCTCGAAACTTCTTCTTTTTCCCAGGTAGGTATAATTATCTACATATTCTAACGGGTTACCATTGATAGTTATGGGTCGTATTTGTTGTTGTATTAGTCATTATCTTATTTTTCATTAGATTCATCTCCAATCCAACCTCCGCACTCGCTTGTTGTAGAGATTCTAGAGATCATGAATTACATCTCGTTGACTGCCTCTGACAGAAGTATCAGGTCGTCAGCGAATCTCAGGTGCCTCTTATACAGAGTCCTGTTTTACTCCAATCTAACTTCGAAGGCGGGGTCTAAAGTTTCGAGTTTTGTTTTCCTTGAATTTTCTCTTATTTTTTAAGATATCCTGCTTCTTCCAATTATTAACGAAGGATATTAGAATCGGCTTTGCTTTACCTTCCTGTTTTTTTCGGTTTTCCGATACGATATATTTTTTTTAGCACTGTGTTTTCGAGTGTTATATTTAAATCCGCCCGGCATTGCCTTTGGACATTCTGCCGTAACTCGGTAGTAGTACGTTTCTCCTCTTTTAAGTCAAAAATTATTATTTTTTTTTTCTTTTTTCCTATTCGTATTTCGTATAATAAAATAACATTAATCTAGGCTAAAAATATAATAGATTACACTTAGGGCAGTGAACTTCATCATACAAAACATATTTTCCTAAAGTATTCAGATGGCAAAAGTCTCTTAGGCAACACCAACGACATGCTGCTCTATCCATAATGCTGTTCTTTCTGTAACTGGTGTTGACTTTAGGTGTATAAAATAGGTTCATTAATTTGACATCCTATTGAATACACAGAGAAATACTTTACTTAGCAACTCAGGACAGTCTAATTTAACTGTATCCTAACTGTGTGTGAAGGAAAGTTAAAATGCTTTCATCATGTTAAGGTTTAGACGATATAAAGAGGTAGGATTTCTGGCCGATAAACTCAAATCTACATAATACACAATTTTTTTATGAATAATTTAATGAATGAATAGAATACCTTTTCCTATATACAACTATTATTTCCTACAAGCCTACTAGGTCCTCGTAAATTCGACTAATCTGTCTAATCCGATTTCCTATCGTGTGGCTAACGATTTTTTCATAAATTTTAATAACACTTTATTTTTCATACTGTAAAATATTAGGTATATTAACAATTACGGTGTATATTAGCTAATACAGTGAATGAATGAATGCAAATACATATCGTTACATTCCTCACTATGGTCATTCAAAAAGTAACGATAAAAAAATGTCACCCTTTATAAAAAAGTAAAAAATCTTACGCTAAGATAAAGTAGTATTGGTCTAATGGCTTTAGCACTGCTATTCAGCAGTGGCTGTGCACCAAATCATTTTCTATCTATGTGCGAATTTAATACTCACTTGTGCGGGAAAGGAAAGCATAGTGAGGAAACAGGCATATAGGCAGAGGCACGTAAGTCTAGCGCTGGCCGATACGTGGAGGGGATTGCTGCGCATGTGTACTGTCGCGCACGCAATACATTATATACCACTTTGATTAATGATTACCTAAATAACGATATTAAGCTGAACGAAATGTGAAGGATAGCTGCTACGCATGATTACTGTCGCGCATGTAAGTAATATTACCTATCTATAAGATATAATAAGACAGTAAAAAAGTGTCTGTACATAGAACGTATTTCCAAAAAAGACCTAAGATATTTTAACAAGTTTGTAGTAGTAGGATGTAAAAAAATAAAAACATTATCTTTTAATTTGTAATCTTTTATTAATCTGAATCAGAGAACGGTATCACGCCTTCAATGGTCTCGCGACAAGGCCTTTTGCTTACTGAGGGCCCGGGCTCAGGACTGCTTCGTTCGTCGGCACTAGCGTCATCTTCATTGCTATCCTCGGAACTATCTCCATCGACATGAATAATGAATTGTTCTGTTACCAAATCCACGACATGATCACTCTTTGCATATTGGTCTTCTATATCCTTCACCTTTTTACACAACTTTTGCCAATCCCATGTACCCATTAGTAAAACCTTTTCTTGTATTAATTAGGTCTATACATTTACTGACACTCCATTTTATATTTTTGCTGCCTCCATATTGTTTAATATCCGACCATGCCATTTCAATCGGATTTAGGTCGGGGTGGTATGGTGGTAGTCTCAGTACCTGATGACCTCGTTCAGCTAGGATTCGATCAATCGAAAATGTTTTAAATTTATCTTTGTTGATCTTTATTAAATTGTATAATTGAGGTTTCAAATGTGTTTCCTCGTACTGTGTGTAACTTTTTGTTGTGTAACGTTGTGTGACTTTTTCAGTGAGCCAGGCCTTCATGTCAGCTTTTTTAGAATTAGACGTTGGTGCGCGATCCCACTGCTTATTATGATAGGACGCGTTGTCGACTACCACGACGGAACTGGGTTGTAGGTTGGGCATTAATTGGGCTCGGAGCCATTTTTCGTAGTTTTCAAAATTCATATTGTCGTGGTAGTCGCCTGATTTGGTACCAGCTTTAAAAGTCAGCAACGCATTAGGTATAAACCCAGTATCAGACCCTGCGTGGACAATGACAACTCACTGTCCTTTCGAAATAGGTTTCTTAAGCCCCTTAGTAGTACCATCGGTCCAGGCTTTTGAAGAAGAGTGCGATGAATCTACGTAAGATTCACCTGTATAAACAATAGGCTTTCCCTCTTGGCGATATTGCTTTATTTTCCTTAAATATTCGATACGTTGCAAACGTATATTAGAAGTCTCAATCAGCACTTTCCGGTTGTTTTTCCACCGAAATCCCAAACTCTTAACTATTCGCCGAAGACTTCGTTCTGAACCTTTGAAATTTATGTCATCTTCTAGCTGCTTTTTAAGCTTTCCGATGGTAGGAAGTTCATTATTTGTCTTGTGAAAGTTATGAATGGTTCTCTTTATTACTCCTTGGTCGAAGTTATCGATATTTGTGACCGGTTTTGTTCCAGGTGTTCTAAACACTGTGATCAAATCAGAACTTTTGGATTGATTGGAGATGTTTCTTACCGTTGCAATTGACGTTTTTGTTGACTCTACTGTAGTTTTTGGATTTTACCTAATTCGCTGATTATACTATTCAATTTTATGTTTCCTGCCTTAATGATTTCGGCAGTTTGTTTTATCTGGCTCAAATTTACAATGTTGCTGTCCGAATGACTG
Organism: Pieris brassicae; assembly: GCF_905147105.1. NCBI lineage: Eukaryota > Metazoa > Arthropoda > Insecta > Lepidoptera > Pieridae > Pieris > Pieris brassicae. The sequence goes on from NC_059669.1 coordinate 5,299,109, forward strand.
AACAAAGTATTTGTAGCTTCGTCAATCTCACTTTGGATTTGTTTCAAAGAATCAATTAATTCGTTAGATTCCCTTTTTAAAAAACAATTCACGTCATAAACCATTTTCCTGGCTTGTCTTTTCAAAACAGTATTTGTTCTAGGCATATTCACTTTAAAGTCACAAACAAACAACAAAACACTACGCGCGCCCGCTCTTTATTCCGCTAGCCCCCCTCAGGTACCTTATTTTTTACTTCTGCGCAATAACGGTCAGCGCTAGAGTTTCGTGCCGCTACTTGTTGTTGTTGCTACCTTAGATCCAAATAGTCGACAGCGTGTTTCGGGCACAGAAGGCTGATCACCAACTTTTTAAGTACATTACTCGTTAATTGCTTAAACCTTTTATAAAAGACAAATATAATGATAGTCACTTAACGTAATATTAAAATACATTATTTGATAAGAGCTAATACTCTAGAAGTGAGAATGCGCAACGGCAAGTAATATTTCAATTAATAATTTAATTTAATCAAGTTTTAGTCACTTTATTTATTTTTAGGGCCCTATAGCATTGAGAGTGTCCAAGGGCGGTGGTATCACTTAACATCAGAGCCTTGTACCAGTATGTTCTATAAAATAAAGTCTAGGAAAATTCTGCACATGTAAAAAAGGGATTCTTTTCTTGTACCTTTTCCGCTTCTCGATTCACCTATCTGTAACCTGACATCCTACCTAAAGAGGAAGAAATGTTTTCTTAGTCAGAATCACAAATTTATGTGTCACTTTCCCTCGACATGGCTATCTATCTTTAGGCGTCAGATTCTGATTAAGATATACCCTAAGATTTACTGCTAACTACGAATCTCGTAGGTAAGACTTCTGTATATCAAACCCAATACGCTTTTGATTTACGGATTACGGAAGTTATTGTTTCCTACAGGTCTTATGCAAACACCATACCTAATATACTCTATGGTCAACATTAAAGATAATACCATCTGACAGAGACACAGGACACTCGACCATGGAGCTACTGCATATACTTTTAGGGTATGCACTTAACAGCTAACCTAAAAGTACTTGTAAATAAAGTTAAAAATAAATATCCCATCAATTATAATTATATCTATTAGCCTTAGCTAATAAAGTGTAATTATTACAAAAAGGTTGTATGCCTTAAAAGTATAGTTTTAAAAAATGGCCAGTGGAAAAGGAACCTATCAACCGGTTTGAATTTTACTATTTATATTATATTTTCTTATTTATATAGTCATATTATATATCATATTATAGAGCATACACATAATATTTTAAACCACAAGGTAGTATACGGAGGACTCTTATTTAGACTTGAAACAAATGTACAGCTCGAGTGTTGTGCAAACACATGTTTTTATTTTTAAACAATATTTAGTTTATAATTGGTTATAGGATTCCGACGTGCACATTTCATTTGAAGATCAACAAAAAATTAACAAATTCGCTCGCCTTAATGCCAAAGCGGATGATATTAAAGACGAACTGAAAGTCAAGCAAAATGATATTAAAAATTTAGAGGAAGCTGTTGAGGAATTGGCTCTAACTGATGATTCAGAAAAAATTCCATTCTTAGTTGGAGAAGTTTTCATTTGCCAAGGTTTGGAAGATACACTGGTTAGTAATTTTATTTGTATATAATGTTACATGGTATAATTAAGTTTATGATATGAAGCCTTTTTAGCTCTGCTAAGCGTTGGCCAACTCGTTGAAGTTGGTGATAAATATTATAGCAAATTAAATTTGACATATAAGTATAAGAGTCACACTTAATGGTAAGTCAAATTTTAGGAAATGGTAATAAAATAAAAGAATCATTAAATGTGATAAATTTAATTACAGAAATCATTGGAGGATATGAAATGTAAAAAGCAAAATGAAATAGGTGATTTAGAGCTGAGATGTGAAGAGCTAAAATCTCAAATGAGTGAACTCAAAGCGCATTTATATGGGAAATTTGGAAGCCATATTAACTTAGAAAATGAAGAAGAATAACTCAAAATAATTCTGCCTAATATTTTTTCTACTAAAAATGCATATGCATGGTCTTCTATTTCACCTAGAGCAGCCTAATGATTTTATTATATGGTTGTTTTATAATATTTTGGTAATGTTAAAACAGAATCATTTCATACATATATAAAGTTAGTTTATTAATGGAATATATATGAGTTACTTTAATTGTTGTTGAAGGAAAAACAATACCTATTCTGACCATTTAGTCGCTTTTTTATGGTAGTAAGGTAACAAGTATTTACTTGTTATATTAACATCACAATTCATTCTATTTATAAACAAGTTGATAGAATCGAATTACAGTGTGTATTCTCTTCAAGTTTTTTAAAATTATGTATAAACTAAGATTGTAAAAACCAATCCATTGCAGTCTACAGTATTACCTTTTTATTTTTAAAAGAATACCTTGTTTACTGTTTATAAAAAGAAATTAGATATCAGAGCTTAAATAAAACAATAATTGCACTAATAAGTTATTTATTTTTTTAAATTTTCCTCTGTTGTAATAATGCATAGAAATATACAAATCACACAAAATATATTTTTGAAATATAGCTTAGATATAAATAGAAGCCTTTGGCCACATATTGGATAAAAATTTAGCACTGCTTCTCTTAAGAAATAATGTTGCAGAAAGCAGTAGACTATACTTTAGTAAATAATAAAATATGAATTATTTAAAACCTTAAATTAAGTACATAAATTAATATCACACAACCAATAAATTCCACATGTACTAACCATTTTTGTGCATAACTACACACTACTATATAACTAAAGTACTTGAAAATAATACAACTTGAACTATCACATGGATGACTATTCAGCAAAGGGTCATAAATTCTACTTATCATCACAACTAGGAATGAAATATCATTTTATTATAGACATCTATATTATTAAATACAAAGCATTCTAGAAGCAAATATTACGAAAACTATATAATAATGTATGGCATCACTGGTAGCCGAGTGTTATTCCGACTATAGGACATGTATCCGTAAGAACTATTTATAAAAATAATACTTTCAAGTCAACTTTTGTCAATTAATAATAGAGGCAAATTGCTTTTAATATCTGCCTCAGTGACATGTCATAAAATACAGATAACATAGTAATATATGTATATATATCTAGAAACATTACATTTAAGCTCCAAAAAGTCTAAGAATTTTATATTGACTTATTTAAAGTGCAGATATTGAACTATTAAGCAATAAAATTAAACTTTCATCTAAATGACTCTTTGTAAGCTTGACTGTGAGTTATTTAAAGAATTCTGCTGTAGCTCTTCTTCATCTGTGTCATGGTCGTTGGAAATCCTAATCGCCTGGTACCATTGGTTGGTCAGATCTGTCATTTGACTTTTGCAATCTTTCAATTCCTGTAACATATATCATAGTATTTTATTAAAACATTTATTGCACAAAACACGATAACAAATGTAAAGGCCGTGCAGCCTTATTGTCTTTAAACAAATGTAACTCAGCAACAATATCTAAGCAGCAAAAAACATGTATTCCAATGGGTCTGAAGTATGGAAACATAAGTAAAAGTATATTTTGACACAACCACTAATAAAAAAAGTTAAACTTTAACATGACCAAAATAACTTGTTGGTATTAAAAAAACACAAATAAACATTATTCATTTAAATAATGTTTATTATATATATTATATTATATACATTGGAATTTGCGAACTACCATCACAGGCTTAAGTATGGATAGGAGATAGATAAATGGTGTTTAGATAAGAGATATTTTAAAAGAGAGGGCAATACAAATTAAATGAAAAATTATATTCCACAGTTCGTAACAGACACTTAACTAACTAAAGGACATTCCTTAAAATCTGTGAGAGGAAATTTCCAGTATTTATAGAATATTACTACATATACTATATATATTTAAAATAAAAAATATCTCAAGGTCACTAATTAAAATAATTTACACATCAAATTTATAATCTCCTCCAGTCTTTTAAATCATAAGAAGTAGCAATTGTTTACTTAAATATAAATAGTCGGCAAAATTAGAATTTAAAAGATATCTTGATAAATCAGATATTTTTTATCGTAAGTACTACGATGTACTTAATGTCTATTTATCAAGGTTTCCATATCATAATAAACAAGTTCGTCAAGTTTTATCTGATCATATTTGAACAGCATGATCCAGGAAATTATTTAGAGTTTTATTTAAAATATGATTGTTTGGGAGGTGCTAAGTTTACCTGGTGTGTAAATCGTCGAGTAAAAAATGGTGTTAGATACTTCAAGTCGAGGCGCACGAAACCTTTCATCCTGGTCGCATGGGAATAATTTACCTGAAACATTGTTTTAATAAAAATGTATACGCCATTAACCTCATTCGTAATAATGTTTAAAGAACTTTATTTCTCATTACAACAGAATTAATACAGAACATTACATGAGAAACATTATGTATATACGAGCGAGATACACGTCCCAATTTCAGTCTAGTAGATTCACTCTGACATGTATTTTTAATGCCCTTTAAAATATCGGTGAAATTAGTAAATTAAAAACATGTTGACCGGGCTATAGATTTCTGTATCAAATATATATAAAATACCATTTTATTTTTATTAGCCAAGTACGTAGTCAGCCGTTTGCACCTGACATTATTGGGACTAAGACAAGCCGCTTTCTTCACAGAAAGCGCAAGTGTGATTATCACGGTTGAAAATCGCGCGCTTAAACTTGTCTATTCATTTAGGATATACTTTTCTAAATGGTGTAAATAATGGACTGTAAGAGTAGATCTAGTGTTCGCGTCAGGGCGTAATATAGAACTATCTATATTTGCTCACCCTAACCCTGGATCATTATTTGCTTAAAAAACCTTTGAATTTTTTACAGATTTCTTAAGTTTTCCCTTATATTTTCGATACAAGTATAATTTTCTGTTATTAAGATGATTGATTAATTTTAATGTAACCGTAAATATTACACGAAAAACGTTAACGTAACGTTTTTTAATTAACATTCATTGCTATAGTTTGCATAATTTGTTATTATCATTTCGTTTGAATTAGGAAACCGAAGTGCGTAGTCAGTGAAAATATTGTTTATGGTTCGTATTCAAAAAGGTTTCTTACCTCTAGCTCTTCTTCGGTGATTTCAGACAAATGTTCCGAGTCGATAGCCTGACCCCATTCTTTGGTTTTCGACAGACTTACTTCTTTGGGTTTACGTAACGAACGCGGCCGTTTGGTTTTCTTGTTAGCCTGAAAAAATACGAAAACATTTACTATGATTACATAATTGTATATTATTAGTCTGTAGCCATTCTAAATAAGTTTTTTTATGTCGACATTGTTACCTACATCACGACATATATTTCGACAGTAATCTTGATAAATAATATGAAAAATTAAAAGTATATAATATTTGTGTAATAACGTGTCTTGAGGAACAAAATAACGCAAATCAGAATTATATTAGTTCGCAAAGCCGTGCCAGTTTTGTTTATTAAATTTAGGAGATAGGACAATAATTTACTTACCCTCAAAAATTTAAGTAGCGGCATAGTTGAACCACCGAAGAACAGAGTTGTAAATAACACAATTATAAGGGTAGTCGTAATTATAACATGGCGCGTCTCATCGGAGAAATTAAGATGGAGCGATAATGCATACGAGATGGCGCCACGCAGACCTGTATTTTTTTACTATTAATAGATAAAATAGTTTACATAGATAGATATATAGATATTGAGAGAACTACATCGAACTAGCATACAAAACTGCGTCATGCGAACTTAAGAGTTGAAACTTGACTGTAAAATATATTATTTTACTCAGATTCCGTTCTAAATATTTTTAACTCAAATGGATATGTGGACTGGAGATAGGTATTGAAATACGGATATGAGACATAATCGACGCTATGTGATAGTTATGATCGTGAAAATATCTTTTCAGCTACGGCTATTAAGTATGTTTAAGATTAAATATCATTGTTTTAAAACTTACCACTAAACCACATTATAAACATCATTTTTTTAGTTATTTTGTGTTCGCGGAATTTATTGCACAGTAAAGCAAGTGGAAAAATATTGGCGGCTCGACCAATCAAACTTAGAATTATACTCCACACCACTAAAGCGGGTTCCACACGATGTCGAAAACTGAAAAATACCACCTTGTTGTAAATCTTTATTCGCTACTGGCTAGTAATTGTGAAATGTAGAAGATACATACTTTTTATATTATCTTCCCATATATAGATTAAAACAGCACTAATATCACTATTAAAATAAAGGTCAATATCTCTTTTTAAATGCCAAATCATTCCCACTTTTACGGGTATAAAAAAAGATACTACCTATACTCAAACCTAACAAATAGTCAAGTACTTAATATGACAGAAGAATTTTATATATATGTATGTATAAAGTTGCAATTAAATTTAATAAGTAAAGGGTACTTAGACCATTTATTTGCATTGAAGTTTTATTATTTATGGTCTGATGTGATGTGAAAAAATATGCAAATATTGATTCATTTTTTATTCCTGTAACTCTATGATGAAATATAAACAAATCAAACCTATAACAGAGTTATGAAGATGGACAATTTTACATACATATTACTTATTTGATGACTTACCTAAATATAGCAAGTCCTAGGTAAGCAAACACACAGGTTTCAGCAATAAATGCAAGAGTTCTCATTGTTTGCTGCATAGTCACTTGAGTGACAGTCGAAAGATTGAAATGTGTGTAATGAGACATAACAATACCACAGAACAATATCGCCATAATGCCTGAAAACAAAAATATTTGTAAATATTACTTAAGTAATTTAATGACATTTCAGTTATTTAATGACATTTCAGTAATTTAATATAAAATAAGACATTATTAAAAATATTCAGATGCATGGAAATTCTTCTACATAAATGAAATATTTCACATAGTCAGTCAGTCCATGTCTGTACTCAATATAGTACTTTAGAGCAACAAAGTGAATGACAAATCAAGGCCAGTCATAAAATGTTTATGTTGAAACTATTAAATTTGTCAATACTTTTGACCTTCAGCTCAATATACTATGAAAAAATTATATTTTTAGCTCTTTTTATTACTTTCAACTTATTCTAATTATAAGTAATGAACAAATCAAAAGAATGTAACTTAACTTACCCGATAGATTAATTCCTTCAGCTAAAACATATGGAGCATAGGTAAAGACTAGCATCATTCCAAATTCAAGTGATGGGTTCTTCCGTAAATCAACATGTTTTAATAAAAGTGCACTAATTAAGGCAAATAGAACTCCAATTCCTGCTGATGCAAAGAACATCAACCAAAACCGGTTGATGGCAGACAATATGGCATCTGTTGTGGACATGACGGGATCATTTGAGTCAAGGACAGCTGTTGTCAGTACTATAGCAACCGCATCATTCAATATACTCTCACCAAATACCAACATGTTTAAAACTGGGTCCACATCTAGAGCATGGAATATAGCGACAGTTGCCACTGGATCAACAGCAGATATAAGAGATCCAAATGCAAAGGATTCTACAAAACTCAACTTATAAACAACTTGAGCTAAACCCAACAAATAAATTCCAGCCCCAATAACAAATGCTGATATAGCAGTGCCCACAATGGCAAACAATAAAATTGATACTATGTTTTGGAAAAAATTACCCTTATGAAGATTGTAGCCGGATTCAAATATTATAGGAGGCAACAAAACTAAAAAGAAGGCAGTTGGTGAAAATGCCTCCTCTTTCCTCCAATTTGCTATGTTTCTAATAGACATTAAATTAATAATCATCCCTATCAAAGCACCTAAAAATACTATTACCACACTCTCAGGCAAATAAGAAAAACCAGTTTGAAGCATAAGGTGTATCAGCAATATACCAAGAGCCAAAATACATAGTACAAAGAAAATTGCCATAGAGCTGTTATGTTCATCTTCTGCTGAGCTTTTCCCAGGGAGAGCAGCTACGTCTGAGGAACTAGATGAAGCATTGGGTGAAGCTGATGAAGACACATTTACTTGGACTACTGACAGTATTGAAGAATTAGATGGCCCAACCTCATATATTATATTGGGACTCTCTGATGAGACATTAATAGTGGTATTTGTAGTAGACGACGTTATTGGAGGCTCACTTGAACTCGAGATATTTTGTACCACATCACGCTTAGATCGACCTAAATCTATATTGTATTCCACATAGTCAACCACTTGATTATCACTTGCAACAGTTATTTTATTTTTATGAATAATCTCATGAGCATTGGTAAAAATAAATATTACACTCAATGTACATAAAACTTTTCCTGACAGGCCACTCATTTTAATGTTATTAGAGAGTTTCATTTTTGACTATAAAGTTAAAATTAAATTTATCCATAAAGATATGAATAAAATGACATGGTTTTTTAGTACACCATTAAAGTTCCCAAAGCGCAACTCTATCAAATCGATATTACTGTGTCATATATACTAGTGTTTTTCTTTGATAAACTAATAGTAATATTATAAAACACGTAATCGTATTAAAAATTGATAACAGATTGTGCGCTTCGTGAATGACACTTGCTTACTGAGATATTTGTATTTGAATTTTATCATATGTAACAAATTTTAAACTATTTAAATTTATGACTGTTCTTTTGAAAGCGACTGAGAAGTACAGTTAGTAATTCATCTTGCATCTTGTAAATTTTTAGTTTTGTTCAATAGTAATATGTTATTTTATATAAAAAATATTTTTCATTGACAATTTATTAATGTAATTACTTACTTAAACTTTATATATGACAATTGACAGCTGTCAGCGGATATAGGCCACATTGGATAATATTGATGTTTCCAACACTACGTAAACTTAATTAGATGGATGGAGATTTAATACAATCTAAAGCATAGAAATCGCATTAAAGTAGCAATGAAGGAATAGGTAGTCCTTTATTTTCTGAAACTTTCCTAATTCGATAAAAGTAAAGAAAAGAATACAATATTATATTTGTCTTGTCTTGTCTTATGTATGTTGGCAGCGGTTTATATTTCAACGAATATACAACCTTGAAAAAACGTTACATAATTTTTTTACAAAGCTTTACGTCTAATATTCATATTTTCGTAAAAGTAATATGTAAGTTTAAAAACAGATTTCCAATATAAAAACCTTTTAAATTAGTCGATAAATTTAACATCATTAAAAATTCATATACAACTAAGTCGACAGTCATCAACGGCAACATCGCACTTTGGCTACTAGTTCGATGGGATTAACATGATACCTACGATCGCGACCTATAGGCCAAGTACATATTATCGCTAAATTCACTTGTGTTGAAATAATAACAAATACAGTTTAATAGGATACGATTTTTTACTTTTTAAATGTCATATTTCATCGTAAGTACCTTTAGGTAATTCATAGAATCAACGAAACATGTTTATAGCTAAAAAGCTCCTCCGAGGTGCTTTTGGTGTTACTAAAATTATATTGATTAATTATATGATTTTGTGATCTTACACGAATCGGTGCGAGGTGCCCGACTACCTTTGACCTAGCATTCAGCGACATCAAAGAATTTTGTGTATTGTTAAATTTTTTTTATAATAGGATAACCTATATTATTTTATGACAGACTTCTTGTTAAATAAAACGTAATCGCCTTTAGAATAAAATAGTGAGAGATAAATTCAAAGTAATAATAGTAATAAAATTAATATACTTACATTTCCCTCGCAATATATTTATGAAAATATTATGTATATTAACAAAAATTGTGATAAGTTTACTAGAATAGAACATACACACAATGTTAATACTCGGACCAAACGCAGGCTGCAATTTCCCCGTACTAGATTATCTGAAGTTAGTAATTCTTTTTTGGGAAAAGGAATAAATACTCTTCTTTAATAAAATTCCAGAGGCCCTTTTGCCTTTTAATAAATTTAAGAAATGTATTAAAGGATAGCTGTGTAAAAAGGCTTACTACAAAGTTAACGATTATCTAGTTGATAAAAGAGCCTCGGAATAGTGCTAGGCAATTTCTAATTAATTTGCGATATTTGTTTTAAAATAAGTAATGTTGGATGATTTGATATTTTAAAAGAGTACCGAGAGTTTTTTACGCCGTCTTTTTCTCTCGGCCTACATCCTCTGTCTTCTTTGCCGATGAGTAGAGATGTCAACATATTTAAATTTAATGACGTGGAATAAGTGATACTTGTATCTTATGTTCTATAATAAACATATTTTTTTATAGGTAAAATATTCTTAAATGCAGTCCCCCTAAAAATCCTTCTAAATAAATGTACCCCCCTAATCACTGAAACACCAAAGTTCTCGTGTCGTGGATCAGATCGACGACGTCTTACGCGGAACAGACATCAATGTAGCGCCAAATGCTTTTTATATAAATAGTATTTTTATAGCCATTCTCGCTACTCTTCTCCTCGATTATTATAAAGCCTCAATGAGGTACTAAGCGTCGACATATCGAACGACGTTCAGTTTCGCGGTCAGTTGACTTAGCAAAGTAAGACGGTACCCCAGTCTGGGCTATTGCAGGCAACTGTATAAAGCGCAAATTCGGCCCACATGAAGTACTGTTCTCACCTCTGGGCTCCCGCCCAGGGGCTCCCCAATACCAGCTCCTTCCACTTGACCGTGTTTAACTAAAGCGGGGCAAATCGTCGACGATCGCTTACTTTTACGAGCGTCTTGATCAGTTGATCCAATGGCGTTGTGTATAGCTACGGTTCTTTCTGCATCATCTACCGCATTTACCATCCATTGTTCAAATTAATACTTGCAGCTGTGTTTCTTCATCAGACGTTGAGGCCGAATATGAAATTCCATCTCGACGTCCGTCGTTCCACAACTAAGCATTTTTTGCAGCGCACAACTATACGGAACCCGCTCGTCGATGTATTTCCGAACTATGACTTAAAGTCCTTCAATAAAAGCGTACCAATTCTTAAAAAGCAAGCATATAGAGGCATATCAAAACAATATGAGAAAATAGACACTGTTTTTGGACGAAATATAATGTGTATTTGTTTACTTTAACCAAGTATAAATTGGTAGGTAGACCGTACGTCATAGGGACTCGCGCGACGCGATCTTCCCTAAAAAAGCGTTTCGGCCGAATCTAGACCTTATGAAAGTTTGATTTGAGTTTTTAAAGCCAATATTTAACAGTATTGTAGGTGATTAGTACGTGTCGTCATGAAACAATAATTTGTTCTGAAAAGAACAGTTAATTGCGTTACCGTTAGGACAACTTTTTGCCGCGCCTCAATTTTATTGTCTACGCACCCTTCGCATCTTGGTACCACATGTTTACCACTAGTGGCCAGGTAGGATAATTTTTGTATATAAAGCTACAGTTTTTAAAAATTAAACACATTCCACATTCCATCTTCACCTCTTCTCAACGAATTATTAGGAAGTTTTATTTTAACCAAATAAGGACCAATCAACATAAACCAAAACTACCCTAAAGTATAATAACAATTTTATAGGTTTTAATCATTAATAAATGATCTGCAATGACTTTAAAAATCTTGTCTACTAGTCTATTATAGATATATATATAGACTAATATGGATTAGGGAAAATACTGTGTATAGGTAAGTGTAATAGTCAAAAACGTATTTAAAAAAACAAAACAAATTATAATATTTGAGGCTCCAAAATTACTATTTATTATTGTGGCGTTCACCATCGCATTTTACCTCCTGACAGCACAAGTCTCAACAACAGACCATGGGCACCATTTTTATTGAATAGTTGGTGAACCAAGAATAAAAACCAGTCAATGTCAGGCACGACGAAACAACTTAAAGAAATAAATAAAACAATTTTAATTTCAATATCTTTTTATTGTAGATGATTACTAATCTTTTCTTCAGAAAATAAAAATACTCAGACTGAATATGGAATAATAGTATTATGTGTATTTCATTTAATACCTAAATCCTAGAGCATTTCAAACACCCTATTTAACCTTTGGAACCTATTTCATACTTACAACTAAGAACCACAATGTACAACATAGTTATTTTTTTAATATAAAATTATTTTATTTTGTAAGTACATGATTTGTTCTTATATTTATTTTACAGCTGGCAAGGTTTTCTCTATAAATACTTTCATGTCTTTCAGTTCTGCATCAGAAGAGCTGTGTGACAATCCTTGGTATGTATTAAATTCAATATTCTTCATAAATGTTTTCAGGAATGATGCAGTCATTTGTCCCCACTTGTATGGTACAACAGGATCACAGTCACCATGTGCTTGGAATATCTGTAAATTTGAAAATAAAGCTTGTATGTATCTTCAAAAATTGGCTTTATTATAATCTTCAAGTCTTAACCAACTCAAGTAGACCAAATTGTTAATATGCAAAAACAACAGAAACAAGAAATAAGCAAACTGATCAGTAAAAGATGGCTAAAATAAGTTAATATGTGATAAGAGCAAATTCATGAATAACATTAATTAGTTAATAAATAATAAATTGCTTTCGATGACAAAGTTTAGATTTAATAAAACCAACCACCCAGTTGTGAGGTTCCTAACTACTTGGTTGCTACCTAAAACCTCTTCATTATGATAAAGAATTTATGTTGGCAGGGGTAAATTTTTTCTATAAGGCATAAACACTTGTCACGGGGTTGACTTAAATTTCCCTCGTATTGTCAATGAATTAAAAAATTATTAAAACCACAATTAAAATGTCCTTATGCCAAATAATTCGTCTAGTACGGAAAGTAGTGCAAAGCGAAAAATATAGAGTAAATATTGGTAAGTAAACGTTTAATAAAAAGTAAACCACAATTTGAGGAACATTTTAAGGTTTATTTTAACATAACTGAAATTCTTTCATGAGATTACTTAACATAAAAATTAAAAAAAACAACACAAAATAGTTCGTCTATCACTAAGTTGTGTCGCCTTTGCTCTCAATGACAGCTTTATGCGAAGAGGCATGGTTGCAACCAACGCTGCACACTCCTCAGCCGTAATTGACTCCCAGACAGCCAAGAGTTTAGACTTTAAGTCGATCTTGATGGATTTTTACGGAGAACTTTTTTCATTTTCCACCATAGGGTTTCGATCGGCGACAAGTCCGGGTTGTTAGATGGCCATTCGATTGTAGGGATGCTTTTCGCCAGTAGCCACGTCTTTGTTGTTCTTGTTGTATGGCAGGAAGAACCATCCTGTTGAAAAACGAAGAAATCTTGATGCTTAAGTTACGAAATAGAGGACAGTAAATTCTTTTCCAAAAGGTTTTGATACCTTGCAGCATTGATAGAACCATCCACAAACTGCATACCACCAACACCTTGTGCAGACATACCCCATATCATAAGAGACGCCGGAAACTTCACTTTCCGAATCACTTTTTTCCTTTCATCGCCGAATGTCACTTCAAATTTGGACTCGTCACTCCAAATACTACGGCACTGATCGGAAGTCCAATTTAAATGATCACGAGCAAACTTCGACCTCTTTTTCTTATGTACAGCAGTCAACAGTGGTTTCTCCTTAGCGATGTAAAATCCGTAACCCATTATTTTTAGGACCCTTTTGCTAGTATCAACTGAGACGTCTTTGTGAATCATATCCTTACATTGCACCGTGAGTTCTCCAGCTCGAGCACGACGATTATTTTTGATGAACTTTTTCTTCAGGTTGTCGACCAGTTTTCTTTAAGCAAGAAGACGTACTATTCTTTTTATAGTGCTGAATGATAGATTGGACTGTAAACCTGGGAAGTATCGAGTCTTTAGATATATGGTAACTTGATTTACCAGCATCGACCCCACAAACCATTCGCTTTCGAAGCTTAACACGGGTTTGCCACAACACATTGTTATTTGAAAACTAATGAAAAAACTGAAATTTTCAGAATTTATACTGTGTCACTTGACAAATGACACAGAATTTTACCAATTTAAATTATGCAACATAACAAACAAGGAATAATCTTATTTAATTCACCGATAGACAAACTCTTTTGCATCAATTTACAATGAGACAAACTATTTTGTTTAAAAAAATGGCATAAGTAACGCGACATCTGATAGTAGAACAGCTTAATATTTTATATACATATACAAATATAATGAAGTTAGAAAAAATGTCACAGAGAAAATTTGCAGGCATTGGGGCTTGTATATGCTCATTTTAATTGTGGTTAAATTCATTGACAATAAGAAAGAAATTTAAGTCAACCCTTGACTAAAAGGGAATGTATGTTATTGGCTAAATAATTATTAGTTACAAAACACCTATTGCAAGGAAATGTCCTTATCATTAGAATTTCAAAATATGCAAACATTGTCAAGGGATCTGTAATGCAAATGAAGAAGTAGTATAAATATTTGTTTGTAAATTGTGCTAAGGAATATATTAAAATTAAATACACTGAATGGATAATTAAACTATTCAATGGAAATATTATGAAACCTAGAATGTACTAAAATATTTAATGTATCATTATGGCACAAAACTTAGACAAGTTTTAAGGGACAACTTCAGTTAAGATTTATCAATCAAATTTCCAATAGAATAATGTTTTAGTCTACCCCTTAATGTAAAATCTTATATAAAGTATTAGTTTTGAAGAAAAAGAAATATATTTATGTGATATTCCATCTTAATCATGCAATATAAAATTTATTATTTTCAGCCTTTTACGCTTTCCAAAGATTTTAATTAATTAGGAATATTTTAAAATAAATATTGAATTCTAGTAAGCTGCAACCTACAACTAAAACATTTGTATGTAGAACATTTCAATAAATTTTTTAACAAAATGATGGAGAGATTGCTGTTATCACTTACTGGTAATTCTTTTGGAGACTTCACACAATCAGGAAAATGAGCATGTCTCGGTAGCCAACATGAAAGAGACATTACCCCAGCAAGTGGTTCAGAGTAGGTAAGAGCAGCATGGAGAGCCAATGCACCACCCTGGGAAAACCCTCCCAATAATATTCTGCCAGCTGGGATACCGGCCTAAAAATAAGACACAAAGACAAAAGATCAGTAAAATACTTACACATGTAATATATATTCTTGTAAAATTCACATAATAGACACTAGCTTACTTTAACTTCATCAGATATAAGTCGATGAATAAGAGTAGTAGCATTTACTATTCCTTCTTCATCTTCGGGAGCGGTAGCATCTAAAGTTCTTAAGTCAAACCAAGAAGGCATCCTGAAACCTGCATTGAGTGTCACAGGCATAGTTGATGCTGTTGGACATATAACTTTAATATGAGGTCCTCTAATGGCAGCAATTGTGCTTGCCCAGCCATGACTAAAAAAACATACCAGCTTATATTATTTTTTTATTACAATTAAAAAATAAATCATTCATCATTTTCATTTGTAAATCTATTGGGCAAGTAGTTGATCAGCCTTCTGGGCCTGACGCACGCCGTCGCCTTTTTGGCAAGCCGGTCTCTTCACGATGTTTTCCGTCATCGTTGGAGCGAATGTTAAATGCGCACAAAGAAAGTCCATTGGTGCACAGCCGGGGATCGAACCTACGACCTCAGGGATGAGATTCGCACGCTGAAGCCACTAGGCCAACACTGCTCATATCTTCAATTAATAATGATAGTGCTATAAATAGATTTGATTAATCTTACCCAGTGTCTCCAAGTCCATGTAAAAAGATAAGCTGAAAACAAAATAGATGTATTAGCCAATATCTTAGTAGCAAAAAATTATAAGAATGTGAAGCTAACTTACAGATGCTGTTTGTTTTGCTGTAGCAGCAATAATAACTGGATTTGGTTCCATTATAAGCAAATCGGGAAGAAATCGATACGGAAATTTTGCAGGGACAATGCAGAACGACTATTTATTTTTTAATGATTATATACTTCAAGAGTATAGATCTACGAGTCTGTTCGCTGTCGTCTGTTATCTACCGTCAATAGTCAAAGCTCAATGTTTTTAAACGTGTCACAGACTTGCGAAAACTGGCGAACGACTGATATGTGGAAAACGATAATGCGGTCAGACAATTTAAGAACGTACGAATTTTGGCTTAAAGGTCTCGTTACCAGGCCATAAAATTATTAAAAAAAAAAACGTACGAATTTGAACGAACCAACGAACGAATTAAAATATGTAAAATGTTTTATTTTAAGTACGCGCCACAGAAGAAGAAGCGTAAACGCGGTGCTGTCAGCGTATAGCAAAAAGTTGCCAACATAATCCTCTTCAATTTCCTACCCATAATTTATTTATATTATTATTTATGATTATAGAAGGCTTACAAGAAATCAAAATTTGCGTTCTCGAGTAGAACGAAGAGGCAGATTAATAATAATTCTCAAATATGTAGTTTGATAAACCAATAATTTAGAATTTACAATAGTTATTGACCATAACTATTAACCGTTTAATGTCTGACGTACTGCAGTCACTATCAATTATGTAGGAAATCGTCTCGCTGTTGCACAAATCTGTCATTTCTACATTAACTAACTTATCATTTTCGAAATATTCATCTTCTAGACGTTCCACGTGTTTACATTGTTTACACAAGTCTACAGATGTATTTTTTGCAAAAAACTGCATCTATCAATTATTAATTATTTTTAAATCTTGTGCAACAATGTATGTTTTGTCCAAGAATACGACAGGTTCTTTGTAAAATTTTAGATTTATTTTCATTATTTTAATGTATCTGACAGGCCAAGCACTTATATAGTATCGTTCCATCCGTTCCGTTTTTAGAAATGTTTAAAACAAAACCTATTGCATTAAATATTTTTCATGAGGATGTATTACGTTCTTGGTACTCAATGTCTTTTTTTATTAATGTTTTTTATTAAAAAAAAATGTTGTGGCCACATTTTTAAAAGGTTTTTTCGAAACACTTGAAATTTTAATAATAGAATACTCAACAAAACAATAAAATACGATGCATCTTTTTATATGGTTGAACAAAACTAGATTTTTACTTATTATTTTCAATTCCCAACCCGTGGGTAATTAACAATATACCGGCAACCCTTAACTTTCATACCTGTCATATACCTTATTTAATAAGAACAGAACGCCTCCTGTTTCTTTATCTGCTTTACAAAACTCTTTTACCTTGAGAATTATCTCGATGTCAAGTTTTTAAGATGTAGACGAAGGTCGTAAACAGTTTTTGTAACTACTAAATTTAATAAATTTGGACAGCACTTCTCCTATACTTAAACACAGACATTCAACAGTCAAATAATAATAATTTGAAACGACGTGTAATTAAAAAAAAATTGAATGTTGTACGATACGATACCTATTTCAGTTATTGTAAAAAAAACTGTACGTCGCTGATCCAATATAATTATATCTATATATATATATATATTTGAATTGTATCTGAGAAAAGTAAACTTGTATAAGAGAAAAGTAAAGAATGTCAGAATTTAGTGCTTATAATAAAAATATGGAACTTTATTTTATTTTCAAAATTAAATGAAAATGCGTACAACTTTTCAAAGTTTAGGCAAAAAATCCTTCAATTACATTTTTTCATTAATGGTCGTGATTTTACTTTTATAGCCAAATAGCTGATGTGTATACTCTTATTTTTTAGATGGTTTTTGTGTGTGTGTTATTTCATACTTCCTATTAGTATGTAATGCGATAGGTATTTCAATTTTCTTTAATCTTGTATAAAATACACCTTCTTAGAGTATTACTATGAAATTCTTGACTCTAATTGATATGCAGTCTGTGCATTCATGACGTCACTGAAACTGTTTTACGAAATTACGATGTTATTTTTAGCAGTGTCATTATTCTTTACTATGTGCTTTAAAGTTGAATATAATTCTTAAACCAATAGCGAATTCTTGCTTATATTTTATCATATCATGTATATGTAAATTCCAAAGACCTACAACATTCTACAAGAACAATATATAAATATTGATAAACGAATTTTAGACGTAAGTTTCATTTTGTTTGACACAGTTGACAGTTTTGTTAGTGTTGTTATGGGTTGTGACCAAAACATAAAACATTTAATATTGTTATTTTCAAACTGTCTCCAACTTCAGAAATAAAAAGCACCTTCCTAAATGAGGGCTAAAGTTAAGATTGAATGTATATATGCAATAAATGTTTGTTTTGGAAACATTAACAGCACCCTATCCCAATACAATATTGGACCTTGGTCTATTATAAATAGGCAATATTCTTGTTGAGTTCTTGACTATTTATTTATAATACATTTGATTTATTATACTTTGATTATTACAGAATAAAAATGGCTACAGATGACATATCACTAAGAGTTGGGCGGCTTGAAATAGAATCATCGAAAGTAAACAAAATTATTAAAGATGATAACCCATTTGTAACTCAATTTCAAAAAAAGAATTCTCCAGCCAAATCTCACCAAAACAAATGCATTTGCCACACAGTGAAAAAAAAGTATGCAATAGGCAAAAGAAAGCACTGCAAAATACTCAGAGAACCAGTATTAAAGTTGTCACAATGTCATCCAACACACAGAAATGAACTCCAAAAGTCATTACATAACAATGTTTCTAAATGTCCACTATCAAGTCCCAGTGGCAATATATGTTTGCATGTACTAGTGGATACATGTAATCAGCTTCGTATTTCATCTGAAAATTCTAAGAGTAGCAGAAAAAGTACAGATCTAAATAAAAATAAGTGTTGGCAAACTAATCATACTTCTAATAAGAAACAAATCCGAGATACTGTATTAGAGACAAACTCGTCTACATCTTGTTCTCAGCAGGCACTGAATCCTCCATGTGATGTAACTATTGATGAACTTGCAAGTTATTTTGAAACTCTAGTTCATATACCTAAGAAGATGTCATCTATGGCAGAAATGATGTATATTTAAGTTATATCTATAAAGTATGATTGTGTTATTTTTAAGCAAAGTTTGTGTTAAAAAGTTTATTGTGATAATAGTAAAGCAATTTTAAACATAAAATTTGTTAATAGAAACTATATTTTTCATAATTTGCCCTGTCTCCATCTATAGTGTGATAAATATTAAAATTGTTAAAAATTTCATTGTAATAACTTTAATACAGAATTTCATAAATAGATGCTGGTTTACTTTTAAACTCCAATCAATATTATCCCAAATTTCAAATTTTATATGTAATAAAATACTTTAACTTACCTTATTGATATTGTAATTATTAGAAATGTGATAAGAACGCTTACAACCAACAAATCAGATGCTGAAGAGCTGAAGCATGTAGCAGATCAAGGTTTCAAAGTTATGCTTGAGTTGATACTGAATTCAATACATAAAGCATCAACAAATAAGTGCTAGAACTATTGTAGTATAGCGCTCATATCCCGTGCTAGTAATATAATGCCCCCTTGAAATCTCTCTTTAGGAGTGTAGAACGATTTGAACAGTAATTTGTCAAAGAATATGTCCATCTTGGATCACTACTGTCTAATCAGGGTGGAAGTGAACAACAAATCAAGAGAAGAACAAAAATTCAATGCAATCTGGCAAGATAAAAAAGTCTATAATACTACAATGATGACGTTACGAACGTTGATTTTAATGAAAACCAACATATGTAATGACATACTCGAGCCTTTTGGTCTTTCACCAAAGCTGTCCAAGGAAATTTTTGTCAGCCTCCATACCAGTGCAGATGGAGGATGGCTTGGCAGGGCTTTTGGGCTGTCTCTTCCCGTCCAAATCGACTTTGGATCACCGCTGCGCTGTGTGATTCTTCGATGCCAGAAATCATATTCTGGCAACGTGCTGTCCGCAAGGATTATCTTCCTTGGACATTCATGAATCGAGCGGACCGAATGGCATAGTCAATCCTAATTGTGCTTCGCAGTTACTTGTGGATCTGAGTTGGCTCTGGTCCTAACGCGCCATTTCCGGTACCAGTATTCGCTTCGACACATTGGATGCCTAAAAAAGGCGATCCGTCCAACTATCGCCCAATAGCTATAACTTCCATGTTCTGCAAAATAATGGAATCCATTATGAATGTCCAGCTCCTGAAGTATCTAGAGGGCCACCAGTAGCGTTATTAGCGTTAGCGTTTTTCAGTACGGCTTTCGTCGTTGTCGCTCAGCTTACACATACTTATATATGCTAGCGGTTAGTTTGGATGTAGCAAAAGCCTTCGATCGGGTGTGGCGCATAAAGCGCTTCTCTCGAAGTTTCCAGCCTTCGGGCTTACTGAGAAATTATACGATTGGATCTCTAGATTTCTAGCCGATCGGGGCATCAAGGTCGTCATCTAATGCTGGGGTCCCACATAGCTTGTCCTACCTATGACCCTGTTTCTTCTGCATATCAATGATATGTTGCAACTTAGAAACATTCATTTCTATGTAGACGATAGCACTGGGGATACTCTTTACACTAGCTTTGCTGGAATTTCTCGGGCAGTTGTCGATGAATACCGAAACAACTCAGAAGTCGAAACTCAACTACGTGGAATTTAACCTCAAAAAGACAGAAGATTGTATGTTTTCCGCTAATAAGAAACCCTCTAAACTACTCCTCTCTTTGAAGAAACTCTACTTAAAATCACAGCCTGCATCGAAATACTTGGCGTTGTCATATCGAACGACTTTCAGTTTCGCGGTCATTTGGAGGGAAAGGCTAAATTAGCCTCCATAAAGCTTGCTGCACTTGCACTCCAGGCTAACGCTTGCAACTGTATAAAGCGCGCATTCGGCCACACATGGAGTATTGTTCTCACTTCTGGGCGGGAGCTCCCTAGTACCAGCTCTTTCCACTTGACCAAATTAAACGAATAGCGGTTCTAATCGTCGACAGCTTGATCTCTTAGCGTTACCTGGAGAGATGTGGGGTCACTCTGCATCTTTTACCGCATTTACTATGAAGAGTGTTCATAGGAGAACAACAAGAAAATAAGTTTATTCGAGACTCAACGATCGGGACAAATTGGCTGTCGTCGGCAAGGTGGAAGGCAAAGAGCCGCGGGGCAGGTCGCCAACTCGCTGGTATTGCCCATAGCAGCTGCGGAAGCTATAAACCGAACAAAGTGGAGTGATAGGTTTCTGATCAGATATCATTAGCAGGGCAACAGGTACGATATAGTGACCCTAACTACAATGAGAATACGAGAAGAGAGATATATTGTAATATATTACCAATTTATCTGACTTATTGGTGTAGTGGTAAACGACTGCAGACCATGAGGTCTCTGGTTCAAACTTGAGGAAGGCCAAAAATTCAAACCTGCTATTTATAAAATCGTTATTATACTCAAGTTCGTAAATACAGGTCGGACACACAGAGGTCATATTGGATCAAAGAAAAAGTAAAGACAAGAGTCTATTATTCAGATTCTCCTATCAGACTAGCAAACATATTTTAGAAACATAATAAACTTGTATCTACGTACGTGTGCACAATAATTATAGACTTCTATCTAAAATCATTCGTCGTAATAAAGGCATACGTATTTACAGACATAATATAGTGATGAAAAAAAAATGTATAGAAACACTGTCTTAATTAATCACTTTAATTACATTCATAATATTGTCTTACCCTACGAGTTCGATAATTCTCTTGTTGAACGTCGTACGTTGAACGCTGGCTGTTATTCTGCTGAAATTTGAAATATTTGACGTAATTGCCAAACATTATACATACCTACTCATTATTTTTTGAAAAGCGCCATGCGTAAAATGCGTTGTATATTGTATATTATCTACAACGATTCTTTTCTAGTATTTCAATAATGAATATTAATAAAAGTAGGATAAATATATATATATTTAAATCATGCAACGAAGAAATTGGTGCAATATATTAGTAGAGGCTTATAGTTACTCATCTAAATATTTAATATTTTGTTTGTCAATTATTGTTGCCTCAGTGATATTTATATGGATCTATGAAAGACCCCAGCTATACAAGGTAAATTTTTCCGTATCTTAAATTCAAAAATAATATCTAGTATTTTATGTACCGTGCTCAATGACTTATATATTTTGGTGAATTATTTTTCCTATTTTAATAGCTATTGGTACGGGTGTAGTTGAGTTTCTACCAATATATATATATCGTTAATTGCACCATTTTCAGCTGATTTTCAAAAAGAGCAAACAGTCAACAGTTTTTAGTCCAAGCGAGAGCGGTGAAATATTGGTTGGAAATGGCAACAAATTCCCACAAGAAATGGGAAATCAAGAATTAAACCCTGATAATCAACTAGGAGATACATCCAGAAGTGAAGATGAGCGCCACATAGTACGTGGAAACTCAAACCAAAATCTAACATATGAATGATACAAGGTATTAAGGTTGTAAGCTGCATATTGGAGTTTTTTTTTAAACCTAGTTTACTAACAAAAATTAAAATTCCGTCCATTATATATTTTTTGTGTAATTGTTGCCTTGATACTTAATGTATAAAAACACTTTGTCTTAATTAATCACTTTAATTACATTCATAATATTGTCTTTTATGAAGCTGTGTATAATACATGTATACTGAATATAATACAGAACTTAGATTCAATTTAACTAACATTATACATATTATGTATAGAAAAGACGACTGTATAACGAAAAATAACAATTTTCTTTTAATAATACATCAATAAGTTCTACTAATCTGATAGTTATAATCACAGTTATAGATTTCTAATGTATGAAAATTGAAACACAAGTTATATAGTGCAATTTGTTTCAGAAACCACTATTTATTATAGTATGAACAGTGACAATATTTATGTTTACAACATGATTGACTATGACATCCCAATCTGTACTATGGGTGTCAGGAATAATGTTCAAAACTCCACAGCTCAAATCGCGCACCATTAGAAAAATAAATTACAGATGGTCCTAATCTACATTTACAATTTATCTTGGCATATGTTCTCTGCACACCTGGAAAAGATATATAAAATTATTAAAACAAAATATAATACTAATTATAAAATTGTAAAACATCTAACATAGAAGATCAGAAATTATTTTGTCTCTCCATAATATAATTTTAAAGAAAAATTACACTTGTGTATTACCTGAATTAACTATAAGAAAGGTACTGTCAAAGGCTTACCGCAGTTGAGCAAGAAAGCGGTGTATAATTATTAGTCTGCTGATTTGCAGTGGAGAATGTGTTAGGTTGGGCTGGAGGGTGCGTGGCGAGGGGCGAGACAGGCGGCGCCAGGCCGCTTACGCCACCACCTGTGTTGCTAGGGCTTCCAGTAGTTGATAGCCGTGAAAAAGCTGCTAAAGCATCTGGGAAATTTGGCGGAGTTGCCGGTGTGTTGCATGGAGTCATCAATTGCTGAAAATATATTGATTATTTAACTAAAACTAAGTAAATAGAGAAACCTAAGTACAAGTATAAAATGGGTATAAGCTTAGTTATTTTAGAATAAATAGCCTTGGAATTATCTTGAGTCTTCAATATTATGATGGCTTTTTACAATTGATAAACATAAACAATTTGTAAGTATAGGTAATAATTAGGCTTGAACATGTTACTCAATAAAATATAAAACTACAAACTAGTAGGTTTATTATGAATTATAGCTATGTACATAATAATTTTATTTACAATATTGGTTAAGATAAGTTGATCAGTTACATAATTTTAAAAAGTATGATCTTAAAGCTCACCTGCGGATAATGTTGTGTTGCAATACCATTTGCTGATGGTATAGCAACTTCTTGAAAGAATATTGAAAGTGCGGTCTGAAATTTTAAAATTTAAGTTTCAATGACAATTAAACAATTATGACTGCTAATTTTATAATACACATCAAAACAAAGAAAAATAAATATGGGCTCCAAAAACAATTTACATCTGCTTACAATAAAATAATGTGTGCAGTAAATATCCAAAAATAAAAAAAAATCTTTTATTTATAAGTTTTCCTAAAATTTCGTTTAATAATGCTAGTATAAAACAAATGTTTACTATAAACTGCCATTACTGTTATATGGACTAAAATTGCATTTTTAACCTTAAAGCAATCTAAGATAACCAATAATATAAATATAAAATTGAACAACAATAAGAAAATGCTTACAATATCTATTAACAACTCATCAATATTCTAAACACTACTTTTAACAATAACATTGTCAATATGTATATTTTGTCGTTATCAATGTGTACACTATAATCTACGGCAGTTAATTGATCATTTAACCAATCTCAATACCTCTAGAAGTCTTAGGTTACGGTGTTAAATTTGCAAACGCAATCGTTTAACCAAATCAGAACATTTATAATCATTATTGGTTACCAACTGATTTTGTTCAAAAATATAAACACAGTAGCAGCCATTTCATGATTTTAATGTTTGTTTACATGTTTTTAGGAATATTTAGCGTTTACCTCAAACTGCCAATGAGCTGCCTGCAGTAATTGTTTAGCTTGTTCCCGAGCACAACCAGCAGCTAACACAAATTGATTTATCATTACTTGTTCACGTAATGAATCCATATTTACAGCCGTAGAAATAATGGTAAATAGGAGTCACCGTCAGAAATAACGAAATCAAGAAATGTTTATTATTCAATAGGCACATTCACAAGATAAAGCGCAGATTATCTATCGTCTAAAGTAACGAAACTGTGGTCTGAACTAACAGATGAAAATTACAGTAGTATAGTATTCAATTTTATACTATAGATTTAACTTTGTCTAAAATAATGCGTCTGTGGTGGTTTGTATTCGCCCTAGACTTTCAGCGCTATAGAGTAATATTAGTAACACTAAGTTACTAGTTTAGCTTTACTTTATCTGTGGTCCCTACTTCCTAGAGATTAGAGAAGACAAGATTACTGTGCTGCAATGTTTAGAAGTTGGAATGTGATTATTTTTGTAACTTTATCAAAAAATAAATATATGTAGTTTACGACTAACTTCATAAAAATCCTTATTGTATTATGTATTAGAAACTATAATAACCATTATTAGCAGAAACATTTTTATAAAACTAACCTCAAATTGAAAATATTATGATGAGTCTCTCCTACGAGCCCTGCAAGAAAAAGGCACGTAGAGATGTTCAAAGTAAATGTAAGTAAAATTTAAATATTAGTTTTCATAGTTAATTTACTTAAAACAATTGTTTTCATCGTGAAAAATGTACTATGTGTTTTCAGATAATAGAAGAAAAAATAAGGTAGAAGTTTCAGTTGAAGAAAAAATTTATGCAAAACCTCCTAAGAAACATACTCCGAAATTTCGTTTAAAATCAGCTGGCCATATAGCATCACTTGAGACACCATTAAATGAAAGAATTCCTATACTTTTAACAGACATTCAGCACTTGCTTCTACATTCATTGTTGGGAAATTTAAACATAACTCAATCACCAAGGTGGTATACTATAGACAAATGCAATCATGTGTGCCAAACAACATGTCTTATAATTGAGGGTATTTCAATAAATCAATTAGAAGAACATAAAGAAAAATTAATTAATATAAATACTATCTTTGAGAATTTTGTTGAAATCTTAACACCATCAGTATACAATGGTTCCCTTGTTAAAGAATTAGCATTGGTGCCCCTTTCAGAAACAGAGAAAGAATGCATTATACAGAAATATGGAAGCTTGAATTTAGCTTTAGAAGTCCGGAAAGATCTTATGGTTATGATGAGAGCTGTATTTCCTATCGACGAAGACATTGAAGATAAAATAGTACAGATAGAATGTGAGGATAAGTTCCCTAGAACTCAACTACTGTTATCTGCTTGGCAATTGATTGAGGAAAATTACCCAGTCCCTTTGAAAGGCAAGTTGAAAAATATATACTCTGATTATGTTTTCTCTAAAGAAGAGTATAAAGCCGTTACAGCTGATTCTCCTATGTTTGGGCTTGATTGTGAAATGTGCATTACAAATGTTGGATCAGAACTGACTCGAATCTCAGTTGTAGATGAGAAATACAAATTGGTGTATGAGTCACTGGTTAAACCCTATAACAACATTACAGATTATTTAACTAGGTATTCTGGTATTTCAGAATCTTCTTTAGAAAATGTTACCAAAAGATTGGAAGATGTTCAGAAAGACTTACGTGAATTATTACCACCTGATGCTATACTGGTTGGTCAATCACTTAACTCTGACTTACATGCTTTAAAAATGTTTCATCCTTATGTAATTGATACTAGTTTAATATATAATTTTACTGGTGAAAGAACACGGAAGTCCAAATTAAAGATATTAGTTAAGGAGTTTTTGAATATGGATATACAAACAAATAAGAATGGTCATTGTTCAATAGAGGATTCAATAGCAGCTCTTAAATTAGTTCAATTAAAACTAAGCAAATTTATTGAATTTGGAGATGCTGTGCATACTAATAGACAGAGCTATAAAGAAAATGTTGTAAGATTATCTACAAAATCTGATTATGCATTATCAATTTTTAATCATATTATTGAGCAGAAAAAGACATCTCTGGTAGTGGGATGTGATGATATCACAGGGGACTATCATACTTACTTAACACAAGCAAAAGACAGTATGAGTACACAGTTAAAAAAGAGTAAACCTAAAAAAGTAAAACTTAGTACCGTTGATACAGTAACTGATGTTATCACTACTGTTACTGAAGCTGCAAATGATTACAATTTAATTATGGCTCATTTGAAACAAAATTCAACTCTACAGTCTTGTGATGCAACAAATATTGATGAATGGGTCAAAAATATTTGGAGCAGTCTGAAGGATTCTGCTTTATTTGTTGTTGTTTTTAGTGGTACTACTGCTGAAAATGGAGTTGCTATGATAAGAGTAAAAAATTTATAAAGTAAATTACTTGGTGTTTAAAATTATTGCTATCCTTAAATAGTTGTAGATAATAATAGACAATGAAATTCAGTCACCACAAACAGCAATGATTAGAAATTAATGAGTGTAGGTTTTTCTTACATGGATGAAACTGTAGTAATTATAAACTACAACAATTAAATTGTATGCACAACAGTCAAGCTAAGTACTAACATAAGCTAGTCAAGTAAAGGTTGGATTGCTTAAAACATTTTAAGCCTTATTAATTAGAATCTTTTTTAAATCTATATTTCAAATCAAGTTTATATATATATAGGCCTATTAAATTAAACCTAAAATTATTTTGGTATATATTGGTAAGAAAATAGATGTGAAGTTGAAGAAAAAATTTTCAAAAACCGTATGACGAAACTTTATTTAAGAGATATGTTATTTGGTAAGGGAGTATATTTGCCCAGTGACAGGGTCCACGGCGAGAGAAGGTGGAAGTTCTGCAGCTATATCTGCC
Source organism: Pieris brassicae (assembly GCF_905147105.1). Classification (NCBI taxonomy): domain Eukaryota; kingdom Metazoa; phylum Arthropoda; class Insecta; order Lepidoptera; family Pieridae; genus Pieris; species Pieris brassicae. The sequence continues at coordinate 5,326,472 of NC_059669.1, forward strand.
AAAGCCTCCCAACGAGTGGACCGGCTCTCAGACTGCGTTGGACTTTCATGTTCTAAAATGTTCTTTACGTCGTCCCTAAAACATAAAATAAATAAATCGTTCTCTGTAAAATAAATTAACTGTAGACTGAACATTTACTATAACAACGTTAGTTTTTTTTATCTGTATGGTTACAAGATTTACAATATAAAAAAACTGCTATAATTTAATGTTACGTTAGGTATTCAGTATTAATAATGTATAGTATAACATATAAATTTACGACTTAAGGTTGACTCAGTAGTCATCATGCTACGAAATCTCAACCAACCAAAATTATGCAACGGTACGCTTTGGTGATTGGAAAACTGATGGTGAATGTGATACACACGACAATACTCAAAGGTGAGGAAGTTCTCATTCCGAGGATTCCGATGTTGCCAATCGATTTACCCTTTGAAATCAATTTCAAGATCCGTCTTGGATTCGCCATGACGATTAATAAGTCACAAGGACAATCCTTGAGGGTTTGTGGTCTAAATCTAGAAAATGCATGTTTTTCTCATGGTCAGTTGTTTGTGGCATGTTCACGTGTCGGCAAACCTGATGGTTTGTATGTAGAACATATATGCTGATGCTTTATATGTTCTTGCGTCGGATTATAAAACAAAAAATGTTGTATATTAAAAAGTGCTTTAACATGCAGTATCGCAATATTAGCGCTAGAGAGGAGGCCTAATGTTTTAAACTTCCATTCTTCTTCCGCAACGGCAAGCAATAAAACATTTCTGTATTTGCAATAAATGTTGTATTAATTTTATTACCTTAATGTAATCCTAAATTAATTTTAACGAAATTTAACACGATATTATTAGACTGTTAGGCGGAACCAATTTTACCGGGTCAGCTAGTATTTTATAAATAGAAGCTTTAAAATATACATTACTTTGCTCCTTTAATTTAGATAATAATTGTTAACTAAAATTAAATTACCTTTATTTATTAACTTACTTTTCTTCTATATTTTCATTAACTATTTCAGGAGTTTTATTGTTTGCTGGTATAATTTCCTCTTTTGTTGAAACATTCTCAGGTTCTGGATCATTCCTTGCAGCATCTGCTTCTTGTGATTCTTCTAATTTTTCATCTTCTACTACATTATTCACTAAAACTTGATCTACTACTTCGATAAACGTCTTTAATTTTTTCTCTGTTTGAACAATGTTTTTCTGACTATCACTGTTTATACAATTGTCTATACCTGAAATTATTAAAATAAATTGAAATATTTTGTATACTTTGCTTTTAGGAATTTTGTCGAATTTAACTGCATCATGTGGCCAATATATTCGGAAACGGTTGTAGGTATACGAAGGTGTTTTAAGACACCCATTTCATGTCGCTACAAAATTCTATGTGAAAGTTTTAAATTGTAGTTTCTGACTAAAGTAAATGTCAAATTAGTTATTGATTCCTACGACCATGTTTTCTTAACCCGCCTTTCTTGAAACGTAACTTATTTAATTCGTCGATTCCCGAAGTAAAAAAATACTGTCAGAAAATATCAAATTCACATCAACTTTTTAGACAAAATTTTCAAACGCACTTGCTAAAGGACTTAACACCACAACTAAATCAATGACCATCAAATAAATTTTATATTTAGATTACAGTAATTTTATTAAAAACACGATCCTCAAAACCGGAGGTTTCGACTACAATAACCTTAGGTTTACTAAGGTTCATAAAATACGTTATACCTATATAGGCTAACTAATTATAGAATTGCGTTTCCGAAACGTTTAGGGAGCGAAAGTAATATTAATTTTATTGAGAGGACAAGTTCAGGTACAGGTGATTGACCGCCCGCGTAATCGCGGTATTATGGCGAGTTAATATAGCGTTTCTATTAAATTCGAGTAGAAAATGTGAATAATTTTGGTATTTACAATTTTCTTAAGCTGAAAATGAATAAATAGAATACTAAAATAAATTCGAAAAGTTTGGTACCTGTGGCAATGTACCTTTAATACTGGCAGCATTTTATCGCTATATTGCGAAAGGTAGGTTTTTATTCGTTGAGAGAGGAAAGCACCAAGCTCTGGCGTCACTGGTATTTAAATGTTTAATTAGCGCCTGTGCACTTGTACCCACCACCCAAGAGTCTCTAGTGAGAATGGAACATAATCAAAGTTGGAGTAAAAAACTTATATGGAAAATATATATTTTTGTTTTTATTTTCCGCCTGCTCTGCGTGCACCAGCTTTTGTGCTTGTCCAAGGGAGGTGAGACGGGGCTAACGTCTCTACACAAGTAGCATCTCATACCAAAGCCCGTCTCATCCTCCAAGTGATCTAAGACAAACCATCCTGCCAGTTGGTTTCTAAATGGCTGGAAATATTCCAGACGTAGGCAAGAGAGCGGTGCATGATGCCGTTGAGCGCGGTGTGGTGAGAAAAGCGGCCCGAAATCTTTTGGCAATGGAGGCCATGGTGCCAGTTTGGTATGTACTGCAATTATGGGCACGCAAAAACTTTCTGACACTACATGATGATTTCCTGGGGTTCTTCTTCAAAGAAACATTCGAAATCATTACAAGTTATTTGATTTCACATTATCATCAAGGGCGCTTTTATAATAATTTAAAATACGACAATTACCGGGTAGTATTTCTGATAGAAGAATCGGGCATTGCATTAATAGGTACTAATTAAGCACGTAAAGTATTTTAAAGGATGACGTGTAAAACCAATAAATAATAACTCTCTAAGTTTAGTTACTAGCAATAATAATATAATATTACTAACAATAGTAATACTAATGTATTTTCACTTTAAGGTGATTTTAAATAGCAGCACCGAACTTGCACTATCATCTGATAATTTTAGATTAATAAAAAAAACAACCACTTCGGTTGTTTTAAGTCATGCAAGAAAAGCATTTATCAATTCCAGTAATCCTTTATAGTGTTGTGCTGTGCATTCGGCTTTTCTGTTCGGCTGCTTTAATCTTACATTTGTAATAAAAACTTTAGGCAACGTATAGGGATAATTGTAGATACTAACGATTTTTACGAATATTAAAGAAAAGCAGAATGTGAATTTATAAAACGATTTTATAATATATAGCTACAAATATTTAAATTCTTTTAAAGTAGATTCCCAAAAAATGTAGATTATGCAAATTCTTCAGCTCTATATAAAATAAATATTACTACTAAAATAAAATAACTGTATGTGATAAGTGAATGTTCTGTTCATAAATACATATAATACTTTTTAATGCTTACGTTGAACGTATACCTTTAGAACTAAAAAGTATTTGAAGGTTACTTTGAAATTAATTTAAAACACGCACCTACTTACAAGTAGCAGGTACATATATTAGTAGCATAATAAGGCTAGTTTATGCTTAGTTTTTGCATATCTAAATACCAACTCGCTTTAAATAGCAAATTGCGCCCTCGCTTTTGTTTCCTTTTCATTTAAATATACATTTATACAAAGTGAGGTGTTTGCAATGTCACGTTTGTTTATTTCGTACTACGTTATTTCGTTGATATACCAGCTACAGATTGTGTTAACTTTTTTTTTCATGTTATGGTAATAGTTTTGACTTTACGCCAGTTTCAAGTAAAAGGTTGGGAAACTACACACAAGAAAAAAAAAAGAAAAAAAGGTTAGCTCAATTACTTAGTTTTAGTTAAGTTGCCTTTGTGGCTTAGTTGTACAAGTACTTGTTTGCAATATGTTTAATCTACAGCTACTAGCAGTTGCACTGCCCCAGCATGAGGGTACCTAGGTGCCGCTCGTCCCCTAAAAAGAAGTTAAGCAAGCCTACTACACCAGAGTCTGGCGCAGTGGAAAATCATCGTTGGCATAATATCCGAGCTTTACATAATATTGGGTAGAGCAAACTGAGACCTCAATGGCTTGACTCGCAATACCTGTCCCACTGGGTCCTTTGCTGGGAAGTCCTGACGGGGGTTAAGTCCCTATCAGATCACCGTTATATCCGGTTTCATACTCGGTCCCCGTCATAATATCTGGAAATCAGCTCGAGTTTGTCAAAACAGGGCCTAAGCTTAGGTTGGTTTCATGGCGCTCTAACGGATGGCCCTGGCTGTGCTAAGGTCAATTCCACATCATTCATGGCCATAGTGGACAGTGATTTCAACGGCTGATCCCGTTGCTGGATGCGTAGAAGTCAATCACGCTGTTACCTTGGGTGATCGCTGGTGGCGCCGTGGGGTATTACTGCGCAGCAGCGAGTTCTACTTAACCCTTTCCACGAGGCAGCCGTGCCACGGGAGGATATACGTAATGCATTTACCCACGAAAAAAACGGCATTGAGAGAAACAAGGTCTGAAGTGCATTGCATGATTATACGAGATCATAAAGAGGATCTTTCCTACTAAGCGATTAGCCCGAGTGAAAAGCTTTATTTGCCCCTGATTGATTGTATATTAGCTCGCAAAAGTGCAATTAAAAGTCCATCAAGAAGCATTAATTGATATAAATAAAAAGTTTGCAAAGCATACTTATGTTCAAGATACTAACAAACCTTTGGCTGACCAATCCGAGTCGTTGTTTAAAAATATAGAATTATAACTAGGTAATTGTAGGTTTTCATTTATTTTATCACTTTTCGGAAGCATGTCAGAAGAATAGTGGCTGTTCAAACTCAAGTGATTCTTGTGATTAACATCTGTATTCTGGACTTTTTCCTCTATTGAATAATGTTCATTATTTGTCTCCGATTTGGCGCCATCTAAAACTAAAATTTATTTAGATTGTATGTTAGCCCATCTAAATCGTTAAACAGATTTTTTGGGATTCCAATTCTCTAAATCCCTTGTACTTGTCCCTATATAATTGTCTTTAAATTCCTTTTTCGTAAAACCTAATTAAATTGTGTAGAATTTTATACTCATAGAGTGTGTATTAACTAAGGTCAGTAGATACTATCTACTAAAAGCATAATTTGTGCTGGCAGTATTAAGTGTACTCCCTTGATTGACATATAGACACCTAAATGCCTTACGTCTCATGCTATGCTATAATTAGATATTGATTCAGTCTTTAGTTAAGCTATCAAGATTTTAGAATCTACAAGGTAACAAAGAAAAGACTGAGTTTCAAAATGGTTTTCAATTGTCTAGCAATGCAGTTGTATCTTAAGCATTAATCCTTTTTTCAGCTTAAATTATTGCTTCTTCCAAAAAAAGTTATAATGTTTTAGACTCGTAGAGAAATTTAATTACAAAAAAGTGCGTTTACCGAATTTGGAAGACAAATAGAGGTTTTAGATTATTTCTGTCTTTCGTTACCTAGATACAGTAGAAAGGGACATGCATGTAAAAAGTTTGCGATAAGAAAAAGTGGTATGTTCGTTCTCTAGATAGTAAGGGGTGGTAAAGTCATTGTTTCCGACGAACACAGTTGCGGCACTTAACATTTCCTCGAAGGAAGACGACAGCAAAAGTAAGATAAAGTATTACGTTATTTTTAAGTCAATTTTTTTTAGGTATTTTCTCAAATTAGCTATATTATATAATATACTTTAATGTGATGAATTAAAAGTGATTATAAATAAATTAATAGTTATACTTACTAATAAATTTATTTACGTATAGTAACATGGACTTAGCTTATTATATTATTCGAATTTCATATAAAAATCTCAATTAAAGCAAGAAAATGTTACAAGCCACTTAACACCTTAATTTGTAAAAACTTCTTGTTAAATGTGAAACTATGCCTATGAACAATTTTTATACAGAGTTGCAAATCGTAGGTACCTAATTAACGCTAGTCGCCGAAACAAATGAAATTAGTTAATTGCCTAAAGCAAGGATATTTCCAGGACTGGAAAGGCTACCTTAAACTTTGAGTAATAAAATTAACAAGTAGAGTTTATTTGGTAATTACTATTAACGAGAAAACAGGTCCTATAATAAGCGATATCGTATTCGTCTATCGTACATTTCATTGTGTGGAAGTACAAATAACAACCAGTTTAGTACAAAAGATTTATGTTTACATATAGATCTATAAATATTTTTTCAGTTATTTATGAAGTTTCGACAGGAGAATAATATACAGAAATTGAGTAAACCAAAACAGATTATAGCCGCGATAATATCAACGATTACGATATGAAAATGTGTCAACCGGCATAAATTTGTCGCACCTTTAGGAATAATTGCAAGTCTTTCTCCCGTCATGTACTGCTTTAACAAAGTATAAATATTTGATTTAACATTAAGCGTAATGTGAACTACAATGCTCTATTTAGTTTTGTTTTGTTGTACCTGTTGCATCACTCTGAGCGTCTGTCATAACTGGAGCGCTGCTGGTGCAGCCCATGGTTTGTGCAGCTTTATGCCATTTTCAATTTACGAGTACGTGTGGGTAAGTTTTTACTTGAACGTCACAAGTCTGCGAGTTAACTACTTGAACTAAACTCGACTGCGCACTCAAGATTGTATCGTATATATACCCATTAGGTACGCCGTACGGGAGGAACAAGCCCACTCAGCTGACCTCGCCACTCGCAACCCCCTTCGCGTTTTTCAAATTAAACGAGTGTAAAGCATTCTTCCACACTGACGCAATTACTGTTGAGATTTTGTTTTTAATACAACCTTCGTGCATAAATTCTTTTGTTGAAACGAACGAACCAGCTAATTATAATAACTTAGCACTTAACTCAATAGTAAAACTTGTAGTAAACGCTCTATAAATAGCCACATAATTCAATCATTGAAAGGCACAAAAAGGTGACAACTTATTTGATTGTAATAAGGATATGTATCTTTTCTATTTATTACTCACACACTGAGCGAGACATTTTATATTTTTAATAGCAATCTCATTATTAATAATAATAATTTAAAAGATATAAATTTCTAAATATATTTAATTAGAATTTCGTAAAGTATATTTTTGGTTAAATACGAACCATACGAAGAAAATGGATAAAAAATTACATCGAATACATAAATCAAAACAAAGCAAGTTTAAAATTATAGGCGAGCACAGGGACAAGGGCCTGCTTCAGCAATTACTAGGTCCCCGCTGAGGGCAATGGCTTCGATTTCAACGGCTGCTCCGAGCGGTAACCTAGCCACCTGATACGTGGCACGCGCTGGGGGGTCCTTAGGAAAATCTACAACAAAAGGTACATTAACGATACCGTTTCCGTAGTTCAGACTTGCACGCACGTAAACGCACTTGTTTTGTGTAAGCAGTCATTGTTTCGATTTGCGAAGAAACCAAATTTAATGTATCCATTACGAAGGAACTAGACATAGAGGTCAGTTTCTACTCTCTTGAGTATAATGAATACAAATGCGTAACTAATAAATAATTACTATTATAATACTTATTAATGAAACAGTTAATTTAGTATAATTTAAGCACATATAACTCGTAATACAGCATTAGGTATTTATACAAAATGTTGCGAAATTTAGGGTAGAGCTTCCGTCCAACACAAAGATTATTTTCTATTTTATATCGACTTCAAAAAAGAGTATCAGTTTCAACTAGACGTATGTTATCGATGGAATTTAAGTATTATATACGTAGGGCCAAGCATTCCCAGCATATGTGTTAAATAGTATATGTCCACAAATATCTTGGGAATTAAGTCATGTCAACATAGTCTATTGATTTAATATTAGGTATATTCCAATATAGAGAACTGATTTATAAAAAAATGGTTTAGTAGTTTTTGAGATATCATTAACCGCGAATTTTTGAAATGTACATGTAGGTACCAAGGTAATGATAATGCGTTTTATATTTGTTAGATGCAAAACGAATGTTACTATGTATTCAAAAGCTTACATTGGGCATATATTTGATTAACTACTTGAAAGTCGTCTAAATTGGCCAAAAGTATAGTGGTCTTAATGACGCCTGGTAATGACGACCCTCCAGCTTCTAAAACGTGTTTCATATTGTCCAGTGCCTGTCTAGCTTGAGCTTCAGCGCCGCCGCAGACTAATTGAGCTTGTTGATCCAACCCGAGGACTCCAGATATATACAGAGTTTTGCCAGATAGGATTGCTTGGCTAAAATATGTTTTTAATTGAATAGTTGAAGATTTTCTTTACATACTACAGTAGTACAGATAGACAGAAAGTGTACTAATATTAAAACATTCAATATGCGCGAAATTAGATGTACCAAAAATAAAAGTTCTATATACATTTGACTAACATCGAGACATCTACCAACGGACAGCCATCTTTTATTATCTTACTCGACATGATGCTCGTGACATTGATAACCTTTGAAAAGCAGTTTAAAGAACACACAGCCATACTCAGAGTCATACATTAAATTATAATTACAATTATTACCTTAAAAACGGTTACATGCAAATTGAATACCATTAGTTAACAACTGATGTAAGAATAACTGTTTAGATACGATTTTAGTTATAGTGAACTTATTATAAATTAGCGGCATAAATTACCTTTAACAATTAATCAGCGTCTGAGTATGACTGTTTGTATTACGTTTTTACGTTCATATTTAAATCGCTTATTTTACTTGTACTATTACTAAAAAAGTAGTTGTTTTAAAAAAGTAGTTGGATAGTGCATACTGCCAACCTGTATGGTCCAACGGGTTTATAAATTTCCGGAGAAGTGACGATCGTTTTGGTTACTTTGTCAGATCCATCGACTGTGGTCATTTTAATTTCTCGTTCTACTACACGTCTATCCGTTTATTTTATTCTGATGCCGTAATTTAAAGGCTTATACTTTACTGGTATAATTTTATTGCTACGAACTTGTTATCTTTATTTACATGCCTAATAAAAAATTTACTAATGTCATGAATTAATTTTGATGATGTTGGGTGTCAAATTAAAATATCGTACAATAATTGCGAGGATTAAATAAATAAGGTGAAGGTTTTTATAGGCATTAGAAGTATTATATCTACCGATCAGCATTATGCTTTGGTTAAAATAATTCTTTTGAAATACACATTTAGCAATTTGATTAAATTAGTACCATTACTATTTCATGTGCGGTACGCTAGCTTTTTAATCGTTAGTGTTATAATAACATGTAGTGAACCAAAAAATAAATAATAAGGTTTTTATGTAGGGCCCTTAGTGAATTGTTTGCGAACTTACGGGCAGCCTTCTGGATTTTCCTGACTTTAATTCAAAACCGAGTTAAGATTATTGTCTTTATCTGTTTTACTTTTATAAATTATTAATGAACTCTAAAAGCTGACGCCTGACAATGACAATCAATATTTGACACTTGATTGACTTTGATCAGGATTTCGATTTAGTAGGTAGTTAGGTACTAGATATATTTTGAATTTTGAATACTTATTTAAAAGACAATATATTACCTAATTATAATAAAGTCGTTGTAAACTATTATAATTCTGCATTAATTATTCTGATATTCCACGAGATCAAAAATATTTGACTATGGAAGAGAAAAATATGGTAAACATAAGAACTAATAATCGTAACATGCTGCAATTAAATCGTCGGATACATAGGGACGAAATCAATGATGTTCGAAGATCAGTTAGTAATCGGTGAGAATATTTACTTTTTATATATTCCTTTTATACGCATATGCATAAGCAAACACTCTTGAGTCAAAATGTTTGCTGACAATACTAGTAATATACTATTATGACTGTAGGTATACAGCCGAAGATGTATTAGATATTATTAAAAAGCTAAAAACTAAGACGACTATAACATCAAGGGAATTAAATCAGCTTAAAAATGCTCTTATGAATGAACCACATAATATCGAATTAGTGCTTGGTCTACATGGAGCAATAAGAGGTATTGTAGGAGAGTTAACAGGTTTGTAAATATAATATTATGTGCTATATAGACATAAGGCTTACTGCACTATGAGATATCCTGAGATAATAAATTTTGTATTTTCTTGCAACTCCTTGGTTTGGCCACTGAATATTTAATATTGTGCTATAAAGAAAGTTGATTCTTGAAATAGGTCAACTTAATATTGAAAGAACTAGCGTAACTATAAATCTGTGTTGTTTTAATTAGTACTTATTTCATATATAGTGGGTTAAAATATAAATAATTTCAGGAACTAATATAAAAAAGCAATGTGCTGCAGCAGGATGCCTATGTAACTTATCAACAGGGGACAGCAAGGCTTCATTTAACATCTGTCGAGCTGCTGGCACCTATTTAGTGGCAGCTGTTGATAATATGGCTGCAGAACTAGCAGTAAGATGTTTACAAGTATCACCCATTAAATAATATCAGAACCGGTTGGTAATTGGTACTGATAAAAATTAATAAAAAATTAAAATAAATCTATTCATAAGAGTAACGGCGAACCAAATATACACTGAAACCTAATAACTTATCTTATACTCTTTAAGCAGCAACATCTTTTTTGTGTGTTATAAGCATTTGCAAGTAGTCTTATGTTGCATCCTAAGCTGTAGGTAATAATTGTATAAATTCTTAAATTAAGTCTGTCTTAAGAACAAGGTATGAAAAATTGGGTCCATCAAAGCTCAACTGTATACAAGGAATTTATTATTATTCCATGTACAGTAGATATGCTTTAATTTGCAGGTGACTTGTGTATGGACTTTAGGAAATTTGGCTGCATCGAGTATGAAGACATGTGACATGTTAATCTCACAAGGAGCTTTATCAAAAGTAATAGAAATTCACCCGAATAATGAATTACAAGATGCTTGCTTGTATGCCCTCAAACATTTTGTTTATCAGCTGGGAGATAAGTTAAAGTATGTTCTTTTTCTAGATATATCTGATGCACTATAGTAATATTATATATTGTTTAAATTATAATTATACTTCTGTGCTTTGCATTAAAAAAAATCTCTTTTTTAGGGTAAGTGATCTGCATACTATTGTTGAAGCAATGTCTAAGTTCCAGCTAAATACAGAGTCATGCCAAGTTTTTTTTATACTTTCTTGTCATCAATATTTTACTGAAATCTTAACAGAAGATATTATCTTATTTCTGTTAAAGAATTTGATTAAATACATGGAGGAATATCTATTATGTGAAAAGGCACAACCATCTTGTGAGTTAGGGTATATTTGCAGGACTTTAGCAAATACAAATGAAAAGATATTTGAATACATTCTAGACTTTGTAATGAAAAAAAATGCAAGTGGTTTATGCAAGAAAGTATTATTTATTGAGAATTCATTTGTAAATAATTCATTACTGTGGTTGTTTGGTAACATTTATAATACCTGTAAAGCTAATGAGTTTTTTACTTTAATAGCTAGCTGATTGTAATTGAAAATGTTATTTGTTGGAAATACACAAAAATTAGTAAGAGGCATATGTATTTTTTTACCCAGTTTTTAAAATTATAGCAGAGGCATACAGAAAATCCATCATATTTGTATAAATACATTATATTTTATAAAATTGTATCAAATGAATATTTATATCAAAGATTGCGTTGGTTTGCGAGTGCATTAACGAAATATGTATTGTATCTTAATATGTACTTGGATTATGAATACACATAATACAGTGTAAATTCCATGTAGTGACCCTCGATTTAATGACTAACACCCTAAAGCGTCGAAATCAATTTTCTTTGGTTGGTTTAGATCGTCTTGCATACGAGTACAATGATACGCTCTACATAGCATAATACCCTCATGTTATATTTGCTCAATTTTTTAAGGATCGGATCGGTCTTCAGCACTTCGGTACAGTGCCGAGTACAGGTACCAGAAAAGGCGTGTTAGGAACGAAGGCAACTCAGGAGCACAAGTACGCAGCACAATTGGAGCGATACCATCCGGGCCGCTCTACTTGTGAATGTCTAAGAAAGATAGTGCTTTGCGGACAGCACGTTGCCGAAATGTGATAGGAACCCTTTCGAGCAGGGAATCTGTAGCCGTTTGAATGTGCTCGATGAGTCGGTTAGTTTCGTTATTTCCGCTATGGGACGTATACAGGCACGCATAGATTCGCGGATGGTCATCGCAGTCCACGCGCAGCCAGAGGTTAGATAGGCACTTCCAGAACAGATATCCTCTCTGACGTACACGCAAACTCCCGCCCGCGGTAGAAATGAATGTTCCAATTTGTACCTCGGGTAGGTGAGGTAGGAAGTATCATCCGGGGAGGATATGGATTGTTGGGCTCCGGGAGTCTCACTCACGGGCCGAATCGCGAGTATAAAAGATGAACCCATTGTATCACTTCACACCGGTATTCTGTGAGACAGTGGTACTGCGAGGTGTGGGGTCGTGGCTGCCCATTTGGCTGAAGCACGAAATAAACAGCATGGCACTTCCATTAGGAAGGGGGTTGACTGATTTTTTATTTTTTTATTTTCTCCTATATAACATTACAACAATAAATAAGATTACAGTTGAGAAGGTATTGGGAGACTGGTTTCCAAACTAGGTATAAACCTGTAATATGGATAACTAGGCTTCCTTCATTCACAGCAAAGTCATATTGAGTGGTAACAAAAACTACATGTATATATGGGTAGGCAAACAAATTTAACGTTTTAAATAAGGAAAGTAAAGCAAAACAAAGCAGTCAACTAGTTAGGAGTTAGTAGAAATAAAGTTATATAGTGTATGTTTGGGTGTGTGTATGTGAGTTTGTGTGCATGTGACTGTTAGAGGGGTGTGTGTGGGTATGTCAGGCACACGCCTGAGAACATATGTGAAAATTATTTTAATACATCTAGCTGATTTTCCGTTTGGTCATAGTTCAAAGTAAGTAAACATGTATGAACTATTTGCTTTACACATTTTTTAGTTTAAGGATATATATACAGAATTTTGTTAAGTTTCTTATACAAGTAACATCCCAGAAAATATAACGATCGCTGAGAAAAATTAAAAAAGGATGGGGTTACACAAACGATATATTTGCGACGTTTTAGCGGTATCGATTATAACAGCGAATGTTGCTTAAGAACAGTGTATAAGATAAACAGCTGTCGAACTGTAAGTACAGAACTGGTTTTATAAAGTTCAGGAGAAGGGAAACGAAAGGGAAGATACAATGAGGTTTTAAGAACTGCTCGTTGGGCTCACTCAAGTTTCAGTGAGGTTTTATAGGTGCCTCCCCAGACCACACAGTAAATTAGTAGTGATTAGCAAAGCGACTCGTACACCAGTCAGCAAGCCCATGCAGGCTCCTGAATACATACAATACATACAATGAGTCACGATTGTCCACTGATGTTGTGGGGGGACCCCCGTTTTGTGAATGCCATGTATTTTGTTTTGGGTGCATTGAGCGTTAAGACGTTGTCGCTAAGCCAATCAGTCACACTATCCAGGCCAGATTGAGCGTGAGTGACAACCTCCCCCAAGTCGGTGCATTAAATAATAAAGCCGGGTCATCCGCAAAGGTAACGATCCATTGGTTAACTGTAGGTTGCATAGCTGATTAATATACACTAAAAACAGGGTAGGACCCAATACGATTCCCCTGCGGAACACCGCATCGAACACCAATCTTTGTGACCTGGGTTCTGTTGCTCAAATAGTCACTGAATAGTCCCAATTGGGCCCCTTTCACTTTCGATAGAGACCGTGTGAAAAGCCTTAGCTAGGTTCAGGAATATAGCTATGCACGTCATGCCGTCTAGGTTCCTAATAACGTAGTCTCGTCGTAACGTTTTACTCTATGGCATAGTCTAATTATGCCGTCATTTGATATAAGATTGTGTAATCAAAACAACAGTGCGACAGTAAATATAATTCATTTATTATATAAGTAATTAATAATTATTTACGATTATGAAATAAGGCTACAGAATAGTGTTCAGATTACGTCATCACTCTCACAAATGCAGCTAAATAGAAGACTAGATTTAAACAACGTCCTTGGTACTGTTACTATGATGTTTAACAAATGTTCATTGTTTGGAGCGTAGATTAGAATAGTATTACCATCGAAAATGGAACAAAATATTTATATGAAATTGTCTTATTTCTTTAGAGGGTATATAACATTACTTTATATTTTTTAAGGCGGTGCCTTGCGCAAAAACTACAGCAAAATGCACAGGACGATTACAATGTGTGATGGATTGCGACGTACCTATTCAAAATTGTATTGCTTCCGTGAGGCACAAATAATAATCAAATCACAGTTACATACCATCTATTTTGCTATTGACTGCATAAGAGCTAGAGGCGCCATCTAACGACATCTTTTTTTTCCAGACAGTGACTTCCTTTCAATAACTTGCCGATTGCATTATTATCTACTTCAGTCTACTTATTAATCCAATTATTGATAAAACGTTTATTAAAACTGGTGTCAATTGACTTCAATCTCTAATTTAATATAATAAAACCGTGTTATTTGTGCAATTACTACATTATATTGATCGCCCACTACGTATTGGAATAACAAGTACGTGTTTTTATATAAGTAGGTACAAATCACAGCCTATTTATATACTATTTTACATAATTGTATTACTCAGACCACACAGCAACTTAATGTGTATATAAGGGTATTCCCAACGCGGTCCAGAGTTAAAATTTTATGTTTTAGCAATGCAATGAAATATAATATGTTCCCCATACAAATATACATATTAGTATATGTACTATGACTTAACATATAATTTTTTCGTATAATGTAACGTTAAATAGCAATAGGTATATATTATTCAAAATGTCGTTCGGATATTGATAATGTTCAAAATTCAATAGAGCTTCGAATGGAAGGATATTTGGAAGGGCATTTAGCTGTCACGCCACTAAAATGGAATCAGATAATAAAATTTAAATTTTACAGTAAATGAAATAATTATTACATTCGTCTTGAATTCCATATCAGTGCTTTACTTGCGAAAAGGCATTCTCAATCACTGACACAAAATAACCCCTTATAAAGCTAACACGTTTTAAAATTTGGCAGCACTTTGTCAAACGTTCAAGTTTCATACTTTCACCGATGATAAACAAAAGCTATATTTGTGAGAGGGCACTCCGTTGCATTACGTGTGCTCGGATGCGTGTTTGCGGTGCGTGCGACGAGCTCGCGGCCGCGCGCCCGTTAGCGACGACGATGTGTTAACTGAAACCATTAATTTGGAGATTTAGCATTATAAGGCAGATGTACATCTAAATTTTATATTAATGTGATTAGTCGAGAATTATTGATATTATGACAATTTATCACTAAACCTATTAACCTAAAATCGATTACACCAAAGAACGGAGGACCATATTATATTGCGAACTTTGTGAACTACTAATATGACGCAACAATCAATTGAATTTAAATAAAATGGCCCTTCTTTAGTGAGAACATATTTATTTTTCCCCTTAGAGTAAGGCTGCTTCCATTAAAAAAGTAAAGGTACTATGAAACGGACACTTCGCTTGATTTGTGATTGGTCTACATACCGTAGACGCGTCTACAAAGTGCTTTAATATTACAACCGCGTAAAAGCGGCCTCCTGCGTTATTTTTTACATGATGAGAAATTGATGTTACGATAATTTAACTCATAACTTTTGTAAATACATACAACAGTTATATGTATTATGTTATTTGGATATATTCAAGAACTTAGAACCCCATCCTCACCATTTCCGTGTGGAATTATTTTAGTGACCACAATTTTTAATTCGGGATATGTGGCCTCAGGGTTGATTTTCTGTAAATTATCTGTTATAACTGGATTTATTCGTGGGTGATCTGAAATCGAATAAATAAAAAAAAATAAACGGAAAAGTGCAATAATAATGGCAAGTGCAATTCAGAGGGAAGAGTATAGCCGGTACTAGTGTCAATGACTTTTACAGGACGATCGCGGCGTAAAAACGTCTATATTACATAGAATTTTAATTTCTAATGAAATCAAAATGTAGGACATCTGTTTCTATAGCAATAAGTTTTTGAAGTGTCTCCTCGGTCATTCAGTATTAATAGATAATCAGGACCTACCTATATATTTATTTATGGTTTGTTACCTGTCTCTTCCGGGCTCTTTCCAGTATAGGACTCTCCGTTCAGTGTTTGCGACTTTTTTACTCTTTCTGTATATCCCCGCGCTCGCAAATCTGTGAAATAGCCTTAGGTCCTAAATGTCGGCGCGATGCGTTCACGACATTTTAATAAATACAGACACATTTTTGCATCTGTTTCATAGATAAGGCATAGTTCTTTGTGAGGTTAGATGTTAAACGCATTTTCAGTTGTTCACTAAATATAGTACCAACTGCCATTTCTATCTTAGGATAGTAATGTAGTTTTATCATAAGGTACCAGTGTTTTTAGTGTTTAATTTAATTTAAATCAATGTACTACGAAAAGGTATGTAACTTGTTAATTATAGTTGATGTAAATAACGTACTGTGAGCATATGCGGGTGGGCGGGGCTGCTGTGGTAGGACTGCGAGTGCTGGAAGTGTGTTGGGTCGTCTTTGTCGTCCTCCACCTCGCATGCTGTACTCTCTGGGTACAGAATATAACGTGTTAACTTCCAAGTTTTCGTAAGTTTTATACTCTCAAGTATCCAGTTAATCTAGTAGATGATACTCTTCAGCCATGAAGTCATCTGAAGAGATTCATAGTAAAACTGCACTTACTCTCTCAAAGGCTCTCTCCAAAAATCTGCTGTATGGAGGTATGGGGCTGGCATAGTGGGAAAGCCAAATGCGTCGACTGCGCCTGCGCGCATCAGCGAGCTTTTCATACACTGCAACTGTATGTAGAACATCTTATTACCACCACTTATCTCTCCGTCTATCACTTTGTCAATCAAATTATATGGGAACACACTGATTTTTCTATGGTCTAACAATACAATATACATTTTAATGCTACAATTAGGTACGCAAAATCGTGCATCGGTGATACCGAACCTATTATGTTTAGGACATCTAGACTACAACTAAGAGGATAAAACATTTAATAGCTATTCAAAGTTAAAAACTATGGAATTATAGGATTTAGAATATAGAATGTTACTTTTATAGACTTTTCATTGATTTACCTGAATTCAGGACTATAATAACTCCAAATAGATACATCTTTCTAAATAAATGTTACTACTGCAATATTAAGGAAACATCGACACCTAAGTAATACGACAGTAACGAAGGGTCTAAAGAATACACAAAAAGACTAACTAAAGTCAAGGAAGGTAACGACTGATTGGATATTATATTTACAGAAACCAGCAAAATTCATGACTCGAATATAGGGGTAACAGAACAATCATGAAATTTGGTGATTTATAAGACGACTCGCACACAAAACGACAGTTTGTGAAATCACATAGTTCGGCCGCGCTGGCTCAGTGCAGGCACGCTCCACCTACTCTGCCTTCGCCCTGCCATTTGCCTAGTATTAGCCGTAAATTGTAATTACGTATTAGCTTATAGATATGAGCTATATGTCACATGAGGAATCAATATTGTACATACGATTTAATCGTTATTATTTGTATCACATTTAAAAGAAAATTCAATTTTGATTAAAACGTGTTAATAATACAGTGATTTAAGGAATTTAATATTTGTATTAATTGTACGAAAGTTAGAGGGATATTTTGGTAATTTTAATTTAACATAAACTATTCTTAAACTATGAACATAAACGCTGCTTCCACAAATCGTTTCTTTGTAAAATAAGGTACGTGTTAAATCATAATAATTTTGATTCTGTAACCATGTTTTCTGTAAAGTACTTCAGATAAACTTTTAAGAATGAAAATTAAACAAAATAATTTTAACCTAAGATAAACGCGTTTTAATCAAAGTTTTCTTTTAATCGTATTTGCGTTCCCGGCGGCAAGACCATGACTATCACTAGCTGTATAAGGCCCGGCGAGTGGCGGTCGCGAACGTACGTGCGCGTGGTGTGCGGGCGCGCCGTCGAACAGTAGGTTGGTGACGCCCGCGCCCCCGAGTACCTCTCTGCGCTGCCGCTCGGCGTCCGCTCGAAGCCTCCGGACCAGCCGCTCTGCTTCGCCCAGCCGCGCGCGTAGAGCCCCAGCGCTTTCCCCTTCCTCACTTTCCGTTGCTTCCTCCTCTAGAGACCGCAGCTTGCTGGCATTACAGAATGTATTACAACTAACTCCACGAAGCTACAACATACTAATCTACGATATAGATATGACAATTTAAGAACAGAATAACGTATAGATGGCGTGATCTCCTCGCCACTTCACGCTTCGTCCATCCTGCAGATACAGACGGTATCTGTCATTCACTTATATTAGGTACCATACATATGGAATTGACGTACATACTGGCCACTTTGACCTCAAATATCTCCTCTTTGTTCCTCCTATACAAAACGCCAATTACATATGTAACGACCTAGTATTTAATACTTAAACCACTTCTTTTTTTGCGGTAACTATAAATTAAATTGACGTACATACTGGCCACTTTGACCTCAAATATCTCCTCTTTGTTCCTCCTATACAAAACGCCAATTTCATATGTAACGACCTAGTATTTAATACTTAAACCACTTCTATTTTTGCGTAAACTAGTATAGTAGTAACTATAAATCAATGTTTATATTTACACTGTTACAATGTTTATATTCAATGTGTCTCACATTTGATATTCTATTTGTCAGAGTCTAATATCCTAGGACCGAAATGGGATTTAGAAATATTGTAGGCATACTTGGCCTGTTCGTCGACAAGGCGTTGCAGCCCCAATAAGTCGTGGGAGCAGGCTGTAGCTTCAGCTCGAGCTGCTGCTGCCTCCCTTTCCAACCGCTCAACCTCTCGTCGCAGAGATGACACCTAACATTATATTGCATTTATTACTATAGCTCTATTATTTTTAAAAGCTTTGCAAAATATCAATTATAAAGACTTGCATCAACTTCGAGGCTATAGGAGTAACTTTTAGATATAACGAAATACAATAACAACAAAACCTCAATTTAAACTATTATCAAGAAAAAAATTAAAACCATTTCTGATACAAAAGCTACTCGCTAAGATCTTTATTGAGGCTGAATGTTTCATCTCGTTATCAGACTTATTCTTAAAGTTCCCTGTAAATATTTATCTAATAAAATTATATTAGTATTTTAATAAATTATTATTAGTAAATTAATAATATTTTTGGATCTTACCAGGTTTTCGTTTTCATCACTAGTCGAGCTATTTTTCGCAGGCTCTTTGTTGAATATCAGTTGAAATTGTAAGTCTGAAAAATACGGTATTGTTATTATTTAAAAAGTAATTGTAAGATAAAATATTACTTCGAATTTAGGTGCATAGTCAACCTCTATTTCTCTCTCGCAATGACTCGATTTCGGCATGAAGGCCACTGAGCATCAGGCGGTGTTGCTCCTGCAGGAACCGAACGCTGTGCTCGAGGTGGGCGATCCTCGCGACTGGGTCACCTCCACTGATGTACAGCCCGCTGCCATGTTGCTCTACAGGTGTCTTTGTCACCTGAAATTATATTTCATAATTTTAATTCAAAGCTAGAGTAGAAAAACCTATAGTTAGTTAAATAACATTAAAAATATATACGATTTTGTATAACAAATACGTACCATTTTTAATTTTTTTGTATAACAAACAACATCAACATATAACAAATACGTTGTAGGAATTACACTATCTACACTTAATTTTAGGCAGTTTAGCATATTTCAAATTCTAGTTCCAGGTAGACGAGGTCACATGGATCAAATTCTAATAACACTATCGGTTAGTAGAACTCGGTACACCACAATACCTTGTAAATACACCACGAGCAATGAAATCCTTCACAATCACTGACTCACGATTGTTCTTTGTTTTGTCATGATATTATGACCTAAGCTGTTTTAGTGTTAGCTAGTCATCGTTATTTAGTAGTTCAATATTATGTTTGCTACGCTACAGATAATCACTCTTACTAGATTCATACATCCTTTCAATATATTGCATTTGCAATGATTCACAAATTTAAATTCAATTTACATGATATCTTGTCAAACCCATTTGTAGCCAGTTCCTTCCGCATTTTGTTAATTTTGACCCCCGATTGTTTAACCCCAAATATTTTGCATATAATACTTAAATGTATGTAAATATATCGATTAAATACCTTTCCCTGGAGCGAAGCGAAAGGCACTCCAGGCACGAGTACCTTCGAGGCCATCGCTGCACTTTACACTAAGAAAATGCACCGGAGTTAGCACACGCGCGTTCGCGGAGAGAGCGATTCGACATTTGCAAGTGATACGCGTAATTCTAAAAATTCTAGTATTCACAAATAGTATTTTGACCGTGAACTTTGTCAGATCCTAATACGACGCGAAATTCACGGTATTTTTTTGGTTCTATGGGGTTTTCGAAGTGGGTTTTCAGGTAATAGGGTGTGAGGGGCGGGGGACGGTATTGATCGCGCCGCCGCACACCGGGTGTAGTGCTGAC
This sequence comes from Pieris brassicae, assembly GCF_905147105.1. NCBI lineage: Eukaryota > Metazoa > Arthropoda > Insecta > Lepidoptera > Pieridae > Pieris > Pieris brassicae. The sequence continues at coordinate 5,346,880 of NC_059669.1, forward strand.
TCACAGATCTTGTCACTGCATGGCGCGGTGCCAGGGGATCGAGTTAACTCGGTAATCGCTTAATTTTCACTATCATTAATTAATACGATTTTGACTTGAGTATGCGGTTGCATTGTCTGCCAATCTTTGGAGAGGAGCTGGAGATGTCATCAACAGTACTAGGCGCTCGCTGAAGAGAGTTTTATATTATTATTAGTCAATATTTAAACAATTCAATTATTGACACCTTATTCAAATTTTAACGGCCTTTTTTTTAAACATGCTATAAGCTTTTAAAAGTAAAACAGCTAATGCGTTTAATGGACAAGAGATTTAATCGTTTTTGTAAACTTATAAATAAAGGGTTAAAGGTTGGTGGACTCGGCTTTCGCACTTAGACTCTCACTAGGTTCGTTGTGCGTAAAGTCCTGGCTAACTGAGCTAGCCTAGCTCCTTCCAGAAGCCCAGAAGCCTGGGTACTTCGCAGGCTTCAGGATTTCTGTTAGTTAGCTACACTGTGTGGATGACTGATTCCTCTGCTTTGAAATAGCCTTAGCACATGGGGCCGAATCAATCTCTAATTTGGAATGACAATACCCATTTTTATATAATTACTTATACACGGAGGTAGGGATCAGAGACTATTATTAGTAAGATACTATATATTTAGTAAGATAAAAATAAAAACTATAAACTTGATTTTCATACTTTTTGGCGGTAGACAATTTTGAAATCCCTATTTATTAAATACATTATTATTATAAAACTCTTCGAAGCGGAGTTGTGTTTAATTTGATTTTATAGTGAGTCTGATTCCGGGAAATTGTCTATAACGACTGACAGTACGGCGGCGCCGAAAGGCTCACAGTGAGTTATTACTTATCCAATATTAAATCGCATGATCCACAATATTATTTATATAATAATATGAATATATTTATTCTGGTATCGAACGATAAGGGATCAAAATTACTAATGGTGTTTATTAAGAATATTGTTATACTCGTAAATACCATAATTTAGTAATATACGAAAATACTTACCTTATTTAACCGAAAAATAATTCTTTGACAGTCTCAATAATTTTATATTGTAAAAATACCGAAGCAGTGTTGGCCAGTGGCTACACCGTGCGACTCACATCGCTGAGGTCGTAGGTTCGATCCCCGGCTGTGCACCAATGGTCTTTCAAATATAGAATGATATAACTAAATATGCTAATTTCAAGTAGTTTGAATATTATTATTGTTAAGCAACAATTTTTTTTTTATTTGACATGTTAATTAGAAATGTTTCTTTTCCTTAATTTATTAGTAAGGTATTAATGATAACTAGTAAGCCAATACATCTTGGTTTTTCATGTATATAAAATATACTTTGCCTATATAGCTAAAATTTCTCATTCTGTGGCTATACGGCGATTCCATAATCTATGGATACCTAAAGTTGGCGCCTTGCGAAAAAGCTAAGCTAATACTTTACTTGTATTTGGTAATACTCAGCCGATGTAATGTTAAACGTCATACGAATCTACTGTTACAGATATTTACATTTAAGACTTAATATTTTACTACTTACGAATATGTATCGGAACTTTTATTATTTATAATTAAAAAAAAACTGTTGGAGGCGCTTTAGATATGCTATTAATAGTAATACATGGTTGCTATGACAACATGTGTTGCTAAGCAACCGCTGCCCATACACAAGTCAAATTCAAACACTGCTACAATAATTATTGTTCAGAATTAAAACGAGCGTACGATGACGCCATACTCTGTCAAAGTTCATAGATATTTTTACGTTTTACCTTAATGCAGTTTTAGAATTTCTATTTCATTAGCTGATTTTTATACTTTGACATTTTCCTTATGACAAACTAAGAGAATATATTTTTTGTGTGTTTATAATAATTTATTAGTGATGGAGGCGTGCGTTCGTGGATTCTCTTTTATGCCTGATAAGCAAGAATCATGTGAGCTAAAGGTTAGTTTATTTTCTATTTTGGATTTAGTCTCGGCGCGTTCGTCTCATTCAGCGCCTTAAGCGCTGGATTAGAATAACGGAAAACAAGGTTTTTGGAAATGATGTTACTGAAGCGAAAAAATGTCTCCCAATTTTAAGAAAATAAATAAAATGTTTCCCTAAGTCGTCATGGTCCTAGTCGTATATAGAAGCGTATTTTTTACAAATTATGAAATTCATGAAAATACTAAGCTCATATATAAGTGGAAGATGCATAAAAACACATAAAATCTTTTGTTAACTCTAATTTATTATAAGCTATATATCTTATAATTCGGATGTACAAGTTTCATAGTAAAAAAATATATTATTGCCTTTTGTATACAATATATATGTAAATTGTGTTTTATGTTTTTTGTTTAAATGCGTGTTGAGCTTTTATGAATTGTGTGCAGATATTGTTATAAGTAGCTTACTTATTAGTACTGGAAATCAAATTAATTTGAATTAGTATAATTATTCTCGACATTTTCAGTTGGTTGATAGCGTGGCGTTAGACCAAACGTGGAAACTGAACCGACGTGAGCGCCTGAAGCAGCAGGAACAAAAGATTTGGGAGGAGTTTGTGCAGGAGCAGGATGTCGTAACTAACATTTGCAAGGGTATTTTCTTTGATTAAAACTTGAAAATGTTCTGCAGTTGTGTTTGGTTCAATAATTACTCAATATGTTTAAATTAAATTATAGTCTGTCAGAAGAATATCATTATATGAAATCCCGGCCAATTTTGTTACGCAAATATATTGTGATTATTCTAATAAACTGCATTTCCAGATGATCCATATCAGTTCATTGAACAACTGTCCGAAGAGAAAATAAAAGAACTTCTCGACATTGAATTGGAAAAGATGAAGAAAGAAAGATTGGAGGAAGAAATACAGGTATTATATTTATTAAAAGTCCAATAACGCTCTAGATGTAATTGTTTTGATTTTAGAAAACCATTAAAGAAAATACTTGTATATATGGATATATATTATGAAATTTCTTAATGTATGTATGTAAATGTGGTTGTACAAAATATAGGTAAAAAATAAGGTCCCGCACCACAAGAGTTGGAGATATTTGGAATTTTATAAAATAATAAAAAAGACCATTGAAGAAATAAACATTAATTTATTTATTTACAGCATATATTCCAAACAATAATAAAAATATATATGCTTACATACTACTTCAACCTACTTAATTTTTTTTATAATTAAACAATACAGCTGTCACAAACATATCCAGTCCTGGTGCTGCTGGCGATCTTGGAGTCATACAATTATTTAAATATTTTTTGGGAAGTGTATATAGTTTAGTGACCAGAATCATAAATCTAAAATATATATTCCAGGCGAGAGAGGTATCGCCAAGGAAAGATGAACAAGGCGCTCTGCAACAGAATGACAACCATCACGTAGTATTTATTAATGAGTCAGACAGGGAAAACGAAACGTTTCACATATTTGATGATGAGAAGGATGTGTCAGGTATTTTTTTTTATTCAATTTAGTTGTAAGTTCTAAGTGCTTTCTTAAAAAATGTGACATGTAACACACTTATACAATTATATTAGAACATGTAAGTGTAGTCTTAATAAAAATATACCTATAAAGTTTTGATAACATAAATTTCTCATGTTATCTAGAAGTTTTTTTTCAAACTAAAAAGAATTCGTTGAAAAGGAAAAATTTTATATGAAATTCAGTAGGGAAGTTAAAAAATTGAACACCGATTTACGTCTACATCTTGACAGTATTGTTTACGTTATGAAAGTGAAATTAGATATTATTTTTCTATTTATTTTTTACCTGTGTAGTTCTTTAGCGCATGCGCTGTTGACTTCTGTTTTGGCGCCATTCACAATTTTTTTATTAGATTTCGTTTATTTTCCTATTTTTTATTCTTACTTAAAAATATTAGTGGGTGTGAACGTAATTTCATGTCGTTCGATATATCATGACGTCACAGCCATTATAATATCACTTAACTGTCGCATATTGTATTGGTGTAAAACAACAAACATACTAACAAGGTAATCTTTAATTATTGTTATTTGTTGGAAAATTATAAATAATTCATATCATATATATCACATATTGATTATTATATGTTTTTCTTTACTGTTTTTACTGTACTTAATATGGCGTGTTACACTATACAATTTTGTTTTAAAATAATGAAAGAAAATAAAGAAAGTAAAACGATGAACGAACGAAGACGCTTTGTCGAAATTTCAGCAAAGTATGCCAACACATTATGATCTATAGAAAAACTGTTAAATTTGTTCTTTTTTGACATTTCTGATTCGTATTTTTTGATATAAGAATATATAAAATATACAGGAGTATCAGGTCCGGAGGACGAACTGCTAAATGACTCACTGAGTCCACCATGCACTGTGCGGGAACGACTTTCCCGAAGCCCCGACTCCCGATATCTGAGCCCTGATAAAGACTCCAGTAAGTATATTTTTAATGCGTCCCACTCCATTATTATAGTACTCGTCACAGTTATTATAAAAAGACAATGCACATTTCTTCTATACATTTTATGCCATGATTAAGAAATAAATTTTTCTTTGAAACTGTATGAGTTATCTTTTGTTTCGTATTTCGTTATACGATTGTAATGATGCATAAATAAATATATATTTTATAGCATTTTCAAGACCCATTGATATTATATTTGGAATTCGTTGTATGAGTAACGTTAAGCATTGTATTAGGCAAGTCTTCAGAAAACGTGACTAGTATGATCGAGAGCAGCATCTACTGCGCAAAAGTCAAGGAGCTGCGCACAAAACTGGCAGCCCAATTGGACGAGATGACGTAATAATTTTAAAGATATGCTTTCTTTACTATATTGAGTTAAGCGCCACCTAGTGTATGTAAAGTAAAGATGAATGAAGGTGATTTTGTTGCCAGCATTAATTTTATTAATTAATTCTTTTCTAAAAACTTTTATTACATTAATCACATTATCTTTAAAATTGTGTAAGCTTTAAATACAATTGTAGTTTAGTCCTCGAGAGACAGAACATATTAAACATTGACCCGGCGGATTTACCGAAAATGATGAGACGCTCCGTTGAATTCACATCGCGGTTTAGCAGAATTAACATTTACCAGCTACAGAGACAGGTATAGTATGTTCGTCAGTAACAGATCTTTTATTTAAAGATAATATTAGCCATAAAACCACGCGCTAGATTTTATAATATTTTTTTTAATTGTAGAGTTACTCCCTAAATAGTAACACCGAATTAAAATACAATCATATATATCACCGAATTAAAAGTTTTGTCATAAAAAATGAATAGATATTTTTTTATTAAAAGAGAATATGAGCGATGACAGCCCGCATTGGATTTTATAATATTATTTTAATATTAACGGCGTATTTTATGTACCTTAAAAAAATTAAAAAGAAGGTAAGGATTTTTTAAGTAATTTTTTTACGTCCTTTGGTATCGTCCGTTGGTAACACTGTTTTTTTTTTCTAATTGAAACGGATGAAAATATTTTGTTATTATTTTTTTGATTACTTCACCATAAACAGATGCACTTAATTTACTAACGTATTTATATAATATTGACTTTGGTTTACGCAACTACTATACAAAACATGTTTATAATCGGAAATTCATTACATTCTTCGAGTTATGTGATTGAAACGAAACCGTCAAATCATGTTTTCAGTTGCAAGATATAAAAAGGAACGATTCACAAGCGATGCCGTTCGCAAAGCATACACAATTTCAAACGCAGCTAGTGAGAATTGTGTCGCTACATCAGAACGCACTGCATTCACTTCAGGTACACTGATAATTCTAATTAGTCTAATATAACTATTGTAGCTTAAAGAGTATATATAGAGAAAACTACGTTTACAAAAATATAAGTAAAATCGTCAAATGATTGTCGTGCAAGCTGTCAAAAACTGAAATTGTCTACTTTAAATATTAATTTCCTAAAGTGTTAATATGCAGATTGCGTTCTATAACGCATTAAAAGGCTGTAACATTTGCCTTTGCCAAGTACATTGCATTAATATTACACTAGAAACATATATAAATACAGTTAATAAAGATGCAGATAGTTTTGTCCATAGTGTAAAGTTAAAGGATATTTAAAGGCTTGAGACAAAGGTCCTACTATCGTCTAAGGAATTTGTATGAAATTGACATTAACTCACGCTTTTCACGTGACCATTTCCATACAAATTCATTTGCGGTTAGCGGGACACGCCTGTCGCAAAGTGATTTTGTCTCAAGCTCCCGGGCTCTCAAAGTAATAATATTATATTATCATGTCATGAATGTTTAACAAAACTAAAAATTATTGTCATCATTAATGATGAATTTTATTCAGCATACTTGAGGAACATTTAAGTGTTTAGAGGAGTTGTTTGGAAACATACCTGCAGCTGAGTTTCATCATCGAACATTGAGGCAGAATACGAAATTCCACCCGTATCACCCCGACGTCCGTCGTTCCACAACTGAGCGTTATTAATTCAACATTGGGTCCATTAAAAAAAGAGCGTACAGCTCTTTTATAGATATATAGCCTCTTTTTTAAGAGCCAGTCTTTTGACTGGCTATGCACTTGTGAGCGTCTGAAAGCGTTACTGTCAATGGGAGGCCAACCAAACCATGTTAGTTTTTAAGCACAGTAACCATCATTAACTGATATAATATTCCTACCAAAACTTTAGGTGTTCATGAAGTCTTTTCCGCAAACGCTTTGTATCCGTGAGAGCGGTGAGGCGCTAAGGTGCCTATCGTGTATGGTGCGTGACGTCACGAACGTGTGTTCAGCCCTCGCTGCCCCGCCCGCGTTGGTCGCCGCAAATCGCCTTTATAATGATGTATGCATAAATTAATTTCTTTCCAGCAAATAATTTGACATAAGTTTGTAATATTTGCTAATAACCAGGATAAATACACGTATTTGCCAAATCCACCATTTGTACATAGTTAAAAATACATCGTAACATTTGCCAATATTTAGCGTGTACTACAACAATACTTATATTATATCCGAAATACATATTTATTTTTGTTTATTAAGAGTTTTAAAGTTTAATTTAATAAATATTTGAATAAGTTTACCATAGATGACAAATCCAATTGGAAGAAAAACTTTTTTTGAACGGATTAAAGCTATGTATTATTATTAAAAACTTATAATTATTTACGTAATTCTAAATTTTATTTTTTTCCGACGTTTCGCGTGCTTGTCATCTGGTCACCGTGACCACGCACGCTGAAAAGCACTTAATGTGTAAAAGCTATTTAACAAAAGACAATACTAAATCCAATTGGAAGTTAAAAGTAATACTTAACACTTGCTCTAAGCTGCCGTAAATCAGCCTTCTCAACCCTGATTATAGAATCCAACCCCGGCTGTGCTTCAATGGAATTTCTGTTTACGGTCTTATACTAAAAAGTCGACGGCATAATGCTGATCACACACAAATCTAAGGCCCACACAGAAAAGGTCGTTGCGCTACTCGTTTTTTCCTTAAATCAGTCGTAGTCAGTTTATGATTAAACAAAATGAATAATTTTAGTCTAATATGTGCAGGAATACCCTAATAAAATATCAATGTGTTTCAGGGTTTGCCAAGTGCCAATGATAAATTATTGAATGCTGTCGAAGATTACACAATTAGGATGTCTGAATATTTAAATAGCACTGATAATACCGTATGAAACTATTTACTTTATTCCATTCTTTGACATTCCATGGGTCATTGTACCTTATATAATTTAAGTTACACGAAAAATTAAAATAACGTTAAAAAACCATTAAAATATTAACATCATATGTTGTTTTAAAGACGGCAATGTCCACAAATTTTCATTATTGAAACAGTAATTCCATTTAAATTCATACATATTATACTTTATTGCCCATTATAGTTAAAAAATCTTATAATTACACAAAAAATTAATGTAAGTCAATTTAGGACTAACTAACTTGATTCCTGCTTTTATCAGAGCATGTCATATTCTCGCCGTTCTAAGAAGTCGAGGCGAGGAAGAAAATCAATTGGATCGTGTTCCAAGTCTGGCAAATCATGTGAGTATTACATTAATAATCTTTGTCACCCTAATTTGAAGTCTATCTTCTTCAGTTGAGATCTGGTGCCTTTCACACGGCCAATCACGATGTGTTTTTCTATACTTTCTGAATCTTTGCGTGTAACATGTCCAAAAAACCTCGGTAACAAAGTGTTGAAAGACGATTTTTTACCTGTAACCGTCTTAGTATGAATACGTTTGAATCCTTGACATCGGCCTCGAACCCCACAATTAAAGAGCATCTATTTTTCTCCCTTCATATCATCACAGTCGAAGATTCATCGCTATTAAGGAAAATCAGAAATACCAGAGTCTCAACCGAACCAAGAGCTTTCAAGGAAGTCCTTCTATAAATAATCACAACAGTTTTGTCATTGCGTCTTTGGTCATCTGGGTTCTTCTTCGGATATTTATATAAATGTGGTTCTGTATTTCTCACATAAGTTTGTAGCACCCTTTTTGTTTATCGGGACTAGTACCAATTCTTTCCATTCCTACCCATGACGCCTGTAGGTACTATGTAATGTACATGTATGTAAACTACGTATACCTCGTTCTCCAATGTGTTTTAGTTCTTCCGCACTTACTTTATTTGTACCTGGTGCTTTGTTATTCTTAAGTTTGGTTATGGCGCGTTAGATTTCTGACTCCAGTATGTGTGGTTCCAGAAAATTTACCGATCTTTGAGGGAGACATTTTAAAAGTATTTGCGAAGTTTTGGTATAGTGCTTCACAGTATTCACGCCAATTTTTTAGTTACACTATCTGTGTCCGTAAGCAGGTTCCCTTTTTTGTGAGTGCCTTTATTCCGAGAAATAAGTCACGGGTATGCATTTGCCTTGAATCTCGATTTCTTGGCACATATTATTCAAGGGAGCATTTGTGTCCCATCGACACAGTCGTTGCACCTTAGCTGAAAGCTCGGCTATGGTAAGTGATACCTTTTGGATCAGAATTACCTTTGAGGGCATCTTTTCTCTATTTGAAGACAAGTCACGTTTCTTCTGAAATCCATACTTGGTGCGGAGTATCGTGAAGTTTGGCAGGTATTTCGTCACTGACGCATATTGTTCGTTCCTTGAGTCTGTGCCATGTTGCATCTTTATTGTTTTTATCTATTTTATGTGGTATATACCTTTAGTCCAATGCATCCCTGAACTGTTATAGTTCTCCTGGTTTTTATGGGTTTATAGATTGCTCTCTTACACTGTTTAAGTTTTATACACATATTGGCTATGAGAAGTCTATGGTCGCTTCCACGATCTGCTCCAGGCAGGGTTTTCGTTTCTTTATACAGTACTACACCTTTTCGCTATGGCAATGTAGGCAATTAGGTTTGCGACCGATCACCAGGCATTATCCATGTGTATAACCTTCTTGGATGGTTTGGGAAACATGTATTCATTATCGTAAGGGAGATCGCGGTGCAACATTGTAGCCTCATTACTCCTTTGTCATTCCTATTTCCCAATCCATATTTTCCAACAACATCCATTAAGTGATTGTCTTGTACTGTGCTTCACACCTTTACATTAAGGTGTTCAATGATAATTGTGATATCTCTTTTTGGGCAATGTTCTTATTGTATTATCGAGCTGTTCATAGAATTACTCAATGACTTCCTCTGGTGCTTTTGAAGTCGGAGCGTATACAATAACGATGTTTAGGCGGCATTCAAGATACGATCCAAGAAACAGACGATTTCAAAGAACGTGTGCTACATTTCGTATGTTGTCCACAAAAGAAATGTAAAAGTCATATCGAAACAGTCCAAGTTTCATGAATGCTTCAATGGTTTTTGAGATGTAGGTATCTACATATTTGGACATGTATAATATTTATCTAGGTGTCGTTAATTTTTCTTTTAAGTTGGTAGGTTTTATATTTTTAAAAAATGTTCAATGTACCCATAATCATTATAAACGTGCATTTTAACTTATTAATTTATTTAAACCATTGCAATGCGTCTTTCTCGTGTTTTTTTTGTATAGCTTACATAAATTTGTTGCAGTTGGAGATACGGAGGCGCAACTATCAATGTACTCGTTGGATACTCTGCGACACCCCTCTACCGCTAAAGCGTCCAGCTCGAAGCTCAACTCGGGGTTAGTATGAGGGGGTTAGAACACATATTTGAAGATTTATCGCTTAATTGTAAATTGTTACATAATTGTTGCACTCGAAACAGCAATCTGTCTTTCTGAACCTAATGACTGAACTTTTGACTCTCAATAAATTATAAATAAAACTATCATTGTTAATTGTCATAGTTCACTCAAGGAAACATTTATACATAGGATTACATAACAATTTGGATTTTGACATAGTACTAGTGAACTGAATTACGTTGAAACTTTACCATTTTAGTGGTACATCAAAGAAGCGTGGAAGTCTAAGCGCACGCAGTAAAGGATCCATCGAAAAGACGGTCCACGTGCCGCGACGAAAACGGAGTCCTAGGTAACTGCCACAGTCTGGATTTGTTTCCATCAACTGACAATAAACTCTATTTAACCTATAACTTGATTGTCACAAATATACCCATACAGCTATTTGTTATTAAGACGGCGCATCATGGATATCTTAATCTTACCTTCAGCTTTTTGGTCATGAAGTAATATATAAATCTGTATCATGTTTTTATTGCCATTTACATAAAGATCAGAAATGTATGTTCTTGTTCAAAGATCGCGACGGCCGCTAATGCGTGACCCTCAAGCCGGAACACCCAAACCGAAGCGAAAAATTGACAAAGATCTGGATGTTCCAACTCTCGTTGAAACAGTGGCACCAGTGAGTATATTATTATATTTTAAAGTAAGATATTTAAATATGTTACAGTTTTCAACTGTGTTAGGAATACTAGTTTTAGTAATTTATTGTAGAATTGCAAATAAATTTTTACTTAATTTCTGGTGTTGCCAGTGCGCCTCAAGTCACATAAGTCGTGAGCCCAGTCCGACTTTAAAGGATCTCACCAAAGGTAAAGAATCTCCAAGGTCACCTAAAAAAGTGGCAAAAAGGCTTAAGAAAGAAAAATCTCCCAGAAGAAGCTCGAAGTCACCTAAGAGAAGCATTACAAAATCAACCGGGAAACAGTCTGTTATTTTAGATAAACAATTAGACTGTAAAGAAACACCTGAGGCAACTAAGGTGCCGATGTTCATACAATTACAAGAAACTGAGACTCCAAAAAAAGAAGTGGAAACACCCAAAAAGGAAACAGAGATGATTAAAAAAGATACAGCCACACTTACAAAAGTAAATGAATCTCAGAGGAAGGGCAATGCAACGCCTAAAAAGGACACTCCTCGGAAAATTTCGACGCCTCGTAGTGATCTTACTGTAACTAAGAAACAAGTCACACCTAGAAAAGAAATCAATCGGCGAAATACACCTCGATTAGAAAATGTGACCCGGAACGAACCGATACCACCCGAGAAACTTAGAACATCTCGCACACCCAGAACTATGAACATGGGTGGAGGAGAGAAAGAGTTGGAAGCAGAGATAAAAGATACATCAAAATTAAATGAGATGAGAGACACACCGAGGAAAGAAGGGACTAAAGGTACACCGAGAAAAGGAGGAAATAGAGATACACATAAAAAAGAAGAAATTAGAGATACACCGAGGAAAGAAGATAAATGTGACAAAGACAGAAGGGTAAGTTATTTTCAATTTATTGTCGTGCAGCTTAAGTTGTATCAGTAATTTGATTTACATAAAGTAAACTAATGATTAAATACCATAAACTATCGCTAAGTAATTTTGCGTATAAAAATCATATTGAATTTGGGTCCAAATAGTTATATAGTATACATATTTCTCCGAAACGAATCCTACTCTTAAAGAATCATTTAACCACGACAATAGTCCTTCATATAGAGGTGTATCTTGTATGATATTCGAATAAAATAAACAATAATTATTTAAATAAAAAACGTGGTTTATTGAAAAACAAATGTCGAAAAGCGTTCACAAACTACGCGGCTAACGCCGTATTGGTATGTTGAAAGCCCACAAAAGCATCACAGTGAATTAATGATATTTAATAAATATATTTACAATGTCTTTGCATATTTACGAATATTTTCCTTATATAAACCTGAACGAGAGAGCACGATTTTTTAATATAAAAATAGATTTCTGTCATTTTACTACACACCAAGATGAATTGGAATTTTAAACTTAATTAACAGATTTGTATTTTAATATGCTCTTCAAAATAGCTTGATCGGGCAGTGAGTCTGCGTATAGTAATCGTTGGGTTGCGTGCATTATATAATATAGATTATTGTGTATGCGCCTAAGTAAATAATCTTAGGTACAAGTGTCGCTTATATCTTGATACATGATTTTAACTTGGTAAAAAATGGTAATAGTAGTACAAGGATTTAAGATTATAATAAACTGTGTCTTATAACAGTGCAGAATTGCGCTTGAATATAAAACATCTATATTATAAATGACAGAATAAATATTATTTTGTGATTTAGGCGCACTTCCCGCAGAGTGGCTTGTTGTCCATGACGGAGAATGTGGAGTCGGTCACTGGGTTTCGGCATTTCTGTAAATGACAAATTATTTTTTATTTATGATTCGTTATTTGAATGTGACCCACAAGTTTTTAGCGTTTTGTCTTAATTTTATTTCTATTTATTTCAAACTAAATGTATAATGGTTGTTGGAATCATACGTTGCAAGTAAAGCAGTCACGGTGCCATTTAGCGTCGAGCGCCACAATTGCTTTGTCAACGATGGGCTGAGCGCATCCTGCGCAGCGGGCCGCGAACTTGTCCGCGTAGCACGACGAGCAGTATGCGCGGCCGGCCTGAGAATGATAAATTAAAAAAATATTTTTTTTTTGAAAGTATGTACTAAGATTTGACGCGTTAATTTAAATTCCACTCTCGTTCACATCTTCAGTAAAAAATAGGAAATACCTGTTCCATAAAACCTCCTCCACCCAACTCCTTCCTGCAGCCGCCGCAGACAAAGTGGTGCGCGTGCCAGGATACGCCTAGTGCCTGAATCACGCGCTGTAAATACCAATAACTTTAACAATTAGTTACGGAATGGTACTCATTAATTTATATTGTTATAGGTGATTTGTATCCTATAAGACAGGTTCAAAGTATGTTATGTACTTAAAGTTACAACAGCGTAATGCTCTACCCTGAACTTCAATAAGTAAGTCGCTCATACGTTGTATACTGGTAATGTGTTAACTTTATTTTATACTCAACAAAATATAAATTACCGCTATAAAAAATAAATCATGTACCACATTTGATTGGTGACAAGGTCATTGAGATGTGACATAATATGATCAAGTAGTAGTTAATACGAATGTTGTGAACATAAATAGCACCATTGTTTTCCCGTCATGACATCATCGCTCTGGGGACGGCCGAGAAAAATGCGTTCTTATTTCCTTGATTTTGAGTTGTATACTAAACAGCTAAACATATCGATGATATATGTAGTTCAAGTAATTGATTGTTTACTTGAACTTTTGTAGAGAAAATGTTTTCTTTATATTTGTAAATAAGTAAAACTAAATCTGTACAATAAGTCATTACAAGACACGCGTCGATGAGCCATATATGGTTCAAGTGTGAATCATTGCCGTTGGATAACCCACGGTGTTGTTCCAAAATAATTTTAACAAACGAGTCGTGGGAGTTGTATGTCATTATTTTTATGTCTTTTGATTTTTCCGTATTTCATAATTGTCTGATAGAATGTTTACTAAATATGGTTAAAGATATAGGGAATATTGTTGAGCCATAATGTGATGTCACTTTTGTTGCCGAATGAGGCAGGCTCCCTTGACTTTGCTGTTTCTCTCTATTATTTCCTTACTGATGCAAATTAACAGATATGCCGTGTTCTTGAACGTGAACTTCTTGTTTCAATATATTCGCGTCAGATATACGTTCACATAGTCGTTGTCTACCGTGACAATTTAATTATATGAGTATATGACATTTGTTTTTAATAAATATAAGTTAAAACAGTTACGTATATTTTTTTAGAGAAGCTCAGTAACAAGCATACATGGCATAGTTTACTACATTAATTTATTGTATTTGTAAAATGTTTAATTAACGAATTCCTTGCAATGATTATTTTCATTACGTAAAGTATTTTGTATTTTATTAAAATGCCGTAACTGGTATAATTCACTGCGACTCCAAGCTCTGAATCATAACTTAATATTCAGTCAAGACTGTTGGCGTAGGTTTATCACTCTTCAAGTGTGAGTTATTGTAATCGCTGCGTCAAGTGTTGTATGGGAGATAGGTGATGTGGTGACTCACGTCAGTGATGGGATCCCCGCAGGCGTGGCAGCGTGGGCTGTGGTGGCGGGTGTAGCAAGGCACGCAGCGGACTCCGCCATCGTGCTGGTGGAACTTGGCGCCTTCGATGGGTTGCCGGCACGACCCGCACGTGAAGTGCTCAGGGTGCCACTTTTTGTTCAAGGCCGTTACAATCTGTAATCAATGTGACCTTCTCACTAAAGTTAGAAGAGAAATAACATCCTGTAAATTTATAATATTTTTTGCTATGAAGTGCGGTATAATACGTGCGGTTTATTATAACATCATGACGTCATATTGATTTGAGGAAAGTAATATAATAATTGTGTACTCGGTACTTGTAGCTTATCATGAATAATGTCACTGGCTTTTCATACACCGGGCGACACAGGTTTGCTATATTATTTGTAAGATCATGCTGATGTAGGAAAAAACTATTAACGCCTTCATCATAAAAGCTTTAAATGTAATTGTTTCAACAAAAGTAGTCATATTTTATTCACAAAGGTTTGCATCCTGCAACATTCATGAAGAAATATAATTAAATCAAGAAGGACTAGTGATTGAATATTGAAAGATCGATAGTTTTCTCAACTCTTAGTAGGAACTAAGACATATTTGACAGACAAGACAAAATATTCTTATGGTTTGGAGATTTAATTTACGCGAATGCTTGTCGCTTATATCTTGAATCTTAGCAAACTACCTTTTATCGTAGGTTCTTTAATTTGGTTATATTTAATAGATCTTTTCAATTTTGCATATATTTAATAGATTTTTCTTTTCAAGTAGGTACCTCATATTTTCCATATGACCTTTACGATAGATAAATTAATCGGTAATCTTACGTATAATATTTTGACTTGTTGCGACAACCGTATAGATATATGATAAATACAATTATCCCTTGATATGAAGCAATATTTCTGTTATTATCTATTTTTTATTGACCACCGTATACCAGTCGAAGGTCCTTTAAAAATCCGGTCCGGATCCGGTGGACTCATAACTAATTTTATATACCATCACATATAGGCTACAATTCATATATTTATTATTTAAAATGCTTTCTTGTGTACTTAAAATTATTAGTTATAACAAAGTATGATTTGTAATGGACCATATATCACTTTCTTATTGTAAACAGTAAACAATGTATGAAAGGCTAAATTTTGAGTTATCAAGAGATGAAAAGCCTTTGCGGACGCTATGACTAGTCAAATAATAACAATTACGAAAGCTATTTTTTTATAATATTAACCCAACTTATTTTATTTTAGAGAGCGGATATTTATTTGATAGTTACGTACTCTGCCTTGAATAGCTCCATTGCAGCTGTTGCAGATGACAGGTGCTGGGTCTTTGGTTGCCTGTAAAAAGAGTATTTTAATGCCTTAGATGTATGTACAATCGATTATTATATGGTTACACATTAAGTGGCGACCGTAAGGTCGACCACGTTATAAAGAAACGTAATAAGGACAAAATTAACTCGTAAAGGCTATCGAAATGTTTATCAATAAAAAAACATCTTTATCGTAATATGCCTTAAATAACAATTTTTAAGTAATACTCCGTGGAACTCGTGATATTAAAGTACCTTATATCGTAATTTTGTTTGATGACATAATTTTAAGAATTCAATACACAATTAATTGAGAGCAACTAATTTTAAAATAGAAGTACATATTTCGTCACTGACATATGTGTTTAAAGTTCTCTTGTTTAAACAAAACTTCTCTGATATTATACGCGAATCTTGGTGTTATGTATTTAGATAAGGCTGCTTTTCAGCCGACGTGGTCAGTATTCACGTAAAGTATAAGCAAAATTTTGATGTGGAGTTTAGTTTTTAGTTATCTTAG
Source organism: Pieris brassicae (assembly GCF_905147105.1). Lineage (NCBI taxonomy): Eukaryota > Metazoa > Arthropoda > Insecta > Lepidoptera > Pieridae > Pieris > Pieris brassicae. Next base: position 5,363,150 of record NC_059669.1, read on the forward strand.
TTACGGATTTCATGTCAGGTATTACCTGACATGAAATCCCATGAAATATTTGTGTATTAAGTGTAAAAACATCAATAAATTATACCGTGCTGGAAACCAGGATCTTGTGGGACGCGATAGCGTGGGGAGCTAAATTATAACTCACGTGGACTCTTTAAGACACCTATCAGCTACTTTACAAGCAAATGTGCAACATTGCCACTTTTGGCATATCACGGCCACAGTTAATGCCAATATTGTGATAGTGAAACCCAATGTGTAGTTGTATCGTAGCTTGATGCAATCACCAATTCCAAAAATATCCTTCGACACTCGTAGCAATCTCGAGGATAATAAATTGAAATAAAACTGTCAAACAGTGAACGTAGTTATAGCTATAGTAAAATTATACATAATAACTAAAAGAGCGTAACAACCATGTTACATATATTAAATCATTTGACCAGTGTCCATACTGAAGTTATTATTTTGACTCATTTAAAGTTTCCTACAAATGTCACCTAGGCGGGCAGGCGGCTTACCGTATCTTACTATCTGCATGGACTTGCACAGATGTATAAAATATAGGCACTTTTTAGATGGCGAAAGAGGCTTATTTATAAAACGTGGTCTAAAGACCTTCTTCTTATCCGGTACACTCTTGACAGAGCGGTCGTGATCGCTATGTAGTAGTGGTATTAAAAGGGGCAGATGTGATAGGCTTCACGACGTTTCGCCATCGTTGCCTATTAGAAGTCATCCTGATACACTCATTGAGTGTATCTCCAACGGCAGACTTGATCTGGTCAGTCCAACGCGTAGGTGACCTTCCGCGCGGTCTAGTGCCTTCCATCTTCCCCTGGACAACAAGGCGTTCTATGGACTGAACACCACGCCGAGATACGTGTCCGAATAATGTAAGGATGCGAGATTGTACTGTTGAAAACAAACGCTGCTTAATGCCGAGTTCTTGAAGTATCGAGACATTTGTACGAAACTCGGTCCACGAAACCCCAAGCATTCTCCTTTAGCACCACATTTCCAGAGCGTGTATTTTCTGTCTTTCCACATCTCGCAAGGTCCACGTTTCGGCCGCGTACAGAAATATGGGGAATATAAGAGTCTTCACGAGCCTGGCCTTCGTGGCTTTTGTTATATTCCTGTTTCTCCATATTTTTTGCATCTTGTCCATAGCCGTTCTTGTGATACCCATACGTACATTGTTCACATGGTTATGTTTTTTTAAATGAAAAACCTTTAACATATAGTGCACGTTTTATAATAAGGCTATAAAGATTCTCGTAAGACGTATTATTTCTAGCTTAAATCCTTATATGTTAGTAAAAAAAAAATTTTTTGATATTTGTTTAAAGCAGATACATTATGTAAGGACCTCAAATAAACAGCAAATGCGCAGTACGTTCATTGTTCTAGTGGCTACTAACGTATTTATCATGGAAAAAGCCTTGTCTCGGCTCCGTAACAACGAGAAACACATTTGCATTGGATGCATTTGTCTTATGATTTGTTTAATTTTACACATATACATGCACTTATGATGTTTTTTTAATACTTCTAATGACCACGTCATAGAAAAATATAGGTTTGAATTTTTTTTAAACGTAGGGGTTTGCATTTCTTATTTTATTTTTAACAACATTTTTTTAGATTAAAGTTGTAATCCTAAACTTGTCATTGATTTCTAAGATCAGTTAGTCAAGTAATTTATATGTGTACACTTCATACTAAAACTGAACTAATTTGTTGTAATCTTATCAAGGATCCGGTAAGAAAATGCTATTCATATAAAGTAATGTTATTTTTGTCTGATTTCCAATAACAAAGCAGTCATCGATAAAAATATTTTATTCATTTAAAATGATATCCTTATCGTCATTTTATCGTATTTATTATTTTTCAGGAATTTTACAAAAAAAACAAGAATACAAAGTTTAAATATTAAGTTAAGTATGTAAAATGTAAAAGTACTAGTCAAAACCATCTCGTTTGTTTAGAATTAGAAAAAAATGTTTTTTTTAGCCAAAGGTCTCCCTCATTATTTAAATATCTCTTTGTTATCATAATTCGTCAAAATTCGAGTTTAGGTTTATAAACAATTAGACATAGTGTAATTGAACATACAGCTAAAAACGAGACATTAATGGCAAACCAATTGACAAATCAATAACAATACTGCATTTATACAATATTATATATATAATTAAAATAAAATATAATTAAACAGGAGTGACTTTATTTAGTTATAATATATAAACATTGTTATCAGTTTACTCGGTTAATTGCTAGTTAAATTAAACCTGGTCTGCAGTTGTCTCTCGCTGACAACAATTACTGAAAACCACTCGAAACGTATGTATGTAAATAAATTGATAAATTCGCGATTATATCTCTTAGGAAAGTTGTGTTTCAAGCCTTTAATTTGTATGACAATTGTTAAAAATATAATATACCGATGTTGCATGATAGTGCAAACGGATCGCTGACCTTCCCAAAGTCCCAGTAGCAGAAATAGGCACCGCGTGGGCTGGTATTGTGATCATTCCAGTTTATAACGTTTCTAATATACTGTTCAAATATTTCGGGACATACAATTCAAATGTTACAGATTGTTTTATTTTTCGTATTATTACAAAATCTTCAGTATCGTGCACTTGTTTCATGTGATTCGGTAAGAGCTATACCAGATTACAAAAGTAAATCAAAATGTTATGTTAACGGAAATTGAGAAGACTACCGAAAGTTTTAAATTGCTCAGGAGTCTAGTCTATGCACTAGGATGTCCTAGTACATAGACTAACATCGTAAAAATCGTAACGCTGGAATTTTTTAAGAAAATCATAATTATAACTGACTAGGCGATTGCTCTTGTTATAGAGCACCTGTTTAGCGAGTATCGATGGGCATATGAATCCATGACTAACAGCAAGTAGTACCGTGTGGAAGCGATGAGGTGTCGCCATCCAGCCGAACTGCCGTCCAAATACATTTCTTTCGCATTCTATGAGATTTATCGTTCGTGGGCGTTCATGGCGACATTTAAATTTAATTTTTCAATGTGTTAAATTTAAAAAAATGTTTTGCATACAACGTAATTAATTTTTCATTGGTTGTGAAATAAAAAATTGTGATCGCCTTTCAACCACATTTTTTTCCATTACACACAAGGATTTTTTTTACATTATTGGTTTGTGATATGTATTAAAATATAGGTTTTACACATACTACAAATCGACATAAACGCTTGGCCTAAAGCCAAATGTCATATCAGTTATTTTATTTCATTAAGGTTTATTTAAAGGTATTTTTATTTTGCAAGGAATTTGTTAATTTTTTTGTATCTCTTAACATTGCTGAATGGAAGACTAGATTTGTTAGTATTATTCTCCAATGAAAAATTACCAAATTAAACATCTTTTGAAATGTATGAAGTTGATAAAACGATTTATTCGACGTTCAAAGCATGCAATAAAAGATAAAGATAGCTCACGAGGACTAGGCTAGATAATATATTTCAAAACGATTTTCAACTGGATGCCGCTGTTATTGTAGCGATACGCTCAAAATCTAGAAATACACTCTTGAATCATGTTACTTTCCATTAATATCGCTGTTAATTTACCTGATATTAATGATGTTGTCTAATGTGGAATGAAACATGTAGGTCACGTTGATAGTAAACAATTTACTAGATAGTTGCAATGATTTCGTTTTCGTAGAATAAGAATCTTATCGAGTTCTTCTCTTTATAACTTGCTACATCACACTAGCAAACATTCCTACCTATTCCTAGCTTCATAATTTAGAGCTACATACATTATTGCATCGCGACGTACTTAAATTCTTGGAAGGGAAGGCTAAAACTATAAAAAATATCTTCTAAGAGTTAACTGTCTCTTTTGGGGAAGGAATCTTTTTTATTTGCATTAATTTCATATAGATTTTTCTACAAGTTTATTAATATAATGTTGAAAAGATTGTTGAGTCTGTCTTGCCTAGCCCAAAATTTGAATTTCGAAAAGCTTATTTTGAGTGTATTTCCGTCGAAATTGTGAAACAATTGAACAGACCAATACAAGCAATTAAAGCTTGGTTATTTCCAATCGACGGTTGGTTAGCGATGATTGAGTGTCCTCCCAGATACTATTTATAGCTGTCGGTTGTAGCTTTGTCCTCCTCATGATGTCATCACAACAACACGTGACAGATGGAAAACAAACTCCTAAATACATATTTCACCAGAAAAATGCCAAACAAACATAACTTCTAAATAATGAGGAGAGCAACCGGCGGTAAATGCGATCTCGTTCAGCCATACTATTATAAGGAAGGAATTTAAAAATACCTATAATTTAAATTACATGTTGCGTGTATGTGTTACGCATTGGGGGGGGGGGGGATCGGGTCAAAAAAGGAAAACTTAGGATTAGCAGAAGGTTTATGTTAAGCCTAGTGTTCCAGTTAGTTAGTTTAGATATTCGGTATTTTATAGATTTAAAGAGAGTTTTTTTAAACATTCGTAACTGATAAGTGATAAGAACTGCATCGTTGTAAGTTGCTAAGGAAATTTTTAGTAAAAATAATTCAGAAAAATAAAATTAGTGTGTCTATATCAACTACGTCTTGTCTGTTTATAATACTTGCACGCTCTATTTTTATCGTAACCAAGAATTGAAACGTTTTTAATATTGCTTTTATATCGAATATATATAATAGTTTAAGATTAATTTACCTTCTAAAAGAAAAATATCTTCTAATTTTTAAAATTTTTGGACTTGTGCGGGAATTGTTCTAATATCTTACGATAATAATAACAAAGCTTTTTATATTTTGTGATAACGTCACTAATAAATAATTTAAGGGTATGTCATATAAGTACTTTTTACTGTTCTTATTTAATTAAGAATTTAATTTTTAACGATATTATTATAAAAGGAACTCGCCAGAAAGCAATTCTTGTCTTTTAAATATGACAATAATTGTTTTATATCAAATAAAGTACAACTTACCATCTTTACGCAAAATCAGTGTATTTGAACACAATATTTGACACGATCGACTCGCACGAGCCGGCGGTAATAACTGAGCTCTTAGCGCGTTTCTAGTGATGTCTACATTGTTTGTTATCGAGGGATGATACGTCACGATTGTCGATAATCACCCGATTAGTCGAATGTCACGTGCTTTGCTGATAGAGTTTTGCGAATTTGGAAAAGTTTCTGATCTCTACTATTAATAAGTTATTTATTTAAACACAAAAGAATTCACTCTACTGACTATATGTTGTGCTTTGTAATACTGCTAATCCGTAGCCGGAACTCTAGAGCCTATTTTCGTACATGTCTAAGTTAATAAAATTGACTAATTGCGTTTTTAGTTCTTATGGTTCTCGTGTTGTTTTGAAAGAAATAAAGATGAAAGAATATTGTTTGAGTCAGTCTCCGACTACGTATATGACTAAAGTTAGATGATTAAAAGTTGTTATTTGTAAATTGATTTTTATCACTTACTATTTTATAACAATACATATATTGTTATAAAATTTAAATTTATACAATCTGAATATATTGTCAAGCCCGCAAGGCATTTGACATTTCTTATATTCCCTAGGCTTTTATCGAACGAGTAAGGTCAGGTGCGCAGCACTAGAGCCGGCGCGAAAATGTTATCTCAGATGACGTAATGGTTGCATTTACCGAATTGCACGGATTGGTACGGGACACGACTTTAAAAAGGCTTTTAATTATTATGGACATTCGCTTGATAACGTAAATGTATAATTAGGTCACATTTTAGACATTTAACAGTCACAAAGAAATCAGTTTGCAAAAGTAGGTATTTTTGAAATTTAAAAGTTAAAAATGTTTTTTCCAGACATCAACAGTTGGAGGCTGCGAGGTGATGACGCTGCTGCGACAGCTCTGCGGTGGAGATTCACCCGGGTGAGCTATTAATTAACTAATTAATAAGTGATTATTATCAGTAATACTATCGCCATACAACTAGTAAATTAAGCGTGCGCCTCTACCCTGTGGTCGTCCGTTCGAAATCCGGCTGTGAGCCGATGAAATTATCTTTCTAACAAACTCAATATGTGCGTGCGTATTTGTTGCTTGTTGAATAAATTAGTCAGTAATGATATTGATCTTTATAAAATTGGCATAAAGTCCTAATTTAATATTTTGATTTGTATAATAATACTTATACCTATCTTGATCTTCTTCCTTTTTAATTTATTGAATTAATAAATTCGAAAAACCAATTCTATCAATGAGAAAAAATTATTATTCTTAATAAGCATACAAATTAATGTTTGTCTTAAATTGCTACTATGTAAATTTATCATTGATCAGATTTAAATTTCCCACACATAATTACTACATATATGGGCAAGTGAGTGTGTTAAATGGACTTTATATCTTTATCTAATTTAATACAATAGAAGAGGACACAGAGTATAAACCACTTTATGAACTGTCACACCCACAGAGAAACAAAAATGGCGAGGTGTGACTAATTATTATGAGTAAGAATTGATTTTGTTAAATCGTTTAAAACTGTATACTTACACATCTCTGCACTCGGCACTAAAGTGTGATAAATTCCCAAAAAATCTAGTGTTTAGTTATTGAACTTGTAAGTTACTTACGTTCTGTATGAACTACGAGTTTTAGATATTTTTTACTTTTTCACATATATTCCTTATGTATCCACTCTTGATTATTTGGCTCCAGTAAGTTTGAGCCTGAAAGTTATTGATGTCGCAATATTAAAAGGTACCATAGTCACGTCTTCCCATTGTTCCGTAAATGAATCGACCTCAAGATCTTGGTGCGCAGGAGTCATCACGCGCAGTTAGGTCACTGATAGCCATCTAGCCTTAGGTCGCAATCACCAGACATTTCATTACAATACCATCTTTAACGTATTAAAGTGCTTAGTGCACGAGAAAATAATTTTAGTAATTAGTTTTAAGGAGACTTTTATTTGTCATTGTTAATTGGATGTAATGCTAATGAAAGTGCAATTAATATAATTTGGTGTCTGTAGTACAAGGTTAAAGATAGAACTCATAAATTTCCAAAGATAACGTAGAATTTTTTAATGTACTGAATTGTAGGTTTAATATGATTTAAAATGTAAGGGATAAATCTGGGAGCATTGTTACTGTGTACAATATTATATTATCTCATATATTGGCAAAGTTGAAGCTGGTAGTAAATGTAAATTTAGATCTTTTACGTTTTTTATATATTAACGTTTCTAAGTGTCTAATTTACATTTTAAATTAACAACTAAAATGTACGCACACTGCTTGAAACATTAGAGTTATCATTTATTCAATATAGCCTCTGCAGGCAGTTGCAAAACTATGTCCTTTTTTCGTCTATGAAAAATCAAAAGCTTGGCCACTTTAGGTTTGTACCAGGTCGTTCCATCCCCTCACTCGATAGACCCCATCGCATCATAAGGTCACACTTCCGCACTGTCGCGGCCATGACTTTGCTCAGTTCAAGGTCACCTTGTGCACGCTCTACATGGTGTTTTTTCCTACAGAATAATTATGATCCTAATATACCTACACCGTGTATAATTAAGGAAATTACTACTTCCTACTTTCTATCTTCTTATTTAATGTTCCGTGTTGACAAAATTCAACAAAATTGTATGCAAAGATCGTTGGAATTGTTAGAGATTGTTTTGAGATACTTACATAGAACATAACGTAATAATTTAATTACTTTAAATTATATGTTTGTGTGTTGTGTTGATTTTTCTAATTCATACTTCATAATATGTACCACTTTCAAGGCAAAGAAGGATTTATTTATTTACTATCTATTTATTAATATAATATATAAAATAAGTTATTTGTAATATTAATGATTCTACAAAACAAGGAAAAAGAATGTCTTGTTTTTTACTTGGATTATTAGTCAGTGTAAAAATAGTGCTAATAAAGTAATAGAGGTGTGCAATGTGGTCTACATTGAGCTGACCTCGGCTGATGTCACAGCTAGTTATCCGCCTTATTTTATGACCTGTATCATTCTAAATCCGTATGTGCGGAATTACTGTCTATTGACTATTGTCTAAGGATATATGGGCCAATACCAAGCGCGTAAAATTGAAGAAGTGAAGTAAATGCAGCTTCCGGTTATAAGTAGAACAAACAGAACAACGAAGTTACCGAACGAGAATAGAGTTTGTTTTCCAAAAAACATGAAGCAATTTTAATGTCAATGTTGCAATTTTAGTTCAAAGTCCGAAAATCCTTGCTCACGCCAAAGAACACTCCTTTGCCTTAATTAATATTATAAAAATTATAATATTGTTTGACCTATGACAAGTGTCAAAGTCATTGTCTCGTCTAGACACTCCCCAAGGAGGTTTTCCCCCTCTGTTATTTATTGCCGTATTAATGTTCTCTGACATGGCTTTTCACTAGAGCGATATTAATATAATAATGAACAACAATGACATAACAGTATCAGAGGTATTTGAAAATGGAAAAAAACATCACATTCCTTAAAATAATTTATTCTTGTTGGGTTAAGTGTCACCTTGCAGAACACCTTCCTATATTTATTTGGACCTTATTGGCGTGTAAGCTCGTTATTTTAAGACTAAATTAAAATAACCTATTTATTTTAAAACTCGTGTTAAATTTCACGTTGTGAGACATATCTTTACATTTCAGAACGCGAATCGACCGTGTATCGGGTGCAAAGAATGGACAACTTATCTGCATGAGCAGTGGTAGTCCACGGCAGCCCAGCACACCGCAGCTTTTGAGGGTGTATATCTTGTTATGCATCTTTCCTAGTAATTATGTTTTATGTTCAATAAACTTGTTTAGAACTAACTGAAATCTGACTCAATTACGAAGGAAAAACACAGTGTTAGTTTCTTGCTCTTAAAATAATTTTAAATCGTTCGAATTCCAATAAAATAACGTTGTTACTTGTTTGTTATATCTTCGTTCATATTTTTTTAAGTTATTCAAGATGTAACTTCAGATATTGGAAGAGACTATTCAGAAAAAGCCACCCCGTACAACAAGCGGTGCAGCTGCTTCTGAAGCGGCGATGGCGACACGATCGTTAGAGCGATGCCGTATGGCGCTTTGCGTGGACGACAAAGCGGCCGAGCGCCTCTTCAGCTATCGAACGGCCTTCCTACAACATATGCTCGCTAGTCCCCTATACGCTAACAGTGCCGTTGGAAAACCCTGGGAAGTCATTGGCAAGTAGGTGACAACTTCCATACCTCACAACTCACACTCACAAACATACGAAGTTCTCTTGATTTGACACAAATATTACTTCATTAAAACGGCTAGTACATAGTTCCTGAAAAATCCATGTTTATTGCATAATTAGATACAAGTCAGTTTTATTTTGGTTTCATATCTTGTATATTATTGTATATAAGTCATAAACAACTAAACAATTACCGTAATATGTTCATTATTATACAAATTAAAGATTTCTAATGAATATTCTTCTAGGGCAATGTATAATGTAGGCTAATAGTAAATGATTTTAAGCATTTACATTGATAGCAAAAGATGTTAATGATCGCACCTAATTTTTTAATCTTTCCTAATGGACAATCTGAGTTAACTCCGAGATACAGCGTGCGTTTCTCAATTCTGATATCGTGCGTTTAAGCCAGACTAGATTTTTCTAATTAGCTTCCCTCATTCTAACAGAAATGTATCTGCCTTATTATTAAGTGTATAAAATTCCCATCAAAGTATTTTTATTATTATCATTTTCCAACGGTTAACTAAGTTATAATTGAAGGGTGTCTGAACGTATCCTGGATGAGTTGCTCGTAACGTGCGCGAAGGAAATGGAGCTGCAGCCGCTCGTAAAAGAAATATACAGGAACGAGACATCTTAGATTTGTTATAGTTATTTTATATGTTTGGTATGAGTTTTAATAAATTGTATTTGGACGGACAGTCATGCAACATGCAGTTTTAGTTTGAACAAAATAAAACAAATACTAAAGACACATAATATAATAACACATAATAAAAACAATCAACAAAGCAAAACATACATACAATAATAATCGCGACACTTCAGTCTTTCAGGACATCAGATTTGATTTGCATAATTTATGAAATATTGCTTATATCTACAATTCGTTATTCATTTTTACATTCATTAAATACGTATTCAATCATTATTCTTATCTGTATTCGTGATGAAATTGAAATATGTTAGTATATTTAATTATTCCGTTATGATATTATTTAAAGCAAATACAGGGTTCTTATAAATAGTATTTCATACTGCATCATCTCTAAGTGATAATCGCAGTGAATTCAAAACTTCCCCAAACTTGTCCTTTTGACGCTTTAAAGTGTCATTTTTTTCAATCTTTGGTATCTTTGGTATACTCTCTATGCTGGAAGTGTCGGTTTGGTACGCTTCTTCAGGCGTTGGAGGATTAGATTTCATTAATCTTGCTTTTCTAGGTTTTGGTCCTCCAGTGGCAAATATGTTCTCAAGTTTCGATTTTAAAACATCTTTACTCATACTTTCATCTTCAGATTCTTCGGGATCAATTTCTTTTATTTTGACTGGCTTTAATGTATTTGCTTGGTCTCTAGAAATGATTTCTTTTTTCAAATCTAAAAACAGTTGTGGTCGCTCGCGATTTAGTGTCGCAAATTCTGTATTTTCGGTTAAATTACCCGCTGAATTGGATCTTCTTCTTTTTTCATCCCCACTGTCATTGCCTTCAGATATTTTATTTTGAAAAATAGTATTTAGTTTGGTCATAAAGTTTATCTGTTTATCACTGCCGAACGTCATGGGCTCATCATCGATAGATCCATTTGATTGAATACTTTCACGGGGCTTAGTGACTGGAGGGACTTTCGTCGGTCGCACCGATATTGTATAAGACTTTATAAATGTTGGACTCGCAAAGAAGTTTTCATCAAGCGGAGGGGGCGTTGGTATATGCGATATCTCTTTATCTTCAATAATTTCATTTTGTGGTGTTTTATCTAAGGTGTCAGAGTAACCGGACTCATCTGTTCTTGAATTAGCATCACTTTCAATAATATCGCCACTGCCTTCATTTTCTTCCTCGTTCAAGTCTGGACTTTCATCATGATCTATTTCCTCCTGATCACTAACAGTAGTTTCGTTCTCAATAATGGATATTTCTTTTATCTCATCTTCTTCTTTAAGTCTCGGTAAATCTTCTCTATGCACCTGTGCTACCACATCATACTTTGATAACGCTTGATTACTCGATATATCGGAACCCGCATCAGACAACTCACTTAGTGACTTTCTTTGCTTTTCCTGCTTTTCCTGAACAGGCACTTCGCTTACGTTTCTTTGCTCTTTTAAACTTATTATTTCACTAAAGGAATCTTCCTCAGCTTGAATAACTTGATCTAACAGATCTATTATTTTTGCTTCTTTTTCTGTTGTATCTTCAATATAAGCTTTTTGTATTGATATTTCTTCGGTGATAAGTGGTAAGGTGTTTCTTGGATTATCTCGTATGACTAGCGTATTTCCACCCTGTTGCACGATCTGACCACCTCCGGTTCCACTATACTTAATAGTATCGGGAGGTGTTGGTGATTCGACAAATATTTGGACAGGAGGTTTGCCGTTTTTATTAATATGAGTAAAATTTTTTGATTCACCATCGCCAGTATTCGTTTTATAGCAACAAGCACAAATTATATAGACCGGAATACCTACAAGTAAAGAAATCTCATAACTTTTCTTGTCAATTTATGTTCATTTTAAATTGTATTCAGTCAGACAGTAACATTTGGAATACTTTTTTAATTGATACACTTACCAATGGCCATCCAAATGAGAACACGAATCCAAGTCTGCACACTAATTAAGATCATTAGGTTAACATTGACGTATATGCTAAGGCACGGAATTAGGGGTACCAGTGGAGCCTGAAATGCAAATAGTTAAATTTACAAAAATAACGATTTTGGTTCTCAAGACTAATACAAAATTAAATAAATTACCTTAAAAGACAACTCTTCTTTATTCTGAGGTTGTATGGCTATAATTGTGATGAGAAGCAGAGCTAACAAGTGTAATATAGCCGTTGGGATCAGTGGTCTCTCAATGTGAGTTACGACCAAAGCCGTTGATAGACATATACTAGCTGAAAGAAAGATGGTTATTAAATCGCTTTATTATAATTTTACTAAAGAATTATTTTAATTTAATTTAAAAAAAATACTTACTAAACAAAGATAAACTTATTTTAACCACCAAAGAAGATGTTTGTGATGGTGTTTTCTCTCCACAACAGAAAACTCTTCTTATAAAACAATATCCAGTCGACGACGTAGAATCAGACCGATATCTGAAATGATAACTCTTACTTAGTAATGTTTACGGTAATACTATGTAAAATATAAATATTTAGTAAAGCCACGAAGTTTACCGTATTACAAATTACACATTAAAAAAATATAGAAATTTATAGTATGTGATACCGACCTCAATATTATAACACAAATAGCTACGATGCTATACGATAGTAGCGTTCCTACACACATCATCATCACTAGCTCTTGGAGCTCTAATACACCGGCCAGTATGGCTGAAAAAAAAATCATTCATATAAAAAAAGATAGAAATAGTGTCTATAAAACTTGTATAGAATGTTTCTGTTTCTTTGATAAGGTTTTTATTTTAAATACCAAAAACCAAAAACCGATGATTATATTCTATATAAAATTACCTATGACAAGAGCTGGAAGAACAGTTGCGACCGTCGGTGATTGGTTTGCGGCGGTAACGTGCCCCAACCAGCGCAGGAGCAGGCCATCAGAAGACATTGCGTATAGCAGCCGCGGTAAGGGAAACATTGCGCCATATAGACTGAAAATATGATATTATGTTGTACCTTAAACTAGGTTAGTGTCCTAGTTTTGAGTAAGTCTTTATTAAGAGTTATATAATTCAATAGACACGAATTTTAATTTACAAATTCTAATACTCCAGTAAAAACTTACCTAGCAGATATGCCGAAGATAGCACCGATGGAAACTATCCAGCGAGCCCACTCCCAACCCACATAGCTGAAGGCACTTGCTAAGGCCGCATTCGTATCCTGATGATAAAATATTTGCGAAACTGATACATCCAATGGTCATATAAATCGTCATACTAATAATAATAAAAAGATTTAAATGATTCTATGGCATTGATTATATTTTCCTTGAAAAAGTCGAAACAATGTTCAGATACTTAACGTTGCATTAGTGGTTGAATTGAACCACACAAACGACATACCTGCAAGTAGTAAGGCACCATCATGGTGATGACGGTAGACACTGCGGCGTACACGAAAAATATTAGCACCAACACCGCCAAGATAGCTACAGGGATTACTCGACGAGGATCCTTTACCTTTAATAACATTATTGCATGGAAATTCTAAGTACATATTGTTTATATCACAAATCATAGTTCATAAAAAAGTACTACAACGAAATTTCTTACCTCTTCTCCTGTTGCGTTAATAGAGTCAAATCCCACAAAACCATAGAAGCATACTGCGGCTCCTTTAAAAACGCCCCATATACCATACGGAAAGAATCCCCCTTTGCCAAACTCCGCCGGCACCTCTGTTCCTGGTATGCTCCAATTTGATGGATTTGCTGATAACGATATAAAAAGAAAGGAAATTAGAAATTGCACTAGTTCTAACTGTTATAGCCTATCTGTTGACTCTGCCTATACAAAGAGAACACATAAATTTTGATAAACAACATAACTTTAAATTAATTAAATATCCTATACTATTACTACAATCTGAATAAGGTACCTGTGATAGCCCCGGAGACCACAATGAACACGATAACGACAATGTTGATTAGAGCGAAGATGTTGTTAACTGTTGCCGATTGACGCACACCCACTGCCAATACCACTATAACAAAATAAACACTACATTTAAATTTTCTCTTATAGTTTCTAAAGTATTTTAGTACCAAGTTCTAACTGAAAATATTTTTTATACTTTATAATTAATACCAACCTCCAAGTACAATTACCACACCAAATGCGAAAAAGTCGAAGTAGGGCGAAAACGGTTGAACCGATATTGGTGCGATGGACAAGAACGCTTCTGACATGGTTTTATTAAGCATCGAATCCACGTACATACTTAGCCCTCGGGCGACGCTAGCTGTTGCTGAAATAGTAATTTTTCTTATGTAAGACTCAGACTCAAAAAATATGAAATTTAAAATGAATATCATTTATTCATTTAGATAACACAATGTGCACTTATGAACGTCAATAAAGAAATACATATTAAATGCTTCTAATTTTTCATTTACTGGCAGTTCTCAAATCCAGGGCGTAGAAAAGACGAGAAGAACTGCCAATAAACTCTCCGCCACTCTTTTCAATCGCCAAGTTTTTTGTTATACAAAATGTTTGTAAGGAGCTAGCTGCAACCATTACACCATGTTCTTCATCTTTAAGCACATAATAGTTAATTAATAATAAAGATATTTCCTCTATCATCAGTAGAAAATAGGCATGGTGAAATAAGAGTACGCACATACATTCTCGTGGGAACAAGACCCAAATATTTAGTCGAAATAACTAACGTCACCGCATACACGAATTCAAGTCCGACCACTCACCACAAGTTGCACCCGTTCCTTAGTTCACGATTTGATTGATATACTTTATTGTAGAATGGCGTATCGCAAATATTTTTTGGGTCTTGTTTGTTGGTTGAATAAGTATTAAAGAAAATAATCTGGTGACTTACCAAATAATGCTTCAAGAATCATATTCCACCCGACGATAAACGCCACCAGTTGTCCCATAGTGACGTAAGTGTAGATGTAAGCCGAACCAGCGCGCGGAACGCGAGATCCAAACTCCGCATAACATAGACCTATAAAGGACCACCAAATAACTAAATTGCAATCCTTTGCCATCCATCTTAATAAACTAAGATCTTTAATTATATTGTAAGATCACTCCGTATAATATTAAAACAATCTTTAAATAGAAACTAACAAACGAGGCCTAAATACCTACTTCAGTGTTGATGATTTTGATACCTTTGAAAAGTAGCGAAGCGAAGTTGCGACCATTAAGATTATAAAAACAAGTATTCTTTAAGATATTATACTAAAAATACGTATGAAACTAGGATCGTACGATGTACCTACCCGCGAAAAGCGAAGCGATGGCTGCGACTAGAAAGGAGAGTACGATGGCAGGTCCTGCAAAGTTCATAGCCACCGAGCCCACCAGCACGTACACGCCTACGCCAAGCGTGCTGCCTACTCCCAACGCAATCAGGTCCCACACTGTCAGGCATCTGAAACATTAATTCAGGTTAACTTCCGTTTTCTTACGTTGTAACTTGCTGGATTATACAAAACCATTACCGTCTTAAATTGCCACTTTCCAGCTGCTCTGGGTTAAATACCCTTTTACTCTGCAGCAAGCTGCCCAACGCTGTCCACCTGCCCATTGAACTGCCAGCCTCCTGCCCACCCTACTCACCATCCGGGTCACTTCGCATCACCTGCACATTGGAGCAATACATAATTCAATTGGAATTCTATCGTATCCACTCAGGATCCATGCATCAAACATAGCTTTGTTTGATGGCTTTCTATATTTTTTTCTACGAGAACAAAGAATGTAAAAATGTTTTGACTGATAGTGTAATTATTTCTTATCGTTAAAAGATTAAAATTATTATGATGCACTCGAGATAGAACGATACCATATAATTTGACATTTTAGGAAATGACAAACTTCTTTCAAATCAATTAATAAAAAGTCCGGCAGTGGATTTTTCTGTGGTAATTCCACGGAATAGAAAATTTAAAATGGTGAAAGGCCGCGTTTATATGCAATTCGTGTTAGTAACATCCTCTATGTAAACATATTAAAATTGTAGTAATTTTAACTTAATTCCGATTAAATCTATAAAGATATATGTATATTTTTTCTTGTAATTACACTCTGCATCTGGTAATTTAATCTGAACTATTGTTAATATACCTAGTCCAGCCATAAGTTCTATTACAAATGAAAATGCATTTTTTAAAAATGAAATAATGTAATATTGTTAAATTTTATACCTACATATTTATTGAAGTCTCCGCAAAAAATAAAAATAATATTGTCTTCGAAATGGCCAACTTTGGCTTTTATACAAGCCTTGAATTTATTTGGCCACGAATCTATAGATTTACGCAGTGTTTCCAAGGGAAATTTCGCCACTGCTTGCTTCAAAGATTTTTTAAGAGACTCAATGTCGCCGTGTCGTTTAGACCAAGCCACGTCCTCTAAAACTGACCATAATTAGAAGTCTATAGTGTTGATGTCTGGGCTAGATAAGGGCCAGTGTTCAATGTTGCTTTCAAGCCAGGCTTGCGTAGTTCGTGCATTGTGACCAGGTGTAGAATCCTGCTGGAAAGTCCACGATATATGCTCCAAGACTGTATCTTGATACAGTTTGGGTAAGCACCGAGCTGTAGGTCTCGTTTTATAATATGCGACAGAGTCCTAGCGGGAATCTTCATTTCTCACGGTAAGATTTTTTGCTTCCTGATGGTGTTTTGACGAAATCTGGCTTTAACAGCATTAATAGTCTTTGTAGTTTTAACAGCATGCGGCAGCCCTGATCTTTTTTGGTCTTTGATAAGCTTTTGTGTCTGCAAGGCGATCACTGCAATCCTATTTTCTTTAACACTCTATTCGATATTGTAGTTTGATAATTAACACGAAAAAATATGTGGAATGGCGCAAAATCGAGAGAAGTTTTTAAAATAATATACGTGTTCCATATTCAAAATAATTAAAAAGTTAAAAAAAGGAAAAAAAAAATGTAACAGTATTTATGGCCACACTAGTTATACAGAGATATTCATGGGAATAGCATTAAATTATGGGAATAGAAAACAAAAAGAATATAGATAAAAGAGGTTTGGTTTATTCTATAAATATATGTATTAATTATTGATTAATTGTCTACAATATAAATTTTTGAACATCTATAGGTAAATCACAATACCTAAACATAAAAAAATACACTGTCATTAGCCATTTGAATGAGGCTCCATTTGAATAATTTATTAATCAACAGGTGAACAAGTATAGATTATTAAAAATAAATATTAATGAAATAACTTGGTTAAAAAAATACTACTAAATAATGTACGTAGTCAATAGTGAAGTCAGTAAAGAGGTTAAAACAATGAAGCACGCGGCTCCTACTCAGAAGTGTGATAACGCTTTGATAAGATAAAAAAATTATCGGGAGATCTTTGGTTTGCGAGATTCTTACCGTGTCTCGCACCTGAATGTGTTTACATACTTTGCCAAAATTCATGTATACTATGGGTTATGTCATATATACTATACGTTCTTTAATATGAATATTCGACTAAGAATTAAAAACGTCTTTGTTTAGCACAATTGTTTAATCGCTTTTTATAATAGACATTAGAAGCTAAGCTCGAAATGTTGATGCCAGATTAGTTAACTATTGAAGAATATTCACATTGCATTAGAGAATTTGGGCTTACAGAAGACCAGCTGATAATCTATGTTTAAGTAAAGTATTGAATGAAGTATTTCAATCTTTATTAAATGACCTGAGTATTAACGACCCTGAGTAGGTACAACTATAAACGAAACACATTACGCAACTACAAAAAAAACTACTCTTTTCGAGGAGAAACCTCCAACCTAATGATTCACCTAATGACGTCCAAATAGGTAGCTACTTCTTAAAGTGTGATCTTTCGTCGTCTTTTGAGTTTAGTTTAGGCAGTTTCTAAACCGGTTTGATTAAAAGTAATTTAAAGATAAGTAGTGGAAGCTGCCCCAATGTAATCTTTGCGACGAAAGAATACAAAAATGATGAGGCGTCGATAGTTTGCCGATTTGTTTGCTTTTTACTTACATAATACGTTTTTATTTCACTTGTATTAGAAATGCATTATAGGCATGAACACTGTTTATCACTTTTCCATTACAAACACAGGAAATGCAGTATATAATATTACGGAGTAGGTATACAGAAACCAGACAAGGCGTTCGGGAGTGCGGTGTGAGAGTCACTGATGGTATGCTTCGTCTTATCAACTGATAAGTATCTGATTAGAATTAGCGTATTATCTTTGTCGTAAGTACAACACTTGGTTGAGAATTATGTTTTTAATGATAGTGAGATGACACGTTATTAATTGTATGGAAGTAATTGCCTACATTTCTTTGTCAATCAAGCAATGCGAAAATTAATGTAGCAACGTTCACGACTCTACGGTCATTTATCGAAGCGTAGTATAAGATATATACAGGCAATACACAATGTTCAGACTGTATATAGTAAGTATAATATTGTTAGTATTATTTCACTATAACTTATTAAGTACCTATATTCTTGTCTTTAAAGCGTTATCATATATAATTGGGCATAATGAGAATTGTTCACTGTACTTACAAAGTAGTAAGCATTGCTTAATTAATATTAGTTCTTGAATTTATTTATTATGTTAAACTGTTCAAATAAGATATTTCGCGCCTTATATAAAAAAATAGCAATTAATCCTGTTACAAATATAACTAATAAAATGTTAAATTAAATATTATAGAACTAATTTAATGATAACTAAGAGTACTTTTTTTAATTAAAGTAAGCATTATAAGTGAGTTAATTTTTTTTTTATAATAGTGGAAGCCTGCTTAATCTATGGAAGCTTCCGCTCCAGGGCTATGGAGCAACTGGGAGGTCAACTCTCTTCTTCCACATAGTCCTGATTTAGATGTATTATTTCTACCTTTTTTACATTTTTCGTCTTCTTCTTCACCACATACTTTGCGACCTGTATACAGTAACAAAGGAATTGGCACCTGGCTTGTATGTTATGAATCAAGTCTGTTATACCATAAGTCACTTTAACTTAATCTGCCCTTTAATCCACCTATGAAACCTAATTATTGAAAGTCATGCTTAAATCTCACTTCTAAATAAAACCGAAAATAAGAGGTAACGTACTGTGTACCTAATTTATAATAAATATATAAGTTTATGCGGAGGTTTCGGGTTAAGGTTTCAGTGAAACAAACGGCTTCTATCTGTGCAATCTCGAAACTTGTTTTTTGTGTCAATAAAACAGACGCAGAAATAAATCCAAATTAATAAATAAATCTCAGACATGAATAAATAGTCAAATATCTGTTTTTATAATAGTATATAAACATATATGCATATGCCTCAGAGTAATACATGTGTATATGTATACATAATAGCATTAAGAGATTAATGATGCTGAAGTTTCCGTTTAAATTTTCTGATATTCATCATCGGATTCTACTTTATAAATAATTTCCTACTGCCTTTAATGACGCAAATCATCCACAAAAACCTGTACAATGTACAATATTTTGAATATATTGATTGTGGTTTGCGATATGAGGCCATGAATTTATCTCACATTTAGCCTGTTTTATCGAAATCGGATGTTGGAACGTAAAATATTGACAAGGAAAAAGCCTCGTTATTAAGAATACGCCGCTGATGTACCACGTAACCATTAAGGCCTTTTTGATAACAGTCTTTGTTATTTTTATATAATTACAAACGTCATTAATTAAAGTAATCACAACCTTGGTGAAAATGAAAAAAATACCCCAATCAAGTCGTCTGTTACTTTAGCAGTCTGTCAGCAGTCAGTGAATGCGGTGACTGCGCAAGCGCCGCTTGTGTTTGTGAGAGTGGAACTGAAATCAATGTGCGTATTGCCAGCGTAGTGTTAACGAACTTTTGCACTTGTATAATTAAAATTTGAGGTAAGTGTTTTTGTAAATTCGTGTTTCCATAATATAAATGTACGTAGGTGATACCTACGATTTTTTAAATTATTTCTTTGCTGCGTATCCTTACGATCTTTAAACGAATATTTAGAATATTTTAATACCTATTGCTTTTTCTTAACAATTATTATTTGTTTGTTACCAACGTTCAGAGAATATATATATATATAAAAATATAACAAATAAAATATTTATAGCTTTTATACCATTTAGTTAAACACTGTATTACACACCACAGGAATATTTTATTAATAAAGGTAATTTATAGATGACACTAAAACTACCTTTATTTTTTCTTGAAATGTTATTTTCAGTTTTGTGTGTGCAGGTAGAACACGCAACCGATTCAATTAATTTGTTAAATATTTTTTTTAGAATGAGGTTTGTAAATAATTTAACTAAATTAATTCGATGTGAACTAAAAGTAACTGGGATTTCCCTTTCTAATTACTCTTGCTCACGTGCAAGACAAACATGTCAGGATACTTATACATCCTACTTACTAAATAAAAATTATCGCATACGCAAAAATGTGTTTGCCCCAATTGAAACTTCATACTAGTTAAAATCATGAAAACTATAATATTTAAATACAATATGTTTGTGCCATTTACATACATAAGATTTGTAATTACTGCTGTTGTCACTCAGTGTTTTACTGAGTAATGACAGAACACAACACTTATTAAATAGCATTTACATAAGTAATCACAGTACCTGATGAAGATATTTCATAAAAAATATTCGCTTGGACTACGACAATCATGTGTAAATATGCCTATTTTTCTATGTCTACATTTGTATTTGACATCAAAGCCCTAAAGGAGGGGAAATACAATGAACGTGTATGTTTTTTCATAATGTTGGAATTCAGAATTTAACAAGATGTAGTTATAATGTGGCGTCAGAAAAGTATATGAAAAAGATAACAAGAGTCAATTCTTTAGCGATAGTTATGTAATGTTTTGTACATAATTTTGAGTTCTTTCAATCTCCGTAGCGCTGATGTCGCAGTTTGGAATCGCGCGGTACAAAAATATTTATGTTGGTAGCTAGTGAGTTACAGAGTACCATTGCCTGAACAGTTTGCAAGCTGTCAGAAGCTATTGAAATTAATGACATGCCTAATTTAATGTATACAATTTTTATAATTTTCGCCTGCGTTAATAGTTAGAAATATGTTCATAACTGTAGTCATTGTGTCACGTATGAGTGAGCAGTGAGGACAGTATCTGACCCAATAACATTCCGATAAAATTACTGCGGTAGGTGAGATATGAGAAGTAACGGGCCTCAGGAGATGATGTGACCGGAGATGGACCCGACATCCCGAGATCCATTTCCCCTCTGCGCTATAAATACACCACGATTCCTATTATCTTACCATAACTGTACTTTTCAGACGACATTTTGTAATAATTTTATAAAATATATTTCCTTATTTTAAGGTAGTAAACAAACAAAATGTTTTCTACGGATTTGTTAAGAAGACCGTGGTGACTGCGTAGGTAAAATCTTTAAAATAAAGTAATAATTTAATTTGGTCATAAAGTTAGATCACGTCAGAATTAGTTTGTAACTATATCGTGGATATTACAATATTTTCGTAGTAAATCAGATAATTTCGAGTTAATTAAGCTACTTATTAATATACCAAAAAGAAATCTTGAAGCCGGAAGTTTATACAATCGTGAAAACGATTGTAATAGTATTATTATCAAAATCCTTGATGATCAGCTCTGGCCTCATTACGCCACCTCAACAGGTATCTCACAATTGTGCAGGATCTAATCCCCTACAACAAGTGCCACGATAACAACTATTAAGTGGGCGTCTAAATACTGTTATTAGTAGATTTGTGTAATTACCCGATAACGGACATTAAAGAGTGACAATCTCTTTACGTAACATTTCAGAGAGGAGCAGTGTTGGTCTAGTGGCTTCAGCGTGCGTTCACTCTCACCTGAGATCGTAAGTTCGATCCCTGGCTGTGCACCAATGGCCTGTCTTTCTATGTGCGCATTTAACATTAGCTAGAACGGTGAAAGAAAACATCGTGCGGAAATCGGCTTGCCTTAGACCCAAAAAGTCGACGTGACGGCGTGTGTCAGGCGCAGAAGGATGATCACCTCCTTGCCTATTCGATTAACAAATGACCATGTAACAGATACAGAAATCTGAGGCCCAGACCTAAAAAGGTTGTAGCGCCATTGATTTATTTTTTTAACGTTACAGAAAAGTTTATGGCATTACCTACTCCTTCACATCTAAATGCTGATAATTTAACACATTTGAATTATTTTGTCATGACATTGAATAATTGATCAATGTCATCAAATATGTGGGGTTAAACAGACACTCTTGTATTGAGGAAAGAAAGTGTGGTTGATATACAAAAATGTTGCAATTGTTTGTTTGATACACTTTTCACTTCCTCTGCAAACGTTGGTCGTATGCATCCGTTTTGTATATTGTGACAGGAAAAATACTACTTTCTTATCAATCTTCATATACATTCGGTTATAAAGAACAGCAAATAATATGCATGCAAATTAAATTATTTTGGGAACTAAAACGAAGTCTAAAAGACGACGACGATTTGCGTATTTTCTTGTTTAGAGTGACGTCAAAATTACGTTTATTACAGATATTTTGTATCGCTAGGGGTGTATGGTCTGTTTCTGTGTAAAAATTAAGAATTTAAGACCAAAATCGCATGTTTGTTTGTGAGGTACCATTAATTGACATGCGGTTCCAACTTCCTGTCTACTAGTTGTAGGAAGCAAGTATCCACATATGGTAGCTCACGTCAATGAGAGAAAGTATTAAGTGTATTGAATTCAAAATAAATATGGTAACTGGTTATTGGTGAGGATAAAATGTCGCACACATATATACTTATATAACTTGTCTTTACATTTATCTTCATCTTCTGATAATGCGATAGTTTTTTATGGCACTTCAAATCAATCATCAATCAATCAATGGGATTAATGATATGTAACTTTTTAAGAGTGCTCAAAACCAACTCGGGCCTTTTATCTCTGAGACTGGCGTGTATGTATGCGCAGACATAGGTGGATTCTCAATTCCATAACCGTCATATTTTGATGTACACGACATGACGCGAGACCAAAAATGACATTTGTGCTTATCCGAGGCTTGTTTTAATTTCATCTACTTAGCTAGCGTAATCTAATATTAAAATCTTGAGCTCCTAAGACGAATTTGAACACATAGGCTACGAGGCCCAAACATGTTAACCTTCTTCTCGTTCTTTCTTTCTTATGGTTATAACTTACTCTATTTTCATTTGTGTTCAAACTGTTTTAAATTAGCATCTGTGTTTTTACTTTACGGTTCGAATTCTTGTCTTCGGCGAGGCCGTTTCGATTTTCCGCTTACACAACTTCTTTTGTCATGGTATTGATACGTACCTAGTTATGAAGGGCGATCGTTACATAAAGATAATAAAAGTGTAAAGTGCCATATAGTGCTGGTTATTTAATGCTGTGTTGTATTGTCGACTTTCTTTTTATATGTTATAGTATAGTGCTGACCTCTCTAAACGTGTACAGAGGCAATAGCACGTACTATACGTAAAATTTATAGCTATATATACTGCAGAATAGCTGCAGAATACTGCAGAATAGCTAAAAATAGATTTTTGTATGGGAAAGTTAAAAAGCGCTCCGTGAGCTAAACGGAAGCTGGACTCTATGAATCGAAAATATATGTCGTATGAAATTATCGTAAAGTTTGCGCTAAAGCGTTCTTTTGGTTAAATTTTCTGTCGCAAACGATTACGATACAGACAAAATTAATTGTAGTTTTGTATTATAACGAAATATAAAATTTATAAATACAAAACTGGTTCGCGTTCATTTCCTACCTCTATTCATTACGAGGGCATAATATAGAGTACCTACCGTACAAGGCCGATGCCTATTCATAAAATCTTAATTGTTTATGGTTTCGTTACCCTATCGATTTTAAAACTGTTATGCTTATTAAAATTAAAATAAATCAATGGCGCTACAATCTTTTTAGGTATGGGCCTTAGATTTCTGGATCTGTTTTATGATCATTTGTTAATCTTATAGGCAGCTAGGATCAGCCTTCTGTGCCTGACTGACTTTATGGCGCTAAGGCAAACCGGTTTCCTCACGATGTTTTCTGCCACCGTTCGAGCGAATGTTAAATGCGCACATAGAAAGAAAGTCCATTGGTGCACAGCCGGAGATCGAACCTACGAGCTCAGGGACGAGAGTCGCACGCTGAAGCCACTAGGCCAACAATGCTCTGCTGCTATGAATATTCATAGTGAAATATATTCTTATGTACAGCTTCAAGATGTGTTTATGAACACTGTTTGCCGATAACATGTATAAATCTGTTGGTATGAAGCAACCTATACCACAAATAGCAAAGTATTACACAAAAAGCAATAGCATGACCTCTTAAATTACGTAACTATTTTACGACATTCTCTTAATTAATAATCCGCTGTATTAAGCCAGTAGCTTTTTAGGATATTTTCCTAATACTGTTTTGGTGTGTTTCGAAAAATTTATCAATTTAAATGGATGGACATCCCTACTCATCGGCAAAGATATAATATAAGTGTCGGATCTTTCGATAAACGCACATATAGGAATCGGTGGTTTGTTGAAAACCATTTAAATATAAGTCCAAGGAAAAATATACCAGATATTAAGTTATCTGTAAATTTAAGATCTCAAAAGCCAATAACGCATGTCGACTGTTATATAATTGTTATGCTTATACACTTTCGAGGGCTGTCGAAATAGAATTTCGTCTCGAAAATTGGTGCCAATACAACTGTATACATACAGAATTCAAAAAATATTGAATGCCCTGGCTGATGAAGTTCACTTCGCGTGAGCAGAAAGTGATTTCGACTATCAATTCATAGAAAAAGTACAATAAGAGCGAGCGCCTATTGGATTCATAATATAAATAAGTCTCTAAAATGTCCCGATGTCTAATATTTGACCATATCGTCTATTAAGAAGCTTGCAAAGCACTTATAATGAATACAGAGGAAAGTCAGTCCGTTATTGAACGTTAATAAATACTTGTTTTATATTAACAGTGAAGTCTCTCGGGAATTTCCCTGACAAATCTCGATCCCGTGCCCCATTAGACGTGTACGAGACTTCATACATTTATATATCTACCATAAATTGAATATTTATTGTATTGATTCTTGAATAAGTAAATTATAGAGATTCAGTTATCCTTGTAAAGTAGCGTTTACCTTAACACAGATACATCGAGCGATACGATGCGTTTTAACTCGTCAAGTATTATTGGTGATGGTGAAACAATTTAAGAATGCAAATTACATGTAAAAATGTCTTAAACCTAGTAACATACATTAGATATATACTTCATCTTGCTCTTAAAGTAAAACGTTAGACCTAACCGGTTTCTTTAAGCCGTGCTTCAATCAACAGTTGAACTGTCATTTGTTACTATGGTTACAATATTTTTGTTTTTTTATAAAATAAAAATAAATAAATGTGATCACTACATGTACTTCTTTCGTCCTCGTTTTGCAATAAGGTCGTTGAATTTCGATTTCGATTCAAAAGGAAGTTTTTATTGGTTTGAATCTCATAAAATCGTTTTACTATGCTGCCGTTATTTTAATTCACTCTGTGATCCCGTTATTGACTTATGTATAATGATGTCAGTGATAAATCCTCTGTTTGGTCCAACTTAATAAAAACGGTACAATTAATAAATTCTTATTTATTTTTATCAAACCTAATTAATAAATGTGAGCGGGTCGTTGGCTCAGCAAACAGTTCGGTTGCGAGTAACAGACAAAGTAATCTACAAAGCCTCCCACAACAATGACAGACAAATATCATTCACTATCATTTTACAAGATCATCGTCTAAATATAATTACTGTATCTGTGCAACCAGAGACAATACAACAGTCATGTAATTTTATTTAAAGCATTTCTCATTTAGGTATTTTATAGGTCAATAGATTAGACTCTAATCTTGGTAATACTAAATACAACTTTAACATCGAATTTAGAAGTCAATAAATAAAATTATAAGGACTTGGGTAAGAGTTCTATGATCTTAAGATATAAAGATTATCTTAGAATCTCTCATAATTATTCTATCCTTTTGGACGTTATTCCTATTATAATATTATTTAAGTACGTCTGTACCAAATTTTATAGAAATCCTGTCCAGAATATGTAGGCTTATCGACAGTTACTTCTGAAATCAGTCAAAATGTTAAAAGTTATTTAGTAGATAATTAACTTTTTAGATATTTCTCGTTCTTGTTACAAAATGTGCACAGTGCTATACTTAAAAATATTTAGATAGTGCAAATAAAAGTATTCTAATCTATATTTTTTATCTAAATATCATAAGATAAATCATCCAACTATCTATAACTTACAAAATAACAAAGGCATACGCGTTTCAACATTTCAATCAGGATTTAATTTTTTTTTTACATAAATGATTTTATCTTTCTTAGCATCGGAGTACATATTTCCGACCGTATTTAACATAATAATTAGCAGTTCAATCCCCCAGGCTTGTTAGAAGAATCGTAAAACCAAGTAGTTACAGGCTTGGGATTTTATTAAGACTGACATCATCTCGACAACCTTTTAAGAATAAACATGTATACCTGTTTGCCATTGATATCAAGGAAAAAAAATAATATGTAGGTATGTATAATTATCCGCTAGTCACTATCGCAGTTTGCAGAGCTTACAGCCGTAAAGATACACCACGTCTGTAAACAATTCGTGACAATCACTTTTAGTACCACTTTGCCATATCATCCCGTGAATTTCAGCACCTGTCGAACTGCTGATCACTGATAACCTGTGAGTGTTTTAAATATTTTATTTTGAGACAAAATATTACAATAAGCCTTTTAAATTTTATTATTACGTACGTATCATCGTCATTATGTTTGTCTTACTAATAATTTGCAAAATCTATTGTTATCTATGTGCAAAAAAACGAGTTCTCATCATTTGCATCGTCAAATTATAGGATCATGAAATCAGGTAGTATATACGAATCACGTCAGTCGAATTCATTAATGAATGCTCAAGAACCGGAGCGGTCAAGGCATCGTCATGGTTGGAAAGCAGTGTTTAAATTGAGATTTGTACATATTGAAATAATGTTTTTTAGAATTAAAATATGTTGTATTGTAATAAAACCCAAACGATCGTCGCATATAGGTTTATTAATTAAAAAGAGAAAAAAAAGTTAATTTACATAATAACAGTTAAAAAGAAGTGCGCAGTAGTATAATTAGTTTTAAATTATTGAGTGTGATAAGTACGAGTGCCATGTATATTTCTTTTAATTATAAAAATACGTATATTATGAACTATTTAACATTCTTAAACCTTGAAAGAAAACTTCTTTCAAGGTCTTCTTAAACCTACGCTAAATATAGAACATGAAGATTTTTTAAAACCATCTTAAGGGGAGATAGCTTTCCTTCAGTATAAATGTTTAATGGAAACTTTATCTTTGAAAGAAATAAAATTGCATTGATTTATTTACAAAAGCGCTTGCCTCTCACGAACGGACCGGTTAGAATCAGGAAATTTGTATAATTTTCTGACATCAATCTGTAGAGCCAACTGCAAACATGGAAAACTAAATCAACAGAAACCGATAAATTCTAATAAAAAAAATGTTGTTTTAATTATTATTTATTATTGATCACAAGTTTTTAATTGAATTTTAGTTCAATTAAAAAATTCAGATATTAATTATTGAATTGAATTATGCGATATTATAGTTTAACTTAGACATAATTGCTTTGATACCATTATTCAATCTTACATCCTGTTTACAATTTAGATTGATACTGAACTTCTATACAATTTTCACACCTTATAGAAATAAAAAAATAATAACTTCCCAATAGGAAATGGAACAACTTTCTTTAGTTTAAATTAATCATTAGACGTAGGAAGTTTTGGTGTTAAACCATACATCAAGAAGTTTTCCATAACAGAACGAGCCAGTATTACTTTAAAAAAAAATCATGTACAATGAAATCTTCTATATTTCAAATCTACAAGTGAAGCCAGTTTTAAACAATAAAACAATTCAGATTTGTCATGATAAGCTGCGATTTAACGACAGTCATCATATTTTATGGCACATAATCCTTTCTTAGACGATTTAAAGCCAATTATAAACTCATAAGACTTTTTGACTACAAACGCAAAATTCTATATTAAAAAAAAATACTAGGTCATTGAGAAGTTATTATAAATATATATAAACCGGAAATAAGTTTAAAAAAAAGAAAACAGAAAACATTGATTTAGATATACTTTTACATATTATGATTTTCATTTTTCGTATTTTTTCTCAGTAAGCTTCGGCAGACACTAAAAAGAAAAGACAAGTTTTTAACTTATTAAAAATATTGGACATTCACTAATTTTAATGTCCCCAAAATTTGTAAGGAAAATTTCAGTTTCGATATACAAAAATGTTATATTGTAAGTTATAATTACAGATGGGTTGCGCTAGGATACTGTCGGCGCTGCGGCGCTGCAAGCGGCTGGATGACAGTCAAGGTGGTAGCGAGCTGGCGCGATGTCTTGGATTACTGGATCTGACGGCGCTGGGAGTGGGCAGCACCTTGGGTCTAGGCGTATACGTTCTAGCTGGTGCCGTCGCCAAGACAGTAGCCGGGCCTGCCGTTACTTTGAGCTTCCTCGTCGCTGCTATTGCCTCTGCTTTCGCTGGTATAACTTATACTTAATTATTATTTACAAAATAATATTGCTTTACGACGTCTTGTAAATAATATGTAAATATACTTTGTATATGAAGTAGGTTAGGTAGGTAGAAAACCAACCGGCTTGCCGATTAATTATTAGTATTATTTTTTTTATTATTTCACGTTTCTTATGTACTAGTACAAAAACTACAGCAATAAAGGCTTTTATTATTATTATATGAAGTAGGTATCTAGTCTCTAGGTATATGACCGTGTTGTTATATGTAAACAGATAATCTGTAATTAACAGAACAGCGCGGAGAATTTTAAGTTTGGTGTCCAATGTAACAAAGCAGCAGCCGCACGTGTGTCCAGTGAATAAAACAAATCAAACGAACTGACCTTGTTCACACTGTCCGCTCTATTTCAACGATTACTCAATACAAATCAGCGAATAATTGTCTGTATAGATTGTATTTTATAATTTATAACACGTTTCTTACTAGAACAAGTTTGCATTTATGATTTTATATGTATAACAGTCCTTCAATTTAGCGCGTTAAAATGCAATAAGCGGATTTGTAAAAATATGGCTATACGTTAGTGTGCAAAGGGAAAACTGTGTTGGTATTAATAACTATTAAGAAGCCGTACCCTCAATGCTATGTAGAATTCACCGACTACATTTCCATTGCCAAACTACAAGTACTTTCCTTGTATATTCACTTCATAACTACGAACTGACCTCGACCTAATGACCTGACCTCTTTACTGCCCCCATATGCTACTCAAAGAGACTTTTCTTTAAAATAAAATAATAATGACTATGTGAGAATTACATAATTAAATTGAGAAAGTCTTTTTAATTTCGCAATAAAAAAAAATCCAAAAACGTTGATAAAATATGAAATCGTCTCGACCTAGTTTAATTTAAGAGAATGCTACTAAACCTTTGCATAAAGTAAAATTTTCTTATGTTTATATATCTGTTAGCGCAATTTGCAAAATGCAGATGACCCCAAAACCACTCGCAAAACAAGATTATGAACTTAACAACCATGATGTTTTTACATATCCAGTCCTTGTTAATAATCCGTATAAGTAAGTTTTCTTTTCAGTTTAATAAAATCTTTTTATATGATAAATTATTTTCTATCTATGCAGCAGAGACGTGGACAATCTTAGGTCAAGAAAGGCAAAGGATTGATTCTTTTAAAAGCTAATCGCGATTGGTAACAAAAGGCAAAAGATCGCGTATACGTTCACCAACGAGATGGAGTGATCAAGTCAAAGACTCGTAGTTGTCCTGAAAATTATACACTGTTGAAAAAGAACCGCAGGACCGAAAGTGGTGGTGAAAATTTTTCCAGATCTTACTCTACTCATGTAGCCTGAGTATCCTGGTCAGTACAGGCCACGATACTCAGACATTACACGAAAAGAAAACTTAAAAAGTAAACTCAAGTTACCGATCCATACCGAGAGATATGATAAATATGAACTATAAATATCTTATCGATATAATAAATAATATTTTTCTAGTAGCTCGTTTGATGGATAAAATTGTAACATTTTAATATACCATGAGTAATTAAGTCAGAACGGTCTACCCTCTAGACAAAAACAAAGTCAAGTATAGTGACAAAGTATCGTATACTTATCACATAAGAAATCAAGAACCATGACTTGTGTCATTGCACCTATGTACTATATAGAATAACTTTGTACTATACAATGTACGTGTCTTAAATATACCTTAGCTGTTAGAAATCTTTTTATATAAGTAATGCCTTGAGATAGCTACTAGCGTTTAGCTACCTCTCTGTATATATATCATATATCCAGGAAAGAATATTAAAACCTTATTGAAATTGACTGTAATGTTTTATAATAATTTGTATAATGTAACAGGACTGTGCTATGCGGAGTTCGCGGCACGCGTACCTCGAGCGGGATCAGCGTATGTGTACAGCTATGTGAGCGTGGGTGAATTCATTGCTTTCACGATAGGCTGGAACCTCATCCTGGAGTATGTGATCGGCACGGCCAGTGTCGCCAAGGGCATGTCGAATTACATCGACAGCATATGCAATAATACCATGGCTCGCACCTTGACAGCCGCTGCCCCGATTAATGTTTCTTTCCTTGCCGAGTATCCCGATTTCTTTGCGTTCGGACTTGTCCTTGTTATTACAAGTTAGTATTTCTTATTATATTATTATAATTTATTTTTGGTAACAACATTTGTGCTGATAAATTTGTTGAGTCATCCTTCGTCCTTTACAATGAATACAAAATGTATTGTCATATATATTGTTGTGCTGTTTTTTGTTATCTAATATTTTCGTGTTCGAATCACGAACTGGAAGCAAAAAGCATAGTCAGGACCGGCTGGAGGTTCATGGACCAGGCCGTGTTCCGATGAGCTGTGATGATAAATATTTTCTTTTAAAAATTTTACGCTCTTAATGTTAACTTCATGTGTACCTCTAGGGATTGAGAAAATTTTAATATAACATTTTATTTTCAATATCTTCAGTTCTGCTCGGCGTGGGGGTGCGCGAGTCAACAAAACTTAACAATGTCTTCACGGCACTCAATATGGCAACCGTCGTTATCGTTGTTATTGCTGGCGCCACCCAGAGTAAGTCTACTCTAACTTTCCTATTAAACATAATTAGGTTTTAGAAAAACATATATGAAAAGATAATAATTTCCAAATTCATAAATAATCTTTATATCATTGAGTTGTACTACGAATGTTTTCTATGCGTTTGGCTAAACTCCATACTATATTTTTACCACAACAATCCATTAGAATAACAGCAGTGACTCTTGAAAGTACTTATTTAACAAATTTGTTCGTAGTTGAATCTTTTCAGTCATCGCTAGCACATAACAATACCTATTATCAAAGATTATGTTTAACGATGATGATGATAAAATATTATTAGGCTACCATCATAAAACGTTAAATATAAATAGTCTATTGTGTATTGTAAAGTGACAAGGCGAAACAATAGGTCTTGCTTGTGATGCATTGCACACTTTTCAGGTGAATACATGAAGAGAAAATATGGTGAATACATAAAAAGGCAATTTCAATAAATATAATACTTGATGTTATAAAAGCGTTAATATTGACTTTTCACTTTGTCTTTAGCAAAAATAGGAAATAGAAAAAAATACATTATGAATTTGTTAATTTTTTACCAATTAAAATTATGGTGAAGTGTATATATAATCTATCACGTTTCAATTAATACCACGAACTGTATGTTCCATGTATTTATTCAATTTCATATATAGGAAATCGCTAGCAGTCCTGCTTGGAAAATAATAAAACAATTATCAGTTAAAAATTTCGGATTTTTTAATATTTTTACAATTTACCACACAAACAGGCGACCCCTCAAACTGGCGGATAGCGGTGGAAGACATTCCTGAGGAATATCGTGAGGCAGCAGGCGCAGGTGGCTTTATGCCGTGGGGTGTGGCTGGAGTGATGGCGGGCGCTGCCAAGTGCTTCTTTGGCTTTGTGGGCTTCGACTGCGTTGCCACCACTGGCGAGGAAGCGAAGAACCCGAAAAGAGACATTCCTCTCTCCATCATCTTGTCGCTTGTCATCATATTCATATCCTATTTTACCATCGCGACGGTCTTGACAATGATGCTGCCCTACTACTTGCAGGTAATTTGAATCCTAAAATCTTAGAACTAAAACCAATGATAACAGATATGCACCATCTATACAGTGTATAAAATGTGTGTATGCATTACGCTGCATAATTAATGAATTGCTTTAGCTATATCAAACTTTCGAGTGTCAGAAAGTTACATTTTCTGAAAAAATATCCAACTATACAATAAGAAATAATGGTGATATAAAAAAATGTGTGCATGTACTAGTGTACACACGTAAGAAGTAAACCTCCTTTATGACCTTATTTCTCGAAAAATTATCCACTTTATGCAACTTTACAAAAAATTATCCATTATTACAGAATTTCATTAATTGTAATAGAATTATTACTATTTCGAATTCTTCGAATCTCTTCGAATCAACCGTGATAGGGACAAGAAAAAGATGGCGCGTAACGGAAACATGTGACGATTATTTTTTTTCCAACGCCGATAAGCTTCACTTTAAAAAATAATCCTTATTTTGAGCTGTACGCGACTAAACTCCATACTATTTATTTACCACAACTCTGAAATAGAGTCACAGCTCTTGACTCACAATTAAGTACAGAAATTATACCATAATTTCTTACTTCTTCCTTACAATTAATCATTTTCGACGGAAAAAGCCATTACGGATGCTGCCGCGACAACCAAACACGCCAGGCTTGATGTTAAGGCTGCTCTGGGATAGGATTTGAATTTACCTATTATGTAAACATCATCGTTGTGTCTAGGACGCTGACGCGCCATTTCCACACGTATTTGGAGTGGCGGGATTACCATCGGTGGGGTGGATCGTAACGATTGGGGCCATATTCGCACTGTGCACCAGCCTCTTGGGCGCCATGTTCCCGCTTCCTCGTGTGCTGTACGCCATGGCCAGCGATGGCGTGTTATTTCGACCACTAGCTCGTATTCATCGCCGCACACAGACCCCGCTGCTTGCAACCGCCTTCAGTGGCCTTCTATCAGGTAAATATCGTTTTGTTCTTCGAAGTATTTTTTTAATAAATCATTAAAAATCTTTTTTATTTTTTAATTGAGTATAATCAAAACTAAAAACAAAATTTCCTTAATATTATATTTTGTTCAAGAAATATTTTTATTATGAAAGCAATATGACAATTCTTCAATATAGGTTTAGACAGTATTATTCCCAATGTCCTTTTAACCTATAACTCTGACGACTAATGATACATTGATATTCCAGCAACGATGGCAGCCATATTTAACCTAAATCAATTGATAGACATGATGTCCATCGGAACACTGATGGCCTATACCATTGTGGCTATAAGCGTGCTAATTTTAAGGTGCGCGATCTATATTCTAATTCTTAAATTAACATAGTTTTTGTGAACCTGATCGGGTACCACTCGGACAGTACTGTATTTAACATAATAATAGACTCTCGATTAGATATAGATGTTTATGACATTTTATTTCATTATTATTTCGATGTGTAAAAGCTATATTAACCAAAGACAAACAGAACATTATCTTAAGAAAAACACTTTTTGAACGGATTAAAGCTATGTATTCTAAATTCCACCGGTCACCGTTCACCGGTGGTCACATTAACCACGCACGCTGAAAAGCAAGCGAAACGTCGGAAAAAAATTTAAAATGTAGAATTATGTAAATAATTATAAGTTTCTAATAATAATACATAGCTTTAATCCGTTCAAAAAGTGTTTTTCTTAATGTGTAAAAGCTATTTTAACCAAAGACAAACAGAACATTATCTTTTTACTTAGCCGTGCATTACTTATAACCGTATAATAAACGCACATTGCATTCTTAATGCTATATTTATATTTCAGATACGAAGAAGACAGCACGATGATAATAAACGGTCTAAAGGCCCTCCCAGAGACGCCTTGGAGTGTGGTGAAACAGCTGTTCAATCTGCTGGGACTAAAAGAGCCTACGATGCTTTCTTCCACCATCGCCAAATGCACTATATTTATCTTCTGTTAGTACATTCTCGAAACAGCCATTTATCGATAAAATTTACATAAACGTTACTTATAAAATGCTTTAAAACGTTTTTGTATGTTCTGTGATATTTCTTTATAATTTTGATAACGTTTATGGTAATACCTCTGTAACCATTATGATGTTTAATGCGATTATTTTATTCGTACGTGGAACATTAAATTCCTAATTCAAATAAAACCTTGTTAACAAGTTTCGAACTCCTAAGGAAAATTATGAGAAAGAATGATGCAAAGTAAAGAGGATCGCGATAACTGTATGCATTTCGTAAGAACTTATTAATTCTTTCAGTCGTGGTGTCTCTAGCGGCGTGCGGTACAATGAGTTGGGAGGTGATAGGTGAGGGGGCTTGGGTGGCATCAGGTGCTTTGGGCATTCTGTTGCTGCTTTTACTGTTGGTGCTGTATCGCCAGCCACGACGAGACGTCGCACATCTTACCTTCACCGTGAGTGTTATAAAAACTTCGCATTGGCTGGTCACGGCTTGTACACTTCTAAACAGCTCAAAGCTATACCATAATATCCGTTCAGCCGTTCATCTAATTCGTAAATACTTATTCATAAAAATTGGGTTAGTACTTGACATGCAGCTATACATTTTATCTGCTACTTTACTGCACTCATGGCTTACAGTTTATCTAATGTTTATTGCCTAGGTTCGATTCCCGTTAAAAACAATAAATTCTATAAACATGTACATTGTTATGATGCAGGTCCCTCTGGTTCCACTTGTACCGTATTTGAGCGTGATTATGAACGTTTATCTCATGGTGCAACTCGACTACCATACTTGGGTGCGCTTTATCCTCTGGCTTGCAGTCGGTAAGTACTTTAAACTTTCTGAAAACCCAAATACATCTTAATTTACTAATTAGTTAATAAATCTTGAATTAGAATAATTTAAGAGGAATAGAGGTAATATATATATATTACCTCTATTCCTCTGAAGAATATATATATGGCTGTATTTTAATATGCATAAAATAAACCTATGTAAATATTATTTTCAGGATACCTCATATATTTCTTTTACGGCATCAGCAACAGTTCCCTCAAGGAAAAGAAAAATGACGATTCCCACACGAATGGAAAGGTTGAAGAAAAACATGTTATTACTAAGTTTTGATTTATTTAATTTAACGACAAAATACTAGCCTTACGATGACAGGACTTGTTGATACGACAGGACGACGACAAAGATTAATTTTATTGTGCATTATATTGGTTACGGAGATTTATCTTCATTATCGTAATATGTTTCAAACTTTTTACATATTCATGCAAAGATAATGTCGTTGATTTGATCATGATGTGGCCGTGATCAATGATTTGTGGTTAACGATAATGACACTTGAAAGATCGTTACGTAATTGTATGTGGTTATTTTTCTTGGCACATTTAAGAAAAAAATCAGTGAAATCCTAGATTAACGGCCAAATTTTTAATGATCAAATCTCCGATCTGACCACTACATACAAAGATGATTAACTTGTTACTAATATTCAATATTGCTGTACAAAAATAAAAATTAAATTCTTCTAATTTAAAGCTGATCAAATAACGTTTTCTACCTACGTACATAGTTATGTCGCAGACTGGTTATGGACGAATAGTTCGAAGTAAAACGGCAAATATTAAGTCAAATAGATATAAGCTTATAGTTATAAATGTACTGTGATGTTTTAATTAGAACTGTGATATTTGATTAGGGTTCCAACAGTATACTTTTAAACTCTCAGCCCATTAAAGCTAAAATATATGTAGGTACAGAAAGCTACAATTGAGTAACCTTAAAAAATATCGATTAAATTTTGATGAAATTGTATTAAATGTGAAATGAAATTTAGAATGATGAAATTTAATTTTTGTACAAGTTGGAATCCTACATTTGAGTGCGTTGCGAGTCATATTCACCACAGACGGGCACAAAGGCCACCAGACATAAATAGCGTAAGTTAAATAAATTATGTACTTAAATTTAGTATTAACTATTATAATTTATAACTAACAAATAAGTTCAACAAATTCAAAATAGCCATTACTATCATTATGTCAAATATTAATTCCAATAAATTTTGTCTTGCCACAATAATTTGTAATTGTTAGATAACGTAATTTAACGTATACGTGTGATTATATTTAAGATTTAGCGAAATTAACTGTGATTCATGTATAAATAAATGTGTTTAAAAAATATCTGATTTTACTTAATACCATTAATGATTATTTTTTTGTAAATTGTGTCTTTGTGTAAACGATCCACTTAATAATTATAAAATAATAATCTTCTCAGAACTACAATTATCTAATAATGCAAAATAAAAGAATAAAATATTAATTTTTATTTCTGAACAGCGCCTTTAGCTTTATTTCATTTTAAGGGGGTTGAATTAAAACAAAATAAAAATATTTTATGTCAATTTAATCAGCTGAACAACAAGCGTTCTAAACGATTTAACAAAATGAAATATAAACTTAACTAACACACTACCGCTGTCTCACAGCCACATCGAATAATACTGAAGTTTACACTTCTAAGTAAACGTAATACAATCAATAAAAATATTATGTTAATGTCAAATTATTGGCAGTAAAACGTTGGAAAATATGTCTTAAAAATTAAAAATACCAACAACCTTATACTATGAAATGATAAAACGCGGTATTTGTTTCCTCTTACATATAGTGTAACAATACTTTGGCAAAATACATGAAACGAGATTGTAAATGAGATTCTACAATGCATTTGGTACTTTTAGGCTACGTTAAGGCTTTCTATCTCTTCCATAAGTTTCAGAAACTAAACAAATTATGGTAAAACATTTCGCGCAACCACCAAAAACGCAATTTTTTTTACATGAACATTTGGGACACACATTATAAAACGTCCGACATTTGATTATGATGTTTATAATCATATAGCGTAGGCAAGTAATGAATAAGACCAAAAATATTATAACTATGGTAAAATACAACGAGTATATTTTCTTTAATGGTTTTCAAATTAAATTAACAAAAATTCGTCACTACCTAATAGGACGTAGTAAACGTTACATATTTATGTTTAATCTAACCTACAGTTGATAATATGTTGCAAATAGTCCTAAAGATATACAAATTATATACCGATGTAACACGGAATTTATACTATACGTTGTATACATACACGAGTACAAGTTTAGGAATATTTTATAATTTTATTATTTCCACAACCGTATATCCTAAGTGACGCGTTGATGCAATGTTGCGGTAATTACTAGATTAAAATGTGTCTGAATTGACAAATTAATGATATAATTTTAAATTTCTTTTTAATTTTCTGGATATTATTTTCCACCGCAATCTTATCCACCTAAACATTTAAGGCCTTAATTCCAATTCCAAAACGTAGCCCCCACATCAATTATTGAGTTAAGATTTTTATGATTGTACACATACAAACAAAGCCTCTTTTAATGGTTAACATCGATTATCCGAATAAGATGAAATTCTCAGATTTATACTAAAATATTCCTAAACTATTTGATTTATTAAACCAAAAAATATATAAGTACTTATTCAAAGATCGTAATTGTTACATACACAGTTATACAATGTTATATCAATAGAAATATAGGTAGTAATTACAACTTTTGAATTTTTCATAAATTTTGCTGACCATACCTTTAAGTCTTAAGTCTCTTGCCTGACAATATTAATAGTTGTACACTAAATACTGGATATAAAAGAGATGATAGTACCGGTAGGACTGGTTGGGCTAGTAGGTTCAGCCTGGTCCGTTGAAGGTCATCCAAGGGCGTGGGCAGCTCCAGCGTGCTGCAACAGCGCCGTGTGGCTGTCATTGTGCAGCTCAGCCAATTGAACATCGGGCGAGCGCCGCCGCTCCGCGCTGTGCCATGCGCCATATGTGAGGTAGATTAGAAGACCTGCCAATTATTAAATATTCATAATTGTAATATATCTTTTCCTCAAATTATGTAATATACAAATACTTCCTAAGCGCACGAACTTGTAAGTTTGATGTCCAATATATTCAAACATTTGCATGCATCTTTGCATCAAAGTCAAAGTGAAAGTCAAAAATCATTTATTCATATAGGTAAAACAATGTATGAAAGTAACACTTACGAACGTAAAAAAAAGAAATATACATTAAATGCTTCTAATTTTACATTTACAACTAGTTCTCAAATCAAGGGCGTAGAACGGAAGAGAAGAATTGGTAATAAACTCTCCGCCACTCTTTTTAATCGCCAAGTTTTTTTTGTTTTACACAACGTTCGTAAGTAGCTTCAACCATAACTCCATGTTCCACATGACATCATAAGTAATAAATAATAATAAAATAAATTATAAAAAAAAGATTTGTCTGAGATTGTCAAGGATCCTCTATCAGCAGGAGGCATGGTGAAATATCCCTTCCATTATAGCTTTGATTTGAAATCTATGTTATATATTTCGCAGTGATAAGACTATGTCATAACTACGTGCACTGGCATTTAGGTTTAAAGTATCTAGGTTAAGAATAAATCCTCGAATAAACTTGTTTTAAAATCACTTCGACATTGACTATAGGAACACGTTCACAAGGTCAACATATACTACTTATCTTCAACAATTTTATTTTAATTAAGAACTACTCCAGATTTACCGACCATTCTAGCCAAAACTGTGATAGGCTTGAGTTTATTTAATAAGAGTGCCAATTTAATGTACCAAATATTAAAAAATGGGTGTATTTAAAACTGTGGTATTTTTTTTGTACTACGCTTTCTTGAATTTATTTGCCTCATGCGATACACGGACAAATGGGAGACTAAGCTTCCAAGAATTGGCAACAAAATATGGACATCCTCCTCAAGAGTACCAAATCAATACTGAAGATGGATACATTTTGACTCTGCATCGCTTTCCTGGATGTCGCGATATACCTGTCCTACTTCAACACGGCACACTGGATTCTTCTGCGACTTGGATCCTTAGAGGAAACGACTCACTAGGCATTACTTTGGCTAATGCTAACTACGACGTGTGGATGAGTAATCTTAGGGGTAACACATACTCAAGAAAACATAAATACTTAGACCCCGATAAAGATGCAGCCTTTTGGGACATCGATTTGGACCATTTTGGAATAGACTTATCGGCTATTATAGATTTCATTCTTCAAGTTACTGGCGCTAAGAAACTTAATGCTATTGGCCACTTAGCAGGGAACACGGTCTTCTACGTGCTCGGATCTAACCAACCGCAATACAATAGTAAAATAAATGTTTTAATAGCTCTCGCTCCTATAGCTTATTTTCATAATTCTCACAAACCCGTGGCGTGGCTAGGTAAGAACGCAGAAATCATTAACAATATTCTATTAGCATTCAATATACATGAGCTGTTTGGTGAAACAATACTACAGCAAAAGCTCGTATAATTGATTTGCTCCCAGCCCGATATAGGATATGAAATCTGTATGAACAGTCTGCTTTTTCCACTTGTAGGTTTTGACAGCGAGGAAATAAGTTCAGAATTCAATTCCATAATATTCGGACATTTTCCGGCGGATTTCCAAGGAAGACCTTGTTACATTACTCTCAAATTTTTAAAAGAAAAAGTTTCGGACCATTTGATTACGGCAATGATAACGTAAAGCATTACAATCGCACACGCCCACCAAGTTACGATCTGAGCGCAGTGTCCATGAGGATTATCTTAATAGCCGGTCAAAACGATAAGTTAGCGCCACTCAAAAACGTAAACCGTTTGGGGAAAAACCTCCCTAATGTGGTTAAATATATCGTTCCTTCTAAGAAACGGTTCAATCATTTGGATTTCACTTGGGGAGAGCATACAAAATTGATATTGTTCCCGATTATTTTCGACGCATTAGAAAATAATAATTACTGACATATGGTACATCTTCAAATATAGAATAGGTATTAAATTTAATTAGACGGGCACTAAAAATACTACTATATAATCTTTTTCATAAATTCAGTTCTACCGAATACACGTTTGATATAATTCCTAATTTATGTATAGAAATAAACGTTAAATATCTAATTAGCATGATAAGGAAGTTTAGTGTGGCTTTGATATTACAAGGTTCATCTGAGCTTTACCTATAATATGAAAATATTTTATTTTGACATTGTAAATGTATTTAAAACAATTCATTTAATTATTTTGATAAATAGCAATAGTGTAGTTTTAAACGAATCTGTGATTGTGACCATTGACCAGACTGGAGATCGGCTTCATGTTGAAGAATACGACGTGGTCACTGAAGATGGATACATTCTCGGTATATACCGCATACTCTCCTGGTCTCCTGAAACCACCCACGCTTCTTGTGCACGGGATCGAACTCAGCTAACAGCTCGAAAGCAGCTAACAGTTCGCGCCTACGTGGGAACACCATTGTACTAACAAAATTAAACCATGATCTGTGGTTTGCAAATGTTAGGGGTAACGTGTACTCCAGAAGACATGTCCACTTGAACGCCGATATAGA
Organism: Pieris brassicae; assembly: GCF_905147105.1. Classification (NCBI taxonomy): domain Eukaryota; kingdom Metazoa; phylum Arthropoda; class Insecta; order Lepidoptera; family Pieridae; genus Pieris; species Pieris brassicae. The sequence goes on from NC_059669.1 coordinate 5,403,992, forward strand.
TGATGAATTTTGGGATTTCTCCTTCCACGAGCGTGGCTACTACGACTTGGCGACTACTATCAACACAGTGTTAAACAAAACCAACTCATTACAAATAAACGGCATCAGTTATTCGCTAGGGACCATTATGTTTACAGTACTCACGAGCACCAGACCCGAATATAATGCTAAAATTAATTTGACAATATATCTCGCGCCCATAGCTTACTTAAACAATGTTCAATCATCTCTGTTCAATTTTATTTTCCCCTGAGATAAATGTTATTTTGAAGAATGTAGGAATGTTTGAATTCTTTGGTTACACACAGCAAGCTAACGGTAGAATTGAGAAAATTGTGTACGAACCCCGAATTGAGCTACACGACACGCTTTCCCGATAGCCGGATATGATCCTGATCAGTTAGAACCTCCTTTCTACTGCATCACTAAATATTATTTTCCGGTTGGGTCATGTAGAAAGAATTTGATACACTACTAAGTCGGGCGGACTGGCAGATTTGCACAATACGATTATGGTCCACTTAAAAATGTGGCAGTTTACAACGCTTCTATACATCCAAAATATAATTTAACGAACGTACGCAGCCCTGTAGTCATGATGGTAGGGCGGGGAGACAAGCTGGCGACAATCACGAATGCAGTAGCTTTACAATATGAGCTCCCAAATGTCGAGCAGTTTGTGGTTCTTCCGCAGACCGAAGCTAACCATCTTGATTTCATGTGGGGCAGAATTATGTCCGATTACTTGTACCCATATATTTTAAAAGCCCTTGGTTGATAAAAAATAATAGAATCTTTATGATATTCTTAATTTGTTGACATAATTATGTACATTAAATAAGAATTAAATATCGATTATTTCAGTGTATATCTTGCGAACGCGATACGATTTTAAACATTATTATAGCTAAAATAATCTGTTCATTTGTTTTTAATTATATTTTCATATCGTATGTTAGTATAATAAAACAATCGTATAATGTTAAGACTTTTTTGTTTTTGTATAAAAACAAATATCTATGTATATCGAGATAGTATTATTATCTTCGAATTGGTTTAATAAATTATGGCTGACGAAATCATTCAACTATTAACCATAACACTAGGCGTGCTATCCGCCTTAAGTGCGGAAGTAACAAACACAGCATATTTAGCAATACAGTATGGTCACCCCGCCGAAGAGTACCATGTCATCACTGAGGATGGATACATCTTGGGAATCTTCCACCTGCCCGGATATAGGGGCCTTCCTCTGTTACTGATGCACGGTATAATGGACTCTAGTGATTCCTGGCTCATCAGAGGTAACAACTCGTTAGGCATCACTCTCGCAAATTTAGGATACGACGTGTGGCTAGGAAACTGTCGGGGCAACCTCTACTCCCGGCGACACGCGTACTTAGACGCTGAGAACGACGCATCCGCTTACTGGAACTTTAGCTTCCACGAGCACGGACTTTATGATCTTCCAGCAATCATAGATTTCGTGCTATTAAAAACTGGCACAAACAACCTCAATGCGATAGGATTTTCACAAGGCAACACCATATTTTACGTGATGGCATCACTGAGACCAGAGTACAACGATAGAGTCAATTTGTTAATCGCATTAGCGCCCATTGCTTTCTTAAGAAATCTAGAACCACCTCTGTCACTTTTAATCGAAGTTTCATCAGCTTTATTAACTATTGGGAGGAGTTTGCAGCAGTATGAAGTTTTCGGAAATTCCTTAACGGGTATTATATACAGAGGGATATGTTCGTTGCCCGTCTTGGGATACTTTTTGTGTTCGTTTGGATTTGTGTTTCCTATAGCCGGCTACGATTTGTTAGAATATGATTACGATTTCCACTATAAAGTGACTCGCATGAAATTCCCTATGAGTATCTCTTTGAAAAACCTCAACCACTTTGCACAAGTACGTAAACGTGGTAGGTTTTCACAGTTCGGTTACGGAGATGGGAATATTGAAGTGTATGGATCTGTACAGCCTCCAGATTACGATTTAAGAAAAGTTACCATGTCTGTGGCACTGCTGTGTGGACAAAATGACAAACTGGCCAATCAAAAAGATGTTGAGGTTTTGAAAGAGGCTTTGAGAAACATAGTCCAATTCACTCTGCTCGAATACAAAGAGATGAACCACGTGGACTTCACGTGGGGAAAAAATATGGACAAATATTTGCTTCCTTACATTCTGCAAATACTTGACAAAAACATATAGCGTACAAAATTATTGTAAGTTTTTCTAAAGAATTAATTAAAAAATCAAAAGATACCGACCAGCAGCTAGCCAGACGGAGAATCGAATCCACGTCATGTAGTCCAGATTCAGCATTAAGTAAACGTTGATTAGAATACTGAGACCGGGCAGCCACGGTACTAGAGGGACCTGTGAAAATAATATTAATACATTTCAAACAAGTGCATAAGTTAACAAAAAAAAAACTTTGTCCTTTGTAGATTAAAGCGTTTCATGTAGTATACAAGCCCTATTACGAATAAATCTGAAATCCTTAAGTATATGTAACCATGTTTTTTTTAATCAGTTAATAAAATACCAAAAATAAACCAACGAGATACTTCTAGTAATGAAACTCACCGAGAAGGCGAGTTTCTTGTCTGAAACGGGTTGCCGTGAGATAGCGTAGAGCGTGGTGATAACCAGCACAGATCCCACCACCATAGCCGCCAAAGGGCCTGGAGCGCCTGACAGGATCGCGTCCCCATGCCCACTGATGCTGCCCATCATCAAGAAGCACCATACGCCTAGTCATACATCATAATTAGTCAAAAGTGCTGATATAGCATTACATTCTAATTAATATTAATTTGATAATGTTATAATATATTATAATAATGTGATGATGTAGTGATACAATAAAATAAGAATTAACTAATGTAATTGTAACTTCTATTCTACCTTTTAAGACAAATTTGCACGCCATTATGTATGGCAGAATATGCAACGTTTAGATTGTAGCACCATAACATTTTTGTTTTCTTGCAAATAAATTATTATTATTACGCAAGATTCTTGTCCATCATTTGTTGCGTGCGATAATCTGATAAATTTACAGTTAATGTAGCAAATATCTAACAATTCAACCAAATTTCAAATTTATATATATACAAATGTACAAGATTCAAGTTTGTAGGTACATTGGAAAATCTATAACTCGTATATCAAGGGAAATGCAAAAAAAAATCGTGTTAACAAGTTTTCGACTTAACAAGAACTTCGAGATACATATGATTTAACTGTTAATATTTCGACTTACGGAGACGCGATTTCCAAGTGTATTTTTTATTAATGTATTTATTAATTGCACGTGTACAAAACAAAAACAATAGATTAGAAGCCCCTGATATTTATATAATTACAAGGTTACAAGGGTTCCCAAATCTTACATATTATAATGAATCGTTGACAAATGAATAAATACACTTTTATTTATTTATTTTTATTTTCGGGATTTATCAGTTTATACTAAATTTTACTTTCAGAGAGGAATACATTTTTATTAAAACATGCGCGAAATAAAAATTTGCTTTTGCTATGATTTTCCACCCCATGCTATGTCTTAGATCCAGAAATAAAAAAGTTGACTAGAATTAGTCATCTGATCATAGAAATGTGACTACACTATTTAAAAGTAACGTAAGTAAAGTAAGTTAAAAGTAAAGTAAATTAAAAATATTATCTAAGAATAACCCTTAATCGCAGTTACTAAATAAGTAGCAGTAAAACGTACCGTATAATGTGACGAGTGCGTTGACAGTCGTGGCACTGAGCTGCGTGGGCGTGGTCAGGCCGTCTACGTTAAACACTTGACGTACGCATCCTCGCAAGCTCATACGTGTCGTTTCACTCGCAGTGCGCCCACTCTGGGTACGCTCGTATCTACCGACCAATTATTATATTTATGAGTAAAATTCATCTGACAAATGGATTAGATACTGTCGGTAAATGCTAGTTGTATGGGGCCTTCCGCATCGTAGAAAACTCAAATTGTATACATCTTCCATTTTTTATACGGTTAAGTATACTAGATGTGGATGAAGTTAAGAAAACTGGCAGTACATGTCAATTTAGAGTCATTATAAGTGTACAGTTAGTTTTCTACAGTACAGAAAAATTATATTTTACATTAACTACAATTTTGATTTAACTAGAGCCTGACAGTCATATCTGTCATTAATGTCTTCGCAGTTGTTTATAGCAAATAAATAAAATGTATGTATGTCATGTAATAAAGAGTTATATAAAAAAAATGTTTATAAAAACAATATTTTGTTGAAGCAACAATTATGTAACCTAACATTAGTTAAGTTAATCATCGCACATTTGAAGCCAAAATGCAATTACCATACTCATAAATTGTAATTTAACATTTTCGTTTCCGTTCCATTAGACATTATGTCCAATAACATAAGTGTCACTAGATTTACGAACTCTTCAATAAGTCAAGTTGGTGTTGTTTTTGTCATTGCAACCCCTAATTCAAACTTTGTTATAAGCTCACATTATAAACAATTAAGCCAAGCCAAGTTGACAGCAAGCTTCAGTGTTTCATTTAACACGTATTTGAACATATATACATCAATCGCCACAGAACTGAATTCACTTAAAAACTTAATAAATCGACATAAATAAAAAATACGTTCTCTGTACCTGAGTAAAAGCACACAGGAGGCGACCATGGAGTAGGCTAGCAGAGTGCCGATGGACATCATATGGATTAACTGCTCCAACTCGAATAACATCGCCAACGTGCCTGCAACATCATTTTATCATAAATTCAAAATTATAGTTACGTGGTACATATATAATATGTATAAATCTTTCATAAAATATTCTAAATGATCAGCATTATAAAGCACTACTTAAAATATGTTAATAATATATTCCATTTCGAGTTCAGGGCATAGTCATCATAAAACTATTGTTATTTACCATAAACAGGCGAACCCGTCCAGGTCACGTGACTACCAAAAACTATGAAAAATAATACTTCTTTTAGAACGATGTTTTTATGACGTCCATTATAGGGGACAATGGTGTCGAAAAGCGGGAATCACTTCTAATACCTGGGTAGTCTCCATTTGAGTTGACTTTGTTGAGTGACGAGATGTAGTAGAAATATAAGATATTTCTTGGTATTGGTATTGGCCTCAGAGATTTGACAATAAAGCACATAGAAAAGTTGACAATGCACAGCGAGGGTTGGAACCTACGACCTCACGAGATAATAGTCGCACGTTCAAAGCTCATTATTTATTTAAAATAAAATATTCGTTTTGATATGTACCTGTAAAAAGCCCCGCAACAACTGTACCAACAATCGGTGTATGGAACTTCTCGCTAACACCTCCCATGAAACGGAAAAGCAGTCCGTCCGCTGACATCGCGTAAATAATACGTGGCAGAGGAAACACCGAACCCAAAAGACTGCAATATTAAAATACAGGCTTAATTCAGAACTTCTAATCGATTCTTTCTTATATCACACAATCTCACGCCTATTAATATGATATTGAATTCGCTATTAGCAAATTTTTTTTGAAGTTATCGTACAAGTGGTAATGGTTACACTGATAGACCGAGCTTTAGCGTTTCTGCACTAATTAATCTTGAACTGCTATACAGTGTCCGTCACAATTTTTTTTATGTTAATTAATGTCTTTGTGTTGAATTAATATTTAGTAGCCATTTAATTGAGTTCATATCCAATATTGAGGATATCCAACAAATAAAAGTACTATTTCACAAAAAAATATATAACCGACATACACGTACAACTGTGTCTATCAAAGTGAATTGTAAAAGTACCTTGAGCAAAGAGCGCAAACGGCCCCAACGCTGACGGCATATTTAGCCCAACTCCATCCCAATTGATCGAACACGTACGGGAACGGTGCCTTTTCGTCCTGCAATACACGTAGTATACCATAAACAGATGAATTAAAAACAGTACGAATCCAACGACAACATAACATTGATTGATTAAAAACAAAATTATTAAAGGATATTGGGAAACAAAAATTACCATTATTAAATTAATTTACAATCCTATATGAAAATATTGTTATAGCTTGTGACTTGTAGTTCCAAATAGTTTTGGTAAAATATTCGTATATATCTATATAATATCAGTTCCATATTTGTATTCGGTATAATTTTCAAGGCGATTATCTTGATACAAATTATTACGTTCATTTAGTTCCATATATGCCCATGCTTAAGTATCAATACAATAACAGTAGTAGCTAGTTTTTAAAGTTAGATTTTACATTACAACTGTATTACCTGCATATAGTAAGGCAAGACAAGTGTGAGGACGCAAGACACACCGCAGTAGGCAAGAAAGACAACTAGCAACGAAGCGACCACCGCAAAGGGAATGCTTTTCTGGGGTCTACGCGCTTCTTCACCGGCCGTTGCTACGCAGTCGAAGCCTATGAAGCCATAGAAGCAGACAGCCGCGCCGCGTATGATCCCAGCGATCCCGTAAGGCGCGAAGCCGCCGCTACCAAAGTCCCGCCCACCACCTTTAGGTACCTCTTCTGCTGGTATGCGCCAGTTTTTCGTATCAGCTGGAATTGTAAAGGCAAATTAGGGTATATCCCACAATTCCAAAATTTCTTTCAAATGCATTCGTTTCAAGATAAATTATGGATTGTCTTATTTATATATATTTTATTTTTAAATTATTAACGAATAAAATTATTCTGCTAAAAGTGGATAAGTTAAGTAATACCTTTGAAGGAGCCCGATATTATGACAAACAGCACAACACATAAATTCACGCCGGTACAGAAATTGTTGAACTTTGTCGACTCTTTCACGCCAAACGCGAGCGATACTGAAAAGTATACATTATTCATAAACATAATATTATTTAAATAATACTCAATGAATTTGTCACAAGGGACAAACGCATTACTAATACTAACTTATAAGGAATTAATGTTTTATAGAAATTGTACTTAAAGTTGTAGCCTGGATAGATTTAAGATATTAAAGAAAAACTTCTTCTATAATTAGCTGCTGGACATTCAGCGGATTTCATGTCGTATCCATTTTGTTACTAAAAAAATAGGTAACTATACTCCTTAAACCCAAGTTATAATTTAAATGTATAATTAAATTCAAGTACTTAAATTCAGCAGTTCCCTAATAGAAACTTATTTGTTCATTGTTATCATGATATAATTGTTTTCTTACCAGAAAAGATCATTATCACAGTAAAGGCAAAAATATCAGGATATTTGGCAAGATGTGGTGAATCCAAAGGCATCCATTCAAGTAAGCGGCTGGATATCGCCTTGTTTAACAGTGAATCCAGATACTCGCTCAATGCCTTGGTTACAGAGGCTGCACCTAGTAAAATTAAGTGTATTACTGACCAGTTCATTGGAGGTTTATATTGAAATTACATAAATATAATAGACTGGCGTCATCATCATCATCAGCCTCTTTATTTGGTCCATTTCTGGACGTATGTCTCTTCCATTTTGCTCCAGTACGCCCTGCAATGGCCTTTCTATATAAACTTCCTTGATAATGTCGTCAGTCTATCTCGTCGGTGGGAGGCCGCGTGGTCTTTTGTTCGGCCCAGGTCTCCATGGAGGCTGCGCGTCCATGGGTTCTTGTTCATGCGCGCTATATGGCCCACCGCCAATAAGATGTTGCGACAGCCCTTAACTAACGCCGGTCATTTCACGAATGACCTTATTTCGTTCGCGATCGCCAACAGAGATGCCTTTGCACGCTCCATCGACCACTGCACTGCGCGTCTCTCAGGCTTGTTCGTGCTGCTTTGTGCGTTGTGTAAGCGTTATGGTTTTGGCTCCATAAGTAAAGACAGGCAGACTGCACTGATTCATAATTTGATGTTTCTTACGCAATTATTACTTATTTGGCAAATTTTATAGTTATCGTAGTTTCTACTATCATGATTAAGCTCCAGTCAGTTGTGACCAGTTATATAATACAAGTAATGTTCTAAACTTAATACTAAAGACTTACATAATGTGAATGACAGTTTGTGCTCTAATAAACGTGTATTTTAAATGTAACTGACTTTTTAATAATATATATATATATATACAAGTCACAGTGTCTGTAACAAACACAATTTACATATTAACCCACTCAAATGGCTTAATATGTAAATTTGGTAGTTCAGAATAGGTAGTCACCCATCATATTATTACCAATTACATACCTATTATATATTCAAGTATGAGATTCCATCCAATAATAAATGCAATAAACTCTCCAACACATACATAACTGTACACATACGCTGAACCTGCCTTTGGAACACGAGCACCAAACTCTGCATAACACAGACCTAAAATAAATACAAGACTTCTTTTATCATATGAACAGACAAAGACTTTATGCACCAATCAGATAGAGGGTCTGTCTATTCAGCTCATAATGTGGACAAGATATGTTTGTATCCTTTCTCTTCAAGCCATAATTATAATTTAAATTATTAAGATAAGAAGTTGTGAGCCTTTTTAATTAATTATTAGTAAATTAACCCTTAATGTAATTATTGTTTTCTTATCATGTTAAATCAATAATAAGAAGAATAATTAATTTTATAACCATCCATTTCAAATATTGTTTGTTTTGTTACTTGTTGTTACTATGTTTATGAAAGTATTTTGGTGGGAATCAAATCTTTGAGGTCAATACAGAAAATTAATCACTGATTTGTAAGATTTATTTATTTATTTACAGCCCATGCATTGAGTATGCAATCAAGATCAGCATTAACTACACTTTCACCGCCTTTTATTCCATTATATTTAACTGTAAGTAATAGAACATACCTGCAAAAACACTTGCAACAGCTGCTAACAAGAATGACAAGACCACAGCTGGTCCTGCATAGTTTTTGGCAACATCTCCAGCTAATACATAAACACCTACTCCAAGGGTACTACCTACTCCCAGTGCAGTCAGGTCCAAAGCTGAAAGTACTCTTGCCAGACGAGCTACTCCCTCCTCTGCTGCTTTGCGTCGAGACAGCACACGGTATGCCAGTCCTAGGGCTCTGACAGCCCCAGCTTTCAGACCACCTTAAAATGATTTTAAGTAAAATCTAGCCAATGGTGGTAAACTAAGGTCATAAGCTGTATGAATAATGTCTATGTTTTTACAGGCCTAGTAACTGTATATAAGGAAATTGCATAATTTAATAATATAATTACTTTTACCTAGGAATAAAATCACCACCCACATCACTGAATACAACCACAGCAGTCGGACACATCAATTGATTTGGTTCAATAACTTTTCAATTGGTCTTAACAATATCAATTGATACGTCTCGAATTGGCATGGGCCATTTTTATTACTAATTTAAATTAAAGCCTCATTTACCTATCAATACATTAATAACTAAAGGCAGTGCAAATATATATTTATTTAATAGTTGAAAATAGTGCAAATTTTGTAAATTAAGGATTTGGCAAAAATGTGCTTGTCTCATAACAATTATTCTATATCTTCTGGACAGAAAGGTAAGGTCAAGTAGAAACATAGAAGGTAATATCATAGTGGTTTTTTTAGACTTTGGATTCAAGAGTAAAGTCGTCGTTTGTTTAATTATTAAATTAGTAGATATAATGTGTATTTTTCTTACCCATACTATATGCTTGTTTGATAGAAATACCATTTCTAGAATCTCCACGCGCATTTCGAGTATTAGTATACCCATTATCCTCAGGAAAATTCATTTTTATGCCACTGCATATAACCTCTTCTTACACGTCCAATATACACTAATTACTCGAACTTTAAATTTTAACAATGAAAAAGGTTTAACACGGTAGTTATGCTAACCATAAAAGATACCGATGCTGTGAAGATCAAGACGTGGGCAATTGAAATATCATCGTATTTCACTTAAACAATTTCTTGCATCACCTGAATCGGGATTATTTAATTTCAAACACATTTCAAATTTCAAGCTGTCAGCGGAAATTGTTCAATATTGGTGTCAAATTGTCTATATCTATTGTCTATACTTCTTTGTTCTTGTCAGTATACGTTACCAGGCCATAAAATTATATAAAAAAAAATAACTTGTCAGTATAAAAAAAAATCATTGGCGCTACAACCTTATAGGTAAGGCCTTAGATTTCTGTATGTGTTTCATAATCATTTGTTAATCTAATAGGCAATATGATTAGCCTTCTGTACCTGACGCACGTCGTCGATTTTTTGGGTCTAAGGCAAGCAAGTTTCCTTACGATGTTTCCTTCACAGTTCGAGAGCATGTTAAATGCGCCATAGAAAGAAATTCTATTCGTGCATAGCCGGGGATCGAACCTCGGGGATGAGAGTCTCACGCTGAAGCCACTAGGCCAACACTGCTCGTCAGTATGGTTCTTCTAAAACAAAATTAAAAAATATTGCAAAGAAATCAAGTTGACTGGTAACTTACGAAACGCCTACGCCATTCTACATAATTTTACAAAATAATGTACCTATATTCAACCTAGTCGTAGGATTTATCGAGACTGCCTCTCTGCATATATGCTCCTATACATTAGAAATACGATGTATTAAAACATTGTTTACGCTGAATATAACCTTACCTAGGGTAGGTAATGTTATATTCCATATTCCTAACCTTGATAGTAACTACTACTTCCGTAAATCAAGTAAAAAATTTGTAAATTTAAATGAGAATTTAAATACAATATAAACGAAACATATATTTAACACATGACAATGTTGTAACACACTCATTATAACACCAAAGTTCGTTTGAAAATCACTCCACTAAGAAATATTCCATTTCCTAAATAAATAAATCATTATCACCGTCCAATTTTATAATACATTATTTTATACGTTCTATTACTTAATAGAACGTTTAAAAAAATATTAACATGGATTAAGTTCATAAATCACAAAAAGTTCTTTATCTAAAAATTTCACTCAAACTCAGTGAATACTATTGTTTTTAGTTAGTGCATTGAAAATATAAGGAAACAGGTATTTATTCATATTTCGACCCCATATGAAATCTAAATGATTTAGCATCCTGTTATTTAACAAGTAGTATTCAACATTTGAAAGACGATCCCGCAATAGTTCAACATCTTTAACCGACGCAAGGGCATCATTTCTCCCAGCAAGAAGTACAATTTTCATACTAACTTTTTCCAAGTCATAAGGTGGTGGGTATGTTTGTTGATAGATTTCCATGTTCTTAGATCCATAATCGTAAAAACTGAAGTCATTTAAATATCCCTGTGCAAGATGAATAATATTTTTTCTCGATGTGCCAGTTGGATAGTGTTCTATGACTGTGGGAAAAAAGTCAGCTTCCAGCTCATCGGGATCATTACCGCTGATTGGGAAGAATACTCCACGAGCGCATAAATTGTAGCACTTTTTACAACCACAAATTTCATCCGTTAAGAATCTCAGTATTGTGTTGTCGCCAAAAACCTCTTCTATACCAGACCTTAATAAAATATTAGATAGATAAGGTAAGGACTCTATTAACATCGATGAAGGAGGCATTGAATGATTAAAGTAACAGACTGGTGATAATGCAATCATAACGCTGATTTTTTTATTATACTCAGGTTTGGTTGAGCCAAGAACATAAAACACGCTGTTGCCTTGAGAGTGTCCAATGGCACTAAGGCTGGTCTCTCCAGTTTCACCCAGGATAAAATCAATCATTGCCGGAAGATCATAGTAGCCTATTTCATGGAAACTAAAGTTCCAATAATGCCTATCTATGTCCGGATTTAATTTGATATGTCGTCTTGAATATCTGCCGCCTCTGACGTTCGCAGACCAGACATCGTAACCCTCACGCGCGAGAGCAACAGCTAGGGACCCGTTTCCTCTGATAATAAATGTATCAGCTGAATCTAACAATCCATGCACTAATAAAACAGGCTTCTTTTCACCAGGCATTCTAAATAACGTCAATATATATCCGTCATCTGTCACTACATCGTATTCTTCGGTATCAAAACCTAATCCTCTGGCAAGCGCTGAGTAATTTGCTCTGGTAGATTTTTCTGCAGTTACTTCACTTCTCCAAACAAATTGTATCACCGATATTTTAAGTAAACATATAATAAGAATCATTTTTACATTGTATGATCACTCAGTAAGAAATTAATACAATCACACTGCCAGTTCTGACTATAATTAATAAGTAACAACTGGTTTTATTCCGCTACACGAGTTAACTCACCAAACCTTGGATGAGGATCTTGCTTGGCCTTAGATGTTGAATAATTTGCAACACAAAAATCTTAATATTTTAAAAGTTAACAAGGTTTATTTCTTATGAATTTATGATTGCACGCATAAATAAATTGTAATTATAATAACCTTCCTTTTTAAAATGTTATATTGGTGACGATCCTGCAACAAAATAATTATGTAGACAAAAATAGTGATTAAGGTGATTGAGACTATTGAGATTATTCTACGTCATCTATGCTTTTATCTAAGATCCTGTATATATAATCTCAAAAATATACTGATAGATTTTACTATGAACCCGTTATGTTCATAAAAACTTATAGCTTTATACATAATTGTTATATTTTTAATAATGACATAATACGAACGAATCGGAATACATCGTAACAAAACTCAAAGTTGTTGAACTAAACTCAAATTGAAAAAAGGTACGCGTTCCAATGTTGTTAACTACGCAATTAAAAGGTGTTTTTAAAATTTACTAAAATATTAATTACGATGTGCGGCAAGTATCCTTAGAAACTTACTTATGTCAAAGCACAAATTCGAAAGCCAAAAAGGTATATCTCTGCCTTCTTAAATTAGCCATTAACTAATCTGGCATTAATTGACATAGGTCGCAGTTATCTAATAAACAAAGACGATTATTGTTATTTAATATTTAAGGTACTATGACTTGGTAAATAAGGTGAGAAATTTGTAAAAAAAATTGAACAAGAATAAATTGTATATTTGTAACGAAGTAGTTTCTTTCTTATTCTTACAATGACAAACATTTTCGTACTGTCAAAGTGACAAGGGATAGAAAAAAAACCAATAATTGCTTATACCTTTTTAATTTTTTATAACATAGTCGATAAACTTAATGAGCATTAAAAGCGTAAAATCTCAGATCCAGTTTATTTCAATAAGCTTTGTCATTATTTTACAAGATTTCCATTTGTTTCAGCGGTACTTTGTCCGGGCTTTAATATATTCTACCACTGTATGGTTTTGAACGAGCAAATTTTGAAAAAACACAGTGTCGGCGTTCCTAGAACAAGAATTAGTAATAAGTATTTTTACATAGTCTTGGTTCGTGGAAAAACAGGAAAACGCGTGAATTATAATCGAATAATATGCACAATTGCTCGTTATTCACGACTAACGAAAAAACATCCAAAATTGGTGGAGGTTTAAGGTCTATCGGTAAACGATCTTAATTGTTTATATACCATGTGGAGGTACCATACCTTTGCCTTTCTTCAAGTACCATTTCCTCGCGGAGTTACGCGGACTGTTACTGTTATCCGTTAGCTTATTACTTTTCGATCTTTTTATCTCAACACTTTTGTGAGCCTTTGTTTCTGGGGCGTTCTTCGTATTTAAGTCCTGCCTAAAACATTATCAGCATTAGCTACTTCCTAAATGTAAATTTATATAAAACCTTTAAAACATAAACATTCTTACTCAGTTGTGTTATTCTTATGTAATTTTAATAGTCGATATAAGAGACGTTCATCTGCCCACGGAAGCTCATCAGATGACATGTAATTAATTTCGGGTGGGGATCCGGAATCCATAAACTAAAAAAGTAATAACAGATATTATTTAAACTAACCTATTACATTTATTACTATCATTTGTTCAAAGTAATTCATATAAAAGGAAAATGACTATATTGCGCCTAGGAAAAATAAAAAGCAATCAGATAATTATCCTTACTTGCTGTAATGGATTGGTACTGAGTTCAAAAGAATGTAGGTTATTTATAAATTGAATAACTGTCGACTAAAATAATATTATGTGTGTATTAACATAGTGTAGGGTACCCTAATACCTCAGTTCTCAACAGTGATTCCTCTCCGCTGTCATAAAGCACGAGTGCCGACGCAACCGAAACAAACAGGAGGACAAATGTAGACTTCATTGCTCTAATCGGTGAACTCTGCTTAAAGTATTTCCAAAATTAAGCTACATTATTTATTTATTTTTACTTTGTTACCATAATGTGCATAATTATACAAACAAAAAAAACAAAAGTAAGTAGGTTACATAAGTTATTTAGCAACAGGCGGCCTTATCGATATCAAGCGATTTCTTCCAGGCAACCCATATTAATGGGACAGTAAAAAAAAACACCTACAGAGGGTAAAGTACAAATGCATAATTAACTAACAAAAAAATAACTCAAAATAACATGCAACTATAACTAAAATTAAATATAAATAATAATATGTATAAACAGACATGTAAAATCTCTGCCAAAGGTTAATTGACACACAATTAATATATATAAGTAGTATTAGCTTACGAGCCAGAAGAAAAATGATCAAAGAGATTTTTAGATTTTTAAATAAATTCAGAGACTGATATCAATTGGTAAGGAATTTCATAGTAGGATACTTTACACAGTGGAAGAGGAGAGTTAGACTATTATTATTCATATTTAATCAAATAAAATTGTTCCCAACTCCTGTTCTATTTCTATTCAGGTTTTGTAAGTGCTTATTATTATTATTACGTACTTTAATTTAAGTCATAATGAATTAGAACAACATTTCATTAAGGAAAATAGTTAAGTATTGCTATGCCGTTTCCGGAGTGTTTGAAACGTTTCTATCTAATAGACCAACAATAGAATTTGTATACAATCCGGGCGAGATTGCATTCTATTATGCATGGCAGACTATTGTTCAAATTCTAAGCTTTGTTATCTCCCATACAATATTCATTATGGATTTTGTATTGTATCCATATTATACATAGCTACATCCATTAGTCTTATCCTCAGAATTGTGTATCTGTTTCAATTCAATTGTTTTTTTTAAATATGCAAGTAGGTGTTCAACCTGTGCCTGAAAACGGCGAAAAACGTTGACTTTTTGGGACCAAAGCACGCCGGTTTCTTCACAGTGATTTCCTTCAGCGTAGGAGAGAGTGTCAAATACGGACATAGAAATTTCCATTAGTGCACAACCGGAGGACAAACCTCGGGGATGAGAGTATGATCAAGCTACTAGGCCACCATTTTATGTCTAGGTCTACAATTTTTTAATACGCCAAAACATTAGGCTTCTCTAATTAATGGTGCTATCGACAGCTTACTCCGAAACTTAACTAGACTTGTATTAAACTAAGCACTACTAAGCACCTCTATAATAAAAGTTAATAATAGTTAATCACTACGCCAGTTTATAAGTAAATAAACTTTATAAGATAAAATTCCAACAATGTTTTTATCATTTGAAACATTTTGTAAGATGATGAAGTTTCACTTACCTAAGTAGATGTAACGCAGTCACCTTACAGACTGAACTGAACATTTCCCGCCCAACGGTTTATATTCAGAGAGGTGGGTGGGCGGCGCCCAACATTTAGACAAGTACAAGCAAATACAAAAGTTATATTTTCTCATCAAACATTTAATTATACTCCAGGTAGATTTAAAATAAAAATAACAGCATGTTGATTGTTGGTTTAACAAGTAAATAGTCGGTAAAAATGTGTGCTTGTACTAGTGTACACACGTAAGAAGTGAAACTTCTTTATGACATTATTTTTCGAAAAATGATCTAATATGTATATGCAACTTTACAGAAATTGGTTAAATAAGATAAAGTTTAACAAAAGGCTTTTATTATCATAGACATGAATACAAATAATACAATTATTTTATTTTATCTCATTACTACTAAGATTATTACAGAATTTCATTAATTGTAATAGAATTATTACTATCATTGTTATCGTTATTATATATTTTTGTTATTAATGGCTTCGAATCTCTTCGAATCAACCGTGGTAGGGACAAGAAAAATATGGCGCGTAACGGAAAAATGTGACGCGTAACCGAAAAATATGACGGTATTTTTTTTACAACGTCGATGAAGAAGTTTCATTTCAATAAATAATACTATGGAACGCGGTTACAAAATAATGTGCCGTTAATCCCGGATAATGGGGAAAATATACGATACTAACACATATTGGTCTTTAAACATAGACCAAATAGATTTCATATAAATTCTAGATTATGATATTAGCAAACGATAGTAAAGCGAATGAATCTTATTTATTAGAAAAATACACGGTTAAAATTTCTGTTTTAAAGAGCCAGAGCTTAATTTACTTGCACTTAATTATTCGATAAATGGCTTTTATGCACATTCAGAGTTCGTTATGATGGTGGGTCGCTTTTGTATATAAGTGTATATAGTAGTGTCTTAGACAAATATGATGCACTTCAACAATTTAATAACCCGAGATCCTTCTAGAAAATCCTTGACACTTGCACCTACATATCCATCTTGGTATACGAAGTTATCTCGAAAGTTCTTCGTGTTTACTGACTGTACATCAAAATCTACACTCTATAACAGTGAAAAGCAATGTTTCAGTGCTTAAGATACTTTAGGGATTATATCTTGAAATATTTTTAAATGTCAATAACTGTTTGTTGACATTGATTTTCAATAAATTACCTATACTTCAAACTAAGATTTAACGTTTGGTGAGTATTGCAATATAAATTGGTATAATTTCGGAGTTCAGCAGATGCGTGAAGAAAACAAAAAATAAAATTAGATAAATCATTTTCGTGTTGCCGTACTCTTTGGTTATTTCATGTGTAATATATCTTACAGACAAGGGTTTTCTACTACTTTCTTATATATACGTATTACATAACCAAATTCCCATTTCCTTAGATACAAAGCCGAAATCATTCCAAAGATTAATCAATTACGAAGGAGCAGGATTAAGATAAATAAAGCCGATCGAAAAGTCTATATTACGATAGCATCTGTAAGGTAGCTGTACTGTACCACAGTGGGTAAACATTAAACGAGCTTTGAGGGTCTCCTCGGCTTATTGCGGGTCTATTCCTTTGACTGCTTATAAGACTTAATTAACAGCGTTGTTCACTGTTAATTAGAAAATATTTGCGCAGCCACAAATCTGTTAGTAGTTAAATAGACGAGATTCCACTCTGGTTAGAATAATCTAGAACTCTCTTCGCAATTCGAAATGTTTCTCGATTTACGAACGCTAAGCTAGCGTGAACTTAATTGGAATCCCTGATTGAAACATCTAACTGAAAATACTCATTTATTTTGTTGTATATTTAAGTTCATATTTATTGTATTGCCAAATTTGTTTCAGGCTTGATAAGGTAGTTATTACTTATAGTATTCTTTGTTTATGCTGGCCCCATATTTACCTGAGACACCCGAGGGATTCACATACTAATTATCACGCTATACCAATTTCGCTCTCCGATTAATTCTTCCGAATCGGGGGAGATATTTTAAGAAAATATTTCGGTGAACATTACAACATATAACTTGGATCACAACATTTTTACTTTAAGAAAGCACTTTTTAAACGGATTGAAGCTATGTATTATTATTATAAACTTATAATTATTTACATAATTAATTTTAACGTGCTTTACAAACTTTACAAGCTTTTTTGCGAAACGTTGGAAAAACTATAAGTTTATAATACATACTTCAATCCGTTTAAAAAGAGTTTTCTTAATTTTTACTTTACTTTATTAAGACTCGAAATAGGCGAAGGCTACTATTTCACGATTGTGGTCACTGTACTAAGCTGTTATTTAATTAATTAATTATTTACTGTTTAGACAAGACTCTACCTTACCTTTGTGTAGCAAATTAGTTCATTGTGCTGCGAGATTGCCTTGGGTCTTAGTTATAAGTTTTTGAATTTCCAAAGTATGTATTATTAATCTACCAAGGGGAAAAAATCTAGCAAACAATTGTATACTACACCTTGCGACTGCTGCATTTAATAAAATACAATAGCATGAAGCGCTACCCTTTATTGGTTTTAGCCTCAGATTGCTTATTCCTCATAATTTTCCTTTTCATACAAAGTGATTGACACTACTTTTCCTCACAATACTTTCCTTCATTTCATACAAGCAATCGTTTAGTTAGCGATCGTTAGTTTGAATGCTCGACTTTAGGATGGGGATTTATTGTTGTAAATAAAAACACATGAAAACTGTAATTACATTTAATATGTTACAACCTGATGGCACCGTGTAAGGCACGTTCGTATCACGACATATATTTGGAAATCTTTCAAATAATTATAAACAGATATTTTTATTAATCATCAGTTTGTACGCTTTTAAGAACACATTTATCAACCGTTACATTATGTAAATAATCGTATGTTAAATTAATTGAAATATACAATAACAAATTACAAAAATATCACGTTTAACATCACTATAATAAAATAAAATTAATAACCTAGCTTCAAAAAATAAATACTTACTGTAGTACAAATACAGTTAATTATGATAAACACTAGCTTTAACAAAACGTGGATGGCACTGATTTGTTACTATGGTTACCATTATACACAGAAAAACGTAACCATGGTGACAAATGGTTCATTCAACGTATATACGGCCTGTTTTTCACGATAATTTTTAAACTGAATATTTACTTATTATTTCACGTATAAATTCCATACAATTAAGCAAATTCATAATATTTGTGATGTTTATTATATTATTATTTATTAATCTAAATTCAGATTTTTCTAAAGACTAAAGTTCAGTCGGGGGATGTTTTTGAATTATTTGTCAGTACCTATATGTATAACGCCCTGTTTCATATCCAAAACACTGATAAAGAAGACCGTTAATTATACTAAAGCAAATATATTATCATCTTGAATATTGAAACTAAGCGTAAAAAGCACCTCATTAAAAAAAAACTACTACATCACACCAATAGAAATGTAAGTAACATTTTCATCACAGCGTAAACACAATTTGTAAGAGAGACATAAGTACGTTATGTTATATAAATTGTTTTTAGATGTTTCGTCTAAATTAAATGGAATTAGTGCTAGGCCTTTAAAAAAAATCAACAATGCAATGCTAAATTACTTAAATAAAATCTTTAAACTTGTTGCTTAAGATAAGGAAATTCATAGCCTATGCTACAAAATCCAAAATTATCAATCGTTATGAGATGAACTTTCTACGGAAAAAAACATTTATGAATTATTGAATAAATAAATAATTACGACTGGAATTTTGGTATACATACATGAGCGTTAATTAATAATGAAATATCAGTAGTTTAACGTTAAGTTTACGTCAAATATTTGTAAAATGCTATGCGGAATAATCACACAAATGTTTTACGAAAATGTTCTTAGATGGTCGTTTACCTGTTTTAGTTTAAATTATCGTTTACTTTGTCATACTACTGAAATTATTGTTAAAAGACTTAAACAAACATTTATATAAGTAACATTAAGTACTATTTTATAGCCAACAATTAGTGTTTCATTTTAAGCCTTATTAGCATATTAAAATACTAGATTATAATATATTAAAAACACTACTGTAGCTTTAATAGACTCTTAGTAGAACTTAGATAACTTCTCAATCAAAGTGATATGACACATCTATTTATAAATTGCCTTAATTTCATTTTGACAATTAAACGTCAAAGTCTGTCTAAAATCCATAGATAACTTAAAGCTTAGCACTTTAAATAGTTTCTAGAGCTGTCAAATCATTTTTGAAGTATGACATGTTTGACAGTGCTGACAAGAGATACTCAGACGTTTCTTAAACATATAAATAAATATTCAATACATTGTCCTCACCTCTAATACTCGTTGCCACTACCAAACAGTTTCTTCATAGATTTCGTTTTAAATTTCATTCGAATGCATACGTATCCCGTTAATACGTCGAAGCGGTATTTAAGCCAGAATATATATTTTTATATGTCAATTCGATGAACAAATAGTTCGTGCCGAAAAGGTATGAGACTACTAATACCCCTAGTTTTCTATATCTACAATACCAATCGTAATTACTACGAGTCGTTGTATTATAAATGAACGGTTATCTGTAAAATGGACACGTAGCAGTCTCGTACAACAATCGTTCTATTACAATACCTTATCGATTTTTCGTTTTCGACATAAGGTTAGGCGTTACAACTCCGAAGGTAAATCTTAATGCTACGCACGAGCAGAGGCCGGATGATAGGTGATAACGTTATGTGCATGCGTGAATGGGGTTTGAACGGGCGCGTGTTCGGAAGCGGGCAGTTGCAACGCGCGATGTTTCCCTCCCAACGTACAACGCGTGGTCGCACCGCTCTCAACCTCAACAATTGCTTCACTCCCAGTCAACCTATACAACATATTTTACTTAGGAAGTGTTTCTCCTATACAACCCTCCACCATTATCATATTTTACTAATTCATTGCTAAGTGAAATAAAAATATGTATATCTCTGGCAATGTGTAGCAATATAATTTATCAAAATTTAAATATAAAATTGAACTAATAATAACTTAGGAAAGAAACGTACAACTATCACAGTAGTTAAGTCGCGTGTGTTACAATGATGGAACAATTAAACAATTCATTAAACTAATTTGTTATATTCGAGGCTTTGTCTAAGTAAATCCCTACTCAGCCAATAAGAAACAAATATTAAAACAGTCGACATTTAATACTTACATATGGTATCTGTTGGCTAATACGCCTATGAGTTCCCCCACTAAGTCTGTCTGATCGTGCGGACAAACCAGTCCCAGTACAAGGTCATTTCTCGCTGAGGGCACGCTCACGACCACCAGTTGGGCCTCACTGCTCATTACACGAATTGCACCCACCTATAATAAACAGTTAACATTTACTAAAATTTTGATACCTATTTTGGAAACGTTATTTTTATATAAATAAAACATTGACTATAAGTAATAATAGATAAGGACATTTGGTATAATATTTGTACGAGCCATGGCTGTACATATTGGTAACTCAGGCTTTCTGTTTCGTTCGTGTTACGGTTTAGCCAGAAGCATGCACTTACACTGTCTTCAGTATTATAAGCGGAGAATTTTGTTTTAAGTCAGTCATTAAAGAGTGTAAATAACAACCCGTTGAATCAGAAATTGTAGGCATCTTTAAAAATGTATATAAATTTTTAGTACTAACCCTATGTACGCTCGCTAACCACGATTTATATGTGTAGTACCCGCCTAAAACCAATATTAAATACTAATTCCGTTACGTTATGTCATTATTTAATATTACACATAAAAAACAATACATATAAAACACGGTAATCTAAAAACCGAGTGCATAAAATGTCCTTAATATATATGAATGATATTTTGATTTTATAAGCTATCTATTTCAAGCAAGTCGTTATGTTATAAAGAAATGTTTCTTTTAATTACATCATTAGTAGTCTGTGCGATAAGCCAACCGACAAAGGATTTGAGGTCACAACAGTGCTTTTTATGTTGTTCATATTATGTCATTAAATAATGAATTAAAAGTATATAATTTTTGCGGTACACTTACTTCAGTGATAGGCGTTGGTTTCTTGAGTAGTTTGAAAGTATTGGCATCCAGTTTGCAAATCGCTGAAGTAGTGACGAGCAGGCACCGCTCGGCTAACTTGTTATGCCGGTTGAACTTGTGGACCCGACACGAGAATAACGCCTTGCCAATGTTCTGAGACCGCTGAAGCGACGACAGCGCTGACCGGTACACCGCTGAGATAATTATAGTCCCAATTTATTAACGCAAAGGGTTATATTCAAATAATAGTATGTGAAATTATAAGCTTTAATTTTAAGGTAAGATTCAGAATGGAAACTGAGTGCAATGCGCCAATGGTATATGACGTATACGTATACGTATACTTCTGTAGAAGATATTAGTGCGTCTGCTTCATACGTAATAATGGCAAGTAATAAACCTGCTGCGCCTATATAATTAGTTTTTTCGAGCTATGCGTCAACTACGCCAAAGAGTAGTATAGACTTACTATAATTAATACATATTCTTGAATAGTTTTTTACCAGTTCAACGTTATTTTAATCAAATAAAGTATGATAGTAAAAAAATGCAAAATATTGTTTTCTTCAAATAAACATTTTACTAATTCATAAAAAGAATATTTCATAGCTATTAGTTTTAGTATTCGTTGCGCAATCTATGTAGTATGCAAAGCGTAAAAAAACACTCACAAGATTTGTCGTTATAGGTTTGGTCAGCCAAATAATCTCCCTTCCAGAGTCGGGCGGCGCCCCAGTGTGAGCGACGCGATTTAAGCGCACTAGCAGCGGATATCTTGAGCTTGAGTTGGTGCCACTGATCGCGGGGTACCGGCTTGAGTACCAAATAGGCTCTCCAACGCCTGTACGCGCCTTGTATTAGCGCTACTGCCACGCCCCTTGGCGCTGACGGCCACGACTTCATTACGCCACGCCCACGAGTTAACTCTGACTGGAGTGACGATATGTATTGACGGAACTTGTAGCGCCTACAACGATTCGTTAGTTATAGACTTAGGCGAAATATGTTTATTTAAATATATAAATATATAACGTTTATTATACACTAATTATCTAATATAATATTTTATTTTGAAATAGATTAAAATAAATACTATTTGTCTTAAATAGAAATTAATAAATTTAGACGCAGTATGTTCATTTATCAGAGTTATTAAATAATATAAAAAAATCCAGTTGTTTGAAAACGAAATGTTTGAAACACTAAAGCCAACCGAAACACTTACTTCCAAGCGTTGTATATAGTAAGCGCGGCCTTCATCTTCTTATACCTCCGTCTGGCAATCGTCCCTCGCCAAAGCTTCTGCAGTAGGACCACGATTGATGGGATCAACTCCGCGCGTGCTGCTTCTAATCCATGGATCGTTTTGGCGCTTCTGAAGACACAAAATTAACAAAAACATTATTATCAATATTTCCAGGTAGTCGTTTTTGGGTGCGAACTAATACTAAATTATTCTTATATTATTTATTAAAAAAAATAACTTTTTTTTCTTTTCTTATTAAGTATCAAAATGATTACTGTCGAACTATAATGACGTAAGACTCTTGTCAACATAACCTCAATCTCATATTTAAGGCAAACACTATATTACCATCATGCTGCAAGGTAGATCTAAGAATACATCCAAATGTGGACCAGGTTTAGGTCCAGGCACCAGATAACTTCTCAGTAGTAATATATTTTTTAGAATTTAATTAATGAAAAAAAACAACTAATATTATTGAGTGAGAACATCACTAGGACAAATCTGTCAAAACATTTTTTAGGCTGCTATTGTCATAAATGCATTTAGCCAACAGAAGTTCTATAATAGAAGAACCAATATAATTGTTGGTTATCTATTTCCATTATATTGACTGTTATATATTTATAAACGTATTTTTATAAATACGCACCTAATAAAAAGTTTCGTGTGTCCAAACTGTACATCAGTGACTTGCAGATCTCTTAGCAGCACCATGACAGCGTCACGATCCGAAGTACCGCGGAAATTAGGCCACGTGTATTGGGAGAGCATCTTGTATCGCTTCAGGAATCGATCGTAACGCTGTCGAGACGCGAAACCCGCGCGACGTACGCGTACGTTCTCGACTAAACCTAGGTACGCCACCTGATGTCGGACCTGTTGAAAACAATGACTTTTATTTTAATAAAAATATTTAATAATACTATAAAGAATTATTACTAATATTATAAAGAGTTAAAATTTTGTGAGGCTGTAGGGAGTAATCTCGGAATTTATTGAACGGATCTTGAAAATTCTTTTACCACATAATGGTAAAGTGCACGGCAAAAGCTGCCTTAAAAATGTGTGCTTACTTGTGTACTAGTGTACACAAGTAAATGTTTCGAAAAAATTGGTTGAATAAAGTTAAATAAAATCAAGTTTAACAAAAGGCATAGACATGACAAGATTATTACAGATTTTCATTAATTGTAATAGAATAATTATTACTATCATTGTTATCGTTATTATGTATTTTTGTTATTAATGGCTTCGAATCTCTTCGAATCAACCGTGGTAGGGACAAGAAAAAGATGGCGCGTAACTCAATAATGTGATGCGTAACAGAAAATTGTGACGGCATTTTTTTTTACAACGCCGATAATTAAGTTTTACCTCAAAACACTCAGTTTTGGAATGACGGACGTCGAGGTGGTACGGATTTTGTATTCTACCTTGACGTCGGATGATGAAACTCAGCCGTAAGTGATAATCCGAACGACTCCTCTGAACACTCTTTAGGTAAAAGCTGTAGGAGATGCAGAGCATTTATACGCAACTCCAAGGGATTAAACCGTTAGGAAAGTGACTTTTCATCATTATAAAGGTTGTTTATTCTGAGTTTATGTCGTCTGATTTCGACAGGAGGCAGTCAACTTAAACGTTTTGTCATAAACAAATCCAGATAACCTACTAATGAGTTTACCAATAGCTGAAAAGAATACAAAGAATAGTTGTGAAAAACACGTTTTAAAAGTAAATGCAAAGTTTTCATACCAGCTGTTCGTCCCAGGTGTTGGGTGTTTGTAAAGAGTTAGGCTTAATACATCGCACGTAAAATGGCTCCTTTGTTTGAAGGCCTTGCACCAACGCCGACATCGAACTGCGGAAGAGGGTCGCTGCTGATGGTGGCCGTTTCGATGTCTGATAAAATGAAAAATAGACTTAATCATTGCAATTATTGGTCCTTCTTTTGTTGTGTTGCTTTAGTATTTAAACAATTAAATATTTATCTTTCTTTAAACTCATTAACAAAACCAGGCGTTACTGTTTTGTCAATGGGATGCTTGAAAATATAATATATAATATCGGGGAGTAATTCTGACGATTTCCTAAATCTTATAAAACTAAGAATAGAAGAGAAAGAGGAAGAATATTTTGCTCACTCATCGAGAGTGAGCCTTAGTCTTAGCCTTTGACTTTAGATTAAATATGGTTGTACTTGATATTTTATAAAATTGTCTAAAGAAATAATAAATAATGGCAACTACGTATTTATCATTTTTAACGAAAATTCTTAAATTAATTTGAGAAGTTATGCATTATGAATAAATCATATTATTCTTGTAATTCTAAAAGAGATTTAAAAAACTCGAAAACATATTTCGGTCTGAAAGTCTACTATGCTTGATAGTTACAGAGACTGCAAAATACTTGAAATCAAATGTACCTTCTGAATGTTCGTTCCGCCCTCGGGCCACATGTCCCGTAGCGAGGCGACATCGGACGAATGAAGCAATCGCTTGAGGTCCTGCCACAAGGAGTCCTTGTTCTTGTCCATGAAGCCTGTTATAGCGTACGTCACGTCACCCGCGTAGTGTCTAGGGAGAATATTTGTTGTTAGAAAAATAGAATATAATGACTAAAATGCCTTTTTAACAAATTATTATAGTTTATACTGAATTTTACAAAGTGTAAAACAAACATAATTACAAATCATTATTCTTACAACACGTACGAAACGGTCGGAAATGGCCTGTGCCGAACGAACCTCCAAAAAATATAATTTTTTAGTAAGAAAAAGTAAGAAGTACAGACAAGAAAATGTAAAATCTGCACGTGTACTAGTGTATGTAAGGAGTAAAACTTCTTTATGACCTTATTTTTCAAAAAATGATCTACTTACTATATGGATATATACTTTACAGAAATTGCTTAAATTAGATAAAGTTTAACAAGAGGCTTTTATTATCATAGACATGAATACAAATAATACAATTATTTCATTTTACCTCATTACTACTAAGATTATTACAGAATTTCATTAATTGTAATAGAATGATTACTGTTATCGTTATGATATATTTTTGTTATTAATGGCTTCGAATCTCTTCGAATCAACCGTGGTAGGGGCAAGAAAAATATGGCGTGTAACGGAAAAATGTGACGCGTAACCGAGAAATGTGACGATATTTTTTTCCAATGCCGATAAAGTTTCACTTCAAAAATTACAAAAAAAATGTCTCCCTATGAGGCTATTAAAAATATTTTGTCAAATTTAAAACGAAACAATTACTTTTATAATAGGCATTCAAAAACAAAAAAACTCTCTTGTACATGTGTAACATATTTTTAGAATTATATTAAGATATATGTTCGTATAGTAAAGGACAGGGTCAGAAAAAAACCGACTTCTTTGGAAACATTATTTAGTGTTATACCATAAACTCCAAACATACGTATACTTTTTATGACCCTTAAAGTCACGTACTCAGCATAAAAAGAATAATTACTTATGTTTTAGTAAACCTACTGCGATTACGTAACAAAAAAACATAAATAATCAGCTGTAAATTATATAATTAAGCGTCATACGTGATTCGGAAATCGACGCCATGTTTGAGTTTCTTGTCTATGGGTGTGAGTTGCCGCGAAGTGTAGTGCTTGTGCCCACTCAGCCTCTTATCCATCGCCTCTAGCAATTGTTGGTCGGATATCTGGAAAATTGCATCTCATTCAAGATAAAATTTAACATTTAACGGTATCTACGGAGAATTTCATGTGTATTAATAATCGTATTTTTCATTTGAAACAATCATATTAAAAACTAGTCTGGTAGACACTGTAACTAAAACCTTTACTGTAAACCATATATTTATTTATTTTGTATTGATTTTTGTTCAATATCAACGGTAGAAGAAAATCAATGAGTGTACGAGTGTACGTTTGAGTGTACGACCAACCAGGCTCCAGAAGATAAACCACTCCTTATATGGAAATTGTATTCGTTTGTACAACAAACTTGCAAGCGAAATTAGAGAATCACCACTAAATAAATTCAAAGCCCTCGTTAAACGTAAATTAATCAATAAAGCTTTTTACTTAAATTTACGAATACTTAAATGTCCTAATCCTTGGGATTGATTTGCTCCAGTTACAATTAATTTAACTTCTTTTCTAACGTTCATAAGTGTACTTGTTTACCTATATGAATAAAGTTATTTTGAGTTTGAGTCAATCATGGAGGTCGCCAAGTACTACAGATGGTAGCTGTGTAAAAAAAGCATGGTGGTCCCCATGGCTAGTGTTCTCCTATCATTCCCTTGAATAGTTTACTACTATGTCATATACCAAAACCCTTAGCCACACCAACGCGTGGGCGTGTCTGCTAGTACATATATATATTGGACTTATTTAAAGACGTCGTAAATAAATAAAAAATAAAAAAGTTTATGGTTAGGTAAACATACCTTAGTGGGGTTAAGACAGGCTTCATCCATGATGGCAATGATTCCCTGATGCGGTGCTTCAACCAGCTCACAAATGATGCGGTTATTGAAGTACGCCACCGGAGTCCATTGGATGCCCTCACGAGCGTATTCCTCTTGCTCCTGCTTCAAAACCAGCTCTGAAACGTGGTCATCACACATTTAGTACACATAAGTAATTTAAAAAATCAGTAACGATACAACTTTTAAGTCTTAGCTACTTAATAGACAAGATGATGACGATGAGAGTTTATTGCCAGTTTTTGTCTTCTACCCTTGATTTGAGAACAGGCAGTAAATGTAAAATTAGAATCATTTTATATACATTTCTGTTTGTGACGTTTTTAAATTTTGATCAGGGATTTAGTCCTTGTTACGTTGATTTTTGAGTCTAGGGTTTCAGGTATCAAGGTTTCCTCACGATAAGCGAGTGGTAAATCCACACATAGAAAGAAGTCCACTCACACAAGGATTAAAGACATGAGACGTGAGTGCCGCACCCTATAACTTAACTACAAAGTCGAAGTTTCATAGACTATATATTACCAGATACGTATTTAAACACAGAAAAACTTTATCAAGAAAATCTGTAATATTTTTTAAGACACACCTATAAATAATTGCTGTAATTTCTCATTGCAGTAGTTGATACAAAATTGCTCGAAGCTGTTGGTCTCGAAGATTTCAAAACCGTAGATGTCCAAAACTCCAATCAGGGTGCCGCCCCATTGCCCACTTGGCACTTCGATGGCCTTGTTTATCTAAAACAATAATATGCTTTATTTATTAGAAATATTGGATTTTTTTTTGTTAGATATTAAAAAAGACTTCAAAGAATTCGTTGAATTTTATATTCCAAATTTAAAATTTTGAATAAAGATCATAATATATGGTGCGATTTCTGGCATGTCTTACACGCTTATCACTACTGGTATCCTTAATCTTTTTGTATTTCATAACAACGAACAATTTTCTGGTTTTTTATGACTTCATATTACTTGAAGGTTTTGTTTGCTTTTACAGACTGTACACGTCGCATTGTCTGTGGTGGCGGAAAGTCACTCGGGTTTTGGATAATTAAATTTATTCGCCAATTTTTTTTTAATGTAATTTTTTTTGATCCAATAGCGTTGAACTTTGCTTCTTTTTACAAGTAAGTAAATAATTGTTATTTGTATTAAAAAACAGAAGTAATTAATTTTTTTTTATAAAAAAATAATTTTAATAAAAAACAAATCTGTCTACATATCAAATATTTCAATAAAAGTTCACTCTCATTTCTTAACCAACCGAACTCTTTGATACCTTAACAGTCTAAAGAGGCGGACTAACCTGTTGCACGATCCAGGTGAAAAGCCTGTCATAGGCAGCCTTAGCCAGTGCCAGACGTGTGTAGTGAGCGTCCACCAACGAGTGATCTTTGCTGACGAGTTCTCCACCCGCGGCCAGCACACGTCCGCCCAAAGCACTGCGTAATGCCGCTTCGCTCACTCCCAGAGCATTGACACATGCTCTTACTGGCCCGCCCACCACCAACTGACCTTCCCCAGTTTCTGAGAATGTCAGCTCACCCTACAAAAGGTTTATATAGATTTTGTTGTTTAATTCTTTTTTCGTTTTATTTCTAATTTGAACGCATTTATATTCTTTTGTTTCTGTTTACTAGTTTGTGGTTAACGTGTAAATACAACAAACTTTACAAAAGAGAGCGCGACTTTACATAAATTATAATATAGCATATACAATAATAATGGCTAATAATTTTCTACAATTCTAGTGAATCGCCTAAACGAAGGTAATGTTCATTCACAGTCTTAGTGTCCTATAATGTTTTGACATATAAACAAGTCCTTGCAAATTAATTGGAACAATAAACTATAAATAATTTCCAGAATGGAAATTTGTTTTACCTTTAATATAAATACACAACTCACCAGCAAAATAACACCGGCCACAATACTCCATATGTCGTCAACAACCGCGGGCGCAAAGCCCAGAGCATTAAAGGCGCTATTCGTAAGGGAATAGAGTTTAGAATCTTGTGCGGTGGTGCGCTCGTTGCCCAATATCTTGTACACCGCGCTGGAGTTCAAACCAAACTTTTTTGTGTACGCGTTATTTGTGCTCAGCAACTGGAAATAACATTAGGACTAAGCTGTATAACGAGACTGATAAGAAAATCTTTATATTAAAAACTCAAAGAATTTTGACATTAATTGCTTATCAACTCAAATATCAACGAATTTTCGATCCATCTAATTCACATTCAAGTTCAAGCACACAAGTAATTTCGAGAAAACTGCTACTATTTTTTTTTTCATAGAAATAATATTGTGTTACTAGAACACAGTATATTACAGAAACCATGAAAACGTTAGGCCCAAATTGCAGTCACTAGAAATTTTAACATTTTTTTGGTACAAAACACGAATTGTAAATCAACCAATAACTGAAACGAAAATTGTCACACGATTGCGTGGCCTTCAAAAGGTTACCTGAACATTGGAAAATTTAGAACAATGCTTATGGAACGGGAAAACCCATATTGATATAGGCTGTTCTCATATGGTGATACATATGTAAGAAAACGTATGTTGAATCCCTAAGTCGCTGTTTAAACATAGACTAACCTATTGGTTTGGCTTTGACACAATTTCAATACAATGATGTCACTTTACTGTTTTTAAATTGCACAATGATTTTGTTTAACTACATTAGTTAAACAATTACATGTGTTAGATACATTGTAAAGGAACTTAGAAAATAGACAAATTTTAGTTAATTTCTCTATATGAAGTGAATCACTAGCAAATCATACAAACAACAAGGTCGAAAAAAGATTATATTATAGATAAATATGTCCCACCTGTAATCTTGATCGTCTTACAATCGGTTATTAGAAACCTTTATCTCATAGAATATTTCTTAATACTGGACTTACGATCACAAAACCAAGAATTTCAAAAAAGGAAGTTTTTAGTAGTTCATTTTTCTCGTGACAATTTTTTCAGAGAAATTGTCCTTTAGAACCTATACTTGCAAATGAATTAAGAGGAATTTGGAATTAATGGGTAATTTTACCAATACTGAACGCTAGAACACCGACCATCTGATCAGAGAATCTAAGGAAGTAGGTTTCAATAGTAGTTATGAATGGGAGATGCGTAACAAAGTTCGTCATAGCAAAGCAGATTAAATAAATCCTTGTTGTTCCGGCTTACAGCCGTAGTAATGCAGCGTTGCATCGATATTGGATCAAAGGCCGGATTAGGGTTTGCCAAATCCACCCAGACATAAATTTCGGGGAATCAAAAGGGATTTTATTCTCGACTTTCTTGTTTATGCAAGGAGAACATCGTCGACCAGCATCCCGTGTAAGAACTGAATACGCAAAACCGCCGCCAAATAGTAACGGCGTGTTCTCTATAAAGAAAAAATATCCTATCATCTTAAACGAGATTGATTATTATACTTTTATTAGAGATATAGTGATCATAGACAAAAAATACTTGATTGAAAAAATAATTATAAGGAGCGAAAACAAATGGGCATCACGTCATCGTATGTGTTTTGTTTGATTATCAACAAAACACTTATTATGATACACATGTAGATTTCGCTTAGAAGGGTCCATAGTATTCATTGTTATAATTATATTTTTAGAGTAATTAAGGTTACAAAATTGTGATCATAACAAATTTAAGAAAATTACGTTATTTGTATTATCTGGGTAAATAGTACAAACCTGATAGAAGGCGTGGAAATTCCTCTCGCCAGGTTGCAAACCTACGACCCGGCTCTTTTCTAACAAATAGTTGCTTATGTGTCCCCCAACAGGATCGCCTTTATAGTCGAAATTAATATCCATGTATTTGCCGAAACGAGAGGAATTGTCGTTACGGTTCGTTTTCGCGTTCCCAAATGTTTCCAGGATCGAGTTCGATTGTATTAGAACGTTCTTAACTCTGAAAAGAATTAGAAGATAATAATAAAAAATAAATCAATGGCGCTACAACCTTTTAGGTCTGAGCCCCAGATTTCTGTACCTGTTTCATGATAATTTGTTAACCGAATAGGCAAGTAGGTGATCAGCCTTCTCTGCCTGACACACGCCGTCGACTTTTTGGGTCTAAGGCAAGCCGGTTTCCTCACGATGTTTTCCTTCACCGTTCGAGCTAAAGTTAAATGCGCACATAGAAAGACAGTCCATTGGTGCACAGCCGGGGATCGAACTTACGACCTCAGGGGTGAGAGTCGCACGCTGAGGCCACTAGGCCAACAGTCCTTAAAGCTTCTGCTCCCCAAGATGATAATAGTAATTAAATATATTATTGACGAACCGGTGAAAATAATTCTAGAAAATTCTCATAGATATGATTTTCATTTGATTTATGTCGTACATTAGCTTTTACTGAAATATTACTGACTATATGTGCCACTTAATTTTAGCACCCAAAAGACTTTCTTACGAGATAATTCATGCAGCTATTTTTAAAGATACCCTAAGTCCTGCACTAAACTTAAGCAATTGCAATTTATTAGCTAGTTAACCTTTTAGGTCTGGGTCCAGATTTGTGTATTTGTTTCGTGATCAATTGTGGATCAGGCTGATGCAAATTCAAGCCTGACACACGCCGACTTTTTGTAGATCATGATCATTAACTAAATACCTGTCGATATATTCCCTGTGCACTTGGGTTGTATTGGCGGCGATATACTTCATGATGAACTTAGATGCCTCCGTTTTGCCAGCACCCGACTCTCCAGATATTAGCACGCACGTGTCCCTCCCCTGGAAATAAAGTTGTGTCATTCCATTTATATATTCAAAGAAATACTAGTTAAAATTTATAATTCAATAAAACATTCTATTGTATATTCGTCTAGTTGACATCATCCTTACGCATATAGGCGATGTAACGGAAAAAAATCTTAAAAAGTAGAATCACTATAAAAGTTATTTCCTTCCCTAATACCAAAATAACGGTATATTAATTAATTGATTTCAACGCTATCTAATAGACTTACGCTACGCCTAATTAACAAACTCGTTATAAACGATGAAATGTTTTAATACATTACTTATAATGTGACCAGTCAGAAAAACATAACGTGAAGGTAAATATTTCCATTCCGTTCAGGTTATGAACTAGTTATTGCTGAAATAACTATAACTGTTCTGGGAAACAATAAAAATGGCTTTAAAATAATATAATAAGAGCCGGGTGGTCGTTAAGGATAAATTTGTGGTGAGCACGAGCCAAGACACAAAGGGCACTAAACAGTAAACAGTAGAAGTGCCGACTGGCCGCACCATTGTTACAACAAATGTTGATAGCTCACTTTAAAGTTACAAATGACTTGGCGGCTCGCACTTCTGAGGTTAAGTTATGATATTATGTACTATAAGTTGAAGAGTTTCTCCTTTAGAACGTAAGTGTTGACCATTAAACACACTGAAGTCAACGGTCTTCTTCAATGCCCTGGCCTAGTTATTCTAGATGGGATCTCATATTCAAGGCGTAAGAGCAAAGAAAAAATATTTTGTTAAAAGGTACGTAAATCCTCACCCATAATATATATATATATATAAATTGCTCAATAAAACGTATTTTTCTTCCATATAATTAAAAACTCGGCAACGTACTTTCTGTGTATATAATATGTACTTGTAAAGTATAAGACTTATACTTTAAAGGTATAAAATAGATATAAATTAGGACCTGTTGACGCAGAACCCTCTGGCATGCATCTGCAACAGCGTACACGTGTGGAGCTACTTCGAACATCTCCCGGCCTCTGTACTGCGCCATATGCTGCGCGCCATAGATGTCAAGGGTCTTGTATGGATTCACTGAGACTAACACTTCACCGATGTATGTGTAGATCTTGTTGTGCTGAAATCTGAAATCAAATTATTACCATTTATTCGTGAGTTGTGTTCAACATGAACGCATGTTCGCATGGTGAAAGAAACATTGTGTGCATGCATGCCAATGCATTACACGACACGACACAACCTAGAATGGGCTTTAAAAAATCTATGAAAAAGATAAATCAAAGGCCAAGATCTATAAAGGGTTAATGTTTATTATATTACTAGCGGACCAGACTGACGTTGTCTTGCATGATATTTGAAGCGATTAGGATATCAAACAAAGTATGAAAACAGCGACTGTAGCGCCATCTGCCGAGCTGATTTGTGAAGCTAACCCATCCAGGGCTCCACCCAAACGCATCCAAAAAAAAACATGCAAATTGGTCCATCGTTGAGTTGACAGTGACATACACACGTACAGTAGAATTATATATATATACATATGTAAGCTAATCCTATCTTTTAAGTTAGTTAGTTCAAACTGCACACGGTGTGCAAATTTGATTGAAATCGGTTAAGTATTTTAGGAGTCCAGACAAACAACGTGACGCGTAATTTATATATATTAAAGATGTATAAATTAATAACAGGTAACGATGGTTAGCGTTCTATAAAATTTTAAAACAAGCTACAACAATAATAATAAGAGTCAAAAATATATCTACGTAAACTAAATAATATAAATAATACATATGTTCACCTGAGAATTGTCACAAACCTTACAACGTTCGTTACCTTGTGTTTAATTAGTTTAACTTAAACAGTAATATATATGTATGTATTATTGAATTCTCTTAGTGACAAATGATCCTTTTACAAGTACATCTGGAGGCTTACGTCGCTTCGCGTGCCAAAATTCATAAGTTTCGGTCGTTCACCTTGCCGACATAACATTTCATGAGAAAGGCAGACTGAATTTATGTGTATGTCCAAAATATTTTTAAATATGTCTTCATTTTAGTATAATTACAAGTTTTTAAACGTCATTCACGGACCAGTCATGTGACCCTTTATGATTGAGGTAGGTATGTAGTTGAGCTTTAATAGGTTTTACCCTATACGTAATATACCCACAAGTTACATTGAGCTATTTCGGCATTTGGTCGAGTACCGACTACCGAATATTGTTTCTA
Source organism: Pieris brassicae (assembly GCF_905147105.1). Taxonomy (NCBI): domain Eukaryota; kingdom Metazoa; phylum Arthropoda; class Insecta; order Lepidoptera; family Pieridae; genus Pieris; species Pieris brassicae. The sequence continues at coordinate 5,438,347 of NC_059669.1, forward strand.
AAATAAAAATTTATTCTACTAGGCAAGGTACGCCTTAGTTTTTCTTTACAGCGTGGTGCTCTATGAATATTTGAACATTTCGATACCTAGGGCAGCACAGCACAGACCAAAGTTTACTAACATTATAATTAATTCAAAAAGCTCAATGTTAATTCATAGATATAAATACACGGCATTGAATCCTTAAGCTCTCAGCGACGCTGGCGAGGACTGACCTAAATACCAAGCAATTTATTTTCTTTTGTATGACCTATATATTCGAATCGCTAACATAATCCTCACATCACATATCATAAGTGCTGCTTTCATTAAACAGTAAACTCTTACATTTAAAAACCTTGAATTATAATGTCTTTATATTTGAACTCCTTTTAAGAGTCAACAAGGCTTTATAAATTTAAATATATATACAACGACTTTAGCGATTCATTACCAAAATATTTTAGGGTCACGGATAGTCATCGAAGGTATTAAAACTTCAGATAACACATATTAATGGAATTAGGAGATGTTTAGAGCCTTTCGTGACCATGAACATGAAATATATAAACAGCATGTTATATTATCTTCATGAGGTGCGCGCGCGCAGCTGACGTCACCCCGCGGCCGGTTTGTAGTTCAAGAGCAACCGGCCGCGGCCCACGGAGGCTAAACACATCAATGTGGCGCATATACGTAACACTACAAGAATTTTGAAAAAGAAAAACAATTGATTATAATGACCTTACATTGCCAAAAACGCTATATGTCGCGCTATTTTACTGTAGTTATTTTCAGCCATACATACGAAACGCGTAATAATAAACAAAAAACTTCTTTTTGGCTGATTCTGTTTCATATGATAAAAACAATATCAAAAACTATACGCGATAGAGCAATATATAAAAGACTTTGTCTTTTACCATAAGTGAGCGCCTAATCTAGCAAGTAGCTTTAGCAGTTGACAGCCGTCTAGACGATAACTCCTAACGTTAATCTATGTTATATTTTAATAGAGGTATGTTAAATGAGATAAACTGTCCCATCCTCAGCTGCATACCCTATCTTTGCGGGAGATAAATTGTTACGCATGTACCGCTGTTTATGTTCACTGTAATGTCAGGATTGAGATTGTTCTAGGGTGTTTCTATGGATCCACAGTTCTCTAGAGAACCGTATTCCAAAATTATTTTACCAATCGAAGAGCCACATTTGCGAGTGGCATAAGTGTGTTAAGCCAGAAAATTGAAAACTCACTAAAAATATTTTTCATTTGATTTAGGTTTATAATTCGGGTCACTGTCGTCTGTTTGACGCCGGCGAGCCAAAGCGTATGTCACTGGTAAGAAAGATATGTTCTTATACCTACGCATAGACCTAGGTTAAGACATTTTTTGAAACTATAACATAGAAAATAAATTAATCCTCAATTTATTGTTAATACAAACCTACCATACCTCGAACCTAGTTATAAAGTATCAAGTACACATGCAATATCAATTATATTGTATGCACCATTGTGACATAACCATTCGCAGGACATCGTTAACGATGATTCATACAAAAATTAAAATGTATAAACAGATGATGACTAAGACGCAATAATCTAAGAGCGCAATCATTCGCTTACACGTTATTAACCCAATATGCAGATGAAGCTCGTAGTAAAACAGTTTAATATTTTATTGGGTGATCATTTAGTTACAGTTTAAATTATACCATAAAACAACTGAAATATGTTGCTTCTATGTTAGTTAATATTGAAGTTGCGTCTAATAATGCGTGACATAATAACTATATCATGTTACTGTTTATTTAAAAAATCTACTTCACTATTAGTGTCTCCAATGTAACAAGTGATATATCTATCAATACGGTATCGCACAGGTGAATTCTGATAAGCTTCGATAAGATAGCCCTTACAGTACACCACTTCTGACAACTTTTATCAGTGGGCACCACTTCAGGTGTTTATTTCTAACATTGTCACATCTTGCAGTTAATTATTTTTCATACCCAAAATTTACGGACGCTTTAAATGAGATTATAATAATCTAATCTATAGATATTGTAAACCCTGATCAGTTTTAATATGGGACAAAAATTGTTTAAAGTGTTTGTTAGTAATCTAGTAGTTCTTTGATTTCTTCTAATAAATATTTTGATGATTATTTCTATACGGATTATGACTATCATAAAACTAGACGTGTAACTGGTTAGCACGTTGTTGCTAAAGCTATAATTCAATGAATTGAAGCGTAAAAGTCGATCAAATAAATCCTTAAAACGGTTTCAGGTAGGAAAAACTGTTGTTGTACATTACGCATATATTGTTCGAAACAACCAAAAGTTAAGTTGCAAAACAAGCAACTATTCGCTATGAATATATTCTAATATAGTTGTTTTTATCGATATTACAAACATGGTTCAAGGCATTTGTTTACAGAATGTTTGCATTGCTGACCTCCAGCAATGTCCACGACGTGAGGTTCATACCAAGCAGTGGTAGAAAGCGTATCGTCACTACCCAAAAGTAGTCTGCCGAGGCTGTATTGTGGTAATGTTTGAAACAATGAGTTTAAAGACCATCACAATACGTGGGTTTGGGTTTCAATAATATTATATTTATTCATAATGGATCTGATCCTTTGATTTTTCTTTGATTCATTGTAATGTCAGGATTGAGCAATCACAATCTAGATCAATCTCAATCAATAAATCTAGATCCATAGTTCTCTAGAGAACTGATTTCGAAAATGATTTTAACAATCGAAGAGAGCCACATTTGTGAGTGGCATAAGTGTGTTAGCCAGAAAATTTAAAACTGACTAAAAATATTATATAAATATTATCCTTTGATTTGGATAAAAAATATGAATTTGAAAATACCATAATGCCATGCTTGATGCGGGATAGCTTAATCCTTGTCATCACCATATATTTTCTAACTTTTATTGTATATACAGGACGTCCTAAGACTACGGGACATCAAGGGAAAGGACCTTAAGTAGTACATATAAAGATAACTTCAAATACAGATTATTCTAAATAAAATATGGTCTCCTGGTGGCTCGTGAATGAATGAGAAAATGAACGTGTTCACAAAAATAGAGTTTTACGATATCAGCGGTGTAGCAATTTGATTTAAATAGAACACGGGTTGTTACACTCATTTTGGTTATAAAAAATAACAAAATGGACTTTAACAATCCAAATACAAGAGGGACCTCGGTTTGGCTGAAGTAGGGTTTACAAACGTTAAAAAATATCTTACTTAAGAGAGTTATAGTGACAGAAATTGAAAAATCTTACTGAAGCAGCAGAATTCAGGAAATGACGTTCGCGCAACCATTAATAGAGCCAGACTTAATCTCACAGCTAAAACTTGATTATCGCCTATACCGAACTAAAGGTGTTATAAAGAGTTCCGTTTGCCCCAAATCTCCAAGACATAATAAGGATGTTCAACTCAGGAAGTGACTGTGTATTCTTGGTCAAAGCCAATTTCCTACCACGTGTTAATGCTTTTACTATTTTGTACCATTTATGACTATCAAAATTATAACTTCTAAATTAATGATGGCGTTGAAAATTTACTTTGATGAGAGATTGATCTCCAAAAGCCTTGGGCGAAATATATTTTAGTATTTGTACTCTAAGAATAACAGCTTAACATTTTGTAATAGAATATATTTGAATCTTACGTCATAACATGAATCATTTTAAATGTTTATTTACCGAGTATGATTACGTATTAATATTGACTCATTGCAGGTACTTCATGATATACTATTTTATAAATTAAAGTATAACATGTGGCATCGAATGTAGTCTATACACATATCACACTTAAGACTATTCACTTTTAATCTCAATAAAGATATATAGAACATATATCTGTATAATAAAATTGCCGTAAAAAATAATTATGCATTATAAATAATTATTTTTAATGAAATTATTCACGACTGTTTCGTTAAAGACAAAGGTTAGTTTCAAAATGTAGATAATATTGGGGTTTAATGATAAAAAAACACGCACATACTTGGCACAGAGGTGTAGCTAGGATGGATGAGGTAGGCAAAATATATAGGAGTAAGATGGGGACGGTGCACTGCTGTTGACTACTGAAGATTAGTTTTTAGTGTAGTGTAAGATGTTTTTGTAATAAGTGTATTTCAATATGGATAAAGGCTCTTATTTATTTTAGTAATACAAACAAAATACTGTATTAAATAATATCTCGACACGATGAGACCAGCCTTGCCTTATAAAACAAACTTCTTAAAAAGAACACAATAATTATCTAAAGAACTTCCTCACAATTTAACCTTCCTAACCTTCTTCTTAAGATTACTATTAAAAAAGTAATGTTTGAGTTTATCCATAGAAACATGAAAACATATGTAATAGAGTTATGCATGGTTTCAATTTAATAAAATAAGAGAAATAGTCGTAGTGTGACCTCTTGATGTGTTCCTAAGTGCCTGTACCGTAAGCGAGAATCGTAGCAAAATAATACTAACGAGCATTAGATATACTCAAATAAAAAGTAATATATGACATTTTTAATTGAGTAAGATTTTTGTTTCCAAATTTAATGTTAGTTCAGATCGGATACATTATTGAGTGATTATGTTTATATGTATTTTTCCAATATTCTTTTTTATTAATAAGTAGGCTTATTTCTAGAACAAAATAGTTTACATCCTACACACCTCCTACTACGTATATATATAAATTGCCCAAATGGTGATTTGATGTCCACTTATTTTACTATACCTACATATTTTTAGTTTTACATTTTCGCTAGTATGAACTGAATTTTAAATTTTGTTTTGTAAAAAATAAAAGTATTACGATGATATAAATCGAAACCCAATACTTTATATTATCAACACGTATGAGTTTAATCCATTTTATCAGTTAAGTAGGTTTTATGACTTAGATGAATAATAGATAAAATCAATAGAGTCCGCATACAAATTACGCGTATCTTAAACGGTTTATACAGTTTTGTTGAAGATTTTTAATGAATACGTTTTGTACGTATTCATTAAGCGAAAAAAAGCATAATTTAACTGAGGAATGCGTAAATCTTGTGGACATTACTAGCAGTACGACCTACACTTGTCTACCGGTCCAGAGTAGCTTATATGTAGGTGTTAAGTCGGTCATGTGTAGTCTAATGAATGGTTAAATTATGATCATGTATTAAGGTCAATGACCGTTACGCCGGGTTAATTGTTCTTAGTAATGAATACGCCTCCATATAAGAGAGTTATCGAAAGTCACAAGTGATAGCAGAGATGCTATTAACAATCAATAGCTTTATTATAAAACAATATAAAAAGTCTCACATGACATCACATACCATAATAAAAGGAAACTGACAACTTTAATTACCTAATCAAAAAATATATTTCGCCATCTTATTTGTCGCTAAGGCTCTATTGCACATTATAAAAGAACAAGAAGACAAGAATGATATCGCTCGGGATCAAACAAAGTTCGATCGGAGTGATATACCAAGATCCAAAAATAAAAAATATAATTTGAATACAATAACCGCAAACTTTGCGTTGTCCTGACAGTTTTTGATTGATTTTCCGCAAAAAGTTGATACGTAATTTCACACTTCATTACGAGTCATTATAGAGGCGTGATGTTAATCATTGGTTACGGTCACTTAATAGGTTTATTAATGCCCATAAGTCTAAAGAATATACGTAGGCACGTGTATAGTTTGTGTTGTGTTTGCAGTTTCCAGAAGGCGTTTAAAATATACCAAAAAGTTAGAATTGCCGTCAATCGACATTAACAACGCATTAACTCGTGGGTTACCAGCTCTTTGAAAAAATAAATTCTTTGGGAAAACTAATTTAAAGCGGGCAATTACCAAATTCTTGATAAATTAAATGGCATTATGCTGGTAAATGAACATAGAAGATGATAAAGTCACGTATTCGCTAAAGTTCATTGTCTGACCTTAATTCGCGTATCAGAGCATGAAACCGAATGTATTGTGTTAAATTAGTTCATTTCTCGCATCTTTATGTCGTGACCCCATAAAATTTGGCGCAAAATCCCTTGAGTCCTCATGTTTATGCATTACGATATAAAACAGAACGGATATTTCGAAGACTTTGTATTGACTGTTATAAATATTATACAGACACCGCGATTAAAACTGCAGTTCCCCCGTACAGTATTTGCAGATGAAAGTTTTATTAATGACATAGCGCGAGCTATGTCTTCCGTGTGTCAAAGGAGTCATACTTAAGACTATGTTACTTTGAATCTTACATTTAGAGTATAACAACAACACTCTATTATCTAAAGGATATACTTGATGTGATAACATGAAAGGTTTTCGCAGTATGTATGTAGTAGAACTAAACGTCAAGCTTTGCACTAGAGTGAATCCTCCCACAACGGTCACGGTCTGGAGGTTGGTGCGTCTCCTTTCCCAGACAGATACTAGGTTTGATCACCTCTTATTTTCGGCTATGATGGACGTATAAAGCATACATATGTTTTACTCAAACTGCGAAAGAATATGGATGAGTAACAAATAATTTACGTGTTCAGCACGAATACCTACCTCTGATAATGGTGTGATAAGCACTGGCCACTGCAAATAGCAACGTCTAGGTACCTAGGTTGATAACATTCCTATCGATTGGTATTTTGTACTTCGTGATGCTTTTAATTGCCGTTGGCATTGTAAAAATTTAATATCACCTAATAGTGTAAGTGCCTTATATATTATATATTAGTGTGCCTTATATATTAGTGCCGTATATTATTATTTTACTACTGTTCATTTTTAGTATGAAAATAAAACTAACTTTTTAATTGTACTAGGTTCACACAAAGTTTCGTAGCTGATCAATATAGAAATTGCATCACTGCAGCTAAAACTTGCACAATCCACATAGTACGTGAGACACTACTCGTTCTAGATTCCTAGATTTGATAGAAACACAATTCATATTTGTGCAACTTTCATTAAGGATCCATTACAGTATTACACCTATACTAATGACGAGAAAGCAAATACGTCTATCGATGTACCTACTACACTCTAAACGATCCAATGGACCGATTTAATTTAATGGCAAAGATTAGAAAGAACTTTTCGCCAGTGGCGTTATGTTAGTATTTCATCTAATCTAATTGCACATAAAAGCCTGCAACCCAAGTATATTTAGCTAGAGATATTGCTTAAGTCGTAAACGGAGATAGTAATGAAGCGGCAAGCCACAAAGGGGTTCGGATATCATGGAACAGCCAGTATGGCACACGCGAGGAATTAAGCAATATTGTGGCTTGTTATATAAACATGATTGCACTGTTGCGTCTACATACAAATTACAACCCTTTCCCGTTTATACACAGCGCTAAATTGCGTTTTCGTTATTACGTTAGTATTTTTAGTGTTAAATATGCTTAACGTGTAACAAAGAACAACTTAATGTGCAAACGCGAACAGTATTCAAAACAAATGTGGAAGAATTAAAAAAATATGCTATCGGATATCTTTTCAATAAAAAGAATTCAGCCCATGGGCATCTGTAAATGGAGGTGATAATATAGAGCAACAAGTGCAATTATCAAAGACGAGGAAAACGAAAGGACGCATCAACACCTTGAAAGATGACATCACGTCGAATGCGCGCCATTGTTCGTACGGTGCCATCATCGCGCGTAAACAATACACGTCTTTTAAAGAATTAGACTCTCAAATGTACATAGTACTTAACTAGTAAATTCCCATAGATTTCTTTTATAATTTAGTTTTAGAATGTTATATATGTATCCAATTATTCAACCATACTCATATGTATATAAATTTGACTATTGAACAATAGTTTACTGTGGACTAATTATTAGGTATAATTAGGTAGACCTTTTGAATACCTTTAGTCCATGACAACATCTAAATTCTGTAACTATTTCATATTTCAAGTAACATTAATAGTCATAAGATACACATAGCATATGCTTCATATTATTAATTACTAATCCTTAGCACTTTTTATAAGTGAAATACTATTTTACAAATTAATGCAGCATTAATATTTAAAAAACTTAACTAAAGCAATAAGTGATACATGGGCCTTCCTCATAATAACTTTTCCATTGACTTTCCCTAAGATTCAGGGTCCAGACTTAGTAGCTCTATAACTCCAGTATGTCAAATCCAATATATTTATGCATACAAGAGAATCATACCGTAAGGACTTTATAAATCTAAGTAAACCAACACTACCTTACTATCAGTACAATGTTAGATATTTCTAATAAAGTAATTTAATTGTTTATCAAACCATTTTTAATCTTATATTTTAGTTATCAGGTATTTAAAGTGAGTTAAATTAATTAGGGGTTAGAAAAGTTAATAAATTTTTTTGGTATGTTAGGTTATTTGTATAAAAAATCTAATGTAATAAAAACTTAAAAATAATTACTGTTGAAGAGATATATTTAACAAACATTAGTATGTGCACACTATTTTTCTAAATATTTATAATAAAAAGTTAATAACTGTATTTTACTAAAATATAAATAATACATAAATATGAACAACAATGAACACAATATTCTTTCAAAATTTACACACTTGTGTAAATTTTGTTTAAATTGATTCAAAATATGAAATCCGTTATTATAAAATTTGTTTACAAAAATCTTCATATTTTTTTAGTATTCATAACGAAAATGTTTTTAATGTAATGAATGTCAAGTTATGAAAAAAATTAAGTTATATTCTTCAACAAATTTTAGTAATAAGGAACTCACCTTAGATGCAGATTTTCAATAAATTTGTCCGTAGTCAAATTGTCCAGAAGAACAAAGTCGGGAACCCCGACTTCTGGTTGCGTCGTCATACTTTTCACTTATTGAACTACATACACGAAAATAAACTAGTTGTTGAACTATCTTTCTGCTTTTAAAATATAAGAAACTTGTTTAACAACAAACTCGTAACAAGAATAACATATGAAACAACTGACTCACACCGACACTTGGAAAAAACTGTCAATTTTTAAAGATGCAGTTGGCCGTTGGCACTTGGCTCCTGGCGGCCACAGATTACTTAATAGTAGTAGCAGCTGGCGCTTTGATCACTGTGAGCCTACACAATTTCAAAATATACCGAAGGTATAGTATAAACTTTGGAAAATTTAACTCACTTTAAATACCTGACAACTAAAAAGTTAAAAAAAATGCAATGGTTATGGATTTGAAATATACTTGATGTAATTTAAAGAATCTGATGTATTTTCTAGATAAATATACATACCAAATAAATAGAATACAAACTTGAAATTTTATATGCTATAATATTTTTTTACTAAAATATTTTCCGGCAATATAACAATATTTTCATCGTAACAGTTAAGATAAAACTTACTGAAAATATTGGAAAAAGATTTTTTTTTCAGATTTGGTCACACTTGCATGTTATGCAAAGATATACAAGTGTTGCACAATCTAAATAAGGGAATTTTGGATAAAATAGGATTTTGGTAAAGCTTATTTATTTAGTTTATTACCTTGGCATAGTACATTCTAAATATAATTATAATAGCTGGTTCATGTTCGTTTTAATCTCTTCAAATCTTAAACATAATATTTGAAGTTATATTTTATCTATAGTTCATAGACTTTTGGCTATGATTATATTATATACCTTTATCGTCTGTGCAACGCCATTTTCCTTGTTGTAGGCGCCTCAAATGTCATAATAATTTCTAGTTTACGAAAATTGCGTTTAATTTAGTTTTTTACGTTATTTTTATCCTTTTTTAGTGTTATGTGTTTGAGAGTGCAATTATTTTAAATTAACAACTATACCTTTGTCGTGAATTTTAATTTTCTATAAGTGCTCGTATTTGACGCACCAAGGACCTTTGAATTTGATTGATGTTCACAATGAGAAGTAAAGAAAATGTTTTGAGGAGGTAGCACGAACATAATAATAACGCCCACTCTTGATTTTTCAACGCTCTGTGGCGTATTATTATAACCAACTAAGAGGAATGATGCGGTAAAGGATTTGGATGTGTAGTGCGTATATGTTGAACAATGAGTGATTCTCCCGGGGTAGAGTGGCTGCCGGCTTACAGCCCGGGACCACCGCGACATAGCCCACTCGGGCCCATTCCCCGCTTTCTGTACGAAGATGTGCAACCTTTATGTCTACAACAGGAAAACAATAACAAGGAAATTGAGGAAAAGCTAAATGCTAATAAAATAAAACATCCTAAGCCAGCTTACAGGTAGTTAAAGTTTTCCTTGTTCACAGAAGCCTTCAGGCTATTTATACTTTATTTACATAAGTAAGATGAGGTCATTCATATCTTTATAATACTGGTCTATGTTAGAAATTTCTCCAAGATTTATTGATTCACAATTAGAATTGCTTACTAAATATTATTATTTTAATTATTAACAACAAACCTAACATTAATATCAAATAATAAGAATAATACCTAATAATAAGAAATCTTCAAATGTACATACACAACTTTTGTCCCTGTTAATCCCAATATTGTAAACTTTGTTATAGTTATGCAAGCATGATCAGACTAGCAATTAGCAGCTCTCCAAATGGCAAGATGACCCTTAATGAAATATACAATTATATTTGCAATGCATTTCCATATTACAAAGAAGCTGGAAAAGGATGGATGGTAAGTTTTAGTATATAAAAAGAAGCACTGGGAGTAATATTTTAACTAAAATGAGGTGAAGTAAAAAAGATCTTTACAGAAAAAGGGATATTATAACTTTTGTTGCTAAAGCTGTGTAATGTAAAAGCATTATACTTTTAAAAAGATTTAAGGTATAATTTTCATCAAATTAAAGTTAATAAAATAAAAACTTTATATATTTTGCTATTACATATTTCTTTTGGAAAAATAAACAGTGTATATCTGATCTAAGAAAAGTTGTTAAATTGTTGTTAAAGAGTATTATATACTTATTGTTATGAATATATTTTCAGAACTCAATAAGGCACAACCTCTCATTAAACAAATGCTTCATGAAAGTAGCTCGAAGCAAAGATGATCCTGGCAAAGGTTCCTACTGGGCAATGGATAGCAGTTATAAAATGGCTGAAGTTACACCACGACGCCGACGTAGCCTGCGGGTATTCCAAATGAAAATTTATATCTTTCTTTATAATATAGATTATTTGGTTTTTAAAAGTCTGGAAAATCTTAATAGAATTAATAAAATAGTGAATGTATTGCCTTCAGATGGCCCCATACAGCCCTGAATGCAGTTCCAATAGCAGTGGCGATGCATGCGTGTCAGGAGGTGTGGCCACTGTCCCTACGCCTCCTGCTACACCAACCACCCCCACTGCACCTGCCACACCCACTACTCCAACTTCTGCATCGCCTGGAGCATTTAAAGAAGAGATAATAATCAAGGAGGACTATGGTAAGCCACAAAATTGTTTAATGAGATGATTGCCCTGTGGTACTATGGGTTATGAGTTCTCGTTAGAGTTAAAATACTAGGGGGGAGTTATGGTGCCAGGGGCGCTAAATAATAATACTGACATAAGTTAAATATCAAGGTTTTTACATAAATTGGCTTTTGTTGGATATAATGGCTGCATGAATCTGATTATTATTTCAGACTCTAAACACACTGATGACGCTCTATCTGCACTCATGAATGAAGAACTAATTGCTGATGGTGATTTAAGTCGAGGTAATGATATATTTAATAAGTAAGCCTTTGTAAAAAATCTTTTTGAATAAAGGTCTATATTAACATAAATATAAATTTACACAAGTAGTTTTAAGATACAATTAAAATAAAATATGTTTAGTATGGAATATAAGATACAGGTATCACTTATTCCACGTTATTAAATTTGAATCGCTAAACATCCCTACTCATCAGCAGAAAGTAGGCCGAAAGAAAAAGCCGGAGTAAAAAAGTCTCGGTATTCTTTTAAAATAGCAAATCATCAAACAACACTTATTTTTAAAAAAATATAGCAAATTAATTAGAAGTATTCTGTCTAGCACTAGTCCCCCTTTTATAAACGTTAACTTTGTAGTAAGCCTTTTTACAGAGCTTTTCTTTAATGCATTTCTTAAATTTATTAAAAGGCAGAGATAAAAGAGCCTCTGGGATTTACTATACAGATTAATATCTATATTATAACTAAACGAACACTTAGATACAAAGTTAGATTACACGGTTTTTTTATAAAAAGGAATAGGGTGTCAGAAGTGCTCCCTAAAAAATATTAACTACTAGCACTTACCACTTTTCTATATAAAATAATAATTATTACCTAAATGTGTTAGGTAAAAAATAATTGTTAAATGCTTTTGTTTCCAGAGCAATGGCGATGGACGGGCGTGCGTCGTCACGTGTGTGTATTACGTCACGCGCAGCTAACGGACGACTACGGGAACTTCCGAGACGAGCGCGCTGACGACTGCGATTGTCCCGTCGATGACGCTCTGGCTTCGCCCGTCGAACCTGCCCCCCTTTCCCCTGGCCCTCTGTCGCTGCTGTCTCCCCCACAAGAGGGCCCCACTCTCCCCTCGTGGCACATTCCTTCTTTATAACGTCCTCCATCCGACCTTATATTAAGGTAAGGAAGTTTAACAAGAGGTTGGAGCCATGGACTCGGACAATCACAGTTGATGGGAAATTGTATTTTTGTATACTGATTTCGGTTACGGTGATTGTCTGATTTATTATCCTTTTGGAACCCGAGCACTAATTCTTACCATAAATACAAACTAATTGTAGTGTTCGACATAATAACAGGAGTTGACTCCGCCTTGGCAACATTTAACGAACAAACTATTTAACGATAACCTGTACAAAATACATGAAATGGTTAAAAGCTCGTACCTGAGGTTGGGTTGGCTAAACTATAGTGTTCATTGTGACATATACCAAGTTTATACCAATTTATTACAACAAAACATTTTATATGAGATTTACTTTATATGTGAAAACATTCTCATTTAGTTCACTTCATTTGAGTGAAGAATTTTTGATGTATAAGTTAGATTTAAATTCAGCTTTTCTGACGTTAGATGTCATGAAGCCAGATTAAAATATTTCAATAATTTACCAGATCACGACCAGATCTCAGAATGACCAGTATATTTTAATTCTTCTAGTTCATTTCATATTTAGTTGTATGCATATATGAATTAGTTGTACGAATTTATAGTTTTAACGCTGAAATACGTAAACGCTTCATAGTAATCGTTTCTTGCTTTACATAACATTTCCACAGTGATAAATCTAACAGAAGGGCATTAATTTATACATTAAAATAATCACTGTGGTTTGAATTCTGTGCCATACGAGCGTTCGCTTCGCAGCGGACTGAATCCCATATCTTATTGAATGTGTTCACGTTTACACGTATCTTGTATAGATATATAGATATCTAGGTAGCGTAGACTAGGTGTAATGTATATAAGATGTATATGTACGGCGGATGGACGTAGACGTGTTGCGAGACTAGTTTTATCTTTTTCAGATCAATTTACAAACGTATTTTCTCAACCGATATTTTTAACGTATACAGATACAATTTTTACAAAAGCAACGCAGCTGTGGCCTTTCGCCGATACTTGAGTTGTCGGAACCATAGACATAAAGTAGATTAAGGATTTGTATGTTTTTGAGACATAATAATTAGACTAAACGTCCAAACGATTGAGGTTTTATTAGAGATGCGGGATCATATTTTCGTTTATATAATATTAACGCGACCTACTAAATTATATATTAGATATGTAACGGGCAACATTCCTCGAGGTTTGTGTCAAAGTAATGATTGTACGTAACATAAGATAATTCGATATAAATAATATTCAGTATTCTCTAAGTATTGTTAAGTTGGTCGTTCTGTTCGATCGCGAGGGACGAGTTGCCATCATTTATTGTTTCATATTTTATTCTGTGATAATTTTATTTTCTAAAAGATGTACGGTTCGTAAATATGCCTATAACAAATATTCATTTATTTAAAAATAATATTTTTATTGACAAACAGGAATATTTTGTGTGTTTTTCATATTAAATGATCGTTTTATATTGTGAAAGGATTTCGTACTTGTCCGTCACCGACCGGGTTCAGACTCCGCCTATAGATGATATTAACGGCAATTTATGAAATTATTTTATTTGTATGCTCGTACGTTAGCAATTTACTTTATACTTAAGAGTAGAATGTTCTACCTCTATACAAATAATAGTTGATGTACATTAAAACTTTTAACAAATTGTGCCTTTTTTGTTACGTCCCATCTACAAATATTATAATTAGCACCCTAGTTAAACTAATTGAACAATTCAGTCAGAACTTAATTACATAATTTTTTTTTTATACTTTTTGCCTACTGTAGCTAAGATTACCTAAATTGCCAGCAGCAGAAAGGCACTGCAATATTTCGTAATCCTTCAGAAAACAATTACACTAAATCTATAGCCACAGATGTACATACATAATATTTACCTACAAAAAGGTTCAAATATTTACAAAGGCAAAAAATACATATTATTCAATACATTTAGCAAAATAATACCTAATTTGGCTGTGTTTTGTGATGGTGTAAAAGTGAGTGTATGTACGTAAAGGTGTGTATGTATGTGGGTAATGCTCATGATGCAGGTGATTTTGCGCTGTGGATATTCTTAATACTCCTTTTAACCATGATCCGCGATAAGTCACGAACACAATCTACTTCTTCAACGGATTTGTTATTAATATTTTACCTAAAGTTAATTTTGTATCTTTAAGTCAGATCCTTGAGGAACTCAAGAACTTATCAACAAAGTCACTTCTAGCACTGCTGTATACGATTTATTTTATATGAACAGAACTACCGATGAAGGTCTCCATGTATACCTAAGAGTTGGAGCTTTTGCAATCGGGTTGGCGTGATCCACTCAATCGAAAGATTTTTCGAAGTCTGTGTAAATCACATCAATGTGCACCACCATCCATCTTTGTAGTGCGCAGTTCGTGAACACGGAGAAGATGCTTATGGTGGAACGTTAATTAATAAAACCATGCTGTTCATTTAAAGGATGATAATTGTGTAATTGAAATAGTTCACCGTTATTTATAATATTATAAATGTCTTGTAGAAAAATGGAGCTGACCTTAAATAGCTATCAACATTCCTAATGTTAAACACACATAGAGTTTATTATTTACCTAAGCTCTAGGTTCTAGCGCCACTAGTTAGGTATAAGGCCTGGAGCCAAGAGGGCTTCAGATTTCTGTATCTCTTTTGTATTATTTTCAGGACCTCATTCTTAAACTGGCCGAAGGCATGCCAGACTCTTCACGATGCGTTCCTTCTGAAGTGGAAAGCCATCATTCGAACACACGACCTCAATGTTGAGGCGCCATTAGCCCTACACTGCTCTCTTAGCTGTAATATATCGGATTTAATTCAAAATGTTCAACTACTTAACTTCATAGGGTTTCCGAGAAAAGGCATGAGCTTGGAAGCCTAAATACATCATTTTTATCACGTTTCTAATGAATTAAACATCCTTCAATATATTTTTTTAATAAAAAAACGTAATTACATTGTATAAATATGAAGCCCTAGGAGACAGTTTATGCGAATTTTTTATACTCGTCTCAATTCAAGAGAGATTGAGCAAGAGTACAGATCTGCGCCTGTACAAACTTCCGAAAGCGAGCCCAACGTTTTTGTATACAAGCCCGATGTAGTGTTCTCAATATCCGTAGCGTTGATGTGGCAACCTAGCGATATCGCAGTACATAAACTCGTTATGGAGATATGAATCGCTTTTTGAAGTTACAGAGGACCCCGATGTTCCTCTATAAAATAATTTAACAACAGGTGCAAACTGAATGGACTGGTTAGATCCCAGTTTATTGTAATATGCGACAAAGAAGAAATAATAATATTTTCTATGTACCTGACACGCGATTGTGTTGACTGTATTAAACTCTCCATTAAACTGTCATCTTGCAGTTACGTTTTATTTTTACTTCTGTTCTGTATTTTATTGTTATATTATAAGAGCTGAAGACTGGCCCTCATCTAGCCCAGACCTCAACCCTTTAGACTTCCAATTATGGTCAGTTTTAGAGGACATGGCCTGCTCTAAACGACATGGCGACATCGAGTCTCTTAAAAAAGCATCTTTGGAGCAAGCAGTTGGGGAATTTCCCTTGAAAACAGTGCGGGAATCCATAGATTCGTGGCCAAATTGATTAATGGCCTGTATAAAAGCCAAAGGTGGCCATTTCGAATAGAATATTATTTTTATTTTTTGTTAAGACTGATAAATATGTAGGTATAAATTTTAACATTATTTCATTTTAAAAAATCATTTTTATTTGTAACAGAACTTATGGCTGGACTAGGTAGTTTAAACACATAACCCCTTTTTTGACATTAGTACATTCTCTAAATGTTGTCTGTCATGTCTCCGGGGAAAACAGCGGCAGTCTTGGGCGGTCTTTGTCTGGGTGGTAATTTACGATCTATCGATCTCAATTGTGTTGCAGGTCGTGCGCCATTAAAATAATTTATTCATAACAGCAGCAGTAAGACTTTTAAAACGTACAAAAACATCTTATAATACCGCATCATTTATAAGTCAACATTTTAAAATACACATTAACTTAAGTGTTATATTTTTAATTTTCCCCGTTTCTTGGAAATAAAACAATATGGAAATATCAACAACTTTAATGTCTGAATATATACAACAAACATTTACATAGAATATTAATGTTAACAACATTAACTCATCAGATGCTGAAAGAAATCTCTGTCGCAATATTGTAAATACTCATTTTTTTTAAATATTTGGCCATTATAAGCTGTGGTTGAAGTACAATTAAACAGATCGAGCCAAAAACAGATATTTAAGTATATTTTTTTTAATTATGTAAAAAAATAAAAGGAAATTCGTAGGTTGCGTAACACATTTATTTGTAACATACCCTATATCATCGCATTGGCGTTTTCAACTAAAATGTAAGATTAACAAATAAACTAATGCGCATTCTATTAAACCGAATGTACTTTGATAACAGACCGAGCGATATTGACTAATTCGATTTTATTCATAGTTTTTCTAATTTATGTTTTAACTACAGTTAGTGAAGTAACTAAATTGGTTATGTGGCAGAGTCGTTCACGTTAAGTCATATACAGTATAATAAACGAAATAAAAATAATTTATTATTCGCTACACTAGCGCCGCGATAGCGGCTCGTGTCACAGCCCTAACACTTCATACACCTAACGTTTCCTATTTACAGCTCTGTGACATCCCTGTCTTCGTCGCACGGATTCGCAGACGTTGCACGCGAGAGAGAGACGGCAATACACATCTGATTCTTATTTACAGCGGTCGAGTGAAGCACCAAGAATCGCCGACTCGAAGGGTATCAATTCTATAAGTATATTGCATTTATAGAGATCATTAGAATTTCATATCTACAATGAAGTCCTCTGCGTAAGGCCATCAGAATAATGGAGATCGAGGTACTCGGCAATGATTAAAAATTTAAAATTTATGCAACCAAGAGAAAAGTAAAAGGAGATCAAAGGTTTAACGGGGATATGAGGCACTTGGCAATTGCACAGCGGAATAAATAAGACTGCAAGACATCCCATGGGCTCTGGGACTTCGTTGTTGGAGTCGGTCACTACAGAGCCCGACCTGCGAACCTTACACGATCCTGACTCGTTCCTGATTCACCTGAAAGCAATACAATTTGAGTACTGTAATATATCTGATATAAACCTGTGGAAACAGATAGCCCGCTCTAGACGCTTCGTTGCTGACCTCAATGCTCAGACACGAGCTTTTAAAAAGATAGAATATATCAGAAATAAAAAATCAAACAGTATTCATATATTAAGACATAGCTGTTACACATTAAGAAAAACACTTTTTGAACAGATTAAAGCTATGTATTATTATTATAAACTTATAATTATTTACATAATTCTAAATTTTAAAAAAAATCCGACGTTTCGCGTGCTTTTCAGCGTGCGTGGTCACGGTGACTTTAGAATCATTCTAAATTTAAAATTTAGAATTATGTAAATAATTATTAGTTTATAATAATAATGCAAAGCTTTAATCCGTTCAAAAAGTGTTTTTCTCAATGTGTAAAAGCTATTTTAACAAAAGACTATACTAGTATTCATATATTTTCGCATCCCACCTACGTGTAAGAAAAAACTATATTGTATCTGTTAATACCATATCGATCGAAAGTGTCCAGCAGATCATAGAGAGTCGCGATGCCAGACCCAGGTCCGCTTGGTGTGGTCGAAGCGGTGAGCCAACCACTGGGCTTGGAGCAGCTCGGCTCTGTCTTCGCTTAGGTATAGTGGTTTGCCTCGTCTGCAATTATGGATAACGCCATATAAAATACAAGTATTGTAAAAGTTGAGTGAAAGCATTACAAAAACATTTGATTTTACATTTATTAAAACGACACGATTTCACTTATCATTGCCATAATCAAATTTTAAAATATTTTACAACCCAAGGCAACTGAGTTAAATTTATATAATAATTTTGAAAATATTGGCATGGGCGGAGATAACACAAAACTGGGCTTCAAAGACAAGACATGTGTCTTGATCTTTACCATATAAATCGGTTGTTCCCTGAAGTCTTTTGTGCCATGTCCCATTTCCAAAGTTTTTATACCAAATTTTTAATATAATTTAGAAAAAATAAATTACTAGCAAATTGTCAACGAAACACAGTAAATTGAAAATAATTTTAATAATTTTTTGAACGTTGACTTAGATAGTTTAGTCTGATACCATACACTGTATGTGTATGCGATGTTTTTTTGCTAAAATAAAAAAAAACTCACTTAAGATCGCGATCTTCCTCGTCGTAGTCGTCTAAGTAAAGGCTTCCCCAAAGACAGGCCCGGCGTCCTCGGATCACGATGATGTAAGTGGACGTCACCACCAGGAATATGCCCGTACCGCCGCCGCACTCCATGGCGTGCTGTACCGCTTCGGCGACTTGGTGCTGGCGGCAACAAGGTTGCTTCAGACACACTAACGTGCCGCAAAGAAGGCACACGGAGGCTTCCTTGGGTACCGCGCCGCACTGAAGGCAGACGCGCTCGTGGTAGTAGGTGAAGAGGCGGTCGTACTCGCGCGGTAACCTCAGGAGCGCTGGGCCCGTCCAAACGGCGTGTAGTCCTCGTACCACACGACCGATGGCCAGCTGCCCACCGGCGCTGGCCGTGGCCAACTGTCGCGCCCATGCGCGTGCGGCGGCCGTTGCGCCGGTAGGTAGAGCGTCAGCCGCCACGAGCGACGCGCCATCCGCCAATTGTAAGAACCGCAGAAGCGCGCCAAACTCGTCTCCGTCGCTGGTGATGAGCGGCAAATCGCAGTCGTATACGTGCGCACGGATTAGGGACACTATCCGCAAGTATGGCAGGACTAGATCTTGTACCTGTACGTACAATATAGATACAGTATTGAAATGTCTGTTAAAAAGAGGAATAATATAAAATATTCTCACATATCGAATCATTCACTAAAACCGTCTACGTAGCTTCATCAAATTTTTGGCCATTTACTTGACTTATTAATTTAATTTTCATATAACACGCCCGGTATAGATATAAGTACCTCTTCCTCAGCTTTGTCAATGTCAAAGGTAGCGTCCGGTTCAGCATGTGCCGCATCGTCGTCCAGCAGGTGTTGAGGAGCACGGGCCGCGAGCAGCAGTTGCGCCGCTTCCAACAATCCTCTTGCGCGTCCTTCAGGTCGCAAGTGTTGAGCTGGGGTCAAGGTACCCGTTGCACACAGTTGGTTCACTACTTGGTAGTAGGTGAGGGTGTAGAGCGCCCGCACGATGCACGTGAAATGTTGGATATCCAGGTGTGGCGGGTCGTCGGGGGCCAGTAATAATACGTGCAGTACAAGCGCGGTAGGGTCGCGCAGCAGAAGTGGAACGGGTCGGGTGCCTCCAGCAGTAGGGACGGCGGCGCCACACGTTCCCACTGTTTCCACTGCGGCTTCGGGCACGAGGGCCCGCCAAGTGTTAGCCACTCCCAGCGACGCTCCTGCCACTACTAGAGCACGTGCGTGCGCACCCGCTACCGACATCAGTGGCACTGCAAAACATCAACGACTTAATTATCCTAAAAATCTCAATCATTTATCACAAGTTTAGTATACGTAAATAGGTCAAGAACTGCTAAAAGTGAAAATTTACTTACTACTAATATTTCTTGGGTTATGTAACTAAAAAGAAAGAGAAAATCTTACCGATGCACTCCTCTTTAGGCTTGTAGCGAGGGGTAGGCTGCGCGACAAGGGTGTTGTTGCGCTGCACGAGCTCGCACTCCAAGTTGGTGCGCACCAGCGATGCCACAAAGGTAAAGATGGCGGCAGGCGAGGAGCCGTAGCGTTGTTTCAACTTGCCACCCGCCATCGCCGTCATGTCTGTCATCGCTTTGCCCATCGCCTCCGACAGCTGGCTCTTGACGGGCGGTCGGATCTCCCGGTCCAACATGTCACGCACGTGGGCCGCCAAGAGAGCGTGGGTCGCGTTCGAAGAGGGGCGTCGCGGAGCACGCTCTGGCGGCGGCGCCAGTGGCAGCACGCTATTGGCGAGCTGTCGACACAGCGGGCACAAGAATTCGCCTCGCTCCACGTGCAGGTTGGGAGGACGCTGCGACGCAGCCAGCGAGCGGAGATACGCTCGCAGACAACGCAAGTGCACGTGGTGGCCGCACGACTGCGCCACGACGCCGCCCTCCCAGCCCACGCTGACGCTGAGCACCCACGAGTCGTGGTCGAAGTGCTGCTGCAGGTCGTCGTGCAACCGGTAGTGATGTGCGGCCGCCGTGCCGTACTGTTGCGCCGCTAGCCGCGCCCGTTCGCTTTCAGACAACGCCAACGCACCCGCTGGCGTTCCGGCTCGCCGCCTGTGACCGAGCACCGACGTCGACTGTAGCAACACCACCAATCCGATGGGATCGTGGGGCGCAGCGGGAGCGGTGGTGTTGCAGATGACACAGTCGTAGTCCCGGGCCAGCAACTCCTCCTCCCACTCCATGCTCTCTCCCTCGAGCTGGCGCACGCTGGACAGGAATTGCTGCTGTTTGCGGGCAAACTCTCGCATAAGTTGATCCTGTCGCTCACGAGCACGTCGCGAACGCTCATCCTTTTCACGCCGCTCCCTATACACATATAATTATTATCAACTCTGCTTGTGTCACGTATGGTGAAGACACATTATAATAAAACCGATGAATCAGGTGTAGATCTTTTTTGCAATGAGGAAATAATTATTTTTTAAATTATTTATCACTCCTTTAGGAGTGCTTCTTAACCCAATCAATAAAAAAAATGCTATATTAAATTTTAAATTAAAATTCTATAAAAAGTCGCCACTGCTACATGTTTGGCTAATACAGAATGTACTTGGTTGGTACAATGTTACCTGGCTCTCTGCTCGGCCTGCCGCTCCCTTTGGTTGGGCCACATGGTGCGACGCACCTGTTGGATGGCTTCCGCACACCTTACGTCCAGAGCAGCCAGCTTATGAAGAACTATGCCGATGAAGTGGGGCCCGTCACCTGTAAATATATGTTAAAATTTTACTCCATCTTGACCCAATAAACTTACGAACATTTAACGATTATACATTTAGTATTATAAAGAGGTAAAGTCTGTGACGTTTAAGGGTGTAATCACTGGATCAATTGAACCAATCTCGTATTTTGTTTTTCCTATTATTTCCAAAAAAATTATTATTTCCACGTGAGTATCATTATACGTATATCCGTGTATAATCTTTTAAAAAGATTTACAAAGTTGATTGAAAAGGTTTCTTTCGAAACCTTGCATTAACGATGAAGAAAGTTATATAAACTTTTATTATATAAAAACAATACCTCCGAAGTATCTCTGTTCGAAATAAACTCAAAAAACTAATCCACATGCATTTATTGCGGTTTTCATAAAAATCTAGAGAATTGAAGCTGAAGTTTATTTTTGTTAAAGGTGTAACCGGTCGCTAGTTATACAATTTACGATTTTTCGACTTATACAATAAATTATTATCAAATAAAAACCTCAAAGTAATAAATCGTATATCGGTAGACCGTCTCTATACGTGGACATTAACTACTACTACCATTCAAAAGGACGTGGGAGAAATGATGTTATTATCATTAAAAAAAAATTGCATCCAGGATACTCACCAATGGGCTCATCAGTATGGGGAGGCGGCTCATCGAGCGCGAACGAGTCGAGACGCCCTGAGAGTTGTGAGTGCAGTTTGAGCAAGAGAGAAATAATGGACTCGTGAACGGGCACTTGCCCGCCTGCTTGAGACCCGTGTGCCGATACTGTGCCCACTATTCCCGCTGCCCCCGCGATTTCTGCCTCCAGTTCACCCTCAGGCGGAGGGGGTAGTGCACGGCGTCTTCCAACAACCCATTCTGGCTCAGCTATATCTGGAATATGAGGACGTTGTTTTCATGTAACAATATTTTTACGCTGAATGTCAACAGATAATAATTAAACAGAAAAACTTAATTCCAGTTCCTAATCGTTAAATAAACATCACGATTACAGAGACTTTTATCGAGTACTAAAATTACAAAATCAATTTAGGTAATGTAACAAATATTATTAAGTTACGATTCTGATAAACAAATTAAGACAAAAAAAAGGTGGATTAAATCAAACAGATACTTTAAAGAAACAATATTACGTAACTTATATGTGTTTATATACGTTCTTATTTACTATGTAATTATTGTTACTACAACACCACTTGTAAGTCGTAAGTATAAACATTGAGTTCAAATACCATCGTCATAGTGAATGGGCGCTGTGAGTGCGAGCGTCAAGTCGTGAGGGCCTCCGCCATCCGCAGAACTTCCGGCCACTTCAACGCTCTGGACTACGAGCGCGCCCGTTTCTCCACTCTGCGTACACATATATTTGTTGATGATAATATCATGTAAAAAGCCAGACGTGACGTCAACGCTAGTCAAAAGACTATATGAACGAAACAGGAACACCTCCTAGTTCCTACCTCGTTCGAAGCATGACTAATTGTTTAAGACGTAAATTATTCAGTTTTGTTCTTTTTGGATCCCATAAACAAAAAGTTTATGGTATCGAGAGATTTAAGTAGGACGTGGAGACTTTTATTAGCAATCCTTGCTTTTCAATCCTAAAAATCAATCAATCACAATCATTGCCTACAAGCCGTTACATTTAAACATGTTTTTTATTATTTACACAATTTATAAAGACGATTTAGTTAGCAACTAATAAATAAGGATGTAAATTTAAAAAAAACCTATGTGAACTTACGTACGGGCGTTAGAAGTTACACTTCTTTTGGCGTAACAAGATACAAATCTTTTCAAAAATGTATGCTACGTTTGTAGAAAAAACGGCAGCAACCATAGAAAAAACGTATTTAATACATGTAAAGATACTTGTATGTTTCTCTATTATATACTAGATGGTGCTATCAGCCATTGAATTCAATATTGTTTAATTGTGAGGTTATTGTAAAAGCTTAAAAAGCGATTGATAATTTTAATAATAGACTTTTGATTTCGTTATTTTCAGAGCAACACAATTGTTAACTTTAATTTTATCAATTCCAATTAAAATAAGGTATATAATCTTGTGTACATGTAAAAGTTTTATTTTAACGCATTATCTAGTTAAATAAAGTTTATTTAAATATCACAAAAAAATTGACTATAGCTAACTTCAGGGTGTCGGTTTTATGTAACAGTGTGCGCGCAAATCGAATTTTTTTCCTAACGCGCCAAAAGAAAGTATAACTACAAAACACAATTTCTTTAACTGACCTCAAGAGCTCTAATCTCAGGAGCATCACCTCCCGCGTCCGACTGATCGTCTGAAATCGATACGTTTCTTGCCATCTGTAAAAAAGTTCAGGCAGTTTTATAAATCAGCTACATTTTAAAACCAATGGCGCTACAAAGTTTTAGGTCAAGCGCTCAGATTACTTTGCCTTTCGTGTTAATTTTTTTCTAATATGGAAGTAGGTAAACGGCCTTCTGTGCCTGACACTGTCGACTTATTGGATCTAAAGCAAGCCGGTTTCCTCACGATGTTTTCCTTCACCGTTCAAGTGTTAAATTGCGCACATCGAAACTTATTCGATGCACAGGGTTCGAACCTACGACCTCACGCGATGAGAGTCGCATGCTGAATCTGTTAGGCCAACACTACTCTCAAACAAGAACCGAGAAGCGTTAGTCTTATACAATTATTACATTTTGTGAGCTGTATTGTGTATTTCTAATAGTGAATCTCATCTTAATCAGAAACAATAGTCGGTATTATAAAAGATTCAAAGGATATATACTAAAGCTATTTATTACACAAATACTAGTTATTACATAAATTCGTTAGTTTCTGTAATCATGAAGTATCTAAAATTTTCGATTTAATTTATTAGGATAGTGCGATAAGTAATATAAAATGAAAATGTAATATGAATAATTCAAAGACTTAAGCGGGGGTGTGTGTGTGTGTGTTATCAGTTAAGGAATCAGTTACCTCCATAGGTTGCGGCACGGCCAGCGCAGTGGAAGGCCGCTGCATTGATACAGGTTTGCTGCGACTAGCAGCAGAGCCTTCTGCCCCCGCGTCCGCTTCACTGCTCGCATCGCCTGCCTCGCTGTTTTCCCATTCTGGTTCGCCTGGAAGACACTTGAATGAATATTTCGAACTTATTGTTTCTAGGTCAAGTATTAACAAAATTTTATTTTATCAAATTTGAAGCAACGTAACGTACAACGTATACGTACAGAGCAAACTAATTCAATACACATTGAATTAGACTAATATTGTTAGTGATAATAATTATCAAACTATATTATACATAACTACATCAACATAAATGAATAGTACGTATTAATTCGTCATCGTGACCACGCACGCTGTAAAGCACGCGAAACGTCGGAAAAAATTATCTAAATAATTATAACTTTTTAATAATAATACATAGCTTCAATCCGTTTAAAAAGTGTTTTCTTTATGTGTAAAAGCTATGTTAACAAAAGAAAATACTATAGTACGTACTGTCAGAGTGATAGGGCTGTGGCGGCAATGTGTCATCGTGATCCAGTGGAAGCACGTGCGCCAATAGCGTACGTGCATTGTCCGCAAGAGTGCCACCCGGGAACGCCGACAGCAATGGCACGCCCGACACGCTCGCGCCCCGACGGACTTCACCGCCGCATACGCACACCGAGCGCTGCAAATAAATATCATTCATTAACCGTCTTTAAAGTTGGCCTATAAACGTTAGAAAATTCCACACAGCATTTCCAAAGGCCACAGGACCATGTAAAAGTACAATTTTGAAATTTCAAATGTATATTGTAAAACACAAGAACCTACACAGAAAACTACATACATGCACAGTTATGGCCGAAACTTGTAAACTATAGAATAAACTATAGAATTTGTAAAATTGATCTTAGTCGCTGCCACCCCTTGAACCATAACTGAGTAACACCGTGACCACACACGCTGTAAAGCACGCAAAACGTCGGAAAAAATTAAAATTATGTAAATAATTATAAGTTTATAATAATAATACAAAGCTTCAATCCGTTTAAAAAGTGTTTTCTTAAACACACATTTACTATATTTATCGATTCAATAGAGTCACGTAAGAAATACGTCAAAACAGGCTCGTATACGTACATCTGCGGCCTGCGTGTCTCGCTGCATGTCAGCCGCCGTGGCCAGAAGGTAGACGGCCAACGCCAGCACGTGGTCCGGTGGTGCTGCAGCGCCACCTACGCTGGCGTCTCTTCGCCGTACGCCACGGTGCAGTATCGCCAGCAACGCCGCGTGCAGGACACCTTTACAAGTTATTTATTTAACTTAATAAATCATTTACGTACGTCATGAAATTGAATACTAAAAGATATCAACTAGTAATTTTATTTAACAAAAACATTTTTTTTACCCAACGCTTATAATTAATAATAAAATCGCTTAATAATTAAATCAATGGCGCCACAACCTTTTTAGGTCTTGGCCTCAGATTTCTGTATCTGTTTCATGATCATTTGTTAAACTAATAGGCAAGGTGATCAGCCTTCTGTGCGTGACACACGCCGTCGACTTTTTGGGTCTAAGGGGAGCCGGTTTCCTCACGATGTTTTCCTTCACCGCTCGAGCTAATGTTAAATAAGCACATAGAAAGAAAATCCATTGGTGCACAGCCGGGAATCGAACCCAGAAGAGAATCTCTTGAAGGGATCTTTAAAGACACTAGTGAGTGGACTAAGTTGAGTATAATACATACGACTTTCATGTTAGATTATAGAACAGTTAAACCAGCTAGATTACAGTAGAAATCCCCGCCCTAGTGAACTTCTAGTAACAGATATACTTAAAAATAATAACTATAAACTTACCAGAGGCGCAGATCTGTCGGGGATCGCCGCTAAGCTCGACGTCTGGGGGTGGAAGCGCCGGTCGAAGTGGAGGCCACAAGTTACCAGTCCCACTATTGCTATTACTACCATCACCTTTAGCTTTGCGTTTTTCTGCCACGCTGTAATTTAAATATATTTTTAAATATCGAGACAACTTTATAATTTTAAATTCAATTTCATTTATTTTTATATATTTTACTCTCAATATAGTATATAACTACATTAACATTTAAAACTGTATAATCACTTAGCGCGTTTACTTTAAAGTTATATATATTGAGCACTTGTTAAGTAGGTATGTGTAAGCATTAACTGGTTTTTGTAATTGTAATAAGTCTAAGAATTCTGAAAAAAATTCAATGTTAAGTTGTAAATGCATGTTTTGTGTATAATATGTGTGCTATGATTGTATGTGTATAAAAATATGCAAAATAAATAAATGATATACTCACTAGGCGGCAAAGCGATCCATTGAGGCATGGAAGTCACGGCGATGCACTGCGCGGCGTAAAACATGCAGTGGATCGTAGTACCGCTCCCAAACAACAGGGCGTGGCACGAACAAGCCCTGTTCCAGGCTTTCAGACCCGCGGCCTGGGGCGCGGTAAACGGAAAGCTCGCGCAGAACAGCTTCAAAGTTTTGTGTGTGCGCATTGCCAGAACGCTCGGGCATCAATTCCAGCAGTTGCGAGTGGGTCTTATCCCCGGCGGCCAGGAGTGTTGCCACCTCAACGCGTGACTGTAGGACATCGTCATGTCCGAGATTGGTACGCGAGCTCACGAGGATAGCGAGGAAGGTGAGCAGGCCTTCCACCATGGCGTCCTGTTCGCCTGCTTGAGCGCCAGATAAGGGCGTCATACTCAGCCACTCGCGCACGCCGAACCTTAGTAGATAATTTATAGTTATAACTTAATAAAATATCGGAATTTATTTATTTAAAAATAAAACATGGTTTCTTTTTTAATCGATTTTCTGATGACCAAGTCAGTAGTAAAGAATATTGTATACGAAATTAAAACGTGTAGGATTTCAGGCATATAAAACCGACCCTTGTTTATAAACGCTAATAAATATTTTATTTATTTAAATTATCTTCTTTTGCTGGTACACTTCGTAAAGTTGCTAGATGCTTTCCAAAAACAGTTCGAATGACTAGAAGGATGGGGTAATCCTTTAACTAGAAAACTTAAACAACCTCAGGTTCTACAAAATAAATAAATTAAAATCCTCTTTCTTTGTCGTACTCTTACTTCCATTAGCCAACATAACATTGGCACCAAAATAAATGAACATTAAGCATTTGCATATTTATAGATGTGTAGCCAGCATCAAACTAATCAAATACATCCTAAAATCGGAACCGATCACTGTCGCAAAAATATAACTTATGTGTTTACAACAGCTTGCCTCCTGAGATACGAGAATAGCAGTGGTCCTGTTTCTAATACACTGACAAATGGTTTTGGAATTCGTACAGACATCACGGCGGCGTGATATAGTGTAAACTCCATGTAACGTCTTTCGATTTCGATTAACGACGACCTCCGTAAAGCGTCGAAAACAAATTGGCTTCGGTTGGTTTAGCTTGTCTCCCATACAATGATACACTCTACTTTGCATAACATCCACTCCCAATAACGGCAACAATTACGTAATAGTACTTTTTAAGTTGCTAAAATTTGTAAAAATTGCGCAGCTCCTTTACGTTCTTTTGTCGCTTTAGTATCCAAGCCCGCAGTAAACTCGACTGTCAGCATCATGCATACGAATTTTCTAAGAACTTCGTTCTTATATTTACAAATTGGGATTGCTTGGACGAGTAGACTGTTGTTGACCATGACTAGTCAGAGTCATGTATTATCTATACGTTTTTCTTTTCTCGATTTAACGACACCTTTCTTAACACTATGAAATGCACAGTCTTTTCGGTGTTGTTATATAAAGTTTACACTGTATTTTACTTTTTATGTTTTTAATATAGAGTTTATCTTATGTAAGTAACATGTTTTAAATGAGAATAAACTTCAATTAACAATAATATAATACAGTGTTAGTTTTAAGGCGTTATTTTACAATGGACAGATATCTAATCATATTTCATCCTCTATCAATGTTATACCGAGAAGTGTTTATAATAATAGAAGCAAGTGTCTTGTAACATAATGTCGCTGACGAATATTAAATAAAATCAAAGAATTTTTCAATGCAAACAATTTTATGTATTATAATTAACAGAAGAGTTTGAGGCACGAACACGATACGGTAGGAACTTTTTTACTAATAAGAAGTAAAATCTACTGAGCGTAATTATAAATTTCTGACATTTCTTTGTACTAACTATCAACAAAACAATTACTAATTTTATGACCAGTTACATCAGGTTAATAGGGAATATGCGTTGTATCGGAAACGTCAAATATTGATAACATTAGGTTTTAAAATAAATGAGCGTGAGTCTGAATAGGGCTACAAATATTATAGACCACTCAGAATGTTAAAGACTGTGTTGTAACATTTTCTGTGTTAAATAAAAAAAAAAGCAGTTGCACATCCTTTTAGGTCTGGGAAATATGAGATTTCTTTATCGGTTAAGTGATATTAAGTTTTTCCTCCTGTGACGTTTTGGATCTAAGGCATACCATGTTATATCACGTTTTCCTTTACCGTATAAGTCCGTATTTGGAATGTTTCATACATATTACAATACCTCTACAACAGAATCCAAATGGCTCAAAGGTTATCAATCAGTGCTGTTGAAAAAGTCGTAAACAATAATGAAACTTACGTATCAATGCACATTTCAATAAATTGGTCTGGTGACAGTTGCGCGGCGCAGATTTGTAGCCAGTAGATGTCCATGTCTACCATGGAGTTGCAGAAGTTTGCTTGGATGTACGTCATGGCCTGGCCCTTGATCTGCAGTCCGTTTCGTACCCATACACCCGCCAGGATCTCGTAGAACAGGCTCTGCGGATGATTACATAGTTTTTAAATGTAGAATGCATTTCGATAAATCAATATGATGCAGTAACAAAAATGTTCATATATTGGATGTATTTTTAGTTATAAATATAATTATTTTCTAAAATAATTGTGATGGCGATGCTTTTAGTGAAGAATTTAGGACGTGATGAAACTAAACAAGATGTCAGTAATATTGGTGGACACTTATTTTTTTTTAAGTAGTAGTACAGGGGGCAAACGGGCTGGATGGTAACCTAATGTTAAGTGATAGAGGGTTCGCGAGTGGCTAGCCTTTAAGAATTGGTACGCTTGAAGGAAACTCGATTCGAGTCGGTGCGGAAATGCGTTAGTGGGTAGCTGGTTCCACATAAGCCTCGACTTCAGACAATTAAACTGCACGCAGAATGATAGATCCAGTTGAACAACCCTCGTGTTATGAAACAATTCAGTAATGAGAATCTACTTTGAGAAGATATAATTCTAAGATATGATTTGAAAAGTAAGTATTATCAAAGTCGAACTAATGTACAGGTTCGACAACCCTATATAACTAGTCTGGCCATAAATACTGTAACATAAAAGCTTTTCTTTTTTCAACTTTTTAATTGTTTTGAATTTAGAACACGTACATATATTATTTAAAAAACTTTTTTCGATTTTGCGCCATTTCCCTTTTTTTTTCAATATGAAATTACAATATGGAATGGGGTGTTACAGAAAATAGGATTATCAGTGATCGCCTTGCACTAAGTATGGAGCCGTCGGTCATATTCCAGACACTTCAAAACCTTGGTATCAGCCGCATGTATTTATATCGTATTATCAACTTATACAACGACACTTCGTCTCTCAGTCGAAGACCAGAAAACATCTGGGCGGCGTGCTCTTAGAACTACAAAGGCTGTTAATGCCGTTCAAACCAGAATTCGTCGAAACCCCATTAGAAAGCAAAAAAATCTATAAAACAAGACCTGAAGCTCGGTGCTTATCGTCTTTAAATCAATATTTACAATTAAAGAGGATCGATCAAAACGCCTTCTGTCGTGATAAAAATGTAATGATGTAAATGAATGTAAATGATGTCGCAGGTAAAAAGCACAGAAATTTCCTCCGATACCGATGAAAAAATTTTCACGATTGAAGAACATTACAATGAGCAAAATGATAAAGTGGACGCTCACAGTTTTAAAGAAGCTACTCAAGTGGTCATCATCCTGCGTCAGTGATGGTTTGGTGGGGCGTGTCTTATCGTGACAACTTCAGCCGAATTGTATCAAGATACAGTCTTGGATCATGTTGTGAAACCTCTCAGCAATACACCTTTGAAAAATATACCGTGGACTTTCCAGCAAGATTCTGCACCTGGTCACAAGGCTCGAACTACCTAAGCCTGGCTTGAAACCAACGTTTTATAAGAGCTGAAGGCTGGCCCTCATCTAGCGCAGACCTCAACCCTTTAGACCTCAAATTATAGTCAGCTTTAGAGGATATAGCCGGCTCTAAACGACACGGCGACAAGTCTCTTGATAAATATGACATGAAAAATATCTGGAGCACGCAGTGGCGAAATTACCCTTGGAAACAGTGCGTAAATACATAGATTTGTGGCCAAACATATTAAAGGCCTGTATAAAAGCCAAAGGTGGCCATTTCGAATAGAATTTTTATTTTTTGCTGAGACATTAATAAATATTTAGGTATAAATTTTAAGAATATGAGATACCTTCATTAAAAAAACGAATTTTCATTTGTAACAACTTCTGACTGGACTAGGTAAATGCAGATTGCATACTTTTCTTTACAAGTAGCCTCTGTGCGTGACACGTGTCTTTGACCATGCCGTATAAGCAAGTTAATTATGCACGTAGAAAGAAAAATCGGTGGACAACGATTTGAACGCTCGACCTCAAGGCAGTGAGACGCATGCTACCGCCAACACTGCTTTCAAATTTCTGATTCGATATTATTGAAGATATTGGATCATATCAGGATAGGCTTATGTCAATAATATGCAAAGCTGTTACTATAGCAAAATTCTACTTTAAAAACTAATATTTCCGAATGGTTTAATGAGTTATTTAATGATTGATTTTGCCATAATTAGGTATAATTACAAGAGATTACTACAAATTACAACTATTGTTGATTTCTAAATTACAAGTTCCACGCGACAATTTTGTTTGTATACACTTGAACCAAAGTAAGTTTTACATGAAGTAAAACAAATACAATTAAGCGGGAACAAAGGGCTGCTTGTGTCCCGTATCATATGTCAATAAAAGATACGAAACGTTTTTTATATTCCATTATTAATGTCTGTTGGTTTGGTGTTGTCCTATACATATAATTTTAAATTTATTAGGGAAAATATATGAATTATTTCACATCTTTATATAGATTTTGATGAAAAGCAAATGGTTAAGATTTACAATTATTATTTTTTTGTAATTAAGATTTGTGTTTAGCGCAACGCCTTTTGGGTCTGCTAGTATACTATGAATGTTATATAATTCTTTACGCTTCATAATTTCATTTAATTGTAAATGTACAATTATTTCTCAAGTTAAACATATACCGGTTACACAACATTGCGCCTCTCCGTTGCATAAGCGTGATATGTTTAACATCCGGCCTTGCTTCTACTACAAACTACTTACAGTACTCATGTGCATTCTAAAATAGTTGTTTATGCATAAATTTGATTGGTTTTGTTTTGATAAATATTTTTTTTAACGCGCGGCCGGCAATGTAAAGTCGAAAGTTGTAAGATGTTCACCCCATGTAAACTGGCGTCGAGCGCGGCGCCAGTGGCAGCCCGGCTGTCATCATGACCGCTCACGTGTGCGCAGTGTTGGCGCTCGTCGCACTCGCGACCACGCACGCTTTCGTAGACGAAGCGGTCGACGTGCTGCTTCTCAGTAAACACATCGGCGAGGAAGTGTTAAACTCGTGGGACATTATTGGCAAACCTTTTAATGCTTCCCAAGGTGTAGAGCTACCGTTCATTCATAAAAGAGAAAGGCAACTTTTTTCACGCTTGTCATACGTAACGCGAGCGATTCAAAACTTGGAGGTGGATGTTGAGAAAAGCCGCGTGGTGGCGATGCTGTTGGAGAAGAATATAGGACGTGGCCCCCGCTTAGAACTAAAACTGAACGAGATGTCAGATCTGCTGAGCCGCGTGGACTCCGCCGATCGACAGATGCGTGAATACGTTCGATTGCAACGCGAGTTAGAGCGGCGCACTTTGGAGGAGTTCGCGAGCTGGTGTGTGGCACACGATCGAGGCGCCTTACCCGGCCTGCTAGAGCGGGTGCATGCATTGGTCGTACCACCACATGCCCACCTACTCGGCCATAGTTTGCTTGACCTCATTGTGAGCGACTTACAGGTCTGTACCGTTTGTGAAATCGTGCCTGGCCTAAACAAATTCGTGTATTATAAACTGGAGGTAACCTCTTTGGAGGCCACCGGACCGTTACAGTTCATTCAAGTTAAACTGATGACGTCATACGTAAGGCCACTCCAACACAAGTTTAAAAAGTATATGAAATGTATCAAGTAGTTTTCCAATAAACATCACATTCCAAAACAGCAATTCATCGCACTCCGCCAATTGTGGTGGATCATTTGCATTTCCGTTCTTGGAAATTATGAACATACCTAAACGTCATGATCATATCAACCCTTTGGTTAGTTGGGTAGGGTTTTCGAAAATATTCATCATTATAATTTAACTAACATTTTAAACGATAAAACTTTGATAATAACATAACAAGACATATTAATAAACTCAATGACTCAATTAATTTAAATGCGTACGATGATTCATCAATTATTAAAAAAATAATAGATTAATATTCCAAAAATACCTTTGACATGGTGCAAGGTGCCTCTTCTTCAAGCTTATCACAAATATTTCTAATAAAAACTGGGTACTTTAAAAGTTAATTCTAAAAGCTATTTTATATTCTTTGTTCTCATTATCATGACTCGTAAAGATTAGAGAAATTTAAATTTGTATAATATGGACCTTTGTTAAACAAATGGGGACCAATGGCTGGTCGCGACGTTCAACCGTTATTATGAGTCACTGGAATAATATACTTCCGATCAAAGTGTGTTTGCTCGACAACAGGACACACAATAGTAAATCGACTTTAAGGACTATAAAATCACGTATAAGTAGTTCATAGGAATTATATATAATATTAGTTTACCAGTTATCACAATCGGTAACCCACTTTATACGTAAAATGTTAAATACATATATGTTTGCTTGTTATAACAACTGCTATTTCCTTAAATATCAAAAGAATCAAAAACAGTATTTATTAACATTCTGCCATAGCTAATTAGAAATGCGAAACCCAGTCACGCCTTTAATCTCCGATTGAAATAGGTTGCAAATTCTGGGTTATGATTCATAATATCATAGTATGTAAAATTCCAGTACGATTTTGATAAACAAAGTAATGCTTAGAATTTAAACAAAATTCAGAGACTAAATCTAGCGCCAACTATTTCTTCAGTATATCAAAATTCCAATCTTTTTTATAGATACGAGAGTCACACGCTAAGTCTCGTTCCTGAATATCCAAAGCCTCATCTTTGAATCTTAACCTAAATTTAATTATATAAGTTGCGCAAATAAGACATTTGAATAAATCGCAAATCAAATAGGTAGTTATAACGTAGAGATAGGGCATGATTCTCAGAAGGTCAACACAGCGTACATTCATTTACTACGAATTTATTTATTCTGTTGATATTTCCGTTAAACAGTGTTATGATCTGCATTCAGTTTGTTTGTATAAGTGATAATTATTATCGTTTTCTTTATAAGCTATATAGAAAACTATAAACAAAACGATGATAATTACAATTATTACATCTCTAATTATTCGGTTTTTTTTTTTATAAAATAGGGGGCAAACGGGCAGGAGGCTCACCTGATGTTAAGTGATACCGCCGCCCATGGACACTCTCAATGCCAGAGGGCTCGCGAGTGCGTTGCCGGCCTTTTAAGAATTTGTACGCTCTTTTCTTGAAGGACCCTAAGTCGAATTGGTTCGGAAATACTTCAGTGGGCAGCTGGTTCCACATAGCGGTGGTGCGCGGCAAAAATTGCCTTGAGAAACGCTCAGTCGTGGAACGTCGGACGTCGAGGTGATACGGGTGGAATTTTGTATTTTGCCTCGACGTCCGATGCTGAAACTCAGCTGCAGGTATTAATCCGAACAACTCCTCTGAACACTCTCCATGGTAAATGCGGTAGAAGATGCAGAGTGACCCCACATCTCTACGCAACGCCAAAGGATCGAGCCGCTCGGAGAGGGATTGGTCATCGACGATTTGAACCGCTCTTCGTTGGATACGGTCAAGTGGAAGGAGCTGGTACTGGGGAGCCCCCGCCCAGAGGTGAGAACAGTATTCCATGTGGGGCCGTATTTGCGCTTTATAGAGTTGCAAGCGGTGGCCCGGAGTGAAGTACCGTCTCGCCTTGCTGAGCACACCAAGCTTTTTGGAGGCTAATTTAGCCTTTCCCTCCAAATGACCGCGAAACTGAACGTCGTTCGATATGTCAACGCCAAGTATTCCGATGCTGGCTGTGGCTTCAAGAAGAGTGTTTTCGAAAAGAGGAGTAGCGACAAAGGGTATTTTTTTCGCGGAAAACGCGCAAACTTGTGTCTTCTTGGGGTTAAATTGGACTAGGTTTAGTCTACCCCAGTCCGAGACTCCACGTAAAAGAGTTTCGACTTCAGACACAAGTTTGTTCCGGTACTCATCGACAACTGCCCGAGAAATACCTGCCCGGCCAGTGTAAAGAGTATCCCCAGTGCTGTCGTCCGCATAGCAATGAATGTTGCTAAGTTGCAACATGTCATTGATATGCAGAAGAAACAGGGTCGGGGACAGAACACAGCCTTGTGGGACCCCAGCATTCACGGGTTTAAGGTCGGAACATGCTCCGTCGACGACGACCTTGATGCTCCGATCGGCTAGAAAGCTGGAGATCCAGTCGCATAATTTCTCAAGAAGCCCGTAGGCTGGTAGCTTCGAGAGCAGTGCTTTGTGCCACACCCGATCGAAAGCTTTCGCTATGTCCAAACTAACCGCTAGTGCCTCCCCCTTGGACTCAATTGCCTCTGCCCATCTATGAGTAAGGTATACTAGAAGGTCACCAGCTGAACGACCACGACGAAAGCCGTACTGATAATCGCTAATCAGCTGGTGGCCCTCTAGATAACTCAAGAGCTGGCCATTAATAATGGATTCCATTATTTTGGAGAACAAGGAGGTTATTGCGATTGGGCGATAGTTGGATGGATCAGTGCGATCGCCTTTTTTAGGGATCGGATGTATCGAAGCGGTCTTCCAGCACTTCGGGACAGTGCCGAGCGAGTACAGGTACCGGAAAAGGCGCGTCAGGACCGGAGCCAACTCAGGAGCACATGTACGCAGCACAATTGGAGGGATACCATCCGGCCCGCTCGACTTATGAATGTCCAAGGAAGATAGTGCTCTGCGAACAGCACGTTGCTGGAATGTGATTTCCGGCATTGAGTTATCACACCGCGAAATCGCCGGTGGTGATCTCCCCCGGTCATCCAAAGTCGAGTTGGACGCAAAGAGACAGCCCAAGAGGTCGGCCTTCTCCTTCGCAGTGTGGGCGAGCGAGTCATCCTCTCTATGCAGCGGTGGTATCGATGGCTGACAAAAATTCCCTTGTACAGCTTTGGCGAGAGACCAGAAGGCTCGGGTCCCAGAAGGGAGTTGGGCCAATCTCTCGCCAAATCTGACGATGTGCTCTGACTTTGCCTTAGCGATTTCCCGTTTGAAGGACCTGGAGGCTGAGTTATATGCTTTTTTATGTTCGCTGGTATTGGCATCACGAGATATCGCCGCCTCCGCCCATGCATTAAAGCATTCTCGCTTTCGACGCGATGCCGCCTTGCAAGAACGCTTAAACCAGGGCTGTGACCTGCCACCGATCGGCACCGCAGAGAATGGAATAAAAAGTTCCATGCCCTGCAGAACCACTTCGGCGACAGAGGCAGCGACGGAATCTAGAGCTTCCGACGAAAAGCACATAGGCCCCCAAGGGTAGGACGCAAAGAAAGACCGCATCCCATCCCAATCTGCTGACCGATAGTGCCAAATACGACGACAACCCGAAAAACGGGGCCGAGGAGGGCGCGTAGTAGGCACAGTACTCCGGACCACATAATGATCCGATGAACCCAATGGCGGGTCAACAGAGACTTGATAGGTCTCCGGATGTGAGGTCAGCAGAAGGTCCAACAAAGAGGGTTTATGACCATCCACATCTGGTATTCGCGTAATCGCAGGGACCATTTGTGACAGGTCGTAAGCTAAAGCAAAGTCGTGAAAGGATCTTCCCGCGTGATCGGTGGTTTCCGAACCGAGCCAATCGGCATGGTGAGCGTTAAAATCGCCAAGTATCACGATTTCAGCGGTAGGAACCCCTTCGAGCAGGGAATCTGTAGCCATTTGGATGTGCTCAATGAGTCGCTCAGTTTCGGTATTTCCGCTATGGGACCTATACAGGCATGCGTAGAATCGCGGATGGTCATCGCAGTCTACGCGCAGCCAGAGGCTAGATAGGTCCCTTCCTTCAAGCGACCCGAGGCGACGAGAACAGATATCCTCTCTGACGTACACGCAAACTCCCGCCCGCGGCACAAATGAATGTTCCAATTTGTACCCCGGGTAGGAGAGGTAGGAAGTATCAGCCGGGAAGGATATCTGAGTCTCAGTAAGGAAGAATAAGGCCGGCTTCGCAGTTTCGAGGTGAAAGTGAACCGCGTTAAGATTAGAGTTGAGCCCCCTAACATTGGTAAAGTCCACTGAGAGCGTGGAAGGGGATGCCTTCGGTAAATTCTTCCGTTTGCCCCGAGATCGAAACTTATAGTTTTTTGAGCAGTTTTTGCCCACCCCAGAATACGAAGGGCAGCCTGTGCATCCACCACCGAATACTGATTGTTCCGATGATGGACGCTCAGAGGGGGATTCTCCACAGCGGAAACGTGTGGTACCCCCCTGGGGTAATCTCTGTTTAAACTGCATCTTCATATTCTGGGGGGGGGGGGAATTGATGGGCTCCGGGAGTCTCACTCACCGCACGAAACGCGAGTACAATAAGATGAACCTATTGCATCACTTCACGCCGGTTTTCTGTGAGACAGTGGTACTGCCCCGGTCGTGCCTGCCCGATTGGCTGAAGCCCGAAAGCAACAGCATGGCACTCCCACTAGGAGAAAAAAAGTGTTAAGTGTAAGGGTTATAAACTATATGAAATTTTCGTGACATTAAAAATAAAAAAGAAACAAGAAAAAAACACGTATTTTAGCATTTTATATGCAAGTAAAGGGCTAACCTACATACAACAGCAACATAACCATCATCCAGGAATTGTAATTTAGATAACAAAAACATTCTGATTCAAAAGACTTATAATCAATATTTATTTTAAATTAATGAAATCCGATATTATTTGCATTTCCAGCCAACTAAATAACACATAAATTTGTATACGGGTTAACATAAATAATCAAAATTATTAACCGTTGTTATCGGTACGAAACATTCGTATTTTTGAATAATTTATCCGTATACTCTAAAACAACTGATAACCAATACGGAATGTCTCCCCAATAAGAATATATAAAATTATTAATTTTACGACGCGGTATGAAAAAGTAAGCGAGGGGTGAATAGCGTTCGGCGTGATGCGGGAGAGGAAACTCTAATTTAAATCAATCAATGATGCACTTTTCGTGACCCGAATCGTCTTAAAGTACAATATACATTCTATAAAAAAATGCTGTTGGTACTGTAAAATATATATTTACGTAAATGTCAACAAATTGATGGACGAGATTTAGTACGTGCCGATCCATTCCACTATAATCGAACAATAGCAACGAATACATCTTTGTACGCTTTTCATCCTGCGGGCGTCAGCCGTCGACGAACAAACAATAATCCACAATATTCGACTCAGGTTCGGTTGTTGCAATAACGCACTTATTTCAATAAAAATAAAGGTGCCAAGT
Organism: Pieris brassicae; assembly: GCF_905147105.1. Classification (NCBI taxonomy): domain Eukaryota; kingdom Metazoa; phylum Arthropoda; class Insecta; order Lepidoptera; family Pieridae; genus Pieris; species Pieris brassicae. The sequence continues at coordinate 5,476,898 of NC_059669.1, forward strand.
GTCGCAACTCGGAATGTGCGCGCTAACCATATTATTATACACGGGACGTGCTGAGGTAGAGGACTGATGTATCGATATCGATTACTTGCCTCCATTGAGACGGGATCTTAATTTAATTTGGATTTCTTTGTCAATGGCAGAATTCTGTCTATATTATATTTTGTTACATAATATAAATATTTGTTTACAAAGACACACACAACAATGATTAAGCAAGTATTATTTTACCGGTAAAAGTTTCGTTAAATACGTTTGTGTTAATAATGTAATAGTTAAATTAAAAATTTAATCAATGTATGATCAATGGCATCGATAATAAGTATTTGTACATCACTAACGCAGAACCCCACTCGTAACCGGCTGTCCCCACTCGACCGCCCGTCAGTGCGTCTCAAGCCGCGGCCATAACACGTTCGTACAACAATGAAGTGCGCGGCATTGTTCGCGCTGCTGGCTTTCGCCAGTGCAGCAGCTGATCCCACAGCTGTTGATTCCATACGATATAAGTTTTTAATTCTCGAGTCGCAATTATGGAAGAACGTGACGGACCCTGAGTGGACGCAGGGCGGCGTGGCTGGGGATATTGAACTAACAAAGGCCTTCGTGAGCTTCGATGAGGATATCGCATCCGTGCCCCGGACTCCACGCCCGCCACTAGACTCATGGCTGTGGATCAAGACCGTCGAGAGGCTTCAGATCATCGACGGTTTTTACAAGAGTTTCTTGGACTTTGTCCATCGGCAAGTGAAGCCCGGTATGGTAGCAGCACCGAGCCGTGAGTGGCTGGATCTAGCAGAGAGCGTTCTAATGGATCCTAGTGCCTCCGTGGCGCAGGCCGTACGCAAGTTGCATGATTTGCTAGAACATGGTGATATGTTCCGCTCCGTATTGCAGGTACATCAAATCAGCTGAAGTATACAAATGAATACACAAATCGTAGTTCAATCTCCGACAATATTATACCTCAACTATAAAGATTTTCATTTTGTGCCTTTATAATGTGACGATAATTAGCATAATTTAGCGACGAGTTAACAAAAACAAAAGCGTAATTCGCAGAAAGTTTAAAATGTCAGTGACCTAGTGTTGAGCATTGCTGTATAGACTCTGGTATTGGGTAATAAAGATTGTAATTATGTCAATCAGTTGGTAGCCAAATTGTCAAGGCGACTTGATAAACAAAATTGAGGCATGTACTAATAATTAGCTTTGCAGAATATATTATTGAAATATAACAATTTATAGATCAATTTTAGTAAATTCATTGTTATGCATTTTATACGTAAAATGATTTATAAAACATATAACGGCTTCGTGTCGAGATTACTAAACATAAACAAAGAAACCTTTTATACCTACGTGACTTACACATAATGTAATGTGATTACTGATTACATAGTTTACTACACAATATCTTTTATAGTAATTACAATATCCTCCCGATTAATAATTAATTATTTATTTAATTTGAAGTTGTTGCATTATTAGGGATAGTTTGATCAGAACGAGTAAGTATACGTAATTTCCAAGAAATATGAAATAATATTTCATTGTAATCTGTTAAAACTAATACTCAAGAAAAAAAAACGGTTTTATTATAAAAAGGTTCTCATTGCATAGTCGACACTTTTGCTACACTAACATCCGTTGACAAATGGCAAACGAATTAATACAACACTTGATAAGTGTTATGTTACCAAGTAACGAGTACTTGTTTTGATGTCATCCGATATTGGACGATTTAATACGAGGCCATAACATATTTAGTTGAAACAATGAACTATATGATTATCATAAGATTAATATCCCTAATTCATTGGCATAATTGCTTCTTGAAACTAAACTAATTCCCTATTTGTAAATTAACACTGATTTCAAAAGTATTCTTTGTAATTACATAATTGTTAAGGACATAATAATTATGGCAGTTATAAAATAACTTAATTTCTTTTCATTGTTTTGATAAGAGTTTTTATTACGAGTTTAATCGTACGATTCTCGATATAGTTAAACTTGAATTTATAAATCTATATTTCGTTTCAGGAGAGACACCCCGAGGTCTGCGAACTCCAGCTTTCCCCACACCAGTTAATTTACGACATGTATAACACCATAGCGCTTACTGAGATCAAAGGTTACGCTATGATGCAGTTTTCTTGGATGCTATTAAGGATTTACGGCAAAGGTATGTTAAGATCTAGCAGCAAATTACTTGGACAATCCTATCTACTCGTGATTTAACAAATTGTACAAAAGAGGCATTAAGTCATTTATAATACATTTTGTTTATTTAGAACTGTGATCGCATTAGCGTTTATAAATGGCGCGAAGTCGACTGAGCTAGGTATTTAACGTCGGGTCGTTGCGTTGTCAAGGTTGTGCAACTCACACGTGCAATTTAATTCGCGGAAGCCTATTCATCTGATCTCATTTTAAAACATACAACATCGTTATCTACGCATTTCTTTTGTTGTTTAATTAATCTCAATAACTCACACGATATAAGAACTACTACTAAATAGAACTTTTAATAAAATTACACAAAAATTTTACACTTAAACCGCTTCACAATCGTGTTAGTTGTACGGGCTAACTGAAATAAATAATATTTCTATAATACGTTTTGAGAAAACCCCACGTTATCACAGTATGAAAATACAATTAAAAAAAAACTTAATACATGAATTAGGTACACCAAGTACAGTTAAGTAGGCATGATCATATGAAGAAATTAAGTTCAATGACACAGTACTTTTGTGATAATAACACATTTGTTAGTCATATTCAAATATTCTTGGAATGAGTTTTGAGAAGGCACAGCGATTATCTGGTATTTTATTAAGAAAATTCCGTTAATTCAGTCGATCGAACTTAAGATAGATTGCTTATTGTTATTTCAGTTAATCAACGCGAGCAATTTCTTTATGACCAACGTGTAATGGAAGCTAATTATGTTGTATAGATTTGGCCATCAGCTTAGTTTAAAACAGTGAAAGCAAAACTTGGTATTCCAACGAATAATTATCAAAGAGTCGGAAATGTAATTTCAGGAAACTTTACACAAGAAGCGAGCTTAACAAGAGAAAGGTATGCGGAGAGGACAGTCCGCACAGCAACAGCAGCAAAAGCAGCGCTCGCAATGGCACAGCGAGACCTTTACCGTTGCGACCCACCACAACACGTCAAAGGTAATAGACACCTAAATTACATTTAGATATAATAAAAATTTAACGAAACCTCTTCGTAGGTTTTACACGATACTGCTACTGTACAGTAAAATTGTTTTATTCCAGGAGAAACATACGAGGAAGTTACGCGACTATTACAAGGGTACATAGAAAACGAGGTGGACATGAACCCGGATATGACGTGCAAAGAAAACTGTGCCTACTACACAGTCTCTAAAAACTACGGCTGTTTCAAGGACATGTATTGTGCTAGTCAACCCACCTGCAAGGGACGTATAATAAACTGCCAATATGTTGACTCCGATATGTGGGTCTGCCCGGCGGTATGTTTGACTTATGCGCCTTACGATACATTACATACTATAAGATTTTTACTAAACTTAAAAGGCATACAAATACGACAATTTCGTTTCAGGCTGCAACAAGCACAAGACGTTATGAATGGATAGAATATGAAAACGAACGCAAACTGGGCCGAATGGGATATTGTAAGAGAGGAACCACAAAGGTACGAAATGTATAATATAATGAACTTTAAGCTTTATCATAATTGGAAACCCACAAGGTCAATCGCGTCATTACGCGTAAGAGCTAACTGGAGTGTTCTCAGGTGGACTCGTGGTGGCGCTGGCTTTTTTGGCACTGTTCCTACTGCATGTGCCTTTGCGACGAGCCGGGCCCTAAGTCAGACCGCTACTTCAGTCTGTGGGATGCCACCTCTGACGTCAAAAATAATAAGTTAGTCCCATTTATATTGGGACACTCGCACACACCCAACAACTACCGTAGTCAGTTGGGGGCATGTTATGTCATAGGTAGAATCGAAGAGATACAAATAATACTTGTTTTATTTCAAAGGTTGACTCATGGTGGAGGATACCATTCCACTGCTCCTACTGTTTCTGCCTTTGCGAAGACGAGATGTCAATTGCTGAACGCACGTTCAGTATGCGTGAAGCGACATCTAACATCGATTTAAACAAGTCAGTTGCTACAATTCGGATGGGTCGTAGGGGGTTTTAACACTTTACTCGTTACTTCATAATATTGGGTCGCTTTAACACGCTTTTTTCTTGTAGAATTCTAATATTACTTCGTTCTGGGAAATCTTTGTAGATAACAGCATTGGTGCGCGGGTGTCCTATTACGTTATTTGCGAGAAAAGCAGTTATTATAGCGAGTTCAATTTACAGAGTGGTAACGGGACTACGGCTGGTGAAGCACGGGCGGGTCTTTCACCTGCAGGTTAGTGAGGGCCGACTGGGAGAGCGTGCCGCGGTGACTCCCGGTGGCTGGGTTCCGTTCAATAAGTTTGACATCGACGATCCTGAGGTTAGGGAGAATATCGACTACCACACACTCAGCTACGAAAGCCGCGCAATCGATCTGGACGAACTGGATTCACCGTTCGGGCACATTATGACTGGCGTCAGGTAAACTTTTACTGCTACAGACCAGCAAAGCAGCCATAAAAATTCTACCAATCGAACTTTTCGTTACGTCTTTGATTTTTCAGATTCCGTATGATTGGAGCTCACTTGCACTTTGAGATTCGCTCGACGCCATTTAATTACACAACGGGCCGACTGGCACCCGAACGGAGTCAGTGGATCAGCAACGATAACACCGACGGAACTGAACGTCCGAGGCAAGTATCCAGGATTATAGGACAAATCCTTATTGTTTTGCAACATTTGTTAATTGAAAAACAATGATTCAACTATTTCCAGATCCCAATTGCGCCTGATTAATCCAGATATCCCAATATACAGCAACAGCCCGTTGCCCGTGGACTCTAAACATGACCAATACATTGAATTCACGAACAGTGATTTCGACGCAGACGCAGCACAGAGTACGGTTCCATTCATAGACATACAGCCAGTGGAGCCCTTGAAAGGTATTTTCTTCACAATTATTTAATTACTGATTTCATAAATGGTCGAGTAATTATTATGACTTTTGATGCAGGTGCGTCGTTAATAAGCGGCGCTGGACTGATCCACCGTGGCACCCGCGGCTCGGGCGGGTTCATCGCACCCAAACTGTTCACGTACGACTACTCTCGGCACGTCAAGGCTGAGCTGCCACCAGACTCAGAAGACGGGGAGTCACCCGACTTCATGCCGGTCGCGGCTTACTAGTCTAATCGTAGCATATAATATACTCAATGTAAATTAAGTTCAATTTAATAAACGTTTGTAAGTTATTAGACTTATTTTTGTTATTTTATTTCATCAGAATTAATGTAAACAATTGATTGTTAGCTGTTGTTACCCAAGTTCTATTTTTTTTTTGTAAATGTATATAAAATATTTGTGTGATATTATTTAAGGCCTTATCCCGGCACGCATTGCTGTGTCAGTGTCTCGGTACGCAATGGAGAGCTGGAGCGCTGAGGCGCGCCTGCCCGTAATAACAATTAGTTATGTAATTTTTTTTTTTGAAATGGATAAAATATGAATGGATATATATGGCTTGCGATAAAATATGTCGTGTATATTTCAAAATCATTTTCTTTATACATTTTCGTCATAAAATGCAAAGTCAAAAATTGGCTATGTTTGGATTATTTTCAAACGAGTTATTTAAATCGTGTATCGATCAAAATGGATACATAAACTACTCAACTCCACCATATATTTTTCCATTCGCCATACTTCAAGAAACGATGACAAAAAATGGAAAGAAACAATGTACTTATTTGGAGTTGTGCGACCGTATCGGCCCTTAAGTAGTATTTATAATCTGTGAGAGATTATATTAAGCTATTATTAATTGTCTTTGTTTACTGGACTGTTTATTGACAAAAGTAAATTATATTTCTATTTATCCACCAGGCGCGTCGCGTAATGATTATTAATATTGCGATTAAACCGTATTTCATCGACAGCAACGATTTTTTTTTAAATCTATGGATTCAAGGACGTTATTTCATCGACAGCAACGTTTTTTTTTAAATCTATGGATTCAAGGACGTCAAACAATTTTCAATCTAGTTTCAAGGGTTTTCAAACCACTTTTTCTATATTAAGTTTGATAGATTTGACAGCGCTCATGACGAGACTGTGACTTGAGATACGAATTAGAATATGTTACCTATTAAGAAAAACACTTTTTGAACTGATTAAAGCCATGTATTATTATTAAACACTTATAATAATTATTTACATAATTTTAAATTTAGAATTATTTTAAAGTCACCGTGGCTATGCACGCTGAAAAGCACGCGAAACGTGGAATTTTTTTTTTGAATTATGTAAATAATTATAAGTTTTTAATAATAATGCATAGCTTTAATAGGTTCAAAAAGTGTTTTTCTCAATGTGTAAAAGCTATTTTAACAAAAGACAATATGTTACCTATGCTTGGCGGTGCGCGTTGGCTATAAAAAGGTAAGAATCATACAGTTTAAGAGCACTGACCTGTACTCTAAGTGGGTGGTGCGCTAGCAGGGCGAGCTGGTCGGCCGGCGGCAGCAGATCGGCGGCGCGCACTCGCATCTCGCGTACGGCGGCGCAGAGGAAAGCGGCGAGGTAGCGATGCAGCGGGAAGTGGAATGATGCGTGCAGGGCGTGAGCTCTGGGCGCGGGAGGCCGCGACGCCGAGACACCCACGGCCGTCAGCCAGGCGCCCAAGTGCGTCAGGGCCGCCCGGACTATGCGCGCGGCCAGCGGTGCGTGCTCGGGCGCATGCAGGTGCGACACCACGCTCCACATGGGATAGGCGGCCGCCTCCAGCTCGCACGAGAAGGCCGCGTAGTAGGAGGACGGTTCGAACTCAATGTGGCCCATGGTTTCGCGCACGTTCACGTTCATGCCCTGCAGCGTGGCGAGGAAGTCGAACCACATGTCGACCAGCGCGTCGTCCTGCAGGAATAGCAGAGCCACGGAGCGGTGCGACAGCACGTTGTTGAAGTCCGACACGAGCGGCCAGTAGCAGTGCTCCTTCATGAGCCGCTCGGTGCAGTCGATGACCCGGTGGCGGTTGGAGGCCGGCTCGTGCAACGAGTTGCGCACTAGGATCCGACCCATCATCAGACGCAGCGATAGCACCATCACGTGCAGCAGATGCAGCTGGTGCACACAGTGGAGCGCTAGCGCCTCGTTGGAGAACAACTGCACGGACATATGGACCACGCGGTTGGATAGCGTATCGGGATCCGCAGCACCCTCCAGCACTAGTGGAATGCGGGCGTAATGCAGCACGAACGTACGCGTCAAGTTTTCCTGCGAATACACACGCTTAGTTATATTACTCATTCATCATTATGATTAAGTCATTACTGCCGAATAATACTAATCCCCTTTTTTCACATTAATATTTATTCCTTACAAGTCCTACAACTATTTACGGCGACAAAGCATAAAAATAAAAAATCATTAGCGCTACAACCTTTTTTATGTCAGGGCCTCAGATGTCTGAATAGGTTTCATGATCATTCTCATTTGTTTCTCTTCTCTGTTTTCCTTCACCGTACGAGAATGTTAAATGCGCACATAGAAAGAAAGTCGATTGGTGCACAGCCGGGGATCGAACCTACGACCTCAGTGTTGAGAGTCGCACGCTGAAGCCGCTAGGCCAACACTGCTCGGTGACAGATCATAACTATAACAATATTGCATGTACCTTATAATCCTGGTCGGGCAGCATGTTAAGCAGCAGACAGACCACGTTCTGTGGGAACTCGTACTTAAACGTCCAAAATATAAACTCTTCTAGTAACGTTTTGTGCTGAAGACGCGGCGCTAGCGCCGGTAAATGTCGAAATCTGTAATTATATTTCTTTAAATTATTTCACTCGTGGATTTACAATTAATTACAAATTTATTAAAAATTAAACTAGATATTTCAAATGTACATCACATAAAATTTACTACAAGCTATTGGATTGTACATTACATAACTGTTTCCATTCAATTCCACAATTTTTTTATAATCCTTTTACGATAAGTCTTCGAATTGACCATAAAGTAAATAAAAATTATACATACTCGTCAGGCGGATCTGGGGCAGGAAAGCTCTCTAATGCCCGTTCGTACATGCGGTTTGAGTCTGCCATGTAGCGTCCATACTCAGTCTCTGGAAAAGGACCCTCCACCAGGTTGCGGTACATCTAGAAATAGATTTAAACAAGGTTATACGAACATTATCTGCGCATTGACCACTGACCCATAACAAAAAAAATATTAAGAGTTTATGCCCCGTAAACCCACGGTCAAATTTCAAACACGACTGTTTCATTTATTAATTTTTTATATGAAGACACTGTATATATGCAATAAATCTTTAGCTAATGAAGTTGCATTGAAGAATTACAGTCGTATTGAAGACTGATGCTCTGCTTAGTGGCTAAGATATTTGAGTATGAAAAATTAAGGCTGTTGCAATATCCAAGGTATGTTATACTTTGTATTCCAACCAATATTTAGTTTCTGAGCTAGAATGTTAGACTAATATTTTAGTCAAAGTAATGGAAAAGAAATATGCCTGATCTTCATTTATTGGTTTTATATATAAACAGGAACCAATCAATAAAAAAATTGGTTGATTGATCTGCAAAGTTATTTTCTATGTTTTATCTGTATTATCCAGGTCACAGTTAGTCTTTGATAAAGCCGACGACTAGTTTACGATCTGAACTTAGAGTAATACCTGTGGGTTGATTAGCGCCTTCGTCATAGCGGAACGCATAAGGTCTCCCATATTATTGAACTCCATCAACATCTGTACGTAGCCCTCGCACTCTTGTACCGCAACACGATAGTTGTCTGAACTGCCGCCATCACTGTTCTCCCTGAAGTGTTGTAGAAGACGCAGTATGAGACGCGGCATCATGGCTTCCGCGACACAAAGTAATTCCGCCGGCGCAGAACCCGGTCGAGGACATTTATTTCCGTGATTGCTGCAGAACCTGAAATTATAGACTCATGACTTTTCTATACTATATTGCATGTAGATTTAAAGAATATTAACAAATTATAAGAATCCCGAGAATATTGTCAGTTTTCCCAAACAGATTTTAAATATGTATTTGACATACATTTTACACAAAGGACACAAGCGCAACATATTTAGGGAGGCATAGAAAGATATTGTATTTTGGTTTGTTAATTTTAATCAAACGAAAAATTCTCATTTGCCTATTGTATATAATCATTATTTCATTGTAGAATCCGTGTACCGCCTACAGCATACAGTGGGCTAACTTAATGTCAGCGTAATCAACATTAGTGTAGGTCACGTTTATATCAGCTGTTAGACACGACATTAATAACATAAAAGCCCCGATCTACAGCTGTGAGTTATGTCGCGGTTATAAAGGTGACTTGTACGTCTGAAAATAAAACATTCTAGTTGATAAACGTTTAATCTACCCCTGCAATTTAAAATGAAAACATAAATTATTATTATTTGTACCGTACCAATTGTAAAGGTCAGTAAGTATTAAATGAACAAAAAGTTGTATTCGCTTAATTCAAGGAGTTTGTACCTAACTGCAATAATCTTACGCACATACTGAATTCACTTTATAATTTTATTCTATTTTATAAATGGACACTTTTGATAGGTTACCGCGGTAACTTCCGAACTTGTTAAACGTAATATAATAGTAGTGTTTGTATCAAAAGGGTTAAACTAAAAAAATCACTTGAAGTGAAAAATAAAATAGCGACTGCTCAACACTTTTCAAAATTATTTTGTATGGACACGTACGTGATGTATATTCTAAGTGTTACATCCCTAAATGTAAGGTGTAACGTTGACGGGGTTATTTAATAATTAAACAATTTAGATATAGGAAGATGATCGCAACTCAACAACAGTTAGTCTGCGATTGGTATTTGGTAGACAGCGGCTGCCTAAATGTAATTAGGAAAAAAATATTCTTAAATTATTATGTTTCTTTTTTAAAAATGCCTATTAAACGAAATCAAATCAGTGCAATAGTCTTACCTACTATTATAGAACTTAATCGGTGTCTCGTATTTGCCAGATGTTATGACGCTTGTTGTATGGGGTAGAGGGCGAAGGCCGAGGTTAAGGCAAGCATAACGGTTACACATTGTTTGACCGCCGGTGACACCGCACGTAGTAACGGTTATAACTAGTAATTAGGACATGCCAAGGCATATCAGGGGCCTGCGGCATTTTGCGAGAAACGTGACACTACACGCACGTTGTAAAAAGATTTAACTACCACAACACTGTTTCCTATGATAAAGAGAAAATCATTTGACAAAAGCAAAACTCCAACTGTTGGCCTAATGGCTACGGCGTGCGACAATCATCCCTGATGTCGTATGTTCAATAGGCTTTCTGTCTAGGTTCGCAGTAAATACTCGCTTAAGTGCATAGGAAAACATCTTGAGCGAGCGGGCGTGTATCAAATCTAAAAATATGACATGTGTCAGAAGGATAAACACCCACTTGTCTACGAATTAAACAAATTAGTATGCTAATAACAATTATATCGAAAATTATTTACGTTACTGTTTTCAAATACGAATATTATGTCATATATTGCTAAACCTAAAATCGTATAGATCTGGATGTAAATAATATAAGATAATAATAACAACTCATATTATGGAGGTATTAAAAGATCATTAGATACGCGAGAGATGTTGTGGTTCACAGTTTCACATAGATCAAGCTCATTGCTATCTATATCCTGCTGCAGGTAACTAACTATTAAATTTTATATTTAATTATAGTAATAACCTAAACATTTTACAAGAGAAATTGCATCTATTTAGAAAGATCTCGACGAGACTTTAAATTGTTGTATTAAAAATTAAAAATTTATAAATTCTTATGAAATGGTAAATATATTTTATCCAATTTATTTTTTGTTTGAAGTGGATTCGGGAACTGTTTTGCCATAACATAATTTGTTTAGTTCGAAATTTTAAATTTTAAAACGTGTGTTCGGTCCGCTAGTTTAGTAAAAATACTTGCTATTATAAGCCTATGACATCATTAGCGCGACGTAATATTATGGTACAAGTTATTTTTCCAGTGACCGCGATGTCCCTAGACGGACTCGCGTAGGCCACGATTACCTCAGGGCTTGATTTACCCACGCTACATATTCAGTGAAACATAGTATCCACCAAAGGTTGCACTATATCCACTACAAACACAATTAATAGGCTCTTAATGAAAAGTCATCCTATCTACAACAATTCAACAACATAGTACATAACACACTATTATATACTTTATGTGACGATGTATAAATATTACGGAGTACATGTAAACAGCCGATTTAAGAGATCCGGAGATCTGATCCTTTATATATGACTCACCTCGTATTAAGTAGTTACAATGTATAATTATATTAGGTGTTATTTCCTTTATTATTCCCTCCTGTAATAATATATCCTAGTAAACACTAGTAAAAGTAAATACGAGTTTCATTTACTGAGCGAACAATAATTGGTTCGGGTTGAAAGACCCAAATGTACAAAAGGCCTATTTGCCTTTAAATAGTGACAAAGACGTAGAAATTGAATCTCGTTATGGATCTATAGATACTGACCCGTCCTCCTTCATAACAGAATTGTCTCCGCAGTCGCAAGCTCCACCAGCCTGAGAAAGGAACATGTTGAAGTCGTGGGTAGAGTGATCTCCGCGATGGAAGCACTCTCGGCATATGGACATGCACGGCGATATACCGCACGTTCGGCACCGGTACGCCACCACCCGGGGAATCCACACCAGTCCGCATTTGTCATGCTTGTCGTAACTACGCACTGTAATAGACATAAAAGTTTATAATATTGACCTTATTATCTGATATACATAAATTAATATACGTTGTTTTATTAATTACAGTTATAGTTGTTTATGACATCCGTCAAAGACTCGGTTTTATAAGGTAAAATCACGAGTTATAAATAGTGCCTTTAGGTTTTGATTATAAATTATGAAAATTTAATTGAATTTATTAAAATCTGCAACATTATTATTATTTTGCTACTACCTAGTCAAAATGACATTTGTTTCTCTGGGGTTCTCACAGCTATATCTTTTGTTCGTATAAAATAAAAATATGCAGCGCATACCCATAACTAATATAGTAATAAATAATCTATAGGTGCGTAAATCTACAAAAGTACATGCTGATACCACAAATAAGAATTTTCGCATTGGCTTCAAAAACCAATATTAATTTATACAAATATAAACTAATCAGGTAAGTCACGTAGGATTTTTCTTATAAGGGATAGGTTCGAGCCAGAACTAATATTCCATTATGCAACAGTAAATGGAGGAGTTATTAATGAGTAAGTTGAGCGTAATTAATTATAGGTAGCGTGCGCAGTCGTCACAAACATCGCTCGTGCAATGCCCCGTGCGCAGTGACACCTTTATTCCCAGCTTTAAACTATAGCTATCTGTCCTATTGTGTTTCGAGGATACATCAGGCACATTGCCAATCTATCTGATTCGATTTGAACTGTTTAGAGCTTATTAGAAAAGAGTTTTCATTCTTAAAAGTATTTGCGCAATGATTTGTCTATTTCAAATGGGTTGGTGAAAATGTATTTAACCATGGGGAAAACCAAGTAGGGTAGACAACGTTAGCATGACTCACGTAATAATAATTGGTAGTAGTGAAATCAATGATCCAAAAAGCATCGTATATATTGTATTATACGATAAAATTTGGCATAAACCCCGAAATATCAATAACTCTTATGTAGCAGTAATAAAGATAGAGTAGGTTTTAGTGTATTTACCAGAATATAGTTTAGTTGAGTATATAGAAAATACCACTTATTAAACAGAACAAGATAATAATATACTAATTATAAGATTGAAAACTAAGGTTTCTTTGTTTTATATTACACGCCTTGATCTGTCTTTAGTCTACATTCTAATAATTACCAGGTCTATGCCATTACGTACACAGCTCACTGTACTTTCAACTTGAGTCGGTTTACCACGTGAAATAAAACGTAATAATGCACTAATCGTACTTTCTTGCGGTGCAGTAATAATTGACAAAAGCAGTACGCGTTGAATTAATCAACGATTAAGAAATAGTCAATTATATAGAAGCGGGGAAAATGATGTGTATTCTTGGAACGGGTTGCATCGCACAGGGGAGGGAGGCACGTGGCCATCAGCTGGCCAGGGTCAACGCACGACGGAAAACTGCGCAAGTCAACGTACGCCCGGCTTTCAGACCGATCCCAGCCGGTTACCAAAATGCTGAGGACACAGATAACTTCGATGTGGAAGACCATTAAATCTAATATTTTTGTAAATAATTTTGATTCTAGTATTGTCTTTTGTTGACATAGCTGTTACACATTAAGAAAAACACTTTTTGAACGGATTGACGCTATGTATTATTATTAAAAACTTATAATTATTTACACAATTCTAATTTTTTTTCCGACGTTTCGCGTGCTTTTCGCTTAATTTTGATTCTGTTTAGAAGGTCTTTGTTGTAATTTTGTTTTGTTTTCTCTAAACGTTAATAATAACGTTTAGAGAACGTACGAACGCACAATAATGTGCATCATCAAAATCACTCTTTTGCTTAAAATTGGTTATAATATTTTTATGAAGCTTAAAATTTTAGTTAAGAATTGTGTAGCATTTTCTTTATATCTTTGTGTATTGTATGGATTTCTCGGCTCAGTTCAAGCCAGTGGACCGTCACGTTTTAATCGAACAGATTAACCACAGAAATGTGCACTTAATAATATATCTATGAAGTAAGATCCTATATAAGTTCTTTCCGGCAATAAATAATGTGCATAATTTTTTTTGCGACAAACGTGCACATTAATTTATTATCCTTAGTAAGCATAAATATCAGGTATCTGCTATATACAAGCTTTCTTGTCTCCTTGCCGAAATATGTGAACCATATAGTAAAAACCATGAACGACAGGTAAAAAAGACTAAAGAGTTAGACTATCTAATATATCATACGTAAATTTCATTCCAAAGCTGGAGTAACTAAAACACTATGTTTACATAGTTTTACCTAATTTTTAATTGGATGATATATAAACCTAAAAGAGTCACACCGGCAATATAAGACAACCTGTGACATTTAGGTCAAGCGCAGCAAGGGCGATGACATTGACGAAGCACTAAGCCAGAGACAGGTGGCAAAAAACACACCACACGTCACGGCAACGATCTCTTAGGACCTAATAAGTGGTTATATCAAGTGCATACAACCGATACAAATATATTTGATGAAAGTTAGGATGGCGGAATGTATATGATTTAGATCTCAAATAACCTGAGGGAAATGATACGACCACGTCGTGGATTTAGAATTTGCACTCTTCATCTGTACTAGATACATAAATGTTTATAACGATTGTTTTATCACTATAATGCTAATCATAATGCAAGAATAATAAGGTTTCAAAGCAAAAAAGATGCATTTTTATTTTTTTGGGCCTGCTGAATGATGCACGTTACAGAGGGCGACAAGGTCACTCCACATCTGGTGAGCGACATTGTCTCAGCAAAAATGGCAAATAAAATCACTAATCTGACATGTCCTGATTACCATCCCGGCTTTAGGAAGGCAAACATATGTGTGTGTAATAATTTGTGCGTTAGATATATTTTTTAATTCCTGCATTAGTTATCAATAACAGAGCTTTAAATCTTCCTTGGACATCAAGATATACTTGTTGATCGATGATTTTTTTTTAAAATATTAGGATATAAAATAATTTCTTTTTACGTGACTGTCACAATTCTGACCTTAGATTATTGTTTTTTCTGAAAGCTAAATGCACAGGTCACATTACAATATTTATTTCCATGCCATGATAGATAAAGATATATCTTTAGAATACTTATTAGATTTTATTGAAGCAGTGTGAGGTTGTATGTTTAACTGCTTTAAAGTTATGGGATATGATGCAATCTCAAGTCAAGATTGTTAATTCGAGATCTCGGAATCCTAGATATTTAGGAGTGATTTTGGAATAGCTTAAGAAGCGAATAGTATCGAGAAGACTGTTTCATAAGCAACATCTTATGTCAGTCGCTCTCAACTCAACACTGGTTGGCACTAAAAGGCCGGCAACGCATTCGCGAGACCTCTGGCATTGATATTGTCCATGGGCGGCAGTATCACTTCATCAGGTGAGCTTCCTGTCCGTTTACACCCTGTTTTAAAAAAAAACTAGCTAGATTCATCTCTTTTTTTATAACTGACTCCAGTCTATCTTATCTCCCAAAAACACGGGAAGGACTTTTAGCTGCTCTCAGAGTCTCTTATTCTTCTCGAAGAGTCGTGTTGGTTTTTAATGCAGCAACAAGGAAAATCCTCCGCAATAATTGATAAAGCCAATTTATCTGGAGCCGTTTTCTGTTGGTGGTAATCTTATTAAAAAGCAGTGGAGGCGTTTAATAATTTTTTTTCGTACGATTGATATATTTTCTAGGCAAATGGAAAATTCCGTCGCGTTTGAACTGGTCCGAGTCATCTTTACAATTACAGGGATTTTCACATTTGGTGTGGTTGCATATATTCGACGCTCAGAGATACGCTTGTTCGTCGAAGAATTAACGTTTCTGATACTACAGACACTTAATCTTGTTAATTCTAGGAGATCTCGTCATGTTAAGCTTCGGCATTGATGTCGAGAAATGGCACGAAATCTTGCGGGTTCGGAATCTCGCTGAGATCTGGATTGCATTGCTTAGTCATGCCCTAACATAGCATCAATTATTTTTTCTTTCTATTATCTCTCATTGATACTTGCACTAACCTAACTCAAAAGTCTCTGATTTGTGTCAAATACAGAAAGTCGACTAACTACTTGGTAGTATATAAACAAAACAGACAGCAATCTATCTGCCAATATATCTTACTTATAAGTGTAAGTAACTCTCAAATAAATAAAATTAGTGATGAGGTGAGTATATACAGCTAATATATCAGAGTTTCTGGGTTTGATAACAAAGCAAACAATATCATTTTTGTTGTGTTATTGATGCTGTAAGAGAGCTTCCCAGGACCAATCAGGCTGGTTTATTATGCTGGATGTATTCTGTCCTATCTGAGAGATAACACACCTTAAGTTGAGTAAGTTATTGTCTCTGTGCTTCTTGATAATATGTATCCTTCTTTACAAATTTATCAGCAACAGTCACACATGTATCACAAGAAATCATTATTAAATATTAATTAAGTAAAATAAAGTATTATTAAATATAATACTTTATTTTACTAGGTATTATTCACCTAACAAAATGTATCATAAAGTAT
This sequence comes from Pieris brassicae, assembly GCF_905147105.1. Lineage (NCBI taxonomy): Eukaryota > Metazoa > Arthropoda > Insecta > Lepidoptera > Pieridae > Pieris > Pieris brassicae. The sequence goes on from NC_059669.1 coordinate 5,493,353, forward strand.
CAAAGGTGGACTATTTTCCTTCATTAAATTGTTTTGAAAGAAAAAAAAATAGTGAAATGTCTTCCTTTCTTTAGTTCCAATTAAAATACATTTTATTTAAAAATTTAAAGAATTGACATAATACACTCGCATATTTTTTCCAAATAATAAAAGTAAATTTGATACCTAAAACATAATGTCCACCTTTATTGTCATAGTTTATATTTGTAAACCTAAAATTAGCTCTCCTACTCCAATATCTATTTATTAAATGTTTATTTTACTTTTACCATGAATCCTATGATTACCTCTTAATTATTAAAAAATGTAATTGATACAGAGAGTTATTTGTGTTAAAAAAGTAACCATTTGTTCCATAATCAGAGAATAAAAAATTCATAAAGCATTCAATTAAAGATCATTAATCAAAACAAATGAGATATATTTATAAGAAACAAATCACATTCCTGTAACATAAATACATGGATTATGAGACTACTTAGTAAATAAGGGCCCACACAAGTATATAACACTCATTGCATTTATATATTCAATATGGTATCAATTGAGGTAGAACATAATATTCACAGCAAGTAATTATCAAAATTATTTTAGAAACAGACAAATTAAAAAGATATAAGGCAAATTTATTTGGTATATATGAACATAGAATATTTGTATTCCTAAGTTTTGAGTCATTAATAAGTTTCTTGTTAACTTACCAACTGCAGAAAATTCGTCTGGCGTCCTGCCCCCAGCTAGCAGCCACCTGCACCAATCGATGGTTTCCCATTCATCGATGGCCTTGCTGGGATTAAGAAGCACATCCAGCAAAGGGCCTAAATGTTGAGGTGAACCGCTAGCGCAATCCGCATGGATATATGCAGCTGCCCCTCTTTTGCCCTTCTTCATTAATACTTGCACAGTGGAGTTAGACATTATGTGTGCACACTTTTCACTGAATTTCACAAAAAATCATTAGTATTACACATAGGTCACTTTATAATTCGGTCACTCACGGAAGAAACACCATTTCCAGTTTTACATAAGGCAATGAACTGCGGCTCAAAACGCATTCGCGGTCAGACATGGTCGTAGTGTATATAATTCAAAAGCAATGGATTCACAATTATGATTAACATAACACATTATTTTTAGAATTGGAAGTTAAACTAAGACAAATTCAATGTGATTTATGATTCTCGGTTAAAAAATAAAAAATTACATTAAATTTTATGACTGGCGAATCCAGAAACAACTAAAATCTTGAAAAGTCATTTGGATTTTGGGTTGCTATAACAAAAAAGCAACCTACCACAGAGATACTTCTCTTATATATTTAAGTCCATCAAATTGCTAAAGGTTCTGGTTAGCCTTAAAATAAATCATAAAATCTTCCAAAGAAGTTTTTAAATAGTTATATCGTTATCGGTTAGGGATTACCAGTTCACCAGATCACAATGAGTATTTAGTAGTCATTGAATGGTTTATAAATTATCTATTAGAAATCTTTGTACGAGGTCCATATACATAAGCCGAAAAGGGGGTGTCTAGTAGACAATAACAAATAACTTTGTATGTACATATGTGTTGTTACTGAGTTGAGAGGCAAATTAAGGGCTTTCGTGTAAAAAGAACTTCAAAATTCGTATTTATTTAACATGTTGAGGTTAACATTATTTAACAATCGACTCCACGTATGGAAGCCACGTTTTTTCTTTGTGATAAACAAAAAAATAATAATCATTGTATGATTATTTTAACGTGAAAACTTATATTGCATGGTTAAAGTTTAGACACAGTATAATGCTTCCTATCTCATTTTCTCCTACGTTAAAACTTATAAATTTATGTGTATGTCTCTTTTTCCTGTCGCGTTTTCGTTTCATTGACTTTCAAACTATAATTATTTAAGTTTTTATCCAAATTAATAATTGGTATTAAACTTAAAAATGAATATTACATTCGTCTCATTATCTTAAAACCAAAATTTTTGAAGGTTCCACTTCTACCACGTGTGAATTACACACATGTTTTTTTTTGTTATAAATAAGTAACAAATATAATGATTAAAATGTTACTATTTGATGTGATTTTTAAATAGCTTTGGTGAAAATAGGATCGAGTGCATGTAATATTTCGATGGTTAAAAGTAAAAAATGATTCATGATCCAATACAATCTTCTAGGACAATATGTATGAGTCACTTTGTATGACTTCGGTATTTGTCATATATACCAATCATCATAATCCAATATCGATGTTGATGTAGTTTCAAAGTCCGGTAAGACTTTGAAACGACATATAGGGTAATATCACTTTTAGCACTAACTCTATTTTGACATCCAGGAGTCATTTCTGAAACTTACTCTCATTAAGTCACTAGTATTATAAAACAATTACCATAGATAATAATGCAGATAATTGCCAAATCTTTCTAGTTTGTGACTACAGACAAACCTTACATTATTTATGTACAATCTGTGATCTATATTAATCATATATCTATATCAATTATCTGTCCTTGAAAGTTAAAACGCAAAAGTAGTAAACATAGTAATTCTTTAAAAAATGTTTAACTTGTGATTTAGAAGTTAGAACAGTAATTACTACTTAAAAATCAGATGTGTTTTTAATTAAACTGCTAACTATAAAAAAATTAACCAGCGTGGAAGTGAACATAGAATAAATATGGCAGGCGAAAACAAGGTTATGTTTCATGAAATGGAATTAGATGATCGCTTACTTAAGGTACGATAAATACATACCTTTTTCATTAAGTACAATAAATTAAACAACTCGAAATAACCTTTTAATTTCGAATATGACAATATCAAGCACATTTAATTTTTACATAAGGCAAAACGCCACAACGTGTGTTATTAGCCACTAGCCAGTTGACGAAGGGAGCGCCGCTGGCTAGGTAGCTGCTTTGGTAGGATATATGGTCCATAGTTTTAGTGCATAAGTACTTTATTTCTATTACATCTTGAATCAAATTCCAGGTGTTTTAAAGCTTTAAGTCGATATGTTTCAATTTGACCTTACCTTACCATTTTGACTTAACTTAAATAGTGCTTGGTTATTACTTAGGTTATCAATCATCACATTTCATGTCTGCATCTGCCATAACATGCAAGTCATCCATAATCTTTTAGTTAACTTGACACTTTGTTTCGTTTAAGTACTTGTTGCGCTTTTGAGATGCTGTTCTCTGTAACAGTTGCTAAATAAAGACAAATAACTTATGGCAAACAGTAGGTCTGATCTTGTTGCTAATGTTTTAATTATAATTTTTTTTTATAAGGGAGCTAACTCTTCTCACAATTTTCTGACACTTCAAGGGGTGTAGATGATATTTTAGCTACTTATTAAAAAAAAATAAGTTGTCTTGTGTAGTCCATACCAAGCAGTAGTTTCAGTCTTCCTTATGTAGTTCTTTTATTAATACTGTAAAGACAGTTTTTACTCCTCTTTACACACATGTGTTTACAAGGATTGGTTTAAGATGCCTTAAATCCTATTGATTTTAATTAAGCAACTAATTTACAGTACCCTTGCTTGCTTAAGTCCATGTATTGATTTTAAAAGAATATGTATTTTATTTCCTTTTATACTGTTTATGTAATTTACTATAATTTTTCATTATGTATAATCTGTTTTCATTTTGTTTTCTTTCTACCATAATAAGTTTCAATATAATTTGGAAATTTCATGTATTTTTTTCTAAATTTTTTCTGTCTATGTAGTATATGTCCATCTCTCCTTTATCCAACCATTTAATGTATTTTTTACACTTTTTGTTAGTAAGCTTTGTCAATTTTCAACATACTTTGTTACATTATCACTTCCTTTATTTGTTGAGATTCTAAATGAGAGCAGATTAGTTGTTAAGTCTGGAACTTGTATGTGATGTCATTTAGTATAATCCATTGCACAGAAGCAAGATTTACAAAACAAAATTTAAAATATATTAAATGAATATGTCACAGCCTTCCACTTCAAACAGAGGAACACCAAAAATTTTAAAAGTATCATTGTGTCCAAGACACTGCTGCCAATTATAGAAGCTAATAGGCAGACAATTTAGCTCAATCCTGAGCACAAGAAATTATCTTGTCCATCCTTGATAATTTTCATGTAACTTTGGTAGATTGATAGAACTTTTGTATATAGAGAGAACTCTTCTGGGGTGGCAATGGAGATAGATCAAGGTGCAACCTACACAGTGAGAGATGAAGCGAGAAGGTTAATAACATTAGGAAACTATCTCCTAAGTATTACTTCCCTTGTCACAATGTGTAGAGGCACAAGTTTAGAGAGGTACAGACCAATAGACATAGTTTTACGTCAATAACATAGCGAAATGGTTGACACTGAGCAAAGAAATGGATTGAGAAAGCACAAGAACGTTGATCACGCCGACAAAGATAACTGTTATAGGTCAACAGGCCCATATATAGATATGTTTGAAGCTTATCCTATGCGAGTAAACAAACTAAGGTTGGGTCATGATAAAATTTCTTTTTCCGAGTCTATAGTGTTCATAGAAACTTCCCGGTCTCCAAGTATGGCGTATCAGGTGCTCACCATATACTAATAAAAGCTTCTTCTGAAAGAAGGTCTTCAATAGTCCAAAGGGAAGAAATACGCATCAGTTGTTGCCATTTAACCACCATAACATTACCTCTATCGACATGGACATCACAATAACAAAAACCACACTCTATTACAATGTTTATAAACATTACATTTATTTACAGTAATCGACTCGTAAGACAATATTTTTACTTCGAATATGACAATGTAAAGCACATTAATTTGAATATACATATAGACAACAGAATTATGCCAAAAAGGTCGCAAGCAATGTGCCAGCAACCAACACCTATTTTACGAAATTAATATGAATACTAGTATCATGAATTCTAACTTATAATGGAAGGCTAACATGTTTACCATGGTACAAAAACTCTATGTGGACTCTTGTTTCTCGATTAGTATCTTGGTAAATAAAGCAATAACATCAGAAAAGGTTAAACGCATTAAAGGCATAAACATAATGAAAAGGCACGAAATTCTAAATTTAAATGCGTCTTGTGTAACCACATGTGTATAACTGTACTGTGATTAATTGATAAGAACTAGTGAAAATTTTGCATTTAATAATTTAAATTATTTTGTCATTAACATTGTGTTTCAATTTTTTGCTGTATGTAAAACAGTGCAACATGGTGGTATCTATACAAAATTTATAGTAAGTTTAGTATTTTCCAGGCAATATCACAGCTTGGGTGGTCAACTCCAACATTAATTCAAGAAACTGCAATACCTCTGCTATTGGAAGGAAAGGATGTTCTTATGAGAGCCAGGACAGGATCAGGCAAAACTGCAGCTTTTACTATTCCTGTAATACAAAAGATACTAAACTTAAAAAACACAAGTTTACATCAATGCATATCGAGTCTAATTTTATCCCCCAGTAAAGAATTATGTGGCCAGGTTAGTTTCTTTTTATAATTCTATTGCTCTAAGTAAAATTTCTTTGTGTAAGATTCAGAGTCAATACTTAGCACAACTTATGATATTTATATTGAAAAAATTGAATTTGATAAAAATCCACTTATTGTGTGAAAAATTTGAATATGTGTATTCATCATTATAGATAGCTTCAGTTGTATCAGAGCTAACACTAAAATGTTCAAGAGAAGTCAGATGTATAGATATATCATCCAACACAAACACCCAAATCCAAAAGTCTCTACTGTTAGATAAACCAGACATTGTGGTAGCTACACCGGCTAGAGCATTAGCACATCTTAAAGCTGGTAACATGAATCTGAAAGATGATTTAGCAATGCTAATTGTAGATGAGGCTGATCTTGTATTTTCATTTGGCTATGAAGATGAGGTGAAAGAGCTGTTGGGGTAATTTGCTATTAAATTATTTCCATATGCAAATCTAAATTAACTCCATATTATAATAACCCTTTTAATAATTTTACAGGTATTTGCCAAAGATTTACCAAGCTGTATTAGCTTCAGCTACACTATCAGATGATGTTATCAACCTTAAAAAGATAGTTCTTAGGAACCCAGTGACATTGAAATTAGAGGAACCTGAATTGGCACCATCCTCCCAATTACAACACTACCACCTATTCGCGGAGGAAGATGACAAAGCAGCAATATTATATGCCTTGTTGAAACTTAATTTAATAAGAGGCAAAAGCATTATCTTTGTAAGAACTGTTGACAGATGTTATAAGTGAGTATAAATTAAGTAACAACTTTCTAGACTTCATAATTATATTTTTTATTTCTTTTAAATAGTATTCCACATTTAAAAACTCAAAGCAAAATATGATATAATATAATGATGGAAAGTTATACTAACAATTTTTCATTTCAGATTAAAATTATATTTGGAACAGTTTAAAATTGGCTCATGTGTTTTGAATTCGGAATTGCCAGCTGCCATCCGATGTCTGTCTGTGGACCAGTTTAACAGAGGTCGCTATCAAATTATTGTGGCCTCCGATGAAAAAGCTTTAGAAAAACCCGATGGTGGATTACTTAAAGGGGAAGAAATTGGCAAGAAAAATAAGGTGAATACAATGGATCCCACATTCCTTAACACACTTTGCATATTACATATTTTGCCTCTTTAAGTACCTGTTTCATTTTCATTCAGCAGGTCAGAAATAAATGCAGTTGTAATGTGAAGTTTAATTAGAAGAAAATTATTCATAATAATAAATTTGGCCATTTTATATTTTTAAAAATGAACTATGTACAAGCAAATTAAATACATTATGATATGAATTAGTAACAAAGTAATAATATATGAATAACCATGTCACAAGAATCTGTTTTCAGCTGTCTTTTCTAGTTTTAGGATTTTTATTTTTACAGCAAAAATCTAAACGTAAAAAAGACAAGGAGTCCGGAGTATCTCGTGGTATTGATTTTCAACACGTAGCCAACGTCATTAATTTTGATTTCCCTCTGGATGTCACATCTTACGTACATCGAGCAGGACGAACGGCACGCGGGCACAATCAGGTATATTTTTTAACACTTCAATTTTTTTTTATTGGCTTTGAACTCACTTGCCCAGGTTGAGTATCTCACATCTAACCACAAGGGATATGATGCTTCTCAATAAGATCTAGTGTTGCCTTAACGTCGACTCTTTTTTATAAAAAATAAATCAGGCTAATTGCACACTTTTTAACTGAAGTACTCTTTCGTCTCTTTCTGTCTAGTTGTATTTACACTGTGAGAAAAGAGACTTACATATTAATTATAAAGATCTATCTCTTTCACTTTATAACGCAACAATAAATCTATCGACATGACTCTAATGGTAAGATGTGGAATCTTTAAAAATGATCAAAGTAACAAATGCCATCTCAGGCCAAAGCCCATAAAAGGCTGAAGCGCCACTGAATTATAACAGAGTGCCAAATACCAACTTAGTTTACATAATGTGATTAAACTGGAGTTTTTTTCTGGTGTAACAATGCACTGTGTGAATTTTATCATTAAACAATAGTTCAATTTTCTGTATCCTAATCCAAAATATTTGTTTAGGGGTCAGTGCTATCATTTGTATCAATAAGAGAGAAACCTTTACTAGAAGAGGTGGAGGCTCACTTGTCCAAAGGGTTCAACAATCAGAAAGTGTTGCAGTAAGTTAACTTTATTTGCTGCTTACTATATTCTTTGTATGTTCTATATATAATAAGCGTTAATTTCTACCACAGTTCGATACAACAATTTTTATAGTATCTGTGGTCACTTGCGTTACATCGGGACATTTTTACAATGCCAATGTTTAGATGATCTGCAGCCTAGCAGAATATATATATGTTAGCAGACCCGACAGCGATGTCCTGTACAACTCAAATACAAAAATATACAAATTTTAAATATGCTGTAATTATCTGGACAGTTTTGATAAAGAATAATCATTAAATTTTAAACATTTTCGAATCTACTTCAACACACACAAAAATTGCATCAATTGGTCCAGCCGTTTAGGAGGAGTTTAATAACAAACAGATGCACAAATATTATACATTTGGATTTTTGTTTAGCTATTACTGTTTTTTTTAGTAAACGACTTTTTTTTATTGTGATTTTTGGTGTTTTTATATAGAGTACAAAATCTATGATTTCCATGGGTAAATTTTAATAGGAAATAAATACATGATATTGCAGAAAGTACTCATTTGCGTTAGAAGAAGTGGAAGGTTTTCGTTACCGGTCTAGGGATGCCTGGCGAGCCGTCACTCGCATCGCCGTGAGGGAAGCACGACTACAAGAGATTAAGCGGGAACTGCTGAACTGCAACAAGTTAAAGGTGAGAATATTTTACGGGACTAAATCGCGTTCGTTAACAAACTGTACTAATTAATTTAAAATTACGTAATTTTTTACTATTCAACTGCTTTATTTTTGAAATTAATGTTTTTTTATCATGCTTCGTCGCGTGGTTTCTTGAATAATATAAGTGATATCGCAATACACCTAAATACTTTGTAGACTAAGGAATTGTAAAAGGAGAATGTTCGTAAATATAATGTGTACTATAAAATTGCTAAGAATTTTGAACAAACGTAAAGAAGCTAATATTTTAAAGTCGTTTGATTAGAAATGTTGACTCACTGAAATGTATAAAATTAATCCAATGATGACAAAAAACCACATATCTCTTTGATGAATGACTAATCTTCTCCCTGAGTTTATACAAATTCTGACATTCCGTCGACTTTGTATGAGCAGGTAAGTTATATAATGCTATGTTTAGGGATTCTTCGAGGAAAACCCGGCTGAGTTGGCGGCGATTAAACGAGACAAGGCCCTACACACGGTCAGAGTTCAAGAACAATTGGCCCATGTCCCAGAATATTTAATTCCCGGGGCACTCCGACCGTCTGAACCTGAAGCCAGCGCAGACTGCCCGGCGCCCCCACAAGCTGCTAAAAGAAAGATCCAACACAGTTATGGCAGCGCTAAGCGTCACAAGTACCAGGTGAAGTAATAAAATTTACATTTGTATAAGTGGAAATTTCAAATATTTGAACCTTTCAATATAAAATATTATTAAGAAAACACTTTTTAAACGGATTGAAGCTATGTATTACTATTATAAACTTATAATTATTTACATAATTTTAAATTTAAATTTTTTCCGACGTTTCGCGTACTTTACAGCGTGACGTTTCACGGTGACTGAAGACAAAAGTCGTCGTTACCAACTCTGTGGAAATAAATACAGATAACACAACTTTCTTTACAGCTGTGATACTTTTGACATTCAACACCTTTTTTCTTCAGTCACCGTGACCACGCACGCTGTAAAGCACGCGAAATGTCGGAAAAATATAAAATTATGTAAATAATTATAAGTTTATAATAATAATACATAGCTTCAATCCGTTTAAAAAGTGTTTTCTTAATGTGTAAAAGCTATTTTAACAAAAGACAATACTATAAAATATTATTATTAAACAGTTTGTTCAGTGGGAAGCATCAAAATGTATGGTCATATATCTCAATATCTCAAACTAATTCCAAGTCATCCAGTAATTAATGTTGTTAATATAAATTAATATCAGTAAATTGAACTGTGAAACAACTCTGCTCCCGAGCATAATGCTGAGCCAGGGCCAATTACAACCAGAGCACACACACGCATTACACAATGAAACCTTTTTTTTTAAATTGTTATCTCTCTAATATTTTTTTAAATATTTTTGATTATTGTTATTTTATGTGTTTCTGTGTGTGTGTTTTATTAGTAATAAATGTTATGTCTATGTCTAATAAATGTGTCGCTTTTTTACCATTATTTTTATTAGGAAAGTTGCAGATCAGATATTTATAATAAATTAAGGACCCTGATTACCTGTTAAGGATAACTTAATAATATTTATTCATAACAGTGCTTTTTTGATTGAATTAATTCTTTATCGAGCAGAATTGATTAACTTATTATTAAACCACTACCACAACACATACTACCACTGTTTTAATATTGTTCCCAATATACAGGGACAAAAAGATTTTAAATTTATTTTAGTTTCTTTTAAATGTATATTTTATTATTGTTATAACGTACAGTTTACAGTTAAGGGAGCTCTCAAGTATTACGTCACGTAATTTTTGGAGATTCTTGACCCCCCCCCCATGAAACGCACCGTAACGTTTTCTGTATCCAATAGCAAAACGTTTCGTGACCACCCCCAGTGACTCTTTATACCTAAGAAAAGAAAAGAGCCTTCTTTTTCCTTTTTTTCCTTCAAGAAAAAAGCGTATAAATTATTAATAGGTCGGCAATGCACTCGCGAGCCCTCTGGCATTGAGAGTGTCCATGGGTATTACTTAACATCAGGTGAGCCTCTTGCCCGTTTGCCCCCTATTTTATAAAAAAAAGATTAATGAAAATATACACATGAATTTTATTAATAACAATAAGCTACGTAATTAATAATATTAACATTACATGTACATTTCAGGCGCGACGCAACAACCCGCTGCAAAGCTTCGAACTAAAGACACTGAAGAAATCGACAGACACATAGCTCTTTGTTAGTATATTACGAATAAATCACGATTTAATATTTTTATATTAAGAAATGGATAAGAGTATAAATGGACTAATGTTTTTGATAGGCAATTGAATATTATAATATTATATATTGGCTGAAATGATCAACTAATCTTCAGTCGCAGAATTGATATGTATGGAATGAGTTCGTTGAGACAAACATCCATCAAAAATTCTAATACAAATTGAGCGAAAGTCTTTCCAACCCTATTTATCTATTCTGTGACGACGTCGTTTTTACACATGAATATACATAAATGTTATTAAATTGTATGGTTTGAAGTACTTAATTTATCCTGTTTTTAGAAACGACTAAGCTGTTTCAGTTTTGAAAATACATGTATTTTGATACACGCAAAAATTGTGTTCGAATAAAGTATGCCTGATGTTGTGTTTTCTTTCCTCACAGTGTTCCGGTGCCGGCTCGCGCGTTTCTGTTGGTTAGTACTGCCTTACAATCCCTGTTATATTTCAATATAAAGAGTTTATTTTATTCCTGCTTTTATTTTAGAAAGATATAAAAAAAACCACTTGCGTTTTTATATTAATAGGGCAGAAGCGTTCGCATATGTTCAATAACACTGTTGCATCAGGGTCCTTGATTTTACGTGACTGATAACTTGTGATTCAAAGTATTGTTTTACAATTCTATAAGTCATAGTTAAAATTAATAGGAACTGCGCAGTACGCTAGTCCCAACTACCAAAAATTACGCGTACGACGTACCCTTCTTAGGGTAGTCACAGACAGGCTTGATCCAACCGCAGTGCAATGGTTGGCGCCAGCCCGGGGCAACCGCCTTCCTGATCACGGTACACCCTACGCAAGGTTAGTATGACTTTAGTTATGTACCCAGGTCTTATATAGATTGTTGGATTCTCTTTGATAGCGCGTTTTTGTGGCTTTGATTAAAAGCTTCCTGACATCTATTGAACAATTTCTAAAATAAAGTAACAATTGCCATACCCAAAAACTTTAATACATAGATACTGTCAATTTATGAAATATCTTAATTAACTTGGCTTACAGTTTATACAACTGGGTGCTTCGTGGCATTATATTTAGTCGATATTATCTTTGTTCATATACAAAATTGACATTTATCTTGTACCAGAAGGCTAGGGCTCAATTTCTAATTTTCAAAAAATATGCAATGAAACTTCACAAATTCAGACATTATTTATTTTACAATCCTACACAGATTTTGAGATTCGTCTCTTTCTGGGAGGTTCTTTGATGATTGTTCTAGAGTCGCTGTAGGCTTTTCGGAGAGCGATAGCCTGTTCCCGAACCGTATTAGCAGGAGTCTCCAAGGAGGGTGGCCGATGTAAATAATACCCATAAGGACCCATCTCACGCCGCTGCCAGGGACTTGTGGTTATCCTACAAATTTAATTAAATAAATGTAATGGTCATTATACTGTGCTATTAAAAAGCTAAAGATGATTATATCTCATGGTAGGAACTACTTTTTGACACCTGATATTGTACTCGCGATATATATTTATACAAGTTATTGAGTATCATCATAGTTTACCATATCATCAGTGGTGGCGAAGAAGGTCGAGGCCTCGTGTGGTAGTATAGAGCTAGTGGAGTCGCCCCGCACAACCATATAATCCATTGTTGCATCACCTTGCGTCCTTCCAGCTCCTCGCGAGTCACAGTCTCTACTTGTTCCTGTTAAAGAGCAGAAATGGCTATCATTTGTCCCAAAATTACATCCATATTTTCAATAATAAACTACTTACGTCACTGTAGTAATATTCCACCACAATTTTAATAACTTTGACCACTAATGTCCAAAAATGAAGACTGTATATAACCATCCAAATGAAGATGAGGTGCTGTAATGTAATGGTATAATCAGAATAAAATCACCAAGGCAGGCAAAAATTGTAATACAAACCTGTAGAATGATTTCCCAGAGTGGGATCCGGCGAAACATGAATCGTTTGAAGAGTGAAGAGACGATGCGATGTGCAAATGCAGCAGATCCCGCTGCCCATAGTATTGTAGGTACTACCGACAGCACGTTGTCTCCGCATCGCGCCCATTCCAACAACTATTACGTAATTATTGTAAAAATTACCTTCATAAGAAACTGTGCTTCCCAAAGGGTCTAATACTCTACCAATCTAGTTATTTACCTGAACACACTGGAGATTTATGTAATGAAAGGACTGGATCATGTTGATTGGAAACTAGGTTATTGGTAATTATTTTGCATATTGAAATATTTCAGATTTTGTATTGATATTAAAATATATGTTGTGACTGCGTCATGTCCGTCACGTGATTATAATAATAAGGGATTATAACAAATTAGGACTCGGCTGCATAGATTAATCGGTTGCTCTATAGACTAATTAGGATGTAATTCCTTAGACATTACTTGCTGTACTTCGTCTGGACGAACCAGTTCTTAAACTATTATTAACTGTAAAACAAAAGTTGAGGCATTTTTCTTTATCTTTCCGTTCCTTTTTTTAAATTATCAAAGTATTTGATTATATCTACTATTTATTGTAATAACATTGTTGGCTTAGCGTGGCTTCAGCGTACGGCTCTCGTCCCTGAGGTCGTAGATTTGATTCCCGGCTGTGCACCAATTGACTTTCTTTCTATGGGCGTTTCATTCTCTCGAACGGCGAAGGAAAACATCGTGTGGAAACCGGCTTGCCTTAGACCCAAGTCGAGGGCATGTCCCAGGTATTGGAAGCTGATCACGTACTTGCTTATTAGATTGATCATGAAACAGAGATCTGAGGCCCAGACCCAAAGCGTTGTAGCGTCACAGATTATTTTTTATTGCAAGAGGTTTAGTTCAAAAATAAAAGTTACTACTATAATTTATTATGAGATTTATTTAAAGAAAGAATCATATAGCTCGTTTCTCCAGGGTGGTTCCAGCGAACGAGCCCGTCGCGGCGGTTCCAGCGCTAGCACCAGTGTCGCAGGACTGCGGTGGATCGCTACACGGGCATCTGGTTTTCTGAATGAAAATATTAAATTACTGACATAACAAATACATTCATTCATTAGGTTTTATTCTCTCTCCTTTCGTGTTAGTTGCAACTGCTATTATATATTTTTTTAAATTATATCGATCAACAAATTTTTTCACTTAATGTGCTATTCGGTAACAACTGTCGACAAGTATTAGTGCCAAAAATAGGGGTTTTGTCATGTAGAGCGCGATCAGTACCGTAACATATGCTCTGAGTTGGTCCAGTATCTGCGCCGTGGTCTCGCTTGCCGAGCTGACCAGGCGGGCACTAAGTTCCCTGCGTAGTGTCTGGCGCAAGGCCGGATCGCTGGCGGCGCGGGCACAATACGCAAACGACACGCGGCTTCCGGCTCCGCTGACCTCCACCGACGCGGTGCTGCCCAGCCCACTTCTCTAGGTCACAACGTTACAACTATCATGTACGCCCCCAAATTATTATAGGAAACATAATTAGAATAGTTTGGTTCATCTTTCTCACGTAGATACAGTTAATATAATTAATATAACGAATAGGTGGAGTCTTATGCAGTAAATAATTTGTTGTCATTCCAAAAAGTTGGAAGTTTCCCTATACGTTGGTAACCTTTTACATTGTTACTAGTTACGTATGTGTATCGGCCTCAGCTGGTGTCTGTGTGTAGCCGCGCAGGCGTGTGTGCACTGCACCTACGAAACTGTTCACTTTCTGTATGGTTTGATGCAGGCCGCGGGAGGCGCGGGCGTGCAGTTCGGCTTGCCTGAAAGTGATAAGTTCCTGTAATAAGAACCTCTAAGATTACACCTATCAAGTTTATTTTTCAACTGTCACTAGTGTCTCATGTATAAAACTTTTTCGGACTCTTTATTATTTTACTATCCTCTTACAAAATTGCAAGTAAATGCAATCAGGTTACTTTGTTCGATGCTTAAGTTTTAAGTGAACCTAGCCCTAAGGCTGAGGCCAAGTAGATATGATATCTAAATGATTAGATCATTATATCATACTATTATTCCATCATAGAGGAAAGGGGCGATGTCGGTCATCGTATTTAAAAAAAGGTTATCAATAAGTTAAACAGTATAAGAGCCATCGTTAGTTGATTAAAGAGTGGAGTTCTGATTGAGAAGTGTTGTTACTTGTCATTTACCAACCACTGTTCCAAGTACGGCATGTTGAAGCGCGTGCAATAGTGCTTACGGACGTAGTCAGCGTAGCATAGTGACAGGAACCAGCAGATTGTGATGTGGATTTGCGGCTGTTGCTGCTTTAGAAACCGCGTCAAGGGGCCCAGCGGGACCAGATCCGACTTGCCCAGAAACCCCGCCGTCGTCATCTCCAATAGGATGTTTGGACTCTGACGAGGACCACATTCTGAATTATCTGGCTCGTAGAATAAGGCAACCTTTTATGGCACTTGTTATAAACAACAATTATTTGTATAACAGAACTTAAAAATTTAATCCCTTTTTGTTGCAACTATATTTGAAGATGGCTCAGTGCTCTAAAATCGTAACAACTAATACATTCTGGTATATATGTAAACATTGAGTAAATAATTAGACGATTTATAGATATTTTATTAAACGCATTATTCTATGAGTAGTGTATCGATGTGGGAATTAATGCGTCTGTGCTGAAACAATGTTAGTTTGGATATGGCTCTAACGAAAAGTATCGTACATTAATATTTCCAACAATTCAGATCTGCTACAATTTAGTTCAATTAAGTATACTAACGTCTCTAATAAGGGTGTCAAGGTAGTACTGAAAAAAGCGCATCGAACAGACCCACAGATGCACCATCAAAGCCAGCATTCCCAGGACCATCGAAAACTAAAATATTTTTAATATTATTTTTGGGATCCTATTGAGCTTATAAAGCCGTATTATTAAAAGTGTTAAATAAGATATTAAGTAATTCAGAAAGCGAGCAAAATTGTAGTGTTACATTTATAAAATTAGAAATAAGGATGACATACGACAAGAGTTCTTTCGAGCAATGAGACGTGGGCATGGTCACCGGCAACAAATATAGTGGCCTGCAATTCATTGAAAAGAAAAAGTGCGGCAGCGCTGGCGAACACGGCAGTGGGCCCCATACCCCACGCTTCGCCGTTGCAGCTCAGCCATCGCGCCACGCTCTCCAGCTGAGACTCCGACAGATTCTGTCATCACACCTTCTTCAATTTTGTATAAGTACGGTTTGATTTCTACTTAGGAAACTAAGGAACTCGGGTACTCGAGCTAGGGTATTTAGTAAAGATTATATGTTATTTGTATCAATTCCTAACTTTACAGGAAACGGTTTATGGATCGAAATGTAGCAGAAATTTTCAAGAATATTAACGGAAAGTCCATATTCCATTTTAGATAAAGTCGCTTAGTAACGTAATATGATGTAGTAAAATGAAGTAAATTTGTAGAGTCAACAAGAAATGGCGTTTCATTCATATGAAGGTGCGGTAAATTATGCGATTTTTTGGATTCCCAGGATTTGAGAAAGATACACATAAACAGATACTTTTAATTATAGCTTATGGTAATATAAAATAATAGGACATTCTAAGATTTGTTTTACTCACGCAGTGTGTATTGAAGCTTACAGTTTTTCCCGCCATACGCGAGGAACCTAGAGCCTGGCTCCGTAGTTCTTAGCATCTTCTCTTTTATGAATACATTACTTACATCACGAGAATTTTTCCATATTTTTTGGTTTTATGAAAATTAATTGTCAATTTTAGACATTGATACGTCTAGTTGGTCGTGACGTTATCAGTCGTTAGTAAAAACTTGTTTTGTATATTGATAATTTATACAAAATATTTATGTGCATAACAAAACACTCCTAATATTTTATAACATATTATTAAAACACGTCAAAAATGGTCTACACATTGTAATAGGCTCCCACCCAGGTTTTTTTATTTGAATACTATTCGTAATTGCTACGAGTAGATTACGTATTCCTTAGAAGAATAGGTTCCATACGTATCTAACGTATATAACCTATTCGTCGATGGTAAGACTACTGAAAAATTAGGGAGTGAATAAATAAAACAAAAAATAATTAACAAGTGTTCAGAAGACCTGTAATGGCTGACACAGGCCATTTCTGTACATTTGTTTTTATTGGACTATATTTGGCTATCACGCACACATTCTAACAGCAGAGTACTAATTCAATACGGCCAGTGCAAACTGATTTAGTATTCTTTTCTCTAAATTCTGATATTTATTATAGAGATCCTTTAAATCCTTGCTATTTAACACAATCGTTTCAATACATGTATTAGTCCTGGTATCAATAAACTAAAGTAGATAAAAAGGTTGCATAGAATGTATTTCCATTGTTAAAGTTATGGCTCCTACGCACGCTGTACAGCGCGTAGTATATAATGCTACGTGTAGCAATAGGTCTACGGTACTGATTTTTTTTCATTAAACCAGTTTGCACATATCGTGAAGAAATATAATCTTTGGTTATAAAAGCGTACTCATCTACATTTGATCCTAATTCAACATGAAATTCTATAACACAATACAAAACAACTAGATTCTAATAATGTGGGTATATAAACGATTTTATATTATATTATAAAAACACTTAGACATCATCAAAGTTTTCTACGATTTAAATATACGATTAGCAATGAATTTCATATAATAAGATATAATTTCATTTAAACGCTCTACAAATATAGTGCTATACTACTCAAATATACTATTCAAATAATGAATATTACGAATAATATAATTTATTATACGCGAATAAAACTTTATTTACACTAAACAGCTTTCAAAGACGTTTCTGAAGACTACCTAATATATAATTTCTATTATACAAAACACTAACTACTTCTACATAATTTTTTTTGTCCTATACATATGTTTATCTTTTTATTTTTATATTCATTGCCCAAGAATACAAAAATAATTAGGTAACATTTGATTGAAATCTAAATATTTTGTTTATTCTACAAACCAGGAGTTATCTAAATCTAACATGCATTTCTTATGTATTGTTTTTTTAAAATAGAATAATGCTTATACAATAAAATTATAAATATTATTATTCATAATTTTTAAATTATTAATTCAGTTAACATAAACAAGCTTCAATAATCTTCTATTATAGTCTGTCCAGCAATAATTTCAAATGTACAGCGTTATTACCTAACTATGTACAATTAATTAAATCTATAGATTAAACAATGCGTGAGAAATGTGTATTTTTATTACAAGTAATATCAACTAAGAGTATATAATCTTTCGTTGTTTGGATAACATACGAGCCTAACCATATAATAATATTTTTGCTTAAAGCTTATTTGTAACCCGCTCGATTTATTTTACACATACACTATAAATGATTATTGTAATTTACTATAGAGTAGAGTACAGTTGCTAAAAGTAGGAACACACATACGGTTATACAAAGTTATATATTTTACTGAAATTATGCAAATTTTATATAAGTTCCTACAATTTTGATTAATTTATACAAAGAAAAATCTCAATGAGATTTTGAATGGTATGATTTAGACAAGCCACTCGATGGTGCAGGCTTTTGTGTGTGGATGAAAAGAGTAGAGATGTGTGTTTGGTGATGGCGAGTTCAGTGAGGGCTCGCTGGGGACACATTGCGTCTGCGGTCACAGCGAGCACAGTGCGTGCTCGGTCGGCGGTATGGTTGTCACTAGCGGACGTTTGATGGTCTTCAGACGCTAAAACACAGTACGTATTTTTATTTATGTGATTTAAAAAAATATGAGTAGTTCGTTTAATTAGTCAGGTATATTTACCGTACAGAAAGATCCGGGTGTGATTATGAACAGGTAAAGGATGTAGAGTGGTATCAATGAGACAGTTGTACCGGTAAGAGCCCAGCCCACGGAGATGGACCAAGGTGGGTACACATACTCCCCTCCTAGCATCTCCGCGTGAGACAATACCGAGAACACGAACAGCACCAGCAGGAACACTGGGCTGTAGGGGTTGAAAAAAAGTATACAGAATTGATAAAAAAAATTTAATTGAACTTGAAGTACCGTACGTAGACTTTTTTATATACAAAAAATGTATTTTAAAGAAATCTGCAATAAATATTTCAATAAGTAATAGACTTTGTACTCATTCTAATTAGGTTAGGATACCTTATGTAAACCCAGCAAGCGCGCCAGAACCAGCCAGGCTTGTGTCCGAGCATAGATTTGACGTCATCAGCAAACCGGTCCACGCCATACACCCAACATACACCGGCTGCCTCTGCGAATACCACGAAGAGTATGGCCAGCCCTGGACCGTATACATTCAGCAAGTCCACCAGGTATACGCCGCCCTGTACATATATATATATGTATAAGGTGATTTCTGAGACTGTTGTGAGAGATACTCAAACCTAAAAGCTGCAATGTTAAAATTTGCGAATGTTGTTGTAATTGTCGCAAAAATCTTATTGAATGAAATCAGTAAAATGGAAACAATTGAACAGGAAGCAACTTGAAATAGTGGAGTAAATGTAGGCGAGTGATAAGGTTGGTCATCTAGCTGAGTGGCGCTCGATGAATAATGTAACCGAATACATTCACTCGCGATAACGCCTCCATGTTTATTCACGCATTGGCTCCTCGTTCACTTGTGCCCTCATGTTTTGTTTCAAGCAGTAATTGTTATAAAAATGCATAACTGACTTTACTGAAATATCTGCTCTGAAATATATGTTTTATAATATTGTAATTCCTATTTCCGAGTTTGATGGGTAAATACAAATTTTATGGTTATTAATATCCTATGTGTAAATTATACATTTTATAAAACTTAAAACCGTTTGATAAAATTTATAGAATGAATTGAAGATGAAAAGTTACTGTTAATAAGAAGACTTTTTGATGATACACGTAATATTACTGACTCAGCATAAAGCCCCTCAGAAATAAATTCACGCCAACCGCTATTAATTTGGCTACAGTACATTGGTTGAGTCAATGACAAGAAAAAGTTTTCCATGATTATATATAAATCTTTAGGTCAAACTCTAAGTTACGTATTGCATACGGTATGTATGTACATGGTAATTTATGAATGTAACAATTACTTGGATTGATTTGTATCATTGTAAATATTTAAAAAGCTACACATACGTATGTGGTAGTGGGCAGAGCACAGATATATATGAAGACCAGTAGACCGGCCACAAATAGTTCGCGATGTCTTCCCAATGCCCGTGGGTATTCGTCACATAATGCAGTTGTTACTGCTTCCAAACCTGCAAAATTTATATTTCAATGTAGTTTATATTAATCCTTTTTAATTTTATTCAGTAACCTCACTACCTCCAAAGGTACTATCCAGTCCTAGTGTGATAAGCATCAAGAAGAATATTATAGCCCAGAAGACGGAGCCTGTCATTGTCGCGATGGCCTCCGGGTATACGATGAAAACTAGCCCCGGACCCTCTAGACCAACATCTTCAATGCTTTTGTTCTGAACGTGTGCCATATATCTGAGGAACAATGCAGGACATAACACTGAAGAAAGTTTGAGTTATAGATTAGATAGAACAACGATTTTTTTAAGTTAAACTACACAAGCAACAGAATTACAAATGAAATAGACATACCCCAACACTGAGAAGATGACGAATCCTGCCAAAAAGCTTGTAAGACAGTTGATAGATGAAGTAATGATAGCGTCCCTATAACAGTTATTATTGAATTTGTTGTAACTTGACAGAGCCAGAAGCGTGCCGAATCCAGGACCCAGAGAGAAGAAGATTTGAGACGCTGCATCTATCCACACCTATTTAAAATAAATGACTTTAATTAATACGAATTATACAAATAATTACCTTTATCGTAGAATAGTTACTACCTTAGAATTTTGTAGTTTGTGCCACTCAGGAGTAAGATAATAGCGAATGCCTTCTGTTGCTCCCGGTAGAGTCACACCTCTCGCGAGTAGAATTAGCAAAACAACGTATGGTGCTAGAGCTGTGACCCAAACCACCTGTGAAGTTAATTTGTCTCATTGGTTAATAACTCTATTTCTTTTAAGAAATGGTAATGTTTACCTTTCCAGCACTGCGCACTCCTTTCCATAGTGAGAAGTAGACCAAGACGAAAACTCCAAAAACACACAGAGCTAGAGACGGTTTGATAGGACCCATATCATCCAGACCATTTGACCGGTGTTGCTCCAATACGTTGCGTCTGTTTAACGTTACGTTTATCAAAAATTGTTTTGTTACTAAATGTATGTACGAATTTAAATAATAATTAATTGAGCGATGTTTACGTTCCTATCTTTAAATTAAGTAATAAGTAATCTTGTCGATTATGTTGACAATAAAATTGTATATAAGACATGTCTCACTCAAAGAACTCCTTTGCGGGGGTGCTAGAGCTGATATTCGCCAGTGGGGAAGTGACGGGTGTGCAAAGAGGGGTGTTCCACTCGTTGTCGCAGCTAGTCCAGGGTAGCTCGGAATTGATGGAGGCAAGAGAAGCAATCAGGTAATATACAGCCCAACCGATGATTGTGTTGTAGTACATACCCATATATATGTCTATCATGCAGATTGCGTAGCCCACGCCTTTATAGAATATAATAAAATAAATGATTATTAGATGCCAAAATACACATTAAGACAAGCGATACTAAATATGTACATTGTATATGTAAATATAGTTGGAACGATATTAAAACATTGTGCCTTTATTGCGCGTAACCAAATTAATTAAGAGTCAAACAATTCATCAACTCTCAATAAATCTCCAAACACTTTAAAATCAAATTAATCGTGTCTCGCGGGCGCCAATTTCGCGCGCAAACTTGTGAGGAAGTCGCCATGTTTGATCGAATCAGTGCCATCTGTCGGCGGCGGTAATCAAATGATATCGCAAGCTCTAATTGATTTAGCTGTCACGCGATGCCACGATTTATTTGAATTGATAACGTATAAATTGTGAATCGAGTTCACTCTGCCGTCTTGTGACGCGTTATTGCTCGGCTCGAGGGTTATAAAACCCTATATGTATAAAAATATATTTCTGTAACGTTATATTTTACACTGGTAAAAGGCTGTTTTTGATTGTAATATTTTACTTATTAATATAATAATAATACATACATAATTGTCAAATGATCGGGAGAGCAATTTTAAAGAGTGAACACTTATATTCACAAAATCGAAATCATAAACGAAACAATATCCCGAACTGTAGGTAGATTATTAAAACCTTGGAAGATAACTGCGAGGTATCTGATTGGTCAAATTATCGCAAGGCGTGACTTTTATAGTATTTTAACGCCAATAGATCACGCACAACTGCTCACAAAAATAATAGCTCTGTATTATTATCTACAAAAGAATATATTTTGCCCTTTAGATCTATATTTTAGCCCTGTTGGCAAGCTTCTAAGCTTCACACTTAACTAAGTTACGTGATCCAACTGAAATTCTATGAAATTGATGCAGCTGATGTATTCATCATTCCGACATTGTTTAGTCTAAAACTACGGTCACTATACATACTCAATTACAAGATAAAAGTTATTTTAAATGATTGCGAATCAATATTCGTAATTGTATATATTATTAACATAAGACTTTTTATAAGGATTCTATTCAATGCATTAGCGACTATATTTTTCATCACTAAAAATAAAAATCGGTAAAATTCAATTTAGAATTTTACCGATGTCCTTACAATCGGTTTACAATGAATATGACAAATATTGACTCAAAAGCCTTAGACGAGCCGTGAATCGGTAAAAGCTCTAAGATCTTTCTTCAAATAGAGCCAATATTTTAAAGCGATTGATTCTATAATGTCTGTACTCATAAGATTGAAGTTTTACGGAAACTTAAAAGAATATACTTTGTATTCATTACGATTTAAAGTATGAGTAGATTCTTTTATCCTAAAGGTATTTCTATAGTATGACAGTGAAAACGGCTTCCAAAGAGTAACGTAGACAATGGGTTCTGAACAAAAATGCAGTGGCGCTACAACCCTTCGTCTTGGGCATACGTGTAAATCTATTGCCTATTAGAATTCAGCCATGAGTCTTTGAGACTGGGTTTAAGACATACCGCTTTCATCACGATGTTTTCCTTCGCCGTACGAGTGAATGTTAAATCCACACGTAGAGAGAAAACTCAATTGGAGCACAGTTAGGTGCATATAGCAATTAGCTCAATTGACGGGGTTCAAAACTACGACTTCAGAGACAAGAGTCAAACGTACAAGCCACTAAGCCAACTCTGCTCACGTACTTGCTTGTTGGACTCCTCTACGCGACGAAAACAAGACTAAGAAAGCATATATATAAAGATTTCTGAATTTATGTTTCTTGACTTCGACTAAGACTAACTGTAGAAAGGTTCTTAAATTCAGTCCGGATTCATACATTTTAATACTTCTTGAGCAGTGGCCGGCCACCATCTGTCTTCGCTAAAAGCATTGCCTGTTGTATATTTATAAGGTGCCGCTGTTGGCCTGTTGAAATCGATGACATTTCCATTGTTTATTGGCAATCTTTAATGATGGACAAATAATGTGTTTTCACACACAGACATCTAAAAATATTTACCACATAGCTTGTAAATCGTTAAAATCTGTTTGATTCTTATCTCGAAATTATTCACCCTATCCATTTGACCTTATTTTTCGTTCGTATTTAAAATAAATGTTTATCACGATACAATTGACCTTGACTATATGAAATTATAGATTGTAATCTATAAAAACAAAACAATTATTAAGTAAACTATAGATAAAATATGTTATTTTTGTTTATAATAAAACCTTTTTATTTACTAAACATGACATCTTGTCTTGCATAATTAAACAGGTGAATTGAACTGGACAACACAAAGCACAAGTGCCAGAAATATATATATTGCACCTTAAAAAATAGGGGCACCATTATTCTTGGTCCTGGCATCAGATTTTGTAGCATTGTTTTTCAATATACAAGACAAGTCGATGGTATGACCTATACCAGACACGTCGTCGTATGGTAGTTATGCGCCAGGTAGATAATATTAACGGCACACATCTAAAGCGTCAAAGCCGTTAGAAACTGGGTATTTCTTGTATTTTTACTAACACATTTGAAAACAGGACAATGTGTAATTATTAATGTAAAGACATACATAGAATTCAATGGGTACTTTTATTTTAAATTGCTAGTCATTTCCCAAGTGAATTGAATACCGAAAGTAGATTCTTTATTTGCTAAGAGGCAGTGTTTCATCAACAGTCAATAAAATGTCTCAGCTCAGGGCCGCAACCCTCCCGAGGGTCACCGTCAGCCACAAAACAAATACCTACTTCCATTAAAAATTCTTTGATGTTTACTTGTCACAGATTTATCATTTGCGATATTCAAATTTTTTCAGCAAAAAGAAATAGTCAAAACGTGATTCAAAATTACTGATGGTTGATCACGTATTTTAAGCTTTTTATTATTTAAAATGAGTTAATGAACGCGTTAAAGGGACATATTTTCCATAAATCAGACCAGAACCTGCTAAACGCGCAAGGAACCGTTATTTCACAGAACTTGTGTATATGTAAGCTTTATTGTAAACTTTTCTACGGTTTCTATACACAATTACCCTTAAGAGCTGGGCAAATCCTCTTCCACAGTGTGAGACATCCGCAGCGATGGTACTGACCGAGAGCCAGCTCCATAAAGAAGAGAGGTAGACCTCCGAACAACAGCATCACGCAATAAGGAATCAGAAACGCACCTGTGTCGGTAAATCATTATACATATTATAAGTGTAAAAAATATTGTATAATGTTGGGCGGCTTCGTAGCATTGTTTTGTTTTATTGTTACGACATCAAAGAACGCCTAAACGTAAATAAATTGAGTTGGAAGTACTACGTTTTTTAAATTCTTGAATAAGTCATGTTTTATTCTTGTTTAAATCTAAGGTATAAAAAATGATACATTTTAAGATCGTATCGTAGCTTCAACTAACTTAGACTTTTAGTTGAATGAATTCCAAAATATCGGAATAAGCATACAACGAGTTTATGTCTATTTAAAAAAATGATTTCCAGGTGATATACTCATCGCCTACTAGGTGATGAGGTGAGCAACTGTTTTTTGTCTAAAGCAGTTGATAATCAATGGATATAAGTGCTTATAAATAGTTGTACGTACCGCCTCCGTTTTGGTAACAGATATAGGGAAATCTCCAGACATTGCCCAAATCTACCGCGAATCCTACCACAGCTAACAAGAACTCTGCCTTCTTCGCCCATGTCTCTCGCTCCCTTGGTGGCGTCAGCGACACCACCATTGACCGGCTTTTAGGCAACTAGTGTGGTTAAATATAGTTTCAATTTCCTTTAAGAATTCACATAGAAGTATACAAAATATCGCCAAAGTATGGAAACGAGTTAAACGGTTACATATCTAAGTTTAAACTTACTTTGTTGGTTGTGGGCTGCGTGTTAGCGGAAGTAGAAGAAGCGGATGTGGTAGCGTGGGCGGGCGGCGGTTCGGGGGGATGCATCTCGCCGGTTTCTTCAAACTCGCCGCTACGCCGTTCGGGCACAGGGCTATCGCCCTGATAACAATTATCAAACAATTAACATACTAAGGAAACTTACTCAACCATTTGTTAATTAAAGCTTTACGGTTAACTTAAACCACTCAGTAAGGACGGTGAAATATCAGATTTACAAGGCAGTGCTTAAATTACGGACATTAAATTTTGTTAGTAACTGCTCTTTAGACATATAATTATCAATCTACTATTAAAGATAACGATTCTGAGTTTGACTTATAGTATAGTACAATTTAATGCCCATAAGCAGTATATAGAGCGAGGTGGTATCAACAAGTATTAGTCGTAAGGCCGTTCCATCAGATACGGGGGTGCGGGGTTGTACAAACACGCGGACAATTTGCCGTGTTTGCGGCGGCACCGCGCTGCAGATTGCTTGACAAATACCAATAATGAGAATGACCCTTCCGAGCTTACTCACTTCATTTACTGCGACATTAAACACGACGGCTTTTTAGTATCTAATAAAACAGGTTGAGAAGTTGCACTTTCCGCTTCTACAGTTATTAAAGACTCCAAAGGAATCTTGTAAATAGAAATAAACTCATACTGATGCGAAGTTAAAACGTAAACAAATCACTAATGCATAGATCAATTGTAATGAACAGTTAATCATTGGATCAGTTTTATTTCCCCTTACGTGTAAAAGCCGGTTTATGTCCAATTAGTTCTGAAGTGAAGGAATCTCTGTAATTAAGATAGGCGGAAAGAGCTTGAAACACTTACTTAGGCACCTTTGTTGAGCATCACGTTTTGGTACTTCTGCCACTAATAATACGCTTTGTAGTATAGTCAAATTAAAATACTGCTGTGAACCAGTTAAGACGTATAGATATTTTTACTTCTTTATTCAATTAGTTCGTAGCCGTTAAGAGATTATGGAAACAAGAGAATAGTTTATTATACGCGTAAAAGAAACTACCATAAATAAAAGGTTACTGTGTTTTTTCAGTGTTACATGAATTAGTAACGCTGAAATAAAAATACACAACGAAATGTGTAGGCGTAAAAAAGCCAACCTTATAGGTCTGGCCTTCAGATTTCTTTATCTATTTCAAGAACATTTATTTTTTATAACAGACAAGTTGGAAGCTTCTGTGCCTGACATACGCCGAGTAGTTAAGGAATGGCGGTTTCCTCAAACCGTTTCCCTTCAGAGTACGAGCGAGAGATAAATGCGTAAGTTTAGAAAAATTCTATTGGTGCACGGCCGGGGATTGAATCTACGACCTCAGTGAAGAGAGCCACGCAGAAGCCGCTAGTGCCTTTTCTTATAATTGTAACATCATTTAAAATTTCATTTTACATAAAACGCATGTTTTTCAAAGTCACATCCGGGGTTTCATGAGCTATTTATAATATAGGGATTATAGTATCAGGACCAGGGGACAGTAAACGTGACGGAATGAGATAAAATGCAAAGATTTCGAGACCGCGCGGGGCAGGGTTTCTTTTGTAAGTTTACGGCCCCTCAAATGTTATTGACAATAAAGTAGCCCGAAAACTGCTTTCATGGCTCGATTTAAAATTAAAGACATATCACACACACTCCTTATTTACGAATGTTGTCTATACACAAATAATACATATACATGGTTACTAAGTACCTTATGTTTTCCTTATCTTAAATTTAATCATCCTAATCGTAAATAAATATGAGAAGGATTGCTATATTAAAACAAGTAATAACAAACAAACGATATCAATACAACAAAATGGAAAAAATAGTATACGCTAATAGGCGATGAATTCAGAAAGGTATGAATGGTTCATAACATTATTCGGCTTGGCCTCCAGAAGAAAAAGAAAATTATTAAAATCAAAAAGCAAGCCGGTTTTATAATTTTTTATGAATAATAAAAAAAACACAATGTTAGATTAATTTCAATTTAAAAGTTTTTTATAACATCTTTTATTCATTTTCATTTCATTTTAATTTGAGTCAACAGATCAATTTATTTGAATCTAAGGGTTGAAGTTACTCAACTTTCAATTATAACAAAAAAAAGGGGTGAAAAGTGGTTAAAAAAATTGTATTTATAAATTTTAGAATAAGTAATTTAATTACTGTAATAAGCGATTTTTACTGGAGAGGTACGTTTGTACTAACCGAGTTCTAAAAAAAACAAAGCAGGAGGTTATCAATTCAACGTGTTATTTTTTTTTATAACAAACAGCATTGGAAATGACTACAATTTTATTTAAAGAACGAATAAAACAAATGAAGGAATATCCTAAATTTCGTGAATGGCTTACTATTAACCTTTACAAGTGCCAATATTATTTCCTAGACGATACGCTTTCTATTATACTAGACAGGGTGTGTGTCGGTTTATCCTAACTTAAATATAGTTTTAACAAGGTTACTGAATATACCCGTGACTCAAGGGAGATATTGTAACCAATCAAAATACTAATTCTTTTTATATATTGTTGAATGCAATGATGAAACGACAATAAATTTAGTTAAAACCGTGAACAAAAAACTGATTTGTTCATAAAAATAGATTTCATAATATTTGAGACCATCAAAAATATATTTTTTTATTTAACTGAGGGCTTACCGGCTGGAGACTCATCTGGTGTTATGTGATACTTCCGCATATGGACACTAACATTGCCAGAAGACTTGCAAGTGAGTTGTTGGCGTTTTAAGAATTGGTACGCTCTTTTCAATCATCAGAATCATCATAAATCTTTTATTTATCGGATATTACGAAGCCTTTTTGCAACCCATGCAGACTGAGATTTCAGTAGTCCTACTAGCTGACTAATTTATCATAAATAATAATTTAGGTGTTCCCATTTCTCTTTTCATATGTAGTTTCGTACCTAAAATTAGCATTTTTGGTATTTCTTTTTATACCACTTAGAAGAGATCGATTATAACAAATTTTCTTAATTTATTTACAGTCGATTAATTAGTTCAAAAATAAAAGTAAATTTACAATCTTTGTTATTTACTTGTGCAATACCATCAAGTACGAAGCAGGACAATTACACTACATTTTGTTAAATTTATTTTGCATAAATAAATTTAACAAATGCAAGATTCATATTATGTTTAAAACAAAATAGGTATTATACTATTCCCTACCCACCCTGAATTTCTTTAACAATTTAAAATACTTTCAAAGTCCGTGAATAAAAATAACATCCTTTTATGTCACAATGAGATTTTTGTTTTATCTCGGAATTTGCGCCCATTTTAACTGGAAACATTTTTAGAATTTCTGACTGAAGTTTTAATCTTGTAACTTTTAAATGTGGGAAGTTATTATTTTAAACATCCTAAACTAAGTTATACAATAAGTATGGTACACAAAATTTGGTCGTAACATGAACTTTATTTAATAAACATCAGCAACGTACCCGAGCCTTTTGGAGATGCAGGTGTCCATGGGCACTACTTTATAAGTGACACAGGCCTGATTACTCTTTTGTTTTTGATTTGGTATTCCTAACCAAGTCAAAGTGTAAATTAAAATCTAGCAATTTCCTGTTATATGTTATACATTTTATTTTAAGTATTAAGGTATTTCGTCCGATCGTTTAAACGCTTTTGATAATTTTATATCGATTTTAATTGGAACCACGGCACGATGGAGCACCGTTGATGATGTAGTGTTCGTTATGGGTTCGATTTAATTTAACAAAGTTTGATTTCGGCTATTATTTCTTGAATATAATTTTTTTTATTGACATGAATTATTTACTGAAATTGTAGTAATCTACATAAATTAAAAATATTGTTAGCATTGTGATATTTACAAGGGACACTCAAAGCATTTAGTGGAAATAGCCAACTTGTCTCTGTTTGTGTAACCGGTATTCATGGAATTAAAGGTCGCGTCCCTTTGCTTCACTATTAACGAAAACTATTTCTTTTGCCATATACCATCTCCTCATAGTTATATTTTGATTCTAATATTTTCAAATTAAACTTAACCCAATGCTACATTGTGTTATAGGAGAAACATTTTATGGAAATTCACGTTTCTTAGTTTCAAACGTAAGCCTAATTTCCTAATTGAGTATTATCTGCCGCTTTGGCAATGTGAGCGTCCTGCCCAGCTACCTCCTATTACATTAAAAAAGCCAAGAGGTTACTGTAGTCTTACTGCGTCCAATAAAATCATTACTGTGACAGAATAGTAATATTAAAGTGGTGTTAGGCTAAAAAACGTTGGCACGATACGTGACGATTCTTTCCAAAAAGTGTTCGTACCTTAAAATATGTGAACGGTATTGGATCCGTTGTGTTGGCAACAGCTAACGTTACTAAATCTAGTTCGCATAAGTTCTTGATATGAACTTAATAAAACAATGGTAAGTTTTTTCGTCGTAGTTACAATTGATTGTAATAATCAAAAAGAACAAGTTTTTTATGAATATCAAATTTGTTTTAATTTTCTTTTAAATCATTTTAATGATTACTTTGTAGGTTTAATCGTATAATAGTTTTATATTATTTGTAATTACAATAACACTTTGTTCCTTAAATAAGATTTATACGCGTTTCGTATTTTAAGACTGAATTAAATTGACAGTTTGAAGAAATCACAGGAATAAGAAATAATATAAATATCTTGTGAATTGTAGATATTTTTAGGAAATTTAACATAGTATGTAAGGCGGGTCCACCATACCGGTAATGTTATAGTGGGTTGTCGAACCATTTTTATTGTAAAATAAAAATTGTGTAAAATGAATGAAATTGTGTAGAAATAATTACCTTACCTTTTGTTTGAGTAATCGTCAGCGTTCCGGTGAAAGGAAGCTGACGTCGAATCGCAGAAGGTGCGTCATGACTGAACAGCGGAGTGTCCAGGGGTGCAGGCTCGCCGACTGGCTCTGAGACACTGGGCCCACTTGCCTTGCCGAGGCAACAGGCGGCAAGGGGCGTGGCGAGGATACGCCCACAGCAACAGGTGCCTCCCATTTGATAATGCAGCCTTCGCTGATGTTAGGATGAGAACACAAAAGTGACTTTTTAATAAAATAAAAAACATTTGCTGGTAGTCATGGAATTGAGTCGTTTAAAAGTCTTAGAAATATGGCTAAACTATTACTACACTTGCCGGAATGCAAACAAATGCATTTCAATCGAAAAAGGGACAGGCCTGACCACTATGTGCGTGTCAATCGAACGCAACGACTAATTAACACAGTGTATGTTACTAAGCCATGGAATAGTTTTCATTAAATATTGTAAACCTGTTTATTGATACAAATATAAATCGTTGACTGTGTATACGGTACGTAGCGTTTCACTCTGTGAGAATCACAGATGAGACCAATCAAGCCGCCCCAGCCTCTCGAGGCTGCACTCATTAATATACAGCACTATTTCTCTACTTTTTATTCTTTAATTTTCATAAAAGGTTAGGATTATATAAGAACCGTAAATTAAAATGTGGGTCTGTGAAAAAATTAAGTTAAAAGCTGAAGTTGTAACTGTTTTTAACTGTTAATCTCATGAAGATCAGATAAATAGCTAATAATAACTTTCCAAGTCAAAATTTTCATTAAACGGATTTTCTTTCATCTTTTATATATAATTGAGTTACTAACTAATAATTGGGACTCCACTTTCGCGTAGTTTTTGTTTGTAACTCCAAAATAAAAAGTAAAAAATTGCTTCTATACAATCGATACAATTACGTCATATATGTACTTAGGAATTGCAGTACGCTAGTGGTGTCTCAATTTGTGCATGCTTAATTAATTACTCCTGTAGTAGAAGTTGTGTAGATTATTAACTGCTAGACCAAAGGTAGGCTTATATTTATATCGAACGTTTTTATTAACTTCAACATAATATATCTTCAGACGGATTTATATAGTTTTATAATATTTTAATCCTATCTATATAACTCCTATCTATTCACCCGCATCGCATGTCCCATCCCTTATCTTCTTCAAAGCTAGCGTTAGCCAGTGTACAGTAAAATCTTAAATCAATGTTTTTCACTAGCATTTATTTTATTCTAGTCGAAAACTCCTTTGGTTGAGAGTTACGAATAACCCGTCTTTACATTATTTTCCTAGTAAAGAAACAAAAATTCGTTAAAACTGAAGACAGATTTTAATATAGTCATAATTTATAATGTAACGTCGGAAAATATATTTATAATTATTCTATATTACAAACCATTGTTACACTATATTTCCGAGCTTGGTTGAAAATGTTCTAGTAGTAAGCATCTCTATTATATGCAGTTCCACTTGTACTGCACAATGACACGCTGGATAGGCGGCACACTCTGTTTAAGTCAAGCTGGGTTGGAAAACTTAAAGAATGAGGAGAGGGCAAACAGAGCTGGTGACTTTTGGTTTCTGATAAGCCAAAGAGAGTAAGAAAAACGAGGACCCTTGTAAAATTCAAAACTTACATCCTCTGCCCTCCTACATTCCGTATGGATATTCATGACTGACTTGCTGACTTTATAGTACAGCAAGTCATGCCATGTGTGTAAGTGTGTTGTGTGTGAGGATAGTATAATTTTACTGCGGCTCATACACGAATAGATCGTTTGGCTTATGGGGTTGAGCATTTAAAATTTAATAGAGAACTATATGGAAACAACTACTATATTAAATTTTAAACATAAATACCAGGCATCACGGCATTGAACAAGCCAGATACATATTTAGTTCGGAAAGCTAACAGTTTCCTTTGGTAAACATAAAATTATAATTGTAAAACCAGGTAATTGCATGTGTCGTTTCGTTTCAGAAGTATAACACATTTTGTTATATTATCATACTAGGAGTATTACAAGATTATTGCTTCAATAATTTTTCTATAAGTGAATTTTTATTTATGTCAATTATTTTATATTTTGCAACACGCTTATATACGATTATTTTAATAATTACCATGATATATTATTGGTGAGTTCAATATTCTTAATACCTGTTTACACACTTATACACTTACAGTTTATAAGACATAAATGTCCCACGTATATTGCAATTGCT
Organism: Pieris brassicae; assembly: GCF_905147105.1. Taxonomy (NCBI): domain Eukaryota; kingdom Metazoa; phylum Arthropoda; class Insecta; order Lepidoptera; family Pieridae; genus Pieris; species Pieris brassicae. The sequence continues at coordinate 5,525,513 of NC_059669.1, forward strand.
TTCAACTTAACAACAATTAATGAGTAGCAACAATTGTCACCTATTCTTTGTTAGTCCGCAACTTTGAGTACCTCGGGTCAATCGAATGCCCATTCTGTTATATCCCGTGTGATAAGATTGTAAGATTGACGGTTTTGACTGCCCTATCAGACAGGTCAATGTTAGAGATATGTGGTGACGACAGATCAGAGCTAAGTAAGGCACTTCAGGCAGGCACCTACAGGTAATGTTAAATCTGAAGATCAAGAAAACCTCCCCATATTGATTAGTAGGGATTTTTTTAGACTATTAAAAGGTTTAGGATATCTGTTTTAATACCTTTAAAGACAAATACAGCCTATAAAGTTCTTTATTACAAGTGACACGTTACACAGTGAGAGGTTTACCATTAGCCATGGCTGTAGTTGTTGCTAATACAAATTTTTCGTTACGTTTTTCTTTGACATGTTTGAAAGTGTTTGGGTTGTGGCCCGCCGTAGGAATTGCGGGATGGAAGAAAATTATTTTCTATACATATTCTTTATTTATCTTTATGTTGATTTTGGGTAAGATAATCATAGTATTGTCTTTTGTTAACATAGCTTTTACACATTGAAAGAAAATAATAGTTTTACCGGATTGAAGCTATGAATTATTATAAACTTATAATTATTTTACATAATTTTAAAATTTTCCGTCGTTTCGCGTGCTTTACAGCGTGCGTGGTCACGGTGAATTGTTTGTCTTGGTCTGCGAAAATAGAGGACACCGTTAGTTCTTTCTGCAAAAACACGTCATCTTTTAGTCGATATAAACTCCGGGGAAATAAATACAGATAATACAACTTTCTCTACAGCTGTGATACTTTTTGACATTCAACACCTTTTGTCTTTAGTCACCGTGACCACGCACGCTGTAAAGCACGCGAAACGTTGAAAAAAAAAGTAATGTAAAATAATTATAAGGTTATAATATTGTTACGAGCTAGGGGATCGGATAGAAAATGCCGTAGATTTCTTCAAAGGTTTATTTCTTTAAAAATCAATGAGGAATTTATGGGCACAAATTAATTGCAGAGATGCACTAATAATACACAAAAACACAGTCACTAATTACTTCACTTATGCACACTTCACACAGTACTTTATCACTTGTATTCACTTTATCGCTTCGGTGTTTCTCTCTTGTTATCGCATTCCAAACTAAAGGTGACTTCGCGTCGCGTCGAAAGTCGCGTTTCGGTTTCGGCTATATATCCCTGGGAATAATTCTAAACAATATTCGAGAATTTTCTAGGCGGGCTTGCTACTGAGTAGCGATTGCACAATTTTAGAACGTCCGCACTCTTTGTCTCTTTCGCACATTGTTCCGTCCTTGTCGTACGGCGTTCTAGAGAGCTCAGTCTAGTTTCGAGAAAGTTCTGTTCTTCTCTCTCTCTCTCTCGTATCATTTCGTCCTTGTCTCACACCTAGAAAGTTTGGTCTAGAATATTCCTTCATCAAAGAGGTATACCTAGGCCTGAAAACGCTTGAAAACGGGTCTCCTGAAAACTGCACCACTCGACTACACATGTTCTGAAACCGACTGAAAAAAGGTTTCAGCTTCCTGAAAACTAGGGTAACATTATGAAAATTACAATTTTCTAATATGTGATTGACCCTCTCCTGAAACGGTCAGAAATGATATTACAGCCTGCTGAAAAGTTCTCTAACTAGTGGAAAAATCTAGAAACATGCAGTCGACCCGTCTTCGTAACAATATAATATAGCTTCAATCTGGTAAAAAAAGTGTTTTCTTTCAATAAGATAATCATAATATACAAATTATTTTGTAAATTTCACGCCTTAACAAAACAATGAGCCCACTTTAAAATTACAATTAATCAAAGAAATTAGAGCTTTTTACTCTGCTAACTTTTAGCAACAACTAAATCCTATAAAGGTTACTGCTTAAATCGAATTTCCTTTGCCGGCTATAAATTGATTATATCTTTACAGTCGCCAGCCAGTTTATAGTGCGTGAAGGTTGGAGTTTTCAGGGCTATCTATTGCCACAATGACTTTATCCCGACGCCCTGTTCCTTTGAATGATTCCAAAATAACACGATTCAGGCACATACATAGTGATCCAGCTGGTAGACCTGTGGCAGAACTGGGGGAATCTGTCATTGATGACGTCAATCGCCTTTGTGTTGTGCACTAATCTCGTGCACTGTGTGAAGATCTTCAACCTGCTGGTGAGGAGGCGTTGTATAGGACATATCATCGACCGAAATGATTATGTCCTAAAAAATGCTACTGGACAGCAGAAGATCGACATCATTCGAACGTATGCCTGTTTTATATTATTTTATTTGACATCGTACATAATCGGAATCTTGCTGAGATTTTGCAGTTTTAAACCAAAACGAAATAAAAATCGATTGATGTAATATCTTGAAATTGTCGCTATTGCTAGCACGCTTCTATGATACCAGTATTTGAACGGACTTCAAACAATCTCCGAAATCATTTGACGTAATGTTCTCAGAGTAACAAAAAATATTCTCTATCAATAAGTAGTGTGGCTATTAGTTATCTTATTGCACTTCATACACAAAAAAGAAAGTCGGTTCGCGGAAACGCGAAAGAAAAAGAATTTATCACGGTGTCTTCATGTATTACATCTACATATTTGGATTTCTCAAAACAAATACTAAATTTGCAGTTGCAATCAGGGAACAACTCGTCACCTGATGATCTTTCTTACCCTTACAACAGTGACTCTGATGGGTTTTGCGGTAGGACCGGCTCTCGAGTCAAACAACTTACAGTTGCCACTGCAGGCCTGGTGAGATCTAAATACCCACTTTGTTTATGACACTCCTTAAAACAAATAAAAATATAAATTTAATAAGTGGATTAGTCTTCAGTGATATTCGATTGTGTAAGATTTAATTTGTGAAATGCAGGCATAGAATTAAAGAAAATCAATTCTTACATAGCTATAGGGCATACAATCAAAAAACCATTCACACACAAAATTCAATACCCCTCGTATTTTATGTATTTTATTTATCTATACGGTCTTTTTTGTAGGTATCCATACGATTGGAGTAAATCTCCGGCCTACGAGCTGACATACTTGCACCAGATATGTGCCATTTATGCGGCGGCCTGTCTCAACGTCAGCAAAGATATGGTGGTGGTATCATTATTATCACAGTGCCGTTGTAGATTCAAACTGTTAGGATACGATCTCAAAACTCTTTGTCAGGATATGTGCCCTGGAACGATGGTAACTACACAAAAAATATTTTTTTAATTCCATTAATATTTTTTGATTTCGGCATTCGAAATTCTTTTATTGAAGGCCCCTATGTCGTATTGGTCCGGGAATACGTGAAATAGCTGATTCCATAAAAAGGTGGTGGGTAGCAAATATTGCATTTATAAAGCGTTCTATTGTGGAATTATAGCCGTTTAGGTCACAAATATGTAACATAAAAGTACATTAATTAAATATCCATGTTACAGTTTTTACCCTATAAGCGTTAAATAAATAACGGAATATTTGCATGAAGAAACATGATACATGTCGATATGTAATGCTGGCTTTTCTTTTACCAGCCAAACTTACCAAAGAGGTTTCATATAATTCAAACATGAATAATAGTAAACTGTTTGTACGGCGTTTTGTATATTCATCAATCTGTATTCAATTTACGCGACTTTTGAATAAAAATTAAACAATTACCACGAGTTTCTCAGAAGACCACACAAATACTGAAATTATATCACTACGTAATGAGAGTTGAGTGTTTATTTTTAATTTGCCGTTTAACGAATGGTAAATTGTAACAGGAGAGGTAATTTCCTCTGAAATTGCACTTTTAATTAATGCCTCGTACATACCTTATTTATTGAAACGGACATTAAAACACACAAACTTTTCTTTTAGTGCTCTAACAATGTATTATGTGGTTTTAGTGCCTATGTACATTTTGAGAAAGTGTATAAAATAATTCCAACGATCTTCAAACACATTCGGACATCTGTTTAGCAAATTATTTATATATATATATTGTTAAAAACTGAAATAGGTGTATTAATATGATAAAAATAATAACATAGTAAAAATAAATATATATTAATCTAAAGTCATTAAGAGAGCAACGGGTGACTTTATTGCTAACATCTGGCCTCTTCCTGTAGCAGCCACTAAATAATGAGAAAATATTAAAATGATTTTTAAGTTTTTGACGTCATAATATAGAAACTAAATTTGTTATGAAACCGTACACGAAAAAATATAAATCATATATGTACCTTTTAATATTAAATCCCGGAGAGAGGATGTATCATGTATCTATGAGAAGCTCTTTGGTACGGCGCGAAGAGTACAATGTATCTGCTCCATCTGTTTTAACTAAGCGACGTAGCGATCACTACGATACTACGGTACTACGCTACGAACCTTTCTACGAGCTGAAGATTGCCGAAAAGCATGTATAGGTGGCGTTGTTCGATACAAATATAATAAGAATAATATTGTATCTTTATAAATACTTCTTAATTATTTATGTATCTGCTCCATCTATTGTAACTAGGTACAGTGACGTAGCGATCACTACGAGGTACCACGCTACGAACCTTTCTACGAGCTGAAGATTGCCGAGAAGCATGTATAGGTGGCGTTGTTCGATAAAAATATAATCAGAATAATATTGTATCTTTATAAATATTCCTTAATTATTTATGTACTTAAATTAGGCATAAAGAAAATACTTTTAATGCTTTAACTTTTAACATTTTATAATTACTAGCAACGTATGTCGCAAGCACATGATTTGATGGTACAGGCCAGACTTAATGAGTGTATTCGGGAGCATCAAGATATCTTAGACTCACTAAATGAGCTACAACGCTGCTTCTCAGAACCCACATTCGCACAGTTCACCGTCTCACTCGTCATCATCTGTGTTACCGCATTTCAGCTCACTAAGGTACGCATATTTGTACGAGTTAGGATGAAATGTTATATATAATATATATTATATTAGTATATATATACATCTATTTCTGTATTGTGCTGTCAATCTTCTTAATAAATAATTAAATAATAGTGTATAGGAATCTTAGCTTTTATATACCAGTGTGGGATTCCATGGTCTCATCTATATGTCGAAATACAATAAAATCGGTACATCAGGTTACATTTTCACTAATATTAGAAAATAATTTATATTTGCCCTTAACCAACAATTAACTAGATCTTTATAAGTGACAAGTCAAATATTATCGTAGTATTTTTTTCCAAATATATTCCAAAAATTGTATTGTAATATCTTTAGTATTTTTTAGCAAATCGGTAATTTTGTCAGAATGGCTTCTATGGCAACATACCTTTTAAATATGATGGAACAAATTTTTATATATTGTTATGAAGGAAACCAACTGGCAGTAGAGGTAATTGTTTATTTATTTATTTACACTTCATTACACTAGAATATAAAAAAAATTGAACATAATTAAATCAAAAAGATGGCAACTGGCGGCCTTATCGCTTACGAGCGATCTCTTCCAGGCAACCACTGTGAGTATTAATCATTTTTATCATCATATCATATCATTTAATCATTTTTGATGAGGGTAATCCCAAATATTTTTTCTCGGCCGATCGTCACATTTATTAGTTGAGTCATTGTTGAGATTTACTCGGGTTACGTTAGAAACATTTTTATTTTGATATATACTTTTACTTAATTATAATTGATAATAGTTACGTCCACCATTTAGAATTTTATAGTGAGTGTTTAGTGAGTTTTTGAGAACTATCGTGAGGCAAGGTATTAGCATCAGTCTAACCTCGCTTTGTTCCCAAACTAATAATTTCTCCAAATCCTTTCGGCTGATAATATTGTGTGCCTTTATTCCTGGCAAGAAGATATTGTAACGAGGTATGTACTCAGGACTCTTCTAGTATAAGATTGTGTATCGACGGCCACCGAACCGTTTTTTTGTGGTACATAATACTTCATTGTTGGAGTGATGTGGCATTTTTACCTCACTATTTTTAAAGAGCAGTGTTGGTTTTACTTTTGGCTTCAGTGTGCGACTCCCAATCTTAAAATCGTAGGCTCAATCCCCGACTGTGCACCAATAGATTTTCTATTTGTGCATTTAACATTCGCTCGAACGGTGAAGGAAAAGATAGTAAGAGAAACCGGCTTCCCTTAGACCCAAAAACCCAATGGCATGTGTCAGGCACATTATCTGGTTGATCACCTACTTGTTTATTATGAAAAATGATCATGAAACAGATACAGAAATCTGAGCGTCAGACCTAAATAGGTTGAACCGCTGATATTATGATTATAATTTTTAACATTATAAGAGAACCTTTTATAGTCTAAGGACGACTAATAAGCTAACAAGAATTATTACAATATGATAATGAATTCTGCTGTATCCTCTATGGAGTAAAATGTATTGCAGAGTGAGAATGTTTCCCGTTTGGCGTACGAGTGGCCATGGTATACCTGCAGCGTGCGTGTCCGTCGGTCAACGCTGAACCTAATAACGCGCTGTTGCCGGACCGCCAAGCTCACTGCTGGGGGTTTTACTACTCTTTCTCTGGATTCTTTCATGAGTGTGAGTATATTATTTTATAAATTCATTATGAACTGAATTGGAATAATGGTTTGCCCTTTGAATTATTGCAGATTTTAAAGGCATCGTACACATATTTTACGGTATTACGCCGTCTAAGCGAATAAAATATGGACCTGATTCGGGAATCCCATGTAGTAATTATTTCAATCTAGTTTTAGCAACCCTGTAGGATTTTTAGAATACAATAAAACTTACTATTAACTTTTTTAGATAGTATTATTTATTATAAATAAATGTTATTATTGCTTTTTAAATTTTACTGTTTTATTATTAATATTCAATTTATGAGTATTCAATAATTGATAGACTAGTAAAATAACTATTTGTAAGTGTATATGTGTGTCAGTAAATTTAAATTACATTCAAATTATTTATACTCATATTTTGAAACATGGCTAGCTTTTGTTTGACAAATATGAACGAAATACATAATCAAAACAATTGTTTGCTTTCAATATAGTCTGTGTTTATTTAATTTCCTAATTGTAAGTGACAACGCTAGATTTAATTGTCAATAATTGATGAAAATAGCTGTATGAGTTGCTCAACTCTGGGACCGAAATGTAACAATACAAAAGTGTATATTTTCCTGTTTAAATGTGATGTCTTTTTGTAGTGATTATTAAATATCTATGTATAAGATACTGCTTCTATTGTTTAAATAATATTAAAAACCTGAATCATCCCAGTCGGAAAAAAAAATCTGTAATAAATTAATTACGTTGTGTTTTAGTACATTATTGAGTTTTGTTCCTTATGACTACAGCCATAAATAAAAGAAATATTTATTTCTAGCTCTGAAGATATATATTAACTTAAAAAATATCAAAATACTCCAGTTAAGATTAATTAAATTTTTCTTCGTGTTACATCCCTGGGTACACAAATTAAATCAATTTTGTGTATTTATGTAATTAAGTGCGGATTTCTTTCTTTTGTTTCAAATATATTGTAGACAACACAAAAGAACGACGTATTTCATACTTATCAATGAGGTTTTTCATTAATAATACTAACTATTCCCTTCGGGTATCGCTCACTTGGCTTAGGATTATGGGGTTATGGGCTCCAGATACTTTAGGATGGAAAAAATGTTATATTCTTGGCATACAGGCTTTGTGTATATGCTAGTTGTAGGTATGAATTTTTTTCCATGAATCTATAAAAATAAATTGTACAATAGTACAGTAAAGGTTAGAAATTCCTTCTCTGTTTTAACCCTTATGTAATTAATTACATACATATAACTATATTTTAAATAACATGTGGAATCAAAGACTATATAATTAATACAATCTTCAGGCACATTCATCATAATCCAAGCTACTGATTTATTCATTATCTGGGGAGATATACAACTCATGACGGCGAGTGCGTTTGTTCTGTTAACAAACCTCACCCACAGCTTAAAGATTCTCAACATGGTTGTAAGAGCTGATCGTATCAAGAGCATCGTTAAAAAAAATTATAACGTATTGAAAATTCAAGTTACTGTTGAAGCCAAGAAAGCTGTAAAAAAGTAAGCGCTGCTGATTAATTTTTTTGATTAATAATGATTTAGTATTTATTGAATAATTATTTTATTTTCTCGTCATATACAAATTCCAAGTCTTAGTTGCTAGAAAATTTCTAAAAAATGTTTAATTTCTAATTTGTGATAAACGACTCCTTCAAGCTATATATAAAATTGTTATAATAACGCGACTCCATCTTTTAAACCATTTTTTTGTTACTATTACTTATACTTATTTATGGCTAAATAAAATAAAAAAGAGTCTTAAAATGAGTATACAAATGAGAATTCCTAGGGTGCAAATATGTTTTGTTTTACAGATGTAACCGCGAAGTCAATATACAATCAATGTTATACGCTTTTCTCACCGCAACAACTATATCACTATGGGCTCTAGCTGCAGCGACAGAAAATCAAAATAAACAGCTACCTATGAGGGCTTGGTTAGTTAAATTTAATACATATTTAAATAAAAGTACTCCCGAAGCAAGTATCTATTATTATATGAAGACTTCTAAATCTTAACATTCCTAAATGATAGTAATTTGTATTTCTTAAACAAAGACCTCATTCTTTATTACTCCACTATATGGCCATTGTTTCTATGCGTGAACAATCAACTTTATATTATAAACAACACATTAAATATTACTTTAATGATCACATATTATTCTATTCAACTATATAGAAACAAAACTACCTAGAATCAAAATCTATTCAGTAAGAAAGGTATACATATATATCTTAGCACTGGCGTAACTATACCATCTGGGGCCCGTGGAAAATTCTTTTGATGGGGCCCTATCAGTAAATTGTCACGTTGTACTCAGTTTAATTTTAATAAACTTCGAGATTTTTCGCATACTCAATTACACTTTTATATAGGTCCTAATGGCCATAGGCCTCCTCTTTTAGGCGAAATTTTATTAGGAAAAATCTTTATTCGCGCTTTCTGTTCCGCAAAAGTGTCTATGACATCTTCAAAGTTTAAAGATTATCTAACTTTCACAATCAACTGAACTTTGCCACCATTTTCATATTCAATAAAATAACTAATACGAAAAATAAGACCATCACCAATGTTCAAAATAATTACACGAAGAATATGCAGTCAGAAGAGCCCTCATAACAAAATATCAAATACGGAATTCCCCTACATAGTGTTGCTAGCCCGTCCGAGCAGCAGGGCCACGAAAAAAGTGAAATCAAAATGGGATATTCGCTATTGTCCGCGACAAAATATGTAGAAACCAATGGATGTGTTTTAAAATCAATAGAGATGTGTAATTAATATATTAGTATTTTGATTGATGGGTTTTGACGGTCGTAAGTACGTAAAATTATTCGTCACGGGTAACGTGTACATGTCTTGGAATGAATCAACATCTTTTTCTTTGGGTTGGTTGAAACGCTTAGCGATTAACTTGAAATTGTATTATGGACTTTAGTTGTCTCACTTTGGATTTGAAGCAGAACTCATAAAATACAGTTTTCAAATAAAATAAAATCGGGGCCCGTGACATTTTGTCAGCCCTGCCACCCTTTTGTTACGCCAATAAAAAAATTTGCGATCACAAACACCATGGACTAACAAATCCGGACACATCTAAGAACAGACGTTTTGTATTCCCGACGCCAAAACGAATGACTGACTAACGATTCTTTGCATTTAGTGGCCCCTTCCTTTATAATAAAACTTCCCAATCAATGGATTCTGAGATAGACAAACTATCGAGATACAAACTCGCTACTCACTTAAAAATTACGCTAGCCCAAGTGGATTTCGAATCTACAGAGGCTACGTATCTTGATATAACTGGTTCTAAAAACAAACACCGACACAGCGACTTATAATAACTCTCAGCTACACTTTAAAATACACGCAAATACACAGCCATTCACACACACTCACGCATTGACGCATACTTATTTTCTTCTAAGAATTGTGTTTGATTAGTTGTAACACTTAGCCTACTTTTCAAAAAACTTTTTTAATCATTTCCTATGTACCGCAGACTAATTGTAATCTTAAATAGTTACCTACAACACAGCTGGGACTCCCTAGCGATATTTATTTTATTTATTTATTTATTTACACTTCGTTACACTACAAAATAAAAATAAAAATTAACATAATTAAATCAAAAGGAGGGCAACTGGCGGCCTTATCGCTTACGAGCGATCTCTTCCAGGCAACCACTGTGAGTAAAGAAAAAAATAAATGTATTAAATAAGATAGGCAAGTAGTGCAAAATACATGTAATACACAGTTATTAAACAAAACTAAACAGGAATAAAATATTAAAGATACATTAAAGAGTAAAAAGACACATAAATCACGATAATTTAAGATAAGTCTCACGTCTCACGTCATATGAATTTTGTCATGAATAGAGTTATTATTATTCATATATTTTCTAACGCCCTAGGTACCCTTTCAACGCATCCCAGTCACCAATGTACGAGATTGCCTACCTACATCAGGCAATGTCTCTGATGCTGTCGGCTAGTATGAACGCCAGCAAAGATATTGTAGTAATGGCGCTTATTGCTCAATGTCGCTGCAGATTTCGACTCATTAGTATTGCATTAAAAGGGTTGTGCAGTGATATGCATATAGTTAACAACGTATGTTTTAACATTTTATTTATCAACCATAACATTTGCCTTATTTTCTACTACCCTAGTTACGTACTTCCTTGGCTTACTTTACTACTCTCTTTATATATATTACTATAATTATATTTTTAAGTAATAGGAACATAAGGTCAGAAATACGAAATGGATTTAGTGTTCGATTTGTATGGTTTGTTATCTCCTTGATTGTTTTGAGTTATTTCAGAGTTTAACCAAGAAGCAAGAGGACATTGTGGCATTTCGCCTCGGTAACTGTATAGCTGAGCACCAAGATAACTTGGAGACGGTGAATGAACTAGAACGATGCTTCTCGGAGCCGACGTTCGCGCAGTTTACCGTATCACTAGCTATCATATGCGTAACCGGGTTCCAGCTTGTTTTTGTACGTATATCATAACATTATAAAGAGAATAATAATAATAATAATTTCTATATTTTCTGCCATATAACATTTGCAACAAACAATAAGACTACAGTTAAGAAGGTATCAGGAGACTGGATTTCTAACTAGGTAAAAACTTGTGATATGAATATCCAGGCTTCCATTCCACAGCAAAGTCATTTAATAATAATATCAATTTCTTTATTTTTTCCCATATAACAATTGCAACAAAGAATAAGATTACAGTTAAGAAGGTATTTGGAGATTGGTTTCCGAACTAGGTAAAATCTTGTGATATGAATAAGCAGGCTTCCATTCCACAGCAGTCATATTGAGTGCTAACAAAAAGTGCTTACATATATGGGTAGGCAAATAAAATTTAACGTTTTAAATAACGAAACAAAACAGTTAACTAGTTAGAAGTTAGTAGAATTAAAGTTGTATGGGTGTACGCGAAGGTGTGTGTGTGATAGGGAGAGAGGATGTGTACGTGCCTGTGTGTGTGAGTGTAAGGAGGGTGTACGTGGGTATGTATCAGGCACACGCCTGTGAACATATGTGAAAATTATTTTAATACATCTAGCAGATTTTCCGTTTGGTCATAGTTGAAAGTAGTTAGTAGTTTTTTAGTTTTAGAATATATATTCAGAGTTTTGTTAAGTTTGTTAAACAAGTAACAGCCCAGAAAAGAGAACGATCGCTGAGAAAAATTAGAAGAAGGTCGGGTTGTATAAACGCAAATTTGCAACGTTTGTCCAATATAGCGATATCGAAGAAGTTGTCGAACTATAAGTATAGAATTGTTCTTATAAAGTTACGCAGTAGGGAATAGAATAGAACAGAAAGATGTTTATTTCCCTAGTTCATATGTTACCTTAAGTCCACAGGTCGATGGTGTAATCGGCCTAAGGGTGTATCAGCTACTTACGGTCTACCTATGTTTGTCTTAGAGATATCTGTATATAGGGAGACGAAAGGGAAGAGACAATGAGGTTTTAAGAACTGCTCGTTCGGCTCGCTCAAGCTTCAGGAGTGAGATTTTATAGGTGCCTCCCCAGACCACTACACAGTAAATTAGCAACGATTGGCAAAGCGGCTCGTACACCATTCTAATTGTGTAGTGAAGGCAGCAACAGCAGCCGCTTGAATTCCATGTGACCATTAAAGCTAAGGTTGTGATCTCTAAATACGCCGAGGTTCATTAATAGAAATAAAGTTGATGGGTGTATCTCAGGGTGTGTGTGTGTGTGCGAGTGTATGTATGCGAAGGTGTGTGTGTGAGACAGAGAGAGAGGGTGTGGACGTGTGTGTGTGTGTGAGTGAGTGTTAGGAGTGGTTGTGTGTTGTTGTGGGTATCTGAAGTAGAAGAAATTTCTATATGTTTTAGACAATCGTTTTTCGATATTAAATAGTGATAGTAATGATTACTACTACTAGGATAGATTAAAGCAATAACAAAACTTTAATGTATAATGATGCATACCGGTAAGACTGCATACTTTTTTAATGATTAATCCATATTCCAATCTTGTAGCAAACCGGTAATGTGCTTCGAATGCTTTCTATGACCTTTTATCTACTAAATATGGTGGACCAAGTATACCTTTACTGTCGCGAAGGAAACAAGCTTACTATTGAGGTATGTAACAGAGAAAATGTTTATTTAAAAGTGTTGACGAAATGTTGTTTGTCTTTTTATAATTGTAGAGTGAAAACGTGTCACGTTCCGCGTACGAGTGGCCATGGTATACGTGTAGCGTGCCCGTGCGTAGGTCCGCGTTGATCCTCATGACGCGCTGTTGCCGGACCGCCAAGCTAACAGCTGGGGGATTTACAACTCTTTCTCTTGCTACTTTTGTGAGCGTGAGTTTTCTTTTAATACTACCGTGTTTGATTAATATTAAATGTAAGGTCTAAAAATCTATAGTTGAAACAGTACATGTTAATACTTTATCTATGAAAACATTGAGTGATAAAATACTTTCCGATTTCAGATTTGCAAAGCATCGTATTCTTTCTTCACTGTCCTCAAACAAGTTGAACAAGACACATAAATATATTATAACTAAATATAAATGGTGCACTTAGACTAGTTAATAAAGCTTAACAACATTTTTTATAACAATCTATTAATTTATTTACTGTTATATTTTAAGTATTCTGAAAGACTTAGTACTTTTTATTATCCTAGTTTTTATTTCTTCTATGTGATGTGTGAACTGCTTTTATGGAAATCAAAACATAAAAATCTAACGTTAGTAAGTAAGATATAATATTTATATTAGAATCAAAATAAACCAACCGTAAATACTGTAAAGTTATAATTTGTCCCTAAATCGGTATGTTTAAGTGTCGAGGTGGTGATAATTACCGTCTTATACGATACTTTTAATAACCAGTTATCGCTGAATAAACACATGAGTTGCAAACTTTATTTTAAAAATATCTTTAAAAGGCATAAAAGCTCACCTAAATATTACGAATAAAAATGTATATAATATATACATTAGTATGTAGATGTTTGCGCTTTTTTGATAAATGTAACTTCGAAAAGCTATTGAACAACTCGACATGGATAATGAGAAAATGTATATCGTTAGCATGTATTTTTTATTATATTTCACCGATTGAAAGCACTAGATTTTGTTTTGCAACACAAAAAGCGAGAAAAGGGCAACTCAGTTTGCTTTAAACAATTACACTTTACTATAGTAAATACGAGATAAATTCAAAATTGGTCAGCTAGTACACATGTGTGGCTAAAACTTAAGAGTATTTTTAGTGTATTAAAATGTTTGTTATATCTGCAATCGGTCTAGGTAATTGTTAATTAGTAGGTTATAAAATATATAAGTAGTGTACGTGAGGTACTCACACAAAGCAAAATGAAGTTCTTCATTGGCCACACATACTACGGTCTAAAGTTCTCACTCAATGTTTTGCAATTATCCGGGTTTTACCAGCCTGATACGTTATCGGGGTTCCGGATGACACTATACGCTTTATACTGCATTACGTTTTATGTGTTTATTATTGGTATTGTTTATTTCTGAATCTATACAAACTCTTGTTACTTGTGATTCGGGTTAGGATAAAAGCAGAATAGTTTAGTACAATTCAGGAATTTGAAACTCTCGCTCACGGTCACATTTATATCATTAGACCTGTTTAACTGTGTGACATTATATGACCCGATAAGGTATTTCCGTTTCATCAAAATCGGTCTATATGGTATATACGCATTTCTAGATGAACTGTAAATAATACTGACAGATGTTTGTAGTCGGTTTAATTCATCTAAATTATTTGTATGTATTCTTGTATTACATCACATATTAAAGGTACATATATCGTGGTCCAAGCCGGAGAAGTCGTTCAAGTCTGGGGTGACATTCCGCTTATGACGGCCGCGCTTTTTCTTTTGTTTACTAACTTTTCGCTCTCTTTTAAAGTAAGTACAATAAACGAATAGTAATGATAATAATAAAACCACTTTACTGCTATAAAAATACAAATTAAATGGGTGTTAGTTTTGTTATTATATGCTTAGTCTTCGTTAGTTGTTGTTATTTCCATTACTTCATGTCCTGCAGTATAGATTTTTGGTATTTTTGGTTTTGGACTCCTCCTGAACTTTCCATTTGGATCTGTTTATGCTTCCTACATCCTTCTCTCTCCTCCTAGATACCTTTACGATGTCGTCTTCCCGTCGCTTTTGTGGTCGTCCTACCTAACATTTCCTTGGCTCCTTGGCGGGTGGCTTCGGCGTTTCATATTTTATCTGTACGCCTTGCAATATGCTCTTTTCTATTTCAGCTGTAGGGCGTGGGTTAGCGCATCACTGATCTTAGTTTACGGCTTGATGTGGTTACTTAGTATTTTGTGAATGTTTTTGATTATTAGGATGCTACGCTCTATTGCCCTATAGACACCAGTCACCTATGATTTTACCCTTGACCTAAACGCCATATTTGGTATCCATAGACCATGCATATACGAGAATAGTAGTGTTCATAACAGTATTTTTAGTCCAGACTGTAGTTTCCTTCCAATACTTCTTTGAATTCAATAATCTATAAGTATATGCATATACTTCTATTCTTCAATATTATAGATTAGCCGTCATTTGTCTTGCAGGAGAAATGAGAAACAGGTTCAGCCCTTACAGACAGCCCTTACGAGACAAAAAGTGTTTAAACCTTAAAGTACAGGTTACTTTTTTATGCCATTGCCATGCCATTTTTATAAATGTTAATCATTCCAGATATTCAACGTAGTGTTGAAAAGGGAGACAATCAGAACAATAGTCAATGACTGTGAACAAGAATTAATTAGTGAGAAAAGAGAGAGTGGAAGGAAGATAATTGCAAGGTTATCTAAAGTGTTGCTTTTCTATTTTTGTAAAATGTTTGGTTCGTTTGTTTATACGAAGTATTTTTTTAGATTTAATCGTCAGGCGAGGCTTCAATTGTTCACGTATATTGCATTATCTGCGGGCACAGTAGTGGGCTGGGCTGCCAGTGCGCAAAAGAATCAGCTTCCTTTGAGAGCATGGTAATATTAGTTTTGAGATAATAATAAACTCTATTATTTTCATATCCTTAAGCGCTATTTTAAATGTTGTTAGTAGAGTTGTTAGTATTTATTTATAGCTAAATGTTAGTAGTTATATGTTAGTCATCTGTGGATATAGGGTGGAAGCCTCTTCCAACTCTTACCACTACTTCTTTCCATTGCTATCATCAGCCCACCTTCTTTTTTGCCTGCCCACTATTGTGGTGCTACTGCCCAGTGCTGCTGTCTTTAAATTAAAAACATTAACTTTGACATTTTAAATTAAAATATTTAATGGTTTCATAATTTGGTATAAATTATCCCATCTACTACAGGTACCCCTATGACACGACTCAGTCACCTGCGTATGACCTGACATACATTCATCAGGTACTATTCATCGATAATTCACTTTTTATTGTACGTTATTTATTCAGATGATTTATTGTTGGGCAGGTACATTTTGGTCTTCCCATCTACACCTTTTAAACGTAGAGATTTTGTTAAATAAATAAAAATAACTTCAACCTTTTGAACCAACCTTAACCTTCAACTAAATGAATTTGATTCAAAAGTAAAGAAATCATAAATAATGTCAAATTCACTGATACGGATCATGAAAGTGACTACTAAAGGAAACCCCTTTCAAGTTTTCGGACGCGTCTCTGTTTCGAAGCTATTACGTTATGACATTTTCTATAAATTTTAGATTAGTTAGTAAATTGGGCCCGAAATTCTCGCATTTAGGTTTTAGATATAGAAATTATTAACTTTCAGTGCGTAGCAGTGGGATTGGCGGCCTCTGTAAATATCAGCGTAGACACGGTGGTGACGTCCTTGGTGGCGCTCTGTTGCTGCCGCTTGCAACTGCTGGCTCTATCACTGCAAACACTTTTTGAGGACTTGCCATTACAAACTAAGGTTTAACTAATAAAATATATCTACTATGAAGAACCTACATACAAGGAATGTTTTGAGTCTGCGGCAATTCTATTTTTTGTATCTTTACTAAACTTGACTGTCCAGGGTCTCCTTCACCCGTCAGTAGAGCCGGTAGCGTGGGTCCGTCTAAAGGAATGCATACAGCAGCACCAAACGACGCTAAAGGCAACAGCTTTGGTGCAACGCTGCTTCTCGTTGCCTGTGCTAGCGCAGTTCACCGTCTCCGTGCTTATTATATGTGCAACCGCATACCAGCTTTCTTTTGTGAATATAAATACATTTATATTATAAAGTTTACTCAAATATAGAATCACTTACCAGACTAGAAATTTCTTAGGGTAATCAGTTCTGCGGAACACTTTAGTAACATGACGTTAATATTTAATGTTGAACTATGTAATCCCTGACATAACATGAAATTCGTGCAATATCGTGCAACGTAAGTTTGAAACATCAGCTACAATAACTATTTATACTAAGAGAAATTGTGTTTCATCGTTATATGACCACATTAGCATTAGGGAATGCTTACTTTTTACTAACTGAAGTAACTTTTTGAGTCGATGAATATAATTTTTAAGGTTTTTGGAGCTGAAACTGTTTTTTTTTTGATGTTACAGGAAACCGCAAACTTTATCCGTACGGCGTCGATGGTTTTCTACTTGATCGTAATGATGTATCAAGTGTTCATTTACTGTTATCAAGGGAACGAGATTCAAGTAGAGGTATGTCATAAAAAATGAAATAGAAAGAAATAAATAAAAACTCTATTATACAAAATATATGTTTAGTTTAAAACGAAAGTGCCTCCTCACCAGGATTCCCTGTGTTGTGGACAGCTAGCCATTTGACATAATACCTGTACTTGACATGTATTATGGATGAGACGATGTTGTATATAGTAATATTATAAGTGCTTGTATACAGTTTTGAATCGTTAATGAAAATTTGTACTAGTTTCCACTGGTTTAAATTATTGAAATACCTTATATTTGGCTGATAAATGGCGCCATAAAAACCATTATAGATTTCAAAGATAAAATTTCGTAATAATGACAGGATTACAGATTGTAAGATAGTAAATTGTTATCAACGTCTGGTGTGTGTTACGGCTAGTGAATGAGGTGTGACTTGCACGTGTGAAGGCTGGGCCGCTAACGACAATATTTTAACATCTGAGTGTTGTTATAAAAAATATATTGTCAATCATTACTTCAGACGAATACATTTTTGAATAACCTTTTTGTAATTGAACTTAGCATTTTTGATATGTAGCTTTAATCATACAAGTTTTTGCGGCGGGGGGGGGGGGGGGGGTGGACGTAAGAGTTTGTGTCATTAAAAAGATGAGTGCCAAAATTGTGATTGACAAATTTATTTGATTGGGATAACACTGCGATGACGTGATACTCTGAAACGCGCTAGCGATGTTATTCCTATCGCTATGGATATATAAAACTTCTTGACATTAGGCTTTTGGGGCTCAATGGTTGTTCTTGTAGAGGATCCTCCCTTTAGGTCGCAGGATAAGCACACTTTCCTTCCACTACGATTCCTTTGTCAATTATATTAATGTATATCCTCTTCCCTGTAGAGTGAGGCAGTTTGTGATGCGGCATACGGAAGTGAATGGTTGCTCTGTACACCGCGCATGCGCCGCGCCTTGGTTTTGTTGATGACGCGTACACGCTGCCCCGTCATACTAAGCGCTGGCGGCCTTGTAAACCTCTCACTGAAAACTTTCATGGGGGTATACGTGTGCAATTTTTTAAGCTAAGGGAAATAACTATTCAAATAATAGTCCTGAACAATGGAAATTTCACTCGAAGGAAACATTGGTTGTGCAAGAGTACCTATACTTAATAATGGTTTAATGCAGCTTTCTTTAAATAAATGTTGTTTATGCAACAAGTCTTAGTTCCATTGTTTGGGAATGCTTTCCTCCAGTCAGCATCGAAATATTCACCGAAAATATCTTCGATTTGTTCTTTTATAATAAATATTTTTGTTTAAGATTATCATGCAACCACATTTCTTAATAACAAAGTAAGTGATCAGACTATGTGATATATGCCGGTTAACATTAGGTGAGAATTATCACACCTATACAGCTTTAACAGTTATATGAAACAAACTCACACACGCACAACACCGTATTAACATATTTGTTCCAGTACCGCAATAAAAATGTTTATAGTGATATTAAGTACCGTACGTATAATAAGGAATAAACATGCTCAAATATTCTCATTTGATATTTTTACAGATAATTAAAGCATCGTACACATTCTTCACGGTTCTACAAGGAGCTGGTTACGGGACAAAGTAGTATCGTCTCATTTAATTGATCCCGTAATGAATCGAATAAAGTATTATTTTAATAACGCACCTAACTATAGTCTTTTTTTGAGTCCTATCTCCCTACTAAAATGTCCTTTCCGCATCACGCTTAACATACTTAATAAAAGCTTCGTGCCGATATTTTATAATATATTGTATCTAGGTTAAAAGAAAACACTTTTAACCGGATTGAAGCTATGTATTATTATAAACTTGTAATTATTCACATAACTTTACATTTAAATTTTTCCGACGTTTTGCGTGCTTTACAGCGTGCGTACGGTACGGTGACTAAAAAAAGTGTTTTCTTTCAATGTGTAAAAGGTATGTTAGCAAAAGACAATACTATTTATATTAAAACGGCCTGTGAGTTTTCTTGGATGGACGCTAGACCAATCAATATTACTTGTTATGTATTATATTTTAACTTGCATATTATTTTTACTGGATCTGGAGGAGGCCTTTGCCATAAAAGGGCATACATATATCTAAAAATATAAATGTTACTAACTTGTTAACTGTGAACTATCTGAATTTATTATTTTTATCTAATTTTATCAAAAGCGTAGCAAGCGTGATAGACAAGTGCGTACGAAGTGCAGTGTTATCGGACCAATAGGTCTAGTCTATCTGGATCCAATGCTATCTGAATCTTGTAAAGGTGTGCGTACAATCACGTATATGGAAAAACTTCGCTATATTTAATTTAATAACGTAAACCTATAGTGAATCTGTATACTATTGCAATGTGAAAAGAGAAAATTTACAACAAACAGTTGTAATTCAATAAAACGATATTTAAATGACAGTTTTCATTGATAACTTAGATACCTTTGCTATTTGATTTCTTCGATCCGCTTAAGTTCTCGGTTCAAGGGAAATTCTTTTGTGTTATAAACTAGGTATGCTAATTTCCCGATCATAGAATTGATCGTATGAATCAAATGTGATTAATGCAAGCAAAAAATATACTACCTTATTAAAGTAATCTTCTCCAGATTATTAATTAGAATTTTGTAATACACATTGGTTTAACAGTTTCCTGTGTCTTTTATTATATGCAAACAAATATATTTTTTCTTGTTCTATACAGTGATGTAATGAGAAAATTGTTATTTAAACATCACAATAATGACCTTCAGTTCATAGCTTCGTTGTACACTCGTTATTATCAAAGACAATACATAGTATATAATAATAGATTTTTATCAATTTATACAGTAAACCGCACATATAAAGCTGTTTTATAGTTATCTATTTAATTATTCAAGTGGTATCGTAATCCTGTTTTTATTCACTGTAGACATTGCGCTGGAACAACATATACTAAAGAAAAAATTACCAGTGTACAGTTATCTTTAGATACTTCTTGATTCGGTTTTTATCTTTGCCTATATAAGTGATGATAGTGCGTGTTCTTTGAAGACGGCACAAAATGTTGATGCGGACTGTTTTGGTGGCTGTTTTGTGTGTTTGTGTGGGAGTAAGCACGAAAGATCGGTCATGTTACTGGAGGGCAGAATGCCAAGAAACCTTATTCGCGACGAGGACTCCTTATGATACTGTACGAGGAGATATACGGGACTGGCCCTTACTTGCGGGTAATTTGTTATTCTTGGTTCAGGACAGAAGTCATTTTGTATTTGTGTTAATTACGCTATTTATGATTTTTTACATACATGTAACTATTTTAGTTTTTTGTTATTTGGGAGTCGAATACAGGTCTTCCGAATTGAAATAACTAAGGCTACGTACGCTTAAGTTTAGCATATCGTTCGGAAGCAAAAAAAAAAATTCAAATATATTGACTAAAACTGTATCGGCTTTGTAATAATTTTTGTATAACATGCATACTTACTTCCGAATCAATCAATTTAATTTTAATTAAACCACTTATCGATAATATTCGTGAACGTACTTTATAGTTACTGTTAGTTTCGTAAGTTTTCTGGTTTTGTATGCCTTAAAGTTATAATATAGTTAACGGATTAAAATAAAAATAGAAACAAAGATTTTTTTTTAATTTGATAAACTGGTTTCTAACTAATCAGTTACAACATTATGTAGCCTTTTTATGCTGATTTATAAAAAGTCTCGTGATAGAGTAAATTATTTTATTTATTAGATTTTTATTGTCGTTTTAATTAAAGGCTGCGAAGCAATCAGCATGTGGGCACTAGTTCGTCATGGCAACCGGAACCCTGGTGATAAAGAGACTATCAACATGCGAGAACTGCAGGCTCGTATTAAAGATGACATCATCGAGCACTTTGATTACGAGATGGGATCCAGCCAATTATGTGCACAGGTCAGTCTTGCTAAATTGATTCAGTGTGAATTCAGTGACGCAGTCTAACCTTTTGCACCGTCAAAAGTGCCACCGTCAAATTATCCGTTCAAAAGCTTTTTTTCTGATTTCCTTCATTAATTATCGCTTTTTTTTACTTGTGCTTAGGAGGAGAAGTTACATCAGTGTAATTTATAGAATTTATAGATATTTGTATTCATAGAAATGGAAGTCACAAGCTCTTTACATATGGCTTAAACATAGTGACAGACAAACGCTGGGACTGGGACTGATGTTTTTTATTTAATCATTTTATGTCATGGAAGCTGCCTACTTTTGTTATTCCTGCCTACTTGTCTAGTTAGTAGCACACTCGTTGTTAAGTTTAAAATTATGTCAATTCTAAGCTTAAAGACGAGTTTCATTCAGTCACATTTTCACACCTAGGATATTGAAAACTTTCGCAAATGGAATTGGAACACAACAATGGACACATCACCGAGCTATCTCACTGGAATAGGATATCAGGAAATATACGCTCTGGGTTCTCGGATACGGCAGAAGTATCCGCAACTTTTAGAATCACAACTTGGTGTGTACGTGCGACCCACATATAAACAGCGAACTGTCACCAGTGCCATGGCTTTTCTTCAGGCCTTTAATGAGGGCAACGAATTAAACCTGACGGCTGACGAGTTTAGACAACAGGATGACGTATTAAGAGTAAGGATAAAATATAAGAGTAAATAAGGCATTGTAATGTGTATGTTTTTATTAGTAGATAGAAGAAATAGGATTTTTACGTTTACGTACGTTTACGAACAGTAAATAGTTTGAATACAAAAAGATCAGACTACATCGTAAAAAGTATATTAAGAAGTTTTCGCATTTATATTTTATCACAATAGAATTTATATGAGCAGTGTTGGCCTAGTGACTTCAGCAGGTGACTCACCCATGTGGTCGACCCCGGCTGTGCACCAATAGAGTTTCCTTCTATGTGTGCATTTAAAATTCTCTCGAACGCTGAAGGAAGACATCGTGAGGAAACCGGCTGGCCTTAGACAAAAAAAAGTCGTGCGTCAGGCACAGGAGGCCCATCACCTAATTGCCTATTAGATTGACAAATGATCATAAAACCGATACAGAAATCTGCTGTCCAGGTTTAATATTTATATAATAAAGTATTTATAATATTCTTCACCTATATAGTAATAATAATAATAATTAAAAATGGTTTTTAGGTAAGTAAAATAAAATTAGTAACTTACGTCTCGGTGGCAGCGTATCTTAAATGCAATTACTTGTTGCATTGCGATATAGGTTAAGCGAGGAAAGGGGGACTAACGAAACCATCTAACATACGTCAACTTAAATGTTTTCATTTTCATTTAATTTATATTATACAAAGTTCCTTACCAGTGGACTATGTTTGTTAAAGGTATAAGTAGCAAAGTAAATCCGAGCCTTCCTAATAAATGATTTGTATATCTTATAAATATTTAATCTTATAAATGCTATGTGTGGCAGAGACTATGAATAACATTATTTTCCACAGCCTTACGACAACTGTCCGCTATATAAAGACGAAGTGAAGAATGGACAGCTCCTCAATGACCAGCTTGAAGCATTCTTTAAAACAACTGAATATTTACAAGTAATGCTTTTATAGTTTTCATATATTTAGTAATAGTACTAGATGTATCTTTTTAGTTAAACGCATTGCTTTCGCAATGCGGGCTTTTAAGCTGAAGCTGTAATGATGCATAAGGATGGGACATTAATGATTTATAGATTAATACATCTTGAGTAACGTGAGCTTTTAAAATCACTTCCATTACTAATAATCATCTTGACGTACGTTGTTTCACAATTAAGTGTTGTTAATTTCACTACCCATTTTGTTACCAGTGCAGTTCTTCCGAACCAATACAATAAGGCCCATTCAAGATAAGAGCGTACCTCAAAATTGGCGTTGTGACTCTATGGGTGGCACTTAACATCAGTGAGGCTCCTGACCGTTTGCCTCCAGTTCTATAAAATTAGTTTAAATGTACTTTTTACAAAATTAAGACGCAGGCACTAAACAGCAGTAATTACTTCTGTATTTTATTCAAAGAGTAATCTTATTTATATAACCATTACAGGTACAGAAAAGTGCCACAGATCGTTTGGGGCTTTCGCAGACGTTATCTGTAGAAGAAATTTTTACATTGTACGAACTCTGCCGTTTCCATCGTACATGGTCTACACAACATAAGAGCCCTTGGTGTGCTGCGTTTTCCTCTAGTGATCTTTTAGTTCTGGAATATAGAGATGACGTTCGTCACTACTACAAGAATGCCTATGGCTCCCCGGTAAGGATGTCAAAAATATGAACCCTTCTATATATTTACTTCATTTCAAACGTTTTAAAAGTAATGGCTAAGTTGAATTCCCATATATTACACATTTAACACCAGAATCGTACCATTAATTTTAATTATCTGAGTTTAATTTTTTTAAGATCAACGCAAAGCTTGGCTATCCAGTACTGAAGAATCTATACGAAAGCTTAGAATTAGCCAAGCAAGGACAGGGCAAAAGTATCGTAACATACTTTGCCCATGATACTCTACTGGGTATGGTCTACAGTGCCCTCGGGCTATATAAAGATGGCGAAACTATTACAGCGCAATATAGAAATCCCAACAGGAATTGGAGGACCTCTCACCTCGCTCCATTCTCCGCTAATATTATGGCTTACTTAAATAGGTGAGATTGGGAAGCATTTTTATAATTTCATGTCGTCGTCGTTTCATAAAGACAATCTGTGATCATCTGGCAGCACTCGTATCAGGGCAGTTTTTGATGATTGATCCAAAAGTGTGTTTATATTTGATACTCGAATATAATAATATTATATAATTGCGTAAACAATGTATGCGTGCTTAGTTATCGACAAATAACTAAGTTGACATGACGTTAATTTTCAGATGTAACGATGGCTCCTACAAAGTACAAATATTTAACAACGAGAAGCCGACACTTCTATGCCCTCTGGAAGGTTGCACCTGGGACCAGTTTGCCTCCATATTCCAGCCCTTCACTGACGCCAACCTGGACTTTTGCAAACTAAAAGGAATGCCGAAAGTCCCTGGAAGTGCTGCGGACTTTAGGTCGCTAACTGGTTTACTCTCTTTAACGCTCTCCATTATGATCCTTTGAATATGATAATGGCAGAAACTTTTTTTTTGAATATTATAATAAGTCCCCAATTCCTTATAATATTTATTTTATTGTATATTTGTACTTTTTATTACAAAAATGTGTATGTATGGCGTGTTTGTAAGGTATCGTAGCTTTAAGATATAATTTAATAATAACAAATTCTTGTGTTCAAATTCTTTTAATTTTTTTTAAGCGTTACGTCGACTGAGAAAGGAATAGTACAGGAAGGATAAAAAAACAGGCACGTGGAGAAAGGAAGGTAGAAAGTAAAGGCATTAACTGACATTGAATGATACGAATATTATCGTTTAATGACGGTCTCTCTCATTATTGACAAAACAGCAAATGAGAACATAATGTAAACATATTTTTTTTAATAATGACGTACGAATTAGTTTGTTGGCATTGACCGTTTAAATCAGAGTCTTCGATCACTCACATGAACTATGGGCCATATTTTTTTTTTAAATGGAATACCTCTGTTTGCCGTAAGGGACTACAGCTAATCTGATATTGACTTTTCTCTGCCGCGCGGGCGGCTTTTATTTTACCGTTACTTCAGGACCGTACAAACTTGTGCCTATATTTATAACCACCTAAATGTATGATAGACAAATTTCGTGATATGTCGTGAATTATTTCTGCAGCTGAACCGATTACAGAGTCAAACTGACATTAGCGCTATTGCTCCAACTATTTTTTATACAATTTCATATAGTATCTCTGTAGAGGCCGCGTATTATTGCTTTTTTTAAAATAAGAATACACTAACCTAGTTTATTAAATCATAAATAACAACACACACGTCATAACTAGGATATATCTTATTAACACAACAAAAAATTTACTAAAACATTTTGAATAAAATAAATATGTACTACACTTGTGTCATGTAGATAAAAAGCTGTTTATAACATCCATTTACGAAGTAACGAGTGTCTCGTTGCAAAAAGCCAAGTCCTGTGTGAAATTGTTGAACTTCCCGTAGAACTCTTGCCAAGAGCAAGCCCGACGGGAACACAGATGGACTTCCTTCTCATTTACGAAGAATTGCACTTTATAGATGCTCCCTGACGGGTCATTGCATCTGTTTATAATAATACAAAATATAACAAACGGCAATTTTGAAATGATGTATTCATGTACTTATTTCTACTGGTGGTTTATTTTAAATAATTTAATTATTATATATAACTCGTAGTAAAATATAATTTAATATGTAATACGCACTTGTTCAACACAGCCACAAAATTTGCCGCGTACGGAGTCAAAAAGCTTGTCCGCCAACGCCTCTTCTTGATCCTTTCATAGCCAGATAGAGCTGGCCGATCCACATACAGGCCTAATGCTGCATACAGCATCCCCATCATCGTATCGTGGGAGAAGTATGCTGAGAATGAGGTAACACCCTGGGTTCCTAACTCGAACTTTTCGTACAAGTCCATGAGACTCGATGCGCCTAATTTACTGTTTATGGGATCACCGTGACCATTCCTGGTGATTGAAATATTATGAAGGATATATGAAAGCGTTTTTAAAATATATCATGTTCTATTGCAGTAAAATCCCTCGTATTCGAACTGACTAGAAATGTGAATAGTATATAAATAGGTTTAAGCCAAGGTTAGGTGGTGACAAATTTCCAGTGATTCATTTGGATTTAAATAAGCTTGGTGGCATTTGATTTATGGAGTGTCCAAATTAACAACAAGATGAGTAAACGTGGAATAGTTGGTAAATCAACTTGGAATATCTCCAAAATCTAATGTACTTTGTGTTAAAGGTATAACTATTTAACTCCTATACTCCTGTACTCCTATATATAAACTTTAGTTGTCATATGAAATACGTTAGAATTTTTTTTTGGTAAGCAACTAAATGCCATCAATACCTAGCCGATCGTACCTATAGTAATGTTGTAGATCTTCGACGTACTCAAGAATCTTAAGATCGTTATCACTAAAAAGGCTGCACCAGGCATCTGTCTGTGTTGGTGAGATGCTGCGATGATACCGGCAGACATCGTAAATCAGAAGAATTGTCTTTGGACTCAGTGAATCTTCCAGGCCTGTCCGTTTCTGGATTGATATTTGTACCTATAATATAAGTGTTGATTTACAGGAATTAAACATTTTGTTGTTGCCATTAAATACTCACTTATAGCTTTTGTTTGTGATATAACAGGAAGAAGAAGTCAGTATAATAATCTTTTTGTACACTGCGGTTTACTTGGCAGGTTAATATAGGATGTTTCAAACAATTGGTTTAGTGAAAAAGCATATTATATTCTTATTAAAAGAAATAATTCGTACCTTTTGAAATTCATATGATTGTAGATATTTATCAGTTTCTTGTGGGATCTTAGGGCCGACGAGGATGTCATAAAACCTTTTCTTACAATGTCTATAGGGCTGAAATATTATTTTATTATATTTAAATGATAAACTAGTATTATTATTATTAGCATCTAATAGGCGCTTATCTCAAAATTAATGTAAAGTCTATCAATGTGTAGGTACACTTACCACCAGACTACACATACTAAATTTGGACCACAAAATGTCAGTAATAATTCCAAAAATAAACGATGTTGAGAACAGTTTATTTTTATTAAATTCGAATAAAATCCCTAATATCTATGTATTAATTTAAAAAAAAATTATTAATGTGACTTACGTAAATTATATACTTTAAGTACTTACTCTGGCTGTCAGGTCGTCACTTAATGAACTAGAAATATTCAAAGTCTGATTGTCCCTCATCAGGCCATCTGCGAAAGCATTCGCGCTTTGCTGGGTCCTCTGTTCGATGGAGGCTCTGATCTGGTGCTGCTGTAAGTTCTTAAGAACATTTTCAAACTTATACCCGAACCTTTGCCCTATACCCTGCATCTCGCTAGTACCAGTAGCTGTCAGTTCTGTGGTCGATGCGTCTAGCTCTTCATTCCATCTCCATTTTTCCAAATTTTCAATATCCTATTAAGTTTTAGTTAGTTAAGTTTTGTAGATAACAACAGTAAAAATAATACTTGTCGACAGACAGTAGGGGAATTCGTTGTGTCGGGAGAATTATATGAAAAAAAAAATAATGTATAAATTCACTTTTACAACCAAAGATAGTAGGTTAAACGATGATATGAAAGGCCGGCAACGCACTCGCGAGCCCTCTGGCATTTAGAGTATGGGCGGCGATATCACTTAATATCAGGTGAGCCTCCTGGCCGTTTGCCCCCTGTTCTATATAAAAAAAACAAAATTATTTTAAACAATTAGGTACTTTGAAGGAGATTCTCTAGTCAAAAAGTTATTTAAGAAGTTGAGTTAATTTACTATTTATCGGTTTTATAACGTCAGACCTGTTTTGAGTACTAAAATATCGAAATCTTTGTTTCCTTTCATGTATGTGCACGCTACATGAAAGTGTTACCTTGTTATTTTCGGTGTTTTACTCTTATACCTGTTCACACATATCCCCACGTCCCTCTCGGTGTGCCCGCACTATCTCTGCCGCAAGTCCCACCACAGCCTTCATCTTGTCCAGCTCCTCTTGTTCGGGACGCCTCGTGCCATGACGACTCATCATCCAAACGCTTACCGCCTCGCATTCTATGTGTCATAACAATTGTTAAGTAAAACCCAACAAAATGAACGTTTGGGAATACGCAATACTGTCTGATACTTTTTCTTTCCACTACCAAATTGATGTAAAGTCCGCATTAGTTTTTTTTACACTAATAATATGTATGTATATATGTTCGCTATTTAATCGGATCATTAATGATTTTTACTCAGTAGAAAGACTTCTTATATCATCTTCTCTCTTCTCATAATTGATAAATGCAAAATCTACTTACTTTCTAATACAGTGACGTCGCGTATATCTCCTCTGACCACGTCGTACGGAGTCTTGGTACCGAATAGTTTATATGGGCACTTTCCATTCCAGTAGCACTTTCCTTCCGCTCCCCATACCGACACAATAAGAAGTAGCATCCACATGACGTCTAGTTGAAATACTGACTATCCATTGTCCACACTGAGTCGTATATGAGCACTAGAACACGTTCTTATATCGCTAATTGGATAGATTGCTTTGTTTTTATGGTTCATTACATACTGGTTATAGGTCGGCCGTACATTGTGCTACTTCTGTCGTATGCATCCATAGCTGTTTATTTTTTTCTATAAAAACATGTACATTCAGTTCCTACTAATTTTATAAATATATTTTCCAAGATTTTTCACGGATAGGGTCCCGTTTTCTCCAACGATTTTAATAATCGCGAAGCCAATAAAACGGGCAATTGTTTGTGTGTGTAGTAAATATGTTCCCCCTGTACGAGACAGGCGTTTTATTATTAGTATTTTTTTTTGAAATATATATGTTTAATAAGAGATTTTTCAATTTATACTACAACTAAAAACATCTACGAATCTATCATAGATTTTATTTCTTTTGCTGTGTGTTATTACACAAGAAGTGTGTAATATAATAACGAGTATTTTTAGATTATATCTTAAACGTTGTGTGCGGCCGGCATAGCATTATAAGTGCGTGTAATCATGTGTCACATCGGCAGCGATAAGGTTCACTAACCTACAACTCATTTACGGATGTTAGGAAAAGCTTTTGTTTCTGCAGAAACGATCAATTATAAATTATATGATATTTATGGTAATACAAATTATATTATTTCAATATAATTAACACTATGCTATTTTGCTATGTTTTTAGGTCTACTATTTCTATTTCTTAACATTTGGAACCTACAAATGTCTCGTATTATATATTTGTATTTCCGAAGGCTGTCCCAGGTATCTACTAAGATCATAGTAAATATATATTTTATGCAAAACAATTATGTTACTTCTGTGTCATAAATAGATTTTATAATTATATCTAATATACTTTCAAAGGTTTTCTAAAAAAACATATGTGAGGTATGAAACAGTCGGTACTTTTATTAAATATTGTCAGGTTCTCAATTGAAAGAAAGAAATAAAACAGCGGAATAAATTTTCTGACAACGATATCGCTTTATTTGGATGTAAGCAGAGCAGGCGAGCGGCACTCGGCGGCGGTGAAGCGGGGTGGAGGGTGTGTCTCTTGGAGCTCGACGCGCACGCACCGCTCGCTCGCCCGCGCGATACAGACGGTAATCAATAAATAAATATCAACAATTACAAAATACTTCGTAAAAACATAGTGTATACAGTTTTCTATATAAATCCTAACAGTTCATCGTTCACGCGAATACACTGGTGTTACATTTACAGTCCGTTTTATTGTTTATGGAACGTTTAGAAATCTTCGGGCGCTAGGTCGAACCTTGGTGGGAAGGTGCCGAAACCGTCAAGCGCGGGGCGCGAACGTGGGGGCTGAAAAATAAATACAACATCAATATTTGATACTTTTTCACTTTAGGAGAAACTTTATAGGATAAAAAATATTTTAAATAACAAAACGTAACATTCCATTTTGTAAAGGAAATTATTTTTAGGGTGTACATTTTTTATGTCACATTTCTCTGGGGCTTTAGGAATAAAAAGGACTTTTACTGAGACCATCATTTTAAAATAAACTAGAATACGTTTGGTATTGGAAATATAGCATGCCTGGTTTGGACACAGACTATCCTAGACTTGGTAAAATTTTCTCATGCAGATTATGATTCAACGTGCATTTGAACTAAATATAAAATCACAATCTAGCTCATATAGTCGTAGTTAAGTATGGGCACGGTACTCAGTGCAGTTCTTAATATTTTTCTTGGGCAAAACAACTTACATTTACTGCGGTGATGATCTAGATGCGTCCTTTAACGGACGCCTGAGTGAATAAAATAAAAGCGGCTTAGTTAAGAAAACGTACTATCATTGAATTATGGGATTTGCACAGAATGATTGGATATTTCAGTGAAAATATCCTGTCTCTCCGTAAAAAAATAATTTTGTCAACTCACCGCCGGACTGACTCCTCTCGCAGTGGATCCCGCACGTCCCTTGCCACGGAATTTGCTGATGGCTTGCTCGGCGAGGTCTGCCCTTTCCTCGGCCTCTTCCAACTCCTGCTGTGCTTTGCGGAACTTGGCTAAGTTAAGAGCAGCGATTTCTTCGGCTTCCTCGATCTGCCTCTTGTAGGTCTTGATCTTCTGTTGAAGTTTGTCAACAAGGTCTTGCATACGTTCGTGGTTCTTGCGGTCCTCCTCAGCCTGGAACGTCAACTCCTTGATGCGTCTCTCAGCCTTACGGAGGTTCTTTTGAGCATCAGCATGCCTCCTCTGTTCACCATCCAGCTCATTTTCAAGTTCTCGTACTCTCTGTTCAAGTTTCTGGATAGCTTTCTTACCGCCCTTAAGAGCGTTAGCTTCAGCTTCGTCGAGTCTCACTTGCAGTTCCTTGATTTGCTGTTCAAGGGCCTTGCGAAGTTTCTCCTGTGTTTGAGCATGATCCTGTTCAGCGCGGAGCTCGTCAGCAAGTCTGGCAGCGTCAACCATTGCCTTCTTTGCTTTCTCTTCTGAGTTCTTGGCCTCGTTGAGGAGTTCGTCAAGGTCAGAGTGAAGAGTCTGTAATTCAGACTCGAGTTTCCTCTTGGCGGCGGAGAGTGATGCACTCTGGGCGGACAGATCATTGAGTTGTTCATGAGCGTCACCCAATTCTTGTTCAGCTTGACGACGGGCACGGTCAGCTTGTTCTAGGAGAGTACGGGATTCCTCAAGTTCATTCTGGAGTGCGTTAGCACGACGTTCAGAGATTCCGAGCTGTTCACGGGCATCATCCCGGGCACGTTGTTCCTCTTCAAGAGCGGTCTGGAGATCCTTAATCTGTTGCTGGTAGCGTTTGATGTTCTTCTGTGCCTCAGCGTTGGCCTTGTTAGCGTGGTCGAGAGCGATCTCAAGTTCGTTAATGTCGGCCTCAAGCTTCTTCTTCATGCGCAGCGCCTCAGCCTTGCCCTTGGCTTCAGCTTCGAGGGAGGCTTGCATAGAGTCAAGTGCACGCTGGTGGTTCTTGCGCGTGTTTTCGAATTCCTCTTCCTTCTCTTGGATCCTCCTGTCGATCTCTTGTCTGACCTGTGACAACTCCAGTTGTGCGCGCAGGACCTTGTTTTCTTCTTGTTCAAGAGCAGCTTCAGCCTCTTCAAGAGCCGCCTGGAGTTCATCCTTCTCGGCTTCAAGACGCTTCCTAGCCTTTTCAATTTCGTGAATGTTGCGGCCTCCTTCACCGATTTGGTCAAGTAAGTCCTTGACTTCATCAGCGAGGTTCTTGTTTTCGCGACGAACGGCTTCGAGTTGTTCTTGGCCTTCTTCGTAGGCACC
Organism: Pieris brassicae; assembly: GCF_905147105.1. Taxonomy (NCBI): domain Eukaryota; kingdom Metazoa; phylum Arthropoda; class Insecta; order Lepidoptera; family Pieridae; genus Pieris; species Pieris brassicae. Next base: position 5,557,325 of record NC_059669.1, read on the forward strand.
TTTAAGGCGGAACAGTTCAGTAGAGTAGTTGCGGCATTCCTTTTGGCTGGCATCAAGTTCAGCCGCCAGGTCATCAACCTTGAGTTTCCATTCACCAATGATCTTGTCGAACGCCTTCTGTTTCTTCTCAGCAGCGTTGGCAATGGCAGTGGCTCTGTCGACCTCGAGCTGTAAGTCCTCAACTTCAGTAGCAAGGCGTTGCTTCGTCTTTTCAAGAGCAACAACCTTCTGGTTAAGTGATTCAATGGTCTCCTCGGCTTCTGCAAGGCGAGCCTGGAGCTTGCGCTTGGCTTCCTCGAGCTCCTCGGAGCGGGCGACTCCCTCGGATTCGTACTTGGATCGCCATAATTGGGCTTCAGCGTTAGCCTTGGACAATTGGCGTTGTAAATCAGCCTTGCCCTCGGCTTCCTCTTCAACTTGCTCGCGGATGTTGTCCAAATCGTGCTCCAAGTTGCGGAACTTGCCAAGAAGTGTAGCGCGTTCCTGCACACAAATATTGCATTTTATGTTAAAAATTAAAATACTATATTATATATATATATGTCATGGCCTGAATATTAATAGGCCTCATTTTTTTTAATCTGACTTACCCTGGATTCTTCGTCAGCAAGCCTCTTGGTGTCCTCAAGCTGAGTTGTGAGAGACACCTTGATCTTGGACAGCTGTGAGACTTGGGATTCAGCTTCTTCGAGTTGGCGGAGCAGGTCAGAGTTCTCGATGGAGAGCTTCTTCTTAGCAGCGTCCAAGTCGTTGAGGGTACGGTTAGCTTCATCAGCCTTGTTTTGTACCTCATTGAGTTGGTGTTGGAGTTGCTTAACGATCTTTTCTTGGGCAGCCTGTGATATGTTAAAGCGGTTAATTGATGCCTATAAATTTGAGTATTCTACTCTTGGTTAAGAATTCCTTCACGTAATAAACGTGATTTTAGTACAACTTTAATTCCTAATTTGTGGTAAGTAAATTTATATTAATATGATTTGGTAGTAAGGCAAACAAACTAAGGTTATGGATATAAAAATAAATTTTAAATTTATATTACCTGCTGGTTTTTACATGCTTTTTCGTATTATTTTAAAATATTAATAAAACACACAATATAAAAGCGGCCTTCATGCGCTTTTCCTTAAATGTCAATGTCGCTATCAAATTATTAGGTAGAAGTTATTTATATTATTAGTTGGATATAATGATATGTATAAATGAGAAGTGTGTCAATTTGTTTCAGTTTCAAAGCCTTGAAGCGCAGCGAACCTTGGTGCGAACACCACATCTTCAATAATTTATACCTTATCGTTGGACAAATGGTCGAGACCGGCACGAAGGTCATTGACTTCGCTAAAGTATTGAGAGCGCTCTTTCTCAGCCCTGGATACATAGAATACAACAAAAGAATATTTAATAACAAACTTAAATACAGGAATAGTGTGCTGCAGCAACCTAAATTTCAATCGATGTAAAAGGTATCATGTTTCAGTGTACATAATGTCAGATTAGGTCATGCAGGTTCACCCCGAGCGACAGACAATCCTCTCTTGGTGACATGTACCTTTTCTCTCGCTACTTGGTCAATAGCAGCACGCGTGTTGTTTAGCTCGTTGTAGCTAGACGCACGGTCGTGCTCAGCCCTGAATGTTGCAGCATATTAATATACTTTTCTCAAATCGCGTCACTCCATATTTTGTAAACGTTACTATTTTTAGTCTGTTTACTTAATAGGTTTTACATATTTCTGAATAAAATTTCTCAAAATTATACATTTTGTTAATTAATTTATCACAAACAAAATAATTCCCCTCGTTTTTTAAATTCACTATTAAGTTAAGGACTCATATTTTTTTATAATTTTACAGCAAAAGAGATTATACTCACTTAGCCTTGAGCTTGTTGAGCTGGTCAAGCTGCTCGCCCATCTCGGCTACGGCATCGTTGTGCTTCTTGCGCAAGCTAGCGAGTGTGGACTCGTGTTGGATGTTAGCCTCCTCCAAGTCACGACGCAGTTTGCTAAGTTCAGCCTCACGCTTCTTGTTGAGCTCGATTTGAGCAGAGGTGGCACCACCGGCCTCCTCCAGACGCTCGCCGAGCTCCTCAAGCTCACGTGCGAGGTCGGCGCGTTGCTTTTCGGCCTTGGCACGGGCTTGTCTCTCCGACTCCACTTCCTCTTCGAGTTCTTCGATGCGGCCCTGTAGTTCCTTAATCTGTTTCTGGAGTTTGCTGACCAGAGATTGTTCGTCTTCGAGCTTGGCAGTGAGGGAAGAGATCTCCTTGTCCTTGCGTTGGATGGTTTGTTCGAGTTCTTTTTTGTTGCGCTCCAAGTCAGTGACGGCCTCCTGAGTAAGCTTGAGGTCACCCTCAACCTTCCTCCTCTGCTTCTCGACGTCACCGCGGAGTTTCTTTTCACGCTCCAATGAATCTTCGAGCTCGTCGAGGGTCTGTTCCAACTTTTGCTTAACCTTGTTAAGGTGGTTGACCTTGTCCTCGGCGGCTTGGAGCTCCTCAGATGTCTTCTGGGTGCTCTCGCCCTGTAACTTCTTTTCTTTGTTCAACTTGTTGATGAGCTCATCTTGGTGGGCGATCTCATCGTTCAAGTTGCGAATTTGGTGATCCTTGGTGGCCTTGTCTTGTTCAGACTTCTGGATGGAAAGCTCCAGGTCTTCAACATCCTTTTTGAGTCCAGAGATTTCCTGTTCCAACTTCTTCTTGCCCTGGAAGAGCTGATTGCGGGCATCCTCTTCTTGTGTAAGACGGTCTTGTGTGTCCTGTGTTAAAGTGATAATTTTAGACCGGCACATAAAAAAGTATAAGATTTGCAACTAAGAATCTGTTTCCTATCTATTGGCACGTAATTACTTTACTAATAGTTAAACTTGCAATAAAACTGTAGATGTTGCAGACGTGCAATATTTTAAACTTCCCACGCCACCTTATATAAACAAATCTTGTTTATTTAAGGAACCTCAGTTTAGAAAACATGTGCTCTGAAATATGATTCACAACCGTGTTACCCCTGACTAATCTCTTCATATTTGGTTTGGTGGATATGTTTGTTAAAAAATAAATAAAAAGCTACCCAAGCTGGTGCTATACTTCCAGAGTCTATTTGCGCACTAAATAGTTAATTTTTTTTAATCTCTACGCTAAATTCACTGATTTTTAAAGAGTAATTACCGAAGTAGATGTACTATACTATATGTATCCCGACAGACCGTAACCTCGGGATTTTTTTAATGAGAATAGATATTATTAACTACTTACCCTAAGTTGGTTTTCGAGGTCGGCCTTTTGAGCCTGCAGTTTGTTAGCGCGTTCCTGCACTTCGCTGAGAGAGCCCTTCTCTCCTTCCAAGTTGGAAAGCAGCGCTTGCTTTTCCTCCAACAGCTTGGCGTTGAGAGCCTCCACCTCCTTGCGGAGCTTTTCTTCCTTCTCGAAAGCCTCCTGGGCCTTTTGCGCCTTCTCCTCGAGTTTCTGCAATATCACTTCACCTTTATCTACACCATCCCAAATGGATAAATTATTCGCTGCCATTATCAATTATGAATTTACAGCATCAAAATAAAAAACTATAATAGTAGGAATGCAATAACTATTTCGATTCGTTCGTGAAGTCAGGGGTGCGCGCGCGCCGACGGTCCCGCTACTAAGTGTGGCTGGAGAATTCCAGCGCGCGGTTTGCGCCCCCGCAGCACTATTGTAAGGCCCGCTGGAGTGGGGCGGTTCCAGAAATGGAGGCGGCAGGTGCGGTGGTGTCACGTAACCGCCAGGTGGGCGCGGCTGTGCTATTTGTAGGGGCCTGATTCACGCTCTCTCCGCGCGAAATATTTTATGGGTCAGTGTTCAATCATAATCCGTCAGGTATACGGAAGTTGTACTCACCGCAATCTCGTCCTCGATACGGGTGACGTTGAGGAGGGGCTTGACCCTCTGCCACAACTTCCACCATGGCCAGGTGCGGAGCTGCAGGTATTTGCGCAAGTTGCGCTGGACAACTTGGAGAGCGATTCTACAAAAGAAAATTATTAATTTGACCAAATATGTATTAAGACATACTTCACCGTTTGCGCCACAAATGGTTTATCTATTTATTTACCTCTGTTCCTGCAACCTCTTGAATTCTTTACGTGAAAGGTAACCACGGATGTAGGATTGTAGCCAAGAAACGATCTTAGACAATCTGTCGTCACGTAACTCTTCCATCTGACCCAGGACTCCGGCGCGGAAGAATACCTGTTTTCCCACAACAAAAGTTATAGAAATATAAGTAATTTATAAATGCATGCAATATTTTTTCTTATATTAATAATATATATAAGATAAAATGGTGCAGTATATAAATTTGTAATCAAGCAATAATTGTTAGTAATAATTAGCTATACGTCCTATTTCTTTATTGAAAAACTTATTTTTAATACATATAACATGTCCTTTGAAAACGATTCAATAGATATCATTTTTCTGTTGTAGAGAATTAAGACGTCATCGAATGAAATAAAGTTATTGTGCGTAAAGGATAACAGTTATAGTGATTCTGATCACTACCTTTGTCTTTCCAAGTCTGAAAGACTCCGAGTCCAAGCCGGTATGTTCGAGAATTTTCTCGCTAGCTTTCTCCGGTGAAATGGGTTCTTTAAGCAGGTTCGGGCACAGAATTTTGTATCTGCGTTTAGGAGCACACAAATCACAATAAAATGGAAAATTATGCGATTATCGACAAAACGACATAAAACCCAACTTGAATGTTACATTTTAAATTTATAATATGTATATGATGATAAAAAGTTTTTGAATAGCTTTCAAGAGTGTATTATGTCGCTTGATATAGATACGGGTATATGGTAGAATGTAAGTTAATTCCGAGCCTAAGTAGCGAGGGCTCTGTATGATTGGGAACCTAAGTGTCTAGGTTCTGATGAATAAAGCATTAACTCTCAAGAACTCTCTCTACGGCAAGCACTCTAAAAACACATCGATAATTCTCATATTTCAGACCAAAAACTACACTCAATCCAATATAACATGCCTTGGTGTGACCCAGACGGTACGATTCGACATCCAAGTCAGTCGTTTCCAGGATAATTTGAGCGATTTTCTTAGGATCGGATTCCTTGGCAACTGCTTGTGGGGCCAGGATCTTGTAGCTACATTATTAAAACAATCAAGTCACAAGGTAAGGAAATGCATAAAAAAGAGACCATGAAAAACTCCAACGTATTCTGTCAACGTCAGATAATTGAGGTGATTATATCCTAATATACCTTACCACGTGATATTCAAATATCCGTGTATTATGGTCTGAAACTGAAATAAACCTAAAACTAGAACATTTTTATATGTATAGTTGAACTCTATTCGCTAGAGCTTAGAGGTGCTAAAGAAAGGGGTAGGCAAAGTGAAACAATGGTCCGCTCGCGCGGCCTTGCCTTGGTGTGGCCGATACGATAGCTATCAGGGTCAAGGTTCACGGCTTCTAGACATTTCCTAGCTGCTTCTTTAGGATCTTTTTCTTGTTGCATGATGGCTGGCGCAAGAATCATGTAACTGTTCATTAAATACAACGGTTAAATAATTGTAAAGATCTTTTATAAAACGCCCAGGTGTTAACATGCAAGTAACTAGTCCTAGGCACGTTTCAATATAGTGACTCATATGCATATCTCAATGACGTCAGCATAGGCACCTGTTGCAGTACCAAAATAAACGTCAAACACTCCAGAGCTAAAAGAATTTTGTTTAGAGTTGCGGCCAGAAATAATCTATTTATTGAAATATGAAATAAATTATCAATTAATTATTAAACTAAAATATTTCGGCATAAATTGCTATGCTACCCAATGACTGAATCTTACCGGAGCTTGAAGTCGGGGTAGACCATCCTGTTGGGGAAACCTTTACGACAGATACGGATACCCTCAAGCACACCGTTACATGTCAGCTGGTGCATCACAAGGTGGGAGTCGATGAGACCTGCCGGGACACATATTGCATTAACAAGTGTTGCAACAAATTTTATTTTAACAGATATGGACATTACCATCCTATGTGTCCCAATAATCCCAATAAATCCATAGAGTAGCATTAAGGTATGCTTTTTTTACTAACAATATTACACTTGAAGCTTCATTTTCTCGAACTATCATCTTATATAATACTTTTAATGTATTTATCAACTCGGTATTGCACAATGTAATAAGGGATAGCATCATGAATAATTCAATATATATATATATCCTTAAATCTGTAAATATAAAAGAGGGACAAAGAATAAACTTTATATTAATATGAGGAACGCTCCAAATATAGCCTAGCTAGTCACCGGGAGCACCTCGCGCACGCTCATCGCACGGCGTGTAGGCGGCGTGTTTATTATAAATTCTTACGAAAGTTATTTTCATCTTCAACCTAAATCTGTGAAATATTTTGGGCGGGTATAGATGTTGTACTCACCAGCCTGCTTCAACTCGTTGGGGATGATACAACGTACGAAGTGAGGTTGGGTTGACCTCAGTGTGGCCATCAAATTGTTAAGTTGTTCCTGACATACAAATATATATTAGACTACAATTCATGGATAACACTTTTCACTGTAGTATTTATAACATTTTTATGAAAATGAATTTGTTACAAATACTTCCATATTAAGTACTAAATTGAATATCTCGTCAATATCAAGCAATAACGTAAAAGTTGAATGAATATTCATAATATATATGTTTTATATAATAGGGGGACAAACAAGCAGGCCATGGACACCCATTTTTAGTGGGTGCGTTGCCGGCCTTTGAGGGAGGTATACTCTAACTTTGAATAGTTGTAGGTCGTATCTCTCAGGGAAGACTTCGGGAGTCGATTCCAGATTTCGCAAGCTCGCAAAAGAAAGTGTAACATTGTATAAAAGAACTAAACTAAACATATAAAGCAACACTCTAAAATGATATGAAATATGATGGTATAATGATGGGTGGGTAAACACGTATTAGAACATTGATCTGTTTGTTAGAAATACACTCAAAAACAAACACACATTAGTATAGTATTAGAAACGAGAATTGTGGTTTTTCCGAAATTTTCGATTTACTTTGAAGTATATCAGCACACACTATATTTGTGTGTATGACTTGATATTAAATAAATGCTTCACACATGAATTATTAACAACATAATTTGTGACAAAAGGCGATCGTAGCCCATTCGTTTTGGCACTGATAGCTATATCAAGTTTAGATATAGTAAAGTGTAAAGCTACATTTATTCTACACTGCGTGATAACAAATAATCAATTGATACTGGTATAATAATTTAAATACCCTGTAGGCAGATGAGACAGTTGCGAAACCACCACCCTTCTTACCGCGACCGCCTGGATTACAAGTAACAAGCACAAGTTAATGCAAAGACGACCACAGAGACAGAATCTACGGGTCATTACCGACGATACCCGGACGCTGCACCAATCGCATACTAACAATTACGTGGACGGACATTTGCTAAACCCCAGGGCTACCAACGGTCCAGCTCATCTTGTCGCGTAAACGATTAACTATATAAATTAGTAGGTAGATGGCATAGGAATTGCCAGCCCTGAGTTGATAAACGAGGACAAAAGCCACGTGATACAGAAGCAAGTAATGACGATTCGAGTATCTTGTTACCCTGTACAGCGATGATACAGTCTGGAAGGCGGAACCCTTGGCACGCTTGCCTCCAGCTCCTAGTTTGTAAACCAATATTATTTATTTACTCTTTTATTTTGTTTTAAATACGATCAGAAAATATTAGATGTCTTTGTGCCCATAAATATTTCATTAAAACCATTGTACAACAAGCAATGGCTGAACTGCATCTTCAACCATTTGAAATTAAAATTATACAAATAAGACTTATGTAAAAGAAGTGTCAAAATTATGTTAATAAGAATATACATACGTTACCCGAAAGGTTTAAACGCTGGAATACTTTAATCTAATTGGGCAGAGATGATTTTATTTTTTGCAATCAACTTGTTTAACCTTGTTAATAAAACATTTTATTAATGAAAGTATCTTTCTTCCTGCTTTCAGGCTGATTCAGTTTTGTGATTTCCTGTCGTATAATGTCGCCATATTGTGTAAAAATAGGCTGCATAGAATAATATCATAATGTGTAGTTTAAATTTAACAAATTACGCACCCTTGCCACCGCCACCAGCACCGGCATCTCCGGACTGACCAGGGTGGTCAGCGAAGATCTCAATCAACAGTTTGTTGCTTCCCTTCTTAAACTGGTCAACGACAGTGTCGTTCAAGGGGTCCTTGTTCTTCTCAAGCCATCCAGTGATGTTGTAACCGACCTGTATACCACAAATACATTGTTAATCGCAGATATATTCATAGAAACATGCCTCTCTTAGTCATTAAAAAAGTTTCGCATGTGTGTTTAACGACGATCTTAGTCGAAAAAGAGTATCTCAATTTATTATTAATATAACCTAACTTAGTGGCAGGTAAGAGATACTTACATTACCGGCGTAGTGACCAATGGCGAAGTGAGCTGCTTGGCAACCGGGCTTGGGGGGCTTGGGCTTCAGGTAAGGAGGGGATTTACCCAAGTGGTTGTTGTTCAACTTCTCAACGAAGGTCTGATCGGTGGCTTTCGGGAACATAGACTCTTCTTCAAGAATGGAGAGGATACCCATGGGCTGTAATCACACTTATAGTATTAGAGAGAGCATTTTATAGGGCGTCTTATGATATGCTTATTGATTTTGTATAGTAAACTGAGTTTCGAATTTTTACATTTTTATTATTACATTGGAAAACAGTTCAATATTTAAGTTGTATATAGACACTAATATTTAACGGTGACATGAAAAATTTGTGGATGTTTGATCAGTTATATTATTTTAAAGGGTTGTTTGAAGGATGTTTGATCAGTTATATTATTTTAAATTTACATATCATAAGACTTACTTTCATACTGTGTGAATGTGAACTTATACGGTAAAGCGTTACGTCTCAAGCATCATGCAGTAGGTGTAGAATGTGTTATTATAAATTGAATTGTTTTGCTAGTATAATTATTAGAAATATTCGTTCATTTGCTTGATTAACTAGAATTATGTAGCAGTTAGGTAAAAATTTTTATTTTTTGGAATAGCACATGTTAATTTAAAAAAATATTTATAGTAATAATTAATCATTTTATGTATATGAATCGACGCCATTAAAATCTCACGGAATTGGGTTATTAATAATATAGTTTCCTTTACTTGTGAATAGTTCTATAACATTTCTATGTTTTTTTTTTAAATGCAACGAATTAATATACTACCATTAGCGGCATTTTAATTGTTTAAACACTAATACTAAATACTACGCCGCTAAAGTATTTAAAATCTTTAATACTTTTTCTATTAAGTCTATAGTAGGTTGGAGGTCCATACCAAAATCAATAAAGCTCCATTGAATCCATTCTCTTTCATATTCTTCTTGTTCAAGAATAAACATGAAATGATTATAAAACTGTTGCAACTTCTCATTTGTAAAATTAACGCAAAGCTGATTAAATCCATTCGTCTGTTGGGCGCATGGAAACAACGAGATATACTTGTTAGATAACAAAGTGTGGGCTAGTGGGTAATGTAGTGTGTGTTTCATAACGTAGTGATTAATGTAAAACATATATCGACACACAGGAACACTCAGTCACACAACACAGGGTAGCTGCATTTGTATGTCCGTAGAGAAAAGCTATATAAGACTTTGCTCTTGGACTATGGCGAGTTGCAAGCGTTCATTGCTGCATTACCGCCATCTACCTTTTCAATAAGGTCAATGCAATTTTGAAGGTCCATGCCAAAGTCAATGAAAGTCCACTCGATGCCTTCGCGCTGGTACTCCTCTTGTTCCAGTACGAACATGTGGTGGTTAAAGAACTGCTGCAGTTTCTCGTTGGTGAAATTAATGCAGAGTTGTTCAAAACCATTGAACTGCAGGGACACATTAAAAGAAAAGGTTAGTGTTAGGAAACACGACTACGGATCACATTCCGCAGTTGTTGGTGTTCGGATCACATTCCGTAGTTATTTCCCTATCCGAAATATCGCGCTAGACGCTGAAGCGAAGTCTATCTCCATAGACAATTCCTCTGTTGGCGGGGGCTGCGGTCGGCGGGCGCTACCACTCTCTGCTACTGTCGACGAGCATTACCTTCTCGATAAGATCGATACAAGCGAGCAAGTCCATCCCAAAGTCGATGAAGGCCCATGTGATGCCCTCTTTCTTGTACTCCTCTTGTTCGAGGACAAACATATGATGATTAAAGAACTGCTGCAGCCGCTCGTTCGTGAAGTTAATGCAGAGTTGCTCGAAACCATTATACTTTATGGACAATACGACCGATCAGACAATAGACACGAATAAGTTAGACATAATTATTAGTAGAGTAAACAAACACCAGAAACAACCAAGACGAGAGAGGGTTCATCCACCCGGTGCGGATACCTTTTCGATAAGGTCAATACAGGCGAGCAAGTCCATTCCAAAATCAATGAACTCCCAGTGGATGCCCTCTTTCTGGTACTCCTCTTGCTCCAACACAAACATGTGATGGTTGAAGAATTGTTGCAGTTTTTCATTTGTGAAGTTAATGCAAAGTTGTTCGAACCCATTGTACTAAAGATTAAGGTACCATTATTATGGAGGAATTTTAAATTAAGATAATACATTTAAAATAAGCTGAAAAAAATTTGATTATTATCCTTATCTAAGATCTCTCTTGTATAGTCATTATCATAATTTCTTAATATGACATTTCATATTTAAAACAACCTTACGACTTTAATAATCCATAAAGTTATTTATATGCAATATAAAATAATTACGGTAATGATAGTTCGAATTTTGACTTATCTGTGGAAGATACGGCATTTATTAATGTCACTGATACTTACGTCGAAGATCTCGAAACCGGCGATATCAAGCACACCAATGAAGTGCTGTCTCTTTTGCTTGGTGTCAAGAGTCTCGTTACACTTCTTGACGAGCCACTTGAACAGCCTGTCAAACACACCCTTGCAGAGGGCACCAATGGAGTTGGTAACCTGGTCCTTGTTACGACCTTGGGTCACGAACTCGTTTCCGACCTTAATGCGGGGCTTCAACAAGTTCTTGTATAGGTCAGCGCAGTCAACACCGAACAACTTAGCGACCTTCTCACCGTCCTGTTAATGAAAAAAATGGAAATATTCTTAACGTGGGAACTTTAAATTATGATGTTGATGAGGTATTATTGTCGAAGTTTTGCTACTTGCCTCAGTGCCGTCAGCCTCAGCTTGCTCCTCACGACCCCTCTGTTTGAACTTCATACCACCCATGTGCATGACAGCAGCTGTGATCTTGTAAACATTGTCTTTCTCCTCTTGAGTGAAACCCAGGATGTCGAAGGCTTGCTACAGTAGAACATAATTATTAGATTTTGTCGTACGCGGTGACATAATGTCACTGATACTTTGGTATTAAAACTTTGTTAATCTATAAATGAAATGGTTGTAGTTCATAAAAATAAGCACACAGAATGATGATATAGCAGTGAAACAGTATTATTGAGTTAAAGCATTAAAAGAGCAAAAGCTATTAGGATTCGGTATTGAGCACAGGGTAGAGGTAACATTAAAAAATAAATCATAAAAATCATATCAATCATTGACAAACCATGGGACTTTCAGATATCAATCAGGTTTTAAAATAAATATTCTTTTAATCCGATATTCGGATAAGGATCAAATCTCATCTAAAGGGCACGAGCATCACGGGGCTACATATCTTCTTGGGGTCACTCGATTGCTAGAGGTCACAACTTACGTCTGTTAACTGACATTCCTCTCCGTCGTCAACGTTGGGGATGGTAATCTTACCCTGTGCCACGATCATGTAATCGTATATGTCGTTTGACAACATACACATCTCTGCCGGTCAACAATTTATGATAAAAACATTTCATAAAGTTCCCTCTGACAATATAACCTACCTAGCTCCCTATCAGTCTGTTTTGTGTCTGTGTCGGTGTACGGACAATATAAAACGTCCTATTGGGAAACACCCTGCGCTACATTAACGGCGTAGTGCGCTTGTCAGAATTTTGAATCAGATTGTACAAAATATTTCCTATTATTTATTACCACATTTCCGCGGTATACATGGAAACTGAATATCTAGCTCAAGAAACTAACAAGCACACAGGCGACTCAGAAAATCGCAAGCAAAGCAAGCAACAGCTGAATAATGAGTAAAAGGTGACGAGCCAGTAGTCATAATCTGGACGTACGTCTGTGAGTCTCATTTCCTCGCCGTCATCAACGCCAGGGATGACCGTCTTTCCTTGGGCAACGATGTTGTAGTCCATGATGTCGTTGGACAAAAGACATTTTGCTATAAAAGGAGACCAATTACAGTCATGTAAGAATTGGTGTAGAAGTAATGGGTAGAACAGAGCATGCTATCGGGCACCAAGATTACTACAGATGAAAGGATATCTCGTTCCCTTTTAGGGCGAGATTCGGCTGCCGGTTATATGCGGCGCGCCAGGTCTATCTTGGATTGGGGTACACTTACATCGGTCAATAAACATTCCTCTCCATCATCAACATTGGGAATTGTAGTTTTTCCTTGCGCTATGATGTTATAATCATGTACGTTGTCGGACAGCAAACACATGGCTACATTATAAAATCCAAATAATATGTAAATTAATTACTCATAAAAGGGGTCACACATAGATACATAAACTATTTGATACACAACTTAGGAGGATATGTGTATTTAATGACGTACAAATTATGGCTCTGTGAGTGTTTTCATGTAACAATAAGTATTTAATACACGTTGTTCTTAATTATTTTAACATTCAATTTAACTTCTACGCCCTATAAATATCGCAAATAAATCCTATTACTTTTGATAATTATTCAAATAAATATTTGCAACCTATGTCTTGCATTCGAACCATAGCTTATCTCATATAACCTTTTTGTTTACCTATTGCACCATTGTTCCAGATGGCTAGCTTCTTTAAGGTATAATTGAAATCTCAAATATGAAGAAAAATGTTTTTGTTTTCTAATAAAAAATTCAGGTTCTTTCTGGAGGAGGACGCATACCCTTAAGTCCATTGACGGAGCCGGACATCATCTGGTAGAAGATGTGGTAAGAACGTTCCAGCGCCTGCTGGGAGATTACACGGGCCTTCTCCAGCAGATCTGCAGATTAATACGTGCATATTAGCAGAAAAATTATGCAGAAATTTGTTTTTTAACTTTGGTAATAAGTATTTAATCTTATGCATATATTATTGCGGTTTATTTAAATTTATTGAGTCTAATACTTACAAGTTTCAATGTCAGCTCCGGCCAGTTTTCCTGATGGTCCGAAGTGGATACGGATGAATTTACCCTGGAGAGTACCAAAATTATTATTCGATTATTTTGTATCATCAGTAAATGTTGTGTTGTAATAAAAGTATTTATAAGAATACCCTAAGTCTATTATCGTAAAAAAATACTTACGAAACGGGAGGAGTTGTCGTTACGGACGGTCTTGGCGTTACCGAAGGCTTCAAGTACAGGGTTAGTTTGTACGACTTGGTCCTCTAGAGAGCCCTTCTTCTCCTGGCTTGCATCTTTCTTTTGAGACGCACCAACGGTCGCGAAGTACGCAATTACCTTCTTCGTGTTCTCAGTCTTACCAGCACCAGACTCACCGCTGTTAACCGAAAGTTTTTTTTCTTATTACACAAAAAATCGATCGCAAGATATTTTTTAAATTGACAATTATTTTTTTTTTATTGAACTGAGTTGGTAAGAATATTAATTACATATTCATAATATTTTTTTGACTGTAAAATCTTTATATTTGAAATTTTAAATAAACAATAAAAATATATACTGTAAATATCAGAAATAAACTAATACGTACGTAATCAACATAGATTGATTCTCGTGGTTGGTTAACATGTTGACGTAAGCACCGTCGGAAATGGCGAAAATGTGGGGAGGCACTTCCGAGCGACGCTTGCCTCGGTAGAGCCTGGCACATCGTGTCGTGTACACGGGGAACCTCTTGTAAGGGTTGATAGCCACACAGAAGAGACCCGAGTATGTCTGTATGAATTAACAAGGGTCAAATGCATATTCATTATAGAACTTAAAACAATTATCACGCTAACAGGTAAGGCAAATAGTATGTTTTAAACAATTTTACTACAAACAATAAACTGATTTATTATTTTATTTTATTTAATGCTACTTCCTTGAAACTGCGTGACAATTATTATAAAGCTTTGGTAACTAATATTAACAAGGCCATTTTTCGTGATGACCAATATTATTTGGTGGTTTTTTCACAAATCACTAGTTATTATACACAAATAGTTACCAAAAATTACCCTTTTAAACAGAATTTTTGGTTTACTTATAATACTTAAAACAAACAATGGTAAAACTTAAATCGTCGCCGAGAGAGTACTGTACTAATACTTTTTCTCCGCTGTACAAAAAATCATAGAATTTTCCATTTGTATTATTTTATCCAATACTTTGGTAATAAGTTTCAATATAGTTTTAGCAAAATGGAAATTTCTATGAACGATAAAAAATCTATATAGAAAAGATCGAGCATGGACATTTTTCGATGCCTTTTGCTCCAGTTGACCTTAAAGATTGATTAGAAACAACATAGAACTGAATTCTAAAAAAATGTGTTAGTGACACGATGTGGTGACGCGGTGCGCCCCCGCCGACTTGTCCTGAGTAAGAGGTTTCAAGACCGGCCTTAACGATGGCAGCAAGGTTCTGAGTGGTAATGGAAGGAAGAACATGTCGGTTTTCTTGGTAAAAATGCTGGATAGTCTCTCCTTTATAGTTGAACTATCAACATAATTTTAGATAATGATTACTAATAAATTCTACCTTTTTTATATTATTTTTTAATTACATAATATTATTGTTCGATAATAATAAATGTGCTCTTGTCTGCAAAATACTAATTTTATGAAATATATTATGAATGAAATAGAACTCTCTAAAATTGGAGCAAGATCTAACAGATTAGAAATAGACGTATAAATACTTTAGAGATTTCGATTTATTTATAAACAGAGCTCCAATTGAACAATCTAGACTGTATAAATAGCAGATACTCTTTAGTATCTACTTTGCGTAACCGGCATGTGGGGGAAGAGGTGAAGTGTGTTGGGGGGAAATCATGCACACTGCAACGCTGCAACTCCTTGCCGGCCGACTTACGTAAATGAGCTTATGATAATATCTCTGCTTCAAGTTATACAAAACGGAAGCGTCGTTGAGGTATGTCAAGTTGGACATATCCTCACATTTTTCGTATTTAGGCGGGTTCACTTGAGTAACAAAGTCCTTCTTGAAGTCTTTTGTCTGCGAGAGAAGAATATTTATTAATATTAAGATAGTGGTAATGGCGCCTTTGGCGCCTACTTACATAGATAAGTTTCGCATAGTATCGTTGTCGAAGGTTGTGAAGGACCGCGGCGTCGTTCAGGTACGTTAGGTCCGCCATGTCCTCGACTTTTTCGAATTTAGGCGGGTTTACTTGTGAGATTAGCTCCTTTTTTAAGGTCTTTTCCTGCTCATTTAATAAAAAAGTTAAGAATTGTTCTTTAAAAGATGATTTCTTTTACATTTTCTTTTTTGCAAGATTTGTAATCGATTTTGATTTTATATAGAACCAATATCCAATGTGAGGTTTATAAACAAGTTATAGTTTGGTTTTCATTCTAATATATTGTTAATATTATAACATCTATACCATTAGCTATTTTATCTCAACCACTCCCTACAACTAATGGTTTCAGTGATCCCTTATCAAAGTTAAAGGTCAAGGAGGTTAGGTACCATTAGCTATAGGTAAGGTAGACGGATAGATAGTTACCTCGCCTCCAGGGAGGTTGACGGTCACCAGGTCCCCCTTGGTGGCTTTAATTTCTCCCTGTAGGAAGCCCTCTTTCTCGTCTGGTACCCAGCAAGCCTTCTTACCATCGTAGGGCTTGCTTTGGTCGATGCGCTTCTGTTCGAGTGATACGAACAGGTATGGGGTCGGATCAGGGTCCTCACCCTCTTGGACAATTGGCTTCGGCATTTCGGAGGGCTAACGAGACTTTGGGCTAGTTGAGACACGAGAACAGAGCCCTGGAGCCTTCCTGCGGGAAAGATCGGTTAAGTACGCGTCTATTTGCGGCTGTAACCCGAGTACAAGCCGTTTGGGCGCGTGCCAGGTGCCAGTGCGAGCGCTTTGCGTAATATGCTGTGGCTCGCGTTTTTATTGGATTACGCGGCCCTTCGCGGATGTTACGTCACAGGAATGCGCGCCTGGAGCGCCGCCAGCCCGATAACCCGACCGCGGTTTGTTGTTCGCTTTTATGGCAATGGACGATTCAAGAATTCTGATCTGATCATTCTGATTGACATCGATTACAACAATTTAAATTTATTACTTCCGGCTAAATGTTATTTATATCGTTATGTCTTGTAATAGGTTTTTACTTGAAATAGATCAATGCATTTGAATCTAACAATTCCTTTTACAAATCTATTATATTAAATTTGAGTTAAATTATGAATGCTCCACTTGTTTACTTGTATTAAAAGTTAAATTATACATTGACATATAAAAGTTTTCTAATATTAAATAGTTTTCAGTATAAATTATACCGTTTACTTAAATTTGCGTAATCAATATAGACTACCCATTAAAAATCTATAATGACATGTTATCAGAATTGAAAGCTATTTCCATTCAACCTGGTTTAGGAATCGAACCTCGTTACAGGCTTGTTTATCACTTTAAAAATTGTGTTTGTTTGATTAAAGACGATCAGATTTCCGTGAAAGTTGTCCACATGTCACTGAACAGGTCCATCACCATACAAGCAACAACACTCACAGGTGACACGAGGTCACGTGACACACTACACTCGCGATAGCACTGGCACTCGCACGATAGAGAAGCGTGCGCACTTACGTTTGAAGCCGTTCTGACCGGCGGCGGGGCGCCGTCTTGCTTTTTATACCAGCAACACGACACCAGCTCTCCGGATCACCCCATTTTAGGCGGATGCCGCCTCCCAGCCACGTTATACAGAGCCGTAGAGCTTAGCTTTCACTCGGTCTACGGCGCTCGTACCAGCGGGACGCTTTCATTCGCTTAAGAATATGTATGCTTTTGGAATGCTTATACTTTAAGGAAACACCGATGTACCTACTGTATCCATATGTTATGGTAATTTATTAAACAAGTAAAGAGACCAAGCTATAAATACTAAAAAGCAATCTAAATTTTTTATCTACATATGAAACACGGCACAATATATGACATTTACTAAATTGTGTAAAATTAAAGCAAGGCTGTAATAGAAGGAGAACGAATGACGTAATCTTTATGCATAAGTAGAATTCACAATCAACTAAATTAGATAATTTATTATAGATATAGCCAACACAAAGATGGAGATACCTAGAGGTCCAAACCGTAACTATGGCTGTGCTACGTTCGCTACGAGTGTAGAAAATTTGTAATTTTAAATCAAACATGATTTTTTAAATAGAATAATGTGAATTCTGAATACACATAATTGATTGCAATTAAAACTGTACTAATTTGTTACATAATAATAATTAAAATACATTTAATATGAAGTACGAATTACATCGTGAATTACAAGAAATAATATGAATAATTATTATGAATTATACGCTTTAATCAACGTAGGAATTTCATAAAATATCATGAACATAAAATCTACATTGATAAAGTAAATTGGACATGTGTTGAGTCTTGGGAATATATCGATCTGGAGAACTGTACATTTATTACTTTTAAATGAGGCGAATGAGATTTAGATTTGAATGTTACTGCGAGGCATTTATAGGTATTTGGTTTAATTGTTTCAAGACGATAATCGTGTTTCGATACTTTACGATATTAATAAAAACGTTATAGTTCATAAAAATTACGTATCTATTTAAAATTACCAGTACAGAAACTATTTAACATAATATAATAATCTTATACTCATAATTTTATTATATATGGTGTATCTTTCTTATATCTTTGCATTTAACGGCGTATAACCCGTTCAACTTCCGGTAAAATGGTAATTGTTTCAGATTGGTAGCCACAGGCCGATCAGCATGCCTCGAACTGATAACTGTTGGTGTTGGTTTATGCTCGATAAAAAAAACTGTATTAAATTAGGACGGTTGTCAGAACGCGGGTGAAAGCCTGTGCGACGATAGTAATGGAAAATTGTGATTTTTTGTTTATATGTCCTATTGGAAATCCAAGATGACAAGATTTTTAATAATACAGTAAAATGTGAGTAAAAATTATGAAATCCAAAGGGTAGTAAGATGTTATCTCGTATTAAAATAGATTCGTCGCGAACGCTTGTGAATCATCGCAACATTACATATTATGCATTGATACACTTACTACACATGCACTTGCTTTTGCTCGTTGCCTATAGTTAATAGGGAAAAAGTATTTTATTTTACATTTTTTTATGAGAAATATTTTTGACATTCAGAAGTAGTAATCCAGTAAATTCTCTTTTAAAATTCACGTTTTAATTTGTTTAACATCTTTACACATAACTTAACATTTTTCGTATGTAGTGCAAGAATTATGCAGTAGTCCACAATTCCTGTCTTAACAAACACTATTTCTGATGGCTGGGTTTACCTTGTAGTAGAGTAATTTTATATTACTTTTTAAGAGAATTAAGCACATGAAATTAGGAAATTATAAACTGCTACTTTCATGGATTTTCAAACAAAAAAGACAATAACAGAATAAACAATTGAATTTAGTTACAAAAGCCTATTTTTGTGGATTTGTTCTCTGAGAGCATTCTCTTTTATCTTTTAAATATGTTAATTAAATACTAGTAATACGTGTTATGAGTTAAATAACTTAATATTAATCAGAATAATATGAACAGAAATTAAATTAGAAATGTGAGGTCCGAAGTGAGGCACAACATAAATAGCTTTTAATGTGTTGTAATAAACAATGTGGTAACTACGTGTCATTTGACGTCACCTACAGGCGAGGAATTTCAATCGACCAGCTGAACAACAAGGTTCATCCGAAAATTTAAAAGAGGCATCGTCGGTACGTGCATTCTTTTACTGTTAATGTTCTCAGTATGCTTTTCTTAAATGGATTAAACTTGATTTTATCAATGTATTGAGGATCACTTCTGAGAAAATAAAAATCTGTTAAATTTAAAAAATATTTATATTATACAAACCTTGTCCTGAAAATTACGCAAATGAAAAGAATTATTCAATTTGGTGTAGTCGTTTGAAGGTGATGATTATTTTTCAGCTATTAATTATTATTTACATAGTACATAAATATTTTTGTTTACATATCCATGTTTGAACGTAAATCTATGATCTATCTAATCTTTTCAAAAAAAAACTCCAACAAAATTAATTTTATCAAAATCGTTCCATTCGCGAGTTATAAATGGTATACCCAACTTTGTTTTTATACATTATTGTGGATATATTAATAACTAATTATGAACAGAATAAATTAAAGATTCTATTCACTTGCTTATCTTTGTTGAGTAACTTAGCAGTAAACTGTTACGTTATCTCATTTCATCCAGCGTCTGAATTAAAAAATAATTGTATAAAATTACTCAAAATGTAGTCATTTGTAATATATCTATGTAATGGCACCAATTATTATCAGAACAATAAACTGTTTTAAGATTAATAAAAATAAAAATCAATGGCGCTACAACCTTTTTTAGGTCTTGGCCTCAAATTTCTGAATCTGTTTCGTGATCATTTGTTAAACTAATAGGCAAGTAGGTGATCAGCCTTCTGTGCCTGACGCACGCTGTCGACTTTTTGGGTCTAAGGCAAGCCGGTTTCCTCACGATGTTTTCCTTCTACGTTCGAGCTTATGTTAAATGCGCACGTAGAAAGAAAATCCATTGGTGCACAGCCGGGGATCTAACCCACGATCACAGGGATGAGAGTCGCACGCTGAAGCCACTATGCCAACACTGCTCTAAGTTTAACTCTCTGTTTCAAGATTAATACATAGATAAATATGAAATGAAACGCGAAATAACATTATTTGTACGACTCATGACTATTCTGCTATATTTATGTTAGGTTTTTTGTAATAAAAACTAGTCTCCGACAGAGAATTGAAAGAATAGCGTATATGGTAATTTGGATGTTAAATAAGAGAGATAATAATTTGCTGCTTTGTCTTTTTTTGTTATTTATCTCACTCGTTACCGCCAGTCTCTGTGATTGATTTTCGCGAGCTCTCATATTGGCCGGACGCCAACAAGTACCTGATTTCGATGTTTTTTTAATTTAAAATAGAAAATACGTTTTTATGTCATTTTTATCTTTCTCGGGAGACATAGAGTTAATTTTAAATATTACCTTATTACATATTGGTATGCCTACAGGCATGAAGAATAACTTGGCGTTCTAGTGATGGCGCCACCTTTACTGTGTTACCAGATTTTATGTTTTTTTTTTCAAATATTCCTTAAAAATAATATGTGAATATGTTTGTGTAAGTTTTTAAAAGGTTGTGTTTGTTGAACTTAACTCTGAACTACGCTTACAAGACCACAAAACTCTAAAAATTGAAATTTATCAAAATGTTTCTAAGTTTTTTTGTTCGATTTTATTCATATTATAACAAATTATGCATTTTTCGTTTGTTAATATATTATTCAGTAAAAACATATCACTACCAGACGTCAATACTAACCTAGATGCGGTTCAATAAAAAACGATATATGATGTATTTAGATTAATAACGGAGGACTATTGGATATTGTATGTAAGACTTTAGTTTTTATAAGATTCTATAATATTTAGCTAATTGTAGCGCTGTCATGTTATGTACACCTTGTTAGTTTATCGTAACCGGCCATTATCAGCAGAAGTTCATGTTTATTTTTTTTTAATAATGAAAGATCTAAAATTATACAGAAATATTATTGTACATGAAATTGATATTCATGAACAAATTACCTGAGAATATACATAATTTGGTAATAATCTTAATACTCATATACTGAATAATAATTATAAAATAATAATAACCTCACATGTATAATCTAGATTTTTATAACATTTCCTAAAAACTAAACCAAAACATAATGTAAAGAATTACTTATTTTCATAGTGCATGAAGTGAATTTGGCGGGAAATACATTATATCACAGAATAAATAATAGCAACAAACTTGACAGTTGAGGTTAAAATTATGCAAATTATATTATGAATAGAAGCATATACAACAACAGATAACAACTTAATATCTGATGAAAGTTCTTTGTCAGTTGTGAAGTGTTTTCAAACGTCCGTTAAAAACTATATTGTGAAACTTACTGGCTTAAAAGTTTATTAATGTGCATGATTCTTAAACCCAGGTAACAATGAGTACCATAGTAACAACAACCACTTGGAAACGCAACAAGTATTTGGCGATCTCTGAGGTGCCAACAATCCGTTAAGTTTGTATCACGCTATTAATTGACGCCATTTAATTGATGGCTGTCTATCTTCTCTTCGTATTTATAACACGTTTAAATCCCGTAACCATCAAAAAGAAGCAAATACATTTCTTCGTTTGATAGTAATAATTTATTTGCAAGGATATACAAAAAGGGTGGTACAATCTAAAGTTCGCATATAATGCAGTGCAAATTTGTCTTAAAAGGAATTTTACATAGAATTTATATATGAGTAATATCATAATAGTCAATTCTTATATTATTTCCTATATCGCTACATCGTCATATTATTAAAATATATTATTACATTAATATTAATTCTAATGTTTCACGCAAATAATCATTAATATAATAACATATTTTTTCCATGCCAATTTCTACCATGTCTACTTCGACAGTTGTCTATTCACGTAGACTTAAAAATATTTATGTTTTTGTGAACGAATACGGATATTTCTACATACATACATATCCCGATAGTTTGCTCCACAACTTGCTATAATACATTTTCTTGAGCCTTAAATACCCTATTTGCTTCGACTGAATTTCCTCAAACTATAATTTCTAAAACTATAAACTAACATATCCAAGATTAGATATGCACGATAAGCAGCTAATACCGTATCATGCTTAACAGTTTATCTTAGTCGTTTGAACACATAAACGAAGCTTAATTTGCAGAACTAAACAAGTTCTGTAAATTAAGCTTAAATAATATACACTTGCTTGTGTGGCGTTGTTAATATCGTGAGGAAATTGGTATGCCTAAGACTCAAAAATCCTAGATGTGTATCATGCATGCTGCTCGTCTATTTATCTACAAGGAAAAATTATTCTAAAAACAGATTGAAATAAGTATAGCCCTGTATTTAGTTTATATATATCGTACAAGAGGCTCCCAAAGTAATTTATTTCTAGTGGATTCAATAAAAATATAATAACAGACTGAATCAGTCTATTTTTTGTTGCATTGCCTTAATATTTGTCTTAAATATTCCGTCCATGTACTACTTTTATATGACCAACTACAAGATACAAGAATTTTGCATTTAACCTAAAATATAGTGTATTGATAATGGTATTTTAGATAAATCCGCAAATTCAAAACGGTTTAGGTGATGGCTGTGTAAAAACCGTTTAAGCCTGGTTCAGATTAAGGATTTCACCTTCTCATATACTGGAGAATTATGGTTTGTTAATTGTCTCATGTCACCGAGGTACCAAAGGTGATAAATGTCTCGATGTGAACGAGATAATTAGAGTGCGAGGTTCCTTTCATCGCGTGATGGATGGGCGCAAGTTCTTGGTTGCAGTAAGCTGCTAACTCTTGGCACTCGTTATTTTACTCATTTCCTTTGATTTTACACTAATTGTCAACTAATTTATAAGCTCGGGCGTCCTAATTATACGATTAATGTATATCATTTGTGCGTCGTCACTTATCTAGAGACACGTACGTAACTGAATGTTGAAGGAAAATAACACAGATGAAAAATTACTATTTTGTTTAACATATGTAAAGTATGTTTAGGTTCAAATTTCTCATAATTGTATGATTTAATTTTGCATTTTATGCTAGAAGGGTTTTTCGAATATTTATTTTTAGATAAATAACAGGATAGTGCTATATTATTACGCTAAGTAAAAAGCTTTCAGCTTTATATGAAATTGATGGTGTTGACTTTGTAAGTTATTTGTAAGTAAATATTTAGAATTTTAAAGAATCAGTAAATGTCAGTAAAGTCGTATCCGTTATTGTAGAGAGGAATGCGACCCACATTACATCTTTGTGTCCACAAATAGCGGAGCTGAAACAGGCAGGGCGGGACCAAATTAGCGCGCCCGTCCACTGGCTCTGTGTCCACCGCGCCGGTGGACATTAGCTATACTTTCTTAACCATTCTTATAAAAAATAAAAGCTACCTTAAGATAGATTTGAAGCCACAGGATACAGATCTATCTACGTATTTCTAAAGACATAGAAATAGACACGAGATCGTTATAATTTTTCAATTATATACATTTAAATGAAACATTATGTTAAAGATTATTTTCGGGATTACTGTAAACAATTCTAGTAAAAAATATTTTCCTATGCAAATTAGATGTAGTGGCCCGTCTGTAGATAGTGATCAGCTAGTTGGCTCTGTTGAGAGGTCATGAATCATCTGGGATTAACGATGCTAACGACCTATGCTTTAGGCAGAAGGAAAAATTGCAAAGTCAACTAATAAAAGCCTAAATTATTGTCGTTTAAGGTCGAATAACCAAATCAATTTTTATTACAATTTTAGGGAAAGTATTTTTATATGCACCGAAAATATGTGTGTATCATATTGTGTAAAAAGGGAGGTTCTAGGATTAGCTTAAAGTGACACTTCGCTGGACCAAATGACTCAGCTATTTTAACTAAGAAACCTAATATCGCACGACCGGCTCCGTCTGCCAAGTCTATTCTTACAATCATCATATCATTGTTGTTTCATTTGAAACCTTCGGCAACTAGACTGTAAGCTCAAAATACTTTGCTAATAACGTTTAAAAATAATTACTAAATTTAAATTTTCAGTTCAGTTGATAAGGTTCACTTTGCAACAACACTTGTTTATGAGTATTAGTTTCGGTCCATATGTCCACCTCTGTACCTCAGTTGTTTATTCGATGCAAGCTTAGCTTCAATTCATAATATGAAAACGGTAGTTTTGGCAATTTTTAACAAGGTAGGATAGGCCCTGGTATAATATAAATATATAATTGAATTGTGAGCGAGTGGAATTCTAAAATGCTTTCATGTACATAATGATTTAAGCAAATAAAATGCTTGGGAAAATAGCGAAGGTGTAAAAATCCTTGCCCCCTTCAATCTTTCATAGACAGAACCAGAGAACATGGGTTCAGGCAAGCGGCTGCATAATAGCCATTATCTGGACAGGCGATCCCATCAATTGGTTAAAAAAGTCTATGAAGCTCTGTATTATAAAAAGTCAAGCTCTGGCCGATCTTCATTCGATGATCTGTGGTCATTCCTTAAATCCGTGGCCACTTGCAGTAATGCGAAAATAAATTTTCCCCTTGGATCAAAAGATCTAACGAAATTGATGTATATTTTTATCGTTATTTACTTTATAATTATTATATCCAATAACTAAAATATGCAGCATTTATTTGTAATTACCATTCGATTTAAATACTGATATCAAACCATAATTATTATACACATAATTTAAAAAGTAGGAAATGTGGTATGTGTGGTGGATTTTCAGTTCACGTTCTAGTTTACCATTTAGTTACTAAGACCTATGATATTATACGAAAATTAAATTACATATGGGTATTTTGAAATAGATTATATCACCTAATCTAATACTAAAAGCATTATTTACACATCCCATTGCATGTGCAATGTCAATTGGTTGCTGGCGAAAGCTCGCATTTTTTCTCGACACAAATGTTAAAAGTTTGGATCTACGCATTTAAAAGTAACATATAATGTTTATTTTAACAAAAATTCAATTTACGATCGCAATCGTTACTACTAATAAATATCATTTTGTTTATTTTATTACTGCTCTTAGACTGCTATTGAACGATCTATGAGCAAAATCCATGTTTGTTTTCGCAAAATGTTTGCAAGTAATGTACCTAGGACTAACTATTTAAGCTATCTTCCCAAAAAGTACACACGATATATTTTTGATAGACTTATGTTTCGGTCTAAGGTGTAGTGTTAAGCGCTCGGAATCAAGAACTGACGATACGATTCCTTATACAGCTAGTGCTTTACGATACGTTCGTTCAAGTAAAATAAGTGTAATCCGAGACATAGTGTCTCATCATGGAAAGATAAAAGATTTAAAACGCATTCTGAAACAACCGCATACATCTCTAATTTTACATCGCATTAAAATTTCTTGTAACTAAGAACTGTAATCATGAATATCTTTTGCGCAAATCGCGACGGATAAGGTCAAAAAACTAGGTGACCCAAAAATAGCATTTGGCGTCGTTCGTGATGATTCACGTCGTCGTTTGGTCTCTTCCTGGCCCTTGGTTATTAATAGCGTAACTATGTCCAGCTATTTCGGGATCTGCGAGATGTCTGGATGGTACACCTGCGAATGCTTCACATTCATGAATAAGATGTTATTAATCTGATTGCAGGTCGAGTAAGCCGTTAGAGATCTCTTGTTTCCGACCATCATCAATCAATCTAGACGAAACATTCAATATTGGAGATTGTATATAAATAGTTCTGTAAAATAACAAATTAACCGATTCTGACGTCATTGAATGAGTAATCCGGTTTTCGTTTGATATTCTGTAGATTGAAAGGAGACATTGATTCTAATTCTGATCATTTTTAAAATAAGATAAAAAATTACTCCAATTTCATATCGTTGTAGATACAATATAAATGTATATGCAATTAGCAAACCATGTACGTAAAACATTTGTTTTCTATTTATTGTGGTATGTTATGGGAATAATAATCCTTGCTTGATCTGCCAGCAGTCTTCGCAGTGTTTTTCATAACCCGTAGAATTATCGGTCTAGCTCTCATCGAAGCGAGATTTTATAACTATCATGAACTAATACTTACCGACACCTACAAATATTTTAATATTTCGTTATTTTGAGGCTTGAGTCAAGTTAATATAAGGCATGCTGGTTTCCTCGCGATACTTTCTTCACCGTACACTGCTAAGCTAAACACTAACGCCTGCGTAAATATTGTGCATCAAATATTACAGTGCTCTTGATTACGCGCAAGAGTAAAAAGTTTCATAGAAATATTTTACTCTTAGACATAGAGCTACAGAATAAAGCGCAAGAATATAACAAACTCCATCATTTGTGCCTTAAAAAATAGAATTGCCTGGCTTTAAAATAAGTAAATTAGATACTAAGTAATATATTCCGATAAATATAAATAATGTCATATTCATAGAAATTACATATTGAAAAGTTTTCATTTATTACTAACTGACGTAACCTTTTATGTACAATATCTAGATGTAAGCGGTATGTTTGACGTAAAATTCGGAATTCGGAAATACAGATAATAACACTATAAACTGTAAGCTGTGCATCGATGCCCATCGGAATGTATTGACGTAACACGGTCGGTATATTTAACTTGAATAGATACTGCATCCGCTCATCTCTAACCATATCTGGTAATCCTCAAGATCTTACTTGCAGAAAATAAAGGTGATATGCAGTAAAAGTTTAATAAATGCTTAAATTATAAAAACTCCACTTTAAACATACATCTAGTACAAACAATTAATTATGAAAACACCATTATGTATACAGTGGGATTGTGATATTGGTTAATAGGAATATGGCCGAGTTTTTCGAGGAGTAACTTCAACTGATAGCGGCGGAGGAACCGCCGAGGACGCACAGAGCAGTGGACGCAGCATGTTACTCCACACATTACCTAAGATTCCAATCAGCCCGATCACTGATAGTCCCAGCAGGAAACCCTGTACAGAATTATTTTTCAATAATTATGCATCACATTTGGTTTTAAAAATAGCTGAAGATAATCTCAATTGTTTCACTAGGCACTTGTAATCAGTATTAGGACAGATTTTATATAAATATGTATAATAAGTCACTATTAACGATATCATATTTTATTTATTTAATATTTTGTAATGCGCCACGAGATCTATAAGGACAAAGTATAAGGGGCCTGAAATTATGAATAAAGAGTATTATGATTAAGTATATCGTTAGTCTTATTAAAGTATTATTATACGTTCAGTAGGTATTTCTGGAATGTAAAGATGGGATATCCTCGATATTATAAAATATAAGGATTTTAAAATTTTCTTTGGTTAAAATGGTTTTATATATGTGTAAAAGGAACTTTAAACTAAATAGAAAAATTTATACATTTTCAGCCGATCTGTTTTTATTTTTGGAAAAATGACCTCTAATACAGATAATAATAAACTACCAAAATGAATTACTAAATTAAATGAATAACGCTTCAGCTATTTTAAACAAACAATCGGCTGTTGCGATGGCACCTCGCCAAGTATCAAGGAACAACTAATGAGTTGATATTCACACAGAAGTTATACAAAATATATGGAAATACCTAAAATACACCTTGTACGTCATGTAATTAATGTTCTACGTAAATGCTCTAAGATGCTTACAAAACAACATATATGTGGCATGTTATATTATGCTTGCAGGTGCCTTTATAGGCCAAGTAAAGATATATACTAATATAATAACTGTAATACCCATAGAGAAAGAATTGATGCAATAATATAAAAGGCATACACACCACGCTGCCACCGAGGTCTGAGAGAAACACATTCCAGTCATAATTGTATTTTTCTTCGAACACCGATACCATCATATTGTTGAAGTGAATATATACCTGTGTTTGTAGAGAATAAAATACAATAAGATAAAATCCTTTGCATTGTATACTTTAGTCCTAATAACTTTACATCGTTCACCTATCGGTCAGGACTTTATTTCTGTCATTAAATATACTACGCGCATAATTAGCACACTAATTTCACGACTTTATTAAATAAATTCACTACTGACATAGGTAAGATGTACACATAAAGTAGTACCTGTGTTTGAAGATTCGCTAAGCTAGTGGCAGTTGCCCAGACTTTGGTTTGAGCGTCCCAGGTGTAGAACTTCTGTCTATCGACGACGAATGCGCTATACAGCAGAGAACGACATATCCGAGGGCAACTTTCACAGGTATGATTAATATATTTACTGAAACATGAGATTTTTTCAGTACCAACAATTAAATATCCTAATAAAAGTTGTACAGGTACAGGTAAAGTTGAACACATTAAATACTCACTTAATATAAGCAGATATAAGCCTTCTCATATCTCTGAAATTATCACAGCGCTGTAAGGAAATGTTCATCCAGGGTCCAGAACAGTTCACCTGTCTTCCAACCTCTTCCCACACGTACAATGTTGTGCACTGTAATGTTAATTCTAGCCCTTAATTATGAAGTTATAGTACATTACATTATTATATAAAACTTGCACTTAGTACTAGTATACAGGTACGAAACTAAAAATGGAAGCACATACATACAATCTTTTTAAATAGTAATTAAACGATTTCAAAAGCGTAGAAAAAGTTATGGTCGTGCTATCAGTAACTATACTAAGTCCGTATGCTATTTATTATATATTATTTCATATATATTTTTTTTATATATTATTTTTTTGGTTGTTGTTGGTTTAAAATATTGTATAACTAACATAATTAGCGCTGTAGCCTGGTTCGGTCGAGCAAGGATTCTGTTCGTCGCTTATCATGACGTATTCGTTGACTGTAAGCTTTACATCCAATGTCTCACCGGTGTTTATGTACAGATAGTCCACCAGCCCACCGTTGTATACTTCTACTTCTGTTAAAATAAACATATTAAGATTTTTTTGGCGCATTTGTGGTGTTTCGAAAATTAAAAACCTGTAAAATTAAATCTGGTCAAACATATTTTGTTTACCGATTTTAGGTATTTCATACACACATTGAACAGTCCGATAGTGAATAAGTTTACATATTTTTATTATTACCTCTCTAAACCATTGATGTCTTAATGAACATGGGATTTATTACTGTATATAAACATTATTCGTAACTTTACTATAAACATACACATTCATATGCCTTGTTAGCTTTTATTTTCAACGCGACAATGGTTATCAGTGACAAATTTTATACTTTCAATACGTATAATAAGTTTAAAAGTATAACAATAAAATCAGACCAGTGTACGGCTCCTTCTCGAAATGCACATATACATGGTAGCCAGGTGGTAAAATGCTAGTAGAGGAGGTAATGTCCTCTTGGGTGTGCTGCAGGGTGATGGCGTAGCCCCGAGCCTTCGTCGCTTGGGAGTCCTTAATACGAGGTGTGAGGGTATAGCAACGACCGTTTACAAAGCCGATACTCGAGGTTAACTCCACGTCTGGTTAAAAAAAAATTGTGTAAACGTTTTTACGACCAATTTCTGCGTATCATTGATATGTCGTTGGTGACCTACAAAGTCCATCTAATAATTTGATGATAGCCTACACAAAGTATGAGCGTTACTTATTTCTATCCAACTAAAATGCAAAGACCATTCAAGCCATTCGACAGGTTACTTGCGACTTTTACTTGTATTTGTTTGAATGATGGAAACGTCAACGTAACTACAAATTATCGTTTATATTTGAATGATTTTTCTATATGGTACAGGTACAAGTTCTTTACTAAAGCTATTCAAACAATAAAAAGACAAATTAATAATTAAAATATAATAATGATTATTTACCGTCTGTAAGTGAGTCTAAGGCATACTGAACGAAGAAGTCGTCAGCGTTGTATGTGATCTCATCCCATAGTTGATCAAGAGAGATGGCAGAGAAGTTGAATTCTCTCCAGGTAGACGTGTATCGAGGATGTGAAGACAGCCCATATTCCTAAAATATCCAAAAGAATACACTTGAAATAACGATTTTTTTTCTAGTTTTATTTAAAGAAGCCGCGCATCTTCAGTATTTGGAACCAGATATCCACTTAACATTTTATACAAGCTTATAATTAATTATAATTATTTTAACGAGCCTTTGAGATTGTCAGTTTCCATAGGTGGCAGAATGTTTTAAGTGTTCATGGTGAGCCTCCTTCTCCTCGTGCTATCTCGACATCGATCTAAGGAACGGGTCTGAATGGTAAACCTTAATTTACTAGATAGACCATTTATTGAGAAAAAATATTTTAATGTAACAGTTTTTTTTAAAAATACCTTCAAAATGTTCTTAATTAGTTTTTATCCAGGCCTACCTGCAGCTTAGCATGTTTGTATGGAGGTTCCCGGCAGAACGTGACGCTTGGGTAGGCTATGGTCTTGTTAAAGTCGAAGTGCGTATGTGTTGTGACTGGGATATTGGTCAACTTCTGGATGCATGTTATAATCTGATGATCAACAAAAAAAAATGTGTACCCAAACATGGTGTGGAAAATGTCTCATCCATACCCCCCCATTTGGGTTTTTGACTCAGATTGCATGCATTTCTTTGAACATTTTTGAAGTGAAACGTCTGTATCGGCGTTGGAGAAAAATTACCGTCACATTTTTCCGTTACGCGCAATATTATTACTGTCCCTACCATAGTTGATTCGAAGATTACTTTCTCCCGCGGAGTAGGGATAGCATGTCGTTTAAGCCTTACTTCCACCACTAGACTTGACCGTTTTTCTATTGCACCCTTCTTTATTTCTAACACTGCATAGTGAGGTTATAAATGATATATATATATTACAATTATTAGCAAAGTAAAAAAAAGTCAGTAATTATATCTCTTTATCTAATGGGTGTGTAGGTGGTATTTATTTGCGAGATTCGCCACTACAATTGATGGAGTTTTTACTCGGTAACTAAGTTTTGTGGAATGTAAACAATATATTTCAGTTACCATAAGCTAAATATAATAATAATATATAATAATGTTAACAATGATAGTAATAATTATATTACAATTAATGAAATTCTGTAATAATATTAGTAGTAATAAGGTAAAATTAAATAATTGTATTATTGTCTATGATATTAATAGCCTTTTGTTAAACTTTATCTAATTTAACTTTAATTAACCAATTTCTGTAAAGCATATAGTAGATCATTTCAAAAAGAAGTTTCACTTCTTACGTGTGTACACCAGTACACGCACATATTTTTTATTTATAGACAAGTAGGTGATCAGCCTTCTATGACTGCCATATGCTGTCGATTTTTTCACACCATTTCATCACACCTACGACTTTTGGGGATTAGGTCACACCCAGAGGTCACTAGGCCAACACTGCTTATAGTTATACAAAACGATTTATATAATAAAAACGTATCAGTCACTGATAATTTTAAAATAAACAAAAATTTTGAGTTCAAATTGAGGCTGAATATAACAAAGTTTTAAATAATTTTCTCATGATATCAATAGAAAGATAATCTAACTCAGTACAATATTTAATTTTAATAAATATAGATTGAATTATTAACTTCTCCTTCGGGGTTATATACACTCATTATAACTCAAAAATATACTACAAAATTTAAAAAAAATGTACCTGATACACGACAATAATCAAACAAGCCATGACCACGATAGTTTTGATTAAATTGGGACCTTTGAAGCAATTGACACACTGCTCCCGGATCCTTGACACGTGGTCCACTTTTTCCTCCTATACAAATATCATAAGGCGAATAATACAAAAAGTCAAAAAGAAATATAATCCACAGATCAGGTGGAAAATAATAAACGGCTCAAATATTTTCCTCCAACTTGTTCCTTTTGTTCGATGTTGTTCTTTTTGGAGTAGAGACTCTTGGGTCGTGGGATTCAAGTGCACAGGCGCTAATTAAACATTTAAGTTGGCGCCTGGTAGATAGTACCAGTGATGCCAGAGCTAGTGCTTTCCTCACTCAACGATTAAGTATCGCAATACAGTGAGGAAATGCTGCCAGCGTTAAAGGTACACTGCCACAGGCGCCAAACTATTTAAATTTGTTTAAATTTTTTTTAATTAATTTTCATTATTACTATGTAGATTAAGAAAATTGTAAATTACTGAATATTTGATTGTTATGTTTAGGTTTTAATAAACAATATTTTAGTTAATATATATTGGTAACTATGTGTCTCGGTGTCGATACTTATATACCGTTTAAGTTAACGCTTAAATGGTCTTGAAGCAAACAACTATTTCCAACAACTTTTTTAAATATACCAAATTATAGCTTCTCAACATAATATTTTAAGTTATGAATCAGTACTTACAGTTTCCTCGACCTTTACCGACATGTTCCTGCACAGTAAACACGGCGACAGTGGACCGTAGATGGATGTTGATAGTCCTATCTAAATTAGCTAATGTTGAGTGCAATAAATTACTTGTATTGTAGTCACGGGATTAACGAAAATGAAATACCAAAGTGTGTGTAAATCATCGCAATACAAGGTCGAGGACTCCGAGTAAAACTGTTGTAGTCGTGTTGTACCTTTACATAAATACCTATCAGTAAAACTTTACATCAGCCCCGGTACTGTGTCATTTACAATAGAGATAGCGGTTGGGTTTTTGACTTCAATGTTGAGTTTATCAGGCGACCGTTGGGATACCAGATCAGCGCTACAGGTATTGAAAGAATTACATCAGATGCCAACACAAATTGCATACAAAAAAACAATTGTTCAATATTTTTATACATTAAAATATATATGTGGATGAAGTTTACAGAAAATCTTCTTATGTACTTAAATAACAATAAAAAAGAAAATATAGACGTCTATCCGAATGACGAGCTTCTAATTAAAAAGTCCCACAA
Organism: Pieris brassicae; assembly: GCF_905147105.1. Classification (NCBI taxonomy): domain Eukaryota; kingdom Metazoa; phylum Arthropoda; class Insecta; order Lepidoptera; family Pieridae; genus Pieris; species Pieris brassicae. The sequence continues at coordinate 5,590,269 of NC_059669.1, forward strand.
ACTACTACGAAATTAAATTATTTTTATATTTAGGTGCCATCTAGTGTAACAAAGCAGTATCTTTCAAATTAGTTGTCGTCGTACCGTCGTTAGTAAACAGTAGTTGTATTAAAATAGATGTCGCTATTATTCTCCTTATAAATGTTGTATTAGTAAAATCCTTAAATAAATGCCTCTTGTATTATAATTATATTTATATTATAATATAATTATAATACAAGAGGATATAATTATATTTCATTTCAAGAAATTATATTGAAATTATAATTGGAATTTTTTCTAGTATTTTCTTAAACGCAATAAAAAATATTTAAAATTTGATTTTTTATTCCATGTCAACTTAAATTAACACATATTTACAGAGAATGTCACAAACGATTATTACATAATCTTATGCTATGTTAACAATAATTACATATCACTGATAAGGGCAAAACCTAAGTACAATACCTAGCAAATAATTCGTAATCACAATAAATAATACGGTAACGTTGTAAACAATTTCAACTGGCTCGGACTTTGTTACTTCGTCTATTGCACTCCATAGCCTTCAATGCGCTAGCACTTAAAATCAATTTATATTAATATCATTAAGATGTGTTAATTGACACATATTATAGATTTTTCTTAGCTTCAACGCCATCTATGGGTGACAGTGCACAGTGATAATGTAAGTGGGTTAGCAACCGCATAAACTAAAATTTTCACTTTGCAAGAACATTGGTGAAATATACTTGAGCGATCCGCTTTTAAGTTTTAGAAAAACAAGTTGTATGACTTTTTTGATATGGAAATCCATAAATTTACATATGACGTGGAAAACGTGTCACATCTTTTAGGCTTTATAATAAAAATAAAAAAATTCGATTCATAACTACACTAAATTTTAAATCACAGACCGTATCAAACACTAATTAATGGCGTAGTTGCCATGACCACGATAAAATTATTTACATAAAATAGCCCGTTTTGCTGACAATTATTTAATTAATAAACTGATACAAAGCACAACAAACTGATAGTGAGCGTCAGTAAAGAGACAGGCGACGCAAGCGCACTTGAATGGTTAGGTTTAACTTTAGCGGCTATATCAATCGTCACATTCTTAATCTTATTTACAAACTTATCTAAAATGTCTGATCTGGGTGTAATATCGCATGCTGTATGACTGATCGCATTTAAAACTGGTGCAGAGAACACTCTAAAACTAACATCGTTAGGGTCCAGCTTCCCATACATCCATATTGGCATTCTATTCGACAGCACCCAAAGGTTCTCCTCATAGTCTACCTTTATATCTGTCGGGTATATCATTTTCTCGTCGTCCATATAAATCCTTCCTTGATTTTTCATGAGATACTCCTTATTCGTGGTCCTCCAACACGCCACTGCGTTTAGATTCACAAGAGAATAGAACAACACTCCCGTTTTTGGGTCAACGAAGGACGCACTGGATTGAGCGTTAGGTCCCCTACTTCCTAGGAGCTTGAATGCATTAAAGTTAGCTTCTGCCACTGTCTGGTTCCTGAGGTATTCCGTAGAAACGGCGAACTCATTGTAACTCGCCATCGGATGAAAGTATAGAGTGCTGTAGTTATCAGCATTTGGCGCTGAGAGGCTTAAACCAAAGAGAGCGTCTGTCCAGCTGAAGTTGTGCCCTTTAACGCTGAAATCGCAAGCTAACGGGTCCGGGTGGAAGTAGTGATGCGTTATCCTCCATGATTCGTTCTTTTTCCAAGAGTATACGACTATCCCTGGTTTTCCCAAGTCACCGGCATATGCGTAAGTGTCCTCGCAATCGATGTCTTCGATAGCGATATTAGCATAACCGGATTCTTCTTTTACCTGATCATCGGGAAAGACATAGTTGCGGAGGAGAGTGTCAGTTAGGAGGTCATATATGAGAATAGCTGGTGGGTATTTAACGGTATCGTTCTCAAGGTTTCCAATTTTTCCATTGTCGAGGACCCATAGTCGATTGCACTTGTCAGCGCGCACCCTAAACGGCGAGACTATTGTCGGTTTCCCGTTATTCATGTCGTGCGCCGCCCAGTTAGGGTATGGGATCAAAGCCGGTGATTTCGTTGAGTTATCTGAAAGTAGTAAAATTAATTTATCACAATGTAGAATATTTCAAAGCGCGTTGAGAAACCAATATAGTAAACCGGTACCAATTGCAAACAACTATGTTTTTGCGTTAAACGGAAGAACTTGTCAATATCACGTTAAGAAATTTAAAGGAAACCGGAAAGGAAACTCAACAAAAACTTTAGTTTTGGTATACCAAATCTTTCAACGATTTAATTAGGACTAATGTAAACGTTAAAATTTCTAAACAAACAGTATTGAATATTCATGTACCAGCTATGTGTACAGTTTATTTTAAAATAAGTTAGTGTTTCACTTTTGTCTAGTCTGACCAAATTCATCAATACAAGTTTACACTAAAATAGATTTTCTCATACGTTAAATGTAAGTATTATGTAATGTCGATGATAATCATATTGTGTTACTTTTTAGTATTCATATAAAAGCAGGACGCCGTGAGAAGGCAATATGTCAATTGATTGCACAAGTTAGCCTAGTTAGGACGAGTTACCATTTAAGTTGATGTAGGTGAGGCTAGCTGGTACTCCATGCCGCCATCGGGGTACTGTTATGAAAAGCCTGTCTCTATGTCTTTCTATACCCATAGGCATGCCATTGCCTGGTATAAATGCTCCTGATGCCAGGGCAGTATTTCGTGCCTCCTCACTGGGCCATTGGTAATCAAGCTGTTTCCATTCATACAATATATCCAACTGTTCCATACAGGTGCCGATGTACGCCACCTGAAGGATCACCAGGCTCCATAGAAGCCGCATCGCAAATCTGAAAATATAATTTATTTTACTAATGGCCTATCATCATAAAAATATAAAAAAACAAGTTTAGAATAGCATTACGCAATAATAGTGTTGTTTGTAAGAGCTGTTGCAAAATCTATTGTAATAATAATCTTGATTGTATTGTTAACAACCAATTATAAATCAATCAAGCCCAGTAGAAGGAAATCCGTGTTAGTAATAGAATTATTCTTTTGGAATGGATTAAAGATAGTTTGTATATTTCCTAAAGAAATAGAAAGGTTTTATTCAATTGTGATTTTTTAGTAATACTGATTTTTAAAATACGTTTAAGTAAAATTTTAAGAGATACAAACGGAATTTGAATTTGGAAAAAGAATTTCTTACCAAAATTTAACGTTTAAACCTAAAAAGTTATTGATATTTTGCCTGCACCGACGTGATGTTTTGCATTGAACGCATTTTATAACATAACGCATATATCCTTAATAATATATACATATGACTTTTGGTAATATCTCAAACCTTTGATCTCCACTAACTCATACTTGAATCTTTGTTTATAAAACTAAAACCCGATCCGGTTATATGTTCAGTGACATTAAAATTTTCGAAGGTCATTTATTTTAAGAATTCTACCAAAATTAAAATTAATTTATTTTACATCCAAAACTAATAAACTATTAAAGTAGTTATGAGCAATATTTCGCCAATATTGTTTAAAATATTAAACATACCGGCTTTAACTGAAATAAAATTGAAACGGCCACATCAAACTAATAATTTTTACGAATGGGCAACTTACAGACCATATCATTTGCGTCGTTACAATTTACTATTTACCGGTTAGGTTGGTATAATTCTTAGTGTAAATAAATTTCAATCTGAAACTGCTAATTTTTCATACATTATGAATCAAAGGAGTTTTTTCTAACAAACCAGTTTTTCAATTTTATTGACCGATAAATTTGTACAATATAAAGTTTTTGTTTTTCAGGAAAAAAGGATGACTTCAACACATATTCGCGAGCTTTGGACTTGTAATTATCTAAGGGCAGTTTAATCAACATAAGATGATCCTTGCCTTTTGTTCTTGCCCTATGGCAGAAATGAATTTATCTGTTTAATCATTTAATAATTTTACTTAGTCCACACCTGGTTAAACATTTTAATGACTCATCTTATAGTAGATAAGTGATCTTTTTCACGCAGTCCAAACCTGAATTTAAATGAGCAATATTCTGGTAATTTAACATAATACACACTTTTTTTACGTTTAAATATATTTTTAGAAGTTTAAGTATGAAGCGGTCGCTAATAACGTCTAAGATCAATAGAAATATATGGAAAAAGAGACACAGTACTTTATTGGTACTATGAAGTGTTAACTTGCGTTTTATGACGATCTGTTTCTGCCATAAAGTTTAACCTACTTTCTTTGTGTATTTCTACAAACTCGCATGTAATATTACTATGTTGCCAACTTGCCTACTTTTGCGCTTGCGTTTAGGTACCTACCTAACGCGAAAAAATCTAAAGTATTCTCGTTAATAGTGGCACTGTCACTATTTTATTTAAATACAGTTTTTACTTTCATTACTGTTACGAAACTCATATCTATTTTCATTTAAGTATTATTTTTTAAATTAGAAATCGCACTAACGCATTTAACTAATACTGGCAATCAGCCAGTATCATAATTCGAAATAGTAATCGTAAAACTTCGTCTATTTTTCTCTTTTTCCCTTTTGAATACCTCAAATTGAAGGTATACATAACAAATCATGTAGTAGCAATTTCGTGAACGAGGTTACGCGTATGAGCATAACCTGTGCCGACGGTGGCCCCGCAGAAGGTCATTCCTTTCTATTTCAATTAATATTATATCAGAGCCGGTGTAACCCACCCACGGGCAAGCCCTGCATCGTCATCATTTAGAATTGATACTATGAAAAAGATTTTAATAATCAATTCTTTTTGTTTGGTCGTTAATAAATATGAAAACGAATGATGAATTCAAGGGTTTTATTAAATTATTTATATTTTTTAATATGTATTGCGAAGGTGCTTGTAACAAACCATACAATTTATAAGTGTAAGCCCGATCACTAGCATTAATCAGAATTATTAGAGCTATAGGTATTAAGCTAAACGCATTTCGTAATAAAAAATATTTACCACTAAACTTTTCAAAGAGTCTTGATTATTTTCTACAAGGGTTGTATGTATTTTTAAAGAACTGGTTGTGAAACTGATAAAGTTAGGCTTGGTAAATATTTGAATAATTCCACCCATATTGTACCTTTTAATTGGTCAATTGATAGGTGTAGAACCCCTATAGTACCCAGAGCCAAACAACATGTAGAAACATTTAGGTATTCGGTATCTTCCTATAGGATAAGCAACACTTCAATATCGAGTCTACGTACCGAGGCCGCTTCAAGTTTGCAATAGGCTATGAATATCAACAATAATGAGTTGTTGAGTGTATCTGTAAAAAAGATAGCTTTAAAAAGCGTTATGGAGTAAAACAACTCCTTAATAAACATTAATTTATCAATTATATTATATGTATATATTATATTTGTTCATTTATGTTATCAAAGAATGAGAATTTACACTTTAAAAACCTTGACGTTTGTTTAAGTATTTACAGGCATGTCACAGGGACTGGTACGACGCCATCTTATGTAGAGAAGCGTTTTGGCGGGTTTTTATATTATACGTATTTATGTTTAAATTAAGTTTTTATAGCCTTTACAGATTTGATAATAACAATTTGTGTCGGTTCTATAATCACTTATAAATAAATTAAAATGGTTTTTAAATGCTTGTCAAATAGTAATTATTGATAAAGCTACATCAAAATTGACTTCTATCGAAATTAGAAATACAGAGTAATGAGTACGGGCGCAGATAGGAGATATAATGTTCCAGAACGTGACTTGTCAAGAGTCGTTAAATGCGCATAAGTCTGTGTTTATTTATACTTTCTAAATGTGTATTTTTAATAATTGTTTGGTGTGCTTTATATTAGCTGCAGGAAAACTTGAATTCATAATTCAAAGGGTCTCGGAGGCCAAAATAAGTACAAAAAAGTGATTTTTTTACCCCAAAATTTCAATTCATTCAAAAATATTTTCACCTAAAATATGACATCTATGTCATTTCATTCTGCGCTTGTGGGCGAGATTTTCACTGTCTTATATTGAGAGACGATTTAAATACTGTTTACGTGGATGTCAATAAACTTCAGGTCCTTCAGCCGAATGATGGAAATGTAGAATAATTTTATATGACTTTGCAAAAATGTACGATTTCATATCATACCTACAACAATGATGCACTCACAGTGTAAACTTGTTTTATCGTGGGTTTCTGTGTCATCTGTGTATATTTTACTTTTTATAACAAAATGATGACTGGTTTAAAGTATTGTTTATGACACTGTATACAGTGTTTGAAGGCGCTGAGAACTAGCTTGAATTTAGGTAAAAATAGGATGAACAAGCCTATTATAAATATATAAATATATTCAATAAATATAATTAATGCATATTTAATCCCCCTTATTTATAAAAAGTTGAAAAAATCGCACTAAAGTACATTTTCCCCTGTGCAAAATTGCATTTTAGTGAAAAAAATACAGGAATATATATATATATATATATATCTCTTATATATCTCTAATATATATATATATATTAGAGATATATAAGAGATATACTTCTATGAATAAGGGCAATAGTGAATATAAAATTATTTAAACCGAAACGCAACAGAACTCAAAATGATTAGACAAGTGACAATCGTTTCATTACCTACTTCAAAAGAATATATAAACTGGAAGTCAGAAATTAGTTATACTTACAAATCGAAGTTTTTACCTATACTTTGTATTAATGTTTTAAATAGCTTGGTTAAAATGTTAGTTGTGCCCATAATTTAATTGCGTTGTGTTGCGTGAACAACATATTATGTATCATTGGTAAATAAGTTATCAATTTATTTGACGTCGTGGTGGACAAAAAACTTTAAATATACATATAATTATAAACTTGCCGTAGGAAAACTCCTTTTTTATAAATAATAATAATAATTATGGAAGAGTATAATAAATAGCTTAAGAAGCGTGCAAGACAAATTTAAGAAATATTTAGTCTAAATCTACTCTAATATAATAAACAGTACAAAATATTTATTTTATTTATCATAAACCTAGAGGTACAACACATTCCATTTGGTAAAACCCTCAAACAATAGCTTTACAAGTTTCCTTCCTTATGGAGAATAAACAGAAATAAGCGAAATAACTGAATGATAATATCTTAACCGTTTAAATACGAATAAGACATCGTACATTCTTAAGTTGTGCTCCTTGTAATGATGAATTACTAAGAACAAGCTGTATTAGGCTGTAAGTCATAATCTATTACATTAGTGACCTTGGCTGACAAACATATTTCCGTGAACGCATCAGAACTACTATAGTACCTAATTGTTGTATAGTACCTAATAAAACGTAGAATGACTATCTACAAATACTTGTTATTTCTGAGCGATTCCTAATTTAAAATCATTCGAAATTTAAACATTTACTTGCTTTAAACGTTGAAATAAAATAGCCAGTTGGTATTGCAGCTGTGTTTGTGCTGGCAACACTGGACAGTGCGCAGCGACGCGGATTATATTTTTTTAATTGCCGCAGTCGGCAGTGATTATAGTTGTAATTAATTCACTGATTTGTTATTTAATCCTACTGGTTATGCTGCAATTGACTCATAAACAATTGCTTTAGCTATATAATTAACTTATTATAAACGTTGAAGTTGATCAGTATAACAATGAAGGTTTGGAAATGGGAGCTCTTTACATCTTATGTTTTTTCTATTTAAAATATTACACGCAATATTTTCAACAATTTAGATGCTTATATATTGCCACATTTCTCTATCTTAATTATTATATATTTATCTATCTCATACCAATTCAGAATATGTAAGCCTGAATTAAGAAGATGCATAAAAAAGAAATGAAATGAAGAATGGGACCCATAATTGGAATGGATTATATGTGATACATTATGACACTATATCTCACAAAAAACTTGCAAGGAAAGCCGAGTGTGTAATGACAGTAATTAAAATCCTTGCTCCACTGAGACATTCAGCTTCCGCGTACCAATTACTGCATTAAGGTCTCACGGAAAGGCCCCAAGAAATACATTGACATTTCCTGTCCAGTTCGCCTTGTTATATACGAGCGGATATCAGCTCTATCCTCCTACTTCTAGTGACTAATGTTCTATCAACTGATATGGAGGACTGCGCTAGTCCACCCTGAGCCACAAGGATATGGGGGAACAAATATATAGCGGTAATACAACGCCTGCAAAAAAAACACGATGCTGAAATAATATTTATACCGTCAGACTTTAGATGTAACGTAATTTAGTCGAGTGTAATTTCCAGATAATTTATTAAACATACCTATTTTATTGGCTATAAGTAAGTATGTCGCTAATTGAATAACGCAGTAAAACCTTGAAGCAAGGTTGATCTTGACAATAAATTGTTTGTAATATTTGGTTAGGTGGCCGCCGCAGTTTACCAAAACGCCATGCTAATTTCAATTATTCAGTTTGAATTATTATAACAATGAATATACACAATAATAATATTTAATATGTATTGTATTGAACACCGGTTAGAAACCAATTTTATACGTGTATTACATATAATCGTAGTAATTGTCACTCATAAATAAATTTATAAGACCATGAACAACAATTTGATTTTTAGTACATTACAATAAAGATTTTTGAATCGAGATCCGGTAATACCTGGAGCTATTCATGATACAAATGATAGTATATATGAAGACCCGTAATGCCTTAATAGACAATGTCAGCGTCTTCATAAATTATTATCTTTGCCCCTCAAAGTTGATCGTTCTGTTTGAGACATCCTCAATTTTTGGGTCTCGCTTTTTCAACACAATGTCTTTCTTTACTGTGCTAACAGTTACGTACGTTACGTATACGTAGAAAAACTAATTGGTGGCGGGCGTTCAAACGAACATAAAATTCACTATTATTGCCTAATTAGATTGGACATACAAAATATTATCCCTCTTATGCATAAAGGCCTAACTACACAGCCTACTATCTGTCATAAATGCCATGATGAAAAGACAAAAGAGTTAGTAAAAAAATATGAAATTAGACTGATTTAGCTTTTATAAAGCAGTGTTGGCCTAGCAGATCGTACGATTCTCATCCCTGAGGTCGTAAGTTCGATCCCCAGCTGTGCAATAATGGACTTTCTGTGATTCTGGACAACACTCGCACGCACGGTGAAAGAAACATTGTGAACCCGGCATGTCTTTGACGCGACATATCGACGGGCTATGTCAGGGACAGAAGGCTGATCATTGTTGCCTATTCGAAAAAACAGGCTCACGAAAAAGATTAGAAGAGAAAGGTTTTAGTTATAATAAATAACAGCCTTAGCAATAAGCGAGTATCTTTGTATTATTTTGTAGAAAAATATTGAAATAATTACCTTGAAATAAATATTTAATTTATGAAATCAATACAAATTTGACATGGTGCCCGTTAATATTTATATGGTGAGTCAGGTGTTATTCAAATCGATTTCATTACTCGATGGCTATTAACGATAAGAAATGCAAACAATTCCTCTAAATCAGGCCAAGAATTTATGGATCGTTAAGACAACGTCCTTTGAGAGAACGGAAAAACAAACACGCACACATTATTGCTCTCATTAGGTAAATAATTAATTGATTGACAGCATTGCTTAAATAGAAGACATGCTTAAGAGAAGAGCGTCCCGATAAGCTATGCACAGATTGCGTAGCATTCGCGCATTATACCATACAAGGATTTATTACCAGTTACTTGTTTTTTGTGTTATATAACTTAAATAATATTATTTATTTGAGCAGTGTCGGCTTGTGCGTCTCTAATACGAAGGTTCGAACCACGGCTGTGGACCTATGGACTTTCTACGTGCGCATTTAACACCCGTTAGTACGATGAATGAAAACATAGTGAGGAAATAAGCGTTAGACCCAAAAAGTGTGTGTCATGCACGCTTATTAGAAAAAAACAAATGACGAAATAGATACAGAAATTTGAGATGTTACCCAAAATCTGTTTCTTGGCTGAACTATAAACGGAACTTTAATTTCGCTTTTCCCGGATCATAAACAATATTTTAATTTTGAACCACGCCGGACGTTTAATAATCGTGGTCACGGGTCATTTGACATGGAAGGAATATGAATAGTAACATAGCCCATATTGTTTTGTAGTTTTTCGATAAAACAACAAAGATAAAACGCAGCTGATAAATGCAGTAGATGTGTGGTGAAATTGTTTTAATTGTTAATGAACAGTGGCCACAGTTCCATCGTCGATAAACTTCAAGTATGTCTTGCTCTATTTGTTCGGTTATTTAATAGTTAATTGTATTACACAAGTCTTTATACGTCTAATTCTTATTATTTAACCATTGACATATCATTTCATTCGTTGGGTTAAGAATGCAAATTATAATGATGACTTTTTGTCTGTTATCTTCCGATTTTTGGATATTTTATCAAAGTTTTATATAAATATAGATTGATCTTTGAATACCTTATAAAAATAAATCAGTGGCGCTACAACCTTTTTAGGTCTGGGCCTCAGACTTCTGTATCTGTTTCATGATCATTTGTAAATTGATTAGGCAAGTCACCTACTCAGCCTGCCTGATGCACGCCGTCGACTTTTTGGGTCTAAGGCAAGCCGGTTTCCTCAAGATGTTTTCCTTCACCGTTCGAGATAATGTTAAATGCGCACATAGAAAGAAAATCCATTGGTGCACAGCCGGGGATCGAACCTACGACCTCAGGGATGAGCGTCGCACGCTAAAGCCACTGCCGAACACTGCGAGGTCCCCATCCCGGGGAAAAGTAAATTCATGCGTCTGTTCGTGACTGAAACACCGCGCTATTGAAATCCTGAAGACGATAACTGTGACTAAAGTCTTGGTTGAAAATGATTACTATTACTATTACTCTCTCTTTATATTTGTGATTTATTTAACTAAACTTGCAATTACGGCTCACCCCAATGATGCAAGTATTTACACTTATATTAAATACAAAATAATACTAACACAAACATATAGAGAAAAAAACAAAAAAATACGATATTGAACGTAAAAAGTTTAAAAAAATTGCAAAATACATATTTCTACAATTATTTGACTTCTTGAGTTGTTTATAATCAGCTTTAGAGAGTTTTATAAAATACTACATATTACTAAAATCGTCTTCGATCGGGACTCACAAGTTGTATTATAAAGCAAGTGTCGTCAATCATTACATAAATTGAAGCGTAATTATGCATCGACACTTATAAATAGTTGTATTATGGATATTTTACATAACATTCTTAGTTGTATGGAACAAGTTGCAGTAAGTTTAAAACAAGTCAACCTATTCCTAGTTCATACATTATTCAGGGTGTGTATTAGGGACAAATTGTGAATACATTTCATTCTTAAGATTATAATAATAATGCTTACACGTTTGTCTATTTTCAACTAGGATTCATATCGATTTGAAGACATACACGGATACTATTAAAAATATTGAACTCCGAGTAACTTTTATGCATCGTTATTCGTAACATGCTTTTCAAGGTTACTTCTACAATTTTTATTAATCAATTTTAATCATATAAAGCGTTTTTTGGGAACAGATGGAATAGAAGAAAGACGTAGACAACGCGTAAATTTTATATATTTATGAATTTGTATGTTACAAGATAAGAGAGACATTAAGAATAAGTAAATACTCTAATAAATTTGGTACATAATTAATAAACCAATTCTACTAAAATAAAATTAATTAATGAACTTTCTCGTCCTGTTAAGATTATACTTTCATAATTATTTCTGGGTTTTGGTTATAAATAGTTTTAACTTAAGCGATACGATTCGGATTTTGAATAAAAACAGTTTCAAGCAGACGAAGTCGCGTCAGCTTATATTGAATGTTTTCACGTTACCTCTTAGAACGCGTCTCATTCAAGTCTCTCATTATTTAAGAATTCGTTGAAATCCATCACAGTATGTCGATCGAGTGAAATGCAAACAATACACTCACCGTCAAAATATCTCCGGAATGCAAGTTTACGCTTCAATCAAATTATTTAATCACTTCTGCGCAAGAGTGCAGCACAAGCAACCTCTAAGGGGCGCTCAGGGAAACTGCTCGATACTTGATATCACACAAGCCGCGAGTCGCGACTGGCTAATCAACTTGAGTAGGGTCTCCACATTTTAGTTTCTTTAAGTAAATGAATAAGTAGCTGAAATGTAGACACAAATTGTATATAAGTACTACTACTATTGTATATAATTGTATTTAAGTTCGACTGCAAATTGTTAAGTCTCGAGAACTAAATCCTGGCCGACTGATTAGCCGCTACTGCACCGTAGCAATGGCGAACATTACGCAAAATGTAGATGATAAGGTATCTCGTCTACCTCGTAAAATTTACATAATTTTTTTAATAATGGTTGTACTTACTACGAAGTTTTGAATTTAATCTTGAAATTATTAAAATATTTTCCTAACTCGTTTCGAATACTACACCACTTGTGGTTAGAGATAAACTCAAGCTGAAGAGAAGAAGAAGATGAAGAGGTTGATTTACACTTAATATTATGAACATACATTATATCTATAATACAATACAGAGATATATATTATTCAATGTTTCATTTTGTGTTTACACCTAGTTAAAACAATATAGATAAATGCTGATTTTGTTTTGAATTCATTTTTAAAGGACCCTTCAAAACTTTGTGGTATCACATATACACAGTGTGCAAAAAATCATAGTCACTATGTGAAACTGGTCTGTTAGCAAGTTATCGCGAATGATGGACACTACACTGCAGGCCCACACTTGCGAAGTGAAGCAACGCTTCACGTGATGCGACGTCTTAAGTTGCAGTTCCAAATATAAACCGCGATTTATTAAACCCGCAAAAAAGATTTGATATAGTTTTAAGCAATTTAAATGTTACAGAGTACCAGTGCTGCGCCTTTTTTACCGTTTAAATTTTAACCAAAATCAAAAACATCAAAATCAAAAGTTTTTATTTCAAATAGGCCTGCGGCAATGCCCGCTTTATGACACTTTGAACTATAACCTTAAGCCTATCAGCTTATATAATATATAGAAGAATTGTTGTTTATAAGAACATGTATTTTTTTAATTATAAAATGCAATACAAAAAAGGAGTAGACTATTCTATGGCTTTTAATTATCTGCTCTATCACCTCAAGATAAGAAATGTCAAAGAACGTAGCCATGAGCACAACTTATTTTGATCTTTAAGTAGATATCTTTACTATTATTGGCTATAAATTAATATTTATTATAAACTATATGACTATAAATTAACTTCTTATGTGATGGTCAAACATTATGCACATTCATATAATGTATCGAATTAGGTTATTTAATTTTGAGCATATGTAGTGTTTACTCAAATTGGTTTAAACTTGCAAACCACCAAAGAATCATATGAATTACGCGCAACTGTCAATTAGGCCTTTGTTTCTACTTTAAAGGATTTTGACGATCTTTGGAATACATATAATTCGTTTTTCTGTGGCGTTCTACAAGTAAAGAGTTTGAAATGGTTTTTAAATGTTGTAGAATAGCGTATTATTCGATATAAAAGTTTATCAGCGGTCGGCTGTTAAGCGTTACAGCGTTCAGTTTACTCCTTTATTTGTCAGTTCCCTAAGTACAACAGTCAACATCGATTGCAGTAACATAATCTGTGGAATCTGAACACTATGTCCATTTTGGAAACTAAAACTTTGATTAACGTACTTGTGCTATAATATCTATAAAAACATTGTTAAAAATTAAACTGATCACTAACGTGCTTATAATTGGTAGTAGCGAATATGTGAACATGAACATAAATTCGAAACATCAGCGAATTCTGCAATGAATTTCTATACAATATAATAACTTTATAATAGTTTCTTTTATCAGGGCTAAAAGTCAGACGACAAGTTACAAAGAAGCACAAACCATTTTATTGGCGATGAATGCGTTTAATTTACATTTCATTCTAAAGTATTGCTGTATACTTCTGTTTTTATTTGTGTATTATGCTACGACTACGTCATGTAATTTTAATATCAAATTAATTCAAACTCTCCACAATGAAGGGTTCCACAGGTGAATGCATTTAGAATTAAACGGAATGTCTGATCAAATAAGGAAAATTATGTGGTATTCTTTCTTCATGAAATTTTCTTCCATTAATAAAATATTGATTAACTAGTAAACTTAATTTATAGAAAAATTGACAATACATTTTAAGAGTACATATCATATGATATATGTGTAAATATTATTATTCAATTTAATTAAAACATTTTCAGGAACATAACATATGATATAGATTATGGTGCTTATGATGGTAATAAAGACTGGTACGAGGATTGCTCTGTGGGACTAGAGCAAGTACTGCCAGGTGGCCTTTTTGCTTCTCCTGATGAAGTCGAAGCATTGAGATATAAGGTTGTGGTTTTGTACAAAATAGTTTAGTATTATTTATAAATATCCTATAGATCAGTTTGTATTGTCAAGTTATATATGAAAATAACACAAATCATAAAATTTTAGACAACAACAATATTCAAGAGCAAAGTGGACATAGAAATATCAGCAGAAGTGGCAAGTCCTATCACTCTTCATTTACTGGGCTCTGTAGAAAGTCACAAAACATTTCTATCCCTACCTGTACATGCTCGATATCACAAATCAGTAGCTGGTGGAGGGTAAAGGACTTACTATACTAATTTGCAGATTTATTGCATCAATTAAGATATGCAGATCATATAAATGAAAGATTTATTAAATAACTTTATAAGAGATAATGGATTCTATAAATGTGTATATGCAACTGAGTAACATTTAACAAATATAACTGAATAAATGAAATCCTATAAATGCTTGTTATGTAGACTGGGTGATCATATTTTCAGGCAGTGATGATCTTTAACAACCAACCCTTTAAAAACTTTTAAAGAGTATGTTTTTTTGCTCCAGATTTCGAGTTCAAGGTTTCCAAACGTGTAATTTGATGGTCAACTAGACAAGTTGCCTGCATAAATAAGTAGATTGTCATTAGTATTCGAATAAATGAATTGTTAAAAGAATGGTGAATATTTTAAAATAAACCATTTTGAAATTATTGTTTCACAGCTATGTTAGTGTGGATATACCTCCACCACTTCTCTACATAAACTGTGGCCCCAAAAAGTTTGGAAAGTGTAGGGGTGAATCACTTGTCAATAGCTTCTGTCCCAAAAATCTTCAAAATAAGTGCCCCTGGATACAAGTGCCTGTTGGAGTAAGTTCATTTTTTGTGCATAAAAAGTATTTGCTATCTTTGATGATTTCATGAGTTCAGTGGCATAATGGAGGAATATCTCATATTACTTAAAGTTATTGTAATGATTGCATTCTATTCCATTTGTGTTTGATTTCAATTGTGATGTTATCCAGTATAAAATTTTATCTGTTAAATAATAGAAATGGAAATTATTAATCTTTAAATAATTGTAAAAATGTTTAATACATTTTAAAAGCATCTAGCATGTTATGATCGTATTTTCCAATATACTATGCTTACGAAACTTATGGCAAGCATCAGATAGTTTGGTCCCAACATTAAGTATGATAAATATTTTTTGTAGGGCGGCGCTCCGCTAAGTTGGAAAATACCACGAGGGAATACGCAACATCATGACTTAGTTTGGTTTGGGACGGTAGCAGTCGTTTGCTTTGGTTCCTTATACATCTTGAAAGAAATACATTGTCATAAGACTAGACAAAATAAACAATAATTATAAAGTTGCATATTATTTGGTACAGCGCCATCTAGCGTGTAGTATGGTAAAACAAAAATTATGGCGTTTTATAAAGCAAGTTCTAATATCAAGGATTCTACCTTACTATTCATTTTGCCATTCAATTGATTTTGATAATCCTAGTTTTGTAAAAAAAAAAGCATCTATAGAAATTTTATTGAACATATTTAGAGTTATAGCTCTTGTAAAATGTGATTATAAATGGTATTTTAGCATTTGGAACGATTAATCTAATTAAATACTAAATGTGTAACGTAGAAAAGTGCCACCTGTTGGCGAATCCTTGTGTTATAATGTTAAGTAGTAGGTATTACGATTTTTAACGCCTTTTAAACCACTGGCATCTATTGAACTTAGCTTACATTATTTAGTGTTGTATTTTTTTGCAAGTATTGATCTATAATTTTTTAGTTCGGTACCAAATTTTTTCGAATAGCTATAATTTGTGAAAGTCCTTGGTAGCATAAGTAAAAAAAAATATGTCCCAAAAAAATTAAAAACGTTCGTTCATGATAAAAAGAATGTCTTATTGTTTTATAACCCTATCCTAGTTTTTATTGGTCGCTCTCTAAATAAACAGTGAGATTGAGGCAAATGTTTTTACATTGAACTAATTGACGTGAGAGCGCATCGCCCTCCTGCTACTTAGTTCCGAGCGCGGAACGATACTTCAGTTCTCGCGTGCGCCGGCTGCGGCTCTAGGACCACCGCCGCTGCCTCGACTTCTAGGATGTATTGCACTTTCTTTAGACTAGTTCTAAATTGATAAGTAAAGAGAGAGTAGGGTCAGCCGGTGGGCGGACCGCACAGATATGGATTTAAGATTAACGAGGAGCGGCGGGGGTGTTTACGTGCGGGCGCGGGATGGGTGCGGGGCCGGATCGATGGTGGGCGGGGCGCAGAGGCGCGGGGCGCGGCGCGGCGGGGCGCGGTCGGCCGCCAGTCCGCCTCGGGGCCGCGTCCGCGCGGTCGTCGCCTGAAAGTGTCTTGCGGCGGCCGGAGTGTCTCCGCGGGCGCCTGGCGGCGGCGGCGAGCCTCGCGCCGCCCGCCTCGATGCCGCGCGCGGCCGCAGCGCTCCCCCGCCCCGCGTCCGCGCCACCCTACAGCTCTCACGACGTGCGCGCAGCGCCGCACCCGCGCCCGCGCGCCCTATACCGCGCCTGCGCCCGCTATTTCTTTGGGCCCGACAGCTCGACGGCACCGTGCAGGAGGTCCATTGTGAAGACTACGACTCGAGAAATCGCATTCGCATAGCTCGGACTCCGCTCGGTTGGCGTGTGATCCCGTGCACTGAGATCTACAACTCGATTCAGGTTCCACCGCCGCCTGCTGCCCCACCTCGACGCCGCTATCCTAGAGAGAGACGCCGGCGCAAACCTCGAGGTTTTTCCCGCCGAAGACCTCGCTCTAAGCACGTAGCATCTGCGGAAACCTTGACACCCGCTCCGCCGAGCCCGCCGACCGGCGAACGGCAGTGGCTCGCGCCGGACCTCGAGTCTCATATCCCGTCGCACACGATCGCAGTGCCACGGCAGTTGCCACCGGAGGCTACTCCGCTGGATAATCTGCTCGCGGTCGCGGAGCTTGAATTTAATCAACAGCGAACCGAGGACGCCCTAGAGCCCTCCAGTCCGCCTTCTTACGGGTTCATACCCCCCGAGGAACCTAGTCGAGACGTGATGTCTTTTGAAATAGAGCAGCCGAAGACAGTAGAAGAGATGTTCTATGAACGCAAAGCGGTCGACCGAAGTGACGTTGATTTCCCTGGAGACATGTCGGAGCACAAAGATTTATTCGAAACGATCAGTGAAGCCCACTACTTGCCCGAGTTGGGTGGTCCACACGATGAAGCATTGCTGGAATCGCTCGTAGAAAAGGGTTGTGAAGATAACCAGATCCTAGGACAAGCGCTCGACAAACTGGCGCATCTCGTGCAGGGCACTGTGGAGTATCCTGAGGAGGAGGAGGATATGTTATTAGGCAACGCGCCTGTATCAGATATTATAGAAAGACTAGAACAATCTCTTGAGTCTCCCAGCCGCAGCAGTATGACTGCAGCTCAAGGACTCCTACACCTTCACCACATTGGCGACCACTTACAGCAGGCTGACGCTCCGGAGATTGATGGCCACGCATACATCTCTGACCGAGTATTTGTTTCGGACAATTCCGCTCACTGTGCTATCGATAGATTAACCGGGGCGGCAAGCGACGTCCAGGTCGACAGTGAAATTAAAAATATGAACTTTAATCACAATGATGATAAGAGGCTAAATAGTGAAATCGGTTTATCCGAAGTTTTGTATACCGCACCAGTACCTGATTCTAACGAAACATTCTTAAATAAACAATTTGAAGAACCTCCGGCGCCGTCGTTGCCGGATCAGAGTGACGTCGCATTACCGAGTGAGGATGCAGAAAGGGAGGTAGAGGGACAGACATTGTGCAATACTGTTTTAGAGAGTTGTGATAAAAGTGAAGCCGAATCTAATATCGAGAAGATTGATAACATTATTGAACCTGAACAAAATACGACCGTAATTGAGATAAAACAAGAGGAATCCCTTACGAATACTCACGACGATAGTTTACCCACAGACTTAAGCATTCAGAACATTGACTCGAGTCCTGTAATGTTAAGTCATAATGAAGTCACAAACGGGTTAGAAGATAATGTTTCAGATAAAAGTGATGAACAACCCAAAGACTTAAGCGTTCACAAAAGGGTGATGACCCCTGGTGCTTCACCGCGGTGTACGGAAGTGCCGCGCGCTCCCTCGCGGGAGTCTGATGCAATGCAGTCGCCACAGCCTAGTGGTATACCTGCCGTGCCTTCATCACCTGAAATATTTACGATGCCACTCACTAAGAGCAAACAAACGTTATTCCTTGAAACGCTCTTATCGTCCCCTTCTCCTAAAATGTACACATCAGAGGTAACCATCACAAAACAACAGTGTGAACCATTAAATCTAGGAAAACACAGGAAATCTGCGAGTCCTACAGTATCTAGTTGTTCCGATGAGATCAAAAAATTAAATAAAGAATTTGGAGAACCTCAAGAAAAAAAATGTAGACGTGAATCTATTGATGATTTAGCTAAAATTAGTAAAGTTTTTAATAAGTACAGTGATGATCAGACATCGAAAAAATCTGACCGGTCCTCCAGTAAACCGAGTGATGTTAATACTCCTTTACAACAATTTAATATTTTAAAGTCTCGTTCAGATTACACACTCCCGGACCCTCTCCTTATACCTAAAGACAAGCTAGAAGCGATCCTGGCAGCTCCAGCGCGCGAGATCCCCGCATTGCTTATCCAGAGGCCTGAGCTACGGCTGCCGGCTACTTTCGCTTTTCCAGCTATTTTGCAGGACCCAGACATACTTGTAGTTTCCTTGACGCAGCTGGAACATGTCCTTTTAGATAGAGAAACGAAGCAGGTTGTATCGCCGAAAACTAAAGAGCACAGAATACACTCCTCTAAAGGCGAACGAGACCAGACGGCGCCACCGAAACCAATTCCCTCAATGGATGCCCTCGCAGGTGACATTGACGCTGCCACCTCCGCAGCGCTCAATCAAATGCTGTGGCTGCCTTACCTCAGCCAGCTTGAGGCCATGGCCGCTTGTTCGCAAAACATGGATTTCATTAAAGCTTTGAACTCAACCGGGTATGGTGGGCCAAACTATCCAGATATATCTCAAATGCTTAATCCGTCCGCTCGATTTATGGGAGCAGGCTTCCCTTCGACGCCTGCCATGCAGGAGTACGATAGTCGGATGCAGTTCGCGATGTGGCAGGAAGCAATGGCGCACGCTGCCGCAGCCCGGCCTAAGGCCTCCGCACCGCCTGAGCAATGCAAGGAGGCGTCCAAATCGAGTGACGTCCAAAACCCATACGTACACTCAACGAAGAGTCATGGCAGAAGTCATTCGGCGGCACGCACGAGCCCGATTGCGACAAGCTACAGTGGAGGGCGCGCTCTTCACAACCCATTTTTGGGCGCCTACGGGCCGGCAATGCGGCCCAGTGCGCCTCCGCCGGGTCTACAGCTGCCATACCTAGGGCCGCCTGCGCCCAGTCAACGATCACCGCGCGGTCAACAGAAGAGTCCACCGTCACCATATTTCCCTAACAACAATTACTTGCAAGCGGCACGGAGTGGAGCTGCGGATGCGGCGCGGCCACGAATAAGTGTCAAGTCGCTTCAGAATCTTCTGGAGCCGGGTGCGGCGGCGAGAGGTCGCCGAGAGGAGCCTGAGGTGGGCAGTACCACGCCCGCCGACCCTCGTCCTCCGCACGACCCCGCCGCGATGCACCTATGGCACCCTCTCTTCGGCAAGTGAGTATATCTTGTAGATCGCATAGCATTTGTTATCATTGTTAATTTAAAACGTAGGAAACGTCTTAAATGACAAATAATATTTTATAGATACATATATTATTATTATATAATCGGGTACTATTTATTATACCATAAGACAAAAATATTAAGAAAATTAACCATACTCGATTTTGAATTGTTTAACATACAGTGTATTGCCGTTGTAATTTGTTTAAACATTATAAACTACAAATTAAAGTTTATTAATTTTATCCCAGGTTTTTAATAAGCCAGAAGCCAACTTCACAGAACAAAAATTCTAACATCTATTTTTCAGTACTATTTTAAATTATTCAATTGCATTCAAATTCCACCAAACAAAGCGTATCGTTAACAATTGTTAGCAATGGGAGGATAATTGAAATCGGAAGTACAATTATATCCCCAAGTGGGTAAACAATTACACGTCACTAGGGGAGCAAAACTATTGTTGCACCCAAACCCCACTAATCGTGGCTCTTTTAGTGGCGCGTGGCCCCTTTTACTTGGCGGTTTTTCCTGCAAATCTCTTAGTAACTAATCACTACTATTAAACAATGAAACGAACGAAAGTGGTAAAATGAATTAAGTTTAATATAGCGATTTTTAATTACTCAAAAATATAAATATTGGTGCTTATTAAGTTAATAAATGTATAATAAAATTACACTAAAATTAAGTTCGGGCATGTCCAGCAATTAACAAAGTAACAATCTGCGTGATTCTTAAAAATTACTTTGGTTCTCTTAGAATTTGTTATTATTGGTAAGAAAATATTCCAACATAAATATTTACTTAAATATGTGTATTATGTTACGTTGTATACAGCATTGATCTCCCAGGTCATAGAAAACTTATGACGAAGGCTATTTTAATGTGTAGATGAATGGTAAAACGTTAAATATTTATTTTAGGAAAGATTAACACGAATTTATGCTATTTCCACTAGACATGCCTATATTGGCTCGTCTGACCTACTGGCTGTAAATATTCGTGCCTCGTCTATCGATGAGTTTAAAGATTTGTTTAGCTTTCAACCTACTTATACTATGATGGATCTTGTCATTTAGCCACTTAAATGTCTATTTCTCTCTTCAAGCACTTTGAATATTCAATAATTTCGGGCACAGAAGCCTCGGTCAATAGCCAATCTAAAAAAGTTTTTTCGAGCAATAAAGGAAATTGTAAATGTATAGTATGTGAATTCTCTATGGAGTTAAGAAAAAAAATATGTGTAAAAGTCGCGATGTATAATTTTGAACAAAAGCTATATACATATATGATACTTGTGCACAAATACACTATAATAAAACCAATCCTTATTAAATATCTATGCAATTACGTTCACTACTACGCTTTTATGTTTAAATTGTTAACAGTAATAATATTTATTTGAATCAGAGAGACTTATCTTGAAGATGTAAATGAACGTACTCCTGAAAGCAATTACTTCGAAACAGAAATTGGCTACAAAGAAAAGATAAAGTAATAACAAACATAAAATTTAGTTAAATTAAAGGAGAGAGGTATTTAGTTTGTACTTCTTTTTTATATAGTCGAAAATACAGAGCAAAATAGACTTTGATAACCTCGTGACATTATTGTAGTGTGACGTCAATTATATTATGGTAAGTGCTGGGGGTGTTGTGGAGGCTTGGGAGGTGGCGTGGGAACGCGAGCAACCCGTGTACATTCGTTACTTATTGATTTCACTAAAAGACGATAAGACTTACTGACATGTAACAGGCATGTTATGTATTTTATTGACTCGCTTTTGCCATTAGATGATTTACCGTAGGAATGGAGAAGGTTATCGAGATAGAACGAGATGGACGACACTGGGGAGGCTTATGTCAAAGTACAGCCTGACGAACAACCTTAGTTGTTAATTAAAAAAAAAATGTTTTATGAAGAAAAATATTTGAGAAAAATACAGCGCTAAAAAAAATTTTTTGTAAATTGTTAGCGAGTAAAGTATTTTCTTTTCTTATATACAATAAACCTTGTTCGAATAATTTAATGACAAAAGTAAAGGTTCCAGATGAACCACGAAAACACCGAAAGAGACCTTTCTTCTCTACATTAAAATTAAAAGTTCAAATATTGCGTTTTGAAATAAGAACAGAGCAGCGTTAACCAGACGTCTTAATCTAGGATCTTGTGTATCCTGGCTGGTCCCTTACCGGGTGTTTTCTAAGCTTCTATAGAAAGAAAACCGTGACGTATATACACATCGTGTAAAAAGGTTGAACTCTTACTTGCCGTAAAATTTTGTCAATGAAACGCGTTAACTCGCCCTTTGCCCAAGGTTACGAGACTTCAATAATTAAAATATCTAAAATCTTGAATTCAAAATTCTACAACTAAATATTTCAAAATTCCAAATTTAAACTAACCCCACATGTACTCTCATGTTAATCAATACAGCAGTCAATTTTTATTGATGTTATTAGGGCGTTAATAGGACAAGACTGTTTTAAACGATTTATCAGACGCCCGTATTGTAAAATGTGACCGGCACTTTATCGTAAGCAAACTAAGGATGCATTTTCAACACACGCACTTACCCTTCATATGGTGACTTAAACTCACATTAAACTAGACATCTACGTAATGTCTTTTAAAGTTATTCTATATTTAAATGTCGGTAAATAATATAGACAAGAACAAAACAGAGGTTGTTTTCTTTATTTCTTTTCGTGTGTGGATCTAGCGTCACAAGTGTCATTTGGCCAAATTATTCTAATTGGAGGTACTTACGAGGAATTTATATCGATACTAATATTATAAAGAGGAAACATTTGTGTTTTTTATTTATGTT
Organism: Pieris brassicae; assembly: GCF_905147105.1. Taxonomy (NCBI): domain Eukaryota; kingdom Metazoa; phylum Arthropoda; class Insecta; order Lepidoptera; family Pieridae; genus Pieris; species Pieris brassicae. The sequence goes on from NC_059669.1 coordinate 5,613,286, forward strand.
TGTAATATTGTCACACATAAACTACTGGACCGATTTTAAAAATTCGAGTCGGAACTCCAAAACACAAAACGAAACTACGTCAAATGTTGTGTATAGGAAAGTTCTAAGACGCTGAAGTTCCATAAATAAATCTCTTTTTAAGTATTAGAAATTTTGCATTTTGATTTTATTTTTAACAATTTATCTAAACTAAACTTACAATCAAGCTAAAAATCTTTCATTACCTACTTGAAGAATTCTTGATATACCTATCGATTATTTTTAAATTTACTAATGTTGGACATTGTTCGTAAATGATGTAACGAATTTAAAAATGTATTAGATTTATTCGTTGTAAAGTAAAATAACATATTGATTAGATTATAAATGTAAGTGAGTATCTAATAATCTGAAAGGAAGTCATAAAAAAAATAAGAAAACTAAGATAACAAAAATATACTATGCGACTGAAACCAAGGCATATTTTCATATTATATATACTCAGATAATATATGTTATAAACTTCGTTCGCGCGGGAACTAGAACATATGTTTTATTTTTATTCCTTACTTAAACTAATAAAGTTAAATTTACCTATTAGGTCTCGTAGCGTTGTGGTAGGCGACTGCATCTAGTCGGAATCCTAGTCGGAGAGCAAATTTATTCAAATTTCAATTTGTCCTCTGCCTTTTGTAGTATGGTGCCGGAGTCGTTAGGTATATACATGTAAATTAAAGTGATATTATTATAAATAACTCTTTAGTCGACGACTGTCGGCTGGAAATCGATCGTGTAACTTTAATGAGCCGCGCTCTAGATACAGTTTATGGAAAAGCGATTTAGTTATTTTATATTCAGCCTCAAGGCCTCGTGGAAGCACTAATAAAGTAATGTATTTCCCCACCCTCCGCCACCCCTTTATGGGCCTACTTGTATTTAATACTAGTTACAATGTACCGCCCAACATTGGTGTTCTGTTCATACATTGTGTTTATTGTTCATTATTGTCCTAAGTTTGATCTAAGAGAAACATTATGAACCATGATCAACTTATGTTATGCAGTAATCTTTCTATTGTGCATGGCTTGCGGAACGTCATTCCTTATTTATGTCTCTAAAATGATAATTTTTATATATGTGTGTTTTATCTTGCGAAAGATACAGTATTTTTTAATCATGACTTTTGTTTTATATTTCCTTGTATTATATTCAAAATGTCTGTACATTAAGTAGTATAATTATTGGAGCAGAAACTACGAGCTTTTTAGAATACATTTTTACAATCTTCATACATTCCCATTCGTTGTTCATAGTAACTCTATCTTGCTGATTAACTGGTACATTTTAATGTTTCATATTAATTGTGTTCGCATATAATATCTTTAGAAATATATGGTTTTATTATATTTTGTTGTAACGGTTCAGTTCCGATACCCGCTGGTATAAATACATATTAAATAATGTCCCAAGTAAATTTTTGGCCTACGAAATAAACCGTGACGTTGCTCCATTTATTCGGAACAAAGTCTAAAGTAAACCATTTTGACCTTAACTAATTCCGCCGTGACCCGCGCCTGACTCATCCGCTTTCAGCTCGTTACACAAATGTCAAATAATGTCAACTACTACGCCTAACAAAGCGGTTAAGCTTCTAAAAGTATATAGGTATAAATTTGTTTCACTTGAATTATTAATCTTCTAGATGTGTTCATAGTTCGGCATCGCTTCGGCACTGTAGGTTTTATGTAACAAAACGGGCAGGATGTACACCTGATGTTAAGTGATACCGTAGAACCTGAACACTCATACTGCCACTAACAACTCGTACTCTCTTTTCTTGAAGAAATTCTAAGTCGAATTGGTTCGACAATAGTACGGTAGAACGTTTACTACGTAAGTTCAATAGCTATTCCAAATTTTTGGGTTTCGAAGTTAGGTGTGGTAGTAAGGATGCATTTTGGTCTTCATCGAATTAGCTAATCCTAAATTCGGTGTATCAAGATCAAAACGTGCTGTAAAGTGAGCTATTATTTAAGTAGGAGAAATTGAAAACAATAAATATATATATTCAATACATTCGATGATTCATTATTTTACGACCACAAATAGGACAAACCACAGATTGTCGAAATAAAAATATTAACAGTGCCCTCCCTTATAATATGTGGACACGGAGAGAGATGATTTAGTTGACATTTAAGTGTTTTTATAGATTCACCAATGCGAGGCCAGAGCCAAAGCCATCATACCACCATCAACACTATACCAAAATTGTTTTCTAATCCTACTCCATAAGAATAACGGTATCTCGTTCACGTCATAACTAATAAATTCACAGTTTTTTTTTATTATATAAAATATATAATCAATACGCAAATGTGTCCCATATTCTGAGCACATGAGATCTGTCACAAAGAGGTCATTAGTACAATAGGAAATGCCCCTTACCAATATGTGACATGCGGGTTCCAATCACGTTTTCTGGGTCCCATTTAAATAAATTCATTGTGCATTCTCATACATATTACGAATACTTTAGCATTAACTGATTTACTTTATAAGTGATCGCGATAAACCCAATAGACCTATAACATAAAGTTACTTCATATACGTGAAGTGTACTTACTGAATTTATCTCTTATTAGCAATATATCTTGTCACCTTAACAAAACTATGAGAAAAATCGTATTGCGAGATGGAAATGCTCTATTTGTAAGGGATTCAGTGTTGCCAAAACACTCTCACACATTCCATTGGCTCAGTCTAAATGTAGTCAGTATATGCTTTCTTTACGGACTCACCACTTCTGTTTCGCTCACTTTAATTATCCACACATCCGCTAGTTCAGGATCTGTCCAAGTCTACCTATGTCTACCAGCCCAAACCTTATCATCCACACTCGCCTTAGCTCGCTTAGATAAGCATAAATATGGTATGACTTTAAAAATGTCGTTATTGTTTCTTTGCAACAATCGTAGAACTATGTATAGTCCGGGCTATGGGATGATTTCTGACTATATCTAACGGATCTGAGAGGGTAGGTACTGATCATCAACAGCTCTTCACAACGTTATCTGCGTCTAGCGAGTGTTATGTAACATTGAATAGCAAAATTAATTAAACCAAGCTGCAGTATTGCGTATATACGTCCCGCTCGCACGGACGGTCATTGTTTATACTCTGTTCTGCTCGCGCACACGTCATTCACTATAAGCTCCATTGATTGGCCGGGCTCTGCCCGGGACTGATTGATCTACGACGTTAGAACCTCACACCTGGGTCTAGACAAAGGCCTGCCCGCATTACCTGTAAATACTAATTAAGATTTGCATGGCACTACTTGAAGTCAATACACAAATGCAAGATCTAGATCAGGCCGTAACAATCTATATTACAAAACATTGTCAAATAACTTATTAATAACGGTCTTAGTCTTTCCTATTACTACCCTCGTTATTCCTTCGTGAAGTAGTTTAAGCTCTAATTGAAAAACTATCCCAAAACAGCTAACACACGCCTCAAGTTTCGGACGTATTTTTCTATGAATAAGTTGTATTAAGACTTTTATCGTTATTTACGTGATCAATGAATTCAGCTTTTATTTAGGGCTACCAAGTACTAAGTACTTCGTGACTGGGCTGTATACGGGATATTAGAAAGCACGTTGCGCTCTGTAGGCAATTAGAGTGGCGGCTTGAATTACATTTTCACTTTAATCTATTAATTTATAGCTCTCGTTCAATCCTACAAATTACTATTGCTAGCTATGTTTAGAAATAGCGGATTGGTTTGCGCTTGAATCAACACATTCATAGAATTTGTACTTTATAATAAATGTGTACCTGCAATGTCTCCCTAGTTTTATAACGAAAGCCGGCGATGTACGCTTTTGTTTTATTAGAAATTTTGTATTGTGTAATGCAATATGAAATTTTGTTTATTTAATAAATAGAAAACATGACGGTGGAGTACACTGAAAGGTCGGTGAAGTGGCCGCTGTTAGAGGACTCCAAACACCACATACAAATAATATTGTATTCTGTTTCGGTTATCAACTGTTTTAATATATAAGTATTTTTCGTGATTATGTATGTCTCATAAATGGTTTTCATCTTGTTTAGAGCTTCTACAGTGTAGACTATTTAGGCATGGACGCTAAACCTGATTGCGTTATTCTTAGCAAAGATTGTTTTAAATAAACCTCAATAAAAATTAACACCAAACACTTTACTAAATTAGACGTAAATTTAAAGTCCAAATTATTTTGAAATATCTTTAAAACCCTGAAAGCGTACCATTCCTTTTAAGATAAAGAATTGGTTGCATCTATTAATATTGTAAGATTCCTAAAATCATCAACTTTAAATCTGTTTTTAGAAATTAGACGGCCTAGCTAGAGTCTCGTCAAAATATATTTTTTAATATGAATTTAAGCTGATTTGTATTTAAACAAACTTTAAACGTCTTGCTTGAGATCGCTACGATAAGACAGTTAGTAAATATTTCTTAATTATGTATGTATAATTTTGACAAAACTACCCTTTTGAATACCAGGAATTTGTGGAATTTTACCAATGTACGTCACCGGTTAAGACTAATACAACATATTGGCGCCTATTTCATCTACCCCGTACTACAATGTAATTTAATTGTGTAAAATAACGTCCAGTTGTTTGATTTAATTAACAATTAACTTGCACGTTACGTTCAACTATGTACGAATGGAACTCACCCGCATATGGCGTGTCTATCTCACAGGGAAAGTCTGAAAGCTGATAACAATACCGTTATTTGAATGAAGTGGCGTTATCAGCTAGTATCGACTGTTATCAGTCCATTTAAATAAATGCTGCTTACTTTTTAAAACGGACTGAAAAACGAAGTTCCACAACTAAGCGTTTTTAAGGCACCTCTAGCCACGCACCACCACTGTGGAACTAGCTGCCCGTTGAGGTAGATCCAATACGACTTAGGATCCTTTAAGAGAGTGTACTGATACTTAACTTCGCAATGCACTTGCGAGCCTTCTGGCAGTGTGACTGTCCATAGGCCGCAGTATCACTTAACACCAGGTGAGCGCTGTACACGTTTTGTTGACCGGCCAAATCATATACAAGAATTAATTCTGAATATTGAAAATTACAGCACTAAGATTTAGATTTCTTAGCTCAAATTATGATTCTCGTTTGCCAAAATCATTATTTTTAACTTACTGGAATTATAGTTTTCGCTAAATCTTGCCTTCTCTGAATCTAAATCTTAACTATAAATGTTAACAGCAGACAGGCTTTCACTGTAGTCCATAGACTGGGTGTCCTTTATGCAAATGGAAGGGCCCCCTGAAAGGCAGGCAATGTTGGCTGCGGAGAAGTAAGCTCTTTTTTTAAACTGTGCAATGTCTTATCTCACAGGGAAGATCTGTAGTGAGAGCCAATAACTCGGTTTGCTACAACATAACATATAAGATAGGCGAAAAATGTGATCAAAAAATCCCATATATGCATTACTAGCGTAGTTAAATGATTTTAGTAGTTTCGGAAGCGTGACGACGACGAATGCCGAACTGAGCGCTGATTGTTGCTAAATTCGTTCCGGTTCTGCCGCTTGCTATTAGTCACAGATGTGAATAAAATTTTAATATTATATAATATACTACTTAATGCACAAAATCAAATACTGAAACGTTGAAATAATGGTAATTCAATATATGTAGAGTCAAAGGTAAAAATCATTTATTAGGTAACAAGATTTATACTTATGAACGTCAAAATATTCTTTTGACAAAAAACAGATATCAGTCCAAGACTCACCAGTCGGTGCTTAGATACTTAAGCCGCACTATCCGACTTCAATATTATCCAAAAATACCACATATGTACAGATCATAACCTTCTTTTTTTGAACTCAATTTCATTATTCTTATTGTATTTCGAATTTGGACTGACTAAAACCAGACGTCACATTTAGGTTGTTAACTTACATAGCAATTTAAATTATGAGTCAAAAAAGTAGTAATATACTCACTGAAGCTGCATAGATACATATTATATAGATAGATAACTACTTAACGCGATAGTTTAATATTCTTTACGTGGGCACTTAGATACATGCCTGAAATCTATGGTCCAATCTTTACGGAATCGAATGTCTTGGTAGTCAAGCAGCAATATACACAGATTAAATACATTTTTGACATTTAAAATATGGTATACTAGCTGACCGAAATCTATGGTCCAATCTTTAAAAAAAGTCTTGCTAGTCAAATAGCAACATACACAGATAAAGAAATACATTATTAGGCATTTAAAATATAGTACATAAGCTGACCTTGCGAACGTTTTGTAAACATTACCAAACTCTACAACTTTTCTCTAAAACTCATATATTGGCCATCGTAGGAAACGTTGTCGTCAGACCGTTTTTTCTCCGACTACCACTAAAAAGACTTTTGATTTTTCTTATTAATATATCAATATATACGCCACACATATATAGTGGCTGTCTATTGGTTAAAGAGTTTTCAATCGGTTCATTCGATTTCCCTCTACAACTTTACAAACTTTACCTATATTACGTAAAATTATACTTATTAGTGTAGATAACGTAAACATTGAAATTATATTGTCTATGACCTGTGAAGTTATAATGCCAGTAAATGAGTGTATTTTGAACTTCGATTAGCCTTAATACGATTTTTTACTTAGATCGTTATATTTGTTATGAGAGATATAAAATATACGTAGTCGGTCCCAAAGTTCTGTTATAAATGGAAATAATGATACAAACAAAAGTACGTATCAGTTTTAATGAATGATATATCAATTTATAGTACAATAATTAAGTAATATAAATTAGTGATTAGAAACCAGGCTTGAATTGTCTTAGCTTTGTGTGCAGGCGCAGAGTCCTGCTGGAACACGAAGTGATGTCCCGCAAATAGCGTGCTAGGCAGGTCTTTGTCAAGCGGATCCAAAACCGTCACTTGGTACACTTTTGCACTGGTTTTAACTCCTTTTCGCAAAAATGAACCTTAGTTGGTCCTTAATAGGACACTCCCAACCAAACCATTACTAATATTGGATGACGTCCATGTTGCACCCTCGGAACTTTATTGCCAGCATCTTCAAAACGCCTAGCGTAGAATCTATCATCCTGTTTATTGTACTTCTCTTCAATATCGACATTTTTTCGTCCGCAATGAGCTCTCTAAAAGAGAGATCTTTGAGATCGTCTAAAAGTTATTGCTTATAGCATTAACTAAGTGCCCACTCAGTTTTTTTGTATGCTCGTAGACCAAGATCTTCATTTAAATTTTTTTTTACTGTATTCGTACTGACACTCATCTGCAAAGCCATCAACTTCTGTTTTCGGGCAGGACTTCTTGCTATCCGCGCCTTGATAGCTTTGATAACTGCTGGTGTTCTTGCGGAGCGTGGCCGGCGAGTTCTTTTCTTGTCCGCTCTCGAGACTCATTGAACCTATGAATACTATCAAACACTCAAGACTTCATTGTACCTATGAATAGTACACAAACCTAAGCGTTATATTCAAATTTTTGAGCTTTTCCAAAATTAAAATCTACGTACTACATTTTTATTATTAATTTCCAATTTTACACTCCATAAAAACCTTTCTCTGAGTTTACATATTTTGTGATTCATTATTATTACATATATAGATATATTAAAATTCTTAAAATAGCAACAATATTAACTGTTCTCATGGTAACGCATTACGACGAAGTAAAATACCTAATAAGTTGATGGTTTTTTGTTAATTTCCAGATATAGCACATGCTTCAATTGAGCGTTAGTAAAGCAAACTGCAACTTCAGCGATTCCGATTACAATATTGAGTTTTTCGTACCTAACTTCAAGTCAGTCTGTTAGAGATTTTCATCAATTGAAAATTGGTTTACAGAGCTACCATGGCTACTAGCTACTGTGAAGTACTAGTCGCGTACCGTGGCAGAGTTCAACAAACTTCTGCGATAAACAACTCCCACTGACCTCACCGACCATTCTGCATATTCATCACTATTCGAGCTATGTCATTATATAGTCAGCTATGCCATAATTGACGATATTTCATTAAAGCGATTTACATTTTTGTATTGTTACTCAAATATTTTACTGTAACGGAATTCTGATAATTTCATATATTTAGGTAATATTTAATGTATTTTCTTTGCACATTTTTGCTTTGCTTCTTTGCGTATTTTCTTGGGTACAAATTTATTGACACGATACAATTTATTGTCATAGTTATTTTATAATTTGTGTTGGATCTTTTCTATATTTCAAAGCTAGTCTCTTTACAGTATTTTTATAATCAAATCTACAGCCTTCCATACATTTTTACAGCTTAGACTTAATAGTGACTTATGGCCAGTAACCTATTTAAAATTTGCACACATTAAAAGGTTAAGTTCAAATTTATTAAAATTGCCACGTAAATTGTAAAATGTACACGGCACAGAGTATGAACGATGACTTCCTTATGTCAAAATTCAATCCATTTTTGACTTACTAGTCAGTCTTAACGCTTAGTTTCGTATCTGAATCCTACCAGCTAATTTCAAATTCCAGCAAACATCAGTTGCGTATGTCAAAAATGTATTAGATTTCATCACTAATTTAACAAATGTAGAACTATGAAGCAATTCCGTTTCGCAAACATATCTCGAATAACTGTTCAAATTTTCCGACTTCAATAAACATTTTCAAAATAGCGAATCAAAAATGATTACGGTTCTAATTGCTCTTATAAACTTAATTAAACAGATACGCGGTTAAAACGAAGTTTTTACTAGTTAAAAATTTGATTTATACACTGATAAAGTGTATATATAATTAATATATGAATATTTATTCGCAGACGTAATTAAAAGAATAGTTAATTTTCTATGTTACATACAAGTACGTATATCGTATAGAGCAGTGTTACAGTGTGTTCGAACCCAGACTGCACCAGTTGACTTCTATGTGCGCGTTTAACACTCGCTCGTACGGTGTTAATAGCGTTTGGCTTGCCTTACACCCAAAAAGTGGACGGCGTCTCAGTCGCAGAAGGCTAATTACCTACTGGCTTATAAAAAAAAACCCAAAACAGATACAGAAATCGGAGACTGAGAACAAGGGTTGCAGCGCCATTGTTTACAATATCTTTTGTTGCGAGTAGCAACGCTTTCATAACGTAAATAGTTTACAAAATTTTATTTTGAACGACGGGTTCTTGGTCATTCAACTTTTTGTACGAAGAAAGAGAAGGGTTTCTTCTTTTTTCTTTCTTAATTGGTATTCTGTTCTACAGCTGTACTGGTACTGTTCGTCCAATGTAGTCTGTGGTTGCGGCTACTCGGTACTCGTGGGCAGAAGGCTCAGGGCTCAAGAGATTAGCATAACGGCGTTAACGAGCGTGTGTCTGTCTCGTCTCGCTAGGCTCGCCATTGTTGTCTGACAACAACCAGCTATTGTTACATTACATCTGTGTCACATTTGAGATTTTTTATCTACAATTTTTAAATATTGAACTTTCTATTTGGTGCTCTAGAAGACATTGGTATTTTAAAAAATTGTGTCAATACAATATATCACTTGCCTTAGGAAACCAAATGTTTCGATTGCGAACAGCGATTTACGAGTATGCATTACATTGATTTTCATTTATTTTTCATTTGCTATTTTTTTCTCAATTTGCCTATACAAAACTAGGATACCTATATTTCAATTTTTCCTCAAAAATTAAGTGTCGTTGTATAGTGTGTATTTGCTATATTGTTGTGTGTAATGTTATTTATGAAATATTAATAATCGTCTTACATTAATAAAACTCTTGATAAAGTGTGTTTTAAACCTAACACCCTCGCAAATAATATAATGCTAACCTAAAAACTACTAGACACGATACTAGGTAGTTCACACGCGATCCCCAAAGTTCAAACTCCAAAGTATTTAACCTTGTATCGATTTCGTGTAATATTACGGAAAGTTTAACTGACGACATTTACTTAACAATTAATTTTTGAACTAAACGATTCACGTCTCGACCCGCTTTGACCCTTCTTCATGCAAAGGTTCAGCTAAACTTTATAAACAAGAAATATTTGTTATGTAATGCTTTTTGTTTACATAAGCGGATTCTACTTAGGAATATAGATATGTTAACCGCACACAACATTTTGTCATTTTGTATCAAAACATACATAAGTACGGAGTCATAGAAATGAACTATGCATTTACATAGTTCATTTCTATGTATGTTATGGTAAGTTATAAAAAATAATAAGATGCATTTAATAACGTACATAACTTAATAAAAAATATAGATTTCCTACCGCAACGGTTTTAGACATTTTATTAAGCAACAACTCAGATAGAAACATAAGATAAATAAAATATAAAGCTATAATTTTGGATTTAATTTATCCTAAAAACAGTTTCATACATATTCATTACAAAGTCGAGTCATACTTCCATTGCGTTAGGTCAGTTTATGGCTTCAAGCCTTTTTCCCAGTATTTGCCTCATTTCAAGATTAACTTAAAGTATATTTTGATTTACTTATACATTGATTAATTTTTATCATTTACGCTCCCGCGGCTAGAATGGAAAAATTACTTAGAAATGACTGTTCGTTCTTATTGCCTGTTAATTGACATTAATAGATTAAATGTCGTGCTCACTTATTTGTAATCAAGCATGAACATTTTTTAATCTGGTTTTTCTAATTTCGTGTCATTCGCTTTATATTTTCGTAACTAGTACTGCAATTACCGATGGATATATATAGTTATTGCCGAATAAATATTACTATAAATTTAATTACTTCTTTTCATAGTAATGTTTAATACTACTACGGTAGAGAACATACAATGTATGTGTTAACGGTTTCTATAGAATTTTTTTGTGAAAATGTCTGATGTGTTGAGTGAAAGCGGAGAGCAGAGCCGCAAGTGAGTGGATCGATACGGCACCATCTCTATGTACTACCTATGTGCCGGGCCCAGCCTCTGTGTGTGTACAGTACATATGGCGAGCAATAAATGGTTTTAATTCTTGTTCCTCATGTCAACAGACCCCGGGGAACGGATACGACTGTTGTGATTTTTGCACTAACCCGGAAGACACGGTAGCAATGAATTTATTTTTATTATTACAGAGTATTTTATTTAAGGAATATTTATTCCACAGTCATTGTTATTTATTTCATTCGTACCTTTTCCTAATTTAATTTAAAGTTTCAAGATAATACAGAAACCTTTTAAATAATAATTCACCTACATTTATCCGTGTAATTATTCACATCTACCAACCATACTTTTAGGCAATGTCGCCAAATGACTAGTCTTCTGTATTATTAAATTCAATCGCAGACGAAATCCAAAGGCATGTAGACTGTCGGAATCATACTCAAAAAAACTATTATAACGACTCTAGTAAGCTTATATTTACATAGACATATGTAGACACATACATGTTTAACCCACTTACAGCATAGAGGTGATTTTTGTTCAAAATTCAATTGAGGTCTCAAATTAGGGAACCGCACGTGCGCCACTAAAACGAGGACAGCCGGAAAATTGTCCCAAACTAAACCTTTTCCGAAGGGCAAAGTATTTCAGGCTTGAGTAATGTAGAATTTGCGGAATGGCGCGGGTAGGGGGGGGGCTCAGCTCGGTCGATCGCCTCTGAGGCTCGGAGGCGGCGCGGCAACGCAGCCCGCGCGGTTCGGCAACGGCGCGATCAGCTGTTGCGCGCTTATAAATTCAAAACAGGCGGGTGTCGAGCGAGCCGTCCCTCGTCCCGGGAGCGCCGTCAGCCGGAATGTAGGGCGAGGAGCATTGATTTCGGGAGGAAAGTAATAAGTTGCCGCATCGATCGCGCGCGACCTCGCTCTATCCGCCGGGCTCAGGACGACGTGAGTCGTGAACTACATTCGCGTACGGGCTACGGGCCCATACGCTACGTACTCATAGAGCCTTTGATAGATTAGATATTAGTTACGACATACAGCGTACATCGCTGCTCCGTTTATGCCCTACTCTGACTAAATTGGGATAGTATTGTACTAGTATTTAATTACTACTTAATTTGCACGATGAATAGCGTCGTAAAAGTATCGTGATTCATCGAGGTTTAGATAAATCACTATATATTTGTTTAAGCAACATTTTAATAACAATTTTGTACCCTATACTATAACTTTGGCTTTCACTATCTTGACTTTAAAATATTCGTGACAAAATTTTGTCCCGTTTAATAAAATCTAATTTATTACGAGTTTTGTAATTTCAAGAGCTTAATATTAAAATGTATTTTATGCACTTTATAACTAGAGGTCAGTAGAGTGCAACGTCACGCTCCATTTAGCTTAATTGGAAAGAGGTACCCTTGCATCCGCCGGAAATTAGACTCTTAAAGGTCACTCAGCTTTACTCAGTTATTAACTGAAAAGCTTGTCTTGCAGCAAAGCAATAAAATTAGCCTAATTACTTTTGAGATAATTTTAAAACTAGGATCAGATTTGTGAAACTCAAATTAGCGTTTGCTAACTACGTAAACGAGGTGCTATTTTGTTCGTAATTAGTACATGGACTTGACGGTCTGTTTTCGGTGAATTTCACGTTCGTGGAAATCTTTATCTATAAACGTTATGAAAACTGAGATTCATTGCGAATTTATTAAATCAACCAATTAGTCATATATCCAATTATATTCCACTAATTAATTATCTCAATTTAAATTAATAAATGTACTAATTTAATAGATGTTAAAAGCTATGCCAAATGTGTTATTACTCTTTTGTTGGTTGCGTGATATTTGCATGTAAAAAACGTAAATTATTTAAACATTGTACGGTTGTGGTAGTATTCATTAGCGGTGAGGTAAAGCAAAAATTCAGGTTGTTAAAAGAGATTTTTCGCACATTATTTCATGATAATATGTGTACTCAAACAAATACTACTTTGTTTCATATAAACTATTATATGAAATAATTCTTGTCATGTTCGTACTTGTGCTCGGTACTATGTATATGGAAGATTCCGAGATACGATCGAGCCTCAATCTAAAAGAGGAGTTGTCGGTTCTGTATCTGATCGCTAGACGACTCGAGTCTTGTTTCAATCGATACAATCGCACTCGGCGCAGATCCTGCACCTTGCCCTCTGGAGGCTCTTCCTACAACCATACATATAGTATCAAAAAGGAGCAAAGTAACATTTTCTAAGTTATTTTCTTCCCAGGCTTTTTAAACGTGATGTAACGCCTAGGGCTTGATTCTCGGGATTTAATATACTTTGTAATTTGCTCTCCGCCTCTGGAAGTGCTGTGTGGTCGAATACTCAAACTACCTACATGGCGAATATGGTAAATTTTCACTGTTAGGTCAAAGACAGTAGTATGTTGCTGATGAAAGTTAGATGATGAATGAAAGATAGCGTTTGAGAAATTGGCTTGTCGATCATATGCTTCAGCCCGTTAGGTAATATGCGTTGTTAGAGTTGCTTTAGCGGGCAAAAATATTTCTTCCCCATGAATAAATTACATACTAAAATATTTAACATTAAAGTTAAACAATAACTAGAACTCCACCAAATTCCGAGTATGTTTATAAATCATTTCGGAAACATATCCAATCAATTAATTCTTACGTGCATAATATTATCGAATACGTCTATTATAATATAAGATTATTCCCAGTTGAGTTGTAAATGTTTGCTAATTTTTTACTACGCAATAACGGACATGAATAACTTTTTAACATAGTGATAAATTTAATGTTTTGTGTTTATATTTAAATTTATATATAAACACAATTATTATATCTAGAGCACAACTATATTTATTTCCGCAATCCCTAACATTTCAAAACACAAATCTTACAATTTTATTTATTATTATAAATAATTAATAATCGTTTTTAATTAATTTACAATACTCATTCAGTTGCATACAATAAGCTGTATTTAGCGTAATCCTAATAATCTTCAAACCATGATTTAATTTTTAGTAAATGAAGTCGGCTTTATAAAGCTTAAAATTGAATATAATAACCTCAAAAATTATCAATTTGAAAATAGATAAAATAAGAGTCCGATAGACGTTATCCTGTCTCTGTAATGCTTAACCATTCTCGATCTCGAAGCACAAAAAAATATCTAAATCGTTCCTGACAGGACAAACACACGCACAGAAGATTTTTATATATTAAAATAATATCAGAGCTTACATATAAAGCTTATGATGATAGGGCTTAATAAAATAAAACAAATCAGTGGCGCTACAATATTTTTAGGTCTGAGCCTCAGATTTATGTATCGGTTTCACGATTACTTGTCAATCTAATAGGTTGTTAGCCCCTGTGCCTGAAATACGCTGGCGACTATTTGTGTCTAAGGCAAGGCGGTTTCCTCAATTTCCTTTACCGTTCAAGAGCGTGTTAAATGCGCATATAGAAAGAAAGTCATGAGAGTCGCACGCTGTAGCCACTAGGCCACAGCACTTAGGGTAAGGTATATGAAGTAACTACGTAGTATATGTAGCAATAATTCCAAGAGGATCACTGCCTTGGCACCAGGTGTATTGCATGATTGACAGCAAAAATATTATCTGTTCGTACGTTTCTTAGTGCTTTTAATATTATGTCAGACTGGGAAGAGGATAAATGCTGTAATTACAGCGCAAAGTTATGTCTTCATTGTGTGCTGAGATGGCTCCCACAGTCGCTCGGAGAAATGTCATATTGTTTCCCGGCTAAGTCGTTTTGTTTGGCTACTGACAACACCGTAATATTAATAAGTACGTAGCAGATAATTATACAAAATATTTTCAGTAGCTATTACAAATGAGCTCGTAAAAATATTGTGTCCTTGCTGACACACAACAAGTTTCATATCCAAATTTCGGGATTTACCTAACGCCATTTAAGAGACGAAGCTTGTTAATAGTAATTTATATTATATGTAGTACGTATTTTTGATTTGCTCCTATGAAAAGTCTACTAATAAATTTTAGTAATTTAAAACTGAAACTTATCTGATTTGTTTTTGCGATGTAATGATATTATATGTTAAACTGTGAGAATCAAGATAGTAAATCGTATCCGGGGATATTTCAATAGTTGTTTCTGTAATCTTTGGCCTCGTGAGAAGCTCTCGCCACTGGTGTTTTCATTCAAATGGTCTGATGACTCTTAGAATAAGGATATAACATAGCAAATTTGTTTTAATCATTTTCATGTAATAAAAAAAAATACGTACAAAATCGTTGAATAATAACCTCTCTACTTCACGGATACAAATTAAATTAGAATCTTTTTTTCCATAACTAACGTTTAGAGTCTTTTTCAGCAAGTTAACTTGATATGACACTCGCTGACCGTGATGGCTGAAATGTGTAGTACTCGCGTAAACCAAAGGCAAATGAAGAAAATGTTAACAAAGTTAGTTTCTTTATTTAAATCTGAAAATGACATTAACCATAGACAACAAAACACAGCTTCTTTTTGTATTTAGATCTAGATTTTTACTTGTATAAGTACGATAAATTTACTATACATTTGAGAATTCGTGAGAAAGTGTGCCGTATTTTTTACTCTCTTTGTATCTTAAGGAATATAACATTATCATTCATGGCTCTTAAAATAGTCGTTCAATGTTCTGCTTGTCTAGTCACATGCTGCGCAGTCCGGTGCGCAGTGCTGAGGCAGTCTAAAGTATGACTTAGTGATGTTGGCAAGGTCACTGTCGAGCGCACGCAAATATCCTGCAATATGTAATCTACTTTCTAAAATTAACATTTGAAAACATTACTCACGAAGAAATAGATAACAACTATGGGAAAACGAATGAATGTTTACAAACCGGCTAAAATAAATTGTTGTTAGTGGGTTTAACTATTAAAATAAAGATATTTTTTATATGAAGTATCAAGATCAATATGTATTTTTGATCATTTTTACGATTCATATGAGCCATAAACATATTTTCAAATCTTAATTCAATTATTATTTTTTATCCCAATGTATCATTTTTGGCACATATAATTACAATTAATGAATAAGTCAAAGGCAAATTTCGCTCACTTTTACTTTGATTAAATATTATTTTTTTGCAAATAAATCAGATATTCTTGACTCTACGCCATTAACATTATTAGCTTTAATTACAGATCTTATCTCGCGCTGAATTAAACCTAATCAGTACATCTTCGCAATTATTTTAACATTATAAAGTAAATAACAACTTAAATTATCATTTGGTAATATCTTGTACAGCTATGCATGGATTTGGGTGTCTCTTATAGCTTAATGGTTAGGGCAAACATTATAGACCCGATTTCTGTGAAACAATTATTTAAGTTAAGGTATAGAATACCTATGTTACTTCTAGTTATTATGTTTCGGTACGTATCTTGGCCATAATTTACTAATTTTATTAGGCATGACTTCTTACTAAATGTTAGAGATACTGTAAAGGGGACTGGTCATCTAGCTTTATACTCCTAGAAGGTCCGAAGTGAGTCGATTCCCACACATATCAACCAATTCTTAATAGAATCTTATATACAAAAATGGGCGTTTTGAAATGAACATATCCTCGTAATGCGATGTTGCACTACACTTTCTAGTCTTACACATAGTATACTTTTATCAGATTTTGCCGTTTAAAGCAACTTTAGACTGGTTTTATGTCGATTTAAAAATGAAAGGGGCAGTTTATTCGCGTGCAAATACTATGAGATTCACTAGAGTAAAAAGACAATACCAGTGAATGCATTAAAATATAATGAGATGTTTTCTTACAGGTTTGACATTCCGTAAATACAATGAGTCTAAGTAACATGTCGAATATGTAAAACAATAATTAGATACCCTGTCTAGCGAGGAAAATTTAATTATAGAATTATCCGTTGATCAATCAAATTACCTTATATTCTACGTATATCAAGCCAATGCACGCACGAAACATATATTCAACTGCACCACCAATTGATTTTTGTATGAAAAACTGCAGAAACGCTTAGTATTAAGATCTAAATGGAAATGAAACATACATCGCTCGATTACTATTCGTGTAAAGTATAAGGAAAACGCTTGAATTTGAAATCTTGAAATTGATTTTGTAATATCACTAATAAAATGTATACAGATTTGACATTGTTGT
Source organism: Pieris brassicae (assembly GCF_905147105.1). Taxonomy (NCBI): domain Eukaryota; kingdom Metazoa; phylum Arthropoda; class Insecta; order Lepidoptera; family Pieridae; genus Pieris; species Pieris brassicae. The sequence continues at coordinate 5,630,432 of NC_059669.1, forward strand.
CTATTTAATGGCATATTGATGCTGTTATGCAAACATTGGCACGGATTGTAAGAGTTCTTAGTTGAAATGTGTTTGTCGGCATTAAATTACACTGTATGACATTAAACAATGTATAGAACATAAATTGTTGTACTGAAGTTTTGAAGCGTAACCCGCTAAAAAGGCAAACATATTATTGCGTCCGTTGTAACAAGTAGGTCTGAAATACTCGAATCATAGCTACACCCACTAAACCACGGCGGCGCGACGCGGTAATAAAGATTATTTTTTGTATGCTTTATAGCTTTTTTTATTTAGAAATTGTATTTATTTTTACTCATGTTACTATTTCTTCGTCATTGAATGCTACACACAAATACACAATTACGTAAAAATAATAAAAAAAATGTTTTTATCTGTAATTCCATTTAGAAATACTTATTCGCTTAACAATGCTTTTTTATATATATAGTTTAAATCCGTTACCCAATTTTGAAATTAAAACAGCTCATAATTGTTGAAATGACTTGCTGTTCCCACACTGTAGTCTTACCATTTTAAGACACTTTTCATCATTAAAAGATCTACGATCCGTTCATTCATTCCACATCCTGTCTGTAATGCGGGCGCCGCCGTGGGAAATACGCTGATGTTAATACTTTTCAGTAACATACATGCCTTTAGCTATATATTCATTAATAACGTTTCCTTAGCTTTTAATTTCCAAACTAACCGTTATTAAAATATAACTTCAAAGTAGGATAGTAACAGCGAGAGGTTTGGTTATTTATTCATTCATGTATATTTTAAAAGCCTATTTTATACTTATCATTATGTTTGAACCTGTATGCGTAGACCATTATTTAGGTACGTACTGCATGTTCGTGATATCCTTGCAATGTATCGTAAAACCCCGATAACCCCTATTTCGTACATAAAAGTTTTATTACAAAAATTGTAATACTCTACGTATGTAGAAAATTTTATCATGAATCTAATCAACAATTTTAGGTTAAACTTACGAATATAGCAAGCATAACGGATGTTATACTACGTTAAAAAAACAGTTTTATATAAACTATTTATATAGGTTTTTTGGTCTTAGAGAGTCTGATTATAGGATAATTTGTTAGAACATTCTCAACATCCAAACGTTTGTCATAATCTAATAATTGTCTTTAACGCATGCAAGACAATATAAATAATTAATTATAAGTATAAATGAAAACCCGCGTACGTATTTAACACGAAAAACTAAAAGGAAGAAAATGTATTTGCAATATCATTTTACAAATATACTAATTATACAGTGTTTACCTCACCAACTATTCGAGGAGCAATAATTCCGTAGCAGTTGAAAAAAAAAGCTACAGTAACTGATTCAGTTAATACATAATAGTTACAAGATGAAACTATTATTAACAAATATATTTACTATAATTAATTATTCAATTTATAAATAATATAGGTAATGGGCGGATAGATAGCCTCAATTTGCTGTCGTTAATTTCTCTTAAAATCTCACTTATGCAACAAGATACACAAAATTGTTCCATGTGCCTCGTTCGATCCCGAATTACCTTCATAATTCGCCAATGTTTCGGTTTTATCTAACTATGACGCCAATTATGAGGATGTTGACATTTTCCACCTAACCAAAGTAGTAAGATGTAAGGAAGTATTTGAAAAGACGGGAAGAGCTTGATTTTGTCTAGCAGTAATTCGAAATATTAAGTAGGTACTTTTTGTTGTTTCAAATGTTAAATTTCAGTTTTTTTTTAAATATATTTTTGTCTATTAATGTACTTATTTGTATTCTGTTTCATATATATTGTTTATCTATGTAATCTGTTTTGTCTAAGTGTTTTGTTTTGTAATATGTATGCTAGCTGTAAGATTACTAATAATTAAATAAATAAATAAGTTTTATAGAGATAAATATAAAGGTCCGAAGTAACAACTTTTAAAATAACGGTAACAATTAAAATTTAAAATTCACGATAATATTTCTCGAAACAACGTTTTGCAATACATAATAAGTTATGTAAGCCTTTTAGCATAACAAAAGCAATTATCTATCGGCATTTAGCAGCTCCTGCCTTTTTATTTCTGTAAATACATGAACTATTACAAAAACAAGACAGACGTCTCGCCTCGGTGGTTGGCATAATTGTGTTACTATGCAACAGAATGTAGGCTCTATGTGGCATTAACATAGCATAAAGAAAAACATGCCTATAAATACAATACCTAAGTATTTATTGAGCAAGGTTCCTTATTTGGTGTCAAACGTCTGATGAAACGTAGGTTTATAGTGCAGCCGATAATCTAAACTTGATAGTAGCATTAACATTTACTGGTAAAAAATATCTTTTACCTATAAGATTTTTATATAAGTATTGTATGTAGTATAACAGATCGATCATTATTGTATAGTTATTACTTACATTTTACCTCAAATTTAAAATACTTTATTATTTTACATCTTTGTTTTAGTGTGTTTTCTTGGCTACCAGGGTGAAATTTAAATCGTAAATCTCAGATATCATATGACAACAAAAACAATATGGAAATATTTTTCAATTTCAGTGCCAAAGTCGTGCCAAACAAACACTCGCAAAGAATGTTCGTTTTTTTTAACAAAAACAATGGTTCGATGGATTTTAGTTAAAGATATTGCGTAACTATGCATTTAAAATTATTATTTGAGGATAATGGTTTATATTTTGGAGAATTTAATGCTTTTGCGTAATTTTTTACATATTATATGACATGGAGTCGACACATTAGCGTTTAGCGTCTCTTCCATTGAACATTGAATTTTACGTACATATTTTTGCCGACGTTGATCTCTGTACGCGGTTTTAACATTAACTTTAAAATATTATCAGTATTGATGATCAATGTACGTTTCGGTAACTGTTTTGCGTAAATAAAATATTATAGTACATAATGGCCTTTTAAGCAGTGTATTGATGTGGTTAAGTAGGTCTAAAAAACGTCTGCAACGAGCGGAAACCGCCTAGTCGGTCAGTAATGCGTTGCCATGAATTATTAACGCGTTCCTCGGCGACATTGCGCTTCACATCGCTTCACACGACATTAAGTCTACACATGGACGACTATCAACAAAGAATAACTTTCTTCGTCTGGAATCATTTCAAAGCATAGGCTATATGTATACATTTTTTTTATTTAGGTACCCAACAGATTTTATCAAAATTACAAAACCAATAGTTACCATGAGCCTTACACTAGTAAAATATAGTACTTATCAATATTGGTGTGTCTATGCCTACGTATACACACATATGTGTGCTAACTCTGTATATATAACTAAATATAAGTAACTAGATTGTAATGTTATAGACGAGTAGCTCTTCGGATATTTTTTAGTTCGTTTCTACTAAGATTAGTGCGTTCAAAGTATTCAAATTGTTAAATAGATATATAGAGCGTAGATATATGTTAATATTGTGTTAATGGCCGTGTTACCATCAACATTTATGCAAGGAAAAACTTTTCCACGTTTTACATTATTGTCGTTATTTCCAAATGTAATTACAATGTTTACTAAGAGTAAAAACATAATAACTAAAAGTGTCTTTATTTAGTTAACCTACGACCGTGTAGCAAAGCACTCAAAATGCCGTTTAATATACTTCAATTCAATGTAATTATTTAAATGTAAAAGATCTGTTAAGAAAATAGGAATATGCCTGAAAAGCTTATAGGTATGTTATAGTGTCAAACGATTGTTTAATTTTACGTAAAATACTGACCCAGAGCTGGTGTTTTCCCTGCTCAACGAATCATTTTCGCAATATGTTATTTAAAATATTTATTTTAATAAAGATTGATGACCATGAAAAATACATGGAAACTTAAATACCGTCACGATCACCATTTTCGAATATGGCATGGTATTATGTTTTTGTAGTTATTATTTAGAACACTGTAGTAGATAATTTCATTGAGTAATTGGGGACGAATTCCGTGACGATATAGGTCGCAGTTTTGATATGAGATTTAAATACCGATCGTCTGTGGAACGCCTTACGAAGATCATGTGAAACTATATTGTGCTCCGGTAACTCCATTTAATAGCTATATTTTTTTTAATGTCTCCACATATAATTACTAGGTATGCGACATCTCGCTGCAAATTCAGAGTTATTAAATTGTTAGTGTTTTTAAACACTACAAATTCCATACGAGCGGACTTAAAAACCTAGAGACTTTCTCGAGTTGTTTTTATATTTATTTATATATATAATTAGTTTATCATTTCGAACCACAGTGGTATATATAATATAAATGTCTAAATATAGCTAGAAGTAAACCAGAATACAATAGAAATAACAAATTGTTATATTTTGTTTTAAGCCTTTAAAATATCGACTAAAATTACAAATAAGATTTTCCCGCGAAAATGCTCAATGGCGTCGTCAAGTCTATGCTTGAATCGTGGTTAACCAGGCAAATGTCACAAACAGCCATAGATAATATACATAGCAATAAATAGCTCTACGAGACGATTCTTAGGGTCATATGTCCTTTTAATATTATAAAAAGAGAGCAATTTGGAAAGGTACCAATTTAGACAGAATTTTAAACGTTTATTTTATGTCCAACGGGGTTAATAATGGTTACTTAGTAAATAGAACTATGTACTACACTGCAGTGATGGTCATTTTCGTTGCTAATATTACATTTTATTTACATAGTCAACTGCATTTTTAAATTGAATTTAAATTATGTTTTTCTCTGGTTGGATTATCTTGGAGAATAAAACAAATAATGTTGAAGACTTGGATGTATTACTTAGCTTTTATAAAACAAATGCCGTTCTCGTCTCCGCAAATTTAACGTTATAACGTTAAATTTATTTAGAAACTTAACTCAGGAATTTTCTAAACAGTCTAGTAGTTTATTATGTTACGTTACAAATTTTACAAAAAACAAATCTTTTCTCTTTATATTATTTATTATTATTACATCACGCTGTAACATCAAAGAATTAAGTGACGTTAAGAATGATATATCATCGAGGCATACAAGCTTCGCTATTAATTACAAGTCTGACGGTCTCTTTGTTGGCTAGAAACTTTACCAACAGATAAAACATTTATTAATATGCCTTATATTCTTCAGATTTCAGTTCCACCAATTAATTATGTCTGTATCTCGTCGTCTGGCTTTTGCACTTAAAACATTTATGATGCAAAAGTATCGCTTGTTTAGTCGCTTCAATGTATTATTTACACTAAAAGGAAATCCGGTTATAAGATTCCTTTTACAGTGCACTACAGAGTCGAGTCGAGAGTAAAGTCGTAAAGAATACCTAATATCAATTAGTGTAGTAAATATGTTAAATAATGACATAACACGTTGTAAGGAAAACTTGAGCAAAACTCTGTGGGCGTTAACTAAATGGAATCATGTCCTTCGTATAGAATTCATGCACTATATACATGTTTAGAAAACCTATAGGTAAACTTCGCGTATAGCCTATATGAGCAGCTTTTTTATCAGGACTCGGTCTCGAGTAAGCAGGGCCTGCTTGCAGGAATGCAATGTACGACCTTGACACCGCGCTCGGTCCGACCTGCCGTCAGACCCTCTTTCAGCTTGACAGGTGAATGTTGTCAAGCGAGATTCGGCTTTATACTAAGGATTTAAGAGCCGGGGTAGGGCCCCATCCGCGGTTGAGGGGAGCGCCGGGAAGTAAACACAATTACAGTACGCTCGTTATTACTAATGACGGCTTTTTACACAAAGGAAGATATGCTTTACTGTTTAAATCGTTATGTTGAGAGTCTTATATAAATTACGGACATTTCAAGCGGGACTCAGAAGTTAAAAAAATTGTCAAACTATTTGTATAGGTTTCATACATTATTTTGTATGTTGCAAGCAAATGTATGTGATTTTTTTCTAACTATAAAGTCCCCTAAAAATACCCTTAAAATAGATTTGAGTTTTAAATAATATTAAACTAATTTAATTTTCTCCAATACTTATCTACTTAATTAATGAGTATAACATAACTTACTATTGTATGCGTACTTTAATAGTCTAACTATCCCTTTTCAATTTACACATAAAATTGGGTAAGAAAACCATTTTTTAAATTTATGTTAGCAGGAGTTCATATATGTAAATATCATTAGCCTCAATCAGTGTCGTTCAATTGTCAAAGTCTACAATTGTCTTACCGAAACTTCAGTGTTATTACTATCGCGAACTCACTGTTACGTTTTTATTCTATGACAATAAGCATTAAAGTCACTCAGCCTAAGACTATTGAAAATAATTATAGCAGAACGCCTGGAGGCTGATCTAGATAAATGTAGGCTTCATTTCCGGTCTCAGAGCTCGTCCGTAAAAGTATATTATGTTCGAGTTCAATGCAGCTTTACGCGTATTCTTTTAATTTGTTAAGTCATCGTAATCATTAATTATATTATGTAGGTTTGCTAAATAAGATTTTATATAAATCCTATAATACCCGTTGGAATCTTGCGCATGGCGATACATTGTGTGGGATATTCAAAAAGAATGTTAGCGATGGTTGATGCATGGCGATGCAAATGACATATTTTTTCGATTGTTTCTTTGATTATATTTAGGTGACCCAGCACTAATTCGTTTCTATATTTTTGTTACACACTTGAGTATAATATAAAGCATTATTGGATTTCTACTGAAAAAGTGCGGGGTTCAAAGAAGTCCCTCTTAATATAGATCTTTTTTCGTTGTCAATTGCAGACTAACAGCATCAGTCCGCTGTATTATCGGATGTAAATACAGTTAGTTGTGGTCACTGGTTGCTGTACAGTTAGAAAATCGTGGTAACTGTGCTTTATCTCGCCATCAACCAATTGCTACATCGCATTGGCTAATCACTAGGCACTTCCGATCGGTAAAGCAACAGCCGAATGATTCAAAATGTTTGCTTTGATACCTTGCAGTTTTAGCACGTGCTAGCTACGCTAAAACAATCATCTCTTAGGATTGAAATTTCCAAGTTTTTTGAAGCCTGGAGAAGAAGGAGGAGGTTTTCGATTAGACGCGATTTCTTTGTTTTGTATGTCCAAACATACCTGCTCTGCCCGAGAACCGATAAGGCTGATCGAAGTGGATTTTCAGCAAGTCGGTTCTACATTTTTCAAAATAATTATTCTCTGAAGTTGAAATGTTATAATTGTGAGTTTTCCTGTATATTGCAATACGTGTCGAGGTACGTAGAAAGGTCCGTGTCGAACTGAAAAATACATAATCTTTATTGCTTTGAAGACGAGGTACTTTAAAGCATTGGTGTTTCGCAGCGAGAATTCTAGCGATGAATGGCGGCAGGTCATCGACCCGTCGCGCCGCCCGCACACACGGCGTGCCGCACGACACTTCAGTTAACACTCCAGACATTTACCATCTGCTTGTCATGACTATCTATCACGTTCTGTGATTAGTCAGCACAGACCTCAATTCACACTTTATGGATTATCTCAAGATTCTATGGTTTTAGTGGCTGGTTTTAAGAGCTCTTAGTTAAAGTAGAGATTGTTATTTCAAGTAAATTTTGATTCAGCATAAATAATGATTTATTAAATACTCCGTTGCTCGTTAATATGTAATTAGAAATTCTATTGGAAAACATTGTTAATACGCTGAAATTTAATATTGTCTAACAGTGTCTTCTCATTCTGATGGCTAATAAAGAAGCCATTATCCCTGTTCCATTTACCTGTCGTGTTTCGTACAACGTATCTTGTTACGTTAATTCACAATGCTTGGGCATAGAACTTGTAAGGCGTAGCTACGGATTACCGAATGACACTAATACTGAATACTCCCAAAAATAAAAGATATTTTTACCCTTATACCAGGGTGCTAAGGTACATAATACAATGTAGTAATGGAGTAGAATGTGGCGCGTTCCGTGCGAGGTCGGTCGCCGCACTATGAAATATGCAATATTTTGAACATTATATTTGGGTCGCAGAGTTCACCGCCACCAAGTATGCAAGTGTATTAAATGGAAGAAATTGATTATAAATGCAAAAACCTACTGGGAGAGACGCAGTTTAGGGTGTGTTTTATTAATGATGCAATTTCAATCTACTGTGCCTGTCGATTTCTGAAGTCCCAAGCCGTTTTCTCACGATGTTTTCCTTCACCTTACGAGTCATCTTGATTTTTTTTAGTTATACAGATTTGAAAATCTCAGGGTTAAAAGTCGCACTCTTAATGAGACTAACATAGTATAACCATTGACATAATTAATATATATTTTTGACATGTTTATTTCTATCACTAATTCAGCTGCAGTGTGCATAAACATGGCACTGTATTGTATCATAATATCGCGTGTATTTTTGTAACAATTTCAAAATTTACATAATTTGTGAGCGGACGATCGCGGCCGCGCCCGAGAACTACATAATATTCATTTGCATTTTCATCCCTTTTCCCTCCCTACAACCTCCTCTCCACCTCCGGCACAAAGCTGTGACGTCAAACATGTTTGAAATACGTATACATTCTTCATTGGGTTAAAAGGGGCAACGTCAAGTTAATAATATAATATAATTTGACATATCAATTTTTATGTTGATTCAATTATCCTTTTCTAATAATTGTTGAATACCTAAAACTCATGAAGTCTCCTACGTTCCTTCAATATTTTATTCCTCTTTCAATTTCGACATACAATTATTAAGTAATTTATTATCTGGAATATAGTTTGGAAACCAACTAAGTGTTTAATAAATAAGATAACCTTATAGATAATCGGCATGTACAAGCATAAACAAGGAATTTTTTTTTACGTTTAGAGTGTATTGGGCTATCTATATGAATATATTTAAAATGAATTGAAAATATGTATTTGAATTCGTCTACGAATACATTAGATATTCTACAATGGCTGTTACTATTTTTATAAACGAAAACGCTTGTTAAAAGTTGTTAAAGTAAAGTAAAGCAAAGTAAAGCCATATCAACAGGAACTACACCATTCAAAGGTACTACTAAGCACTAGTATTTACATAGGGATATGAAACTTTTGTAATTTTAATTAATGTATTTTGTAATTATTCATGTAACAATAATTGATAAAAAGAGTGGCGGAGTTTCTTGCCAATTCTTCTTGCCTTTGTTTTGGGAACATAAATCTTCCCCCTTTAAATATTGTGTTTATTTTCTTATCAATGTAGTTGTAATATGTGTATAAATTGGTGTAACACTGTCATGATGTCATGTCGTGGAAAGAGTTTTTGTATATTCTACTCCATGCCCTTAACTTAAGAATTGGTAGTAAATTTAGAAGAAAAACAATTCCATTGATTAGCGTTTCTTATATAAATATAATACTCTGATTTGAGTTTGACACAATTTGGCGCGAAGGCATTTAAAACCACGTGAATGTCAGTACAATCTGTACGTATTGGTTGACCGTAAAGCATACATATAAGATGTATACTTACATAGTATGTCTCCTCAGTGTACTGGTACCGAGCGGCGGTCGGCAACAGCCTTGACGGTTACATTGAACCTGACTGCGCTCGGAGCTTTCATATCGGCCGCCTACACATCGGAGCTTAGACATATACTTTTACAATTACCGGATTAACGTTGTATATACGTAAGTTATTTAATACCTCTGATGACAATATAGTTGGGGAATAAGCTTGAACAACTATATATAATAAAAATCAATTACCTATTTAAAATTATGATCTCACAGGTAGTTATTTTGTAATTTAAAGCTGTCGTGTTCGCGTAAAGTGCATTTCAATAATATATTTCTAGCAAATTACACATAACTATAGAGGCATATACGCAATTTTTAAGTCATACGAGTTTTAGAATCTCATATTAATAATGTATTTTGTAAATGTTCAAATATTTTTTTTATTTATATTACGCAGTGATGAAAGCGGAAACTTCTTTCATCTCAGATAAAATAAAACTACTGACTTGAAACATCTGCATACTTGTACTGCAAGACTACATTCGCAGACTATACATCCATTTATAAATAAGGCTTTTGCTGATGCGTTTAAGATTTCATTGCTTTAACTGGATATTTACTAATCTCTTAGTAATTCATCTTTCATTTGAGAAAGTTGTCGCTCAAGAAATTGTCAATTAAGTTATGTCAAAACTGATTGTTATTGATATAAGGATCGCTGATGTGAGGATAATATTAAAAGTTTTTACCGAATTTGTGATTTAGTTGGTTCTGGGTTCGATTCCAGCAAAATAGCGACAGTTACAAGGCTAATAAGGTAATCATTAAAACAGACCCAACATTATGACTCTTGATTCGTAAATTACGAGTATGTACGACTTCTTAAAAATCTTTTATAAATAGAACAGAAATTACACGTACTGGTTGACGCAATAACTACACTTAAGTAACAAACAGTTTGTCAAAAATCTCAAATGAGTTAGACAAGGTATCAAACGATAACTGCCTTAACTATTTATTTCAAAATTATTAATTTTGTCCGCATAACAGGCTTGCTCTAAGCTTTCTTAGAAATATATTTTACGCAGGCTAGAGTTCCTCTGTCAAGCTTCAACTACATACATACAGTGGCGCTACAATTTTTTATGTCTCTTGGGCTCATCCACAATAATTCTCCACTAGTAATCCTTGGCGACTCTCCTCTAATTTATAAACGTTCCCATAATTCTTAAACCCTCTTCAACGCTATCTATCCATATTTTCTTGGGTCTGCCTCTTTTCTGCTTTGTCGTCCACTGTCATGACCCTTGGTGCCCTAGTCTCCTGTATTCGCTTCAGGTCATCTGTGACACACATCTGTGGCACATCTTAGTCTTTGGATTTTGCAAAAACTATATTTTCATAGTTTATACGATATTTATATTTCCCGTCGTTTTACCTCTTCGACGGACCTAATAATACCTAAATTTCCTTCGAAATAGCCCATCTCCATCCTGTGTTACCATTCACTTACTAACATAGGTAACTCCGGTATAACCACAGATAGATAGTATACTTAATTCAATCCATGTAAGGAAAGCCGTCCTTATATGGCGTTTATAAAAAATATTTCAGACAATGCACATATATCTGTGGGTTTGTATTAAGCGCAGGCAGCGCCGGCGGCATACTATCTGTATATCGTTACAAACGACATCCGTTTCCGTTCGCACATACATTATATTATCTCCTTTCGTTTATAATACGCACCGACAAACAGACGCGCAATGCGAACATCATTATACTAGACTACTACACACCTATAGGCATTTATCTCTTAGGTAGAATTGCTGATTATTATTTGTATGTTATACTTTTATTATGGTATAAATACGGAATAACATTGTAAAGACGGTGCAAAGCCGCTGTCCCACTGTAGTCTCTCAAAAAAAGTTAATCAGAGATCGCGAAGAAAAGTCTTTGAAGTTTCTTCCTACATGCAAAAGGAAACAAATATGACCATGGTGTAGGTTACACACCACACGTAATCTGGCCACGTTTCAAACAGATACACACTATGATTCTTTAATATAAAATATTAAAACTGCTTTATCCCATTTCGTTTATTGTGTGATCGTTTAATATATTTTGATCAATTTAATACATAAATAAAAGTTTGATAAAACGAAATATCTGATTAGAATAAATAAATCTATAATTTACAGACTGCAAATACCAAAGACAATTTTTAAAACTTACCGACATTATAGGAGATTATTACTAAGTATAACGTAGGATTATAAGAACTGCGACGTCCATAAAATTGTAGCTTCGAGTGAAGATATACATTTCTATTTAATGGACCATTACACATTAATGGCTGCTGCAACTATTACCTAGGTAATAAAGAGAGGAGAGTGGAGACGGATTCGTAACGAGTTTCCTTAAAATCTGTACTTTGTGTTCATAGATTACGTATATTTACAATTTCTCACATAGATAATTAATAAAACGGAGAGTTAAGTGTCCTAGGATCTTTTAGCCCTATACCTAACGGAGCTCCTTGTTTATACGATTTCTTTGACGATTATTTTATCGTAACTCGAAATACGACAGAACAATGTAGTTTTAATGTAAGAAGCTCTGCATAATTGTACTTCACTATTATTATTATATATTTAGAGAAGTTTATTTCGCCAAGTCATAACTTGACACATGGTTGTTGGCATCTGACAGTTGACAATTGATTGATGTTTGTTAAGCTGCTGTTTGTCCTTTAGATGTTGTTTGTCAAAGGATAAATAAGTGAGCCCCACTAAATTTACTCATCTCTTGAGAGAGTTATTAGAAGAGTATTATTTAGTTTCATTAATAAAACATGGAAAGCCAAATAAACGCTACAAAATAATAACCTAAAAATGATTACGTACAACAAATTAATAATAATTTTTGTCAACTCAATATCAGTGGGTGTGACAGGGTGTGGGGAGGTGCCACCCCGTTCCGCCCCTCACATGGGGTGGCACTACACGTATCTATTATTATTACATTTTGTTAACATGCCAAAATATTTCATATAATTTATGAGAATATTTTTAACTTGTAGGCATTTTTTGCCTTTGAAAAAGTAAAAAAAAAGGTTTTGTTTGTTATCACTGTCGAGAGGTTGTATTATACATAAAAATAAAATAAAATGTTGACGTATGGTTAAAATTCTTATACAATACCTTCCCGTGTTTAGAATACTTTTACTAGTGGCACAGAACGCCATGTTTCTTGAAATAAAACTCTTTAAGAGACTGGAATTACATTATTTACATTCGCTGCTTTGAAGGCTTTTCAGTAGTCGGGATACTTTTACAAGCGCTGCCATTAAAGAACGTTATTTAAATGTCTAGTAGTTAATCGCGTTTGTTGTTTGTGATTGTTTATAAAATTATCAGTATTGAAATCTTCCTCGTTTCAGCCAGAAAAGCTACAACAGTCCGTGGAGTTGGACGACGGTAACAGCAACCGGTGACTGACCTCGCGCCCCGCGCGGGCCTCCTCCGCCCGCGCACTGACCCCCCCAAGAAGACAAGTCAGCGTCGGGCGTCATGTGTTCCCGAGGGTTGAAATGGAACTCCGCTCGACGACCTGATCCGTCCGAACTCGACACTACACCCCCAAATCCCAATCTCTCACACACTACCTACTGCGTTATATAGTTCCAAGATTATGAGCCAAATGAAATGCCAACAACGAACTTGCACAAATATTGTCATTATCGCATTGTTATTCTGCAAAGTTGGGGGCATGATTCTAAATTCTAGACCGACAAGGCTATGAACTGTCCATGTAATACAATCTTACTTTCGACAGAAGAGAATTTAACTGCTCGTTCAAATCGCGACGCTATGATATCTCGTAGATTTTTTTAGCCCGGTCTCCGACAAGGTAATGTTGTCGGAAAGGCCAAACTGTGGTATAGTTGTAATTAGTGTGTAGAGACTGACTACCCCATCGAGAGGGCGCTCTTCGCCCCTCTCCCAGGAACTATTCTACTATTGCAAATAAATAAATATTTATTTTCGTTGTGTTTTAAGTTATCGATTATAATAATAATATTGTTCATGTTAATTTTTTTGGGAATATTTATGTATTATTTAGATAAGTATCGAATGTGCGGTCGAGTTCCGGCGGCCGCGCGCACGCACACACCGCCGTAATGTATATTGTATAGTATAGCGCATCAAGTTATCGGTGTTAACGTTTCTAGTGTACATTTCCATTTTTTCTATTCCGAATTCGTGGCGTGCGTGTGTGCGTACGGCCGAATTGAGGTGCACGCGTGTACGTGTGTATACGTATTCGTGCGTACACGCTAGCCCCAGCGAAGGCAAAGTCCTTTGCACTACTCACTATTCCAAAAGTTTCCTCGTGTAATTTATTAACTTGAATAAATGAAATTACGCTTCTAAAGTGTACTACATGTGTAAATATAGGACAACTAATATCTATTATAATAGTGAATGTTGTAATTTGTATATAAGTAATGAAAATTAAATTTTAAATACATAGATAATTACGTGTCTGGTTCTTATTTCCCCCTATATCGTACAAAGAAAACACACTGCTATATAAATAGGTATATTTATTATGCACAATCGATTTGATTACAATATATTTTGTGGAAGGATTAAGTCTTACCGCATTTGCAGCTCCACCAGCGCAATTGGCCGCTTTTACATCTTAATTAAAAATATTATTTAAGTATTTACAACAAGTATACGCACACAGTTATCGTAGAAACCACTAACAATTGATACAGATCAATATTGTGTTTGGTCAAACAAAATAGTTTCAGGGTGTTTTACCCTGCCTTGTCTTCATCGTTATAACAGTAGGAAAATTCAATTCATTTATAATTAAATGCTTATTTCTGATAAAGTAGGAAAGAAATAAAGAGCTCGCTCAACGTATACGAACACGTATACGTAATGCGTGCGTCATCGTAAACATAAAACTCTCACGATGTACAGTCATAATTAAAACTAAAGGTGTGGGAAATGGAAGAAAAGTGCGAAATCCTTTTCAAATAACGACTTTTGTTGTAAAATGTTTTATAAAAGTCATAAGCAAAAATTATTTTCTTCCATATCTCACTGAAAATATCATCAATCAAAACAGCACCGAAGTTATACAACACGAAGAAGTACAAAATTACACTGATGACATATAAAAATTAATGCCATTCATAGACAATAGATGGCGCTGTTACACTCCCGATTTTCTCTGATTGACACTGAACATAACAAACGTACGTAACGTAGAATACAATATAGCAAACAACCGAAACTCCAAAAAAATTGCAATGATTTTTAAATGTAATTAAGGATAATCGAGAAAATGTAAAAAAAGTTCGTATAAACGGGTCATATACGAGATCAAAAACAAAATGGAATCAGTCGATTATATGTTTGAATTGCATTTTTAGTGCCAGTTGAACAAATAATGTCACCGCGTAGCAATAGTGTTATTAACTATTCGATATTAACACTATAATGTCATCAGGCCTAGCACACCAAAATCGCACCAAAATATACTTAGAATTTTAATAAATTACTTATAACTACTTAAAATAAAATGCGATACACGTCCCTGTTCCGTTGGACATTTACGTGAAGCGGAATTCTTTGCAGATTTTGTTCATAATTTGTTGGATACGAAAAATCTACAAAATTATTGTGAACTACCAAGTTATATAGATATATTTTCTAAAATATGGTTTATAGATTCATACGTATTTGTTAATGCCTCCGAAATCTAGATTAAGTCGGTAAGGGTTCATGGTCGAAACTTGTTTTTTTTTTAAATTTTTAGCATGAAGGAAGCTTATCACTTTCACAACTTTGCAACAGATCTAGCGGAATTTTGAAAACTAAATTAGTCTCTAATGGCAAATCTAGCGATTTAAAAGCGATTGGGATTTTGTTTTGAATTTTGAGTAGCGCTTCAAGACTGAGCTGAACTGAGTTATAGAATAACAACCCTGGACTTGTTTGGATCCATACGTTAGCGGGAATCATTTCATCAGTGTTGCCATCACAGGTTGTTGGACAGACTAGGCTAGTATAGTACGAAATATTGAGACAGTATTTAGCAGCTCTTGCTACGTAACGGTATGACGGAAACCTAGACAGATGGAAGTGACTGACGGAAGGAAGCCTAGTGAGATAGAAGTGACTGAATGAAGTTTCTTTTTGCAGTTATACTTCTTTTGGCGCGTTGGGGAGAAATGATTACAATTTTTTTACGATGCGTGCGCACACCATCGCAAAAAAGCGACACCCTGAAGTTAGCTATAGTCAACATTTTAGTTTTTTGAAGGTATACTTCTTTAGGCGCGTTAGGGAGCAATGATGAGAGTATATTTTTTTCTATTGTTAGTTTTTTCGTTTTTTCTACAAACGTTGAATAAGGCTAAAGATAAAAAATTTGAAAGATCTTGTTACGCCAAAGAAGTATAACTTCTAACGCGTCTACGTAAGTACACACACAAATACAGAAATATGTACTCTCTCAGTCATTGATAGATCAAAGATTCGACTAAGTTTCTAATTAGGACCACTATGACTTTATTATGATCAAAATAAAAAAAAACCGCTTCACGTAAAATCACGTCTGTCAAAATCTCATAAAAAATAATTGTCAAACATTTAAGTCAAAGAGTCAAAATGAGATAATTATGAATACTGACCATATGATTCATAGCGGCAGAAGATGTTCCTTATCGCCGCGACAGCTTGAACTTCCGGCTGAAAATATAAATATATATTCTTTAAAAAAAATGTTCCCCTATAATATTAGGTTGGGGAAAAAGTCTTTTCGCATTATAATATGTATGAACCTATAGTAAAATCTCTTTGGCTATAACTATTTGTATCGGGCTGGTTTTGGTATCATTACAAGTTTAAATTTTAAAGAAGATAATTCCAAATTCAAATGAAGAAAATGTGTGATTTTTATTTATTTTTCTTACTGTCAAGATGAGTGAATCTAATAAAGAAATTCGATACATTTTAAAATATTACTACGAAAAAGGTAAAAATGCAACGCAAGCCGCGAAAAAATGCGCCATGTTTATGGACCTAGTGCAGTGTCTGAGAGTAGCACAAATTTGGTTTAAGCGTTTACAATCCGGAAATTTTGATGTTAAAGATGCACGTCGCTCTAGTCGCCCAATTACGGATAAAGAATGCATTTTTTAAAAAGTGGAGCAAGATCGGCATATCAGTAGTTACGACGTAGCTGAAGAAATGGGAATTGACCACAAAACAGTTTTGGCGCATGTGAAAAAAACTGGGTACACAAAAAAGTTCGATATTTGGGTACCTCACGAGCTCACAGAAAGAAACCTAATAAACCATGTACACATTTATGAAACTCATTTACGTAATGAAACTGAACCATTTTCTAAGAAGCTGATAACTGGTGATGAAAAGTGGATCACGTACGACAAGGAGGTGCGAAAAAGGTCGTGGTCAAAGGCCGGTCAGACCGTGTTAACTCGCAACAAGGTGATGCTGTATGTGTGGTGGGATTGGAATGAGATTCATTATGAGCTGTTATCACCAGGCAGGATCATCGATTCTGAACTCTACTGCGTAAGTAAGTTGAGAGAAAGCGGCCGGAATTAATCAACAGAAGAGGTTTGGTTTTTCATCATGATAACCTAGACCTCCAACTTCATCTTTAGCCACTCAGCAAAAATTAAGAGACCTTGGTTGGGACCACCTTCAGATTTCTACCTGTTTTGGTCTCTGGATAATTCTTTAGACAGTGTCAGGTTAACATCACGAGAGGACTGCCAAAACCAGTTGTAAAACGCGGTATTTTGATCAGAAGCTCCAAAATTTCTATATCATGTCCCTACCTACAAGATGGCAAAAAGTTATCGAACAAAATGGTATCTTCATACTTTAGTTAAATGTAAATAAACTATATTAAAAAATGTTGTGTATTTTCTTAAAAAATGCGAAGAAACTTTTTCCTTAGACTATTACAATATTTATGTTAAAAAAAATCTTCCGAGACTCGGACGTCAGGCCGGGTTTCAAACCTTGTTTAACCCCAACAGTATTAAGCTATTCTAAATACAATTTAGAATAACTATCAGGAAAACCTAAGATTGGATATTTAACATAAGAATATTATTAAAAACCACCAACGGTCTTATAAAACGTTCATTTAAGAATTTAATTTGAAATGTATTACACTAAATTGTTCTCACTAGCGGAAAATATCTAACACAATAAAAGCATATATGCAGCCGTCAGCCTAAATTAGGAAATGTAAACTAGCTATTATGAAGTGTCACCACTAAGTGATACCAGAAATTAATTATAGCAAGAACGATATTTTTACTCTGTATTTGACACCATCAGTGATCTATAACCATATTTTTCTTTTCTACGCGAAACAACTAGTCACACCCAATTACATTAATTACATAATGAGTAGTTTAGCTAGTCTGACAAGCAAGTTGTGAGAGGCGTATTCGAATTCTTCATATGGCCACACTACTGTCGAACTAAATGCGACTATAAGCTCTTGATGTGGTGTGATTATTGTAAGTTTTTGTGCCGAAAATGTCGAAATAAATTAAAAGCAGTGCCCGGAGCTTGCTTTATACAATGAACAGCAACTATAAACAAAGACAGGATGATATAATTCAGCGCTTTGAGGAGTAAAGGCAACGATTTTTGACGAAATTATGTAAGTACAGCCCACGCAAAGATTTTGATACTTGCCCTAGATTTAAAAAAAAATATTTTTTTTTGTATTCAACAGAATTTTACTTTAGTTCTAGTATCTACATACGAGTAATTATGTTTCAACAACAACATTAATTATTTTTTGTTTTAAAGTCTATCTGATGACGTAGATTTTAAACGTCGGATCGAATACTTAGTCAAACAACTCAAAGATGTTGAGAATGAATATCTGATTACCTCTGAATCCAGTTGGCATGTTTATCAAAACTGACAGGTTGTATTTCATACCTATTGTAAGTGTAAGTTGTATTGTAAGTGATAATAATCTACCATCTAACCGAATTATTATTATTATTGCAGAAGTGGGTGTCAACACAACAGGGGAAGGATAAAAAATGAAGGTTCCTGAAACCAAGAATTTTTTGGTGTGTGGAACACGCCGGAAAAAAATCGCCCTCGCCAACACTGTGTTTCCTTAGACGATTTTGAGATATCGGAAATCCGTAATAAAATAAATGATTTTTACTGCGCTAAGAAACAAGCTCCAACAATAAGAACTTTGTAGCAGAACTGCGAGAGTCCATTACATTGATTGCAAATTTTTTTCAATGTATTTTGAGTTTGATACCAATAAAAGTGAAAGGTCACTTCTAATTGAACAGTTTTTAATATCTGCTTCAAGAAGGAAAGACAATAGTTTACCTGGACGAAACATATGTCCACCAAAAATACAAGCCAAAAAAGGCATAACCGAGTGGAGTAACTGACATAATGTCTAACTGCACTGTATGATAGAATAACAGAAGAGGAACTTGAACCATTCCTCATACATGTCCGTGGCGAATCATTGGAAGGCATCGAATTTCTCTAATCAGATTCTGATTATGGTTACAAATGAATAAATATTTTAAAGTTTAAGTTCAGCAGATGCTGAATAAACATTTATTATTCCCGTTTTCGGTGGAGTGGAAATGTTGGTGTTAATTTGGATGTAGTTAATGTTTTCGTTGTGCTTATACATATTTACTTTCAGACTATATTCTTATTAGACAAATAATCGAGTTTAGCAAAAGTACCAAGATTGTTTATTCAAACTATATGCAGAATTAGTTTTTTTTTAATTTGCCGCCAGAGACTTGTTCCACGACTCGCTTGTCAGGCTCTACTTAAAATCGGTATTTTATAAATTATTATCTGGTATCACTGAAATACTTACCGCTATTTATCGTTCATCGATAATCGTAACACTTCGTCTAAAGCCTTCTGTTCGTCCCTTATTTGAGCTCGTCTCGCTTCATGTTCCGCTGCTGACAGCGCTAAAGCCGCTTTAAGCTCGTCTTCCCCGTCCACAGTTTCCACTTCCAGACTCTCCTCTTTTTGCTCCTCAACTGCCCCCGCTGAGATCCGCAATGACTCCGCAATAGCTCTACAAAGAATACTAGCGCTACAGACGCGGATCCAGCTCAAATGGCTAGGCAAAGTTCAGGAAAGAATTGACCAGTCCAACTTTTTTATTTTCAGAAATGTTTAGTGCTATTTTATGTATAATACAGGGATTTAATATCCTTATACCGATATCTGTCTGTCGAAAGATCTATATATGTTTGCACATTCTTATACAATAGATAATTATTTGGATATTCTAAATAACCCTTTAAAACCACGCTTTCATAACAGCTAACATAACTGTGAGATGAGTTAAAGTATATTTCCAAGTATTTACAATCATAAAACTATTTTCACTTTATATAATTAGCTTTATTAAATTGGATTTTGGGATTTTATCGAAAAAAAAAAAATCTTTATGCCAATCATTTATATTAAATCCGACATCTCCATCAGACGTCCAACTTTACATTCAAGGCTGGTTCCGCGCTTAAAAAGTACATTCATAGCAAATCTACTAGATGGTGCCAATTTTTGTGTACTTTGGGAATAATTTCTTTGACTTGCAAACACTATATCAAATATAGAAATGACATTTTGTACTTACCATTTGTTGTTCAGTCTGTGTTAACAAAACTTTCCATTAGATAAGAAAGTTCCTTGCTTTGTGACTATATCGTAGAGGAAATTAAATAATTAAAGATTAACCTTTGCAGCATAGTCTGCTCTAGTTCTTCATCAATAGTGACGGTGGAAACGGGCGCAGGTGGAGTGGGAGTGACAGGCCGAGCTCCTCGGAGAGCTTCCCACACATCTACCTGTAATATTTATTAGTATTAAAAAAAATGTGTTTATTCATTTTAAGTACATATGCATTACAATGTTTAAGATTTGGGAACCCTTTTAAGTAAAAAATACCTGTGTCAGGGTTTCCAGCTCTTTCTTCTTATTATTTATTTCTTCAGTATTGATGTACAATAAAGCTAAAGATTAGTTCCTTACATATGGACTAAGTTCAACTTTAACCTCAAATATCTCCTCTGTGGTTAGGAATTACAAATTTTTTTTTTTACAGCTATTGCTATTTTTTACAATTACACGTGCATTTGTTTGTCGACAACTATGATTCATTTACGAGTACGAGTTCCACCGTGGCACCAGTGCTGCAGAAACGCCTTAAATGATAAAGGATTAATGGTTGATGACAAGAAAGTTCATAATGACGAATTGAAGGCTATTGTGGAAGCGGATCCTTCGCAAACTACGTCTGAGTTAACTGCGCTGCGGTGTTAGTAATAAACTGTATTAATCCACTTAAAGCAAATTGAAATAGGAAGGTGAAATTGAGTCCGAAAAAGTTACATATGAGCCGAGTGAGAGTACACTAGTACCGGGATCGTTCACTATAACTTTCTTAAATCTGGCCAGACGATTACGGCAGATGTCTAATGACAGCAACTGCAAACCACGATTGAAAAGCTAGCTGCTAAACAACCAAGATTGGTCAATCGCTCAAGGCCACTGCTGCTTCACGACAAAGCTAGACCACACATCGCACAACAGAATGCTACAATTGAAATGTCTAAGACATCCACCCTACTCCCTGGACCTTGCTCCAGCAGATAACCTTTTTTTTCGAAAATTGGAAAACTTCTTGCAAGGTAAAAAAATCAATTAAATGGAATTAAATGAAATAATTGAGCTGAATTCATTTTTAGTCCTTCGAGCCAGATTATATACTATATATAACTCGCAGATATGAATATACAGTTACATTTGTACAATTATGCGTTCTTTATATTTATTGTGACGATTTGTGGATTGAAAAATTTATAGCATAGAAGTTATGTTAATAAAAGACGTATGTTTTACACATTTAAAGAAATCTCTTTTTTTTTAAATTGAAAAAAATTAAAATTGTGTTAAATAATTATAAGTTTATAATAATACATAACGTCCGTTATATCCGTTAAAAAAGTGTTATTTTCCAAATTTATTTCTATGTTCTACTATGTACGACTAATCAAAACAAAAAAGAAATATTTAAATTAGTTTATCCGCGTGAGTAAAGAGGAAGATTAAATTAATTCTGATCTGAATTGAATTAATAGGACTAATACATAATGACTTGACTTATGTTGATTATCTGTGTTTTCCAAAGTATTTAAAGTTCGACCTTGTATTATAAAACAGAAAAACAAGAAAGATATTGACAATTTGTCAACTCTTACTTTATTACTCTACAACAATATATATACTCTAGGAAATTAAATAAGTACATAATCTGTATACCTGGTCTCTTTGGGTTCCTGCTTCCATAAGACTTTGCTGTATAGCGTAATGCAGCAATTCCTCGTCATCATCAGCGATGCTGGCGATCCTGTCCTCTGATACCGGCCCAGCTTCCCGGTAGCCCCTTCCTATGGCGAAGCAAGTGTCATCTATGAGACACGTCAACCTATCACCTTCGGGCACGCATTCAACGTGTCGCACGCTCGTGTCGCGTGCAAATATGTTCCCAAAACTAATTCTTGCATTGATCACGTGGAAGAGTGGAATTTCAATTTTAACCGGGAAGCCAGATGGAAGTTGTAACTGTATGAAGTCTTTTAGCTTCACGAAGTGCGGAGAAGATATAGATGCCATGAGGTCAAGGATTGGCATTATTTGTTCCTGCAACTGAAAGTGTACAATGTTAGGGTTTCGTTCACTATGACTAAGCTTGGCATTAGCATGGAGTAATACTATTATACAAGAATTACAACTCAGAGACGTACTGCAGTATATAAATCTTAGTATTAACATTCTATATAAAATGATTAATGCATCCAACAAGAGCAGGACTTACCTCTAAGGGGTAGTCTTCACAAAGCCATAACGTAGCGCGGAACTTCTGCACTTTTGAAGTAATTTCTCGCGGACGACCAATTTCACATTCCTCCACACTCTCATCGAAGTATTGCTCCCAAGATGGATTTAAGTCGGGCATATCTGCCACATCTTCTCTATCTGGTGGCGGCGGC
This sequence comes from Pieris brassicae, assembly GCF_905147105.1. NCBI lineage: Eukaryota > Metazoa > Arthropoda > Insecta > Lepidoptera > Pieridae > Pieris > Pieris brassicae. Next base: position 5,653,030 of record NC_059669.1, read on the forward strand.
GGCGGCGCGCCCTCATCATCGGCGGCGGCAAGGAGCCCTGCTAACGGCGGCGCACGCACAGCCCTCCTCTCAGAACGGGGCACGTGTTCCCACCGTGTCTTCGAGACAATCTCCACATTATTCGCACCAAATACCTTGCACTCATACCCGTTGACATTTTCCATTTTGTCCTGACGCCACCCCCAAATCCCACTTTTGCTGCGTTCAAAGCAGATCTTATCTGTATCGAGGTAGTTAATGTGGACAGGTGTGCGGAGACGATGATTCAGATGGGAAGCTTGTGGGAGTGGCCAGTCATCGGCAGAGACACTTCCTTCGACCCTTTCAGTCCATACGGTTCCAGCTATGTGGTCCAGCTCTAGTAGTTTTGCTGAGTCACCCTGTCCTGAGAAGATATAAGTCCGATCGCCGCGCTCCCACCGGTTGTCATGGAAACCGAGTAGAGTTGTGTCGACTCGCACGTTGGCCCCGCGTTTGTAAACACGATATGTGTCAAATGGACAAATTCGGGAGACCAGTGGAACTGAAACATGGCAACAAAAACACATAAATTTATAGCATATTACTATTAATTCATATAAAATTTCACTACAATTCTCTCATATAACACTTTATTTACACTTGGTTAATTCCAAGTTATAAATCCAAGTAAACAATAACCAGACACATATACAATGCTTATTCAAATTTGCACTTTTATTGCTTAAAATATACTTTTGAAATTGTTTTAGCTTAAATTTAATATAATTCAAATACATACTCCATGAAGTAAATTCCCACTTCATCTCAACATAGAAGTCTGGTGCCAGGCTGAGTCGTCGCAGCAGTGCTGGTAATGCAGCAACACGAGCAGCATGTCTAGCATGGTCTCTCCTGGCAAGGACTGCTGCTAATAATCCACAATGTCCTCTTGCAGTTGCTTCTTGTACTGCTGTCCATCCATCTCGCTCACAACACACATTTGCACCAGCAGCAAGTAGTGCACACACACATTCATGATGTCCCAATGTCACAGCCAATAGAAGCGGTGTTCGTCCACGTGGGTCCCGAGACTCTAGTTCCTCAGAGCTCCACTGTAAATAAATTTAAATATTTAGATAAGATAAACTGTGAAATAAAAAATAGAATTAATGATTACTGTTACATTCAAAGTGGACTCTTAGGGGTAACAGGTGGTAAAGATGCAGATAAGGTTTAGTTTCACAATTTATTATAGTCAAAAGCTTAGCTGACAGTTGTCAGCTAAGTCTGACTAAGTCTGACTGAATAGTTGGAGATGAAATTTTGATATAACATGTTTCATAAAGTATTATTAATTTTTATAATTATTTGTTGTGGAATGTGATACATTTTCGTTTGAAACCTTAGATGAGAATGAACCAATGCCACTGAAGAAAATTATTGTTTATGTAGCCATAATAGGTACTTTTGCTAACACACCAATGATTATATCTAATAAGATTTAGGCTCACTAGTTACTACTCAGCTAACACAAGAGCAGATATTAGCCATTACACACCCCCACTGTGGGGCTTCACACTTATCTATAATGAGATTAGTCATGCCTTAATGTCAGACAATATTAAGACATTTTCAATTGTATTACAATTAAACAAAACCAAAAGTATCTAGAACACTGTTATAGCTTAATAGCATGATATTTTGCTGGACATTGGAGACAAACATACATTCATAAGGTAGAGTATTACAAGCAATGGATTTTTCATTCTAAGTAAGCAATTAAGTTTCTTAAGTAAAGGAAAATAACAATAATATTAATTTATTTCATGATTTGAAATCAATAAAATGTATAAACTATTATTGTGCATCAATCACACAGCTAGCTTTATTTGTATACATTTAATTTTAATTAACTAATATGTTATAATATTTTATAAAATCTAAAGGTCACAAGAACCAAGGAGTTAATCTGTCTACATCATAAGCAACATTATAAAGAAATACTTAATAATATTATATATTAGTAAAGTTTAAGAAACATTTGAACCAGACTATTTATTATTGATAGAATTGTTGGCCATTTTTAGTCTATACTAATGATCTCATACTAAGCAGAGTTCATTCACTAAATGAAGAATTATCATATTTATAATAAAACATATCAATATTATTTACATACCTTTTTATTGTTTAAAGCAACACGTAGCTCTTCATAATTATTGTTCCACACAAGCCAATGTACAGGGAACGTTTCCGAAACCTCATCTGCGCTCATCGGCATCTTTACCGCCTGCTAACCCTAAGAAAACTATTTGAAACCTACACTAGTTACATGAGTTTGTCGTTAATCCACTCTAGAAGTCATGTTGGAAATAGTTTGAAAAACAATTAAGGCAATATAACTAATTTAAATAGATGGGGCACCGACTGTTTCATATACTGATGGTGAATGAATGATTTTCCGTCACACCTTAACACCTGTTATTGTCGTTTAATTATTAGATAGCTTGATATCAATATATCAGAAATAACAATATCCAATACGCTTTATATTAGTGTAGACATTATTTTCATAAATTTTATTAAATATTGGTCCGACTGACGTACGTCCGTCAAATAAGTCAATGTGATTTGACATTTATAAATGAATACTTGCTGTTAAACTTGAAATGGCTACATATGTTTTTTACATAGAGTATACAATTGTGCCTTAAACTCAAAAAGTCGATGGCGTGTGTCAAACGTACAGAAGACTGATCACCTACTTGTCAATAAAGAAAAAATTAAATGATAACGAAACAGATATAGAAATCTAAGGCCCAGACATAAAAGGTGGTAGCGCTATTGTTTTATATTACAAATACTCTTTGTGCAGACTTATAAATCATAATATTATTATGTCTGTGGCTCTGTTGATTCTAATCATTCTGTCTACATTTATTGCCATTTACTACGAATCTGTGGTGGAAATACATCTAAAGATTTCATTAAACTTCGCGCTGACATTTCTATGTACAAAACTTTGCATAAGAAGCGCGGGAAATACGAACGTACGCGTTTTTTGATTTAATTAAATTTTATTTTGTTTGTTTGATTTGTTAATTATCATTATCATGATTTAGCCTCGCTTCCTGCGAAAATCTTGGACTGACCTTTGGATTCAGAGAAGTTTAATTAAGGGTAAATATTATTCATCTATACAGCCCACAATACCACTGAAACCAATGGTTTTTAAAAAAAAAATCAATAAAAAGGAAACATCGTCTCTCATTCGTATGAGATTGGGCCATTTGTGTACCCTAGCCCACCTTACCAGATTTCATATTATTGATACTAAAATGTGTGGGCTGAATATTGGTGATTTAAATCATATCATTCTGTCCTGTCCTCCGTATAACCACTCCATGTTATTCGATCATCCTCATCCTTCTTCCAATATCCCGTTACCTACATCTGTTCCTGTTCTGCTTTCATCTTTAAATCATAAAATATATAAAAAGTTATTTTTATTTCTTACTGTAAATAATATAAAATTATAAGTACATATGTATAATAAGTGTATATTAATTACTGTTCCTTTCCATAATGTAGTATTTTGTATAAAACTATCTCTAGTTTTATAATCTGATGATCCTATCCTTTGTTTGATGTAAAATTATTTTTTTTTACTATTCCGTTTCCTTACGTTTGTCTGTGGCAATACACTACTATTAAAAAAAAAGCTTTGCATAAATCTGTTTTATTATCTCTCATAAGCAAGTGCTTCCTAAGCTCTTAATATAGCTACTACAAAACATTCATTCATGCGTGTTGAGAACAAAATAAAGAATTACATATATTCAAACTGTTATTTACACACTTTTTGGGACAATTGTCACAAACAACACTGCTTAGAATCAAGATAAAAAGTTCAACACCATTTATCATAACGAGGATACCCGCGCCCTGACATGAGTGCTATCATTCTTTACGTTACAATTTAATATTCTATCTAAGGTTCATAATTACGAAAAAGGATGGATGGAAAAAAATGGACACCGCGGCGTAATGTAGGCACTAGACAGGTTTTAAAATAAAGAACTTAACAACTTAAAACCTGCGCTAGAATAGGCAAACGTATGTTAAATTATGTTTGTGCTATATTTCACGATATTCTTTTGCGTAAAAATTATATAATTTTGACTGGTTTTATTCAACGTAGATTGCCAATAGTTTCATCCGGGCTAGAATCCCTCAATGGTTACCATATTTTTTCTATAAAAAAATATCCATTGGATATCCGTTGTTAAAAAAGGATTTATCACATATTTAGGTTTAGTTCTTATAAGTATTAAGTGGTATAGAAAAAGCTGTAAGGAAATTAAACGTTTGAAGTGAGAATATATAAAATAGTACTTTTACCATACTACTTTGTAACAAATACTGATATCAAAGACAATTAAAGTGTTAAAAATCATCATCATTACCATCATTAATGGTTATACAGCCTCTTGAGGGCCTTAGCCTCCTCAAGTACACTCCGCCATCGCAATCTATCCAAGGCTTCCCGTTTCCAATTGTTAAGAGGTCCTTCACCACTCCATCCCAGCAACGTAACCTCGGTGTACCGGGTTTTCTCTTGCTACAGGTTGTGAGTTCAGTTCAGAGGACCTTCGGGTTCTGTCGTTCGCCATTCGGTGCACATGTCCCAGCCACTTGAGCCTGTTGCACTATATGAATGTTATAAAGTTCCTCATTTTAGCAAATACGCCAAACCACGTCGTCGCAAACAGAACCAAAGATTCTTCGAAGAATCTTCCGCTCGAAAATTAAGAGTGAGGTCTCGTCTTTCATGCTAAGGGGCCAGGTTTCAGAACCATAAGTGAGCACTGGTCGCAGAAGAGATTTTTACAGAACAAGCTTGGTATTCTTCCTAAGAAGTCGTCATCGGAAATATCTACAAAGGCCAATGTAGTAGCGATATGCCATCATGATGCGTCTACTGATCTCTCGGCTGGGATTTTTATCACTAGTCACCATTGAGCCTAAGAAAACAAACTCCACACATTGTTCAAAGCTTACGTCGTCCACGACAAAGAGATTTCTAATTCCTAATGGTGTTGTCGTCATATACATTGTTTTATCCATATTTACCGACAAGCCCATAGAACTGGCTGCTTTTCGGAGGCTCGTAAAACATTTAGCTAATTGGTTTTTTTTACGTGTGACTAGATCCAGGTCGTTTGCGTACCTCAGTATTTGGGTGGACTTTATAAAATGGAAAATATAGTACCTCTAACTTCTAGTCGGCATCACTAATGCTTTTCTCCAACGCTATGTTGAACAGTAGGCATGCAAGCGCGTCACCCTGTCTAAGGCCGTTTTATACGTGGTAAATGCGGGGGAGATGTCACTTTGTATCTTTCAGCCGTTGGTAAGAAGTCGTCGTCTCTCCGATTAGAGTCAAGTGTCGAATCATCTTGTTCAGGTGTAATATTTGCATTGGTAGAAGTTCCATTTAGCAGTTCATTGAAGTGTACGTCCCATCTATTCAGTATACCATCGAGATCATTTACAATTTCACCTTCTTTATTATGGCACGCAGTTGTCCTAGGTTTGAATTCTGTTCTCCCAAAGTTCACTTTATTGTAGAAAAATCGAAGGTCCTTTGTTTTGTGCAGACGTTCTATGTCGCTTACCTCTCGCTCGTCACATTCCCGTTTTTTTCCCTATAGATCTTTTTCTCTTCCTTTCTGGCCTGTCTATAACGGGCTCTATTATTTCGATAGTTCGTCTGTATCGCCTTAAGACCATTAATTATCATATAAAATAAATGTACCGAAATTCTGGCTTTACGGGGATGGCGTCACTGATAAATAGAAATCGCAGTTATACAAAACATCTACTTACTCAATAAAAAGCTCTCGAAATATAGTTTTTAATCCGCCCAAAAATATTTATTTATCTATGCGACTGAGGCGCAAACTAACTGCTGTGGTCACTGGCAGAATGACCAGCTCTGTGAAACATTCTACTCCTGAGCCAAAACTTTATTTATTTACAGTTCATCTATTTTATTGGATAGTATAGATAGATATTTAGTGGAATATGTCGTCAGGGAATCTGACATGTGATAGGTTTTGTCCATGGGTTTTAATTCCTTCGCTGTGCCAATACAGATTTCGAATTTATCCCCTCGAGAACTGCCGGAATAAGTCCAGGAGACAATGGATTATCATGTTTAAACCTCGACCTATTTTGATTACTTCTTGTTCTTTGCTCCTTCCTAGTTATATTTTTACAGTACTATTTACGTAGATATTTCTAATTATTTTAATGTATTTATGCTATAAGCCTTGTGATTTAAGTCTTTTCCATATTTTCCCGTGCTAAATTGTATCAAAGGCTTTGCTAACAACAATACAACAATATTATTTATTATTTATTCGAGGCGAGGCGACTCCTACAGCTTGTGCTTTTGCTTGATTCTTATTATAATTTCCTTATTTTACGCCACAATGACTTTAGAAAAACGTTATATATATATTTTGGCATCAGGCTAATACGCCTGTAATTTGCAATTTCACTTTTATCACACTAAATAGGTTGGTGTTGGTAGATAAAACAAACCAGTTTGTAATTTTCAGCCGTAGGAAATCAATCAATCCCTACCTACATGCTACTAGATGGCGTTTTATATATATTGAAGTGAAACTTCTTTATCGGTGTTTGAAAAAATTTACCGTCAAACTTTTCGGTTACGCGTAACATTTTTCGGTTACGCGCCATCTTTTTCTTGTCTTTACCACGGTTGATTCTAAGTGATTCGAAGCTATTAATAACACACATATATAAATAACGATAACTCTATTACAATTTATGAAATTCTGTAATAATCTTAGTAGTAATAAGGTAAACTAAAATAATTGTATTATTTGTATTCATGTCTATGATAATAAAAGCCTTTTGTTAAACTTTATCTAATTTAACTTTAACCAATTTCTGTAAAGTTGCATATGCAGATAATTTTTCGAAAAATAAGATCATAAAGAAGTTTGACTTCTTACGTGTGTACGTATATGCACAAATTTTCTTATAGTAAGATACTCTTAAATAGCAGACAAGGGGAACTTATTTATTAATCTTTAGTATGTATACTAAAGTGATGTGTCGCCATACACACATATACGCCATACACACGTATAGCAAAAGAAAAATCAGCGCGTTTTTGTTTCCAACGTGTTCGTTCGGGAAATTTCGATTTGTAGGACGTAGATAGACCGTAGACGACCGGAGACCAAGCTTTATAACAAAGAATTCAAGTCTATTGCGGAAGCGGATCCATCGCATACTACATTTTAGTACCTCACGAATTGAGTGAAGCAAATCGACTAACGCGCCTCGACTGCTCCGTTACATTACTCAACCGGCACAATAATGAAGGGATTTTAAATCGAATCATTACCTGTGATGAAAATTGAACTTTTTTAAATCTGGGCAGACGATTACGGCAGATGTCTATTGTCAGCAAATGCAAATCATGATGGAAAAGTTAGCTGCTAAACAATCAAGACTGGTTAATCGCTCTAGGCCACTGCTGTTTACGACAAAGCTAGACCACACAATGCACAGCAGTTGCTACCAAATAAGAGGAGCTTCAATTGGAATGTCTAAGACATCCACCGTACTCGCTTTGCTCCAACAGATTACCATTTTTTTCGATATTTGGATAACTTCTTGCAACTCTGAAGTCAAAACCGCCTTTCAAGATTTTATTAATTACCGTCGGAATGGTTTTATTAGTAAAGGGATAATTGAAACTGCCTATAAGGTGGCAAAAGTGTAAAGATAGTGAAGCTACACATACTTTGTTTAATTAAATTGAGTTTTTATGTTTTACACATAAAATTAAAACACTTTCAACATCAATTTGTTTAATCATTTGAGTTAATATTACATAGGAATTATGTACGACACAAAATGGTTAAATACATAACGGGGTAAGCAAAAGACGGAGTGAAAACTCTTTAAATTACTTGAGCATTATATATCCTTAATTCTACATAATAAAGTTTTATAAATACAAATTTACGTATAACACTATAAATATTAATTTACACTTTTTAATAATAAATGTAGTATTCTTCAAATTCTTTAACTTTAAGAATATATAGAGATGTGATAATTTGTAAGTACAAATTAGTACAAACCGCAATCCCAAAAACTCAGCGATATAATTTTCTTGTAATAACACATTGTGCGTTTTAATTGTTACTATATACCTCTGAATAAATTATTCCATTACTAAGAATGTATTATTTAGCAGTGAACATATCCAACAATACGGATGAAACACTTTTAAACACTACCTATAATTATGATGGTATACAGCATACAATTCTTATCCTACGCAAGGGCATATTAAAATTTATATTTAATAATATTTTTCACTCCGTCCTGGCTCAGGGCTCATCCCCATTAGTATTTATTGATGAAACTGTACAACATATTTACAACATCACTATGCGTCTTTTCCTTTAATATATACACAAAATATACAAGAATTTTTACAATAACTTTAAACAATGATAGGTTTTCGTTCACGTATCCTACAAGAACAACTTTTCTTTCTTAAAATAATATTGTTTTTAATACATACGTCAGTTAAAGATTTTGACGTGGTTCGTTGCTATAAGGACTCGGATCTATCGTTTGATTTTAATTTATTTTCTGAATCGCAATTAGCAATTTTTACGTTTGATTTCTTCTTATCTTCTTTTTCGTCGGCTTTCAGTAAAACAGTTTGTCCGTTTGTTAGTTTGTTGAAGTCGGCTGCAGCCGTCTGTGTTTCTTTATTAGCACAAGGTGGCTCTGTAATTAAGATCTATGTTAATTTATATATGAAAACATAATGTATCTATATAAGCAACAATGTACAATTAAGAACGTCTATTAAAAAAAATTAAATGTTTCTAAATTTACATTTACAGCCAGTTCCCAATTTACATGGATTTACAGAAATAGACTTGGGTTAAGTTTTTTATTATTTTTATTTTACTGGCAGGAGACTCATCTAATGTTAAGTGATACCGCTGTCTTAAGATCACAATGCTAAAAGGCTCGCAAGTGCGTTGCAGTGTGTTTAAGAATTGTAACGCGCTTTTATTGAAAGTATAAGTAAGTCGTATCGTATATGATTTGTAATGCATTAAGTTTGAAACCAAATCATTTTCATCGGAAGCATGGTCACGTATCTTCTGTTCCGTATCTAATCAAATATTTGACGGTTGTATATTTTACGGTACAGCTACAGTTTGTTTAAAAGTGTGATTAATAACGCTTAACCTCATTACGGAGAGCGTAAACTCACTTTTAACGGCCGGATGGGGAAGGGCGGCCATCGGCTTCCGGCTGTAGCGCACCGGCATGATGCTCTGACGTACGTTTCTTTCCGGTCGTATGAGGATTATGTACAACTGAAATGTTAAAGGGAACGTTATTTAAAAATGTTATATAGAATTAACCCAATGGCGCTACATATGGGTCTTGGTCTAAATTGGAGCTGTTTCTTTGATCTCTTTTCTTTTATAGATGAAATTATTCTGATCTTGTTATATAGCATCTATTTTAATCTGTCAAACTAGTTTTCTCCATTAAGTGTAGTAGTATAAGTTCTGGGTGGAGACTCTAGGCTGACAATGCTGAAATGCGCCACATTTAGTTTAAAATTCAAGCAGATATCGTATTTTTGACATTCTGGATACAATATAATGATATGACATTGCGTGCGTATTTAACAACATCATTATAAAATCCAAATATATCTTAATTGGCCGCAAATGTGAATTTCGTGTATGAAAACGGAAGACCTAAAATTCATTAGTGAAAACACTAATTTCATTGGCATTGACATAACATAAGATATGTAACATTAAATATAATATCTACGATAATAATATGTCAAAACTTTATTGAATTGAATATTATATACGCTAGTGACAAATAATGTTGCGGGACAAATTTTCCGTTATTATGTATAAAATTAAATAAATAAAAGTCCTCAATAGATTTAAATAGGAGTGTTAACATTTCGTAATATGAATACTTACTTTCGGAGAAAACAAGCAGATGAGAGTAACACTAGCACTCAGAGATATGGTGACCGCCATGCTCGTGATGCGCAGTGGCACGTGACTCGCAGTACCAAAGTATAGTGGCACAAATGCCAGCCAGATCACACAGGTGGTATACATGGTAAAACCTAAAACATAAAATAAACTTATGTATTGATCTGCAACTCAAAAAGTTTGAGAACAACTTTTAACTAATTTTAATCCATAACGAAAATTTATTAGAGAGGTGGATTACAATTCTCCTAAGCAGCTCCCTGAACCAGATGGTTCGTTTGCCTTGAAACAAAACTTGAGTGTTGCCTATTATATGTACGCACATTATTTATAATACCTATAGCATATAACATTATTTTTTAACACCACCAAGAGCGTATATATCTAAGGCTACCAAATTTTATTATCGATTAGTAAAATTGGTTGTTTATTATCTATCTTGTTCGGCTCATTCGGGAGAACTGAGTACCAAAGGGTTAAGCAAGATAAGTTTTGTTTACATAAATATTTACACCCAGGCGTTAATAGCATGAAAACATCTTAATCTCACGCCACAGAGGGTAGTAGAAAATAATTAGACACTAGTCCCTCGTAAAAGCGACGTAAGTACTAACGCTGTCGAGCCCACCCTTACAGATTATTGGACTTCTAAAAGTCAAAAGCTCAGAGAGGTCGTTTAAGAAAATCTTTTCGGCCAGTATTCCGTAAGTCGAACGTTTATTGGTTAACTGTTTGAGAGAACAATTTCATACGTTTAATACTATTGGTTTATTTATCGTTTAGAAAAACTTTTTTCAAACACAAACAGGATACATTTAGTTCCAGTTAGGATAATTTATTTAGCAAGTTTTAGGCTTCACTCTGCGTCTCTCATCCCAGCTCATATATAAAGGAAAACATTTCACGGCACGCTTTAGACCTATCGAAATTTAAAGTCGAAACATGATCAGCAGCTACATCGTAACATCACGATAGTAATCTAAATGTTCATGAAGAGATGAAGACATCTGAGATCTGAGTGTTTTTAATTTTGCTCGTCTACTTTGTTACTTGTTGTAAGCTTTTAACACCGAATAAACCAATACATTCGCAAATGTACAATTTATACTCAAGAATATTTGCTCTGATTATTTAATAAAGTGCTACGTAATGTAATAATATAATTGGAATAATCCCACACGCTTAACCGTTAGGTGTACACTGCGTTGATATTATTATGCGGTCAACAACTAGTGTTAGTTTTTAGAATTCGTTCTTTTGACCACCTATTCTACAGATGACTCCTCAAACATTCGCTTTTACATTTTACATGTCAATGTAGTCTAAGCCATCGATAAATGACCGGAAAAATCTTGTAAGACTCGATCTTTTTATTGTTAAGCTTTGAAAACAATCGACCTAACATCGCATCTTATCGACTTTTAACTACGCGAACTTTAAAGCATTCACGATAAAACACTCGCGGTGTTATTTAAAAGTATCGAATTTACTTAAATATTCACAGGAATTAGAATTGAGCACTGGAGGAGTTTTGCTAAACAGAGATACATACGCATATATTATAATGTTCCCATTTTAAGGTATAGTAAAAATATATTAATGTCTACATAGTATTAATAAGATATAAATCCAATATGTCTGCGATTTCGGTAAAAATAAGATTCGAGTAGGTGACGTAGTATGTACAATCGTATTGTTTAGATTTTTCATTAAATAAAGAATACAATACATTACTACGAGGAAAGAGTGTCGTTCATTTTAAGGTGTTATGTTAGGTACATATTACAAGGTAACAATGCCAAATTACGTCCGTTTTTAGTCACGTATTTTGAAAGGTAAATACACTCTTATCTAGTCTAAATATTTGTCAAACCATATTCCTCTATAATCATTGTAACTTGAAAAAAGCTCTGGAATTAAAATCTCATTATGTACACGTATTACAATTTTACGCCGTGATTATAAATGTTACTATATATCAATAATTTAAAAAAAAATCATAACGAACAAATATCTGTTTTTTATAGGTACAGAAGTCTGTACCGTGGAGGCGCCACATATTTAATGTGTTTTTATATACGTCTGTAAATAATATAGTTTTCAACTGTTTTCTCGTTATAAATCACTTTGAAAATCAAAGCGGCGGTAATCCATTGACAAAGTCGGGGCCGCAAATAAATCAATTTCTTGCTTGATACTGAATATTTTTGACAAGATTAATGACCAAAGGTAGATATTAATCGTTTACACGTAACAAAATTCATAACGGTTACGCATAACAGCATTATTTATAGCGTTTGTGTATGTCGGATTGTGTGTTTTCATTTTAATTGTCATGAATACAAATATATTTGTATATTAAAACGTCGAAGAATCAGTTCGATTTTCAATAAGTTGTTGTTGGCCAATATCTTAAAATTGACATTTAAAATGTCAGAAGTCATTCTTAGCGCTAAGTCTCGACTCTGAATTTAATCGGGTGTTGATAAAATAATTGTTGATCTGTGTGATCCGATTTCTTAAGAGCATAAAAAACTACCTGAATTGTGTTTTGCACTTAGGTTTAAAAATAAATAAATAACTAAATTTGTGGCGCTACAAAGTTTTTGGGTTTGGGCCCAGATTTTTGTATTCGTTTTATTTGTCAATCTAATAGGCAAGCAGGTGATCAGCTTCCTGTGCCTGACACACGCCGTCGACTGTTTGGTTCTAAGGCAAGCCGATTTCCTCACGAAGTTTTCCTTCACCGTTCGAGCCAATGTTAAATTCGCACATAAAAAGAAAGACCATTGGTCCACAGCCGGGGATCGAACTTACGACCTCAGGGATCGGAGTCCCTCGCAGATGCCACCAGAGCCACTAACTATGTTTAAAGAGAAAACTTGAAACATGAAAAATCGTAATATAACGTTAATACAATATTGTCGCGTCGTCCGATATACATTTAAATCTCCATCAAAAACCTTTGTAGGATTTTATGTGGGTTTAGGGTTTAAGCTTTAAAGTAACTAGTTTGACCATAAGTTCTGTTACAAATTAAAATACATATTTTTCAACTTTTTAATAATTTTGAATTTGGAACAAGTATTTTATTTTAAAAACTTCTTTCATTTTTGCAAAAGATCGGGGCGGCTGCGTGTCATTAGAACTACAAAGGCTGTTAATGCTGTTAAAGCGAGAAATGAAGATTCCCGCCAGCACTCTCTCGCGTATTATCAAGTTTTAAACAAGATCTCATCGGTGCTTGTCCTCGATATACAGGACATGCCCTATATCAATCTTTACAATTAAAGATACGCACAGAAATATCCTCTTTACCGATGAAAAAACTTTAGCCCCCAGAATCATTCAATACCAATCATGGTCACGGACGGCAGCAAGAGTGACAAAGAGGACGATAGCTTTAGTTTTTTCGACTTTATTTCGGCCCCGTTTTTCCAACAGGAAAAAGCGGCGCCGAAATAAAGTCGAAAAAACTAAAGCTATCGTCCTACTGCACCGTCTTCCAAGCGGAGGCGCTTGCTTTAGGAGTGGCTACAAAGGACGTGCAAATAGGAAACGACAAAACTTGTGCAATCTACTCGGATTCCAGATCGGTGCTACAGGCGGTAGTCAGCGGAAATTCATGGCACCCTCTTATCGTGGAGATAAGGCGCAACCTCAGAAGAGCAAACGAAAGCAACAAGAAAGTAAAACTTTACTGGATAAAAGCTCACTGTGGTCTCGCCGGGAATGAAAGAGCGGACGACCTAGCCAGAAACGCAGCAAACCATCTGAAGGCCAAACCAGAGTATGCAAGATGTCCGACATCCTATATTAAAAGGATCATTCGCGCAGACACAATCAAAAAGTGGCAGCAAAGGTACGCGGATAGTGAGCAGGGGTTGGTGACCAGGGTATTTCTACCGGACATAAAATTAGCATACAAATTCGTTAGACAAAGAAGACCAAACAGAAACCTAGTGTATATCATGACGGGCCACGGCCCCTTTGCTAGTTATCTAAACAGATTTAATTTAAAGCGAGACCCGTCATGTCCGTGTGACAACACCACGCCGGAAACGTCCTTGCACTGTCTGCTTAGCTGCCCAATGTTTGGGGTCGCGAGGCACGAGGTGGGGGAGAAGACTGGAATCTCATTAGTAGAAAACCAGCTCCCACAGTTCGTGTCCCGCGACGACTTACGGACACACCTTGAGGAGCTTTGTAATAGAATCATACAAAGTGTTCGCAGACGGAACAAGGACTGTAACACGCCAGTACATTCGACGGAAGGCGACGTCGGGGGGACGGGGCTTTCCCATGGATAATAACCGATTATCAAAGGAAATGCCCGCACCACTCGGCGTCGTGTCCAGATACAGCGTACGGTTGTCACACGTCACCTATATAAAAAAGTAAAAATGTAAAGATATAAATAATTGATGAATATAAGTATGCAATGTACAAAATAGATAAGGAACAAAAATGTAACTAAAATAGTTTTTGGAAATAAAAATAAATTACTACGTGTTTTAATCTAGCTGGACATTCCACGGCCCGGGGATAAACTTCGCCCGGGGAGTAGGCTGAGTAGGAAAAAAAAAAAATACCAATCATGGTATTTAATGGCAAAATGTGAAAATATAATTAAAGAACCGCGTTTAAAATTAATGACAGTTGACATAGCCACAGAGCATAGCACATTTATATTTTATTTGTAACCAAAAGTTATGTATAAGTTTTCTGAGTAAAAACTTAACAAAGTTATCTCAGAATCTACGGTACGTTTTAGCAAAGAAGTTAACACATCCGTTTTCAATTATTGTAACATCACGATAGTAATCTAATATTAACGATATTTGGTTCAGAAGTGCTTTCTGACAGAAATTTCGTTATAGATAAATAAGACCCTGCGTTTGGCCGAATTTTGATGAAATCTATTTTAATTTCTTTATGGTACTTATTGATATATATTATATTATGGTAAACGTGCCTTTTGATATCAATACCATGGTTTCGTTGATAGGGCACGGCTAGTTAATCAATTTGCCGTGTAGACATTTGACGATCAACTCAAGTCAGATTAGCAGCAAATTATATCCATAATCCGCCGCTTATTTGCTTACTAATTGGATTAGATAAACACTTAACCACAATCCTTAATTACAATTCAATTATGTATTACGATATCACAGACACAAGTAAAACGATGACAAATATTAATTTTCAATTATTGTTTCCAATTCCAATCCAAGGAAATAATATCTTTGACAATATTAGATATATTGTCAAAAGATATTATTTCCTTAGTCGATAATTTATGTTTACTAAACAACAAATTTAGATCATTCTACATCGCATTAACTTGTTTGTTTAATATATGATTAGTTAAGACTAATAATAAAATATTAGATGACACGAGAAAGAAAAGTTAATAGCAATCAAATTTAACCCAGGCTTTTGTTCTAGAATAAAATTATTTGGAAAATTAGTTTGCTAGTTCTAGAAATTACTTCCCGATTACTTGTTTATGACTATAATTTTGTTACGTGAGTGTAAAACATTCAGAAACATTAATCGATACAAACGTGAACTTTGAGTTAAAGGTATTTCTCTAAAATCATTGCTAAGAAAGCCCTCTAAACGTCGAGTTATCTAATGTAATAAATTTACATTTATGTCCATAAAATAAATTTATTTACTCAAGTGATTTTATTAAAATATTATAGACGACACGGCTAAATAATTCTATCAAAAAATAATATAAATTTGAATAGATAAAGGTGTGCAAATGCTGTCTATGAGACGTATGTAAAAGTTAACAAAGGAACTGCGAATTGATATCAGGTTTTAGCGAGATTAAAAATGAACGAATTTTCAGTAAAACTGGATGTAACAAAGGGTACTCGTATTAAACAATGGGAGAGGTGTGAGTCAGCCCTGTGAAAATATTTCAACAAATAAAAACTAACAGTCCACGATGAAAATGATTACGTTAACTACATCTCTTTGTACAAAGAGTTGTAG
Source organism: Pieris brassicae (assembly GCF_905147105.1). Lineage (NCBI taxonomy): Eukaryota > Metazoa > Arthropoda > Insecta > Lepidoptera > Pieridae > Pieris > Pieris brassicae. Next base: position 5,669,106 of record NC_059669.1, read on the forward strand.
TTTCATATTTTATCTTTTAACAGCCTCAATTTTCAACGCTTTATCGACTCTATTTATTACACACATCGGGCCTTTCACGAGCTATTATACGAAAAATACAATATGTTCTGTGATACAATCATTTATATGGACAAGTATCACGTATAAAATAATAATTTTAAGCGCTTAATTCTGAATTACAAGTTTGAGGCGCACAGTGCATTCGTTACAAATTAGAATTAATTTTAAATCAAAGGTTTTTCATTTGCAACGAAATAGACTAACAGAATTTCCAGTTACCGTAGCACGTTTTTAACTTTACTTTCTTTATTTTAGTTCATCTTGTATCATCTTGGTAAGCATTTGAGATTTGCAGCTGTCGATGCCCTATGGTGGCTTTAGTCGTTATTGCTACACTTCAGCGTTTTACAGGTGGTCTAAGACGATCATAGGCTAACAACCAATGTTTATTATAGACTTTGATTTTTGAATTTAGTTGCGAGAGCGATACAACGATTAAAGAGGTCATATAATTTTGTCATACCATTATAATGTAGTACGAATTATCTTTAGCCTCAAACTAGGCGTCAGTTTCCGCGATTACCTATATCAGTGCCAAATTTATGTCCAGCGAGCATTCTGATTTATTACCATTAGCTTCAAACACTGCTCAGAATCATCAATTCGTTGTTTTTGATCGATTGTGAGCTCGCTTTGAACAGAGCTTTCGTATATCCAAATATTCAACTAGGATATGTCAAGCACATTCCTTCGATATCTTCAGGTATGTTATTCAAATTCACTTTCCAGTTATCCAAAATTATTTCGTGGTTGAAGTTTTCGTCGGTTCTTTGGGGCGTCCATTGCGTGTATCGTTATTTCTCTTCGTTTAAACTTAAACCAAATACTCCAGCAACCACTGGATTTATTAAATACTAGCAATGCCATCTAAATGTCCACCCCACCGATTATGTCACCACACGTCTAGGAAATTTATGAATTACTATTCAAAAGTCGTATTTTTTTCTATTTATCTTGTGGTGGCATTAAAGTTATAAAAAAACATTTTAATAGATGTCACATGTATAATTTAAAGAGCCTGTATTTTCTGCGTAATTTAGTTTCTTGATCAACTATGCACTCAGCTTATAATCGTCAGGGAAATAGTTTAAAATCATAGTACACAAGTAAAAGTTTAGCTTACTCAAGTGTAAGAGTACTATTATTTCATTGAGTTTTTCATTACTTACCAATATGTTTGCTCTCGTTGAATGCCTCGGGGATCTTCCTAGTCAGCACTGCATACACCGTACACACGAGGATAAGCACGATAGGGTAGAAGAAGGCGATCATGTATGATGCATCCACATATGAGTCACATACCAGCATATTGTCTTCCCGTGTTGGGTAGTGATACATCGCTCGGGCCGGAGCTACTATCATCCATACAACCACGATCAGAACCTAAAAAATAAAGAATTTTGTCTCAATAACGTGGTAGAACAATAGATTTCTTCTTGAGGCTTAAACTCTCTCAGATCAAAACTGAACTAAAACGTTATGAGGGTAGAAACAATTTACAATTTAAGCTAATACATCATCGAGACAACATCGTTAAAACATCGTTTCGAGATATTATTTTAATCAAACCATGAATAATCTCATCGCGACCGCATTACTTGAGTATTAATTTTCTTATAGATAATATTTGGAAGTCCTTACGGGCCATACACATATAAATAGAGGATACATATAGTATATAAAATTGGTTGATAATTATAGTTCATGAAAAAATAAATATCAAAGTGCGGCTAGATTAGGTTCATTTTCTCGTGTAACAAGAGTTTTTTGAATTGAGGATTTGCCGCCAATTCATAAAAGCAGATGATAAATGAATGCAATATACTACGTTAGGTTACCAAAGAGTTCTAAAATTGAAATTCAAAAACAGTTTGCAATGTTTCTAACTGGCCACTTCTAAACATTTTCAGTGTTACCCAAGTACATATTTTTAAACGTTTCAAGGCTGTAATTTGTGGTAATTTTTTTAGTTTTACTTCCACTGTGATCTCGCCTATTTAAGCTTTTAAACACTTATAGTTAACAATAAAATCCTAGTTTTTTACTTAATTTAAAGTTCACTCAGTCTATAAGGAACTGTCTTATTAACCTAGTCTATACAAAAGCTTAATAAAAGTAACGAACATCATTCCTAACTGCTCATAAACGAGATAAGGCCCTCGAGCGTGTTACTAGAGATAACTGAACCGCAAAACTAATTTAAAGATATAATGGCAGTTTGTCTATCTCGTTAAAAGCCTATTTTATAGCGCCGTAAACTAATCTAAATATTAGCCATTTATGGCAATATTCGTTTAGTTGTTTTAGTTCGTCGTCACGGGCGGTAAAATTTTAAATATCAAAACACATAATTAGTTAGTTACCCACAACCCAGGAACTCCCTAGTGTGTGGAATAGCGATAGATAACATAGTATAATAATATTAGTCACGAATAAAGTTTTATTATTATTTAAAGCATTTTTACTGCGGATGAACGCCGACAAAAGAGTTTTGGGTTGCTAAACAAAAGTCAATCTGTGGTTTATAATATAATTCAAAATTATTTTAATTCAAGACAATATTTAAAATAGATCTCATAATAATGGAATTGGGTATGTAAGTCTATACAATTAAACAAACGTACGTTCCATTGATATGTTAAAGTAACAATTTAAACGGATTTTCAGAAAGTTTCTTTTTCGGGTAAATTAGAGCAATAAATTAATTCAGGTTTGCTATTATATATATTTATAAGGTTTAATAAACTTTAAACTTTTTCTCACATTTGGATCGTCACCCGAAAAATCATGTTAAAATTCAGATAATGAACAAAATGCGAAAAAGGATTAAGAGAATAATTATTCACTGTTAAAAAAGAAGTCTCAAAACCCTTTTAAAGCTGGTTCTAACAAATTATGGGTAAGTCAGAACCCGTATTTTAAACAAAGAAAGATTAATTATTTTTAAGCGAAGATTGATGAGAAATCGATTAGAGAACCAACGGGTAGGTAACGTAGAAGTTAGGGTAGACGCTTTATTTAATTTATTGCTGTTTCTTAATTGATTGGAATGGTTACCGGATATGTGTTTTCCAAAAAAAATTGAATTAAGTTAAAAAATGCTAACATTATCGGAACTTCTGATCTGATCTATAATCTCTGACCAGCCTCTTTTAACTCGGTTCTAATGTCTGAGACCAGCAATAATAATATTGAATTAATTTTAAGATATAATTCTAATTTGGATTTATCGCGACATCCAAAATACTATTTTGTTCAGGAATTAACATTATTAGCCAAGCTATTCAGAAATTATAGAAACAGAGATATAAGGATTGACAAATTGTGTTAAATTAATCTGTGAACGTAGACACGCCACAATGTTCGATTTTGGCGCGAAACCAAGATGTGACAACAGACTTAAGTCATAATGGTTTCGCTTGAGTTTAAAATAACATTATAACCACATCTTGTTCAGTTTTACTGCTTGCTTAAGTAACTAACTTTGTATCATTTAAGATTTAATTACCTGTATAGATACAAGAGCAGTGCATATAGCAAGTTGAGAGCTGGGAGAGATCAGGATAGGTCTTTTCGCTGAGTGTTTACTTGCGTTAAATATTCGGGATATTCTGTTAGTTTTCGTCAGAAGTGCTGCGTATACTACGGTGAAGCAAAAACCAGTGCCGAATCTGAAACAGATTTACTATTACTATATGTACCACTTATATATAATTAACGGATTAACCGCCCTGCAGCTTTAGGAACGGTATGTATGGTAATGTCAGCTTGTTAGTAATATTATTATTATTTTTATTCTATTTGCAAAGCAAGCATTGCGTGCTTGACAAATCTTCAAGACAATTATACAATAAACATCAACAACCTCTATATTTAAATAGTTAAAAAACAAATACACAGAGTAAAAATGCTAAGGGCTCATCATTTAAGCGGTGACAATATGAAAATAATAAGAACCATAACTGGGCTAACATATGATTTTGTAATAGTAAATATAGCGAGTTTTCATATTTTGCCGAATCCGAAAGGGTGATGAGAACTTGGAGAAACTAATCGTGGTTGGTAACACAGAAGGTAAAAGATCACGTGGCCTTTTACCAACCGATCGACCGATCAAGTGAAAGACTCTTCGTCTTTAAAACTGTACACATAAGAGACGCGCTGAACCGAAACCGGTGGGAATAGATAGTCTGCTCCAGGCGCTTTCTTGCTGATCACGACGCTCAGACATGAGCTTCCGGTTAAGGAGAGTCCGAAGGTGACGTGCAATTGGCATAATAATTAAAATGCCGTGAAAATAATAAAAAAATGGTACTATAATTAATAAGACAATTTGATATGCTAGGTATATTGCCAATAATGCATTATTATGTATATTGTATGAAATATTTTTAACTTTAAATTTTCGATCAACCTACTTAGGAAAACTAACACAAACTATTTTCATAGAACATGAATAGGTCTTTATTAATAATTCTCATCCGAATGGATTCTATTCATTGAAACACAGTTGTCACTGAAGTTAATGTACGAATGAGCTCTTTATATTCTTCAATAGAATCACGTGAAATAGTTTGTCTTTGTATGTATTCGTTATAATATATATAAAACACGTTGTGTACGGTACATAGTTTATAGTAAAACCACAAATTTCTTGGTTGTATTTTTCACGCGCGGTTTTAATGGCCTTTAAAATTACGGTGATATTTACAGTCGAGACATAGCGCTAAGTACAACTCCCGTATATCAAAACGTATTGGATTTAGGCTAAAGTGGTGATCAGAAACGATTTTAACATATATAAGATACATATACGTAATGACATACCGTTGTATAGAACAAAGTATATCCGTGGGTCGAAAGACCAGAGCGAAGGTGACCAAGTAGCACATGAGGATTCCAGCAAGCAGAACGTATGATAGCTCCCTCCCACTCGCACGAACAACTGGAGTTGAACTATGCCGGACCCAAACACCGCAAACAAACCTGCGAAAATTAACCAGTAGGAATGAGATAATTTTCAATTACCGTACGTCTTTTGTCACGCTTGTTTGTAAATTGACACAAGAATGAGACACGTTCTATAGTTTATGGTGTGGATAATAAGAGGCACCTTCAACTATATATATATATTTGTTTAAAATGAAATATCACAGTATGTGGGTTACCACACTTCTGTAACTGCGTCATTGACAATTTTGGGAAACTAACAGACATTTTTCTCAATACAAGCACAATATTTTAAAGGGATTTTATTGATTTCACAGGAATCGATTGAAGCTCTATCCATGGCGGACCAATTAAATTAAATAAACTTATTGACTCAAATAATTGCCCAAATCAATTTTATAATTATTAAATATAAAAACGTACGTTATTTCAAAACAAGGATTTAAAAATAAAACATGCTTGTGTGTAACCAATTGATATTTTTAATTTATCCCGACTTTTGTCAATCCGTGACCATGCCTGCAAACTGTAAAGCTGTAAGTTGGTGGTTTTATTGCGATATAAGTATTATATTTATTTTAATTTGGATGGTTGGGCACCAGATAGAGGCCGGACGGAAGTAACATCTTGCCAGCTACGTTAAAGATTTTCGGGCTATTAATTGTAAACTTAGTTAATTTGTACCAAACGGCTATTTAACAGCTGAAAGGAATCTTATTCGCGATCATTAAAAAAAAATGGCACTAGTTCCCCTTAACAAAGACGTTGCGCGTGCGTGCGTCTCTGAAAATCTAATGTTCCCAGAGCGCTTTCCCAAATGCGACATAGAATGTTCTAGTCTTTAAATAAGCTGTAAATATCTAGACAAGCGGGCAGGCGGTTTGGCGAGGTGGGCAACCCTCAACACCAGGGGGGCTCGCGATTGCGTTGGCGGTCTTTTAAAACCAGGTTTTTACCTTTTTTAGAATTGGTACGCTCTTTTCTTGAATATTTAATAAATGTTAACATAAATAACATAAGCATTGCTGGTAATAACTGTTAAGATGGTTTTTAATAAATAAAGTACAAAAGTATATTTATATACCGTTACCAGTTCAGAATAAAATCATTTTAGATCACTCATTTATGAATGAACTTAGAGAGCCTTCAAAATGAAAATATCAATTTCTAAAGATTACAAAATAATATTTACTCTTCTTAATAAATTAATCCTAAATTTTAATTACTTGAGCCGGATTTCTAATTACGTAGAACTTAATCTGGTAGTTGATTGTTAACGTCAAACTCGACAAATTATTATTTCACGCTGCTGCCAACCTACACAGTAATCTATATTAAAAGTACCCTGTAACATCCAATAGTATAACGTTGAGTTTTTGTACCGCGTGATCCAAGGTCATATGGAAATTAAGGAAACTATGTTTATCCGTTCCGTTTTAAGACAAGTAGAGTTAATATGGTTTTAAGTTTAATTATAATATTAACGCTGTGCAATAATAAAAATAGAAATAAATAGCAATCATGATAACAACGACACCTCAATGAAACTGCTTTTTATTTACTTATAGACCATACGAGTTTTTCAAAAATGAAAAATAAATCAATGGCGCTACAACCTTGTAGATACAGATTTCTGTATCTGTTGGATGATCACTTGTTAATCTAATGGGCATGTAGTTGATTAGCCTTCTGATTAGACTTTTTGGGTCTAAGGCAAGCCGGTTTCCTCACGATGTTTTCCTTCACCGTTCGAACGAATGTTAAATGCGCACATAGATGAAAGCCTATTGGTTCACAGCCGGGAATCGAACCTACAACCTCAGGGATGAGAGTAGCTTTCACGCTGAAGCCACTAGGCCAACACTATATGAGTTCTTTAGTCGTGTACGACTTTTAAAAAGATTTATCATTCAAAAAAACACACACTAGCGTATATAATAATGATCTGAGAAATTTAAAATATTAAACAATTCTGATAGTTAACATTTAATAATCTTATTATGATGATATTACTATTATTTATAATAATGAAAATAATATTTTTAGAAATTGATTGTGGAAAAAGTGTAAATAGAATTGCAATAACACGGTTCGCTTGAAACAAAACATTGTAAATTTTTTATTCACGCGTACAGGATCTATAATAAATAGATTTTTTCTATCAAATGAATAGTACGATAAAAGTTATTTTTGGTATAAAAAGTTCTGGGCAAATTGGCAACGCCATTTGAAAACGTGCTTGTTAAAACTGAACAAAAATATATTCATGTGTTTTTAAATAAAACCCAGATAGTATTCAAGGTCTATAAATTAGTCCATGTGGATTTTTATTTACATACTTTTATTTTATTAAAAAAAATATGTACCAAATGAAATATTATAAAAAGGGACCTCCTTTTTTCTCTAGTGACATATTATGAAATATGAGAGAATACCAAAAAATAGTAATTAACGATTGTTATTTTCTAATTCATTTTTTTTTGTATGAGAGGCACCCTGACTTCTCGAGGCCAACACTACTCCTTTCTTTAATAAAATACACGACCGTATTAAGAACTACGAACAATGTAATTTTCGTTGAAATATGCATCTAATACAATCACGCTATAGGATTGTATTAGATGTTAGATGTTATATAGGACATAAATAAAACAGTTTATTGAAGCAGGCTGCAAATATTGGTCTACCATATAAATATCATACATTTACCGTTTGGTGGTGGTGGCGGCACAGACTAAAAGAAAATATTTCGTATTTAAAATTATAAGACTTGGGGAGCTGAAAAGACAATAAAAATGTATAATAGGCTTATTATGTTTCAATTTTTGATCTGTTATGTCCAGTAACCAGTCCATTCTAAATATATAGTACTTGTATATACTCACGCAGTCAATAAAATTCCGACTGAAGAAAAGGACATCGCACCAATGGCCCAGGCCGAGTCTGGTCGTAGATACACTTCCGGTATGGGTCTGCAGTTTGTCCTGGTGATGTCTGGGAGGGTCCCACGAGGACAGACCATACAGGCCGTCTCCACAAATGGTGATCGTATCTATGAAGAAAAGTTCAGTATAAATCTATGTCCCGATTTTTAAGGTTATTAACTATTTATTACTTATTTTATACAATTGTAGTTTAAAAATGTTATGGTATGTATATATCAATTATTTAAGATTCAAATAACATATTTGTAAAGTTTTTTTCTTCAAATAATTGCATATAATTTATATTACTTTTCTAATCATTTAAGCTAGCATTTAGAAAGTGTGAGAGAGATAATATGGTACACCTCATACTGAGTGCAGTTGAAGCAGTGCCAACAGCAGCTTTCTCCCTCCACGTACTGCTTGGCTTGCCCCAGCTCACACTCCGCACTACATACCGACTCAGGTGGTTTCCGCTCGCCCCATTTAAATTGGATCGCTGGAAATATATGTACACGTAAATTATAGATTCTGAAAATACATTTGAATCTAATAAACTTTTAAACACAAATATTTCAAATTTGTTAAATTCTTAAGGCAGATATATTTAAATTAATATAGTCAGATAAAAGACCCGCATTTTGTAGACAAATGTGGAAGCTTAATTTAGTCAAACATTGTGTGGAAATTTCATCCACACCAGGCGAGTATTTGCAGAATATTCACAAGCCGGAACCATGTGTAACAAAGTTTAGTTCAATTATACCATTTCCATCACACAGGATAAATAATTAGTGATAATTCGGGCATATACATATTAAATTATATCTATTGTCTTTGACATAGCTTTTACACGTTATAATACAAATAGCTTTAATCCGGTTAAAAATTTGTTTTCTTTGAATGTATATTAACTAATTAATATTCGGATCACTTTAGATATTTTTTTAGGACATGTGTGTGGAACATTACGATCTAGACTAACTTAAAAGAAATTAGTAATTTAGGTCTAACCCAATTTACTAATAAGGGTATTTAGCCGGAAACCCTGACACTTTTTTACTTTAAAGGGTTCCCAAATCTTACACATTATTTTTGTTATTCCAGCAGTATCAAAGGCAAAAATCTTAATGCCTGTGTATTTTATTAGGTTATTCTAGCATGTATATAGAGATTAATTTTTGTAATATATGTGTATCCAACTTTGTTTGTCTTCGGTATGGTACATACAGTTAGAAGTAGATTAAGCATGAGCCTTGCTATAGCACTATATTTCTTTAAGGTCCTTAGAGGTAGAGTAATTCCTATATGCATTTGGGAAAATAATTTCAATATTTTTAACTAACTCGCAAGAGGCCACCAAAATTCCTGAAGCGTGCGATCAATAATTAAAAACCTCTGTAAAGGGATTTGAGTGAAACTCAATTTGGGGAGTTACGTGAATCGTGACTGGAAAGCGTGGACGCTCTTTCAGGTGCCATCGATTGGGTTTAACGACTTAAATTATAACTTTATGCTCATCACGGGAATGGAAGTACAGTACAGTTACCCTATACTTTTTTTAATACATTCCTAAAATTTGTAATATATTTCCCTACCACGGTTGATTCGAAGAGATTCGAAGCCATTAATCACAAAAATATATAATAACGATAACAATGAAAGTAATAAATCTATTACAATGAAAGAAATTCTGTTATAATCTTAGTAATAATAATGTAAAATGAAATTATTATTTGTATTCATGTATATGATAATAAAAGCCTTATGTTAAATTTTATTTTATTTAACCAATTTCTGTAAAGTTGCATATATGTAGTAGATCATTTTCTGAAAAATAAGGTCATAAAGAAGTTTATTTTTTTATCTTTTGAGTATTAACGTATGTATTTATCTTGTATCAAAATATTAACGGTACAAATGATCACCTACTTTTGCATAATCATTTGTCAATAATTGTAAATACGTATACTTTGCTTTGTCAAGTAGATATTTTTGGGATCAACACTTTTAAAATACCTAATATGAAAGCAGCAAATGACCGTACAAGCAATTAATTCGCGCACATAAAAAACCCGTTGGCATATAGCCGAAGATTGAACGTAGAATCACCGTTCGGGGTTATAAAAGAATTTAATAATAGCTATAATAAGAACTATCTCAATTTATGGCCTATTTATTTCACGCTGTATTTTCTCACTTGTTCTCAACTCAACGATTTTTTTTTGATTGATCGAATGTTTGATTCGACAGTTCATAACTATGTGTGTACCATCAATATTCAGTTGTAGTTCACCATCGAGGTATTGTCCCACTTTCACCCAGTCGTAGACTCCTCGATTGACCTGCTTGAAGTGCAGGATGTTGTAGCGGGCAGGACCATCACCGTTTGCATCAAAGTGGAATTCATCTCCACTCAAACCTGTACATACAAGAAAAATCTTTTAATAGTCATATACATAAGACTTTTTTTATGTTACGTAATATATTAAACGATAATAGTCTTTCGGCCTTTGATATTTTCTTACATGAAATGGATAAAATTTATAATTATTGTATACGGTTTGTACAAAAATATATATAATATTTGGCTAAAAATATTTCTAATAGATATTATAAATATTGCTTATGTTACTACTGGAGCATATTAATGGTGAAATTTTGAAATTGAATCTGTACGTTTTGAGTTTATTCCTTACAAACAAAAACTCTTTTCAGTATTCAATATTATTATTAGTATATATTCGTTTCGTTGCTAGTTGATTTATAGTTTTTACCAGTAAAGTTAACTTTTCTTAAGTATCTGAGTAATTCAGCTCCACTGGCCGGCCGCATTGCGTCGCATAGACCATGTCTTCCACCACACACAGCTGCATGCATATCTCTGTAACAACAATAAATTATTGTTTGTATTTGTTTACGTCAAAGTAATTTCAGTTGTCATCTCGAACGTTCAAAATTTTTCATATTAATTCAAAAACATACAGCAGATTTTGGTATCATACTTAAGTACGTGTTTCTTAATAGCTTTCTGTGTTTCTTCACTCACGCTGATTGATTTTTGGAGCTGATGATTCGGAAAAAAGACTAAGCACAAAGGACTTATCTGATAATTCATTACTTATTTAACATGTCGTATGTTCCATAAGTATAGTCAGCTTTCTGTTTCGTTTCTGAAAATCGGCCTAATAGATGCTGCTTAACTCACCTTGTATTCCTTCATGGTGTTGAATGTGTCTATTGGTCTATTTGTGCACGGACGTAATTAAAAAAAAAGTATCGTGGTTGGGCTAGGGTTGACATCGTTAGCTAAAGACACTAAGCGAAATCATTTCAAGTAAAAGAAGGTATAGAAGTAGACACTTACTTCTAGTAATTAGAATAAATTACAAAGAAATCTCTTCATAGCGTGACAATATTCAAGAAGATGACTCAGCGCTCTATAAAAGCTTCTAAGTCTTATAATAACGTAATGCTGAGTGAGTAATTAATCATCTATAATTATCGCTAATGAATAACGTATTAAACAGAGTTGCTTTCAGCGAACAATTTACAACGAATTTTGAAATCACATCCGCTCTTCGAATAATTTGTTATTAATTAGTAATACAATTTTTAGAATCTAAATTAGGCTCAACTCCCGAGGAAACCTTTTATTTGATATGTACTACTACTACATGTTGTAATAAAATATTGAAAATTAAAAATCTTTGGACCCTCTGCAATTTTTTTTTGTATTTAGAAGTGCCGCAAGACAGTCTAAGACTATACTAAGTTGAGTGACTATAGATAAGTTTACATAGTTGTATGTTCAGAAATATTGTATGAAATATCAAACAAACATGAAGTCTTCTATGGTTTTAATTGATTTTTTTAAACCTCAACATATTAAGCATGGACTACATAATATATAGGAGTATATACGTATATAGGAGTGACAGTGCGCACAAATTTTCTCACCCTCGTACGCAGAAATTATATTTTCTTTGATTCTTTCCACCATAGGTAAAATTTACTATGGTGTCCTATTCCTTTAAATCCACTTTCATTGATTTTCAATAAAAAAATTAATATCGTGTCGTCAAATACCACCAAACTATCGTAAAACAGATGTAAATTTTCTTTGAATTTGCCGTTCTCAAATCACTTCATTGAAGTATACAAATCGTCTTGATTTTGAATGCTCAGAGCGGACTTAGTCAAGGCTATATTTAAGAAAATAAAATCAGCAACTAATATTTCTGAGCACGACTCTCAGATCATTAATAAAGCTTAATCCTGAAGCGATAATTACGAAAGGGTTTTTGTACTCTAATGTTCGTCTGGGATTATCGAGGTTAATCAGTAGGTACCACTGTTGGGTCATCTTTATCTAGATTATTTCAAAGAAAAACGCATCAAATCCAAAAAAAGTTAAATGTGAATAACAATAATCATTACACATTCTTTCAATAATCAGTAAAGATATGATATTGATTAATCTTTTTGCGATACAATATATATATTTTGTTAAATCAAATATATTAACTATTTCCCATTTCCGAATGAAATCTGACAAATAGTTAAGATACGGAAGTCAGTTTTTATAAAATTCGTTAACACATTTTAGGCTAATTACATCACTCAGGTTCACAGAACAAATTTTAACTCAGCTTAACAAAATCAAACATGGCGCATCTCCTTTGGGACTCACCGGAGCGCAACACGATATTTTATGACACGACTAAATTAAACATGTTTATTTGATGTCATGTTATAGATCTGCGTAATTAATAGCTAGAAATGTGATCTCTAAAATATAAGGAAGGGCAGCGCAAGCATACCGTAGGAATAAAACCACAATACTTCATTGATTTTGCAAAAATACGTAAATACCATCACTATTAAATGATAAAGCGGCGACAACCGTAGAAAATATTATATCAAAGGCATACTTGTACAGATTATTATAATGTAATTAAATTATTCGTGTACTCAAACTTTTCTTAAAAACCTTTTTTTATTAAAAATATAAGGTATAATAAATTACAATGGAAATAAGCGGTAAATTAAGAAATTAAATTTTGAATTCTCATCTATAATGTGTATAATAGCGAAAAGAAAATAAAAAATACTCTTCGTTTTAGTCGAAACAGCCATAAACAACTTTTTATCCACTTAGAATCGTAAAGTCCAGATGACGCGAACTTAATGTTTCTGAGATGTATTTGAATATAGTATACCACGGGGTTCACAAAATATTAAATAATTATAAATATATATACTTGATAGTAGATAGTACTTGCATGAAAAGCCTCTTACGTTTTATCAGCTATATATCTGTATCTAAGGTAACTATTTTCTTTGAGAAATTTTATATTTATTATTACTACGCGTCTTTAGAGTAATAATATCTAAAAGGAAGGTATTTCAAACTTAACAAGCTTCGTAGAGAAAATAGTTAAAGTTCTAAGAGAATATTTCATACAGAGAATTTATTACGCGAATTTGTATAAACTTTAACATTATTCATATAAATTCAAATAATTTTAACAATACATCCTACTGTAACTATCATATATTTAACTTAAGAATACTTTTACCAACGAAATAAATAGTTTAACACTAATGAACTACTTTGTAGACGCTGGTCTAACTATTTAACCATTGGCGCTACAAACTTTTTAGGTATGGGTCTCAGATATCTGTTTTGTGATCATTTGTTTTTCTAATACACAAGCAGGTAATAGGTAAGCCTTCTGTGCGTCATGAAATGAAAAATGAAATGAGCACATAGACAGAGCCGGTGTACAGCCGGAGATCGAACCTTCGACTTCAGGGATGAGAGTCTCACGATGATACTACTATGCCAACACTTCTCAAATGCTAGCCTATCGCTTGTAGAATTCTTGTCTTTAAAATCCATTCGAACTCGCGTAGTAGGCTTAAAACATTTAAATTAATATTGATAAAAAGGGTTCATATTGGCCATATTACTGGCCGAGTTTACGGCCTCTTCAGGAAACATCGCATTACATCAGTGGCAGTTCTCGCGTTTCATTAATAAACATATAACAGGACGAATGTTGTACATAAGTTTTAATAATGTATAGTACAAAATTATATAGGCACATTTAACTTTCAAATAGCTAAAGTTGACTGTATACAAAACTCCCAAAAAGTAGATGAATGCATCAAAATATTCTTGTGTGCTTTTGTCAACGGTTTTAGTCGTAGAAATTTTTTGTTCAATTATAACAATGGAATGCCTTTGAAATGGAAAGCCAAAGCGGGGATAAATGAGCGAAAACGGGGTGCCTGACAAATAGCGGAGGTTATAGGTTGATAATTGTGTACCACATCATTTCCGTTTCTAAACGAGAAACTGGGGAGACATTTGTTTATCGTATTTTTTATTATTATTTGTGCGTCTGTAATCACAAATATGAATCTACTGTTCACATAAAAAACATAGTTTTTATTCTTATCAATAGTGTTATGATTTTTTCTACATTATTTCTACTTTATCTACTAGTATGTTTGTTGTTGTACTGATTTATATATTTTGTGTTGTATTGTCTAGTAAGCTAACGTTCTGCTGTCATGTTTTACTTTGTATCTTATTTTATTAGTGAAACTTTTTGTGGATAGATGAGTTAATTTTATGTTTTACTTTTTATTTTATAGAGATGTATTTGTTTTGTTTCCTAAATAAATAGATTATAGATTAGACTCTTGTGGGATTTAACACAATGCTACTGCAGCACAGATACTAGGTAACTCCTTAATAATGTACCAGCGCAGGTTAACATTGTGTCATCAATATATAGTTGTTTATAAATATTTATTTCAACGATGTTAGCGTCGTAAATACAAAGTAAGATAAGATAAGGTAAGATAAACATTCAGAGCGGATTGCCGCTTTTTAAACTTGGGCAATAAACTTTATTAACTTGATATATAAACTTTATCAACTTGAGCAATAAACTTTATCAACATGAGCAATTAACCTTATTAACTTGAGATATAAGGTCTATTAAATTGAGAAATAGACTTTAGTAACTTGAGATATAAACTCTATTAACCTGAGATATAAACTTTATTAACTTGAGATATAAACTTTATCAACTTGAGCAATAAACTTTATTAACATGAGATATAAACTATATTAACTTGAGAAATAAACTTTATTAAATTGAAATATAAACTTTATTAACTTCAGAAATAAAGTTTAATAAATTGAGATATAAACTTTAGAAGATTGGTTGTATTCTATATTCGTTTGCAATCAATATCTCTACAATGAAATATGTGTTTATTAAAAGTGTTTAATTTAGTTTTTTTTCTTATAGTTACAAACGTACTACGATACTAGGCAAACCTAAAGATATGCAGAAAAATTTACTGTGCACGATAAAATTTTAAACTATAACAGATGATATGGTTTTCAGGGGTAATGACGTCCTCGACTGTCAGAGGCAAAGCAAAGCTGACTACAAATATGAAATATTCGTAGGAAATGCGTAAACAGAGTCGTGACCTCAATGTTTAAGCTGACAGTTCTGTGTCCTCATTATTAATGCTTTCCTGAATAACCCATTTACCAAAAAATAAGCTTCATGTTTGATGAACAATTTGAGCGTGAACGAAGTATTTCTTATACCTTTCTATTTTGCTGTGAAACCTGTTCGAAACCCGGTATTATACATTCAGTATAGTACCAATTTTCTAACAAGAATTTTTGCAGTGTCAGAACACCACTGAGTGTTTGATGTTAAACTATTTATTTCGCAATTCTTTAGTCATTTTCGTCACATCTGAAATGTTTTATTGTTATAAAAATTTCAAATAGCGGTCGGAAAAACATGATTTATTTATTTTTATTGGCAAAACATTTGAATAGCGAAAGTCATGATTTATAAAAGTAGGATTTATATTATTAAAACTTAACCAAATTCAACTTGCGGACTTCTTTAAAGTCTTCGGAATGCAAAAGCATTGTCAAAAGATGTTTAATGTCTAATCTTCTTATGTGATTTAATGCTTTCGTTATCTGTTACTAGCGAGCTTTTGATTTAATACTCGGCTTTATAACAAAGCGTAAGATCCTTAAGCTATTCCTGACAATTTAGCTATTTTCGCATTTGCGTACATTTATAACATTAAATATCTCCGCACAAATTTCGATTGTTTATGTAAACTTAACCCCTACAGGGTTAAGTTTTAGCTAGCTAGCTAGCTTTAACCTTAAGAACATTCTCTTTCCGGGAAAACATTTATTTTTGGTATATTGTTTAAAATAATTAAACAATATTGTTAAACATGGCTTATAGATGTAAAAAAAAATTGAAGTAAACAGAAAAAGCAATTGCGAATTTCAATGTTCAGCACGACTACGATTGTGCTGCTTTTAACCAAGCAATATTATTAAGCGAATATGCATTATTGCCGTTGCGTATGCGCTTTTCCAAGGGACTTCTGCTATGTAATGCTTAGTCACACAAACATAGTCCTAAGTAACTTCATACAAAATATGATTAACATAACAGAATTTTCTAAACTATTACGTAATGCAAGAGCGTGAATGTAAAATATGTTTGCATACTCCACACCAGTTTGTCACCAACTTAACCTAAGACATTTTCAGGGAAAATATCTATCAATTTTAGAAAATTTTAGTTTTCAGTTTGCCTTTTGAGTTTATTCTGTGGATTGCGAGCCTTTGTGATCCCATCGCATATGTTCAATAATGTAAGCGATAGGAAAATTGAATCCACCTATCTTTTAGTACGGTCACTTGAAAATTCAGATTTATATGCAATGAATTTTGCATACAAGAGAACCTTGTTTATCTTATCCGGTAAAATAGCCGTTCATTCGTTCACATGGGTTTGGGGACGGGATAATGTGTCTATTATCTTTACATCTGTATATATCTTAAATTTAAATATAATATACCTATATATGTGATCAGAGAAAAAGACTATTTAATATGTTGATATCTATGGAGTTATTCTCATTTAATTCCTCAAATCATAGATGTAAACTTATACAAAAAATTATTGATAGATTTAAAAAATCTATTTAATCAACTTATAAATTAAATATGGTTTAGACATAGCGAATTAAATGTATATTACTATCATTTAAGGATGAAGCGAGCCATACTAATCTGAATGAGGCATTCACTGTAGAAATGCGTGGAAAATGAGGTTGAGCGGTCCTTTCAGTCTCAATTGACGGGATCTGTGCCTGAATTGAATGCTTGCTCTGTGGGAGTCAATATAAGTCTTGATTATGTGTTTTGAGATCAGTCAACCTCACTTGTTTACTAAATAGTTACCTTAATAACTAAACTATAAGCTATAATAATAGCTTTGTAATCATAAACATTAATAAGCCGGCGCCAGATTGACGCAGAGGCTATGGGACAGGGTCTACTAGGTCCTACTGTTATTATCATGTGTCAGTATAAATAACCTTCTGTTATTTATACTGACACTTGATAATGACAGACTACACACTAAAAACACCTAAGCCACCCACTCGCCCTTAAGACCAAGCCTGCAAGGCATTTAACCCTGTTCCGGTGCGTTTATTTCACATAGGGCCCAATGAAGACATACGGTTTCAGGCTTCTCGAGAACAAGTCCCCATTCCCGAACCACAGGACAGTCTATGGTCAAGATTCCTAACACTTCGATAAGCTCCCTCTCCCTCTGGATTTTTCTAACATGGCGAATTGATAACGTAATTAATCTTATACCCAAAAATACGAAGTGTGTAATGTAAGGGAGGAACATAAGCTGTTCACTATACTACTAAATAAAGTTATTCATAACAGACTGCAAATTGTGGTTAACACCCAAACGTACATCTCTGAGAAATATTATAAAACAGTGAAGTGGGCAAACATTATCCTATAATTTATATATTTTTTTAAATATAATAATATTTACATAAAAAATAAATATAATACATTATATATATATATATATATATATAGACATTACATTGTAAATATAATTATAATTTAAACCGTATCCTAGGTTTTGTTTTGCCAAACCTTATTAACCTTAGTTTTTTTTCAATGCCAGACGGCTCGCCAGACAATAAGTCGAATTGGTTCCGAAATACTTATGGGCACATGAACACAATTACCCTATAAAATATTAGGTATCTGAAGTCATATTTGTTTCATATATTATAACTATATTGTTTCATATATTATAACTAATTACATGATGTCTCCAATCATCTTAATAAATAAATTAAGTAAACTTATTATTACCAAGATTTTTTGTATCTAGGGTTAATCATATTTGAATGGGTTTAGAGATAATCTTGTTAAGTAAATGCAAATTTAAGCTGGGTAACGAGAATATTAGTAAATAATATGCATTGAATAACACGATATACTCTCGATAACATGTACTTTATAATAATAACTAAGTAATCTGCATGTTATTAACATGTATTTCCTTTATAAGGTTTACTTACGAGAAAAGACTAGTATTTTTTTACTAGAAAGACAGTAGTTATTAGAATTTAGAATGTTCCCTTTAATTATTAAAATAAGTACTGAATTTGATCGACTTATACAAAATATCGGTTTGATCTGTATGTTTATTATATTATTTGAGTAGGTATCTGTTTAAGCACCTGTACTAAATTCGTAATGTATGTTTGTTGTATGTTTCCATGTTTGTCCACAATTATCTTCGAAATTAAAAGTAATATCGATATTACAACGTGTCACACTTGGGGAGTACAGGAATATACAAAATCGCTCCACTAGTTTTTGAATTAGTTGATTTAGTTAGCTAATGTTGACAGGTAATTATGTCTTTAAATTTTTCGTATGTGTGTATTATTTTCTCCTTAACAACTCACACAAAGCAATATCTCGGGAGGTCACGCTGTTATAATTCAAGAAAATCATCGTGAAGTCTGCATATCTTGGACCCAAAAATCTGTGAAAGGCCTAATCATATAGGATAAGACAGGAGAAAAAAATAGTGTTACTTAAACAACTATTGTCAATAGAAAAAACGCATAAATATGTGCGCGTCAAGTGCTTTCTTGTGGATAAGAGACTTCATATTTATTTATTACGATTCTGTTCATACGACATTGATCTGTAAAAAAATCAATTGATTTATGTTGTAGTATTTTTTTACTTGTCTTCTTTCTGATTCTATTAATATGAAAAAAATGAGATGAGATGGTCTAGTAACTAAAGCATTTATGTTCGAATTTCGCCAAGGAAGTTTCGTCCTATTTTGGAAATCTCACAATAGCATTAAAGAGAAGCATTTCTAATCTTGAATTATGTACACTGTAGTTTTGCGGATCAGTTGAAAATTTTATTATCTTTATTTAATTTGTGTGTCCTAACTAAAGCTATTATACTATTTAATATAGAAATATAAATTTAATTAAATAAACGTTGGAAAAATAAAATAATAAATCCTAACTAGTCTTCTTTAAATTTGTCTGTTGAAGTTTTCTCGTAGGAGACCATTATTTCTATTGAAGTACCAGTATCAGTTTCATTATAACTGAAACAAAACAAACATGTATTGAGGTAAGCCGATTCCAACGACTTACTACTCTTCGCGACTCTTGCAAGTACTTGTTATGTGTTATTAAATCGAAACCTTAAGATGTTTTGTTTTCATCTCCGTGTAACAGATGTGTGCTTTGAAATGTAATAATGGCATAGAGAGATTATAGCTGAAAATAAATGAGTAGATCTAGATAGTTATGCGATACAAATTTTTTGACGTGAAATAAGTGATACCTGTATCTTATATTCCATAATAAACATATTTTATTTATTTATTTTTTTAATGAAGAAGAAATAAATTCATTTTAAAATTATTTATTAATATTATAGAGTTTACGTACGCATAGTTGTGAATACAATACACATTCATAGAGTAAGAACAACTAGCCTAGTTAAACCTGCATATCTTCCTATAAATCTCTATTCTGTAAGTTACCTGTCCGTAAACTACGTTAATATAATTTGGAAATTATCGTGAATTATATGCCCCTTATATTATCTTTATTTCTTCACTTCTTGCGCTTTATCATATTTATTATTCCTTACAATATCGGCTTGGGAAAGAATGCTAGTGCTAATGCTAAACCGATAAGATCGCCCGTTGCCGTTGATTCACATATAATCTTACCCTAAGTGTTATAATTGTACTAGTTTTGAATTTTGGAAAGTGTTAATAAATAAATATCACACATTTTACGATTAGCACACATGGAGCATAAGTTTTAGCTATGGTAGGTTGAAGTTTAATTCCTAGTGTATGAACGTTGATTTTGGTCTGTTTTTCCACCTTACTTAAAACACCAACAGACACAGAAATGTGTTTACTCTATAATCTAGTAATACACAAAAAGGTCCGCTGTTATCGGCTCAAAGGCTGAAAAGATTTATAAGATACAAAACGTAAAAGTGTAATCGTTAAATAGACACAAAACGTGTCTGCCCTTCACTGGATATCAGTAAAGCTCAACTTAATAGGAAGGCAACAATTTTATGTTGTGTAATAATAAATGTCTAATAAATGTATTTTTAGACATTTATTATTACACAACATTATTATTACACAAGTAATTTTTATAACACAAATATGATGTAGGAGTATAAAAACTTTTATAGCACTCATTTTCTTAATGCACGAGCCAGGTAATTCTAGGTGAAGCTAAAAGCTATTAGTGCTGACAAGAGGAAAAGGGTCACGTCAGGCTTACTGTAACTTAGTTTGCTTATGTGTTTCCAACTTGGAATAATTTAACACAAGTGCGACAAAAATAATGTTTCTTTCCAACGCAACCGCAATAACTGAGTTACGAAAACATTGATTTTAATTATTATAAAACTATCCTAAATAATGGTCTACTTAGCACAATTAAAAAATGATGTCTTTAAATACTAAACATTATAACGGTGACAGAAAAATTGTAACCAAAACACCGCCGAACAATTTTTTTTAATGTTTTATCAAATAATAAATCTTTTTGTGTAACAAGCTATAATAATTAAAATTTATATTCCGAACGATAAACGTTTAATGCTACCTTAGTATATAGTGTATATTTTTTGATCATGAATGTGTGGCGAAATTACTTTTTAAATCTTGCTTCTTAATTAAATCAGGTACATATAAAAACTTTGCCTATTATTTATTTAAGGATCCTAAGATTTGGAAACACCTTTTAGCCTACTGTTGGTAGTGGCAATAATAAAATAACAGGAAAATTAGTCTTAATTCGAGTACTACATGTTTTTAATTCTTCCACTTGTCTCTCATCCTTGGCATACTATTCCAATGCTCCATCCCTACTATTCCATCTTCCCAGGTTCCTGGTGGGCCATTTCAATTGAGGGTCTTTATGACCGAGGGATAAGGGTCTCTGAAACGCGGGCAATGTAACTGGCCTATTTCCACTTTAACTTTTTTGTATGTGTTACGACGTTTGCTATCTTTGTAAGGCTTCGTGTCACACCGTTTTTAACTTTGTCTTTAACGCTCCACAGCCCTTTGGCATACTACAAAGAGTAATTTTAATAGATAAACGTTTGTTTATCTTTAAATGTTTATTAATTTATTAAATTAATAATTCCGCATAGTAGGCAAGACTCTAAGAGCCATGTTGCTGTTTGATCCGACTTTTTCAGTTTGCTAGATTCAGATACAGAGCCGGAATGGCATCCATCCATCGTCAGTCCTTATCCATAAAAATGCATTTAAATATCGGATATAAAAAAAGTAAAACATTACATAAATATCATTCGGCAATTGAAATATCTTGATGATGTAAAGCTAAGAATTGTTATTCTATTTCCAAGATTTTAATCCACCGGAAAGTAAGGTATTCTATTATTCAAATGCATGCATTTTATTCTCCTACAGGGCGCAGTTAGCACAAAATAAACACAGTAAATAAAAGTGAAATTTACTCAGTGCGACCTTGTCACGTCGACTTAAATGCATGTTGGAATCACGTAACACTTTATCGTCCATTTATTATAGCAACACGGAACAATATTAACGTCTATATTTGTAGCATGAAATATTTTTCTTATGTCCTAATGCTGAGCCTCACGTACGTACTATAAAACTATATAGTTACTAATTATATAGTATAGGCTGGAGGTCAAAAAAGGACCCAGAAACGAACGTTATTTTGTATTTTTTAAATAGTCTGTGTGGTGACTCAGAGGTCGAAGAAAGCGCATTATAAAACCGCCGTCACCTAAGCACATAATCGCGCTGACTTTTGGGCGTCGAAGATTGTAATCCTATGATCGATATCTAATAAGTGATAAAATGTATTGTTTTGCTAGAAGTTATTAAATAACAAGCGAATTCAAAACCTTATGTAATTTGAACGATAATTAATGAAAAATGTCTGTCTCACCACTCGTTTGAAATACTCTTTTGTCACTTGTCACGACGTGATGAAAGAGACAAAAATAATTGACTGCTTTAGTTTTTTATTTTAATTCCGCAAGGTCACTGAGTGAGTAAATATAAAACACTTTATATATTAAATACATCATAAATATATATAAGATTCTCGTGTCACAATGTTCGTTCCCTCCGAAACGGCTCGACCGATTCTTATGCAATTTATTATGCATATTCAGTAAGTCTCAGAATCGGCTACTATCTTTATTAAAAAGCCTTAAGTGATATAAACCCAAAAAATATTTTATATTTTTTGGATATATTTTTTTTTTGTTTTAATTAATCTCTATAATTTATTTGTTAGTGTGAAAATTATGACTTGTACTCTGAGGTTTATGTAGAGAAACATTCACAGAAAAACCTAATAAGTTTTAATTCCGGAAAACTGAACAGTCTCTGGGGTAGCATAGCAAAATGTTCCATGTTGGTATGTACTAAAAAGGTAGGCTAAGTGAAATCACAGTAAGGAGACACGACGTTCGCGGGGGCAGCTAGTTTATATATACGCATATCTAAGAATGTTTACATTTATGTTAACTCAGCAATAATAGTGGCAGAAATCTCGACATTATCTCTCACTAAAATCATTTTAGTCATATAAATTAAAGATGAATGGAACTAAATTATGTAATTTATGCTTACGCAGTCTGCCTTGTGTTTTTATAATTAATAATTATTCTGAATACGTGAAAGATAAACTTTTAGTGAAATATTAAAAAGCCCACATAACATTGAATTTTAATGAAATAGCCTCATTACATTTAGCCTAGCTATTTTCTTGAATAATATAAATTTTCATTTATATTATAAGTATGTTATTATACCAATATTTTGATTTTTAAATCTTAAATTGCAACAACATTCCTCGTAAAAGTAAAAGTAAAATTTAGACCTGCCACAGGAAGGTAAATAATAAAGCCTTTACTGTTAGAAAAATAATAAAAAGAAAAAAGAAAATTAGTGTAAAGGATAACATTACTTAATACTACAATTATGTGTTTAGCTATTAAAAGATCTTATAATTATGAATTTTGTTGTTACGCTTTTTCTATGACTTCAAGTCGGTCTCTCCTTGTAATGAACAAGTCATTTTCAATAATTGTTCCACTGATTTTACACAGGATACTTTCGGATGTTCCGTAGCCATCCACGTGCAGGTTGGTTTAAAACGAAATTTATGGCAATTATAAACTAATTACTGCGCTAACATGGCAATTATGTACTATTAACTAAAATTAATAATGAACTATACAATGGAACCTAGCAATATGACGCAATATATTTTTCCATAAATGCAAAAAACCTAGTAAATCGGTAACTTCGTTATAGTTCTAAGATGATTGCTCGGTACAAAGAAATGTCTCGACACGGATCTATTCAATCAGAAGACGGATCGAAATAATGAATAAATTGAGGACAAAAATCTCATTTTTCCTCAAAGAGCAATAAGTAATTGGGACCGAATCTAGCTATCAAGTCATAAATTGGCCGGTTTTGTTATTTAAATCGCGTCCCAAAGGTTTTTCTACGTGATTTAACTTTGGGAGAAGATAAATTCACTATTAAAATGGAGCACTAATGTCGGTGAATATTGGAAGTAATTTTTTATTGTGACCTACTTCGATGGGAATAAGGCAATTTGAATATCTCCTGTGAAATGAACTTGCTAAAGCTTCAATTAACTCACAATTCAATGCTCTTTTGAGGAGGGTTTTGTTTGGATTATAATCATATTAAGAAGTATTTAGTCTAAGCGATTTATATACTTATATTCTTTTCAGAAAGCTGTCGACTTGATAAAAGTATCTTCTTGTGACCGGAGCTGTTGGGAAGTGTTTTAGTGGAGACTATTTGTTGATAAACAATTTTATAGTAGCAACGGTCAAATATCTCCTTTGGTTATGTCTTGGTTAGTCAAACCATAACTGATAATTTTTATAATGACAATAATTTCTATTCGAATTAGATCCTACAAAAAATTTACAAGTATAATTCAAGTAATAGGGCGCTTCTAATTTGCCGCAACCTGCCGCGCTACTTTGTAAATCTCTGTAAATAAACAACGGGCGGTTGCAGCGCTACACCCGCGCTGCGGCCACGCATCAGTTCTTCGATCGACTAGTGCTGCGCGCACTTATTTTTGTGTACAAAGTCTTGTACTTGACTTGAGCGAAAATCAGGTTGAAGAATCGATGAGGTTGAGAGTCGTCCAGCGATTTGGGATTCGAGGGCCGACAAGTACAGCAATAAAATTTAAAAGAAAAAGGCATGGGAAGAAATATGCAATTAATATATCGCAAACAAAACCGCAAGTGAAAAAAAAATTGTATATTTTTAACACAATTATCTTTCATTACTTGCCATGACAATTCTCCTTCTGGGCTAACAAAATGAATCCTTTTTCGTTTTGATAGTAACACTAAGTGAAAATATGTACTACACTACGATTCTCAAACTTAGCGACACCAGTGCGGCTGCAGCACTGCCGCCGCGCGGCACGTTTCGCCAAGTTTGAAGGCGGCCGAAGTACGTTACGTTATGTTTAGGCCTACATAGCATAGTTAGGTTTTCATTAGATTGGTCAACTAAGCGAATATTTTCTTAAACATAAATATTATGCGAGCATTATAAAAGATGTCACATATAGTCGACTGGAGTAAATGTATAAGTATTTTATTTATAGTATATTTTTACAATCAAATAAGCAACATCAAAAATAATCTTGAATCGAAAATGGTAAAAATCTGTAAGCTTGAGCATTAATAGGCTTACGAATGAAATTTCAATTTAAAATAGCGACTTTTCGTCCGAAAATTTCTTTCATAAAACAGTATATCTCCAACAAAAGCGGTTTCATATTTTCGAAACAAGCTGAACGGTAGTTCAATTTTGTGAATCCTGTAAAGCCATTTAGCCTACGTTTGTGCTGAGGTTTTGAATTATGTATGAATTATTTTACCTTCATCGCTATAAAAACGAATAAAACGAGTTTAGAAAGCTCTATTAATATGATTGTTTCCACAGAATAGCAGTGATTGTTTTATTAAAAAATTTAAATGCTTCGTTTTTTAGTATCTATAATACCCATTATTTATTTCGAATTAGTAATGTTATACCTACGATCTGACTAAGGAGATATTTTTAGAAACGCTTTAATTTACTTTAACACATCTGTGCCGTAGTAACACCTCTTTTATTTAAAACGCGGACTTGTTCGTTGCGTGTTACCTCTCCTTCACTTGAGAATCAACTTCATCACAATCAACAAACATAACTTTACATAAAGTTAAGAAAATTAATAAAACAGTTCATACACATCTATCTATCTATATATTTATCCTAGGTCGTGATGACTCCAAAACAGTACTACGAAATAACAACGAAATAAGGTCTTTATATAAACTATATCATCGTCTCATTTATTATATCACATATATACCACATACCTTATAGCATATGCGAAAGCCATGACAGCGTCACTAACAAACTGTAGCTGCCTTTCAAACTCCGTATTATCTACTGTAAGACGCTCCATTCCTGAACATCTTCTTTTATAGTGACCGTTGTAAGGTGTTCGCGGGGACCCAGCGTAGCGGCATTGGAAATGGTGTTCCCAGAATTCTGTAAAATATTAGCGCTATGTTTGAATTGTGAACGCACGACCCGAAAGTTCTAGATTCGATTCCTGTCGAAGCAATTATTTTTTCAGGTTCAGAGAGGGCTCACTTACTTTTATAAAGAAAATAAGGGATACACGTGTCTCCCTCATGAAACCTAAAAAATGCTTTCAAAATTTAACTGTTTATATGTTCCCGTAACGTAACATCATAATAGTTTTACAATTAATACATGGAAAATGGTGGTAAAGTATTAATGTATTACTATTGTGTAGATAAAACAATTTGAAGATTCCGTCAATGAGTAAAATTTATAATAAATAGAAATTATAACACATAGAGGTATTTATTTATTATTTTTAAAACACATCCATGAAGCTTTTTCAAAGCATTGTGTTATTATTTTCAATTAGTAAAACTTACCAACAAACCAAGGATTTCGTCGATTGTTCTTCATATTGAGTCCGAGAAAATACTCCTTGAATCCAATTACATCATTGGCCTGAGGCTGCACACTAATCGTGCCTTCTACAGCTCTCTCATTACCATCAGAGACCAAGGCCCTTGCGCTCCATCCATCCGATCCAACCCAGGAGAATGAATGAGTGGCGTTTGCTCTTTCTACCGCGCGCATCACTCCAGCTACTTCTTGATCTGACCCGAATATTATTGCTCCTAAAACAATACAGCCTAGATTAATATCTTCGATAACGTTCTCTAGATTAAATACATTTATTAAAAATAGCGCTGACATCAAAATGATCTAAATTTATAAAATTACAGCCATAAGTCCACCCGTTGCATCCCTTATAATTTGTGTGTATTATGTTATTTGTTTTTCCATATGAAATTGGCGGTTTGTATGGGAGGAACAAAAAGTCGAATATTTTTAAATATAATATATTTAATTAATCAAAGTATGAAAAATTGTTTTCTACGCACTTTTGCCATCTCATAGGTAGTTCATTGATCTCTTTACTAAAAAAACCAGGCGGACAGGAATCAATAAAATCTTTGAAGGCGATTTGGACTGCCTCCTCAGAGTTAAAATTTTTCCCTTACAAGAAGTTGTCCAAATTTCGAAAAAAATGGTAATCTGTTAGAGCAAGGTCCGGGGAGTACGGAGGATGTCTTAGATATTCCAATTGAAGCTCTTCTAAGTGAAGTAGCAGTGGCGTGGAGCGATTGACCAGCCTAGGTTGTTTGCCGCTAGCTTTTCCATCATGGTTTGCAATTGCTGACAATAGACATCAGCCGTAATAGTCTGGCCAGATTTAAAAAACTGCAATGAACAATACCGGCAGTAGTCCACCAAACGCTTACAAGTAACTTTTTTGGGGTTAATTTTGGCTTGGGGCAGGATTTGGCTGACTGGCCAGGCCAACCATTGCGCTGAGCGCTTCCTATTATAGTAATGAATCCAATTTTCATCACAGGTAATGATTCGGTTTAAAATACCTTCATTAACCGGCACACGGTTCAGTAATTTATCGCAGCAGTCGACGCGCGATTGCCGGTTTGCTTCAGTCAATTCGTGAGGTACCCACCTTTCAAGCTTTTTAATCTTCCCAATTTACTTCAAGTGAATTAAAACAGTTTTATCACTAACACCGCAGCCTGCAGCTAACTCGGACGTGGTTTGCGATGGGTCCGCTTCCCCAATAGCCTTCAATACTTCATTATCAACTTTGGTCTCAGGCCGTCCACGGGGCTTGTTCTGCAGGTCGAAATTTCCAGAACGAAAACGTTGCAACATGACCAAGTTAAGTTAAGTTTTCCATTCTATAAAATGAGTGACGCAAACAGAAAAAAACAGAAGAAAAAAACAAATGAATGACGGTCATCGAAGCACAAATACATGAGTAAATAGCTGTACAAATTTGAATTTGAAATTCCTAACCAAAGAGGAGGTATTTGAGGTCAAAGTGGCCAGTACGACAAAACGCCAATTTCATATGTAAGGACCTAATATGTAACGTTTAAATAAATATATACTACTTTAAGGCATCTTGACTAAGCCCCCTAGAAGTTGCGTGGTATTGATCCCCACTTGTAAAAAAAAAATTAGTGTGTATAGATCTATTGGAACGAAGTATGCGTGGCATTATGAGAAAATATTAAGAAAAAAACGGTGAAATGAAATTAACGTTTGTGCATTTATTACATATTCATTTTATTTTGCTGCTTTACAACCACAGTTCAATTGTTATTAATTGGAGTTAAATAGCCAAACGTTAATGGTATAATTGAGTTATGAGAGTAATTACCATTTATATTGAAATATGTATTTATTATATTCCAATTACACATGAATTTAAATTGTGTTTATTTATATATAATTGTTTTCTTTGGGACTATATTATGTATTTATAGATTGACACGGAGATTACATAAGTGAAAAATTTATAAGTAACTTTTAAAGGAAATATGAATAATATTCAGTTTTCATACCACATTTAAAAATCTTAATGTATATAAATCTCCTGTCACGATGTTTGTCTCCGATGGACTCCTGAACTACTTAACCAATTTTAAATCAAATTGGCATACCGTGAGCAGTCTGGTCCAACTTAGAGATAGGATAGCTTAGATCTTTAATTATAGTCGCAATTATATTTTATTGCAAATTATTTGTTTATAATTAATTGACAGTCAGAATTATCTATTAACTCCAAAAGATTCTAACAGATGTCGATACTTTTCGACTGGGTTGAGTAAGTAATCAATAGATGGCACTGCTATGGTAAACCGACAAACGTTTCACATAAGCTACAATTCAATATCATAATTACCACGTGTTATTGAGGCTAAAGTATAAATTAAATTTATTTTATAGTAAACGAAATACCGTGAAATTCAATTATTTCTACTTTTTTTAATTTTTGGTGTTAGCATAGCCAACCACGTGTTACTTAGACCGAAGTGTAAATCAAATCAAATCAAGTGTAAATCTTTCGTGTCGCGGTATTAAGGAGAAACCACATTAAGGAGAAACGAAGTTCGCGGGGGCAGCTAGTATATTATAAGAAATTTGACAGAAAATGTTGTCATTAGGAAACTTTGTTAGGACGTATTTATAATAAGGTACTAATAATTGAGTCAATCAAATTGAAATTCCTATTAAAGTTGTGGTAAGATTTTTAAACATCAAATCCATATAAAAAATCAATTTTTATTATTGAGCACTTAATGTAGTTACTAAAATTTCAAAATAAATCAGTTTATAGAACATTAATTAAGGAATAGAAATAGCATAAAATCATTCGAAACGACCTCCCTTATTTTTAATAAAGGCCCTTAAGCGCCGTCTATCGTCTATCGTAGCACGCACAATGTTCATGTCGATTTCATAGACTGCTTTTTTAAAGGATTTCTTCAGACTCCAAATTTGCTCTCTAAGACCTGCCAAATTTTATAGACACTGACACCTGACTGACACCCATCTGAAAAGCCATCAACTTCTGTTTTCCGACAGGATTTCTTGCTATCCGCGCATTGATTGCTTTAATTGCTACTGGTGTCTTTGCGGAGCATGGCTGGCCACTTCTTTTCTTGTCCTCAACACTGGAGACTTCATTTTACATATCAATAGTACGGTAAACAAACCTAAGCGTTATATTCAAACTGGTACTCGGCGAGTGCTCACAGCGGTGAAATGCAATAACAGCTATTCGGTTTTCTTTCAATGTCCACTCCATCGTCAAAAATTATGGAAATTGATTGTTTTTTGTTTTAAAACAATAGTCAAACATTCAAAAATAGAATGCAATAGTTTTTTTTAATAAAATTATGTTGGAAATTTAAAAATTATGTGCCAGTGACAGAACTTTGGGACCAACTACGTATATAACCAATTGTATCCGTTATTTTCATCTTGTTTCTATCGCGAAAGCAATTTCTCAGCCATAACAAGTTTCGCCAGCTCTCGATTATAAGTGTTTTCTAAAAGATATAGGAAGGGAAATACCTGTGTGAATTTTTTCATCCACGTTATAAAACAAAAATAATTTAACTTAATTTATCGGTCTAAGTGTATTTCTCCTCAATTCTTATATTATCGTTTATCTATCTCCTCATTCTGTAGCAGCTAACAGTAGCACTATAAAATTCTATGTATTTTTTCTCATACAAAGTGTGTTTCTTTGAAGAATTTATTTTATTCTTTACTAGAATTCTTTTATATCTACTTTATACCTCATATTTCTAAGCATTGCATTTTTCCATCTTTACGACTTTCGCCACTTTAATTTTAATGTTATATTCAAAATTATTTTTGAATAAAAGAACTCGTTGAAAAACGGGAAGTAAAAAAATGCAATTTGTAAAGATGCCACTGCTTTGTTAGCTATTGTTTGTCTTTTATAAAGGGCTTAATTTCCTTTTTTAAATCAAAGTAAAAGCGTTTCTTGCTAAGCGAGATTCAAGTTTTACTAAATATTAGAGACAGGGCGGCAAAATGAATTTCTTTATATAAATTCGAAACACGTTTGTAAATGATAAGAAAAATATTATAAAACTGCAATTCATATATGACATAATATTGATTAATCTTAAACTAATGGAACTTATCAGTTACTCAAGATCCGAATCTGTTATACTAACTAACGATCCGAATGCGCTAATCCGAAAATAAGACAGTAACAACGAATATGCTATGGAAATAAAACTCTATTTTAATTCTAATAATACAAACTTTAGATTGTACTACTATATGAATCTATCGGTGTAATTACTTAGGAGCGTGGGTTAACAGTTATAAGTCAAATATTTAAAGCAAAAATTAAAGTTTTAACACTAGCCGCAAGTATGTAAGCGGTTAAGCGTAAAGCTATACAGATTCTAACGTTTATTTTTGATAAATTCTTCCGCTTGTGTAGGGTTTTGTTTGTATAGTGTGTGGTTTTTGGTTTTAGTGAAAATATCGTAAGTTTTATGTTAAATACAACATTTAAAATTAATTTTATTAAATAATATATTTAAGAAGCCATTTGTAGAGAACTTTTAATTGTAAGAGAATAATAAATTCATTAGCAGATATCAATAACTACTAATGTAGTAATAATAATCTCTAGCTTAAGTCGGTTCTTTTCTATGGTAAAATATTATATAAATTAAACTTAACAAATATTCTTATGTAACTTCCAGACCATAATTGATTGTATAAATTATATACTATTATTTAAAATTACAGAAAATAGTAGTAGTGCCACTGGTAAAAAATTCTAGCTAACTGAGACCAGCCATTTACGCAGGAAATATTATAGCGTGTAAGTGAGTGCGCAGACGCACAAGGAACACACAGTCTATTACATAACTCTCGTTCTTACGGCACATTCTAGATTAAGTGCAATTATTTTTTTCTTATTACAATCACAATAACGTTCAAACCCGATATCTATATCATCCGCAGTCAAATACTTTCTTTAGGTCAACAATGGGGTTCTAGGATATGTGATCAGACTTTTAAAACCGCAGACTTAAGTATATAAATATGACTACAATCACATATATGACTTCAGACACGGTGCTTTTATCCCCTATAATTTTCCACAGTGTTTATTTTTAAGTTACGCTGAAAGTTCCATCTAACCTAAAACAAATCTTTCTACCCACGACCCTTGTGATAAGGAGCGTGCCCAGTTCAGCGTTCTAAACGTTCATGATTACTTATTGACGGGATTCAATTTGTGTAACCACTATAGCGAAAAATTGTCTCCGAGCACAGCTGCCGATTGGAGCCATTCAAACGATTTATCGGTTCGGGTGAAGGGTTGTGTGTACCCTTTCGCGCAGATTCTGAAGGTCAATGGGGTCTTTTGCTTAGTGGACTTTTTAGGACTTGAGATAAGTCTTATCTTATGTAATCCATTTCATTGTATACGTTATCGTTAAGTATTGACTGCACTAATATAAAAAAGGAAGAATACACAATATATTAGAAAGGCGAAAAATAGCACACCAGCTCACTAGAAGAGCTAGTAAGACAAGCAAATAACCGTGGACTTTAAATTTTGCGGCCCATTGAATTTTGCGGAATGGCATATTAATAAATAACTTTTTGAGAAAATACTGAATTTAGTTAGGAGAAACGATCGATCGTAACCTTAAAAACGCTTTGGATAAAATTGGGTAAACTACAAAAACTTGTGACGAAAAGGTCCCAGTATCGTAAATGGCAGCTGTTACGCTAAAATACGCACAAACTGGTCACACCGTACATGTTATACGTAGTGTATACTTCACTATACACTACGTTGTAGTGGTTTCAGACGCCTTCAACCTATATCTTGGTTAATTTAATATTTACGATTACGAAATTAAATAAAATTGCACTACAAAAAACATGAGCAGCGCTCCGTGGACGAATTAAGAACTAAAAATACAATCGTTACTTTAGATACATCCGTTGACATATATGATTACTTGACGCTATCGTAAAGTTCATACCCAGGATAGCATAAAATGCGTGTCTGTTAGTCTGGGTTTTGCACCTTTGATGCATTTTGTACCTTTGGCTAACCTTTTCGTATTAAATAAATGTTTAATTTGATTAAGTATCAGTACGTAACTTGGGCAAGTTCGGTGTTAAGGGAAAATTTTAAAAGTACGAAACATAGTAATAACAACTACTGCGATTCCAATGACACTGAACAACTTATTTTCCTGATATGAGGGACGTTATTCTCTATTAATCTTTAAACGCCAGCAGCCACTTTTTTAAATAGAAAGCCTTGAATTTACCCTTCTTCAGAATAATGTATGTACCAGGAAAACATAGAAACGGAAGCAGACCAGCTATTTCACCCTTCGCATATTTTTGCAAGGGTTGTGTTTGAGTGACGGATATTTACCAGTGACAGAGATTACTAAGGAGTGAATATATCAAATATTTAAGTTTTTTTTTCGTCAGTAGGTATGTAAAAATACTGTACAATATGTATAACATGAGTAAGGTTGTGTCACTTGTATACATATCTACATAGATATTATCACGGGTCAACTATACTTTACATCTGGGCATGTCAACAGCTACTCCTCAGGTTAAGCATGCTCACTTTTAGCTCACAACTACCTAAGGAAAATTCAAACCCTTGCATAAATTTCAACTTGTTTAACCGTGATTGAATGCCTGGTGATTACTGTAACCAATAAATAAAATATAGTGCAATTTTTAAACTACCTAAACGTGCTATTATTTTTATTTATTGATGATCAAACACCTACATCCTTCCATTTCTTCTACAGGTCATTTAAATATATCTTTATATAATAGGTACTCACTTTGTTATAACTATCGTAATAATATTACTTATACAAAATAACTCTTATATAAAAAGTAGAGAGCAGTGTCTCTCATCCCTTATTCGAGCATTCGAACCAAGGCTGTTCACTAATGGAATTTTATTTATATGTGCGCAATTAGCATTTGCTTCTACGGCGAAGTTAAAATAGCAAAAACCAGTATTTCTTAAACCCAAAAATCGATGACATGTTTCCGACAAAGAAGGAAATGGATGCAATATGGAGCCAATAAAGGGCGTCACTGGATTGTTATTATTATTATAAAAAACGTATTATTATAGTATAGTAAATAAGAAGTTATAATCGTGCCTATAAACGGATACATAGATGACTCTCACCTCGTGCTCTGGGCTTAGTCAGAAGTTTCTGTACGATGTCATCGTAGGAGCTTTCATCAGCTACACCAGAATCCTTCACTAGCTTCTCTTTCACAGCTATGCATATTCCGTTACGTGCTAATAGAGCCTCTAACTCCTCAAAGGCCTGAAACAAATTGAAAAAATATAGTATATTAAATAAATGAAAAATACTACTACTAAATTACTTTTAGGTACCCTAGAAATAACTGTTACATTTGCTAGCCACCTATATCAGTTGGAAGTAGCTCGGAAGACTCAGAAATTTTCCCTTTTATGATTTTTATAGAAATGTAGGTTAGTCTATGTCAAAAACTTAAGCTCAGCTCTTCGTCTTAAGACGAAGAAAGAGACAATAAACCAAGATCAAGATAAGCGCTCTTAACAGGGCTAAATTAGACTACAATATATTACATTAATATTGGAACTTTAATTCCCTTACGCCCATCCTAATGATGAGATTTCTTCTTATTTATAAGTTTTAATAATAATTTAAGCAGGTTTTGTCAGGTTTGTTAACTTTTGATTGACAAAATACTGAATTGCTATTTGATGTTGTCGTGTCATCATGACCGTGCTAGGATCGTATTAGACTATACAATTTTTATGAAAATGTATCAGACATGGCATGCTTATACAACGCTCATGGTTTGCGACGGTGTGTGAGGTACCGTAAGGATTGCAAAAGTGTTAAGCTTAAGCGTTTAAAACTTGTATTTTAACTGTAATGGAATCACAATTTTAATCCGAAACGACGGTTACTGTTCATTGTCAGAAACGTTTCATGAAAAGCGTTTCTGTCCATTACTTTATTTAATTCTGACAATGTACTTTGCCAGGGTAGGAAATATGGTTTGTAATGTCAGTTTTTATGAACGAACAATGTGAGTGGAGCCAAAAAACTATGAATTGCCAGCGGCATTAATAGCAGGAGAGCACGAGACGTGACAGATATTTTCTAAAAAGGAAACCATATCATCACCTCTTTGTGTAAAATTAAGTCACTGATCTGTAGTGTTTCATTATATATATATATTTATGAATCCCTATTTCCCTTGGTCACGGCATCACGCGTGAACGGCTGGACCGATTTCGCTCATTTATTTTTTCTTGTGTTTGTTATTGTTAGGAAAAGGTTCTTATGAAAGAAAAAAAATAAGAAAATTGCGTGAAAAGTTAGAAAGTTTAAGAATACTTAAGCACCATATTAAGTAATCCTGACTTTTGTAATGTTAGCAATTTTTTCTTTCAGTGCTTAGCTCTTTTACAATTAAAACTTTTTTGATGTAATCTTATACGCACCAGAAACAAATAATGTTGTATATCATAAAGCATTAAAATAATAAACACTTTGTTTCTGAAATAGTTTAATAGTTAATTATACGAATTCGAAATCAATATTCATAGTTAAGATAGGACAACGTCTGTCAGGTCCGCTAGTTACCAATATAATACAACTGACTCTAAGTTGTTTCCATTAATAGACTTATTAAGCTGAAAGGTTTGTCTAAACTCTACATAGTGTACGAAATCAAGTGGACATTAATAAATAAATATACAGCATAAGATGTTTACATCAATTATGGTAATATAATTCACAGCCGAAATGAAATACGCACAATGCTATGTCAACAACATTCCGTTGGAGATGGGATAAGTTCAAGTGCTCACTGAGTATAAATGACAATTGAATTGTATGAGGGATCGATTCGAATGGTTAAGTCTTCTGAAATTGAGTTTTAAAATGTTCAATAAATTAATCTGACTTTGATTTTAGACTTTCAAAAACTCCAAGTACTCAAAGGCTTACACACACAGCTTTTTTGCCTTTAACGCGAAACAATCTGTAAACTTATAACACTAGACAGATGTTGAGCACGGTCAGTAGGTAGTCGTGATATTGGTGGAGTTTCAAAAGTTTCCTAAAAAAGTTAATACGGGCAGTATAAGTATAAGATTGCTATGTTGTGTGTGTTAATA
Organism: Pieris brassicae; assembly: GCF_905147105.1. NCBI lineage: Eukaryota > Metazoa > Arthropoda > Insecta > Lepidoptera > Pieridae > Pieris > Pieris brassicae. The sequence continues at coordinate 5,704,769 of NC_059669.1, forward strand.
AAATACAATTCCCTGAACAGTCTCCGTTTGGAGTTACGGGACATAAGTTCCCCAAGGACACATACTGCATCCAAAAGTATTAGCAGTCCGAATTCGCTGAAACTATTCCATTCGAGTAATGGCAGTAATAACTTCTACGCGGAAAGTTTAAGAGAAATTTTTATCTTGCTCTTATAATGTGTCTGGAAACTTATATTTTATATTGTTACTACTTCCTATACAAGTTAAGTTATCTATATGGTTTACCTACAATGTTGACACAAGACCTGAGTCTTTATATGAAACTAGTTATTTTTACAGTTTTAAATAGACTGAGAATTCAGATAAGAAGGAATATTTATTTTAATGTGTTTGTCCTCGTATCGCTATAATCGGTGTCATTGGAATATTTTGTTAGTAGGCTTACAGAAAATTAACTGAAAAGACTCATTAATTTATATTATATTCTTCTTATATTATATTATCATTCTTACAACCTACCATATTTAATATATTACAATATCTTATTAATATTAGGTCTTTACAGAAGAAAAAATAAAATGCACAACGCACTTTTTCCATTTTATAGGTCATTGTTCATTGATGCCTTTACTAAAAAACATTCGGACGGGAATCAATAAAATCTTTGAAGGTGGTTTCGACTGCCCCATACGAGTTTTTACCTTGCAAGAAGTTATCCAAATTTCGAAAAAATGGTAATCCTTTGGAGCAAGGTCCTCCCCAGTAAGACAACCTTAGATATTCCAATTGAAGCTCCTCTAATTTGGTATCAGTCTGTTGTGCAGTCTATCGTTGTCGTGAAGCTGCAGTGGCCTAGAGCGATTGACCAGGCTTGGTTGTTTAACAGCTAGCTTTTCCATCATGGTCTGCAGTTGTATACAATAGACATCAGTCGTAATCGTCTGGCCAGATTTAAGAAAGTTGTAGTGGACGACCCCGGCACTAGTCCGCCAAACGCTCACAAATAACTTTTTCAGACTGCAATTTCGCTTGGAGCACGATTTGGCAGGTACATCAAGTTGTTTGCTGTAATGTAACGACAATGTGCAATGTGACGCAGCAGGTGACACGCGTTTGTCGATTTGCCTTATTCAATTCGTGAGGTTTAGCTTTCAAGCTTTTTTACCATTCTATTTCACATTGCTTCAAGTGGATTAATACAGTTTCATCACTAATACTTCACTGTACAGTTAACTCAGAAGTAGATGGTGATGGATCCGCTTCCACAATAGCCAATATCAGTTCAATTCCTTGTTAACTTTGGTCTCCGGCCGTCCACGGGGCTTGTCCTGCAGGTAGAAATTTCCAGAAAAAAAACGCACTGTCTTTTATTTTGCTATACCGCCGCCAAACACATAATTAATCTTTCGAGCAGCACTGGTGCCACGGTGACGTTCTCGTAAATAGCGCGATATTACATGTTTTCAATTTTATAGAATGACGCATAGAAAAAAAATTAAAACGAGAAAATAAAACGAATCTAGGTTTTCGAAAAACAAATGCACGACTAAATAGCTGTAAAATTGAATTTGGAATTCCTAACCAAAGAGGAGATAGTTATGGTCAAAGTGGCCAGAACGACAAAACGCCAATTTCATATGTACCTAATACAGGTAGCTTTTCAAAATCGGTTCCATTTTTGTTAAATCAAAGCAAAATACTATTTTCAAAAATTTAATACTATTAATATATACAACTTTTTCCTAAATCCGTTAATATCTTTAAATATTAACGCAATTGATTAATGACGATTTTCAACTAACAAACATGCATGACCAGAATAAGACAAATGAAATCGTAATGTGGTTTTACATACAAAAGAATTGACTGATATAAATTTATTTACATTAATAAATAGCAATTTTTATCGTAGCGTACACAGACGGTTAGACAATCCTATAGTTTCCCCCAAATATTATACTATATAATTTTCTTACATTTCCCCAGCAATATTAATTTTCTTGCGTCGTTAGCAATTTCCGAGGCAAATGTGAAAACGTGTGGTAATACAAATGTACATTTAATTACCAAAGTAAAACCGCGCACGATTTTAGTACAGTTGAACGTTGTAGCAATTAACAACAAGGCTTTGGAATTAAAGGCTAAATAAAAAAGGGTCTAGGGTAAAACAAGAATTAAGAAAAGAGCGCATTTTTCTTGTGTATTGGTACGAAGCAAGTCAACGTACAGTCAAGCTCTCTGGCATTGCGTCTTAAGGAAATACATAACATTTTTTTAAGGATTAAGAAAAAATCCAGTATAGAAAATTACTAGCTACATCATGACTTACCTCAGATGAAATCAATAAAGAATCAAATTTTAACCATATACCATGCTAAAGTAACAACTGGTTTTATGGATATACATCTCTACTTCAATTCGTAGTTCGTCCGTATTGGATAGAACGTAAAACTCGAACGTAATACCATAATAAAATGTAAAGTAGGTTTAGGTTAGGTTTACAGATATTCAATCTCAAAAAGGATTACAATACTTGCTTATATTAAATTACATTTCAAATTAAAATCTATTTATGTTTCGTTCCATAGTGTTGTGCCTATGTTTGTGTGCATTCGCCCTCAGTAATTAGACAATATGTATTGCTTAAGGAATATTTTGAAAATGTTCGGCTCACTTAACAGTATCCAGTAGCGCAGATTTGAAACTTTAAACACAAATATCTCGGTAACGCGCAGGGCTAGCATAAGGGGAGCGTTAGCGTTAAGTAGGTGACGAGTGCGGATCAATATGTCGCAGTGATCTAGCGCACCGCGCGTACGCAGTAGAGGCATATTTTTGCAATGAGTTTCTGTTGAGTGAAGCTTAACGCAACGCTGTGCGATCGATTGAAACCATCGACCGCGTTGCCACTGCGATTGCGTAGCATCTACGACAATTCATTAGAAAACACTCTTTGAGCCACGAACTTAAGATTATATCCTTATAAGATGCAAATAGTAAAAAAAATCAAACTAGAAGACTATAACCATCGAAAAATGTATTGTCAGAAGATGTCAGAGATTTCTTCAGTGGAAAATGGGATAGACAATGTTTATTTTAGTGATGAGTCACACCTCGAAGGGTACATCAATCGACAAAATTGCCGTTACTGGCCATCAAGCAATCCAAAACAAAAACATCAGAAAGCATTACCCAGTCTTAAAGTTACTGTATGGTGTGCAATATCGGCGAAGAAAATCATATTGCCCTTTTTCTTCGAGAATTACATGATTCATAATTTTATTGTACCGCAGCTGCAAGAATAATATTGATAGATCAGGTGCATAGTTACAGCAATAAAGGCCACAACCCATCTATGGTTACACTAAAAGCGTTGTTTCCGGAAAAAATCATAAGCCGCTTTAGAGATATATTGTGGCCAACCAGATCTCCCGACTTAACCCCAGCTGACTTTATTTTATGGGGTTATCTCAAAGCAAGATTTTATGATATCCCTCTTACGAATTTTGAGCAGTTGAAGACTGCATAACGACAGAAGTGAGAGCCAGGTCAGTTGAAGTCCAGCGATTCTTTGCAAATTCGCTAGTCCGCTTAGAAGAATACATTCGCCGTGATTTAAGACATCTTGATGGTCTAATATTCCGTACATAAAATCCTCACTAATTTATAGTTTACTACATTAATAATATTTTGAATACAATTTGTTTTTTTATAAATATTTTTTTTTTAAATCGGCGCTTAGAATTTCATTGCTAATTTATAGTTTAATATTATTGGGACATAAGTATTCAACGATAAAGTCAAGCGAACATTGTAAATGCATATTAAATACATATTAGTAAATACACCAGTTTTCAATTTAGTGAGTGTTGCTTCTATGCATATATTTAAAGCCATTCCACTGATTGCCCGTGATTTATTGAATAGTATAATATTTGTTTAATATCAGCAATGAATAATTCAGATGTTGATAAAAAATATAATTTTAAAATGGAAGGATCTATATTTAAAAAAAAGAAATACATTGAAATATTTTAAACGTTCAGTGGCGCCACAACCTTTTTAGGTCTGGGACTCAGATATCAATATTTGTTTCATGATCATTTGTCAGTCTAATAGGCAAGTAGGTGTTCAATCTCCTGTGCTTTACACACGCCGTCGACTGTCCAAAAGCCTGTCCAACCGGCCAAGCAAGACGGTTTTCTTACAATGTTTTCCTTCACCGTTCGAACGAATGAAAAATGCGCACATAGAAATAAAGTCTGTAAGGGATGAGAGTCGCACGCTGAAGCCACTAGGCCAACTAGGATTTACTATAGTAAATCCGAGTGTCGAGTGTCCAGGGGCTGTGTTATTTATCTTTTATGGTCGACCGAAAAGAAACGTAGCGGCATCAGCAACATTCACAAACAGAACATGAATCTTTTTGATACGGTAAACTCGAAACCTTTTTATATGAACTTCCCTAATAAGCACAAAATACGTAAAGGTTAACCCTTGTCAAGTGAGCCTTAAACTAAGATCGGAGCTAAGGTATTCCGGTCTTTCGGAAAATGGTTAATTTTCTGCCGATGTGGTAACAGGTTCAAAGAGGTTTAGACATACCTCCTTCCCGGACAACGTTAAGTCAATTCAATCCATGAAATATGTTGATTTCTTGTTTATAACATTGTCTATTATGAGTGATTAAATGGTACTGAAAGTAGTGATAGTCTAGCCTAGTGCTAATAAGCGTTGAGTTATCATTGAGGATTTACAAAAATCGTGAGAAACAAGAAATAAATAATCGTTTTTGTTTGATATTTATTATTACTGTCAATAAATTAAATGGTATTTCAACTGTTTTACTTATAAGGTATATTTATATTTATAAATGTCTACCTAGACATAGAATAAAATTAGACAGTGATACTATATATGTTTGAGGCAAGACTCTGTCTTGTCGTCTTGCTGTCTTTGCTTGCAAATCTTCTTGGAGTATAACCCACAATTGCTAATCATAAAACATATCACGCTATTACATGGTAAACCACATCATTGAATTAACTAAGTATGTAAAGGAATATACTTTGTATATTGTGTATGAATTATTTTTAATTATTACAAATTATAAAGCATGAATAAACGTATTGCTACTGAACATAGACAAACTTGCCGTTCATATTATTAAACTACATAGATCCCGGGAATGATTTAAGCACCCCATACAGTCAACTTAACCATTGTGGTTACTAAATTTGGTAGACATACAAGCTAACAATCAGATCACGAAATAGCTAGTTCAAGACAATGGTTCAGAAGTTGTACGTGGCAATTCAATTACGAAGGAACTTGTAGGGAGAAGTCGTTAGTGTAGCTTAGATTGAAATTAGTGCTATCTAAGCTACACAAATCGATCGAATAAAATTACGAAAGTTTAAATTATACTGTAAACTCTGTTACTACTCAACCAATTTATTTTATTTAATTACAGATTTTTCGTTCTATTTTCATTAAGGTCAGGCTCGGATGTTTTTAAAGATAATTAATAGTGTAGGTTAATTGGTATTTAATATAATTGGTAATGTAGTCTGGAGTAGGTACTTGATTGTGAGATACATTTGCAAATCGCGGATATATTCTATTCTATAGAAACACATTACAGGCCCATTTCATATACCGATTTAGCGACATACTTTGCCTATATACTATGGTCAAATTCAATTGCTTGACTAACCCGGCTATCTAGAATCAGTCGGTTTGAATTTCATCGATTGTATGCATATACATATACATCGCTTTGGTTAAATGTTAAATCAGGTTCAAACCATATTGCCCCTTAACCGCATAATGACTTAAAATAACGATTTAAATATTAAATAGCTTAGAACGAAATAAATGTTATATTTATTTTATTATATTGACCACAAAAAAACTAATAGGTATATAAATTCTATAAATTAATTTAAATTTAATTGGTAACATCATATCTCGGTTACATTGTGCGTACGGGATTCTAAGGTTTTCGAATCTGAATCGAATCTGAAATTGCTTTGACTGATCAGTGCATACACATATAGTTTGAAGAGAGTAACTATATATTAAAGTAACCACAAGAGCGACCCATACTGGAGATCATAACACGCCGTCTTTTAATAATAGTAATATTAATATTGGTTATGTTTTATTCAACGGTCAGAAACAAAGTCGTAGCATACTGAAACCTTGGATTCTTAAATACGGTTGTTAAATTGTTCTTAGTGGACTGTTATATTGTTGTAGTACATGAGTAGAGGACACATGTGCTACACACATATAACATTTTCTGTAACTAAAAGCGTCTTTTCAATCATTTACAAAACTCGATGTTTTGAATGCCTTACAGAAGCGTGGTCACAGTTGGTGATAGATCGCCTCATAAAGTAAATAATAATTTGAAATAACAGATTTTGCTTATTAAAACAGAAAAAAGGAAATTAGTATCGATTCAACCCATAATCTTGGCCTCAAATATCGTTATCTGTTTTATGTTTTTTTTTAATAATACAAAAGTAGGGCATTAGCCGTCTGTGGCTAACACTCGTCTTCGAATTTTGGGCTTAAGAAATGCTTGTTTCTTCATAATATTTTCCTTCACCGTACGAGCGAGTGCTAAATGCGCGCATATAATGCAAAGTCTATTTGTGAAAAGCCGGGGATCAAACCTACGCCCTTAGAGTTGAATGCTCAAACTACTAGGACAATATTAAAAAATAAATTGCTATATAAACACTCAAAGAGTCTTTAATATTCTACCTCACTTCAACTATTAAGTAGTAAAGGTACTTTACACTGTTTCAAAGTTAAACATTGAAGCTTAGATAAAAATTCTAATTAAAGTAGTTTAGTTACGTTATTTGGGAAGAGCTTTTGGACTTTGATCCCCTTTCTTAGATTATCCAAGATTTTAATTGGCTTTGTTATAAGAGTTATAAGATAATCGATAACACTGCAATTTATTTTCAACGCTACTCTCAAAAAGGATAGACTTTCCAGAGTTCTCTAAAATCCACATACATAGCTTTTCGAATATTATCTTTACTCGATTTTTGTAAGGCATTTCATATGTCAGTTATTTCAATATTGAGATCGCTGAGCAATAGCCACTGACCTTTATTCCATAGCTGGATTCCTCGTAAATGATTGAAACGTAGCTCCATCCAAGCTTTTTCACAATTTCCACCATCGCTCGAACCTGCAATGAAAAAGAAATTGAAAAGCTGTTCTTAACAACAGGTATGTTTTACAGTATAAACAGTTCACATACACATTTTCCGGAAGTCTACTGGATTGTGAAATATTTTTTATATTTTCTAGTTCGGTATACGTTTTTCTCCTTTATCATAGGTTCGGCAGTTTCTATTCGCATTAAATTATGGTGGTGGCACATATATAATAAAAGTTTCAAGTCGTAAAGGTACTTATGACGTACAATGCTTTAATATAAACTTAATATTTGTTACTCAGTTGAAGTAGTATTCTAATGGTGAAGCAGTTTCTGAAATCTTAATTTTTTAGTTTGTTAGTAAAAATATTTGTTATATTTATAATAGAACTATCCCTTTATTTTCAAATTACCTATGAAATATTTATAACAGATGTTTCAAAAGAAAGTTTACATTTATGTTTATAGCGTTATGTGAAAATGTTAGATTTCTTGGTGCCAAAAGTTCAAAACTTTCCGGGCTATAAGGAAAGCACATGGGTCCAGCGGGACGGAGCAACGTCAAACACCTCCAATACGTCTCTGCCACGAGCTCGTGAATTTTTCTCAAATCGATCTCTAGGAGAGGTGCCACAAATTGGCTTCTACGCAGTAGTGATTTAACCCCTATGGATTATTTCTTATGTGGTTATCTTAAATCTAAAGTCTACGCCAATAAGCCGACTCCTCTGGCGAAATTGAAAGAAAATATCCCTCACAAAATGGCAGCCATCACTGGATCCTGCCGAGCCGTCATAAGTAATTTTATTGTTCAATTAAATGAGTGCCGCGAACGCGAATCTATATTTGGACGGTATTATTTTTTAGATATAAATTCCCAAAAATGTGTACTTCAATAATAAATAAACAGTTATTTGATACACGACTTACTATTTTTTAAATCGAACATCTAAATATGAGGTAGATCTTTTGAGCCACCTTGTATTATGTGCAATAATTTATATATAGTTTAAAATGTAATCTAAGACATTATTAAAGTAGAAAAGCGTAGTTTGTATGACGAATAATCTCAGAAAAGTATTCTTGTTCAGTATCGAATAGATCAACTTTTATTATACTCATCGATCTTTAATTCCCTCGGGAGTCGGTATGATTGATCACAGTATACATAATTATTGCGTCCCTCCACCCCAAAGGGTCTGGTTATAAGTAACTGTAAGTCTAATCATAGAAATCCCTAGATCTGAGATAGTTCTAATACAATAATTCCATCTTACTTATTGAAAAATACGTCAGGTGTCCGTTTGAATTATTTAGGAGTTTTTATGAAAGGCAAGATTTATTTTTGACTATAATTATGTACTAGTTTTAAAAATAAAGCTATCAACATATCGCTGCTTCAATTCAAAAGTACCACAAATCAAAATAATATTTTTTTTTACAAGAAAGTTAATCAAATAAAAACCTTTTTTTGCCTAATATTTTCTTATTTCAAAAAAAAAACGGTTGATTACGTTTTGTATCTTCTAATGCAAAATCAGTAGAAATCTTTTTCAAACATGAAAATATAAAGGATTACGATTGTATTTTTGCAATAAAAACATACTTGCGTTTATTTTTACTTATGGTACTTTTGAATTATGTGCGATTTTATAATATACAGGTTAAAATAATAAAAAAATATAAAAACCAAATTATTAAATTAAATTAGTTTAAATCTTGAATCTTTTTAATAATTAAATTGCAACATAATTGTAACTAGGAAGTTCAGGCTCCTAAAATACAGTTTTGACTAAATCAACAAACTGGGACACATGTTTTTTTATGTAATGAGTGTAAGTTTAAAATATATTATTAAATCTTTTTGAAATTGAACAAAATGTTTAAATTTAATGTGTATTTTTTATGTTTTGAGCAGTTATTTATTTTGGAAGAAAACTTTGGTTCTAGTAATGAAGCAAAAGCTTTATTGTATTTTTATACTTATGCATACCAACGCATGTAGCATCATCCTATACCTTAGTTTAAATCCCAGTATTAAGAAAAATACTTTAAGGTAGGTAGATTAAGAGTTGAAGGAACTTTTGAAAATGGCAGCGAAAGTTTAACTTGCCATCCATTGCACTCAATTTACTGTTTATAACTGCCATGTATTGTTATAAATGTCAAATATTCTAAAAACTAGAAACAAATAACTAATTATTGAAAGCCGAAAGTTCCACTCGAACTAATTTGAGTATTGAATTTAAGCGCGTTACACGGTCGTAGTTGCCAACTTTCGCTCCGCAATCGTCACACCAACTTGCTACTTATTAATTCTATTCCAACAATCCAATCCAATTTGTGTGGCGGCATTGTACTATGTCACTCAAATATTCATAATCACTCATTGTAAACATTTTCATGATACAAATGTTACAAATACCGAATTTAGTCGGAATTTAATCGTGCTGTGGCAAATAATAATTTTAAATGATTAAAACTGATTTGAAACTCGTATTGAGAGTTGCTTATTATCTCTTATAGTAGATAAAAGTTTATACTATTTCTATTCATCTCAGCTGTACGCGATTAGTTAAGACTGACATAAGGAAACATTGTGTCTGAAAATTAATTTTTAACGTCTGTTTGAATCTATTTTGAAAAACATTTACAAAACGGCTAAGTCTAAAGACAAGGCTCTAGATTTATTATGTACATTTTTTTAATAATTACTTATTCAATATAAATTAACTAAGGCTACAGAAACTCCTAAAACCCACTAAAGGTTTGAACAATTTTTATAAAACAGTGGCAAACTAACAGGAGGCTCACCAGAAGTTAAGTGATATCGCCGCCCAAATACTGAGTGTACGTTACCAGAAAGCTTGCAAGAGCGTTGCCTTTTAAGAATTGGAATGCTATTTTCTTAATTAAATTTGAATTACCTCGGAAATACCACAGCGGGTAGGTTCTACATAGTAATAGTGCTCTGCAAAACTGGCTTAAAATAATAACCAATAAGCCTGAAGGCCTACATCACAGTACACATTCCATTACTTAAAATGAAATAAATCAGTTATAGATAGATAATTGTTACACCTGAAAGCTATTTATATTCGAGTAATACTTTAAAAAAGGTTCTAAGCCATTGCGCAAAAATATAATGTTCACATAACATGTAAAAACTCTTAGATTAGGCCTTTGTACATTTGCCAAAAAGTGCTCCAGTGCCAAAAAAACATTTTAAGTGTCTTTTAGAAGATTTTACGTGACCTGCATCTCATAGCAGTAAGTGAAATTGATTTGCTGTGGGCTTGTTGAAGATTGTTGCCATAATTACATCGCTAGAGACTTCTGAATTTTTTCTTTGTTTCTTATTTTTTTAAATTTCTGGACTACCTCGCCTGGCCTCTGGGCCGTACGTACTGACGTACAAAAAACATTTTTGCACATAAATAATGTGGGCATTATTTACAGTAATATTTACCTGATGTAAATCCGAAGGTATGGTTCTGGTGAAGTATTCGAAACGCGCTTTGTTGGAAAGCTCCGGAGATGTTGAGAAGAACGAAACCTATAATAGAAAATAGATAAAATTTAACATATTAAACGCTTTTTACCAAACATGGACGATTATTTTATTAGGAAAACAAACCTGTATAGCTAAAAAGTCACATTATTTATTTAATTATCAGACTTGTTAGATAAATGATAAAAAAATACTTAATACATATTATCCAAATTTATTTTGAATTTTTTTAAATGGTCTGCATGATTGTATTTTAAACTTAAAACTTCGTAAAGTTTTCATTCTATAATCGGGATAATATCAGATTTTGATAGACAAATTTTGGGCTATAATTTTCTCGTTTATAACTTTGTACTAATGTTGTTAGTATTATTAAACTGGATTTCCTGGAATAAAATTCAGTTTATCGAAAAATTTCAAGAATACCTTCTGTGGACAATACAGGACTCTAAAGACATTTGATAAATTGAATCAACCCGACCTCAAACATACCTCACAGGTAAAACTTAGTAAAGGTTAACGGCAACCCTCGGAAATTGGTACGCTATATAGTAGGTATTATATAACGATATTAAGTGGTTAGATACTTATATGAGAATAAAGATATATTTCTCGTATTCTATATATAGAATTTCAACCATTATTTGGCATCCATAGCGTTTGAAATACATATACGAAAGTGTAACTTAAATGAATTATTGCAATTAACTCGCGTACTTGTCTATCAGATTATGAATCAGTAGCAAGATATAAATAATCTATCGTAGTTAATAGATAGTTACCTCATTATCTATACAATAAACGAAATATAATATTCAAGCCGAGCCTTATTTAATTAAAACCAAACTTATTTGTAATGAAACAAATGAAGGTCAATAAACCAGGACAGTAAAATATTAATCACTTTGTCTCTTGAATTGTCATTATTTCAAAAATGAATATTTTAATTAAATGTGAGGAAGCCCGTGACGGCAACGGAGATTGTTTTGCGGCTTTCTCTAATTTAATTATTTTGAATGACGATTTATTTGCAGACATTTTAACTTGTTTTGTAATCTGTTTTGAGCTGGGTTACATTTACAGTATGTAGGTTATAATGAGACAAAGGCGTCTTTTGTATCGTATAATTAACAAACCTTTTATAAAATAATGGAAGTTAAGCTATTTATATTGAATCATGTTAATGAACGTTCATGAATGTTACGTAAAACTAAGATTACATACAGGCAGTTTTAGATTAGAGTGTGCCTTTAATCGCCAAAGCGTAGGTCGGGCTGTCATAGTATAACGATCTACACTTTCAATACTTCAAACACTCATTTGTTAAATTAGATATGTCCGTTAATATATTATTATGCTTATATTATAAAAATAAAGAATACGTTTGTGTAGTTGATAGCGCGTTCGACGAACTTTTTTTATGCTGCCTAGGCTTATAGGATATGTTATAACATCGCAAGACGAATGAATGACCAGTGATACTGCAGGGTTAGCTAGTAAGGCGGACAAGGCTCCTCTGTTACCGCACCCCACCAAGAGCGAGTGTCACCATGGGATTTTAGTACATATGCATATTCGCACATGCCAAAGAACCTCTCTCTCCCCGCAACAAGCGGCCGCGCTGTGGGAATTCATTTGTCCAAGTGAAAAGCGCACTACCCGCTGTAAGTAGAATATTGTAATAAAAATATCTTACCTGTGGTATCTTGAACAATCTAAGTAAATTGGCGACTTGCACTGACGTAACGCTAGACGCAGCACCGACGACTCCCGATATGACTTTTCTCATTGCCGTCGCGTTGCATGCATATTCTGCATCATCGATATTGCTAATCGATCCTATAATTACCATAATTCAACTTCATATATTATTTCCTAGTGGCATGTTGAAAAATAATCATAACATAGGTCGTACAGATCTAATTAAGAAACAAAGCGTTATTTATAGTCAATTATTAAGTTTGCAATGTTGGTATAATATTAAATAACTAGCTTCTAACTAGGTTCAACGGAAATATCAAAAACAAAATAATGGTACTATATGAGGGGGTTGAGGGCTACCCTCCTATGCCATCCCCAACCTGCTCATCCCCATGGTTATGGAGATATTCATGGTTAAAGTTTTGAGGTTAGAATGGTAACGATTTAGAAACCGTAGGTACTCTGTACCTTGATTGGAACACCTCCAAGTGATTTTAGCTACCAGAGTTGCGTCTAAGTATTAAAAAAAATGATATAAAATTTTGTGTAATGTATTCAAATTTTTAAAAAAATCGTACATCTTCTACTTTTTTATTGGTTATTAGAGATGTGACATTCGGCATAAAAATCATTTTTTTAATAAATCCATTATTTTTAGCATGAAAATTCGTTTTTTTTATATTTACCGATTATTTACTTTTCCTATTTCCCACAAACACTTTCATGCGCGTGAAACAGTTATTAAAAAATATTATTATACTAACCTAACCTAACCGAACAATAGATAATAATTGGTTTTTGGACTGATCCGGCGCTACGGGATATGCAGCCCTCCACCCTTGCGTACCAAAGCACAGGGATTTTATTCAAGCCTTAGCCGCTACGGCTTGCATAATACCTGTGCTTTGTTACAGCGGGTGAGGGCTGCTCTTCCTGCACGCCTCCGAGCTTTTATATACACTCTAGGGGTAGGGCAGACAAGACCACGTAGATAGTGGGGTGCTCTGATTCGGTTTTGGGTAGTTTTTGGATATTAAATAACACTTAATTGATTGATGACACAGAATTAGATGATACAGAAAGTTACAAACAATGAAATGAATTTATTATATTTTATATACATATTTAATCGCAGTTAGTAGTTCTTCGTATGCATCCAAATGATTTATCAAAAATTTTCAAAGAGTAGTATCGATTCTTTCAAAATAATCTAAACCCACACTAAGTGATTGACGTTTGACATCAATTATTTGTCAAATATATTTTGTAATGGCGTGTTATTTGCCAATTAGTATGAAAAGCTTAAAAAAATGTAACTCATGAACCGTAAGTTTGCGCAACCGAAAACTTTGCAAAACTCTTTCTTTTAATGAGTACTATCTACAATAAAAATATGGGCTTTTAAATCGACGATCCATATTGAAAAGTTTAGCCACAACCTGCGTAAAACCTCCAAAACTGTATGGATTGCCAAAAATACACAAACACAACAACCCTTTAAGACCCATAGTCAGTCATATCGACTCACCCACATATAAATTAGCCAAACACTTAGTATTAATATTATCTCCCCTCAGGGGGCACACTAGTGCTTATGTTAAATTACTTAATTAATTAGATCTCAAATTACTCTACAATGAAACCATGTCTCACTATTTAAAATTGAAAAAATTACAATTTAAATATGAGATTGAGTCATTATTTAAAAACTTACCACTAAATGACTGCCTAGATATAATTGCAAAAAGACTTAGTGAACAGAACATGTCACCAGATTATGTAGATATTGTAAACCACTGTCTCACATCAGGATACTTAATGTGGAAAGATGACTTCTATGTGCAGGTTGATGGTAGCCATGGGTTTTCCGGTGTTACCTATAGTCGACTGACATCTTCATGGAGGACTTTGAGAAGAGAGCTCTGGCCAATGCCCCTGTTGAACCTCAACTGTACAAGAGATATGTCGATGACACATTTGTAGTACTCCCCAATGACAAAATATCTGCATTTCTAGCACATTTTAATTCAATACACAACAACATTAAATTTACTGTTGAACAAGAGAACAACAACTGTCTGCCCCTTTTGGACATTTTAATTATACGCAAAGCAGATGGCACACTAGGTCACACAATACACAGAAAGGCAACCGACACAGATAGGTAACAAAAGAACAGAAAAGTAACACCCCGTTGCAAGATGCAGGTATATACAAACTGGATTGCGACTGTGGCCTGTCTTACGTAGGGCAAACTAAACGCAATATATCCAGCAGACTGACAGAACTGAACAGACAGCAGACAGACAGCAGTCTGTGAACACACTATTTTTGTGAAATTGTTTTCTTTCAATATAAAAACGATATGATATGTATACCTTTAATGAAGTCAACCGCCATTTCAAGTCCATACGTATCTCGATCGCAGTCATCTAAAACATGTGCTCCAATAACCACTCCAGGTATTAATTTTAATTTGTGGTTTATGATATCTAGAGTATACAGCATCGTCTCCAGCGGCTGCACTCCTCCTTGAGGCATCACAGGTCCACATGTCATATTCTCCGATCTCTCATGTACCATCATTAAGCCGCCGAGTACTAAGTCGCCTTCGATCACCGCTTCTCTCTTTATGGGCCAATGTTGATGTTTCTTGTCCTTTAGCTCACTGATTTGGTCACTTGGTATGTTAACCCATTCATTTTTACTTTCATTATCAATTGCTACAATATCAAAGTCTATGCCTTTATCTAAATATATATTTTGGAAGTCAGGTACGGGGTAGTAAGGATTATATTCATAAGTGTCGGCAAGTTTGTGTCTATGTCTGTGATGATGCCTGCTGGTTGGATCGTCTATGTTGTGTTTCATTTCTGAATGTTGGATAAAGAAAAGCAGTGTTGCCAACCAGGTTGGACAGGGACGCATGTTAGTATCGTCTCTTTCACGCCATTTTTCTCAAATGATTCTTCCATATTGATCGATTTTCAGTCATTGTGGTCTGAAACAAAAGTGAATAAGGAATTATAGAATATTAATTAGATATAATATAATTATTACACTAGTTAAGTTTTCAAATATTTTTATTAAGTTTTTTATTAAATTTAATCCTTTTTGTAGTACGAGTATATATAGATGAATAGATATATCAATAAAACTTGAACAAACATCGAAACTTGAAAAACTTTTTTAAGGTCGTAGTTAAGATTGAGAAAACTGTTTTGTATTCTCATAACTGACTTTACGGATATTTAATATGGAGAATAGTATGTTGAAATACCTGGGCTGATATATAATACCTATCTACTCAAAACTATGAAAAAAAATGTAAATTATGTTATGGTAACTGTTTTTTACAAAGAAATACAAAGACAACTCGACCAAGCGAAAAAGATTATCAAACTCTTAGACTGTATTATGAAAACTAGTACTAGATAGTAATAAATATTAATGGACAGAGCTGTCAATGAACGGATTAATGGTTACTGATAGTGTGAGGTCTATTCAATATATAACGCTATTCATTATTCTTTATGACACCAATATTTTTATACGATTTAGACAATAATGTGGTATATTTTTTCAAAGAAAAGTAACATACAACATTTTTCTTCCGTGTACTTCTAGAATAATTAGAAATAAAACATTGACCCTAACAAACCCTTTTATCTGTGAAGAAATGGCTGTACCACAAAGAACGGTTCGGTGGCCGTCGATACACAATCTTATACTAGAATAATAAGTCCTGAGTACATACCTCGATACAATATCTTCTTACCAGGAAGATAGGCACACAGTATTATCAGCCGTAAGGATTTGAAGAAATTCTATATGTTCCCAACAAAGAGAGGTTAGACTGATGCTAATACCTTGCACCTTACACCTAATTGCCTCACGATAAAATTCTAAATATTGGACGTAACTATTATCAATTATAATTAACAAAAAGTATTCATCAAAATAAAAATGTGTCTAACGTAACCCGAGTAAATTTCAACAATGACTCGACTAATAAATGTGACGATCGGCCGAGAAAAAATATTTGGGATTACCCTCATCAAAAATTATTAAATTGAAATTATGTATTTCGAACTATGGCTTTTCCGATGGCTTTCCATTATATGCGGAAACACTTTATAGTCTTCGTAATCTAGTTACTAAGCTAATTTTGAGATTAAGATTTGAGATACACATTACATTGTCTGTCCATATTCCGTAACTTCCAATAGTGATGGCGATACCGATCCTGACGTTTTGTATGCAAGTTCGAGGTAATATCCGTAGTTTTGCAAGGCTACGTCAGCATCCTATAATACATTACACCCGACCTCTACGAATCAGGTGGAATATGAATATGGCCCTTGCTGTGCCAAGTTCCATTCCACATCATGCATGGTTAGAGAAAGCCGTGATTTAAACGGCTGATCGCGTAACGGGATGAGGAGAAGACTACGCTGTTACTGTGTCCGACCTCGGGTGATTGCTGGTGGTTTTAGTGGGTTATAAGTAGTCTTGGTAAGAAAAAAATGCGATTGAATTTAGAAACCGAAACTTTTCACCATCTCTACTGGATCGTTTCAACAAAGATCATGGTAGGCTTTATAGGAGGAAAGTAGAGATATAGAGTAGTATATATGAGGAGAACAAATTTATGACTGTTCAATAACCATAGTATCAACCATCAACCAGTTCTGATACTGAGTGATTTTATCATATAATATGCAATTTCTTTTATTTCATATTTAATATAAATTATATAATAATATAAAGAATAAGAAGGTATTCTTTATACGTAAAGTTCTCTGGTGCTATGGCACTTGACACTTACCTGTTTAAACGTTTCCATTACATTTTGATGTGAGGTATCATAATGTTTTTCAAAATAGAAGTACCGAAGTGTATTCATGATATAAGACTTTGACCAAACGTGGCAATCGGACAAAACTACTTATTGTTAATAATCAGAAGTAACTTTAATATAAAAATAAATACATTTTAATTGTAAAATATTAGTTTATATATTACCTAATTTATATAATATAAATAATTATAGTTTCTGTACAGCTTAAAATTGACTCGCCAAACTTGATAAATTGAGAGATTTGTTGGCGAAGAAGAGCCACCAATGAAATATATGAATGTATGTTTATACCAAATGGAATATTGCACGTAGACATCTCTGTCTATATGGATGGCGTTATCCTTACTAAATAAATACTATTATTTTAATATGACCTATTATAAAATTGAATTATACCTCTGTTTATTTAAAGAAACAAAATAGCAGAGGAGAAGAATACAATGCATGAACATAATAATTAAAATTTTAATTATAATAATTACTTGTGATGTAGCATTGTCATTTATTGTAAAATCGTGGATGATATTTTAAGGAATAACGTGTTATTGTTTTTGTACAATACAATATTATCAATTATACCTAATTAATTAATTGAACATTAAACATAGGTTGTGCAATTGTGTGTCGAATCAAAATCATTAATCTATAGCAAATACAAACACGACATCTTCGAAGTCGAAAGAAGGGGATTGTCGTCTTGTTTCGTACCTCAGTCGATTTTTACTAACTTCTTCACTTCTTAACTCAAAATTAACCCAAAATAAAACTTCAATACCCGGAATATGAAAATTATAAAGTTTTTAAATTATATATAATTATAAACCTGATGACCGTTATGATTATGTGGAAATCTAAATGGTTTATTGGACGCCTTGTTATGATGAATAAATGATGTATCTTAGTTGTAGATTGTCATTAGGCTCGCAAAAAGAGCTCACGGTAGGACCACAGTTATTGTTTAATAATAGTTAGGTATATAGGTCATATTATTTAAAAATTGTAGCATGTTATTTTAAAACTTTTTTGAATTCCAAACTCCTATATTTTTACACGTTTTACTATCTTCTCACAGCTGATACAATTTAGAAAGTGCCCCGTTACGTAGGCTTATACGAAGAAGAAAAATGAATTTCATGAATAACGGCCAATCAATATCCCAAAAACTAATACAATCATAAAGTTTTGTCCGTAACAGTTTCCGTTCCGTAAGAACAATAAGAAAAGTGTTGAGTAACTTGCTGAAAGAATCGTTCGCGATCGGAGTCGATGGAGAATTACCCAACTATCGGCTGTAGATGTTACACGCGGCATGATAATTCAGTATGAAGGTTTCATCTGAACAGCTCTTATAAATGTAATGGTATTTTTTTTTATATTACACATTATTATATTATTATAGTTTGTGTTTTTTCACAAATTACTCGGACATTAAACTCATATCGAAATAAATTTAATTTTTTTTTTAATAGGATAGGGGCACACGAACAGGATGATGCTGATGCTATGTGATATCGCTGCCCATTGACATGCCAAAGGGCTCGCGAGTGCGTTGCAGGCCTTCTAAGAATTAGTAGTTTTTCTTCTTCAATTCAGATAGTTATATCCATTAAATATATATTAATTACTTTTAACTAATCTGTTAATATAATATTTCAGGCAATATTGTACCTAATATGGGTGTATATAATAATAAATACACTTGTAATTGTCCGGTTACATAAATAAAGCATCATTATTAATGTTTAGTTAATGAGGTATTTGATATATTATACTTTTTAAAATAACTTCTATTATCTATAATGCAGTGCTGGCCGTGTGGCCTCAGCATGCGGCGCTCGTCCTTGAGGTCGTAGGTTCGATCTTCAGCTGTGCACCAATGGACTGTTTTCTATGTGCACATTTAACATTCGCTCGAACGGTGAAGGAAAACATCGTCTTAGATACAAAAAGTCGACGGCGTGTATCAGGCACAGACGTCTGATCACCTACTTGCCTATTAGATTTAAAAACGATAATGAATCAGATTCAAAAATCTGAGCCCCAGACCTAAAGAGTTGTTGTGCCACTTATTTATTTATTTATTATCTATATATGAAGGTAACTAGTGGAATAGATTTCTGTGCACGCTTGGTTTGTATGATATATCGTATTAATCAAATTTCCTTTGTTCTTATTTATTTACACGTCGTTATTTACACACTATTAAATAAATTGAACGCAAGAAGTACAAATCTAAATAAAATACACAAGTACTTAGACATAAAGAATGGAATAAAACAAAGTAATTAAAACATATGTAGACAATGAAAAGGACTATAAAACAGAAAAAGGACACATCTATTACTTACTAGTAGTTAGTATAAAAGTTAGGATTACGATGCCGAAAGTAATACTTGTACAGTAGAGATTTAAAGGAAAGTAGAGAAGCAGCTAAGCGGATAGAAAGTGAATTCCATAGCTTCACTTCAGAGACCTTAAAGGATTCTCCAAAAAAGCAATAGTTATTGTGGAGTTCAAGGATAGTTTTCAGAAGAGCGGCTTTACAGTAAGATCAACTATTTATTTAAAACATAGAAATATATTTTCTATTTTTGCAAATTCTGGGTTCGAAAGTTCGACCTCAGGGACATACGTCATTGTTGTTCGAAGCTATACATATAAATCGACGATTATCCAAAACAGAATAAATGGGATCTATTATTGCAACAACGTCAAGCAATGTATGTCTGTTTAACTATGTCAAATTATACAATGTATTGGGAAATTCATAGACGTAAACCAATATGCAATCTGTTCTTGGCATTTCATCTATGAACGGTGGTTCGTTAGACGTACAAAATTTGCATCGCTCTCCAATTCGCTTAACGTAGAAATGACAGAAAAGGAATTTAAAATCATGTATATGCACTAAAAATAAACAACGGGCGTATCGAATATTCGGCGGTCGAGGAGATTTTTATTTCGATTGAAAATTGAGTCTGTGATATTTCGGTATTGAATTTTCGACTGTTGTAAAAAAATCATTATAAATTTTTGGCAGTCTGGTTTTATTACTTCAAGCAAAAATACATTTCTTGTTGGGTGTTTTAAATTATTTGTACTTGCCAATTTTAAAATATTTAGTAAATTAAATATAATAATGAGGGACTCGGTGACTCAGTGGCACGGCGAGAGCGCATCACGTTTAATGTGTGTCAAATAAAGCAACGTTACAAAGCCGTGTTTACAAACGCGGCGTATCGAAGTACAGTATGTGAAACGACGAATAAATTTTATGCTGTTTAGACAAGGATTTTTCTTGAACAAAACAAGACTTTGGTACTGTCTTTGCGGGTGCATTACACATTCGTAAATACAAATTATAATAGTATAAAAGATACGGAAGACTATTGCTTAGAAAAGTTTGCAGCGCTGTGGTTAGTTAAGATGTTGATAGCTAAACTAGGTACATTGTAAGAAAATTAAAAATTTATTAAAACTTTATCTAAACTTTTATAATTACGGTGCGTTTCCTTGCGAAAACTAGGAATATATAAAAAAATCTCAAGTGCTAAATCAAGGCTGATTTTATAAGCCTTGATTTATTATAATCGCAAAATAAAAATAAAATAGTTATATACTCTTGGCATACAATTCCTCGAACAAACACTTTGTTTACCGTAGAAGATTGTATCCGCGGTGAGGTATTGCTGTATTGTGTGTGCGTACTGAATTAAAATCATTATTTATCATTGAAAATTGTGGATAAATATTCATTATTTTAAATCGCCAATACTTATAGACGGATTGAGTTTTAATATTCAACGGTTAATTGTATGAAGACTTTTATTATATAGATTTTGATCTTAATATTCGTTTATTGTAGGGGTTAAAGCACATATTAGACTTGAAAATATTGAACGTTCATAAATTAATTAAAGTTAAAAATGTGACATTTAAATATATGAAATAAAATGTGTTCGTATTTTCATAGTGGGAAGTATCAGGGCATCAGGTAAGTAAGTTTCTTGCTCGTTTGCCGCCAAGTATTGTAGCTTGCATTCATGATAAATAATACTAAAATAAATCAGTTTAAGTATCCTTATAGCTATTGTCTGTTTTTAATAAGCTTCACTGGGCAAGGCATGTCTCAATTTTCTCAATGGCAAGTGCATAGTAGCGAGAGAGCGCGAGTAACAAAGGGTTGTTCATGGGCTAGTAAACAAGCGGCACGCCTACTTGTGTACTGACCTACTGTATATTCTAAAGACGAAGAAATGAAACTTTTGTAAATTGAAAAGGGAACTGTCGGGAATGGCATTTCTTGATATAATTCAAATGTTTGAATTTGAAAAGCCGTGAACCAAGCTTTATATATAACTATATAAAGCTTGGTTCACGGCTTTTCATTCTATCTATCGGCTATCTTATATAT
Organism: Pieris brassicae; assembly: GCF_905147105.1. Classification (NCBI taxonomy): domain Eukaryota; kingdom Metazoa; phylum Arthropoda; class Insecta; order Lepidoptera; family Pieridae; genus Pieris; species Pieris brassicae. Next base: position 5,726,400 of record NC_059669.1, read on the forward strand.
TAATGTTATCTTCTACATATGGAACACCTCTTAATTTTTGTATTTTAAAGTAGATGAGTTTCTGTGTGTAGTAATATATATATAATACCTATATATTAGGACCTTACATATGCAATTGACGTTTTGTCGTACTGGCCACTTTGACCTAAAAGATCTCCTCCTTGGTAAGGAATTCCAAATTCATGTTCTACAGCTCGTATTAGTTTTTCGAAAACCATGATTCCTTTAATTTCCCGTTTTAAATTTTTTTCTTTGCGTCATTCTATAAAATGGAAAACATGTAATATCGCGTTATTTACGAGTACGAGTTCCACCGATGATGTGTATGGCGGCGGTATAGCGAAAGAAAAGACAGTGCGTTTTTGGTCGCAACGTTTTCGTTCTGGAAATTTCGACCTGCACAACAAGCTCCGAGGACAGCCGGAGACCAAAGTTGATAACGAGGAATTGAAGGCTACTGTGAAGCGGGATCCATTGCAAACTACGTCTGAGTTAACTGCAGGCTGCGGTGTTAGTGATAAAAATGTATTAATTTACTTGAAACAAATTGGGAATTTGAAAAAGTTTGAATCTTACGAATGCTGCAATACATTACTCATCCGGCATAATAATGAAGGGATTTAAACCTGTGATGAAAAGTAGATCCTGTACGATAATCAAAAGCAATCATCGCAATGGCTAAACCGAGCCGAACCAGCCAAATCTTGTCCCAGCCAAAAATTGACTCTGAAAAAGTTATGACCGTTTGGTAGACTAGTGCCGGGGTCGTTCACTATAATCTTTAAATCTAGCCGGACGATTAAGGCAGATGACTATTATCAGTTACTGCAAGCCACGATGGTAAAGCTAGCTGCTAAACATACAAGATCAATCGCTCTAGGCCACTGCTGTTTCACGACAACGTTAGACCACACACTGCACAACAGATTGCTACCAAGTAAGAGGAGCCTCAATTGGAATGTCTAAGACATCTACCGTACTGGCTAGACTTTGCTGCAACAGATTTAAAAAAAATCGAAGGTTGGATAACTTATTGCAAGGTAAAAAATTTAACTCTGATGGGGCAGCCGAAACCGCCTTCAAATATTTTATTGATTCCCGTCCGAATCAAAAGTGCAAAGATAGCAATGGTACATACTTTTAATGAATCCTTACATACAAAACGCCAATTTTGTATGTAAGGACCTAATAGATATAACATTTTTTACAAACCTAATAGAGAGTACGTTAATACAATTATTTTTTAATAACTCTTAAGAGAAGAATGTAGACCTTTACTTTTTAATATTAGTTTTTATTCATCTATTTACAGCAAATGTTTGCCAAATATTAACTACAAAAATATAATAAAACTGTTATTCAACTAAACATTATCTTAATAAAATTAGCAGAATACTTCTTGCAATATATTAACCTTTTCTAAATACGATTTTAAATCACTTACTACTTTCTCCGTATTAAATCGCTGTCGCCAACGCTTTTCGTTTGTTCTCCACCTTGAAGATACGTTTGTAAGGGTTATAAAGAGCTAATAAAATAAGCACAATGTGATGTTATAACCCGAGAAAGCCGAATTACTGTGATATGAAATTTTATTATCGTTTTAATATTGCTGTTTTATTGTTTCTTCTATTGGATCACTTGACATTGTACAAAGGCTCTTTACGAGGCTTGTATTAGTAATATCGTATTCATAATTTAAACAGTGCCTATTCACTACGGGTTACTTCAAGTTTAGCAAAAAGTAATTATGCGAGAAGATATACGTGATAACGAACAAGTTTATGGACATATATGGACACTAAGTGTGTCATATGTCCAATCGTTCTCTATTGATACATAATTTTATGTAAATTAATAAATAATTTAATTTATTTATTTCCATTTTCAGTTTATCCCTTATGAGGAAAAAATATTAATATTGGTGTTGCGTCGCTTTTGCCGATTGGTCTTCCCGTGATCACTTTGCTACAAAGTAGATTGGAGAAGGGTGGTTTGCAAAGCTCCGGTGATAATAGCGCAGTAATTTTAACCGTTTAACATGTTACTATTAGGTTAAATAAGAGTTGGTTTACGACAATAGGACACCTGCCTTAAGAACTGACCTATTGAATTTGAATAGTGTGCCTTTGTTGTTGTTCGTACAAATACCATTAATTATGTAAGTTCAATTACCCAAATATTTTTTGATGAATCTATAAAGAGGCATAATTAAACAAAGACGAAAATGAATAAACGATACTAACCTCGGAGTAATCCGGAACCCTTAAATACGTTTCATTTTATGCCAACTTATAATTTGGTCTATTAGATGTAAAGTAGGTATAATTATACAAATCATTTTATAATTAATAATATGTAATACATATTAATAAAATTATTTGAAATGTATTGTCGATCTATCATTTACTACTTCTCATCAATAAAGGGGCCATAACATTTAAATGAAAAATAAATCTAAGAAAAATTTTCAGCTATTTTTACCTAAGATATGAATAAGACCCGATAAATACAACGCTTCTTAAAGATAGACGACGGAGGATATAGACACATACAACATTTATTTTGGCTAATATCATGGATATCATAAAATTGTTGATATATGTAGTTTTTAGTACTTTACGATCTCTTAGGTCATACAAAAAAACAGAATAAAGTAATGGTAACGCTTTAACTTAATGACCTTCTTCCCAACCTGTTTAGTCCTGTCCACAGAAGCTGTGGAATGAAATCCCTGAGAATGTTTTCCTGTTCCTCTCACTAAATTAAAAAAAACAAATATATAGATGATTTCTTAATGTATGTTGATAAAATAATAATAATTGCTAGCTGAGCTGAGAATAATTATTATTTATTTAATAAATACCAACAAAATATGGTGTAAGATTTGTGAAGTAAATTTATTTACTTTACCGATAAGGCAGTTGTGTGTGCACTTATTCAAATCTTTCATCAAATTACGCTTTGTTTGCGGTAAAGGTCAAGGATATAAATACTGCATGAATACATCGCTTTTAACTAAAATCCTTACCGAACTAAAATTTTGAACGTAAAAAATGATTTATTTACTACGCTGCGGCGAGTAATCAAATATTTTTTGTTCAAGCCTATGTTTAATTTATCGGTTCAAAGTTTGCTTTTGAACGAATACCTTTCTTAAAATGTAAACACTGTTAAAAACGTTCCTTACTTTGTTTATCAAGATCACAAATAAACAATATTATATACCAGAGCTTATGTATTTCGATTTTAAACAAAGCTCTAGAACATTTATAAACACCTCAGAAGCATATTGATGGATTTGTCCGAAGTCGTATCGCAGGAAAAAATAAAGGAAAAGTGAAGAAAAAGGTCTGGCAGATACCGTTGGAATGTCATTGACAAATATGTGCTGGTACGAGACGATTCGTCTTGTTATCAGCGTATTGTTCAGTGATTTTCTTTTTACGAATTCACGGTATACATTCAATGTAATATAATATTATACACTGGTATTTCCGAAATAGACAATGACTGATAAAAATTGTAATTACATTATTAGCGATAACAAAAATCCAGTGGCAGGATAACCTTTTAGGTCTGGGCCTCTGATTTCTGTATCTGTTTCATGATATTTTATCAAAACGTAGATAGGTAAGTCCATTTATGGATAAGCTGGAGATTGAACCTACGAACTCATGAGGATCGCACGCTGAAGCCACAAGGACAACAATGTCCACAGATTAGTAATAAAATACTAGATAAAAACTTTTTTTTTGGTCATTGAATACAGTGTTTTGTAGACAACCTTAAGATTATAAAATAATCAAAATTGATAACGCAGTAACGAATATGTCTCTCTACTTAAGGATATAGGGTATATACTTGTTTAGTTACGTAGCGGCGCAATTGAAGCAAAGATTGTTACGTAATTTAATATTTTCTAAAAATCCAATTAATTCTTGTTTCACTTCACTTGGTTGACTTTTCACGAATCACGGAGATATTTTTGTTTTTTTCGTATAACACTTTGTGCTAAACGAGTATTTTAGTAAGATCTTTTTTAGTTTATTTATTATTCAATTGATGAGTGGTGTATAGGCTACGCGCGCCACTCAATAAAAAGGTGGGTTCGAACCCGAAACCCACAGTGGGATTTATCTATGTATCACTGATAAATACTTTCTCATACACAGTACACACATAAACAGCAAACAGCCTCTTAAAACAGAGTTACAGTCATCTATTTGTCTGTAAAGACAAATGATCATCGAAACTGATACCAAGCGTAATTGAATCAATTGATATAGAAAGCCTAAGTAAAATACTCTCGCAACTTAGATACGATAATTCATTCTTGCCACTAAATTCGTAAAAACTACGTCGACGTTTTCCGCAGTTTTCACTTACATTATTCATAGGGCGGCGGTTGGAGCGTTCCGTTTATTTCCAGTGAATTATCGTTATATGTTATAAGTATATATAGTTATGTCTCTGTTAATATTCTTCAGGTGTCTCCAAATTTTTCTATACGCCCTTGATATGAATGCAGATTTGATTTCCCTTATATCAGACATTGTGGTGATGATGTACGAGGTACTCTATCAGGAGGGTTCCAGAATGGCTGGGAAGCCAGAGCCAAAGACTTAGGACAAAGATATTTTTGTATTCTCTGTGTCTTTTTAACTTTTTCTAACAAATATGAGTTTATTTCAAATTGATATTTTTATCAATTTAATTGATCAATAGTTAATTTTTATTAATATTGAATCGATATTATCATGACGGCAACGAGCGCCACTATAGTTGAGTCTTAGAGATACTTTGTTTGATTTTCGTTACACAAACTTGTTCAAATATTTTATTTGTTGTTAGAGGCATGCCTTAGAAGTTTAACACGTTAATCGTGTCTACAATCCTTTTCCTGTCTTGTGGTCGAATCAACGATTACTTGGATCCGTAGAGAAATATAGAGAAAACCAACGTTCGCACAGTTCTCATCATAATTGTATTATAATAATAGTATTTAAGTCTTTCTTATCTAGCGAGATGCGCGTTAAACTACTCGTAGCATTTTTGCCCATTTAAGTTCTTCTCTTGATGTTTCGTTCTCTTCCTCCCAGTAGTGATCCAAGACAAACATATTCTTTGACAAATATTTCTGATAGTTCTCCAGTTTCGTCGATAAGCAACCCGTGTGTCTGCTTTCGAACTCAACTCTATGGATATATCTTCTGATGTCGCAACATATAGGCCTATACATATTAAGTTAAATAATATCGCTTTATTTAAGAAACGTTAATATTATAAAATAAGGGTACCAAATAGGATATGTTCATTTTAGAGTAATACAAATTTATTAATGAGTGAATTAGCACGAGATAGAACTAGTAATGTAACCTAAATGAAAATTCAATTAAATGTGAAATGCAAATATGATTAAAAAACAAAAATATATATATACAGATGTAATGCCATTCTCGTATAGTACAATTCCTATTTAAGTTATAATAGAAACAGTTAATACAGAAGCAATTTGGCAAATGTTTGTTAATTCTAACGAATAGTTATCGATTTAGTGGTTTGCTTTGTCGAATTCAATTCGGACAATATTGCATAATATATTAGGAATTTCAATAGCTTCGATTAATCATTCGTCTATTACAATATTGTAGTAAAAACTATAAAAAATGACAAAACTATGCAAAAATATATTCTAAAGATTAACTTATTTATTTCAGATTATATCCATTTGTAGTTGCACTAAATCGGTCTTAGTTGCTATATTAATATTGGTTAGCGAACAAAACAAAAGATCAACACATTCAGGATACCGTTGGTCCATCAAGGTTGGCACCCTGTTCATGATGGCATTAAAACCGTCAGTTCATGTCTCGGAAAACATACCTGACGCACTGCAGAACCTCCGCCATCCTAATAGCAGCACATTATTCATAAACTTTAAATAAATATATTTATAACTTTATATTAATTATTACATTACAGATGTTACATGTATTAATAACGAAACACAAACACAGAAAATCACGAAAATAATAATAATAATAATCAAAAAATAAAAATAACAAATAAATATGGAAAGAAAAAAGGATTAAGGTACATTAAAAATGCGTTATGTATGTGCGTTGTGGTTGTAAATGGCCCTGGCTCAGCATTATGCTGTAGAGCAGAAGTGTTCCACAGCGCTGGTCATTCTGTCAGAGACCACAACAGTTAGAAAATTTGTGTGTAAAAATAAATAAATAAAAATAATTGTTACTAAAACTACAAGATATAGATAAATAAATATTTTGGGTGGTTTAAAAACTAGGTTTCGTGTGATTTTGTTGTTGAGTAAATAGATGTATATCTGCGATGAAAATTTGATTTTAGTTGAAGTTTTTTCGGCGAAGGATTATATATTCCAACATTTCGTCGCGCTATATTTGAAACTCCCACGAAATGATGATGCTGGGGAATGGCGAGCTCGTGAGTACAACTCCTAACTTCATTTTTACGCCAGAGGAGCTTTTTGTTTAGATATCAACAACCTGATTGTTTAGTGTATACTTATTGAAATTACAAGTGCTCGCCACAGACAAGTTTTATTAGATCATTGATCATGCATAGACCCACAAAGTAGTTGTTTCTTTATTTATATATATTATATTTATAGTTATAGATGTCGCTATAAAAATAGTACGTTTTTGATACATATTTAACAATACTAAATCAAATAACAAACATACCAAATACAATTTTTGTCGACCTTTCATTGTTAAAAAGTTTAGGTTGTTCAAATGGGCGGTGACATGCGAGCGAGGCTGTATGGTAACACAAAACTGGGCTGGGCTTGCATTTTGTACTAGTTACACAAGGCTCGAACACCGGAAGATCGTAAGTAAGTTTTGAGAGCACAAAGCTATCACGAAGATCAACACTAAAGAAAGGTCGTATATTGTATAAAACCTTGAGACGAAAAAAGCAATTACGAACTATATTTGTAACATAATCTTCGAAGTTCAAATCACAATTTAATTTAACGCCCAGATTTCTTGCCTGGGGGTCCTGAGCTGCAGGTGGAGCCAGCCATGAGACATTTCGACTTTGTTGGAGTTAAGAGGAGTGCGTTTCTATGGGACCATACAGAAATTCGTCCCAAGTCTTCATTTATTTGCAGGTGCAGTCACTGACACAAGCCCTTTCAACAGGATTTATTATTTGCTGGTCATATAAATGATTGTGAATATGAATACATACATACAGGGCAGATAGACAACGTTGGCTGTGGCACCTTAATCGGATGGGCAAAGATCAGGCAGTGAAATCGGCGGGAAGTCGAAAAGCCAAGGCACATTTTGGGTTGCTGAGCCAGCGGAGGAGTGAGTAAGTGTTATATTCAGTACTTATTTACTTATTATTGTACGATCTACTGTGCAACATTTTCCTTTATTCAACACAAACACCGGAACAATTTTCTGTTAATTTAGTAACTAAACATTAGTTTCATCTTACAAAAAACCATAAACCATTGAAACGTTGAAATGCGGATTCTTTATATTATACACTAGATGTTCTTCTTATGTAATTGTTTACGTGGAAATATGTTATATCCCACGGGCTTAAATATTATCGCGAATAATTACTAGTTTGACGCGATGAAGTTGCATAAAGCGGGTCCCACCGGTCGTTTAAAGTTAGTGTTCATTTCGCGGTAATCTAAGATATTGATTGGAAATGGATATTGCATCTATTTTAATATATGACGTTTTAATATAAAAACATTAAACCGATAAAAAGTTTTCATTGATACCATAAAAATTTCGTTCACGAATATATTTTATACATATATTTATTGGCAAGAAATATTCGACCAATCAGGAGTTTCAAGTTTTATACCATTTAGCTATAATACACCCCCACGGACTTTTCACACGTTTCTATAGAAAATATATCGATTATATTATATAAGCTATACGATTTGCCCCTCCTAAAGAAGAAGATAAATCTGGGCGTATTAGCTAATAATATCTCTAAACAGTACAATACTGTAACAAACGTCAGATTTACGAGCAAGTGTTTACGACGAATATTTTTATAGTCTTTCCTTTGAAATGAGCGAATAAATTCGCATTATTGATAAAAGTATTCGATAACAAATTGCCTGAGGGCTGTTTATGGACACTTATCTTTTTATGTACTACTTGAGTCTACGAAATGTTTTTTCGTTTGAATAAATATGATGAGATTTTTTTATATACCATACTTTTGGCTGTGGTTTAGACATGCACAATATTACGAGGATGTCTTAAGTCAAAGTCAAAATAACCTTATTAATATAGGTAAACAAGCACACTAAATTTACATTTACTACAAAGTTCGCAAGTCAAGGGCGTAGAGATGGCAAGAAGAACTAGCAAGAAACTTTCTGCCACTCTTTTTATTCGGTAAGTTTTGAGTCATACAAATTGTTAGGACGAAATGTACGATTACTACGCTAATAATTATGCCAGTTGAGACCAGCGATATGACCTATTATCTCATGATAGAAATAAAACTTATTTTTAGAATTATCAAAAAAGAGCTAAGTTGGAAGAACAGCGCGCGAAACTTGCGCGCGTGTGTTTGAATCCCAGCTGTGCACCAACGGACTTTCTACGTATATAAGAAATGTTACTCACTCATACGGCGAAGAAAAACACGAGATAGCTAAGATTAAAAAAAAATACAGTGTGTTACAGGCAGAAAAGTCTGTTCCCTACTTGTTTGAAAAAAATTTCGAGGTTTAAGGAGAAATCTGACGCTAAGAGGAATATAGCTTCATTTCGTTGTAGTTTAAGAGTTTATATCTAGAATGGTATAAATTAAAGATTAACCCCTCAGACACCGAAATGTATCTAAACACAAAATTAGTGTTCAGCAAACAAATAGCTTTCTGTATCAATTAGAAATCTTGTTTCTTGTGTTTGTGCGAGAGTGATTCTACGCTTTGACGTACTCAGACGTATTTGCCTTGCGTAAATTGCACTTTGTAGACAAAGCTACAAAGATTTTTTAAATACTATGTTGAATGGCGTCTGTCGTGACAAACGTTTATTCCATTTCTAAGTTTAAAACGGTAAGATAAAACGAGATAAAATACAGGCCATTTAAGATAAACAATAATTCATAGATAATTAACGGACGACTTTTTTTAAAAGAAATATTGTCAGATTTCACTTTTGTTTGAAATTGAATATACTGATTAATTGAGATTTAAAATAACCGCTAACATAATTAATGCTTCAATTCCAATTATGTAGACCAACAGGAAGATAAAAAATTAATAATAGGTCAAAGTCACTATAAATAATAGAGAAAATATATTTTTACGTCATCTAATTTTTTAATTTTGCTGGTGAATTTTGCCGTGGACCATGCTTTATGTTTGTCCAAAAGTACCGATTGTATAAAAGACTTTGCTATCCATTTAAAGTCTTCTGTACACAATAGTAGTTTTTTTATGATCAAAGATTTACAACTCAATAGGTATCTATCACGCTTAAGTAGGATTTACTTAAGCGTCTTTTAGCATCGTGGCCCTACTACATTAAAACGATCGAAATAAAATTTATAAAATTACTAAAACTTTTACATATTTTCAATAAATAATACCGAGATTTATTGTCGTCGTAAGCAAGATAAAATATGAAGCCAAAGATACTATGTATCCTTTTTATCAGGATATTAACTCGCGTACATCAGCACGCTTTAAATATGCAAGGAAATCTTAAGAAAAACGAAGTTAAGTCCAGGCGGAGTTTTACAACAAAAGACTAGTTCAGACGTGATTAAGCGCTTTGCGATTGAATTAAATCTAACTTCACGGGCTGCATTGTTTACTTCTGTTTTCTTGAATATTCATACTTCTATTTCAACTTCATCCAGTGTTAAACTTAAAGAGAGTTTTATTAAATTACAACAGGTCAGTATAAAAAAAAACATATTTCGATTTTTGTTTAAACAAACGATTGAAGAATAGCATTAACAGCGCTATGGTGAAAACAATGACATCGTAGTACTTAGTATTATTTGGGAAATATTTCTTACAAATACAGGCAATGTTTTAATTTTCTTAATATTTATTAAGGTAAAGTGTAAAGTAAAAAAAACAAATTACCCTAAAGGCAGCCTCCTGTATCACCCAAACGATATCAGCCAACAAGACGGTAACTCTGTATGACTAGGAGAATCATCTTTAAAAGCGAACCACACAGATGACGCTTGGCTTGTCTTTGAATTCCCTTGCCTAAATATTATCTTAAATAGGAGAACTATGAGAACTTTTTTCAAGATAGTGTAAAAGAATTCAGACAACCGAGGTGTATAAATAAATTTAAAGATAATATTATTTACGGTTGCCCGGAAGAGATCGCTAAATAGATAAAGCTAGTCAGTTGCACTATTATTTTCTTTTATTGTTAACTTTATTGGTAATATTATTATTAAATTATTTTGCAAAAACTGTAAATAAATAAAAATGTTATTATGAATATGAATTAATTTCGAACAGAAAAAAAAAAATTGGTGCAGCGGGGTTTGAACGACATCAGAGTCCCCTCAATCACTTCCTGGCTTTACTCTTGGACAACTACTATTATTATTTATTGCTAGGTCAACATTTGTGGTTTTGGGTTGGCGTAATAGGCATCAATGTTTAATGATATCGTGTAAAACCACTTGCAGGTAATGTTAGTTAATACAATTTGTCGTCAAATTTTCACAGCCAACAGCAATTTAATTTACGATTTGCTGGATGTGTGAGCCAGGTTAATAATTTTAGCTTCCCGCGTAAATAACCTGAACTGATGTAGGTAGCAGTTAGATATTTTGACAGTTTTTATTTACATATTTTGATTCAAATTAATGTTTATTACTTCATTCTTTAAGAATTTAAATGCCAATTATTGGCATACCATGTCTTATTAACAACTGTACTCGTTATGTCATCATTCAATTATTAGATGAAAAGTGTTGTTTTGTGTTCACAATTAATATAAATGACTTAAAGTCCTAGGTCCCCCAAGCGGGCAGACGGCAGAGAACTACGCTGGAGCGTAGGATATTATTGCCAGTTCTTCTCTTCCATTCTACACCCTTGATTTGAGAACTGGGGCAGTAAATGTAAAATTAGATGCATTTAATGTATATTCCTTTTTTTGACGTTCATAAGTATACATTGTGTTACCTATATGATTAAACGATTTTTGATATTTGACTTTTTGAATACCACCCTGATCGGTCCTGGCAGCTTTATTATTTTCACTCCAAGTCATTCCAGCTTCGTTCGTTTCTGAAATTATTCTTCATTGCCAGGTCTGTTTTGGGCGGCAAATTTTCCTTTTGCCTTAAGGATTCCTGTCAGGGGTTGCTTGTCAATGTGACTTAGACCGAAGCATATGGCCCACCATTTCCACATTCGGCATTTTATAGACCTGTCAATAGCCATCTCAGTGCATAGTTCCCATTGCTGATACAATGAAAGTAATAACATACTCAATTATATAAAAATAAAACTCCGACCTAAAGTATTACCGTACCGAGACATATAGTAAATAATTATGAATTTTTGATAGAACCTCAAACCACTGAAAAATATAAAGGTCATTAGCGCCTTCTCACATCTTCTGGCTGTGTAGAATAGGGTAAGGTGTCCACCTTATGTGTCGTTTACACGGACGGAAGTCATGGGCATCACCGACAAAGTCTCTGTTACGAAAAACACCTTTTTACGCTTTTCACGCACGCGAAACGTCGGAAAAAATGTAAAATTTAGAATGATGTAAATAATTATAATATATAATAATATATAGCTTCAATCCGCTCAAAAAGTGATTTTCTTAATGTGTAAAAGCTATGTCAACAAAAGACAATACTAAAGTCTCTGGTGTTAGTACCATCTATTTCTTCGGCAGTACTATATTCCGATAAATTACGGTAAATTTTCTCGCGACGCTCAACGCCACATACCTCGTTCACGTTCGTAGTAGTTCTTCGTCCATCATTCAATATTATCGAATTAAGTTTGGAGTCGTGGTTACCAGAAAGTAGAATACTCGATGAATTACTAAGAGAAGACGAAAAAGAGAGTGAATCAGAGCTCAGCGACCAAGGCTCTGAAACTTCCGACCACATCGTTGCAAAGGAACTTCGATCTGCTGAGGAATCAAACGGCTCGGACTCAGAATAGGATGATTTGACAATTCCAGAAATAAGTTGCGGTTGTAGTGTACAGGGCGCGATAAAGTAAGGAAGTGACAAAAATATTACAATAACAGAGTGAGGCGTCAAGATCAAAATATTCTCACGGAAGATGAGAGTATTTTGAACTGAAGCGGGCCCGTAGGAATGGTAGTTTGCCAAAGCCTGGAGTTTATTCATTTCAGAGAATATTATTGAAAAAGTTGTTAGATATACCAACGAATTTATTCAAAAAAACGCCATCGTATAACAGAATACGTGACGGGAAACCGATCGGTAGAAATTCGAGGACTTTTCAAATTGTTGTACATAGTGAGATCCTTGAAGACATCACACGCCAATTTAGAAGATGTAAGTGATGGGACTGGCGCACCTATTGTTCCTACTACTACATCAGTGAAAAGAGTAAAATTAGTAAATTCATTGCGGTTTGATGATGCTAATACGCAACAAGCTGGTGGTACTCTTGACAGCTTTGTCAATAAAAAAGTTTTAGATATGTCTACACAAACAAGTGGGTAGTGCAACGTGTATTGGTGTGTCTTGTGATTTGTACTAAAATAAAATAGTATTTGGGTTTGAACTTTGTTACTTACAGTTCCATTGATGAATTAATGTTCCACTACACATTAATCGCAATTTTTCCTTAATAATATCCTTTATTTAACTAAAATTAACTTAAAGTTTGATAATCACTTCTTCAAGTACCTTCATTTGAACTATTAATTTTTCACTTGCACCTTATTATGGAGGATCTTAAAAAGTCTTTAAGGGATGTATCCGAAATGGTGTCTACCAGAATGGAGGAGTTCCAGCAGCGCCTTATTGCAGCTCAGAATAGGTCCCCATCGCTGGAACAAACTCCACTTGCTAGGGAGTTTGAAACATTTAAAAGTTCTGTTCTATTCTGCCTAGAGAATCTCCAGTCTCAGATGGCGATTCTATTTAGAGTGCAGGATGAGCAAGAGATGCGTAGTAGGCGAAAGTGTCTGTTGCTGCATGGAGTAAATGAAGCGAAGGATGAAAGCCCGGCCTCCATTGCAAATATGATATCCATCCTTTTAAAGTGTCCAAATGTCACGGAGCAGTGCCTTACCCGTTGCCATCGAGTAGGATTAAGATCCAATGAAAAGCCTAGGCCTATATTATTAAAGTTTCGTGAACATGCCGATAAGTTAAGGATCTGGGCTGCCAAGACTAGCCTTAAAGGCACTGGTATAACCCTGTCTGAGTTCCTAACAAAAACAAGGCACTCACTATTTATGGAGGCGAGAAAGCGGTTTGGTGTCTCAAAATGTTGGACCCAGGATGGACGTGTACAAGTGATTGGGGCTGATGGGAAACTTCGCCGCATCTCTTCGTTGAAGGAACTTGGTTCAGTCCCGGGCAGCATCCCGTCATCGTCCGCAGCTGATGATGCAAAGCGAACAAGAGACATGACCCGTAATAAGAAGGTTCCAAGAAAGGGTCATTAACTTCAGTGTCGGTGTTCCATGGTTCCGGGGTTATAATCAACTTTGTTGTCAACTGGTTTGATGTCATTAATTTTAAGTGTTAAACAGTTCTTTTTTGTTTTCCTTTTGTTTTAAAATATTATTATTTAGTATCTCATAACCTTAACTTTTGTTTACTTAGTGTTTTTAAAGACCCCACTGACAGATTATAACTAATAACTAGCAAGTGATGTGACACTGTCAAAAGTTGTGATTGTCAATTAATGATAGATTGTATCTATTTCCACAGTTCATAAAATTATTCTCTTATAATAAGCTTTTACAGTAATTTATCACTGCAAACTATATATAAATTCCCTTGTTAAATTGTTTTTTTTTTTTTGGAAATAGTTACAATTAGTTTATTGAACCCCTTTAAGTTAATTTGTTTTTGTTTTCTTAAAGTGTGTGACTATATTTTCTGTTCACTAATATTAGCGATTGAGTGTGAACACAGGATCATTTTTGTACATAAATTAAAAATTTATATACTTAGTAGACTTATACATAAATATTATTGGCTAACACATGAATCACGATAGTGAAGCTCTTGAATTTGCATCGGTCTCTTCGTCGGATTTCGAATCATTCCATAGCGCTGAGATATCTCCCCCTCCCTTGCATAGTATCCTCACAGCTTTATTTAAAGACCAATCGCGACACTTGAATGTCATCCATATTAATGCTCAAAGCGTTCCTGCTCACCATTTGGACTTGTTGACAACATTTGTATCCAACGAAATTCACGCTATCCTTATATCAGAATCTTGGCTGTGTCCAACCCTGTCCTCCCTCAGCTATTCTATCCCCGGCTTCAACCTAATAAGAAATGATCGAGTTGGAATGCGTGGAGGTGGCGTCGCTATTTACCTACGATCGCACATCCCTTACACTATTATCAGTATGTCTCCTCAACCACCACCACCTAATGAATGCGAGCATCTTCTGGTCGAGGTCATGCTCAGTAAGACTAAAATTCTCCTTGGAGTGTTTTACTCTCCTTCTCTTTTAGTCGATTATTTCGCAGGCTTTGATAACACTCTTGAAAAATTTTCGCCTCTCTATAAAAACATAATAGTTATGGGTGATTTCAATACCTGCTTAATCAAAGACGACTGCCGATCGAAAAAGTTGCTCTCCGTCACCGAATCTTATAATCTTCATAACCTGCCACTTAATGCCACACACAAAGTCCCAGGCTCCACTCCTTCCTTATTGGACCTTATATTTACCTCTTCTCCTGACCTAGTTACCAACCATGGCCAACTTCCTGCTGTTGCTTTTTCTCATCACGACCTCATTTATTTGTCTCTCAATCTTAAACCTCCTAAACTAAAACCCACCGTAGTCCTTAGGCGTAATTTTGCTGCGATCGACACCGAGCGTCTGCTTATAGATGCGGCCAGAATTGACTTTAGCACGATTTACGAGTGTCCCACCCTCAATGGTAAAGTTGATTTACTAAATGCCTCCATCACTAATCTTTATGATATACATGCTCCTTTGAGGCCCGTTAAACTCAAGCATTTACCTGCTCCTTGGCTCAACGATGAAATCAAATCTTTGATTAAACAAAAAAACCGTGCTAAGGCCAAGATGAGAACAGCCAAAACGGATAAGGAACATGTATTTTACAAAACCTTGCGCAACCGTTGCAACACGCGTTGTCGCGATGCGCAGAGACGACACATTCACGACTCAGTGTCTAATGGGGATCCCTCAAAAATATGGAAATTTTTAAAATCTCTGGGTATCGGTAAGCCACCACGTACTGCCATGACTCCCGATATCGACGTAAACAGCCTAAACGCCCATTTTACCTCTCACTCCACTTCAAGTAATATCGATCTGGACTTAACACTTGAGTATATATCATCTCTCCCTCGTCCTAGTTTTCCATCTTTCTCTTTCGATGAATTCTCTAGTCAGAAAGTTGAATCGAGTATTTCTTCTATTCATTCCAACGCTGTTGGTTCTGACCTGATTAGTCGTGCTATGATCATACCTATTCTCTCTCTTATACTTCCTGTAATCACACATATTTTTAATTTTTCCATTTCTATAGGTGAATTTCCTTCTTGCTGGAAGGATGGACTTATCATCCCTATCCCCAAAAAGGCTAATCCTAGTACTTTTTCTGATTTTCGACCCATCTCGATTCTGCCATTTCTATCCAAGGTACTTGAACGCCTCATACATGAGCAATTAAATAATTTCCTAAACAAAAATTCCATACTGAATCCACTTCAGTCTGGGTTTCGACCTGGACATAGCACTACTACTGCTCTGGTCAGAGTAGCCGATGATATTCGCGAAGGCATGGACCACAAACAACTCACAATTCTCACACTGCTAGATTTCAGCAACGCTTTTAATACTATTAATTTTAAAATTCTAATGGGGTTGCTTAGATCTATTAATATTTCTTCTCATGCTGTTAACTGGTTCTCTAACTATCTTAATGGGCGCCGCCAGTGTATTAAGACAAGCGATTGCATATCTCAGTGGAGTTTGATTGAATCTGGCGTTCCGCAAGGTGGCGTACTTTCTCCTCTTCTTTTTGCTATATATATTAACTCCTTAAATTTCCGACTTTCAACTAATTTTCATTTATACGCTGACGATCTTCAAATCTACGTACAATCAAGTCTCGATGATCTCCCGCAAGCCATACAATCTACCAACAATGAGCTGGCAAAGATAGTTGACTGGAGTAAAAAATTTGGTCTTCTAATCAATCCCAAAAAGAGTAAGGTATTAATTATTGGCAGCTCCTATTTCACGACGAGAATTGATTGGGCCAGGATATCCCCTATCCATATCGATGGTGTAATTTTAAATTTTAGCCGTACAGTAAAAAATTTGGGGGTTTTATTTGATCAAAATTTATCCTGGGAGCAGCATGTTAAAGAAGTTAGCCGAAAATTATACGGTGCCTCCAGTATCCTTCGACGTCTTAGTAATTTTCTTCCCTTTAGTACCAAAACCTCACTGGCGCAATCTCTCCTCCTGCCTTTACTGGACTATGCCGATTCCTGCTCCTCCGATCTTAACGAGGAATTGCTAAATAGACTGGATCGTCTCCAAAATTTCTGTATCAGATTTATATTCGGTCTAAGAAAGTACGATCATATCTCTGCGTTCCGTAAGCGGCTAGGCTGGTTGCCAATTCGTCAGCGACGCGATGCTCATGTTCTTCATCTCCTATATTCCATCCTGTTCAACCCTAAAACTCCTTCCTATCTCAAAAATGATTTCAATTTTTTGGGAGCCCATAACTATAGCTTACGCTCTTCCGAAAATTATACCCTTGAAATCCCATCTCATAACTCCTCCTTTCTTGGCGATTCCTTTAAGGTCTCCGCAGTTAGGCTATGGAATTCACTTCCCGTCCCTATTCGCTTAGCTCCTTCTTTATCTTCCTTTAAATTTCTTCTGTACAAACATTACCTGTCCACATCGTATCCCGAACTTTCTTACTAACTACTAACTGACGTGAGACTTATCTTAAATTATCGTGATTTATGTGTCTTTTTACTCTTTAATGTATCTTTAATATTTTATTCCTGTTTAGTTTTGTTTAACAACTGTGTATTACATGTATTTTGCACTACTTGCCTATCTTATTTAATACATTTATTTTTTTCTTTACTCACAGTGGTTGCCTGGAAGAGATCGCTCGTAAGCGATAAGGCCGCCAGTTGCCCTCCTTTTGATTTAATTATGTTAATTTTTATTTTTATTTTGTAGTGTAACGAAGTGTAAATAAATAAATAAAATAAATAAAACTGTCTTATACTATATTCAGTGGGTTGTAGTTGTAGTTGATGAGATGATGGTTGGCTTTTGAGGAAAATGTCCTTTCCGACAGTACATGAAATATTGGTTTCTTTTTCTTAATTTTAATTACTTTTGTTGACAAATCAGACTTTAAAGACAATGATAATATTAGGTCCTTACATATGAAATTGGCGTTTTGTATGGGAAGAACAAAAAGTCGAATATTTGTAAATATAATATATTTAATTAATCAAAGTATGAACCATTGTTTTCTATGCACTTTTACCACCATCTCATAGGTAGTTCATTGATCCCTTTACTAAAAAAACCAGTCGGACGGGAATCAATAAAATTTGTGAAGGCGATTTGGACTGCCCCATCAGAGTTAAATTTTTTCCCTTGCAAGTTGTCCAAATTTCGAAAAAATTGTAATCTGTTGGAGCAAGGTCCGGGGAGTACGGAGGATGTCTTAGACATTCCAATTGAAGCTCTTCTAATTTGGTAGCCGTCTGTTGTGCAGTGTGTGGTCTAGCGTTGTCGTGAAGTAGCAGTGGCGTGGAGCAATTGACCAGCCTAGGTTGTTTAGCCGCTAGCTTTTCCATCATGGTTTGCAATTGCTGACAATAGACATCAGCCGTAATAGTCTGGCCAGATTTGAGAAAACTGCAATGAACAATACCGGCACTAGTCCACCAAACGCTTACAAGTAACTTTTTTAAGGTTAATTTTCGCTTGGGGCAGGATTTGGCTGGCTGGCCAGGATCAACCATAGCGCTGAGCGCTTCCGATTATCGGTTGTAGTAATTTACTGTGCTGGTTCAGTAATGTAACGCAGCAGTCGACGCGCGTTTGCAGGTTTGCTTCAGTCGATTCGTGAGGGGGGTACCCTTTCAAGCTTCCCAATTTGCTTCAAGTGAATTAAAACAGTTTTATCACTAACACCGCAGCCTGCAGCTAACTCGGACGTGGTTTGCGATGGACCCGCTTCCACAATAGCCTTCAATACTTCATTATCAACTTGGGTCTCAGGCCGTCCACGGGCCTTGTTCTGCAGGTCGAAATTTCCAGAAAGAAAACGTTGGAACCAAAAACGAACTGTGTTTTCTTTTGCAACATGACCGCCATACACATCATTCACCCTTCGAGTCTCGTACTCGTAAATAATGCCACTCGTACTCGTAATTAATCGTGATTAAAGTGGCCAGTACGAAATACGCCAATTTCATATGTAAGGACCTAATATATCTTAGTACAAATAAATATTTAATAATTAGTACTTTATTTCTCTTATTCATCCCATAGGTATTTTCGGTTACGCGCGCCCGCCCCCATTACAAGTGACCGCGCGGCCGCTTCAAGGCTAATCCACTAAAATGTCTTAGGAATTATAATGTTTTGGTAATTAACATTTGTTATTGTCTAATATAATAAGAATAAACACGAACACGAATCCTTATGAAAATTGAAAGGAAGTTTGTTCATAATATGCTCGGGGCGTCAAAGAACGAACGGTTTTCAAAATCGGCATCCCTTTGTGGAGAAAATTGTAAAGTTTAAAATGAAACTCGTGAAAGCCCCATGACTTGGACATCGTGCTGCGAGATAATTTTATCGCTTTTGCACTTCACACCAATATTTTAAAATATTTGTTCTTTGAAGCGTTTCTGGGTAATTTTTTTGTATGTTATTTCAACTCTGGAATTAGCATATAGAATAGTACTATAAAATAGTTCTAGTTGAATACATTATACCAATATATTTTCTAGTAATTGAAGTCCTTTTAATAGAGTTCATCAAAATTATCAAATATGTTCGCAGCACTTAAGTTCCGAAGTCTATTTCCCAATACACTTATAACTGCTAAACTAAATTAGCTCAAACGCTTTGGTCCATTTGAGTCTTCACACTAGCCATGCGGTGAATTGAAAGCCTTCTGGCCTTTCCATAACTGGACGAGAGCCTTTTGTGATAAACCCTAGCTGACACTGACAATGCCGAAGTTTGATAATGCACCGTAGTATGCAAAGGCACACGAATCTTTTAAGTAAAGTTAATAAGATATGATTACACTATTTTACAATAAATCATATTCTATATACAAATATATATACCCATGAATAATGCTTGTGTTTTGATTATAATTAATAAAAATATGACAATATATAATATTTCGTTCTGTCCTCGAATCTTATAAGATCTTATAAAAAATAAATTTGATCGCTATGATAAATAAATAGGTAAGCTAATATAGTATGTAAATATTGCAAAGGCAATATAGTTCCCGGAAAACAAATTGCGGTGTCACTTGATTCCTACAATAGTTCATGCGTGATCTTTCAACGCAAAATTTGTACAAGATATGAGCAGATATGGCACATTTAAAACCGCTTAATAATTAAGATAACTAAAGACTCACTTCTTAATTAATTATTTTTATTAATAAAGTTATTTTCCTATTCTACACTATATTTAGCATGAATTTTCATAAAAGGAATTTAGTCAAATTAATGGTTCTCACGTTTTAGCCATTCATCGTTTGGGTGCGTTCGTTGAAAGGGATGAATGAACTAAAGAATGGTGTGTAGGGATTGAATGATAAATGTAGGGTGGTGTCCATTAGTCCATTCACACCATATAATGTACCGTATAAGTACAGATAATTTAAAAGACTTTATAGTTCAGTTAGTAAGTTTTGCGGTATCTGCATACCTCAGAGTACTTAAGCTATCAGTCCAACGCTAGAGCTTTTAGTCTGTAACTTCCAATAAGGACGCCGAAAGTGATACCGATATCAATAATGAGCTTTTGTAAGGCATATTCCTAAGATTGTGACATCAGCGCTACGGATATTTAGAGAACTACGATCGGTATTGTTGTCGCTATAAAGGACCCCGCTATTATGATCCATTCGTGGGCGGATATCGGGACTTCTGCCTTATAAAGAGCATATAAGATACTATTAATATGGCAATATTATATATATTAATACTAAATAAATATATATTCAACGTCTTAACTTAATACAATTTAGTCGTATCTTCACAGAATAAAACCAATGAAATAGAAAGGGACGAAATATTACTTTAGTCAAAAATGTAGTTAGATTTTGAAATGACAGGAATATAATACAAACTGCATTTGTGGTTGGAGCTGAAGTGTGACCAGCGATCTATTGGATATGTATATTTATGTAAATATTATATTTCATTAAGATTTCATTTCAATGATGCCTAGAAGAGAACGAGCTTTTTGTCTCAACTCTAAGGTTATACAGGAGTTCACATCTTAACTTGATAAAAATCTGTAATCAAAATGAATAGGGATATATTCTATTACATATATATTTAAACAAACATTGTTATGAGTTCAAATATTAAAATAAATGTTCACCAAATAACAAGATTTGGAACATTTGGGACTATTTCCCAATTTAAGATCACTTTAGATTGATGGAGGGTTAGACCGAACCCTAATTAACAATATGGATTAAACCCACAGACGTTAAGAGATTTTCGTTCTAATCTCTACCTTCTTCCTATTAAATAGAGTTTATTTTTCAGCGCTAATGAGACGCATTAATGGAAATATAATAAGAAAACATAATCGACGTTTATCAGCTTCATAATTAAACAGTAAATTATTTTAATAAAATGTAACAGCTTAGAATAATTTTCATTTTGCTTAGAATTTCGTTAAGTAGAATACCACGTATTTATCTCTTAAAGAAAATAAAGAAACACTATTTTTCTTATTATTAAAATTGTGATTTTTATTATTATTATTATTAATATTTGTAATTCTTGAATCTAAACAAAGTTACCAGTGATTCATGAAACTGGGACCTTACTTGAGAGACGAACCCTAGAATCAAAAACGTATTGAATTGATATACTGAGGTCATAACTCGCGCTCAGTTTTGACTCTTAACTGTAGTGAAAAAACATTGTGTGTTTATTATATATCATTTAAAATTTCGCGCCTTCTAAATGTAAATCATTCACTATTGAACATGAAGACAGAAGTAGTGCACCAACCACAAGGCTGCATAAACCGAGTAATTCTTTCCAATTGAATACGTTTTTTCAATAAAATCCTAAATCCAAATGTAGTGAGATACAAGTGTTGTCAATAAATAAATTCAAATTGTATGTTAAAGTAAAGCTACTTGCTAAGGCCTAATATATTTCAAATGAATATTTAAACGATCCTAGTGCTTGGATATGATTTGCTCCAGTATAAATCCGCGAGCTGAGAGGCTGCATTTCCAGACTCGGGGCGATCGTCAACACCCACGACTGTTTTAATGTAAAGTGGAAGCAAGCCGTGATCCATATGGAACAAAGCATTGTTTCTATTATTAATTACTTAACATGTCATATGGAACATGGTGCAATGGTTGCAGCTCCTTACAAACATTGTGTAAAACAAATAACATGGTGATTAAAAGAGTGGCGTGGAGTTTATTGCCGTAAATGTAAAATTAGTAAATAGATCCATTTAAAATGTATTTTTTATTGACGTTCACAAGTTTATATTGTGTTATCTTAATGAATAAATGATTTTGACTTTGATATGTTTTATTGCCTTGTTCCGTTTTCTGCTTAGTGAAATTACGAGTCACCTATATTGTCTTTTATATTATTTAAAATAATGATATTTCTCGGAGTTTAATGGTATTCCGTTATATATTAAAGTAATTCATAAACTTAATGAAACTAGATAAGGCACAAACTTGTACACCTTATAAAATACTACTAAATATTCAGTCCGTGTTTCAAATAATCTTATAATATTTGTGTTGCGAAACTTCGCTATTAACATCCGATTAGGGCTGAACTTTCAACTCATAAATTATTATTAACAAATTCTCTTCAACATTAAACTACCATTCAAGCTCAATACTTCGGAGTTGTTCAGTTTTTGGGACGTCGAGTGAATATAAATAGATCGCGTTAGTATGGTTTTAAATTGCTGTTACAATTACAAGGTATAAAGTGATTACTGTAATTTAAAAAGATACAGTCTTCAACTGACTAGACAGTCGTTGCCCTGTCGAACGAAATTCAAATACTTTTGGATCAAATTTTTTAATACAATTGACATTCTTGACTCAGCAACAATTTATTGTTTACGACTTAATGAAATAAAGTTTTAATATCTATGATTTTGTTGATAGGTGAAGTTAGTTCTCAATTTCTTTTTGCGTGTAATTTTTGCAAGGTATTGCGAAAGAAATAATGAAAAAGTATTGTTTATTTTAATTTATATTTTAGCTTAAAAGCGATGTACGAACACCGCGTTTCTAAAGATATCCTGAGCCACAATAGCCGTCTCCGTCATTTAGTATCCGTTTCCTATCGAGAGACTTATTAAATATAAATAACTATGCTTTAACAATATATAAAACATATTGTGTTTAGATGTCAAGATCAACACTGATTGAAGTCGCGTCTTTATTGATTGGAAAAGTATTATGAATTAATTTATAAGTTGTTAATTAAAGGATTTGTGTGTATCCACTTGTGCATTTTCATATCTCCTGGCAAAATGGCGTAGATGTCCTACCGTAAATGTGATAAACTATAAACATCGCTAATACAAAATATATGCGGCGTGAGAGAGGTGAAATATTAAGGAACGAAAAAGTTATTTTTTTGAAAAACAGGGAAAGACTGGCAAGGGACAACGAAGGATGATTATAACTATAACGAGAAAGCACGTCCTGAGTTTTAACAAAATCAGGACCTGCAAATAAATTATTCAAGATAATAACATCATGAAAAGTGTTGCTGACGTCAAAAATATTTGTTTGTTGATAGTATTATAATATCGATATTTGAGTCTAGTTGTAATAGCTTCTGCTTGGTTCGGCTGCTCCATCAAATTAAGGGCCGTACCAACCAGTATTAATAGCAACCCGATTTTGTGATATTTCGTGTAGGCACTATTACTTGACCAACTACTATAACCATTAAATAGTCGCTTATAGAACTAGCAACATTGGCAAATCAAATAAACCGCTAGTGTTAACGATTTAAAGCCAATTTGATGTTATTGATCTACAAGATCTGTTACATAATGTAGATGGCAGCTGACAGTAACGCCATTGCTACGTCATAATAAATTACTTTTAATAACAATAACTATAGAGTCTCTGATAACATGCACTATCAAATAGTCATTAATTAGTTGATGTAGTAATAAGAAAAACAAAAATGAATGTTCGTTGTTAATTGAGCGCTATGATATATCTGCCTGGAGACATTACTATTTAAGATCTATATTGTTGAAACATGCAGAAAGAGAGCCAATAATTTATTTAGATGAAACTTATGTGCATGAAAACTACAAGCCTAAAAAATTGTGGCAAGGCACCCCTACAAGTGGTGCTATTGAAAATATTTCATCTAAAAAAAGGTATATAATTGTACAAGCAGGGTCGGAGAAAGATCCTGTGCCGAAGTCATTAATAGTATTTAGCACTAAAAAAATGAATGCTGCCAACTTCAATAAGTGGTTAGAAGAAAAGTGTAATTGTTATGGACAATGTGTGTTAAGTGTAATTGTTACCATTCCGTTATAGTAAATGAAGCCCCTACGACACATAATCGCAAACATGGGAAAGAGAATGGCTTATCCTCTGATGAATCTATGCATATTGATTTTTTAGATTCTGATTTTGATTATTCCGAATAAAGTTGTGTTTTATAATAAATATAGTTTTAGTTTTATATGCAATGCTAGTCATTTTAAGTATCAATAGTAAAAGACTAAATACGTATTGTATTGAATTTCATAGAAATACAGTTACTTTCAATGTAAAAAATAATAAAATAAAATCAAGTCTCAAGTAAGTTAATCCATAAAATATATCAAACTTTTAGGGATACCATGCTATTTTTTGAATTTGCCGCGCTTTTTTGTTTTCTTTTATTAGCCAGACTGCCATGAAAATATGGTACATAGTTATTAACAATTACAACAATGATTTTAAATGGTGCTTGAATGATTTAGGGGAAAACGAATATTTCTTGGTGGTTTGAATACAATATTTAGCTTTTATTTAAAGAAATATTATTTGAATATCTAATAAAATGGTATAACCCTTATCTGTCATTGATTAAATTACAGCAAAACTTGGTCCCAAATTTTCCGTTTAAGGAAATGACAGAATGTTGGATAATTACACTGGAATTAGGGAAAGTTTTTATGGCTCTTATTTTAAGTGAACCGAAATTTTTCCTCTCCGTATAACTTTCCTAATCATCTCTTGTTTAAGTCCGGAGAATGGGGATGACTTCAGTGTTTCTTTTGTCAATAAAAGAAATGGATTAAAATTGTTTTTCATGCGCTTTCTGTCAAATGGAGAGGTCTTGTTGGACTGTAAAAGTCACATAATGTAGAACGCTCTAAGCTAATGTACTTTCACGTTTTCTTCATAATATTTCGGTGTATGTTGTTAGAAGTAATATGGAATATACTTAAATTTAAATTGGCCCCAAATATATTTTCCTAGTGTATTTTATCGTCATAATAATATAATAATAGAAGGAAATTCAAACATATAAACGCATCACGATTGGGTAAAGGTGACATTGGCAACATTAGATTTATCGGTGTCGATATTCATTCTGTATTTGAGTAATACAGAGAAAAATTATTTTAGCCTGTATAACTTAACACCTCAGCGCATCTACGTTAAAACAATCATCACAACAGTATAAACATGATAACAGATATTTTGTCCCATATCTAACATTTACAACATCTTTTTCGTACTTGGAATAGGATAAAATTAAACCTCTGAGTGTTTTTGTATTAAAAAATCTCAACATACTCGTAATGTAGAGTATTCGTTTTCTAAGTAAATTTCAGGTCAGTAAAACTTAAAATTTACTCTATATTATTATAGTTTAGAGGACATTTGCGCGCTGACTACACTGCACCTGCACCAGCATGTTTCCATTCGGATGGATGTGACAGTCGTGTGACAAATATTTGTCTGTTTCATTGAAGATCCTATCAAAACAATAAATGATTCCTTACAGCTTTACAGGCAACGCTTTTTCTGCTTAAATAAAAGTGACTTTGCACTAAAGTTACAACGAATCCTTTCATCTAAGTTTATAGACATTCCTCTTAATTTTTTGCGACGTAGGAGGGTACGGAATTTAGTTTTAGATTTTACGAGAACCTTTTTTACTGTACGAATAAACTTTTTGACCTATCGGCAAGATTCGGATGGGGCTTGGAAAGATCGTGCTGCGTTGATAAATTATTTACTAAAAATTAAACTGATGGGATTGAAAATACATAAACTGCAGGGCTCCTTAGCGACATGTTCGAGATAATCTTAATGAAATAAGATTAAACATAACAACGACAAGAAGTGCATTTCTGCAACGTAAATGTTGTTTTGTATATTATATAAAAACAAAATATATGAAGATAGAAGTTTGAATAAACTATAAATCACTTTAATCGGAAATGCAATGATTTAACAAAACTATATCAAACAAACAGAAAATTTCCCTAATCCTCTTCGTATGGAAGCAAATATTATTTCAGTCGTTTCATAAATGTCTATCTTCTAATTTATTACCCGTTGATATTAGTTTATACTACATTATAATTGGATATAATATCACCAAACCAGAGTTTGTCTGAAATCAGAATATTTGATTTCCATATTATTAGGTATATAAAATTACTAAAATAATTTTACTTTATAAACGCAGACGGCCTCCCATGTTTATTGATCCGAAAAAAGGTTGTCACGGGGTAACTGTAATAATGTAATCAATTTGACAACCCTTTTTGAGAGCAAAAGACTTGTGATTAGTAATTACAGATTTGAATAAGAGTGCAACTACGAATTTGAATTATTAGGTCCTTACAAATGAAATTGGCGTTTTGTATGGGAGGAACAAAACGTCGAATATTTTTAAATATAATATAGTTTAAATTAATCAAAGTATGAACCATTGTTTTCTATGCACTTTTGCTATCTCATAGGTAGTTCATTGATCCATTTACTAAAAAAATCAGTCGGACGGGAATCAATAAAATTTGTGAAGGCGATTTGGGGGCAGTCCAGAGTTAAATTTTTCCAAATTTCAAAAACAATGGTACTCTGTTGGAGCAAGGTCCGGGGAGTACGGAGGATGTCTTAGACATTCCAATTGAAGTTCTTCTAATTTGGTAGCCGTCTGTTGTGCAGTGTGTGGTCTAGCGTTGTCGTGAAGTAGCAGTGGCGTGGAGTGATTAACCAGCCTAGGTTGTTTAGCCGCTAGCTTTTCCATCATGGCTTGCAATTGCTGACAAAAGACATCAGCCGTAATAGTCTGGCCAGATTTGAGAAAACTGCAATGAACAATACCGGCACTAGTCCACCAAACGCTTAAAGTAACTTTTTTGGGGTTAATTTTCGCTTGGGGCAGGATTTGGCTGGCTGGCCAGGATCTGAGCGCTGAGCGCTTCCGATTATCGTAAAGAATCCATTTTTCATCACAGGTAATGATTCGGTTTAAAATACTTTCATTATTGTGCCGGTTCAGTAATGTAACGCAGCAGCCGACGCGCGTTTGCCAGTTTGTTTCAATCAATTCGTGAGGTACCCACCTTTCAAGCTTTTTAATCTTCCCAATTTGCTTCAAGTGAAATAAACCAGTTTTATCACTAACACCGCAGCCTGCAGCTAACTCGGACGTGGTTTGCGATGGATCCGCTTCCACAATAGCCTTCAATACTTCATTATCAACTTGGGTCTCAGGCCGTCCACGGGGCTTGTTCTGCAGGTCGAAATTTCCAGAATGAAAACGTTGGAACCAAAAACGAAGTGTGTTTTCTTTTGCAACATGACCGCCATACACACCATTCACCCTTCGAGTCGTTTCCGCAGCACTAGTGCCACGGCGGAACTCGTACTCGTAAATAATGCGATACTTTAAGTTTACCATTTTGTAAAATGAGTGACGCAAACAGAAAAAAAACAGAAGAAAAAAACAAATGAGTGACGGTCATCGAAGCACAAATACATGAGTAAATAGCTGTACAAATTTGCATTTGAAATTCCTAACCAAAGAGGAGGTATTTGAGGTCAAAGTGGCCAGTACGAAAAAACGCTAATTTCATATGTAAGGACCTAATATTAAATATCGACTGATTTATAGAACTGTATAACAAGAAATGTTGCCATTCTCAAAAAAAACAAAACATACAGATGCACTTATTCACGCTCTAAGGCTTAAAAGGAAATGGGCAGGTTATATTGCTAGAGCGCGGGATAAAAGATGGACGCTAGAAATAACAAAATGGACTGGACCTACTGGAGAGAGGTCGACATATTGGACGACAAAAGAAAAGGGACAGATGAAATTATAGAACTAGCGGGGAAAAACTGGATGAATGTTGCTCAAGACAAAGAGAAATGGAAAAATATGGAGGAGGCTTTTACTCTAAAAGGTGCCATACAAAAACTAGACCATTAAAAAAGAGATCTAAGTTAAAACTTACACTTACACAACTAATACTAATATTAAGGAATGTAAACATAGTTACTTTTGTATGATTAATTAATAAAGCTTAATAATAATAACACGTAAGATATTTTTACCTACTGGATGGGTTTATCGAGAAATTATTGAATTATATTCTGTACCTAATCAATTATAACACGGGAAGTTACTCCCCTCAACAACAAAGAAGAATGAAAAAAAACAAGCGCAACAACGATAGAAATACATGCGGTGAAAATTAAAATTAAATATAACGAAATAATAATGATTATTTCTATATAGATTAAGAAAACTGTAAATACTGTATAATTGATTATGTTTAGGTTTAAATAAACGATTTAATTAAAATACATAACAAAATTTTTATAAGAATTACTCAAAATTGTTCACAAGTATTTGTAATTCCAAATATCGTTTCTAGGAATAACAGTAATCTAGAGGCATAGCGTGTTGTTTCGCCTGTACGCAAACTGAATTTGACCGAACCTAGGTCACACTATCCATATTAATCTGAGATCGATACAGCTTGTTCCAAATTATTTCTTATTTAGATTAACCAATTAGAGAATGTTTTTTAATATTATAAATGCCTATTTTCTAATATAATGTCATGCCTCAGTCAATGTCAAGATAACAGTCAATATTTATAAATGAACATAAATATTTGTTTAAACAATGTTAATGATTAATTTTAAGTTTTCTTTGTTGCCCCGAGAGTTACCGGAGGCTCTCATCATCATTAGAGTTTACAGATTTGATGCTTGAAGCTATTTTTTTTTTGTAATATCAGACAAACGGGTAGGAGGCTCACCTGATGTCGAGTGATACCGCCGCCCATGGTCGTTGCCGGCCTTTCAGTAACTGGTACGCTCTTTTCTTGAAGGACCCTAAGTCGAATTGGTTCGGAAATACTTCAGTGTGCGTGGTGATGCGCGACAAAAACTGCCTAAGAAAACGCTCAGTTGTGGAACAACGGACGTCGAGTTGTTACGGATGGTATTTTGTATTTTGCCTTGACATCCGATACTGAAACTCAGATCAAACAACTCCTATGAACATTCTCCATGGTAAATGCGGTAGAAGATGCAGAGAGACCTGACATCTCTACGCTACGCCAAGGGATCAAGCCGCACGGAAAGTGACTGGTCGTCGACGATTCGATTCGCTCTACGTTGATTACGGTCAAGTGAAAGGAGCTGGTACTCGGGAGCCCAGAGGTGTTTAATTATATTATATTAGATTTCCAGCAAATAATATTATTATATGTACACTCTCACGAGTAAATAAGAGCCTACAAATTTTTATTAATCGCATCAATTATAGTTACTAATATTTCATCCCACTCAGACTCCCTAATCGACCACCGAGTTTTAGCGCCAAGCCGTAATAAGAGCGCAATATAACTTCGTTCATTTTAATCCAAGCCAAAATCTCAGCCTATCGATATTCTGTAACAGGCAGAATAATATCTAAAACGAGACGAAGAATAAATTTGAATAATGTTTTTTCCCTGGGCGTATTTCAGTTACAGCAAAACTGATATATCACATCAGTAATTTGACGTAAGGGATCCTGAAAACCTTGAGTAAGACTTTCTATTTCGCATAAGTGGTACGTGATAGGAATTTTCAATAGGATTAATATTTAAAACGGCTAAGGTGAGATGTCATAAAGTTTTTTTTTATGTTTTTGAGAATGCGATCTCCGTAATGGCGGTCTAAATAAAGCTGAATAGTGAATTTGGCGAGAAATAACCGTTGGATGATAGCAGTTTTAAAGAAACAAGGCTTCATTGTTAAAGACAAATTTCTATTCAATATTAATTGTCTGCGTCGTGTAGTGTATGGGATTTAGTACTCAAAAATCAAAATTTTAAACTGTTTGCTCTTACGGTTAATGGAATGTTAAAGAACACGCAATCTAAAATTTGAGAATCAAATCCTCAGGCCAAGGTTAGTTTTGCTACTATTCTTTTGTAGTAGTAGGTGTTGTTCTTTAATATCTAGTATATATATAGTGTTCAATTTCATCCAAGTGAATGAAAGCCGGCATAATCTCTCGCCCTTAGGTTTCCGGATTTCGTATTTACGGCAATGTGATGGATTATGGTGGTTGGTTTACACGTTCTCTTTGAGTATTTGCTGTCAATAATAAATAATTACTTGTATAATTTTAAAATGATTCGAGGAGTTTCAAACACATATTTCAACTTGAACTAAATTGTATGTTATATAAAAAATAAATAATATCACACATCCTACCATTCATTATTTTCAAAACAATTTTTGTGACGCCTGTCAAACCAGAGAGACATTTGTTTCTAATTAATGACATGTATCGTTTGTAGTAAATACAATTGCTGTATAAATAAATTTGTTGCGATCTAATACATCATTTTTCTCGACTTTATTAAGAAATCTAGACTTCCTAAAAAGAAATTGTTTATGCAATGAGTGCTTAGTATTCTATAAGTCTGTGAATTATTGTATCGTCGTCGGCTGTAAGAGATTATACGATCTAATCTTCACTGAAATGTGCGTCCAAATGTCAAGAGCAGGTGCTTTACGTAATGCCGACTTGTGTATTTTAGGAGGCTGTTTAGCTCCAATTTTAGTTTCGCATTTCAGATATATTTAACGTTTAATTTATGCGTTAAGAAATATTATGAGCTCAGTATTTGTATAAGAAATATATCTTGTAGTTTTTAGTAATGAATTGTATCCATTCTCAATTATTTTAAAACTGTGTATGAGTGTCTTTTGTCTTGTATTAGTCAGTTAAAATTATGCCTACTAATAAACACTAATTTTCTTAGATTCATTGGTATGTACAAACTTGTAATATTTATGGGAATTATTCATCTATCGTGTCACCTTGAAAACGTGGCTGTAATCATTTACTAACTTCGCTGGCTATGCGACCCAAAAGTGGCTTGGCCTACGAAATGAGAATCTTCCAGCGTTACCTCCCTTCCCTTCCCTATCATGTGGTTGGCTTGCCATGCGCTGAACCTGCCCCGGCCAATGTATGTTAACGTAAAGTTAACTTATAAATTATTTTAAATAATATTAAATTAATTAAAAGGTTATTCTAACCAAACCAGTGCAGTAGCGCTACGAACTTGGCCTTGGATTTCGTTGTGTTCCTGACCGTAACCAGGTTTGTATGCCTGATACACGCTGTAGATTTTTGCTACTTTCCTTCGCCATATGAGGAAGTATAAATTGCAAATATAGTAAAATAGGTTGAGGTTAGGGGAAAATATAGATACAGACATTGTATTTGACGTTTTTGATTTACATTTCTTGAGAAATTATATCATTTTTTTATTGAAGTTATTTGAATGTGAACCTTGAGATCGCCCTCAAACAAGGTATACCATCTATATGAATATAGAAAAATAATTTATTTATTTCGTAAAAATTACCGCATAAAAAACGGTTTGGTAGTCCAAAAACCCTCCTGGTAAACCTTTATTTATTTAAATTAATGTTAAGATTTAGAATCAGTCATTACATTGCTGTAGACTACTTGTTTGTTGTTCTTTTTTAATATCATTTACTTATTTATTTTGATAATCATTGCCATTAAAGTTTATACATACGACATCGGGATTGAGTCCCACGCGTAGACCCTAGTCTAACACTGCTTCTAATGAATAAATCGCATATGAAAGTAAATTTGTATTTGAATTCAACAAATTCGTATAAAAGTTATTAATCGTGTCGAATCACACGTTTTTATTGGCAACTTTTCGCAATGATATAGCTTTAGCAAGGTGGATCATTAAAAGTTTTGAAAACAGTACTTTTCTCTTTTGAGTATTTTAATGAGCAGCTCGGTGACATCTCATGTGTGTATAATCACAGAGTTATCTTGGATCATTTTTAATTTTAATGACCCTCATACCTTTGAAGCATTTAAATATAATAACTGTAGGTGTCTTTTCAACCGTTGTCCTGGAATTGAAACGTACTCAGATGAGACATTGTACATGTCTCTTGTTCTAACAGACATAATGTGGATATGAGCATAGAAATTTGTCTAAGTAGTATAATATTATAATGTTTCTCTTATGGTTTATACACATATTCTATAACCGTCTCCGTTATAATGAGTAAGACTCAGTGGCGAGACGTAGCGCAAACTATGATTCCCGTGCGAAAATACAATACGTTTTACAAACGGGATTCCTACTTGGCGGTTTCTACTCTGATCTTTAACATGGTAACGTTCGTGGCATCAAATCTAAATGTCCGAAATGATTTATTTCCATCCACCTCTGTCTTATACCACTTTCAAGTTACTGGCCGTTTTTTGCAGGCAGGTCCAGTCTAAATGCCAATTCATTCATTACATCATCGTTTTAGGAGGAGTTTGTTTACTTCGGCTTATTACTAACTAGTGACAATAATACCAGCCGAGAGATCAGTAGACGCTTCATGATACCAAATCGCTGCTAATTTAGCAACTTTTCAGAAAGAATACCAAGCTTGTTCTGTACAAATCTCCGCTGCGACCAGTGCTCACTTATGGTGCTGAAACCTGGCCCCTTAGCAAGAAAGACGAGATCTCTTACCTTATTTTCAAGCGGAATATTATTCGAAGAATCTTTGGTCCTGTTTGCAACGACGCACGACGGTGTCTGGAGTATTCACAACAATGAAGAACTTTAT
Source organism: Pieris brassicae (assembly GCF_905147105.1). NCBI lineage: Eukaryota > Metazoa > Arthropoda > Insecta > Lepidoptera > Pieridae > Pieris > Pieris brassicae. The sequence continues at coordinate 5,759,085 of NC_059669.1, forward strand.
AATACCCTAGATGACACCAACATCGTCCAATTCATAAAGTGCAACAGGCTCAGCTGGCTGGGATATGTGCACCAAATGGCGAAGGGCAGAACATTAAGGTACCGGTGAAAAGAGAAAAATCGGTAGCCTGAAGCTATGTTGGTGGGATGGAGTAGACCTCGAAACAATAGGGATTCGCTGTAAGATTCGCTTCGCGGGAAGCACTGTATAGATTGCGATGGCGAAGTGTACCTGAGGAGGCTAAGGCCCACAGAGGGCTATATAACCATTGATGATGATGATAATATAAGATAAAACTATAAGAATTACAAAAGTTTAATTTCTAATTAAAATCAGATTTCATATCGATGTTTAAAAAAAATTGAATGATTTGAAAAATCCCGCAATCATAACGCGACCATAAAGTGCGTAATAACTAGATGTTTTATGATTTTTGGATCACCTTGCGAGGTTCAACGCATTATATTAGGCAGCGACAAATTATATTAAGTCTTCTGATTACTTAACGTGATCTGTAAGAATTATACTAACAACGCTCTTCATGATTACGACGTTACGTATGCTAGTATAAATTGGAAAGTTTATGTTACAAGAGTTTCTCATAAGAGTAGCTTTTAAAGAAATTCAATTTATAACATTTAAATAATAATAATAATCACTTTATTTGACTCAAAAACATTTTGTACTAACATTGTAAAGGTTGTAAACATACAATAAGAAACGAAACGTTGAGACACAATATTCATTTTGGTTAACCTGATACATAATATACTTCTATGAGCACTAGCGTTTAAACTAGGCCTAGCCTGTATCTTAAACGCTAGAACCGGTACTATTCATAGTATCAAATTAAGGTTTCAATAAATTTAGATATATATTTTTAATACGATACAAAATATACATCGTCTTACTTTAATAATGGGCAAACGGAAGCGGCTATTAATATTAAGTATGAAATATCTCATCGTCACATTTAAGATATAAAATATTATATTTATGACGCTTTTGTTGACATCGTTAACACAGACCAAGGAAATTGCATGATTAAAATAATTAGGATCAAGTTAACTAACCCTGAGGATGTGTAATATATAATGAGGTATATCTATTAAGAATTAATTTAATAGTGAAAAATTTATTTGATTGTATATAATTAGCTCATTCATACAACACAAATAGTTTCGTACATAGTCATAATGTTTATAGATATAAGAAGCTATTCCATTATATTTATTTTTTAATAATGAACCAGCGTTTCAATTAAAATGTATAAATTAATAAAATATAAGTTATTCGTTAAAATTATGGATTAGGATGGGTTGAAAATCAGAAAAATAAATCCGATTTTAATATAGTAAAAAATATAAGAATTTCAAATAATATAGTTTACATTTACTTTGGAATCAAAATTTAGGCTACGGTAATGAACAGTAGCGCTACAACCCAAGAGCTCAATGTTTTGTATGTATTTTCATTGTTATTTTTCAGAAAAAGGAAATAGGTCATCAGCCTTCTGTACCTGAAACATGCCGTCGATTTTTGGGAGTTTTTGTGAATTATTATGCGAACTTGAATCTTGAGACTTGAAATAAAAATTCATTGGCATTCAGGAAAAAGGGTAAAGTGCTTACCGCCGTCCACAAAGAGGTACAACGCCGATAGGCTTTTAGGTGTTTAGCCAGTCCGTAAGGGAATTAATCCTTTTATTGAGCGCCTCACGTAGTATCGATTCGCTAATATCTCTCTACAGTTAAGTGATTAGTTCCACAAGGGGTGACGCAAAAAGAAATGTTGGAGTTTGTTAGTACTCGTTAATGGTTATTTAATATGCATACATTTTAATGCAATCTAGCAATAAATCTCAGTTTGTGGTATCATAAAATTAAATTATCAGGCATCGTGTGGACACATCGTAATGGGTTTGCGTTAGACAAATATATTGCTCTCATGCGGAGAGGCGCTTTGCTGGAATTATTTTTACTCGCCATGAATATTAACTAGATTTTACCGTACTAAACCGAATGAAAAATGATAATTGATTTATGCATTACAAACCCTTGAAATTAATTTTCAAAGCTAAAATAAATTAAACGTTGTTCAAACGTCATTTCAGATAAAGATTAACAAACGTTCACTTGACTTTTCTATTCGACGACTAGAGTTTTTCATAGTCGAGATGACGTGTTGCTATTGTTAGTGAGTCGTGATTTCTTATTTAATATTATTATAGTTCAGAACCAGAAAAATAATATGATAACGTAGCATATTCGGATTTCAATATTTGTACTTTTATTACACGTGGAGAATTAGGTATAATAGAAAGAGGAAACGATAGAGACTAATTATAGAAATATAATTTGGTCTCAGACTTGCCTTATCACCTTAAAACATGGATACCTTAGAAAAGATACATCATACGCATTAATTTTAATATAAAGGTATGACGACTAATCACAGATGCAACGGAATGTGTTCTCTCTATTCCAGCATTTATTATTTATTTAGGTTTAAAGACTTTATTTCTCAAAAGAGACAAAATTGTCACTTACATGAGAATAATACTTTAGATTAACATTACATTGTAGTCGTTCCTAAAATAATCACAATAAAACGATAGCCGTACATGCGATAAACTTAAAAGTAAAAGTAAGCAAAGACTTATGAATAAAAATTAATTAAAAGAAATGAATTTAAAAGTAATTTTGTCTAACATATTCACTTAGCTTCGATTTGAATGAATTGAAAGAAGTAATACTTTTTTTTATATTTGTGGGTAGTTTATTATACAGCTGTGCGCCTTTGTAGGTAAACATTTTTTTGCCGTAATTTGTACGTATTTAATGTAATGCAAGATAACTCGTTCGTTGCATACGTTGCGTTTTGACTGAGATCTGATGTGCTCAATTTGTATATTCCACGTCAAGCCGACCGAGATAATTTTCTGTACTTGTTTGTTCTATAATCGTATTATTTATTTTTAAAGAGACATGTGGTAAATTTTTAATTTTTAAATTTAAATATAATCTAGCATGATTTAGGTGCGTTAACAGTGAGTAGATTAAGGTCTTCTTGGGCTCTGCTAAAAATATCTTTGAATGAACTTATTTTTCACTCCACTCACGTAAAGCGCCAGTAATTAAAAGTACCGACTAACAAACGAATTACTACATTTTATAAATCAAATTATTTTGTATTACCTTCCAATTGAAAAACAGCGTTGTGCTATTTTATAATCCTTTTAACTAAAAATTAACCGCAAAGTAATTGCAAAGAAGCACATGGTAAGAAATTGCAGCGATTTTCCCCCTCTACAAATCCTTTTCGCTTTCCCGCTTTATTATAAGAAAGCAAAATAAACCATGTGTAAAAGAATGCCCCTATTGTTTAAATCTGGTTAAATTACGCTGCTTTTATTTTTCTCGTGTATTGTGATACGCCCTACTTTAAAGAATAGAATTTAATGAATGTGTGAGGTATTGTTGAACTCGTACAAATGTTTTGGTTGCACCGAAACGCCAAAGAATTGTGTAATCGCTACACGTTTCTTTTGAAATATTTTTTTATTGTAAAGTATCAATTATGTTAAAGTTTTGCTTATTTTGTAAGTGGAAAATGTTGCATTTATAGAAATTATAAAGATTTGTTTTGATAAGATGTGTATTGTTTTTTTTCTTACGATAATTTTTTTATGTAAATTTAGAATATGTCAATCAAATAACAATTGTGTTTTTATATTATTTGAACAAAAACCTAGGTAGGTAGGTAGGTAGGGTGGACTCAATTTCCGCACTTAGACACGTAGTCGGTCCGTTGTGCGCAGAAGCCCTGGCTAATTTAGCCAGCCCAACTCCTTCCAGAAGCACAGAAGTCTCCCGGGCACTTCACAGGCTTCGCGGAGCGACCTCACTGTTCCGAGGATTTTTGTACGTTGATTAGCCACGGCCTCGCATTCCAGGACTACGTGGGTGACTGATTCCTCTGCGCTGAAACAGCCTCTGCACAAGGGGCTGTCTGTTGCGCCTAGGACGAAAAGATGTTTGTTAAGGAGACAATGGCCCGTGATTGGACAGTGCATCAGCACGGATGCACTGTCCGATATGAGCTTAATGTAAAAGTCATTGACTCCCATCCGCTGTACGGCTCTGGCTGCTTCGGTTAGAGTGACACATTCACATTGGAAGATTGTGCTTTGTGTGCCCAGAGGTAGGTGTATGTTGATGTTGAGATCAAAGGAGAAAATACCAGCGCCTGAGCCACACCCTGTTTTTGAACCATCAGTGTATATACGTAGCTCATTCAGGGGCGACTGATCTTGCTCCTCTTCTCTCAGTTGTATAAGATATTTCTTGTTGAATATTAATTGATTAGTGTGTAGAGGTTGCCAGCGTTGAGTTCTGTGATGAGCTCGTTAACTACGAGGTTCCACAGTAGCGGCGATAAGACACCACCTTGCGGACAGCCTCTGCTGACAATGCCCCGTGTCGTGGAATTAACAGTGAACTGTATAGCTCGTTGTTTTAGCATGTTGTTTATCCACCCTATCAGGGTTGATGATACTCCACATGTAACTTATGGGTCTGAAGGATTTCGCCTGGGTATAGTCCTCTCTGCCTGGTTTTGGGATGAATATTATTTTCACTTCCCTCCATTTCAAAGGTATGTAGCGGTGGGCTATACATGCTCGGAAGATTGAGACAAGATAGTCCAACAAAAGGTTTCCGCTCCATCTTAGTAGGCCTGGGAAGATGCCATCCAGGCCAGCCGCTTTGAATGGTAGGAAGGAGTTGATTGCCCATGTTACTTTTTCATTTGTGATTATTTTGTGAGCTACATTGCAGTCTGAGTCGGTGGTGGCTCTTTCTGAGTAGGGTTGCCATGCCTGGTCGTTGGCAATTATGCAGCCTGGAAAGTGTGTTTCCATCAGTAGTTCACATGTTTCTGCATCGGTTTTTGTAAATGATTTATCACGTTTTTTAAGACAACCGATTGAGTGATAATGCTCACTAGAGAGGCATGATTTCACTCTGGTTGCCTGGTTGTTGCTTTCAATGCTGGTGCAGAAGTGTCTCCAGCACTCTTGCTTCCTAGAACGTAAAAGTTTTTTGAATCGTCTTCTCGCGATTGTGTACTTGTCCCAGTCGGCAGGTAAACGGGTATTTCCTGCTCTATTGAACAGCTTCCTGACCTTCTTTCGGTGTCTCTCCAGTTCGGGGTACCACCAGTTATGTCTACTCCCCCACCTAGGCATGGTAAGGGGACACGACCGTTCAAAGCTAGTCTGGAGTAGGGACGTTAAGTTATTTACATGTTTGTCTATGTCTTGTACATCAATGGTGGTTGGTATTGTTAGTTTGCTTACCTCTGAGCCGATTATACTATAAAACAAAACAAAAACCTATTATACTGTATAATACTATGTATGTATGAGACTTTTCAAGAACCCAAAACAACGAGCAATGGTTTGGTGAAGTGCGAATGTTTATCTCATATTTGTTAATAAGCACTGTTTCATCCATACATAGTCCATGTAGTGCTGACATACCTTAGAGCTATATAGTATTGGGTATTTATCGGTCCGACTCCCAATGCAAAACAACTAAACAGTCTCGCGAAGTTTTCCGTGATTGTGATCTTTCGCTCTTTCTATGCCAAATGCTTGAATGTGTCAAATCAGTAAGGGTTTTATGTAGGCTTTTAGTTTTTATGCGTCAGTAAAAAAAGATTTCTATATAGAGACACCGGTAATTTTATATTAGGTTCTTACATATGAAATTAGCGTTTGGTATGGGAACAAAAGTATATTTTGTTTTACCAAACATGAGACATTTGAGGTCAAAGGGGCCAGTACGACAAAACGCCAATTTCAAATAAAAAGGGTTTTAGGTAGGTATCAAACTATTTACGTTAATAAAAGTCAAAGATTCTTCTATAAGTTGATAAAAGTAATTGGTTGAATTCATCCTGTTCCGGAGCACTTAGCCTATATCACTAAAAGAAACTCCCGACAGCACTTTAGAAAATTGTGCACTAAGACTTTGTAAACTGCACAATTTATGTCGACACATTTTTATACAATTCAGATGATATTGCGTGAGGCCGCTTTAACTGAATGATATGGTACAAAGGAAAGGAAACTCTTCTCCTATTTCGCGATAAAATATTTTACCATTTTATGACCTATTTTAGCTTATTTTGATTCAATTTATATTTTTACCTCAATAGAAGTACTGCAATACGTTTGAATAACGACATCACGTTACAGAAAAAAAACACATTGAAATAAATATATTTGTCGTAGCTTCATGAAGTAAATAATAACTAAAATGACTTGTGATCTAGAACAAATTGGCTACTAAAAGAAACCTAACCGCAAGTTAAGAGATTCTGAAAAATATTTCTCCTTAAGTAAGGGATAAAATACAGGTATATATCTATATATATACCTGTATCCTATGATAATTTCGATTTACACTCTTCCAAAATATATTATACATGAATCTCATATTGAGTATCGTTTCTCCTTACATTGATCAGTTTTGTATAAGTTGAAGTTTCTGCTTGCAAACTTCGAGTACGTCGTGTCCCTTATGGAAGCGATACAGCTGCGTAGCCATGGTGACCGATTCTGCGATGATTCCTAATCTATTGAGCTTAGCCATTTACAAAGGAGATTATACACAACTGTGTGCTCGATGCCACTTTAGCGGTATTATTTCTTATAAGTTACTTAACTACCCTTTCAAACACATAAAAATCTTGCGTGCGTACCTTTAGCCGCTTATGCTCCGGTCTGAAACAAAGAAAAAACTATGATAGTTGACACTTACACACAAGTTATACAGAAATATAAATAATTTAGGTACAAAAAATAATTGTTAAGTCTAAAAATCTTATCCCTATTTAAAGCCTTAGCTAACAAATTATTTGTTCGAATTTTTTTCTTGTATGAACCGTCTATAGTCTATTGATTTGGTTTACGGAAGCACTATATAATAAAAAAAAAATATTTAGGATAAAGGCGGAAACAATTTACTTATCTATATAACTGGTTGATTCGAGTGCGTTCATAAATAATTCGATTACTAGACTTAAATATACAAAAACCTATCGTTAGGTGGTACCCCAAAGCCACCAAATCGTAACATAATAACGAATGATAATCGAGCGTTGATATAATTCAATTTATCACACATCCCTAATGGGTACAAGAGTAGCAATGAAGGCAATAAGGCCAACGTTATAGGTTATATCATACAGTAATTTTCAAAGGAATAAATTATTAAATTATTTGGTTCAAGCAACTTCATCTACGTAGACATTTTTGAAACGACTGCGACAATGATGGACAGTCTATGTCCATAGCACAGTTCTATAATATCTTTAAATAATTTGCGAATTTTAAGAGTTACAAGGATTACAACAAAGCGTGAAGTATGCTTCGTACGTTTATATTAATTCATGAGTTCATGATATAACCACTGATTTCAAGAGAATTTAAATAAAATGCACGTAATTCTTAATTGTACATTAACATTTGATTGGAAGTAATTATCATGTCTCTTTCACATATACACTCTTGGTAGAAAGTTAAAATAAAGCAAAATATCCTGCATATACCCATTTATATTGCGTCAGAGGTGCTGATTATTTTCCTAATGTAACTAGGGCTTCAGTGCACACTAGGAAGACCAGCAGTATAACACAGCACTCCTACAATATACATCATATGCTTTATAATTTAAGAAATTAATGCATCGTGCATTTGTTGTAGTGGTAGAATGTAATTACAAATAGCATACATCTATATTTACAATTGTTCGTTATTAAAAGTGTCAAGTATATATAAACAACTTAAAGTTCGTTTGTTTTAAAGCCTTAAATGTTTAAGCCTATTACTTATATTTTTTATTTTGCATTAAATTCGAACATCTTCAATATTGATAGGAATTTTGTTCAAATATCCCCGATATTTGCATATAAATGGGACATAAATACGATAATGCCATTTGAAACCCGATTAGGGTGACCCTGCTTTAGTAATTTATGCATACTTCTTTGACCGCACGTGGCAAAAACGAATTATGAATATGTGAATTTACAACATTACTAGAGTATTATGTGTATGATTGTTAAGATATGGGCCAATTAACTACTTCAATCAAAAAGAAAATAATATATGTTTTTTTATACAATATCCGTTTTACAACATCACTAGAGTATTATAATATTATGTGTATGATTGTTAAGATATGGTCCAATTAACTACTTCAATCAAAAAGTTAATAATATATGTTTTTTATACAATATCCGTTTTACAACATCTCTAGAGTATTATAATATTATGTGTATGATTGTTAAGATATGGGCCAATTAACTACCTCAATCAAAAAGTAAATAATATGTGTTTTTATACAATATCCGTTTTACAACATCACTAGAGTATTATAATATTATGTGTATGATTGTTAAGATATGGTCCAATTAACTACTTCAATCAAAAAGTAAATAATATATGTTTTTTTATACAATATCCGTTTTACAACATCACTAGAGTATTATAATATTATGTGTATGATTGTTAAGATATGGTCCAATTAACTACTTCAATCAAAAAGTTAATAATATATGTTTTTTATACAATATCCGTTTTACAACATCACTAGAGTATTATAATATTATGTGTATGATTGTTAAGATATGGGCCAATTAACTACTTCAATCAAAAAGTAAATAATATATGTTTTTTTATACAATATCCGTTTTAGAACATCACTAGAGTATTATAATATTATGTGTATGATTGTTAAGGTATGGGCCAATTAACTACTTCAATCAAAAAGTAAATAATAAATGTTTTTTTTATACACGTCACGTAAAATGTCAGAACATAATTTTAAATTTAAATATTTGTGGTTTAATCAAGTAAAATTTATCATTATTAATAGATAGTTTATATACGTAACATTAACAATATCCGAATAAGTTTTAATTACTGGTCACCTTAACCCATACAAACGAGATAGGCACGAATTTCTTTTATTAGCACGTCAAAGGAAGCTTTTGTTAAGCTTCTCATCGATCTACTTGTTGAGAGCTTTGTTGATGTTTGTGAAATACAAAACAGAAGTTAATCGAATTTGGTAAAAGGCGTCGTCGAATGATATGTTTATAAAGGATAAATCGTATCGTATACGGCCATAAGCGTAAAACAACAGAACTAAGAAATTGAATTTCAGACAATTAATACTTCAATAAAACAGTTTATTACACAAAAAAGTAATATTTCTAAGGGTAAAATTAAAATAATTTCACGTTAAATGTATATAAATATTCCAAAGCAATTAGTTACAATTACCATAATTACTCATGATTATAAAACGCCGATCTAAAATTACTTAGAGTACAAATTAGAGACTTAATAAAGGATATGAGGTAACGTGAAACCTAATTACGCCTGAACTTCTAATTAACATGTAGCTATACACTATTCGCTTAACGGCTTCAGAGCGCTCAGCTCTTATTAATTACGCTATCATTGAAATTGCTTATAAGTATGTGAATAATACGAATATAAGAATTACAATTAAACAGGAATAATTACGTTTACAGAATCAATAAAAAATGCTTCAATAAACAACAACACAAATATATGTAAACTCATCATAGCCTCATCTACCACATATGATAGGGGTCTGAAAATAGAAAGCGAAATCCCGTTATTTCCACCTTGTGGTGGTGGGCTTGTGCCCACCACTGGTGTTGCAGATGTCTATGGATGGCGATTAGCACTTCCGACAGTATGATAAGGACACGGCTAAAATTGTGTAGCATAGCTTTATGTCGAACGGTAATCTTCTGTGGGGTGCTGCTGCATAGGTTCAATCCATATCTATGCTGCAGAAGCGAGCTGTTTGGGGTATTTGTTGTGTTTCCGCAAGGAGTCGGTACGGAAAAAGTTCAAGAAAGTAAATACTATGACACTATCTGTTTAATATGTTCTTGAAGCCTTGTTATATGTACAAAAAAATATAAACGATGTTAAAACAATATAACAGTAAAATGGTGACTGTCACCTGTATAATACTCGAAACAGAACTAATTAAAGTGTAAGACCAACCAGGCTCCAGAAAATAAACCACTCCTTATATGGAAATTGTATTCGTTTTTACAACAAACTCCCAGGCAAAATTAGAGAATTATCACCAAATAAATTCACAGCTCTCATTAAATGTAAATTAATCAATAAAGCTTTTTATAAATTTGAAGAATATTGAAATGATCCTAATCCTTGTGATTGCATTGCTTCAGTTCAAACAATTTGTATGACTCAAAACTTAGCGATTAAAAGGAGTGGCGAAAAGATTTTTTGCCAGCTCTTTTTGCCCTCTCTACGCCCTCGACTTGCGAACTGGTATTTAATGTAAATTTAGAATTAACTTAACTTCTTTTGATTTCAAAATGACCTTTTTAAGTGTAATTGTTTACCTATACGTTTTTTTGACTTTGACTTAAGGTAGGGTTACTTTGAGGGTACTAGTTTAGGGTTACAGCCGCTTGTTACTACTATCTAAATTAACAGGCCGAGCTCGACTAAAAAATTTCCCAATTTTTGTGCAACGTAAGTTATAAAGATTATCTCGGAATACCGACCCAGATATAACTGGAAAGACGCTGTGGGAACTACGCGAGCTAGAAGTGGCCGATTGCACAGCGGTAGTGCATGGTCGGTAAACAGTGGCGTTCTCTAAATTCGAACATCAAGGAAAACTTGAGTCGCTGTGCCAGCGGATTTGTTAATAAGTCATATTATGTTTCAAAACTTTCAACTAGACTTTAAAGTGAAGATTCTTAATGTTTTTGCTACTTTCTGATTTGAATAAGTTCTTTAAAATCCTTCTCCAAATAATTACTTAGTACCAAAGACACCTAACAAGACGCTAGCCTCAAAATTCAGTCAAGAAAGTACGTTGGTAACAAACGACTCAATTTTACACACTCACAACTTAATAGAGTTCTATTTATTGTATCTTACTTATGTAACAGCTGTAAGATATTACCTTACCTTAGCTCGTATTGCAGTGAACAATCGCGTGGTAAGTAAATTACCTTTCGGTCTTGATCGAGTATTCTTTCTTGAGGATTTCTTGAGAAAATTTATGCAACTCTGGGCAACGTGTTGCGCCCTGACCGCTACCAGCTGATTCAATTAATTATAATGGTTAAAATTCAGAGTAAACGGCCTGATACGGTAGAAGTTGCGTAACGTTAGGGAGAGGACGGTTATTGTGACTACGGAAGAGTTGCTGCATATAGCACAGGAGAAGACAGCTACATGATACTGACGGCCAACCACCAGTAATGATGAATGGACCAAAAGATGAAGAACAAAGATGAGTTTTGTGTGACCTGAAGTCGTCTAGTCGAGATCAGGGCACACTAGTAAAATGTGTACACACTTGTTTGAAATTTATACGGTACAAAAATTCAAGATGGCATTTAATAGAAGATTTATTTCTTTCTTTATTATCACTTACTCGGCACCACTCGTCTATAATCGATTGCGAAAGAATGCAAGTGAGTGAATTAAAGTCCTACCGACTCCAAGTGTAAATCTTCCTGTTGCAAGCTATTAAAATATTATTTTAAGGCGTGGATTAAAGTGAGGAATTAATATTAATATTTCGTTTCCTTTTTCTTTTCTCTAACTTCTTACTGAAGTTGCTTTGATTTTTGTATTGTTAATGATAATTATTTTGGTCTTGTGTTGGGTATACTAGGTTTACATACTGTAAAACAGGTTTGTTTAACCAGTACGGAAGCCCCTCACCTTATTGGTGCTTTTAGTTTTGGTTATACAATATAATATAGCTAAGCAATAAAACATACAAAAATAAATAAAAACCTGTGGTGAAATGTTTAACATTTGTTCTTTACAAATAAACTGATTTTAAATAAATTATAATTCTATAACGACTTACTGATATTTGGTAATATTAGATTTGTGTATTGTTCAGTAGTATCGCTAGTAAAATGTATTTTATAATACGAGTAGGAAAGGATGATGTCACGATTGAGTAAGCAAGCGGATCTACTATATAACAAAAAAGTATTTTAGTATATTGAAAAAAAACTTCGATAGAAGTGTGTAAATGTAATAATTACTTTGATGAGGTCTAAAAATATATTGATGAATAAATATATATTTAAAGATATTCCTACGGCACAAATATTTCTATTTTTAACACTCTACTGCCATAATGTCCAGGGACTTTTTATCTCACATTTACGGCACAAATATTACATCACATAAGTTATCTCTACTATGAGCATCATATTCTGTTTTGTTGGATGTCAGATACGATCGAATAATATTGCCAAGTTTTACATCGTATTCCGAGGTACGTACGAGGTCTTCAGGTTGTTCAAACAACGTTAACTTAGGGCCATTGATCGAAGTCAAAATTCAATACATTTTTTACGTACTTATCAAGACTTCGCGCTATCTCATTTCTGAATACTCTACTTATCTGGTGACTAGATTAATAAGTCACCTATAATAATAATACATACAGAATTTACACATTACAGAATTTTAATTTATAACAAAATAATAATATAATTGAGTCTAAATAAGATTTTTCAATAATAGTAATGACGCAATGAAGAGCAAAAGTAAAATACGCGATCTACGTTCATTAATTTCTTTGAAGTGTTTTAAAACAAAGAGGAAATAAATCATAATAACAGCGCTTATTTATGAAGCAGGTTATTTAGCTAATGCTCGGGGGTCGTGATAAATTTGGTAAATTATTTATGAAAAATTAGCTGTCAAAGAACAAATAAAAGTATATTAAAATGGGAATTGAAGTTATTTGAAAGCGTCGGGAGTTCTAAATTACATTATCTTAAAATTCGCGTTATTGTTTGTTTAACAAATTACCGTGCTAATTATAAAAATTCACATGTGAAACGCTATCAAAATATTTTATTTATTATTAAATGACTGTATGTTGTATGTACATTACAGCTTTACGAATTTAAATTCTTGAACTTACAGTATGGAAATCCTTCTTTAAAAGGAGGTCACGAAATAAAATAAATCATTATTATAATTTTGTGCGTTGTATCTGGTAAAATATTCTTCATATGTGTCATACAAAGTAATAACAATATTGATGTTTAGTTCTCTTAGTATATTAAATAATGAAGTGGAATTAAATTTACAATCACGTTTGTCTGAATAAAATGATACATCATCTGGATTATGCTTAAATTATAGATAGCAAAGTATACATACAATGAATTTTATTAATGCAAGAATTATTATATTAAAATAGAAATTTCTTTTGTTTGTCGATTTTAATTGATATTCTAAATTGTACTTAATTCACTTATCTTAGAGTCGAGAATACAGTACAGTCTACAATGTAATTGTATTACATACAATTGGTTCGAAACAAGAGGCCATCCTAATTGGTACCAAGAATTGTTTCAGGATAATTGGCCAAGATCACACTAGGGATCGTATTAATTTTGTTGCTTTGTCAATGTATATATAGAAGTCACTTTCCAAGACCTTTCTGTTCAATGTTTATGGGACTCACAAAGGTTTTATTTTCAGAATGTTTTTTTAAGAAAATCGATCAACATTAAACGAATGATTTTTAATATTAATCAAATAGATCTTGCCTTGGGGCCATTATAAGTTAAATATAACTTATCATCGTTGAATAACAACAAAAACATTGTAATGAAACATGGAATCTGTAATGTCCTACAAAAAAAAAACACTTCAGTTTTCATTCCATTTTACGGTTAATTACGTCAAGGGTAATTTGTATACGTTTTACTTAGTTCAATAAAACGCAAACCTTTCCCCTAAATTCGTTTAAGGCAAGGCTCGGAATTAAATGACTAGGAAAAAAGCATTAATTCAGTTGCCATGCCTATACTTCTATAAAAATCCTCATAAGACAGCCAATTACGGGGAATTACTTGACATAATTATATTTGAGTAGTTGTAAATATACAGATATTTGTTTATTTCCGATAATATTTTAAGGTAGAATATGTTACACTTGTGATGTGTGTGTGTATCTTCAGAAAGCTGGAAATTTTAAAATATTTTGGAAATAAATCTAACGTATGTCGCTTAGCCTAAACCTGATAGCGAAGGAATTTTTGAGGTCGTTCCAACAGTTTTCAGGTTATTTGTTACATAAATACAAAAATACAGATATTTTCTGATGACACTGAATCGTTTTTAAGTTTTTTATTTCAAAAAGTACTTGTTCCTCAAACATTTTTCCACCACAAAAATCTAGGTATGCTGTGTTCTGAGACGATATAGTTAAAAAGATTATGAACCCCGGCTTTTTCCTCACTAAAAATGGATTATTACTATTTTTAAACTTGCGGTATAAAAATTTACATAATTTCCACTTATCCTGAAACCTTTTTTACGAAAGATTTTTTCTTTCAGTGGTTGCCTGAAAGAGATCGCTCAAAAGCGATAAGGCCTCCAGTTGTCTTCCTTTTATTAGTTTTTTTTATTTTACTGTATTACTGTACTGCTATGAAGTGTAAATAGAAAAACATAAACTATGCTTGTCTAATACTTAAAAGCTATTTACTAGCTCCATTTGTAGGAGTATCATTTTCTGTAACACAACATGAAAATGTTTGGGTGCCTTTCGTGCCAAATCCTAAAATAAAATATATGGAATCTTTTCTCGTGTGTTTTCACGTTACCACTAAGTAGGTCTGGGTGTGGCTGATAAGGTCGTCACGATAATGAATGCAAGGTGGAGTGAATACTTACTGATTTTTACGAAGAAATCTACAACATAAATCTACCTCCTATAACGTAATTGACAGGTAAATTATTGACTCTCCTGTCATGCCATGTTACATTATTTTAAATTTGATAATAAGAGTTTTTGCTACCCAAGAGTAATTTGTGTTAAATAAGTTCATGTATGTTGGTTACACAGCGCAATATTGAAGTAATCTTAGAAAACAGCAGATTACAGAAACTAGATACTCGTATAACCCCGAGGTCACCTGTTCTTTCTCCGGCCGTACATCTGCTTTACGCAAGGTAAAAGAAATTTAAGGCAGGAATAGCATGCAGCTATACATATACATAAATGTATTTGCCACATGTTCCGTAAGGGGATTATAG
The DNA here is from genome assembly GCF_905147105.1 of Pieris brassicae. Taxonomy (NCBI): domain Eukaryota; kingdom Metazoa; phylum Arthropoda; class Insecta; order Lepidoptera; family Pieridae; genus Pieris; species Pieris brassicae. The sequence continues at coordinate 5,774,269 of NC_059669.1, forward strand.
GGCTTCATACATACATACCCAAAATAAAATATTACAAGAAACTTTATAATATTGAGTCTGCCTAAAATTGTTTGTGTCAATCTGGCTGATAAGGAGTCTGACACACAATTTATACAAGGAAGGAAGTAACTACACTAAAAGAACGCCAAAACTTCCGCAGATTATATTTAAAACTATATCCTAAATATGTGGAAGTGACCTAAGACCGCAGACAGTAAAGTTGACTGACTTGACTTAAACAATGTTGTTGCAACATTACTGCAAACTGCGCCAAATATTTTACAAAAGAAAAATGCGATTACAACTTAGAAAGCATTATTTTTATGTACAATTCTATTGACTTATACAAATTTCCTCGTGACTGTTTAAATTTTCTTTTAAGATTACACCGTCTTTATTAATAGCTTGGTTTGTTCCTATTTCAAACCAAAGGCGTAAATATAATCTTTGGTATAACTATTAGATAACTCAATTCATTACACAATTTGAAAATTGCTGGTTAATTTATAAGTTTAATGAATTAGAAGGACTATGGCAAGCTATACTTAAGAAACAAGATACTACGACGTAAGTGAAAAAAGTAGTAAAGTTTCTTCTTGTAAAATTAAATTTTACGGAAATAGAAGTATAAATAAAATGTATTGTAAAGCTTAGGATGGTATACTTACAAAAAGGTACTATGCAGTTTAAGTAATGCTATTATTTCGTGGCATGTAGTACAAACAGTTCATCCGTGAAAGTGTAAGAAATAAACTTTCGCAACATTATTTAGTGGGAAAGTTTCTATTTATTTAACTCAGTGATATTAGACGGTATCAATATTGATACAATCATGTAATATAGTTTTGTATGTTTTACGAAGTAAATTAAATTCTCAATTCAATAGTAATGTTTGTCTAATAACTCTAATAGTACGGTATTAGCATCGAGGACTCGAGCATCATAGATACCTATTGAATTGCGAAGCTTAGATCAATAGAAAGAATATAATGTATACATTTTCATCAGTGGGGGAGCGGCTATAGATTTAAAAAAAATATAAAAAGAACTGTTACATGAACATACTCGACCGCGACAGATATTGATAGCATCCATATCCTCATTAATACTGTTTATATATTAATCTGATTGTTTCCATGATGGGGGTGGTCGTACGTAAGGCTTGAAAATGGGAAAGAAAAAAAATCAGCGCGTCAGTTTGTTAAATGAACCTAAAAAGAAGCTCTCATCTAATAATCTGATGATTTGGATGTGACGCAAACTTGCAGCCATTATTAGAATGCGTCAAAATAAATCGAATAGGAAATTACGTTAAAAAAGCGCAGTGAAAAATACTACAAGTAACCACTGGGCTCCTGCTTCCAAGTACCATTTGAACATATTCGAAGAGCGTGTCGAATCATCGACGTCCAGTCACTTTGCAAGTGACTTGATCCCTTGGTGTGGCTTGATGTGGGGTCTCTCTGCATCTTCTATCGCATTTACCATAGATAATGTTCAGGACAGTTGTTTGGACTTATACCTGCAGCTGAGTTTCATCATAGTACGTCAAGGCAATATACAAAATACCATCGTTATTACGTTGACGCCCGTCTTAAATGTTTCTTAAGGCTTTTCGCCGCGCACCACCACTATGGGGAACTTACCCACTTTTTTATGTAGAATAATAATAATTGTACATAAAAAATGCCAAGTTTAGTGTTAAAATAATAAATAGACCCTACTTATTACAAAAACCCTTTGTCGTTGACAGCAAACGTAAAACAGGAAATTGGAAATTTAGCAAAAACCTTTGACGTTCGATTATTTTTAAAATAGCCTCTTACCCTTTGTTCCTTATATTTGATTTTCTATTATGTGAAGCTAAAGTGCAAATTATACGAATAAAAATAACTTTCGTCATATAAAGAGGATTTATTTTGCGATATTCAATATTTTTTGTGATCCAATGTTAAAATAATCATTTAAGTGACGTAATTTACTATTGTCAAGAAATGTAACGTGATATCTTGCATATAGTATCTTGCTTAGCTTATCTTGTCGTTATGATTCATGGTCATCTCTTTTTACCACAACGTAAACTCTTTGGAACAATTTTACAGAAAAAGTAGGTACTGTTGGTATAAGAGTGCAATTAAACTAACTTCGTCTTCGTGAATATGGGTTAGTTAGTTAGTTTTGAAGTAATATATATATCTTTGTTTTATGACAAGGCTTTTTACCTTTCAGGAGATATAACTGATATTCACGCTGGTAGTTTGTAACTACTAATAGAGATAGTGACAGGAAGTCTGATGATTTTGTATGCAATTTCACTGTGATCTGAATATCGTAGCGCTGTTGTAGCAACTATGGAATCGAGCGGTAAATACTCAAATGTATGTTCTAGAGTTTCAAGAAGTAATTAGAAGCTTTCTCAAAGCGATACTAATAATGTAATTTACGTTGTTTATAGTAGATCAGATCTAACATCAGAGTGAAAAGGACAAATATTCAATAGCGATTTAAGGCTTATACTACGTATTAGGAGCATAGTAAAATCCTGACAAAAACGTACAGGAACCAAAATAAATTTAGTTTTGAGAATAATATATTCTTAGTTTTATTTCTTACTTCTTTTATATTTATAACAGTTACATAGTTTCTTCAAAATTTTTACTTTATAACAACATAAACTCAGCAGTATATTGTGAAAGTCTCGAGAAGTTGTAATGTTTTATATTTATATGACAGTTTTAAAAATAGTTTCAGTGCCAAACAATAAATTTTAGACACAAAGTAACAATGAAGGAATTTAATATGAGTGAATAGTATGACGGAATATTCCAAAAATCATCTATATGTACCTTTATTCTCATAGGGCAAGAAATACAAATACCATAAAATGTACTGAAATACAAATGTTTCAGGTCATATATAAGTTGGAGATAATATCATCAACATTTGAATTTGTCTTAATTCAGAAATTTCTAATTTGCACCTAATATACTAAATAAAACTTATTTTAAAACAGCCTCTTCTAAAAAGACAGTACAGTATTGTTTAACTAGGTATAACCATCGAATAATAATAATAAAATATGTTTATTCATTTTAAGTTCAATTTTATTACAATGTGTAAGATTTGGGAACCCTTTTAAGTAAAAAATATACCTGTGTCAGGGTTTCCAGCTCTTTCATAACAATCTTAGTTATACATTCCTTAAAATATTTAATTTATATATAATCTATATTGCGTCTCGCAAAGTCAGTCCTAACGGTTTGACCGACGACAACATCCCTATTTCTTTTTAAGAACAGCCTACTATCAAATGGTAGCGCTCTGTGTGATTTTAAAATTAGACTAGGGACATACAGCTTCCTAACGGAAAGTAATTGGCTGAGATGATAAAGCTCTTCCGATGGGAATCTGTATGGCCGGAACAGCATGACCTTTAATAGAGCCATATGTCCCCGTTCCAATTCCAAAAAGATCGTTTTATTGGCCGTTTCCCATATGTTTATGCAATATGTCAGTACGGACTGAACAAGTGCTATGTAAATTCTTTTAAGTATTATATCCGATGTTATGTGTCGCAAAATTTTAAAAATATATCTTAGTTTCCTTAATCTACCAGTCATGGACTCTATATGGGGATACCATGATAGTCGCTCGTCTATATGACTGCCCAAATATTTGATAGAGCTAACTTTTGCTATTGGAAGACACTGACAGTTACTGTCTCTTTGCATATCGCAGTGATGTATTTTAATTTCAAAATCATTAGGTGGTTGAGTTCGATCAGAAATTCTGAAACATACATAGTTAGTTTTCTCTTTATTGAGAGACAAAAGGTTAAAATCAAGCCATTTAGCAATAGTTGTCAGTCCAACTTCCGCTGATATTTTTACCACTGCCCTGTGAAAAGTACAGCCGTATCATCTGCATAGGAAAATATTTGCCCGTGATCAAGTTTTAGATTGCTTAATGCATTAATATATATTAAAAATAATGTTGGACCTAATATGCTTCCTTGCGGAACCCCATAGGTGATTTCCAATTCATCACTTACGTAATCTCCTACTTTCACTCTCTGTGTTCGCCTTGAAAGGTAATCACAAAATAGCTTTAAGGGTGTATCTCTAATGCCTATATGCTCCATTTTATGTAAAAGTGAGGAGATACAGACTGTATCGAAGGCCTTTCTTAAATCTAGAAATGCACCAAGGCATTTCTTTCCCTTATCTAGGTTTGATACTATTAGAGACGTTAATCAACTGAAGATGCCATATGCATCTTCAGTTGATTTTCCTTGCCTGAATCCATATCGTGCGCTTGATAGAATATTAAATTTATTAAGGTAGTTTAGTAATCTAATATTTAGTAGTTTTTCTAAGACCTTAGAGATGGCTGGAAGAATGGAAATTGGCCTGTAGTTATTTACTTTGTCTTTATCGCCTGATTTAAGTACCGGTACAATAATAGCTTGCTTAAGTTTAGTCGGAAATATCCCTTTTTGAAAACATAGGTTGACCAGATGACATAAACAAGGTACTAAAAGACCTCTAGCGAGTTTTAGAAATCGTGTGGGAATATTACCCCACCCCGGTGCACTATCTGATTTTAGGTTTTTGATTATGTGATCAACCTCTAGATGGTCGGTACTAAATAGAACAAACGAATGCAAGCTGGATATAGGGGCTAGTGCTGATGTGGAGGAGTGTGACGAGCTTTGTTGAATTTCCTGAGCCAGTAGAGGGCCAAGATTTGTGAAATAATTATTAACTTCATTTACAGACTCTGTAGGCGTAGCCTTAAGATTTAATAGTTCGTGATTATTATCTTTTGTTTGACTCATATATGTAATCTTTTTAATATTTTTCCACAACTGTTTTGGGTCATTAACTGAATTATTTAATTGTGTTCTTTCATATTTTCGTTTTAGTTTTTTTATTAAGTTATTACAAAAATTTCTATACCTTTTATAAGTAATTGATAGAACTTCGTCATATTCATTATTTTTTAAACGCTTTTGCGTTTTATTTCTGTTTCTTATGTACCGCAAGATACCGGCAGTTATCCACGGCTTTAATATCTGAAGGTTTTTAGATACCTTTGTGATTATTGTATTTTCTTCTAAGGATTTTTTAATCTTATTTATTAATTTATCAACGACTTCATTTGGATCCTCGCAAAGTAAGAGATTATTCACATTTTTATGAGATAATGTTATTACCGCTTTATCAAAATCTGTATAAGTTTTAAGTTTTTTAACCTCTACTGCGTTATGCATTTTTAATTTCTGTAAGCTTAAAAAACCCATGAGATGATCTGTAATTGATGTATTTAATACAGCTACTTTTGCCTGAAATTTATTATTTTGTTGTTTTATCATAACATGGTCAAGACAGTTATTATTTCTAGTTGGATAGTCTAGAATGGATAGGAAAAATTGGAAAAGTAATGTCAGAACGAGTAACTACTTTGTAAGTCGTCGTCGTTTTGCATATAAGCAACGGTTGAAGTCAACATGACTCCAACAAACTTTTTCTATTAAAAATTGGACTCACTCAGTACAATAACAATTCTCGAGGCTATTTCGGTCACGGAGCGCGTTTAATCTCTATTGTGACTGGCTAGGAGATATTTTAGAGCACAAGTCCGTGTGTAAAGATACTAGTGTACGTAATCTCTTTTTGATGACTTTCATCGTCTGGCGGAATGAATGTCTAATACGGAGTAGTACTAAAATATACATAGGAGTGTCTACTTGAATAACGTATAGTTAATTTAGAATAACTTTAGGGTAATATAAACAATATACCCACGTATTAATTTATATTTAATTATTACCTCTATTAAAAGTAAAATTATACACATAGCGTAATGTTATACGTATGTTTTCAATTATAAGCTAGCCTGACATATGAAGAAACAGTATTTCATCAGGTTTCGAAGAAATAAATAGCAACCAGCAACGAATGCGCGGAATAGTGCCTTGTGTTCAGAATACTGATTAAGTATTACATGTTTCATACATACATTGCTACCTAAATATTACAAATTACTATAATACATTTAAATAAATAAATTGAACCTAAATGAGTTTGTCCCGTAACCTCATTAAGGAACATGGAAGACACATTTCTGCTTCAGTTCAATTATCAAACAAGTAGGTTATCAGAGACTGAAATTATTGTTGCGGCTAAAGGAGAATTTAGGACATCAGGCTTATACGTTATATTTTAACTAAGTTATGAAACGGGAGTAAAATCCTTTCCAGTTTACTTACTACTCTAACGATTTTAAAAATTATTTTACGTTTAGAAATTTTTATTATCATGTTATTTCAAAGTAATTAAAAAAATACATCCAGCCGTCCAAAACCGAAACAGGCCAAAATTAAAATTTGTAAGTTTATAATTTTAGCAGTCTATATAGTTGTAAATTAAATAAAATGTATTTTTAAAGATTCTCGATATAGAAAGACTCGCGTCTTTTTGCAAATGTAGAAAATCGATGTTAGTTTTAGCTGAAATAACTCTTTAGAGCAACGTCTATAAAATTGTATAAAATAATTGTATTGTCTTGGTCTAAAGGTAACTTAGTAAAGAAAATGTAAAACGTTGAACAAAGACCAAATAATCAGTATTCCTCATACGATCTAGCCATGCACGCATACCCCAGTTTCAGATCCTGTGCATTCAGAATATTGAAAACATTATACAATAGATATAGACCAATGCTTTTGGCTTCATCGGTACATGGATTTAAAAAATACTGAATCTTAGAAACAACAAAAACTTTTCATAAATTATATGTTATTTTTGACTCAAAATATGTGATTAATACATTTTTGCAATACAGAAAGTTACAAAGTTCTAAAAGATTTTTAAAAAAGCTTGCTTAATTGAATCTATGAAAATTACACGCAAAGATGTATTCCTAAACAATGCTTTACAATATATGTATACCAGGGGGACGTTATTAATTGCTACCCCATCGTTATCACGAAATTGTATCTCAAGATATTTAATATCGTATAGCCTTTGTGGTCTTTGTATTTATGTATGTAACACGAGCAACAAGGAACAAAGCCTTACATAACGTATATATAATGAATATTTATCCGTATTTCATATAGTTAAAATATCAACTCCGGTAGTCCGTTATATCCATTCAGCATACTGGGAAAGTAAAAATATTTCAAATCAAGTTGCACAAAATAAATTTATTAATAAAAGATTAGAATTATTGATATGAGGAAAAAATTAAAATCGTCGGCGCGCTAAAGTTTGCCCACGCAAAGTTAAACATACTCTTAGGCATGCAATATAAACACGAACAAACTTACTCTATTAGCATTTTTATTCTATCAATGTATGTTTTATTTAGAGGCTAATCCAGCAAAAATAAAATAATAAAACCATTGTATTTTATTAAGTTTAATGTAATGAATCAATATGGTAAAATTTATTTTATTAAATACTTTATCCTAGATTGGTATCTACAATTACAACACATCCAATTAGAATGGAATAAATGCATACCAATGTGGAAATTAGCATCGTAGCACGTAGCATATTCGTAGCAGGCCCGTAACGTGCTACGGCGTTACTCAGGCGTAGTTCATAGCAATTAAGAGCTACGTGTGGAAATGCAATAGAAAGTAATTCATTGTAAGAACGTTTTCAAAACGAATTTGTCACTATACGGTAAATAAGTAAGCTTCGTAATAGCTCTTTTTTCAATTTCCAAGCTTTATTAATGAATATATACTTTAATAGCTTATTATACTCTTCATATTTCAAACAATCAGACGCAACGACTATATCAAAAAGTCTTGAAATATGAAACTCGAGACAATATTCTGATATCACTGCGTAAGCTCTATGAATTGTGAAGTAAAATATAAAAGGTGATTTGCCTTTTTGTAAAGCGAGTTATATAAAAAGTCGTAAAAGCTAACAATAGCAGCAATTCTTAAAGAATACATGAAAATGTAAACAAAATCATATTAAGTTACTTTAAGCAAGATATTGTTGGTATGAGAACTGTTTAAGTAACTTTTGTCTTACTTTAATTTAGGTTAAAGGAATTAACATTTTTCATATTCATACTCACTTGCTATACAAGTATAAGTTATATCAAGATTTTTTTTGCTTTCTTATTAAACTTTTTACTAGTTTGCTTAGTTTTATAATGTATAAATTAAAGTAAAGAATCAGCAGTACTCAGAGTTACTATAATTTTATCGTTAGTGTTATAACACTGTTTGGTATATGTACCAAAATCGCTAAATATGCTAATTATTGTGAAAAATGGTTCAGACACGTAACCTTTTGATTTTTTTGAAGAAGCAGTAATAAATCTGTTTTAGCTACACTTTAGATCTATAGTAAAATAATTACTATTTATTTATTATTTATTATTCAATATACGATTTAAGCTTTTTCTTAAAATAAAATGATGAAATATTAATTAACAGTTTGACATGAACATTTTACTCTGCGCTAAATGTTGTGTGCGATGCGTCATGATGGTAGAAACGTTCCATTTTTCCTTTTTTTAAACTCCTGTATAAAACATAAGGTTTTATTTTAAAATACTAATATCTAGTTAAGTATTAAATAATATATATCTTATATAATACGAGACCTTTGAGAATAAATTAACACAAAATATTTGTATCTCAATGAAATAAATGATTAATTACACTTATTGAGCGTCTCTAATGGACTCCATTAGCGAAACTTTGATAACTTTTAGGTCGTAACTGATTGTATACATTTTAAATATCAATATTAAAAATGAATTAGGTATTATTCAATATAGATTTTTATTTAATATTATGATCACAATATCAAATGGAATATTATATGCTGTACTGGGCCGGTAAATAAAACTTAAAAATTTCTTGTAAATATTGTATCATTTCCTCTATGACCTTTCGCTAATCTAGTACAATTAGAACTCGGCGCGCCGCACCTTTTTTAGTAATTAAATAAGTTGCGCCTAGTGAAAAACTTATGCAATGACGTAACACTCTTGTTACTACGTGTGCTATCTTAATCAATCAATTCATTTTCGCCAGGAATTGAATTAAGGAGCAGGTCACTGTTGTAAATCTCTAGGCCAAAGAGATCGTAGAAGCGTACGAATAATGTTACCATTTCAGAAAACAACTTAACGCGTATTTGAGAAAATAAACCCGAATATATTTTTTACAAATCGAAGAAAATTTCTTACATAGAATTTCGTTCAATATCTATTCTTAAAGCCTCACACCAAATACGAAAACCTTTATTCCTTACAACACGTATTGGGAAAAAAATTGTTATCTCGCGTGAAAATTAAAGCTGGGACGCGGAGTACACCGAACAAAGCTACCCCCTCGTTTTCTTTCCCATTATATCCAACATTGTAATCTGCTCTGTGATTTTCGTGATTGATCAACTTACCAGTAACGAGATTAAAATGTGTAAAAGAATTATTTTCTATTGTTATCTAGTCACGGGAAATATGTCTATGGGTTCCAAAAATCTTTGATTACATGCTCTTTGTTTTTAGAGCTTGATCACATTTCAACTACTACTAATTCGGCTACAGGTATTTTTTGTTATGATTAATAACTAAAATATGTCATGTGGTTACACTTCAAGCATTTTATAACAAAAAAAACTTGGTGATTAAAAAGACGCGCTTGGTTTTAGAATAATCTGTAAATATACATTGATTTACATAAATAAATTATAATTTCATTTACATACTATTTTGACGTTCATTGTCCAAAAAATATTCTTTTAAAGTGGCTGTTTAGGATTCGATTTGCTATGAGAATACACTTTTATAATTACTCTCTTCATAAATACTATTACAAAAAACATTTCTTTTTTCATCTTTTTAATTATTCTGAACTAAGAACAGTTATAAATATTATTATTAATATAATATTTAAAAACTTCTTTCGGTTTTGCGCCATTTCACATATTTTTTCGTTCTCTATTACAATTTGGAATGTGTTAAACTCCGAGTATTAAAGAAAATAGGATTGCAGTAATCGACGTGCACAAAGTGGGTATGGACCTCTCGGTCATATTTTAGACACTTCAAAAACTTTGATATCAGCCGTATGTACGTATATCTATAGTCGTCTGTTGAAGAACAGAAAATATCGGGTAGGACATTAGGAAGCAAGAGATCTTATCGCGAGAAATGAAGATTCCCGCTAGGACACTGTCGTTATAAAACAAGACCGCACCTCATGACCACTGACATGCCCAAAATCAATCATTACAATTTCATATAGTGTATCTATCAAAAGGCCTTCTGTCGCGATACGCAGGTGAAAATCACAGAAATATCCTCTTTACCGATGAAAAAATTTTCATGATTGAACAATACTACAATAAGCAAAATGATAAAGTACGCTCAAATTTCTAAAGAAGCTGCTCAAGTGGCCATAAAGGTATAACGTGGTCATCTTTATGCGTCAGTGATGGTTTTCGGGGCGTGTCTTATCAAGGAGTCTTAAAAAGGAGTGAGAACTTCAGCCAAAGTGTATCAAGATACAGTCTTGGATCATGTTGTGAAACCTCTCAGCCGTACACTTTAAAAAAATATAGCCTAGCTTGAAACCAACGTTCCGGTCTTTATAAGAGAAGAAGACTGGCCCTCATCTAGCCCAGACCTAAACTATTTATGCTTCAAATTATTATCGGTTTTACAGCACAAGGCTTGGTCTAAACGACTCTTAAAAGTTTTGGAGCAAGCAGTGGCGAATTTAGGGACATCCATAGATTAGTGATCAAGAATATTAAAAGCCGTTATAATCCTCAAATAATGCCAAAGGTGGCCATATCGACAAAAAAATACTTATAAGTTTTAATAATATTGGATTACATCAATTCTTGTGTGACTATTACTTATTACTATTACCTATACCTTTACGAGTGTACCTTTAAAAATCATTACCAATAATTATTACGGATTAGTAGGCATTTAAAGATTCCCTGTATAAGAAAATTAATTAAATAAATAGATGCATCCACAGTCAAATATAAGTGTGTCCTATTTATTGAAAATTTAATAAAAAACCTGTTTCCTTACGGAAAAGAACAGTGACATTTAATATGTTCTGTAATATCAGTACAAAATTGGCTTTTTGAGTGAAGAAATATAAATAACACTCACCTTCCATCCCGGTAAACAGTATATCAGATATGTCAATACGAATGTTGAATTATTTAATAATACATACTTTTTCGTACGATGCGAAAAAATATTTCTCGTCAAATAAGAAACGAAGAATTATATAACACATTTGTTTGTTTTATAAACCTCATAATATGCGATTTAAGCTATAAGTGAAAAGCGTATAATATTTTTCAATGCGTTTCAATCCATCATAAACTATTACCAAACCACTGCAACTTTTATAATACAACGTTTATTGATAATCTATATACACCTAAGTTAATAAACATGAACGTTCAATCTTAAGGAATCTCGTGTTAAATTATTTAATACACAAGTAGTAGTAGTACCTAAGTCTAGATTTATAAAAATAATGTTTGAAGCCATTCTTTAAATTTTAATTTTCTTTATCCGCTACATATTTTCACTTGCTGTAGGAATATTTCCCAGACATCTTATACGGTAATGTAAGCTGCGCACTCGATGGTACAATTTACCTTTCTTAATACGCGAAAGCTTTTAACAACCCGAGTGTAATTATTCGGCGTTGATATTAATGCTACCAGAACGGGTGAAAAAGTATTTGTGTAACGAAAAACATTTACCATATTTTATGAAGACATACGAGCATAATATATATGTACATATTTTTTTCTTACGTGATTGATAATTGTTCGATCCACGTTTCATTATTTTCTTTTACTCTCATCACCGATCATACCACCTAGACTTGATATCGTTGTTTTAGAACTGATCATTTCATGAAGTATTTAACAAGGACAAGTTACGCTTTCTTTGAAATAATAATAAATATGATTTTTTATAAAAACAATAACGAATTGTAATTGCCTTTTTCTTGTTTATTGGAAGTCAGTTAAAAAGGAGGGTTACGGAGTGACCACGTGTCAAGACAGTCTAATCTTGTGCTTCAGTAATGCCTATAAAATCATAGTTCAGTGACTGGCTTTAATTTTAGAAAGGTTCTTCACATCACATTTATGACATCGAAAACGGACTTAATTAAAATCTGACAAGCCCCGACAGTTCACTTTCTCGTAACTTGGGTATCTTATTATTTAATTACAATCTAGATTAGTACTAAAAAAAGAGCTTCTACTCGACTATAATTCTTATTATTTGACAGACTAATAAATTTAACATTGTAATATGTAAATCCTGGAACTGTTCACTAACGCATGACACACTTGGAATCAAGTTTCACAATATGTGAGGATATCGCGATATTGCTAGTAAACATTTCTGCGAGTGTTCCGAAAACTTATTGCCTCTTTGAGACCGGATTTCCACTCCTGTATATAAAATACAATGACACGAATATTTTCCACGCTTGTGAAAATAGAAAATGGCACGTACTGAATCTTTGACTACGTACCTGGTGTTGAATTTGAATCGGATATTTTATTGAGAAATATGAGCAAGGGAGCACTTGAATACACTTCATTTGTATATTTAAATTATTTTGCATGAAGTGTTGATATAGTTATAGGGATGAGCTTGTATTGTAGAATACATTATTCGATGTTAAACTTCTGGTCCGGTAACTTCTCAACTATGGATTTTACTACTTTATCTTTAATGTTGTTGTTGTTGTATGTTCTGTAATATTTGAACCTGTGAGCAGAAATAGAAACGCTAGGAATCCAATTCAGAACAGAAAACCATGCACGGTATGGAGCTATGGCTGTGTTCTAATTGATACAGGGCCATCCTACAGACTGTTGGGCGATTTATTTTAATATTATTACAGTTCAGAAACCAATCTTTATAACAAACATATTGACAAAAAAAACGCCTTAATAATTTTTCGCCTGAATGTCCATGATGTACATTCTGCCGCATTGTAATAAATCTAAAGCACTTTTCTAATGCAATTTCTAACTAGGAGATTTTTTTCTCAATTCAAAGATTAAATTTTCTAAATATAACATGTTTTATGGGGACTTATGGTCATGGATGAGTTTATTGTTTTCTTTATTAAAAGCTATATTTATGCGGTTGACCAAGAACTATGTTTCGATAATTTATTAATTTCTTAAAAAGTAAGACTATGCAACAGAAGTTGGAGACAACATTGAATTCCTGTCACATTTGCTTGGTTTTTTGTTGATACGATTATTATAATACCTATATTAATGGGATTAATTTTTGTATTATTATAATACAACTAATCATAAATATAAAAATTCTAAAGTGAATTTAATTTACTTTGTATGCATGTATGTTTGATTACTTTCAGGCGTAAATTTTGACATCGAGAAATAATAATCATTTTGTGTTTGGACTACTTTTGTATAAAAATCTAAATCTTATTTTAAGGGTTTTCATCGGATTTTTGGCAGTTTTCTTTTTTCTTAAATCAAGCTATATAAAAACTCTTTGGCAACGACCTATCACGCTGACGTGGCTTACGTGACGCTGTGACATCCGCGTGACAAGTGTAGAAATGTGTCAAGTGCGAGATTACAGTTTCACATGTTAAACCGTCAAGCGAAGATACATTTTTAGAGTGGATTTAATGCAGTTTTAATGAGTGTTCATGCTTTTAATAAATTACGAGATAAATCTAAGGATATAATTAAAACATAAATTAATTAAATATTAATGGACGGTAGGCTCTGTACACTAACACCTCGTTATACCTTATATAAAAACAAACAATATTACGTCGTTTAGCATTTATCACTAAAACATTGTGACGCATCTATCGTTTTCCTGTACTCGTGTTTGTGTTACTACTTTGAAAGATGTAATCATTATTAGAGATTTTTCTATAATATTGAAGTAGCCTGACCTATCCCATCGAAGAATCTATCTTAGCGTTATTACTTTTAAATTACACTAAAATTATATAGATTATATAGGTAGTGTCATATATACCATAGGGAGACATATTAATTCATTTTAAGGAAATACATTAAAAACAAATACCGCTACGAGTATAATAATGTAAAATCAGAAAAAAATGTTTATTATAGACCATAAGATACAGGTATCATTTATTCCACATCATTAAATTTGTATCGCAAACATCCCTACTCATCGGGAAAGAAGACAGAGGCTGTAGGTCGAGAGAAAAAGCCGGCGTAAAAAGCTCTCGGTACTCTTTTAAAATAGCAAATCATCATACAAAATGGCAAACAACACTTATTGTAAAACAAATATTTTTTTTCACGTTTATTAAAAATAGCTTGTCTAGCACTAGCTAGTCCCAGAACCTTTTATCAACTAGATAATCGTTACACGTTATAGAAAGCCTTTTTACATAGCTTTTCATTATATAAATAAATCAATGGCGCTACAACCTTTTTAGGTCTGGGCTTCATTCTGTATCTGTTTCATGATCATTTGTTAATCGAATAGGCAAGTAGGTGATCAGCCTTCTGTGCCGGTTTCCTTCACCGTTCGAGCTAATGTTATGCACACATAGAAAGAAAATCCATTGGTGCACAGCCGGGGTTCGAACCTAAGACCTCAGGAATAAGAGTCGCATGCTGAAGCCACTAGGCCAACACTCCTATTCATTAAATATATTTCTTAAATTTATCAAAAGGCAGAGATAAAAGGCCTCTGGGATTTTATCAAGAAAAGTATCCCTTTTCCAAAAAAAAGAATTACTAACTTTAGATAGTCTAGTACGCGGAAATTGCAGCCTGCGTTTGTTCCGAGTATTAACATTATGCGTATGTTCTATTCTAGTTAACTTATCACTATTTTTGTATATATACATAAGATCTTCTATTACATTTATTATGTTTAATTACTATTGGATATTGCATATTGTTATAATTTAAATGTATAGGCATGTCATGTAATAATCATGTACGTTACTCTGCGGGATATAATCTCTATCATGTTGTAAGATTAAGAAACACGGGTGGATGAATTATGTGACAATTCGAAAGATTATGTTGATGTATAACATAATCTTAAACATCGTATAATATATTATTTAAGTATAGAATCACGGTCTTATTCTTAAAAACCAGTATTGCACTGTTTTGTCTCTTTCCGTCATATTGAATAAACGCTGTGACTGAGACAGATGCTTTAGTTAAAATTATACGAACAAAATTGTTTGCTAAATGACCTTAATAAATTGATTACTGAAAAGCTATAGTGTTAATTATTTCTTATAACTTGACTCGTGGTAGGACCTAGGCCGTTCGACAATATAAACGAGATAAAGAAACTTTTAGTCAGATGAAGGATTCAAAAAAAATATAATTCATTTATTTTACTATAAAATAAATATATTTTATAAACATCATAGTTTCTATTCGTGTTAATGAATGCGGTGGTCTGGTATGAATCCAAGAAAGCTGAGTTTTTTTTTCTAGCGATTTTACAAGCATACATTATATAACCTAAAAATGATTAGTATTACCTTAGTCATTAAAAATAAGAGAAGTAGTAAGAGAAAACTCGAACGCAACAAAATATAGTCAGAATAATTTTCCTGTATTTTGCATTTAAAAGTTCTCATGCACAGGTTTAAATACAATATTGATTTATGATGAACACGTACAATCATGACATTCAGCTAGTGAATTCACTGAGAACCAGATGCATTTGATCCAAATTTTCTATTATTTATACATTATGCGTTGATAGATAGGTCTTAGGGTTGTCACAATAATAAAGGATTTGTAACCAAAAGGAAATATTGGATTGTAGTTTCCAGAATTAAGTTTATTTTCTGAAATGCAATATATTAATAAATGTATTAAAGCCATAAGTTAACGCCGTTTAGAAAATTAATTGTTGAACTTATAACTGAAATATCTTAAAACTTAGTTAAGTGTATCGGTTCTCGGGGGCAATTTCTAATGTGATATTGACAACCCTAGAATATCCGGTCCGATAGCGCCTTGATACTTGAAACCGGACTGACCCAGTTCCCGCGATGTGGGCTACATCAAACAAACCAGATGTGCTTCTGCGGAATTTACTACGTTTTTTGCAATACCAATATAATAAAAATCGTTTTTCGATACCTACGAATTCTTGCCTGTGTTACTGTCGTAATTTATGGCAGATTGAATTATAGTGGATTTTGAGGAAAATATCTTTTATACTAAACTATAGGAAATCGTTAGAACAGTTTCCTTTTTAAAAGTAAAGCTAAATTTTCTACAATATATGATATATTGTAGAAAATTTAGGTTTACTTAAAGTCAATCAACAGAAATTGCACGGGCAGGTAATGCAACATTTATGTACGTAAGTTAAAAGTGCTTTTTAACTTATTTTTCCTCGATATTTCTCAAAAATCAATCTCGATTAACATCATAGTGGTCGTAGGTACACGAGTATGATCTTCACTTAATATAGGTAACGAAAAATTATAAAAAAAACACGTGACGCTACAAATCTAGATATCAGATCTCTGTATTTGTTTCTTTATAATATTAGGACCTTACATATGAAATTGGCGTTTTGTATGGGAGGAACAAAAAGTCGAATATTTTTAAATATAATATATTTAATTAATCAAAGTATGAACCATTGCTTTCTAAGCACTTTTGCCATCTCATAGGTAGTTCATTGATCCCTTTACTAAAAGAACCAGTCGGACGGGAATCAATAAAATCTGTGAAGGCGATTTGGACTGCCCCATCAGAGTTAAAAATTTTCCCTTACAAGAAGTTGTCCAAATTTCGAAAAAAATTGTAATCTGTTGGAGCAAGGTCCGGGGAGTACGGAGGATGTCTTAGACATTCCAATTGTAGTTCTTCTAATTTGGTAGCCGTCTGTTGTGCTGTGTGTCGTCTAGCTTTGTCGTGAAGTAGCAGTGGCGTGGAGCGATTGACCAGCCTAGGTTGTTTAGCCGCTAGCTTTTCTATCATGGCTTGCAATTGCTGACAATAGACATCAGACGTAATAGTCTTTCCAGATTTGAGAAAACTGCAATGAACAATACCGGCACTAGTCCACCAAACGCTTACAAGTAACTTTTTTGGGGTTAATTTTCGCTTGGGGCAGGATTTGACTGGCTGGCCAGGATCCAACCATTGCGCTGAGTGCTTCCGATTATCGTAAAGAATCCATTTTTCATCACAGGTAATGGTTCGGTTTAAAATACCTTCATTATTGTGCCGGTTCAGTAATGTAACGAAGCAGTCGACGCGCGCTTGCCGGTTTGTTTCAGTCAATTCGTGAGGTACCCACCTTTCAAGTTTTTTAATCTTCCCAATTTGCTTCAAGTGAAATAAACCAGTTTTATCACTAACACCGCCGCCTGCAGCTAACTCGGACGTGGTTTGCGATGGATCCGCTTCCACAATAGCCTTCAATACTTCATTATCAACTTGGGTCTCAGGCCGTCCACGGGGCTTGTTCTGCAGGTCGAAATTTCCAGAACGAAAACGTTGGAACCAAAAACGAAGTGTGTTTTCTTTTGCAACATGACCGCCTACACATCATTCTCCCTTCGAGTCGTTTCCGCAGCACTAGTGCCACGGCGGAACTCGTACTCGTAAATAATGCGATACTTTAAGTTTTCCATTTTGTAAAGTGAGTGACGCAAACAGAAAAAAACAAATGAATGACGGTCATCGAAGCACAAATACATGAGTAAATAGCTGTACAAATTTGAATTTGGAATTCCTTACCAAATAGGAGAACATCGTGATTAAAGTGGCCAGTACGAAATACGCCAATTTCCCAATTTTTTTCTTAATTGGCAACTTTAGAGTTCACTTTCTTCCGTGTTCTCCATTGGTGTAATTCTTACGAAAACGTTTGAATTTACGTTTCGAACGGTTCTCCATAATTTGTATATAAATGGTTAGTATACAATTCTGCCCTAAAACCTACTTAGTAAAACCACAAGTCCAAACTTTGATTCATATAATCTCTCTAAAAGGCTAAACTGGTATTTAACGTTGCTCAGACAATGCATAAGTTTGCGCCCATATCTGCATCATAATAGGCATGTACACTTTTCCACTAAGTGTGTAAGTTTACAGAATAGTTGTTTATACAATGAGCACATTTACATAATCTTTTATGAACGTCTAACCGAACTTATATTACAATTTACAGGCTTTCAAGTACTTCCTGTTATTTTTATTAATATTAAACCAAATGTGTACCATAATTAATCAATTACAAAACAATTGTATAAAATACTTGTGTAATAAGATATAATAAAGATATATTGTGTGATAATATTATACATAAATGCGTGTCGACAAGACTTAACTTAAATCGTACTAGTTTTATTAATTTTCATGTTTTGCTTCTGAATTCAACTGATTTATTTGCAAAGAAATATCCTTACTGTTACCATAAAAAAAATATTTTTAAAGAACGATTGTATTTCACTTTGCATTGTATTAAATCAACAGTCTACATCTGTTCAGAGTATTTGTCACAAAACTAGATCTTTCAAAAGAAATATTTCTTTAATAGCGCCATTATCGGTTTCATTCCAAACGTGCGTTGGCTCGAAATGTGACATTTTTCGACGAAGCGAATTAATTTGTTTTTGTGATCCTTACATTTTTTTTTTTCATTTACGATAGGTACTAATAATGAGATGTCAAAGTGATTGTCACTCAAATATTCGATAAAAGTAATAAACTTTCACATATAAATTAAATTTATTTAGTCTTTCATAAAAAATCCCTATCTATACAAATATACTTTTCTGAAAACATTCTGTATTTTATTGTAAGTAATAAATCGTTATAATATAAGAAAGTCACAGGGGAAATAAGGATGTGTGAATAACTTACAAATTTTTTGACATAATTCTGAAACAGAAATATTAAAGGAAAATTGGTATCCTGTACTCAACCAACACTCTCCATTATACTGATATGATTGGATTGCACCAGTATGGTTTCAACAGTATGTTATAGGTATTATCACCTCGTATTTCGTAAGAAACAAACTAAGCAAAATGCAGATAGCATGAAATGTTAATAATAATCTGGCGCGTAAAATTTATTAATTCAATTACAAGTTGTAGGAGTTATGGGATTTTTTGAGTTTTGCTTCAATTATTAAAGGATCTAAGTACGTATATAGATATCTAACTAGCTTATTTGAATAAGACAAATAATCAGAAAACAACTACACAAGTATAAGACCCAGACCGGATCTTAAATGATTGTAATAGTTTTTTAATACTTAATCAATTAATTTTAAAAAGTATCACGTATGTTTTCTCTACATAGGAATAACCAATGAATTCTACGCAAATCTGTTGTCCCGAACTCCTCTGTGTAGTTTTGGGAATAGCATTCTTTAAATTAACTTATAGTTTGAACTGAAATTTAGCAGGATATATATCGTAAGCATGAGAATAAAAATCAATCAAGAAGACCAAAGCAAAGGGCTCGGATCTTCGGAGCTAAGTGGTTTAAGCTACTTTCCAAAGTCTTTAATAAAATGTTTATAGTTACGATTTTCCTAAACATGTAGGCGTATTCTTCGATTACCCGAGATCTATAACCATTGACCTTTATCAAAAATCGAGAAGTCTGTATGACTCGCTCACTCACATGGAAAATGAAAAGATAAACTGTGCATGGGGATAATCCTGGAGTAATCCAATGAAGTAGGCGATACTATATTATATTTGAGAGTCTCCAAGGTTTAGCCTTTAAAAGATATCACGACACATTTTTGTACATTTTTTAAAAGTCTTTCATAGAAAATAAGGTGTTGTAAAAGGAACAAAAATACTATAGTAAATAAATATATTATTTTTTTTAGATATAAAATTGCACCTTTTATTAAATATATTAACTTACAACAAATGTGACTCAAGTAAATATTTAGTATATAAGCTGTTTGATTATATACTAAATATTTACTAGCTCTTATACTGAACGAAAATTGTATAGCCTGTTTTTGGGACCGCCTGTTAAACCGTAAGTTCAAGATTAGCTTTTATCTATCGTCACCATAAAATGCCACGATTCACTTGTTTCTCTAAAAGAATCACCAACGCATACTTCGTAACAATATATCTCTTTAGTATAAATAGTGGACGATATGATATAAATTATCATACACATAGATCCCGATACAGTTGTATTAATTACTAATGACTATCAATTAATAATTAATTATATATTTTAATCAAAATAAATTGCCTATATCCGAGTTATTCGTAATAGTGAAATATTGTGTGTAATATTTCAGTTAGTTTTTGAGTTCGTTTATTACAAATATAAAAAAAATACTCATCCTCGTCTTTATAAAATTAATATAAAGAAAAATTTAAAATTCATAAAGTATCTCAGCATCATCATCTGGTAAATTTATAGAATTTTTTGGGTCAGATGAGATAAAAAACTAGCTTTTTTGCGATACTTGTTGTATTATCATCGTGTAAGACGTGATTAAATATTTGTTTTAAAGAACACAGGATCTGCAGTGTACTTGCATTGTACTTCCAAATGATAGTAATAAAATTTATTAATTTTAAACTTACAAACACTACAAAATAAATTAATAAAAGCACTATTTAGTTACAATTTTTTAACACAGACTAATAAAATTTACCAAGAAACCAAAATTATGACGATTAAACAACTGTATGTTTTCAGCACTTGTATCTTAATTTTATAAAATTTAGATGGATCTCTCTCCTATCATTTAAAAATATCAAAAACACAACCACACGCAACACTCGTCGAGCGAGTTCTTCTCTTCTCATCTTGCCAAAGCCGCGCACTCATTATTTGAAGAGGTCGATTGGGTGTGAGAGTGTGCAACTGTTTAATGAGTTGCCTTCTAAAATTCGCGATACTGGCGTGTTTGACAGATTCAAGGTGGCATTAAAAATGCATGTCAGAGTGAATGTAGTGGACTAAAATTGGGACGTGTATCTCGCTCGTATATACATAATATTAAGTTTCTCATGTAAATAAAATATAATTTTGTAATGAGAAATAAAGTTCTTTAAACATTAATTTTACTTATATAATTATTATTTATAATACATTGTATTATTGCTGTTAAACAACGATCAAATGGAACGCAGTATTACGTCCATCTTTTACATTCTCATTTCCACAGACAATAAAAATGCAGCAATAATTTAAAATATATATGGATAAATATTGCAGGCTATAACGATAAACGATAGTTTATGCTCGTTCTTTTTTTGAAAATTAGCTGCATTGGCCTACACTTTAATATCAGTTGTAAAACAATATTAGTCATTTCAATTATAGTTGTTGTTTATTTATTACCCACGCCCTTTATAATAGGGAACATCCAGATATTTACATCAAAATAAAATTAACCCTTATGATAATTCGAGTGCGGATAACATATGGTTTTATACAAAAGATAGCCTGTCCTTTAAGCGTTGTTTTTGGAAAATGTGACAATTTTACGAGTATGAAATTACGGATACTATTAACTTACAAATGGAGTAAATTATTCATCGTGACAAATGTAACAAACAAGTTATATTAAAAATGTTCGGGACTATAGTTATAGATTTAATATTACAAATATACTAACTATTAACGTATGATAAGAACTCAATCTTATCTCCAAGTATTATATTATACTTATCCTCAAATAAGAGGCTTTCTTTTCAGATTGGGTACAAAATAGTAACGTTGCGATGTAGTTCGTAAGTATCCTTTCATATTCATATATATATATATATATATATATATTTGTTTTATCTTGTTCCTTCTTTATCCTGAGAGTATGTTTAAATAAAGAAAATGTGTGCGTGAGGACGAAAATATTTTCAATTTCTCATCAATAGTTATTGACCACTATTCAAATATATAAAGCTAAACATTTATGAGTTGTAATATAATAAGGAATTTATAATGATTTCCAACACTAATTATTATTATAACTATTCGAAAATAGTCCTAGCATAGCAAAATAAAATCAGTACTGGTTTGCGATATAACTGTGTTTCGGTGGAAGTGTAGATCAACGAACCAAATTTAAAGAATAAAAAATACATATTGAGATTTATAAGAAGCTATACAGTTTCTTTATAAACAACGATATAAAAATATCGTTATACTGCAATTTCCACTTGACAAAAGTAACAAGATTCTTGCTAGTGGGGTAAGATATAAGTGCAATAACTTATGTCTGAGACATGTTATAAATGAGTGCGATTAATCAAGAGACTAGAGACGTGGGATTTCCTTCATTTGGTCGGATTAACGGGATTATTATAACGTAATGGACGATTTACTACCAAACACAAACTTATGTATCAAACTAACACCAAGTTACATTAAAAACAACATGTTTAGGATCTCAATTACTTTTTATACTGTATATTACTTATAATTTCTAATATAATCTATTAATACACATACATATAGTATATAATCTGTAATGTTACTGAAGTGAGAACACAAAAATACATTTGTTGTAGATAGAAATTTTTTTTGAGTGTACAATCTATACGTATGTAATTCAAACGAATGTAATCTACACTGGTGTTTAAAAACGATATAGTATCTATCTCTGTTTCACACACATAATATACATAAAAAATAATTATATAAACTCAATACAGTTATCGCTGAATGTTAGGTGATTGCCAAAGGAAAATAAAATTGTTTTTAAGAATTAAAAGTAATACTACAAACCTGATATCTAGTGACCGAATTGAAGTTTTTAAACTAAAAAAATTGAATCAACGACATGCTACCGCAAACAGCTGAAATGAAACTGCATCAAAAACTTGCAAGAAAATTTTTCTTTTTCTCAAAGAATTTAATAAAAAAAGTTAATTGCTTTTCTTTGAAATTGCGACTCTTTCTTAATACAACTTGGAGCACAGCCGAGTATTTGTACCTCGTACCTTGAGAATCGGCTTTTTAAATATTTTTACGCAACAGTTACGAATTACTGTTAGTAATTTTTCTTTGAAATATTATTGAAGATAACTTTGGTCTGATTCAATTATATTTTAATAAACAAACGGTACCTTTCATACATTTAAAATTCCTTCTTTAACATATATTAATACGAACTATATGTGATTAAAAGTCTAGATTTGTAGTACTTTACAGCAGTCGCGTGATCAACGAAATTACTGTAAAGCTAAGTAAATAAATTCATTTACGTGTTTATCATTTCTAATGCCAGTCGTAATTGCTATGACTCATATTTTTTCGAAATACAATAGTATCGGATTTGTTGCAAAAATACATAAAGTTATTCGTGTGTTATCTTGTTTCACCGGAAATCAATTCGAGAATATTACGTTTTACACACCGTGTGCGTTGTAGAATAAGCCCCGAAGGCGTCATTAAAACTGGGTTGTATAAAATAAGGTACATAACGGATCCCTCATAATTTCATAGTGTAAGCGTTAATTCAGCGGCACTGCAGACTTTATTTCATAAATAATTAATTAGCATAGCACCTTTTAGAATTTAATTATAAGGCCTAATCTACAAAGCTACAGTTACGACGTTACTTTAACAAAATAATAAGCTACTGCCTTACTTTTGCTCTGAAAATTGTAAAATTTTCCAAATTTACAATGTCTGAAACTCGTTTTACGAACGCTGAATGCTGGGAATACATCTTCATTGTGTTATGTTACATGTTATTTCACATCAATCATACAGCAAGTGATAAAAACTAAATCTACACAGAACTATATATTTTTAATTACACAAGATCGAAATGCATTTACGCATTCCCCGTATGCAACGCTAGGATTCACTTCAGGCATTGATTCAGGAGACTAACATACACTAGCATACAATCAGATTTAGCCAGCTATGTTATAACTTAGAATGCAAAATTATTGATTACTTATAAAAATTCAAAATCACTTTATTTATGTTATAATGGCGGCTTAAATATTAATATCGGTAAACGGCTACTAAAAATTAAATCTATTTTCTTATAGTCGTGTTTCATTATCTTCCCTAAATAGACTTTTATTTCTGGAATAAAAGCCACCATGAATTTCCGCCAAATAGAAATATAAATCTGTCGACTCCAGCAATAATGTTAATCCAATATTGATTAGTTTGTTCTGTACCAGGTGGAAACTAGATAAGCACACAGCACATAGCGCATTATAGAGCATTCATAGTTCGGAAAGGTAAACATGATAATTCAACTACAAAAATGTTTCTGTCATTATTATATGTTAGAAGTACTGTATTTACGTTTTGAATTTGGGTTTTTGGGAGTTTGGTTTGAATAATAATAAAATCTTACAAATTTAACAGTTATAAAACATTATTGTCCTCATACTATTTTATAAATGATCCACATATCTTGTGAATTAGTATCACGGCTTAGCACCAATGAAAATAATATTATAAATAATAAAATTTTCCTATAGGATAAAAGAAAACATAGTAAGGTAACCGGCATGCCTTAATGTCACGAAAGCTTGTCCCAGTCTTACAAATTTAAGTCTTAATACAATGTTTTACAACCTGTACTGGAAACCTGTGTAGTGCTGGATCTAGACTAACAGAAGTTCCAATTAAGACGAAAGTGTAGTTAAAGCGAATTGAATCCGTACGTGACCACTTCTCCCGTCGGACGATTAAATTTTAATACCTTTTATTGCTATGCCTGAGCCCACAAATGAACTATCCTGATAGTTTTAAATATTCACGCAAGTTACAAAAGCCTTTCAGTATACATTATCCCGCGTTTTAATTGAGTTTATACAATGTCCCCAGGTAAACGACGTAACGAAAATGAAGCTGTGCCTGTATTGGGTAGAAACTTGTGTTTTTCACTCACCACTGTTTTTCTAAAGCCGTTGCATAAGTTTTATTTCAATTAATTGACTCTATTTTTGATACTGTTCACTTACGGCATTCGATAAATGTATTTATTAATCTATAAAAATTAACCGCAAAATATGTTGTTACGCGCAAAACTGTAAGACGGCTGGACCAATTCAAGATTTTTTAAAATTAATTCTTTGAACTCTGAGGTTTTTATTGAGAGAAACTAGAGAAGTAAAAAAAATATGGTTTCATTTAGTTTTTAGATTTTTGGTTTGGTAAAGCGAACAGGGGATAGCGTAGTAAAATTTTCCTATTTAATTGGTTATAAACATTGTTTAAACAAATTTATGTACAAATCTTGACCACTTTTGCTAAGTACCGCACAAAGCTACGTGCTAATCAAAGATGTAAGAATTAATGGAATTGTCTTTAGAGCTGTGTTTTTTTATAATCTATTATTTACTTAAGAGCTTTCTATAAGCTTATTGGCTTAAGGAATTCAATTTCTCCTTAAACAATACTTTTATATTGACTTATTTTTCCTTAAATATTCCATTATATTCGAATTAAATAGAACTGTATGGTTCCTAATAAATCGAATCGAAATAATTATTAATATCTATAATATTTTAATCTATGTTTTTTTATTAAAGAGCCGAAGAGTTTCATTTGATTGATTTCGTGCTTATCCTTAGATCGATTTGTCCAAATTGACAAAAAAAATTGTTTGAATAGTTCTCGAGAATTATCTCATGACACCACAAAATACAACATGGTCTCAGACATGAATGCGTAAGAAAAAAGGATGGAACAATCTCTATTCTCATAACTTTGTCTTGTACTAAACGCCTTATTATGTAAACAAAGGGATGTTGGCAGCTACGAAGTCTATTGAAAGCTTTGAAAAGTTGAGAGTAGAAGCTAAACGGCCGGAAGCGGAACCCACTCAGCAGAGCTTTAAGTGAAGCGCTACGCTGTTTATCGTTTTCTAAAAGCTTATCGGAAAATCTTTCAGCTGTATGATACATATTAGTATGTATGACTTGCTTATGCCCGTAATTTTATATGTGGCAATTTTTGTCCCATATGCCTATTTTTAATTATTTATGAAATACGTGACTTGTATTATGATACAAGTCACGTCTATCTAGTCTAGTATCTAGTCTACACCTTAGTAAATACAATGTGTGGTATATAGCAAAATTAAGTTTAAGTTCTAATATTATGATTATTGTTCGGGGTTTTAGGCATAAAATGCAAGGGTTGTTAACGCTTGAGTGCACTTATGAACATCAACGGAAAATATTATTAATCAATTTATAATCTTTTCTGTTTATTATAATTGATACCAGTTCGCAAGTCAAGGGCATAGAGTGGGCAAGAAGAACTGGCAATCTGACATTAAAATAAATAAATTCATTTTATTCTTCATATTTGACGGATCAATGTAAAAGTTTCCTCTAGTTAATAAACTTAACATAAATACGTGTTCAAAAAAACTCTTAAACTAATTAAAGTAAATTTTTAATTAATATAACAACAATCGTAAACGTATTTAATGAGCTTTCGTCACGCTTATTTATTTAAAACGTAGCTACGGCAGTCACAATAAAGAATATTAAATGTTCATTACGGCGATGAGTCGATGTTTTTTATAAAGTAGACTATTGTAAAGGATCTTTAAAAACGTTTTACATCAAAAGCTCTATTTCCTGTATGATTCTGCAATTGATGAAAAATAGCCTAATATCAAAAAAGATGAACGAAACTTTGCAGTTAAGATTTAAACGTATATATTCACTAACTTCATAAGTTGTGTGTTTGAACTCCCATAGCAGTAGAACATAAACACGTATTCTACAACCCTCTCATTATTTTAAATATTATTAAGAACCATAGAAAATCATAGTTTTAGATACCTGCCAACACAAAATAATAGTCATTTCGGGAGGAATTCCAACAATAACCTAGGATATAACTCGAAATGGTTTTATGAGGTACGCTTCGGTATCTTAAAGTGTAGGTAGTTTTTAAATTACCTAGAATTAATAATGATTAATTGATATAATAGGTACTTTCGAAAAACAGTTAGGATGCCATTTCGTACTTAAATAATCAGTAGGTATGTAATGTAAAAAGGTCTTTCCGATAAAAAGCTAAGTATGTAAGCTTTTGCAATCAAGTCTGAAATCAAGACACAGCCGCACACAGCTGCCATCCGGCTGATTGGTTTGCGGTTCTTCGCTTAATTACTTCTGTTTCAACACATTTCTCAACACCAGATGTATCCAATGACATTCTTTTAATCCAATTTCACTTTTTCATTAGGATTTCAATTTACATTCTAGTTTCGTATAGATCGTGGTATCTCGTGTCCCTTAGTACAATAGGTCGGACGCCGTAAAGGATAGTTAAATTAGACTTACTTCTTAATGTTAAGAGAACCTGTTTTATAATGTGTGTATAACGTACAATATTATTTTACGCCCTTGGTGAAAAGTACTGCTTCTAATCCCGATTTCCTCTGCCACGGAATCATTTTAAATTTATAATATTATTTGAAAACATATTTATAAAGCTATCATAGTATTTTAAGAGAATATTTTACCTTAGACAAGGAGTTCAAGGTTAGAGTGACTTTCTGTTTCCATTCAGTTAGTTAATTAAAGCCGCCTCTAATCGTCTTAGTGAAACTTGAGAGTTCTATAGAATTCAATTGGATTCATTTTCAGGGCTTCGAGCAATATCTTAGGCATTACGGCTTTGTCTGAGTAAATGATAAAGATTTTATTAAACATTTACGCTTTTTATATTTGAAGAAGTTATGTTTTTGTGTATCACATAATAATTTTTAAATCTACGCTTGACTGCCTATAGTATTGTAATATTAAAATAATAGTGTTGGCCTAGTGGCATCATGCAACTCTCATCCCTGAGGTCGTAGGCTTGATCCCCGCCTATGCATCAATGGATATATATATATATATATACACATATATATGTGTCCATAAATATATATATATATATATTTATGGATTTTTTTCTAAGTGCACATTAAACATTCGCTCGAATGGTGAAGGAAAACATTGTGAGGAAGGCTTGCCTTAGACTCAAAAAGTCGACAGGGTGCGTCAGGCACAGAAGGCTGATCACCTGCTTGCCTATTAGATTAACATCATCATAGATCATGAAACAGATACAGAAATCTGATGCTTAGATCTAAAAAGGTCTATAGCGCCATTGATTTATTTATTTTAATATTGAAATATTTTATAAACTTTTATTTATTTTATTAACAAACTTTAATAGTATAGAACGGATTTTATAACGCTTGAGCCATAGCTATTGTGAATCCGTAAAAGTGTTTAGTTGAAGTTGAATTCGTGATTGTTTTATGTAAATTGATTGATTGTTCGCAGAGGTCGAAGCCTTGCCAAAGTATACAAAATCTAAGCAGGGGTCAAAAATACGTTTCTTATGTAAGTTAAATTTTGTATTTAATAAATGCACTAAGTAGCCATACCACACTTAATTTACCAATAGAAAAATATTCTGTTTGAGAAATTAATTTGTATAAATAATTTTAGTATGTACATCATTAATAATATGTATCATTATTTATGTACCACAATTTAAACACCAGCAACAGATAGTGTATAAAAGAGATGTTATTTTCCATATAATTTAAATTATTTAATTACCAAAATTGTAAATTAGTTTTTGAATTTTTTATTTTTTCAAGTTTTAATTTTTCGTAAAAATATATAATTGTGCCTAAATTTTTATATCTTACCTTTAAAACTCCATTGAAAATATGAAAGGAAAAATTCACAACACTTCGAAAGGAAGTTGGAAAGCGCGGGAATCCCACCCTCCAGACGCGTGAACCGATCGAGGGTTGCTAGAACACTGAAGGCTTATGCGGCTTACAAGATTTCACAATTTTACACAAAGTTCAAATGAAACCTATCCCTGTACAAAAAGGTACCTGATTTTTTTAATCAACTGAATTAATTATATAATTATTAAGAAATTGTATTATTTTTAATGTTTCAAGGTTATTTGATAAGTAGTAAAAAATAATCATTCAAGTTAAAAATATTATATAATAGTTTTGACGATTAACCGTAGGCAACCTCAGGGTTACAAGATGATGGAGTATGGGAAAAATTTACATTTTTATTATAATTCTGGCCTTTTGGTTATTTTATTTTCTTTCTGGAAGCTTTTTGAATTTTTTCCCTTACTATCTTGCTTGTTCTGTAGAATTGATGTGTATGTGTAAAATTTCACATTTGCTTATATAATTTTATTCATACACGTTGTTCTAGAACTTGTAAATAAATAAGAAAATACATTTCTAGGTCTGTTAACTTTTTATTTAAAGCGCTGTTTAGATTGTATTCATAGTTAGATTTCTAAAAAAGTTATTATACATATGTTATGCACAGTTAAATAAAAGTTACTATTTAAACTATTTAGTAAATATTTAATTAAGTTCACTGTAGATCAAAAGTTATATTTGTTTTCACTGCTTTCTTAAATCGGGTACTTAATTTTATATCTCAACTACACCATTAAGATATTCATTGTATAGACTATTGTAGAAACGATAAGAGATAATTTAAGGTATCACTCTGAGGATAAGATGTCATAACTTAACGCTAACTATGTCTAGTGTCAAAAATGTATTGGATAAAAAAGGCATGTTATTTCAGGTTGATTGGGGTGTTTTTCTCTCTTAAATGACTTATGTAATACGTGTAAAAATATTATTATAGTGAAGCTTAATCTGTTATTCTCGCCTTTTGACGTCGACTGAGCCAAATTACATTTTCTTCATAACAAAAGACATATTTTCTCCTAAGTATACACATTGCCTACAGTAGCCTTAAAAAACAATTATTTATGTGCTCGTAATTTTTATTAAACTTCTGTTTCTCGCAAGAGTTTTTTATAGTATGATGGCATTGGGTAAAAAAATTAACATCTATGTTCGATGGTTCGATTTTCTACTAAATAATTTTGGAAGTAATAGATTATATTAAATCAATATCAAATCTCACAATAATAGACCTAGAATAGTATATAAATATCATTTTTACCATCACATTTAATCTCCGCGTCTTTGAACGCATGAAATTACATCTATCTCACGGGAACTGTACATTTTCCAGTATAATATCTGTCCAGCGAGCCTTCTCTTAAAGTCTGTGACCAGGGAAAAGTAGCTAAAGGCCAAACCTGGAGAATACGATGGATGCGGAAGAAATTAGAATCCCAAATCATAAAGTTTTGCCAATGTTTTAGTTTATTTGTAGTTTATGTCAGCTCACGCGGCACCCATTTTGAACAGAGATTTCGCATATCAAGAATTCATCTAGGATATGTGCAACTCGTTCCTTTGATATCTTTAGGGTCTCAGCTTTCTTAATTAAATTCACTTCATTTCGCCTCGTTTAAACTTAGCAAACCACTTCTCAACGGTTGATTTTCCTGGTGCAGAGTCCGAATAATATTTATCAAGCCAAGCCTTGGCTTTAATAGCATTTATTCACCAAAAAGCAATGGTTTACTATCATACGAATATCAATTTTATTAAACAAACAAAGGTGTTTTTTTAAGGTTAGGGCTAACTAAAAATCTTTCTTTAAAATTCCTACGAACTTTTCACTCCACCTATTATTGCTTTTTTATTTTATACTAGCATTCTCAATTATGCGAAATTATTACTGGCGAAGATCCAGACACCGGTCGTGGAGTGATTGGAAACCAATATAAACTGTTGCATTTATAAGTAAGGTTACCTTAATACTTTGAAAGAAACATATTTTCGACAAAGTTTGAATTATTTATGTAGGATGAGATGTCGTTGAATATAGAAAATATATTTTCAAAAGGAGCAGTGTATTCTGCGCGTATCCTCTGGGTCCCATATAGGTACCTAGACTATGTTCGAAGGCTGAGCCCGAATAGATAGCAATATGAATTTTTATGAGATAGCTCTGTAATAATAAGATTTTCGAGAAATATAACACTATCTCATCAGAATTTATAATAGACATTTCTTGCATCATATAAGTTAAATATAATATATATATAGGTTAGGCAGAATTGGATAATATAAATAAACCGTCGTAAAGGCCACTTATTTAAATGATCCATTAAAAAGAGCGAAATAGGTCTGATAATTACAATGGACTTTTTGAAAATTATAATGTTCTAAGCTCCAACAATACAGTATAATATATTTTCATAGTGTTAAGTAGGTATAACTGAAATGATATGAATATATATTGTTGGGTGTCTTCTTAACTTAGTGTAGTCATGCACACAAACTTTTATGCGACATATCTGAGAATGTCATATTAATATTGAGGTATAAAATCTAAAAATACAAACATTTTCCTCTTTGGTTTACGCGAGAAGTACAGCGCATTATAATAAATTCTTTTGAAAAAAACTTTACGTGTTTAACTTTACTTCAATGCATGTTACTTGAAGAATCCTAAGATGATTTTTTCTTTTTACATTAATGCCGACTTCGTTATATGACTGATAAAGCGATAAGAACCGGTAAAAATATAGCCCTACTTTAACATTCGCATTAAATATAAGAATCTGTATTTCTTCCTCAGCGATTCAGGGATTCTTGAAAAAGACAAAAGAAAAGGAACTAGTATATGGCGAGTGTTTAATATGAATGTTAGATAGTGATCATACTAAATGCTGTACTAGAATTATTGTAAGAATTGGGGGATTTTAGTACAAAATCTATGTAAATATGATTATTTGTGTCATATTTTACGCATACATTGAACATTTACATTGTATGTATAAAGCCATTATAGCACATGCGGCACACACTAAGCTGGGATGTTTTATTGATCATTTTAATGGGGTAGGTGTTTAACCTTCTGTGCCTTGTGCCTGTGACAATAACAAAAAGTAGAATTAATTAAATAAAGTTACAAATGTTAAAAACTAATAACGAACTTGACCTCATCTTGCCAATATCACAGCTTGAATTGTTCTCGTCATGCCACGATGTTTTTAATAACGTTTGGAGGAATACGTTCTCACTTTTCTGCAATTACTCTTTTACAGAAAAGTAATTTTTTGGGGGGAAGGTTGCACTGATATTAGAGTAGCTTCGAATAATATGGCACACCATAAGCTTTTTTGGATATACATATAATTTTTTTGAGATCAACAATTTTATTAGGTAAATTAGTTCTTGTTAGAGGTTATCTTACCAACAAAATTAAAATAAACGTTTTTTTTTAACTTTGACGAATCTTAAACATTTTACCGTGGTGATAGGAAAATATTGGCCACAAATTTAGTGAGCCATATTGCCCTCCATAATAAATACAATAGTAAAACAGAAAAGATAATCCATTTTGCATAACAAAATTTGCAGAAAAAAACGTCTGTAACTCCTGAGCTTTCTTCATGAGCCCAAAAACTGAAACATAGGCATTGAACACATATTTCGCCTCTGTCATTCATTGAATAGAGATCTTCACAATACAAACAATTTGCATCATTAACATGACTTCTATATATACGGGGACGATTGACATGGCGTCATAAAGTCTCTTGATGTCGATGGATTTGGTTACATCGTAATGGGAGCTGCAACTTGTTCAAAACATACTGGGGTTATTTCGTTCTCTTCTCTTGAAACAGAGGTTACATCAGTAGCCATCGCGTTACTCATAACTGTTAATAAGTTATGGGTTAAGTGTTTTATACTGCTAGCTGAAATCCTACCTCCGACCGTCCACAAACTTTAATGCTCTTCTACAGGTCCATACTTGATGCCCTACGATTCCACAACGCTTGATTCACCGCAAAGCGCTTATCTCTTGGTTCTATGGTGTAACATAGTTTTCTTGTAGAACAGGGTCTTCTTTTGACCAAACCGGTCTCTTGATACAGTTGCCAATTAGCCGCCGAGACACGTAAGCTTGCGACCAACCTTATTTAAATGTACTTAATTTAATTTGATTTGCACCACCGTATTATAAATAAAGTATAGTATTTATCTTGATAATTTTCGAAGCCAATTTATTCATACTGAGACGAAATTCCAGTACTAAATAACAGTGAGGCAAGGGTAGATAATAAAGGCAAATGAAATTAAGCCTTAGTAAGCAAACACAAAATGTTGCCATAAATTAAATTAAAGTCAAATAATCCAAACGAGTAATACAAACAAAATATTTTATTGCTTCATGTTTGTCCGGGATTGCCAGAGTTTCTTTGTTTTCTTTAAAACAAAAGTATTTTTAATTAATTTGGAATTTCCAAATACAGCTTTGTAAAATACGAAAATTCCAATCGTGCAAGTAGCCACAAATCAATTTAAATTACGTTGTTAAAAGTAAATCGATTTCTCAACGAGTTTCAACGGAGTTACAAATTATTTTTGACTACTTTAAATAAATTTAAGATAATTTTAAGTGTCCCTAATTTTGTTCGCCAAATCATGCTATGCCCCATTGGTAAATTTTGTAATAATAATGATAAATCTGGTAATTCCTACTCAAGTGGCGTTATAACCTTGCACATTCTAGTCTCAGATTTTACTTGTTTTACCTTTCATAGACAAGGCTTAAAGCCTTTCATGCCTGACATGTAGTAGATTTTTCTTTAAAAATAAGCCTCATTAGACTTTTTGAAGTCGATACAGTTCGGACAATGCCGACAGAATTTAAGAGAAATTGGGACACTGGGACAGACAGGGAAACATAATTCATGTAGAATTATATCATGAGAAGAATCACTTAAGAAGCGAAATGAGCGCTAACTCAGTTTTCTTCTACTATCTACTTCTACACAATAAAAAATACATTTTACCATAGCATATATTTTCCTAAAATTTCATTTCGTAGGATGTAATCGCAGCTGGAGAAGTGTTAGGAATAAAACAAAATTCGTTTAATTCACGTCTAAATCTTAACGATGTATCTTGTATGGGTGCGGTAACACTTGGTAATGGAAGCGAGGCACGTAGAATGTAGATATTTACATAATATCCTGCATTGCGATGAAGATTACGTGTTTGAAAATTCACAAAATTTACAACAATGTTAGTATTTATAAGCAATTCACTGATTTGATTTCCTATAATAATAATAGTAATGTTCAATCTGACAATCATATATTCCATATGGTTATAATTGTGTTAGTCACAACATTGTCCTTAATATTATATTACTAGGTTAGCTTTAAAGTATATTCATTCAAATATAGCACATATAGTTCACTGCAATGAGTCATTTAGGGCAGTAAGCATTACCGGCAGCATGTTAGGGCTCCCCCGCACGCCTCTTTCAAAGATACAGCTCGTTTGCGCATTGTGAAATAAAAACAGTTCACAACTGCACAACCAAACATTGTAGACGCACTGCAATAGCGAGGGCATCATCATGATTGTATGAATTTGATGTGTAGCAATGTGATATATAATATGCTCTTAAAAGAGTGAGAGTGATTGAGAGTTTAAAGACTCGCTTTATCTAATACTCTAAAGGTATAGGCACTACGAGTAAATATGAATATGCTAATGGCCTTGTAAAATATTCTATGGTAATTGTTTCTCCTAATCAGACGCAAATATAGTTAAAGACAGAGCCAAGTCTCTTAATAACTTTTATCTTTTCGAAGCGAAAG
This sequence comes from Pieris brassicae, assembly GCF_905147105.1. Lineage (NCBI taxonomy): Eukaryota > Metazoa > Arthropoda > Insecta > Lepidoptera > Pieridae > Pieris > Pieris brassicae. The sequence goes on from NC_059669.1 coordinate 5,808,867, forward strand.
AATTTAAAAAAGATATGTATTATTAAACTTTTACATAAAATAGTTTGTTATCAACTTACAATAATAAACAAACCATGAGTAAACCAAGAATCTATTATTTTAAATCTTACAAAAATGTGGCTACTAAGCCCTTTTAAATCCATTTCATTTTATGAATGAAATTATTAGTTAATCCGCTAAGCAAAATTAAAAAAGTTTTTAACAACAATGGAATGATTCATGCTGAATAATTTAATTGGTTGTGTGTTAAATGTCTTGCCTAGATATTTAAATCGTTTCTAGATAAATTTATACGCAAATATACCTCTATTTTAGATTTCAACGTCATTAAAAAGTCTTCAGCGGCATTTATCATCTCGAATTTTCCATGCGACTAAATTGCCTTCGTTCCTACAATAATTTTATTTTTTTCTTTGTTACGCTAAATCAACACTTAATGTTTATTTAGACATTTGAAGTCATACACTTTAGAGAGTTTATTGTAAAAACTGTTAATAAATTTAAGAAGTCTGGAAATAGTTTACTATCTGTCTAGAAATGCTTAGATCACAGCTTAGGCACTCCAGGACTGTCTTGTAATAATCATAAACTTGTTAAGCCTTCGGAATACATACAAATCACCTGCAAAGCAGTAATTATAAAAACACATTCAAACAAACAATTCCTAAAATGCTGTGCTCACTTAGCTTTACTCGTGTGCAGCAAGCCATTATCACAAGCCAATTCTGAGGTAAAGTAACTAGTCAATTAACAAACACAATAATAATAAATTTGTTATTTAATAATCATATTTATCAGATCTCCTGTTCGCTTCAACGTGAACGCCAAAACGTTTGCATAATGTATGTATTTGTAACTCAATAGTACAATTAAATAACACCGTTATAACAACACTATTCAACACAAATTTTATAACTATATTAATAATGGTTCATTACGATGGCGCATATGTGTAATACTATAGAGCAAGCAGGTTTAATTATATTTTATTGCTTTGCGCGTAATTTCTATAGTAAATGACATAATATATATTTTCCCGTATTAATCTGTGGCTTTGATAGATTTGCCGCCATTCATACATTTTATCGCATTAAGCAGTCTATTAATTTAATCCCAATTTATAATATGCAATAATTTTGAAACAGTTGTATAAATTAATAATTTTATTATAATAATAAATTGGAGCAACAATCATTTGTAGGTCTTGTCCTCAGATTCCATGAGCTTCTTTGATCATTTCATTTTCTTCTGTGCCTGACACACAACGTAGATTTTTGGGTCTAAGAAATGTTTGATTCCTCACGATGTTTGCCTTCACCGACTGAGACACTATTACGTTATATATTTATTATTATTGTATATGTATATTATATAGGATCAAAAAATCCACTAATGCACAGCCGCGATTCGAATGCTCTGAGGGCGTGCATTTGAATTACGTTGAGAATCGCACACTGAGGCCACTAGGCCAACAATGTGGACTTCACGCTGATTGCCTTCTACGCCACATGGGGGACATATGATTTTAAGTTAGATAAGTACAACTACATCGAAAATCCTTTCCATATCGAACAAGTAATCTTTCGACTTTAAAATCTATAAGGCACATTAATCAGTGCAAAATTTCCGAGTCAGCGAACTCAATAACGGTCGAAAGATGCGACTCGCAAGCATTGCGATGGAATGGAAACATGGACATTTTCAATGAAAATATTTTCTAAAGCATTTGCATTATGATATTTTAATAATAAAAATTAGATCAGCCATTCACAAGCATTCAAATTATAAAAGGTTTCAAGTTATATAACACTAGCGGACCTGACAGACGTTGTCCTGTCTTAACAATGAATATTGATTTCGAATTGGTATAATTATCTAAAAAATATATCAGAAACAAAGTGTTGGCATTCCGACACTGGAACAGGCGACATATAAATGGCCATGTCTAAAACATGGATTTTCAAGATTAATGCCACAAACAATTAGCGACTGTAATTATTTTATATGTATTAATTTTACATTTACTGCCAGTTCTCGAGTCAAGGGCGTAGAACGGAAGAGAAGAACTGGCAATAAATCTCCGCCACTCTTTTTAATCGCCAAGTTTTTTTTTGTATTACACAACGTTTGTAAGGACCTGCAACCATGACACCATGTTCCACATAACATCAGCAGGAGGCGTGGTGAAATAGGCGCACGCACTTACATTCTCGTGGGAACAACACGTTAATACATTAAAAAACAGTCAAAAATAACTAACATCACCGCATAGACGAATTCAAGTACGACCAGTCACCACAAGTAACACCCGTTCACGAGTATCAAGCATGGCCAGCCATCCGCCCCCTCGCTCGTGTTAAATTGGAGATGTCATATTTTCCTGTATATTTATATAATAAATTCGTTTTTATCGATTATCATTTTTCTTACATCCTATTTAAAGATATTTGCAACACGTCTTCTGTCAATGTTATTTCAAATTCCATAAAGTTACATCAAAAAGTTTCAAACGGAAGAGTGCTATGCACTGAAAAAAAATGTATATCGTAACCATTCAACAAACAACAGTCAGGATTAATTAATATGGTGGTTAAGTATTCTTAAACTTTACAATTTTCCACGCAATTATCTTATTTTTTTCTTTCATAAGAACCTTTTCCTGACAATAACAAACACAACAAAAAAAGAATTAGCGAAATCGGTGCAGCCGTTCACGCGTGATGCCATGACCAAGAGAAATAGTGATTCATTTTTATATATAAAGATTATTATAATTATTGAAATACCTTAAATAATATGTCGGAGCAATGGCGATACTATCAGCTGCCATTGTCACATTATGTCACAAATCTTATCTATAAATACATTAAGGTCAAATCCGCTAATGTCAGTATTTGTCAATATTGCTAGATGTTTTTCTTCTTGTTTATGGCTTTTATTTATGCCAACATTGCTAGATTTATAAGTTAACAATTATTATATGGTCGTCATTCTGACATAGCTGTCATAACTGATTTAACTTTGAATTTTTTAATTTATAAGCTCTGTGATATTTTTGACAATATCAGCTGACAGTAACGCCATTGTTCCGACAATATATGGTTACGAGCTAGAGGATCGGATAGAAAACGCCATAGATTTCTTCAAGGGTTTATTTACACTAAAAAGCCACACATTACGTGCAGAAATACACTAATGACCACACATGAAATACGTTCACTAGTTACTTCAAATACGCGCTCTTCTCGAAGTACACTTTCACTTTTTTTCACTATTCGCACTTGTCTAGACTATTCCTACATCAAAGGGATAGGTAGTCTTGAAAACGACTAAAAACTCTATACCACTTGGCTTTACATGTTCTGAAACTGCCTGAAAAGATATTTCAGCCTAATGAAAACGAGGCCAATGTTATGTAAATTACAATTTTATAGTATGTGATAGGGCCTCTCCTGATACGGCCATAAATCACTTTACAGCTTCCTCAAAACGTTTGTAACTTGTGGAAAAATCGAAAAACATTTCAGTCAACCTGTCTTCGTAACAATATTATGTATAAAGTCACGTAATGGGGCATGGAGTACACACATGTGTTTCTTGTCATCCTTTGTTGTTTTTATTGAATTAATAAACACAAAACCAGGTTAGACATCACTGGGAAAAATATCACTACACACAACAGGGAACAGAACAAAGTAAATTTTTTGATAACCGACTTAGTAAAGTGGATATTAAAACATATGTGATAAGCAATGTATATAAGCAAATGACTATTGATGTAATATACAAGTACGTGTACAACTAATTCTTGGTTTGTGTGTATCTAATCTGAATACCAAAGTACTTAAAGCAAGTTAGACGCAATCTCAACTTGATCTTAGTTTGGCGTTGAATTAGTTCATGTCCGAATTTCTGTTTGATTTCACGCCTTTCGACACGATTCTGCTCTCACCTGCACTTCCAGACTTATAACTATAGTAAACTGGTTCACGGTTGACGTTTAGTGTCTATGGTATGTCGGGAATATTCGTGTTTATGACCTTCAAGGGACTATTTTAGAATTTACTATTTAAGCTGAAGTTATTGTATCTTAAACATAGTGGGTAGTAATTTTTCTTCTTTTATAAGCAACAGTACGACCTTAAAATACTATAAGACCTAGTATAAACCTACAATGGCAATAGTCAAAACTTGTCAATTTTTTAAACTTTGCCGTTACCGTTGAGCTGCAAACGTTTGCGTAAAATTTTTTCTTGCTCATAAGATCTACAGAACTTTTCTTTTATAAATATAAGTTACTGTTTTTCAATAGGACACACGGGGTCGTGCCACGTGATCATTATTTTCGTATAATAATAAAACGTTCATATCACCAGCTTTTATGCTAAGATGTCATAATTACTTATGAAAATAGAAACGATACACGCCATCCTCAAGGACAGCGTCTGTATTCAATAACTATCGCTTTTCTTGTACATTAAATAGAGTGGTAAATATAAGTCATCTAAGGATATTTAGGACTGAATTTAACTGAACCTCTCTGTAATTTAAACTTTATGATTGGTCTGAATACCAAACATATTTAAAATACAGACAGTTGAGACATTAGACGCAATTTTCAGCCAAATAGTACTCAAAGGTATACTTCAACTTTAAGGATAAATCAGGAATGGTTGAAATAATTCAGTGCCACAAAAGTGTAAGAAACAGCGATTAGGACCTTCTTAAATCATTCACTTCTTAACTGAGTTCAATGAAGCGAATATAACTTTTTTCCTGCCGTCCTCCGTAGTTATGTATGATTAAGTTTTTATTCATAAAGATTTCATTTGTATACGCATAAATAATTATATGTATTATTTAAACGACTTTATTCTTGCTTCATAGAATAAGATACCTGAATGCAATTCCGAACAAACGTAATTAATTTGTATGCATTATAATTATCCATTGCTGCTGGTAATGAACATGTGACACGAGTGATCTGGCGAAATACAGTTTTGTTTTTACACTAATTCTAATATTTTTTTTGAGTTACGTATTTTACGTAAAGCGTTTACCGTTACTATTTGATTTTTGTGGGCTGCTTCGTGATTACTCAACTGCTAAGGTTTAAAAACATCAATTTCACACTTTATTTTTATAAAAACAATAATAAAAGTTTTTCGTGTCTTAGCTAAAATCACAAAATATATAAACAATATGCTATATTGCAGACAAAATATCCAATACTGCTAAAGTAAACATGACACAAATATTTATTTTTATGTTTTGTTCAGAGCAATGAATACACTAGATAAACTATAATTATACAAATATCATAAAGCTATTTAAATTGTCTATTTTTATGCCTAATAGAACATATATCAAAGAGGTCTTCAATCCTAAACGCGGGTGAAACTTCAAAACACAGCTAATATAAGGGACTACTACCGCAAGTATACAGCGTGCTCCGTACTTCGTACTTTATATAGGGGGGAGGTATAAAAATGAAGCATGATTAATTCATACTTCATACAAAAACTTTTTATGTCGTCTTTGGTGGAAATGACAGAACATTACAACAAAAGTAGCCAAGTGGAAAGTAGATGAACAGAAGCCTATGGATAATAACGGACTTTCATGAAATATTTTATTAGATGTGTTGTGGCAGCAAGTTGTCGTATCGGTAAGATTTTCAAGTCAGGTACGACCTTCAGTAACGAAGACTACGAGATCACGGATCCAACTTGTCTGCTATGCCTTCGATTTTTGGACGTAAATTGATGATGACTTCCCCACGAACTTCCTTTTTACTGTATAAGCAAGTGCTAGTTGTACAGATACAAAAATCCACTCGCATGCTTAGCTGCTGAACACTACGTGCTGTAAACGTATTAAACATCTGGTTTAGTCAAAATGTAAACTTAAAAACATTTATATACTTTGCAATCGTGATAATAATGTTAAACACAACATAATCTTTATATATTAATAAAAAAAATGAGGTCGACTTCAAAATTTTGTAAAAAGTATAAAATATAAAGAATTTTTTTAACAGTTACGGAAATTTAGCACCTAGCGAAAATGTATCCGTAAAACCAACATTTTATATAGCACGTAGTTAAAAGTGTAGAACATTCAAAACTTAAATTAACCGTCAGACCTCGTTTTGATCATTACCGAGACACCGACCTCTAACAATTTCACGGTTTATTTAGCAAATTGCTATCTTCCTTTACAATTCATAAAATATATTTAAAAATAAAATAAATCGAGTTAACAGGGCTTTATATAAAAAAAAGGCGCAGCGAGTTTTTTAACAATCTTGAATAATCATTTATTATTTCTTTTTTTTTTCTTGTCGACTTCCAAAAAATTGCCTAATATGATCTTCATACATGATTATTGCTTACATATAATTCTCTTATGACTAATGAAAGAAATAAGAAATATGTTGTAGTGCTGTATATATACTACCTTATCATGTTCAACAGGATGTCTCAGATTCTATGCGTACTACAGTTCCATGCTAAGTGGAAGTTACGATGACTTCGTGAAAATGCCAGTCTAGCTCGCCTGCACATGCAATACTCCGGACAGTGAGTAAAAATAAGTTTAATAATTTTAATGATAGTAATTTTATGAATCAATCAAATAAATTCTTTACGTCAATTATTGCCAATTTGCAAAAATTAACGGTACGTCTAAGTAAATCATTAAAATATTTATTAATTAAATCCAATATTGATTTGGCCAACCACCAACTATTTACATATAAGCATACTACGTTTCGTGTCACAGATTGTTTAATTTCTAGAATTAAATATAAAGCTAATCTTTAACGAGAGAAGTCTTGTTAAAAATGTATTATTTTCGAATATGTAGCTTTGGTATAATATATAGAAAAAAGTAAAAATAGCACCATTTTAAAACTAAATATATGAATTCAAACGCTTCAGAAAGCAACGTTAAAACTTAGAGCTCCTTATAAAAATTTAAAGCTATTTTCGTTCTCACAACTTATAAGTAATGCTTACTTACAGATATATATGCACCTATCCGTTTATAATATATTTTAAATATCTCTTATCCAAGCACATGTCGTCTTAGTGTGTGTGTGTGTGTTAGAAATTCTGTTTATTATTTGTATTGCTCGCGTGAGTGGCGCTTCGCTTACCAAGTTGGAATGTGCGCGCGGTGCATACAAAAGTTTAGACTTCCGCTTCAGGTTTTTACTTGGTACCCGTAGATCTAGCCTCTCCATTATATCCAGATTATAAATCCGTAAGTATCCTAAATAAATATACAAACAAAGCTTTCTTCTGAGGATTTGCTGGTCATAAACCCACCCAGGACAAACAGGGTTGGGTACATAAGATACAAGGGATACACTCCATACAGTCTCTTGTCAGGTGAATTTATTTTGTACTCGCTCTAACATAAGACTGTATTTAGCCTCATATGGGTTCCACACCATTGCGTTGCACTCTGCAGTGACACATCAATTGCACTGATATTCGTAATATGAACCCTAGCTTTTTGTAAGTCTTTTTGCATGTCTTATCAATGTGGTGCGTAAAACCAAGACTCGTTGAAATATACCATGTACAATATACGATATGATGTTGGTTTCTGTCCAAAAAATATTATAAATAGATTGGAAAGTACTGACCGATGACATACTTGCTTTTCCTTCAGTTCGGCAAGATGTTTGGCGTTTGAAAGTGTTTGTTGGCTTACTTATAAGTGTCTAAAGAGAGAGACAAGTTGACGTTTGAGTACTTATACAGTTGTTGTGGTATTTTTGCCCGACTGTCAGGCTTTAACACAATGACGCTACGGAACCTGTATAGTTAATACGACCTACCCTTAGCCAATTTGTAAGCATCCAGCTGCACCGGTGCTTGTTTTTCTTTGGATTAATTAACATTCGTACTCATAAATAACGTCGCATAAATTACATTAATTACTGTGCATGCAGATGAGAACTACTTGCGATTGTGTACAATGTTCCTACAATGTTCTTGCATTTATTATTTCTTTAATTAATGACTAGATATTTTATTTATGAACGCCTCATTTAGATACTTGATGTTGCGAAAAAATTAAACAAAGCTATATTACTTGGAAACATTTCGAACAGTTTGTTTCTTTGATATAATTATTTAGACAAATATCGTAATTACTTCGAGCTAATTTTCTATAGACAAGAAAGTTCTCAAATGCACTTTCTATAAATGTGTAGTACGACGCAATTACGACTAGTATTTTGGATATGGAATACGAATTTTAGTAACATATGAATGACGTTTTACTCTTAATATTTGAGTACGGTTATGAAAAAATAAGAGTTGAATATACATGCCCTATAACGAGTGAATCTGGAACTCAGGATCCGTTCCCAACGAAACAATAAAATAATTGTTCTAAAAACCGAAGCAGAAATTGCTTTCCGCTAAAAAAGCAAAGGTCGTTAACACACTTGGAAGCCTTGCATTGTGAGGGTTCATGGGCACACTTATCTTTTTATATCAGGTAAGTCTCTTGCCGCCTACTGAATTAAAAAGGCCTACGTGGGCATCTGAAATGTCTGAGTATACTTCGCTATGTAAATTTCATAATCCTTCCATTTAATGTTTCCTAGTATACAAATCCTGATGAATAATGTAGAGTAATTGGGAGGCTTAAGATGAAGATAGCTGGAGAATATTTGAGACGCAGATTTTTAGTAATAAGTATTATTTGTATATTCTCTATAACTCTTTCTATTAACATATCATTAGAACTATCTGAGATTTAATGTTACTGAATCAAGCCCATTTGAACATACACACAAACAAATACACACCTTACACGCATTTTCTGTTATATTATTGTTTAGTCTGTAAACCATATGATTGGCGTTTTGATTTAAAAATTCATAGGGGAATATGTTATTTTGTACCTTAGATAAAATATTGTCTTGTTACAGTTTTGCGTACATCTGCCTCCAAATATACGAAATTTATATATTTATCAGGATACCCCAATATATATAATAACGTAATATACACCCTTATTGTATCCCACGTGTATCTTAATTTGAATAGGAATCATCACAATCACTGATCTCTATTCTAATATATCCTGGATAGGCAGCAAACTGCTTAAATCCATGCTTAGGTTCTTCTTTGATTATATTATCAACCTTCTCTGCCTGACACTGTCGGCTGTTTGGGTGTAAGGCATGCCGGTTACTGTCCTCCCAATGTTTTCATTCACCGTGATAGCGAGTGTTAATTGTACACATAGGCAGAATGTCTATTGGTTTACAGCCGGGAATCCAACATACAAGAAACTAGGGATGATAGAGCCACGTTGAAGCCACTAAGCCAACACTGCTCTTCTAAGATTTCTTTGATTACTCAAGAACAAATGTTAGTAAGTTAACTAGTTCACGAGAAAGCTTGTCAATTTCCACAGTTCATGCTATGAGATTATTTTTCAAGTAAGAATTCAAAGTTCTGTAAACAAGAACACGGGGAAGCGGATATTAAGAAGTCATGTCAAGATCTTCTATTACATCACAGAAAGCAAAAATGTTTTGCAACGTCAACCCAAACTAGATTTTAACCCAATACAATAAGGTCCTTATTTATTCATTGCGCTACAGACACTTGCAAGGACGGTATCTAATTACAATTTCTTTATGAATATCTAGCTTAGCGAATTGCCTTAGGATGAAGTATGTATTGAAGTATTAACACATTTAGTGTAGATAACACTGGTAAATTGGAAAAGTTTATTTTAAAAATGTATATAAATATTAAGAATTATAATATAAATATATATTTATATATAATTTATAATACTACATAAATTATTAAGAATATCCTATATTGTGAATGAAAAACAATTTAATCACATGAAAGCCGATCAGATAGTTATAGAAACATTATTAAACTAATACTAAGTTATAGTATTCTCATTGTTTCACGTGCTCGCGTGTCTGATTTAATTGTTTCGTTTGAATCTCACGGGATGAACGAGAAAACAATTGGGAATATGACTTGAATTAACATGAATACATATAATTAATTGGATCGCCAAGAAGGGCAAAGCTAAGCGCAAGGGATCCTACATATTCTTGAGGAGCTTTGGACCTTCATAACTTGCGTTTGGATTATTACAGATAAACAAAGATGTTTGTAGTATCGAAACTTCCAAGTCACATATTTCAACTATAGGCGCGTAGAGTTAGAGCTTATTTCTACAATTTCAAAATTTCCAATTTCTACATGGGACAGAAAAGGATCGTTTTTTATACAAGACTTCCTTTTATGGCATTGCATGCCAGGAAAGAGATCTGCTTCTAGTTCACCGCATCAATATTATTAGCAATGGTAATATGTATCACTAGCAACAGCACATACTGATTCCATACTGTGCAAAGTTTTTTAACCTTGCCGAATGGAACCTAGAAAAACTTTTATCTTTACAGGCTGAATATTACTTCAAAATTTTACGTCAATTAGTTCTAAAACTTAATGGAACTTTTGATAGTTTGACAAGGTTTGTACCGAAGTAATTATTCGAATTTAACTTATACTTTGCAACGAAATCAATTGACATTAAGAGTAATCTATGAATTATTTCAAGAGTTATAAATAAAAATAATTTCTGCAAGTAAATTTTTTTCAATATTACAAACAAACGGAAGTCGCATTACGCCAAGTTGTGTTCGTTTGTAATATGGCTGTTGACCATTCATAACAGAACTTAGAGTACAAAAGTTTCTTCGCCTTAGATTATGACCACCTAGGCAGTCTTATAATTTCATATTATTATTTTTTCTAAAATATCGATAATCACGTTGAACATAAATACGAAACACTTTAAATATAGACTATTTATGTATGTATTTTTTTTGAAGCCCCTTACCAAGACCATGTTTAATAACCAAGAATGGTCCTTCCAGCAAGAAAGCGTCGGGTCATAAAGCTCGGTCTACGCAGTCTTGGTTGGAAACGAACGTTTCGGACTTCATCAGAACTGAAGCTTGGCTGTCATCTAGTCTTGATCTTAATATGCTGGATTACGATTTATGGTCAGTCTTAGAAAGTACTTGCTCTAAACACCATGATAATTTGGAGTGGAGAGGAGAGAGTAAATATTAGGTCCTTACATATGAAATTGGCGTTTTGTATGGGAGGTAAGAAAAGTCGAATATTTTTAAATATAATATATTTTATTAATCAAAGTATGAACCATTGTTTTCTATGCACTTTTGCCATCTCATAGGTAGTTCATTGATCCCTTCACTAAAAAAACCAGTTGGACGGGAATCAATAAAATCTGTGAAGGCGATTTGGACTGCCCCATCAGAGTTAAATTTTTTTCCCTTGCAAGAAGTTGTCCAAATTTCGAAAAAAATGGTAATCTGTTGGAGCAAGGTCCGGGGAGTACGGAGGATGTCTTAGACATTCCAATTTAAGCTCTTCTAATTTAGAAGCCGTCTGTTGTGCAGTGTGTGGTCTAGCGTTGTCGTGAAGTAGCAGTGGCGTGGAGCGATTGACCAGCCTAGGTTGTTTAGGCGCTAGCTTTTCCATCATGGTTTGTAATTGCTGACAATAGACATCAGCCGTAATTGTCTGGCCAGATTTGAGAAAACTGTAACTTTTTTGGGGTTAATTTTCGCTTGGGGCAGGATTTGGCTGGCTGGCCAGGATCCAACCATTGCGCTGAGCGCTTCCGATTATCGTAAAGAATCCATTTTTCATCACAGGTAATCACTCGGTTTAAAATACCTTCATTATTGTGCCGGTTCAGTAATATAACGCAGCAGTCGACGCGGGTTTGCCGGTTTGCTTCAGTCAATTCGTGAGGTACCCACCTTTCAAGCTTTTTAATCTTCCCAATTTGCTTCAAGTGTCGAGTGTTCAATCGAACTGTGTTTTCTTTTGCTACATGACCGCCATACACATCATTCACCCTTCCGAGTCGTTTCCGCAGCACTAGTGCCACGGCGGAACTCGTACTCGTAAATAATGCGATACTTTAAGTTTTCCATTTTGTAAAATGAGTGACGCAAAAAAACAAAAAACAGAAGAAAAAAACAAATGAATGACGGTTATCGAAGCACAAATACATGAGTAAATAGCTGTACAAATTTGAATTTTAAATTCCTAACCAAAGAGGAGGTATTTGAGGTCAAAGTGGCCAGTACGACAAAACGCCAATTTCATATGTAAGGACCTAATAATTATGAGAGTACCTATCTTACGTCATACTTAAGTGATTTGTTACTCAATGTATACTTAGGATTTGATATGAATGAACGCGCCGGCCATTTCTTACAAAACTTAAATTCCCATCACTCACTTTATTCTTAAGAAATATATTATTAGGTAATTTACTGCTTTTGAAACGTATTGAAGCAGGTATAGAACGGTATTAGGTATCGTAAAGCGCTACCCACAACCCCAGTCAGCTAGTGGAAAGCCAGGGCGGATCGTTAGTCCTTAATAATTTGTAGCCGATACACCAGATGTTCTCCAGATCTGGCTTAGTGCCAGATTAAATTCAAAGTATAAACTGTGGGATTTCATTTCTTTACATATTATCATTGCTATGATACTGTACAATAGAAATGTATAAAATCTTCACCGAACGTTAACTGAATAACATTTTCTTTCCTAATCTAAAATCTAAAAATAATTACTTATCTATTAGTTAATTACATTAAGTAGTACATTTATTAAGTAGTTCACAAAAACTATATACATAGTTTATATAATTTCGTAGGGGCCTTATTAGCACAGCTTTGAAATTTGATTCTATCTAACGAGATATTATGAGGTGCTTTTTTTAAGTTAAATAAGCAATTGGTAGATATGTCAATTAAATAAAAAGCTGATTTCTATTATCTTCAGTTTAAAGTTTAGGTTTATTTGAGTTCAACTCATTTAGACTTGTCTAGCTTTTGCATAAAAAGACATTCAAAGTGTATTGGAAAAATTTATGTGAAATGGAATTAAATATAACAAATTATTACCATTCCCGATACGGCACAAATATAATATTTAATCCCTCAAACATTGCTAAGGTATTCAAACACTGGGTGAAGAAATGTAATAAGTAAATTTCTCTCTTTTCTAGTAACGGATTGTAAATTGAATTGGTTTTCTTAAATTTTTAATACTTTTCTGAGCACTTATGTAATTCGAAACTCTTTTTAGATACTATATTTATACTTACTAAATTATTATTTTCTTAGAAATATCAACTAAGGCTGGTTCCTCTAATATGAATAGAGAAATAGAGAATAAACACTATTAACATAAAGTCTATGTTTATATCACAAAACGTATATATTAATAAACAAATTATATATAAAAAGAAAGTTACAACTTTCATGACGGATATAAGGAACATGTATATTAATAAACCTTTTTTGTAAATGTTTTAATAAATCTATTTTTGAGAACTGATTTTAGTTCCAACATTAACAACAAATAAAAATGAAATAAATAAATAAACAGCTGAATCCTACAATTGTCTCCCAGAGCCGACAAGCGTACTAAGGCATAAAATGCCTAGCAATTTGCGACTGAGTACAGCCATCGTACTGTTATATACAGGGATACTGTTCCTACTGCCTCGAAATCTGCGAAAAATGATTATATAAATAAAATTATTTACGCCAATATTCGAGACTTAAATACGCTAAAGGCTAAAAATTATATTTAGCACAAATATTTTGTAGCCGTAAAAGCCACGATACCGAAGCGCGTTATGCAAATACGACGTAATTAAAGTTTTTTTGCGGCAACGTGGGTCATTACTCGTTGAAAAGTTTTATGAAAAAGGTTTTGTATAACAACTTAACTACAAATTAAGTAGGAAAATTGCTTCGATTAGCTGCTCCTTGTAAAACCTATTTTATAAGTTTACAGCTGTTTTTTTGTTTAGTTTAGAAATACAAAAGAAATTTAAAAAATATATTTTTTGTATCATTTGTTTTTGTAACGAAACTACTTGAAAAATAACCTCAGGTCTGCTTTTTGATTCCCGGCCAATTTATTGATAGTGGTATGCAAAATTGTAAAAACGTTTTCTTTTCTTATATGAATAATGCAATAAACAAAAAAAATGATATTGATGAAGTTAAATACACCACATTATCAGAAATAAATTTCAATAATCCAACTATTATTATAAACGCGAAAGTTTGAATGTTACTCGTTCGTCGGATGTTTGTTAGTCGTTCTCGTAAAAACTACTAAATGGACATTAATGAAACTTGTCAATAATATAAGCTATATCATCAGGAAAACACATGGGCTACAATTTATAAAGATATTGTGTGATTACAAAATATCAAGTAAGTAGGAAAAAAATCTACCATCTGCTAGCTATTCTGGCGCGCGCTACCAAAACCGTTTGAGCTACACGTATGAAATGAATGATAGAAATATTTATCATAAATAGTCCTAGAAAAATTCACCATGGCATATATCTATATTTTATGTGTAAGCCATTATAGCCAAAATAGTGAACCATAACTGAAATAAAAATGGATAATTTATTTCAAATGCACTAAATCAGAGTTCCCCAAACTTTTTTGTGTCGTAGACCCCTTGCCATGTTTTTCCGTGTTGGGTAGACCCCCTACTTACCTGATATTGATTTCCTGTAAATTTCTAATTGTAGTGAAGTTTAGTGTTAAAAACTTAAAGTAAAAGCACATGTTAATTTATACATTTATTAATTGAATTTAAATTAAAACTACTCAAAATAAAATTTGTATCTGTTATGTAAAATATACGTAACATTAAATAAACATAAAATAAACTATAAATAAAATAACATAAGCAATAAGTCAATATTTTTAGTGAGAAGGATGAACCTGATGATATTAGTACGATGTATGTAAATAGGTACTATCAGTGTATGTGTTGAGATCCACTATCGTGGACCCCCATTTTTCTTTCATGGACCCCCAAATTTTTTTCGCTGACATAGACCCCTTGCATATTATCATAGACCCCTAGGGGTCGATATAGACCACTTTGGGAATCACTGCACTAAATAGTAGCTATAAAATTCATTTCTAAATGAAAATATATACTTTTATCGCTTCTGGTATTTAACGTGGATAGAATATGTATTTCACGCTACATCATTTGGAAAAATATTATTTTACTAGTTATGATGATGACAAACCAAGTGCGCGATACTACAGTGAGGTCCAGCGGCAAGGCGCCGCCGGCGTTGTTTTGATTAATTTATAATAATGTGAATAACATAACAGCAATAATAATGTAAAATTTATAATAAAATAATATTAATAGACTCATGGAAGCATGATTTTTTTACTCATTACGAAATTAAAATTGTTTTTAGCCTATAAATTAGTATTTAGCTATAATTTTAATTATATATTGCATTTTTTAAGAACAAACATCTTTCGTCGTCGTCTTTATCTTTGCCAGAACTCTAATAAAGCTCGAACTATGAAAGTAGCTACACTTAATGAGACGTTCCCACAAGCCAAACTGCGAAAGTTTTAACAGGCAGAGCTTGAGGCAGCTCAAGAACCCAAACAGCCTAAAGCTGGGCGTCTTCAGCAGGTGACTAACATGGTGTTCCATAGAGCTACAGAAACCGTTGAAGCTGTTGAAGCTCGGAGACGACTAATATTTACAAGAAACGCGTGGATACCCATTCCATAAAGCTATTATTAATTTTGAGCAGACGAAGTCAGTGGCACCAGCTAGTTTAATATAAAGTTCTTTGACTTAAGAAGAAGAGTAATAGTAAACTAGTATTATGGCATGTAATATTATATTTCGCAATGTGTGCACGACTTGCATTCTTATTAAAACCAGTCAAAGAGCAAAGATCGATCGATTCAATTCTACCTCGCACGAATGGAGTTCCCTTTGGTTCAGCTGCTTGCCGATGCTGTTATCGTAACAAAACACGGTAAAACAATTCTAATTTTATCTAAAATTTAATAATTTATGTAAAATTGCTTTTGGTTTCCACGTATTTATTTTAAATTCAAAGTAGAACTGAGAGTTTATGTAGGTATGTTAAAAATCTATTTGTCGACTTGGTGGGCACTGT
Organism: Pieris brassicae; assembly: GCF_905147105.1. Taxonomy (NCBI): domain Eukaryota; kingdom Metazoa; phylum Arthropoda; class Insecta; order Lepidoptera; family Pieridae; genus Pieris; species Pieris brassicae. The sequence goes on from NC_059669.1 coordinate 5,824,959, forward strand.
TGTGTTCTCCCATATAACTTCGTTATGTATAAAACTAGAAGTCTGAATAAACCGTATATTAAAATTTAATTCATTAAAATATTTGAGATTAATAATTATAAGTAGTCACAGATTCATAATTTTGCCAATGACTCACTCAGTAACTGACTGATCGATCATTAAAACTCAAGAAATTCTAGCAGACGTAGATGCTTCAAATTCAGAATACAATTAGAGTTTAGTACTGAAAAGGAAAAAAGTGGACTAGGAAAAAATATTATCTACATAAAGAACTTAAATGTCATAAAAAACATAACTTTTCCCTACTTAAGGGACCTCCTGTCTTAAGTTATTACTTAATTAGCTAATTAAGATAACAAAATCTTCTGGTTATCAATATTAGAAAACCTTTATGTTATAAACAAATAGATTGACTCGAAAATCGCAGTAAACAATCTTATTAAATATAGTATCTATTACTTGTTTAATGCACTGTGTTGGCGTGATACATATGATACAACTTAATCAGAAGTTTCCTTAAGTAGGAACTGAATAAATAACCGATTTAGTATTTAATATTTATAGTTGCGAGACTTGGGCTTTTAGAAGTTATTGTTTTGATGGCATATTTTTGTTTTGAAAGAGTTATAATATGATAATGATAATAATGGTCATATTACTATAGTAAAAAAACAATTTATATCGCAATGTCAGGATCAGATTCTTGGAGTAATGTAAAATGTATTAAAATTTCACAAACACTTTTTGTATACTTTAGTGAAGAGTCACGTTCATAATATGTTTTTGAATAGCAAAACTTGGTAAATTCAATGGTAGAAATTTTTAAAGGTCTTTTTGTTTTTATTATCAATAAATATTGCCAAAGTACATTTATATTGCGCAGCAACATTTCAAATAATGTATATAATAATACAACACCATAAAACTTGACATTCTAAAAGTTAAAACACTAAAATGACATGAATTTACGTCAAAAAGTTAACTGCACTCTACTCTCTAAATGAGAAAGGTCAAAACTTTATGAACTTAAAATAAACAAGATGTTACTTAATCTCGTGAAGGTATCGCGAAAATGTTTCCTAAGTCAGTTGTGAAGTCCAAGCTCGTTATTCACACCTAAAAAGCTTACGGAGTGCATAACCGTGAAAATGCACGTCGCCTGCTGAGCCACACAGATATTATGAATTTATTAAAAGGTGACTGCAGATGTGAGTTTACCTTGTGTGAAGTGGCATTTCATATGATGTGCGGCTGGCGTTGAGATACAGTTCTAATGCTAATACTTACTTACTCTTACGACGTTGAACCATTTTAATGAAATAACTATAAAACTTAGTTAAGATCTATGAAATTGATGACGCTTTTTATGCTTAGCACGAATCCTTGATTCGACAGTGAAACAATTTTTGTAATTAAAAGTTCCTTTTAAAATTTTACGTATCGAAGAAGGGTAGTCTGCTTTTCTAAACTATAACTGTGTATTTTATTCCTTTATAATAATCCTTCAAGACTTTTATAAATTCACACGCGACGTTTTAATACGATGTGAAATGGCAGAATATTTTTGCACGGGTATTTATTTTTACGCTACATGAGAACAAGCAGCAATGCAGTAAGCTCGTATTTTTAGGTTTCAACAAGCATTTGTTACCTCAGTGCAGGTCTGCAATCTGAAAAATTACATTTCATTTCCTCGTAACCAAAACAATATGTGCTATAAATAACAATTATGATTTTTTTGTTCCTTATATTCCAATATTCAATTTAGTAAAGAGTTTGATGAAGTTTAGTTTCTTGAAATTTAATTATAATGTGATTGTAATTAATTAATTTACGACCAAGATGCCCTAAAATTCAGTGGCGCTAGGCTTTTAGATTGTATATCTGTTTCATGATCATTTTTTTCTAGCCTACCTTCTGTGCCCGACATATGCCGTAGAATGTTTGGACATACGAAACGATGTTAATTTCCCTACCTCATTACTTACTTGTAAAAAAGAACTTGTAATTATTATAATTATGCAGCACATTTATTTAAAGCAATCTACTTACAGCAGCCTTTAGCAGTTAAATTATGTAACATTTTGCTCTAACGAAGTTAAAAAGTAATCCTCTCTTGCTGTAAATTAATTAATAAAGTGTATATAGGGCCGTTTGTATCACTCGACTACGACAAATTTTGCTTCAGTCCGTCGTATACACATACACTTTTTGGATGTATCCATTTTGATTAATATACTACATATATCTACTTATTACAAACTAAATAAACAAATATTTGATCATAAAATAGTTTATGTATAAGTTTTCTTACGTAACACATCATTGGTCTATGTTTACAGGAATCCAAATTAGTGAGTGGTTTTAGGAATTATTTATTAAAAAATAAAGATAACTACATAACGTAGACAAATTTAATAAAGAATAACTATAACTGAAATACATATTTTTGCAATTATACCGTAAATGAAACTGTGATAATTGTCTACCTAAGCTAATGCCAATATTAATAATAAAAAATCGTGTCGCATCCTGTGTTTTACGGTCACTGTTTCGTAAATATGATTCACAACTTGTAACAAGGTAATCTTAGGCCTCAAACATCAATCACACAAGTATTATGTATTATTTAAATAAATCATATTATAAAAAATTAAATATAAGTACAAATAATTGTATTAATAAAATTTCTCCCCGCATTCATACAGACCAATTAGGTTTCATAGCAATGATATTTCGGCAATATATATATATTATAAAAATACTTCAATTATTGCAATAATTAATTTATTAAAAAATTATAATTTCGGATAATAGTAGAATTATTCTAAACGCAGATTGTAATGTATGTGGTACGATTTCAACTTTCGATTTCTATTAATTTGGATAAGACTTTTAATATGCTTTCAAACTTTGTAAATAATAAATTATTTAACAACAAAATTAAACACCATAAAAATGCTTTTATAAAAAAAAAATTATAGAGAAACAATTCTGTAATAGATATTTTTATTTCTTTAAATATTAGTATAGGTTACAGTTACATCAGTTAAATTAGTATTGTAAATTAAACCATTATAACAAATAGACGATTCTGCGACTTAAAAGGTCATATTTAATTTAGAAATTTGTTTTAATTTTGTTTCTACCCATTATATTTTTGAATTGTTATCATTTGAATCACTATCGGTACTGTAACATACGTGAAAATTGCCATCTTAATGAACTATTAAGTTTTATATTTAAATAAAATTATAAAACAGCCTAAAACGGATCCCAAGTCAGCACCTCGAAGCGATAAAAGTGAATGGTCTTTATCGACGCTCCAATCCGGCATTTACGTAGGATCAAGTCCTCAAACGCCATCTGAGCTTTCGGCGAAAGATATTATGTAAACCGCTTTGGAATAGTATTAATTTTTGTTGAAATTTAACATTGTGATTACGCTAATGATCAAATAAAACCAACATGTATTTAATCATATTGCTACACTTATGAACGTCAATATATATATATATTTTTTTTCATTTTTGCGTTAAGATAATTAAATGATTGAATGACATGTTTTCTTAAAAAATTAACACTAATTCGATAGAAAATAAAAATAACTATTAATTGTGAATTACGTCAGTGTTAAACTGAATATGTTTACCGCAACATTAGTAAATGTGCAATCTATATATCTATATATATATAAAATTCTCGTGTCACAATGTTCGTCCCCATACTCCTCCGAAATGGCTCGCTCGATTCTTGGGATTTTTATGCATATTCAGTAAATCTGGCTTCTATTAATATATATTCAAACCCCTAAGTGATAAGGGGTGTCCACTCCAATTTTTATTTTTTTTATTTTTTACACAATTTTTTTTGTGTTTATTTTTTTAAGATACACGTTTGTGTATCTTAAAATAATAATAAAAGTATTAAGGTAATTGTATGTATTTACATACAATTACCTTAATTGTCTCTCCTTTACGATCAACCCCGATCTTTTATGATAGTAGATAGTTATTTTTATTGAACTAAAATAAGGTTTCCTATAAATAATATACAAGGCAAAACGATGATTAATATATTTTAATATTATATTATAAACGTTATGTAATTAATTAAAGTGCCTATTAAAGGGCCTAAACCTATATACTACTTAACAACGGAAAATTGTCCCTAACATTATTTATTTGAAAATGAGGTAACATAGTTTGAAAGTAAATACAATGACTAAATTATAAAATGATTGTTAATTTTCATTATTAAGTTATGATATATGTCATGCATACTTAATATTCAACGTCATGCATGTTCTGTGTTTTAATGCAATTTTATGTATCCGTGTGTATATCGTTTATGTGCCCAATTAATAAATACGTCTCATAAAATAATCGTGTAGATCAAGAATGAAGGCGGATGAAACAAACTAACATAACTTAAAATCCCTATTTTTGTGTCTTCATTGCAGTTAGGTAAAAAGCATATTTAACAAAAATAATATGCAAAAACAAACAGAGCAAGTTTGTTAAGCCTTGATTTACTTTAACGGTATTTAGAAGTAAGATATGACGCTGTATGCACAATAAAGTGAGAAATTGAAAAGTGGCCGTCAGTGTCGGTTTTTAATCGAATCCGTGGACGCGATTCAGTCAATATTGACCGGACCTGCTGATATTGGGATTGGCGCTGAACAGCCGTGTAATTTAAAGCGACCCGAACACAAAACCTATTTTTTTATCGGTTTTTCATAAAATAGTAACCGCTCGGAACTAATTTAAATGCAGCAAAGAGGAATGAATTGATTTTTTAGTTCTGGAAAGCTCGCCATTTGCATTATTAGAAAATTCAATTAGGTCTCGACATATTTTTACAGTGATTTTATAATGCTCCTTTGTATTGTTTAAAAAGTAGTCAAAATGATAGCTAGGCTAGTCTTTCAGGTCGATCAAAATTTGTTTTTTTCATTTAATAATAATAACATAACATTAGTTTAACTTTACTAGCTGTTGTGGTCAATAAGATAAATTATCCCTCAATACTCATGTAAAGAAACGACTTGATTAAAACCAATCACGTGAAATTAATGCATGTAATAAAATAAAAATTTAATTACTTCAGTTGCATATTTGCAAGAGTTCCAATTCATTGTCATTACAGTTCATATAAAGCATTATACACACTTATAATATCAGAAAATATGTATCAAAACAAGTACTAACCCAAGTTTTGTTCAAAATAATCTTTAATAAAAATAAATGACACCGGAAACCTTCATAAATTATTACTATCATCGGAAGATTTAAAGTGGTGAAGAGAGCATACAGCATCATATCCGTTGTGAAATTTGATTAATAAATTCTAATTCGTAAATTATATCTAGGTCTAAGAAAGTACGACCATATCCTTGAATTCCGTAAGCGTCTAGGTTACCCTTTCGTCAGCGTCGTGATGCTCACGATCTCCATCTCATACATTCCACCCTGTTCCATCCTAAAACTATTTCCTATCTCAAAAATGATTTAAATTTTTTGAGTCCATAGCTATAGCTTACGCTCTTCCTTTCTTGGCCAATCCTTAAAGTGGTCTGCAGTGAGGCTATATAATAAACTTCCTGTCTATTCGCATAGCTCCTTCTCTATCTTCCTTTAAATCTCTACTAACCTAACCTAACCTTTCCACATTGTATACCTAACTTTCGTACTAACTGATGTGAAACTGATCTAAAATTATCGTGATTCATATCCACTTTTCTTTAAATATTGTCCAGACTTTACATGTTTTGATTACTTTCCTTTGTTCCTGTCGTTGGAAGAATTCGCTCGAAAGCGATAAGGCCGTCAGTTGCCCTCTTTTTCATTTAATTATGTCAACTGTGTTATATTTCTGTATGCAATGAAGTTTTAATAAAGAAATAAATAAAAAAATTTTTTGGGTGAGGTTAAGTTATCCAGCGAGCGTATACAACGTAAATAAAAAAAACCTGAGTCGAATACAGTACCAAATGTAGTGTATCTTTATCCTTTTCACTTATAAGATGTCAAGTAATCTACAAAAGTTACTGCCACAGTCTTAGTTAGTTCTCTTAGTCTTAGTTCTTTGCTGCTAAAGTCGCGAGTATCGAGAGTTGTGATCTGTATGCCCATGATAATTCCAATTAGATATTCTTCTTTATCCTAAGTACGTTTAAACATGTTTACACCTAAGCAATCGATTATGGTATTGTTTTTTTCACCCCTTACAATGATTATAAAAATGGCGCCTTCTACGAAATATGTGCAATACCGCAACAGGTATTTCCCTATAATATTTAAAATTAATTACTTAAAATTAATTATAAGTGTGTAAATATCCTAATAATGGTCAAACACTGAGGTAATTAAAACGTCATGCTTTGTTTGCCCAAAATTTGTAAATGGGGCGCTGCATTGTATTTCACTGACTGTATGTATATTCAATTGCTTGGATAACTTGTAATTCTTCTAACGATCCGTATATTAAATATTATTATCTTTGCTTTTTTATGGTAATATTTATGTGTACTGGAGGATAGTTAACAATAAATACATTGTTGTGTGTGTGTATAATGTGTCTGATGTGATTTAAATAGTTTAAACCGATTGAAAGTCTTTAAAAGATATACATTACATTGCCAACTACAACATACTGGAATATATGTGGTAAATATCAGTGCACCCTAGAAAATTTAACTCGCGCGAACACAGTCAGATTTTAATAAGGAGGGCGGGCCAATCAGGCCGATGCACGGAAATGGTGGAGACAACAGTTCATGCTATTTATTATGGCAGAGTAAAATCCAATTTATTGATAAATTTAATGGGTCTGGAAGATTCCATGTTTATCAAACTTTTACCTTTGTCAACGAGGAAAGAAAAGAAAATTTCGACATATTGTTGTAAAAGTTCCAACAATTACTTTGGTGCTTGTCTTGTCAGTTTGACGAGAAACAAGTTTTTTTGACACAATTTGGAGGAACAAAAAAGTGTTATTAATACATTGGTGCACTATCGAAAGCACGATTTGGGGGTTTTTAACTTATATACGTTCTTTACTTCTTAAGAAAAATAAGGTAGTAAGTCTATGACTCCGAATAAACCTTCCGAGATTATAAATTTTACGTAAATTTGTGAAAATTAAATTAGCACAATAATATATCCTGTATACTGATGCTTATCCGTCGACATCATCTAACAAGATTCGGATCGGGTCTGACCGAGCTATGCATATCTTAAATTTATAGCTTTACGCTAAACTCAATTAAGCTGAAATTGAATTCTCTAAGTTACGACAGTATAGAATAAATTATTCTAATCTAAAAGGTTAAACAAATACTTAAATACTTCTTTTGTGAGCAGCACGGCAAAGGTCTAAAGTCGAGACTTAGCCTTTATTCCCGTATATCAATTACCCGTCAATGTGTTCTTATAGTTTTTGTACAGTGACGACTTAGGGGCTTTCAAGAGAAGTGCATATCTTAAATACTAGCAGTGCACTTATTCCTGGTGGTCTTCGTCTCCAACCTCGAACGCATAAAATTAAAATACTTTAAAATTATTGTAACATTATGGGGGACCAATTCGCAATCAAATAATATATTTAATTTAAACTGTCTAATGTGCTGAGATTTATATCCGACTGAGTTATCGATTTTACCATTAGGCAAATAGCTTGACGTTAACTGCTAACTTTTGGGACTTTCATGTTTTATTTAAACAATAAATTTAGCCAAATACGACTGAAATAATTCGATATAAAACTATTTAATATTATAGCAAATATATTAAAGCAAAATATAATTTAAACCGGATTAACACATTAATTGGCCGCTTTGTGATAACGCCACGAAGCGAATAAGACAAAGGTTCAATTATGGACGAAAGAACAATTGTATACTAAGGGCAAAGTATATACTTACTCGAAAGACTAACAAAAATGAATAACATAATTAGGCTATGATTACATTACATTTTATCAAATCAGACAAAAATCAATATTATTATTTTGTATACAGATGTTTTTGTCAAGTAAATTTATCGTGCCATTATTAGATTAAGCTAGGGATATATGATCGCTTTTTTTACTTAAGTTGAAGACACACCGAATCTTAATTTATTTTTATTGGAGATCTACAACATCTTTCAATAAGCCATTCACTTACTTCAGAACGATCAGGAGATATTATGTTACTGTCAAAGAGGAGCAGAAGCTATTGAGGCGAAACGCAACTAGGTACCGCTGGATCGCTGCAGCTGAAGAAAGGCAGCATTTATGAAAATGTCTTTAAACAACAACATATAGTTATTACTATGAACACTGTATACAACGTGTTTTAAACGTAATAGCATTTATTTTTATGATATGTTATGAGTGACAATATGTATATTGACGTAAAAGTTCAAGGAAAATGTTAATAATTAAGAAACCCATATTTCCATACAAACAAATTGAGGTAAATGAGTCAATAAATTTAACACCCTTACAAAATACATTCATGTTAGATATGGCGTGCTAGTACTGTAGAATTAAAAAAATACCAATAACCGGGACGTAAATATTATCGCTAAATTCACTTGTGTCGAAATTATGACAAATTAATATTATAATAAGATTCGATTGTTTACTTTTTAGAAGTTCAGATGTCGTATGAATAAAATTAAATAAACCTCAACTATACCTAATGAGAGCCGTGTAGCCTACGATAAATGTATCTGTGTAATAAATTCAATAGTTTCATGTTTGATTAAATTTGGTTAACTCCCTTTATTAAACTTAATATGAAAACTACACGTAGAATCAATGATTTGATCTTACATTCCTAGGTGTGAAGGTCGCGCGACAAGCTATGAACTAGAGCTGCGGCGACATCAAAGAATTTTGTGTATTTTTAAGAATTTGTTATAATAGTATAACCTGCCATAACAAATCAGTCGATCTCCTATATGTTGTACGTACGACTATTATTTTGTATATTGAAATTATTATTTTATGACGTTCTTAAGTTATTACCATTATCACACCATTTATTAATTCATACTGGGTTTTTACAAATCACAACTTCTTTATTCGCAACACTTAAAATTTATACGCGCGCATAAGTTATAGTCACCTGTGCGTGGACAAATTACATAACCAATTTTGGTCACAGCGATAAATCGACTTAGAGGTCAAAAGGTGCTTTTCGTTTTTTGTACAAAACGGAAAAGCATAATTTAAAAATACCACAGATATTTTTAATTTACTCAATAAGTGCGGAAATAATTTTTAATTTGGCTTTACTTTGAGTTGGGAACCTGTTACAGTTTGAATTATAAAATCATTTTTTCAACGTAAATACTCTTACGTCTTTATCTTTTCAGTTGCATCTACGCGGTGTTTAGATACAGATAAGTAATTAAATAATTAAAATTAATTCAATTATTTTTGTGCAGTTTATTCTATCATACAACGCATAATATGTTTCATTATGTTACCCTGATAGAAAATAAGTTATATGCTGATATTGAATTGTTCCCAGTGTGCCTCGTAATGTAATCTTCATTCTAGTGCCCACTTGACGCTTGTTTTGTATTTGATAGGCGTTATCGTCGAATATTGAGATGTAATGTATTATATTTTGGGGAATGAGTGGGTGTGGGTGGATTTTACATTTAAAGGCAATTTCAGTATTGATTCTTTTGTTGTTGTTGTTGAAGTTGTTGTGATACAATTACATAGGCTTTATATTCTATTAAACCATGTAGTTATTTGTTAATACATTTAAGAATAGGCGAAGGTTTTCAAGTATTATCCGTTTGAACAAATAATAAAATAAAATATATAATAGTTTGAAGAAGATAAAATAACTATAGACTCGACATAGATTACAGGAAAAGGTCATAAGAAGTTATAAATATAATGTTAAAGCCCTCAGGTGTATATGCGCAAAAAACACAATGTGTCGGGATGTCTATGTCTAAAGATATATCGAATCCGACGTTTTTTATACGAGTTTGATCTAGTTGTCTTAGTATCCGTAACGCTTATGTAGCAACCTTGTGAATGCGCCGTACAAAAGCTCAGTATTGAGATCGGGATCGCTGTTGTCGTTAGAAGTTACAGAGCAAGAACTCAGGTGCAATACGAACTCAACTCCATTCAAGTCACGGTAGTGTTCAATTAGCCCGTTTTAACTTTGAATTGAAATGTTTTCTTATAAAAACATTTTTTATTTATACTTTGAAATTTTCCCTTTAATATAGATTTATCGACATAGATCATTTATGTAACAAACATCCTATGTTCTGCGAATTGACGAACCATGTTAATATACAATTAAACACAAATCAAACAAAGGCAAGGGCTAAGCTTTGACATGTCAAAAACAAACGTAACAAAGATCAAATATGGGTGAAAGGGGTGACGATTCCAGGCTAACATAGTTGATTGTGATGAACGATTTTTACGCATAACGTATAAGGTTTTTAGTAAAAATAGTTTTAGAAGTTCTCTCTTTATCAAGTTCAATGACAAGTTATTCAAAGATTAAGCGTTTTTTTTTAATCCAACTTTACGATTTTGTCAAGTATACTAAATAATTTTGCATGCGTTTTTATTTTTAACCTTTTTTTCACATCTGTTTTAACGATTTACTTATCCTTTACAAATTAAAACATGTCCAAGATTTAAGGAGGATTATAACAACAGCGAGAAAGCACGACCTACATTTCATCAAAAACAGAACCTGCATATATATTGCAATAAACCACAAGTATTAACTGTCATAAACTGATTGGACTTTCAGCCTAAAATGCATAAATATAGTTTCCAGTTTTCCCAATACTTTTATATATTCTAGACAGCAAAAGCCCACGCGGCGGTCGGGTGGAATGCTAAAGCGACCCTGGTACTCTTCTAATACGCTGAGATGCGCTTGTGGAGTGTTTTAGTCTTTTGCCAGGCTTTCTGAGTAGCAAAGAGAATACCTGGTGTGACTCGATATCCCCGGAACTTTTGAAGTAGGGGAATGCGTAAATATGATTTCCTCCTTGGTTACCAAACAAACGCAGACGCCTACTTACAAAATTCATCGTGACGATAAAATAAAAAAACACTTCGTGAACAATTAAAATATAATCATTGAGAGATATCAATTTTAAATTATTTTAAATGAAGCATTCACAACGAGTAGAGGTAATAATTTATAGTATTACTAACATTTGTGACTTGTGTGTATTCTTAAACGAAGATTCTCACTGACTACGTTATACCAAAATAATATTACCTAAGCCTTTGAAAATTTATATCTTTTTATTCTCATATAAAGCAAATATTGAACAAAATGTAACGTAAATATTTAACTGAAATGTAGAGAATGCGTCAGAGAGCGTCTTCTGAATGTTTAGTTGACCTGTTCTTATATTTTGAATATTTTTTTATGATTAGTATACAACGGTGTCATGTCATTTCAATTACTGGCGGATCCGCGGAAGTCTTTTGACCAGGAGTTATATAAACGTGTACTGAATTATACAGAATGCGAAAGGCAATTGAAATATCTGTCTAATAGCTCTTTGGCACTCCCATGTAAGTATTACAAGTATTTAATTCAAGCATTGAACAGGACCCATTCTCTGTAACTTCCAATAGCGATACTGATCCATACGCTTTTATCTGTAGTTCTCTCAATATCCGTAGCGGTGGTATTAGAATCGGAATCTGTATTTGAAGTTAAAGAGTTACTATTGGTTGGTATTGTATTACCAAGTGTATTAAATATAATTAATTAAGACATTACACCCTACATATCATTTACTAGTATTAGTTTACATTATACGGGGTATGAAGATCCTATTACTCTGATTTCTTGGAAGTCAATCGATTCACGGGTGAGGGACCTATGGTTGAACAAACACAAAAAAATACTATTATAATACATAATAACAAATTAACTAATTAAACAAAATTATAAATAGACAAATTACAGTCTTAGGTACGACAGTAGAAACCTGTTATTGAAGCCCATGCCAAGTGTCGAGGAAAAACAGTAGTTAGTCGTTTTTAAGATTATATTTGATAATTTTGTTTTTCAGTTGTTCATGAAATGAATTTTCTATAGTACAGGCTGCTTTTTATTCCACAGTTATCGATGCGAGTGCCAAAATTCCCAGTGGAATTTTGACATTGAATATCAACGACTATGGTGATTACTACGAATGTCTCAACATAAATAAGGCTAGAGATGATATACACCTGGAAGGCAAATACTGCTTCATCCGAATACCATTATCGCAGACTATAACCATGCCAACTTGGTATACTGTGTCTAAGATGGCCAGGTCTTTTACCGGACCTAGTGCAATTGATGGACTCGTTAGAGCTGAAAAGTTTGCTAAGAATTTGGGGAATGCTCCAGAAGTGAAGTAAGTTCTGATACATTCAGTTCAATTAGAGTTACTGAAGCCCATTTAGTATTGTCCCTTAAATATTTTTTCATCTCCTAAGTACAAACGAAATCTAAAAAGGCCTTTACTACGCTCTTCTGTCGAGCTATTCATCTTTTTGGTCGTGCTAGTGTAGCCGCATAACCACGCCTTTCTTCATCAGTACGGAGAGTTTGCCTTGACGAGGTTGAGGTTTAGTCACAATTAGTTGTTCTGAATTTTTGTAACCTCTATGTGTTCCATATCCAAATACAAACGGAAACACAAGATCCGTTAATAACAAAGTGACAAAAGACAAGTTTTTACCTGTAACCGTCGAATTCTTAGCATTCACATCCACACCACATTCCCAGATCGTCTATTTTCCACTTTCAGATGTTTTCAATACCCTACGCTCTTTTAAAGAGTCTTTACCACTATAGAGTTACGAACTTATTTATTTAGATATTTTAATTAAACATAATTATAAATAATACTTATATTATAAATTTAATCTTCCTGAAAAAATATCTTCGAAACTCAATTGTAGTTTTCCCCCTCAAGGATAATTCATTTATATGTCAAACTGTATCTAAAATTACTACAGTAAACTATAATAATAAACGTTTGAATTTAAAAACCTTTTAAAAAGTTATTGTCTTTAGTTTACAAACCAAATTTTCAAAAATTTTACTCTATTAGACTCCCTAATATATAATATGTTTTCAGGTCATTCATGGATAGTTCACAAACAACGAATATGATCTCATTAAAGCTGGCTGCATGTATTCCAAAAGTATGTACTGTCGATCAGGTTGCGGACTTCATCACTCCCCCCATTCCACTACCACAAGTTGAGTTTCGGGAAACCATTTGTCGATTGCCTGGTGATAAAATGATAAGTACAGCTGATTATATAGCATAGTAAGTATATAAATACTACATAGGTTGCTGAAGGAACTAGTAATTAATTGTTGAATATACATAAACAAGAAGTGTTACGTGAAAAGGTTTTAGTATATCTGATACTGGTTAAACACATTGTACCAAATTTTAATTTTAGAGAATTCTATCACAAGTTGTAAAAAAAAATTATCCAATGTAACTATGTAAATAGATATATTTTTCTTGGCAAAGTCTTTTAATATTTCATAATGATTAAAATTTTCATGTTTCAGCGGAGTGCTTGGGACTGTAATTCTCTTAACGATTCTCAGTACTTGTTACGATCTATTTCAAGTATTTATAAGAAAAAAATGTAAGTACATAAAATTGAATCGACTTAACACTTTAAAATTTTAAAATGATTTACTACTTTATTATAATTTTGTTGTTTTGAAAATTAACTAGAAAACACAAATTCACATTACTCTTAATTAGGTAGTAATCCGATAATAGACTAAATCAGAGATATTTAAAAGGCTTTCACGCTTCACGACTCAACGTATCGAATACGTATAATTTACTCGACTTTGTGTTTTCACACCTTAACACAATTAACGGGCTATATAGTGAATAATAATAATCCTTGGGTGCCTTTATGTTGACATCAGATTATCAAGATAGATATTAGATTAAAGAGATAGATATTATAGATATATCTTTTTTGAAACGTATTTCTTGGTAGCTTGTTAATCCGGAATTCGAACGCGTCACCTTAAGTTTGAGAAACGTACTATACTAGTACTCCGCAGGATAATAATTTAATAAAGTATTCCACGGTTGAAGGTGCAAACACTACATTTTTGTTAAATATTCTAACTCTTTTTTGTAGCTCGGTCCAATCGGCTATTGTCATGCATGTCAATATACACGAATACAATTAAATTACTTACTTTCAAGTCTCCAAAGTATGCGATGCACTGTGTTGATGGTATTCGTGCAATATCCATGTTATGGGTTATTGTGGGTCATGCATATGTCTTTGAGTTGTTGTCTCCAGCCCACAATATAATGGATATGAGAGAGGTAATTTTTGAATAATATTTATAGCCTACATTTCATTTATATTAATATATAAATTGTAAATGTACAATTTGTTTCGAAGACTTTAGTTAAAAAGTTAACTTTCGTATAATTTTTAATATAATGACGAGTGTAAGTTCTTATAATTTATACTCGTGTTTAGTGAATTATTTTGCAGTTCACTCTGTTGTACGAAGCTTCGTAACTATATGAAAGGAATGCGCATAAGTTTATATTTTTCTGTTTTGCTAAGGCGTATTAAGTTAATTCTCCTAAATATATATATAATTCTAAAGTTATCAATCAAAGAACCAATGAGGCATACACGTCTTGCGTTAACCAATGCACAGAGGATTATAATAGCATAAAAACTAAAGTTCAACATTTGAAGCCTAATCTAAACTGTTATACACACTAATATAAAAATTCAGTGATCTGAAAGAAACTTGAATTTTATCACTAGAATACTTTTACAACTGCACTATCCTCGACATCCAATCTAAGTTAATGGCAAAAAGTATTCCGATTTTATGCAAATTCAATTTGGTTTTCAACATTTCAGTGGACGACTTATTTTAAAAGTACATGGATTAATGCTGCACCCCTAGTTGTGGATACATTTTTCATGTTGAGTGGCTTATTTTGCGTCTACATATTACCTAAAAGTCTGACACCATGTAAGTTTCTGACACCACATATATATATATATATAACCTAACTAGCTCCTAACGGCGGTATGTGGGGCATGGAGGTCGATTTGCGTCCGTTAGACATGTTATTTAAGCTAAAGCACCCTAAAGTAAGTAGTAGGTGCCAAGTGGAGTTCCCAAAATTTTCATTTGGAACGCGGGTGCGTACTAAAATATCATAATAATTAAGGCGAGTCTGGTGTATTAAAAGGTTTTGTTACTCAAGATTTAAAAGTTTTCCTGCAAGTACACAATAGTGCTACTCTTTTCAACGTTGTACTTTATTTACAAGATGATAGCCCAATGCATGGAATTTATACAAGGACTAAAGCATCATTTAACAAATTGTTTAAAAAATATGAATAATATTAATTCAATGATGAAATTTTGAAACGCTTTACAATCATACTGATGGTATGGTATACAGATCTATATGAAAAAAAAAAACCCAGATCAAGCTTCCACTGTCTCTTATATATAATATAAATATTTGTATATATATTTATATTTATATATATATTTCCTTTAACTGTTTTTGAGCTGTTGCTTCCACAATTAATAATTTTCAGTGCGCTTCACGAAAACCCTTCACATATTTTACCTATACCGATACTTACGGACGTTACCCATTCTGGCTATAGCTGTACTTTTACAAGCGTCTTTCTTCTTTTGGATAAATGATGGTCCAGATTGGGCCCGCATTGCATATGGCACAGAAGCCTGTAGAAGCAAATGGTGGGCTACGTTGTTGCATGTACAGAATTATTTATCACCAGTTGGAGTGGTAAGATTTTTATAATGTACACCTATGATAGAAGTAAGTGAATAACTGCAAGTTACAAGTTTTTCGGCTTAAACCAGTTTTTGGTATTTAAAGAAGGCACTTATTGTTACGCTAAGTCTTAAGTAATAAGATGGTTGTGACATTTGTTATATGCATTAATTACGTACACAGCTACGTACTAAAAAGTACTGAATAACACTAACGAAGAACCTTTTTTAAATTGTACGGTTAGTGATTACCAGGTTGTAATCTAATGATCTATGCCATACTATTTTCTCAAAACCATATGGAGTAGTATATAAAACTAATTTATTGTATGATTTTTTATTTCTAGTGCGTCTTTCAATCATGGTACTTGACAGTGGACATGCAGCTGTACTTCCTCAGTCCCATTATCATTTTCTTCCTCTTATGGTCTGAAAGCGTGGCTTGGTTTGCCCTTGCGTTCTCTTTTCTGATGTCCATTGTTGTCATGGCCTATTATTGCTTCACGTATCAATTCCCGTCAATTATAAACAGTCTATGGTAAATGTTTATATTTTTAGCTGCCTCCATCTTAAGAATTAACATGAATAAAACTGTATAACTCATTTTTTCGATGAAAGAACAAATTTATTTAGACCTCACTATTTATTAAAAATATTAATATAATTTGTATTTTCATGTCTATAGGGAATTTTACAAACACACAGGGGAAGCTAAAATTTATCGAATATTTGTGGTTAAGTTAAAAATACAGAAATAAGAAGTATATCTCATTCAAACGCATATTATTTAGTTTAAAATCAAATTTAGAAATTGAACTCGTTATAAAAAGTTTACTTTTACATAAGATTATGGCGCAAATAAAACACAAAACCAAAAATGATAGAAGAAATTTATCTTTTACAGGTATACAGATAAATTTTATGATTATTATAAAACGTTCTACGTAAATACTGCAACGCGAGCTTCGCCTTTTATAGTTGGTTTGATATTTGGCTACATTCTCTGGAAGAACCGCGGGAAAAAAATTATATTTACTAAAGTAAGTTAAACTTTCTTGCTCAGGAATTTTCATATTAAATATGAACTGGACTCCGGGATATCCATGGTTTATATATATATATATATATATGATGTTAACCGACATATGACCATAAGAACTTGGACTGAATAATTTATATAAATAGATGTTCATACACCTAATGGTATAGATAAACAATAAAAGTGATTAATGTTGACACCACAAGCGTGACCCAAGAATACAACAACCATTCTTTATTATCTTTAATTATCAATTACATCTAATTCGTTTTGCTCAGTAATAAGATGGCACAAGGCAAAGCATGGATACCATTTTATACCAAATATGTTCTTAGCAAAAAAACATAGTATAACCTATGACATTTTTTCGTTGAAAGCTAAAAAAAATTGTAGACATCACAATTTATTATAATATTAATATTATTTGTAATTGAGTATATAGGTCAGATTAAGAATACACTGGGGAAGCTAACATTGATCGAATATTTGTGGTTAAGTTAAAACTAGAGAAATGAGAAAACTTGTAAATTTATTAATATGATCGATTGATCACATATTTTTCGGAAATTTCTCTTTTTAAAATATATTCCAATTTAGGCAACAATATCAAAATTCTCTTCAGTATTTAATTCCTTCATTTTAGCAACGCATCATAGCCTACTGGACAGTGGCATTCATAGCAATGGGTTATTGCATTCTTATGGTATATCCGTTCGCCCAATTGCCCTATGAGTTTAGTTTCCATAACAATTTATATAACTCCATTATGAGAGCAATATGGGCAGCTTCAGTGGGCTGGATAATTTTGGCATGTACTCATGGATATGGGGGTAAGTTATTATTACTAGTGGTGCACGTTAGATTATAAATTATTACTGCTATGTATGTCGAGTACTCCTGTATGTTACATGCATCACAATCATATGCTCTTTCGTCAACATCTTTCTAAGTGAGTTTGTTTATTTAAGAACATCCCACGACTGTGCAGTGTGCCTTACGATGTATACCTTATTATTGATTCATTTCAATATAAATCAAAATTGAGTACAATAATAAAAAGTTAAAATATTTATATTAATCGTTGTTTTATTTTGCAGGTCCACTGAACTGGTTTTTATCTCTTCCAATGTGGAAGTTGCCTTCTAGATTATCATACGCCGTATACCTAACACACGTACAAGTTATCATGACACACACGAATAGCGTTTTGGCACCCCGGTATTTCACTGAAATTGATACTGTACGTTTTTAATTTAATATAATCATACCATACATTGTTATATTTTAATAGTTACTTCACGTTTTCTTATTGTTATGTTAACTAATGTAGGCTTATTAACGTTAAGAAAAAAGTCACAATTCTGTATACGCATACGAAATTATGCCTTTTTACCGTATATGTAAAAAAAACAAGACCCGCAAAACAATTCTTCTACCGTAAAAAGTAGTGAGATGTAATACTAAGTCGCTAAATTTACATAGCCCGTCTTTAAAGTACCTTTTAGTAATGAAGGTCCCTTATTGGTTATACAATAATAATTTTATTTTAAAATGCCAATTTTGTTAAATAAATTATATTTTTTTCCATTTCAGTTATATTTCGCTGCAGGATATACTTTGTTGTCTTTGGCTCTTGGTTTTGTCATTTGTTTGTTAATTGACGAACCATGTGCCACACTACTTAAGCTTGCTATGGGTAAAGATTAAATTATAATCATTATTGTTGATTTACAAGAAAAGGGGCAAACGAAAAATGACACTCACTTTCTTAATGCCAGCGGTCGTTTAGGTCCTCCCCTACTACCCGATTTCATAGCATGTTTGGTTGAGAAATGCTTAGTGATGCGCACTGTAAAAGATTTCCAGCATTGAGGTGTCGATTTCAGGATCATATCATCAATTAGTTGCTTCTGTGTTGAAATATCTTTATTTGGATTTTTTTGGTTTTGTCGTGTGATATTTCAATTTCGAATCTCTGCTTTTGTAACATAATAAGGTTCTGGTTGGCTTTGTTGGTTTGAACGCGCTAATCTCAGAAACTACAGATTCGAATTGAAAAACATATTTTTATGAAAGCTTGCTATTATAAAATCACGCTACGAACAAATCTGCAGACGACAGCTAGCATTGTTGTAGAATATGTGATGTGTCAATACCCCAGATACATATTTTTTTTTATTCCAGTGGTGGAACCTAGGACACAAACATTTAAAATAAAACTGGTAATGTCATATTTATAATTTGTCTTTTTTTCTAGTACGAAAACGTCCCCGGTTCGACAAAAATACAAAAACAGCAGTGGAAGAAAATAACGAACACAGAACAAAATTGTAAATTACTAATAAATATTATCGAACTGGTTTGTTTAATTTTATTTTCGTATTCATATGAATCAATTCATTAAAACCAGAGTAAATATGATATTTCAAATAAGGGAATGGACCGCTACAATTATTTAATCTCTATATAGACTGAATCAGCTTTGTTTTAACCGTAATAGTATGTAATATGATTGCTGGGTGTTTGAAATATCTAGCTAATTAATTAATTTGTAAAATAAATTATTATCAAAGTACTATAAAGTAGTACAAAATAATGCTAGAGTTTATTAAACACGCGAGTTTCTGATTGCTTCATTAGCTTTATATTTATGCAGTCGCTTACACTTTACTTAAATACATACTTTCTCGTAATAAATAAAATAGTAAAATATGTAAACGGCGTCCAGTATTCGTTAACTAGCTTTTTGATAACTCGATTTTCATAAGTTTAATCCCAGTGATATAACTGCGAAAGGTAAACATTCTATGAAGCTTAAAGTACAATTATAATGGCAAAGTACAGACTCTGTTAGTTAGTTGGCTTGGTAACAGTGCGGTTTATAAATAGTCGAACTTCTATTCTCAAACAAAAAAATAGTTTTATGAAGCCGGAAGAAAACCATTAATTAATATAATAGGAGGAAGCGTCGTGTTTCGTTCGGGCGCTATAGTAAGTTTACACGACTTCAAACGCACACGAAGTTAATCCTTATCAGTATACTTGTTACTACGTCAATATAAATCACGATTTTTTGTAAATCGTGGATAGTTAAAGGTCGTTACGATATGTGTAAATTTTTAATTCATATGAAATATGTGGCTTGTTCTAATGAGGTGAACTAAAAAAAATATCAAATGTATTATTAGTCTTATTATATTATGTAGATATCGGTGTCTGAATTCTTTCATCAAATCTATTTATTTCAGGTATGTGTAATTATAAATATTATGAATTAATTTTCCATATAACTTTTTGGTAGTCGTAGTAGTAGTTTCCTATGTCTCGATAATTCAGATTAATTAGATAATTTATATCCTGATTAATTCAAACGTTAATTAAGTCAAACTATTATAGTTCATATAAAAAATCTCTATCTTCAAGAGCAGAAGCTAGTAAATATTACTAGTGATAGGTATCCTAATTTGTTTATATTTGTCCCATAAAAACAAAAGAAATAATTGATGTACGCTTATTAATTTATGCAAATTTTTTAGTTTGATGCATTACAAAGTACAGGTCGAAAAAATTCAAGGATTGCATTTGATAGACACCCGTACAAATGAACTAATAACTTCATTTAAACAAGGGTTTCTTAACAAGCGAAGTTATAACAAGCTCTTAACCCAATTCTATATTTTAGCGAAAATGTCTTTCTAACAGCCGCAAACTTTTCTAATTGCCGAAGAAAATTAATTTAAGAACTAAATTTCACTTTAATTTACAGCTTGTTTTTCGAAATTACAACGATTGTGTATTTCACCGCGAATTGTTCGTTTCTTTAGTTGTACGGTATTTAACACCAATTTTAATATGGGTATTTTATCTATGATAAATATTCCAATAAGCGTAGACGCGCGACATGATATGTCGTCATATTACGTATTTTCATCACCATCAACGCATTCTCTGTCTTTGTAATTAGCAAATCATGTCTGAGTATAGTGGTTAAAGTAACATCTGAAGCAAACTAGCTGTTTCCACTGGTTTCTGCGACAACAGAGGCGCTCTTCTTATCGTGTAAAGTTTTGAGGACGATGATCAAGATGAGTCTTTCACTTGATTGTTCAATCGCATTAATGAACAGCCGCACTTTTTTTGCCTTCTGAGTTATCCACAAAGATTAGTTTCTTTCTCATCGCCGTGGTGCAATTTTTTTCCAACGATAAATCATCATTCGTTGTCCGCATATAAAGTTGAGTTCTCTGATTGTCTTTGCAGAGGGGTTAGATGTGAGTGTTGGGACTGTAAATCCTTGACGCAAGACTGTTGGTATCGTCCAGTTAAAAAAAAGACAAATTGACGTAATAAACGCCCACTTCTCATCTCGCTTGTCTACTCGTCTTGGACTAGGGATGCAGTTTACCAATCAAAATCAAACGAAGCGAAGGGCGTTACGTTTATGTTGCAATCCCACACCCATGCGCTTCAATATAGCTTCTTAATTGCCATTAATAAAATGTAAATTGCAGAACATCAAAACAATGACGTCATTTCTAGACTCATCAAACCCATTCAATGCCTACAATACGCAGATGTACAGAGATGCCTTGGATTTCGCGGAGTGTGAGAAACAAATGCATTTTCTTACAGATAGTTCAATGATACTACCCTGTAAGTATAAATCTCGCATTTAAATCATGTAGATATTCAGGGGATAATCATAAAAATAAGTAGCCCTACGCTTTGGCTGAATTATTAAATGGCTAGGTAGAAAACCCTATTTCAATCACCTGTCAGAGCATACTATAAATTTTAAATTACTTGTTGGGAAACATAATGAAGTGACGAAGCAGACATAATTGGAAACAACTTATAATATTTTGTTTATATGTATTTTGTTGTAGTCATTGATGCCAGTGCAAAAATGCCTAGTGGCATTTTAAAATTAAACCATATTGAGTATGGAGATTATTTTGAATGTCTTAACATAAACAATCAGGCAGAGGACATGCACATTCAAGGAAAATACTGCTTTTTAAGTGTGCCTTCTATACAAAACTTAACCATGCCTTTATTGTATAAGTTGATGAAGATGCCTAACTTCTCCATTGCGGACCTCACAAATTCCGAAGGTTTTGTAAGTGATTTGATGGAGACCATAGAAATTAAGTAAGTATATTTACGTATGTAAGAAAACTAATGAAAGTATGATGAAATCAACGAATGCTTACAAGGTACCTACTGATGCCGAGTGACAGCTTGCTCACTCGTGCTTTTCATGCGTGTGTTTTATTCAATGAATTGTGGAGTAATAAGAGTAACCTTGTACATTAAAATAATTGGCAATTCAATTATAAAAGTTTTAGTACTTTACATATTTGTCTGCATTCAGTTTCTGTTCTTTAATAATCCTTCATACAAACATAGTCCGTCGAAGCAGTGAAAAAAAACGCTTATAATTTATACGAACCAAAGTTTGTAGAATGTAAAAGGCTTACCACATAGTTCTCATTGAAACAATTAATTTTCATTATTACAGGGATACTTCGCTTATTTCTGTACGACTGGGTATGTGTATACCAAAAGTGTGTACGTTGAAACAGGTGGGAGACTACATAAGTTCGTTAGTGCGTATGCCGAAGGTGGAATATATAGAGGGCGCCTGTCGTCTACCCGGCGACAAAATGTTTACTACATCTGATTATGTCGCATTGTAAGTTATAACTGATTTTTTAATTTAAATCTGATTCGAAGAATTAAACTAATAGATTCACTTAGATGCCTAAGATGATAATTTACTGATAAAAAAATTATCAATACAGATTTCGATGAAGCAATTTTGGATAAAATTTTGGATTGGCTCAAAATATATTGCCTATACACACAAACGATACACAAAAATTTCTATCTCTTTATTGTTATAATTTATCAACGAATAATAATATGCTATTATTAGTTTTTAAATAAATTAAATCTACTACATTTGAATGTACATAAATATTATTATAATTACATTTTTTGGTTTTAGTGGCGTATTTGGTATGCTATTTCTGTTGACGTTTCTCAGCACTAGCTTTGATCTATACAACACGTTTATTAAAAAATGTGAGTAGTACTGGTTCAATAATTTTATTTCATTGTATTAAGAAATTATCATACATTTATACAAAATGTACGTTTTATGTATTGTCAATACTTTGATCATAATATTTTTAGTATTTCTTAAACATTTCTTTTAATATAAATTTACTCTGATTTAGCTCGGTCCAAACACTACCTTTTATCATCGCTATCACTTTACACGAACACCAAACGATTACTAAATTTTGAATCTTCGCAATCTACAATTAATTGTGTCGACGGAATTAGATCTCTTTCGATGTTATGGGTGATATATGGTCACACTTATGTGTTCCAAATATTATCTCCCGCTCATAATATATTGGATTTGATGCAGGTATGTAATATCATAAAAAATTAGAGCCTAGTTCCATTAGAAAGTGTGAGTTAACATTTATATATACATAAGCTGTAAATATATAAATATGCCTTCAGTTATGTGATAAAAAATACTAATGCTTTATTTTATTCTATTTTTGATTAGCTAATTGCCTAAAGTCCTCCAGAATTTTAAGCGTGAAGAGTTTACGAATTCACGAATAATCTTGTCGTGTCCCATTAATTCTGTTAATTTTATAAACCATTAATGTACATTGGACGCTAACACAGATTTAGTCGAGTAATATGAATTTTCTAATATTCAAAGATTTAATATAAATAACGTTGTGAACTAGTCTATGCTTTTAATGACCCTTTAAAATTTTACAGTGGACGATGCTATTTACAAGTACATGGATTAACACGGCACCAATGGTTGTAGATACATTCTTTATGTTGAGTGGACTGTTCTGTGTTTATGCCTTACCTAGTAAAATGTCACCATGTAAGTCGGTATTAGTACATGGCATTAAAATACGGTTAATTAATTAACTTCCGCATAAATTTACGTACACACGCAACCGCGTGGACACGTGCGATACTAGGAGGTTTGCGAGTACGTTGCCATTGAGGCAACGTAAGCTTTTATTTTGAAGGTCGTAACGGTTGTTGGTTTCATAAACTGGTGATGTGTGACAGGAAGCGTAAAAGCGCTCTGGCATGGATAGGCTCTGGCATAGGGTGGATTTTTGCATTCTGTCTTGTTGTCCAATGATAAATCCTAAATGTTCTTCGGAATATTAAAATACTTCGGTAATTTATCATCAATTAACATTAGACGACACGACAGATCAAATACAATAATTATTGTTATAAACATTGCATTTAAATATAGTCATAACGTCATCTGTGTGGAACGGATACTTTTTTTTACATTCAAAAACTAATATGTCATTACGTAGATTTAAATATTATTTTTCAAAGATAAAAATTGTATGGGATTAATCTCTAATATCAAATGAACGTGGCAGTTCCTGACCATGACTATAAAACACTTTAAACGTCGAGTTAAAGAACATTGCCGTAACAAGGAACATCCTAACTAAGAATGTAAAAATATTATGTAATGAAATTTATTTCATGATTAATTTATAACAACGTATTCCTGTTACGATTCGATTACAGTGATTTATATCTTTATTATATTTTTTATTACTGTTTATCTGCTAAAGAATTTATTTTGAACACAGCTGATGTTTTCGAACCTGTACAAACTTTGCCTGTCAAATCTTAATATATATAAATCCCCTGTCACGATGTTTGTCCGCGATGGACTCCTAAACTACTTAACCGATTTTAAATTAAAGAGAAACGAAGTTCACCGGGGCAGCTAGTATAATATAGATACATTTTGCAAAGTTTCCGTTAAATTGAGTTCACAAGTATTAATTTTTCCAGTACGCTTCCTTAAATCGATTCACATCTTCTATTCCTACCGAATTTTAAGGATGATTCCGATTCTGGGTACGGCAGTCCTTCTCCAGGCCTCCATTTTTCATTGGATAACTGATGGGCCTGA
Source organism: Pieris brassicae (assembly GCF_905147105.1). Classification (NCBI taxonomy): domain Eukaryota; kingdom Metazoa; phylum Arthropoda; class Insecta; order Lepidoptera; family Pieridae; genus Pieris; species Pieris brassicae. The sequence continues at coordinate 5,849,832 of NC_059669.1, forward strand.
CTGGGATCGTATGGCGTATTGTGTTGAGGCCTGCAGAACCAGGTGGTGGGCGACTATGCTGCATATACAAAATTATATACGACCAGCGGGCGTGGTAAGGCAATTAATATTATTAAAATGGCCTGTGCATAGAAATTCAATAAAAACGATCGCATATATTGTTTGTAAAAGATTTCTATATAACTTAGTGAACAACATTTCTGCGAGTCTTGCGCTACTAATATTGCATATTTAGTTGTACAGTGGCTGAATTCACAAGAATATCATTATTTATAATTTGTTGTAAAAAGCTTTTGATTTATGTTTTTTAGTTTTGTTTATAATTTTATGTTCTTAGTTTAAATTTTGTATTAGTAAGTTTTCTATTTTATTTATATTTAGTTTCAGTATGAATAGGAATAAAAATTTATATGTACTTGCTTGCGTATGAAACAAACAATTTATATCTTGTCATGTTCGTTATATCAAATTCTAATAACAATTCAACTTACATTTTTATAACACACCTATGTTATTTCGTGGGTAACACTGAAAATGTTTAGAACTGGCCAGTTAGAAACATTGCTAATGAAATTTTGAATTTCAATTTTAGAACACTTTGGTAACCGAATGTAGTATATTGCATTCATTTGTCATTTGTTTTTGTGAATTGGCGGCAATTATAAAATTCTTGTTACTCGTGTCTACTTCGGTCAATGATTTATTATGATTTTCGTTGTGGGCTTACTCAACAACAAAGCTATGATAGGCTACGATTAGCATTTTTTAGTGATGCCCCATCTCGTGCGACTATTTACAATTGGTTTAACGAGTTTAAGCGTGGACATAGATAGCAATCACATCGCGTTCGCGATGAACCGCGTGAGGGACGTCTTTTAACAGCGACTACTGATGTTAACATCAGTGCTTTGCGACGCATGATAGAGGAAGATTAGAGAGTCACTATCAGCAGACACGGGCAAGCCTAGGATTGGTATGAGTCAAGTTCAAAAAATATTACCTGAACATTTACGCGTCAGGAAGTTTTGTACCAGATGGATTCCCCCATACTTTAACCGACGATCAGAAACACCTTCGCATGGACTGGTGTCGCCAAATATTAGTCCACCAAACCCGAAACCAAAAGACGAATGTAAATTCAGATCCTTCCAATACTTATGATGACGTTCAAAAGCGTACTTATCTTCATGAATAAATCAATTTCAATTAATTTTGAAATAAATTACGCTTCATCATGCGCAAAAGCTAATTAAAAACTTATTAAAAGAAGTAAGCCGGCAAGAGCTGCAATCTTTGTAAGAATCTTATAAATTTAGTGAACTAACTGAAATTTATATTAGCATATAATTGCAAGTACGTAACTCTAAACAATCCGTACTAACAAAAAATAAAATTAACAATTTAAGAACTAGAAATACAAGTAAATGGTTAGGTAATAACGAACAAAAATTATAGTATTGTCTTTTGTTAACATATTTTGTCTTTTACACATTTAAAGAAAACAATTTTTTGTCGGTTTGAAGCTATGTATTATTATAAACTTATAATTATTTTACATAATCTTAAATTTCTCCCGACGTTTCGCGTGCTTTACAGCGTGGTCACGGTGAAAACACGGTGAACAAAAAATAATTAAAATGAGGAGTAGCGTCTGCACTTGCTGCCCTGCTTTTCTTTAATAAACTAACGGTAAAAAATATTTTTCAGTGCCTTTTGCAATCCTGGTATCTGACTGTGGATACTCAACTATATTTCGTAAGCCCTTTGGTGATTATATTCCTGCTTGTATCCTCGACCGCTGCCTGGTGTGCACTAACCATAACTTTCATAGCATCATTGGCTACTCTGGGTTACTACACCGCCTACTACGAGTATCCCTCTGTTTTAAATGGTCTATGGTAAGATACATTTTTATTTAATTAAAAGACTTCTCTTTAATATAGACTTTCTTATTTTTATGCCAGTTTTTTATTTATAGGCAGTCACAAAACTTTGCGGATTATTACATAAACTTTTATATGAATACACCTATAAGGGCTTCGCCTTTTATTGTCGGTATGATGTTTGGCTACATACTATGGGTACATAAAGAGAAAGAATTACAATTGTCAAAGGTACATAATATTATTATTTTGGTTTATGCTGGTAAAGTATGATAAATACAGGATTCATATGTTTATAAAATATCAATTTAAAAACTGACCGAGACCGAGGTGAAATATTGTAATTAAAGCGCGATTTTATTACTTAGTACATTATTGGCTTAAGTCAACTTACCTTAGCTGTAAGCTGTCCATAAGTTTAAATATTAAATGTGGCGGTACAACCCACTAGGATTCAGAATTTTGTACAGTCCTCCCAAAGTGATAATGGGCATAGCGATCTTCGCCACTCTTCGGCAACGGCCGTCGTGAGACGATAGCTGTAAAGTGCATTTATTCATGCATAATTTAGTAGAACTATGTAATTTGTGCAAAATGAGATTGATTTATCAGTAACCAGATTTGATTCGATAATTCAGCACCAATATTTAAAGACGACTGACTGACCTTGTACCAACCGGCACCCGCCACCGCCGACCGCCCGAATTGTTTTCGATTGTGTACACACGATGACTCCTATTTCTTTCGAACAAGAATTCTGCTAAGAAAAACACTTTTTGAACGGATTAAAGCTATGTATTATTATTAAAACTTATAATTATTTAGATAATTCTAAATTTTAAATTTTTTACCGACGTTTCGCTTGTTTTTCAGCGTGCGTGGTCACGGTAACTGAAGACAAAAGGTGTTAAATGTCAAAAGTATCACAGCTGCAGATAAAGTTGTTTTATCTGTTTATTGCCCCGATGTTGATATCGACTAAAAGATGACAGATAATACATAGCTTTAATCCGTTCAAAAAGTGTTTTTCTTAATGTGTAAAAGCTATTTTAACAAAAGACAATACTAAGAATTCTGCTGTTTCCGAGAATACGACCACTTGCGAAGATTTGTATAAGCATTATTTATTTGGGAATACTTTACCTATAGTTATTTCGTGATTACTTGTTAATAATGTGTAGGTGATTAGCTTTTATGTCACACCGTTTAATCTATGACATGCCGCTTCCTCCACAATGTTTTCCTTTAGCGATCGTGTGTTACACAGCCGGGGTTTGAACCTTCAACTTCAAGGATGAGAGTCGTATACTGCCAACATTCCTCTTTAAATATTACTACAACTTTTTGTAATTACAGAAATTCGTCACAATTTGCTGGACAATTTCGTTTGTAGCATTAGCGTATTTGTATCTTACAATATACATGATGGTACAACTGCCTTACAAGTTCACGTACTATGATCTTTTCTTTAACATTGTGATGAGAGCTATATGGGCCGCCGTCGTAGGCTGGATCGTATTGGCATGTAGACTTGGTTATGGAGGTAAGGTTTCTACATACGGGAGTCAAAATTAGCGCTAAGTCTCGACTCGTATTTTATTAAATGTATGAAAAGTTTTTCTAGGAAATACCTCTTCAAATTGCCAATACATTGTATTCACTTTTGTTTAAGTCTTGATGATAACCAATAAATGTCAAATATTAAATCCAATTATGAAACTTGAGACTTGAGACACCATCAGCAAAATTGTAATAGTTTAATTCAATTACAATATTAATTTAATACATTTAAGTTGTTTAACGAAATAAATTAAAAAATAAAATTCTCTTAAAATTTTATAATCATTTCATAGGCGCATGTATCAGATTCAATCGCAATTATCTTGTGTTTTAGGTGTTCTCAATTGGTTTTTATCATTACAAATGTGGAAGCTACCATCAAGAGTATCATACGGAGTATATATGATACACTTACAAGTGATTTTGATCAGTACTAGCGGAGCAGTGCAGCCGCGATATTTTACCGAAATTAATTCAGTAAGTTCTATAAACAATAATAAACAAATATTCATTCGTCTTTGATAATATTTTTGAATGGCATACGAGGTCAATCGGTCACACAAATTTGTCAACCATAATAAGGCAGGATAATAATTGTTACTTATAATTCTTACGAACTTTAACGATGTCTTTATTAACATTACTAATAAAACGAAACGTGTCGTGCTTATGCGACAGTTGTAACTTTAACACGATCGATTTTTCACGCTTACGTTAATGAGATAGTGTCAACTTTTGACAGTTCAGAGACATCCATTCCCTCAACAATTTGTAGTTTAGTATACCAATTCTAGTCGTATCGAATGTTGTATACTCCAGCCTCCGTTCAGTTCTAAAATGCTCATATTTTAAATAACAAACGATGAATGCTACTATTTTATTTTGTAATCATTCAAGTTTTTCGTATTCGTACTTATATTTTAGCTGTCAAAATTGGTATTATTAAAAAAAAAATCGTACATAATTTAAAAATACAAAAGCATTTATGCTTTTAACTTTTTTGCTACTTATCTTAATTTATATTTTTACTTTAATTAAGATTAGTAATGTTATCCTTTTGTAATTAATTTTACTTTATATAATTGTATTTCTTATTTCTAATATAGATGTACTACGCATCGAACTACATTCTAATATCCCTCATCTGTGGTTGCATCTTGTCTGTCATGGTGGATAGCCCGGCATCTACGCTTCTCAAAATTTTGTTTGGTACTGTACTGAATAATTTTTAACTAAGTATATATACATACTATACATCGAAAATACAATTTTTTTTTCATTGTCACAGTTCTTAGAAGTTTACGCATTGAAATCCTGATAAATTACGTAAACGTAAAGTACATTTTTTATCTTGTATGTAAATAGTTGATTAATAATTATTACCGTTGACAACTAAGAAAAATAATATATAAAAGCAAAGTTATAATAGGGAAAAAATAATGGAATCCCATTTTCTAATGCAGATTAAAAGTTGTCTGAACTGGTGTCAAATGTTATAAAGAATAGCTTTGGAAAGCAAATATATGTTTTAAGCTTTATTAACATAGCGAGTATCGTGATAATTGGAAATAAAAATTAGATAAAATTGATGAAAATCAGCATGCGATGTCAAATATTTTCTTAGTTATTGAACAAATCTTTATCATTCGTACACATCATGTTGAGTTTTTAATTTTTGATTGTTGTCTACGAAAAAAAAATAGAATGTCTCGCATTAAAATGTGCATACACTTCAATACTAAATTCATTCACTCCTTTAACTAAAGTTATGTTTTGTCTCTTTCAGTGTTGTTAAACAATATTTACGTTGAGATGAAAAGAATGAGTTTTAGTTAAAGCGTTGCAATAAGATTATTGTTTTATGAATGCAGTAGCGCTTTATTATAATTAATTAAAAAATTGATTTCAGGCAAGAAGTCAAGGCGTTCTCGGACCCGTGATGATTGTGTAGAAGAAACCGACGAATTTAAAACAAAGTTATAACATTAGTGATATAGGATAATAAAATGTCTGTTTTATGGTGTATTGTAGTTTTTTTTTAATGTTATAGCAGGCAAACGGGCAAGAGGCTCACCTGATGTGAAGCGATACCGCCGCCCATGGACACTCACATTGCCAGAAGGCTCGCAAGTGCGTTGCCGGCCTTTCAAGAATTGGTACGCTCTTTTCTTGAAGGACCCTAAGTCGAATTGGTTCGGAAATACTTCAGCGGGCAGCTGGTTCCACATAGTGGTGGTGCGCGGCAAAAACTGCCTTAGAAAACGCTCAGTTGTGAAACGACGGACGTCGAGGTGATACGGATGGTATTTTGTTTTTTGCCTTGACGTCCTATAATGAAACTCAGCTGCGGGTATTAGACCGAACAACTCTTCTGAACACTCCCCATGGTAAATGCGGTAGAAGATGCAGAGGGACCCAACATCTCTACGTAACGCCAAGGGATCAAGCCGCACGGAAAGTGATTGGTCGTCGACGATTCGAACCGCTCTTCGTTGAATACGGTCTAGTGGGAGGAGCTGGTACTGGGGAGCTCCCGCCCAGAGGTGAGAACAGTATTCCATGTGGGGCCGAATTTGCGGGGAGCCCATAGGCTGGAAGCTTCGAGAGCAGTGCTCTATGCCACACCCGATCGAAGGCTTTCGCTATGTCCAAACTTACCGCCAGCGCCTCCTCCTTGGACTCAATTGCCTCTGCCCACCTATGTGTAAGGTATACAAGGAGGTCACCAGCTGAGCGACCACGACGAAAGCCGTACTGAGAATCGCTAATCAGCTGGCTGCCCTCTAGATACCTCAAGAGCTGGCCGTTAATAATGGTTTCCATTATTTTGGAGAACAAGGAGGTTATTGCGATTGGGCGATAGTTGGACGGATCAGAGCGATCGCCTTTTTTAGGGATCGGATGTCGGAAAGCTGTCTTCCAGCACTTCGGAACAGTGTTGAGGGAGTACAGGTACCGGAAAAGGCGCGTTAGGACCGGAGCCAACTCAGGAGCACAAGTACGCAGCACAATTGGGGGGATGCCATCAGGCCCGCTCGACTTATGGATGTCCAGGGAAAATAAATGTTTACGGATAGCACGTTGCCGGAATGTAACTTCAGGCATCGTAGTATCACACCGCAATAATGTCGGTGGTTCCTTCCCCTGATCATCCAAAGTTGAGTTCGACGCAAAGAGACAGCCTAGAAGATCGGCCTTCTCTTTTGCAGTATGGGCCAGTGAGTCATCCTCCCTTTGCAGTGGTGGAATAGAGGGCTGACAGAAATTCCCTTGGACAGCTTTGGCAAGAGACCAGAAGGCTCGAGTTCCCGAAGGAAGGCCAATTTCTCACCAAACCTGGCAATATGCTCTGACTTTGCCTTAGCGATTTCCCGTTTGAAGGACCTAGAGGCTGAATTGTATGCTTTTTTACGTTCGCCGATAGCCGCATCACAGGATGTCGCCGCTTCTGCCCAGGCTTTAAAGCATTCACGCTTACGGCGCAAAGCCTCTTTGCACGAATGCCTAAACCAAGGCTGGGACTTGCCACCGACCGGCACCGCAGAGAATGGAATAAAAAGTTCCATGCCCTGCAGGACCACATCAGCGACAGAGTCAGCGACGGCATCCGGAGTACTCAACGAAAAGCAAATGGGCCCCCAAGGGTAGGACGCAAAAAAAGACCGCATCCCGTCCCAATCTGCTGACTTATAGTGCCACACACGGCGACAGCCCGCAAAGCTAGGCCGTAAAGGGCGCGTGAGCGGCACAATGCTCCGTACCACACAATGATGACTAAAGCAAAGTCGTGAAAGGATCTTCCCGCGTGATCGGTGGTTTCAGAGCCGAGCCAATCGGCATGGTGGGCGTTAAAATCGCCAAGTATCACGATTTCAGCGGTAGGAATCCTTTCAAGCAGGGAATCTGTAGCCATTTGGATGTACTCAATGAGTCAAATTATTAATATCAAGTTCCCAAATTTAAGTCAATTTCAAGATAAGTACCATAATCTTCGTAGTGGTTATCTTTAATAATGGACGAAATAGATGGATAAAATGGATTATGGACAAATATGGGTTTCTTTGCAAAACTTTTTAAAGGAATTTATATGTTTATCATAAGGGATTATCTAGTTACCACCAGCTCTCTACACCAAAATTTATAAAACACGCTATATTAAACAACGCATACTGAACAATTCTGTTAATCATCAAAATTTCAATGATTTTTTGTTGTCGAATAAGTCTTTAAAAAAACATTTTTTCACACATTGACGAAATGTGAAAGTGCATTATTATTCGATTATCCTATGCTAACTTTTAAGTTAAGGTTTTTTCGTACTTAGCAATATTCATATTTTTCAGCTTAGGCTCGCAACAAAATACACGTTTATTGTACGTGGGTAACACTAAAAATGTTTAAAACTGGCCAGTTAGAAACATTGCTAATGAAAACTTTTTAGTTAAACTTAGTTTAAACTTAGAACTCTTTGGTAACCTAATGTAGTATATTGCATTCATTTGTCATTTGTTTTTGTGAATTGGCGGCAAATCTAAAACTCGTGTTACACGTGAAAATGAATCTAACACGATAAAATTTTCGGTCAATTATTTATTAAGTCATAATAAATAGTCGTTGTGGGGTTAGTCAACAACAAAGCTATGATAGGTTGCGATTAGCATTTCTTAATGAAATCGAGTTTAAGCGTGGACTTAGCAATCTCAATGATGATCCCTCACGTCCTTTAACAGCGACTACAGAAGTTAACATCAGTGCTGTGAGATGCATCACAGAGGATGATAAGGGCCTATCTGCAGGTACGGGCAAGCCTAACCATTGGTATGAGTCAAGTTCAAAAAATATTACACGAACATTTGAGTATCAGGAAGCTTTGTACCAGATGGATTCCCCATACTTTAACCGACGCCCAGAAACACCTTCGCAAGGACTGGTGTCGCCAAATGTTATATAAGTCCAACGGCAGTGACTCTAATGCTGAATTTGACATCGTCATAGGTGATGAAATCTGGATATATTGCTACGAACCGAAACCAAAGGATAATCAGCTCAGTGAGTGTTTCCTTTCGACGATCGGCCAACTAAGGTAAAGAAAGGAAGAAGTCATAGAAAAAAGATGATGCGTCATTCTTTGGTCGGAAAGGTCATTTCGCTACAGTTGTGGTAGAAGATGGAAGGACAGTTACTGAAGATTGGTTTGTCAATCGCTGTTTGCATGTTGTCTTGGAAAAAATTCGACAGCAGCGCCCTCGAAGCAGGATCCACCTTCACCACGACAATACTTCAGCGCACTCTTCAAAACGGACTGTAGAATGTTTGACTATGGCAGGTGTCGAGATAATGAGTCATCCGCCATACAATCCTGATCTGGCGACCTGCGAATTCTATTTATTCCCAAAAACTAAAGATACAATTCGAGTTATTCGCTTTACGAGCCCTGAAGATTAAAGCGTATGAAAATGCCATAGAAGAGATACCTAAGGAAGAATGGGCCCACTGCTTTTCTCAGTGGTTCCATCAAATGCGACGATATGTAGAGTGGAACGGAGATTACTTCGAAAAACAATAAAATTATTGGCAACTTTCTACATTAAGCCGTTTTTCATTTTCTAAACATTTTCAGTGTTACCTGTGTTCCAAAATAACTGACAAACCAGACATCTCCGACGAAATTATATTCCAAGATTGTATTAGGATTAGATTATATAAATTTCAGCCATGCTACCTCAGCGTCCGTACAACTAAACCTAGCCAAAAAATAAATATATACATATATATAATTGTTAGTTATATTATATATATATTTATTTTTTAAGTCATGTTATTTAATTTTTAAAACTCCTGCCATGCACGAATTACTCTGACTAATACTTATTTTTGATACTGTTCAATGGCCTATTACTATTAAAAGTCCAACCAAAGTCCAAGAAAGGCCAACTAAATGTGTGTTATACACTTAGTTGGCTGTTTCGAATTCAAGGCGTATTAACATTCTTAAATCAAATTTAAATAATAATTGTGGCTTTCAGACCTATTCACATCTGCAGTAAGTTTTATATTTGAGATTCTCCAAGAATTACTATTCACCAATATTGTACAATTTAAAACACTGGATCTTAACTACAGTTCGTTTATTCTTCATTGATTTCAGTTTTTTACCACTATTCACAAACTTCTCTATACTTTTTTATGATTTAGAAACTTGGATACTATAACATAACATAAATTAACGTTTTATATAACAAAAACACACAAAATCGTCACCCAACGACTATACAAGATGTCAATCTTATAATTTGCTAGAGATTTTGATTCGTCGAAGATTTCAGTGTACCTATACACATTCGCACAAACTGATTAGTAATATTTAAATAATTAATTAGGTATGTATGTAGAGCGTATAACTAAAACAATGAATCATAACAATTATTCCTTAAACTATATTTTTTTTGAACCAGCTTGCATCCTCTCTTCAGTAACCAGACTCTTATAACTTCTTCAACGATAATTTCATGTATTACAATAGTGCATTATGAATTCCACACCTAAACCTTCTTTAAGAATCTGTACGTATATTACAAGTACATAAAACTACAAAAATAGCCGCTGCTTAGTTCTTTATTTCACAATAAATTTATTTTACAATAAAAAAGAATACTGTATCATAGTATTTATTATAATTAAACTTTTCCTTATTATGTTCATGAATTGTATTATTATCCTATGCTTTGTTTATTTAAGTAAATAAAATGCAAACATTGTAATAACATGATTTATCTAGTTAGGATGACGCCATCGCGATATAAAAAAGATGTCTTCAAGAAATGTTCAATTGGGAATCAACATATATTCATATATTCCCTTGAGGTCTTTTTTGCCAAAATGTCTCTCAATTCTGCGAGTTTTTTGAGTTTAAGCCGTAAAGATAATATTATTAGTTATATTATATGAATTAGTTGACGTATAAATTTTATTTGTATAATTAAATAGAATTTATATCAAGAATTCACTTCGATAAAGGTGCTTCTTTTGTATGACATCTGTCAAAGCAAGTTTGTCAGTTAAATTTAAAAACTTATATAGAAACCTTAACACCTAAACCTTAACTTATATAGAACAAAATTATCGTTATTTCGTTGGGTCTTGCGATTACAATACGGTTGAGTTTATAGGAGACCATGGTACGAAAAATGCTATTAAATTTTGGAATCTAAACTCGACTCGATTTTTTAAAGAAAGCTCAAGGCCCCCTGTACAAGTGCCTCGGAAGCGCGTCACTATTTTATATTTGACGTATCGAATTTTGACACAAGATACATAATTGTTTTCTCAATTGACAAATAATATTAGTGCATATTCATAATAAGTCATCCGTCAGATCATAATATTATATATGTTAAATTATTCATGTTTTTTAAAATATTAACCGTCAACCGCACTGATACATTTGTTTTAATTTTAAAAGCGGTATTGTTCGAGTGACTGTCCCGTAAGCCGGCGATCATTGCTCTATAGACGTTATTTATTGCCCACAATTTTGCAGTGTATATTAGATCCTACTCACCCTCATAGAACGGCACTTGACATACATCGCTTCGTAGGTTTATTATGTAGCTTATTAGTCGTTTTAATGATTTGATTAATGGAAACTTATAGGCATAATACATCTTAAAGAACAATATTTTTTGAACAGAACTCGCATATTCTGAACTATACTTACACAAGAAATGTTGTATGCTTATTTCTAATAAAAAATTGTAAACATTTATTAAAACTCAAACTTGGACGGGACTATAAATATTTTTTGTATTAGATATTACGCACTTTTCTTCAATATTTAGACAAGAAAAAATCTTAGAAAATGTAATTGTTTTTATAATATTAAATAACATTGCATTATGCTAATTTTGTATAAGATTTTACTTTGCGTTACTATCTCCGGTAATTTAATATCTTCCGAGCTTTATAAACACTATCACAGTAATCATTTATCAAACAAAGTGAATTTTTGTTAATAATTAACAAACAAAAACTATTGAGTGTTTTTAAGGCAGTTCTTGCATCACAACACTATGTGAATTCTAATTAGAGCCTTTTAAGAAAAGAGCTTCGTATAAGCTGGATTCAGAAGGTCTCTAACAAGAAGGTTCTTAAACGAGTTGGAATGTCGAAAAAGTTTAAGCATTAAACAACAGAAAGTTGCGTACTTGGGCAAACTGTTGCACCAGGACCGCTTCCACCTTCTCCAATTGATTATAATAGGTAAAATCCAGTGTAAAAGGCGTGTTACCCTGTGGACGGAGTATAGCGACTGAGGAAATGTTGCTGCATCTGGCAGAAGACACGCTTCAAGACACTGACGGCGAACCCCCCAGTAAATGGACAGGAACTAAAAGAAGAAAAGAGCGTACCAATTCTTAAAAGGCGGCCATGCAGTCGCGAGCCCGCTGGCATTGATTGTCCATAGGCAGCGGTATCACTTAACAAGTTAGCCTTTACGCATATGCCTCCTGGTCTATAAAAAAAAACTGTTTATCGCCTTAAAACTGCTTATATGTTTGTCAAATAGTGAAGAATTATTTTTCATTGAAAATAATTTGCTTTTTTTAATAAACGGTAGATCTTGACCTTGTAGTGCCAAAACAACCTGATCTTATTTCTACCTAAGAAATATTTATATATTTAATCTTCTTCACGATACAAAAATGATTAGTTGAATTCCGTATATATAAATCAATTTGTTTCGTACGTTTTGTTTACGTTACGTTAGTAATGCAAATACAATACATACAAAAGAATTATAAAAAAATAAAATTTAATATTGTATATACGTACCTATATAATTTTTCATCTTCACACCAAAACGCGATGACTTTGATGTGTTGCGTATGTAATGTATTTTTTTACAGGGCAACCTAGCAGAAGGGTTTCTTTGAATAAAGTCATAACCAGCGCCAATGGGTGTTTTGCCAACTTTTTAGGGAATGATTTTTTATGGTACGAAACGAGCAGGCGGGTCGTTTTGAATAGTAGTAACCGCTGCCCATGGACACCTACAACGCCGGGGGCTGAAAGGGAATGGACGCTCTTTTCTTGAAAATTTGTTCTAATCCTACTAAAAAATATTATTTTTGCCTAACTAGCCTTCTTAAATTGGTTTGAGTAAGTTAGCTGGTAATTTACTATTGACAAATGTATTAAATGTGCTACTTTATTGGCATAGGAATCATGAACATTATCTAATTATATATCTTAATGATACTGATTATATAATCATGAAAAATAAGTATTATGCTTTGTTAGTAAGTGTGAGATTTCATTGTTCACATTGTTTGATAGTAGAAAACAGAAGTCTGTGTTAGTTCTGTTATGTTATAATCATAAATAGAAATACTTAACATGGAGAAAGCCGACTTTAAAAAGGAAAAGCGTAAGTTTATCTTTATATATATAAATCTTCTGTGTGTGAGTTTGTAATTAAAAGGCAATCCTTTTTGGAGGATTTACAAAATTAAAATCGGTCAATACCGATTTTAATTTTGTCGTGTGTACATGACTACTCTGTTGGGTCCACTGGTATTATATAAATATATATAGTAAATTATATTATATTTGTGATTTTAATATATTACATTGTATATGGTCAAAATTAAAAAAGAATCAAAATGTGAGTTTTTTTATTAACGCAGTTGATCGGTGTTTTTGTTATTCTACAGATATATTTTTAATAATAATGCTTAATTAACACAAAACCATGCATCAATGAATTAGTTTGCTTTACTGCCACCCTTTTCCGGATAGACTCTATAAGTAAAATGATTTTTGTAACTTATAGTAGAATATGGCATCGGTATTCGCCATCTCCAAATGTTTTGTATGGGACTCAACATGCTAACACTATTCATCGTGAGAAGCAGTATGGGAGTTGCAGTATTGGCTATGACGGATATCAGCAGACGGCGGGATTCTAAAGTTGAGGTATAACCAATAAACATTGTTTAATAAATTTAATGCTGATTATTAGATGGCAGTTGTTGCATTTATAACGCAGTATTATTTTAGCGGATTGTGTGTATAATATTTTTTAGATATTATTATTCTCTTCTCGCGCACCAGGGTGCTTGAAAAGTAAATATATAATAATAAAATAATAATAAAAAAAACACTTGAAAGTATTTTTATTACCGACTGCGTCGTAAGACATCAAAGAAAAGAAAAGTTTTGTCGTGTAAAAGAAATGGATTATATCGATAACAATTCCAATAAATATTTTAAAATAGAACATTAAAGCTAAAAAAATATTCTATCAGCAGTTTTCAGAACGTAACCCTTTATTAAAAATAACGTACATTCAATTATTATTTTAGCATCGTTATAGATAGATAGAAATAGATAGTACCTTTTTAATATCTGCTGCTGCTTAAGTCAGCTTCCTCATTTTCTTCTATCATATTGATTATTATTTCGTCAGTTTTAAAACCTCGGACTGGACGAATATCGGAATGTTTCACACAGTTTTTTACGTACAAAGCAGTTATCGCTTCGACACAATTATTACATATTTGTATTTTTTCCCTTGCAGATATATGACTGGGATAAAAAGACCCAAGGTCTTATCTTATCGTCTTTCTTCTGGGGATACATGGTGATGCAAATACCAGCTGGTCTTCTGTCAAAGAAATTTGGTGGAAAACTCGTGATACTTGTAGCCCTGGTTGTGAATGGTTTTGTGTGTGGACTACTTCCTTCAATTGTGAGCATTGTAAGTATTATTTTACGAGCATCTAAATGCGTTTGGGCCTTTGGACAATTCTGTTATTAGATATTCGAATGAATATTTGAATCACACGGCTTGCTGTACACCTTACAGTAAACAAAAGTGCTAAGCACAGCACACCTTAGCAGTTTTTATATGCATACGTTTGGTACGCTTGTGATGTTAAAGTTCACATTTCCTCTTAAATAAATTAAAATGTTTATAAATTTTGTAGGTTCGTTCTTAAAAAAATCTCAGACAGAGAAACCTCCTATGTGGAAGTTGACCTTGAGTTAATTTAACGACTGAAGTCTGGCATATAACATTGTCTTGTCCAGTTTTCTAATTTAAAATCCAGACTTCGGGATAATTTTAAGTATTATGGAAAAAGGTAACTTTATAGGTGTAAAGGTTTATTATTAATGATGTTATATTCTCCAGGGTGGCTGGCAGATTGTATGTGTGTGTAGAATGCTTATGGGGCTCACTCAAGCCTGTCTCTTTCCGGCCAGTCATACTCTCCTGGGAAAATGGCTGCCTGCGCATGAACGTACTTCTTATACTGGTCTTGTTTATGGAGGTATATTTTCATTGTTAATCATACTTTTTTCTAAACTCCCCACGTCCCATTCGAATGTTAGTTCGATTGCATACATTTGGCTAAAAAGTTTATGTTTTTTGTCATACTTTTAGGCTGTCAATTAGGAATCGTCATAGCAATGCCTGTATCTGGCTTACTCGCAGCTACGGATTTAGGCTGGAAGTTAATATTCTACGGTATATCAGCCCTCATGTTCGTGGAAGCGTTTATATGGCACTTTTTTGCTGCCAGCTCTCCGGGAGAACATAGACTTATAAATTATAAGGAAAGAGAGTACATTGAGAGTGGTTTGAATTCCGGTGGTCCTAGTGTAAGTATATGTAGTAAGGCATATGTAAGTTTATTTCATTTACTAGGTTTTGTTAGGCCCGTGAACCCAGCGAAGGTCCCAGTTTTTATTCTTATGGCAGATTAGATTAAACTATTTTATATTTTTATCTATATATTTTCAAAATACTCATATATAATAAGTATGAGACGTTAGCGTTAAAAAGGACTGGGTAAAGTTATGCATCGAATAGTTACTGCCCCTTAGACATATCATAATTCTTTTACGGAATAATAGCTTCGTAATAAGAAAAACATCACTGACGCAGACGAAAAATATTATCCGCGGCTTTTTGCACCACTTATGTTGTTTAGTACTTTGTACAAAACAGCTACTCATAAATCTAAAGCATCACCTCAAATTGTTTAGGGATTATGAAGATTATGTTTGATTCGTAACATTGTACTTTGCTTTGCATTTTGAGTCTACAATGTACATAATGTATGAATCTATATGTATATAAAGATAATAATTAACGTATATTTGTTTTCCTCTGCGCAATTCTCTATACCATATATAGAGTGATAAAAAATATTCGTACTGGAATTGCGTTGTACCTTAACCATGACCCTTAACTGGCAAAAAAGTCTAAGGTTTAGTCTTGATCCCTGTTGAAACTGTTATATTTCATACACCTTCTGAGAGGTGTTTTATAAGTAATTTTAGGCTAAGATATCTCTTAGATCTAGAGATCTTTTGCCACCACTGCTTGCCAATTCCTAACTGGCAACGCTGCATTATCTTTAACAGGAAATATAAAAAATCCATAAAATTTTCAAAAAAAAAAGATGACGAAATATTTAGACAAAGTATACCTGAGACCTCTCAGTCAGCAACACTTTTTTCTTTTAATCTTTTATATAATTCCCTGAGACATACGACCTCTAACTCTTCAAAATTTGAGTGTAATCCTCCCTGAAAGGCCGGCAATGCACCCACTAAAAATGTTGTGTTTATGGGCTGCGATGACTGTCCTGTTTGGGCGTTTTGCAGGCTCGTGTGCCCTCCTGTTATATAAAAAAAAATACGTTTTATCATACTTCGTCACGCAGATCATTATTATATATAGAATATGAGATAATTGTTTTAGAATCTCCGCACTCCCTGGCTACATATTTTGAAGACCCGCGGATTTTGGGGAACTCTTGCAGGGCATATTGGTTCATCTGTTGTTTACTTGCTGTTTTTCGTGGATATGCCTACTTACCTAGAGAAAGGCTTGCAGATCAGTTTAACTAGTGTAAGTTTTTACGATATGTTTTCTTTTACTTCATTTCAAAACAATATAAGGGGGAAAATCGTATTTTTTTATTATTTATCTTGTGGACCTTCAATGGTCGTATTCAAGTTCTACACAATATTTTTAATAGATGTCGCTAGTATAATTTACAGATATGATGTTGCACCTTTATTTTTTTGACAAATCAGATTTTGATCGCCAGGAAATTGTTTGTAAAGCACAATTGACAAATTAATTAGATTACTTGTTAAAACATTAAAGTCAAAACAGTTTTAATTTAAAACAATTTCGGAATTAACAAATTGTAAAAAGTATCTTTTAATAATTTTGTATTATGTATATTTCAGAGTGCATTCTTATCAGCTCTACCATACATAGGAATGCTTGTTGGCAACGTGATATCCTCTATTTTGTGTGAGAAAATGTACAACAAGGGCGTTTTTAGATTAGTCACATTACGAAGACTGTTCAATAGTATTGGTAAGTGGCTTTTTATAATCGTTTCTTATGCTCGACCTCTGTCAGACGTGGAAACCAATAAAAAATATTCAAGCTTTTAACTTCTGTGATATATAATTTTTATAAACACGATACATAAAATATTTGGTCTACAGCGTGTCCTGGGACACGTAGGCCTCTTCTAGGTCTCTCCACTTATTTCAAACCGGCCATATTAGTGGCCAATTAGTATCTATCGAATCTATTAAAACGTTTCAGGGGTGGCTGGAGTGACCGTAGGTCTATTAGCTCTCTCGTTTGCGAAGTCAGACAGCAAGACCTTAGCTGTCGGGATGCTTACTGTTACCCTCTCTCTATGTGGGTTTGTATCCGCTGGATTTATGGTAAGTTTAGGAAATTATAAGTTAAATAATATTTCTTTAGAATGCATGAGTTAAAAGTTAATGTAAAACCGTGTTTTAGTTATCCTTGTACAATGAAAGAAAATGCAAATTGATTACCGAAAAGCGTCCAACTATACAGTTGTATTCAACATTTTATCGCTCTAATTTTAAATTAAAATGAATGATGCACTATTTATACATTTACTACTCATATCACTCAGTCACAATGAAAACATGTAAATTAGTAGGCACGCAAGAACTAGTCAATTAACAAGATCATATTTTCAGATGAGTCATCTAGATCTTTCCCCGAATTACGGCGGCGTAATGTTGTCCGTTACCAATTGTATCACATCTGTTGGTGCCGTTGCGATACCGATCACAAATAGTTTTATCTTAAGAAACGACCCTGTAAGTATGAACAACGACAATTGAATTGTCTATGGTTTGACGTAAGCGTATAAATGTGATAAAGAGGCAACGCGCCTCGGATGTATTCGTATTTTAAATAAACCATTTATTTGGGTTAAATTAACGAAACACAAAAGGGTTACTCGGTAGAACCTACGTCGACACTTTGTCTTCTATTATTTCATATTACGTACCCAAATCTATTAACTATTGTTATTAAACTAGGCATGCAATGCCAGTTCGGAAATTTAAAAAGCCATCTAACATTTTGTATCAGTACTAAACACGGATATTTCGTAGACTCTTATTATTAGATCTTTAAATAATGACGTAAAGTACAACTAGTGACCTCTTCAGACTTTTTGACATTTTAATAATACTTGTTTTCAAATAGACCACTTTTTAATTCCAATTTATTTAAGAACAATAGACTGTCTCTTGTTAAATAAGTTGCATTACCTACTCGCTGTACCCTGCGGTTTGACATGCGGCTAACTATGTTATACAGTCAGTTATGTTACTTGATGCCTGTGATAATATTGTTGAAAGGATTTATAAAATCAATTCAGTAGTTTTAGAGTCTTTATAATTTTAAAATAACCTCAAAAACTACCAATCTCTTAAAAATATTGGTGCAAAATTCGCGTAAAAATGGTACTACAACCTTAAAGATTTAAGCCTCTCTATACCTGATGCACGCCGTCAACTTTTTCGGTCTAAGGCGATCATTACGATGTTTTCCTTCACTCAATTGGTGAGTTGGCCAGAAAATCTATTGGTGCACAGCCAGGGTTCGAGCCTACAACAACGTACTCTGAACCCCAACTCCGACACTGATTTAACAGCGTAAATGAAGACTGTTAAAATTAAATAATCATGATTATCAGTAAAGGTAATATTGTTTTTGTTGACAGACAGATGTTGGGCGATGGCGTATCGTATTTTTCGGAACAGCTGTAGTGGGTGTCATTTGTAACGTTCTTTATGTGCTGCTTGTGAGCGCAGACAGACAGGAGTGGGATGACCCCAACTACTTGGATAAACAAAAGGCTGACCCGGGTATTTTCATTTATTTATTTTTTAGAGTTTAGTCTTATTTATCTCGCAACTTGCATTGTGACCTAGTGCCGATGCTGTGTTACGGGTTGAGCTGGAGCTATTTCCAAATTACTGAACGATTTGTAAATATCGAAATTAGAATTCGTGATATTTTTATGATTACTGTAAATATAAGCCATTAATTAATTTTACATTTCTTACAGAGGAAACACAACCAGCATTGAATTCAAAAGAAATTGAAATGAAACAACTCGAATGACAATAATGGGCTCCAGAAGATCTGACACTTTTAGATATAATAAACACAAAATAGAAACGGCTCTCTTTCTGTACCTCAACCTACACCTATAGAATATGTATTAAGTACGTAGGAAATAAGTAGAAGTAAATATGTAGGACTCCGCATAGATAAAAAAATATAGTCCCACGTATTCTCATGGATGCATGTTCTTTAATTTTTACAAAAAAACTTGAAATATAAACAGTAATAAATTGAGGAATAAACTTTATCAACTTGAGCAATAAACTTTATTAACTTGAGATATAGACTTAATTAACTACAGATATAAACTTTATTAACTTGAGACATAAACTTTATTAACTTGAGATATAAACTTAATTAACTTCAGATATAAACTTTATTAACTTGATATATAAACTTTATTAACTTGGGCAACAAACTTTATTAACTTGGGCAATAAAATTTATTAACTTTAGATATCAACTTTATTAAATTGAGATATAAACTTTATTAACTTTTGATATAAAATTTATTAACTCGACATATAAACTTTATTAAATTGAGATATAAACTTTATTATATTGAGATATAAACTTTTTTAAATTGAGATATAAACTTTATTAACTTGAGATATAAACTTAATTAACTTCAGATATAAACTTTATTAACTTGATATATAAACTTTATTAACTTGGGCAACAAACTTTATTAACTTGGGCAATAAAATTTATTAACTTTAGATATCAACTTTATTAAATTGAGATATAAACTTTATTAACTTTTGATATAAAATTTATTAACTCGACATATAAACTTTATTAAATTGAGATATAAACTTTATTATATTGAGATATAAACTTTTTTAAATTGAGATATAAACTTTATTAACTTGAGATATTAACCTGTATTCGCATTCAATATTATTTCATTGTTAAGAGTCAGAAGTTTAAATGATTTATTAAATTACTAACTTTATGTGTAAAATTTAATAATGTCTGAGACAATTGTTATATTTATGTTAAAGTATGTGGAAAAGGGCAGTTAATTGAGCCCCACGATACAGATTTATAAGCAGAAAAGCTTTGAGAGGTTTTATAACAACTTTTTTCATTCATCTCATTTTGATGTGATGTAAACTTAAAGTTTCATAACACAACACACCTCGTGTCCTATACATTTTATTGTTCTACATAATTTATCACGAAAATGTTTCAATATCAAATATTAATTTATTAACACCTCGTGACAGGCCGGAATGAACAAGTGACGATAAATTATGAACCCGTTCGTTTAATTAACGAATATACCTCACCAGAGGAAGGCTATATTTAAACTCCTGGTTAGGGTAATGAAGCGATTAACAATGTTTGAATAGTAATGATTAGCTGACGTCTCGAATCTACTACTAAATATTTTACTGGTAGTAAATTCAATTTTGAACCCACTTGACAAAAGCCATGCAAGTTTGTCTATTCTACCATAGGCTGTATTGTAAGAATACTATAAATCAAATGAATAAATTTAATTAAATACATTTTATTTAATGCTATATTATAGTTTGATTTTCTAACACACTGAACAAAGTATTTGGGCTTCGACACGCTTAGCAAAAAGGTGTTGTCGTTTTTAAGTGTCAAGTGTTTGAATAGAGAAAATTTATTAATCGTGAATAAATTATGAAATTGTAGTCTGAAGTCAAAGCGTTCTTTATGCTTGTAAACATATTTACGTGATCATATAATTTTTTGCATGATTTATGCAACCTAACATTAGTTAAGTTACATATGCTTTTTTTGTTAATAATTAGAAGAGCGTTAACCAAATGTTAGCAATTGTCGCACACTAAAAGCCAAAATGAGCTCTATAGTTTTTTCAACACAAATAAATTAAAATACAACATTCTCGTCGACTGCACTTGTATTGAAGTGTCACTTAGATTTATGAACCCTTAGATAAGCCAAGTTAGTTTTTGTTAGCGTCGCAACCCACTACCCCAAATTTATGTTAGTTATAAGCTCATATTAAGTAAGTTGACACCCAGCTTCAAACAGAGTGACACATCTACAATATTTAACATATCTACAACAACCGCCACCGATATTAACTCGTGAAAGAAATAATTTTATTCATTTTTGCAGCGGCAACATTATATCAAACTCGACTAAATTATTAAGTAAGTACAAGGTATTACTAAGTCAGTTTTACTACGTCATCTATGTATTTTTTATCACAAAAAGATCGAAAATAAGTGTAAGAATGACTACCTAAAAGGTGTCATAGAACCTCGTGATAGATTTACCTATCTTTCAGTAACAACATATTAATAAATAAAAAAACTACTGCTAACTGAATATTAATTATATTATATTTAAAAATTTAAATTAATATTTTCCGCACGCAATAATATGGTGGCCTATGTTTAGTATGTAAAATATTGAGTGGTAAGAAAAGGAATAGAAATATGAACAAACAGAGTCCGATAAGGTAAGGGAAGAACATCTTGAACATTAAACAAGGGAATGGAGGAAAGTTTGTGGATCGTACACAGCGCTGGGCACAAACGTCAACTGATTTACCAATCACGCGATCGACACGTCACTCTCCCGCCGCCCCCCCCCTTCCTACCCCACCCAGTGACATCTAAAAATCGCTTCTGCGCAGGCAAGGATATTTGTTCAAGATGTTTGCCGGTATCTATATACATATGATTAAAAAAACTATTTGTAAATGGGCTTATGCTGCGACAAAGACCGCCTCGATGCCGTTTTTCCGACTAATAATTAATTTATAAGTAATTTACGCGGATAAGGCCGCAGGGACCAGCTCGCGAGTGCATTCAGTTTTGTTACATACTACTTACATTTTTTAATCTCGCCTCACATGTTTGAAATGATATTCTTAGTTGTTATTTGTTTTATATTATCTTAATTATAGTTTAGCATACGTGATCCTTATCAGATACTAAAAAGACACTGACTAAATGCGAAATGAAATTATTACTGACGCATTTGTATCTTGGACAAAATTAGATGACATTTTAGCCTTGGCAATTTAGACTTTAAACTTATATTTATAAAGTTTCATTTACTATAAACACAGTATGTTGTAGACAGTTTATGTAGTGTAAATAATAAATGGAGTTTACAGAGTTAATGTAAGCAAGGTTGAAATTTTGTAAATAAAATCTTGACTAGATAGCGATTGTAGTATTCTTAGAATTGAAATAATACATTGAGAGTGCTCAAAGGATGAATGTTATTAAAAATGGACACAGAATTCTTGAGATTTAAATTTGAAGACAGCCATGATGGTGTTATTACTAAAACAAGTAAGTATTCCAAACTTCTAATATTACTCGTGTATATTACATTTAACTTCTACCGTTTTATAGGAATCGAAATATATTAAGTTTCATAATTTAAAGTAATAATGATGGATATAATATTCAAAATGGTATTAAGAATCATCCATCACTGAAAAAGAATTTAAATCCACTAATCAATTACTAACAAATATATAATGATCATTCTGGTAGAGTTTAAAATTGAATATTGAAGTTTACGGGTTCTATTTCGGATAGCCTATAAGGTAGTTTCACATATTCGAAATTGAAGCACCGCGTATTATTTGTATTCCTACTTTGTGAAAACGACGCGTTTTGCACTATATGTAAACGCGTGTGTTTTGTAACATAACTCACATGTGACATAATTTAATAATTTTGTCACGGTATAGTTTTATTTTGCTTATTTTTTACATAACAAAATGGACACTTAGATACATTTACACGAGTTTCGAGTAACGCGATATTTTTCGCTTATTCGATACAACATGTGCTAACATGTTTATAAATTTTACAGAATTCAAAATTGGCATACGACATATACAAATTATTTATATGTTCATGTGTTCGGTTGTTATGGGTGCGATGAGAGGAAGTACTGGAGTGGGTATATTAGCTATATCCGATATGGATCATAATAGTTCCTATATTGAGGTAATTACAAACTTAATTTTTCAGGGCTGGTAACGTTAAAAAGTTTGAAATAATTATCTAACGATATTATAGAACTTTATTTTCATAATATCATACAAGTTATCAGTCATCAGTCATATGTTTTACCCCAAAAACATTTTTCATCTACATTGTGTACATCTTTTATTTATCTTATAATGTTAATTCAAAATCCTTTTGTAACCCAAAATATATATTTAAAGTAGACCCTGTTGGGCGCCATGTTATGGGTTTTTAACATTAAATGAAACGAATTAGGACATATTAGGACATTTATAAAAGAACTTCAAACAAGTAAGCTAGAAAAATACAAAACTGAAATATATTAAACTATATCTTATAATTATCCTCACTAAATAAATGTGGGCGCCAGGAGGATGTTTTTTATCATAGAAAACCTATTATATGTGGTAACGTTAAATTTGTTAATTTATTATTCAATAATGAACATCTAATTTGAGGGCATTTCCCAAAGCTAAAATGGAAGAAAACATTTCATATAGCTTCACAACAAAATAAAAACAAATATTAAAATAGTAATTAGAAAAAACATACCCCTCAACACAGTTATATCCGAAATTATACATCACACAAAATACAATTTATGTCTTTAAAGCGTCGAATACACGGCAATCACCGCCCGTATCTATCGTTTTGTCCCTACCCTCATCCTATTATAATATTATGTGTGCAAATTACGATTTTTGTGCTACGTAACAATGATTACAAAGAAAAATCCACAATACAACTAATTAAGTTTTTGTAACATAAATTTAAGCAAATGAAAAGATTAAGCGTATTACAGATGCATAATTGGAGTCAACGAATCCAAGGAATAATATTATCGTCATACTTTTTCGGTTACGCTCTTTTTCTGATACCAGCTGAGGTTTATTTGGCCCAATTTGGAGAGAAATTAGTTTTGACGGCTGTCTTACTTATAAATGGATCTATGTCTGCTGCAATGCCTACGATTGTTAATAAGGTACTGATTTAAATTATTAATCATCAACCCTCTTTATCTATTTAATTAACTATGAAAAATGAAAAAAAAACAACCTCCTTCAGACAATACTGTACTTTCGGTCTGGAACGGGGCGGTTAGTATGTACGATTAAAGTATCTTAAAGATACACTTTCTTAGTATAACTACTGGAGTAGACTATAATTTGTTATCAAATTTTTGCCACCGACCATTCACCCCTAAGGTCTATTTTTAGAAATAAACGAACAATCTTCCTATTTTCGTTAATTTAATGAATGAAACAGGAACGATCGTCTAATGTTACTTTGGTTATGAATTTAACTTTGGCAGCTTTAATCTAATCGGCTTAATTAATTTCAAATCAATTTCGACACCGAGTTTCGAACTTTGAACAAAGTAATAAAATAATTCTGGAATGTGCCGGGTGATTCGTTTTTCTTCAACAAATCTGTTGTTTGTACTTGAGTTATGTTTTGAATTTGCAGTACTCGATTTAAAGTTTTCTTAGGCTTTTCAAAATTTTTTCATCATCTTGAAATAGTAACAATAATGTTGTACTGTGTGTACTTGTTTATATATTTTATTTGTATGGTTATTAATTACTAACGGCCTTTACGCATTTTGCATGTATTTTTTGTTATTCTATGATAATAATAAGAAGCACTATAATAATGTTTTTTCTTAATATTTTCGGTTAAGCAGTTTTTTACTTAATTCGTTATAAACGTTAAAAAACAATCCTTTCCAACAGGAAATAATAAACATATTATTTATATATATATATATATATATATATATATATATATATATATATATATATGTCAATATATATTTAATTGTGTAATTAAATGTATATATCAACTTTAGTACTAACTAAATGGTAATAATATAAAAATAAAGTAACGATTATTATCAGTATATCCTAAAAATAATTACCATAAAAATCGAAATAGACAGAAAATACCTTGCTCATAATTATTATTGGGAATAGATGAAACAATAGAAGGGATTTAGTTAAACCATTCTTTAGAACTCCTATTATTTTATTTAACAGACGCTTTTGGTTAAGTAACCAAGCGGCAACCTTACGATACCAACTATTTGTTTCCATCCAATATTATTGTTATACTAACTAAGTAGTACTATACTGTTACACAAACACTTTTCTTTTTTTCAAAATTATTTTTAAAACTTCTTTCACACACTTTAACTTGTTCATATATTTATCCGTGTTCCTTATCAAATTACAATATCGAATGAGATGTTAATGAAACTAGCTTTCCGGTGATCGCCTTGCATAAACTGGATATGGAGCCGTCGGTCATATTCCAGACACTTCAGAAGCCAGAATTTGTAGAAACCCCATTAGAAAGCATGAAGATTCCCGCTAAGACTCTGTCGTGTAATATAAAACAAGACCTGAAGCTCGGTGCTTATCGTCGAAATATAGGACATGCTTTAAATTAATCTTTACAATTAAAGAGAGTGTATTCATCAAAACGCCTTCTGTCGCGATACGCAGGTGAAAAGTACAGAAATATCCTCTTTAACGATGAAAAAATTTTCACGATTGAAGACCACTACAATAAGCAAAATGATAAAGTGTACGCTCACAGTTCTAAAGAAGCTGCTCAAATAGTCGGAAAGGTACGAAATGGTCATCATCCTGCGTTAGTGTTGGTTTGGTGGGGCGTGTCTTATCAAGGAGTCACAAAACTATATTTTTGTGAAAAAGGAGTGAAAACTTCAGCCAAAGTGTATCAAGATACAGTCTTGGATCGTGTGGAACCTCTCAACAATACACTTTTTAAAGATTTACTGTGGACTTTCCAGCAGGATTCTGCACCTGTTCACAGGGCACGAACTCAACGTTCCGGACCGGCCCAGACCTCAACTCTTTAAATTATGGCCAGTTTTAGAGCACATGGCTCCACGTTGTGTCTCTTTAAAACTCCTTGGTGCAAGCGGTGGTGTTCCCTTGGAAACAGTGCATAAATCCATTGATACAACAGATTATAGGCCTGTATAAAAGCCATTTCGAATAGAATATTTGTTTATTTTTTGCTGAGACTTTGATAAATATGTTTTTATAAATTTTAATAATATTACATTACTTCATTTAAAAAATGCATTTTCATTTGAAACAGAACTTATGGCTGGACCAGGTACAGCTGTAATCTTCTGTTATAAAGATCTGTAAATAACATAAAACTTATAACATAAATATTATCAATATAGATAAAATATATGTCCAAATTTATATTTCAGGGTGGATGGATTGCAACGTGCAACGCCCAATTTCTAATGGGAATGACTCAAGCTTGTATTACGCCAGTGAACCAGAAGTTAATCACAAATTGGTTACCACCACATGAGAGGTCCACTTTTAACTGTATAGTTCAAGGAGGTAATTGAATATTTATGTCTTAGCATCAAATTGATTGGAACTCTGAATAGTTCCCTAAATAAATGTCAAAGTAAAATACAAAAAGAGCGCTAAGTGTTACACTTAAAGGGTTTAAGTAGGTAGAATTAGTGCCCGAGTGCTATATCCTAATACTTAATCAAGAGATATATTAGGTAGTTACATATGAAATTGGCGTTTTGTATGGGAGGAACAAAAAAATCTCATGTTTTTAAATATAATATATTTAATTAATCAAAGTATGAACCATTGTTTTCTATGCACTTTTGCCATCTCATAGGTAGTTCATTGATCCCTTTACTAAAAAAACCAGTCGGACGGGAATCAATAAAATCTGTGAAGGCGATTTGGACTGCCCCATCAGAGTTAAATTTTTTCTCTTGCAAGAAGTTGGAAGGGAACATACTCCGTACTCCCCGGAGCAAGGTCCGGGGAGTACGGAGGATGTCTTAGACATTCCAATTGAAGCTTTTCTAATTTGGTAGCCGTCTGTTGTGCAGTGTGTGGTCTAGCATTGTCGTGAAGTAGGAGTGGCGTGGAGTGATTGACCAGCCTAGGCTGTTTAGCCGCTAGCTTTTCCATCATGGTTTGCAATTGCTGACAATAGACATCAGCCGTAATAGTCTGGCCAGATTTGAGAAAACTGCAATGACCAATACCGGCACTAGTCCACCAAAAGCTTACAAGTAAGGGGTTAATTTTCGCTTGGGGCAAGATTTGGCTGGCTGGCCAGGATCCAACCATTGCGCTGAGCGCTTCCGATTATCGTAAAGAATCCATTTTTCATCACAGGTAATGATTCGGTTTAAAATACCTTCATTATTGTGCCGGTTCGGTAATGTAACGCAGCAGTCAACGCGTGTTTGCCGGTTTGCTTCAGTCTTCAGTTCGTGAGGTACCCACCTTTCAAGCTTTTTAATCTTCCCAATTTGCTTCAAGTGAATTAAAACAGTTTTATCACTAACACCACAGCCTGTAGCTAACTCGGACGTGGTTTTCGATGGATCCGCTTCCACAATAGCCTTTAATACTTCATTATCAACTTGGGCCTCAGGCCGTCCACGGGGCTTGTCTACAGGTCGAAATTTCCAGAACGAAAACGTTGGAACCAAAAACGAACTGTGTTTTCTTTTGCAACATGACCGCCATACACATCATTCACCCTTCGAGTCATTTCTGCAGCACTAGTGCCACGGCGGAACTCGGACTCATAAATAATGCGATACTTTAAGTTTTCCATTTTGTAAAATGAGTGACGCAAACAGAAAAAAACAAATAAATGACGGTCATCGAAGCACCGGTTGCATGCATTGGTTAGGAATTTCAAATTCAAATTTGAGGATGAGGAGGAGGTATTTGAGGTCAAAGTGGCCAGTATGACAAAACGCCAATTTCATATGTAAGGACCTAATATTTATAATGCATGTACGGGTAATTTAATAAATAATGTTCTAAGTCCTGTGACCTTTAGTGGAATGCAGACGAATTTGGGTTCCAACCAAGTTGGGTTACTCTTGAACAGTGATGGTATACTCTACTGCTCAGTTTTAATGGTTAATATTTATTTTAAAATAATTGTGAAATTATTTAATCTACACAAAAATTGTATAAGGAGTACTATTTTTTGTGCTTTACCGCAACCACTAACGATGTGTCGCAGTAGTCGTGTCGGAAGCAAAGTTTTTCCAACATAATTATCAAAGAAAACTCTTCCGTAATAAATCTAAAGGTAATAAAATTGGAAGGCTATTGCCGGTCCAAATTAAGATTCCAGCATATTCATTCTCAACATTCTACAGATATGAATTCGTCACTATTTGCAGGTCTCATGTTAGGCATCATTATAGGCCTGCCAATATCGGGATTAATATCCGAGGCCAGACTGGGTTGGGAGCTGGTTTTCTATTCCCAAGCAATGATGACGTTCTCCATGGCTGTTATTTGGGGCCTTCTTACCGCCAGCAGACCAAATAAACATAAGGCTGTTGGTGATTGGGAAAGCGATTTTATTAAAGAAACTTCAAAATTTTATCGTAAGGTATATTTCTGTTCTAGTCGAGATTAAATTTAGTCTAATTCGTTGTAGCCCTAAGTTAGGCACGTGGTGTTTAAACGCACCCGTAATTTGGATGAGTACCTATAGCTCTCCGACCCATAAATATAATGGTTATAGAGCAGATATTGCATTTTTGCCGAATTGCCATTGAAGCAGTTTTCCAGGTTGGATCAGCGGTGTAGACCATTAAAATTTATATTTTTTTACCCCAACTGGAGACCTTAAGATCTGCATTCGAACATTTATGTTGAACGTCATGAAAATATTATTCATTGAAAAATAGTCAACTACGATAAATATTTATCAATCCTATTTTATGAACATTATTCGATTTGTAAGTTATTTTTAGTTTGTATATAATGTATAATGAGACACACATTATAAACTTACAGAAAACTCTAAAGAACCCTTGGCGGCGTGTATTGAGAACGCGACAATTTTGGGCCATCGCCGTCTCCCACGCTGTATCCAACGCCATCTTTATATTCTTTCTCGTCAACATTCCTGCTTATTTGAAGAGTTTTCAACTGCCCTTGTACGAGGTTAGTTTAAATCCCACGCTATGCTTATCTTATCAGAAAAATGGTAAACGGTGTGACTGTTAACTGTTGGATTTTTTTATATCCTGACTTACCTGGACATCACTCATAAGCGATAAGACCGCCCGTTGCTACGTAAATTTATTGTCGAATTATGTGTTTATTAATATAGTCTTACGGAATAATGAAAAATTATACATTATTATCCCCCGACAAAATCTTAAAGTTTTGTCAGTTGATGTCCAAATGGGTAAGAGTAGTAGAGTATGGATAGTTTATCTCTTGCGAGCGAATCAGCGAAAGTATAGATTATGTATGTTACGAAAAAGATATAAATTTAGTTACACGAGAGTACGTAGGCACGCGTGTTATGAATACTGTTTTGTGCGGATTCTACCTCTAAGCTTTGAAAATTGATGGCCGCTATAGCCGCTACGACATATGATTAATTTCAATTACAAACATGTGACCTCGCGTTTTGACCTCATTCCATTTTTTTTAAATTATATTACAGGCAACGTTTCAAGTAATGCTGGCTTTTGCATCGTTATGTCTGGTGTACATTTTAACGGCCCCTTCTTTGGACTGGGCTTATCGCATTGGGATCGTAGACCACTTTTTCGATATCAGATACCTTAGAAAACTTGTCAACGGATTAGGTGAGTTGCTATTTTCGTTCTAAATTTGATTTCGAGCTATTATGTATAATGTTTATCCTTTTTCGTGACCGTCTGCGTAATTGATTAAAGCAATTATGGAAATTTGTTATAAGAAGAGATAATATTCACTAAAATACTGCCTTATTACTGCAATAAATATAAGCCTATGTAACTCAGGAATAATGTAGCATTCTAAGCATGTTGTTTAAGAAGTTCTTAATAAAAACATGAACCATACAATATTTGTATAGATAATAAGTTACAAAATAATTATAATTTACTTTTGAACTGCTTCATTAAATTTGATAAAACGTGGGTAACACTGAAAATGTTTAGAACTGGCCAGTTAGAAACATTGCTAATGAAAACTTTTTTGAATTTCAATTTTAGAACTCTTTGGTAATCTAATGTAGTATATTGTATTCAATTGTCATTTGTTTTTGCGAATTAGCGGCAAATCTAAAACTCTTGTGACACTTTCGGTAAAAAAAAAAGAAAATTTTCGGTCAAGGATTTATTATGAGTTTGATTGTGAGCTTACTCCACAACAAAGCTATGATAGGCTACGATTAGCATTTCTTAATGAAGCCCCATCTCGTGCCACTATTTACATTTTAACGAGTTTAAGCGTGGACGTAGAAATCTCAATGATGAGCCGCGTGAGGTACATTCTTTAACAGCGACTTCTGAAGCAGATAAGAGAGTGACCTATCAGCAGATACGGGCAAGCCTAGGGGCATTGAACTTGACTCATAAGTCAAGTTCAAAAAATAGTACACGAACATTCAGAACGATGCGTCAGGAAACTTTGTACCAGATTCCCCATACTTTAAACGCCGACCAGAAATACCTTCGCATGCAATGGTGTCACAAATGTTAGATAAGTTCAACGGCGGTGACTCAAATGCTGTATTTGACATCGTCACAGGTGATGAAAGCTGGATATATTGCTACGAATCCGAAACCAAAAGTAAATCAGCTCAGTCGGTTTGCTTTCGAGGATCGGCCAACTAAGGTACTTTACCTTAAGTACCTTAATAAGGAAGAAGTCAAGGAAAAAAGATGATTGCCTCATTCTTTGGTCGGAAAGGTCATTTCACAACAGTTGTTATAAAAGATGGAAGGACAGTTACTGCAGACTGGTATATCAATCGCTGTTTGCCTGTTGTCTTGGAAAAAAATCGACAGCAGCGCCCTCGAAGCAGGATCCTCCTTCACAACGACAATGCTTCAGCGCACTCCGCAAAACGGACTGTTGAATTTGACTTTCAAGGCAGGTGTCGAGATATTGAGTTATCCGCCATACAGTCCTGACCTGGTGCCCTGCGATTTCATTTATTCCCAAGAACTACAGATAAAATTCTAGGTATTCGCTTTACGACCCCTGAAGACGCGGTGAAAGAGACCCTTAAAGGAAGAATGAACCCACTGCTTTTCTCAGTCGTTCCATCGAATGCGACGATGTGTAGAGAGGAACGGAGATTACTTCGAAAAACAAAAAAGTATTGGCAATTTTCTACATTAAGCTGTTTTTCATTTTCTAAACATTTCCAGTGTTACCTAGGTATGGTAGATAAGCTTGTCTAAATTATACACAGAGGAAGTCGTTAGCATCAACTACTTACTATAAAAGTACATCATTTTATTTCTACCAAGTAATTGTATGCATAAAATTATCCAGTTAATTAATTATACCTCAGAGTGAGTTGCGGCTATCCGCAGGAGTGTTGATTACACTGAGGGAAAATTTACACGTTTTCATAATAAAGTTTGCACTTTAATGCAAATGCTACAGGCCTGGGTCGCACTACGTTTACGATGAAATGTGTTTTTCATTTATCTCTAATATTCTATATATCTCGCTATAAAAACTTAATTATTTTACTTAGCCATAACCGAATGAATTTTGTGTTTCAACTTGTTAATTAGGTTTAAATTAAGTTTTTTTTTTAATTTGAGCGTTTTAATTCTAAAAAAATAGGAAAAATTATAGTCTGCCAAGGTATTAAATCTAACGGACTATATTTAATTGAATCTACTAAAACTATATTTCAAATACTTAGCTATAAAGAAATTAGTTTCATTATAATTATATAATTTTATTAGACCTTTGAATTTTCCAGGTATGATAGGTTTGGTCACGGGCTTAATACTATTATCAAATTTCATTCCGGGAAATCAATGGACTGTATTTCTTATGATGATTACCTTGAGCTCACTTAGTCTACAGTATTCTGGATTTCTTGTAAGTTAAATTAAATGATTAGCAACTCCGAAAATTAAATTAGTGGCGCTACAATCTTCTAGATTGGGACCTCAGGTTTCTGTATCTGCGTTTTTCATGACATTTGGTTTTTCTAAAGCCCGATTCACACATCAGTGAAGCCACAGTTCCGTCAACGTATCCTCTTAGTTCAGTATCAGTAATATAGAATTGCGTCAGTCATTCCATTCACACACATTACTCAGTTTACGGAGCTTCAGTGAAAACGTGTCCGTCGTCAAGTGACGTGATTATGGCTCTGTTTAATACTACGGATCTAGCAATGATAGCTGTTGCTTTAGACGAAGAGCAGCATCAAAAAAAAATGGGTGCATAAAGCATGGCAATTAAGAGAGACGGAAGGAAAATTCAAAAATAAAAGAAAATACCCAAAACCCTATTTTCACGAACCAATTCTATCAATCGCTCGTCCTCCATTTTGATTTCAATAACATGGCGGCAGTGATCCGACAAAAAATATCGTTGTCAACATTGACACAGAGCACTGCGTCGTCACTGACACTGACAATAGGGGATGCGTTCATAGATAATGTATAAAAGAATATTTCGCACTGTCTGATACTGTGTCGGATCTGTGGCTTCACTGATATGTCTGAATCGGGCTTAGTAGGCTAGTCACGCCGTCACTGTCTACTTCTTGGGTTTACTCTCAGGCATTAGAGTTGCGCGCTAAAACCTACTAGGCCATCACAATATTTATTTTTATAATTAAGAAATTTATAAGTAAGTAGACACATTGGACACTTCCTTATGTTAAAAATCCGTTTTAGAATATATTAGGTTTAAATTTAATTAATTCTTCTTCTTATATTGTCTTAGTAAGGACACATGCAAAAAAAATATATATATTTAAATTATGACTTAAGATATGAAAGTGAAGTTCCATGTATGAGGATATATTTTTTCAGGAAAACCATAAAGATATGAGCCAGAACTTTTCGGGAACATTACTAGTTATGACGAGCACTGTCGCAGGCGTTGTTGGTGCATTTGTGCCATTGATGACTGGGATGATTGTTGTCGATGTAGTAAGTATTTGAATTTAGAACCCGTTTCCGCGCCAATATTTAAATAGCGCGTAATGCTTCTTTTTTGTTTAATAATTTATTTATTTCTCCCATATAACATTTACAACAATAAATAAGATCACAGTTGAGAAGGTATTAGTAGACTGGTTGAGGTTTTAAATAACGTTAAATTTGTTATTGCTATAGTCTGTCTATTTTAAAAATATAATCGTTGATGTTCATAATTCGAAAATTACGATATATAACTTTTATTAACTTCTTTGTTCAGAAATCCTTAAATTATGAATTGTACTTATTATGGAGCTTACAGAAATATTTTACACTAGTCCGAATTATTTAAAATTATCTCAATACGGTAAAAGGTCTTTATAAGAAATAACACCAGTTCTTAAATGGAATATTTAAACGATTTGATAATATTTTTCAAAGACTTTGAAGAAGCACTTATCTGAGACTAAGCTATTTGTAGAAACATCGAGACTGAAATGTTTACAGTTTCGTATTGTGCCTTTGGGCGATGTAGGAGGATGTTCGCTGCTAATTTTCCTCTCCAATGCCTTGGAATTTAAATTAGTATAGCTGGTTGGTCAGTGGCAAAGTATAGAACGTTTTTAAATTTCTAAAGTTTTTTTGCTGTCGGATGGTTCTTATAAATTCTAACGGAAAAAAATAATAAAAAACGCTCCAAAGTCTAAGATATTCGAATTTATATCCGTTACAGGAGTATTTTTTAAAGTAAGGTCCCCTACATCGGCCTATCGGGCACGCAGTCAGTCAGATATATGACCGAGTAGCTAGGTAGCAGAAGAATGTCGAAGTCTCCCCTTTCTTAAAAAAGGACATTATCTACTTAGAGGGTTGGCGTCTCACGCCAGGCCCGGGGCAACTATCTGGAAACATAGTCATGATATTTATGGGCAAGTCGGAGCCCGCTGACCGGCGCCACCCGCGTTACCTCTCGTGCTATTATTATTCAGTGACATGTTTGACAATCTTGCCGCAGAAATTTTCCTAAGCAACATGTCGGATAGCCCATCCCGGGATACCCTCATGCCAGTCTCGAGCTCCAGATCGCACCTGGCCCTTTCAAATGTTGCACAGTCAACAAGGAGTTTATTTACATTAAGTGTCAGTACTTCTATAACACCTTTTGAACTATAAAATGTGAAAGGTTTTGTTTCCAAAGCACTTTGAAATTACTCCGTTATTTCATTACACGTAAAAGCCTTAACTTTTATTAATAATAATCTACCACAAAACTTGGGCGAGGTTGAAATTCCGGCGCTTTGAGTTAAAAAAGCTCTTCATTCCCTAATTAAAATGCTTACGATGAAGTTATAAATTATTTAGAAGTGCGTGAGTTTATAAACTTTTTAATTTTATCTTTCTAAATATAATAAGAGTGAAGGTTAAGTTTCACTTGTTATTTGTTATGAGTGGTATTATGTTTATTTAAAAAAATAAAAGTCTTTAACAAAATTTAAGCATTATAACCTCAGTTTTCGTATTAAAAGGGTCTCAGCTTCATCTCTCTACGACAGTCCGGTTTTCTAACGATGTTTGTACCTTCGCGTATGACTATGTGTTTAATGACATATAAGTAATAAATCCATTGGTACTCAGCAGATATTTAAAGGCAACCTCTCTGGTAATCGACAAATGAAAAGCCGCCGGCGCGGCAAATAATAATAATAGCCAAACATAGATTAGGATAAAAAACCCCCTTCACCGGAGTAGGCGAGGACCTTTACTGCGTTCTTCGCTCACTCCAGTGAATTTCCGTTCTGCCCTGCAAACAATTGACCACCCCGCGACGGCCCAAGCCGAGGTTCGAGTCTCACAGGAGACGTCCTTGCGCTAGCCGTGAGAAAAACGGCCACTCAGACCTACGCTCGCCAAAACAGCCCGAGCTGAGCTCTAAAGGCCCTGAAGGCCAACAGCGTTTTTACAACAAAAAATAAGAATCTTACACTTAACACATGCCTAAGTAGTAAATTCAATTTTTTACAAATATTTTTTTTCCATGTTCTGTCATTAGAACTATTAAAATCGTGATTTCAACTAAAAATATCTCCAATCGTTACTTTGGATGGAACTTACAAGGAAAACCTAATTGTGCCAGCTTAGTTCAAAATTAATTTACCTAATGGCACCTTATCTCCTGTTTGTAACGCGACGGTATTAACTTTCCTTTGTGTTTCAGACGGATCAAACATGTTGGAAAATAATGTACTTTATTTTGTCTGCTCTTGTCATTGTGTCTGGCGTCTTTTACACCGCCTTTGGCGAAAGCGACCGCCAGTTTTGGGATGACGGTCCGAGAATTAAATATGCATACACTAATGGTAATCTAGTGTTATTATTCTTAAATTCTCTAGCTGGTTCAAAAGCCTTAATGATTAGAAAACAAATCCATTAGAAGACGCACTTATCCGTTGTGCTCAATTCCAACGCTGCAATGTTTATAATCTTGATAAAACATATATATTTAATGTAACAGTAGATGAACCTACACTAAATACTTTCGTGTAGTTTCATCTAAAGTTTATGAAAAAATTGTGTGAAAAGTGTTATATTTTTAATATAGTAATAATAATAATCCAGCGGCGTATACAGGATCTGACATATGTCGTAGATTTAAGACCAAAGCTGTATGCCATGGATGCATGTGTTATTTGTGCACTTAAATAAATAATAAATCAATGGCGCTACAACCCTTAGGTCTGGGCCTCAGATTTCTATATCTATTTCATGGTCATTTGTTAATCTAATAGGCAAGTAGGTGATCAGCCTTCCGTGCCTGACGCGGGCCATCGACTTTCTAAGGCAAACCGGTTTCCTCATGATCTGTTCCTTCACCGTTCGGGCTAATGTTAAATGCGCACATAGAAAGACAGTCTATTGGTCCATGCCCAACCGGGGATCGAATCTACGAACTCTGGGATCAGAGTTGCACGCTTAAGCCACGAGGACAACACTGCTCTGCAAGTTTGGATGATAATAAAATTATATTTTTTCAGAGACTACTTTAGAGTTAGATGAATTTGAATCAACGATATGAATATGGGCAAGCGGATAGATGATAGATACCAATTATTTTTTACTTTTAAAAATAAAATAAAGCTAAGGAGATATTTTATTTTATTTCATATAATCATTTAACTAGGTTTTATATTTATAATATAAAGACTTTACACTTTTATACATTTCTAGTATTATATTTTGTAGTATTTGGTATATTTGTGTCACAGACTAGGACATATCAGGAATTTATGATAGATAGGTTCGAAAGTGTTGACGGGAGTGAAGTTCGTGAACAAATATGCGACGACAATTTACATCAAACTTGTACCAACACCTACTTCACTGCGATGACGTCACCCTGAAACTCGCTAACAAAGTTATTCCGACCGCTAAGGATATACTACCACCAGAAAAAGACTACTGAGGTGAGTCTGAATCAGCAGGACGTGAATAACCACACCAACAGCAGGTGCTTCGACGGACCTGGCCGATGTTCCCAATAGAAGGGAAGCGGATAATCGAAGATCCTCTCTTTAGGTTCGAGGAAGAGCAGCACTTTCTTTGCCCCACAAACTCATATTCCTACATAAACGATTAATGAAAGATTTATTTATTTATTTATTTCCTATTTTTACAGTAACTTAATACTAATGCAATATAAAATTAAACTAAAAACATAATTTAAACATAACATGTGAAAACTAAAAATCTAAACCACTTTATAACTAATTATAAATAATGCAATTCTTGTGAATTCAGCCAGTGTGCAAATAAAAACATCTGTCTCACAAGCAATAACATTTAGGGTGCGCAAGACACGCGTAAATGGTGCTTCTCTAAGTAAGTTCGTACGCGAAATACCATAGGCACTGCCAGCAATTGCGATCGCTTACCACGCCGAGAGTGATTATTTGGCACACGCAGCCTCAGTCTCTCCAACATTTCCGCATTATATATTTTGCCTCGAAGGACCTTAAAAAAATATAATGTGATAGTAAGGTCCCTCCTTACCTCTAACTTGTTGTATCCCACCATACCCAAGACAAACAAAGTTGGATACATAAATGGGTAACGTGGGTACACTCCATACAACCTCATGTAAATGTTGATTGATAAATTGATAAATCTAACGGGCCGCGAATTTTTTTCTAATTTTCGATGACAGTTGAAAATGAAATATACTCCATAGTAATCCCAACCCACACATAGTATCAAACACTAATAAGTAGAATGTAAACGGCGATCCAGACAAATTGGTAATTCAGCCCCGTATTTAGAATGTGAATTCTCCGCGATTATTCAGTCTAGGTCTGAAGATAAACCTTTGTAATGGTACCTCAATTTATCAATGTTTCATAACAGTGTCGGTTTATGGTATTTAAAATTTTTATATTAAATATAAGTTGAAATGAAGAAGCATGGTGACCTACTTGCCTATATATAAGCTTTGAAATATTTTATAAAACAATGAAATGCGGTTATGTTATCAATTAATGCTAACAGTAGGATTATTGGCGTTATTTTAAAGTAATCTTTAAAAATATCTGACCATATAAATCTAAATAGACAATACATTTTTAAAGGAAATTTTCGATGGTACTTTCCTCTATGACGCAGAATTGCTATACCTTCGTATACAGATAATAGAGTAACAATAACCGCGTCAGTCTCTTAAAAATGAAGACCTAAATTAATTTTAACAAAAGATGTAAAAACATGTTTAATTTATCCATATAATAAAGTAATAATTCATCTACTACTGTGCCTAAAAACCCCCCTTTTAAACCCAGGGTTGTGTCCTGTTGTGCACAGTTAATCATCCAAATCACTAACATCGAGACTGAACAGTAAGTATGACTACCGTATTTGTAAAGCGGATTTTTATTTCATTGAATGATTCCGGGCCAAAATTATCAACGGTTCTAGTACTGGACTTATTAATGCTTAAAACTAGATGATCAAATCCACGTAGGTAAAACGTTGTAAAAAATGACTTTTCAGTTAGGACCTAAAGCTAATATAATTCTAACACTTGGAAGCCTAAAATCTTTGTAATATATCTCTGGTAATCTTGTAGGTCAATATTTTGTTAGCTTATCCTTAAGTCTTGATAAACGTGCTCTGGACAACCCTCATAAATCTAGTGGGAACGAGGTATCAAAGAAAAATTGGTTGGCTTAGGTCAAAGAGGCAGGTAACTTAATATAACGTAATGTTTCTGAGGAAATATTCAAATAGAACTTAAAATTTCTTTTTTTAACGTAGTCCTCGCGTAAAACAAAGATCGTATTATGAAGATATTTATTTTTTTATACATACCTATAGATAGACTACAAAAACCTGTACTTTTCTCCAATAACCCATTATTTGGACGTATAATCTGGGCATATTCAAAATTCGAGCGTACTCCACCCTCAAAGGCCGGCAACGCACCCACTAAAAATGGGTGTCTATCGGCTGCGATATAAGTTAAATTGCTAAGTCCGTCAGGTTTGCATCATCAAACATCTGGAAATTTTAGCCCCATAATTCATTAAAAAATAAATTGGCACACTCTCACTTTAGTAGAAATAGAAATAAAGATTATTATTATTATATTATTATAGTACTCTTTCGTCTCATTTCCTCAATCTGTGTTAACGCTGAGGTGAAAAGTGATAGATGACTAATTATATTAATTAGACCAATTTATCTTTTATAATTTCCCATATTCTGTTAACTTGTAATAATCATATTGACGCTCAATTCAAACATTAAGCTAAGAGTTTTTCTACAGTTAATATTAGTTATTTTTATAAAATAAACAAAATTTATTTTTCGATATAACCGCTGAAAGCTATAGCAACACTGTTTCATTACGAAAACAATTGTGTTCATTACAAACAAGTGTAAAATTTTCGTGCAAAAATGAAAAGAGAACCAATGAACAAATTGTTCCGACACGGAATAAAAGGGTATGTTTTAATAAAAACAGGGTCTGTAATTGAGCGGATATTTGCAATACTGTCTGGAAATATTTATATTAAAACGTATATTTGCGAACGAATTGCTGATTTATATGTACCTAATTTATTTATGAAATAAATATGATATTAAATTGCCGCAGGTTGATAATTTTTAAGATAATTAGGTGATCAACCTTTTTGTATCATACATTGTTATGGTGAGTAAACTTATTAAACTTGACAAATGACAGTTATATTTAGCAGTCTCGGCTCACAAATTTACCCTAGTTTTGACGTAAGACATGCCGTATTCTCACGCTGTTTGCATAAAGAATTAAAAATCTATTATCGGTGATTATTTAAAAAAAAACTCGTAGCTCGTAGTTCTATTTGCTTTTAACCCTGCCACATTCATCTCTCTCTTATCCTGACGAACCCTTACGAATAGTTCGTAAAATTGAGGTTTTTGCATAAAAACTTCGGCAGCACTCAGTGGCCTATTGTAGTAACTAGAAATTGTACAGCAAATTAATGCGATTTTGTTATGGATAAATTTTATTATTATTTAGTTCTTAAAAACTGACTTTATCATATTGATGTAAGGAATTTATGAGTAGGTGCCAAGGCTATTGCTTTAGACAGTATAATAGGACTCGTTTAGTGTCTATAGAGAAGTCTATATAGAAACGTTAAAGTACAAATTAGAATAATTTTACATCCTTGTAACTGTACACATGGTGCAGTTACGAAGGCAAAACCGCAAGCAAAAGTTAGTTCGACCAGCTGCTGTGGTGTCCAGTTGCATTTAATTTTATTTCGTCTAAACTTAATTTTCAACTTAAACAAAGTTGAAAGTTGATCTACGCATATATTTACATATACGTTATATTTAATATAATATATAAGTAAATTATATTATAACTCAGTTAGATTTACTAAGCAATGTTGCTTGTCCACAATTAGGAGCGTTTAAACTTTTTTTTTGCATATCATAACTGCTTTCACAGCAGTTCCTTCGGGTTTTGTTTCGACGAGTTTCCAAACCTGCAATACATTAATAGATTTTGTAGACTAAGGAAGGTGTTGATTTTCTTCCGATTAAAAACGAGAATCCTAGAGAAGTTGTAATATATCTTTAACGGCTTTAATAACTTACCGCGTTTCAAATGTCGCTACAGTTTTTCAGTTTATCAGTCTATCTACAGTTTATCAGAATATCATTGGCATTCATGCCCATTCATTCATTCATTCATTCTGTGTTTCTAACATCGGTTTATAATAATATAAGAGGTACTTCAGTGCAATATAATAACCGTTTTAAGGACACTTATTTTATTATGTATGTATGATTTTAAACATAAAGCCAAATCGCGCACGCAGTTTCTATATATAATATATATATATACATATACATATGTCCGTAGTGCTGATTTCACCAGAGGTCAATTACAAATCTCTACATTCAAGTTGAGATTGCTATTGCTATTGGGAGTTCTGAAATACCGACGGTAACTAGAAATTCGGTGTCACTGATTTGGATATTTAATTTACTATGTTGAATGTATTAGGCAACTGACATGGAATTGTATTATAGGAAAGTTGTATAGTGGAACTATCAGGAAATTTGCCAATAAAGAGAAATTCATTGAACCCAAGAAATAATTCCAAGATATACTTCTAAGGAATCCTCATTGGGCCGTCAGTTATTGGGTCGAAGTTAGAATTGTACAAATGGTTTAATATACCAAGATATTGGCTTTGATGTTTTAATTATAACCAACCATCGACACTACGTCGAGATCAGGAATGAAGCTCAAATACATGGAAAGGTTCTATTAATTGCGCTTATAAACATTTTTACGATGGTTATTCGAATTTTAACACACATTTAAAATCTATCTACATTTTGTGTTTGAAGTTCCGAAACCCAATGCATATCTACTTTTATGTGTCAGTTTTAATGATAAAACTAACTATTGCTCCCAATTACTTAAATAGTCTGTAATATGTATTAATGTACTTACCCATTTAAGGTCTTCAAACAAAACCATTTAATTTAAAGCTCAAGCCATCGAAAGTTAGTAACAAGTGCCTATGTCTCAGAAGCCTCACAAACTAACAAAATTTAATCAAAACCGACTTTGTGAGAGCCCCTCGACATCTAACTTATTTCTAATGAAGCTCTGTATAAGTTGAGCTACGAAGCTGAT
Source organism: Pieris brassicae (assembly GCF_905147105.1). Classification (NCBI taxonomy): domain Eukaryota; kingdom Metazoa; phylum Arthropoda; class Insecta; order Lepidoptera; family Pieridae; genus Pieris; species Pieris brassicae. The sequence goes on from NC_059669.1 coordinate 5,890,920, forward strand.
AAATGCCCTTGTTCGGTGGACTACACATATGCTTGGTTATCATTTCCGTTATTTTTCATAACATAGGAGTAATAATTTCAAGTTCTTAGAATATATAATGACTACATAACTAGAGCAGTACATTGAATGAATCTCCGTTTCGAAACAATATTTTACATCTCAAATTTCTGTATTTGTTTTATGATATTTTTTTTCTAATAGTCTTCTGTGCTGGACACCGTCGACTTTTTCTAAGGTTTCCGTTGTCGTACGGTTAGAGACTACTTCTGAGGTTTGTTTGTAGTCGCTAAAGCCTAGTGGCTTTTTAACACTGCTCCTTTTCCAGATATGTAGCTTACATTATTATAAATTTTAGAATACTTAGTCCTAGTTTAATTCAGAATATCATATACAGCTTTTTTTAATGGAATAAATTTGTTCCGTTTCCCGAAAGGGCCTTACAGCCCAGCTCGTGCTATGTTAACTCGGCCGGAATGGGCGCTTATACAGATGAGAAGCGGAGCTGGTATTTAATTGTATTAAGTATACGTAACAGTGTAGGTAACAGGTATGGTGAGTATCACGTGTGAATTTGATATCTAACGATCCAAATAAAGTAAGCGAGCAGGTAGTTATAAAATAAAAATATGTTTATTTTTTTATTAGTGCATAAGTAAAAGATAAATTTTTTTTCAATAGCAATAACAATACAAATTTAACTTCTTACAACAAAGTTTTTACAATACCAAACCGCATTACGCAAGCGTAACGAGCCTCAGTGCTTGAGCAAGTACGTGGGTGGACGGTTACTAATTAACATCCTTCGACCTGGGTCTTCTTTTACTTTATGTTTTCTTCTTTTTTAAGTTATTCTAATGTAAATGAAGTCTTATTATTACTTTTGTTGTCATTATATCAACGGCAACGAATAAAATATTAAAAGCTCTTGACTTTATCTTGACGTAACAGCAATTACATAAAATAATTGTAATTCATTTATTCACATTTGTTGAATTTAATGTGTTTAAACACATTTGAATTTGGAAACTGTCATTTTTTTATGATTGTTCATTGAGCTTCTCATTTTGGCGCTAATACATTGTATAAATAATATACATGTTCCAAATTCAAAATTATTAAAACGCTAAAAAAGAAAAGATTTTATGTAACAGTATTTATGGCCAGACTAGATATTCACTTTTGCCATCTTATGGGAAGGGAATCAATAAAATCTTTGAAGGCGGTTTGACGGCCCCACCATTTATCCAAATTTCGAAAAGAAATGGTAATCTGTTGGAGCGAGGTCTAGGGAGTACGTTGGATGTCGTAGACATTCAAATTGAAGCTCCTCTAATTTGGTAGCAACTGTTGTGCAGTGGCTTTGAGCGATTAACCAGCCTTGGTTGATTAGTAGCTAGCTTTTCCATCATGGTTTGCAGTGGCTGAAAATAGACATTTGCCATAATCGTCTGACCAGATTTCATAAAGTTATAGTGAACGACCCCGGCACTAGTTCACCAAACGCTCACAAGTAACGTTTTCGGAGTCAAGTTTCGCTGGGGCACGATTTGGCTAGGTTGGCTGCGTACAGCCATTGCAATCAGCGCATTCACTTTCCATAGAAGGTAATCATTTGATTTAAAACCCCTTCATTATTGTACCGGTTGAGTACTGTAACAGTCGACGCGCTTTTGTCGATTCCTTCACTCAATTTGTGAGGTAGGTACCACCTTTCAAGTTTTTTCACTTTCCCAGTTTTATCACTGACACTGCAGCCTGCAGCTAACTCAGACGTAGTTAACGATACATCCACAATGGCCTTCAGTTCATTGTGAACAACTATGGTCTCCGTCCGATCTGCAGGTTGAAATTTCCAGAACAAAAATGTTGGAACCAAAAACGCACTGTGTTTTTCTTTTGTGACACCGCCACTATTGTTAGCTTCTAATATTTATTTAATTAAATTCTGAACATTTTTATGAAAAATATTCTTAAGAATCTTGCTACAAGTGGGCATGTGCATAGTTATTCATTTGACTCGTTCGGTTGTTTACGAATTGTTATGAATGCTCGAAGTGGGATGGTCGAGTCGGAGGCGGGAGTTGTGATTATAAAAGAGGTTGTGACACATGCGCTCGGGCTTTTTTTCTTTGTACCAGTTTGAAGTTATAGAGTTCACGTAAAATCAGTCAAGTAAATTATAGTGAATTAAGTCATCATTGAAGTGTTTAATTTCCTACCCTAAGAACTAGATCAATTACCACTAACAAGTCAGAAGAGCGGGATGTCATATCCTTGGTGTATAGGACCTAAAAGTCGGCACAGAAGGGTAATCACTTACTTGTCTACTAAGAAAAACTTAAGATACATATACAGTCCAGATAAAGTAAGACTTGAGCCTGGTTTAAGCCGAGGCAACAACGTGTGATAGTGCTGCATACTACACATTGTGGCATGCAGCACCTTGTGGCATGTTACAAATAGAAAGCATTTGCGGAATATGTGGCATATGGCAGCCTATTTTACTCCGAGGCAACATCGTGCCTGGATATTTGAACGAAAACAGATTGACTTTCATCATCGCTATATATATATCTCGGCTCATGTTGAATAGCCAGTTCTACTGTTGTTGGCTCTGATACCAGTATTGTAGGTTGATTACCATATGGAAACTGAATATTAGTATTAAAATCAATATCTGGTGTCAATAGTGTTCTTGGTATTGATGATATTCATGCCTCATGTGTTTTAAATATTACATTATTAATCATATGTTTGACATATATCTGAGATTTAGCTGAAAGCTTTCTGAGTTCATTGCCAACATGTTCTCCATATGTACTGCAATGAACCCTTTTTATAGAACTTTTCATAACGTTGTATCCTTCTTCAGCCCTTCTTCCATTTTCTGTTTGAGATACTGTTTTTAAAGACTTTTTTTGTTGACGAGGGAGTGCTCGGTGGCTGCATGTAGTGCTAGGTGGCATATCTGCTTCAATTTTTTTAGATAAATTTCCTCGTAGACTCGTAAATGGATGCTGTGTTGTCATGCCGCACGGTTCTTGAGCGACATTTTAAACTATATAGCATGCGGCCTTGTGGCATGCTGCAATGCCGCAATGCCGCAATGCCGCACAGTGTTGCCCAGGTGTAATATAGACTTTAGAGGTTGAAGTGCGACTGTTTTATTTAGTGGACATATTATGATTACTATTCTATTAACTATTTTCTCGTCTATTTTATTAATCAGTTATATTTATAGAGAAGTAGTTTTGTATGGCTAACTGCTGTATAAAACGGAATAATTATTGTTACAGAATCAAACTCATGCACACACAGGATGCGTTATGTTAAACATGCGACAAATGTTCGTGTAAGATAAACATGTGTATTCTATAAGGCTAATATTAGTTTTAACTAAGGCTAGAGAAATATGAATAAAAAAATATTTAATAGTTCTGTTATCACTAAACAAACATTTTAAACATTTTACGTAATTTTACTTTTAAACGGAGTAATATTTTCGGAGTTATATTGTACAGTCGAGTTTGGGAATAATAACTCAGTCAAAAAAAGAGTCATCTGGTTTTAATGGGCTTTACCATGAAGTTTTAGCTGAGATAAAAAGTAACTTAAAACTGAAATATGAAACACATGTTAGATGAATTAATGGACTAAGATAACACAAACTAATATTTGTTGTTTCCGAGGTCGCTATTACCTGTTATTCTGTATTGGATTATATCTCCTATAACTCTAGTAAAAACACAGTTTCGACAACTCTTTCCAAATCTCTGCTATAATGCTCTAAAACACAGCTCTTTTCTATTTAAGTAAAAATCACTTCTTCATTTAACACAACGTTAATAAGAAAATGAATTAAAATAAAATGCTTTATAATTTTGATTAATACTTCATTAACTGCCAATACTCAAATAAAGAGTGTAGAACGGTGGAGAAGAACTGTAAATAAGCGGTCTTTTAAATTGCAAAAGCTTTTAGGAAAAGTAAAGCAGTGCATCATGCTTCTCGTCGCCTCTTTAAGCAATTTTTGTAATAATAAACATGAACCTAATAAACATAAACTTTAGCTACCTCCCGCTACATTATCCTGAAATATCCTATTTACCTTATTTCTCCTATCTTAGCTTACCCTGTAATTATCCAAATCTATAAAATTTTCCGTATATGTATTTTATGATATATCGTTTATTAAAACCTTAACATTCAAATATACAATATTTAAAAAAATCTTAACCTACATAGTAATAAAAAAATAAAAAGAAAGTTAAAACAAATTTAAAAAGTTTGGTCCCTGTTGTAGTGTACTTTTAAACATTTACTCGCTATATTGCGATAATTCGTTTAGCGAGAAAAGCACCAGCTCTGGGGTCATTGGTACTATCTACCAGAAGCTAACAGCCTTTTAGTAACATATTATTAGTTTATGGTATCTTCACTTTTTTCTCCTTCTCTGTTATTGTTCTTTTAACAAGTTACCTGAAAGAGGCCATTTATATTTGTTAGTTCAGTATTTTTTTTAAAGTAAACTATAAATACATAAATCGAAATATTTTGCAAGTCGTTATAAACGAACTTAAAACTATAACCAAATACTTCTTAATGATTGTGTTGTAAAGAGTGTGTGTATAGAATGAATAAATTGATTTCCAAAATATTTTTAAAATGAATGCAATGTCTGTTTAAAGCCGAGACAGGCCGCTCAATATTATTATGATAACTAAACATTTCGGATCTAATACGGAGCTTAAACGAACAATGCCACATATTCAATGAATGATTTTATCCTAAGATACCTATGATATTAGGGCTGTCGCTATGCGTTTATTTTTATCAAACCATTATAACGTTTACTTCATATGGACACATAAAAACATTAAACCCTAAATAGGGAACTTCAAACAGCGATGCATGGTTCATCTTCATTATTCAAATTCATCGGATGATGCCATAATAGGATCATTATGGCAGCTATAATTAATTAACAAATAAGTGTCGTGAAATGACACTTCACTTCAAGCACAAGATCGCAACGAACATTTTTCTTCTTCCGTAACATTGTTATCAAGAACAAACAGTATTGAGTTCAAAAAATATTGTATTAGTTTATAGTGTTAAACTGCATTAGTCGTAAGCGTATTAAACTAAGTATATTTGTGGTTTCCCGGATTAATAAATCATTAATTTGTAAATGGAAGAACTTGACAACCCTATTAATAATTCTATGTTTGAATTACTGTTTGCATTTGTAAATTAATTTGTATTCAAATTGACTACCAAATTAAAATGATTCTTGTGGTACTATCGTATTGAAGGAATTATTGAGTACGATATTGAATACAATACAATTTTTTTTTCAATAGTCTTATCATTATAGGTAAGGTGCGCTTCCATACAAACTACCCGCCGGGCTAGTCATTTGGATTTTCCTTTTTTTATGACTGAGGTGCAATGCATCTGCGCGTCGCTTACCCCCGAAAGTAGCAGGGGTAAGTGGGAATTGGCCCACACCAGAATCTCTGCTTAAGAGAACGAGTGAAGACTTCAGAGACTGGGTGAGTAATACCCACTAAAATCACCTCTGGAACTATGGAATTATAGCGCAATTTTAAATAGATTTTCTAATACTGTAAAGAGTGTTTAAAAACTCCTATACACATTTAGTCCCAATACTGAGGATTTTAAGTGCCACGCAAGCACAAGCGCTGCACACAAACAAACATAAACACATTTTAAGTAATCAGTAAAACAATTAGGAAATATCTACAACCTTTTTTATACATTATGCAATTTGTAAGCTCAAATAAATAAACCATTACATCTCTCAATAAATCCTGCATCAGGCACAGAACTCAGTAACGGTTCTGGCTGTTAATTATAAATGATATACTTAAGCTTAAATCAACACACGAAATGGGTATCCTGTATTTTCTCGAAGTGGATATTACGTCAGATATAATTATGAGAATTATTTAATCTGTCGAAACGTAAATTCGCTTCGAATCCAGTAATGAAGCCAGTAATGACAAAAATATATAATAACTGTAACAATGATAATAATAATTCTATTACAATTAATGAAATTCAGTAATAATCTTAGTAGTAAGGTAAAATAAAATAATTGTATTATTTTGTATTCATGTATTTGATAATAAAAGCCTTTTGTTAAACTTTATCTAATTTAACTTTATTTAACCAATCTCTGTAAAGTTGCATATAGTAGATCATTTTCCGAAAAATAAGGTCATAAAGACGTTTCACTTCTTACGTGTGTTCACTAGTACACGCACACATTTTTTTACGGTCGGTACGAATGAGTTACTAATTCCAGAAAGAAGCTTTGTTATATGCCGGATACTACAAGATATACCACAGGATGTTATATTATCCGGAATTCATATATTATTAGCTATTAGCTAATTGGGTGCCACTCAGTGAGCTCTGGAATCTAACTATGTTGATACAGGTAGTCTTCATTGTAAATGTTAATGCAGGGAAAAGCTCTCCTAATGGCTGTAATCCCTTACGTTGACCGAGTGCGTATATTTGTATATATAAGATGTGTTATATATATATATATATCATATTGGTGATAATATTATGCACACGGTAGATAGATACATTGATGCATATCTAATATTGAAGGAAAACAATATATTATATTTAATATTGCTAGTATTTTGGCCAATAATGTTAATTTGATACATACATGCTTTATTGACCCAACTAATGTAGCATACAACAACAAATTAAGTACTAAGTTGAATAACCAAATAGAAATTTGTAAAAGTAACAATTACAGCTTAAGGATTAGGTACTGTAAGTGTGTAGTAGTTTTTTTGTTTACAGACGCTTTGGCTGTCCTTGGACCTTCTTGACAGTATGGTAAGCTCTGTCCTTCTAACCATATTTAAGACGACCCGAAATGATCATTAAATCATTATGAAAACAGAAAAAATACGTTATTAGTAATCTAAATTCAATATTGACATACCGTATGCGGACAAATTTTGTATATATCTACGAACATTCTTGTTAATCCACGGCTCTGTCATCGAATTTGCCTACGTTACATGTACCTATAAATTCGAGCTCAATACAGGTTACAAAATTTTGTGCGCACAACGTACAAGTAGTACGGTAAAAATATATAATTTTTATGCCAGCTAAAGTACCGTGGAAAGCAATTTTCACTTCAACGCACGTTTTGAGTGCAATCATAACTCATGTCTGGATTGCTGTAGCCTTCACTTTCTTTATGCAAGTGCCGACCATGTATATTCAAAGTTAATGTACTTAAGGAGTATTCCTCTAAGTACTAATTTTAATTAGATCATCATTACCAACGCCTCTTATTATCCAACTTTTTATTAATTTTGGGTAGAAAACTTTATCATGATTTTTAAGTTTTACCTTTAAGGTTATATTTTATATCGGCAACTCATCTAGCATTTCACAATTTTGTGCATTTATCAATCACTCGATGTAGGCAATTCATATTCTTAAAATCGTAAGGTAGTAATTATACATATAATTTTAATTATTAAGAGTATTTGGTATAAAACATGAGATGTATTTATTTGCATAACTTATTTAGTAAAAATAAGTTATTAATTAATCAGTGTCCTCACATCTCCGCTCTATGTATCGGTTGTTATCTTGTGCATATTCTTTGAACATTTCTTCTAAGTTCTCTGATAAAGGACTGTAGGAAAGGTAAGTAAACTAGGTAACTCAATAGTTAATAAATAAAAATCCCAGACTGATGGGCGTTTTGGAGTTAGTTGAATAACTGTCTACCTAAGATTAACGTCTTCGGCCGTTTGAAGTTTTAATGAATGATCGTTAACAATGGGCGGTGTAATGTGCCGCACATTTAAACTATAGTCATTATGCACATGCTAGATGGATGATGAAAATACTGCTGGTTTATCATAATAGCTTAGTAGTAAGATTAAGAAAAAATTTAGATTAAATTACGAATTTCCTATTCGTATTTTTTTCTTAATCCTACAACTTACAGCTAATAAGCATTTAAGTGTAAACTTTATCAAACGTTGACACAGGAACCCAAGCCTCCAAGTTAAAAGCATTACATAAGAATTATGTAACAATAAAGAGATTAAGTAAGACATTCAATGCCAAATTGTATTCACTTTATCCCAAAAAATAAACTCCCTAAACGGTCCAACTTCCCTAGTGAGTGAGAGAAATTCTGTTTTAAGACGCAGAATATTCGCCTTTGTGTTTCGTGAGCAGTGTTGGCCTAGTGGCTTCAGCGTGCGACTCTCATCCCTGAGGTCGTAACTTCGATCCCCTGCTGTGCACCAATGGATTTTCTTTCTATGTGCGCATTTTACAATAGGTCGAACGGTGATGGAAAACATCATGAGGAAACCGGCTTGCCTTAGAAACAAAAAGTCGACGGCGTGCGTCAGGCACAGAAGGCTTATCACCTACTTGCCTATTCGATTAACAAATGATCATGAAACAGATGCAGAAATCTGTATCCTCTATCCTCTCTCCCTGTATCCTCAGTTCATCTGCAGCTCTAGGTAGTGGTCATGTGAGAGCGTGGCTGCAGCAGGTCACAGCGTGGATGATTCGGACTGGCTGGCGTTCCGCTAAAAACCGAGCTCGGAAGGGCTCGGAACTCGAGTTGGAAGCTCTAAAGTGGCAGCCCCACTATAAGACTAGGGCACAGCGGGTTGCTTGCCTGAAAAAAGAACAACGATTCAAGGAACCTAAACAGTGAGAAACCGGACCGATCTTTTACCGACGACCTTTGGTATTTAATCACGGACGCGAATTGCTTTTTGGAAAAAAAATACCGATATTCAATAAATGAAGTATATACTACTACTACGCAAGCTGTGTAAAATAGAAGTAGATTACTTAGAAAAGCGAAATTTCTTTTGTAAGAACTATCTACGTATAAATGATGTCCTCATTAAAGCATAAATTTTATTGGAACATAAATAACATTAAATTAAACGTGCCATACAATAACTTGTATTGTGTAAAATGATAACATTATTCACTTTATACAATATTAAGGAAATTATATCAGCTTATGTGTTCATTGATAATTTTATTTGACTAGTTATAAAGATGAATTGGCACAGATGCGGAAATTTTTATTAAAACTTTAATAGTAGCTAGTTATATTATATTTAAAACAATGAGAATAATTTTAATTTTGAAAAAATATTTTTATTTCTAATTGTATTCTTTTATATAACAAAAAATATAACGAACTACTTCTTCATGACTGGTTTAGCTGTTAACAACTTAAATCCTGTGTCCTCGGGAAATAAGTTCCCGGTCCATTTCCTTTCACGCCTTGTAGGAAACTACTATTTAAATATAAAACTGTGTTTAAATCAAAAAGTAACCAAATACACCTTTTAAGTTTACGCACAACCGACCAAATGGGCGGTTAAGTGCGAAAACTGAGTCCACAATACTTTATTTCTTTTACGACTACCTAGTTGCTGTTCTGGTGTTGGTTTTCATCCATATATTATTTTTTATTACATGTGTGGATCTACATTATCTACTCTTTGACACTGTCTCGATCTAAAGAGCACATCTTAAATAATAGCATAAGTATCAGACATTAAATAACAGTGACATAGCGAGAATTCGATATAACTATTTATACATACAACGATGACGCTCGAGGAGTATAAAATAGTGCCTACAAAAGAGGTACTGGAAAATGGTCCAGGTACGTGTTCATTTCCCTATATTTAATTTTAAAGACTAAACCAAAGGAATTCAATTCTCAATAATCTTTTTATGCTTTACCAATAAACAGTATTCGTGAGTAGTAACAAGAGTCACTTAGAAGTCCATAACTCTAAGGATAGGATTCAGGGCTTAGTGCTAAGTAGAAAACTGCTGTGTAGAAAAAACAATTCAATTATTGTCTTATGTAATTGATTCTTTTTCCCATTTGATTTGTACAGAAATAAATTTATTAGAGAGTAATTTCATATTATACAAAAAAAAGGAGTCTAAATAACAGTATTTTTTAATTAACAGTAGAAGTAAGTAATACTACAAGTAAGAAGACATTGTTTGATATACCTATAGGGCTACTTGGTAAAGCTGATACCAATCAAATGATTATTTCAACTATCTGGTACTTTATACGAAAGTCATATTCCAATAGTTTTGACGGCATCTTACGTTGAAACCTATTTGAGATGCATTCTCATAATTACATATTTAGCTCTGACGTCGTTTATTGAAATAACGTGGTACGAAGACGTAATATTGTAATCAGAATTATTAACGTAGTTATGGGGTAAATCTGCTAAACTACATCGATTGTTATCACATTAAATAATAAATAAATTATTTTTATAAAACATTCTAGCTTTACCGTAATATGTGATAAGTGATTTTCAGAACATAAAAAAACAAATGTTAAAAATTTCCTCTATTAATTAAAATTTTAAGATTGTAAACCTTTCTTCGCGAGAATAAATAAAATACAAATCCGTTTATAACATGTGTCTGTATTCCTTTTGGCATAGATCTCCCCAGCTCTCTCCAATGAGCCCTATATTTGGCAACATTATTCCAGTATAGCCTCAAGTTTAGGCTTATGTCATCCTGCATCGGGGTATAAGCGTCCCTATTTTTGGTCCCACAGAGTTATCCGTTTGTTCCATTTATCAATGATTTGCATCTCAGCACGTGACCTATCCATCTTCAAGTAGGCGATACGAGCTAGTATATCTGTAACTTTTGATTTTATTTTAATATCAAAGTTTTTGACTTTGTAACTTAAGCTTATTCCAAGCATACTCCTTTCCACTGATCTTTGACACTTCGCAAGTGTGTGACTGTCTGTCAGTCACCAAGTTTTATAACTATACTTTATGCAGAAAAACTACAAAAAAGTGTATGTACATTTTATGCGGTCCACGAGTTAGCATTCTGTTTTGCCAATTTCTTCAATCCCAAAGAATATAAGTTTATTTTTGCGCTATTCTTTTTCGATTCATTCTAGTTAGTTCAATTATTTTGGATTTAAGTATCTTGTTTTCATCAATGTTTTAATTTTCTTATCTTGTGCCTTGATGTCGTTTTGGGTTCCTGTGACTGTTTTAATCATCGTTTGTTGGTTTAACTTTTCCTTGAGCTTTAACTTTCGCTTTGTTAACGATACAATAGATCGGGACTGTATCTTTTGATATGTTGGTCTAACAATCTGGTTTTATAATTGTTTTATTTGAGCCGTTTTTTTAATACAGGAAAATAATACATTTTATAGAGATCACTTGCCGTACATGTTGTCAATTTATTATAAATAATTCCATACAAATACTTTTTTTATTACAGAAAAGAAATCGGTCCCACCCGTGTATGGTTATGGAGTGCGACATGTTCAAGCTTTCTTTATCTTTGTCACATACGCACTGGCCTACCTTGCGCGTGCTCATTTGGGTGTCACTGTAGTAGCAATGACCGATGAAATTAGGAACATTAAAGAAAATACTACTATAGCAAATGGAACGGATTTCACTTTTAACAGTGCATTAAATAGCAGCGTAACTGAGGAGAGTGTATGGAATATTTATAGAGTAAGTGGTTTACTCCTTATTCATAAAAAATCAAACATTCTTTTATATGCGTTTTTGTATAATGTTCTAGTAAAAGCACTCACAGACACATTACCACTTTAATCGGCCTCAGGTTTCATTTGTTGTTTTGTTCTATTTTTTAATAAAACACATGATGTCGATTTTTGATCTGAAACATGCCAGTTTCCTTAAGATGTTTATTGCATGAGCCAATGGTTAAATCTATAGGTGCATAGGTTAAAGTAAATTGCTCGACTTCAGGGTTAAGTGTAGAAAGCTGATCTGCCTACAACATGAAAATAATGCATCACAAAGAGAAGAATACATTAGTTAAAACAATGTTGTTAATTATTTAATTAAACTAATTTAATATTTTTTAATTGTGACATGTCTTAAATAATAGTATAATAACGTTTTCATTACAAGTATGTCGTCTATGTTGAGGAACATTATGATGAATGTTGCATAGTTATGCGCCTTGTAATCTTCTCTCTAAATTAATTTGTAAGCCATAGTTATGCAAACTCTACATTAGTGCATTTCCATACTAATACAAATACTGAGTTAACGTAACAATACACATTGCATTCACATATTAACAATGGCTAGCAAATAATAGCGGTGGGTTATGTGAGACTTCCGACCAAAACTCGTTCTACTCGAAACACGGTATCAGCCAATTTTTTTATTTTTCATTTCTGGCTGTTTTGCAAAAACCTTCCATCAGACGTCGTCATTTGCACCAAGGATCGCCGTTACGTCACACTTTTAGTACATCAATTTATGTTAACAAACATAATAGTGATACCTAAGTATTATCTATTTCTATACATTACCTACATAAAATAAAATAAATACAAAAAGATTACCTAATAAAGTATATTATACGGCATACGTTAATTATAGATTAGTAATTTTGAAATACCTTTGGTGTCGTATTAATGAAATTCTAATTTGATACCAAATTAAAATTATTATTGTTCTCATTCCTGTCGTTAGTGAATTAAGTAGTATAGAAATTGTCATCTTAAATAAATACTTCAGAATTTTCTGTTGTCCTAATAAATATGTTTACCAAATATTCTTCTGGCTTCCATAACTGTACTGCTCATATTACAGACGTACCAATGGCCAAAATCGACGCAGGAAATGGTGCTGTCTTCATTTTTCTTGGGCTATGCCGTTATGACATTTGCAAGTGGGATAATTTGTCAGAAATGGGGTGGTAAGATACCACTACAAATTGCTATGTTTGTTAATGGAATATTATCGATACTATCGCCATGGATTGTTGCTTGGGTAAGTAAATTTTGAATTGTTGATTTAATTTAAAAAAAAATGTACTCAGTAGGTTAATTCGTAAACTATAAGACTATCATTCTTTTGTCGAAAATTTAATCTATTGGGAATTACGCTCAGATGATCTAATTTATTAACGACGTAAATTGCATCGCTGATGTGTACACCTGTACCTGTACTAAAAGTTTTTTACTGTATTGAACCCTAACATAATAAAAATAAGGAAATTAATGGTGCTACAACTTTCTTAGGTCTGGGCCTCAGATTTCTGTATCTGTTTCATGATCTTTTGTTAATATTATCTTCATCCTTCGTGCGAATGCTAAATGCACACATAGAAAGAAAGTCCATTGGTGCACAGCCGGGGATCGAATCTCAGGGATGAGAGTTGCACACTAAAACCACTAGGCCAACGCTGCTCTAACATAAATAATTGTATGCAATCTCACAGCGCTCGCGCCCCTAGTGCTTGCGCAGTATAAAGAATGGTCATACATAAATTTAGTTTAACTAATAAAATGTTTGATTTACTTAAATAATATTATTATTTCAGGGTGGCTGGAAGGCACTATCAGTCTGCCGCATACTGCAAGGACTATCGCAAGGTGGTATGCTTCCAGGCATACACACGTTATTAGCTAATTGGGTACCAATAAGTGAGCGTGGTAGTTTAAGCAGCTACGTTTATACAGGTATAATAAGTTTATACATTAATAAATTGCATAGTATGTTTTGAAATACTAACACAAACGTCTAACGTAGCTGTATTCAGGAGTTGTTATATTTAAGATTAAACGACCTTAACTTTAGGAATCTGTTAACTTTTGTCGGCTTCCTTAAATCAAAAATTTATTAATCAAGCTGATATCTGATGGTCAAGGGACGTTTCAAGTAACTGGTGATGCTCTAGATAAACATTTCTTGAGCCTCATCTAAGTTACGTAAACGAGTTTGAGACGGATGTAATTTTCAAACACGCATTTCAGCGGCTCGCCTTTTGGCGGCTAAATTTCATTTTGTTTTTTTGATCCCATTTATAAAAATATTACATAAAATTATTTAGGAATTTATAGGTAGGGAGGGAAGAATTTCGTTTCGTGAACGACTTATAAATGTCGGAAATTTCTAATTTGCGCTCTCGGAAATTTTTGTCTTATTACATAAATTCTTTTGACTATTTAGAATATTATTATTTAAGCAGAATAATTAGTTCGACCAAAATTTAGGTTCAGGATTAGGTACAGTATTGGGCTTCCAAATCAGTGGTCTCCTGGCATCCAGTCGCTTTGGCTGGCCGTCAACCTTCTGGACCATAGGTGTGCTCTGTCTGCTTGGGTTCACTCTTATGACTATATTCAGTTCTGCTACTCCATATGATCATAAAACCATAACGGAGGCAGAAAAGACGTATATCATTGGTGACTCCGGAGAAGGAACGCACACTGTAAGTACTGTATCAAAGACTTCTTGGATTACAGATATATAAGTTGGTGGCTCACTTATTTAGGACAAATAAGTCTGATTGAATACAGAATAATAAGAATTGTATTTAACAGTTAATGTAATTTTCTTAAATTCAATAGGAAAGAACAGTCTTTCGTATATAAATTAATTTATGAAAATAATCATAACTCATATGCACAGTAATATCTTCCTATATTTTGTTAGATGAATCAAAAGTTTGGCTTTCGAACGTATTGTCGGGTATTTACGATGCATACTACACCTTATACCAATGACACAATGCTTTACGGTAATATTATAACAAGAAAGCAAGTTCATAAAATTTCTGAAACTTTAATTTTTGACATGTGCGAAAGAGATAAAACATATTTTGTTTCACGCTAAACGTTGCGCCTACGCCGAACGACTTAATTGGCAATAGCAAAAATTCTGTAACTTAGTAGTTTCTGAGACCTGAGGTCCCTGTTCAGACTTCAGAATTCAATGTGCTTCCTTGGCTGGTGTTCGTTGGACGCAATTTTGACGCGTGTGCCGCTCTTATTGTTAGTGATTTGATTGTGATGTTTAGATTATTAGTTAGAAAATTATTCTAAATTTCAATGATGACAAGACAAATAACGCATGAAAGTACTTTTAAGTTTGTGAATTATGCGAAATATTAGACGCCTCCATCTATTAAATTTAAGATGTTTTGCTTATGAAAGCTACATTACATATTTGAAGGTTACATTCAATACAATAGGTACACAACAACGCCCATAAACATGTTTAAGTTGAAAATCGTCATACGGTTCATGGCATATAAAAACAGTGAGTGAAAAAAACGAATGTATACGAATTAAAACATATGTGGGCATTCCTTGTACATGTTACTAACACTGCAACATTCCAGAATCAACGCAATAAGCAGTTAAATGTCAGTTAGGTCGTAACAAATTTTTGTTCCTATGAACTAATTAAACTCTGCATCTATTAAGCTTTTTTGATAAAATTGTATGAGATTACGTTGCATAGTTCCCTTTTCATCTTGTATAAAATTGGGCCTAATGATAGACTAATAGTCTACATGTTTTTTTATTAGCACATTTCTTTTTCAGCAACCTACAATACCATGGAAAGCGATTTTCACATCAACACCTGTTTGGAGTGCAATCATAACTCATATTGGGGTTGCTGTTGGCTATACTTTCTTCTTCATGCAAGTGCCGACTTATATGCATGCGATACTTAAAGTAAATGTTAAAAACGTAAGTATTGTCCTTTTAAGATATGTAGTTAAATATAAATGGTAAATTCCCTCCGCCATTTCCAATAGAGAGTGCTAGCTTTGAACATTTGGAAAGTTTATAAATTCCAAATAACTGGAAAATTTATATTTTAAACCTGATACCTTCTCGCGTAATTGAAATTCAGTACTGTACATATTTTTGCAGTATCACCCTCATCGATTTTTAATGTTAGTGTAAGATCAATATTGTGTTTAATTTTTCAGAGTGGTCTTCTTTCATCTTTACCTTATGTATCATTTGTTATCTGTTGCATCTTCTTTGGATATTTTTCTGACGTTCTTGTAAATAAAAATATTCTGACAATGAAAAATGTTAGAAGACTTAGTAACTCTGTGGGTGAGTAAAATATTAACTGTTTTTGAGGTAGCAGGACGTATCTTTTTACTACTTGCAATTAAATATATTATTATAATTTTGTAATTCTTTAAGTAAAGATTAATTGCCTTCATAGTAAACCTTTGGAGTGAGGATATGAATTGACGGAGGTATATACATTTTTGACATTCAGAAGTCACCGTTATCGACTTTGAATTCGACTTTGAATTAATATTAAGGTTATTAAGGTTAATACCTTAAAATGTATATAAACCGCTTTCTATACGAGTATATCTATAATCGAAAGTGTATATATTGATAAATGTCAAAATTCAATTTGTCGAATTCAAAGATATTTCAAGAACGACCTATTAATCGGTTATTAAAAAAATTGTATCATTCATTTCTTGGATTAAAATATCTGTCACTAGTACTAAAAATTGGATCGGGATTGAGTATAGAAAGCGGCCGTTAATCACGACTTTTTGTCATACAGACAAAAAATATAATTTCCCCAAAGTTACCAATTAATGTTCTTCAATAGTATTATTACATAAAATAAGCATATTATTTAAATTATTTAGTTTAATTATTCCATGGAAAGTCCATCGCTTGGGTTTGGAATCATAGCAAGTAACGTGCCTAAAGGGCAACATTAACATCTTAGGTAGGTTGTATACCCTCGAAAAATGAAGGAACCCCATATAAATCCCATAAAAAGAAGTATTTCTTTTAACCCAGGAACTCTGGGCCCAGGACTATGTATAGTATTAGTGTCGTATACTGAAAACGTGACATTAGCCGTAATCTGTTTTGTGGCGGGTCTTGGAGCGCAGTCTGCCATGCATACGGGTTGGGTGGTAAGTATATACAAATATTGTGAGTATATGAATTAGTATTAGTATATACCAAGTTCATTAGAGAAGGCTCAGAGTTACAATCTCACCTTAAGTTGCTAATACATATAGCACATTAAGCAGTGCTTTAACTTTATATTTAAAAAGGCACTTAGTTATTTGACGCGTGTACAATGGGCTAATCACATCGGACTCTGAGTAATGGAATAGTCTGCCTTATTGCCAATACTTATGCATTATTTCACGCTGATGTCTGTTGTAATTGCTAATCTCAATAGACGTAAGCTCCAGTGGTCCGATCAGTTTAAAAAAATAGTATATTTATGAATTATGTATGTATGAAATAATTTATAATGAGATTTAATTCATTTCTCATAAAGTTTTACTCAATATAGGTATATTAATATTGATTCAGACAATATTTTTAATACAATATTTTCCGATATGACACCTTAGTGTATATTTCAGGTTAACTACATCGATCTATCGCCTAATTATAGTGGTGCACTAATGGCTATCGGAAATGGTTTAGCCAACTTTTGTGTCTTAGTACTACCAATACTGGTTTCTAATATTGTCAAAGACGTGGTAAGTCAATATTAATAAAGTGTCGCTACAATTTCGTATGGATTGGTGTTGGTATCTGTCGTATACTATACATATACTTTTTTTGTTTACCTATTTGTTACTATTTCATGTAAGGAATCATATTTAAATCCCTTAGTTTTTTTGGTGTTATTGGTTTTTTATTTATAATATTTAAGTAATAATAAAATAATAGTGATAAAAGATTTGTTATCTATATATATATTATATTTCTTCGCTCGTATATGTATTTCTATATAAATCAGTCAGACGCTAATTAACATACACACCAGAACCAATGTCATACATTGATTTTATATACTTTTCTATTACCTAGATAATCCAGATTTTAACTTAATTCTACAACCAAAAGCTATTACTTACCCAATTTTTATGATTAAGTCAAGATTAATTGGCACTACTTTCTTTATGCAATTTACCCGAATTTCAGACCAATCAAATTCAGTGGAGAATTACGATGTTTTTAATAGGAAGCGTAATGATCCTTGGGAACATCATATTTGTCATCTTCCTATCGACTGATGTACAACCCTGGAACGAAAGAGGATATACAGGTAATTTATGTTCAGTCTACAACAGATGAACTTCCTGTCGCGATTCAAGCGATGATTGATTATATAGCTAATTGGAGTAAAGATTTCGGCCTCAAAATCCGTCTTGCCAAGAGCCAAGTCATCACCGTCGGAAGCCCTTTCTTTTTTAACTTTGCTCAGCGCCCTGGCGTTAACCTTGACGGTGTGGCCTTAACTCTCCAAACCAAACGCTGTCTAAACGGGTCATCCCGTAAAGGAAATCAGCCGCAAATTATTATATATTTCTTATATCCTTCCTATCGGAATCACGGATCACAGTATCATAGTCACGGGTTTTTATATCGTTACAAATATTTTGGCCAAGTCATGAAGCCAGTGTATTTTCGATTTAAATGATTCGTTAATTGACCAAATGTATGATTTGACTGAAGAGTCTAATATATACATACATATATATATATATATATATATATATATATATATAATACTAATATTTTGTACTTACTTAGGCGAATTACATTGAAACTTTATTTTACACACATTACAAGTGAACTTAGTAAATATTATTAACTGCAAAAGGGTCAGTGAATAAATAAAATCTATTTCCACGTTTATCCCTCGCTACCTCACATCAATTTCAATATATTCGCGACTTTTCCAAATTCCATTGAGATTATCGTTAATATAAAAATAATAAATATAAGTTACGCGTGTCAAAAGTAGGACTATATGGGAGGTTTATTAACAGTTTCATATCAACGCAAAATGCTGCCAAGAACAACTAATATTGACGTAGTCGGAAAGTCACAAGCCGATATCGAATCTAAGACTTCCACGTTACGAAATACTCATCGTAATTATCAAAGTTGCTATGTGCTTACCTATAACCATGATTTTTAGAGTTATCTTAAACTAACGGTGTGGTAAAATGCCGTACCATTGCTTTTAGACGTTAAGGAAACAATAGTCAGTCTAGTAATACTCGAAATTCGGATCGGATTAAAACAGCGATGCTTTACACATTAGATTTTGTTTTAATTGATTTTGTTCATCAACCTCTTAACACTTGCCTTTTACATGTGGCTCGCTTTAGACGGGTTTCATTATCATGCTAGTCTGCAAAATTCATGTTGTCGGTAGAAATTCGTCTTTCTCTGGGTATTACCATTTTACTTAGAATATATTAGTTACTTACTCAGTGGGCGTAAGTTCGTACATAGCAATTAATATAACTTAAAATAATTTCTTTGCATTTAAAATCTTAAACTTCAGTGCCGGGAACTTGCTTATAGTGGTAAACATTTGTAATATTTGTCCGCTTCTGTCTTCGTTAAACAGGTAAAATATATATATATATATACATATTTTTTTTTAAAATTTTTTTGTATGTTTCAGATTCTAAAGATAACAAACTGAAGAACGAAAAGGAAGTACTCAAAAGTAACTCATAATGTTTAGGGGAAATACCTCCAAGGATTGATATTAATATGAAAATATGTATCTGTATTGTAAAAATAAAATGATTTTTAATAATTTATGTTGATATATGAAACGTACTCTATAGAGTGTATATTAATATTGTTTATTATATTAATTAATTATAAGTTTCTTCGCTCGTACTGATAAGTTATGGAAATGCTTATAAACTAATACACCTGATCATTTGTGTAAACTATTCATGCGTTATTGAAATGAATCTTTAGAGAATGGAACATGAATACCATACAACAAGAGACTAATTAAATTATTTACAATCTTGAGATTCCAATACTTCAAAACAAATATAATTTAAAAATTTCTACCTGCAGCAGCGTACCAGATAATTAATTTAATTATTAATTTGTATTTGAAGACAAATATTACGAATTTATAATAGATTTTATAACCGTAGAATTATTCTAGCGTAGTACTTAGTAGCAATAGAATATTTCGTTCATTACACTATTCTAATGACTTAATTAATATTATAGTGAGATTTCTAAGTTTCGTCACACCGTTTAACTAGTAGTGCGTTGTGCGGTGTTTTTTTTATAAAAACGTCGCTTTAGCAGTGACGTTTGAAATATTTAAAATACAGTCACATTTAAAACAAGTAAATGTAACTTAAAGATTATCTAATTGAGGCAATAATTTCATTTTATTTAATAACCTTTAATAGCTTTTTAAAATAACGGTTAACCCAACAATCATGCAACTGAGTAACAGGAAAAATCAAACTTTGCATAAAATATAATCTGACTTTCTTTTTGAATAAAGACGCTTTCTTAAAACAAGCCTCTTTTCCTGAAATAAATATTTGTGGGGATTTGCGAGCCAAGAGCGAGTTCTATGCAAATTTAAATACATAGCCAGTTAGAGTTAAGATTTATTTAATTTCCTTTATGTTTATGCAATATTTGCATTAGGCTTATTATTTATACTCTACATGCATAAATCTATTTATTAAGCAATATTTGAAGGTCAACATTATAAGCGACGTCGTGGCACTTTTGATTAGTGAATAATAAGCCGCGCGTAATGTTGCGCGACAAGTGATGCATTTCAAATATTGCTAAACGAATCAATACATTTTTCTAAATAAATGAATTCAAACTATTCGTTGAGATTGAAAGAAAAATTGAGAGAAAAAGAATACAGTTGAAGTTTATGCTTATACGTATATACCCTTGCCTAAATATACGAGTAGACACTTCATATAGCAATTAATGGCAGGTAACTGATAAAACTTGGTACATTCCTTTTCTAAGAACATAAAGGCTTATCCATTTGAAGTAATACCTAGCCTAATGTATGAATGTTGCGATTTGTTTCACTTCTAAGGTTGAACCTTGTAGACATTTTTACGAAGCCATGCTTTAATACAAAAAAATCTTATTTTTTATGATCCGAAGATAAGGGTGAAATTGTAATTTACAAAAGTAAATGTTGAAATTTGTAATAAATTACTGCTATTAGTAATTATGTGTGATTTTATTACCTATACTATAAGAAGATATTCCCTATAAAACAACGAATAGTAGCTATACCATAGCATGATATATTAAAAATGTATTGTGGATCACTATAATTGTAAACCTGCGGTCGTCCTACTAAAATTTTCAAGTGAGATCTTTTAGTTTTGGTTCTATTGAGTCTCCTCCTCGACCCTTGCGCTGTCGCAATCACAACACTACAGCCGCTACTATTATAGGTGATCAGGTGTAGTCGAAATTTGAGTCTCAAACATGGGATTGTAAAACAAAAGACATATCGATGGCGTATTTTGTTGAAATGTGATTGGTATGCCTGGCAGGGATGTGAATACACGATCTCAGTGTGTACAATCTCACGCTTAACCACTAGGAAAACCGCGTCTTCGTTAATACATGGTGGTGTAAAAATTACTTGGGCAATTTATGATAGAACTGCTAGTTTCTGTCTCGTATATTAAATACTTATTTGTAAAGTGCCCAGTTGAGTTGAAAGAGTAAAATAAGAAATGTGTTCAAAGGAGGCTTCAGGTAATTTATACCTATATACGCATAAATTAGTATATTTGATGTGTGTATATTATATTTATTCATCATCCTCTTGTGCACTCAAATACTTTTATTTCATCATATTCATATTTAAATATTTTATATAATTACAAGGTTATTGGAAGATAAAGGCTATTTGCTTACACATTTACATTGGCATATCTATTTTGTTTATCCTGTATGCGATATCAATTTTTTTTGAATGGATTCAAAATTAGCTTAAAAATAAGGCCGTATATATTTTAAATTTAAATTATTTAACAATAAAATCACGCATTTGGTTTATTAGTTATGTGAGATTTTATCAGAATATTTATGTAAGAGTTATGTAAGGTTTAAATCAGTACCTTTCCTAAACGTAGGACGCACGGTGCGGTAGCTTATTTGATCAAGATAGCATTATCATATAAATAGACGTAAGTACCATTTAATAACATCAAATAAGATATAATTATCATTCATTTAATAAAACGAGCGATGGAAAAGAATGATAATAACGACAAAACTAATTTGGAAGTTCAAAAAATGGAAATTTCGGTAACCAAAGAATTCAAAGGTAAATTATTTAAAATATTTCTTAACTGTTTTCATTCGAATTTAATCAGTTTCAGTTTCTGCGATATTTAATCTGATAATTAATCTTACTAATTTTTATTATAGAATTTGCGGGACTTTATTTTTATATAAATTCTAACATTTCAGCTATACTTGATTCGACTTTATGTCGCTTGCGTGGTGTGTTAGAGCTTTAGTAGTAACTATACAATTTTAGTTAGTATCTTTAACTACTGAGGAAATTCCTTGTCGCAACCAAGCTAAAGATAAAGGTAATTAAAATCGAAGCAAACGCGAATACATCATTTGCGTCTTATTTTGGAATCACGAGTTCTGATATTGCACCTCAGTTTGTTTTATTAACGATATCATTAAATTATGAAGGACCGAACAAGCCGGATAATATGTACGCGCATTAGATATTTATATGTTTAATAATATATCCCAATATTGGTAAACGATCGAGTTATGTAGTCAATATTTTTTTTTTGTTTATCATCTATAATTTGAAATCCAAAAACCACAATGCCTGTCGAGTTGGAGAAGGATAATAATGGACCAAAAAATACTTCTAGTTACAGGTTGGGGTTACCGACACCAGCAATGTGTGATATTATTTTTAACATTAACAATAGCATATAGTATGCGAGCATGTATGGGAGTAGCATTGGTAGCGATGACAGATGTAAAGGAATCTCAAATAAATGAGGCTGTAATTAATGAAACAATCACTAACTCAACTGACTCAAACGAAGAATCTAAACTACTTCATAGTTTGTTACTGATACCACCGGTAAGTGAACAGCCTAAAAATTAAATTAGGAATAAATACGTTAATAGTTTTTCTTGTAAAATATGAATTTCTACCTCTTGCGCGGGATCTGTTATGTGTGTAAAGTCATTTCACATTGAAATTCATAAAGTAAAATTGAGTTTCTTGGCGTATTAATTGCATTTCTTTTTAAATTGTTTCCAGTATCCCCGATTCAAGTGGCCTAAGAAAACTCAAGACGCAGTAATATCCTCATTTTTTTGGGGTTATATGTTGACACAGATCCCTGCAGGACAAATTGCTCATTTCTTTGGTGCCAAATACATGTTATTTGGCGCATTGCTTATTAACTGTTTCGTGTCATTTTGTTTTCCTTGGGCGGCTTTTTATGTAAGTAAAGACCATCAGCTGTTAAGTAATAGTTCGTTATGATGCACACCAAGATTTTATACTTAAGAGGTTTAAAATAAGTACAGTTTCATAAGTTGAACCTTATAAGTAAAGGGGTCAATGTAATGTAGGATACTAAGAGCATAATAGAAGAGAATTTACGCTAAAGGCGGGCGTGGTCACAGATCGATGACAATCGAAACTCCTTGTGATACAAAACATCGTGACATTAACTTTTTACCTGTGTGATAAGATAATGATTATTTTATCTAAATTCTGTTTGGAAAGTGATACATATTTTTATTATTAACAAGTATCTTTAGTCCATGATATTTTTTTGATGTGTAGTCGCGTCCGATTTGTGTGTTTCCTTATAACATTTCACATTAATTAATATAAAAATAAACAGTATAATTTATAATCTTTATTTTCTTTCAAAAAACCTTTTGACCTCGTAAAATATGGGATTTGTATTTCGATTAGATTAATGAATGCTAAGAGTTTTTAGAGTAACATAAACGGTATTTATATGCTTTCTGAATTCTTGTTTTTGTTTTCTTTATGCTACTATTTGCATTTCTGGAGAACCATCTGAGATGATGTTTGTTTATCACTTATTTTTCAGGGCGGATGGGTCGTAACAGCGTTATGCAGGTTTCTTCAAGGGTTGAGCCAAGCATGTATCATGCCTGGTCTTCACACGTTCTTTGGAAAATGGGCTCCGTTAGAAGAGAGGGGACGATTAGCCGGATTTGCTTTTGGAGGTAGGAAAAATATTTTATAATAAAGTAAAAAAAAGAAATATTTAACTTTTAATAGAGCCAGGTGGCATTGGGCCATATGGAATTATGGATTAGCGCAACATAATGTTAATAAAAATATGGTTATGTTATGTTATAGTGTGAGAAATTAAATCATCTCATCACAATATATTAAGATCAGTGTTGGCTTCTGGCTCCCTCTTGGCCTACTCTCATCTCTGGTTCAATCACCAGCTTGATGGACCGGTCTATATTTGCATCTAAAACTAGCTCGTACCATGAGGGAAAATAGCGGTAGGACACTGGTATGTCTCGGAGCCAAAAAGTCGACGGCGTGTCACATGCACAAAGGCTGATCACCCACTTGCCTATTTGATAAAACAAATGGTCACGAAACAGATACAGAAGTTTGCGGCATGTCATTGTTCACTTCTTTCCCGTCGGGTTTACTTAATAAAATAAAAAAAGTATTAATTTATTTTCCAGGTCAAGCAATCGGAACGGTTTTAGGACTACCGATAACTGGATTCATAGCATCATCGTCCCTGGGCTGGCCTGGTATATTTAGGTTTTACGGTGTCATTTCTGGTATAGTAGCTATTTTTTTCTGGTGGCTCGCAGCGGATTCACCAGGTAAACATCCGAAGATCTCAGTTGAAGAACGCACTTACATTGAGGAAGCTCTCAGTCAAAAACCTGAAGACAGAAACGTATGTTTAACAGAAATCTATATATTCATAAATGCATTGCTATGCAGTTCTAGCTGAAGAATACTTTTTATTTTCTGATTTTTTAGAAATTTGTGTTTCATAGCAGTAGTATGAGGTCCGATTTTTGGTCAGTTTAAAATTAAATTAATTGTATTAAGTTTTGACACAAATATTTGTACTTGATACGAAATTGTCCGGATCATCTAGTTTGTAACTCAGAAGAACATCTTTTGCAAGTGACACGGATACGAATATGTAGGTCTCTTCACTCCATCATGCGTCTGTTTCTGCTACATAGCCAGATACCTACTTCAACCACCTCGGACTGTATTTTTTTTAAATATATAAACATATTTCAGAAAGTACGTGCTGTGCCATGGAAAAGTATTTTAACATGTCGTGGGATGTATGCTATTATCATGGCGCATATAGGAAGTGCGTGGGGACAGTTGACGTTATACTCAGAAGTTCCAGCCTTCATGGACAAAGTCATGGGTGTCAACATAAAAGCGGTTAGGTCTATTAATCACACCTACATTATCTTCTATTAATATTCCACATGTATAGTTGATTTTAAATGTCTTGCTGATTTACATCCGTATTCCAGGTTATTACACTTTATTACGTATATAAACTATCTCGTTATTTATAAAAAAATAAATGTCTAATTGTATTCTATTAAATAATGCACTCTTTGATCTCAATCCGTCAAGTTATGTTTATGCTCTGATGAAAATAGACAGATGAAACCGAAGTTAAAACGGTGACATCAAATCAATCCAGACTAATCTATTATGAGTAAGGTCTAGGTGATAAGATTTCCTATGCAGATTTTAAAAATAATTTATATTGTTGCAGAATGGGCTTCTCACAGCCCTTCCGTTCCTTTGCATGTGGTTCGCTAACTTTTTCTTCAGTTGGCTGACGGATATGCTCATTGTTAAGAAGATATTAAATGTCACATACACAAGAAAATTAGCTAATAGTTTAGGTGAGTTGATATTAATATCCCGTGCCTTACTATCCCTATATATCATATTTATGTTTAAAAAATGGCTTTATATTGGATTCATTATTTACACTTAGAAGAATCACCTACTTGCCTACAAGATTAACAAATGATAATGAAACAGATACATAAATCTTAGGCCCAGACCTAAACAGGTTGTAGCGCCATTATTAATTGTTTACACTAAGTAGATATGTTTTCCTGTTTTCGTTCTTATCCGGCACCTGGTCGATTTTGAGTCACGATCATCGTAGTTAATTATCATCCTATGTTCATCAGAAACAATGTCGAATTTTGCAAATCATTAAAGTAGTTTTCGAGTCTATTCCCTGCAAAAAAACAGAGAAATCTATCCCCTGTATAATAGTAGTGTACCTCACGACTTTAGGGTAGGTTAACAATCACACGCTTAACTGGCTAGGCTAAAACTTTTGATTAGTGAAGTATCATTAAGCATTATATGACTAACAATTTCTGGTTTTGTAGGGATATTGCTTAGTTCTTGTTCAATCGAGGTTTGATGGAGACAATACAAATGAAATATTTTAGGATTATATGATTTTTCAGGAAGTATTCCCGCAGCCATTGGGTTAATTATCCTAGCTTACGTACCGAAGAATATATATGTGGTGGAGACTCTTTTGATTTTCATCTGTTGTTTCAAAAGTGCAGCTGGTTTAGGTTATCATGTAAGTTTTTAAAGCAGCATTAAGCTAAACGTGCTCCCAACTGAACAAACGTTGAACACTTCACTTAATCGGTTATATCGCTACCATAACGGCATTGCATAGAGTTTTGATGTGCAGTGTTCTCTGGCCTTGGCTATAAGGAAATAGTAATAAGTTAAACTAATAATTAAATTATTAATTTAAATAATTTTATTATTTTTCTAAATTTGTGTTTAAGCAATGTAGTTCAAATTTAATTACTTTTTAATATCCCTTTTTTGTACTATAACTTAATTTCGTAAAATAATATAGGGACATCGTGGTTTTAATATTTGTTTATATATACGTGTGAGTACTTATGTCACGCGTTTATTCTACGTTTGTAGAAAAAAAACACAATAGAAAAAAGATATTTAATACATTAAAAGTTTTATTATAACGCATTATCTAATAGAATAAAGTTTATTTAAATGTCACAAAATAAAATGTTGACTATAGCTAACTTCAGGGTGTCGGTTTTTTGTGACGGTGATCGCGCGCATCGAAAAAGTTTACACTCATCGTTTCTCCCTAACTTGTCAAAAGAAGTATAACTTCAAAAATAATAACTGTTTTAGGTAAACCACATTGATATTTCAAGCAATTACGCTGGCACTATGATGAGTCTCAGCAACTTCGGATCCAATTTGGTAGGCTCTCTAGCCCCTCTCGTAGCAGGCTACATACTCACGGACGTGGTAAGATCATACTATTAATCATATTTTCAATCATAGTTTATAGCTTTATTTTATTACATAAAGAATATAAATACATATATGACATAAGACATTAACAGTAAGTAATTAAAAAAGAAAAAGTTCACGAAAGAAAATCACTTTTTTGTCTATCCATCTGGCACAAGGACAGAAACTAATAGTTTAAATACAAAATTTTCCAAAATAATTATCTCATTGTTTTTATTTACGTCAAAATAAATTTAGATACCGTACAAAGTGGGATGACCTAGTCTCATCCGTATAAGACAGAAATCCCGCCTTCGATTTCTGGTAGACTATTTGGATGAACGGTACGGCCCAAAAGGCTTGCCATACAATGATCAACAGAGGTTTAGGATTAAACAGAGACTTGACTTGTCCTTCAAGAAAAGCATGCCAATTCTCAAAATGTATGGACATTATTATTATATTAATATATAATAAATACATTATATTAATTAAATTAATGCCCGTTTACCTAATGTTCTATAAAAAAGGCAGAAATATGCTATCAGTTTACAACATTTAATTCTAGTATCTTTTGCTTCTACCAACGAAGTCATGAGAAATTATTATAAAATAAGACTAATGCTATGTATATACTTTTATAAGTACACACATTAAGATACTAAAGTCCCATTTTAACTGAAGTGGTCAACATCATTAATCAAAATAATCGAAAATGAACGATTGATTCTAGTTTTGTTTATTTACGAGTAAATTTACAAACTCAAATACCTCCAATTTAGTTCGCGTCGAAATACAATCTTCGTTCTTTGTTATCTTTAAAACGTTCCAATGACGCTCCAATTTCTCCTTCAATATTTAATGAAGTTTTTATATCGTTTTCTTGCATTATTCGTGGCTTCGGTATATTCAACTTGTATTGTTTTAATGAGTGCAAGGAGATATTACAAAAATGTGTTAGTACTTTGCCTAAAGCTAGATATAAAGACTTTTATCCAGACATTACTGTGCAACAAATATTTTAATATGTTCACTTGGTATATTAAAAAAGGCACGTTTTCACCATACAAACATCGTTAAATTATACTATTCGCACAATTATTTTAAGACAGCGTACTAAGTTTTTATGTATTAATACATTAAATTAATCGCATTGCTAAATCTCTGTACATGTTCAGCTCAGCGTAAGACAATTTGATAGAAAAGATGAAAAGGGTGCTTAAATTTTTAACGAAAGTGATTAAAAACGGCTTGATTGATTTTATGTATTATAAAGATTTTTTTATATATATATTTATGCTTACTGAGTTGTGGTTTTTGCCATTTTCATATGGCATTCAAAAAACATATAGCGCTTCATTTTCACCCTTCCCTAACTAACCCCCATTTATTTAATTGCAGCTTTTACCGGGTCAACTAATGATAAAAAACTAAACTCTAATCATGCATCACCTTTTACCTTCACATTAGATGTAATAAAAATTTCCTACAGAAATGAAATATTTATTTTCTATTGCAGACGGATGAACTGTTGTGGAGGAAAATCTTTTTTGTAGCAGCTGGATTCTACTTATTCACGAATCTATTTTATGTAATTCTTGGAACTGGAGAGAAGGCAGATTGGAATGACCCTCCTAGCGAGAAAGATACTGAGAATCCTCAAGAAACCGAGGCCATGCTTAACTCAAACGGTAAAGTAGAGAAGAAATTGACTTCCTAATTCTTATAGCAATGTTATTAGTATAAGTATTATAAGTAGAATACGATTTACGCTAAAACTCTGTTGTTTTAATTATAAACCCGAATCAATTTGTTATCTATGATTGTTGAAAACCTCTCGAAACGTCAAGCATATAATTTTTAATGTCCTTTTTAATTATATTACAGACATTATTCTTTAGATTTTCAATTGATTATCATTATTTGTTTAAAACAAAAGAATACTATATAAGTTAAATCAAAAATTTATATTCATTCAATAAACAATGTACATTTTAAGAAATTACAGTGACGAGAACGTATGATTCGTGCGTTCGAATCACGGCTGCACCAATGGACTTTTCGTTTTATGTGTACATTTAACACTCCATCGTATGGTGAAGGAAAACGGCAAAGCCTAAACCCAAAAACGGCGTATGTCACCGTGAATATAGCTAATTACCTACATTACTATATAGTACTTTTATCAATAATACTGTGATATTATTAATAAAAGTACTCGTATAATAACGTCTCATAAGTTAATACTGGCTTTAAAAGATCATTTTTTGAGTACGTGTTTGATTTTAATATGCCACATACATGACACCGTAATGTAAAATACAGAAAACGATAAATAAGGATACGAAATTTCATTTAGGCTAAAAGGGTCGACCATTGATACAAAAATATAAAGTACTTAAGTAAATTCAATAATTACACGCGTAAATATTTAATTAAAAATCGATTGATTAGCTAGATAGATGATGCTAAGATGATAGATGCTAAGGATATATTATTATACCTCTTTATTAACAGTTGTAGTAACTCTTTATTAATCTTGTATGGTATGAATAAATTTAGAAGCAAATATAAATCTACTTGTAAAGACACCTTAGCCCCGTCTCATCCGTCTAGGTCAAAATCTGGTGCGGATACAAAACCGGCGGAAAATAAACGGCTAAAATATAAGAGTATTTCCACCAACTTTAATTTAGTTCCCTCAGGAATAGACTCTTAGGTCGTGAGGTTCAAGCGCACAGGCGCTAATATAAGATTAAAGTTGGCGCCTGGTAAATAGTACCGGTGACTCCAGAGCTGGTGTTTTCCTCGCAATAAAAAAGTACAATGCCAGGGACCAAACTTTTTCAATTTATCTTAGTTTACCATTTATCCATTTTTATTATTATTATTTATATTTAGAAATTATTGTAAATACTCTATAATTGGTTTTCGATCGTTCTATAAAAACAAAAATACATCTTTAGCAAAATATATTTTAGTTATAACGATATGCCTAACAAAAATTATAGGAAATAATTATACTACAATATAGTATTTATTAATTTATTTTCTTATCACAAATGTAAAAACGGTTAACTCTTTAGAGCGATAGTTTCATCTTCAGTACGCGGATCATCTAAAAAATAAAATCTGTTAGTTATTTAGATTTTCATATTTGTTAATAACAAATTCTACGTTTATGATATGATATGATGAAACAGTAAATGTTTTGTTTGGTAAGGCTCACTATTTATGAAAGATAAAAAAGAAGACTCTGAAGAAGAAGAAATGAGTAACTCGTGCCCTATCAACACATTATTAGCGACATATGAAGCAATATTCACAGATAACTTTTAGACGTTTAACATAATACTTTTTTGATTTACAGAAGACATTCTTAGATACTAGATCATTTTGTATACCTTGAAGGCAGAGTATGCTTTGTGAGTTATTGGATTTTCCTATAACTTTTATTTATTACAAATTTAGACTAACCTTTGCACTTTTCTTCATTCCATGGCTGTACTTCAGTTGATATAAGTATAACAAATATAATGTTGCCAAAAAGATTGATTGCAGCCATTAAATACATCATAATTCTCCATTGTATCTGATTTGTCTAAAACAACATTTCTATCTTATTTAAGGTTTAAATCTTAAATAAAATAAAATCATCAGTTTTATACAGGCAATCTATAAATACATATTACCAAAAACCCATATATAGAGATCTAAAAAACACTGGATACCGTCACTGATACCGGCTTTATTGTTTTTTTTGGTTTATCTTAAGATTGGAGTTGTCTGTAACTCCTAATAGTGATAGCGATCTCGACTTCGATATGACATTTTGTGCTGACGGATCCCAGGGTTTGGGACGAACGACTATTGAGAGAAATGTATCGAAATTGCATTCAAAAATGTCGGAATCGGTAGTCGGAGTGCTGGCGCTCTTCATAACAACATCATAGGAGACGGTCAAAATGTCTCGTTACAGTTTATTTACCCAGACACAAACTACAGTTCTCCCAAAGTTATAATGCCCATGCCCATAGCAATCTTCGCCATTATTCGGCAACGGTCGTATTTCCCGCGCGAGAGACGCTATCTATATAGAGTGGTAAAGTAGATTTACTTCATGCATAATTTAGTAGAACTATGAATTGTGTGCAAAAAAAGGTAACTGATTTATCAGTAACGATATTTGATTCGATAATTCAGCGCCAAAATGTATAGACAGACTGACCTTGGCCGCCCCCGACCGCATGAATTGTATAAACATGATATTGACTCCAATTTCTAAATACATAATTTCAATTTAATAATTTTTGATGAGGGTGATCCCAATTTTTTTTTCTCGGCCGATCTTCACATTTATTTGTTGAGTCATTGTTGAGATTTACTCGGATTACGTTAGACATATTTTTATTTTAATATATATTATAATTGATAATAGTTACGTCCACTATTCAGAATTTTTTAGTGAGTGTTTAGTGCGTTTTTGAGAACTATCGTGAGGCAAGGTATTAGCATCAGTTTAACCTCTCTTTGTTCCCAAACTAATAGAATCTCTCCAAATCCTTACGGCTGATAATATCATGTGCCTTTCTTCCTGGTAAGAAGATGTTGTAACGAAGTATGTACTCAGGGCTTATTATTCTAGTATAAGATCGTGTAACAACGGCCACCGAACCGTTCTTTGTGGTACACGCATTGTTGAGGGTTCTTACAATTCAATGATTCGGGTGTTTTCGGGAATACAACCACTGGCGAAGACCTGTATGCGCATTATTAATTTGGAAGTACTGTAAAATGTATTGCATAAAGTTATATTCTTTCAATATGGGCCTATAATTTAATTTTATGTGACTCTATAATGGTATGATATATAATTGACAAGTTTTAGAATACTTACGACATCCTTGACGATATTTGTGACCATTACAGGCAATATTAGGACACACATTAAATTCGCTGACCCATTTCCAATGGCCATTAGAATTCCACTGTAGTTCGGTGATAGATCTATGTAGTTCACCTGAAAAACTAAATTATGTTTCTGGTGTGGTTCAGTATTAGGTATTTATTAAGTATAAAATACCTTGCAATTAATTTTACATTTATACTGCGTATAGTATGTCATGTAAGTGCGTTCTATTTTGTGCGCCGATGCCAATATATATTTTATTATTAAGACATTTAATGTGTCAAATGAAGCATGGCGTGATTAAAAGGAGTGGCGGAGTTTCGTGCCAGTTCTTGTCGAGAGTGAAACATTTCTATTTGAAAATTTGGTGTAAATGTAAAGTTTGATCTTTGTTTTTGACGTTTATAAGTGCACATAGTTACCAAACGAATACATAAAGTTTATTTGATTTGTCTCCCTACTTATAAACACTAGTATATTTAATTACCAATAATTAAACAAACTTACCAGCCACCCGGAATGCATAGTAGCTTGGACACCTATAGCTATGACAAACAATAGAACGGCCACAGTCACTGACTTAGTGTAGGATACAAAGCACAACGCTATAGCTGGTACGATAGAAGCTAGAAAGAAATTACTATATGTTTATAGTGGACCATATAACATCAGTTAATACACTTTATGGCTTTGTTCACATATAATTGTTGTTGTAGCAAATTTATACACTACAATATATATATATACATATATATATATATAAAACATATATATAAAATTCTCGTGTCACTATGTTTGTAATTAAACTCCTCCGAAACGGCTAGACCGATTTTCGTGAAATTTTGTATGCACTACGGCTAGTTCCGCGAATCGGACAAAATCAATAATTAATTTGATCCCCCTAAATGTTAAGGGTGGTCCATAATTACCCTTAAACTTTTGTTTTTATTTTTTTATGATACAAAAATACATACAACCCTTAATTTTCACCCGTCTACAATCAATATTATAAGTTTTTAATAGGGGTTGACCCCTATTAAAAACTTATGACTTGAAGTCTGAGGTTACGCATATATTACCTATATGTGTTGTATTAACTTATATGGAAAATACTGTGCAGCCTGAAGCCATAAAACCAAATAAAAATATAAGGTAATACGAAACTAACGGTACATTTTGGGAAAACTAAATATCGAGAGCGCATTTGGGACTAGACGGAAGCATTTTTCATTCAGAAGAATTCATTATTCAAATATAATACGTGTAACTATACCAGCTTAGAGCTATCAAAACCTGAAATTATCTTAAAACGAAGTTATCGTGAAGGGTACACATTTACATACAAAACTTTGGTACAGAAGTTAGTAGTAATTCTTACCTACAGAATTTGCGAGCCGTCTTGCATTTTTAACTGTTATAACCTTTTTATTTATCAAAAGATCTGATAAGTTTCCGGATACAATACACATTATAATAACGCCAAGGAATGGTAGAGACGATAATATACCACTCTGAAATGACAATCGTGATTTTTAATATATAATAATATATAATTAAGTTTATCAAAAGAATTGAGGCCAATAAGAATTCTTGTAAACAGATATTTTCTTTCTCTAAAACTCGACGATTTCGGCGACTTAAATAATACTCTTTAGCTGATTTTAATATGTACTTAACTTTTGCCGTGTCTCGCTGACTACGACTATAAAGCATTCGAAACATCAATTTAAATGAATCATATAATAAATTATAGTGTGAAACAGTACTAAATTATACACAGTAATAAATAAACAGTAATAAATTATAGAATGCACGATGGGATAACTTAAACTGCCCCTTCCATTAGGTAGAAAGTACTTACATTTTTTATATTAACTTTCAAGATCGCATACATATATGTTGGCATTTGCATATATAAGAATGTATAACATAATATATTGCATATGTGGCTTAAAATCGCCGCTAAAACAGGTGTTGATGTAAGTATCGCTTTCCATGGAACTTTGGGTTGCTGAAAATGCAAACAGCGTTAAAAGACATAAGCATTTGTGTTGGCCTAGTGGGTTTAGCGTTCCATTTTCCTGAGGCTGTACACCAATCTGTCTATCTGAGCATTTATCACACACACTTCCGGTAAAAAAACATCGTGAGGGGTTTCGTCACGTTTAAATTCTTCATGCCCAAAAAGTCGACAGTTTTTGAGAGTCATGCCAGCCATCAGTCAGACATCCTGATCGGTCTGGACATCAGACCTACAAGGTTGTAGCGCCACTGATTGATTAAAGATTCGTTAAAGTACTTGATAATAAGGCTTTTATTTCAATTGTTTTGGTTTAATATTAACAAGTTCAGCAGCTATGTAAAATAATTGTATCTCAAAACTTAACAATTAAAGTTTCATAGACTTT
Source organism: Pieris brassicae (assembly GCF_905147105.1). Lineage (NCBI taxonomy): Eukaryota > Metazoa > Arthropoda > Insecta > Lepidoptera > Pieridae > Pieris > Pieris brassicae. Next base: position 5,925,302 of record NC_059669.1, read on the forward strand.
TACAAGATGGCGGTTGTGCGATATTTTGCCTTCCGACTGTGCTAGGCGCAGATACATTTTCAAGTACACGGACAGTAGCTAAATAATATTTAGCGCTAAGTCTCGACTTGGAATCAAACCTTAGGTCTTTTTTATATTAAATTGACTTACAGTGTGAGTTCCATAACCAGATCCACCAATAATATAGTTTCGCTCTTCTTCTGAAATGCTTTTGTGCTGCAGTGGAGTGGCAGCTCCAAATAAGGTTATAAGAGTGAACCCAAGCAGGCAGAGCACACCTATAGTCCAGAAGGTTGAAGGCCAGCCATAGCTACTGTAAGCCAGAAGACCACTGAACTGGAAACCCATTACTGTACCCAATCCTGAACCTAAAAGTATTTTAGAACCACTTTTCAACAAATAGCCTATGGAAGAAAATTCATTTGTCAACTCATTTGTTTCTATTACAGATTAGATCTATATTCAATGACGATAAAAAAAATATGTGATGGTTTGAATTATATTTACCATTTACTTTGACTTTATATTATTGTATATATTATGTATACATATAATTGTATTTCGTTGGTTATGAAATTAGAATAAATTAAACCAAATATGAGGTACTTCCGAACCAATACCAAGATGTCTTAGGATTCTTAACCAAAAGAGCGTACTTGTGAGCCTTCTGGCCATATGAGTGGGCAACGGTGGCACTTAACTGTTTTATATATATATATATATTTTTGTGTTAAATTCATATTATCTAATGTAATTTTAATTATATGAATAATAAATAAATTTACCCATATAAGAATAGCTGCTAAGTCTGGCTCGCTCATTTAGTGGAACCCAGTTTGCCAAAAGCGTATGAATGCCGGGCATCATACCACCTTGGGAAAAACCTTGTAATATTCGACATATTGATAACGCTTTCCAACCACCCTGTTACAACAATACCAATCATAATAATTTAAATTTTATGTTTGTAAGAAAGATAAGCAAAAGTTTTAAATACAATTCTTCCTATCTATCGTTCCATATTTCGATAAGTAATATTTATAATTTGTAATGAAAAGTAAGTATAGGTTCTCTTATAACTTAGAAGTAAAAACACATACCCAGGCGACCACCCACGGCGATAATAGAGACACAATGCCATTCACAAACATGGAGATTTGTATAGGAATTTTACCTCCCCACTTTTGACAAATTATACCACTAACATACGTCATAATTGAGTACCCAAGGAAAAACGAGGATAGAACTACTTCTTGTGTCGATTTTGGCCATTGGTAAGTCTAAAAAAATTTAGGAATATTTAATATTAATAAGTCTCACGTTTTTTTAAGAAAATAAACTGGTCGCCATTTAAAAGTGCGCAAAACGACAAATTCAAAACAGATAATTCTAAAATTGTAATAGTTACGCTATTTCAATGTAACAGAGTAATTAAATATTCGTTAACGATATAAACTGTGTTGTAATATTTAAATTTCGCGCCTAATGCTCCATAGACTTGAGTTGTCTTTATGTCAAGTCTGTTCCTTGTTTGTCTTTGCCCTTCTCTCTACACTGTGAACTTTACTAGCCGATGTAATGTTTTTTTAAAGCTTAACAAATCCAATAATATAGGAATATAGGAAAATTAATTTACATCTAAGTACCTCAAGGCTAAGTTTATCGTGTCGCATCTTCATGCTTTATTAAGAGTTTTAAAAAGGATTTTTGAGAAAATAATAGATAGAAGCTGTTTTTTAGTTTTCATCCCTATTTAGTATTATGAAAACGTCTCCTTGCTATTATTATAATTCAGCTTTCTTTTATACTTTTTTAATATGTTCTGTATCTTTAAATGTACTTATTTAAGTACAAGGTTAGCTAAGCAATTAGAAACGAATTTAGCCTTATTTCGTAAATATTTTGAATGTAAATGTATTTAAATTATGATAATTAGTAATTATCTTATTGTCAAAAGTATGTCGGACATATTTTTAGATATATACTTACTCTATAAATTGATTCCTCCGATTTTATCATTATATGGTCTAATGTTGTATTTCCTTCATTAGTGTCAGAACCTACAGTTTCAATTTTATTAGTCATAGATACAATAGTAGCACCTAAATGTCCTCTAGCCAAGAATGCTAGTGTGTGTGTGGTAAAAATTACGAGAGCTTGAACATGTCGAACTCCGAACCCATATTTTGATGGAATCACTCTCTCATCTGCGAAAAATAATTTAGCATTAGTTTAATTACTTACTTATTCATGGTACATTACCGCGCCATGCTTTGCGCGGATACAAAATGGCGCCACGCTTTTCTTGACAGATGGCTCTCTGTACTGACATTTGAGATTCCTGCGGCTGTTTTCGTGTATTTATTTGAATTTAATTAAGATTTACTTTATCGTAAAGATTGCAATACAAATTGTAATTGTATTATCAGACTGACTTGAAATAATTTTTTTATGAAAACATAAACACGCTTTCGCTAGTGGGTTTTAATCAGTAATATCATTATGTTGGTATTCTACAAGGCACGACAAACTTAATCGAGCACCTAACAATTTTTGGGTAGCACGAACTCAATACAAAACATTTATTGATACTTCGATATTTCAGGTCTCTTACAGACTCTAAAAAAAAATACCTGTCGAAACCGGTTTTAATTGAATTTTGTTCTTTAAAAACTACAATTTTAATAATTCGTTTTTAAATAAAACACAGACGTTCTAACTTTAATGCAACGACTATAGCATTATACTACTCAAGGACTTTTAATTTAAAACGTAATAAAATATATGTTTTTGTATGTGGTACTTAATATTATATAACCTATATAAAATAGTATCAGCATATATTATCAGGATTCAAAAAGGGCATCTTTTATAATTATTACTAGAAAATTACATATAGAAATGATTACAACATCTAATGTTGTATTGAATTGCAGCTAACGTTATTATAAATATTTTTTTATTACTTAATCCGACTTTATTGCTAACCGGCATGAACCTGTATATAAAATTTATTTTGTGAATTGAAGGAGTTCCTATCAATACACGTTACGTTAAAAAAAAAAGAAATTGTACCGACCTTTATGTTGACTGGGCAATTAAAATCAACATTCGGCCATAAGGTCTGGGACAAGGAGATTTTTATGGAAAATAAAGATCAGGCTTTTACAGAAATAGAAACCAAGATAGCCTAAGATTTAGCTATTGTATTAGTTGACTTGGAGACACCGGCTATAACGAGAAACTTAAAAAGGTTTTAATATAACAATGAATCCTAAGATTACGAATAGAAATGTACATACCGCAACAAATTTCTGTAGTTTGAACTTCTGTATATTCTTCAGTCATATTTTCGTAATAACACTATGTCTTAAATATTTTATATCAAATTCTTAAGCCTTTAAGACCTTAGATATGTTATAGGTTTGTTAAAATACTTAAACGCGTCTAATCATTTCTACATGTAAACAAACACTGAACTTATTTAGGAATTCGCGTCGGGTAATTAAAATAAATTTTATTTCATTCTTATGGTAATATTGTTGTTTTGTATATGAAGGGATCAATACACTTAAAAAATTTGTAGATACAAATGTATAAAATTGGTGATCTATCACAATCTTTCCGTCAGCCTAAGCTAGTCAACAAGGAACCTTTTTGTTATGTTTTTGGTGTTGATCTAGTGGCATCAGCGTGCAACACTCATCCTGGGGTTATAGGATCTATACCCGGCTGTACACCAAAGGACTAAAGGTCTATGCGCGCTAAAATTTGTTTGAACTTTGTAAAGAAAAAACATCGTGAGGAAACCGGCATGTCTCATATCCAACAATTAACGTACACGTGTCAGATAGAACACTGATCACCGACTTGTCGATAAAATAAAAGATGGTCGAAAAACTGTTGTAATCTAAGACCAAGATTGTAGGCGCAACTGGATTATTATTATATATTTTATTATTAACATATGAAATTATATGAAGTTATTTAAATTACACATCCTGTAAAAGAGAAATATTAATTGAATTTAGGATTTATTTAAAATTATTGTTATAAATTTATAACATCTTTTCATCCACAATCCGCGGGGAATATGTATTCACACAAGTGTCGTGAATACATATAAGGTTTTCTACTGAAATGTCGTTTACATACGTCCCAGGGACATTTGGAATTAAACTCGTATATCACTGTCCGCAAAATGAAAATACTTGGTGAAATAATATACATTTTCTAACACCTATCTACAATTGTAATTTTTGAAATATTTTATTTATTTATGACATTTATATAAGCGCGGTTTCATAGCGGCCGACTGGCATGATCCTTAGCACGATAAATTAACAATGAACAACTTGAGCAGCGAACTAAATGAAAACGTGAATTACACGTGAAACAGATAATTATATATGTATACGAAAAATTGGTACACTCTGCAACGAAAGTACTAGTTTCAGCGACTTTGATCAGCCTACGATATCTTTTATGTACTCTAGAAGCGGCTATTATATCAGCACAATAACTTGCAGTTTTAATTAAAATGTGGTAAGTACTTAAGTTATACGAGTATATTGCAGTGCATAAAGTCGAACTGAAATTGTACAAGTTCCTTAATATTGAAGCTATTCCCAAGCTTTAGTAATATTGTTAAATTAAGTGCATTAAAACCATATGGATGCTAAATTTAAAGGTGTTTTCATTACGTTATATTTATTTCAGATTCTATATTAGATAGAAAATACAATTTATTGCATTTTCGTAAGACTACATACGTTAAAATTTGTACATAAAATAAGTCACCGCTGCATCAAATGAGTAATAAGATATACCTACTAATAATATATATACGTATACGTACGTATACTTTTAATAATAGCCCGCCTTCGATAGATCTTGGCCTCTTGACATTGAAGTCTGACTCTAAAATTCAATTAATATAAAACCCCGTATATTAAATTGTATGTTTTGGCACGTTTCCTTAGACTGCTTACTTTACCGTACAAGCATGTATTAATGTGGATTCGAAACCGCAGCATCCGTGCGAAGAAACATGCATTAAAAAAACTTACTTGGATTAGCATGTGATCGTAGCAAACGCTGTTAAGCTGTTTATGTATTGTATTGACAGTGGAGAGGAACCTTAACATACCAAATTGCAGTATCCAAAACTACAGTTGAAGTTACATGAAGCTTGACTTAGCTAATGAAATAGGTTCATTAGTTTCTTAAGGGTAACTTTAACTTCGTTAAGGATGGTTTCCTGTTACTCTTATTTATAATTTCTAAAAACATAATGCTTGTTTTAAAATACGAGAAAAATATAGTTTTACAATCTCACTTTGACATTGCAATGTCATGTGCCAATACGATACTTATTTTTATTTTAAATGTTATCATTGAATATACTTTAAAACTAACCGACTAATATCATATTGGGATAATTATTATTATTATTATAACCCCTTTATTTCCATAATCAATAATAATATTTTAAACAAGTATATCATATGATGAATTATTACATAATCTGTACTGTATTACATATTATATTACTATTAATAATCCTTAAATTTAAATTCCAATCATTATTAATAATTTCAATGTATATACATTTTAAATGATAAATACATTAATCATAAATCATTATGGATAAAGGCATCTACGGGTAAAGGCTTCCTACTTTTGCTCCACCTTTGGTTGTCCAAAGCAAAACTTTGGTGATCCAGTTTTCACCAGTTTTTCTTTCTATATGATGGACATATGATTTACTGTTTTAATAAAAAAATATTAGTATAATAATATTAGAACATAAAAATTATGCATTAGTAAAGTAGTAGTAGTAGTAGCAAATTATCCAACGTACGTGACACTTACATACATATTTAAATGAATAAACAGTTCGCTAAATCATTACAAATCATAGGAGCCTCGAAAAACAGTTCAAAATTTATATAATATTTAATAGCCACTGCTGTCTATTCCGTGGTTTTACAATTTTACGTGTAAATAGTCATTTAATGAACGCTATTGGCGCCAAATGAATGGAGATGAACGGGCCATGTAATCCGAAAGCTTGAATTGAGACTTCGGCAAGACGAAAGACCTCTTGGTCGCGCATCGGTTAGGTGGACCGGCTACATCATGAAGCATGTAGGCTGGAAGTGAATGCAAAAGGCGAATCGCAAGTCAAGTTGGAGGAAAATCGAGAAACCTACGTCTAAAAATGAATAAATCCGCCAAAAATGACATTCATCACAATTTAATATTTGGAATATAGCTGTATTACTAATGTAAAATATTGTTACGAAGACGGGTCGACTGCAATGTTTCTAGATTTTTCCACTAGTTAGAGAACTTTTCATAAGGCTGTAATATGATTTCTTACCGTTTCAGGAGAGGGTCAATCACATATTAGAAAATTGTAATTTCCATAATGTTACCCTAGTTTTCAGGAAGCTGAAAAGCTTTTTTCAGTCGGTTTCATAACATGTGTAGTAGAGTGGTGCAGTTTTAAGGAGATCCGTTTTCAGGCCTAGGTATACCCCTTTGATGAAGGAATATTCTAGACGAAACTTTCTTGGTGTGAGACAAGGACGAAATGATACGAGAGAGAGAGAGCGAAGATCAGAACTTTCTCGAAACTAGACTGACACTCTAGAACGCCGTACGACAAGGACGGAGCAACGTACGAAAGAGACAAAGAGTGCGGACGTTCTAGAATTGTGCAATTGCTACTCAGTAGCAAGCCCGCCTAGAGAGGTCTCGAATATTGTTTAGAAATATTTCCAGGGATATATAAGCGAGCCGAAACGCGACTAGTCACCTTTAGTTTTGAATGCGATAACAAGAGAGAAAAACCGAAGCGATAAAGTGATTACAAGTGATAAAGTACAGTGTGAAGTGTGCATAAGTGAAGTAATAAGTGATTGATTTTGTGTGTTATATGCATCTCTGCAATTGGTGCCCATAAATACCTCATTGTTTTTTCAAGAAATAGAAGCTTAAATAAATCTACGGCATTTTCTATTCGATCCCCTAGCTCGTAACAATATTAAACGCCGACATTATCTAGATAGTCTTGCTTACTGATATTTTATAATATTCAATACTTTATTTAGGAAATTTTAAAGGAGGCCTGTGTTGATTTCGATCTTCATCGTAACAAAGTTTTTTTCCGGTTTGCGAAACCGGACTATATTTATAAATTAAGAAATATATTTTTTAATTTATAAATATAGTCTAAAGAAAAAACGGTGGAACCAATAACTGGTCAAAAGTGTCTTCCCATTAACGGGAATTTAGTAGAAACTAGAAACATTTCCATCTGTTTTACATCACTATCACCTAATATAATAATATAACAATATTAAAAAATAAGTTTTACCTTATTTTATTTAAAATGGAAATCAAAGTCAATAGATGAAACTTTGCTTCATAAAGTGAACACAATTAAGCATGTTTGCTCCATAATTTGTATGCTCCGACTTTGATGTTGTGATATAATGAACTATCGCAATACAGCCAAGAATTGCTGGTTAAATTACTTTGCAAACATTATAAATTTATTTATTATTTTATTACTATTTTTATGTACAGCTAACCTTTAGCTGTACATAAAAATAATCTCTGAGGATAAGTAATCATACGAATAAATAATTGTATCTATACTAATATTATTAAGAGGAAGATTTCTATGTTTGAAAAAAAAATACTGTACCGTTGCGATCATGTTAACCCAAGACCTACATTTATTAAGTATGAATATTTATATCACCTGTTACGCAGACTGACCCTGAGAAAGCAACTTTTGCAAAGTATTCAAGATATTGCTTAAGCTTCAACGATAAGTATACACGAGCATAAGGTTATGCATTCGATAGCGCCACAGCATCGTTTTGAAAAGATTTAACCTATATGTTGAGGATTTACAAAAATGCACAGTTTATTATATTTTATAATTATTTTGTTCTTCTTGTTCTTTTGTTTAGTCTAAATTATGAGAGTATTTAGAATTATTAATGATATTACATGTCGATGTCTCATGTGACATGGTACGAGAAACTCTTACCAGCCCTCTGCTAGTCCAAAGATTTCAAACCTAAACATGTACCAAAAAATAAATCTTGAGCACCGAAGTCTGTAAGTTGAGCTACCTTGCACACTGTTAACTAAACATTACATTTTCTCAGGTAATCATTACAATTTATAATTGAAATACAGTCAAAACCATTAACGACGACATTGTTTACAACATACCGGTTATATTGACCATAATCAAAGGTCCAGGCTAAATTCTATTGTATTACGTACTAACAACGTCCGAGGATGACTATCGGTTTTTACGACCAAATATGAGTAGTCCCTTCGATGTCGTTATAACAAATTTTGACTGTAATACAAAAAAGAAATGCAACAAAGTCGATATTCGCATGTTGGAAATTAACTTACTGCAGTAACATTAAATACCAGTTTTAGATATATTAAATTTTATCATCTCATTGTTTTGCCAGTTGACATAAAGATCGATTTAGTATTGGTCGTGCGCGTGCCATGATAAAAATTTGATAAAACAAAAATGGCTGTTAAATCAGAAGGCGAAAATCTTAGACCTCGTAAGTTGCTAAATCGTTTTTAAGGAGTTCTGTAACTACATTTTTGTCGACGTTACTTTCATTATCTATAAATTTAAAAGAACTTGTTTAGCGGCTTAAATAACTTAGGTATTTGAATGTTTGTTTGACATCATTATTAAATAATATTTTAAAGACAACTAAGAGCCAAGGAATAACCACACAAACAGCATTTACTTAATTACAATTGCCTGAGTGACTATTATATTAATTGATTAATTTGATTGATCGATTATTTATTTACGTTATTTATATACTGGTATTTTGTTGGTTTAAGTTTAATTAGGTTACTCAGGGATTACACCATTCTAATGGTGAAAGTTTGATATCAGTCCAGTAGTTTTTGAGTTTTTTCGTTACAAACATACAAATCGCTTATATTTACAGTACAACGAACTACAATATGCTTTATATTGAGTAAATTTTATTACACGATAGCAAATTGTTAAAAAAGTAATACTTTGTAATTAAAGCCTGTATTTAATTTTTGCAAGACTATTGGAAATTGTAAGAATTTAATAAATAAATTTCCTTTTGTTCTTATTTCCTCTTCAGATTGTTTAATTGAGGAAAATGTAAAATGAAGTATGAGGAACGATATCGATAACAAATAGTATTTATCGAATATTTAATAATATCGAATTATTTTCATTTCCTACTACTCCCACGTATTTGCTTTTATATAGCTTTTAGAATTCCTTGACTACATCTAAATAACTTTCAATTTAGTCATACAAACTTCAAAATAATGGCAAAGAAAAAATGTTGAGTTCTAGAACTCAATATTCTTTATTTAATTTCTATTTTTCTCGTAAATAAGTGGCTAGCCTTCTTCTGTAGATACAAGGTAGAATATATGTCATTTTCATTAGAATTTTTCCTTCCTTCGAGAATATGTTAATTGCGCCAATAGAAAGAAAAACACACAAACGCACAACCGGGATTCAAACACGACATCAGGGTTGAGAATCACCACGATCAATCACAAGACCTATAAGGTTAATAAGATTGTTTATAGTAATTTTACATTTAGGTAAAATTAAATAGAAATCGAACACAAAATCAATAATCATGTTTGTTTTATTCTCACTAGATGAACAAGATAGTTTGTGTCCTATATATAGGTATATAAAGCACAAAGTATTGTTCCATTAAGGGTTACCTAGAAAAAATCGCTTCTTAGCGATCAGGCCTACTGCCTCATTACTTATGTAACCTTTTTTTTATAAAAGGTAGTGAAGTAAAACGAAGTGTGAATAAACAAATATATTTCTTATTAACTGGCATTATGAGGAAAACGGCATGTCTTCCACACGGGTTCAGATTTAGTCGTCAGTAAGACTTTTAGATGCCAATTAAAATGCGTTTTTGACATGCGGAAATTCACTTAGCGCTTTCAGAAACGGAGAAGTAGTGCTAAGTCTGAACCGTACGTCAAAAATGTGTTTGATTGTTAAAAATGTGATTATATTTCTAATATCGGATTTTTTTAGGGGGTCTAGGTGTACGCCATGTTCAGACTTTCCTTTTATTCATGGCTATGCTGCTGGCATTCAGTATGCGTGTCAACATCAGTATGGCAATAGTTGATATGACCGATTCAAAAAATGCTACGGTAAGTTATGTTCTGTGGTATGGAAATACATCTGCACCATTGACAGGGCAAAGCTGATCAGCATCCTATTCTCGCAACGATTATTTTTCCATCCATATCCAACCAGTTCCTGTATCGAATATTGCTTTGAGCTAAACGATTGTCAAAAGAACTTTCCCTTACGACTAGTAGTAATACCCGGGCTTAAAATACCGCCTTTATTATGAATTTACGTTTACTGACAAATGTATATGTTTTTACTCAATGCAAAAAACAATATTTAATTATAAGAGAGTCAAACTATTTATAAAATTAGTTCAATATTAGTGTACAAAGTTTATAAACAAAACATGTTTATCTATGGTATAACGACGTTAACATATTAGATATCTATAGGTTAAGCGTGGAAAACTCAAAGGTTATCATTTTATAGTTATAAGTGGGGATTTTACGACCCCAAGTATTAATTGCAAAACTTCCATTGATAAATGAAAATATATTATTTTTTATCTTCATAGGCCAGACTTAATGCTTAAAGTTAAAATCTAAAATCATGTTTCGTCCCTAAAGTTAATAATGCTTTTGTGTCATTGGATTTGACATTTATATATTAAAAGTACATGAGATTATTTTTGTCTTAAAGACACATTACTGTGTTATTATATAAACAAAACAACACCTTGCGTAATGAAAATATTACCCCAACTCATGAGTTGGTAGTTCTGGGTAAAGGGACGGAGTTATTGGGTCTAGGGACGGTCTGGGCCGCCTTGCGCATATTTGTTGCACTTTTGTCATTATACAACCCCTAGGTTATATTAATATTAAATTAGTAGTGCTTGGTAGTCTCGCTGACTATAAAGGTATAGTAATTTAATATTGATATACTTACGTTATTGTGCAAAGCACATAAACATTAATTCATATTACAATTATTCACAGATAATCGAAAAATAATGAAACAATTTTACTAGTAGTCGTCAAAAAAACACCAGTAACAGTCAGTTCATTCTTACAAACAAAACCGGGTTATTTCATAGAGTTTACGATGATTTTATCAAATGGTCCCCTGCCTAAAAATATAAGATATAAGATAAGAGGTTTTCTCAAAAGCTGATATAATATCAAAACATCACTCAGATAATGTATGATAAAGTATATTATAAACATCACGTGGATTGGAAAAACAATTTTGAGATATTGGTATGACAGTGAATAGTAATTTATCTAAGGATGTGGAAATAGTAATCGCATGAAAAATTGCCCTTTACAATATGCGCTAACATTAGTCTGGTGGTTAAGCGTCCAATGGATTAAATTTATAGATATAAATAATTGAAAATATTCATTCGCCTCACAAAACCGTAATTACAACATCGAACCGTACAACAACTTCTTTATAGATGTACTATATAAATGGAATATCTAATACAATGGAAAACAAGTGTCTTTGATCTTGACACAATTGCTGTGTGACAGCTTTATTAAAGGCTATGCTGATCATTATCATTCCTGAACGTGCAGATAGTTAAGATTTGTGGGTAGGATGAAAGATTCAAACACGTACGTTAGCTAGAATAAATCCGTTTCTATTAAAAAGGTATTTACGTGGACTATTAGTTAACAAATATTAAAGCCTAATAGTTATAATTGCAAGATTTGGAATTGTAAACAGAGCTGTGATTGTGTTTGCTTCTGATCCTTTGATTACATTAACATTGTTGACTAATAACGGTATTGATGACTGACGAAGCATGCTCTGAAACTGGCTACACGTTCTTAATAGGTAAATGATGCACTTTATTACAAGCTTGCATGATACAAATACTATATCTGTAAACTCTAGTATAAAAATCATCTATGATAAAACTAAAGCCATAAAAAATATTAGAACTTAAACAAGTTACAACAACATATTTAATTATATATTTCCTCAAATGCAAGTGTTTATTTGTTAAAATATGAGTTAGTTTTAATAAAAACAAAACTTCGAATATTACAGAGCCTGATTAAGGATCGCCGTAAACCACCAAAATGAATGTCGTATTGGCAAGGAAAATAAAAAAAGAAACTCACATCTCGACTGGCTAAATTACTAATAAAAATCGCATTTTATTTCAAACATATACATGTACCATATTACTATTTCTTAATTTATCACCTTGAGAAGTATTATAAACCGAGTATTTTATGGAGGTATGAGACAAGTTGGCAATCCTCGTGCCGTCTAAAGGGGTCAGTTATTTGTTTATCAACTGGAGATTCTTATTGATAATGCATGCATGCATCCAGTCACAATCTAAGCTCACGCACATCCATCTTAATCCTACACAACCACACATGTGCACATTCTTATAACTCGTACCCCAAAAGCTGCAACTGCAACGCCTTAGAATTAGTTCATAACCATAAGTACCCGGGGCTTACAATAGATGACCGAATGTCCTGGAAAATGCACATTAATTCTGTCTGTGAAAGGCTAAGAGCGATACTTGCCAAATTCACTTTAATAAAAAATAAAATACCTCTTAAAACTCTGCTACTATTATACAAAGCACTAGCCGAACCCATTATAACATATGGACTTTCAAGCTATGGGAGAACATGCAAAACTTACCTAAATCAAAATATTTGCAATACAAATACGTATTTTAAAAACAATTGCTCCCATAAAATTAAAATCACAATATAAAGAGGACTACAGAAAGCTATTTGCATTTTTCAAAATTATTCCTATACACGAAAAAGTGTAACTAGGCTTATTAAATGAAAACTACTTTACAGAAAATTACCTCAAAACAATTAAAACTCACTATCACTATTCAACACGTAGAAAATTAAAAAACGAATTTCTATTACCCAAATACAATAACTTATATGAAGAAAAAAAACATTAGATTACATTATTCCAAATTTAATAAACTCTTACTAATATAACAAGAAACAATATTAAATTTAAATTTAAAAACTACTACATAAGTCAAACAATTATTAATTATGCATAACAAAAATTATGCTATATACGTCATTAAAACATATTCGGATATAGGAACTCATCCTGTATGTGAATGAGAATTCTCGACAAGAACAGGTTTCTTTTTGTTGGTGTGGGTGTTTAGATTTGTTTATGACGTTTTACGTGCAATTTTAAATCGTTTGAATGGTTTGATTGTTATAAATTTACAGTTTATATGTCACTGGCCTTAGTATATATATATATGTTAATGATTTAAATATGTTCGACATCCTGCTGGATAGAACAACTGTGTACAGTTTGTGTTTCCACCACACCAAGTTCCTTTATATTAAGAACACTTATACAATAAATAAATAAAATAAAAATAAATAAATGTGAAATTTGACATGCTAACTTGTTTTGCCCTTTTAACATAATTACAGATTCGACCCGGCTTTATATTGGTCTTCGCCGGTCTTATAACTCTAGAAGACAGTTTCTACATAACTTGAGTCTGATGTTGTTTTATACATAGTTTGACCTCGCTTTAGTGTTTTTTTTAAAGAGACTGTAAATATAGAAAGTAGCGTTTTTTATATAGATTAGATCAGTTAATAAATTGACCGTAAAAGCTTTATGGTTATATTATTCACATGCAAACTTATATTCTCTTTCAGTATTTCGAGTGGAGCTATAGTATCCAGTCTATGATCCTGTCATCATTCTTCTGGGGCTACGTGTTCCTGCAGATTCCTGGAGGTGAACTAGCGAGGAGATTTGGAGGGAAAGTGCTGATCACCATCTCTATTTCTGTGAACTCTCTGATCTCAGTGTTAATGCCAATTTTGGCCCAGATAGTAAGTTGTGACATATTTAGAGCATGCAATGAACAGTGTATGTAACAGTGTTCGTCTGAACTTTCAATTATGAAAGCAGGAGCTATTTAGCGTAGAATTAATTAATAATTATTTATATTATACAATCCTTCTTTTGTAAATAAATGTTATAAAATCATATAAGTTTCTTGAGGTAACCTACTAAATTTAAATATATAATACCGTTCCATGTTATAATTATTTACTTTCATAATTTCAGGGTGGATGGCAAATGGTCATTGTATGCAGAACCCTTCAAGGTTTGACTCAAGCTTTTGTTTATCCCTCTATGCATCATCTAGTCAGTCAATGGATACCAATAGAAGAGAAGGGGACATTGACTACAATTATTTATGCTGGTAACTATACTTGTATATATCATGCTATATATTATTAGAAAAATTGTTTTACGATCGCAAACTCTATTTTCATATTAGTATTTTGAATCGATCGGTACCAGTTTTTAATTTCCTTTCTAATGAACCAGTTTCGTCCTATTCGTTCCTAATTTTAAATGAAATAATAGTATTTTTAATTACCGATTTTAAATTTTAGGGGCTCAACTTGGTATCGCGCTACAACTTATGGCAGCAGGTTTCCTGGCAGAGGCTTGGGGTTGGCAGGCAATATTTTACACTAATGGAGCACTCGGAATCATTTGGACAATTATTTACTTATTTATCGGCGCTGGCAGACCTGAGGATTCAAAATATATATCTAAGGAAGAGTCTCTATACATTCGCACCTCTTTGGGAAGAGTGGAAGAACCAAAGGTAATCTTTATTTTTTAAATTATTAATTAAAATATTGTCTGCTAAGAGTAATCATTAATCATTGTAAAAGCGTAAAAAATATTGTATCAATGCAAAATTTTAAACTTTATATTATGTTCCGTTCAGCTGACTAAGTCAATGCTATTAAATTATCTTCCAGCGAGTAAAAACTCCTTGGTCCAAGATTGTTCTATGCTTACCGCTCTGGGCCGCTGTCATCGGGCACTGCGGACAAAACTGGGGTTTCTTTACCCTAATGACTGAAATGCCAACGTATATGGCCAAAGTCCTTGGCATGAATTTAACACAGGTATGTATATAACCAACTGTTTTAATAGTGGGAGACAACTAAAAAATTAGCCTTGGTCTCCGAAACTAGAGAACGCCAACTTTACGATAGCGCGCTACCGCTTGCCAAGCGAGAACTTGGAGCTCACCTAGTCTACATCATTTTTGTCGAGCAGATCTGTACATAACGCCTTTTTATTTTCAGAACGGAGTACTATCTTCGCTTCCATATCTAGCTATGTACGCACTAAGTTTTCCTATGGGAATTATGACTGATATCATAGTGAGGAAAAAATGGTTGAGTGTTTCCAATACAAGAAAACTGTCAAATACTATAGGTATACACTAGTATATATATAACCTGTGAATTGTCTAAGTTTGTAATTTTTTATGTCGTTTAGAAGGGTAAAAATGAAACAAATGAATGGGTTTTTTAAACCACTTAAATTAGGCAGTTTAACAACGTGTATGTCCAATAAAGTGCTGTGTTATATATATGACAAATCATTTTTTTCGATAGGTCTTTGGGGTCCCGCAGTAGCCCTGATTGGCTTATCTTATATCCCAGAAGGAAACTTGACATTAGCAGTAGTGATGCTTACAGTATCTGTGGGAGTCAATGCTGGAACCTATACGGGATACATGGTAAGACGATAAAATCATATAAAAATTAAATTTTCCAAAATGCGCGAATAAGTTAATAAAAGAACTATTTATTAAGTGTTACTAAAATCCTATGTTGATTATTTACAACAGATGATACATAAAAGGTAATATGTAGATATTACCATTTCTTTACTATAAGTATTATAATATATAGCGAGTAACTGTTGCCAGCATAAGGTAATTCTGCCACAGAGCCGGAAATGTCCAATCTTTTTATTATTATTTTTATGAGAGGTTAAGATTCTATTGTAAATATTATGTCAATAAGAAAATAATAATACTGACTTTTCAGCTGGTACTCAACGACTTGGCGCCAAACTTCAGTGCAAATCTTATGGGCATCTCAAATTTCTTTGCCAATATAATTTCAATCATTGCTCCACTTTTTTGTGGTGTCATCATTCAGGATGAGGTAATTTCATTTATGACAAAAAGATAAAAAATTGACACAAATAAAGTGTATAGACACTTTTCATCTATTTAATATTGACAAGCAGCTAAAATGCTTGCATTCACAGTATGTTTATAAGCACTAAATAATTAAATAAGTGGTGAGGTTCTTCAGGCCTTTAGGAGTTATTATTAATTCGAATTAAATTTCGAAAATTCTTCGAATCTTGTAAACATAGATCTCTAATAGTTACCACAGATAACTATAAAAGCCAGGGTTTTTACAGAGCCATGCATATCATTCATTACGGTTAATTTGGTGTGTAAATAACCAATTACATCAAATTAATTTTTAATTACATTGATTTATATAACAAAAGAAGCCCGTTATAGGGTTTGAGCCTCGGTTGTAAGCCGCTGTAACTATTCCATTCCAGAGAATGGAACTGTTCCATTTCTTTATAGAATAAGCTGTTTGTACATAATGTCACTTTCTTTTCAGTCGGACCCAACTGAATGGCGTAAAGTATTCTTCTTAGCATCAGCTGTTTACTTCTTTACCAATCTGTTCTTTATTTTATTCACAACATCTGAAAAACAACCTTGGAACGAACCAGAGGAAAATGATATTGGTAAGAGTACTTTTTATTAAAGCTTGTGATGTCTCGCATTTTCAACTGTTTGTTTTTCTCTCAGTTGCCTTCTTTTGTTATTTTTTCATTTTACGTTCACAAGATTGTGTTGAAAATTGGCACACAGCAGATTGACTCCCTCGTGTGTCTATTGCTATGCGCCGATGTTTCGAATGTATTTCGCTTTTCTGCTAGGTAGCAACTTGATTGGTTTTGTTTGATATTGTATATTGTAGGTATAATAAATAATATATTTTCTTAACTTGGCTCACATTATTTTGGTGGAGCAAATATTTATATTTGTGCATTATGTTACATATTTCAGCACTAGTTTCTAAACTATTTTTTTTATGCCTCTTAGTTTTTAAGCGCAAAAGAAATATCATGTATTTTTTTTCAGAAACCAAACCGGAAGTAAAAGAAAAATGAAGAAGCTACTAGTATTTTATATTGTATTTTGTACATGACTGAGTTGTTACAGGGAAGAAAAACGTTGTTATTATTTTAAGACATTAAGATTATATGGCATATGTTACTGTAAAATAAATACTGCAATTGTTTTAATTTAAGCCAAACTAATAATTAAAAATAATAAACAATTGTAAATATATTTATATAATGGTCTTGATTTTTCTTGGTGATATTATCTTCTTTTCAAAGCACTCTAGAAGCTTATTTATTCACTTGTATACATCTATTTTAGTTTTTTTTATTATACGTCTAGTATATCATAAACATTTTATAGTAAATCTGGGAAAAATATACAATTACATATAAAAAAACCAAAACAAAAGTTACATCAGGACCTCAGATTGTTGTATCTGTTTCGTTATCATTTGTAAGTGTCAAGCTTCTTTGTCTGACGCAAGCAATCTGTCCTTCACGCAGCGTTAAATGCGCACTTAGACAGAAAGTCCATTGGTCCGCTGCCAGGAAATAACGACTGTAGGGATGAAAGTCGCACGCTGAAGCCCCTAGGCCGGCCAACACTGCTGTGGAGTTACATATAAAGAGAAACAAAAATTTTATACAGTGTAATTACAGATTGACCTAGAGCAACAACTTAATACAAGGCTAACTTCCAGATTAAATTCGTGAAACGTATTAATAGATAGAAGGGTGAACAGAGAGCCACACGATGACTTACTGGCTCATGCCTAGATCTTTAAAGATTATTGTCGGATAAGCGGCCGGCTCGTTTATCTCACAGCACCATCAAATAGAGTAAACTTAAAATATCCCTGACGTAGGTCAGGGGATCTCTCTTAAATCTAGCTGTAAGAGCTTCAACCCCTTTTTCTGTAAGAAGATTTTCATGTTATTTCGACTTATATAACAGACTCCTGTATGAATATAAAATATATACGCACTTAATACAGGCCATGCTCATGCATGATTCACACTAAAGATAAGGCAGATGGTACAGTAGAAAATATTAGAGCCGCAAACGAAGCAAGAAAATAAATTTAAACTCCCTAGAGAAAGTATACTTTAAACTAAGTGAAAATTATTTTCTCTTTGCAACAAACGTGAATAAATGGATGTTAAAAGTATATTATTCCCAAAAATTTACGTATAAGTTTCTGTCAGTAAACGGCTAGTTTCTGTCAGCTTCACAAACCATTTAGCAAGGATTTTAGGACTATTTGTATTGTCTAGATAAGTCGCCTAAGTAATATTAGCGATTATATAGTAAATCAGATCCGACTAAGTTTCCGACCAAATCATTGTTTATTATTATGGAATGGCCCTTATATTTCGTCGGATTTACGATATTATTACAGATAAACTTTTACCGCATTTCAGCACTCAAAAAAATTATTTAGATTTTAGGTAATATGTGCTATTACTATACCTCGTCTCAGAAATGTTAATATTTCGATGTTTCCTTTGGCATTACATACATGCATTGCCAAAAAGGGTTACACTTATACTTCCTCCTAATATAAACTACCTTACATGGCCAATATCCTGTCCAACATAAACGTGTATGATATATTCAAACGTTATGTCAAAAGGCTGTAGGCATAGGCGCCTATATCATATGATACAGATATTGGATATTTGAATGCAAATTGTTGAATTATTCGTGTCTGTTGCACTGTTTACAAGTAGATTTTAGTAACGCCATCTGGAGAAGGTTACTACTTTATATATATATAAGTACTTTATTATATAAGTTTTACAAAAAAACTTTAATTCCACAATATATTTCACTTACTTCTATTGATAACTATATTTTCGTCTAATAATTTAGGTTTCATGGTAAAAGTTTCTGTTTATTTAATTTAAATTGTGAAAATGTGATTATGAAAACGTACAAGAAAAGAGAAAAGAATGCAGAGTTTCGTTAAACTCTGATTGATCAACAACATAACACAGGCACGGAAAT
Source organism: Pieris brassicae (assembly GCF_905147105.1). Lineage (NCBI taxonomy): Eukaryota > Metazoa > Arthropoda > Insecta > Lepidoptera > Pieridae > Pieris > Pieris brassicae. The sequence goes on from NC_059669.1 coordinate 5,944,498, forward strand.
AATTCATTGTTCCAATAGAGAAATGACAATTAAATCACTATTACTAGTTCAACATCCGGATGTAGCAAGCACATTACAAAAAGGTATTAAAAGGATTTTTTGAGGATGAACTTGGGCTTTTATGATAGGTCGCCTATGAAGTCCTCGATATCCCTGTCCCCGGTAGCACGCTGTTATTAGCAAAGGTGGTGTTACGTACTTTTGGAGGCCAAGGTTCACTTAGGGTTGCTGCGCTATCGAAGTAAGTAATATTTTTTCCATCTATTGGATACAATTCCATACTTTTGTAGATGTTAAAATTGTGTAAGTTAAAAAATTTCAATTCCATTTTGTCGTTTAAGGACATTTTTATACACAGTAAGAGATTCAAGTACTTTCATTACATGTTGTATAATACTTATAATATAAAGAATTGCGTCTTTAGGAAAAGGGATCGAGTGGGTTCTTATCCCTTCACTTAAGTTACACTTTTCTAAAATAACCCTACATATTACTGTGAGATTGTAGCAGAATGGGATGGGAATGAATATAATTATTTATGTTTTATTACAGCAAGTATATAAAGAGCAAATTATATATTTTTTTTTATAAAAAAATTATTCCCTTGCTTCTGTCAATGTTCCAGACGTTTTGAAGCCAAAAGGCGCGACTTGTCTGGATACGTTAGCTCCTTCTTACATTCTTCGGACAAGCGCAAAAGCTGGTGCGGACGAAGAGCAGACGCAAAATTATAAACGGCTCACATATTCTTTAAGAGTCTTTCCTCCAAAATTGATTTTGTTTCCTTTGGAGAAGGGATTGGATGAGTGTGACGACAAATACAGTGACATGAGATTTATTGAATTAAGTAAACAAATTTTTACGATTATGACGAACAAATTTACGATCGTACGTACCAACGTAACGAGCGTATTTACTGAAAAAAATACATTTTGATTATTTTTTATTGATGTGGAAGCTGTCAACATTGAAACATTTTTGGGTGGTTTCAAAAAGGAGGAATAAAAATAACATATAGTTTTGTATTCACTATCCGGATAAGGTAAGTTTTACAATCTAAACTAGGTCTACGACTAACTACAACAAACTCAGATGTTTGAGTGCATTCGCGCCTAATTTAACATGAAACGCTATATGAAAATCAATGCTATATAATCAAATATTTTATGCTGCATATATAAAATCATGTATGATATTGATTATAGGACAGAACACAACAGTTATGACTTAAAATAGTTTACACTCATCTAAACACGTAAATTAATTTAAAAAAAATTGAGTACAATGTTTATGTTAATGCAAAACTGAAAACTGTATCACTCGACTACGCATGTTGTAGAAACTATATAAAAAATATATATCCTGATAACTATTGTAACATTATGAAAATTTCAATTTTTTAGTATGTGATTGACCCTCTCCTGAAACGACCTTAAATCACATTTCAGTCTGCTGAAAAGTTCTCTAACTAGTGGAAAAATCGATAAACATTTCAGTCAACCCATCTTCGTAACACTATTATACAAAAATATGGATATTTCTCCATGACCCAATCGTGAAAAGCTCTTTCTATAATATTGTTAATTTTGTGAAAACGTTGTTATCTCTGTCTGGTAATATTTGTTGATAAACTTATGCACTATAGTATCTTGAAATATTTTTTATAAAACATTTTTATAAAGAGCACTCGACTCTAGTTAAGTTTAAAAGTTTTATAATGATTTTGTTCTAAAATATACTGTTCTTCAACTAAAATGTATTCTATTTATTCCCAAAATACTGGAATTTTCTCGATGCTAATTTGCGAAAAGTAAGTGGGGTAAGTGTCATTTTTCCGATAACTTTGGCCTTGATCGATTGGCCTTGAGTGATCATTAGCGTAGCTAGTTATTTATTACACTGGTCTCTGAAATAATTTGTGTTGCTTAACCTTAGAAATTCAGAACGACATCCTGACCTGTACACTAAACCATACGGCCGCACAGGCGCCGACGGGCTTACTGTGAATATTGTAATTAATATATTAAGAGTAATTTGATTTTGGGAATGAGTTTAAATTTATTTTACAATAACAGTACCTTAATTAAAGACTTGTCGACATTAATAAGTTTTAATTAGTAAATTCTTACTGATGATCCAATTAAATGCTTATTGTGATACAACAATTACGTTTATACAATTTTTATTGCTTAAAGATAATACAAGTATAATAATATCGTACTGTCTCGATCAGTTTATTTATAAACCGGTCTGGTGTTGGCCGTGTTTTCTTGTGCTATGAAAAATTTGATATTATAAAATAATGGTTGCCATTGTGGATAGCATAAACCTCCGACCGAGTAAGTTGAATGTTTTCGGAATACTTAAGCGAGTAAAATACTAATTTGAGCCCCACGTAACATGAAAGTCGTTAAAGAAAGATCACAGTAGAAAAAAATTCACTAATAAAAAAAACACCAAAATAATTTCCGTTTTATTAATTGTATGTTAACCATGAAAAACGTTAAACAATTTTACGCGCTTAAACATAAAACTACCTTTTTTTACATGAATATATTATACAACTTATCAAATAAATAAGTGTATGTTTTCCTCTATTTTATTTTTAATTATATTCAATTGTTATAAATTTAAACAATGAGAACATATTAAAAACAAGGCTTACGTATTATTGTTAATTACGTCATGTTGTTTTTTAAGTGATAATTTCTTTTGCATCGTTGCGATTTGAAAGTCGATGAAACGCAAAAGAGACAGACACATTCATAAAATTTAACGTGGGAGAAAACGAGAGGAAGCATTATACAGTGTATAAAGTTAAAATTAGTGTGTATTAAATTATTTTCTGAATTAAATAAAACGAAGATGTGCAAAAAAATTAAATAAGAGATTAATTTAATTCAATTATAAAATTAGATGAAATTTATCAATTTTATTTACATATCATTAATTATAAAATCTATTTGAAGTGAAAACTTCTTACTTCACTAATTTAAAGTTTATATACTGAATAATGCTTAAATCTTATGAATTTATGTGCCTGTCTCTTTTTACTGTCGCTTTTTCGATTCATCGACTTTCATACTTTAATTATTTAAGTTTTTATCAAAATTAAAGATTGATATTAAAAAAATAAATTAAAGATAAATCTAATTCTACTAAAAGATAGTGAACACAAGTCTAATTTACATATTTATTAATATAAAAACTTTTTGCATACTTCTTTTTGCTTTTTTACATACTTCTGTTGGCGCGTTAGGGAAAAATGACTGATGAGAGTAGGTATATATAATTCTATTGTTAGTGTGTACGTACGCATACGTTTTTTAGTTGTAGTTTTTATAAAAATGTATAATTGATATTAATATCAAAACCTTAACTTAAAAATTAAAATTACATTAATGTCATTATATTGAAACCAAAATTTTGGAAGGTTTCACTCCTAACACGTGTATTATGTTTTGGTTGTGTGCGTCTGTTTTTAAATTACTTTATTGGAAATTCATCATCACGGAAAATATACTTTTCTCTTGGCAAGAAACACATTTTAACATCAAATCTTCTATAAAGTTATATTATATTATAGTATTTTTTTTTTCAGAAGGTCTTGGAGTTCGCCATGTCCAAACACTTCTACTCTTCATGGCTATGTTATTAGCTTATAGTATGCGCGTAAATATCAGTATGGCCATAGTCGACATGACAAATGAGAAAAATGACACGGTAGGTTGACATATGAGAATTATCGAAAGTCATCCTTAGACAGATATGATAAATGATAAAAATGTCCTCGTAGCTTATTTTGTATGTTGATAATACTATTGAAGCGAATTTATGAATTTCAAAACACAAGACAAGACACAAACCGACATTGGTTGGAACCATCACTTTCAAATCGTTACGGCGTTAGTTTATTCTTTTCATCTCCGCAGTGGTTTTGTAACTATAAATTTAAATACTTTTCCATCAAATGCACGTACCGCCTATTGTAATATTAGAATTTATAGTGCAATCGCCCATCTAAAGCTATTACTCCCCTTTTCTACATAAAGGATTACTTGAACACTCGTTATTATGTTTTAAATTTGTACGTTAATTTAATAAAATTATTAAAAATAAACAATTGATCTTTATTCATGTACATCGGTAGAATTCCTACTATAATTAATGCCAGAATTCATTTCGTGCACATTAATTTACACAATTGAATATATGCAAACTTCGTTGTCAATTAAATTTCGTTTAATTAACTGAAACCGAAGGTCGGCAATGTAACCTTTTTGCAAAAAAGTGTATAGGTAAATCCAATTACATTTTTTTTTTATATACAGCAATAAATAACTAACAATAAAGGGTCAGAAATCTATCTGTTCAAATCGATAACACCAAATGATTTTTAAACTAAAATGGCTCTAAGTTTCGTTCGCATAAAATTGCTATAGAATTTCACATTTTTGTGCATAAAACTCTTATATTATATATTATCTTATAGTTCAATGCCACATATACTCTGATTAAAACAACATAAAAATTAAACCGAAATACAGATAATTAGAGGTCAATATTAAACTATAAACAATTATTTTTAACTTATTATTTAAAGATAAACAAGAAGTTGTATGTTATGAATATTTATTTTATTTCAGAGCAAGTGAATACGGTTTTCCTTCTCTGCCTAAAATCAAGGCAAATACCATATGTTCTACCAGAAAGTACGGGCACTGGCCAACTTATGAAACTTTAAAAAACGTACTGCATTTGACTTTGAAATAGTTTCATATTCTCATCATAAAATCGTATCCTTAAGCGAAGTAACTTTCCAGGGTATCTAAGCGATGCCTCATGGCTGAAGGACTCGCTCTTAGTTGACCAGATTGGTCTTGTTCTTTCATAAAAATACTTTCTAATCGTAACGTTCTTATTGAGTCGTTGATAAATTAGATAATATTAAGGGTTAAGTTAAGGTTATCAAAATGGGTGTGGCAGTTCTCGGGACATAAAATAGAGACCTTTGGGAACGGAAATTTTTTATATAAATGTCCAGAGCCCAAGAGGTCATTTGATAACTTTGCAATTAATTTTTTAATTGCGAAGCATATTTATTTCACATCTGTACTCACTGTGTAAAAACCTGTGATATAAATAAGTAAAAACATTTTTCTTTTCTTTCACGGTTGACTGTTACATTTTTTACACATAAAGATTGCATATACATTTATTTCAACCAAGAATTCAATTACGTTATCATAGTTTAAATATAAAACCCATCACCTATTGAACCCATTTGTTGTTTTCATTGAAGTGACGTTTTACATAAAACAATTGTAAAACTAGACAATGAATTCTTGTTATAGAACTCCGTACCTAAACTTGGTAATAGTTTTTGTTATTAAAACTTTTAATAGTTAAGAGACTAGTACCGACGTGATGCGAATTAGTTCGCAATTTGCAAAATTTATTCCAATGAAGTTAAAACACCTCTAGAATTACTTAGAAATTAAATTAGTTTAAACTTAAACTGTCAAAGTGAATTAAGTACTCTAGTGTCAAATAAAAATATATTTTTTATTAGAAGGAATTTGGTTGCAACTGGAATTGGATTCTGTATAAACGCTTCTTATACACTAATATTTGATACAGACAAATAATTCCAGCAAATATTCCGCAGTTTCGCCCGTATGATATTGAACCTCGATTCCCAAGGAAGTAATAGTTATTTTGCATGTAAAGGTAGAATTTGTATCACCTATAAGGTTGTGAATACAAAAAACGTAGCAGAGCTTCAGAATTAACTAAGAAAATCTCGCTCTAACATAGTTGTTTCATCCCGTGTCCCGAAAATATTGTACATTAAGTATTCTAAGCCTTCTTTATTTATACAATATTATTGTATAAATATTGGCAACATTAGAGGTTAACAAGACGAGTAACCATGACCATTAGAACCATCTGTGCAGGTTAATTAATGTGACAATGAATGCTTAAACTTAACTGCGATATAGTGTTACGGAAAAATAAGTAATACCTTGTAACATTCCCCTATTTATTGCTGGGTCTCGTAATTTCTCTCTTTTCAATAGGTCATATTCTTATTCGATAAATGGGTTAAATATCTAATACACAATCAATTCGATATAAAAAAATATTTCTGAGATTGGTGCTACCAAAACAAACTTTACAACTTTTATACTGTTCTTAAGGAACATACTGATACATGAATGATTCTATCCGACATTGTAATTATTGCATTATAAACAAAATATTTTTAATTTCAGTATTTCGACTGGAGTTACAGCATACAATCAATGATCCTTTCATCATTTTTCTGGGGCTACGTGGTGCTGCAAATTCCTGGTGGTATTCTAGCTAGAAGGTTTGGGGGAAAAATGCTTATAACGATATCTGTATCCGTTAACTCTTTGATCTCTCTTCTCATGCCAATTCTGGCTCAAGCAGTAAGTAGAAAGTACTATTTCAAATCTCAACTACTTACTCGGTGGCTAACCCGACAAACAACACCTCTATAAAATTCAGCATTGACTTTACGTACTACGTTTCTGCTATGGGGTATATATATCTGATATTGACACACCTACTCGTACATTGGTTTCCGTTGTTAGGTGAGGTTATTGGAGTTATTTGCTAAAGAGGAGTAACGCTAACCAAATCTTAACAAATTCTTAAGTCAACAATAGAACCTTTTTTGACTAGACTAAAGAATAATTATTTTTTGTAGGGTGGATGGCAGATGGTAATAGTATGCAGAACTCTGCAAGGTCTCACTCAAGCATTTATCTTTCCATCTATGCACCATCTAGTTAGTCAATGGGTGCCTCTAGAAGAAAAGGGGACGCTGATAACTATTATTTACGCTGGTATGGTTTGATCTTAAAAATATTTCCTTATATTGTTACAAATGAAAGTATAAAATGTATATTTACAGGAGCTCAACTTGGTATCGCCCTGCAGCTTATTGCAGCTGGATTCCTCGCAGAAGCTTGGGGTTGGCAAGCGATATTTTACACTGATGGAGCGCTAGGCTTAATATGGACTATAGTTTATTTGTTTATTGGAGCAAGTGGGCCAGAAGACTCGAAATGCATTTCAGACGAAGAGTCACTTTACATAAGGACTTCATTGGGAAGAGTGGAAGAACCAAAGGTAGGTAAAATTTTCGAATCATAGTAGAAATCGACAGTAACAAATATATTTATTGTTTTATTGTTTATTTTTTTAGGTACTGAAAACACCATGGTCCAAGATTCTACTTTGTTTACCCTTCTGGGCAGCTGTAGTAGGTCATTGTGGTCAAAACTGGGGTTTCTTCACTCTCATGACTGAAATGCCAACGTATATGGCCAAAGTTCTTGGCATGAATTTAAAACAGGTATTTTTCTATGATCAGCTTTATTTATTTATTCACACCTGTTACCATATACAAAAAACAGGTTACGGTCACATAAGTAATTAGGCAACGGGCGGCCCTATCACTAACAAGCGATTTCTTCCAGGCAACCTTGAGTTAATTAAACTTTCTTAGCTCGAATCTTACAATGTAACGTTTTCATTATATTATTTATATTACGTACTTAACTTGCTATGTTAAAAAAGTGAACGAAACAAAATATACTTCTTAAAATGTGAACCGATTTTTTATGTTCTTTTATAATTCTGACTGAACTGAACCATTTTTAGAACGGAGAGCTATCTTCACTGCCATATTTAGCGATGTACGCCTTAAGCTTCCCTATGGGAATCATGACTGACGTTATCGTGCGGAAGAAATGGCTAAGTGTTTCCAATACAAGAAAACTTTCAAATACAATAGGTAAGGCGAAATTTTGTTTACATACAAAAGTAAAAAATACGCATTAAAGCCACTTTGTTACAGGAAAAGAAGTAGTATCTAAGTTGGGTTTCATCGATAGATTATCATAAGACTTTTTATTAGAGAGTGATAACTATATTTATACAGCTAGGCTTTTTTGTTATTTTCGCTTTGTCTTACAATCATAAATGCATTATTTGCTGTATTATTACGAAAAAATATCAACTAAGTAGTCTCGTGCTCTTTTTCAGGTCTTTGGGGTCCAGCAGTGGCTTTAATTGGTCTGTCATACATTCCCGAGGGAAACATGACATTGGCAGTGGTGATGCTTACCGTCTCAGTTGGTGTCAATGCAGGTCAATATACCGGTTATATGGTATGTATGGTATCTAAATAAACAAGTGAAAATTTATATTTTTTATAATATATAAAGTACATTTTCAGTTGGTACTGAACGATTTAGCGCCTAACTTTAGTGCAAATCTGATGGGTGTTTCCAACTTCTTCGCGAATATCATTTCTATCGTTGCTCCACTGGTATGCGGAGTCATCATTCAAGATGAGGTATTTTTTTTCTATATTATGTAAACTAAATCTGATTATAATATACAGTAGAACCCGTTGAACACGATCACGCTTAATACGATTTCTCGTATAATACGCCACTTTACGCCAGTTTATGCAACATTAGACTTATTTTCATACATTCCTTAACGCTTTATACGATTCGTCAGCTCGTTTAATACGCCCGAGCCCGAGCCGAAAGGTCTAACCGAGCGCTCTAACGTGAGCTCCCAGAAAGGCACCGCCCGCCCGTTCGTGAAGAACCCAAGATACTGCAGGGTTTTCCTGGATATTCTTCCATTGATGACAATGTAGCACCGTACGAAATTCAATCACAAAACGAGGACCTAAGTGCAAAAGTTGAATTCTATTGAAATTATTTTATTGCTAATGCATTAAAATCTTCCTGTCAAACCAAAATAAGTGATTATTTTACATAATGTAATTATAATTACACTAGATATTTAATGTAATTTATTAATGTATAATTTAATACCTATATATACCAAAATTAGAACATAATACATAATAATATGTAGTACGAATTATTTTCCATATCCCGCATAATACGCTTTCTCGCTTATGACGCCTTTTTGGTAGGATCCCTGAGAAATGGTCTTAAGCGGTTTTAATGTATTCCGATGGCGCACTATTGCTACGTCGTAACATATTCCCGATTAAAATTCCATGAAAATAAAGCCAATACAATTCTTATTTACAGTATTCGAATTAAACATGAATTTAAATAAAGCAAACCGTATAATAGATCCTATATTTAAAATTAAAATCATTGAATTTTTCATAGACTGACCCGGGCGAATGGCGTAAAGTATTCTTCTTGGCATCAGCTGTCTACTTCTTTACCAATTTGTTCTTTATCTTATTTGCGACATCAGAAAGACAATCCTGGAACGAAGATGAAAATAATGATATCGGTACGTACTCTGCATCAGTTGGACATTGTACTAATAAATATACGATATATAATTATGTGTAAATTAGCTTCTGATGTAAATAACTGTAAACAAAATAGCTCAGTAAAAGTACGAAGCCTTAAATATTGAATGAATATTAAAATAAATTTATGAAAATTATAGGCTCAATAATAAATATTACATAAAAAAATAATTGCAACTTTTTTTTATTCCAGAAACAAAGGAACAGGAAATTCAGGAAAAGTGAAGGAAATTATAAAGTTAAATTCGTTTGTATTTTGTACCTGATTGGAAAAAGGCTATTTTAAGACACTATTTAATAAACCTGAAAATATATACTATTTTTAATCAATCCAAAATAATCAGCAATATATACAGTTTAATATAATCCCTGTAAAATATTCTGAATACGTAGTACAAATAATCCAGATCAAGCAAATGTATCGGTAAATATGGTACACAAAAATGCTTTTATTTTTTCAAAACATTTCTCAAGCATCGTTTATAAAGGGGATCATAGTTTTGTCCTATGTATCTAAAGTTATATAATCTAACTATACGTTTTATGGTTTATAACATAGATCTGCTAAAGTAAGGACGGATGAAGGTCGGAGGAAAGCTATTAGCCACAATTACTAATATTTCGAATACCGCCTTCACATTGTTTCATAATTCTAGATTCGTAAATGTTACCATTTGTTGATTTGATTTACCTCAGTATCTGTTTTCTTTATAATTTTTTCACTTACAATTGAATTTAAATACACGATTGAAATGAAAATATAAGTAATTCTGTGCAATGCAATATCCGAAGCGCGTTGATAAATTTGGTATAAGTAAAAATGACTCAAAAGTCGAAAAGAGAAGAGAGAGAAATTTATCAAAAATCCTGGCGGCTCGAGCGTAAGTTAACAAATAGGTGCTCATTTAATACCAGCAATTTACTTGAATTATTACATTTCTTGGGGCAATGGGCTTGTTTGATGATTATAATTCGTAGGGAAAACAAATTTTATGTGTCACTTTGGGTAGAATGTTAAATTTTTGGACGAATTTTTTTGTATATTTCTCTGATAGTGGTATTTAACCTTAATGTTTTAGTATTAAATATAAAAGTTTAACACAAACACAATACTGAAGACATGTTAATTTAAATATACATACACCCAAGTATTTTATTAGAATAATAAAATTCTTTAAAAACTCTTCAAAGGTATTTTTAAGTATAATGGTATACATTTAAAAGCCATTCTATCTTTTATTTCATATTTCTTTGATATATAGGACGAAGAAAGCGATTTATATTGATAACGCCTGCAGATAATGACAAAGCAATCATCACAATTTCATACAGAACGTAATTAGAGTTGTTAACAAATTGTCATAATCGAAAAGTCGGTACTTAACATACTATATTATTCAGAAATGCAGACATATTCAACAAACAAATCTCATCGAAGATATGTTAATACCTTGGTCTATATCGATGAGTTTTCCTGTAATCTCATTATAATGCTGTCGATAAAAATATGACATCCTTAAGTACGTGATGCCTCACCCGTCTACCGGAACTTAACATTCTTCGTAAAATATTCACGTACGAACCTAAGAAATACCTAGACAATTCAATGTCCGTTCGTGTAGGAAAATTAGGAGATTCGCCTCCAAGCATTGGTTTATATTTTACTATATCGATTGTTCAATTAATACATGACTTCGTTGTTCATTATTCTCTAAGACCATGGAATTAGCATTGACTTTAAGAAACATACCGTTCTCTTATTTGTGGCAGATTAGTAATAGAGTAAAGTGGTCATTTTCTTTGTTTTGCCAGTTCCTCCGTTCTACGCTCTTGATTTAAGAAGTGGCGGAAAACGTAAATTTAAAAACATTTGATATTTTTTTTATAAATATACAACAGTCAAATTCATTTTTTTAGTTTTGGTAAGTAGTAAGTATTCTATTATAAATTCTATACGGTGTGCCGATCATTGTTTTTGCCTCTATTAATGTCACATACGTTCTATTAGTCCACGGCCTTAATTTATCCCCTTAAAACTACATATTCAGTTTCAATTACATCTAATCTATATTCTGGTCATAAAATCCTAATATATCAGGAACTAATCTCACCTTGCAACTTCAAATTTTCCCTACAATTTTCCTCAAATAAATTCTATTCTTTATACGGGAAGTGTTATATTAAATATATATGTCCGATTTCCGCGTTTTAATTTATATTTATTTCTAGAGGAGGATTTTTTTTTTATTAATCTTCTATCATTCAATTAAAGCAAAAGCTTAGGTAGTAAAATGAGTTGATGGTCGACTAGGCTTTACCCGTCATTAATGGAAAGAAATCTCTGAAATAATATTTTTAAAGGGTACATAATATACGTTTGGGGCATTGTTGGCCTAGTCGCTTCAGCATGCGAATCTCAACCCTAAGGTCGAAGGTACAATCCCCGACTGTGCACCAAAAGATTTTCTTTCCATGTACGCATGTAATATTAGTTCGAACGGTGAAGGAAAACATTGTGAGGAAACCGGCTTGCCATAGACCCAAAAAGTCGACGGCGTGCGTCAGGCACAGAAGGCTGATCACCTACTTGCCTATTCAATTAACAAATGATCATGAAACAGATACAGAAATCTCAGGCCCAGACCTGATAAGGTTTTAGTGCCATTTTTTTAATACGTTTAATAATTGTTATAATCACTTTAGTTCGTAATTTCCATATTTACATCGCGTCTCACTTCACAAGCTTTGAAATTTTGATTAATTTCATATAATTCTCAATAATTTCTTATTTGAAAGTAAACCTGTTTTTAACGTTAAAGCAAAAATTTTGATAAATAGTAGTTCTCATGTTCTTGCTTCCTTGATACTTTGGGGGTACAAAAATGTGTGACTGCTTGTCGAAGGAATTGCGGTTTTCCCGTAATGAATATATGTATTAATCTTTCAAAAGACGAATCTAGAATACGCATCATAGTCACACAATCTTGTTTAAATTATTGTGTGTTGCTATCTTTAACATGTTTAACTGTACAACCAGTATGTACATAAATATGGAAACTATAATTTCTCTCCTCTTTGTGTGAAATAATAATATTGAGAAGGGATGTAACTGGACCTCAATAACTAACGGTTATTTGGATACGTCCTAAATAAACAAACATGAAAGATACTTTCGATTTAGATAAATATTGGTAATTCATGAAAATGTATGATTATTCATATGAAATTCTTAGTCATGCTTGTCTATTGCTTATTTAATATACGCTATATGTACGAATAGAAAAAGCTAGACGTAAGACGTATATACATTGTTTTAGTCTACGCCAACATTATGCCCAGTAACTATAATGGACTGAGCGAGACTAAGCTGCGAATTCAGCACCACCAAACGGACAATCATGTAAATAAAAATATAGATAATGATTAATGATCAAATTAAATTAAATTTTAAAATTTAAATAAATTTATTTATTATAAGTTTCAAAATAAAATTTAGCTTGTATTTATAAATATGTTTAATTTTTTTGCATCGAATAATTTAATACATTTTAATTATGCTTGATCTTCATACCTATACAGATTTTGATAAAGCGGTAATAACATTATCTCATAAAAATCAGAATAATCTCTTACTTTGCGAGGATCCAAATGAAGTCGTTGATAAATTAATAAATAAGATTAAAAAATCCTCAGAAGAAAATACAATAATCACAAAGGTATCTAAAAACCTTCAGATATTAAAGCCGTGGATAACTGCCGGTATCTTGCGGTGCATAAGAAACAGAAATAAAATGCAAAAGCGTTTAAAAAATAATGAATATGACGAAGTTCTATCAATTACTTATAAAAGGTATAGAAATTTTTGTAATAACTTAATAAAAAAACTAAAACGAAAATATGAAAGAACACAATTAAATAATTTAGTTAACGACCCAAAACAGTTGTGGAAAAATATTAAAAAGATTACATATATGAGTCAATCAAAAGATAATAATGACGAACTATTAAATCTTAAGGCTACGCCTACATAGTCTGTAAATGAAGTTAATAATTATCTCACAAATCTTGGCCCTCTACTGGCTCAGGAAATTCAACAAAGCTCGTCACACTCCTCCACATCAGCACTAGCCCCTATATCCAGCTTGCATTCGTTTGTTCTATTTAGTACCGACCATCTAGACGTTGATCACATAATCAAAAACCTAAAATCAGATAGCGCACCGGGGTGGGATAATATTCCCACACGATTTCTAAAACTCGCTAGAGGTCTTTTAGTACCTTGTTTATGTCATCTGGTCAACCTATGTTTTCAAAAAGGGATATTTCCGACTAAACTTGAGCAAGCTATTATTGTACCGGTGCTTAAATCAGGCGATAAAGACAAAGTAAATAACTACAGGCCGAATGGAAATTGGCCTGTAGTTATTTACTTACTTCCAGCCATCTCTAAGGTCTTAGAAAAACTACTAAATATTAGATTACTAAACTACCTTAATACATTTAATATTCTATCAAGCGCACAATATGGATTCAGGCAAGGAAAATCAACTGAAGATGCCATATCTCAATTAACGTCTCTAATAGTATCAAACCTAGATAAGGGAAAGAAATGCCTTGGTGCATTTCTAGATTTAAGAAAGGCATTCGATACAGTCTGTATCTCCTCACTTTTACATAAAATGGAGCATATAGGCATTAGAGATACACCCTTAAAGCTATTTTGTGATTACCTTTCAAGGCGAACACAGAGAGTGAAAGTAGGAGATTACGTAAGTGATGAATTGGAAATCACCTATGGGGTTCCGCAAGGAAGCATATTAGGTCCAACATTATTTTTAATATATATTAATGCATTAAGCAATCCAAAACTTGATCACGGGCAAATATTTTCCTATGCTGATACGGCTCTACTTTTCACAAGGCTTAACTGGGCAGAGGTAAAAATATCAGCGGAAGTTGGACTGACAACTATTGCTAAGTGGCTTGATTTTAACCTTTTGTCTCTCAATAAAGAGAAAACTAACTATATATGTTTCAGAATTTCTGATCGAACTCAACCACCTAATGATTTTAAAATTAAAATACATCACTGCGATATGCAAAGAGACAGTAACTGTCCGTGTCTTCCACTAGCAAAAGTTAGCTTTATCAAATATTTGGGCATTCATATAGACGAGCGACTATCATGGTATCCCCATATAGAGTCCATGACTGGTAGATTAAGGAAACTAAGATATATTTTTAAAATTTTGCGACACATTACATCGGATATAATACTTAAAAGAATTTACATAGCACTTGTTCAGTCCGTACTGACATATTGCATAAACATATGGGGAACGGCCAATAAAACAAAAATTTTGGAATTGGAACGGGGACATAGGGCTCTATTAAAGGTCATGCTGTTCCGGCCATACAGATTCCCATCAGAAGAGCTTTATCATCTCAGCCAATTACTTTCCATTAGGAAGCTGTATGTCCTGAGTCTAATTTTAAAATCACACAGAGCGCTACCATTTGATAGTAGGCTGTTCTTAAAAAGAAATAGGGATGTTGTCGTCGGTCAGACCGTTAGGACTGACTTTGCGAGATGCAATATGCAAGCAGACTACATCTATAATAAATTAAATAGGCTGCTTAACATCTACCCGCTTACCGTCTACAATCTAAAAATACGACTAAAGGACTGGCACATGAACATACCCTACGCAGAGTTGGAGCTTCTTCTGAGGCCTAGTATGTAGTACAGACTTTATTCATTCACTCACTGACTCACTCACTCACTCACTCACTCACTCACACACACATTTGCACTCACACACTCACTTATGCACTCCAGTGGGTTGATAACAGTTAAAAATCAATAACAAAAAAAGAAAAAAAGTTAGTAGAAGATGTAGCTAAATTATATATAAATTAAATATTTTAAGGAATGTATAACTAAGTTTGTTATGAAAGAGCTGGAAACCCTGACACAGGTATATTTTTTACTTAAAAGGGTTCCCAAATCTTACACATTGGAATGAAAATTAACTTAAAATGAATAAACATATTTTATTATTATCATTATTATTACCTATTACTTTAAAATGTTTTGTCTGTTAACAAACCAAAAACAATAGAAGCCAGATATAGCCAAGTTTGCTAAGAATAATGTTTCTTAATACTTACTAACTATATATGAATACATTAATGAATATGACTTGACTGCATCCCAGCCCTGGCTTCGACCGTCACCATAATATATTAAATTCGAAATGTTCGCGCAACATTGACATTTTGTTTATTGTAAAATAATGACGTACATAATGAAATTTACACATTTAACTCATTTAAACAGCGCGCCGAAAGTGTAACGGTGTGGAATATATTGTTGGTAACACGTTTTGAAATATTATCTATTATCTATGGTGAATGTATGAAATAAAACATCAAAAACTTAATTTTAACCACGTGTTGATTTCTTTTTTCGAGATGACATGACGTACAGACCCTCGAGTTCGGCTCTGTATATCGAGAATAAACAACGTTTATGGCGTAAGAAGGTTGAGGTATTTGCTACCGCGGCTTATAAATGGACTACCCGGTCAGATATTGGACATATAAAATAAATAAATTGATAAACTACTTTTATATGCGTCCGTCGTGCTTCTGAACAAGACTGCTATGGTTACATTAATACAAACCACAGTGATTTTCTAATGTAACCTATCATAATTTTATTTTTCTGTAAAATAAATTAATAAAAAAATCTTTGATTTTCACTTACATCAAAATAGTAATCTATCTATTAATTTGTGTTTGTTAATGTTTTTTTTTTCTTTTACAATAATAATTTATGAGTTCACACCGAGCATGTCCGCTATTCACACATTGTAAATATATATTGGAAGAAATGTATGTGTTGTGTAATAGCATTCTAAATAGAATTCATTATATTCTCGTAATTGAGACTATAACCATAGAGCCTGTTTGGTCACGTTTCAATGAGAAGGGTTAAATTGTACTCAATAAATTTACCCGTATGATAAAAATAACATTCAACATTTTGACTTTTTATATTTCATGTAAATAATGTACTACTTTTTTTTTCATTATGTCAATAAAATACAATTCTGCTGCTGCGGGTTTATTCAATATTGTATATTATTAACCTGATAGAAAATACGCACACAAGTATATCACAAGGTTAGTAACAATTTCTCTTCGGAAAATAATTATTTATTTCAAGCAATCAATTGAACAAAAGCCAAGCATTGTTATTTTTAAATTATTTTAGACTACCTTGCACTTATTAAATAGTTCAATTAAAATGTGCTTAAGAATTGTTAAAAATATTTTAGTACGTAATCTCCGTGTTTACATCGCGTCTTTAGAAGCCTTGAAATGTTGTTGTATGTACTCATCAATTTCTTATTAGAAAGTACTTCGAACATTGACTACTTTAACGTAAAACAATATAAATAAAGCCAGAATTGTGCGGAAATTGATATCGTAAATGTTTCTTTAATACTTTGGAGCTACTAAATGTTTACTATTGGAAATACTGTATTTGCATAGCAATAGATGGCACGTAATTATTACATTTCTTTAATTTTAATTAGACGCTTTAATATATAAATTATGTCAAATTCTATCTATAGAACATGTTCTGATAATTAACAAATGCCATCCAAGTTAATTACATTTTAAGCTTTTTAATATTAATGTTTACTAGAAATTTTCTATTAGTATTTTAGAGACTAAAATACTTGATCGTGCTACGAATAACGCGGGAAGCCCCAGTGTCACTTATCCGACGACATTCTTTAAAGAGAAGACAAGACGGCACGACTTAATTTTTTTATAGATAAAGATATCTGGAAGACCAGGAGTATTCTGGCGGTTAAATACGTTTGTGTCATGCTGAAGCACTTGATCTAGATTATTAGTTATTCCATGTTATTTTAAATCATTGCTTTATCAAGTAGGTTAGAGTCTACGGCACGTTTTGTAGACTGTGTCGGACATCAAGATCAGGATCACCCACTTCCTTGAGATGAATGCTCTTTACACATCTATTACTCATATCACTACCATCGTAAATTTATACTTAAATTCAATTAATTTGAATATCCAATGAAACGCCAATAATTGTATGAAGATGTGAGCCATCCACTCGTATAGCTTTTCATAGAACGACATTGGTACCTGCCCATTCACCTCAGAGTACTTTGCATTCCACTAATTTCTGCTTCTATCTTATTGAAGAGAAACAATAACAGACTTTTAGTAGTGACAAAATGAGAGAACAGTACGAGCTTCCAAATATGCTTGCTGTAATGCTAAGTGTTAGTCGACCATTATAATATTGTTATGCAAAATTAAGGCAAAAGAATTCATTAGGAATTTGCTGGAAGTAATTGTTTTATTGACAATGGGAATATTACAATAGTTTTCAATTGTAAATGAAAAATATGTTTTTGGAACTACGTGGTTTTAACTATTGATATCAAGCAAATCTCAGAAAGCCATCCTCTGCAATACGAGATAATTGGTAATTTCCGTAATAATATACCAACTTATTCTTTATTTGGTACCTCATTACTGTGCACTTTTTATTATTTTAAATAAAGATGTATTTTTTGAAAGTTTATTAAGGTTTGAGTCTTTTGCTTATGAGTTTTGTACATCAGTGATCGAATTGCAGGAACATTCTTTCTTTTTTAAATAAGATACTTAATATTAATATTATGACCTCGCGACAGCGGTTGGAAGAGTTAAATGATTTAAAATTTTAAACTCAATTAAATAAATGCGATGCTTGATGGCGTCTACGGGTAACAGGGTTCAAATGTCAAATTTAATAAATTTTAACAAATAGGAATCACACTTCTGGCCAAGTCTCATCTCTGAATACAGTTATTTATCCGATATATTTCTGGTTAAACATCGTTGTAAAATCAATCGTAGTGTTATTGATACTTAAAAGATCAGCCCTTTATTCATGAAAACTAAATCAGTCTCATAGAACTCTGTTAACTGACGACTCTTTTAAGTCTTTGGTCTGAGGTTTAGTGCGGGTATCACAGCAGTATTTGGATCTTCTGTTTAATATATATATATGTAATATTTGTATGTAAATTTACACCGACGATCTAGTTATCCGAAGTCAAGTCTATATCTAAACTATAATTAATTAATATATAAATTGAATAAATGAAGATATTAAAATCAGCTGTATGTTCTTTCATTATGTACAACTCTTTTAATTATAAATAATGTCTTAAATTAGTAAGGACATTATTAGTTAAACATTTATTTTTAAAAGAATAGCAAGCAATTCCAAGTGCGCGAACATGTATATAGGGAAATATAAAAGCTGTCGCCATCGACTCGTGCGCAGTCTCTTCCGAGTGTCCAAGGCACTGCCCTTGATACGCGATACCAGACATACAAACGTAGTACATAGTCATAGTTGTCGTGTGTGAAAATGGTTGAAGTGACACAAAATAAATCTGGTGAGTACAAAAAAAAATTAACGTTATACAATCCTAATTAAATAATAATTTATGATTTTTTTTATTTTCTCAAAATATAAATTATTAATTACATTTATTATGTTTTTTTTTAATGAATCGTTGGTTTTTATTATTTTCTAAACATTTTATATTGTTTCTATGCATAACGTTACACATTCAACTTTTATCCTATAACTTAATTGCTACTATTATAGATTGTTACTGTTTTAAAAATGATATTTGACAAAGTAACGAGATTTTTTTCAGTTTTACTTATAGTTATAGATTTTTCCTCCTTAATTCTAAATCTATGTCGTCTACATCTACGGGAGCCATTCTTAACCCCCTAGTCTTAACTTCAATATTGCCCTAAGAAAGTATTAAGTCATCTTGAAAACGAAATATGAATGAAAATATAATAAAATAATAATTAATATACATTAAATAGTTATATACATAATAAAATATATATACACACATTTTTAATATTATTTCGAGTTTATTTGCTTGCTTTCAAATCTTCACCAATGACTATTAGTTATTTTCGTATATATAACAAGCATGTAGATACTTTATTTTTGTTTGTGAGGAGTTAAAGACTAAAAACACCTTGAACACGAAGGATGTCAAAAAATAATTTATTATTAATATATAAATAATTTATTATTATCATACTCTAGTTAATTATACCTAATATACCTCATTTCGTTTATAGACACTTCACTAAATATTTTACTATAATTGCGTTATGAATATACTATCACTATTGTTTCATATTAAAAATAAATAATAGTCATATAAAGTATATACGTACACAAGTATTTGGTTAAAAGTAATTGAATATTCTAAATGTCCCGAAAATGAGGCGAAAAAATGCAAATTTAAGCCTGGAGTCAAATAAAGTTTTCCGTGTTAGCTAAAAGTTAAATTAAAGAAATCATTGACTAAATATACACCAATTCCAAAATTTATCAAGAAACATAAAATTAGATATTACATATGAACAACAACTACGCCAAAATAAAGCTAAATTTCAAATCATGATAATTTAAATTATTCTG
Organism: Pieris brassicae; assembly: GCF_905147105.1. Taxonomy (NCBI): domain Eukaryota; kingdom Metazoa; phylum Arthropoda; class Insecta; order Lepidoptera; family Pieridae; genus Pieris; species Pieris brassicae. Next base: position 5,964,408 of record NC_059669.1, read on the forward strand.
CTGAATTTATGCGCTTTTCATTCATAACTCATCTCTCACTTGTAAATCGTGATGTCATTTGTTGACACCAAAGTTGACGATGCGTGTGAGGTACAGACGGTAATCAACTTATCATTATAAAGTAAAATTATCATTGAAACAGACACAGTAAAATGTCCCTTTGCCCCATTTTGAGGTTTACATGCGTTCACATAGATATATCTAATGATTTTTGTTTGTACAGGACTAAATCTCTTGTTATAATCACATAATTAACAATTTTGTATTTGTGTTTTTGCAATAACCTCTCTCAATTATTTACGCTAGAAAGGTATAAGGAAAATTTTAAATCCATATTTTATAATTTATTGCTACTATTATAGATTGCCACTGTTGTAAAAATGGTATTGGACAAAGTAACGCTCCCGTAGATGTAGACGACATAGATTTAGAATTAAGGAGGAAAAATCTGTAACTATAAGTAAAACTAAAAAAATCTCGTTACTTTGTCGAATACCATTTTTAGAACAGTGGCAATCTATAATAGTAGCAATAAATTATAAAATTATTTTGTATAGATGTATTCAGAACTGTAGAAATAAATCGTCATGGGAGTATTTGATCTTTAACATCTTTAACAGGCAATTCATATGATTAATTAAACTAAATAATGACTAAAGCTATTCATTTAAAAGGAAAAAAATCGATGTGTGTCTGTTACGAGTTACGTCTAATCCATTGTAAATTTAAATGAATAGCGACAGACCTTGAACGTGAGATTCTTTTGTTTTTTAGAATAAGAACATCATCGTGCAGCATAACAAACAAAATATAAATGACTTTAAATAAAAACGACGTAGGTTAATAATTCAACGTGTAAGCAAAGGCACCTTAATCTAAGTCAGAATTAATTTTAAACTTTTTCATAATTTCATGTAAGGTGTCTAAAATAATCATAATTCTAATTTGTCTTAAGGTCCTAAGGGAACACGCAAACTTTCCGAAGTTTGCTTTTCCCTGCCCAATAAAATATTTGAAAATACCTACTTATATTATATATTTTGTATAAGCATTGACCGATTAATGCTGAAAATATCAACGGAGATGGAGTAAATAGGTGTTTATAACTGCAATCAAACACTGTATAAGCGAGATTAAACGATCATACTGAATCGTATCGCATGTTAAATTAAAAGTTCCATTACCAAATATTTACCAAAACATCTTCTAATTTCTAGGCTAGAATATCTAAACATCTTTGCTTTGCGTCGGTTAGTAAAACGTGTCTATGCCGACAAGAATGATTGCTTTTATCATCACGTTTTTATCTTAAATCTTTTTTCCTAGTACTTTAGTTTGTCATATATGACATAACTAGGTGTTGAATCTAGTTAAATGACAGCCAGATGACATAATATGTGGAAGTATATTCATGTTACTCTGTATGCAGTCTGCGAAAATATCGCTGTGATGAGACTTGTCTTCTTAGGCCATGAGTTATATAACTTAATTGCCAACTTGTAAATGATTTTGATTTCTAATAATAGCAAATAAATAAGAATTATTTCCGGTTGATACGTTTATAACGTTCTCTCCCGCATACACCTCTCTTTACGTATTATTTTACTCTATATATTAGTTATTTGTGTTTGTGTACTTACAAAAATCTATTAAGTTCGTACGCATAATTATTATTGTTATTAACAGAAAAACAACAATTTACGGGTACTTATTTCGTACCCTTATGCAACCCTTATACCATATTGTAAAGTTTATGATATTTTTCAATATGCAATCTATTAATAAATACGCGTGATTAGACAAAAATCCTTCTCCTGTACCTTTCAGTGTACTTTGATACTTGTTAAGGTATAATTATGTATCTTTATAATTCGGTATCAAGGATTTACTATATTATCATGTACTTACGTAAAGTGGCTCTCAATATGATAAGAAGTATGATCGTTGATTGAGATTATTTTGTTGTCACAATGTTGCCTATTACGCAGCTACTAATAATCTATATAATCTTTGGGTTAAAATAAAAAAAATCAGGAAACCTGGTAAAACAAATTCCTGAAATTCTTTGTCCCTAAATTATGTGTATTTTATGTTTATTTTATATTGGCTTGGAAGCTTTTTAGTTTGTTATTTTTGGTCATTGTTGTATTGGCAATATTATAATAACAATTATTTTATAAGAACCCTTGTATCTGCCACATAATTATTATATTCAGTTATATTTTAAACAATTGGGATTCTTAATTTTAAGTTTATCTATCACATTCAAATGATAACTTATAAAATATTCAGAAATACTGGCAATACATGACCAGGAGGACAATAGGCCGGAACGACGCGACATCCCATGGTAGAGTAATTTCATTAAATATTCATGTTTGTTGTATGTCAGTCCGCTGCAATTATTTGTGAATAAATACTCGAGCCTTGAACTCATACACAGATGATTTATAACTTGATGATATTGTTGAAGAGTCACTGTTAATATTTCCTTAGAACTGTCACGAATTTTAAAACAAAAAACCTTTAATCGAAAAAAAGCTGGAGGTGATGTTTTGGAGCTCATAATACTTTTTTTTTTGGTCTATGTTTCTAGACCAATCAAGATTCTTGGTATTTAGTATACCGCCGCTGTACGCCGGTACAGAAATTAGCATGGGAAGGTACCAACTTATTTAATGCTGAAATATTTAAACTACAGAACATTCCATACAAATTCTATATAAGATAATATAAAAAAATCCACTTAAGGGTTCAGACCTTTTTCCGTAAATTGATCATCTACTATAATTATATTTATTAATAAAAAATACTGTATATGAACGTAATTTCTAATAAATGTTGATTCATTCAACATTTTCCCTTTAATTCAGTATATGCGATATTATTACAAGGTAACTTCTACGTAAAATTTTCTAAAGAATCTTTTCAATCAATCTTTACAAATGATTTTAAGAAGATTTTATTTTTTGTAGTAAAATGGAAGGTAATTTTCCGTAATAACGAGTGATATATACATTTTAAATACAATTACTAAAAAATACACTTCTTACTTGAAACTAGAAATGTTCAGAAAAGTTATAAAATGAATATCGCTTTCGGTTGTTATTACATTTTAAACTGTTTACATACGATATCACGAAAATAATTTAAAAAATATTACGGTCAGGATTTGGTAGGCTAATTTAAAAATCCTATCTGCATTCATAATGCTGTATAAGTCATACTAACTTGTTTTTTGTCACACACAAATCAAAATTTCTTATATACTTATTATTTTATAGTACACTTAGAAACTAAATGATAAATAAAAATAATTAATCCGTCATTATTAACATTGTTAGTAAATTACCATCATAGTAATGTCTGCAAGGAATGTGTAGGTATGCCTTGTTTTATCTTTTAGTTATAATTCTATACATAGTTTCTTACGTTTTATTGTTATCATTTTTAAGTAGATAATACACGGTTTTATTCTATGTATCTAACGTCATTTTAATATGTATTAATACTCTTATTATATACTAAACATACTTATATTATAGATAAGTCTCAAAGTATTATCAAATATAGTAAGTCTAAAAGGAGTGACCGGATGTTCCATATTTATACACAAGCATTGTCCAAAGATTATCATTATTTACCTACCCTAGCACTCCTAGATTGGGCGCGGTTGGTTTTCCCTCAATTCAAATAGCTGATTCATTATTTTTACTTGTTTCCGAAAAGTAATGTTGTCTTTCTCCTACAAAGAGATTGAACTCTAAGCCCCATCTTTTATTCCTTCTTTTATTTTTATTCTATGTATGAAAATAACACTATTGCTTTAACGACTATGAAAAACATTATACAACTAAAATCAGCATCAAATAATCCTTTTGACATACGGGAGTAGAATTTAGCGCCAAGTTCTGATTGGATTATAAGACTAATAACGGATTGTAGCGTGTGGCCCGACGTTACATTTAATCCATAATTATGTATATGCCAATTCATTCATCAAATAAATATATTGATAACTAACTGTTATATTGAGGTGGCAAAACCTGCTTTACAATTTTAAGAAGAAAAATCTGCTTAAAATGAGATTGAATTAGGTCGGTAGCATTGCAGCAATGTGCAAGTTGTATTAATACGAAACTAAGATTACATAGTTAAGTGCATTGGAGCTAATCGTCCAATCAGCTCTCATCCATCTATATAAGTTGAGTAAAGCAATTAGTTTCAGATAGTCCTTTAACCCGAGTGCAGAACTTTTAATCTCGTACTTCCACAAGGTTCTATGTACTACCTTATAATCCCGAGATAGTACTTCCATTAGGTCTTTGTTTCCTTCAGCGGTTTTATATTTTATATATACGAGTATAACACTAATTTACACTTATAAAGAAACCATTACAATAACGGAGCTAAAAATAATATTAGCTATCAAATAAAAGAATAATAATAAACATTAATAAATCAATCTATTTTCATGTATCACTTATTTTTAATTGTTTTCAATAAAACAAATCTTTGAAATTTTTTCTAAAAACACCGGGATAAAATGGACAAACGTTTTACATAAAAGTTTGTAGTATTTCCGCACCTTAAATTGCACAAAACAAAACTGTACGATTTGAACGAGTCGTGAAAAATTTCGCTGGTCTCGCACCCGAGAAAAATACAGCTTTTGGAGTTACGTGCTTTTGAAGTTCGCGGCTAATATAGCATGTAACTTATTGGACTTCTGTGAAATTTATTTCCGTGTTTCCTTCAGATGATTTGTTCGAAATTTTCAAATCAGACTTTTATATTTCTATAAACGAAGTGTAACGTGTGGCTAGTTACCATTATGTTCTTAAATTCGAATCAGGACGATACAATATTAATTTAAATTATCTGGCAGAACCTATTGACTCATGAACAATATGGTCCAATATGTCCACCACATATTGGACCATATTGTTATTAGTAACTTGCAACCAAAGTTGTCAGACACAGTTCTATATTAAATAATTATTATGTATAGTGATAATAATTAAGTGGCATTTCATATCTGTACGATGTTTTCATTCATGGTCCAAATAAGTGTTACTGTCATACATTGAAATAAAAATCCATTGATGTACTGCGAGGATTAACCTTTAATTTCAACTTTCGTATTATGTAAGAAAAATACTGGTTACTTAGTGACAGTTCTAAATAACATTAATATGTTCAGTTTTAGTATGCAAAACATTCAAACTATGCTAATATTTGGTTATGTCCCTGTATTGAGATATTATTCCATGTATCTTTATATTTAAATTATTATATAATTTATATGTTAAGGATGTTCATAATTAATTGCTTACAAATTGCACTCACGTGACATGTGTAATTCTAGTCTTCTAGATATTTAACGAACAAACAGAAATATATACATTTGCAGTAAAGTGTTTCTGTAGAAGTTCCGGTTAATTTTCCTGGTAATTTACAAATTAATAGCATCTGTTTAAATAACCGCAAATTATACTTTTATTTGTAATTAATCTTATAGCTTGGGAGGACTCTTCAGTTGACACTATAAGGTCAAATTATATCCGAGAACAATGTAAATAATGTTTTAGTTCACTACTTGATTTATTAAGTGCAGAGCACTGTTGGTATGGAGTGCGGCTCTCAACCCTGATGTCTTTCTATGTGCCAATTGAACACCCGTTCGTAAAGGGGAACATCGTAAATTGACAGATCGACATGCCGACCCAACGTGTCAATGGCACAGAAGACTAATATATTAGAAACTATTAGAAATAAATAAATTATCACGCAACTAATATAAGAATCTGAGGCTCAGACCTAGAAGGTTTCAGCGGCGGATCTTTTTTAGACTTGGCTTATTACATTATAGAGGCGGATTTACTTATGATATAATAAATAAATAAATGATGACTATGGTGGTGATGAATATTACTTCTATATTTTAATTCCATCACCGTTCTTTGAGGCAGGACAAAAAACACCAGAAGCTTTTTAAAAAGAATACTTTATAAATCGTGATCGCGTCTTAATCAAATATCTACAGTAAATCTGTATCTCAAGTACGTATTGATAGATTTGTCTACACTTGAGAAAAATCACGCGCCCTACAACTAAGATTTTGTTATCAATGATAAGGATTGAAGCCTCCATTGTACTGGTCAAGGCAATGTCGTGAAACGATTTACTTTTGATACAACCCATTGAGATAATCTTTTAGTTTTTTCCCAAATTAAAGTGATGTGTTTAATGTATTATAAGCTTCTTATACATATATCAGATAATTTTGTTTTAAGCATTATAACTGTTTATTCAAGTAAAGCTACGGTACGGGTTATATGAGATTTTAACTGAAAATTAGAGATGAAAAGGTCAGCAAATTTGTTGCGTTGACCTTTTACGCCCAGCAGGTTAGGTGAAGCAAATTTATTAATAGATTTAGTTAAAATGAACAGATAAACAGTTTGTTTTTATGTTACTTAATAAGTAAACAATAATATAACTATTCGTTTTTGCCTTTTATTTAATAGAGGTCCTGTAATTCCTTAGATAAAATTAATAATTGTGTTTGACTAAAAATTTTTTTGATAAAAATGACAATGAAAAATTTCTTATAATTGTTGTAGGTAAGTATGAACATCAAGTTCCCTTTTGAATCATGTGCAAAACTTAAAATACGATAAAATTCAAACATTGTTTTCAAGTATATTTTGTGCTCACATAAACTCTCAATTTACTTACTAGACTCTATTACACGTTTTAACTATACATTATTATATTATGGTCAGATATATATGGTCAACCTAAGGACACTATGCTTGCCTATTTGCTACGCATTCACTATTACTGCTAACTGAAATCAAAAACCCTTTTGCTATAAAAATTTCTTATATAAAATCATCCATCATCCCGCTATTTCATAAATAAGGTTAGTTTTTAATAGCGGATATAATACTTCCTAGCGACCTTTCTTCAAATCAATTTAATTAATATGCTTGACCAGTGGCAGTGCAAGGCCATTCCGAAATAACTAATACCTCGGAGTGGCGACTTGGTTCCGGTGATAATTAGCTGTTGATTATTTATTTTCATAATTGTTTGTTTGTAAATTCACTATTTATATTGATAATATTATTAATATTGATATTTCTAGTAGAGAGGTTTATCTTTATACAAGAAGAATAAAGACGAAATTATTAAAGGCATATTGTCTATAGAATTTAGAAAAAAATATTCAAAGTAATTGTTAACTTAAGCAGTGTTGGCCTAGTACCTGAGGTCGTAGGTTCGATACTCGGCTGAGCACCAATGGACTTTCTTTTTATGTGCGCATTTAACATTCGCTCGAACGGTGAAGGAAAACATCGTGAGGAAACCGGGTTGCCTTAGACCCAAATAGTCGAGTGCGGACGTCAGGCACAGAAGACTGATCACCTGCTTGCCTATAAGATTAACAAATTATCACGAAACAGACACAGAAATCTGAGGCCCAGACCTAAAAAGGTTGTAGCGTCATTGAATTGTTAACTCATGGCTATGAAGTTAAAACCTGACCTTATCTGACCGATAATGCATTACTACTAATACTATTCGTATACATTATTCAATCGGGTAATAAATGTACGTATAAAATAAATAATTCATTTAATAGCTATTATATGGCGCTTTAGGAATCTTGGACTCAGATTGCATCTGTCATGTTGTTTAGATAATTGCCTACAATGCCTGACAATATAATAGGTTTTGGGGCTAAGACTTTATCGTATTGGCGACAGCAGGGTTTGAACGCAAGACCTCACGGTTCAACGTGGTACGCTTAAGGTCATCACTGCTCTAAATTCTTTTCATTTTGATTCTACCTGTAGAGGGCACATTAAATCTATCGCTGACTTACTGTCAAAGAAAAAGTACCATACTAACATTTATAGACTACGTATGGTAGAAAAAAAGGAATTCTTGAATTACCTTTAACTATGTATGATTAAATATTATGGTTTTGTGAATCACACGACTAATATTAGTTTTTTACCATTAAAATCCAACTTCAAAAAAACTTAACCACTTAGATGACTTATTTAAGAAAATTGTATTTAGCATGGAAATGTTGCAACCATAGTCGTTGTTTAAATACTTCGGAATCTCTTTATAATCAGAGAGTATCAATCCCTCATATTATCATTTCTTTCACACATAACAATATTTACATAAACCACTTTTATTATTATTTTATTCTCACATATCATAAATACTACGATATTGCAGTCTTAGATTTTCTTTGTAAAGTCATACAGTTGTTCTCTGTTATCCCCTTTGCACTCCCTTTGCCCCGCATAAGTAGTACATGTACCCCTCTGACGCAACTCCATTATGGAACACCACCACCAAAAGGAAGCGGACAACAGATACCCATAGCTTTTGATCGGACACCTCAGATCGGACCGGTCAAATTGTCAACTACTAATAAATCTATAATAACGCACAACGGACCAACTACGGGTCTAAGTGCGGAAAGTGCGTTGAGTCCACCTTACCTACCTAAGTCTATAATATAGCTTATTTGTCGTACACATGAGGTGTACGATCGGGCCGATTAAACAGTCATATATTGTAGAAATTTAAATATATTTTGTTATTTTTTAGGATTCACCGCTGGCCCTCACTTAATTAACGTAATAACATATGTTGAATGTTGACAAGTTAAGATTCTAAATATTTGGTCTCTCGTGTCGAGGTAATAATCTAAAAAGATAAAATGTGTATGTCCTTGACCTGAGGGGACTCACAATTAACCGAGTCAATTTTCCTCCTAGCAACATTTAGTAGTTTTTCTCAATTGGTAATTTACCAATGTTATGAGTGATATCCGTGTTTACTTGTTTACAGGATAGACAATTTAAAATACATAAAGAGCAATGATTATGAACTTTAAAGTCAAACATAACGAAATATTACATTATTACATTATTTGCTTTCATCTTTATGAATAAGTTATTCATAAAAGATGAAAGCCATTCATCTGACTCTTTCCATCACAGCGTAAACGCAATTTGACAGTTGGAGACAAAACATTACTTTACAAGTATAATTCGACTGATGTAGTTTTTGCATAAGGGGGTGCGATTTACAACATAAATATCCATTCCTTTGTTTTATTGTATTTTTACATACTCGAAAGGCGGACGATATTTTAAGGCTAAAAGTAAGAAAATACGAGGATCACATTTTTGTTGAATAATTAAAATTACAGGTATAGAATATACAAGTCGTCACTGCACAGGCCACAAAAAAGATCCTGATGAAAAAAATATTCCCTGACTAGGCTGAACGCACACTTAAAAACTTATAAAAGATCCAGAAAGGTCAAATGCGTCAGAAGACAATTGACAATCAAATACTATTTCAATTTATAATCACTAAATCAAATCTATTTTAACACATATGCCTCAGTTGCACACATGCAAATATACACTTATAACCTACAAGCATTATCTCTGTATATATTATTGATTAGTCTGTGAATCTCATAATTGGCGTATTGATTTAAAATTTATTTTATATTATAGTTTAGTGAGCTGTATAGTTTTCTACATAAATAAATGGCTTGTCTAAAAAATTATCAGTAAAAAATGTCATTAGGAATTCCCTTGTATTATACGTTATACCAAAGATAATTAATGTACATTAGAACTATCGCAGTTTCCATAAGTTATGTTACGAAAAAGGAAAAAAAACATTATTTTTATATTTATATTTAGTTATTTAAGGTAACTTGTTTTTACAAGAAATTGCAATATTTTCCATAACAATGATTAATTATCCTTATTTTTAAATCGATACAATCAAGACGTTGGCTATCGGAAGTGAGAGACTATATAAATTACGAAAGATTTATGCTTTTAATTATTATGAATCTTTGGCTTACTTATGGATGTTAAGATTGGCTTTTTATTCTTTGAGAAATATTTAAATATGGACTTTCTTTTTTAAGTAACTTCGCAAAACTGTTTAAATTTGTTACCCACGGTTTAGTGGCCATACATAAAGATTTTATACGATTTGATCGCCAGCATTTATTTATACGGCTAAATATATTTTCTGCTTATATTTTTAACTGTTTTATATTTTATTGTTTTTAGTTATATTAAAACCAATTGCGTAATTGAATATCTGTTAGTAATAAAATAATAATAATAAACGGCGAATATAACTGGTAAATACAAAAAATGATTTAAAACACTATTAAAAAAACTATAATCCCTACAATAAAAACATTATATTAATAAGTTATGAACCCAGGACTTATATTACCGAAAAATAAAACCACGCTCTGCTACCAAAAAATTATGTACCACAAAGAACGGTTCGGTGGCCCTCGAAACACAATTTTATACTAGAATAATAAGTCCTGAGTACCAACCAGGTAGGAACCAGTACCAGGAAGAAAGGCATACAATATTATCAGCCGTAAGGATTTGGAGACATCTATTAACTTGGAAACAAAGAGAGGTTAGACTGATGATAATACCTTGCCTCACGATAGTTCTCAAAAGCGCACTAAATAATCACTATAAAATTCTAAATAGTGCACGTAACTATTATCAATTATAATTAACAAAAATTATATATCAACATAAAAATGTGTCTACAGTAACCCGAGTAAATCTCAACAATGACTTGAGTAATAAAAGCGCCGTTAGGCCGAGAAAAAATATTTGGGATCACCCTCATCAAAAATTATTAAATTGAAATTTTGTATTTCGAACAGTGACATTAAAGTTAATTAGCGATTTTAATTATTCCGTTCCATTAGTTACCGATAAAATCATTAACTTTTTAGTCGTGACTAGTGTGCGGCAAGCCGTAAATTTGTAATTCCTATAATGTTTTTCGCGTTTCGCAAATTTAAACGAATTTTTATTAGAATCAGAGTTCCATTTTGTACTTGTGATATTTTTACAATGTGTTCTAGATGGCTCCGTTTGTTCCGTGGTACGTGAAAACCAGTTAACATAATAACTAATATAAAAATTTAAGTAATATTTACACTTATTAATTGATTAAAACTGTGAGTATAATGTTTACTTGAGAGCGATGTTCTGCTTTTTATTTAGGGATCGAACTCAGGTCGTTTGCGTTATCTTCACGTTACCAACATCTAATCCTTAAAACAATATTTTCTTAGCATGATTTTGATTTTTGTAACCTAAATATAATGCGTCAAAATATAATGTAATTCAAATTATTTCCAACCGATTAACAAGTAATTATAAAACGCGATTATAAATATATTTTTACGTTTTATTACTTCTGCTTATCTATTCAGTTCGATAATGCTGAAAGTAGTTATTTTCCTTGTTTTTGCGGCTAACGCAAAATGGTGTTTAATTATATGAATGTGACGAAAATTAATATGCGTCGAAGATCTTCGACAAGCATGAAGAAAGTTTTCGAAAATCGAAACTCTTATAGTGATGTTGATGTAGGTAAGTGTATATTTGAAGCATTTTATTCTTAAAAGGTGGATATTACTTACCTTGTTAATTGAATTTTTGTATATATGCGCAATATAGATTTGAAAGGAATTGATAAAAAACTAACGTTTTCTACACTCGAAGACGTCTGTCATGTAGAGGCTTGAATAAAATACTAGTTCAGGCCTCATCAAATTAAAAAATAAGTCGCTTTTGTTTCTCAAGTGTATCAACTTCTGAAAGACCGGCAATGCACTTGCAAGCCAAGTGTCCATGGGTGTCGGAGATCAGATGAGCCTCCTGCCCGTTTGCCTCGTGTACTATAAAATAATACCGACTATTTTAGTCTAGTTTGTTTATAAAAGTGATTAGTAAAATATGTAAAACTAGTATTTTATGTACAATTTAGCAAGAAACAAAACAATAGCTAATAAACAGTTAAACTGCTGCATTAGTTCGACTGTTGAGGAAGCAAGCAAAACGTTTATTATTTTATTAGACACGAACAAAGACCACATAATCTAAAATAAATTAGCAATACCATAACGTTACAATAAATTTTAGTTAATTATCAAAGTATATTACGACTTAACTTAACACGTTTTTGCTTAATTACAGGAAATTAATATCAATGAATGTAGCTGTAGATGTAGATGTAGCAAATACCAATCGAATAATTGGCTAAGTTCTAAATTTAAAAAAAAAACAGTACGCAATCATTCTACTGTCATCTTCAAATACAATTAATTTTCAATTCTATGGTGGGCGTAGGAGTTTGTTTTATGTGTTTGAATGCGACCAAAACATAACTAATGGGTCGTTTATTACGTGACCGGCAATTTCATGGGCTCTGATGTCAATTTGACGCACAAACTCACAATGGATAATAGGCGATTCATTAAGATCCGTGGTTTTAAGTGGGTCGTGTATTGGGCTAGTCCAAAGCAATACTAGACTTAACTTCCTTTTACTATAAATGGTTCGCTTACCGATTTATGCTATAAAAATAGATATGACTTTTTATGTGCGTAATTAGTATTAGGTACACAGATTTGCATGTATTAAGCTAAAGTTTATAGATAATATTTAAACTTTTCTCAGGATTTGCTTACGCCTCATAAGTAACCTAAAACTTCGGACAATCCGCGCCAATAATATGAGAAACTTAATGTATTGTTTCGCGACTTTTTATTGTCTACCCTCAAATCTCAAAATAACAGCTGCAAATTGTTAGGCACCATAAATTTAAGACAGATGTTATATATGTATATAGCATAAAAAAATATTTTTTCGTTTCGTTTTTGTATTTATTGCTTTTTCTGTAACTCTCTAGTTTGTAAGGAATTTGTAAAGTGGTGTAGCGTTCAGTCACCAAGGTTAAACCCATTAGTGGGTTTTCGGTGTTTTTGTACTCTTAGTTTATTTATAGTGTTTAAGCAATAATAAAAATAAAATAGGAAGTTGTGTAATCTCAGGAGATAATAATCAGTTCATTTTATTCAGATGAAATAGTTGCCTTGTGAAATAACTAGCACGTAAGTTATTAACTAGTTACTACTAAAGTAATGATTATGAAAATTGTTTTAGATATTGATTTTGAAACAAAATGGAATCCTAACTTTATGTATTCAAGTTAATATATCATGCCATAAATCGTTGGCACACTAAAACAGAATTTTTAAATCCAATATTTATTAGGAAATCCTGACAACTTTTGTTTGATATAATATGAACCAACCGTATATATATTTGGGGTTCATGCATAAAAATTCATATAACAACCTGTCTAGTAACGATCTAAAAATGATCATACTTTGAATAGGCATCCTAACCCTTTCTTTACCCTAGACGCCCCGAGATCTTAATTTGACAGCTATTAGCAGTTTAATGATTTATTATCATTGTTACTGTCTCCATAAGCAGTTGATCACTCATCTAACGTAAGCGCAAATCGAAAGCGTGGAACCAATATTGGTTTCGAATCGAAATCGATCTAAGAATTATAGAATAGGTTTTACATTCGGAAGTGGAAGTACAGGGGCTCGTCTCACACCACAATCTCTGATATTTAGAGGCTGGGTAGCAATTCCCACTATAACAACCTACAAGGCCGCGTTCGAGAGACTCCGGGGTCGCTCTCGCATTCTACCGGGGCAAATTCTTAAGCCTAAGTTACGTATGGATTTTAACATACGGAATTTCGACTCGGGTCTATACGCTCCTGGCAATGCGGTTGTAGTTATGACCTTGGCGCGTGGCGTCATAATGATCCGCTTGATTGCTGCCCATCTGGTGGCGGCTGGCATTCATGGCATTCCATGCGGTATAACGATGTATGGTGGAGCGTACCATGATCGGAACATTTTAAATTGTCTAGTACTTCAGCGTAGGGTTTATTATTATTATTGTCGTTTAAGAAATAAATACGTTATCATAATAGCCTCGATATCAAGTGAATATACGAAAAAGGAAAGTAATTGAACAGGTTGGGTGCATTGACACTCAACCACGGTCATGTAATATATATATATTACTGATGTCGATTTTATTATATAGCTAGATTATAGATTTACTATACTTATATTAAGTATATAGTTAATAAAATATATAAGTATAGTATCTAGCTTAGTATGGGTATCTCAAACATTAGAAATAATTTCTACGGTAATGAGATAAATGCAAACAAGCGGTCTTTTCTATTGAACATTTTACTTTATTGGATATAAATTGGGTTATAATATTCAAATTCAAAATGAACATGTACTTAAAATACTACTCATCCATCGTCGCATAAGAGTTTGGATTTTTTTAGTCGAAGAACAACAGAAAAAAGCAATAGTCATAAGCTAAAACTATATATTTTTATATTAATTAATGAATCAGTACAGCTTAAAATACTGAATAGTCACCAACTATCTGTAAAGACATAGAAGCTAGATGCGATCTACGTTCAGAGTCAAATAAAGTTGTTTCATTTCGATATTGTTTTGCAAATATGTCAGGTTTTGCAATTATGACAAACTATAATATACAATATAAAATGGCATTAGGGTCAGTAAATTTTACCTATCATATATAATATAAATAAGTGGCTTATAATAATGATTATTTAATTGTTTTTTTTTTATATTGTATTGGCATTTTATGACCTTTTTAAAATTTGCGATCTCTTGATTTTTTTTCATACGTAACTCCAGGGATCGTTTCACGGTTTTGTATATCACAGTTATGAGGGAAAAGCCATGTTGCCCACTTCGAACAAAAATAAATTTTAATTAAATCTGAGAATTTGTCTGTGATTAGAAAAAAATAAATGAATAATTCAGTGGCGCGACAACCTTTTTGTGTCTGGGCCTCAGATTTTTGCATCTGTTTCATGATCATTTCAAACTTATAGGTAAGTTGGTGATCAGCCTCCTGGCTTGACGCGCCGACGCCGCGTCGATTTAAGGTCTAAGGCAAGCCGGTTTCCTCATGATGTTATCCTTTACCGTTCGAGCGAATTTGCGCACAAAGAAAGAAAGTCCATAGGTGCACAGCCGGGACACAACTACGACCTCAGGGATGAGAGTTGCACGCCGAAGCCACTAGGCTAACACTGTACTAGATCGGCGTGATTAGAAAATATCTAAACTCAAATGATGAACATTATTTATTTTTATTTGCAGAGTCCTCCTTCGGGATGCGGCATGTGGTCATATTTTTACTGTTCCTGTCGACAGTAACGTCGTATGCCACCAGGGTCAGCATGAGTCTTGCCATTGTTGCCATGACCAAACCTAACGAGCATGGCTTTCCGGTAAATAAACTTTGTATTAATTAAATCTACAAAGTCACTGACTCAGTTATAGTCCCGCAATATATATTCAGGGCTTAAAGAAATCATAAAAATGGGAAACATCAAGTCTGATTGTTTTGACCTCAAGCCTGGCTTTCCGGTAAATTAATTGTATATATATTATTTGTATCTATAGCTAAGAGTCACTAACTGATTCCCACGATTCGAAGTCCGGCTTTGTTAAAACAGAATTAAATTTGAAAATTCTCACATCTTTTGATGCATATTTTAGCCTTACTTTTTCGATCACTTGTTAATTTTAAAAGATATTATCTAAATACTACATTAATTAAGCAACATAAAAATAACATTCTTTAAATCTATAACTAAAAACCTTCAAAAATATAATATAATAACTAAAATATTTTATTAAAAGCAGTCCATTTAGGCAAGGTTTCGAAGATACTGGTAGCGTTCCCCCTTTGATTAGCTGGACTAATTCTTTGTCCCAGCTAACTGTCAGCTCTTCGGTCTCCTGTGATTTCGACGTACCTTTTAGCTATTTCCTTAAAAAATAAATTAAAATTATATGATTTGTATTTTATATGGATAATTCCTAAGTGTAAGGTTGAAAACGTTTACAAGGATGTACCTTACATATAAGTCTGCTAAACAAAGAGACTTAAGGAAATACTAAAAATTTTGTAAAATCCCTGTGGAAGAGCTGTAATGGTTGTTGTCAACTTGTCGACTTGAAATTCAGTACCCGTTTTACTTTTATTGGCCCAGGTATTTCGGCGTTTGCTGATATTTTCTGCTGAAATCTGAAACATTCTGGATGTTTGCTAGAATTTTTATTACATTTTATTTTGGAACTCTGTTTTCGTACATGTCAACGAACAAAGTTGCAGGGTTTTACAGCTTACTAATAATTCATGAAAATTTCTTCATAATTTTGGGATGTATGTAGAAATTTTTTTTACAACCTATTTTTCTAACATAGCTATAGTAACGATTTACTAGACTACCATACTTTGAATATATACAGCAATGAAGAATTTCACTCAAAATAATAATTTAAAACATTTATAGTTAAATAATTTGTAACTATAAGTAAATCTAAAGATGCGATAATATAGCTTGAAAATTTTTGTCTAGTAAATACCGGAATTGTTGTAGTTAAGGCCGTCATTATTCAAACATGTTGAATTTGATTGCGAAATACAAACACAAAGATAAATGTCAATGATTTTCAAATTAACTACTTATTTTGGTCAAAAACAGAAATATGTGCATCGCTGTTTCTAGCAAGTTATCCATTTGTTTAAACTTTAAACAATATTTATTATTTAAACCATAGTAA
Organism: Pieris brassicae; assembly: GCF_905147105.1. Classification (NCBI taxonomy): domain Eukaryota; kingdom Metazoa; phylum Arthropoda; class Insecta; order Lepidoptera; family Pieridae; genus Pieris; species Pieris brassicae. The sequence goes on from NC_059669.1 coordinate 5,981,020, forward strand.
TTAATAATAGCTGGGATGGATGATTGATTATATTTATGAAGTTCCTGATTTAACAGCACAACACAAACAATTGATTAAAGACTTCGTATTCATACCTGTATGTTCACCGTCGGCTAAAAGATCTACAATTTGACATCCTTATTTTGATTTCAATTTTAGCTTGTATAGAACTCCTGATAAAATACTTAATATTCGTGAAAATCCTTGCCATAGTCCTATTAGTAGTTTTTAAGTATTGTTTGATATTCTACATAATTTTCCATATTTTTTTTAAATTTACATAATACAGGTATTGATGTTTGTGAGAAACTGGTCTTTAGAATTCCTGTGGTGATATATCACCAGCCATCATGAATAGACAATATTCAGCTTCCGTACTTGTAGCAGTAGTACAAAGATTATAGTTATCGCCAATATGAACGCGCAACTGGTTCTAATGGTGCATTAACAAATGATAAGCTGATCGAAACTTCGTTATGAAATTCGTGACAAAACATAAACGTAAAAAATCATTAGAAAAATGTTTCCAACGTTCGTAAAAAAAATATATCATTAAGTTTTGTCGTGTGAATTCCACGTGTGTTGATTAACATCTTATTAATTCCGCTTATCAGCGTTAAGCAACATAAATTTTAGCAACGCTATAACAAACTCTAATCACTTTTAATCTTAGTAAGCTATTAAATATGAGTTGAGACCAATCTGAAAAGTGACTGGTGATATGCAATAAGAAGGCAAGGTGAACTAAATTTTAATTTGATATATGCCTTGCCAATTGATGGGGCAGGAACTTTTCATTTCTGTTTATCTGATAGTTTGTCTGATTATTCTGACACGAATTCAAAAAAACAAAACAATCAAAATTTATTCATATAGGGAACACAATATACACTTATGAACTTATTACATTTACTGCCAGTTCTCAAATTAAGAGCAAGAGAAGAGAAGAACTGGTAATAAACACTCCGCCACTCTTTTTAATCGCCAAGTTTTGTTTTACATAATGTTTGTAACGAGCTGAAATCATTAGATCATATCCCATATTTCCAATAAAATAAATGAAAAACAATGATTTGTCCTCTATTTGAGCTAAATAAGAGCACGCACGCACGCCCAAACCAGAGATAACAAACGCCAAACGTAACTTACGCTGTTACTGAGTGTAGTCAGTCTCATCGTTGCATTTCTGACATAGATATTAGAGAAGCCTATAATTCCGATTCTTTATGATTAAACTTTTGTGTTTGCAAAATGGCTGATAATAGTTTATCACCAATTATTTTAAGACACTAAATAAAATATTAATTATTCCTAACAAACAAAAACACGTATTTAACAGGCATAAACCGATAGTAATAATTTTATGTATGGTTCGATACTGTGAATTGATATTGAGTTCTAAGAATAGTTGATGCCGTAATAAATCATTGCTGTGACATAATACTAATTGATAGATAATTCAATTGTCTAGGTTTTGTAATTCACGTAGTTACTAACATATATAAACAGTCCATTTATATAACAGTTTTTGTTCTATATCCTGGTATTTGCATAGAACACTCTGAGATTTTCTGTGAGTTTAATAAATTTGTTAAAGAAACTGGACACATTTTTTTATAATACGAATTTTTCTTGTCTGTTCTCCAAAATTGTTCTGTGATATATAATTTTGGTTCGATTATTAAGATATTTTCATCAACAAAATATATTTTAGTATTAAAATCGATAAAAATAAAGTAAAATTATAAAAGAAATATCATTCAAATTACTAATAAAAAACAAACATGACGTATTAAATAAAACAGAAATCTTCATTGTTTGACTTCAAGCTGATTAAACATAATTTTGAAAATACATTTACATATTCAAGAAATATTATTCTGTATAATTAGTCATTATATTTAGTATAAATAAAGTAAACTTTTTGAGTTTCTTGAGAATTGTCAGAAAGAAAGACACAGACCATAGACACAACAATAGTTTATGCCGTCGTTTGTAGACCAATTTACTAAAAGTAACAAACTAAAGAGAAATAACTTTATATTAAACTTTTAAGAATAAATAATAGAGATGCGAAGTTTGACTAAGTTCGTCTTTCAACTGGTAAACGTTTTTATACGTAGAACGTGGTCGAACAATTTGTTGCATATACCCTGCCTAAGTTTTCAATAGTTCTAATAGATCTTAATGTGTAAGCAAGATATGTGCAGCCGTTTAAAGTTTTAAGACAAAAAATAGAAGCAAAATTTTATCACGTTATATGGACACTATAAAAACCTGTACTATACAGAATTATAACATCATCATCACTTCAAATAATGTCTAAATTACTTCCAACTCTTATAATCTAATTTCGAAACTTTACTAATCTGTTTTACTGCACAAAGGGTTAATTGTACAATTAATCCCATTTCTTCTTTTGGAGAGTAAGAGATCCATCAGACAGCGGAGTAGGCAATAACGGCAACTTATACTTACCAAAAAAATACGTTTTACAGATATTCGAATGGGAGCAAAGCATACGAGATACAATTCTATCGTCATTCTTCTGGGGCTACATTGTGCTGCAGATACCAGCTGGTTTACTCGCTGGCAGATTTGGCGGGAAAATGCTTATCTTTGTTTCTATGATTATTACTGGTATAATCAATTTGTTTACACCCCTGATGGCAACTCAGGTACTTTTTGCTGTATTGTAATTTACTAGACTAACGCATTTCAATAACCAAGGTTTTCGTTAAAAGATAATGAGACGAATATTGTACCTACCGTGAACATTAAAAACAATTTAATAAAAAAACAGGTTTCCATGTAAATGTACGTTAGGTGAGTACGTTAGTATAGTTCTAAGTCTGATCCACACTCTTACAGGTACAAATGTGAAGATGTGTGTTGAAGAACTTCTCTGCGAAGAGTGTTAGCCATATTAAATATATCAAAACAGACGATTTACGGACTTATATCTGTGTTCGTACAAGAATATTTATTACACTATACTATATATTATATAATACTCAATATTATGAATATTTACATACTAATCAAACGTTTTCTTTACTCGATTTTATCATAAAACACTTGCGTTGTTAATTATTACGAGAATTCTATGTTCTTCGTACCAAGGTACGATCGAAAATTTTGTGAAAATATGTATATGTGTGATGATGTACAGGACTATCTATACGATTACAGGGTGACTGGATAGCGGTGTGCGCATGTAGAATTCTGATGGGTCTTGCGCAGGGTCTATTGTATCCAAGTATCCATGGTGTCATAGGACAATGGGCACCCTTGTCTGAGAGGAGTCGTATGGGAACCATTGTATATTCGGGTACGTTTTATAAGCATTCAATTATCGCTTATATTTTTTAGAGACGGCATTAGTATTTAATATACTCTATAAATTAGACTGAAAACGTAAAAGTTCTATTAACATTTATTTCAATTATTAATCTGACCCATTTACGCACAACGGACCGACTACGCGTCTAAGTGCGGAAATTGAGTCCACCCTACCTAATATGACCGATTGTGATCGCCGAAAAATCTAAACACCTAAAGCTTATAAACCTCAGAGACACTCAAAAAACTCAGCCGCTACAAACTCTGTTTACAATATTTCATTTTGAATATGTCTGTTATTATTGTAACAATAAATTATTTTTATATGCATGTATTTTGGTGTCAATTGTTATTAATACTTTTCAGGTTCACAGCTAGGAACAATCATAGAGATGGTGATAGCTGGGTGGTTGTCAGAGAGCAAATGGGGCTGGCCATCTGTTTTCTATGTAGCTGGTATCACCTGCCTCGTCTTCTCCGTAATTTGGTACATCTTCGGAGCCTCAACTCCTGGAACCAGCCGCTGGATATCTAAAGAAGAAAGAAAGTTCATTGAACTAAGTGCTGGCGCGGCTGACATAAATGAACAAAAGGTAATGTTAAACGTTTTTTTTTTAATTTTAGTCAAAATAATAAAATAGCAAATATTTATTTTTTCTTATTTACATAACTCGAAGTTTTTAACTCGACTTTTCAGTAAAAAACGAGGTGGTCAACGAGTTTATTAAAATGCTCAAATTAGATTTTTTCTATGTTTCAGAAAGTGGCAACACCATGGAAAAAAATCTGGACTTCGCTACCATTCTGGGCGATACTACTTGCGCATTGTGGACAAAGTCTTGGTTTTTGGACACTTCTTACTGAAATGCCTTCGTATATGGATAAAGTGCTGGGTGTCGCTATAAAAGACGTGAGGATATACTTTGCTAAGCCTTATATATTAAACATTTTTTTGTTAAGATAAACCGATAATAAACAATTTGATGATATTAATAATAATATTTTCTTAGAATTAGTATATTAAAAAATATAGTTATTTAATGATCAAATATCATAATAATATAAATTACTTAATGTGCAATTTTATACAAAATGTAAAAAAAATATTTCCAGAACGGCCTCTACTCTGCCCTTCCATACTTGGCTATGTACATCTTGAGTTTCGTGTTCAGTTGGCTTGCAGACTTTATGATTAACAGGAATATTCTATCACATGGAACTATTAGAAAAATCTTCAACACTATTTGTATGTATTCAAACTAATATTTTTTTATTTTCCATAATTACATATACGTGGGTAACACTGAAAATGTTTTGAAGGGGCTAGTAAGAAACATTGCTTATAAAAAAAATGCATTTTAGAACACTTTGGTAACCTGATGTAGTATATTGCATTCATTTGACATTTGTGTTTGTGAATTGGCGGCAAATATAAAACGTTACACGTGAAAATGACCTAACGCGAAAAAATCAAATTCAATGATTTATTATGATTTTCGTTGTGGGCTTACTCAACAACAAAGTTATGATAGGCTACGATTAGCATTTTTTAGTGAAGCCCAATCTCGTGACCTATCAGCAGATACGGGCAAGCCTAGGTATTGGTATGAGTTAAGTTCGAAAAATATTACATGAACATTTAGGCATCAGGACCGTCAGGCGTCTTTGTACCAGATGGATTCCACATAGTTTAACCGACGACCAGAAACACCTTCGTATGTGGTACTGGTGAATATTTGACTATAGTAGGTGTCGAGATAATGAGTCATCCGCCATACTGTCCTGACCTGGCACCCTGTGTCTTTCATTTATACCCAAGAACTAAAGATAAAATCCGAGGTATTCGCTTTATGAGCCCTGAAGATGCGGTGAAAGCATACGAAAATGCCATAGAAGAGATCCCTAAGGAAGAATCGGCCCACTGCTTTCTTCAGTGGTTCTATCGAATGCGACGATGTGTAGAGAGGAACGGAGATTATTTCGAAATACAATACAAGTATTGACAACTTTCTACATTGAGCCGTTTTTCATATTCTAAACATTTTCAGTGTTACCTAAGTACACTTTATTTTAAACAAAGTATTCGTATTTGCTTACGTAAATAAATACTGACGTGTAGGAAATTTTGCAGGATCTTATTACTGGACCTTATAAGGCATATACCTACCTACCTTATAAATGTAATAATTATATATTACTTACAGACTTGAGGGATGAAGCGATTTATGAATTTGTAGTCTAAATAAATAGACAATATTAGGTTTTTTTGTAAAATTCTGAGTTGACATAAACGAGATACTTTAGTCCCCTATACTACACATCACGTTATGTAAATCGTACAGATTAACATAATGTTATCAGTAAGCAGTTATAATTGTGAAAATGTTATAGTTTTTTTTATTATTTTTATCTTTTAGATACGAGTAGAAAGTATCTTATGAATTATCTACATATTTTAAGGATTATATTTATTGACATCATTATACGTATCAAAAGGTTTAGCCATTAATTCCAATCGGTCAAGTGTTCTGTATTATATAATTAAAAGTTCACATTGATTATGTTTATTTTTATATTTAGCCAGACGTTTGCCTGCGTACAATTTAATGGAAGGTGTTGCATTTATACCTTCCCTCAAGTTGATGTAGGCTTTCTTTACAAAGACTAACACGGCGCCTAAGGCTAAGGCTTTTACTTAACAATTTTCATACTTGATATAAGATATATTCTGAAAAACTACAAACAGAGTTATAAGCTGCAAATTTATATTTTGTAACATTTGATTATCTTTAAAGTAGCACGATACGATATTCATTATGTTTATGAATAAATAATCACCATTGTAACTAAGTATTTATGTAGTAAAATATAACTTTTCAGCATTCTGGGGCCCCGCAGCAGCTCTTCTAGGTCTCTGCTACATACCAGCAGGTCATGTACCTTTGGCAGTCGCGATGTTGACCGTCACTGTTGGACTTAATGGCGCTCATTATGTTGGATTCTTGGTTAGTAATTTCATAATTGATATTCAAATAATTAATTATTTAAAATTTCTCGATAAGTAAAAAAATCTTTTTTCCATATTCAGTGTAGTAAATCTGGCATTAAATATTCATACAAAGAAACAAACCGTATAGTGATCATACTGAAACCGTTCGAATAATAATTGATTTTTATTTAATATTAATTACTATTACTATTACGTTTATCAACACACAAAAACAGTCAACCATTTTGTTATTTTCATATGCAAATCTTTTGCATTATATATATTATAGTCAATAAGTGGATTTTAATCTTCATTACCTGTTTTACCAGATTGCAATTAAATTTGTGTCGACATATATATTCAAATTTTAATTCACTATCTGTTTTTATGTTTCTTAAATATTGCGTGATAATAAAGCCAGAAAGCCACTTAGTATAAACTGAGGCTCACCTTCTAGACACAATCCAGTTCAGCTAAGTGATTAGTGATTAGGAGAATCACCCTAGAAACATAAGTTAGTCGTAAGCTTTCTTAAGGACCGGACACCAACTTGCTGACACGTAAAATGCAAAGCGTAATAATAATAATGCAGTGTAGCAATAGAATACACACAATACTCATTATATCCAACTTCTTAACACGACAGGAATAAGGCGCTTAACGATAACGAAACTATTTGAGTTAATAAACCTAGTGTAGTGAATATAAGTGCAAGTGTATCTCGGACACATGACATAGTGTCAAAACATTATATAACACTAACACTGTTCAAAAACATTACCTTAGTTTAAGCTATTCATTAGTATTGTAGAAAATTTAGTCAATATAATATTACTTATTAGCCATCATTATTATATAGGCTAGATTGGAATACATGTAAAGTACTCTTTTTGATCAAGTTTATTGTAAGAAAAAAAGTATATTCAGGCCTTAATGTTTATATATTACATTGAAGTTAATAAGTATGTTATATGACTTTTACAGATCTCCCATATCGATCTGTCACCGAACTTCGCGAGTACACTAATGGGTATAACCAATGGCTGTGGTAATATCTTCTCCATCATGGCGCCGCTGAGCGTCACCCTTGTTGTTCAGGATGAGGTGAGTAGACAGTACCTTCCTTGGAATGAATATTTATTATATTAAACTTAGATTTAAATGCCAACGCAAGTTCTCTATGTATATTACATAAAGTATTTATGAAATATTGTTGTTTCACGTCTCCAAAATAATGTATGTATCCATAGTTCTCCGAGAAATTATTCCGAGTGCAATGTTATATCAAAGAAAGTAACGATAAGACGACAATCAGGTCGTCTGTATGTGAAAAAAAAAGGCTGTCTAGAGGTATAAATTTCTATGATAAATTGTCCAGGTAACTGTGGATTTATTACAGCTCAACATTTGGAATGTATAATATTTTATAGTTGGGAAGTCAATTCGGATAAAATGTGAAACATTATAAATTTAAAGACATTTTTAATACCGCGGAAATAAAACGCTTCTTGGTCGCAATTTAGTTATCAACAGACAGTGTTCTTTTTCTTTCCATAAAATTAGCTTAACGCGCTTCTGAAGATCAACTAAAACAGTCATAAATACTTATTATCTCTCAAGCTTGCTTTTAAATTTCTGTATGCTAGGATTTGGATTTTATTTAATAAATTTTCTCCCTTTTCTAGCACTCCGCATCTGAATGGCGAAAAGTTTTCTTCCTCTCCGTTGCGTTCTATTTCCTCAGCAATCTCTTCTTCATACTCTTCTACTCTGGGACTGTACAGCCATGGAATGAACCTAAAATGAAGAGTTCTATCGGTTAGTGCTTATACAATTATTTAGTTCAAATAAGTTCGGCAGATGAGCAGTGTTGGCCTAGTGGGTTTAGCGTGCGACTCGTAGCTTCGCTCCCCGGCCGTGCACCAATACTTTCTATGTGCGCATTTAACATTCGCTCTAACGGATCGTGAGGAAACCGACCGACCCAAAAATGTTGACGGTGTGTGCCAGGCACAGGCGGTATCACCTAAGTATCTAGGTCTTACTTAGACTGAAATATTAGATTGAAAATTGATCATGAAACAGATTCAAAAATCTGAGACCCAACCCTAAAGAGTTTGTAGCGACGCTGATTTTTTATTTATTTTATAAATAAGTTCGGCAATCACAGCTCAAATAAATCGATTTAAAAAAAAATCGACGCATAAATTATGAAGTAGAACTTTTACATCTATTTATTAATAATAGATTTGATTCGGGATCGTTTTTATATTAACCTTAACTAAGAACGAATAAAAATTATATTTAGTGAACTTATTAAAAACTTATCACAGTTTATTAATTTCATTTTTAGTATGACTATAGTATATTGTAAACTTATTAAATTATCATTTATTATTAATATATTTACAAATAAAGTATATGGATTCAAAACTTGTATTTTAGTACCATAATATATAGTAGCCAGTATTTTAAATTTTAAAATATAATTATTAACTCAGGGAGGACTTTTGAAATTTATAGTTTCTATTATAACATTTTTCACGTTAAGCTTAATTGTTGTTTAACTAACATTGTATGTAAGTATTATTTATGAGTGTGCAAAGGCGCAGTCTATTATAATAAATAACAATTCTAAATTACAGAGGAGGGTGTCAAAGAAAAACAAAGCGATAAGACTGCAACTGAACTGGAGAAGATTGAAGATAAAAAGTTTTAAATGGAGTTTATAAAATGCTTTAAACTAGTCATATTGTACAAAGATCGAACGACAGGTATTTTTTGTTAAGACTGTACTTAGATGACATTTTATTAAAACCGAATTAGACGTACCGCTGGGGTTGTTACAAATACGATTCGTTATTGTTACGAGCGCATTTTGCTTTAAAAAACACAATTACGTTTAGTATTTTGTATACAGAAACCGGGTGTTTTAACTTTCACTACAGTAGTTATCGCATGTTTTACAATTTGTTAAATAATATTACATAAATAAATAAGGCTGTGGCATAAATGTAACATCTTAAAAGGTCCTATAATATAACGATTTCTATGGAAATAGGTAATATTTAAAGTAAATAGATTAATTGACATGTCTCCTTCCTCCATTATGGGGCTTTGGGCTGACAGATTTCTGTGTCTGATTAGATTTCTTTCTTTTGACCTTTTAGTACATAATAAAATTGTCACTGAGACAAATATTTCAGAAAAAAGTTCTTTAAAATAATCGCACAATCCGAATCCCATGGGATCGATTTAAAAAAGTCAATTCATCAAAAAAGTTTTGTTGCATTATTATTATTCAAAGTATTTAAAAGTATAATTTATAAAGTTTGTCTGTGATGAGTGTGCAATAGTTGTAATTTTTGTTGTTGTAAAAACTTATTAGGTGTATATAATAATTAATCAATGCGTTTGTTTGTTCACTATCACCTCTCACAGAAGTGATTTTTATGGAAGTATTTCATAGCAAAAGAATATAAACGACTTTTTCGGTCTACGCACATAATATCCAAAGGATATTATTATTCATTTAAAGAATTAAATATGGCTAAACAAATAAACAAATCAAAGACACCGATCGTACATCTTATGATAGAAAGGTTTTAAGTCTAAGTGAGATTCAGAGAGACATAGATTAATGAAAAATAGTTCCCGTTTGTCAAAACCCATCATATTTCTATACAGAGACGGTTCAAGTTAGACATTAAAAATTACTGTAAATGCTTCCAGCATTACAAACATTCATTTTCAATAAGCTATAATAATTAATAAAAAATATAAAATTAGTATTACTAATAATATCTCTTGAACATAAAGTTATGTTCTCGTTACGCTTTAAACTCTTCAAGTTGATGTTATTGCCGCTTTAGGTACAATTAAGATTCACATTTTTACTTAGTTCCTGTTACAGAGATTAGTTAAAAAATCTAAACAAGTTAACCGGGCCGCTATCCGGCTAAATCCGTCTTAGACTTAAAATAACGCGTAATAAAATAATAATTATTTAATCGCGTATATTAGAAGAAAGTATATTTAATTTAATAAATATTGTAATAAGTTATAATTTTAATTGTAAATAAATGATTAAATGGTTTCCAAAGTGTTTGGTTGTGTTTTATTTGTCACAGCGCTGTGTTGTAGAAAATGCAGAAATTATCAAAAAAGTACACTGAAACAAGATGCATTCAACAAATTTTCTAAAAGATATCGTATCATGCCCATATGTATGGCTGAAGAATCCGGATCGAAGAACCAATATTAAAACTGCACAGTTGGGTTGGGACAAAACGCGATAAAATGGGAAAATATTTTTTATTTAATAAAAAACTAACTTAGTTTATTAAATATGTACTCATATTAAGTTGAGAGAATTGTAACTAAGCTAATTATTTATTCCATATCAATTTGCAAGATAAATATAATCCAACACATTCTACAATTTAAACTAAGTCTAAAGCACTTATGCTAGGCACTTACAAAGTTTATTTGAAAGTCATTAGACTTATTAAGCAAATTCTCTAACAAATATAGATGAGATTTAATAAAAAATATATATTCACGTATTTAAATATTTCTTTAACAACAAACATTATTTCAGCTCTCTTATTTCTTAATTCATTTTAAACGAACTTCTTATTGCAGTCATTATAAAGCTCATTTCACATTGATAAATCGGTTTTAAAACAGAGAAATTGCTAGCTTTGTTGAAAGAATACCACTATGATTTATGTTTCAACAAAATATTTTCAGGATACGGATGTAATAAATTGCAACATTGAGATAGAAAACTATAAATTTAATGCAAGATTGGTATCTTAAAAGTTTAATTTTTGAATTTATTTATATCTATATAATTTAGATATTAATTTCGAAGAAATCTTGACGGATATAATAAACAGACTGTGTCATATTCCAATCCATACACATCGTGTTCAGATAACGTAAAAAATACTTTTTTATTCTATTACGTTGCATATGTTAATTTCCTCGCTTACCGTGTAGTACTTTCGGTATTTTTTGCGTCAAAGTACTACATTCTGGTATAGGAAACATATGTACATGGAGCTGATCAGCGATGTGAACACGTTATTATTATTATTTAGCGCATATTAATATATACGTTAGATCTGTATTAGGTTGATTAAGCGTTAGTTTGTCAACCCTTACACAGAATGCGATGAACTATTATTTATTTATTCAAATTATAACTATTATTATCTGTCTTTTTGTCTCAGCGTGAACTAAATTTGTCACTCTAGTAGTTCGATGCTTATATAGGCGATTAGCCTATACGACCATAATTATTATTAAATATTTCGACATTGTTCATAAAAATAGAAATAAAAGGTCAAGCCCACTGAAATATATTCCACGTAGTAGATAAAAATCACATTATGCTTGATATATTTAAATAAGTGTCGCGGTAAGTCCCCGGGCCAAACCCGGGTACCAGTAAATTGCCTTACGTGACCCTTATATTATCTGTGGAATGGTTCTAAGTCCCCGTCATTTGTTTTGGGAAGCATCTGTTGTGAGATCTAGACAATTGGGGAGGTTGACATATATTTCACAATACACAAGATACTACATTCTTCAATCTCTATCCTTCTATCTAATATAAATATCGATGTATATAGAAATTTAGCCAGTTTCATTTTTAACAACAATATAAAATTATAATCATTTATGTACTTATTATAAACCTTATTTAACTGATCCTTTAGCAAATTCCGATCCAATTTCCAAACCAATAAAGTAAATTTAATAACACACTTCCTAACTTTTTTGCATGGCTGACGCACAAACCGTGCAGGCCAAGAAAGGGTAAAAAAAATACTACATTTCACAACACAATACCGGAATTTCATCTATTTTTCACATTGTATCTTTCATAGTATACGTATTTATACTACGCTGCTACGTTACTAGTACGCTACCAGATGGTACTTCTAGGATGTGTAAGTTAGCTAATAAATGTTCCCCTGAAATTGTTTGTAAGAGACATATACCACGTCTAGGGATCTATATCAGAGCTATCTTTTCCAAAAAGTTTCAATGTCTTATCATTTATATCACTCTAAACTAACATCACGAAACACATGCCACAATGTATGGAAATAGTTAACTGCATAGACTAACTTCTTCAATTGTCCGTTGAGTGAACTGACAAAAGCTCTGGTTTATGTCAGTTCCTATAGTAGTAATAGTTAGTATTTTTGTTAATATTGTTTAATATTGTGTTGGTTTTTCTGTGTAATAGTTGTCACATTGGCATCATCTGTAATGGTAGCTTCTTTGGTTTAAAATAAAAAAGGATTAAAGAAATAAAATCTTTCGCTTTTTAGATCACATATAGTATTGATAATTATCTCAGTTATTAAGTATAAGGCATGCTGTGTTTGCTTCTTAAAGAATGTACAAACAATTTTATTGTTATTTTTGTGTTCCAAGATTTAAGGATTTATTCGTTTTTACAACAAACTCCAAAGCGAAATAGGAGAATAAATAAATTCAAAATTCTCGTTAAACGTTAATTGATTAATAAAACTTTTTTATAAATTTAACGAATATTTAAATGATCCTAATCCTTGGGATTGATTTGCTCCAGTTTAAACAATTTATATGACTCAAAACTTTGCTATTAATAAAAGTGGCAGAAAGTTACTTGCCAGTTCTTCTTGCCCGCTCTACGCCCCTGACTTTTTAGACTTGAATTGGAAGTAAATGTAAGTTTAGAATTAATTTAACTTCTTTTCTGACGTTCATGAGTGTACTTGCTTACCTATAACAATAAAGTTATTTTGTCTTTGACTTTGACTTAAGGTTTTAATGTTATGCTCGTTGGCAAATCTTTTTCTATTTTTAAATCAACAAATAGTCTATGGTAATATACATAGGCCATTGAAAAATTATCCGTATTCCAATATTTTAATTAAGACTTCCTTTGTTTAAAGAAGTAGCGATAGAAATCTGTAAGGTGTTTGATGTACGAGTAACACTTAATGAAATTGATTTAAAATATTTAAAAGGTCAATCAATAAACTCTCTTTCATTGTTTTTTTTTAAAACAACGTGCAAGCGACCTGTAGTTCTACCCTGAGATGACCGTGAGCAATGTATTAAGTAAAATATTTATGTAAATCTTTTATAGCGCGTTATCCCCAAATGCAATTATAACCAAATAAAGACTGACAGTGATGGCCACATTTCATTTGTTTGAAAAGAAAACTTGAAATAAGAATAATTTACTGGCAATAAATATTATATGTTAATGTAAGTCATACTTTCCAAAAGTTTGACAGCACACGACTTAGGACTCTTTTACGAATGCTTAATACAACCTCATGTTACGTACTTCTTACTATGCGCTCAGTATTTTGCGAACGCGAGCTTTAAGATTTATTGGATTTGCAGTTCTAGAAACGAATTGAATGGAATCGTGACGTTACTGCTCGCCGCAAATGTAGTTAGGTTGTAGCACACGTGGTTATCTTGGTAAATTAGGCTTGACCTAATACTTTCATCGCAGTGAAAATCCGAGTTAATTCGATAGGAGCATGATGAAAGAATATTCTGAATTCAAATATTCAAGTTCCTGAGATTTGTACCTTCTGATTAATCAAAGAAAGTTTAGGAAGCTTTATTAAATTAGTTATTGTACGGAAAGGGACAGAAAATGTCGGCAGATAGGTACTGTTGGCATAATGTTGGTAAAACATTCTAATCCTTTCAAGCCTCCTTGCATATTTCATTTTTAGTCATATATACGGCTATTCATTTGCTTCATATATATCAATATCATAATTTATCTGAAGATCCCTCTTTTTTATTAATGTAAGCATGCCAAGTGCATAAGAATTCTAGAATATTCAAAATTGAAAAGTGTGATTGGTGTGTGTGAATGACGAACAAACCTAAGTGAATGTGTGCGTGAAAAAGATGGATGAAGGAAAAATGTATAATAGAGGATTTAGTAACGCTTTGTTATAGTTGAGCCGAGCCAATGGTTTAAAGTCGTTTTATATTTGTGGTACTAATATTTTACAACTTAAGGATTTTATTTAAACTATTGTAGAGATAGGCTAAGCGATTATTGTACTATGTGCAAAAAAGACAGAATATACGACCTAGGTTTAACCTGTCGTATATTATATTTAAGCCTAAAAAAAGATAAAACATTGACTAATGAAGCAAACTGACAAAATATGTCGTTTCGCTATATGGTTAATAGTTATATGGTTTCGTAGCGTGGTGCCTCGAGACTACATAGAAGCGATTCAATCATTTAACATGGATGAATCGTAAATATGTAGAAGATATATAGGGTAACCTATGTTATGTTTTGCATAAAAAACTTACTTTTACGAAAGCCTGCAGTATCCCTACCTTTACTCCGGACGAGGTTAGTGCCCATAAATTACACTTTGACAGTCTGACTTGCCAAGCTCTTCTGTCCCGTGTACATGTCATAGAGCCTTCTTTAGCGACCCTCATGGCGATTTATTGACCTGGCCTTATCTCTTTGTTCTAACAGTCTAGAAAACGGTTTTTCGTCCGATTATTTATGTTCCAAAGAGAACGTCATAAAATATAATAATAATAATGTGTAACGTTGTTAATTAATATTAAAAAATCACATCCTGCACAGTTCGATAATTTAGCTTATCGCGGAAAAAATAGGATAGGTAAACCGTGGTAACGCACAATTTCAATATATTGACCCTTTACATGATATACAGGTTGTAAAATAAAATAAAAATGAATATATACTTTTTTAAAGACAGGCCTCATAGAAAGCCTTAATAACCGCCTTCCATGAGAAACATGATTAGGCATTAATAATTAATAATGCTTTTAATTTGCTATAATAAAGTAAAATACTCTTAAAAATGTTAGCCGTTTTTGAAATATCATTTTGCCTTATAAAATTACCTGTAATGAAGCAATAACTAGAAGTTTTATTCAAAAATTACAAATGATTAAATTACTTATACTAGTAATTTTAAGTGGCATATTTTGATGAAACTAAGTTAAAAGATATCCAAGCAAGATTGCGTTGGTTGAAGTTGATTAAAAATTCCCAGTTGGTCGAGAAAATAGTTTACCATATAAATATTCATAAGAACGCTTTGATCCTTTGAAAAAGTTTGGAGTATAGGAAAACCTCGCTAGGTATAATTAAACTTTATGGAATATAAGTTACAGTGTTAAATTAGGAATAATGAAATCTTTTCATAATACTATTTTATTTTTAATTTAACTACTAGGAAGATAATTGAAATTTCATTTATTTATTCTTTAAATAATAAAAGTGATATTCTAATTCAAGAGCCATACTTTTGTAGGGGGGGCATTATGTATATTCACTCACGAAGAAAACGTGTAGCAATTTATTTTGGTTTGCTAATAATAATAATCATATCATATCATTTACTGCAAGAATATGGTTCAAAAATGTGTAAGGTGGTACAATCGTAAGGTCGCATATTCTGTCACACACAACGGCGCGCAAATTTGTCTTTAAAGAAATTTTACAGTATTAGTCATATGAATTGGTTAATTTTTATATTATTTGTATCGTACATATCATATTATACGTTATTAAATTTATATCAAATTCAGTGTCTCACGCAAATAATTATTTATTCAATAAGATTTTTTTTCCAAAAGTAATACACCAAGTCGATTTTTAATGAATCTAGTCGGAAGATCTTTTAAATCTTTTAATTCTTAATTGCCATCCAAAAGGTGTTTTTCCTAAACAGTTCAAGATTCATTTTTGGCACAGCCAATTTCTCGCCGTGTCTGCTTCTTATTTCGACTTAAAAGTATGTTTGTTTCTGTGCACCAATAATCACATGGTAATGGGAAAATGGGAATGGGTAGTTCTAACAAGGATAGAAAAACATGTGATTATAAGGCAGAGTGTGATCGACTGAACGAAGTATTGATATAGTTCTTAACTTACGTACTTTAGTTTAGTTCTTTGAGTTTGCAATTCAGATATAAAGTAACAATGGATTTTTTTATCAGATCTTTTGTTTACCGAACGTTCAACAAAATCACAACGTTAATTTAATATATGATAGATATTTCAGAGGTAATTTCTGCTCGTGGACTCTGAAATTGACCTGTCAATCGCTGATTGCCAATCGTGCTCATATTATTCACAAACTGCACAAAAACAACATTTAGGCTGTTAATAGTCCCAAGCGAAGCATTTTATTTTAAGCTTTTGATTTTTGATGCAGAATTTTAAATTCCTTCTTTCGTATTATTTTCACGTTTGTCGTTCCGCAACCAAGGACGCAGAGGCAGTTTCCGCGCATCACTATGTTTATACTAGGCTGAGCCTTTAGCACGAATAAAACATAAACTCAAACTATTAAATAAAATAATAGATAGCTATTCTATTAAATACGAAACGAAAGATTAATTATTGAATTTTCTCCGTGTATGTTTTATGACTATATTAAAGCACTAACATTATTGGAATATAATGTACCTAAGTTTGTTACAGATTAAATCGGGCTGATTTAACCGCCGGTCGAACTGGCAAAAACTGACATTATCGCATTGAAGTTAATATTCATGAATAATATTCAATAATAGGCATATAATTAATTCATATTTTCTCGGTATTTGCTCTCCTTAATACGTCTCAGGTACAAACCACTATATATTATAACCACTATATCAATAATTATCACGAAAAACCTGTGGCTTGGCCTTAGATTTATGTATCTGTTTCCCTTAATCCTTTCAGGAAACCAACATCTCTAAGCTGACTCGAGACTAAGCGTCGAGTGTGAATCTGAATCCTACCCTTAGACTAACCTTTCGTGTTTAGTTCAATAATGCGTTCAGGATGTTGATTCGCTCGCGGTTGCAGTACGTCTACAGTGCTTTATTATGCAAGTGTGGACTGTTTTACGCCACGATGCCCAAGCTGTATCTCTGGTGAGAGCCCTAACAGCATGCTGGCGGTAAAAGCAGAAGCAAACGAAAACTGAATTTGTATGAAAGTTTGGCTGATTTGGATTACGTGGGTCATTGCAATGAACTGCATCTACCATTTTTAATTTTAAAATTGAATGTACTTTCAAGCTACTAATATAGTATTTAGGACAACATTGTAACTAACACAATAATGACCATATGGACTTATGATTGTCTTCTTAACTATTTAATTATTATATCATGAAGTATCGATGGCATGTGTCAGACAATAAAGGCCGACCCCGTAAATCCATTGAAAAAATATTATAAAGCAAATGCCTTGTAATCCAGAGCCTTACAGGACCTCGATCGGATTTCTTATCCCGTTCTAAAAATGCATAGTTTAATTTATTTATTGTTGACGACTTTAAATAACATACAACATAATAAATGTGTTAGTTTTAACTGAAGACAAACATTACGTCCGTTAAATTGTTTGAAATTTTACCAAATCGGAGACACTTCCCATCTTTAGCTCTGATGTTAATGTAATTAAAACTTGGATAGAACTGCAGAACTATAGAAGATTTTATACAAAGTCAACTGCATTTTAACAGGGTTTTATTCTACAATTTCGTTCAATTGTTTCGAATGGCTCATGAATTTTTAAATTGCACTACTTCTGGTTGAGAGCTCTTTTGTATAATACTTATAATAATTTGTCCTAATTAATGTAATATTTTATATTTAAACTTATTATAAAATCAGCTTAATTTTATAGATTATGCACGTTGTCGAATATAATCGCAATTCATTTTACACATAAACTGCGAACATGCCATATTTCACCATAGTAGAGGCGGCATTACCCCATAGTTATTTAATTTAGAGCTAAGCTCAAACCATAAAACGCTGTGATTGTGATTTTCTGTATTCTTGAAGGTTCATTCGGATTATTTTCGTATCAAATTTGCGTTATAATTATATTGTAAACATAAAATTCATATAAGCATTGAAAAAAAAACACTTTTTTACCGGAATGAAGCTATGTATAATAATAAACTTATAATTATTTTACATAACTTTAAATTTTCGCGCTGTAAAGCACGCGCAAAAAAATTAAAATTATGTAAAATAATTATAACTTTATAATAATACATAGTTTCAATCCAGTAAAAAAGTGTTTTCTTTCAATGTGTAAAAGCTATGTTAACAAAAGACAATCATATAAGCATTTTAATATACACACAGTGGTCGTCGTATAATTAGAAACACTACCAACGGTCCTTGACATTATGTAAGATTCTTCACCGCAATCGTTTTTATTTTTAAATTAAACTATAAATAGAACAACAATACGTTCAATGTCAAATATATCATACATTAAAAAAAGCAATATAAAACAATACATTTAAATCAGTTTTAAGGTATGAACAATAATGGTGAACTAATTAGAAACAACTACAAAAGGGTAATAAAAACAAAAAAAAAATTATAGAGGTATTTGTAATTAGAATTGTTATTTCAAAATTGCTACTATCCACAGCCTACCAATAGGTATAATTAATATTTAGTGACGAATCCCTTATTTTCAATAACAGCACTGCAACGACATGGCATTGATTCAATCAATTTCATAAACTTTTCTCATAAAATTCAATCCGAATTCCATGCTTCATACAATTCGTTTTGACTAGTGCTACGTTTGTTTGAGACTTTATTTTTAACAATATACCAGATTTTCTATCGGGTTTAAATCCGGACTATGTGCTGGCAGTCTAAAACGGATATACGCTGTTCGCTATGAAAACATTTGAGGCTCTTGGCCGTGTGTTTAGGGTCATTGTCATACTGAAACTTCCAGGTTACAGGATCGTCCGAATCGGGAATCATTGTATGCTAGACGATATTTTTCCGAACGTTGGAACCGTTCCGCCATATCCGGAAAAACACCCCCCCCCCCCCCCAAAATGGCAATAAACTCTCCGCCTCTTTTTTTAAATCGTGAAGTTTTGTTTTACACAATGTTTGTAAGGAGCTGCAATCATTACACCTGCAAACATGACATCTTAATTAATGAATAGTTAATAATAATAAAATGATTTTTTTTTTATTTGTTGTCTATCACCAGGAGGCATAGTGATGGAGGAGCACGTACTCAGTTGTGATGCGTGAATTTGGCAAAATTATTGTAATTGTTTAAAAGTAATAGTAGCTTCCATAACTATAGTACTCGTAATAAAGGCAAAATTAGTGCACCAACCACAAGGCTTCATAAAACGAGTTATTCTTTCCAAGGGAATTGTGTACAATTTTTCAACAAAATCCCTAGATCAGATTAACGAGTTTGTCAATAAATAAATTCAATTTATGTCTGGAAAGACTCCACAATCTACACATTCATTAAATATTATAGCTAACTCTCAACTAATAGCATTCATTATCGATTTTATAATAAATACAGATACGGAGTGTATCTGTCCTGTCAGTAAAGATCTTTAGTTTTTTTTTATTTTATTTAGGTGTTTAATTTTTTTTATGTATACGTATAATGTTTATATCATTTCAGCTAATGCGGCTAAATATAAACTCATGATTGCACACAGGAACAATCTTTTGCAACAATAAAAGAGCGTTTGGTGGTGAAGAATTAAGAACGTTGGCTGTATTCATTGGAATGTTAGTAAAAAAATAATAGAAAAAGACAGGAATGTTATTCTCTAATTTTAAAAAAATAACGAGCTATGGAAACTTTTGCTTTTTTAAAATGTTTCTAATTAGGCGTCCAAGCGGCCAGTAACAGAAAATATACTCCGACATGTGTGTGCACTCATTTTGTAATTAAAAGTACGATGTTTTATATTTTATTAATTTAATGAGTTTTTATTTTATTTTAGTGGCTATATTATTGTATGATTTTTAATTATAAAATGTGAATACTTTCTACGAAAATTTGTGCGTAGAAGTTATATTTTCTTTATTCATAAGAAGTGTTTCTAATTATATGACCACTGTATATACAATAAAAATTAGACACAATTTTACAATTTTTAATGTTTTTGCTCTGATTTAAATGATTTCTTGATTACCTGAGTCGATTATGCTTGGTACCAAATACAATACATACTAATATTATATAAAGGAAACATTTGTGTTTGTGTATGTATGTAATGTTTTCACACAAAAACTACTGGACCGATTTGAAAAATTCTTTCACAATTAGAAAGCTGCATCTTCACTGATTGACATGGGATTTGTACAAAAAAATAGAGAAAAAGCGCGGCAAATTAAAAAATAAATAGTATGGTATCCCTAAAAGATTGATATATTTTGTGGACTTACTTGATACTTGATTTTATTTTATTATTTTTTTACATTGATAGTAACTGTATTTCTATGAAATTAAATACTATATGTATTTAGTCTTTTACTATTGATACTTAAAATGACTAGCATTGCATGCAAAACTAAAACTATATTTCTTATAAAACACAACTTTATTCGGAATAATCAAAATCAGAATCCAAAAAATCAATATGCATAGATCCATCAGAGTCATTGCTGTTATCACTGTCTCTCACATTAATTATGAAACTTTCTAAATGTTCCTCTGTAGTCCTGTCCCTTTCTTTATATTTATTTTCCACATGTACAACATGAACAATCATTTTCTTCGACTCTTCTGCTGTTACATTTTCAAATGACTGTTTTAATCACTTGTTTTAACTGCTCTGTACTCAATTTAATATTTTTATTTGCTACCCTGCGTTTTGCCAGACTCCATACCAGCTCAATGGCACTTAGATCACAATAGTATGAAGGTAGACTCAATACCTCAGGACCATTGTGCTTTAAAATTTCTTCGGCTTCATATATTGGCTCTGGTTTATACTGTTTTACTAGACATAGCAGCTCTGCTTTCATATGGTACTCTTCAAATTGAATATTATTCAAATTGAAGAGTACCATATACCATAGCTATTCACCTTCTCATGTTTGCGATTCTGAGTCGTAGGGGCTTTATTTACTATAACAGAATGGTAACTGGCATTGTCCATAACAATTACACTTGGCTCATTTAAATTGGGTAGGAGCTTTTCTTCAAACCACTTATTGAAGTTGGCAGCGTTCATATCATGGACATTTTTCATTCAGTGCTAAATACTTATAATGAGTTCAGCACAGGACTTTTCTCCGACCCGGCTTATACAATTATGTACTTTTTTCCAGATAAAATATTTTCAATAACACCACTTGAAGAGGGACCTTGCCACAATTTTTTGGGCTTGTAGTTTTTATGGACATAATTTTCATCTAAATAAATTATTGGCTATCTTTCTGCACATTCCAATGATATAGATCTTAAATAGTAATGTCTCATGGCCAGGATATGTCATTTTATTAATGTCATGTAATTAACAAAGAACATTCATTTTTTTTTTTCTTAAATTCATAGCCATTAGCCAATAATATTCGGCGAAGATTTTCCCGACATCCAGTAAATCCTATGCTTTCTCTTAATTCCAGCAAGTGTTCTCAATATTAGGACTTGTTTTGTAACATTATAAAATTCATTTATTTTGTTGGGAATAGTATCCATGTCAAAATTGACCAAATGAGACACTGTTGGTTTATGACGTCGTTTTTTTCCAGGTGTACTCCAGACACCTTATTTTATTGCGTGTATTGATATTACACCTGGAAAAAATAATGAAAAAGTTATTACCACACACATTTTTATTCAAATTTACTTGAAAAGTATTGAAAATTTTACCAGTGATGGAAGCGATTTCTTTAAAGTACTGGCTCTGGAATTTAATATATCTTTCTGCTCTAAATCAGTGAGCTTACCAATAGTTCTCACTATTGCATCGACTCCTACATCCTCTAGATTTCCTGCGAAAGAAACGAAATATTCTATAAAATAAAACAAAGTTTAGGCTATTATACCTGTTAACTATTCGGAAAAAATATATAAAAGAAAATATAAATCATACTAACCTAAGAAATTCAAGATCACACGTAAACAATCTTGTTTTTGGTAGAATTCAGCTTCTTTTTCTTCTTGTTTTTTTTTTAATTTAGATATCATGCAGAACAACATCTCTCGAACTCAACTTTTCGTTTTACTCGTATTTAAACACGTAAATAAGAACAAAATAAACTAAAACGAATATTTAAATATTAATATTATTCAGGTTTAAAGTTGTTAAATTGCCATCTATGGTATGTACAGTGAAACTGCAAAATGTCGACAAAATATTACTTTAAGCAAAAAATTTCGTTCACTATTTAGTTAAGTAAAATTCTAGAGATGGCGCAAATATAAAAAAACGAATGTGCGATATAAATTCTGTTTTGATAAATATTTCATTATAACGAAAGACAAACATATTTTTTTACCTTAATGTTATAAAAAATTGTTATGGTCAGCTTCCTTGTCGATTTTTTTTATTTTGCTAGCACTCGCTACAGATGTCGCTAATGAACACGTACGTATTGTCTGCATATTACTACGCTACATTTGAAAAATATTTAAATACAGTCTATGACTAAATGTTTGACAATATCTTCTCAGCAAGGATTTTTGAAATAACTAACATTTATTTAAGTTTTTTTCTCGTCAGTATAATTTTACGAATGTATTTGTTCTTTAAATATTAATAATATTAACTATGGGTGATACATTACCCTTGTTACCTAATAGAGGGTAAGATCATCTGGAAAATATTTAGTTTTAGTAGGTTGTTAGTTTGCGTATTCATTTTCAATCGTATTAAAACGAACTAATGTAATTGCAGTATTAATAACGGCTGTTTATTTTATATATTTTATTTAAATATTAACTAATACCTGCCCCGATTTTAATTTGTTTTATAAATAAATATAACCTATGATGTTATGTATGTTTACTAATGGTGAAATGTTATAAAAATCCAGTACAGTAGTATTTGTATTTATTCGTCACCAACTGATACATCTTTCGTGTTTATATTATTAGAACATATAGATATAGATAAAGTATACCTATATATAGTAATTAAATTAGGACGTTATTGTAAAATAAAAATAATCTCGACGATGCTCTATGAATTACGGGCACGTTCATGATCACGTTTTCCCTTGAATCGGAATAATAAGTTAATAATCATCGACTATTTGAAGAAGTTCTCTGTGTGATTTGATGACTTTCAACGATTTTTTTAATTTGGTATTACTAAATACAATTTGTATTTTAAAAATTGTCGAGACTCTTCATTGGCGTTATGATATTCGATTTCAGAGAAATAATTTGCGCAGACGTGCGACCGGTACTTCGGGAAGTTTTTCGTGATGTCGAATACTTACCTCCACTTGTCTCATGCCTGACTGAAAAGGATGATGAATCAGATTTAATCGGACAATGCGAATGGGTATTTTAAATATTTCTATATTAAAAACGACTCACCTCACCTGGGCATTATATTTATTAATATATATTGTTAAATTTGTGTCTTATTTTTTCGGTATACAAGGAGCAGTGATAGCCTTGTTATTAGCTTTCTTACCACCAGTGTTTTCTTTTTGGTTAATGTTGTGGGTTTTAAACCTCGGCCTCGACTAATGCATGTTTTTTTTCTGTGGGAAATTAACTTGAATCGTGAAAATCGTGACACCATAGAGTCCGTTTATCAAAATTATCTTTGTTTTGATGGAAATGTTACGCCAAGACCCGTAAATAGTTGTGGCATGTAATGCAATGTATACTACATTTATAATTTACATAAATAAGGCGTAATATCATATATATGTCGCAGTAAAGTAGTTAAATCAGAGAGTTAATTGAATCTCTAGACAGTTAATTAAATGTCGATATTCAATTGTATTTTGATTTAAATAAAGCAGCGTCGAAAACGTTTAGCTTTAAGCCAGCGTGTTGATTAACAATGTATAACAAGATGGTAAAACAAGACTCCGCCATGATTATTTCATTTGTTATTGTTGTTTCGGTGTGATCGTGTCGAACTGAGAGCTTGGAAATTCCGTGTTTTGCTTTATTGTAAATGGTTAGGTTAGGAAACTCGTTAAACGTTTTGTTCACTCACTTGTCTGACGGAACTTTAGCAACTTGATTGAATATCGATTTTTAATTAACTGTCTAGAGATTCAATTAACTCTCTGATTTAACTACTTTACTACGACATATACATAACTATATCTGTTCTTTTCCTACGGTATATCCACTGTCTGTGATCTATAAATAAAATTTGCTGGCAGTAATTAAATTTGGTTGGTTCTTTGTTTTCTTGGATAATAAAATTTTTACATTAAGTGTCTTAGTCACGATTACGCTTATATTTTACCGACTCGTTTGTATACATTTTTTCTTGAAAATTATTTTCTTACGTTCTTTTTTTATTTCGTTTCATTTTCAATTTTCCAGGTCGACGAATTTTCATTGGAGTGTAAAGAATTGAACGAGAAAGAAAAGAAGTTAAAAAATAAGTATGCAGAGCGGTTATCAAGAGAACCCCTTCCAAATATTTACAAAATGTATCCAGAAACTGGAAGTGGCGGTCAAGAGTCTTGGACCATACTTAGAAAGGATTTGAAGCCAACTATAGAACAAGATGCCGCTTGTATGTGGTTTTCCTACCCTTTATCAAGGCCCGTCATTTATCGCCATTGCTTTATAAATATTAGGTAGAGTGAGTGCCGCTCTTGTTAATAACGTAAAGGACGTACGTTACGTACGTGAGTTATTGTTTTCGCTAAGACTGACTCCCGACTCAGAATTACTAACCCTTGGTATCACGTTCTAGCTCAGGTCTTAACCATATTAAAATATTCCAGTAGACGTCAACAGTCAAATCAAACCATATTCGATGATAATTTTAAAATCATAAATATGCAGAGAAGCTAACATAATATCTGTTGATTTAATTAAATTATAATTCAATATGTACGTCATACTGACCGCGTCTTACCGTACGGCATCTCAATCACATACATTAACTTACATATTTCCGTGTCATTCAATATAACACTCATTGATTTTATGAGTTAAGGAAGTATAATATTAATACTGTAATTAATTAATACTTTTATAGATAATACAATACAATTTTAGGTGACGCAAGGTTATGGATAAAGAATATACTTAATAGAAGTTCCGGTGATTTGACAAATAAACCCTATGAGCCGAATATACAAAGCAAAACTGTGTTACTTCCGGTTGAGAACTCGACGATACAATCGTACAGGTTTGTTAAACCACTAAATTAGAATAAGTTTAAACTACTTTGTGAGAATGAAAAACGCTAGCCGATTATTTCGTTTGATTGGTCAACAGATTGATTAATTTATGTAATAATAGTACAAATAACAAAATAATATCTTTGAATAATTACAGAAAGTTGAGATTGTAAAGTACAAGACACGCCAGACATAAGGCTCACCGTTTGACCAATGATAATAAAACGAATCGCGTCAATGTCTTTATTTCAGATCAATCCTACAAGGATTTTATTTTGATTCATATACATAAAATAAAATGTGTTTATTATGGAACACAAGATACATATATCACTTATTCGTAAACATATACGTCATTAAATTTGAATAAGTAGACGTCGCTACTCATCGGCAAAGAGTAGGCCGAGAGAAAAAGCCGGTGTAAAAAACTCTCGGTACTCTTTTAAAATAGCAAATCATCAAACAACACTTATTTTAAAACAAATATCGCAAAATAATTAGTAGCCTGTCTAGCACTCAGGCCCTTTCATCAACTAGAATCTAGATAATCGTTAACTTTATAGTAAGCCTTTAAACAAACAGCTTTTCTTAAATTTATTAAAAGGCAAAGGCAGGCTTATTATTATGATTAAAAATTATGATGCAATTATTGATTATGATAGCAAATTAATTTTAAAGCGCGATAAAAAGAGAAAAAGTTTTATTACTAAGTTGCAGATTCAAATGTATTTTATTTTATGCGACGAATGTTCTATGAATTTTTTTAATTCAAATTTTAAGTTTTTACTTTAATAAAAAAGTTTATTTGACAGTTGTAATTGAGCATCAATTGTATGTAAAAAAATATTCTGTAGTATGTATGGGTACCGCCGGATGATACGCGTGAAGTTCATTGGTATATAGACCTAAATATGTGCCCTTTTTATAGACTACTAGACTTTGAATATAATATTGGTCAATATATCAGTTTTATTCCATAGTATCGGGGAAGCAGTTCCACCTCCACCTCCACTACCCCCGAAGCTAATACTGCAACCTCCATTACCAGAGTACATGATTTGCGTACCTCCAAGAATTGAATTTGTCAACTTCACTTTAGGAAATGTGCATACGGTGAGAACTTGTAGTCTGTATGTATAAAGAAAGAACAGTTTTTAAAAGTAGTCTGTCCATAACAAAAATAATATTATAAAGACCCAATGTTTCAAGCTCCATCATCAAAGTAGATCAGTGGTACCACAGTGTATGTAAGGATAAACGTAATGGGTAAGATTCCTTCCACAGCTAACAAAAACAGCTGATGATCAACTGACATTTCACGCCTAATTACACTCATAAATTGTCAATATTATATATTGTCATAAATTGTCCCTACAAACCACTTTATTGCCACTGGATTCATTTGTTTAAGTGTAATTCCATAATAAATTTAAGTATCTATATAAAATAATGAAGGATAAATTCGTATTAATTTAAAAAGACCAAAATGTTAGATTCGCACATATTTGTTTGTTATTTTTGCAACCGAAGTCGTATGAAGTTTTCGTTGGTGAAATATTCGACATGCTAATTTCACCTCGAGCGTCCAACAAAATCAAATTGTGACTTCGTCAAAAATATACCGGGAATTTGATTGATGTATGTGACAGAAAAAGTTAGAAATAAAATATGAAGCCCGCATTCAAATTCTGTTCTACGCTTGTTTCATAAATAAAAAATGATACTTGACGACTGATGCGACGACGAGAAGTATGTACGTGTCTATGCCACATATCAAAAATATTTCACAAATTAAGCGTGAAAACCTTGGTTTTGTTAAAGTTTAAATGATTTGGCTCTAAAAGTCCTGTTTTTTTAAAGTAATAGAAATACAATTCTTCAATTAAACAGTTAAAGTTATACACAATTATGGTATAACAGATTCTAACATCGTAAAAACCTTAAACTATATCTACAATAATATTGCTTTTTCACTTTAATTAATCTTTTATGGATTAATATTTGCTATAATAATAAGTTCTATATCGATGCCAAGGCAGACTGCGTAATATTGTGATTCACTATAATTGGCTAGAACATTCCATAGAAAAGTTATACGTTACGTACATATATTGCATCGACCCTTATTTTGCAAACGTGCAATGCAATGCAATATGCAAACGGGCAGGGACACCCATATTGCCAGAAGGCTCGCAAGTGCGTTGCCGGCCTTTCAAGAATTGGTCCGCTCTTTTCTTGAAGGGCCCTAAGTCGATTTGGTTCGGAAATACTTCAGTGGGCAGCTGGTTCCACATAGTGGTGGGCGGCAAATACTGCCGAAAAAGAAAAAGCTAATTTGTTTAACGACGGACGTCGAAATGATACGGATGGTACTTTGCATTCTGCCTTGACGTCCGATAATGAAACTCAGCTGCAGGTATTAGACCGAACAACTTCTCTGAACACTCTCCTTGGTAAATGCGGGAGTAGATGCACAGAGATCCCACATCTCTACGCAACGCCAAGGGATTAAGACGCACGGAAAATGACTGGTCGTTGACGATTCGAATCGATCTTCGTTGGATACGGTATAGCGACAGAGGGAGTTATTTTAGCGGAAAATGCGCAAACTTGTGTCTTCTTGGGGTTAAATTGGACTTGAGTTATTCTACCCCAGTCCGAGACTCCTCGTAGAAGAGCTTCGACGTCAGACACAAGTTTGTTCCGGTACTCATCGACAAGAGCCCGAGAAATACCTGCTCGATCAGTGTAAAAGTTATCCCCAGTGCGGTTGTCGGCATAGCAATGCATGTTGCTAAGTTGCAACATATCATTGATTCGATTGATCCAAATCTTTGATCAACATTGATATCTTAAACTTCCTCTTTTAAGGTTCTTGTTAATAAGGTACTTATTTTTTAGGAATCAGTCCGTCTCATAAATATATCCAAGTTTGAGTTACGTCTATCCGTGTCGCCTCCAAAACGTCGTGAACTAGATATAGAACTTTGTTCTCGTCTGGTGGTAACTTCCGGTTCAGCTGCGGAATTTAAAATACATTATCGTCCAGTTGATGTGCTGTCCGTCACCGACGATCTGCTAGTGAGAGTTTCTTCTGGGAAATCCTTGAAGATTCCAATCGCTTGTTATATGCAACCACCAATACTTGAAAGTAAGTTTTTAAGGCTTGATTTAAATGAGTTTTATTTATTCGGTTATCTGTATATCTAAGGAACCTTACAAATAATTTAGGTAATTTATTGTTACATAAAGTGACTTAATGAAGGCTGCATAGTGAAGTGAAATAACTTTTTTGCTGTAAGCGATGTACCTATTATTTGTTTCATATTGTTGATATATGACATCAGACTAATGTTTGTATTGTAACACTATGTAAGCATGTATTTAAAATGCATAAATCGAAATAATACAATATTGTAAAATATTTCGGTTCATATTTATTGCATTTTTAAATGTAGTTAGTTAGTAATTTTTTTAGTCACAGTTTTTAATGAGAATTAAAATCTAGTCTTGTTTCAATATCCGTAAAACTATTATGTTTACATGAAGTTTAACGATTGTTTAATACGAAATATTGGCAATAGACATACTCTTAGAAATTTGATTAAATAGTTTGTGAAATCGATTACAAGAATCGAGCTGTCACGGCAAAAAGCGTTAGATTTACTGGCTAAGTGAATGTTATGCACTGACTCAAATGTTCGAGTTAGAAACACCTATAAATTATTACAACAAGCATTTGTTTTGTCACTTTTATTGTTTGTTCCGATTTATTGTTGTTTTCATACTACTTGATACAATAGAAAGTTTTGAAAAGCTTGCACGAATAGTATTTGAAATAAAATTTAATTGTTAAGCGAATTAAGTATGGTGGTGGTGTTTGTATGGAGATGTTTAAATAAAATTATTTGTTTGAAGCTGGGTAACAAGTGACTTTAATGGTTTAAAATATGAGCTTATAACTATCACAAAATTAGGGGTAGCTTGCGATGCTAACAAAATTAAACATGGCTTATCTAAAGGATCATAAATTTAAATGACACTAATAAGTGTGGTAAAAACTAAACGCGGTGATTGTTTGCATTTATTTACGCTTCTAATTTATTTCCTAAAACTTAATTATTGTTGGGTTACCTAACTAGCGTTTGATTTAATTGTTAATGAATTTTCACCTTTTGGTTTAAGGGGCATTGTATTTTTTGTCAGTTAAACATTCTTCAAACTTACCTTTCAATAAAAAAAGCTGAATGTTCATTTTCAATATTTTGTTTCATTTTTATTTAAATTTTCATTAGCTTTCAAACAATAGAAATCTATTGGTTTTTAAATAAGATAATTCACGAGTAAGGTAAAATAAAACTATAATTTGAGATATGCGGCCATATCGATACGAACGAACTTCATAAAATAGTAGTAACAGTTCACATAAAATAGAAAAGATGAAGGCAAACGTAAAAGCATAATAATACATGTTTTTCAGTACTTGTACCAAACTTGACATCAATTCATATGGAGTCCATGAAGACGGTAAAAATAACACGTGATGTACTAGATCTAGGGTCGAGGCTTTTAGGAGATGTTCATCGAGCGTCGTTATTATTCTTCTGCGCTGAGAAACATGCTAATTTCTTTTTGCTACCTGAAGATGCCTGGCTGAGCTTCTGTGTTGATGTAAGTGTCATCTAAACAATGTTTACAGAAGTAATTAGATATTTTATATTCTGTGAAGTGTACGTAAAGATATAAATGCAAAAGATTTTTTTATATGACTTGGTAAAGATTAATTATCATCATATATTATTGAATTATTTATATATCTGTGTATACATACTCGTACGTCAATACTATGATATTACTGTTTACTTTGAACGGATAACACGTGAACAGTTCACGGGTTATATATTCATCACAATTAATTTACATCAACGAAGAATCAAGTAAATAAGGTTACTGGGCCACCATTTTGAGTCTGTATACTCTGTACTCTATTGTACTCTCAATGGTATATAGTAATAACAAACATCCTATAACTCGTTATTACGTTTCAACAGATTGCAGCTAACTCTGGTAAAGGTAAAACAGTTGGAGGTGCTGCTAGTGATAGCTTCTGGCTCAGCCCGGTTCGATGGTCAGGAGGCGGGACCACGAGGGCCTTAGCTGTTTGCTATGCAACGGAGCCGGGTCTACACACCACAGCTTTGAGAATAATTTGCTCCACGGCTATAGTGCGGTCTTTAAATGTGGTGGCTGATGCATTGTGGTTTAGGCCGGATCACATTACTTTGGAGGTGGGCTTATTACAGGTCCACAAACCATTTGAAGTTTTCAGAAGCACGACTATTTAGAAGAATTTCCTTCGAGAATAAAGCGTACGAACTCGTAAAAGACAACGAACTCGGAAGACCTCTGGCATTGAGGGTGTCCATGGGCGGTGGTATCACTTAACGTCAGATGAGCATGCTGCCCTACAACGGAGGCATACCGTTTCTGAAAAAAAGGAAAGAAAAGAGCGGTTTAGCGAGCCAACTGGCATTGATTGTGTTCATTGGCGCAGTACCATAATCTTTCTACATGACCATACTACTCGTTATGGAATAGGTATGTCGAGTAGTGTAGTAGTAGAGAGAGTAAAGTCTCGCTTACCACGACGGGTATAAATCTGTAAGCGTCAAATTATTTAATTTAAAAAATGTCGAAAAGATTAATTATTCTCCTTTTTTCATGTATTATAGGCTCACGATAAAGACTACGATATACGTAGTGAGGATGATGAAGCTTGCGAGTATTACGTGCGTCTCGGGACAGCTTTTCCAAGCCGATCGTTATCTGCTACAGTGGAAGTTTTGAATCACAGGTATTTTAATTTATAATCTGACCGCTGATAGACCGCTCAATTCTTGTTGAATCTCAGTAAAACTGATTATATAATATAATGGATATACAAACTGAAGAACTTTTTGTAAATTATTGATTAGATTCCTCATTACTTGTTCGTAGAAAGATATATTATTAAGTTTTTAGTTTACCAAGTTACAGGATTTTAGCCAACAAATATCTGACTTAATCAAACCACACAAATCATCGTTCCTGCGGAATCGAGGATCGAGGACCACCTAAAACAAGTAACAATGATTACGTCTACATGTCCTACTGTTACTACTAAGATAAAGGAGTTTAAACAATAAGCGCCTCAATATCCTTCACCTTTACACACTGTACACTTTTCTAGTCCAGTAACGTATCCCTATTACTGGAGTGTAAGACCATGGGGAGTTTGTTCCTGTTGGACCTCATCTCAAACCTCACTGATCGGAGAAGATGACCTCTGTGATGAGGCTAAGTTTAACCGGAGTGAGATGAAAGTAGGTTAAACTATTTTGTACTCAAAACACCAAAAAAAACTGAGTATGATTTAAATTTTTATAAGTCTAGTCTTAGCTTTTCAATAGTAAGGTTAAGCCATAGATCGAGGGTTTCAACCTTGGTTGTGCACAAATTGCACGTATGCCAAACGAAAATGTCGCGTGGGTACAGGCATGTCTTAAATTAAAAAAATCGACGAGGTCAGGATATAAAACTGACTCAGGTATTTTTAGACAAGTACCATCTTTTTAATTGTAAAAAGTATTAATATATTACCATAATTTTCCATTTCCATTAATTTAGTATATTAAGTATACGCCTCGAAGTGATTTCTCCCCTTAAATCACTGTATTTATGGAAGGCAAGAAACTTTCCGCCACTCTTTTTAATCGCTAAGTTTTGAGTCTTACAAATTGTTTGAACTGGAGCAAATCAATCCCAAGAATTAGGATAATTTCAATATCCGTCAAATTTATAAAAAGCTTTATTGATTAATTTACTAGAGGCATATAAAACTGACTTCGGTATTTTTAGACGTAACTCGTCTAAAAGTACCGAATCAAATTTTACAATTAAAAAGTTTTATTTTTTATACGATTTTATTACATATCTTATCGTTCTGTAGTCACTATGAAGCTCCCATTAGTTTTATATTGATCATAACATCAAACTAATGGGAGCATCATATTGATTAATTTATCATAAAAATATTAGTGAATATTCTGCACAATATTTTTACAGACAAAAGATGTTGCCAGTGAAGACGCAAAAGCAGTGAGAGTTGAGTCAGCCCAAGGTCGTCTCTTTCCAAGATCGGTGACTCAACTCATGATCCGAGTGCCTGATGTTGGTCAAATACTAGGAATCCACAGAGCTGTGCTAATGTTAGTACAATTAATAGTCTGTGTCAGATTCGTATCGCGGGACGTTTTAAAAGGTTTTATTTCTGAAAGATAAATATATATTTTACTAAGAGATGCTAAACAACACAAACGAACCAAATTAAATTTTTTTCTCATTCTAATATTTGTGTAGATATAAAGCAGAGAACTTACAATGATAATATTAATATACCACTAACGTATAAGTTATAGAGAATTTAAAGTCTTATTAAATCTTTGTTTGCAAAAGTTTCTATCACAGTAGTTCAAAAACTAATAACAAAGGAATCCCACGATACACATAAGTATATTAATACAGTTTTTAAATTTTAAACACAGTTACAAATGTATGTTTTTAAGGAAAGCAATTTTATTGCAGGTTAATTTTAAAGGAAATACCAAAAGAAAGTTTTCCAGTGGATTTTGATCCTATGATTGTGAAAACTGATATCGTAAATGAGGAAGGAATACCAGGAGTTTGTTCGGTAACATACTCTTCGTATATTCAAATTGTCCTTATGTATAAGTCATAAACAAATAAATATACTATATAGACTAATATTACAATAGAATCATTTTTATCTCCATGAATAGTTAATCGCTCATTTTGAACTTGATAAATTTAACGCTTTTAAATTTTTTTGGCTAAAAACAAGTGAGGCCATGCTCAACTCAAGCTTTTAAAGTAATACTCAAAATTTAACCACCACTGGACACAATACGTCTCGTAGTTCGCTGGGCCTCTCGGGTACGTGAGTCTCACCTGGCGAGGCTTGACGTGCCGCGAATCTACTCGACCTTCACCGTAGATTTACACTACTGGACACGATCATTAGGCCCGAGTTGAGAATTCACCCTACCGGACATGACATACATAAGACACCTCCCGGCCTATTCCACTTGTTCAAGGGCTATATGCCTTGCCTTATATATCATCAGGACGCGAACAATCATACTACCCGAACGGGCTGATGTCCGCCCTACATAAGGACACAATCCTCAATTCAAGCGGCATTACCTCACATGTAGCGGCAAACATTGTTTCGAAGAAAAGCTCGGCTTCGTATATAAATTGTTGCTAGAACGTGCCTTTGCAGTTCTCTAACAAGACAAAGTCGCTCAACGCGATTTATCATTTAGTCGTAAAATGTTATACTATGTAATATAATTTATATTTTGTAGTTTTTATAAATAAGTAGTAAAATTGTTTTATGATTTTTAGAGTTGGACACGCGAACTATGTGATGTAGTTTGTTGTCAGCTAGAAGTATGGTGGGAGGTAGTGCCTGTCAGATTTGTCCTTGAACCGTCTGTGTTAAAGCTTAGGCATTCAAGAAGGTAATGAATTATTAAACATACATTATTTGGTGTATTTCAATAATCGGTAGTATACTGGTACATACATTATATTCATAAACGCGCTGTGCTAAAATAGATGAAAATATACTTTGTTTGTCAAGTGACATTAGAATTTTGTTGTTAAATGACATTAAACATAAACGTACTACATCCCGTAGTACGTTTATGTTTAAGAATTCATAACTTAAATAATAAACTTTTTATTTGACCATATATTACATAAACTAGATAATTTACCTACTTACACTTAACCAGTTTTCATAATAATATAATTAATTATTTATCGGGTATAGAAAGCACTACTACAGCTTATTTATCCAGCCATAGCGTGAAACAAAATAAGCGATTACTTCGTATTGCTGATATTTTTAGAATCAAATCAACGGACATTTGTATAAAAGCGACACAGTTGTATGGTGTAAGTGGTGTAAAGGCAAACTGGAACGTCAGTGGTGCGAAAACAATAAATTTGCAGCCGGGAGAACCTATCGCAACTCACTTTAATTTACAAATGCAACCGCTACCCAACCACTTTCCCGATACAGATGTGATTCAGTGAGTAATGTTATCGATATCTCTAAAAATATGCTAGTATTATGAAGTCTTTAAAGATATATACTTTATTTTCGTATACAAAAATATACTGCATTTAATGTGTTTTAGCTTAAAAATACGCTATGCCAGCCGCCTCTAACGTTGAGTAGTTGACGCACATGCGTATAACTTGATCCTAAATACGAGTCCCTACGGAACGCTTTTACCGTTCCCTACGGTCCCTACAATCCTTTACACGAATAATTAGGCATTGAACTTCACTCAAAACCGTTCACAACGTCATCGGCTGTTACGACTATCAGTTTTTACGACCATTTACGTTTTATGAGTAAACCCTTCGATGTCGTTACAACAGATTTTGACTGTACTATCAAAAATGTGTCTATTCCACTCCATTGGGGAGTTATACATCAAATATAATTCATAAGCCTAAAATGTATTCAGGCTCCGTAAATTTTCTTGTTTTAATTAGTTTCACCGGAAAACCTTAACTTAACGCAATTCTACTTATTGGCTACAAGCACAAAAAATGAGTAATAATATAATAAACAGGTTAAATGCAGAGAGCAAAGAATGGAAATGCTCAGCTTTCATACAGAGAAATTACGATACACGACACCCCTCCTTACGGCCTGCATTTAAGTGGTTGGGCTTAGTATCGCCTGGGGCTAAGGTCCAAACTGAGTTAAAAGTGCATAATGATACCCATCAACATGTGAGTATGTAAAATCATTGGTTTTCCTATTAATTTGTTGGTTATAGCTAGCTAACGTAATAGGTAGTATTAATTGAATTCGTAATTAGATTAATAGAAGCTATTTTGCTAATAATAATACGAAATTTATAAAAAAATACATATATTTTGCTGCACATATTTGATTGCATTTTTTTTTCAATCCGTTAAGTTTAAGTAAGTAGTTTCTACATATTACATATTTTTACCAGCAAAGTTAGAATATTGTTAATATTTATTATTGATCAAAATGTATTTGATAACCAATGTTTAGATTTGTTGGTGGACAACATGTGTTCGATGGTGGGGCGAGCGCCGTGTAGCGAACGTATGCGCTGGCCGCGAACCATGTCCACAGTGCTACGAGCGTAGCTGCTCCTGCGCATTGCTAAGTCCTACGAGAGGAGCGCTTGCGCATGACCAATCTGTTGTGCTCAAGTATAGCGTTATTGCGCCTGATGTAATTATATATATTGTTAAAAATATTATGTAGTCATAAAAAAGCCGCCTTTAAAAGCCGTCAAATCCGTTTATTATTTAGCGGTTTCGAATTATGCAAACATGAAAATTCACTAATAAACAATATTATAGACAGATGGAGTGGTAGCCACGCTGGTACAAGTCCACCGAACATCTGGTGACGTATGTATGGTGCATACTGTTGCGGGAACAGAGGCAAGGGCCACTCTACTCGCCTATAGAGTTCTCGCACCACGTGTAGTTATGCGAGTCATGCCGTGTCTCGGCGATAAACATGGACATTGTGAGTAATGTTACTAAGGATTTATAAAAAATATAACGTTGTGTTTAATCATTATTAATAATTAACCCCTTATTCATAAAGACTAAATCAGTCTACTCCTTCATCTCTGTCTCTCAATTTGTGTTTAAACTATGTTGGAAAGTGACAGAGTACATAAGTTTTTTACTTCCTTTTTTTATACTGTTTTGCGCTCTTTGCAACCATTTCGAAGAAGAATGATACAAGAACATTACATCTCATACATGTTGTATATTTGCGGAGCCTACATTACCTTTTCATTCCATTACATTTATCACTAAATACAAAGTGATCTATTGAGTATTGCTCTAGTGACTTACGATGTTGACTTTATGTTCGGTATTAAAAATATATCCTAGATACGAAAACGAATTAAATCTAAGGCAAAGACTCATACATAATTGTAGCGTCACTGGATTATTATTAATGTGTTATCTACAAACTTTTCGATAACTGTATTCGTGTCAATAAGATAATGTCCGCTCCTGGCATTTCATAGAAATTTACCATGCAATTTGTGTAATAAATATCTGAATAATATTCGAACGATATAAACTTGCCTGTCGTATTTAATACAGAATGTACTATTTCATTACACTATTCGATTTTTCGTTTCTAATGCCGCCTAAATTTTAAAACTTATTTCTTTAAATGGGTAAAAAAAATATATTCTGTTACAGGTAAAGTATGTTCATTAGACGCTGATCGTCGGAAAGACTGCGCTGTATTAAGGCCCAGCTTTGCACTAACTGTTGGGTTTAGGAGTTGTTACCGAATCAAATGTAGCAACTTAACTCCCCTACCCACTACTGTCAAATGGCAGAAACCTATTGGTAAACAGTCATTATGTTTCACTATACATGTTTATTAGCTTAATA
Source organism: Pieris brassicae (assembly GCF_905147105.1). Classification (NCBI taxonomy): domain Eukaryota; kingdom Metazoa; phylum Arthropoda; class Insecta; order Lepidoptera; family Pieridae; genus Pieris; species Pieris brassicae. The sequence continues at coordinate 6,018,077 of NC_059669.1, forward strand.
GTGAATCAAAGTATAAATAAAGTTGAAAAAATAGCAATTGTATAGTTTGGAAACAACTCAAAATCCGACATCTGTCAAACTTAAACGTAAACTTTTGACACATGAGAGTCATACTTAAGTATTTTTTTTATAAAATAGGGGGCAAACGGGCAGGAGGCTCACCTGATGCTAAGTGATACCGCCGCCCATAGGCACTCAATGCCAGAGGGCTCGCGCGTGCGTTGCCGGCCTTTTAACTGGCCGGTCTTGACTCGGACTATTACTATCAATATGAATCAACTTATACCTAATAAAATAATAAACTGTAACATTTTCAGATGGCGAAGATAATCTGAGAGTGATATTCATTCCTAACGACTTTGATCTACAACCTCATAGTTTTATCAATATACAAGTATGTTGAAAAGAATTTAATGTAATAGAATTATTACTATCATTGTTATCGTTATTATTTTTGTTATTAATGACTTAGAATCAACCGTGGTAGGTATAAAAAAACGTGTAACGGAAAAATGAGACGCGTAACCGAAAAATGTGATGGTAAATTTTTTTCCAACGCCGATAAAGAAGTTTCACTTCAAAAAAGGTAATTTAACACTGCTGCGACCAAGACTGCCATAGACTGCCGAAGCATAAAAAGTATGGAATCTTTGTAGTATAAAAACAGCACATCTTTGATAACAAATAAAATACATTAATACCAGATTACAAAGCGTTTACATAACGCTTATTTATTATAATTTTAAAGAGCTTTCTTAGGCGTCGGGACGTGACGACCCCATCGCCCACTGATGAAATAACCTGTGACAGAGGTTATTTCACCAGTGCAGTCAGTCAACCCCCTTCCTAGTGGGAGTGCCATGCTGTTGCTTTCGGGCTTCAGCCAATCGGGCAGGCACGACCGGGGCAGTACCACTGTCTCACAGAAAACCGGCGTGAAGTGATGCAATAGGTTCATCTTATTGTACTCGCGTTTCGTGCGGTGAGTGAGACTCCCGGAGCCCATCAATTCCCCCCCCCCCAGAATATGAAGATGCAGTTTAAACAGAGATTACCCCAGGGGGGTACCACACGTTTCCGCTGTGGAGAATCCCCCTCTGAGCGTCCATCATCGGAACAATCAGTATTCGGTGGTGGATGCACAGGCTGCCCTTCGTATTCTGGGGTGGGCAAAAACTGCTCAAAAAACTATAAGTTTCGATCTCGGGGCAAACGGAAGAATTTACCGAAGGCATCCCCTTCCACGCTCTCAGTGGACTTTACCAATGTTAGGGGGCTCAACTCTAATCTTAACGCGGTTCACTTTCACCTCGAAACTGCGAAGCCGGCCTTATTCTTCCTTACTGAGACTCAGATATCCTTCCCGGCTGATACTTCCTACCTCTCCTACCCGGGGTACAAATTGGAACATTCATTTGTGCCGCGGGCGGGAGTTTGCGTGTACGTCAGAGAGGATATCTGTTCTCGTCGCCTCGGGTCGCTTGAAGGAAGGGACCTATCTAGCCTCTGGCTGCGCGTAGACTGCGATGACCATCCGCGATTCTACGCATGCCTGTATAGGTCCCATAGCGGAAATACCGAAACTGAGCGACTCATTGAGCACATCCAAATGGCTACAGATTCCCTGCTCGAAGGGGTTCCTACCGCTGAAATCGTGATACTTGGCGATTTTATCGCTCACCATGCCGATTGGCTCGGTTCGGAAACCACCGATCACGCGGGAAGATCCTTTCACGACTTTGCTTTAGCTTACGACCTGTCACAAATGGTCCCTGCGATTACGCGAATACCAGATGTGGATGGTCATAAACCCTCTTTGTTGGACCTTCTGCTGACCTCACATCCGGAGACCTATCAAGTCTCTGTTGACCCGCCATTGGGTTCATCGGATCATTGTGTGGTCCGGAGTACTGTGCCTACTACGCGCCCTCCTCGGCCCCGTTTTTCGGGTTGTCGTCGTATTTGGCACTATCGGTCAGCAGATTGGGATGGGATGCGGTCTTTCTTTGCGTCCTACCCTTGGGGGCCTATGTGCTTTTCGTCGGAAGCTCCAGATTCCGTCGCTGCCTCTGTCGCCGAAGTGGTTCTGCAGGGCATGGAACTTTTTATTCCATTCTCTGCGGTGCCGATCGGTGGCAAGTCACAGCCCTGGTTTAAGCGTTCTTGCAAGGCGGCATCGCGTCGAAAGCGAGAATGCTTTAATGCATGGGCGGAAGCGGCGATATCTCGTGATGCCAATACCAGCGAACATAAAAAAGCATATAACTCAGCCTCCACGTTCCACGACTGAGCGTTTCTCAAGGCAATTTTTGCCGCGCACCACCGCTATGTGGAACCAGCTGCCCACTGAAGTATTTCCGAACCAATTCGACTTAGCGTCCTTCAAGAAAAGAGCGTACAAATTCTTAAAAGGCCGGCAACGCACTCGCGAGCCCTCTGGCATTGAGAGTGTCCATGGGCGGCGGTATCACTTAACATCAGGTGAGCCTCCTGCCCGTTTGGCCCCTATTTTATAAAAAAAAAAAGAGTATTATTTTTTATACTCAGGTGTCCTTATCACTCAAATAAATAATAATGCAATTTTGTGACAGGTTGTTTTAGATCCTCGAAAAGTGAGCCCCCGACGTATATACAGCGTACACGCAAATGTTGGCCACGCCTATCAACCAGTATATCTTCTCATTGATACTGCTATATCGGTAAGTTTAATGTATATTATATTTGTTCGTCTTCGTTAAAATAATAATGGAATGCACACAACTATTAGCTTAAGAGAGTGTTATAGGATTTGTATGTTATTACAACTATAACTATTTAAAAAGTTTTAAGTATATAATAAACTTATACGGTAAAAAGAGACACAGGTACCGAAATATTAAAGTGGCATATTACAAGACAAAAACTAATTTGATTTATGAACTAAATTTAGTATGACATTTCACACAGACTTAGGACTCTTCCATTTTCTTACTAATGTCTCAATTCTCAAGTTACAATCTCGTTTTGATCGCATCCAATTTCATATAGAAAAAATGGTTGGACAGCTCTTAAAACTAGATTTTAATTTTATTGCCACTCTAGAATATTATTCTATTTATATGTAGAGTATCTCAAATGCTACATTACACAACCATTTCAGTAATAAATAAAATCACTTAAAGGCATAAGCTTTTATTGAGTCCACAATAAAAATACTATAAGATACATCTTTGTCACCCGCAAGAGGTTTCTTGGGTTCAATTCGCCAATCAATTTCTGCCACTTTGACAAAGTGTGAGCTTGAGACAATAGGCATGCGTGAATGAAATGATATTACAAATGGAGTAATGTTAAACATAAAGTGTTATATCTAATGGAAGGAGAGAAGATAATTAATTTATTAAATTCAAATATTTCACATCGTCAACATATTACCAATATATTTTTTTACAAGTCTATGCAACATTATGAACACAATAATCTCTAAAATAATTTTATACCAAGCTGCGTGGAAATTTATAATTGCATATAATATTAATAAAAAGATATTAAAAGAAATAATAAAGGAACAGCCATCAAAGACCCAAAAAGAGATATTGTTTAATATAGTTTATACTCCCAACATTATACAATTTGTATGAATATAAAAATACCACCAAAACTGCCCTGGATCACGTAGTAGATAAATGAAAGCATGAAGTGTACCTCGCGATGCACTTCATGGATATTGCATACGTGTGAACATAAAAGGAGTGATTCAAGTGAATTTAGTTGTGATTCAAAATTCGTACAGATTTTTCAATCTTATGTATTCCGAGGTTGGGGTTTATGTATTGGGCTTGTTCGGACATCTCATGAGCCATAATTGCAAATATATTAGTTTAAGCTTGAAATAGTCCTAATGACTATTTCAAGCTTACATTACGGTAATAGAATTACGGGGTTCCAAACACTACGCATTACTGGAATGTTATACCTCATCACTGTTAGGCTATATGTTGTAGTTATCGGTCCATTAATTTTACTTAATGTCGGCAAGGTTTTATCCGTGTCAGCATATTGAGACGGAATTATGGGTATCTTTATCGACGTAAAATAGATATTAGGCGCAAACTCCGAACTCAAAATATACATATAACATTTAAATAAAGCAAGTAGCTACGTGGTATATAAATAATGATGTGAGGGCAATTTCGTGATTTGCTGATACAAATTTAATAATAAACAATCAGAAAAGAAATAAAAATGTCCCTAAGTTATGATGCAGAAGTTAAAATATATATGTATATAAAACTGAACCGATGTCTCGCTAAAACTTGATAACAGGTGGACCAATTTAGCTAATTTATGGTCTTGAAATATTTGTGCATGTTCCAGAAAGGTCTAAACAGTTGGAAAAATAAATAATACGTAAAGAAAATTACTAAAAATTTACAACAATTTTTGAAATGAAAAATGGTTGCTAATTGGCATATATTTAAAGATGCCTTCAGAAATTTGTGTTTCATAGCTGTATTACGAGGTGTGCTCCCTTTGGTCTGTTTTAATAATTGTTTATTAAGGTTTGACACACATATATGTAGGTGATACAAGTTCTCTGGGTCATCTACTACATAATAAATATAACGGTTTTACTTATTTACAAATAGTAAGTGTCTCTAAATACTGTTTAAAACCATTGCAAATATAAATTATCGTTATGTGTGCCGCATAATCACAACACCACACCTTGTCAGAGACAAGGTACACCTTGTCAGAGACAAGGTAGGACAAGACAAGTCCTTCCTTGGATAGAGTGATGCTTTCTAAGTCTTCGATGCCTGATACACGCCCGATATTGGGCTACCCTGCAAATTAATCATTTGTATTAATTTTGGACATTAAAATTAAAATCCATTGGTGAAGTGGTACGTTTTACTGATTTTTTTATTATTTTTGAATTGATGCCTTTTCAGGGCCTGGAAGTTGTCATCGATATACCACTAGGTGGCGCTGAAAACACGGATTCGTTTGTATCTATGAAAATAATGGAGGTGAGAGAACAAAATAAAATAAACATCAACATTTTTTATATAATTTAATAATAGTTTAAGATTTTACGTTGCGTTTAGGGGCGAAGATGTTAAATTCATCGACGTAGTTAGTCTTTAAATGTGTTGCGACTGGGAATAGCTAACGGCTTATACGCCATTTGCGTAACTAAGATACAGTACTACTAATAGAGCGTTTGTCTATTAGTTATACATATAGGATGTAAATTGTCAAACTAAGTATGCTCTTGCAGGTTGCAAATAATCCTAAATGAAGCATTAATACGTAACAGCTATTGCTTATGCAACGATTAGGCACTTATAAAACTATACTTTTGCTAAAAATCAATGATGTAGACACAACTGTCGTTATTAAAATTAATGGATTATTTTGAATACAAAATTAATTATTAATAAAATAATATGCAAGTATTTATATTTTATTTGTTTAAATATTATAAATTACGGGTTTCACCTTGATGCCTGATGAGCCACATGACTTAAAATGTGAAAATATTACTCAGATCAAAGCAGCAAAGACCAATTACTAACTATTTAATTGCATTATCCTTTTAAAAAATTAATGTAAATAATATATACCTTATTAATAATCTAGAATTCAATTAAGAAATATTATTAGAATTGCAGCTATGGCTGCGGCTATTTACCAAGAGGATGATGTTTGATTTTTCTACCTATGTGTCTCTACCTAATTACGCTGTGTCTACCTAATTTTTGTGGCAGCCTAGTATCGTATGATCACTGTTTTTTTTATTATTAATATTAAAAGAAGTGAAAAATTTCTATTTATTAAATGTTCTCTAAAAGTCTCCCGAGGCTAATTTTCACGAGTTACGAGTTTCCGTAATCGCTTCAACAGGTGGTTGTAAACTAAGTAATTTACAACTACGTTAATAGACTGACTTTTTACAATTTCATAAATATATTAATAATTGTATTCCTCTCTATAATATAATATCAAACGAAAATTTCATGTCTAAATCTATTACCCTTAATTGTAAGATTAATTTGTGTTATTGGACGATTTCAATTAGATTACTCCATTACAATGAGAGTAAATCCAAAAGAAAAAGTATAATTTCAAAACAATTAGGCAAATTCTTAAGTACGGAATCATAACTGCATAAGTGTCTATCACCAACGTTCATGTTCTCAATAATTTTACGTTTAATAAAGTAATTTAAATTTTCCTATACACACACCAAATCATCTAAATCAGGTCAATTATGTTTTAGTATTAACACATGTATAAAAAGACTGGGCATATGTGATGATTTCAGGTGTTATAATTTTTACGATCGAGTGTAAAATAGACTGACTGAAAGTTCATTAGAGCATAGCTGGCGATCGAACCTTAAGGATGTAGATCGCACGCTGAATCGCACTACTAGGCCAACACGATATATAAGCATGAGGCTTAAAAAACTTTTAGTCTTTTTGTATCTAAAAAGAAAATATACATTTACGGAATAAAAACGAACTTGTGAAGTGCAAAACAATGTAACCAGATATCCAATTTACTTAATTGTGTGTTGAAATGGAATACAACCCTAACATCAGCATGGGCTTAGTCCAGGGATCACAATTTACCTAATGGAGCAGATAAGGATTTTGAAACCCTCATTTAATAAGATTCAATTGAGCCCAGCATTAATATACTAGTTTATGTCCGGGAAACTGTTAATATATATAGGTGTAAAAACCGTTATACATTTCGTTTTGGTTTTTCGTAAAAATAAGTTTTGGCCGAGTGGCTACGGCGCACGACCTCATCATCTAAATCAGGTCAATTATGTTTTAGTATTAACACATGTATAAAAAGACTGGGCATATGTGATGATTTCAGGTGTTATAATTTTTACGATCGAGTGTAAAATAGACTGACTGAAAGTTCATTAGAGCATAGCTGGCGATCGAACCTTAAGGATGTAGATCGCACGCTGAATCGCACTACTAGGCCAACACGATATATAAGCATGAGGCTTAAAAAACTTTTAGTCTTTTTGTATCTAAAAAGAAAATATACATTTACGGAATAAAAACGAACTTGTGAAGTGCAAAACAATGTAACCAGATATCCAATTTACTTAATTGTGTGTTGAAATGGAATACAACCCTAACATCAGCATGGGCTTAGTCCAGGGATCACAATTTACCTAATGGAGCAGATAAGGATTTTGAAACCCTCATTTAATAAGATTCAATTGAGCCCAGCATTAATATACTAGTTTATGTCCGGGAAACTGTTAATATATATAGGTGTAAAAACCGTTATACATTTCGTTTTGGTTTTTCGTAAAAATAAGTTTTGGCCGAGTGGCTACGGCGCACGACCTCATCCCTGAGGTAGTAAGTTCAATCCCCGGCTGGTCACAATTATCTGTCTATGTGTGTTAACACACATGGTGATGGAAGAGGTGAGGCAGGCAAAGTCGAAAGTGTGCCTCAGGCACAGAAGGCTCATCAAATTTCCTTTTACGAGTTTTTGCGAGTCTATTACTACGTTAACTAATAAAAAAGTATCACTTTTTCTTTGCAACAGCAGTAAAACTATTTTTCAAGCTATTAACTAGTTTTACTATTGATGATACGGTGTTTATGTCTATAACATATTAGTTGACTGTTACTGTGACTAAAAGTTCTGTTTACATTTACAAATAAATAATTATTTTATAACATAACCTATGATCAAAACGGAGTTTTATGTTTAAAAGCGAACGTAAATTCCTTAAGTACATAGGTAAATGGATGATTCAAATGCCTTGATTATATAAAATTCTTCTGCCAATTTCTAAAACATACGTTAAGTATTTTTCATAAAAGATTGATTTCTGCCATAACACAGTTTTAAGAATTGGAATTGGTAATACCGTATCTTTTCAATCTAATACAATTGTTTACAACACATATTAGTTATAATGTGTTTGTAGTGCACACAACAGTAATATTGTTATGTTGCTTGTAAATAAGTTTGTTCGTCCTGGTGGATAGAAACTCTGTGAATAGTTTAAGTTTCCACTATATATATAAACTGTTTTTATAAAGTATTAAAAAAATATAAGCCTAATATGTTCTATAATAACTTCATTTCATATTCTTGTATTCCATTATTACTAAATCTATTAATACTAAAATAAATATTTTTATCTATGTGATACGCATAAGTGAATAATTTATATTGCAACTGACAGTACAAAATAGATCTTATTACGTATTATATATCATGTATAGTTTTGTTATACCATACGAGATATTTAATAGATTTCAATCTATATTACTCTCTTGGGCAATTTCCGGCACATACTGCATTTGCATTCGACTGTCTGCTCTTTGTTAGAATGAAAGTTATCGTACTTGATTGAAATTTTTAGTCTAACGATTTTTACGCTATTCATTTTAAATATCGTACTCTACATAATGATGTCTTTATAAAAATATGTTACTTAGTTTGCCTAATTTACAGAAGGTAAACACAAAAACAAAAATATCGTTAGGTGTTTATTATTTATATAAATAAGAATATATTGTATTATCTATTACTAACTACAGATCACCATACGTATGTACACATAACCAAACACATAACACGGTTGCTTAGCTGCTTTGGCTATATTGCCAATAGAGAACCATAGTCGCGACGAAATCGTATTGTTAGATAGAAGTGATGGTAGGAAAATTCGGTGTCCATCGCCAACCAGTTGATCCGAACAAATTGCCATAATTATGGGTCTCATCATAATACCCCGAGACAAGCGGAGGATAAAGCGTGTGGAGGCAGCAAGTCCAAGTGTCTGTTAAACCTGTTCAAGACAGGATTTACCTTCATTCGTGAAAACTACAACGAAGAAGGCACTATAATTAAACACTTGAAAAAAATACTTCCGTGGATTTGGGGTGCGTAATTCAATACGTTTGTTTACTAAACTAAAGCAGAAGCCGTCAAAAAATATGAGAGAAATCGTGAGCCCATAAAGTTTATTCTGTTTACATAAAAAGGGATGTATGCTAATGTTATACAATTTGAAGTATCATAATCATAAATTGTGTCTATTATTCTGGTCTTATAAGGAAGATCTAAAGTAAATCTTTGAGCATTGCAGTTATCACGTCTTCTTGTGGCAATCGTTTATCTTCAATTGAAATAACGCACGAGTAACTGCATTGGCACCGCTTATATTAAAACGTACTCGTATATTTGATAATACATGACGATAACTGGTCAACCAAATTTAATTTTGAAGTAGCCTTTAATTTGGTGAAATTTTGCTCTTATTTAACGCATGCAAAGTTTATGTTGTATGATTTTTTAATCATGCTTAATGATTGCGGCACAGTTGCGGTACTATGGTACAACCATTGCTTCCTTTTTTAAATATTTGGTACGTTAGCTATAATGTACGCAACCTATAATGTTTTTTCAGAAATCAAACTCAAAATTAAAATAGTTTTATATAATAAATTTAGGTTTCCACTCTGACCAAATATAAATTGTTACAAAACAAAACTAATTAGCCAAAACAAATGCTGTTTGTGAATCACTAATCACAGGATAGCTAAATACGAAATTGTAAAACGCGTGAGGGACAAAGGGAATTCCTTTTACAATTAAAATGAAAATGTGTTTAATACTAATTTACGTGTCATGTTTCTATTGTTCTCTAATTTAACTGGAAATATCGTAGAAATTATTAGTTATCTATACAGACAGCTAAATTAACAAGACTTGTCTAATTCACGCTATATTATACTCAATTCCCGATACGTATTTGAATATCACAACACTATTATCCCTTTGCTCCTGCGGGAATAATTATAATTAATTGCTTCTCAATAATAGCCTATAGATTGTTACAATCAGCTTAGACTATCGCTGGTAATGAGTCTTTACGACCAATAGATGTCTATCTTTATGTGATATGAAATATCCCTTTAGTTATTTACAGATAATAGAGGTCTATGGCAAGGGAAATAAGGGGAAGACTTATAACTTTTCATTTTACTGAAGATAACATCAGTGCTGTGCGACGCATGATAGAGGAAGATAAGAGAGTGACACGCAGATACGCCTACGAGCAAGCCTAGACAATGGTATGAGTCAAGTTCAAAAAATATTACCCTAACATTTAGACGTCAGGAAGCTTTGTAACAGATGGATTCCCCATACGTTAACCGACGACCAGAAACACCATAGATTGGTGTCACCAAAATATGTTAGATAAGTTCAACGGTGGTGACTCAAATGCTGTATTTGCCATCATTACAGATGATGAAAGCTGGATATATTGCTACAAACCCGAAACCAAAAGATAATCAGCTCAGTGGGTGTTTCCTTTCGAGGATCGGCCATCTAAGGTAAAGAAAGTAAGAAGTCAAGGAAAAAAGATGATTGCCTCGTTCTTTGGTCGGAAAGGTCATTTTGAGACAGTTGTTCTAGAAGATGGAAGGATAGTTACTGCAGACTGGTATGTCAATCGCTGTTTGCTTGTCTTGTAAAACTTCGACAGCAGCGCTCTAGAAGAAGGATCCTCCTTCACCACGACAATGCTTCAGCGCACTCCGTAAAACGGACTATTGAATATTTGACTATGGCAGGTGCCGAGATATTGAGATATCCGCCATACATTCCTGACCTGGCGCCCTGCGACTTTCATTTATTCCCAAGAACTTATAATACAATTCGAGGTATTCGCTTTACGAGCCCTGACGATACGGTGAAAGCGTACGAAAATGCCCTAGAAGAGACCTTAAGGAAGAATGGCCCACTACTTTTCTCAGTGGTTCCATCGAATGTGACGATGTGTAGAGAGAAACGGAGATTACTTCGAACTTTTTACATTAAGCCGTTTTTCATTCTCTAGACATTTTCAGTGTTACCTAGGCACTAATCAATTTTTACTTTTAGAGGCTAAAACGATTGATCAGCCCTCTACCGAATATATCCAGCTCCGGATGAGTACTGTTTAATCCGTTATAATGGCGAATAATTGAACTGTTAATATTTCATAATTAGAGTAACATCATACGTTTTAAATATTATCAGGAAATGTATTCGTCTCAACGAAGACGAAGAATAATGTGAACAAAGAAAAATATACTTTAACGTTAAATCACTTCTGTTTTCTTAAAATTTGGACAAAAAATTCCATCTCCATCCAATTTGTTACTCAACAGGCCTCGATTTCTATTTCACTTAGTGAAACATTAATCAACGTCTAATTAATTTCAATTTGTACACCAAGTACGTAATCGTATTTAGTAAATAATTATGGAAATCGGATGTTAGCTTTGTCACTTGATTAGGTTAAGCAAATATTTTGAATTTGAAGATGTTTACAGGGAAAGTTCAAAGGCAAGATAAATAGGCAAGAATGTTTATCAAAATACTAAATTACCTTAATCGATGTTTTGGGTAATACGAGTCGAGATTAAAGATGAAAGAAGTTTATTGACAGTGTTATTATAATGAAAAAGTCAGTGCTTTTATTAGAGTATTCGGTTTTTTACTATCTATAATAGGAACTCAGTTATTAAAAACGAATAAAGATTGTATGAATTTATTTTAGTTAGGTTTAGGTTAAATTCGTGAATATCGGAATTGCTAACAATAATTTAAATTTAAATTAAAAAAATAATGTACTTATTTACATTATTTTTTATTTATTTACTTTGTGACGACTGCCCCTGCTTAACAAAATAGAACACAATAACAAGATATATATATATATATATATATAGATATAGATTATATCTAACAGAGTCTAAAATAGAATTCATATTTCATTGAAATAAAAAACAGAACAAATGTAATTGGAAAAGTTGACAGAGTTAATTAGTTTCTTTGTTCCAGGAAGAAACATCAAGAGATAAGAAAAACTTAACACCCAAAGAGTTTTTTGAAGAAGAAGACCGAAAGCGGGCTGAGCGAAATGGTTATATATGTAGCCTTGCTTAACACTACTGACTTTATTAAAAATATAGTAGTTATAAAAATACTTCAATAGGCAGTTCGAAATTTGTAGGAGACGAATACACTGACCATTACCGATATTTTGCATACACTGAATATTTTAAAATAAATTTCATTGTAATTGCCTAAATAACTACATAAATATGCTGATCGTACAATATTTCATTTCACCCGCATTAAATCAATTGTAGCATGGAATTACCTGCTACCATTATCTAGCCTTTCTCGCAGATGATCACAAATTAATTCTTCAATTCCAACCAGTAGTTTCTTAGATAAGCGCGTTCAGCCAAACAAGTTCTTAAGCTTAAACTAATACTTAGTATATATACTGTTTATAGCCGTTCTACATTAATTTCTAATTCTAGCTATTTAGTCATTACATGACACCACAAAACCTTGGGTTTAAAATGTCTCGTCGCACACGTGTGCATTTTATAAATCTAGATTTCTGAAAAGTAGGTGATCAACTAGCAGTACGTTCTAGAAGCAATTATATTAAAATCCAAACAATTTTATCATTCTCTTTAAATTCGCAACCGCAATGATAATGGCTGCTGCATTAAGTGCACCGTTTCATGCAATACGTTAAAAGTTTCGGAAACAAAAAGTAACTTTTAACTATGAACAGGTCGGTAACAGGCGTGTAACTTAAGTAACATTAGCTGATCAGATTTCTATTATTAGTAAACAAACATTTAATATATACATATTCCTAGATACTTTATTCCTCTAAAATACTTCGTATATGGCTATAGCCCATAGGTCCGGTTTAAAAGAATTAATTATCCGTAAGAGATAATTGTTAGGAGTGGGAAGCCTCAGCAGGAACATCACATTTGGTTCTTTCGCCATTATTGGAGGGGTGACGGCCCTTCATACTTGTCTTTGGTACTTTTTTCCTACGTCTAGTTTCGATTGCTATAGAACAGTATTATTTAAAATTTTAGGGCTAATTGAGACACATGATATAAATGCTGCGTTGTTTTACTCTACAGAAAACACGTGCCATTGTCGGTATAAAATGATGTACATTCCGCCAATAAAGGAGTCACCGCCTCAAGACATTGATGAAGAATATCATTGCGTGGATATTAGTAAGTTCATACGTAATCATTTTTTTTTAGGATAGCAGTGCCAATGTGCATATTAAAGTAAATGTACAAGGAAAATGTTAATAATTAAGAAATCCATTTGTCCATACAAATAAATGGAGGTAAAATGAGTAAGTAAATTTAACAACGGCAAAAAAATGTTTACCTACAAAGGCGCACAGCTGTATAATAAACTACCCACAAATATAAAAAAATATGACTTCTTTCAATTCATTCAAATCGAAGCTAAGTGAATATGTTAGACAAAATTACTTTTAATTCATTTCTTTTAATTAATTTTTATTCATATGTCTTTGGTTACTTTTACTTTTAAGTTTATTAAGGCTATCGTTTTATTGTAATTATTTTAGAAACGACTACAATGTAATGTTAATCTAAAGTATTATTCTCATGTAAGTGACATTTTTGTCTCTTTTGAGAAATAAAGTCTTTAAGGAGACTTCAAACTTGCAAATTCATTCATACTTGACATCGGCGAAGAACGGCAACGCCGCACATTGGCTTGCTAGTTCAATAGGATGAAAATAATACCTACAACCGGGACCTAAATATTCATAGACGTAAATTATAACAAATTAAGATTAATAGTATAGGAATATTTACTTTTAAGATGTTCGGAAGTGTCATGTGAATATTTAATTGAATCTCAATGGAGCGACCTATCAAATTGTGTTTAAATTGTAATTGATATTGTATTGACAATGGCAAGTATTTGGTTACTTCCTTTTTATCGTTTAATAATAATAAATCATAAGACTAACGCTTTTCCTTTTATAAATCATGAACTTTAGGAGTTTTAGGTAAAACTACAACGTCGACAACAATAATTGATTACTTAAGTAACAACTAAAACGCATTTTTGACACTACTCAATAAACTAAACCTGGTGCCCAGGTGCCGCTTGATTTTTTTTAATGGGATCTCGCTGTTGGTCTAAAGTGCCTTGACAGTTAAGATCTTTTCTACGGCTAGCACGAGGACATCTACTTCGACTTGGACCTTCGGCTGTCATAAGGCGTCAATCTCCTGGGAGAGCACCTTACTTGAGTAACCGAAAAACGTAGTAAGGGACCTCGCTTGCGCCGGGCGGCTTGAAGCTCGTTACGGATAATTTTTATAACATCAGCCAATCATAAACTGGCTCCTCTTAACTCCGACTTCCTACAAATTCAATAATTATAAATTAACCTAACACTATCAAATAACCATCAAAACTTGTACAGCAATTTAATTCAGTTAAGTTAGCGTAAACGAATTCCCTCAAGAATTTGTAACAGTAAGAAATAATATTTTCCACAGTCACCGAACCCCCAGCGTTAACCCGTATCTGTCCATGTACATACAAGACAAAGCCTGTACTACCTGAGCCTACGGAGACCTATTGCCTTCAATTTAGAAGTATTCCCCTTAAAACTGGTAATAAATTGTAATTTATTATGAATTAATAATTATTTCCTATACTTAAATCAGTGTTTTATGAGATTTTTGCAAGTTATTTACTCACAGCATCATATGTCAAATTAATCACCAAAACTATTTATAAAAAGAATTTGGAGTTTATCCAATAAGCTAAGTTCTAATTACATATACCTTATGTCTTTTATCTCTGCCTTTTAATAAATTTCAGAAATGTATTAAAAAAAAGCTGTGTAAAAAGGCTTACTATAAAGTTAACTATTTATTATCTAGTTGATAAAAGGACCTGTGACTAGTGCTAGACAGATTATTACTTCTAATTAATTTACGATATTTGTTTTACAATAAAGGTTATTTGCTATTTTGAAAGAGTACTGAGAGTTTTACGCCGGCTTTTTCTCTAGGCCTACACCCTCTGACTTCGTTGCCTATGAGAAGGTATTTCTGCGATACAGATTTAGTGACGTGGAATAAGTGATACTTTTATCTTATATTCCATAGTAAACGTATTTTATTTTATGTGTGTAATAAGTAACTATTGCTTACTTAATTTGTATTGTATATTATAGATCCCAAAAGCCCTTTTAAGTAATAATTCACCCAATGACATATAAACTATGCCATAAAAACATTGAAGTCTTCTTTACAGGTTTCTAAAATTAGTAATATAGAGAAGTGTAAACTGTCGTGTGTGTATGCAAACATAAATGCTAGATTGAATGTTCCGTAATTCCGTTCATTATTTATTCAGTTTCACCACATTACACATTGCGAGCTTTTGTTTTAACGAATTACAAACGATAAGCTTGTACAGTGGTGACCGAAAACATTTATTCAAACCCAAATAAAATTGTTAACACATTTGAAAATTTCCCATGAGTGTGGGGCTGTATGGTAGTTGTATAGGCTGTATAGTAGTTCGAATCCCTCGATTTTATGAAGTATTCTTAAGATATGGGTCGAAATTACTTTAAAAAAACTATCAACGCATTTGTTAAAGCGCTTGCAGTTTGACCATGAGTCGTGTTAAAGCACAAAATGAATACTATTTTATAAATTAAATTTAAATATTAATAACATTTTCTTACAGTTCGATCTAGGGTGATTAGAATTCGAAACGTGTCATCAATATCTGCGAAACTAATGACTGCCGTCCGTAAATGGTCAAGAGTGCACAAGAAAACCATTAACATAGGCAAGTTCATATATAATTATAGATGTATTATGTAATTCTAAATATTGTACAAGATTCACGATAATTTAAAGATCCTATCACCTATGGGTCTAAGTTTCAGTCTAGGCAAAACTGATACATTTCTCACAGGATTATCACAATTATTATTTATAAGAACTAGTAATTACCATTAAGTAATCACAGACACACACATCCGTTATACTAAATAATAAATGAAATTCCCTTACAAATAATACAGAAATTCTATTTAGACGACCGTGTCAATTTTAATGTGTCCTTACAAAGTTAACTCCAGATGAAATCGTAGAAGGGTAAGAACGCCTTGTTAAATTTAATTTCAACAAACCTCTGTTGTGTTGATGTCAAGGCCGCGTTGCCATTCGCAATGGAGATGTCTGACTTTGCAAATAATGTATGTGTTGCTGACAAGTAGTAAAATTGGCATTTGCTGATGCTTGATGTGTTTATTAAATATGTGCTATATTATTCTCTTCAATTATAGGCTTAAGGTAACCTAGAAGAATACCAGCAACTCGGTTTTTTTTTTTGGATATTGTAGTGTAGTCTCTGCCAGAAGTGTCATGAGATTTGAGGTCGTACCAAAATTCAATTTTTTCCTTACGTCAAATAATACTAATTATAGTTCGACAGTTATCTTGATACTTATTTGATTATTGTGGATAAATGAAATAACGCGTAGCAAATAAAACATTTTACATTTCTCTCAAAGACTAAAAGTAGTATAAGAATTCCGTATTATCAATATTATAGAATCTTTGGAAACAATGGTAATGTATCTTAATATTATTGGTCAAAATTGTTATCTGTCTTTCCTTACAAATATTTACATATCATAGAAAGAATACAGTTGTCAATGTGTTGAGTAATATAAATGGAATTCGCCCACATCATATTATAGTGTATAAAATCGTTTTATTCGTTTTATCTGCAACATAATATGCACTCATTTCCTTCAAGTGCGCTCTTTGTGAATACTGGCCTCTAAAATACGTTGAAATATTCATTCTCAGTTACGTTGGCGATAGTCAGGTGAATCCAGGTCAGCTTGGTTTACTTTAGACCTGTTTACTGACAAATAACTTCTTGTCTCTTAAATTTTGCAAAATAAATGAAATAGCTCGTAGAATAATTTTGTAAAGCTGTTCTACACGTTCAAAGGAAGGGAGACCGAAGTTCGAAGTAATATTCTTAAGTTTTCAGTAGGATCTTGAAAATGCTGGAATGCACTTTTAAAAACTAATAACAGCTACACTTTGACCAATCACAGCAAAGCTACTTAATTTATTAATACATAAACTGTGCTTTGTAAAAGTATCGCGATAACCATGGGAAGTGTGAAAGTTAAATGTTTGTGAAAGTAAGGTGAAACCTTTTTTTAAATATATTTATTCATTATTGAACAGTGAATGAGGTATATATATAGGTTTACAAGTACAGTTATGGACGTCAGAAAATCAGAGCGATCGTACCCAAATCGAACTGGGTTATACACACAGTCGTTTTTTGATTAACACTTATTGCACAAGAATTGTATAAGAAAAAACTTAGTGCTTAGGTGGCTTTATCGCTAAGCGATCAGTCAGAAAACCCTCATTTTAAGAAAGCACTAAGAAAAAAATGTGAAAAGTGCCACAATGCGAAACTTAATTTATAACACAAAAAAGCAAGGAATTCTTAATATTAATAGACAACTATTTACTTATAAACTTACCAAAACAGAGATTAAAGAAAAAGTAAATGTTATGAAAAATCGATGCTTGTTTGAACTAAGCGAGGGTAGTAATAACACAAATGAAAATAGTATCGCTATTAAAGTTGCTTATCGTGTAAAATCTACGTATATTTTCGGTTACTGGTGTTTTATGGAAATGTTATTGTCACAATAACATTTCAATACTTAACTATCAAAACAACTATTGGTGCTAATAGTGTTATTTGTCATGTTATTTATCCTATATTACATGAGACACAAGTCTCCACCATTTTGTGTAATTTTTTTACACATCTAACTTGTCTAGACTTCGTAATTACATTGGGACGCTTTCGATTTCTTTTCCTTTAATCACTTTTACGAGACGGGAATACTAATCACAGATATTTGTAATTCGAAAATTAAACATTTTATTTCGTTTTAATTCACTATACGCTATAAAGAATATATGTATATTGTGGTTGCGGTTGCATGCGGTTTGCAGTTGTGAGTTGAACAGTCGGATTGATCAACTCAAAATTTACTTACAGAATATTTTGTAAAAACGTCGTCTTAAAGTCTATATGTCTTAAAGTTATGGGACATGAAGGGAAAGTGAAGACTATGTTATTTTTAAAATTTAGTCATTCTGCATTCAAAGGTTTTCGAAAAATTACTTGCCTCGACTGGGAATAGGACTGACTTATATGTAAAAAACCACCCCTACGATTTTACCATACCAATCGAAAGAATAGCCAAAAACTAATAACTCTTCTTAAGTAACATAGTATTAATTATTTAATTATTAGTATTCATTATTAAAAGAAAGGAACAGCCTGAAATTAATTAAAATAATTCATGGGACATAGTAGTGATAAAGACAAGTTTCAATTCTTATTATAATGCGAGTTTATTTATATTCATATTATGTATGGATATTTAATGTAATCCCTAATAAAAATTCCTTGAGATAACCACTGATTATTAACATTGAAGTATGTCATTGACGAGATTCCTAGCAAAAAATAATTATGGCAACTCCTTAGTAATATAAATTTCGCGGAACTAAACTGCTGAGCATCGTAATGGACCATTGTAACAGTATTTTCTTTGAAGCATTATGTTATAATGCTTTTCCTTATATTCTGAACTAACGCTAAAAGTATATCTTTAGAATCGCTACAACGTTCATAATTCGAATGTACGGGATTAGACATAATAAGACCCCGACTTTGATTTTACTTATAATATAGAGAGATTTATTAACATGATCATTATAGTTAAAATTATTTAAGTAATAAAATATGTAAGCCCATCGTCACGCCATCTTTCACCACTGACTCAAATTTTACAAAAAATATTTAAAAACTCTTTAATAAAGAAAGCTTCTACAATTATTTTTTCTTAACATTATTACGATTGAAGGCTTACACGCCGCAAAAGTTTGTAGCGATTTTCTCACTTTCCATTTGAAAGAGATGTTGGAAATTATATTTATTATTTTGTGAAAGCTTTTAGAAAATAGGTTTTAAAATTTTTTAAAGCTTTGTTAAAATTATATAATTTTAATAAGCATTTTAATTATATGACGTATCAGCGTCATATAATTACATTTTTTGCGATAGACTATGTAAGACAATATCTAACTAAGACTGTACCAAATAATAAATAATATAACGTTTACGTATTGATAAGGGAGGTTTAAGATAAAATTAGTTAAAATGTAATTATTGTCTTTGGTTTTTTTTTTTTTTTTAAATTAAATAGGGGGCAAACGGGCAGGAGGCTCACCTGATGTTAAGTGATACCGCCGCCCATGGACACTCTCAATGCCAGAGGGCTCGCGAGTGCGTTGCCGGCCTTTTAAGAATTTGTACGCTCTTTTCTTGAAGGACCCTAAGTCGAATTGGTTCGGAAATACTTCAGTGGGCAGCTGGTTCCACATAGCGGTGGTGCGCGGCAAAAATTGCCTTGAGAAACGCTCAGTCGTGGAACGTCGGACGTCGAGGTGATACGGGTGGAATTTTGTATTTTGCCTCGACGTCCGATGCTGAAACTCAGCTGCAGGTATTAATCCGAACAACTCCTCTGAACACTCTCCATGGTAAATGCGGTAGAAGATGCAGAGTGACCCCACATCTCTACGCAACGCCAAAGGATCGAGCCGCTCGGAGAGGGATTGGTCATCGACGATTCGAACCGCTCTTCGTTGGATACGGTCAAGTGGAAGGAGCTGGTACTGGGGAGCCCCCGCCCAGAGGTGAGAACAGTATTCCATGTGGGGCCGTATTTGCGCTTTATAGAGTTGCAAGCGGTGGCCCGGAGTGAAGTACCGTCTCGCCTTGCTGAGCACACCAAGCTTTTTGGAGGCTAATTTAGCCTTTCCCTCCAAATGACCGCGAAACTGAACGTCGTTCGATATGTCAACGCCAAGTATTCCGATGCTGGCTGTGGCTTCAAGAAGAGTGTTTTCGAAAAGAGGAGTAGCGACAAAGGGAATTTTTTTCGCAGAAAACGCGCAAACTTGTGTCTTCTTGGGGTTAAATTGGACTAGGTTTAGTCTACCCCAGTCCGAGACTCCACGTAAAAGAGTTTCGACTTCAGACACAAGTTTGTTCCGGTACTCATCGACAACTGCCCGAGAAATACCTGCCCGGCCAGTGTAAAGAGTATCCCCAGTGCTGTCGTCCGCATAGCAATGAATGTTGCTAAGTTGCAACATGTCATTGATATGCAGAAGAAACAGGGTCGGGGACAGAGCACAGCCTTGTGGGACCCCAGCATTCACGGGTTTAAGGTCGGAACATGCTCCGTCGACGACGACCTTGATGCTCCGATCGGCTAGAAAGCTGGAGATCCAGTCGCATAATTTCTCAGGAAGCCCGTAGGCTGGTAGCTTCGAGAGCAGTGCTTTGTGCCACACCCGATCGAAGGCTTTCGCTATGTCCAAACTAACCGCTAGTGCCTCCCCCTTGGACTCAATTGCCTCCGCCCATCTATGAGTAAGGTATACTAGAAGGTCACCAGCTGAACGACCACGACGAAAGCCGTACTGATAATCGCTAATCAGCTGGTGGCCCTCTAGATAACTCAAGAGCTGGCCATTAATAATGGATTCCATTATTTTGGAGAACAAGGAGGTTATTGCGATTGGGCGATAGTTGGATGGATCAGTGCGATCGCCTTTTTTAGGGATCGGATGTATCGAAGCGGTCTTCCAGCACTTCGGGACAGTGCCGAGCGAGTACAGGTACCGGAAAAGGCGCGTCAGGAACGGAGCCAACTCAGGAGCACATGTACGCAGCACAATTGGAGGGATACCATCCGGCCCGCTCGACTTATGAATGTCCAAGGAAGATAGTGCTCTGCGAACAGCACGTTGCTGGAATGTGATTTCCGGCATTGAGTTATCACACCGCGAAATCGCCGGTGGTGATCTCCCCCGGTCATCCAAAGTCGAGTTGGACGCAAAGAGACAGCCCAAGAGGTCGGCCTTCTCCTTCGCAGTGTGGGCGAGCGAGTCATCCTCTCTGTGCAGCGGTGGTATCGATGGCTGACAAAAATTCCCTTGTACAGCTTTGGCGAGAGACCAGAAGGCTCGGGTCCCAGAAGGGAGTTGGGCCAATCTCTCGCCAAATCTGGCGATGTGCTCTGACTTTGCCTTAGCGATTTCCCGTTTGAAGGACCTGGAGGCTGAGTTATATGCTTTTTTATGTTCGCTGGTATTGGCATCACGAGATATCGCCGCCTCCGCCCATGCATTAAAGCATTCTCGCTTTCGACGCGATGCCGCCTTGCAAGAACGCTTAAACCAGGGCTGTGACCTGCCACCGATCGGCACCGCAGAGAATGGAATAAAAAGTTCCATGCCCTGCAGAACCACTTCGGCGACAGAGGCAGCGACGGAATCTGGAGCTTCCGACGAAAAGCACATAGGCCCCCAAGGGTAGGACGCAAAGAAAGACCGCATCCCATCCCAATCTGCTGACCGATAGTGCCAAATACGACGACAACCCGAAAAACGGGGCCGAGGAGGGCGCGTAGTAGGCACAGTACTCCGGACCACACAATGATCCGATGAACCCAATGGCGGGTCAACAGAGACTTGATAGGTCTCCGGATGTGAGGTCAGCAGAAGGTCCAACAAAGAGGGTTTATGACCATCCACATCTGGTATTCGCGTAATCGCAGGGACCATTTGTGACAGGTCGTAAGCTAAAGCAAAGTCGTGAAAGGATCTTCCCGCGTGATCGGTGGTTTCCGAACCGAGCCAATCGGCATGGTGAGCGTTAAAATCGCCAAGTATCACGATTTCAGCGGTAGGAACCCCTTCGAGCAGGGAATCTGTAGCCATTTGGATGTGCTCAATGAGTCGCTCAGTTTCGGTATTTCCGCTATGGGACCTATACAGGCATGCGTAGAATCGCGGATGATCATCGCAGTCTACGCGCAGCCAGAGGCTAGATAGGTCCCTTCCTTCAAGCGACCCGAGGCGACGAGAACAGATATCCTCTCTGACGTACACGCAAACTCCCGCCCGCGGCACAAATGAATGTTCCAATTTGTACCCCGGGTAGGAGAGGTAGGAAGTATCAGCCGGGAAGGATATCTGAGTCTCAGTAAGGAAGAATAAGGCCGGCTTCGCAGTTTCGAGGTGAAAGTGAACCGCGTTAAGATTAGAGTTGAGCCCCCTAACATTGGTAAAGTCCACTGAGAGCGTGGAAGGGGATGCCTTCGGTAAATTCTTCCGTTTGCCCCGAGATCGAAACTTATAGTTTTTTGAGCAGTTTTTGCCCACCCCAGAATACGAAGGGCAGCCTGTGCATCCACCACCGAATACTGATTGTTCCGATGATGGACGCTCAGAGGGGGATTCTCCACAGCGGAAACGTGTGGTACCCCCCTGGGGTAATCTCTGTTTAAACTGCATCTTCATATTCTGGGGGAGGGGGGAATTGATGGGCTCCGGGAGTCTCACTCACCGCACGAAACGCGAGTACAATAAGATGAACCTATTGCATCACTTCACGCCGGTTTTCTGTGAGACAGTAGTACTGCCCTGGTCGTGCCTGCCCGATTGGCTGAAGCCCGAAAGCAACAGCATGGCACTCCCACTAGGACACATTAACATAGCTTTTACAGAAAACAATTTAAACTAAAACCCATCATCTTTTAGTCGATACCAACTCCGGGGAAATAAATACAGATAACACAACTTTCTCTACAGCTGTGATACTTTTGACGTTCAACACCTTTTGTCGTCAGTCACCGTGACCACGCATGCTGTAAAGCACGCGAAACGTCGGAAAATTTTAAATTCGCGAAACGTCGGAAAATTTTAAATTAACTTATAATTATGTTAATAATTATAAGTTTATAATAATACAAATAGCTATAATCCGGTTAAAAAATTGTTTTCCTTAAAATATAATTGTTATTAAAGACCTGGCTATAGAGGGGTCATAATATTTTTAATATAAATATTGATCACGTCATGAGAGTACTTCCCTTGGTATGTTAAAGCTATGAGGGTCCAATGCTAAAGTCGCAATTAAAGGCCCACCCCCGTCCTGTTCGTTTGAAGGATCCTCATTTCCTACACCTCCTTGTTTCACGTCATTTGACGCGTGAAAATCACTCGTGAAAATCTTTTCTTTTGAAGGCAATGTGACCTTTTGCGGTCAAAATTGGTTTGATCTTTCAGTCGTGATCTTTGAACTTTATTAATGTTCACATTTAAGATACTTATAGAAAGAAACTGATTACATTACGTTATATATTTTAAAGTACCGAGTGCAACTTTTTTATATCATTGCGATTGAGATAAGATTATGCTATTAATTACCTGGAATTTGTATATAGTTTGATAAGCTAAACGTGAAGTAGTAATATTATTTTATAATGGTATCCTTATTATAGTACACATAAGTTACAGTATCGTTAATGTTTAATTGGCCTTAATGAATAAGCTTAAAAGTTATTTTTTCTACGAAATTTAACATAAAAGCAAAAAAGTTTATGTTCGAGTATCTAGATTCTAGACGTGTCCAATTGCCGAGCAAACAAAACACCTTTATCGAGCTCATTGGCAGTCGCGACAGACGGAGGCGCTGAAGGTTTGTCCTGAATCACTCCAAATCGCTATTCACTTGAAGACTATTGATTTATTTGAGGCCACGAATTCTGCTGATATAAAAGATATAATCATTGAACTTTACAGATATCACGAACCGTTACGCGAATTAACATTTTTTTCTTATATTAAGCAACACACTTTTGGTTCATTAAAAAAAATATTTTAAATCTGGGAGTTATTGAATGGATCAAGTATGCATTCGGGCTCTCTATAACGTTATGATATCGGACTAGACTTATACAAATAATAACAAAATCCGTAATGATTTGAAATTATGTTCCAAAGTTGTTAACAATAGCGGCCTTTATAAACATTAAGCAAAAAGCGATATTAAAGACAATCATCTCATTATCTGATAATCTAACATAATTTAACATTTAATATTAGGCAATCCAGTGTCTAATATTTCGTTATAATACCTTATTGAGGAATGGTAAAAATATGATTTGTCTTTTTTCCCCTATGTTGAATAATATTATAAAAAGTCATACATAGTGATTGTCAGCATATTTTATGGCCGAAGCCAAAATTTACGTTGGTTTACTTAGGCCTCTTACGTGTTTTAATATAATTTGTAAATTGTATGAAAGTATTTGTTTTGTTAACTTAATTCCAAAACAAATTGGGTAATAAACATTTAGAGAAGAAATATTGTATATTGTACGTTACAGTACATTATACAATATTATTCAGAATATAAGGAAGTACATTTGTGACGTCTTGAAAATATTTGAGGAAGAAATGATTAAATGTAGTAATAATGTGCAGATAAATGGGCAAGCGATGTTGAAGACCCCGGAATTGTCATAGAATGTGCAGCATCACAGCGGATCTTAGCACCATGTGGTCAAGTGGATATCACCGTTAGCGTATACGCAGACTGCTGGGGCTTGTACCATGACCAGGTGTTGATAAAGGTAAACATTTATCAAGGGAAAATAAATAGTCGATTTACTTACCACAAAAAAGCGTAGGTTCTCAATTTCACCTCATTATATTTACAAGGTATAATATCGTATTTTACCCAGTACTCGGTGACGCCTTGTCCAATTTAGAAAATATTGAATGGGTATTCAGGTCATCGTCAAGTCAAGATTGAAAGATGGGATTTTAGGATAAATCGTACCCTAAACTATATAGGTATATATGTAAATCTACTAAAAATATTGACGTATTCTATGTCGTTCCAGTTACTTCTTAAATTTTATTTTTAGAAGTGGAATTATGCTGCTGAAATACGTTTTTAAATGTATATTTCTAAAATATGTTTTAACCCTTAAATGGACAATGTTGTTTTTAAACAACATACTAAACATCACAGATAAAATTATCTTTATTTTATTTTTTTGTTAATTTTGACAACTAGTTCTTATTTCTGAACGAATTTTGTACTTTTTTTAATGTTGGCACTATCCAATATTTTTATGCATTAAAAATAAATGAATGTTAAATGTCACTTTGAAGAAAACTTTTCTAGTGGCGCGAAACTAAGTTTTGAAGCTGTGTTCGGACTTTGATAAAATATAATGTAAGTATATAACATATTTTTATTTGCTTGATTATATCTTCAATTACATGTTCATGTTGTAAAACATTGAAAATTACTTGATGCTACTGTCGAATTACGCGAAATCTGGTATGTTGTAGGAAAACTACAATGCGCATTGCCTGCTAAATAAATGCATGTTTGGTGAAGGGTTTTTATTTTGCTTTTCAGCATGCCGCGATTACTAGAAAGCGAAATTACAAAGTATTTAGAAACTCTTGAAGATTCAGAAGATGGCTTAGACGGCTCGGACTCCGAAGTAGAGGATGAAGGTCACTATTATCAAACAGCTCGAGATGTTCTTCGGGACCTTGAAAATAGTGATGAAGGTGAGAATGCCCAGTCTGATAAAGTGGATGCTGATCCTCCTCTCGTAATTGACAACGATCAAAATATGCCAGACCTCCTATTTTGGAAGCCGGAGAAGCAGTACCCCAGAGTAGATCACAAGGGATTTATAAGCGACCTCTGGTTTGGCGAAAACGGAATCTTGTTACTGCTGAAGACAGCCTTATTTTTAGGGGAGAAACTCAGATAACGGAAGCATTGATGTCTTGTAACACGCCGTATGATTTTTTTCATTTTATTTTACATCAGATCTAAAAAAGCAAATTGTAGAACAAAGTAACTTATACGCGGCCCAGAAACAAATATCCAATCCTGAAATTATAAATGAAAATATCCTAAATAAATTCCTAGGCATTCTGATTTACACCTCAGTCATAAAATTTCCAAACACCAGGGCTTACTGGAGTGATAAATTTGGTTATGATCACATAAAAAATACGATGCCGTTAAAAAAATTTGAAAAAATAAGATCCACTCTCCATTTTGCCGACAATACGCTATGCTTACCCAAAGATCATCCAGACTATGACAGGCTATTCAAAATAAGACCTCTTGAGGAAATGCTCAACTGCCAGTTTGGAAAGGTTCCCTTAGACCAAAGGCTTTCCATAGACGAGCAGATGTGTGCAACCAAAATGAGCCATTACATAAAACAATACATGCCCAATAAACCCCACAAGTGGGGGTTCAAATTATATCTCATCTGCAGTCTACAAGGATATGCTCATAGATTTGAGGTTTACAGTGGAGGCGGCTCCAAAAATAACATCTTACCTGGTGAGCCAGATTTGGGAGAGTCTGGAAATACAGTCGTCAGGTTAACTAGAATGGTACCACGCAATGTGAATCACATTATATACTTCGACAACTTCTATACTTCTGTGCCTCTCGTCACCTATTTAGCTAAGGAAGGAATTTTCTCACTGGGAACAGTAAGAGTAAACCGATTGAGAAACTGCAAATTGCCTGACAAAAACACTATAATGAAAAAGAACGTACCCAGAGGATTCTATGAGGAAAACGTGGCGACTGTGGATGATATTGACGTAAGTGCTGTTGTGTGGAAAGATAACAAGCCCGTTAACCTTCTTTCCACTTACGTAGGAGCAGAACCAGCAACCACAGTCACGCGCTTTGATAAATCGAAGAAAGAGAGAGTTGCTATTCCATGCCCCAAAGTCATCAAGGAGTACAATGCTCACATGGGGGGCGTGGACTTATTAGATTCATTTATAGGTCGTTATCACATCACAATAAAGAGCCGCAAGTGGACCATGCGCTTATTTTATCATTTCCTGGACCTCGCAGTTATAAATTCATGGGTTATGTTCAAGAAGGTAAATAATATAAAAGGAAATGATCAACTTCTCAATTTGGGTACATTTAGACTAGAACTTGCCGAAACCCTCTGCAAATTGGGTCTACCTGCAAATGGCGCTAAACGTGGTCGACCTAGTGGGAGCACAATACAAAGAGAACTTGTAATGAAGAAGTTCCGAGGACCAGCTCAAGCAATTCCTTTGAAAGACGTCAGATTGGATCAGACATGTCATTGGGCAGTTTGGCTGGATAAGCAGCAGAGGTGCAAATTCCCGAAATGTTCAGGATTTACGTTCAAAATGTGCCAAAAATGTCGTGTATCTTTATGTGATACGAAAAAAAGCAATTGTTTTTATAAATATCATAATTTAGAATAAATAAACACATTTCAAAAACAATATCCACTCTTATTTTACCCATACTTGCAAAATGTCATTGAATGCGCAATGTAGTTTATAAACAACACTCACATTATTGCAAAAAAAAAATAGTAAATTCATGTCTAGATTTTTTTACTCATTTTTCCTAGACAGTAATACATGTCTATTACACAAATATATTTTTTTAAAACGTAAAAAAAAAATCGTCCATTTAAGGGTTAAGAATGTTTAATAGTATTTCACATAAACCTCTGTAACTAGAAAGGACTAACTATTTTTCGGAACGGAATTTTAATTCATATGTACGTGAGCTGGCTTTATAATAAGCATTTTCAGAAAAAACACAGCAATGTATTTTGACTACAATATTACAACAGATTGATCACTTAGACCCTTTGGTTTTGGACGTATGGATAGAAGTTGTAGGAGCACCTTTGCACTTCCCCTTGCAAGGTCTCAACCAGGAAGATGACGCACCTGCTGTATTGTGGTAATTTTAACACATATAAAAAATATTCTAACAGTGTTAGCCTGGTATGCTACTCATGACTCCGGTCGTACGTTCCAAACCTGGCAATACACGATTTTTTTTTAAATTATATGTGCGCAATATATACTTGCTTAGTGAAGATGTATATTGTGAGGTATGTTCTAGATCGACGTGTTTCAAGACATACACAAAAGCACGCACTTGTCGATTAATAATCCGTTAGATTGCAAAATCGTTAATATATGAACTATTCCCCTGCAAATCAGACACCACGATCATTCGGATCGGTCCATGCAGCGAGGAGCTTTGACATACACAAAAAATACATGTTAAAATGATAACCACCTCATTATCCACACACCACAACTCCCACATTCACAAATATACATAAACTATTAAATCAATCTTTCATTTTTATTTACTTTGTAAATAAAGCTTCATTTTTACAAAAATCTCTGTGGCGGTCACTTTCGGTAACGTGAAAGATGCTACTAGATTCGTCTTGATTGGGGAGCTAGCGTAGGAAAATTTATTTCCCACTCAAAATAGCTGCAGTGCAGTTTTTTCAGTCAAACCAAAAACATTTTTCAATGTGAAGCAAAAAGCTTTTTTGAATGGACATAAAAATGTGATCTAATGATATACCTTTAACTAGAAGATCTTTTAAATGAAAATAATGGTGTTTAGCTAAATAAATATAAAAATCGAAGTCTATATATAGTATATCAATATTATGCGTGTAATATTATATACTCACGCATGAATAGATTTATACGAGTTTCCAAAAGAGTATCTCTCTTATTCCCCTTAAAGTCCCGTCCCTATTCGCTTAGCTCCTTCTCTATCTTCCTTTAAATTTCTTCTGTACAAACATGACCTGTCCACATCGTTTCCCTAAGTTTCTTACTAACTACTAACTGACGTGTGACTTATCTTAAATTATCGTTATTTATGTGTCCTTTTATTTTTAATGTATCATCTATTTATTTTAGTTTGTATTTTTTTTGTTCCTGATTAGTTTTGTCTTAATAACTGTGTTTAACATGTATTTTTGCACTTCTTGCCTATCTTATGTAATTTTTTTTTTCCTTTACTCACAGTGGTTGCCTGGAAGAGACCGCTCGAAAGCGATAAGGCCGCCAGTTGCCCTCCTTTTGATTTAATTATGTTAATTTTTTTGTATATTGTAATGTAAATAAAATAAAAATAAAGGTCGTTATAAAATATAATATTTCAGGTTGTCATCATCAGACCCGAAGCGTGCGTTGCATGTATCGAACACGTCAAGATCTAGTGTGAACATACATACGTACCTTGTCAACGAACACGGTAAGATTTCAGCCAATACTACCCTACTATTGTAATAGTAGCTCTACTTCTAAAAACTCTTTATTTTGTAACAAATTCGTATTAAATACGACAAAAGCGAAGTAACTTGTAATAACTAAACGACTTACTCCAGGAAGATCTTAAATATCAATTACCGTTTTAGTATTATCTTAAAGTTATATCTGCCACAGTAACAAGGCGTATCAAAATAAGTATATTTTCACAATGAACTATAAATCCATTTTTTTGGGTCAATACTCTAGTATCGTTCAATTAACAAACTACAGACCAATGATACCTATTGTATTTTGATGGGACAATGATTTATCACTGTGCTCTTTGTCTACACAGAAAAGAATTTCCTTTAGTAAACATAATTTAAATGCATGATACATAGGTAACCAGATTTTTGTACAAGATAATATCATATGTTATGGGGTTAACACTAGTTTAACGTATATATTCGGTATCCAAGGAAATCATTTAGAAGACACATAAATAGTAGCTTATCAGTAAAATAGAAAAATAAATCATATTGCCCTAAGGGTAAGATTCAAAGTCTAGATAAAGTTTGGTTCCGCATGTCAACGCGGGAGACAGTTACGCTTAGATTCGGGCTAAGGTCTAAGGGCTGAGGGGTGATTTCCCTATGTCAAAACCATAGGGGAGTCGTAGTTAGCGCTAACACTAGACTCTGAATGGTAACCTTAAGGGGCTTCTACACGCGTTACACTTTTAATAAAATATGTGGCTATATCATTGCCAAAACAAAAAAACATGTTAATGCAGCACATGGCTGAAAAATGTACGTCTCGGCAATATTTCTGCAGGAGTATATGGCTCATTATTTTGTCTTTACACGGTCTACATACATGTCTCGGCTATTACTTATAACCGGAATAAACAGAAACAAACACAAACGAACATAACGCTACTCGAACGAATCGTGGCCAACTTCACGTAGCATGGCAACATTAGGACGCACTTTAGCGAGACGGTAATAATATAGCTGAGATATATTGCAGTATTTTCGATTGCAAAGCGATCGTTGTCGTGTTTATCTAAAACTTCGCAATCGTAATTTTTATAATTTTATTTTAGATTTTATCTAGTGTCATCTAATCATAGTTAAGGTATTAACCGCTAGTTTAAAAAGTCTATATTTGCCATCAATTATATCAGAAATAAGGGGTAAATAAAGATAGTTAGTTAGTAGAAGATTTCTAGCAACAAATATTCTCACCCTAGAAGCATGTGATATGAATCACTTAGCTCACTAATTTTCCATTTTCATTTTTTATTTAACTAATGTTTTATTTTATATTAGACCTAACGGATTCTGATCACTATTTAAACCTCCGTATAGTGTAGAGAGCAGTGTTGGCCTAGTGGCTTCAGCTTACGTCTCTCATCCCTGAGGTCGTAGGTTCGATCCCCGGCTGGGCCCTTATTTTCTTTGCATGTCCGAATTTAACATTAGCTCGAACGGTGAAGGAAAACATCGTGAGGAAATCGGCTTGCCTTAGACCCAAAAAAAAAAGAGTCGACGGCGTATGTCAGGCACATAAGGCTGATCACCTACTTGCCTATTAGATTAACAAGTGGTCATGAAACAGATACAGAAATCTGAGGTCCAGACCTCAAAAGGTTGTAGCGCCATTGATTTAATTTAGACCGAAAGACCAGACTTTGAATCCTTGTGAGACAATTTATGTAAGGTTGAAAGGTTCATTAGTGGTGAAAGTGTCGGGTGAGCAAGTGTTATGGAACACTTGATTGATTAAAACTTATTTATTTCTTTTAATGAATAACAACTACAAAAAACTTTACAAGACATGAAGGGATCCGAAACGCCTCAATTCGGTAAATAGTTTTGTTGAAAACTTTGGCTAATTTCTGGATTAAGTCCCGAGTTGAACAAAGTTAAGGGTGTATACGTACGCGTATTCTTAACAGATTCTTAACTTGAAACAGCCTGAAATAGCAGCTTTTCGATTTGACGCTTTTCTTTATTTCTATTAAGCTAAGTCTATCGTGAATATACATTATGTATCGTTGTGTTCAAAACATTTTTTTAGGTTTGAGGATATTTATTAAGTTTAACAAAAATATGATTAGAAAACAAAAGACAAATATAAGTATTAGAATGAAACTAAATTATATAACAAATAATGCCGCGATGTTTGCTATTCGTTCATATGACTATCCCATTCCTTACCGTTCAAATTTTTAGTTTTCAATTATTGTTAAATTATATAAATTAAGCAAGTATGATTCCTGGCAACTTAGGAACCTGTTGCGTACGTAAAAAGGCTCATACATTTTTATGCATACTAACTCATGTAAAATCCCTTATAACTATAAAGTCATCGGACATCTTGGTGTAGTCGCGACATACTTACATTTAAAATAGTAAATAGTTTAATGACCTCTTAACCATTAAAGTAGATTCACATAAACAAAAAACATAGTTATCACCTTCAAAATTCGGACTTAATATAGCAATGTACCCAAAACCTAATGTTCAAATTCCTTTTGGCTTGTGTAAATTTTTCTCACGTCTTACTAAAGTCTAATACGGAGAAAATTACTTGTGTTATAAGGGACAGATAGGTCAAACGGTTGTGGCGTACTGAAATATTCATTTTCGTTATTAAAGTCTTGAGGATTCCTGCGATTTTGTTTATATGAAAAAAATGTTAAGTGATTATGCAGAACTCCCCGTTCGGGTTTGCCATTGGATAAGTCTGTAATATAATCACAATTAGGACATGGAGTAAATACATATTTGTCTTCAATTTAAATTGTTTAATGAGCAATTAGGTGCTCGGTGTCTACTATTATTACTGTTTTAAATCTATATTTACAAAAACAAATCTGTAATTTCCTTGGTCATCGCATCATGCGTGAATGGACGGAACAATTTCACCCATTTTTTTAATTATTTATAAAGCAAAGATTTTATGAAAGAAAAGTGACTAAAGATTAATCACTGTAATAAATTGAGATGTAACAGGCATACAAACTCACTCATTTAATCATATTATCAAGATAAGGAAATGACAGATAATTTTGTGTAACGAGGTTATATTAGGTGAAGTGACGTGACAGGTTTCGTGTTATGAATTTCCAAGAAATATTTGTAGACTTGGCATGTTTTCACACGGTTCCCTTATCCGGAATAAGTAGAATTTTCTTTATGGTAGGATCGAAATAAAATATGTTAAGACCAGTAGGTGATAGGTGAAAACTATTTTTAGTGTAGTTTTTTGTTTTTCTTATTTTCCAGAGTACCCTCAAGATGAGCTACCGTTCCGTCTATACTTTCGTTTTTACGACGTTCTCCCACGCACGTGTCCTTGTGTCCCTTCAACAGATTGTAAGTATTATATATAATACATAACGTAATAATATAAGTATATCAAAGTTTTAATGTGACTGTTTGTTCTACCCTCTTTGACAGATATTGGTTAATGCCAGGAATACAACTGTTTACTTACAACCCAAATTCCTAAAAGTAAATAAAGTTGTATTTTGAAAAAAAAAGTAGGCTTACGTATCGTCATCCGCGATATCGATGTTTTGCTTGTTTTATTTGCTAATGAGTTAGCATTTAATAGATCATGACTTTAACGATAGTTGGTCTTATTACTAATTGTTAAAGTACGTCGCACTACATTTGTAATTTAACTATTATTAAGCACTTAAAATTGTTGAAAGTAATCGAAGAGGGAATCTGTTACAAGCATTTAGTTAATAAATATAGTTAAGTACTTTGAAATATCAATACCAATAATGCTGAAATGCCGTAATATTTGTAATGAAATATTATTTAGCTAGAGCAGTGTAAACGTAAAATTTCACCGTATAAGCATGAAATATAAAATTGGAGTAAACGAGCGCTAGCCACTAAGCGAGGCTCATAAATCTTCCGAGGCCGATCGTTTATCCCAGGAAAAATTAATGATGTTTGGCAAACCTCACCTATGCTGGGTTGTAAATTATTTAGCGAACGTAATATGTATAACGGCCACTACCTATAGGTTTTGAAAACAGTGTTAACTTAGTCGTAGAGTGCGACTTGTAAGTTTGAACCCTGACTATGCATATCCTGATTTTTCGTTTAATTGACAACGTCAATGTAGTTCGCCAATGTAGACCCAAATGTCTTGATTCCATTTCAAACCCTAGTTTCGACATGTATCACCTACAGGCGGCTTATTATAGCAATAAAAAAAACGTTAATGTAACAATCGGAATTATAAGGCTGTCAGCTGCCTCTGGAATCATAAAACAATAAAAACCGGTCGATAATCTTATATATTTCACATGGGGTGGGGGTACGATTTTCAATTGTTTAAAAAAAGAGCAATCCTCCATCAAAAGCCGGCAACGCACTCGCTAAAAGAGTTCCACCAGTTGGAATATCTGACCGTTTTGGACGTCCCGTAGGCTCCTTTCCCTCAATCGATATAAAACAAATGAAAATGTATAACTAATATAAAATTCTTCATCAACTTTAACTATGCTATCATAAAAAAATATATATGTTAAAAAACAAATATCTGCCTAAATTCAGTAAAAATTAATATTTAAAATAAAAATACTTGTACATAAATTTGTAATGTTTATTTAATATTCAATTTTAGAAGATCAGAAGACAAAACACAATATGTTACGACAATGACTAGAAGTCATAGTATTTATACATGTCGCAAAATCTATGCAATGAATAATCTCGGTTGGTACTGTAAACGTTCAATCATAAAATCCATAACATAAATTAATTATTACGTCTAGTCTAAGGCGCGTCTCACAAGCGGTTTATATACTAATTACTTTATAACCCCAAATTTATAACCTTTTCAGCGGGGTCATATATGGAAGATTCTGAGAAGGGAAGCAGCTCAGTATATGTGGAAATGGATACGGAGATCGAATTGTTCCTCGCCCGGGATTACGGCACGCAGGACAATACTTTTTATACAGTATGTTCATAAAGAATATTTATATTTTCATTTCAATAATTACGTTATTTATTGTACGTGTATATATATACAGGCATAGATTATGTAAAAAAGCCTTTATTTTTAAGTTTAAGATTCCCAAAAAGTTGAAGATTCACTTTAAAATTATCAGGAAAAATAGGTTGATGAGAGAACTCAATACAATGGAATACAAATTCCAAGTACTTTAGAACTATCGCTTTTGACAAATAGAATAGTATTTTTAATTAAATTACCTACTTGTGAATGACTCCGTAATGGAAAATCCTTTTATAAAACATTTAGGTATTCATTTTTATCGTTGTTTCGATATGTATCTTAATAAAATATTTACTTTGAAACAAAACACGTTTTTACCGGATTGAAGCTATGTATTATTATAAACTTATAATTATTTTACATAATTTTAATTTTTTTCCGACGTTTTAAATCTTTGCCTTGTTAATTGTTGCAGGTCGAACCAAAAGAATTTACAATTGACGAAAACTCAAGCGCTGCTCCGCTCGTGACGCTGTCAAATGATCCTAGCCCCCCGCCATCTTGTGGGATTTTGATGAGAATACTGCCAATAGGTAACAGGCGGGGGTAAGTGGATTTTCTTTGCGCACTTAACATTATCTCCATCACTGAAGGAAAACATCGTGAGGAAACCGCCTTGCCTTAGACCCAAAAAGACGACGGCGTGTGTCAGGCTCAGAAGGCTGATCACCTACTTGCCTATTCGATTAAAAAAATGATCATGAAACAGATACAGCAATCTGAGGCCAGACCTAAAAAAGGTTGTAGCGCCATTAATTTTATTTTTTTTATATATTAGGTCCTTACATATGAAATTGGCGTTTTGTATGGGAGGGACAAAATGTCGAATATTTTTAAATATAATATATTTAATTAATCAAAGTATGAACCATTGTTTTCTATGCACTTTTGCCATCTCATAGGTAGTTCATTGATCTCTTTCCTAAAAAAACCAGTCGGACGGGAATCAATAATATCTGTGAAGGCGATTTGGACTGCCCCATCAGAGTTAATTTTTTTCCCTTGCAAGAAGTTGTCCAAATTTCGAAAAAAATGGTAATCTGTTGGAGCAAGGTCCGGGGTGTACGGAGGATGTCTTAGACATTCCAATTGAAGCTCTTCTAATTTGGTAGCCGTCTGTTGTGCAGTGTGTGGTCTAGCGTTGTCGTGAAGTAGTAGTGGCGTGGAGCGATTGACCAGCCTAGGTTGTTTAGCCGCTAGCTCTTCCATCATGGTTTGCAATTGCTGACAATAGACATCAGCCGTAATAGTCTGGCCAGATTTGAGAAAACTGCAATGAACGATACCGGCACTAGTCCACCAAACGCTTACAAGTAACTTTTTTGGGGTTAATTTTCGCTTGGGGTAGGATTTGGCTGGCTGGCCCGGATCCAACCATTGCGCTGAGCGCTTCCGATTATCGTAAAGAATCCATTTTTCATCACAGGTAATGATTCGGTTCCTAAAAATACCTTCATTATTGTGCTGGTTTAGTAATGTAACGCAGCAGTCGACGCACGTTTGCCGGTTTGTTTCAGTCAATTCGTGAGGTACCCACCTTTCAAGCTTTTTAATCTTCCCAATTTGCTTCAAGTGAATTAAAACAGTTTTATCACTAACACCGCAGCCTGCAGCTAACTCGGACGTGGTTTGCGATGGATTCGCTTCCACAATAGCCTTCAATACTTCATTATCAACTTGGGTCTCTGGCCGTCCACGGGGCTTGTTCTGCAGGTCGAAATTTCCAGAACGAAAACGTTGGAACCAAAAACGAACTGTGTTTTCTTTTGCAACATGACATACACATCATTCACCCTTCGAGTCGATTCCGCAGCACTAGTGCCACGGCGGAACTCGTACTCGTAAATAATGCGATTCTTTAAGTTTTCCATTTTGTAAAATGAGTGACGCAAACAGAAAGAAACAGAAGAAAAAAATAAATGAATGACGGTCATCGAAGCAGAAATACGTGAGTAAATAGCTGTACAAATTTGAATTTGGAATTCCTTACGAAAGAGGAGAACATCGTGATTAAAGTGGCCAGTACGAAATACGCCAATTTCATATGTAAGGACCTAATATTAAGTATCTTTTAATTTCATTATAAACTTTATATTTGTATATTAGGTGGAAACATTTTTACTAAACCAGTTGGTGATTTAGATGCCTTATCTTCTGTTTGGTAAGGAACGGCGAACCATAACTGGTTTTACCAATTGCGCGCTCAGCTAAAATTGATTCCGAAAAAGTTACATGTGAGCGTTTGGTAGCGTAATTTTTTGTGGAACATAACTAAACTAAATTTAATAAAGTCATTCGTTAATTTGCAAAAAATAAATGAAAGTAAATGTTTACTAACAAAACACCCTATACATGTAACCGACATCAAGGAAAATTGATAGTAACTTTAACATACTGTTAACTTACTGAGAGCAATTTCGAAGTAATCCTATTAGCCTTTGACAAGCTATATGCAGTATTATTGTCGAAATTCACTTCGAAATAAAACCGTATGGAATATACTTCAAGATAACGTATTTACGCTTTGATATTTATAACTTAAATTGTTGCCATATTGTGAAACATAAACGAATGATTAACATTAATGAAAATCGTTACCATGGTAACCAAACCGCAATCTTAGTCTTTGAGCATAATAAGGTCGCAATTGCTTCAATTTGTTTATAAAACATATGTTACAATGAGTTGATGATATTCCTGAAGTTTGTTTATATTCTACGCTTTGGAAATTGTCACCAAACATATGGACATTCGTGCAAATATTCACACGCTCGCACAAACACAATATACTCGTAATTTAATTTTTTTGTTGTGCTATGTCTGGAAGGATGAGGATACTATATAATAAGTACGTTATTCTATATTATATTGTAACGAATAAATATTAATTTATATATTATACTTTAAAACGATTTAATATAAAGCTTAAATCTTAATAGTAAGTTTTTTCAGTGGTATTAAAATGTAATATTGATGATTCTTTAAAAAAATCTATAGTCATTGAACTGGAACTGTGATGTGAACTTTATAAATAAATTCTAAAATTTCAAGCCAGTATCCCTGGTGGTCACTTAGATTTGTCGCACTGAAATATTCATCAGTACAGCGGACTAGTATTTCCTTGGAGGCTGTGCAATCTCAAATATTTATACAACTTTAGGTCGTTCCTCCACTGAGGACTTGCTACTCAAAGTACTATCCAGCATTAGTATGTGGAATACATTAAGGATTAGACCGAATCTTAAATGGAATAATATTACTAAATTTTGCGCGCTACACTTAGGAGAGTACGTTAATTTAATGTATGTATGATGTATGTAAAAAATGAATCAGATTTGAATAATGCTCTGTCATTATTTTCTGACTTCCTCTCAAAATGGAAGAGGGAGACAAAGACTCCTTCAAGCCTGCTTTTAGATAATCCCACCACCAGACATCCCGTACTTCTTTATATATTCACTAGTTTTGTGTTAGGGTAATAGAGATCTGTAGAGCTTAGGAGTCCGTAGGGTTGTTAGGCATAACTAAGAAATTATGACCATTTATTAAGTTATCTTAATAAATAGTTGCAGCTTGTTAAAACATACTCTACATATATTCATGACACTTATTATATATAAATTTAAATACACATTTCACAGGCCACTGGCTGCCAAGCTGTATAGTAAGCTTGAAATAACACAAAAAGTAAAAATTATACTCGACTATTTATTTTAACCTATGCCAATAACAGTCAATGATATTGAGTTGACACTGCCAATAGCAGTTAATTGGCATTAGCAATTGATAAATTAAATATAGGCTCGATCGACTTCCTCAATTTGTCGTAATTCCAAGGGACTAAACCAGCTATTCCGGTTCTATGGGTCAAAACTTTTTTTAATATAGCTTGAACAAAGCTGGTCCACATATCTTTTTGCTATCTAAACAGCGGACATTCCGGAAATCAGGCCCAGCTGTTCCAAATGCATGTTTTAAGAACGCTTTGAATTGTTACGGACGAAAAGTCACCGGGATTTTAGACATTTCTGAAAAAACATCTCATATTATTATTTATTCCATTATTGAGTTTGAAATTTATTAACGACTTATTCCAACACGCATGGATATTTAATTCGAATGGTGATACATTTTGTAATAGAACCGGTAGTTTTGAGTTGTTTCGTTAGAAACATATAAAAATATAACTCTGTTGAGTATAGGGATCAGTGTAATAGTGGTAGACAAAGAGAACGTCCTTCTATTGTTATAATATATATTACTAAACTCACGACCGCTCGCAATCCGTCACTGCCATCATTGGTCGCTACACTTTAACAATAATCTATATAATATTAGTATAGATATAGATAAAGTATGGGATAATAATAATCGTATATACATGACTACATTTATTTTATGCGAGCTTTTTTCAACTATTTCGCTGATGTTACACTGTAAACTCAACGATAACTTCTGGGCGATGTATCATGTTAAACTTGAACCCTATTGTTAGTTAGACATGCTGCTATATAGTTACTTAAACTGCATTTTCTGTGTAGCTTAAGTACTTGTATGATGCAGGTTTTTAATTAAAGACAATATAGTTATGTTATTAACATTTCTTTAGTTCTATCTACAGGTAAGGTAATCGACATATTTTCACCAAAAAACCTGATGACTCTTTTTTTTTAATTTGAAATTATAAAATCGAGTATGTAGACGTATCTTTGCAATATTATATTCTATTGTCTACATACCTCGGCTTAATTATAGATGATAAAGTAAATTGGAAACCGCACATAAACATACCATTATACAACCGCGCACGAAGAAAAAACAATAATAACATATATGATTCCATTAAAACTTCTTACATGAAATACTGACTAACAAAAATATCAAATATAATCTTAAAATCTACTACATTGTTACAATACAAACATTAAGTAAAATTTTAAAGACAGACATGAGACAACCTGTATCTCGACACTTAACACGGGCGTCAATAACAGGTTACTGCTGTCGCACGTAATAATACTTTAAGTTTGTAAACCAACGATCATGCCTTCTTTATTTTTATATTGTTTAATTTAAAAAAGGAATTCAATTAGATAATTTGTTTTTAAGTATTATAATAGTCTTGTAATTACTGTCGGCGCTACACTAAACTAAATTAGTGAATCACGGTGCAAGTTTGAAAGGTAGGTTTCAGGTAACGACCAGATTTCAAATCCTTTTAAATGAGAAGATATCGTGAGTTGAGATTTAATTGTCTCAGGCATTATTATAAGTCCCCAGATAGTCGCGCGTGTAAAACATAAGCGGATCCTAAAGTATTCTAAACGTAGGTAATTTGTTGTGAGTCGTTTTACCTAACTGCAAGCCAAGCCAAGCAAACTTTCAAATGCATTAAGCAATAAAATACATTACAGCTCACAAGGGTGGTGGTACACAAATGAAACGCTTAAATGGGTTTTAAGAAGTACTGTCCTTCATAGAGTGAACTGAAAATTTAATTGGATTATTTTTTCTTCATTTTTTAAAATATTTTAAAGAAGATAAACAGTTATTGGTTCTTTTCCATGCGATGGCCAATTAGCAGGATGTCTAGCTTTAACACATGTCCACTTTATCACTACTACTTAGAGAGATACTTAGAGATTATCGATCTATTGATACGGTTTTATTTTACGTATAGAATATCGTGTAATTTATGTCATTAAGCCGTAAAATTAAAAGACATTGTCGTAGCACTCGGATATGTGGATAAAAAACCGTCGACTGAAAACGTTTCGTACGAACGCCATAATGATGAGGGATATATGATAATTTTATATTCATATAAAAAGCTCTACAACTTTTCACATCAGCTTTATAGTGCCCACTAAAGCCAGCATAACATGTCTAAATTTGTATTATATAAAAAAAAAGTTCCCCACCATGTCTATTTAACTAATATCTAGAATAATTGATGAGGAAAGTTTAGGTATTTTTCAAAAATTTTCACAGTTGCCTGTCCGGAAGCCGGGGTGGATGGCTAATATTAATCTCCATATTGTCATATCATGTGTGTAGCATACTTCAGGCGAGCCAAACCCTCTCGATCACACCGAAAATAAATTTGTGTTAATGGTGCTTCCGTGGCATAGTAAATCAGAACTCTTCATAATGTATAACTTTACCCGTCTTTAACTTATGAAAGGGTTCTGCTTTTGTTCAACCCACAAGGTTTTATCTGTAATATCGTCCAAAGGTTACAAAATTTTACTTCACTATTATGCTTACTATATTTAATCATGCATTTAAAAGAAAAACACAAAACAAAATGTACTCTTAAATTAAAAAGTATATTATGAACTTATAAAAACAAAAGAACAAAGAACGCAAAGCATAACGAATCCATCAAAATTTAAAATAAGTTAAAATTAAATAACAATTCTTTAAACATTTTCATCGATCCAGTCATTTCGACGGATAAACAAAGAGGTTGGACTTAATATATAAGCGACTCGTAACACTAATATTTAACCAGCATTAACTAGCATTACATAATTAAAATATTGTGATCACATTTTTGAGATTCTTAACACTAATATTTAACCAACATTAA
The DNA here is from genome assembly GCF_905147105.1 of Pieris brassicae. Classification (NCBI taxonomy): domain Eukaryota; kingdom Metazoa; phylum Arthropoda; class Insecta; order Lepidoptera; family Pieridae; genus Pieris; species Pieris brassicae. The sequence goes on from NC_059669.1 coordinate 6,058,697, forward strand.
CTAACATTACATAATTATAATGTTCTGATCAAATTTTAGAAGTTAACACCAGGTAATTACTTTATAATATTAATTAATAAAACCTTTAATTAAAATCAAACCTTTCGATTCTGACACCTTTAGCGATGATATTTACATCAAAACGTAACAATAACTTTACACAGGCCTAAATCGACAATCTTAAAACCATTAGTTAGCTTTGTTTTTGAACGGAAATACTTGTTAGTCCTTACGATAAATGGAATGGCATTTAATTTCTTCTTATATCCATGGAAATGATGTCTCTTTTGTTTCTGGGCTACTTAATAATCATCGTTCACACATCGTCATTGGCGACTAACTTCCAGGTCGTAAACTGGCCCTTTTACTTATTTAAAAAACCTTACAGCTTACTGAACATAATACAAAATAATTTTGAAATCTAAAGCAAATTAATAGTTTACTGACTAATATAGAGGGAGGGACGTGTAGGTTGTTAGCGTCTATTTGTGTGCGTGTAACTGAAGCCAGTGTCTTAAAATCGGTCTGATACAAGGACATTAATTGTCTAAGAACTTATTTTTTGTCAAATCTTTTTTTTAAAGAATTAAGTCATTTAATTGATAGAATTTATAAATATATAAGGACCTGTTATTTTATTTGACTAAATAATAGTATTTTTATGTAATTTATATTAAATAATAGTATATTTTTAAAAAGTAACGATATTTTATGTTTGTTTATTTTTAAATTAGTGAAAGAAAAACATGTTGCAATAGACAATATGAATTTCGAAAGTTCTCCGCAATACAAACCTTTTTAATTCTATTAGTGTACATTTATTAAAACCATTGAAAGGTACATAACTTTGTAGTATGTCTATAACTATTGAGTTAGCGTTAACAATGTTTTGCACCAAACATATGTAACTTTATATAATATCAACTCTTTAAGGATTTAAATTTTAAACGATTCAACAATTTCCCTTGTTTCATTATTACTCCGTGGCGCTCGTTTGAAACAATGGGCGAGAATCAGGTTAAGTCAACAATGTCCTCGGCCCATAGACAATAGGTTAGTTAAGTGTAAAAGACTTTAAAAGATAGAGGAAATTTCTTTTGTTATTCAAAGTTTTTCAACTTAACAAGCCACTCCTGAGACTGTTTTCTTAAAATTTTCTCGAGTTTCTTATTTTTTTTAAGTTGCATTTACGTTGCCCCGATTGCGTAGAATTTAAAACCGAATCTATATGTTGCAAATTGTTAAGTAGTTCAAACATCCGCTAACATCGTTTGCATAGCACGTAAAAGAAACTAAATAAATATATTACATTAATTTTATTAATTTTTAGGATTGTCCATTGACAGTACAACCCTATTGGATATGACCTCATATATATATATGTTTCTAAATCGGATGTTGATATGTCGTAAATATTTGGAGCTAAGACATTCTTCACGACATATACTTTCGTCGTACCAACGAGCGTCACTTGCGCACACCGAAACATCCATTTGAATGCACGAATCCTTACACGTTTAGATACAGAAAATAATATATTTTAACTAATAGGCCTAACTGGTATCGCCCGGAGCCTCCACCACTGATCGTCCGTTTAATGGCGATTCCCCGGTCGCCAAAGTTATTAGTTATTCCCACGAAATTGCAAATTCAGATCTGCGCTGTGGATCTACCAGCGAATGACATACTCAGGTAAACAGATAAAACATATAATACAAAACACCCAATTAATATAAGATGTCTTATTTTTCCCAAACTGACATTAGAGTGGGAAAAGCAAAGCTTTCAAGAACTATTTGTGAAAATCGGTATTTGTTGGTCTCGATTTCAGGCTTGTGATCCTAGACAAATTAAAATAAAATAATGCTTCCACAAATTCAAGTTTTATTATCTATTGTAACTATTATATTTTCATAGAATTAGAAAACATATCCGAGTCTTGAATACCGGTTCAGGACGTCTTCAGACATATGCTGTTACTGAAAAGCCCTGGTCTCTCCGCATTCCTCAAAAGCAGTGTTTTGCTAAATGCATAGGCTCAGGACTGGGGTCACATACGCTTGATTTGGACTTATTCCCTGGTAGTTCTACTGAGGTGTGTGGAATTATTATTAAATTACAAGATTTGCATACGTCGGGAAGCATTTTTTTCTAGCTATGTCAAATCCTTGAACATGATCAAATTTTGATTTGACATAACATAATTTATTTGGAATATCCTCTTTGTATTATATTATATTAGTGCTATTGATATATACTTGATAACATGTATTTAGTTACAATGACAATAAAATATGAGATAAGATAAATGATAGTATGTATTTAGACTATCATTCTGTTTTTAACAGGTGCATAAACTACTTTTTAATCATTAAATATGTTCAAACCAGGTGGCGGTTGAAGTCGCAATAGTGACAAAAGATATGTGGCCGAAACCAGGAGAAGAATATGACTCCTATAAGCACGATACTTCTGAACTAAAATTCTTTGATGAACAGAACATCTTTCTAATGGTATATTTTGTTATTTACGTCAAATGTATGTCAGTTGACAATAGGCAAGGTGACGAAAAAGCCAAAAAATAGGAGTAGCGCTACGATTTTTCAGTTTGTTTTTTTTATGATATCTGTTTTCTGCATAATATTTCTCAATACGCTGTATATTCGTTATAACGAGTAACGCGGTAGATTCTTGGGTCTAAGGCAGCTCGGCTTCTTTGCTTTGTTTTCCTTCACCGTATGAGTAAGTACTAATTGCGCACAAGAAAATATAGCTGTCGATAACTTAACTAACATAAGAAGAGCAAAAACTACATAACATATATACTATAACTAAACTAAAAATGAAAATCACTCAACAAACAATTACAATTTGGACAAATAATGCTTGTACACTAGAGATAAAAAGATAAATAGAGAAGGAGCTAAGCGGATAATGATAGGAAATGAATAACACAGGCTTAGGCGGAGACCCTATAGGATCCGCCAAGAAACGAAAAGTAATGTGATGGGGTTTCAAGGCTATATCTCTCGGAAGAGCGTAGACTTTACCTATGAGTACCCATATACATTTTTTTTGAGTTAGAATTACTATTCATATATAATAATATTTTTAATGTGTACTAAGATTCTTTGTGTATTTCTTAAAAATACAATGAATGCAATTAGACCCATAGTGCCAGGTAACAAAAATGTACATGATTTTTATATAATAATGTATATGATGGGATTTATATAATCTTCTATTCAATTTAATAAATATAAAACTTCCTATAAAAATATTTAAAAAAAAATTAAAATCTCTGTATTTAAATTTTAGAGTATGCTACGTGATTTTGAATACATTCCTCTAAAAACATTTTGAAACTAATTAGCAAAATTGCGTTTCGCGGTTATAAACCGTAAATTAAACACAAACGCTAGTTGATTAGTTATTTATTTTAAATAATATCTCCTAACTACTTAAGTATTTTAAACATTTGACTTAAGTGGACTAATTTTTTATGATAAATACATACAGAATTAACTACCTTTAAAAATTACAGATACATATGACTATACATCTTACTCATAAAATTACTATACGTGTTACGAAGTGGAGGTAATTGAATGAATATTGAACGAATGAATATTGAAATTAAATCTCGAATCTGTATATTATTAGAGAAATAAAACTATAGCAATCGGAGAAAACCAATCAAGCAAGGAATGGAATCGAAAAGTAAATCAAAACAATATTGCCTTTATATACAAAACAACTATTGTTACGAAAGAAAGCGCATTTTTAACAACGTGTCTACGACTACTATTTCTAATTAATTTGATAGTACCAACCAAAAGAAAATAGATAGCGGTCCAATTAGTAAAATTAAATTTTATTTCAGTCTACACCTTTGCACTTGAGCGTAGAATTTCCGAAGTTACAAGTGGAGCCAAGTAAAATCGACTTCGGTTATGTCATGGACGGAGATTATAGGAAAACCTACTTCACGCTCATGCAAACTAGTTGTATGTAATTATTTATTTTTAAATTGATGAATAAGATATTAATCAGTCAGAAATTTTTTATTCAATAATTACAATCTTTTAACCTTATATATCTATAGTGTCAGAGTGTATCTGTATTTTTTTAAATAAAATGTGCTTTTTTACTTGAATTTATTTCTAAAAATGCAATATTTTGTGACTCCACATACTGTAGCACTATTTTGTATAGTATACCAAAAAACTATAAACTACTTTATTTCACGTCTTTTTAGTACATTTTAAAGTCAGATACTGCTTTTATATAATAAAACAATTTTAGATTACTAGAATACTTGGAATCTGTTAATTTATCTTCGCAGAATTAAATAATTTTTATTTTGTAATAAATAATGTATACTCAATTTAAGTGAGCTTTTGTTACTAATTTAAAAACACTTCTCGTTATTTTTAAAGCTTTATTACCTTTAATAATAATAATGGTTTTCATCATTTTTAGCCGGAAAAAGCATGCAAATGCAAACACAGTATATTCATTGCAGTAATGTTTCTTATATAAGGTTTATTCATTTCAGCCACTATAACGATGGAAGTGGCTATAGAAAGTTGTGGGGATAAAGAGTACCGGATATGGCCGCCGAGATTAACTCTTGCGCCTCGCACGCGAGAACGAGTCTACGTGCAATTTATTTCAAGGTTTACTATTGTATCACTATACTTATATGAAGCGAAGTAGTAACTTCTAGGGTACTACATTTCTGGCCGTTTCACAAGGCAACATTTTCTTATTTCTCAAGCTAGACCCTTTAAGTTTGTTAATATTCAATACATTCTTTAACCTTATGATTTCGAACCACATTTAAAGAATATTTTGTATTTTCCAAAAAATCTTATTAATTTCATTCTAATATTTTGCCTATGTAAGATTTGAAACTCAAATTTCTCTAAAATCCGTTCGATATTAAAGTAAAATATATTATTTCCTGCCTACACTAACGGGGTCTAAATGATAATCATATATATTACCGTAATATCTCACAGTAATATTTTGTAGATGGCAGCTATGGCCCGCAGAAAGCACTGTGCACATACGTGCGCTCACTACGGCAGGCGTTTGGTGTATGACTGTTGTGACACTACACGCGCAGTCCACACTCGATCGCGCAACGCATCTACCCGCACACGACTATACTGATGATTCACGCCTGTCTACGCATTGATAAAATAAATAATTTTTGAGAGTATCTACTTTTTTCTATGTCATGAAAATGTGTTATTGTACTTAGAATGCCTACTTTATATATTTACCGCTTAAGCTAGATATAATTATCGTGCCTGGTTTTTGTGGAACAAATTAATATATTTTGCGCAATTATATTTAAACCAATTATTAAAAGAAAAGAAAAGAAATAACTTAATTACACATAATAAAACAGGATGTTTATTTAAAATGAAAGTGGACTAACCCACACACTAGGATTCCCTGTATCGTGGGCAGCTGTCTGTTCCATTTGACATTTTAACGGTACTTGACGTAATAATACTTTCACACTTAAGATTTCATAATTACTGTGAACAAGAAAAATACTTTCCGTTTCAGCAGCCTAAGATGTCTTTAAGAAAGTGGAAAACTCAACTCTGCCACGAAATTTATTAGGTTTTCTTTGTATCCAGGGTGATTAAATATATAATAAATAGGTTAAGTAAGTAAGCTACCTACTACTATTTATGCATGAATAACTACGAATACTATCTATAAATTGACTATCATGAGCACGGCAAAAGTAGCAAAATAAAGACAACAAACGACCTGTACTACTTCTAAAACGTTCGAGTCTAATTTGGAAGTTCGTGCCAAACTTCTTGTTTTTGGTTAGTTACGTAACCGTTGCTTCTATCAGTTTATTTCTAATTTAAATCTGGTTTTGCTCAAATTTTTTAGATGTTTTTCTGTATGCAACCTAAAATTAACGACGTAGTCTCCGTATGGGACATAAAGAATTTCTACATAGGTAAGTAGGTGGCCGATCTACTATATATACTCTTCCAGGCCTATCTTCATTTATATATGTTTAAGGGAGAAATGGATATTTTTAAACGTAGTGTTCATAATCACCTATTTTGTTAAACTAATAGGCCAACTATAGATAATAGCGATGTTATGTTTTTGTAATAATACTGTCTTCACTGGCTCAAGATTATATTATTAATCGAATAACAATAAGGCAGAACCTTACTTGATTGATGTATGAGGCTTAGTTCCGCCTAATTAACTTGTTGGATTAATTCCAAACTTTACCAACCGTACCATAAGATAACATTAATTCGCGTTTATTAAAATATCCCCGTATTGGCACAGATCCAGTGAGCATTTATTGCTCCACAGGATCGTGTATTTTGGCCACAAATGGTTCGGGAGACCGCTGTCATTGTAAATGAATTTTTAAGCTTTACAAATATTTAAATTCCAAAGAGCGTTATTGTGATTATATATTTAGCGAAATTTTTCGTCAAATCAACAGATTTTTAGACATTTCACAGGACTGATGATATACAGTTGTATGAAACTCGGACCTTTAATTTTTTTAAATAAAGCTAATTATTAAAACATTGGTTTACAATGGGAAATCTCCACTAAAGCATTGAACATATCGGTTTGTTTATAAAAAAATTCGAGAGGTATAACTAACCGTGATGGGAAACTAAAAACGCGGCAAGCTTAATAAAGTCTTAATTATTTCTTAGATAAAACACTATCTACTTTAAATATTCTAATTACACTTATCTAGTTTACAAACTTTCACAAAGTTGTTATAAGTTCTACGCTAATACCGCTTCTATATGCAGTCTTTAACTTTATGAAAGTAAATTTAAGATTTTCTAAGATAAATTTAGTTTCAGTATTACCAGTCACAGTTTTAAAAGTTTGTAGGTACGACCCCGTCTCCATACTTCCGCTATACTTAGTATTGTGCTGGTACAGTTTTAGACTCTATAGTCCGATTGGCTATGATGGCCCTTACGATGTTCTCCAACACCAGAGGAGCTTTGACTGCACGCACAATAAGAAAATCAATTGATGTATATATTTCATCATTTTTATAAGACACAGTGATGCTCTTAATGTCTACATGTCTCTTAATGTAAATGCTTTTTGTCCGAAGCAAGGTACTGGCTGGTCTTAATCAAATCACGATGTTAATTTAATTATGTGAGGCTGTAATCCACTTACTGCTAAACGATTCTTAAACTATTAGCTCTCGCATTAAAATTATTATCACACTCGGTTTGCTAAAAGGAGTTTCCTTAAGCTAAATATGTTAGTAGTTTATGTAACTGTACGTAGTGTGTAAATAAATAAGAATGTAAATGAATAAAGTAAATTTAAATGTGTTGAAATATAATTATACGAGTAAGTATTATAGTCGATATAAGTATACGAAACCTACGATTCGCGCCTAAATTGGAATATGGAGTAGAGTATAGTCTGTACAAGTCAAGCACATTCTAGCGAAACTCCTTGGTGATACAAAGTTCGTGGAATTGATCTTTTATACGCCCTTATAATTATTATAACGTTGTTTCCTTTGAGCAATTGCTAAAAACATATTCGTGACGCAATAAGTCGGACACATTTCTGCTTGTATTGCTTTATTTTTCTTTATAGGCCTTTAACACGTACGTATACGTACTATTTAGAAGTGTTACACAGGTATTCCTTACTACTTAAATTAATGTTTTGTAGACGGCGAAATAATAATCATGTTTAAGATTGCTGAAACAATTATTTCCTCGTAAAATATCCAATCTTACAGGTATGTGCTATGATGAAAACTACGACGATTAAAATGTAAACTGATCTACAAAATATAATATACCTTCCACAGAGAAGCTGATTTTGGATTCAGGGTAAAATTTGGAGCAATAATTTCTTGGAAATAGTATCTTAACTTCTCCTTATAGTGCCTCTCCACTACTAGAGGTTGACGGTCAGCTCGTCAAACTTCCCTCGGTTTTGGAAACACACAAAACCGTTAACTTAGCTCAAGGGCTCAAGTGTCACCAGAGACACCTTCTCAGGTGGCCTTAGAAGAATTAATCAAGAATTCTTCTCTGGTGCGTCCAAGCCGCATTGAGTGTTCTAGTAGGCTCGGGACATATCAATGACCGAGAAGTCAGGGAAGAACCCAGCACCACGTGGTATAACGTTATAGGTGAAGACCCTGACGGTGGTGAAGGCGTAGATCTAAAAGATCACATCGGTGACATCGGCGGAAGAGACAAGCTCAGCTGTAGGAGCTTTATACGACAGTCTGGCGCTAGCAAATACCATATATTACCATAGGTATTTGCATTACGTACCATACGTAATGCAAATACCATATCGAGGCCAGAGATGGGCTCATATCGAGACTTACCGGTGGATGGCGGTATGGCGGTAAGCTGCGATGACGGAAGGCAACGGGAAACCACCGTTATAATACTCCCTAGTTGATCAGCTCTTATCATTAATCATGTATACTATTTAAACGCATGCACTGAAACAATGTACTTTATTTAAATAATAAAAATGAAGTTATTGATATTCAAATTATATTATAATTTTAAAATTATCGAAAAGCTTCCTGTGATGCAGATCTATGGCTATGTATAGGCGTACGTACGTTTAGACATGCGTAAACGTAATTTTGGACTTCAATAAAACCACACTTTAAATATTTATGAAACTCAATAATATTAACTCGATTAATTTCTTTTATCGAGTTAAATTTATTAAATATTCTACATTCAATAGCAGGCAAATTTTGTAGCAGAAATGAAGTTGCGCAAACTTTTGAATTTCGAATTTTAGAATAGTTTACTTTTCGTTTTAGCAATGTCGTTTTTTGCAAGAAACAACTTTGCTGTTGGTAGATTTTCCATTATTTTAAAAAGCGTAGTTCAAGTAATGTCAAGCTATGAATTAACAATATTTTATATAGAAATTATAAAACCCATATTGAGGTTACGCTCCGCAGTCTGTTAATTAATTGTTATAATAAAACGTTTTTACTTTTGCCCCAAGGGAAAGTAAATCACAATTTATTTAATTAAGAAAAGAATATTTTTTTAACAAAAATACCAAGGATTATTAATATGGCATGTAATATATTTTTGTTATGAATTAAGTAATTGTTATTTATAGTTATTTTTATATATATATATATAAATAATAATATTATAATAATAATAACTAGTACGCAATTTAATTTATTATGGTGCTCTTACTCTTTATACCTACACATAAATCGAGGAGATGAGCCACGGAAAAAAATAAACTAACGCTGATAGAAATGTTAGGCCCCAAGCCCACTTGGGAGTATACCTAGTTATTTATTAGTATACTATAGTTATTCTTGTAAATTAAGTATCACTAGCCATCGCCTCATAATAAAGTTTTTTAAATCTCACATTCTACGCAGTTTTAAAATCCCTTTAACTCTGCCCACTGTTTCGGCTTATCGATTGGATTATATTAATTATAAAAGTTTAACAGCGACAAAGGGAAGTTTAAAAAGATTTAATTTCGATAAATATCCCAAAATTTTGCTAATCTGGCGTTCGTTACTATAAAAAAATTAAAGACTTTACAGAAGCTTTAATTATTTATTTGTAATCTTCGATGGGAACCTACTAAATTACGCATCGTTCTGTGATGAAAAAATCTGTGAGTTATTTAATCTTTTAAGATAAGTGATTATTAAATTATTTATATAAAAGCTTCAAGTTTGAAAGACCACAATTCTCTCTGTAGACGAACACTTAGACTACATAAAAAGCCTTTATTCCCCTGAGTGTGTGCCGTAGAGCTTTGGAAACTTAAAGAATCTTAGATGAGAAAAATTCTATGTGAGTTTTTTTGTAAATCAGTCTCAGTTTGTAGTGTAATATAAAATAAAGCTTTTGACCGCTTAATTTGTCATTTAATTTAGTTTTCATTATTATATAATAGCTACTTTTCGAGATAAAGGTAAGATTGCCTAATGTAAGTATATTTACTTCATACAATATATAATAATAGAAAGCAGACGAAATGTTTAAAACTTTGATCTTACTGCTACGAATTGTTTCTTCCGGACAACGGTTTTCGTTTTCGTTAGATTTTAAAGCGCAAGTATTAGAGACATTTTAAGAACAGATCCGTCATATTAAAAGATCATAAACCTTATTCCTAAAAGATTGACCTCCATCAGATAATGATTTAAGTCATTAAAATGCCACCTGCACTTTTACTCCCTCGCATTAATTTTAATGTTCTTATAAAGCAAGTTTTTCGGTATACCTTTTTTTATATTTGAATGAATTTGTCTAGTAAAAAGAAAATATATGGGATATTTTGAGCACCTATTTTTAAAATGTACATTTTATCTACATCAATGTTTTAAAGACAACATAGTGCCTGCATACAAACCAATATCTCTTACATCAATTATTTTAAATTTATAATTAGGATGACGACAACATTATTAATGAAGTACACAACATATATAACTAACTCGATGCCGTATTTTCATAAGTTCAAAGTAATTAAAATTTATTTTAAATTCGCCAAGAAAATTGATTTAAGATATTTATTACTTGGAACTCCGAAGAACTCTTTGGATAAGACCTGCGACTAAATTTCATCATGGGACGTATAGACTGAATGCTTATTCCACCCGTTCCAGCTTGACGTTTTGCGTTCTACGACGGAGCACTTTTTAAAAGTTTTCTTGCTACGCACCACTACTTTATGGAACCAGATTCCTTTCCGACAAGTCCGGCAAGACAAACCAGCTTCATCCATGGGGGGCGCTAAATATTTTAAGGTAATTTTTTTGGAGACTCTTTAAATTTAGGTTCAAAGTAATTTTCTCATGTAAACCAACTTTACCCGCAAAGTTATCAAGTTAATATGGCAATGAGAATATAAACTTTTTTACGGTTTCCCTTTAAGAATACGAGATTAGGTAAAAGTCTACGTTTTTTGTATGGAAATTACCGCCCTTTGTGTTACGGACATCTCATAAACAACGTGAATTCAGTACGAGGAAAATATTTTTATCTTTCATAATAATGTTATGGGTTATTTCGTTGGCGCGAAGTTAGGAAACTTTTCAAAAGGAATCTGAGGCTCTGGCTTGGAAACATCTGATTTTTCATATTATTATAAAAATATTACTCCTCTATAATTCCCTGGTAATCGACCTATATAATATTTTATCAAATTGCGATAAATACAATCCATTAGTCAAATAACCAACGATTTAACAACAGCGACATCTCTTTGGAGCGTCACTCTTAAGAACTCTGAAGTCAACTTTTCATCAACTGTAAATATATTAATTGTGTCAAACTGTATAAACCCTTGTTTATACAGTTTGACACAATTAATAAAGATCCTTATCTTTTATGACTTTACTACAAAGAGTTCAAGCGGAAAATACAGCTGTAATTAATTGCGAATTATATTAAGCGAATTCTAAACTTGTAAGTAGCAAGGTCTCGTTAAGTAAGGATTAAATTGATATAAATTACCATGCTAACTAGTGTTTACGCTACATCGCGCGAACTTAATGTTAATCGCAGCTATACGCAGTGGTTAGAATAGACGCTAGTGAGAGTAGAGCGCGCACGATACATGTATGTTTCTTAATTTCTACTTATAAATGGTGTAATACTTGCAGCTTTTTGCAAGTATTTAGAACAGAAAAGTTTGCTATTAGAATGAGCGACAAAGAGTTTCTTGCCAGTCTTCGTCCAATAGCGTTAGATCCTTGATCAGAGTATCGGTAGTTAAGCTACACAAAGCTACGAAACATGTTTTATTGACGTTCAAAGTGTATATTATGTATCATACATAAATAAATAATATTTGACTTTTGACTAGATATTTTAAACTCTAAGTGGACGTGAACCAACCACAAACATTTAACCGAGGTAAATCTGACACTCGTAAGGCATAGAGCGGCCTAACGGCAGGAAAATGAAATAATTTTTATTTCATCAAAGATTTTTTTTAATGAAATATTTTATTCCCAATTCGATGTAATTGAATAAATTTATTATCAAAAGGTAACGGGGTGTAGACTTCCTTTAGCTTAAGCCTTAATAACAGTCGTAAATTAATGTCTTAATTACGTAACTCAACAGAGCTAAATGTCCGCTGGTAACAATGTTACAATTAACAAGAGGCAGCAGAGTAAATATAAGTCAATTTGCCAAGGACTCAGAACACTGGAACCGTGGGGCCAGTGACAGTTAAAAAAAATATAAATATAATGCTCTTGTCGCAATGTTCGTTCCCATACTCCTCCGAAACGGCTCGACAAAATTGTTAGGACTGTTTTTATGCATATTCAGTAGGTCTGAGAATCGGCTACTATCTGCGTTTTCACCCCTAAGTAATAAGGGGTCACCCCAATTTTTTTTTATTAAATATTTTTTTTTTATGATACAACATACAAAAATACATACAACCCTTAATTTTCATCTCTACTATCAACCCCTTTATTATATTTTTAAATTAAAACTTATTACTTGAACTCTGAGTTTTATATAGAGAAATATTCACAGAAAAACCTAATAAGTTTTCATTCCGGAAAACCGAACAGCCTCGGGGTAGCATAGCAAAAGTTTCCATGTTGGTATGTACTAAAAACGTAGGCTAAGCACAGTAAGGAGAAACGACGTTCGCGGGGGCAGCTAGTATCCTATAAAAATATATTGTGCTATAAGCAGCAGGTTGAAGCAGGTATTGACTTCCAGATTCAGAAGGCCGCGGTAGATTCACTACTCACACTTGGTGTGAGTAAAGTCAGAAGTTTTAAAAGATGCGATAAAACAATTATGCATCCCATTTACGTATAATTTAATAGGTAAAATCGTGCTTTGTCCTAAAACTGTGTGGTGACCGAGTATTACTGTCTAATGCACATGACATATAAGTCTGGTTACCAAAACTTCCACGCAACGCACCCGCACGACCGACACAATAATCTAACTTATACGTACGTAAAATAATACGTACTTTTTCAAACCATCCCAAAACATATTGTGGCATTAAATGTTTGAATATTTTCATTTTTATTAAATACCAGCAAAAAAGCGACAAAACACTTTTTCCAAACCGCGACACGCATAGCCCTACGTAAGCCCCTGCTCACAATCCTCTGTGACAGTTTTATATAAGTAGGCTGTAAAAACACTGTAATATACGTAATTAATGTTTATGTAAGATTCTTATACTGATTTATACTTACATTTTTTTGCTTGTTAACGACAGCGAGCTGTATGAACTTAATAATCACTGTGCATACCAAGATTTATAGTATAATTATAATATAATTAATCAGTATTCAATTGGATATTATGAGATCGAAATAACAAAAATGGACGAAATATGTCAGAGATAGAATGAAAAGAGGCCAAATAAAGAGATGGAAATACGATCTGCGGAAAGATACAGAAGATTGGCTCGTGAAGATACTAGTGGAAACAACAATGAAAGGCCTATGTCAGAAGACAACCTGACCAACTTGCTGCAAGATGTATGATATTTAAAATAAAATAATAAAATAAAGATATAGTTAAAATGTATGTTCGCTTAGGTTAAAATTATCTATTTTTTTAGTGAATAAGGCTTATATTATTAGTATTAAAGTACTGTTATAATCGATGTAACTATAAAGTTTACTAAACCGCTATTAACATAATATTGAAAACACATTAAAGGTTTCAAAACAGTAGTTTAAATCAACCTTAAGCAACACTTTGTTGATAATGGCAAGTTAATTGCTTGTATTGCAATGTAACTAATTTTGCATAAAGCAGATGCAGACTCTACATTTGGGGCCCTGACTTGACGCACTAAGTTTGGATTTGAGACATGCCTGTTTTCTCACGATGTTTCCCTTCCACGAGAGATGTAGATGAGAGAGGTGTGTGTATCCAACCAGATCAGGTATGACAGTCGCACGCTAAAGCCACTACTACGACACTACTATTAAAAAAATCCACATTAAAAATTAAACGAGTGGCTTGAGAAATGTACACTTAACCTTGATATCGATTTTATACATATATATAGTACTCTAGGTTGTTGTCGAGGTAGATTACGAAATAACACCTTTTGGATTAGTCCACATGTCTTAACAGTAGTGTGTAGTCGAAAACTATTTTTTTATGAAAATTGTAACTCGTTCCACAACTAACCATTATTTAAGCCACTTTTCGACACTTCGACTTAGGGCATATCAAGATACCGCGTACCTACGTAATTTCTAAAAGACCGGACGCACTTGTGAGCTATCGAGCGTTCATAAGTGTACATTGTGATACCTATATGAATAAATGATTTTCGACTTTGACTTGTCGAGTGCGAGTGTCCAGTGTGTGTCGTCGTGTGTATCACTAAACATCAAGTGAGCCTCCTGACCGTTTGTTTCATGTACTTTAATTTTGTTTAAAACTATATTGATTAAGTCTAATTTCTGTCAAGTAAACGTCAAGTATTTAGGCATTAAAATCAGAACGCACATGAGGTATTTTTTGTTGTAAGCTCATTGGAGGCCCCGAACAGCTTAGCTCGAACCGATACTTGGGGCCTTAAATAGCTTAGCTACGCCACTGTCAGTAACTATAGCTCATTAGATGGTTATGATTTAATGGCTCACTAATGGATGTCGTGTATCGAAATTATTGTGTATATTATTCATCAAAATAATTTATTAGAGAATATAACGCCTAACGAAATAGCACTGATAATAATTTAATAAAACATGATATAATGAGTCATATAAAATAATTCTTCGATAACACGACTTATTTGTGGACGTTGAAAAATTTACGCAGTAATGTTTATATTTAATAGGAGCTTACCAATTCTTAAAAGGCCGACAATTATTTATTTTTAATTTGGCAACATTAACTAGTTATAAACGCGTTCAACAAACACAATGTTTATAGATGAAATTTCAAACGACCTCTTCTACATGTCTTTGGTTATTTAACAAAATTTATGACTTCTTCCACATTGTTCCTTATTATAACTTTATCGACATATTATGTTCGAGAAAAATGGGGTCTTGCGGCTCTTCTTCGGAAAAGTTACATCGTTAATTGTTGGAAAAGTCTAAAGTTATACTGTGAGAATGGTTAACGGACTGCCCGCGATGTTCCTCTTATCGATAAACACCTTCCAAGTTTAAGATAACTATACTTATATTTTATACTCATATATTCACTTATAAACCGAATTT
Organism: Pieris brassicae; assembly: GCF_905147105.1. NCBI lineage: Eukaryota > Metazoa > Arthropoda > Insecta > Lepidoptera > Pieridae > Pieris > Pieris brassicae. Next base: position 6,073,959 of record NC_059669.1, read on the forward strand.
AATGTTAAGGGGGGTTTAAACTGCTTTCAAGAAACAACCTTGCACATCTGTTTAAATCTATTGCGAAAAAAGATTGCTATTTGTCGTAGAGAAGAGGTTTATGATCTGCTGGCGTATTTTGAAATGTCAAATACCTATATTTTTTTTGACTGACTGAAGTATTATTATGTAGGTAGAGAATACGGCACGTAGAAAAAAAATATTGATAGAAAATTGTTTTATGGGTAAGAAATATTGTGACCGATGTGAGGTTTCAAACGTGTTTCATTTTTATTAGTATATTTTTATGAAAATCTTCTTCACATAAAAGTTTTAATTTCAGTAGTTTCACTCAAATTTATATATACAAAAACCATAGTTTTACATATATAAAAACATATATCACAACCTATATAAAATTCGATCGATATTAACATATGGGACTGACACTAGACTTTAATCCAGTTTAACATTAACGTCCTGATATACCCCGTTTTGGTTCTAATGCATGCCGGTTTCCTCCCGATATTTCTTCACCATACTAGTAAGCGTAAAATGCGCATGAAGACGGAAAGACCAGCCGGGGGTCCACCTAGGACCTCAGGGATGGGAGTGAGACGCTAAAGGCATTACGCCAACACTGCTCTATATAACACAGTAATGAACAAACAAACCATTACGGTATATGTAGTTAGTTATTTATTCCCTGAACTCATTTGTCAATTGTTTGTGAAATTCTGAGCGAATACTTTGTAAATATTTATAACCTCTAAAAAGGTTTTATTTAATATTACTACAATATAGAATGTCTAACTTTAACAGTTTGTCATTTAATTTAATGTGATGTTGGACAACTTTTTTTTTTTAATTTTAGGGTCTAAGAGAATTATGAAATATAATATTGTAGTGGCTCTAAAACTGGGGTCTATCATAAATTTAGAGTAAATATTAAGTTTTGTTTTCATAAGCGAGTAGCAGTCCTGATTAGAATAATAAAAAAAAAACATACGGTAGCGAGAACCAAATGGTAATTTGTTTTATGTATTAAAACTGACATTAGCAAATATTTCCTTAAATCTTCTTCGAAACTTCGAGTAGAACTACTACCTAAACTTATTTTTTATAGTCAAAGTTTTTGGTACATGGAACATGGCACCTGTTCCGTGTTTGTCGATGACATAGTAGAATAATGTATCTTCCGTACTTATATTTTTTAGTAATCTGAAACCAGTAGTAAACAAATTACTTTCTGAGCATACTAATCTACAACACTCATATCGCAGAGACTGCTACCTCGACCTTTAAACCCTCTTGTGAAACACTCTGAAGGCTTGACCGTTATCTAAAAGGTAATTCAGATTTGTTGAGATGAATTAATATCAATAAAAAGCAAAAATGTTTATTTTTCTGTATTGAACCCTGGACGAGGAACTAATAAATCTCGGCTGTATATTTTAATTCTAAAATCCTATTTTTCTATCAAGCACCCAGTGCTATCAGAGCTATTTGACATTTATTTTTAAATGAAAGTTTTGAACAAATTACAACGCTGAAGTGGCTGTTTTTATTTTATACTATTTAAATAAGATAGATCAAATAATAATTACTTGACTAACTTCGATAGAATTTTTAATTAATTAGAAGAGTAACATTTATCTGGCCTATTTGGTTCAGCGAGCTGCCAGACTTATTAATTAACAATCTTATAAAAGAAAATGTTTCTACGAATTCTATAACATGATTGTAATTTCAGAACTGCTAAAAGCTGTAATGATGAAATATTTAGATATAAATTGCATTATCCTTAATACTATTATTAATAATTCTGTACCAATTATGGTTTATTATTAACAACAGTTAAGTAATAATAAATAATAATTCAGCTTAACGTCACACGTTGTTTACGTAAATTTAATTTTTTTAAAACAGTTGAAGATTTTTGAGATAAACTCCGCTCCTTTCATAACGCTGGTAAATATCAGGAGTTCTCATAATTTGTTTCAAGATCATCGCAAAACTATACAAAATAAATTAGTCTGTGTTGATCATACTCTAAGCGTAATGGTGTGCTACTAATTCATAGTTTCATCTTTTGTATGTAAGACAATTTATGCAAATCTTAGAAAAATCCCTGTTCGCTAATGGTTTCACAGTTAATCTCTCAAAATATTTCGAGATTAAAAGTGTGAAAAGTGGAGCTTCAACAGTTCTTAAAATTTCTTAAGTCGCCATCAACTGGTCACCTATATATTAAAATAAATAACTACATATACATATATATTAAGAAAATATATTTAGAAATTTCGCTCTACTTGGTGTTACGAGTTTTAATATATTTAGTTGTTATTTAGTTATTGCACTATACAAAGCAGAGAGAAATTTCATTAATAAGAGGTCGTATATAGCGCCTTTGGGCTATACGAATGCAATTTCACAGCCAGATAGCGGATGTCTCTTTTAAGAGAGTCGTTACTTTGGTGCCATCGGGACGTTGTAAAATACTTTCAGTGATTATTCTGTCTTTGACATATAAGAGATACAAGAAGTTCTTAGGTATAGATGTAACGAAAAAGTGATGGTAATTTTTATTTTCTCTAGATTCGAAGAATGTAGAGTGATGTCTGATACATTTACACGTGATCGTCTACTTGTTTAAAAAGACCAACGAAACGTGTATCCCTTCATCTGGCGACTTTTTAAAAATGCCTTTTTGTAAAGACAAAATACACCAAAAATATGTGGCGACGGAAATTATTTGGTTACGCCATATAATTTTTCTTTGAATTTAAGCAAATTTTAACATTCCGGAGTATAAGGCTCTTAAATCTCACACAATTCTGACAAAATCTTTAACACAAAGAGAAAATGCAAATTAATTTAACAAAAAATTGTTTAATTAGTGGTGTGAGTAAGTAAGTAAGTAAGTAAGTAAGGCACTTAATTATACAGTCTCTTTGTATGCAGTGTCATACAAAGAGTCTGTACTGACTTTAAAGTTGAATTTTTTGGATATGATACAAACACGTGTTGAGGACGGTGAGAATTATGTATTCTATAAAGAATCTTGATTATTATAAGTGCTATATTTTTATTAAAATATAAAGAATCAATAATATAAAATACGTCATATAGGACTGCCACACATGTTCGAGTACACAGTCTCTAGAATTCTATTCTGGGAGCGTCTCATCCCATCCTAGAACCTTCGCGATCCTTGTGAGTTGGACTTCATGAAAGTTGGGTATCCTTACATCTACAAACATGCTGGAGGCGCTTAAAAACCTAGACAGTTTCATTAACATTATATATTAGTAATTATAGATATTTTGGTACTTTTTGGGAACTGTATGTGCATGTATCCAATGTAGTAGAAGGTTTTAAATAATAAATAAAACTTCGTAAGCCTCGGGTATAAATTCAAAGCTGAAATTTGTCTTTGACTAATTTATGAATGTCAAAGGTCACCTACACTGATACATGAAAAAGAGAAATAGGGTATACATTTTTATTTATCGCTGGGGTTGCCATATCGTATCAAATTTCAAATTCCTCACGCGAGGGGTACAATTAAAGCATCCAATTTCGGATCACACATAACTCACTGTGATGGATTCTGTAATAATATTTTTCCATCTTTACTTGTATAAACAATAGGGTTTGCAAATATTATTGTAAGTCCCGTCTTTAGGACTGTTATATCGATTTGTTATGTATATGACTTTTTTGCATTTGCGTCACCTTACGCGTTAGAAACAGTCTCATAAAAACTGAATACTATTCACACGGTTGCAAGGTCCATGTCCCACATCAATCGTAGATCTAATAGCGAATAGTTCTAAATAGTTATGTTACAAAATGTCTCAAACAATTTGTAACGAGATCAAATCTTCAGGTTTTTAACTAATTGGTGAAACTCCTCTCATTGCATTGGACCGCTTGTATGCAGTTACAGGACGGATATTGGCGAAATGTGAATTCATGATTCCTAGAGGCTCTATCTTGTGTCGTACATCCTTACATACGAAACAGAAAGCCCACGATCATGGTGACTTAAAAACAGGAGATCCTATTCTTGTGGTAACTTCGTGCAATCAAGGCTGCGGCCTAACTAGTAGTATGCTAGGTTCTCGGACATCCTCTCATGTTGGCAATAGTATACAATGTGCCACTCACATGGAGGCCAAGCTCAGCAGCCCACACCAGCACCTGAAACTTTGATAAATTAAATAAAAAAATTAGAATATAAAAACAAGATTCATCAAATACTTAATTACTTTACTATAGTAATATCAATAATACTATTATTGATATATACCCCTGCATTCCTGCATATATTTATTATATATATAATCTTAATTTATAATCAGACTTCTTATTACTTTTATACCTAGTTTCTTACTATAATTTAGTCAGCTTTACTTTTAGTGCGAAACACATCCAAATTTATTACACAAGCAGAGTAAAAATTCACGTAAACCAATCAATATATTACAGAGACTTTGTCTGACATACGTGCCCGTTGATATAAATTCATTTATCTCAACAAAGATTCTATATACTATTTAATACACATTATATTACATAAATTGTATTAAAAACACAATAAAAGTAAGGATTTGCGCCTGCTTGATTGTACTTCTTATTACGTAAAAACAAGTAAAATACATAATTGTCATTATTCTAGCATTCAAATAATGCTAAATTTGGTAACAAGAATGCATAGCAACCACTGCATGCATTTTTCAGTCAATTAAACCATTATTTGCGAGAAGTCGGCTTTTATTCATTAAATATATATTTTACTATCTTATCCTCGTCTCACTCAAAAACGTATTTGATTACGTACAGGACTCATACTAGCGCTAAGTTGTTCTGAATCTAACCGTAAGCTACGACTTCAGTAAACATTAAATTAATAATATAAATAAAAACACTTTATTCACTTTAACTAATTACATTTTTGCCTTGTTATACAGACACGTTCTACGTTCATCCATTATATCTCGACTTTAGATCTTACCCTAAAACTCGCTAGTTAATTGGTGACTTTTACTTCTTTCATTCATGACTCAATCACAATTTAGCGTACACCCGTTATAAATCGAATTAAATAGAAATACAAAATTCAAGTTAAATAATTACCTAATATATATTAGATTCTCAGAGTTTCTTAATAGATCTAAACATGGTTATCCAAGGGTGTCTGATTTGCATCAAGTATTATACAAGTTTAAGATGTGGGTCTCATCCCAACTTATCCATCTAATCAAGCGCTCTGTTACATACTTGTAGCTTCAATAAAGTTACACGCAACTTCTCCAGACATCTCTATATTAAAGTGACTAAATTCCGCCCTCAGCTTTACTCATAAGACGGAATACTTTTGTGAGATTTGGCTATTGTACTTAGACCTTCGATAAGACCGAAGACGTCGCGCTGGAATTTTATTTTTATAATTTAAATACCTTTTATCTTGAGTGGTTTGTTGGGTCAACTGACTTTTTCATAATGTCTAATTTTATGTTGATTATGTTCAAGAAGGCCCTGCCCATTAGTTGTTTCTATAATATCCTTTGTTAAATATATAAATTATGCTGCTCTTCTCTTTGATGCATATGTACATAACGCAAATATTTAAATACATTTGTTAATACTTTCCACATAACAAATCAATTTCGTTAGTATGGGTGAAATGTCACATAAGATACTTCTACTCCGGATAACATTCAAAGAAAATCTGAACGAATCGTTTATCTTATAAATATAATAATATAAACGAACCTCAATCGCATTTATTGAATGTGAATTATGGTTAACAATTTAGTAATTATAAATTGAGTAATATTTTACATATTTTATCTTAACCTGTCTAAGGCGAGAATTGCAGATTCAGCAAAGCACCCCTCACTGGGGTGAATTTATGATATTGAAATCTCTGAGGAATATCTTTGAATCTTCATATTTCATTTGTTGCGTTTTCGGTTCAAATAAAACAAAAATTAAGTGTAATTTAGTGTAATTAATAAATATGCTTTACAGTACTATGGTATGAAGCAATGAAATTATTTTGACGAACGTGTCGAACTCAGGTAGTACTGCAGTTTTTAAGAAGGTCTCAAGCAGGTTTTATAAAAATAAGGTAGCAACACGAACTACAGGCCGTCACCCATGTTTAAAAATACTTACCATTGGTAACGAAAATGTGTACAACTAATAAACTTTTATGTTTTTTACCATTTACAATGGGCATGGGCGGTTCGTGAATTTGTAGGGCGCTCTGGACTATTACGACTTGTCTCCTGTGTTGTAGAAAAAACACCTTTTGTATGGCTATTAAGATTTACAATAATATACCAAAAGAATTAAAAGATCTTCCGATCCTTCTTTAAAAATCGACTTGTTGTATTACTTATGGAAAAAATGTATTACTCAATAAATAATTATTTGCGTGAAACACTGTAGTTACATAAGTTTAAAAACATTTGATATGATATTGTTACGAAGACGGGTCGACTGCATGTTTCTAGATTTTTCCACTAGTTAGAGAACTTTTCAGCAGGCTGTAATATGATTTCTGACCGTTTCAGGAGAGGGTCAATCACATATTAGAAAATTGTAATTTTCATAATGTTACCCGAGTTTTCAGGAAGCTGAAACCTTTTTTCAGTCGGTTTCAGAACATGTGTAGTCGAGTGGTGCAGTTTTCAGGAGACCCGTTTTCAGGCGTTTTCAGGCCTAGTTATACCCCTTTGATGAAGGAATATTCTAGACCGAACTTTCTAGGTGTGAGACAAGGACGAAATGATACGAGAGAGAGAGAGAGAAGATCAGAACTTTCTCGAAACTAGACGAGCACTCTAGAACGCCGTACGACAAGGACGGAGCAACGTGCGAAAGAGACAAAGAGTGCGAACGTTCTAGAATTGTGCAATCGCTACTCAGTAGCAAGCCCGCCTAGAAAGTTCTCGAATATTGTTTAGAATTATTCCCAGGGATATATAAGCGAGCCGAAACGCGACTAGTCACTTAGTTTTGAATGCGATAACAAGAGCGAAACACCGAAGCGATAAAGTGCGAATAAAGTGAATATAAGTGATAAAGTACTGAAGTGTGCAGAAGTGAAGTAATTAGTGACTGTGTTTTTGTGTGTTATTAGTGAATCTCTGCAATTAATTTTGTGCCCATAAATTCCTCATTGATTTATCAAGAAATAAACCCTTGAATAAATTCACGGCATTTTCTATCCGATCCCCTAGCTCGTAACAATATGTACGAAACAAATAATATAAGAATTTACCTATTTTAATATGACTAATAATGTAAAATGTAAAACTCCTTCAGAGACAAATTTCCGCGCCACTGTATGGAAGAATATGCCAAATTACTATTGTACCACTTTTTTGTACCATATTCTTGCAATAAATTATTAATAATATTATTATTAATAGAGGACACGCGGAAAAATACACTGACCGAAAACAAGCGATGGGGAATTCCCCGTTCCGTTCGATAGTCGCGTATCGCTCATGAGTTGATTGATCTCAGGGATTCCAACAATGATTTAATTTTTTTCTAATTACAAATATCGCCTATTGTTTTCACCGGGGACTGGGGGCCCTTTGTATTGACGGGGCCCGGGCTGCAGCCCAAAAAGCCGTTAAGTAGATCAGGCCCTGAAGGTGGGATATGACTATGAAATATTGTTACAGTAGGCAAAAGACCCTCGGGCCATCCCCTGCCCAACTTACCTTTTCACTTCTCAGTCGATTTGTCGCTGTGTCGACGATCTTAAGTCGACGAATAAATAAATTGTGTTTTGTTAAACCCATTATCAATTAATCCCATAATTATAGTGGTAGTAACTTAAAACTCTACATATTATAGGTACAAATAATGGGAAATTCATGGTAGCTAAAAACAAATAAATTTTTTATCAGACCTCACTAAAAGTGAAGTGCCGGAAAAAGAGTAAAAACCTTTTCCGAAACAGCAGTTAGTTTCATAGTTTCATTCACTAACACCCTTAATATAGTATTGTAAGTGCAATTTATTCTAAAGACTCTCAAATTAACTCTCGTACATGCAATGATACGTAGATCGGCTCATTTATTATGATAGGTTATGTTTTTATAACAAATATTAAACATCGCACAAAATTCTAGATTAGCAAGACGCGCACTGCTTCTTGCTTCACTTTACATCTAGGAATGTAAGATCACAAAACCATATGATGCTACGTATGGTTACTACATTAAGTTTAATAACGTGAGTCAATCCAATTTAATCAAACAATAGGTTCAACCTATTGAATTTCATACAAAGATACATTCATTTAAGTTAGTTATTTAGACCGCTAAATCTAGAAAACTTGCGCGATACATACAATTTTAGAAACACCAAAAGCACCTGGGAGCAGCTTTCTCACTGAAGACTTTACGATGATATAATATGACGATATTTATGCGACACTTCTGAACATCTAAAATGTAAGCAATCGTATCGTAATGCAATTGAAATAATTAAAAGGATTTAGTATTTAACTGAATTTATTATTATTTCGACACATGTGAACTTAGCGATTTACGTCCCGGTTGCTGTATTCAATTATTAACTGATGAAATGGTCGACCATTTCGTTGAATCGTCAACGTTTAGAGATATAAACATCTATACGCAAAGTCATTCCACGATATGGCTGATCATTAGTGATAAAATTGTAGCATTCATAGTACGAGTATACTGATATAGACTGACGTTTGAGGGAGCGCAATCACTTAATAACCTCGGCACTATAATGACATGTTTGGCGTGCTTTTTGTCTGAAATATAGCATTGATTTCTTATATTTCTATATGTCATACAATGTTGTATTCTTTTATCTTGTTCCTTTTTGTGTTGTATAACAGTAAATAGTCGATGCCATCAAGTAAATAATGTAAAAAGTTCTAAAATTATAGCAGGAAAAACACATACGTTATGAACAAATGTCTCTGTAGCGTGATTCAGTTTTAAAATTATTATAGTAAACTTAAAGGATTAACTCAGACAGGCTTATTTTATAAAACAACTTAGGCCACAAATACAACTTGTTTTCGACTTGTGCGTAGCGCCACTTATGTAACGAGATAATTTTGGCCACAAGCGTAGTCTACTAGATATATACATTAAGAATTATTTATTTATTGACATTCTTTATCTTTAAAAATTGTTAGTAAATAATTAAATTTAGAGCTATAAATATATGTGTATGTAATGTGGCTGGAATTTATTCTTATTTTTTCTATATAGTCTTAAGATTCTCTTACCTATGGTGTCATGCGTTTGAATTATGACCCTAGTTGAGGATCTGGATTTTTTGTATGGTCGCAATTGTAATCGAATCACGCTGGCTTAGTAATATAATTATCTGTTACAATTTTTATAAAAATAATAATTAAATAAGCAATCGTTATCTAAATGGTAAAAGTTGATATATAATTAATTAATATTTTTGTCAATTTTTAACTCATTATCTACGCTACGCTACTCACAAAATGCAAAGTAATAACGAAATATTCTTTCTGATTGGACAGAATTAAAATAGTACTTTTTATACAATTAGCATACATATTTCATGTGCACCGAATGATGGACGACAGAACCCCAAGGTCCTTACTGAACTCACAGCCGGGTGGCAAGAGAAAACTCGGTTGACCGAGGCTGCGTTGCTAGGATGGAGTTGTCAAGGACCTCGAAACAATGGAGCTCGAAATCGGACACTGGTTTAAGTCTGCATAAGTGAGATGGAGTTGTCTCGGAGTTCAGGATAGATACTTGCATAGGCTAAGGCCCATTTATTTTCAAGGATTGTATATTTAAAGTTAAGAACAAAAAAAAATCATATTTCATAATGTCAAAATGACGTCTAGTCCATTTCTCTAAATCTATGCACTCCTTAACAAGTGTCGTCTGACTCAAGAATTAGCTTTGATGATATCTCATATTATATTATGGTACTAACCCACATATCGCAGCCGCCCTAAGCTTTTATTAAACATTTAGGGACGTATGTACATGTGCACGTATATTGTACGAACATCAATACAGGTTTCACACGACATACAAATATACATGTTATGTTATCATCACCTCGCTACGTAGCTCCGTAGCTCGTTATTCAAGCCTTTAATTTAGTTACAACAGCTGTCATACAATTTTTATCCAACTTCTCGAAGGTGTTTTACGATGCGACGCGAACTTTTTTTGCAACTGCTCGAAACGAGTTTTCTGATACCAGACTGTAGTTAATCTAAGGTTTATTTAATGCACAACGACAAAATTCAAATTCAAATTCTCAATTGACTATTCTAATCTAAATTAACTAAACTAATTAACGCTATTGATTGCGCTCTGAATTGTACCTACCCTCTGTCAAAACATTAGCGCAACGAAGCTGCTCCTTTTGAATTGACTTACAGCAAAATGAGTTGTCAAAATCTCTTAATACCAAGTTTACTTTCAACGTAACCGTTATTCTCCTCATTTCACAATTGAAAACACCAAATTCCAGTATTATATATCACTATAAAATATTCTTGATTTTTCTTTCTCTTGAATCAATATTTGTTATTTCGTTTATGATTTTATTCGAATAAATGTTTTAAATACAGAGAATTATATTATGGCGTCATATACTGCCCTAAAAATGTATATAAATTTGGGAATTGTGACATCGTTAACGAAGCCATTAAATGGAATTTCATCTCTTTATAAAATTATTTTTATTTTTCATTAAATCTGTATCTTAAAATATCGCATTATAACGTATCCTATTTTTACACCTAATAATTACATTCGTGAGAATAACTTACATAAACTATAATTATCACTTACTTAGTACTACCAGTACACACCTACTAAGTTACAATATGAGTTACTGTTGAGCAATGGCTGATTACTTAATGTGAGTTTGTAAGTGGGTTACAATATACCAATAATTTCGTACCCTCAGCTAAACTAACCTCTTGGAAAAGGCACATATGACACAATGTATGAAAAAAGTAATGAACTCCATAGACGTTTTTAACTGTCCGTGGGGTTTACTGACAAAAGGGTTTGATTTATGTCAGTTGCTATACTGTAACAAATTGTTTTTTTATTACGTTTCAATTTTACTTTCATTTATTACTCTTAAATGTTCTGTTGTTTTTTTCTATACATATGTGTTAGTATGTGATGTAAATTTAATAGTTACCGCATTAGAGTAATCAGTAATGGTAGCACATGTTTTTTAATAAATAAATTTTACGTTAAGATCTTTGAAGCGTTTTGAAGTACTGTAGGTCCTATTTACGCTTTGATCATTTTTACGCTTCATTCCTTACTAAGCGTATTACTTACAATATTTTCCTATTTAATAACTTATCAAAGTTTACATCAATGATTCAGGTACGGGAGTATACTTAAGACCCGTGTCAAAGAGAATAGTTACGACCCACGCGTTTTTAGGTAACTTCCCTGATTTTAGCAACTTGACAGCTGCACATACATTGGCGCCACTGGTATATCCTACATATAAACCTTCTTTCTTTCCAATTAAATGCATGTATTCCTCAGCTTCTTCATCTGTGACTGTAATGGTATCATTCATGACTTCATATTTAAACAGATCTGGAACAACGCCATAACTCGATCCTTGAAGTGTATTGGATGCTTTGGTTATCGGCTTTCCTTTTATTGGTTCACAGCCGTCGGGTTCTACAACGTAGCATTGTATCTTAGGGTTCTGTTTCTTCAAAAATTTCGAAACACCCATAAAAGTACCCGACGTGCCAACAGCGGTCACAAAAGCATTCACTCTGCCCGCGGTTTGGTGCCAAATTTCCGGGCCAGTGCTGGTATAGTGAGCTTCGATGTTGTCTTCATTAAGGAATTGCTTTACGAAAAATGCTCCAGTTTCCTTTTCCATAGATATAGCTTTATCTTTAGCTGCCATAAGATCTGCATTTGTCACGTTGCCATATGTGCCTTCGACTTGTGGAACTCTAATGCATGTAGCGCCAAGAGCTTCCATATGGATTGCACGTTGTACGGTATTGCCTTTAGACATGGTTAGAGTCAAGGGATGTCCCAAAACTGAACAAGCCACTGCGAGGCCGCATCCTTGATTACCAGAAGTTGCTTCTATAACAAGGTCTCCAGGCTTAAGTTCTCCTCGTAATCGTGCCTTTTGTATCATATGGTACGAAGCTCGGTCTTTAATAGATCCACCTGGATTCATGAATTCGCACTTGGCTAAAAGACGTCCAGGACCTGTATAAAGACGATCCAAAGCAACCAATGGAGTGTTACCAATGAGTTCCAGAGCTGATGCTCGTATATCAGTTTGTTTTTCACACGCCTGACCCATTGCTTGTGTGTTTTATCACTTAGAATTGTTGAATTCCGATCGATGTGTATTCGCGAACTGCTGAAATACGTGATGACAAAGCTTATATACTAAAATTACTCGCACATTTATAGTATAATTGATGACCGTTATATACTATAAACGGTGCGTTGCAAGATTTAATCGGTTAGATAATTTTTATTATATCGATATAAAATTGATAAAATTGTAAGATTATTGATACCTTTATTAATCTTAATTAAAAAAAATTTAAAGTAACGTTAGCGTCACAATGATTTGTATAATATTTACCATGACTATTAAAAACTTAAACTCAGATTATTATCCAAATCCTAATCCGTTCCTTCAGAATATAAATGTTACATTTTCCATATAAAAAAAAGTTACAGAGACGCCACTGTTTTTAATACATAATTCTAACAGTTCAAATATTCATTATTTTATTAATACCTCTGTATAATTTATACGAAAATCCTACATCCATATATATATATATATATATATAAAAATGTAATTTACAAAAGATCACTTGTTAGTACATTTTGTATACTTTAGTGATACACTGATATCTTTTTTAAGATATCTGATATGAAAAATGGTTGAGTGTTGAGCACAGTTAGATTGTTTGGACGTTTATGTGCCTAAATTATGGATTTATTGTAATTTTAACACTGTGATCCGAAATAAAAATTAGACCTACATCTCTAACACCTGGATTGATTTGTAGCAGTACGTAGTGCGTAGAAGCAATTGGGCATAGAAGCAGAAATAATTGGGATATGAAGCAGTAATATTTCTGTGTTTCTTTCACTTTTTTATTCGTACTTTATAAAAAAGACAAGTACATTATAACGTCAGCTTACAAAGAAAACAATTACGCCATTATAAGCTTATTAATAACGGTAACACTTTAAATGACAAAATTCATGAATCAGCTGTCAAATGTATCAGACACAATGCCCCAAAAGTTGGCCGCTATTTATATTGGCTTGTTTAGGTACATAAACACTTATTTCATTAAAGAAAGTCAGAAACAAAAGTCCGTTAAAAACATAAATTGATTTTTAAAAAAATATTATAACCTACTCTTCAAGAAAAACGGACATCTAAGAAAATCTATGATATAAGTTTGATGTCATTTAGTCAATGAAATTTAATTGTCGGTATACTTATAATCGTATAAATTGAATTCTGGCAAGTTTTTTATAATTTTTTAATGAATTTTATAATTGGCTTTAAACACTCGGTCGGCAATTAAGATAAGTAGAGATTTTTACTTTTTTTAAATTAAATAAAGTTACAAATGTAAAATCCTAATAACCAATGTGACCTCTTGCCAAAATTAAAGCTTGCATCCTTCTGGGCATGATTCTCATCATGCTCTTCCTTCCTAATCTTCTACCACGACTCGTTTGCAGAACAGTATTGTTTTGTGGAGCAGGTTGCACTGATCTTATTTATCTCTTTAGGATATCCCAGACGTTCTCAATTGGATTGAGGCCAGTACTTCGAGCTGACCAATCTAAATAACAGATCGCAACTTGCAACGCCTCACCTACAACGATGTATGTAGAAAAAATATTATCTTATCTAAGGCGACTTTCACCAGTTTGTACGTGGAAAAAGTAAACCAAGATAAGATAAAAGTTATGCTTGTCTGTCATGATAAAAACATCGAAAATAACACGGTAACTACAAACAGGATTATAATTTTAAAATTATTGTAATTATACACGTAGAGTACGTTATATTACATTTAACACAAGTGAGCTTAGCGATTATATTTACGTCCCGGCCGTAGGTATTGTTCTAATCATTCCGAACGTTGGTGTGAATGGATTTACAATGTTATTAAATTTATTCATTCATTTTACCTCAATTTGTTTGTATGAAAAAAGGGTTTCTTAATTATTTACATTTTCCTTGTACTTTTACGTAAATATGTTTGTTGGCACCGAAATACTTAAAATATAAAAAATGCCATAACGTATTAAACACGTTGTGTGTTGACTGTGAGAAAAAGTATTTATTGATTCACTTCGTAACAAGATTTTCATACAAAATATATCTTTAATCGTATTACGTACTGATTCAGTTATCTTTCATCATCATATTTATCGATGTATGTATTTAAAGTTTTTGACCAACAAGAGAATTAAGTTCGGTGGCGGTTTTGTTGTATGGAGATATTTAAATAAAACACTTTGTTTGAAGCTGGGAAATCTTTAATGGTTTGAAATATGAGCTTAAAACTAACACAATATTAGGGGTAGAGGAGTTGCGATGCTAACAAAAACAAAATCTAATTAAAATCTAAATGACACTTATGTTATTGGACATTATCGGAAACGTTTTTTTTTATATACATGTGTCTTTACTACGACATCATGGAACATTACGATCTAGCCTAACTTAAGACTAATAAGTAATTTAAGTCTAACCCAATTTACTAAAAAGGATTGTTATCATAAGTAAGTGTCCAATAACGCTACTTATAGTCTCTATTAAAGGGAAGACACTCTGTTCTTGTGTTCAATATATTTTTGTTTTCATTCACTGATTAGCACTTAATAATAAAGTTCACTAACACTAGTTCACTAGTTCAAATGGTTTTATCCTTTTCAATCTTCTCACTTGGTCAGTGGTGTCAAGGAGTTGAATAGCCTCGACATTCACGTGATGGTGGAGCCTATGTTCGTGTGCTCCAGCAGTCTTTTTTATTAATGTGGTGACGTCCTCTACATTAAGGTCCCGATGGAGGTCGTAATTTCGAATGTACCAGGGAGCATTGACTATTCCCCTGAGCACTTTGTTTTGGAATCGTTGGATTACTTGGATATTACTATTACTGGTACAGCCCCACAGCTGGCAACCATAAGTCCATACAGGTGTCAGGACTTGTTTGTAGATCAATAATTTATTTTGTACTGATAACGTGGAATGCCTTCCGAGCAACCACTACAATTTAGAGTAACGGAGATCCAACTCTTCACGTTTCTTTTTAACATGGACCTTCCATCGGAGTTTGGTGTCTAGCGTCAAACCTAGGTACTTAGCTGAATTTTGGAACGGCACTTTGACGTTATCAATATATACTGGCAGGTAGTTTGATGTTTTGTTGGAAAAGTTTATGTGAACTGATTTAGTTTTATCCGCCATTTTTTGGTCCACAAGCCAACAATATTTATGGCTTTTTGTAATTTTACTACCGCTTCCTTTTCAGTAGCCTATCGGAAACGTGAATGTTAAAATACAATTAATAAGGTAAGTAAAGGGCTTCAAGTGTTCGATGGTTGGTTACATCTGGTTTACGCTACTAATTATTACCTAAAATATTTATATGTAACTTAACTAAAGATAGTTTACATAACTATAGTTATGAAATTTATAAGTAATGTGTGTCAACTAAGTACCTATGTCTAATTTCATTTTACTTTAATAAATAAAGCTGTCGCATTCCATACCTCGTTCATGCATTTAAACTTCGAGATTCACCTGAAATCAAAAAACCTAGGATTTCCTTCCTAAATCTACATTCCTTCACCATTTTTAATATCCACAGACAAAGAATTTTAAATTGTGTTTAAAGTGAAAAATTATTCCTTGGCAAACATCTTTAACTGATTTATAGTACATAATTTGAAACTGTTTTCAAACATAAATCATAATTTAGAAAACGTGGTTCGAACAAATGCTTACAAAATTGTATCTGCACTTCTAATGGTGGGACGTGATCAAAAAGCCAATTTTCCTGGCAATTCATAGAATTTTAGTTCGTAAAAGTTTAGTTTTTCTTTTATTCAAGTAACCTAAGATAAGGATTCCAAAAACTTAATTTTGGTGTAGATTTAGGTTGTTAACCGAAATTTTATAATTTACTTTTAACTGTCTGTAATCGGTTTTTAAGGGATGTATGTATTGTAATATATTCTTTATCCCCCCAGAAACCAGGACACCTTACTAACATCAATTGCCTAGCTTGGCCAAAAACTTTGAGCATGTCAAATTTTACATTTCAATATAAATGTTAAAATATGTTGTTAAAATAAATAAATATATAAAAATCCGGCCAGTTTTAGAAATTCAATTATGACTGAACGTATTTTAAGTTAATTAACCTGAAAATTTCATAATATTTTTCTGAAACACTCCATTCGAGAGGGGTTGGAATGAAAATGAGTTCAAAAGAGGTCTAAGTTCCCATTATGAAGCCACAATTCCGTGAGTATCAGATAATTGAGAGCCCTCAAGTTTGCCGGAGTCTAATAAGCTTTGTTTGAAAATTACTCAGAACCTATATTTTATTTCAAAAACTTCGCTCGTCCATGAAAAATACGATAGGTTGACTTTCATTAAATAAGTAACACATAATAAATTAAGTAAAACCACACTTATAGACAAGACAAGTGACGCTACAGTATTGTTTGATAGCTTTGCTGTACGCTTCTGTCTGGCATTGCGTGTTAGACGTATTAGTTTTCTTAATATTTTTATTCACCGTTATTAAAATCGTACTTCCAAAATACTTATGAACATCAGAAATCAAAAAAGGAATGCAAATAAAAATTAACTTTGAACTGATTTTTAAATAAATGTGTAAGCAATGATCATGGTCTTACTACGGTTGAAATATATTATAAAATCCAATAATAATTTCTTAGTTCTTAACGTTTTAAATACCAAGTCGTTATATATTATGTAAAAAAATTATATCAGCGATGTCTTTATTTTTGTATTTCACAAGTATATATTTTTTTTTAAATTTTAAACCATTAACCGTATATTAGAATAAAATATGTCTATGTTAGACGTAACTTTAAATCGTTTTAGAACAATCTTATTTTATTCGAGCCATAAATCGATGGATAGCCGTAAAATAACTATGTCTTTTACCAATGTTAAGCAATCAAAATGCTAGATATATTAAGACTCAATAAACCAAATAATATAGAAATAATTTCCTTCGGCAAACGGAAATAAGAAATCCATTAGTTTCCCAATCTTTTCGAATTCGGTTCACAAACAGTTAGTCCGTTTCTTGATAAAACTTCCTTTTTCCCCTTTTTATCAATTTTCCGAGAGTTGTAATTAAGTGATAAAAACTCTATTTATTTATCAGCCCTTGTTGACTGCTTTGATACAGTTTCGCAATTGGGCCAAAGCATCTCGGATCAGGTTAAATTCCATGTTGAGTTTCAAATTATAATATATATTTAATACGCTCACTTACCGAATGATGAATAGTGATTTCTTTAATAATTACTAAACCTGTTTTTTTTTATGTTATACTTCTTCGTTATGGTATACTTCAAAGGAGAAATGTACGGTCAACAAAGGTAATTAGTAATTTTGCCAAAGCAACACCAAGTGGTCTGCCAAGCCTGGGCCAGTTTTTATAAAACACCTAGACAGGACGTAGAGGTTATACAGCTTGCCAGCTGGTGGACTGTGTAAATGTAATAAATGTCAAGAGATATTTTAGATAACTAAATATATGAGAGGGTGAGACCTAAGAACCTAACGACCCTACGGATCCCTAAGCCTTATATAATATAAATTTTTACTTTTTACTTTCTATTTTTAATGTATCATCTTTTTAGTGTAGTGTGTTTTTTTTTGTTCCTGTTTGGTTTTGTCTTAATAACTGTGTATAACATGTATTTTTGCACTACTTGCCTATCTTATGTAATTTAATACATTTTTTTTACTTTACTGAAAGAGATCGCTCGAAAGCGATAAGGCCGCCAGTTGCCCTTCTTTTGATTTAATTATGTTCAATTTTTTTATATCGTAGTGTAACGAAGTGTTAATAAATAAATATTAAGCCGGAAACACATTACTAAAACGTGACCCGACGCAACGTGTCGACACCCAAAGACAACGTTACTCTTGTGAGCGGTCATCATGCACCTTCAGCTGATAAAATTTGGAACAGCGACGTGAGCCGTGTCAGTTTGGTCACTTTTCAAGTTAAATCTGATGCCTCCACAAAGTCTGATGGTACATCTCCATCGCCTCGTGTACGATCCTGGATCATCACTCGCATTCGTTGACCCATCTGTTTTGTTGGCATAGCATCTTGTGTGTCGCTGTCTTAATAATATATATTTTTTACATTAAATACATTACTGTAGAAATAGTTTATTATTTATGAGCATTTTTAACATATTAAGTCGACTCAGAAGTTGTTAGGAAAAAATCAAAGATATATACGTGGGTATAACAATATCGATTTACGTCATTATAATTCAGAATCTTGTTTCTGCAAAAATTCATTTCGAGACTTTCAGAGATTTCAAAAAATTTAATAAATATGGCGTCAAAGAATTACCTTTTAATTTATATTATAAGATATTTTTAATTCACTCGAAGATTTCTTCCTATTTCAATATTGGCTGAGTAATTAACAAGGGGATTATTTAGGTTTTATGTTTTCAAACATTGTGCAAAGATTCAAATAAAATAAAATTTTCCAGGTATTTTCAACCAATCCTTGGATGTTTTTAAAATACGATCGGCCTTATTATAATTATTAATGAAACTGATGCTGATGAATAAAGGCCCCTTGAGTTTGAATATCAAATATAGACCTCAGGTTTAAATTTAGAGCTAAGCGCGGACTCTCGCAATTCAATAACGTGATAGACATACGAGATTCTGGAGTTTGTGCCTTGCCCATAGTTAGCCCAAGGATGAAACTCGTTACTTACTTACTACCTAACTTAATAGACACAAATATTGACACTGATTTTTTTAGAAACGTTCGCAAATTTTAGGATAACTACATTATGATCAGTGGGTACAATAAACATTCTTAACGCAATATATAAAGAGTAATAAACACAAGGTATTCACAAAATGCTGATAAGGTCTGCCACCTTCATCAAGGTACGACCTGCTTCAAATAACTTTACAGAGATACCTAATAACAATATTAGTAGCGTTAAGATTACATAAAAAAAATTAGCAATAATAAATATGTGTTATTACAGCCATTGACCTACAAAAGGCTTCGTTGATCTAGAAGAATGTGTCGCGATTTTGTATTTCAAGCTTCAGTTGGCTCATACACGCGCGATTAAGTGAATCCGGGGGAATGGCTTGTTGATAACTTGTATGTATTTTATTACTTTTACAAGGTGTA
Source organism: Pieris brassicae (assembly GCF_905147105.1). Taxonomy (NCBI): domain Eukaryota; kingdom Metazoa; phylum Arthropoda; class Insecta; order Lepidoptera; family Pieridae; genus Pieris; species Pieris brassicae. Next base: position 6,093,469 of record NC_059669.1, read on the forward strand.
TGTGGTAATCCGATTTATACCTATCGATAATTGACCTAGAATTCTACAAACGTAGTAAATGTTACGAGATATATTGTTGCTACGTTGCCCACGAGCATCTTGTGAAAATAAGGTTCCTTCTTCTTAATTCTAAAATATTAGAATTGCATATCTTTAGATTATTTAGATATTATTAAAGGAGATTGTCTCGGCATTTTAACAAAAACCACTACCTAACTGAGAGTCCCAATTTTAAAGCAGTAACATTTAATTAATATTAAATAACAATACTTTAGACAATGGAAGAAGATTGAAGATTGATTGAAGATTACAAAAGAAAGAAACAATTCTAGGTACAACAAAAACCTTACTACGAATAAAATTATAATAAAAATAAGATAATTATAATTCTTATGAATACGATAAAAAAGGAATCAAGTTGTAACTGAATAGTGAGAATGCAATAAGACAGAGTAATAAGTATGAGTGCGTTAAAACATTAGGACTACGTATATTGAAATTGATTTGGTTTCAATCTGTGAATGATGTCATAAATATTAAAGTTGTCGCATTGTTAAATAGTATCGATTCCGGCATGTGTTACATCAATCATTGACCTGATGCGTGGTCTGATAAAGACCCTGCAAGTACATATCTTTTTATATTGATTTTACAAAGATGAGAGCATCACTCTCCTTTACATTTGTTAGTGTAGACGTGCAATATGAAATTTACATACATTGAATATAAAGTGGCATTGAACGGATCGAGCTGTTTAAAATGATGCCTCGGGTGTATGGAATCGATGTTATGAAAGATTATTAAAAATGCACTGAGGTTTGCAGAAATTTAAAGTCACGTTAGATTGAAAGTAACATGAAAGTTATAAGTTAAAATGAACAAAAATTTAGTATAACTAGAAAAAAATATTGCACGCCTCCTAATAATACATTTAACAGGTTTGGTTTGGAAAGAAGATACTGTAATATTTAGAAAGTTCTTGGAAACTGCCAAAGGATCGCTGAGTACTAACTGTGCATATTTATGGCGAAATATATCAGAAAATTTTATATATATGTATTAAAGAAAAACATTATGTTACATAACTAAGATAATCAATAGACGTATGAATGTGTGTATCTCTCAGATAGACTATATAATATGCAGGTTGCAAATCAATTGAATAGAGCACTGTAATTTCTAAGTGATCCTGACGTTTTCATATGTATTTTTTAATATATTTCTTCCAATGCTGTTATCCGCAACCTTGGGATTGAAACTACAAAAATTCAAAATCAGCTATCACTACGCAATCGCTATAATTATCTAAGCATTACAGAGTACCGGTGTAGAGATTTATATCAAGAATTTAAACATAGTAGGTATGTGTATCAAACGAACTTCCATATCAGATTCGAATGCATTTTTCTTTAAAGAACAGGTTGCAAAGGAGCAAGAAACTCATCTGATGTTAAGTGCTTATGGACAATCTTAATGCCGGAGGGCTCGCGAGTGCGGCCTTTTAAGAATTGGTACGCTCTTTTCTTGAAAGACCCTAAGACGTATTGGTTCGGAAATACCTCGACAGCAGCTGATTCCACGGAGCGGAGATGCTCACAAGAAATGCTTTAAAAAACTTGAAGGAATGACAGACATCGAGGTGATTAGGGTGGAATTTCATATTCTGCCGCGCTATTCGAATATATAAGTGCATGTTTAAATCTTCTTTGAAAACGATTTATAATCTTCTTTACTGAAAGGACTAGGAACAAATAGAACATTCCAAATGTAAAAGTTTCAAAGACTTTTACTTCAAAAATATTGAAGCAGAAAACGTTTTAGTAGCCCCTTTGTGTTTCAGTATCGTATTTTTAGCTAAGGAAAGCGGTTATCCTCAAAATGATGTAATAAGTCTTAAATGAAAATTTTTTCGGCTTATATAGAGCCAGAGATTTAATATCTAAATATTGTAACAGAAACTTTTATCCAGTCCAGTTAGATCCATACCAATTTAATGTGATGTAATTTAAATTATTTACGTTATAAATTATTCTAAAAATGCAAGTAAAGTTAACATCGATCTTACTTAACCCACAACCCCATACATAAAGATAACCATAAGGTAACCCGAAGACCCGAGTTCGATTCTGAATACGTAATATTTGTATTTATTTAAAAGCTATGGAAAGCAAAGCACCAATTTATTCGTCTTTTAACTTGAAAATGAATCTTACCGTTTCCGATTTTATTATAATAAATGCCAATGTATGCGTCACTCGTATAACACGTATCTTTATTATCAAATGACTCGCGTTTTTAAAATCTTTTATACGTATTAAAGGGAACACGGTTCATGAAGGTATTTAATAATTATAACGATATCTATTGTCTGCAATAAGTACGATTTAGACTACGATCCTTTGTCTGACAAATTAGTAAGATTGTGATAAATTTATTTATTAATTCTAATCTAAATATGTTACTATTTAATATAGTTTTTATACCAATTTATGTTAATTTTATAATATTGTATTCATTTAAAATTTGATGTTATGTTTTCTATTTGATGTTAAGCAATTTTTGGCAGAGATTTTTTTATATTTTCACGACGAAGTTCCCTTAATAACCTGTTAGTACCATACCGTTAGGTTATAATGAAATGTCACACTGACGAAGGTGTGATTCGATATATGAAATTGTCAGGCGTATTTGAAACAGATTAAATAAAAATTCCTCGTTAGGTATCTGATTGATAAGGTATTACGATAATATACGATACAAATTTATTGTCATAAATTAAACGATAAGGTATGTTAAGTTATTATAATATTGTTAGACTATAATCTGTTATTCTAAATACCCAGTGTAAATGAAACACTCTCTGCACATATAATTATATTTGTCGCTAATATACTTTAGAGCACAGTTTTGTATACACTTCCTATTAATCTTCCTTAAGACACAATCATGTACAGATTTTTTTATTCCAGTTAATGTTTATTTTGTGTATTGTAATGTATTTAAACAATATTGTTCAACTGTAGTACAGTTACACATAAAGTTATTTGTAATGAAATTTTTGCTTTCATGGTATTTTACTGGGATCGATAACCGATCGTATAGCATAATGCCGCCCTTAACAATAAGTTACTTGAACATTTCGTTAGTAAATGTAAATTGGTATAACCAATAATTTGATGTGATGTATGATTTTAAATATATTTTACCAAAAATTATTTGATCATCAGATCTTTATAACATATAGATATTATTCTTATCACACGTTTATCTATATAATATGTGCTTTCCGCATTGTGAATTTTAGTTAATTATTATGTAATACAAATTGTTCTACTTGGACTAATTTAATTTTTAATATTTATAAACATAGGTTTTTATCTATATTTATTGAAATTCTGAGCTTTTATGCACTAGCGAAAGGTGAAAATCATCGTTGGTAAGGCATTAGAAACAAAATATAAGAGTATTATTATCAGTATATTTCATAGATCTATATAATTAAACTACATGAATACCTTATGGAAATTGTCTCCCAAAGCGATCTAAATTATACACTAGAATTTTTATAATCTTATTTTAATAAACAAAAATATAATTTAGGTACATTATTAAAAAGGTCCAAAGGTTTCAAAAGTAAGGTACATGAATAAAAATTATTGCGTTCCAATTTCTATGGCGATTAATTTAATGACAGCTTTAATAGTTCTAGGCGTAATGTTCACAAAAGTTTTTCAGACTGCTTGGCCAATACATAAAATTACAATAAATGTACGTAACGACGTCTATTACTCATTAATAACTACAAATTACAATAAAAGAATAACAATCTTGGAAAGTAGTATAAATAATATACTCTTTGTATTAGGGACTATTTCTAAAGTGTAAAGACTTACCAGTGTCCACATAAGGAATATTAAATACGTTAAATTAATTTTTACATTCCTGTAACGGTATCTCTCTCACTAACTCGGATAGAGAGCTGTATGACACGGCCATATATTATATTTATTTATTTACACTTTGTTACCATAATATACAATATCATACATATAAATAAAACAAAAAAAAGCGGGTTACATAAGTTATTATTAGGCAACAGGCGGCCTTATCTCTAACAAGCGTTGTCTTCCAGGCAACCCTTATTGTTCCATACAATAAAAAAAGAAACACCTACAGAGGGTCAAGTGCATAATTAATTAACAAAAACACTCAAAATAACATGTAACTATAACTAAAATTAAATAAAGTAAAATCTAAAGAAAAAATATAAATAACAATATGTATAAATAAAAATGTTAAAGCTGATCCAAAGGTTAATTGAGTCACAATTAATATATATTATATAAGTAGTATCTAATTACGCGGCAGAAGAAAATTATCAAAAAGAAGATTTTTAAATAAATTTAAAGTCTGAGCTCGTCTGATATCAATTGGTAAGGGATTCCATAGCAGGATATTATATAGTAATAATAATAATCTGATACTCCTACTATAATTATGCAGTAATAGAAGTAACCCTTATAAACCCTTTAACTTGTATTGGATAATTTTATTTTTGAGAATTGTTAGGTACTCTTAGATTTCTTGAACTGAGACTCGAGGTTATATTTGTTAAATTAATATCAATACTTGCTCTGTATAATTGATAACAAGTAAAAAATTGTACTGTAACAATTAAAAATTAAGAACTTTCGTCCATGTAACAAGCAACAAAGATGCAAGGAATGAAGAAGGTATCAAATAGACACTTCTTGCTTGTGTCTTTTTCCTTCCGTGGAACATAATTGTTTAGATTATAAGCTTATCCAAAACGCAAACGCCACTAAGAATCAATAAATGAAGCTATAACTATGTACGGGCACTGGTCATCCTGGACGAGTTGTACAAGGGACCGAGCTCGTAACAGTTAATAATTTTATTTATTTAAAGAGAGGCAATAAGATATTTTTGTGTAACTCTACCACCAGGCTAAAAGTATAGACAGACTTTATGGTGTTAAATCTCACGAACATCGCGAAACCGGCTATGTCTACGCTAACAAAGTATACACTTTTACATAACGCCTATCAAAATAATTATCGTTATTAGTTTGATAGATGTTTCGTAGAAAATGCGTTCCTCACCGTTCTTCTTACAAAATAAGACCATTTTCACTACACTACCAACATTATCACTTAAGAAAGTAATAATTTTTAGGTTAAACAATTGTTTTGAAAAGACGAGAAATTGAACATAAAAGGACAAAACAAATGAATGCCAGATGTTACTGCTACTTTCATATACATTAATACATTTGCCTTTAAATTCTCAAAGACTTCATAAATTATTTAGAGAATACGTCGAATCATGATAACAATGTTACTTTCTCTCATTTTATTTCTCAAGTACGTCGTATCAATTTGCTCAGCATTAAGCATGAGGCCAAGCTCATACCGAGTCCATTACTATTATACCCGCCTCATTTGCTGCAGCAAGATCCTAATGAATAAAGCTAGAAAGCGGAGTTAACGCTGTTATCGTGTTAGGGCTGCACTCGGAAATTAATTGAAATTAAATGATTTCATGTGGTTTGGTTACAATTTTAAGCTCTAACTAGCTAAAAAAATGATAGTGCAGCGTTCAACATGGGCAATGTTTAACCTGAGATTTTGCGCAAGAATCAAAATAGCCTTGTCTATTACTCAAACCAAGAAAGATTTCTGTTTGCACGTAAACGACAATCTAGACATTTATAAATAATAGATAAAATCTCCCCAAAAATAAATACACCACGAATAAATAGCAAATAAAAATGTCATAAATGTAATTTGCAAGACTAGAACTTTTGTAATTTCTGTTACGGCCTACCGCTTAAGTAATTGATATTGTATTGGAACTGTACCAATATTGAAGTTGTGGGGATATAAATTTGAAGTAGGCTAGACTATGCTTACGGTGAGTTTTGTCGTTAATAATGTATGTGTATACCTGTGGAACTAACCGTTTTTTTCAAATAACTATAAAGGAGAGGCATCGGAGCACCTTGTTCGTGATGGCGTCCAGACCTGGCGGTTTCGGTCTCCGCGGTTCTCATTGCCAGGACACTGATGTCGTAGGTACAAGTCGCCACACCCTTCTCGGTCGAAATTTTGCAGCGACCTTGATCTGAATGTGGTTTGTGGCCGAAGAGAACGCGTCTAACACGTTAAGGGACGAGACGAGATAGTCGCCGATGTTGGAGAGGTCGGCACCTCTGACTGGGCTTGAGGGCCTCGTCAAGCTTTCGCAAATCGATCCCGAACCTGAATTTGTTTCCGAACCGAACACAAATTTCGTGACATTTCGTGTATTTGGGCCGCGACCGAACCCGAGTCGACTACAGAATCATACAGCAGTCATAGGACTGTCATAATAATTACTGTATTTAAGCTTCAAAGGTTTAAAATTATGATAAATTACTTTAAATAACAATAATGACCATGGAGTCACTATTATTATCAACCATTGAATAGTCGTTAATTCATAAATCTAGCAATATTGACAAATCAAATAAACCACAACTATTACCGATTTGACCGGGGTTCCTGTTGATTCATAAATAAATAATGTATAAATATATTACTAACATAATCTAAGCTAACATACTAACAAAAATCAATATTTTTGTTTACTGTAATACAAACTACCAACTATTGTAAAACAGGAAATAAAAAGGCTTTTTATTAATATTACCGATTTATAAACTGTTTATACTTTGATGTCAATTTAAAAGCTCTGTGACATATAATGACAATGACTGCTGACATTGTTTCGATATTTATTTTTACTGCCAATAACACATTACACATTAACGTAGAAAGATAGTTCGTGTTAAACTAAACTTAATGTAAATGCGTAGGAGAAATTTCAAAATAAATTAAATTCCATCTCAATTATGTACGATAATTTAATACAGAGCCTACTCTCTAAGTTATAATAGAAATATCATTCCAATTATGAAATACAATACAAGCCAAAGATAAGAAAACTTTTAAATAAGTCAGCACTAATGATCTACGTCCTAACGAAAAGTAATAATATTTTTACTTTTGATGTCTTTGTTTATTTTTTCTGGCGTGTAGTTTCCCAACCTTTTACTTGTAACTGGCATAAAGTCAAAACTATTACCATAATATAAAAAAAAGTAACAATAAAAACTCCTTCGTAATACAAATTCCTGAAACTCATTTCCAATTCTTAAGCTGCATAGTAATGAACCATTACACGTAAAAGTGATCTTATAATTTAATATTTTGAAGAAGCAAGTTCCAGTAGACGTGAATACCTAAAAGGTAAATGTAATCATACAAATTCTATTAACCAAACTACAAATATAAAAATGCACAGGTTACATAAAGTAAATAAATAACGATATATGTCATAAATAATGTTCTGTGCACATTATTTCGTACTAATTATAACTTAACATAACCAGTTGTCAGAAGAAATATCTAACTGTCAGTTAGATGCAGATTTATATGAAAATGAAAAGTTCAGTTGTATAAACTAAACGTACCAACGAACCATGGACACTTATGTAATGTCTAATAAATATTGATAACTACAATAGCTGCTTTAGCTGCAGAGAACTGCAATATTCATTTCGAATATTAACAGTTCTCAATAACCAGTAACTAATTAACCATCTGAATGAGAGAAGTTTCCAACTTCGATTTCTGATTAGTAGTTGAGATTTGTTGAATTGAAACACTATTTACTTCCTAATTAAGCGTAAAACCGTAACTACCTCCGTTGTATTATTTGCGGTTTTCTCAAGAATTTGAAATCAAAGCGATCTTATCTTAAATCAAATGCAAGCTAAATTTCTTGCAAATAAATAAATTCTCTTAAGATGATTTCCCGCGTATCATATTTTAGCCACAGCATAAAAGCAAAATATATTTTTTATGTTATTCATCCCCTATCATAATACGCGTTCCCGCACTTTCTATGATTTTCTTCTATCTTAGGACCTTTTTTGCAATATATTAATTGAAAATATAGCCATATATTGTAATGCAATTAAACTACTTCTAACAATAATAATGGTATTGCTTTCAAAATTCAATTCATATATTTAATGAAAACGAAAAGCAATTAGTGAAACAACATAGGATTTGATGGTGTAATTTGCTACCCTTCCCATAAAACGAAATATAAAAGAAATACTGTAAAAGTTAAGGATGTTTACACTGTAAATCTTGAAATTCAAATACTTTTGAATTGGCGGGCCTATGTGCCTGACGAGATCATCATTATTATATTATTAATATATATTATAAAATTTAATTTCACCTTCGTTTCGCTGTGGTTTTTATTTAATGTTACATTAAATGCATTAAGGCATTTACTTAAAATCATTTTGATTGCCAATTTTACTTATTTAATTACGCCCTCAATCATATATTATTATTTAAGTAAGTGTTAGTGGGTATTGTGAACGGTTTTAAAGCAAACAAGCAACAAGCAAAGTAAACGTAGGCAAAGTCAATAGTCATAGTAATCTCTGTTGTGTCTTTCTCATTGTTCTACGACTAAATTTTTGGCTTTTTTCGTATATAAGCGAGCTTATAGTAAAGGGTGTATCGAGGTATGCAAACAGGGCTTCGTATTTATTGAAAAATAGATTGTGTATTAAAGGCCACCGAACCGTTATTTGTACATTGTAACTTTGTTAAAATAACTACTATTTAATAAATCGCCGAATTTACTGTAAATATTTTATGTAAACTAAGGTTTGAAATTTATAGTTAAGTAAGGTTTTAAACAGGTTAATTTTATTAAAAGTTTATACATACATATACAAGCTTCATAGAAATTTATTATAATTATAGTAATCTACAATGGTCTATACCCAGCCTTATTATATCGGCAACTTATGCAAATAGCCCGGGGTCCCATCACTTCCTCAGAACCCATTTTATTCGGCTGTTCTTTCCTATTTCGATTTTCATACGTCCTAATTGACAATCATTCATATTTATCGAACAAATTAAAAGTTTTATATCTATAGACTCTAAGTGATATCTTTATAGACTTATGCACTACCAAAGTCTATACGTATAATATTCTTTAGCCTGTATTATAACACTAATATGTTCTATATTTGAATATGAAATGGACGTATGATGTGTGCCAAAGTATGCAAGTAATATTACAACTCTATCTTTGGTACGTACGTATCTTAAGCAGGTAGTTTTCAAATTATTTCAATCGAAACTTATCTTGATCAATGATTATTGAATACATTTTGTATTAATTTTTATCTAATTTATCTTATCAATCATTCTGTTTCCGGCTACTTTAAATGTCTGGTCTTTTATGTGTGACATCTAAAAAACCCTTATAAAAAAGGCATAAATAGGTTTTTGTTGTTTTTAACTAAAACATAAAACAACTATATATTAAATAACATACATACATTTCTATTATAAGGAATATCACGTTATGCAAAAAAAAAATACTCATGTCAGTTGGTTTATGCCATAGATTTACCACAGAGCCGCCAGTTTAAAATTTCAGACGATACAATTATTGTTTCAAATAGATATAGAACTATACAAATAAAATAAATGAATAGATTAATGTGTATACCTAAGCTTTTAATAAGGACACGTGCTATAATAATTTTATTCGTATCATGAAATTGCCAATTAGGACAGCGTACGACGTAATAAATAATTCAACACACAAAAAAGCTTATAAATCCTCTCGCGTAACTTATTATGTCTTATAAGACAAGTGAATTGAAATTGTAAGGCTGTTTACTAACAACAAGCTTTACGCTAATGCTTTTGTCCGAAAAATTTATTAAATATAGCTTTATATTTCCATTGAATAAGAGCCATACAGTGAAGAAATTTGACCGTTTATGCGGATGTTTTGTATTTTAATATTATATAGCATATGCTAAGCTCAACTTCTAAACTCATTACATATAATGTGGGTATGTTTATACAATTATTATGTGTATATTTCAATAATTTTTTCTTTGCGTCTGTGACATATATTCCTTGACTACTTTTTTCCTTATCATCCTATTTTACCTCCTTCTTTATCCTACTATCCAATGGTAATTTTGGTCCTAGAATGAGAAATTGCATTTTCCTAAATTCCTACAAAATTTAAGAAAGTTCAATCGTCCTAGCGTCTTTACTCTTAAATCCATTACATATAGAAGTCATAGTCCCGCCAGTCATAGTCAACTTTCCTGTGTGAATCTTACCCCTAAATTTATCTACGCTTTCCCTTGGAACGAGGTCCCGCAATAGCTAGTGTAAATAAATCGATGTATGGGTTGCTTACTATAACAAAACTAATATACGTGTTACAATATTGACTATTTGAAATCTCAATTTAGGTTAATATTAGTTTTCGGTTTTCGTGTTGACGAGTTTGTTACCTTTGATGTATTAATGCGTACTTAATGTGTGCCGTGTTCAACAATAAAAGTTATAAACTGAGTCAAACGTTAGTAGTAGTCTCATATTTCTATCTTTTGTTTAGTTTGACATCACCTGAAGAGGAAATAAGGCGATATAAGGCTGTTGTGCTTTCGTTCCCGGTCAAGAAACACGTTGTGACACCATGACGTCTTAAGCCCAAAAATTTACGACTTCTATCAGGCAATGAACGCTGATCTAGGTGATCCTATAAAATAAAATGATCAATGAAATAAAAACGAAAATCTGAGGCTGATACCCTATAAAGTGTAATGCCACTGATATTTATTATTAAGTTAATACTATTCAACTAGTTACATAAAAACGAATTTACTTATCAAACAAAGTATTATGTAAGAACTTTCCCAAAGTTATTCATGGAAAAAATTACATTAACATGAAAATAAAACGATTCTTGCATAAACTGCCTTTAATTAAATTTTATAAAAATTAAAAATGATATTTTAATGAGGAAAATAACTGTTGTTGTCTTATTTTTAAAATTATTGCAAATCAAAGCTGTATAAGTGGTTGTTGTTCATTGTTGTTCATTTCCAAGTTAAATTCTTTTTGTAAAATTGTGTTATGCTATTACTGATAAGTATATAGGAGGATTGTACCATAAGCGCCAATTATTAAGAGTACGTATATAATCGATCATGATAACTAATTAGATTTTAAAAAAGAAATGAATTTGTAATGAGTGATCGTAAAAGCGCTGTTATAGCTCAAAATAAGTCTATCTAACTTGTTTTACCACAATTTCTCCAAAGTTCATTCAAAGTTCAAGTAAATGTATTTATATATACAGATGAATAGATTCCCTGGAATACATCGCTCAAACGCGATTGGGCGCCCCTTGCTCCCCTTATTAATTAATTAATATAATCTGTATTGATTTTTGCAGTAATGTGTTAAATAAATAAATAATTTATAAAGCATGAAATCGGTTTGAATCTTTATTTTTGATGGGATTTTATTCCGTGTTTAGAATGTTGCCGTACCGGCCTGTCACACTTCAAAGGCGGGAAGCTCACAAGCGCGTGACTGAATTCGTAATTAAATAAATTATTTTAAATTAAAGTATTATAATTAATGGTGTCCAAGAGAAGGCAAAATGAAGAGTCTACTAAAAAGATAGGCAGATGGTATGCCTGCCGAAGAATAGTACAGAGTGATCTAAATTAGGGAGGGCCTTTGTCAGAAGACAACCTAAACAAAAAAATATTAACAATTATTTTATTATAACTTATATATTTATGAAATTATAGTAGCCATAATTTAATTAATATAATTAATAATTTTGTAATTACTCACGCAGGTTAGATTAATTTGATCGTGTCATTGTAAATTATAAACATAATATTGTATACAATAAAGAGGACTCCAAGGATTTGCTTTGCGTGAGTAAAGGAATTCTTTTTCAAAAACGACTATACCAAACAAAGGACACAAAGAAACAAAGCAACTATATTAAACGCCATTCGTTACATAGAGGCACAGATTAGATTAATGGTAGTTGTAAGAAATTTAGAGTATCTAATCCCCTACAATTCCCTACAAACAAATGAAACCTTGAGCATATGTGCTCAGAGCAATACATATACTTAATTGTTGGCAAACAGCGTGGATTATTTTTGATGCTTCCCAAACTTCCGCCGACTAGTGTGTACTTTAGTGTTACTCATTATATTATCATTATCCGTAAAATATATAAAATATATACAAATAATGTTTAAAAATGGAACTCTACATTAACGTATTTATTATAAAAAACGAAATCACATTGTAATAGTAACTTTGAGATGAAGATTCAGATAAATATACAAAAGAAATTGCTTTGATGGTTGGGCCATATAGTAAGGATGTATGAGAAGCGGTTTATGAGTAGCAGATACAAGGCAACTGTGGATGAATCGGGTGGGGTAGGCCTTGTCACTACACTTTGATACAGTCACCGACATTAATAATATCTATCTATCTAAGATCTAGCGTCTTGCCAAATGATAAATTGTTGTAAATCCATAAAATTAAATTATACTTAAAGTTATATTAAACAAAACATGGAATTAAACCTTGGTTTGATTCCATGGTTTCTGTAATCTACAGAAAACTTTATTACTTAAAAATTATCTACTTAAAATTACATGATCTTGTGTACCAACTAAGTTAATGTTTTCATTTACAACGCCGACAATATTTGATTACAACATATTAATAATTTATGTCTCAATTTCATATTATCAAGCGGCAGGTAACACTACGATCATTCAGATTTTAGTTAAAATAATAGTTTTGTAAATAGAACACAATAGTTTTCATTGGTTATCTTGAATTGAATCTTCGCTGTCTAAGCGCAGCCCTTTTCGCTTCGCTTCGTTAACTGAAAACGACGTACTAACCCAATTACTCTGCGCCAATGGTAAAAATAACAGATCCCGACAAATTAGTTACCCTAATTACAGTAACTTAATCTTATAACATCCAGGTTTCTTATTTGCTCTAATATTTTTATTTATTTATACATGGCTACATGCTACTGATATACCTCTTAAGCCATTTCTCTCACAATTATTTCCTTGTATCATTGTCAGTATGTTTATCAATGAACTTAATAAATGCTGTTTTATAAAGTGCTATCTCTATATAGTCATCATAGATACCAACAAATCTTTGAGACGATTTATAGTAATCATAATAATTATTTTAGATTAGAATACACTTAAACTATATGTTACGCATTTAATATTTAATATCTATAAGAAATAAGTATATATATAATAATAAGAATATCTGAATTTATTTTTACGAGATTAATTACGTAACGAAGTATGAATGTTCTGTTGTTTTTGTACATCAAAACTTCTACAATATAAGGTAACTTAAACACATCTTATCAGTTTTATCTAATAGTACATTTTACCATCCCCTGCTTATATTGACGTTTCAAGCCTTTGCCTCATTATGTCAACATACCCATGCAATGGAGTTCCGTAGATATATTAGTTTAGATAGAGTAAGGCGCCGCGCTGTCGGGTGAATGCTATAGAAAGCTGAAAGTGGTACCATTACACCAACAAATATAACGAAAAGATATGCGGGGAAGTTCTTTCGTTTTCCAAAAGACAAACAAATTAATTATATTATATAACTTACTAAACATTATATTCATAGACTTACCATTGTAGCCATGCATAATAGCACCTAGGTACCACGTAACAGATTTTTTATCTAAATTGCTCACGTTTGCCTATGAATACAAACAAGATTGATTTGCGCATTTAGAACGTAAATTTTCTTGGTTTATGTTATGTGACGCTTATGTTTTACTTTTTTTATATAACTGGGGGCAAACGGGTAGGAGGCTTAACTGATTTTAAGTGCTCTTTATGCCAGGTGGCTCTCATATGTGTTGCCGGCCTTTGTCTAGGTACTTAAACTGTTTGTTAGTTAGAAATATCAATATAGCATTTTTATAGAATTATACCAAAATTTTACGAATTCTTGTAATAAATTGTCATTGTAACACAACTCTTAAATAAAGAAGCCAATTTATTCATATAATAAGTATTGGAAACACGGCTGCAAATTTAATTAATTGTTAGTAAATCAATACGTTTAATGGTAGCAATTGATTTACATTTTAATTAGATTCACGAACACGTGAACATCAAACAATGTAGACAATCAAGCTGCTATTGATGAGCTGGAAAATACATTTATCAAATATCAGAAATCCGATGCTTTTAGGTAGCGAAACCACTACTGAAGAGGTACGTAGAAAAAAATTGTTTACGAATGAGATTTTTTTACAACTAAGCAACCTTTTTACGGTTACGGAGTACGGTGGCTCTAAACGCCATGATAATTTGGATGGACACAATCCGTACGCAGTAAAGAATTTTCGATAAAAAGAAAACGAGTACGGTAGTAATACGCAGGGAATCGTCATACATTGCATGAAACATAGGATATACTTTTATCAGTATTAATTTACTGTTGAAAACATAATAAAACACAATATATATAATATCTGTTTTTGAGTTTATGACAAGCTTTTTAAATGTTAATAGAATCAGGGGAACCATATTGTCTTATCTGACGTTATATACTAAATCTTTACAAAGTAATTATAAACATCAATACCTGTGGGTCTTCATAAAATGTTATTGTAGAATCCATAACATCCTAGTATACAAAATTTGGTCGACACTCAGATATTTTACATGAAGTAGAATAAAAAGTACACGACCTAACAGACCCTTATGGTCTTTGTGCTTTCATGGACAGAGCTTATCAAGTACAGGTATAAATTGATACGGGTCAATCATTTTTTTAACGTTTTAGATGTTATAATGCTAAAAGATATTACAAAGTTAGATTGTAAAACTATTTTAATCTAAATAGGTGGATGCAGAAAGCGGTCATTGTGTTGTACTGGAAATTTAGGGGAATGTCCAGCAGTGAACGTCAACAGGCTGAAACGAATCCATTTAATAGTATTGAATGATTCGCATGTAAAGAAATTTTTCGTAAATTTTATTGTTTATCAAATAACCCATATTACAATATCGCGTAGCGTAAATGTACGTGCGTAATCGCATGCCAGTATAAAGCACCCAACGACAATTAGTTATTTATGATTAGATATTCGTATCTACGATTACTCAATAATCAAGCAAATTTTGTACATTTTTATTAAACAAAACGTTCATTTTGTGATGCAATCAACGGGGCAAAATTTAATTTTGCAATCCGTTCCGTGTTGATCACTATGCAAATAATATTCTGATCTGGAAAACTCGTATATTTAATTTAAAATACAGTACGCAGTAATTCTTAATCTCTGTATGTAATATTCAAAGCATCGTATTCCGGAATCCAACATGGATACTATTTTCTATTTACAACTATATACATTACTATGTATTCAATTAAATTATAAGATTACTCTAAAATAAAATACAACGTTCTATCATCAAGATTTCGCAGTAGGATATCTAATAAAGTTAAAGATTTTCTAAGTAAAAACCTATTACATCCTAGTACATAGAAATAATGGACATAGTATGATAAATTCCCCATATTACAGCTTTTATCACAACATCAAAATCGACAAGAAAAATAATTAGACTAGATTTATAATTACCACGTGAGCTCATTTCGTAAATCTTGTTTTGTTGTCAGAAATAAAATTTTAAGTATCACAAAGTTTTTTTACACTTTTTCAGTTACTATTGAGGATTGACTTCAAATACGAGGATTGAATTCACACTTTTCCAGCTCACTCAATACTTTAAATACTATAAGAACGTAATATTCAATAAAATTGAAAGAGGTACGATGCAGTAACAATTTTGTAATTCATACTGCAAGGAAAATAATTCCAAGGGGACAATAGTTAATGAATCAAATCAAACACGTGGATGACCCGTGCAATAGAGGAGGAAAACATTATGCCCCGACTCCCGAGTGCTATGCGGTAAAAAAACGATCTTTAAGTGTTTCGAGGCGTTAGGCGAGGCCACTACAAGAGCGAGGCTGGTGATTGCCATGTTCGCCACCCCCTAAGGCCGCTTAAATTAACCACACCAACACGACCGATGGATTACGAATATACGTAATCCATTTAATTATAAAAAAAGTATATTAAAGAATTCTAATATTTATAAAAACGCTTTTGTTTTAAATAAAGGAATAAAAGTTGAAAAGCTCATCTCTTTTAAAACATATTTGTATTGAAATAGTGCAACGAAACAGCCATTGTGTTGACGGAAAATAATAAATGGCATTGAAAAAAATAGATTTAATTTAATTTAATGCGTATATAGAATAAAAATTGATCTCCATGTTATTTATAATTTATGAATATTTCTTTAAAACCTCTTAAATTTACAAGTAGTTAGTGTATTTATATACTATCTTACGAGACAACATCGTTTGACTACTCAATGTCAGAAACGATGATGAAGAAACAGATGATGATGGTGGTATGGAAATTCTACAACCAGCATTTACAAATATGGATTGGCACGCAATTCGAAATTCAAATTAATTTTATTTGAAAGTTGTACAAATTTTACTTCAAATTCACTCATTTGTTTTTGTAAAATTCAGGTACATTTTGGCGCCACGGATAAACTAAAAATTCGTACAATTTTCAAATATGAATAATTAATACGTGGAAACACCGCAGCGCATACACCACCAAGCATTAACGACATGTACGGGCCTAACACTGCTTGCATAAACACGGTGCTTTATTGGTTGAATCATTTTAAATCTGGGAATTTTGAGTTCAAGAACAATCCTCGCGGACCATTGTCGACAACAACGAATTGAAGCGGCTCCATTTTAATCTACAGCTGATCTTGAAGCAGCCTTGGAATAAGTTTCAAAACAACATTGATAAACTTGTGTCAAATCGCAAATTTATGACTTTATGACCATCAACAAGACTTACGCGTCGAGGCATGCTGAAACGACATAAAAACGAGGAAATTATAAATTGAATTGTTACCTTCAATGAAAAGTGGATCCTGTACGATAACCGTAAGCTTTCGTCTCTGTGGGTGGATACAACACCTATATAATACGCTCAAAAATATGACTCATAGGGAGATGATGGTGTCTCTCTGGTTGGCCAGTTGAACATCACAGTTTCTTACCGAATGGTACAACTGTAACGGAATGTATCTGTTGCTAAGAACTGTAAACAATTATGGAGAAGCTCGCAATTCAATAACCAAGACTAGTCAATTGCTTCTTTCCATTGGTTTTCTTCTCTCTTCGTCACCTACCATCATCATCGGACCTGGCTCCAACAGATTTCAACGTTTTAAAAATTTAGATAATTTTTGAAATGGCATAATTGTATAAAAAATTAGGGCCAGTTTGTTTGGCTGAAATAAAAAAATACCAACGTTTTTATACAAATCTTCATACTTTTAAGTGCATTTTGTTTAAACCAAATTGATTTAACGAATTGTTCAGCAAAGAGCACGCTTTACGGACAAGCAAACATATTTTAGCAGCACGTCTCTTAGCAGCTAAGGTATGAAATATAACAACAATTTATACAAAATTTATCTAGTAAAGTAATAAAGTGGAACAGAAATTGTCCAAACAAATTAAAGCTACAAAGGCGATCCTTTGAAACAGTTCGTTTAACGTTGACAACAGTTGCTAGGACAATTTTACTATTAATTTACACTTCTATGTATACTATTATTAGAGCAATGTTGTCCTATTGGCATAAGGGTGACTCTCATCATTAAGGCCGTGTAAACGTAAACTTTTAGTATTACTCTTACAAAATTACAAAATTAAATCTTGCAAAAGTCCGTAAATGGCACTGTAGGCTAAAAAATAAATTGGTGGTGTTTAGGTTTAGGTCTAAGCCTCATATTTCTGTATCTGTTTCATGATCATTTGTCAATCTAATAGGCGAGTTGATCAACAGCCTCCTGTACCTGACACACACCGTTGACTTTTCCGGTCCTACACATGCATTCACTTGATGTTAAATGCGCGTTGTCCATTGGTGCACGGCCGGAGATCGAACCTACGATCTCAGGGATGAAAGTCTCTGATAACCTACTTGTCTATAAATGAAACGTATATATATATTTTATTGCTATAGACACGCTCGTACATATGAAATTTCCAATTATTTTGAAGTTATTGAAATCGTCGAATAATATTTATGAAATTGCTGCCTCCCTTTAAAATATTACAAATTTGTCAAAACAATTTTTTTCTGGAATTTATCTACAAATATACAAGAATTGATAGTAGTCAATAGCTATATTTAAAGTATAACTATCACTACACGTAATAATAACGAATTGTCTTTTTTGTCATAGAACAGGAGCCTCATCTGATGTTAGGTGTTACTACTGGCCATAGACACTCAGATAGCCTGAGGGCTCGCGAGTGCGTTGCCGGCGTTTGGAGTATCGATACGCTCTTACCTAGAACGACCCTAAGTCAAATTGGTTTGGATCACTTTGCAGCTGTTTAAAAACACTCAGCTCGGGATCGACAAACGTCAAGCTATTAATGTCATAATTTAAAATTTAAAATAACTTTATTAATTATGCATTGACGTTCGATAACAAAACTCAGCTGCAGGTATTTCTCCAATCACTCTCCACGGTAAATGTGGATGAAGTTGCTGACGCAACGCGATGGCGGGCTCGGAAAGTAATTAGTCGTCAACAATTCGAATGACTGTTCGTTGAATAGGCTCTAGTGGAAGGAGCTGATACTGGGAAGCTCCCGCCCGAAAAGGTAAGAACAGTATTCCACATGGGGCCTAATTTGCACTTTATAGGATTGCAAGCGGATGCCCATATACCGCCTCGCCTTGCTGAGCACACCCAAGCTTCTTGGAGGCCAATTTAGCCGTCATTCGATATGTCTTTAGGTAGTAGATAGTATAATAACTCGAATTAAAATTCTTTAATATTTAGTTGAAAATCACTTTACATATCTTAAAACAAATCGCTTATATGTAACGCGTGAATTATTTAGTGAAATATAGAGTTGTCAAACAGATGTAGTATTTGTATTAGCCCTAGATAATTCCCTGGCCCTAGCCAAAGATTGCGTTGTGACGTGTTTAAGTTAAAACTTATTGCTTAATTCGCGTAGATAATTATAACATAATTACATTTTTATTACAAAGAAATTGCTTAGCGCAGCAATTACTATTCATTGTTTAGTCATGATAAAATACGTTGCTGCTGTAGAAACGAGCTGGCATCTTTGAAGATATTCTAAAATGGTCTTAAGTCTCATTATTCATAAAAATGATTACAGAATATTGCAGTGAATAGCACAAGGACTAAAAGGAACGTGCACTTTTTGTTTTTCTTATAAAAAGATTCCTTGTTAACTAAAAGATTTATGTACGGAATGTGAAGCTAATCTACTCGAGATGAACGCGAATAAAACGAATACTTATACAGCAAACTAGGAAAGGTTTAGATATAAAAAACAATATAGCGAAAAATTTATTTTGCAAATATTTATATTCGTTTTAATTTTATAGTTATTTTTAACTTATCAAAATTAAGTTGCCCTTAACATTTCGTGCGACAAACTTATCACATTACAAAAAGAATTCGAAAGTTATTCACTTAAAGAAATTGTTTTCGAACTTAATATAATTGAATCACACATAGCGAAGTTTTAAACTGTAAGAAAGTTGAAATGGATTTTCTTAAACTGACACTCGGCTTGGAAGCAATATATTACGTGGATTCTGCCCTCTTTCACTTTATTTAAATACTTTTATTCTTTAGTACCCTAGCACGAACAATAAGTAAAATTGAATAGCGTAATAGAAAAGTAAGAATAAATTTTATACAACGACTCAACAATGGCGTGCCCTTGGGTGTTTTTGCATATACAATTTCAGTAGAATTCGTGTAGTGTTAACTAGATGCGTAGGAAGCTGTTAGAAGCTGACAATCGTCTTGACTTATAATGGATTTATCGTAAAGTGGGTGTCGAGTGCGTTACGACGACTTTATAAGTAAGTAAAGTAAAGTAAGCGGGCTGTTTGGGGTATTTGTGTTTCTCCGAGGGAGTCGGTACGGAATTAAATATAATGGACACTATATGGTCAATATATTCTTGAATCCTTTTTGTATGTACAAAAAAAATATAAACGATTTTAAAATACTCATGACTTTCACCAGTATAATACGCGAAATAGAACTAATTTGAGTGTACGACCAACCAGGCTCCAGAACATAAACCACTCCTTATATGGAAATTGTATTCGTTTTTACAACAAACTCCCAAGGGAAATTAGAGAATTAACACTAAATAAATTCAAAGCCCTCGTTAAACGTAAATTAATCAATAAAGCTTTTTACTTAAATTTACGAATACTTAAATGTCCTAATCCTTGGGATTGATTTGCTCCAGTTCAACAATTTGTATGACAAATTGAATCAATACTTGGCGATTAAAAAGAGTGGCGGAAAGTTTCTTGCCAGTTCTTCTTACCCGCTCTACGCCCTTGACTTGCGAACTGTAAATTTACAATTAATTTAAGTTTTCTTTGACGTTCATAAGTGTACTTGTTTACCTATATGAATAAAGATATTTTGAGTTTGAAGTATTTAAATGTCCAATGATACGAACATTATTTTTTACTTATATAGATTTACTATTAAAATGTAATTTGGAAAAAAATCAAGTATGTTTGTATCTTTATTAGAATATCAGATGAAAACAAAAGCAACAATCTATGTACTGATTATTTCATTAATACGCGTAATTCTTAATGCGAGAACAACGATGAAACGATTTTCATAATCTTTAATAGAGGGAAAATATTATACCTTTTACGAAACTATACTCGATTTTTTTAATTCTCATATTGTTTTTTAAACAACCAAAAGAACTTTCATCCGGAAACAGTATAATTTATTTTGTACACTGGGAAAATTGACATACACTGTGACAGTTTTATTTATTATTTAAACTTGGAAGTCTGTTTCTGTTAATGGACTTTGTGTTTATCCCGTAAAGAATCTTTTATTCAGGAACGAATCTAAAAATAATGTGTACCAACACCTGGAGTCGCTTTAACTATTGTGTAAATACTAGGAAATAAGTAGAGATCTACAAAGATAATACGATTACGTGAGAGCGGAGTAAAGTGTTCACGTCGGTTGGTTGGTTTTTCCATTAGGTGGAAAGGTGTGGCTACAGGTTTTATTTATATTTAAAAGAATTATTCTAAATTTAGAACTAACACTATTGTATCCTTTTAGTGAGAGATTAGAAAAGTTCCCCTTTTAAATTTTAATTAAATAGAATATCATGGTCTACTATGGAAGGAAGAAATGGCTCCCACGTAATCATAGAATGCGGGGGAGTATCAAATCAGGGAATGATGTTTGCGTTACTCACCCGAAACGACATTCGACTCTCTAGCTATAAGTATTTAAGATACGAAACGCACGAAATTTTTTAATGTTTTAAATTTATATATAATTTTTTTTATATTTATGTTACTAGCACTAAATTGAACTGGTATTTGTAACATAATTTGACAAGTTTTCCTACAATATACCTAGGTAACGTGGAAAATGTTTAGAAATAGAAAAACGGCTCTAATTTTCTCGCGTTAGGTTCATTTCACGTGTAACTGGAGTTTTAGATTTGCCGCCAAATCACAAAAACAAATGCTATATGTTACAAAGAGTTCTAAAATTGAAATTCAAAAAGTGTTCATTAGCAATGTTTCTAACTGGCCAGTTCTAAAAAAATTCAGTGTTACCCACGTAACAATTTCACAATTAAACATCTCTTGGTAAGTTTCTTCTCCACTTTTGAACATAAATACAATTATGAAAGTATAAGGGTAATTTACAGTTGATACTTAACGCTAAACATGCTCCCGTATGTCAAACACGTATTAGATTTTGACATTAAAACGAGTCATACATAAGTGAATGTTACCTATAATTCTTAGTCCTTAGGCTATAACCCCAGAAATATTGCCTGTATATTTCCTGTCACTGTCACGTTATGGATGCTTATGTCATTTTGTGCTTAGTAGAGTCGTGTCTATTCATGTAAGGAAATGAATTATGTCGTGTGAACGCTATCTATAACTGTCAACTATTGTTCAGAGTTTTAACAAAGAATTTTGTATGAAAAATATTTGTTGCTACAAAGGATATGGTATCTAGGTTAAGCTAAATCTTTTACATTTTTATTTGTTACTAGCCGTACGTTACATACGTTTACGAAGATTATTTATTAGAAACATTGTCTAATGCAAACTCTCGATAAATTGTTACATTATTAAGGCTAAAATACTGTAACGTATATCAAGTCACTGCTTCTTTCATTCAGTCTTTTGTGCTTAACAACCCAAAATAATATAATGTAAAACATATTTCAAAGTCTTTGTGGACGTGGTAGAACTTGAAAAATAACGTCGAGAAACTTTTTATTTTATCAATACGCGCCCTAGAATCAAAAGTATCAACTCTTGAAGAAAAATATCTCTGACAAATGCACATCTACATAATATTGAATTGGCAAGCTATATTGAACGATTTTATAAAAATAGTTAACTTTTGTATTACGGAACACATTATTTATTTTAAAAAAAAACCAATTTAAAACGAAAAAAATACTAAAGGCGACGGGTGATCTATATCTAAATAACGTTTTGTATAAAAAAATGCAAGAAGCGCGAAACTTATATGTATTATACTAGCGGTCTGTTCTGGCTTCGCAAGACTGGACAAAAATGTTTTCAAATATTTCGGTATCCAATATAGCCTATATTAGCATGTAAATGTATGATAGCATGCTAAATGATTATTATAAGTATTACAATTTGTTAGCACTGGAACGGTTCTATTACTAACAAATCGACTGACATAACCCCGAAATTGTTTTATTCACTTACCAACGCGACCTTTTTAATATTCAATATCTTATTTAAATTCAGCCTTATATACAAAGTGAGACTGCGAAGTCTGGCTCAAAAAACAATAAAATATAAGTGCTCCTTTTACTAAAGTTATGAAGATTCGCTTGCTTTTTGCTAATTTATTAGAAGCTTCGTATGCCTTTTATACGCCGTACATATTGTGAGAAACATTTTTTTCTTTGTATAGACATGATTAAATAACTAAATGATATTACATATTCCATATATATTAAACACGGTAAAGGAATATAATTGTTGATATTGTAAATGAGGTACATTATATAGTAGGAATAGATCCATTCTATATATTATTTATTATATAGAATTTTTTAATTGAAATTTCCTATGTATATAAAATAGCATAAAAATGTCACAGTATTCTAATGAGTATTATATAAAATTATGTACCAATTAACGCTGAAAACGTTTTACACAATCAACAAATTCACAATTTCTTTATTTATTTAGCCTTAAGAATCCTCATATATTACAATAAATCATCCTATTCCCAGTATATACCATTTAATACTATATCCTATTATTGCTATATTCAAAGAGCCTCTACAGTAAGCTCTAAAGGTCCATTGTCTCAAATTCCACCCCTGTTTCCACTCAAGTAATCTTAAACTGTATCTTGACATTCGCGTCTCGTGAAGGAGAAATATTGTATTTGTCATGTCAAAATTGAGATGAGGCCACGGGTTCTCACCGAAGTTTAATGGCTGAGAGTAGCGAGCGTGAAACTTAAATATATAAATACAGTACTATAAATTTTATGATGACGATATTTCTGTTGTTACTTACAGAATTCATACTTTGTAAAGTGAATTGTTTTTATTTATTTGGATTTTTTCTATAGCATATTTATTTATATATGACAATGGGGAAACTGTGAACTATTTGTTTTATATTTAAGTTCAGGCGTAATACAAGACCATTAAAGAGCTAAGAAATATGTAACAGTATTTTTGATATTGAATTTGTTTCAGAGGAACTTCTAACTCGAATGAAAAGTTGTTTTTGTGTCATATACATCTTATATATAATACGTATATTGTAGTATCAGTGTTCATTAAATAAGGAAGGCAAAAATACGTTCTTTTGTTTTTAACGCCACTATTACATACAAATTATTGCTTATGTCTAACTCTTTTTAAAACACATAATTATATTTTGTCAGTTAACAATAATTATTAAATACACAACATGTGTTTGATTGTTAAAGAGTGTATTCGTACATTTAGTTTTTATAGTTATCTATTTTCGTTTCTAGATGTAAGTAGGTACTTATTGTAATGCTAAACCTTTTATTATAAATAAATTCAACACTATACCCAAATTAACGAGAATGAGACTGGCATGTTTAGTAAGTATAAAGATGCAATTAATAGATAACAGATAGAGTGGAACTTCCTTTGTTAGCATTTATGTTTTAAAGGAAAAAATAAATGAGTCTAGATTTTTGTTTTTAATTTTATGATAACCGTAGAAAGTTAATCTAAAACATGTAAATAATTAGAAGATTCATCGTTCGTTATGCGTAATATGGAAATACATTGTTAGTAAGTGTAAGTGTTAATCTTGAATAACATTTTAATTTTATTGTAATGCGTGTTATATCATCATTACATCGGAATTCATATCAGTATTAATTACTTCAGTTCTGCATGTTCGATTTTTTTCGTATTTCTTTGATGTCAGGAATAAAACAATTCTCCTTAAAAAGAGGTCAACTCCTGCAAACAATGTAAGTAATAAATGACACACTTACCCATGATTTAGTATCAAAGGATTTATAGGAAAGGGAAAGGGCTGCATAGCTGAAACAGTTTTTTCCCCTACGTAAAGAATAAGTGTCGTCATTTCACCCATATTTTAACCAATGCTGATGACTAATCTAACTGACATTCAAATCTATAGAATCTATCTCATATCATAGAAAATATCAATTTTGATTATATTTAGTAAATAGATAAATAAAAGTTAAAAATCTAATCAGTAATAATTGATATGGTTACTACATATATTCAATTCCCATGATTGGTATGACATTTGTTATTATGTCTTACCTTTAATATATTTAAAAATATAACTTAAACTGTATACATATAAAAAACAGGTACTAAATATTAGAATCGCATTTTCAAATATTGATCATAAGGCACAGTTTCTTAATACGATATTAATGTGTTATGTAACCACCATATTTTATCAAAATAAATAAGTTAGCTTAGGCAAGAGCATCGATTATTATCCTATTAGTAGCGTGAATGCTCAGTCAATGGCTATAGGGTGAGATTCAGTATCGAGACTTAACATGATCTATGACTGACGTATGTCGTATCTAATACATTTTTGACGTCATACTTAACGCAATGTCTCGTTTTTGAACTTATCACGCTGGCCAGTTGGATATTAGGATTATACAATGTCGATTTTGGTTCTAAGAATGGCGAAATTCCCTATGTTTTACTTCTAAAAATCTGAACGGTTGACCTCAGGTTAAGAATCAATTCAGCAGTGGTCCATAAAAAAAATATGCACTGGTTCACACTTACCACCTTTTTCGTCAACATTTGTATTTTATAAATCTATAATTATTAAATATTTAATCCTTGCCACTATTCTGCATCTTTTCAAGTAAATAAATGTGATAAAACATTGCTACATTTATATCGCTAATAGATACAATAGAGAATTTGTAAATAAAATGCAATTGTTTTTTTAAATTTCCCTAATGAACCTATGTTGTTTTGAATGGTCTTGTTACAAATAATTACATTTGTATTTTCGAATTGGAAAACTTTTCGAATTTGCAAGCTGACAATTTACCTACATTTGAATATTCGAATATTCTAAGTGGAATTATAAATGCTAAACCTGTCAAGTCCCCAGAAGTCGGTTTGGCAACATTATGTTGTAATGTACAGTTAGTAGATTTTGAATACACGTTCTGAAAGGACGAGTTGGTAAGACTTGTTATAACTTACTACTTACTAAAAGTAGTGTAACTTTTAATGACAAATTAATGACTGACAAACTTTTATTATTGCAATAAGTAATCCGTAAATTTAAAATTATAGTTTCGCAATTCTCGTATAGTTTTAATTTAATCACGGAACCTACTATTGCTCGTTTTTATAGATTTACAACTTTAATTTTAATATGCATTACGTTACCAGTGGCTATAACCCTATATGGGTCAGGACATCAGCATCCGTTTCTTTGATAATTTTTCTTTATTTCATAGACCAGTAGGTGACTCTATCTGACTGAACATACGATGTTATCCTGCACCGATGCACTGATGTACAAACGAGTGTTAGATGCGTACATAATATAATTATCTACTATTAGTGTACAGCTAGGGATAAAGCCTACAACCTCAGTGATGACAACCCTCTGTTAAGCCATGTTAAAAACTTATATTATGTATATATATTTCTTTATCTTTTAAAAATACAGTTATTCTACGTTAATTACGCTATAGAATAAGGTTTCCTTTATTAAATGTTATTATTGTTATAAATATGTTTTATCTGTAATGAAAAAAATCACTGTAAATTTAACACGACTATAACAATGGAATAAGATGACCATTTCGTTTTCATCGCCATCCCAAACGAGTTTCAAAAACAGAAACAAAAGCTAAGTCACTTATTAATAATTATTTATCTTCTAATTTCATATTATATTTTTTTCATAAATCAAATAGAATTACTATTCGAATATTCGTTTACCAAAATGTAGGCCGACGTCAGCGTACAAATGTTTGAAATGCAATCGGAATCGTAAATGTAAGGTTGGTACCTCTCGTGTACATTGTTCCCTTTGACAAAGCCTTCAATACGATTATTACTATCGCAGCTACACCACTCCTATCATACAATTGATATGAAATTTCAATGCTTATATACATCCAGTTATAAAGTACAACTGTTATATATAAACATACAAGAGTTACCCCTAATTAATACGTATATATATCTATACCCCTGATTTTCAATGTATTGTTTCAATGGGCGGACATTTTATAATATAATTTATAAAATAAATCAATTTGAAAATATGGAGTCTAATCCACAGATAGGGCTCTGTGGGTTAGTAGCTACCGCGCAGGTAAACCCGGATTCCATTTCCAAAAAAACTCCTCCTAAATATGTACTCCCCACAAGTGTCCCTGTGTCTTTGAAGTAAGTAGACTTGGACACCATGGCCTCCATTGACAAAAGAATGCAAGTCGTTTTTCCCGCCACGCCGCGCTCAACGACATTATGCGCTGCTACCTTGCCTCCACCTTGTTCCACCCATTTTGGAGCCACAGGCATCGCAAGAGACGATGGCCAGCCCTTGAAAGCTGGGGTGGCCGCAGAGCTGGCGGAAAACAATATATTGGGCTGTGGGGTTTAAATGCACAGGCCCTAATTAAATAATTAATTTGGCGTCTGGTTGATAGTATCGGTGACCTAAGGGCTGGTGCTTTCCTTGCTTAACAAATAAGTATCGCAACGAGGAAATGCTGCCAGCCTTAAAAGTGCACTGCCACAGAGTATAAACTTTTTAAATGGTAACTTTTTAATAGAAGTTAAAAAAAATTGTAACTACTATACATTTGATTGTTATGATTAATATTAATTAATTGAATATTTTTTAAAAAATATTGGTATTCCGTTTATTTGATCAATTCTTCATAATTATACTTCCTAAACTCAAAATTAACACAATATAAAACTCTTCAAAATTCATATCAATATCCGAAATAAAAAAATTATAAAGTTACTATAAAATACATAGTACATATTACTTTATGAACTAATTATAAATTAAAATATTGAATATTATACGTTTTACACTATTATTTAGATATATCAATACAAAAAGTTACCTTTTTAGAATAGCTTTTTCTGTCATAGTTTGAAGGCGAAACAGACAATGAACATACATACAAAATGAATGAACGAAATCTGATTACCGCTAAGGTCACGTAGCAAAAATAGGCTGATTTTTTCGACGTCTTGTTATGAATAAGCGATGCATTTTAGATGTAGGTTGTCAATAGGCTCGCAAAAGACCTCATGGTAGGCCCCCGGGTCATAAAAATTATGAATAAAAGAGATAAACATTTATTTTTACAGACAATATATACAGACGTTTGCATTAGTTAATTTCAGTTGTACTGAAACTTTAGACATAAAATACTGAAGACTTAAAATTAATAATATAAGGTGAGTTTTTGTCTTTGAACGTCGGACCTCCGGCAAACATATTAAACAACGGCAACAATGAATATTCATCTCTGCCTTTATACATATGTGTATATCTGCATTTTATTGTAAATCCAAAAGGATCCAGCAGCGCATAATGACAGTATTAATTGACTTTTAAAAGTAAACCTCGGACCTCCGGTCTACATATTAAACCACGGCTTAATATATGTATACGTACATTATATATTTTTTTTATGTTAGAGGAGGCAAACGGGCAGGAGGCTCACCTGATGTTAAGGGATACCGCCGCCCATGGACACTCGTACGAACTCGTACTCCTACTCGCTCGCAAGCGCCCTGCCAGCATTGTAAGAAATGGTACGCTCTTTTCTTGAAGGACCCTAAGTCCAATTGGTAATTAATGTATTTTTATGTGTACCTATATTTGTGTATATATGTATATCTGGATTTTATTATAGATTCAAAAGGATCTCGCAGAGTATGTCATTATTGAATGACGCTTAAAATATAACCCCACGAATGTAGGTTAATTATAATTTAACTGTTATTTTCATTTAGGGATCTCCCTCAACTTTTACAGTAATTATCTAGGGTTCATAAGTTAGGAGTATTATAGTTCATAAACTTCCAGTAACTACCTAATTTACTAACAATAGTGGTCAACGTGAATCATATATAAATCATGTTTGAAAAGCTGTCAACTTTTCTTCTGTTCTGCCAGTACTTAAGGTAGTGACTTATACATACACCAATAACATTTACATTCTTTACCTTTCCTCCAGCTCATGAACATTTTACATCGTTCGTTCTTAGAGACTAAAGATGCAATGACATGTTTTTGTGGTAAAGTAACGATTAAACTTCAATCATATAATAATCTTGAACCATGCAAACAAATCATAAATATAACAATGATAATGATTCAATATGTAAAATCACATTTTTTTTTCTATTTAAACTAAATTTTATCGCTCAACTGTGTGTTTTACATGTTCATAGATATTACATATCACTTGCCTCCCATTTTAACCACTTATTTAAACGTAATACGTTAACTTATTCACCCCCGGCTTTCGCCAGTTGTAATTAGATTCCTCAAAGAAACCGAGTAATTAAATAATTAGACATTTCAACTTGAACATCAATTTACATAACTTTTTCATGTTTATTTTAGATATTCAAAACAAAAAAAATGTATGCATGATTAAATTTAGTATTTATTTTTGTTCATGTTATATTATTGACATTTAAATAAAATAATACCAAATTTTTAAAAACAAAAATATAAGCAACTGTCAATAATGTGCGAAAAAAAGGAGATAGGTGCGATACCAGTGATGAAGGAGATACCGTAATTCCAACTAAATCTATGAAACTACTATTGTATAGAATAGAAGGCCGTAGTAAAAAAGGAGAATAGGGACGTGGCTGTCTTTTTTCTTGAGGTTTCAGGACGAGGCACATACGACTCTGTGGTTATATGCCGTGCAGGTTTGAATCAACTTTCGTCAGTAAATACTACATATAATCCTGTCGGCATGAAAATGTATAAAATTGAAAATATAAATAAAATAACTTTAAAATATAATAAAGTCTTATTACTTGCTTTGTTTAGAACAATGGCCGTTACATTATTCATACTCAATAATATCATTATCCTAGTCTTGTCCCGATATAAATTCCGTTATTAGAGAGGATGTTATCAGGAGCTGTCAATATCGGAGCGATTCTATGTTTAATCCGCCTTCTCTGTTTACATGTTCACGCGAAATTGAATTTCTGAGTTCCAACACGATATTCGACATCTGTAACCTACATACCTAATTACGATATTACTAACGAATAGTTGCAATTACGCGGCCTAAGGTTTTATGCTTTTTTTGCTTTGCTCTGACTGTCTTTGGAACGAGTTAGGAAATATTCCGACTTTAAGTCTGAGGACGAGGGACGTCTATCAAAGACCCTTGGACACTTTTCACGCAGGGAATTAACATAAAACCATATAAACTATCTGTTTACAAACAACACTAAAGCTCTATAAAAGAGAACGATAAAAGTTAGTTCTCGCTATTCACACTGGTACTGCACTCAGTATAATAAGATAACTTTGCTTTTAGGCGGCATATCAAGATGAATTATTTACCATATTTAATGTAACCTTTTAGGTTAGCTCTGAAAACCGCTTTTAAATCCCTTTTTACCTTACACGATAAATTATTAGACTCAATTTATCTAAATTACAATGACAAAAGATTGCCACTGTCAAATAAGCTTATATCAGCTGCTACATATATTGGTGTAACCTGTATCCGTAACGAACGTATTATTTCTTATGTTTATTACATTTCTGACAAATTTTATATCGATACTAAAGAAATCGAGAGTCATTAAGGCGTAATAAAAACAGAGCCTCAATAAGCCGAAACATATGTATTTTAAACGAAAAAGATTAAAAATAGTACTGTTGTCTCGACCTAATGGCGCAGATACGTTTCTGTATGGATTTCACTTGTCACTTTACAAGTCTTCTGCGCAAAACAATTATTATTTCGTCGTACATCAAACCCAGAAAATCTTCTGACACGAATGAATTACTAAGTCACGAAACTACGTAAATGCGTTGCTAACACATAATACTTAGCACTCCTATACTACCACCAACTGCATTAATAAAAAAATTATTACCGTATATAGTTATTACTAGGTATATAAAGCTTTATTCGTATAACAATAAATATATAAATAATCCTTTGAGGAAATTCTCAAGGATTTCCTTGTTTTCCTTTCTTCCGACTAACAAAAGATTGACCTCGATTATGTATGGTCATAAATTGTATCGGTACCTAGTAATTGACATAACCTTAGTAGGGATCGATGGACTATCGTTTCGCATACAATATCGATACATACGTAGATTAATTTTGTGTTATTAATGGCGATTCCGAAGAATATAAAGATAAAATGTAATTTTAAAGGGAAAAAAAATTGTTTTGCTCGCACAAGCGCTTTACATTTTCTCTCGGCTTTCTTCCTATGGGTTTAAGTTATACTACGGTCGAGGGGAGATTTTAGGAGCAATTACCGTTATCTCGCGTTTTAAGAGTGCGACTCTCATCCCTGAGATCGTAGGTGCGAACACGAACGAAAGAACATCTAGTCTATGTGCGCATTTAACTACAATAAAAACAATGTGCATGCCTTAGACGTAAAAGGTCGCCGGCGTAAGTCAGGCACAGAATGTTACACACAGAATGTTTGCCTATTAGACAAAACAAAAGATCTTGAAACAGTAATCTGTTACTGTTAACAGTTATCTTCAGTCAGTCCGTCAGTGATCTGACGGTCTCTAAATGGTTGTTGTGCCACTGGTCTGGTCTTGTACATCCCCAATGGATATTTTTGTATTACAAACAAATATAAATGTAAAGTATTGCAAACCTTGAGTGATAGTGTTTTAGATGTTTATAAATTAACTATTTTAGCTTTGTGGCTACCCAATAAATCATGCATGCAATTTATACAATTAATCAAGGATTGAGCCATTTTATTTTCTATCAAAAACTCTACATATTTTTTTTGTAAAAACGAAACGTCCGGAACTTTCTTAAGACACCATAGTTAAATTATATATTATTTCTTGTACAATCTGGCGACAACACCAATTTGTATGAACCATAACTATTTATTTGCTTGGAGACAAAGCGGATGGTTAATAACGAAAGGTTTTTTATACATTGGTGGTGAGATTTACACACAAAAAGTCTACGATAGATAATAAAAAAACGTAAATAAGTAAACCATTATATGGGTAAAGCGGCGCGAAATTAACCCGAACCCTATACACGAAATGTAACGCGAAAGATAACGTGTTAAAAGAAACATTTAAGCCATTTTTAAATGTAACCGATTTTCCAAGCATTTGGAGCAAATTAGAAAATCTTATCATCAAAATGAGGTTTTCGAGAGAGAAAAATTTTAGGAAATAAGATACGTTTTTCTTTCAAAGAATATCAAATTCAGTAAGAAAATGAAGTAAAAGCATCACTTGGCAGCGCAGTGAGTGTTAATGATATAACGAGCGAAACTCTGCCTGAATTCCGAGTGGAAATTGTGGACCGCAAAATCCAGGAGGGATGGCGAGCAATCAGGTCAGTGATCGAAATGTAAACATCTCCTCCCATTCCATAATTTTATCTTTTCCATTATTTTACATATAGATAGAGATAGTATACAAGAAATTCTGAGTACTAATATTATAAACTAGCTACCCCTACGAACTTCGTTTCGCCTATTATGATTTTTTACACAGCCTTTAATACCATTTTTTCCCTCAACAACTTCAGAGTTAAATTAATTTTTATTTACAATCTATATATTTTATATTTATAAGTAAGACATTTAAAAATAAAGATAGTGTTCATTTAAATACTGAATATGAATTCATTTAAAGAACCTATCATATTTCTACACAATGATAAAATATTTTTGTACGAGTCGCAGCTTTAGAGTTTAACGAAAATGAAAATTTAAGTGAAAAGTGAATAATTTTCACCTTTTCGCTGAACACCATCCCACTGAAAGCGACGGAGCGCGTCCACCGACACGGCAGTTCCCTCCGCCGTGGCGAAACGACATGTGACGTCATCACTGTTCGGGTAATAGCGCGGGAAAACTTTACTCTCCATTGAATTACGCTTGATTATTTACATGGCAAAATTAGAATATTTTTTGTATTAAAAACTGATAACAAAAGGTATATAGGGAAAGTTGGATATTCATAATATTTGTTTTGGATTGTTCATAAACTTCGAAAGTATGATGTGTTTATAAATTAATAGAGGTGTAGTTTTGTAAACTACGAGTTGCGAAATGAACAGAACAATGACGATAAACAAAATAAAACAAGTGAGGCAGTGTGTGTTAAAATAATTGAAATGCTAGAAGGATAAAAATGCGAGCAGTGACTTTGGTGGTCATCTGCCAATTGGTAGTTACGACCACCGTCGACCACCATTACGTATTCATGGGTCCTCTCTATAATATATCAAATATTATTGAGAACATCAATCAAAACTCAGATTTTTCGGACACCTTAGAATATTACTCAGTGAATGAGTACTATAGAATTAAAAGAGAAGCGCATTCTCTCATTGGTCCTTTTGATTTAACCAAGCTATTTAAAAGGAAGCAAAAAGCAAAAGAAATGTTACATCCGAGTGCTTCAACGTTGCATTCAAGTGAAGTGCTTTCTGAAAAGCAGTTAGCGTTTGCTTTTACAGATACAATAAAACCTAATAGTATGTCTGTACTTAATAGTAAAGCAGATCATATTCCTTCAACTGAATCAAGCAGTGAAATAAATACTTTAAATAAAGAAATAGTAACACATGATCTAATTAAAGCGACCACAGCTTTATCTGTAATCACTTCACAACCAAATAAAGAAAACGGTAAAGTTAATCATGTTGGAAAAAGGATCACAAAATCATCTACTGAAGCATCAGTTAAAAAGGTAAAAGCGAAGAAGAAAGTATCGCGGAAGTCTAAAAGTGTGGAAAACAAAAACGATCCTCAAAATAGATTAATAGTGAAAAAGAAAACAGAAAATGAAACAGTATGGCCAATGAAAAACGCTGCCATCGTGGAAGGTGATATCGTTCTTGGTGGATTAATGATGGTAGGTTACGTTAGAATTGCATTAAGGATTTAGCAATTAAGGATTCAACGGAACTAAGAAATTTAATTAAGTTCGTATAGTAAAAATTTGTTAAGGTTTGGCAATTCAATTCTGATTACCGTTCGAGAATTGACCTTCGTTTTATTAAAATTGCTAAGAATTAAGATTTTAGTGTATAGAGACTGATCATTACCTTATATATGTTACATTACAATGTTGCATTTATCGCATGTCATTTGTCATTAACCCATGAAATGAGGTTGCTAATCCGGTTAAAGCATTAATGGCACAGTGACTTGTTTTGCTGAAATACAAACGAAATTCATAGTGTTCTCATTAATTACGTTGGTGTCGTAAAAGATTTTCTATTAATTAAATGATTTAGAATTAAGCTCTGACATTCCTTATCTGTGCTTATAATTTGTCTGTCGTTCTTTAGACATACATTTATTAATGTGCCATTATTTGTATTTTTTATGGACGCATATATTGGACTTTCATTTTGTCAAACCTAAAATATTTATTTCCTTCTATTTTATGCAAGTGAGTATTCTTGCCAACCTGAATAAACTTGATTTTGTTACAATATTGCGTGCTCAATGTGCCGCAGATAAGTCCTTGTTTCGTATTCTGAAGCTACATATATTATTATATATGGTTTTTGATCCAAAAAACCGTTTCTCCTCAAAATTATTAGTAAATGAGAACTGTTTTGAAGTACGTGCATTATTTTCGGATTTCTGTGTGCTTAAAGAAGACGTTTCTCTCATATCTCGAAACACTTTTGAGTTGCTTGTTGTACTGATAAATTGATACAGAAATAATGTTAGAAATAGAAATCCATAAGACTACAAAACTCATCGACTAATTTTAATAATAAAGAACAGCAGATTTTATTAAAGCAACCTTCCCTTAATATTAAACCGTAGTGTAAAGCGCCGCTAACACTTGACGGGAAATATAGGAAGTAGCTATGTTAACTTGGCGTTATATTTAGGTCACTTGGCTTAGCACCTGTCACGTACCATGCAGTAAATGTATAAATTCCTTGTTAAAATTATTTTATACTAATTGTAGCCGCTTCGATCGTAAAAATATAGATATTATTAACAATCAAATATCTCACTTAACGTACTACGGTACTAGTAGGTTTAGGTTATAATGTAGTTGTTAGGAATAGACATTATCTTTTTGGTATTATTCTTACTTACTGGTAATGAGCGTTAATATTACTTAGTTTCGTCTAATATAGGCAAATTAACTGTTACCATTCGTGGAATTTCTATACAAATTTAACTATATTTTTTTTGCCAATATTTTTGGAATAAATGTACCTTCGCCCTATGCATTTATTTTATTTTCATAATTTTTGTTATGATATAAGTGGCGTTTATTTGAGAATAAATACAAAATTATCACATATATTTTGCACTATCTCGACATAAAATTAATGTAAGAACTTAAGCGTAACAGTACGTTGACCTAAATTATAGAACTTTTGTTTTGTATTTCTAGTTTCAATTAAATCCTCTTATAATTAGATAAACTTATAAAAAGAGGTAACACTAAAATAATTTAATAAGGTTTTACTTTTTAAAATAAAATAATTTAAACGAGTACTTCTTCAATATATATTAACTAAATTTAGCTAGTTTTAAAGACTTCTGATCATGCGATTTTTACTCGTGACACAAATCTTGTCGATCCCCGCTAGGCAGACCTTAGCTTAGTTTTTGTATTGTTTTAACTCAAGTTCGAGATGTGAGTTTGGACTGCAAAGAAATACTTTTCTACTATATACAGTATTATTTACGTTTTTATTATTAAAATATAACCTATTTATTAGTATTTACAACTTAACCTACATCGTTATAATAATAATAATTAAAAATGGATAAATAGAAAATTAAAACAAATTTAAACAGTTTGGTCCCCGTGGCAGTGTACATTTAATGCTGGCATTTCGTCGCGTATTATACGATACTTATTTCTTAAGCGAGGAAAGGACAAGCTGGGTGCACCGTTTCTATCTACCAGACACCAACTTAAATCTTAAATTTGATATTTTCTACTTACTTAAAACTTAACGAATTTTTACAAATCTTAAATAATTTGTAACAACATCAAGTGAAGGGGAATTTTTACTTCCCGTAAAAATAATTCTAGGGCAGTCTTCTAGAGTTGAGACATCAGAGCAGAGAAGCGGTCTCTCGAATTACAATATATTTTGTTGGTTAAAATTTAAAAGAGAATTCGCTTATATGGAACTTAAATGAGGTCACACTTAGCAATATTTATATAAACTTTAATATCAGAAAACTGTTCTTACGTTGCGCCTGTAAAGGTAGTTATCCATTGATATTCAAAGTACAAAATTGCTAAGAGTCGTAAAATGTTTTATGAAGCATGCATTTGGCAGCAATTTTTATTCTCAAAAGAACTAAAACAAGAACCTCTTTAATTATTGACTCTTAATATATTGTACATCACAACATCTACAAAAAAATAAAACTTAACTAACTTTAATTCATTCTTAAGTAGTAGACTAGCCGAGACTTAGCGTTAAGTAGGCGCTTAAAAAGCGAAAAAAATATTTTACTCTTATACTCAGATGCACTGTTATTTTATCAATTTCTTTAATATAAGTCAAGCAACGTTTAAGACAGTTGAACATTCGGTAATTCTTTGCAGTGTACGCATAACTAGAACAATTATAAAGTTGGTGATCGGTGTTCAGCTTTCTGTGTCTAAGTAACGCTGGATTCCTGTGGCACTAGTGATAGTTAAGAAATATATTAACCCCACCTCTGACATGTGGCGCCTTTCATATTGTTATATATCTAGTCGAGCCATAAATACTGAAACAAAGTAAAAAAATATATTGCATATACATCAATTACTTTTATAGTGTATTAGTTTAATACATAAATATAAAACAATTTAAAATATAAAAGCTTATTCGAAGC
The DNA here is from genome assembly GCF_905147105.1 of Pieris brassicae. Classification (NCBI taxonomy): domain Eukaryota; kingdom Metazoa; phylum Arthropoda; class Insecta; order Lepidoptera; family Pieridae; genus Pieris; species Pieris brassicae. The sequence continues at coordinate 6,130,272 of NC_059669.1, forward strand.
GGTCTCCATTGGCTGTAATACAGTCCTTTAAATGTTGTGGCCAGATATCAATAGAAGCACGCACTCTTTCCATGGGAAATTCTTCACTGCTTATCGGGCCTCCAAATTATCATGACGTTTAGAGCAAGCCATACTCTCTAAAACTGATAATAAATCATAATCCAGCGGATTAAGATCGGGACTAGACGACTTCAGCTCTGATGAAGTCCAAAACGTTCCTTTCCAATCAAGACTGCGTAGACCGAGCTTTATGACCCGGCGCCGAGTGTTGCTGGGAGGACCATTCTTGGTTATTGAACATGGTGGTGGGCTTCACTACCTTCTCAAGAATGCTATTCTGATACACTTGTGCCGATGTTTTTATACCTTTTTCATAAAAGTTTGACTCAGGCACTCCTTCATAGTTAATACCCCACCAAACCATCATTGAAGTCGGATGCACTATCCACGTTGCACTCATGTCGACTAATTGGGAAGCTTTCTTAAAGCGTAAACAAAATTTTTCTGTGACCTCCCTTTGCGTACCGCTTTAGTAGTTGTTTTGATCTTACCCTATTTTTATATATCACTTAAGAAATAACTAGTATATATATTATAAGCTACAAGTCCTATGTCATCTTTTAAAATACGCGACATGTTTCTAGGTGTTATCTTCATCTCCCGAGATAAAATCTTTTGCTTTCGGACAGGATTTCTTCGAATTCTTAACCTTACTGCTTTGACCACCTTTTTCGTACGAACACTACGTGAACGGCCAGATATTTTTCTGCCACAAACAGAGGAGGTCTCGTTGTACTTATTAATATCCCAGTACACAAACATTTTACTAATATCAAACGTATGGAGAATTTTAAAAATTGCTTTTGGCTCCATACCTACTTTGTGTAATGCAATCACAGCGATTTCGTTTTCTTTATCACCACACTTCATTTTAATATCGCAAAATTTATTTATTGTAAAATGTATTGGCGCCAAATTGAGAAAATCTAATGAACAATGATATAAAAATGACATATTCTAAATTTAAATGTAATCATTTGTTAATTTTCATTTGCAACAGTATTTATGGCCAGACTAAGTATAATACTATGAGCGTTGATGTACTAACTGCATTGTTAATATTGAGTTACAAGGAATTGCCACCTCCATTAAAGTAACATCCGTAAAAGCCTATTTACCGGAAGCGGTCATATGACAAGATCATAGACGCAAGACGCAATATCGTAAAGATGACATCAAAGGCAACAGCATTAATATTTAATGTTATGACATTTATTATTTATTATTCGTATACTACGGTAATATTTTTTTTTAGACAAGGCGTTTCGAGGAATCCCATGTTTTAGCACTGACCAAGTTTGGCTCTGTGGTTAAATGCTTTGCTACTACATTAGATGTAACTCGGAGTCGCTTGATTCAAGGTTACACAATAAGGGTTAGAAGGATGGCAATCTTATATATAAAAAATGTCACGAGCATACGTTTCTGCTGAACTGGAAAATAACGTTTAAATCTCAATCCTAAACAAACTGACTAGATGCCCTCCAGCATGGGGATGGTTATGATAAAATGGCCTTACCATAACATTATTGATATGATAATACGACACATTTACTTTAAAAATATTAGGTTTATTTACATCCACAGATTTTATCTTCCGGGACCGATATCTTTTTATTCTGTTTTTATAGGGCGTTGTTTTTTAGAGCTTTTATGGTCTATAAAAGAAAATTGCACGCAAGATTCGTTGCCATGACAAACAAGAACTTAGTCGTCAAGCTAAAATTTAGAATTGAGTCATCAGCTACGGCATAATGATGACCTAAAGCAATGATAATTTATAGTTTGTTTAGAAACTTATTTTTCAAAATACAAATCACTGATAAATAAGTTTTGCCTAACGTTACCTTTTAGTAATATTACTGTGATACCGCTGTCCAAAGACACTAGAAATGCCAAAAGGTTCGCAAGTGCGCTGCCGGCCTTTTAAGAATTGGTACGCTCTTTTCTTGAAGTCGAATTGGTTCGAAAATACTTCAGAGGGCAGCACATAGTGATGGTGCGCGGCGGAAATTGCCTTAAGAATCGCTCAGTTTTGGAACAACGGACGTCAAGGTGATACGGTATTTTATATTCTGCCTTGACGTCCGATGATGAAACTCAGCTGCAGGTCCTAAAAATGCGGTAAAAATGCAGAGAGATCCCACATCTCTACGCAACGGCAAGCGATCAAGCCGCTCGGTTCGACGTTTCGAATCGCTCTTCGTTAAATACGGTCAAGCGGATGGAGCTGGAGTACTGGGGAGCTCCCGCCCATAGATGAGAATAGTACTCCTTGTGGGGCCGAATTTGCGCTTTGTATAGTTGTAAGCGGTGGCCTGGGGTGAAGTACCGTTTCGCCTCGCTGAGTACACCAAGTTTCTTAGAGGCTAGCTTAGCCTTTCCATATAAATGACCGCGAAACTGAACGTCATTCGATATGTCAACGCCCAGTATCCCGATGCTAGCTGAAGAGAGTGTCTTCGAAGATGACAGGCGTATTGTTTGACCTAGGTGGTCCTTTAAAAAATTATTGTCCCATCATATATTTGCGGTTATTATATTTGCTTAATTATTCGCGAAGTATATATATATCACTATTCTTGAATCTCGGCTTACTTATTTGTCTTAAAAATTAAACAAACGTAGACGCGAAATGTCTGCATTTTGAGTGCTTTCGGTGCTTCAAACAAGCACAATTTATAAAAGACAATGTTTTGCACGTCATTAGTAATAAATTAATTACTTTGGTGTTTAAATTACGATGTACATATATAATTACACACAAGCAAACTCACAACCCTTCAGAAACCAGTGACCTGGCAACATAAGTTGACCTCACTCATTTTAGAGGCGTTTCTTAAGTTTTATAAACTAGAAAATGAATTCTTTTTAGCATATTATTACTATTATAATATTAGGTCCTTACATATGAAATTGGCGTTTTGTATGGGAGGAACAAAAAGTCGTTTTTTTTTAAATATAATATATTTAATTAATCAAAGTATGAACCATTATTTTCTTTGTCATCTCATAGGTAGTTCATTGATCCCTTTACTAAAAAAAACAGTCGGACCGGAATCAATAAAATCTGTGAAGGCGATTTGGACTGCCCCATCAGAGTTAAATTTTTTCCCTTGCAAGAAGTTGTCCAAATTTCAAAAAAAATGGTAATCTGTTGGAGCAAGGTCCGGGGAGTACGGAGGATGTCTTAGACATTCCAATTGAAGCTCTTCTAATTTGGTAGCCGTCTGTTCTGGAGTGTGTGGTCTAGCGTTGTCGTGAAGTAGCAGTGGCGTGGAGCAATTGACCAGCCTAGGTTGTTTAGCCGTTAGCTTTTCCATCATGGTTTGCAGTTGCTGACAATAGACATCAGCCGTAATAGTCTGGCCAGATTTGAGAAAACTGCAACGAACAATACCGGCACTAGTCCACCAAACGCTTACAAGTAACTTTTTTGGGGTTAATTTTCGCTTGGGGCAGGATTTGGCTGGCTGGCTAGGATCCAACCATTGCGCTGAGCACTTCCGGTTATCGCAAAGAATCCATTTTTCATCACAGGTAATGATTCGGTTTAAAATACCTTCATTATTGTGCCGGTTCAGTAATGTAACGCAGCAGTCGACGCGCGTTTGCCGGTTTGCTTTAGTCAATTCGTGAGGTACCCGTCGTGCCCGTACCCTTCGTGAGGTAATTGAAAGGTTTCAAGCTTTTTAATCTTCCCAATTTGCTTCAAGTGAATTAAAACAGTTTTATCACTAACACCACAGCCTGCAGCTAACTCGGACGTGGTTTGCGATGGATCCGCTTCCACAGTAGCCTTCAATACTTCATTATCAACTTGGGTCTCAGGCCGTCCACGGGGCTTGTTCTGCAGGTTGAAATTTCCAGAACGAAAACGTTGGAACCAAAAACGAACTGTGTTCTCTTTTGCAACATGACCGCCATACACATCATTCACCCTTCGAGTTGTTTCCGCAGCACTAGTGTCACGGCGGAACTCGTACTCGTAAATAATGCGATACTTTAAGTTTTCCATTTTGTAAAATGAGTGACACAAAGAGAAAAAAAAACAAATGAATGACGGTCATCGAAGCACAAATACATGAGTAAATAGCTGTACAAATTTGAATTTGAAATTCCTAACCAAAGAGGAGGTATTTGAGGTCAAAGTGGCCAGTACGACAAAACGCCAATTTCATATGTAAGGACACAATATATATATATATATATTATATCTATAAGGTAAAGTAAGGAGTATTAGCCTAGCGGCTACGGCCTACTCTTACTTCTAAGGTCGTAGGGTTAAACCAAGGAACAATCTGTCTATGTGCGTTTTTAACACTCGTACGGTGAAGGAAAACGTCGTGAGGAAACCGGCATACCTTAGACCCAAAGAGTCGACGGCGTGCGTCAGGTACAGAAGGCTGATCTACTTCTTGTCAATTCGATAAAACAAAAAATCTAAGGTCCAGACCGAAAAAGCGCCACTGTTTTTTTACAGCTACTTAATAGCTTAAATGTCATATGCCTAAAAAGAAAGTTTCAATAATGTAAGTAAATTGATGAAGACAGAATTAGATATTGTGTTTTTTTATGATTGAGAATATGATGTTGTGTACTAGGCTAATACCGAAACCAACAAACTCAAAATAAATATAAATATTCCATATATTTTTGATGTTTGATATGATATTAAATTACTATTGCGCTAGCACAGACCAGGACTTTATTAAAAGACATAATAGAACGTTGTGACACAATAAAAGAATATATTTAGTGTTTAATTACAACTAACTTTCAATAGCCCTTTCGTAGTATTTTAACTATGGACGCTCGAGTACAATGCTATGAACGATGTTTTACTAATCGTATGCGTAATATATTAGTTATTACTAGAAAATATGATATTTTATTATTGATGTTTCAAAAAACATCTGGCATAGAAGTCCGTAATATTATTTTCATATTTTGTACAATAATAGTAGATTAGTAGAAGAATACGCGAGACTTATCCGACAATATCCTATTTATTATGTGTACAAGTATTTTACTTGTACCGTATTTTACGGCCCACGTTGTCAATATTATAAAACACGTTTAATTTTGCGTAATATAAAAAATAAATTTATATGCTATGCAATTCTTTCTTAAACTTAAATCGGTCTTAACTAATTAGATTAACATTTGCGGCTATTAGCAGTGTTGGCTCATTATTAATAATAATCTACTATTAGAGATAATATAATGCACGTCTTTGAATTCGGCTGTTATTGTCAATCTAATAATGGGTGGTAACTATTCTCGTAATAGAGCCATTCAATGCAAGCCCTGAATGAAATTCGACAGAGGATCCCCATTTATCTTAGTTCGGGTATTGACAGTTCCTGTCGTTGTATTACCGACTCTTTGACCAATTTCACAGTGCGGTAATCAGACTAGAGCACTACAATTAATTACAATTCTAATGTTCTAAAATTAATGACAAATGATAGATTTAATCAAGTATTTGTGTATAAAATTGGTATATCATTTCTACATCGCATAAATAACATTGTTCATACAAATATTTTACCCAGACGTCTTTTAACATGGTTACATTCTTTTGAAAAGTCTGCAGTAATATAAATATTCGGTTTTTATAATAAGACCTGTTATGACGACACATAGATTTGAATATATAAAATTATTAAATTCTATCTAAATTTGCGATAATATTAAATTAATTTATATAGCTAATTAAGACTTAGCTTACGAAAAGCTTACGAAAACCGCTCATAACTGTTTTTTGCTTATTAGTTCGACTGGCTGACCCTAATGATTTCATTATAAGTGAACCAAATAAAATAAACATTAGAAAAATCAGACTCGCCGAGACAGAGATGCTATTTACATTACGCATATTTATAAAAGCTCAACCAAGAACCAACCTCTAGTTTTGAATCGAAGAGGATTAAAATTCTTAATTTGTATGACAAATGGAAATTTTAATAATTTATTTTCTATGTATAGTAACTTTGTACTTATTCGGAATTGTAATAACGCATAACAATAATTGCCTTCGCTTTTCGCAATCTAATAACAGCGTATGTGTGTAATTAAATGTGTCGCCAACAAAGTTAAACTTATCCTACATTCTGTACACATGAAGTTAAAATCCGATTTAGAGCTTTTGTGAGAAATTTACTATTATATTGACCTTTATAATGGTTGATATAGGTATATATTGACGTGCAATTTTTACAATCATAATAAATCCGCTGGGATTTAATAGTTTCTTTACTGATACTTTAACAATTTAAATATATAATCTCCACCCACTCCTTTGTGTAGTTTGCGCTTTCATATAATTTTATACTAGTTACTACTAGTCCTTATTGGTTTAATATTTAATCTGCTAACTAGGCAAAGGAGCTATTCTCTTTCTATAAGAGCGAGGCTACAGGAGGCTTTCCAAGAATGTTTCAGTGCAATTGTATCAATGACTAAATATTCTTTATTGCTTAATTATTGAATATTTTTTAAAAACAGGAAAATAATAATATTAAGTTGGTGAAACGCAACAGCGTAATGAGAATCAGAATTTTGTTAATTCCCAAAACTTTAAATAGTATTAAAGATATACGTAGACATTTTATTTTTCCAGAACCATATAAAACCTGTTTATTTGTTTAAAGGTCCACGGTCGAGCAACAGGCTCCGAAGGCTTGACGAGCGTGGCACGTTGTGGTCCTCTAATGGCTCAGGGAGGTGTGCAGGCGTTGGAAACTATGCTTTTTGCGCTGGATGAAGCTGTGCGAGCTGGGCTACCACCACCTGGTGTTAGGCTTGGTGCTCTAGTACTGGATGACTGTGATAGTGATACCAGGGGGCTGGAAATGGCACTAGACTTTATTAAAGGTAAAATACTGTATATTGTTTATGTTTTTTTATGTCTCAAAGCCTTGGATGAATTTACCTACTACATTACAAACTTACCTAAAAATGTTTATAATACACCACCAATACACAATTAATGCCATCACTAGTAATTTACGGAAAAGGGAAACTTACGTAATCTTTAGTACTAAAATTCACAGTAAAAATATCGAGAGCATAATATGCTTCAACGCTATTCCATTTATTATTAAAAATTGCACCCACGAGGAAAACTCGCAAAAAGTAACAAAACTACATTTGGTTGGTAGAAAATTAAGCTCAACCCAGCGGTAAAATTAATAACTGTATTTCTAGTTTTAGAAACAAAGACAAGTTTTTATTTTTATTTCTTTCACTTTTATTGTATTTCATATTCGTAGTGTAATTTTTTGTGCTGTGTTTTGTTATCACATCATAGCATTTTGTTTGTAATAAGTGAACGCTTCTATTACGTGGCCTTTGTATTGCGCTGTCCACTTTTTTGGTCTAAGTTCATGCTGGTTTCTTCACGAGACTTTTCTTTGCCGTACGAGCTAGTGTTATATGTGGACATAAACAGAATGTTTATTGGTGCACAGCCGGAGTCCTCTGAGAGTCGCACGCTGAAGCCACCAGGTCAACCTGATCTGATTTGTTACTATTTCATATAGTGGTGTAGTCGTCTTTAACATATTATTCAAAATCACCTCCCTTATCTTATATAATCTTACCATGTTGTGCTAGTTAGTATTAACGGTTTATCATCAGGATCTATAAGCAACATTGACGACGAAGAATACGCGTGCAACGCATCAGCTGTCAGGAAAGTGATATCAGGTGTGGTTGGTGCAGCTTCCAGTGTGACGTCAGTTCAAGTTGCTAATCTACTGCGATTATTTAAGATACCACAGGTATTTATAGACTATACGTTTAAGTAATAACTAGTGTGTATGGAAAAGATACATAGGCATCTTTATGCTGTTTAGTTTCACCTGGCTTCGGGGCCAATTTGCTTTTCGTTAGATGCCGTTGAAAAGTATATAGAGTATATATAGTAAGAGAATGCTTTAAAGCCTGTTCAGAATCGGTACAATCCGGTGATGTGGCTATCGGCGAACGTAAAAAAGCTTATAACTCACCCTTCATGTCCTTCAATCTAGAAATCGCTAGGCCAACGTCACAGTACATTGCCGAATTTGTAGAGAAATTTTATAGATAGAGAAACTTTGGAGACTCGAGATTTCTGGTCTCTTGCCATAGCTGTCCATTGAATTTATGTCAGCCCTTCACCCCAAATGATATTTCGGCAACGTAGTTACTGCAGAGCTTTATCTTCTTTGGTTATTTATGAGTATTGTGGGCCTGATGGCATCCCCACAATTGTGCTGTGTACTTGTGCTACTGAGTTCCGGGCCTAACGCGCCTTTTCCCGTACCTGTACTTCGTCAATACTGTTCCGAAGTGCTGGAAGACCGCTTCAATACATCCGATCGGTAATCGGTTTATATTAGGTTGACAAACCCACAAAGCCATTTTATCTTATAAAATTTAGCATTTGCGCTCAGCACAAGATTTTGGGTAAGTTTGAATTCCTTGTCTTTTCTTAGTGTGAAAGAGGAATGTATCTTAATACTATCAACTAATTAAAAACATACACAGTATTGTAGACAATGATATATTACTCAGTAAAGGGTATTTACGTCAGTCTGAAGGTCACAAGTTTAAAGTTTAAAAACTTATTCATTTTTTTAAGCAAAAACTAAGTGAAAAAGACGTTACGTCAAGTTAAATTTAAAAGTTATGCGACAAAGGAACGTGAAGAAAAGATCGGCAAACTCTATAAAATGTTAATTAAAGTAGAACCAATTTTTACTACAAGTTTCATTTAAGCGTCTTTATTAACTTGACAGTTTGCCATTAGAACTTTGTAGGTAATTTTAAAATCTTCTTCATTAAAAATATCTAACGTTACTTAATTATGTACTTAAATAAATTTAAAAGATATGAATAGTTATAATTTAGTATAATAAAAACAATGTGTAGAAGGTCAGAAATCCCACTAACTAACCTAACTTCATGCCTTAAGTTTAAACGACGAACAATAACTTCCAAGAGTCCTAAAGGTCTAATTTTCTTAGTACATATTTAGCAGTATGAATGTTAACATTTTGATAGTGCCGTTAAGATTTCTTTACAAGAAACATTATGAAACTGAAAACACATTATAACTTTTTTGCTAGAGACAACGTTACTACTAATAATCGACACCAATCCCATTTTAAAAATATTTTTTATATACAGGTTTCTTTTTTCTCGACGTCACCGGAGCTTTCCAACAAAGCCCGATTTGAGTACTTCACACGAACGATACCGTCAGATCTCCATCAAGTCAAGGCGATGGTGGAAATCGTGAAAATTCTTGGCTGGAGATACGTATCTATCATTTATGAAGAGTCCAACTACGGCATTAAGGTAATAAATAACATTGTAAAACTATAATTAAATTACTAATTACCCTGAGCTAAATGCACAGAACTACAGATACAGTCTTGATAAATAAATTAATGTATAAATCCATTAAACATTTTTAAACGAATGTAAAAAGTGATCAATAATAAATAAAATTTGATGTTTAGGTTTCTAACTCGCCAAAGTATGTAACACTCGTACCCGTATATAACTGAAGAATATAAAAAAAAATAGGGTATGATTCTGACGTGTCGAAATTCTTAAGATACTTTTCACAAAAGTTACAATACTGTTGAAGAATACCAAAACTAACGGTGTCATTGCAAAGTTTCTAAACTTAGATTGCTGTTTTAAGAAAGTTACAATTTCAGGCATTTGAAGAATTGGAGACTTTACTTGCTAGAAATGACATCTGCATTGCGGTAAAAGAAAGGCTAGCTAAAGATTCCGGTGCAGCTGATGAGAAGGGATACGATGATATTGTAGAACGATTGTTATCAAGACCGCGTGCTAGAGGTTAAAACAGTTTTTTTATTATATGACTTCAAAAATTCCAACGAATCCTCCCCCGTAGTAATACTACGTGTAGAGTATTATGTTTATCCAATCACGTTTTCTCCATCTAGGAATTCTCATCAAAAACGACTCGGACTTTATATAATTGTTTTATGATTTTTTAAAAGGTCGGCACAAAGATCTAATTTAGAATTCACTTTTACATATATCATGTTTACGCATATTTCATTGTTCAAGTTTGTGGCACTCTATATTTTGTTATAGCTGAACTACATCATTTAAAATGTATAAAAGCGTTTAGCTATATCTCGCTGACTGCACCCACTGTAAAAAACTCAAAATGTGAGGCTAGATTTTAATTTATAAAATAAAAAATATATAATAGATTCATATTGAGACTTTTTAACTAATAACGGGAGTTAAGTTCAGTGGCGGTAGTTGGAGAGATTTTCAAATAAATGAGTCTTTGTTTGATGATGGGGGTCAAGAACTGGTCTAGCTTTAATTGTTTAAAACATGAGTTTATAACTAACACAATAATTAAAACAGTAGGTTTGCGACGCTATCAAAAAACTAACCTATATTATACTATAATATAACGTTTTTAAATCTAAGTGACACTTCAATATAAGTATATTCGACCTTTTGGACGTTATCGGAAACAAAAATATTACAATTTATGAGTGTGGGAAAATTGAAAAGGCTCATTTTGGCTTCAAGTGTGCGATGATTACCACTTCCATTTCCATTGGACATTTGGTTTCCGCTTCTAATTAATAACTAAAATAAAATGTAACCTAACTAATGTTAGGTTACTTAACTTAATTAAAATCTATTATTTCAGGCGTAATAGTATTTGGATCTGACCAAGAAGTAGCAGGGGTAATGGCAGCAGTTCAACGTAAGAAAGCAGAAAACATCTTCGGCTGGGTCGGATCCGATGGATGGAGTGCCAGGGCACTAGTTGCCGCTGGCAACGAACCTGTTGTGGAGGGAACCATTAGTGTCCAACCCCAGGCCAACCCTGTGATAGGATTTAAAGAGTACTTTCTCAGCCTTACGCCGGAGAACAACGCAAGGAATCCGTGGTTTGTCGGTAAAATATTTTTAATACATGACAATTAAGTGATTGTACAATATCGATATCAAACTACCTAAATTAATTTCGTCGTTTAATAGTTGTACCTATTTAGTACAAACGATCCATTGTTCTATTTATATTTACTTTATTCACATATATGATACACGAAATTAGTTGGTTAGTCGAGTCTATATGTAGACTTGAACACGTTTCGCTTCGAATTCATTATTGGTTGAAGACGTGAATTGACCGGCGTGCAGCGGTTGCAGGCAAATTCGATATCTACCATCAATCTACTCTATAATTTTAATTCATAGAAACATGGCTATTATAAACTATCTGGTTTTGAAACCGTATTACCAATTATTGCAACAATGTAAGAAAATATGTTTCGGTAAACCGCAGCGCTTCCGTTTCATTATTACATTTGCTGTGTAATTGCTATAATTATTTTAAAAGATTTATTTAATTATTAATGAAATTCCAATTGATGTAATTCCAACTGATGTATGAACAATAATTGCAAATTCAGTTTATAACAATTAAATTGCTTTTTGATTACGAATATATTCGTGATGCTGATTTACATTTGCTTTATTGGCAGAGTTCTGGGAGGAACAGTTTCGCTGCCGCTACCCTGGTGCATCAAGAACACCATACAATACAAACTATAAAGCTTGTACTGGACGGGAGAAACTGTCAACGGAAAATACCGAATTTGAGGCGCAATTGCAGTTCGTTGCTGATGCAGTATGGGCATTTGTTTTTGCTATCAGGTAAAATCGAATTAAAATGCAACCGCTATTTAAATTGAACTAGTGTCTATCTATAATGTAATCTGTCATGATAATGCGTAAAAATTGTGTGTACGATGTAATGAAATGTAATCAGTTTCCCAGACATGTGTGATTCCTGCATCCTACTTTATATTTCATTCAATTCTAATTAGGTTTTTATAAATTCTCCTAAAGATAAATACTTTTTTTAGGGATATGCATAAAGATCTTTGTGGAGGCCGACCAGGGCTATGTGAAGCAATGCGGCCCGTCAACGGACCTACACTACTACGATATTTGCGACAAGTGCAATTTACAGGTAATCGAAGTCAGTGGATATTCATAAATTATGAAAATGTTGGCTGTTTTTAATGTGGGATAATATCTCTACACTAGTAGAGCGTTATGTGAGACTGTACTCTACCCACTAGAATCCCTCACAGAAAACCCACAATGCCTTCTTGCTTTGCAATTTTAAAATTATTTTCGCCACCGTGGATTACAATCAATAAATATTTATTTAAATAGAACGATAAATCATTTATGTTAACTAAATATTACCCGGCTATGAGTGGCTCATTGTAGCAGAAATATAAGTGTGTATGTGTAGCTTTACGTTTTACCATACAAAGAATATACAATAGACATAAAAAATCTAATAGAGCAACAAGGGAAAATGCAATTTTATAACATTCTATTAACTAGCTATAAAACTGACAACCATGTGCTTACGGGTACTGTAAAGTGTGCAAATCACTACTATCAATTTGACATCCATACATAATCGTAAAAATCAACACAATTTAAATCCTGCAATAGCTTCTTCCGGTAAACATTTTTTTTAGAAATGACTTTGTTTAGACATATCTTTTTACACAAAATAGGTCTAAGCGGCGATGAGTTCCACTTTGATCAATATGGTGATGGACCGGCTCGGTATAACATCTTGCACTTCAAGCAAGTCTCTCTTGGAGTGTATCGATGGCTCAAAGTTGGCAATTATCTGGATGGAGAATTGGAATTGATTTTGGATGGTAATTTTTGTTTCATCAGTTTTTTTTTTAATTATTAGCATTGTAAGCCTATAAAAAAAGATTGTTTATAGTATTCTTTAATAAAACTAAATTTAATACTGGGCATATTTATCTAAAGTAATAAAAATGCCATTACAATACACGAGTAACCAAACTAATTTAAAACAATATTTCTAATAGAAGCTCTGTTGTGCAATTATTGCATAATAAAGGAAATCTTTTCTCTACTATTCGGAAAATTTAAGCAAAAAGTTACATAGAATTTAACTCTAAAAGCGGCTCAACTATTTCCAGAGATTCAATTTAAATGGCATGAACGAAAACCACCCGAGTCAGTATGCAGTGCGGAATGTGAGCTCGGCCAGGCCAAGCAGTACGTGGAGGGAGAAAGCTGCTGTTGGCACTGCTTTAACTGCACGCAATATGAGGTACTTGGTATACTGTGAACCAAGATAAGTCTGCAATACAAAATAGCGGGTTTGTAATGTGTGCGAGCGAGGTCCACAAAACAATTATGCAATAATTGCTGGAATTTCGTAGGTTTAGAAATGTTTATTACCGAGACATTATGAAAATCAGGGTATAAGTACAATTCTAGAAATAATGTTAGGGGAACTGCAGCATATTTGGAATACTACTTTGTTTTTTGCGAATAAATTTAAGGATACACGGGATAGCTCAATAAAAGATTACTGACTCTATTGTTAGTTGGCTTTTTTGATGTTGGCACTGGAGAAATATGAGAGTGTGTACGGGAGTGGGGTGTAGTTGAAACGGTTTGATTCTCCTCAAAATCTGCAGCAGCAGCCATGTCATCGGCTTGAGTAAATATATTTGGATTAAATGGAAATATGCCACCAACTTTGAAACCATTAGCAGCTATTTATCTTGGCTCATGAACATACCCTACGCAAAGTTAGAGCTTCTTCTGAGGCCTAGTATGTAGTTACAAACTTTATTCATTCACCCACTGACTCACTCACACACTTACTTATGCACTCAAGCGTGTTAATAACAGTTAAAAATCAATAACAAAAAACAAAAAAAAAGATGTAACTAAATTATATATAAATTAAATATTTTAAGGAATCTATAATTAAGTTTGAGCTGGAAATCCAGACCCAGGTATTTTTTTATTTAAGGGTTCTCAAATCTTACAGATTGTAATGCAATTGTACTTAAAATGAATAAACATATATTTTCATTATTAATTTCTCCAGTTTGACACTTGATGTGGGCTTTCCCAAATAGCTCAACGACATCGTACTGTGTTAAGGGCCTATTATTTTTTCTGATACCCGAACTTCCTACTGTAGTACGATTATAATGGTCCCATGAAAGTACGGTCCAGCGGTTGAATCTTATGCTTGCAATGAGGTGGTAATGAATTATCTCTATGTTCTTGGTGTGACTGTAATGGCCATCGAGAATGAAGAGCACTGGGGAAGCTTCTGTTGGTTTTACGTATTCTATGAAGTGTTGAAACCATTCTGTAAAGAGATGTGTTTGAATCCATCCAGATGGATGTACTTTTCCTATAGAACCAACTGGAGCTCCTCTCATTAAAGCATTCGACATGTTTTTACGTGGGAAAATTATCATGGGAGGGATAAATATTCCTGCTGGGCTCATACAAATAACAATAGTTTATAAGGACACCTCTCTCGGCGGACATCATTGCTATAATTTTTGGTATTTTACTCAGCCCATAAAATTTATTCTCCATAGCTAATATGTACTCCACCAGCAGGTTTTCAATATGTTGGCCGAAAAAAAACTTCGACCAATCGTTTTATTTGTCATTAACTGAATCGGAGAGACATTTACAAATCGAAAAAGTATTGACCTGGGAACGTTGAACTGTTGTGTAGAAGCCTTTAAGTAACCCATTCGTTTTTCTCTAACAGCGGCAATAAATAGCAGTGGCCACTTCTCCCTTCTCCCACCTCTTTCTCTTCTTGCATTTGTGAGAAGTTATATCTACTTACAAAAATAATACAGAATAATTAATATCTACTCATAAAAATATGCATAAAATTTGGAATATTCCAAATTATGTTCGCATTAGGTATTCCAAAGTACCATCATACTACACTTAACGACAATTCCATATCACATTTTTATTTTCTAGAAATATTCACAAAATCTTAGTTACATAGACAAACAGCGTCACATGACAGTTTTACAGTATGTTTATTAATAATTGCATTCTTACTGAAAAAGTTTTCAACACAAGCGGCTCGCTTCTATGTGCCTGTAAACCTGATTGTCAAGATCAAAGATGGTGTCTTGTTTATAATACTCGATGGCGCCGTATGGCGTATGACATTATGCTTACGGTATAAAAATGAAGATGGCGATAACAATATTTTTTTTGATGCTGCAGTTCCTCTACATTACGATAAGCAAAAGATATACAATATTCGATTAAAGTATCATGCTCAAAAAAAGAAATACAAAAACCAAATAAAAGTAAGGAAAGTAGTACTAACTAATACTTTAGATCAGGTCGCCATATTCGGAGACAGCATGTGTGGAGTGTCCCCGTGGAACACTACCGGATCTTATGAGGACCCGCTGCGCCCAAATACCAGAACTGTATCTACAGCCTTCATCACCTGCAGCTATCGGAGCTATGGCATTCTCTGCTTTTGGGATTTTATTGACTATGTAAGAAAATATTTAATATTGCGCCATCTAGTTTCACAATGAGCAATTAGAGTACCTTATTCCACTATTTTTCTAACAAGGTATATTTAAGGTGAAATCAATTTAATAATAAATACAAACACAAAACTTAAATCTAAGATTGTTTCCCTATTGCCATAATAAATGTGTATATATTTAAATTTTCAGTTTAATAGTAACATTGTGGATTCTCCGAAGTAGTACCCCAGTGGTTCGTGCGAGTGGTAGGGAGCTATCATTTGTGCTACTCACCGGAATACTTATGTGTTACTTGGTCACATTCGCGTTAGTTCTGCGCCCAACTGACTTCTTGTGTTCTTTGCAAAGGTAAATAAACGTTAAATTATTACAATAATATTACATAAAGTAAATGTCCGAAAATTATATGAATACAATATGTTCAAAAAATATGAAATTGTTAATACTTTTGAACTTTATTAAGTAATATTATATATATATATATATTTTTAAAGGAATACTATTTCAAGGAGGTGTTAAGGACAATCGCGTCCTGTCATAAACTTTTCAGCTGTTAGCCGTTCATTAGCGATATAATCTGAATACAAGCATTTAATATGAAGTAACGTTTCAATCTATATTGCATTGAATAGTTATTTCATAACCCATTTTTATTAGCGGGCGAAAAACAAGCTATATTAAACTCTTATATACTACGCGCTGTATAGGCATAACATGAAGCCTGTACAGCACCTTGGTAGGACTGCACAAAGCCTCACTGATTTCTTTTAATCTAAAATATATGCTTACAGGTTTAGTACAGGGTTCTGTTTCACCGTGGTTTACGCGGCTCTTCTCACTAAAACCAATAGGATTGCCCGTATATTTGCAGCGAGCAAACATTCAGCACGCAGGCCTTGCCTTATCTCACCCAAATCACAGCTTTTGATATGTTCTATCTTAGTATCGATTCAGGTAGTGTATGGGAAATGTAATTATAACTAAATCCACAAAAAGAAAATAATCTTTTAAATTTACAAATTAATACTATTTTAAATAAAACATCTTCAAAGGATATAAACGAGAATTAATACATATATTACATAAACAAGAACATGTTTTGGATAAACTTAAGAGATACTCGGCGTCTACCACTGATGAAAAGCACTCAAAACTTGTAAATTTGCAATAAATTTGCATTTTACGTCAACCAAAGACAATAATAATTAATTAAGATGAAACTGAATTCTGCCCAGATCAAGGTATTTTATAAATGAGCAATGTGTTTTATAAATAACTTTGTGTCCATATTCTAGGTCGTAATAGTAGTGGTATGGCAACTAGCTTCACCAGCCAGGGCAATTCACCACTACCCCACCAGGGAAGACAATATGCTTGTATGTGACTCTTACGTGGATGCGTCATACACAATAGCATTTTTCTACCCTGTGGTATTGATAGTTGTATGTACTGTGTACGCTGTTCTAACAAGAAAGATTCCCGAAGCCTTCAATGAAAGTAAACATATTGGTAAGTCACCGACATTAAAAAAACAGTTGGTAATACATTTCGATAGCTATGGTGTATATACGGTTGACTTATTTCTATTTAACTTACACCAATTTCCCAGTAGTATGTAGAGTAATTGACGGTAGATCGCTACTATACTCACCAAATACCGTCACCCATGCGTTTTCTTAACAAGCACTTATTTTAACCGCTCCAAATAGCTGTATCGTTCTTTCCTAGACTTCATTGATGTCTAACATTCATCGCATGAGCACTATTTCTTATTTTGTCGCTTATTCTTCAAATTTATTTCATGAAGTTTTATTGCCACCCTAATTGTCTACTTCTGTAATACTATTAGTTATATAGATAATCATCGTTAATTAATGTCTTTCAGGCTTTACTATGTATACCACCTGTGTGATTTGGCTAGCCTTTGTACCTCTGTACTTTGGTACAGCAAGTCACGTCCCCCTACGAGTCACCAGCATGGCTGTAACCATATCACTAAGCGCCAGCGTTACCCTAGCATGCTTGTTTGCGCCTAAGGTGAGTATAGTTTATCATAGAACGTTGATAACTCTTGCTGTCCCTTTAAAATGTAAATGTATAAAGAGTCGCTAAGCATGTTTAGAAACTTAATTAGAAACATAATCCTCAACTGATTTGGACTAAAAAGCTAAATTCAAAATCAAATAGTGTAAGTGGCTGTGTCAAGAAATCAGTGATGCAAAAATATGGTTCCCTGCTTCATCTTGACGACAGCGTTATCATAATAAAACTTTTTACATTCGATTTTTAAATAAAATTATCATAGATCAAACACATTTTCGTTTATGAACACATTTACAAAGTACTTTGATGAATTTTAGATGTACATAATCCTAATACACCCGGAGCGCAACGTGCGAGCGAACATGATGACATCAAAATGGCGCGGCAGTCACGGTCGAGGGGCTGCTCCAGGAGCCGTGTGTGCTGCTTTGGTCGGCGCTGCTCCTCTACCACGACCTGCTACTACACCCTCCACTGACTTCTCTACTATTGATGCGGGTAAAGACAAAGTACAATATTTATAGGTAAAACAATTCCATAATGTGTACCCCATTCCATCAACAGTTAATGTAATCGACAATCATTCATTCGACGTTGACATTGAATCCCTAGAGCAAATAAAAAAATCCTTATTTAAATTCCTTCTAACTTTCAAACGACAAAGACAAGAAGTTCACAATACATCCAACAGATGTCACTTAACACAAATCTGTTTAACAATATTTTTTGTATATTTCATTGGACTGTGATATTCTCAGTCATTCTAATGAAATTCGTAATACGATTAATATTTTATAAATTGAATTTTTGGATTATTTCAGAACGGTCAACATCTACAGACAGGCAAGTGCAGACAGACGATTTGAACACGAGTCCAAACAACCAAGAGCGAAATGGCCTATGTTTGGACGCGAACAAACTTGCAGAAATCGCTGGTGGGTTACCAGCCTTCGAATCCAATACTGTGCGACGCCGTGCAACAGCAGAGCCGGCGATTCGCGTTGCAGTTGTAGTTGTGGGTGCACAAACACCCTTATAGCCCTTAAAAATACCACGGAGACCAGTATTGGTTTGACTTTGGTGAAAGTGTTTTAAATGTGTATCGAAGCAATTTTTTTCCAAGCATGGTAATCTCAAGTATGATATATAATTTTTTTACCAATGCGTGATTGGCGTCGCCTCTCTTAATTGTTCTTATGTTTTTACTAAGATTGGATTTCAAAATAGATCTGCTGGCTGTTGATAATAATAAATAACTAAAGTTTTTTTGCAACGTATGGTCATGTACATCATTTTCACTGTACAAGATTTAACAAGTAAGTGGTTTAAAGAACCATAGTTATAACTTGAGCAGTGCCGGATTAGCAATATAGCAAGAGTAGTAAATGCTACGGGCCCCGCGAATTTAGGGGCCCCTCTCTCCAACGTACCCGTAACCGTAATAAAAAAATATTACATAGTAGCGTAATATATCTTGCTTCACCTCCACTTAAAAATCTAAAACTCAATTTCGTCACGTTAAATCGTAAAAAATAAGTAGGTATTTTACAAACTTTTTACCGTAATGTTCTAATGTTTAAATATAATCGATATCTTTAGACTAGCATCTATACCACACCTACCTATCATATGGCCAGAATATAATTATAAGAACGTCTTTTTCATCTCACTTTGTTGAATATAGAGCATGATTTGCTTAATGAAGTCTTTTTGAAAGTGTTACCATATCTTAATTTGCTGATCCAGATCCAGAAAAATGATTCGTAACGGTTTGTTTATTCTATATCCTAAACTTGAGAACCTAAAGCAAACCAACGGCCCCTTGATAGAATTTTCTACAGGGCCCGCGCTGGCTTAATCCGGCACTAAACTTGAGAAACCTTTCATTAGGACATTGGTTGGATATTCAGTTATAAGCGACCCTATTTGAGAACGTTTGAAACCTTAAAAGGATGTCCAGTGTCAACCTGTTAAATGGTTAGTAATGATTATTGTACATTGTTTGAACAGCTGTACACAAGTCAGTCCTAAAAATTCTAAATCAATTAATTAAATGCTTCAAATACGTTGAACTTCTATTAAAAGAGCCTACGCTATTTACGAAGCATTTTTTTAAAATAAACTCTTTAACAAGAGTTTTTCATGGATTGTTCAATTGCAAAAACTGTACTTACCTATATAAAAATTACAAGTTTATTATATTCTACGCAACATCTAAGAATTGTCAATAAATAAGAATATATAAGCCCAGTTTTGAAAAAACTTTCAACCAATTTATTCCTTTGTAAAGTAACGAAAAATTATGGAGCCTATTTTAATAAGGTTTACTTTTAAGATGTTCACTGTTTGCGACATTTAAACTAATTATTATAATTGATGTTTTGAAAGTATATAGGTAGTATGAATATGTGATATTAAAGTAAGATATTTCTTTAATCAAACAAAAATATTGTAAATAACAGGATTAAATTTTACTGAGTTGCCACGTGTTTTTTTTTTGCATTGTGCATAGATAGCCATACTTTGATTAATGAAATATATTGAATCATTGATTGTTAAAAGAGATATTTGTTCTCCCATACAAAGCGCCAATTTCATATATATAGCCCTAACATTATAACGATTGAACGTTTTTTATTTATTTTTACGATATTATTTTGATTTTCTATGACAACAATTCAATCGATTACCGAAATGTTTCCCAAGACGTAATTAAAATGGTCTTAGTTTCTCACTTTTATAAAACAGTATTTTATGTGTATGCAAGTTTTTTACCAAATTTTAGTAGTACAGTCATATCATTAAGACTATTTTACATAAATTATTTGACTATTATATTTTATGTATATAGTCAATACCATGTCAATACATAATTTCGGAACAGATTCAAAATAATGAAGTTTTATCTTTTAAAGACTGTAAATTAATAAAAATAAATTGGAATGTTTGTTTTACATGACAATGAAAAATTAGATCATGGTTTTTTAAGTCATTTTTAACTATAAAGAATAACATTTAATTGACATTAAAGAGTAACTTCAAATTTATTGCAGTTTCTTAAGAGTCAATAAACTTTAGTAATGAATGGTCACACCAAATGGTTGTTTATGCATGCATGACCCAAAAATAAATAATCAGGTAATAAGTATACCTAACACAAGAGGACTGATTTAAACAACATTTAGGAGAACACCGTTTATTCTCAATAAAACAGAATATTATAATTTTTCACTAGCTTAAGTTAAAAAATGTAATCAATTAGTGGATTAGTAAATAATAAACTTCAACATTACTTTTAAATATTCTTGAGGCTTTTTATTGCTATGTTCTCTGTTAGGTACAATATTAATCCAGTCTGTTAGCTATTTTCCAATTTAAGTAGCACATTACAAAATAGCATTCAAAAATATTGTATGGAAATTAAGGTTGTTGTTCTGATACATAAACCTTTAATTCTACAAATTTACAGGGGTCTATGATAACTTTTTTGCTTTTTGATATAGTGTGTCCACAACTTTGCTCATGTGATGAATAGTTTCCAAGACTGTTTCATATGTTTTCTCTAAGGGGAATTCATCAAACACAATCAGAACACCCTCCCCTTGGTCTAAAATTCCATTAAGCTTTTTATCAAGGATCATTTGGGACAATTTTTTCTCTACTTGTACTATGGGTAAGCGGATACAACGTGCCACATGATCAACTTGGACACGCATGTAAGGCTCCACAATACGACAAAGATTTTGTTCCAACATGGTATCATAAAGGGCTCCAAGGTGAGCACGGACAACAGCATCTTCTTCTAACTCTGGTTTGTATGTCTTTAAGGCAGCCTGGAAGTCAGCAAGTGATCTCTTGAAAGAAGCAGTAGCAACTGCACGCATTGCTTCAATTTCCTTTCCTGCATATTTGAGAGCAGCTTTGCTACTACTTACAGTACCAACTTCATCAGCTTGATTCAGCATAATCTTGGACAACAACATGTATTTCAATGCTGTAAGGGCCTTAGGGCTATCAGCTCCATCATAGCCTTCAAATGCCTCATAAAAATAAGAATATGCTGTTTTAAAATCACGCTCATCAGCAGCATGTAGGATACCTGATTGAAGATCTAATGCTGCCTGCATTTTTGGCGGGCAATAGATAGCATTAGCTGTTGTTCGTGCTGACGTCAACGATGCTCGAGCTTTAGGCAAGTTACTTAGTGCATGGAACGTCTTACTCTCAAAAAGTAGTACTTCGAGAAGCAAATTCTTGTCATCTAACTTTTTAAGCTCTTTCAACAATGCAGTGGCTAAATCCAAAGCGTCTGTGTACATACCAGTATCAAAATACAGCGCGATTAATCGCGCCTCCAAGGACTGTCGTAGAAAGGTTCTGCGTTCCTCCTTTGCCCATTCTATACACTCTTTACAAAGCTGCACTTCAATACCAATACCTGCTTCTAAATCCAAGAAAAAATCTACTAAAGAGCGGACCAGTTTCGCAGCTTTGGCCTTACTAATAAGGCTTAGAAAAGGCCTCGTTGCTTTGATAAGTTCCGCCAACTCTTTAGCCTTTCCTTCTTTCTTGTATTTTTCACCAAGATTCAAAATTCCTTGTTCTTTAGCCCTTATGTTTTCTTCGTCATCTTCGGGTACCTCACCTGTGCTAACCATTTTGTCGGTCATGCGGACGTCTTCGTCTCTGTTCGACGAGGAGACGCGTGACCTCTCGAATAACATTGCTCCGGCCATTATGTGTATATTTATCACTAAAAACGTATTTATATGATGACACAACAACAGCTACACTTTTTCTTTGTAATTTTGTATATTCGCAAAGTCATCGACGACCTTTTCGGAAACAAATCGTAGACGCGTACGGAGTTGCCATATCAAACATAAATCATACGAATAATTTTGTTTAGTTTCTACCAACACTTAAACAAATACAATGTTATGTTTTTGAAATTATAGCGGCATATAAGGTCACTCTTTTAAATAGAACTTAAATTATTATTTAAAAATTAGTTAACTGTTATTATAACTGTTAACGATTGTATATGAACTTTTTTTATAAAGAAAAACAAATAAAAGTATAGACAACCAGCTTAAATCTACCATAAATTATATAAGCAGTTTTGAAAAGTCACTATTTTTTGTTGGATTATTGCTGCGTAATTATTTCTTGAATTAATTACGTAGACCTGTAAAAATGAATGACCAACGAAAAATGAAAGTTTTTTTGGATAAAGACGCCAGTGACAATTTTCTTTTTGATATTTCGAAAATATTGATGCAGTTTTATGAAACGCCAGTCATTTTTTTTACCAAGAATGATTACTCTGACAAAATATTTAATACTTTATGTTCTTTGCGGTCTGCTTTGCAAGGTGAAACTGATTCTCAGATTGTTGATATAATTGTTGATTTTCATTTAAATTGGCTTCATGCTATTAATGACATAGATCTATTTTACAAACGATTAAATGATCTTCCTAGAGAAGAAGTTTTTCAGGCGATAAGTTACACAATAGATGCTCTTGGGTTTCGTCTTAACTATTATCAAAAATATATGAATAAATGGAAACCATCGTTATCAAATGAACTACAGGCTAACCTCAATGCCGAAATAGAAATTGTGGAAGAAATGCATACAGAGATCACAAAAGTTCTCCTAGATAAACTAAAATGTTTCAGAAACTATTCTTGTGACATTGAATTTAAAGTTAAAGTTTCCAGTGCTGTAGAAGAATTATTAAACTGGATTGATAAAATTACCGATAGTCTAGCATCTGAACTTAGCAAATATATCAATATCCATGTACCTCATCTTAGTGTTGATTTAACAAAAACTTTACAACAAGTTATTGATGACTTACATAATTCGAATTCAGAAAGTGCTCAACGGATGTTAGAACATTTAAAAGAAAAAGGTAAAGAACTTGGTGCTATGATTCGGTCCACAACCAGCCACGACTTAGAAATATGTAAGGTGATTGAAAAGATAAATATTTTGGAAGATCGTATATCACGGTTAGAACTTGAACCTACATCAGCTGCAAGATTGGCTTTGGAAAACAAAAGAGATTATTTGGAGAAAAGGTTGAGCATGCTTGATAGTTTAAAAACAACACTAAAAAGTATGCAGCAGCTAACCGAAGTACACTTAGAGTCTGTACCTGATGATGAGCTGTGTGTCTGTAAAGATTTTTATGAGTTTAGAATTTTCAATCATGATTTGCAACCAGAAGATCGTGAACATTTGGTTACCGAGTTATGCTACCTTTGGGACTTGGCTGTTTTTGGTGAACGCAGCCATAAATCTATTATTTCTATTTTAAGTGCAGCTGATATTAAAGAAGAATATACCGATGAATTAGGAACATTTTACATAGATGAACACAGTAGAAAAATATATAAATTACCAGATGATGATACTCTTTACCAACCAAATGAAAAAAATGAACTCGTTCCATTAAGTGATGATACTGAACATATCTTTTTCTATGATGAATGTGGAAGATATTTTAGGGACCCTAAAACCAGGCAGAGGGTCTATAAAGCCTATCAAACTGCTAGTGAGTACATGATGGACAATACAGGTATTTTATTGAAAGTGAAAGAAGAACGCGATGGGATAACTTACTATTACGATAACTGTGGTCGCTATTATATTAACAGCGAAGGAAATCATATTTACCGTGACGAAGACTCGCTCAGTGAATATGAAAATGATGGTTTTGGAAACCTTGTGCGAATTCGAAGTCATGCGGATATGTTTGAATTATGTCCAAGCGATGCTAATGTTACTGAAGATTTTAAATATTTAAAACTAAATGTTGGCAAAGCTTTACGGGAATGTATTGCTGATGTAATGCTGCATCAACCAGCAGATCCTATTCAGTATTTATCAGATCGCCTTGTAAGATATAGAAAAAATATTGAACTACGCGAGAAACGTGCTTGTGAAAAAGAGGAATTAGACATAGAGCGAGAAATAAGAATTGCTGAAGAGCGTGCTGAGGCTGAACGAGCTGCAAGAGAAGCTGCACTACAAAGTCAAGGTGGTAGTGAAGCTAGCTATGATTCGAATCTTTATAAATACAATTCAATGCATCCAGCTGATCCAGACTCATTTGTTCAAAGTTCACATTAGAGCGTAATGTATATTTCTTATGAAGAGATTTGTTTTTGCTCTTTTATTTTGATTTGGTCTGATTTTAAATATACCTATTGAAAAAGAAGAAATGGAGGGATACTACTACTACTATATTAATGACACTATTATGTTAAATTAACCCTGTAGGAACCCTTCAGATGTTCCTCTTCTTCCGACCTATGTGATAATTTTCCGCCTGTCTAACAATACACTGGCCGGCCCGAAGGCTCCAGTGGCTGAGGTCTACAAATCCTAGTTATATAAATCCTTAGCCGCAGGATTAACTTTTTTAACACGTTTCAGGGTATGTCGTCATTGAAGTGATTGTAGTCGTAGATTATAGGTATCCCTACAATACCTATTTTGCTGTTTTGTTAAAAAAAATATATTATAAAAGTTTGTTTTTACTTTCAAATATTAACAGGATATTATGTCATCGAGTACAATTTACATTACATAAAGACAAAACTAAGGAATAATATATTGTTCTACCGGAATCTCATGGCAAATAGGAAAATGAAAATTTGTTGCTGGCAACACTGGGGAAATTGTATTAAATGTTCTCGTTACTGTTTAATTATTATTTATGTGTTTAATATTAACGAACATGTAGTATATTAGTTATTTGTTGGAAGAATGTTGTATATATCGGGTTCTTAAGGTGGGAAAATATGTCATGAAAAATAATTGTTGTATTTCTTGTTCTTCATCAAATGATAAATACAAAGAGATGGTTATTATAAAACGCTCTTCCAGCATTTCAATTATTATATCTTGATTGATGACATCGTTTTTCTTTACATGTTCACAACATTTTCTCCATACTTTTTAATTAATAATTTTATGTGTCTTGCAAGTCTATTCACATTTTGTTTTCGCTTCATTATACTCCAAATCATTTCTTTGGGATTCGATGTTTAATGATAAGGAGTCTTAAAACTTCATAACCGTCAAGTTATGAAGTTGTCAAGTCAAGTGGTCGTCAATTTGATTGGCATTTAATATAATATTCAAAACCAATCTCCTTAATTTATAACAATTAGAATGCTACTCAAACTATAGCATAGTCATTCATCATCATTATCATGTCTTATATACATCCCACCCACCCACTAACGAGTGATAGTTCCCTATTATTATTAATATTTTTTGTAACCTCTCTTCCTCTGTTTAAATCAATATCTTTCGCCGTATAGTAACCGAAAAGTAGTACTGGATAACCCCTATAAAAGAAGTCACAACTAATTATCTACTGAAGAAAAATATAAAATAAATTAAAAGTATCAAAACGAGTCAGTCCAATTTATCGGTCAACGCGATTAAAAATCAAAGATTGAGTTCAATTTACACCTTCTTCTTCCTTAATTTTACGATAAAAATTGAAAACAATATTTCTCGCTGGGGATCGAAGTAACTCTTTTGACATTTTCAGAAAAGCAACAAATTTGAAGAATATATAATAATATAAAACCTCATAATAATCATAAAAACTCAGCAGCGGTCAATAGATTCGTACTTTGATTTGACGAGTGAAATTTAACATATTATGATAATCTCATTTTTTTAATTTTTATTTTATGCCATGAGAGTCTGGTAGCCCTATACTACAGAAGACTTTACCTCAATACTATATTGATATTTTTATTTTAAATTGTTATCTGGATGATTGAAAGTATGTCTATTAAATTAATAAATTACTTTTTTTACACGTGCAAGGCCCCTGGTGTTGCAATTTTGATCCATAAATGTATTTTTATTTAATTACAATAAAGGTTAAAAGTGTTATCTTTAGTATAAATATTATTAATTGAAGCTTATTTTAATAAACTGTACTTAATATTCCACCTTATCAACATATTCCACATTTGACAAATACCTGAATTTTCTACTAAAAACCATCACAATTACAATATCTTTCACGATTTATTATGTGTGGTAACAAATATTATAAAGTGACAACTGTTGTCATTATGACTTGTCCGCCATATTGTGACTACCGAAGTTGAGTTTTAATTTTATTTCATGTGCAGTGCTTGAGGATAGGACGACCCTTGTTTTTTAATAAGATTTCAGTAATAACGATTAAGCAATACAATTAAATCTTATGATAAGTACTTAGATAAATGTATTTTAGCGCTTGGAATGAGGTGATAGTAATAAAAAAAACAGTGTCTTCAGTATTGTGCCTACGTACTTCCTACAATGATTAAACTTTTGGGGCAAGGCTCTTCTGTATTTTATGTAAATTAGCATGGATAAGATTGGAGTGACGTATTCGTGGTTAAATATAATCATTGTGAGAATTGTAGGAGTGCAGTCAAGTCCTACAATTCAAGAGTGGTGAACTCGTACAACGTAAATAAACTTAATGGAAGTGAAGATCTAGTTGAGAAACAGGATGCCACCAAGACCGCCACCTCCACCCGGTCCTCCTCCACCTCCAGGCCCTCCACCTCTTCCAATCTTTGGAAGTTCGAAAGCTTCAGGCTCGGTTGATGACCGCAGTGCATTACTAAGTTCAATAAGACAAGGCGCAAAGTTAAAAAAGACTGTTACAGTAGATAAAAGTGGACCACATATTCCTGGTAAAGTGTCTAATAGTGTTTCCAATAATGCATCAACAGTTGGGAATGGAGTTAAAAGTAGTGGGATGACAAATGGTGGTGCTATGCCGGGTCTAGGTGGACTTTTTGCAGGAGGCATGCCTAAATTAAGACCTACTGGAAAAGGATTTACTAATAGTGGAAGTAAGTTTATATATCTGGTAAATATATGCATATGATCAAAATCTCTGTAGCTTGCTTTTACCAAGGCAATATTATCACTTAAGCAAGTATTTCAAATAATATGATGTATGTAATGTTACTTCTTTACTTTATCAATATTTATATTTTAAAAATTTTGCTATTACATAGTTTTCTTTAAATGTATTGTATGTACTTGTTAAGTACTTCAATCACTTACTTATCAGTATAAACTGATTGGCTTATCTTTTGATAAAGAAATTTTATTAAAACTATTCTTTACTTATTAATTCTTTTTCATTTTGTAAAATTTTGCCTTTTTGTGGATTAAGGGATATTTATGTTTTTAATTTCGTATTAATTTAGTTTCATAAGGTGCTATGATCTAAGGAAATTGTAAATATTTAATTACTAATAACAAGAGATCAGAGTAACTATAGGATTTAATTTAAGATTATGTTATCTGATTATTGTCACAACATGTTTGTTTTGTTAAATTTTGTTGAAAGTACTTCCATATAATTCCTATTTTAATAAAACATACAGCTTTAAAACAAGAGCTGCCTACTAAAAATAAATGACAACAATTACTCATGGAAACACATAATGCTGTTTCTTAAAAATGTGTTGCTCCTTTTATTAAATTTTGAAAGTAAGGTTGATTTTTTAATTGATTAATTGTTTTAGGCACAACTCCAAATGGTCAAGTAAGCAGTAGTGGTAGTTCATCACCTCGTTTTCCACAACATAAGTCACCAGAAAAGTCAAGATCATTTGGATCCCCTGGAGGGAACTTAGTTGCAGCCCTTTCTGAAGCACTTGCATCACGAGAGTCATCAAAAGATGTTCGAGAGTCACCCAGAGATCAGGCACCGTCTAGACCAGGAGTTAGGAGGCAGCCCAGTGAGGCTAAAACTAGAGGACCCCCACCAGATCCCCCGGTACAGAGGAACCCCATGCCTTTGGTGAGATATTTTCTCTTTATTAATAAACATGATATGATTTACCTAAAAAAGCAATGTCTTGTTGAAATTTCTATATAATATATCTATATTTACCTAATGATCCCAGCTTTATTTAAATTTATCAGGCACAGAAGGCTGACTACTTTCCCTAAGTATTGTAATAGTCATGAAACATACAGAAATCAAAGTACAAGACCTTAGCCTTATAGTTGTAGCACTACTTTTTTTATTCATAAAAGTGTACAAAGGCCTATTTAGTTGATTGTTTTCTAATATAATTAACATAGAATTATCATTAACAATCCTGATTATTGAAATAACTAAACATTATTTTCATTAATGTCCACAATATTAATGTGATCCATGCATTACATAATTGTTTCCATGTGAAGCAATTATTGACATATTATTGCTTAAGTTGACTAAGTGCACCCATAACTATGATGACTCATACTATGACTATTTTTCCATATATATCAAGACATTAAAAGATGTTTGATGACTGAACTGAACTTCGTAATGCCTTAGGCTAAATAAATGTGTAGTAAAATCCTATGTTAGCATTATTTTAATGAAGTATTTCATAATAAGACTGAAACAATTAACTACTTGGGTAGTACTATCTTAACCGTGAGTTAAAAAAGGGTGTTCTCTTTAAAGAAAGTGTATCCGGTAAAACGGTTGATTGAACGGTTTCCAGGAATGATGTATAACTAAATGGCGGAATTCAGTGACCAATTTTTTTTTTAAAACAGAATACAATAAACACGTACGAGCTTAAAAGTTTCATAGGGTTAAATTTTTATTGTATCTGATAAGCTGCCCTTTGTATGAAAACGATTAACCTAGATTAATTATAT
Source organism: Pieris brassicae (assembly GCF_905147105.1). Lineage (NCBI taxonomy): Eukaryota > Metazoa > Arthropoda > Insecta > Lepidoptera > Pieridae > Pieris > Pieris brassicae. The sequence continues at coordinate 6,159,506 of NC_059669.1, forward strand.
GTCGGGTTTAATTTAACTGAGGACGCCAGTCACTTTTAAAAACGTAACCTACTTTTCGCTCTTTAGACTGAAGATAATTGCCGAATAATACTATTAAATTAATTTTAATAAAACAAAATCTGGACAATGGGTTGTACGTATTTAAATAATTTAAGTCCGATTTATAAGCAAAAATAGAAATGTTATATTTTACGTCTGTCTTAGTGGAAAAGGCACATATCATAATACCTGGATTGCCATGGCTCGTTTACTACATAGCAACGATTATTTCAGGTTGACGGTTATCTATAAAAATATAAATAATCTAATATATAGAAATTAAAAACGAACAAGATTATCCCATATGTTTGTCCAGGCATGAGTGTTCTGTTAAAATAATCAAGGCGTGTGGTAAAATAGCCGTCCAAATATCGCGTGTGGGTGGGGTTTGTTTTGTAATAAGATTATTTATATTCTGATAATGTTAGCTGCGCTTGCGATCGTTTCGCAACGCATGCGTATAGTTTAAATTGATTTTGAATTTGAGAAATTAACCTTGGGGCATATCCTTGACTTTCATGTAGCTGACTGTTAATTATTTCATTAAATATTATGAACAATTATTAGTGTTAGGAAATTGATATAGAAAAATAACAAATATTTCATATACTCGTAAAGCTGTTAAATATAATAATCGAATTAAAGTACATACGCGACGTAATTAATTTAGTTTGAAATTTTTGTAATTTAATTGAGGTATGCAATTTATGTGTGTGATTAGACAATTTTATTCTCTATAACCAAAACCTTGCACTAAAGAAAAACAATTTGTTTTATCTTGTGTATACCTATTTTGAAACTTCACTCGTAGATCGCTGAAGCCACTCCAATTATCTTTATGCTCGTTAGTCCGAATCTCATACGACTTCTTGATCATGCTGTAGAATATTTATTTTTTGGAACATTTATCGCGATAATTTAAACCCTAATTAACTTAGGGATTAGATCTAAAATATCTTAATAAATTAAGATTTAATTGCTACTGGATGTATTCACAAATATTACTTACGTAAGTTTTTTAAAATTGGAAAGGTCATTTCGACGACAAGAACTCTGTATAAAAATTTCACTTAATGATTTATTATATTTAAATCTACTTGACTTCCCGTAAATAGAATAGAAATGCTCTACTTTTATCTGTTTCCAAACACTGCTGAAACATTTTCAAGCTTTTGTTATTAGTAATTTTAACTGTAGCCATAAAAACCTGAAAAGCAGAGAAGTTCTAAAAATATGCTTTTAAAATGAGAACTGTAGTGTTATTGTTACACATGTAATAATAATTTTAATTACCGCTATCATGTTTATCACAATGTCGATTTAATACAACTGATAAAGAGGCTTCTGGTCTATCAAGTTTATCGAACGGCTGTTATAAAATATTTATACGGTCTTTAATAAATATGTTTCAATAAACTTTTTCCGTTCGTATATTTTCAATAGCATTAGAAAAAAAAGTTGTTATGTAAGAATTGAAGAACTAAAATATCTAGAATATACAATTTCAATACTCAAACTAGAACAGCCCTTAAGTCTAGACTCGACTCGGAATTATTTATGTAAGATGTCGCCTCCTTTAAACTCCGATATAACTACAGAGGGATTTCACAAAAAAGGTACAATTTTTTAATAGAAAACCGAAGAGGCTTCTTCAAAGAAAAGGGTCAATTTGTCTGACACATGAAATATAATTTCAACGACTTGAAAAAAGCCAATTCGCAAAATTGTACAATTAATTGAATAAAAACTGAATCTTAAAAATAGGATACACCTTGGTGTACTTCAAATTGATTTTATTTTCTGTTTTGTCAAATGTTAGATCCGAAATTAAGTCTAATTAGTTATGTGGTAAAAAACGATTAGGGCGGTGTTAAATATTTGTAGTCACTCGCCACTTCTATACATCAAAAATAAAATATTTCTATCACTACTTACACTATACACTACGAATTATTTAATAAAACTGTTCCCATTTGGTGTCAGGGTTGCGGGTGATTGTTTTTCAGGACGTGTGTAATTGACCCCGTTTCTCGATCCCCTTGCATGTGAAATTTAGGCTAGCGTCGATATCATTAAGAACACCGTTTTATGTTGTTTCTGATGGCGAAGAGAATATTTTTAATATTGAATATATTGTAGTATAAGAGCCATACAATGCACTCTTCTTTAGCTGCACAACTTCCTCCACTCCTTGTCTTCGGCAAGCCTCTGCGCCTATGATGATAAGACCTGCCATGGCCTTCACATGATGGGTCTACCGCTCTCCTCTCCTAAATCTATCTATCTATAATAATAACGCATTCTTAAATCAATTTATTTTAGTATGTAACAATATATGTACAGTACAATAATGTTACACAAGATATTAAATAGCCTACATCAGTGCGTATTGGCGTGCGCTATTATTAATAACAACATACGACGATATAAAGCTCAAAACAAAGCCATCGAATGTCTCTATAGCTTATATGTCCGGGAAATAACGTTATCTCTGTCCTAAGTAGGACAAGACTTAAATAATTGTCGACAGACACAGAATCTCTCTCTCCCTCCAGTCGGTAGCTCATGTCTGACCGCCGTGGTCAGCAAGGAAATATCTGGTACGGTCAATCAGTTTCCACTGGGTTCTGTCCAACGCCCCTCTTATTACAGTATACAGTTTTGTGGACAATGAGTCTTTCACTGATAGGTTCATTGGTGAACGCCTACGTGATCTTTTGCCTTCTAAGTTACCAACCACTATCAGTTTCTACAAGCTGGCATCGCCTGTGCACATAAACAAGCATAGTTCTATACTATAAAACCAAGTAAGATTTATGAGCGCCTATCATAGATAAGATTGGCAATGATAAGCCAGTTTGCTTCGATTAAGAGATGTTTGCGGTCAAATACTTCCTCATACTATTTTACTTTTTCATAAAATTATTATCGGATATAAAGAGAATAAGTCTATTAATTCAAATTTATTATTAAGCTTGTGGCTATAAGCGTTTTCTACAAAATGGCTAAAGAAAGTTTTTCGTACTTGTGAGAGTGATCATCGTTTAATGTGTATTTATATTGAATTCTATATATTTAATTGTGCATTATAGACAACAATTTTTGAATCTCCAAAATAAGACGTAAACTGTGAAAGTGTTATTTTCAAAAATAAAGGCTCCAACCAAATGTTGGTTAGGTCAAAGTTTAGAAAATAAATTTAAAACGAAATCATATTTTATACAAGTATACGAACTTTCCTCCTTAAAGAATTATTTATTGTTTTCGTCCAGTTAAATTAAATCCCTACAGGAAACCTAAGTATACACTTATTGGTTACAGCTCAATTTATTTTAAATTATATCATATGTATGCGTATCCAATTAACAACACAATAGCATTGTACATTTTTGGTATCAGACTTCTATACAAGTATGTTTAATCCATAACAAGAAATCCTTGTACTATATAAACCAAAATAGTTAGAAAAAATATAGACCTCTCTAATAACACTTGTAAAAGTTTCTCTAGTTTCAGCACATATAAAGACGCGATTTATGGTAAATGATAATAATTTATTTGCAAGAATATGATATAAAAATATTATGGCGGTACAATCTAAACTTCACATAGTGGAATTACATCAGAGATTGCATTACATTGTCGATCATATCGTAATAGTCGATTATAATATTCGTTTATAAAAGTAAATCCAAATACCACCGTTTTGCAGATTTAAAATAACACTTATTATTCCAACTTCTTATACGACTGCAAATAAAGAAAATAATAAGTCATTAGAAAATTACACGTCCAAACCATTGTTTCAACATACAATGACAAATCTCATCCCACAATATAAAATCAATGGTTTTTAACATCGCCTATCGTTCCGACCATCCTTGGTACTCAAGGGTAGTACTTCTGTTTGAAAGTCGCAGAAGTAATTGGAGGAAAACAAAACGAGAGAAAACAAAATTAATTTTGTTTAGAATGCCAGTTGACTATTCGAAAACTTAGGACAGTTTCATGTTTCATATCGTACAATTTGTGTAACTATTTACCATACAATAACTTGGTCTTTAAAACATACTTTTAGACGGAAATACTATAGGTTTAAAATACGACTCGTTTGGAGGGCAGCAACCTGTTAGTAATCGGATTGACATTTATCGCGACTTTGGCAGGGTGAAGGTTAATCTTTTATTGTCGCATAGATTATAGAGAATATCAATTGAAATTTATTATTTAAATTTATTTTGCCCTTTCAATGTTACATTAGTACAAAACGATAATATATTAAAGACACCGAGACATGTCTACCAGAAATGGTGACTGTAAACGGTCTTGTTCGTAAACCCTCTTATAAGTCATAATAGTGCTTTGTTATATATTTTTATTTTAGAAGTGATAGGATAATTATGTTTATATTAAAGAAATCAATAGATAACAAAAGGACTTCACGTTTTAACTAAAATGTTACTATTCTAACTCGATGCCATCTTAAAATTCTGGAGATGAGAATGGTTTTTGTTACGAGCGTATATTTAAATTATTCTATTTATAATACGTGCGTGGGTATGATTCCCTATCTTTATTTATTTAAATTGGAATATGTGGGAGATTGTTTAAAAGTAAAACCCATACTAATCTTTATTTGGAGTGCTTGGGAGATAAGTAATTCTTAAAGCTTTTGCTATGCAAACCTATATGTTGAAATGCCATATTTAATACTTCGAGGTTCTCTTCAAATCTTACAATCATCATATATTCTATATAGTCTAATTGTCAAAACTTCATATATGGGGAAAACACAATTAATAATTCTACTGTGATTTCCTGTTCATTTTGTGGTGAAGATTTGTCTCAGTCCAAATACCACAAAGATAATACATTTATACTGCAGTTTCCTGCAAATAATAATTAAATTTGTGGTTCAGTTAATAACTAAACCGTAGTACTCAAACAACAATCATTGCACTTTTTATACAATTTTTTAAATAGACAATATGTGTTGCAAATAGCGAACGCCCTAGATTCGTTAGGTGTCATATGGCATTTTAGAAAATTTCACTTAAAAACATAGATGTTTGATTATTCGATATACCTCAAGGTCTACCATAAGGTCAGAAACTGTCCGGTATGAATCACCATTATCAGTTTTCCCTTCGAGCCTTATGTTTATGTGATTACTTAGTCATCCGTGACTCAGAATGTGTCATTTACACCGCAAATGATATTGGCACATGTGTACGATTGTTTTCTAATGGTAATCATGCGGTTGGCTGTAGATCATTTACCACTTTTTGCCCAATAGGCAAGGGAAAGTTCGACGATGTAAGTAAGGTAGGTAGAGACAGGCAAATTTCATTGAATTATTAAGCCGTGATGTTCTTATAACTGCTTCCGTTATTTATAAATATAGATGTTGACGAATTCAGAAATACAATTATACTATATGTTTATACAATTATACTATACTTATATATATTACTTAATAACTTAATAATTATCTTTTTTTATACTGTACTGCCAGGTCTTTCAAAATAATGGGAGGTAAATCTGTGTATTATGTAAAAGCGTCGATTTCCTTGAAACATTCATCCAATTCGAGATTTTCTAATCTTGTCTGTTTTTGTATACATATGTCAAAGCAGACACAGGAGTTATTCCAATTCAGTCCAATTAGTAACCCTCTGTTGGGGCATGGGGAATTTCATTTCCGCGTCCGTCCATCGATCGTTTGTCAATGGTGTTCCGCTTTCTGAGACTACAAATTAGACGCAATTATTGTTTTGCTAGTAATCTTACCAAGGATATCAAAATGCATTAAAAACTAAGCCCGAAGCAAATGTAATTTACATGAAAAAGTTATCATTCGGATGTCAGGCGCTAAGCCTGTTAATCACCTTACTTCAAACATATGTAGTATCAATATTAATAGTCCAAATACTGTTTCTATTATATAAGGTTTTAAAATCTTTCTGTTTCTATTTTAAATTACATAAAAAGATTGTAGCTTATGAAATATATTTGGTCCTTATTCCTCGCACATTAAAAACCTGGCAATAGGTATTTTAAGTATAATTAATTAGTCTGGCCATAAATAGTGTTACAATTATACATGTAGCCTATTAGAGACGTACTAGTAATTTATGAACTGATATTTAAATAACTAAGATTTTTTGTACAATTGAGCAACATTTTAACAAACAATATGACGGTAATTATGGTCAAAGCTCCGAGGAAGCTTTCCAATAATCGACAGAGTGCAACGAGGGCACTTTCCGACTTCAGTGATGGTTTGGTGGGGTATTAGCTATGAAGGAGTGACTGAGCCATACTTTTATGAAAAAGTATCAAAAGACAGCGCCGGGTCATAAAGCTTGGTCTACGCAGTTTTGGTTGGAAACGAACGTTTCGGACTTCAAAGCTGAAGACTGGCCTTCGTCTAGTTCCGATCATAATCCGCTGAGTTATGATTTATGGTCAGTTTTGGACAGTATGGCTTGCTCTAAACGCCATGATAATTTGGAGTCCCTAACACAATCCGTTCGATTGGCAGTGAAGAATTTACCCATGGATAGAGTGCGTGCTTCTAGTGATATCTGGCCTCAACGCTTAAAGGACTGTATTGCAGCCAATGGAGACGACATCGAATAAGCTTTTTATATTTTTAATGTTTTTATATTTATGTATTAAACTAATACACTGTACAAGTAGTAAATCTTATTGATTACTTGTTTTTTAACTTTGTTTCAGTATTTATGGCTAGACTAGGTATGATACTTACGCTGAAATTCTAATAGCGATACCAACAGCGATCGAGCTCCCAATAATGAGTTTTTGTTCCGCGCGGTCACAAGGTCGAACATCGAACTTGCGTACAATAACGTCGGAATTACTGTCGCTATTGGAAATCAGACTATGTTCTGGTTTTCCTATATTACATATAGTGGTATAAATAGCTTCAAAGTCATTGGGTAATAGATTAACACGTAGGTACGCAAGCTATTTACTTAAGAATTCAAAAATTTGTTACAACAATTCAAGACAGTAAAAAACGTATTTCGTTGCTGAGGCTCACTATATATCTAGGTTATTATCCCTATTGGTGTCTTATAAATTATCTCTAATGGTACCCACCATTAGAGATAATTTAATGGAAAACTATGAGTACGATCGCTACAGCCATAGTATATTTATTATGTTTTTATATCTTATTGTATGGTACAACTATTAATAGGGTAGAGCGGGCCACCTATTTTATATAATGTTGTCGTGTTAAACTGTTTTGTGTGTTTATTTCTATTCAACTTTATGTTAAACCAAAATATCACTTATTTAGATAACATAATGTACGTCTACAAAAACATCTTAATTTGCATTTACTACCGGCTCGGGCGTGGGTAGAGAACGATAACTGGTTAGAAATAACTCTTACGCTACTCTTTTATATCACCAATATTTTTGTTTAACAACATGCTTAACAGTGTACCGTAATAATAAACTTAATAATTGGCCTGCATAGTTTGCGCAACAAAAGGAAAATGTAGTAATAGTAGGATTAATAGTAATTAGTAGGTATTTTTGTAATACTACACAGCTTCCGACAATATTGTAATGAATGTAACGAGCAGGATATTCCTTAATAAGGGCCAACCTTGTTTTGTTTTAGCCGTGTTTAAAAAGCTGGGGTTCTCATACTACGTTTTTATAGACTCGATAGACAATTTTTTTCTTATGTCAAATGTTTGGGTTATTATTATTTGCATTCATAGTAACATTTTCATATAAATTTAATATTCTTAGTCATACTACCATCGACGTGAAACCATATTTTAATATAGGATGGAAATATAGAGATTATTTTATTCGATGAATGTAACAAACAATTAAATTAATTTCATACTTTTAAATTACAGAGTACATCAGACTCGGTTCTAACTACGGGTGTGACGGAGCGAGTGAGTTCCGAGCAGAATTTGCCTCCTCATGTCGCCTCCACGCTGCATCGCAATAGGAGCTCGTTGCACTCGGGCTCGCAGACGTCTTTGGGTAAGAATGCATTTTCATGTTTTTCAATAACATAAGAAATATCCTGGCTAACGTCAGTGTAACAATAAATTTGAAAGCATCATAAGTGTGCCCACGACTTTAAGTAGTCTTCGAGATTTTAATAATATTGTAAGTCCTTGCGTGTTTGACATATGGGAAAGATTAGCACTAATTCTGGACTGTGAATTTTACTCTAAGTATTATAGACCTATTACAGAGATATTTGTAATACGAAAGACAACGATGGTGGGTTTAGTTTCATCGTAATGTCTGATTGTGTCGTGAATTGCACTTGCTTGCTTGCACCAATGAAACACGCTTGTTTCGTCTTTTGTTTAACATACTCTTTCGCGTAGATTTCGTTTTATTTACGGCTTGACACATCTTTAGTAAAGTTAATCCACTTGCAGTTATAAACAAAGCGATTTTAATACGGTGAATAACTCTTCTTTAAAATTAGTTTATGCAGTTATTTTTCGTGAAACTAATAATACCTGAATACATACTTTAACGAATTCGATCGCAAATTCCAGGTGGTTCTATGTCTTCGCTTACAACAGCGCCCCCGGCAGCCACGCCGGCGTCTTCGCTGTCCACCTCGGATCTCTCAGAGCGGCCCAGAGTCAGCCATGGGAAGCCCAACTTGGCTCCCAAACCGCCGACCAACCAACCCGACAGGCCTTCACCTCCGCCTAAAAAGCTCCTTGTTAATGGAAAATTGGCTGCCAGGGCGCAGAGTATGAGAGTGCCTAGGTTAGTTAATTTGGAATACTATTACTTTAAGATATCGAGTTAATTATGGGCCTTTTGTATAGAATATCTGCAATTATTTTATTCTCTGTCCTAAAATTTGGTATAAAAGTAATTTTTAAATATTTATCAATTACCAGGAGTGACTGAATCATACATACATATATATATAGACAGTACAGTCCTTATTAAAATATCTATATTTATTTATATATTAACACTTCGTTACACTACAATAAAAAATCACTCAAATCAATCAAAATCACAGGCAAGCACAGCACTGTGAGTAAATAAAGAAAAAATGTATTAAGTAAGTAAATAAATTAAGTAAATGTATTAGGCAAGTAGTGCAAAAATACATCTTATACACAGTTATTAATACAGAACTATATCTTTAGATGTTAATTAAAAGTTAAAGTATTCATTGCCCCAGGTCGCCTCCGGTGTCCCCGCCGTCCCCTCCGGGACTGTCTCGGCCTCCGCAGCCGCCCCCAGCGCCCCATAACCCGCCAATTGCATCCAAAAACAATGCATCGCACTTTGGTAAGATATAAAATTAGATTGTATATCATAAATACTAAGACAACACATACTTGTTTATTGTATTATTATAGTTCACTGGTTTGAGATGTGATGAGCATAATCAGTATCATTGCAGTATATCACAAACATTTCATAAAAGAAAAACTTGGTTGTGATGGAGAGTTAAGTTCTCGTCCGTTCTCACCCTTGATTTGAGGCATTTAATTATAATAATAATTTATTGCAAGAATATGGTACAAAAAGGTGGTACAATAGTAATTACGCATATTCTTCCATACAATGGCGCGCAAATTGGTCTTTGAAGGAGTTTTACATTTTACATTATTAGTCATATTAAAAGCATTATTATTTAATAACGCACATATAAGAAAAAATTACAACCTCTGGAATCTCGACGCCTGCTTAGAGTGTAGGCTTACACTGCTCTACAATTAAGAGATAAGATCTGTCACTCTACTTCATTGCGATTTCAATATGTTTTGATTCTATTTACTTTCTATGCGATTCTACTTTCCGTAATTGCGGTTTCTATGTTTTAAACTTTCACCAGGTACCCTGCGAGCACCTCGCGGTCTGCGCCCACCCGGGGTTTGTCCCCCTCCGCCGCCGGGTGCTCCGCCGCCTCCCCCCGGAGCACCGCCGCCGCCCCCTGCCCGAGGGGCTTCGCTGGCGCAACCTCCGCCGCCCCCGCCTCATTATAGGCTGAACGTAAGTAATTTATGTGAATTCTCTATATGGGCTTTTTTAAATAAATTTCTATCTATTTGTTATAAATACATATGCTATTTTTAGATAGGAACCCTTTTTAAGTAAAAAAATAAAGTTAGTAAAAACGAAAACTGTAAGTTATATCGAAAATGGTGAGGCTAAGGAGTCCTAGTTTTATTATCACTTTAGTAAGAAACCAATATTACATGATAAAATAAGGAAATTCCATTAATTTAAACAGTTTATTTTACTACATCAGAACGATTATAAATAAAAATATACCTTTACCTTTCAAGCTTACACTAATTTGTAACAACAGTGTGTATTGTCAAAATGTAGTTCTCTAAAACCCATGAATCATATTCATGACTAAAATTCCAGAGCACAAACGAAGAACCCCACGCGCCTGCACCGCCCGTCCGTGGTTCGTCGATACGCGAACGCGCGGCCGAATTTGACGCTCGCTTCGCAGCCTTATTCCACCCGATGACGTCATTCCCCGATCCGCCGCCTTTCCTACGCGTTACGAAAGGCTATTGCAGTGCCTCTGCGCAGGGTAAGTACGCCTAGAGCGAGTCAATGGGATAGTAGCGCGTAGACTAAAATTCTGAGATTATTTAACCCGGTGGTAGGCTGAAGTTTTTCGCCCATACCAGAGCCAGAAACAGATAAATCTCTCCCTGTATCGACTGGTTGTCAGTTGGAAGAGGTATATCACACTGATGAATAAGTAGTCAGAGGAATAAATAGTGTTCTGCACCCTTAGATGTCAAAATGTTTCATATGACAGTTATACTTAACTTGTTGGACAAAATATGTTTTGAAGGGTACCAAAAACCCAATATAGCTACCGTTTTGATTTATACACTGTAAAGTTTTAAGCTAAGTTTGCTTGGGTAAAAACTAAGGGTGATATTAAGTCATAAAGTCTTTGCAATTGGGCAAACCAAGTACGAAGAAAGGATTTTCCAATAAGAATAATAGTTTATGAAGTTTATGTATATATACATCTACATAGACTTTCTCCCCATGTTTAATTGTTTCATATAAGTTTGACATATGTATGTGTACCACAGTACGAACTGCTGTTATTATATGAACAAACAAATTGAATAATATTTTCCATTTGGATCTTTATTTCTTTTGTGTAAAATTTATGTTTTATCAATTTCTAAACATTTCCATATTATAGTTTAATACAGTTTTCTTTTGGCAGCTTTAAATTTTTTGAATGCTTTAAAAATTTATTTTTTACAAATTATGACGCTTTTTGTAATTTATATTTTTTTTTGTAATAATTACCCTTATAAAATTAATTGTTTAAATTTTGATTCTTGACTGAAAATATTTTAATGAAAGAGCGAAACGCACATAATATTGCTCTTTAGTCATAATGTATACAATTAAAATATGTAAATAAGTTGTTTATGTGCAAGGTACAATTGAATTTGGCATAATAATTTTAGAAGTATGAACCAAATTGTATAAGGGAATGTCTATTTTGTCTATGCTCCTCTTTACAATTGCATGTAAGTGCATGTCGTCTATGTCCAAATTTGTGTATCGTGAAACTCTTCCCGTCCAAAAAGCATTTATCTTTAAAAATTTCACGCTTATCCACTTTCTCTTCTCACCGGTTCGGGAACCATTTCATGTTCCACCAGCATTCTTCGTTCCCGTAAAACCAAATTTGTATTTACATAAGAAATTAGCTGATTAAGTGTAAATGTTGTTGTTTATGCCGACGGGCAACTCTTGAATCGTTAGCAAAAAAAATTTATTACCAAAATTCTACCATATCGTACGAAATATTTTAGGTATATTGAGTCATAGTAATATAATAGTATTTTTGCATTTTTCTTTGTTTAAAGATCATATTCACGTAGATTATAAACGTGTTTCGAATTATTATTAAGTTACAAAGTTCGCATTAAAAACGGTGCTATTTTGGTTTTTTAATGGCGTATTTCTACTTATATATTTTGTAGACTTGATTTGCATGAATATGTTCTTTTCTACGCACGTAGATGTATGTGTAGATTAAATTTGTTACTAGTGAGGTGCCATTATTGCGAACGTAATGCCTGCTTGGAAAATTATATGAAAAGCAATCTCTCGGTTGCCGGCAAGTGCTTCCAATTGGAAAAATTCATGTCACTTTTCCTAACATTTTTGCAAGGGACGGCCGAGAGATTAAGGCTTTACTGGTATGTGATACGGATGTAAAATGCTTAATATTTAAATTTATATTTTTGAACAATAAAACAGTTAATATTTTACAGCGTTGTCGAGTATTTCATTGTTAAACCTAACACTGTGTTGTCCCGAGCTTTTGTATTGTTTAAATTGCATTTTTTACAGGTTATTATTATTAGTTAAGATGTTGTATAATATTCGACGAAGTCAAATTACTATTTTAGAACAGTGTTGTCATTATGGGTTATCATTGTCATCATTCATCAAGTTAATTCCTAGAAGAAATGGGTATTCCTGTTGGGAAAGTATTTGGAATTGTTTAGTTTTTAGTTTCGTAATAATTTTGTTGTTTAAATATGGGGTATATTTCTAAATAATACTCTATTATGTTAATAGTGCATTGATCTATTGAACGAGCATGAATGGGTAAGTTCAGTTTCAGTAATTAGCATGGCATGAATTTTGCACGTTATACTATATAATCAACACTAATAATATTTTTAACTTATGTATTGTATACGCGTTATTCGACGTATAATCAAACCTTAAAAAAATATGGCCTTTACTTTCATACAAAACTAACCATCATAACATCATTGAATTGCATCGCACGACTTTACATTAAATTGATTGCCGAATGCATTTAATGTATATACACGTCGCTACAGAATGTACCAGTGACGAATATTAATTAACAAGTGTTTGTCAACAGTGAGTAAGGCTCAGGCGCCGCCGCCCCCGCTGAAGGTGCCCCTCGAGGGCTGGACGGGCACGTCGAGCGCCTGCTAGCGACCGCCGGGGGCTCTTGCCCCCGTCACCTACACGCGCTCGGCCACCACGGCACACCTTGTCCCAGACGCACATCCCGCTCACGCCCTGCTCTCAGTAGCTCACGCGTTACTTTTCCCGGCCGACAAATACGCAACAAAAGCAAAGGAAACCGACTTGTCCCTCCCGATAGACGACGTCGCGATGCCCGCTGATGACGTCAGCGACCTCCGGGACGTCGTGGACGCGATCAATCGACTCTGCGAAAACATGAAGACTAGTTATGACGAAGAAGAACCCGAGTCGGTACCCCCAGATGAGGTAGTGGTCCGACGAGTCGAGACCTACGTCGCTGAGAAATGGAGCGACTCTGTTGTCGAGGAGGTGTCCGATACGAATCAGCTCGTGACAGTTTGTGAACCGTTAAGCGAATATTACACGGCCTCGTCGGAAGTGTCTCTACTCTCTGATGAAATGTGCCAACCGGATAAGGAAAAGGTTGACCGAAATTACGCCTCGTCTGAAGTATCTTTACTGTCGGATGAGTTGGCCCAATTTGAAGATTCGGATAAGGAAAGGGACGATAGGAACAGTGTAATGGCCGGTCACGTGGCCGCTATGAGAGAGAGGTTCGAGAGTATGACGCGAACCAGCACTCCGTGTCCGGATATTTTGCGATCCGCTTCACCCGGCTTCGACATATTCTTCAGGAACATAACCCCTTCGCCCGATCAATTAGACAAATTATAGATGACACAGGTTAGAGGCGAATAGTAGGTGGCAATTGAATTTACATTTCTAAATTTTAGTAACCTATATTGTAGTAATGGTGTAGGTCGAAAGCAATGTTTTAGCTAAAGATGGTGCCCTCACATACACAATTCTACATTAACTTTTTCTTACCAGCCTAGTCATCATTACAATATACATGTGGAATCTGAAAAAAATTGGTGCCAAGGGTTCTAAATGTACATTGTAAATACGGTATTTTTTAGAAAGGGTTGTGATATATTTACTTCAACTACTTAATACCATCGACCATACATATCGATTAGACGTAGAGCTGGCAATATTTAAAGGAACTAGTACATATTTTGATTAACCTCATATTCTGTCGTATTGTGATTTGGGAAAGCTCAAACTTTGTAGCATTTACTATACGAAAATTGTACAATTAGAGAAAAATAAGTTATCAGACCAAAAAGCGTTTAGCTTCGTTCTAGCGTTTACTGTATTTACATACTTTGGACAGTGTTGCCATATTATATTAGTGAAATAGATGATAGCGATTCGTTGACAAATTTAATTTTTATAGCGTCCTTTGTTTTATGACATCTGTTGTGAATTTTTACCAAGTTTAAATCAGTTACGTGTTGGTTTGACGGTGATACTAGTTAGATTTTATATTACGTATAGTTACGGGGCATTGGTATTATCTTGCAAATTAGTGTAGTTCTTGTATTATAACGTTACACATACAAGACCTTTACGATTCAATATATGGCTTTATTATGTACCAAGGACTTTTTATTTATGTACCCTTAAGTATTATTACCATGGTATTCTCAAAAGCATTGTAAATCTCGACTCTTCGATAGTTCTACTATATTGGGTAAAAGCCTAAATAATGGGTGGATTTGTTTTTAATGGAAACAACATTTTTCTTACAATATTATTAGAAATATTAAAAGTTACTCTTTCAGATTTTAACAGCGACTTAATGTTCGCTTTCATTTAATAATTAGCATAGTAACAACGGAGTCGATGAGAATTTTGACTTCCAATTTTAAGTAGTACCATTATAGATTAAGAATTTTGTTCTATGTAAATATTGGTACAACATATCTACGAAATGTTAATGACTACCAAGTTACTTGTATCTATGTCGAATTTATTTGAATCTTCCCTAAATGGCTTAGTAACTTAAGCGTTTACTTTCTACCGTACGTCAAAGTATTGACATTGACATATGAGAGTCATAGCTCGAGTTGTCACGACGCCACACCGTTATTTATTTAGGCATGTAAATAAAACAAAATTCCATCTGAGAGCATTTTATTGAGTAAATCTGTCAAAATTCTACACGAGTAGAGCAAACGTCACAACTTGTGGAAACTCTTAAGGAAAAAACGTTCAAGGCGAAAATATAACATTAACATTTTATTGTTACTCTTACACACTTTTAACTGTAAATTAACTACAACGCCCGTCTTAATGGAGCGGGCTGTATGAATATCGCTAAGGGACAGGGGGCCGCCAATCCAACAACCTCTGTTGTGACAGAACTCGAGTCGCCTGTTACTTGACGCTTCATTAATGAGGCATTCCAACTTTAGCAAAAGAGAGTTTGAGAAGATTATCATTATAATAGCTATTCGAGTTCGGTTTTCGGTACTAATGTGACGATAAAACATTTCTCAAATAAAATATTAATGTAGCGTCATCGCACAGGGAACTGCCGGCCCAACCCGCAAACAACGCACAGACATACGAAACAGTTCACAATTATTAACAATAACTATTACCACTATACTAGACCCAAAATTATGACGTACTGTTTCAATGTCAGCGCAGCGTGTAGCGGGGACCTTTGACGACAGATGACAACAACCGCCATCTTGTTTATGCTGCCGTGTCAAAAGTTTAACATAGAAACAGGTAGAATTAGCGCCAATATTCAAGGTTGTGGGATGAAGTGAGAAGGTGGAACGTACGCGTTATACATATTAAGCTTCGTTAGGTATGGCATATTGAAATTGGCCATGATACTTGGCGCTATTTCTTTTCTATGATGAAGGTCCCCGCACACCAGTGACGTCGGGGCGACTCGCATCACCTGTCCCGCGCGCCGCACTTACTGCTGCTAGTGGTGGTCACCCATCCTCGCGCTGGCCTTACCTTGCCCCGCTTAACCGTCACCGGCTCGATTCACTAGCGGAACGTACGCCACTAACTATTGAGACTTTTTCTATTACGTATTAAATTTATACAAATTATTCTAAGAATTGCGTTTAGAATTTCAAACTTAAAGCTCAAATATTCAGTCAATTTCAAAGGGAAAATAGGAAAGCATGACATCACCCTCTAATTATCAAGGTTAAAGAGGGACAGCATGATTTCAGGCTAGAGAGAGAGACTGCGATGAAAAAACCTCAACGTCGTTGGCAAGCATATCGGTAGAGCGCCTACCTTAGCGGCGTGCGAGACTAGTGTGGGTCGTTTAGCCTAAATCCCCAGCTACCGATATCGCGGCTGCATCATGGGCAATCCCGGAACCCCGCCAGGGAACATGGCGCCCATGGGCATCATTCCGCCGGGCAGCAGCATACCTGCGCATACAAGTTATTATTACTTTAGCTCGGCTGTAGTTACGCACACGACGGCCTTGGACAACGGCGACCAACTAATGTTTAAGGTAAAGACAACGTACTACGATGATACAATTAAAATAACATACTGAGAAACCAAAAAGATGGTATAAGCTACTATACTGATTTGAAGACTAATTCGTATGATTGAACGCTGTTCTCGGGCCGTTTGGTATGCGTAGAGTGGCGTTATAATCGGATATGGTGTAATCGTTATCCCTCCTCCTAGCCCACACCGAGTCAACAGGGGACCAGGAGGGTTCCCACACGATTCATATCTGGACTAATTTAACATAACATCGAATTTCAGTGCATTGTAGGGGCGTCTAATGAGTACAATTTACAATAAGAAAATCCGACGTTACATAAAAACCAGGTAGTGAAACTTATAGGAACCCCCAAGCGGTCCAACACACGGCTGAGCCGTTGTGACTGCTGAACAATCGCCTGTCGCCCGGACATCCGCCGGACCGACACCCACAGTGTGTATATGCCTCAACGACGGGAATTAGTCACAATAAGCGGTGTGTCGATGGTGTTATGTCCCGGGACAGTACACGTGTCATGTAGGAATGTGTGCGTCATATACGCACTCGGGTGTGGCGACTGGTAAGGTGCAGTATAAGCGAAGTAACACAGGTAGGATAAATAATTCACATGAAAAATCACACTGTCCAAAAAAAGTTACTCTGCGTAATAATTTGAACCGACATGCATGTACCGGTGATCCGAGGTCTTCCATTTCAGCCAATCGCTATTCCGATGTCTTCGGTTCATGCACATTTTAAAGCGACAAAACTACTTTACGTAAAATAATATTAGTGTACCCACCCGATAACCGACAAATATTCACATATCATATGACACTACGAGAAAAATCGAGACAGTAATAAGATAGAGCTACTACAGTAAGCAAATCCATTAATGTGAATAAAATTACCGATTCGTTCCGACGCTCGGACGGTTGGCGCATCGAAATCACAGTTAAATATCTTGAGTGTTTTGACAAGGCTCGTCTGTTAGAGTTGTCTAAATACAGGTTACGAACAACAATGAGACACCCACCGGCTTCTCGCAACTCGATCATCGACTTAAACAACCAATTGCTTAACGATAGCTTAGGTGTCGTGGAAAATAGAAAAACAATTAGACACGAAAATATTGTATTTTATTCAAGACAATCCATTTTCCACGCTGATATGTTAAAATTAAGTTACATTATGCTTGAGCAAGTGAAAAGTATTGGTACATAACACCCAGTGTGCTGAGAAATTAACTTACATTTACCTAAATCAACATTGAGAAATATCTCTGATTATTGATGCGTTATGTGATTCGTTTTTTTTAACTATACAGTAATTGTGCAACAAACTATACTAAGTTACACCTTAATGCATTAATATCACGACGACAAATAAATGCATATCTTAGGCCTATTTTCATATAAAATAAGCCGCCAGAATTTCTTCACATAGAAGAATACAATTTTTAAAATAAGGTGGGTAGTTGCTAGAGTTCACAAATCAAAATATGATCATATCAGAACACTTTCAAACCTATGTTTAAAAATAAAATCACGAAAACAAAAAAGCTTCGTTCGCTATGAAATTGCATTTTTATGTATACAGTGTTATAAAAACCCTTAAAAACATTTGGTATGAACAATTCTATAACTTATTATAAATCTAAATTACGCGGCGCATTGTATAAGGATGCATTAATCAGCAAAAGCATTAATAATGAGCGATTGAAATTCAGTATTTTATACTATACCAGTAAATCTTCAAACGTGAAATTTAATATAAACTGCTTGGCCTAATAGATTTTTACTAAAATTAACATTAATTGCGAAATTATAGATGTGATTTGTGAACTCTAAGTGTTATAAGCTTTAAAGAAATGTTTTGAATAATGTATCAGTATTTCTACATAGAACAAAATGCATTTTTTTTTAAAATAAATTGGTAACAATATAAAAACACCTTATTTTTAAATCTTGTTTTTGTATAAACTTGACCATAAAAAGCTCACTATTTACCACATAAGGTAAGGATAATGAAAGGGTAACTTCGGATATTTACAACCAAAGCATGACGTAATAAAATCTCATTATTTTGGTCCAGTGTTAAAGTTGGAATAGGACATTTTTTGTACATTATAAGCACAATATTTAAGTTTTCAATAAAACCAGAATATTTGAATGGTTCAAAATCAATTACTTTTTTACTTGATGAACAACACACTAAAAGTACATAAACAATTGGATGTGTTCTTAGGTTTGTATTGACAGAAATGAACACTGATGCAATACATTTTCAGATCAATTCTGTATAATAACAAATTGTCCTAAAAAATCTAGACTCCCAAAATTACATAACATTAATATTTTAACTACCAATATCAATATATAATTTGACGTTTTCCATATATTTGATAACGCATTGTCGAAGCCTAATGTGTGTAATACTGACCGGGTTGTATTGGCCGCATGAGGTTGAACTGTGGCATGACGGGCAGGACTGGAACGGGCATGGATACCGGGACAGGTACTCGCACCTGCCCGAGCATACCCATCATACCCATGGGCATCGGTCGTCGCATTGCCTGCTGGCGGGCAGCCGCCACGGCTGCTGACATGTGAGCGGCCACCTGGAAGTTGATCTTTACGATCGGTGCTGATGCTGATTTTGCGGGCTGATTATTGCAATATTGGAAGAATGTCTCTTAACGTTTTATCTACACAAGGTAATTGTTGCAATAGTGTTAACATATTTTTTATAGTATTTAGTTCTTTGAAAAGGTAAAAAGTATACAAAATATTTTATATTGTGACCTCATACTTTAAATTGTAAGTAACTCATGCAAATTTTTGTACTTATTTTAACCATCACCGGAAAGCTTAGATTCTGTATAAGAACAAGCCATATTTTTTTTTGCAAGGGGAGACAAGAGACTGTCACAATACAACAATAATGACTTAATGCCCCATAACCTTAGCCAAAGAAAGCCTAACTAACATAAAGAAAAAACAATTACTTCAGCTTGGCTGGTACTAGGAGCAATCATAGGCGGAGCGGAAACTGGCGTGCTTGGAGCATCGGGTTTCGGTTTTGGCCTAAATTTAGCATTTCTCGCTTTAATTTCTTCTAAAGATACATCTTCTGGTGGATGAATTATCTTAGATCCAGCACCTGTGGCTGTGACCAGTGGACAAGTGTTGGCTGCTGGAGGTTTGACGTCTCCATTCTCTCTCAGTTCGGACGATGTTGATGTTGTGGGTGGAGCGCTTATTGTGGCATTGCTGTAAAGTAGGAAAAAAGTTTATTTTAATATATATCTTCCCTGTTGTATCTAATGCCGGCAGTAACTGGCGATTACATTCATATATTTTGCTGCTTTTCTAAATTTACAAAGTTCTATTTGTTAAATAATAATCTTAATGATAATATCATGACCAACTAGATTGACCTTGTTCTAGTGTAAAGTGTGTGTATAAGCAATAATTATTGTAGACTGAATTTGTTTACTAATATTTACCTATATGCAGGAAAGGTAGGTTTACTGGGTGTCGAGACAGATACACTTGCAGCAGGAAACAAAGGCCTCATGCCTGGCATCATCATTCTGAAATGTCACAAGATATTATATTTTAGAAAAATAATATTTAAAATAATTTAATTAGTGTAAACGTTGTTATAAAGCTGAATGAATTGCACATTCTGTCGTTTTAGAGAATTGTCATTACATGAAAAGAAATACTACATTGTGCAACAAGGCACCCCAACCACAGTACAATAATTTGACTCAAGTATGTTGAAAGGAGCTTAATGTAAAGTGATTATACATAGGAGTTTTCTATGCATAGTTATGAAATAGTTCTATAATAAGTTATTTATCCTATAATTTAAAGTCAAAATTTACTTTATAACATAAGCAGAAATATCTGATACACCGAAATATGCATGTATAATATAATAATGCATGCCAAAATACACTAACAATAAAAAGATTATAAAAAATCCCACTTCCAGCCTTGAGCCTATAAGTTTTGTTGACAATTTGTGGTACAAATGAAATTAGGTAAAAATAGTGTTATTTATTATTGGTAATAAGTTGTAAGCTTTAAAAGACATAACTTTTACCTCTGTTGCATGAAATGTGGCATCATAGGATTCATTGCCATTGGCCCTGGGTACATTCCAGGAGGTACAGGACCCATTGGGGTTGGTAAAATTCCTGAAGTTACAGTTGATGGTCCTGGCCCCAACTGTAAATGAAAATTTAAAACAATAGATGACAATTACAATGCTTTTTGCAACTAACTAGAATAACTAATGTTCATCTATTAGCTGGTGCTTTCCTTGCCTAACAAATAAGTATCACAATGTACTGAGCAAATCCTGTAAAGGTGACTAGGTAAACCATTATTTTGTTATTCAATCATGTAATGTGGTCATATTTACAAAATAGCATAAGCCAAACAAAACATTTTACATAACATGTGTAACGAGTTATGTAAAATTCAATATTTGACCTGTAAAGCATTAAGTTGTAAAATATTATTTCAGTGATTACTTTAATTAAGTTATGTTTTAAACCTTTAAACTATACAAAGAAATCTTACAAGTGCTGATGTTGCCTTTTTCTTTGCTGCAGGTTCATCGTCATCACTGTCAGACGCCTTACCACCACCTACACAATTATAATACATACAATATATTTATTAACAACTATGCTCGCTTACTACATCTAAACATCAATTACTTCTAATGCTAGTGTCCCAAGCAAATAGAAAAATAATGTACATACATCATGATCCACACAGCTTAGCTCAAAGAAACATTTTATACCTGTCTTTTGCCTCTCATGCTCCTTAATATCTTCAGGGGGTATACCTTCCATTCCATAGATTTCAATTTCTATATTTGATCTATTTGGTAAAGAATTTGGTACTTTATCTATCGCTTCTTTGTGAACCTGAAAAGCGTAAAACGAATGCATTACGACTTTAAACTAAGAAAATATGATTATTAATGTCTATAGACGCGAAAATTGGCTCAATCGACGTGCCAAAATATCTTTAACCTATAAGTGTACGAGTTTAAAAAATACTTCGCAATTGCGTGGGCGGGCGGAGAACGTGCCAAGATTTAGGGCAGACTACGCACCTGCATGCAGTGAATCGATAGTCCTGGTCCCGTATACAACTTCTTGTGACAGATGTGGCATTTAAAATGTTTCGCTTTTTGATGTTGAATTAGAATTTTCTCATCGTCAAATTCCCTGTTACAATACCTAATAATCGCTAAGGAAATTAAATTATGATTCTTCTACATTCCATTTTTATATCTTTGTATAACTTTATTTTAAAAAGGATACCAGCACCAAGGTTTCGATGCCTTCTTCTTTTTCCTGCCCATAATCGACACAAAGGCTTAAACTTTATTCACTAATTCAAATCTATGTTAACTTAAACTAAGATTATTATCACAATTGTACTAAATACTAACAAAGCTATTTTTCAACAAAATTAACAACCGAGTAATCAATGATCTTCAAAGAAGAAAACAACATGGCCGACGGTACTATGTATTAAGTATACGTAGGTATTTATTTAACGGAAACGGAAATTTCGTTGACAGTTGTCAATTGTGATACAGACTATTAATTTTGTTAAATTTCGGTGGGGACAGTCTCATACACAGTGATTTTTCTTTCGATAGTAGCGCCCTCTATAGACAATCTCCTAGATTCTATTGTGCTCAAGAGATGTCGCTTTAAAGAATAATGTGATTACCATTTCAAACGTTCAAAAACTACTTTGATTTACTTTTACGCATATTTAGAGGCAGATTAAGTAAATAAATAATTCAATTTAACTAAATTATGCAACTTAGCAAAATAAATTTTCTAAAGGATCTTTTCTAAAATGTTCACATGAAAAATAATGTTATATTAGATGAATTGTCTGTATAAATATGATTTGAATGCCAACTCCCAACGGCAAAAGTGTCAAAACAAAAATTTCTAATTAGAAACTGACTCCTGCTTGTTGCGTTACCATTTTGGTGTAGTTCATTTTATATTTTATCCTGTTTTCTGTATTGTGAGATACTCTAGTAAGCACGTCGAGTCGAGCTTTTAGTTTCTCTGGCATACTGTCGGTATTCCGCACTCAGTTGTACAATGTAAATTGGTGTTTTAAGGCTTTTCGAAATGACGCTATTTCGTGGTATTTCTGTAGTTTCGGTCACAATGCCTAAACGATGTGTGTTTGGTTGTTCACCTAGTGGTAAGTGATTGCCTGAGTGACTGCTTGCAGGAGACAGTCTTACTAGCATACTTTACGAAATATGATTGCATGCAGACATAGATAAGGTAGGACGGTAGGACAGCCTTTAAGGCATGTCTACTATTCAGATTATTATAGTTAATTGCTAGATCTATATGGCTCTCCTAGCGATCCGCTACCCCAAAGGGCTCATTTCGATGTGCAAAAACTTCGCACTATTCTATGGATACTACCTGTATCATAAATCACATAATCGATTCCAGAAACAAAAATAACCTATCTTTCCAGGACCTTTCCTTGCCTAAAACCGCTTAATTTATAGGGCTATTATATAATAAATTAACAGACAAAGTAATGAAAATACCTGGAAATAAATTTAAGATATACATCTTACTCATTGTAATAATTCAATGCACCCCTGCCTATCCCGTAAGGGATTACAGGCATAAGTGCTTATGTTTATGAATATATTGTTTAAAAACATATTAACATAACAGATTATTTAAATTACGAAATTGCGTGGTCTTATCCATCTCAGCAACAGCAGAAATTTAATTTAATTTATTTCAGTACACAAAGCCACTATAAAACTTATTATTTCATGATTTAATGTTGAATCTTAAAACTTTATCAACATATTGACATGCATATTTTATCTTATTTTTCAGATGCCAGCCTTCATTCATTTCCAAACCCGAAAAGATTCCATCAGAAATTGAATTCTTGGGTTAATGGTTAAAAATCACTAGTAGGTGATTTTGGATTGACTAATGAAGAGATTTTCAAAAAGAAAAAAGTTTGTGATGTTCATTTCACTGACAGAGATCGTAATCGTAATCCATCTCTTCATTTAAATGGTAAGTAATTGAAATATTAATTAATTTACTTAACCCTTGGATGGTTGAGAAACCAATATATCGTCAATAGCAATTAAATTTTCATTGTCTTACTTATTCCTCCATGAAAAGGTATCTGACATCATTTCAGTTGCCTGTGGCTCAGCATCTACTTCTGCAGTAACCACTCAACAGAATGTTAAGCACAACATGAAAAGATAATCAAAAAGATTTCAGAATATGACCAGGACCATGGAGAGTGCCAGTGAAGAGCTTTTTTAAATTTCATGACATTCAGTCATTTCTTCAAAAAAAATTTGAAGAAATGACACTGAATGTCTTAATATACTGTTGGTGCAGGTCAAAAAATTGAACTACGCTGGTGATGATGAAATGAAATCTTTCGCCCAAGAATATTTCAACAAACAAATATTTTCCAAATTCATCGTCCAAAATAAAAGGACGGTGGACAGTAAATGACCTCCCGCGTGTTTGTGCCGTGCGCGGGGACCCGTACGGGGGGATGAAGGAGTCCTGGAGGTTGAGTGGAGTAGTGCGCCGGTACAGTTGTGCGCTGCACACAACACACCTCTTTGGTCTGGATTTCCCCTCACACGGGAGGCCGTGGATTAGCTGACCACGGTCAACCGGCTGTGGTATCCCGTAAGAGGGCTACCAAGCGAGAGTCGGGGTGTGGGTGGGGGGGGCGTCGGCGTGGCACGGGACTCGGGGTGAGTTTGCGTCATCGTCTCGGGATGCGAACAGCTCCGTACTCTCTTGCGGCGTGCGGGCGCGCCTGCCCCTCTACACGCTGACTCTATACCGAAGGAGTAGCTCTGACGTCGCTTGCTGAGCAAGGGACGTCCCCGACTTGAGGGCTCCGTGGCGGGTGGAGAGCTCCGACGGTGAATCTTTTTCATACCACCACATGGATAGAGAGACAAAACACACAAACCAACAAAAGGCTGCATCCACAGATGCGCCTAAAACTAACATAAACAGGGTTGCGTCGCAGGACGTGTTGAGGTGCAAGTCACCAGTGACACGATACTCTGATGCCCCTATCTCGCAAACGGATGCACCCAATAGGGCAGCGTCCGAGGCACCAAAGGAGAGGGCAGCGGCTGAGGAAGCGCCAAACCGGGATGCACCCTTAACCGTGCCCACTCCAATGGTATCTCATACACCACCACACAAGGATGCGTCCACTGTTGCGGCCAGGCTGACTGCGTCGGTCGAGCAGAAGATAGCAACTCCGAAGGATGATACAGCAATGTCTGCGTCCATAGGGGGGGCATCCGAAGCAAGATCGATGCGGAAGACCGAGGCTGCGACGATGAGCACGTCCAGTGCACAAACCTCGACCATGGACATGTCGGCCCTGAAATCAGCGATTCAGGAATCGACTCCCAGGATGGTCCTAAGCTCCTCAAAAAGGCGACGGCTCAGGAAGGCCAAAAGAGCGACGGAACAGCAACAGCTGATTACCGGCTCTCAGAGGATACCTGAGAACCCTGGAACTGCCCCCGCGGTTACCACAACTGCAGGACGCGGGAAAAGGGCACCGAAGCCGACTGGGTCCTCTGCCGCGCTCAAGCCTATTGGCTCTAGGTGCGGTAAAGGACCTAGAGGGGGGTACCAAACCAAAAACCCAAACCAAACCAAACAACAAACAAAGGGCCAGAAACGCGATCGGCCAGAGGAAACCGTGACACCGACTGGGGAGAGTAAAAGGGTTAAACCTAACAAACTCCGGCTGGAGTCAGGGACCTCGGCCAGTTACGCGGAAGCGGCAGCATCCTACAAAGCCAACGAGCTTTGTGTTGCCGTGATGACTGAGCCCTTTATAGACATGACACAAGAACAGGCAGATAACATCCGCCTACAAATCGAGGGTAAAATCCAAGATGAGCTCATGGCGGATCTTGAAGCTACCCTAGCAACTGAACCCAACGACATCAGATTCCGGGGAAGAGCCCACTTCTCAGATGGTGTCCTCAAAACTTGGTGCGAGGATACCTACACGCTGGGATGGCTTACCGGAGCATGTGATGTCATCAATAATCCGATACCGGACACCAAACTGGTGGTACGGCCTCAGTCAGACATTCCGAAGAAGGTGCCGTGCTTACTGCATGTTCCAGGGTTCACTGGTAGCACGGAAACTTTACGGAAACTGATCACCAGGCAAAACCGCCACCTAAACATCAGATCTTGGACCCTGACTCACGAACGTAGAACACAGGACCCGACAGGCGTATCTTTGTTCCTTCGTGTTCCGGAATATGAGATCTCAAAGATCAAGGCTCACGAACGTCGCATCTACTATCTGATGGGGAACATCTATATCCGAATTCTGGAAAAGGATGAACCCTCAGTGGTAGCTGCCGCCACAGTAACTACTGCCAGTACATCGGGGACGGGATCCTCGGGGCCAAAGCCGCCCTCGTCAACGACGGAGATAGCCGCGGTTGCCGAGGTAAACGTCCCCATGGAGACAGCTCAACAACCACCCTCACCGGTGCAACTAACCTCGGATGACGAGTTCTTTCAGGAGACAGGGGGGAGTGAATTCAGCGACAGCTGTTTGCGCTCCTCCCCCTAACCGGACTGACCTTATCCAGACCAACCTCCAGCACAGCCAAACAGCGTCGGCTTCACTACGCAGACTGCTGGAGACCAACCCGAAGACCATTGCCGCGATCCAGGAGCCGTGGATCAGGAATGGCAAGGTATGCGGCCTGGGTAACACCGGTGGTAAACTTTTGCTGGATACCTCAGTAAGTAACCCAAGAACCTGCATTATCATACCTAAACATGTACCAGCATACCTAATTAACGAACTGTGTTCAAGGGACCTTACAACCATTAGGTTACCTAGGGACGCACATCCAGACATCGTCCTGGCGTCCGCCTACCTACCGGGTGACGAGGACGTGCCCACTCCAGAACTCGGCCTTCTGGCTGACTACTGTGAGAGGGAGAAACTGGAGCTTATAATCGCAGCAGACTCCAACGCGCACCACACGCTATGGGGTAATGCAAATACCAACGCTCGAGGTGAGAATATGCTTAACTTCATTCTTAGCAATAATCTTATCTTAGCAAACAGCGGCTCTGAACCAACCTTTATCAACGCACGCTCGCAAACCATAATCGATCTAACAATGGTGACCTCTGGTCTGTCAGATCACATACAGGATTGGCATGTCTCCAGAGAGCTATCATGCTCAGATCACAGGTGGATCCGCTTTACAATCAAAGGGGAGCTACCTAAACCACAACCACGACGCATACCTCGGAGAACTGATTCAGTAAAATTTTACAATATAATCGACTCAGAGGTAAGCAAACTAACAATACCAACCACCATTGATGTACAAGACATAGACAAACATGTAAATAACCTAACGTCCCTACTCCAGACCAGCTTTGAACGGTCGTGTCCCCTTACCATGCCTAGGTGGGGGAGTAGACATAACTGGTGGTGCCCCGAACTGGAGAGACACCGAAAGAAGGTCAGGAAGCTGTTCAATAGAGCAGGAAATACCCGTTTACCTGCCGACTGGGACAAGTACACAATCGCGAGAAGACGATTCAAAAAACTTTTACGCTCTAGGAAGCAAGAGTGCTGGAGACACTTCTGCACCAGCATTGAAAGCAACAACCAGGCAACCAGAGTGAAATCATGCCTCTCTAGTGAGCCTTATCACTCAATTGGTTGTCTTAAAAAACCTGATAAATCATTTACAAAAACCGATGCAGAAACATGTGAACTACTGATGGAAACACACTTTCCAGGCTGCATAATTGCCAACGACCAAGCATGGCAACCCTACTCAGAAAGTGCCACCACCGACTCAGACTGGAATGTAGCTCACAAAATAATCACAAATGAAAAAGTAACATGGGCAATCAACTCCTTCCTACCATTCAAAGCGGCTGGCCTGGATGGCATCTTCCCAGGCCTACTAAGATGGAGTAGAAACCTTTTGGTGGACTATCTTGTCTCAATCTTCCGAGCATGTATAGCCCACCGCTACATACCCTTGAAATGGAGGGAAGTGAAAATAATATTCATCCCAAAACCAGGCAGAGAGGACTATACCCAGGCAAAATCCTTCAGACCCATAAGCCTCACATCTTTCCTGTTAAAAACAATGGAGAGGCTTGGAGATCTGGAAATACGTAGCCAGGTATCGCTATCCAAATTCCTGCACCCAAATCAGCATGCCTACAGCCCAGGCAAGTCAACGGATTCATCACTCCACAACGTTGTGTCTCGCATTGGCGACTCCCTGAAGTTAAAACAGTCAACCCTTGGTGCATTTATTGACATCGAAGGCGCTTTTGACAAAACAAACTTCACGAGCATTACCAGAGCACTCGTTACATGTGGAGTATCATCAACCCTGATAGAGTGGATAAACAACATGCTAAAACAACGAGCTATACAGTTCACTGTTAATTCCACGACACGGGGCATTGTCAGCAGAGGCTGCCCGCAAGGTGGTGTCTTATCGCCGCTACTGTGGAACCTTGTAGTTAACGAGCTCATCACAGAACTCAACGCTGGCAACCTCTACACAGTGGGTTATGCGGACGACATAGCTATCTTGATATCGGGAAGCTTTGAAAGTACCCTATGCGATCTCATGGGAAGGGCTTTCAAAGTAATTGAGAGATGGTGCATCAAGCACGAGCTATCTGTCAACCCATCAAAAACAGAGCTAATACTCTTTACAAACCGGAGGGTTCTGGGACCACACAGGCTTCCAAAACTCTTCAACACACAACTCAAACTCAAAAATGAAATAAAGTACCTGGGTGTGATTCTGGACAGTAAACTGCTCTGGAACAAACACCTAGAACACAAACTGAGCAAAGCAACGATCGCCTTCTATCAATGCAAAAAGATGCTAGGCGTGAAATGGGGCTTATCGCCTAAAATAACATTATGGCTATACACTGCCATAATCAGGCCAATGCTGGCCTATGGAGCCCTGGTTTGGTGGCCAAGATCTGAACTTCAAATGGCGATCACGAAACTGGGACGCTTCCAAAGGCTTGCCTTGTCCGCTGCTAGCGGTTGTATGAGAACAACTCCGACCGCAGCAATGGAGATAGCCCTGCAAATCTTACCTCTAGACCTACACATACAGCAGGAGGCGGCACTTGCGGCCATCAGGCTTATGGTATTGGACCTATGGGGAAAAAACCACTATAGTTCACACACAGTGATTCTCAACAGGGCAATAGAGTACCAACCTCTTATAGCTGCGCCATGTGACAGAATCACAAATCAATTAATATTCAACAAGAAATATCTTATACAACTGAGAGAAGAGGAGCAAGATCAGTCGCCCCTGAATGAGCTACGTATATACACTGATGGCTCAAAAACAGGGTGTGGCTCAGGCGCTGGTATTTTCTCCTTTGATCTCAACATCAACATACACCTACCTCTGGGCACACAAAGCACAATCTTCCAATGTGAATGTGTCGCTCTAACCGAAGCAGCCAGAGCCGTACAGCGGATGGGAGTCAACGACTTTCACATTAAGCTCATATCGGACAGTGCATCCGTGCTGATGGCGCTCGGTAACGAAAACACAAACAGCAAACTAATACTGGAGTGTCACGAGGCACTGGAGGCAATAGCTCTAACAAATAGAGTTACCTTACAGTGGATTAAGGGACACAGTGGCTCTCTCGGCAACGACGCAGCCGACGAGCTTGCGAGAAGAGGCTCTGGTATGATACCTGCTGGCCCGCATCCGCTTCTCCCCTTGCCCTTCTCGCTAGTTCGAACCTGGATTCGCCAGAGATCCACTGTACTCCAGAATCAACGATGGTCGCGAAGTGTAGATTGCAAACAGTCCAAAATAGCTCTGCCGGCTGTGAACCCGCAACTTACTAAGCGACTTCTAAACCTGAACAGAACCAATCTCAAAACAATCATAGGGACAATCACGGGCCATTGTCTCCTTAACAAACATCTTTTCGTCCTAGGCGCAACAGACAGCCCCTTGTGCAGAGGCTGTTTCAGCGCAGAGGAATCAGTCACCCACGTAGTCCTGGAATGCGAGGCTGTGGCTAATCAACGTACAAAAATCCTCGGA
The DNA here is from genome assembly GCF_905147105.1 of Pieris brassicae. Taxonomy (NCBI): domain Eukaryota; kingdom Metazoa; phylum Arthropoda; class Insecta; order Lepidoptera; family Pieridae; genus Pieris; species Pieris brassicae. The sequence continues at coordinate 6,189,165 of NC_059669.1, forward strand.
ACAGTGAGGTCGCTCCGCGAAGCCTGTGAAGTGCCCGGGAGACTTCTGTGCTTCTGGAAGGAGTTGGGCTGGCTAAATTAGCCAGGGCTTCTACGCACAACGGACCGACTACGTGTCTAAGTGCGGAAACTGAGTCCACCTACCTAAACCTAAACCTAAACCTAAACAAATATTTTAAGAAATAAATATTTCGTTTTTCTTAATGGTCTTTTCTTTAATTAATTGTATGATGTAGGTAAATGATAAAAAAAAGTAAAGCAGTTACAAATATTTTAATACAACTAATATGAGTTACTCTACTCTCGAACTTCAATATTGAATAAACTAATCAGAACTAGGTACTAGTACTACTATGGTCTAGATTATAGAATATAATCTATAACATTGTAGTACTTGTACCTAATTCTCTACCTTTTATAGTGTATAGCTATGTGTTGGTACACACACGCATACATATAGTTAGTTTTTGATATCGATAAGAGATGGCGTTGTATGTTCACAATGACGTATAGATTAAGATATGACAAAAAAAACTGTAAGATGGCTCTCTATTCTCAGTATATATCATTTCTCTATGACAGATTGTCTGAACCGTACATCAAAAACACACTAATTAAATACTACAGTTTTATTTATATACAAGTGGACCCGATAGACGTCGTCCTGTCTTGAACTATGAATTTTGATTTCGAATTGGTATAATTAACTAAAAATGCTTTATGATATGCAACATTCTTTGTTTGTTTTTCTGGTGCGTATATAAATAGTTTTGATGGTATTCCGACATGAGAACAGGCGACATATAACTGGCCATGGGATTTCAAGATTACTGCCACAAACAATTAGCGACTGTAATTATTTTATATGTATTTTATCAATTGAATAACTCCGATCGAAACATTTGTTTTAAACGATATTAATTTTTGTTACATCCTCTTTGACAATATTTTCAGCACGCATTCTGTCAATGTTATGTTATAAGGTTACATGAAAAAAGATTGAATTGTAAAAGCGCTATGCACTGAAAAAAAATACTATCGTAACAAAGGCATGATTACTTAATATGGTGGTTAAGTATTCTTAAATTTCGTAATTTTCCGCGCAATTTTCTTAATGTTTTTTAAAATAATGTTGTTATAAAAAATAATCAGCGAAATTGGTCCAGCCATTCACGCGTGATGCCGTGACCAAGGGAAACAGGGATTCATTTTTGTATAATATATATAGATTTTGATTTCTATTTCAAGGTTTGTAGATAAAAATAACGTAGGTAAAATACTAATCAATATATTTCGAGTAAGCCCGGAATACATAGCTTCTTCTATCTTTAGATACCTTATAATATAATGGCTTCTAAGGACTCTAAAACCTTCATAAGCCATACTTAGAAGGCGCGGCTCTAAGGCGATAAATTATCAAATGAATATAAGATAGCTTTGACGGGCATGGACCGCAAGCATGAAGTTCATGTAGCATGGGCGTGTTAAATGCTGGATTTTGATTGGCTGTTCTTTTGCGTCATGCTTGTCATATGGGATTACGTTTATGATGTTTTGAAGTCCTCTTAAGTCTTGATGACAATAATTTAGAGATACGGAAACTGAATAAACGGTGTTTTTATTTACAATTTTTTTTTCAAATACAAATTAGACCCTAAAATTTACTAACACTATCATTGATTTTATATTTTACTGAAGTGATTAGAACGTGTATTTAGGCCATTGATGAAAAAGAGATAAATAAGTTGTGTACGTTCCATAACTGATTCACTGAGATTTAATTTTAGTCCTATATATAGGATATAGATCTAAGGAGTAGATCTATATATTTACTACATATTTACAATCTGTAAATTAAAATGTATTCCATACAGATTTCTATATTCTGTACATGTGTACTTATGTATTTTTCAGCAAAAAAGTAGGACCTAGTATCTAATATCAATCATACAATAAGAATATTTCGAAAAAAGTGTTTTCAGAATCTTATCAAAAATTACGAGTGCAAAAATCACATTTTATATGCATGATCTTGTGTTTTTATCTTGTAATTTTTATATCTAAAGAAAAATACTTATCTTCTCTTAGCTGTATTAAGAGATTACTAAGGGCGTAATCAAGATGCCTTAACAGAACACAAATGGTTATCATATAACTTTGTGATTCAAATCTGTCTCCGAAGTTTAGCTGCGGCAGGAGAAAAGCAGAATCTATTTAATGCGAAATACTGGCCAAGGAAAATATTTAAAAAAAATATTTTAAATACAGTACATGACAAAAATCTAGGTTATACTTATACTTTAAGTTCGCAACACAGCAAGTAATAAAAAAAAAAACAGAAAAAGTTCCCAATTTGCATACTATACTTTTACTACGATACAGAGATTCGAAATCGTCTTCTCGATTTCGTAGAATGCAACCCCGAATCAGCAAATGAAGTAACTTAATTATTATTAAACACAATAGTGAAAAATTGATTATCTTTAAATAGATTTTCTTTTTGGTTTTGCATAAAAACATTACTCATAGTTGCTCCGTCAATATTCTCGATAATGCTGCAAAACATAATACCAATAAATTGGAAGTTGATACTGAAAATTTTCGGTGACTTTAGTAGATCTGCAAATTGCAACTCCAATTTGAAGAGAAAGAGATGCAATGGGAAGAAATAATTAAACAGGTCACGATAAGACTTTTATCCCTTGGTCCTGCCCTAAAATCTAATTTCCTGGAGTTTCACAATGAATGTCCAAAATCAATATAGAAAACAATCACGAATGAAGAAGAAGAGGACGAGACTTGGTATATTTGGCGTTTGTTCAAAACTTTATGTTTTCGGTAGAAGTGATTGAAACAATGAAGAAGATACTCGTATCAGTTGTTGAGATGCATACTGAAATGCATGGGATTCGCGAAAAGGACGAAAAAAAAGACGACAAATTTTTCGCGGGGCGCGGATGCCTTCCTCTGCTCGTTGTGTGTGTGCCGTGCCCGTGACAAAAATTCGTGGGGGTAGACTATGCCTACTTGTTCCAAAATAAGTAAGTAAAAATATAAATTGTGTTTATTCTTTTTGTATAAATTCAACACAGAAATAAAAGGCTTTATATGGACAGGTTTCTTACTGACTGTAGAGTAAAGAAAGTATAGATACACAAGATTTTATTTACGCAAAGATATTAATATTAAATTAAATAATTTAATATATGTGTGTATACTATAGGCTGTATAAATATTACATATATTCAATTCAGCGTTGACGTAAATATTAGTACGTTATGTCTTTGTAAGTTATTAGTTAACTTGCAAATAACTCAATTTTGAGATTGGTAAACGGAGAGAAATTATGTTAGAATCGCTAAGAAAAATAAATAGTAAGGCGTTACGATTACTTTGATCGCCCATTCTGATATATTTAAAGGCTTTAAAATGACGATCATATGTAAAACCAGAAATGTGTATGCAAATTAGTACAACAGGAAAATACTACTGATTCGGGGAAATACCGGCAGTATTTTCGACATTTTAATTCAAAATGCGACCTTAAATTTGAATCAGCATACGTTGTTTACCAATTTCTTCTACTTATCAGTAGTAATTATGGCATTGAAAGATTTGTTTCGGATTTTTATTGACAATTTGTTAATTAGACACATTATATATATACATTAAACGAACAATACGTACAATGAATCGTAACGTAACAACTACTTAGCAATGAAAACTTTGACTTAACGTATCGAAGAGTAGTCATAACTAGCGAACCCGACAGACGTTGTCCTGTCTTAACTATGAATATTGATTACCAATATAATAACTCCGGTCAAAGCATTTTTTTAAACAATATTCATTTCTCTTAAGTCCTCTTTGACGATATTTTCTGCCGCATTCTAGGAATGTTATGTTAAACGCCATAAGGTTACATCAAAAAAGTTTGAATAGTAAAAGCAGTATGCACTGAAATAACTCGTAACAAAAGTCAGGATTACTTAATATGGTGGTTTAGTATTTTTAAGATTTCTAATTTTCCGCGCAATTTTCTTAATTTTTCTAAATTACATAATAAACAAAATAATTAGCGAAATTAGTCCAGCCCGTTAACGCGTGATGTCGTGACCAAGGGAAATATGGAGTCATTTTTATATATATAGATAAACTATTTAAAGATTGTATCATAGCGCTCTATTGATTCTGCCAACCACGACAATCTACAATGAGAATACTAACAGAATTGTCAAAAAGATTATACTAGTTAAGGACTATCACGCTACAATGCACCTAAATTTTACTCTTATACAGCGGCCGCCTTCAGTCCCTTCTATTTTTCGGATTTGGCGACAAAAATTAAATAGTTTCTTAATTTGAATAAATTTTATTGTCTCATATCTGTAGACTGAATAACCACAAATCTCCACCAGAAATGTCAACATTATTATAAACTTTATTTGTGTGTTTTGTGGCATGGAACATATATGTATGAACTAGATGATCTTAAAGGAACTTCGCCTATGACCTTAATTTTAGAAAATTATTCAAGCTTGATGCAAATTTAAAACTACAAATAGTTTCAAATTTTTGTTTTTCATACATCTTTTCTAGTGGAATAAATGTTATGCTTTCTTGAAAATTTAAAAAAAAATCTATTAGAGCGGAACTGTGATTCTAGTGCATTGATAATATTTTATTGTCATTTGCTTCAGTACTTAGTTATACCTAAATGTCAATACCGTAAATGATAACAAAATGATCACTATCACTATGAATGATGTATGTAAGGTATTGGTCATAAGGACAAAATAAATTTAAAATATTATAAAAAGAGTGTACTTATATATAAAAGTAATATAAAAAAGTGTTCTCACCAAACCACTCCCTTGTTACCCCTTGACCACCTTACATTAAATGCCGTTAAAGGCTTTTGACCGGGCCTCGTTCCATTTTATTGTTTTTTCACCCACCGTTGGTTTTTTTGAGACTAAGCAAAACAAGGACGTAATTATATTTATACTAAAAGCTTTATTGACATATTTTTTTTAATATTGTCTAATATTGTCTTCGAGGTAATAAATAACTTCCATGAATGGTATTGGTAACCCGGATGATTAAACACCTATTTCTTTTAACAACTTTTTGTATCACATATACACCAAATTGCAGAATGATACCTCTTAGCCTATCGTTGAACAGTATTTCCTTTAAATTCGTCTCAGTTACTTTTATTTCTATAGCTTGTTCTGTACTTGTCGTATCCATACATTGGACAGTCGGTCAGAAAATGTAACACCGTCTGTTTATTGTCATATATAGTTAAAATTGATATTTTGATTGAAGCTTCTGCCCGACGCAATAATAAAACCCTAACTAGCGCTCTTTAATAGTTTAGTCATGCAATTTCCGTTTCACCTCTTCAGGGCTAGAACTAGTAGGTACTTAAACATTCGTTTCGTCATCCAGTATAACAGATTCATTACAGATAACTTGATTTATCTTTACAACATAATACTATAGGCCAGTTCAATATCTTGCTTCATTTGTCATACAACTGAACATGATATTATATAATAATCTGCACGACCGACTTGAACTTACTTTAAAGATCGTTAAACATATACGTGGGTAACACTGAAAATGTTTAGAAGCGGCCTGATAGAAACATTGTTAATATAAACTTTTTTTGAATTTTAATTTTAGAACTGTTTGGTAACCTAATGTAGTAAATTGCATTCATTTGTCATTTGTTTTTGTGAATTGGCGTCAAATCTAAAACTCTCGTAACGCCCGAAAATGAACCTAACGCGAGAAAATTTTCAGTCAATGATTTATTACGACTTTCGTTGTGGGCTGACTCATCAAAAATACCAAGATACGCTGCGATTAGGATTTTTTAATGAATCCCCATCTCGTGCCACTATTTACAATTAGTTTAACGAGTTTAAGCGTGGACGTCGATCAAGTGAAAGCAATCTCAATGACTATCCACGTGAGGGACGTCCTTTAACAGCGACTACTAAAGATAACATCAGTGCTGCGGGACACATGATAGAGGAAGATAAGAGAGTGGCCTATCAGCAGATACGTGCAAGCCTAGGCATTAATAGTCAAATTCAAAAAATATTACAGGAACATTTGCGTCAGGAAACTTTGTACCAGATGGACGGACCTTCGCATGGACTGGTGTCGCCAAATGTTCGATAAGTTCAAAGGTGGTGACTCAAATGCTGTATTTGACATCGTCACAGGTGATGAATGCTGGATATATTGCTACGAACCCGAAACCAAAAGATAATCAGCTCAGTGGGTGTTTCCTTTCCAGGATCGGCCAACTAAGGTAACGAAAGGAAGTCAAGGAAAAAAGATGAATGTCTCATTGTTTGGTCGGAAAGGTCATTTCGCGACAGTTGTGCTAGAAGATGGAAGGACAGTTACTGCAGACTGGTATGTCAATCGCTGTTTGCCTGTCGTCTTGGAAAAAAATTGACGGCAGCGCCCTCGAAGCAGGATCCTCCTTCACCACGACAATGCTCCAGCGCACTGCGCAAAAAGGACTGTTGAATATATATTCAGGTGTCGAGATAATGAGTCATCCGCCATACAGTCCTGACCTGGCGCCCTGCGACTTTCATTTATTCCCAAGAATTAAAGATAAAATTCGAGGTATTCGCTTTACGAGGCCTGAAGATGCGGTGAAAGCGTACGAAAATGCCATAGAAGAGACCCCTAAGCAAGAATGGGCCCACTGCTTTTCTCGGTGGTTCCATCGAATGTGATGATCTGTAGAGAGGAACGGAGATTACTTCGAAAAACAATAAAAGTATTGGCAACTTTCTACATTAAGCCGTTTTGTTACCTAGGTAACACCTCAAAATCATACTTTTTATTTATAAATGGGCAGGAGGCTCACCTGATGATCACTTAGCATCTAGCGAGTCTCTTGCCAGTTCGTCTTCTGTTATATATAAAATAAAATATGGATTTTATTTTATTTTAGACGAACTTTTTTTTAATTTGCCATCAAATTTAAAAATTCAACGACATCCGTCTTACAGAAACTTCATGTTATAAAGATTGTTTTAGTTCAAGTTCCATTAAAATTAAAATCATTATTATAATTTACGTTTTATTTTAATTTATTGGTATTTTTAGAAAGATATTTTTAGATTTAGTTAGCACCAAAAATATTGCTTAAATATAATAGTCGCGTACCTACTTAAGTTTCTCAACGTAAATCTACGATTTATCAAAAATATGTACAGGCAGATAAGCGTTAACCACCCGTTTTGAATTAGTGTTATAGCGAAAAACTTTATGATGCTGATATAAGTCTTCTGAATGTGGCGACTAATTTCTTTAGTAATTTTAAGGTACAGACGGCTTAGAGTAAGCTTATAGACTAGCTAGGCTCCAGTCGGTTTGTCTAATATAAGCTAATAAAAACTGCAAAATGTTTTAATTTGGTCGTTTGCTTACTGATTTTCATTATTGGACTCGACAAACGTTGTCCCGTACAAAAAACCCGTCTTAAATTAAAAATCTAAACCATTCTCAAATACACACAAATTTCATCTAAATTGGTTTAGCCGAAGAAATTTAATTACAAACACACGCACATAACATAAGATGTCAAGCCTCGATGCTCCGCACTCCTAGGTTTGACCAGTCAAGCTTCCGATCTGACTTGAAGTCCTTGTCAAATGCCAAACAAATGAAGTTTTGAGGTCTCTGACTAAGGACTTTTATCGAACCGTCGAACCTTTTTTTGACATCCGAGTTTGACGGGTGAAACTTTGATTAAATATTAGAATGTCTTAGTTTGACAGATTAGGTGTAATTAAGGATATTTTTTGTTTGTTTGTGTGTCTTGATGTTTTCATAATTTAAAAAAATGTCTTCATAGATAGTGAGGCATTTGAAGATTTAGAATTGCACAATACGTAACATCTGTTACTTTAACATAATTTTGAGGAGATTGTTTTATGTTGTGGCTTTTAGTCTTGGTCCCCAAATTAAGAAGCTTCTGTACTTATTGTTACTATGTACTTCTTTTAACATGTTACAGTTAACTTTTGACCGTGTCTGCTAGTCGCCCCAAATTTAGGGGGAATCAAGATGACCATGACCAGGGGGATTTTGAGGGGTACTTTTTTTCTTTAAAGAAATGTACGATTTTATATACATAATTTATATTAAGCCTCCAAGTCAACCAAACTAAGCCAAATGTGGCTTTAACTGAAATATCAAAAAGCTATAATACTCCAAGATCGAAATAACATATATTTAACAGTTTATATTAATTTTGACGTTTGTCGGAAAAGTTAGAAACTTTTCAGTTTGGCTAAAATTACTTTAGTCAAAGGCCGAGAATGGAATTTATTTCGGAGTTTGCCTGACGATGTTGGTCAAACCTAGGAGAAACCAAAAAAAAAAAGAAACCCACACATTGGCACATTGTGTATGCTTTATAAAAACTGCATAACTGCATGATTATTACTGTTTGTTTCGTATGGAGTCATTTACACGTTTAAACTTAAAAGATTAATGAATCACCTTCATGATGAGATAATAGAACACTACTCAACACGCTGGACTGAGTAAAAACAATGGAATTGAAAAATATAGATAATAATATATTATTCTTCTGAATGTTCTTAACGAATAAAAGTGAATTATGGAACATCATTTTTCTACTCGAATAGCTAATAACAACTTGTGAAATATTTTACTACGCTTATAGGTAATATACTGAAGCTATTTGGTTATACAAATTTAAAATCTAGTAAGTTTTGGTGATTCGAGGCGAGTAAATCTTAACGTATAAAGAGACAAACATTTCCACTTCCGCTTCAGCTTTCGTTAGTATGTAAATATCGGATGCGGCGTCAACATGTCTAGGCGTTGAGGTCAGTCACCTTTAATAGGCTGTGGGTTAACGACTACACGCTGATATTGCGATATCGTTACAGTTTCACGTTCTAAGAACATAATGTGATTAAGAGTAACATTTCCTTAGTGACGCTTTAGATAATTTTCTATGACCATTCATAAACAGTGAAGATTGACAATCCATTATGATTGTGTAGTTTGTAATTGAGTGGAGGGCAAAATAAAGCGGTAAACGTTCCGGGATTGACTAGTTAAACCGCGAAAGCAAAACGGATATTCATACGCAACATTCAAACTTACCAATTTTATTGCATTTATAAAGTAAATTGCAAGATCATATCAAGCTATAAAATGATTAAATGCCCCTGTAAGGCATCTTGGCCTCCGATTGAATCCGTTTTGTGTTTTTATATGCTCTATAACAATCACAGGTCGGCAGATTTTATTTCTAAAAACTTGCCAGACCAGGACGTTGAATTTGCATTGCCATTGGCCAGAACTTAAACGGACATTATCAGGGTTGAGTGTTAAATATGCTGTGCCTAATTTCCAACTTATTTATTTATATACATATAAAGTCTATCTCTTTAAACAACCTAGAGGTATGATTATTAAACGTGTTAAGCAGTGAACCTTTCCTGCTCTAACTTTCACATCGGCTATTCCTTTATTCATGAGGCTGGAAATTCGTCAGTTATAATTTACATTATGAATAAGTATTTTATTAATTAATTTAGTGGTGTCAAGTAGGATAGTAGGGGAAAATAATTTTACCTAAACCAAATTACATGATATTCGAAACTGAGTAATTTGCTCGAAAAGGAAGTCATTGACTGACATTTAAGAAGTGTGCGACTGTTGCGACTTTTACTTTCAAATGTGATTCTTTCATATTATTACTAAACACATACATATATAAATATTCTTCTCGCTGTTAGCAAATTGTTGGAGTGAGTCGAAGTATAGATGGCGCTGTACATATTGAAGACTAAAAAGATTTACAGAAACTAGCTTCTCAGTAAATTATTGAAAATAAACTGATTTTTACTTAGTAAATGTAAGAAGAACTCAAAATTTTACAATTCACAGCTTGTGACTAGTCGCACCATGTTCAATAAAACATACATGCGTTTGTCACAAAGCAAGCACATTGGTAAAATTTCGACAATGGAAACCTGTTAGTGGCAAGCCCCAAATACGGTAGCTTCAATCTTTTGTATTCAACCGAATACTAATCAGATTAGAACTTTTGGCCTTTCCTCTAAAATTTATCAAAAACCAGTTGGCGCTGCGATGTTTTTGCGGAAAAAACCTATAGTTTTGCGCATGATACAACTTTAATATATAATACGACACGATAAAAATCTCACATGGATCATTCGTCTTGGTCGTCTCCAAAATTCTAAATAATTAAAAAAAGATTTAAGCAACTATAAAAATTTAAGTTCTATGCGAGTTTTATGTTTTTCCTGATTTATATGTAAAATATACGATCATTTTATTAAAAATACGTATTTTTTTAATGCCGAACTTATTTTATGAATTCATATATATGTAATAAGTGTGACCGAATTTGATTTAAATAACAATTTGATGCAGTTTGTTTTCAAAGGTCCATTTCGAAATTATGTATGTTTACCAATACAGTTGTTTATATACAGATTAGCTTTTTATTATACATTATATAATACGTTCTTCTTAAAACATAGGCCTATATTGAATTCCGACTTCCATTGTTACGGTATTTGCGCAGTCAGTACATCAGTTCATAAACTTCGGTAACTATATATTGTTTAAAATGGTGTGAGCTTATCATCATTCAAATTAAAAAAGGAAAAATTCAATTTACATAACAAGCAAGAAATGACTATTTGCCTCGCAACTTAGTCGTTCACGTTCAAAATGATGATAAATTTAACACAACCTTGAAGTCATTGTAACTCGACTTGGGGTCGTAGGTACGTAGGTACGAACCCCATATCCAAATGGATTTACTAATTCATTAATACTTCCTTATAAAAGGAAAATGTTATGAAGATTCAAGTTTCAGACAAAGCGTCAAAGTTGCAGCGAGTTGTGAGTAGATGCGATTAAAAAACACTGTGTTCCCCAAATTAAAATTATTGCTTGGTAATTAAAACCCTATAGAAATATTATATACTAAAATAATATTGTTTTGATTTCGGAGCGTCTGTGAACAATCACAGCTAGCTGTTGCTGCTGCGAATCTATTGTGCGTCGTTTGAAGTAGAAACTTTTAAGAAATACATTCGTCGGATAAACCAGAAAGTGATAAACCTGTCAAAAAATTCTTTATCAACTGTCAATGAAATTCATCTGCCTATCACGTGTTCATACGAAGTAAACACGTACCTTTTATAATGAGCCTAGATCGTCGCGTTGCGGCAGTCGAGTTAAACCTCTCTGACACTTTGCACGCCACGAAAAATACGCCATGGCGTTCTGACGCTTAATTACGAATATAACCTATTAAGAACATCGGTCCAAAGTAGTGCAAGTGATACTTTTATAACTTAACTGTGACAATGGGTTTAAAATCTGAAGATGATAAGCGTCCAAGCAAATTGGCGATCATGGATGACATATCGGATACACCACGTAAGTTGGTTTAAATTTTGCTTGTTATATTTATTAAATGTAAACAATAATTGATACCTTTATTATAAATGAATTGCTGAACAATTATTTGTAACATGTGCATAGCTATTGTCGTTTTTCATTAACTGTGACCACATTAGTAAATATTAATTTTTAATGAGTTATTTCCTTAATTTAAAACGTATTTAACTTTTTTATACTTTCTTATGGTTTAGTGTGTTGTTTCTTATTTAAATTGAAAAGCATACGACAAGGTATTTCCTGTTATCAATAGGATATAATTATTTCTGCCAATCCTATATCCTATACTCTTTTTTAATTTGTTAAAAAAAATACAATTTTATCAAATTACTCGAATCACTTATTTTAAACCTCTAAAATATGATAAAAATTTAAATATTAAAAATAAATTAACTGTACATGTACTATCTACTGCATTCTTGGAACATTTTTATTTCAAAGATAAGTAGATTTACCCGTTTGCCCCTGTTATATGAATACAAATTAGGCCTTATGACACATGTCGTTTTTGGATTACAAATATGCCGATTTTTTCGAACGGAGCAAGTGCGGATGCGCCGCACATAGACAGAAAGCCAATTGGTGCAAGGTTGGGAATCGAACTTACAACTTTTCATCGCTGAGGATGAAAGTCGCATGCTGAAACCACTAGGCCAACACTGCTGGTTTAATATATAATGGTATTATAACAGTATAACGAACATCGAAAGGACTACTCGTATTTGGTCGTAAAAACCGATAGTCTTATCAGCCGGGATAAGGATACCTACGATTTAGATAGAACATTTTTTTTGCACTTTTCACATTTAAATTAAATTGAGGCGGAACATAATATTTCTCTACAATGTTTTGTCTTCTACATAATCTAGAAAAACATAATTGTGTAATATAAACTACAAATCTTTTGCGATAAGAGAATTGTTTTATGAAGAAACTGTAGGTATTTTAATTTTTTCGTCCCTGGGTTGCTGAGTTGGTCAAGGTTTATAAAGTTATGAACCAGGATTACTTTCGGGTTAAATCAGATGAAACCTCATCTAAATATATAGAGAAAACCAGTGAACAAATAATAGTAGCATGCATGTAAAAAAACTCACTTAGGTTACGCTAAGCGTTTTTACACTAATAACAGTCTAATTATCAGTAACGGGAAAATTTATTCTTGAAATAAAAAGAATCATTCAGAGAAATAATATTGTAGTATGAAAAGTATTTCCTTTGTTATTATATGAACAATGCAATATGACGAGATGCGCTTACTGTTCAGTGTACGTATATGGGTGTTTTAACTTTTGTGAATAAATTATATTATTAAAAAATAATTAAAAATGCACTGTCGGTAATAATTTTTAAGGCACGTATTGACACACACCACTTCTATATTATAGGTATAATATATTGTGTGGGTAAATGGAATTATTTTGTTTCAAAAATCGTGTGGTTCACTGTAACCTATAAATTGTAGGCACATTTAAGTTTAATTAAAGGTTTAATGAAGGGATGGAAGTTTCCTCCGTCTCATTCCTCCAAGGCCAATGTGCTTAAGTAGACAATTCAAACACGACATCATTTAATTATTCCTGAATTTAAAAAATAATGTTCTTAATAAATTGTAAACACAACAGCGAATAGTGTTGTCTTTTATTAACATAACTTTTACACATTTAAAGAAAACACTTTTTTTACGGATTGAAGCTATGTATTATTATTAACTTATAATTTTAATTGTTCCCGACGTTTCGCGTGCTTTACAGCGTGCGTGGTCACGGTGACCATAATTATAAGTTTATAATAATATATAGCTTCAATCCGTTAAAAAAAAGTGTTTTCTTACAACAGAGAATGTTATAACTTTTGGCTGGTTAATCAACTTACGCAGTTACGGACCTATCACCACTTTTAGTTTGTGTGAGCTCTAAAAGTGGCTTGACTTCAATTGATACAATTTTGTTTTCTTTTAAAACCGCCACGGAAATGTGTTTAATATTAATTTAGACCGCTTAGCCCAAGATCTAGTTCTAATAAAAAGTTCTTGTCATTCACCTACTGGTTTACATAATGTAAATTACAAGATCTGAGGTATTTAAAGGTGAACAAGAACTTTTCTAGTTACAAATGTCGAATTCTAAAGCAAAAACGTGACTGCGCATCGCATGTGTTGTGTTTTTGTGTTAGGAAATTTGAGGCTTATTTTGTTAGGCATCTTTAGGTGTATCTGATATCCGACCTCGTTTGTGCAACACGCCATGCGCATTCAAGTTCTAAATTTGAAACTTATGTATACCAACAATGATTTTATTTTAAAATATATTACTTTCGAATTTAGGGCGACTTAAGCACGGTACAAAGTCTATGTATACCCCAATTATAAAAAAGATAAAAATGATTTAGTTTTTAATGAAGATTAAAAACATAAGTCATAATAATTAGACATTAATTAATGATTGTATTACAAAATTGTATTAATTACCGTGCATTAGTCAACCTCAAAAATGTGTAATCCTACATTGTTGTACTATTCTGTTTTAAAATATCCAATAAAAGTGAAATCATTACAAATTAAATGCATAAATACTCTTTGAATAACCTTAAAAACACATCTGGCCACTTTAATATCAAAATACAGCTGTCACTTTCATAGTAGGTAGTACAAGGTAATTCATCCAGTCTCTGCATCTTATCTTATGTCATGCCAAAGATAATTAAATTCCAATAATTAATGAGTCAATTGTTAGTGAGCACCATTACTGAACTTTGTTTCTACCATAAATAATAACTTAATAAAAGAATACATTCAATTTAAACTTGAATTGCAAAAATATTATTATATTCATATTTTATTTAAAAAGAAAGTATTTACGAGATTGTGCTCAGAATATATTTCATGTTAATAAAGGTAATAAAAAATATCATTATACCTCGTTATAGGGGGCACCCACAAAGACGAGCCAACCGAAGCCAATTCTCGAAGAGCTTCGCGGTTTCTGGACTTTTTTATATTATCGATACAAACATTTACTAGTTGTCAAACTATTTTACATATTATTATGTTAACTGTTGTAAGAGGTGTCGAAACATAAAAAGGGTTCAAAAACTGTTCGTATAAACCTCGAAAGTAATGTATATTCGTAGCTATGTGTGTTCATTTTTATGTATTGGATATACATGGTATGCTTTAAATAAAAAATGTATAATAAGTCAATATGAGTAGAAAATGCTGTAATAAGAATTTTATAGAGAAAATTAAGCATTTACGGTTATTCGTTAAGCGAAACTTTCTTGTCCAAAACATAATTAAATAAGTTGTTGTGTAACTACGAATAAAAATGAACAAACGTGATATTTTGTTTAAAAACTAATAGAATATTATATTTTAATGTATGATCTATCATTGTTAAATTATAATTAATTTAAATAATAAAATGATAGTTTCCTCGCATTGTTCCCCGTCCCGTCAATGAAAATAATACAAACATAAATGATTTTATCATAGCCTTGATAAAATCACATCCTCTATGAATAAATTATAAGTAATCATACACAAATACAGTGAAAGTTTTTGCTTAGAAAACTGTTAAAGAAAAGTATACAAACATCATAATGCATAGATAAGTTGCACGTTCAACGATTATAGATGAACAACAAATATAGTTAATTCTCTTTACATATTGGCACCAGAAGGTCGCTAATAGGAAAACTCCATCTGAGGAAAATCTTTATTTGAAATTAATGTTTCATCCGTCTGTTATATAGAATATAAATTACGAATAACGAATTCGACTTCGATTCCTTCAAGTACCAATTCTTAAAAGGCAACGCAGAGTGTTCATGAGCGCTGGTGATGCTTAACATCAGGTGAACCTCCGGCCCGATTTCCCTTTATTCTTTAAACAGTAACAAATATATATATTCAGAACCGCGCTCACTTGCGATGACATTGTAAAAAAAATAAAGAAAAAGTAATAAATTATAATTTTATTTTTGAAAGATAATACGTTGTCATTGCATTGACTACAATATATACCTTCGGAATTTCCAAAATAATTTGAGGCGTTCGACCGCAACAACAGGTTGGTGTTATACAGGTTGGTGTTATTTCACAATCTGCCAAAGCCTTTGCGGTTGGCAGTAAAAAGGTACCTTAAGGCATTCACCATCGTTCCTTAGTTATCCATTGTATATCGAAAAGAAAATATGTTCGATACTCTCATTCGGTAAGAGTGACTAACTAAGATGAAACCTCTTTTAAGGGGAAAGCGATTTAATTAAGAAGAAATTAAACAAAAATTTAAAATTAAAATTTTTGTTAAGTTAAGTAGTCTTACTTAAATCTCTAATTATAATTCAAAATGTATACTTATTATAATTCAATACCTCTTCATTAATTTACAGAAAAATACTTTAATCTACTCATATCTAAACTACTACTATTTTATAAACTCAAATGGGGCCTCAGGCAGTCCTCGGATAGAGAGGTACTACCTACTCGAATTTGTACCTACCTATAATTTATTTTTAGTGCTTGCAACCCGAACATTATTTCACCTAAAATCGAGCCCAGCATTCCCAGCTTTCTTCTGAACTTACTTTGAATGAATAATTGAGTCACATAGGGATTAATTCCAACTATAATATTTTCGTAGTGACGAAATCCCGTTAAAGCAATGACTATTTAATAAATGCATAAAAAGCGTCAAATTTAGTCTATGATGTGTTTTAATAAATATACATATATAAAAATAAACTTGATAAATCTGATTTCATATCCTTTATCTCATGTCCTCTATGATATTTTTATCAATAATTGTCAAAATCCCAGTCATATCCAAGGTAGAATTAAAGATATGAAGATTTCTTAACTCGTCAAAGTATAGATTGCATCTGTATTTACGTAAATCGTTGTGAAATCGGATATTCGCTTTTTTTTTATTGAGATCATGACATGTTTTTGTCATAATCTACTACGATGGTAACCAGGCCACCTTCAAGTATTGATAACTCATACTGCGTATAACCCTGCGGTTCTGCCTTCGATGACCGGTAAAAGTAAAAGAAAAATAATATTCTTACCATTTAAGAGTTTTTAGAGAGACAAAATCATAGTTGGTTTCTACATAAGCAATTAAAATCGAAATCAAATCAAAATACAGATAATCTCTATTATTGTTTAATCCATCGCATGTGATTTCTCCGTGTTATGAATATCATTTTAGTAAATTTAATCTAAGAAAATATCTCTAATACAAATCCTTATGTTTAATATTATGATTTCTATTGTGAATTAGGAATATGAACTGGACCTAGAAATATTAAAACAAAAATTGTTTTTATTATGGCAATAGTTTTGACTTTTAAAATGAAATGAAAATTTACATTAGATATTATTTATGCATCCAGAATCAGTGACATTGAAATGACACGTGGTTGGCCATAACCAAGTAAAGAGCGTTGCATTTCTAGGCTGTAAGTGACATTTTGATGTCATCGATTTGTAATACAATACTCGTATGTACCTGTTGATATCAGAACTAGTGTAATAGATCTTGTAATTTCGTTACAATGTTTTAATTATGAAATAGTTCCAGTAAATAAGCGCTTAATTTAATTGTGAAGTACTTTATAGAGATTTACATACAAGAGATCTTTTAGATCCGACATACACAGATTAGATAATACACTTTGTAAATGACGGTTCATAATTGCACTGATTACTTAAGTACTATTATAAAACCAGTTGCTATTCCATTGATGTGTTTTATGGGCTTGACTAGCTTCGTTCCTGACTTTGCCTGTGAACATGTGAACCTTAAAAAACCGTTGAATAAATTTTTGTGATGCTATCATTTACATGTGAACGAGGCGACGCGGTGTCTGTTTAAGCCTTAGTCGTTATGATTTCTATAAATGTTCGCCTATAGATTTAAACTTGAAGAATTAATTAACTTTCTTTTATTTAACCTATATTAGATTTTGACATATGGGAGTTATAGTTTGGTTTCTAAATCTTACCCAATATCTACGAACGGCACAGTTTGCGTATTAACAAGAACGCTAAATGAGCACAAATATAACTCATTATACAAAAACATTCATATATGTTATGCATTGTGCTTGAACAGCAATAATTAAGTTATAACGAATAAATTAAACTATTCGCGAAATTGTGTCATATAAACTAGGACCATAATCCGCTGAAGTTGAAAAATCTATTCAAACAACAGTTTTGTTGACTCAGAACAATAAACATTTTCCTCACGTAGGCCGGTAATACCGCTCAAAAAGGCCGCTGCTTATCCTTAGAATTTATATACTTGTCATCCAAGGCGATAACATTTGGTTCCTAGGATATCCTACGTACTAAGTCTCACCTAATTATGTCGTATGTTTTACCGATTTTTTAATAAGCTTTTCTGAGTTATAAATGCCAAAATATTTCGAAAGTCAACAAGCGTTTCAACGTTAAACTAATTAAAAAACATGACAAATAATATTCCGTGCCTTATTTTTCCATTACATGAGTTATTTGTGACCTTGTATTTTTATTCTGTCTCGTAATTATGTGGAGGTTAAAATAATTCCTTACAAGTAATAAAGCCCTTTCCCACGGCAGCTAGAAGAGCATGGTTTATGAGTGTTTTACAAGATATAAGGTATTTATGAGCTATATCACGCAGTTTGAAGTTGTTGTTTGTATGTTTTATATACAATAATATATACTATTATTCTATATAAAACATCAATAAAGATTAAAATATCAATTTAAGAGAAACACGAGATTGATGTGAAACACACTTGCAAGTCCGGAACAGGGTTATGATTTTTTCAATGCATATTCAGTAAGTCTGACGCTACTATATATCTTTCAAACCCCTAAGTGATAAGGGGTGTCCACCTCAAATTGTTTTTTTATATTTTTTAGACAATTTTGTTTGTTTTTTTATGATACAGCATATAAAGATACATACAATTCCCTATTCTTGTTATAGTAGATAAGATATTTTTATTGAACTAAAAAAAATGTTTCCTGGAAATAATATACAGTGCAAAACGAAATTTGCCGGGTCAGCTAGTATTATATAAAACTATGTTCAAACTAAGCGTAGTAATCCAAAGTCAAAAAGAAATCTATTAAAGCACGCACTGTAACACTAGAAAGTAATTATTACGTCACATTGTGTGAAGCTATAAAAATAGCAATAAAAATTTATAGCTGAGATAAATTGAAAATTAAACCGCAAGCGATATTAGATTTATATTTATACTTTTTAATATGGACTTTTAACCGCCTCTTTTAATGGACTCAAATTGAAAAAAAATGCAACTTTGAAAGGTCCTTAAAAGTAAAAAATAATTGTTTCTTGAATATAAATATTGATTACTGAAGTACTGGCATCTGAAGATTCTATGACGTAGGTTGTCTTATCAAAGATCAGTATTAGCGAAGTCAATTAAAAGTGGTATTGATAAATCGCATTGTACTCAGATTCATATTACAATCCACGATGCAATGGCTATAGGACAATCTTGATGATACTTGTTAAATATATATATAAATTTGCCCTTACGTTGTAAGTATGTGTAGTGTAATATGCCGTACAACAATCCACCGAAGTTAGTTAGACAATCCTGTGAAATCAATAAGAAAATATTGTACACTGTGAAATCGTGCCACAAACGCAAACAAATATTGCAGTAAATTATAAATAATATATTAAGATATGAAAAATAAGAGAAATATCACTACATTAAAAATACTAGATTTTTCCAAGGTACATTATTAGGTTTCGTAAGATTGTCTTTTGTCACGTTCGTGGTTCGTAATATTACGATAACTCATTAAATACGTGTTTGCTATACGTTCTATACACTTGTTCACTGTGTTTAATTTATAGTTATTAACAATTATGTCAGTAGGTTACTTAGAAATATACTTGCGTCAATTCGCCCTTGATCGACAGAAGCAATGAAAAATTCAATAAATACCTCGATCCAAATGTTATTCGGTTCATCGTAAAAAAGAAAATCGTTTTTATTTATTTAACTGCATAATATATATCACAGGCAATGGATTTCATAAAACAGCTTTAAGTTAACGTTAACGAAAAAAAAAAATAATTTTAGAGAGAAATGTTAAACTACATATTTTCTTTAAAGATGATAAATGATCGTGGAGGGACCACAATGGAGTCACAGCCGATTCTCTAAACTTATTTTCATAATGTTAGAAAAAAACAGGTTCCTAATAAAATTAAACTATTATTATGGAAATGTTAACTCTTACGCAAGTACAAAATAATTAGGCTTGATTACGGTGACTGAAGACAAAAGGTGTTGAATGTCAAAAGTATCACAGCTGAAGACCACGCACGCTGTAAAGCACGCGAAACGTCGGAAAAATTTAAATTTAATATAATGTAAATAATTATAAGTTTATAATAATACAAATAGCTTTAATCCGGTTAAAAAATGGTTTTCTTTCAATGTGTAAAAGCTATGTTAACCAAAGACAATACTAAGTTTATTTATTATATTTCAATTACCTTATTTCGTTTGACGTTTGTTCTTGGAAAAGAAAATAGTTCAAATACTAATGCTACTTTTTCGTAATATTCAGCATAGTCGAACCCAAATAAAATCAGAATGTTGATTCGAAATGGCGTGCTCAAATCGCATGACGCCGCGCCCTCTGCAAAATTTGGGCTTTCTCGTAAAAACATTGTAATCACTCATCAGTCATCGCCAGACATAATTAAAGTTCAATAGCCTTACATACTGGTTTTTTACCTGCCGATTTTGGGTTTGGGATTTTTTGGGCCGAGTTTGAGATAATTTCGCTATAAACTTTAAAGGCTTAACTCGTGTGTAACCTTAATTTGTAACGGCGACTTATATTATTTTTAGAGTTAGGCACTTTTAAGTCCGTAATACATGCAATGGCTCTCTCCAAATGAATTGTAGGTATTCCGAAATCGGAGCTGGTTGGAATTCACTACTATAACATATTACGACTGCGGGTTTCAATACAACCTCGGCCTCTCTCTCTGGTTCGCGTTTGCTAATATCAAGAGATGTGTTTGATTAAGGCCTGTAATATAGAAAATACAAAAGATCACGATACAGTACCAGAAATCTGTGGCCTACTTCCAGCGCTATGTGCTGAAGTAGACTTTGTAGCTCAATGTTTTTTGTTAATGCATTAAAATTATATTTCTTTGGCGATTGTAGTATTTTTTTAATATCAAGGTTTTTACTTTACTTAAAGCTTAAACATTCTTCGTATACATAGTATACTAAATGAAAATTCTGTGTTTTTTTGCATAAATAGTGAGCCACGGACGTAAACCATATAAAAGGGAATAAGGATTGTATTTTTTTAAATAGAATTATGGTCAAAATATTTTTCACTTGAGCAAATATGTTTTCCAATATTCCATGGATTCTAAGAAATCCAAATATTTAGTTCGGTTAAAGACAACACTGGTAATTACTGTCAAACACGTTTGAAGGCGAAACAAAAAAAATCGGCGGTAATTTGAGCCTTCCTAAAATGGTGGTTCTAATATATACTGTATCCACAAATTTAGGTATTTCACAATTTAGGTATCGCATATTCGTTTCGCGGTTTCTCTAATATACCATTATGTTCTTATTGTAAATAAACACCAACATATAAAAAATACATAATATATTATTTAACAACATAGATGTAACAAGGTCGTCTTACCTTATCTTGCAATAATTAAGATCACTTTAAAAGGATAAGTGTCATGGAAAACTTGACCTGAAAATATCTCAAAACATAAGCTACGAAGTCTGGTTATATTTAATATTCGTAGGTAACAGAATAACAGATGATATATACCAAGTTCAGTAATGGATAAGCATAGTTAAGTGACATAACCACTACGGGAATCTTAATGTTATAATTAAAGAGCTTTGAACGGGTTTGTTTTATTTTAATTGCGTCAAAAGAAATAATTAATTTTAAATGCCTATTTAAATAAAATGATGACTGGATGTTTAAAGAATTTCTCTGCAGCGTCTTATCAGTATGAAATAATGAATCATTGTGATTGCGCGTTATATACAGGTACAGGTGTTATGCTGCGTCTGTGAAACACTTGCAAACTGTTACTTTAAAAAGCCTATTAGCACAAATAAGGCTGATCTTAAACGGACGGTATTTAGTACTAAATATCGTATCGTATTTACTGAGGCTGATAACATGCATGTCAAAGAAATTAAAAAAAGGATGGTTTGTGTAAAATGATGATATCATCATTTCCAATGCCATTTTTTCATATCCGCTGTTTTTTTACCTCCCTCTCTTGGTTACATGATTGCCAAATGCTGTCACCATAACTTTTTCTTTGCATGTGCCATCTACATATGCAGTATGATACAAGTTCTAAAATATATTTTTTTATCATAAACAAGTAGGTTAATAATATACAGATAGACCTTATGTTATTTTGTACATCAATGGCTATTTTCTTAAAAGCTTGTCTTGATTTAAGCCATAAGCAGAGGGTCTGAGTAAAAACGGTGCGCGTTTGTTTGTCAACAGCATAGTTCGAATACAGACAGGCGAAACAAGTCTTTGACCGATGACAAAACAAAAGACAAAATGATGATGTTCAACATCATTTCGTCTTTTGTTTTACAATTCCAAGCGTATGAGGTTTCGTTATCGTTTAATCGATAGTATATAAGCGTCTTAGTAATTATATTTAATGTACTGAGTCGTGCTTACATAATGAGTTTAGTTCCACAGCTACACGTGCTGCAGAACTGCGCTTGCGACACAAAATGACTAATTTCTCTTACCATATGTAAAGTACGACAAATTATATGTTATTGTATTTTAAGGTTAGTTATTGTTTGTTATATTAATTGATGTTAGCTGTAGGATTACTTTATATACATTAATTATATTAGGTTAAATTATTTAATATAAATATGCAATTAGGGGTTTAAAGTAAAATAATATTATATTTGGAATTGACTTTTTATCCACTAAAATTAATTATACAAATTCCTTTAAGCTAGAAAAAAAATGGTTACTTGTATACATGATTTGCCGCATTGGATATAATAGGTCACTATGAAGGCCGTTCTGTTTTTAAAGATCAGAACCAAAGTATTTTGTTTTTCGAAAATACGTAACCTCCAAGTCGTCCTACGTTTATAATATTTGGAAATTCACCAACCGAATAACTTGTTTTCTGCACTTACTTGCAACATTGACACAGAAATTGTAATGTATTCCAGTCCTTTATCGTCAACATGACCCAACTTGACGTTTTTATGCTTGAGACACTTTTTTTATGAGTCAACAAATGCAAGGTGCGATATAGAAGCCAGAGATGATTCTTGCTGGCACTTTACTTAAAAATATAATTGAACAACAAGTTAGGAGTAATTAATTCCAACTATATACGTGAAACAGTAGTCACTAGTTTATGAGCATAACGCGTCAGTCAAATTCTCTGAACACCATAAAGCACTGTGTCCATTCTAGGTATGTGTTAGTCTCGGGGTTATAGCTGGGATTTATCCCATAATTTACCAGGATCACATAATTATTGGGGATACGAATAAAAAATCTAGGACAGAAATACGAGTATGTAAATAGATTAAATATCAAATACAGACTAGTAGTGTTTTAGTTGTCAATGTTTGACATTTATTTTTCCCGTTATAAATTCTTGTTAAATTACATTTGATGAGTCATAATAGTACTCCGTACGGTGTAGACTATGGTATCCGCAATCGAGGACCTCAAAATATAACATAAGTTTTTATCTCTTTGTCCTTATGTACTTATCTAATTGGGACAAGGTATGTGAAGCGGAAGACGTGAATGAATTTTTTAATATTATATTAACACAATTTAGAATACAAAGAGAGTTTAATAAAGTATAATTATGATTAAAATTTAACGCTTAAACCGAATACCTTCGTATAGAGGGTAAAACGCAAATATTTGAAGGACGTACACATCACTCTTACGGCACGTGCACACAAAAAAAACATAAGTTCGCATTTCGCGAATGTTTTTTTCGATGTAGAGGAAAATATGCTGTATTTATATAAAGATGTGTCATTTTAAGTGCACCTACATACAATCACTTTCAAGCGTGATTAAAAGAAAATAAAGTAAAAAATATACTTTACTCGTGGTACTGCAATATGCGATTTTTAAATTTGCATTATTGGCTTTCTCTCTAAACATCCGCTTCATTCCGCAGTCATTGACAGACGCGGAGGTCGAATGTTCAATATTATTTATGAAACCTTGGTGGTAGTCTGTCGTCCGTAACATCTTCAGTACACAAACTTTAGTTAAATGATATTATAACGTATAGATGTCGTAACAATGCGGCTGTTTGTTTAGTAAATTAGGCCTGGCGCAATGTATTGCATCATCGTTTTTGGTCTGGATAACACTTCCGGTTGAGGCTCGCCTAAAAGCCTTCGTCAGGATTCAAATCGTTTTAAGTAGAAACTGGTAATACTTTAATAGGTCTGTTTGTAGATTTTAACCACATAAGCCAAATGTACATCATACAGAATAAATAGGATTTCATGTCTCATATTTTTGGAAATAACTAAAAATAAGATTCCAACCATTATTCACTTGGTATCCATAATTTTCTTTATCGTATTTAAATTAAATTATGCTGCATTATTGAATACGAAAGTGTTGTTGTTGTATGAAAAGGATATTTATTCAATTGTGTCTTGTGAACGTTTCAAAACAAAAACAAGAAAAATACATCATGCGACGTTTTAAAATAGCATTGGCCCTTTATAGCCAAGGTTAAAATTATAATTATCCTTTCAAAACAGCCATAGTACAGGAAGGAAGATTATTTGACCTTCCACAGCCTTTCTCTTTTTGGTTCGTACCGAACGAATCAGCAGAAAATAGCTTTTACTTGTCGTAATAGAGTGTTATTTTCTACGTATAATTGCGAAATAGTATCGAATATCTACTAACTGAAGTGTTCTTTAAAACTTTAATTATGAGTATAATTTTCGGCCGTTTTTAAAATTCTTGATCGACTATAAAGACAATGCATAAACTTATAAAAATCTTATGGACTAACGGAGTCTTTCCAAGGTCGACTTGGCACTGAAAATACATGGGCAGCTGCCCACTGATGTATTTCCGAATCAATTCCACTTAGTGGTCTTTTAAGAAAAGAGCATACCAATTTTTAAAAGGCCGGCATTGCGCTTGCGATTATACTGACAGTGCGAGTGTCACTTAACATCAGGTGAGCCTCCTGCCCGTTTGCCCCCTGTATATAATATAATATTTTAAAATAATAATATTCAGACTTATAAAAACCTTATTGATATTGTGAGCCTCTCTTTCCTACAAAACTGTGCTGTTATTTTAATAAACATATGAATAAAATATATGTTATATTAGTTATAATTAATAAAAAAAATGTTTTTCTATATAAAAATCTATTCTACCGCCAACCAATAATCCATACTATCTTAATAACATAATTAAATATTCACTTAATGTCACACGATAAGGACGTGAGTTTAATCTATTTCCTGAATGAAGTGTTAATTTTGGGATCATCATACGAACTGTTAACACTTAACATAGGCTAAAAAGATCACGACGATGACATCTGGCTGCAGCGTGAAGGCATGACATGATGATTGTACGGAATTTAAGCCTAATCTTATATATTGCAGATGAACACTATCTACGTTAAGTAGAAAACTGATAGTGTTTAGAGGCTGTCGAGTATTTGATAGAAGGTATAATTAGTGCATAGATCTTTTTCGTTCCAACTATGTTACTGGCTGTGCAACACAGAAAGGCTATTGCTGTCCTGTGCCAGCTTCCGTAAATTTTTACAGACGATTAACTCAATAGAGTAGATTCTTTACCGATTGTGATGTTTTGGACGGGGGCCACGGCCAAGGGCGACGGTCTAGGGCTACGGCTAAGAGCCGTTAGTCGAATATCGTACAACAACCAGTGATGCCGATATCAATTTATACTTATTTAAAGTCTAATCAATATAAATATTTAGTCGTGAAACTAAAACGTGAAATGTTTGCATTGGGTACTATCTACCTCTGTGCAAAATGCTCCATACATCTAAGCTTGTGATTTTGCTCTGAATTATAAACGCGTTTAACATTCATCTCTTATATATTAATTATTATTTTACAGTTCGACGTCAAAATCTGACCCACTCAGAGTTGCGTATTAAATTATCTGTATTGGTAAATTATTTATAATTATATATCTAAACTCAGCCAGACAAACCTTTCGGTTGGATATATCGTAAACGACTTATAAATCTTGACAAAATGGCTCTAGTGAGTAACTTTTAAGTCACAATATGTAAACCTCTTTGACTCATTACTATATATGTACTTTAAATATAAACACATAATTTTACAGTAAATATGCAACACTGGTACAAAGGCACCCAGAATTTAGAAAGACTCATTAGAAATCTGGCAACACTTTTACATTTAGGAAAGAGCCAATCTATTTAAGTAGTGACCGGTGAAGGTTGGAATTTTTTAATGTAAGTAAATAGCGTGAAGCGCAAGGCTGTTCAATTTGTCACAGCTTTATTAAGAGTTCGATATTAAGCCCGAAATATGCGTTCGATTAGCATTCAACTTTATTTCATATTCTAAAAGAAATTATTACTCTTTTAGAAGATCTTTGTCAATGTCTTTATTTTTTATCGAAAATTGCAACCAATACACAATAAGAATAAATCTCGTAATAACTAAATGCTTAATTTACATCGAGTGAATGGTAAAATATGTACATATATTTGCAATGGTTGTTTATAAGACAATATCTCGATATCACCGCTCCTGCATGTTTATTTTTCATATGTTGACTTAAGTTTCTCTTAACAATTGGTACAAAACGCTATAATAATTAATTTATAATCTTTAAGAATTGTATTGGAACGAGTATGACTTATAGAGTTATCTTAACACTAAAATTATTACATACATAAAATAAGTTATATGTAGCATAATTGAAATAGCTATGGTAACTATAGTATTCCATTCATTAGTATTGTCTAGGAATTAATGATAAATGGTAGTAACATAAGGTTCTCGCAGTGTAGCACGGTTTTTCCTAGTTTAAGTTACTGCTGGGAAAATTGAGTTTAATACGTAACACTTGTATATACGTTCTGTGCCTAACTATGATTATTTTAATATCATTATTCTAATATTGTACCGTACAATTTGTAAAGCGATTTATTGATAAACGTCGTTACTATAATAACCCTTATTTGTTATAGAACCGTGGCCTAGGACATCTTATGTTTAATTTGTTTAAAGCATTACAATTTAATCACATTTTATGTCGACACGGACATTAAATTCACAGTGTAATATTGAAAAGTTTGCAACTTTAATTCAATTTCAGAATTACGTATAAACACGACTATAATTAATAAAATAAGTATAATATTAATATATAATAACCCTATCCTTGGTAGTGGCTAAAATTTATTGAAGTTGAAATTAATTTTATTATCTAGTGTTTTGGATATGCAATAAGTCAAAACGCAAGACGGTGTAATTATATTACAACGCGTTGATTTATTATTTCAAAATTCTAATTGTTAAAAATATTGAGTGGAGCAATTTTATCATTTTAAATAAAAAAAACGTACTACGTGTACTCGCAATTATTAAATGAATGATATGTAAAACAAAGGCTTTGAAAAAGTACGATTTCACACACAGATAAATAAAAAAAATACTTCAGATCATAAAATCTCTTCTAACACTACATAATTTTCCACAGGATAATAGAGTCATCATACAATTAAGGTCATCTTCAACGATATTGTTTAGTCCTTCACTCTCGATCTAAGTAGCCTTTTTCTCTATCTCTAAATACATATTTACTAGTTCTTTAAATTAATTTGTTTGTTTAGAACTAATGGATTGGATGATTAAAATCATTTTAATACAATTAATTTTTATATTATTATTATATTAGCACCTGCGTTAAACATATAACGTATAAAATTTGATAAAATATGACGTAATAATCGTAGAAACACTATTATTAACCTTCAAGTATAAAATACAGATAACAGCTAGGTATGTCAAAAACGACTAAGTCTCGACTGTCAATTTTACCGCCAAATTTGTTTATATCCATACAATCAAATAAATGTCATTAACAGTTTAAACGTTATAAACAGATTTTATGATTATTACGAACAATATTTAATTAATGTAGATATTTATATATAAGAAAGCCGAAGAATATGGCCAAGTTACGAGCTAAGACAGACTATATAGTTTTAAATTATTAATTTACACGAGAAATGTCTAATTATCATTGTATTTTTTTCAGGTAAGTTACATCGAAAAGCCGGCCTAAGTACCGCGAAGTATGTACCGCTGAAAGAGGTTTGTCAACTATACCGTGTCATACTATGACTGAAAAATGTCACAAAACACAAAAACACAGATAGCATGCACAGAGCGAATTTAAATATAAACTAGAATTTTCATCGAAAATATTAAGAAGGTTCACGGTCCGTGCAGGGCTTAAAACGGTAGGCGTAGGTGGTGAAATAAAAAATCCAGCACGAACTACCCACATTTCCGTGCCCTACACGTTTATAGTATGAGACGATGTAGTAAGCAAACACCTTTATATGTAAGCTGTAGTCTACCCCTTCATTCTTCTTTCTCTATTATATGGGCATAACAAACAAAGTCACTGTCTTAATTACAGTATCTTTTGGTATCTTAATACTGTATCAACAACAATTACTGAAGTTTACTGAAGCGATTTTTTTCTGTCAAAGATAATGTAAACCAGGAAGTGAAATAAGATTAAATTGTGATATTTTTATCGCGTCTCTTTTTGAAGTTGATGAATTTATCAGACATTTTACAAAATAGGTTTTGGAGGACTATATAAATGGTTAATAGTAATTATATAATTCGAACTATTTTTGTTGTAAGGTGAACGTTAGTTGTAAAAGATATCGAAAAGTTTAAACAGAGCTTAATAAATTCTAGGGAATAACACAACTTTTTATTTTAAATGTTTCACACATTCATTCATTCAATCGCGAAAGAAACCCAAAACTAAAATCACTTTGTAAAGCAAATTAAATTGTGTGGTAAGAATTAATTAAATGTTTGTATTGAATATCGCTTTAGTTTTATGAGGTTATTTACAACTACTAATATAAATCTTCTTTGTTTCATATCAATAGTAATCATACTTTATAAAGAAATGAGATGTGTCATAAAACGTGATTGAAAAACAAAAGACAATCATAGTGCAAATCACAAACAAACGATAGATAAATAAAACAAATAGTTCAAAATAGTGTACATGCACTTGACAGACAACTATATATTTTTGGAGAGGCTTTAATACTTAAATACTGTGTGAAGTATGTTCCTTCTTCATAACCGACTAATACGATGAACTACGGAAGGGGATTCAATCAGAATTTCTTAACATAATTCAATAAATTTTTAAAAGAAAGTTACGTTAGGTATCCGTTCAATATTAAAAAAAAGTTCTTGCTTCTTGAAATATCAAATATAACAATGTACCTAAATATTAAATTAAACTTTAACTTGAATTGCATTTTTATTTTAGAATATGAATGATGAAGGTTTATAATCGTCTTAACATTTTCTCTAATATTATTTCAACGTTTTAAATTCTCGTTTGTTAGACCCTGAGTTTGCAATGGCTGTATACAATAAGATATTATTAATAACACTTGAAAGGGATTGACCTACATAGCAAGTATCAGATAAGTCTCACTACAATCGTTCAAACAGAATGTAATTTAAGTGTAAGTAAGTGACAATAGGTTAGCAATAGAAAATACGTGATACTTAAGCGTGTTATTTTTAAATGAAACATTCAAAAACTTTTCCTGAAGGCTCTATCCACGAATTGTTTTGTCAGTGTCTCGAGGTGGATTGTAGTGCGCAATGCAGAGCTGGAGCACTGAGGCGCGCCGGCCCGTAATACTAACAATTAATTATATATAACAATTAATTTTTTAAGTTTGTTTATCCAAATGGATTACTTGGCTTGCGATAAAAAATATCGTGTAAATGTCAAATTCATGTTCTGTATACATTTTCGTAATAAAATGAATTCATAGTGTCAAAAATTGGCTATGTTTGGATTTTTTTCAATCGAGCGAAGTTATTTAAATCGTGTATCGATCTTTCAAAATGGATACATAAACTACTCAACTCCACTATATATTTTTCCATTCCCTAAAGAAACCATGACAAAAAATGGAAAGGAATTATGGGTTTTTTTTGGAGTTTGACGGCCGGATAGGTCCTTAATGTATGATATTTTATCGCATCTCTCGATACTCTCGAAACAACGATCGTGAACGTTCATTTACTGACAGATACTGTTGTGATATGACGACTATCAAAAATTGTTATAAATACAGATTTAGGTTCAGTAATGAATGGAAAAAATATTATTTCAAAATCTATAGAATTCGTTCTGTTATAATCATCGCCGATGACGGCCGATCACAGACATTTATTCCCTCTACACTAACGATGCCTTGCCTTTAGTGGGCGACTCATAGCCCATTAAACACCACCACGTCGAGGACTAGATATTCTCCACGTTTTTCTTTACAAAGCATTACATTTACGCACTAGCGAGTTATGATATCGGCTGCCAGACCCAGCGGAAGTCCTCTCAAGAGTTTGTGCGCCTCTTTATAAAAGAGCCTAGACTTTACCTTATAAGATTGGTAACGTTTTGGAAACTGTGACGTTTAGATGAAAGTCTTGCTTCTTGCTGTTTTTAAAAATTTACTTTTAATAAATAGTCATAATACTTTTTAAATTAGCAACTATCATATATAATTCAACTGAATTAGGTTAATACATAACAAATAAAAAAACATTTATCACCTGAGGTACTCTGGGGAAAACACTTTGCCTTTATAGGAATTGCCTGTCGTATCTGTTTATGAAACAGTCAAATATTATGTCTAATAAAAACGTGCTGGCATCGTGTGTCCTGCCCGCCTATTGTGTAACTTGAGATAAATAGAAGTACGTAACAACTACTAGGTATAAGGTATTGCTATCCTTTGTTAAATATTTTTCATAAGCGCTGTAAAGGAAAAACCATTCTTATACATGTATTAGGTTTTGGCTAATATTTACATGTGTAAATATTTTATATCTGAAAATGTCCACAATAAATGAAATGCGCCCGTATACTTTATAATTAGCCTTTGTATCTTTTATCTTGCACTTGGTCTTCTGAGCCTTGAATTAAAAAAAATCTAGGTAAATAAATATATGAAAATAATAATACTATTTCTTTTGTATTATATATCTCAAACGTTATTAAGATATACGTATATATTGTTTACATATACCATTAGCTAAGGATTTCTATGGTTCCATCTCATAAACTATGGAATTATTTATGTGTGCTTTGTTTCCTAGTACAATTAATCTATTATTTTAATATACATTGTACATAAAAACCATTGCTTTTCTTCTAATATACATACGTTTTTATTGTTTTATACTAATGTGATATACAGAGCATTTATGTTACTGCGAGTTGTGTTAGACTTAAGTCGCTTTAACGTGCGATACTCGTACTCCAAACTCATACTTACAAAGAAAACGCAGTAAGGAAACCGTCATATCTTAAAAAGAAAAATCGACATCGTGTGTTCACTTCTAAGCTACTACTCATCTAAAGAATTATGTTCAAGATATAGCGATGTGTCATGTCCTATTGGAGGACTACAGGATTTCACACATATACTTTCATAATATTAACTTTTTTAGATTTTATGTTTGCCTGGTACATTATTTTAGAGTTGTAACTTATGTACTGGTGGTATTTATAAATTAAGAATTTATCACAATATTTATTATACATATACATATATATCCGATAACCATTGTGTAAGTGAATGAAGTCGTTCTATTTGTACTTGAGAATAAAGTTTCATATGTAAAACTTACAAAATATTTCCTTTTTTTGAATTGATAACATATTGAAGGTTACGGTGTGTCACATAGGTGTGGTCACTTAAGAATTGAATAAACGGTACAATTACATGACCATTTGGACCGGATGGTCGCTGTTTAGCATCGCCTCACTGATTTCCATCAACCAACTATTGTTGATACTTATGACTAAGGATTTTTTATGCAACATACCGATTTTCTAATAAGAAGTATACAAAAATAAATAGGTACCTACTAAAAATAAAAATCATAATTATATAAAGATAGTATATATTAATATCATATCATAAACATACTTGGCGAAATATAAGCCTGCTCAAAAACCCCGAAAGGTTTTTTGAGTTTGAGTGTCTGGAGAAGAAATTAATCTTCATTACAATCTCCAAAATTGTTCTAAAGTTGTACAGTGACATGCTTTACAATAAATAAAATCACTACCATTTTAATAATTTTATTGCTTATAGAAGATGTAGTAAAATAAACAATTATATATGTAATTGCAACTAGAATACCATACCTAATTAGTGTCAATGTCTTCACGTTTACGTTTATTTCTTAAAAGGAAGTCAGTAAGTCAATTTAAGTAAAATTTTAATCACTTTCTATGTAAATTTTTAATGAATGAAGTCAATTCAATGTCATTATTTTTTATTAACTGTTAATAATCTAATTAGAGCACTGTAAGTGAAGTTAGAATATTCAACACGTTGTAAGCAGCTTTGTAGTTTCTAATGGTTTAAAAGATACGAAAAGGATATTATTTGAATTTAGGTTTAATAAAAAAAATAAAGTATATCTGTATCGTCACGAACGTATCGCACGTAACAAAAACAATGCTTGATTTATTAAAGCGACATCTAGCGAATCATCGAAGTACTTGTATTAGCTGAGTCACATGATCGCGTTTGACGTGAACAACGAACTATGTAAAAGCTATACCAATTGGACAGAGATGGCGGTTTAATATTTTTTCTGATCAATGTCAATCAACTAGATGTCGTTAGTAGCTAGACGTAAAATTTTTAAAAGTTACAATTTTAAAAATATATAAAGACAATTTATCCCAATTACTTTTTTAATATTGTTTTAGTTAAAACCTTTTTTAACACTTTAAGTCCTTTTGACAATATCGTATAAAACATGTTTCTAAAAAACGGAGTGGAACTCTTAAGAGCAGTAAGACTTTTGGTCACACAAAAATGTTGCCACATACTTTTTTTACGGAAGACATAAAATAAATCTCGAAACCCAGTAGGAACATTATACGAACTTGAAACCTCAGGTTTAAGGCATTATTGAATTATCCTTTTACAATAACGAGATTAACATCTAGTTTTATCTTCCCCTCAATTTTAACAATTTTCTAGTTGACTAGTAGTCTAGTCCTTAAAATTATCTGGGTAACTCGTTTTTTAGTTTATTACTAGTGTAGTTAAATTATAATATCTCAAGAACAAGTCGAAAATACATGACCTAGAAGAAATATAATGGAAAAGAACATGTGTATGACACGGTTATCTTAGATAACCAAGGGCGTCGAGAAGGCAGGTAGGAGGCATCTCCAAGAATGATGAGCTGCGTCGAGTTTAAAAATCTTCGTTCTATCGTTTATATATTACAAACAAAAGAAAATCTTCTTTATAATATTAGTGTAGTGTAGATGTCCATAAGTATAGGTGATGTTGTCTACTTTAATATAAATTTAAAAGCAAAATGATTCATACTTGGTTGAAGGAGTTAGGAATATTTTTATCGTCTCAGTTTTATATTCAACATATGTCTACCCATATGAATTATATATATAATTCATTTAACGTAGAGTTATTTACGTATGAAGTGGTCCGTGATCAAAGCTTTTGCAATTTTCCATCAGTTTAGCTAGTTTAGTTTAACATTTAAGCGTGAAAGCGTAACACTTACTATGTCACTGTCGTATTCATATTTTAGAGATTTTTATATTATTAATGACGGTAATAATATGTATTTCAAAAACATAGATCACATTTAATTACCTGTCAAACTATTTGCTAATAAAGTTAAGTATTTTTTTAGTTTTCCGCATCACCTCGTCTGGACAATATTTGTTTGTCATTCAATGTCGAGACATTAAATATATTAGGTATTATATGTAGTACTATACTGTTATGAAATGAAAGCAATGAAATCAAAATACGGTACATATGCAAATTTCTGCGCTTTCATGTACTTTCCGAAGTATTTGTTAATTTTTTGGTAATTAGATTACCGCTTGATAGTAATGACGTCGTAAAAAACAAAAAGTTATTCAATATATAAATATTATATAATAACTAAAAAATCTATAGACAAAAGTAACTGAAAGCTAATGCAGTCCTATCAAATAACGGTTTGTCTGTCGGCAAAAAGTAGTTTTCAGTAAAAACTACATGACGTCACCTCACGTCGCGAACGCGTGGTTTCCCCTCCCCCTCTCACTTCTATTCACAATTCATATACCAAATGAGCGCTTATGGCGCTTGTTCGAGTTTTCATGGTGTAATTTTTCACATCAGCTTACAACGCCGATTAGCCGCGCTTTGTAGTTCGTACTAAAGATGTATTACAGATGCTGTAAGCTGTACATGCAAGTAAAGATTTTTATGTTATATTTTTTCACGGTAAGATTTAAATTTAATGAATTTTTGACATGCTTCTCACCTTATCACAACTGAATTTTGCCCCCAGAACTTAATTTATCGTGGACATATAAAATGTGGTGTGGATGTGTGGTTTTATTTTCTGTAACGAACTCAATTAAATTGATATTTTCAAATAACAGCATCTGTATCAATAAGTTATTGTCTTGTCATGCACATCGGTGCTTGTTCAAGATAATGTATATATCGATGTATATACCGATGTATACAAGGTGTATTTCACATTTACAGTGAAAACAATAGCTAAGACTTATATTCAATGCCTAAAAACCTTAAAACAGTTATCATAAAGTATAATTAATGTTAGAGCCACCGCTTCGTCTATTCTTAAGCGCATTTTTCCTTGAAGAGTCGCTTCCACTCATATTTCAAGCGCTTCACGTTCCAGCCAGTATTTTACAGATTCTCGGTCCGTAAACAACCCCTCGCAATGTCAGATCAACCCTCAATACCAGTTGGTAACCCCAATGTGACGTAAGCGGAATTTTTCGTGCGTGGTTTCCGTAAATTTCCTCATTTTCTTATAAATAATCCTCCATCTAACATGGTTTCTAACTCTCGCGGTAACCATGTGTTGGTTTGGGAGCAGCCGGACTTGGAAGATCAAAGGCCGAAGGTGTATAAAGGTATTGTCTTAAGATTCTAGGTTCTTTATTTTGAATTAATCATTAAACTTATTTTTTTTACCGTACGTTAGTTTTTTATACTTGTTATCGCTATGTAACATTTACCTGCTATTTTGAATATTAAATTATTTAAGCTGAAGTCATATGGCTGGAAAATCCTTAATTTAATGAGCGCGTTGACTATTATAACTTGTGTAATTCTGGTGTTACCTTTTCTTTTTTATTGCATCACTATTCATGAATCTGTAAGATTAGCTTTTTAATTTTTTTCTTTGTTATTAATATATGTTTTTTATATTACTTTTATTAGATTAATGATTTTATATAACAGTTGGTTGTACTCTTCTGGCACTCATCATTTTTCTTTTTTAGTTTTTCTCTTACTAGGGTTGCCTGGAAGAGATCGCTTATTAGCGATGAGACCGCCGGTTGCATCCCTTATATATAATTGTTATGTATTGTGTTATTTGTGTTTCTTTTATATTTGCAATGAAGTATGAATAAATATAAAGTATAACCTTATTTGATATCTTTGGGTGTTATTGCTAATTATTACTTATGTCTGTCTTTTTACAATCGTATAACGTAGATACTGGTACAAAGCGTGCAACGCACGACTAAAGCTTTCGGCCAGTATGTTATTTGTAAGTCTTCGACATTACCTAACTTGTCATTCAATTGATATACAAAACCCCTTTAAAAATTTAACGATGATGATAGTACTGCGCTCACTTGGATTCGAGTTCTTCGCGTTCCAAAACCTAGGCATCGACTTTTTTTATTATTTATACACACTATTTATTACACTTTTGAATTAAAATACTGCAAAATATAGAAAGTCCATATATGTAGTTCATAGTTTCCGGTTTAATATTCTAACTTTTACGTACACTTTTCTAAAATACACCACTATATAAATGTAAATACAATATGTAGCCCTCATAGCTGTACCATAGCATATACGTTTCGCTCTTCTGATATATGTAACATTACAAATATTATACACTCCTTCTTTCGCTTCTCCTTCTTATGCTGCTTCGCTACGCTTCTGCTTCTCCTACCCAAGTAACCATATTATTTTTTTCTGACTTTTAAGCCCTTAATAAATGACCTAGTGATGCTCCTAATACAAATTAAATCGTTATCTACTATCAGTATAACAATATTCCACTATCTTATCTTATTTTCCGGTGTTTTATACGGTGATCCTAAATTGGACTGCGCTGATTGACTTTTAGATCGTTTAATTAAAGCATATCTTAACAA
This sequence comes from Pieris brassicae, assembly GCF_905147105.1. Classification (NCBI taxonomy): domain Eukaryota; kingdom Metazoa; phylum Arthropoda; class Insecta; order Lepidoptera; family Pieridae; genus Pieris; species Pieris brassicae. Next base: position 6,225,303 of record NC_059669.1, read on the forward strand.
ATATTAGAACTACGAAGTTCGGACCACAGACTTGCGAAAGTTCTTCTATCAGTAACTTTCGCGGATTTTGAAATAAAATACAATATTTTATGATATTTAACTGTGATAACGTTTACCAAAGTGAAACAAATATTGTCATAAAATTATATAGCCAGAGTTAATAATTATTTTGTCCAGGCTAGTAAGCTGACTAAATTCGATGTTATACATACATATATTTTATTTCCATCTATATAGAAGACTATTTTCTTTTTCGTTTATTATGGCAATCGTTTAAAAAATATATTTCCCTTGAATTACGCTAATCAGAGTGTCAGACTTCAACGTGCGATTCTCATTCCTGACGTCGTAGTTTCGAACCATTACTCGCGAGTACGGTGAAGAAAAGCAACGTAATGAAACCGGTATTAGACTCAAAAAAACTAACAGCGTGCGTCAGGCACAGAAAGAAGGCTGATCCCCTACTGGCGTCTTAGAAAAAAACAAATGATTACGAAACAAATACAGGTCCTTAACTCCTGAATATTTGAGGCATAGACGTTAAAAGCTTGTAGAGTAACTGGTTTTTTTTATTAGAGCGATATCAATAGTTGTTATAACAGGCATGTAATGTTATGTTGAGTGATCACAAAAGTATCTAAAAAAATTATTTGTTCATAGTCGTTTCTTCGAATTGATTCTTATCTCGTTCGAATACTTTATAAATAATTTATTGATATTCTGAAGTCTATGTTTATTTTTGTGAAGGTTCACTTTGGCGCCAACCATAAAGCTATCAAATTCGTGGGGGTTTTCGGTCATAGAAAATCGCATATATATATGTAGATACCGATTTCGTGGTAGTGGAAAGTCTATTAAGAGGGACTTTAATTACTTCCTTTCATATTATTAGATACACACCTACTTACCTTCATAATCTAATCAATATACAGATTTTATTTTTCTTGGTTTATGTATATCTAGTACATTTTTAAATTCGTGAGAAAATTTACGTTGAATGTCCGACATCAATAAATTTAAAAATACTGGTATTGAAAAATTCATAATTTCAAGTAGGTAATGAAATATTTTTTTCTGATCAGTCCAGGAGCTTTTATATTGATTATGATAAATTGTTAAATTAAAAACTTTTTTCTATAATATTAAAGAAGTTATCTATTTGTTGAACTTCAGTGTCTTAGAACTGCCGTAGACACAACATTTGACGTTTTGTTTTGCGGCAGCAAAATAATTTCACGTTTTGGAGTTCCGACTCAGGATAGGCCAATATACAAGTGTCCATGTGCATTCTTTGTTACATATTGATATGTTCTATGATACTGTACAACTTTTTTTTGTACTATCATCAATAGTTTCCACACCGCACGCGATGACAAATTTTTTATGGATTATTTTTTCACACCTTGGGTTATAATATTGCATTTTAATAAGGGATCTCTACTTTTTTTACTGTAGATATCCGTTGTCAGTCAGTGAGGATGCAGGTTTCTAATGGTGGAAGAATTTAATTGAAATCAGTCCAGTAGTTTTTGTGTGAAAACATTACAAACATACATACAAAAACACAAATCTATTGTATCTATTCTATATATATGTATGTATCTATTCTAATATATTATCCATCGAAACATCGATACATCTATCGAAAGTTGTCTATACCTAGACAGTTATATACTAGATACGTAGGTAGTTTAAACTATACATAATCACAAACTGAGCGAACTCTTAGTCCTTAGCTTCAAGCTCTTTCTGAGTCTAAAAAGCGCTGATAGGTAAATTATGCTTATGACTTTCCAAAAACAAAAAAGGGGACTCATTTATTCGACTATAAATCAATATTTAGGTTATACTTTACTAAGTACTAAGCTACTGCTTTACTATATGAAACAAACGAAGTCCTTGGCGTGATATTATTTATTTTACGTATGTTGAAAAAAAAAGTAATCGTTAAAGTAAATTGTCTACATTACAGATTAACAATTTGACTTTAATTCATAGAGGGAACATGTATAATTATTTTGACATGATGTAAAGATTTGGACATGATTCATGAAAACTAATTAATGACGTTAATAAGCCTGATGCTCTAAAATTATCGCGCCGGTGAAACATTTCCATTATAATCAGTAGATAAATAGATAATCACCACGCCTACATAGTAAAGAGTATGTGTAATTGTATTTACTGAGTTTATAGAAGCTTAAGGTGACGTTATCATGTATAAAACAATGTCAAAAGAATTTTAAAATGTTATCGTTTTGATTTTTTGAATTTCAAACAACTCCGACAGTTCATAAAAATAATAAAATATGTTCGTTATAATCCTAGTATTCCTTATTAGGAAGTAATTAGAACCTCAAATAATAGTTAATTATCCGATGAAAAATTCGGAAGACATATTTTTAACTGCCTTAGACAAAAACGAAGGAGGCAGATATCAGTTTGACGTGTTCTTTTTTATTCCTTCTTTATACGTGGCCAGCCTTATTTTAACTAGAAAGAAAGTTCGATTGAGAAATAAATATGTCATAAACTAATAAATTATATAGAAATCTCGATTTTCCGTGACGATTTATTACCTGGAAGCATTTAATGATTGTGACGGTCAAGGTCATCGAGATAAAAAATTCATTGTGTTCGCTCACTCGGTGTGACGATTATTTTTTATAAAATACCAAAAACTGTTTCTATTACATTTAATTGTACATACTCCAAGTTGATCTGAAATAATTACTCACGCACGTTAAAGAATTAACAACTTATTTAAACAAAGCTGCACCATTTCACCTTTTATGATTATTTGCTGCTCCCAAACAGAATGGTTTTTCGAATTCGATACGCCTTCCATTGTAGATTGTTCGTAGTAGAGTCTACTACTAAATTTATTTCCAACAGCGAAAGACATCACATCTAATCAGATATCAGAATTTGTTCGTCTTAACACCTGTATATTCATTTCAGAAATAGACGATACAAAATATTGCGTTTATTGAATCGCGCACATGTTTCAGATTTATCACGGGAACAATTTATATAATAGACGGGACCAAAACGTGATTGTATAATAATAGCCATCAATTCTGACCTTGTATTAATAACAATGGGTTTTAACGTGTAAATTGATAAAAACGTGCAATGGCATTTGGCTAAGCAAGCGCCTATAATAGCCTGAAACTATTAACATATTAAATAACTATTTATTTATTGTTTAATAGCATATCGGGTTAATGTGCATGAAACTATAAAACAGTAGGAAAGTTATTTCGTTTGATTTTCTACGACGCCTTTATAAAAGTATTAAATTTAAGTATTATTATTTGGGAAGGTTTATTCGCAATTTATGAAAGACAAAAAAGTAAATTTTAAAATTACACTTCATTTTTTTAATATTTCGGTGTTCTTATCTATCATTAGACCATGCATCGTACGTTTTTATTTATTCAATTTATTACCTTGGCCTAGTTGATGTCGTTCTGTTAAAATAATAATAATTATATCGGGTTTGTAGATCCACAATTTTTTATAATTGTACCTGGCCAATGCTTCATTGAGGTAGATAACTATCATATAGGAATTGGTGTATACATATTTGCAGCGTAAGGGGGCTGATATTAAATGAGTTCATCCAGGTGACTTCAACGTTGGCTGATGATCTATACTCTATAGCTTATTTGTTTCAATCATAATCCATATAGCTTAGCTTTAAGTGCATTGTCGTACATTTTCTTGAAGAATCCTTGGCAATTATTGCTTAGGTAATTTTTCAATTGCAGAAGTACAACACAATAGAGATGTTGACTACTGAAGTAACGAGCAGAGGAAATAACCACTAAACGTTTGGGTTATATATAGATTACATTGCAACAAAGTTATAAAATTTTTTGTAGGTATCTAGAGAGATTGTTAGAGTTAGAGACAGTTATCCACTGATTATTCTGTAATGTATTTAATTATTAGAAAATCGCGTGGCTTCACCCGATATTAAAAACGAAATATTGAATATTTTTATACCTATGAGAAACTCAGCAAGATTCACCTGAAAGATTGCAGCGCCGCTGGTTTTTTAATATAAACTCGTATAAATACATAATTAACTCAAAAACGCTGATAATAATAATCATAACTAAAAGCTAAATTTATCTGAATTTGTGTAAAAGGGTCAAAGAAGCCTTGCAAACCCTACGGAAGCGCTATAAATTCTTATACAAATATGTAGAAGCTTTATCACGAATTCGCCTGCGTAAAAGAATCCTATTTTCTATAAGTAAAATTTTCTACAATCCTAACTAGTAGCTCATATAAAAATTAAAGCTAAACGTACAAACACGACGTGTTTAACGTCACAGACTATAAATTATGATCTATTTTTGGAACCGCTAGGAAGTCAATACAATCAGCAAAATCAACATTTTCATAATAAGTAAATGATTATAGATGTAAATCATATCCACAATATTCGAAGTACAATTACCCCAATATTATCCCAATACTCGATATTCTGTTTCACCAGGGAGTTAGCAATCCCGACTGCCAAGGTTAAGACACAAGACTAAGACATTTGCTCTACAAATAACTAAGTCAAAAGAAAAAAGAACTTTATCGAAATCATGAAAAATCCATCCAAAATTGGGATCGCCGTTGGTATTAGAAATTACCGGCCTCAGACACAGTTTCGAGATCTGCTGATGCTTTTGCATGTTGTTATTTTTGACAATGTTTAAGGTATTAATATATTAATACCTTACCTTATATATATATATTATAAAAAAGTATACCAGTATAACTTATAAAGAGGCATAAAAAAGTACTATTACTCTTGCCAACGTAGCAATAAACTAGATAGTTTATTATTTTATAGTTAGTTAACTATAAGCTCCTTCCTAAAATATGAGCGTTTTCTGGTTGAACATGTTTGTTTACGTCACGCGACTATTTCATTGAACTGTCTAAATGGGTGTCTTCGCGTTTTCAGTATTAGCGCGTATTATTATTATCATTGTATCACGCAAAAGTTTCACAAAAAGCGTTTTGTGATACAAAAAAATATAAATACGCTATTAGAACAAAATAAATACAAAATCTCTATACCTTACTACAGAACTTTGATTTTAAAGTTTTCATGGACCTATATAATGTACCCTTTATATGAAAGCCATTTCATACCTTTGAATCTTTAAGTGCATATTTACATTTCGCCATCATAACAAATCTCTTGAATTTGTGTTAAACAATTTTCACCTAAATGCTCTACAAATGATCTGAATCTAAAAAAAACCAGGCTTGGAATCCAAATAAAGATAAGAATAGTGTTTTCTTTTTGTGTCCCAATTAATGAAATTATTGCTTAATCTAAAGTAAAATGTAAACAACAATGGATGCAATTTAATCCTATAAAGAACGCAAAATCTGTGACCGTGTTTTGTAATTGTTTTAATAGAAAATGAAAACTAAAAACTATGTAGTTATTTCGTAATTTTACAGCTAGCTTAAATTCATGTAACAAGAAAACAATTATACTAAGAATACTTAAATTGTTACTATAAACTTTATTTTAATTGTATAATTAAAAATAACAATATGATTATAAGGCTTAAAAAGTATAATTATATTACAAATTATTTTTATAATGAAAAAGATATTAATTGAACAATACAGCGAGCATGATAAATTTATTAAGAATAAAACAAAACAAGTTAGCAGAACTGAGTTCGTTTATTTTCAAAGTGATGTGTAATTTTGAATTTGTTGCACAAGAGTTGATTGCAGGAATTTGATTAATTATGCAGGAATTGTAATTAAACAATACTAACAGTAAAACAGCTATAAGTGCTAATGTTAATTGAAAAATATAGACGTTATTTATATATTTTCTACAGTTCTTAGTCGCGTGATGAATATGATATTGGTGTACAAGATAGAAATATGTTCAACTTCAGATGTTCTCTCATTTTTGTTATTTCTCAACTGCTCTTTTTTCTTAAATTATTTTAATTATCGATTAATTCGATTTTGTATTTTTTTTGGTTCAAATATCCTGAGACTATTTTCAATTGTGTTATTTTGCAGGTGGCTTGGGAACTCGGCACTGGGTGACGTTCATGCTGTTCTTAGGGATGGCTAACGCTTACGTCATGAGGACAAATATGTCGGTTGCTATCGTCGCTATGGTCAACCATACCGCACTGCCCGTTAGCCACGAAGCTATGGACACCGAGTGTGGTGACGTCAGCCCTAATTCCACGAAGGTAATTCGAAAAATGCGTTTTGCCTACAGACATGTAATTCGCGGTAATTTTCAACAAAGCGATTTAGTGTATCTTAATATAATTATATTTTAAGTATGTTTTTAGAAAGAATCTTTGAAATTTCGAAAAAGCATCGCAAGAAGTAACAAAGTTAACCAAATTTTACTAATGATTTGCATGATCTCATCAAAATATATAATATTAATAATAACATTACTTGAACATTTTGACCTTTTATTCATAGGCTACATTTTCTTGCAGGAAGTCTTACAACAAGACGGCGAGTTTGTGTGGAGTTCTCCCCTCCAGGGCTACATCCTTTCTTCCTTCTTCTATGGCTACGTAATCACTCAGATACCTTTCGGTATACTCTCAAAGAGGTGAGCTATTATCTATATCTTTCACGATAAAATAATTCTTAAGTGAATATGAATCAATTTTTAAGTGTGTAATTAAGTTATAAATACTACACGTATGATTAATGACAAATATGACGTGAAGACACAAATGTTAGCGTTTATGTTGGAAAAGTGTGATAATTTCTAAATTTAGTGATGGCAAGGAAACTGCGGCCAAAAACGATCTAAAAATGTACTATTGCCGTCACGTGCTGTGAGTAGGAAATGGGAAAAGTGCCTTTATGAAACAGTTGTAGATATTAACATTTCATTTTACTAGGTAATTGACAAAATAACCAGCTGATTGGACATTATATAACGCTATACTTTTATGAATATTATTGCCCATAATTCTAATTAACTGGAATTTCTATATCATAAATAAAAACTGAAAAAATCTGAGAGTACAAATAAATAGCTAAATTTGGGCTAGTGTAGAAATCTTACAGTCAAAGAGAAACCTAACAAAATTAAAATTGCAGGTACGGAGCTCGTCTCTTCCTCGGAGTAGGAATGTTGATCAACTCTGTGTTCGGTCTTCTAGTGCCGGTTGCAGCCAAAGCTGGTTATCCTTGGCTTATTCTCGTGCGATTCATACAAGGACTGGGAGAGGTAAACTAATTTTAATAAATTATTATAAATGTGTAATGTTAATAATGCCCGTCCAAAGGACCTTACTGATTCATAATTCACTATATCACAGCATCTCTAATTTTGTGTGATTATTGAAGTTAGCAGCACGCTGTACCGTTTAATAGCATCAAAAAATAATATAGCATTAATATTTTGTTTTAAATAGTAAAAATTTGTTTATCGTCTAGTGTCGATTTTTTAAATTTAGCCCAATTCCTATAATAGCTTTAAGCTTTAAAACAACGGAATTCCCGATCACAATTTTATTGTAGGTAAAATATATCTGATTCCACCTAACCTCACCTATCCATACTTATGCTCCATTTAAACCGTTAATATGACAGAAAGTAATACCTACTCTTTTGTCTTGTTTAAATAATAAAGTAAACTTTATCATATGGCGAATATAGTAGAGAATTTGAATTTCGAACCCGTTTGCTTTGCTTTTCAGGGACCAATAGTGCCGTGTTCACACGCTATGTTAGCGAAGTGGATTCCACCAAACGAGAGAAGTCGGATGGGAGCAGCTGTATATGCCGGTGAGATATAGTTTAAATACCATGAAATTTATTCACAGTTTTATCAACAAATCGTTATTTATGTACATTATAAAAACCGGTTAAAGTAAGAGTTTCTTTAAACAATTCAATTCCTTTCCCGCCTCTTTTATTGTATCGAATGCTTTTTGGTCTAAGAAAACGTTTCGTTATCATTCTAGGAGCCCAATTCGGCACAGTAATCTCCATGCCCCTATCTGGCCTTCTCTCGGCCTACGGGTTCGCTGGTGGCTGGCCTTCCATATTCTACGTATTTGGTCTGATCGGGACTGTCTGGTGTATTGCCTTCCTGCTCTTCGTGTCCGAGGACCCTGAACAGTGTCCCAGGATCAAGGAAGCTGAGAAGAAATACATTTTAAACTCTTTGTGGGGCGCTGCTGGATCTAGTGTAAGTTTAACACTATTAATGAAATGCGTTAAGCAAGAAAAGTAGTTCTTTAAATATTTGGCTATAACGTATACTAATTTATTAAAGTAATAAAATTGCAACAATAATTTTGTTATGTTATTACTACTTGTCGTTGTGGTTCTTGTTATGTATACAATGATAACATAAGAAATAAAATTTAAATAAAACCTTTTTGAATAATATTATAGCTGTTATAAGCACTAATTACAGAGTTCCATGTATCAAACGATAATATCTTTTTAATAGTTTGGACATTCTATATTAACAGAATGGCATATTTATAATATTTTTTAATTTCCAGTCACCACCAATCCCATGGAAGAAGATTCTGATGTCCATGCCCTTCTGGGCGATAATGTTGGCACACATGGGACAGAACTACGGCTATGAGACCTTGATGACAGAGCTGCCAACCTTTATGCGACAAGTGTTGCACTTCTCTATCAAAGATGTAAGTCTAATTGTTAAAACGCGGCCAACTTATCATGCATATGCTGTTTGCGCGAGTGATATGTTTTCAAAAATAAAAAATTCGGAGAGACCTTGAGCCAATATTGAAGTACATTTATTTAAGAAAACACTTTTTAAACGGATTGAAGCTATATGTTATTATTATAAACTTAAAATTATTTACATAATTTTAAATTTAATTTTTTTTCCGACGTTTCGCGTGCTCTACAGCGTGCGTGGTCACGGTATGTTAACAAAAGACAATACTACATTTATTTTATTTATTTCTAATTGTTTATTTTTAATAAAAAATACAAACTATATTACGGAACACAAATTGGTCATAATTTCTCCGTGAACTGAAGCTTCGAAAATAATTTTATTATTATTTAAAAAAATAAATTAACAAATGAATCAACTATAGAGAGAAAGTAATATGGAACGGCCTTAAGACCGTCAGTACTGTTAAGTGTACATTAAGTTACCTACATGAATTAATAATATTTTGATAACATGAAACAGAAGAACATACCTATAGACACTGAATAATGTATCACTTAAGAGCGTAAAGGACATTCCCTCATGTTGAATTTGAAAGATAAAAGAGGCAAAGTTGGTACATAAAATAAGGTACCCCAATTACACGAATTGGCAATTAATCAAATGACTGTCAATGTTCAAGTGGGGTCAATGAGGCTAACAATCTTATGAATCATTTCGCGCCTTCTAATTGAATTAAAACCGCGTTAAACGGTATGTTATGCTATGAATTTTGCGTTTGATTTTTTTACTCAATTACAGAAAAAGTTTTTTCTACCTACGGCCTAAGAAGAAATGTAATAATTGATATGAAAATATTATTTCTGTCCTATTCCATACTATATTTTATATTATTTTTCATAATATTTCAGAACGGGTTCGTATCAGCTCTGCCCTACCTATGCATGTGGCTTTTCTCAATGTTCATCTCCGTGGTGGCTGACTGGATGTTGTCCAGCGGACGATTTAACCACACACAAGTCAGGAAGATCATTAACAGTATTGGTAAGTACATTAATAACATTTGATATCAACAAAATTCTAAAATATTCTTGATACGAAAATCTAAAATATGCTTTTTCTATTTTCAAAATGTATTATATTTTATAACTGAAAGTTTAATCATTACGATTCCAGACTGAGTACATAATTCCTTAGTTTGAACACTGAATACTAATATACGTAAAAATTCTTACTATACATCAACTCATTTGAAAACTTTATGATATATATATCATCTAAATCGACTACAAAAACTTAAAAATAGCATCACACTGTGTAATGCACAAAATATTTCAATTCTTTACTATTATCCATTGGCCTGTGTACGTTTCGTGGTAAGTGGTAACCATGGTAACAAAACTATCTTCAGTTCGTTTTATAATAAGGTCGTATAATTTATTTCAGCGTTAGTTGTGTGTTATTATGAACAGCAGGATCACTGTTACTAAGAAATATACGATTTTAGGTGAATACGGTCCAGCAATTGGTCTATTCATCGCAGCAAACACAGGCTGCAACCCATCCGCGACCGTCGCTATTCTCGCCATTGGTGTTGGGCTCAACGGTGGTATCTACTCAGGATTTAAGGTGAGAACTTTTAATAATCAGGAATCAACTGTGTTCTTAAATTATATTTGAAAATTATTGTAAATGTATACCATGCCATACCATTATATTAATACATTTTTTTTCTTTAGTCACAGTGGTTGCACGGAAGAGATCGCTCGAAAGCGATAAGGCTGCCAGTTGCCCTCCTATTGATTAATTATGTTCAATTTTTTTATATTGTAGTGTAACGAAGTGTAAATAAATAAATAATTGAATTCGGATTGATATAATGCATTAAAAATATAGTGATTTGTTTTTAACGATATCTGCTATAACAAAAAACTGTACAGTTATGTAAAATTTATATTGTGGTTAAGATGTTCCACTGATCTGTCTTACGTCTCTGTAAGACTTGCTGTCTCGTAACTCACCTTTTCCAATTGAAATCTCGCAATCAAAAAGCAGTAAATACCTTTTTGTTTCCCAGGTGAACCATTTGGACATTTCGCCTCGTTTCGCGGGTATTCTGATGGCATTTACAAACTGCTTGGCCAACCTAACCGGATTGCTTGCACCCATCATCGCTGGATATATCATTGACGGAAACGTAAGATCTTTTATTACTTTCAATATAATATGTATGTAGAAGACCTAATTTATATATAATAATCTAACATTCTAAATGTCAATTATAAAAAATAATAATTAGTAAGTAACCAAAATGGTTAGCAAAATAAGTCTTAGGACCAATTTAATAGATCACATTTGACATTACTTTTGGCTTCATGACTTCATTAATGCAATATTATAATGACGTTTACTCTTAAGAAGATAAATTGTTTGTTAATGAAAATAAATTTCAAATTAATATTTTGAGTTTTATTATTACATGAATGTTTTTTAGCAATTGTAACTTGAAAAATAAATAATATATTTTAGCCGCCGTTACAAGGTGAAGTTATAGACTTTTTAAATGAGGTGTCAAGTATAATCAATTGCTCATACGATACCTGCATTTTTTTTTCTTTTTTAGCCATCACAAGCCCAATGGAGAATAGTATTCTACATCGCAGGCGGTGTTTATATATTCTGTGCAACATTCTACAACTTATTCAGCTCTGGACGGCGGCAGGACTGGGACAATCCTGCCGATGACGACGCTAACGCAAAAAAAGCTGCGGAAAAGAAAGCAAGGAAATTAGAAAGGAAAAATGCGAGTTACGAAAACACAGCTGAGACCGCGCAGTAGAAAAGCTCGAAACGATCGGCGAACGCAACTGGTGAATGATAATTTTTTGACAGCTCTCACTTTGTCGAACTCAACTTATTGACGGCAAACTCCTATATTTCACACACAATTTAAAAAACAAACCGATATGTTCGCCTCGAGCTAAAATGATACGAGTTACAAAGATGCTTTTTATAGACTGTAGGAATATTTCTACAAATTTAGTATAATGTGAAATTATTTTACAAATTTGACATGATTTTAAAAGTAAAAGAATGCTTATGGTAATTAAATTATATTGTGAAAATTTATAAATTCAAGTAACCTAATTTACTTGCATTTATCATTTATGTTGCATACAGTCTGTGTTGTAAACAAGAAGACGCACATCAATGAGGCTGTGATATTATCTTGAGTATTCCTTTGAACTCGTATCATCTTGTTAAATATTTATTAATAAAATGTTAGTTTATTAACTACCATAGAAGTATTGTATAGCTTGCGTGAAAGATATTTAGGTGAGTGTGAAGAATTCGTTTGGTAAAATTCGGGAAAGTTTAGAGCCTTCTTTTTGCATTAAAAAAAGTTTTCACTCATAAATCCTTAGTCCACGGTATCACATTTTGAATATTCAAGTAATGTTTCAGTGCGCCGTGTTATCTTAAAAATAAAATATATTTTTATAATACAGAAAAAATCTATCTAAATGTAAGAAAGACAAACAAAAATTCCCATTTTTATCAAACTTGTATTCTATAAGTATTTATATTGTGACGATATAAGGGTCCAAATGTTTGTATAAATGTTACCGTCCAAGCCAGTGATTTCTCACAATCCTCGCAATAAAATGTTCATCCATCCGCATCATGGCCAAAGACATTAATTATTCTTTGTCATTGTTTGTAAACAACGATGACGTCAATCTGACATAAACTGCAGTCGTAATCGTAAATTTTGTTGGTTGTATCGGTCAAATTCTGGCTGGGAATGGAGAGTATTGTGAAGTGCACTGAAGTTGAGAAAGAAATTTTGTATATGCAAATTAATTGCAGCATCTCGAATAACAGAAGACTAGAAAACAAAAGTAAAGTAAATCTAAAGAATTCATTTTCACGTCTGAATAATAAGCACGTATCGCAATTCTGGTTTTTGGCAAATGAGACATAAAAAACATTCTTTAGTTTATATTTGTGCCAATAAAGAATTTGAATTTATTAAAATGATATGCGAATTATGTAAGTAAATATGCACAGCTAAGCAATTATTGTAAGGCAAATTATAATTTTAGTTTTATGTAACTTGCGGCGTTATGCGTTGCATGCTCGGAGCTGATGTGATCATTTTAGAATATTTGAGCTAAAGTAGCTTGAAGTGTTTTACCATAGACAAGGTGTTTTGTATTTATATTATTGTAGGCTTAAATGTAGGACGATATTGAATTCAGCTTTTAAAACCAATGGTATGAAACATACCATTATTCCAATGTGAATTAAAAATTATCTTAAATATATTATATAATAATAGTGCCTCGTTACATCGTTTCTAAATATCGGTTGAGTTTGTAATATTAACGTCTGGCCAATAATAAAACTGTCCATTAAAATAGGCTTACTAATTAAAATAAATTTTATATCAACAAACTTTTACAGCTTTTGAGAAATAAATCGAGGTTAATATTTTTATGTTTTATTTATCCTTAAAGTACGAATATCCTTCGTTGTTAATTAATTAATTCAAAACAGTTATAATTACTAACTTATAACTTTACTACAAAGTTGTAAACTAAAAGCACCTGTTCCACTGCGGCACGGCTGTCCTAACATAAGACAACTAGACGCTGAGCGTAAATTATCTACTTTGGCATTTAGAACTGCCTCCTTCAAAAATATAAGTGATGATTCAAATGACATTTGCTGTAGGGGCGACGATGATGCCTCCATACCTTTACGACTCATGGGCTCAAAGATTCCATTGTAAGTCATATAATCCGCTATCAGTGACAAATGTCGCGGATCAACTTCAATGCCATATACATTAAATACGTTTTGGATTTCTTTAATTATAACTTTATTTGCTGCCTCTATTCCGTACGTATTGGCAATTGCATGTATGTCATTACTGTAGAGTTTATTCAAATCCAGCAAATCATTGTACTTGAACATTTGCACGATATTTATTCCTTCAGTCCTTAAAAATAAAACTCCTTTTTCAGTATTAGTAATTGCTCGCCTAATGTTCTTGATTTCGTAAATGACCGATTTTGTAGCAGCTTCACGCAACGCTTGAGTAAGATCAATTCGTAGGAAGGATATAGGAAAGAGAACAGTTAGTTCACACCATTGGTGGTTTTTGGTGTCGAATATATAATTGGTCGCATGACTAATTCGCTCCACGACGTCAGCCATTGCTTTACTGTCGGCAACAGAGATGTTTTGTGTATCATCACGTTCTTTAACACTTTCGTCATCATTTTCAACTTCTTCATCAGATTTCTCCTCTTCATCTGATTCTGGATCTTCATATTCTTGTTCTTCAGCACGCTTATTTCGCAGCTTTACCTGAAAACATCAACGGAATATTTTTAATATTACTCACGAAAAACATCTTCAAAAGTGGATGATATGGCAGAACATAAAAATATTCTTATCCAATTAACTTAGGTAATGTCAAAGGACTTTTTCACTATGAAGATTATATTTTAAATTATGGGTCTAAGACTTTATATTTAAAAAGCTATGCTTGACAAATTGAACATTTAAAGAGATGATATAATATAAAAAAGGATAAGACTATTTCTTGCAAAAGATTGCATTTTGATCATTCTTTTACAGATTTGATCATACCTCTGTATTATCATCATCATCATTTGGGCCCTCTTCATCTGAACTGTCATCAATATTAACAGACTTCTTTACTGGTTCATCTTGAGGGTCATCATCTTCATCATCACTAGAAAGCTTCTTTTTTTTCTTTTTTTCAGTAGACCATGCAATTCCACTATTACCCTTGGCTTGTTTACGGATAATTGTAAACATTTCTGTGAAAAATTTTTTTTGCATGTGTTTTATTATTTGCGAAGGTTTCACTGAGTACTGAGTTTTATATTGATTATATGGCAGAAAATAAAACCGCATAATTGTCTTTAATTTCCTGTCAGGCTGCGTAACAATTTCGCATTCTATATCTATTTTCTCCAGAATATCGGATACGGTAACGCGGTTCATTTTCTTTCGTAGTTTTTCTGCTTTTTGGGTCAAGCCTGATATATTGCCGTAGAATGGTATATCCATATTAGGAGTTTTAACGTTTACAGAAGCAGTCATAAGAATTTCTCTTAGACGCGGAATACCCAGTGTTACGTTCATGTCCCCTCTACCGGCAAAATGGAAAGTATTCAAGGTCATCTGGGTTGAAGGTTCTCCAATAGATTGAGCAGCTAATAAGCCAACAGGTTCTCCTGGTGCTGCCATAGATGCTAGATATTTTGCATTCATAACTTCGTCGAATTTATCATTGTCAGTGTACTCGTTGAACATGTTTTTATTGCGATTTTTTAAGTAGTTTTGAATAAGACCATCTAATTGTTCATTTATAACACCAAATTTATACTCTGGAGACATTTTACTTGGTATTGGGTCTGGACACCGTTTTCTGGTGTACTGTGCCTTCTCATCTTCATCTAATGATCTCCACAAATTTTCTAATTCCCAATAATAGGGGTCACGTGTTTGGTCAGTCGGCATTTCGTCCAGTTTGATGTCTTTCTTGGTCTGGATAGAAAAAAGTGCAAACCCATTTGATTTCTCTTTATCTGTAGGATTTCCATGCCTTTTCTTCCACTTTTTTAAAGATTTTTGAGCTTTGGCTACAATTTTAATGTCACCATCTTCCTTAAGCTTTTTAATAACTGATTTACCAACAACTGCATTAGAATTTATGTCAAGGAATGGTAATTGGCTGCGTTTTAGATATTGGCATTTTAATACATCTAATCCATCTTCGCCAAATGCAAATTGTATCACACTTCCATCAGCGTCACGCACGGTATGATCATACGCAACACTCAAACCTTCTAAATGTTTTATAAGGCACCTTTGTAAATAGCCTGACCGACTAGTTTTCACAGCTGTGTCAATAAGACCTTCACGTCCTGCCATACAGTGGAAAAAAAATTCCTGAGGTTGAATACCTGTCATAAAGCGACCATCTATAAATCCTCCCGCTCTTGGTGAAACTTCGTAAGGAGGAAAACTGGGCAAAGATCTACCAGATATCATCAATGGGGGCCTTTTACCTTCCAACTCAATTTGCCCAAGCAAACAAGAAATCTGCATAGTATTAACTGTGGAACCTTTGGCACCAGACTGTACCATCAATTGAAGATTATTTGATGGAAATTTTTCTAATAAACCTTGAGATAAACAAACAGTGTTAATATTATTCGTGTAAGAATCAAGCATATTTTTATATTGTCTATCAAGATTAGCACGAAATTTAGGATCTTTAGCCATCAATTCTCCAATAGTTTCTTTAAGTACATTGTCATCAATATCTGCTGGCAGATCAGTGGCTTTTACTGCAGCAACTTTACCAATTTGCCTTACGAGTTGCACAATTTCATCTCTCTTTTTATTAGCTTCTTCAACAACCAAAATGTCTTTGACACCCAAAGTAAACCCAATCCACTGAAGGTAGAATGTAAAAACTTTTGAAAAGGAACTGAGTAATGCTGTTGAGGAATCACCACCATATAACTCATACATACAGTGAACTAAACCATATGGAGTTGCACCATAATGAGTTTTGTCTAAAACACCACATAAAAGTTCTCCTTTTCGAATAATTACTTGTGCTTCTGACAAATCATTTGTTTCAAGTGGTGTGCCTCCTGCAATCCAAGTCCTAGCTGGCACCTTCTGCCACGCTTTATCACCGATTTTTGCTTTCCCTACTAATGATAAATATGCTTTACCCTTTGGAATGCTATTTATTATTATTGTTGAAAGAACCTGTTTGCCTGACCATAATAATACTGGTTTTAAAATGGTTGGAGGCAGTAATTTTATTTCACCTCTATGGCTAGATAAAGCTTGAAACACTAATTGTTGATAATCAGCCTTAGAAAAAAATGTGCCACGTAAAGACATGCGCACCCCAGAAATAACATGATCTTGAATCAAACCACTTAATGGTGTACCATCTTTCGGAACTAGATATTGCTTTCGGACTGACATAATATTATATGCTTCACTTCTTGCAATTTCATTTTGTGGAAAATGTGCATTCATTTCATCACCATCAAAGTCAGCATTGTAGGATTTACAATTAGCATAATGTAATCGAATAGTCTTTTCTCCTTTTAATATTCTAGCCCTATGTGCCATCATACTGGGTTTATGTAGAGATGGTTGACGGTTCAATATTAATACATCACCATTGATTAAATGCCTGTGAACAATCTTCAGATCACTCTTCTTATATTCTTCTGGAGTGAGTAACCGCTTAGCAAGACTTTTCCTTTTATTTATACAATCTGGTGGGATTCGTATTGTCCTGCCATTTCTAATCTCTATTTTTTCAGCACCTGGATGTACATTAGGTCCATTTATTACCATTTTTCTCAATTCATGAACATTCCATTCAGTGACTGGTACTGGATAAGTTAATTTTGTTGCAAAAGCATCAGGGATACCAATTTCATCTATATCTAAGTTAGGATCAGGAGTAATGACAGAGCGTGCTGCAAAATTCACTCTTTTGCCCATCATATGCATTCTAATAACCCCCTGTTTTTTTTCTATAACCTGTTTTAATCCTTGAGACACAACCCCAGTTCCTTCACAATTTAGTATTTCATTAACATTTCTCTGAAGTTCTTGCCAACAGGTGTGTAATTTCTCTGCTGGAGATGCCCCAGGTGAAGATTCATAAGCCTGTCTTAACTCTGTATTCAATTGACCAATGGTTTTGCTTTGATCTGTTGATTTCATTATTTGAAGGATTACTCGAGCTGCAAGGGACTTTTTCAGAATAGCTTGATATACTTTGCTTTGAGGGTTTTCCATAATTTCACCTCTTAAAACATTGCACGGTCTCACATTGATTGGTAAAACTGGCAAAACTTTCATGAAAAATATATCAGTAATTGGTTGTACTTTTGAATATTTCAAAATGGGTAGACAATACATCAAAACATCTTCATTATTTTCTGCTATTGAAGCACAAATTTGTTGCAATTCATCTGGCATCATTATTTTTATACTGCCACCTTTAGTGCCACATTCTGCACTTGTATTATACATTATTTTATTATCAGAAGTTGTAACTTTTATTAATCTGTTTCTACAGAAAATACAATTTTTCAAAGTATTTATTGCTTTGAAATAATGATTTATTACTTTACCTCTTAGTTTATCAATGTTCTTATTTTGAAATGTCTTTGTTACTGGGTCTGTCTTTTTAAGCAGTTTCTGATATTTTCGAATTGTTTTGTGCGGTTTATCTGGAGAGGCAGACTTATCTTTCATATCAATTACAAAATTTTCGAGATCCAAGGCAGCTGTAACATGTCCAGCATCCAGAAGATCTAATTGTAACTTAAGAATAAATCTTAGTTTATCATCTAGCTGAATTTTGTAGCATTTTAAGCAAGAAGCACGGAATAAGATGTACATATTTTTAATATAAAGTGGATTAGCTACTACCAAAGGTAGCTCAATATGTCCAAAATGGCCAGGGCAGTTTAACAAAATGTTTCCACAAGTAGCACATTCATCATTTCTATCTCTTATTGGCCCCATCAAAGGGTCATAGAGACCTCCTCGTGTGGCATTGCCTAAGGAATCAAAAGACTGAGAGTTGGTTATTTTTACAACACTAAGTTGTTTAACATCTTCATCAGAGAATGTAAGAAATTGAACAGATTCAGGATCAACCGACACTAGCCCCTTTAAGGCCGAAGATAGATTTATATCCACGTTCATTTTGAACCCTGAAAATAGATTTAAACTTAATATCCAAATGAAATAATGTAAATCATATACATAACCTTCCTAAAATAAATATTTACCTACTTCTTGAAACTCTTAATTTATTAAATTTAATATTACGTGAATCAGATAAAACTTTGTTTTTCTATCTTATATCATAATATTTATACAACTTTACATGTCTGGGACTACACCAAATGCATAAAACACACGCCGTACAAGTTACAATACAACATGCAGCCAATTATCATAAATTAAATAAATAGTCAAGTTTCAAATGTCAAAGTGCCAAATGTCAATTCAACATTGTTGATCATATAATATACCTTTTAATTTGAGATTTGAAAAAAAAATTAAGAAGCTAGAATCCGCGGTTATTTATGTATCCGTCCGTATTATTCTAACACAAGTGGCTTGATACGATTAACTATTAACTATGTATTCAAAGTAGGAACATTGCATTAAATTGCAACATATAAATAATAATACTCAATTTTGAGGTTTTTGGTGAAATAAAATAACACCAATAATAATTAATTTGTTATAAAGGAAGGCACATTATTGAACTTGCTTGCTTCTACCTTATTAATAATTAATTCACAAAGAAGTTTCACTCCTGATATAGACTTTGTGGCACGCACTTCTTTTAGTAGCAATAGTTTTAACTTATCTCAGTTTTTAGTAAAATGTAGAGAAACACGCGAGAAAAAATAAACAGAAACATGAAAAGGAAACAAAGGGATAACCTGGTTAAAAACAAAATATACATAAACGCATTAAATATTAATATTATAATTGATTATGAAAGAAGGTAATACATAATAATACAATAAAATGATAAAGCTATAATAATTTTCTATGTAAAATAGCAATGTTCACATTATCATAAGCAACAGCGAAGTATAAAAAGGCGGCTACAATATCATGTGAAAAACCTAAGCAAATATCTGTGGTCAATATAGTTAAATTTACTATTGTAGATTTTGACTTCCGAAAACCGTATTGAATTCTTTGGCACTTGGGAGGTCCCTACGCTCAACCTCTACAGATTTATTATCTATTTTGAGTTTTTAAAAGAAATTGACTGTTTCTACAATTTTTTATAATAATTCGAAAAAAATCTACATCTCATATCATCTATTTCATAATATCCACTAGATTGGTACTGATTAGTCCTTGCGTTAGACATGCTATTTATGGTTGTTTGTTAGGTGTATTGAAGATAATAAAGTTTTACGAAGAAAAAAAATCTCAAATCATAACTTATTGTTAACTTCGGATCGTTGTGTACTTCATGTTCATTAATACTTAAGACATAAATAAAAATTAAACAGTATCAACATCATTTAAGACATGTTCTCTAGTATTGCTCGCAACAATTTTTAATTTCCCTATTTGCTATGCATACCGGTTTTTTCAATTTGACATAAATAATGATAGCAACTTTTTTTATTAACTCCAATCGAGTCAACATGGCGGCGCAAGATGAAGTTGACGTCTGTGAAAGTTGGGAGGATATGGACGAAATTGGCGTAAGTTCATAGTGAAAGTTGATATTTTACACTTATAATTTATCTACCAAAGTCTATCTCTATAATATGATGAACACTTTGTTTTAGTTAGACCAGAAGATAAAACTTATGTCCAGCCTCCCTTCAGCAACAACATTTAAATCTTGCAAGGTTACGAACGTAATAGTTGAGGATAGCGCGTGTATTGGGTCTCAGTGCATAATGCCAGAACCAGCGATACGTATATTAAAGAGGCCTTCGTCAACTGGCAATGGTCAGCTAAATGGAGAAAATCGCGCCAGACCTGTAAAAACCTTGGAACAAAGACAAAAGGAGTATGAAGAGGCTAGGCTAAGAATACTAGGGGAAGCCAGAAGCCCTGAAGACGTCATTGACGATAAGTATGCATCTTATTATCTATGCGTGCTAATTGCTGTACAAACATAATTTTATTTCCCTAAGCTACCTAGACCTATGCTTAAGAAAACTAACACAGTTTTTAAAGTAAATAAATCCTTATAAACTTCAAAGTTCATCATGATATTTCATAAAGCACATAATAATTCCAGCCTATCCCGCCTACAAGACAAATTACAAGCAAACAACTTAAATGAAAGTAAAGCAAAGAACTGTCAAAATGAAACCAAAGTGAAGGAAAGAAAGGTGCTAGCAAGAATACCGGGTGCTTCGGGTATATTTCCATCTCCTCCACCGCCTGGTGTCTTGGTGATACGTACACCTAGGGGTCCTGATGGAACCAAAGGCTTTGTACGAAGGTAGCATATATTTATTACTGTAATTTTTATATAGTGACTGAAATGTTGTGCCCAATATTTTACAATTTCTACAAATGCTTTTATATTTAAATCCATATTTATAATTTATGTGTCTTATATGATGCCTATGACTACCACAAGTCAAAATCATTATATTTTGACACAAGGGAGTCGCAGTTCATGCTAAATCTACTCTGAATCTTCCCTCACATGCCTTATTCAAAACAAATATAAATAAATATTAAATTGAATAGTTTCTCATATGTAAGGAATAATTTTAATCTGTATGACTTCGTGCAGTGCTTTTGGACAGGTCTCATTCACTTAAATATATAAATATATTTTTTTCTTTTTTCCTTAGTGTTTTGAAAATGCATGTATCTGTCAAAAAAGTTACAGAGTATTGCTATTGACCTTGATTAAGTAATAGTTAAACTCAAGTTCCATTAGTGTGACACCTTCTCTTAAAGTGTCTCTCTTCGATGATGACTGTATGTTAAATAATTTAATAAAGCTATGTAAATTTAATAAACATTGTTAAGAGCTTGAAGAAAAATTTGCCTTGCTTGCTTGAAGAAAAAAGTCTTGTAGAAGTTGTAAAATATTTATTGTGTAAGTACATTATCTGGGAACAATTACATTGTAACGTTACAATAACTAATAGTTATTGATTTTTTTACAATTGTACGTCTGAATGACATGTGCCTGCTAATGTTATTTATATTAAAACCTCATTTGTTAGATTTGATACTTTTTGTATAATGGTTTAAAGTTAATTAGGAAATACCATACCTTGTGATGTGTATGAATACATAAATATTCTAAAGTCAGTTATTATTCTATTTGAAATAGAAAATCCATATAAAAAAATTATATAGGTAGGAGATTTAAGTATTGTACCTATATATTCATTTGAATTTTAGATATCGAATTTCTTTATGTGTGTTAAACCTATAAGTCTGCTGCATATATTTGGAACTTTTATTTTGGGTTTTAACATTTTTTATTATGTTTTTAAGTTTTTTCCTTAAACAAATGAGGTTGAAAGTTTTACCTATTAGACTAATATTTTTACTAATGGAGATCGGAATGACATTTTGTATCATATTTAGTTAAGATTTTCTAGTTAAGTAATTACAATTTTGAACAGCAATTATTTTATTCTAGTACATTTGAACAGTATTAAGGAACCATACATTTTGGGTTCCATATTTCAACATTAAAATATTTAGCCTACTGTGCTTAGAAAAAAAATAGTTGCTGTGATGCTAGTAAAATAATTTTTAAGTTTGTGCATAATTTTAATTAAAAAAAACTATTTTTATACATATGAATCAGTAAATAGGTGAAGCTTCTAGTCGTAACATGTTAAAACTGACATGTTATTGAATATATAGCTGACTCTTTCTCTCGAATGTGACAATGTAAAGATAGAGGAAATGTCTATGATGTGTTATTTGGATGGGTATCCGTTTTTGAATATATGAATATTGATGGAACGGTAAACTTTTATATATTGATGAGAGTATTATATCTTTGTACTTTGTGGTTCATAAACATTGCAAGAAGGCTTCATTTATTTACAAAATTTGTATTAGAGACATTACATACTGCAATTTTGGCAATAGGTTCTTTTATCCATTTAGATATATGGGCCAACTCTATCACAATTGGCTTAGATAATAGAACATCTAGTCAGTATGTTAAGGTCTTTTTAATAAGAGACATATTCGCTATGTCAAGGAAAATAGTAAGAAATCAAGAATAAGGTATGTTCATATTGATTAACTAACTTCTACATGTTTGGGCAAAACAATATATTTGGTTACTTAATGATGAAGTTGACAATATCTTGGCCTTTTAATTGGTCAGAAAATAAATTCAGTGTCTGCATACACTTGAAACGAAGTATAGTTAAAATTTAATTAACATTTGTAATTGGCAACTGAAAATTACAACATCTAAGTTACTCATGTATGGTACAAATTTTAATATGGCCCAATAAAATATATTGTAATATAATTTTTTAAAGTTGTATTAATAAAATGTAAATACTTATAGCTGTTTCATGAAGCGATCAAAAGTTCGAGCTAGACACGACGACACAATATCCCCTTTGTTCAATTCAACAGACAATATTTAACAAACAATTATAATACCACTAACTCATATGGTTTGATGAAAAAAGACCTGAAGTTTTTTTCAATTTCTTAGCCGTTTGTCGATTTAAAACAGGTTCACTAAAGGGTAAAGCTTTGGCTTCTCGCGTACACACTACCCACATTAAAAAAATTGTGTCTTTACGCGCATAGCACACAGATTAGTGTGCAAGCAAAGAATCATTATATTATAAATTTAATAATGATCAACAATATGTTAGCTTTATGAGTCAGGTCTATAATTATTGTAAAGTTATAAAGCGTCATTAATCGCAACTGCTTATTTCATTATCGTCAAAGCTTTTTTCAGTGTCAAATGCAACAAGAAACTCTTTTTACAATATTTGGCCCGCATGAAATGAGATCCTGTGACAGCTGTCATAATTGACATACTGATTTTCTATACCTATACATTATTAAACAAGTAAATACAAGTGGCTTGTATGTAATTATTTAAAAAAAATCTAAATCATTTTAAGTCATTTGTCATCTCACAGGTTGTCAAAAATTTGAAATAAACGCACACTATCGCATTGCATTGAGTTTATAATTATGATTGATTTTAAATTTTAATATGGCTTAAAACTTGTTGCGACTATTTTTTAATTCAAGATAGTCGTACATTATTTATTATCTATGATTTTGTTTATAAATTCTACGATCCTATTCATAAATATCTTATTGGTCCTAAGTATGTATCGATGTTAACTTGCAACTTAATGAGGCATGACTGAAGACGTTCAATACATATTCTAGGCACAAATTACGATAATGAATGAGGGACGAGTGTTTAAGCCATTTTTATTTGTAAATATCTATTTAGTTCAGTGCCAAGTATTAATCGGTTTTGATATTAAAAGCAAGGTCCGTATTATGTAACCACTTAAAGTTTAAAAACGTCAACTGTCGTGAGAAATAATGGATTCCACATATCCTAAAACATTCAAGTAAAAAAGATTTATCCTAAAAAGTAAGTTCACTTTTTAATTCACTTCAACATTTTTTACTGTAACCTAGGCTCACCACCGCAGTTTATTTGGTTTATTCAATTTATTTAACGCAAACCTTTTATTTAGGAAATAACGGTTTGGAAGTACAGAGCTAATGACGTTCAGGTATATTCATATATATATATATAATGGTCTCAGAAATATGTCCGACCCCATGAGTAATTGATGCTTGAAACACGTTATAATACGAGTAATAAAGTGCTCTGCGCCCGGTGCTCGCAAAGTCGAGATCTATCAAAAATTAATTGCTGTCAAAGTTTATTTCATTGAAATACTTTCACTGAAAGTAAACTGTAGTACTTCTTTTATTATGAAGTTAGCATTTTAACAAATTACGATAACGGATTTATATCCTATTTTACTATAGGATAATTATTGTATCTGTCCAAATTTTAAGTTGTAAGCTCATTGTACTCTTCATTTTAAGATTAGTTTTATCGATTTATACCTAAATGAAATATAAGAATTGTTAAAAAATCTATATTTATTTCGCCTCGACTACCTCTCAAAATATAAGTATCAATGCCAATTCTCTCATAATCGCTTATTACAGCATATTGAGTAATATTAAATCGTTAAATCTAATAAACATGTAACTGGTCTTGTCTGTTCATAGAAGATATTTTAATAGCAAGTCATTAACTGCCGCTTACAAAACAATATTAAAAGTAATACATCCCGACTAATTTCTGCTAACACCTTCCACTAGGGAAATTGTTGAAGTGTTAAAATATTTTAACCTAACTCAATGTTTTTAGTCAAATTAGCATTATCAGATAATTTACTTGGCATCCGTTGCATTATATTATGTTGTGTAACATAATACACTAGGTACTCACGAATGTGTGTTTGTTGCACTCATCCGATCATGATAAATTTTGATATTGGGCCTTGGAAAAGAACTTTCACGGTCAATAACCAGTATGTATAGGTAATGTTGACAATTCTAGTCGGTGAAGCAAGAATTAAATTAATAACTAGTTTATGTAAATGAACCCGTTCTCAATTTAGTTGAAAACAAACTGTTCACGAGTATAGTCCTTTGCAATGGCGCACGAGAATTTAAGTGAGAGAGATCGCGCTGTTTTGAGAAGTATTTTTGATCCTACAGCAACAATTGGTGATGTAGCTGATGACGGTGATAAATTTGCGGAAGATGAAGAAGGTTGGTAAGACCGGCGTTTTTAAAGTTTGTTTTTCTCGAATCTCAATGAACGGATGGTCCTCAATGTTATATGGTTTCTGAATTTAATTGAGATAAATACATAGGTACTTAACCTAACTACAGAAAAAATTAAATTCACCAAGAAATTGTTACAAGAAACATAATATATTTTGTAGTTATTTAGTAATGTTTATGTATTTTAGAGTTTCAGAAACTTTAAAACACCACAACGTCATCCATTATGGGGTGGAATGTAGGTTACGTAACACCAAAATTTAAACTTAATATCTGGCCTTACTTTTTCGGAAAAGTAAATGGTGTGTAAGTTAGATGTAAATTCCTCACGTATCTTATATATATTTATATATATAGTTTTTCACTATTAATATTTTAACCGAATATTAATAGTAAAAAACTAGCTTGCTATACAGGATGGCCAAAACGTCGAGGATCAAACGCAACTAGGGGTTTGATCTCTCTCTCTCTCTTGATCTAGATGGGGTTATCAGCTGCAAAAAATTGTTTTACGAGAGGGCCTTAAAGTCCCCTGCAGAGTTATCATTTATTTTGCGTTTTTAAAAGAAAATTTTCTTTTTTTACTAATTCTTATTAAGATTCGAAAAAATCTACACCTGTATCATTTTAATAATATCCACTAGATTGGTACTGATGAGTCCTTGCGTTAGACATGGTCTTTATGGTTGTTGTCACTTTTCGGTAAAGTATGTTTTTTAACAGTGTGGTCCGAAGTAAACAAGAAGTTATGAATTGAGAAATTTTCATTTCGTAAAACTTAATATTATCATCAATACACCCAATAAACAACCATAAATAGTACGTCTAACGCAAGGTCTCATCAGTACCAATCTATTGGATAGTATAAAAAAGATACAGGTTTTTGTACTATCCACTTTGTCGATTTTTTCGAATCTTAATAAGAATTAGTAAATAAACGTCAATTTTCTTATGAAAACGCAAAATAAATGATAATTCTGCAGGGGTCGAGTTTAAGGACCTCCTGTAGAATTTATTTTTGCAGTTGATGACCTATCCCCTATTTGCGTTTGATCCACGACTTTTTGGCCACTCTGTATACATACATAAAAATCTCTATTTAATCTTTAAAGATATTTACGCAAAGTTTATCAAATAACATAGATAATGCACCAGCCAACGAAGAATCGAAGACTCTTTGCATACAAGGGGTGAAATTAGCGGAATCAGGGAAACTGGACGAAGCTTTGGAGCTTCTTAGCCGAGGAATTAAAGCTGCACCAAACAGAGCTTCGGGGTATAATGACAGAGCACAACTTTTGCGGCTTATGCAGAAAGATGAGGGTAATATTTCATTGTCTGTCTTAAAAAAACATGGAAGACATTTTCACCTAGAAGGAATATAAACTTATTTTACTGGATTGTAATTAATAACTCATATAAGCCATAACACAGATATCTACATTGAAAAGGATATCAGTTAAATTAAATTATTTTAATGGATTTATTTTTACTTATAATATATATAGATAAAGTATTCGATTCTCTCTGACATAGTTATATCATAAACAAATATTAATATTAATAGGCAATATTCATTTTTGTATCCTTGATTACTTACATCATTATAACGTTGAAAAAAATGTACACAGTTTTGTAAATATTCAAATTATTTCAATGTTTTATATTTTATTTGCACATCTTATGGAATAAAATAAAATTTGGGCAATTCAGACACCGCCATTTTGCGCGGGCTTTTGTGTACGTCAAGTGTTTGTCTACTACTGGCGCATCAGTTATTTCATATATATTTTCAAGTTTAATCGCCATGCACGGAATACCTTCTTTCCTACCTTACCTCTAAGTTGCGAAGTGCAAGATCACTTAGATAATATTATATAATGTATGAAGTGCCTTTTATTCCAAAAGTGCGCAAGTATAAAACAGTTACAGATTAAGAGCCTCCTATAAAACTTCTTCAATAATAAATAAGCATTCGTTTACTCTATTTCTTACATAACTTAGAATATATATATCCTATATTCTTAACCTAATTGGAAGCCAAATAGCACACGACCCAGACAGGCATCTTTCGATGAAGCCTTTTTTACCTTTGGATTTTGGCGAGTCTCTTACTTTATTAGGATATAAAATTTATAAAGAATTGTTAACTGTAATAGGATAATTAGAATAAATTATCGCCAATTTCATGTTTTTGAACAATAGATATTCTGCTTAGTGTAATAGTAAAAAAAATGCTCTACCTATCTAAGATAAAAAACAAAAGTTCAGTGAACCTTGGTCCTAAAAGCTATACTTACTTATTCCTAAATTAGCTTTTCCCCATTGTGGTTTTTGGAAAATTTTATAATAGAAGAACAAGATCAGTTTTCGTAGGAATGCATTACTAATCTATTTTCTCATAAACACTATTAATTCAGTATGAAAATTGATGAATGTTTCCTATTTTAGAAGCAGCAGCAGACATAAATCAAGCCCTTAAGTTAACTGAAGGCAAGCGTACTCGTTCGCGTGCGCTAGCTTTGTGTCAGAGCGGCCTGATGTTGCGAAAGAATGGATCTGACGATGAAGCACGCGCTGCGTTCACTGAAGCTGCTAAGCTGGGAAGTAGCTTTGCAAGGAAACAGGTATATTTTGTCCATAATAATATAACTAAAATAAACTGCTGATTGAATTTATAAAAGATTTACTTCTTGGGAAAAATGTTTCGACACGTTCAACAATCAGTACCTTATAGATACCGGCAAACATCTTGAACAAATGTCCTTGCCTGCGCAGAAGCGATTTTTAGGTATCACTTCGATCGCGTGATACATCGGTCGGTCGGTGACTGCAGATTGAAAAACTGATCGCAAACTTTCCCCCACTCACTTGTTTGATGTTCAAGATGTTTGCCGGTATCTATACATTAAAACTTTTTTTTGTATTATTATACTATTGCCAAATGATTTAAGCGTACGGCACCCAATCAGGTCGTGCGTTGAACAGAGGCCGTGTCCCAACAGATTATTCTATGTGGGCTACTTCACGAACCTTAATTGAACTTGAATAAAATCGGCATCAGATATATGCTATCCGAGGCCAAGGCTTTTGGGTAAACCCATAAAGGGCCAGAGGATTATCATTAATAAAAATAATAAAAACTAGAATTTGACAAAATTTTAAAAATGTACTTTTTCAGGTGGTGGAATTAAATCCTTACGCTGCCCTGTGTAATCAAATGCTCAGCCAAGTTATGAAAGGAGAGAATATAAAATTATGAGCAAGAAATTGTACTGGCAACATTTTGTGAATTATTTTAAGATATACCTAAAATAATTTTGGAAATAAAAGACACATATCTAATGGATTAGAAATTTAATTTAAATTATTGAGTACAATTCACAGTCACAGTCAAGAAGATTCCACAAACATTTCTGAAGACATCCAATGATCGATCCTGAGATACAACAAGCGATTGAATTCACTTTCGTATGCGTACGGACGAACGAACCGTTATTAAAATGACAATTTCATGAAAATGACGAATTTAATACTACAAATCCAATACTACGCTAATAATATCAATTATTAGAATAAAATATTTATACGCAGAATTCTCATTTGAAATGTAACCAATAGTAAGCTCGAGACGACGTTATTGGTCGAAAATAGAAAATCCTGCGCATTCACAAATCCAAGTGTACAAACGCTACAAGCGGTACTAAGTTAATCAATTGGAACTATGCAACCAAGAAAAAGTTTTGCAAGACAATACAAATAATAGTTTAAACCGTTTCCTTTTTTCAGAATCTAAGTTTTAACCGTTAGTTTGAAGTAAAAATAATTATCTTAAATTAGAATAACTTTTTGAAAAAAATAGCATACAATTTATTATTACTTTTTCATACCAATCATGTTTATTAAGATAAAAATAAAAAAGTACGATAAATTATTGCAGAGTAAAAATAATCGTAAAAAAACTGAATTGACGATTGAAAATTGAATTGAAAAAACGTTGACGATTTGCACAACGTTTTCTTGTTTACAAAGAACGATATCACAGAGTAACAAAGCGTAACAGATGGAAAGATGTGGGCAGGCACAAGAGTTTCATAAAAATATATAATATTGTCGGAAACATGGTCAAAAGAGTCCTAGATAGGAACACTAATCTAGTGCCAGGTGGCTTCAAAATTTGCTGAACTGTTAGCTATCTTCAATAAGGAAATTTGACCTATTAAATATTTGATTTATTTTCTGTGGTAATAGTTCATTTTGATGTAATTTAAAATACGTAACAGTCGACAAAATTTGAAATCACCTACTAAGTTTTACAAATTTAACCCAAGGTGCAACAATGGTAATAATTATCAAAAAGGTGATAATAATTTGTTAAATGCTACCAGTGTTTTAAAAATTGTGAATGTTCTGTTAATCACTTTTTACTGCTATTTTTCTGGATCCAGGCGTGATTGATGGCAAATTCAAATACACTTTTTTGAAAATATTTACGTTATTCTATTCTTTGTATTTTACACTGGCAACACTGAACATTTAAAAATGCAACATTAGCGATACGATAATACTAATTTTTGGGAAAACGTTACACTTTTGGCACAGGCGACGTGATACATAAAATACGACGCCTTAAAATTTAAAATGTATATATAAATCGAGATAAAATGTATACCTAAAATCCTGTATCATCTACGGGCTTAATTTAATAAGGTGATATTTAGGCCTATTTCCCTATGAAGGTTATAAAAAATACTGGAAAATTTGACAAGCATCGAATGGTAACTTATCTTTAAATATTGATAATACATAATTAAAAATATATAACTTATATTCTTATTGAACACATGACCCAATTTTAAATAAAGTTCACGTTGGAAAATAATATAATTGAATCTGACGAAAATAACACATACTCTTGGTATATTGTATTTTGGATATTTTAGCTAAAATGCAAGATGATAAAACCTTGTGCTTATATACAAGTGAGATCTTATATATAATATTTCACTTCTTAAGAGAGGAATAATCTCAAAATACAATGCTTTGTGGGAAGAATCAATACTCAGCAGCACAATACTAGTTTTTAATGGCTTTGATAATATCCACTATAAATATATTATATCATAATGATTTGTCAAGAGTTTTCATTTATATACGAACCGTAGGACGAACAATAGTAAGAACATAAGCACTAGAATACCATTTGGAAATAAACGGAATCAGGAATAAGTCTATAAAACTATATTTGAAAAATCGACGCTATCAAATCGTAGAAATCTGACATTATTTATTGACGAAGACGAAACAATTGTAAAGTTCGTGCGAAGGCCTCAGTGCCGAGAGAGCTGCTCACTATTTGGAAAACATGGATATTTAGTATTACATATTCGATATCTATATTTTTAAGCAAAGACAATCTAAAGTTTTGTATCTGAGTATTTGATAGGAACTAATATTGTATATGTTGATATATTAATTATACTCTACGCAAAGTTATATTATTTAGAAAAAGGTCAAGATTAGTAGAACAGTACAAGCTTGTAATGATTCAAATATCTATCAATTTTTAAGCCATTCATGATCAGGTAAACTCTTCTCTTAATAATCTTTGATCTTATCTTCTAGACGCAATTTTCTGAGGTTTAAAACACAGAGCAATAAGTAAGGTATTTTCTGCCATTGAAATAGTATTTTGCAGAAATGTTTAATGAAGGCGAGTCTAAATATCGAAAACACGACTTGAGGTGCGATTTTTTTTAACTTTTCTAAAGTAATTTGTATTGACACTCTGGTATTTAAAGTGCGTTTTTTTAAATATTTTTAGTGATGTTTGGGGAAACGCTTTGCGTCTACTTGTGACTCATTTTCTTACTTTCTTTTATTACTATATTACAAACAAAGCAAATCATGTTGTTATTACTATACTACTGAACTATCTCTTTTCAACACAGCGCAAACAAAATGACAGAAAGAGACGAATTAATATCGGTGATAAATAGAAAAAATTAAGTTTTATAAAAAAATGAATGTATATAAAATAGTAATTTATTTTTAAGAATTTACTGAATAATTTGGCTTTTGCTATTTTTTTATCGGTGTTAAATTGGAGCTAAAATTAGAGTTTCAGTGTATGATAAAATTGTATAATATATATATTTAGTAAGAAAATGAATCGCAGAGTTTAGATCTACGACGAAAAACTTAATACAAATCACGAAGCCATTTTAAAGAATATTTTCTAGGTTCCTTAAATCTACGTACTAAATCTTCTAGAAGGCCAAATTGTAAATATTTAACTAACAGAGAACCGTTGTTTAAAAAATCAACGTTGAAAATTGATTAAAAACTCAAAATACTAATGAAGACAAACAATGATGACAATTAAAATTATCATCTGTTAGTAAAATATGCAAACCGCATATCCTTTTAGAAGACTTAAAAGTATTAACGCATATGTCCAAATACTCAATAGCTATCCAATAAATTTGATCGTCTTTTGTGTATTAGAACATCTGTTTACCTATCTTAGTCATTTATTAATTCAATTTAGAATCGAATGCTTCCCAATTTTAAATTCACATTTATTCTAGCGAGAGTTTTATTTTATTTTTATTTATTTATTATTATTTTAAGTTAGTAAGGCTATTTATTTAACACTACGCGATCATATTATTTACAAATAAAATCTTATAACAAATTAGTCAATAGAATATAATCGCGCAATGGACACACGTACAATTAAATAACAAACGTAAACTTTGAACTTAAATCTAAACAGTCGCGCTGCGATAAATCTCCAAAATACAAAAATAAACTCGAGATTCTCCTAAGAGATATAAATAGGATCTAGCGATATTTTAAACACATAATTTTTTTTACTATTTTTTGCAGAAAAAATACCGTTCATTTTTTATTTCATGCATTTTTTTTCATAAATCAAAATTATATATAGTATATATCCATTTCTTCATAATATTTAGCTGTTTATTATATCGGTATTATTATACAATTTGTAATATTTTTTTGTTCGTATTTATTTTTTGGTAATATTGCAAATAGTCTATAGTTTATAGATGACATCATAGATAAAAAATAAAATATATCTTGCTAATTAGAACGCCAGCATTCAATAAGATTTTATGATAATGCACGTAAAATTTTAATACTTTTCGACAGTAACCGAGGTAGTGTATCTTTACTTAAAATGTGATTATTGTTAAATGCAAAATTTTGGTTTTCAATTGATTTTTATGTTCAGGATTTAATTTATTTTGTAACCACAATGACCGTTATTCGTTTCAGCAAGCAAATTAAAACTATATCGCTAGTCCGTTAGTAAAACAAAAAACAAACTATCCGACACACTGATATGTGAGATTTAAAAATATGGATATGACATGAAATTATCTGAAACCGTAAGACAAGTGGCCCCGAGATGTTAAAGATAAAACACCCTATATAAATCCTATTGAATAATGAAATATTTTATAATAATGAATAATAAATATTTCAATGGCACGTGGGAAAAGAAAGAATGTAAATTAGAGAGCTATATTGCTTTAATTAACAAAATTATTGCCATAATTAAATATTCACCGGCTAAGTCTTCGGGGACTTCAGACCATTGAGGCCGGTGAAACCAAGTCATGTATGTAATACTTGACTAATACCACTCGTTTAAAAATAAATATATGAGCAATCGAAGTACTCGAAAATTGAAGATCGACGTCCAATGTAAATGAGCGAGACAGATATACGATGGATCGCATGAGTGACAGAGAACGACAGTTGGTGATTTCAAGGCCAATACGTCAGTCACGTAAAGAATTTCAAAGCGCGGCATTCACCTGAAATTAAAATTCATTTTTAGTATATGGATGTATACATTTGACACACATATGTCATCTTATGTCTATGAAAAATGTTACTGGTGGTTTCGCGCAATACTAAAAATGTATATACGAATACTTAGGCAGAAATTTTAAATTTAGTGAAATTCATGATTAGACGGAAAATGATATAAAATATTATTTAAGTTAAAACAGGGGAATAGCTTTAAGTGAGGTTATTTGAATAAGGGCAAATGTTTTAATTTACATATTTAACTAAAAGTATTAAAAAAGCATACGTTAAAAACGTATTCGATGACAAACATTCCTATTTAATTATATGGAAATGCTATCTTTGGAATCGTTTTCAGCATATTTTTAGTCATATATATGGAAAATAAATATAATGGATATTGGGGTATCTGTATGACTATACACCATAATATAAGTATGTATACGTACCAGTTCAGACGTGCTGCACGTACTCTGGGTTAAGGAAGGAGAAACCCATAAACTCAGTCTGATCGAGGTTCATCATAAAGAGCTTGTCTGTTGGCGTCAGCTCCGTCTTTTCGGCCGTGAATTGCTTGTCGAAGTTAGACACGTCCTTACGATGTTTCTGTAATCAAACAACCGAGTTAGTTTACCTTTAACAGACTGAGAAATCACTGCCCAAATTTTCTAGTAGTTTAGCAACTTGTTTACAACAGACAGAAGGCTCGCCTGATGTTAAGTGACATAATACTTACACTGGCAGAATGCTCGCAAGTACCGGACCTTTTATAAACTGGTACGCCCTAAGTCTAATTAGTTCGGAAACACTTCAGTTAATCTTTATGAGAAATCTTCCATGAAAGATTTCATCGAACAATCCAAAAAAAACTGGTAGCTTACGATCTTAGGCTTGAAAGGTGGCTGCACATCCCTGGCCTCAATCCTGGCCCAGTCGATTCGCCTGAAGAATGGGTGAGTGCGCACATCTTCTTCGCCCCGCATTCCGCAACCCAAACGCTTCTGAGGGATCTTGGTAAGGAAAGATTTGCATGCATCTTTTGCCTCCTGCAAATCGCGTAAATATTTCTTTATTTTGAAGTTGTAAAGAACTATAGGAATTTGGTTAGTGACTCGATATACAAGAAGACAACTAGTATTGTCTTTTGTTAACATAGCTTTAACTCATTAAGAAAAACACTTTTTGAACGGATTGAAGCTATGTATTATTATTTAAAACTTATAATTATTTACATGATTTTAATTTTTTCCGACGTTTCGCGTGCTTTTCAGCGTGCGTGGTCACGGTGACTGAAAACAAAAGGTGCTGAATATCAAAAGTATCACAGCTGTAGAGAAAGTTGTGTTATCTGTATTTATTGCCCCGAAGTTGATATCGACTAAAAGATGACGGGTTTTTGCAAAAATGACAAGCAATCCGTGAAAATAGAAAACACCGTGAGTCAACACCTTTTGTCTTCAGTCACCGTGACCACGCACGATGAAAAGCACGCGAAACGTCGGAATTTTTTTAAAATTATGTAACTAATTATAAGTTTTTAATAATAATACATAGCTTCCATCCGTTCAAAAAGTGTTTTTCTTAAGAAGACAACTAGTCTGTGCAGAATTTAAGGGTTTTTGAGGTCGGAGCAGCGCTGAATTACTGTTTTTTTCATGTTTACAGCACTCGAACGTTATTATACGTAGTCAGACAGACTACACTTATTATGAATAAATAAAGAGTATATAACTTGTGAATAACTGACGCGTAGCAAGTAAGAATTATATTAGTTCGCATTCCACACAAGCTTTGTCTAGATTGTGATTTACCAAACGGAACGACTGATCGTGTCGCGTTTCTGTCATTGGCTTTATGACAATCAAACGTAGGGCAGCTTCGTTTCCACTTTGACGAACAGATGTTTTATACTTCAAACATATTAGATAATAGTACTACTTGTCAGACATTGGGTGAATATTAAATTATAATTATCGTTCTATTAATGTTTAGTATAAAATCAAAAAGAACAAAATAAACTATCGATATTTAAGAGTAATAATTTTTCAGTTCTCATCTGCTATTACTTTATGATATTAATAATAAAACAGGTTCCACAACTTTTAATGATAACTAATTTACTTTTTTCAACGATTATGTTCGTTATAATTTTTACTTAGATGTTATGTGTTGTACATATTACTACTACTACTATATGCTATAAATATCGACAAAACTTCCATCAATTTTACCTTGCTCAAAGTCTTCGGATAGGACACACTATTATCAGTGATAGCCGCGAACAGTTCCTCTTCATCCTCACCATCGAATGGAGGTTGTCCCACCAGCATCTCGTACAACAGGACACCATACGCCCACCAATCCACCGACTTTCCATACGGCTGGTATAAAATGATCTCTGGTGCTATATAATCCGGAGTACCACAGAAGGTCTTGGTAGTTT
This sequence comes from Pieris brassicae, assembly GCF_905147105.1. Taxonomy (NCBI): domain Eukaryota; kingdom Metazoa; phylum Arthropoda; class Insecta; order Lepidoptera; family Pieridae; genus Pieris; species Pieris brassicae. The sequence goes on from NC_059669.1 coordinate 6,260,723, forward strand.
TGTCACCAGTGATGCCCTCTTTGCACATACCGAAATCGGCGATTTTAATATGACCGTCCTGATCGAGCAGGACATTGTCAAGTTTCAGATCCCGGTATATTATCCCACGGGAGTGGAGGAAGAAGAGACCAATTGCGATTTCCGCCGCGTAGAAGCTGAAATAAGTTGTCTGGTTATTTAACAATATCTACTAAACCCTTACATAGTTCAGTACGCGAATGAGATAAAAAAGCTGCACCGTTACAAATCTACTAAAAAAATAAACTAGATATATAATACTAGATAATTAAGACTTTTACTTAAGCGAGAACGTTATCAAAAGAAATACTTAATCAGAAGAAAGTTCATTTATTTTTTTTAATGGGAAGATCCTTCTACGCCACCACACTTTTTCGGTATATGGCATACCCGATTCACTTAATATATTTTACTTTACCAAAGAAGACAGAAAGAAAGGGATTACAATTTTCGAGTATTGTGTATAATAAATACAATAAAAATATACATACAATTTTTTTTTATATAATAGGGGGCAAACGGGCAGGAGGCTCACCTGATGTTAAGTGACACCTTCAATGCCAGAGGGCTCGCGAGTGCGTTGCCGGCCTTTTAAGAATTGGTACGCTTTTTTCTTGAAGGACCCTAAGTCGAATTGGTTCGGAAATACTTCAGTGGGCAGCAGGTTCCACATAGCGGTGGTGCGCGGCAAAAATTGCCTTGGAATATACCCAGTCGTGGAACGTTGGACGTCGAGGTAATACGGGTGGAATTTTGTATTCTGCCTCGACGTCCGGTGGTGAAACTCAGTTGCAGGTATTAATCCGAACAACTCCTCTGAACACTCTTCATGGTAAATGCGGTAGAAGACACAGAGTGACCCCACATCTCTACGCAACACCAAAGGATCGAGCCGCTCGGATAGGGATTGGTCATCGACGATTCGAACCACTCTTCGTTGGATACGGTCAAGTGGAAGGAGCTGGTACTGGGGAGCCCCCGCCCAGAGGTGAGAACAGTATTCCATGTGGGAATTATTTCATTCTGTATTTGCTAACAGCGTATAAGATTGATTGATTTGATGTTAAGACAGATGAAAATTAAGACTTACACAGCAACGGGTTCCTTAAACTTCCCGCACTGTTGTATCTGGAACATGAGATCCCCACCGTTCACGTACTCCATCACAAAGTATAGACGATCCTGAAAATGTATGATTAGCTATTGTATAACTAAACACCAAAATTATACGTTCAAGCTAAACAGTACAGGTACAGTTAAAATGTAATAGGATTGCTGAGGAGCTAATAAAATAATTCCAAATAACCTCCAATTATCTTTATAAATAAATGTTAATACTAACTAGATTTTATTATAAAAGAAAAGCTTGGCACGTACAACACACTCATTTCAAAACGTACCCCAAATTTTTTAATTAAAATAAACCAAATTTTAATATTAACATTTATTATTACGTGTCCGATAAAAACACCACGTTCTTCATATGTTATAGTTTTTTCTCACCATAGTCTGGAAGCAGGAGTGAAGTTGCACGAGGAAAGGAGGCTTACTGCTGAGCGCCAGTACTCTCTTCTCCACCATTGTACACTCTACATCATCATCTTGTATTATTATGTCTTTCTTCAGGATCTTGATGGCGTACAACTCGTCGGTACCTCGCCGTTCTGCTAACATGACCTGGAAGAGGTTTCATGATAAATTTATTATTCGTTCTTAACACAGAAGTCATTAAAACCAAAACGAATTCTGCTCAAGAACTAAACTATTAATTTTTACCTTTGAGCGATTTTTATTCGTATAAAAAAATAAATGACTAACAATGAATAATTCATGAATACAAACAGTCTTAACAAAATTAGTTATAGTCGACGCATTTTAAACAAGAGTCGTCGGGCAATAAATGTCACTGACAGTAGGAATGTGCACGTAATGCAACCCGTTATCAATTAGAAGTTTTTGATGAACTAAGAAACATCTATAGAAAAGATAAAAACGGCCCGTTTTAGGGCCACATTGTTATCTATACAGTTTTTCTATGATTACGTCGAAACAAACATTTTGTGTTACGATAAAAACTTTTATTTTCAGATAGCGAAAATTTTTTTTTACATAATTTAGCATATCGATCGTACCTATTTCGTTATCGATATGCACCTTTACAATTCTTACGCACATCACTACACCTCTCCATAAGACCTGTAAGTGCGAGCGAGACAGACAGATAAGTATTATTTAAGACCCGAAGCCCCAATTCATAATGCGTCGACTATAGCGAAAGTCGTTCACCTTTCCAAAGGAACCTTTTCCAAGAACCATGATAAAGTTGAAATCTGTCGCTCTGATGACATCAGCGGCCGCCATATTATGAGGAACCTCACGATCAGGTGGGGGCGGAGGTCTACGTTGGCCGACATTTGTAGCTTTCATTTGGTTCTTGAGTTGGGCTAAGTCAGCTCCCTCTTCGGGTACGGGAACATTGTAGTAGTCTCCTTCTTCTTGTGTAAGAAGCTTGAACCACCCATCAGCAGGAGCTTTCATCAACTCAGAGATACCGAAGGAAAGAGAGCCCATGAAGTCGTTACGGGAGGTACGATCCCAATCCCATATCTGAAAGAGTTTGAATTGCGATATAATAAAACATTTAGGAACAAAGTGTTTCATGTTATATGTCGGTACTACACAATAAATATAATTAGTAACTGCTTTATTTCTCAGCTTTGAAGCTAATATATATAATCTTGCCTCGAGTAGAAGTCTTCGATCCTTATCTTCAGGTTTCAGATCGAAGGTAAGTGTTTCATTCCACTCCGGGTTCAAGCAGCTGCGGATTGTCTTGGTTTTTTTCTTGACATTGTCAGAGTCAGGAATCAGTTTGAGCTTCACGTAGGGGTCTGATAGACCGTTGGGATCCATCGGTATCAGATTCCGGCCTTGCTTCACTGTGAAAATCGCAAACATTATTTTTTCTTTTTCAAAAGAAAGCTGAAATTTAATTTATGACCAAGACTATTTTTCGCACTTGGGGCTTTTTCAAACATTACGTAAGCAGATTTATGCCTCCTCCCCCTCCTCTTATCGGCAAAAGTAAGCAAAACATTCAAAAAGAATACTACATTTAATTTTATGTAGGAATCCTCAAAAATACATTTTTTTCAAGCATATACAATATGTGGGTAATATGTGTTAATAATTACTGTTGACGTAATCACCAAATAAGAAAATCAAAGAAAACCCCTCCCCCACTCCCCTATAGTGCTTACGTAATACATAAAAGGCCCCCTTGTTACCGCGTACTCCGGAGTCACACACTACACTCAATCAAAGAAAAACTCAGTACTTGACGCGAATATCTTTTTCAAACCGCTGATTATTTGCGTTAATATAAATCCAAACAAATAATACATATATATTTTATAACATTTAGGTTCTAGGTTCAATTCGATTGAAACAAAGAGACGAGGTTACTATATTGTACGTACCGACGACGGTAAGCTTGTTCCCAACGCAGGAGACGGTGAGTTGTATGCGCCCGCGTCGCTCGGTGTGATCGCAACCACACAGGTTGGGCACCGACTCCTCGCAACGTTTGTGTACGTTCATGTCGCATGCTGAATATATTCAAATATAACATAGTACATAAATATTTTGATTAATCAACTATGGATTTATTATAATCAAGGTATTATATAAGTAACATGTGGATTAATATAATAAAATCTTACTTATATTAACAATAATATAATATAAAAGTGCTACAAAAAGAATCTCTAATGAAAATAAATATCTATTAAAGAAAGTTGCAGTCACTTAATCAAGCTTATCTAAAGCGATACTTTGGGACAATTCCTTTTTTATAGTTAGGTAAAAAAATTAGTTTTTAATTATAACCTGAAAACTTGTATTATCAATCAGCTAAGTTATATAAAGCGTTATATATAGCTTGAGTAGTGTTAGGTTTTGCATATGAAGCTAACGACATGATCATGCATATTACATATATATATATATATATATATATATATATATATATATATATATAAATAATTAATTAATCATATAATAAATAAACAGTGGAACAAATAGAATGTGCTTCCGAATGTTGTTATAAACTTAGGATAGAAAGTCTTTTTTTCTAGAATATTCGTAACGTTTCTAAACTGTTCACATTTACAATGTCTATAGGTGCGGACAAGTTATATAAAGTGATTAAATAGATAGACAAAGCGAAACAAAGGAAATTGACGAGCAAGATAAATACTAATAAATTAAAATTGAATGAAGCAAGAAATATGAAACAAAATAAATTGAATTTAATTTATCCGACGTAACGACTCCCAATGTTTCAGAGGGATCCAATTTCGAAATAAAACCGGATTAGCGTTATCGTTCATTATTCATTTCTTCAAATTCGTGCAAAGGAAATTTAATAAATATTTCGTAACAATTCACATGTTTCAAAAACCCTGGTTGATCCGATAAGGATTCTTAACTTAAAATTTTAGTCTTAAATTAATAGAAACTAAATTAGCCTTAATACACAACTTTTATCTAGCAATGAAGTCTCTTTTTAGCACAGCGCAAACATTGACAATAAGGGTGACTTATCATGAGTGAAAGGTAAGTGCTAATTTTTTAATATATTAAATCACTGATTTGTATTTAAGAGGGTTAAAGCGTGACAGAAATAATAACAGCAGCTCAGCATGTCAGTATCAGGTATTCTTGATTTTATTCACTAATTATCATTGGTCATTTACATATGACATGAGGAAATACATAGTCCTCTAAGCTAACTTTAATGGGTCGCCCAGGGTTTTCCGACCAATTGTATTGTAATTCAGCTAATTTAGATAATCACAGACAGCTAAACATCAATTTGACAATTCTTTAAAGATGCTTCGGAAACTAATTCCCGGGAGGGTCTAAATATACCTCCACACTTATATCCCTGATGCGCAAGACCGAGTATCGAGCCACAGTGGTCGCAAAACGTTGGAGCTAAAAATGTCCAATTGTTCCATTTGTGTGGTGCAGCCTTTAAAACAATAGTGAAGAAATAGAAAAAGCAGATTAAAAACTACAGAAATGCCACCAAGCAGAGTTAGAGGCATATTGCACTATAGGATTTGGTACATCATTATTTATATCTTGGAATCAAAAGTACCACATATTCCTCGTTGAATACCAAAACCGGATAGTTTAATATGCCTAAAGATAGCAAAAAATTAAGAAAAAGCCTTATGACTGGAGAAAATGACGCCATCAAGCAGTAAGGCTAGAGAAAATTAGACCACCACCAAGCTGAAAGCTACAAGCGTTCGTCGACCGTTCTACCTTGACACTTGAGGCCCTGATGGAGCAGGCCGTACAGTAGCGAACCGCAGTGATCGCAGAATGTTGGCGAAGAGTAGGTGTAAGCCTTGAAGTTGTGTCTGGTACGAGTGTCCTATAGTTGCATAAATACAAACTTATTCACGAATGTCTATTTTACGATGTATTGTTATAATAGGTTCTATCTAACCTGTGAATCTTAAGACATAATTTAAACCTCGAACGTCGACACACTTTTATAATTTCAAATTCAATTAATGCGTTGTGATCAGTAAAATTATTTCTTTAAAATGTGCTCACATAAACAAATAAAATACATTTAATATATTAAAAAGCTATTTTAATAAATTTTCTGATCCCAATCATAAAAGTGACAAGACGCTCCATAAAACTCGGTGTACAACATCGGGTTTTTGATGTAAAACCTTTTATGGACCATAAAAGAGGCCTACACTTGATAAAAAATATTATTAACTGATTTCTGTGGAAATGTTCCTGTCTTTAGGCCGTAAAATTGGTCTTTTATAAGTATTACAAAATGACACACTATGCCAAAGTAAGACAGTACATTACTCTAAGTATTATATATAGGACACTAAATAAAACTACACCAAATATAGCTTAAATCAAAGTTACAATTAGGACCCTTATTTACTACCTAATTTAGGACCTAATTTACTTATTAACTATTCAGCAGAACTGACTCACAGGTAAAACAGACTTATGTGATGTAACAGTTAAGTAATTGATTAATTATCTACAAAGAGACTTTTATTCTATATAAATGACATACATAAATCGCGCACACGTCCATTAAGTTAGCTTAATGGTAGATTATTATTTTATAAAAATCTGCAGTAGTAGTGCAGCGTAGTTCTGATATGTGTATGTTTAGTTTGCTGATTTAAGGAAGAGTGGCGAAAGCCTTATGAACGGTTTGCATAAGGCTTTCATCCGCAGAATATAAAAAAAAACATATTAGTTTAGTTAAGATGTATGTTATAATTAAATATAAACTAAACTAATATGATAAATCTTTACTAAATTAAGTAAGTGCTCAATTTGTATAACGACACCGAATTGTTTAAAGCTAAAGTTTGTAAATGGCTACGTTTTAACATTTTGCTTTCGAATTCGCAAATGAATAATAAAAAGCTACTTTTTTTGTTTGACTTTTCCTTTGACCTTTCTAAATAACTTAATATTTTTACAGCTGCTACGGAATTAATTATATACAACAATAATATTATATTTGAGCTACGAGTATTATTTATGGATCTCGTATGGAATAAATGTTCGTATAGTTAGAATAATATAGTTGCAGAACTTTTTGGTACTTACAATAAAATTGATTGAGGCAATAAATTCCTACAATTATTATTTTAATAAATACAGTATTATTTATGCAAATCGATCCTTGAAATTTGTATAAGTATGCTTTAATAAGAAATAAATATTAAGAGTTAATTTTGATGGCCGTCTATCTAATAACCTAAAATCTTTGACAGCGACTTAGTGGTAAAACTACGTGAACCTTTTTTTGTACGGTCTCAGATTCATTATGTAATATATAAACCCTTTATTCTATCAAAAAGATTTTCCAATCCCTACGGCCAAATTTCCGCATTTTCATATTCATACCTTACCCTACTTTCCATACGGTAATTTGGCAATTTCGAAAATAAATCATTTCCAAAAATATTTACCGATCTATATGGATCTTTTTACAGGAAATTTTGTTTTTCATTAAAATGCCTATTCAATTCAGTCACGATAAAATATACAATTAAATTACAGAGTAATAGCTATTTAGCTGTTTGTTTTTTGGTATCCTATTGACTCTGACTGACTATTGAGTATCCGTTATCAAATGTTAGTAAAAACCTGAAAGGACTATTTTTAGATCGTGCGTAAGCGCATAACCAATTCCGTTATTTTATCACCTTCATAGCTCAAAGCACGCTCTGGTTTATTATGGCAAACAGATGCAAAAGTATGCTTCAATAGGATTTTATATTGTTTCGGGTAAATTATGCATAAACAAAATTCTAGTAATCCTGTACCGCGAAGAAAATAACCATAATACCTCATGCATAATATATATGTATTGTTAATTTTAGTTAACGAATGCGATTGTATTGTAAATTTACTATTTAAATTATATGTAATTTTACTCAAATATAATTAAGAAAATCTTATTAGATACAAATTAGGAATCAGGTCTGTAACGTAACTTTGCAAATAAAAATTGTTTCACCTCAATAAACCAGCACATAGATCGCATACTAGATACCGTACTATGAGGCATTAATATTATAATGTAATCAAATCTGTTATATTAGAATGACTCCCAAAAGTTGAATATGATTTAAGCATAAAAATTACAAATAAACCAGATTCTTTATAAACATTAGCAGTATTGGTTATTAACAATTTCAAAGACCGGTAATTTTTGTCTAATGCTAAGAGACGTTTACTTACGTCGGAATCGGCCCCTTTGTCTGCGCCGGGACACGTAAACGTAACATACTCGTGGCATCTTTTGTGGACCACGAAACTGCATACTGGAATGAAAAAAATAGTCTTATGCCAGGTCGACTAGTTTATAGTATAATCTGTTTATTCAAGACTCTTAACTATATTATATATATGCAATAATATTACAATTTAAGGTATTCAGAGTTCAGGCTAAGTCGAATTGCGGCCAAGCTAAGTCTAGGTCTTGACAAAAACACAATAAAATAAATAGTAGTGCGGTATTTACATTTTGAACTAATAATTTTATTAATTAGTGTAGTTAAATTATTGTAGTTTTATTTGTATTTGTTTATTATATCATTCAACGTTATTTGTTTTTAGTGTGAATGTAAACTTGGCATAGACTAAAGTAACAATATAGTAGATCACGTTTGACATCTGTCAGTTTTAGCTCCATAGTGAGGTGACCTTCTTATTACATCGACTAAAGTGAATGAATCAATACGGACTTTAAACATATGTCAATCCAATTCAGTTATGAAAAAGGGCTTATATTTATTTATAAATGAGACTTTTAGTATTTCTGAATATTATTATGAAAGTATGTGATCGATTTTGAAGACGAGAGAGACTGTTCGCGCTAATTTCGTTACTGAATCTCACTCTTATTACTTCCGAAAGAAGACGTTTAAAAACTCACCTTGACACTGAAAGCCTTGTTTTCCAAATCCCCTGTAACAAAGAGAAGATATCGTTTATTTTTAGCGCAAGTAAACCATTTCATATGAATATAAATCTATTTAATACGAATATAGATAATAATAATATAAAATTGTGAAATAATAATAACGAACTTATTAATTCAATTGCATCATTTTATAGCTACTTATCACACTATGATTCGTGTGCATTTAACGCAAAACAAATGATATTATCATCGGCATGTTTGGAAACGCCGGCCTTATCTTAGATTCACCGTCTTCTATGATATAAACATTTATTTCTAAGCAATGCTATAATGAAATGAAATTAAGTATCAGAAAATAAGATTGACGAAAGAGTTAACGAATTATAAGAAAGTAACCTCTAATAACACATGTACGTTCAACATACTGCTGATAAAAGATTTTCAGGAATATTCAAGACGGGTTTATTAAAGTAAGAGGCGCTTTATGGAGATAATATTATAATCGCGGCGTGTGCTGGCACTTAGAGGCAGTTATCGTAAAAATTCTAAGGCCATATTGTTACATAAACGCTGGATTTCTGCAGAGTAACGTTATTACTTTTGTATTTTCTTTATGATTGTTGCTTTAATATTCTGCATATACCTATAGGTAAATTATAAAAAATAACTACTATTACCAGATATGACATTTTGCGCATATACTTGTAAAGAAAAACTCTAAAAAGTATTTTTATCATAAAATAAACTACTTATCGTCGGGTCTTACTTGACACATGTCATATACTAATATACAACGTGGCCATAAAAAAGTACGTAAATGTTAAATAAAAATGTGTTTAATTTAAACTAAGTACTTGTCCACAATAAAACTAAGCAGTGACACGCTTTCGGTCGACATCGCCGGAACAATGAGATGTATGAACAATGTGCGCGATAGTGAATATGTAGGCACTGTTGAGAGATCTAGGTAGACATCAATTTACGTAATAATATATATGTACCACGTAATACTAAAGGGAACGTGTCTAAAATCCTTCTTAAGGGACTTTAATTTATTAATAACCATTGTTACTTACTTACTTGACTGATACTTGACTTAAACCACATTTGAAGCAGGTGTAATCGTCAGCTTTATAATTATGAATAAATAGTTGTAATAAATTCCGTTGAAACATATGTCTATAATATGTCGAATCCGTTTTTGCTTTGTAAAATATACTACGGTTTTAAACTCAAGAGCACAGGTAAATCGGGCCGATAGCATAGACCTATGTATATAGATTAAAATAATATTACCACATATATTTATATAAACCTACAAAATACGCGCATGAATATTCCAGATCGCTTACAAAAACTACTTAAACGTGTCATGTGTCGCATGGTATATTCCATTCACGGTTGACATATAAAATGATGAATAGCTGTTAGCTAAAAGCATTACTTCCACAGCTATATCACAGATAAGTTGGCTGCGTTGACATTGACAGCGAGAAAGACAGTTTCATCTACAAAGTGTGCAAATGTTATCTGTAGAGATTAAGAACGCAATAATACGTCAAAATCTGGACTGGCGGACAACTTTTAATGGAATAATAAACCTTGTTAAATGTAGCCACTGAATCGTACTATAAAACTAGTACTAATAAATCGATATTTAAAGTTTCTCCTGGCTGTTCTAGTGAAAATAGTGGCAGGTCTAAATACATCACAGGTCGGGATGGGTCAACACAACGTGATTATTATTGAACAATGCCTCGTACCGAAGCTTCATGTGACTTCATCTAACGAATTATAAGGAACAAATAAATCTATTCATAATAATGTTTGTGTTTGTATTCTTCAGTGCTTTATATAGATATAGACATAACATTTATTATTAACAAAACAATACACACAAAATAACAATAATAAAAAAATATATATAAGAAAGAACAAAGTACGTTTTAATTGTGTAATGCGTGTGTGCTGTGGTTGTTATTGGCCCTGGCTCAGCCTTATGCTGTGGAGCAGACTGTTCCACAGCGCTGGTCATTCTACCAGAGACCACAGCTACTTTGCGTCTCAGTTGCAAAAAAAGAGAAAGTACGCAATCATATAGAAATAATATACCTTTAAACATTTTATTTATATTAATCTACGAGATTAAATTAAATATAATACTTTAATATTGATTAATTTATTCTTCTATTGGTCAAAGGACGTTCACAGACCTCCGCCATCAAATCATTTGTCGTCTATACCTTGCGATTCATAGTTACCAGGTTTCCTCTTTCCTCGGGAATCTAGGATATCTTTATATATACAATTGTACCGTATACATCTATATATCCACTTGTGATATAGTATTATTGAAATAGTATCAAAAAAAGTATAGTATTATATACTTAGTACAAAAAAATAATATTAGTAAAAGTTAGCAAGTGTAAGTAATGAAGTCTTGTGCAAGAGTATTTATTAAAATAAAATTAAATTAAAAATAATAATAAATAAAATACAATTAAAATAAATATTTTGGGCGGTTTAAAGAAGTGGGATTTTTGTTGTATACCTAGACTTTCTTTATAACTGCGACGTAAGTTTTACTTATATTTCTATGCTTAATGGAAAAGTGTATACATTCTCTCACGAAAACCACTAAAAATTCAATAAGGGTCGAAGGGCTAGAATATTAGCCACCCTCGAAAAGACACGAGGAACCCTTTCGTTGAAATATTCTATGAGTCCCGGGAGCAATCAGAATGTTGAAACGGTTCATTACTTCGACGTATGCGCTAAGTGAAGTACTATTTGTTTTATAAAGATATAGCGATTTGAGTTTTTCGGTTTTGGTTTAAATAGGTATTATCCTTGAAGTGAAGATTTTTAAATTAATTAGGAAAAATAAATCAGCGCTACAATAATGTTCATTTCGAGTACTGCTCTACATAAGAGAAACAAACTCTTAACTATAGTTTAGAATAAAGACTTTAATGCGGCACTCAATCTATCAAAAATATATCTCTATATATATAAAATTCTCGTGTCAGAATGTTCGTTCCCATACCCCTCCGAAACGGCTCGACCGATTCTTATGAAATTTTTATGCATATTCAGTAAGTCTCAGAACTACTATCTATAGTGATATAAAGTGATATAAACCCAAAAAAAATATTTTTTTATTTTTTTATTATACAGCATACAAAAATTGCCTTAATTGTCACCGCTCTAAGATCAACCCCTATTTTTATTATAGTAGATAGGTTATTTTTATTTGACTAAAGAAATGTTTCCTGGAAATAATATACATGACAAAACCACGTTTTCCGGGTCAGCTAGTAATAATAATAAAATCATGCATTTTCAGGTTAATATTTCGTACATTTAGAAATCTTCCCCCGAAAAACTTAGCTTAAGCGTACAGACAATTTTTAGGCTACCATCATAAGATGCAAGAGTCATTGCAAACGGTTAACGCATAACAAATTTCTAAACTAAGAATAATGTGAAAAAGGTGACATAAATTTTCTTCTAAAGAAGTCGTTCGGTAAGCAATAGTAAGGGATCCCTGGCACGGGACCAAATCACTAATAGCTAGAATGTAATTTATAACTTATTTCAATTCCTCGTTACCTGCTCAGCCGCATCTTATGATACTTTGAATAAATCATATTGACATTATTTATGGTTTCCTGTTAACACTGCTTAATTTTCCTATTTAATATATTCCTAGGTCATTATTCTGATCTCGATACTATTTCAATAATACTATATCACAAGTGGATATATAGATGTATACGGTACAATTGTATATATAAAGATATCCTAGATTCCCGAGGAAAGAGGAAACCTGGTAACGATGAATCGCAAGGTATAGACGACAAATGATTTGATGGCGGAGGTCTGTGAACGTCCTTTGACCAATAGAAGAATAAATTAATCAATATTAAAGTATTATATTTAATTTAATCTCGTAGATTAATATAAATAAAATGTTTAAAGGTATATTATTTCTATTTTTCGATAACGCAGTTGAAGAAGTATATTATTAAGTACTGATCAAAACCCTTGCGTTTTTTTATCACCCTGATTTATTAATAAATTATATTTTCTGCAATAGTTGCGTCCGACAACTGTGTTACATATGTCAACTAGGTCCCAATACAGCTTATAAATAATTTATAGATATTTGTTTAATCAATTAGAAAAAAAAAGAAATTTTTGACTTTCTTGTTACTAAAATTTCCCTATCAAGTTTGGGTATGTAGAATTTATATAACCCTGAGCTAAGTGCCTTAATATTTACACGTAGCAACAAATTACCGGATGTCCTATAAACTCGGGTATTGTTTGCTTTGCTAATATAAAATAGTGTAATTTAGTCGACATTATTAACACGCGGTCTTGGCTATAGTCCAATTGTTTCACTATATCAATAATATAATCGGAATTTTATTCTAAACACACCAATATAAAAATATAAGTAAGGTAAATTATTTATTATTATTATTATGTATATAAACACAGAAAAAGAGTTCAAAGAGTGTGCACTAATTACACTTTCCGGAAGCCTATTCCAGTCGGCTACTACTCGGTTCGGGAGTAAGTTCTTTAGGGAATTCGTGTTATTGAGTTTTAAAGAACTATGTGAACCCCTCAAATCTGTATTCTTCTCAATTCCTGGAACATTATAGTGGCCAGTGAGGATTTTATAGGTTTTAATGAGATTTCCTCTTAATCCTATGTATATATATTTTACTTCCAATGTTGTTATTCGCTCCTATGTCAAAGTTAAAGCTTTCGTTATATAAAAAAAAATATTGAAACTACCATACAATGAATGAATGAATTCCGGACTGGAGCATCTCATAAAAAAATAAAAAATTGGTTGAGACTCTGATATTACTGAGTGTCCTTTACCGCGCTGAATCTTGGACTATAGGAATATCTAAAAGGTGGAAATAGATGCTCTGGAAATGTGGTTATGGAGGCAATGTGGAATAAAATTCTCTGAACAGCTGAGAAAACAAACGCGTCCATACTAAGACGGTTACAGGTAAATACTTGTGTTTCGAGGCTTTGTTACTAACAGATCCTGGGTAACATGATCCTGACATGTAACATGTAGAGGTAAAAAATTAGAAAAACTTGTTGTGACTGGCAGATTGGAGGGCAACTTGAGGCCGTTCCCCTACTCGCTGGCCCAATCAACCCCTACGGATCTAACCGTCACTCAGGCGCTGAGTCTTGAGTGCAATTGTGCGGCGACATCAACACAAATTTTAGACATAAAGAGCGAAACAGAAGAAGAAGAAATAAAAATTGTATTTATGTTTACCGTTTTTGTCGGCTTTTATTACAAACAAAGATGAGAGTAAACGAAGCTCTTGATAAGAAACAGTAGTAACAAAAGATAGGCTTGCTTTATAAATTCTATATATAAGCTTTTAACAATATTAAAATTATGCGACGCCAAATATTTCACATTAAAAGATATTTATCCAGAACAAAAGGGGATTTATCGCACAACTCTTGCCAAGATATGTGTGTGAGGCCATTTCGTGGTGTACGTTACAATATAGTGTCGAAAATTATTAGCGGTTTTTAATAGTTGCCTTAGGCATTGAGGATTAACGTTGCAAAAGACAGAAGAGTAGACGCTTAAAAAGGTTTTATCTCAGTTACTTTGTACTCCGCGTGTACAGAAGCCGAAATCTGTTGAAAAGTGTCTGTTTATATACTGTATTATATAATTTAAGTCGTGTTACACATTCATGGCCATAGATTTTTGCTGTCATTTTATTTTTTTACTTATTTCCTATAAGAGTGTTCAAGTTACAGAAACACCTCGTCAATTCCTCATCTGCAATATTACGGTTCCCACATATTTTATATCACCATAGGACCAATGCAAATGCGTGCATGAAACACGTAGAAATGTATAGATAGATACGTCATCGGGTGTCCTATAACATAGTAAAGATATATAAGGCTAAAGTACACACAGATCCGAAGATTTGAACTCAATATCGCCTGCCTGGAGCACTAAGAGATTGAAAGCGGTTCTATTTGTGAAAAATATGGGTTCAGAATAATCATAATGGTATCAACAAATTGGATACTGTCTATTGGATACTGTAATTTGATGCTATTATTCCTAAAATTATGTAAAATATTTATTTAATTACACGTTATTTATACGGTATAAGCTCTAAAGTTTAACACTTTAGGTTTAATTATATTAGTTAAGGTTTAACATATTAGTCATATAATGTTTTGTATTAAGTAATAGTTTAAGTATGTAATTTAAGATTAATTGGCTACGTGACTAACTAAGTCAATTATGTTATATATAATATAACGCGCAGAAGACTCATCTGATGTTAAGATCCGCCGCCGTCAGTGTCCATGACACTTACATTGCCAGATGGCTCACTCTTTTCTTGAAGAAAATCAATTGAATTATAAGCAACGAGGCCGATGTCACACTCAGCCTTTAGACTTTTATGTAAATCAAAGATTAGTAATTAAATCGCATATTAGAGTACACAACTGTTTATTAAATTTACTAAGGATACAGTAATATAGTAACATCCCCATAATACAATGATTATTGAATGGCGATAATGATTTTTAACTTATCTCTGCTTATCATAAATTTTCATATTGATATTGAGAACCAATTAAAAATGTTAACTTAAAAGTATAAAATAATAAAATAAAAGTACATTTATTTCATGCGCAATTCAAGTCATAATATGTATACATAAATAACAATATGTAATTACTGTCTATTAGTCTTAGTCCATAAAAAGCTATATCATACTGTAGTGTACAGCACCAAACAGTTACAGGTTTGTTGCGCAAGGCACTCCTTGGGACTAAGACGTTTGCACGATTTCATCGAATCAAATCAAATCTATTCAATCACATTAGTAAGTATGTACACTTATGGATGTCAATATTTAAAAAAACGAAGACCACACAGACACAGAATGTTTTATATTAGCATTTATGGTTTAATTAATATCCAAGTATTCTAAACTATCAATATTTTTTTTATAGAAAAGTGGGCAAACAGGCAGGAGGCTCACCTGATGTTAAGTGATACCGTCGGCCATGGTCACTCTCAATGCCAGAGGGTCCGCGGGTACAATGTCGGACTTTAAGGAATTGGTACGCTTTTTTCTTGAAGGACCCTAAGTCGAATTGGTTCGGAAATACTTCAGTGGGCAGCTGATTTAAAAACCGCTTAGGTGCGGAACGACGGACGTCGATGTGATATGGGTGGAATTTGCTATTCTGCCTCGACGTCCGATGACGAAACTCAGCTGCAGGTATTAATCCAAACAACTTCTCTGACTCTCACACTCCACAACAACAACTCCTCATGTTTCGCTAGCTCGTTCTATAGAATCAATTAACAAACAATGACAAATCCCTTCATACAATATGTAAGTCACAGTCACTTGACGTTCGCGTAATGAGTTTTACCAAGACGAAACTTTGCTTAAGTACGTAATATCAAGTTGACGCTTGCTTAATTCTGTTTGCTGCAATATACTCTAACATATAAAGATGAATATATTCGGGCTCTCATATAAGTCAACAATCTAATAAAGATAATAAATTGGTAATTTTCTTGTTTTAACTATACGTGGGTAACACTGAAAATGTTTAGAACTGGCCAGTTAGAAACATTGCTAAAGAAAACTTTTTGATTTTCAATTTTAGAACACTTTGGTAACCTAATGTAATATATTGCATTCATTCATGATCCGCGTGAGGGATGTCCTTTAACAGCGACTACTGAAGATAATATCAGCGTACTGTGTGACGCATGATATAAGAAGATAGAAGAAGAGAGTGACCTATCAGCAGCAGACGACTAGAATTATATTGCTACGTATCCGAAACCAAAAGACAATCAGCTCAGTGGGTGTTTCCTTTCGAGGATCGGCCAACTAAGCTAAAGAAAGGAAGAAGTCATGGAAAAAAAAAATCATTGCCTCATTTCGGAAAGGTCATTTCCCGAGAGTTGTGCTAGAAGATGGAAGGACAGTTACTGCAGACTCGTATGTCAATCACTATTTGCCTGTTGTCTTGTCTGGAAAAAAATCGACAGCAGCGCCCTCGAAGGAGGATCCTCCTTCACCACGACAATGCTTCAGCGCACCCCGCAAAACAGAATATTTGATTATGGCAGGTGTCGAGATAATGAGTCATCCGCCATACAGTCCTGACCTGGCGCCCTGCGACTTTCATTTATTCCCTAGAACTAAAGATAAAATTCGAGGTATTCGCTTTACGAGCCCTGAAGATGCGTACGAAAATGCCATAGAAGATGCCCCTAAGGAAGAATGGGACCACTGATTTTTTCAGTGCTTCCATCGAATGCGACGATGTGTAGAGAGGAACGGAGATTACTTCGAAAAACAATAAAAGTATTGGCAACTTTATACATGAAGCCGTTTTTCATTTTCTAAACATTTTCAGTGTTACCTAGGTATAAATATGTATAAAACAATGTATTTAGCAATTGTTCCATGAAAATGAATATGATTTTCCAGAGTGTTTGTTAAAAACATCTCTTAGGCTTTGAAAGACTAATATAACTAGGGAATAGAGCTCTGAAATCTAAATAAAGTACAATCGCAAATAAAAGCGTATAGAACGGTAGGAGCCTTCAATTATCGCCGCTGAGCGCGATTATCCCAGGCATCGTTACGCACTTAGCGCCCGGCTGCGATAGTATCAGAGGTATAGTTGAGTAGAAAAGCTTGTTATAAAGTGTTTGTTAAAAGAACTTTTGTTATAAGATTTAGAGAAGCTCCAGTATAGAGGTTAAGCGTTGGTGTTTTTGTCAAAACGTCATCGAAAAGAGTAATGGAATGATAACTACATATTACTTTCGGTAGATTACATACGTATATTCTATTATACGTAAGTAACGTCATCTACATTACTTACGTATTGTTGAACTCACTCATAGCTTAAATAAATAATGACCCCTCATCCAGTAAAAGAACGATAATAAAAGAAAATTACTACACATTCTCTTTTAATTAGATCAAAACTCAAGTTCACTAATGACCTAAAATAATTAAATACCTCAGCTCTAACGTTCCAGAGGATCATTTACGAGCGAATTCTCTACACAATTGTACTCGTGAATAATCGAGGATATTTTAAAGAATGCTCGCTCAGCTAAGGGCTTAGCACCTAATAAGGTACGTGATAACAGTGCACGGTCATGTACAGTCACGTTCAACTACTATTGAGTTTGCGAATTTATTGGTTAAATCTTTGGAGTAGATTTTAGCATTCTAATAAAATATATACTAAAAAACACATTTTTTAATCAATTAGGTAACTTTAATATAAGCAATTTGTAATGATCAAAATGTCTAAGTCAATATGGTAGATCCTAAACGCCTATTGATTTTCAAGTATAAATATTTAGTATTCACGGCGTTAATCTCGTAAGAGTTTATAAACAGATTCCGCACGGGTGAACCCTTCTTCGCGTCATCCCTGTCCACAACAATTGGGGTCACGTCAAACATCAGTAAACTCGACATCGTATGCAATGACCTATTTCGCTCACATTAGAATTGTATCAATAATTAGACAGCCCGCGGCTCACCTGTTGCGGCGCGCGCACATCGACCGACCGATATGGGTCGGCACCTACGGAGTCGCCTTTTAAATATCCAACAGATGTGTGCCGTCCTCAACAATTTCGACAATTCCCCTAATTCACTTGTACGAGAAACTAAGGAAAAGTCTTTCGAAAGGCCACAGATCAAATTTATCGCAAGACCGATCCAAAAAGAATCATTTTCATTTCCATGACCCTTTAGAGGTATTTTATTTAGAAACTACTTTATTGAAAATATAATCTACCATTGTTATTACGGTTATATATTTTGATTGTAAAAATCAATATCCCTTTTGCGTGCATCCTACTCATGCGTTAGAGCATGTATGAGTCCGATGGTGAATAGCACATATTTAATTTTAAATATATATATGTGAAGTCGAAAAAATTTAACACATTTTATTTTCGTTGTGTTATTCTACGTTGATGTTATAGCGACTAACAGTAGTTGTGAGTAGTATAAATATCAACAGCATAGACAATAGCAGTTGAGGACAATGAACTAGTGTACAGACTTTGCCCCACGGAATAAAGTTTTAAAAACAATACGGTATAGAAAAATGTAAAGAATTTCATATAAAAAGTTCGAACGTTTGTCGCAGGCAGATTCCCTTCTAACAATTTATTAAAGTTTGACATCAAAATCCAACTTCAAAGAGTGATTTCAATGAAAAACTTAGTCTTAGTTTCACGGACTCGAATTAGCGGGTTGAGTGAAAAACTTCCGAAATTTTCGGCATAAAGTCAATTTAAGGCATCTATCTCGTAATTAAGAGAGGCGGATGTAAGAGATTCGTTAATTAATTCTCTGATTCGAAGATAATGTTGAATTATTATAGGTGAAGGTAAATTAATATTCTTAATTAATTTCCTATCATTGTTAGTAATTACATGTCGTAAAAATATGTAATTTAAAATTTACTCATTCCACTTTTTTAGTTAGTATTTAGTATAGATAGTAAGTATGCCTATATGTGAAATTTTATAGGTCTCCTTCAAGAAAATGGAATTTTCATGGTTCTCTGGCCTCAGCTAAGAGTAGAATTAGGACACAGTACCGATAATTTATTTTCTTGGTTCAAATAGTTTAATTCTTTTATAATTTGTATTTTCAATTTTATCGTTGTTTGTATTAACACGGTATATTGTATCTACTTGATTTCGCTGGTCGTGACCACATATTATAGGGACGGCACCGCTTTTTATATTTTTTTTGTATGTATGCCAATTTATATCATGTGTTTGTCCTAATTATGTGATCCTAATAAAACAAAGAAAAAAAAATGAAACTCCTACCCGGTTTGTCTTGTTGTTTAAAAAAATAATATAGTAATGGTTAATAAACCAAACAAGTATCATTACCCAGACATTAACGCGGTGGAAAGCCATTGCGTCACCCAATCTCCGAAGCCGCTATGTTTGTACAAATATGCAACAAATATTTGTATTCCTTGATATGTAGTCTGATTGTATGTGATGTATCGATGCTACGCTCACAATCTAGTTTACGTGTAGTTGAAACCCAGGAAATTGATATGTGTGGAAAATCTTTGAAGAAGTTTCCATTTCCCGCTGAATGTACTACAATGATATTTGTTATTTTAAATATACGCTGCAGTTGCGTTATGATGTTGTCTTATTTTATCATTATTTAAGGAACGATGTTAGGGTATTTTGCGTCGTACGGTAATAGAATATATTACCGTTTAAATCTTACAGATTCATATATTATTTAATTTAGATAAAAACAAATTATTTTTATTCAAACTCACAATAACTTTATTAATATAGGTAAATTTACATTTACTACCAGTTCGCAAGTCAAGGGAATAGAGCGGGCAAGAAGAACTAGCAAGAAACTTTCCGCCACTCTTTTATATCGCTAAGTTTTGAGTCATACAAATTTTTTGAACTGGAGCGAATCAATCCCAAGGATTAGGATCATTGAAATATTCGTCTTTATTAATTAATTCACGTTTAATTATTATTGTTTATGTAGATCTAATGAAAGCAGTTGCCTTGTAATTGTCAACCCAGAGGTCTTGAGTTCAAAACCCTGATGGTAAACCAATAGATCTTTTCTTTTTATACGCGATATAAAATCTTGCGTCGTATCATACAAAAGTATGAAGTTGCAGCGCTACTGGATAATTATAACAATTACGTATTTATTACGTAGGTATATAAAAAATGAACACAATTTTACTTTGATTTGATATGTACTATAAACTCGTGTTTTCTCAAAAATAAACGATATCGAGTTGAACTCTAGCAACCCTTTTAATTAAATTAAAATTTGATGAATTTTACGAATGGTTTTGTTTTTAATTGATTCCGCTCGAACTTTTTAATGAATAATATACACGTGACGTGACATAATAATATAGAGTTTTTTATAATTATAATATTATTAATAGTCATAAAATGCCTAATTCTATCAAAACAAAAAAAATAAATATTTAAAATATCTTAATATAATATTTCGATCATTCGTCTCAATAAAACGATCTCAAACAAAATATCTTTTATCCGCGATACACAAGACAGATATGAGTATGTGAAACCTACTGGCTTTTGGCATAAATTATATTTACTATAACTTGAGTTTGTTATAGGTATTAAATTTTCCTATTACATCGCGAAATATCTAAGTTAAAACAAGATACAAAACGCACACTATCTAGAGAATGAATAAAGCATTCCAAATGAATTCCACAGTATTGTATTGCATCCGTTGCCACTCGGTAACCCATTTAGAGAAGACAAACGGGTGCGGTGGGAAAATCAATTATTTTATCGCCTGTACCTAAGGCATTCAGGGGTGCAGACAATGGTTTAAATATTGAAAATTTCATTTAAGGACTAATACAAAAGACATGGGCTACGGAAAAAGCCAAGCTGAAAATGGAGCAAATCAAATGATATTATGACAATATGATTTTAATTTCATTTTGGCAGGTCTAATAAGTCATAAAGTAAAAAGTTTTGGCCTTACCGCCTTATTGATAAACACTAAAGTAGTTTTATTAATCTTCAATTAAATTTTGTTTATATTATATTGGAATAAAAAACAGTGTACTCAAAACAGCATAGTAAGGACAATAAAGTGTAGTTAGACCCTATTTTGAAAAAAAAAGCTACGTTTTGAAAATAACGCGTCTCTGATAAGTTTTTACGTTTCGTTAAGCGTTCCTTCTACAGCACAATACCCTGAAAAGAGGAATCAATGCAAGACCAGCAGGTCTCCCAATTTCAGATCTTTTTTTTAAATTCTATGAATTATTATTCAATTGCCTTTTTAACTTGCTCATTAGACTGCTAATTTCAGCCTTATATTTTAAAAACTGAGACATCTGATATTTTGACATCTTTTAGTAAATGTTTCAAACCAATAGTAACACATGTGTCACAATCGCGCATTTAAAAATTCGTTGAAATGGTTATCTGTACAAATGAACTTTTTCCGTATCACTGCAAAATGTGGATGTCAATCTTTTTTATGATTATGAAACTATACTGCCGGCATTAGTCTTGATAAAGAAACATGGTAAAGTATGACATTATATATACATTAAGCTAGAAATGTCGAGTCAAAATGTGAACAGCATGAATCCGTAGCTTATGTTAGCTTTACTCTTGACTCAGACACTAGAAGACTTCACATATTCCACGCTGGCTACATTATAGGGTTAGTTAGTATTGGGTATTAATAAACATTAAATTTATACCTTTTAACATGGCTTATATTATAGAAAGTAAGATTAATAAATTGCGTCAGAAGTTTATGAATCTTACTCTTAACTGTTGTTAAAATTGAGTTGAAATTATTAATAACAAAAATTGTACTTTAATTTTAAATTGACTAAGGTATTTAACGATAATTGTGGTGGCTCGTAACTCTTTTTTCGTCATTACGACTAATTAAGCTAAATATATAACCAAATATGGAATATATAATACATTCAAAAAGGTTCATTATTTTTAATCAACATTACGGATACTATCCAACACCACCGCATCTCAGAGGTTCTAGGTTCTCAGTTTCTTTCCCTACCGATGTTTTAGTAAAACAGTCACAGTCATAGTGTGGAACAACTCGTACGATAAAGCACATTGTCCAGCAGGTATGAGACCTTAGAGCTTAGGAAAGAGGCTTTAGTCCAACCACTTCTATAGCCCACTTGTAGAACCTCTATAGGAATACGACGACCACCCTAGAGATCTTTCAAAAGGTAAACTATTTAAAAATCAATACAGCCTTAACACATACTCAGTGACAGCCCTATTCTGTAAAGCCTTTTTAACTTGTAATTATATTACTATTACTTCGGGTAAGGATCGTTTACTTGCGGGAGGATGTTATGCAAATTACTGAAAGCGAAGTTTCGAATTGAGGAAACATTTTTATTGTCATTATGCTATATGAGGTTTACATGTAAATTTTCGAATAATACAGATTTCATTGGATCCGCATACAAAGATTCTTAAGCTATTCAAAATAGAGTAATTCTACCTTGTTATTTTTTTGCAATATACTCCCCTGCCATTGTGTCCAGGGACTTTTTTCCATCTCTTATATTTTTACTAAGATACATAAATTAACTATACTCATTTGTGTGACGCGTCTCGCGAGATACGCCTGACGGCTACATCGGTAATATTATTATTTACATTTAATGCGAGCCGGGGCGCAATTGCTTGCGAGTTTCGTTCTTTATTTTTGTTTGCCTCCTTCAGATAATTTACAATTTTGTCGCAAACCGTTCCAGGCACGGTATGTGCTTTGTTTACATGTTCTGCAAGCCGAGTCGGTCTACTGTCATGTTTGTTGTTCCAGGTCATGCCGGTCATGAACGGTGCGAATAAAGGGTAATGTATGCATTTTTCCTATTACTTAAGGAGTAATAAATGTCCCAGTTTAATCACTGAAAGTATCTAGATTAAATCAACAATATCGTGAAGCATCCAGAGAATAGATTTTTATATAAAATCATGCTAAGTAAGGCCTAATGACAACAACCTCTCCTCGACGTAATTCAAACGATTTAAATTTTGACAATGAATTTTACGAGGCTTACTATAATATTTAGGAAGCTCATGTGCGCATAGAGCACGCTCGCTAAAACCGATAAGAGATTTTCACTCAGCTTTTGAGTAATCTTCTCAAGCCCTATTCAATGGAACTGCAAGTATGTGAATAAATTGCTATTGCTACAAATTTGTATGTGTTCTTATAGATATTAATATATATCACATGCGTTTTCCATGGGCATATATAGAATATAACATTTTAATTCATTGAATAAAGATCTCGTATAAAGTTTCAACGTAGTGATTACAGTTTAGTTGAAGTTCTACTATACGAATTATAAATAATAATATTACTCGATACTAATATTATATATAATAGACAGGCACAGATAATTTTTTTATTAAAAAGTTTGAATGAAGATTGTTAAAAAGCCCGAAGGGACGCACAGATGAAAGTTTGGAAGTGGGCTTTATTTTTGTTTTAAAAAATTCTTCTTTTAATTAATTAATTCGTACAATAATATTGCCAAATCGTGTATCTTTATATATTAAAATTATATTTCTAACACGTTTTATAATTATTCCAAGTTCTCGTCTACGCGTCCAGTTTTTGGAAATTCCTGTTTTTACATTAAATTTATATGAAATAAACCCTACTAACAATAGTCGGGCCTGTAAAATGTCATTCGTAAATTAAACTTTTGGTAACAAAAGCTAAAAATTGTCGCCCTCGTTGAAATATGGCTTCAGCCTTGACCGCATAAGAACCTAACGCTACAATTTACGTGATGTAAGAGCATTACAAATTATTTAATGGACCGAACACGATAAAAATGTAACAAAATCAGGAATAGAATATTTAGCCGAAATAAAGATATTCAATGAGATAAAGGTCCAAAAAAAAAATCTCCAATGTCTTGGACTTATATATACTTTACATCCTTACAGAGCATTTAATTAAATAGGTATGAATCTTCTATTATTTACATGACATAGTAACTTGGCATTTATACCCGTTATATACATTTTATAAATATTAGTAAAAAATACCGACGGCTTTGGATAGATTTTAAGCTTCAAAAAACTCCAAAGACTATTAAGCTTTCCATTAAACTATGATGACAATAATTACTAAAATGGGAGTTATGGAAATCGGTTAAAATTAAGAACAATCTTATTACGCTTACATAGAACCGATTGAATATGAGAATAAGAATTAATAGACAAATTACATGTGCGTCAAATATCAACCCACGTCACGCGTCCTACGGGATTCAGGAACAATCAGTCATTAGCCAGCGAATATTCATGAGATTACTATATAAGCCGAGATGTTCTCCATCTTACTACATTCACCGAACTGTCTCCGCAAGCATCATGAAGTACCAGGCCGTCCTTATCTTTGCTCTCGTCTTATGCAGCGGTCAAGGGGAAGGCCGAATGTTGTGCGGAGGAAGACTATCCGAAATCGTAGCGTATTTATGCGCAAACCCGTCAACGAGTAGAGAAGATTTCGCCAGTAAGTTCTTTGAAGTTTTATTCGTAAACTTTCTTTAGTGAGACTATAAAACTTTTTTTAATGATAACTTCTGTCTCGACTTTAATCTTTGAGTATTAATGTGCTAGAAACATAGTTAATTACATTGTTTTCAGGTTTTCAAATGAAACGATCCGAGAACTCCTACAACTCAATAAACAATGCTGTCGACTGGCCCTGGATCCCTCAAAATGAAGCTAAAGGGATTAGGAACAAACGTAGAATCATCGAAGAGTGTTGTAAAAAGTCCTGTACTGTTGACGAACTCATGGAATATTGTTAAAATATACATTTTTAATCGATGTTATGAACGGGTTCCTTGGTGTGTTAATAAAATCTAGTCATAAATAAGTACAACAAAAATTTTAAGCTTTTATTTCTAATAACAAACACATCTTGTTGATCCATATTTAGCTTTCCGATTTCAAGGCGTATAAAAACCAAACGATTAATCATTAAAAGTGATTTAGCGACCAATACACGCACACATTAAGCACCAACACTAAATAAAGCAATTGACAAACAAACCGGGCGCTGAGAGCAATCACATCAATTTGCTGGGGGCTGGTTTTTTGCTCGATTCGCGTCAACCTACATACCACCTCGGTGACAGGTATTGCTGGCATGCAGCGAAAATCGTTTTATAAATTTGGACTTATTGTGGTATTTATTAGGCTTAAAGTAACACGATCTACTTATCGAACAATAAACGAAGATGTTCTATTTACCAACGAGATGTAGAATTCGGAACTAAAAGTAAACGTTCAGGTATCAAGGAAAAATTCATTCAGGCCTCTGACGTTAGTAATAAATATATAATAAAAGATAACTTAGTTTTCACTTAATTTTACCGTAATATTATAAATGTGCTAACAGATTATTTATTATAAATAAATGTATATTTATGTGTAGGCAACGTATGTTTCAGTTTAGAAAATTTATTCGTAAATACCGCAATTCTTTTTTAACCTAGTTTTGAAAGATTTTATTAAATTCAATTGGTATGTCGTCTCCATACTACAATACATATAATCATTAGTATAGTTTGGTATTTCTTCTGTTTTTACATATATTGAAAACAATCAGGCTTTCAATTCCCAGTTCTATTTCCGAAGCGGAAATGTAGTAATGTAACAATCAATATAGGGTAGCGGAATTCATACATTGGATTGTAGGTTGAGTCAAGATATTATTACTCTTATGGCAATATACTATTTAATATCGAGTAAAACGCACATAAAAAGTTTGAATGAAGATTGTTAAAAAGCCCGAAGGGACGCACAAATGAAAGTTAGGAAGTGGGCATTATTTTTGTTTTGCAATATACACTTATTCATAGGTCCCATGTCTTTATAAGTATGTAATGTTCGTCGTATATGTATAGTATATGTGGAATATGTTTTGGCTATAGTTATGGTTATCCAATAAATTATTTTAGGCAACTACAAAATTTGTTATAAGTTCAGTATTGAATTTTTGTAATAAAAGTAGAGAGTTAGAGTTAGATATTTCTTCAAGTTCAAGTCGAGTTAACTATTAAGTTTTCCGTGTTTGCTTACGTACGTATAAACGCGCGTAATAAGAAGTGTGTATTTATTTATTAACAGCCGTATAATTAAGAAACTCCACAAGTTAAACTATTACGTTAATCTAAACATGCAGCCACGATCGCATACAAAACGATTGCAAAACATAAAACAACTAGTTAAAAAAGGGAAACGTAAACAAAGAAAACAAAAATTAATTGTGAAATTTAAAAAGGTCTAATGTACAAGTACAAGAAACGTCAATATGTAAAAATAAGGAGATCAAAATTTACATTTACTACCGGTTCCAGTAGGGAAACTTCGCCATTTTTTAGATCGTCAAGTTTTGGTCATACTGACGTATTGAAAAATAATGTCATAAAGTAAACAACGCGGAGCATCAGCGGGCAAAATGCAAGCACGCACTTACTTAATAGTAACAAATAACAATATATATATATATATATTGCATAAAAAATTTATCAGTTTAATCAGATGATTTAATTTAGTGTTTGTTAAACTAGAAAATAGAAAATATCTGTATGTATTTATTAACATTCCTTCACTTATTTTTTATAAATTATTAAAGACACTACAACCTTTTTAGGTCTGGGCCTCAGATTTCTGTATGTGTTTCATGATCATTGGTAATCTAAGAGGCAAGTAGGTAATCAGTCTTCTGTGCCTGACATACGTCGCATGATGACGCCTTTTGGCCAACACTGCTCTAACGCTTACTTTTTATATGTAATTATGACAAATTAATAATGCAGTAAAAGTCGTTCAATACCTGTGTAGGTAATTTATTAGTAGCTGTCATACGAGTGAATGCGCGATAAAAATTTAGCGACCGTGTCCATCGACCACGTAATGCCTAACCATATTTACCGTTAGAATATCGAAATACATACATAACATTTTAAAAATAAATATTGATCATTTTTGTTACAAGCCTCCTATACATGTACACGATATTATTCTGTAAGATACTAAATTTATTTTACGGGAATTGTCTTTACTCGTGTCAATTTCACACAGAAAATGTTATTCAATAAAAGGTTTATCGTGTCAAGATTGAAAATGGCACGCATTATTTTTATAGTGTAGACACTGTCGGATGTGTTTTCTGCGTCTAGCAAGCAGATAAAATATTTTCGTAAATACAATAATTCTTTCGCCAAAGATCGATTTCAAGACCGCCATGAGCCTTAATCATGAGCCACGGAACCGGTGTGCTTTTAAAACAATGACGCTTAATACGTCTTCCGGGTAGAGGCAAAATAGTCAGTCATTTAATACCTGCAGCTGAGTTTTATCATCGGATATCAATGCAGCATACAACATACCATCCGTATCAACTCGACGCCCGTCGTTCCACAACTGAACCATCTCGTCTTAGGGTCCTTCAAGAAAATAGCATATCAATACTTAAAAGGCCGGTTACGCACTTGCGAGCCTCCTGGCTATGAGTGCCCATGGGCGGCGGTATCAGTTAACATCAGATGAGCCTCCTGCTCGTATGCCTCCTGTTACATAAAAAATGTCATTGTCACTCCAGAATTGTAACGTAGAACGTGCTTTGCATGGTCACATAATTAGTTTTGAATAATAATTCAAGTTATATCTGTATTCTAGCTAGCAGTCACAGCAGTTAAAAACATTTTCGTCCTATACTTTCGTTATGGACAAAATTAGGAGCCCTAATTTACCAAGTTCAGTTCAGTTATCAAGCAAGCGTTGATTAAAAACTGTATATTACAGATTTCATTCATTCTGAACTAGTAGTTTAACTATTATAACTAGTCAATATTACTTAATTTTGACAGACACTTGCTGACTCGATCATCAAAACTCACTTTAGAAAAAAAAGCCACTTGCAGCAGACATAGAAACTTCAACTTAAAAACACGATTAAATTTTAATCTTGCAATCAAGGAAAAACTACTTTGTATTACGTTTCTCTTGCAATTGGTTTATGCAGCATGATAAACTTATACGCGTTTCGAGAAAAACAAAATATCTCTGTTCATGTATCTCAATTGTCTTGTCTCATTTGAATATGGTTTATTTCTTTACAGCATCATCATTTTCTTGCAACATCGACATGACATATAACAAATGGGCCGTTATACACGTATGATAAATTATATTTTGTGCTTCAATTGTTTCTCTACTTAACTATGTATTTAAAAATACCAGGGAAAAATTAAATGAAACGGTTAAACGGTTACATAAGCTTAAATAGTTTAATACGATCCACACACTATAATCTATCTGCATTTACAAAAAAAAACAAATAATTTAATATAATACAGTACAATTTTTAAATACCTTATATACTAAAGAGTTTAAAAAATACAATTAATACAAAAAAACTAAATGAAAACATTACAAGAAACAAAGAAAAAAAACCTTTTTTATTACTTATACATAATATCTATCTTAAATTAATGGAGCCAAGCAAGCGGATTTTTTAGAAGATTTTAGGGTAAACAATTAACAAAGAGAAACAATATACTTGAATAAGGTTGTCCGTACTCCTTATACATTATTTGCGCGGACTGTCCGAAGTTGAACGTTGTTTATAGCACTTGTATGCGTTGAATGTTCGACACTGCTTCTCAGGGCAGTCGAAAAAGTTTTTTTGAGAAGCGAATATTGAGTCTGTTTATAGATTCGTATGTGTCTAAATAATCTTAGGTCATTATTTATGTTTTGGATTTTCACTTTAAATCTCTATCTCTATGTCTAAAACATTTTAATAGGACTTATCAAATCAGTTTAAATAGTTGTTAGCTTCAAGTGTTTATAAGAAAATCATACTACAAAACACCCTTCAAGCACAATCTTTTTGCGCATACATAGAACCTACTGACTGCGACAATAACAATTAATATACATACATGCGTAACATATCAACCCACGTCTCACGTCCCACGGGATTCAGGAGCATTCAGACAATTTAATATCATTAGACAGCGAATATTCATGAGATTACTATATAAGCCGAGGTGTTCCCCATCTCACTACATTCACCGAACTGTGTCCGCAAGCATCATGAAGTACCAGGCCATTCTTATCTTTGCTCTCGTCTTATGCATCGCTGCAGGGGAAGGCCGAATGTTGTGCGGAGGAAGACTGCCCGAAATCGTAGCGTATTTATGCGCAAACCCGTCGACGAGTAGAGAAGATTTTGCAAGTAAGTTCTTTGGAGTTTTATTCGTAAACTTTCTTTAGTGAGACAATAAAACTTTTTTTAATGATAACTTCAGTCTCAGCTTTAATCTTTGAGTATTAATGTGCTAGAAACATAGTTATATTGTTGAAAACCTGAAAACAATATAATTATATTGTTTTCAGGTTTTCAAATGAAACGAACCGAGAACTCCTACAACTCAATACCCAATGCTGAAAACTGGCCCTGGATCCCTCAAAATGAAGCTAAGGGAATTAGGAACAAGCGTAGAATCATCGAAGAGTGTTGTATAAAGTCTTGTACTGTTGACGAACTCATGGAATATTGTTAAAATATGCTATGAACTTTTCAGTATTAATTACAAAAGATCATTGAACAGAGTTTTAAATATATGTAACCGGTGTTACTAACGGGTTCCTAAGCATGTAAATAAGATCTAGTAATAAATAATTACAATAATTTTTTAAGCATTTTCATTTCTTATCACAAATCATCTTGTTACTTAGCCTTCACCTTTCAAGAAATATAAAGGCAAACAATATATCATTTTAAGTGATTTTGGGACAAATAACCGCACATATTAAGCAGTAAATAAAGCAATTGACAAACAAACCGGGCGCTGAGATCAATCACATCAATTTGCTGGGGGCTGGTTTTTTGCTTAATTCTCGTCAGCCTACATACCACCTCCATAAAAGGTATGCCTGTATACCTTATGAAATACAGTCCTATTTGTGGATGACTATAGTTGCATTATTGTCGTATATTTTTTTAAAGACAAAAAAGAAGTATGTATATGATGATGTATATATTAAAAACCGCTTAACAACTACAGTATTGGAAACATGACACCATATGCGTGGCACCACCACGCGGTACGTGGTACAGTGGTGAATGAAAATAACAAATATCTTGATGTGAGTACTGAATGTATAAATGGAAAATTAAAAGAAAAAAAAATGCCTCAAGGTTTAAACTGTAAAGATTAAAAACTTAAGAAAGTAATTTATGGGCTTAAGCAATCATCTGTAATGTGGTAAGAAAATGTGAAAGATTGTTCAAATAAATAAGTTTTTAAAATTAGTTGTCATGAACAGTGTTTGTTTAAAAAATTGTGTACATGTTAAAGAAAATGTTGATGATTATTTCATATTTTCTACTTGTTAAACTGAGACAGAAAAATTCTTATACTATTATAGTAGACCAAGACAGTACAGTACATTGAGAAATTCTTAAAGAGAATAAGAATGTTTAACTATGAATCCAAAGATGTTCATATAGAACGTAATTTAAATAATGAAAACACTGAAAATTGTGTAGCATATGTAGGTACAAGATCAGGTAATCTTAGAGGAAGTTTAATGTACTTAGCTGTCGTGTCTCGATCTGATATTTCATATTCCATTAGTTATCTGAGTCAATTCCATAACTGTTATAATGAACCACATTACAATCATGGTAAAAACGTATTGATGTACTAAAATACAAAAAACAAATCATAAAAATATAGTAGATAATGTAGAGTTAAAAGGCTCTGTTGATGCTAATTGGACTAGTGACACACCAGTGTCAGCTTTTAATATTTATTTAAACATTAACAATTCTGAACATTTTTGTGAAACATATTCTTAAGAATCTGGCTACCAGTGCGCATGTGCCATTGTTGCTCATTTGACTCGTTGTGCTGTTACGAATTGACGTCGAACATCTACCCGAAGTGGGATGGTCGAGTCGGAGTAGCGAATAGATTATAAAAGGAGTTGTGTCACATGCGCACGGGCAATTGCTTTGTATAAGTTTGCAGTTATACAGTTTATCTAAAGGCAGTGAAGTGAATTATAGTGAATCAAGTCATTATCGCAGTGTTTAATTTCCTACCCCAAGAACTAGATCAACTAGCTCTTACCCTAGATAGAAATTCTTATACTGATTTCTGTTTTGTTGTGACTCAGAGATCCCATGTCAGAGATGGAAATTGAAGACAGTTTCTCTGTCTAGGACAGAGACTGAGTATGTAGCAATATCAGAAGCAAGTACAAAAGCGATTAAAGCAATTTGTCATATAAGATAACAGGAAAATCATGTAATATGATAACGAGTGTGTATTGAATTTGGTCGTCAATCACCTAATAGAACAAAAAAGTTGATGAACGTTATCAATATGACAAAGATACTATAAAAGGAATTTTACTAAAGGTTTATCTCAACTTAAGATATGCCTGCAGATTTGTTGACAAAAGACTTAGTGTCAATTTTAATTAAATTAAAGAATGTATTGTTTTTATTTAATTGAATTATTGGGAAGGTGGGGTTGTTATAATTTCGTAACAAATTATTATTATTATCGTTACCTATTGTATCTATTGTATTAGTAATGTATGTTTTGAATATAAATTCTATCTGGGGGCACGGCGGAGCGCCCGCCATGTCGCGCAAAAACACGGCAAGCAGTTCAGAAGATTTTAAACTTACTATAATTTCATTGTGTATAAAATTAAAAGCCCTAATTTACCAAGTTTAATTCAGTTATCAGGCAGGCATTGTATATACACTGTATATCACAAATTTCATTCAATATGAACCATTAATTTTTGTATAATAACTTGCCATAGTTTGTCATTCACTGAGTGTCCGATCATCAGAACTGTAAGGCACTTCTAGCACACATAACAGCTACAAATTTAAATCACAATTAGTGTTTAACTTATATATTAAAACGCGTTTCTAGAAAAACTAAATATCTCTAGTGTCTAGGTGACTCAGTTGTATTGGACTTACTGCGAGTACTACACATGTGAATATGTTTTATATCTTTAGAGCCTTTTACAGTATTCTGAGTAAATACGTACGAAACATCGATTATTAACATGACTTATAACAACCTGGCATTTATACCCGTTAAATAAATTGTATTATATATAAAAATAGTTTTATTCATTTTAAGTACATATGCATTACAATTTGTAAGATTTGGGAACCCTTTTAAGTAAAAAATACCTTTGTCAGGGTTCCCAGCTCTTCCATAACAAACTTAATTATACATTCCTTAAAATATATTTATATATAATTTAACCCTTATCGTGGCAAGATTGTTTTTTTGAACAAAATAATAAAAAATTATGTAGGTAGCTTCTTTGGGGTATAAAAAACATAAAAAAATCGTGATATGAAAATTTTGGAAAAACAAAATGTTCTATACATTACACATGCAGTAATAATCTCGACGTACAGTGATAATCACATTTTTAGGAATGTATATTATGCTATACATTGATATGTTTAGGGAGAGTTACAATGTTCAGTGTAGTATATAGTAGTACATATACCAAAAGATATTATTGTAAATAACATGATTTTAAATAAAAATAAATGTCTTGGTGGAGATGTGAGCATTCTCTTTTTCTACGGATAAACACTGTGTTCGAATGTGGTCAATTACAGGACGTATTTTATAATATCTATCTGATGTATCAGCTTCAGAATTATTGTTAAAATGTAAAAATAGCCTGATTTGTTCAAATCTTTTTAGGGACATCACATCTGCTACTTTTGCATAACGAAATGACTTTTTCCAGTAATCTTTGTATGATGGCAAAACTACAATACCCCTTATGACATTTATTGCCAAAAAGTCTAGTATTTCTTCCCTAGAAACTGTTATGGATCTTCCCGTTGTTTGTACGCTATATAAATTTGAGTGAGTGGTAATAAGACTTATCAGAATAAGTCTTCAGTAAAAAATCTATAAAAATAATTTAAAGGTGGCAAATCAGATGGTACATTTTCAAAAATTTAGGTTCTGCTGTTTCAGCCTTGTGTTGAAATTGTGCTTTTTGCCAACGAACAGATAAATGAATTTTTCTTTTGTCTGTCTTTTTGTTTTTCGTGCAACGATGCGTGCGTCAAAGATGTGCCGACAGACGTCGATGCAAGGGGTTGATTTGAAGGCAAAGATGACGAAGATGAAATTGAGGGTAGAGCGTCATAATTACTTTCTGATGGATTAGGAAATAGCTGAGTAAGAATAGGTGTAAGAGGTACTTTGGTTGTATCGGCATCAATAACGTCTGCATGCGTTCCTATCTCATCATCAGAAGTTTGTAGGAGGTTTAACCTTTCGAGACTGGAATTTATCGATGGCGCTGGAGAGCTTTCTGCTGATGTAATCATTTCAGCTTCATCACCACTACTAGCTACGTCACTTGTGTCAGAGTCCGCTTTTTTTTCAGGAACTAAAATGCGCCTAGCTCTTTTGCTCATAGCAGTCTAAAACCAAAGCAAAAGAACTATACAAAAATCCCATCGTCATAGTAAAGCCAAACCGTATAATATTATAGATTAATGTTGTTTGTCCCTTTATATAGGTAATTAGGTATGTTGCATTGCAGTAATAATAAAACTAGTATTTTTTGTGGGAATCGAACTCACAACTTTGTGTCTCGCTTTCTACAATCACTATATCAACAAGCCGGTCTAACGTAAGTCCAACTGTCTTTTAAATTGTAATAAAATAAATTGCAAGTATATCTGTCTAAGACAGTTTTAGTGACAGAAGACAAATTTTATAGTAAAGTCCAAAAAAATATTGTTCCCGTGCACTTAGCAATGTCTATTATTCTATACACCACCAACGAAAGGTAAATTATTGCAACTGCGTCATTGTACAGTATAATATACATTAGTAAAAAACACGACAAAATCATGCTAATTCTCATATCGACAACAGCATATATATAAAAATATGTAAGAACCAGCATTTAGGCATGTGTATTTTATAATAAACATGCATATTTAGGGGTAAAAACATAAAAATAAAGTAAAACTTACCATAGATAAACCTGTGCAGCGCATTTTGACGGTTATTTTTCACAACTGATTAAAATTATGACAGGTAAACTACTATTTTTATTTTTGAAGTATAAATAAACGTCTAGAAATGTCATGTGTTTATTAAAACTAAGTGAAAAATTATTTTATAGTGATCATATATTTTTATAAAGTTGTAGGTATGGTATACTATACAAAATTAACATAAGGGTTAATTAAGTAAGGTAAGTGAATGAATAAAGTGTGTAACTACATACTAGGTCTCAGAAGAAGCACTACGTAGGATGTATTTATAAGCTACTCCTTTAGTCGTATTTTCAAATTGTAGACGGTGAGCGGATAGTTGTTAAGCTGCCTATTTAATTTATTATAGATATAGTCTACTTGCATATTGCGTCTGGCGAAGTCAGTCCTTACGGTCTGACCGACGACAACATCCCTAGTTCTTTTTATGAACCTACTATCAAATGGCTCTGTGTGTTTTTGAAATTAGACCCAGGACATATAGCTTCCTAACGGAAAGTAATTGGCTAGTTGACAACAGAGGGCAAAAAGTTTTGAAATAATTATTAACTTCATTTACAGACTCTGTGGGCGTAGCCTTAGTTCGTCATTATTATGTTTTGTTTGATTCATATATGTAGTCCTTTTAATATTTTTCCACAACTGTTTTGGGTCATTAACTGAATTATTCAAGTGTGTTCTTTCATATTTTCGCGTTTTTTATTAAGTTGTAACAAAAGTTTCTATACCTTTTATAAGTAATTGATAGAACTTCGTCATATTCATTACTTTTTAGACGCTTTTGCATTTTATTTCTATTTCTTATGCACTACAAGTTACCGGCAGTTATCCACGGCGTTAATACCTGATGTTTTTAGATACATTCGTGATTATTGTATTTTCTTCTAAGGTTTTTTATTTATTAAATTATCAACGACTACATTTGGATCCTTGCAAAGTAAGAGATTATTCAGATTTTTATTACATAATGTTATTACCGCTTTATCAAAATCTGTATAGGTTTTGAGCTTTTGCCTCTGCTACGTTATGCATTTTTACTTTCTGTAAACTTAAAAATATCATAAGATGATCTGAAATTGATGTGTTCAATACAGCAACTTTTTTATTTTGATGTTATCATAACATGGTCAAGACAGTTATTATTTCTAGTTGGGAAGAGATGTCCCGGCATAATGCCTTATATTGATGGCATATTAAGATAGTTTAGTCTGTTATTTTGGTAACTGTTGTCGACATTGTAAATAAGATTTATATTTATATCACCGGTGATGACTATATTTTTCTTGTTCTTTCCATGATCTAAGTGTAGACGAAGTGATTCAAGAAATGTGTCCGAGTTCGGAATAGAAGGAAAACGATAAATTCCTGAGATTAAATACCTCGATTTGTATACAAGATGCATGTTCTAAGATTATTTCATGTACTTTGGGTTTAAGATCATTCCTGATATAAGCCACTACGCCATCATTCTGATTAAACTGATTCGTAGTATAATATGAAGAATATTGGATAAATTGAGGAATAAGCTTTGTATTATTCAATCTGCATTCAGTTAATATAATGACATTTACCTCAATTTCCAAACTGCTTACTTGTAGATTGTGGAAGTTCCTATAAATGCTTTTTATATTTTGGGTTATAATGGTTGAATCACTTCTATTCAGTGCTTTAATTGATACTGTACTTAATTATGCATTTAAAATTGAAGGAAACGGCTGCCTTCCGCTGAGTTTTAATATTTTCTTAGGTACTCAAACTAAAATCTATTTACATTTAACTGTCTCTATCTATAAGAACCACAAATATATTTGGACAGATGTTGAGCTTCACGAAAGACCAAAGACTTTGAAGGTTTCAAGTAAACGATCACGAAAGTTATTAAAATTACACAGGGAGGAGTTATTGAAATCGGTTCAAATTATTGACAACCTACAGTGTTTGTGTGTTAAGCATATCATATTACAGAACCCCCTTCAAGTACAATCTTATTGCGCATACATAGAACTGATTGACTATGACAATAACAATTAATAGACAAATAACACGTGCGTAACATATCGACCCACGTCACGCGTCCTACGGGATTCAGGAACAATCAGATAATTTAATGCCATTAGACAGCGAATATTCATGAGATTACTATATAAGCCACGATATTTCCCATCTCACTACATTCAACAAACTATCTCCGCAAGCATCATGAAGTACCAGGCCGTCCTCATTTGTGCTCTCGTCTTATGCATGAGTCAAGGGCAAGGCCGAAAGTTGTGCGGACGAAAACTGTCCGATATCTTAGGGTATTTATGCGCAAACCCGTCGACAAGTAAAGAAGATTTGGACAGTAAGTACTTACTCCTTTAAGAGTTTTATTCTTAAACTTTCATTAGTGAGATAATAAAACTTTTTGCAATGATAACTTATGTTTCAACTTTAATCTTGCGGTTTTTGATGTGCTGGAAACATATTTACGTAAATATTTTTTTTTCAGGTTTTCAAATGAAACGATCAGAGAACTACTACAACTTAATAACCAATGCTGTCGACTGGCCCTGGATATCACATCATAAAGCTATGGGGATAAGGAACAAGCGCAAAATCATCGAAGAGTGTTGCGAAAAGTCTTGCACTATTGACGAACTCATGGAATATTGTTAATTGAAAATGCTGTGAACTTCTACATAAGATCATTGTAACAGAATATTTAAATCTATGTTAGCGATGTTCTTAACTGGTTCCTTGACATGTAAATAAAATCTAGTCAAAAATAATTATAATAATTTTATCAAGCTCTTTTATTTCCACTCAGGAAGAAACATACAAGACCAAAGACAATTTTATTGGTATCTTGTTTCCATACTACACTTCATTCATTCGTTATTTATTTTTTTCTTTCACATATACGGACATCAATCGCTAACCTATATTGTTTGTGAATAAAATAACAATTGATTGGCGCTAAATTCATATAATCAGAAATTAATACTTTTAATTGTAGGTTGAGTCAAGATAATATTATTCTTAAGGCAATATACTATTTAAGATCGAGTAAAAACGCGCACATACACTTATGCATAGTCCCATGCACACCTCAACAAGTAAATTTTTAGTATATTGTCTTTATTAGTATGTAATGTTCGTCGTATATAAGCTGAAATATGTTTTGGCTATACTTTTGGTTATTCAAATGATAATTTCAGGTAACTTAAATTTTGTTACATTGAATTGTTTTCTTAAAGATCAAGTCAAGTTGACTAAAGTTGTCCATGCTTGCTTACGAACTTATTATTTTATTTATTCAGGCATCGTTAACTTATATTAAAAAAAACAGCTAACATAAGTAATTAGGCAACGGGCGGACTTATCACTAACAAGCGATTTCTTCCAGGCAACCCCAAATGAAACATGTAAAAAAACACCTACAGAGGGTTAAGTACAGAAGTGCATAACTATAACAAAAACGCGTAATAAATATATAAAACTTATATTTTTAACGGGTTATGGTTTGTATATTTATTTGTTAACTAACACGTTTACATGGGTAAGTAAAGAAACTAAATAAGTTAAGTTTATTTATAGGTTAATAGCTGGTCTATTGTGTTCACTGTTCATTTAAAATAAAGATTCCACTAATAAGAAGAGATCCTTGATATCATTAAATTAAGTTCAAGATTTAATTATTTCGAAGTTTTGCTAAAACGTATTTTACATCTGTACAACATAAACAATTAAATGCAAATAATATTATTGTAAATATTAAATTTCGATTCCAAATCATGAAATCTTTAATAAGTATCGCTAAAATTCGGCAAAGACAAATTTCAATATTAACCCACGGGGACGGAATGCTATGAAAACAATGACGCTCAAATAATACGTCTTCCGCGTAGAGGCAATGTAAATACTGCCTTGAAGACTGGCAGTAAATACTGCCTGACAACTAGGTGATCGTTCTTCGCTGTCTATTAAATGGGAATACTTTTCACTGTCACTCCACAATTGAAACGCAGAACGTGCTTTGCATGGCCACTTAAACAGTTCTAAATATTAATACAAATTCTATTAACTTATTGGCAAAAGTACAGCTTATTCGGAATAATGTAAGAATATATTTTAAGAGGGTCTGTAAATTCTCTTCTAAGTATTAAAAACAAAGTTCAGAAAAACTTTTACAAACTCCTTCAACTTATTAAGAAAATCGAATATTAAATAATAAAACAACATGAATAAGAATTTTGTCCGAACCTTCAAGTTCACTCTACCCTTATTATTTTACAGCTAAGCAACTTAGCCGATATATTAGTTCTGCAATGACTTTCTATGGTCTAGAATTGTCAAGATTTTGTAGTAAGCTACTATGTCTACTCCCTCAACAAACCAGGGATGAAAAGGCCGATCTCAATATGTACCTTGCTGTGCCAAGGTCCATTCCACATCTTTAATAGCCGTTGGTAGCCGTGACTTTAACAACTGATCGAGTGCGGGAGTGCGGACAAGGCTACGCTGATACCGAATCCTGCCTCTGGCGATGGGTGGTGGCTCCGTGGGGTACACAGTAACGAGTCCCATATAAAACTTTATCACAAGGCAGTCGCGCCATGGGATTTCCATACATTTCCAAACGAAAAAAAAGGCTACTATGTCTAAAAGGAATTAAACAGATTATTTTTTTTTTTAAATTAGGGAAATACGTCGCCGTGAGCCGTGTTGGCCTGGTGGCTTCAGCATGCGACTCTCATCCCTGAGGTCGTAGGTTCGATTCCCGGCTGTGCACCAATGGATTTTTTTTCTATGTGCGCATTTAACATTAGCTCGAACGGTGAAGGAAAACATCGTGAGGAAACCGGCTTGCCTTAGACCCAAAAAGACAACGGCGTGCGTCAGGCACAAAAGGCTGATCACCTACTTGCCTATTTGATATACAAGTGATCATGAAACAGATTCAGAAATCTGAGGCCCAGACCTAAAAAAGGTTGTAGCGCCATTGATATTATTAAATACGTCGCCGAATACGTTCAAACTATATATCTTCGCTGTAACTTCTTTATATATATGCAGGTACATACATATGAACAAGGCCTCGTGTACTATTAAAGTAGGTAACAGGTAAATAAAAGTTCGCGTGTGTTGATAATGAAAGTATATGCATTCCCGAGGGCGCTGCTGTCCGAGAAACTCATTTGTAAAATTACATCCGAGGGTCATATTGTTTGCATGTTATTAATGTACAGTTTTATAATCGATGGAGTGATGTTTTTAATCATATTAGTAATCGGTTTTGTTCTAGATCACGTGTTGACAAAAAAATTAAAACCGCAGGCAAACCAAGTCAATAATTTATTTCTCTAGTTATGATACTACTAATAGTGAGAGCTAGAGCAGACGAGTAGAACTGGCAAGAAACTCTCCGCCACTCTATTCGCCGAGTTTTTGGTTAACAATGAAAAACTTAATAGTCTTTATTTACTTGGTACTGTTACAATAACAGTACAAGTAATCTGGCTGACAATCTTTTATTTGAATAATAAAGTATTTACAATATTAGCTCTTATTCTCTCATTATATCTAGCACCAGCTCATCATCCGCTTGCCAAAGGCGTCCTCCACTCGTCTCCGTTCGCATTCATTACACGCATCATGACGCCATACATTTCCTATAATGTTTATGTGGTCTTCTTCTACTACGCTTTCCGTAATACAATATTACTTTCCGTTCAGTCAGCATGTCCCATCGAGAGATGAGACTATAATAAAAGGCAGTTTGGTATCATCGTCCGCCGCGGAAACATGGGTTGGTTTAATCGAAATACTATAATGCTTAATTAAACTTCAGTTATATCCGGTAATATTTTTTTTTTTAGAAATCCAATCTCTGCTTCCATCCTAACAGTCCGTATATTATGAAATTAACCAAAAGGAAATCAAAATTTCCAAAATGTATTGTGGCAATTCTAATAAGTTCATCTTGATAAACCGCCTAAAATAAGCAAGTTATACGTATAAAGATAGAAAGAAGAGTGTCATTAGAAAGAACAAGTATGCATGAACGTCATTTATCTTTGAAATAATGTGGTTCCAGTTCCAACAATTACTGCAATTGCGGTTTCTCCCTCGGCGTCGTTATAAAAAATTGTAAATAGCAAAAACAGAGGGAGTTCGGTTGAGGCAAGAAAGGGTCGGAGCAAACAGGCCCGGCTAATTAGCCCGCGCTGACTTCCTACTTCATTATACCATGTCATAAGTCATAAGCTGTTTAAATCGCGATTGAATATTTTTTCAAATCTCGTTCTGGACCTTTCGGTCCGGCAGAACAAGATTAAGCGAGAATATATGATTAAAAATTACAGAGAAATTTGATTCTAGGCCCAATGGAAAGAAAAAGTGTAACGTGTATAGGTAATAAACTGAAAGATATCACGGAAAGAGGTTGTCGCTTATAAAGAATAAAATAAAAATAAATATGTTTATTATGGAATACATATAAGATACAGGTATCAGGACGTATTCCACGTCATTAAATTTGTATCACAGAAATCCCTACTTATCGGCAAATAAAACAGAGGGCCGAGAGAAAAAGCCGACGTAAAAAACTCTCGGTTCTCTTTTAAAACATCAAATGATCAAATCAAATCATCATCAATATCAAATATGATATAATTAGCTAGAATAACCATGATTCAAAGATTGATGTAAGTTTAGGTTACATACGAGTAATTATTGATACAATTTCGTGTGACTTACACCGACAATTGGTTGATTAGCTGCGTCTGCTAATTACGTAGCTTTAGCTTTGAGACCTTACCTGAAAAGATAAAATATTTCATTAAATATTATCGTAATAATAGTCAATTTTAAACATTACTGTGTGTGTATAGTGTCTATGTACTGCGGTTTTAACCGCATTAATTTGGTCGTAGCACGATGTTTTATAACCTAAAGC
Source organism: Pieris brassicae (assembly GCF_905147105.1). Taxonomy (NCBI): domain Eukaryota; kingdom Metazoa; phylum Arthropoda; class Insecta; order Lepidoptera; family Pieridae; genus Pieris; species Pieris brassicae. Next base: position 6,301,956 of record NC_059669.1, read on the forward strand.
TTTCATCGGTACATAGTTTTAAGCTTTAAATACAAAGTAATATTTTTCTATTAGACATATGGGATCACGAACGTTCTGTAAATATTAATGTCTACTATAAAATAGTACACGACATTGCTGAATTATCTTCCGCAGCGTACGCGATATATAATATATTGTTTGGTAATTTTTACTTATTGGATTACACAATTGCAATTTCATATAGAACCCTAACTTTTTGTTAAATATATAGCCTACGTTCATCAGGAATAACGTAGGGTTCTAATGGTGATATAAATTTATAAATTGGCCCAGGAGTATACACCTTTATGTAAATAACAAATCAATATTCTAACAAATTATGTTTAATTTTCATCTTAAGGACAGACTAGTGTATTCGTAAAATGACATATTAAGTTTTTATGAATAAGGGGAAATTTTGGCAAAACAACTTGGCTGATAGTTCTTAATCTCCTGTTTTTGGCTTAGCAATCTATCACTACGATAATCTGTATTACTGTACTATAATATAATTTGTGATTTCCCGATGTCCGCTTAGATTTAACATTTAAACCATAATATAAAAAAAAATTGCAATTCGTTTGTCTCGCTAACACCTGAGAATGGCTGGATCGATTTGGCTTATTACGATCTTGAAATATTTATGGAATTTAAGGGAAGGATTAAACGTTGGGAAACAAAAACTTTTCTACAAGTTAAACCTTTGATGTCTTTTAAGAAATAAAAAAAATTTGTACTTGGACGTCATATATTTATAGATGCCAGAGATTTGTATTCCATAGCTGTAGTATGAGGTGCGATCTCTTTGGTCTGATTTATATTAGGTCCTTACATATGAAATTGGCGTTTTGTATGGGAGGAACAAAAAGTCGAATGTTTTTAAATATAATATATTTAATTAATCAAAGTATGAACCATTGTTTTCTATGCACTTTTGCCATCTCATAGGTAGTTCATTGATCCCTTTACTAAAAAAAACAGTCGGATGGGAATCAATAAAATCTGTGAAGGCGATTTGGACTGCCCCATCAGAGTTAAATTTTTTCTTGCTTCCTTGCAAGAAGTTGTCCAAATTTCGAAAAAAAGGTAATCTGTTGGAGCAAGGTCCGGGGAGTAAGGAGGATGTCTTAGACATTCCAATTGAAGCTCTTCTAATTTGGTAACAGTCTGTTGTGAAGTAGCAGTGGCGTGGAGCGATTGACCAGCCTAGGTTGTTTAGCCACTAGGTTTTCTAACATGGTTTGCAATTGCTGACAATAGACATCAGCCGTAATAGTCTGGCCAGATTTGAGAAAACTGCAATGAACAATACCGGCACTAGTCCACCAAACGCTTACAAGTAACTTTTTTTGGGGTTAATTTTCGCTTGGGGTAGGATTTGGCTGGCTGGCCAGGATCCAACCATTACGCTGAGCGCTTCCGATTATCGTAAAGAATCCATTTGTACAAGTAATGATTCGGTTTTAAATACCTTAATTATTGTGCCGGTTCAGTAATGTAACGCAGCAGTCGACGTGCGTTTGCCGGTTTGCTTCAGTCAATTCGTGAGGTCCCACCTTTCAAGCTTTTAAATCTTCCCATTTTGCTTCAAGTGAATTAAATTTTATCACTAACACCGCAGCCTGCATCTAACTCGGACGTGATTTGCGATGGATTCGCTTCCACAATAGCCTTCAATGCTTCATTATCAACTTGGGTCTCAGGCCGTCCACGGGGCTAGTTCTGCAGGTGCGAAATTTCCAGAACGAAAACGTTGGAACCAAAAACGAACTGTGTTTTCTTTTGCAACATGACCGCCATACACATCATTCACCCTTCGAGTCGTTTCCGCAGCACCAGTGCCACGGCGGAACTCTTACTCGTAAATAATAAAATAATGGAAAACTTTAAATTTTCCATTTTGTAAAATGAGTGACGCAAACAGAAAAAAACAAATGAATGACGGTCATCGAAGCACAAATACATGAGTAAATAGCTATACAAATTTGAATTTGGAATTCCTTACCAAAGAGGAGAACATCGTGATTAAAGTGGCCAGTACGAAATACGCCAATTTCATATGTAAGGACCTAATATTATATATTTTGTCACAAGTATGTAGCAACTTGACCGGGTTATCTAGTAGTATTTTTTTTTATATGCTGCAGTAAAACTCGAAGCAAAATGTAACCCAACTCCGACGACTGGATGACACCAAGACTTGACGCTCAGAGTGAAGATTCTTGGTAAACCTAAGCCCAAAGACCAGGACAGACCAGATAAATTTGTAAGGCGTACGAAGTTACGAAATATGTAGTTTAAATACTAATTCATTCGTCAGTTCACAAAAGTCAAAAAAAATTTAAGCTTTGAGGTAGTGTTTTGAAAAACACTTGATTCTAAATCTAGAGTTACTTTCGTTACGCTTATAAGGGTGACAGAATGAATATTTAAATTTCAGTACCTTTATCACTATCTACTTGACAGAGAGTGTTGTTGACACATTTGCTATGCTAAAGTTGTCAAAGGTACTGTTAATTTTTTCTAGAAAGTATTATAATTAACATGAACTGTACATAGAAACTTAAAAGTGTAACTTTGTTAAAGAGTTTAATTGCATTTTATTCCGTTATTTTTTATTCGAAAATGTGAAGGTGTAAAATTATTTATTTATTTAATTTATCGGATCTCCGATCTCCACTTGCTATGGTCCTGACCTAACCTCTCTGACTTCATACACATAACATTCACCATGCATGCTCGTAGGTTATAGATACTTTTAACTTGATCTTGATCCTTCTAGTAATGCTTATATTAATGTCCGATAATTTGTGTTATAAATACGTCATGTTGTTTACATGTTATTTATAGTATTGTCCTTTATTAACATAACTTTTATACATTTAAAGAAAACGCTTTTTAAACGTATTGAAGCTATGTATTCATCTTTTAGTCGATATCAACTTCGGGTAAATAAATACAGATAATATAACTTTATCTACAGCTGTGATACTTTTTGACATTGAACACCTTTTGGCTTCAGTCACCGTGACCACGCACGCTGTAAAGCACGCGAAACATCGGGAAAAAATTTAAATTATGTAAAATAATTATAAGTTTATAATAATACATTTTTTAAAACAAACATTTATAATAATAGCTTCAATCTGTTTAAAAAGTGTTTTCATTAAATATGACAGATGTCTGTACTCATTCATTCATTCAATCGACAAGAATACAGAATCAATGTTCAATGTTCAAAGTTCACTCTTCCCCCCTCTTCCCGCGACTGCCGGAACGGGGGACACATTCCTACGTCTGTCACAGTAATAAAATATTGAAAAAAAATGAGTCGATGACATAATGGTTTATTACGATTTCTTCCTTTCCTATGAGGTAGTTTTTTAAAAGAATTGCGTATATAATAAAACAATTAGTACACAGCGGGGATACAAACGCACATATCAGGGTAAAGCATCCCTCAAAAACAACAAAATTTCTAGCATAGAATAACGACTGGTACCAACTATAGTATATGACGTTTGACAATTAGTATGTATGAAGCTATTTATTAATAGGTAGCCGCTAATGTAAATGTCAAAGGCACGCAGCAGGACCATTTATTAGATTTTCAATTAGGCATTAATATCGGTTACAAATGAATAAATACATGAACCTCATTACATTTATGTATTCGCCTGACCATTAGGGTTGTCAAATACTTACATATTAATAAATTTCTTTAACATAGAAATTTAATAATTGTATTTGATATACGGGAGTACTTCATCAAATAATATAAAAAACTCGTCTTTAAGAAATTCATTGCGATTTGTATAAACATATAAGGATTTTCAAAAAAATATCAGTGTGATTTCCCTTTTTTAGCTAAAGTTTCGTCTCTTTCTGTCAAATTCTATTTACGATATAATAAAAAGAGAGAAAAGTAATCCACACACGGATACGGTTTTATTGAATAAGGGGTTAGTTTTATGTGACGTTCGACGAGACGAGGGAAGTTTAAAAAAAAGTTTACTATAGCCCTCATCAAGCCTTCATTTTGCTACACCAAATTGTTATTCCAAAAATCAGTTTGTTAAAAAACTTATATTATATTGTTGGAGAATATTTACGTTACAACTGTTAACCCTAGTAAACATTGGAGGACATTAATCCAGTCTTTCATAACGACTGGTCTTAACATGCGTCGGTCTTACATCTGCCATAAGTATATGTAAACATGGCTAATGCCACACATAATGTGTAGACGGTACCTTGGTGATTTATGTCTAAACTAAGCTGGTTATTTATATCACAGTCGCAATATTAAGTGATAAATTATTAACTCAATACGTATGTATGTATTATTACATAAATAGATAAAGAGAGGCATCCTAGGGGTGGAAAGAGAAGCAAGGGAGAGAGAGATATATGAGGCGTTGAAGATGACATAAGTAGGACAGCCGGGGAGTATAGTAGAGCAGCTGCGCGCTGCGAGTGGAGTCCTTGTCTTCTCGCGTGCTGCACCTCCATCATGGGCTTACTGGACCGCCTCCATACCGCCCTGTATCAGTAGGAGGCTAACCTCCACACCAGGACCGATCAAAATGGCGATATTTGATCAGCTGATTGGTTGTAATAGTGTAATAAGTATAAATTGTTGTAGGTTACCTAGAATGGTACATAAGCGAAACAAAGAATAGATTAACATAGCGACATTTGGAGGCCTTTGTTGAGAGACAAGCTGAGTAGTGGTGAAAAAAAAAATACCCTAGACTAATAACAGCAAGAAAGGCTTATATTATTTTTTATTATTAAAAATGTTTTATTTATAACTAAGACTAATCCAAAAACAAAAACTGTATTTCGCTAAAATGTACATCATAATATTGTGCGTAAACAAAAAATCTCAGTTTTGTATCGCGTAGCCCGGACATACAACGACCACTTTTTTAACCTCGACTTGTTTAAGCTTTCCCTACTTAAAATGAGTTTTATGAATTTCCACACCCCAAAGTAACCTGCAACATGTAAACACCCAACAACACAAATGTAAAAGTGTACTTAGTTAAATTGATTTGATATATTTTTATTTAGTTTTTCTTTCATAACTTTTCTCATGTGTGAACCTTTTTGTATATATTATGTTTTTCATCATAGATATATTTTGTTATATAGTAAGTGTAAGTAAGCTTCAAAAGTACGAAATAAATAAATAGGAACGCAGAATTCAACAACTACAACCTTATAGGTATAGGCCTCTGTTTCGTGATAATTTGTTTTTTTATAATAGGCAAGTAGGTGATCAATCTCCTGTGCCTAACACAAACCGTCGACCTTTTGTGTCTAAGGCATTCCTGATTCCCCACGGTTTTTCTTTCAAGTCCATTGTTGCACAGCCAAGATTACTGAAGACATTAGACCAAAACTGCTCAATATAAATATTGGCCAGTGCAAATCGGATCTCTTACCCATATTAATGCCATAGATCTCGATCACCCTCAGAATTAATAGTGCTGCTAACATTAAGATAGTTTGTGATCGCATTGTGTGTGTTTGAAAATACTTGAGCGCGCAGATTATAGTGAGGGTAGTTCATTAATATACGCTTACGTCGGCTCACGTTAAGATGATTTCACTGCGTTATATTTTAGAAGCATTAACGTCAAATTATGTAGAATGTTCATTGAGCTTTAAACGTACACACGTGTCGAGTAGATTTATATACTTGACTTAAGATAATTTCCTCATTCGACTTACTGAATTCAGTGAAAATGGTCATTTTAAGTGCACACGTGAGTATAGGTAAGTTTTTAAAATGATTTATTTAAAATTCAACAGATTTTTCACTAATTATAACCTTCTATATTGCCGTTTGATTGTGTTAGTGTACCCACATCTCTAGTCCAATCACGCAACAGGATTTCTATTTCCAATTAACCAATAACGTTCAAACGAGACGCACTATCGATTAGCCCATAACAGTTATACGCTAGGGAAATAATAAATATATACCATCACAATCAAATTATATTTCAAATTAATTAAAAACATTATTTTAAATGTAGGCTTAGGAAGCAAATGCAGTTTTTTGAAGTAACAAACTAGTAACACTGGCGTTTATTCGTTTCGGCCATCTGCGTAAAATGGCATGACTTATATCTGTTTTTATAGTTATGACTAGCCGTCTGCGAGCTGACGGTGTAGGAGTTAGTCAAGAATTTGAAGGAACGGTCACATCCCCTAAAAAAAGAAAAGACTAACGCAATGGAAAAAGTTGTTAATTCCTTTATTACTTCTTAAATGCTTTCGAACACCTATTCAAACGTTTTTCGCACCCAGCAAATAACTTATGCAGATGCGCGATGTGCTGCGAGTCGAAGGCTGAAGAGTGTCATGTAATTTCATGAATTAGGATAAAACAAAGCATATTCCCTCAGATTTCGCGATGGCAAAAACTTTTCAAGTTAGAAATTTTTCAAATACTAAATCAAACGCTTGCCGCTGTCGGTAAATCTCTCATGTTGAAGCTAAAGGTGCGCTGGGCTACACGCTTATATTTCATAGAACCATTCAGACTCCCAACCTGCGGGCGGCCTGCAGCCCAGCGTATCCACCAACCAAAGTTGCTGGGAGCGAATAGTTTGATTATGTGTACGAAAGTGTTTAAATCTTTCACAATTAGGGCCAAAAACCGAAATTCTGTATTTTCTTTAGGGAATGTGACCTTTTTCTCTAATCCATAAGGCCCTTTACATTATACGCCACCATCTCCTGTTTCGCCTGCGGCCTAACGCACCGCGCGACTAGTCTTCTCTATATATATAAAATTCTCGTGTCACAATGTTCGTTCCCATACTCCTCCGAAACGGCTCGATCGATTCTGATAAATTTTTTTATCCACATTTAGTAAGTCTGAGAATCGGCTACTATCTATATTTCAAACCCCTAAGTGATAAGGGGTGTCCACCCCAAAAAAAATGTTTGTTTTTTGGATAAAATTTATTGTTTTAATTTTTTTATGATACAACATTCAAAAATACCTACAACCCTTAATTTTCACCCCTCTTCTTTTAACCTCTATATTTTATTTGTTTATTAGAAAATTATTACTTGAGTTGAGGTTTATGTAGAGAAATATTCACAGAAAAACCTAATAAGTTCTCATTCCAGAAAACTGAACCGTCTCTGGGGTAGCATAGCAAAATGTTCCATGTTGGTATATTCTAAAAAGGTAGGCTAAGTAAAATTATATTAAGGAGAAACGAAGTTCGCGGGGATAGCTAGTTATTAATATAATTTGAAACCAATCCTTAATAAAACTACTCTCGGCGATAAATTACAACAATTTCTCATTTAAAATCCATTCTCTAAATCAATTTTTTGCCAATTCGAAGTAATAATAGTAACAATTCAAACATATAACACGGATGTTATATTTTATTAAAGGTGTTAATTTTTTTTTGTAAATTGGTGTGAAACAGTGTTGTAGTGGCTTAATAGTGGCTATTCAGTAGAACCGAGTCTGCTTTGAATGACCAGACTAATAAAGGGAACGAGACCAATTTGAATGTGAATGCGTCTACAGACGTTGAATACCTTGCAAAAGGAATATCTAGGAGTGGCTCGACTGACAATTTGAATTATGGGAATTCAAATATGTTTTAAATTCAGCACAAGTTAAAAGTTAAAACGAGTTCCACACTTTACGAGATATTTTGTAGTAATGTAATGTAAATTGCATTTAGAAAATATATTTTTATACGGACCTTTGTTTATAATAACACGATCTCGATTATTTCAGGTTTTATTCGTGCATAAATTGCAAAACTAGCTGTAGTAATAATCAGTATATCTACTAGAAACCAATTCTTCGCATATGTCATTTCGTGAATCTACAAACGACTAGAGAAGGATAAATAACTTTACAGTAGTTACATTTTTACAGAAGATGATATTTCAGGCTTCTGAAAATGGGATTTATTAATATTTCCTCTTTATTTGCAAGTCGGAGATCCGCCTTATGTTCTTGACACTCGTCGATTCTAACGACGTTTTAATGAAAATAATAATAACTTGAAGCACAAACATTGATGTACGTGTTTTAAATACTAATACATTCTCATGAGAATCGCTTAACACCTAGGCCTTCTCTCTTCTGTATAAAAGACATCTGGCCAATTAATATTTGATTAAGCTTAATATTAAATAAACCTTTTAAAAGATTTAACACGAATTAATTTGCGCACAAAGAATAAAAATGCACTCAAAACTAGTTATATAGATAATGTAATAAATTCACTTTATTTCCGTTAAAGATGTTTTCTTACGACCCCTATATTTTCTTATCGGAAGTCAACTTACCTTTAATCAAGATTCACAGTTTAACAATACTGTGTAACTATTTTAAGTGAAGTTTTCACATACGTTATGTAACACCCAAATCTTTCGAACTCAAACCAAATTTCGTCGTGAAACCATAATTAACAAGCAAACTTCACTAAGATTTCAAGTTTATATAAACTTTGAAATTGAAAACTCATACGTTCCCGTATTCGAGTCTTAATACTTAATTAGTTAACAATGTTTTAAGATGAGAAGTTTGCTGAGTTTCTAATACTCAGGAGTGACGGGATCTTTGATCCGAAAGCTCATTTACGGGTTCTTGGCAAAGTCTAGTATCTATTATATATATCAAAATATATAGGTGATCTTTCCTGCGGCTTTCTCATCTTGAAATTATAATAATAATCTTGGTGGACGTACCATAATCATCTGATGATTATTAACATCAAACTTTGAATTAAACATAGAAATAAAACATATCTCGATATAGTTACCAATCTACAAAGATATGTATGGAGAACAAATAGGTTTACTGAAAAATAAACATATATTTAGCGAATGGAACCTTTTCGGGAAAGATTAAAGAGAATACATACTCAGCTTACGTAGTATATGAGATGAAAGCCTCACAAAAATCTTGTTTTTTAGGAAAAAATACTAAAATGTCTGTATGAAGTTCAAACAAACACTATCCCTAGTATATATACGTAATCCTGTGGTTCGAATAAGCTTACGTCGAAATAGCGGTTGTGTGGGCCTGGGTATCCGGAAGCTATATCCAAGATGCTCCCTTCCCTCGGTGAAATAATATGCGCTGGTTCGGCTTTCCCGTGTCAGTATAATAAAAAAAGGAATCCAATAATCCATAAGACTAAATCTAGCACTTACCATCAACGGTGGCGTATCTCACTAAAACACTGGATCCTTCAATGATGAATCGTAAAAAAGTAAATGCTATACGGTATGCGGTATATATTTAGTGCGCACGCGACAGCGGTTAAAATTTAACTCTCTTGCGCCATTACGCCGGGACACCAACTACCATCTCCAGATCGTGTGTCAAAGTCAAATCGATAATTGTCATCCTTGATTGAGACCGATTTAGCGCGAACAGCGGTGACGTTTGGAATAATATTATATCGGATCTGTCTATGACACAACTCGCAAATACTGTTACATAATATATATTTTATTGCTAATTGCCGTTACGATTACATCAATTATATTATAATTTGTATAATCCTCAACTACCCACACATATTGAAAAAGGAATCAACCCACACGCGACATTTCAAACAATAATAAGGCAATTCACGTCACCTCCAGCTGTAGCAAAATCAATCTAAATAACGCTTTCAATTCCCCGAAAATCAGCGAATGTTGGCACAATATAGGTTATCTAAAGCCAAATAGTACAGACTAGTTTTTCTATATACAACCAGCTACCCTAGATAAAACTAGCTTGCACGGTGAAAAAAAACATTAGTTATTATGTAGAAATATGCCTGCCTCATATATTTGTGGATATAACGCATATTAACAAAAGAGTCAACAGGTTTTTTATGAATTAACATTCATACACTTTTACTATATTTAAATTGAAACATAAAAATATTACAAGTGCTTTAAACCTCAACCACCTTTAAAGTGTTTATCCGGTAAACCCTACTGGAAAAAGTTACTTTAGATGAAGAGGCGAGAATAACTTTTAAAAATTACTGTCCAATAAGTATTTTTCTTAGGGTTTTAGTTTTTAGTTTTATAATTCATTTTCATTGTATTGTTCTTCAAAGAATCTCTCATTTGTGTATAAGTATTTTTTAATAGGAGTTAAAGAATTATAACAGTATAAACAGTACATACAAACGAAATATCATAATCTCAGATAATGAAAACACCTGAATATCTTCATTCAAAAAATAGGACACAAGATTGATATCATTCACTAGATCACGTAGTTTCTACTGAGTGAAAGAGTCACTTTAGTCGCAATAAATCAAGCGGCCAATCGATTCATCAATCGGATAGGAATTGATTATGTATCGATAAAGTTGTGCCAGTGAATACGGATCTATTATTGTTTAATAAATAGAACGCTTAGATACAACGATCTGACGCTTTTCATTGTTAATCATAACTAGTACGACCTTATTTATTCATTCCAAGTATATCATAAGTACGTTTTATAAGCCCAATTACATCTTACTACACTGTTTTGACTAAATAATATCTCGTTTAAACACAATTTAAGCCACTGCGATGTAAATATTGTGACACCGGAAAAATAGTTTAGTACCTTTATTGAGTTATTTATATATAGTCAACCCCCATGAAACATTGTCTCTTAACTAGATAAATACTTTTTACGTGTGTATAACGAATAGAGCGTTTTTAGTAGAAAGTAAAGAAAATAATCCTGAAAATGTTTCGTTTGAATGTGTGTAAAGGAAGAGCCATTTGATTATCGTTTTGTATTAGTAAACGACTAAGTTCCAAAATATAATAAACATAAACACCCTTATTCGTGTACATATTACGTGTCAATTTGCAGATAAATTATCGTGACAAAGCATTCTTTAACTAATTTAGCTTAATAGTTCCCTTATGAACAAGATCGTATATTTTATCTGTAATTTGTAATTATTACGACACTTCAATTTGTTGTTATATTGAAATAAGGAACTTACTGATGAAACGTCTTTATCGAAAATCATAGCGACCGATTGAGTTTTATAAATCCTGGTAAAAAGTAAAAGCATTATATAAAACTCAGTTTTTATATTTTATAAAATAGAGAGCTATGACAAACTAAACTTAAACACTACTAACTAAATCCAGAACAACAATCATAGAAAAAATCGTATAAAAATATGTATAACCTGTATATGTGTAACCTAACACGGAACTTCAAACTATGCAATACTAATTGTTATATTGGTATGAATTGAAAATTACGATAATACTCGCATATCAAACAAAGCTTTTACAAACTAGCAAACCTTTACCTAAATAAAAAATACTATATCCATTGTGGCTGATATTAAAAACATTTCGGTTGAACGCACGTCCGTTGAGATGAAGCGCGGAATAAAATTGGAATTTTGTTTGAACGATAATTGGATCGCTCGGGATTTGAATCACAATAAGGTATACAAATGGTTTATACGTAAACGATGAAATAATTGCCATAATTATTGTTTTCAGGCTTCCAACGTTTAAAAAACTTTAAACTCATGTTTCGGTACCTTACGGATCCATTATATGTAATTGCGTTGAATAAAATGGGCAGATTTGTTCTAGAGACTGGTTAGGTTCCTTTTACTGGTGAACTTGTTAACAATAATGCATAATGTATTTTTTAACTGACCACTTGTACAATATACAACTACCGCTCCAAATCAACGCCGAAATCATTTTTGACTTAATTATTAATTTAATATAGATTTACTACAAAACATCTATAATTAATCACTGACTAGGATGAAAGTTTTAATTACTAACATTAATGAACATATTGATTTATTTTATAACAATCATCCTACTTACTGTAATTTTCTTTGCTCTGAATAAGGTTTATGTTTGTCTGTGGTTTTTTCCTTGTTTATTTCCATGTTCTAATGTAACCGATGATGTATGTGTGTAGAGTTAGTAATTCTTTTTTTGAGCATGCAAAAATACCTAATGTTTAAAGAACTTTATTTTCTCATTACAAAATTGTATTTTAATTTACATGAAAAACATTATGTATATACGAGCGAGATACACGTCCCAATTAAGTCTAGTAGATTCACTCTGATATGTATTGTTAATGCCCTTATGGATGCGCTAATAATAAGAATTTAAGATGGTAATTGATTAAATAGTTGCACACCCTCATACTTAATTGACCTCTTCAAATAATTTGTGCGCGGCTTCGGCAAGATAAGCAAACTCGCTCGACGAGTATTGCGTGTAGTTATGTGTTTGATTTTTTTAAATGATAAGCTACTATGTTGTTGAGAGAGTTATTTAAATGTTGTTTTAATTAAGATACAAGTGCTATAAACATATATTTGTTTAATCATCATCATTTTAGTTTCTTGGTAAATTTTATTAGTCTGTGTTAAAATTGTATCTAAATAGTGCTTTAATTAATTTATTTTGTAGTGTCTGTAAGTTAGAAATTATTTTTTTGCATGCTGTACCCCAGATTGAGGCGCTGTCGAGAAACCCCGATCAGCCATCAGATCAAGCGACGCAAATGGAATTGGATAAGCCATACACTCCGAAGGGATCCCAATCATATTCCCAAGCGGGCGCTTGATTGTAATCCGCAAGAAAAGCGGAAGCGTGGCCGGCCCAAACAAACCTGGCGCCGAACAGTGGCAAAGGGAGCCGGAAAGACGTGGAGCGAGGTGAAACACGAGGCTCAAGACCGAACGCGATGGAAACTCACTGTGGACGCCTTCTGTCCCATCTAGGGGTTATAGGACATTAAGTCACCCCATATTGAAATGTGGCTTTACTAAACAATTATAAATTAAATGACGTACGGATTGCGGAATACATTTTGATATTGACCAAAATCTGCCTATAAGTGATTTTAGTTTGGTAATTATGTGTGATATATGAAAGTTCCACTTTAAATATGTATCTATTCTAAGACCCAGATATTTCTCCCATTTTTTATTAGTGATTTTAACGTCTTCAATAGTAAATAAAAACTGGCTATAAATTCCAGTCGAGTCCTACAACATTGCACCTATTTATTACTCTGTAATTCTGTTGTTGGAAGACAATTTTGGGTTTCACGCTCGGGTTTTATTTCGTTAATATTAATTGTAACTGCTACGAGTCCTAGGTTTTCAAATCGAAGACCATTAAATTTGCCGCCTTCCTTTACATTTTCAATTTATCACAAAAATATATCTGTACATACAGTTTAAATATGCCTTTTTATTAAGAAATAAATATAGTATTGTCTTTTGTTAACATAGCTTTTACAAAATAATAAAAGGCTTTTTAAACGAATTGAAGCTATGTATTAGGTCCTTACATATGAAATTGGCGTTTTGTATGGGAGGAACAAAAAGTCGAATATTTTTAAATATAATATATTTAATTAATCAAAGTTGTTTTCTATGCACTTTTGCCATCTCATAGGTAGTTCATTGATCCCTTTACTAAAAAAACCAGTCGGACGGGAATCAATAAAATCTGTGAAGGCGATTTGGACTGCCCCATCAGAGTTAAATTTTTTCCCTTGCAAGAAGTTGTCCAAATTTCGAAAAAAAGGTAATCTGTTGGAGCAAGGTCCGGGGAGTAAGGAGAATGTCTTAGACATTCCAATTGAAGCTCTTTTAATTTGGTAACAGTCTGTTGTGCAGTGTGTGGTCTAGCGTTGTTGTGAAGTAGCAGTGGCGTGGAGCGATTGACCAGCCTAGGTTGTTTAGCCACTAGCTTTTCTATCATGGTTTGCAATTGCTGACAATAGACATCAGCCGTAATAGTCTGGCCAGATTTGAGAAAACTGCAATGAACAATACCGGCACTAGTCCACCAAACGCTTACAAGTAACTTTTTTGGGGTTAATTTTCGCTTGGGGCAGGATTTGGCTGGCCAATCCAACCATTGCGCTGAGCGCTTCCGATTATCGTAAAGAATCCATTTTTCATCACAGGTAATGATTCGGTTTTAAATACCTTCATTATTGTGCCGGTTCAGTAATGTAACGCAGCAGTCGACGTGCGTTTGCCGGTTTGCTTCAGTCAATTCGTGAGGTACCCACCTTTCAAGCTTTTAAATCTTCCCAATTTGCTTCAAGTGAATTAAATTTTATCACTAACACCGCAGCCTGCAGCTAACTCGGACGTGGTTTGCGATGGATCCGCTTCTACAATAGCCTTCAATACTTCATTATCAACTTGGGTCTCAGGCCGTCCACGGGGCTAGTTCTGCAGGTGCGAAATTTCCAGAACGAAAACGTTGGAACCAAAAACGAACTGTTTTTTCTTTTGCAACATGACCGCCATACACATCATTCACCCTTCGAGTCGTTTCCGCAGCACCAGTGCCACGGCGGAACTCTTACTCGTAAATAATAAAATAATGGAAAACTTTAAGTTTTCCATTTTGTAAAATGAGTGACGCAAACAGAAAAAAACAAATGAATGACGGTCATCGAAGCACAACATGAGTAAATAGCTATACAATTTGAATTTGGAATTCCTTACCAAAGAGGAGAACATCGTGATTAAAGTGGCCAGTACGAAATACGCCAATTTCATATGTAACGACCTAATATTATTATTATAAACTTATAGTTATTTACATAACTTTAAAAAAAACGACATTTTGCGTGCTTTACAGCGTGCGTGGTCACGGTGAATTTAAATTTAAAATTGTGTAAATAATTATAAGTTTATAATAATAATACACGGCTTCAATCCGTTTAAAAAGTGTTTTCTTAAGAAATAAATAGTTAAAACGTTTTGAATTTTTGAAAAAGACACAAATTTATATTTGGTGGCTATGGTAGAACGTTGAACTTATAGATAACCTATAAGATTCAAATGAAGGTCCCTTGTTTGAAAGTTAACAGCTGTATGATACGGAAAATCGTTTAACATCAAAGCCGACAATTTTGCAAGTTATCAGAGTTTTTATGCCTAAAACTTGTTCGTTTATAATAACTTATTATACTCTAGAGATTTCTTCTAAAAATTTAAACAAAGGTCACAAGCCAAGATACAGTAAAATATATTATGATTATTAAAAAACTTTGTTTTTTGTTGGCAATTTTATAAGAAGAGTGAAATCATAAAAGTAGCGATAATAATTTTATATATTTTTATTAACTGACTTTTAAAAAGAGGTTATCAATTTGACCTACATGTATGGACATGGATAATATTTGAGTCTATAGGCGTCTAAGGACGTGTGCCGAATTTCGTAAGTGTATGTAGTACTATTTTCACCGAATTATTAATCCATAAAATATTATATTGTAATTTAGTTACAGTACAAGCTTCATCAAAATCGGTGCAGCAGTTTTTAGGTAGTTTATGAATTATACCTTTCTGGAGGGGATATGCACCTATGCTTATCTTATGGCTTATTATTATGGCGTCATGCTGAATGAAAATAGTTTGCATTATTTTCATCCTGCAGAAGAGGACTATTCGTGCAATCTTTCATTTAAAATGTAGTGAGGGTACCTCTGAGATAAATGTAAGGAAATTAATATACTTACTCGAAATATTTAAGAAAATATTATGTATGTATACAAACATAGTGATAAGATTACTAGAGTTTTTGATACGCATAATGTTAATACTCGGAACAAACGCAGGCTGCAATTTCTGCGTACTAGACTATCTAAAGTTAGTAATTATTTTTTGGGAAAAGGGACACTTTTATCTCTGCTGTTTAATACATTTAAGAAATGTATTTAAAAAAAGCTGTTGAAAAAGGCTTACTATAAAGTTAACGAACAGTGTTGGCCTAGTGGCTTTAGCGTGCGACTCTCATCCCTGAGGTCGTATAGGTATATATACAGGTTCGATCCCCGGCTGTGCACCAATGGATTTTCTTTCGATGTGCGCATTTAACATTAGCTCGAACGGTCAAGAAAAGCATCGTGAGGAAACCGGCTTGCCTTAAACCCAAAAAGTCGACGGTGTGTGTCAGGCACAGAAGGCTGATTCCCTACTTGCCTATTCGATTTACAAATGATCATGAAACAGAAACAGAAATCTGAGGCCCAGACCTAAAAGTTAACGATTATCTAGTTGATAAAAGGGCCTGGGACTAATGCTAGACAGGCTATTCTATTTAATTTGCGATATTTTCGTTACAATAAGTGTTGTTTGCCATTTTGTATGACGACTTGCTTTTTTATAAGAGTATCGAGTTTTTTACGCCGGCTTTTTCTCTTGGCCTACATCTTCTGTCTTCTTTGCCGATGAGTAGGGATGTCTACCTATTCAAATTTAATGACGTGGAATAATATATTCCATTATAAAAATATTTTATTCTATTTATATTCAATTATTTGGCAAATATTTTTCGTTTTCAATAGAGCAGGTATTTCAATCAGGCTGAATTTTTTGAAATACTATTATTAATATATTTTCCTTAGTGAGACATACGGTATAAAGTATAAACATATAATTCTCATCTTTAGTCACTAGATTTTATAATGTAACAGGCATAATATTTTAATTACGACACTATACATTGTTGGGTTTTAATTTTTCCATCGCGAGGAAAAATAATGAGGCTATTTATTCTGTAGCGCCATAATAAATAGAAAAATATGGTTAATTTTAAGAGAATGTTGGTGAGTGAAATTTAAATGTAAGAAGCTTCCTTTTGCATAATAAATTCTAATCCCAACTCATTTAGTTATTCCATAAATCTTAAAATATTATTAAGAAATAGCTTTGTTTACGGAACAGTAGGTACAAATTATGATGCGCCTCAAGGTACTGCTTTAGGTATAATCTCACCATCACCATATAATGATATGAAGAATAGCTGAGCTCATCTCTCTTCCAAAGTGACAGTTTAACTTTTCTACTTACTTTTACCATTGTTGACAAACTAAGGTCCGTGTGGAATGAATGGTTTTTGTTGCAACATTTTTATTTTTGAATGATAGAACTCCAAGACCTGAATTATACGCCGTGTATAATACTATCATTGAACGAACGAACGGTTGATACGTAATTCTTGGCACGAATGCCGCGGGCAACAGGTACACGGAATTTTTCTTAATATAAAAACAGTGGCAAAATAAATTATTGTTCATAAATCCCGGAATAAAACATCGCAAAAACCTACGGGCGTTAGGATAATTGGTTAGAATTATATTTGTAGCAAATAACAATTTGATGTTTATATAAAAATGTTCGGCGATAAACAAAATTATTTATTTCTGATAACTGTTATTTTATCGGCTTAAGTTAACGTTACTTAAGAACAATTTGGCGTTTCAATACATAAATCTATTCTATTATTTATGTTATATAAAAAACAATATCGTATGTTCAAGTAGAATGTATGATACAAAACATAAGTTAATTAAAAAAAACAATGGCGCTACAACCTTTTTAGGTCTGAGCCTCAGATTTATGTATCTGTTTCATGATAATTTGTTAATCTAATAGTCAAGTAGGTGATCAGCCTTCTGTGCCTGACGCCGTGGGCTTTTTGGGTCTTAGGCAAGCCGGTTTTCTCACGAAGTTTTCCTTCACTGTTCGAGCGAATGTTAAATGCGCACGTAGAAAGAAAGTCCATTGATGCACAGCCGGGAATCGAACCTACGACCTCAGGGATGAGAGTCGCATGCTGAAGCCACCAGGCCAACACTGCTCAAAAAATATTAAAAAAAAACGTATAATATAGTGTTAAGTTTTTCCCTTTTTTAAAGTAGTTTCGAAGAAAGCGTACTTTACTTTTCTCTTGAGTCACTCTGTCTACTAATTAATACTGCATTAAATGTAAGTGCGTTGTGTAGTTTAATGCTCTAGGTGGTGCTTTCGCCTTTATTTTGGCAGTGGGTCAGTATACTGTGTGTAATATAATATTATAAAAACTCACAATAAATATGTCTACGTGAGAAATGTATGATAGCGACAACACGAAAATGTGACACATTTCATTTTTAATCGACATTCACGCGAATTAAAAACAAATTGCAGCACCGCACTCTTGAACCTAAAATAACTCGTGAGAGTTGTTAGGAAAACCATAATATATTCAATAGATACTCCAAAGATATCAACGGGGGTTACGTGTTCAATTTAGGAATGGCGAAACCTTTTTTTAAACTTGGCGGAAATTTATTTAACTAAACTCATTGTAATCATTAAATAACATAATTTCTTATGTGTTCCAAAAACGAAAATTTTTCTTTTCATGTGCGTGATTTTTGATCATACGGCGAATCAGTATACAGCGAGAAATTCGTTATATTTAAAACCCTGAAATTGTCGTCAAATTATCGATATAATACAATAAAAATCCCCTCGCAATATTGCCCAGTTTCTCCAGTCTTCGCGATTCTCAGCCCCTTTGTTTAATTTCAGCCAGGGGTCGTAAGTAAACATTTAATTTGTGAGTTGATAGGAATTGTGCCGAGGTAATTGTATGAAAACAGCAGTTCGCGCAACCGCTGTAATTAGTTAAGTTTTTATTGCATACATGAATAATGCCTTAAGCAATAAATCAACTTTTTACTTACATAGAAGTATAAGAAATGCATTAAAAAGTAATTCTAATTTAGCAATTTATTATTCTTTTATATTACAATTTCGTAAGTTTATCTAACCGTTAGAGAGAGAGAAATAGCATATGACCCGGAGATCCTGGATTCGATTTCTAGCTGAAAAATGTCTCATTACCAGCCAGTACCAACTTGCCTTGAAACTGTCAAAAACGTGTGTGGGTCAGAAATGAGGGTTTACGGTACCTAAAAAACATCAGAATTGTCGCTTGATATACGTATTAAAAAGCGGACTTAGCGTCCCTCAAGAAAAGAGCGTACCAATATTTAAAAGGCCGGCAACGTACTTACAAGCCCACTGGCAATATAAGTGTTTATGGGCGGCGATGGCACTTAGAATCAATTGTGTCTCCTGCTCGTTTTCTATGAGAAAAATGTAAATGCAATTACTGAATCACATAAATAACATAATTTCGAATATGTATGGCATAAATTAATTTGCAACATATATACATAATTAGATAATCGAGTAAGTTCCCCAGTCGTACAGGCTTTTACAATTCTAGATGTTTTGCTTAAATATTGACGCCTCGATTTGTACAGCGTCAAAAGCATTGAAAACATTATTTATATAAAATGTTGGAAGCACCACCATCAATTTGATTTGATTGAAATCCGGTAAATGTTACTTGTTACGAACCGAAGCATCTGTAAGCACTAAAGGCTTTGGCGAACTCTTCAATTTAAATAGATGCAATTCGAGGTTTAGAACGCCATATGCGGTATCTTAAACAACTTTATTTGAAGAAACATTTTGTTTTGTTAAATCATTGACTATTTTCAAATAATACATTAAATAATACTTATATTTGATAAGACATCAAAGGTTTAGGGAGGCCCAATGAAGAAAGGCGCTTTTATTTTATTAAGTAGGTCTTGTACGAACATATATGTGTAAATAAAATTATATTAATTAACTTTTTTAGGATATCTATTTGTTTTTTACGTTCGTTATTTATTTGATAGATATATCAGATCACTAGATATAGTACCACGAAATTGGAAATCGCTTAGTTTTTGATAAAGCATGTACGGACTTTTGGACGTAGCATGCCAGCGGTAACACATTTTTGGAATAACTTCTTTAACGAATATTAGTAACACTTGAATGCTTTTCACAAACTGTGGTATTTACTATATTTCACAGTCGAGTTAAGAAGGTTTTCTCGCGTAAAGCTAACCACGATGTTAGTATTATCCAGTAGACAGATAGAGACCCCACAATTTCTTTTTAATCGAAACTTTTTTCATAAAAACCCATGACTCGCGCTGAGGCATCAAAGAACGCCCACTAAGTTGAAAAAACTTACTTAAGAACGTCTTTAGTTCGAACCGCTTGATCGAACATCAAGTATAAAAGAGATTACAAGTTCTATAATTAAACAGTGTAAGTTATTACTGAAGTTAGGTCCATTGCATTGCGAGTTGCCGTCTCGGAAACAACTTTTAATTGATACACCGCAACTTATAGCACAGAAGGCGACTTAATTGTTCTATAGGCTTACAATTGGGATAATTAAAACTTATGTCCAAATCGGAAAAACTTGTAATTGGATAGATCTTAAATTAAAACGAATTAAATTTATTTACAATATAGAGTATAAAGATTGGACACTTACCTACTAGCTTTTTGTATCTTAAAAAAATGCTGATATGTTCATATCTTCAGACTACACTACAGACAAGTTTTAATCAAACATTGCATTGTTAGCCGACTATATATATAATAATGTATATAAATTTATAAGCATTAAAACGCAAATGCGTAGGCTTATTTTCAGAGCCTGAATAAATTCTATATAAATATATACTTTAATTTCACAGTAAAATATGGGTTAACGTTGGCGTGTCTAATTTTCTAGACCCAATTTATACTTTCAAAACGAGAACACGAGTGCTTATTAAAATTTTAAATCTAAAACTAACTTTGTATGAATTTTTATAACAATGTTTAACTTTACGTACGAGATGAGTTGGTCAAAGTAGTATGGGAAACACGTTTCAAATAAGATTTTATTTTATAACTTACTTAACTAACTAAATCTGTCATAGGTTATTTTATATTTGTTTTAAATATACGCGCTGAAAAAGCGCATCGCGATTCATAGACATGTGTGGTCTTTAGAGCTTGAATGGGCAATGTAAAATGTTCGCAATTTAAGTTATATGTGATTGGTACTAAATTTTTACTTCATAGTTCTTTACGATATACTCTAAACGCCTGTTTTCCTCGTCGTTAATTGTGTGGTCCTGTAAGACACTGCTTAATCAATAAACTAGACAAGGATTTAATCAAATACATTAGTAGGTATGACAATGTTTACTTCGAATTATTAAAGCATGCTATATTCATATTCTCAGCTTAGCTGTGTAAACTAATACTCGATACGTGCCCAACACTGAAACAAGGCCAAACCTAAATCTAAAAGCAAAGTAGAATTGTAATTATCCAGCGGTGGTCGAGCGGTAATTTTGCAGCTTTGAGATGCGAATATTTAGTGAGCCCAACGTATACTAATGAAGCCGCTATTCATAATTCCGACCGCGCGGATGACGGCAATTTACAAAAGGCAATATTTTTTGAACGAGCTGAGTTTTATCCCTGGCATATTTTAATAATTCCTTAGAATTTATTCGATACGAGATGCCACGAAATGTAATGGCCAGGTTTTTACTCTTAAAGTAGATTACTTAGAATTTTGCTTAACACGACGTGGGCCGAAAGGCCAAGGGGGAAGAGTCATTGATCTTAACCAACCCCTTTAGGGGTGTTATTAATATTACTTACGCTTAAGTAATAGTTCAAATGAAGAATACGCAACATACTATTTGACATTTGAATATGTTTTACGGCCCTGAGTAAATTTTATTTATAAAACTTAAATACGCTGTCCTGTCAGCATAATCTAAACTCGAAGCATGATTTAAATTGAATTCCCAAGAGTGAACTTATAACTGATATCTTTATAGGAAAAATAGTTTCAGTCAACTTCGAAGACAATTCGAGATAGAATGTGACATTCCGTGGTCCATTGTAACAGTATGAAATATGTAATACTGTGGTTCACTGACATTCGAATCGGCATTCATCGAATCGCTACATATCAAATCAGATATGGAATACTAAAATCAAGATTTAGAGGCAATGAGTACGATTATCGTAATTTTTGAGTGTTTGTTTATGAAATCAAAGTTACCAGTCTATTTATAACAGATAATTTACACTTAATTCTAAACATAAATTAATATTACTGTCTTATACATTGAAATAAAGTCTGCAGTCTGCACAATATACGTATCATTCGTCTTAATGTCTATACATAAACAGTCAAAGAGATTCACAAACTGCGCCGGGTAAAGTTTCATAGAAATAGCTCAACTGCACAACCTTGACACCGACCGGGTCACGGTTTAAGTATCATAGGTGTACCTATAAAAACTTTAATGCCTAGTACATATATAGTGTTGCTTTAAAATACAATTTAATTCTGTTGGTCCTCTGGGATTATTGAAAAAATAACCAAGTTAAAAAGTATCGTACTGTCACATGAAACCCAAAAGATAACATTAAAAAGCTTTTAGGCTAGAGAATTAAGCTTAATATTGAATTTGGAAACAAGTATTGAGGCACACAGCTTATTATATTAATTTCAATTATTTCGTAGTGTTAACGCCTACGCCGTAGACCTCTACGAAATGTCGGATAATCTAATTCGAAATTGGCAAAGATTGAAGATCACCCACAAGTGAAATCACTACAACAGTTCAAATTCTGTGCACATATATATATAATAAGAATATGTTTCCGCGCTTTTTAAACATTCTTTCTTTCACAAATTCTTTCATCGACAACACACAAATTCTTTCATGCGTCAGATACAGAAGGTTGATCCTACTAGTTCAAAAAAGATGATCACAGATACAGATGTTATCTGAAGTCAAGGGCACCATAGAGTTAAAATAATTTATTTATTGAATATTTATATCAATAAAGAGGCACTTATGACGTAAAATCTTTAGTACTATCCTACAAGTCACGCTAAGCACAGTTTTTAGTACACCAAATATTAATCTGTTTAGTTTTCATAACATGACATTGTTTCGGCCCACTTTGACCCCACACGTTGACATTTAAAGAGGGCTGAGCTGAAACACGTCCCTCATACAATTTCATCATTAATTTTGTGGGGAATATTAGATTCCGTACAAACCCATTAGCTCCTGTCTCTCATATATTAAATGCCTGTGATACTGTATATATGTAGAACGCAAACGGCATTGATAAGATCGCGTTTTTAATCGAAATATTTTATGGTTACGCCACTAATAATGTTCCTTATTTATAATAAAAAGTGATATTTATACATAAAAATTACAAAATTTAAAAGATTTAGTGCAGGTTATATATATATATATCTATATATATATATATATATATATATATATAAATCGATTTCAAAGGAAGTTTTAATATATTTTCCTACTACGATGTTAAAATGATATTAGTAAGCCGTACGCCAGTAATCGGACGACGAGGCCAAGTCCTCAAGAGACTGCGCGGGTCTTCCGAAGCCCCACTAGCCTCACCACATTTATCAGCTGATTTTTATTCGATTACCGATTGTTATAGTACATGTATTAAATATATTAATTATAAGATCTCCTACAACTAATAAAATTATGGTAACTGGCATTCTTTTACATTGTCTTGTCTTGTAAGACCTTTCTTAATAAACTTCTCATTGTTCGCACAACACCTGGGCTTGGGGAATTGAAAAAAAAAACTTTAATAATCTGTATGTAAACCTATTGTGACAGGGCTTTCAACAGCATCTGTTGACCAGTCACAATCAATCGACAGGAACCGCCCCGGGCGTGGTCTTTCAGGAATGTTAATTTCCCTGGCCGGTTATTTTTCGAAATTATACGAGGTTCAAAAAATGACTACGTCTATACTATCATAGTCGTGGTATCATAGACGATAGAGACAAAGAATTTACCCATGTAATATTCGTGTTTTACCTTACCATCAATAACTACGTATATAAATTATTCAAACTCAAAATAACTTTATTGGTGTACGTTTATTATGAACGTCAGAAAAGAAGTTTACATTTAATACCAGTTCGCTAGTCAAATGTAATATTATTGACTATAAACGTTTCTTCTACTTCTTTTGGCGCCTCTCCATTACTAATGTTACGAAGCCATGATTTTGTCCTTTTAGAGACCCGCCGTTTACCCAAGAATTTACCCATTACAATTAATTGAAGAAGGTGGAGGTGCGACGCAACGTTCTATTGTTTGATAAACATTTCACTATGTATAAAATAAGCGAAATAACAAACAACAAGGGCAACAAGACTGTAATATGATTATAGAATGAAAACGTTGCATTAACTCTAAAAACGGTGAATCGAAAACCTATTATTAATGGGGTTTTTAAATTCAAGATAAGAGTTTACTCAAGAATTTTAATGCGAGTGCGCCATCTTGACTGCACCGTAACGATGACTTCGTAGTTTCTTCTGAAGTTGATAAATTGCTGCGACTTGGCTTTTAAGCCGTTGAGACAGTAATCGACTTCCGTCTCCTTACAAAGATTTTTAGAAACACTTAAATAGCGGAATACGGTGAATTAGATTTTTAATGATATACATTTACAGATTTGCTAAAATTAATAGCTGGTCCGTGACCATTATTACAATAATATAAACACTGCTTCCACAATATGGTCTTTTTACTTGCTCGTGCAAGAATAGTATCAAAAAGGGTTTGTTTTATCTCATAGTGTAAGCAACTAAATTTAGAAGGACTTTTTCTGAATTCGGGTATTTCTATTTTAATAAGAATCAAACATCTCACATTTATTACATAAGCCACCATATAAGGATTTAGGAACCCACCGAGTATTGGAAGAAAATAAACAGTTGGTAACGTATACCCGTAATAACAGTTTTTCCAAAACATCAGTCTCAATTTGTCCCAACAGCCTCAAATGTACCGATAAATGGGATTCACGAAACTATATCGATATTTCTTTATTCATTATTAAAAGGCTTTCATATACCGTGTTTTAAACTGCCAGTCATCACTTTGTACCAATGTAATAAAAAAAAAGAAATTAGCGAAGCTATTTTTGCGAGGATAATTAGCTGATACAGCTTTTTATACATACAAATAAAGTAAAACATAAGCAAATTGAATTGATAAAAGTCTTTTCAGAATGAACGTTTATAAAGCATTCAATCAAAGTCCGTTTGTACTAAGGCCTTTATTAACTTAATCTTTGTAAGACTTGTTTTGAAATCCTTTAAATAGTGACTCCCTTTATCGGGCGTGCTTAAATCTACATTAATATCTACGAAAAACAAAAGATGTGAAGTTCGTAGCATTATTACGTTTCTCGCTACGCATCGTAGCCCTCGGTAGCTTTTTATGTCGTAACTCGTAGCTAGCTTTCATAAAAAGTAGCCATAAATAATGAAAATACGTGGCAATGTTCGCGTTGTTTTTATTTTCTCAATTACCTAAAGGGTTACATAATCTGGATATTATTATGAGGTTGATATTATAAATTTCTGTATTTTAATAATATATACCGATATAACGGTGGGGCTAGAGGTAATAATGTGAAAAATGACTTTAGTTCAGAAAACTGTCTAGGAATACCTTTTGCCATTATAATCAATAATTTCACGATACTAGTTTAAAATAGTCTGCGTGTCCTGAGCGAGAGACTTAGAAGACAATTTTCATTTTATAGCACAGCTGTATGTGAAAACATGAAAAAATAACAACAATTAATTTGCTTTATATTATTTTCAATTCCAAGTTTAAATTCAAGATAGCAGAACTATAAACTAAAAATACTCACAATAGACGAAGAATCAAGAATACATTTCGAGGTCATTTAGAAATAGCGCATTGGTACGACATTTTTGTCGAAAACGTGTATAAAATAGAATGTTTTTGCTTAGCTAACAGGGCTTCGGGCCAGTGGACCGCATCAAAGTGACTGATATAGAATAGCCTATTTGCAGTATACAATGTAGAGTGACCAGGTATTTAGTAAGGCTTTATAAGAAACGAAGCAAGGAATCATATTCTTCTAAAATATATTTTTACAACAAAAAATTCTACTAGTTGTAGGTACAGAAAATTTTGAAGTATTATACAAAAACTGCGCAACTATGAACTACATAAAATTCTAGCCCCAATGGCATATTCGATATAATTCCAAGATAACACTAGTAACACAGAAGATTAAGAAAATATAATTAACAT
Source organism: Pieris brassicae (assembly GCF_905147105.1). Classification (NCBI taxonomy): domain Eukaryota; kingdom Metazoa; phylum Arthropoda; class Insecta; order Lepidoptera; family Pieridae; genus Pieris; species Pieris brassicae. The sequence continues at coordinate 6,327,835 of NC_059669.1, forward strand.
AATATTTTATTGACCTAACACAAACTCGGATAAGCTTTATTTAAAAAAAAATGATTAAAAACCCTGGTCACCCTATCAATGACGTCAGAGCAGCAAAGACGACACTTGTTGCTCGAGAGGCGAGATAAAAAGACAATCATTACGCGAATGTGCAATTCTCTTTCATACATTTTTCGTTTGCAGATCGTTTATCGTGGTTTATGCGGGTATTATGAATTAGGTCAGAGCCTATGAAGGAAAAAGCTGGTTTCAGCACTACATATATTTGAACTTGAGTTTATTATTAAATATTCGTTTTGATACATGTGTTTTACCGATAATTCATTTAATATAGAAGATAATGTAAACCATTTCATGATCTTTCTATATTAAATGAGGTGCTGAAACTTAAAAAAAAAGCTCAAAACACATGGGTCGCTAAAAAGATCTAGTCCCCCTGTAAATATTAGTGTAAATGTATATTATTGAGTAGCTGGGGTTGACCGTATAATTCAGCAAAGCGGTTTATAAATTATACAACGCTGTTGACTTACAAATTCACTCGCTATATAAATATCTATTTAAGTCTCGAGACAATGTCTTGTATAACAATAGCAGCTGCTATTGAGTTCTCAGAGTTATTGACAATCAAAAGCTGTATTATATTTTAAAACCGTTTTGTACAGTGCTATAGAAAAACGGGTTCAAATTAAAAATAGATTGACACTATTGTTAGACTCCTTAAATTAACGAAATTCGAATTTTAAATTGTAAAATAACGGGTTCTGAAACTCGTGATAAATACAGTTCCTCGAAATTATTTTGTCAATCGTTTTTTTATATGTCCTTAGCTTTCGGATTAATAATGTTAAAGCAATGAAGACAGTTAGTTCCTACAAGTTAATTCCTACGGGAGCTTTATTTGTAAAAATGTTGACTGATGAAATGGTTTGCCTATTTCCGTTTAGTTAACGTACCTAACGTGGCGTGACCGAGCAGTTCCGATACGTCGTAGTTAATTCCATTAGTGGTCGAAGCCCAGTTTTGTCGTTTTGTCAATACTCACATCATCACAATGCTAAAATCGGTTTACATTTCGATAGGACACTTTTACACAAATACTTCTATTAATCTAATAATAATTTTTAAACTAGCGATTCATATTGAATTTTTGTTGCATAGCATTTATTTTTTCATAATAATATTTTAATTACAATAATTACGTTACAATGCATCGTCCGATTTCCTTTATAAATTGTATATTTATACTTTATAATAACGCTGTCATATGAGCTTTATCAACTTATAAGCTAAAATAAATGTATATTTACGAACCAAACAAAACCTCGCATGTTATGTAGAAATTTGCCCTTAGACACAAATTTATTTTGCGGATTTTTTTTAAATCGTCTGTTTGCCGACATTTGTTATATTTATAAAGCGAAGAATAAACATCCACGGGAATGATACTCATAAATATTTGCTTTGTTCAGTGCTCTCCCTAGCTCCGTGAAAATACATATTACATAACACAACAAGGAATAGTACTTATGAATCGTGTATGTATCACAAAATAGTTAAAACCTTTCAATTTAAAAACAAAAAACAATAAAACAAATTATAAAGAATAAGTCACGATTAATAGAAAAAGTTTCCGAAGCTTATATATATTATGAGTAAATAAATAAAATAAGCCTTTGTTTCTGTTCTTAGTCCAGTACTTATGAATCGTGTATGTATCACAAAATAGTTAAAACCTTTCAATTTAAAAACAAAAAACAATAAAACATATTATAAAGAATAAGTCACGATTAATAGAAAAAGTTTCCGAAGCTTATATATATTATGAGTAAATAAATAAAATAAGCCTTTGTTTCTGTTCTTAGTCCATTACCACTTGTCAGCATGTCTCTCAACAAAGACTGCCTGCAAATGTTGCCTCCAAATCGATACCAGGCTCCCAGGCTAATGTTGGGTAACCACCTTCTATGTTAATGTTTTCTTTTCTCTACAATTCGAATATTTACTCTATTGCTGTATTTACTATGCGTGTGCGTATATATTTGTGTGTATCTATTATAATACAATATAATACGCCCCGGAAATAAGTCCTAAGGGCTTATGATAAAAAATCTGTTCTGTTGGTAAATTTTACCTTGAAGGAGACGGAATTGCTTAGGCTTGATTTAGACAAGATATTTATTAATATTTAACAATATTAATAGCGGTCGTTAACCATACATTGGTTAGAGAATTAATGTCGGGCCAGTGGTTCGGAAGACCACTAATTCGATCGACTGCGCACCGCAGCCTTACATACATTAAACCACATTACAACAAAACCAAATTAAATTTAAACATTTACCAGGGAACTCGCACAAATAAAAAGCTCAAAGCCCATAAATTAGCTTTCACTTTTTGAAGTTTTATAAATAATTTTATGTAATTTTATTTTAATCCCATATTATCATGGACAGGACACATTTTCAGGACATCTCAGGAAATTTTCAGACAACTATTATAATTGCTGCATAAATTTTCAGATTTTAATCGAGAAGTTTTTCAGAATTTATTAAAAAATTATGTTCGCGTCATACTAGATGGTTTCTCATTAAAATTATTAATACTCATAAGCAAATCAACATACTGTGGCTGTTATTTCAATAATTGTGGAGTTTCTAAATGTACAAAAATTATAACGGTATTAATACATCTGTTCGACTTAAGCGGTTATTCAAAGTTGAGGTTAGAGGATGAGGCTCCTTTGGTACGTCACTGTTGTGACCGCAACAGCTGGTAACCCCAGTCAGACAAATAGCCAACACAATATTATAGTATAAATGTAAGTTTCATTATTGTTATAGTAACAAAAATATACCAATGAATATAATATATAAATATATATTGTATAAATTGTATAATAAGTATATCAATTTAACACAGAAGACACTCAGATTTCCCTCCAAATACTTGGGTATGTATGAAACTCATGGTTTTGGAGTATAATAGCGTATTACTTGTGTTTCAAGGTAACGAGATCCTGATCCCACATGAAACAGCACACCTATCTTCTTTCACCTTTCATCAAATACGACGCCACAACGAAATATCTGTCGGATATATAAATTTTTCCTTAAACATACAAATTAACATGACAGCGTAATAAATGTCGGGATTCTTATTTAATGAGAATAGATATCTAAATTGTATGCAATATTTCGAATAAACATTTTAATATACAAACCAATCTATAACCCATATCTTAATACCATAACCATTTCGCCTACTTTATAAACAGGGTTTTGATGCAGAATGATAACAATGGACTATGAAATGTTTATTTAAATTAATATGTAATAAGTGTTAGGAGCATCTGTTTAGTACAACAGGGTGGCCATGCAGGTGGTACTCTAACACAAAAAATGTGAATATATAAAAAGTACGGGATTTCTGCACCAAGAGAACTAAGATAACAGGCGGAGTCCTACGGTCACGGTTCAAGTTGGTGGGATTTTCTCAAAGCTATCAAGGCTCACCACGACAATCAAGGCCTTGGGCATTGCTACTTTAAGAGGAAGCGAGAAATGATTAAGACAGAGCGATATACAAATTTGATTTATTGTGTATAAAAAATCTTAAATACAACTCACACTTATTAACACATATTCTTGTAAGTTGTCATTGAATCGCGCACCTTCAGCTCTAAAATTTTCGCACAACCGCTTCAGCCGTGTAGGAGTTGAACATTGTTCAAATGTAAAAATAGATAAAAAAAAGTCGTTTAATACATTAAACATGTAGAAATTGTAAACGGATCACATTGCCTGTCACCATTAATACCGTCGCTAGATAGATATTTGTATGTGCTATGGTACGTGCATTTAAGTGGCCTACATATACATTAAATACAAATAGAAACAGTAATTACAATATGCACAATCGTTGCGTTGCGTATCAGCCATAGTACCATTTACAACCTGATTGCTTCCAAGCTGCGTGGGATGCGTTCATAATGATTATTAAAATTGCTACTAATTAATACTTTTCCTCATAGTAATATTTTCTGATGTTACTATGGCGGCATAATGTTTTCAGCATTGAAATGAAATGAAAAAGTAAATTATTTAGTAGGTCTGACAGATGAACACTCTTGATTCACTGATTATATTTGTGTCAAAACATGTAATAAAAAAAAATTAAAACAGTCCAAACAGATCGGACCTCATACTACAGCTATGAAACACAAATTTATGAACTTCATCTATTAAATATATAACAACCAAGTGACAGTTTTTTTTAAAAGAAGACAAAAGATATCAAATTTTTCTCAATAGCCTAGCTATTTTAGTTGTTTATAGTATTTTTTTTACTTATTGTTTATGTTTCCCATCGTTTAAACTTTTCCTGAACTTTCACAAATATTTCAAGATCATAATTAGCCAAATTGATTCAGCCATTCTCATGTTTTAATAAGACAAACGAACAGCAATTCATTTTTTACATTATTTACTTTATTTATCGCTATATAAAAAACAAAATAGCGCAATCTTTAATTGTTAAATTACATAAATTACGTAACACGTAAGTGATAACACTTTATGACCTACTAGTTTATGCTTAGACTAAGCATTGTCGCAGTCATAAAGTCGCAGCTTAAAGTCGAGTAATAAACGCTTTATTGTGCACAATGCCCTTAAGCAAAAGCTCCAAGATGGCGTACTTGCCGGGGAAATTAAACTGCGTCGTGTCGACGGATTATGTGAGCATTGTGCAATCTGAGGTTCAATACTGATATTATGACGTGAGAGTTTGAATCACATTTCTGGCGATATATTCATCAAGTTAGATTATGTATATAAAAACAAAAGTAAAGCAACAAGGGAGATATTCAGAAACTTGAAATTTTAATACGGGAATCCGCGAATCCTTAAGGAAAAACTTAACATTGAACCCAATAAATAAGGCAAAAATTTCATTTTTAATAAAGTGTTATAAGATGTGTATTATTATTATTTTCTAATCCTAACTCTTATAAATCCTAGAGCTTAAAACTTAAGGTTTTGTTACTTTGGATTACTTTACATCATATATCAATCAATATAAATTAGCTTTATGATAACGATACATGCAAACCCCTTGAGAATAAATTTGTATAAGACTAAGAGCCTTGTAATTACAATATCATTCCCCTTTTTTCCGTTTTCATAGAACAGAGGCCAAACGTGCAGGAGCCTCACCTGATGTTAAGTGATACCGCAGCCGCCCATGGACTGCTAATGTCAGAAAGTTCGCCGACCGGTCAAGAATTAGAACGAACTTTGCACCGACCCTCGAAGTCGAATTCTCTTTTTAAGTTTAGGTAAAAATGTAGTATAACCTAACAGACAGAGAAATCGAATAAAAAATAAAAAAAACAAAAGACGATACTTTTGCTCTTGTCACTTGCATAAGTAATGTAATGCCATGCAATTTATTCGTTTCATTACATTTATTAAAGCAGTGAGCAGTGTTGGCCTAGTGGCTTCAGCGTGCGACGCTCATGACTGAGCTCGTAGGTTCGATCCCCGGCTGTGCACCAATGAAGTTTCTTTCTATGTGCGCATTTAACATTAGCTCGAACGGTAAAGGAAAACATGGTGAGGAAACCGACTTGCCTTAGACCCAAAAAGTCAACGGTGTGCGTCAGGCACTGGGCCTCAGCCCAGACCTAAAAAGGTTCTATCGCCATTGATTTTTTTAATTTAGTAAAGATTTTCGATATTGTTGAAATTGCTTTAACAACGGACCATATATAACATGATTAGTTCTTCACAAATTCATTTAAAACATATCAATGGAAATCAATTATCAAATTAATTTGCCTAACGAATTTCCCAACTCTGGATTGGTCCCAATTTGATGATATTCAGTGATCTCGTATAGGATTAGTATTAAAGGGTTAACATGGATGACGTATTTGAATTAATAACTTTGATTGTTCAAGCATAGGGCTATGTTGGGGCAAATTTATCTCAATAACTATTATGTTTAAAAATATATGTATATTAAAAACCTATTAACGCTTGTAGACCTGTATTTTATATTACTTTGTAGTGACGCCTATATTCAACGGCTACAACCACTGCGATGACGTAACCCTGCAACGCGATAACGATGATATACCTACTATATACAACTTCTGGACCACCACCTGCGCCTTCGGGCTGGCCAGTTGTTAGACTGGTCAATGTTCTTTTGATGGATGGAGGAATGTTGTGAACAGTTCACCATTCCTTACTCCACAACCTTTACAGTAGGTATTGTGTGTTACGGAAACTATATGTTTAATATTTGCATACCATAAAATACTGTCGGCTTCTGCTTTCGATTCCCACAAACATTATATTTGGCTTACCTGAAATAAAAGAAAATCGTCTTAATTTCGATATATATTCAGTTCAGTGTTCAAAAGAATTATATATTAGAACTTTTACTGAAAATCGTAACAAATTCTTTTTACGCCTTCTGACTAACCCTCTTACTAATAAACACTCAGTATAATTATAGCGTTTGTCTCTATTTATCACATAGTACACAATTTGAGAGACTTTACATAAAAACTTATTTAGTTTTTAAAAATAATAGGGGTTTAATTGCACAATTACCTAAGACATGTTTGCGTTTAAGGTCGTCAACAATTTGTATTAAAATAAATAATAACTAGTTAATCAAAATAAGATCCATCGGCGCAATATTCGGTCTTCAAGGTGGGCCCAGTCGCTCGGTCCCTTTAAAAATACCATTAAAATAGGGGCTTATAGCAACTTTCTTGTATTAAGGCCACATAATAGAAGAAAGTCGCTAAAAGCAAACGTTTTAAGATGTTAGTATAGATCAACATGAACGTATATTTTAAATATCTACTTAAAAAAATAAACAATATTTCAACCTCATATGGGCTGTTCGTAGTCGTATTTCGGACTAAGATTCGTAAATGTTCAGTCGTGTTTGGCATTTTTTACGACGTGATACGTGCGTCATTTAAGTGTTTCGTATATCAATATTTCGTATATGTGATGGATGACCTCAGGTCACATACGTTAAGATCCAATTACGATGCATTCTTGAACTGCGATGAAGCCTACATGAACTAAATTGGATTGTGACGTCCGAAAGCAGTACACGATCAGGGTCCAACTGTTCTTAATAATCTGTGGCGAGGGTTAAAGAGATTAAGATAATCCCACGGGATCTAAGGGACGTAATAGATAATAAGGAATTGCTTAGGACGCCGTTCAGTTTGATGTCCCAACATTGTGTTACGCTCCTAATTCATGAACCAAGATTATTAAGGGCCCTATCATTGTCATTTACTTAAACGAGTAGATATGTTTATGTAACATTTTGTTACTTCTGCTTTAGCTTTAAGGTCTGGAATATATGCTTTAAACTCAAGACGAAGTATACGACCTGTGAGATAGTATATATCGTTAAGGATTTTATTTGAATAAAGATCGATACAATTTAAATCAGTACCGTTACAACCATTTTAGGCCTCATTTCTGTATCTGTTTCATGATTATTTGCCAATATAAGGGGCAAGTAGGTGACTAGCCTGAGCCTGACACATGCCGCCACGACTTTTTGGCGCTAAGGCAAGCCGGTTTCCTCATGATACCTTCTTTCAGCGTTTGATCGGTTACAAAATTCGCACAAGGAAAGAATGTTCATTGGTACACAGACTGGGATCGAACCTACGACGTCAGGTATGAGGGCCGCACGCTGAAGCCACAGCTAACACTGCTCAATTCATATGAATTCCAAAAATATTGTTTTTTTTAAGATCTCGATCTATTATAAACATTATTAGTTTATTAAAGGTTTAAAGACATTTATTCTAATAATAATAGGTTATTTACATGAGAGCAAACGTATATATACTAAAGATATAATTCATCACGTCGTGGGTCATTGAAGAGCTTTAAGGATAAATTAGCGATCACTCAAGAGGTGGTATTTTAGTCTCAATTTAAATATTGTCAGGCTGTCTGCAATTTTATACATTTTGTAGAATTCTATTATACCGCAGCACTCCCCGAACGCTCAATGTTTTTTTTTACGGTAATTGGTTCTATACTTAGGTAGAATTCGATTATGAGGGCGTCGTGAACTGCGCTGCTGAATTTGATTAATATTAGTGCAAGTAATATTAGAACGTATAACTCACTGAAATTATGTAGATTAGTAAGCTGGTATTGTATTAAAATAATTGTTTTATATTCATGAGTTTTGTTTCACTGTAGATTTTTTGTGTATAAGTTAAGTATGAATACTGAAAAAGCAATTTAATTATTTTTATTTTGAGCAATTTGAAGATGTCATAAGTTAGTTTCAGGCGCGGCTGCCCAAATTTTAATAAGGTAATGGTGTGATTTTGCCAAAGAATTATAAATATCTTACGATCCAAAAATCCAAATGTTTATCGGGTAACTAATATAGGTTTAGTTTCATGAGTTTTATGTCAGTTTCATAATTAACTTGCGACGTAGCGCTGTTTGTGATGTTATAATACGAGTATAACGACTTATATACGTAAGGAAGTATTATTTAAAAAATAAAAGGCTAACAAGCAAAATTAAAACATATATAAAAATCATACATTAATATGAAAACTGGTATTGATCCTACAACAAATTAATCTTATGACAATGCTACTACGGCTGTCTTGTATTTTTATTTTTATATTGTCAAATATTAACATCCTTAGAGCTGAGGAAAGTAAGGAAAAAATATTAAAAGTGGAATTCAAAGAAAAAAAAATCAAAATCATTTATTCAGGTAACAACACAATGTACAGTTATGAACGTCAAAAAAAATATACTTATATTAAATGCTTCTAATTTCACATTTACTGCCAAGTTTCAAATTAAGGGCGTACAATGGAAAAGAAGAACTGGCAATAAACTCTCCGCCACTGTTTTTAATCGCCAAGTTTTTTGTTGTTTGTTTGTTTGTAATGGGTATGGGTATCCACTAACAACAAAATCATATTTTGTATTATAAAGAGACAATGCACCTTATTTATATACTTGGTTATTTCTTCCATCTTCTTGTTTCTATTCAATTTGTCTAATTTATACTTAATTGCATTACTATTGCTCCAGACTCTCTCGTAAAAATCACTTTTTTAAAATTATAAAGAAATCCATAAACCCATTGTAAGCCTCAATTTAATATTTATTCCATTCAATTCAGAGTACTCGCAATAAGCCTCATAAGGAATTCTGTGAGCATAATATATTCAACGCCGAGCGTTTGTGAACGAGATTTCTGAATATCGCACCTGTGTATGTACTGAGAAAATTGTATGACGCATATTTAGCTAGTACAGATTTTTTATTCCAGATTTATTACATAATTCATCTGGTAAATACGATACTGTATAAGACCCACATAAGGAAATATAACAAGTATCTACCGCTAGCTAATCCGTCGTTAAAATTAAGAATAAAATTGACAGTATTCAATTCAAAGTTCTATGTCTGCAGAACTTCTACCGAAAAAAAATATTATTTTCCCATGAATCAAATGCAATATTTAAGCCAAAATTATGACAATGACTTGACGTGGAGACTATAAATAGATTTTGTTTTACTAGACTAATTAAATAATAACAAAACCATTTTCACACCAATTTCAATGTTGATAAATATAAAGGAACACGCCAGCGTCCCGCTCTCAAAACGTTTATATGATATATCAATTAGATTGGACCGTACGTAATAAATTTTACCAACATTAGGGACCGTACAAGTATTACGTAGGCAGATTTACTGCAATCTATCCCCCTCTCCTCTTGTCAGCAAAAGTAAGCAAAGCTCTCAAAAATAAACATAAACGTTGTAATTTTTTGTATGAATCTTCGAAAATGGATTTCGTTTTCAAGCATGGACAATGTGTCGGTAATATGTGTAAAAAAGTAAACAATTACTGTTGACGTAATAATACGTATACGTATGACGTAATAAGTAAATCATATCGTGCTTACATAATTCTTGGATAAAATTTTCGTTGATACAAATGGTATAATATATTTTTTCAGCTAAAAATAATGTTATCATTCTGGATTTACACCAAATTATTACCTTAAAAATATTCGAACGATGGAAGCGACATTCAAATCTATATATATACATACTTAGTTAAGTCTAACAGGGAATACTTTACAATAGTACAATATTGTAATACATTTAAATTACCAAAGTACAACGGTAATATTCAATACAAAAAGCACATATTTATTCGACAATCAAAAAAAAAAGCCACCGATTCAACGTGGTCGGAATGCACTAAATTAATGGTCTCAATTAACCGCTGGCTTAACCAGTTCATTCCATAATGAGGATGTGGCGAGGCTGTCAATGTGTCAATACGGGTTCGGCTCAGCGGGCGCTGTCACTGTGTAAGGCTATTAAGGTATATTCAGATTGAGTAATATGACCTGATAATCATGTTAACTAACCAGTGATTGATAAAGAATTAATGCTTTTTCAACAACATATGGATGTAGCATAAGTCATTAATTGATAATTTCCGATATCGGTATATTTTTTGCAGTCAGTAAAAAAAATAGAACCAGCATATAATTGTTACAAACGTGTGTTGTGTCTAACGAAATATTATGAAAAAAGCAGCTATATTTAATACCAAGACCCCTATAGGATGTAGCGCCAAACGTACTTAATTATAGAGTAATTATTAACCTCTTAAAAAGCTCACTTCAAAGAACACTTCCAATAATGATAGTTTACTGAATATTAAAAAAAAACTTTACTGACAGAGTTTAATTTTCACAAAATAAATGTGTTACGTGAAGGAAGCAACAACCACCAATCGTCAAACTTTGAATATTATTAGTTAAATGAATTTAAATTCTAACCACGTAATCACATCCTACTAACCCACACTCACTTGAACTTTACACCTTTACAGTATCCTACGGGTCTAATAATGTTTACTTAGCCTTCGTTAACTGCGCGATTTGAACCCGTAGTCTATGATACGCTGGTTAAAACGGGACGTTAATGGACCAGGTTAAAAGGCTTGGATTGAGGCTTTTTGAATCACAAATTTATCTATCTTTATGGAATAGTAAACAGTATATGGAGCCTGAAACATGTTTTAGAACTTTCTTCTTTTAAATTGAATGAACGAACAACGAGTGATAATTTAGGCTGTTAGCACTCGAAATATCAGTCGACAAGACATCTTAAATTATTACAAAATATAATCAACAAATGCGTTTTTCACATCAAAATAGAAGCCTGAAAAAGTTTATGTAGACACATTTACGACAAGTAAGTACTTTATAAAGAGTTTGTTACACTCGTCATTCCTTTTTAGTAAATATTTGATATGAGGGAGTTCTTGCACACAACTCATCTGCATAAATTTCCATAATTACTGTAGTAAAAAAATATTATTTGTATTGAGATCAACGATTATAATGAAAAAGCCTTGATGTTTCAAATACTTAAAAAAAATATTAGTATTATTTCAGTTAAAAAAGAATTCTCATTACATTGACTCATACAAACAATGAACGAAGTAAATTGTTTATCAATTCGAAAAATCCTCTTTGCTGAGGGCTCTTGTTTGAGTTTGTACAACGTAATCCCAACTCTAGTTACTCGCTAGTTTTTATGCAGTCGGCTATTTTTGAGCTCACATTCATTTGTTTTCAATTAACGAGAGAAATAGAGCGTAGAGCGCTAAGCGCAGCACTATAATGTGAATCCTAGAGTACATTTTATCTACCGATGTTAATTAAATTTTAAAACCAATATTGGCCTAGTGGCGTCAGGATCTCTCAGCCCTGAGATCATTGATTTGATCCCCGGCTGTGCAACAGTGGACTTTCTCTGTATGGCTCATTTAATATACGCTCAAACTGAAGCTCAGACTTCAGCCCTGACCGAAAACGTTGTTGTTTTTTTTTGTTACCTGTAAGTGTTTTGTTACGTTTTAACTTTTTGAGAAAATATTGTCATAGAATTCACTTAACCCAGAATATACAATGTACTATGTCTTTGAATTCATCTCTTTGAATCGGAGCGCTGCATTAAACCTAAAGTGCAAAGATCCTCTATGTAATGGACTGAACATTTCTACCTGGCTTTGATAAATCTCACTGGAGTAACAATATGGTTTTATAAAATATATATAAATATGACCATAGATTACCATTGGTCTCTGAAAACGGGTAACACGTAGACATTCTTCACAAAACCGCTAGAAAACATCCCAACAAATACAATATAGGAAGCGCTTAATAATGAGACTAAAATACATGCTATAACCTACCTAAGCACCTCGAGCAGTAACTTTCCTGCAGCTTGGAAGCTAGAAATCTGGATATCAGGAAACAGAAAGGAAGTTTCATATTACAATTACCAATACATTTTCTTCCAGCCATAGCCAAGATCCTAGAACGAATAGTGACCAACAGGCTGCTCTTATTTTGAGAAAAGCAATCGCTGCTTTCCTACAACCAATTTGGGTTCAGAATACAAAGATGAACTGAAGACGGTGTCACTAATGTTACTGAGCTAATAAGAGAGAAGTGGATATGGGGCAGGTATGTAATGTAAGGCTCTGCAATGGTTTTCATCCCACCTTAAGGATAGGCAACAGCCTGCAATTTCAACAGTTCAATTGACTGATACGAGTATGGGAGGACGAAGGTATTGGAATAATTTATTTAGCACTTTGTCAGTCCATTTTAACATAATAACTGCTGTTTTTTTACTGATTAAGTTGAAACGTGCACAAAGACCAAATCTTAAAGTTGTCTATCGCAGACCCCTTCCTTTATAATACAATTTTCCAATCTATTTATTCTGAAATAGTCAAACTATTGAGAAACAAAGTCTGTATTGGAGCTAGGAATTGGAATTGGATTACGAATCTACAGAGGCCTAACGACTTATCATGACTGCTTCTAAAATCTAAGACAGCGCACGCTTATAACTCTTAGCTACACTCTGAAATACATGCGCATACGCATACGGTGTGAATGTTTACACACACGGGCACTGACGAATACTTAATGTCTTATAAGACTATTGTTTGATTATTTGTAATACTATAACAATTTAATTTTTATTTTTTGATAGATGAATTTTGTCACAACCTATTTGTCATAAATAAAGTTTTTATTATTATATGTATTGTTTATAAGAACATATTCGTTTCGATTTGTAAGTGACAAGCGAAGTGATGAATTTAATACAAAAACCGGCGAACTTCGTATTTCGCTTTTGTTCAAACAGAAATACGCAATGTTGGTCTTGATAAATATCAAGATAGTTTTAATGAGTCTCAATTATATTTTGTTAATTGCGACCTATTAATAAAGTATAGGCGGAGGTTCTAGTCCTATGTGGCAGTACAAAATCAGCCACAGATATCTGGACGGCCGAGGAGATCGAGACCGTGCGTGTAGCCTCGCCCTCAACGGCCATTTACTTACCAAAACCACCACGACACCAGACTGCTGTATTGCGTATGCGTCACTCACATTCGTAGTTTTGTATAAGGAGGCTTTTCAAAGGGTTTCTTAGTGTATAAAAACAAAAATATTTAATTATACCGTTCCTCAAGTTTATCTACGAATCTCGCATTCCTAATACAATTTCAATTTATAATACGTCTTATCCATTAGTACGTCATGTGTGTCTTTAAATTAGCGGCCACGTCTGAAGTGCTCATTCAATTGCAAGTTCACGAGAAGCGCGAACAACGATCTATTGATATGTGTATCTTGTTACAACCAATTAGAACCAATTGTTGTGATGTAAAGATATCATTAAAACTTCTTAAACAAGAAAGAAGTCTCCAGATGATTCATTATTTTAAGGGCAACGTGAATAGCAATTGATAACAACTTTAATGAACCATTACATCATGATATTTATTTTAAGAACTGTATTATATTAATAACATGTTAAAAATACGTTATGAGTGCAAACATTGTTTATAAAATGTACTAATATACACGTTTGTCTTCAATTCCTCCAAAAAAGCTTTCATAGTACTTCTAAGAACAGCGAACATTTAGTAAGCTTTATATATGTTGTAATCATATTAAAGTTATATTTAAGTATATCATATATATATTATATAGTCTGTAATATTTTTAGTCACCCTGTAGATTCAGCACGTAGTTAGGTCGGAGAACGATATGGCGCTGCAAATTGTTTTCACAAAAGCTTTTAACTATGTCAGGCTTTTATTTCGTTTAAGTGCACTATATTTTTATTGTTATAATTATATATTCTTAGATACTTTGAAACATCTTAAAAAGTTGGAGACAATAAAGCCTGAGGTATACGTCAATTAACGTAATGTTCAAACTAGATTTTTGAAGTGCTTCCTGGCGTAACTATAATTGTTACAAGTTAATAAGACCATATCAACTACTTTTAAATCCGTAACTACAAGAGGTAAAAATATCTTATCTTATCTCTACGTCAGAAACATTTTAGACGATGCTCTAAATTTAGTGGAGTTGACACACAACCCGTATGTGAACTTCCTTTGAAGTCGCGATTAGAGGTTCTTTGTTCGGGAGAGGCACATGTAACTGTCAGCTTGATCTTTCGAATGATCGTTTTGTGTCTCAAAAATGAGCGGTAATTTTCCTCTTACCATTTTTACAAAAAGAGGCACATCTCGTCAATATAATAAAGATCCTTTATGAGGCTGAAAATACTGTTGTTTAATTAACCGGCTTTAACGACTAGTAAGTTTGTAACTTTTTATGCCTGACGGTTGCGTCGAAGACGCCTTTATCCTTAACCATATGAGTAAGTATTACCTATAAACTATATAATATTTTTACCTTGTACGAATTATTTAGTATACAATAAGCCCTGGTACACTTTTTGCCTTCAATCGCGTCCTAAAGAACTATTTTCACAGTACTTCTGAATCGTCCGTTTATTAAAAGGTCACATTATTAATTGTTTATTTTGTGATGTGTTCGTGAATCGCAAACATGTTTTTAAAAAAAATACATTTGAACAAATTTAAGGTAAATAATTAATTATAATAATTTACAATAGGTTGATGAAACCAAATATTATTATATGATTTTAATTATATGTAGGATTGCAATTTTTATCACCTGTATGTACATTTCATTTAGACACTAAGCATAACGTGTAAAATACATATTTATTACATAGTAAGCTGCTATATTAGCAAATATGTGAATATGTTACAAGAATAACTAACAAAAGCGGCAACCCCTTATCAGAATTCAAATGTTGGTTCAGCTTCGCTTCCATAAATATTTCTCCAACCGATCCTTTTAACCTAACGAACAGCTGCCAAATGAATAATGTCTTTACAAAAAACACTTTTACGGTAAAAATCTGAGGTCAGGCAAGTTGAGCTTTTGAGTTGATGAAGGTTCATGTATCAAAGATATTGAAATCTCAAAGTAGTATTTAAATTAAATGTAGCGTGTGAGTATTACTATTATACATTATAGCGTACTTAAAAATGTACTTTGCGTACACGTATTTACATTAAAAATATTAATGAATAGGTTTTCTTCCAAGTGGTTCCATAATAGATTATTTAAAGGATTAAAAAATACGAAGACAACTACAAGATAATGTACATATTGCCAAAAACTTGTATGCCACTCGTTTTCGTAGACGTCTACGGTGCTACAAAATGTAGCGTAATACTACAGACTAGTAGCAATGACCGCAGCTATTACACATTGCCAATTTGTGGCAGGCCGCCAAATAGATTTTGTTTTTAAAAAGTTTCATAGAATGTTACAATTTATCTTATACACGCCGCGTTGGCTTCATTCATTTATCTTTATTGTTAATAATCGAGTGGAATTGAAAATTTCTAGAAACTTAAATAAAACTTTATTATATGTTTGTAGGATTTAGTACAGTTCTCAATTCAATAGCTTTTATTCTGCAACACAGTTGTAGCGAAGGTTTCTGTAAAACATCAATTTGACTAGTCTTTTGTCTTTAAAAACTATAAACTTAAACTACATCGTAACTACAGCGTTTGTGTGCGTCGTTTTATTTAGAGAATTGCACCACAAACGGTGTTTTGTTCTATCATTGATGAACATAGAGAATATTTACCAAGTGTCAAGATAAAGTATATAAATTAGCGAATTATTACGTCAACGAGGAAAATGTAAATAATAAGAACATAAGTTCAACAATAATCTTATTTAAGTTACAATTTCAATAAGCATAAAGTCAAGTGAATTAAGCTAACACCACGGGAATCCTCAAACATCTAATTCAACGACTAACACTTAATCACCTTAACCTAAAATTACTGTTCGGTAAACTTTGAATCTTCAAAGGGAACCGATTTAACTTAAATGTCCCATTATTTTGCTGAAATACGTTATTGGATTGAACCAAACGTATTGTGCCGATGTTCGATCATTTTTTTTTAACTTCTATCATTTTCATAATTATAGAATTTTCATCATAAACGAATGAAGAAATATACAAATATTTGGAAGTAATTGTAAAATATTTCCTTACCATTTAGTTCTTTCCGTTTCATAACTTTAGTTAATAACTAATACTTACTATTTAATATGTTGTTAATTACTTATTTTATTAATGTGATAGAAATTTACCTAAAATAAATAACTAAGGTACAAAAAACACGCTACTTTTTGATGTACGCAGATGACGTAAACTCTTAAATAAGTTCTTTGGTACTTAGTAATAAAAGCGCTTCAAATACTGAAGTACGAAAGACCTGAAGTTGATCCCGAAATAAAACAAAAGCCTCATTGAAGCGGTTCAGGGTCGAATCTCGATAACAATTTTATCAATATTTAACTGAAAAAAATGTAATGTCATTGTTGCATTACGTCTCTAATAATATCTATACATTCAGAGTGGGAATTTACTGGTTTTGGCTTAATAATTTACCGAAAAGTTAGTATAGAAAATATCAGGCTGGAAGGCACAAAATACTAAACGACACACTCAAATGAATGTAATTTATGCTTTCTATTTATGAAAATGCATAAAAATAAAGTAATTATTTTCGTAGAACTTTTTTTGCATATTAGCCAAGAGCCCTACGTAAAATAAAAGGCTTTCTAACTGATGCTAACTGGTATTAATGACTCAGATTGGGAAATACTCACGGCATAACCGAGTATTGGTTAATAGTACGTCGGGCGTTGTCAAGTTTGATACGGGTTTTGTATTCCCAAAAGATGTCTTAGAAAGCCTTATTAGAGCTCTGATCTTGACTTGATATCTTAGTTGTCCAGTACCTAACGATTTATGGTATTATATCAGTTAGATACTTAAAGATACTTAAAGAGGTAATAATAATAATTAGTTGACGCTTCAACCCTTTATGGGTCTTGGATTCTTTATTTGAACATTAGTTTCTCGTATAATTGTATGTCAAATCTGTGAGCAGAACCCTGTAGCTTCAGCGTACGACTTTCACTCCTAAGGTCATAGGTTCAAAAGCAAGCTGCGCACAAATGTACTTTCTATGTACACATCTAAAGCTCGCTTGTACGGTAAAGAAAAACATCGTGAAGAAATCCGCGAAGAAATGTCAAATCCAAAAATCTACGACAGTTCTATAACTGTCGTAGATTTAAAATAAGTTAAATATTTAAAATAAGTGGCATTCTGTGCCTATGCACAGAATGCCACTTATTTTCCTATTAGAAAAAAACAAATAATCACGAAACAGATACATAAATCTGAGGCCCAGACCTTAAAAGCATGTAGCACCATTGATTTATAGGTATGCATGAATTAAATATATAGATCTTCAAATTTTACTTGATTTTAAAATCAATCAACATTTTTATAAGTTATTACGATATGTAATGCTTCTTAAACGTGCAAACAAAACCTTGAAACTTGGAAAAAATACCTATTGTACCTTATTCTATAATATCCATATATCCTTATCAGAGAAGACCACGATAGTGTGTAGGGCGAGAAAAATCATTCGCAAGAGGAAGGAGGGTGAACAGTTCCTCCAACCTAAAGAGGGAACCCTTGACCATTCTATCAACTGACTGGCCGCCCCAAGGCCCCAGTGTCTAAGATCGTGATATTGAATATATCCTTAGCGGACGGAACAACTTTGTTAGCGCGTTTTAGGGTATGATGTATCGACGTATTCAGCGAAGATGTCACAACACATACTCATATATATACACACATGCATATATATTGCTTTGTTCTAGCATCATACCTCTAACATATTTTCTTGTTCATAACATAAATTTCATTGGTTGAAGGGGCCTCAATATGGGCTAATCTTTTTATATCTATGTGGCTACATCATTGTCGACTATATCTCGAAAATACAAAAAACATTTTAATGCAGCACATGGCTAAAAAATTTATGTCTCGGCAATATTTCTGCAACAGAATATGGCTTATTATTTTGTCTTTACACGGTCTACATATGTGGTTTGGCTAGTACAAATAACCAAAATAAACAGAAACAAACACAACCGAACACAGCGCTACTTGAACCAATCGTGGCAAATTTCACGTAGCATGAAAAAGGGACGCACTTAGGCCGTAAAGTGAGACAGCAATATTATGTCTGAGAAATATTGCAGTTTTTTCGAATGCAAAGCGATCGTTCCGGACACTAAACATGCATTAGACATCCAAATAATATTTGGAATTATATACCGGCCATACTAAAAAATATTGCATAATCTAGCCGTAAATGATACCAGTCACACACACCATACGCTATAAATTTTCGTAAAAAAATTCGTAAACCAGTCTAGGAGCCCCTTTACAAAAACATTGCGTTTAAGTGGATAAAGTGTCAATACTCAAAATAACTTCAACTATCAACCCTAGTAATTCAATGAAATCCAGCCTAACAATAATTCGTTTAAAGATTTGTTCTTGGAATAACAATGGAATACAGAAGTAAATAATTACATTTAAACTTGAGGGTCGAGGGTAGAAGTTTCCCCTTACGGATTTTGTAATTTAAGGTCGATAGTCATCTTGGGTCAACATGGACCCAGGAACCCTTACGACAGCTTAATTAGGCTCTTGAAAGCTTTACGATTTGTGCTAAAGCTTTTCGATTGCCAACTTCCGGACTTAGAAACATATAATAGTTTAAAAATAGATTTTAAATAAATTAAATTTTGTTCTACCATACAGCATAATATATTATTAATTCTAATGGAACACGAAAACCTACACTTACGCTTCTCAATAGTAATTATGTAAAAACACCTAAACATTCACCTTCAAACAACATTTTAAACAATGTGTTAGCGGTAGTTAATCTAGTTCCTAGGGCAGGAAATTAAACAATTCAATGACGACTTAATTCACTGATTTTACGTGAACTGTATAACTTCAAACTTGTACAAAGAAAAGGCCGGGCGTATGTGTTACAACCTCTTTTACAATCACAACTCCCTCCTCCGACTCGAACATCCCACTTCGGGAACATGGTCGAGTCAATTCGTAACAACTCGTAAACAACCGAACGAGTCAAATGAATAACTATTGCGCATGCGCATTTGTAGCAAGATTCTTAAGAATATGTTTCATATTTTATGTTTAGAATTTAATTAAAGGATTACAAATTGCAGTATCTCCAAGAATACCTCTCCAAATTCAATTCACATCGCATTTTTGCATTCATAAAATCGAAATGTAACCAGTACAATGAATATAAGCAAATGATCAAATTCTAAACACCGATTGTTATTTTCGACGTGCGTTCATTATTTATTGCTAACACTAAAGAAAATAAACACCTGTCTATTCGGATATCATATTTGTAAACACGTCTGACGATACCATTTGGATTGTTTTACAATTTTAATATCTCTTCACATAGTCTATATTATATAAATAAAAGGCTTGCTGAATGATATAAAATAAATCAATGGCGCTACATCCTTTTTAGGTCTGGGCCTCAGATTCTGTATCTGTTTTATGGTCATTAGTTAATCGAATAGGCAAGTAGGTAATCAGCCTTCTGTGCCTGACGCACGCCGTCGACTTTTTGGGTCTAAGACAAGCCGGTTTCCTCACGATGTTTTCCTTCACCGTTCGATCTAATGTTAAATGCGCACATAGAAAGAAAATCCATTGGTGCGCAGCCGGGCATCAAGCCTACGACCTCAGAGATGAGAGGCGCATGCTGAAGTCACTAGGCGAACACTGCTCTTTCTGAATGATATATCGCAAACAATAATTAAAAAAAATTAATTCATGGAAATCCCACTTTCCGTAAGCTTTACGTTCTACACACATTGTTTAGGAAGCATTGCTTCCATTCAATAGAAATCTTTTAAGCCAAAACGGAGAGGATATAGATTATACTTTTTCTCGCATTCGGTTATATTGTATAATAAAGTAAACAGAAGAGTTAATGTTCACCGCTTAGTCTGCTTTGATTAGCAATAATTATACCAATAGCTACCAAACTTGATTTACACAGAAGTGGAGCATTAATTGGCTGTGAATTCATACACACATAACATTCGTACATTACAAGACTTTATTTATTACCATATAAATTACGGAAGAGGGCGCAAGTACGTGCTACAAATGTGCATATAGTAATAAAAAGAAATGAAATTTTGGAATCAGTATTACTTTTATTCTTATACACAATTTGATTACGCGGTAAAATATACGCAAGGACAATTACATTTCTTTGTGGTACTAATAAGATACCATTAAAGTAAACTGGATGTAAAAACAAAGTCAATCGTTAAAAATAAAAATTAAATTAACCTTTATCTCGGACAAGTTCCTTTTTCTTACACACAATAAAATGAAAACAAACTTAAGTCCGTTTTCCGATCATGACCTTTGTCATGTGACCTGTGCCTTTGCACAGACCCTTACATTACGTCGTTTCTCGCCCACTCTTGACCTAACCTTACCTGCAACCAGTTTCACTACATCGTCCCGTCTATCCGCGTTTTTCCTTTTTCCAATCTTTGGATACCAACTCATTTTAGTTTTACTCCCTATCTGCTCCACAAGGTTTGTTCCGTCCATCTCCACTTGTCCTATTGAATACTCTTTGTGACGTGGTCTATCCATGTCCCTTACTAAAGTCTTCTTTCTTAAATTTCTAACTTTTTGTTGTTTATATTAAGTAAACTCCTCTCCTTAGAAAAACCTGTTATCTTTTGATACGTTATTAATGAATAGACCTGGTATTAACCATTTAAAACCAAGTTAAATACGAAAAAACATACGATTTATATATGGAGGAGAAGGTTCTCCAAACACCATAATCCAACTCAACTATTATCATATAAGCAATAATCAAACTTTACCCAACAGTTAGGTAGAATATCACCTACTCACCGATTATCAATATCTCATTTAAATACGTTCAACTTGCAAATTGGACTCGACTCGTGTAGCAAATTTGAGTGCGGAATAGGAAATAGAATTTGCGAACGTGCTTCGAGTTATCGTATTTAGATTTGATATTGATACAGTTGCGCCTAATCCCATAAAGCAAGTAACTATTTACTGATTGTAATTGTCTGTTAGTGAAACAGTAATTACTTGGTTTCATGTTAAATTTTTACGGTCTCAGGGCATTTTGTGGGAAAATCTCAATTGCCGCCGCCTGAAACGCCTCGAAAGCTTACATTATCAAAATAAAAAAAATAATTGTGCAATTAAAATGAACTTATTTTAATTTTGGAATACATGGCATTTCAAAGAGTAGTTTTTATTTAAAGAACTTTTTGAAAATCTGGTACTAAAAATTTACGAAATAAGTTTGCTGTAACACGAAGCAGAGGGCTAATTTCGCTAAATCATTCCATAATTCGATTTTATTTCATTATTCAATAAGTTTTCTTGTTAAACCTCAACGCTTAAGTCATTTGAAATGTTTCTAACTCGCATAAGGATGGATCCTAGAAGCTATACAAACAACAATAAGACATTTATATGGTTAAATATTAGCAACTTCCAACATTCACAGATATCAATAATGCCGAATTTGGTAAATTCACATTTAAACTACAAAGTAATATTAAAACAAATATTTACGCTCAGCAACGAATGTTTATTTTAAAATGAGCAAATTTATAAATGCATTTCGGGTATTTCCATGTAATTTCAATTTTATTTCAATAAGCAGAAAAACGAAATTCCATGTACATTATACCAGCAACAAAGGATTCATTACAATAATTAACTGAAACAGTAATAGTAATTAAAACCCGAGGATTCGTGTGTGGCTCACAGCACTTTGCAATATTAAATATGCTATCAAATATTTGATGGCCTTTTATTTACTTTATAATTTACCGTATTTATTACCACTTCCATTCTATGAAGCATATGTGCCTACCAAAATGTTATGAGTTGTTTTCCCGGATACCGACCTACGTACGCAATATGTTTTAAAAACTAAGCCACAGATGAAAATGAACTGAAAATCTACTAAATTACGTCTTTTTTTGCAAAATACGTACTGTACTGAAGAGGAACGAAAAATAAGAAATAGTTTTCCGCAAACGCGTTTTTGCTAAGGTTACTTGAGTGGTGAAACCGATTTAGATTACATATGTATATACTTCTCTCAATTTCCCGCAAAATCGCGAACAAAAACCATTATTTATAATTATTCGGGGACGCTACATTGAAACCTAATGACCAATTTAACAACAAGTAACATTGTAGCAACCCATAACGGAATGCGCGCAAATACTTGGAATTTCAGCGCCATTGTGATCAGGTGAACATAATGTCTTTACAAAACAGCCAGGGCAATATAGTCCATGTTGCAACACGATAAGACGTAAAATTGCAAACCTGAGTACCAAGGGTATGTCAGCATTTATAAGGGTACATGCAATCATAGGCGAGGCAAGATATAAATGGCGGTCAGGGCAAAAAGTTAATTAAATTTATGTAATTAAGGTTTTATAATCTTAATGTAGAGGCTGTTGGACAATTATGGTAAAACATGTCCATAGTCCACGACTTATCTGCTAAAAATCAGTATAATAATAGTTATCCTTCACCAGTTTCATTTATTGAAAATTGTTTTGTAGCGTCTGATTAACTAACAATGATATGATACTCCATCAAAGAGACTATTAGTAACTATATAACGTAGTAATCATATAAAATACAATACAGGGTCAGAAATAAAACCGCTATATTTTTGTAGTTTATGCCTAATGCCACACATACCTAATGAGCGTTTCATTAGGTATGTGTTGTACTAAGAAAAATAACGAAATTTTCGTAGGACAGCGAACAATATGGT
Source organism: Pieris brassicae (assembly GCF_905147105.1). NCBI lineage: Eukaryota > Metazoa > Arthropoda > Insecta > Lepidoptera > Pieridae > Pieris > Pieris brassicae. The sequence continues at coordinate 6,351,148 of NC_059669.1, forward strand.
ATATCTAATTTTGTAATTTTCAGGAGGCACACGAGAAGGCAGTTCACTTAGACTTAAGTGCTTATCGCCGCCCATAGGCACCCGCGACACCAGGTTTTTTTTCTAGACATAAATTTGTGATTCAGGCTAGGATGATGATAAGCTTCACCTCTTCCTATGTCTAATTCTAGTAAGAGTATTGTCTCTGGATTATTATTTAAAATATATATCATTATTATTTAAAATATATATAATTATTATAGTAAAATGTTCTTCTCGCGAAGACCTCTATTGTATTCTTTATTTAAAAAACTAGATAGTTTTCAAACATCTAATTTCTAAAGCCCATTCTTATGTTTTTCATAGAAGTCATGTACATCTGCTATTGACGTTCATAAGTAGACGTAGTTACCCATTGAACTGGACAGCCGTTTGGCCGCAGACCTGTCAAGTGGATTCGGCCTATTGGAGGGCACTTCCAGGAGATGTCTATTTAGCTGTCTCTTCAACGAACATATGTTAGAAAATATTGAACTCCTTCGATTGAATCGTTGTATTTTTTTTAACACAGAATATAATAATTTAATTTTGAAATAAATTAAGTACTTTTTCTTTGTAAATATTTTTGAATATAATAAATATTTTCCCGGTACTAATTTGTTGAATAATCCATATTGATAGTATATTTGTATAAATATTGTATTACAAAATATTTCGCATCAAAAGCAACTAGATTTGGAATTTGAATATCTCTTGAAATCCATCTTTAATGAGAGCGTATTCGGTTTTATTTCAAGTGTCGAGGTACCCTTCGCTAATGGGATTTTAAGTAGGACTTGACAGGTATTCCGACCTTTAGCTCCATTTTTCATTTTCCTAATGATACCGTTTTCTCGGTCAGGTTCAACTAGCATTAGCATTACTCAAATATTAAGAAAAAAATAGTTATTCAGCCTAACTCTTGAATTGTATAAATATATCATAGATATAAAATATATAAATCCAGAAATCACGTTAAAATAACTAATATGTGCTCCAGTTCGGTCGTGGCGTCAGCAGCTAGTGAGTTGTATGAATAATTTTAGTAGTCGGTAGATCTATTATCGTAGAGAAATTGTACCTTTTTCAAACGAATGTAAATATTCTTAGATCGAGTTCTATGATAGTATAAGGCCACAAGTCAATGAAGTTTTAATTAAAGAAAATCATTACTCATTCGGACTAATATACATCTTTTAGAATAATAGAGACGTTTCAATCGATACGATTTTAAAAAAAGATTTAAAAAAATCTATATACTAGTATGCGTACTAAAGAATCGAAGATCAAATAAGAAACTTTAAAGACAACTCACACTGTTTTTCTTTATAATTTAATAACTTCATAACCACAAGAAACTTCATACAAATACGTCATATAATTAGAAGCACGCAATGCTTGTGTAATAAAATAGCTAAATTTCTTAATGGCCACGTGGACAAGTTCAAGGAAAAACACTCGAGTTAAATAATAATGTTATATTTGTACAGTAACATCATTATACAGTTAGTATTATGTTATTTCCGTATTAACATTATTCGTATGAACGGAGATTTATCCATCAAGAATCAACTTTTACTCCAACTTTTGTACTCAAATCAAAGATGTAAAATAAATGCTTAAATTACTCAAACAATTTTTAGTGCAATAGTTTGCAAATCTAAAAAACATGAGGATACAAGCAAGAGTCCACAAATTAAACACAATGACAAGATACATGTGCTAAATGTGATAATAAATAATATACAAGTATACGTTCAAAGGTCACGGACTGCCGAACTAGTATTCAATATAATTGTTAGTGTATAAAAAATTGTTCCAAACAGGCTAGGAATGCGTCATCGAAATTTACTCTAGCGTCATGTCGGCTGAGAACTAATTCTGTATGCGTAAAAAGAAAAAAATATATTAAAAACCAGATCCAATTGAATAATTTGGTTACGTCGTACATATATGTCGTATTTCCTTATGACTTGTCTTAATTATTTATTTATTATTATTTTATTTTATTATTATGTTTCAACGATATTATACCAAAATTTTTCACAAAACTCCAAATTTTCTTCTCAATAAATATTTCTGAACCGTGAACCTGAACTAAACGATTAATTTTAATTTCGTACTAGGATTCTAACCCATTAAGTTCTAAGCACTGGTAGAGATTATTAAAAATGAAAAATAAAAATACATTATGCCAAATTAAAACGTGTAAAATGTAAGCGCGCAAAAGCCTACGTAATATTATATTTTCATTTTATTCAAGGCGTTTTGATTGCGATACTAACATCAATAACACAGCAATCTTAAAATAATTGTACTCAAGTTTAATTCGTTAGCATTAAAGCTGGAAAAATTTGTTTTTGTAAGTTAATATTAAAATTTAAAGTATATTAAATTAATTAATTAAAAATAAAGTAAACGTAATTATAAAAATATTACAAGTGATAAAAGACTATGCACACAAATCGAATTGGCACAAATCATATAATATTCAGAGCGACACGACGAAAAGATTTTAATTACGATTAATTTAATAACATCAGACATGTACGCTAATTAAGTATGGGAGACAAATAATGCACGTAGATCATATCTATTTTAAATTTTATTATAACTAGTTACATTACAAGCTTACCGTACAACAAAAAATGTTAACTAATAAAAACTATGAATTGAAATGACTATGTGCTTTCGAGGCCGCATATTTTTATCGTGATATGTACACAAGACTGAGGCCCATTCCCGAATTTGTACCTTGTCTTAAAGACTCAATTATCATGTCGATCCGTCATCGTTCGTTATTAAAAACGAGTGAGTGACTCAATTAGTTTCATATAATCTACCCACATATATATATATGATATACAAAATTTTAAATACTTAAGATAAGTAGTTAAAAATCAGCAGACCTCCTTACTACACGTATAACCTATAACTTGCAAATTCATAAAATATTTATTGTCTGAAATCGTATTGTGACTATAAATGCCGTCGTCGCGTTTATTGTGGTGTTAGATATATATATATATATATACCACCCCCACCACCACACACACACACATATATATATATATATACATATATATATATATATATTCAGTTTAAAATGATTTATCGTTAGCAAGTTTTCAATAAGTAATAATAATAAGTAGAATTTTACAAAAATTTACATAAAATTTAAAATGACCGCCGACTTGATGGTATTATTAACTTTACCTTAAATAATTCTCTCGCATTGATTTAAGGATTCAAATTAAATCGTTTTGAATTGAAAGTTATAAAATTGTGCTGATTATGGAACCCGATTGAGTATGCCATTACCATGCAGGTTGTGAACAGAAACATCCTGAGATATAGAAAATAGGTAATTAAATTGATATAGTTTAATATTGTGTACCTTTTTAAGATAATCGCTGTTTAAATTTGCTTCGAATGTTAACTAAATTTATCAAGTTACACAATTTCTCGGCAAATTCTTAATGCAAAAGAATAAGGTACAATTTTCATAACATTTCTATGTTAACTCGTAAGCAAAGCTTTGTTTGAAAGTAATTTAAAACACCAGAATGGAGTGGAAAGTTTCATCGTCTTTTATCTTAAAAGATTACGATAAGACAAAAGACAGAGATAGATATTTGAAAGACTAAACTTTTACGATTAATGTTTTTTTTTTTTTTTGAGTAAATTAGCCTGGATGTGCCATCCAAACGCATTTTGTTCCAAACCGCACTTACCAGTTCCGGGACGTTCCGTACGGTAAATAGAAACATCTATAACCACACATATATAGCACTCAAAACGTTCACCTAAGCAGGTTATTTAGATTCTAGTACGTAAATAATCAATAAATATTCAGAGAAATGTTATCCAAAAAAGTTATTGCGAACTGCGTCATAATACGAAGTTTTTATATGCAATGTTGTTCCGCGCTAATGTCGCAGCCTTGGATACGATTACTCATTTTTGAGATAAGGATCGCCGTCGGTATTGCTATTGAAAGTTACAGAGGAAGCTCACCTAGCCAAGGTAGTTTACTTTTATTAGAATTTTTTATATTTAAAATCATAAATCAATTTTAATCATAAATCAAATATTATTAAAAAGAATTAAATACAAACTAAAAACAAAACAAGTCTATTGACTAGATTGCATACAGCTGAATTAATATAGGTTGCAAAGAACACTTTTGCGTGAATGTATACTGCAATTTTAATTTTAGTATTATATTAAATGTAATGTAATGTAATAATTTGTTTAGTATCTGAAAGTTAGTAACATATGAACATGGTTCTGTAGTACTTGAACAATAGGAGTTGAGCGAAATATCCCCATTAACACCAATGTTGTTTTTAAGAAACCACAGACATGCAGGCGTCAAGTTATTGTCTAACAAGTTAATGTTTTATGATTTTTCGTATTATATATGTATGTGTAACAAACAATTTCAGTTTAAATATGGAACGAGAAGAAAACACAAAGAATAAAAAGAAAAGATACTGCCGCCCATACTCTTAATGGCAGAGGGCTCGCGAGTGCGTAGTCGGCCTTTGAGTCGGTGGTTAAGCAGATCCTATGACGACCCCCTACAACATCATACACTTTACCTATTTATAACATGAGTATAAATTATTTTGTTGAAATGACTGAAATTTGCAATAGCAAACTAATAGGTTTATTTACATTTGACCGCAAAAACCTTTTTTGTATGTTTCAAGTATGAATCTCGTTGTATAATACGAATCCAAGTCTGCTAACATAAGATTCAAAGGACTAAGGAGTCTCAGTTTATTGACACAAAGATTGAAGACGTAACCACAAAATGATATAACCTGTAAAGTTCCGAGTCTCAATCTAACTTTACTTGGGAAATAGAAGCTACTCCAAAAATCAATATTAAGATGAACGGCTGAATTTAGAATTGAGCGGTCAGCTTAAGTGGTTACATATTATACAGCTATTTTAAGAGCAGTAGTCAGTCAGTAAGCGGAATAAAAATTTAAGAAAACCTTTCAATTATTTATTATCTGTCTGTCAATTTTGTATAGTACTCTTGCAAAACATTTATGTCCAAAACTATCCCGCCATACACTGTTGTTATATGTCAAAAGATTTTGGCAGCGTCCTCGATCGAAAATCCAACATTTTAAAAATTCTCCACATAATAAAAAGTTACCACAAATAAGAAGTCTATATTATTATAAAATTAGACCAAATCTTACTACAACAACGGAATGCTCATACTTTTAACGGGACAGGAGACAAACGAGGTGGCGGGTCACTCAAACTTAAGTGTTTACAGCATCTCCAGGAGGTTTGTATGTTCGTTGCCGGTCTTTACTGGTTCCACGACTCTACTCTTGAAAGCCCCCAAGTAGCAGCGGTTCGGTTTCACAGTGTGGCAGTGCGCAACAATAAGTGTCCTAAAAGGCGCATTGTCGTGGAACGCGAAAGCAGAAGGAATTTAACTATGTATAACTCATCTTCGAAACAATCGGAAAACATAATTTACTCCTGCCAACTAAGAACTGGCGTACACCTGTTAAAACAGGTCAGCCCAATATAATCGTTGTTTTTATTAGGAGACAATGGTTTGTATAAAATCATCACACATACTACATTTTCTATACTGTACTCATAAATATTGAATGGATGCATACAATTTTATTATCTCAATAATAAAAAAACTTATTTAGCAGAATAGGGGTTTTACAAAAATAGAATTTAGAAAATTCACACAATTTTTATTGATTATCTATATTTCGATCTCAAAAAACATCACAAATAATTCATTAGGCTTCATTCAATCTTGGTATTAAGCTGTCAGTGTTGCTATAAATACACTTGTATACTAATTATTAATAATTAATCAGAACAGACGACATTCTTGCATTTTAATACAAGCACAAGTTATCAAACCATCTCTTATTCAACACGACATACCGAGTAACAAATAAGGCTAATTGTTCGAAACAGCAATACTCATGTTTTATAGCGTCCGATAGGATATTAAGATATTTATCGTATCGGATACTAAGATACGTGATCCACCTCAGATAAGCTAGCTATTTATAGATGTAAAATAGCCATTGCGTATAAATGTTAAGTGTTATATGACCCGGTCGGCAAATGGCAAAACGCCATGTATATTATTTCCGAGATTTTTTTTTTAGTTTAATTAAAATAATCTATCTGTTATAATAAAAAATAGGGGTTTATCGAAGAGGGGTGACAATTAAGGGTTGTATGTGGCTGTTGTATGCTATATCATTTAAAAAAAAACAAAAAAATATATATCCTTATTATTTAAGGGTTTGAAAGATAGATAGTAGCCGATTCTCAGACTTACTGAATATGCATAAAAAACTTCATAAGCATCGGTCGAGCCGTTTCGGAGGAGTATGGGAACAAAGATCGTGTTTTATGTTATTTTTAGTTTAGAATTTGGCCATGCATGGGCTGTAAATAAATAAATAAAAATAATAGGTTCAACACACTCAGAGTGCGGTTGCGATGTAACGTATGTATAGTTGCTACGTGGCAAGGAAAGCAATCCTGCGATTATCCAGTGCCTAAGCCTCAGGGTGACCGATGGTTACGTTAGGAGTGTCCTCAGCTAAAACTAACCTTTTGAAAAGGGCACATAATACATTTAAAAAACTTTATAGAGTAACGCGCTTTTTTAATTGTCCGTAAACTGAACTGACTGTCTGATTTATGTGCAACTCGGTATTTTGTAAATATTTTAATCTTTTACTGTTGAAAGTCGTAGTTTTTATAGTTTTTTTCCTATATAAGTGTGTCCATTGTTTTGTTATTTGTTACTTACGTCCCTCGATTTAACGACAAACTCTCTTAAGAGTCGAAAACAATTGGCTTTGGTTGTTTTTTTTTCATTAAGTACCCCTACGTACTAGCCTATCGGGCACGCAGTCAGTCAGTAAGTAAGTAAAATTTGTAAAAACTGCGCAGTTGTGTTAGTTCTTTTGTCGCTTTATTATCCTAGCCCGCAATACACTCGACTTTCGGCATCATGCATACGAACTTTGTAAGAAATTCGTTCTTTTGTTTACAAATTGGGATTGCATGGTCAACAACAGTCCAACAAGTGTACATGTACTAATAAATAGGAGTCATGAATTATCTATACGTTTTCTTCTCTCCATGTAACGACAACTCTCTATACCGCCATAAAATGCACAGTCCCTTCGGTGTCGTTACATAGAGCTTACACTGTATTAGGATAAATAAATTAAAAAAAATACTTAACATTGACGAAAAATACTAAACAATACTTAATGAAATTCATACATTTATGTGTAAATCACAAAAAATATTTCGTCTCGTATTTATTAAAACATCCTACCGTTCGTATGACATTCGACACAATGAATGATTGATCACAGGTCGTGAAAGAGCGGCGCAATCAAACGTACAAATGGACATCGATACAAGGTGCTTTTATTTCATTATTTATTTAACCGCTCAAATGTATTTGAAGTTTTTAATACTATGTATATAATTGTTTAATGCAAGGCTTAATATATCTTCTAACATATTTTGTAAGCAACTGTCAAAACCTAAGGCCATTCTTTTCAGAAACTGTATGCGCCTTATTCGTAATCTCTTACGTTTTAAGATTGATGCTGGAAGCGCTAGCTTTTAATCACGCCAAGCTATCTATCAGCCTGTAAATGTGCTTTTAACGTTTTAATACGAACATTTCTCCAGCATTATTATTACAATATCAATAAATTCAATTAGATCTAATTATTAATTCTTTTTGTTTTATATAATACTTTAGCTTTACTCTTAGGCCTTAGCCTCAAATCATAAACTAATATACAACGTTCTGCGCCAAGCACTTGACCCACACTCAATCTGTAACATCTTCGAAACACTTTATTTTATACAATTTCACAATACTATATATATCTCTTGTATGAAAATTTTAATTAGGCCAAACCTCTAACTTATCTTATTCTAACTAGTTGTAATAACATTAATATCGTTTGTTTTCAAGGACACTTCAGGACTTCATAAAGTCAAATCATTTATTTCAATTAGGCACATTTTAAAGTCAAAATTACAAGTTACCCATATTTAAAAAAAAAATTTGTTTGCCCCATCCAGAAAGAAACTACAAATTTTAAAATAGTTTTTACATATGCATTTGTATGAGGCCTTAGTATGAATATAAATAAGAAGATATATAAATAAAGAGTAATATGTATGAATGGGTATCAAAGATAAGCTGTAGTTATTAAGGTTAAGCGTTCAATCTTTTTTTGAATGAACGGATAACCCTGACATTAAATTGACTAGGATTTTCACGCATTAAATAAACCACTACATAACTGAGATACGGAAATCTACTCTATCAAATGGAACGTAATTCTTATCCTCCGGTTGTAGACACTTTTAGAAGTCATCGTTAATTTACTAACGCTACAACACAGTGCAGTCCTTGATATAATGTATCTTCAATGGCGATTCTAAATTCTTCTCTCGAGTTTTCTCGTCAGGTTTTCGGATGAATGACGAAATGATTGAAATAATTAATAATAATATAGTGCCGCCTCTAGAGAATTGCAAACGTTTTTCGACCTATTTTATTTTATTGAGAAGTTGGTGGTCAGCCTTCTGTCTAACACACGTCGTAAAAATTCTTTAGAGAGACAATTCTTAATATGTATATGGAGAATTAAAATGTGTCAAATGATATCGGATTTAGACAGTAGACCTGCAGGTTGCAAGCAAATTTATAAAATTTAAAAATACTGTTTTTTAAAGTATTACATATTTTAAATATTCAACTTCGTTTAAACTAAAAAATAACACAGTAAAAATACTATGGCAATAAACTTTACGACAAATCTAGTTATATTTTCAATTTATTTGAAAGGATTGACTCGTCTAGCCAGTGTTTATTCGTGGTTGTGATTTATGTTCTATTGTCCAGTATTAGTGTGTGACTGACCACATTAGCTACCGTTGATTTACTGAATATCATCTACTATAGCTGGGCGTTTTAAAGGCTAGTTTAGGAATTTTTATAGTTTCATCGTTTTATGGATACTGAAAATAAATTTTAACTATTTTCTATACGGTGAATATACACTAATTCACCTTTAGGTCCTTACAAGAAAAGATTGTACTAATTCTTAAAGAACACGCCGCCAGCGTTCGTACATGTATCGGTATCACTACGGCGGTACCACTTTACATAAGAGGAGCGTTTGCTCTATAAAATGTAATTAAGTGAATATTATATTTTCCTAAACTTACCACTATTTGTTACAGGCAGTGGAGTATATAACGAGTATTAATAAGAGTTTGTGTCTTTCTTTATAAAATAAAAACATAATAATAATTATTGTATATAATAAATGTATAAATTAATTGGCCTTTTTTCGAATTTTGCTATTCAAAGACCCCCAACTTTATTTAAGAAGTTACTACGTTCTTTAAAACAAAAGACCTCTTAAATGATCAGTATTGCAACGTATACGACCTCATAAAGCTTGTGATAATACTTAGTATAATCTCCATTGTATAACCGTATTTTTTACACCATACCACAAATATATCTTACCTCAACACATAACTTTAGTAACATTATAGCGATTGTAACACTACTACTAAACATAGTCATAAAATTCTTAATTTAATCCAATCATATGTTCCGAAAATGACTCTTCTGCCTTCAATTCTTTACCCTGCCCTTCGCCATAAAGATCATTAAAAAATCTATTGATTGTATGTCTCGGTACTTTTCATATACCAAAATTATTGAAACTATACAACCATTCGCATCATGAGTTTTTAAACTTCTTAAATCTAATTCCTATTGCTTTGAATTAAGGTGTATTTGAAAGTGGACCAAATTTAAAGTTCTATTAGTCATGGTCACTGACTCCATTATATTGAAATAGCAGATGATTAGTTATTTTAGGTAACTTATTAATATTTTATGAAAAAATATATAATTAATTACCCATTTAGCATGCATATTAGTCAAATTAGCGGAAACAGAAGTCTCTAAAACGTCGTGACCTAGTCCGCGTCTGCGCGCACGCAACTAAGAAATATAACAATAAGTATGCATCGCTTTGTTGCGGATACCGGTTATATAGCGTTGTTTTCTTTGATACTCATTCTTGTTGTTTTAGGGAGTAAAAAAACACGAATTAAGAATAGATTAATAATGATTAATTTATCATCAAAGTAAAAGATAATTGTCATACTCTCGTATTTTTATAGTGATCTCAGTTTTTTTTACATACAGTTTATTACCACTAAAAGCTCTTATATGCTAAGGGTTCGTTTAAGAATAAAATTTTGTCAGAGTTACAGTAGACAGAGTTAGGATATTTTGTATTATTTTACTGGCATTATTGCATGGATTTTTTACCCTTAGGTATGGACTTTTGGTCCGGTATACAAAGTACATAACGTAATAATAATATGAAGACAAAAAATGTTATCATAGAATTGAAATAACCATGAAACGTGAACGTGCCTTTCACTAAAGGAACAAACTTTAAAATCTAATTAAGTAAGGCATTCGCTTTACTGCTGACACATTTACTTAAATATATTAAAATCGACTATACACTACTAAGCTGTACACAAATTTAATTTTATATGTTCTGCTATTAGTAAAATATTAATGTGATTTGATGTCGAGATAAATCTCGTTCAACATATACGTCAATTTTAAAATATTAATTAAATATTTAAAAACACAAGGCCTTACCAACAAAAACTGTCAAGGTAAAATCGCAAAGTATAATTATTAGATAAGGCTACCATTGGCATCATGACTCATTACACTAACGTAATTATTGTCTGAACAAGATAAATCATCAACGGGACATGTCGACAGCTGCCTGAAGTTTCTTTTCAAGTCATATTTAAAAATATGTTACATATGTACTTCCGTAGAAGCTAATTATTACAGTCGAAATAATTAAGAACTTTTAAATGCAGAAATATTATCTTTAATAAAGTGATATTATGACAAACTGCTCCTTGACGCGTCGAATCAAGGTTAAAATATTCGGATCCAATGTCAAATCTGTGCTTCTCTATGGGTGTGAAACGTGGAAGGTCACCAAAGACATCTCGCACCGACTCCAAGTCTTCTTTAACCGATCTCTAACGAGCAACTTTGGGAGCGCTGTCGAGAAAACTCGATCAACCAGCAGATCAAGCAACACAAACGGAATCGGATAGGCTATACACTCCGAAGGGATCCCAATCATATTCCCAAGCGGGCGCTTCATTGGAATCCGCAAGAAAAGCGGAAGCGTGGCCGTCCCAAACAAACCTGCCGCCGAACAGTTGCAGACGAGGTAAAGAGAGCCGGAACGACTTGGAGCGAAGTGAAACACGAGGCTCAAGCCCGAACGCGATGGAGACTCACTGTGGACGCCCTCTGCCAAATCTAGGGGTTATAGGACATTATACGATGACAAACTCCTACGGAGGCTCCGTAACAATTCTTTATTAGTATGCAAAGCCCAATAGATACAGTGAAGGAAATTATACTTTTGTACTGTAAATATTTGTGCTATATAAAAATTCACTTAAAAATAACAACATTTGTTTGAGTTGAATTTTCTTTTGCTAACCCTTAAAAACGTTTTTCCTACTTTCAACTTCTGTATCTTACACCCAAGTACATAATTACAAAGATCGTACAATACAAACTTATAATAGAGACCAATATAACCTTTAAGAAACGTCAAGAATCAACTGAAACACGCTAAAACGGAATAATTTAAATCCTAAATATGTTTCATACATATCTCGTACATCAAGATGCATACATTCACATTAAGAGCACTCGGCGCTGACATTTAATCACGGAGACTTTCGAGTTGAAAACCTTTCATCTAGCTGTAATCTACTACGTATGCTTTAGGTATAGTGTTAATTCTTATACCAAAAGCTACGGCTATAGTTAAATATGTATGCATGTTACAGGTATGTATATGTACTGTCTTTACAATAAAAGCTCAGACCATGGTCGAAGGCTACAACGTATTATCGGAAGTAAATTATTCGAGCATACTAATCAATTTGTTTTAAATTAATGGTTTTATTTAATATTGATGTGTTCTGAGCGTCCAGAATGACCTAAACGCCGTTTTAAATTTCAATTTTAGTTAGAACTTGACATTTTGAATTTCCTTTCTTAATAAGTGTTTTACGTGCGACTTCAGTATGAATAAAAGTAAAAGGATTTGAGTTCTGTAACATTTCCATTCCGGGCAAAACAACCCGAGCTGTAAATGCCAACAGCGAGACTCCATTTAAAGAAAACTGCCGTGCACAGGCCTGGGCATAAACGAAAAATACTATAATAACATTGCCTCAAGATTAGCTAATAATTCTAATATCGGATTAAAGTAATTAATTATCGTAATAACATATTGTATAATTGGTTATATATAACCATACATTTTGGAGATAATCAATCAGGAGCCGTAGTGATTGTTAGATCTGAAGGGCAGAGTCACGAGGCGATCGTTAAATACTTGAACCATTAGATTAAGCTGGAGAAGTATTTTCGATTGCTCCTACAGACTACAAACGAATCATTATCAACAAGATATCTCGGATTCTTTGACATAAGGCACCTATTATACGTATATAAGGCAATATTAATATTGTGTATTTCTAAAAACCTTTAACATTAACTTTCCTAAAACAAAATCAACGTTTTTAAAACATGATATGCATAACATTTGTGTATATTCTTATTAATTTATATAAATCTAGCATAATACTCTAGCTAACAGCTTAGTTGACATTTTTCATTTAAATATGTGATTAAACAACATTTACGTCATACGATAAGGACTAAGCTAACAGCACGAATAATGCTCATAAAAATAACTCTTTATTTTTAGTTCCTAAACAAAGATTTCGTCGCTCGAATACTGTCAGGAAACGCCGCAATTGCGTTTCGATTCATATAAGTATATATATTGAAGAGTAAATTGTACACAAATTGTAACCTACTAAGGTTAGCTAATTTTCCGTACCGCCTATCGGTTTTCTCTACTAATCTTTGATCTTTCAAAAGCGAAATCAAGCTCAGGAGAGGGCCTTATCTTATTGTCTATAAAAAAAAATACTTTATATATACAATAAGATAAGGCCCTCTCAGGATTATATATTAAGATAATCTTCACTTACGATGCATAAAAAGCACGCGCACAATTAGAAACAAAAGTGTTATGTCTGAACGCCGTGGTAGTTGTTGGACGGTCTCTTTATCCTAATATATCTTCTATTACCCAACCTTAACTAATGTGAATTCTACAAAGTTCTATTGGTTCATAACCTAGACCCCAGCAATTGCAATGGACGAATTAGACCTTCGCAATAAATAAACTAACGAAAAATCCACGATATCCTGTGGAAGTAATAGTAGTCTTTTCAAATAAAATAATTATTTTACGTAATATGTCTTCAATAATTAAATTTCGTAGAACGTTTTATTAAAACTAATTTCAGATTAAGGTAAGTAAAACATGAAAAAAATCATCCTGGTCCGTCCTCATTAAGCAAATTGTTGAAAATTCTGAAGCCTTCGGGCTGAACGTAATTATGACACAAATACTAAACGAAAAAAATCTAATATCAGAGGGTACAAATAAGGTACTTTTATCTCTATTCTATCAGGAAAGCTCGTTTGAAATATCTAATTACTTACGTTAATGTATTTCTTCATTTAGGTCCATTGATGTACTTGTGAATCATAAACTTAAATTACGAGTGTTTTATTGACTTCTCTCTAGTATTATCGTAACATTCATAGCAACATTAGTTTTTCAATTCACCAGCTGTCCGTCTAAGTGTTTCTCAACTAATAACATCTAAGCGTACTAATTCTTAACATGCACTTCCAAACATTACGCTTTAAAATTATTTCCAAAATACGAAAGTAACTAACAGTTTGACGGGACTTGTCTTCTGTACCCAAGTTACATAGTTAAGATAAGATGTTTATTAGGTTGGTGTGATTTCAACAATAGGGAGCTTGATGACTCAACTTGGGTAAAACCGCAACCAAGGAAACATTTGTACTACCTATTAACCTATTTCAATATATTGACCTGCGAATAATTCGATAATATTACGGCAACAGTTTTAATTAATATAATTGTAATGGTTTCGACTCTAAATTGAATAATGTCTAATTTAGCGGGCAGTCCATTAAGTATTATAACCCCTTAACTTTTAAAGTATAATAAAATAATAACCTTAACCGATATTATTTCTTTTAAATCTATTACTCCTACTCTAATTAGTACTTAAGTCTAATTCGTATACAGTTAGATTAATGGAAAGTTAACACAGATACCATAAACATATAGCAATTTTTTTAAATAAAAGATTTTAAAATGAATCGCAATCCGAACTTGTTTTAATTCACCCAGTTTAGTACATAAGACGAATGACTATCAAAATATCAGGTATACTAAATCTGTCGAAACCGGTCGTAAATAAAAACTATGCAATATATGTCATATTAATCACATATCTTTTATATCATTATTACGACATACAGAGCTACATATCATGCTCGCTGTTCACAATTTCGCGGACATTTTAAAATATATTCGTTTCAAGTTTTATTTTTATTTTAGAATGTACATCGAAATATTTTTAGAGAAACTGATTTAGATAGAGGTGAGAAGACAGATGCTCTAACAAAACTCTGTTGCAATATAGTTTCTTGAATTTATTATCAGTTTAAATATAAGAGAGAAGCAGCAAAACATTAACATAATATTTGGCTTCAGGTTTAAATCTGTTGTACTAATCATTTTGTTTCATGGACAGACAAGCAATGTACATGCAGACATGCTGTGTACATTACGAGGATTTCGTTCACAGCAGAGAAGAGAAAACAAAAAAACATTAAATTATCATTACTGTTTTTGAATTTCTTTTTATGGAACAGCTAACGAGCAGACTTTGCATAAAGTGACAACCGCCACCCATGGTTGCAAAGAAAACTTTCAACGCTCTATAATACTGTATTTCGGTAATAAGATTTTTTTTTCTTTAATTTACAAATGTTATTAATGATTCAAAATAAAGTCTGATTAAGATTACGACAGTACACACTCCACATAATGGATTACTACGTGTATGTCGAATGATAACCGCATTAATTAATTAAGCTTATTTATATAACGGAATAAACAAAAGGAATACATAAAGGGTCGGTGTTTGTGTGAAAATTTACTGGAATTCAGACGTTCATTCTGGATTATGTGCAACATCTGTGATAAATAATGAGACTGACATTGTTACGAATACATTAAAATACCAGTATTTTAAGACTACAATAAAAAAAATCGTTTAATTGTTTTTTGTTCCACGTTTGTTCCATAATAAATTAGCGTAAGTAGAGCAACATTTTATAAACGCATGTAAAATTACTATACATAGTTTTAATTTTAGTATAAATATAAGTGACACCTTTAATTATTTAGTTACTGTGATTTTCGGTAAAGAACGAGGCCATAAGGGATAATTATAGAAAACTGCGGCTAATTTCGAAAGTGGGGGATGCTCTAATGTATTAGGTATACCTCAGATATAAAAAAAAGTGTTTTTAAATGTTTATATAGAACTTGTCAGTTTTATAACTATAAGATATATGGTATGTTTAGGTTCAACTTATAAAACTTAAAGAAGTTAATAGAATACTAGTTTTAAGTATGTAGGATTTATGTAGTATGAAGTGACATACTTAAATTTATATCCATCTCAAAAATTATCATTATCATGTTTATTGGGAAAAATAATTATAGAAGTTATGATTGAACACAAATCTATATTAAGACCAAAATAATATTTAACTGTTTGCACATTTTGCCTTTCAAATATACATATGTTTTAATATGTTGAGTGAACCTTAACAATTGCTTTTAACATCATTGTATGGACAAAAAGGTTACCAACTTCTATTTATTTGGTAAAGATAAATAAGGTAAATGAATTACTGGTAAAATTATATATTGATAATAGGTAGATTAATTGTTCCATATTTAACAAATGATAAATGTTTTACTGTGATATAATTGAAGGGATACAATTATATCACAGTAAACCATTCATATGTTAAAAAATATAATGAAGAAACAAATTTTCCCATATGGATTAGATCTATATCTTACTAACTACATTGATAGAATTAGTATTACCTTCTTTAATTAAATATGGTGGTATATAAGAACATAATGGTCTCCTTTCTTAAATATTATTATATGATATAATAATAAGTTTGTCTGATTTGAATGTTAAGCCGATACATAGCCTTTTATAAATATTTGTAGCACACATTAACATTATTCAGAAATATTATTTGTTACTATGATTTGCTATATTATACATTGACTCTTAAAAATAATGTATACACAATATAATTTGTAGTATAATACAGCAGATAATTTATGAAATAACCATATTTTAAAATGGGTTGCATTTTAATATATTTTACAGATTTTTATCAGATTAAATTAACTAATAAGCAATGTTTTTAATATTCAAACAAGAGAATACAAAATACCTCCTCGTCGTGCGCCAAATCATAAAAGGTCTCACAACAAGTGTGTTAATACTAATTGTTTGCTACGATGCTAACGTACACATCCACGCACCGAATTAATTTTACGACTCTTCTGTTATACCATGGCAAAATGTTATCTTAAGGAAACCGTGCGTTGATCTCACCTTACCATTGTAAACACGTACTATTTTTAATGTGCCTTGATATGATATTAAACTAAAACTACTATTGCACTCACCATATGAAATCCTTGCAGTGGGAGCAGAACGTGGGCTGCTTGAAGAATCTTGGCATAAACTTGTGATCCTTCACCAAGTAAACATTCTTCTTCTTCAGGGCACCTTTTCGGCCTCGTAAGCGGAAAGCCTGCCCCGCCTTCAATTCACCACTGCCCTCGTCACAGTTATTATCTTCGTCCGCCATTGCTAGAAACTAGCGAACGGCCGCGGATAGAATCGGAAACAATTAATGTCTCACAATAATATTACGCCAATTCAGACCCGCACGAAGACAACCACTCTCAGCGGAACGTCATTGCGAATGCAAAATTTCAATTGATATTAATTTGAAATTTCTTTTGCCGTCCCATTGACATTGACATTACCATAAGTTGAAATTGACGTTATTCATCTATGGATCTATTAGGAAACGTGTTACCATGTCCTGTTTATTTAAAAGTAAATAAGTAATGTATTCCTGTTTTCTTCGCTCACTATTCAGTGAATTGGTGAATTAAGTGCATTAGTAGGATAAAACTTTTTAAATCACGTTAGATATTCACTTAAAGAAAAAATTAATCTGGCAACATCAGACAACGAATGTGCCAATAGACTTGTAGCCATGGTAATAAATTAAAAAGTATACAACGGTTGTTTTTTGACATATTTTGTGTGGTCGTTATTTTAATTTTCTGTTCACCTTCAAGATCCTATTAATTATTAGTTTCCAATGGTTAATACCTTAATTATAGTAAACAATAATTAGTGAAAGTTTATAGACTGTTATGGTTATATATTATAATAGTCTCTATTGTTAGCGGGTAAATTAATGCTCATATAATATTTTAAGATGAGCTCTGATGGATTAGAAGGCGGGACGAAGTGGACGCTATCGTTAGCCGCCCAGTTTGATGATATTAATCGTTTGAACAATGTGCTAAATGATGGAACAGTTGAAGAATGTAAGTATTTATCTTTTACTTATTTCGCGTTAAGACATTATTAAAATTGAAAGTTATATTCTCGTACGCCTGTCATACGTGATATCTGTAACGATAATGATACTATTTCCTACCCTTAAAGTTTATACTTTCAAAGATTTCATAGTATCTGACAATAAATACTTCTAATCGCATCTTATCATCTGCTCATCGTTGTATTGTGACCAATTGGCACCAGTAAATTATTGAAATCTTAACACTTATAAAATAATGAAGTAGGCAAATTATTGTTTTTATAGGTTTTCTAGCTTATGTAAAGCAAACGGAATGGGTACGACAACAGTGGGCTGCATCAGAAGCTGAAGCAGCTCGGCTTCAAACAGAGCTGGATGAGGCATTGAGAACTTTATCTAAATGGGAGGCTAAATTTGCACATGTTCGTAAAATGCTTGATGGAGAGAAGAGAGAACGAAATATTGTGTTAAAAAAATATAATGAAGTGGTATGTTTTAGTTGATAAAACAGTGTATTAGTGTTCATGTATTTTATTTTGTAAACATAATTTGTGACCAACACAAGCAAATATACGTAATTTTATATTATAACTAACTAAAACATCTGTATTTACATCAAGTAAGCAAGGTCATTATGTTTAATTAAAATTATTAATAAAGATTATTAGCTTATAGGTTACTGCTTAAGTGAATTTAAAAATGTAACTTATATTTTCAGAATAAATTATTAGATTTGGCCCGAGATCTGCTGTTTAAAGATAATAGAACAAAGTTAAATGATGAAACACTTAATAAGCTGGCCTTCCTCAATGGTACTGCACAGCAGGACCTTAACACCAAAATCAATGGAGCACATGATCTTAATTCTACAGGTACTGTACTACTTTATTTATACTTAGTTTGTTTAAATAAATTAGCTAAT
Source organism: Pieris brassicae (assembly GCF_905147105.1). NCBI lineage: Eukaryota > Metazoa > Arthropoda > Insecta > Lepidoptera > Pieridae > Pieris > Pieris brassicae. Next base: position 6,369,858 of record NC_059669.1, read on the forward strand.
TTAATGGTTATTAGCCAGATACCCACTTTTCATTATTTATAGTAACAATGGTGGAAAAGTTATAGTAATTTAGTGAATTATGTAATTATGATAGATAAAAGAAACAGCAGCATCATAAAAGTTATTATCAAAATTTGTATCTTATATGCCAGTATTAGACCTGTTATTTTTTTATACTCTCTCATCAGCTCAGAACATCACATGTTAAATGTGTACAATCAAACACTTACAAAATATGTAAAATAAGTATACAAATGTGAATATAACATGAGAACTTACAAATCAGACAGTGATACCAGATCCATGGAACTTCTTCATAGTACCCACCCTGACGGGACATGTATCAATGAAGTTGTATGGGCCTATAAATAGCTCCTAAGCCTAACTTAAGCTTTTCTAATTCTTGACCTTTAATTTTATCTAAATCAATTCTTATGGCCTTATTCCTAGGAACACTTTTATCGGAAATGTCATATTCTCGTTCTGAGGATGACTTAGATGAGTCCATGGCATCTGCTCATCGCTCTTGGGCACACCGTGGCAGCTGGGCTGTACGAGAGAATCCACCAGCTAACAAGAAACGACGTTCATCTACTAATTCTTCTGCTACTAAGGTAGGCTTTTTTATATTCAATATTTTGATTTACAAGACAAATATTTGAGAAAAATAATTCTTCTTCCTTGATAAGAAGGAGGTTTGAGTATTATTACAGAAATTCAATTATTGTAAATTGTAAGTTGAGAATGCTATGACCAGGGCTCAATAAGTATTAGATTTTTTCCATACATACTGATTGCAATTTTATTGTTTGTTATCTTTTTGACAAATGTTTTTATTTGTGTAATAGACTGTTGAGCTGCAAGGTGGAAAGGTGCTAGCCACCGCTACTACTACGCTCACATTAGAGCGTGCGCCTACCTCACACGACCTTAAACCACCACAGAACTTTGTAAGTTTTTCTAATTAATATATATTGTGCAATAAAATGATAACAGAACAGAGAAAGAAATCTGATTCTTGATGACACTTCTAATTGACTTGTCTAATGGTTGTAAGTACCCTAAAAAGTCTAAAAGTCTTGCTATTAAAATTTTCAGCAACCAATATCAGAGAGTAGTGACGAAGCAGCTACTCCGCGTAGAAAATCTTCGCGTCGCTCAGATAGAATGCAGCCTCCACAGGAGTTTGTCACACCCTCAGCTCCACCTAAAACTGGTAAGTGCTTGATTTATATATCTATAACAATGTGTTTTAGAAGAATTTTGGAATGGTAAAGGATAAATTCAAAAGACATCTTGAACTGTTTTGTACTATTCAAATAGAAAATCCTTTATTACTGATTTAGTGTAGTGAGCATTTAAAGTGGCTCCTTTTTCAAGCATTCACGATCCTCCTATCGATTTCCTGTGCTAACTTGCTTTGAAATGACACAAGATGTTGGTTCTGTTTCTGATCTCATCTATCTGTTTTTCATCATATTAGTTCTTCACCTATTAACTATCAAGTCAAATCTCTCTTGTTTTTGGTGGCAAGATCTTGTAACAGTGCAATGCAAAATTGCAATGATTCGGAGTTATCACTAATTTTTCGACGAATCTAAGGATATTTAGTCTTTGGCCATTTATAACTATTCCTAAGTCACCCCAATCATGATAGCCATGGTTAACCTCTTCAGGAACCACAGTAAACAACTTAGGTGGGGTCTTCTTGTGTCACACCTTTTTGGATAGAAAAATATGGAAAAAGTAGTACAACACATTAATTTTGTATTTTTAATTCTAGATTCCGAGAGTGCATCGGACACGGGTCGCTTACCACAACGCACTCCTTCCGTTCTGTCAGCTGGGTTTGGTTCCCCTCGAGTAAGGATCAGACAGCACAACTTTGTGGCCAAGACTTTCTATAAGCGGGAGATTTGTGCGCCCTGTGGGAAGCCGTTAGTATACTTTTTAGACCATACACAAAGCCTTTATCTTATTATAAGATTTAAACCAACCGACCATGCCTCATAAGAATTGGCATATAAACAGGAGGTTCTGGGGTCGACTTCCGGCTAATCAATTTATTCTGATGGCTGAGAAGTCTTAGAAGACCTGACATGCCTTGAAATTATGAAATATATTTCAGCCCGTTTTATTAGATACATTCAATTAATGCAAAAAGTATTTGTTAATGATTTTAATGCAATTCCATTTCATTTTTCATTATTGCATTAATTAATTCGTAAATTATTTAATAATAATCCGTAATGCGGAATATTCTCGATCAGAAATAATGCAATAATAATCCGTAATGCGGAATATGCTCGATCAAAAATAATGTAATATAGCTATTAATGTGTTAACAGTATCGGATTCGCTAAGCTGGGTGTCCGTTGTGAGAGCTGCCGTGCGCCGGCGCACGCAGATTGCCGTTCGCTTCTGCCTTTACCATGTGTACCGCCTGGAAGACTGTTGCATAACCAGGTATATCTATCTACACAGATGTATATAGGCATTCTATCCTCACACCAATCGGGTGGGGCTAGAATGTTGCTTACAACTATTAAGCATTGTTTTCTATATTTTTATATTTTGGTATTGTAAATTATAACTTGCATGAGGGTAGCATGAAGTAAATAAACACTAGATTGTTAAATACGCATAACAAAAAGTAACTACCTACATAAAGGTGCTTTATTCTACTCTACAGTACTCCCAAATTAATAATGCGCATACAGATCGCCAGTGGTCGTATTCCCTGAAACACCCGAATCATTGAATCGTAAGAGCCCTATACTGAATTTTGCACCTTGTTCGAAAGGTACTTTAGTCAATATCATGTGTACACAATCGAAAATAATTCGGGATGTCGCCGGTGAGTCCCAAGGTCAGTCAGGAGTCGCTGAATTATCGAATCAAATCTTGTTACAGATAAATCAATATTTATCTCTTTTTTCAAAATAACAAAATATATGAAGTAAATGCACTTTACCACTTCATATCGTCTCATCGAAGATGCGCATTATTACTTTGGGCAGAATATTTTTTTTTTACTATTCTCTGGTGGTTGTTCGTTAATTTCGTATTTTAATTATTCAGAATACTACACTAAAGATATTTACAGAAAGTTTAAAATTATAAGTACGATAACGTAAAATTATTAAATGCTGTTTGATTTGAATAGTGTCTTTACAATTATTCTCAATAAATCTTACCTCATTTTTATTATATTAAACACTTATAATTCAACAATGTATTTTTAGGAGGAGTGATATTTTAAATTTCTTAGAGATTCCAAGACTTGGAACTGTTTTATTAATTTGGTGTTTTTACACGTCATAAAGTATTTTTGTATCGAAAATATAAGATTTTTAATGGCTAAAAAATATAACAGGAAGGGTGTATATCTGACTATGCTCCATCCACGCCTCCAATGGTACCGGCGTTACTTGTTCACTGCGTTAATGAGATCGAGAAAAGAGGGCTCACTGAACGCGGCATATATCGCATCAGCGCTGTTGATAAGGAGATTAAACGACTTAAGGTAGGAACGTTTATAAATTAGTAATTTAGTTAGCCAAAAATACTCTTCTCATGTGAAATTTAATCTACATTATTATTTATAGCAGTTTTAATACTTGCGACTTATTTACGCATACCATTTCCTTACGCAGATTTCTGAAATAGTTTTCTTTCACTTACCTTGTTAAATAAATGTCTTGAATTACAATTTTTTTATATCGATGGATTTGCTTAAAGAAAACATTTTAACGGGTCATAGCAAATTTGTGACCAGATGGTCCTTCGAGCCGGATAAATTTTGGGATTTTTCAGGAACGATTTCTACGCGGCCACGGCTCTCCTCAACTCGCTAACGAAGATATTAATGTAATCTGTGGTTGCGTAAAAGACTTCTTACGTTCCCTTCGAGAACCATTAGTGACGAACGCACTATGGGCAGATTTTATTGATGCAGCTAAACTGAGTGAGCCAAGTGATGCAACCGCAGCTATAGTACAGGCAGTCAGTCAATTGCCACAGCCTAATAGAGATACTTTGGCTTTTTTGATTTTACACTTGCAGAAGTAAGTACATTAATGTTATGAAAAGGGAAGCGATTTTAAAAATGCCTATGTTACTGAAGAGCTGCTAAAATCGGTGAAACAATCATTGTTCTCTTTGAGAGGTTCCTTCTTGATTTATCTCGTGATGGATTTTAAAAAATATGGCGGACGAGCGGTAGAATTGATATTATTATTAAATCATTTACTAAATTGTTCAATCGTCCAGCATTTGAAGATGTTTAGATTAAGGTTTGGTCAATAAATAATGATCAAATCGAAAAAAGACTTTATAATGAGATTTATTATGAAACTATATGTACAGTAATGGAAAAATATTAATAAACTTTTCCATCTTTGAAGATAAATTTTGAACGGATTTTAACAAGTCATTCATGTATTCCAGGGTAGCAGAAAGTCCAGACTGTGAGATGGGAATAGACAATTTGTCGCGTATATTTGGTCCAAATGTGGTCGGATACGGCATGGTGACACAGGCGCCAGAAATGTATACTGTCACTGCGCAGATGGCTAATGTGAGCAACTTTTTGTGTTTATTTATAAATATATTGTAAATAATATATTTATTAAAAAAAATATTTCAATACTCAATTACATTGTTTCTTGATTTCTAAAAATAATTGGTAGGTATTTAAATCATAATTTCACGACTACGCCAAGAACTTACCTAGGTGTCATGCGTTTGAACCCTGGCTGTCCTGGAATGTCTGGAATGAAGTAATGGATTTTTTATGTCGGTAATTAATACTTTTCTTGCGGCGAAGAAAAATGTCACGCTTAAAACCCACAAATTAAGATCTTTTTTAATTAAACATTATGGTCGTGATGCCGTATTTTGTCAATTATTATATTAAAACAATAATCAATAATACATGTTCGTCAGGTTATGCAAGTTCTACTCCGCCTACCAGGCGACTACTGGTCCCAATGGGCGTGTCCGGGGGATTCGCCTCAACGTGCACCTGCGCACACTCCAAGGGGATTCTTCTTTTCGCCCGCCGATAATGGGTATGTTACATTTTTATTTCTATTAAATTTATTTATCTCAAATAAAACATTAATACTAAAATAGTTATGTGAAGGAAATCTATATAAACGTTAAAATATTTATGAAAAAAGAGTCATGTCGCTTTCGAATTAGTTCTTATAGTGAGATTCAGGAAAGAGACTCATAAAAGAGGCACAAACTTTGACTCCCGAATTACAAAGTCCATTACATTTTTGACGTACCTGAGTCAGATTTTGTAGTTTCATAAGCAATTTAATGTTTGTTGTCAACTGTATTTTTTGTATTCATTGTAATATTTTAACTTTCTACTTTGTAAAGTATATACAATTTGTACTGTGGTGTACCACTTTAGTAGTGCCTAAGGTTAAACTTCTTAGTGTTTTTTTTTTTTTAATTTATTTCTGTACTTTTAATATTAAGCAATAATACATTTTAAAAAATATAGTCTATTTTTTGAACATGTGTAAGAGCTGGAACGAACGCGAAATCATAAATTATCTTTTGACGAGTTACGGTGGCACATGTTCGTTCCTTTTAATCATAATTTAGATTATAATCTTCATATATTTTAACGTTTTTTCTTTTGTTACAGCGTATCGCGCAAGAAAAGGAACTTTTTCTAAATTTTTGTTGGTTCATGTAACCTTTTAGCCATTGAATTAAGTTTATTGTACTTTATTATTTAGTATATTTACAATATTACATAACATATACCTCAATATTTCAGATTCAGTATTTGCTTACAGAAAATAGATATTTAACTCAACTTTTATATTACAAATTATATACCTAATAACTTCACATATTGCAAAAACCGCATGAAGTTCCGTGCAGTAATTTAAGCTTACCGCGATCAGAGGTGTCGGAGACAGTTTTTCATGTTATGGAATTTTGATTTGATTTGATTTGATTACTAGTAAATTACTGAACTGATATGAAGGTATGATAAGTTTTCTTTAGATGTCTATATTAAGTTGCGTTATTTATTTAAAAAAATAGTCTTACATCGTATTATAGAATTGAGTACTTAATAGTATATAAAGCAAAGGGCTCAAAGTGTTTAACATAAATATCGGTTAAAATCGCGTTTACTTACTTATAATTTGAGGCATACAAATTTAAGAAACCCATCAAAAACGAAATAATTTTAATAAGTAAACACGTTTAAACCCAATTATGATATAATTAGTATTTGATACAGTACTATGGAAAGTGCAAAATATTTTTGTATATTTTCTTTTTTACTTCAAACGTGTTAACCTGAGGGCCTTCGGCAAAATTCGTTTTAGAGGTGGTGTCACTCTGACCTTATATTCACACATTATTTAGTCATGCTTACGGAACATCAATTATCCCACCTTATTTATTGTGGTTTTGGCAGTACCCAGTTTAATATTCCTCATAGTTAAAAAAATCAACTTCGTGGCTGTTCAAGTATTACTTAAGCAGATTTACTGCAAAGCTCTCAAAAGTAATAGTACATAAACGTTTTTGTAGGAATGTGTGAAAACGTAAATAAGTACTGTTAACGTTATCACCAAATAAGTAAAATCAAAGAGAACGCCTTTTATTGCCTTTTCAATGGATGTCAAATATTTATAAGATTTTTGTACCTTATAACTATATCACTTTGTTCAATAATTATAGTATATACTTGTATTTATTTCGTTTAAATAAATATGTTTAATGACATGTATAATTTGTAACATTAAGTCGACATTGTTTCTTAAGTTTTTTCTTGACATTAAAATTATGTGCCTAAATTTGTTTTATTATAAGACCTTGTTTTTACTACCAGCGACTTTATATAGTTAGAGTCAAATAGTCAAAGCTTAAATATGAATACAAACCTATAAGCCTGGTTATGCTATAAAGTAGTTGTGACTTAGGTACACTACCTAATTTAATTGACATTAATTGTATATTTAAATGTAACTATGTATTGACAAAGGATAGATTCCGTCTGCCTCATTATTATTTACAACAGATAGCTACTGTGCTATCTTTCTTTTTATTCACAATTAAAGCTAAACATTTAGCTTTTCAGACTACTGCTTCTATTGTGGAAATTAGTTTATTAAAGAAAGTATCTACTTCCAATAACACTTAATGAAATATTCATAATGTAAATTAGATAGTGTGAAAATAGAGGCGACCTCTAGCAATCACTTATTACTACTTAGCTCTACACAAACATGTAATAATTATTACTAACAACTTGATGCATCAAAAGATGCAAGGTATGTTGGGCAAAGAATTAGAATTGGAGATATTTTTAAAATCAACTAAAATTGATGTCCTATGCAATACCGAACATTGGCTTAGAGAATGCCAAATCATCTTTAACTTTGATCAGCACCATGTTTCAAGTTCGTTTTGCAGATGTTCAGAAATTCATGGGGGCTCTTTGATTATTGTTAATAAAAAATTAAAGTTTATACTTTATAAGAGCGACATCGTGTGTCTGTCTGTAGAACACTCTTTGGAAGTAGCCTGTGTAGAGATTGAGAACTAAATTATTTTAAGTGTTTACAGACCACCAAGTGCATCTTACGATTTTTTTAAGAAATGTTTTTCTTACATGTGTCTTCACTACGACATCATGGACAATTACGACCTAGCCTAACTTAAGACTAATAAGTAATTAAAGTCTTGTGTTCAATTTTTTTCATTCACTGTTTAGCACTTAATATTAAAGTACACTAACACTAATTCACTAGTTCAAATGGTTTTGTCCTTTTCAATCTTCTCACTAGGACCGTGGTGTCAAGGAGTTGAATAGCCTCGACACTCACGTGATGGTGGAGCCTATGTTCGTGTGCTATAGCAGTCTTTTTTTATTAATGTGGTGACGTCCTTTACATTAAGGTCCCGATGAATGTCGTTATTGCGAATGTACCAGGGAGCATTGATTATTCCCCTGAACACTTTGTTTTGGAATCTTGAATACATAGCTGAATTTTTGAAACATAAAGCTATTTTTTAAATAGACAGTTGCACAAACTATTTCAAACGGGCGAGATCCAATGTGCAAGTCAGAGGGCAAAATTACGCGGCGCAGTTCCAGGCGCGGGGAAGCCACAAGAAATACGCCACCATGCTTGCGCCCATCCATGCGGTCACATCGTAATACCGTATATCTGGGAGTGACTAGCTCAGCGTCAGCTATAGATTCGTTACATCCCGTTTCCGTAACTGCAAACAAATCTACAGGGATTGATGAGACACTCATATATAATTCCTTTAACTTGGTCCGAAGACCCCTCACATTTTGGTAACATATTTTAATGTGTCTACTTCCATCCTTTTGGGTTGTTTGGTGATCTCCGAAATCACACCCAATCACAATATTCAACATTTATACGCCAATTATCCGGTTTACATAATAACTCATATTCACATTCTGGTACCCCAATAATGAACCCAATAATGCGTAATCCTTTTCTCTTTAATGATTAATTTTTTCGACTCTTATAGACACATCCTTGGTATATATTACGTTCTTAACATAATTCTCCAGACATTCCACACTTGTATCTTTGTTTAGTCGCCACACATGCAGAAACTTTTTCCGCTCAGTTCCATGAATCTCCACTACATCGCTTCTACCTCCTCCCAAGTTAAAAATAACTTCACAACTGGGATATTTTCCAACGTGATATTTCCTAAATCTTATCGACATAGTTTTCCTTTGGTTTCCATTTCTTGTTCTTTATTTATATGTGCTACATCTTCAGTTACCCTATTTGTTTTCTCCGTGAAAGCACTCTGCTTCAACTTATTATTTTTTATTCGGCTCGGGTTCTGTTTTGTAGCATTCGCAAACGACACCGGTAAAGTACCTAGTCTGACATTGTGTTCCGGCTATCGGGCACTTGTCCAAAGAACAGTTGTTAAGGGAATTTACATTTCGTTTCAACTCATGGCCCTGTAGTGTTTCCACTTCAAAGGTATTTTCCATAATAACCATAATACTTTTCCGCAATTCTTTTAATTCTGTTTCAGACCTGTTAAATCGTCCCTGAAGTTCCTTATATTGCTTTCCTTGCTCTTCGAAACGATTATTCATTTCCTGACGACATTCCTGCGTCTCTTTCAGCAAAATACTATGGTACTTTTGGATCAAAGCTTCATTCATTCGTGGACTTGCCTTTTTTGGTGACAAAGGATCCTGAGTCGCCTCACTTATATACCTCCCCTTTTGTGACTTTGCACGAACAGGTTGGACATTGCCAAACATCTTTCTCTTGCTGATTCATTAAAACCAATTTGCTTTTAATTTTCAGTTTGTGTAACACTGGCGCTACCACAACAAATAATGTTGTTACTCTTGAATTACTTATATATTATTCCTTTACCGTATGACGTTTGAAAGGAATATAATATATAATAGTAATTCCATTATTGAAAGCAGGTAGTTTGTCCGACCCCAGTAACTATAGACCAATTTCCGTACTACATACTTGTAGTAAAATATTTGAAAAAACTAAATTAAATCAACTAGCAAGTCATTTTAACGTAAACAAAATATTACTTAATAATCAGTTCGGTTTTACCAAGGGTCGCTCGACAGCCGATACCGGTGTTGAGTTATATAGATATATCGTCAAGGCTTGGGAGGAGTCGTATGACGCCACTATGGCATCAATAATACTGCACTGAAACTTCTGACTTCCTATTTACACAGTAGAACTCAGAAGGTTGAAGTGAATGAGAAGAAGAGAAGATGAAGAGGTCCTCTGGGTCGGCAGTAGATATGGGGGTACCACAGGGCTCAATTCTTGGCCCTTTCCACTTTCTTGTTTATATAAATGATTGAATGATGAATTTCATGGTAGAGACAAAACATCAGATAGTTTTGTTTGCTGATGATACGTCCTTGATTTTTAAAATAAAATAACAAATTTTGACGATGTGAACAAGGCTCTCTCTTCGATTGTCCATTTATTTAGTATAAATAACCTTCTACTTAACGCAAAAAAAAGAAATGCATTGAAATTTGTGCAAAAAATGCAGGGGTGACGGATACTAGACCAATTATAAATAATGAGGAATTGAATCTGGATGATACAACTGTATTTCTTGGAATCACCAAGAATTCAAAACTTCAGTGGTCCCCTCATATTATCGGATAGGTGAAGAGACTTAGCTTACGCGGTTAAAGAAATTCGCTCACTAACTGATGTCGATACAGCTAGACTTGTTTGGTTTAGTTACTTCCACAGCTTAATGACCTATGGCTTATTATTATGGGGTCATGCTGCTGATGTCGAAACTATTTTCATACTGCAGAAGATAGCTATTCGTGCAATCTATAATTTAAATGTAGGGAATCTCTGAGGGATAAATTCAAGGAAATTAATATACTTATCTTTCCCTCGCAATATATTTATGAAAATATTATGTATGTTTACAAAAATAGTGATAAGTTTACTAGAATAGAAGATACGCAGAATGTTAGTACTCGGAACAAACGCAGGCTGCAATTTCCGCGTACTAGACTATCTAAAGTTAGTAATTCTTTTTTGGGAAAAGGGATGCTCTTCTTTAATAAAATTCCAGAGGCTCCTGTATCTCTGTGGTTTAATAAATTTAAGAAATGTATTAATTAATTATTAATACAAATTTAACGATTATCTAGTTGATAAAAAAGCCTGGGACTAGTGCTAGACAGGCTACTTCTAATTAGTTTGCGATATTTGTTTTAAAATAAGTGTTGTTTGATGATTTGATATTTTAAAAGAATACCGAGAGTTTTTTACGTCGGCTTTTTCTCTTGGCCTACATCTTCTGTCTTCTTTGCCGATGAGTAGGGATGTCTACCTATTCAAATTTAATGACGTGGAATAAGTGATACTTGTATCTTATGTTTTATAATAAACATATTTTTTTAAATAATAAAATAAAGATTTGGGTTTATATATATTATTAGGCAAGAATTGAAATCTACAATTTTGTTTTAAGCAAAGCTATGCATTAATCTCTAGTGCAGTCGGAAAGTCTTTCTTTTGTAGAAATATAATTATTGTATTTAACAATAATAGTGTATTGTAATACGAGTTATTACTACGAAACCGCCACCGCTCTTTTTAGGATTATACTTAATGACCACAACTAAAATAAAAACGGCCTTATCCAACTTTACGCATAATCAGCTACAGAATATAAAACGATACTAAGCCAATACAAATTTCATTTCAAAAAGCAATATATAGAAACGCTTTAAATGATTCATTGCTGGTTTTGAAAATGGCGGCAAAATAATGGTCCGGTTACGGCACGGAAGGCCGATATCATGGAAGTCAAGCCACTCAAAACTGATGAACACAGTAAGAGCAGAATGTACCTATTTGTTCTAATCAAGTCAACCATGGACTTTTCTTATCTTAGTTGTACTGTAATGTAAAGCCTTGGCAGTAAAAACATCTTAAAATATTTTGCATTTCCAAATCAATACGTTTCTTTAGAAAAAAGTCGTCACTTATTATATTTTGAAAATTATTTACAAACAAATAAAATTACTTTTCAGAAATTATATCACATTTATTGAAATAATAAATAATTGAGCAAAACAATTTAGAAAGATATAATATAAATAGCTGTATACAATTGTACTAAAATAGATGAAAATTATACAAATAAATTAAAATCTGTCCGTGAACTAGTTTATTGTTTTGCTTAATCAATTCTAAAATCGATTAGCAAAAACTACACATTAATATTAATAAAAAAGCGGAACTAAGTTTCTAATAAAATCTACAAACAAAAGATATTCAAATTATAGAAAAAAATAAAATAAATGCATCATATGAATTAATATATATATTATAATGTCTGCTTTTTAATAAATATACAAAACCATTCACACATGAGCATACAATAATACGCATTGTTTATTGTAGGTATAATATTAAAGTAATTCAATTCAATAGGAATATCGCAGAAGAATTATAAAATTATTATTAATAGCGAAGCAACTTTTTTTTTACTTGACCTGGATACAAGTCCATTCGTTATAAGACATTTAGATCACAATCTTAACATAAAACGGTTGTAACCGATACTATGTATTGAAAACCTACTTCTTTGGTAGAGTAATTTGGTATTAGCTAGCTTAGGTATTTTAATTCAAGTTTGTCTTTTCACATTTATTATAATTCTAATTATTAACTTATCTTTTCTAATAAAAGGTAACGTTGTGTCTTAAATTATTATGAATGAAATCATGGAACAAATAAATATGGTTTGAAAGGCATTTAGTTAAATGGTTCTAGAACCAGCCTCAGTATCTTATCATACTTGCAGTTCCTACGATACCAATCCAACCATATTTTTAAATTCCGTGAAATAATTATTATGACCTATTAATATTTTATGTTTCACAGTAAACACAGAAATAAACAATGATACTGTTATATATACAATATATTAAGTATAAATACATACAAGCAGCCTTTAATTTAATTTATTATTACACATTTTTTTTAAATCTTAATTTTCCGACAACGTTCAAATTTAATTGATGTTTTCGAAAAAAATACCTCTATAATATATAATAAACCTAGATAAATACAATAGATTACTTATAAGATTATATTAGAAACATCTACTAACTTTTACCAATGTGAAAGTACATTCAAAACGCCAGAAGAGCAATTTTTAGTTTTAATCTGTTGCTTATTACATAATAGTCTATGGTTTCATCTGTTGTATAAACTTATTTCTTACTAAAGGGTGCACCTTAACAACACACCTACATACTTACATTTAATTGAAAGTATATGTTCTATTAACAACTCTAACACCCAAAATGACTTACAAATATACATATGTCTATATTTTTACTATAGTCTTGTTGTCAAGAAAATCTGTGAAATTGTCGTGTCGAATAATGAATAAGTGATTCAACGACATAAAAAAGAAAGGCAACCTTACACATTAGTAGACACCACATGTATATTAAAAATCACCAATTTTTCTAAGTCGGCAATTTTTCCCGCCTATGGCCTTATATTATCCATATTTAGGAGGAAGCTAAGACTGTACGACAAATATAATTAAATAAATAATGCACATGTGAACCTAAAAGCAGTTGTGCTTATAATTTCTAGTAGCAAATCATAGAAGTAAAATAATGACACTCAGATTTATGTGGGCCTACAGAGGCCAACATCGTCTATATACATACATATGTACATACATAGGCATACATACTTTCAACTTTTTGCCTGTGGAATGTCACTCTTGACATTATAGTGATTTTAATCAATTACAGCACCTTAAGGCGTATAAAAGATTGATGGGAAACTATATAAGTGCTGAAAACATAATGAAGCAGCATTTTTTTTCAGACGATATGGGAAATTACATATTAACAGAAGGCTCATCAAAATACTAACTCTACAACAGAATGTTACAGTTTCTCAAATAGTAAATGCTATATTTATAATATCTACGTACATTTTCAGGTGTGTAATAATCTATATGCACACGAGACTGAGTACAATTATTACTTTACTTCCATACAGTAATAGCACAGAACAATAAAAAAATCAAAATTAAATTTCGAATTAAAATATTTAAGGCATAAACTGTTTAGGCATGAATAAAATAATAATGGGTAAGTTACAAAAGATGCTACAGAATGACGAAACTTTTCATATACAAGCTACGACTGTATGGACCAAAACATTTTAATAAACACATAAAACCACAGACTAATGAAGTTTAAAACAGCTTAAGAGTAGGTAAATTGTCACAGAATTTATATTCAGTAACAAGTAACCAACGAACAATTTTATGTCCGTTTAGTGGTCAAGTGGACGGTGTCTAGTGAGCCAACCTAAGAAATTCAAGAACCAAAAACTTAATCTTAGACTATTCTACTTATAAAATTTCTACTCTTTAAAAAAATTCTTCATCTATATAATAAATTAATCTTACAAAATCACTATGAGATTCTATTTAACAGTTTACATCTTAAATCTATGACTAGTATCGGAATGTTCACCTCGTCCCGTTTATCTCCCGGGACGAGACTTGAGAAGAATTAAATCTTTCAGTTTTTATATGAGGAATGATGTCTGCGCCGCCATAACGGATGCCATAAGGCCGTAAATGGTATATAAGATAGTCTAATACATACATTTGTTGAGGATCTACGTAATGGAATGATACCGCGTGGTCCGAACAGCAGTCGAGACCCTGAAAGTAATTCATTTTTTCACGACAAACATTTTGATTTATAATCAAAGTTATTATCTCATAAATATATGGTTTTGGTTGATAATATTTGTGAACACCTGTCTCTTTTCAGAAAGAAATAGGAAAAATATATTTTGATGATAATCCTGAGGTAGCTGAATTTGCATTTTTGCTACTAAATAGGATAAAATTTGGTTACTTATTTGTAACTTACAAAAAAATGTTTTTAAAATAAAAATGGGATTTAGAAAACGACTTTAAATCGCTTATTTGTTTAATCTGCTATTACAGGTACTTTTAAGAATAACTACTATATTCATGCACAAGACATGCTATAAAATTGAATCCAAAGTTTTACAAAACATATATTTAGAATAAACTAAAAATGATACAAAAATAAATTAGAAATGTAAGAAACAAAACACTGCAATGCATACACTAGATTGATTACTTGGTACGACAGAATATGAAAATGGACATTTATAGTGCCTATGTGGGACATATTGAACCAATTCCACTTAGGATTCAAGAAAAAAGCGTGCCAAATTTCAAAAGGCCAGCGACACACTCGCGAGCCTCCTGGCAATGTCCACGAGTGATATCCTTTTACACCAGGTGCCAGTACAAAAAAGTGTAAAAATATCTAATGTATAAAAATTACCTCATCTGAGGGGTAGTAGATATACTTCCAGTACCAAAATCCTTTATCATGGTTGGGAAAAAGATGGTCTTTAGGAACAAAAGGGAAGAACCGGCCTCGGTGTAACGCATCACGGGAGTCCATTGCTTTCACACCTATGTGCTCAAGGCATATACCTGAAAATTATATACGATAATAAATTCCTTTCTTAATATTATCAATATACACTAAAAAGTATAAACTAGTAATGTTTCTAAATAAGAATGGTCTCATGTGAAATGAGAGCTATTCCTAATCTGTGGTAGTCGAATAACGTAGTAGTCTGTGCAACTTTAAGTCAAAACTTTTCTGACCTTCAAAAAGTTGCCATGGTTACTATTAATTTAAGATAAAAAACAATATATTGTCCAGGTTAGGGCTTTCTTTCTTATATTTTGCTTAGTTTTTCCTGTTAAAATAATTGTTCTAGATAATCTAAATCATTTTGGTAAAAATTCTATGATTTCTAAAATATATAAAATAATACATTACAATGCTATGACCAGGGAATGCTATCTCGAGGCGATAACGTTATTCGAGATCTAGTGGGATTAAGAATTACAATCTCGCGAGAACTCGAGTAGTTTTCGAAAAACAATTGTTTAAATCAAAGTAAAAGCCAAGAGAATAAGATGTGTCTGTCGCAGTAAAGTAGTTAAATCAGAGAGTTAATTGAATCTCTAGGCAGTGAATTAAAGATCGATTAAACATCAAGGCGGTAGCATTTTGATTTAAATAAAGCAACTTTAACTATCTGTCTGACCGAAAGCCAGCGTGTTGATTAATAATGTAAAACTGTTATTTGGGTGTGATCGTAAAGAACTGAGAGCTAGGGAATTCCGTGTTTTGTTTTATTGTAAATGGTTAGATTAGATTATTCTTGTTGCCTAGGAACGTTTAGGAAACTCGTTAAACGTTTCGTTCACTCACTTGTCTGACGGACCTTTAGCGACTTGATTGAATATCGATCTTTAATTAACTTCCTAGAGATTCAATTAAATCTCTGATTTAACTACTTTACTGCGACATATCTATGAAGTCAATTAAGATACGATATTATTTTAAAGAAAAATATGTATTGTAACTCATATTGTTATATCATGTTCCTAATATTTCTTAACAAATTATTTATAATAGATCACGAAAATTAAATGACTTGTTGTAATAAAAGCCTTTGTAGTAGTGAATAAGGAGTTATTTACAAAACTATCTCTATCTACCTATCCTAGATAGGAGTGATTTTGGAAAAACTTCTTAAGAAGCAAAGAGTTTTGGAAGAGGCATCTTATGTCAGTCGCTATGTACATAGCAGCTGAAAATGCCCTATCAGACTGAACTCTGATTGGCACCAGCTTCTATTATAAGGAATAAAAAAAAACAAAAAAAAACATTTATTCATATAGGTGTAACACAATGTACACTTACGAACGTTAAAAACAGAACAGAACTGGCAATAAAATCTCTGCAACTCTTTTTAATCGCCAAGTTTTTGTTTTACACAACGTTTGTAAGGAGCTGCAACCATGTTCCACATGACATCTTCAGTAATTAATAATAATAAAATAAATTAAAAACAAGGATATGTCCTTGTGAAATAGGAGCACGCACTTACATTCTCGTGGGAACAACACGCAAATACGTTAGTCGTAATAACTAATATCACCGCATACACGAATTCAAATACGGCCAGTCACCACAAGTAGCACCCGTTTACGAGTTTGACGCATGGCCAGCCATGCTCGCTCGTCATATTTAAGGACAACCCGACGCATGGACGCTGCCACAAGCAATGACATTTAAGCGATCATGACGATCCTTGAAATGTGAACTTGATATAGACTCATCTCTTTTTGTAAGATCTACCTAATCACGCAGAAACACGTGAAGGACAACGTTATAGCAGCAGCATGTACATTCAAAAGTGACGGTGTCGAAAAGGTTTTCTGTACGTTATATTTGCTAGGTAAACGTTGAATTTCGTCGCCCTACAACAGTTCTAAGTCATCTTTATACTTGAAATTACAGGGAACGCTGAAGTTGCATATATTCGAAGATACGCTTGTTCATTGAAAAGCTCAACTATTCCGATACTACTGCCAATACTATCAATCTCATAATTTTACACTTCGAGAAGAATCTGAAAAAATGCCACGAGATCTCGCGAGATGCTTCCCTAATTAGCTATGGAATGGCGATCCTAAGACGCCATTTTTTTTTTAAATAAATGTGTTGAGGGAATTTCAAAGACCGTTGATTATTTATCACATTTTTTTTCCTTTAAAAAGAATCCAAAGGTCCGAAAGCAAACTTACCCATTTCAGCATCTTCTGCACCATGATCACTGGCCTTACAGAGATGTGGTGATGGGAGGCCCTTGTTGACAAACCGCTCCAATGCTGCACTGCTTAATACGTACCCAGCACCGCCACTCATATAACCCTAAAATATTTATTTATTAATTAACACATGATAGTACATATAGAATTATTAATGAGGCAACGGGCGGCCTTATTGCTAAAACAAGCGATCTCTTCCAGGCAACCTTAGTTAATAAACGGTGCATTAACTAAATTATGCATGTTTCATTAATAAAAGCTTTTTGTATCCGAGAAATAAATGTATGTGTAAGTTTTAGAAACGATTCCTTCACTAGAACATATTTCAAATCACTAAACAATTATGATTCAAAATTATTTTGTAAAAATATTATTTGACCTTATAAAAAATTTATAGAATGCCTGCTCTTTTTTTCGATACAGACCTTGGCATCGCGTTCAAATCAATAGTGATCATAATAGTATGACTGCCAGAGTCCGTTCTAGTATTCCATTTATTCTGTACTAAATAGTAATTTACACTTCATAATTTCACATACATATTGCACTGCATACAAGACTTTTTAATCATGTGATATAGCTGTATATATCATAAAAAAATTTAAGAGTAACGCTTCAGTGCTCTAACATTGCAGTCCTTAAAACCAAATAATCACCTGTGATGTAAACGGCTTGAACCTGCATCCGAAATAAATAGGATCCGAACTGTCATGTTCTGACAGCATAAAACGAAGATTTTCAACTACGACGTATCTGTAAATGAATAATTCGTATTTTAACATAAAAAGACTAAACTTGTCGAATGTCGAAACAAAGGATTGTTTACATATACATGATGTATATGTGAGACAAATAATATATATTTTTTAAATATATTAATTATTCAATTGAAAAAATGATTAATCAATCAGGCCAACACGGCTTCATCGATCATTCATTCCCACGGAGAACCAACTATAAACGTTGGTACATCGCGTGTCGGAGTGCGAGTTTTGGTGGCGTTTTGGGGTTTTAGTGGGTATGTACAGATCGGCATCGGCATAAGCAGTCGCACCGCAGGCGGAATGCGTAATGCACCGCCCCACTTAATAAAAATTAAAAGTGGCTTCAGCGTTTTACTCTTCTAACAAGCAACTCTAGCAATTTCTGTCTATGTGTGCATTAACACTGGTCCGTACTTTGTAGTGTATGTCAAATCTAAAATCGACTTATGTCAAACATGAACAAGACAAGACTTCGCCTTGTCTTCGAAATAAAAATGAACAAAAAACCGATGCAATCTGAATTATTATTATTAAATAAACCTGTGACAGAAACGCAATGGATCACAGTATAAAATAATAAAATATTGACGGGGAGGTACCTGTCAGGTGAGCGTCAATTTTTTTTTATTCTGAGCAATATATCTTTTATTTCATACTCTATCTTACATTTTCACATAATTATTCCATGTATTCAGAATGGAAATGTATTCCGTCTGGCATAAACATGGACAATGTATTTTTAAGGTTAAAAGGTGTAAATGCTGAATCTGTTATATAATAATTTCTTGTCGATGTCCGAAGGACTAGGACATTTAGTTAAAAGGGATTAATAGTTAAAGAGATAGAAACCACACAGATTATAGATTCTAATCTGTCAATGCGTGCTGGGTTAATTTAGACGGATTTAGATAAAGATCTACATTAATCCTTAACAATTTTTTTTTATTTTTATGTAATAGCAGGCAAACGGGCAAGAGGCTCACCTGATGTGAAGCGATACCGCCGCCCATGGACACTCACATTGCCAGAAGGCTCGCAAGGCTCTCTTCTTGAAGGACCCTAAGTCGAATTGGTTCGGAAATACTTCACTGGGCAGCTGGTTCCACATAGTGGTGGTGCGCTGCAAAAACTGCCTTAGAAAACGCTCAGTTGTGGAACGACGGACGTCGAGGTGATACGGATGGTATTTTGTATTTTGCCTTGACGTCCGATAATGAAACTCAGCTGCGGGTATTAGACCGAACAACTCTTCTGAACACTCCCCATGGTAAATGCGGTAGAAGATGCAGAGGGACCCAACATCTCTAAGCAACGCCAAGGGATCAAGCCGCACGGAAAGTGATTGGTTGTCGACGATTCGAACCGCTCTTCGTTGAATACGGTCTAGTGGAAGGAGCTGGTACTGGGGAGCTCCCGCCCAGAGGTGAGAACAGTATTCCATGTGGGGCCGAATTTGCGCTTTATAGAGTTGCAAGCGGTGGCCCGGAGTGAAGTACCGTCTCGCCTTGCTGAGCACACCAAGCTTTTTGGAGGCTTCCCTTCCCTTCCAAATGACCGCGAAACTGGACGTTATTCGATATGTCAACGCCCAATATTCCGATGTTAGCTGAGGCTTTAAGAAGAGTGCCTTCAAAGAGTAGCGACGTAGAGAGAGTAGGGGAGTAGCGACAAAGGGAGTTTTTTAGCGGAAAACGCGCATACTTGTGTCTTCTTGGGGTTAAATTGGACTAGATTTAGTCTACCCCAGTCCGAGACTCCACGTAAAAGAGTTTCGACTTCAGACACAAGTTTGTTCCGGCACTCATCAACAACAGCCCGAGAAATACCTGCCCTGCCCGTGTAAAAAGTATCTCCAGTGCTGTCGTCCGCATAGCAATGAAGGTTGCTAAGTTGCAACATATCATTAATATGCAGAATAAACAGGGTCGGGGATAGGACATAGCCTTGTGGGACACCAGCATTTACGGGTTTAAGGTCGGAGCATGCTCCGTCGATGACGACTTTAATGCTCCGATCAGCGAGAAAGCTGGCAATCCAGTTGCATAATTTCTCGGGGAGCCCATAGGCTGGAAGCTTCGAGAGCAGTGCTCTATGCCACACCCGATCGAAGGCTTTCGCTATGTCCAAACTTACCGCCAGCGCCTCCCCCTTGGACTCAATTGCCTCTGCCCACCTATGTGTAAGGTATACAAGGAGGTCACCAGCTGAGCGACCACGACGAAAGCCGTACTGAGAATCGCTAATCAGCTGGCTGCCCTCTAGATACCTCAAGAGCTGGCCGTTAATAATGGTTTCCATTATTTTGGAGAACAAGGAGGTTATTGCGATTGGGCGATAGTTGGACGGATCAGAGCGATCGCCTTTTTTAGGGATCGGATGTATCAAAGCTGTCTTCTAGCACTTCGGAACAGTGTTGAGGGAGTACAGGTACCGGAAAAGGCGCGTTAGGACCGGAGCCAACTCAGGAGCACAAGTACGCAGCACAATTGGGGGGATGCCATCAGGCCCGCTCGACTTATGGATGTCCAGGGAAAATTAATGTTTATGGATAGCACTGTAACTTCAGGCATCGTAGTATCACACCGCAATAATGTCGGTGGTTCCATCCCCTGATCATACAAAGTTGAGTTCGACGCAAAGAGACAGCCTAGAAGACCGGCCTTCTCTTTTGCAGTATGGGCCAGTGAGTCATCCTCCCTATGCAGTGGTGGAATAGAGGGCTGAGAGAAATTCCCTTGGACAGCTTTGGCAAGAGACCAGAAGGCTCGAGTTCCCGAAGGAAGGTGGGCCAATTTCTCACCAAACCTGGCAATATGCTCTGACTTTGCCTTAGCGATTTCCCGTTTGAAGGACCTAGAGGCTGAATTGTATGCTTTTTTACGTTCGCCGATAGCCGCATCACAGGATGTCGCCGCTTCTGCCCACGCTTTAAAGCATTCTCGCTTACGGCGCAAAGCCTCTTTGCACGAACGCCTAAACCAAGGCTGGGACTTGCCACCGACCGGCACCGCAGAGAATGGAATAAAAAGTTCCATGCCCTGCAGGACCACATCAGCGACAGAGTCAGCGACGGCATCCGGAGTACTCAACGAAAAGCAAATGGGCCCCCAAGGGTAGGACGCAAAAAAAGACCGCATCCCGTCCCAATCTGCTGACTTATAGTGCCACACACGGCGACAGCCCGCAAAGCTAGGCCGTAAAGGGCGCATGAGCGGCACAATGCTCCGTACCACGCAATGATCTGATGAACCCAATGGCGGGTCAACAGAGACTTGGTAGGTCTCCGGATGTGAAGTCAGCAGAAGGTACAACAAAGAAGGTTTATGACCATCCACATCTGGTATTCGCGTAATCGCAGGGACCATTTGCGTCAAGTCGTAGGCTAAAGCAAAGTCGTGAAAGGATCTTCCCTGATGTGTTCAATGAGTCGGTCAGTTTCGGTATTTCCGCTATGGGACCTATACAGACATGCGTAGAATCGCGGATGGTCATCGCAGTCTACGCGCAGCCAGAGGTTAGATAGGTCCCTTCCTTCGAGCGTCCGAGGCGACGAGAACAGATATCCTCTCGGACGTACGCGCAAACCCCAGCCCGCGGCACAAATGAATGTTCCAATTTGTACCCCGGGTAGGAGAGGTAAGAAGTATCAGCCGGGGAGGAAATCTGAGTCTCGGTAAGAAAGAGCAAGGCCGGCTTCGCAGTCTCTAAATGATAGTGGACAGCGTGGATGTTGGAGTTGAGCCCCCTAATATTTGTGAAGTCCACGGCGAGTGTGCATGGGGGTGCCTTTGTTGGATTGCTCCGTTTGCCCCGAGACCGATAAAAATTTTTTTAAAGAGCAAGCAATTTTTTTTTTTTTTTTTGAGAATAAAATGTATATACACTTCATAGTGTTTCCTTTTTATTATTTTCTTCTATTAAATATTGATATCTTAATTCTTAGAAATAAATTGATGACCTCAGTTGCATTGTACTTGACAACTATTTAAACAATAACAAGATAGTGTTAGACACATTTAAAGATTTTATTACGTTACAGTCATAAACCTAAAAATTTGCACGACAATAACACGGTTTTACACTTTTCTGTATCGTGTTAATTTATACGTTACGTTTATTAACATGTTTATTTAAATAAAATTACCTAGTACATTATTTAGCGGTCAGAGACTGTCACATAAAGTTGACAGATTACTATTTGATATTATGATTAGTCTATTCAAATGTTGCCATATTAACGCCATTTCTTGTGGCGAAGATATTTTCAATATGGTGCTATTTTAAAAAAATACTGATTTGGTTTTTTAATTATATTCGCGTTTATGTCTATTAAAATGTTTTATTTCAATAGTTTAGTTAAAATAAACTAGTAAAACTAAAAAAAACGGTAATTAACATATAATTAATCACTTAACACACACCTAACAGGAAGGAAGAACAGGAAGCACACGTCCTAATCGTTGATACGTTATCGACCTTATTGGGAAGCTTTTCAAAAACACGTTTATTGCATCAGAGATGAAAATAAAACTGAAAAATTATGATTATATTTTATAAAAAAAAAACAAACTCACGTATCATCATCAGCCTTCAAGAACCAATCAGCATCCCTCCGATGATGTTCGTACACGTATCGGAAGGCGGCCTTTGTCTTCGCCCATAAATAGTCTCGCCCTTCGTGAACCGGCAGTTTTACCGTTGGGAGGGAACTATCTGAAATTAAATAATGAGAATTACTAGACGAACCAGCGGTATCAAATATCCCTATTGACTATATTTTCTAAGTTGGTATAAATATTAATGATTAATATTAAAAGTACGCTTATTAATTAGATACATCACATAAAGTATTTGAAAAAATTAAAATTTTACGGCTGTTAAAAATTTACAAACTAGTAGTTATATCTAACTAAAATATAACATCCTCGATGTTAATAACCAAGGTCTACATATTACTTTCGAGATGAAATATATAAAATAACCTTCAGAAGTACTCATAAAGAGCAGTTTATTGCATCGTTTTCCCCAAGTCGCTTTAACATGCCTCGCTTTCCGTTCGTGATTGCTGGGCTGCGTCATTACCCAACAAAGCACCCTAACTTTCTTAGCAAGTTCATCTGCCACCGTTCGATCTTCATCCCTATGGGCTGGCTCCTCACTGCCATGTTCAATGACGCTCACTATCGGGTGTCGATCCAAATCCCTTGCTGACTCTCTGAAATAAAATGTACTTGTAAAGAAAGGTAAAAGGAAAGAGACTTATTACGTCAAAAAATCGAAACAGCAATTTTTTGACGTTCAATAGTTTTAGATGCTCGTTATTCATAAAATTCAAACCGACTTTAATAAAATGTTCATCGATCTATCGAGATCGAGATCTATTCGTCTTTTAACAGTGAAAAAATATTTGGACGAAGAGAATTAGTTTTATTGATTTTACAATATTATTTTGGTTTTTGCGTACAAAATGGTAGACAAGACAGATCTTAGGAGTGCATAACTGCAGATATAAAATCAAGTCAAAGTTGACTTAACAAAATTGAAAAAAAAAATACAATTTTTTAATTAATCAAGCCTCATCATCGCAACAATTACTTGAATCACTACTATAAATATTATAAGCTTTACTAGCGCTACAATTGCTACTAATCCTAAATTAAGAATTAAATTTGTAAACCGAAGGCCAAGTGTAAATAAATCCTACGATAACATTTTTTCATAAAAGCATACATTTCAATACGGGTTTATAATTAATGTGTAAGTAAAAATTAATTGAACAAACGTCCAATAACTAACGCTAATTACAGTTTATGTGGCAGAAAATTGCAAAGCATATTTCGTTTGTAAATATAAATCTGTACGAGAAATTCTATTTCCTAATTGAAATTTTATTTCTCATCGTACCTCTCACAATCACAATATCGCATCTGTAATAGGAGGAATGATTAATAATTTTCAAAAATGATTCTTTTGAAATTTACGCCTCGCAGTCCCAAAAGTAATGCTTACTGTGAGCATAGGCACCGTGCCAAGACGTACCAGCAGACCAGACATATTAATGAAGTTCATTCATTAATTTATTACATCAAATCAATAATATTAAAACTTTTAAAGAAAAACTACAGAAAGCTTCCCACAGAAAATATGACGGTTTAAACAGGAAAGCCTTTCTATACTTAGATGCTGACGTAAAGTTGCCGTGAGAGCTTTTTATACTGATATATACTGATAGCGTATTACAGGTGGTACCGATTATAAGACAAGAACTAGAATAGAACTGTAGGCTTCTATCAACTGTATACTATAGAATATGCCCTAGGCAAATCCAGCGAATAATCCAGCGTAGTGTAAACTATTAACAAGTTAGTTCCAATTATATTTTATGTACAATAAATCTGATATAATTCAGAATGTCCACAATGAATGTGTAATCGTCAATTTTCTGCTCAGATTAACGCGACCTATTTGTTGACGTAGACGCATATTTGATACATAGAATTCAAGATTTTTACTGCTGAGTGAATAATATTAATGAGTCTGGTTCAAAATAGATTAAATTTTTATTTTTACCTAAATTTGTACCTATGCATGGTAACATAGATAGTCGTCCAAGAAATTAAAAGAAGCATAAGAAGAGAGAAAGAGAAAAAGGCGTACGAATCACACTGAGTATTTAAAAAAGAATACAGGCGTAGAAAAAAATTCTTAAAAAAGAAAAGTATTTTTATAAATATTCTTTTGCATTTAGGGATATATTTATCAAGAATAATGTATTTAACGTCCTTGGTCGACATATAGATTAAACAAAATTTAACTGAATATAAATTAAACCATAGTTTTGTAGATAACTATTAAACAACATCCTGGGCAACTGTAGAACTAATTTACAATTTCCTTTGACATCTATTTGTTTTGGTTAATCGTAAATTTTACATAACATATTAAAACTATTGTACAAAGCTATATATTAACTAGGTAACACTGAATAGGATTAGAAAATGAAAAACGGCTTAATGTAGAAAGTTGCCAATACTTTTATTGTTTTTCGATAAAAGTAATCTCCGTTCCTCTCTACACATCGTCGAATTCTATGAAAGCCCTGAATAAAACAGTGGCCTCATCCTTCCTTAGCGGTCTCTTCTATGGCATTTTCGTACGCTTTCACCGCATCTTCAGGGCTTGTAAATCTTGGGAATAAATGAAAGTCGCAGGGCGCCAACTCAGGATTGTATGGCGCATGATTCATTATCTCGACGCCTGCCATATTCACCAGTCCATGCGATGGTGTTTTTGGTCGTCGGTTAAAGTCCATTTTTTTCCAAGACAACAGGCAAACAGCGATTGACATACCAGGCTGCAGTAACTGTCCTTCATCTTCTAGCACAACTGACGCGAAATAACCTTTCCGACCAAGGAATGAGGCAATCATCTTTTTTCCTTGACTTCTTCCTTTCTTTACCTTAGTTGGCCGATCCTCGAAAGGAAACACCCACTGAGCTGATTGTGTTTTATTTGATAGCTTTCATAACCTGTGATGATGTCAAATACAGCATATGAACTTATCTAACATTTGGCGACACTAGTCCATGCGAAGGTGTTTCTGGTCGTCGGTTAAAGTATGGGGAATCCATCTGGTACAAAGCTTCCTGCCGCCTAAATGTTCGTGAAATATTTTTTGAACTTGACTCATACCATGCCTAGGCTTGCCCGTACCTGCTGATAGGTCACTCTCTTATCTTCCTGTATCATGCGTCGCACAGCACTGATTTTATTTTCAGTAGTCGCTGTTAAAGAACGTCCCTCACGCGCTTCATCATTGAGATTGCTACGTCCACGCTTCAACTCGTTAAACCAATTGTAAATAGTGGCACGAGATGGGGCTTCATTAAGAAATGCTAATCGCAGCCTATCATAGCGTTGTTGTTGAGTAAGCGCACAACGAAAGTTATAATAAATCATTGACCGAAAATTTTCTCGCGTTAGGTTAATTTTCACGTGTAACAAGAGTTTTAGATTTGCCGCCAATTCACAAAAACAAATGCCAAATGAATGCAATATAGTACATAAGGTTACCAAAGAGTTCTAAAATTGAAATTCAAAAAAGTTTTCATTAGCAATGTTTCTAACTGGCCAATTCTAAACATTTTCAGTGTTACCCACGTATATGTACACGGGCTGAAGCTTGTGCTGAGATCTTAGTTTTTTCGTAATTAGAACTTGACCACGTACACACAGAATGATCATCCTATGATTACGCTAAGTCAAAGTTGTCTGGAAAAATATAATTACAGATTTTTACGTTTGCTAAGTCAGCGTGATATATACACTCTGCAAAGCATACAATGTACTTTAATAGATAGATTCTATAAATACAAATATGTAAAGATAGATAATAAATTTAAATTAAGCGTGTATTGATTGGCTGAAACTAGGTCTCATGTGTGAAACGCAGATTCTCTAAATTAAATATGTGACTATCAACTTGACAAAAGCTAGAGTTTTCTTGAGAAATCCCGAATATTATTATTTAACGATGTAAGTAAGTCGGAAACAAAAACACAAATTTAACAAAATAAGTTATTAATGTAATAAGAGAGCAATACTTATGAATGATATCTTGAAATAGTTGGCGATAACCTAGTGTCGATGTTACTATTCGGAAAGGATTTTTAATGTTTATTTTAACACAAAGAAAAACAAAATACTATATATAGAAACACAGCTTGCATGCAAACAACTTAAATACATTAATTTTATCAGGACACTCTTCAATACAATAGAATGACCTATATCATTTCTACATTCTGGACGTGCAACACGCAATTTACAAAGCAATCAAGGACCATGCCAATTGCCAACGTTACCTGTACGATGACCAGGCTACGTCTCGGGGAAATCCAGCTGATGTTAGTAGTATGTAGGCAAAACTAAAACCGGCTGATATCCCGATCACCAGGGTTAGCACAAACCGGCGTCCCATCACCCGGCCCTCCGCCTGCACAGTTGCGTTTATAGACATAAGCTCAAAAAAATTTGAGCCCCAGAAAACATAAACAATATATTTCGTTTATTTTTAAATTAAATAAAAGCGACTCGTGTGTTCACGCAACGAATGCTTAAACTGCAATGTATGAATTTTATTTACCATTGAACGCCAACTACAATGATGGGAGATATTAATATAATTTATAAACAATTTATACAATATTATTTTACCAGTACTTTATTCGCGGTAAATATAACTTGCGTTTTAATATTGACTGAATAGATGTAACAAAACTAGGGCTCACGATTTACAATTTATCAGCAACGTAAAACGCCCACGACATAAAATTGTAATAAAATCAAATGTCGGCGATGCTAGTGTCTAATCACTCGGTCACTCGTGTTATCGGTGCCCGCACATTATCACATCTTCCAGAGCAACAATGTTAATTATTGATGTTCATACTGACAAAACAACAATATGAAATTAAACATTAGAGACTAATTCAAAAACAAGAACTCATTGAAAGTCTGGGCCTAAAATAAAATATTTATGTTCTCTCTGAATAAAAAGAAAATATTTATGAATATAATTATGGGTGGATACTGAAGAAAATCTGGCTGTTTGTTTGACAAAAACATCTTGATCCAAAAGTTCATGTGTTTAATAAATGGTGTGCTTTATTCATTGAGAAAGTTTTCAGACTAGATCAAGTCAGATATATATAACAATTTTACCTAAACCTATTTAGCAGGAAAAGTACAAGCAATTTTTTTGCATTTTTTAATTGCTCCAATTACTTTCAACTATTATTAGTGAACACACAGAGAACAAGAGACAGAAATGGGTCTGCCTTGTGACATTGGGACCACTTTACAAACACTATTATAATATTTATATCTGAAATATGTAACATTGAATTGAAGTCACTAGGAGTTTTTTATGACACTTTTAAGGAATAATTAAATATTATTATCTTCAGATGAAGATTCAATATTTAAAAAAAACATTTTTTTAGCAATCTGTATGAGAAGAGAAACATCTCATTACATGAACACACTCACATGATATTTAAGTCGCATTGTAAAAGTGTATAATGCAACTGTGCCAACTGGTTACCGCAACTGTAAAGGTTATATATGCACATAGTGGTTGTTTGTTGTTAGTTTATTTGTTTGTTTGTTTATTAGTATTTGTCTATTGTGTTACGTGCCTTGAATACTTGTGTGGTAAAATGTGCCACCAAAGAATTTACAAATATAATAAAGAATTTCTACATTAAAACTAAAACCTTGTTATAAACTCACCTGATCTTGTTTAAGTATTTTTATATTTGAATAAGATAATACCATAATGCAGATTTTAATAATAAATATAACAATACCAAGCGAGTCCTCATATAACACTTATAGCTATGAAATGAACCAATTAGTAAAAATAATAAAAACCTTATCACATGTTTCATAGTTAAAACGTTATGCAGTACTTGTTTATTTATGCAAGAATTAATATTTACAACTTATTGCACAAAAAAAATCATACATTATATAGAGAAAATTATTTTAATACATTTTTCATAATTTGCCACTAAAATGGAAGTAAATTTTATATGCAATGTTTTTATCAGATAAATTCTTAACTAGACAATGTATGCTATTTCAAACTTTAACGTCCTACAAATTTAAACCTATAAGACTAGTCTTAATCCAAAAAACCTATCTGATTCAAATTTTGTACTTACTAATCAATATGTATCTCGTTGATGAACATGTACCTGTTTAGTAATAATCTTACTTAAACTGGTTTCTTGTATATTATTAAATTGTTATTTAAAACATTAGATGTATAAGGGTAAGAAGAAACTAGAATATAAAAAAAAAACAAAATGCGGGGTAGTTCTACTCACGGTCATCGCTGTCGATTTTAAAAGCTTCATCGACGGGGCATTTCTTTTTTCATTATTTGTGTTATAAATGATAATCAGAAATTGTATTTAAATGAATACATTATTATTTTATAAATTAATAGTAAACGCTTAAAAACAATAAAAATTAAAGATGTAGGGATGTGACGATCCGATGACCGATACTGTTGAAAAAAAAATGGTGAACATACGATTCAATCAATTTTCGGATCGGATTGAATCCATACAGCCTAAAGCCTGAATCGGTTTTTGAACTAACTAACTGTTTGGACTTAGGATATAATTGATTGTCCTTATTGAGCTTACCGCTCCTTATGTGACCAGAAATTCAGCAGCAGCTCGCAATTTTTATCGATCTTTTGAAAAATTCATCGAATCCGTCAGTAAAAATCTAACCGGAGCAGAGCTAGCTCAAAAGGTCTCAACCCTAGACCTCAAGTAACTTCGACAATTGACAAAATGTCACAGTATTCTGTATATTTATACGCAACATATGGAGAGTATAGATAAGATTTCTGTTGTAATGTAAATTGTCTCCGTGTCGTCCATCGTCATTCATAGCAATTAAGAACGTCAGCCATATTGTTTTAAATTTAATGTTTTCGAGTGTCGACATTCGAATGATAATAGAAATCGTGAAAGATTAGATTGCTAATCGCTTTCATTTTTTTGCGTACATCGAATGGGTGTTTAGATTTTAAAATGGTGCAAATAAGTGATTAATTTAAAACCTATCTTAGGTAATTTTGATATTGCTTACTTCTAATGTAATAACATAAAATGGCTAGGATGTGGATTGTTTGTTTTGTAGCATTTTGTTTATTTCAATATGTTGTTGGTTTCGAGCAACATTTTCAGTTTTGTAATAACAACACAAAAGTGCGAAGCTGTACGCCCCAGGTGAGTTAGCTGTAACTACATTATCTGTACAAGTTATTGATTTATAAGCAACCTTGAACCGCCGCCATCAGACTATGAGTTAGATCAGGTGAAGAATTTTATTCGATATACTTTTTCACAGTATAAGAAAACCAATAAATCACTTCTTCATAAAAAGTGAAATCTTTATACTAATCAATACCAAGATCATTAATTATAACCGATTATCGCTTGCATGTAATTGTTTGTTTTTTTTTGTTTTAATCCAAAATTGACCTATGCTGCCTTAACATGTATGATTGAAAAAGACATGTACATATTATTTAAGTTACTACAGTGCTCTAGTAATGTCTATGCTTTCTGTGCAGGAGGCACCCTAGTTAATTAGTTGCAATATACAAGTATTACGTCTTATGTTAAACATTTTTAGATACTAGGAGAGGGAAATTCTGATGATGATAGCTGCAAACTCGAGGTTATACCACCAAACAGTTCAGATTGTGTAGACAGCTTTGGTCCCATAGAGAATAATGCTCATATTGGTGGTGTAAGCTTACACCCATATATTTTACCAGTTGAAGTTAAAACCAGTACGGAATATCATAGCAATAACTATACTGTGTTGAATATCACATTCAGTAATATAAAGTGGAAAAGTAAGTGCATCAAGACTTATTATTTTTTTAGTATTTAAGTATGAACACTTTATTCATATTTTAAGTGCTTCAATCAATTAAAATTGATTTTTTTTTCAGCAATGAAGTTTCGTTTTCAAAAATACAATAAGAAAGAGAGTCACTGTAGGAACATTGTAATATCTAATGATGTAACATTTAATGATCAATCAGTGCTATATTATGATTGTTATTGGTCATTGACTGATGGTGATTATAATGGTCAAAGTCATATACTAGATTTTGAGGCCACAGATGACTATGTTGTCAATAGAGGCAGATATTACTTTAACATTCCATCGGCGCAAATGTTAAGTATGTATTTCCAATAATGGTTTCATTTGTTTAAAGATCATACGAGCTGTGTATCTTAGGCCCCTACATATAATAATTTTGCACAGGTTGTGGCTTTCTGTGCTTTAAATAAATTAATAATTCACGTTGTCTTAAGCATTGCCTTGAATGAACATTTTGAGTATTCCTTGAATCCAACTTACCAGCCTAAGTAGCTGGTAAGTTACACATATTGTATTAATGCATGATTATACTATCAGTCACAACAAGTCAAAAAAACAAGTATAGCTTTTGGTATGCTTATATCTATAACCTTAAACTTTACTCTTTTTAAAAAGTTTTAATGATAAGAAATACGTTTGTACAAAATAACAAACAAATAAGGAAAAATCTACTAAACAATACACATAAATAACATATGATTTATTAATAGTTTTTTTGAAATATTAATTCTTAACTTGCAATCCTCCAATATATTAATACCTACTCCAGCCATAAGTTCTGTTACATATGTTTTTTTTTTAATGAATTAATGTAATATTATTTATTAAAATCCCATCAAAAAATATAAAAAATAATTCTATTTGAGATGACCACCTTTGGCTATCTATGGATTTACGCACTGTTTACAAAGACTCGCCCCACCAAACCACCATTGACGCAGGATGATGTCCACGTTGTACCTTTCCGACTACTTGAGCAGCTTCTTTAGAACTGTAAGCGTACGTTTTAACATTTAGCTTATTGTACTGTTCTTCGATCGTGAAAATTTTTTCATCGATACAGAGAATATTTCTGTGCTTTTCACCTGCGTACCGCAACAGAAGGCGTATTGATCGATCCACTCTCTTTAATTGTGACGATTGATTTAGGGCATGTCTTATATCGACGATAAGCACCGAGCTTCAGGTCTCGTTTTATAATACGCGACAGAGTCCTAGCGGTAACCTGCATTTCTCGCGATAAGATGTTTTGCTTCATAATGTGGTTTCGACGAATTTTGGCTTTAACAGCATTAACAGCCTTTGTAGTTCTAACAGCACGCGTCTGCACTGATCTTTTCTAGTCTTCGATAGATGAATTGTTGTATCTGTTGATAGTACTATATACGGCTGATACCAAGCTTTTGGAGTATCTGGAATATGCTCGGCCGCTTCATACCCACTTTGTACCAGGCGATCACTGCAATCCTATTTTATTTAACACTCCTTTATATATATAAGTGTAATTTAATAATGAACGAAAGAAGTTTTTAAAATAATATACGTGTTCCAAATTCAAAATATTTAAAAAGTTGAAGAAAAAAGAAAGGTTTCATTGTAATAGTATTTAATGTAATATTGAAATGAAAATGATATTAGAAATGACTCTTTGCAGTAAATAAGCCTCAACTGTGATCTTACAAAATTAAATAATTTCTATTTTTATAGGTCCAACAATTAGTGAAAAGGATTGGAAACCGTTTGTGTACATTGAAATATTAACACCAACTATGAACCTGCATATAATACCACCTCCAGCACAACTGAAAATACATTCCTACCAAATAGATGTGATGAAACAATGTGATCATAAGAACCAATGTGAGGAGTTAGTTAAAACGGCTATCATCAAAGTAAAGAATAGTACAAGAGAAGTGACATATACCTATAGTCTTCTGAATTCGCCTGGGATTTACTATTTTAAAGTTACACCACAGCATGAAAAGTGCAAAGGACAAATGTCAGAATGTCAGTTTGTGGAAAGCCCAAGGATTACAATAAGTATGAAGTTTTATCGTTTAAATATAAATTCAGAACAAAATTTCCAAAATTTCTAGACTCAACTAGAATGTTTAGAACCTTAAACAGTTTTATTCCTTAATTTTCTAGTAAGTATGCAATATCAATTCACTAAAAGCTATGTTCAAACTGAACTACTGATTAAGAAGTGGTGTCATGTTGTATTGCTGTACAATTTAGAAATACATTAAGAGAAAGTTTTTTCTCTTGTTTGTTCATAATGAGTAAACCAAATGATGGCATACTTATTCATACTTACACCTTAAATCAATATATACCATATACATAAATATAAACTATTGATGTCAAATATTATACTAATTTAAAACATTATTTTAATCTTATCTAATATTTTAGGTAGTCACAAGCTTTCTAGTCATTGCGCCTTAACTGCGATATAAATATGTGTTGTCTGACAAAGTATTTTACTTAAAAAAGTATAATCCAGCTTTACATGAGATTACTTTTGCTATGTCTCATCATGTATATAGTATGAAACATTTACTAATATATCAAGTCATGAATACCACAATAAATTATTTTACCATATAAACACAGGAAATATTTAATAATAAAGCATCTAGTTAGCTAAATAAGTAGCTTGTAATTAATTTATTTCCTACAAACATGAAAATTTAGACTCATTTTACAATTCACCTAGAACATTTATTCAATTAACCTTAATGCAAAGAGTATTTACATACAACTGGTTTACGACAATAATAAGCCAAAAATCGCCACTATTAACAAGATTGTTTCATTCTAACTAATCCTGTGAATTGTATCAGTTTTGCATAGTGTAACTGACTAACGACAACTGTTTCGACTAATAAAATAGAATATAGGCTAATGTCTTGCTTTGAAAGTCAGGCTTCAAATATACGTCATTATTAAATATGAATACTGGTTTTTCTATAAAACTTTTACTAATATTTTATACAAGGTACACTACCTGGATATTATGATATTGAAACTGTTGTCCTTGAAGGTCCTGTTGTTTAAGTTTTTTAACTTATATTTAAATAACTTCAACTGCAACAGTCGTGACGATCACGTTATAAAGTTTGATAAAAATTCCGTTGAGAAGAAAGTTGTGCTCTGAATTACGGATTTTTAAAATTCGAACAAAGAATTTCATTGTTTTCTTTGTAATATAGAAAATGGTCTGTACTAAACATTACACAGATTACTGTTTTAAATATTATACCTCTGTATCAATGTGTTATCTGTCGTAAAGAAAAGACGAACAGTATAATTTCACAGATCTAGTTATTCTGAGAGGGGTTATATTTTAACCAATCGCCTCTTATAATTTATGATTTCATATAAATATTTAATTTTGTGTTTTTAGAAAGTGAGGTGCATCAAGCTATGAATATCTGCATAGCAAGCATCACGGCTCTCATCCTGGCAACATTGTTCATTTATTACATTGTTCTACGCGTAATTCGAAGATACTGGTGCAAGGAATACGGCCAAGGTAGATCTAGTTAAGCGACTTTTAAAACTTCATTTGGGAAATATACTGAAATTTAGTAATTTTAAAACAATTTTATACGAAATACAACTCATACGATTTTTTTTTATAAGGAAGTAATTTACTATGATATATTTATACGCGATTTCTAAATTTACGCATTTTTTCCAGAAATTCCTCCCCCAACAAAGGTCCTGATAATATACCCGACAGCCAGCCGTCTCCACGCAGAATGCGTAGCTTCCTTTGTCACCTACCTTCGTGCGGAATACGGATTCGATATTATGTACGATGGCGACATTTCTGCCACATCCCACGGAGACCCCTACATATGGGCGGAAGAGGCTTTCAAACTCGCTTCCCACATTGTCTACGTTGTTGGACCAGCTGAAGACACAAATCTCTACAACAATATATACGACAAACCGATCATAACCGCCCACAAAGTCGATCTTCTCCTACTATCCCTCCTCCGGTCCACAAAAACTTCTAAACTCAAAAAGTATGTCGTGAACGTATTCTTCGAACACTCCGACGGCGATATACCAGTCGAAACGAGAAACGATAGAGTTTTCTTCCTAATAAAGGATTGGCAAAAGTTCGTTGCGTATTTATCGAGGAATTTGTTGCCGAGGAAACAACTGCTGCGAACAGAGAAGGGTAAGTGCTTTTTGGACGATTTGTCTAGGGCTAAGAAGTTGTTGAGCAACAGTCGTGACGATCACGTTATAAAGTTTGATAAGAACTGCGTTGAGAAGAAAGCTGTGCTGTGAATTACGGATTTTTAAAATTCGAACAAAGAATTTCATTGTTTTCTTTGTAATATAGAAAATGGTCTGTACTAAACATTACACAGATTACTGTTTTAAAAATTATACCTCTGTATCAGTGTGTTATCTGTCGTAAATAAATGACGAACCGTATAATTTTACAGATCAAGTTATTCTGAGAGGGCTTATACTAATACTTCATACTTACGACGAATTCATATTAACGTATGCGTGTGGTGTCTATGGTGTAAAATTAACATAAAAAAACGTGTTGGAATATCATTTAAAAAACTGATTTTAGATTAGTTGACTATGCTACTTATCTAATTGACTATATCCCCCTGTAAATTGTGGATACAACTGAGTATCTCAACTCATATTCTGCGGTTTTTAAATGCAATTGTTTTCCTAATTCTCTTTACAGAATAATATATGTACTTGCAATTATATGTATAATCATTGTATGTATATAGAATCCAGTCGTAAGGTGGATTTTGCAGACATAATCTCTATGATTTTAATAAGTCTGGCCATTTTCTATTTAAAAAGGAAACCTTTTTTGTCGTTGAGAAATATTAATATTGTTATAAATTGATGGAATAGGACAGGGGTAGTGAAAGTGATATTCATGAAAGAAGTCTAGAACTTTCCTTATGAAAATGACTTGAAAATCACGAAGTTTAAAATTGTGTCTTCTATGTGGTTCTATCTTTGATTAACCATAAATAAAATAATATTTATTAACTTCTGTAATTATATATTCGTTGTGGGAATGTGTAATAAACATTTAACGAAATGTTATGAGAATTTGTGAAAGTAATGGTTTTAATTAATCCCGACAAAATTTTAATTTCAAATACAAAATTCGTTGTAGATTTTTGCATTTTGAATGTGTTATGTTGGAAATTCTATATTGTAATGTATGATTTATTTGTATAACTGTTAATATGGTTTTCGGGAAGAGTGTTTAAAATTTTTAAAATTATAAGAATTTAAGCCAAAGTTTCCAAAATACACTAAGGGACAAATTGTGTAACTGCGTTTAGAGGATTTTTATTATTACTATTACTGTGGCATACACTAGTAGTTAATAGAAATGCCACACGGGCTTGAGTTGATTGAGTGATGAAGCAATGTTCTCCAGTTTACTCGTAGCTTGAATTTTTATGTCCGTTTAACTTGGCATTGTGGTAAAGTATGTTTACTTTGTATATGCAACATAAATTAAGCTTTTTGATTCTCACAATATTTAGACATTACTTCAATTTACTTGTGTCGATATACCGGATGTTTACTCTTGACTGGAAATATACTTTTCGGTTTTTCAAATATTTTATGACTTTTGACGAGTTGCAAAAATTGTGCTCCTGAATGGTATATGATGTTAGGATATGTTGATTGTATTTGCTTCGATTTGAAAAACTTTTTTCTTGACATTTTGTACATAATTCTATTTTCCCTTATACATGTGATTAAAATTATATAGATTTTCTGTTATTTCGTTGTTAATCTGGCATCAATGAATTTTTAAATTTGTAGAGTATATTAGATTCTAATAATTTACGAGAGTTTTAAAGGTACTATCAGCAATCAACTTGTGAATATTATATTGCTCTATTTTGAGTAAATCCTTGCAATATTTAACTGATATTTGCTTAAAATTTTACTTTTACAGAACTAAGTCAAGAAGATCTATGCTATGTGATGGCGATGTTATAATAGTATGTAACATGCGTTTTTAAATTTAACTTTGATTCTATATAAAGTATTATTACTAAAATTTAAAGTCGTTATCGGTTGTAAGCCAACGTTGATTGCTGATAGTACAATCTGTTGCATGAATTCCAATATGTTTAAAGTGCCATAGCCACTAAATTGTTGAGATAAATGTCCAAAAAATTTACTATTTTATAAGTCACTAACAGAGTATTTATCGATGTCACTTTAAAATTCTTGTTGATCTCAAAGTCTGTTAAAATGTGTGTTCTCTTGTTATACAGGACTTTTAAGCTCAATATATTATATTTGTGATGTATTTTTGTAATAAACATTATTAAACATTTGTTTATGTTTTATTGGTTTAACATTTATTTATTTATACTGTGTTGTCATAATAAAAAGTAAGTAGGTTACATAAGTTATTAGGCAACAGGCGGCCTTATCGCTAACAAGCGATTTCTTCCAGGCAACCCTAATATGGGAGAATAAAAAAAGAAACACCTTCAGAAGGTAAAGTACTAGATGTGCATATTTAATTAACAAAAAAAACTCAAAATAACATGCAACTATATCTAAAATAAAATAAAATCCAAAGAAAAAATATAAATAATAATATGTATAAACATACATGTAAAAGCTCTGCCAAAGGTTATTTGACTCACAGTTAATATGTAGAAGTAGTAGCTAATTACGAGGCAGAAGAAAAATAAAAAAAAAAAGATTTTTAAATAAATTTAGAGACTGAGCTCGTCTGATATCAATTGGTAGGGAATTCCAAAGTAGGATACCTTTGCACAGTGAAGGAGGAGTGATAGAAATCAGTTTATCTGAGGAACGCAAATCAAAACTACCGCCAGAGAGGAACATAAAATTTTGCTTTAAGTAACTAGGAGTTTTAGGATTAAAAAGAACATAGAGAAGTTGTAAATTGTGCATCTTAACCCGCAATCGAATGGGTAGCCAATTAAGTTTTCTTCGGAACTCCGAAATATGATCAAATTTGCGAAGTCCAAATATGAAACTGATGCAAACATTTTGTAAGCTCTCTAACTTATCAAGCTGCAACACAGTTAAATCTGGATAGCACACATCTGCATTATGAGCAAGAGAAATCTTAGTAGGGATAGGCAAAAAATTTCGTAACTTATTAAGCGCATGGGAAGAAGAAAAGGTCCTCCTGCTCAGTTCGTTAATTTGGGGCTGCCAATAAAGGGTAAATGCCCAACATTGTTTGCCCATAACCCATTTTGTCGGTCCACAACTGAGCGGACCCTTAGGAATAGAGATTCCGATGGTCATCATCCGAAGATCTTTCCATTATCATCTCGACTCTCGAAAATGGTGTACTTAGGTGGATGGTGTTTGACCTAATGTCGTTCAGGGAAGTGAGCAGTTGATGTTTCGACCATTTTAACTGCGATATCTACTCACAGGTGACTTAGAAAATGTCTAATTTACCACTACGGATGTTACAATTCTGTTGGAAATAGAAAATTACATCGAGAATAGGAAAATCAGTTCGAAGGTCAATTGTCAAAAAACAAGTCCAAGACCTGCGAGATAGGTGAGTTTTAAATGGGGGATGTCGAACAAGTTTTGACGCATACCCTGGTACCCAAGGGCCCCAGACTCGTTTAAGGCGGCCCTGCGGAGAGCCTACCATGAGCTTTCTTAAAACCATCCAGTTGAGATGCAGATAAGTACCTAAAGTAAATAGCAATGTTTATAATTTTTGAAATTTAACTGCCACATTTGCTTCGACAACTGTTTCTATAAAAATTAATAAAATATAAAGATATTTTAAATAATTCATGAATCACAATAAGCTATAATATCTTAATATATTTATTTAATATAAAACTATTATTTTGATATATTTTAAACAGTTTTCTGGTGCTATGATAGTTATTATTTATAAACATTTCCGCCAAATTTTGATAATAATTGAAATTCCTTCTATTTCTTTTAAGAATCATAATTTCATTTGATTCGTTTTTTTAATTAATAGTTTCATCATTTAGAATCATTACTTAACGAACAAAACTACGAATATTGTACTAATCAGAGCCGAGCAAGTGGCTCGAGACTTTTGACAGTGCGTTTAGGAAACGCAGCTTAATTCAGATTATTCAGTGAGACGTTGGGTCCATGTGATTTGTGGTTGAGTACATTGTGTTTAAAAGTGAGACTTGAGAAAATTAAATACTGTACAAAAATTTGGTTACGATCAAAGTACTTTTGCCATACCAACAATTAATTTGAGTCAAAAATAAAATTTATTCTCTTATGCGGTCAAAGTTTATTTTATTTATCATTTTATTAACATAATTTTATTTATATTACAAAATATAAAACTAGGCCCAATTTGTCACGGAAAGTATGCAGAGACGGGCGTAGCTCGATATGTCGTCTGTTTAGACGATTTCTTCTCTCTGTAGTCAACTTTGGGTAACTCGATATTTTTGTTCTCTTTTCCCTTCTTGTGTGATGCTGATGGTTTACTTGAATCTGTAATTGTTATAACATTATTTAATCTTGAAAATTAAAATGTATAATTATATAATATGTGAGGAGTTTTGGCTTCAGCGTACGACTATCATCCCTAAGGTTCCAACCCGGCTCCACACCAATAGGCTTTCTAAGTGCGTATTTAATTAAAAAAAATGGCCACGAAACAGATACAGAAATCAGGGACTCAGACTTAAAGTGGTAAAAAGTAATGGTATATCAGATTGGATTTATAATTATTTTACATAAGTCACGCTCACGTCGAAACGAAACGTCGGAAGAATTTAAAATTATGTAAAATAATTATAAGTTTATAATAATACATAGCTTCAATCTAGTAAAAAGTGTTTTCTTTGTGTAAAAGCTATGGTAACAAAAGACAATACACGTTGTATTTTACAATCAAGATGAAATAAAAAACCGCAACACAATTTAGTCGTAAGTACTCTTTTCGAACTTCGTAATCACTGGTAAGACACCGCCTATGAACAGTACCAGTTTTCTCGCTATTGTCTTATTGAATCAAATTCAATCATATTTTATGCTGCGAATGCAAAAACGAAGAATATAAAAATACCTTTTTTGTTTGTCTTTGTGTCCTCTGATGGTTTTAAGTATTTTGGATCCAGACCCTTAGTGATGCGTTCTTTACTATGAATTATATTAGGACTATCTTCTATATTAGATCTGAAAATTGTTATAATTTACAAAATGTGTAACTTTTTTACTTACGAATACATACTAATATATAATTTGGTATATCTAGTGGAGTCTGTGCCAAAAGAGATCCGCCGCGAGATTTGAAGTCGTAACTGTTATACGTCATTATATTTCGACAGTAAGACTCTTGATCGTAATATAAATTGAGAACATACATTAATGAAATTATATAAGTTCGCACACACACCCACACAAACTCTAAAACTGGTAAAAAGACAAGGCGTCATAAGAAGTAGAAATAACTATAAGTTTAATAACCTAAGTGGGAATCTCTACATGCACATAGATTTTTGATGTGCAGTACGAACCGTTAGATTAAACGGAAGCGAAAAACAAAATAATAATAATGGGATTCTAATACGGAATAATGGATATATAAGAAAACTTATTTTAGCATGTAACATTATTTTTAATTAACAAACTCTTTAGTTTTATATAAGATTAAAAATTATTTTGCTCGGTACACTATTATGTAATGGAAGGTATTTTACGGCTTAAAATGTATATCTGTAAATCACGTCATATTATCAGGGAATGTTTTGATCGATTCAATTCACCGTTGATTTTTATTTTAAAAATCACAATTTAAATTGATCCGATTTGTTTTGTTATTATTTAATTATTTCATGGTTTGGAATCATTACTAAACGAATAAAAGTACGAATACTGTTACGACCAATTTATTCATTGTGGTGAGACGTGAGACTGAATTGGGTCTGAGTGATTTGTAGGGAATCTACCCAAGATTGTGATTAAAGATAGTGAGATTGCGAAAAACACTTTTTTAACGGATTAAAGCTATGTATTATTATTAAAACTTATAATAATTTACATAATTCTAAATTTTTTACCGACGTTTCGCGATCTTTTCAGCGTGCGTGGTTACGGTGACTGAAGACAAAAAGTGTTAAATGTCAAAAGTATCACAGCTGCAGAGAAAGTTGTTTTATCTGTATTTATTGCCCCGAAGTTAGTTGATATCAAATTTAAAATTTAGAATTATGTAAATAATTATAAGTTTTAATAATAATACATAGCTTTAATCCGTTCAATAAAGTGTTTTTCTTAATGTGTAAAAGCTATTTTAACAAAAGACAATACTAGAGTGAGATTGTCTTGAACCCGAAGGTCTATTTTAAGCTAAAAGTTTTATTATGTAATGGTGAGAGGAATCAAACTAAATTAAATACAGTAATATAATATATAGATAATTATTAGTGTTTTGTGCTTGCACTTTGATACCCACTAAACCGGTGTGCTTATCGATGGAGTGACGATATTTCCCGGAGATACAAAAAATATTTATTAAAATTATTTCTTGATTTTAACCTTATTTTCTATCATTACAGGAGCTAACAGTATTTCGATAGAAAAATATATAAATTATCAAAATAAATAATGCAATATTAGTAAGTGTGCGCAAGACTCAAGTGTTGCATCTGAATGCAAAAGCAGTCGTTAATCAAATAGCTACCGAGTGATAGCTAGATCCCCTAATACTTACTTGGAAGTGGCATAAAAGTTAATTGACTCATCAGAATTTTCCAGCGTAGAGGTATTCCTATTAATAAAGTATGGCGTGGAACTAGCCACGTCAGTCTTGTGTCTGTCCGTTTGAGTGTTTGTCTCCTCTAGTTTCTTGTGAAGCCATTGAATAACTGAAATAAAGATTGCAATATCACTATACAATATAATATAACAGGCTTCATATTACTTCAAGAATTGTATGATAAATTGAAAAAGAACAC
Organism: Pieris brassicae; assembly: GCF_905147105.1. NCBI lineage: Eukaryota > Metazoa > Arthropoda > Insecta > Lepidoptera > Pieridae > Pieris > Pieris brassicae. Next base: position 6,411,394 of record NC_059669.1, read on the forward strand.
ATACATAAGTGCCCCATCAATTAGCGTCAAGACAAAGTTGGGTGATAAGGCAGGGGATGGCTAAACCCGGAAATATTTTTTTTTTGTTATATAACTTTCGAATTCGAACGAAATTCGTGATCTTTTAATGTGACTTACAAACATTGCGAAGTACATTTATTTTTCAATGCAGTCTTCCAGATGGATATAATAATATTGAGTAATTTAATTAATTACTTTATACTTACAAATTGGTCAAAAGATAAAACATGTTTGGTAACTCTGGTATAGTAAAACTTACCCATATTATTATTCTTGATGGTCTCATCTCTATCTCTTACTGTCAATTCGTTCAATTCACACTTCTCTTTCCAGGTCTCCACATCGGTTTGCTGCTTTTCTATCGTCTCTTGAAAACTCTTAATCTGTAACGTCAACTCTTCCATTTCTTTCGAGTTACGTTCAATTACTTTTTCTTGTTCCAGGGCAATCGCTGTACGGCATAGAAGCTGGAAAATAATCACATCTTTGATTTAGAGCAATTTTTATGGTTAATAATAAAAAAATCATGAATTTATTTTGATAACTACAAATTGCTACAAAAATCGTATAAGTCGCTATTTAGTTACGTAACTTACAGGCAATCGTGAGAAAATAATGTAACTTTTGAAGATGGATGGATGGATGGATTATTATATTAATTTGTAAAATATTTTAAGTTAGAGTAGATGTTAATAAATAAACTTAAGAGTTCTAGCGAGGTAGTATTCGACCTCTTCCGAAGTTGATAAAGTAGACATAAGAAAAAAAAAGAAAAAACTAAAAGAAATAAAAATAAATCTTTTGCAAACTAATATAATCTTACCTTTTCCTTCATCTCTATTAGATCTGAATTCTGTTTGGAAATTATTTGATTAGCCTTTAACAGTTGTTCTGATGTCGATTGAGCCGCTTCATTATTCCTACTAGCTAGGGATTCACTGAGAGAGAGACGTCGTTCTAGGCTATTCTGTAATGATTTAAGCCTAAAGTCCAATAGGTCCCATACATCAATTATTATCATATTATTTTTATAGGAACAAACGAGACAACAGGACGCCCAAAAAGGGAAGTCATTGCAGCCCATGGAACCCATCTTGGTCTCAGATTTCTGTATCTATTTCTTGTTCAAACACTTAAAAAGTAGGTGATCAGCCTCCTGCTTCTAACACGCGACAGGGTCTAAGCCAAGCCAAGTTTCCTTCCAATGTTTTTCTTCCTCTCACTCACTCTCATCACTCACTGCACAAGCGAGTTTTATATGCGCACATCGGAAGAAAAGTCAGTTAGTGCACTTACGTGGATTCGAACACACGACCATAGAGCAGTGTTGGCCTTGTTGCTCAAGCCCATATATTAAAATTTATATGAATGGTCTTGAGATGAAAGGCACTTATCCATGTCTATGAGTTTAAGATTTCAAATAATTGTATGCAATCGAATCTTGTTAATGTTAAGATATTTCATAAAAACATTTAACTTAATTTTAATAGTAGTAGTAGTTTATTGGGTAAAACAATTGATTTCATTGCCAGATAAGATATTTTTTTTAAAATAAATATATAAAACTAAGTACAGTGCCATATACATTTCTTGGCCGGCGGCTACTACTACCGTCACCATTTTGATATTTCAGTTGCGTACATAAATAATTTTACCATCTACCAACATCTAATAAAACTCTATTTTTATTCTGCATTATTAATTACTATGGCAAAGCTTTAATTATCGAATGGTTTTGATTGCTGGATATCTTGAAAGATATTATTTCATAGTACAGGTAACAAAGCCTACCATACATCAGTTGTTTCTAAGGATTATTATTACTATAATATATTATTTACCGGCAATGGCTAAAGTATGTGGCACTGTAATACATACCTTCTCTATTGTCAGGGATTGTACATTTTCAGTTAACTCCTTGATTACATCCGAGTTATCTTTTACCGTCTGTAAAATACATTAAATTAAAGTAAACATTATTTATATTGAAAATTCCGTTATTTAGTAAAAATCGTAAAGTCTAAAATGTAAATTTCAAACCAATTGTCATTTACTTTGTTAATGCAATTTAAACAAAATCCAAGCTGCATATTTTTGTCTTACAAATAGAGGAAAATATATGCTCATTTGTAATCAGGACATCTGTCCTGGGTTCACTTCCCGGCATAAAAAATAATGTCGTATGGAAGGCCTAAAACCCAAAAGAGTCTGATCAATTGGGTCACGCCGCTTTTGATATATGTAAATAGGCCCATTGCCTGACAAACCTTTTCTAGAGACGAACATTTAATATTCAAGTGGTGGATGTGTTTCTCTCGGTCATTTATTTCACGTTCCAATGAAGTATTCTTAGATGATAAAGTTGTTACTTCTAAATGAAACTTTTGCACCTCCTTCTCAAGATAATTTATTCTTTGATTTTTTTCACTGCAATTATATACCTTATATAAAAAAAGACATAACTTTGTGAACCTAAATGTATATACCCAATGATTATGGGATCAATTCTTGGCCAAAGAATTGTTTGGTTATAACAAAGGCTAGCCTATGAAAAATTAAACATAGAAATGTGTTTCGCCTATGGAGTAACTGATATTCATGCTTTCCTCTAGTAGAAACTAAATTAAAAGTGTGTATAATCATAAAAATCTTAACATAAAATAATAAAACAAAAACAGGATTGCAAAAAACATGTTTAAATAAAGATGTGGTACTAATGATCATTGCCGTCTTACATAGACTAAAGACATATTTAGTATATTTTTGTTTTAGTAGGCTTTTAAACTAGTATGGGATAAATCTCCAATAAAATCAAAGAATATTAAAACAATAATTTTAAAAAAAATCTATAATTTATAATAAAATTGCAAAATTTAGGTAATATTTGAGGAATAAAAATCAAGTTAAGAACAAAGGTTATCAAAAGAATTTTTACAAAATTAGTAGTTAAAAAAATACCCAATCTGTCTTTCAAATTGAGAAATAGTTTCCTTCATTTGTCTGCATGAGTAGTGTAGTTCCTCAATTTGTTTGTCTTTCTTATTTAAATTTTCTTGGGAGCTTGCTAATACATTTTTGGCATTTAGGTCAGCTGATTTTTGGAGTTGAAGTTTTTCCTGAAATTAGTTAATGAAAATTTAAAAAGGTTTATACATCTTATAATCAAGCAAATAGCAGAAATGGCCATCTCATTGTCCTGCCTTTTGTGACATTTACCAGGACAATTTTCAATGCCAATGGATATGTATTAATTATTTTTTCAAGATACAACATTCCACCAATCAAGAACATTCACACTATGCATTGTGAACTTCATACTATCAACTGCAAAATACTGAACCACTGTAGAATACCTGTGCAAGTCTATCTTTTTCCTGTCTTAATGACTCTTGATATTCAGACTCTCGTCTCAACTTGTCTTCTTCCATTTTGGATAAAGCCATTGTTAATTCATGGATCTTTACCTCAAGTTTGCCACATCTATCATTCATGAGAGCCTCATTGTGAGCAGCTGAACTCTTTACTGATAATAATGTTTTCTATAAACATAAAATAGTAATTCTGAATTAAATAAGTGAAAATTTGTATTTTGTTTAAAGCTGCTTAAGTTATAAGTGAACACCTAAACATGTCATAATCTATTATTTTGGGAAAAAAGATGCAATAAAATAAGCATTAATTTAACAAAAACCAGCCATAGTAGGTTAAACATTTCATTCATTTATGTGGAATCTGCTTAGAATCTGGAGCTACCTTTAATTCAGATATAGTTTCAGACATGTGTTGTTTGACATCATGGTCAGTTGCTGGACCTGTTTTCAAAGACAAATGAACAAGTCTCTTAAATTCATTATGCTCAACTACTTCAAAATTGTAATCAACTGGATTTATTTGGTGTAGGATAAGAAACCTAGAAAAAATTAAAAGAAAGCATAATAAAATAGAATACAATATTACTATTTTAACTATAAAAAGGAAATATTTTGCTATTCTTACATATTGTTTGCAGTACATTGTTGTAGTAGCCTAACTACTTGTGAAGGAAAGTTGTCAAAATCAATAAGGAGTCCTTGTTGTTTCTTTAACTCCTCATAGTCACAACGAGTAATTACAATTCTACACAAAAAAGTTGGGTCATCCTCATTAGATAGTGTTAGTCTCTGGAAATTAGCAAAATCTATATAGTTTATTTATTAATAAAAAACTTACTTCTAAAATAGGTGTCATACATAGGATATATAATATATACTAATCATTGGAATGTTTGTGGTGATAGTACACAAATATATCAGATAAGCCATGATATCATGGTTTTCTATAAACTTTATTACTTAGAGTACATTCTAGATAGTTGAAAAGATTTGACACAGTTGCCTTAAAGTTTGACTTTAAACTTTTCGACAATTGTTTCACGTATATTTGTTTAGCAATTAGTGAAAACAAAAACATTACTTACTAAGCTGTCGCTGTTTAATATTCTATCGACAGCTATTGAAATATCTTTTTTGCTCTCCTCAAAGCCTAGCTTAAACGATATGTAATATTTTCCCTTGTGAAAAGTTTTAGAGATCATGATATTTAATAGTTTTTCAACTATAGTAATTAGGAATGATCAAACGGACAAGTAATCTGTGCACGTTAACGACTATTTCTGATGTCTATTTGAATTTTGAATTTTTCTAATAAAATTGAAAAAATTGAAATTTGAATTGATTATTTCAAATTTCAATGTTGTTGTTTATCTCCACAGAGTATATTTATTTTGCTCATCTCTTGAAGAAGTTTAGCTCTGAGTTGAGTGATGACACACCATCTAAGAGAAAGAAAATAGTCCTAGAATAAGAATTAAAAACTGCTCTTAACGAAGAAAAATGTTGTTTCTTTCGAAAAAACATTTTGAAAATGTTTTTTCAATAACGGGAGTGCCCTCCAAATAGGCCAACCACGCGAGAGTTCACTGGCAGGCGGGCCAGAAACGTCGCGTCTGGATTTTCGCTCCATTACGGGGAGATCGCGTCTGCCAGCTTTCGGCTTATTATTTCGGTGTCGGCAATAATTAAGTACAGTCTCCCTCTAGTGACTATTGATTCTCACTTTAAAATTAAAGCGATTACAATAAAGTAAATATGAAGTGTGTAGGCTCTCGGGCACGACAAAGGCAGACGACTAAATGACCGATGAGTCTTCCGGTATTGGAATTCCGTGAAAGCCAGATGCCATATCTGGGCAGCTAATAACGGGCTTTGCCTAATCAATCTACAATTTGGTCTGCTATTCAAGGTAGTGGGGATGATGAAGTATTTGAACCAGAATAGGGTGAACACATCTTTATTTATACCAGATAATCATGTTGATGTCTTAACTTAACAAGTTCGTACTGTGACAGTAAAAATCGTAAAGAAAAATGGAATGTTTTAGACCTAAAAATCTACATTTGTCTCATCATTTATTTCTATTTTAATATCATACATGGATACATTACAAAAAACAGTAACCAAATGACAATTTAACAATCAGAGGATTCAAAAACCGCCATTCAGCTTTATTCGATGACAAAACAACCAAAGAGGATGACAAAATGGCTGAGAGGCCGTTTGAATTTACTGCGCAGAAGGATGATCAGGATCAATGAATGTCATTAATCTAGCATACCAAACTTTAAACAATTTCAAAACATTGTTTTGTAAACTATTTTTGTTTAAATGTATATATAAAATAAGTATTATACTCTTATTCAATGAAGTATAATGTAGTATATTAGAGTATATTATGTTTGTACAAAAGATTTTTTATAGATAACCATTTGCTGCAGGCGTATATGATAGCGATTGAATATTTGAGAACTTCATTTTTAAATCTTACAAGTAATTCACAATAACAGAATTAAAAGAATATGTATATGAATATAAATTATTCTTATTGACACTATATGAAACATAAAGAAAAGTTACCGTTAGTAAAATATCATTTCTATTTATATTTACTTCAAATAAATTGTTGCTACGTTATTATTAATTAATAAATTATTAATGCCTCTAGGACTTCTTAGTAATGTATCTACCATAGCAGCGGAGTTGTTCTCGTTCCACTGTTCTGGCAAGCATTCGACGATACTCTCTTCGTCGTCTGCTTGCTTAGCTAAGTCAACGGTGATTCGCTGGTTTAACAATTTCATTTTAAGGTCCATCTCCCACTTCTTTAATTCAAACTTATTTCTTAAATATTATTTTTCCAATGCAACCAAGCGATTTTAGTCTTTGACTTCATCGTATTTCTAGAGGCCTGTGACGCTGAACCCACAGGTAACAACGTCGACTCAAGGGCTTTATTCCTCTGTATTGATTCAACTGAATCTCTGCCGTACGTAATATCGGTTACAGATACCGGCAAACTTCTTCAAAATTAAACAAGGGAGTGGGAGAAAGTTTGCGCATCGTACACAACGCGGGACACAAACTTCTACTGATTTACCAATCACGCGATCGACACGTCACTCTCCCGCCGCCCCTCCTCCCAGTGATACCTAAAAATCGCTTCTGCGCAGGCAAGCACATTTGTTCAAGATGTTTGCCGGTATATCTACGTTCAGCGCTAAATTGTAGTCAGAGTTGCGTCTATGTATAAAAAAAATTAAATATAATTTTGTATATTGTATTGAAATTCGTTAAACGAAACGTACATTTTATACTTCTCTATTAATTAATTTTATATTTCAAGCAGCATGTATTTCGGAACATGTGAAACGAAACGCAAACCGCCATTTTGAATGTAGATTTTGATAGAAATTACACTGACAGACGGTGTGACCAGATTTAGTAGATTTATAGGTAGATTTTGAGGTATTGGAAACATAATTTAGCTTGTAAAAATTATATGTTATATTTTAGTAGAATTCACGCTTTTCAGTTTTTCTAGTACTTTTTTGGCATATCAGATAAATAAATACTTACGTTTATATGAGGAATGTAATTATTATTTAGTTATTGTCTCTTGTGTATATCAAATGCTTGTTAGGTTTTCTCTTTTCAATTTACATTATGACGTATTCACATAAATTATTAATACAAATACATTTACCAGGGCGAAACAATGGGGCAACCAGAAGCACTTTCACTGGTGCCAGAGGGATAAATGCACAATATGATTGCATTATCTTGATTGCTTAATTAGATGGAACGCCTGCAGAATTTCTGCATACATTTCATATTTGGGCTTCGGAAATATGATGTGAAACCATGTGTCTAAATTCTGTAGGCAGCTGGGGCGGTTACCTATTAGACTCAGACGTGACGCTCATCGTCTTCAACTTCTATACTCAATTCTTTTTAATCCCAAAACCCCTTCTTATCTCAAAAATTACTTCAAATTCTTAGGTCCTTCTAACTATATGTTACGCTCTTCCAATAGATGTTTATTGGAAGTTCTATCCTACAGCTCATCTTTAATAGGCTATCAATTTAGGATCTCCACCATTAAGTTATGGAATAGGCTGCCCGACTCCATACGATTGGCTACCTATCTATCATCTTTTAAAACTCTTCTGTATAAATATTTCTTAACCATATCCTATTCTGATCAATCGTGACTTGTGTAATTCTTGTGTTTCATTTTCTTTTGTATGGCATTTGCATCGCTATTCGCTGTTCATGATGTGTAAGATTAGGTTTTTAATTTTTGGTTTGTTATTAATATTCTTTTGTATTACTTTTGATTAAAGATTTGGTAATATTTTATATAACATTTGGTTCTGCACTTGTTGCACTCATCATTTTCTTTTTTAGTTTTTCTCTTACTAGGATTGTCTGTCACTTATTTATTCATTTTCTCCCATATAATATTTACAACAATGAATAAGATTACAGTTGAGAAGGTGATATGGGTAACCAGGCTTCCACTCACAGCAAAGTCATATTGAGTGGTAACAAAAAGTTCATACATATATGGGTAGGCAAACAAATTTAACGTTTTAAATAAGGAAAGTAAAACAAAACAAAGCAGTCAACTAGTTAGGAGTTAGTATATATATATTCAGAATTTTGTTAAGTTTGTTATAGTAACAACCCAGAAAAGAGAACAATCGCTGAGAAAAATTAGAAAAGGATAGGGTATCACAAACGCTATATTTGCGACGTTTGTCCAATATAGCGGTATCGTAGAATAATAGCGAATGTTGCTTAAAAACAGTGTATAAGATAAACAGCTGTCGAACTCTAAGTACAGAACTGGTTTCATAAAGTTCAGCAGTAGGGAAACGAAAGGGAAGAGGCAATGAGGTTTGAGAACTGCTCATTGGGCTCGCTCAAGTTTCAGGAGTGAGGTTTTATAGGTGCCTCCCCAGACCACTACACAGTAAATTAGCAGTGATTGGCAAAGCAACTCGTACACCATTCTAATTGTAGCGGAGTCCCCATGCAGGCTCCTGAATACATACATTAGCTTGCGCAAACGTCCCGAAAGCAATTAAATATGCCCATTATTAGTGATAAGGCCGCCCGTTGCATCACTTGTAATTTCTATGTATTGTGGTTCTTTTTTTGCAACGAAGTGTGAATAAATAAATATTAGCACGAAAGCGTGTGGAGTAGGAAAAATATCCAACAATGAAAGGGGGAACTACCAGGGGATGCAGTATTTGCAAAAATATAGAAAAAATAGAATTCATACATTTCGTATCTTACTTTAGTTAAACCATTGTAAATGTTATAGATTTGGGTATTTCTTTATATTTACTTTTTAGATTTTATATTACCCATAACTAACTGTTTATTCTGCATATTAATGATATGTTGCAACTTAGCAACCTTCATTTCTATGCGGACGACAGCACTGGGGATACTTTTTACACGGGCCGGGCAGGTATTTCTCGGGCTGTTGTTGATGAGTGCCGGAACAAACTTGTGTCTGAAGTCGAAACTCTTTTACGTGGAGTATCGGACTGGGGTAGACTAAATCTAGTCCAATTTAACCCCAAGAAGACACAAGTATGCGCGTTTTCCGCTAAAGAAACTCCCTTTGTCGCTACTCCCCTCTTTGAAGGCACTCTCCTTAAAGCCTCAGCTAACATCGGAATATTGGGCGTTGACATATCGAATAACGTCCAGTTTCGCGGTCATTTGGAAGGGAAGGCTAAATTAGCCTCCAAAAAGCTTGGTGTGCTCAGCAAGGCGAGACGGTACTTCACTCCGAGCCACCGCTTGCAACTCTATAAAGCGCAAATTCGGCCCCACATGGAATACTGTTCTCACCTCTGGGCGGGAGCTCCCCAGTACCAGCTCCTTCCACTAGACCGTATTCAACGAAGAGCGGTTCGAATCGTCGACGACCAATCACTTTCCGTGCGGCTTGATCCCTTGGTGTTGCGTAGAGATGTTGGGTCCCTCTGCATCTTCTACCGCATTTACCATGGGGAGTGTTCAGAAGAGTTGTTCGGTCTAATACCCGCAGCTGAGTTTCATTATCGGACGTCAAGGCAAAATACAAAATACCATCCGTATCACCTCGACGTCCGTCGTTCCACAACTGAGCGTTTTCTAAGGCAGTTTTTGCCGCGCACCACCACTATGTGGAACCAGCTGCCCAGTGAAGTATTTCCGAACCAATTCGACTTAGGGTCCTTCAAGAAAAGAGCGTACCAATTCTTGAAAGGCCGGCAACGCACTTGCGAGCCTTCTGGCAATGTGAGTGTCCATGGGCGGCGGTATCGCTTCACATCAGGTGAGCCTCTTGCCCGTTTGCCTGCTATTACATTTAAAAAAAACTACAAAATTATGGGTTAATTATTTAATTATGTAAGGTTATTTTAAGACACTAATAAAATTGAAATAGACATACAAAGAAGATAAATTTGGAGTTGCTTTATGAAGATAAATTATACAAAAAGTACTCCACTTTAGTCAATAGAGACCAGTTCTAGAAAGCATTTCCTTTCAATACAAAACATGTACCTGCATGTATACATGTATAGAAAGTATTATAAGTGTATTTTTATAGAAAGGTACAAACTCAAGCGTAGCAATGGCATTAGAATCATTAAAAAATGATCTTCGAATGTAACTTAAAATTTTAAACTTGCATAACATTTTTGATCGAGCTGAGTAGCCAATTTCTACAAAGACTGTCTGATACTACAAGATAATTTTTTGCAAGATTTGTCATTCATCGATCCTCAAAAACCAGTGTACGGCCTTACTTAGTTGCAACAGAAAACATGCAAATTATTGACAATTAATACAGGGAATTAAAATTAGATGTTCCCGTGTCTAATTTATAGTTAACTTCAAATTCGACGACTTAAACTTTTATGGTGGATACATTTTGAAGTAAAGTCAGCCGAATCTATGATGCAAACCAAAGTATGCAATAGCAGTTTGTCCCTATTTGTGAAACAAATGACAATACTACCTTTTTCAAACGCCAAAGCAGAAAGAATATTTTCCTAAGTTACTGCAATAACTGGAAGAAGAAAGTAGCAGATTTGATTCTGACGGAAGTATGATCAAGTTAATGGACTCAAGAGCTTTATGACAATGTTACAAACATAAAGATGAAGAATCTTAAGTTTATTATTGTTTTAATTATTTTTTTGTAGAATTTAAAAAAAAAAAATTGTTTCGTCAATTATTGGTGGTTTCTTTATAATTTTTATTCTTGAAGAGTTTAATCAAGAAAACTTTCATGTTTTTACGTTGTAACACGATACAAAAAAAATATAATAGATTTTTAGTATTTTCTCGTTCCCTTTTGGTAGAATTCAGCAGCTTTTAACCTCCACAAGCAGTAGATTGGTCGTAGTAGATGGTCACACTACAGTGATAGCTTACAGAAATTTTTATGTTTTATGTTTTTGCTAGTTATTTCTTGTTACTGAAGAAACAGGGTTATGAATTAAAACATCGTTATTTATATTATTTGTGCAGTTCTTCACTATTAGAAAAGTATAAAAATCAGAGGAATGTGATTTATTTATAACAAGGTGCAGTTAAGTACAAGATAGTGAAGTGTTCCTTTAAAATGCCTTTCAATTTTTTATGTTGTGTGAGGCCTGGTGTTGAAGACATAGTAGAATTAGATTATTCTCATCAGTCCTTGACAGATGTACCCACAGACGTTTTTATTTACGAGAGAACTTTGGAAAAATTGTTATGCCAGTGTAATCGTATCACGGAGTTACCACGACAATTATTCATGTGCCATGGCTTAAAGTATTTAGATCTAAGTGATAATGAGTTACAAGCAATACCATCAGCCATTTCTTCATTAGTTAATTTACAATATCTGAATATTAACAGAAATACCTTAGCTTCCATTCCTGACAGCATGAAGGCACTCAAACATTTATTATTTTTAGATCTTAGTGTCAATCCATTAGAAAAGTTGCCTGATACTATCACTAATCTTATAGCCTTACAGGAATTGTACCTTAATGACACATACCTTGAATATCTTCCTGGAAATTTTGGACGACTTGCACATTTGCGTATTCTAGAGCTTAGAGATAATTATTTAATGATATTGCCGAAGTCTTTGTCTAGATCCACAGAATTATTAAGATTAGACATTGGACAAAATGAATTCCAACAGTTCCCTGAGGTTATTGGAAGATTCTTAAAATTGAAGGAATTATGGATTGACGGCAATAGCTTTACAAGCATAACATCTGTTATAAGACCTTTAGAGAATTTAGTGCATTTGGAAGCTAGTAATAATATGATAGATGAATTGGCTCCAGAGATTGGTTACTGTACACAATTGCAAGACTTATGTTTATCAATAAATAACTTGACTCATTTACCAGATACCATAGGTAAACTCAGTAATTTGACATCATTAAAATTAGATAATAACAGACTATATTCCATTCCAGAAAGTATAGGACAGCTAAAGAACTTAGAAGAACTTATGTTGATGTGTAATTACTTAGATAACCTTCCATCATCAATTGGACTTCTAAGGAAGTTACAATATCTCAATGTAGATGAAAACATGTTAAGATTTATCCCTTCTGAAATAGGGAGCTGCAGCAAATTATCTGTACTATCACTAAGAGCAAACAAATTAACTAAAGTACCACCTGAAGTTGGTCACTTGACCTCATTAAGAGTTCTCAATTTGGTGAGAAATTCTCTTAGTTTTTTACCACAGTCTTTACTGAATTGTGAAAATTTAGTTGCTCTTTGGCTCTCTGAAAATCAAAGTAAGCCATTGGTACCCATGCACTCAGAGGTGGATTCTCATACCTATGAACAAGTCCTATCCTGCTATCTTTTTCCACAAGTTTCCTTGGAACCTATTGAGATAAAGATAGAAAAAGAGAAGCCTGAAACAGGTGATGCACAAAATTCAGTTAGACACATCAGTTTTGTTGATATGAAGCCCACTGTAAAAGTTCCAGAAAAGGGTGGACAATTGCGACGTGCACCAACTCCCTATCCAAAAGAACTTAGAGCTATGGCAAAACATGCTAGAAACATTCACAAAGATGGAGCTCAAGATGTTGCCCCATTGCAAAACCCTGTTCATATCAAAGCTGCAAAAATAACACCAACCTTGCAGCAGAGATTTGCTACTGACAATCAAAAACAAGAAATAAGCACTTCAGGCAAAGACAATACAAATCCTACAAATCAAGATCCTATGAATGTGTCTGTTTATGATAATCTTCCTATTGACAATAATTATGACAAGCCCTTAGATCTTGCACAAGAACAAGATAAAACATATAAAAGTGTAGACCATGCATTATACTCTGAGAATCAAGTAAGTGAGGTCAATAATTATAAAGATGATTCTTCTACTTATTCATTGGCCCCTACTCACTATAGCTTTAGTCAAAATGACAAGTACATACGGCAAGATCCAAGTCGGAGCCCCAGTTGTCAAGTCCAACACAGTAATTATTTAGAACACGAAAGTTTTCCACCGAATTGTGAAGATAGCTATAGAAATTGCCCTGAAGAATCTTGTGAACAAATGCAGAGATTAAGCCTTAGCTCACAAGATAGGCATTGTGCTGATGAAGCTTTGTTAGCATCACATTTCAGGGATACATCATATGATCCAAGATGTATGGTGGACAACAATCTTGGGTGTGATCCAATATACAGTACAAAAGATACATGTTATGGTAGAACTGACGAAAGTTTTCATGAATCAACATATCGGGGAGAAACATATTCATCTGCAAGAGAAAAACTATTTGGGCGTAAAAATTATGATGTTTTTAACTACCACCCTAATGTTATTCGGCAACTACCAAGCCCTCGGTTACATACTGTGAGTCAAATTGTAAGCTCATCAACAATGCCTAATATAAGTCATTATAATAATGTCCGTTCCAGCCCTAGAGAAGACTTACATTTTACTACAGCTATGCATACAGCATCCTCGGCTAATGCTAATATGTATGATTTATCATCGTCTAGCCCAACATATGTTGCTACACAATCACCTGAACTCTATTCTCCAACTGGACATACAAATGACACAAACCCCTATCGTATGACAAATACGCCTTTGGTATCTGATGATGGTAGCTTTGGTCATTTACAGCCAATGCTTCCTCAAAATATGTATGATTTATATGAAGCAATACCGGCTTCCTCTACTGAACCAAATATAATTAGTAGACACAGCCCTAGTGGGCCTGATGGAGGGTATATGCGAGGCCAGCCACCACCTTATCATATAGCAGCACCATATACAAAACATGCTCAGTATTTTAATGGAACTGGTGAATAGCCATACGCATGCCAGTGGCATAAAAGGCACTACTAGTCTCTTGGTATATTTATCCTTAATTTAGGAAAAACAATTAATTAATTGTGATATGTTGTATGAAATTAATATTTAAATATTGTAAGGTGCTACGGTATGGAACACTGGTTTGTTATTGAAATTATTTTTATGGAAATAGTTTAAACGAAAAGGATAAAAATATAGGTACTTCTAAAGTACAATGTGTATCAACTATGTTGTTTCATCATATTGTTGAGAAAATTAATAATTTTAAAATTGAAGTTAAAATTATCAATAAATTGTAAGTGACATAACTTGTTGTTTTATCCATTAATGTAGTAATTTGAAGAAAAAAAATGTAGTTTGATATAATATTAATAGAGTTGCAATTTAACAATCCATGACAATTTAAATATAATAATACAAGTAAAATTAAATTTTATTTTACTGCATTTTAGGTGTTATATATTATATGCATATGTCCAAGGTGATTTAAAAATAAATATGCACACAACAAAAAATTTTCGCGTATTTTACTGTTACTATTTCTTAATTTTGCCTGCTCAACTATAAAATGCCAAAACATTTTATACCACTTTTATAAAACACTATTACTATTGTATAATAGATATATTACAATGATGTTACATAAAATATATGTATGTTATTTTAAAATATTTGATATTGAAATCCCCATTTGCTATTTTATTCTACAATTATTGGAAAGGTGCTCAAATTTCCAGTAATTTTATAGCTGTAAGTTCAATCAAATCTTATTTGGTACCATACTTCATATCACGAAAACTTTTTTCCTCCACTGTTACATATATGATTTTTTAGAATTATTTAATATTTCCTTATTCAGCTTGTGTATAATTGCTGTAATATGTTACTTACTCTTACATTACTATTTATCAATTTTAATCGCCTGCAGTATTATTATGTGATATAACAAAAATAAGCAGTCGTTTTTATCAGGCTTTTTTTGTATGGAAAATGTATTTTTATATTATCTTTTTCAAAACGTATATTTTATTTAGTTCAAGCACTTTTTAACATTATTATTTTTGAAATTTTGGCAAGATGCAAAACAAGTATTTTTAATTACAAAAAAGATAATACTTATTATTTTAAAGTGAACTGTATTTTTCATATATTTCTACCATCTAGTCAATTCAACTACCAATACGAAAAAGTAAAAAAGAAATTTTAGAGCAATTTCTTTCCGGATTAATAATTTATTTACTTACCGAAAAAAATATTATTGAAGTTCCGAATGAATAAGTTTTTTTTAATGAATACTTTGACACGCTAATATTTTTGTATTATTTTGAAATTACGCAATTGTAAATTTATGATGTATGAAATTCGTCGTTATGGTCTACCATCGTCTTTTTAATACGCAGTTTTACATGTAAATTCATTCAGTGGCAAGGAAATATAACAAATTCATTGTTATCCTATTGATATGAAGTTAATTTCAACTCGTTATTATTCACGGAACAGATAAATAAGAGTAGAAGGATATATTATTCAACCGCAATCCTACCACAATAGTGATCTTAAGGTTTCAGTAAAAATTCGATTAAAGGCTATTATTTATTCTTATTTGTCTATCCCGTGTTATGTTTATAAGATATAAATATTCATTGTCACAGCTCCTAAAGACTGAAAACATAAACACTAAACATATCATTTATATAGATCCATAATAAATCACAATGCATAATATTATGAAGTATAATGTTGTACTCTGTGAATTAATATTTTTTTATGTTTGTCTTCATCTATTTAGCACATAATACTAATTACTATAAGTTAATACGAATTATTTTTACTATTTTTTTACATACTATAATGCCTACTTGTTAACTTCTTAAATTATCGTCCAGTATATTTCCGCCCACTTACATTTTTTTACCAATTTTTTACATTTTCCACGTTATTCACTTGAATTTTTTAAAATTATTGACGATAACCTCATGGTTGCATATAAAAGAATTAAAATCGTTATAGTTCATAGTTGGCAATAACTGTTAGCGAATTTAAATCTAAAATAGTAACCGACTGCTTTATTACCAATGTGTATTTTTAATATAGTTTTAACGAATTTTTTGTAAATGTAATGTAATATTGCAAGTAGTCTTATAAGTACCTACTGTGTAATATTTTATTTTATTGTTGAAAAGTATTTTATTTAGCAGCCATATAAAAAGTTAATGAATTATAATTTATGAAGATTATTAATTTCTGAACTTATTATATTAACTACAGGGACATCACTAACGTACAAAATCATAAAATACGTATTGTGTCGACAACATAAATTATATTATAGTATAAAGCACAATTATAATTGTATTGTAAATGTAATATTTAAAAATATTTGACAAACTAGGTGTGTATGTGGAAGCTAAGAGGCCAACTTTCTTTAATGTAATCTTGGTTATTTTGTATAAAAACTCGGTCCGCCATTTTCTATTAACTATTTGACCCGCTTTTCCATATACGCCTAGTAATTTGTTAAGCAGTTTGTATCACAAGCCAATGGTTTTGTAAAAATTCATAGTTACGCACTTGTATAAATCAAAATCACTACGAATCTAGGATTGTTGCGATGAGAACAGTTAGTTAAATATTTGTCCTGTAGGTGAATACCAAAAACTAGAAAATCGGATGTAGTCCGATTGGAAAATCAGAAAATTGGTAGCTAAGAATAAAGTTTATTCTTATTTTACGTAAATTATTAACAGTTTATAAAATGTCGTATAGTTTAATTGGATTTGTAGGGTCACAATAAAGTGTTTTAAATAGAACATGTTTTTTATTATCACAATCCCTGAAAAAATACAGACTAATAGCATAGAGAGTAAATAGAAACAGTCTTATACTAATGAACAGGACCTTGATCTCTTGAACAAAATTGATTTGGTTTTAAGAAATAAAGCGTAAATCACGTCAAGCTTCTGCATTTCGTGTCCACCATTTGATTAAAATAATTTTAATTACAGTCGTACAGGTTATATTGCAGGCCACATGAAGAGTTAAATACCACCAAATCAAATTAACGATGTAATAAAGAATCTTCGTACAGTTATGATTGTTATTAATTTTACAAATAATAATATAAACGGGTTGTGGAATAAGTAATAAAGTTGGTTCCAGACTTGCGATAAAATGTTATATTTTTCAGCGGCACACCCAATTTGCTTGTTCATAAAATTAGTTCAGCGATTTTAGGTCATCAGCTAACGATTTGTTACTAAGTAATAACGAGCAACAGGTATTACAAAGAGACTAGGTTGAGGTGAGATCGCGTTTTTAGTTTTAATTACCTGTATTTTATGTAAGATCGAAAAAAAATCTCGTTATTTGCTTTATTTATTATAAATTAAACTATTTACATAGTTCTTATTTTTATACTTCTAACGATAATTTAGATTATGTATGTATGGGCACATGCCTGCGTCTGTGACGTTGATAACTTTTTAAGGCAAGTAAAACAGCCCCAACCGTCTGTAACACTATCAGAAACAGTTATCTTATCACCATATAGACTACTAAGCGATATTAAAATTAAGATAAATTATTAAGTCGAAATATGATTCAGGTATATCATTTCGTAATAGGTCAGCACATAGTACTTAAAATCTTACCTATCTATGTTAACAATTAGCATATGACACAAATTTTGGCTGTTAAATTCTATTGCACACTTTGTTTACATAAAAATATTATTTTTCTCCAAAAATTGAATTTCTCCAAATTTCTTCGTGTACCTACGCTAATAAGGCTCGTTACATTATTTTTCTCGCTTAGAAATGTATGAGCTTGATTAAAAAATACTAATACTAAATATTAGAAAAATAGTAATTATTTTATTTTAATTTTGAGTTCTAAATAACTTGATGATTTTGGATATTATAGGTAGTTATGTAAATGTCGCCCTATTTACAAGAATCCAATTCAAGTTGTCTTCTAAAATACATTCTTTAAAATGATAGAAATTCCACATCGTACCAAGTTAGAGGAATTTCGATAGCTATAGCCCATGTACAAGTTTGTTGCTTTGGTATAAGCTATCGATCGAGTGCGCGCGCCGAAGATATTTTCTACTCTTCCAGGAACCATTACAAACGTCAGCTGGTCACTGAAAATCTCTTTACATTTAGGAAAAAAGATATCGAGTGCTCGCGTACCTAATATCGGCTCTAGGACCAATTGTGAGTTCTATTAAGCTATAATGCCGGGCGCCAGGCATAAAATCCTGGGTCATGTCCTATCAGGATTTTGTCACAAAATGAACAGACGTAAGCCTCTGTATGGAGATTGCCTAGATACACCTCTGAACAGATGTCTCACTACGTTTGATATCACCTTATTAGGTAAGCAAACAACACATCAAATAACATCTACTTCCTATTACCTTAAGTCCCTACTCAAAACGCCAATAGCTAAGGAGTATTGTATATATGTTGTAGTTACCCTTTGCTATAAAATACATAGTTGCGCTTTGCTTCATCTGGCACTGAAATTTTAATCCATAGAATATCTATGCATATTCATGCTTATTTCTGTTCAAATTTCAGGTATTGGACATATGGTAGGAGCTGGAATTTACGTTTTAACAGGAACAGTAGCAAAGAACATGGCAGGGCCAGCGACTGCGCTCAGTTTTCTTTTAGCTGGTATAACTTCGACACTAGCTGCTCTTTGTTACGCGGAATTTGGAACTAGGATACCTAGAGCGGGGAGTGCTTACGCATATACGTATGTTAGCATTGGAGAATTTTGGGCCTTTATTATTGGATGGAACATTGTGCTTGAATACATGATTGGTAAGTTTTATTCATTGGAATTATAGAATATAATATTTGTAATACGATTATTACGACATGTAAATAATTTTATGGCTGATGTTTCAGTTTAATTAGCTCCAAATTTGGCCTAATGTTGACCACATAATGATTCCATTTCAGGTGCTGCTTCAGTCGCTCGGGCTTCATCGGGTTACCTTGACGCTCTATTACACGGAGCCATTAGTAACGCTACAACATCAGTGACGGGCGAGCTACACGAAACTCTTTTAAGCAAATATCCCGATATTTTAGCATTTCTTATTTGTATCATAGCTTCCCTTATTCTCGCCGTAGGCGTAAAAACATCAGCGTATATAAATAACGGTCTGACTATCTTAAATCTCATTGTCATATCTCTTGTTATTTTCCTAGGTTTCTTCTACGCAGATCTTAGCAACTGGTCTGACATTCACGGTGGTTTCATGCCATATGGTATAAGTGGAGTTCTAACCGGTGCTGCTACTTGTTTCTATGCATTTGTCGGTTTCGATAGCATTTCAGCGTCTAGTGAAGAGGCAAAAGATCCCACTCGATCCATTCCGACAGCTACTATTTTATCTATGGGTGTAGTTGGCATCGGGTACATTCTTGTTGCCCTTGCTCTTACACTTATGGTACCCTATACACAAATTGACGTTGATGCCGCCTTGCCAAAAGCTTTTGAAGCCGTTCATGCTAATTGGGCTAAATATGCAGTGGCTGTTGGCGCCATTTGCGGAATGACCACCACGTTATTAGGATCTCTGTTTTCCCTACCTCGATGTCTCTATGCGATGTCGGCTGATGGTTTGTTGTTCGGTTTTCTTAGCGATATGAGTAACAAATCGCAAATACCAGTTTCCAACCTTATTATATCAGGAATCTCATCTGCTTTGATTGCTCTTCTGTTTGATTTAGAGAAACTTGTAGAGTTTATGTCTATTGGTACATTATTAGCGTACACTATAGTGAGTGCTGCTGTTATAATCCTTCGATATAGACCAGCACCTCCAACTGAAGACAAAGACTTCGGTATTCCTCAACTAGAATCTCCAGGAGATCGTGAAGACAGTTCGGCAACGGGAACGCCTGGAACAGATGCTGGATCTTCTTCATCAGAGGTATACCAATTATATCTACTATTACTATACATTATATAAAATATAGCTTTATCAATACTACAAAATATGGCTTGATTAAATGTGTAGCGTATAAGTTGGAGGTCGTGGGCAAGACACAAAATAATAACAGTTTCGTGTCGTTTGTCCTTATCCATAATCACATCACCTATTGGGGAGCTTGAAACAATTTGTAATAACAATATATAGTTAGTTAAAATAGATATATAATATAAATAATACAATAGATAGTTAAAATAATTGGTAATCGAATAAAAAGTTATTAATCTCTCAATCTCTCAATGGAACTTCACTCTAGATGTTCGAAGCACTAACAGTTGGCCGTCTCCGACCACAATATGCCTGGCTGGAACCACTAGTAGGGGGCAGATCTCCTGGCACTGCAGTTACCAGCTGTGTCTATGTGTTCACTGTTGCTACTGCCATACTAAGCGCCCATAATCGTCTCGCTGAACATAAATTAGTGATGTGGACAATAATACCCGATGTTGTGCTGAGCCTAATTATAATTGGATGTAAGTTTACAATCTGAATGAAAGTGAGATTCAGAAACGAGACTGCGAGAACTACGACTCCCGTATGACTAAAAACATTTTGACGCACGGGAGACATATTTACATACTACGAGTATGTAGCATACAGAATGCTTAGTTTCGTTTCTGATTCTTACCCCCAGTATCGATGCACATTAATCAAGATAATGGGAAATGTATTAAGACTGGAGAACTCTATATTACGTTTTATTCTTTAAAATTCTCATCAAAACCCCGTACCTACATATTTTTTGAAGATGACAACGCTTAATTTGTTCAAGGTTATTAAATGTAAATATGTATATTTTTTTACATCAAATTTATTTAAACAAACCTATTCTAGGCCTCTTCATTATTTGGGCCCATCAACAGAGTCCAATTCGTCTACCATTCCGGGTGCCATATGTCCCGCTTCTACCAGCCGCCAGTGTCATGCTCAACGTTGAACTTATGATAAACCTTAACATTCTAACTTGGGCGAGATTCGCTATCTGGATGACAATTGGTAAGATTATACGCTTTATTTAGCACCGCAAACCAGGACGTTGTAGAATAAAGTTAACAGAACTTATAACAACTTCTCGTAAATTTTTAAAGAAACTTGGTTGGCTGTAGTTATGTGTAGCGCCCTCTATTACGTATTATTATTTGAAATAAATAAATAATTTTATTTTAAAATAATTCAATACATAAAAACGTCATAAATTTTCAGGTCTCCTACTATACTTCTTGTACGGAATCCATCACAGCAAACTAGGCGAGGGTGTGACCGGTCTTTTATCTCGCTCCTATAGCGGAAACCATACTGGTTGGGGCGCAGTGGACAAAACAAGCACTTTAGCCCGGCGTGTGGGCAGATTAGGACGAGGCAGCCGCAGTGACGACCGCAAACCAATTATTTGTGACGACGAACTCGCAAGACGGGAGCCGTGATTTTAAATGGACGTTGAAACTGGTTGGGATTTCAAATTGAGACCAGGATTTCATTAGTTTGGTATCTAGGTAACACTGAAAATCTTTAGAAAATGAAAAACAGCTTCATGTAGAAAGTTGCCAATACTTTTATTGTTTTTCGAAGACATCTTCGTTCCTCTCTTCACATCGTCGCATTCGATGGAAACACTGAGAAAAGTAGTGGGCCCATTCTTCCTTAGGGGTCTCTTCTATGGCATTTTCGTACGCTTTCACCGCATCTGTAGGGCTCGTAAAGCTAATATCTCGAATTTTTTTTTCTTTTCTTGAGTATAAATGAGTCACAGGGTCCAGGTCAGGACAGTATGGCGGATGACTCATTCACATCTCGACGCCTGCCATAGTCAAATATACACCAGTCCATACGAAGGCATTTTTGGTCGTCGGTTAAAGTATGGGGAATCCATCTGGTACAAAGCTTCCTGACGCCTAAATGTTTGTGTAATATTTTTGACCTTTATTCACACCAATGCCCAGGCTTGCCCGTATCTGCTGATGGATCACTCTCTTATCTTCCTCTATCATGGGTCGCACATCGCACAGCACTGATGTTATCTTTAGTAGTCGCTGTTAAAGGACGTCCCTCACGCGCATCATCATTGGGATTGCTACGTCCACGCTTAAACTCGTTAAACCAATTGGAAATATTGGCACGAGATGGGGCTTCATTAAGAAATGCTATATCGCAGCTTTTTATAGCTTTGTTGTTGAGTAAGCCCACAACGAGTCATAATAAATCATTGACCGAAAATTTTCTCGCGTTAGGTTCATTTTCACAGTTTTAGATTTGCCGCCAATTCACAAAAACAAATGACAAATGAATGCAATATATACTACATTAGGTTACCAAATATTTCTAAATTTGCAATTCAAAAAAAAAAATTATTAGCAATGTTTCTAACTGGCCAATTCTAAACATTTTCAGTGTTGCCCATGTATTAGAGAGTTCAGTTTAAATTATATTAAAACACATTTACTTTGAATAATATTATTAATTTAAATTCTTTTTTAAAATTAAAAAGACGTCAGGTATTATTATTCCATATTGATATATATATCAGTTTAATTTCACCCTATTTCAAGTAAAAAGTTCTAGAAACTTGAACTTAGCTGATTATATCTTGTAAGAAAATCGATTTGTCGAGATGGCAGTTCGTGGTGTTTATTATCAAGATAGACTTCTTTCAGATACAGCAGAAAGCGTCAATTACCTTTAAGTGATACGCATGACAATATTATTTAAAGGATTTTGATACTTAAAATATGTAACATAGCAATTCAACAGCCATAAAATCTTCAGTTATATAATGTGCATCTTGTCTGGGTAAAAAGGATGGCAACACATCTAAGTTGCTCGGGTTATCTTTATGGAACCAAATCTTACCACTGTAGCTACTTTACTGCCGCGCTTAAGTCGCGTCTCAACTTAAAAGTTATAAACTGAATATAAAATCTACTAGTAAAATCTATATAAAATATAATACATTTTTATATGTCTAGCGCTTTTTGAAGTAATCATAGGTTTAGTTACGATATTTCGTGGAAATTGTACGTTACGTGTATTTAGCACAAAAATATTCTTACGCACATTCATGATGTAGTTTACCTTGTTGTTGTTAATGTAGGTAAGTAATGTATAATAAATATTATTTTTAATGAATTTGGGTAATTATCTACTCGTAACTAAAACTATAGATATAGAGCAACTGTGAGATTATATATATATATATAACCTGGTCTAGCCATAAATACTGAAACAAAGTAAAAAAAATGTATTACAAATAAAATTTATTACTTTTCCAGTGTGTTAGTTGTATACATAAATATAAAAAGCTGATTCGAAGTGGTCTCCATTGCCTGCAATACAGCCCTTTAAACGTTGAGGTCAGATATCAATCGCACGCACTCGTTCCATGGGAAATTCTTCACTGCCAATCGTACGGATTGTGTTAGGGACTCCAAACTATCATCTGTTGGGAAATGACTAGTAGGTCTCTTATAGGCTACAAGTCCTAAGTCATCTTTTAAAATACGCGACATGGTTCTAGGAGTTATCTTCATCTCCCGAGATAAAATCTTTTGCTTTCGAAAATTATTTTTTCGAATTATTTCCCTTACTGCTTTGACTACCTTTTTCTTACTGTATGTAATGCAATCACAGCGAATCAGTTCTCTTTATCACCACACTTCATTTTAATATCGCAAAATATTGTACCATGTATTGGCGCCAAAATGAGAAAACCCAATGAATAATGATATAAAAATGACAGATTCTAAATTCAAATGTAATATTTTGTTAATTTTCAATTGTATTTATGGCCAGACTAAGTATAACGCTTAAATAGAAAATCCAAATATATGAGAGGATTTATGCATAAAATCTTATTTATCATAATTGGTCTCTTTTAACTAAGTGTTTTAGTTAAAACGGCGCAATTAGATCGTCTTGACATAACTCGACATGGCGACTATCGTGTTAGCGAGAAGACGCCGAGTCATGTAAATAATGTAATATATTCGCGTTTATATCCGTTAAAGGAATATTTATTAACGATGCATTCTTATAACACTTTATTTAAGGTTAAATATTCTATAAATATGTTCATATTTTCTGATCGTGTTTTTTCCTACAAGTTAAGACTATTTTTCCTATTATCAGACAGAAACGTGTTTTTATTTAGTTGTTATGACATAAAAAAAGTTGAATATTTACAACAGTTAAATACGTTTGAAGCCGATTAAACTAACGAGAATGTAACAAAACATACAGTGTACCTGAGAGGTCCACGCACAAAATAATTTTCTTCCACATAAAAAAATAATTAATGATTAATATATTATTATATCTTGTTCTGTATATGTTCTACTTAATTAAATTCTTATATTAATAAACATTTATAGAAGTGTAATAAAAATCTATTAATTAAATATGTTGTTATATTTTAACTATAAGATGTGTAAATAAAGTGTAATCGCAATTTTTTTTTTCATTGCCTCTTATATGATAATAACATGTCTAAAGGCACGCTGGTGGTAAAAGTGGAAACAGCAATTGCGATCTACTGAGCTTTGTCCTAAACTGAAAATATTTCTAATCGTACAACTAGGATTAGACATCCATAATTGCGTCACTCCAAACCTGTGTTCATTTTCAAGGACACATTGTTTGAGACGAACAAGTAAAAAGCTTCTAGCCATGTTGCAGCTGCCACCTGTGTGCCTTATGTTTCATGTTGTAGTTTACTAACTGTAACTATTATTGCGCGCTAAAATGTATCTTCGTGTCAAATCGATCGATTAAGTCCTCATCCGAAATTTTTCACAAAAAAGAGACTAGTCTTTTGGTTAAAAGAATGCAATTAAACTGATATAGTTTTTATAAATAAGGATGTCTTTGATTACGCGATATAAATATATTGTTGACGATTCCTTGAAATGTATGTGTTAGCCGTTCCTCCAACCGAAAAGGAGGATTCTCAAACAGTCTAACACTGGCTCGAAGGTTCCAGTGGCTGAGGTCGAAGTGGCCGGAATAACTTCGTTAGCGCTTTTTAGGGTATGATGTTATAACAGTGATTGTATCCGTAGAATGAAGGTGTCGCTTAACGTTAACCTAATAAGTCTTATTAGTAGTAAGTCAAATTAGGCAACTGAAACTAAATAGGTAAAGGGTTTCATATAAAGACTAAATCAATTCATTATGTACTTTATTTGGAGTTATACATACGCATATATTATACATACACTATATACAACTTAATACTTACTGAATTATTTATGAATAAATTAGCTAGAAGTTATCATAGAAAAATCTATTTAATAGATTTAGTAATTGCATTATTGTACGAGAATATCAATAACTATAGTAATAATATCAAGTTGATAGGTAAAATACCTTGGAGACTGAGCTTTTACCGATTGATAAACAGAATTAGAAGTATGCATTAATGCTTCAAAGTCGGTTACGATTTAAGGTGAAACAGTGGTAAGAATTATTTATGGTTTACGCATTTTTAAATATATCACGGTAAAATAATAAGCAGTGTTACATTACAATATTGCGATATTGTAAAACGTTACAAACTTATGATCCATAACAGGGTTTACAATTTATCGCATCTTATTCAGATTTAATATTTTAGATTCAAATCGAAGACAAAAATTTTGATTCGTAACATTGCCATTTCACAATTTTAAGGTAGTACAATTGGCTAATGAACAATATGTTACGGATCACAATTGTTCGCGTTTAGAATATCGTTAGATATAAAATATAAGTATATTCATAATTTGACGACATATCTATTATAAGCTCCACGCTAGCAATTGGACGAATGCGTCGCCGATCTTGTTCCACAAAATTTTACTAATTTCATCAACGTTAACTTATTAACAGTTAAACATATAATAATATTAACTGGCAAGACTTTGCGTGGCCAAAAATTCGCGGGTATACTTACTGTATACGTATAGTGACAAAATACCACAGATTAATTATTATTCTTTTGAATGAAAAAACCCTTGCCAACATATTTGCCATAGACTATATTTTAGAATAAATTTTACGTATCATTTTCCGTTTAAAAAGTACTACGTAAAATAACCAGATAGATTGAAATTAAAATAATTAACTTGTGCCCTATAAATGAAGCTTGTGCTTTTGAGCTGTATAAGATAACTTTTAACATGATTAAAATATTGCCATTTTCTTTATCAAATATTTGTTAATATTCTGTAGGATTGAAGTCTCGATCGTTTTGAACGTAACAAAGTAATTGCTTTATTACTAGTATTGTTGACTTACGCATTTGCATTTAGATAAGAGATAGTGTATTATGCTAATGGAATGATAAGACAAGACAGTATGTCATTAACTTATTGCCAATAAAATAAATAATCATTATATAAAACACAACCGATTCAATTTACCACGGAAGATACACACAAAGGAGTGACGGAAATCCCCGACCGTTCTAACTAAAAATATATAACCATATATAAAATAAACATTTATTACTATTCTATAAATTAATTTATTTGTATTTAGTTATTTAATTTAAGTAAGTAGCTTTTGAAGTTATGATAAATGTTCAAATTCGTACTTACAGGAGATTAGATCTTACTCTATAAATTATCTATGCAATACTTGAATGGACGTAACCTTAAACATGATTCTTGACATTTATAATGTCAACATGACAGTAAAAATGGCGCGATCTTATGACTGCTTTTCATTCTCAGCATGTAATGAGATAATTACGATGCAAAGTTTTGACATAACTCAGTAACGATTTAGTTCCGCTATATTTACTAGGTCATGTGACAATTGACATTTACAACTTTAAGGCGTCGAAACTAGAGAATATAAATATTTAAATAAAAGAGAGTGATAGTGCTAAATTCTATGACCAAGTTGCTTATACATTTTTGTTGAAATAATTACTGTAAATACTATTGTTAGTCATTCTATAATTTAGTGTCACATGACCATCTAATAAAACGGTAAACCATGTTATTTTTCAAGTATTATTGTACAGCGAGAACATTTTGTTACAGCGCCATCTAGTTTGCGTGAATTGTACTAATCAGTCTTATCTATGCCGTCCGATTTGCCAAGCGCTTGACGGCAGTCGTTGTAAGCGCTGTATTGTCCTTCGGCCCCACTGGAGCCAAAGGAAACCAATAATAAGGCATATCACTGTCTCTATATAGAAACCATCCATGCGTACATTGCACGTACCACCGCTGGTCTTGCATACCTGAAGGGAATAAATTTTAATTTTAATATTTCTAGAGGCACTCATTTCTCGTCTATGACATATTACAATTTCTCTTATCTACACCCGGGCCTGCATAGTTATATTCTATTTATGAAGTTTAATAACAACTTGTGAGATTTAGTATTGTATGCAAGTATATATAATTATGTATGTCCTGTTTATGAGGAAACTTGCAAACTGTTTCATTAAAACTTTACTAATTATATTATTTTAAGACGCGAAATGAAGAAAAACATTGAAAAGTTTACTCGATTTAAACTAGGTTAATTAGTTTTACTGATTGTTATTATGGGTATTTAAACAATCAGAATAATTAAACAGGTTTTAATAAATTAACATATTTACCTCAGTTTCTAACTCCGACGAACAAGTATTATCACTTAAATTCTCAGCCGTACACGTTTTATACGTCAACCTATCAACGGCCCAAAGTGCCAACGTATTGGGCCAATTAGTACCAAGGTTGGACACGGTATTGAGTAACGTCATATAAGTGCCGCCAACTGTTGGGTCCGAGACTTTCGCGAAGAATGCCATTACAGCCACAAACATACAGTAGAGGCAAGTCTGAAATATAGTAATTATCGCGTTGTATTATATTTTTGCTTTCTTGATGGTTTTTTGAATCTACCCCCTATTTTATTAAATTTATTTGAATCGGCGATTGCAACAATAACACTTCTAGAATAGTACGAGTAGATACGCGCGACTATCCTTCGATTTGCGTTTAGTAGATCTTTTGAATGGTGGTACAGCGGATTTTTAGAACAAGGGGCAAACGGGCAGCAGGCTCACTTGATGTTAAATGGTGCTGCATAGACATTAACATTGCCAGAAAGCTCGCAATAGCAGGACTTTAAGTCAAATTGGATCGGAAAACACTTCGGAGAGTAGCTGGTTCCTCATGGTAGTGGTTAAAGGCTTATAATACTTTCCAATTAATCATTTTATAGTATAAATATCTATGCATGGAAAATTAATAAATGACGTAAATTAAAAAGTAGCCTAACAATAAAAGCTTGGACACTTAAGACTATCAAGTGAACTTCCACATATGGAACCAGAATCTTGGCATTATATGTATGTTAACTTATATACTTAGCATGATTTTGGACTAAGATTCCATTGGTGCCCAGTGTTTCGTTATAATAATTAAATAATCAGAGTTTAAGAGCTGCCATGTTTAATCTACTAAATCATTAATACTATAGATTAGACATATAAACTCAAACAAAATAACATTATTTATATTAGGAATACATACTGACCTGGTGAAATACATAGAGACACATCAATATAAAAAGATAGAAGTAAGATGGCCCAGAATTTCCCAAAAGGCTTGGGGTAATGGCCACCAGTGCAGCGGCGATTGGTCCCACAAGGAGACGAAGGGGAAATGCTCGAAGCCATAGTGAAAGTGGTTGGGGACCGGTTGTATGTTTGGCTAGGATCTGAAAATATTAAATTATCACATTAATGTTTGACAATTAATTTGTATGCAAAGTTAAAGTTATTGTAATTATGTATTTACCATTTGAACTAGTAATTAGTGTTAGTGTACTTTAATATTAAGTGCTAAACAGTGAAAGAAAAAAATTTGAATACAAGAATGTCTTCCCTTTAATAGAGATTATAAGTAGTGTTATTGGGACACTTACTCATGATAACAATCCTTTTTAGTAAATTAGGTTAGACTTAAAATTATTTATTAGTCTTAAGTTAGGCTAGATTGTTATGTTCCATGATGTTGTAGTGAAGACACATGTATATAAAATAAAAAAATATTATGTATTATTTAAAAAATATTTATCGGCAGTCTCTAATGTTCAAACGAAAGGTTAGTCCCGACAGACAACCCTACAAGTGCTTTTTATTTATAACTTTTTTACAAAACTTGATCGCAGCGTGATTCGTAATATATTCGTATACGGCAGTAAGAAATTTTTTTTTGGCAGTGTTCTATTGAAACAATTAGTGTTCACATTATGATAAAGATTTACACAAATCTACTATTTGATTTCATGATTTCTGCATCTCAAATGTACTTACCACAGGCATAATTATCTGTACAGGAACCAAAGGTACAGCTAATAGTGCCAGGTCTTCTCTTGGCACCCCAGCTTCAACAAGTTTTAACCCTGATACTGCATCACTTGCGCAGAAACCAAGCTGGAAAATATAAAAAAAACCTAGCAATACAGCTCAAACTAACTATAGAGGTTTTCATATTTTCTATGAAAGCATGCCTCCTATTTTGTTTAAACTTTTATGAATGCAGTTGAACTCTGAACCTAAAAATTTAACAAATGGATGACTAAATTTTTAATGTAAGAAATTTATCTGCACTTATTTTGGTATCTTGAGATAAAGAACCACAAACAAAATGGGTGTCTATGGGCTGAGCTAGTCTCTTTTTTTGGCCCACCTGCAGGCTCACAAAAAACACAATGCATAGGGATGTCACATTAATTTATACTTAACTTAATATATAAATCTTCACAAATTTGCTGTAACTAATGTTGTTAAAATTTGTCAGAAAATAAAATACTAAGAGTACATTTTCGATAAAGCTTTACCTTTGCTGTAAACAAAACAAGTGCTAATGTTCTCACTGCTGGCAACTTAACAATTGTATATAACTGTTGATAAGCATTCACAATATCCTTAACGCCTTTGCTTTCACTTGACATATTAACTTCTTCATTCTTTTCATGCTTAAATATAGCTATGAATGTTGTTGTTATAATAAATATCCAGCCCCAAAATAACAAAAAACTAGCTAATGTCACAAGTCCAGTCTCCTGTGGTTCATATCTAATGTATTTATTGCAAAAGTATGGCGATTCAAGGGCTAAAAATAGGACATAACCTAGAAAGAAACCCGCAGTTTGGCCCACTGTATTGCAAGTGGATGCATGTCCAACATTACATCTGGAAATCATATTAAAAAGCATTAGTTAAAAGTATTATATGGTTATTCTTAAATAGGGATTATAATACTTTCTTTTGTTTATCTACTTTCAAGGTGAGGAATAAAATACAATTACTTGTATAATATAAAAAAGTGTACCTCTGAATTAAATCTTGGGTTTCTATTGATAAATTCAAAATTAATCATTGTTTGCTTAGGATGTTCTATACTTAATACCTAATTATTGCCAGAAACATATATACATGGGTTCAAATAAGAATGGAGATCACCTATCTCATGATATGATCACCTACTACACATAAATGTTTTCCCACACAACCAATAGAACATTGCAATGAAGTATATTTTTATTACTACATAGATTAAACAAGCAATTTTACAGCTACATTTTAAAATAAAATTGTTCCCATTAAATGATACAAATAGCAATACTATAGAAATTTTATTTCATTAATCATTGAAGATACACAGCACTGTGCACAGAATTCTGTGTGTGTGCTTATTGTGGTTACTCTAAAATGTTCTTTAGAAATATCTCTTACCGTTTAAGCATAGTTAAGGCCCAACCATCAACTGCTATATCCTGTGTAGCAGCCAGGAAGTTTAGAAATAAGAAAGACATTGTCAATAGTGTCATAGTAGGAGCCTTTTCCTCTGATCCAAGCCATTCAGTAATATTTAATGACATTATTATCATCACTATTCCTATAAGGTATTGTATTGGTACCAGCCAGGTTTTCCGTCTTCCAAATTTTGGTAGAAATAGTGCATCCACAACTGGAGCCCACAGTAACTTTACACTAAATGGCCAATTGACAAAACTGAATTCAGCCTATAAATACAATAATACACATACATTTTGCTGACATTTAATGTTTAAAAATAAAAAATGTAATGATTTTTCTGCCTTATATTTCATATATTGTGTTACAAATGTGTTTTTTTACATGCCTTGGGTATCAGCAGTAAATTAATGTTGGTTAAAAAATGCTATTAAACTGCACAGTCCATAAATAATTTTATTACCAATACTTCATGACTGGACCTACTGGATCCAGTAAACAGTTATAAGTAAAACCTGAAAATATAAATCATTTTATTAGTTATTAGTTATCATTTATTAGTTACTTACTTGTTGTGTGTATGTAATGCCACGATTTTGCAGTAACATAGGCACTGCACCAGCCAAACCAAGTGGTATACCTTGTAGAGCATATAAGAATAATAGTACTGCTATATTCCACTCATCACCTTTTATGTTACTTCTCTCATGAGAATTTAATTCACCATTTTCAATTAATTGCTCCTTCTCAGCAGGTTTCTTTCGATTCGTTACAGACATAATTGAGCCAAATAAAGCCTGCAAAAAAAGTTTTAATGTGCGTTAGGAACTGCGATTTTACAACACAAAAATATTTTAATTTCAAAAGTATGTTTCGTGCATTCTACCTTAATATTCACAATGGCTTAATTTGAGAAAAATATTTTTATTGCAAAAGTACATTCAAA
Source organism: Pieris brassicae (assembly GCF_905147105.1). Classification (NCBI taxonomy): domain Eukaryota; kingdom Metazoa; phylum Arthropoda; class Insecta; order Lepidoptera; family Pieridae; genus Pieris; species Pieris brassicae. The sequence goes on from NC_059669.1 coordinate 6,442,852, forward strand.
AAACATAGAATTTTTTGGTCAAGCAAATGCCTTTAAACTTAATATGATCAACCATTTACATTAACCACTTGAAAAAGACCACGTAACAATTAAAACGACACGACACGGCAAAACCAGCACAATTGTTCGCAATACAACTGGAAATTGAAATTTGACTGATAACTGATATAGGAAATTGAAAATTAAAATCAAATCGCAATTTGAATAATATTTCAGAATTCAAACAGATCTATCAAATTCGTGGCCACTTCTACAATAGCTGTCAAGCAATATAGAACCATGTACAGACTACAACATGCTAGTCGTATGCGGCATAGTCAAACGTCCTTTAGCCTGCTCTTTGAGCCATAAAAAGGTAAATAAAAGCCTGGAAGGAACAAATGTATCCCATCGAGTGATTAAAAAATTAAGATTTATAATCGGAGGTGCATTTTAATTTTTATGATTTATATATTATATACTTTATATTAAGATTTCAGTTAGTAATGTTCAACATACATTTTAAAGGTTAGGAATTCCACCGTAAAGTTTGAATTTCAATAATATTTTACGAAAATATACCTTATTAAAAATGAACTCCTTCTAAATATTATTAGATAAAACAAATTATATCGGGTTAGCATGTGATGTGCTTTATATTCAAAATATTGATAGAGTAAAAATAATCATGGTACGCAAGTGTTTTCTTCGCTGTTTATTGGATTCGCATGCGCCCATAGCTTTAACCCATAAGGTGGAGATAACAGTAGGTCGCAGCAAACTTACTAAGATCAAAGAGCAGCTGTGCTCTCGTCAACAACGTAAGTAATAAAAGAAAAATCATAGTTTAGTTTGTTTTATTTTGAAATTTATGTACGTAATTAAAGTTGTGGCTATCCATTCCATAATCTAATAAGATTTACAATATATTAAAAACTTGATTAACAGTGTAGAAATATTTCAGTTCTTAGGATAACTTATGATTAAAATAGCCTTTGCATTGAAATATAAAAGATTAATACAAATTTTCAGTAAGTTTGACAGCTGATTGTGAAGAGTGTTTTGTGGAAATAAAGCAGCTTGGTATAAATCCATCAGGTTTGGATGGTTTTGCCTTAAAAAAAGATGTTACCTACAAAATAACACATGGAAGCAAAATAGAGATTTTATTAAACCAATTTTTTCACATCATAGAATTTGAGCCACCTCCAGATGGGTATGATCCACCTAGAACTAGTCAAAAAAGAAAACTAAGTGACACTCCTGAATCTAATATAAAGCTTATAAAAACAGATACTATGGACATACAAGAATGCTTAGAAAGCAAATGGGAAGATATTGACAAAGGAGAGGTTTATATATATACAGCAAGAGGTGTAAAGTCAAGTAAAAATATTGCAGCATTTGACATGGATGGTACATTAATAAAGACTAAGTCAGGTAAAGTCCATCCTGTGGACACAAATGATTGGCAGATTCTGTTCCCTTGTATTCCACAAAAAGTGGCTGAAAAACATAGTGAGGGTTATAAAATAGTTCTTTTGAGTAATCAGTCACCTATTGGCAGTGGCAGAGTGAAAATAGAGGATTTTAAAAAGAAAATTGAAGCAGTTGTATCTAAGTTAAATATACCTGCTCAAGTTTATATGGCAACTGGAAAAGGATTCTATAGAAAACCAGCGACTGGTATGTGGAATGTTCTTGCTGAGATGGTAGGTTTTTCTTATAAGATTGTTTCAGCTGATTTTTATCATACACTGTTATGTAAAGATTAAAGGTAAATAGTATCTTTAGACTAATTCTGAAATATAATTACCGAACAAGATTTTTAGAATTGATATATTAGTTTTGGAAAAAAATGTTTCCTAGTTTTCTTGTTATAAAGTGGTATCTTAGATGGCAGCGTATCATTATGTCTAATAATCAATTGCATTAAATCCCTTGTATTTAAGAGTGAACATTAACAATTGTTGACTGTAATTGTATTTACCTCCTTTACATCAGTTCTTCAGTATTATGCTTATGTGTGTTTACATTCATACAAATTTCTTGAAGTATTCAGTGTCTATAAGTAATTTGTATTTTTGCACTTCTTGCCTACCTTATGTAATTTAATACATTTTTTTTTCTTTACTCACAGTTATTGCCTGGAATAGTTCGCTCGAAAGCGATAAGGCCGCCAGTTGATCTCCTTTTCATTTATGTTCAATTTTTATATTATAATGTAACAAAGTTTAGTTTTTATTTATTTATTATCAATAAATAAATAAATATAGCTTGATGGTTAACACACTTTTACCAGTGAGAACCTATGGTTAAATTACTGACAAAAAATATTATCACTGAGTAAGAAAGCACCAGCCTCATTTTAATACACCATTTTTTTTTGCAAAACTGATGTTTAGATTTTGTTTTTTGAAACAGATAAACATAAGTGCCTGCTCTATGTTAGGTATTTTAAACAATAAGAGTTGCATTATAATTTTACTGAAATTACAGAAAAACAATGATATAACTATAGACATGAAAGAGAGTTTTTATGTTGGCGATGCAGCAGGAAGAGCTGCTAACTGGGCACCAGGGAAGAAAAAAGATCACTCAATGGCTGATATTTTACTAGCAAAGAATCTAGATCTAACATTTTATACACCAGAACAGTTCTTCTTAGGTCATTCCATTGCAAATGTGCCCATGATTAAACCAGAATTTATACCGAAAGACGTCAAGGCTGCGCCTTTTAATGATAGATTAGTAAGCTCCGAGCAAGAGGTATATTGTTTTCATTGATTAAATTTGTTAAATATTTGGACATCGTAAAATATACCTTAGCATATAGCATTAAGAATGCGAATATATCTTTATAGAATTTAAAGTACTAACAATGTTTTTAATAGAGGTCAATACTGTGTTACTATAATTCTTAAATTACCTTAACCACCTTAACCTAAACTAAAGTATCTATTTTTGTGTTAACGGTGTGAAATAAGAAACAATTAATTTTACCTACTCTCTTCTGCTTAACTAGTCTAATTTCATATATTATAAAAATATATATTTTTTCAGATTCTAGTGATGGTAGGATATCCCGCAAGTGGTAAATCATTTATTGCTAAGCAAATACAGCAGAAATCTAATAACAAATATGCAATAGTATGTCGAGATGACCTTGGTTCATGGCAAAAATGTTCTGCTGAAGCTTCTAAGTTCTTGCAGGTAAGTTTTTATTAGACAAAAACTATTATCTTTGGTTTATGTGAATAACAACATCACTTCCAGTCATTATTAGTAAAAACGTCTAAACGTAGTTGCAACCAAAGTAATAATTTCGCGTTTACAGATAATTCAACATAATTATGTAAGAACCAGTTTCCTGCTTATTTGATATGTCTGAGTGTAGCTTACCAGTTAAAATTGTATAACTATACCATACAAGGACAGAACATTTCAAACACTTATTATTCATGAAGATTGTTTTCTTAAACAATACGAGTTCTAAAAGAATTCGGACCAAATTGAATTTATTCTATCTTAATCAATTACTTTACATTAGTGTTTTTTTTTTGTTTTGCGATTACACGATTGAGGCAATACAAAACTAAGTCTTCACTTATAAAAACCTACGTCTTTCTACTGGTTCTATGTTCAAAATACCAAGTTATGGTTATGGAACATTAAAGATTAATTAATTGTCAAGATATATTTTTAGCAGGGAAAAAGTGTGATTGTGGACAGTACAAACCCAGATCTAGAGTCTCGTAGTCGTTGGACATCTTTAGCCAAAGGCAAGAAGGTGCAGTGTCGATGCGCCAAGATGGCGACGAGTAAAGCACATGCACAACATAATAACAAATTTAGGGAAATTATGAAGTTTAAGCATGGAATAGTTAACGATATCGTGTTTAATACATACAAGTAAGATTTGTTAATTAATTTATGTTTTATTACCTGGTGTTGCCATAATGCCGATTTTTGCATAATATCTATACAACTTTATAAAATATCACAATATTATGATTCAGCATTCCGTTAAGGTAAATGGTCACAATTACGTTGTACTGCAATAAACTCGAACAAACCGACAATATTTTTCTAACAAAATCTTTTGTCTGAATGGTTATTAATATATTTAACAAAACTTGACATTTATTTTTTCAGGTCTAAGTTTGTTGAACCAAAAGCTTCTGAAGGCTTCAAAGAAGTATTAGTAGTTAATTTTAATCCGTGTTTCGAAGACGAACAAGCAGAGAAACTCTACAGAATGTTTTTATTGGAAAAGTAATATTAAATAAAATTTTCTTTTTACATAATTTTTTTATTGCAAACTGGCAAATGACACGCACTTTAGTGAATAATGACAAAGAAGTTTTTATTATATATTACGGCATAAATAATATTATGCTTACGACAATATTGTTATTGGTTACACATATACTTTTACACTGCCGGATTTGAAGTGTAGTTTTACAAAGCTTATCAGTCTATAAACACTGGTGTACAAAACATTGCTGTCTACTCTCGCAAAAAATCTAATTACAAACGTGAAAATTAATCCATATTGGCGTTGTAACATATATTTTAAATGTATATTCCATATGGAAAGTCAAGGCTTCTTACCCTTCGTAAAACATACCGTCTTATTGCTTTATTGTAATAAATTGGAGAAGTTTACGTAAAAATCGTATTTTTTTAGCAAATTCAGCAAATTTGAACTGTAACGACTACCTACTCTATACTCACCTATTGATAGTGACGTTAATGCCAGCAATATCTTATACGTCAAATTACCAGTTACTAGGCCGATTCTTAAATTGCATAAGGCAATTATATAAAAAGTATTAAAATTATACAATTACGAATATCCATAGGATTGCTAAAATCCGTTACATTAATAATTGATAGAAAGACTTATTTAATTCGACAACATCTAATCTAAGGCATTGCTTAGAACATTGAAAGCTTGTCTAAAGCGCCTCTCAATCTATGTTCACAATCTAAGGCATTATATCTGAAAAAATATCTTATATATTTAAAAATTCGCTTGAAGCAAGCACTATAAAACAGTATTTTTAGCTATTAATTTAATGTTAATAATTGTTAAATGTCAGAAACGTCCAAATGTGGTTGTTATATATAATTTAAAATACATTCTCCGATTTTGTATAGGGACGGATAACATACAATATTCTATATTGTGGTAAATAAAGAATTAAGTATGTGAATATTTTTATATTAAAATTAGACCCGGTTCGCCTAACGTGACCGAGGTACACAGATATTAATTAAAAAAGCTACTTTGGTTTATAATACTTACAACAAATCTTAGTGTGCTATAAACAGAGGCGATTTTCGTACTTTTAAGCAAGGAGTTTTTGGCATACTATAGAAACGAAGTAATATTCGTTTTGTGAGTCTTTTAGAATAAAACTAGTGTCATCTTTCAAGTAGATCTGTCAAATAATTTTTACTATGACTTCTGACTTTCATTGTAATTGAAACTAACTGTAATAACTGACTTGCATTATTTAAAACAGAAGTCCTTTGCCTTTCTCATTAGGGATAAATTAAAATCATCATTAAAACAAGAATCGTTATTTGAAATACGTTTTGGTATTCGAACTGTAAAGTAGAACCTTTTTCGTTACTTTGTAGGGTTTCTACACATAATTTTCGCATCAATTGTTATCTAACTATTTCTGCTAGTGATATAGTGCAGCAAATATATTTTTTTTGCATATTAGGGTCGTAATGAGTTCATGTAATGATGATAATGGGTTCATGTCATTCGCCATCAGCTTCCATGTCGTCCTCAGCGTCCAACAAGTTGTCCAGACTCGAATCCGAGTCATCGTCTTGTCATCTGAAATAAACATATCTTCAGATGGTCAAATCATATTTTCTTGCAGTGCCGTCGACGGTTCGCCCGTCATCGCTACTTTGATCTTGGATGCCGCGCTTCTGAACATTGATTTGGTGTATTGACCAAACCGTGTACTTTTGATTCTTAATATATATATTTTTTAATGTAACAGGAGGCAAAAGGGTAGGAAGCTCACCTGATGCTAAGTGATACCGCCGCCCATGAACACTCATATAACCAAGGACAGGTGAGTTGTCGGCTTTTAAGAAATCGTACGCTCTTTTTTTCAAGAACCTAAGAATATAATATTCTAAACATCGTTGGAAGATCAATTTAAGACCAAACAACAAAAATTCATCAATGTTTAGGATATTTGTATAGTTCTTTATTGCAATAAACGACAACTTTCTTTTTGCTTATTTAGCTCTGTTTGCTAACGTTTTAAGTTTGGTAGTATGAAGTCGTTTAGAATATATGTGTATTATTTAATATTCTCTAGAAATCGCGTAGATAACTTAAAAATAAGCCTCAAATAATAAGTTTTAAAAGCCTTTATAAAGGTAATAACAACATTAGTCATGACAGCGTACCTAGTGATGTACACTGTATCGATATGCGTAAGTCGTGCGCCACCTAGCGGCATAGAGGCGGTGACGTGACGCAGCTTTCGGCGCTCTAGGGTACTGCGCGCTTGATGTACTGCTAAGTCGCCGCACCAGCGTTCACAGCGTGCGTATATAACCACACCTAAGTACAAAACACTTGATAGATTCAAATATGCATATGTTGTCTTACCATTGTCCGTACGGTTGGAAATGTCTCGCTTGGATTGGATTGGACTCTGGTTTGGTTTGAAAAAAAAATACTAAAGTCTCGCGGTGGTCAAAACCTGTTTTTTCTATTAAATCTCTAATGGTAAAAGGGACACGGTTGTTTTATTAATAATTTTCTTAAAAACTATCTCTTAGTAGTTATCTCTCTAAGACCTCCATTGTGTCGAGTGCGTTAAGCACGAAGTCTCGGTATTTTTTTTTAATTTACGCAATCAATTTTCCATACTCAAACGTACCAGCTCCAGCGAAAAGAATAATAGCTGGCCAAGAATCCAAAAGTAAAGGTGTGAGGAGCAGAAGCGAGAGTAGCATCGTTATAGGTCCTTGCAACTGGCTCAACCTCTTGATGCCAACGAGGTGTGCTGGGTGCCATATTGATATGAATGTCCCACATAACCATACTAAAACAAGACATATTTATTATCACTGACACGTTAGTAAAATGTTAGTCGGATCGGACAGAACTAACATAATTAAATTACTACTGGATTTAGTTTTTACCATATCGTTTGTTATATGCTAAAATGAGCTTTTAATAACGAGGCTCAGACAAATGCCTTACCTATCAATAGGAAATTTTGTACAAACACAAATTAAAAATGTTTACCTGTTTTTTTGCCACTTGCCTTGCCTACCTTGCTACACTGCTCATTAATCAAAATATCCCTAATTACCTTATTAAATAGATTAATAAATAAATATAAAAAATCAATGGCGCTACAACCTTTTAGGTGTGGACCGCAGATTTCTGTATCTGTTTCATGATCATTTGTTAATCTAATAGGCAAGTAGGTGTGCTTCTGTGCCTAAACCTCTTTAAATTTATTAAATAGATAGTAAGTCTTAAAATTGAATGCTTGAATTGCTAATCGGTATGTTTCCTACAAGTGAAAGCTTAAGGTTTTCAAATATTATAAGCATACTAACATGGTAATCCAGTAGCAAACATAGGCACTCTGTATTTCTCGCAGCAGAAAGCTGCAGCAATGAAGGCGCTCGCTATCAGCTGCGTACAAGCACCGACAGCCACCCATCGTGCGCCTCGTACGCTAGGTGGCGCTGGTATACTTGATTCGGGGATGGCTGTTACGACCTGGTAGAATACTAAAGATTAATCCATATCTTCATGAAAATCGAAGATTAACGAGGTAATATTATAATGTAAATAAAAATATAACGACCAATTAAATGCTAAATCTGATCAAACTTAACATGTTTAATTAAATTGATCAGAGAACCTATGGGGCGTCATTTATGTTAGCCATTTCACCTAGTTAGTTATTACTTAAAACTAGTAAGCTAACCTGTATTCTGTCTCTATACTCCTTGACAACCGCATCAATATCAGTGGAATCGTCCCCCGATGAAATTTCCCCTTCGCTAGCCTCCATATCGGATTGGAGGTCAACAACCTCTGCTTCGGCCAATTCAGCAAGCGCACTGCCAGAGCGTTGTTCGACTTCTTCACTTTGACAGCCAGAATACTCGTCTAAGAGTAGGCATTCTCTTTCTTCTGTTTCTAAACAAAATTTATGTAAAAAAAAGTTTAAAGAAAGGCAAGCTGGTTTCCACAACATGTTTTACGTGTAGGGAATATAAAATATATAAAAACTCCATTTGTGCACAGCTGGGGTTCCAACCTCAGATTCTATAAATTGATAATATTTACCTTTATTCACTTTAGATTTAATGCTCTCCAAAGTCTTTGTGTGACGTATCGCTGAAGGTATGAACCAAAGGCTGCGTTTGCGTTTAAGTCCTGATGACTTTCTTGTGACAATGCTGGTACCGATGCCGAGGCGCTTATATTCAACGTCTAAAAATAAAATTTAATTAGTTATATATATGATAACAATGTATAGTAATATAGAATGTCATTTATTTATTTAGTCATGTCACTAAGAAATTTAAGAAGCATCTTAGACATTAATATAGTTAAATTTTAGTAAATCGTGTAATGTTGTGGTAACTTGTAATATGGTAAAGCATTTAAAAAGTCTTTTATAATCGCCAGTTTATCTATGAATGGACAATGCCGAATTTAGAGGTCTGGATGCCCCAGACCAACAAAGGAGTGGAGCCCAAATTATTTGCCAAATAAAATTGTCAATTTTTTTCAGTCGAGTTTTCCAATAAATAGTCTATTAATTGAAACCAAGTATAGATTATGTTACTATTAAACTCTCCATTGTGGGGGCTGTCCCCTCCCCCTGTGTTCAGTTTTCTATGTCTCCTTAATAAAAGCATTTACAAAAAAATATGTTTTACAGGAAACCTAAGAACAATTCTTATATAGACAATATTCAATCAACCTAGGGGTTACATAGGAGGCAAAGTCGAATCGAACATTATGCAACAGAAGTTTATCTGAACACGAGTGCTTTAAAATTATTTGTAAAATATGTCTAGATAAAGTACTTAAAATACTTACCACCGGCTTCAATTTGTTCAGTTGTAGGCACGCATCTCATAATGATAAAGTGTAGAGCCTGAATTGTCAGGCTCATTAAATGGCTGGCATTCATAAGTGTTATCATGTGAGCGAGTGGACACGCAAATGCCAATATGGCGGCTAAGCTTCCTAGAAGTTAACAATTACTTTAAAGTTATAGTCCAGTATAGCGCATCACATCAAAAATTTTTAACCTCACAAGTTTCTTTTATTCTTGAACACAATCTAAATAACTAATTATTGAGAAAGAAAGAAAAGGTTTACAAATGAAAACAAAAGAAAATTTAATTACTATTACTAATCGCATCGGCTTTATGAATAATCACAAATATGGAATAACACCAACCTGCTGTAAAGACAGCTAAGACCGGACTTCCTGTTGTCGTACTTTCATACGTCATAGAACGAGTTAGTACCTTCCATTCTGGGGAAGCGAGTAGGACAAGTACAGAAAAAAGTAAAGGACAGAGCTCTGTTAACGCTAGACAGACTCCTGCAACGGTGATAGCTGCTAAAACTGGACATATCCAACCAGCCACCCGCGCTTCTAATAATGTTGTCATCGGTAATGCAGCGTCAATGCTTGTACTAAAAAGACGATTTATATTGTTTTAAAACCCTTGTTATTGTTATGCATATAAATAGAATAATATTTCTTTCATGCACCTGAAGCTATACTATATTTCTAAAATATAGTAATAAAATAAATCTGCTTTCTTTGATTAACAGTTGTAGGTGGATTTTAATTTTAAAAATATATAGTTATTTTACTTCTATGTTCGATCCAGTGATAAATGTATTAGAAAGAGGATTTATACTGGGTTAACCTTTACAATACTGCGCCAGCAACTTCTGTACTTACGTAACAATACTTGGAAAGAGAACTTACCCTTTCAACATATTTGTGTAAAGGAAACAAAGGCAACTTAGAACAAGAGCTGGTAGGCCAATCATAAGTAACACATTCCTATTAAAACTTTCATTATCATTCTTCTTTTGTACTGTACAAAATGTGTACGATATGGGAGCACCAGCAGCAAATAACTGAAATTTTTTGTATTGTTGTATATATTCATAAACCTACAATTTGATCACTGTTGTCTATTTCTGAAAATAGGCTTTTTGAAAACAATTTCTTCCAGCAGTAGGTAAGCGTTTAGTTAAGACTACTAAATACATTTTTAGCTAAAAATATCGTACCTCATACACGGTAATAGGTAAAGGAATCTTAATATTGGTAATATCCAAATTCATAAGGCCATATATCGTAAAAGACTGGCTGAATATATACAGAATAATCAACAGTAGACACGTAAACATCATACTTTCCTGCAATGAAAAAAGGTTTTTATTATATATAATTTTCTATAACATATGTTTCTCTAAAAATGCTATGTCGAATGTGTTACGTGATACTACCCAATTTAGTAATGCTTTAATACAGTAAAACTGGTTATCATTTCCTTACAAAAGTTGAGTGGAGTTAGTCGGTCACGCCGTAAATGGTTTTTGTTTAGAGGCCTACGGTTCAAAAGGTTACTTAGATATTAAACACACGGCAGTTTATATAACCTTTTGTATTTGATATTTAAAAATGAGATCGATTATCTTCAATAGAAACTCGGAACATAGAAAGACAACGCTTACTCCTCGGCACCTCATAGCTTAACTTTTTAAGGTTAGACATTAAAATCTAGATAAATAGCCAGCTCACCTCCAGTCCACACATGAACATAGCGCAAACCACTAACACTACAGTGACTCCCAATACATCAGGCCATGGTTCTCCAAGTGACCTGGCTTCGTAACCAAACAACCAGCGCCTTGTTCTACTTCCAGTTACATGATCGGCAGTAGCGCTCAGAATTCTGGCACATACGGCAACAGCCACTAGATGTGATAAAAACCACATCCACATGGCCATGAAATCGGCGAACGATCTTAAATTGCGTTCCCGTCTTCCTCGTCCAGTTTTAGAAGGTGGGAGCACTTCTGCCAATTTCTTTAGGTCCCTGTTCGTGAACGCTGAAAGAGATCGGAGATTCATAAAAGATGAGACCCTTCTAACTAACAGGTCTAGATAAAACTTTCCAGTCGAGAGACAAGAATTCTACTGAAATTGGAACCATGACTTACATGCAAAAGTGATGAATACAGCAACCAGTATTGTAGCCGGCACAGCACAGTAATTGGGGTTTGCTGCAGTGAGGGGTGCCAAAAGTAGGGCTCCGAGGGTCCATCTTGCGCCACATGCTTGCCCACTACAGAACACTTTGAACCTGCTCATCATTGAGCTGTCTTTATGTTCAGTTGTCATTTCTGTGAAACCTCTGTGATTAATATACTTTATTTAGTATAGGAAAAATCAGTTAAAAAATTCAGTATAGAAAAATGAGGAACCATTATTTTATACAGACAATCCCGATACCGTAAATAATAATAAAATATTTACTGTAACAGTATTAAAATGATTAAATTAAAGTGCTTTATACATTGGTAAAAAACAGTTAAATTGTTATTTTTATTGAAGACATATTTCCGCCGGCTTTCTTTATTTTTCTCATAACATTCTTGTTATCAAACAAATCTACTGATTTTATAAATCTAAAATGAAACAAAAAAACAGTACTAAATTCTACTTGGGAAATAAATTATCGCATTAACTCTAATCGTAGTGAAAAGCGCAAACATCCTTACATCAAAAGCTACAAATTATGTAAGGGTTGTAATCAAGAACTTACCATGACTATTCAGGAAAAAGGGAATTTATGTACTTTATGAAGTGCACTAACACCTACATTTTCATGAATTAATCACTAAAATACAGTATTGATAAAATAATAGTGTTTAATTGGCGAATTTGAAGAGAATACTAGTATATAAGGTCGCTTTTTCATTTTCATGCGACAAACTAGAACAGGATACACGTATAGCCACCTCTCTGTCGTTTGTTTTCAATCGATACTGTGTCTAGGGTAACGAATGTAATCTTATTAGGTTCGCATAAATATTTAAATGAACCGTTTTTTCTATGCACTACTAGCGTAATCGAATTTAGCGAGCCTAGTCAAAAGCAAAAGATCTTGTCTGTATTGAGTTAGGTAAGCGGCTTTTATTTTTCAATTCCTTTTTAACTTTAAAAAAAATCTGTTCAACACCTATTTAAGCGTAACAAAATAAAACTCAAGCTTTGAATTACGATGTAAGGCGTAAAAATACATAAATCAAATCAAATCATTTATTCATTCAGGTAACACAATGTAGGTACACTTATAAACGTCACAATACATATTACGTATAAATGCTTCTAATTTTATATTCACCTTTTTATGTTAGATTCCTTTGCTTAAAGTTTGTGTATATGTTATTTATTTCTCGCTGTGTAACAGCAAAGGAATTCTTAGAGGCCATTCGTGGAGTTCATTACGTAATAAAGGTATATGCTTAATTTATTAGCTAGGTAAACTCGGTTTTGTATTGACCATGCTTCATCAGTTGTCTTTGTCTAGCTAAAACTTGAGAATGGCTGAAAATTAGCGACACCAGTCAATTTTGATCTTGAAATATTTGTGGAAAATCAGGGAAGATATATACGGTGAGAAACTACTTTAATTTCGTTTCTATCTCCAAAAGATTTGATGCCTTTTGTTTTTTAAGGTATCATCTTTATATATTTACACACCGCAACAAAATATTTGTAAAATTAATATTTTATTAATAGAATTTTTCAAAATCTTTTCAACCAATTTCACGTGAAAATAAAAAAATCTGTTTTTTTTTCTTAAAATAAAGCAAATGTTGGAATAAACTTTGGTTGGTGCTCAAACAGCAAAAGCCGCTTAGTAAATACACTCGTCCATTTTATAAGGCTTCGATTGAACGACAGCTTGGCTCTCTCACCTTGGCTTGAATTTAATAACATTGCCATTTAATAACATTATTGAAACTCCAATTGACCCTATAATAACCTTTTTTTTATAAGTGCGCAAATGTATGGCTTACTAGATTTTTACGATAGCCACCCAAAAATACTACTGAACTAGTCGCAACCGCTGACGCGTTTTCCTTCCGATGTAGATTTCCAATATACATTTGAACTATTTTAAAAAGCGAAAATTTAAAATGTTTAGTCTCTTTGGTAGTGGACTTTTAATGGGCTGTATTGTGATACTTATTCCTTGAGCGATTAACCGATACTATCGTCCAGGTGCCAACTTAAATCTTTAAGAAAGACTCTTATATATTATTTTAATTTTTTAAATAAAATAAGCAAACCGCACCTATAATTTATAATGTATTCCAATTGCAGTTAGTAATAATAGTATTTTTTTATTATTATAGTTTGGAGTCCTTTGGCGGGGTAAATATTGAGCCATGATTCTACATTATTTTTACGTAGATCACGTTGGAAGTCAAACTACGACAACGCCTGAACAACGTGGGAGGGGAACTCGAAATTAGGTTTTTTGTAATAATACAAATAATACCAATTATGGGTTGATTTTTAAATTAATTACTTTGATAAGTAGATTACACCGAATTACATTTCTTAAGGTCTAACAGTTATTAAATTCTCTGCGTATAAAACCTCCGTGTACTCCTCGGCATGGCTGGTTGGAAGGTTTGTATATTCCTGACAGTAGCTCTGTCTTTTTTCTTGCGTTTTTCCAAATAAATATTATCCAAGAGTCGTATTGTAAAGAAAAAAAATAGTTCGACAAAGCTCAACAAACTAGCACCGACAAAGAGTCCAGCAGCGCCGCCAATAGAAACTGGAAAAGTATTTTGAAATAATAATCAGTAGTAGTAAGTAGCTATAACTACGGTTTTTGATATAGCGGTTACATAGAGAATTAAATAAGTCAGTTAAGAATCGAGATAGCAATCAGTATGACTTGGATATAAAAAATAGCCTTTATTCGAGTACACATAGTTACACTAAGTTCATGTCAAAATTCTTCCACTTGTCCCTGTTCCTTGCGACAATTTTCCAATATTTTCTTCCCTTAAGAAGACGAAATGACTTGGATATGTCGAATCCATTTTTTTGTAATATTTAGATTAGGATGTCCATTATTTTTGAAATTTTATATTTTAACTACCGTCAAACCGTCAAGATCTTGTAGTCCTCTTTTTTGCGAAGTTAAATTAACCCTAACTATGTAATAAAAATGGATCTTCACCATGCTCGGAGAGATTTGCAAACGCATCCGCACACATATTAGAAAAGATACAGTGAAATGTATAAAATCAAGGATGAGAAATTATTACCTAGACTTGACGTAAAAAGTTCTAAAGATGACCGAGAAAAGGAACAACCTTTGGCTGTGCCCAAGCTAGAGAGCTCATCAGGTCAAGATCAATCTAAAACTGTGTTTAACGTTCTTTATAACTGAAACCTCGAAGACAGAGTACAAATAATGCTGTGATACCACTGATACAGAAATAAATATTAATTTATCATATGTAATAAACTGTTTTATTTTTAGTGAAAAACCATTAAGTAATTTTGTGTCTGTCAAGAGTAGAAATTTATTTTCTCGTGTAAAAATTGATGAAAACTTCTTGAAGAACCCTATTTCTACTTTGGAAGTTGTTGCCTATTTAAAGGCGAAAATAAATTTTCTTTCTATAAGTAATTGATACAGCTGAAAGAGCTGTAAAACTTATACAAGATTTTCTTGGTTTGGTCACTGCAAAGAACAAAAACAGTTATTACTACGCTCTGTGTAAGAGCATAGAAATCTATATCCAGACTATAAAAATGAGACCCTTAAAAGAAATATCCTTACTAATGTGTAATTTTATGTTCTTTTAATTATTAAACACCTATTTTTTATTATCATATAATATAATATAAATCATAAATTTTATTTAGTCTAATAGCGAAAAGAGTTAATGGTTGCGATTCTTAAAATCTTCACGGCCTTGTCGGCATGGGTTAATGTGAGGATAATATGTAATAGTATAATTGTATTAAAATAGATCTGGGTAGAAAGAAAACAAAGGACAATATTAGATCTGGGTAGTTTAAAAATAATTAATAATGCATCGATATTCGAAAAAAAGTTGCACCCATATAAGGGACACCCTAATGTAGATAATAAAACTTCAAATATTCATTATGGTTACCTGTTTTAAGTTACCATTTAATAGTAGAAGTATAATTCTTACCAACTAAGTCAAGACGACTTCTAACCACGTTTCTTTTAAACCTCTCAGTTGGTAAATAGGCCAGTTTTAACTCTACGGCTATTCTCTTTTTTCGAGCACGTCTGCAACGATAAAGATTTGTCTCATTATCTATGAAAGCTAGCACATTTTAAAAATGCAATATTGATTTTACTTATACTTTCATTATTATTTAACTTTAACTAATACTACAAGTCTTGAGCAGGTAGGTATAACTTAAGGTTATGACAAAAGTACCTACCCGGAAGATGTAACAGCATCTTTTATGATAGTAATCTCAGTTTCATCACATGAAGGTAGACAGTCACAAACTAAACCAGGCCGTCTCCCTGCCCAACGCGGCTTCAGAGTTGTCAACTGACTAAAATGACGATGGAGACAAAGTAAACCACTTGCATTACACGTTTTTGTTTCATCTGAAAATTACACAATAGAATCAACTTTTTTATTTACGTAAGATTTATATTCATCTAGCATTTTCAGTAGAGAGTCTGTAGAAGTTTATCGTGAGTCTCGTCGAATAAGTTCATTTTTAATACATAATTTTAAGTTCCCTTTAAGCTTTTCGAAATAAGGCATGTATTAATGAGCAGTATCTATGTACAAGAAGGTACAAAAAATCTCTTATTTATATTTAGTTAATTTTGACGTTGTATAAAAAAAGTCAATGGCGCTACAACCTTTTCAGGTATAGACCTCAGGTTTCTGTATCTGTTTCATGATCATTTTTTTAATCGAATAGGCAAGTAGGTGATCAGCCTTCTGTGCCTGACGCACGCCGTCGATTTTTTGGGTCTAAGGCAAGTCGGTTTCTTCACGATGTTTTCCTTCACCGTTGAGCTAATGTTAAATGCGCACATAGAAAGAAAATCCATTGGTGCACAGGCGGGGTTCGAACCTACGACCTCAGGGATGAGCGTCGCTGAAGCCACTAGGCCAACACTGCTCTTTGAAGTTGTATAGTTTCGCTAATATAACTTGTAATATTTAATAGTGTTTGTCTTAGATTAAATATTTTATTTGTACATGCTGTCCGCGCTGATAATTCCAGGCAGTATTTAAAATTTTGGGAAATATGATTGTAAGTATCAGGCATTTTCTTATATTCTACAGTTTCTTCAGTTCTGCATCAAAACTGGATATATTTACGACGTTAGGGAGACGATTGTAAGATTTTCAATTTATTAACGGTTATAAAGTTTGTTGGGAGTATAAGATAGTAATTTATATGTTAGTGTAATAATAAGTTAGTATGTATATTCTAAAAAAATGCAAAACACTGCAATTTATTATGCTGTATTAATATATTATTAAAAATATAATTTATTAATATATATTTTATATATATATATATATTAAATAGCAAAATGTAATAAAATTATAATATTTTTGTAAAGATTTCTATTTTTTTATCCAATTTGTGTACCATATTAAAATAATTATTGCAATACCAGATCCAATCATAAAATGATCGGTGCATCCGCAGAGCTTCATTTGTTCTCGTTTGCGACATAACACGGTGCACGCGCTGTAAGAGTATAAAGGATATAGTCCATTATCATTTTCGTAGGAGAAACGACAAGCTCTCTGCGCAGGAGTTGTTTCCACAGTTAAAGGATCGTTTTCAATGTTCTTCACTACTACTTGACGCCTGTAAAATAATAGAAACTGTGTCTCTCTACACTTTTACGTGATATATGTTGCTCTTTAAATGTATTTATATGGCTAAATATATATACCTAGCCCAGCCATAAGTTCTGTTACAAATGAAATATTTTTTTAATAGAGTACTGTAATATTATTAAAATTTATACCTACATATTTATTAAATTCTCAGCAAAAAAAAAATCTATTCGAAATGGCCACCTTTGGCTTTTTTAGAAGCCTTAATTTTGTTTGTCCATGAATCTATGGATTAACGCAGTGTTTCTAAGGGAAATTTCGCCACTGCCTGCTCTAAAAAATTTTTTAAGAGATTCGATGTCGCCGTGTCATCTAAAGCTCATCGTAATTTGAAGTCTAAAGGGAGGTCTGGTCTAGATGACGGCCAGACTTCAGCTCTCATAAAGTACGGAATGTTGGTTTCAAGCCAGGCTTGGGTAGTTCGTGCATTGTAACCAGGTGTAGAATCCTGCTGGAAAGACCTCGGTATATTTTTAAAAAGTGTATTGCTGAGAAAATTGATACACTTTGGCTGAAGTTTTTGCTCCTATTTCACAAAAATGTAGTTTTGTAATTCCTGGATAGGACACGCCCCACCAAACCATCACCGAAGCAGGATGTCGATCTTGAGCAAATTATTCGTCACAGTTCTACTGTGAACGTACATTTTATTATTTTGCTTATTGTAGTGTTCTTCCATCGTGGAAATGTTTTCATCGGTAAAGAGGTATTTCGATATTTCTGTGCTTTTCACCTACGCTGTCGACGATAAGCACCGAGCTTCAGGTCTTGTTTTATCATACGCGACAGAGTCTTAGGGGGAATCTTCATTTCTCGTGATAAGATTTTTTGCTTTGCAGATGGATTCCCCATACTTTAACCGACGACCAGAAACACCTTTGCATGGAGTGGTGTCACCAAATGTTAGATAAATTCAACGGCGGCGACGCAAATGCTGCATTTGACATCGTCACAGGTGATGAAAGCTGGATATATTGCTATGAACCCGAAACCAAAAGACAATCAGCTCAGTGGGTGTTTCCTTTCGAGGATCGGCCAACTAAGGTTAAGAAAGGAAGAAGTCAAGGAAAAAAAGATCATTGTCACATTTCGGAAAGGTCATATCCCAAGAGTTGTTCTAGAAGATGGAAGGACAGTTACTGCAGACTGGTATGTCAATCGCTATTTGCCTGTGGTCTTGGAAGAAATTCGAAAGCAGCGCCCTCGAAGCATTATCCTCCTTCACCACGACAATGCTTCAGCGCACTCCGCAAAACGGGCAGTTGAATATTTGACTATGGCAAGTGTCGAGATAATGAGTCATCCGCTATACAGTCCTGACCTGACACCCTGCGACTTTCATTTATTCCCAAGAACTAAAGATAAAATTTTAGGTATTCGCTTCACGAACCCTGAAGATGCGGTAAAAGCGAAATGCCGTAGAAGATACCCTAAGGAAGAATGGCCCCACTGCTTTCATCAGCGTTCCATCGATGCGACGATGTGTAAAGAGGAACGGAGTCTATTTCGAAAAATAATAAAAGTATTGGCAAGTTTCTACATTAAGCCGTTTCTCATTTTCTAAACATTTTCAGGGTACCTAGGTAGGTATAATGTTTTGACACTATGTTCGTGTGTCCCGCTAAATATTAAAGCAAAAAAAAGTGTCTGTTTTCATATGTTATTGCTGTTTTACAATTTATTGTTTTTAACATAAGATGATTTATTGGTATATACTAGCTCACATATAAAGTTATTATGCGACCCAAATAAAAAAAAAGATAGGAAGGCGTACTTAAGAAGCCTTCGCCCTCCTACAGCACAGAAACGGTCCAAGGTCGGTTTTACTGGCGTCTTATTTTTATAGCTAAGCCTGTCCATTTTGGGTTTACCCACGTAGGTGACCGCTTATGTGTGTTATGATGATTCTTCGAATTACTAGTCTACTACTCTACGAGAAGGTACTTACTGATATTTTTTTCCTAGCACTAATTTCAGCGTTGATGACGTAAGCGTGGTGACAGTAGGTACTTCGTCCTCGCCAAGAGTGTATAACTTTAAATAAAATATTAAAGCAAGTTCTTTTTCAAAAACTACATAACTACTTTTTAGAAAAAGAGGCAAAGGAATTCTTTAAACTCAGATTATTACTAATATTTTTTTAACTACTGAAAGTATTTTCCATAAATAATTTCCTCCATGTCAAATATTCAAAACATCCAACATAACATCCGAAATAAAACAAAATCGGTTTATAGTTTTTATTTTGTTTAGGTTTGACTAATTTAACCGAAAAGCGCTTCTTCTAACTAATATAGTTACTATTTATAGCGTGGTATTTTAAATAATAGTTACGTGACAAACTTACCATCGTATTCAAAAGAGTTTCAAATTTAAGAACACCTTCTTTTTGGGTCACGTTAAAAACCATTGGGTATA
The DNA here is from genome assembly GCF_905147105.1 of Pieris brassicae. Taxonomy (NCBI): domain Eukaryota; kingdom Metazoa; phylum Arthropoda; class Insecta; order Lepidoptera; family Pieridae; genus Pieris; species Pieris brassicae. The sequence continues at coordinate 6,462,266 of NC_059669.1, forward strand.
GGTTGGGATTTCTTAAAAAAATAATTCTTATCTTAGACTACACAATACACATTAGGGATATATCTTACGCGACCAGTCCATCCGAGCACATTCAGCTATATTTATATATAATTGTAAGTTTATAAATAGTATAATATTATACTTACTTAACTTGAACAGAGTTCAAGGCAAAACAAGTTCCCATATCCGTGTGTATTGGCACAAAATATTTGCAGCAATCAAACTCTTTCTTATTAAATAAGCAGTTTATAAGGAGTTCCGGGCAAGTGCTTCTCACGAGGTTCACGTAATAGCTGTAGTTGGAGAAAGGGCATTTCGGATCTGGATTTTTCGAATGGACACACACGTTAACTAAGTTGAAAGCGGCACCACGGAAGTATACAATGTCTTTCATAACATCTTCTAGATCGAGTAAGTGATCGGGCGTCCAGATTCTAAAATGTTAAAACTTTATCTATCTAGATCATCGTTTCGCACCATTTTTATGTGGCGATCCACGAAAAAGCCAAAAAGTTAGGTAAACAAGACTTGCGACCCCCGCAATGTAAAGTTATAATTTAGCTTTATAACACTACATTACAATTATTCATTCCTATAATAAACGAATCTTTTGTACATATATGTAGTTTGTATTTATTATTTTTCAACAGTTCACGACCTCCTCGTGGGTCGCGACCCCTCGCTTGAGAAACGATGATCTAGATTAAGAATGGTTAGAATATCACATAACAAAAATTGTCTGGGTCACTTATACTAAGCGCAAATAATTGTGTTTCTTTGGAATAAGAAAGTCAGACTTACATTATACTTAACAGAGCAAATCATAATATGCAATAAGACAGGTTCTTACCTCGAATTATAAAGTACGGTTAGTATATAATAAATAGTACTCAAGTTATTGTAAAATTTAGATGTTTAAACGTTTTAAAATCCTGAACTGCATTTTGTGTGCTTCGTGTGACAAGTCATTTAAAGCACGTTTATATATAAGGAAAGAGGGGAACGTTTTTCATTCAAATGTTATGTAATTATGTTATGTTATTTAGCAAAAGGTTTAAAGCTTAGAGTTAAGACAGACCAACTTCGTTTAAAGTCTGTGACCTGCTTACACAAAATTGCCTTAAGATATTCTATACTACTCGTATATCTATATATGTTTTATACACTTTAAACTTCTACTTATACTAAGTGTTAAGAAAAATAACAAACGTATTCTAGAACTCACGTATCCGCAACATCATAGATCCTATTATCATTAGAGGTTTCACATATATAAACAGCGGGCATCTTTGTGTCCCAATCAGTGTATGTCGTTTCCACCCCAAAGCTGATGGGATTGCTGACAAATGCAGTCCACGCTGATTGTACTAATAGCCCAGAACCGTACCACGAGAGCACCACTAGTGTTACCCAAAACCATCTGTCATTGTAGGCTAAATTTAATATAGCATATAAATTAGAGGACTTTGGAGGAGGTTCACTACTGGCACGTTGATCTGTCATTTATATATCACGTGTGTGTTTCACATTTTTCTTAATAAGGTCAATAAATGAGTTTTATAAAAAAATATACATATATATCGACGGACCATTGTATAATTTATATAATCGATAATATTAACTAGTTTTTTATTAAATTTATTTTAAAACGTGTACTTATGTTATTATATTGAAAGGTACGACTTTAATATTCTTAGATTATTACCCTAACAAAAAAGATATATTTCGCTAAACATATCTCTTTATACGTAGTTATTTTATGTTCGTATATTAAAGCCGGTATGTAGCCATTCTTTGAAATCTAAAATGAAATCTTGATCCACTTCTACGACTGTTAGGTTAGCGCAACGAGCAGCGTTTTTGTTTATTACTGATCTTTCTATAAGCGCATGAACGCTATCTGCCTCGTTTTGAGTATTACCCTTTTCAATGAAACGATGTCTTAAATTTGTTGTACATATACGATTCCGTTCCGTCTGACTAGAATCTATAGTTTATATTCAAATAATAAATAAACACTACTTTTACGTTTCAGCGTATGAAACGGAGAGAAGGAAATATCGAATAAATATATAGAAGTACTAACCGTTCAGTCCAATGTTTTGTATCATCGGCAATCAATGCAAGTCCGGCAAATGTGCATTTTTTACAATACTCCCTAAAATGTCTCTTACACGATAAAGGCATTGTTTCCTGACTATGAACAATGAATGTTGGTACATTGTTCTGCTATTAGAGTAATTGATGTTGTGCAAGTGCTTTAAATAATTAATGAAATAATCATGATTACTGGGAATTAATGTTCAAGGATTTATGTATTATGAAATTGCAATAGGTAAAATTGTTGGAGCCACAGTGCTTTATATTGTTTCATTTTGGTTAGTATTACTCATAAAGGCAAGGTAATAAATAAATCGTTCACAACATTTTTTATTTTCTGTACAGCTTAATCTACAATCACATTTATACATTATGTACAATTATTTTACATTTCTTTTTCAAAGAAACCAGTATTACTTAGAGTTATCTTAATTCAAGGTACATCGTATTTTTAAGGAGTGCCTATAACAATAGAGTAAGTAATTAAAAAAGATGTGTTGTATAGTTCTTTTTGAACAAACACTGTATTTTGCAAAGGCAACAAGTTAAGTGCCTAAGTTTTTTTAATTCGAGACACATATGAAATAAATAGGAGGAAATAAATTTAGGTGTACCTATATTGCCATGTATAACATCTATTATAAATATTGTAGAGCTTCAGGGTTGAGGATGAATGAAGAGTCATGGCTTGGAGAGTAGTTACCAAAGTATTGTGGTTTATATTGATTTAAATAGTTTCGTCTTCTAAGGAAACCGGCGTGCGTAAGTATTTTGTAGATCTCGCTTCGTGATACGTTGTCCGCTTCTCTTTCGAATACCTGTTAATTTATTTTTATTAGCATGAAAGTCGCATCTTGTCTACTTATTCTATATGATTTATTTATCTAATAAAGCCTGTTATCTATGGGCCAAAATATCACATTAAATAAGTTTTCATCAAAACCAATTTAAGCGTTATTAAGGAACCAACTCGAATTGAAAGTTTATATGGCTTTCTTGGAGTTAATATTTCATCCAAGCAGGAATGGTGGTACATCATTAGTAAATAATAGGGAAAAAAATCTTTCTAATAACATAGAATTTACTTTATTTATATTGAAAAAGTATTGTTAATTGAACGCATCTTATCAATAAAGAGGTGTTACTTTATAGAGTAAAGATAGATGAACGGTCATAATGTTGCCGTAAGAGAAATAATACGGAAGGCTGTTGTTGTTTATACGTTTACGCAAAGTAAAAAACATAAAAGCGAGCATAGTATCGCTTTTAAATTTAACAAACTGTTAATAGTTCTAGAGCCTTGGTTGGTTATTCCGAAAACCAAATATACCCAATAACTACTTGCGATTGCTCAAACGGATATAAAATACGGACCAAATTTTCTCCATGATGCAGCAAACTTGTCAGCGGAAGTATTTCTTGTAAATGGGGATTCCTTAACGCAGGGCTCCTCAAATGTGATGGAAGAAGTTCTTCAGAGTGTCTCACAGCTACCACGGCCGGGTGTGGTGGTGGAAGGCACCGCACGAGGGATATGGTTAAGAATAAAACGGTGCATTTGAGAAGCATTGTATCTATAAAATATGGAAGAAAACGAAATTGAATTTAGAATTATAAATCAGTATCAACCTTTTCATCTGACGTTCAACTAGCGCAAATGTCGAAGGGAATCATTGAAAAAAAAAGGATATATAAAATATAAATTATTTAAGGAGATAATTACTGAACACGTATTTTCTTTTCTTAAATGTGTTTTAGAGACATAGTGGCCTGAGTGTACGTCTCTCAAACCTAGAATTATTTTAAAATGCACTTAGCATTAACAGTCGCTTGTACAGTAGATAAAAACATCGTGACAAAACTGACATGCCTTAAACTAAACTCGCGATGTCATGTGTGAGGCGCGGAAGGCCGATCAGCTACTAAAAAACATGAAAATACACATACAGGAATCAGAGCCGCCATTGGCATTTTCTATATTATAAGACAGTATTAGAATCTGAACTACTCATAAATTTGTATACTTTTGTAAAATATTCCATTCTCCATTGGTATATATAAAAACTTCAACAAATTTCACCGTTCTAAATGTTTCATACATTTAACTTTATACTCATGTCAATGTCACCTTGACCTACAATTACTGTTAGAAGAAGCTAACAAAGCTATTTAAAGAGGAGTCCATAACCTTGACTAAAGAACTAGACTATGAAAAATGTATATGGTTTATGAAAGTAATATAGTAAAATAAAAAAAATTATCAGTGACACTGCAACTTTTTTAGGCCAAGACCCTGGTATGCCCATGGTAAATGCGCACATAGAAAGAAAGTCCATTGGTGCACAGCCGGGGATCGAACCTACGACCTAAGGGATTAGAGTTACACGTAGTAGCCACAATGCCAACACTCGCTATTGTAAAACAAAAATAGATATATTTAATATGATCGAAAACTGTACATACTACATAACATATCTCTGACTTTTTTACAGACGCACTCAGAGGCGTTTGAAGTAGTTAAGAACATATTTGATTTGCATTATTCGGGCTTTAAACTATGTAGCTATGTTGAATCCTTTCTTAGATATTACAATAATTTATATGGTAACCCAACTGACCACACACAACAAAACAAGTTTCTAAAACGATAGAATTTAAAATCTGCGCCGGCGCCGAGTTGTGCAATTATATTTATATCGTAGTTTTATGTTAAAACCATCGTCAGTGTATTAACAATAGCTCAAGGTTACCGTTATAACTACCATTATACTTTCAAAAATACGCATTGGTCAATACTCGAGAACCATCCTAATTTTGGCGGAAACTGCGAAATAGTGACCTTATAAACTAAATATTTAATTAATTTTTAATACAACAGATTTAAAATGCTATTTCATTAAAATGCGTTTAAAATTAATCATTTAAGTTAAAGAATGTTTATGCGCAACCAGATTGTTAGTAAATAGTTGTATGTAAACCCTTTGTCCGATAGAACATAAGTTTTAATTATTTTCAAGGCGAATATTATTCTTTTTTATGGTATATTGACATTTCCTGTTTACTTACGCGTATAAATTATTGTATGCAAACATGTAGCTCACTTTGTTTTATTTAATAAAAACATTTTTTTTATAAAAGTAACTTATTTTAATCAATTCAATCAAGTAATTAGTCATGTCGATGAGTTAATTATTATTCTACAAGAAATATCTATCCAAAACAATTTTTTAATGGAAACTAAATAAATTTACGTCTTAAATATTTATTTATCATTTTCGAACTTAATTGTTTAATTCTTTAAAAACTAATTTATTAACTAACATAAATATTACATCTTATTATATTAGTGTTATGAATTAATTAAAAACAATGTAAGAACCTTACCTTATTCCCTATTAGCACTACTAGCGCAAATCACTACACTAAATCTCACAGAAAAACCCTAATTTGTATGGCGTTTCAACTCAGGCGCAGCGAGTAAATAAATGCGAACAAACACAAGTGAGAGGCTTCACCCACTACCTCAGACCATCCTTCACCACACATATTCTGAAATAATATTATTACTTGATGACTTACATTTACAAATTCCAACTATAATGTACCAAATAGTTAGGACTCTTATTGGTATTCCAAACGGGAAGAAGAAAAATTGTTTTTTTAAGTTGTTTGTCGTTAAATATAATTTTTAGTTCCTATAAAAGACTCTAATAAAACAGTAAACTCGTGTATATAACTAAACTACACGTTCATCTCTTTTCATGTCAATGTAAAGACAATTTAACAGAAAAAGACAACAACAGAACTTTAGTTAGAGACTGCACCTTGACTGATATCGTATTTATGAATAAGGGTCTATGGAGTGATTAAAATCAAAAGCAATCTATTTATCTATGTAGTATGTTCGTAAAGCTAGCTTCAATCAATGGGACCCCGAAAACAGATTTCTATCGGCGCTTATTATTTTGATAGGATCTCTAGTATTGTGATTGCTTTCGTGCAACAAAACGTTTTGAAGCTAAAAATATGCTTTAAACTAACTAGCTTTTACATAAACTCATATAACAATTATGTATACAGCCACATGCACGACATAATACATGACAGCTATACCTAGAATAGGTTATTATCTGCTATTCAGCATATAAAAACACCACATAGTAGCACAAAACTGTCTAAGTCTTTGAATTTTAATGTATTTTAACTTATGACGCTGCAGGAGAGCTTGACGTATATTAAAAAAAATCGGACGAAATTAAACGCGGCAGAGACATAATCTATTTAAGATGTTATTCGTTTATGCAACAGTTACATAAACTTACGGATATTTATTGAAGCGAGAAGCGATTTTAATAGTGGCAAGTTTTATCCTTTCTCCGCACTATCAGGTCATATTATTTTAAGCAGGTTCATCGGTATTTGGCATTTGTTGTATCTGTTATGTCTTATATTGCAGTAAATTAATTTTACAATTAACTAGTTGGATCGAACAAATATGCACAGTCATGATTAATCAACGATACCAAAAACTTTTTTGGGTAATAAGCACACAACATTCTATGACGCACTACACGCGCCTCACGAGAATAGTGTCATACAATACAACTCCTAATGCTTAGATGCATTTTTAATTGTTTACATTTAGTATTGTCTTTTGTTAAAAAAGCTTTTACACATTAAGAAAAACACTTTTTGAACGTATTAAAGCTATGCATTATTATTAAAACTTATAGTTATTTACATAATTCCTAATTTTAATTTTTTTTCCGACGTTTCGCGTACTTTTCAGCGTGCGTGGTCTCGGTGACGGTAAATAACTATACGTTTTAATAATAATACATAGCTTTAATCCGTTCAAAAAGTGTTTTTGTTTACATTTACCAGATTTTACATTTTAATATTAAGACATTTTGTGTGCCAAACTATATTATTGCATAAAACATACTCCATTTACTTGTTTGTATTAAATGTGGAATTAAAAGAGATTCTGGTGCAATTGTCTCGAAATCTTGTTCTGGTCAATCATGTGATTTGTTTTATCTTTATGATTTGCATAACGTGTTTACTGCAGTTTTTGTGTTAGCAAAATTCTTTAAAAAAATCGTGTCGTATCAAGACTCGCTGGTCTTGTCTTTATTCTCAAGTCAATAAACAGTTGTTGGTTGAAAGGCACATTGCCTTATAGTCATTAAAACATGAAAAACGTTCCTTGGTCTACTGATATCAAAATGCTTGGTTACAATTTTTTTGTTAAGTTTATTGGGCGTCCTACTTAGGAATTAATCATCAGAAGAAGAATAAGTTCCAGAAAATCATACATACTCTTATTTCTGACAACCAAACAAAACATTTAATTTGACCTTTTTCGTATACTAAAGTCATTTGTCAATAATAATGATTATCTTTACGAACCGATCAATCACGTTTAACTCCTCATCAAAGCTCGATGTTATCTTATAATAGAATATTTAACAACATATACTAGACTTTATAAATTGATCGTTAACTTTATACCTAACTAGTACATTTCCTGATTTCACAAGTAAAAATGGATCAAAATCACTCCGCCAATCTATATCGTCAGAGATTAAAAAAGACAATACGACCAACGAAAAGAGAAACGCTGATGGAAAGTGTAAGAACTGTGACAAAAGAGTATTGTAAAGAATCTTCCATTTCAGGGCTCAAACATTTAGTTGAAGAAAGGACACCTTATATAGAGAGGTACGTGATTTATATTTTAATTTTTGAACGTATTAAAAAAAATCGAGTTCAAAATCAAAAGTTCTTTTAGATGTCACCTCTCTATGTCCTTGATTAAAATGAGAACTGGCATTAAATGTACTTTTAGAATCATTTCTGACTGATACTGATTGTATACTGACGTACTTAGGTATATATTCTGTTATATAACAAACTTATGTTTTGATTTTGAATCAATCTATCAGTTATCTATTATATTATTTTTAATCAGTCGCCTACTCGACTCGCTACTACTCGTTCTATATAACTATATAATAATCTAAATATATAAATATTTATATTTGGATAAAGTTGTCAATATTATTAATACAAAGATAAGTAGAGTTAAATAGCACTAACTTTGCCGTTGAAAGTTGCAAAAGGAGCGTTTGAGACGCACTTACGATGATATAATTTTAAGAGCTTGGTCCGAAATTATGACATAATAATTATGGGTACCAGTGAAAGGTAGCACATACTTTAGTCTGTAACAATAATAATATAAAATTATAGAATTTAACTTATTAATGAACAAATAATTAAGAAAATGTACGACATATCTTATTTCCTCGAACGTTGATTGAGGATAGAAATAAATCTGATTGTTTGACGTTCACGATTCATGAACTTAACAGATTACTTACGTATATATTCTTTGATAAAGATCTGTTTATTCAAATCTATGAGGTGCATATAATCCCTGAACATAGATAATTTATGTATTATTTGCATTATTGTGGAATAAAATAAATATTTTTTCCTTCCGTGTGTGTCTCTTCTACGTAACTATGACGTAATAAATTGTAACAAGTCGCGATCTTGAGGCATTAGTCATTATATATTATCGCTAAAAACGCGCGTGTTGAACATTTTGAGATCTAAAAGAAGCTCTTCATTTCAGAGCTATCTGGACCATCACATTGATAGCTGCTTTAATATACTCTGTATCTTTGGTGTGGATGACTTTTCAAAGGTACTATCAGGCACCTTTAGTCACCACTCAGATACCAGAAGGGATCTCAATCAACAAAATAATATTTCCAGCTGTGGGGATTTGTACTAACAATAGAATTAGCAAGCGAGCAGTAACTGAATTGGCGAACGATTTGTAAGTGTTGGCAACTTAAGTGAAACCTCGCGTTTAATGGCTACCTGACTAAGACTGGGTTCTGGGATTGTTTTTAGGATCGAAACCATGTAATTAAAGTAACCATGACCCAATACAGGAAGAATATAACAACACCGTTACATAATATACATCATAAGTCTTCATAACCATTCACAAGAATTTACAGTGATAATGATACAATCTTACTAGTAGGACGTGGTCTGATCTATAATATCAAGGAAAATTAAGTAGAGAAGCTAAATAAATTTCAGGTTAAAAGAGAAACGAAATGAAAAGTACAATGAGAAAGAGATGTTGTCAATGCTATTCGGTTTAGGGCTGCTATACAATCTTCAAATGGATCCCAATATTGTAGATGTGATGGAACTTCATCAAACTCTCGGAGAATATGATGTCAATGAGCTAATGAAAAATGTAATGTTAATTTAAGTTTTCAATCATGAATTATCATTCTGGTTTTCACGTTCAGTATGTTAATTTCTGAAATTATTTAGTAACGAAAGTAGGATAAGGCTGATGTTGATGTCGGACAAATAGATGTAAGTTACACAATATCTGTTAGTCTGTAAATAATCAACTAAAGCAACGTTTATGTTTTAGTTAACTCCAAAATGCGAGGACTTGCTATTGCGATGTTCTTGGAATAAGAATTCGATGGCATGCTCGAAATTATTTGATTTCCGCCTCACAATGAACGGATATTGCTGCACGTTTAACTACCTTCGCAGTTCAGATGTTATGTTTGAAGAGTATGGTTCGATTTTTAACCAATTATTTATAAGGGTATTAGCAGAAGTGAGATGTAGGAGTGTATCTGCTACGAGTATACAATTTCAACGGGCTTATTAAATTTGATACATTAGTATACATAAGTTTTTAATTGTTGATAAGTTTGCAGAAAACTAATCACTCTTAGTTTTCCGTTACCTTACCTATTCGATTGTGTGAATCCTGTAGACATATATTTTCGATTTCTATATCCAACGTGGTCGACAATGCTACACATTGTTGATTTTTCTTTGAAATAAAAAAGTAAATGAGTATATATCTCTCTCGACAGAAGTACTGACGCTCGCAGCACTGATATGTATATGTATGGAAACAAATCCAGTTTTGATTTCGACCAAGGATTAAAAGTCTTACTATACTTGGAAGAGGATGACGACTTTTTCTATAACACACCTTTAAGTGGAGCTCAGGTATTATTAAAATTTTAATTAATATAAATTTGTTGCATTTTCAGAAATAGACATTCGCCGACGAAAAAGATTGTAATGCACATACAGAAATATAATTCGATAGCGCATAATTTAAACATTTTTACAAAGACAATTTTCTAAAATACTGCGCATGAGTATAGTATACCACAGCTTTCTTAAATAAATAAACATAATATAGGTGTAGACGATGACAAAAATTTAGGCCTGTTATTGGGCTGAACAGCCACTGATGTTGGTGACGATAAAGATGTAAATTTTCAGTTACAGTTCTCCGATGCCTACGATTTTCCTGATGCACCAAGCGGCAGTTTTTCAATGCAAATAGTCAGTCCACATGTACATGTGAGTAGGCAGACATTGATATTAAAAATTACTATAAATTACTCTAAATTTGTTGTTATTGTCTAAGTAAAATAACAACATGCCATATAAAAGTTCTTTATCGGTTTATCTCTATACGCAAGCTAGAGGTCAGCCATCTGCGCCTGCCGATTCTCAAGGATTTATTTCAAACCTAGGTTTCCGATATACACGGTGGAGTAGTCAGTTTTCGCACATAGATGCCCATTTGGTCCGTTGTGCGTCAAGTCCTGAGCAATTAGACCAGCGTAGCTCCTAGCTCTAGGCTTCATGGATCGACCGTGAGCCCTAACAATTGTATGGAGGGGGTTTTAAAATAATTGTTTGTTAATCATATATATTTTTAGTTGGAGGTATTAGCATCAGCAACGTTTACTGAAGCGTCCAGGGAAATAGAACATGTATCGTTGAAGTTACGCAAATGTTTGTTTTTCGACGAGTCCTCGTACCTACCATTTTATACCCACAGCGATTGTCTGCTCAAGTGCCGTATGTCCTTCCTAATGGAAAAATGCAATTGCACACCATTCAACATGCCTAAAATAAGAAACACAAAGACGTGTGATTTGACAGATGTGCCGTGCTTAACAAAGTACCATGGTACGACATTCGCTTATGTTCTGCTATTTAGATTCTTTAAGAGATCTTTAAAGAGAGAAAAAAAATTTAATGGCGCTACAACCTTTTCAGGTCTTGGCTTCAGATCTCTGTATCTGTTTCATGATCATTTGTTAATCTAATAGGCAAGTAGGTGATCAGCCTTCTGTGCCTGACGCATGTCATCGACTTTTTGGGTCTAAGGCAAGCCGGTTTCCTCACGATGTTTTCCTTCACCGTTCGAGCGAGTGTTAAATGAGCACATAGAAAGAGAACTTAAGACCTCAGGGATGAAAGTCGCACGTTGAAGCCACTAAGGCCAACACTGCTCTCATTTAAGAGAAAGCAATTAAAAATCCTAATAACGACCCACCATCAATCCTACCCGACATTTAAAGCCTTCAGTTGATCAGTCTATATCTTTTTCTGCCGAGTCCTGTCGTGCTCTTTCATTAATAATAGTAATAGGAAGCCATAACGCATTTTTCACATCTTTGTGCGAAGTCGAAGTATTAACAAATATTACTATCGGAATTGTTTTTTACTATACATTTATTTAAGCGATTTTGTAGCCCAATCTACAACTGTCAGACCAGATTTAGAACAAATCCCACCGGAATTGGAGCTTGACCTAGTCGCAGGAGGTATTTACTGTCCAATGTGTTACCCAACTTGTTCAAAGACCACTTATAATTACGACTACACCAACGTTCATATCTTTCCGGACCACGTCAACCCAACACCGGTTAAGGACAAGATAGACTGGCTGTAAGTGAAAGTACTATTACGTTCATATAATTTATTGATAGCGAATTACATTTACCGGTTTTTTGCATTAGCGACGTATCTCAAATGTCCGAAACGCATAGTTGTTGATAGGGCCATCGTTTTTGAAGGTTGCTTTATCGATTTTGGATTTAGGGCTCCCTATTTTTTGAAGCCACACCTTCATGTCGTCAACGGTTCCTTGGGGACCTTGAACTTGACCTACGACAGTCCCATGCGGAGTGTTCATGACCCATCCTTTCAAGCCAAGGTCAGAAGCTTTCTTTTGAGTATGTTTGCGGAAAAACACTCCCTGAACTTTACCAAATACTTCGAAATCGGATGTAATTAAACCTGATTTTTTAATACCGGCCATATTAATTAGCAAGCATTTCAAAATAATATATGGACATATTGTTTGACGCTGTCGTTCATGGTAACATATTTGCTCTTTGGGGTAACCATGATGAGCTATGCAACAAACGAGGTTGCTATGCATGTTTTTGTTGGATGTGTTAATTTTAATTACAAATTAGATGTAAACAGTATGCAGTAATGAACTTATACGGAAAATGCTTTGTGATTAACTAATAATATTTTTAATTCCCATAAATGCAGATTTTCTAAATTAATGTCTCGAAACCCTTTTCAGGCACGGTGCAAACTTTACAGGAACTTCCATTGTACATGTGAAATACGGGAGGGAGGTAGCTGATTGTTACGGGCAGAATGTTATTATGAAATGGTTTGATCTGATAAGTAAGTTATCTCGTTTAAATTAATACGAAAATATTTTTAACTTAAAATGCAAACTCATACGCGTTGCAGCAGCGTCGACATAATATTAAATAATAATAATAAACTTTAAACGAATGTCACGAATCGTGGCAAAAATGGACGCACTTAGGCCAAAAAGTGAGACAGCAATAATGAGGCTGAGAAATATTAAGGTATTTTCGATCGCAAAGCTATTGTTTCGGCCATATGACTGGGACACTAAATATTCATCGGACAAGATGGTTCACCGGTTAAGAATATGATTAACTGCGCTAAAAATAGTCACAAACTACTTTTTGTTAATACTTGAAAATCGTATGTTTTGCAGGCAATATTGGCTCGACATGCGGATTCATAACTGGTTTCAGTTTTGTATCTGTATTGGAATTTGTTTATTTCTATACGGTAAAACTCATGAGAGACTATGTAATTCGACGGCGACGTGAACGGCGCATTGCGAGCGGCGCTTCCACTCCAGCTCAATTTGATCATGACAGTCGATACAGACCGATATATTGGAACGAAATCACTGGTCCTAAAGGGTCCAGAGTGGAGAACCAATTTTAAAGGACGTAGAATTGATTCGTTAATGAATATCAGCTTACAATTACGACCATATAATAAAATATTTATTAAAGTTAGCAACGTGTTCAATACCATTCTTTGGAAACAACATGGTAACCATGGTAACAAATACGATACTACCTTTAATAGACGTTTTTAAGGTCGTTATCGTTTAAATGTTGTTTGATTGTTAAAAGAGTTCTTGAAAAAAAAGTTTCGAATAAAGTTGTATAATGATTAGTATTAGGAATGTTTAGTAATTCATGTATAATGTAATTATGTTCATTCTTTTGTAACGTAACACAAAATAGAATTCATAGTGTATACAGTATTGTATAGTTCACTTTTTATTTGTATGGACTAAACAATAAAACATATGTTGGTTCCCATATCATAGATAAAATCAACGACTAGGCAATTTAATGTTCATTATTTATAAATGGAAGTTAGAAATTGTAGTTTCAGACTTTTGGCTAGGTATAAAATAAAACTCTATAAATATTTTTATTTATTTGTTATGTTCCGTCTGTGGTTGTTCAAATGTTTTCAAGGAAAGGTAACAAATATTTTGCAATATGGTGGAATGGAATCAAAAGTTTGCCCGAGACTACATCAATACACGGTTTTAGATTTGTGGGTGATTCTAAAAGGCATTTTGTTGAAAGGTGTTTTATTTATCTTTTTATAAAATATTAATCAGTTAATGCACAAGTCTAGTAAAAACTGTATGTGACTATGCAGTGTTATTAATAATAATGTGTTAGTAACATATTGATGTGTTTTTAAATATGCAAACGGGCTTATCAGATATGAAGTGCATGAAATCATGATAGGCATAAAATGGCTGGCACCTTTATGATAAATTACCTTATCAATGTGTCTATAAATAAAGTATATTGAGTAAATGCATAAATATAAATAGCGCTACATATTTTCTACAAATCAGAACAAAACCATTTTGTACCCATTTTCTTTTAGATTTTTGTGGCTGATTTTCGTATGTGTATCGTGGTATTGTTCGTCTCTTCTAATAGCAGCGCAATACAATGCATTCATAAACAACCCTATTTCGTTCGTCGTAGAAACCACTTATACCAACTGGACAACTAAGTTTCCTTCTATAGCTGTCTGTGAGGCTGAAAATATGGCACGTATTGAAGAAGTCTCAGATCGGTTAGTAGCTTAGTGGTAGCCATTTATTAACATTATAATTTTTACCAATTCTTAAAAGGCCGGCAACGCACTCGCGAGCCCTCTGGCATTGAGAGTGTCCATGGGCGGCGGTATCACTTAACATCAGATGAGCCTCCTGCCCGTCTGCCTCTGTTTTATATAAAAAAAAAATCTTTAACCGTTTCCCGAACAATACAAGGTCACGAGTAAAAGAAATTCTCGCTTTAAAACTAAAAAAAAGTTATATAGCCTATCACGATAAATTTTAGGAACGGATGTAAAAAAAATATCATACCGGTATTTCCTGAGATGAGTGTGTACAATCAAACAAACTTTATAATATTAATTTAGATCTAGTAGCTATATATTTATAAATAGTAGTAGTAAGCTTTTAAATTTTAACTGAACCTACATCCAATCGGAAGCAAGAAATTTCGTTGACAAAATATTTTAGTAAAATTTATGACATCTTTATATTATAACGCAGAACCAATTGTGAACCACTTTACAAGTAGAAATTTTAGTTATTGTATTATTTACTATCAGCAGAGTTGGCTAGTGGCTTCAGCGTGCGACTCTCATCGCTGAGGTCGTAGGTTTGATCCCCGGCTGGAAATGGAAAGTCCATTGATGCACAGCCGGAAATCAAACCTTCAATCAAACCTTTTATGTGCGCATTTAACATTCACTCGAACGGTGAAGGAAAATATCGTGAGGCTGATGACCTACTTTACTATTAGATTAACCAATGATCATGAAAAATATACAGATATCTGACGCCCAGACCTAAAAAGGTTGTAGCGCCATTGATTTATTTATATTTCTTTACTATTAACTATCAACTCGCGTGTTTTAACACCGATCTTAGCTAAATAAAAAGTTGTTTTGTAGTCTATGGGGTAAAGATCACGATTTTAACATAGAAGAAGTATTAAAGGAATTGACATATTACAAGGGGGTGGCTTATTATACCACCGAATTTTGTAAAATTGAGAACCCGTTGCAAGAGTGCTTTCAACATAATATATCCCACTATGTCAACCAGGTATTTATAAGACTAATAATTTTTTATATTCTCACAAGTAACGAGTGTTCAGTGTTGGTAAAAATCCAGTCCAGTGGCACTACAACTCCATATTAGACTCGGATAAAGTGTGTTTTTTAAGCATTCTTTATTTACAGCAACCAGGTGAATAGTCTAGTTCAAATCTCGGCTAATGGATTTTTCTTTCTATGAGAGTAATCAGTTCTTATAGGAAGCGACAAGAGATTAACACCCAAAAAGTTACACAAAAGGCCTTGTGTAACTTGGTGCTGTAAATAAAGTTTCGCAGCGTAATGCTGGTCCTGTAGCTGCGGCGGTTATAAATTTACAAATAAATAAAACTTGAAAAGACTTCAATTGTTTTTAATAAGAGCTTAATATACTTTATTATTTCAAGGTCCGAGGCGACTGTAATTCTCTATTATCGTTTTGTACTTGGAATGGCCAACCCTTCGAGTGTTGTAAATATTTTAAACCAATGGACACAGAACTTGGGATCTGTTTCGGGATAAATTCCATTCAAGGAAGGTAAATGTTTTATTAACGTAATTATTTAATCATTATATTCATCGTTATTTGTCTGCTTGGAAGGCGCCATCTTTCGTCTTTCATTTTAAATTTTATGCCAACGTGTTACGCAACAATTAAGCACGTATTATTATTATTGTATGAGCATACTTTAATTGAACATTAGATAAAGTAAACCCAAATCCATTCTAAAGCAGGTTCTTTGAATTAATGAAGACAACTTTACTTAAATTGCTTAATAAAAATAACTGTTTCCATGGACGTAGTCCGCCATCTTAAAATTTGTCTCCTGAAAGATGTTGTTGATTTAAATTGAACTGAAAAGTTAACAACGAAGAGAACAAATAGTTACAAGTATGTATTTGAAAAAGTATTTAACGCTAATATCTATGCAAAATATTTTGTGCGTGACACGACTTTATCATTTAGCATTTAACTCATGGTAGAGCTCCAGAGACAGGCATACTGTGTGTATAGTATAATTTAATTGTATTGTTAACATACGAGTAGGTTAACGCTCGCTCATTCATACAAATTCGATTTTCGAATATGTATGTATATATTGGACAGTTACAATTTTGAGGGGATTATTTTAAAAACACTATTTTTTATTTTATATCTATACTATACTATTACACTTTATTACAATAATATATCTTTATATATCACTTGGTTGTTTCACTGTCCGCGTCTTGAAGTGAAGTACATTTTTCATAACAGAAAACAATAATTTTATATAAAATTTAAACAGACATCCAATATTCGAAATTTTTTCTTCACATGTGACATACACACATATACACATTAAAATTGCAACATTTGTCTTAAGCTACATTTTAAATTAATCACATTCTTTAGGGAAAGGCATCCGCCAAAATTGGAGCTCGTTAACAATCGAACGACTGGGCCAGGCACGATGACGTTCAACGTTCTTTTAGCGAGTAAAATTTTCGTATTGAACGAGGAAGAAGTACCATCAATCACCACTCCGGAATCTGACGCCATCAATGTTACGCCTGAAATGCATCACAGGTGATTGTTAAATATTTCTACTAATAACCTTCATTGACCATCATTGCTGGAGAATAAAATTCACTTTGAATACAACGGGGATTCACGGAAATCTAGACAATTCGTAGACGCTTTTGTTTAGTATAGTATAACTTTATTTATAGTATAGTATAAATAAAAGTTAAAATACACGCAACTTATTTATATGTAGAGGTAGGTTCATAATTATTGTAATAAATGTGTTTATTCATTTTTTTTAAAGTACATTTTGTGTAAGATTTGGAAACCCTTTTAAGTAAAAAATACCTGTGTCAGGGTTTCCAGCTCTTTCATTACAACCTTAATTATACATTCCTTAAAATATTTAATTTGTATATAATTTAGTTACATCTTTTTATTTTATTTATTTTTGTTATTGATTTTTAACTGTTATCAACACGCTTGGGTGCATAAGTGAGTGAGTCAGTGAGTGAATGAATAAAGTCTGTAACTACATAGGCCTCAGAAGAAGCTCTAACTCTGCGTAGGGTAAGTTCATGTGCCAGTTCTTTAGTCGTAGTTTTAGATTGTAGACGGTGATTTTGAGATTGTATTTAACTAAAACTGATTTATGAACTTAAACTAATTGGAGGAAGCATATGCTGTGAAATCTAATCTTTATTAAATAGCTTAAGGAACCGTAAAATCTTAGAATTGGACTGTCTTATCGACAGTTAATCTTACAGACCTAATTAAAACCAGGGAAGATATATACCTAACCATAGGAACTTTTCTGCAATATAGCATTATATCTATATTATTTCAAATTGATATTTTTTTAATTTGATAACATCGGATTTTATAAAGAATATTAAAACAAATAAATACATCAACATTCGATATTTTCTTTAAGGCGTTTAATATCAATAAAGGACATACAAAACGATGCTGGAGCCAGGTCAATATCTCCAGTGAAACGCAAATGTCGGTACACAGATGAAAATAATATAGATGTGTACCCGTATTATTCATATACGGCATGCACAGTTCAATGTAGGAAGGATGCGCAACTGCGAATATGCAATTGCACCAACTTTTACATGCCTAACACTGAGGAAGACTTAAAATGCAATATGACTGGGGTGATTTGTCTTAATAATAACTTGGAGACATTATCGGTAAGTTGTCCAATTAAACGCCTTATCTTTTAAGCACCATTGTATGTTTTCTGTCGAAGTTTTTAATATTGACTAAATGGCATTTATTTACCTAATTCATTAGCGTAAAATATCACCATAGACGTATATAGAGGGAAGGACGGGTTTACGTAAATACGGATATACACGTCAAGTCTGTTCCATAGCTGTAAATGTGTCACCGGAATATAACAATATTTCGTAGGATTCTAAACGAAAGATAAATTGTATTTACACCCAAATTTTCGTAGAAACTTGCCGATCTTGTTATATTCCGGTGACATAATAACACCTTTGACAATGAACATCGTAAAGCGGTAGTATATTTTGTCTTTATCACCCTCGTTCTAAATAAACGTAACAGATGATACTTTTAATAATTAAGTTTATTCTACATTTATGAAAACTAAAAATGTATCATTTTAAGTTTAATTACTGTTATAGCTAACCTTAAGTATAAATTAAATTTAGTTAAGAAGAAGTTGTCTCAAACTGTAAATATTTATAAAATTGTTATCTCAATAGGTGCTCAAAGCGCGTTGGTCGTCAAGAACAGGTTTATTCTGCGACTGTCTACCATCATGTACTGAGGCGGAAATATTTACAGTGAAAGATTTCAAGTCAGTTACAAATAACGATTACGCCTCAGTAGCAATAGAGCTTGCCTTTCTTCCCACAGAGAGATATAGGAGGAACGTTGTGCGTGGTGCTTTAGACTTAGTTGGTAATTGAATAAATTTCTTAGATATTTGCGCTACGATCAGAGCATTAAATTATTATTATTAGATTAGATCGATAAGTAATAAGTTATATAGGATATTTCAATTCAGTTATAAAAGATGATCAGAATTGATGATCTTTTATAACAATTATGGGGTTAAGCCAGGTTAACATGCCGATTTCCGATACGATATAGTAAAAGAATTGGAATAGTTCGCTAGTACAATTTATATAATGCTCTCTATACTCGTAACTCGAGGGTAAAATATACAAAGAACATTCTGTTTTAGTCTCTACAGGTGGCACGGGTGGCTTATTTCTTGGCGCGACTATACTTAGCTTCGTCGAGTTGATCTACATTATACTAATACGTCCCTTCTGCAATATTTACTCACAACGATACAAGGACCCTTGGCATGAAAAATATGGTCGAAAACTAGAAGACAACAAGTTTATGCAACTTCGCTTGAAGCGCGAGTCTCTAAAATGATAAACATTTACTTAAAAATATGTGTTTAGATCTTATCTAGAACTACTCCATATATAATATCTGTCAAGTAAATCGTACGTATATTAGCTTTTTATAAATAAATAAATGCACATATGCGTAGTATTTATTTCAAAATCTGCTCAAAATGTATTGTAGTGATGATTTATGTACATAGACACACAAATAACGTAAACAGTCGTTATTCCTATTTATTTAATTTAAGATATATTCGCAAACAATTTCTTCAAATAAATCCAAAACTTTAATTCGATACTCGACGTTTTCATCACACATTTTCCTAATAAAAGTAGCTTTATCCTGCGATAGTATATTATTAAAATGGTCTGAATCGGTAAAGATCTTTGTAGCTAAATCGTCTTTCATCCAAAATTGTGGCACAAGACATGCGGTAGCTACCAGCCCCCAAAGACGAAAGTCTTTTGCTGAGTCTTGAAGATTTTTGAACGAAATAACATCATTTATTTCAATACAGTTCTGTTTGAGGATGAACTGAAGTGTACTATGGTAATATTTTAAACATGTATTAAATTTCTCTTCTCGGTAGGAAGCCTCTAAGTTACAGAATAGCAGAAGTACAACATCACCTGCAGGTGGGTGGTACTTTGCTGCTTGAAAGTCTACTAATAAGCAATCATCAGGTTCGTTTCCTTTATAGTGAAACATCAAGTTATTATTCCATAAATCCCGATGACAGATAACATTCCTGTATTTAGACGATTCGTCTGTCAAATCTAGGGCTGCTTTCCATACATTCCGCCATTTTCTATCACACTTATCAATTATATCTTTGGTTTTAGCGTATTTTGAATGGCTTTTTACGACTTCCAAAGCACCAATCATACATTGAGTAAACCATGAGGCTGATATTTTATAACCGCCCTTGTCGAAATAATCTTTGTAATCTTCACAAATCCTGTAGGGACGATTCAATTCAACAGACTTTTGTTCTTCATAAATGATTGAAGAGGCATGAAATCTGGCCAAAGTTCTTAATGCTTGAAAAATATGAGCATCGTCAAAAGTTTTGAGTTTATAGTGCATTCTGTATCCCAGGGAATTTAAGTCTTCAAAGACCATAGCGTCTTTTAAAGCCACAATAAGTTTTGGACTCCACGCTTTTATGCCTGAAAGTACAAATTAACAAAAGTAAAGCAACGCTTTGAAATGTGAATATATATTTAGATTTTGATATCTGTTCGTCTTTACATGAAACACATTGGAAGGTGATTTATCATTACATACCTGGTATACGAAGCATCTCTATAATAATTGTGTAAAACTTGGATTCTTTTTCATACAGTTTAAGCTCTTGAACCATTTCCGCTTTTGCTTTATTACTCTTGGATATAGACTTGATAAAACAATTTAGTACCCGGTTCTCGTTAGCACCGAAAGATACATTTACGTTCAACCTTAAATAGTCACATAAAAATCCTAGCATATTTTGACTCGCAAAATCTATAGAATAGTTTTGGAACACCGCATTTTCTTTAAAATACTTTTTTATTACTTTTGCAATTTCTTTTTCTGATATATAATTAGCAGCTGTAATACTATTATGCGTTTCTGACATCTTGGCTTAATACACAAGTGTTTCACTTCCTACAATGTAATTAATAACTATATAAACCTACTTAAAACTAATGGTTTTATCAGTTAAAGTTAATTACATAATTTAACTTATATTTAATGTTGAACTAACATAGATACTGAATTCAAATATGTCTTATTTATCTTATCATTATTATTTATAACTGTTTAAAGACGGTAAAACAAATCTTTCTACTATATCATCAAAGAGCTCTAAAATGGTTTCGCGATATTGTTCATCGGATTCCAATGATTCTATGAAACAATGGCTCCTAGATATCGCGTCAAATTCCTCATTACCACTTCGGCAATATTTGTCTTTAATGTACTCTGGCATATTTGCTATGGGCAATACCAATGCCGCTTGTGTGATTCCAAACACAACACTATCTTCATACGCCTTCGATAATGTTTTTTTATCAAAACAATCCAGTATATTAACCCCAGCATCGTTCAATATATCGCTGAGACACATATAATAGATGTCTATCATTTTATTAGTGAAGACACTACGAAATTCCTTTGTTGTATTCAAAAACAACAGTGTTGCTAGATCATGGGTTGGAATTGTATATAACGCTGTTTGAAAATCCACTAACAGTGCGTGTGTTGAACCATCCTCCATTTCTTTAAAGAAGACATTATTGGACCAAACGTCTCTATGAACAACAACGTTTCTGTGTTTGCGGCTTGGATGCATAGATTTCGTCGCTCGGTTGAATAAGTCGTTTACAACATTTGCAACAGATTGAAAGTTTGGTTTATCTTTATATGCAGAATAAGTTCTTAGGATGTCTATAACACCCTTGCAGCCTGCGTCTCGCCATGGCTGTGCTTTAAGGGGCTCAAACAAATATTCCTTATAATCCTCCCATATGTAATAAGGTCTTTTTAATTGTTGTGTTTTGTTGTATTCGTATATAAGGGAATCAGCGTGAAATTTTGCTACAGCTTTAACGGTCGCGACTACTTCTTCGTACGAGAAGGGTTTGCGACTGTCGGATAAAGTATAGCCAATTTTAGTGACGTCTTCAAATACAAATACTTCGTCTTTTAGGTAAATAACTTCTGGCCGCCATTTACTGCAACCTACAACGTAAAAAGTATCAAACGGTTATTTAGATTAATAGAACCAGTCTAATACAATAATATTGGCAACGGAGACAGTTCTTTCTCCATTCACATAGTTATTTATTTAACTTAAGAATTATTGTAATGTCGATTTTTTTAACAAGGTGGCATTTTTTTTTGCGATAGGAACCCTACTGTCTGCCTCTTAAGCTACTAAGCTAAGCCGTTTATTTCAATTTGCTAAACATTGTTGATTAAAGCACGTTATAAATAAATATATAAAATTTATATAAAGTACTCACCTTTACGTTTAATAAACTGAGTAAACAAGGAACTCAATAGTACATACTCCTTCCTAAAGAAGCCAGTTTTTCTCAAATACTCCGCTTTATATTCGTCAAATCTCGGTACACACTTCACGAACAAGACTTTTTCATATGAATTATCTTTAAGAAATAAACGTAAATGCTCTCCCAAATATCCAACTAATTCTTCAGAATAATTTTGTATCTCATATTGTAAAGTATCATAATTTTTAAAACCACATTTCTCCGCGATAATTGTCACTTCGTCTTTGCTGAATAGAGACATTGTGTTAAATGATATATTATCTTTTACTGCTATATTTAACTTTGATTACTCCAAGCATGAGTATTCAAGTATAAGATGTACACAATTCCTTTTTATCACAAATTAACAAATAAGTAAGCCGCGCAGTTATCTTTAGTTCAAGTAAGATATTTTTTGTTTATATTTATCTAAAACCAAGTATGTATATCTATTTTGCAAGAAAGAGAGCAATTGTTATAGTCTGTCTCTGTTACGCTAAATGTCAAATATGTATATAAACAAATATAGATTTTTAAAATATTTATTGCATCACAAACTAAAAACTTCCATTGTCGTTTCAGAGTCCAAAAGATTTTGGTCTAAAATCTTCTTTAATTTTTTATTTTTAATGGAATCATAGTCCGCTTTGCACAGCTGTTCAGGCTTTGGAAGCTGAACTTTAGGTGCTTCTTCATCATCACTAGAGTCCACCTCCATGGGTACCTCCGTTGGTTCCACTTCTTCAGTTTCCGTATACCCTGATATAAGTTGGAGGAAGGAAGTGCTCAGCATTCGCACTGGTGGAATCATGTGGGGTGCGGCCGATAGGAACTGAACGAGAAAAAACATTAATAAATAAAACATTTAAAAAATTACATGTGGAATCATTCAGTCTGAACCTCTGTTCTCGTAATAAAGATTAATTGTTATAAAATAAAATATATTTAAAAATATATATATATTCGGTGGTTTACCTGAGAGACAGCACTACTAGCCAGACTTTCCACATTAAGCTGCTGTATTTCTTCAGCTCTAGTTGAGGTGACTTCAGACACTTGTTGTTCAGCGAGTAGTTGGCCGAATTTTGACTTCGGCACATTTCTATGTGATATCACTTCTAGTTGGGATTCTGTTGATTTTTCTGGTTCCAAGCAATATATTTCCTGAAAGTTTGAATGTTAAATTGACTAGTTTTTCAGAACTCAAAATCTTTACCAACGTACAGCACAGCTTTACCAACTGATCTACAGATAGCGAAGTCGAAAATTAACTAATAATTAATATAAAAACTACTTAATGCATATTTTCAAATGCTGTAAGCACACCTCACCACAAATCCTTACTTTAAAAATCGTTCAGTATTTACGTTGTATATTAAACGAGAATTTGACATTTCCTCTATTAGGTATAAGTGCATCTTCACAACTCCGCTTGGAATTTTATACAGTACCAACTATATAGCAGTACAGTCATGTACTGTATATAAGCCAAGTCGAGTTAAGTCTGACAGCTACTTCCAAAATGGATTAACAATTTGAGAATGAAACTTACACTCTTTGTAGTGGGGCATAAAGAGGGGAGATTTTTGTTTGGTATTGGACGAACTAAAGGACCGAATTTGACCCCGTTTTATACACACATTTTATAAAGAAATCTTTAAATATGAACTAATCACAAAAGTTAACTTAAGTATTACGTAACTAATTTTGGGGGGGCTCTTGTAAAACGTTACGATGCGGGGCGGAGACTGAATTACGTGTTATTGTTAATATTATTTTCCACTTTCCAGTACTGTACACCACATAATGGTAAGTTTTAGGTATAAAGGGTCACTGGGGTTGGTCATGACATGTTTTACTATTGGATACAGAAAACGTTACGGCACGTTTCATGGGGGGGGGGGGGTCAAGAATCTCCAATGCGTGACGTAATACTTGAACGCTCCCTTACCGAATAATTCCTCATAAAGTAGATCTTCGCATCGTCTTCTGTAGTCTTCCCGAAGGTGCAGTGAGTGATTACACCAGTACTAGGTTCGACAACCCGCTTTCGCGATAAAATCGGAGAGGAGTTGTGTGGAGTGAATACGTGTACTGAAAAAAATAAAATAATGTTGACAGTAGGTCTAGTAGTCGCTACCGCTATTAAATACGTTATTCATATTGCATATAACTTCACAATTTATATAATTTCATAGAAAAAAAAACTTTTAAAATAAAATTGACGAATTTGTTGAAGCATTGGTAAATAGTTTTTAGTAATAACATTAAAAAAAACCATTATTTAAACTTACCATCATTATCTCGAGTGACAACTACCATTCTATTGGAAAAAGGATCAGCAGCGAGACAGACTGGATTATTTCGTACGATATAAGTTACTGTGAGCGATAGCAAACTCCATACAGCTAAGCACTCCTCTGTCGTACATACTAACTGCAAAAAAAATATTTTCACAGGTAAACAATAGCAAAAATATAATCGCTCCCTAGTGATGCTTCATTGAAAAAATCTAAGTTTAACGCCAAGGGTCAGATTTTAATTCATATCTCAAGAGACAATGTTGCCTTGACCGCTGTCAAATGTCAAACTTCAAAAAATAGCGTGTCAGCTCTTGAAACTAGATTTAAGTTTGATTGACGTTTTAGAATTAGTATGACCAGCATGTCAAACACGTGTTCGACTTGACATACAATTTTAGTTCGTGTAAGTTTCAAATCTGCACGAACGCCATACGGCTTCGGATCCGTCCCGTCGAAACACGACCGTTACCTCTTAAAATACACTTTAATACTGTAATAAAGAAATCATTGGGGGTACAGCCTTTTTAGGTCTGGGCCTCAGATTTCTGTATCTGTTTCATGATAATTTGTTAATCTAATAGGCAAGTAGATGATCGGCCGCCTGTGCCTGACGCACGCCGTCGGCTTTTTGGGTCTAGGGCAAGCCGGTTTCCTCACGATGTTTTCCTTCACCGTTCGAAAGAATGTTAAATGCGTACTTAAAAAGAAAGTCCATTGATGCAGCCGGGTATCAAAAATATGACTTCAGGGATGAGAATCGCACGCTGGAGCCACTAGGCCAACACTGCCCTTAGTGTAACAAGGCCATTAAAATCCGCGAATTAAAAGAAACCTAAAGCCTTAAGCTAGAAATATGCTAAAATAATACCGACAGTTTTTAAAGAAATCTTATAAACTTTATTATTTGCACTATTTATATACTACTTTTCGATAATTACTTTTTAAAGTGATGGACTATGGACTGGATACAATACATAAAATTGACACAAAGGTATATTTATGAAATCTTGACCAAAAATGAGAGATAACTTACATAATGCGCGGCATCGTGGTTCCCAAAATGTACATGAACCCCTTTAGGCCTTAATGCAACGTGAGACAAGGTCGTCCTCAAATTACATAAATGTGAATCCCAAAGAGTCAATTTTGGCCCAAACCACGCTGCTATCAATGATCCATCCTGAGAAATGGCAACCCCTCCCATCGCTAAATCACTTTTCGATATTGTCTTGTCAGTTATCTGTTCATCTAATACAGTTGTTGCCTTGTGAACATTTAATACTTTTCTGATTTCATCCTTGCCAAACAAGTCCATCGTCAAATAAGGCCTCTCCCCTTGAGAGACTAAGCCCAATATGTTGCTATGTTTGTATTCATTTAGCACTGGAATCGATTGATAATAAGAAACACCAGAGGAGTAGTAACAGGCAGTGAGACAGGACCACTGCTTTTTCTTATTTATAACACTGACTTTCCAAATTCGAAATTTCTGATCGTTGCCGGATGTGACACAAAAGTCACCGTTATTACTTAAGGCGATAGATACAACATCACATCCACCATGAGAAAGATTAACACAGGTGTTTAGTATGAAGGGACACGCATTGTTTTTGCAAGCGGACCAAAATTTTAGCTTTTCTTCTGGGTAATTGGTGCCATCATTTCGGTATTCTGAGGTGACAAGCCATTGACCATTTGCGCTAACCGCGGCAGTCGTTACTTCTGTCTCTATTGGTGTTATGTTATATCTTTCAGCTGGGATGCTATTAGTTTCAGTTATATCAATCTGTAAAGTAATCAGAAATATATATAATTAAGCCTTTTTTAACTAAAAGTTGAAACTTCAATGTAGAATTAGAAAAAAAAACTCAAAGTCAACAATCGACAATTAAGATATAAATCTGTAAGTAATCTTATTAGAAAGAGAAAAATATATATGTATATTTATTATTGAAATTTAGTGACAGATCTTAATTGTCGACTGTTGACTTTAGTTATAAAGGTATTGGTTCCAACTAGGTAAGAACATGTGATATGGATAACCAGCCTACCATTACACAGCAAAGTCATATTGAGTGGTAACAAAAAGTACATACATATATGTGTAGGCAAACAAATTTAACGTTTTAAGTAAGAAAAGAAAAACAAACAAAACAGTCAACTAGTTGTGTGTGTGATAGAGAGAAAGGGTATGTACGCGTGTGTGTGTGGGTGTTAGGAGAGTGTGTCTGGGTATGTATCAAGCACACGCCTGAGACCATATGTATTTTGGTTTATTTTAATACTTCTTTCAATTATTTTAATACATCTAGCAGATTTTCGGTTTGGTCATAGTTCAAAGTAAGTAAAAATTTATGAACTAATTGCTTTATACATTTTTAGTTTCAGGATATATATTCAGAGTTGTTAAGTTTGTTATACAAGTAACAGCACCGAAAAGAGAACGATCGCTGAGAAAAATTAGAAAAAGATGGGGTTGTACAGACGCTATATTTGCGACGTTTGTCCAACATAGTGATATCGAAGAATAACAGCGTATGTTGCTTAAAAACAGTGTATAAGATAAAGAGTTTAGAGAGAAAAAAAGTTCCGGAGTACGGAAACGAAAGGAAAGAGACAATTAAGTTTTAAGAACTGCTCGTTGGGCTCACTCTAGTTTCATGAGTGAGGTTTTATATGTGCCTCCCCAGACCACTACACAATAAATTAGCAATGATTGGCAAAGCGACTCGTACACCATTCTAATTGTAGTGGAGTCAGCAACCCCAAGCAGGCTCCTATACATACATTAGTTTCCGCAACCGTCCCGAAAGCAATTCAATATGACCATTAAAGCTAATATTGTGATCTATAAGTACGCCGATGTACATTATTGTGTTAACATTTTGCAGTTGCACGAACCATTCAAGCGTCGTGGACGGGGGCAGCAGATGTATTATTTATATTTTCAATTCTTAATTTTCACTTACATTATACAAAACTTTATCTGTAGCAGTTGAATATAATTGGAGAAACCCTGTACGTCCTGGTATTATGAGAGAATCCAGCGGTTTCATGTACACAAGTTTGGAGCCAAGTGAGCGGGTTACTGATGATATACCACCACATTCCAGTATTGTATTACTCACATACATTTGCTGGTTTGCAAGCACAATAGCTGCAAGTAATAATAGACACATTGAACATTTTTGTAAAAGAATGCAAAATGTTGGACACACTCTGTTTAGAAAGAAATGAAGAAATTTACATCTTGTAACTGTGTCACTTACATAGCATACTAGTTAACATATATGGCACATAACCCCCGAAATCATAATTTTTAATATACCCTTTAAACAAGAACAAGGATAAATAAAATATGTTTTTTACAGATATTACCATTTATTTAGCAACAGTTCTATTGATATTAATCAAAAGTAATAAAATATAAACACTTACAATTATTAGACAGGGACACTGCAATATGACTATTACTTGTCGCTATAAATCTAACAAGGCCTGGTAAGCGAGGTATAAATTTCTTCTCATCAACTTTCTGCGCTAGGTCACTAAAGGACCACTTGACTAATACCTTTTCCATTCCTCCAGTAATAAGATAGTTACCTAAAAAAAGCTTGCATAATTATTGTTCATGAAGTTATGGGTTTGGATTAGATTGAATATAGCAGAGGTGAGTATATATACTGAGCACGGTCAATAATATACTAAAAATGCAAGATTGCTCATTTGTCACAAAAATAACATGAAATAGAGAAAATATTTTATAAAACAAGAATTTTATACAATATACATTAATAAATATCTGGTGGATCACAATTTATAATAACATCTAACATTGTCATATAATAGATACTGTGAAGGTTATTCTAACAAAAATGTAATTCCTTTATCTTGTCCTGAAATTCATGGAAGAATGGATACCAAATTTGTGCAAACATATGAATTCTCAGAATATTCTTTGAAACCTCTTTATGACTACTAAATAGTGGTCAAATTCTATAAAAAATTATATACCTATTGAAGTAAAAGAAACAGCTAATAGAGGTAATGAATGCCAATGTAGGGTTTCTTGTGCTGTTCTGTTAGGGTCAAACAAGTTTCCTCTCAAGACCATCACTCTTCCCAAAGCATCAGTATATGCCACCATACCATGTTGGTTAGCTGCTACAGATAGTACTCTAAATCTAGTCTGCTTTCTGAAATTTTAATAAGCATTATAATTGTAATTATAAACAATAAAGATATATTTTATAATACTTTAAAAACAAGTTTCTACCTGTCTGTAGAAACTAAAACAGGTAGAAACCTATTTTCTATACTAAGTGTTTGATATACAAAAAGTACCAACAATATTTATCATTTTATATCATACTGTAAGGACTGAAATCCAATCCATACAAATTATGTATTCCACAACTACAAACCACTTAGATTTCTGATTAATCCAAAAATTGTTTTAGGCTCAAAGGCAAAGGTCTATCACATACTTATCTATGGGATTATGTAAGTTCAATAAAATACTCTTAACAGAAACTTACTGTATGTATACTTCTGGTTGTACAAAGTTTTGAAAATAAACTTTGCATTGTCCATTAGCAATTGCTGCAAATTTCTCTTCCCTTATAGAACCAATTGCAACTGAAATTATATCATTATGCGGAATCACCAAGCCAGAATAGTTTGTCACCAAATCTCCTCTTCTTAGAGAATATGATCCAAGGTTAAAAATCTTTCTTGAAGGATTCCCAGATATGACAAAGCATTCATTTTCATCTATAAGGTTGAAGGAGTAAATTATGTTTGCGTGTTCTGGAAGGTTCAATTGCTAAAAAAAAACAAATAGATCTCTTAACCAATTTTCAGGGTTAGTCTGAACTGCATAATATACTTTCATATAAAAATAGTACAATAATGAACCAAAGTATAAGATACTTAACATAAACAAATAAAACAAAATAAAATGTTTCTGCTTATCCAAAATTTAATTTAATAGTTATTATAAGACTCACAACTTCTCTGAGAACTGCTCCATTTTCCCAAGTCCATGTTGTTACAAGCCCCAGGTCTGAACACCCATATAAATTGTAGTCCTGTTTTTTTGGAAATTCTATGCCCACAAGTGCATTCACTGGAGTTTCAGTTTCTAAAGAACGTGTGCAATCCCCCGTTTTCACATTATAAACACGTAAAACATTTTCAACGATAACCACCAGAGACCTTTATAAAGAAAGATAATAGTAAAATATCTCAAAGTTATTGTCTGTTTTCATATAAGGAAGGAATACATACTCTTCGTTTGGCGAGAAAATGGGACGGTGTTCGATTAAACTTCTACCAGCTTTTCTCTTGAAAATATAGTTTTTTTGATTAGTATTTATTTTAACAACCATTTTAAAAACTGCAGAAGTATTATATTTGCATACAATTATACATATTATTTCCCAATTCAAAGTTTACCACATGAGGTAACCTAAAATAATTATAAACATTTAATTTCTTAAAACTTGAAATATTATGTATGTATACGTCATTTACGTGATTTATAAACGTCAATATGTAAACTGTCATTCTTGATACAAACTTCATTTACTTGACAATGACATACCGCATCGTTCCCTCATGTTTCTAGTTTCAAAATAAGGATCCACATGTTATTTTCTCAGCTCAAATCATCATAAAACAGTTTAATATTAGATAACTTAAATCACATCTTCAGTACTTGGCGGAGGTTTAATCCATTTTGTGAGAAGATTTATATTTGTACCACGTAAATAAGAATAATAATGGACGGGGATGCAGATGCCGCTCAAATTCAAGTTCGATTCGTCACAAAACAAGAACAGTGAGTTTCGTTTTTTAACTAACTAAAACTTAACTTATAATAATATATAATTGTAAATATTTGAATTTACAGATATGCGATTCCAGACAGTCCATTGGCTGTTCAAAGCAATATCCAGACAGCAGAATTAAGCACACTTGTTAATGGCTTACTAAGAGAATCTATTCAATCTCATAAAAAGAATATTGATTTTGATTTTCTCATTTATGGGGAACTTTTACGTACCACTGTAGCTGAGCATTTGCAAGAGAAGGGTGTATCTACAGAAGATACATTGGAAATTGAATATATTGAACGATTTCCCGCTCCAAGCCCTCAAGACTGCTTGATGCACGATGATTGGGTGGCAGCTGTTGATACTCATGGGAGTTGGTATGTCATTATTAGTGCAGTAAACATTAAACAGTAAACATGTAATACAGAATTGACTACTAAATTTACTCACAAAATAACTGCTTCTATAGTTCAGTTGGGAAATGTTCCATTGCATGTTTTGTTTGTTTTTGAATAGGTTTATTTTAATAGTATTTGTTATATCATCCAATAATACATCAATGGTAATATTTTTGTTCTGAGTTAAGTTTTTGGATATTCAGGATCTTATCAGGGTGCTATGACAATAGTGTTCACATCTGGACTACTAAAGGACAACACAAACTAGCAATACCGGGTCACACTTCCCCTGTTAAAGCAGTTGCTTGGGTTGCTTTTAATGGTGATCAAGCAATTTTTGTAAGGTATTTAATTTATAATAATTGTATTTCAAGTTTTGTGGCTCAACTGTAGCTTAATATAATTAAGAGACATTTATTTTTATATATTTTAATATTGAGATGAGGTTTAATTGAATATATAATAGGTAAAATGGTGCAATTAGACTTATTTATTTTTTATTTTTTATGTACAGTAAATCCAGTTTATTTATAAGAGTATTCATTCTGTGTTATAATTGTCTTGCAAAAAATTTTCAGTGGTTCTCATGACCAGTCAGCAATTTTGTGGTCATGGAATGTTTCTGGAAACTCTGTGGACAGTGTGGTGACATGTCGGAGTCATGAGAAGGGAATTGAGTGTATAGCTGTATCCGCAGATGGTAAACAATTTGCAACTGGGGGCTGGGATAATAATATTTGTTTATGGAGTGCAAGTAAGTATTATTATAGTTTGTAATTGTTTTTAATGATGGGAAGTTCTTAATACATATATAGATGACTATTATTAAACTTTATACAATCTTAATCATGGGCCTCGTATATTCTAATCCAGTGTGTTTTCCAAAAAATTTGGTAGCCTATTCTTAAATTTTCCTCACAAAGTCCTGTTAGCTTACAATATACATATTTTGTGGTTACTGTTTACTTGTCTATGCATAAAGGTTAGAATTGGTTATTTGTTGTGTTTTAAAATGAAAAACATTTATTGTATAGATTAAAATATTAAAACTGGTATATTTCTCAGATAGTTGACAAAATTCTGTTTATAGGTTTAGCAGAAGAAGATAATGTGCCAGCTAAAAAGAAGAGTAAACCGGAACAAGGAAAATCAAGGGTAAGTTGTTACTTTATTCACATATCAAGATCAGCTTGAAAAGAGCTTTTATTAGACAATTTATATATGACATTAGATGAAACACAAATTATAGTTATTATAGCAAACATGAAAAGCTAATAAGATTTAGATTAAGAGAATGTGAATGTATTGCATCCTAGCATTAAAAGCGACATCTAACATTAGTTATAGATTGACAAAGTATTAGATGTTGTCATAAACAAACATACTATTTTTCTTACATATGTTTTACTGTGGCATTTATTAGCTTTTTTTATTGTGTCTCAATTAGGAAGCCTTGACTACTCTTAAAGGACACAAGGAAGCTGTCTCCAGTGTGCAGTGGATGGACTATAACACTGTTCTATCTGGGAGCTGGGATCATTTGATTAAGATTTGGGACTGTGAACTCGGTGCTATCAAACAAGACATTGCTGGTAAAACATTATCTTTGATTTTAACTATTAAAAGTAAGTTGTTGTTTTTGCCCTGGGAAATAGTCATTGTACTGTTAATATTAACTTATTTTGCTGAACGTAATGATTAATAAACACATACAATTATTATAATTTATTTGAATAACAAGTGAACGAAATGTTTTCCCGAAAATCAATACAAAATAATTTCATTAAAAATACTAGCGGCCTTGGTAGATATACATTCGCCTTATTATAAATATACATACAAATTTGGTTTTTAGCAAATAACTGATGAACGCACTAATACTGTTGCCGGATCTTAGACCATTGCAATCCTTATATTTAAATAAAATATATATTTTCAGGTAGCAAAGCTTTCTTCGACGCCGCGTGGTCGCCTCTAAGTAACAGCATTATTACGGCATCCGCAGATAGACACATACGTCTTTTTGATCCGAGATCTACAGGTACTAATATTTAATATTTAAAGTTATTGTGAATTATAATTTATTATGAACACAGAAAATAACATTCTTAGGATCGAGTTTTGTATATGAATTTTTTTATTTAAAAAAATAAACAGTGGAGCGGGTTTTTTTATATGCAAGTCGGTTATCGGCCTGTGTTTGAAGCAAGTCGTCGACTTGTTCGGTTTTAGGGATACCGCTTTCCTTAGGATATTTATACACCATACGTTAGTGTTTAATACGAACATTGACAGAAAGTCTATTGGTGCACAATTGGGGTTCGAACCTATGACCTCAGGAACGAGAGTTACACGGTAAAATATTAAGTTAACTAAAACTAAAAAGTTATGTGACTGAAGTTTCGTTAGAATAATTGTTTCGCTAATGTTATTACGTATAAATGATGCGCAGGATTGTTAATTTTAATTAATTTGTATATTTTTAGGTATAGTTAATATAATGTTAGCTAAATGAAATTGTATCGTATTTCTATTGTTCCAATTTAGACAGCCTTGTAAAGACAACATTCACGTCCCACACGGGTTGGGTGCAATCTGTTCGTTGGTCAACAACACAGGACACGTTATTCCTCTCGGCAGGTTATGACAATCAAGTCAAGTTGTGGGATACCAGGAGGTAAGTGTGGGCTATGGGGCATTCAATTAACTAGACTAGATTAGATCGTTTTTGGAAAATTAATACTATTAATTACAGTTGAGTTAATTAAGTTATTGCCTTAGTTAGCAAACGAGTTAAACTTATAAATAGTGTATTTAACTTAAAGATTTATTAAATACGAAGAATTTAACGATCTTTATTGAAACCTGAACCTTAAACTCGGTTTGACTTAAAGTTTACGTCAGTAACAGTCAGTCGCATAAATTATTGATACTTCCGAAAAGTCAATTTTAGTTTTATTGTCGTTGAGTTACTATGGACGGGATACGGAATATAGTCAAAGTCAAATATCATTTATTCATATAGCTGACACAATGTACACTTGAATGTACATGAACGTCAAAAAACAAATATATATGAAATGCTTCTAATTTTACATTTACTGCCAGTTCTCAAATTAGGGGCGTAGAACGGAAGAGAAGAACTAGCGATAAAGTCTGCGCCACTCTTTTTAATCGCTAAGTATTTTTTGTATTACACAACGTTTGGAAGGAGCTGCAACCATTACACCGTGTTCCACATGACATCTTAAGTAATTAATAGTAATAAAATAAGTTAAAAAACAAAGATTTGTCTCAGATTGTCAAAGATCCTCTATAAGTAGGAGGCATGGTGATATGGAGCACGCACTTACATTCTCGTGGGAATAAATCTAAATTATTAAGTCAGTATTCAGCTTCCAATAGCGATACCGACGTCTTTGTACCCAATTTCACTCACTTCCATAGTGTCGATGCAACCGTGGATAAGGCGTTACAAAAACTCATGTCTGGATCTTATTATTTGTACAAACCAGGGCTCACTATTTTTTTTGTTTTCAGTCCCAAAACGCCGCTCTACGACCTCACAGGTCACGAAGATAAAGTGCTGTGTTGTAATTGGTCGAATCCCTCGCTCCTTATCAGTGGCTCGTGTGATAATACGCTGAGGATATTTAAAGCGAAACATGCGTTGAGCTAAATTCGTGATGGACAAAGACATCTTTTATTTGTGTACAAATTGAAGGGATGTCATTCTTTGTAGCGAATATGTAAAATGAATAACGCATTAATTATTTAACCTGTATAAGGAATTGTATGTTTGATTTATTTCGTCAGTGGTGCATTTATGTATCAGAAAATGATTTAAAAGTCTGTTTTTAAATTTGCAACCATATCTCATGTTTTAAAGGAAAATTTGTTACAGTGTTTTTTGTCTAAAAAGTGCATCAGTTAACGAATGTGAAATTTGCGTTATGTTTTAAGATGTATAAAAACCTTTAGTGGTAATAAATATTCTGTTAGAAGTTGTTGTTCTTTTATCTTCATTATCCCTAGTTATGCGCAACAGGCATCTGAAATTAGTGTAAATTTAAAATATACTTTTAGGTATACTCCCAACAAAGTAACCTTGTGAACGTTATGAAACCACCACTCATTTAAATTTACTGAAGTTGATGCTGAAGAAGATGCGTAGGGTTCGTGGGAGTACAAACAATATCCTGATGGTTATAGGTAATAAACCCGAATATGCTGCATTTATATACATGCCCATGTGCCTGGTGCATCAAAACAACGCAGATTTATGAAATAATTATTTTAATAATTTTGCTAATTTAAATTGTAATTTTACTAACATAGTTATAAGTATTACTCTACTTACAATATATGTACTTAATGGTCTGAATTAAATAATTTTTATTTTAAAATAAATTGTTAGTCCTAATCCTACGTGGTATTGGGTAAATTTTATTTTCTTCGTTGATCGCAAGAAAACGATCAGCAGCATTGTGAAGAATGTAGATAACGCTGGATATGTGTAGAAAGTTATTGTCGATACGAGCTTGATCATTGTTCATCATCATCAGTGGGTGATCAGCCTTCTGTGTCTGACCTATGATTTTAGATGTGCTGGTTTTGCTCAAGATGTTTAATTCATTGACGCACCTAGAAGCTTAAATTATATTTTTAGCATTAATACATGCAAAAGTTTTAAAGTCGTGGGATGGCAGAATGAACTATAGACACCGAACACCGATTACCATTGCACAGGGGCGTCAAAGCAACATCAAATTAGGGTGAAATTTATCTATATAATTAATCAAAATCAAAATTCTTTATTTGTTTAGCTATATGTACAATAGAATTCAGATTGAGGCCTCCCTAGTAAGTCAGAGATCTGTGACAGGGAAGCTTCGCTCTTCTTTCAATTTACTATGTTTCATCCATGGGTAACCGACACAATTGGTTTTAAAAACGAGGGTACTGTAAAAATAATAATTATATTGTGATGACTATGTAATTATGTGTGGAAGACGAAACAAAAGTGTGCGCGTGTGGCATGAAAAGATGGATTAAGGGGAAAAAATATTAGAGGATTTAAGAATGCTTCTGTTTTGTTGTAGTTGAGTGTACCGAGCCAATGGTTTAAAGTTGTTTTACATTTGTGGTATGTAAGATTTTGCAAGCTAAGGGTTTTATTTAAACTATTATAGAGATAAGCTGAGTGATCGTGAATTGATTACGTGCAAAGATAGTCTTGCAAATTGTGTAGCTAATTATATTTATTACGTTGGGTCCTTTTTTGAGGTGTGTCTGTTCTATGTGGAGAGGTTGCGTGTCTCCAAGGACACAAGGGAGAATATAGAGCTGGCGTATAGTCAGTAGTTTGCAAGCTCTTTCAAGTGCTAGAACTTTGGTTTTCGCACAACCACCCCACACTGTGATACAATAGGTGATAACAGATTTATTGAATTTGGTATTGCACATTTCATTGACATATATCAGGAACAGCGTTGGCCCTAAAACCGAGCCCTGAGGGACACAGAATGAAATCTGATTTTCATTCACGTTACTGATTAAGTTACCTAGCTTAACTGTTTGAGTCCTATCTGTCAGATAGCTGGTCAAGAGGTTGAGAAAGACCTCTAATGCCAATATTATCCAGGCGCTTAATCAAAGTTGAAACACAAACAGTATCGAATGCCTTTTTGAGGTCGATAATAGTGTAAGACACTTTTGTATCCGGTCAAGGCGTTCAACAAATAAGGCCTAGGACAGCATCTTCAGTACTACAATTTGACCTAAACCCAAATTGTGTTTGTGAGAGGTATTTTTCCATTTGGATGGATTGTATTTATTAAGGTAGGATATTATTATTGAGTTAATAGTTATATAGTTACAATAGATATAGCTGTTAAGATAGAGATTGGGCGGTAGTTACTAATGTCCTATTTATCACCACTTTTGAAGATTGGATGGATAATTGAACTGTTAAGAATGGTAGGGAAGACACCGGTTTTATAACATACATTGCATAATTGAGAGATAATAGGAGAAAGTAATGGTGATGCTAGTTTAAGGAAGCAGTTAGAAATATTATCTATTCCAGTTGCACTTTCTGATTTAAGGTTTTTTATTATAGCAGAGATTTCATTGGGTTCAGTGTCAACAATTTTTTGGTCAACAATGGTTTTTGGCATAGCGCATATTCATTGTGTGTTACCTTGAACTTATACCAAGAGCGCAGAAATGGCAAGTCTTGTATTTAGTCACCGGTCGGGGGTGTGGTCTTGGTTGACACTCCTTCCTGCAACTTGCGTATGCGTTGGGGGCGGCAGCAAGTGGGCGGAGACTTAGAAATAATGATGGCTATTCCTATGACGCACTGTTATCCTAGTACTTGCTAATATTTTAATTTAAGAATTTTGAAACTTTTTCAATTTAATTAAATACGGCTTGGGTTATACACGACTACTCTAAGCGAGATCCAAAACGAAAGAGGATCTATAGAAGATAATCTGTAGTAATTAGTTTACTATTGGAGGGAAGAGAGGATGGAGGAGTTAGGACTCCCAACAAAGGGAAGTGTAGTTAGGCGATAAATAACAAAACATGAATGGTTTTGCTTGTTTTATTTCAATCATTTGCTCTTACAAAATATCAAGTTCAATGCAAAGGAACATGACTCGTCACAATAAAACATGCTTCTTAGTACCATTTTCATTTATTTTATATATTATTTTAGTTCCATTCAGCATAACTATAAATAATGCGGTCTAATATGCTCATAGCAATATATAGAAACTTGCAAACACTTC
This sequence comes from Pieris brassicae, assembly GCF_905147105.1. Lineage (NCBI taxonomy): Eukaryota > Metazoa > Arthropoda > Insecta > Lepidoptera > Pieridae > Pieris > Pieris brassicae. Next base: position 6,500,008 of record NC_059669.1, read on the forward strand.
GTAACAAAATAGATACATAACTTTCTGTCTTCCCGTGCCGAGAAATTCATTTCAGTTATAGTTATGCCAAACCTCACATCATAACACAACGAAGCAACATGTTCCTTAAAAATACTCTTTCTTACCAACAATTTCATCTTTTTTTTACATTTTATGAAATTTTTTTGCATTTCTAAGCTACCTAACTAATTTTTATCTAATCTACTCGCTAGACTAGGCTGCCGGGTAGAACACCACACTAATAATACATTGGACAAATACAATTGTATCGACACTTCACGGTATTTTTTTTCTCATTTAATTTCTTTTACACTTATACAACTACATAACAAAAGAGGTGAAAGCAAACTCTTCAACTGAAACTTACTCCGAGTGTTCGCTAGGTTTAGATTTCCTTAAAGCTAAGGGCGGGCGCTGACGCACCGCGCCGGCCTCAGTCCATTTAAATTAAATTATTTAATAAACTAACAGAGGAAACTACCCTAGAGCCGCGAGGCGCGCCGCTGCCCGCCCATTAATCTAATCGCTATGCTATCTTAGCGTCGAAACATTTTTTTGCTATTCTAACCTATCTAATTAAGCCTAAAGCTAAAACTAGCCATCAATTCGTCGATCCTGTTTCACATTTCACAAATACAAAACGCGCGCTCTCTTAAAACTATGACTTACTTATAAACATTAACTTCAATTCATCGACATGTCTCATTTGAATCGTTTTGGTATTCAGGAATTGGTTCCTTATTTTTGTGCTTGTTCTTCACGTAACTCCTAACTAACTAACGCTTAACGTCACGTTCACCCATAATCTCATTGTAACGCTTTATCACACATGTCAAGAATATTGAAGCGAGTGTAACTAGGAACATCTAAGAATTAACTCCCGGATTCAATCTCAACACCATGTGTGAAAATGCAACGATTAGACAGCCACATTATTTCGTTTTAGTGATCGATAGAAAATATTAAAACATAGCTGTATTTACCCTACATTTATGATTACGGTAAGTTCTCTATTACCTGTAAAAATATCTCGTAAAGCACATGCAACTGGTTTATTGTATTCACATCTGTATCAACGACGCTGAAGGCACTACCGTAAAAATTAATTTATTGCTCTCAATGGAAGAAGAAACCTGAGAAAATAAATCGTGCTCAAATTATAGCGCTTTTGACGGCATCCTATACGGATCGTGCGACGCTACGTTACCTACTTACTGTGTCTCTACAAGTGCTTCGGGTTTAACTGAAACGAAAATACTACAGTTTAATGGACACGGGTTCACATCTCATAGACCACTATGACATCAAACAAATACGGGGATAGTAGCTTTAGACTGTGTACAAATACGACATCAATTTTAAATGCAAAGTTTAGCGGAAATATCTATCGGAAGACTGCATTTACAGGAAGCCACTGTATATATCGAACACACGTGAACGAACTTATCTAAATACCGTATATTGCACTTCGTGTCTTATTTTCACAAGAATCAAAGGCGGTTTAAATCAGTTCAAGAAATTTGGCTCGATCCACAATTATACAAGTATAAAAGTGATCTATGGAGTATCAATACAAGTACACACCTACTTCAGCCGTAGTAAGTTGAATTGTACTGTGATAGCGTAAACTCATTCGAATTAGAGGCAGTCAGCTGAACAAAAGAGCGATATTACTTTATGATAGTACCGTTAGTAATTAGTGTTCTACGATGCAACGGCGCTCACGCAGTGGTGGTCGCGCAATGGATCGTACTGTGCTAACATACTTGCTTTGCTTGCTGTTGTTCGTTAGAACACATATAAAAATGCTGCTACGCGAAGTTTCTGCAGTCCACAGACGTTAGTTCCGTTATCGATAGAATACAATCAAGTACAAAAAGTCTAATTATTTCATTGAAATCTACGTCATTCATTCAAAACCTGCAGTTCATCTAATGTCAGTTCCTGTATTGTTAAGTCGTTACACAGGTTTTGAACAAAGAGGTCATCGCTTAATCACCTTCAGTTAAAATACAGTTAATATATCAAACATTTAACTAGTCTTCAGTCCCTGACTTGTTGTATAAATATGTTCCTACTTCTTATTCGATTTTTATGATTTGTATACTTTGGTTCTGATGAAACTCTGACGTGCCAAAATAGAATTAAACAGTGGCTATATAGTAGGCTTTTACTCGTACCCATCAACAATGTATATACATGTATACATATCCATGTATAATTTATATATATTCAATATAAAAATATCAAATTTCATATAAAGTCATAAAGTGTACCCAAAACCTACGCGATGGTACAAAACGTCGCTCGCACCAAAATGCGCGTGCGCTGGATTTCAAATCCTTTACATTTCATAATGTGGAAATCAATCGTGGAATTTTGATGTTCACTAGTGGAATGTGCCGACCGCCTAAAATAACAACTACCATTTGATTCAGTACATGATTCTCAAAAAAAGGATCACCTCATTCCAAACATGACTTTACACATACAAAAATTTGTATAGATTCGTAAAATGTATAAATAGACTTTAATACAACTGCTTATTGCTAATGTTTCTATAGCTTCCAGACGGGCACGTCCCGACAATAGCACCCGCCGACGCCGAATCGTACAAAAAACTATCGTGATGTATGGCTACTATCATTGTATGAATAACATTTGGATCAAAACACGGATCAAGAAATAATTATTTGGAAGTTTCGGTATACATAAATTCAGTCTGTCTTCGGGTTTGGCAACAACGTTTACAATTTTGTCAAGGGGTTAACAACTGTATTATAAAAGAGTGAAGTAGCATATTCGCGTGTACGAATGTACCTTACCATCGCTAAATCTACTAGGAAAGTGGTATCGATGCTAAGAGGCCCATGTTGTATGGAGATGAACCGAACAGCTCTTGGAAGACTGCACCAGTGTGATTTAATGTAAATAATACTGTATATTTCATAGATTTAGTACCATTTTCAAACAAAATTACTAAAGCACCATGCCGAACGTATCATTAGCATAAACCCACGAGGTGGTCATAACTCTCTACTTGCCATTATAATAGTTGGAACTTTGATATTATTCAATGTATTTTTGAAATACATCAGTTACAAGGAAGATTCACAATCTTCGAAATATTTATAAATTATTTCCAAGTTCTAAACTGTTATAAAACTTTCTCTAACACACATATTTCTCCTTTTGCATATATTTGATATGACCTTTTCCAATCACCGCCCTCTGCCGTCTTCGGATATTGCTTTACATAAAATAGAAAATAAACTATAAGGAAATGATTCTCTTTTAAAACTATATTATTATAAAATTTCATTACTCTCTGATTGCACGTTATTTGATCGATATAAGTTCTGTTGAATTTAGCCATTTCTTCTTACGATATATGACACAGAAATAAATAAATTTAATTTGCAAAATAAATTTAAAAATTCATTCAAATAATCGTACTAAGCTAAAATAAATACCTATCTATCTTAAATAATCGTGTCAACATGTTCAAAATCTGTGTCTAAAAATCTTAAATTTAAAAATTTTCATAAAACAATAATAAAACTATAATGTAAAAACACATTTTAAATTGGATTTAATTCTATACATCGAATCCTCTCCCGAGCCGTCAAAAGACCTCATCAAAACATCACAGCGTTTTGAACGTTTAGCGTAAGCCAAGAGACGAAGGCCATTGAGAAAACAGTCGAGGCGAAAGTATTAAATAAAATTAGGCTTAAAACTAAAAGGCCTTGGACGTACGGACACGCTGCCGTCACCAATTCATACCTCAGTATGAGCCGATACGTGTACGTCCGTGACGCACCACGTATACGTACAAGGCCGCACTCGCTCGCGGCGCACCGCGGCGAAACTTTCGATGAAGTCTATAACGGCCGCAAATTAAACTAAAACAAATTAACATCGTAAAAAGTCACAGTTGCTTTGATTTTTGGCTCGTGTACATGGGTTGTTCCTTATCGTCTACTTGGGAGGCGGGTAGGTCTGGTAGGCCTCGTCGGGTGAGGCGGCCGTGGACGCGTGCTCACTCTCCATAGGCATCTGTATCACCGGCGGATTGGGGCCCGCGAAGTACTGGTACGGAGGTGACGCAAAGTACTGCAATAAGAAACGATCGTTAACAACAATTTATTAGAAAAACAGCCAAGCAGAAAGCGATGTGCAATACGCAACAAAAACCCTGTACAATTATTACAACCCAGGAAAAGAATATTTAATTTTGTAATAAACGTAATGTTTATATTCAAAATGCCACAATTGTGATAAAGACGAAATTTTCAATAGAGGCGGTATTGTAAGAATCAAAATTCAATTGAGGCTTACATAACATTTAAGAAAGCAATAGTCGGTTCAGTTCTACGAATCAAACTCGGGATCAATTACAGAAGAGAAATAAAGTTTTAGCACTTGGATAATAGCATAAACTAAAAAAATACAGAGTTTTGGCTACTTATTGTATACACTCACGTATACTTCGTTTTCCGGCCTTAAGCTGTCCCAGTTTACCTGGAATACAGAAATCTTTGATAAGATTTGTTGTATCGAATGGCCCATTTCTATTTTTGTAAAGCTGTATTTGCTTTCGTTCCAATTTTAAACTAATTGATCACCGGGGAATTTTAATCAGATATAAGTCTTATTTTATATTCCGTGTCATCGACAATCATCAGTTTTTATCATTACATTTGATTTTTCTTTTTCTCTCTGTTTTGGTAAGTTTGTAATTTATTAGTTGTCCTTATTCCATTGATTTCCTTTTTCATTATTATTTTGTAATATAAAATAAATTTCGCATTTCTTTAATCAATTTATTTCTTTAATTTGGGTTTCCTGGAAGGGATCGCTTAGTAGCGATAATACCGCCTATTGCCCCATGTTTATTTTTTTTGATAGTTAATATTATTATTTTATTCTTGCGCAAACAAGTGTAACTAATCATTTTTAAAAAATCACGCAAAATCGTTACGCTTAATTTGTGATTTCATGTTATAAGATTTTGATAACGTCAAAAACCAGTGTTTTTCTAAATGCTTCTAATTTTTTAATTGGTAACACATTAATGATAATTATCTAAATCGATTTATATCAGATCGTAATACTCACATATTGGCTAGGCACAGCATCTATAGGTATATGCGGGTGAGGATGCGGAGCGGGCGCGGGCGGAATGAGCGTAGCGTAAGGGGCCAGCCATGCCGCGGGGTGCGGCGCGTGGTGATGGTGCAACTGCGGGTGGAAGTACACGCCGGCACCGCCGCGGTACACGCCGCACTCTGCGTTCGCTACGCCCCCGTACACGCCACCCACGCTCATGGCCTGCTGTAAGTATAACTGCGTTAATGTTATGGATGTTACGCTTTGAGTACTGCATGAAAGGATTTTTAAGCTAGCTCGGTTTAATAAAATTCTAATAATGATATATGCGAACAATCAATTTGTTAGTTATTTTAGTTCAGTTACCCCAATATGCTGTTAAAAGGGCTAACTTTCTAGGGAAAAATGTCTCACATTTTTACATTTCTTTAAAGATTTCCAACAGTATCAAATAAGCGATAATATATCGTAAAAGTTGTTGTTGCAATTTCAAATAGGTTACAATCCCAGATCATTTTATGACAAGAGATAATGAAGTACCAATTGTAGTAATGCTGGACAACGTTTCAATAAAATAAGCAATCTCCTTTTCTTTGTTTGATGTACATTGAAAAATAACCTTGTATAATCTTCACATAAATGCTTTGTTAAAAATACTTCATACAACAAAGAGATTTTGATTCTCGTCCAAATTCATGCATACTTCCTTTATGAAAATTATTTTTTTTTGTGTATTTTCTCACAGTAAGTGACGGCATAAGGGACTTGGCCGCAAATGCTTTCTTCGGTCATTTTTATTTTTATAGACAAGTAGGTGATCAGCCTTCTATGCCTGACGCATGTTGTAGATTTTTGGGTTTGGAACATGCACGATTCCAACACGACATTTTACCGTAGGGACGAATCGATTGCGCACTTCCGTTGGGAGTACAGCCGTGATTTGAATACACGACCTTTGAGATTCGCACGCTTAAGCCACAAGGCCAACACTGCTCTATCATCATCTTATTTTCACATAATTATTAAAAACTATATTTATTAAAAATGCCAGCTGCAAAATTTTAACGCCCGTTTAATTTAGGACTGATAATTTAGTAGCTATTAAATTTATGGTTCTTTTCATGATCGGCTCACCAGTGACATTTGAAATCGATACCATTCGTTAATACATTTTACATCATAAACAAAAGTCTAAAAGGTTGCGCTGACAGTTATCAAGCTGCCCTATTTTTCAAATGCATTGGTTACAATTTTGTTCCAAAATTATTAAAGTACTCAAATGTCAATTTATTCATTAAACTGCCCACTGAAGAATTTGAACCCAAACCAATTTGACGTAGTTTAAAAAAATCAGTTTGTTGAAAAATCTAGTACCTGTATGGAATCAGTGTTATCCCTCCATCCTCGGCCATTGTCGTTCTGTTTGTTATACGATGTCTTCTTCTTGTTTCCGCCATCAGCAAACTTCACCAGTAGCGGTTCCTTGGCTCCGGGTATTGGGTTTCCATTGAACATCTGAAATTTGTTAATATTTAATCAAACGTGACTTTTAAAAGACGTTTCCTTATATAAGACACTGTAAATTTTCATTGCATTGTGATCTGTAAGCTGTGATATTAATTTAAATGTCTGTAATACGAAATTTAAATGCAATATATTGAGAAAATCTCGAGCAACTTAAGAAAAATTAATGATCACTAACTACTTCAAGGCAAACAGGTTATCCTATTGTTACCAATCCGAAAAAATTGTTCTTTACCGAAAATAGCGCTAAGTGTGACTCCCGTATGTAAAAGCGCTGGCTTTAACAAACGGAAGTCATATTTTGCGTTAGTCTCGACTCTGAATTGCCCATTTCTACGGGTCTACATAAAAAAAAACAGTTATTTTAGTCGAAGTTGCCAGTATAAATAAAACAAGATGCTTATGTTAAGATTGTCTCAACAAGAATAACGTGTATTTCTCTATGGTATGTAACAAAGAACATAAATTCAGCCTAAAGATTTAGGGACAGTCTTTGGAATACAGCCAAGTATGAGTAAGATTGTGTCGCCTTGGTTAGAATTATTAGTCAAAATTGAATTTCGAAAAATTATCCTTAAATTTTTCGAATCGCAGTGATCATGAAATATTCGAAGATCGTCTTCTTCATAGGTACTCAATGCAACCTAGCGAGTGTGTGTTGTTTTTACGTTTTTATTTGGAAAATTACGTAAAAGCAAAAACAGAACATTCAACAGCTATTTCAACCCTAATGTATAAGGTACGGTAAGATACATATAAGGAAGCTGATGCAATGTAGTTGTATATTATTATTTAAATGTTGTAAAAACTTTCTAATAATATGTATAATAGAGTAGACATAGATTGAAATTATGAGATATTTTCAATTATTTTTTAATACCAAAATAATTAATAATGTACGTTCATTACTGCGCTGCGTATATACTTTTTCACGACTCTTTTCTCTAACTATGATTTCAGTCTCTTTGTAGGACTCTTGTGAGTTAAAGATTAAGCTGTCGCTAGGTAGACAGTACAGTGACCCCAGCCACAGTTGGTGCTTTCGTCGTTTAACGCATAAGTTTCACAAAACAGCGAGGAAATGCTGCCTTAAAGGTAACTTTGGTTGTGCCACAGGAACGAAAGTTTTAAAATGTATTTTAATTTTCTATTTGTTTTTTTAAATTATTGTTATTATATAGGTTTAGATTGTAAATAATTTTATTATTCTATTGTGTATATAGATATATTTAAGCTATCTTTATTATTATTTAGAAAAATGTTGTACGTTAATAAGTTAGGGTAGTAAAGTTAAAATTGTATGTCCTTATAATCTGTGTATTTGATATTCTACATTTTTTTTTGTAATAGCATTGTTCTTACTTGAATAATCTGTTCGCATTTTTCCCTAGACTCCATCCTTGCGAAACCAACACCCTTGCTGTGTCCATGAGTGTCGCGTAGGATTCTCGTCGAGACCACTTGTCCAAACTTGGCCAACAGTTGGTCCACATCATTCTCCTTGAAGTGCGGCGGTAGATTGGCCATGTACAAGTTGGTAGGATCCTGCTCTTGTTGCTGAAAACCCCAAGGGAAACCGTTCAAGCAACTTTTCATTTATCGCCAATAAGATATATCATAAAAAGTTATTTCACATAAAAGTTTAGAAATTTAAAATCCATTGAAAAAGGAATCAAGAAATATTACTAATGAACGTTTTAATTTAATATTTATTAGCTGGAAGCCCGCAATTACTAGACGCGAAAGCCAACATTGACGTTTTCAGCAGACTGTATCTATTATACATTCTTGTTAGTATCTTATGTAAAATGGTATATACATCAGCATAGGTTATGAAGCTAGTTAGAGTCGCATACACTATTAATATCGAAAGCATAGAAACCCATTGCCCAATAGCGAAATTGTTACGCTAAAGCCACAAGAGTTATGAAATGTCTGAAGTCAGTAGAGGAAGCGTTTTTTTGCTTAAATATCGTAATACTTACAAAATTAAGTCACTGTTACACCAATTTATCGGGTTGATAAAAATGAACTGTCAAATACATACTTCGTTTAATATTGGCGCCTTCAATTACTATAAAACTAGAGAATTTTATCTATATCCAAAGGCTTCTGATGCTACAAGGCACAATTTAGTAAATCTAGCATGAGTTCCTGAGGTCGCTTAAATAGCACTTTATCACAATAAATACTAAAGCTATAGTAAAAGGTAGAAGGAAGGTATGGATCGGATAGGCCACGGCTTTATTTTAAAAATAATTAAATAGTTAATAGTGACGTATGAGTTATAACTTCCAATCCGAAGAACAGAAGCAATTGCAGCTTGTCCTCACGAGTCATATACCTGTGAGGCCTAGCTACAAGTGCTCAAGCTTGATGTAGACGTCCCGAAGGGTCGGGAAGTTTGAGGAAAGGAATAGGCGGTTAGTCATAATAGTATTACTTGCATGCACAACGTACACGGTTCAGTCTACGCAGGAACCAGATACCCACTTTAGCCATCTGGGCTTGGACACCTTTCGCCTGTAATCCCTTAACAGCCGCCTCCGCCGACGCGATCGTCTCAAAATCTACAAAACCGTAACCTGTGAAAATAAAAATGGATAATATGATACGACTACATGACGAAATAATAACGGAAACATGCACAAAGTATTATGGAAGATGTATGTGCGTATAAAAGTTGTGACATGATACTAAATGTCAAATGATATGGAACTAGGCTCGTGCATATAGAAAAATTTCTCACCGCATGGTTTAGTTTAATGAGGGTATGTTCTAGAAAATAATTGTATAATTCAGTTTAATACTAGAAGTGTAGATTTTGAATATAATACATACATACGTATATAGAAGTTTAGATTTATGATTGTGTAATATTTGAATGAATTCTGTTTACCTTTACATTTATTTGTATTTTTATCCAAAATAGCTTTAGTCGAAATTATGTTGCCATACCTGAAATGAAAATCATATTTAATAGGAACTTATGTACGTATTCTAATTTGTTATAAGGTTTCATCATATGAAATTATATTTACATACTAGTGTTTTACGAAAGCCTGACCCAATATAAATTATTGTACCTAAAACATTTTGTGTTGTGCGAAAATTGGCAACACTAGTATGCTTTATGGTTCTATATTATCTTTCTTTTGGTCTAGACACAAAATATAAAAGATACACTTACATTTGGCACATTTGTACAAGGTCCTTATCCGTGGTGTTTTGATTGAGGCCTCGTATATAGAGATTAGTACGGCTTAGTTGCTCCCCCGAAGCTCCCGTGGTCGACGTGGAGGAAGCCGGTGGAGGTGGGGCGGTGCTGAGGCTAGTGGAGCGGGTGCCCCCTGCTGAGTTCGACGAGGAACTAGATGCAGTATTGGCTGGAGACGCGGCGGTAGGCACGCGCGTGCCGGCCGCGCCGCAACCGCCCGACATACCGATGCCTGAGTACTGTAAATATATACCCTAAATTACGCTTTACGTCACGTGTTCGATAATAATTTGATTTACAAAAGTACATTAAGGAAAATACTTTAAAAATTGTAGAGATTTATATGAAATCTACTAATTTAAAACTTAAACAATATAGTACATATTATAGTGTTATCTTTGTTGTAAATTATGTAATTGGTCGTCCAATTAATATCAAATAATAATATCTACAATAACTAAGTTTATTTTTCGGAGAATACCGAATACAGACGAATTATATGACTTAGTCTCCATAGTATTAGAATTTAGAACTCGGGAATTCAACAGCCTATAAAATATAATAAGGTCAAAACAATTGCACTTGCAGTGCCCTATTTTTGTGCCTTCGATAGGGTTGAATGTGAGTCGAGTAAATGAGCAATTTCTCCCACACAAGTTTATGAAACGAGTATAACAAGGGCTGACTTCATTGAAAATAACTGCTCTGGAGGCGCGTTAAGACGCACGCCATTAGTTATTCAGCCGGGTATAATGAATAGGGAGCGTATAGGGCCGTCAACTGAGATAAAACATACGTGAATTTTCAAACTATTCAACTTGTCCTAATTCGTGAATGATTTGAATGTTTAGCTGTTCTTTCAAGCGACTAATTATGAGGATACGAAATGTACTAGTTAACGAATATTACGAAATACCAGATGAGGGAATTGAAATGTAAAGAGGTAAAATTCATACTGCTCAACTTAAGATTGAATAAAAACTTTTTTTTTAATTAGTTATATATTATCTCCCGAATATTATATCTATTTATCTTACCGGTCGACTGTCATATTTGTCTATTATTTTTGTTTCTGTAAAACTATTTTGAAATTTAACAAATAAGTCTAAACAATTCTTACTTTATGTAAGTTTTTTTCTGTTTCTTCTATAGTGATGTCGTAATAAATACATGATTTGTAGTACATAGCACACTTTAACGAAATTTCTTGTTCAGATTAATTCGTCAACCCTAAAGGGTAATGAACGCATACCGATTCTGAGCACGCCCTTAATCGACATACAGGTCTTATGGCAAGAGAACCGTACGGTCCTCCGTACATCCATTTTGATACATTACATTGTTTTTATATAGTTTAACAACCACGAATCACTTATGAAACTTCATATTCAAATTATTGTATTTCTACCAACAGTTTAAATAGATACGTTCCGATAAACCAAAAAAATGGAAAACCTATATGATAACCGGAAATTTTCGACGCGATAGTTATCGTGTGCTGTGGCCAGAGGGCGCCTAGGGTGTACTTAAATCATGGCTGGAAATTAATTAACAATAGGGAATGTTTTGTTTTTGTCTGATTGAGTAAATCCATGACAGGAACCAAACAAGTCATACTTTTAATGCTTAGGCCTTGGATGGTTATAAGTTATTATATGTAAAACTTAGTGCTTTATCTTTATTTGGCTTGCTATGCAAGTCTGTTATGATCTATACAAAAAATTAGCCATCAAATGAACGAGAATACGGCGAACTTGTTTTGGTGTAGTACAAAAAACTACGTTATGTTATTTACCGACATGTACTGCAATCGCTTGATTTATGTGTTGTTCTGATTGCCAAATATTGGTTGAACAATTCCGTACACATTTTTGGATCGTTTTAGTTTAGAATTATGGATTTTTAATTTGATTCAGTGTTCCATTGTTTTTATAACGTTTCAAATTTACGTTTTTGAAATGCGGGTTTAATTTGTAAACCGTTGTGATTTAAAGTTATATATTTTATTGAGTGTTTCACCTTTTAACTACTGATCTGTCTCAGCAGTAGTACTAAGTACTAGGTGGTTCGACTCTTTCTTTTAATATCGGATTACGCTGTGATAAAAAGGTATAGACGCGCAATTACACTGATTTGTTCTTTATGAATAAGCTACAAATAAACACAGTGTAAGAAGTATTTTTTTAAATAAGCAGATGTATTTGAGTATTATCTAACAGATATATTGATATAATAAGAATATTAATCGCTATTATTCGTCTCAGTCTCATCAATAGAACATTAATAAATCCATAAAGCAACCGTTTGGGTAAGCCTTGTCGTACCTACATTCCTCTACCAAATCTAGGAGGTACTAAAGTACAAGTTAAAAGTACTCATAACCCATGAGCATGCATGGTGCATGTCAGGTAGGACCATAGCAAGTAAAGATCCGTGGTATCTGCCTGCCGTGGAAAAAAGGCATGATAATATAAATTAATAAGTCGTTACGGATAGCTTTACCGAATAGCTCTCTGCGGCGTCTCTGGTAGTAATGACATAGGGCGACTTCATTACGACATTAGCAATTATAGAACTCGGACTGTTTGGTCTCAGACTAGAACACATAAAGCGCCAAAGTCTAAGCTAAATCTGAGACACACAAGTTTACTGAGCCTCTATTTGAAGTAGAACTAATACATTAGGTATTAGTTATTTGCATATTAAACGCATAAAGTGCGCGTGTCTCCCTACCGATAACTTGCTTGCAAATTGTTACTTAAGAGTTATGACTAACTTGTACTCCGCGCCTAATTAGTTTTGCTGTATGTTTAACTTCGTAGTGAATATAAATTGGATATGAGCTGATGTTTGCGACAACATTCTTTATTTTATTTTTTTAATTACATTTAACAGTTAACATACACATTATAAAACATAACACTTAGTCAATACAAGTTTATAGTATTCAAGTTTTGTCATAACAATAACTGCGTATCTGTTTCTGATAAACAACAGACATCACGAGACGTGAGCCAGAAGAGGAAAAAGTGTTTGAGAGTTCATGATTTTTAAACATCCCTTATTCAAGAAAAAATCAGTTCAATTACACTGGTTTAAAAAGTTCTGTCTCTTTTCATTATAAATAAATAGTATTTGACGGAAAGAGGACAAGAGAGTGCTACACTCAATGCTTACGTAATATGAGAGCAGTATGCAATTGCTTGAGCGTAAGACTCACATTGCTGCCGTCGTAGGTCAAACCTTGTCTATGCTTCAATGGACTTCTCTTTTTATATACGCATTTAACACTCAGTCGTACGGTAAAATCGTGAGTAAACCGGCATATGACTCAGACTCAAAAAAAGGCGGTGTGTGTCAGGCACAGAAGACTGATCTCCAACAAGCCTATTCTGAAAAAGAAAATGGTCAAAGATACATATTCCAAGGGCACCACAAATTATGTGTTTACAATTCCGAAATCATTGATTTTTGTCTTGCTAATTTCCGCAGAAAGTTTTGTCTTCTTGTCAGATTCATCAACCTAGATTATTTTAATCGAAGTTTGTTTTGAGTGCCTATCAAGACGAATACACTGGAATGACTCTGGGCGTCCAGGATATATGCCATGTTAAGATACAACAGAAAAACACACAAAGACACGAAAGTAACTTCATGAAATTACTTTCAATTCGATTTTAAATTTAAATAAGAACAAGTTGGTTTTAAGATAAGGAGTTTACGAAACAGATCGTCAAAATTGTATTACGCAATGATAATAAAAACATTTTATATTTGATCGCAATACTTCGGTTTGTCTTTTGTCTTCACATTTTAAAGACCACATAAGTACCTCATTCCAGAATTCGATTGCAGCCTCATCAAAGGCTATTGAAAATATTGTCGAGTCTTCAATAGAGTCAACTGGGAAATCATTGAGAGAGATTCATTTATCGAAGACATATTTTTTTAATAACAATATTTTCAATATGGTTTTGGGCACTTATATTTTTATATATAGTTATGCTAGGTTATAATGCTAGGTTGGTACACCATCACATATCCGATTTAGAAATACTCAGTTAAACGTATATAATCTATTTTTATTGAGATTTTCTTACCTAAATATCTTAAATATTTTTATTTATATATATATATATATATATATATATATATATATATATATATATATATTATACGGGCTGATGTTTATATATATATATACTAGAAATACTAATCCAAATAGTTTTAAGCCTTGACTTGAAAATTAGTGACACAGAAATGTAACTACCATTTGTAATTAAAAATTTAATTAAATAACAATTCAATTAAATAAGAAGCTCAGAAACCATCTCGTTATAATTTTACGTATTATCCTACGTACCTATCTATAATTTAATTTTCTCAACATTGCCAGGAGTTGCACTTGGACAGGTCTATCTGACATCTTGCCGGGACACGCTTCGCAATCGAATTTAAAAACTTTACAAACGGGAATGACATTTAAAACTAAAGTTCCTGAGTTCTCCATGGGATTATTTTATTGAATTATTTATTACGTCCGTGTTTCTAAGGCTTATGTTGGGTTAAGCTGCGTTTTGGATTAGATTTTCGTATAGAATAAATACATTATAACAATGTTGTTATAGGTTTATATATTTTTGACTATACTTAATTTAATGTTTGTTTGAAATATTTGGCAAATTAATTTTGAAAAAAAAATTTGAAACTAACACGCGTGTACCGTGCCGCCTTTGGTACGTTATACCCTTAACACCACTTTTGCCCCTATCCAAGAATTAATTTTACTTTCGAATCACCCGTCACACGAGACGTGACAGGAATATCCTTGACAAGTAATCATCAGTTTGCAAACACCACTCAAACTTTTGACGCCTCTTTCAACGCATAGGGAAAATTCCAAGAAAAATTACTCTTCCCAATGTCATGTTGGGGTAAATTTGTGAAAATTTTAACGACAGGAAATCCCAACTTTTATGATTCATACAACTTTAGCGTTTTATAAATACGTTTGTATAAACCTTTCGGTCAAATTCAATTTGGTATAGGACAGTATAATCTCAATTAGGGGCCGTTCAAGTATTACGTAAGCACTATAGGGGCGAGGGGGGTCTTTGATTGTCTTATTTAGTGATTACGTCAACAGTAATTATTTACTTTTTTACACATATTACCCACACATTGTCTATGCTTGGAAACAAAATGAATTTTCGAGGATTCCTACAAAAAAATGTTTATGTACTGTTTATTTTTGAGAAATTTGCTTACTTTTGCTGACAAAAGAAGGGGGGGGGGGATAAATAGCAGTAAATCAGCTTGCGTAATTCTAGAACCAAGAAGCAAGACCTGCAGAGTTTTGAAACTTTTGTATGTATTTTGTAAACATTTAACGTTTCATATCCATAAAAAGATCATCTTTTGTTCAAAAGTGACCACTCTAAACCCTAACTTCGTTTAGTCTTAACAAA
This sequence comes from Pieris brassicae, assembly GCF_905147105.1. NCBI lineage: Eukaryota > Metazoa > Arthropoda > Insecta > Lepidoptera > Pieridae > Pieris > Pieris brassicae. Next base: position 6,515,329 of record NC_059669.1, read on the forward strand.
TAGAGTAGTGTTTTCGTAGTCCATTAAGGGTCCTACAATACCTGGAGCTACGTAGGGTGACAGGGCACCGCTTGTACCCAGACAAGGGTCGTAAGGACCCTCACGCCGTTTGAAGCATTTTATCACAGGCTTAAAGTACAAATGAAGACTAATTCGTGTGTTAAAACGAGCCGTGACTTAAGAGTTCATTTTCCGAGTTGCCTTGAGTTATTTGAATTCTTTTAAACGTAATTGCAAAGGGTTATGTGTTGTTACAGTAACGTTATTTAGGTGCGACGGATAGGAAGAAATTTGAAAGCTCGTTATTTCAGCAGTGTTGGCCTAGTGGCTTCAGCCATTCTCAACCCTCGTCCTCAACCCCAAGTCATAGGTTCGATCCCTGGCTGTGCAATGGCCTTTCTTTCTACGTGCGGATTTGACATTCACTCGAACGGTGAAGAAAAATCTCGTGAGGAAACCGGCTTGCTTTAGACTCAAAAAGTCGACGGCGGGTGTCAGGCACAGGAGGCTGATCACCTACTTGCCTATTAGATTGACAAATGATCATGAAACAGATACAGAAATCTGAGGTCCAAACCTAAAAAGATATTTTTTTATTTATTTCAGAAAACTTAAATTATTATTTCTAGGTTATAAGTGCGAAATTATTTAATTTGCGTTATGTTCATCTTGTTAATTATCAAATAATTAATCAATATAGCTGTTTTAATTAGTCAGAGGAAATTTCTGTGTCTATAGTTCTAGGTCCATTTATACCTATTTTAATGGCTAAGTACTACTTCCTTTTAAAGTGAAATAGCGTAATAAACTGCGTTTATAACTTGGCATTTCGTTAATTGAAGTATAGAACGGTGTTCTTCCTGCTGGGAAGAAATCAGGCAAAGCAATACCTATTACTTTGAGTGCTTTCTGCAACTCAGGCTACATTTTTGGTTTGCTGATTGTCACATCGTGTAACACTTCAAACCTTTATAGGTCTTGGACAGAGATTTCGATTACGTGCAGGTCAGCCAGATACACGTCATTGCTTTTGAAAAGTACTATTTAAAGAAACCTAAATGTTGAAAGACTATTCTATACCTATTAAAATTATGAATAATAACATTTTTTCTACTAAATCAAATAAAAAACGGTAAACGTGGGGTGTAACAGACGTTTGCGGTTGCAATGAAACCGCAACTCGCTGTGGGAATGTAAATTTTGCAATTGATGCATCACAAGTGAATTCCCATACTTTGGACTTATCTAGGTAATGGTTTTTATTAGATGTTACGTTGGTGTGAAATTGTTATTTTTTATTTATTAAGACAAATACTATACTATAACTAACAAGAAATAGTATAATATTATTTCTTTTAAATCGAAACGAAAATTACAAGTTTTACAAACTTACCAATAATATGAGAGAGAGAATGCGTTTAGGGTGTAGGTATATATCTGTATGAGTAGGTAAATCAAGCCTGTGTGTTGTAAAATCAGCTTGTTTAGTGACTTATTGGCTTATAATCGTAAGTAGTAAATATTTATTCATAAAGTTTATGGCTAAATATAATCAATCTGTATAAATATAAGCAATATTACATAAACTTGTTCTGTATGAATTCCTAGTCAACCTGTGTCATATATTGTTAATAAATGGTAAAAACTATTGAAGAATAATTCACAATTTTATACTAATTTAATGCAGTTATAGTAACAAGCATAGATAAAATTAAGTCCTTATCTAATCTTTATCTCAAAAAGGTTCTAAAAATCAAAGGCATATAAAAGAATCGTAACACTATCCGTGGTTATCAGCGTTAAGAGTATTGACGGTGTGGCGTCAGGAGGGTGGAAGTAGCGGGACGGGCAGTAGGGGGTGGGGGGACTCAACAGTTGGTTCCTCCATCGATATGGTGGCGCGTGCGTGCCGCGTCTAATTGTTAGTATTGTAATAAAAGTTGAAGGCGACACTAATACTTTATTTAACTAAATATAATCTCATATAATACTATATTATCTAATGGCAGGCTAACAGTGGTAAATGAAAAAGCTTAACTTTGCTACGTAAATTAACGACTGATTTAAGGAAGGTCACCTACTGCATTGTTTTCATTTTAATAATGGAAACAATAGTTTAAACAAAAAAAAAACTAACTAAAGAAATATGCATAATATCCAAATCCTCAGTCAATATATAGGTATATAATGTAACCAATTTAAAGTCATTGCTTTATACGTTATACATAAAGTTTTAGATTGATTAAAATAAATATCACCGTAAAATATTAACGGATTGAATGTATGAGACGGTGTTCCTCAATTTACTTGTACATATTATATGTATTAATATCCAAAATATCAGTCGTAATTGATACAAAAATATGTCAAAAACGTTTACTATATCTACGTCTTGTAGCAAGACTTTGCAAATAATAAGTGCTAGTATAAGGTTCCCAAGACGCTATAATAGACGCAATGCTCTCTTGTCATATGTTATTTGCTTGATATATACAGAAACGAAAACTCTTACGATAATTTAATGCGTCGTAACCTAACTTCGTATACTATTGACGGGCTCAACGGAATAAAATCCTATTCAATCTACTTAAATTGAACACTCCATTTGTTTTATCTTGATCTTTGTATCTGTAGATCGCACTCACTTTGAGTTTTGGATATTTCGGTACCTCTAGGTTTATTTGGAGTTTCTTATTTGGCAACAAAAGGTACACCACTAAAACAAAATAGAACATAAAATTATTCTAAAATTGTTCTGCAGATAAAACAAAATATGTAGTTCAAAATTTGCACAGATACTGTACGGTAGTGGACACTTCTTCATTTAGTCATCAGCATAGCATGAAAGAGATAGTAAGAAAAGGAATCTAGTGCATTAAGTAAATAGGTATAGATCCCATATTGAATACGAAAAAGTGAAATCGAAAACGCATCTCGCAAAATGGCGAGTCAAACGTTACCGAAAAAGCCTCCGTAAATTTAAATATCGACAGCCTGCGTCACATTACCATAATTTAACAAAAAATACCCGCAGTACAAAAAGAATTCTTTTTTGGTCCGGTCGGACCCTTGGATATACAACATGTTTGGAAGATTACGCATAAATATGTGTTTCATATACAAAATAAATAGATATTGATAACATTAAACTGATGGTCTTTTTGTAAGTTAGTCGGTATTCGAATCCAAGACCTTTATGCCAATTGCGTTGGCTAAGCTTTCCATGTAACATGTTTTTGTATACCAAACCTAATAATAGCGCACCTAAAGTTCGGGTCTACCTGCATTTATTCATCAAAAGGAATATAAGGTCGTAACTACCACAAACCCGTAAACAAGTGATGTCTAGACAGATTCGAATTTCGAATTGCGATTTGTAAATCTTAAAACAAATGTAACATTAAATCTTGAAAGTTACCCAAGTTTGTCCCGAGGGGTGAGGGCCCTTCACCTTCCGCTGGCAGAAATAAATCTAATTCCTTGGATGACAGATATCAGCAAGTCCTGTTTATTTATACTTTCCCGACAAGGGTCACATGTGCGTGCCCTACCATATTGTACTAAAATAAACTGTGCCCCACGTCAATAAACGTTTGAGAGGGTATACACATTTCCGCGTATGAAACATATGAGTTAAGTGGTTGCATAATCTTATGTCCTTACTCATATAACTGCTGGAAGAAATAGAGACCTATAAGTTTCAAGCTTCAAAGTCGAATAGAATTTGTCGATTATAAATTGAGTGTGGTCCCAAATCCCATGGGACATAGGACACCTCGACAGCTGTTTGAGGAATTATTTTTATGGATTAGCAGGGTGATCTATCTTTTCAACGTTTAGTTTATATTTGTTCTCTACTGGTATCCCCAATTAGTCGAATAATGTTTCATCTCGTTTCCGTATCAAGTTTACTGAGATGAGGATTGAAGGATGACAGTTTGAAGTAGTTTTTTAATAGTAAATATTCTTAAAAAAAACAGCAAAAATGTGTTATTTCTATACATTTTGCGGTAGTATACCTGAATTTAACTAGCAAGGGAGATTAAAATTGTGTTTCTAATGCCTGAACGATCATAAATCAATCCTTTATTAAAACCATATGGCAAAACGGGTTTTAAAAATATGTTTAGTAATCCTTCAGCTTCGATATTATACTTAGACCCAAAATACGCTTTTGGACACACGCGAGTGAATTAAGCACTTATTGGTGCTCCTGTGATAAAAACTTCCTTTCTAGAAAAAGTAACCTCTATTATGAAAACGTAGGGTTGTCGAAAACTTTTTTTTCCGTTCCTTGAGTTAAAAAAAAATAGGCTAATATCTAATAATTATTTAACATGAGTTTAAAAACAATTTTGATGGTCAATTTATGTTCAACTACAAATTAAATTGACTTGAAACAATTGTATTTGTTTGTTGGTGCAAAATAGAATGGCTATATATTTTAAATACAAGTTTATTTTTATTGACTTTGATGTAAAATGGTCACGGTCATAAATTAAAAGACTAAAGTAGTATGGAGAGTAGTAAAGGAGAGTATAAAAAAACAAGCAGCCCTGAATGGGAGGCGTGACTGATTTAACAAGCTGTGGCGTTGTGATAGCTCTGACAGTTGACATATACTAACCATTAATCAATAGTACACAGATACTTAACAGCTGATGTAAAGTTATTCTCGATCGAACTGGCCATTTATCGTCAAAGAAGGGTAGACAGTAAAAAATTGTCTTTTTTAGTACGAAATAAGTAATGAAACCTTTTTTACAAGTTAGCAACAACCAAAGTCACATTAATTCGTGATAACTGCCCGCGAATTCATTTATAATATTAAGACCATATGGACAAAAGCACTTCGTCATTATTAGTAAACAAATTAATAAAATATGACGTATTTTGCATGTTCTTCAATTCACATAAATTATATATATTTAAAAATTTTAAACGAAAAACAATAATTTATATTCATTGGATTGAACTATCGCCTACATACATATAGTCACATACATGGAAATCAATAATGGAAAACTATTCAAATTTAGTCTACAGTTAGGGAACATATACGTATAAGCTACGTCGGTTTCAAATATTTGATAATAGTTATGCGCGTGACTTTTGTAAAATTTTCATGCAAATATGGAAAACGTCTTGTGTTAACATTGTATATATAGTAAAGCTGTCTGCATAACTGCAGAAGTGTTTAAGTATAAAGCATAAGCATTGTTTATACACCCCAACGGCTTCTAAGCGCAGACGCAGTAACAAAAACTAAATAAAATAAACAAGTCGAATTAATAGCTATTTTACGACTGCGAAGGATCATTTGGGAATGTTACAACTGTTTTATTACGATTTTACATAAGTTATTAAGTTACCTAACTTACGAGTATAGTAATCTAACTTGTTACGTATAGAATCAACAGATTTCCGCATAAGAACTTGGGAATTTTTACATAATTGATATTAAGATATGGGTTCAGAGTTAAAAGATTCAGCATTTTTTTTTAATTAACTCAATTCTTAAAGTAATTCCTGCTTAATACTAATACATTTTTTAATAAAACAGGGGGCAAACGGGCAGTAGGCTCACCTGATGTTAAGTGATACCGCCGCCCATGGACACTCTCAATGCCAGAGGGCTCGCGAGTGCGTTGCCGGCCTTTTAAGAATTGGTACGCTCTTTTCTTGAAGGAAATCGAATTGGTTCGGGAATACTTCAGTTCTGGTTCAATATGCTATATATATATGTGTGTGCTAAAATATGCTATTTTAATGCCTCCTTTAGTAGAATAATGACACTTTCGTCATTAAGATGCGTTTTGGCGGAGGAATAATTTTTAGCATTTTTTATTTAGAACCCGCAACATAAAAACCTAAATCTATATAACGAAATGTGTGTTAAAAATAAATCTTTTAGAGAATTTATATTTTGTAAGCATTCTTCTAAGCCGCAAATATTCGCATTAAACTACGAACGAAAGCCTGAACAAACCAGGTAGGCATAAAGATTTCAGTCGAATAGATAAAACAGACGAGACTGTAATAAAGCACGTACGCTACGTTTTATTTCAAAAGTGATAACAGGAAATTCTTTTACAAGATTCTCGAACTGGTTTTTCTTAACCTCTACTTCTTCGATTTTTCGAATCTTATTATTACATTTTATCGGGGTTTTTGTTACTTTTTTTGCTATGAAAGGAAATTATTACAATGAATAGGACAAAAGCTTTATTTACTACGCTAAGTGCGATGTCTCTGCCTTTGTAATAGTAAAAACGTTCAAATGATTACGCAGATTTACGAGTAAGTCCGAGTGCGAGAGAATATTTATTATTTACTTAATACTGAGGGGTAGTTTGGCATCTGGTTCCTGTCACCTTATCGTTTACGGGCTCCCTTTTTCATGGCATCCTAATAACATCTATTTTATTTAGAATATTAATTACCCAAATATATTATAATCATCGTGAAAAAATAGTATTTTAGATATCTCACCATATTAAAATTTATTGTGAATTTAACCAAAAAATATAATTTAAAAAATTGATGATTTGCTCTGTTAAGGATAAGCTTCGTTAATTAAAAATACCTTAAAACATTCTTTGAAAAGCATTTTCTCGCGAAGCCAATGAAAAATTAGTAAATTACAGAAGATAATGAAGATAAAGCAGATGAAACTAAGCGGTTAATAGGGATCGTACTTAATTAGAAACTCGCATTAACTAGTTTTAGCAGATTATGGCGCGGGTTAAGTGCTTCAAGATATCATTAATCATAGATAATATTGTTTGTTATATTCATAAGCTCGTAGGGTTATATTGATGGGGGGATTTCAATCTTGGCGCTTAATAATTTTAGAGTAATTTGCTTAAGGCAGCGTACCTCGCGTAGCGTTTTGGCTATTTTATATTTTCAGAAAGCAGTTTAGTTCTTGTTCACTTTCAGCTCGGAGTTCAGACCCTGTGCAGTTGTCTTATAAAGAAATCGCAATCATGTGATCGGTACTGATAACTTATTTTTAACACCAATAGAGAACAACAAAAATGACTATTCACCTGGTGGGGGGTGTAAGGACTAGGAGCCGCCGCGTAAGACTGCTGCGGTGGCGGGTAGCGGCAGGGCGGCGCGTAGGCCGCGGCCCACTGCTGCGCGCCGCCGCGGAATTGCGCGCCCGCGCTCGCCATGCGCCCTGCGCACGCGCCCGCGCTTGCGCTTGCGACCGTCACCGCGCCCACGCCTACGCTGCTCGCTGAACGACAGCCGACGGTGCTCTGAAAATTAAATTATAATTGTAGTAAATATAACCATGCAAAGACTGACTAATGATAATCGCATTAGTATGAAAATAGTCACGTGACTAATAGTGAGCTTATGTTAGGCCTCACACACGCCACTCTCGGCAATTTTTCAAATTCCGAACCCTCAAACATATTGTCAAACTGCAATTCGCTTTTTCTAGTTTTGCAGATACCTAAGGCGCAGACTGGTTGCATCACTGACGTTGACATATGAATGTGAGATTAGCATCTACGTCTAGCGACTTTCGCAAACCGTTATATGGGGCTACTCGTTTGTAAACGTAAATTGCAATTCATGCCGGGGGATTTTAAATGCATTACAGATAAAATCTTACCTACGTATATATAAATTAGTGTATCTTGCAATGGATGGAATCGATCTTCAGTGATGCTTGCAAGTTTAATGGAAGATATTTTTGTCATCTGATTTTGCTATCATTACAATATATTTAGCACTAACTAAAAAACACACACGACCTAAAAACCTAAATCAAATATATTTATTTATTGATCGCGACTTCGACTGTCCAGATCTGATACAAAACTGAAAGCAACTCTGAATGTAATTTGAGGATTAGGGTATATTATACAACAATGCTATTACCTGAGTAGGATTAATCTTTAGTATAGGATTTAAGGATAATACTTAAAGCTTTAAGGCTTTTATTTAAATTTCACTAATTGACTGTTTCTTTTGTTAAAATCTGAGATAAAGATTAAAAACTACGATTTTGTTTGTTCCTTTATTTCGGATAGATAAAGAACGATTTTCTCGAACTTTCATGTTTTGTTATTTTCTACCTTCAATTATTATTTCCACTTCATATCCCGTTTCCCTTCAGTATGAAATATTATTTCTTTATACAACAATGTATGGGCACCGTCACTTAATTATTTGAGTCACGGAATTCCAAACAGCCGACCCGAAAGCCAAGGGATCAAATCTTTGTTGACAATTTTTTCCAAGTATCTAAATCGTTCTTGTGGCTATTTTTTTGCTTCTGTAAAAAATGTTGAGTAAGACGATAAGCCGACAATCCGCTTAAACTGTGTTAGTGTGTGTGGCTCTATGTAATGAAATTATAGTATCTATACTAAACTAATGTACTTTTTGGAGAACGTAAAATTGAGATGGACAATTTTTTATTTTATTTTATAGCCTGGTAACGAGACCTTTAAGCCAAACAAACAACTATTTTCTGTATCTTTGATTTAGTTCAACATTTACAGTGCAGATACTATTTTAGATCTGTGGCGTATTTAAATAAAATACAATACTTAAAGTAACAATAAATAAACTTACTCAATTAAGCAATAATTCAATTAAAAACAAATATTTAATCTAGGTATATAGATAACGTTAAAATTCGACAGCTGAGGACTTGTCAAATGTCAAACTCTGAGAACTGTCAAACTGCGCGGCAAATTCAAATTAAAATGCATAACTGCATTAAGTGTTTAGGTATATTATTGGAAGTAAACAGATTATAACACCTGTAAAATATTATATAAATCCGATATCTCTATCTATAATGAATGTTTAAATTAACCACCGTTTGGTATTATTTGTTATATATATACATATTTTTCATAAAATTGTGTAAATGAAAATTATGAGAACTAAAAAACACAAATGTAGTTTCTATAACATTTTACATAATGAACACACGAGTTTTGCATTTTGTATTAGCCAATAGCTTTTAGTACATATAGAAATATTTTCATTTTGCGGAAGTGTGCGCTACTATTAAGCCAATTATATCTAATTGTGCTAATCACTTTAATGAATATACTTTCCGATGTAACTATACATACATGCATCGTTGCATTTTACAATTGCTTTTCGGATAAGCCAGTTTATATAAATTATTTCGCTTTTAATTAGTGTACGCTCGTAAGTGGCATTAATTATTTAAGTATCTAGTTTATAGCAATTAATAACGTCATAACGGAGTATTAGTTGAAGCTTTTTAAAGTCTAGTTGCTATTGTTATATTATATAAAATTAATTAAGTATCGTTAAAAGATGTTTAATTTAATTAATATTTAATATTTGACTTTTGAATACACCAAACGCAAGATTGGCGTATTTTAAAACATTGGCGATTTTCTGTAAATGACAGCCGTTTATTTTGTATCGAAAATCTACATATAGCAAATATTAAAAGTATTTTGGTAAAAGAACCATGTGAAAAGGAGTCTTTGGCATGATCGCTTCAAATTAATTGTTGTGTGTAGCTTTGTAACAATAACACGTACTTAATGAACTGCTAGAGAAAGCCAAGATCGGAAAATTTAAAGAAAGCCGTTGTCGAACGCTGTGAATAATTAAATAACCGTTTGCCGATGGTTATATAGGGTCGAAATATTATATTACTTTATATGTAGAATGTAAGTTAAAGAGCATTTAACGCTTTTTTATTTATTTTATTATAAGGTATGATTTCGTTTATAGATTTTCCGTAAAATAGCATAACAAACACATTAGTTGCTTTTATATTTGTACGTTCTTTTAGTAGGGAAATAATACTGTTTGACAAAGTTCCGTTTGTCTGAAGTGGAATCGAGGCGACGATAAGACGAGACATGCTAACATAGGCGATGGAGTAAACAAAAAAATATATTTCAAATTAAAGAGTAGGTTTTATACATTTAATTAATGTTGTGTAGTTATCATTACGCATTTCTAAGTTTTTTGCATTACTTGATTGATTAGGGATTCACGTGGTAAAAATCGTGTGCGTGTATGTTTGCATTTTGTATGTATAATACTCACACACAAAGACCAAATGAAAAATAAATCAATGGCGCTACAACCTTTTTAGGTCTGCGCCTCAGATTTCTGTATCTGTTTCATGATCATTTGTAAATTTAATAGGCAAGTAGGTGATCAGCCTTCTGTATGCCTGCGTGCCTGATGCACGCCATCGACTTTTTGGGTCTAAGGCAAGTCGGTTTCCTAACGATGTTTTCCTTCACCGTTTGAGCTACTGTTAAATGCGCACATAAAAAGAAAATGTATTGGTACACAGCCGGGGATCGAATCTACGACCTCAGGGATGAGCGTCGCACGCTGAAGCCACTAGGCCAACACTGCTCTTTGAAGTTGTATAGTATCGCTAATATAACTTGTAATATTTAATAGTGTTTGTATTAGATTAAATATGTGTACCTATTTCATATGTACATGCTGTCCGCGCTGATAATTCAAGGTAGTGTTTTAAATTTTGGGAAATATCGTTATAAGTATCAGGCATTTTCTTACATTCTACATTGTCTTCTGTTCTGTATCAAAACTGGATATATTTACCACAGGTTAGGGAGACGATTGTAAGATTTTTATTTATTAACGGTTATAAGTAGTATAAGTTTGTTAGTAGTATAAGATAGTAATTTATAGTAACGTATACACATTAAATAATATACGTTTCGGTTATTGGTCTTAAAATTAATACTAACTAGAAAGCATAATTAGGATATGAAATATTTTGTTATATACCCAGTTCGTATCCTGAATACTCAGCGCAGAAATCGTGAACTGCATATTAAAACTGCTTAAATTATAGTGCTGAGGTAAGCATGCACAGTTTTGTTATAGCTATACATCGGATAAATGTATAACAAAACAAATTTTGCCAAACAAAGTAACATGTTAATGAAAACCTCTGAAATCTGACAAAGCTCTTAGATTGTCATCCTCTTTCACAGTAATTGTATTGTATTTTATTGCATCATAGTTAATTATGTCAAAAACCTTTTTTTGTCCTAGCAATTAGTTGTTTGACATGATATCGATCCCGACTGATCGCGTGTTTTCCAAAAAGCATTACAGGGTCACGTATATGTATGTTATTTTAAAATGCCTTATTTTAAATCTTTAAGATGAAAAAAAGTATTGTTCATAATAAAACTAATGTTACTTTCCGAACGAGAACTAACTTAAGCGAGATTGAATTGAAATGGACGTCTCTAAATGGCTTTATTTCTAAGGAACATTTAATGTTGACACTTTAGAGGCTACCCAGTACGAGGTAATAAACTTCCTTCATAAGGATTGAGTGCAAGCTTCAATAGCTAGGGACTATTTGAACTTTTCAAGTATTAAAGAGAATTTCTTGAAATGTAAAATGATTTTTTAAAGCTTCGTACTACTTATTATAAAGAGAATACTGCGTGTATTTTTTGTAGTTTTGATTTTTTTGTGTATTTGTATTGAATTTGACCTTTAGCCCTTTTAAGCACTCAATCTCATCAACACTGTTTAATTAACATTCAAAACTGAAAGAAGGTTTCCCAAAGTAAAACTTTTACAGCGGAAACAAATATGACGTAACGTTTATGTATATTGTATTTGTAAACCAAAGACAATTATTTGCATAACTCCGTGAGACGATTCGAATTCAATTTAGACACCATTTGATATATCTTATTAGAAACAAACCTGTAAAAGTAACATTCTTCAATCTTATTTACTTAAGATAAAAATTAAGACAGTAAAACTATACTATAACATGATAACCCTGGTAACTTCGTTTCACCTATATTTGTATAACTTAATACAACATTATTTAATCATACCAAATAGATCGGAAATCGTACTACATCTATGAAACACACATATAAATAAATAAATCAATGGCGCTGTAACCGTTTTTAGGTTTCTGTATCTGTTTCATGTTTCATGATCATTTGGTTATCTCATAGGCAAGTAGGTGATCAGCCTTCTGGGCCTGGCTCACGCCGTCGACTTTTTGGGTCTTAGGCAAGCCGGTTTCCTCACGATGTTTCCCTTCACCGTTCGAGCGAATATTAAATGCGCACATAGAAAGAAAGTCCATTGGTGCACAGCATGGGTAGAAACTACGACCTCAGGGATTAGAGTCGCACGCTGAAGCCACTTAAGGAAAGCAAGAACGTAATTTAAATTAAGAGGGAACTCACTGCATTATATCTAAAGAGATTACGTTATCTACTAGAAGTTAAACACCCCATAGAATTAACCCAGAAAAAGGAGCATTTAAGTAAATAAGCGTCCAGTTTCCTAGACCCTTCACTTCTAAGACATAAGTTAAGAGCTGTAGATCTAATTAGGTTGGAAATAGAGATAGTAATGGAGTAGGCGATCGTCTAGATGAGGTCAATCCGGCGTCGGCTCCACAAATTAGAACGCGCCTCAGACATTTCAACCCCCTGCTAGGGCTGTCAAATTACACTTTTAATTTTGTACAATTAAAATATAAAAGTGAAGTGGTTTTACTAAATTCTTTAACAGATCGTTACTAATTACTAAAAATTAAGCTAATTTTACTGTCTTTTAAACTTGTGATAGAAAACAGTTATTAACATTTACAGTTTACATTAACTATACAAATTATTTTTAATTTTAAACCAAGTTGTCAGGTTATAACCAAGTTATGTGTGTGTTTATATAATATTAGAATCACACTGCAAACAAATTCAAAGCATTTTCAACCTTAAATTGAATGCGTTAGTCTAAAATCACTAGACGCTATTTTCTATTTATAATGGTATAATTTATTAGTTAGGAAATCAGCAACCCTGTACCCACGTGATAGCTGGCTCACTGTAAGCCGCAACAAAGCCGCGGTGACGAGGCCTGTCTTCTCGAAATTCCAAATACCGTTCGCAAATCGTTACCCAGCTATGTTAATTATTTACAGTTTATCGCTACAATCTCATCGACATTTTATACTTTAAACAAATTTGCAGCAGTATAGGGTTGTCACATTCAGTTAAAAACTTAAACATGTTCCTTACTGTGTAGTTTAATAAACGTTACCAACCGACCAATTCTAAATTATTTAAAGTGGTCTTGGATTTGAAAATAGAATAAAAGCATTATCAAAACTAGAACTTTATAACAATAAAGCCCGTTTATTTCTAATATTTATTCCTTCAGCGACATTGTTGGAACCCCTTCAAGGCCTTCTACAGCCTTTTCCAAATATAGATGGTTTTCTTTCTCCATTCGCTTGCTGCTGCTAATAGCTTCTAGCCACCTTTTTAGGGCGCCCTCTTCTCCTTCTTTCTCAGGGTCCTTTCCATATAGTTGCCTTTAAATTCCACTTTTTAATGTGCATCTTGCTACAATGCAACTTTGGTTTTTGGGGCTAAACTAAACGTGATCTTATCTATGTACATTTATATAAAAATAAATGGCTGTTCGTTTGTCTCGCTAAAACTCGAGAATGGCTGGACCGATAAACCGGATGGAAACATAAAAAATAAGTAAAGAAAAGTACTAACAACGACAATTGAATTTTCCAATTAAAACTTTTCCTAATTAGCCTCCCTAAAGCTATATATAATGTATTTTCCCTTTTTAGAAATAAAAAATTGTGACCAGGTTGTCATGCCTTCAGAAAGTTGTGTTTTAAAAGATTTGTAATAACTTTTGACAGAAATATATACAGGTGATACGAAGTTCACGGGTGGTCTATTTAATAATTTTCATATATGAAAAGTATTTTGACATTACTGCGAGTCAATCCACAGCTAAACAAGTTGCTATCACAAGTTTTATAATCGTGTCATGAATAAACATAAACATGCCTTGAAGACGTTTAACTCCTATTTAAAATAAATGGAAATGTAGAGATAATAAATTCGATACGGTATTTTATGTGGTGCCGACGACCTTAAGGAAAATAGCATGAAAATCCAAATAATATTATCGGCATGTGATTAATGCGAAATCAGTTATAGTAATATATTTATAATTAATCATTTATTTGCAAAGAAAGTGGTACATTCAGATTGGTTAGATATACAATTAGATCTGAAGCGGTCAACAGTCGGACTACAACAGAAATCTTGATGAAACAATGTAGTACCGGTGATTTTTCCACGCACTAGCAATTAAGGTTTTATGAAAGAGCCATAAATCGATTCGTTTTTGTTCATTAACGGACGATAAATCTAAAAAGTTATTCAATCAATTCGATACATAAATTTAAACATGTTTTTAAATAATTAAAACACAATCAATTAACAAATTAAAACAATAATTTAAACGCGTGAACAATTAGGAGATTGGAATGAAATGAGCATCGACTTTCATTCAATCAGAATACAGTAATTAGGGCTGTCGACTATTTATAAATATTATCTTTATAATCGAATATATTTAAAAAATTGTAACAGCCGAGACTTTGTCAAACACGTGATACAATTTTATTATACAATGTGGACAAAAGATCTGCATTTAATAAGACTTGGAATACCACTATCGTATTACCACCAGTAATTTTCGGATTCGACCAACTTACATTAACTTTTAACAAAGGTGAAGCAACCCTACTCCTTATTGTAATTGCGTGCTTCGTGATTATTTGTTTTTCACAACAAGAAAATACGGTGTATCATAATCGATGTCAAAACCTACATCACTAAATTATGATAGCCCCAGACTGATTTAAAAAAAAGGAAATTCATATTTACAACATAATTTGTACAACATACATTTCGTTAGATCAACAAATATTTCGTGCCGTTAATAATTAAAATGGTTCTTTTATATCATACTTTCATAGTACTAACTTGTTACTAACTCTAACTAATACTACATAATATGGACATAATCTGAAATAGTAAAAAAATATCATTATATTAAGTGGTTAAGTTAAGGTTAAGTGTGTGTACTTAAATTTCGGTGTGTGATTGCTAAAATAAATATTAAATAATTAACATACCGTCTACATTTATTAGAATAAGATATTTTTTATGCTACAACATATGCTCGTCGATGCTAAGATATTCGATGTAACAATTACAAATGAAGAATAATAATTTACGCTTTCATGCTTAGCAAATTTTTTTACAACGATTTTTAATATGTTCCAGGCAGAATCTATAAAGCACATTGAAAATGTAAACTGTAATTTATATTCTAAGAAAGGTAATATTACCAGAAAAATGGGACAACACGCAGAAAAGTCGGAGAAATTTTAAGTTGAATTTGACAATTACAACGGTAACATTGTAACAAAGTGCAATATGTGAATGCATTGTCGCACACACAAACACATACGTGTTGGTATGTGTGTCACTTTAACTGGTGTAGGGTTACCACAAAAAAAATATTGCTCAGTTAAAGTTTTACACTAAATTAGTAAAAAGCGGTTGAGAAGCGTCTGATGAGAATAGGTACAAGACTTTAAAAATGAAACTCAAAAACTACAGCCCTAGTATACACTAGAATTGTGACAGAGCATGACATGAGTAATCTTAATACATATTTAAATTAACTGTTTAATGTTAAATACTGTTGGCAACCCTACTCTACGAGAGCGGAATGCGGCCGCGTCCTTCGTAACTGCGAACGCGCCGCTTCATTTGCACACAACTACACTCTACCACTACCAGACGCAGACATTTAATAGCTTCCCAATATAACGATATATGCATACATTTGCTTACAACGTGATATATTTCAGATACTCTATCTATATCGTCGGCTTTTTAATGATATTTTTAAAGGTACAATAGGATTGTAAAAAATTTACGTTACGATCCCTGAGCTTAGACCGACACTGTTGTGTCCGTACACATTTCATGCTAAGTTGATTTATGAAAATTACTGAAAAGTGATGTCTATTGTCCCTTCCAACACAAATAATGATTGTTGCAACGATTTTAATCCAAGAATTGATATAACACACGCAACAACACTACAAAACCGCATATGGCTTTGCAATAAATTTTGCCGCGGTGCGTGCTAATTCTAACAACGAAGCGATTTGGCGTTTAAAAATCGATACAATAAGAACTGCACGCCCCCTCACGTGAGCAGCTGCAAGTATAATCGATTTAATTGTAATGGGGATAAATAAAGTAATTAATCAATAACGATTTCCAGGAACGACGTTTATGCCGAGTGATGTTCGATTCTCGCCACGTGTTAAACGGATATTTCCACAGACGTAAAACATTTAAAAGGTTTACTGCAAATCGAAATGTAAGCATGTTCTTAATTTGAATGATTTTATACTGAAGTTAAATGCTTACAAAATAGAACAAGAATATTTCTATTGTTTTATTGTCTATAAATGTTACTTATTTTATGGCAAATCTTACGCAAACAAAGGGAAAGTATTTAGTACCTAGTAAAATATTATAAGCTCATAACAATACGTTGCGATGTAAAATCGGCCAACAATAAATAAGCTATATATCAATAATAACATTACAATTGTTACTTTGCTTGATAATAGCCGATATTAAAACAGTATGGATGAACCATTTAAGTATGTTTTAGTGAAACTTTCAAAGGAATTTTAAATTAGGATGACCACGTAACGTCGATCCTGTAATGATTAAGTCAAGTCGGACATATATATCCATAAATAATAGAGCTGATAATCTGCTGTGACCGCCTGTGAACGCTTATACGCGTGAACGGATATAAAACAAATAAACACGACATAAACAAAAGAATTCTGAAATATTTAAACTCCGTATATATTCTAATAATCGCATATTCCACGATACAAAACGATAAAAAAATATCCTGAAAAACTTTTACTTCAAATGTGTATAAACTATACCTATGTGACAGTAAGCTGACATATTACTATGTCTGTTTCATTAATTTGTTTTAAGGTTCTAGTAAGCAGTTCTAGGGTGTTTACTGTTTAGCAACCCGACATAATTATTGTTCCGCCGTGAATCATTCCTGGTTAATACTACGTGCGAAGGCAGTACGAAATGTATGTGAATTGTTCACACATAAATCAAACACAGTTTTAATACAATACAGCAGAGCTTACTATAAGCTTAGTTAATAACCATAAATTTATTCTAATTGAGGAAACTAATAAGGTATTTAATTACCAATCTCCCTTCAGTCACTGTAATTCCAGAATACAATGTTTTACGGCTAGAGAGCTATTCTTAATATTTAGGTAACCTTCTAAGAATTTCGCTAGTTCAGAATAGCTCAAAAAGATTTTTACATTTTAAATGTACGAGATTATTTGCAGAGTCAACATTATTCACAAACTTTCAACCAAATTGCTTTTGAGTCCGAGAAAGTTTGCCAAAATACATATATAACATAGTTTATAATGAAAGAGGCTAATATATGTGAATAATAGTCATTTTAAAAAGCTATACATTTCCTATGTGCAATAAAGACGTCGCCTGCAGCGGTGGCCAAAAATGTTTTCGACATCTAATTGTCTGCATGGGCATTAAGAACTATTAACTATACTTATATTGACGGTTTTGCGGAACAAGTTATATAATTCGTATGTATGTAAATCTGTATAGTATGTAAATAATTTTTATGCTATCTAAACTAAAAATTCTTACATATGAAATGTTATAAGTTTTTTGTGAATTGTCTCTGCGAAAAAACATCATTTAACATTAGGATCTAGCCTTAAATAAGACTAAGTACATAATTTAAAACTAGCCTGATTTACAATTTTTTCAAAAGTAGGTAAATAATTGTACACCGCATACCTTTGTAACATAAAATAAAGTTATAGTTGTAACATTTAAGTAACACGGATATTGTACCCAAAATTCTATAAATAAATAGTATATTTTTTCAGTACAAAGTGTCAGATGTGTAGGCGTCCGATTAGATATCGATAAAGCGTCAGTAACAGTTAAAATTTTCATTGTGTAGTGCTTATCTTCAGTATTGTTGGTAATCTCTGTGGGCATAATGGCATTTTGTTCGTTTTTGTATTGATAAGTTGTCCTGGGCTCCGAACACATGTTTAAAAGATAAGCTAAAAGCTAGTGTTATCGTCACTTTCTTTATATAGGAAATTGAAAGGAATAACTCTAGGAAAGAGAATGGTGACGATTTGATTACTTATTGACATGTTAATTTTAATTTAATTTCATATTAAAAAAACGATACATTAATCGGTCACTAGATGGCGCCCGTTCGCCTATCAAAATCGTAAATATAATATAACATTTGCTTAAAGCAATTTATACATTACGGAAAGACAAATCGTTTAAACTTCGAGCTGTCTAGACTTGTGTCCCGTCTAGTTTCAACTTTAAATCGTCTGATATTTAAAGGACTTTTCTTTGTCCGAGTATATTCACCTATAACGATTCACAGGTTTAACTGGAGTCTCATGCGCCTGATGCATTTACGCAATTATAAGATATTTTTTAATTAAAACTCATTGGTAGAGTGTAATAACCTTTTATATAGGGCATGTACAATAAAATTATATAAAGGATTTGTTGTTAAATTTAACTCGTGGTTTTATTGAATATTCTGTCTTGATATTGTTAATGGTATTTAACAACCATTACGTTTTTATAAACAACAAAAAATCTTTTTTTTACTAATACTTGCTTGCAGTTGTTTTAATGTAATCAGATCAGTGCTTTTATTGAAACAGTGTATCAATTATATTTCTTAAATTAGATTATTAATTATCTATTTTGTTTTTCAGATGTTCATTTAGTTTTGTTTGTTAGTCTGTGGAAAAGACGCTAGTTTTGTTAGTCAATGTATGTGTCAGTCATTTTTAATTTAAAAACGAAGTGTTGCCTGTTGGTTGTGAGTACATTTTGCATTGATTATAAAAGAAATAGGAAGGAAGTGATTTTCAACTGTAATAACAAACTCTAAATGTTGCTTTTTAAAATAATTATTTTTGCAACACATTTGAGTTTAACTACCTTATATATATAATAATTTTATGTACGAGATTGCTTGGAAGTCGCTTGAAGTATTCCGAATTATCAAGCATTTAACGACTAGTAAATACACATTGAAATAAGGCTTATATCCTGAGCTAATGTAAGCGTTGCCGGAGATTGCTAATACATACTATATGATTCATAAATGTTGCACATGCATTGCGTGTACTAAATGAGTAATTATCTCATATGTATGAAAAGTCACGTGACACAGTTGTGATTATATGTAAACAGTGACTAAGTACTTAGCATAATAACTTTTGTATTATATGGCCTGATACATATCAACTTCGCCCAATTTCACAACGTATTCAAGTTGATAATTTTACGTGCTATTGATAATGTTGCGGCCTTCTCGATTTGTTTTAAATATGAGTTTTATAGAGGTGATATTTGTAATTCGTTTAACGAATAATTTCATAAAAACTACAGGTCCGATTTCGAATTTCAACAATAGAATGCTACATTATCCTTAATACGCTATATACAATTTAAATGACCAGCAGTACGAAGCTGGTACGGTCTTTTTGTTATATTAGTTAGTTACTTGTCGATAGTTTTCTTAAAGTAGTATAATAAATCGTTGTTTCCTTTAATTCCAAAGGGGCGTTGTTTGAAGATATCCATTCATTTTTACATCATGATAGCGGTGATGATAATTAGTATTTCGTTCAGCCTCTTGTATTAAAAGTTACATTAAACATTGCATATTCCTGGTTCTGGTGTTTATTACAAGGTATATGCGTAATATTAATTACAAGTTATGTCAAGATGTCATTGTTTACGTGTAATCATGATTGTTTACACGTGTTAAACAATGACATACATGCATAAAAATTAATCACAATCTTACTGCTTAAATATAAGCTTAAAGCCTATCTTTGATTTAGAACTTCTAGAATGTTCTTTTAAAAAGACTTAAATCAAGATTTATTTCAAAATGGGCTTTATGGACAAATCTAGTGCTGATTATGTATTTTTTATATGATTACGAGCCTACAGGACAGTCATAAAACGCAGTCACCGCAGCCCTTGGGTATTCATTTTAGGGGGTGCATTCCCCTTCTTTGAGGGATGAGTAAGCTGTCTTTTAAAATAGTAGTTTATATTATATTAAGTGTTTAAGTAGCTATTACACGTAATATACAAGAAATTCACAAAGTTTTCCTATGAGTAAAGATCGTGGTAGTTCCAGACTTTAGATACAAGATAGAATACCATACTGAAATGCTTAAGAGAATAATGAATATATAATAATAATACATAATGAACTTCTGCGTAAGAGCGCGTCTAAGCTATTGTCGCGATACGAATAAACCATCTACGCGTAAGCAGAGTACCCTAGAACAGTGCAGTGAAACTTCTTAATTTCAGTTATTAATTTGAATAACGGCTATTGTTCTTTATTATGTATGGTTCATTATGTGAGGCCCTTGAGACCTAATGAGGCTAATGTATCTGAAAAAGACAGCCCTTTGAGCGACTATAAGTTGGATGACGATTTTTGTTTCTAGATCTAGATATAAAAAGATGAAAATATATTTATGTATTCGTTTTTAAACACACTGGGCAAAGAGCAGTGTTGGTGTAGCGGTTCTTCTCCGTAAGGTCCTAGGTTCGATCCTCGGCCCTCAATGTACTCTCTGTGCACATTAAACACTCGCTCGCATTCAAACCCGGTATGCCAAAGACTCTTAAAGTCTACGGCGTGTATCAGACACAAATGGCTGATCAGTATTAGAAAAAACAAATGAGTACGAATTGGAGACAGGAATCTAAAGCCCAGACATAGATGGTTGTAGCGCCACTAGTGGTTTTTTAGAGTGGTCAAATAAAACAAAATATATACAGATAACTAGAGTCTTTAACATTCATAAGGCTTTTCAGTAGAATAGAAATATACAATTAACATAGGACACGCAATCCGTGATTATTCTAAAGTTCACGTAAACTACTTTTGCAAGCATTTGAATTCCTAATATTTTAATGATTGATAGGCTATTTCATTAAGCAAAAAATACAAATTATAGACCCCCTAAAACCTCAACATATAATTATGTTCATTATTGTTCCACGAAACCAACATGTTTCAGAAAAGGTTATCTAAAATAAGAATCAGTTGTGTGAAAACAAAACAGGTACAATAGACCATTGGTTAAAATTACTGTGCTAGGGTGACTATTTGTAATAAATTTGATGGATATACAGTTAAAACTGAGTAAGTGACAACTCGGTAAGCGAGACAAGTCTATTAAAGAAAGTATTTACCGTGAACAGAGCAGTGTTGGCCTAGTGGTTTCAGCGTGTGACTCTCATCCCTGAAGTTGTAGGTTCGATTCGCGGCTGTGCACGAATGGAATTTCTTTCGATGTGCGCTTTAACATACGCTCTAACGGTGAAGGAAAACATCGTGAGGAAACCAACATGTCTTAGACCCAAAAAGTCGACAGCGTGTGTCAGACACAGGAGATTATCTACTTGCCTATTAGATTGTAAAATGATCATCTAACAGATTCAGAAATCTGAGGCCTAGACTTAAAGAGGTTGTAGCGCCACTGATTTTTTTAAAATGTTTAACGTGGAATTTGCAACAAAAGCATGCTATGTAGTGAGTGACGTAACTGTCATAAACGGCTTCAAGAAAGCTGGGCTCGGTAACTTTACAGCTATATTTGCCGTATTTTTATATACCTCTATATGTGAGACAGACTCCTTTTGTAACTCTGTAAGCAAGAAACTCGGGTTTGTGAGAAACCTATATAAGAAAAAATAAGATTGCAGTCCTTTGAGCTCTAACTAATCCAGGTATTGTGTATTAAAATTAGTCATGTTTGTATAAACATTAAATCGAAAGGTATATATATATATATGTATATATAATTTAAAGCTAAAGTAACTATTCAATAATTGGACGTTTACAAGGATGTTTTTATATCAAGATTTCGGAGAATGTTCGGAGCTGAGAATGTATAAATTGTATGTAAGAGTTTACCAGGCTTTCCTTTAGTGAGCAATAGCCTTCATGAAAGGCGGCAAAACAAAACTCGAACTGCATTCAAATTTCGAACGAATACTAGTACAATACAGACGTTGAACCCTTTTGAGTGACCAGATTTTGATTCTAGATCGTGGAATAAATTACACATTCTGTGGTTACGTCTGTTTTGGTCGGGGTTGCCATGTCACGCGATGCTAACCCTTCTATGAATGAATATGACTTGGGAAAAATCAAACAGAATACAGACTTTATTTAAAATATGGTTTGGGTAATGACATTTTATCAGTCTAGACGCAAATGCAATATAATTGTATTGAAACTTTTGATTATAGCTTTGATATTTATTTAATTTGTTTTAGACTAAAAATAATAAGTGTTGCATTTACCTTTTATATATTAGTTAGTGTCAAAAAGTATTGATTGTATTTTGAAACTTTTTCCATATGTAACGTTGTAAATATTCTATAGCGACTATTAAGCAATATTGTTGTAATAGCGATGGCTAAGGCTAGCATTTATTAGTATTATAAACCATTGTAAAAGTATATTGCATAGTATTAAGTGCACATAAGGGGTCAATTTTGTCGTAAACTTAATAACAACAATAGTGATATCGTATCGCATTACAAAGTTAACTCCAAGGATAATGAGACAATGAACTACACCAAAACATGATAACTTGGCGTTATGTACATTCCTTGCGCTCTGTGCAAATACTGCAAAAAAATTCTTGACCTCACTCAATAAAAGTTGTGAGGACACATATTCCTGAACGTTTGGAAAATATTTAATAAATTTTTTAAATTAATTTAATTTTGCTCTATACATTAATCATGATAACATATCAGCGATAATGTGAATAGTCTGTTATTTTTTTTTGTATCAGGGTTAAACGGGCATTAGGCTCACCTGATGTTTACTCATAACGCACATAGACGCTGCCGCCTTTTTAAGAATCGATACGCTTTTTTCTTAAAGGACCAAAAGACAAATTGAATCGGAATTACATCTGTGGGCAGCTGGTTGCTGAATGTTCATATTATATAAAAATATATGTATTTATAATACCTATAATGGTGCAGTTGCAAATTAAATAACGCAATAACAAGCTATTAGCTGATTTCGTAAATTTCAACTGAACCAAATGCGAACCAGCGGTACATATACTACACGCACACGTATAGCTTTAATAGGGATTGGTAATCACACTTCAATATGACGTTAAATGCAAAGTGTAATTCAAGTGATTTCTCTGAATAATTCACTCACGTAATATGGGAAAGATTATCGTGTTGTGTGCGTATATGCGAATACAAAATCAACGATATACAATATAATCTAAATATGATTTAGCATAGTATGACTTACTTAAATTAAATCCTTGTATATATAATGATATATGTAAATCTTTTGTGCGTCTATTTATAATTAAAATCGTAGTTACAAACACGAGAATGATTTAGATGAATATTTCGATTTTTATTAACATTTTCATAATAATAATAATAAAATTTAAAAATTAAAACGCGCACCAAACAGTCTGTCGGGTCTGCTATTTATATATGTATATCAATCCATTCCTGTTCGTTTGTCTCGCTGAAACTCGAGAATGGCTTAACCAATTTGGCTAATAATCTTGTAATCTTTGTCGAAGTTCAGGGAAAGATTAAAAATTGGAAAACATAAAGAATACGTAAAGAAAAGTACTAAAAACGACAATTGAATTTTCCTATAAAAGCTGTTCCTAGCTTGAAAATATTTTATGTCTTTTGTCAGTAAAATTGTCACTGCGTTGTCATATATTTATCCTTCAGTAATTTGTGTTTCATAGCTGTAGTATGAGTTCGGATCACTTTAGTCTGTTTTAAAAGATTTGCATAAAGTTTTGACACAAATATAACATAATGATTGATGATTAGAAATTCACCGGGTCATCTAGTATAATATATTTTTTTATTGAGTTTCACTTTTAGGTATACACTGTACCCGTACTTACGTATGTTCTTACCATGTCAAAGTTAAGATAAATGTATTTGTGAAGATAAAAAATATACCACTTCATTTACTCATCCTGAACACGTACTTAACTAATAACTGGAACCACATAGAATTACTTCGTCTGTAAGAGCTAAAAATCGCCACTAGCGTAAACGAGAGTGGTGAATAGGGTTGTCAATTATTCAAATTTAAAAAAGGAATGAATTCAACTGTTGCTGTGAACTCTAACAGCGTGAGGGATGAGTTGAATTTTCTTTCACACAGAGAATATATTTTTACTAACACCAGTGTCGTTTTGACTCCCACTTATTTTACATTTGCGGTCCTTTACAATTTCATACCTATTTTAAAGTGTACTTGCTAATACTGCTAATACTAAAGATACAGTTGTATGTTAGATAAATAAAACTATTCAAAAACTAAATAATATTTGCTTTCTGGCCAGAGAATTGTACTCAAACTAATACAATATGAGAACTAAGAAATGCTACCAATGGCTTATTTCATATGCACCTATGTTTAAATTTGCATTACACTCAGGCAAAATCTAAGTAACGCTTATCAGGTAACCCCTACTTAAGGGCTGTCACCCCTAGCAGGGGTTCTGATTGATGACGTGGGGGCGCATTGTGTGGATTCTCATTGTCCATCATTGTCCGAGCCTGGACGAAACAACTGGTATATTTTATTCTAACGATTATATCAACTATTCGCAAATTACCTTTTACATTACCTTAATAAAACATACATTATTTACTAGAGAAGTTAAATTATTAATTTCAATTATTTATTACAGTTCTACAACATATATAATGCTTTGTCTACAGTATATGTTCTTTATGTACAGGTACTCATAAATGTTACAAAAAATTAAACAACAAATATTCTCATTTTCCAATTTTAGATTGTTAAGCAAAATATACAAGTCAAATCGAAAAAAATACAAGTCAAAGTGATACTTAAACAATTATAATTTGATTAGGCCACTTCCGATATGAAGTTGATAAGAAATAGTTTATACATAAAATTAAATAAATTTTAGTAGTAATAAATGAAAAATGTTATATTTGTCGGTAAAAGAACAACTATTTGGCGTAGTCGTAAAGCAATCACTGTATTGGAGAACTAAAACAATTCATACCGAAACACTTGCAATTATTTACAAAGGAAAAGCAAACACCAAATAAATGAAGTGGAAAGAATTTCTCGAGGGTACGAACAATGTCGAAGTATCGGTACATGGATACACTTGCGGGCAAAGTTTTAGTCGCGTACTTAATGGATTTAGATAGAAATCACAGAATTTATGTCGAGTGTTTAAATTTCCGAATGACCCAAAACTGGCTCACGGTAGAGGAGACCTACCTGTTAACTGGGTTCTATGTTTAATAAGTACGTAACAAAATGAGTTTACGTGTATACTCATATAGCTATTGTTCATTTTAGTAAGATATTAATGTTTTTTTTAATTTATATGTATTTTCGTACAATCTTTGTGTTTCGCCTTTTTGATAAATATAGATAAAATTCGCTTCTACATATAATGTCACTACGGAACAATCATTTTCAACTCTCCAACCAACCGTCTTAGCTCTTCGATAACCCTTTTTATATACTTTTTGTTAATAATATTAATAATATTTTACCTAACTTAGGTATCGGGCACAAAACTCATGTTAATGTTACGGCCTTATAAACTGCACGCGAGTGTACTTCTTGTCCCTGGAGCGCTGCGATTCAATCAACTCAGATTCAGAATTTCGGAGTTCGTTTACCGAACTGAGTATAACCGTAAGCAAATAAAGCAAAAGTGGAAAAGGAATGGTCTCGTAATCGCTTTACGCGGTACGTTTAACATTGAGAAGGGACCTTGATCACAATTAAATCTCTTATAGCATACATTCTTCTTTGTATTTTTTGCATTCAGAATGTTTTTACATGTGCTTTTAAAATCTCTATATCTTTGTGTATACAAATATTGACGTGATTAAAATGGATGGATGAGTTTAATGTTACTGTTACATCTGTTTTATGTATTTTTCCTTTCTTTCAGAAATTTAAGGGTTATAAAAATTAACCGCTTGATCACAATATTTCACTTCATTGTTTGTGTTAAATCCGACAAATGCTTTACTAATTAAAAATAAAAAGATCAATCGAGCTACATCCTTTTTAGGTCTAGGCCTCAGATTTATGTATCTATTTCATGATCATTTATTAATCTAATAGTCAAGTAGGTGATCAGCCTTCTGAGCCTGACTCACGCCGTCGACTTTTTGGGTCTAAGGCAAGCATCGGTTTCCTCACGATGTTACATCTATTATATTTTTTCTATTTCTAAAATGTAAGGGCATATTAAACACTTGATGATACATTTCGCTTTATTGTTTACACGTGAACGTACGTCGTGTGAACGTGCATTACTAATAAAACGCGTTATAATAATTGTTGCGTAAAATACGCACGAAAATAAATTATAAAAAACACTGTTTTTTATCCCTTCAACTAGATTTTAGTACACAACATTAGTATCAGGTGCAAAATCCAATGCTTAGCGTGCCGACTAAGAACGTTATAAATCCTTGTTATCTAATATCAAGTGACAGTTAAACGCTCCATTTGAATTGCAAATGGCCTAATACCCAACTTCAAACACACTGCTGTTTGTTGGTCACGTAGTTCTTGTGTGAAAACCCTGGCTTTAAGTCCGGGGGATCTTCGCACTTGATACAGTGGTAATACTTATGTATTTTTAAGGTTGGAATCTTGGGTATGTTTTTCTCCCATATTAGCTGGTATGATGAAGGAAAACATCGTGTAGGAACCGGGATGCCTTAGACCATAAAAGTCGACGTTGTGTGTCAGGCAAAGGTGATCACTTACTTGCCTATTGGGAAAAACAGAACATAGGTGTAGATCCCCAGAGAGATGTTTTTAGAATATCAACCTTTAAAGCGCTTTTTTGTAAAATACAAAAGTGGTTCTCATACAATCCAAAAACAGCATTAATATTTCCATAACGGAAATTCCATTGTTACTCAGTGAAACGTGGCTCCCATATTGTTAAGATTTACTCAGACTGTAGTTCCAATTAAATTTAAGCTCCAGAGAGCGTTCAGCTAAGCTAAGATTTAATGAAGCACTGTGTAAAACAAATTTAATTTCAATTTTACTTAGGCTATACTAGACATATTCTCAATACATGTGAGACCGTCTAAGTTCACAAGGATCGCAATATTTATAGTTATAAGAAGGTTTTATGTTTTATTATTTTGGAATTAATCTATTGCATTAGCTTACGGGAAGAATAGGAAATAAGGATATAAATATACAAAATAAAGGAATGGTATTTTATTTGGTAAGTTAGAGAAAATTTGAACTTTGTAATAATTAGCGGACCCGAAAGACGTCCTGTATCAACGTCTTAAACAAAAAAAATTAATAAATCTAATCTAGAATCCACTGACACAAAATTTAATGAATATCGTTCCAGCCTTTAAAAGTTTAATTACATAAACACACAGAGATTTATACATAGTATATGTAATTATAATTATCGCGGGCATTCGTTACACTGGTGACTACTCATGCAGTCCTTGCCTTTCCGATCTGTTTAAATTTTATAACTTTTTGTTGTAAATTATATAATAAACCTAATATATATTAATATATATTTTATTAAAACTATTAGTCACATAAAATTCGACACGACTAATCATATGAATATTATAAATAATAAATAAAATATGTTTATTCATTTTAAGTACAATTTCATTACAATGTGTATGATTTGGGAACCCTTTTAAGTAAAAAATATACCTGTGTCAGGGTTTCCAGCTCCATTTTATTCCAGCAAAATTAGTTATACATTCCTTAAAATATTTAATTTAGATATAATTTAGTTACAAATTTTAATAAAAATTTTTTGTTATTGATTTTAAACTGTTATCAATATTTGAATCTGTTTTTAAATTTAGAATACAAATGGCATAGGTATATCTACGACTTCATCTGTGTTCCATGCATCTCAACGCATCGTTTATTACATAGCATAAATAAATAGAATAATAGGAATTTGACCATAGAGTGAGTTAGCACGAAGCGGACAGATGTGCCCAGCGTTCTATGCATACTGATGCCACGGATTATCTATAAACGGATGCATTATGCGGTGAAGATTTCATCTGTGAATACGGTTTTAAAATGAAAATGAAATTATTCGAGTTGTTGTTTAATCGGTTTTTAAATCAAGCCCCACGAATCGTTGGGACAGTTTATGATTAATTTAAAAAGATTAAGAGTTACTTTAAATTTGCAATATTTAGGAAAAGTCGAAGGTAAGAGTGATTGTTAAAGGAATTAAAATGCAAATAATATCATATGGTGAACTCAGGGACCACACTTAGTTTAAGTAGCCATAAAAAACAAAACATGATAAAAGCAAACGCAAGACGCCATTTTTATTGAATAAGCGAATGTTCCGGTTTTCATTCGCCATAAAGCTAAATCAAGTTAGCAGAAAAAGTTAGTAGGCGAAAGGAAAACAATTAATCTAACCATTTCCCGCAATTAACGTGGAACGGACACAAATTACTTAAGCATCTGTAGTTAATCAGTACACTGGGTGGCAGGAAACTGACTTTCTCTACTGACACCTAGTCTATTGTGATAAGGTCAATGGCCGGATGACGTATCAAATCCTTATTTGAATTTGGAACTACTTTTTGGCATTATTGTTTTGATGTGTGAATTGATTTTGTTTGTAATACTAACCAAAGTCACTATTAAAATGAAAACAAATATTTGGAAAGTGTGCACTTGTTGCAATCTTGGATTTTCCTTTATCCAACATAGGAGACCTTCTTCGTTCCTCTTCTGTTGTTAAACGTCCAATACATTAATAATAGTAAAAGGTTATATTTTAAGTACATAAAAGTACGCTCCGTAAGCTCGTCTAATTTGTCAGCATAATAAGGGTTCGTTACGCATTATTTTTCCTTTTGTACACAATAAATATACAACCATAAAGAACATTGTGACTCAAAATCGTTTAGCAAATAATTGACCAGGTTAATGTCTCATATTTCTTTTAATAGCGTCGACTTAATTAAAGTTAGTATGGACTTTTATTGCTGTACCTTCGTTCGGTGTAATTAATGTCGATTCGTATACGATAAATCATGACTGGGCATATCGAAGCAACCGACAACTCTACAGTGTCTACGGTAAAGTAAAATATGGTATGATTTTATCAGTTTTATAAGGATTTATTGGTCTTTCAGTATAATAATATACGAATTTAATTCGAACATTTATGGTTGCAATAAATCTTAGGGCGAAATGATCCCTTGTTTGTAATGGGGAGAATGCTACAAAGTAGACAACAATAATTAGGTAAACGTTTATTGGCACACATTTGATGGCGTATAATTTTGTATTACCACCATACTTTAGGGAAATCATCATGGCTCTATTGCGTTCACAACTAAAATTGTAAGTCATGTATTATCCAGCAACTTTACCAAGAAGCTTCATAAGGATTCCGTCGCTTGATGGCGTCATTAAGGTTCTTAGTTAAGTAGACGATCAGGCTGGCGTTCTATGTTGGATACCCTTTAGTGCACAGGATTTTATGGGACTTTGGGTCACTTCACTGGCGGCAAACATTTCATCATTAATCATAAGTGGTGCGCTGTTTGTCTAAAGTATATTGCTAATAGAGTAAGTCTTTAATGATGTCATCAAAGTCGTTATGGACTAGAAATATACAAACCTATAGCAATTTACAGTCCCATATAGATTTATGCCATTCCTACACATTATTCAGCTACACAGATCTATGTAAGCCGGATTTCAGTACCAGCTTTTGTGTTCGATATGCTTTGATCATTCAGACCGTGTTCAAAAGAGTCGTGCGAATTCAAAGGCTTAAGTTGTACTATGAAACTGTTCATTCGCACTTGTTTATAAATACAAGAATTCCAAACACGGTAAGGAAAACAAAATTCATTAAACAATGTCATTCAGAACAAGTATTATGTCAGGTTTATCCCGGCTCGCTCTGAGGCATTTGCGATCCGTTAAGTAATAGTTTACGATATTAATAATAATGCAGTGTTGGCCTGGTGGTTTCAGCCTGGGACAGGGCTAAAGGACTTTCTTTCTATATACGCATTTAACATTCGTTCGAACGGTGAAGGAAAACATCGTGAGGAAACCGGCTTGCCTTAGACCCAAAAAGTCAACGTCGTGCGTCAGGCACTAAAGGCTGATCACCTACTTAATATAATATTAACAAATGATCTTGAAACAGATACAGGACAGGTACAGGAACAGAAAAAGGTTGTCGCGCCATTGATTTATTTATTATTAATATTCCAGCGGTTGTACCTTAGATTGCATTCTTTTCTTTTATCACTTTTAATTAATAGACAAGAAAATGATCCGTCTACTGAGACATGTCAATGTTTTTCTTCACCGTACGAGCGAGTGTTAGATGCGCACTATGTCTCAGGGTTGAGATACGATGGAGCCAAAAGCCAACAAAAAAGAAAGCTGTAAAAATATAACAAATGAACATCTATAGTTCTTTAGCTTTAATTCCTTAACCTTAGGTAGTATAAAGTATTTCCGATGGCATATTCAAAGATAATTAGGTGCGACTCTATTGTCAAATGTTCCCGACATCTTGGAAGATTTATTACTGTCTGATAATTTCTGGAGAATTTGGCGCAAGCGATGTCTGAATATTCATTAACTCGGTCACTGTTTACTAAACATCTGGATAGCTAATCCTCACTTCCAATTTAATTTATACAAATGTAAATATAATTTAAATTGATTAAGATATCACAAGTCACAACTTGATTACACTTATTATATATTTTGTTCGTTTATAAGCGAAAAATTAATAAAAATTTACCAGAGATACGCCACAATTTTGAGGCTATTTTAAAAAAGCCTATAATGATTTCATATGTGTTACATTATAATCTTTTACTACTACTATCCAACTGAAAATTATTGTCATGAAAGATAGAACAGACTATAATCTGCGCCCATAAATAAAAAGACAAAATAAAGCACGCATTAAAAGTTTGAATAACATAAGAACGAAGACCAGGGTGGGACAGTGTTTAAAGCGATTCGAATTTCAAATTAAAAAATTTCAACCAAGCTAATTTAAGACTAAATAGCAGAAAGCCGATTTTTTTAATATTTCCCTTTGTGCTCGTAATGCTTTATTTGTACCGCTGAAATTAATTTTAACCCGCAGACATAAATTACACTTGCTTCTAATAAGAATTCTTTCTTTACGTTAATTATTTTGTGGAACTCCGACTTTAAATCTAATTTAAAAGTGATGTGATCCGTAATATTAACACTATAAAGGTTGAGTTTCTTTCTTTGTTTGGTTAACCATAATCTCAGGAACTACTGGTTCGATAGTCAATTTATCGAGGTTGGCTGAAGGGTATATAACAGAATTATCGTTGCTAAAAGCCTTAAAATCTTATACTCTTACAATAAATGTATATATTTAGGTTGAACCTTATACTATTTTTTTATAGAATAAGTGATAGCTTAACTGCCTCCTAAAGTTCTCAATTCAAAGGTAATTCAATAAATAAAAGATTTATAAAAATCCCGGTGTTTATTTACCGGAAACATTTAAACTATTTACCACGGGGATCATTGCAGTTCCGGTTGACTTGTTGAGACACCCGACGAAACCGCAGACCGATTTAAAATATTAAGTGCGGTTTGGAGACCTCTCAGACAACATTCACGTTAATATTTGAGTATGTTTGTCTGTTAGCTTTTACATGCTTGTCCAAAATTAATCGAATTCAGAAGGAATTTACATGATTTTTTTATATTTCATTTTTATCTTATCGAGTGACATATGTATGTTTAGCTGTTAATTTGTATTGGTCAATTAAGAAACACAAGCCATGTTTCTAATTATAATATGAAAATTTTGATAGAAAACAAGGACTGAGACAGTAATGTATAAATAACATTCGCTATCCGACCCTGCTAACTGTTTAATATGAGGCTTAGACACTTTAGCGCCTATAAATTTTACGCGTGTTCACAATAGCGCTATAAAATGTTGCAATAATTCTAAATGCGTTGTTTTTTCTTTTAAAGGGAATATTTTATAGCAATCCGACTTAAGGTTGCGAAATTGCTTCTATAACAGTTGAGCGCGTGCGAGAAATGCGGCCCGTTTGAAATGGTGCACGGACTGAGGTTCGTTGCACAGCATATGGGAAGTTAATTTTTCTCTTATTAAATACTATAGGAAATTGTGTTACTGTTAATATCATACGTATCTATCATAAATACCTAATAAAGCTAGGCACTGCTGATTATTTCTCACACTTTTCTTTATCGCACAACAAATTCCATCAGTGGCTCGTACTAATAATCAGCCTTCTGTGCCTGACGCACGCCGTCGACGGTTTCCTCACGACGTTTTCCTTCACCGTTCGAGCTAATGTTAAATGCGCACATAGAAGAAAAGCTATTGGTGCACAGCCGGAGATCGAACCTACGACCTCAGGGATGAGAGTCGCACGCTAAAGCCTTTAGACCAACACTGCTCGTACTAATTACTATATCTAATAATAACTACTTCTGTTTGCGAAATAAATAAATGCTTGCGATTATTTAAAAGCATTTCTGTTAACTCTAAAATCAAAATGTCAGTAGTGTTCTCGTTTTATTTTTATACCTATTCAAAATTCGTAATACCGCAAAGCAACAGTATTGTTTATCCGTTTGATGCTGATACAAATTTCCGCGCGGTTGACTATACATACGTTCATTCCGTAATTATTACATCCTGATTCCGTCTGGAATCCCCCTCTGGATGAGCGGTGACGCTTCCCCATCTTTTGTATTACTTCATTATGTTTGTGTTTATCTTTATGATATGTGAAGGGATACGATTAAATTACTACCGTTAAATTGTGAACGATTAGATGAAATATACTTTTTTTTGTACGTTAAAAAGTATTCATGAAACGCATCATTAAATACCTGCGTCCATTTGTTACGTTTCATACTTATTATGGTCTATTAAGGTTTCATATAAACTACATAATATAGATTAAAATCACGCGGGCGGCAACAAAAAAAAAAAAATATCAGTGGCGCTACAACCTTTTTAGGTCTGGGCCTTACATTTCTGAATCTGATTCATCTATTCATAAATCTAATAGGCGATCAGCCTCCTGTTCCTGACGCGCCGTTGACTTTTTGGGTTTATGTCGCGTGCTGAAGCCACTAGGCCAACACTGCTGCAATTATGAGTGAAAGAGTCATTGTTACTAAACAATAAATAATAGTATAAGAAGTGAATATAATTGGAAAATATATTTCTAATAGTGTTAAGTTTTGGTATTAGTATGCGGAATAGTAAAAGGTAAGTCAAATAACTCTGATTCATATAAAGAAAGCAATACATTAAGTAAGCAGTTACTTTGATGAGACGCAAGGCCGACTTCAATTACTACCAGCGCAATACTTGACGTCGTAAATCCTGAGGAAACAAACAGAAAACATTCCAACTGCACGCACGCCATTTTGATGACGTCATAGACACATCAACTTTTCAAATAATGCAGTGTTTATTATCTGTCATTGTTAATCTGTGAAACGTCAAGTTTTGAGAATGGCGTGTGTATGTTGTCTTAAGATATTTTTACTCTTTAATACTCTTTTGTTTTAATATAAGCAATTGTTTAATTGTTTGTACAAGTGGCAAATAGTGAGTTAATTGTGCGATCATCTCTGAGGTCGTAGGTTCGAATCCCGGCTGTCTAATCCCCTTTCTGTATATGTGGGTATTTAACAATACTCGCTCGTACGGTGAAAGTAAAACATCGCAAGGACAGAAGTTTGATTACCTACTTGCCTATTAGAACACCACAAATGGTAACAAAACAGATTCTGACTACAAATCAGAGGCCCAGACCCAAAATGTTGCCAGGGCCACTACTATACTTTTAAAATGTACATATTTTTTCTCGCATGATTTTTTCTGTAGTTGGTTCAGATTAAACAGTTTCTATCGTCTTTGTTACGTACAGAACGATTAAGTATTAAACAGTAAGTCAAGTTCAAAAGTTTTAAGTGGAATGTGTAGTGTGTAAAGGCCCTAGAGAGCGAGCGTGCAGGACCGTGAGATAAGCGCACTTAACTCGTTTGAAAGGAGGAAAACGTATAAAATACGAAAGTACAATTATAGCCATATATTTTAGCGTAATATTTTATGAGGATGGACATTAATTCGTAAAGTTCTTTCGCTATTAGAATCCAATGCTATCCAAGATGAACTTAGGCTGAATATTAAAAACACGAATCCAGCCTTCCAAAGCTAGTACTAAATAATTTTAGGAACGAGATATCTTTTTATATATCGCGAGAGATATATATAACATGACAAACGATAATAACACGTAATGACGTAGCAATATTTGGTAAATAAATAGAAATTCAAATTTATAAAACATAAAGCGAAAGAAAAAATTTCCACGAATATTACTATGAAAATAATTGTAATAATTAATACAACTTTAAGAAGGTTGTAACGATATTTTTGTAGCTAGACGATAGTGATCGAATGACAAATATTTTTATATCAAAGATAAACGGATTAATTACACTACAATATCGTGTCGTTAATGAAAACGCTAATTATACTTACACTAATAAGCTTAATAATTTTTTTTTAGGCTTCACTCTTCGTAAATCGTAACGTACCTGTAACAAAAATATAATTTTATAAGTTATAGTCATATCTAAATGTACATAAAATATCTAGTTTTTATATTTATTTAAGGAAACAGGTTTGTAGTCTACAACCACTAGTTAAGCACGTGACTTCACTCCTGCTACTTGCAAGGAATGGCCTAAAAGCAGTTTTAAAATATATGCTAATAGTATAGCATAAATAAAAAATATAGACTCAATTCATAAACATTTAGAGGGAACTTTTACTATCGAAACTGCCCTAATGTTCAGGCTAGATATCGCAAATTAAACTACTATATAATGGTATTAAAGTTGATTCTTGCAGGAAAATTTACCAACATTTGGTATACATTTTCACAGAACACGTCGATTTTATAATATGTATATCAAGACTTATTTATCTGGATATAAGAATATCGTTTAACAAGAAAAATTTTCAAATTAATTCATAACACAAATTGTTATTAAATGATAATTTTATCAAATGTTAAATCTCATGTTGAATTGAGAAATAAAAGCGGAAAAAAAACTCTTCTGTCAGCGTTTTATATGATAATTGATCATAAATGCTCGCCTTATCAGATTGCATTACGCTCCCAAAAGACATAAAAATATTTCTTACAAGTTTGGCGCAAAACTTATTTAATGAAGCTTAATATTATTATGAAAATATACTGGAATAAAAACTTCTGACCATGATTGTTGCTATGGTATATAACCACCATTTACGTTTCATAAATGTAATAAATATTGATAAGTTCAAAGTACTATTTTTTGTAACCAAATTGGAGTCAACGTATCTTAGTTTTCTCTCAACGACCAATAAGTCCTTCTTAATACTTTGTATTGGCATTTATACAGAAAATAAATAAAATTGATTTATTTCTAATACATAAATTATAATATTATAAACATTAGACAACTGTTTTTAATATTATCCTTCAATATATGAATTTCCATTTACCCACAGTCTAGGTTTTGACTAGTTTAGGAGCCTCCACACCTATATACGTATAATTTACATCATTCTTCATACAATCGGACTACTTTTTTCTCGACCGCTTATGCATGCATTTGTTTATTTATATTCCTTCCTAAACGATTTCAAATAATGCGAAATGAACTGTTAATGGTCACATAGAGCATGAGATATATAGTGTAAAAATCAAAACATTAATTTTAGTTAGAAAAGTTATTAATATTTTCTGACCTGACTAGTCCATTAAATGTCTACATATTTAACCTATCTACCCTATATTATAACATTTGCGTCACGTGTTCTTTTTATAAGGACATCACAATTTGCCTTGAGCACCTTTGGTGAACACAAAGCGAATATGTTAATAGCAAATTTGCAATTATGATTATCGCCCACTGAGGGACCCTATTGTTTCATTAAATATATGAACAGGCGTGACTTTCGCAATCATGGATAAATGCTAAATATACAATTATGACAGCACTGACATCATTAATGTGAACTTGTTGACGTCATTGGTATAAAATGGAGTACCTAAATCATTATAATTATTAATTGTACGAGCGTTTCATTGATGCTCGTGTTTTTCTACTAATTATCTCAAAATATATGTGAGTTATTACGGTTGAAACCGAGGGTTGATAATTATAATTCTACTAAATCTAAATGTAACTATAGAGTAGAGAATGCAAATACGATTGATATTAAAATATTATTAATATTTTAAGCAAATTGTGTCGAAATGCTTCATTAGTATCTTAATATTGAAAATATATTTCTAAACTCATTAAATGCAAAAGCTGTCATTTCCTTTGTAACTTTGCCAAAACACTTTGAAAATAAATCTCGAAATATGCAATTATAATAAAATTTTGATAAAGTTACAAGGGCTGTCAAAGACAATTCATTAAACGAATCTTAAGATCTCAACGAATATTTAAAGTTTAAGGAAAGTTTGCGGGCATTTCAAAGTTGCCAGATAGAAAGTTTCTGTGTTTCAAGCCTGGAATGTAATAAGTTACAGGTGTTCTTAACTTTATTAGATTTCTCACATTCCCTTTTTGATGGGCGCAATGTGGATTTTTCGTTAATTTGTTCGCCTTTAGACATGATGGTATTTAATTCTTAGACACTTAGCCAGTTTAGGATGATATAAGGGTCAGCTGTGTAAGCTCCAAGATGTTTTAAAGTTGTAAAAGTACCTAAATACATAAAACAATGTAGGTTATTCGTATACATGTAAAGCTAGTTAGATCAATAAAACTTGTACAGATAAAAGTACCCTAGTAGTCTTAGGAATGGCCATCTAAGATTCCCCATAATAAGGAACTTTATTAATATATAAAACGTCGATAGTGATCTAGGAGAAGTCATACAAAAAGTCTAGTTAATATACGTTAAACTTATGTACTAAAACATTTACTTCGTCATAGGTGCTATGTGTAAAATTTTTCGTTAATTTCTTTGAGAGAGTAACGGTAGTTGTGTTTTCGCCTAGCGGCATTCATGACATTAAAATTAATTACGTTGGGTCATTGAACTTCTTTTAGCTTCCTAAAAAGTTTTCTATATGAAAATTAGGCTCGCAAGATATATCTTATACATAGATTATATTTTAACAGGATATACATTTCCGTCCTTAAAAAGTTCCACGAAAGATTAGTGAATCCGGCTAAGTAAGCTTAAAAATTTAATAAACTGGACGCGCAAGAAAGAGTCAAAAGTCTGTAAAATTAATTCAATTATTGGCTTAGTTATGATAACGGGCGTTGGAACTCCCTACCCAAAAAAAAACATCTAACAAGAAACTTATTTTGATGTGACACACACACTATGTTATACGTACTGCGTGGTGAGCTTGCCGAAACTCTTAAGTAATAAACTACATCGTAGCGAAATATAGTAAATTTATTTTTGGTAATATTTTCCTGAGGTAAATATTGTTAAATTTGACGCAATTTAAACGTATTTTATACTTAACATAAAGTACTTAGGTCAAGTCTAGATTTCTATTTCCAATGCTAATAACCGTTGAGCCAGACAGCTCAATTTCAAATTTAGAAGGTCAAACGATTTCACTGCAAAAACTGGTACAGCTGTGTCAGTGTGCCGTGGTCCGATGCTGAAAGGAAAAGTAAACGGAGTCATTGACACATGCAAATTGGTGGTCAATGAACTCAGTCATTGACTGTCGAAAGTAAGCCCACGGGTAATTGTAGGGCTGTCGAAATTACTTATGAGATGTTTCATATAGTGTATCACTTGTATGTGGCGAAATTAAAAGCTTTTTTATTTAAAAGTTTACGATTGGTCATTAAAATCGCCGGTAATACGGTACATTGTTTTCACCTGTTGTGATCTCTAGAGTTTATAACAAGATGCGATACAAAGTATTGTGATATGTAACTTGTTAATAAAAAACATTTTAGAAAAAATCGTATTTGGCTGTTAACAGATATTTGAATATAAATATACTTAAGATTTAAAAGAGCTTTTCAATTCGTAATTCATTATTTTTTAATATTCTGTGCATTCATCCGTATAAAAAAGACAAACAAAAATTATACGTCAAAGTTGGTATCGAGTCATCTATAATCGAAAGTTACGGCAGACACGCCGTACAAATAAATAAAACCTTGCAATCGTAGACGTGATTTAATTTCAATCGAAAAACAACCCTAATACAATGCAGTAAGATTAATTTTCATATAAAACAATATGCAAGGTGCGTCTGGACGGTTTTATTATTAGCATTGTGAATTTCATGAGACGAGACATGCCCAAATACGAATGGACAATATGCAAATGCGTATTAATATATTTGCCAAGACGTAGCTTTCACCAGTGACGTTTAACAAAATCGATATTCGAATATTAATAATGTGACACAAAATGCAATTCCAGTTAAGGTTTTGAAAATGTGCTTTTCTCTTTGACATTTCATTTACACATTAGTTAACGTATTTAATTAATACTGTTTGAATTCAATAAAATAATCAATAATTTGTAGAAAAGCGTTGAAAAGCCACAATTTTGAAACGCCGGTACTTCAGTATAATCAGAGATTCTAAGCGATCTTTATTAGTGATTCGCTAATTTCAGCAAAGGCCGAATAACGTAATGTATACTTAACTCTCACATAATAGACGCCCGCTGTGATAAGATGGCCTTAATAAAAACTGTCTCATACGACCTAAATATGAGGATAATATACAATTAGATAGGGCTGGCATGTTTTTACGTATGTATATAACTTAGAGATATTTCTGGAATAGGATTGGATTGAACTGTGAGCGTTAAATTCCGTATGTCCAATAAGTTTCTGACATGAGAATCGCTAAAAAAGAATCCTGCCATAAGTCTTAAAAGACACCTAAAGACAGGTTGTTAGTTAGATGTATTAAGTTGATTGGGTTTCACAATCCATTGTGGATTCCAAACATATGACTAAAATGCCACATTCATGGTTTTACGCATTTTATCCGCAATTAAAGGATTGTAATTGAAAATTTAAAATACTATAGCTGTACTGTATCAATTATAAAATATGTATTGTAAACATATGTATGTACACCGTTAATGACATAGTAAACGCTTTGAATTCTTATGTAGGCGTTGTTCCGTTTATCAATTGGATGAGTAATCTATGAGTAATTTTATATGCGTTTTCATAGTTCTATATGTAAAGGTACTGTCATATTGTATCATAATAGTATTATGTAAATTGCATTTTGGAGAATTTATGAGTCTTATGATAATTATATATATATTTAACGTATTAAATTTTTAAATAAGCTCTATTCGAGGCCGAGTCGAGAAGGCTTCTTTGCCCCCCTATTATATAATAAAACAAAAGTAAATACTAAAAAAAACAACTTGACTAACCTGATTACTTATTAATTTGTCACATAATAGTAATATTTTTATAATTTCGCAACGTTGTCAACAACCCTATTCTAGGCTAGTGTTAAACTAATCTATCACAAGTGTGATATCATCCAGTACGAAGGCCAGTCGTATTGCAAACTTAGTATTATTGACTCATAACCGGCCTTACGAAAAATGTCTAGACTGACAGTTCGACGTTCCTAATTTGAATATTCAAAATTGGATTATGATATGAATTAATTAAGCGGAAGAATTTAATTAAATTTGCCAATGTTTGCCAATAAACCGTTGATCATATGAAATTGGTGCCGATTAATTAAAAATATTACATATAATTACTATTAAAACTTTTTTTTTTTACTTGAAACTGGCATAAAGTTAAAACTATTGACATAATATAAAAAAAAATATTTTTAGAACTACAACCGAACGTAAGAAGAAGTGTCCAGCAACATCTCGATCGAGTAAATCTTAGTACACCAGACACATCAAAACTATTAAGCCTTAATTTTCTATTCGGAGTTTAAAACCTACATTAAGATTAGAGCATTTCCGGTGAATTTTTTACGTCTCCATGCATATTGTGTGACCACCGACAAAGTTAATCTCATAATCGCATTAGGACCCAGCATCACTATGCACATA
Organism: Pieris brassicae; assembly: GCF_905147105.1. Classification (NCBI taxonomy): domain Eukaryota; kingdom Metazoa; phylum Arthropoda; class Insecta; order Lepidoptera; family Pieridae; genus Pieris; species Pieris brassicae. Next base: position 6,555,593 of record NC_059669.1, read on the forward strand.
AATGAATTTAATATAACATGAGGTATTCGAAATTTAAAAAAGGTATGCTTAAGGTGAGGAGAATATAAGGATTTTAATTTTATTCTGTGCATACTTGTTGTTTTTATATAAAGACTATACTATTATATATATAAGAGAGCTCCGGCAATGAGTGTCCATGGGCGGCGGTATCATTAAACATCAAGTGAACCTCCAGCCCGTGGCCATGTTCTTTCAAAAATTGCTTTATTCGGGTTAAATGATAACGTCGTTTATAATCTGTCTGTAACAGAACCTAACTGTTATATTTTAATTTGATTCTTAGTATCTCTACAGGAAAGTGTTGACTAAATAATTAATCTAGAACTTACCCATACATAAAAAAGAGCATTTTTTTTAAATACAGGTCATAGACAATAACTAAAAATGACGAATTGAATGAATGGAATTGAAACTATTATATAACATAAAATACCCAGAAAGGAATAATTCAAAGCGATAAAAGAATCATGTAACACCAGAAGTACTTAATACATATTGTTTATTTGTCTCGTAGACGGGTGCGGCGTACGTACGTAGCATGGCCGATGGCCGCATTCCATTTATTTGAAAGCAATACGGTATCCGCGATCCGACTGCAAAAATTAACATTACTCCACACGCTAATATGCGTCTTATTTATATATGCATAACGGTCACTGGACAAACAATTAATTAATCGTAGAAATTCTCTATTTGTTTTGGCGGTACGGATGCGTTTTCTCTAGAAACATGATATATTAATTTAGTTTTTTACGTGTTGGAATCATTATACCTTATCATAAGAATATCTCGATTGAATATTGCACGTAAGCTATCGTATAAGTTTTAAAAGACACAAATGTGATAAAACATTATATATTCTTTTAGCAATCGATTATACTGCGAACGATTTGGATACACCTGAAACAGGAGATATTTAGCGATTACTCCGTACTATAGAGGAATGTAGTTGGAAGGTTCCACTGCACTTTGATTCAATTAGGTAGTATTATGACCTTCTAAGTTGCATAAATGCCGCTCGTACGTTACGTAAACAGAATGCAGGTACGTCTAGATATGATGAAATCGAAATCTCACGCCGCTTAAGTCTGCACCTGCATATACAAGCTAGCTTTAGAATTGTTAATAGTCTCTAGTATTTGGACAAAACTCTATCGCCCAACCAAAGCGTAGATTCCTAAAGTATATTAATTGCGATTAGTTAAAAGGATTATCAATTAAAAGTGAACTTGAGGAATTAATCAGGAGAGTTGGAAAAGCAGAAAAGTCATCGGCGTTGCTAAAGCACAAATGGCCCCAAGCCAGACACCAGATTGGCTTTTTGTTCGACTCACAGGTGTCTGACGATACTGCGATATTTTTATTTTCAACGTACAAGCGAAAACTAGTGTCGGCGTTTTAGTATGCTACATTTGATTTTATTCCTTGTTTACGTATTCTAATATAGACTAGTAAATGCATATATTGATTACACTATAAGTTATTCCTTTAGTTTACAGTCGTTAATTTAAATTTATAATAAACCATTTAAAACCGGACGTCGAGGCAGAATACAAAATTCCACCCGTATCACCTCGACGTCCGACGTTCCAGGACTGAGCGTTTTTCAAGGCAGTTTTTGCCGCGCACCACCGCTATGTCACCTGCCCACTGAAGTATTTCCGAACCAATTCGACTTAGGGTCCTTCAAGAAAAGAGCGTACAAATTCTTAAAACCGCCGGCAACGCACTCGCGATCCCTCTGGCATTGAGAGTGTCCATGGGCGGCGGGATCATTTAACATCAGGTGAGCTATCTGCCCGTTTGCCCCCTATTTTATTAAAAAAGAACCATATTGGAAATAAGATTTAAAATTATTTTTAAACAGGTTATATAAAAATATAAGTCTTGTACATAAAAATATAGTATTTATGGCTATAGATAATCAAATATTAAGTAACCATTCTGTAGTCTGATCTTTCAATGGATATAAGGCCGATTTGGCTTAATAAACACAAATCATTATCATAACCAGCATTGATTCTGAGTAAAAATGTTTTGGGCAATGTCGATGATGTCATGCTTAAAGGAAAAGGACGCAACCTCCATTGGTTACCTGATGTTCTTAGAAGACTCAAAGGCATAAAGCGAAACACAAATCTGACAGGGCAATTGAATGTCGCTTTGAAGTTGACATTTATTGTTATGACTTATGACTTGACAATTAATGACAATTCACAAGAAATTATTTGCTGTAGTGGTAGAATCCATTTTAGCTAAATGTAGCGAAGTTTATCGGATATATTACCGTTTATTAATATTATAGAAATTCGTAGTTAATTCTGATTAAAATCAATTTCTCGAACAAAATCTTCAGAATGAAAGTTTCATTAAATATTAAGTGTTTTCTGACCTTTTTTGTGCCATGCAACGCTAAGTTTCTTGTCTTATGCCAACCGTAACATACAAAATTTTTAATATAAAAAAATAAAAATTGTTGCTGTATAATTTGGAATAAATTACCACATTATAAATACACAGCAAATAAATTTTCAAAACATATAATGATAAACTGAAATTCAAGCTCCAAGTAAATTTACAAATAGCACTGCTGCTGAAAACACTGCTTTATATAGTGGCTTAGTAACGGCTCCGTTTGAGTGTCTATCTATGATACAGATAAAAAATGTGTGTTGCTGTGCGAGGTTTAGGGATCAAAGCAATGTACTATGTTTTATTAGACACTAATTATCTACTAAATTGTTTAATGTTGTAGTACAATCCTTTCTATAGACATATTATAAGGAATTTGAAGATAAATAAAACGAGTTTCACGTAAAGTATGCAATGTGAATGAAGGTCACCAGTTTTGTGGGACAAATGTAATGAGAGAATGTATTGATTTAACAGCCCTTGCTGATTGCTTTCCGTGAGATTAATGGTGTTTCCCAGACGTGCGTGCGCGCAGGGCGACCACAGAGCTAACGACAGAGGTTTCTATTTAATTTTATGGTGGCCAATAGACAATAAGAAATGGAATGTGAGAACATTTTCTGTTAATTCTGTATTTTCATATAAGAATGTAAAATACTTCTATACATTCATCTTAGACTCTATTGTGTAACGGAATAATTATATTTTAAATATTAATCTACAGATTAGTTCATAGATTATACAATTACATTCAAATAATACATTTTATGTTAGAATAGTAAAGCAATTAAATTCCGTTAATTAACTTGAGGTTTCTATTTGCGATCATTATTTTTCTTCTCGGTTACCATGGCAACGCCTGACGAAAATGTGCGATCGTTTCTGTAGCAACTTACATTCCGTTTGTAATACGATGTACTCTGTGGTGATTTGGTGCCGTTACGTTGCGGTCGGCTCACCCCAGGCTAAATAGCGGCTACTACGGAACTCATACATTGCGCTTACGCATACTGTGTGTATAGATTAAGTACTGATGTTACCGAATACTAAACAAACTTATGTTAATATTAGCTTTGTATACTATAAAATTAAGCGTTTGGTTATTAATATTACTAAGTGCACATGGTTAATGCATTGGAATACGTTGAAAAAGCTTGCGCTTAAGTTTCTACAACTACTTATGATTATATATAATACAAAAAATATATTTTATTCATTATTTCAGTTAGTCGGCTATGTCCGAAACATTTATGGTTTCGAGAATCGAACTTACAGGTTTTACAACATGGTTGCAATACAACACAATAACTATTCTCATAAGTACTCAATACCAATAAGAAACTGGTTTTAAACGAGTTAAAGACATAGACATCTCATCTTCATGGATTCACATAATGAAGGAAAAAAAATACGTAAAGAACATTGTAAAAATAAATTTTGTTTTACGTAAAGAACTCAAAAATTATATGTAATTTAAAGCAATAAATTTTTATGTTACAACATTTTTCTATAATTAAGACCTTAACGTTCATTTTAAGTTTCCGTATACACATTCTTATATAAAGACGACAAACCAGGTGTGTAATAACAATAAATTATTAATAATCGCATAATGATACAATATTCTTGTTAAGTAAATATTAGCTTATTTACTATACTAGTTTTTTTTCCTCTTCGCTGGACAGTATTTAACAAGTTCATAATATATCGAAAATATAGCGTTCAACCTTATGGGACCTTCCGTATAAAGTGCAATACTACAAAACTGTTAAAAAATGTATTTTTCATTCATTCAATCAAAACGAATAACAATATTGTTGTTAAGTAAATATAAGTAGCTTATTTAGTATATGTGGTTTTAAAAGAAAACACAGAAAAAAACAATACTTGTACGGTTCCTGCGTCATCGGCTTTAGGCCCTATCCCAGCACGAATTGTTGTGTCTGTGCCTCGGGGTGGACTGCGGTGCGCAATAGAGAGCTGGAGAAGTAAGGCGCGCCGGCCCGTAATAACAATTAGTTATGTAAAACATTAAATTAATGTAATTTTTTATATTTTTTTCTGAAATGGATTAATTGGCTTGCGATAAAATAAATCGTGTAAATTTCAAAATCACGTTCTGTATACATTTTCGCCATAAAATGAATTCAAAGTGTCAAAAATGGGCTATGTTTGGATTTTTTTCTATCGAGCGACGTTATTTAAATCGTGTATCGATCTTTCAAAATGGATACATAAACTACTCAACTCCACCATGTATTATTTCCATTCGCCCTACTTCAAGAAACGATGACAACAAATGGAAAGAAACAATGTACTTTTTTGGAGTTTGGCGACCAGACCTTTAAAAAGTAGAAGATTTTTGTTTAACTCTATATTAACCACGTACAACAACAAAACTATTATCGGAATCAACTCTTTATTTATCTTATTTTATACGAAAGACCTATAAGGTACAGCGCTATACTTCCCTATATAGTAACTAACTAACAAAAAGTTATATTATTATTATTTTATCAATTGTTTTATGAATTTAAGAACAATTCAAATTGAATTAAAATTGACGAAACTATTCAGAGACTTCAAGCCGTTTTGTCTCGTTGATATGATTTCGTATTGAGTTCAAAGTAAATAAATTACTTAGTCTTAAACAACATCTCGCAGCTATTAATTTCCTGATTGACAAAAGGGAAACATTGCTAACTAAACATTGTAAGCAATATCTTTTTAAAAGTGATATCCGAGCTTTGAAAGTAAAGCTCTGCTTAGTACTGTCAACCAAGAGCACATTAGAGCACAATAGTTCTTCCCCTTTTAATTTTCAATATAACTCAGCTCTTTATTTTTAATAAGTCACAATTATAATATAATGGAAATTGTCAAGTCGTAAAAAAGTAATTGAGATATTGTGAAGTCAATAGAATTCAATCAATTTAAAAATCAGAATTCTTGTTTGTACCCGTATGGGGCTGATAATGCGTTAAATTGCTCATTATGACTTTCATTGACCACTGATTATAGAGATTACATTCTTATTTAAAAAAAACTGATTGATCTCGGTTCCTAAAGACATTTCCATATTCTCCTAATAAGAGACCTATAGCTTAATATATACTGTTAATATTTGTAAAAACTTAAGATAAAACTATAGCGTACATAGAAACTTTTGTAACCTATTGTGTATTACAATTTTTTAACTCTTTTTCGAGCGTAGCATTGCTAACAGTGATCGCCTTAATGCAATTGAAATTTTATCTATAAATAATGCATGAAATATAACAGTATGATACGCTTGAAATCATGGAAGGGAGTTCATAAAAATCATTGTCCATTAATTAATATTCGAGCTGATTAACTGTAAGTGGCCATAATTGGCAGTAATATGGAATGACGATTTACAATGTCTATGGATATCTAATTTTGAGCTTTTGAGCGTTCTGTGAATTATTAATGAACCGCTTCATTGATTTCGTTAAAGTCATCCAGCTTCGAAACTATAGTTTATATTATATTACAAGTAGTATGGTTTGTGACGCTAAACTACATATATGCGAATTTACACGCATAAATAATTCATATCGCGGACCAAAATATGCGTAAATGTATAAAACTGATTTTTGATACAGTTTTCGGTAATTTGTAAAGTGTACGTATATAGCATTAGAGTACCTCCCTACTGTAAGTTGCAATACACCTGCGATTTCGTTAAAAATATTTTATGGTACTGCAAACAAAATATATTGCTTCGAATTAAGCTTATAATAAGTTTTCTTAAATTATTTTTATACTCAAACTTTGTCATACAGATTTTACGATAAAACTTTCGGTATCATTTTATTAGCATATAAAAATAATCTAACTTAGGAGAATACGAATATATATATATTTGAAACTATACAATGATATGCAGTTATTAAATACTCATAGCAAAAACAGGCGTTTGAAATGAGGCGGTTCGAATGACAAATATACAATACCATAATTGGTCTGATATAGGTGGTCCAGCTTCCGAGAATTGTCGATCAAAGGATACCGATTTTATTAGTTATCAATTCTTGAACGCTAACTTATAAAGGCGTAGTTAGCTTAAAACATAATTTTTCTTCGTGCTAAATTTTTAAAATATTAAAGATTTTAACACCAATAACCATGTGGAATGGAATTTGGTTTGAAGTATTGGTTGGTTAACGAAACCTTTAAAATATTCAGTAGAAACAAAGTATATTTTCTGCGATGTTTATACTTCTGTCTAGCAATTATATAAGGTCTCTGCAGTTAGGCTATGGAATTCACTTCCCGTCCCTATTCGCTAAGCTCCTTCTCTATCTTACTTTAAATTTCTTCTATACAAACATTACCTGTCCACATCGTATCCCTAACTTTCTTACTAACTGATGTGAGACTTATCTTAAATTATATATTTATCTGTCTTTTTACTGTATCTCTATTTTACTCCTATTTTTAATGTATCATAATTTTAGTTTAGTTTGTTTTTTTTGTTCCTGCTTAGTTTTGTCTTAATAAATGTGTATAACATGTATTTTTGCATTACTTGCCAAAATAATAATAATGTAATAATAATAATAATAATAATTATGTAATTTAATACTTTTTTTTCTTATAGTGGTTGCTTGGAAGAGATCGCTCGAAAGCGATAAGGCCGCCAGTTGCCCTCCTTTTGATTTAAATATATTCAAATTTTTTTTTATATTGTAGTTCAACGAAGTGTAAATAAATAAATAAAAATATATACAAATAGCCTAGCCGACGTCCACCTCGTAGTGTGAAAGGTAATATATAAAAAAAGGTAACATTCTTATGGTATTACAACAAACAAAGCTTATTGTGATGCTGCATGTTTCCGTAACTATTTTTTGTTACAAATATGATATAAGGTGAGCTGAATACCAGTCTGAACAGTTTCAATCAGCAGTGTATTTATTTTTCTAAACGTGGACTAGGTTTGTTAGCTCCCTGTGAAAGCAATTTATACTGTCTAGACTTGATAGTTGATATATTAGCTATTCCGCAGGCGACTGCATCGCTCCCTACACGGTCGAGTAATGTACGAAATATGCCCCCGTATTCAATTTCTTAATATTTTTGTAACTGGGCCTTTGCTATAAGTATTTGTAAATGTCACATGAAATATTTTAGTTTTCAAATAATTGTTTAGGGTATACTGTTTTAATAGTTTTTGTTTTCTTGTCTAATCTCTTCTCAAGACACTTTCCGTAGTTTCTACATGTAATTGCTGGCTTCACATAAAGTATAGGGTGAATAGTTGTTCTTGAATAGTTAATTTAAGTAATACTAAGCTCTCGTGTGGAAGTTATGTTAAAAATATTGCAGTTTCAACAATGCAGAAGTTTTGAACGGTTGTTAGAAGTTGTGCGTTATTAGGAGCTAGTTTAGGGAAAATTTGCCAAACCAGGGTTTAGCCTCGTTGAAAATATCCTGTTTAACAACTTCTACGGGACTGTATAACATTAAAATATAATTTAGCGCCTTATGAATTCAGCTAACCAAATTATATTCACACAAACGTTGAGTTATAATGAAGAGGAGGATACAGATGAAAAATGCCACATTTTTCTGATTTACTCTATTACTACTTGAATGTTAGACGTTACTAGAAAGACAATCAGAAATAAATGTAACTATATGTTGATTAAGTTAAAATTTTACCCAAACTAAAAGTACAGTCTCCAAGTTTAGCACGTGAAATCATGTGTCAAGAAACAATGAGATAAAGTATATTTAGCGTGTGCATTGTCTGCGCACGAGGATAGCGGCGCGACGCGCGCGTGCGGCCCTGCACAAGGTCAATGGCACGCCTCCATCCCGCTCACACACCGGAATTCCATATTTAAATCTGGTCCGCAGAAAAATGGCGGACGACTCCATTCCGCCGTACGTACGGAGAATTAATAAAGTACTCCTTTTTTTGCGTATCACAAGTATGGAGAGTAATCGTAATATTTTACGCTGAGATTCGGCAACGCCCTATTGAGGCGCGGTCTTAATATTCGTCAATGGCCAACGGTACATTAATTGCAACTCCGAATTTGTTAAATAAACACTGTGACACACTTACAGTGCAATTAGGGAATATAAAAGTAAATTGATATGTCTCATATATGAATTTGTTTTACTAAAGTATATGAAGTCTATTTTTTACAGGATATGTGGGCAAACGAGCCTACAGGAGGCGAAAAAGGGCCGTAGGCATGGACAACCATTTTTAATGGGTGCATTTCTGGCCTTTGAGGAGGAGGAAATAATAGGAGGTCGTATCTCCCAGGTAACACCCTCAACGGGAGTCGCAAGAGAAAGACCGTGGAAGACTACTATCCATCAAGGTTATACGGATGAAATTTCGTTACTACGGCACGTAGATGGAACGAGGCAGCAGGAATCAACCCAAACATATACAACTCTTCATACCTCAGTCTCGTGATTGTGCTGTAAATAAGCACTATGTTCATATTATATAATATATTAATCAACTTCTATTATAAACTCTACCGTAGCTTTTTTCAACAGTCTATTTTTTAAACAAGTGTTTATCAAATGTTAATGTACTCCTCATGAACTCAATGATCGTTTTGAGAGCATCGGGGTCATTGCTCTTTGTAACCTAATTTTTCCTCTTTCCACATACATTATGCTAATATCCTTAATCACGCTTACTCGTCTAATACACCCTCTTCTTTATAGAAATTCCAATACATGACTTGCTGTTTAATAATTGTCTACATTATAAAGGTACTTTGATGAACATACTATATCACTTTATTAAATAGAAATATTTAACTTTATCGATTACAAACTTAAAGCTTATATAGGCAGTATAGGATGGCTAGTTATAAATAGGGAAGTAGCATTACGTTTGGCCAAATCCTGGCTTTCGTTTTTAAGCTTTGGAAAGTGGACATCTCTTCTGTTTTGCCTACAGAAACAGGAAACTAAACCAATATTACCATTTACAGATATATACATTGGTAGGTATAAGATGAATATAGTCTAGAATTAATTGTCACCAGCATACACTTATCAACTCGGATCAAAGTAAAAAACAACAATTTGCAAAGCAAAAGGGCCTCTGTAGTCAAGGACTGAGCAAAAACTCACTCAAATTGAACGCAAGCAATGTGGCAAAATTAATTAATGTCCCTTGTGGATTTGAAAACTATAGGGGGTCGGAGTGTGCAAGTCATCGGAGTCGACGAGACGTTGACTACGAGTCAGTCGAGTTGAATTACATACATTGCGGTATTATTGTATTCGAAGATTTAATAACATTATAAATATAAAAGGGGATATTGCTCAAGATAGAGAGAGATGCAGTCAGTTGGAAAAAGCCTATACTAGAGTATAGTATCTCTTATCGATAAGAGCTCCTTGGAAAAACAAAATTAAGTTTGTGTATCTTTTCTAAAGATGGATGAATATTTTAGAGAATAAATAAGGGTAAATTACTATATTATTATCATAATAGAAAATTATATTTACACCAGATATTAATAGGATAATTGGTTTGTAATGAAGTGTAATTATGATTCGTGGTTATTAAAATAATTTTAATCGTAGCCGCAATTATGTAAGTAGGAAGTACCTAAGTAATATGTATTGTTGTGCAGTATTTGCTTTGTCTATTTAGATATTTTTTGATTACATCTAACTTATTCTAGTTTATAAATGATATTTACATTTTACAAAATACAGTGTAAACTCGATGTAACATCCTTCGATTGAACGACGAGCACCCTAAAGCGTCAAAATCAATTGGCTTTGGTTGGTGTAACTTGTCTTCCATACAATGATACACTCCACATAGAATTACATCAACTCTCAATAACGACAACAATTTGAGTAATGAATTACATATTGTAAGAAATAATAGGCCGCAATGTACACCAAGCATTAAACTTTAAAGCTTGTAAAGCGGCCTCAGCTATAAATACATACGAAAAACGTTATCTTGTAAAAGCGCTAATGAAGTGTTGGTCAAGAAATAACTGCGATTTGTATGCACGAATCACGACATGGAATGCACATTGCACTTATAAGAAATTATTGTAAATTATTCATAGTGTATTGTAATATGGCGTTATTGGATATTAACATACGAATATCATAGACAATTTATGAATACATAAAGTCTATTGATAAAAAATTTGCAGCCTTATATAGTATTTTTATGTAATTAAATATCAAGCTTAAATTATGAGTTATAGAACCATAGGCTATGGTAATATAACAAAAAAACTGTACCTAATTTTCTCATTAAGAAAAGTGACGAAAACACGGGTTCAGTTAGAAAAGTATGTTGAATTTCGTCGTTTATAGATGAAAATCATAATTCCTATTTCACTGTTTATTATGGTATAAAGTCATTAGTGTCCAAACGTTAAGCTTGACACACAATGTAAGCAAAATAACACTCCCAGCAAATGTTGGTTGACACTTGCTATTAAAATAATTTCTTATCTACAATACAAGGATGTTATTCATAGCATCACTCATAAGGACGCATTTAAGTGACGATAACTCTTAGACATCCCAGATGACTGTCTGTTTTCTATATAACTGACGTATAATTTTGATAATTATTCATATAGTTTATATAATAATATAGACATTTATTTATTTATTTATAGCTATACAATTACACTAACAGCTAATAACCGATGCGATAATTATATTCCTTAATAACCGTATCTTAGGATTTAACGTCGTTACTGCGAATTCGCTCTGATAACATATAAAAATATCGATAGTTTCGGAGTCAGTATTAAGCATCTTGCGAATTTGTTAAGGGGGCTGAATTTTTAAATCTAACGTTCCTTCATACAAACACAGGACAACGTATGTTGTAATTACAAAAGTTATCTGATTATATTTACGGATTAATAAATCGTATTTATTTTAACATCACTTCAAATAGTTTCTAACGGCCTTGCAGTATGTGCAGTGACGCGAAAAATTCATATTAACTAGCACATGCTCATAATTTATTACATCCCACCGAGCTAATTAGTTTGTGTATCAGACACATTTATGTGTCAAAGCAGACACCAGCAAACCTCATAAATATTACAGTAAAAATTAACCTTAGATAATAAATGCATGAATTTGAAATACATAATGGTATACTTGAAAATGTGGTAACTTGATGTTCTGTGAACATACTGTTATTCTAAACCTCAGGTGTAATACTAGATCCAAAGACTAATAATTTTCTTTATAAATCACCTCGACGTCTTCCGTACCAGAACTGAACTATTACTATTTTTTAAGGCAACACCAGTGGAACCAGCTGTTCCACAGAAGCATTTCCGATCCAATTCAACTAAGGGTCCTTTAAGAAAAGACCGTACAAATTTTTAAAAGGCCAGCATCGACCTCTGGCATTGTGAATGTCCATGGGCACCTCTTAACATCTACGTTCTATAAAAATAGCGTGTATATGGTGGTATGCTCCATATACGATATGCTTAAGACTAGAGCAGCTGTTTGTCAACTTTATGCCGCCTGTCTGTGGTTGCGGTTTCTACTTCCAAGATATCTTGTTATTTTCCTACTTGCAAATTATAAGAATTAAAAATTAAATCATTTTGATTTATATCCAAGCATCAGTAATTCATTAAAACTATAAAAGTCGATATACATCGTAAAATGATTGTAAGAAATAAATATCGAATGTATTAGCAAACAAGCCTTGTTTAAGTTAACATATGAGTAATACAGCGTCCTGGTGGTTGCGAAAAACTATTTTCATACAAATATGTATTTCACGTGATATTAAGAACACAGAAAAACAAAATCAGATTACAACGTTGAAATACACTATTCTGTCTTTTTTCACAACAGTGTACACACAATTTGTGTGAAAGAGACAAGTGTAGTTTAGTAGACATAAGAAGTGTCTTGTAATAACAAAAATATTTCTCACGTATAAAGAGGTCGGTATACTATCTATACTCTATTATTTTACTCTACTCTCTATATATTTTGATTGTAGAACATGCAAAAAGTATATTTGTATTTGGTAGTTCTGAGCGATGTTAGCCTAGCGGCTATAGGCTATATGCCCAGGCATTGTAGATTCGAACCCTGTGCACCAATAGACTTTTCTTGCTATATGGCTTTTAAACATCGCTAGTACGGTGAAGGAAAACATGGTTAGGAATCCCGTAATAGTCGGACGGCGTATGTAAGGCTAATCACCTACTTCCCTATAAAAAAATAAAAAATGATTACGAAATATATAAATCAAATAAGACCAAGGGTTGTACCGGTTTTTTTTTTGGTCAGTCAGCAGTACTGGACACCGCTGTAAGCAGATACAAATTATTTTTTTTAGATCACACGAGAAAACTTAATTATCAATTAAAAGTTTCATTTGTCAAGTAAAAAATCGCTCATTACAAACTACTTAAAATGTACATAGAGTACAGAAGAAAAGAAAGTTTTTTCTAACAAAAGCAATTTTCTAGACAGGCACCGTGCCAACCTAATTGTATTAGCTGTCTAGATAATTTATCAATTTCTACTAGTTCCATCCCGTTAGTTTCGTCTATATCTTAACGTTAGATAAGTGGGCCTCTGACAAATTTAACTCCTTTCTCTGTTTAGACAAGGATTATTAGAGTTTTTAATCAAGTTTATTTAGTCATAATTTAAAGATTGAATATTTGTAGTAAAGCAAAATTATTTAAATAATAAATTCGGTATTTCGTGTTCGTAGCTATTATATTACATATATATATATATATATATATTATTTACTTTGAGAGAGGACGTTCACCAGACATGGGAAGAGAGAATAAAAGGTATAGCGGGGAAAGATAAAAAAAATGGTGGCGAGGATGAGCGACAAGTAGAAGAATTTGGAGACCTTCACTCCGTTAGTTCGTGCACAAATATTCAACATAGTAACACACGGACTTCATATAATCCTAATTATGTAGTATTCGAATACAGGTTTTTTTAGTTTTGTTGTTTTCTTTGTAGCTTAGATAATACTTTGCGTAGAATGTCCATGAAATCTCATTACAAGTTTTTGTTTAAAACAATTCGAAAATTTATGGATTGTATTATATAGAATTTATTTTTCTTATGCCAAAAAATATCTCTCTAGAAAATGTTGTGGACAAATAAGTTTAGGGAAACTACAGCTCAACCACAAACGAACGAAGCCGCGGCTCAAAGCTAGCTGAGCCAAGAGAATTGAAAACGATGCGAACACCGCGTACAAATTAAAACCGACCAAGCGTGAACCGCCGATCGCCAATCATAAGCTTTTGTAGCTCAAACCGTTGTTTCGCGAATGCGGTATGTGAGGGTAGTTATAAAAGTTTTATATTTTTATCCATATAGAGTACTCCACGACCTACAGGATTCTATCGTAATATCTATGTACGTTCTTAAACATTTTTGTCACATAGTCTTAGTTGCACCTGGTTGAAATAAATATACCAATGCTTTTAACTTCTTTAAAGATGTTCTTAAGGCAATTTTACACTGTATTAATAATTAAGTTACACAAGAGAAACGTATCATTAAATCTAAAGCAAAAAAGCAACATTAATTAGCCCAGCGCACCTTAATTGAAGGTAAAGGCGTGTTCCGCAAGCGAAAGTATTTGTTGTATTTGAGAATTAAAAGGACTGGGGGCTCCTCGCAATCAGAGCGATGGCTGGCCTTAAATGCCAGACTTAATTGAACTGCTACCGGGTACATAAATACACTAACAGGCATCCGCCACGAAATTTCCGTTTGCACCTTAAGAATTGGGGAGATAATTCAGCAGTACATCTAATATATCTAATAACGAGGCGTAGGAATTTTATATTTAATGTATCTTTATTAAATTTTAATAATAAAGTCCATTTATTTTTCAAGTCTACTTTGTACTAATAAGTTATTTACATTTGTTTTTCTTGTTACTCGTTAAGTTCCTTTAGTACCATTGATCGGAACCCCTTCAGGGATAAGGCCTCTTCCAGCTTTCTCCTGCTAACACATCTTCTGTCCATCCTCTCGTTGTTTCCCTTAGTTTTCATGAAGTTGTCTTTAATCTGTGCATGCAAGCTATATACCCATTACAATTTTTTGTTTTAGGGCATGACGTCTATAAGGATTTCGTCTTATTTTTTCACGTTTTACTTTCAGTATTCTTATTATTTTTTGGAACGCTTCTTTTCATTTCTTTCTGGTATGAAATTAGGGACACTTAAACAGTGAGGTAATATTTTTTTATCATAATAACCATATTTCATCATTGCCTCTCAAAGGCATGTTTCTACCTTCAATACTTTTATTAATTCTATTGAAAACGATTTACACTAGTCTGTTATGAATTTTACTCCGGAGCTGACGGCGAGTGATGTGGGAATTCGTGATCGTATTAAGCTAGTTTTACTAACATTAAAACATTTACGTTATTAAATACGTAATAACGTAAATGCTCTTACAGACCTCAATAAAAATTAATTAAAACTCCAAAAGGTGACTTGCGGTTTCGTCCCTGAGTTTCTAATTTAAGTTTGTTGTTCACACGAGGTTTCGCTTGATTAAATAGAATTTTTTTGAAAGAGGATTCTGAATACAAAGGAGTGCCGTTGATAACGGAAGCTTGAAATAATATTCGGGCGTCGGCTCATGAACTGAGGAAATGACAGTCTGCCCGTCGGGAAATTGATCCTCCCAATCATATCTTTGTGGAACATGGTATAAAGAGTAGTGAAGGATTCGTTCAACAAGGCAGATTTTGTGGATTTTTAAGGCATTGCATTAAACACATCACAATTTAGTTGCGAGCTTTACAATGTATTTATTTTAACAGATTTGATATCCTAGAACTGGGTACCAATGTTCATTAAATCAGATAATCTGTAGAATGAGAAATTTCTGCGCCTTTTGCATTTACTTTTTTCTTTATACACAAGTCTTGCCCTCGCCTAACATACGATATGCAGGTCAAGGATATAGAAAGAAAACCCCAAAAGTGCTCAGCAACAACACAAGCTCAGACATAATCTGTACTGCTAAATTAAGTCCAACCCGGCCAAAATATTTTAATTTCATTAAAATAATTCATAATAAATCTCACAGAGCTTCATCAATTTCTGTACTATGTAGGTAAGATTTAAAAACGACGTCTCAGATTTGTCTTCAAGTAAAAGGAAATTGTTGACACAAATCTCATTGCACGTTGGGAATTTTAAACAAACGAGTTTATATTAAGACGCGGGGTTTATGAGAAGTTTAACAAATTTAGGAAGATTGGAATTCCTGCTGGGTCTCGAAATTATGCGACTTCTACTAGTAACACAGGGACAGTTTTTGTGCAGTAGCAACGAATTGGTTACGTAATTTTTTATTCGTATTAGCTGATGTTATATAAACTTAATAGTAAAAACATTAACACAATATTATGAAATATAATTCAGTTACCTTTAGTGTTGAACTGTAGTACTGGCTTTCAGACGATGAATTAGTTGATAGTATTACCTGAAACATACAATTTTATATTAGTACGTTCAATTATTTTAACATATTTTATTACTTTATTACAATACGGCCTATTTTTAGTTCTTGTTTCTTCTACCTATTTAGGTATTTTCTTGTGGTTGAGGAACTTCCATACAAAAATTCATCGCCAATATCAAGCTTCTCAACATCTTTTTTGCGATGAAAAATTTCTTTACCAATGCCAACTCTATTCCTATACCAAATTTCAGTCAAATCTGTGGTTTAGATATGAAATCGTAACAGATTTACTTTCGCATTTATTAGTGGGGATAGGACATAGATGTTATCGAAAACTGATTATAATTTAGATTCTCATCTGACGAAATCAAATCACGTGTTGCACAAAGATCTGTAAAATGTTTCGGCGATGTATCCGGGCAGGCGTCCGATTGAATTAATCCGTCCGGACTGCAATGAATCAGTTCGAGTGGAAATTTAACTTAATTTGACGAAGATGTATAATCTTCACTGTACAATTTATAATTTTTAAAACTCCTAATGATCGTCAGTACATAACTTATTGTACAATACACCAAAATAAAAAGCATGCATGCCAATAATACAATTTAATAATCATAGATATTCTAAATTATTCTTGAAAGGTGGGCAATGTACTCGCGAGCCTTCGTGCCCATGGGCGGTGGTATCACTTAACACAAGGTGAACTTCCTGCCCGTTTGTCCCTGTTCTATAAAACAGATGTTTGTATTAACACCAAACACAAAAGAAATGGCTACATATGTACCTATAGGAGTACAGGCAATGTCTAAACGAATAAATACTTGTTTTTCAAAAGGCAAGTACAAGTACAAGTAAAGTAGTAGTAACAGACTTTGTTACATTAATAAATTACACGTGGCATAGAAAGTGGCAGAAAAGTGCCTGATACGAAAAATAAAATTACTTGTACTCGTGTAACTTATATATTTCCTTTGTCTAGGCTATATGTCGAATTAATCCAGCAAAGGACGATAAACATTTACATACGGAGCCTGGCAGGTATCAAATCCGGATTTGCTACGTGTAAGAACGGATTACTTGGGAGAATTTTGAGACAACGCTTTTATGTTGTGAATGTGTGCGAAAGATATTTGTCTCGTGAAAGGGAATAAAATATTTGACTAAGTTGGAAATTTAAAGATTTAAAGATTTTGTTGACTAAAGGATCTGTCTATGTTTTTATATTGAAAAACATTTTTTTTACGGTTAAAATAGTATACAATCTTCCACTGTATAACCAGTAAACGATATTCTTCAGTAAAAACGGTGCGCCATCTATCGGTACGAAGAAAACATTATTGCATTGAATATAATAGCTTAAATTAATTAATTTAAAGTACAAAATCTACAATGTAGTGCTTCATGCACATGTCATAAAACCTCTCTCGGATCACTTCCAGAAACGATGCTTCGGATTTGTATAACAAATCAAAAGAATACGGATAGCACAGAAATATATTCCATCCCCATATAGGGTAGGTTCGGTAGGTAATATATTTAACTAGCTGCCCCCGCGAACTTCGTTTCTCCTTAATGTGGTTTTAGTTAGCCTTAATACCGTGACAGGACATAATAATTTTACTGTATTATCGTCACTATAATTTGAATTTGATTTACACTTCGGTCTGAGTAACACGTGGTTGGCTATGCTAACACTAAAAATTGAATATCACGGTATTTCGTTTACTACAAAATAAATTTAATTTAAACTTTAGCCTCAATAACACGTGGTAATCATGATATTGAATTGTAGCTTATATGACACGTTTGTGTCCACCATAGCAGTGCCATCTATTGATTACTTACTCAATTCAGTCGAAAAGTATCGACATCTGTTAGAATCTTTTGGAGTTAACAGATAATTGTGACTGTCAATTAATTATAGACAAATAATTTGCAATAAAATAAAATTGCGACTATAATTAAAGATCTAAGCTATCCTATCTCTTAAGTTGGACCAGACAGCTCACGGTGTGCCAATTTAATTTTAAATCGGTTAAGTAGTTTAGGAGTCCATCGCGGACAAACATCGTGACAGGAGATTTATATATATTAAGATAATAATAATAATAATATGACCATAAAATCAATAAGGTCGCGGCTTGTGATTTATACAAATTTATAACAGAATTTTGTCCTATCAGTTAAAAAAACATAACAGCCAATCTGTTTTTCGGAACTATGCTGTAAACAAAATAAAAATATGATATTCATTTAAGGAATGTATTATAATCATGATATTAAATGAATGTTGATTGGTAATGATAAACAGTGTACTATGTTATAACTTATAAATGATTTTAAGAGCTCTTTGCCTCTTGTATGTATTAATTATTAAGGGAAAGTTTAATTTCTTTTAACAGCTTTGACATTTTCATTATTACTGCCAATATTAATTATACGTTTTAATTTTTGAATTAAATCCATTTATGTTTATAGAAAATTTATTTTCATTACACTCCATATTTCTTACCTAAATCCTAAAAGTTAATTCTTTAACAGACTATTTTCCAAACTCAATAAAGTAAAATGAAATTATCTCGTCTCCAAGAATTCCTATATGTCTTATCCAACAAAACATGGTTTTGATAAGATTACACGTCAATAATCAATTACACGAAATGTGATTCACTATAAAATTGTGTAAAAGAGAAATGGCATTGCATTTCGCGATCAATGACGTAATCTTAGAAACAAATGAGTGTACAGTTTTCCTACTTCTACTTCTTTCGAGGCAATAAAAATATAGGAATAAAAGTATTATGTAACAAATATATGATTACGATAATTTTCTCGTTAATATAGATTCATTCAGTACAGTAGTGTAAGATAATAAATAAAAAAAAACAGGAAATATGCAACGAATGAAATAAAAGTTTATTACAATCGAATTCTTATCAATTCAAATTCATCTGGAATATGATGCGCATACGCCTACAATGTTGTAGTTGCGTAGCCAGGCCCACACCCAATAATCCCGTCAATTGATCCTTTGTAACATAACTTCCTTTATTGAATCATCTAAAAATAGTTTCAAAATTGTTCTATTCATGTTTGAAGCGATATAGTATATTTTATTTAGTATCTTGCATATTAATATAATAAAATGAATGTCTATTTACGCTAGACACTCCAATTGAAACCTATTTATACTTTTTTAACAGTATAAATAGGTTTTGAATGCTTTTACATCGTGTTAACATGCTGGGATTGGTCTAAACTAGACCAAACTTGCTCGACTTGTTTTTTCCAAAAAATGCTTCTTTCGTCATTCTTGCTTGCTTGCACTAAATCAGGTTGTTCTATAAATACACGACCAACAGAAACCAATTCCAAATTATAATTTTATTATATGCGAACTGTTTAAGTATAAAATTAAAATAGTTTAACTTTTTCATTACGAATTTAGTGATATTTACGAAATTGCATAATTTCGTAATAGGATAAATTTTTAAATAACCGTTGAGACAGAAGAAAAATAAATAACCACTTCTAAAATGATTTAATACACGTTCGCCTCAATGCCATGAAAAAGCAATCATCGAGGTTATATTGAGATGTAAAGAAAAAAGTTCTCATAATAAATTCAGCGCAGCTTACGGTTAACAGATACCTATTACCAATATTACGGTTTTATCCCAACAATACATTAAACCCGAGTTAAAGCCATGTTTGAAACAAGGGTAAAAGAATGAACAGTGTCCAGATGGCAAGCGATGAATGAGTTGTTAATGAGCTCCACAGAGTAAAACACTACAGACTAGTAAGGAAAGTACAGAAACCATAGACTATACGTTACTCATACTAGGGTAGCGTATGTCAAGGCGAGGTTACGTGTAGCGTTTTAAGTAGAAGGAAAGCTTTTGTATATGTTAAATCTTGTTCTTGTTCTTGTATATTGTATCTTGTAAAATAACTTACCTCAACATAAAATAAAAAAAACACAGTGACGTTACAGCATTTGATCTTGGTCGTAGATTTCTGTATCTGTTTTGGATCTTTGGCATGCCGGTTTCCTAACTATGTTTTTTCACTATTCGCGAGTACGTTGTACATAGCTTTTTTATATTTGACTGCTGCCAGTATCGTGTCCTAATATCACTTTGAATTTAAATAAATATCACAAAACGTTTTTCTATTCACTGGCAAATTTTATAGTAAAATTTAATTAAAAGAATAATACATATTTAAGTTCAAAACAATAAGATTATAATTACAGTCAGTAACACATAGTAATAAAAATACTGTCTTAATGGCTGCAGTCTTTCTGTGCTTCACTAACGTCTCTATTCATAGCTGTAAGTGCTCTGTGCCACCCACAGTTCGCGATTCAGACCGACATATCGATTGATTTCTTGATGCACTGCTTCGTATTAGGTATTGAAACTAGCTGCAATGCCTGAATGTAATAGATTATAGGATGTATTTGTTGTATGTTATTTTTAACTAGGTGATTTATTATTATGAACTTCATCACAAATAATTTATTATAGTTTTACGATGCAATCTATAACTGGAATTACATAAAGGTTGATAAACTTATAATGCATCATTTTATATAGTATTTAATTATAATGAGTACAAGTTGTTGATGTGAAATAATCCATTTGGCAGTTTTCAATTAATATCTGCAACACGGCAGTCGTAATAGCTATAGCCCCTGGCATAAATATTTTTATCAGCCCTGAATATCAATAAAAATACAACATAATAAAGAGATTCTTAGTAAGAAGGCTCTGAAAATACTGAACCCCTTCTTGAAAATTATGAATTATTATCACATATTATATTTTATTATTCTCGTAATTCCTTAGTTATGGTCACGCCAATTATTGTCAATTATATGTGTGTTATCTTCTATTTCTATTTTCTTGTTAATATTTATGAATTGATCAAAAATCTTCCGTCAGTCAGGTTCAGCATAACTTAGGGTTCCAACTTAAAAGACTAGCAGCGTACCAGCGACCATAATTACCAAAAGCGTCGGCATCAGGTGTTACTTCGTTTGCACAGAACAATAAACATATTCTTCTAAATTAACCTTAAAACATTACAGAAATTCGTTAAACGTTTTCAATACAATAATGAATTTTTCCTTTAAAAAATCTGAAAAATAAAGTCTGCATTTCATGAAGCGTTTGATATTTTCAGTATGAAAATCTGTGGCGGAGCTTTTATTAAGACACTTTTTATAGCGTATAAACTTTGATGGTGCTTTAATGTTCACCTGTTATGAAATCTACGCTCTATTTTAAAATATTGTAGGGTATAATATAATATAGTAACAGTACAAAAAAAAAATTGAATAATATTAAATTCTGTAATTTCTTCATACAATGTTTACTACTGGTATACTACTAGTTTACTACTAGTAGTTATTCAATTCAATATTTAAGGAAATATGTTTGATAAATTCCATCGCCTTAACAGTGACACTATAAAAATTACCAAATAATAAATAAAAGTAAATATTTATTCAAAGAAAGAATTATATAATCATATTTAATCTAAAAAAATAGTGACGTATAAAATCCAAATGCTGTTCGCCAATAGAGACAAGATCATTGACAATTGACATTGACAAATAACATTAAAATTCGAATTTTATATCAATACTTAATTAGACTAGCAATTAGATTTGCTTTTCTCTTGAAGGCTGCCAAAGTTTACTAGTTAGTACTCACTACCATGTATCAGATATATATCTTACTATAGGAACGGATGGTGATACCCATATTAAAATATTTTACGCCGGAAAGCGAACAACCGGGATGCTCCCAATTCTAACCAATCAACGTGCCTCATATCGACCTTACCGTGAGTAACCGACACGAGTTTTTACTATAATTATTTATATGTTTTCCTAATAAAGATCACGAAACGTTCAACTACGAATCAAAACAATTATTTAACCACATTTTTAATAAACCCGTCTACATGTTTACGAGTAGTATCGTAAACTTACAAAATTCTCTACAATGAATATAATAACTACTTCAAATATTCAATTCATTTTAAATCATGTCCATTTCGAAATAATCAACATTTTCATGTATTACACAGCTGATCATAAAAGAAGATATTTATTTTTTTAAAAGATTTATTATATTTTTATAAAAGATATTTTGTTTCTAAGTGTTTCTAAGTTTAAACTTAGTTTATGAGTGAAAAGTGTTAAAATTTAGTTTATGAGTGAAAAGATATTTAAATATGATTTAATAATATTATTCAATGTTATAAATATTTATTTGATAAATAATAATTGTACAAAATTGTTTGTACATTCATTTATTCTTTTACATACACAACCTTTTAGCTTAAAAAACAAGGCGTGTTCGAAATTTGAATCACCGATCGAAAACACCTATCGGCAAATTGTTTTGGAAAAGTTTTTACCTCGCTTTGTAGCAGTAAATATGGACGTCGCGCGTCGGGCACTCTGTGTAAGTGTACTTTTATTTCATTTTACTCTCGCTCCCAGTTTATTTAAAGCATCTGATGCAGCTCGAATCCTTAGTTTAATATCTTAGTAGATTTAAATCTTGATTTGTACTGCAAGATTTTTAATCACATGGTAACAGTCAAGTTATACTGAATATAGTATAAATTTCAGCAATATCAAATAAACCTGTCAAAATAATTATGTAATTCTTTAAGATAGTGCACTTAGCGACAGTCACTTGTCTTATTATCTTATCATGTCGAAAAATAACTACATTTAGGTATTAGTTTTATTAAAAAAGGAAGTGGAAAATTCCCTGAAAATAAAAATTTGATGAATCCTAACGTAATTATGTCCATGGATTATGCTTCATTGGTCCAGATCTCTGCTTATATATGCTTCCCATAATTTTAACTCACATACCAAAAATGCAGATAACCAAATAGCGTAATGTATTTGGGCTGTAAATTCTTCGTCGTGACGTCACCGCAAAGTTACGTGACCTCTCGACTGCAATGATTCACCGGCATCTTGCATACCTTGGCTCATAGGCTGTTAATAGGAAATGCCACAATATCATAAATATTATGCTATACGGCCTGTCATACTACTGAATTTACTTAAGACCATTTGGTTGCTTCGATTACGATAATGCGATTTATTTTTATTAATTACTAGTTGACACGGAGAACATCGTATCACCTACATACATTTGTGTCAAAACTTAATGTATTTTTTTACACTTAATGTACTTTTTTAACAAACCAAAGAGATCGGACTTTATATTACAGCTATGAAACAGATATTTCTCAAGGCAGTTTCTATATTATGACAACCAAGTGACAATTAAAATGACAAAAGACAAATATTTCCCAGGTAGGAACATGTTTTATTAGAAAATTAAACTGGCGTGTTTAGTATTTTAGTACTTATTATTTATATTCCCCACTCTTACACCACAAACATAATTACGTAATTAGCAAAATCGGTCCAGCTATTCTCGGGTTTTAATAAGACAATAAGAAAAATAAATAATAAGATTTGATATGAAGCAAGCAAGATTTGTAAGCAAGCCATCTGTCTGTGCCTGACACACGTCAATTTTTGGATTACGGATTCCTTAGCATGTTTTCTTTTACGCCGTACAAACAAACAAAAGAATTCATTGCGTAAATAGAAATATAAATCCATTGCGCACAGCTATGTTCCAGCAAAACCATAGGATGGGAATTGCTACATCATTGTATTATAATGAGGATATTCCTACAAATTTCCATTGGTTTGGTATTTTTAGAAATGCCCAGACTTTCATGTTACTGTTGAATGAGAATTCCTTTATTACACTATAAACTCTAAATGCCATACATGGAGATATACAATGAGGTAGGTACCCTTTTACAATCTTGTTTCAATACAAACTTGTATATACATAGTTTGATATGCAGTATATTTCCTTTGACTTGTTTATTTCGATATCTTTTGTTCGATAAACAAAGAACAATTTCAAGGATGTAAATGAAGCGCATTGAAAAATATACGTTATTTAAAGCTTTATATTTCTCGCAATGATGTTTCCTGCATTATCATTACGTACCCTTGCGGTTACAAAACAGAACTCGCAATTTTACGACCAGAACTTATCTGTTTTAAATTTTAATTTATGTTGGAAAAGTTCTTAATTATGAGGTTTCCACTACAAATGCTGCGCCGTAAGCTTTTTCTCGCATACATTTTTGCGGCGTACGTTGTTAAGTACATAATCCAAACTTATATAATTGTAGCCTTATATTTTTACGCAGGTATATTTTTTAACATTGGCACATACGTTAAAAAATATCATCTAAATGTCGATTGTGAATGTGAATGTTTATGAATTTCCTGATTTTTTTCTTATCATGTCTAACATAAGTCATTAAATGTCAATGAATAAATGTCTGATATGGGAAAATTATAAACTCGAATCTTAAATCTATACGATTTTGATCACTGTGTTAACACATAGAGAATGTTTTAAAAATTTAATGTAGCGATACATTTTCCAAATACATAAATGAACTCATCACTGTGTTAATACACATAGAGAATGTTTTAAAAATTTTAGCGATACATTTTCCAAATACATAAATGAACTCGAGACGTACTTGCGCGAGCGGCACTTACACACAAATTGGTATAATTAGCATTGCTAATGCATATTTAGGTCATTGTTGAAGGTTTTCATAAAACAAAAGAGTATAGTGACAAATTAAAATCAAGCAGATTTTAATTCGTCTTAACATATCTTAATAAGACAAATATATAGATTAAATTAATTTACATTAACAAATGATCTGAAATCTGAGGCGAAGACCTTTAAGGGTTGTAGCGACCTTTATTTATTAATGTTTTGATAGAAATGTTTTTCTATCATCATAGACCATGCAGTAGTTCTTTCTTAGCCAAGATGCGCTATTAAAGACTACGGGTAAGATTCTGAGTCGAGAGTTTTGCGCGAACTATGACTAGTATACATTCGTACACATTATAAATTGAGTGACGACTGTTCGCGTTGAGTTTAAGCATATTTCGCTCTCATTTCCCTCCTACGATTCTTGTAATGGCACGTGCCTTAGGTTAAGTCGAGTTCCGCTTGGCCGCACATATCCATAACGCGAAAATCAGTATCATGTGATCATGTAGTGTTTTGTACTGTATATCGGATAACATGAGGTCGACGTTCGGTCAATATTTACGCCATAGGGTTGCCAATAACGCAAAGTCAATATTTTCCCATAAATGTTTGTTCTTTGGTATCTTTACACTTTCCTTGTTAGAATGGTTTGTGTAAATATATATTTGTTTTTAAATAGTTCTTGAATATTATTTACTTCAATTACGCCGACATTTTGTAGATTATTGATGTTGTTTAATTTATTTTAATCGTGGCTTATTTACAAATTCCTTCCTTTTAAATCAACTACAACAACAAAATTAAAAAGTATAGACGTATTTCAAATATGGTGTTTTTATGCTAGACTTTAATATTTTGATCGGTGTCTCATATACTGGAATTTTTCCTTTTAGTTTTAACTTACTACATTTATATTTATAGTAACAGGAAATATATCTCTGGAGTATAAATTCACTTACAAAGAAGACATGAAAGAGAGCTATTGAAACACGACATAAAGAACAATACTTCAACCTAAAAATAGAGGCAATAATTTAGGGGAGTTATAATTAGAATCAAAAATATTAAATAACGCAGTAAGAGATATATGTACCTATATGGGCGATGAAGAGATGATTCATCTATTCTGTGCATAATAGGTTTTTTTTCTTTAACGTTCCTTAACGTGGAAAAAACTTAAAATATACTATATTATTGCTTTAGCCGTCTTAACATTAATTGAAGGAATTAAACCAATTAAAGGAATGCCGAACCAGGTGCTCCAGGTTCCTAGACTGTTTGTTTTTTATTTATTAATCTTTGTATTATTATTAAATATTATAATTGTTATAGCAATTAAGATTGATCGTTTTATATGCCTGCAAAATCGAAACCTGAACATGGAATGAATCAAAAGCTTATAAATTTACATATTTTTAGAACCAAAAAATCTATATCGAGCCCTATCCTCTATTCATTTCCTAGTGTATCTGACATCCCTATTGTGCCTACTATCCCCCGTGTTGCGGTTAAAATACGATATCCATGAGCTACTTCACTGTAATATATATCATAAAATTCTATTTAGCGGAAAAAATATTTTTACAAATAAGATTTCAAAATGTAGTTTAAAAATATTTTAAATGTAATATTTCAGAAGCGCTTAGTATATATACATCATATCTTTGAAAGTAAAAATTCTTCATTTAACGATCAATCCGTGATAATGGCTGTTGTAGCTTACCTAATATGCCCACTACACTTAAGCACTGATAGTCTAAAGTCTGAGCCTAAAGAATTGGTCACACCTTAACTTCAGGAATGAAGGGTCAAATGAGGGCTTCCGTTTGTCAAATGCAAAAGGGTTTTAGGTTTCGGGAGTAATACTTATCGTTAAATCTTGACTCTCAATCTTATGTTTGTCCCTTAAGTCGATTATCAATTTTTTTTTAGATTAACATTTCTAAGTAGGTGATGCAGAACATATTATTCTAACCTAGATATAGAATTTATAAATTTAATTTAGAAATAGCCACGATCCATACAGTATCAAGTAATAAAATCCTATATGGCTTATGTTTAAAGAAAATACCGAGAATGCGTGATTCATACAATATTTTCACGAAACGATTCTTAATACATCTATAAAATTTTGATTTTTATAGCTTTTAACCAGTTTGCGATATACACAAATAACCTTAGTCTATATTTCGGTTTAATAAATAAAAAACGATGTATTAAAATAACACTTTTACGTATGTCATTAAAATACAAATGATATGACATTTCAATCGTGTATCTGAGCCTTTTTGAAATCAATACTTTTAATTGAATGAAACATTCGAAAAGCAACTTTTAATTAAACTGAAAACTATCGAAGGGCCTCTTAGCCGTTGAACATTCGAAGGTAGCGAAGGCTTCATTTTTTCGTTAAAATGTAAGAGATATCAAATGTAACTATTGATTTTTTATATTGTAATAAAAGTGATTTATTGGAGCGTTCTCAACTTATTACTCATTTACCAAATTATAACAACTCTTTAGAGTTCCAAAATTCAATTCTTTACCCTTAATTTTCCCTATAATTACACTTTTCATTCTTCTCAAAGGTGGTGACAGCCCCATTCTAATGTTAATAAAAAGATCTTAGGACAAATTACTTTAAATACTGCCTTCAATTGGGATTTCTTTTCAAATCAAGAATCTGAACCGCTCATTACTCAATTGTTGCTGTAAGTGTAAATGTTGATATATTATTTTATGATTCTAATTGCTTAACTAAAAAGTATTCATTATTTTTATCAAATTGTACTGACATGTTTTAGCTTAATCAGTGTTATACGGCTCATTTATGGATAATATTTATGAAGTTTATAGTGTATGTGTGGAAATCATGCTTACTGTATAGGTTCTTTTTGTATTTAACCATCTTCGAAACAAATGTAATTCCAATATTCCGCAGACGAATTACTTGTTTTATCTTAAATTGTGATAACTTTCAAATATCTTGTTCTGCGAATTGTCCAATTCTCATCCTTGCATTATCTACATAATTTCCCCTTTTTCAAACATAGAAACAGCTGATTTATTCGGCACACAAGTCCCTAATGCATCTGTTCTAAGCTCGATCGTGATTGGCTCGTGTCGGAGGATGCGGGCAGACATGGACCCTCTGATTTAATTGAACATTCCACGAGGCACGGGCCTCCAATGCATAGTCCGTCATATTAGTGTATGACTAATATTGGTCAGAGATATCCTTGTTGTTGAATGTTAAAAATATTTGGTAATTAAACTATAAGAAATTTTTAAACGTTAAACGTTTCCAAACGAGTACTTACTACTTACTATGGGTACTTACCCATCTATTAAAACGCTGTTTTATCTTATCTTCCTAACTTACTAAACATAATTTGACAGAAAGAGACAAATGAGTACTTTAGATATAACTGCAATTAGACTAATTTAGTTTTGACGAATAAGATTAGACAAAGAATTTAAATATCTATCATAATAGGATGTATGAATTTTAGTTTTTAAACTTTTGATAGACGTCAATTATCTAGTAATGAAAGATTTAAACAACAGAACACATATAAAAGGATGCGGTGCCAACCTTACAAGCGTTCCGGAAGTAAACGCGCCGCGTGACACAATCATGCTTTATAGATTTTCATGTGTGGTATACAGTGGAAGGATGATTTTTTTCAATTAATTAGAAGGATATATTTTAGTTCTAAATTCTAATAAACTGTTCTAACCATATCTATGTATGCCGTAGTTTGCAGATCCGTCGCTTAAAAACTGTCAGCAGAGATCATGTCGTTACCATAGTTACAATTTCCTTCAATTCTTAAATTTTTTGATAACACATTAATTAATATGGCAGCAAGTATTCGTTATCACACTAGTGAATTAAATTCAAGCCAGTGTGAAGACTAATTAAGACTTCATTAAAAATTATATATTTGCAAATTAATTTTTCTTAATAATATGTGCATTTATAATCCAAGAATGCAGAACTTGAAAAATATTAAATTGACTTACCGTAATTATTCTATATTAAACGTCGATTAAAAGCAGTCTGTTGTGTACATACCTGAAACAAAAATAATTTATATTCATTAGACGAGACAGTGATAATTATATTTTTAAATATTTAATTAATTATTGTATTGAGCTTAACTGAAAAACTGGTTTATGAACAGTGTAAATAATTATTTTAGATATAGTTAATTTATAACTTTTCGAGAAATTACGAAATCCTTGGTTTATAGAGCCTATGGAAAAAAACTATGTATTACGTAAGTGCCTGGGTCACTTGACCAATCTATTGGTGAATGGAATCTTGCTGTGGGACTTAAAGGCCCATCCCGGCTTAGATCTAACTAACCGCGACTAACGCAACTCGGACGGCGTCTCCTGCTAGACTCGGACCTCGGCATGGGCTGTTGTGGGGTGGTCAATCGCCTGAAGGGCAGGACGGAAGCCTTTCCCGGTGAAGGTGGTTTTTTACCCTAATCTGTTTCTAATTTTTATTATTTGCCTTTGCTTGGGTCATCCGGATCCGTTAGTATGTGACGGGGTCTCCTGTGAAATAGGAATTATTTATAGACGGCAAAGACACCCAGATCACCGAAAATAAAAGTGATTGTTATATTAACTAAAATATTTTATAATTTCTAACTCTTGAGGATCATAATATTTTCTTCCAAGAGTTTACATTAATGGTTTTTACGCTCATCGCCTTCAAACAAATCACTCTCAAAAAGAAAATAAAAGAAAACCGATACTTTAATGCAAAACCGAGGAGTTTATGAATCTTTCGCCAACGTTAAAATTGTGTCGCGACCCTCGTACAAACTTTGGTGCAAATTCCTTGGCTTAAACTTCCAAAAAATTTCGTTATTGTATTTAAATTGTAACTTTTCCAATGTTTCTGCCGATCGCATAAATCTCTTTTTAATGAAAAATTTATTGCATCGCTGTTTGATTTCGGATAAAAGTCACGATTCAATGTTGATATAAACCAAAATAATTATGTATAAAATATATATATACTGTTACATAAAACTATTCTTTTTTTTTCAACTTTTTAATTATTTTGAATTTGAACCACGTAAATTACTTCAAAAACTTTTTCGATTTAGCGCCGTTTCACATATGTTTTGTGGTCATGTGAAAAAAAATAGGATTGCAGTAATAGCCTTGCACAAAGTGGGTATACAGCCGTCGGTCATATTCCAAACACTTCAAAAGCTTGGTATCAGCCGTATATTTGTACCTATATCGTACTATCAAAAAATACAACAACACTTCGTCTGTAGAAGACAAGAAAAGATCGGGTCGGCACGAAAAGCACAGAAATATTCTCTTTACCAATGCAATAACTTTCACGATTGAAGATCACTACACTATGCAAAATAATAAAGTGTACGCTCACAGTTCTAAAGAAACTGCTCAAGTGGTCGGAAAGTTACAATGTGGTCATCATACTGCGTCAGTGATGGTTTGGTGGGGCGTGTCTTATGAAGAAGTCAGAAAACTACATTTTTGTGAAAAAGGAATGAAAACTTCAGCCTAAGTGTATCAAGATACAGCTTAGACCTAGTCTGAGGCCCAGACCTAGAAGGTTGTATTACCACTGATTTAGTTATTTTATATATACATATGTTATTAATAATAGGCTGTCGAAATATTTAAGGAATAATATTTTTTTTTTAATGTACGTGTTATAAATACATGTAGTCTATGTCCGATATGACTAAATTGAAAATAGTAATAAACATGATCATATAAATCAAAACCTTTAGTTATTAGGAACGAATATTATACATAAACATATATTTTTCTATTTTCAGTTCGTAAACCAAACAAACTTGGTTCCATTTTTTTTGTGATTTATTAAAAGCTATATAGAACTTTACGTTCATATAAAACATCAGATTACAATTAAACCCGCGGGACAGTGATAACATACGATAGTACTACTAGATAAATAACTTCTATTTTACATAATATTTACTTAACTTAATGGTAGCTCTAAGTCTTTCTTCTTTTCTGGCTTGTATGTGATGTCAAAATTTAAAGAAACGTATCGTCATTTAAATGCTCAGAAGTAGGTACCAAAGTCGCTAATGGGCTCAATTATTGATGACTGCTACATCGTTTGAGTCATTACCCCTCCCCCTGCGAGGAAGGTAGGTTAAAAGAGGCTAATCGTTCGGCCTACAAATTTTAAAAACCTTTTGGCGGTCAATTTCCGCGTTAATGCATAAAATTATTCACACTTTACACCGAATACATTGAGTTTCGCCAACGCTGGCAACATTAATTACATTAAATTAAATATGCGAAATCTGATGTGTTATAGATAAGCTAAATATAAAACATGTGTTACATAATTGCAAGTCAAAAAGTGTCAAGACATATTCTGTTAACAGCTTTTCATAAAAACTAAAACAAGTGTAATTGCACTGTTTTTATTTACGTTTAATTAAGCTTGCTTTCGTCTCTTTCTTTCAAATTGTGCTTAGCCTGTTATGAGTACTCTATTAAAAGGGTGTATTTGGAATGATTTCTTTTTTATGACTTGGTATTCATGAGTCGAACAATGCATTTATATGTATGCATGTGACTTGTTGTCATGGAAAAGTTTGTGTGTGATGTAACACGTATTATTTAAAACAATATCAGCTAAAATAAAATCTAGAATAATCTAAAAACTAATCATCAGGAGTCGCCTCTGCGGCTGTCCAACCTAAACCATTTCATATTATCTCATGCCCTTGGTTGTTAATACACTTGCTATAATATGTATAATGACTTTTTATACGAAGTTCTTGCTTTATTCTGGTTAAACATAATGGTACATACATTTTTGCTACAATTTACTAAAGTCTTTATTCTTTATTATAGTTCATTTAAGTATTATAGTATAATTGTCTGTGAGGCATTCCGAAAATCCTTTGTAGCGTTTGCGTCTGAATATTCATACGTATGGTATTTTTGCGACAAAGCACCTAGATGGCATTTATGAATTTTTCAATATGTGTTAATCTGTGCTTAAAAATAATAATCTTGGTAATGATAAATAAAGGATTCTTGTCTCCGCTTTATGTATGAGTGGCTTGAGACAAATAGTTTGCAATAAATTGCAAATGTTCCGATGCGATATTGCAGATTACATTAGATATAAATTACTAATTATGACTGGCATTTCTTAATGTAAATAATTCCTCTTTGTCGCAATGTCACAAGACATATTACGACAAAGTTATATTTTAGTTATTATATCAAAAACAAACAATATAAAAAACCTATTTTAGGATATTTTCTGTGCTTATGAAAGAAGCTGACAGGTTTGATAAATAACTTTGCAAAACACGGTGACATTTCTTGTAGTACAATCACAAAGACTGTCTAGAATTGCGGAATCAACGTTTGCTTTTAAAGACTATAAATAAACTACAAATTATAAAGGAGTATTACTACAGATTACTAAGTGCATGTTCAACAGATTAATAAAATAAGACAAAATATAGGGTGAATCATTGCGTAAAGCCTTGAACATTATATTTTAAATTATTCTTAATTAGTTTGTTAAACAGGTATTTTATTAATTCATTTGGTTTTCATTTTAATAGCTAAGCTTTCAGATGTATGTTTTCAGTATTTATATTACAGTATTCTCCTGTGATATTCGTATATTCAACTGCTGATCCATGTATTTAAAAATATTAACTAAACGGAAATTTCTATTTTCGATGTCCCATTTACTATCTAAACCGGTCCAAAGTTCTAAAATCCAGTAAAACAAATATGATACTAATGTTTGGAGATAATTATGTAATAAATATGTTTGTCACGCGACGAGCGTGTGCAGATAACTGATAACATACTGGAAGGCGCCTGGTTTGAGCGTTAGATAAAAGCAAATTTGAATATAGAATGATATTAAAATATTATACTTTCCTTAATAGCGAAAAATACTTACGTAGACGCAACGTCACATTTAAAATACATAAGTCACAATCATTGATTTTTTTGATTACTTCCTTATAACGGATTAAGCTGTCACTCCACGATAGTATGGTCTTAGAGAAAATCAGTGTTCACGGGGTCTAGTTTTGGTTAAAGTGTGTATTTACTATCTTTTGCCTCCCAAAGAATGAAACATAATATATTAAATATATTACGTATCTGTAACTGAATTGCATATAACTTAGAGATAAAGCCGACTTTCGAGTGCATAAAATTGAGTTATAGATAAAGCGTGAATTATAAATAGTAGAACCGTACAAATACGATAATTATCATTATCAACGCAACACTCATGTCAACGCTCTCGCGACACGATGTTGAAATAAATGCAATTTTGTAATCCCTCAACGTCATTAAACGTAAGTGCCACTCGGAGTTACACGTTTTAACCGCATTATATTTATTTAGAAATTTACTAAATATATTTGCTTATATCTGCGAATATTCCACTTAACGGTAAATTATTAATTAATTAACAATTCACTTGCTAACAAAAGCGTCTTTTATCCTAATTCTACATAGCTATATTGAAAGCAGTTTTCGTGTAGGCTTTAAGCACAATTAAAATGTATAATTCAGATATGTAACATAATCTACACACTTCACACACAATCACACTTTTGAGTGTTTATCTTCATTTTATTGCCTGTTTTAGTTAAAATTAAGGGTGTAAAAGGTATGGGAAGAAATAATAAAAGCCTTTCTGACACGATTTTAATGGCTATCTATATTTTACAAGATTCTTTTTATCATGCTTCACGTGACAAATTGAAATATTAAATAAACGAATAAAAAATGCAATTATCAATCTTTAGGTATTGATTTCGATAATCGGCTCTTTATTTTCTATCAGTTTCTCGTAGATAGATATCATTGTGAGGTCTTCGATCAGACCTAAAAATCGGAATGGGTCAGATAGGGTGCTAATCTTTTTGTAGCCAAACACATTTGTGTTTGACAAATGTGTCTGACCCTATATGTTACGGGACATCATACATATATATGGAAATAAATATAATTTTCTTATAATGCGATAACTCCAGCGTAGTAACACACTTCCCTTTTATCAGAAACTTTCGTGAAATACTTTTATCGTGATGTGCAACAAATAATGATTGCGAATAATAAACTTTATTGTATGCGTGATGTGACGCTATAATTCCTTTGTGTTAATATTTTATATGTATTTGGAAAAAATGAAAGTGGCTCAGTTAACTCAAATGACTCTGTTTTCCGGGATTATGTCCGCGTTACATTTTCGTAGCGTTCTATTATGTAAGCTTTCCTCGATAAACGGTGGATGCAACTCAAATATTTTTGTCTGGTTTAAAGGCAAGTTCCCATATCTTAAAAAGTATTATAAAATGGACACAAATGTACCTACCCCATGTGGCTACGTTATTTTTTTATCAGAGAGACTGGAGCATTGCAACCTTCAAAGTCAAAATCAAAATAACATTATTCATATTAGTTGGTTCAATTGAAGGATACGGAATTGCAATAGAACTCTAACCGTATTATATCTATGCATTTCCGTATCCCGTATCCGTCAACCGAAGATTAATTTGTATCACACAAGCAACCAGTGTGGGCACTATAAGCACTAGGTATTATAACGTAAATAAAACAATTATCGAACGTGACGCATGACTTCAAAGTCATCGTAGTTCAGAAAACACAAGTGCATGTTTCACTAACATCAATGATATAAATATACTTATGAATCACTCAAATACTAGGGGTAAGATCCAGAGACCAGGCTTTGCGTTAAGTATGACATCATTTGGTCAAATCCATTGGAGTCAGTATTTCTAGTTAATAAAACGGGCCAGGTATCCGTAAAGACGAACGAAATGCGAAAATCTTAATATAAAAATTCAGGTTGATTTAAATATTATAATATTCTCAGCGAAAATAGTATGACAACAGTAAAGAAATATTTCCCTGTTTAAAGTTATTAAAAAATTATCTTACGCGTATTAACCGCTATTCAAATAACTGAATATGATGGGCATCTATGACGAACAATCTGCGAAGGTCGGGCAGAGGCGTCCATATAAATGAGGCTCTTTAATTATACTTGGCAGACGGAAGCCTCACAAGTGAGTAAAGACTGAATTACGTCACAGATTGGCCAGATACTATGTGCCGATAGAATTGATCTATTTAGTTTTGTTCAAAGAATAAATATACCACGGATTACTGTACTGTCTTTTTGTACTGAAGCTTTAACATTGATAGTGATGTAAAACTTAATAATGAAAATGGGATAATTACTACTCTTTTAGGTGGTGTATTTAATGTAAAAAGGTCTGCCCAAAGCCCTCTTATATAGTATAGCTTTAGGTTGTGGTTTGTTCGATCGGGCCGTTATTTTAAAAGTAAGAGTCATTCATGTTGTTTCCCGTTGATTGTTCCCAAAAATTTGTTCTAATTAATTTAGTCTTCGCCTTGAATGTGTGTGCCTTGCTAGATAAACCCACAGTAGAATATATAGTACATACCCGGCTCTATAAATAAATCATTTTTAAACAATCCTTCGATCTCTCCAATCGCATGGAGCCGTAAACTGTAATGGCATCTTAAACTCTTACAGTTACGGTGTAATTTATAATGCACTTAATTATAATTATGTTGTATCAGTCTTACAAAGATAATAGTCCCCAATAGTGCGTGATACAAATATCTATGTTCTTATACACTTTCGAATAATATTCATTGTAATAACTTCAATTTCTGTACGTTGAAGTACTTGTGATATGGCAATGCGACAGAACGATCAATCTGGATGAAATGGCGACTGTGCTGGCGCCGACGCGGCCGACGCACCCGACCACAGACTATATCATTATGGCCGCAATATACACTGCGAATCTTAGAACAATTTTTATATAGTACAAACAATTTTTTTATTATAATAGATACTCTAACGCTGTAACAATAAGCCTGTTGTAGTGTTGAAAGTGAATTTTAAGGCAATTAATATTAAGCTTATTAGATATCATTTTAAATAGTTATGGTTTATCATATTGATAAATATCTAGAATTTATTTCAAGACACCTTTCTTATTTTGCAATGTTGAGCTCAGGATCACTAGTTAACTGTGTTTTTATGTCATCCATTCACTTTCTTTAATGCAAGCAATGTTAAATGTAATAAAAACGCTTAGTCAAACACGTGACATGCTGTTTTCATCATATTATGACGTTGCCAGTTAATAATTGACGTCTTCTGGCGTCTGTCTGACGTAGCCGTAAGTCTAGGGCTTGGCACAGTTCAAGGCTAGACATTGTATTTGATTCCTGTAATGTTCAATTTGCATTCTGGCAATAACGGAATATCATATCATTATAGCTGAATTATAATTTATTTCCATTTGTCATCGTAAAAGAGAAAACATAGGAATCCTAATAATTTTGTGAAAGATATATTTATTCAACGAAATTATTCGACGTCGATTTGTAGCTCATTTCGTTTCTTATATGAATATGTTAGTTTAGTTTTAGTACACCATAAATTATAAAATTGATTATTAAAAAACTTGATTTGATAAAGATAAAAAATGTATTCTTTACAATACTTTATACATTTTTTAAATTGCAATTATTGGGTAAAAATAATGGTACAATATATTAAATTTTAAATAAAGAACATTTAACGAATTCCACGAAACGTTGCCATATTGTAACAAGGTTATCTACATAAGTAGAGCATCCTGATCGAATCTGTGACAGTGGTGTTGGGGTAGGTCAGCACTCGCGCATGGGCTGCATTCCGCGCCGGACGCTACTAAAATAAACTATAGTGTGAACGAACGACGAAGCGATAGGGTTGCCAGTGAAAAGGTTACTTGACAGCCCTTATATTATAAGCCTCTATCCTCAGCCGCAGGTTTAATACGATGTTGCAGCGGGGTTCGGTTTCACCCTGTTCTTATTTCAGTGTCTTTATTTCTGTTCCTTAATTCATCGACTCTTATTTCAAATTTATTCTCGACTTTCAAAAACGCTCCGTTAAACCAAATAGTATACATTTAGTTTTACATATACAGTAAATGCATGGTATACAACATGACTTTATTATTAGCAGAGTAGTAAGAGGAGACTTGCAAACGCATTTTTATTATTTCTCTATATTTCCCTGATTTAACGAGAAGTCACAAATTTATACAGATAGTTCTTGCCGTGTACCGGGAGTTAACGTCTAATGAATGTTTAAATTACCAATACGTTTAAAAACATCATAAAAATACAGTATTAATTACAATAAGTAATATACCTTATACTATAAAAACAGTATGAGCAGCGCCTTATGCAACCCATTTGTAAATACGTGCCGGACCGCATCGCTATTTACTTATCGTAACCGCACGATAACGGAACAATGAGACTACCAGATACCTTGCGCAGACGCTTATCAAAGTCAATAGTCTTTTGTATATTATCCAGTGTCCTAATACCGGACACTTTCGTATAACAAAAAATCCTACTATATACAGTATTGTTTCCCTACGTCACTTATATACTAATCTCTTTATACAATATGTTTTATATATTGTTCTAAAGTACGATTCTTTACGTCAATTGTGATGTCTTTTATCCTTAAATAAAAACTCAGCTTTAAAATATTGCATTAAATTAAATTTATTAACGGACAACGCTTGAAAATAATTACTCGCTGACATTGACATTAGCTAAAAGATATGTTGTAAGTGTCATAATGATATAAGGGCTATAATGCCGTGGAAGTTTGAAAATCCCATAATCCTCTGGTAGGTTATTGCAGTCAGACACTGGGTGGACACGTTTTACTGCGTTATTGTTATCAGGTAACGTGGTGATTAGTAACAAAGGATTAGAAAGGAATAAGTTTTGTACCTGCCTATTCAAATATTGTTTCCAAGAACTAATCAACCTTCTGACTAAGCTTAATGTAACCAAACGGACGAAGAGTTGTCTTGCATTAAAACAACCAAGATACTTTTAATATCGAATTATCATATAGTTTGAATGGATCTGTTAGAAATGTATTTTTATAACCTATTCATTAGAGTAAACTAACTTTTTCAAGCTAATACTACGTTTAATATGTAGCTTTAATATAATTTAAATATAAAGCGAAAAATATGTTATATTAGTGTCTCCAACGACCAAAAGTAACTCGATTTAATGACAAACTCCACTACGACTAAAAGAAAAGACTCGTATTATAGAGTATACATAAATGCATACGTCGAATAACCGGATATATTTTAAACCAAAAGCGTGGGCTGAACACGTGTGATAAAATGGTATTTTAGCAATTATCATTATCAGTGAAAATAATAACTCATTATCATAATGTTAATATAATTTGAATATAACATTTAACCTTTAACCCGTCAATGTGTTCACGTTTACATAATTTAATGTTGACAGTGTTTTGTTATTTAGATAACGCGTATACGTCAGTTAAAATTGTTTTTGGGTTCGAAGTTCGGAACGAACGAAACGTAAGACCTAATTATTCCAATTTTTCTTTCTGATATATTTTATACTTTTAATCTTAATTTATTATAATATATATAGGAATAAGAAGTACCAGGACTTACGGAGTGCCAGGAAGTATTTTTTTCTGAACACATTTTTGATAGCAAGGCTTAGGTTTTGGTTTCAATCTAAGATGATGCATAAATTGCATTGCTTTGCTTAACGCAGTAATTTTCTTTTTAAAATTGGAACGGCTACACCCCTTTTGTGCCTTCGATCCGAAACATGTGTTGTGCATATTTAAACCCAGGTAATCGCTGGTCCTCGCTAATGTATTTTTGTAAACGCCTAGTTTTTTATTAGTCTGTGGTTAAATATAATCTTGGTGATTAATTAAAACAACAACGGGACGCTTGAATTCACAAAAAACTCCATATAAAGTCCGCTTTTATATAACTTTGCTATTGCATAATGTAAATGTTTTACAATTTGGCTATATCTACATAATACGATAAGAATCTGTTATCAAGAGTATTATCTGTTGTTTCAACAAGCAAGTGCAAAGTGCCTCATAACTAATTCGTTTTCTAAAATGGTACTGTCAACTTCCCATATTATTATGCGTGAGTGTACCGGAAAAAGGTAACTGGACGTTTCCGGTTCTATAAATTATGGTCTAAATAGGCATAGACTATTAATAGTCTGTATGTCTTTACGATTCTAATTTGTTGATTTTACGACCTCTTTAAAATTCTTCTGAGAGATGGTAATGATTTTAATTATTTTATTAGTGTTATCTTGATGTGTTTTAAGGTTTTAGTGACTTTTATAGTAGGTATGGCAACCAACATTTATCAGTTGTGAGTTACGACCTTCGCAAGCGCATTTTGATAAGAGATAATGAACTGCTAGGTATTTTAATACCAGCGCACCTAATGCAGTCAGTTATAGTTTCTCGTGTTTGTTTCTATGCTTTATCTTTCAAATAATTTTATTAGGTCCAAATTTTTTAGAAATAACTAAAAAAAATGGTGATATTTAATTTTAGTATTTTGTCCGCTTAGTGTGTGTTAAAAACAGTTCTAAATTAATATTGTATTATTTAAGCAATATTACTCAACATTGATATAGATAACATAAAGATATCTTTTGTAACAATCCGTTTCCCGTAGCTGATACCGGCGAAATCAGCTGACGCCGGCCGAGCGTAGTTTAAACTTTCAGTACTCGGTTCCATGTCTGAACATATTCAACACTGAAACGGCTTACCGAACGATGTTTTGATAATCCGTCGAATAATGACAGATTGTACACAATACGACGTATTACGCGTAAGCCGACACTGTTTATCAACAGGTACCTTCAACGTTCGGCAAACCAGATTCTTCGAATCCCTGGTATCGTAATTTGCCAATTACATTTGAGCGGCTTAAAATAGACAATTAGGTATGCATCGATCGCACTCACCGTGCGCTCGCTTGACGGCGTGATCAGCTGAGACCACTGATGCACTTAGCACTGTGGTTTCCGGTTCCAACGCTGGACAGCTTCCAGATGCACACGCGCCGTCTGCCGAATCACACACACACAGACTACACGTCAGAGGACAGCAAATTGCATCGCGTGTCTCGCGTACTAGCAGCGAGAGTGTCGGCCGACGACTGAGCCTCGGAAGCGCGCGGGGGTGAGGCGCCGCCGTCCCGCGCCGCCCACTTCCTCAGATGAATGACAATAATGGAAGACGTTCAACTCGCCCGCAAACCGAATAATATGAATCATTGCATTAGGGTGCAGCCCCGCCCGAACTTACATGATTGTGAGCTTATCCTCATGCTTCTGAAAACCTTGATGCATCTGTTGTACTCACATTCTGAATAGCTAATAAAGGAAGATATTCCCTTTAGAACAAACCTTGCAGTCTGCAGTTTTATTCACTGTCAATCTGAATAAAACGTGGCTTATATTGCTTTTGGATACGGAAACTGTTTTTGTTAAATAAATTTGTATATAAATTATTTGTAATTTCGACGAGGAATTTATTATATTAAAAATAGTCAATTTCCACCAATCAATACAATCACCATTTCTCTTTTGCACTATTTTTGTGGTAATACTAATTCAAGAACTGGTCCCGTTCTACGGTAGCGAATATTTAATGTAAAAAATATGGATTATTCGCATGGATACAGGAATTTATTTTATTTATCGCTCTACATTTGCGTAGGCGCAGCAGACAAAAATAAACAGAATAAAAGTTACTCTGCAAGTTGGTTTCATGACAGACATACAATGCACGCAAAACGCCTACATGGGCTATTTTCACTTTTTTTTATCAAGGACACCCAGAACTCGAATAGGTAATTTGTACAATTAACAAAACATTTGTAGGACTTTTGGGATGAGTGATCTCCTAATTATATTTAAGAATATTTTATTAAACAAAAGAATATCAAAACTTGTAGAAAAGATGTCTTCTTGGTACATATCTGTCTTCTGTATCCTTCTTTTAGTTCTCTCGAATATTCCCACAAATATTCTCACAAAACTCTTTTAAATCGTGTTTTAATTATTGGACCTACCTAATATGAGCACGTCATAAGAAATGCGTTAAGGGAAGCAGAAGTAAAGTATTTTTATTTGTATAAAATCGTTAAAAATGTCTTAAGTTCTGAACTGTATACATCCAGTAGGTGCCTTTCGTTTTCAAGATAATTATAAATTTTCCGTGCAACGAACTCGCATTGTCCCAAGAGAAAACCACTAATTTACCTTGAGTGGACACAATTGGAAACACGAGAGGGTGTTGTATTAGATTAGCTTAGATAAGATTAGTGGCTGCAGATATTGCAGTATATCTTCTATAAAGCTGTTTTTCACGCCTCAGATGCTTACACTAACTTCATTAATCCATCTCTTTTATCGCTTCTCTTCATTTCTCAATATGGGACTAGCCCCACCGTTTTGGTCTAAGCCTCAATTTGCATCCGCTTCTTTGATTATTTTTATGTCATAGACACGTAGGTAATTAGTTTTCTATCTAACACATGTTGTCGATTTTTCAATTTGAGACATGCCGGTTTCTACACGATGTTTTCCTTCACCGTGCTAGTGTTACATGCGCACATGGACAGTAAATCGTGTGCTAAATGCACGGCCGGAGATAGAACCTAAGGCCTCGTAGATGAGAGTCGCACGCTGAAGCCACTGGGCCAACACTAAAAATCTTGGTTATATTTAATTTACCATGCATTAACGATCGGTTTATTCTATTTCTATATAACCCTCGCGGATTTTGAAAGATTAGAAATGGATAAACAAATTTTCTCTTCTAGAGATTTACAATATTCAATATCATGAATATACTGGTTATAACAAAACTTACCTACGATTTAAGATATACAGTAGAGATATGAGGTATCTCTGCATTCTCTACCGCATTTACCCTAGATATATACATCATCAGTATCATTTAACAATGATAAAAAAATATTCTTTAAAGAACTTACAAAATTCATTAATAGTCCGAAAAAAGAAGACATCTCTGTATATTTAGTAGCTTTTTCGTGAAAACCTTATCTTAATCCATACGTTAATACACTAACAATCTTAGTAAGAAGTAGTTTTTTGTTCTAACTTTAGACAGTTGTCCATGTATTTAAGTTTCATCTCCTACAAAAATACAGGAAAAAATAAGTAATTTCTTATTTTTATCAAATCTGCTTTAGGTTCGAACTCAATTATTTCTTTAACTATACAGTGTTTTAAAATATCAATTAACATGTAATAATACACTGAGTATTTATAATTTCTCAATGCACCGCTTATCTAAAAGAACCAAAAAAAAACATTGTTTTTGTCTTTGACAACAAATATTTACTACATTTAAAGTCCAAGCTAGGCTGACAAGTGTAATTGCCTTTAAATTGCATTATAGTTAGTAGCTAAACATCACTATAGTATGCAATGACACTAAATTCAATCGCCTGCCCCGAGGCAATACTCGTACGAAGCGTTATCAACCAGACTGCACTTTAGCCCTTCATAAATATTTACAAAAG
Organism: Pieris brassicae; assembly: GCF_905147105.1. NCBI lineage: Eukaryota > Metazoa > Arthropoda > Insecta > Lepidoptera > Pieridae > Pieris > Pieris brassicae. The sequence continues at coordinate 6,597,729 of NC_059669.1, forward strand.
GCGGAACTCGGGTTATATGCAAACGATTAAAATTATAAACTGCTATAAAATCATAATTGTAATTTCCTTTGCGTCTGTTTTTAGTTCAACCATTGCCTTTACCTATGCGTATATGGAAAATAAAGAACATTTTTTTATTGTACTAATCTGTACGTAGAGTTGGATAATTTCTTACTAATGTCTTACTACTGTCTAAATTAGGCTAAATTGAAATGTCTAATAAAGTCTCAGTCACAAAAACCTTTACTTTGCAAAGTATCTTGCTATGGAATTCCTTACCAATTGATATCAGACCAGCTCAGTCTTCTTCTTCTCAATCTTCTTTTTAATTAGTTTTCTTCTGCCTCGTAACTAGCTTCTACTTATATATGTCAATAGTTACTCAATTAACCTTTGGATTAGCTTTTACATTTCTGTTTATACATATTATTATTTATATTTTTTCTTTAGATTTTACTTTATTTAACTTTGGTTACAGTTACATGTTATTTTGAGTTTTTCTTGTTAATTAATTATGCACTTCTTGTCTTTACCCTCTGTAGGAAAAAATCGCTTGTTAGCGATATAGCCGCCCGCTGACTATTAACTTATGTAACCTGCTTTTTGTTTTTTTTATATGTATGATTTAGTATATCATGTTAACGAAGTGTAACGAAATAAATAAATAAAAATCATAATAATATGACAGAATAAGTAACTCTCGACTGAGTCTCCTGACAAGGCTCAGGGCTCGTTACCGGGAGAAACAAAGATTTTTCAATTTACAATGGATCTATTCCGTCTATCTAGTAAACCTGATGTTCTGCATTTTTATATATATTCGTCCTATTAAGTAACGCAATACTGGATTGAATATAATTGGTCTCCAGCTAGGATTTTGACGATATTTTCTTGATTATTTTTTCCACCAAGTAGACACTAAATACAGATAAACATTTTAGATTATATCACGCAATATGTATGTACCTCTTCGCACCCTTAGACCATATTACATATAGTACAATTTATAATTACAATATACGCTCTTTATTTGCTATTTGGACAAATTTCCAACTGTTCCATCATAGACCAGTAAATAAAGCAGACTCCCCCAGTGTATGCGAATCGTCTAGCCAGTTAGCATTGTCGTTGTCGAATTAACGTCTCTTTGTTTACCTTTTCCCTATAGTGATTAATGGAGGCTCTGTGGTCCACGCGCATCTATGATTCACATTTAATTTGGACATCCTTTGCATAAAGGCCATACATATATCGTAATTCTTTAGACAACAAACTACTTCTTTTACCATATTATGTTATATATTGGATATCATTTTGTTTTTGTTTAGAACGGAGCAAACGGGCAGAAGACTCATCTGATGTTCAGTGATACTACCACCCATGGACACACAATGCCAGGGAGCTCACGAGTGCGTTGCCGGCCGTTAAAATACACAGGCAATTAAAGTATAGAGAAAGAAAGTAACTGACGAATGAAAACAAAACCGAAAGACGTGAAATGCAAAACAATATTCGCATTTGTATTTATTTTATTGCTGGTTAAAAAACATTTAGTCGTTGTCAATATTTTAATTAAATTTTATCTTCTACTGACAGACAATTAACCCAAGTCATAACCCGTATATGAATAAAAGTGCAGAACTTTGCAAGGCCACAGTAGGCAGAGAAGTTCGCAATATGGTAATAGACAAAACTATCTAAACGAAGTAGAGAAGCCGGAGAAATGGGATGGAAGTAAAAGACGCAAAATGGATATACATGGGCTTGACCTTGACCTTAAATCCAGAAGATTCATTGCATTTTATACATAACATATATAAACCTATTTTTTTATAAAGTGTTCGAGTGAATAATTTTAGTTCACGCAGACGGAGTTTCTTTGTCAAAATTTAGCACCACAATCAAATCGGTTTCCGCTATCGGCGAATTTAAACAAGCGGACATTAAGTTCCCGGGGTCGATGTGTACGCATATTTTTGTTTTATTTGTCGGATCCTTAAAGTTCATCGTGTCTAGACCGGTTAACCCACGCCTTACCATACCCCGCACAGATTTCTGCATCTTGCCACTAGGGATGGACAATTATGATTTTTTAATCAACATACATACATGTATATAAATATTAACATGTCTAACATTATTCCATTGACAATGACGAGTATAAGGCAAACATATCTGACTTGGTCATTAGTTCCATAGTATCAATTATTGTTTGGCAAATAATTAAACCCATGACAATGGAAATGCGCCATGAGTCACGAAAGCGAATCAAACTATATTTTATTTTAATTAAAAATAAATGTACAGCTTTTTTTTAAACAAGACAATTCTTCATTTTATACTTGGGTATTGATATATGCCGGCGAAAACAGGTTAAAAAAAGTAAACATTCTAATAAGTAATATTGTTGATGATTCTATATCTGTGGGAACCATAGTCTCGATTGGCTAACACTACATTTTTTTTTAAACAGGTTGTACAATATCTAGTTGCTTCACCCTCACTCACCTCTGCCTATAAAGTAAGACAATACAATCCCCATGTAATCGTAGGTACATGTATAGACTTTTTAATGACTTAAAATATGATACGACAATATTCATAATCGAGTGTAAATACGTTAATTTCCCATCACTACGCGACCCGCCATACAAGTTACTTTATCCTTTTTTCATCCTTTTGCAATACGATGTGATACTGGCCTCGCGCTAATAAAACTAGTATCATAAACCTTATAATTTTCTATCGAGGAAAGCTTTAAACTACTTATGCCATATCATGTCTGATCAATTTAGTTCAATGGGTATAATTTAAATTATCTTCTTTGAAATGCGAGAGCGTGGTGCTGAATTTTATAACCATTTTTACCATAAAACTGTTTGGTCTTATAACTGCTGGATTTCATATCTAAGTAGTACTAAGTTTTTTAAATTTAGAACGAATTTGACAGCTCCATTTTCGTGGAAGATTCATTTAGAGAAATAATTTTAATATAATTCGGACTTAGAAACATCAGAATGAATGAGAGATATGGTTTGGACAAGTAATATTTCAATGTTTCGGGATTTCAGATAAGTCAGTATCGCGCCGGTATTTTAATAAATATACATAATTTAAAATTTGTCAAGTAAAATTGTCCATATAAAATTAATAGTTACTAATAACTCTACACACTAACTCTAGTATATTAAGTCTTTCAAGCATTTCCTTTCGTTAAAAATCAAGAAATCACTGTAACAACTTTACTGACAATATACAGGATCTTCTAAACGCTTTTTAAAACGGTTAAAAGTTAAAAATATGCTTGACTTACAATTAAAACCGCATAGTGTTCCTAATTTTATGTTATAGCCTAAGGCACATGTAATAAGCGTTGAGAAATGAGAGATGTCACCGACATGCACGGTCTAACCCTGATGAATGATGTATGCAATGGATCCTTAATATATCAGCGCTAGCATAATTCTCTACAAAACTGTATAATTGAAAAGCGTAATAAATTTCTAACATAAATTACAACAAACATTTATCTTAGTAATAATAATCCAGTGACGGTAAATAGCTTGGCTTCAGATTGCATCCGTTTCTTTGATAATTTTTATTTCATAGAGAAGTAGGTGATCAGCCTTCTGTGTGACACATTTCGCCGATTTAAGATGTTTTACTTCTGGAATGTTAAATGCGCACATATATACAGAAAGGCGAGTGGTGCACAGCTTGGTAACTTCAGGACTGGACATCAGGGATGATGGAGCCGTTATCCAAACACTGCTTCATACATCCAAGTATTTAAATATTTAATATTGTATTTCAAATAAATTCTGAGCACTACAATAACACGCAAATAATTTTAATTGATTTTATAATCGTAAAATAAGTTTTGTTACAATTTCTGACCAACGGAAAAGCAAAGTAATTATATAACTTGAATAGAGAGTTTTAATTTACTCGGTAATTCTCTAATATAAACACTATCACTCCTATACAATGAGCCGTTATGGATCTTACGACAAATCCCAATTTCGATACTGGAACATGGAAACGTGTATGAATTAATAGTCAAATGAAGTCGGGGTTGCTATTGTAGACGCGTGACACAAAAATGTAAATGTGAAAATTAGTTTAAAGTTTTGACTATAATCATTCTAATATTAAAAGAAAAAGAAAAAAATCAATGGCACTACAACCTTTTTAGGTCTGGGTCTCAGATTTCTGTATCTGTTTCATGATCATTTGTTGATTGCAAGTAGGTGATCAGCCTTCTGTGGCTAACACTGCTAATATTTAAAGAGATACATTAAAATCTCACCTCCGCATTGTTTAATCAAAATTTCACATGCAATACTGTTGCTATGTAAACGCCGTCATGAAACATAATGTGGTTACACAAAGGCATTATATATTTATATATTTATTCTCCACCCTGCACAAAGCAAGCCATTCTTGCGGATTATACTGACTATGTAAAGCTGCATACATTCATTCCTTTATAGCTGTCTAACAGTTTTACAACGATATTGAATAATACTATAGCGGATATAAAATTTTGCACTATACAGGTTGACGTATCGAGGATTTTACATCAGTCGTGGTCAAAGATTGCTTTTAGGGCAGATAAAATAATTTAATTTCAATTTACTCGCGTAGAACAATGGGACAGATCTGTGACAAACTTCGTTCAATGATGGTGCGATTTCAAGTACTTTCATTCGCTTTTTTCTGATATGTACGCTAAAGCAATGAACCCTACAGCATGTTGTGCGGTGGTCATGGAAACCTGTCGTGAATATTATTTGTTAAGACTATTTGAAATAATTATATCTGTCCATAAATATTTTTTATTTACATTTCAATTACTTCATAATATGCCTTTTCCAGTATAAATGTTATAAAATTCAGCGTTAACATTTTGCAATACTAACGACATAAATGGAAGAAATTTAAAAGAAAAATGATCTGAATTTCCAAGTTGTACGATAACAAAACCACAAAATTGGATTTCCCGATATAATCTCGTGTTGCTGGTGACAGCGAGACGGCTTTTTGTATTTCCCCGCTTAACTTAGCTAAATTATGTTTAAACTAATACTTCTATAGATGGGACTTAAAATTTAATAGTACCCGGAAAACGGGAAAGAATTTTAATTAAGGTTTTTAAAGTGACTTCGTAACAGGCAGGCATTGGTCACTTAAATGGCGTATATATAATACTGAATTCGATTACCAGCAATTGAAGGTAGCGGAAAGCATAAGAGCCTTATTACTTATTTATGTAGTTGTAAATTGTTCAAATTCGTTATTTCTGTTAAGACATTTTAACATCTCTGATTTTTATCATTTATCAAGGCAATTGATGCGCAATGGATGCGGTATTTTACCATTATCAAGCCAGACGAAAAGGATTAAATGCAATTTTTGCGTTTAACAGGAACATCAATCATAGAAACCCATTACTTCAGTAAAAATGTAACTTTTGGGAAATCGTAAATCTTTATAAAAGTTAAGGGGCGCTTTCGTTCGTATGACATTTTGAATTATTGGCAACGTTACGGTAAATCTCACTGTATTTGTCAATGTCTTCTACTTAATGTAATGACTTTCCATAGCTGAATTAAGTTGAGTGGCTAAAAAATAAAATGCAAATATTTCAATAAGTATCACCATTTTGTTTGAAAGGCAGTTTATTTCCTTTACAGCAACAAGTATTTTTAACTATCTTAAAAGGCAACATGCTAACTTCCTGGTAGTCTAAAAGCCTATGGGCGGCAGAGTTTGTTCTATAACAAAAAAAAACTATCAAAATCTAAGTCATGCTCTTAAATCCCGGAAGGGATTTTTCGATAAACATATGTTTACTACTTGCTTATATAGTGAGGCTTAATATCGTGAGAAAGCTTCTAAAGCCTGTTTTAATAGGTACCTAACTGACAACCTTCACTTAAGCACTATCAAATATGTCAAACAACAAGATCATTTCATGTCAACATCACAGGAGACCGAAGAGCTGGCAAATACCTCGGACATAGAATTAGTCTAGCTATTCAAAGGGGGAACGCTGCCAGTATCTTCTGAACCATGCCTTTAATAATAATATTGTATTTTAAGGTCAGTTATTGTTTTTTGTTATATTAATTTATTTTAGTAGTATTATGTTATTTTTATCAGTTTTTTGTCTAAAACAATACAATTTTCATACAGTATAAGATTTTTTCCAAAACTGTGCAATTATATAGCTCGTATATAGCTTCTATCTGAGTTGGTTTCGAACTTCGTTGCTTACCTTGACTTAGCTCGCCAAAGTTATAATTAAATATTGCAAAAAATCTAATAGCGCCAGCGATCACGATTTCATTACTTAAATATAATGTTTGTTTATTTATTTACAGCCCATGCATAGCAAAATTCTAATTAAAAATCATATTCAACTAAATATTATACACTTAAGTTATTTTACAAAAATGACAGAAAACCTCCTGCTATACACTAATATTTTCCAAGTATATTTTGAAATCACAGCATTTTACCCCCTAGCGTATTTGTACGCTTCACAAATAAGTCGCTATCCGGCGAAGAGTTGACCCATTAAGCGGCGTAAGTAATCGGGAAATGGAAGCTAGTTGTTGCTGGACAGTGCGTGCCGAATGTACAGCAAAAAGGTTATGCTTCTGGCATCGGTAATAATTGTCCAGAACGTAGTCTCATAAACTCTCCCAGCAAGTATGCGCTTTCCGTTTCGTTTTTAATTATGCTTAAACCAAATTTGATTACAGCTAAATCTCTACGAAGTTTGAATTAATTGTACCCTAAACCCACATCAAGAACTTAGTGGGATAGAGAAAACGAAAAAAAATTTTTTAACCTTTTTTATACACATTTTCTGAGGAACTTCTTTTGCACCCCTTCAATTATTTCCCCATTATATATTTCACGATGGGACCATATGACGCCGCTGGTTATAATAATTGACCTTCATAATGATGAATATAGCATGTCAGACAACAACAATAGATTTGTATTAACTTATCTATGCGGAAGAAAGGCATGTATCCCTTTATTTAGGCAACATTAACGAGAGTAAGGACATTTCAAACACCTTCGCCAGCGTACACAGAAACACAGAATCGCGATAGGTAGTTTTAGACTTTGCTTTTACAATTAACTTTAGAAACAGGGGTCACGCGGGATGTCTTCCACAATGTTTTATTTCTGATTAGACTTTTAATACGCCACTCGTATCTTTACATGTAAATATTATTTATATTTTTCCACTCGATATAAGTGACATTAGAAAGACTTCGTTTTTTGTAATGACTATCTCTCAAATCAGGAAAAGTGATTTGGACGAATAACAAGAGATGGCACTTGGCCGAACCGCTTAATATGGTGGCGTAAAGTGAGTTTCAATGAGTTAGACCCATACTTATATAATATTTAATACCTTACCAAATAGTTTTTAATTTTCTTGTTTGGTACGCTGTATGCTTAGTTTTAGTTAACATTAATTTAAGCTAGATAATTTACTATTAGTGATTGCTGATTGGTCGTAACTGAGGATGCTTTAATATTAATCTTTTTGTGCACGATTCTCTGAACTTACATAGCAGCATGAGGACATTCTTATTTAAATAAGTAAGTTCCTTAATATTTGTGCCACCTCTATTATATTGTAAATGTGTATATTTAATAATAGAACAAAAAAACAACAGTAATTGGTGTCTTTTATTACTATAAATTGGCGTAACCTCTTGTATGAAAACATTAATCTGATCTAACATTGAACTCAACGCCATTACTTTTTTACTCGACTATGCAAAACGAATTAGTGGCTTCACAGAACATCATTCGACATCTATACGACTTCTTAGAAACTCCGGTCATTTAGCTGATAATAATGATAGATAATGACAATGATTTAACTTTATATCGGCGAGTTCATCATACTTGATAGTGAGATTACAAAGGAGTATTGAGCGAAAGTCATTGTAATGACCGCAACGGACCGAGTACCTTGACTTATTTCAATTCTTGGTTATTTATAAATATTTTCTGTGTCCTTTTAAGCTGAAGCTGTGGAAAATTTTGGTTTACCAGATATTTAAATATAAGTAATATTTTCTATTAAACAGAAATATTAAGAGATTAAATTTTATTTGTTACATTTATAAAATTATTAGGCCTATATTTATTCTATCACTAGGATCAATAAATTTGGTAATATTTTAAATTGCAATTCAATCAATCAATTTTCCGATAATACAGTATTAATTTTTATCAAGTTAAAAACATTGTATAGCATTTTGATTTGTTAACTTTAAGTATTTGTTTACTAAAAATATATTTCTCCAAATCCAATTATTAAAACTACTTCAACACTAATATAAGGATTTCTTTACTAAAACTAAAATATGTTTGAATGAATGATTATAGTGGAATGATAATGATTGTGGTAGAGAGTAATTACAGTTATGTGTGAAAACATTTTTATTTTTATTCAGTAAGGGTCAGGCAGACCCCAGGAAATCCCGTCAAATCGAACACTTCCGGTGCCGGAATCGAATTAGGAACCCGTTGGTTGAATGCTAAATACTAGACAACCAATTTGAATATGAAATAACATACCGTTTGTTTAAAGAGAAATGATGTTATATCCTATCCTCTAATTTATCGATTAAAGTATCAACTTCAATATTGTATGTATGGAATAAGAAATATGCAATGATTTAGTTTAGGTATAAAAATCTTACAAATTCTTCAGTAATAACTATATTTTACAATTTTTAGACACTAAAAAGTAAATAAATGCGTAGTACTTATCATTTTTTTTTTAATTTAAGAAGAAGAAAAAACTTAAATTGGCTATATTACTTCTTCAATTTTGATTAACATAATATATTCTACTAAGGTATTAAAGGCCAACGCGGCTTATGGTGGTGTCGAGTTGTGACGTCACTGATTCTATGACACCTTGGCTCTAATGAAATTCAAATAAAATAACGGTCATATATGTAATGCCCAGCAAAATTATTGATAGTAACAAAATCAACCATAAATGAGCAGTGTTGGCCTAGTGGCTTCAGTTCGATCCCCGGCTGTGCACCATTGGACTTTCTTTCTATGGGCGCATTTTACATTCGCTCGAACGGTGAAGGAAAACATCGTGAGGAAACGGGCTTGCCTTAGACTCAAAAAGTCGACGGCGTGCCTCGGGCACAGAAATCTGATCACCTACTTGCCTATTAGATTAACAAATTATCATAAAGTAGATACGGAAATCTGAGATCCAGACCTAGGAAGGTTGTAGCGAGATTGATTTATTTTTTAAATCGCCCATTAACATTTAAAGACGGAAATAAGAACACGAAAAGCCTCTTAAATTGGTTTATGTTAAATCATACTAGATAGTTGATAGAAACCCTTCTATATGCATTTTGTACCAAATATCTCAGTACGGCTTTCAGTATGTGTATGCCTAAGTATATGTATAATGTAATGTGTAATTCGCTCGCTTAGAAACTAGACAAGATGTAACTGGCAACAAACTCGTGGCATCCCCAAGTACACATCCCTTGCCTTTGTGACAATGCCCGAATAGTTTCACACAACTTGCCTGTTTGTTTCGTCAATATTATAAAACTTTTTAATACATATTACGGGTTTTAAAATAGTATCTAATACTAAAAGTAATGTCTACAGTACTTGACAGTTACGTTAGTTATTTTCACGTGGATAGAAAATCAATTTTTATTGTAATCTTAGGTTTTTAATTGTTTAAATTATTTTATGTATAATATAAAGATGATATATGTGAAACATTCAAATTCCTTTCTGTATGTTTATTTATTAACACTTTGTTACATTAACATAATTAATTCAAAAGGCGGCCTTATCGCTGTCGAGCGTTCTCTTTCAGGCAACCACTGTGAGTTAAGAAAAAAAATGTATTAAATAACATACGATAGGCAAAAAGTGCAAAAATACATGTTTATTGATTGAATTTGCAATAGAATTATCGTTTCTAGGGCAAAAGCGTGGTTTCCGTTTACTCTGCGACCACAATAATAATTCTTTATCTTAATGATGCATCACGATTATCAGCCGACGATCCGGTTCTTAGATCATAGGACCTGGTTCGTTTTTGGTCTCACAACATTTAAGGTTATCAGCTTAATTTAAGCTGAGTTTATTTCCTACTTAATTTAATATTTCGAGTAGCGAGAGGCTATCACATCAAGTTCACATTATCACATCAAGGTCAAACCCGTTAAAATGAGTAAACTATCGTAATGGACTATTTTAACCCAAAAGTCATGTAAAGTTCTCCCAAATCGCATTCTGTAAATTCATTAAGATTAACCCGCCGCACTGGCGCAAGCTGGAGCGAAATTAAATCAGAATTACAACGTGTTGTAGTGATGAAAAACCGATTGTAGGCTTCAACGTAATACGAATAAACGTTGATCTTTTGTTTAATCGACATTTTTATACACATTGACAGATCTGTCATCTTTCGATTGACACTTACACTACCTCGCAAGTGCGTTACCAGCTATTTTAGGACAGGTACGCTCTTTTATTGAAGGGCTTCTCACTAATGTGTGCTAGACTTGTCCAAAGTATATATACACATATAACATATATTAGAAGTGTCTCAAAAATTTCGATTAAATTCCTCACACTATTTAGTAAGATAAATGATTAAATCTTTTTCACTATGAAATTTAAAGGATGCTCCATGCATCTTGCAAATACACTCGCAAAGAGAACTTGTCTCGAAACACGTTGTAATTACTTTTATGCATCGCTTCATTTATAAACATTGAATGTGAGATGTCAAAGACAGAGCTCCAACATCAATCTCCATTGTAACATATTGGTAAGGTTCTTCCTTCTGTATTACATTCTTCAACGTCCAAATGAATGTATCGAAAGTGACAAGTTTTAGGCGGCTAGTCACAATATCAGGTTCAAAGGCTAAATAAATAAATATAAATACATTTGAACTGTACAATTGCTAGATTCAAATATACAAATTAAGAATAGAATTTTCCATACTGCGTAATAAGTGTATTAGTATACAAGGGTACACTTAATTCATATAAGATCTATATAATATTGTAAGCTCCGTGTTCAATGGACACGCAAAAAATTGTTTAGAATTTGATCTATTTTCGCAATATCAGTTTGCTTTTGTGTCCAATTGCCAGAAATTTACTATAAATTCTGGCCTATTTGTGCAAAATAGACGAAGAATTTAGTATGGAATTTAGAAAATTATTTCAGATTTTGTCGATAGAATACCTGATAGCGAGCCTAAGTCCTTTTAATGCACGTTTAAAGCATTCATAGCCTCTATTATTTATAAAGAAAATTATCTGTTTTATAGAGGCCTCGAAGCTGATCCAACAAACGACAACATGATCTATAGCTATTCGTTAGATATACTCTGAACATATAGATTACCTAAATGTAAATATTTATTGAAATCCGTTAAAACAAGTTTTATTTTTAGATTAGGATAATCGGCTATACCTAGATATAAAGCTATCTAAAAATTACAATATTAAATGAATCTTAATTTACTAGAGATATAATAATTTATTTGTAACCTGATATCAATCGATTCTGTATTATAAACTGCATCTTTAAATGATATATAAACGTGAAATTTACTGTGTCGAAAAACAAGAAATACTATTGTATGAATAATATCTGCATAATTTCAATGCAGTTATTAGAACGTAACTGTTAAATGTATTAAATGAAATTTATAACTGTTTAAGTTTTATTTTTTCTTATCACCACACTCCCTTACTATTCCGTATAGATCCTAAAGCCATGAGGCTTTGATTTTGTACATAACCAAAATATAACAGAAAAAAATGCTAGTTTAGCATTCTTTCATTTGTATTTCACATTACTGAATCTGTTCCGTTTGCAATTATCGGTTTTCGTTAGTCCTTATTAGACCCATTTGCAACTTAATACAAAACTAACATTCGTAACGCATATGAAATTATGAACGTATATACTGAAAAAACACCATCCCAAAACGAAGTAATCTGAGTACAAAACAATTTCTCACCTTTGCGGATCGTTAAGGTGCTACCGAGCAATTAAAAAGGTATTTTTCTAAGCACGTATCGAGTTAGCGCGATGATCATTACCATTGCAAATTGTGATGCGTTCACGATTCCACGAAACAAGTGAACGGTGCGGGACATTACTCTACTCCACTCTTGAGTGTCCACATTCCAAGTTCTATTTACTTTTACATACGTTGCGGATATTAGTTTTTACTTAACGTACACTAGACGACTTGGAAGCTCGGTATGGACTAATAATATGATTACAATTGTGTAAATACAAAACGAACGTAATCTGGATTTAATACAAATAGACTCAAAATGTACTGGATCGATTTCTAACATTATTTTATCACATATGTTATGTAACATAGGCTCATATCGGCCAAAATATTTTGAAACAAAATCTAGCTAGCAGGGGGACAGGCAACTAGTTTATATATATAATAACATTTTATAATGTAATGTAATGTGTGTATTCTTACACATTTATTTATATTTTTTGCTATGTTTCCTAGAAGACAGAATTAATTCAATTATTTAAAGTAAAAATAAAATGAATAAATGGCGCTACAACCTTTTTTAGGTCTGGGCCTAAGATTTCTATATCATTTTTAATCGAATAGACAAGTATGTGATCAGCCTTCTGTACCTGTGCCGTTCGAGCTAATGTTAAATTAATGCGCACATAGAAAGAAAATGCATTGGTGCACAGACGGGGATCGAACCTACGACCTCAGGGTTCAGAGTAGCAAGGTGAAGCCACTAGGCCAATACTGCACTTTTTACGATTTAAAGTAAGGTAAATGTAATAAATATAGTGTTTTTTTTATAATTAGTTTTAGTAGTAATTTCTATTAGTTTAAAGTACAAGTCTTATTTAGCATACAGTCTCTATTCAAGCGACAACACTTTGATCTTGTGTTCCTTTTTCTATTTGCCACCATTTAGCAATTAACACTAATCCGATATAGTGATTAAAGATATTTTGTTGAACTCCTGCTACAGTGTTGGATGCGAGTATAGTTACTTATTAGCCCGGGCAACCGCCATATTTCTAATATAATTTCGACTTATGAGCATACCGCTCAATTTTCATAAATCCACAAAGGGAAACTTTAAAAAATACACATTTTTTGGTAAAACCCAGTTTCATATTTCAAAAATACAGACATATTTTCAACGCAATGAGGGCGTGATGGGATGTTTTAAGTGTTCTCATGTATAAAACAGTTTATAATATTAAATGCAGTTTTTTTTCTGAAGTAATTATATTCAATGCATCATACGAAAGTTTTAATAAAAAAAGATCTATGTTACGCTCTTTATAAATTATATTTGTCTTTATTTGGACCTCACATTTAAAAAAGTGCGTAAAAGTAAATATCTTCAATATTAATTACACGTTGGGCATTTGTTTTATAGTAGTATAATGTACTTTGTGTCTTATAGTATATTATTTATACTAAATTAGTTAGATAATTCGTGGTAAGACGTGAATCTTATAAATATTGACTTAGTTGGAATTTATGAGCTTCTAATTTTTTAATATATTTGAATTGTTACGTGAGTGTTTGTTCGGCAAGTCAAAGTCTAACCAAAGGTGACCGTAAATCAACAAGAACGTATAACTAATGAAAAAAAATTACACTCGAATCAAAAAACAAACATCAGAAATTATTTAGGAGAAACGAAATGTCAGGTTTAGGTAAAAAAATCAAATTTTGATCTCGTTTACCTGGTATTATTCTAACCTGCTCCTCTTAGTCACGTACTTGGATATAAGATGTACTTCCAGGGTCATCTTCCATTTCAAGAGAAAATGAACAGTGAACAATGAATAGAGAAGGGTTTGCGTATTTAATGTCTTCATGTCATTATCAGTTAAATTAATGTGCTTAGCGTTGGCTCACAACGAAATAATAGGTTTCGTCTAGAAATTGCTTGTATAGTATATAAAAACGATGCTTTTCGATGGTAGAGATGGAGGAGTGTTAGCCTAGTGGCTTCGGTGTGAGACTCATCCCTGAGGTCGTAGGTTTATTATCATTAGATTAACAAATGATCATGAAACAGATACAGAAATCTGAGGCTCAGACTCAGAGTAACTTGTAGCTCCATTTTTTCCGGACTTAAAATTAAACACCATTGCATTTTTTTTTATGAATTTCGATTAAGTTTTATAATTATGTTAAATAGGCAGTAATCAGTTACAACATGGAACATTTTTAAATTCCTCTTAATATTCATTTGCCTTAATTCGTTTAAGCGTTATCACTCTACTCCTTAAGTAACGCTTTTCTTAATGTAAATAAGTTGGATTGCATGACGTTGATTATTTCATACATATATACAGGGTTAATCCAATAGAATACTTTAACACCCGCATATAAATCACGATTGAAACGCGCATATAAAATAAGCCAAAAAGGTTCTGAAATATGCAAATGGCCGATCCTAAACGGTAGCATTAAAAATGTACACAAATTACCTGCCCATATAAAATGGAGGGTGGGAAACTCGATGGAAATTAATCAAGATCGAGAAACGAAATTGAGAAGCTCTAACAGTTTATACCAGGTACGCAACATTTTAATGTGTGTAAGTAACTATTACATGATATAATTATTACCTAAAATTTAAATAATTTATTATTATTAGAATTTGTGTCAATGACTTCGTCTGTGCTTCGAATGCGCTTTTTCGTCATGTCGAAGTGTGTTTTTTAATAAATCTTTATTTTTCGTCACTTAGAATTTTTAACTCTGAAAGCTAAAGTATTTATTGGTGTAAATGTCTATTAACTTTCTACTCTAAATATTTATATTGTATTCGTTTGTATTAAAAATATTTTATTGATTGATAGTTATTTTAATGAACAACCCTTAGTTGTAGATATAATTAAATAATTTTATTCTAGTAAGAAAAATTATATATTTTTTAAAACCTTACCAATATGACTAACGCTTGTCGTTCTACCGTCTATAAAAACATTAAAACAGCTTCATTAATATTATTAATATTCTAATCAAGGTAGTACAAAATTAAAATAATTGTATTTTTACACGTGTAAATACATGATACCGTATATATGTGCGGTCAGTCAACCACACCGTTACGTCAGCTTTACAATTAGAAACAACTTGCGTCTACTACTGATGGCCATTCTCAAATACAAAAAAAAATCGATTTTTTTTTGATTGGGTTATTAAAATTTCCTTGCCGCTTTGGTTTTGCAATGCTTTTAAACTCGGAGGAAAACCCGTGTAGTGACAAGTGGATAGGGACAGGGTAGACATATATTATCTAAGTTTATAACACGGAAGTCATAGGTTTGATTCCTGAGGAGTGCTTCGGCAAGATGGTTTCATATATCACCGTTTCAGTTAAGAAAAAACAGACGCAGAAAACCGTGTAATGCTTATATAATATTAAAGATGAGTTCAGGAGTTTACTCTCATTATTTAACTTTAAAATATTCTCACGTATATAGATAATTTTTTTCTGTGTAAATATAGAAATATTGAGACTGGCCAATGGCATATCGTCAATAGACGTGGTCTATCTACCGTTTTACTTTTTATCGCTAATACCAGAAGTGTATTTCCTGATGCATTTAAATATGTTGTAGTATTTTATGAAACGGTTCGTAGTTTCGCATCTGTGAAAATTTTAGCTTTTATTGCTTGACAATTCGGATGAAGGTTGATCATGTTCTTTCCAATCGTTTTGATTTTATTTGCTATTAGAATTGGTTTATATAATGAAAAGATATCTTAAGGACCATGAAAATATTTTTTGTTCTTAGTATATTATTAGTTTCTCGTGAATTACTAAATATAAAAATAGTATTACATTATTTATTAAAAGTGCGTAACCACGTTATAACAGAATCATATTTTTTAAATGGTATTTTTACTTCGCAATTTAAAACAATAGTCTACGTCTCAATACTATAAGCGAACTCATATTTGTTCACGCGAGCTATAATTAGCTATTATTATATTATGATTTTCAATTACGAACAAGAGTAAACCATTAAAAACCATAACTTTTAATTAATTGCTACTATAACTTTGTAAATAAGTCCCATACTTTCCAAAAAGAAATAATAAAAACAATTTATATAAATTATACCAAGCGCTGGTGAAACAACAAGAAATTGAATGTTGAATTATACCATCAAAAATTCAGAACCACAACCAAAGTTTCGTTTAACGATTGTAGCCGAAATAATACTGGCTAATCACCGGTTTGATTACAGGAGTAATTAACATTATTCCTTGAGTATTTCAATTAGTTAAAGAATGTGCATAGTCGTGAAAAGGCTAATGGGTAACTGGTAGTTAAAACCATAGCCAATGACTCCACAGATTAGATAACTGTAAAATATACGTATATATAGTAGGTACTATAATATTTAATATCATTAACTAACTAGCATGTTTTTTTTTAAATTTGGAATACACAGAAAAACATTAGATATTATTATCATTATCTGATATCATACTATTTTATGTGGATAGTGACAAAATGAAATACATAACTTTATAATCACCTGGACCTGGCCTTAACCTATAAGTTCAGACTTCGATTCTTAATTAATCTAGAACAAACTGTCAATGCCACACAATCATCCCCTTTGCGATCATTCAACTCCTATGAGACTCCCAATTTTCATACTAAATTACAGCTTAGTATTAAATCAACCGATGTTTTAATACCAAACAAAGCTTCAAATTAACTCATAGTCTACAGAGGACATTGAAACGATGCCCAACGCAAAGTTATTGTATTAATTTTCTTTGCATTATACAACGCTTTTCATTTTATTAATTTAGTCTATGGTAATTTCTATCACTTCAGTTTTTTTCTTAAACGTAACCCTTTATACATAAAAATCATATGTCGAATTTCGTTTACGCAGTGATGAAAAGAAACATTACTTTAGTTATTGATTTACGCAATTATTGATTTCTTTAAAGAATGAGCAGAAATTTTTAGCATTTAGGTATCAAAGGTCAAATAAAATTTTAACACGAAAGGTGTTTGAACGCGATATATTTTAGAAAAGGTTTGTTACAAAGCAGTAGGTAAGTCTAAAGCTCTTAGGTTCAGGGCGCTCGTCTCGAGGACTCATACTTGATCGACCCTCGCCTTCGTCTAAGGCACATCATATTGTCTATGACTAGGGCTGCCAATAATCTAGAATAGTTAAGATTAGAATTGCTGTCGCACTGAGTTCTACACACTTCTCTGGATTTGTCATAGTGTCTAAAGCACTGTCAAAGCAGGTTGCATTTCGTCTCGAGATTTCGGTTATTGTACTAAACATTATAACGTATACAGTAAACTTCCATAAATCATTTCATGACTTATTGAAATGGTATCTCAATTTAATACCATTTAATTAATGGTCAACTCTTGTCATTTCAGCGGCAAAATTTCATTGAGTTATGTTTTATAAGTTGTGCGCATTTGCCAATAGTCTATAATGTCCTGTTTGTCATATATCATTACTTTGCTAAATATGACAACCCTATCTATAACCATCCCGACGAGTCTTTAAATCCCACCATCCATCATTAATTGTCTTTTAAAGACGCCTTCATATTCCCTACATTCCTATTACCAACGTCAATCTTCGTTTAATTGTTTCTATATATATATATATATATATATTATATGGTTGTGTATTACAATCAGTTATAAGACTTTAGAATGGGCAGACGTAGCTAGTATAAGTTTTTGTTATCTCTGCCTATTTATATCCTTTGACACTTCCGTAAAGAAAATGTTATTTACGATTTTTCCAAACGTTCTTATTAAAAAACTTATATATAGTCTGTTTAATCAACTACGCACGTAAATCACGGTTGGAAACAACTCATAGTATAAAATTTCCTTTAATAATCTTATTAGTATCTTACAAACGACGTCTCAACCACAAAGTTACCAAGACGGTACTTAATAGTTCAAACCCTGATTTATTAGCAATTTACTAACGCATTCCATGTGCATCTCGTGTCGTTATCGAGAGAGTTTATCAGCTCCTTGTATGGTTAAAACATTCTAAATACCGAGCAATTTTAAGCTCTACACGCTTTATTTTAGATAAAAGGAAATAGGTTGGCTTTAGGAACGTTTAAAGGTTTATTTTACTACGGACAACCTTAATTTTTATCTGTGGTTTGCGGTCCTTCTATGGTCTAGAGTTCACAGACTATTGTAAATACTGGTATCTATTAATACGTTAAATAACCTAAACTCTGACGTGTTTTTACAAATTGAAATATTTGATATATATATAATAATGTAAAGTATATTAAGTATGATCAGCTTAAATAGTGTAAGCATAATATTTTTAATATACAAAAATTCAAATAGTAAATTTATGTCTAAAAATATACATTCACATTCCTTAAACAAAAGTAATTTATAAAAACTTCATGACGAAATATTTTAGCCAGAAAAATCTAGGCCATCTGCAAAAGAAATATTAAAAGCACAAAGAATAGTGCAACCAATTTGACTTGAGTTCAAAAGATGCACCTAAGATGCCTTTACTACAGACTTATATTTTTCTATACATGTATTTCTAATAGCTTAATAATAAAAAAAATGTATGTTTTATGTCTTAGTGACCGTCTCCAGTACCGGATGGATTTATCTTTCTGCTTTCACTATTAACCCTTAATCGTATGGTGATCAAGCGTTACGATTGGGAAAGTATAATATAGTATATAATATAAGAATATTTAATCTATTAAATATCGCTATATATAGAATCATCATTTGGTAGACCAAACAAATGATGATTATCCATGAAAGTAATCAAAGAAACATATGCAATTTAAGGCCGTTTTGCGTTACCAAAACACTTTTACATCGGAGTCATATAACCTATAAAACACCATCTTAACATTAATCTACCAACTGAGTAGGTTCTATGTGGGCGCTGGTCGTCTAAATATATTCTATTCTTGGCGATTCTTTAGTCCTACACATGCCGAGATCGCATTGTGTTCAGAACAATGCCTCCATGATACCAAGAGGATTCAACCAAGTTCCACTTGCAGCTGAAAACTTGAATGGAATTACATTCATTCCTTCACTGAACTTTTAAAAGTATTTTTAATAATGTACACAATGGAACTGCAGATGCAGATATAAGTCTTGTAGATAAGTATCTGATATTTTTATAGAAACTGAGTTCGCATTGAGATAGGTTTTAATAGTTGCTTTCTTTGTTAGTGTAATTTTCTTTTTAGAAGTTATAACAAATATTCATAAACAAGCTGATACATTAATACTCTACTTTAATTCTCAATATACGTTAAAAAAAACACCTTGTTACGTTCGTTTGCTAGTCTGTTGTCTCTTAATCAATTAAGGCGTTAATCCATAGATCATATTTTACAAGAAGGTATCCTCCAGTAAATAAAGGAAAAACATCAAAATTAAATTCTGTCGTTAGGTGACGTTATTAGGTGATTAGGAAGTAATTGATTGCAGTATAACCTAATTGCGTTACAATTGTTGTAAGCTTATTTTTAAACAAATTTCGTTTACTTTAATTCTAGATTCATTATCTCAAATGCTCCAGTTCTATTTTTAACTTCATACATTTTTTTTCGTTAATCCGAGAAGCAATTTTTAGACAATTCGCCTCAATTGAGGTCAAAACCGCATGATTCACATGGTCAAATAGATTAGCTACTAACACAGTAATAAGGCTATTTTAGGCACTGTTTGCAGCTAAAAGAGGCCTTTGTTTTTAAACTCTAGAGATATTGATGAATTAATTAATGTTTGTGAATCAAGTCAATCATTAAATCTAATAGATTTCTAAGTGCTATCGGATCCATATAAATTAAATCAATCTCGACTACTTTGATAAGTTTCACTGTGTCTATTTTGTAAAAGATTGATATAATTTTATTACAATTTTAACGGACAAACTTGAAGTTGTCGATTTATATCCGTTAAGAAATTTTAAGTAAATGTGTACAATACATAAAATCTTTACAGAAAGAAAGGAAGTGCAAGTACAAATGCTCCGTGTATGTGGAACTATAAGAGCATCTTTACTTAAATACGTTTTGTAAAACTAAATTTGTTACTTTCGAACTGTCCGAAACTGAAATCGTAGTATGGAGTCAAGCTTCAGTTCGAAAAAATTAAAGATATCATACCTAAAAAATATACTTTGTTGTCGCGACATTGATATCAAATTGAGGGTTTGACTTACTCTGTTACATCTGGTCAATAAAAAGTTGAAAGAGACCTTCAACGAATGGCGACGATACGAAACTGTAGATTGTTAAAATATGGAAAATCGCATACGGATACGATTTGCGATTGATTTTGATTTCAAGGCAAGAGATAGGCTGGTATAAGAAAGAATACGTGGTTGCGGAACGTATGAGAGTAGAATGGCATTACATCAGCTGAGGAGCTGTTTAGACTAGATACCAAGCAATTCAAGTTGTTAAAATCCAACATTTAGTAATAAACTCGCACCTGAAGAAGAAGAAGTATTATACCTGTTAATGAACAACATATTGGCAATAAGATAATATGTGTGATGGATTTTGAAAATCGCGTTTAACACATAACAAGAACACATTGAGATTTCATTTAATAATAAACAACATAAAAACGATATTATCAAGTTTTTTAAATAAATTAAGATAAATTTATCTAACGAGTCTGGGCCGACAAGAGAGTGCACTTGCCACGTCTGATAGATGACAAATCGGTTTTTGATCTCTCTATATTTTCGTCACACTTTTATAACGTTTCATGTCAATTTTTTTTTCTGTTGTCTATAGTAACATATTATAACCATTTTATAATTATGAACCTTACGTAAGCAAAGCCAATTATAACTTTACAAGTTAAAATACAATAATCCACTTAAAAGCTTAAAAACATCAATTGCTCCGTGGAACTGTGAATAGCAGACAGGGAGAGGGTCAAATTCTGAGGAAAATTGATTCATTAATTTATTCATCCAAGCAGCGGAACTAGATTCAGTTTTGAAAGGGAAGAGCGGACGGAAAACGTGAGTATCTGGAAGGACTTCAACTGATATCAAATATCGATAAAAATATTGAAGTTCTAACAAAAAACTGAATATATCAAAGGTTGCGAAATGTACTTTGCAAGAATACTATCAGTTCGATTTACGATAAAAACCATAAATACGCTTATCGGTTGCTTACCTACGCAGAATATACGGACGGAACGTCATCAAAAACCCATAACATTTTCACAGTAGTTTGTACAAGCCGAATACACAGTTAGCTTTCCCCATTACTCTATATTCCACCTTGTAAATATTATCTATATTAATATTATAAAGGAAGAATTGATTGTTTTCTAGCTACACAACTACTGAACCGATTTCAAAAATCTTTCATTACTAGAATAGAAAATGTTAGAGTTATGTATGAAATTACAATAAATATAAATATCGCATACGCAGCGGAAGTGACTGTTAAACTTTAGAAAGTATATTGTAAATAATTTGCCTGGACAGTTCAGGAAAGTTATGTTTAAAGGTCCGCTGACATGTCTGCCCCACGCCCCAAAATGTCTGTTACCGATTTTTTTTAAAGATCGTAGGTGTAGGTCGGTCAGCGTTTCTCGCCTTCTCCCAGCGAGTAGAGCCCATGCGCTACAGTCACTACAGTCACCACCAAGGGCGGTACTGATAGTGAGGGGTGTCAGCAGGGTGAGAACATAGAAACTCCACCCGAAGGGGGAATTTGCCCTGAACGGGCCAAGCTCACACCTCACGAGGGAGTGTGCAACAATAAACACAGTGGTAGGTCAACCTTCTTGCCAATATGCCAGCTAAAATGTACTCTAAATAATAATTTTAAGCGCATACCTATTTAAAAACGTATATACTTTTGATAATATCTTTTAAGGAAGGATCATGGTTTACTAAATATTCTGATACAATTAGTTATAAGTTATTACGTTATGTTCATAAAAACGTTGGTTCAATATTCTATCTATATTATCGGCGTTCGTAATATCCCAATTAAAGTATGTGTAAAATAAGTAAAATATTCAATACGCGTGCCTGGGTACATATCAAATTATCGTTGTAAGTGAATAATGATCGCTATTCCGATACGAGACGCGTTATTCATTCGCAATTATTGTAAACATTATACAATACTCCAATTATGGTTAACAAGTGCCTTTTTGCCATCGTAATTTAACTTTCACTATGACATTAATAATTATTGGTTTCTTATTTTCCGATTATACAATATAAATTTTTAAGGAAAAAACAGATTCAACAATTACAAGACGTAATTGGTAGAATCTTGTTAAATAGATTTAAGCCGAGAATTATCAGTGCTGAAATGTATAAAGCGTACCCATTCATTTTTGTCTTAAAGAAGAAGGCCACTTGCGTGTTTGGGCAGGAGGCTCACCTAATGTTAAATGATACCACCGCCAATACACACTCACATTGCCAGAAGATTCGGATGTGCGTTGCTGACCTGGTACGATCTTTTCTTGAAGGATCCTATGTGGAATTGGTTCAGAAATACTTCAGGGGCAGCTGGTTCCACACAGTGGTGGTGGTTTGCGGCAAAATTTGTATTTTTATACAAAGTACATCCAATTTATAGAAGTAAGAATAGATGAAAGTTGGATCTTAAAACGGTAGAAATGAAACGAAAACGTTTCCGGTTTCTTACATTTGCCACTGAATATTGTAACTTTTACTTCCATAAAACTATATGAAAAAAAGCCCGAACGAACTATATTACTCGTTTTAAAATTTTCTGGCTGCTTTTTTTCTTCTTGTTACGTTACGATGCAGTGATTCACACCTAAAATATCCAGGAAAAATTGTTATGGTGTTGTATTAATAGTAGATACAACTACAAACGCTGAAACACTCAGTACTCCCACGTATCGCTATAGCATCTATTCAAAGCTAACACAAAACAAGAGAAAAGATATGTAGCTAACAAGACCAGTGCTTATGGCATCATAGCACATTTTAATACACTTCACCGTTAACCTTTCAATGCGTGGGCGAATGGGGATGCAAAGATCCTATTTGGTTTTTTATCATTCCTGGACTGCATACTAAAGCTTTGTGACTCAGTGTTATACGCCCTTGGTGTAGCTCGATTCCCTCGAACAAATGGTTGTATTGGGATCATCTCTAATGAATTAAAGCATATTCTTCGACATTCATACATCATTCATACAAGAGGGCTACGTCTCTTTCTTTTACCCGGTGGCCTTTTCCACCTTGTTACCCTAATTTCCACCATATTGCCATATTAAAACGATAAGAGGAACGGCTCAGTGAGAAGTATGTGACTTAAAATAACATTTAAACCGCTATTGCATATCTACCTCTACCGTCTAAGCGTTTAACGCCTGGTCGAAAATAATTGAATGTTCAAAACTTCAAAGCTGGCAGGAAGTAAGACGCATTTATGACAAGATTTGAGCATTGAGTTGACCAATTACATAGAAATGCGAGTACTGTAGTAAATGTTCATTTATTCACATAAAACATATATCTACTAACGGACCCGACAAACTTTTTCTGTGCCAAATTACTGAAATTTTCTTAAATCTAGTCTCAGCGGTACTGGGTGTAACAGTCATGAAAGTAACATTTCATCAAGGTCCAACCGTTTAGGAGGACTTTTCAAATCATTTCGACTCAGGGTCTTTCAAGATAAGAGTATACTAATTCTAAAAGCCCTGTTTTATTTATTTAAGCCCTTATTTTGTTTTCGATATTTATTTTTAATGTATTATCCGCAGGTGAGGACTTGACCAGTAATTGTATGTGTATAATATTTAAAAGTCTAGGGACTTGAAAAACATTAACGCTTTATCATTTCAGGTTAAACAATCAGCTGGCAATAATCTTTTATCCCATACTATTGTATACTTTTGTATTACTAATAATGTCTAAGAAATTATTGTTTGTCTTGAGTGGTCACAAGAATAAAGGTCCAGACGGTCTCTGCAGTATGAACTTTTTGTGTGGAGTAGCCGAGCGATTCATTCGGAAAGAAAAATCCTATTCAGCGCGCAAATCGTACCTAACAACAAACTGAAAAATAAAATTTTCTATGCTAAATTATTACAGGAAAGTTTACCAAGTGAGAATATTTTTTACTTTAAATACTTGAACACTATGTTCCACACAAGTTCATTTGGGGTATTCTTAAAGTGAATGCACAATTTGGTAAAGCCGAAGTGATGGCCACAGTTGCTTTACGTAATTGAAATGAGTAACCGTACGTCTTTAAAGCGGTTCTATTTAATTGTTGACTGTAAAATAAGAAGAGACTGCCTTGAAAGTGTACTTAGTAAAATTTTCTAAGACAGTCGAAGAACGCATATAATTTTTTTATTTATTTCCAAATCATTATTGTATCTTACAGTTACTACTAATACGATAGAAACAAAATAATACTTACCGTTAATAAAAATACATTTAGAGGTTATAAAGAAGGGTATCCTCATCTTTGAAACAGAAAGAATAAAAAGTGCTAAAAAATAAACAAAGTCATGTTTTATGAAACATTTCTCATTAACGTTAGGTAATATTAAAGTTAATGTCACCACTCTCTACATTGTTCAATAGAAGCCTTATCGGTACAATTTATTTGTTCAAAGCCTCGCTAACTCATAATCTATAGCCCGTTTTAATTAAAACAGTTGATAATGAACTATTTCATAGCATACGTACAGATAAATGTACGCTTTATTCTGTGATAAAATATGGATGAATAACTTTTAAAAGTATATAGGAGGGAAACCTTTACCGTATTAGCCACATTGTTTCTATAAACAAAATCTTTCCCATTATTAACAAAATACTCAAACCTTATTCTAAAATAATCAGCCTATGTGACAAGAATCCATTCCATTCAGTCCGTACACAGACTATAATAAAAAATCAAGAAGGTTTTATAGCGCATTGATTGCTTTCTCCCAATCTTTGCTACCTTTGTGTTTTGTACTTAAAAATCGCTTGGTACAATACTAGATTCAAAATGTATTGTATAGACTATTCTCAAAGGAAGATGAAATAATAAAAATGTGAATTAATACCCTATATAACATTCATTATGTGATATATACTTTAATAAGTAGTTTATGTTCTTAGATTGTTACTGTATACATTTTTGGAAAGATGACAATAGATATCTATAATGTCAAAAGACATATTAATTCTAGTGAGACGCGTAATTTATTGTAAAAACCTATTGTTATCTTCTATCGTAACAAATCTCTTCTGAACTTTGCAACAAAGTAGTATCAAATACTATGTTGTATTAAGCGCTACATACACTCAGCTTACGTAAACAATCCGCAAATAAAAGATTGACATTTAATCCATTGTAATGAAAATATTTTTCTTTAATAATATAGATTAGTTATGAATTTGAAGTTGAGGCTGAATAATATATTCGTATTGCCTTATGGGTATGTTCTGTTATTAATATCTCAGAATGTATATTGTACGTTTGCAATTTACCTTCCCTATTACTCACTGAATAACTGACTTCGATTTAAAACAAATTATTTATACTCCCCTCTCCTGACCATGCGCTTAATGATTGAAGGTGAATGTGGAGATACAAGGCGGCGGACTGGGATGAGATGCGTAATTTCTTTGAGTCTTATTCTTGGCAGCTTCGCTCGTACATAGATCGACCTTGGTTTGATGTTCAGTGTATCGTGGCTGTTAAAAACAAATAAGCTGCTTATCGAGCCTGTGCGGATGCTCGAGCTTGCAAAGCTTCCGACTTCTACGAAGACTTTTAATGAAGCTGCTTACCCGTGCAAGAACGTCATCGAGGCAGCCCAATTTAATCACATAAGGCCTGTTGAGAACAAACGTGCTTTGTATCCTTCTGGAAGGAAAGCCTATAGGTTCCTTAGAAAAGCAATCGAATCGACCTTCTGTCACCCATTATTGTTAACATTACTGAGAAATGAATTATTCTACCCACATTTCAACATAGTGGCTCAAACATGCCAGAAATAGGAACCAGAACTGATGTTCTTGAAACCATGCGCAATTTAGACGTGAAAAACCATCTAGTGGGCTTTAGTACCCAGGGTTCATGTGCACCTTAACTGTCTCCCATTTAGCGGGTATCCTTAAGTCCTAGAAGAGTCCCCAGGCCCTGGAAGCTTACTAACGTGCAGCCCCTGCCCAAAAAAGGTAGTTGTGACGACCCTACTTATTTCAATGACCTATTTCTCTGCAAGATTATGGAGCATTTATTAAATACTCACCTTCTTGCATATTTGGAAGAAGCGTATTCAAAGCGTGGTCAAACTTGCATATTTGACCTGTTAAGCGAACGGAAATATTAATTTCATCGTAATCGATCTAGACATGACATGATTTACGTCGGATAAAGTTTTGCACGCAAGTTGGCCGCAACTTTAGGCGTCTCATTCATTCTAAGGGCGAACTGTAGTCATCTCTAGGTGTCTTGCTATTGACAAGCGGGCTAAGCGAATTATAAACGACTATTCAGTCGATGAATGTCAACTCTTAAGTATTGCCATCGCCGTTTTGTTGCCTGCCTTTCAGTCTTTTATAGATTACACTCCGGAGAATGCTCCATGGAACTACACATCCTTTATCCACTTTCCAACAACGCTTCTCTTTTCATGTCCTTCTTGTTGACATTCCCAAGTGCCGAAATAGACGATTTGGATCGTCGGTAAAAAAATTGTTTCAAGACAAGCAACATGTGAGAGATAGCGGAGAATCTTCCTCCAAAACTATCCATAAAAAAGACGCAAAATGTATCATCGCCTCACTTTGTGATCCGCTCACTAGCTTATAGCGAAAAAGAGCCTATACTCTCAAAACTTAACAATTAAAACAGCTTAAATTTTCCATGTTCCATACTACCAATAGCATTTATTTTAACCAATTTCAATACTAATCTCGGAAATAGTATTAATATTCAAACCTAGAAAACGTATTAATCAATAGTGAGTTGCTAGATTCGGAACTGAATATATATTATAAATACCAGAGTATATTTATACGTGTTGAGGCGCCAAGTCTGCTGCTAAGGGTCAAGGATCGGCTCGTGTAACGCAGCCTGTAATCGGACGATAACTACTTTATAGGCCTTTTGCCTGTTTCACTATTTTCTTGTTCTTATTAACCTAAGAATAAGAAATATCGTAACGTTCCATTACAAGATATTTAAGTGTGTGGTGAAATGTCGGAAACATTTTAACAGGACTATAATCATTTTAAGAAACAGGACAGTGTTATAGTATATAACACGTATAGTTCAATGGAAGTTGTACGACAGACATTAGAATTGCATGTTAAACCCTCGGTGAAAACCACGTCAGCTTCCAACATATGGTTTTTTGTTGATATGATGAACTCAATCTACTTATAGTTTCCTGTTACACGTTACAGGACTCTATATTATTTTGTTACTCCAAAAACTTAGCACTATATCTAGCGTACTAAAATAATTGTAGGAATGTAGCCAACCTAATCTCCGTTGTAATAACTACGAAAAGGAAAGAGATAAGTTGCTTGGGCGAAAAACAGTACCTCAACAGACGCTTATAAAATAAACATCGAGTTGTTTTTGCTGTAAGTTGATGTGACATTAATAATATTTTATGCATACAATTTTGTTTTCCGTCAAGCGATAAAAATACACTATCTTTACGTAACATGTGATATTCACATTAATGAGTGCTTGCTTTTATATATTAACAGGTAATAAGCTAAAATCCCGAGCTCGAAGATTTTTAAAAACGTTTCTAAAAGTAAAAGTTTAGGTACTTCTATGTGGTATTTTTTTAAATATTATTTTGCCCCCGACTATGTTGTCGTCGAGGGTAGAATAATTTTTATTTTTTTTGTTTACTATAGTTTTATTTTCAGTTTCTACTATGTGTATTTCTGCTGTTCATCTCTGTATTTTTTGGGTTGCCGTTGCGTTCACCTCTGTAAAACTGATATATCATTCCAATAAATCTCCCAATCATTAGCTGTAATCGGCGCTCTAAGAAAACCGAATTTCGTCGCATATCTATCTATATCCGCTATCACAAACATAAATAAAATCGGTATCACTAATGAAGTTAAGCCTAAACCACAAACATAATGTTTAGTGCTTTTGACCAATCATAGGCAAGTGATAAAAAGTATTTTTTGGCAAACCAAACGCGTCATAGTTTCGCCTTTCATCTTACATTCTTGCCGCTTAGTCTTCTGCATAATATAATAGTTATCAATCACTACAAATTTGTAATTTATTTCCAATTCGTCAGCATACTTGTTATTATGTTAGTGATAAGCATGACGCACTTCACACATTTGTTTACTGGCTGTCTGTATATTATCTGTCGTATCTATTAAAAGTATATATAGAGGTTACTTATGAAGGCTATTACTGTATAAAATTAATTTATGTTCAACAGAAATAAATCTTTGTTATGTTGGACGACGATCGACGACGAAATAAAATATATTTCGTAGCAAAATAAAAGTTAATTGAATATAGTAATTAGTTTATATTTTACATAAATGTTAATTGAAACAAAAAGTAAACCTTTTTTTAACAAAAGAAATGAGAAAATAATTATATTAAGTTTTCCCGCAATCGTTCGCTTCGTGAAACAAATCAATCCAACATTCAATGTTAGTGAAACTGATACTACGCAATACTCTAAGCTAATTAGATAAATAGGAGGAGTGCATTAATGGATTCGATAACAAATATAAATTCTGTTGATTTCTTAAATACATGTCACATACGTATCGTTTAGAAGACTAAATTTTACTAAGAATACGCTAATTGTTTGTAGCATTAGTCTTTAAATCCATATTTTTCACATGGTCAGTTATATGTCGCCTGTTCCTGTGTCGGGAATACCAACAAAACTATTTATGTACGCGCCAGAAAAACAAACAAACTATGTTATATATGATAAAGAATTAGGATAATAAACACTTTGTTTCAGAAATATTTTTTTGTTAATTATACCAATTCGAAATCAATATTCATAGTTAAGACAGGATAACGTCTGTCGGGTCCGCTACTAAACTATAAAAAATATCAAAACGAATGCAATCTGCGGCCAACACTCATATACACTTGTAGCGCTACTATTTATTTTTACGTAAACTGAAATTATACAGAATACCAATAAATAGAACCGTAAATATGCATTTCACTTGCAGTTCCCATTGAAATAATCGTTTACACCGATTATCATTAACATTCGATTGTCATTAAACGTGTTGGCGTTAATTTAATTATTTTGACCATTCAATCAAATTGAAATATTAAACTCATTTGAACTATTCAAAGTTATTAACATTCATTGTGTTCCTTCACGCAAGTTACGAAATCTACATATTATCATAATATAATGAGTCATAAAACAAGCTCATGATGTGTAACGGAAATAGTATATCTCTGGTCTTCAACAAGCGATATGAACTGGTTTGTGATAAAGAAAATCACGTTATGTACTGTAATTAAACTTGACCTTAAAGGTGTCGAAGTTTATTTTAATGATGCCTTTGAAGTGTTGTATACAAATTCCACAAATACAATGATCATAACTAAAACATGAAATTATTTATAAACAACTACCTGGACATTTTGTACATCCGTACAAAATGTCATACAGACGCCAACAATCAAAACGTGTTTTGTTTCCCTAAGTCTCACATTAAATTCAATTACTTAAGTTCACCGAGAAATTAAAGTTAGCAATTTAAAATAATACTGGTATCATTGGCATAAAATTAATAATGTACCTTATGTACAAGACCAGGAAATATTTAACTGAACAATACAAAAAGATTTGTCCATAATCTACGGAAATATTATAGACTTTATTTTAATGTTGGTTTCAATTAGATTAGTCATTTCTCAAAATCTATTTCTATTTTAATTAAAATATAGACGTTGATCATTCCAACTATGTAGTATGTTACCCCTTTAAGTACGGAATGCAATCTGTCATGCTTTAAGTCTAGGACATAGATCGTAGACAAGTAAATATAGTATGTAATGTGCGTCACATGGATATATTGATCTCTACGTCTTCAAGGCAACATTATAAGGTTTAATGTGAGCGTTTTATACGACGCAAAATGAGTCGCTTTTAAGACATATGTTGAGAAAACTACTTGTGCCAACACAGACCACGCAAGATCATGCAATAAGAGTGTTGGCCTAGTGGCTGCAGCGTTCGATTCTCAACCCTGAGGTCGTAGCACCAATGGACTTTCTTTCTTAGCGAGTGTTACTACAGTTTTACGGTGAATGAAATCGTCGTGAGTAAACCGGCATGTCTTAACTCTAAAAATCGACGACTGATCTGTAAAATAAAATTTATCAAATAAACCTTGTAGTGCCACTGGATTATTATTATTATTCATTATTCCTTTAAAAATAACGAATTCATAATTTTGTCTCTAATCAATAACTTCGACAAGAGTTAATAAGCGTTCTTCAAGCCCTACGTTCTCTTTAGCTGATTGCGTTACTATTTAATTGACCACAGCTGAGACCAGAGAAGACTTACTTCAAATATCGAATATATTAGAAGACTTCTTCATCCAAGTAGTAGAGAATATTATAAAACTTAAGCTAACATTGCGATTACGGTAAATACAAATGTAATCAGCGTGTATAGTTAACCAGTGATTAAACAAACGAGTCGTGATGTAGGCGAACCCGTAGCGCCTCACAGTTCAACAGCCGACCGCGAATGGATTTATTATCGCTATTTATAGGCGAATTTAAATACATTTATTGTTGGCACATCGCACTCGATTGCAATTTGATGCACTCGTTAAAGTTTGAATTTTAAATTTGGAATTCTGGCACTTTAAATATGATTCGACAGTTATCTATATTGGCGGCTTGGGCTTTAAATTTATTCTGTATTTGTTGCTTTAGTTATTAGTCATTATGCATATATTGCATAATGCCTTTGTCCAACAATGCACTGATAAATATACATACATATGAAAATTGAGAAATAACTCTTTTCTTATTTAAATTAAGTGTTATAGTTTTGCGAATTGCCGTTAAATCGTTAATTTAATCTTATTATATTATAATATTTTTGTTATTGCTATAAAGATACACTTCTGCTGCAGTAAAGCGTAAAATTTCGCATCTAAATTATATTAAATCAGATTAATTTATTGGAGATTGCCATCCTTTTAAAAAGCGCATATTTAAACGAAATATTTGAGATAATGAGCTAAATACCGTTAACAGGTGCGCCCGCGCCAACTATTCGCACGTGGATAAGGCCAAAGACCTTGTGTAGACAAAATAAACAACATTCATGTTTGTAATCTTAATTCTTATTAAGATTTCTGCAATAACATAACTTTTTGGACTTGTAGCAATGTCTACCGAGACAGAGACATACAACACTTTATTGACAGTTGACGTCTCATCTGTCAAGCAAGGTGACACTAGCACACTGTATATGCTTATGCTCGTGCCCAGGCCAGGCGATTAATTCATTATAACCGACTTCAAAAAGGGAGGTTTAACCTCGATTTTTTGGAGTTGGATATTATTTTATACAGTTTGTCTACCGATTTCGCGGAAACTAATCGTTAAAAATACCGAAGAATATATCTAAATTAAATCAAAGTTACCTCCTATATGTTACCATGTTTTCTCAAAATAAGTTCAGTAGTGTTTGTAACATGCTTTTTCAAGCATATGCTTTTAGAAATGTATATTATATTTCTACCTATCTAGGTAGACAGATATTTCCACTTTCCTAAATTACTTTTATTGATACAAATGTTGTTCAACGTATTTTACAATATTTTTAACTCCCAACGGCTATTGATTTGTGCCCTTTCAGTGTAATTTTATTAAGAAAATACTTTGCATAAATTAGTGTAATAAAACATTTTTTTACGATTAAAATCAATAGTAGTCCACACAAACCTGACTTAATAGAAAGCATATTCTATCACATACGAATAGAACGTACACAAACAAATACTGTGTTGGCATAGTTCCGAATTTCGGCCAATTTATGTTTATATTTGGTTGTGAACTGTAAAAATCAATATTTATAGCTCACTGATTGCAGCCCACAGTTTATGATAAACATTGCATACATTTGGCACTCTTAGAATTATATTATAAAGCTATATGTATCAAAGTACTTATATGAATCGCCCTGTTGCTAAAATAATTTACTCACAAGTCTATAAATCAACGAATATAAATAATTTAATATTGAGTTATTTACACAAATAAATAATGCGATTTGTTGCGCGATTAACTTTTTTAGTACTCAAGCAGAAAGATTTCGAAAGAAACGTTTTGGGTCGTCGATCCATCGTTATATCATAAAATGTTCGAATCATTAACTTAGGTTTTCCTAACTTCTATTCTAGGTATCTATTTAAATTATGAAATACTTGCACAAATTTGAGTTGTTCGATAAAAACGGCCGTCGTCCGTTCATCGAAATTTCAAGGAGACTTTTAACGATATCGACCGACAAATAGAATTCTAAATCAAACCATAACAAGCTTCCAATTCCATGACATAAGAGATTCAATAGCATATTTAAGGTAGAGCATTTGAAAGCCGATTACTTCAGGCCCTGCTACTTAGTCACTTGTTTGTTGTTCTTAATGAGCAGCGCCAGCCAACTTTGGCCTGTTTCCGCCTCAATTAAAGCTTAAAACATGACTGGAGTGTCGCATCGTACTTGACGGTGTTACAATTGCTCTTATAAGTAACGATGTTTGTGGGAAATTATATAAGGAAATTGTGTTTAAACGTTTATGAGACAAACTGGGTTTTCTGGCCTATCAGCTTCTTAGCTTCAAACTATTAATAAAACACAGATAAAATAAATTTGTTTAATCGATTTGATATAAAGTGGAGTGGAGAAAGTGGGTCAAGCGTAGAAGGAGAAGAATCAGAACTTTCGGTACGCTACGATGTATAAAAGGTGTATTCAGCTTCTGCACCTGGACTCTCACTGGGTCCGTTGTGCGTTACACCACGATCTATGTATTAACAACAAAATGCCTAATTAAACAATAAATAAATAACAGTTTGCTTATTGCAATTGCGTGATGACCAAATATTAAAAATATATATATTACACAACGTAATTAATAGTTAAAAAGCTAGACCGCAACAAATAGCTAACAATCGCGGTACCATTAGGAAAGTTGTACAGAAAAGTACACTCTAATGTATTGTAAAAGTTGTGGAGATTGTGTGGGTGAATACAACGGTTATGAATAGAGGCTATTCAGTGGATTCAAACGAAACGTAGATTTATGTTTAGCCTTCCCGAGAGGTGATTGAAAATACTTTCTACAGATTGTTGTATAGTTTTATAAAATCGATGATATTTAAAAATGTGACATAAATAAATATCGTTCTTTTGCATAGTTGGGAAGTTTTTTTTGGTAAATTACATCTTATGGTCGTATATATATTTGATATTCACAACATTCCATTTGGCACTTTACGTGTTTTTTAGTTGACATAAAAGACATAATTTAGATTTATAATTTCCGGCTACTAAAAAAGTAATTATCGAGATTCTAAACGGCTTTTAGCGAAGCTTTACTCAACCGGTTCGAAAGAATTACGATGTTTATCTGTTATTAAAAACGCTTATTATAATATTGTAACGGTAATTAGTACCTTACTTTGAAAGGAAGAATTACTCCTCGGCATTGCTAAATAGTATTTTTTCCGTAACAAATATAGGTGATTTGTGAAAATACAGGATATTATCATGCCGTATGTGAAGTAAGTAAAAATGAACTAAGCTGTGAACAAAATAGCTTTAATTGAACTGTCTTAATTGTGTAACGGGTACAAAACACAACATCATACTTGTTGCGAGTTGTCACACAACAGTTGAAAAGGAAATGAAATTGTCAACAACAAAATCCTTAGTTAATAAAAGCGAGTTAAACACGAGTAAACACAATATCATTACAACTGTACCGACCGCGGGAACCACGATGCTCGTAAAGAGACATTTCGTTGAGTCTCTAATGGCGCGAGCGGATACATACATTTTGTTGCAACATTCTCTCTAAAGCCAAAATTAACCGAGGCAACTTTCGTGAAAAATCCAATATAAATGTTATACTTCCTTTAATCTTTAGAAGATCTAAAAAAGGAGGTTATATTGATGTAGGTATGTGTGTTCTACGTGTTTGTTCACAAATTCCCGGGATGCTAATATCAGGTATTTCTTAACTTTGGGAAAACTCCAACAACCTTCAACCATCAACATCGCGCTGTTTTTGAGATGTAAGGGTTTTGATTGTGGTTATTTTTTACACAACTTTAATTTTTAATTAAATTTAACTAATTCCAGATCCTCCATTAACTTATACGTGTACTGAAGTAGCTTGTTCGAGTTGAGTTCGATGACGTTATATAACTATGTTGTTCTTACAAAGTAATCAACTGTAGATGTGTGTCTCTGTGTAGGCTTCATAAAGTAACGACATGAAGAAATATTTACTCTGAAAATGTTTCAGCTACACATTCTTGTTTCAGTTTGTGAGCACCTTTACAAATTCAAATATGTACGAATAAACGTAGACTGACATACCACACATAATATCGTGCATTGCTTAAATCTTTCTGCAAATCTCATTTAGGAAATTTAAATAAAGCGTCATATGAGAGACTGAGTTTTTATTTTGTAGCTTTGAAAATACATTATAATTACTATATAGTATTAATAATAAGGAATTCATGCAAATAATAAAAAATCTATTATTTATTCCGTAACATGACCTCTGCCCTTCCAACTGTTCCTGTAACATTTAAGAACTTATGACCTTTTATTTGCGGAGGCGTCATTACCAACCGTTTCGTATTTCGCTGCAATCGGCCCACGCTTTCATAATTACATAAAAATAAGTATTGAAACCCCATAATTAACCCAGACTTATGATAATTAAAGTAATTTATAGCACACAAACAAGCCGGTACAAATGTTTATTTACATCAACAGATATCTGGATAACGTAAAAACCACTACTTATACAGTCAATCAGGGTGATGAGTGGGAAAACTCGCTGCAAATGCGTGGAGGAAACAGTGTTTCATACTTCGTAGGTCAAACGTTGCTACGGAGCGTAGCAAACATATGTTCCACGCGCGTTCGATCGATACCGGCTAAACATGCACTTACCGTGGTCATTTTGAAGTTTAACTTCCGCTGTAGAGCCGTCTCGAGGTGAAGGGCCATTATCAAACGTTATCTACGAACCTAAGACCGCTAAGCGTCTATAGCATAGCTTAAAACCAGCGTTAAGTAAAAAAACCGCACGAGCCGTATTCCGCGTGGCAGATCACGATCACTCGGCCATTTTAGCCGCTTGTCAAAGCTTTCGCGTTTCCGCCGCGCGGCGCTAGTGACGTACGGCTGCGCAAAAATGACCTGTGATGCACGTGCACGCTCGCAATTTTCAACAAATTGATTTATGTCCAAACTTTTAATTCGGACAAGATACATTTGATTAGTTCGCGTGTTTGGAGATTGCAAATATTTTGCCGCTATCTTGAGAAAGTTTCGTTGTAGCAAGTTATTTATTAGAATATGTTGTAAATTTTACACGGATTTTCTTCGAGGGGTTTCGTAGTAATTGCTAAATAATTATAAAAGTATTTAACGAATATTTTTTTTAGTTTATAGAGGAATATTGAAGTTGTTATCGTAGATGAATAAGTCGTATAATAGTAGAAAAATTTATTTATAATTTTTTTTTAGATTGAGAAGTGCGTAATGCCTTTTTTTGTTTCTAAATCTAGATACAATCGCAAACAATTGCTATAAAAAATAATCCAGAGCCACTTACGATCTTTATGGGACAGTATGTATGAATCTTAATTGATTATGGTTGTTAACTTAGCTTAACTTTATAATTAATAGTTTCAAAGATGTTATGAAGAGTATGTCATGGTTCTAGTTCCTTCCTATTCTGTAAAGCAAAAAAATTCATAGGAGCGACGGAGAGAACTCGTTTTAAATTCAAACGCGGGCGATATACAGAATATAATATATCCACCGACTTCGTTTTATTTGTAGTCTAGTCTGAGTACATAAAACGGTGTCGTTGTAAAAATTGTAACTTTCAGCGCTTGCTCTATATAGAAATTAGATATGTGTGAACGAGTATCTTGTTCCTGTTTATGCTTTTATGTGCACTGAAGTGGTTTAGGTGTTGATATTTTTAGAATAAACGATTCATTGACATATCTTCTTTTCATGTGTAGGTACATAAACTAGATTGATTTCGTCGTTTTTGTAAGTGCTACTACGGACATAAGAGATTGTTTCACGCTGATCAAGATGCTCTAAAGCATTCGAAATTGAGTTATTTAAGTAATTTAATAAGAACTTTAATATCCGTTAAAGAACTTATTTTAATGTGTAGTACGTCGCAGTACCAAAGATAATATCTTCGTAAACATTTCATCTTGATGCCGATGTCCGTGTGCTAGTCATTTCTATTACATATTTTGATTCGCAGGTGAAAACAGTCCCGTTTGTTGTAGACTGAAACTATTAGTTTTATTCTCACTACTATACTTTTTTAATTTACACAACATATGTATTGTATCATCATTTTAATTTCAATGTTATTGACACTCGAGTGGAAATATTATGAAATCTTTGTTTACATAAGTTGTACTATATTGGAAATGGAACACTTATAGTGTGTGGTATGGTATGTTCAAAGCACTAAATCATTCTACAGAAGCGCGGCATTTAATAATCAAAGTAGCCATGATTTCCAACCTTCGAAGTAATACTGCACTATAAGAATAAAACTGTATAGCGTCTGACCTCGCTAAATCTATAGGGAAATGGTCCTTCACACGCACAATAAATATGGCAAGATAAAGCATAGGCGATACCCAAGAAATACATTTTTTTTACATACGTATATATTTGTTATTCTTGTTAGGCTTTGTTATTCTTCCTTTATATTTAATATTTATTATAATGATCAATGAATCTTAGAACTTATAAATTATAATTTTGTATGAATATGTACTTTGTTATATTTTTTGTATAAATATGTAAAACTGTGTTTTATATTTATGTTTGAATGTGTATTCCGTTTTTGGCTTTTGTGTATAATGTTATTGTTTGAATATTGTTTAATGAGTATGAATACTTTAACAAAATAATTTAAAATTTAGTTTTGTTAATCATATTCCTTAATTATTTATTTATATATATATCCTGCAAATGCTGATGGCGGTCACAAATTCATGAAAATCGCAGTTCTTTTGTTATTAAATAATTAACTGTAACTTTTACAGTACGTTAACGTATTGTTAGACCACCATTGTGACTTTAGTACGCTCTGTTATATCTATTATTTAGCTAACCATTAGTTTGGATGCCGGAATAACGTTTTCATTTGAAAGACAAACGTAGATGCGATTAAATACATAATAATATTAAAGGTCACAAAACGTACGTCACCATTTATAAGTAAGTAAAATTAAAAAAAAAACACAACAGTCATGAAAACTCCTTCTCGAGAACAATGCATAATTATTATAAACCTGACAATAATTTTTATATAATGAAAAATGGAACGGAACTGAAAAATTAACGTTTATGAGGAGACAAAGAGTTGGTTGCAATTAGTAAAATGGCCACTGAGAACAAACGCGGCCTTAACAAAGGATGTGAAGGCTTCGACTATGAGAGCCCTTTCTTTTCTTCCAAATGAGCAAACTACGAGGGAAGATTTGTCTATGGTATTGTTCTTTCCACGGCGTTTGGAAAGCACTTGTACCTCGGCCCTAATCAAGATCGTGTGAGGGGAACGGTTACCAGTGTAATATTATTGTGTTTTTGTGGCCGTAATTACTTATATACGTACGTAGAACTTTCTGAACAAAATATAACTCAAAACAAAGAAATTAAATATATATATTTACAAAATAGGGTATAAAAAAGCTGCATAGCACTTCAGTTTCGTCAAAATTTAAAGCAAGTGTAGATATTTTTGCCAAAATCTACTCAAAATATATTATTCCTACCGCAAATAGGTCACATTCTCTAGTATTGCATGAAACAAGACTATGCTGGCGAAGGTTAATTCGCAAACGCAATCTTTACATTTAAACAATAACTCAGGATATTATGTGCTGTGCAGCTAACCTGAACTTTAAATTGGGACTGACATAAAATCTCCACAGTCCACAGATTAAATCAGATATAAGCATAATTGATTCAAGGCAATACCTCGTTTCCAGGTAACAAAGTGCTCAGTGAAATGAAACTAAATCGTTTAATTGCTCCCACAACGCTGAACCATTACTTTGCGGCTAATTAACGAAACGTTTTTTTAGATATTGGGTAATGAGCTTTATGTAATTGCATATTAAGGGAAAAATATGACATGCCAGCGATTCAATGTATGATTCTTTTTCAGATGATTTCAGATTCAGATGCTTTTAATTTTACATTTACTTTTAGTTCTCAAATCAGGGCGAATAACGGACAAGAAGAACTGGCGTTAAACTCTCCGCCACTATTTTAAATCGCCAAGATTTTGTTTAACACGAGCTAGGCATCAATTTTTCTAATATGGTAATTAATATTTGTCGTACCAAAACATCGTGAGAAATCGGCATGTTCTAGATTGAAGCAAAACGTGTGTTTGATATGACTGATCACATTCTCGCCTATAAAGATCAATGTGTCTGGTACCGTAATTTGAGCATCTAAGAAAAATTTAATGACAACTATCCTTACATATGGTTTTCATGTGGTAAGATTGAGAAAAAAAAGTTAGCTCTGAAGACCCTTTATTTGTTTTATTAATTAATTCCTTAAACAAGAAAAATAATGATAAAAATATAAGGTTCACTAAGTGCTCATAAATTTAAAAAATGCCAGAGGCAAATTAAACAGTAACATTTTTTATGGTGTTTTAGTATTTTATTTATTTATTTATTAACTCTTCGTTACATTACAATATAAAAAAATTAACTTAATTAAATCAAAAGGAGGGCAACTGGCGGCCTTATCGCTTTCGAGCGATCTCTTCCAGGCCAACTCTGTAAGTAAAGAAAAAAAAAGTATTAAATTACATAAGATAGGCAAGAAGTGCAAAAATACATGTTATACACAGTTATTAAGACAAGTTTTAGTTAAGATATGTTTTATAATTTGTCTATTGTGCTTTGTATAAGCTAAATGAAAGTTAACTCACCATAAAATAAGTGGTGAGTGTCATTAATTGCCCATAAGTTATCTCTAAAGAGTTCAAAATATTGTCACGTACTTCGTAAGTAAAAAATATGAAACAAATTCGGTACTTGAGAGGTGCTCAGCGTAGTGAGGGGAGGCGTCAGGTATTTGAAGGAGTTTGCAAACATACCAGTAAAGATCGATATGCATAATTCAACTTTATATGAATGAATAGCTTTTGAAAAGATTTTTGTATAAAAATCAATCGCGCGCTAACACAGTATATTTTCTTATTTATTATTGTACTTATTTATATAATACAGACTTGCTTCGTAATTTAAACTTCCCTAATTCCTTCCCTCTTTACCATAGAGAAACCTAAGAATCAAAAAAATTCACAAAGGACAAAGTGACCAGATTAGGGCGAAACTAAAATCACAGACGCGCTTACCCGCGCCCGACGTGAAATATAAATGGACAGGCCATATTGCAAAGGTGTGAAAACGAAACATGGACTGCAACGATGATGTGATTTAAAAAAAACGTATATATTATAGTGATGGCCAGTACAAATGGTAAGTATAATAGAAAAGTATTCAAAAATAATTTTGAAAAATTTTATTAAAATTTGTGTAAAAGAAATTAATGTTTAACGAAGTACCTACGTCAACTTGTACCTACTGTTCTACATACGAATATGGTCGAGAATATATAAAACCTTTACAAAACAGCAAAGTGTCAAAACTATACAACTATATTTACATCGTTAAAACTTTCAACCTAGAACCGCAATAAACATCATTGTCGAAAAGAAATACGATCAAAAGAATTTTTACAAGCCGTGAATACAGACGCGATGTGAACCCCCTCCCAAGCCCGGGGCCTGTCTTGACGCAAATATTTGTAAAAATATCTCGAAAACTTTGTTCAGCCTCGGCTCAACGAACTCTGTGCTTATTAGTATATAACGTGTTATTGTCGCCATCTCAGTTGATCACCCACTGTCTTATTTCCTTTAGCAATGAATTTTCAACACTAGAAAAAAGTACCAGAAGCACGTGTAGGTAAAACTGATAAATGCAGGCCTGTTTTACTATTTATGACTTGCGTCGATTCATTGACAAGGGTGATTCGTGTCTTTAGAAATTAAGAACAAAAGTATGGTGAGTTAAAACCACACACAAAATGAATATAATTAATTCCTATAAAGATATTTAACAAATTAGACGTGAACGATTTAATTAAAAAAAATATCAGCTACTAAGATTATGAATCCGCGAATAGTACTTATATTCGCTACGACCACGGCTGTGCTACATCCGCTCCATTGCTACGCATCCGCTATTGCATCTCTTCGCTTTATCTCTGCTTTATCATTTGTCATCCAAATGCCATATCTATTTTATTTAGGTATATAATAGAAAAATAATAAGAGTCCCCTAGAGTCAAACATTGTGAGAATTGAAAGAATACAATCAAAGCACCGTTGCATTTTCCGCGTAAATGGTGCCCACGGGCTCAAAATAAAAAAGGATTAAAAAGCAGAAGCAATATGTATCGAATTTAAAATAGTGGAGTTTTAAACAAAACGTAAGTGTATCAAGTTGAGCGGCTTTAGCGGAAGCGACATCGCTCGTCGCCTCACCACCGCTTCACGATTTCATTCATCCCGCACTTACGACCCTTTACCCCGAAACAAGGTTTTACGCAGAAACTCTACACTAGAAAACGTCCTCTTTCCACTATCTCCCTCCTGCTCCACCGCATACAACTAATGCCCAATAGACAGAACGAGCAAACAAAATCAATACTGTCTGGAACACGCCCACCGGTTCATGTCGGCAAATGCGTTTCCTCTGTAAATTCGATAAAATAAAGCTAAAATCCAGAAAATTATAATGTCATATAAAACCACGACGTAGAAAGGCCGAAACATGTATCAAATATCTTTTTTTTTGGGTTATCAGAGCATATGATTGACACGTGGTTTCCCACGTTACAATGTTTACCTGCGAACGGTCAGGTGAGAGGTACTCACTCCTTGCTCTTACTACGTATGCAGGTGATTGACCTCCCAATCAAGTATTTTAAGCGTTCGAATTTTGAATATCTATAAATACCTATATTCAGGGTGAAGCGAAGGCCCCGTGGAAATGGAATGAATTTTTATGAAGGAACGCCGACGGCATTTTGCGTGGCATAAATAAAACACACTATAAGGTTATATGGAATATGAAACTATGCATAGTAACTAGAAATAAAGTTCGCCGACGAAAAATAAACTACGGGAAAGGTACCTTTGAAAGAGGAAGTAATCAAAGATGCTGCAAGAATGTTCAACAAAGTTTCAATCAGAGGTATGCGAACGAAATGTTTTCAAAAGTAGCTATTACTTGCAACTTTTTGTATGCAATTAAGCAAACAAGAATCTTTTTACATCAATTTACGCGCAGAATTTTCTAATTTCTTATGAGAATTTGTTAAAATCATCAAAGTGTAAACAAGGGGACATGCTTGTATCAAAAGAGGAATTCCATATTTTTGTACATTTTTCTTGGACTATTCGAGAGTTCTCATTTTCACGAAGTATGTGATGTGCTCAGAATACAAAGCAACCCTTTTAGATAATACGATATATCACCATGTATATTATCTGCTAGTATCATATCATCTGGGTGTTTCAGACCTTTTTTTATTTAAGTATATGATATTTTTTTAGTATTAATTGACTAGTATTACACATATTTTCTTGGCAATTATTTATTGGATATTGGGTATAAAATATTGGATTAAAAAAATCTTATTTTAACATTTGTTTATTATTTAATAACGTCTCCGCATCTGAAGACCATCTGTATTATGTGTTCCAGTTGTTCTCTATTGTATAAAATATTTTAAAAAATGTATTACCAATTCGCGTCTATATATATATAATTAATTCATTTTTAACGTCGTGAAGGTCATTTAAAAATACCATAAATTCACATGTGTATCACAAAGACCTTTTGAAACATATAAAGCATATGATTTAATCTTAATACACCAAGCCATTTTAAGAATACAAAGCTCAATAAAACATAAATAAATCACTATAAATGCACTGCAATGTGTGGCATTGCCAGTGCGGATGAGGAATTCGCCAATACATTCACGTCTTGCCAGTATTGCTCTGAATACCTAAACTCAGCTATTGGTATTCTTTTAATAATCCATGAATAAATTAGACTATGTTCAATACTCGTTTAATTCGTATGATAAATTAAACAAAACTATTTACTGATATACTAACACTTTATTGCATACAAATAGTAACTTTTAATTAGGAGGGCGGTATCATCTAATGATCTCTTCTAGGCAGCCATAAGTCCCTAAAATGGAGATTGGTATATAGAAGAAAACGTCTTTTGAAAGGCTATATTTATGAGCATAAATAAAAATATACTTTTCTTAGATGAGATAAACAGCACAAATATAAGAGTCTTACCTTCGTTTTTGTTCTCTATGGAGTTGAGATTTTTGGGCCGTAGGGTTCAAGTGCACAAGCGCTTATTAAAGATTTACGTTGGCGTCTGGTAGATAGTACCGGTGACCACAGAGTTAGTGCTTTCCCAGCTCAACGAATAAGCATCGCAATACAGTGAGGAAATGCTACCAGCGTTAAAGGGACACTGCCACAGGGACAAACTTTTTGAATTTAATTTGATTTTCTTTATAATTATTACTTTGTAGGTAAAATAATTGTAAATATTGTTTAATTGTGTTATATCTAATGTTAAGATTTTCATATTGAGTAGAAACAGTTTAAGACGATTTCAAAGGGTCAATAAACGTCATAGAGTCAATAGGGCCAACACGCTTCTTTTTCACTCGATAATAATTTATAGAGTATCCAATTATAATACTACTATTCTTTATATATATATTAGTCATATTAATTGCTTAAAGATGTGTGGTTAATTGAAAATTATATCAATCTTCATCACCCACCAGAATTTATAAATTTAGAGGATATTATAAATACCATAATAAAATATTTATTTTGAATTTGAAATCTGGTATAGTCTGGTATAATCTGGAAAATCGGATATAGTTTA
Source organism: Pieris brassicae (assembly GCF_905147105.1). Lineage (NCBI taxonomy): Eukaryota > Metazoa > Arthropoda > Insecta > Lepidoptera > Pieridae > Pieris > Pieris brassicae. The sequence goes on from NC_059669.1 coordinate 6,641,197, forward strand.
GTCAACCTTTTTTCTGAGAAAACGAGACTAAGATGCCTATTGATTCATATGCACAATTCATTACCAACATACTGAATTATTAATGGAAATAAGTTACATTCATTACTAATTTTAAAACAATTTTTTCTAAATAACTATTATTTGAGTTTAAAATTAAGGTATTGCCGATCAAGTCTAGAACCATTTAAATGAACATTGCCAGACGTTGGTTTTAAGTGATCTGCCATTTCAACAAAGATCTGCAAGGGTCGTATTAATTAATCTTTTTATAAAGAAAATAACTCCACCTTAAGAATATATTATCAGCACCCTATATCTTCGGTTAGCCAAGATATTTCGATGAGGAAAGTCAAACTCATTAAGGGGAGATTATAAGATTTTCCGGACATAGTTCTTTGCCTGTTTTAACTTCAGAAACTTTTTCGTTCTTCGTCACGTCCGTGGGCGTGCTACCGCCTATTGTTATTTTATATTTTTCTTATTCGTAAGTTACAACTATTATCTCAAGCCAGTTAGAAAAACAGTGGCGCTACAACCTTTTAAACCTGGGCTTTGGATTTCTGTATCCATTTTGTGATCATTTCTCATTTTTCAAATAGGCAAGTTGGGAATCATCCCTGTGCCAGATACATGACGAAATTTTGTTTACTTGTTTAAAATTACTAGTGAGTGTTAGGTTAGGTTAGCGCAGAAAGACAGAAAGTCAATACCACTGGAATAATATGCACCAGCACAGCAGTGGTTCGAACCGACGACCTCAAGGATAAGAGTCGCACCCAAGACTGAGCTTTAACGTGGTTAGCATATACAGCATTAATAAGTATAGCTATATAGTAAATATACTGAATGTTCAGAAGGTATGTTTTATCAATTATGGTATACGCTTTTAAGTCAAAATTATGACAATAATGTTTTCTGTTTGTGTTTACAGCTCCAACTTCATACTCTTAACGTTACCTTTGAAATTCAATGTTTCTATTCGATCTTTCATTACTATTTAAGTAACCTTTATCATTAAATATTTAGACAAAAAATCAGTACCTGCTATTTTGTCCAAACTTGTTACAGGAAAACTTACAGCAAGTACCTATAAACTACCTACTTTAAAATGCATTCTCAAAGCGTAGGTTGCTCTGAAGTTTATTCCTTGCGACAACTTAAAATATGCTCTTCAGGAAAAATCTATTTTTGAAACACAATTTTCTGCTTCTTAGAATACATTGTGCAACACAATATCGAATACGATCTATATGTCAAGGTAGTTCGGAATCGACATAACCTATCTTAAAAGTAAGTATTTTATTAATAATTTACTGCATGGCATAGTCTGTTAATAACAGTAACTTATTGCTATTTTTCGGTCAGTTAATATATGTATTCTTATTGACACTTCCTTGAAAATAAATTTCATTACAAATGAAAAAATATTTTTACGCTTTCAAAGTTAGATGTATATAAAGGCAGACATTTTCGTATACGTCCTATTTAAAAAAAATAGTGATTTAGAAATCAATAATAATGTTATTTATGTAATTTTAGTGTATAAAAAGTACGTAGCGCAAAATACATTTGGATGCTGTAAATTATTAAATACGTCGTAATTGCTCACTAGCATTTACAGTATGAACCTTACTAAATTATGATGATAGGAAATAAATCCAATATTTATGACGTAATCTGTTGTTAACGTGATATTTATTTTACTTTCAGCTTTCAATTCTACATGTTCAAAAACATGCATTACATTTATTTATTTACGAGACGTATATCAATTGCATTTTATAATCTATGACTTCTATCATTATAGAAAGAAATTTTGTGTTACAATGACTGGTGTATTATAGGCAGGCAATACAAATTACGCATTTCAATTGTTTAGAACTGCAAATCATAGGAAACAGCAAAGCGCAACGTTCGTTCCCCTAAGTTTATTTACGTACATTTTTGTTGGTACAAAAGCTGTAACTGCAAACTAAGGTACGTTAAAACGTTTTAAAGTGCAGCATTAACGTATAAAGAGCTGTATAATTGCGCCCATCTGATGTAACTACAAATATCGTTGCTTCTTGGATTTTTCGAGCGGTTTTATTGCGTCTGTAATCTTGGCGAATTATCCGAATGGATGTTGAGTGGCTGGATGTTTGGGATGTTTGGAGTACTATGACCGACGAGAAATGGAATTGCTACTTGATGGATAATAGAAACAAAGCATTTATTTCAAAGGAAAACCAGATAAAGGCAGACAAACAACGGGGCAGCTGTATATATGTAAATAATTGCATACAACTACAGATTTTGATAGTGTATAAGATTGTGAATGTGTTGTACATTATTTTAAAACCACAAATAAACTTCACTAAACTTTTGATTATTAAAGGATAAAAACTTACCAAGAATCGAATTATGTCATCATTAGGCATTTTCAGATAGCAGCTATCACATTTATTGTACGATATAACAGAGACAAAATGTAAAGCAATGTTGTGGACAAGGCACAAACTGGCTAATGCTGGGTCGTTCTTGAGGGTCACTGGGCTGATTATATTCATATGATATATATAGGACTTTCCTAAAATGGAATAAACTTTAAAAAACTAAGAGCGGCTACTTTTAACATGATAAAGATGTAAAACTTTTATAAACATATAAATTAACGTGAATAAAGCATTATTATTATAGAAACCCCAAGGCCTTCATCAGTACTGAGTGAATTCTTTATTTATAGTATATTACTGATATGTAAGATACGTGTTGTAAAAAATAACGCAAACAACTCAAATATTTTACGATTATTTTCACTAAATTTCGATCTCAATTTAATAATTTTAAAACATTACTCGAATATTAACAAAAACTAGATGGCGTTAGTTGTTGTTAATTTATATTATATATTGGCATAATAAACAACGAAAAATTATTTGTAACAAGTTGTACAAAAATAACATATTTTAAAATGATACTCAATCGATTCTTCTTATACAATAAACAGACATTAATTATTAACTTCAAATAGTGTATGTTAATGTTTAAAAGAAATCTATTATTAAATATAGTTTTAAAACAAGTCTCAAATAACATCCCAGACACTCAAAATAAATTCGTTTGACAGCTATTTAAAATGAAGGTAAAAATTACACAGAAATTCCGAATAATTCCACTAAAATTTAATTCCTTTAACGAAAGCTCGACCGAAGGTTTACGAATGGCGATATTCGAATATTTACTTTCAACGCTGAGCTTTGGCGCCGAAGGCTTCTTTGAATCAGTTTATACCGAGTGCTTTTAGGTAATACGGTGGGCTATTCTGTACTCTCACTGATAATATTGAACGCGTGATTTGTCCACAAATAGTATGGATGTTAACGCTTTTCGACTTTGCTTCAAATATTTATTGACTATAGAAAATATTTTCACATAATCTATACAAAAGTGTATTCATCAAAAACGTAAAGAACTTTACTTCAATTTTTTTAGCCAAAATTCATGAAACATAAAATTCAGAAAAATCACATTAACATTAGTGCACGTATGCGATAAGTTCTATTATTCTGAAGATCATCTCTTGAATCTATTTAAAGCAAAATCTAACCAATTCATTCAATAGACTAAGTAAGCATTTATAACTTTAAATATAAAAGGTCAAACCTCTGATCATGTAGAAAACTTCAATTTTACTTAACGTAAAAAGGAATATAATCCTGGCGTTTTTTAAATTGCATTCTAGCATCGAGGAAGTCTAGAACTTCGGTTTTATTTTTATTTAAACGTCTCGGCACTCTAATTTCAAATTCGCTTAGAGCAAAGACAAACACAGGGGCCTGATTCCATTGACATGGCGCTAATAGAAGAGACGGTTACTCCTTATAATTGGGAAAAACTGTCGCGTCTACTCAGTTACAGATGAAAATAAATCTTTATGTAGAAGATTGGTAGGGTTGTCGATAGAAAATACTAAAATGTGGTGTTACATTCCGCGTCAACCACACAGGTATATGCATCTTACTTATCTTGTTACAACTGAAAGGAAATAAAGATTCTTTAATAATTTAAATAATTTCTAAAAAAAATGATAACCTCGTTCTCACATTCTTGGTGCTATTTACAATAATATCAAACCTAAACCATAAAAGAATATTATTGTTAGTATCGCTTGTTCTTCAACGATTTAAGGTACATGTCGATAACATGACAGGTTTTTCCTATTGCAACCCTGGAGCTAAGTTCGGCTTATTACTCATTCAGATCACGCACTCTGCCCTCTGAATATAAGGAATAAGTTGCGGGTCATTTATTGCACGTCGAGTTCAAACTATATAATTAATAAGGATTTATTAACTGGCAAGGTGTTATAGTTCGAAACACTTTTTTTAGAAAACTATATGATGAACACTCATGTTAACAAAGACAATTCAGTCTTACTACTCTGTAGTATAAATAATTTTATATGATGTGTGATATTGTATGGTAATCAAAGTTTATAATAAATTGCTGAAAACATTAAAGCATATATATATATATATATATATATATATATATATATATATATATGTATGTATGTATGTATGTATATTAATTGTGACTCAGTTAACCGTTGGATTAGCTTGTACATTTTTTTATTAGTTATAGTTAGTGTTCCATATTAGGGTTGCCTGGATATCGCTTGTTAGCGATAAGGCCGCCCGTTGCCTAATTACTTATGTAACCTGATTTTTTATATGTATCTTTTTGTATAAGGTAACGAAGTGTGAATAATTAAACATAAATAAAAGATCTCGATACGAGTTTTGAAAAATGTACTTTTGGAAAAAAAATATGATACTAATAATGATTATTTGCCTGAAACATTATAATTAATATTAATTTGATAACGTAATGATATATTTTAATAATGAGATATTTTATTACTATATATAATATAAGAATTGACTATAAATATATGTCTCTTAATGTATGTTACTTCTCTGTAAACTTCCTTTAAAGACAAATTTGCACGCCATGATGTGTTAGAATAGCGATCTTTAGATTGTACCTACATAACATTTTTGTACCATATTCTTAAAAATAAATCATTATTATTAATATTTAATACTAGCTGTGCATTGCGGCTCTACCCGCATTAACTCGGTCATAGCACGATGTAACCTAGGTAACACTGAAAATGTTTAGAAAATGAAAAACGGTTTCATGTAGAAAGTTGCCAATACTTTTATTGTTTTTCGAAGTAATCTCCGTTCCTCTTTACACATCATCGAATTTGATGGAACCACTGAGAAAAACAGTGGGCCCTTCTTCCTTAGGGGTCTTTTCTATGGTATTTTCGCACGCTTTCACCGCATCTTCAGGGCTCATAAAGCGAATACCTCGAATTTTATCTTTAGTTCTTGAGAATAAATGAAAGTCGCAGGGCGCCAGGTCAGGACAGCAGATGACTCATTATTTCGACACCTGCCATAGTCAAATATTCAACAGTCCGTTTTGCGGAGTGCACTGAAGCATTGTCGAGGTGAAGGAAGACCCTGCTTCGAGGCCGCTGCTGTCGACTTTTTTCAAGACAACAGGCAAACAGCGTTTGACATACCAGTCTGCAGTAAATGTCCTTCGATTTTCTAGCACAAGTGTCGCAAAATCATCTTTCCGACCAAAGAATGATGGCAATTATCTTTTTTCCTTGACTTCTTCCTTTCAACTTATCTAACATTATGCGACACCAGTCCATGCGAAGGGGTTTCTGGTCGTCGGTTAAAGTATGGGGAATCCATCAGCTTCCTGACGCCTTAATGTTCGTGTAATGTTTTTAGAACTTGACTCATATCTATGCCTAATTATGCCCGTATCTGCTAACAGTTCACTCTCTCATGCGTCATTATCTTCCTCTATCATACAGCATTCAGCACAGCACTGATGTTATCTTCAGTAGTCGCTGCTAAAGGACGCAATCTCTTGGAAGGAGATTGCTACGTCCACGCTTAAATTCGTTAGTTAAACCAATTGTAAATAGTGGCACGAGATGGGGCTTCATTAAGAAATGCTAATCGCAGCCTATCATAGCTTTGTTGTTGTTGAGTAAGCCCACAACGAAAGTCATAATAAATCATTGACCGAAAATTTTCTCGCGTTAGGTTCATTTTCACGAGGAAAAAGAATTTTAGATTTGCCGCCAATTCACAAAAACAAATGACAAATAAATGAAATTACACATTAGGTTACCAAAGCGTTCTAAAATTGATTTCAAAAAAGTTTTCATTTGTTTCTTACTGGCCAGTTCTAAACATTTTCAGTGTTACCCACATATAACCTAAACCTTTTCTCGGTAAATAGACTTTTAAAAAAATAATATGTTTCTTCTATAAAACTGTTGTACATCAATTTGCTCTATTGTCAATAATTTATGCAGCATACATATGCAATTTCGTAGTTTCATACAGAACCCTTTTTAATCCTATCCCTGAGGTCGTATGTTCGATCCCCGGCTCAACATCGTGAGGTCACAACAGGCTTGCCTTAGACCCAAAAAGTCGACGGCGTACATCAGGCATAGAAGGCTGATCACCTACTTGCCTATTAGATTACCAAGAGATCATGAAACAAATTACAGTAATCTGAGGCCCAGATCTAAAAAGGTTGTAGCGCCATTGATTTTATTTAATGTTCTATAGAGATAACGTAGTGTCCTAAATCATTTTTAAAATCGGTCCTGTAGTTTCAGAGACTATTGCACCTCAACAAACAATCAAGTATTTCCTATTTATAATATTAGTATAGATTATAGTTTGTAAAATAAAGAAATAAACAAGTTGTACAGTGCTATATTGTGTTGAAAAAACGAATTCCCAACAGCAGCTGGCCGCAACTCGCGAGCCGTTATATGTGAGGCGTGCTCGTTACCGTAAAACTTGGTCGTCGCGGCCATAGAGTTATAGATCTAGACATCATTACGATTACATAATTGGAATCTTACTGGCTGTACATGATAGAAACTCCCCGTATTTGTAAACAATGGAAACTCTGTCACCTAACTCATTTTTAGTTGGAAATAAGCTTGGAATACACAATATAATTACCTGAATATAAACAACAGTGAAAATAAATTTAGTTAAGTAGCGTTATCCTTGACCGCGTTTAAGTCTAAATAGTTTTCAGAATTATAATATCGTTATGCATTAACTGCAAGCTTTATTTAATAAGCAAGCAGATAAAAATCTTACTAGAAAATGAAACTGTAGACATGTGCCTGAACTCTCTTTTATTCAGTAAGAAAATTTTATAGAAAACCATATTTTAGACATGATTATACGTTAATGTATTATAGGAGAAAGGCTTTAAACAAAACAAAAATCTTTATACAAAACATATTTAAGTTTTTTAATACGTTTAAAGTAGATTTTGCAAATAATATTATTAAAAGTTTTTCAGATAGACAAATCTAGTACCATAATCCGACGGTCGCGGTCGCAACCGCTAACTTTCTTCCAACTCTTCGGCACTGCAACGAAATACATCGCTTATTCGCCGTCCCCTAAATACTTTATTAGTTTCATATTCAAAACTTTGAATTGAAACTTTTAAGTAATTACCGTACTCACGGAATATTTGTATTTCGAAACCACTATTGCAGTATTTGCGAAGTTAGTTTTCTTTTGTCTATTACATATTTAAATTTTACATAATTAACTGCTTACTTATTTACACGGGCGACTTTGCATTTAAACGAGAATTAATTATTATGACTTAATATCTCATAACCCCTAGTAGCAGAGGTCGTCCACACAGCGAGTCTTTCGCATTGCATTCTACAAGTCTTTCCGGCTCTCTGCCTCATCTGTAACTGTATAACGCCGGGTTTGCTTGGGACGGAAGCGTTGCCGCTTTCTTTGCGGGTTGCAATCGAGAGAATTATTTATTATATGAGTGACAGTTGCAGACTTTGCATTAATAGTAATGGTATACTAAATTAAATTATTTTTTTATTGTAAACATCATTTCACAGAAAGAACCCTATGAGTACGCATTTTAGTTAACACATCTCTAATTAAAAAGTGAATATCTTTTCACCTCGGGTAAATTAAAGTCGGTTTAAAATTAGCTTAAATAATACTGCCAAGTCAGGTAAGCCTGAACACTTGTTCGTACGGAAAAGGAAAACACTCTGAAGAAACCATATAAAAGGATTGTGTGTTAGACACAGAAGGCTGATTACCTACTTACCAATATAATAAATAAAACACATAAATAAAAAAAACTTGCTTTATTGTAAAGGGAAAACTTAGCCACAAAGTATTCGAAAAATATTTAGCTATCCAAAGAATAAGTTTTTTTTATTAAATCCTATAATATGTTAACTTAATCGAGTCCATTCATTGGCAAAACCGTCGAGTATATCTTATACTAAATATCTAATCACTCGAATATGTTCAGGATTTCCACAAAGAGTTTTATGATCGACGTACCTCACCAGAACGGCGGAAAGTATCCCTAGGCGATCACTTATGGTTATAGGTAATAAGTAATAATAAGATTCTATTAACTACACGTAAAAGTTTTATGAGGTTCAGTACAAACTCTGGAGCGAGTAAACTAAAGTATAAATTAAATCCCCTTCTCAAAGAAAATATCTGGAAACTTCGCAAAGTTGCGAATAAAAATCATTAACGTGGAGCACGCTAAAACTTCATCAAAAGACTTGTATCATTTGCATATTTATCATTTGTATATCTTCCATGTTGCAATCAGTAAGTATGCTTTGTAAGGTTCCAAATCGAGCTTTTGTGTTTCCCGGAAGGCGCAAGTGCAGGAACTTTTCTACGTCTATTTAATTTATATTTTTTTCTGTGTCTGAAACATCTCTCCGCTTTTGGCCCTTAATGTCCTCCTTATACTAGCAAATGTTAATATAGCACATACCAGGTGAAATCAGGTTCTTAAAACATTTTAAACAAAATTTAATTAAAACCTTTATGTTAAGGAATTAATTATTATATTTATCTGTATTATGGTACATTAAACGAAAAAAATATAAGAAATGCAGCCTTAAATAGCCATGATTTTCTACATATGTTTGCAATTAAGCTCCATTTTATTTAAATATAATTTCCACTTTAATATCCGTTGTTTCAAGCTAACAATATTGCGTTGCGTAGCACGCGCTAGTTCGTACTTATCGCAAAACTTTCAGCCGACGAGGGGCGGGATGAGGTGCAATATCGATCCCGTCTGCACGCTGCAACGCTGTCTTCCGCAGATCAGTCCTTATCGTAGAACCTCACAAACTAAAGCCTTTTTTCGAACACGCATGCCACTTGCAGAAACGTTCGAGAGTGTTATGGCTTATGGACTTCTGAGGAACCCTTCTTAGTCATTACAAACTTAATTCTGCCCCATACACTAATATTATAAAGACTTTTAAGCTTTTTAAACTAGTTACTTGGTGGCTTAACTTTGTAGTAGTAATTGCGTATTACCAGTACGATCTGCTTACAAGGCTCCAGACCACCTTAGACCTAGAAGATTAGTTATTTAATTTCCCTATTCTACGCAGTGATCAAGAAGCCACTTAGAAGATAGATGTGGAGAGTTTCTATAATAAAGTTGTACAATGATAAACAGTTATAGGATATATCGGATAATAAAAACATCATAATGATACTGCCTTCTGAAACTTTATTTACGAAAAAGTTAAACATATATTGTAGTATTTTAATAATCCAAACTTAATAAGTTGCACTGTGGTAAACTTCAAAGCAGGGTAATTTCACTGAGTGATATTTATAAAACATATTAGTATGATATTAAACGAAAATAAAGTCGCTTCACCGACAAAGTTGGCCACTCAACTGGCGAGGACTTTCCTGAGTCCATATACTTCCCCGTCGCATGAGGCATATAACGTATCCTACCTTTAATGTCTATCGGTGGTATTAAATACTCGAGCGAATATTGGAATTTCTAACGAGCCTTCAATATATTACGGCGAAATAGTGTTACGTGGGGTACTTAAACTTCATTAAATACGTTACAAAGGGTTCAAAGTTCGTATCATTCGTTAAGAATATAATAGTAGGATAGATAGTAGAGTATTTTACAGAGCAAACTTATCTGCAAGATGCCCCGTGCGAACAAATTTTTCATGTATTAAAACTTGTATATACTGTGGTACACCTGTTCATGGTACACAATAAAGATAAGAGACTGGAGAATACGGGACTAAAATATATCTAGCTATTTTGTGAGTTATAAAAGTAAACATAGTAAGGAAACCGGCATGTCTTAAGGAAAGAATCAGTTCACAACATGATCTGTATATATGTTAAAATGTAATATGTTTTAATATAGGGAGTCATGCTTATGCGCTATTTCTCGGTTATAAATCTTACCCTTAGACCCAAAGGTCGACATCATGTGTCAAGTACAGAAGATTGACCGTCTATTTACTTAAAATATCATACAAATATAGGAGTTGACAATCCCTAATTAAAAGAGTTATACAAATACGACGTTGTAGCAACAAGCCAACGTATTTCAAAGAATATTTCTTGGGGAATTAATTTGTTTTAAGAACGCTAAGAGTTTTCCAGTAATAATAAGCCTCCCTCTGAAAGCCGTAAACAAGCTACTTTCAAACAGGTGTGCAGGGGCGTCGATGCGAAAACAACCTTCTTACGAATACATTGTATATATTTACGATTCGATCCTCCGGAGACATACATGAAGCATTCATTTATTTAAAATATTGCTCCTTGTTACTTTTAACTAAATAAGTCGTTTAATTTTATTAGAGGTTCATATGGGAGTTAGATATAAACGAATTTATTTATAAATAGACATTTTGTTCTTAAATAGTATTGTATATGCGCAAATCTAAGGTTTTATATATACTCGTATAACAACCTAATTAAGATATGTCTTACTATTAGGGATTGCTTGTTTGTGAAATTTTGATTTAAAAAATATATAAAATTAAAACACTGTGGAAAAACCTAATAAAAATTCCTCAGTTGCACCCTTCTTGTACTATACCACTATATATCTTACTATTTATTGAATTGAAAATTAAAGTTTAAATATGACTAGAGTTATTTCTCTACTCATACACCAGAAACAAAATACGATACTCTAACAGAACAATAAATGTATAAGAACTTACTTACTGTAGAGTATATCTACTAATTATTTTAGTGCATATATATCAATCAAGAGTATATAACTTCTTTGCATGTTTTAAATTACAGAGATTAATGAATATAGCTACTATTTGAATCATCCAGTTACGGATATGTCTCAGAACGTAAAATATTAAATGTTAAACGAAAAACCAAGTAATTAATACTTCCGAAATAGTGACACATTGGCCAACACTCACTCGGGAAGGCTTCGAGTCAAATCGATATTAAACTGTAAACTGTGGGTGCAACGATTTTTGGATTTGTGCCAGCACTCGTGCCTACTTCACCGCTCTCTGTGCTTCTATCACGCACTCATCTGTGACCTTAGGCAAGTACCTATTACAGTTTCTTAATTTTAATACTTCAATTAAGCAGCTGTTTCGAAATAGATAATTGTCCAAAATGAGAGTTTTATGATCACCAAAGATCTTCACGTACGTCTAACGGAAAGACACATTTAGTAACGAAACCCATCAGTAATCTAATAAATGAAGAAATTCAAAAGTTTATACAATCGAAACCTCATTACCGCATATTAATTGCTTGTTTAAAACTACAGAAGTAAAAATACAAGTATTTCATATCATATCATTCAATTAGTTATTAATATGTGTAATTATATTTTATTATTTTAATTTTTAATATTATTTCATAAACTACGCAGAGTTCTTAGCAAAGTAAATTAAATTATCAAATTTCGTAATTTAACTTAATGTCTTTACATAAGTAAAGACTTTCAAAAATGTTTGAATACTAGATAATTTTCTTTTTATGTAAATAGGAGTAGTCAAGGGCGACAGCTAGTTTAGAATAAATGCTTCATGTTTTGGCTGTTACCGGATTTGGCCTTTCTCCAGTAGTTATCCATACTTAATATTCACACGGTTAATCTTCGTATAGAAGCATCTAACAACAATATCCAGGGCTACATCAATAAGAGGGAAAGGGAGCTGTACCCTAAACTGACGTTATTATTATCCAGCATTGACTGTTGCATCGGAAGAAAATGAGGGTACGTTTGAGGATATAGAACATTTACATTATAACCTACTGCCCACCAACCATTGCTATGTCGAGAAAAATAAGAATTTTAAAGCTATCACCTTCTAATACCGATTTTACCTAGTAGTAATAATTTAAGGAAAATTAAATAGTACACAGGTAAGCGATTCATTTAAAATAATACTAACATAAAAAAACACATATTATATATAACTCGCAGTGTATAGAGATACATGCTAAAATGGGATCGTTAAAAATTCACGTAGATAAAATGTTAGAGTCAAGAGCGCTGTACAAAAATAACAATCGTTACTACCCGCCATTCTCACGGCATTCTAGGACTATCATTTAAAACTTAAAGTCTCTGTAAAAATGTCTGAATTCACGTGAATATTCTCGTGTTAAAAAGAACATTGGAGGCACGCCAGCACTAGAAGCACCCTCATGCTATGCAACGCTAATTGCTACAGCGAAATTATCTTAATATTAATTATTCACAATTCAATAGAAAACAAACTGATTAAGGAATTTTGTGTGCTACCTTTTAATTGTTATTGGAATTGATGGGATCCTAAATGCAAACGAGGCTCAGAGTATGACGGGACTGGCTCTTGACATGTTCTTCCTATTCCCTAAAAAAATTATGGTACGAATTAGTACACGTAGCAATTAATACTATAGAACTGAGGACCATATGTAATTTTATTTATTTCAATACTTGAATAACCCCAACCACCACGGTTTAAATTACATGTTGAAGTTAAATATATTATTTAATGCCTATATAATTTCTCTTCAATCAAAACCTAATTTCGATACAAAATCATCTCCTCATCTAATATGATTGTAAGTAGATAGGTAATAAACTCTCATGGGATTAGGGTTGCCAATTTATCTTACCATATTTTAATTTATAATTTGGTAACTGCACCTGGTACTGATACAGTTCCACGTACCTCTAATTTAATTAAGATAATAAAGTTTATGTCATTACGAATTTAGACTTAGAAATTACAATAATTTTCGACTTTATTAATGTAATGTACGGTTCTTGGTGATATTATTTGATATAAATATTTTATTAAAAATAGTACAAACAACTTATATATACTAGTAATACATCGTTAAAATAGCGACTAGAGTAGGGTGAATATTAGTGTAAGTTGTGTTCCTTTACTGAAATTAAATTATCACTTGTAATAAATAATAATACAATACGCTTTCCTGCTGTTTAAGTTTAAATACAATGTATTTTATTAACACGAAGAAAGATGAAATTTTGTCGTCACTTGAATGTCGTTGTATACAAATAAAAATCTAAAAAAACATTAAATGCTGGAATACTGCAAGCATATTGCAAGACGCACATTTGACATTTTTTTTATAGAAAATTTAAAAAAATCTACGTCTTGTAAGTTGCGTTTGGCACTTAGAACAATACAAAATGCTAACGTAAACGGTTCCTTTCTGTTCAAGCGATATTGGATATTGCCAACCCTACCGTGATCTGTCCACAATATTATTTCCAATGAAATAGGATAGTAAACGAATCTATACAATAAAATCAAATTAGCCATCGTTAAGTATTTACCCTTGAGGAAATTCGCAATATTTAGTTTAAAAACCATAGGGCAGGGTTTTGAGCTATGAAATTGGAATACCGCCAAGATAGTATGTCTGGACGGAGTTACATTTGCACAAGGGACACACTTATCTTTGAAAATCAAGGCACTGCTTCTGAGCTTACAAATAACATTTAAAGACTTTTTAATGGTCGTTGTATTAAATAAATCTTTTGTATTATAGCGGCATCCAAAAAGTTTTGCTGTTTTAATATTTTTCCACAGACAATGCTTTCGTACAATGATGTATAGGACATATAACCTTTAGATCATATTTTTGTTAGGATCCAGACAATAATATGTTTATTTATATTACACATCGTGCAAGACTTGGTTATAATTATTATATAAAATAAAATAATAAATCAGTGGCACTACAACGTTTTTAGGTCTGGGCCTCAAATTTCTGTCTGTTTCATGGTCATTTGTCAATCTAAAGCCAGCCTCCTGTGCCTGACACACGCTGTCGACTTTTTGGGTTTTCATCACGATGGTTTCCTTTACCGTTCGAGCAATGTTAAATGCGCACATAGAAAGAAATTCCATTGGAGCACAGCCGGGGATCGAATCTACGACCTCAGGAGGAGAGTCGAACGCTGAAGCCACTAGCCTAGCCTACACTGCTAAAATTATTATACATTGATGATATCTTCTACGACATAATTAATCTATAATTGCATTATTTATGACCAAACTGGTGTAGATTGGTGAAGATTATGTATCATAAAAGTTTGCAAAAAGCTTCTCTATTTAAAGCCGCTCGTTTGCTATAAATGTTTATTATTCTAAACAATGTATGCTATTTTAATGTTATCGTTAACTTCATATTGTACTCAGAAAGTGTCGACTCATAAACTGCTACGATTGCCTACGTATGGTGCTACAGAGGGGCGGGCGGGCAGCAATTAAATTAAATGTATGACATTATTACACTTTATCTCAATATTAGTTAGTAAAGTTATTGTAATCTGTATTATATCTTAATTTGGCGTTAAAGTATATAAAAACTTTCTTATTTCTCACACTGATTCACCATGTTGAACATAGTTATTGCTATTATAATGCCTGTAAGGAATCGCTTCTTACCAACAAGACCGCACATTGCATTCAGTAATCATTTATTTTATTGTAAATTGTTTAAATTTCTCCCTTATACTAAAATTAATAAACAAATAAGTATTATTATGCAGCTTTAAAATTTTTGAATTAGACTTTCATTTGAAAATAATTTGAAACCAAGTCCAATCCAATCCAGTCGCGGGATCAGTAACTATTATTATTTAAAATAAGCCTAAATAGTGGGCTGAGTGCAACCTAAATCTTACTATTTTTTTGTGATAATGATAATAATGTTACAACTTACAAATTACATACAAAATCACGTTGAATTTAATGAAATACTATCGTCATATCGGGACGCTAGACAGAGACCAGCTCATTCAAGGTCCTAGCGCAAGCTGTGTCACCCGATAATTGGATTTGCATCTATTCATAGTTGTCAGTTAAAATATTTTTTAAAGTTATAGATTAACTGAACTTTATATTAAATAAAAATAATTTACACAAGATGTGGTAAGCTTTACACAATCCCATGCAATGAGATGTCAGATGCTCGTTCGTTCGCATGCACGCAGCCGGCGGCAGTGCAGTTTCCGAACGCATAGCCGTTCAATATCCGCGGGAATTGTTTGTGGATCCACCCTTCCCGCTCCCCCTGCCTAATGGAACCTTATGGTACTAGGAAATCTAGGATTTCTATTTTATCGTTGTAAGTTATTAAATAAATAAATTACGCATTTGAGTATATTTTAAAAGTACAGTAAACTGTACGAATTAGAGTATGTCAACGTATCGATCACGTGACTCTGTTAATGGTCACATGATTACCAAATTTCCACCTGTGTGTCCTTTATGTATTGAAACCAAATTACTTCTCTCTTGTAACCTGTAGGACAACGTTCATCCAACAGAAGGTTAGGTTAGCTTAGGAAGGATACAGACAGAATACAATTAACAAGAATAAAAGTCCCAACTATTGGTTGACCAGCTCCCTTGTGCTAAATAAAAGTACGAAATGAGCGACTAAATTAGTGAAATAGGAAAGATAAGCTAGAAGCTAGAACAAAACTTATATAAACACTAAAATAAGTAACCTTTCAAATAACCAGAATACCGAAATATTTTCTCTAATCTGTGAGGTAAAAATTATAAAATGGCCGCACTTTATGTCGCTATATTAAGAAACAATTAAATTGCAAAAAAGAAGAATATTAAAGCATACATACAATAATGGAATAATTATTTAAACTTTGCAGCTCCAACTACTTCATCAGAACATACAACAGAGCGCTAGTTCCAGTTATATAAGACTAAGTTCAAGCTGTGCATTGTATAAGTTGTATTTAACGGTTCAAATCGAAACAGTATCGCCGAGTATGCAGGAGTGTACAAACCGTTCTAACTTCTAGTTTGATGTGACACGGATTTGAAGCGAGAGCCTTGAGGTCAGAGTATAGAGCCCTAACATATTGCATTCAAATTGTAATTACATATGTGTTAAAGAGAGTTGTTTTTATTATTAGACTTATCTATTTTATAAGTGAGGGGATACATTTTTTTTCATTTTAAAGGGTCGCACATTATTCTCTATGTCAAGACTACTGGTTAAATAGCTTATCTTACATGACTGATGATTGAGAATTCTAGTTTATTAATAAGAATTAGCAGACAGTAGCTAAAATTATATGTGGCAGTAATAAAGAACTAATTTCTTAAATAACGAAAGGGTTAATACAAATATATTGAGGCTTAAGTAACCGGCTAAAGAACTGTATGCCTCGCAAATACCAATCCAACCCTGCTTTCAAGCTCCAGGAAAGTTATGCAGTCGATTTCAGAACTGTCACGTGATACCTGTACGGAGACTGCATGCCAGACTTACTTCCTAAATTCAGCTGTTCACAACCGCTCGCAAATCGAAATATCGATCGAGTTTTGTATACTTTAATCGTTCATATTCGTCATAATCGTTTATTAAAAAAACAAACAAATATATTTATAATTTTAATTTAGGGATTAGCTTATATATTGGTATAAAGTATGTAGTGGCTGTTGATTTCTAGGTGTTTCTAATCGATGTTCATTTTTAGTATGTAGAATGACCATCAACCAATATGTAGAATGAAAATCAACCTGAAGTATGTATGAACTCTCATATATACTTCAGGTTGATTTTCAAAACATCGATAATCACTTGTACATATATATACCATTTATTTTATTTCTAGGGAAGTAAGAAATCATTTAATTTAGTCAAAAACTATGTACAGAGTACTTTACCATTTAAGTAATTGTTAAAACACTAGACAAACAATAATTGGTTAAAGTTTTAGACTCAACGAAATAATTATAGCTGTATTGTTGAATATAACTGAAGCAAATATTGCATTTCAGCAAAATCTTATTTTATGATCACATTTTGGTGAGTTAGTTTAAGAGACGTTATAAATTTCGACGTTCAGCTATTCCGTTTGCGGAGTCGTTAATGACGCAAAGAATCGTTTTTATGATGTTTGCTTTGATCACTGTACAGCATCAAAACGTAGTTTATGATGCAATAACATCCAATTTGGAACAAATTGGAGTAACGATATCTGTTGACAGGGAATTAGGGTTTTTAGGTAATTTAAAAATCTTTATTTTCTTAGACTTTAAAAGTAGGTTTTTTAATTGGTGATCATTCAATTCAGATCAATGATTCAAAGGTCACATTGGTGACCATTGATATTATAATAACCCATACGTATAAAAAGTAGTACGGGAGTACACGCGTGTCTTATACGAAGACTAAAGATTATAGACGTGACATAGCATAGTGCCTGCCAGTTTTTTCTTTAGATGGTTGCCAATCAGTAGTCCAGGATTTTAAAAGGTGGGAGTACGCGCTGTTAGGTCATGGGCTGAGATGTTAGGATGCTGACAAGGTCCGCAGAAGATAGAGTAGGGGATTCCAACTTCTCCAGGGGAAGAGTTAGAGAGACCATTGAATGCTTTGTTAAGTTCTTCCAAGGAAAATTGACAGGTGTTTAAAGAGGGGATGTAAGAATTATACTTTAACTAAGACAATCATAAGGGACTGATGGTGGAGCCAATTTATCGGCAAAGGAGGTAATCCAGCTAGGAGGATCATTAGAAGAGACATCATAAGAATTGAGGGAACACCGGAATCTTCTGATCTGCCTCCCAACCACAGACGAACCACTCACAAAACATATGCCAACTAAGACGTTTCTTTTCATTAAAAAGTTTTCCAAGGTCATGCACAGACTGTATGACCTTTCTGCCCCTTTTATTTTTCGAATAACCTCAGTAAATTCGGAATCCCAAGGAGGAGAAATTTTCCTTTGTTCCTCAATCGAGTGGGATATGTAAACTGGCAGATGAGGCAAGGGTGTTGACAAAATCATTATATGAGGATAGGCAGTTTTCAGCAGAAACTGCGAGGAGCGCAGCTATCTTAGAGTGAATCGAAGATGAAAAGTCTGACCAATTGGCCCGATTAAGATTAAGTTTTCAAAGAGGGGAAGGGCGAGTATTACTCCTTGAATTGGTTGGGAGATCAATTAAAATAGGGAAGTGATCACTTCCACATGTGCTCTCAAAAACACGCCAGGATAGAAAAGGGAAAAGGTCAGGAGAACAAAGTGATAAATCCTCTGCGCTAGCGGGATTCTGACATGGAAGACACCTTCTCGTAGGACAACCACTATTCAAGACACTTATGTATTAACATGATATAAATCATCGAGTAAATCTAATAGAAGGGACCCAAAAGAATCTGAAAAATGACAACCCCAAGAAAAATGGTGGGCATTGAAGTCACCCAATATGACAACAGGAGGAGGAACCGAAAGAATAATATAACGAATATAAACAGAAGTAAACGAAATATTAAAAGCCCTCATAACAACAGCATTAATACCATCACTATGAGGAAAGGGTAATGAGCGGAAAGTGAAGGATTGGCTGAGCAAAAAGGCACAGCCAGCATAGCCATCATCCCTGTCATCTCGGAGACACCAATACCCAGAAACCCTAAAGCGGGAATCCGGCAATAACCAAGTCTCTGAAATGGCTACAATTGGAGAATTTATTGGTGGATGGAGAGAATTTATTGATCAAATAGGTTATTTCGGATTTTTTACTACGAATACTCTTACAATTCCACTGAACCACCAGATTCGCCATTATTGGTGACAAATGAGAGGAGCAAGTTGATTTTTTGGGCAACGTGGGACGGTATGGGGATATCATCATACTTAGATAGGATGTTACAAATGACTACCCATACGCAGTTAAGAAGATTGTCATTAGGAGAAACTTCATTGTTGATGGGGGAAGGGGCGCTTCAGGCACAACCATTGGATAAAGAGGTGGCTAAATTTTAAGTAATGGTCTCATGAGCCAGGAGGAGAAATAGGAGAAATAGGAGGGAGAAATACCGTTTTCCTGTATGATGTAGTCTTAGGGGAAACTTGGGAAGGAATAGTAATGGGCTGGAATAAACTGAATGAAGAGGAGGGGATGTTTTTGCAAAAAACAGCGTGCTGTCTAAAGCGAGCTGATGCTTCCTGATAGGATATGTTATTCTGAGAAATACAATGTTTTATATTTCTTTGTCTATTGTGTTCAGGACAAGCTTTGTTGGTGGCATAATGAGAGGCAGTGCAAAATAAACATTTTGATTGGGTTCTGATTCAGGGATATTACAATCATCGCCAGAATAAGCTAGAGTATAACGGTAACATCTAGGTATCGATTGGCATGACCCAATCTACAGCAGTTAAGACACTGGATTGTTGGGAGTTGGTAAGTCTCAACGGGGAGGGAATTATGACAGGAGAATACTCTCTCAGGAAGGGATTGTCCTTGAAAAGTCAAAACAACAGTTTGCGTTGGAGTTCATATGATTTGACCATTAGTTCAACTTGCGATTAAGGCGTCTGGCCTTTAGGACTAAACCAAAACCTTCAGGAATTTCTAAAGTTTCAACTAATACCTGCATCGACCAATCAGCTAGGACACCTCTCACAAGGCCCATACGGGAAACATTATAATTAGGAATGGTAACAGAATAATTGTTGGAAGGTACAATGGGCTTAGACATAAAATTATTAGCATCTAAACCCGACTTAAACTCAACAGATATTCTATTACGACCCACTTTCTTAACAGCATCTTGAACAATATATCCAATATTTTACTTTGTTTTTTATTAAAAAGTGACCAAATTTAATTGAACGGATTGAGGACGGGTCAGATTCAGGGCAAGAAACGTGGACCAACCAGGGTTGACGTCATCAGCAGATGACTGAAGCAGGTTGGAGAAACACTGGGGGGATACATTCATTGATTTTTTGAGAATGGAATCTCGCTGTTGGCCTTAAGGGCCTTTACAGCTCAGCTCGGGCTGTTTTGGCGAGCGTAACTCGGCCAGAATGGCATTTTATCCCGCGGCTAGGGCAAGGGCGTCTCCTGTGAGACTCAAACCTGACTGGTAAATCGCCTGAAGGGCAGGACGGAAGCTCACTGGAGTGAGCGAAGTGCGAAGTAAAGGTCCTCGCCTTCCCCGGTGAAGGCGGTTTTTTACCCTAATCTGTGAATTTCTATTTTTATTATTGGCCGCGCGGGCGGCATTTAATTTATTGTTTGCTACAGTAATTGGATCGTCCGGATCCGTTAGCCTGTGTCGAGGCCTCCTACGAGCCCTTTTTGTCGGGAAGGGGTTGATGCTATTACGCACCAGCGGATTGGGATGGTGTTTAGCCTTGTCAAAGTGGCGTGTGGACGCCAACTTCATCCATTGGGCTATGGTAGGGAGCTCCAGGTCTTGGTGGTGATCGACGTTTCTCACATAGAAGGAGTTCACACTGAAGCACCTGTAGCCGGAGGATATAGGAGGGGGCACAATGCGCAAAGACTACGCTAGCGTAAGTCATGCACGGTCGGATTAATGAAATCCAAAACACGTGTACACACTTATACCCACAACCGACGGAATTCCCAAATCCTCAGTTTATTGTTAAGGAGAGACATCTAGTTGAAAGCGCACGTACTTACCAGCAAAGAGTTTTATGACATTGAGCATTTACATGTGCCAAAAATTAGATTTTGAAATTTACTTGCGTTGCGTAAAAAATTTAAGGTTATGCTGTACGCTATAGTGTATTTATGTTATTTTAAAAGGTTAAACAAAACAACAACAAATAAAAATTTATAAGTGAATAAATGGATGATACAGACAAAAGGCCGCAATTCGGCAATCGACTTTTAGAAAATGTGGATGAAGTGTTTAAACACAACGCTTGGTACTGTATTTTATAATTCACTTAGAAGTTGTAAGAAAATTAACAATAATAAAGTATATTTGGAGAGTACGCGATTCAGGAAAAAGCCTTTTGGTGGCACAAGATATTTGCAGGATCTGAATGATTTATTTGACTTTAACGCATGGTATCTACTGTTATTTCACTTATTATTATTTTCCTGCTGAAAAAAAGTATGTTTTACTCAAGACAATATAGCTTATTTTTAATTATTCCAATACATTTATAGCCACCAAAACTTAATAAATTATTTTACTGTTAACTTATTTTTAACATCTGATTCTTGTATTATACAGGGACAATGTCCAATGGGATGCAGAGCAAGAAAAAGCAGCACAAGAGAAAGTTGGACAAAATTCCCTTGTAACATTTTCAGAAGATATATTAAAAGATTTGAATGAGAATGCAGATAAGCACTGGGATAACTTTTATGATATACATCAAAATAGGTAAAATGACTTCATTGTGAAATTTAAAAATACTAATTGCGTTTTTAAAGTCTTAACTTACATAGTACTTTCCATACTTGCTTAATTCAATATAATATGCAGGTATCTAAACTTTTATTAAATTTTACAGATTTTTTAAGGACAGACATTGGCTTTTCACAGAGTTTCCTGAATTAGCACCAGACTATACATCAGCTCCTTGTAGAGTTTACCCTAATGGTGGTACTAATGAGAAAAATAAAACAGAAGTACATGGAATTTCTACTGAGACTAAACGATACATCTTTGAACTAGGCTGTGGTGTTGGAAATACAATATTTCCTATTCTACAATACAGTCAAGATCCAAACTTATTTATATATGGGTGTGATTTTTCATCTAAAGCAATTAGTATTATGAAAGAGAATGAATTATATGATACAAAAAGATGTGAAGTTTTTGTACTAGATGCGACAAAAGCTGAATGGGAAGTCCCATTTAAAGAAAATTCAATAGATATAATTGTATTAATATTTGTACTGTCTGCGATTGATCCTACAAAGTATGTCTAAATTTATATACTTCTATAAAATTCTATTCAGACGTATACTATATAATATTATATTTTCTAGGATGACCAATGTTGTTAAGAATATTTATAAATTCCTAAAACCTGGTGGTTTAGTGGTATTCAGAGATTATGGTAAATATGATCTGGCCCAGTTACGCTTCAAAAAAGGAAGGTGCATTTCAGATAATTTTTATGCTAGAGGGGATAAAACCATGGTATATTTCTTTACTCAGATGGAAATCGCTGAATTGTTCAAAAATTTTGGATTTTTGGAAGAACAGAATCTAATAGATAGAAGACTTCAAGTGAATAGAGGTAAAAAGTTAACAATGTATAGAGTTTGGATACAAGCAAAATATAGAAAACCATTGTAGTTTTTTTAATTTTTAAATTATTTTAAGCATAAAAATAAAAGCAACTTATATTCATTTATATAAAATGTGTTTGTTATAATGTATGAAGGATGACAATGAATAAAATAATATGAATATGATTTTTTCGGCATAAACAAAAAAACATCTATTAAATAACACAATATTTATTGAGTAAACTTGTAGTAAATGTGTTACATTTCCTCAGAGAGAGCATACAATTTATATAGGTAGATTAGAATTTAAACCATACATCTAACTCTTTAAAGTTGTTCAAACTTAAAATGATATGGTTTCTTAAATGCATTCAATACTTTAGTTTCAGTTTCAATGGGAGGTCCTGTCCAAGTTACTTTAAGTTCACCAATCAGTTTTTGTATCAAAATTTCAATTTCCAGTTCGGCAATACGTCTACCAATACAGGATCTTACTCCAAACCCAAAGGGTTGGGTTACCATTGGATGACTGTTACCATGGTATAATGGATTTGATTTTTCCACAATCCACCTTTCTGGAATAAATTGTGTGGGTTCTGGATAGTATTTTTCCATTTTACTTAAGAATTCGTTAGGCGACAGTATGTCAATCTGAAATTAATAACAATTGAATTCCTTATAATCTTAATCTCATGGTTTGCTTGGTTGGTGTGGTTGAAAAGGAAAGAGTGAAAATATTAGTGAAAAGCGCTATCTATATAGATAGATAGTTGCGACGCAAAATAAGATTATATAGCTTAGCATTAGGTTGCGGCCGTGACTCGCACTAATGTTATGGATTCGATTCTAGGGTAATAATAAATCGGAAGTAAAAAGAAGGCTAATCTCGAACCTGATTTAAGTATAATATCAACAAAATATATGCAGAAATGTTTACGGGTAACTTCAATAGATAATATAAATTCTTATATCTAAGTATTAACCAATTCATCTCTTGCATTCCGTAATTATTATCTATAAAGATATACCCCTGCAGGAATATGGTATCCTCTCACGATATGGTCTTTAGTTGTTCGTCTCAGGTTGGTCGATACAACTGGATATATTCTTAATGCTTCTTTAATACAAGCCTTCAAGTATCGTTTACTGGCCTTCTCTGAATGTATTTCTTCGCGTAACTTATCTTGTACTTCTGGGTTCATAGCCAAATTGTATAATACTGACGTCACAGAAAATGCCACCTATAAAACCTAACATGTTTTAATAGAAATCAGGTTAAAATCCTATCGATCATTTGAATTAATAAATATCAATTCTCAGGGATAAGCAGCTTCCCAGTAGTTCGCAATTATTGTTAGATAAAACCATTTACGAAAGCTTACCATATTTGTTAACAAATTTATGACCTCAATATTTTTTATATGAAGGAAAACTACTTTTTCCACGAATTTTTGTTCGTAGCTATTTTATGTCAGGCTAACAAAAAAAATTCCTCGACTTCAGGAAATTACCTAATAGTGAATTAAAATTATTTTAAATGCATACAGTATCTATCCCCGCTAGTAACATTTCACTGGCCATCATTACGGCCACTTTCTCATCCACTGCCAGTAACTTTTCTATAATACTTTTGTCTTCTTCCGGTATATCGTGACTACGTTCACTAATTTGTCGTTTAGCCCCCTTGATGAAAAATTCGCTTGTTCTGAAATGGATAAATACTAAGTCACATCTTATCGCTAAGTATTATTCCTGTATTTTAAACTAATATAGATACCGGCAAAAATCATGAACAAATATCCTTGCCTGCGCAGAAGCGATTTTTAGGTATCATTGGGAGGGGGGCGGCGGGAGAGTGACGTGTCGATCGCTTGATTGGGAAATCAGTTGACGTTTGTGTCCCGCACTGTGTACGATACTCAATCTTTCCCCCACTTGTATAATGCTCAAGAAGTTTGCCGGTATCTGTACTGTTGGATTTTTACATAGGAGAATAGTAGTTCTTGCTACATCACGACTGAATATTACCCAAGTGCTACATACACAACTACAGGGTATCGAACTTGCAACTACAAATTGAATCACATATAAAAGCTAAATGTTCAATCTGATATTTTAAATATTTTTTCAGATTCAAATGACGAATTCATAAAATAATATCAGTCTGCGAGAATATTTACTACACTACTAATTAATCTGTGTCTATACAATTTTGTAGCAAAAACAGTGTTATTTATTTTAAATTACATTTTAATTTTAATGTTATCAGATAATTGCGGCAAAAACTTGAAAATGACATATTTAAATTGTAACCTACTCCCACTGTCGATCAAAAGTTCTCATAGCCTTCTTAAAAGTAGGCGTAGAAAAGTATTTCCACAGACTTGGCCTGAACTCCAAAGCCCATGTGTACTTCAGAAAATCGTTTGCGCATGTTATTAGAATTTTCGCTGGATCATCCTCCTTTAGATCGTCCTTCAAACAACCTATCCTGCAACCTAAGCCGACATAAGCCACAGATTCTAAAGACCATTTTGTCAGTTCTTCCTCAAAATTTTTATTTATATTTTCTTCGTTGTCCAACTGTTTTTTGAACCTGAAACACAATATTATGTAAGTAGTAATAAGAAGTTATGATATGCCAAATTAAAATGATATATTATAAAAAAATCAGTGATAGTTTATATAACCTACCGAAAGAAATGGTCGAGGGTTACAGGACGTATAAAAGGTAGAATTAATGATTGACGAATGACTACTACGGTACTAATATATACTAATTACATAGAACTTACTTTAATAACATTTCATCTGCTATTTCACTTAGCGCAGGTGTATAAAGTTTTACAAGCTTCGGTTTTAAAAATATTGGGTTTACTTTAGTTCTAAAATCGCGCCATTGAGCTCCTTCACTAAAAAAGTAAAATGGATACATAGCGATGTTATGAAATTTGGGATGAGTAATTTGAAACAATATTTGATTTTTTGTTTCTTATATTTAAGCGGTATTTCATTCCGTAATAACTTTTTCTCACTGTTTAGACGGAAACTCACTTTTTATATTAGTTATTGATACTTTCAAAAATTAATAAATTAAAAGTTAAACTTTAGTTAATGGATCGTTCCCTTACGCAGTCGTTAAACCATAAACACCATCAAAAGTCGTTTTTTTGAGTTCTGTCCTGTAATAAATCAATGTCTGAAAGCCAGGACGCGATGGACAGATATCTTCTGCCCGGAAAATCTGTAATTTTATGGAAATAATTTTATGGAAAGTTTCCGCGTAACAACATTTTCAATTATAATACCTTTTTAATACAATTATGAGTTCAATTAGTTTGATCAAATATTCACGTTTTTTATAAACGAAATCTTATTCCTTTTATATATTATATATTTATAATACCTTATCGTTACCTGGTCAAAATCTTCGGGCTCGTACAAAATAACCATATCCGCTCTCGCAAAAATACTTAGCTTTACTATCGAACCATACTTTTCGTAAAAAACTTTACATAAATCGTAAAATGTTTTTTCAGGTCCAAGGAACCCTAGGGGTAATAAATTTATTAGTTGGTATATTTTGCGGATTAAATACGTATCTCTTATAAATTAAATTTGTCTTACCTATCATGGATATAAAGTGTTGTATAGGTCCTAAAACTGGCAAAGGAGTTAAACCTGGGATGGCATCAAACGGCTTTACAGATTCCGGCTGCACATTTTTTAAATGGTGAGTATGCTTGCTAAAAAAATATTTGCTTAATGGAAGCATTGGTATAACGCCATCTGTTATAAAACTGACACACGAAATCTATATTTTAAATAAAACATTTATTCGAAGTAAAAGTGCTTGTTTAATTTAGTCAATTTTGAAAGAATGGACAATAGGATGCAGTTTATCCTCCTCTTTTTATTACATTAAATTTGTTGTACGTACTTACCTACGCGTTATATTAGGAAATACACATCGGTTGACCAAATACGGTCGTGGTACAAGTTCTATAATTTTACGTAAAAACATCATAATTCTTTACATAAGTAATATAATATTAAGGTTTATGAGCAAGTTATATGGACAAATCCTTGAGTCAGTATCTTAATTTAACTAAATGGTTATGACCTTGATAATTTTATAATACGCGTCAATGTTAAATAAGATTGTAGCTTATCTATCTTATAGATTCTGTACAATTTTTTAGAAAAATACTTTAAGTAATGGATAACCATAATGTCGGCATCGCCTATGTTTGATTGAATTTACTTAGATGCATTAAATAAACTAATAATAACATAACATAGACTATAAATTGTCGATTTAAAATCAGACAACTGACACTTGTCATTTTATGAGTGATGAAAGTGCAGTTGCGGTCTGCGGAGTGCGGGGTAATGGCAGTAAGTTTACACAAAAATAACTTAGATAAATATTTGGTACAAATAATAAATTCAGTTTTGAATAACAATAACGAACATTTTAAAAGAACGATCGATTAAAAATAGAACTTAAATGTAAATAAGTACTGATTCTTTTATAAAACTCGTTCTTAGCATAATTCATAATCTCTTTGTCACGAACAGCACATAAAATATCGATCGATTACGAAAGAGTTTACTTATGTATTATTGTAAAATAATTTACTAAAGATTCATACTGCTATTGCCATTGTAATAATAATAAACCGTATGCTTGTGTTACATAGGAACGCGGAGTTATTTTTAGAAGTATGCTTTGTAAACTATGGTAGTAGAAGTCCGCAAAAATAAACAGTTATTGTTTAAAATGAATGTGTAATAAAATGCATGAAGATCTCGAAATGAAGTGATTATAACAGTGTTTTACGCGCCCTGGTCTTCAATTTTCGTCCATGTATTGTTGCTCTTTTCTGTAAGTATTAACAAATATCGTTTTTATTTCATTATATCATAGATATTACATAAAGACATGGTAATTTTGTGACATATTGGAAATTAAGCACTAAAATACTTCTCAAAATTACAAAACAGCAACTATTCTTAGCATCATTTGAAATGTTGAACATAAAAATATTAAAGTTAATACACATATTCTGTACACATTTTAGATCATATTAATGATCAAACCTGTAGTTTAATTATTTTATTGTAAATACTTTTCTGGTGTATATCAAACTTTGAATAATGAATTTTTGATTGTCAAGTTGATATACCTTATTATTTAATATGCTTTGTTTATTATATATTATTGATTACATTATTTTGTTATATATACTAGGAATTAAATTGAAAGTTATAGAGATTTTATTTAATTATGTATATTAAATTCATATTTTGATTGAAAAGGCAAAATGGGTAATGTATTCATCATTCAATTGTCGCAGTGAATTAAATCAGGAGCAATCTGTTGCAATTGATGAATCATGACATTCTGCATATCATATTACTTCCATGAAAATGTTTCCAATTATAAAGCAGATTCAGCTACTTTTGAGCTAACGGCATTGATTTAGTCTAGGCTAGTTAATTCAACACAATAACTACAATAGAACATAAAGTAGTACAGCCTGTATTCTAAAACATAAGCAAACTCATATCCATAAATTTTAAACATTTAAAATAACTGGCTTTAAAAAAAATAAAAAGCAGTCAAGACAAAGAAAATTATTCAAGGTTAGTTGTAGACTTTAGAGTATGGACCTGTACTATGGAAGCATGTTTTACAAATTGTTTTCTAGTTTATCCTTATACAATATAATTGATATAAATAATGTATTTTCCTTTTATGTTTTAATAATCACTCAGAATTAATGCTGCTAGTATCTGCATTGTTTCCGTTACAATGTAAAGCTTATATCCACTGTATGTTGTAATATTCAACAAATTTTATAGAAACAATAACTACAAATTTTATTATTACATTCTAGTTTACCTCAATCTGTTATTTATCTTTCAGTTGCCATTTCTATATAAAACTTTTTAGTCTTAATAAAAGGTACATGAAATAGTGACTGGACTTGAGAACCTATTAAAAATAAGTAGAGCTTGAAATCTAAGTAAAATTATATATTCAATGAGAATATGACAACTGTTAGTCTAAGTTTGCCATAAATTCAGATTTCTGAGTCTGTTTCACTGATAAGTTTTTCAGCTATTGAAACAAAAATAAATGTTGACTTAAATGTGAGTTGATTACATTATATACATATATTTATTATTTATATCAGCTATGAAGTTTTTAAGGGTGTAGCCTCTTAGAAAAGTAGTTGGTGAACTTGTGTTTTTTTAGTAAATCATTTGTTGTATTTTTTTTCGTCTTAGACTATCTTAGTCTTTGAATTCAGCCTAAAATAAAGAAAACTAATTTTTCAAAAAATTTATGTTATCATAGTGAATTTAAAAAAAAATGTCTATGAGTTAAGAACAATTGAGAGATTTTAAATGTTTTATAAGCTTCAGTGGAAGGCTAGCCCATAACTTATTATATTATACTAAATATAAACAGTTCTCGGCTGGGAGTCGGCATGGCGAGCATGAGCTCCACGCTCGTCGAGACGGTCTCCATCAACTATGAGGACTTTAACGAGAGCTTCCTCACCTGTGGCACCTGTTTATGTTAGTACACTATCGTTTATAAGCATGCACTATCTGCTACAACACACAGCACAAATATAATTGCTTTAATTATATTTTAGTTAAATGGATTGTGGGCTACCAGATACTAAATGAGGTAATGTATAGCTAGATGGAATGGAATACCATGATCTTAAGTAAATCTAATCTTTACAACCGCTACATCTATGTTTCATTAAATTATAAGAAATAAAGTCACGCAACTAACCTTTAGTAATATTTACTATAAAAGTGGTTTATCGAAATCACATAATATTAAAAACTTATGCTACATTGTATACAGGGAAAAGTATTGAAGTCATTGAACTTATATTGATAGTGATTTGTCCAAGTATCAATTTCTCTTAACTGACAAATTTACATTAAAACTAAATATATGATTTGTTTATATAATGTCGATTTATTTCTTCATTGCGTTAGTTTACGTTTGGTGCCCTACTCCTAATATTGAAATTACGACTGGTTTTTCTCAGTTACAAAATTTAAGTCGTCAGGAACATCTGTATAAACTATTACGTGGGCTACTTACTCCTGCAAAGTTATTTTTCAACAGTTTTAAATATTGTTCAATTGCCAGATTCAGGATATTTCATAAAAGTATCTATTAGCTGACTAAAATACAGTATTTATTTATCAATATGACATATGATCGTCTCGTCTTG
This sequence comes from Pieris brassicae, assembly GCF_905147105.1. Lineage (NCBI taxonomy): Eukaryota > Metazoa > Arthropoda > Insecta > Lepidoptera > Pieridae > Pieris > Pieris brassicae. The sequence goes on from NC_059669.1 coordinate 6,670,942, forward strand.
TTTTTTTACAGGTACATACGACGGCGGCGAACATACTCCAAAATTGCTTCCGTGCTCCCACACTGTGTGCTTACATTGCCTCACTCGTATAGCAGCCTCACAAACCCGGGACGCTGGTAGCTTCCGATGTCCTATCTGTCGCGAACTCATCACCATACCGCGCGGAGGCGTCCCAGCGTTACCACCCTCATTCCTCGTCAATCAGCTTTTGGATTTAATGGCAAGACAACGCCGCGAAGTTATACCCCAATGCAGTTCCCACCCGGGAAGAGAGCTTCTCTTTTGCGAAACCTGTGACTGTGTTTTCTGCAGGCATTGTGCCGACGGTCCCCACAGTGATACACCATGTGATCACACCGTAGTGCCGTTTTCGATAGCTTTAAAAAGAATGTCTGAAATACTCTTGTATAGAGCCAATGAGTGCCTGAGTAAGCTTGGAGCGGCCAGGGAGGCCGTGGCAAGTGAATTGAGAAGATTGGAAGCGGCTGCTACAGCGGCCGATGATGCCATAGATAGACATTTTGCAGAATTAAGAAGTGCTTTAGATAAGCGACATAACGAATTAAAGTCAGCTGCCAGTGCCGCTGCAACGCATAAACGGAAGCTACTTGAAGAGCAACTGAAACTAATAGATGCTGAAAAGACGAAGGTCAGTTAACTCTATAGAGAATTTAGTAAATGTTTCGTTTTCCTGTATGAATCAAAACATTGTATAATTGTTCCAATTCTATTTTAAAATCAGCTGACAAACTGATAAGACTGTTAGGATATACAAATACTACAAATATGACAGCTATCCTTTTAAGCCGAACCTATTACAGTGGACAGTGATAACGATGTTTTCTCTCTAGTAAATTGGAATGATAAGGTGTACAAGAGACACAGGATCCACACTAAATATTATTATGAAATGCTGAACTCTCTACCTCCACTTTTTGGTCCGGTGAGGATAGAAAGATTTTGATTAAAACTCGTATATACAAGGATATATTTAATTTATATTTAAAACACATCACATGCCATATAATACAATTTTGCTACAGATTAACATACTGTAATGTTCTAATATACAAATAAATAAAAAACACTTTTCCAAAAAAGAGAACAAAAACAAAATTTGCTAATGTACCTTGGCCTGCATTTTCAGCTTACAAATGGAATATATTAGTACTAATAAAATATGTTTTTTTTTAAATATACATCTACATCTTTTAAATATACACATTAAACAAAAAGACACTGAAATATCGCTCATCGCGTTTTATAATCACAATTACTAATATCTATTTTTAATTTAAAATAAATTCTAAAACTATTCTATTCTATACTATTTAACCATGATCTCAGATAATATTAAAAAAATTTAAATTCTGTTTATTTTAGTTTCATTATTCTCGACACAATATTGTTAGTTTGGGTGTTTGTAATTCCAGGTGGAAGCAGAATGTAATGGCCTTCAGCAGCAAGTAGAAGTTCGTGAAGTTAGTAGCCGTGCAGCAGCATTGGGAGCCAGATTGGGCGATGCAGCAGCTCTAGCTGAACCACGGGAGAACGCCTTTTTAGCGGTAGACTTCGCGCACAATGATGCTCACCAGAGGTTGACTGAAGCTTTGGCTGAACTGGGAAGGGTTCGGACCAGTACAACATTCCCTGGCTTATGCACTTTACAATTAGGTATGTAGACTTGGTTTAAATTGCCATAACTATCTAATTTTAATTGCATTAAATTATTTCTTCAGTTGTTTCGATGAAAGCTCTCACAAATAACGCCGCCAATCTCAATTATTTTATATTATGAAAATAATATTAAATCTTCTGTTTGTAGATTTTGTAATTTATTTAGATAATATTTTCAAGAAATATTGTCTATTTTAATTTATTTAACAGTAGATAAAATTATACAAGACGAATTATCAGCATAATAGCTAACATCGAGCTTAAGTTGTGCTGACCTAGAAGCATAATGTTACATATTGGTTTTTCTACAATAAGGTTTTATATTACCAACCCATATTAAATGAAAAAATATTTCTAATTATTAAATATTGTTGTATCTACACTGCCATACCTCAGTGACGCTTCTATGTGTCAGTTTTATTTAGTGATCTGCAAGGCAGTTAATGTGAAACAAAAGGAGAAACCAAAAATTTAGGTTTTGGGGTTATTTTAGTCGACTTGTAAAAGAAAAGAGATTTCTCCGTTATAGTAGTAGTTTCAGCTTATTCGTTGGGTTGAGATTTTAGACAGAACTAGGGATACAGTTTCATTACGTCATCCGACTTACATTCTCTTCAGTAAGTAGTGGTTTAAGACATGGGCGAATTTTCCTAGCACGCAATATTCTGTACGTAAGGTACGTACTTAACTTATAAACGCTCTCTAAAAATAAAATAATTTCAGAATCACCCTGTGTCTGTGGTCTGGAAGTGGTAGTCTCTCTTCGTACAGTGGATTATCATGGTGAAGCGCGGAGCACTGGCGGAGATCCTGTTACTGCAGCCGCTACACTTGATGACGCGCCATTACCCTGTACGGTCACTGACTTAGATTGTGGGATGTATAGGTAAGGGGTGATATACTCCTTTTTTAAATTTTTACTTACGGATTTTTGTAGGTTCTTTAACTCGGGCTTTAGTAAATTGGGCTGGATAAAATTTCCTCATTGGCTTAGCAGTTACTGTGTAATAAAAAGAGAAGTTAACACTTACAGCCTATAGTCTGGCAATTTAACCATGCGATGGCATGACTTACCAATATGATGTACTTGTTGGTATGTAATTTAAGATGATATTAAACCTTGTTTGTCCGTTCTAGACAAATTTTATTCATTTTAATTTTTTTATTAATAAATTAATATCCTAGATCTTTTTTTTTAATGTAATAGCAGGCAAACTGGCAAGAGGCTCACCTGATGTGAAGCGATACCGGCGCCCATGGACACTCACATTGCCAGAAGGCTCGCAAGTGCGTTGCCGGCCTTTCAAGAATTGGTACGCTCTTTTCTTGAAGGACCCTAAGTCGAATTGGTTCGGAAATACTTCAGTGGGCAGCTGGTTCCACATAGTGGTGGTGCGCGGCAAAAACTGCCTTAGAAAACGCTCAGTTGTGGAACGACGGACGTCGAGGTGATACGGATGGTATTTTGTATTTTGCCTTGACGTCCGATAATGAAACTCAGCTGCGGGTATTAGACCGAACAACTCTTCTGAACACTCCCCATGGTAAATGCGGTAGAAGATGCAGAGGGACCCAACATCTCTACGCAACGCCAAGGGATCAAGCCGCACGGAAAGTGATTGGTCGTCGACGATTCGAACCACTCTTCGTTGAATACGGTCAAGTGGAAGGAGCTGGTACTGGGGAGCTCCCGCCCAGAGGTGACAATAGTATTCCATGTGGGGCCGAATTTGCGCTTTATAGAGTTGCAAGCGGTGGCCCGGAGTGAAGTACCGCCTCGCCTTGCTGAGCACACCAAGCTTTTTGGAGGCTAATTTAGCCTTCCCTTCCAAATGACCGCGAAACTGGACGTTATTCGATATGTCAACGACCAATATTCCGATGTTAGCTGAGGCTTTAAGGAGAGTGCCTTCAAATAGGGGAGTAGCGACAAAGGGAGTTTTTTTAGCGGAAAACGCGCAGAATTGTGTCTTCGTGGGGTTAAATTGGACTAGATTTAGTCTACCCCAGCCAGACTCCATGTAAAATAGTTTCGACTTCAGACACAAGTTTGTTCCGGCACTCATCAACAACAGCCCGAGAAATACCTGCCCTGCCCGTGTAAAAAGTATCCCCAGTGCTGTCGTCCGCATAGCAATGAAGGTTGCTAAGTTGCAACATATCATTAATATGCAGAATAGATCTCTTGAACTTATATATGTACGGAAAACAATGTTCTATTAAAAACCTAACTTGTATCAAATATGTAACCAATTAGATCATAATATAAGATCAATAAGAAAATTTAGTTTGTTTAACAATATTACAAAACTACGATATTTTGCGTTAAATAAAAATGAACTGAATTTTCGAAACAAAATCATTTCAGAATAACAATGCGTCCGTGGAGTGCAGGCGCGATTTGCGTACGTGTGCTCGTGTTTTCGCGATCTGTTCGTGATTCGCCTTTACGGGCACGAGTCGAGACGCATGCTGTACCCGAACTTGTTTGGGGGTCACGGGGTACGGGAAAGGAACAATTAAGTCAGCCGGTTGCGCTTGCTAGGTAATTATCAAGATTTATTTAAAAAATACTTATATTGTGTGTAAAGGAGAAAGAAGATACATCAAGGCTTTAGTTTAATAAGTGTTATAAATAAAACAAATGTGTTAATGTTAATAAATTTTCATATTTATTGATAAGTTTTAAAACAACATGCATGCTTTTAAATACAAGAAAATAAGATGTTACAAATTGTATTCATACACACAAGGTCATATACACATAAGCTTAAATCGGGTTCCCAGGTTGTATGTGTTCTTTCCTTGTTTGTTTGTACAATATACATGTTAAAACATTTATCTGTTAATAAATACAATAGTCAACAAATTTAGGAAAAATTGCAAAAATTAAAAAACCGCAAATTTAAAATAAAACTCAATAGAAACTTGTAACTTTTATGTTTAACATTTTTAAGAAACTTATTCAAATCAAATTTGACAGGAACAGCTTAACCCTTTTGAAATAACAAATGAAAACATCGAAATAGAAATCAGACTGTATTCAGTCTATAATTAAAATATTAATATATATGCATTGTTTTGTCCCCAAAATATTTTTAAAAATGTATCTTATACTCGAAAAGGAAGCTAGGATTCATCGACAATAGGCCACATTTTGAGAATTAGCATTATTTTGCTTAAATTAGTGTTTTTAAACTAATTATAATTGTTATATTTTTAGATGTCCCAAACGTCGGGAGATATACGTTCTAGACGCTGGAAATTCTCGAGTGAAAGTATTAGATGATGAGACATTTGCATTTAAAACTCACATAGTCAATGAAGGTAAGGATATTAATGTATGGTGATTATATGTTATGGCATTTTCAGTAAACAATTATCTATATAGTCTTACGTACGTTGCAATAATCTTGGGAAAACGAAAGTTCATAGACACAAAAATTTATTATTAATTACTGAAGCGTCTAATTCCATCCTTAATTTAAAACCATATTAAGTTAATTTAAAATATAAATTTCCAGGTTTAGCCGGTCGCAGTTGTACAGGTATAGCCGCGACGGCAGAGGGCGTGGTAGCAGTTAACTGGCGAACTAGAACTGTCACTGAGGTAATATAGACAAAAATATTTCACATGGTTAAATACACGAAATCGCACATTACTTAAAAAAATGTTTCAAAATAATTATTTTTATAATCCTGTTCGACTGTAAATACCATTATTTTCAGGAAACATTTTTTAGTTCATAAAAAATAACCTATCTACTATAATAAAAATAGGGGTTGATCGTAGAGGGGTGACAATTAAGGGTTGTATGTATTTTTGTATGCTGTATCATAAAAAAATAAAAATTGTCTAAAATATTAAAAAAAACCTCTTTGGTGTGGACACCCCTTATCACTAACTTATGAATATACATAAAAAAATTCATAATCATCGGTCGAGCCGTTTCGGAGGAGCATGGGAACGAACATTGTGACACGAGAATTTTATATATATATAGATATTATGCAATAAAATATGTTATAGGTGAATATAGACGGTTCTACACTCCGCACAATAAAGTCTGATCGCTTAGTGGAGCCCGTGTGTGTAGCGGCCGATATCGACTCGAGAAGACTGGCTGTGGCCGACAACGGAGCTAGGACTGTGTTTGTGTTTGACGGGGATGGGAATATTGAGAGAGAGGTATAATATTTTTAAACCAATTTAGAAAAACCACGTGTAATGTTTTAGATAATTTTGAGAGAAATAGTTCTTTGATTTTCTTATTTGGTGATTACGTCAACAGTAATTATATACTTTTTTACACATATTACTCATACATTGTCTATGCTTAAAAACGAAATGCATTTTCGAGGATTGTGCTATTATTTTGCAGTAAATCTGCTTAGGTAATAACTCAATAAAAAAATCATAATGTTGTAAGTTTTCATCGTATCATTGAATTACCCATAACTAGAGAGGAATATATAAATTACTATAGGATTAAGCATAAACAGATTTCTTTTTGTAATATATAAGTATTAAACTCAAACTCTAAAATACTTCTTTGATTACTTTATTTCTTGTTCATACGTGTTAAACGAAAATAATAACGCCAATCTGTATAGCGCACAGAGTTTTTACTGTATTATTAAAATTATCTTTAAATCAAAGTAGAGTAATACCTTCTTTCAGGCAGAGCCCCTTAAGGGCCTTGCCGACAGCAATGTTCCCTAAGGAAAATTTCTCAGCCAAGTGATACTATATTTTCAGATAGACAGCGGTAACTTGGGTCTAGTGGGAGGTCTGGCGCTCACCGAAGACTTGATAATAGTGGCGGATGTCGCTGTGAGGATTTACGACTCCGAAGGGAATTTGCTGTCCATACGTGCGACTGTGCCTAAGGGTAAGTTTGATTATACACAATACCAAGGAGTGTGGAAGTCTTATCAACCCTATAAGAACTTGTTATAAAAGAAGTACACTTTTTAAGAAATATATATATATGTCGGAGGAAGCCATTCAACGAGTTGCTTGTTGATTGTACAATAACACATTAAATTCTCTTTATCATTTAAACACGTTGCATTAATCTTAATTTAACTTAATACGCGATTTTACGATATTATAAAACCTAAAACATATTTCTGTTAACAAATTAGTGATTTTAGTTTTAAAATTAATATTAATTACGTTTTTCTAATTTATAAGATTGTAATCGTTATTAAACAAACGACCAATGAGAGCAGAGCATTTTGCTCGAGTGGGGTCGAAGCGCCATCTATATATAGGCCAGTCCGTTGGTTGTTACGGGGCCTTTTTGAAGTGGAGACGGATCGAGTTGGATCCCTGAGGTTCGGTCGCTAGATTGGTGCATTGAATGAACTCACTGCTCGGTCTTTAAACGTATAATTTATTATTAATAACTACCATAAAATATCAGTGTATCATCAGTGTAAATAAAATATTGTGAAAACTACAATCGTCGTGTTTTGTGCTCGCGCTTTACCCATCATGACGCCCACCAAATCTGCAACCACTGTTGATGACGTCACTGGGAAAGGTGTTTCTCCGACATATATAATAGTGTGCACTGTTGATTCGGCGGTATGTGGTACGTTTGCTATGGAAATTCTGGCAAGCCCTGATCTTTCTGCGAGGCCATTGAGACTATATGTGTTGGAACTTATATCCTCAATGGATACGATATCATTTTTAGTATTTCCGAACCAATTTGACTTAGGGTCCTTCGAGAGAGCGTACCAATTCTTAAAACGCCGGTAACGCATTCCCGTCTGGCATTGAGTGTCCATAGGCGGCGGTATCACTTAACATCAGGTGAGGATCCTGCCCGTTTGCCCCCAGTTCTATAAAAAAAGCCACCACATAAAAGAATTTGCCTTGCTGCCACCGAGTTAACATTTACTAAAATAAAATTATGAGAAAGCACTTGTTAAACGGAATGAAGCAATGTATTATTATTATAAACATATCAACTCCCGGGAAATAAATACAGATAACACAACTTTCTCTACAGCTGTGATACTTTTTGACATTCAACACCTTTTGTCTTCAGTCACCGTGACCACGCACGCGAGACGTCGGAAAAATTTAAAATTATGTAAAATAATTATAAGTTTATAATAATAATACATAGCTTCAATCCATTCAAAAAGTGTTTTCTTAATATGTAAAAGCTATGTTAACAAAACAAAATATTAAAATTATGAGTATAACTTTTACCTGCATTTATTGAATTTAAAACCTTCAGGTCGCGGCGGTTATGGTGGCATAGCTTTAGAGCGCACCGAAAATGGTTTGCATATCGTATGCGCACGTTCCATACGCGGCCGGCCCGCTATTATTGTACTGGAAGCAGAGGGCTCGGGTGGTATAGTGGCGGGGTGCGAACTGGCTGAAAAGCGACCCAGGAGGGTCGCGGGTTTGACGCTTCTGCCTAATAAAAAGGCGTTATTGGCTGACCTAGCGGGAGACTGTTTGAGACTGCACACTTATTGGTGAATGGTTAGTACGATGTTAAGTATAGCGACCTAAATATACAAAATATAGTATTATTTATACATATCAAAACCGTATCCACCATGTAAAAAGTTAATTAAAGATTGCCGTATCTGTAAGGTTAGGTTATATGTACATAGAATGGTAACTATAGTATAATATGCTCTGGTTTCCTACGTTAAGTTCCGTATGTTCGTATGTAACCCCCCCCCCCCCCCCAAAACGCACCGTAACGTTTCTGTATCCAATAGTAAAACGTTTCGTGACCACACCCAGTGACTCTTTATACCTAAAACTTACTATTGTGTGGTGTAAAGTACTGGAAAGTCGAAAATAATATTATCAATAGCGCGTTATTCAATCCCCGCCCCGCATCGTAAGGTTTTATAAGTGGACCCCCCCCCCCCCAAATTCGTTACGTAATACTTGACGGTTCCCACAGTAATTAACTGACACATTTTCTGTGTGATTATGCGTTTTGAAGCCCAGCCCACCTGGTCATATTGGTAACAGACACCTTTTGGCATCTGTTCACTGATATGACTTAAATGATGATGACTCAAGCTGATGTGTAGTTCTCGCGTAAATCAAACACGATTTTAATGTTATCCTGATAATAGAATTGGTTTTAACAGCTTATCGCTAGTAGATTTATCTTATAATAATTATTTTTTTGCCTTTTCAGATGTTGAACGAAATCAGTGAAAGTCTTCAAGCGGGGAGTGATGAATGGTGAACGAATTTCATGCTAGTCCGTTGTAACTGAGTAACGAATGATGGCCATAATCTCGTGCGATTCCTACCAAAGACGTAGTGCCGAGAGCACGGACGCCATGCGAATGAAAATGTCACATACTTAGTACCACGTAGTGCCCAATAGATGGCGTTGTTCTTAAACTTAAAATAAAATCATATCTATTTGATAAAATTAATTAAAAATTATTTTTTCTTTTCAATGTTATGAAATATTTTCATTCGCGAGGCAATAGTTGTACTTACAGTATTTATTTCGTTTTAAGTTTCTCTAAGAACTCAATGTTTATGTAGTTAATTTTTCGACTGATTTTTTTTTCTACGTATTTTGTTTGTCGATTTTCGTATTTCTTACTAGTCCTATTATTTCTTTAGATCACGTGTTTTAACACGCTAATTTTAAAGGAAATTTATTCAACGTCTGAGTCAAGACCTCATTTGAATGACAACAATGATAAGAATGTTAATGAAAATCATTAAAATATGCTAATAAACAATGATTCACTGACAATTTTCGCGTAGTTCCCGCCCCCGTTGCGTATTTTAAACCGAAATTAAATCAAAAAATATACCCTAATAATTTGGACGTGTTCCCACGTTGTCAATACTTTTAAGACAATTAATCTCCTAATTCCATAGTGGGCTTTTAAATTGAATATTTAAAGCGTAACTCAAAAGATTAAAAAACTAATAAATATTAAGGCCATCGAAATAGATTAAAATATTTGCAATTTAAAATTCTGCTCAATGTTACGCCATATCATATGACATTTCATTAGTTCAAGTTTATAATTATGGTAGTGGAGGCGCTAGAGAAATTTAGTTTTTTTTTTAATTTACACGAAGGATCTAATTTAATTCAATTTACTGTTTTTTTCGCCAGGCTGATATCTTACACCAGATTAAAAATTCCACAAATGTTTATGAATTTCGGTAATTTCTCGATTTTTTAAAACGTCATCAAAAATAATGTACAGCCCCGGGGCCGCTCTCTCGTTCTTGCGACTAATCTTTGAATATTTCTTTAATATGCCCTATACACAAAGGGATTACAAATCTCCGAGTGAACTTGCTCTTAATAAATGATTCTATTCTACATCTTTGAATATTGATAATTCAAAAGGATTTGCGATGATTACTATATTTGTTGTAGTTGTAGCATTTGTTTTTTTCTGGCTTAACTGCTAGCTAATTTGACAATTGACATATTTATCTCTTATTGGCTGATTTTAGCCCAATCACATCGTAAAACTTTATATATATCTATTTTCTATGAGCTAATGAGTTTATCTAGTAACATATCTCGAATATTTTCACAGCCATGCCATTTATTTACATATCTATAATATTTTCAAATATTGACTATTTTCAACTAGTTTGATAATAAACTCGACAATAATTTTTCTCTTTAAAAATATAGTTGTTTTCAATTATTAAATATAAGTAAGTTTTCCGGTTCCGGGTTATCAAGATAAAAAAAAAGTTAAATTAATATATGTATTAAGTAATATAACTTAACACGTATTTTTTAGACTGCAATCAGTTTATATATTTTAATTATTCTGTAAATTCACGAACATGATCCACGGCCTTTCTAACTTCTTATAGCGATCTTAATAATAAGCATTTGTACCGCGCAATCTCGATGTCGCCTTCAGCGCTACGAATAATGAGAGAACTATTTGGAATAGCTCAAACGCATCGATTTTCCATTTGCGTACACACGTATACCCTTCGAAAAATGCGTGTTCGTAGTTCCGTTTCCAAATACGGTCACAGAACGAGTGTTACATACAAAATCTATAATGTCATTACAAATTTTAAAAACAAATTCTTCATTCTTATTGTTCGTATATAATATTACTGATATTAAATGTGTTGTACGCCTCCTAACTTTTTAGCTTTATTTTTCTATCATGCCTATTAAATCTACTCGTTTGTTTGTAGCAGAGAAAACGTAGCTACTTTATATTGACTTCTATTTATTTGTAATCGAAATTATTCTTAATAATTTCACAAGACTTTTAGGTTTTTAATAACAATCTCGAATTAACAATCGATTACCGCCTACATAATTTTTAAGGATAGCAAAATTAACTTGCAAATAAAATATTGTCATATAAAAATATATCCAATTTAGTGACATAGTCTTAATAGAAATGCTGTGTATTTAAATTAGTACAACATGAACAGGCAAAGACATGTAAAAATTTATTTATATCGTGCGTATATTATAGTATATATTTGATCCACTCGCATTTCAAAACTATTTTCGTACGTTCCTTTAAAAGTCCTTTCGGTAGATACTGAATGGTTCCCTTACCCTGTAGTAGCTAGACTTCTTTTTGGGAACAATTATAATTAACAGCACCCTAGTGTAGTTTCCTTATAGTTACCTTACAGTTGTACACTTATTGTTACTAAGCGCAAGTTAGTTGCTTGTTACGGCTATTCCTAATAACTAAAACCATATTTTTACTGCTTTCCTTTAGGCCAGTTTATCCGAGCCCTCCCCTTTGGAAAGATTGACAAACTATCTTGTCACCAATCTTTACAATGTAATCGCAAGATTTCGTCAACTTAAACGAATACTGATGTTCAATTGCATTTCATTCTGAATTAATAAAAACCTGATTAAGAAAAACCGAATATTCGTAATAAGACACTAGTTTTGCGCTCTCTAGTGTTCTGTGTTGTTGTCGTTTTTCCTTATAGTATAATCTATAGTTATCTTTAACACTGTTTTATTGTCACAAATCATCAACACTGCCTCTAGTTTACGTGCATTTATAGAGCCACAAACACGAAGAGTTTACTATAGGCGTTAACAGAAAATGCGATGGGTACAAGTATTTTGTGATCATACTGAGTCGATACTCTGCAACGGTCAATAGGGAATGTGATCCTGACTGCAATGTTGAAGCGATCTGTGTGGCTCTCGCTACTGAAAGTAACAGAGTGCCGGCACTGGGCTGTATGCGCACTGGCAGGCGATGAGCTGTCACCTACAAAACGCTTATGTATTTGTGTACAATTATATAATGTAATTAGATGAAATGAGTTATGATAATTTCACTATATCTAATAAGTTATTAGAGTAAAATACATGAAATTGTTATTAGCCTATGTTTCAAGTTTTATGTTACTGGTACAGTAATTATTTTACGTAGTCGAAACAATATTGTTGCTTTGAACGGTTCATAACCGTATAACAAGACTCAAGTCTTGACTGTTTTGTTATTATCACTCTTCTGTCATTTATAGTTACTTTAGTTTACACAACATTGTGAAGATATTATGCGCGAACTATGACTGCCGTACGTCAAATCCTATTTTTGACATACGAGATTTATAGACCTTTTCGTGTGACTACTATAATATAAAATGTCATTTAGGACTAGTCTCGTAAGTAAAGCTGAAACCTGTCGTAACTAGTATTGCCAGATTACTTAAGCTTATAGCTGCCGTCAGTGCGTAGTAGCCATTCCTAAAAATTGTTATTTAGTATAAGAAAGCAAAGTGACACTTCGTCCTTGTGTTGGCGTGAGAATATTTTTGCATTGGAGCTAAGGAATTGATTGTAATCATGAATATAGAAGCTGAAATGTATTTAATGTTTATCAGAAGCTGTGAAACGTACTTAATAATCACAGAGTATCTCAATAAAAATCATGTCACTTATGCAAAATACAATAAAGTTCAATTTTACGCGAAATGATTTGTATTATTTACTTACGAGACCAACCACGCACGCGACGAGAAAGTAACATTTTAATATAAACTTTGGGTAAAGGAGGAAATGAATATTGTCAAATTTTACTACTTTAATACTACTCCAATCTGAAGCTGGTCTTGGTGTAAATTATGGTAAGACTTTACTACTACTCAAACAATTGGGAGAAAAATAAAATAGTACTCGTAAAAGTATACTTAGTCTGGCCATAAATACTGTTACTATTGAAAATGAACAAATAGTCCGGTCAATATAGAAATTAAAAAATTCAATATATCCCGGAAAGCGGAATTTTGGTGCAGAGCTGGGGTTTAACTATTACAAGTAAAGTTTTAAACATTTCCATCGATCGTATGTGTGCTACAAAAGTTACTCGGGGTCAAAGTCAACGGTTGAGGTTTTTGAATTTTTCTGGAAAACGGTAAATTTTATTAAAATTCGTTTCCCTACAAAAATGGTGGTCACAATTTTTGTCCTAAGAGTTACCATTTCTGAGATATCGCGCCACGTGTATACATGATCCTTTTCCTAAACTTAAGAAAATCGTATCTATTGATTCTGGTGTTGTTGGTGACCATAAGATTAATTGCCATAAAGCTCGTGAAGTTGGGACTGCTTCTAATTTCGAAAAATTCAATAGTATATAATTAAAACGCTCTGAAAAAGTACTCCCTCTTTTAGCTGCGAGTATCACCGTGAAAGTTCACGAAGAAGTAGCTATAGAGCCTGTATTAATAATTCGACGCAATAGTAGCTCTAAATCTTTTGAGTATGAGATTGTAAAATGTTTTGATGCAGCTCTTCGATGCAGCTGGAATGCGTAAAACAACAAACTCAGCAATTTACGATTGCTTTAATCAGTCAATACTGAGGTTGATCGTACGAATGCTACTTACATTATAGATGGAGAATACCTACTACAACACGTCGTGTGGGATCGAGAAGAAACCTTTAGCGTTATTTTTGATAAAATATATATTCAGTACCTACGCAGACATTACAGTGACTCAACAAAGAATATTAAAGGTGCAAAACAACGTCGTCGAACTACGAAAACATCATCGGGTTCCGAGATTATCTTTGATGAATTTCAGAAAGTTCCCACGAATCAACAACAATTTTTCTAACTGCTAGCATTAATAATTAATCTCGTTTCATTTCCATGTTAAGTGAGAAATTAACAGCTGCGAATATTGCAGTGAAACAAGCTCAAAATGACTCAGATGTCCTCATAATGGAAACAGCAATAGAAAACTTTAATGCAACAAACACAACAATTGTAGTTGGTGAAAATGTTGATTTGTTACTACTACTTACTACAAGGACTGCAATGGATACTATTATGTATTTTCTGAAACCTGGATGGGATCAACAGCGTACAGAAATATATTCTTCACAAAGTTTATCTGCTTATCTCAAATGCCGAAACCGGCTACGACACTTCGTCAGCAATGTAAGGGGAAAAACTTCAGTATTTAAATTATTCGAAAAAAATTATTTGAGTGACTGCGCTAAAGTATTTACAGAAATTTATTCCACTCCTTAAACAATAATTACGGAAGGAATTCGCTTTCTGCTTGCGGTTTATGGAGCTCCAAAAAAAAATCGTTGCATTGATAAATACAGATACCTAACCTTTGTAAAAATTACGCGAAACAAGAAACAAGTACAACTATCATGTCTTCCTCCAACATCGGCATATGCTATTCATCTCTTGTATCGAGTATACTATCAAGTTCAAACATGTCTAGGCAATCAACTGAACCCAGAAGACTGGGGTTGGAAATTGATAGATAATACTTTAGTATCGATTCAAACTTTACTCCCACCTGCTCCAGAAAAACTCCTCAACACTATTCAACAAACAAGGTTGTGTGGCCAAATGTGGCTGTAAAAAAGGGGGTTGGGGTTGACGTGTTCTTGAGCGTGTACCAATTGCCAAGGTCAGTCTTGCTCAAATATGCGGTTGAGTACAATAGAGGAAGATTCCTGGGATTTTAATGAAGAGACCAATGACTCAGCCACTTTTGAACAATTTATAAACATCCTGCAAGAGGAAGAGGAAGAAGAAGACATGAATGTTGAAGTAAACTTTCAAGAGTATGAATCTGATTAAAATATGTAAAGAAATCAAAACAATAGTTAACAACTTGACGGGTCTTGTTTCCCTAAATTATCCAAAAATTGTCACGACAGTTAGTGGAGTAGCCCTACAGGGGAAACCACGTTAAAGAAATGCACCTAGTACACTACACTAGTACACACATCTCCACCTCACAGGTGACGTGGAGATGTGTGCATATCATGTATAATGTGATTCTTAGAATTGCGATATCTCAGGAATGGTAACTCTTAGGGTTAATGGAATGGTAACTCGTAACGTTTTCGAGAAAAATTCAAAAAACCTCAAACTTTGAAATTTGACCCCGAATAACTTTTGTAGGACACATAGGATCGATGGGGATTTTTAAAACTTTATTTGTAATGGTGAACCCCAGCTCTCCACCAAAATAGCTTTCCGGGATTTTTTTTTGCATTCGAATTTAGAATCGGTCATTTCTATATCAATGTCCATTGGGTTTTCTCATTTTGGCGCTAACACATTGTACAATATTTCGCGATATCAAAATGCAGTGTGTTGATAAAGAGAACCGAATTGGAGATCAGGTAATTTACTTTGATGTGTTTATGCAATGGTAGGTATTGAGGCCCGATTGTGGAAAAGTTAGCAGTTATGGGTAGTTGTTTAAGACTATTTACATAGAGAGTATGAGAGGAGTGTACGTTAGCGTTGAAAGAGGTAAGTTGACTAGACAGTACATATGAATTACATAAACTTAAGTGGAAAATATTAGAATTAGTTTTAATACCTGAAATCAGCACACTAATCCATAATGGTTGACACAGAATTAATTTAGCGGTTAGTCAGTCTAAGTTCATTAGGTTTTGAACTTGGGCCTCATTTGTTATTTGTATTATGGTAGAGGTGTCCTCTTTTCGCAGATATACAAGTCCTATGGCCGTCCAACAGAACTTGTATTTCTTCACTCTCTTCAAGTCTCGAGCTAGAAAGTAAAGCCTGCTTGCCTTCTGCGTTAGTGATTCCGAGAGGAAGATCGGTACATCAGGATCCTTCTTAAGACCGAGGTGTTTAGCACAAAGTTTGTCATTTGGGCCAGTATTAAACTTCTTAGTAGCGTAGAGCAGTTTGTCTCTTATAACCGTAGAGGTTAGTTCGATTACAATTGTTTTTGTAGAGAGTATATATAGAGATAAAAGTTTCTCCTTGTTTTATATATATCCCTTATGTCCTCTTTGTTCAGTTCAGATTTTATATTTTGCGCAAGGTTTGACATTAGTTTAATGAGGTCCTCTTTAGATTCTTTACCTTCCAGAGGTACATTTCTCATCTCAATAGTTGTCTTCTTTTGTTGTCTGGCGGTATCTTTTACTTTATGTTCTAAAACCAAAATTTGTTCATCGCGTTTTTTTTCTCTATTTCTAATGACTCTTTTTTTGTAATTCTAAATTTTGTTCTGCTAGGAAAGTAATTATATATTTGAGTTGCTCAGATTAAGGGCAGAAATCATTGGGAATAGCTTGTCCATTTGCTTTTGATGTTTCTCTCCCCACGAGGTAATAATATTTTTCATTTCTTCCCTGAAGTCAGAAATTTCCTCACTGTGTGTTTTTGCAAACCTTTTACGTTTTTGCCTAGAAGTGACAAAGGTATGCTCTTGTTCACAGGAACGTCTATCAATCTACGTCAGAGCCTAACTTACAGAAGTTAGGCTCTGACGTAGATTTTTCCAGGGAAATTATTCATTGGGTTATACACGACTACTCTAACGCCCAAAATTAATAATGTATCCTCAATCTATAATACCCGATTGTTTATTCGACAATAGATTGCACGTCATCTTTTGCGTGATCCTTCCCTCTCGACCGCGTTTCGTTAAATGCAATATGTTTGTTCAAGTATACTAAAAGGTTGCTGTTTTTGGAATAAAATAAAATAAGTAGGACTATGTATCTATAGTAACAAATATTTTTGGTTATAGCTACTCATATAAACGTTTAAGGTCTCTATTTATATTATTAAATATGATAATTTATGTTTTTTGTGGTAATATGATTTTAGTAAGGAACGGAACGTTTCATTTTTGTGACAACTGACAAATGTCAACATGGCTTCATGAATCTTTGTGCCCGCTATTTTCTAAAATCTAAATATAAGTGCGGTTTGCTTAAGTACAAATTAACATAATATTATAAATTATACAACTACAATCTCTGTCGTAATGGATGTTGAAACCGTAAGTATTTGGTTTATTTTATTTGCATGACGCTGATTTCCCGCCTTTGAGTGTTTTGTCATATTAATGTTATATAAATGTGTTTTATTAGGTAAAAGGTCGACCTCTGTCTAAGAAGCAATGCACGTTTTAACTTAACCTAATACAAGAAAGTAAAACAATTAATAAGAAAGCCACCAACGCCACTAGCTATAAATGAAAAAACGATGAATGGATTCGCTTGGCGCAGCGACTAAACGCCACCGCTACCACTTGTCCCAGGATATTGCCGCAGCAACTTCGTCTAAAATGAAAGAATTTAAAGAAGAATGCTCGTAAGAGAAGTATCAAAGGAAAAAAGAATGAAATATAGCAATAGCAGAATATTATATGACTAAACAAAAATTATAGACTAATTTAATAAATGTAAATTTTAAAAACAAACATTTAATATTAAGAAATAAAGAACTTAGAACTAATGAAAAACTAGTCTTAGTTAGAAATGTTTTAATAAAAAAAAAAAAGTTAAGGAAGTAATTGGTTGTAGAGAATATTATTAATTAGCATAGTATAGTTTACTATTTTATAGGGTTTGGTTTACATATTATAAGAATATAATGAAATAAAGTTTATATTATGTTATGTTTTTATTTCTTTTTCCTAATATTTCATTACATTAGATGGTTATAATAAATAAAAAATTAATTTTATAGGTAGATTAACTACATAACTTGAATATAGAATAGAACATAGAATTATATTAATTTTCCCAAAATAATAATGAATAAGGCTTGTTCTTTCAGTTATGTCTTGATTTCCTTCATTAACTTCTTGACTTGAAATTGTACCAAGTGTTGGAACTAAAACTTCTGCCGGTATATCTACAATTTATAATCCTTACAAATATTTTGCATAACAGCTGTGGCAATAATAATAGCTTGAACTTTAGCTAGTGAAAATACAATGTTAAAGCAACATTTCCATACTCCAAATGTTCTGAAAAAGGCAAATATTTTAACCTTACATCATGTTTCGTTTGGGTCACATATCTTGCAACTTTTTGACATAGTATAGTTATTAACACTCTAAATTATACTATATATTTACCTGTCTATAGTATTCCTATTCTTAATGTGTACTTCATCATATCTCTGGTCAGCCAGAGAAATGGTGTTAATAAATATGGTATATTTGAGTAAGCACTATTAACAACCATCCAGTGATTTCTCAGTAGACCTGTATGATATTAAGCTATAAACAAATATACATGTTAATTTAGTTGGCACAATTATCAAGTTCTACCTTCTTATCAATCAATTTGAATTAACTTGTAGAACTGAGTTTGCAAAAGTTGTTGCATCATGAGCGGCACCAGGCCATGGGGCACAACATTAATAAATTTTATTTCTGCATCACACACAGCCTGTACATTTAAAGATAAATATCCTTTTCAATTACGATATTATTCACCAATTACGTCACCTAAAGAAAATAATGCTGCTTATTATTATTACAACTTCATACTATAATGTACAATGTTAAATAATATATAAATTACTTACATGATGATTGAATTCGTACATGAGTGCAATCAATGGCAACAATTCTAGGAAATCCAGCAATTTCATGTAATTTTTCTGTACTCTGTTGGTGTATAAAAACATACTCGTAAGCTAGCTTATCAATTGCAGATGATATATCACCAACAACTTCACTATCCCAATCGGGTAATTGCATTAAAACTTCCAAATCACTATCACGAGAACTGGAGGACGACGAAAATGAACACATTTTACTAATGAATATAAAGTTGGATGATCGTAATACCGATTTCATACAGAGGTCAATCTTCAATCTCTGATCGGTCCTCTGAAGGATTGGTTGAAAAAATAGATTGGTAACTCAATCTATGATATGAATATTGGCATGCTTTTCTGTAGAAATGGATTGAATTGTCGATCTAAGTAGGCTAAAATTGGATTGAGATTGAATATTAGTTTTGGCCGTAAGCGAGATCCAAAACGGAAGAGGTTCAAATATGAAGTTGGGTGAAATCAAACAAGATCTAAATACAAAATTTTATTAAACCAAGAGATCAATTTCGAAAACACTTCTCAAAATAAATTTAGTGTAAAAGTTCAGTTTTAATTACAAAATAGTTATTAAAGTTTACAAGTAGGAACACGTGAAATAATTCAAATATGAAAAGCTAAATTTCGGCCTAACAATATACCAGTTTCCGTCCGCAGTTTCAGAAATCGTCTTATCGATAAATGCACTACAAACAACAATTAGTTCAATAATGTTTTCTTTTTGCTTTGTAAAAAAGTTACAAAGACATTCCATGGCTTATAAGTATACTGATGTATAATGCTAAAACTTGCTGGAATTCAGAATGGAAACTTAGCGCTAATTAGGACTCTCGTATGTCATATGCCATACGTTTTTTTACATTATCGGAATCTTAAACCCTAAATCTTAGGTTTAGCTTAGCTTCGTAAGATCTTAGTAAACAAAAATTCTTATGAGAGAATTATATTGGACTGTAAAATTTCGACTCGAGTACAAATTTATACAATAACACGCAAATCATGACGATCGACAATTTTTTTATACATTTTATAAATTGTTGGATACAATAGAACCCTTTTATAAATTGACAAAGTGAAATCCTCAAGTATGGCACATACCTCGAAACGGATAAATAAAAAGGCAAACAACAATTCCATTAGCAAAGCGTGCATGACAATCATGCTACATAGATTTTCCATATCAGTATCCAAGATAGTTCTCAAACGAAATTCGACTTTGAAAATGAGCCTTTTAAACTTATTTATTCCGTGGTACAGTTGAGTTGATGTTCAGTCCAATTAATACACAAATGACTATCGAACCTCGCATAAACCAGAATGAAACACTGTCAGATGGTAAACATAGCCTTCAAGCGCAAATAAAACTAAGATTAAAAAAAACTAAAATTTCCCGTAAATGCATGTCTTAAAAATATTTAAACACTAATTAGTTCTCGAACTTTTCACAATTTCAATATATTAAATTTGTTTACCTATAAACAAAAGTCAAAATTGTATCATTGTAGAGTTAAAAGCCCAATTATATTATTAAAGGTCCCATTCACAAAACTTACTCATTATATTGCAGTTTTAATTAAACCTCTGGTTAAGTAGAAACAATGTAATATTTTTATTAATAACTGAGAATTACCATTGTATGTATAGGAAAAAATATTTTTTAGCAGATACAATAATTAATAGGTCAGTAATCCTACCCTCAAATACTACTATTTAAATGCATGAGCTTCTTATAATTAAACTCATTTAACAGAGTTTTGACTTGGTTATATTAAAAATACAAATCAAATTGCAACGAGCCGTTTGGCATTTCGAGCAATTACGAATTTGCATATATTGTAAGATAGATATAAGGGCTTTAGTTGTTAAACTTTGCTAACTTCTCCTTACATTCCTGGATGGTCTTGTTAAGTCTTTCAACTGTGGCAGAGGTCTGTTTAGTTGCAAGAAGTCTCATGCATGTATCAATACTAGTGGACCAACCACAGACATTATGAAGTATGCGCACTGCCCGCTCGCCACACACGTACAAATACTGACCTGATGAATCGAAGGATACGTAGTTTATTGAACCTGAAACACAAAGCGTAAATAAACCAATTATAATAAACTTGCTTGTAAGGTGGAAACTATATGATAAATAAGTTATTAAGGAAAATGATCTTTAGAATGAATTAAGAATCTTAAGAGGAGTAGCAATAAAAAAGTTTAAGAATATTTGTATTTTACTACAAATTATTACAAAGCTATTTTCAGCCGATGATTGTAGTTACTAAGTCTAATGTAAAAAGTAAAGGGAACGAAACCGAAAAGCTAAGAAATCACAATTATTTTTTTCTAAATATTGTTCCCTTGTACTTGTAAAATTAGAAGCTTGTATATTTCTTTCTTTGACTTTCATAAGTGCACATTTTGTTACCTATATGAATAAATGATTTTTGACTTTGACTATGTCATACTTACTATCTACACTACTATCTTTTGCAAACGAATTTGCTGGCAGCATTATGCTAATTTATATAAGAAGGGTTAAATAACGGGAATAATGTAACCATACTGAATCTTTTATCCTGAATAGCCTCATTAAAAATAACGTTAACTACAAGGAAATAAAAAACCTAAACCTACAGTGCATATAAAAAAATAGTTTTCATCTACTTTAAAAATGGCATAATGTATCGGGTCGTTTGAAATCACTGCATACATTTTTAATTGTTCACGTCAGTACTGAGTAGTAATTTGTAATTCACGCGATACAAATTACATGACACTAGTATAATCCTATAGGATTTATTTATAAAATTCAAAGAATCGCATCGCGTGTTTGCGGCGACCTTTATAGACGTCAGAGAATACGTAAGTTCCTCTTTTGTAGCAAATCAATAGAGTCGCGAACCGCTCTTAATAATTTATTGGGTATCTGATAACCTCGATATGAAAATAGGTAAACTTTCCGTTCGTTGTAGGGCGTTTTATGTTTTACGTGATCAATTGCTTCCGATTCAAAGGCACGTAGCCTAGGTACTGCGCGTGCAATTAACTAAATTTATAATAAAAAAATTCTAACGAAATAATAATACATATGCCATTACGTAGGTCACTTAAAGTCATAATCTTGTCTTCATTTATCGTACATTCTGAATTCATATGTACAAGTTATTATAAATTAAGTTGATTTAAAAAACTTCTGCTAACTAAACATTATAGGTGCAAATAGAATGAATTTGAAGAATATTTGCAACTTCTAATTATCAAAATTACGAATTTTAGACACAATTTTGTTTGTAATTTCAAGTTACTATAGTATTAAGGTTAGCGATCGTTTAAAATTGCAAACTTATCGTCATTTAAGCATATCGAAGGTCAAATTGACAAATTCGGGTCACGATCATGAACCGGGAACTCAATATTAAACAATAATATTATCTGACTTGGTTGAATTTAATGACTTTTGAAACGCTCTAGAAGGACGTCGTTAATTGTGAGTGAAACCAGTAACAACCACCTGATAGTTTTGTAAAATATTTATATAATTTTTAACGGCTCAATGTTTCCACATAATTATTTATTATTACAATTCTATAAAAGTATCTATCTGATTTAACGTATAGTTTTCGACGTTTCAAACTTAAGAGTATTGATCTTACACTCTTGTTAGTTTATTACATAAGCTTTACAATGTATTTTTTTATATAACAGGGGGAGTACGTGCAGAACTCTCATCTGATGTTAAGTACCGCCCTCCATTGCGACTCACATTGCAATTGCTCGCAAGTGCGTTGCCAGCCTTTTAAGCATTGTCTCTCTTCTTCTCTCTCGTCTCTTCTTAAACGACCCGAAGTCGAATTGATTCGGATACACATCGGTGAGCAGGTCTGGTTTCTCAAAGTGGTGGAGCCTTAAAAAACGCTCGGTTGTTGTCTGGTGATACAGGTGGAATAACGTATTCTGTCTCGACGATGATGAAACTCTGCTACCAGCTAATCCAAATAACTCTTCTGAACATCCTTCGTGCGACACCCAGCGACAGGCTGACCATCCAACGTTGAAAATAGACATCTTCAGGGCGACGGTTAGAACGTAATTATAAGCGACGTGTATGTTCGATTATTCATTAAAATGTGTCATATTTCTGCGTCTACACAACGATCATACTTACGCTCTAGAAGAGTTGCCTTCTTTACCCCCAAAACTAATGTCAATATTGTTGCACTTGTTAGACAAGGAGAAGTTACAAATACTTACTTGAGTAGATATTCTCGACGGTCCCAAACAATTTGCCAGTGTAGGTATCGTAGAAGGATACGTTGGTGTCGCACGCCAAAGCTAGTACTTCGGCGTTGGGTGAGAGAGCGATGCGTGGCGGATTAGCTCCTGGCGAATAGGTTCCCGTTTCTAACACGTGCGGTGACTCTCCGAGTGTGTACTTGACTGAAATGTATGATACATATATGTATACCAATACTAAAATTACGACAAAAATATATTACAAAATTAATTACACAAGGTAAGCAAAGCAGGCCAAACATTATATGTAAATTAAATATTAAACTTGATTAAAAGCAGTTTACAATAGTGTTTTCAAATGAATATTATATATTTTTTACAAATATTGCAGAACGTCATTTTACATATTATAGGAAAAAAAGCTATGCTTATTTTTGCTGACAACAAAGGTACTATAATTAAATATTTGACGTATCACTTTACTACTCCAAATAGGGATCCTAATATTCAGTATTTATTGTTAGAACTACATCAAAATTGCATACAAAAACGTTATGATCGATATTACTGCTGGTAATTACAGCTTATTTGAACTATAAGCTCCAATTTATTTAGGACACTGGAATTCATTGCTCATTGGCATTCAATAGCTAATTTAGAGTAAGTCTCATATTTTAAGTATACCTTCAAATTATAACGCAATCTATCAACACATAGGTATATTTATTAAGTAGAATATTCCTATAAATTACATGAAAACTGAACTTTGTTATAATAAGTAATGCATATTATAATATTTACTTTTCAAAGTAAATAAAATGTTTTCTTGAACATAATATTTGTAATTGTTTTATGTTTTTTTTTTCCAATGCGTATTCCGTTTTCATGGATTGTGTATTTAAATATTTTTTTATTATAAGTGTAGCGGTGGGAATACTGGAAATCAAATAAATAGAAGCTCTGTAATTCAACATAATACAATATTACTTTGCATTATTGATGACTTTATAGAGACTTTAAATAATGTGATAATATCAAATTTCCTAGAAATAATTTGTTTGGCAGAACTAAGTGGTTAAGTGCGCTTCGGGCCTATGCGTTCGCATACATGGAACTAAAAGGCTTAAATAAGTTACCGTAACGTCAAAATTTCTATATCAAATAAGAAACGCGAACTTTTTAAAATTTGAGTTTGATAACGTTTTTCATATTCGAGATAAGGTAACTTTTACATAAATTAAAAATTATTACGCGTATTTGACACAAATAGATTGGATTTTCTTATCTACCACTTAAATAATTATTTCGTGAATAATTTCCTTAACTTATGTAAATAATTGATTTTGACCCACTTTAACGGATTAACAAACTGGAATAAAATTTATAAAGGAATTTATAAAGGAATAAGACCACACAACACAAATAAATAGGTACCTAATCAACTCTCAAACCTATAACATGGTTAGAGCGGACCTAGAGAGTGTGTTGCATATTCCGCTATTTTTCTTTGAAGAACAAGGGACACCTGACGTTAAATGATACAGGACACTTACGAAAGGCTCGCAAGGGCTCTTTTCTTGAATTACCCTAAGTCGAATCGATTTTGAAATACATCAGTTGGTAGCTGGTTCCACTTGTAGTGATGAGTAGCAAAAAGTGCCTTTAAAAATTCTCAGTTGTGGAACGACGGATTCGAGGGGATAACAGTGGAATTGAGTATTCTGCCTCGATGTCCGATGATGAAACTCAGCTGTAGATAATGCGAACCACGCCTCTGAACACACCATGGTAAATTCAGTAGGAGATGCAAATTATGCGAACGTCAGCTTTTAATACCGGGTGGGACCGAAATTATAAAACGCGATGGCGTTGTTTGACCTCTCCATGCTTCGGATGCACATAATACGGTCCACACAGACAAAACATTCGTTGCATTGGACTACGAGGGCTGTAGAACGGTGACAATATACACCTATAGTTAACATACATCAATAATATGCACAAACTGTTGAGCCGGAATAATTTAATTCCCTGGGAATTTTACGAATATCCAGGGTATATAAAGATCTTAAAATGAGTAGAGAACTGAGACCAGCATTTTGTCAAGTGTCTTACTGCGTAGAAAGAGACCACAAAACGCCTAAAAATACGCCTTAAAATGTCAGGTTAATAAAGACGATTGCAGTGTTCGGATCCGCTTCATTTCCATAAGATAAACAAACCATCAAGGATACGCAACAAGGATGTGATCATTCTACGCATTTTATAGAACAAGACATGCTTTACGTAAACCAAGTACATACTATCAAACAATTTGGTTCCATAATATACCAGCAATTCAGACCGGTTTTTATAAAAAAAAGAACGTTTTTATGAAAAAAATCTTGTTCTTCTAGCAATTTTGATACACTGGAATTTTTAACCCCAGCCGTTTATTCAAACTATTTAAATATTTGCGATTGGAGTTTAATTTTTTATTTAATAAATTATGTTTCGTATAATACATTTCAAATTCAATTAATTTTGTTTAAAATATTAGCCATTTTGCTTGTTAAGTTATTTTCCTGCCTTCGTGACTAGGCTGTTTGAATCATGAGTCATTTGTATTAAACATACGGATTTGAAACGTGGGAAAAAATCTTATTACGAATGAACAGAAATTTTGGAAAGTAATACTAATTGTACATACAATCCTCATAACGATAATGTAGACTCCGCTTTATTATTGCTCGTGGGAAAATGTAACACGATGTAAATTTAAAAACCATCGAAAATACCGAAAATAAAAATAAATATAACTAATAAATACTAGTAAGTAAAAAGTATTTTGGGTAAAATAAAATAATTCAAATACTTGTACAGAATACAACATTAATAACACACAACCTAACACATGCTCAACAGGTTATGATGTGATTTTATAGACTCGGAATAAACAAAGAGGACGTTATCCTATTTAAGAAGGAATATCCTATAAACGTACTTTAATCAAATGCATGGGACAGTCCCGAGGTTTTCCTCGTTCATTAGAAACCATTTAATATGAATCAAATTGTAAAATACCTATTATCCTTCGAAGTACATTATGACGTCACTACGCTTGTTTGGAATTCGTTTGTATAACATCAAGAGCAATGAGACTCGTCACTGACCTACGACATGTGCGAATCCCGCAGTGTATGGACTTATTTTTCGCATTTAACACTCGCTTGTACGGTGAAGACAAACGTCGTGAAGTAACCGGCATGTCTTAGAACCACAGAATCTATAACGTGTACACAGAAGGCCAATTACTATTAGAATAAACTTATGATCACGGAACATATATAGAAATATTAGCGTCATTGTTTGTTTTATTTGTAAAGAATTTTTAATATAAGATTTTGATTTAATTTCCAAATATTTATAGATTATTGTATATGTATCATATCACATCGACTTAAAACATTTTATTTTACGTTTTTATTTACGAAACCTTTAAAAAGTCTTAATAAATTCAGGTGTTTCCGTGATGACAACACTCAACACAAAATCTTCCTCAAGTATTCGCAACTTAAAGTATCTAGAGCTTATAAGTACTTCTAAGTACTTTGATACGAAGTCAGCTCGTCATTGCACGAACACAAAGATATGGCATACTTGTCACACATCGTTCGGGTACAATATATTATTCCCAATACGACCACAGAAAAATTTAACGCATATTGTTATTATTTGTTGACAATTCGAAAATTGTAATTATGGACTATGAATGTAAGTTGAATTTGGTGACTACTTTTTATTGTACATTTTCCAATTCAAATAAGTCACTTAAAAATATGGAAGAAGATTGTCACTACGGTGTTCACGGTGCTAACACCGTAACCAAGGCAACAAAGTATAATGGTGAGTCCGTTTGATTTTATATTATTATTAAAGCTTTATTTATTAATCCATACAACAATTGGTTAGTTTACATTCCTTAGTATTAGTTGTGTTAGTATAGGTTTTTAAATTTTTAAGTTAGATTTCTTTTTGAATGGTCTGGTTTTTGTATGGCCTCTTTTAGGATAAAAGCCCCCATATTTTCCATTTCTCTTTGTCTTGAGCAACATTCATCCAGTTTTCCCCCGCTAGTTCTGTAATGTCATCTGTCCATCTTTTCTTTTGTCGTCCTATACATCTCCTTCAAGTACATTTTGTTTTTTCTAGTGTCCAATTTTTATCCCGCGCTCTAGCAACCTGCCTCTCCATTTAAGCCTTAGAGCGTGTAAAAGTGCATATGTAAGTTTCCGTTTGATAATAACCGTTGAATTACAGTGCCAGTAATAATGTTAATTCTAGTCAGGCATCTAAACCAATACTCCCAACAATGTTAAGCTAATGCTAGTCAAGGATGTATGTTTATTTAATTATTCATTCTTGTATTACTAATTCTGTTATAGCTTATATATGCTATATACTCAGTTGAGTACCTTCACCATCCTCGTCCAACAAGTGTTGCAAAATGAAGAAAATGATAACCACTTGCCTATAAAAATCATAATAATACAGAGGCTTCTCGGTCTGGGCCTCAGATTTACGTATCTGTTTCGTGATTTGGTTTTTGTGATCAGCCTACTGAGACACGTTGTCGATTTGGTCGATTTTTTTGGGTCTATATGCTGGTTTCCTCACGATGATTTCTTTCACCATACACGCGTGTTGTAGATGCGCATATAGGTAGAAAGTCCATTGGTACACAGCCAGTAAACGAACCTACACCTCAGGGATGAAGTCGCACGCCGCACTGAATTTGGTCTATACCATAAATTTTCTTGATTTGATTGTCTTTCCAGTGCCTTGGACTGAGTCTTCATTGATTATCATCAGCTTAGCTCCCAATATCTGCCCCGGGCGTTCGTACTCGGGAATGTCACATTAAGATTATCTATTTATGGCATTATTATAAAAATGATAACAATTGGCCTAAACGTGGAGAAAATTTTTAAAGTTGTATTTTGTTACTATTATGGATTACGATAAACAAATTTAAATTTCAAATTCAAAATCATTTATTCATATAGGTAACACAATGTAAACTTATGAACGTCAAAAACAGAAATGTATATGAAATGCTTCTAATTTTACATTTACTGCCAGTACTCAAATCACGGACGTAGAACGGAAGAGAGGAACTGGCCGCCACCCTATTTAATCGAAAAGTATTTTTTTAGTAAGTTTTCGACTGCCTAGATTTCTTGTATTTTGGCAGTATTTATTTTTTCTTGTAAGAAAACTTGAAAAATTTTAAATTATGAAAAATAATTATTAGTTTATAATAATACAAATAGCATTAATCCGGTTAAAAATTGTTTTCTTTCAATGTGTAAAAGCTATGTTAACCAAAGACAATACTAGGATTTCTTGTATTTGACATCTTCATTCATTTCATATCTTTTTGCAATATCTTCAACAATAATTGTCAAGCCAGCTTCCTCGGGAATATTTAGATGTGTTATGTGGAACTGGTACAAAATACGGTCATTAGGTATTGAGGTTATGACGTTCATATAGTCAGAGTCACAGCATCCTTCATTTTATAACATGTGGAACTTCTTTGATAACAACAAAATTTTGCGCAACTTCACTTGAATTTACGGTTTTTGCTATCTACTTGCTATTCAATTAATATTTTAATAAGCTAAAAGGGTTTTTAACTCCCCCACGATTCCTTAAAGCGTAAGTTATTTCTTTCATAATAAGTGCGATTATTAACATATTAATTTGACCCATTAGAAGACTGGGTATGGGAAGCAATATTGAGTAAAAAACTAGGGAAATATCGCAAATATATCTGAAAAACAATGACGCAATACACGCATGAGTTTACATCGAAAACATTTACCTGTTTGAGATTACACTTAAAATGTATGTTTACCATAAATAAGAGGAAAATTGTGAATAGTATTAATCGATAAAGAATTGAGAAATTGTTTTTTTTCTACAAAAAATAAGTAGTAGTATAATAAAACAGTAAAGCAACAGCAAGGCTGTTTTTCTGTCGTTTAGATGCAAAACATAAAATGTTTATGTTCCTAGTTTGTACAGACTACCTTGTTAAATAATGTGCGCGACCGAAACCAGCATTATAAGAAAAAACTATTGTGTGTCTATTTTAAAATAAGAAAAAAATCCATACAAATTAAGCTTAATGAGCACAATTTGGCATGTTAAAGAAAATTAGTTTCAGTGAAAATGTTGAAAATTTCTTCGAAGTCCTGGAGGACAGGAAATTATACGTAGATTATGTTTCATAACGTAAACTTATTTATTTAAAATATATATGTAATTAATAAATAAAAGTAAGTTAAAATTGCGTGTAATATCTTAATATATATAAATCTCCTGACACGATGATTGTCCGCGATGGACTCCTAAACTACTTAACCGATTTTAAATTAAATTGGCACACCTGAGCAGTCTGGTCCAACTTAAGAGATAGGATAGCTTAGATCTTTAATTATAGTCGCAATTTTATTTTATTGCAAATTATTTTACTATAATAGTAGACAGTCACAATTATCTGTTAACTTCAAAAGATTCTAACAGATGTCGATACTTTTCGACTGGATTGAGTAAGTAATCAATAGATGGCACTGCTATGGTAAACCGACAAACGTGTCATATAAGCTACAATTCAATATCATGATTACCACGTGTTATTGAGGTTAAAGTATAAATTAAATTTATTTTGTAGTAAACGGATTACCGTGAAATTCAATAATTGATTATCATATTTTACCTCAAATTCTAAAACGAATCTATTTGTCTATGGTATGTGACATCATTCCCCTAATATGCTAATATGAATTTATTAGGAAAATTTTAATCAGATAAATCATGATTTTGACCGTGGCTTCCGTTTGTATAGTAGCAACATCATCACCAACCTAAAATAAATGAACACTATTCGGCCTTAAATTGGGACATTCAGAACATATTTATAAAATATAGTTATACGCCATGGTTTCAAATCTGAGTACATATGTTTATTCCATTTATGTAAGACAAACTTTTTGCGACAAATTCCATTTAATGGTATTGCTATGTTTTGCTAATTAAGTAGGAATTTTTAAAATGTATTTAGTTAAAGTGTTATTTATATATAACATAATTAGCCAATTCGTAAAATATAAAATACTTCGTTAGCCTATATTATTGTATCATAGTAAAATCTTTGACAGTAATTTTTTTGTAAAAATCTAGGTAAATATTACGCGGCAATAGATGGATTAAATATGGAAAAAATAATAGACTCTAACATAACATCAAATAGTCCTGTATGATTCGACAGTCTCGCTGAACACGGTTGCTGAAAAGCATTCATCGAGCCAAATTCAGATTTCTACCCGTTAAAAAATTCTTAGATCAGTGATTGTCCAAATTTTTGTGTTTTCAGATACGATCTGACGTGAAAATGGCTTTTACGCGCTGAGAGCCGGTTAAGAATTAGTCTCTCAAAAGACGGCCTTCGCACCGTATGCTTGAGAGTTCCAGGATAGCATTCTACTAAAGCTTCGATAGTCTAGCCTACCTTATATTGGTGTAGTTTTCGCAATATCCTGAGCGCATGTGCTCAAAAACTGATCATAATTTGAAGTCTAAAGGGTTGAGGTCTGGGCTAGATGAGGGCCAGTCTTTAGCAGTTCGTGACTTGGTGACCAGGTGCAAAATCCTGCTGGAAAGTCCACGATGTATTTAAAAAAGTGTGATGCATGGTTTAACAACATGATCCTTTTTCAAAAAAAAATAAGTTTTGTGACATACCCCACCAAACTATCACTGACGCAGGATAATGACCACGTTGTACCTTTTCGACCAATTGAGAAGCTTCTTTAGAACTGTGACCGTACACTTTAACATTTTGCTTATTGTAGTGTTCATGAATCGTGATATTTTCATCTATAAAGACCGATGAAAAAAATATCACGATTCGAAATATCCTCTTTAGGATATTACTGTGCTGTATCCAGCGTATCGCGACAAAAGGCGTTTTGATCGACGCTCTCTTTTTAATTGTAAAGATTGATTTAGAACATGTCCTGTATACCGACGATAAGCACCGAGATTCAGGTCTTGTTTTATAATACGCGACAGAGTCCTAGCGAGAATCTTCATTTCTCGCGATGAGATTTTTTCGTCTCTTCTGTTTCGATGAATTCTGACTTTAATAGCATTAACAACCTTTATAGTGCTAACGGCACGCGGCCGCCCCGACCTTTTCTGGTTTTCGACAAACGAAGTGTTGTTGTATCTGTTGATACCAAGCTTTTGAAGTGTCTGGAATATGACCTACGGCTCCATACCCACTTTGTGCAAAGCGATCACTGCAATCCTATTTTCTTTAACACCCCATTCCATAATATAATTTGATAATGAACACGAAAATATATTTGAAATGACGCAAAACGAAAGAAGTTTTTAAAATAATATACGTGTTCTAAATTCAATATTATTAAAAAGTTAAAAACAGAAAAGTTTTATGTAAAAGTATTTATGGCCAGACTAGTTATATAGCTTTTACACCCTTTGGTAAATGTTGTTTAGGTCAGTCATAGATAAATATCGGCCAGTTCTAATACATTAGATAACCCATTTGATTAGAAAAGGTTATCTTTATTAACGTTATCATTATTTGTCTATACTAGATAAATAAACTTTCTTCATAATATTTTATGTAAAAAGGTTTTATGTAATAGTAATGTATGGAGATTAAAGCCAATGGACCTTAAAATTGTTTAGGCTTCAATTATATTAAAAGGTTTACACGAAACAGCTGACTGATAATAATATAGTGCGATAGTGAAGACAAATGATAAAGTACTGTGTACAGTGCGCGTAATTGATGTAACTAGTGACAAAATTTTGTTTGTGGTAATTTTTGTATTTCAACGCGTACACTTTTTAGTGCATTTACAAATTCCTTGTTGATTTATTTAAAAATAAACCCTTCAAGATATCTACGGCGTTTTCTAACCGATCAACTAGCTAGTAACAATTTTTGTTATAACTTTAAGATCGCTTAAATTAGTATGTCTTTTCTTCCCGGGAGTTGATATCGACTTAAAGATGATGGGTTTTTGCAGAAATGACTCACTGTGTCCTCTCTCAAGATAAACAATCCGCGAAAATAGAGACACCGCAATGTCTTTTCATTTCTTTTTATTATATTTCCCAGTTAGCTGGTTCCCAGTCAATGCAAAAATCCTCATAATTCCAGCCTTATAAGTTTTTATATCTAAGGTTCCCTCTATCTCTGTACAAATTCAGTTATATCAAACACCGGTTAAGGCGTGAAAGCATGTCCTGTAATGTCTCCTTTAATTATATTACCATAAAACGGCCTACTAATTTAATTTAATTGCCATATACGTTTTTACGATTACGGCACAAACAAATTGAATACATTTTTATTAATATAAATACCAAGAGGTAAGTAACATCTACTTTTGTATTACAAGCTCTAAATTTGCATGACAAACCAATCTTTAACAGAATTTACTAAACTATGCAGAACTGCGCAATACTCACTGTTAGTATGAAATAGCTTCCACGTGCCATCTTTAGATATAGTTGCTATGTGTGACGTATCAGGTGTGAATGCCACATCGTAAACTCCAGAATTGTGTCCCGTCAGTTCAAAAGCTTTTACCACCTGAAAATCAGTTTTAAATGATTATATGTAATACGAAAACAATATCATTTTATGTTACAAAAAATGGCTTAAAATAATCAAGATATCATCGCCGTGTTCAAGATTTACGAGATAGTTTAAAAATCATATAGAGAGATCCAATTACACGTGCTTAAAAGTTCTACGCTTATCAGATTTTCTTAAAGGCGGTCTTTAATATTATAGTGTCACTAAACACACACTTACATTTCAGCATCTATTTTACAAATGTTATAAGGGAATAGTTACACCTAAACCAAGGACACCTTGTAACTTTAATTCAGAAATGTTGAGATTCGATGGTTTTATATTGAATTCTTAATTCTAAGGGCGAAGAAGGGATTCAAAACCGAGACGAATGATAAAATTCAATACGTTTATCTTAATTGAAATTCAATGCTAACATATTGAATGGATTACATTGAAATTATGATGTAATAACGACGAAGTCAAAATTATTGGAATCAGCAGTTTCCTTAAGACTCTGCTATTGTGACAATTCCAGGTAATAATTTAGTTAATCGTTAATTTATTAACGATAAAAAGAGTGGCTTGTACGTTAGCTATCTGAGCCTAACCTGTTTAAAATCTCCATTCCTAGTGAAGCAGACTTCCATGACTTTTACATCCGGTGAAAAACCTGTAGCCACCACGAAACGACCACAAGGGGATATCTTAGCTGAATGTGTGTTCATCAAGTAGGTGTCCAGCCGTTCCAGGATCTGGCCTTTGAGGTCGTAGATGATCATATCGGTCTTCGCAGAACAGGACATCATGAACTTTCCGTTACTGGATATACCGAAACCGACCACGTCTTCCACGTGGACCTGCGGGCAATGATGGTTAAGATTAATAATAATATTCTATATGGGTCTTGGCCTAAGATTGATCCGATTTTTATTATTTTCTTTTAAATATAGTAAGTAGGTGATGTCTATACCAGACATGGATTTTTTGTTCTAAAACATTCTTTCATCTTTCTTATGATGTTGACCTACATAAAATTAATGCATTCGTGCACAGCCGGATTCGAGTACCGGCCGGTTGAGTGTCGCGTGGTAAAGGACTACACTGCTTAGCAGTGTTGGCTTGGTGGTGGTTTATAGATTTTATATCTAAAATTGTGCGATAACTGCAGGGCTTGTGTGGCTGTCATCAAAAACGCAATATTAAGATAAAATATATTGCTTAAGTGCCGTGTTGGCCTAGTGGCTTCAGTGTGCGACAGTCATCCCTGAGGTCGTAGGTTCGATGCACGGATGTGCATCAATGGATTTTATTTCTATGTGCGCATTTAACATCCGCCCGAACGGTGAAGGAAAACATCGTGAGGAAACCGGCTTGCCTTAGACCGAAAAAGTCGACGGCGTGCGTCATTATTAGATTAACGTATGATCATGATACAGAAATCTGAGGCCCAGACCTAAAAAGGTTGCAGCGCCAATGATTTATTTTATTTATATCGCCTAAGTTTCTTAACAACTATCAAATATTTGGTTCTTTATGTAGTGTACATACTATGACGTCTACAGAAATAGCTTATTATAAATTTAATATCTTTTTTCTTCGAACATTTTATTTGGCAATTATATGAACAAGTAATGTATAATTGATATATTCATATCATAAATAATATTATATGCATTAATCTTAAAAAAAATAATAACATTGGAATATCATATCTCCTAAGGTCACGAAGTATCTTTGTTTACAAACTAATAAATTAATTGATGTAAAGAATGTATGATTCAAATATACTATATTCTGGTATTATTTAATGAAAAGTGAAGGAAAACTTCGTGAGCAAACCTACTCGCCTTAGATACAAAAAGCCGACGGCGTGTGTCAGGCACAGGAGGCTGATCAACTACTTGCCTATTAGAAAGGGAAATGATGTATGTAACAGATATAGAAATCTGAGGCCCAGACCAATAAAGGTTATAACTATCGCCATTGATTTATTATATATTTTATTTTATACAAACATCCACGCCTTATTCATCTATATTTATAATCTTAATATATATAAATCTCCTGTCACGATGTTTGTCCGCGATGAACGCCTAAACTACTTGACCGATTTTAAATTAAATTGGCACACCGTGAGCTGTCTGAATAGGATAGCTTAGATCTTTAATTATAGTCGCAATTTTATTTTATTGCAAATTATTTGTCTATAATTAATTGACAGTCACAATTATCTGTTAACTTCAAAAGATTCTAACAGATGTAGATACTTTTCGACTGGATTGTAAGTAATCAATAGATGGCATTGCTATGTTAAACCGACAAACGTGTCATATAAGCTACAATTCAATGTCATGATTACCAGGTGTTATTGAGGCTAAAGTATAAATTAAATTTATTTTGCAGTAAACGAAATACCGTGAAATTTAATTGTTTCTACTTTTTTAATTTTTGGTGTTAGCATAGCCAACCACGTGTTACTTAAACCGAAGTGTAAATCAAATTCAAATTATAGTGACGATAATACAGTGAAATTATTCTTTCGTGTCACGGTATTAAGGCTAACTAAAACCACTAAGGAGAAACGAAGTTCGCGGGGGCAGCTAGTTTTTAGTACATATACCATTTATGTTAAAAATAAATAATTAAATTTGTCCAAGAGCCAACGGTTTTATCTCGCTTTGTCTTTCCGTTGCACCAATCACTTACAATCGACAATAGACAATCGTCTGCTCATTTGCCCGTTCCGTTTAACAATCTCCGCGCCGGTGGGTACAAATACTATCTCTAAGGTTCTATTATAATATAAGCCTGACACATCGTGCACATATCATGGCACTATACGAATACTTGATCATGCGTTTATCTCCCCAGAGAAGTGTCGTATTTACATACGATGTAAATTGCGTGTCACACTGGTGCGATATGACCTGTTTTAGATATTAGCCTTTTAGGGTTAACGCACTTTGACACAAACAACTTGCAGTGTAAGAACCGAATAAGTGATTCTATCTGCATTTCAGATTAAAGGTAGCCGGTAGACAATTTTTTTTTTTGTTGTTAAAACGTAGTATAAAATGTTTTTTATACTACGTTTAGTAATTACTTAGTATTGTCTATTGTTAACATAGCTTTTACACATTAAGAAAACACTTTTTAAAAGGATTTACATAATTTTAAATTTTAAATAATTATAAGTTTTTAATAATAATACATAGCTTAAATCCGTTTAAAAAGTGTTTTCTTAAAGTAATTACTTATTAAATACAACTTTATTTTCTATCAATCACAAAGCATGAAACCTAATACTGGTAGTATGACTCATTCATGAACAAATGCCTAGTTCCGCACCATAATTTGTTACAGGATTAGTATAAGGAAGCTTGCTTTACTATTCGATAAGCAGAAGTGTATTATAATTCAAAATATTATATACAACTTTATTGTATGGGTTGTGCTGTTATATTTTTTTATAGTTATACTAACAGAAACAGAAATGAAACAATACGTAAGCCATAGGTCACGAACTACAATTTAATGACTCTCGCTTAACATCGCAAGAAACCAAGGCAAGAAAAATCAAAATAGGAAATCTATTTCCACTTATAATCATTCATCGTTTAATAAAAACTTATGTTTACGTCGGCTCGAGGAAACGTCGAACCTTCCTGCTAAAAATAATTTTCGAGGCTGCGCGTGCGACGATCGCACAATGCACAGCCGAGCCATTGTTCAGAGGAAGGTCGCGATAACAACTACAATGCAAAATCTGGCTGGCGACTGGAGTTTACTTCCCAAAATTGAGAAGCCGATGGCCGTACAAGGCACCTTTTTAATAGGTTTGACAAAGTTGACCATTATTAACTAAACCTTTCGCTCGACACCAGAAGCTTACGAAAACAATGGCCTGAACCACGAAATTTGAATATAATTAACCAACTACTGTACAAAATACTTTGCAAATATTAAAATCTGTCTTATAGGGTTATAAACAAATGCCGTTGTTTATGATTTGGGAAAGAGTTTCATACCTACTATTACTAATATCTCAGCACACAAACGTTACATTGAACGTCGGAACTAGGAAACGTTTATTTGGCTCACTGAAGGAAATTTCTTTGTCTCTATGTGAGAACGCCTTGCTGATAACGTAATGTGCTATCAGACAGCTGTGTAACACTTTTATAATATATATATACTATTATTTCACTGTTCTTTTTCAGAGAAATATCTACTTCTCATTCGATCTA
The DNA here is from genome assembly GCF_905147105.1 of Pieris brassicae. NCBI lineage: Eukaryota > Metazoa > Arthropoda > Insecta > Lepidoptera > Pieridae > Pieris > Pieris brassicae. The sequence goes on from NC_059669.1 coordinate 6,707,632, forward strand.
GAACATAAACGATTATGGCGTAAACCAATTAATTTGATATTGAATTCTAAAAAAAAACAATAAATTATTTTTGTATTTATTAATATTGTATATTTAATTCTTATATATCCAGAATTAAACACTAATATTAAGGAACTTAAAAAAATCTTGCAATGGTCGAACCGCTACTAAGCGCTCTATATATCTAATTTAATTATTTCCAAATGGATGAATTTCCCTTTTTCCTTTAAAATCTCTATTATAAATGCACTCAAAATAAATGTGAATTATTATGTCCACTTTTGTTTTGCCGACGGTACATCTTTAGCATAAATTGAGGTTAAACAATAGGGACGACGTTTCGAAGAAGGACAAATTAATAAATAAAGGTCTATAAACGCATTTAAGGATCCAATTTCGGCTATTATTAAATATAGTACTTTGCGGTCTTATTCTCAATAGTAATATTTTTTAACTATTTTTAAATAATAAAATTAAAAAAAGGTAAGTTTTGTGAGGTTGTAGAAGATAATTTCTGGATCTACTGAAACATTTTTTTTTTCAGAAAACACACTTAATAGAAAATCACAATATTAAACCAAAAAACTAAGATTTTTTTTTATTAATATTGTGACTGTTCGGATTAAAAAATTTTTTTTTAGTTTTATAGTCTACAAAAACCTCAGAGACAGCATAGTTTTACATTTATATTATATAAAAACAAGTCTTCCGCCTTCTGTCTATCAGTCTATCTGTTCGCGATAACCTCAAAATTTACTGCACGTCTCGAATAATATCTAGAATCATTCATGAGGGTGTATAATTTTTCAAGGTTAACGGGTAACAGTTGCATGTGCCTGGGCAGGTCGCGAGTATTTGTATTTCAGGATAACATAGTACATAATGCTAGTACTATGCGACAGGTTATAAACAAATCATAAGGATATAAAATATCTTATTATTTAAATAAATACATAGAAATTATTCTATGTCTACCGATCAAGATGACACAGTTTTTAAAATGAAGTAGACAATAGATTTAATTATTCAAATACTTCGATTTTTAAACAAAGAACTCGGTATCAAGTAGTCAACGTCATCTAGGTCACATTCGTCATATGTATTATGCCTCTTGATAAAGACTAGTCTGAAACGAAGGAACTGCCGTAAAAAAATATCGTTTTAATGACTTCAGCGTTCGACTCACATCCCTGAGGTCGTAGGATCCCCCCGGCTGTGCACCAATGGACTTTTTTTTATGAGTTTAACATTCGCTCGAACGGTGAAGGAAAACATCGTGAGAAAACCGGCTTGTCTTAGACCTAAAAAGGTGACGGTGTGTGTCAGGACAGGAGTCTGATCACCTAGTTGCTTATTAAATTGACAAATACTGATAAAGAATTTCAGACCCAGACCTAAAAAAAGGTTGTACCGTCACTGATATAGTTATTAATGTATCACTAAAATTACAAATTCTCAATCCAGTTATAGCGCTAGGCATAATTTAGGTTTAAATAGATATTAACCCTTTTATTGATTGAACCAAATTAATCTAATCTACACCCTTTAAACTGAAAAAGTAATTTTGTCACATTGCGTTTACGCGGTAAAAAGATAGTGTGATAAAAGTGTTATTAGACTGATAAAGTTGTCATAACCTTAATTTATCAATATATACATTGAACTAAAGACAGCGACAATCTCTGTATTGGCACGTCTATAAACATAAAAGTAAAGGTGATGCAAGATGTATAAAGCTTACTTAACACAAATAACTTTTTAACGATGGATAAAAATCGAGTTATCTCTTAATAAACACAGGGTATTAACGACACCAACCTGAAGACAGAAGCATGTACAATTGCCATTACTCAAAAGTACATAAAGGAATTATGTAATAGCTATCAGGTTTATTGTAGTCCATGCTGAATATAGAATATTCATATTGGCAAGCAGCAAAACGTTGTTAGACAATTGCTTAATCCACAACTAGTTCCTTGTACAAGAATTCATACAAAAACAAAGCCATACAGTGTGAAAAGTATTAATTTCAATTGACTGCCTTCTTGGCCTAGATGGTAACGCATAATGCGTTTCACCGGAAAGTCTTAGGTTTCTGATGAAATCACACCATCAATGGCACAGAATTTTATTTATTTGTAAAGTGTTTTTATAATATTAAAAAAAACTACTTAAAATACCTACGAGGTGTTGGTTCAACAATACATTAAGTAAAAATACTTGCAGTAATGCGTAGAAATTTCACAAAAAAAATATTTGTTTGCATTTACAGTTTGTAGGTGGATAAAATATTGAAATAATGTCGTTCTATGACAGACCTTACGTTTAACTAGACCTGAGTTACTCGGCGAAATTTATTGCTGGACTATATCCGTCACAAGGAGCTAATCTCGCGCATCGGGATAACGTAAATTTTCACACTACTTTTCTACATATCCTTCACAGATTATATTTCAATTCATTTATTTCCAAAAAACACACACACAGAAATACATAAAATAACAACAATCAAAAAGAAAAAGAAATTAATAATAATAGAGAGATAACAATTATGTAATGCGTGTGTGCTGTGGTTGTAATTGGCCCTGGCTCAGCATTTTGCTGAGGAGCAGAGTTGTTCCATGGCGCTGGTCATTCTGCCAGAGAACACAGCAGCTAGTTTGATTGATGTTAACTAGTTCCTGTTGTGAAAATCGTACATAAGAGCGATGCCTCCATAGGAATCCCTCTAAAATAATCGTCCCAGTAATTTGCATCATATGGCAGTGCGTTAAAATAAACGCGCAGTCTGGCCGATCTCACTTAGAGCTTTATTGATAGTATACATCGAAAACCAAGGCGCATCGCTAGTACAGAATATTCCTTTTTATCCGCTGTTGTGTGTCGAGATATTAATTTCCCATTGTGTAAAACGAGTTCGTATTAGTTACGACAATCATGGGAATCGCATTGTGACAGATTTTTACTGTTAGCGAAATCTAGCTATCGTCACGAAAACGTTGTTTTTCTCGTTTCATAATAAATGTCTCATTGTTATGTTTTATTATGTATACATACGAACGTGACATTTGTATAGCATAAAATCACTGCAAATACTCTATTGACGTAAGTTAAAATATAACATAATAATTAAGACGCACATCATAATAATAAGCGATAGTGTTTTGTCATTCAATCATTATCAAGAACTATTAAAGCCTTGTTCTGTGTTTGGTTAATTGATTTTAATTACAAGACAAGTCTCGACCAGGCTTCTGTTTCTACCGATACATTTGCAGGACATCTAAATCTACCGACGGGTTTCTGCAGTAGGAGTTTCAGTAATGTTTCAATTAACAGTCCAAAGTGCCGTTTAGCTAATTCGGGATCATTATTACATAATACAGTGCGTACTTATGCTTAATAATGTTCAGTAAAACCCAATCAGATATGTATCGCCATCAATACGTATATGATATGGTCAAGTAAAATAGTATATTATAGCTATCAATTATCACCCCTTCCTGACATCCCACTCGCTTAATGTCAATATCCTGTATATTTCCTCTGACCTCTCGCGATTTAATCTTACTATAAATAGATTGCACTGTACCAATGCACTGAAGCCAACGCAGTGTTACTGTTCCGCTTAATCCTTAGGTGTTTCTTAATATAAAAGGAGATTTGTGTTGATGTAGATATCAATGAATGAATGAATGTGCCCAAGCACAGACAAGGACTGTGAGTGAAAGAAAATAAAATAGCCAATTTCTTCCTATCAAATATTATAAATATACACAATTTATTTATTTATTTACACTTCGTTACATAATATATAAAATTATGCATATAAAAAAACAATTTGAATTAAGGTTTAACTAATAAAAATACTTAACCGTAGCAAATTATTAGTTGTATGGATTTCTTTAAGAGTAAAGGCCTCCTCCAGATCACTCCTCCACAGTTTCTCCATTCTTGGCCAAGTCTACCTAAGATTCTCCTCCTGCCTTTTTAAACCCATGGGACAACCTCTCTTGCTTTATGGTTACATAATAATTCATTTGTCAAGATTATTTTTCATGAATTCTTTACTAGAAATTTGTTGAAACTTCACCGTTACGAGACTTATGCCGATTGGGGTACAAAATAATGTTGCCTTTTGAAATTAAGCGCGACGTGGTGGTTATATGTTACCAATAACAATTCGCTTAAGAATTATTATTATTAATGCGATTTAGCGATACATAGAAAAGTCTCTCTAACATCCGGAAAGAACCAAAAATAATGAATATACAATGCCAAAATCTTTATTTAAATTAAAGATCTCTTATCAATCAAATGTTTTGCTATCTACGTTTACCTTTGTTTTCAGTTATATTGGAACCTCATTGTCCAGAGATTAGTCACCAATAGCCTAATATTACAATGTCTCAATACATTGTAAGTGACTCAGTTCATAATATGCTCACCAGAAATGGTGAGCATATTGGGGTCATGAACAGCTTTATTTACCGTTGACAAGGCAATAACCAAATGCAATGAGTAATTCCTTGTTTTACGGCCGTCGGCTGTTTAATCAGTTATTGGGAAATATTATTTGTACAAATAACATATACTTGGAAACCTTTATGGTTTCATACCTAATTAAAGTTTATTCAATTGGTATTCCTCATACCAATATAAGGAATTTATAAATTCAAATATATCATGTAACTTTTAATCTGCGCCATTGCAGAATGTTGACCATGAGATGTCTACAACTCACACGCGTTGTACCACCATAAAAATTGGTCTGTCTTATATATATGTAGTTTCAAAGGTCGGCAACGTACTTGCGAGCCATCTGGTAGCCCCTTACCCGTTTACCCCCTGTTCTATGAAAGAAAAAACCTTCTTTGATACCTCATCGCGTCGGTATAAAACGTTGTAAAAATAGTGTTATCCGTGTACCTTATAAACGAGCTCATTTATTATAATAGGCTTAAGTAAGATTAAAAATAATACGCCATTTCAAAAGATTATTAATTACAACAACTATTACTGGTTCAGGGCTGTCTATTCAGGACTTTTAATGCTTTTGTTAAGCTGTAAGAATACAGTCATAATAATTTGTGTCAATAGACAAAAGCACGATGTTACACGCAACGCATCCGATGCGGTTTCATATTGGTATTATGATAATCATTGGACAAGGACATTATAAATGCGTTTTATGAAACAGAAGACAAACGAGTAGGCTTACGACATACACTTATAAGTAACTGATTGTTGTTTATGGAAAGACTTTCAAGCACGATTCCGGCTTTCGCGACAGACACACTCTTTAACCGCAGCAACATACACCTTCAGGCTTAACGATTAAACCGAAACAGATATAGTGCGATTAAGGACAATGCTGATTTCTTGGAGATCCTACCGCGAGTCAGCGAGTCCATACAGAATGCAGCAGTTAGAATCCAGACGATGACACTGTATTACTTATCGTAAAGCAGTGTTGGCTTCAGCTAATAACACTGACCCTGAGGTCGTAAGTTCGATTCCCGGCTGTGCTCCGATGCAATTTTTAAGTGTACAACTTGTATGGTGAAGTGAACATCGCGAGGAAACCGGCATATCTCAAATGCAATAATCTACATGTAGACAGAAGGCTGATCGCTTTCCTGTCTATAAAATAAAAACTAATCAATGAAATGGAGGCTATCTGTCAAATACAAATTTCTACCTATAATAATCAGAATTACAACAATGTTTATCCCTTTATAAACGCCGTTAAAAGCTAAGATACCAATTAAAATAATATTATTGTACTCGCGAAATCCCTTGATCTGAGTGCCAAGGTTTAAGTTTCAAACCGTGTTAATCTGGTTATTGCAAGGCAAATTCCCATTTATCTCATAACCTTCGTATGCCTAGATTTTTATGAAATTTTTGAAAATTCAGTATGCCTGTTAGTGTTTTTTATCGTATTATACTTGTCCGACGTCAATTTTATACATTAGATTATAGGGATACTAGCTGCCCCCGCGAACTTCGTTTCTCCTTAATGTGGTTTTAGTTAGCCTTAATACCGTGAAGCGAAAGAATAATTTCACTGTATTATTGTCACTATAATTTGAATTTGATTTACACTTCGGTCTAAGTAACACGTAGTTGGCTATGCTAACACCAAAAATATCAAAAATCATTGAATTTCACGGTATTTCATTTACTACAAAATAAATTTAATTTATACTTTAGCCTCAATAACACGTGGTAATCATGATATTGAATTGTAGCTTATATGACACGTTTGTCGGTTTACCATAGCAGTGCCATCTATTGATTACTTACTCAATCCAGTCGAAAAGTATCGACATCTGTTAGAATCTTTTGGAGTTAACAGATAATTGTGACTGTCAATTAATTATAGACAAATAATTTGCAATAAAATAAAATTGCGACTATAATTAAAGATCTAATCTATCCTATTCAGACAGCTCACGGTGTGCCAATTTAATTTAAAATCGGTTAAGTAGTTTAGCAGTCCATCGCGGACAAACATCGTGACAGGAGATTTATATATATTAAGATTATTACAAGCCTTAAAAACTCTGTAGTGTATATGCCTCATATAAGTAGTGAATATAAGTGTGGGACGTCTGCCCCGTAAAAGGCTATCAGATGGAGCGTGAAAGACCATAGCTTCTATGTGCTGGTATTTTCTAAAAGATTTATTTATTACTAACTATTCAACTATTATATCAGTTAATCACCAATGCGACAATTGTATAGTTTAATAAACACACTTAAGACACAATTATTTAAAAAAAAACATTTAAAAAGTTAAAGCAATAAATACAAGAGATCGTTTACTATGTTAAGTTGCATGTTTTGCTTTTTTCTTTTATTTAAAGAAAACCATATCTCTAAGTTATTATACATAATTTATAAGCTGTAACATAGATCATTCAATGTCGCTTTCGCGAATTCACACTGTGAACATATAAAAATGTCGATTGTTTCTGAGACAGTACGCACGGACAAAGTCTTAATATTAATTGGGAAGACTCTTAATGATAATGTCAAAATGATACCGAATATAGTATATCATCTATTTATTTCAAAAATATTTCTGGTCAGTTATAGATAGCGTATATATTTATAGCAGTGATCGGCAATGGAAGTAGGACAGATGTTTCATTTAATGATGAAATAAATTAAGCATAACATCGTACCATCTGTAACTTTAAGTAAAAACCGCAGTTAATTGTCATAACTAGTAACAGTTGCATCACTAATGATGAAACAACAAACCAGGAGACGCAATAGCATTAACGAATCGAGACAATTATATATCAATTTAAATCAACTTATTTCGTGAATTAACCAGATATTACTAGAATTACGTTTAGGAAAATTACAAATCAAAGTTTGTTAACCTTCAGTTACTACTGAATTACATGTGTGCTTCGAAATGCTTTCACTTGGTCCTTCAAACAATATAGGGTTACAACCCTTGTTCTTGCACACGTTTCAGTTTCGTTTTATAGCGATTATTGGGTGTAAGACATGTCACCTCAATATTTTCTTTCCCTTATTACAAATAAATAAAATAAATTAATCGCTCCAACAAAACATTAATTCTACAAGAACAGCGTGAATAGATAAAAGCATATACAGTATAGTTTAGCTTTTAGTTGAGAGAGATGATTTAGGATAAAGAGATACGATATTATCTTTATCCAAAGCAGTGATATAAGTATTTAGACCTATTGCTTATACTGTATTTATTATAAGTCTAATAAGGCACATTTTTGGGTGTTTTGCAATTTATGTCGAGGACTATCAAAACGACCGAAAGGTTTTTACTCGTCTGATTAAATGTAATTGTAATTAATTTCCTATTGAATATTTTGATGATTTATCGATTAACCTAGAAATTAAAAGGTAACTGTAACTCCATTTGTATGTAAAAAATAATATCTATATCGTGAAATTTTACAAAAGATCTTAATCTCAAGAGATGTAAATCATTATCGTTCCTATTTCCCAAATCGAATCATTTAATATAAATGTAGATGGTACATACTCTAATAAAAAATTGAGCATATTTTCTCTATATTCTCATATAGAGAATGATGATATTCATGAATCGCGACTGAAGCTCGTGTAGCCGGTGCATATGGCCGCGGCACAATGCGGGAAGACTACGCTAGCGTAGGTTATGCACGGTTGGATACAGGCCTTGTACAATGTCACCTTGTGTAAGGGACATGTGACTCCTTTTATTCAGAAGGCCAGAGAGTACAATGGAGGCCTTCTTACGAAAGACGGCTCTGTGCTTACGAAAGTGCATGCCGCTTTTAAGCGTGACGCCTAGACATTTGACGCACTTTTGCCACGGGATGGCTTGCCCGTAAAGAGATACCTCGTTTTGAGGCGAATTTTTTCGCGAGAATAAGCGAAAGCACCGATGTTGCCTCTGGCAACGAGAACTGCAACGCTTTTTTCGAGATTTATTTGGAAGCTCCTTTTCATTCGTGCGGCGTGGTTGCGGTCTGAGGTCTGTCCACGATGACACCTCTATCTTTGGGTGGTATAGAGAGCGATGTAATCGGTACCTACCGTACTGTACTGTACCTACCGCTAGCTCCACATTGGGTGCTGTAGGGCTATCGCCAGTGAACAGCGTGAATAGGGAGGCGAGAGGACCGAGCTTTGAGAGACTCCGGCCCTGATGGGTCGACACGATAACTTTCCCTCTACACGATAGCGCATCGAGCGGTCGGACAAGAATTTGGTATCACTATATGTGCTATTACTTTATTATGGCGTAAACACAATTGGAAAGACAGAGACGAAAGTGTAATTTTGTTTAAACAAAATAACTTGCACAGTTTTTGTATTAATCATTTCCTTATTTCTAGGATTGGAAAAGCGGGCAGGCTGTTCTTAGCACATATTAAATAAACAAATTATGTTTGTTCACAAATTGTATTGTAATTGAATTTGAAAGTGTGAATTAATCTTCTCAATAACCAATGTAAAAATCCTTTAACCACATGACAGAACCTGCACGTGCTCCTCCTAGCTAATTTCAGTACATTTGTGAACTACGCAGTATACAAAGTGAATTTAGCATTTCCGAAAATAAATACAGAAGCGGAGCAACGTCCCGGCCTCAAAACAATTAATGTTTATATCTTAATATTATTTACTTTCATTCATGAAACACTATTTTTATATCAACACATTGGCTTTCATATTTACGGGTTGTATTTTGCGAATCAAGTGATTAGCTACTAGTATAGCGTCATATAAATACCTACCGTATTTATATGATGATATGCAACTTGCACAGGTAATTTAGTAATGATTGAAATAGGAAATATTTGAATTGAATTAATAATTGAAAAAATATAAAAGATTTGAGACCCAAGGAAGGTCATTCACTGCTTTATCAAAGCAAGCAAATCCCTAATGAGTTTATTAATTCTTATTTTTTTAAAGGTAAATAACTTTTGTTTCGCCGGGAACCAAACATTCTTCGTCACTACATTTGCGTAAGCCACGGTGTCACCATGGCATATTATCTGTATATTATTATAGAAGGAGGTTAGGATAAAGATTTCGCATTAATTAAAGTACAAATAGGTGCGCCAGTGACCACGACCTAAGAACCTCAGAAATATTTACTGTAATTTACTATATTAATTTTGCATATTAGAACCAATATTTACCTAGTTAACCAAAAATGATTTTAAAAACCTGAATGCGATACTCCCTAATATATATTTTTAATTAACTTAACCTATTTTGACACAATTGTATAATCTCCGCAACGGTTGTTTTTTGTGCCGCTTAAATACTGTATGTATTGGATCTATATATATAGAATTAAAAAAAAACTAAAGTAAAATAATTCTTTATTAAATTATTAAGCTTTCTAGATGTTTTGCGGTTAGATTTTTTTTTTAATTATTTTAATTTCATTAAACAAAAACAACAATGTTACACGGTCAAGTATAAATATTAATAAAGGGTAGAAGCAAGAGTGAATGGTAATTTGGTCATTAGCAATTAAAATTCAACATGTGGTGTAACCTTGTAGTATTGGACGTTATTATAATGGCTCATCTATTATCAAAGTGAGTACTAAATGGCTCTATCGTTTATGCCATAAAGTATTGTCACGAGGTAGAAAATGCCGTAAATCTAAAAGGGTTTATTTTAATAATAAACATCACTTCACGGCCATCTAAAATCTTCAGTCATACAAATCTTACTACCTTAGGACTGTTCTGTTAAGTGATACAAAGGACACTCACACTGCCAGGAGGCTCGCAAGTGCGTTGCCGGCATTTTAGAAAATGGTATCTTGTAGGACTTTCGTAGAAGTCGAATCGGTTCGGAAATATGTAGTGACATAGTGGTGGTGTGACAAAAATATTTTTTTTAATTATTATATAATTGTAAAGTAAATAATCGCTCTTAAAAACCGCTTTACGTGTCCTCGATTCTCTATCGAATGATATTAGTAAACGACATAAGCAATTACCAGTTTTAGTATGTGCAAAAAAACTAATAACAAAACCTAAATGCATGAATTAGATACAATTTTGCACGCTCTGTTTATTTGCGATGACAATGTTCAAAAAACAAAAGAGCATCACCTACTTTGAAAATCATTTCCGTATACAGTTATACGGTCGAAGCATATGTTTAAACCTAGAACGCATTTTCGCGTTCTATGGACTAAGTACAAGAGGGTAGTTTAAAAAAGTGTTGAATATTTACAAGTATGGTAAGGTTGTATTAAGAAGCTTATTATTGTTTAAGGTCTTAAAGCCGTAATAAATATATGACAATCTTAGTTTTCGCGCTACTGTGTGGATCATATTCCCACAAATATTTTACGTAGACGAAGTTAATTTGTTTAACAAATGATACAAAATGATGACGTAGAATATATTTTCATCATTATGAATTTTTAACAGAGGAGTACCTACTGACATCATCATGCGTATGTTATTTCGGAGGTCGTAGGTTCGATTCCCAGCTATACACTAATGGATTTGTTCTGTCACTAATTGATTCTGTCTAGTTAGTCCAGTAGTTTCAATACACCATGCGACACCTACCTAAATTCGATATAAATCATCCAAAACATCTGAATACATAGAATAAATTATAAATATTTCTTATTAAGCAACAACCGTTAGCAAATATTGTGGCAACCTTGAGTAATCGTACAGATTGGTCATTTTGATTACTCTTATCATACGTAAGGTCATTGATATCGGTGCGATGCATTGAACTCACGAAGTATGATGAACTGAAAATTAATTTTCGCAAGGCATTATGAAAACGAACCAACCTGATACTATTCATGCATAGTCGGAATGCACTCTTGTTCCTATTATCTCCTCTCTCACTCTGTTCAATTCTGTTTACGCTGTGATGAAAAGTGGTAGATAGGTGGATAGTTGGATACAAATATTTAGACCCAAATCGAGCCATTTGATCAAAGGTGTTATTAGTCCAAATTCGAATTCTTACTTTCTTTATGTGAAAATGGGTTTTACGGAATTGGAAGTTTCTTTTTTAAGGATGAGCAAACGACCTACGTCCTATGGGACGCCCAAAATGTCCGTTGCAGCCCATGGACACCCATACTTCTATTATGCTCATTTCGATGCGGTATCTCTCAAGTAAGACTCCCAGCGTGAGTCGATTCCACAGTTCGCTAGTTCGCAAAGATGTGTAGTGGAGCAGACCGTGGAAGACTTGTGGCATCTACGACCTATTTGATGCACTTTGCATATAAGAAACATACTAAGCCAGGATTAGCGTGTATGTCCAAATAGGTACCCACATTACACTTTACATTACTATACATTTGTTTTACGATAACCGTTCTTTCTGTTATAGCTAATTATTTCCATCCTTGCGGATGAAAAGCCTTATTACACTACCTCCAATTCCTTACGGATACTGTATAACAGCCACGCTTAACAATTTATCTGCAAATCGTAAAGTAAAATATGAAACAGTTGTTTTAAGTGAATGCACAATGGAGGTGGAAAAATCAATTAAATTTTTACACAGTTATCTACCGACACAAAAAATCTCATTGTCAGGCTTAAAGGACGGTGAGGGCATTTTAAAAAGTTGTTTTTTTTATCCCAATCTTTAAATAAAGTTAAATTATATCATTTTTAAAAATATGTATAAAACACAAATATGTATTTAAAAAACACAGTAGCAATATGTCATACCTTATCACAATCATTTAAATCAATTATATACTAGATCATCTACATATATTTGCGCCAAAACTCAATACATTTTTTTTAAGACAGATCCGAGTGAAACACAACTTTCTGAAGGCATCTATAAATATATATAAACCAGGTCACAATTGTTTACTTCTAAAAAGACAAAATACATAAAACATAGCTTTAGGTTGACTAGTAAGGAAATGTTGGAAAAATAAAACAAGTATATTGGGGTAATTATAAGGGTAACTCAATAGGAGAAAAAATAAACATCAAACAGAAATAATTAATTTTAGTTATTTAAATAATTTGTTTACAAATTCTAATATCTATGACGCATTCACCATTACTCATTATGTATTATCAATGCGATGTGTATGCGCAGCAAGCTTTACGCATATCGAAACCAGATACAATGCACGCGCAATCATACAATTATCAAAACTACCAATGCGAAGTTACGAAACAAAGATATGATTACGAAAATAATGGCCATCGATTTTTTTAATATAATAAACGTAATTAATTATAATATTATGAAACCATTGTTTATACAATATTGTGTTTTTCTTTAGGAAAATAAGGTATTTAAAAATATATTTACCCAAAACGAATTATACAATTATATTTCAAACCTAACATTTAAAACGGAAACATTTAAATCCTCGTGACATTGTACGTACGACGACCTGATTTTGGTGTGTTTTTGATAAGACGACCTCGTTTTGGAATTAATGACATTCGTAACAAAGGAAGGAGTTGTGCAAAATTATTTTCATTTAAAATATACCTAATTCAGACTGCGGTTTTAGGGTCTTATGGCTGACCCTCAGCCTTGTTTGCCTCCAAAAAGGGACACTAAAGTCGTGAGCGAGCAAAGGATTCGTAAAAAGTACTGTAAGAAGTCTAATTATTTCGCCGCATTAATTTGCCCCACAAAATCTAAAATATTAGTGTTTCAAAATAGCAAAGTACCAAACACGAGTAACGTTTCTATAAACATCAAATATTTGCGTACTCGTGTTAGAAACGTTTGTTAGAAATGTTTACTAGTCGTGACCTTCAATACAATGTTTAGGAAATGCTAAACAGCAGAACTATTCAAGATAGCGCACTAACTTTTTAAAGAAAAAAAATCAAATAATCCGTTTTTAACTATCGGTGTTATAAACCAGCAGATAACGCACTCGTTATTGGCATTGAGAGTTTCCATGAGCGGTATCACTAACATAAGGTGAGCCTCCTGCCAGTTTGCAAATAATTAAATATCCAATTTCCATATAAAAATCCAAGGTCAATAATTTAAATATCCTCACTGAAATACATAATTTATAAATATCTAGGTAATCTATATTTACGATTGGAACACGTGCGATTGACGAGACATTCATTTTTGTCCTAATTATATAGCGAAATAATTTATGGCATATATAAAAATATATCTTTAACTACAAGCGATTAAATCATAGTAAACTTAATGGTTTTGAGAAATTGCTCTCCCAGATTGGCGTAATTCAGAATAGCCCTACAGAATACCTCTTATAAACGCATCATTTTCTATTACCTAAATAATTTTTAAGAAAACGAATGTAATAACTCTACGATATAATTTATACATACATAATATGGAAATGAAACGAATAATTTAAAATAGTATTAATTATGACCTACCTCAAAACTATCATGACAAATTAAAAGTTCCATTTTGATGTAATCTCATTATAGTTAATAATATTTACTTGCAATCTGTAATTCTACATTTAACATAAAAATATTCTTTATTTTATATTATCACGTCTTTTTCTCGAAGGTGTAGGCAGAGATCATGGATCTCTTGCTACGGATCTGACAAACCTTTACCATGAAACATGACTTGTACCATGCCTGCTCGTCGGTTATGGGTACATGTCCTTTCTCTAGTATCTCATGGAATTGCTCCAGGTATGTACGACCTACCCAACTTGACTTCACCAGGTTGCCCAGTATATCCTACTCGTTAACCGCTACTCATTCATCCGTTCTACATGACCATTCCCCTTCGTATACTTGTTATTACGTCCTCTTTTAACTTACGCTGCTCATATTCTCTTAAAAATAGTACACACAGTAGCCAGCAGTAGCCTTCGATTCTCAACCCTGAAGCGGTGAGTAAAATACAAATCAAAATCATCCGGATTAACGGTCAATATATTATTTTATTTATGAACGACTATTTAAATCAGAATTAACATACACAAAATCAAAAGCTTCTCTGTTCAAAGCTTCCGTAAGCGCTATATATTTCGCAGTTAAGTTGCACTTACTTTAGTAAAACTATAGCTAGAGATTATTAAATGAACCCGGAGTATGGCTGATAGGCATTGTTATTATGCAACCGAATAAGACATTTTTCTATGAACTTGGTCAGACTTTACGGCCTGCGATAAGTATGTAAATAAAGTTGCAAAGTAATATTTGATTGAGTATACAAAGCTACTCCAGCAATTTGAAAAATCTTTCACCATTAGAATCCTACATTATCACCAAGAAAATGGCTATTTAACATTTTCAAGAAGATTATGAATACCAATTAAATCCCTATATCGCGCACGCTGCGCCAATGTGATGGGAGACATCAATATCTACAAAAGTCCGCGATACCATGTCTAATACATATTTAATAAAAATCGCAAATAGGATTATTTAAGTTATAAGTAGTACATCAGATTTTGTCACCATACATTGCCACATAAAGAACAAAAACTGCGTGTCATACAATCGCAGTGCGCAACTATTCACAGTGAAACCGAAAGTAAAAGTGTGCCAAGAAAATGCGGTTGTATTATGTGCGCATACGACTTAGCGCATGTCACTTTTAGTGGGGTAATTTAATCAGGTTACGATTTTGCATATACTTTTATTCTATATGTATTATTATATAGAATTTGTAGTCCTGAAGAATCCAAATTCATAATTTGAGTAATAAGTAAGTAGAATTAAAACAATAATATTTGTTGATATTTGGAATGTAAATCAAAGTTGAAACAAAATTAACTTATTTTTTTACAAAGCCCCCTAGAATTGGTAATTGCAAAATTGGTTACCACACTCAAAGCTACAGAAATAATAATATATTTAGATCAATATATTATATACACTTTAAAAGTACTTATCCTGTTTATTAGTAACATTACACTACTGTATTGTTACTAATAAACAGTTATAGTGTTTACACTAGTCAACACTAGCGTTTTTACTTAATAGAAAGTCCACTCCTAGTGAGTGTCTTTAAAGAACTGTCCAATAAACCTAGCACTTATGTTGCCAGTTCCTTCCTTCTTTCCTTGATCCTTCTCTAACACTAACTGAGAAGGCTAGATTCATTTTGGTTTACGCACCGGCCCTTTACAGTCACGGAGTGAAGAAAACTGTTGGTGGGCTTTGACAGGTTTATTCTTCATGGTTTGGCTTAGTAGCAATTTGGTTTATTTTAGGCTTAACTATCCATTGCGAGTACTTTATATGATTAGTATTAGACGCTACAGGGCTATGAGCTACAGAAGATAGAAAACATATCTATGTTCCACTGTCTAGCATTCGATCCGATCACTATCGGTTTCACAACTGACAATGAGTAAACTGTGACAATATTTACTGACCGTAAAACGAGTTGGCTAGGTTTGTTAATAACATTAGAGGCTCATCTTATATGTTTTCTCATTAAACCGGTTTAGTTGTTTACATTAAATTTGGTTATTTTCCGGAAACAATTAACGACATATGACATTGAAAATTCGCTAAGTCGTAGTGAGATGTCCTTCTCAAGTAAACATAACATTTACGTACATGTTATCAAATGTTTATAAAACTCGTATTAAACATAGAAAAATATAATTATATGTATTTGTGTTAGTACACTGCCTCTTTATATCATAGTAAGGAAGCTTCGTAATCAAGAAGCTAAACTATAGGGGAGTATCCATTCTCCCCTTTCATAGAAATGGATTTTTAGTTGACACATATAATATAATCATACCTAAAATGCCATTTTTGCCTCTCCATGTTAGCAAGAGATACTAAGCAAATTAAGCTCCCATACATAAATTTATGCTATAGTTACCTCAATTACTTTCCTAATTTGACAATATGGTTAGCTCGTTCTAAAGAAGAATATTACTATATCAAGATGAGAAGCATTTAGATCCACGGACCACGGAATGTAAGAAAATTATTTGGCTCACTTTTTAAACCCTTCAACTACGTAATTATTATTTTTGCTATATTCAAATTTCATTCTTAATGTAGTTGGGAAGTCACAGGCACCTCAGTTTATGACAATAAACAATTATCATCTCTTACCTTGTCAAAACTGATGACATGCGCAACAGAAACAATGAGATCCTTTTTCTTCTCAACCTTGTAGCCCATGATGTGGTTTTCTTGGACTGTGTGAACAATGAATCCCTTGGAGTCAGGGCTCCAGGCGATGTGTGACGCGTAGTCAAATTCAATATTAACTCTTATATGTCTGTGTTCTTTGCTGTTCAGATCACGAACATCCCATAGAATCACCGATCCATCTGTAGAGTTGAAAATATTATATTTAAATTATAAATAAAAACCCTTTAAAGTTAAAGAAGGTTTTATTTTGTTTATAAATAGGACAAAACAGTCAATAGGTTTTTGAGGTTTATAATTGAATAGGGAAATTGCAATTATTAGTAGTGTTCTGTTTACAAACAAATCTTTTGGCCTGCTATATTGTATTGCATGTTATATTGTTTATGAACGTTAAGACCTCTCTGTGGTATATTACTCTTTAATACTTTTATTTCGGTTTAAAAGCATTTTGAACTAACTATGACAGTGTCACTCACATTCAAGTTAAAATAGTTCTTGGTTTAATACAACCTGGATGACCAATAGACGATTTTCTATGTTTTTTAAATTGTAGTTGTTTCCTATATTATTTGAACACCTACCCACCGCCAGATGACCGCCATTCATCCGAATATAGCCATCCTCAACAGCCCAAAAAAGGTGCATTTTTTATCTTGATTGATTTACGTGTACACAATGTCAAAATGCATCTCAGCCATGGCTGTAAGTTGAATGTCAACCTTGTACATTTTGACCTTAAACCCACAAGTTTTACCAATGGGTAAACTGATTAAAAATTCTAGAAATATGCATAATATACGTAATCAAATAACTTAATAATTGAATGACTTTTTGTAGCTATCTCATCCAGCCCAAACATGCGTTTGAACTAGTTTAACTTAAAATATTTGTATGAAAAATATTAGTATTGTGCGTAATCGCTGTAAGATTTTTCGAGATCTAACACAGAGGTAATTCACGTTAGCCTTTAATACTTCTGTAGCTGACAAACACATGGTGGGTAGAGCTACTAATGACCGCCATATTGCAATTATATAACATATAGTGTGAATAACTAATAATTATAATAATTAATTTATAATATACGTAGTTTGAAACTCCACTTTCCATTGCTTAGTGCGACCTAATGAATCTCTTTGGGATTTCAAATTTTAAAAAGCACACTAACAAAACACATACATACACTTACAGAGAACATACGACATACAAAAACACAAAACGTGCATCAATGACAAGTGCGCACAACATATAGAGGGAAACATTATAATGATAAAAGAGAGAATAAAATACAAACTAGTTTAATACAAATGTGCAATTTAATATATTTCTAATTTGCAAATGTTACTATTGGTAACGGATCAATAGTGGCTGCTGCGCCTTACGCCTGAAGAGTTAGAGATTGTCAGTACATAGATCTGCTTTGAATGTACTGGACAGACGGTGTAACAATTGGTGAATACGAGATTACGAACTTGCGTTATGCAGATGACACCACTTTCTTTGCATGCAGTTCGCTACACTTGGAAGAACTTCTGTCAAGGATGGAACGAGTGAGCCATGAATTTGGATTTAAGATAAATCGCAGCAAAATCATGGTGATGTTTCTTGACCGTGCCGTGGCTCGTAAAGACTTAAATCCCCCATATTTCTGTATTTGGCTGAAACGTGGACCTTGCGCGACGTGGAAAAACATCGCATCACATCTGCCCTTTTTAATACTACTACATAGCGATTACGATCGCTCTGTCAAGAGTCTACCGGATAAGAAGAATTCTTCGACAGAATGCTATCGTGGCCAAAACCGACTGACTTGACACTTGTTGTTCAAGGATATATCGCTTATTGGACATTTGACAGTTCGAATGTGTTCTATAGTATTAATGAGGTACAAAAAAATCCAGACCACCCGACCGATGATATTGTTTGAATGAGACTTCTACGCTCAACCTCTAAATCAATGTAGAAACATGGAAATAATATTTATCGAATACTTTAGAAATTTTGAATCACAAAGTATAAAGGCAAAGCAGCGGATATGGGCCAGTAATACTGTTTACGTTAACCTATCGTGTATAACAAAAGTGAAAGTGGATGTAAGTTCAAAGAGGCTAAGTGAGTCGATGTCATCGCATTGTTTTGAGAGACAAATATACAAGAAATATTTTAAGGTATAAATATAAGCTAAGACACATGTAAGGAGTCCTTTCATATTTTCAATTTTTAAGCAAATGTGATCTTCTCTTGGGTACCTACCTACCTGACTGTGTAAACAGAACGGTATTTTAAAATACGCTCCACGCTAGCCATCTTCATATACATCATTTGAAGATACTTCTTTCGAATATAATATTTGAACTTGTGATAACCTACCGCTCTACATATTTCCAGACAAAATACACACACGTAAGATTATATTATTATTAAGTATTACATAAATATTCCAATTATACAAGAAAGCATATGAATTTTATAGACTGTACGGCAACGCAAAATATATTAACGTCAACAAGTTCGCTTAGGCCTTAATTTGGTTAGTAACAGCGAGATATAGTGTCCCAAGTCCCAAGCCCATGTCAGATATATATAATTTCCTAAGTTAATCAAAAAAAGAATCAATCAATCTCTTTCATCTGGAAATCTTGCTCCCTTAGGCAAAGGCCCATTAGTTCGTAGCTTAGATTTCTGGGGAACTGATTACATAAATGAAGATGATTCCATAAGCTTACCATCATAAAGTATTCGTATGTCATACAGTTATTTTTGCTCTAGATAATGTAACAATCAGTGTTGGTACTTGTTGAGTACAATCAATAAACTAGGTGAGCGTGCAGTAATGCGGGAACCGGCGAAAGGTCACCAGAGCAGATATCGAAACTGAGTCACTGTAACAAGGCCTTGGGTTTCAGGCGGTTACTGAAGTGACGGTCGATCGGCAATGGATATTTGAAAACGTAACGAGCATTCACTTTACAATAAGCAATATAAAAATAATCGTTTAAAACAAAAAATGAGGTCTGTGGAACCATTTATACGCTTTTTGAAATCTGATAACGTTTATGGATCCAGAGGGCAAAATAACCAATGCTTATATAAAATACTCAGTTTTGTATCGCGCAGTCTGGACATACAACGACCATGTATTTAAAGTAACGTGGAATATGCTTTGCTTGCATAACGAGCACACCACACATACATACTCTCGTGTTACCCTCACTTTTACACCATCATACAGCACAGCCGAATTAGGTATTACGTTTTTTTTTTGTATATATTAGGTATTCCACCTTTGGTTATATGTTTATCTAGTATAATTGTTTAATGTTGTATGCACTTAATGTTAGCTAGGATTATGAAATAAATAAATAGAATCGTATTTCTGGCACAATTTTAAAAATATTTTATTTACACAACAACATTCATATAACTATAATTAATCTCTTTGTAGTGCTTATAAACTAATTTAACCAATGGAGAGTTTTACGTCATCGAAATACAAAATCTAGCCTTTTAAAGTAATCTAACTTAACATTCCGTTTCTCTAAACACAAGCCTAATTGGTAGTATAAAATAAACGACTAATTACTATAATTTCGCTTTTTAATTAAATAATTTAATTTAAATTAGATATCGCATTTAACTACGAAATACCAGAAAATTTCAAGCCAACATTCTTCATATGTTTAATTTACAGTAATCATACCGAAGTGGGTTTTGCAAGAGGTTTCACCATCACAAAACCATTTTTCATCAATTTCTAGTGAACTATAAAACTCAATTGACATCTTTAGCGAGAAATTGTATGAAAGTAATCATGATAAATATGATTAATGTGTGTTTTTGTTTCCGTCATTTCATTAGTCATTTTCAAATGTAATCTAGATTTTATCATTATGTGTAAAAACGGATTAATTATATTCTAAAGTGAAAGTAGTTTCCTTCTTCCGATCATCTATGTAAATGGAGTTATGTACTAGGTAATATAGCGTGCTTCTTGACTTATTTTATTACTAAGCTGAATTGTCTCTTGTTAAGAATATTTACGGGTGAATTTGTAAAAGTATTATATATGTTAATCGAAGAAACTCTGTGAAAACATGAAAACAAAATATTTCATATGGATATATAACCTACTTACACATACTAATGTTGGTTTATAATAATAAGGAATACTTACCAGATATAATTTTGGAAACATTCAAGATCTCTCTCTCTCATATATTCTCAAATATTCTGTGAGTTAAAAAATATATTTTGCATACAACGGGATAAAATGCTCTTCATCACTACTATAGTATTAAGACATTTTACGTTCTATATGTTGTTATAACAATTATCTTCAAATAAAAAATGCACTAATAAAGCGCTTGTCAAAATATGATATAATACCAGGTGAGGTACGATAATCCTATATCGATTGGCCTTATTAAATTTATAAGTATAGTTCCTTGCGTTAGTTGTGGTTAATTTCTTTTAGAATAGTATTTTATGACAGGTTTGCATACATTTTGAAAAAAGATCATGTCAAAATTTAGTACCAATTACACAAAACTATTGCACCCGTATAATAAAATCTATACCTACAGTGGTAGCAACTGTAACAACTATCTTCCCAATAATCAATACTGGCTAGATGAAATCAAGCATGCAGCTGAGCAATGGAGGCCGTAAAAATTCATTTCTGTCTCGGATCACGCAATATGCAACTTCTTGATTTTCCTCAAAGTGCGATAGCGACGTCAATAACCATTTACAACCCACCTGACGCCATATCCGTGGAAAAATCATCCGGCAAGTAATATAAGCTAAGGGACATATTACACGGAAATTATTAGTTTTTCTCCACCACGGGAACCTGACCTGAGTTAACATATAATGTTAAGGAAATATGCGTTAAACCATGCGTCGCGTGTCGATTAGTGATTCAATGTTTACTTATAGCATTATTAATATTTTTTTCATAGAATCGGCTATAAAGTAAATTAAATCTATAAAAAATATGTAGCACGAATCATACATTTTTTTAAATATTATATAAAGAAATGTAATAATATTTTTTTAAGAAATGATTACATTTCTTTCTTTTCAAACTTTTGCCTAATAAAATGAACTTAGATGTATTATGTATTTGGATAATAATAGAATCATTTGTTCGAGCGGTAGGTATGCGTGACACACAAAAATATAGCAACAATTATAGTACGACTAGCCAGGTAGACCACATGTAATGATGAAATCACTGCACAAAAAACAAGTGACTCGTTCGATGTTTTTGTTTCATGCTGATCTTATTTTAAAAATTCGTTCACCTTAATAAAAACGTATAGAACATCCTTTGGCTTCTCTTGGAATGCTTTTGTAATCCTAACCTGTTATCCTTCACTAACCTGTTATGATTCACTCGCCTGGACTTTTTAGTCGACCATTGAGGGTTTAATAACATGTGTAGTGTGCCTTTAGTAATAATACCTTACGATGTTTTTTTATACCATAAAAATCTGTTTTCGGACGTACGTAAGTGTGATTATATTTTTCCTTGTTCCATTCAAAAAACGCGCTATGGACACAGAGACAAACAATCTATAACCTCATATACTGGTTTAAGATTTCTTTTAACAAATCATTTTTTACATACCATGGGTTTTTGTGCCTTCGAAACCTACATTTATTTGCAACCCTGCTTTGAAATAATAAAACAGGTATTACAACATTAGATACACCTAAACATGTTTTTATTATATATATGTTTAAATATTCCTCATCTATATAACCTCACGTCACATACATGTTTCTGGGCCGATATATACAAGGTTTAAGACTGTTTGACCTACATTTGATAAGCTCTAGAATCAATACGATAACGAAATTCGCAATTTACAATGCGTAATACATCCATCCATCCAACGCGGTCTTAGTTCAACATGGTTCAATGTACCTTCAAGGGAACTAGGAAGTTAATGCAGATAAAAAACTTGAACCTCCAACAGTCATCTGTATATATGTTTATAAATAATCGCTAACATTGGCTCACATAACAAGCTTATTTTAACAAAAACTAGTCGTATAAATTCAAGGCTCCGGAGCTCAGCTCAAAGTTTTTATGTAAATGTTTAATTAAGATGTGTACACTGTACATATTTTCTATTACCTTCTCTGTAGGATCATTTTGATAACTTCCTATTTCTTCTTCCTTCCACTACCACACACGGCGTCGATTACGTTATCATGACTTCCAGTCTTATTAAGTATGAGAGGTCGACTAATATATGACGTCAAATGGATAACTCATAGAAGTTAAAATAACCTATACTAAGGCGGAAATAACGTTGACGACATAGGTTATGTGGTGTCATGGTGGTTCGGTGGTAGGTGTGTCGGAGGCTATGTCGAAAGAGACTGTGCAACTTATTGTGAAAGACTCTGTGGGGGCGAACTGCGAGGCGCCAGGGCCATACCAATATTATTCTGTATTGTACAAATCTTTGCTAAATATTATACTCTTGAATACCATATTCAAATTCAGTAATCTTGTCTCTGTCCGATTTAAACTAGGTTATGTGGTCAATCAATGATCAGAAACAATTATATATATTTAACTGGGTTAGTATTATCTAATATGGGAATTATTATATTATACGGTATTGCAACCGACCATGAAGCGTATATTAATATCAAAGTCCAAACCTGCAGACATCTAAAACTAATTTAACTTAGATATCACAAAATAAACTCAGACCGGCACAAACCAGGTCAGTGTTGAATAAATTATGTATAGAAATCGCTATTAAACATAACCTACACTTTGAACTCGTTCGATGTGACTGGGGCATGTCCACAACTAATTCTTCGAAGCAGTGACTAACAACTTTATTGAAAATACACGTAACACCATATTGCTCACAATATTTGGCATAAGACTTAATACGATTACATGATAAATGCTGGCATGCTTTAATAAGCTATTTATATTCATATCTATGTATCAAATTCAAGAAAATATTATGCCGTAAGCGATAAGATAGACCGTTCTATTTGCCTTTACTGTTATCATTGGTATCAAATGAGGAAATATAATTATATTTTGCTAAATGGCCTTTTGGGATTATTAGATACGTAGGAGGACTACGTAAGACGATATTTTATCAGAGCAAATGTTTTACGATAATTTTCGGCGAAACAACAAGATACTTACGCCGCCCGGACGCGAGGGCGTTACTCTTTCCTGGCCGATGCACTCATTTGGTGATCCGACATCTTAAGTGTTTACGCCGAAGTATCAATTGACCTTGTCAAAATCTTCGAGATTCCAGATCACCGTTCCTACCAATTATTCAATTACCATGTATTTCGCACAATTACCGAGTTGCATGCCGTCGAATTATCAGCTGAATTAGAACTAATAAAGTGTATCGCTGTGTGCGTTACTAACGATTTGTACTTAGATATCTGATAAGTAAATGGTGCTGTTTCGTTAGTTGCTTGAAATAATTAGGTGTGCTCATCAAGTCGAGATTTCGTCATTAGTTTACGTAAGCTTTATGTAACTCGCTTCTGAGTGCACGGTCGCTCGCTGACTGTCCATTTTGAATAAAATGGTTAAGAGTAACCTTTGTTATGCTTAGTGTAACTGAGTCGTGTGACGAAGCGCCTTGAAATATAATATGAGGATGAACACACGCTTGAGCCGTCCTACTTAGAAGCCAAGGTATTCTGGCTGAGTCAGCTGAGAAAAAATAAATTCTATATTCACATCCTTTATGCTTAGTCATAATTACCGGCAACATCGACTCATTATCGAGATTGTAAAGATGTTATCAGAACTCATCTGTTTATCATGTGATGTTTTCTTCAGAAAACAGTCTATACTTTTATAAATAATGACCAAAGTTTACACGCAACATGGATCATAATATTCATGAACTTACTTTTAACTTTAAACCCCAAAAGTAAACAAAATATTAATTTCATAAAGAAAAACAGACACATTAAAAGCCACACCTATAAATATCATAGATAAGCCTTTCATGAACCCCAATCACCCCGTAATATACACGCTCGCAACACTCGCCCATTATGTAGCTAATAGAAATCCAGCTGAGTGAAAGTGTCTGTCATATGACGGCTATAGAGAACAGCTGTATGAGTTGTGCATTAATCATAATGCGATCGACATATTCATAATATTTATGTTTACATTTTTTCCCAGATATCATGCAACAACTTATCAGCTGCTCAAAATGTGTAAGATAGAGAAAGAAAACAATTTTATAAAAAAAATATTACGTTTATTGCGATGGAGCAATTCGAAGGCACATACCTTGGTACGCGCGCTCCGTCAACGTAATATACGTCTATATTCATTGAGAATCATGCATAAAACTTTGCAGCATTTGTTTACAAACAAACTTGTCAATTATCATTTAAGAGTTAGGCGGCACAAATAAGGGGGTCGTAGGGTTGCAGAATTGGAAGGGGATTCGTAAGAAGGACTTGCTGTGCGCGTTCCTCGTGCACCTTCAGGAGAACCAGGTCCATGGCTGCGCGAGCGTCTTCAAGGGGCGAGTGGCCGGAGCTACTTCGTTGCACGCTACGGCCAAGCAACTCTTGCGATAGAGCCCGTAGAGATCGACGTAGCGGAAAGCCTCGGGAGTGAGGATATAATGCACAAGTATCCACAACTGCACCGTGCAATAACTTTAAAGCTCTTAGGTCGTTGTCTAAGGCGTGCCCGATCAATATTGTATCGTTTCCGATGAATCCAAGTATATCGTTTTGAACATCTCTAAGCGTCTTAGTCGCGCGCGCCAAGTCGCGCGGCCTGATGCCTGAGAAGCGTGTGTTGTGGTCGACCACCGGGAAGCTGGGTTTTACTAGCGACCTGTACACAAGTCGACCGTCTGCTGCTATCACGGCAATACTGGCCAACTCGAGACCAGCCGTTGTGTAGCACATCTCTGTATCTATCGCATAAATACCTCCTCTTGGTGATCGAGCACGCACATATCCTTCAAGTGGTCCATTCATGCCAGGCTTAGTGCCGCTCCATACGTGAAAGCGTGCCGCACTGCATCCTCTCGAACCGAAAGGCGCATCGCAGCACGTGTGGCGAGAATCACTGCTAATACGTCCCCAATGATACACACAATTGTCTTCAAAAACATATTCGCCGTCACGAGTTACTCTAAACATTTTATCACAACGCACACATAAATGTTCCACTGCATCCGCTTCTTCATCACTTTCGGAGCGGGGGGTCGATCCCCACGACCCCCTGCCACTGTCACTTTGGGATCCACCGGGGACGAATTCCGGCGCGTTAACGTCAAACGATGTAAACTGTGGAGGTCGAGGTCGCGGCGGCGGGTTAATATACACCACGGCCTTGGACGAGTTGGGCTCTATCTCCAAGGGGTAGCCCAGGGCCCACATCCGCTTGGGGGATAGCAGATGTGGGCGTAGGGCCTCGGCTAGTTCTTCGGCGGAGATCCTCTGCGGCGTCGACGTCGCCGGCGCGGGCGGGGAGCGGCGTCTATCGCGGGGCTTGCGCCGGCGTGCTGCAGCGCCGGCAGGGTCCACCGCAACGTTGGGCTCTTGATAAAACCAATCGTGCCAATGAGTACAGAAATGCATCTTTCTTGCTGGGCTTGTATACACATAGAGAGAGCGAGCGAGCGCGGAGCTGGAGACGATAAGTACGTGCAATCGCGCGCGCGGGCGCTTTACTAATGACGAGGTGGCGGGGCGGCCCACGCTTTATACGTCACGTAGGTAGCGCGTTGGTTAACGGGACCCGCCGATCGACCAGCCTATTCTCATTTTTCTAAACAATAATAAACTACTTTCTGTAGAAATACGAGTTGAGACAATTAACCCTCTTGTTAGCCTTTATGTTTTTATATACATTGTAGCAACAAGATGAATTTTCCGCAATTAACTAAGCATTTTATGCAGTTTGTAAGAGAGTTTATAAGGTACTGAGCAAAAAACCATATTCGAATTGATTAAATATACGCCTTGAGCTAGAACTACAGCCTTGAAAACTAATTTTATCATGTAATTCCGAGAATGAGGGAAAAATTAGCTAAATAGTTTTAAAGTATTAATAATAACAAAAAATCTATTTAAAATGTCTTAGAAGAATAATTACCAAGCATTAAGCTAAAAGTAGGTTCAATCAGGTAAACGACGTTTTATGGTCTCATTAGTTAATAGCTCATTAATAAATTAACTAAACAAGGTTATCGATATTGTAAGTCTAACTGCGTAGAATATATATAGTGTCAAAATACACGCGTGTTATTCTAATGTAGTTTTGTTTACATGATAGAGTTCATGCGATTGTCGGGAAAGGACGGGCATTGCTCTTACTACTATAAATATAATTTATACGTAGTATACACATCGTTCAATATTAGACTAAAAAGTTCATCCGGCAAAATAGTTAGAGATAAGGCAAAAAACCACGAAAAGCGAATTTCTCTCATACGTAATCGTTACGAAATCGTAATAACTTAATCCTTTCCGTGTTATATAGAGAACGACTTTATATGATTGTTATTAATCAAAAAAGCTTAACGTCCAGAAATTCGTAAATAATTTGTTAATGCATAACAGCGCAAAATGTTGCATCAACAAAGGATCTCCAACGCGAGGTCCAAGTCACGTTCGCGCAGATCAACACGTTTGTTAAATACGTCATAAGCATACACGAAATTGGGAGAGATATTATGAAATGTATGAAAACAACTAACTCAACGCTTTCGACCTAATTTAACACATTGTACGTGTCCTACTTCACCCATAACTAGCTACTACACATCGTTGATAGAGTCCAGGCTCATTTCGAGCGAATTTTCATGTGTTTAACATAATGTATATGTATTAAAAATTCATTATTGTAGCGCTTGCAGCAACATTGTAGACGTTTACATAGGTCCAATTTTTATTATGAATAAGTAAACAATATCGTCTAAATACATAAAAATTGTAAACCCGTTTAAAGGAACGAAGGCTAGCGAACTTACGTGAACCCGATTCGGAAAGTTCATCGAACGGCTGCCAAGGTTTTCGGTACATTAATCTAAAGCTGTATTTTACGATCGTTTAACGTGACATCTACTAAAATCTATACGAAATATCAAATGCTTTGCTTAATGGTTCATTGTACATTTTCAGTGTCCTTTTTTAATAAGATTTATTGATTTACGCACATCCCTGGATATTTAAGACCTACAATAATAAATTCAAGGAAAGTAATTATACTAAACCTAATATTAATTGTAGTTACATGTTATTAGTGTTTCTGAGAATAGAGAACGTTAGTGTATTTATTAACAAATGAAGACACCTAGGTAAACTCCAACTATTTGTCTAACAACTCTAATATGTAATATAAGAGACGAAACAGTACTGAACGACACTATATAGTACAAATTAACAACTTGAACAGAAACGACTAACATCTTCAACGACCCATCACTTGCGTACTACGCATGTGTGCTTATACAAACATGTGGGCGCTGGTCGCTGACTCCGATAACCTTCGAAACGGTGTCAGAGCATCAACGGTATCGAATGATCATTCCTACAAACACTATTAGAAATACCTATCTAGGACGCGCGTTTTTATGCCATGTCTCGTAGAATTGTCTATGATATGATTATATTTATAGCAACCAACAGATACATACAAAAATATTAAATTTCGACAGCGCAGATAATCTTTGTTTAAATCAATACCATAAAACGTAGAAATATCTGTCCTATATCGTACTAACGCCACGGGTAAGTCCATCAGGTTAATTCATCACAAATGTGTAAGCTAGCAATCTTACATGTTGTAATTGCAAAGTACTTAATGCTAAACATTTATATCCGTAAAAAGGATATTTAAATTTTCCAAAGTTAAGACATTTCTTTGTATTATTGAAATCTAAAATCCCTGCACTAAGTATTCAATTGTTATACAAATAGATTATGAAAGCCGATTTAATATTTACAACCGCTTTACCTGCTCTCTTATATATTCAACAAAGACTTACTAAACAATTGATAAGATAATAACCATTTCTAAACCATTGTATAAGCCTTTTACTACCGCAATAAAGAATCTTTAAGAAAATGACCACGTTATGAAACCTAAAATAACACGTGTGGTTTCCATTACAGTACCCGACACTTAAAATATATATGTATCAGCTAATAAACATCTTGAATAATAACATTATTTTTCAATATTATGTATTTGTTATTGTCACGTATTATAAACGTGTGGTCTTTTTACAATACAGTATCTCGTGTTATTTCATTCATAGGTGACGTATTTCTTTGTCTGTATATTGTATGTTTTTAGTTACCTTAACATTGCGGTTAGTAGGCCACGGTTAAAGAACCTTACCGGAACTAAAAACATATCCTAACGAATGCTAAAGTTAGATTATAATGCATGAGCGATCTCAAAAGATTTGTCGAAAGTAATTTCATCATAATTGCATTTAATCACTAGCCAATTTGATGTCAAAAATATAATATTATAATACATTAAATTCATCCCAATACGAAAAGTTCATTCGACTCAATACTTTGATCAGATCTTATAATCAAAATGGATTATATCCGTTTTTAAGGTATAGCTTCAAAAATGTATTGCATTCAACATAAGGTATATGCTTAGCGCAGGCTCGATTCTTACCCTTTGTGTCAAAATGAAACATGCTATTATTAATAGATCTATAATCATAATAGAACATTATGATTATAGATCTATTAATAATAGCAACTTCAATTGAAGTGAATTGTATTAGTGCTATACTATTCTCGATCTCGGAACCCAAATACGTGTTTTGTATTACACGTATTTTGAATTTCCAGATTTAAAAACGTCAGTTTGTATCAGTGGGTTAATTGCATTTCCTATTCCGAAGGCAGACATGCAACTAGATTATATTAAAAATAAATATATAAAAATTAATAAATAACAATGCTATATGAAATAAAACGAAAATATTTATTTTAGTATTCATAACTGAACTTCCTTTAATACATTGCCATTCGGTAGACGACCTGAAAGACTGATTTCGCGATTGATATTTTTTTATAGGGTCTCCTCAACTACAGAGTTGAACATGACCAACGTCTATTTTTTTTGCAAACAAAATCAATCGGAACATATAAAGATGATATTTATTGCTCCCATAATAAGTTAAAGAGAACATTTTGCTCTTACGTTCATTTTTTATAGATCAGGGCAAAGGGGCAGGAGGCTCACCTAATGATAAGTGATGGACACTCTCAATGCCCGAGGTCTTGCCATTCCGGCTTTTTAAAGATTTTTTACGGTTAAAGATCCCTAAGCAGAATTGTTTCGGAAACACTTTAATGGCCATCCATGGTTCCACATTGTGGTGGTAAGTGTCAATGACTGTCTTAAACACTCAGTTGGGGAACGACGGACGTCGATGTGATACGATGTCAGATGATAAAACTCAACTGCAGATTTTAATCCGAACAAGTCTTGGGAATACTCTCTATGGTAAATGCGGTAGAAGATGCAAAGGGACTCGAAATCTCTACGCATAGCCAAGTGATCAATCCGCTCAGAAAGGGACCAAAGCTCGTCGAAGATTCGAAAGTGCTCATCGTTGAATATGATCAAGTGGAAGGAGCTGACATTATTTGTATTGAATAAAAACACAAATCTTCTTCGTAGATAGATTAACTCAAAATATGCCATATCGAAGAAGCGAACCGGCATTGGGTCATTATTGTAATGAGATGACGTTTATGGTGAAAGTAGCTTGGCCAATTTCGACGTCAAGTGGGTCAAGGAAGTCGAACGGCAAATAATTTTTACCCATTAAGTCACGTAATTCGTTTTCAAGCGTATCTTAGTCGGTCACGCACTAATTTTTAAATTTCGAACCCTAAGTTGGAGCCTGGAGAAAAATTAATTTCAGCTACTCTACTGTTCCGGTTAAACTTAATTGCATTTTATGGTATTTACTTATTGAAAAGGATAAACTGAGATTTTTCTCTGGTCTGGGGGCAAACAAGCAGTCGGCACTTAGAAAGAAGTTTTTACCGCCGCCCATAAATACCTACCCGCAACGCCGAGATACGAACGGGTGTATTGCCGGCCTTAAAGGAAATGGTACGCTCTTTATTGCAGTCTCAAAAGGGTTTTCTATAAGACACCGCATATCGTACGTGGTATACGTTTGTAACCAGATCTAAATGGACATTTTACAAAATTTAAATTCCCAATAACAAGGATCAACCGAATTCCATAGTATAGTTCAAATCTGTATTTTGATCTACTTGTTTGATCACAATTGTACCCTTCGGCGCTGTACTGTGAAAAACGATTAAACCCTATTAAAACTCAAAATTCTAATCCACATTTCTTGACTAGATGTTGGCATCAATACGTAACGGTAGTGGACTGTCATGTTCAAACGTGTTTACTTAACCGGAAAAGTAACGTTGGACGATGCCCAATAGTACCGCCTTCTCACGCACGAGTATACACGAGACACGTTTACTTATGCGCTCACATTGAAGCCAAGTTAAAGTAAACAAAAACGACAGCTATGTTTGGATTTTTAGTGGATACAGGAAAAAAAGTGTGTGTGCTTATGTACATGCGTTAGAAGTTATACTACATTAACAAGACGACAGACATTACGTTTGTAGCAGAAACATCACTAACAATAGACTAAACTAAAACATGGACTATATCTAACTGAAGTTAGCTAGAAGTTAGGGTGTCGGTTCTTTATGACGGTGCGCGCGCGCATTGTAAAAATTTACTAACATCGTTTTTCCCTAACGCACCCAAAGTATAACTTCAAAAAAATTACGTTTTTGTTTAGACTGAAGCAATTCCTGAAAAGCACTCGAACCGACGAGTTTGTAAATAAGTGTAATTATATTAAAATGTGAAGAATATTTAAAGCCCAATTAGATGATTTCGTTTTGTCTAAAAGATTGAAAGATTTTAATGCTTTATATATTTTTAATCAGTGGTCAATAAATTTCGTAGGTAAAATTAAATAATTAAATATTATTAGGGGCGACTGAGTACGGCCATTATAAATAATTTTAGGTAAGGACTATATACGACAATACTAAAATGATACATATAAACTCCATTGGTTAATGTCTTTGTTTCTCTGTTCACTTAATCGCAGTTTTCTTTCAAAATATTTTCAACACTTCTTTTGTGATTTACTTTGTTCTGAATATGATTTCTTATCGTTTATACAAATATTTCATTACCCTCAATTGTGTCACACAATGGAATTTGCATTGAAGTCAATAGTGATTCACCGATTCCACGCTACCGTTGACTCATTTACCGGCAATCCCAATCCGTGGCTTGGAAGACGTCAACACCAGGGTCACCAGTTTCTAAATAGAGGCCGCTATTGTCAATACCTGTCTTGACACTATCTTTGATCTAATTCGCTATCTAATCTGCTAATTCATATTTTCATAATCACTCAATTACCAACATTGTCAAAGTCGAGCTTGATCTTGAGTCGAAAAAGCTTGATATTGACAATTAAAAAAAAAACAAAACGTAGAAATTTCTGCATTTATGTAATGGTGATGGAGACCTTACCATCATATAAATATGTGGTGCTACAGCTCTCAACGCGGGGAAGCTATGACACGAACAAAAGACCATCAACATTTATCGTAAACACGTTATCATAACTAGACGCTTGGTCTATTTTCATCGTACAGTGTTCCCATATGCCCATTGCCCGCTTATCTATAAAGTACTACGCAGTACGCCATATCTGCTTTGAAAACTTTGACACGTTTATTTACGACACGTGATATAAACAAATGAAACGTGCAGTGTCGTCTCGACTGTAATTATTGTACGATTGCATGTTTGTTTAAAATCTACTATAATTTAATTAGGATTGTTAGTTGGATTTATTCATCACTTAACATTTTCTAGGAGTACCATAATGTAAAGTTGTTTGTTTGCTATTTGTAATAATAAAACATTATAAGAACTAGTCGCTTAAATTAATAGACCATCCATATGTCTACTACCATAAATCGATAAAACAATTATTAAACAATGTTTATATCTGCATATAAAGCTAAATAACCTACTATATACAATAAATTACAAGCTATTTGGATTTACGAAATTAAAAAAGGCTATACGTAACACCAACGTGATCGTTTTTTTTAGATTTTCCAGGAAAAACGTGCCGAAGTTTTCATTTCTAAGAGCTCTTTGTGCGTATAACAAGAAACTCAACTCCAAACCAACTGCAAAGTCAAATATAGCTCCGCTTGTCAATTGTGTCCAGACATTTCGTAAATGAATTTATAAGATTTCCCTACATTTGTATTGTTTCATAGATCAAAAACTATTTAAATTTAGTAATCTATATTTTTGTAGTTAATGTATTAATTTAATTGGATCTTGTTTCTTTGTTTTGTATTCTATTTCCATAGTAAACGAGGAAACAACGCCAATGCAAAGCACAAGCAACGTGTGATTTTCCTTTATTGAAAGAAAGAGAAAATATAAATCTTTAAAATTCATACGAAAACCTATATTCCGAGTACGTCCAGACGCTAATAATAGACAAATAAATATTATTATATCTCGTTGATTTCTCTGGCGTCATCAAACATTAAACATCAAGTATTCAACAAACAAGTTTATTTACTACACAATTCCTCGCGTCATAATGACGACAAAATCTGATATTTCTCTATATTTAGCGGTGATTAAAAATAAAGGTTGATATTGAATTTTACAAGGCATGTCGCGGATTTCCCGAAGAGCTCGGCACATTGCCAGTATTTTGAAGCGTTCACGTGTCGGTAAGGGCATTACCATAATATTGGGAATGTTGCCATAGACAATTTTAAATGAAAATATTACTATTTATTAAAACTAAATGGAAATGTTGGTATATTAAGGAGTCTCTCTAAGGTTATGTCACGAATACATTTTTGTTTTTATGTGCAGTTAAGTGTTCGCACGATCAAAAAAAGCCAAAATCTGAAATGTCTTAGACCGAAGAAGCAAGAAACGAACGAAGCTGATGAATTACTTGCCTGCCTTATATCCTTGCTTTTGCTCACTTCGCCATCACAGGCTACAGGAATCTTTTTCGAGCTTAAATATCTATAAATCTAAACTTATTTTATTTCTAACGCTGTCCTAATTGTATACTTATTTCCTTAACTTCAATACAATCAAATATATATTCCTCAATGAGAAATCGACGTGTAGAAAGTTTACCCTATAATAAATGACACATATAGTTTAATAATTTATATTGTCCCTGCGAATGTATATAAACGAGAGTGAACAGATGCATTTACTTTGAAATTTCTTCGGAAGCATGTTCAAATGAGCTATAATATATAAAACAGTATGAATGTCGGTATTTGTTAATAATCAAATGCCCTTTAAAGTTGAAAACATGTATTAACCAAAGAATTACACAATAAATTAACCAATAGTTGCAATTATTTCATTATTGCGATATTATTGGGATGTAAGGTTTTGCACATTGATTTCACACGTTTTAAATGTATATATTCGTGATAACCTTTAACTCTAAATGGGAAATATATAAGTTATTTGAACGACTTTGAAGCGGCTATGTGCTTACGGAAGTACCTACATGCCGCTATCTAGTTAGATATTTGACGGACTTTTGGCCCGAGATAGCTTACCCGTATAGGGTCCTCTTTTTTGAGGCGTAGTTTTTGTCGAGATTGAGCGAGAGCACCGAGTTTGCTCCTAGCAAAGAGAACTGCGATAACGATGAATTTATTTGGAAGCTCCATTTTCGAAACCGTTCGCCCAGCGACGTGGTTGGTCTTGAGTCTGTCCATGATGACACCTGTCTTAATGGGTGATATAGAAAGCGGTGTCAACGGTATAAAGTGCTAGCTCCACATCGGGAGCTAAAGCTCATGATGGACTCCGGCCTCGATAAGTGTCTTTAAAGAAGCAAAATTCTTACAAAATTTAAAGTAAATTTCATAACGCTTCTCAATTACCTTCCTTTAAAAACAAAATTCTGGGAAAGTCTCAGAGTCATATAAAAAGTATTTTCTAAAGTATCTACAAGAACAAAACAAATTTACCTGGATTTAGACCCGTATATTTCAAAATATAATCCTTCAAAAGGTCCTTCATCCCCGGTAGAACAGACTTCTTAGAACCAAGTCGAAAGGTAATAAAAAAAGTCAATACAAAAGGCAACAGCTGTTTGGGAATCCTGCCTCAGTTAACCATGTTAACGGCTCAATAAATATATTATAATTTCAAGTATATAAATTTATCAGCTAATAATTATTTACCTCAATTTTCTTCTTCATAATATAACTTATGACAGATTATGTCAGTTGAATATATATTTAAAACTTCTTATCACATTATTCTTCATATGTATGGGACGTATTTGAATAACCACCATATCTACGAGTTAAGATAGATTTATCATAGATAACGAACGTAAATTTTCGTCCTCGTGTTTATTTTAAACGTAGTAAGTGTAATAAGTTCTACAAATTTATTTTAAAATGACGTAATACATTAATTAATTCTATGGATATTATATATCCTTCATCACGTTGCACGTTTTATAGACTACACTATTATCAAAGTAACGTGGTGCTTTTTTGACATTACCTACAATGCATCACCCATACAATTTAAGGTTTTATTTCTAAAATAAATGTTAGGTTGGAGATTAGATGAGAAAACGTCGAAACTTTCGTTGCCATATGTCTATACATAAAGTTCGGCGTTGTAGGGAGAAAATCCCACGAGATATAAATACCACGTAACGTGGTATTCTTCGACGAACGAGGTATCTAAGAGAAAACAATACTAGCTAATTGAGATTTTAAGTACATTTATACGCGTAAAATAATTCAGTA
This sequence comes from Pieris brassicae, assembly GCF_905147105.1. NCBI lineage: Eukaryota > Metazoa > Arthropoda > Insecta > Lepidoptera > Pieridae > Pieris > Pieris brassicae. The sequence continues at coordinate 6,743,181 of NC_059669.1, forward strand.
TTTTGCATCTCCAATATTTTCTAATAAACAATTATTGCCAGTAACAAGTCTTGGTCATTCACCTCCGTCCCGTTACAGTTCATTGTAGACTATATGCAAATTGACTGGCGCTAATTTACCGAAAAAATTCAATATCAATTACTATGTTGAATTCGTTACAAATCAAATTCGGTAATGAGTCATTTTACGAACGTGTTTCCATAATTATACAAAGATATTTTTATTCTCGAAATACAAGGTATACAAATAGAATTTGTATCCTAAAATATACTTTATGTGAAAACCGCAACAGTATTGTTCTATAATCGCCGACCATATGCTGTACCGGGCCATGCCTTATATGAAAAATGCAGCGATACTATCTTCATTTGTTATTTAGAAGTCTTAATACTAAATTTAAAAATGTACTACTAAGGAATTATTCATCGTGTATTCGATATTTTCCCATACACTTTCAATTTTCCTCAACAACCTACGACGTATTACCAATTTAAAAGGAAGGAAACTACCAAGTAGCAAGCGTTATTTCGTGGAGGTAAATACTAATTCCTACGACATTTATAAATTCCAAGACAAAATGGCATTTCCACGATTGAGTCATCATTATTTTACATTATATAAAAGAAATATATCTAAGTTATGATTTATTTTAATCACGTAATTGGATTACATATATTATCAATGAATATAACAATTTGTTATTGATATTATTCAACATATGGAATCTAATTCGTATGATAATTCCGTATTGTAAATTGGAACGCTTTCTTAATAATAAAAGATATAGGCATAGGATAAAAGTAATTTACATGTGTTATATACTATATTATAGATATTAAAAAAATAATAAACCAATAAGTAACCATAACTATGGAGGAGTGTAACCATAATATTACATTCAATCAATAAAAGACGACTTATAGGACAATACATAAGGAAACAAAGTCAAATAAATGATTTTGCGCCTCATTTAAATTGCTGATATCTTTAAACCATGAACTTCAAACAGGTATATAATTACTGTCAAGTTCAATGCTTAATAGAAATCCCCATCTTGACGTCAGTAAAATAAACTTTGTATCAAGCAAGTTAAGACTCTAGCCATTGCTTTCCTTAACAAATCGATTGTAATAAAAGATCATTAAATGGGGAACGTCACCTCCAGAGTCAGTTCCTTCCATAAAATAGAAGAGAGTTATTAATCACGAGAAAGTACCTACTTCTACGTAGAATGTGACTCTCATAGTAAATACCAACCAAACCTTCAAAATGCACGATTGTTGTCTAATTATAGACAAAAGGAGCCTTCAACCAATATGGCGAATTCAGTGTTTCAGTGATTATTAGGACCCAAGGCAGTGCAGACTGCTCGCTTTGGTCAAGAGGCTTATAAGCGCGAACTCTGAAGTCGGGCATTCAAATCACGGCACCAATTTATTTTTTCTGGAAAAACACATCATTAGGAAATCGACATGTTTTAGTCTCCATGTACCCAATATGATCAGCTACTTATCTATGAAAAAATTAAAATAAAACCATATAAGGTTGTAACGCCACTGAATATTACTTATTATTATTATTATGGCAGTGTAAATATGAACTGCAAGGATCAAACAGGGTAACATTATATTTAGTCCTGTGAATTTTTATTCCTAAAAACAATTGGCACACCAAAAACTATATTTCTTTATAATATATTATGTCTTATGTAAGCGCCATGTGAAATCGTTAAACACTTGTTTTGCCATAAATGGTTCGTCAGTTACGGAAAAAGATTTGCCCATGGCACGTGTTGGGTAAGTACACGTGAAGGTCAGAAATATTTGCAATAAAATCAAGTTCTTTATTTATTTTTGTTTAAAACACGTGGAAGCTTTACGCGAGTTGCGATTTACAAACCGTCACATATAAACTACAGAATGCAAAATATGCAACTGTCCAAGTTTTTTTATTGTAATAATAATAATAATCAAATCTATGTGAAAGACTTATATTTGACCAAGATTGCGTAACTTGTTTTTATATAAATGTATAAAAACAAGTTATAGTTAAAGTAAAATATTAGATATATATGTTACAGTGACGCTACAACATTCTAGGTCTCAGCCACAGATTTCTGTCCCGTAATCGCTTAATTTCCCTAATAGGCATACTTGCCTCACTTACTAGTGATCAAGCTTTCTGTGCCACAAATGCTGTGGATTTTTCAGTCATACCTTCTTCCTAAATATGTTTTCCAACATCGTACAAGCGAGTGTAAAATGCGACCTTAGAGAAATAAACCTATTGGTGTACAACTGTGATTAATTGAATTATTGCTGAACGCCCGACGACCTCAGGGTTCAAAGGCGCACGGTCAAGCCACTAGGATAAACATTGCTCTTTTTATTTTACATATAATTCATGAACAATCATAAAATTGTAATTCCTATTTCATATTAAATAAATTACATTGGATTATTTATTGCGTGTTATATTATGTTCTCTCATGGTCTTAGCGGACTTTATAATATATTAAAGTCGGAGCTTAAGTCGCAGACTCAACAACTTAAGAAATAGAAATACCAATGAATTTATTTCAAGAAACATTTGTTTTCTTTTAAATAAATATGTTTATAACATGATCACCGTCAATTAATTTTTCTGACTTGCTTTTACTTATTTGTCAAAACGGAATTGAAATGATGCCAAAACTCGGTAAAAGTCATTTAAAATTCAGGAAAAATACAATGGTTACCGTTGGGTACAGTAATCTCGCGCATCGTAAGCACGCAGAACTATATTTAAGTTATATAATTATAAGTTTTAAATATTATTAAGAGTTGTATTTTTATATTGCTTACTTTATCTCTATTATTTAAAGACATAATATGTCAGTTATATAAGCATAATGTTGTATGTGTTACGAGCTAGGGGATCGGATAGAAAAGTGATTGACCCTCTCTTGAAACGGTCAGAAATCATATTTCAGCCTGCTGAAAAGTTCTCTAAGTAGTGCAAAAATCTAGAAACATTGCAGTCGACCCGTCTTCGTAACATATGGATAAATTTATTAGAGATATAGGATATATTTTTCTAGGCCTACTTAAGATCTTAAATAAAATTAACGCGTTAATGCATGTCTTTTCAATAATATAACCGTTTCAAGACTACATAACTATGTGACAAATATACTATATAAATTTATTAGTTTATTGTCACAAAATAAACGAATTCAAAAACATAAAGTTTTTTTTATAAATATCAAGAATCACATTCAAGTCATCTATTTAAATCAATATTACTCTTTCATTACAACAACAAAAAAATTCAAACAATGAAAATTTTAATTAGGGTCAAATTTTTCATATTGTTTCAAGTATGTCGTTCCGGCTAACGGATATAACTGTATAAGCTATTTTAAATTCATTATCTATTGAGGTATCCTAATGAGAACAAATGTTATCTTTATAAATATTATCAACTGATTTTGTTGTTAGCTGTGATAACTAAATAATATTAGCCATTAATATTTAAGTAGGTTTCAATGCTTCATAATATTATTATTCACGTAGATACAAACATAGTAATAATATTTAGTTAGTAAAATGAGTACGAATTAAGTACAAATTAAACAAAAACGAACTTGATGTATTTTGATGATAAATGAAAAAACTTGAGTATGTATCTATGTAGTGTAGACTCAGTTCCCGCACTTAAACCCTCCTTTGGTCACTTCTGCGTTGTCTATTTAAGCCAGCTCACCCCGATCCAGAAGCTCAGAAGTTCCCTGGGAATTTCGCTAGTTAACAGAGCGACCTCACGAGGATTTCAGTTCGTTGGGTGGATGTCTGATTCCTCTGCGCTAAAACAGCCTCTGCACAAGGGACTGTCTGTCGCGCCAAAGACAAAGAGATCTTTATTTAGGAGACATTGGCCCGTAATTGACCCTATCATTATTTTGAGATTAATTACGTAAACCCATTAGGCCATGGTAGGCTGTCATAATTATATTTTTTAAGACGTTTAGGTGAATAATTAAAAACCGTCAAGTCGGGTATCCAAGTGTGCCTTACTGCCCAGTAGCGGTCACTGTCTTTCAACTAATATTTTTTTTAACATTGAGTGGCATAAAATTTTAACGAGTAACATTCCAATCTTAATTGTCACAATAGCCTGAGTGATGGACTGTTTGCAACCAGTGAATTATTGTCAATATTAACCCAAGGTTGTTCAACAATTTAGAAGAATACAATATGCATTTCTCAACATCGTATAATGCATTTCTAAATATATATGTTCAATGTTAAAATAATTCCATTTATTCATTTGTCACTGTTCATTATAAGCCTGTTTTAACGAAATGTGTCATAACAAATTTTGTAGACTAAAAAACCTGCAGGCGGAGTTTCTTAATTCCATTCGTTTTTGGTGACTAATTGAAATATAAGGTAACTTATTTTACATCAAAGTATTGTAAAACAGCATATATTTCCTGATATGTTTATTTCTAACACACATAATTTTAAGGGTGAAAGACGAAAATGCAATTCAAGGAATTAAATTCACAGCTGAATGGTCTGTTGAACCTGCATATTCATTATATTCATAGCAAAACAATTGACAAATGTATACTTATATAAAAAGTCATTTCATGACAATTGTTAAATGATATTAGCTAACGTAGGGTCATTTAAAATATATAGAAAAATATTGTTAATATTGACGTCATCGACATATATAAAAATGAATCCCTATTTCCCTTGATCACGGCATCACGCGTGAACGGCAGGACCGATTTCGCTAATTCTTTTTTTGTTATATTTGTTTCTATCAGGAACGGGTTCTTATGAAAGAAAAAAATAAGAAAAATGCGCAAAAAATGGCGATTGACATAACATTGACAGAACTCGTGCTACAAATATCGTCAAAGAGGATGTAAGAAAAATGAATATCGTTTGGAACAAATATTAAAGAATATAATATTGATAAAATAAATATAAAATAATTACAGTCCCTAATTGTTTGTTGTCATAAACCTTTTAAATCTATGTTTTTCACGTGTCGGAATACCAACAAAACTATTTATATACGCGCCAGAAAAACAAACCAAGATTTTTAGTTAATAATACCAATTCAAAATCAATATGCATAGTTAAGACAGGACAACGTCTGTCGGGTCCGCTAGTCTCATTGATAAAAATGTAATTGAGAGCTGTCGAGAATCGAACGCACTAAACAAGGTCTTGGATAAATTGATTTGTCTTGTATTACAAAAGTCAAATGAGATTTTGTTATCAACTAAAACTATTGGTAAATAAGCCTTTAATACGATCTGAAAATGTTTGATACTCAACATCTAATTCGATGAAAAATTCTAAGTAAGTATAAACAAAAATCCTACAAAAAGCGAAATAATTTCGAATTAATTATAAAATTGATATCCAGCAAATGAACGCGCTCGTCTCTATGAATAAACAAGCCAAAATAAAGTATATAAAATTACCACCACCGACAAGCAAACAAAAAGCATGTGATCTGTCATGTGTATCTTGATGGTCCAGTCGATGACATTTGACACTTACACTTAGCATCTGTCAAAGGGATTCAAGTAAAGAGCGGGCATTGGAAAATCGCTATTCACTAGCAAAATACATTCTAAATGTAAAAAAAAACCGATTTGAACCATGCCCGCTGTACTCCCTATATATATTTTTGGTCTTATAATTCGTTAATGCAAACACTGCAATACATTAATAGTTAATATATAAAGCGACATGCGATTGGACTGAATTTGAGTTGTAGGAATCAAAATCGTAGTCTAATCATATAAATAATTCTAATAGAACGTTTGAACACATCATTATAAACTTTCATCACGACTTTTCAAGAAATATTAGGTGTATATATATGATTATAACATAATTCTGCACTCTTCATACTCAAGGACTATAAATACATAAAATTATTGTACAACAAATAATTTGAACGTTATGTAAAACGTTCAAATTATTTTCCTTTTTGAATCACTTTTAAAACACACGCTAAACTTTCTCAGAAAAATAAACATAAAAGTAAATATTTATGGCTCATATCGAGATTATATTACGGAACATTTCGCAACGTGAAAGTAACGTTACAGCAGAGGTGCGCGGGCGCCGCCCGTTTGTAGAAAGTAAACTTAACGATTCACAAGATCAGCTGATCTTGATACGCATGAGTCGATTGTAATTTTAATAAATGCTTTAACGTATATAACCGTGTTGTTTATGTATATTAGTATGCAGATAATTGTAACGCGTGTAAATTTCTTTAAATATAAGTAAAATAACAATTTTTTTTTTTGTTTTACTTAATAAAAACAAGGAATCTTATACTTTCTTATTAAAAAAATACTAACATAGTTACGTTACTGTTCAATAGTATTAACCTTTTTTTTATTAATCTATAAAAAACTACTATATGTATAACTGTCTATAATAGTGTTACTAGGTCAAGCTAATAATTGCGAGTATTGAAATCCTAAAATTATAAGCATTGTAAACACTCAGTCCAAAAAACCATAAATTAAAATCTATAGAATCATCTAAATATGAATAATTCTAGAACGTCTGTGCATCATCAAGGCTGTATTGTCTTCCGCGTGACGTTGCCACGGCAACAGACCTCGGCCTTTTCCTGTCTGGTAATCCACCACTATAGAATTAACGAAATATTCATTGCAGGTATTTCCTACAGTAATTACACCCGTATTTGAATACCATGACTTCCAATGTATTTAGAATTTAAATTTTTTGATGGAACAATTATTTACGGAAAAGTTTTATATAAATGATATAACCTAAGAGATATGCCTGACCCACAATATATCAACTACTTAACTTAAAAATAACATTTACGTATAAGACATATTTTAAGAACGGTGTAGGTCAGAATTTAAAAGTACATTAATAAAGATACTTCTAACGCCATCTATCCGACGCAGCGGGAACTAACGAACCATAACAACTGAACAACGACGTTCGCTAAATCTTACAAGATGGCAGCACTAACACGATACAGAAGCAAAAACAAAGGTTGCGAAAAATGTTATTACCATTTTAAAACAATTTATAGTAGCAAAATATATCATATAAATAATTATGATAATTATTCTAATTATTGCCATGCTTTAACAACCTGTTTACTTGAATATAATCAGTAATCGTGATACAAATTAGAATTACATAAAGTATATCTAATTAAATTAAATGGTATGATATAGTTATAATAATTTTTATCTCATTTTAAGTTTTCATATTTTAGTTCCAAAAAATATTAATGTGGTTTAATGTGGACACAAAACGCTCTCCACAAGGTTGATTGCGGCTTACAAACACATTGATTACTGTTAATTTATAAAAAAATATTGTAGCTATATTTGAAGTATCATGTGATAATAAATGACTGAATATCTATTTTAAATAGGTTTAAAGTTGAATTCTATAAAATAACTGATGTTAAGTAATAACCGCCCGCTCGCTGTCCACGGGCACTCAATGCCAGAGGGTTCGCGACTGCATTGCCGGCCATTTAAGAATTGGTAAACTTCAAAACTTTTATGGACAGACATGCTTGGTACTAAAAATTTATGGTTTGATTTTCCGGTAAATATTCCTTAAGTCGTTAAACAAAATAATTCTTATGTTTATAATAATTTTAAGGGTATTATTGTTAATATCTCTTAGAACCTACATAGTAATTGCTATTGGTTTCTTATGGTTACAAGTTGCCTAGAAAGCTAAAATTGCATATTAGAGGTAAAATAACGACGTTCAATAAATCGCCACGTCAGTTATTACAAGTGAAAGTGGCCCAACGAAGCTTTCGAAACAGCTTTTTAAACCTAATAAACAATATTCCGCGACTTATCTTAATAAAAAAATGTTTGTTGTCTGTTGAACCTATATAATAGCAAAACCTAACTTATCTTAATAAAAAAAATGTTTAGTAATTTAAGGATTTTATAATCTTCCACGTAAGTCGTATCTTTATAGCTACATAGATTTTCTTTTTGGAATTTAAAATAACATTATTACAAAAAATTTGCACAAACTAAAAACGGAGTTTATTGGTAAAACTGAATCATCATTTCAATAATAAATTCATAATAAAGTCATTGTATGATTACCAGATATCATCGGATCGGGCACACCCAATAATTCAAACAATTTTTTTTACTGAATCATACTCGTAGCGTGAGCGTGAATTGTAATATCAGAATTGCATTTGTTTTCCCATCGCATTGAAATTATTCCTTCTATTTATCCTCAATAACTAATTGATCTATATAAAAAATATTGTGTCCTGCCTAATAGATATTGTGACTGCCTTGTGTTGTGGGGCTAAGCAGCTTTACCTACATTATCATTAACATCGCAAACTTTATCTGCGGATATGTCTTCCGATCTATTTGCCATACGCGTATGACAGATGTGCTCACCGATATGTGCGGAGGGGCCAGCTACTAATACAGCATTAAGGACTATTTATTCTAATGATACGCAAAATTCGCATCAGTAAATATGATATGACCCCGAATATGCGCGAGCCCCCACCTAGGTCCTATACAAAACAATAACACAGCCGTGAATGCGCTGAACTTTTAGAAAGTCGCCGGCAAGCAACTTTCGCGACCGAATTCAAGAGAAAGTAGTCCGGAGCGCCGACCGCATATATTATATCACTTAATCCGCAATTTTAATTATATCATAAGCTTGTTTACCTTAAAAGCTTACCCTTATTTACGCAACACTGTTATGGCTTCGTAGACTTGTAGTTGGTACAACACGTCAAATGTTTAAAATATGCTTGTTAATACGTGTTAACAGCGGACGTCCTTTTTGCTTCTTCGGATTGCTATCCGACACCAAGTTTATTGTATTTGAAGAGAATCATTATTCATTATTTTCTTCCACGTAAACGTTTTTTATGTTCGCATGTACTCGTTGCAGATACGTTGAACATGTAGCAAGCCCTGTTAGAAGCTAAAACCTTAGCCAAATAATTTAATGACTTTGTAAAAAATAAATAAATTATTGTTTGCGATGTCGAGTGTAAAGAAACATTAAATAGTCGTATGCTTCACTGGAGGTATACGGGACTTATACCCGTTACTAAGCGGAAGTCAAGATTCACTTTCGGTTTTTAAATCATTTACGGAAACGTTCGTGCGCACCAAATTAGCGTATGTTAACAATCTATTTGCAAAGTAACAATGGAAGGTCAAAATACGCGTTAAACACGATTTTAATAATCCCATACGATGACATGTCTATCTAATAAAAATTCAAGACGGCTCTCGTATGGCGTTGGCAATACGAAATTAACAGGAAGGCTTAGACTTCCTTCTCCATTTTTTATCTAGTTTTATGTTCCTCCTACATGACGATGTATGATAACAATAAACCACAATGTGTGTGTTCTACATTTAATTTGACTTACTGACGTTTTTTGTTTGTACTATTTTAATTTACATACAGATATGATGGTACACATTTAAGGCAATCATTTTGTACATACATAAACATTTGCGGAAATCTTTCAGGTTTCAATTTAAATTTTTAATGTATTTATATACATGTAAAACTTTGTAGTTTTATGAACATCGTATTTCAAATTGCACAGATGGTTTACAATGCTCTATTTTCTAAATTTGTTTGTACTCGGTTTGTACTAGTTACATCGCGGTATATTATCTCTTCTCTTGCTGCTCTGCTTTTTTAAATATGTAGTCAAAAAGTTGAGATGATTACGAAATTGAGGGACATGGGTGTTATTATATAATTTTTATCCATACCTAATTTATATTTTTAAATTTACATTGATTTTTGTATATTTGCGGACGCTTGACGGACCCATGCTGATATGTCGATACAAAAAGTCCCCGCGTGGACCGCGAAGTCGCGGGCTACTAGATTGCGAGCATTGATTGTTTGTTAGCGCCTGATTCGTAAGTTCTCATGTCATTTTCACAGGTGTATATTCTTTCTTACAATTTCATGATTGGCCTAGATTTAACATATGTGACTATCGAAAGTGAGAATATTGTTTATTCGATAACAATTCGTAAATCCAGTAACTAAAGCTCAATAAAATACAACATTTTCCGACCAAAAAATCCATCAAAGATTTTCTTACGAGACTCTTACGACGAGGTCAATCTAAACTTATATAATTTAATTAACATTAACTACACAGCATATTGTCCTAAAATATCTAATATTATCTGTATACATGGTAGTGTTGACCTTAGTAATAGCAACGTCATCTCTGATATCATAGTATGATGTAGGCTCGTTGCGGTAGCATTGATATAATATAGGCAATTTTATACAAATAGTAGAAATTATAATTTCAAAAACAATTTGTATTGCGTTTGATTTTATTTGTCATTACCGTTATTTAAAGCCTCAATAATTTTAGCGTCGAGACACCAAAATAAATTATATGACTTGTAATATTATAAAATACATTCATTTCATCAAAAACCAAAAAGTGTACATTCATTCTATTACTGAATTTACTTACCTATATATTTAATAGTTGACTGACACACTTTTACATTATATCTACATATTAGTAAATAATGTGATTTAATAAAACAATCATAGGTCCGAATGAAATTGTTTCATAAACATGGCATATTTGTTTTTATAACGAGGGTTTAAATTATATTATGTGAAAGATAATTTGAATAATTGGAAAAAAAGGTAGGAAAATAGGGAGAAAAATGCTGAAGATAGAGAGAGATCCCGATGCAGGAGGCCTATACTCAATAAGAGGTCCTTAGAAATATAAATATTTTGTAAATACAGATGAATGCTTCAAGAAATAAATGAGGCTTAATTAATTACGATTATTCAAAACGTAGAACCTTACATTGCAACAAGACTTTATCTTACTGAGATTCAAGAAACGTGATATCTTCGTGATATCGTTATCAACATGATTACGCTTAGCTTACAAATTACGATTTATGTAATATCTATTCACGCTATGTTATCGAACATGGTTACAAGGAAGTGAAGGAAATGGTTGGGGAGTCCGTAAAGATAAAATATAAATGACGCAATAATCACATATTGTTTGTGATTTTTTTTTGTTATTTTCCAGAAATAAGTTGATAAAAAATACAATATAAAGGATAGAAACATTGACAAATTGAGGTTTTCAAAGACCAAAACTTTAGAATTTTTATTAAGTGCAAAAATAGTATAACAAAAATAATAATATTATAAAATACATGACATTAAAATATTAAAACGTTATGAAAAATAACAATGAAAAAGCGTTAAAAATATATTGCAAACTAATTATATTATTTGGCTTATAGCTCACAAGAAAATGCCTGACTAGTTTTTGTAAAAAAATATATTGACGGTGTATAACCCCGTAATAAACCTTGAGCCACTTAAGCCCAGGTCGAATATTCGAAATGTAAGATTGGATGTTAAACTCGGGTGCTAAAATTTAACATCATCAATCATCACTCAAAAAAACGAAAATCATTCAAGATAGAATCTCAGAAAAAAAAAAATTTCGAACATCACCCATACCACCAATAAGTGGATCCTTCCTTTTGGGGTACAATGATTAAATAGCATTCTGGTTTTTTTTTGCGAGTGTAAATAAAGGAACTACTTGCACATATGCAACAATGTAGTTCATTAGCAAACATGTGATATACTATGTAATTAAATACTGTAACTGTAACATCGAATACTTAATTTCTTTACAATCTTTACATTTGATGTATGGGGACTATATATTTTACTGGAAATATTCAGTAGTGGTAGTAGAAAAATCCTTACATTCAGACATATCTATATAATAGTTAAGACAATTTTGTGATTCAAGACCAGAGGCTTCAATTGATGTGGGATTCAAAAACCTGTATGAACTTTGTCGAAAAGTATATTAAATCAACGTATTTTGAGCATTAAAACTTATAAGTAGCTAGTACACTTTGGGTAGTACGTACTACGTCTAGATGACGTTGGCAGTGTTTAAAGTGGGTTTGTTTATTATTTTCAATTGTTGAGGCAGCTCGCCACACTCTAGAATATATCAATGTTAACTATTAAGATATTATAATTAAACATTGTTATGAGTATACTTTCCAACAATCTTGAAAATTTACGGTCTATTACAGCTTGTTTCCCATGTACCCATTCATAATGTAAAATAAAATATATAATTGAAAACGGTATTTGTATTAAAAGCGCACACTAAAGGACAAAAAAAATTCTTATGAAAATTTAATTAAATACTTTAACAAGGCGTCCTAAATTAAAAGTAAAACTATTTTCATTTTATTATCATTATCCGCCTCAGTTAAATGTTTATTTTAAAAATACATTTATATCTTACTTTTATATAATAAGAAATTAAACATATGAAACAAAGAACAGAACCAATATTATAAATATAATTATCAAAATAAAAAAAATAAAACCGAGAGCTGACTGATCCTTAGAGACATACAGTCGAAAACTGTTATAACGACATCGACTACTCATATTTGGTCGTAACAGCCAATGACGATGTTATTAAAAACCTAATACTTTTACCCCACGGGACCTTTTGTAGTGGGAGTGCCATGCTGTTGCTTTCGGGCTTCAGCCAATCGGGCAGGCACGACCGGGGCAGTACCACTGTCTCACAGAAAACCGGCGTGAAGTGATGCAATAGGTTCATCTTATTGTACTCGCGTTTCGTGCGGTGAGTGAGACTCCCGGAGCCCATCAATTCCCCCCTCCCCCAGAATATGAAGATGCAGTTTAAACAGAGATTACCCCAGGGGGGTACCACACGTTTCCGCTGTGGAGAATCCCCCTCTGAGCGTCCATCATCGGAACAATCAGTATTCGGTGGTGGATGCACAGGCTGCCCTTCGTATTCTGGGGTGGGCAAAAACTGCTCAAAAAACTATAAGTTTCGATCTCGGGGCAAACGGAAGAATTTACCGAAGGCATCCCCTTCCACGCTCTCAGTGGACTTTACCAATGTTAGGGGGCTCAACTCTAATCTTAACGCGGTTCACTTTCACCTCGAAACTGCGAAGCCGGCCTTATTCTTCCTTACTGAGACTCAGATATCCTTCCCGGCTGATACTTCCTACCTCTCCTACCCGGGGTACAAATTGGAACATTCATTTGTGCCGCGGGCGGGAGTTTGCGTGTACGTCAGAGAGGATATCTGTTCTCGTCGCCTCGGGTCGCTTGAAGGAAGGGACCTATCTAGCCTCTGGCTGCGCGTAGACTGCGATGACCATCCGCGATTCTACGCATGCCTGTATAGGTCCCATAGCGGAAATACCGAAACTGAGCGACTCATTGAGCACATCCAAATGGCTACAGATTCCCTGCTCGAAGGGGTTCCTACCGCTGAAATCGTGATACTTGGCGATTTTAACGCTCACCATGCCGATTGGCTCGGTTCGGAAACCACCGATCACGCGGGAAGATCCTTTCACGACTTTGCTTTAGCTTACGACCTGTCACAAATGGTCCCTGCGATTACGCGAATACCAGATGTGGATGGTCATAAACCCTCTTTGTTGGACCTTCTGCTGACCTCACATCCGGAGACCTATCAAGTCTCTGTTGACCCGCCATTGGGTTCATCGGATCATTGTGTGGTCCGGAGTACTGTGCCTACTACGCGCCCTCCTCGGCCCCGTTTTTCGGGTTGTCGTCGTATTTGGCACTATCGGTCAGCAGATTGGGATGGGATGCGGTCTTTCTTTGCGTCCTACCCTTGGGGGCCTATGTGCTTTTCGTCGGAAGCTCCAGATTCCGTCGCTGCCTCTGTCGCCGAAGTGGTTCTGCAGGGCATGGAACTTTTTATTCCATTCTCTGCGGTGCCGATCGGTAGCAGGTCACAGCCCTGGTTTAAGCGTTCTTGCAAGGCGGCATCGCGTCGAAAGCGAGAATGCTTTAATGCATGGGCGGAGGCGGCGATATCTCGTGATGCCAATACCAGCGAACATAAAAAAGCATATAACTCAGCCTCCAGGTCCTTCAAACGGGAAATCGCTAAGGCAAAGTCAGAGCACATCGCTAGATTTGGCGAGAGATTGGCCCAACTCCCTTCTGGGACTCGAGCCTTCTGGTCTCTCGCCAAAGCTGTACAAGGGAATTTTTGTCAGCCATCGATACCACCGCTGCACAGAGAGGATGACTCGCTCGCCCACACTGCGAAGGAGAAGGCCGACCTCTTGGGCTGTCTCTTTGCGTCCAACTCGACTTTGGATGACCGGGGGAGATCACCACCGGCGATTTCGCGGTGTGATAACTCAATGCCGGAAATCACATTCCAGCAACGTGCTGTTCGGAGAGCACTATCTTCCTTGGACATTCATAAGTCGAGCGGGCCGGATGGTATCCCTCCAATTGTGCTGCGTACATGTGCTCCTGAGTTGGCTCCGGTCCTGACGCGCCTTTTCCGGTACCTGTACTCGCTCGGCACTGTCCCGAAGTGCTGGAAGACCGCTTCGATACATCCGATCCCTAAAAAAGGCGATCGCACTGATCCATCCAACTATCGCCCAATCGCAATAACCTCCTTGTTCTCCAAAATAATGGAATCCATTATTAATGGCCAGCTCTTGAGTTATCTAGAGGGCCACCAGCTGATTAGCGATTATCAGTACGGCTTTCGTCGTGGTCGTTCAGCTGGCGACCTTCTAGTATACCTTACTCATAGATGGGCAGAGGCAATTGAGTCCAAGGGGGAGGCACTAGCGGTTAGTTTGGACATAGCGAAAGCCTTCGATCGGGTGTGGCACAAAGCACTGCTCTCGAAGCTACCAGCCTACGGGCTTCCTGAGAAATTATGCGACTGGATCTCCAGCTTTCTAGCCGATCGGAGCATCAAGGTCGTCGTCGACGGAGCATGTTCCGACCTTAAACCCGTGAATGCTGGGGTCCCACAAGGCTGTGTTCTGTCCCCGACCCTGTTTCTTCTGCATATCAATGACATGTTGCAACTTAGCAACATTCATTGCTATGCGGACGACAGCACTGGGGATACTCTTTACACTGGCCGGGCAGGTATTTCTCGGGCAGTTGTCGATGAGTACCGGAACAAACTTGTGTCTGAAGTCGAAACTCTTTTACGTGGAGTCTCGGACTGGGGTAGACTAAACCTATTCCAATTTAACCCCAAGAAGACACAAGTTTGCGCGTTTTCCGCGAAAAAAATACCCTTTGTCGCTACTCCTCTTTTCGAAAACACTCTTCTTGAAGCCACAGCCAGCATCGGAATACTTGGCGTTGACATATCGAACGACGTTCAGTTTCGCGGTCATTTGGAGGGAAAGGCTAAATTAGCCTCCAAAAAGCTTGGTGTGCTCAGCAAGGCGAGACGGTACTTCACTCCGGGCCACCGCCTGCAACTCTATAAAGCGCAAATACGGCCCCACATGGAATACTGTTCTCACCTCTGGGCGGGGGCTCCCCAGTACCAGCTCCTTCCACTTGACCGTATCCAACGAAGAGCGGTTCGAATCGTCGATGACCAATCCCTCTCCGAGCGGCTCGATCCTTTGGCGTTGCGTAGAGATGTGGGGTCACTCTGCATCTTCTACCGCATTTACCATGGAGAGTGTTCAGAGGAGTTGTTCGGATTAATACCTGCAGCTGAGTTTCAGCATCGGACGTCGAGGCAAAATACAAAATTCCACCCGTATCACCTCGACGTCCGACGTTCCACGACTGAGCGTTTCTCAAGGCAATTTTTGCCGCGCACCACCGCTATGTGGAACCAGCTGCCCACTGAAGTATTTCCGAACCAATTCGACTTAGGGTCCTTCAAGAAAAGAGCGTACAAATTCTTAAAAGGCCGGCAACGCACTCGCGAGCCCTCTGGCATTGAGAGTGTCCATGGGCGGCGGTATCACTTAACATCAGGTGAGCCTCCTGCCCGTTTGCCCCCTATTTTAAAAAAAAAAAAAAAAAAAAAAAAAAAAAACCTTTGATTTTGGTCAATATAACTGATATATTGCTCTAAACTATGTCGTCGTAAATGGTTTTGACTATATAATTATTAATAAATACTCTTCGAGGGAGATTAAGCCAAAAATTCTTATAATTAAACTACGATGGGAGTCATAGTGCTAAGTCTTTCAGTTTTCTTATCACCTTTAGCAAACAAGAGAACGCGCTGAAGTTTTGTAAACCTAAAGATAGTCGTTTTGTAAGGGGGTCAGGCGTTCGAGGCTGCAGCCTACGCGTTCTGAAATCAGTTAGCAACGTGTGACCTCTGCTTAACCAGCAACGAAAACAAACTTCAAACCTTCGACCTTAAGCGCAATTCACACTTAATTTAAATGGCCTAGGAACTGTTTTACTGCCTACTAAACTTTTGTGTACAATAATTTAACCCTGTTACACTGTCCATACACCAATAATAAGAGTAGGTACCTATACAGGTATCGAGAATAAAGAAAACAAAACAAGTATCCTCGTAGTACGACCACATACTTATTTGCATTTTATGAATATATTAAACGCAGCATTTTCATACTTCGTAATAATATGTGACATACATTACGGGTATTATTTACCTACTACTTTAACTTGCGACTAGTCCCAGCCCTCAATATCGCATTGTATATCTCCTTGGCAGTATACAGATTTTGTTGGCGGTTAAAAGAATTTGAAAAATATTTTGGAATTTAATTTAAATATTGAAACACTAAATATATGTATCGCACAACAAGAGTTTTGTGTTGCGTTTATAGTGCATGCGTTTACTAGTTACATTTTTTACCTAAAAACCTAGTTAGTGCGTTAGATAACTTCCTATGTTTATATCATATCTAGTTTCATAACTCGCCGTACGCACTCCGGTATCCATTAAATTAGCGAAGGCTCTAACACAATGGGACATTTAAACGTTTTAACTGTTAACATGACATTGTCGTGACGTGATCAAGTATGATTAGAATGGCTTTCCAAAATATTTTACAAAGATTACCACAGTTTGTGTTTTAGGCTATTACTAAACATAATTTCTATTAAAGTTAGTTATTTAGTTAAAACTTTAGTCGGTTAGTTATTTAAACAACATTATAATATATAAAGTAAATTATTTGATTACGTCAAAACTGAAAATAATTATCTGCAAATAAAGGAAGACACATAAGTTTATATTATGTCAGTTTTAAACTACAATAGTTAATGTATTAGACGGAAGCCCCAATCTTTGTTGCCAATGTGACAATGAATGTAGGTGAAACGCGGTCAAAATGAGTCATGACTCCGTCTGTTCGTATATAGACATTGATACCGGTAAAGATAAACAACATTTATGAATAATTTAATTCTACAAAATTCGTACTATCTTTTATTAGCGCTATAATAATCCCCTAAGGGTTTACCAGTTCTTAAAAAGAGATTAGTGAGTGTGTGTGTATTAAGTTAATATATTAACTATTTATTAGTTTCCATTGGCTAGACTACAGTAGAATTAAAGTTAAAAAGAGTTTTGAAAAGTCAACAGTTTCCGTGTATCACATAATGGGTGGCAGAAATTTAAGATTGGATGACGTTTGCTTATTCTGTAAAAGAAAGTTTAGTTGTAACTGCTCCGCCCTTTGCAATCTGCTTTACAAGCGACGTGTTTTGATAGCGCACTAGATGAATTGTTCATAAATCGCCGTCGAGCCGCACGATGCCACCAGTCGTAAAATGTATCTGCTTCTTGGGAAACGCAGCCCTTCACTGAATCAACTCTTCAATAAGGAAGAGATTATAAAGTTTCGTTACCTAAAAAAACCTATAATTGGACAATAACCTCTTTTTACTCAAATTCTATGTAGACAGCAGATAGTGTTGTCTGAACGAAAAACCGTTCATTCTATTCAGGCTTTGAGATTTATTAACGAATTTTTGTTATTCGTAAAAACTGCACCTAAAATTAACAATCAAGGCTTCTTTCATCTGACAATGACAGCATTAATAATAATTAATGATAATTGTCATAATTATGATTACAAAGTCAAAATTAATTATCATTATTTCTATAAATTCTCATTTTAAATCAAAATAGAAAATTATTTTTTGATGCTTCAACAATTATCCTGGTATCGATAAAATGAAGACAAATTAGGGAAGGTATTTATTATGTACTATATAAATTTGTCGCTTTACCTGCTGCAATTTTGTATTTCTTTTTTTTTTAATTTTGACAAACATTCCTCAATATGACTATATACTATTTAACATAATATAGTTCTTTTCCTAGTAGATTTATTACGATAAGCATCATTAAGCTATCGCGTAATATGCTTAAGGACACCCCAAATACATACCCTCTCTTTCACACCATCACACAACACAGCTGAATAAGGTATTACTTAGGTTAATGTATTTAATATGTTTTATTGTTTTTTCCTTTCGTAAATGTTTGAACCTTTTTGTATATATACATCTTTAGCAATACATATCTTTTGTATAACTGTTTCTTGTTATATATAATTTAAGTTAGCTGTAAGATTACGAAATAAATAAAATATAATTTAATCAATTTAAAATCGGCGCAATACTTGTGAAATGGCAATGCGAGTTGCGACCATGAGTGACACGACACGACCATCAAATCATCTTTGTATTATATCGTTCGGATTTCATACAAGGATATTAGCTTATTAAAATTTTTTGTTCCTTATTGACTACAGCACTCATTACTTATTTTATTATGAGGAATGAAGTTTTGCGTCCATGCATAAAAATTGGAGCGCACCAATATTAACATAGGGAAGACCTATTTGGCACACGAAGAACAATTTTCTTTTATAATGTTACGAACATGTGTAACGTTACAAAACTATATTTCATTTAGTATTGTCTTTTGTTAACATGGCTTTTACACGGAAACGGATTGAAGCTATGTATAATTATTATAAACTTATAATTATTTACATAATTTTAAATCTAAACGTCGGAAAAATTTAAAAGTTAAAGTTTAAAAAGTGTTTTCTTAATATATTTAATTTGTTTTTAAGTAAAAGGTTCTACTAGGTATTTTACTTTGACTCACTGCATTATCTTTAATATGAATTTGTTATCTAAGATTTTTATTTGAATGAGATATTAGAACTATTAATTGAACTCGGAAATTATTATGTATTTAGTGGTATTTATTTATTTATGTCAACACTAACACATATGTATTATAAAGGAGGGTAATCTAAAACAATACGCTGGCAAAATACAAGGTCTCAAAAGAAAGTTCATATTTAGTAAGTCGATTTAAAAAAAAGTAAGTCGTGTATCAAAAAAGTGTTTGTTCATTAGTACACATTTTGGGAATTTATTTCTTAAAAAGAATACCGTCTAAACGTAGGCCCTCGCGTTCGTGGCACTCATAAAGACGGCTCGGCAGGTGGACTCCGTTATGGCTACCATTTCGTGAGGGATATTTTCTTTCAATTGGGCCAGAGAAGTCGGCTTATTGGCGTAACTTTAGATTTACGATTATCCCATAATAAAAAAAAACCCATAGGGGGTAAATCGGAGGACTGCGTCGAGACCAATTTATGTCACCTCTCCTGGAGATCAATTTGCCTGAGAAAATTTCACGAACTCGTGGCGGAGACATATTGGACGTGGTGACGTTGCTCCGTCCTACTGGAACCATGTTCTTTTGCTATAGGCAGAAAAATTTTGAAGTTCAGGCACCAAGAGGTCGACTAACATTTTCACATAAAGCTCTGAATGGTAAATGTAAACTTTCTTTTAATTTGAAGTATAAAATTCTGAGATACATTCTATTATCCATATTTATACAAAGACTTAGCGGGCGGCTAACACGTTTTAGGGAGGAAATATCTATTAAACTATTATAGGTCTTAAGTTATGTGTATATGTAAAAATACGGCAATTATTAATATTTATAGAAGTAGTAAGTTGATTAGCAGCACAGGGCAATAGGGTCAGACTGGAGTTTATAATAGTCGTCTATTACGTTTAAATATTTTAGTATAGACAGCGAATATAAGTTGATTACTAAATTTATGTCGTTAACATACAGGGAAACGAAGTAACCCGATATGACGAAATATAGCCCGAATAGAAGCCTTATGTCTATAACTAAACAAACTAATAAACTGCTTGACTGCG
The DNA here is from genome assembly GCF_905147105.1 of Pieris brassicae. Taxonomy (NCBI): domain Eukaryota; kingdom Metazoa; phylum Arthropoda; class Insecta; order Lepidoptera; family Pieridae; genus Pieris; species Pieris brassicae. The sequence continues at coordinate 6,763,328 of NC_059669.1, forward strand.
ATTGCGAATGTAAAATTCGACCCACCTAAGTATATTTCGGTATTATTTATGTATATATATTTATTTATTACAATTTTAAATTAAAAAAAATATAAAGCCATAACGGATTCAACCATATAAACGAAGAGTTACATTATGTTCTACCCAAGGCAATTTACTAATAATTTTTTGGGTGAGGTGTGTCTGGAAATGTGTAATGTGTGAGTGCGTTTTAATGTTATCATAAAAATCCATTCGATTTCCTTACCTTATTCTACTAAGCCTTATAATTAAGAGATCGTGATTAATTTTATCAAATGCAATTCTAAGTTTTACTAGAGATTTTGTTTACAAATCCACTCAATTCTATTAACGTGAGTCGGAATATTTAATATTTTGAGATTAAATCATATAAAATGCTATACGATAATTCTAGCGCGAGTCAGTTTAAATAAACGTTATTTATTACAAATAAACATTCACGAGAAGACAGAGGAACCTCGATGGATTTATGATAAGCATCTGGAGCAACTAATTGGAGTTTCTGACACAACAGCGCTTCTAACAAAATACTTGGTCTAGTAATCTATTGGAAGCAGAAGTCAGCCTTTTGTTGTGACAACTGAAACATGGAAAGTAAGTGACAATGTCATCGCCCACGATTAAGAAGAAGGAAAAAAGCGAGTGGGTAATCATACTTGCCAGCTATGTTTCGGAACCGGGATGAAGACTACGCTACGTCAGCACAGCACAGATGAGGAGTTCCGCAATTAGTATTTCAGCCTATATATAAATATATATATATATTATATATATTTGATGCACAAAATAAACTACTTAAAATATTAAGGAGGTATGACATATATTATGGACATGAGATCACGATGAACGTAATGCAATATGAACTTTAATGGAACGCAGTAAGGTATTATTTATAATCCCGGGAAGGCTAAGATATAGACCGAATGTTTTATTGCTTTTATTTAAAAAATTTGATTTGTTGAAAAATATGGCTTATCACGTTTCTACTGCGAATAATACCATGAATAGATGTTATAAAAATACCTTATCGCCTTTGAAAGCTTCGTTCATGACCATCTCGTGAAACTTCACTTTCGAAATTATAACAATTTAAACTGAAAAGTTAGCACTTAGGGCACAACCGCAACTTTCAATTTACATATCTTGATATTTTTCATGCTTACATTTTTATCCGAAAGAATTTATACAAAGTCAATATTTATTTTATTGCGTGCTACAGGCATTGTTTTATCAACTACAGAGTTCCAAGGAACCTTGCTTTATTTTTTTACCTTAATGTCAATTCTGATGAGTTTTCGTATTGAGATTTTAGTTGAATAAATACTATATCTTAAATGTAACAAGCTTACATACTTATAGCCATCTCATCTCGAAATGTTGTTTCAATAATGATTTAAGAGCACTTTCGTTATAAAAAGGCGTGATATGAATATTATAAATTTATCTTTTTGCACCTGATAGTAAAGACCATTACTCCAACATATATTTAAATGTAAAATATATAATTAGCTATATAACGCGATTTTCTACTTTAAATTCAGTTTAAGATCCCAAGCATCACGAGTCAAAGATAGCTGATGACTCGTAACGATTGACCGTGACTAGGTCGTCCTCGGTGCTACTGGACCGCATCAGATAAGGCCATGATAACATTGGCAGCGATCGCGGAAGCGCTTTTTGTACTAGAGAAAAAATATCGCATTTATTCCTTTGCTACAACTAAATTAATCGCTTTAATAATAAATACGTTACGTATTTTATCCTTGTTGTATGTTTAATTTCACTGTTTTTACCGCATTATAACGACATTATAAATATATATTTAAAATAATTATTCGATTTAGTCCGCGTTGTAGCAATTTCATACATACAAATAATATGTAGATTAAATTTTCTACCGTGAAGTCAATTTTACAAAGCCTTTAAATTATTCGTAATTCTTTCCTTATTTTTTATCGCTATTCGCTACCTTCGTTGGGTCGGTCTAAAAGGTACTTAGTGACAAATATCGATTAACATTATTGCACTTTTTATTATAAAGAAGCCTTGACTAGGGGAAGCTATTTGATTTAAATGTAATTTCTCTATGAATATTTTTCACACAGCGGAAGTTTCGATAGACTTTAATGGCAATATTTTAATATCCACATTGTTGACATAGTAGTTCAATGTCAATCTGAAGAGAGTGAGTTCGAGTGGCGGTAAAACGATACAGTTGGTAAAGGCACAGAAGACTGTTCTCCTAATTAGGGGTTAAAAAACTTCAAACAGCCAACTCTATAACTCTAACATGCAATATGGACAAAATGTATCCTAAAAATATTTGGCCCAAAAGTGTACCTCAAGGTACCTTATAATATGGTTACGTAATCACTATGTACTAATAGACATAAAAGAATTGTCTACTCTAAAACAAACTTCATATATTTCTCTTGCTTTCACCATCAAAACTATCGCAATTGTCATGTGATATTTAAATAAATTCTTGATTTATTCAATGACCGTAACTCGTAAACGAAATTCATATACATAATATTCCAATTCAAAACCAGTTTTAGTAGAAAATATTTGATCGCTATTTTTGTGCATTTGTCCTTCCTCAAATGCCGAATCCTATAACGGTACTGACTTATAAATGTTTTATAATTATACGGTTATTAACCTAAGCTCGAACCGGTAGGCGATGTTAAAGACCCGAATTTGTTTGATTAAAAAATAATAAAAATTTAAGTTAAAACCAATTAAGGAATTAAACATTAGGTTATTAGAATGCAAATCATTGCATAATGCTAAAGATAAATAGATTCATTAGACATAGGTATTTTAATTGTGAAAAGAAAGTCCCCACCAGGCTCGGACAAATCCAGTTCCAAACTAATATCGTACGTGCCAACCTCTAATCTGTCTATTATCGTAATGGCGCCAGTAATAGAATATTTAAAAGCATTTGCAATAATTGAACTTAAATAAAAAATAATAATAAGAAGTTCATACAATGATTGAAAAGAGATGTGCTAATTTGTGATTTTTGGCTTCAGCACTCAAATTCATTCACATATTGAAAGTTCAAACTAAAAATAGAACATGTTTAATATAAATTTAGACATACAGAGATAAAGTCTGATTTTAAATAAGCCATTTACAAAACAACATTTTAATTTAACAATAACTTAAAATAACTGCTAAAAGAGTAATTAATAATTTAATTACCCGTTGAAGTTACTAAAAATAAATATTTAAAACGCAGTAACAGCAATGCGTGTCTAAACCCAGAACACAGTTAAAACACAGAAAACCTACCCACAATTTTTGGCTAGCCTCATACAAAAAGGGATAACTTTCCTATTATTAAAAAGAACAACTAATTATTTAAACTAAAACTATTTCGTCTCTTTCTGTCAAATTATGTTTACGCTGCGATGTAAGAGACACATGACAACGAAAGTTTTACTATTTTAGACTGATGTCTAATGTAAAAGATGACACACATCGCTGGTATTCATTTGAACAAATGATTCGTCTCAGGATCTGTAGACGCTAAGAGGTTAGCGACCGCGCGTTCAGCTTTTGACATTTACGTCACTATTCGATTGCAATCTATTAATAATAATCTATGGCCTTTAGATAACAATTTTAAAAAAACATTATTCAAGCTCAATGTGAGCTTTTGACCTATTTATTTAATTAAATGATTAGTTTTATGTACAAATAAAAGTTTAACAAAGCATCAGACATCGCCGAATTCAAACAACGGTAAACGCTCATTAAAACATGTCTAGTGAATATTGTATCATAATATGATTCATTTAATTAAATGTTACAACTCCGTTCCGTTCAATTCAATTATTTATAGTTCAACAGAAAGCTAAAAAAATATTATTTTAGTCTACGAATCTAATGTTTTCATTAAAACCGTCATCATGTCCGTAATATTTAATTGTCTACGTGATCACTTATATAGCTGGTAATAAGCCTACCGATCGCTTACATTCCGAATTGAAATTATCGAAGCAATAGATCCACACGCGTAGTCTTAATCTTATAATAGTCAACAGACGCATTGTGGGCATAACAGGAGTCGATATGCCTACAAAGAAACGAATTCCCTTCCGCTACTAAATTTTCATAGTAATAACACTTTAAATAACAACTAATGTAAACAAATAATTTCTGCATCATTCGAGTCACTATTTATACTAGAAAAAAACTATGCGGCAGCTGCATTTTTGAAAATATATATTTACAAAATAATACGGCAAATAGATGTTTTTGCTTTCGAAAATAATAAGCCTTTACTTCTAATGAACAACTCTAAGTAATGCTGTAAGTTGTAGTACATTTTCTTTTAATAAACAGGTGGAAGACTGCCGTACATACTGTAAATAACGATTTACTATAATGTACAGAGACGGTATTTAAAAATGAATAATGTATTACCGGTAGCCAATTAATTAATTATGTATTGCCAACACTTGTTATTTTTAAGTTCAATGTCCTGTAAGACGACATTGAAATATCTGTAAGCACCTTCAGACGAAAATGCGCGAACATTTTGAAAACACTTAAGAGAATTAACCTTAACCTTAAGAAACCTTTATTTAATGATTCTGGCGTAAGGAAAAATTTAATTGAACTCAAATTTCTACAATACTAAGTAATTTTTTTTCTCCTATCTATCCGAGTAGTAAAATTCATGAAAACTGAAAGTGTGGTACATATAAAGACACACACTACTTCCGTGTTTATAATACTAAATTAATTATACTTTATAATATAAGTTTCTATTTCAAATTATTTAAATTTAATTTAGGTTTAAATTTTATTAAAGTCTTATATATCCTTCAGATGACTTCAACGGACCTCCAAATTACACATAACAGTAACGAAATTGGACAAAAACCCTCAAGGTCTAGGGGAGATAGTCGACAGTTTCCTCGTTCAAGTAATAGGCATATAAAATCTATTCAATTATGTTTCCTTAGAAACTGACAACAGATTAAAACTCGTAACCAAAATATGCCTGAAAACTGTAAGTAAAATATGAATCGCAATGACTGCGCCCCTTCAAACTGAACAAAAACAAATCAGTTATGAAACAAAGTTAAATCTGAGAATAAGGTCCAATTACGTTAAGAGTTGAAAAGTTGTACAATAGCAGTGGTGCGTAACGGGAAAGTCATTATGTAACCGATTTTATTCCGGATGTTAAATCAACTTTACAACCCTAGCTTAGTGCAAGCGGAACGCGTGTTAATCACTGTTAACTATACAGCCTTATTATATATTAAAAGATCATACAACGTAAGAAATCATTAGATGCACTATATCAAGTTAATCAACCGTCACCATACTACACACATTTGGCATTTTACGTAAAATCTAAAGTATCGCGTATTTTTCACAACAAGATTTTTTTTGATAAACTGAATATCAACATATTAAGGATTGACAAATTAAATAATTTAAATAGTGAATACTATTATTTCCTTTACATTTCAGATGCACACCAAGAATGTGTAGCGTAATAAAAATTTGATGCTTACCATCACAGGTTGCAGCCATAAACTTCCCATTCGCAGAGAAATCCACCATAAGAACGTTTCCCGGATGTCCCTTGAGATTTTTAAGAAGCCAAGGGTGAGAAAATTCTGTTTTCTGTTTCCATGTTCCGCGCTTCTTGCTCTTTCCGGTCGGACGGCTTTCGGTTACAGTATTTTCGGACGTTGGTGCAATTGGTTCCACTGTAAAATTACATAAGAAATTAAAATGAATACAGTTCAATATGCTGAACAGAACAAAACATTTTGGTTAATATTTAACACTGTTATTGTGACAATTTCCTTGAATGAATGTTGATATTAAAATTAGTCCAATAAACTTTATATTTTTCTAAAATATGTACAGATATCGATCAGCTATGGAAACCGACTTGTAAAAAAATTCATCTGAGATTATGGGAATTAATTCTATATCTTTAAATAATAATATTTTATATAGCTCCGAATAATAATCATTATAATTTAAATATATAAAAATAAGAAACTTTAAAGAAGTTAAAGTCATATAGTCGATACTTAATTACTAAAAAAAAAATATCAATTAAATTATTTTATAATGTTTGATATAGCCGACGAAAGAATTTTACTACAATACTATCATAATAAGAATGTGATTAAAAATTCGTACAAATATTTAAAACCATAAAATATGATAAGAAAGATAAAAATTACATAAAGACGTAAATGAACGTATTTGTAATAAGTAATACGTAATATTAGGTAAACACTTAAGAGCTTTAAAAATAGTTCGAATTGAAAACAAACTATTTCGTGGCTAATCGCTCATATACGGAATCGATTTTTAACACGTGTGAAAAACTAACAAAGCATCTCATTCATTTTGCTTTTGTAGACTTGGGCAATGACCAATCATAAATAAAGTGAGAATATAATGACATTTTTTATGTTTGTTTAGCTTTAACTTGACTTTATTCTTTTTAGACTTTTTTTATAAGTTATTTTACTTTGCTATCTACATAGAAAAGTTTGTACTTTTTCCTGTCCTCAAACTCCTCCAATGTATAACAAGCCATTCAATAAAATAATTTGTCATTAATGACTCAAGGCAATTCATAGGAAATAACTGAATAAGCCTCATAATCTTAAAATAGTTTAACAAATATTTTCTTATGTTAGGTCTGTAGTTTATATATTTAACCCTCATGTATGCAAAAAAATTATAGCTTATTCAGTAAATGCCTTTTTGTGTGGTAGTCTATTACTACCACCCAAAAGGAAATAATATCAATTTATACAATTACTAATTTATCATGTTAAATAATAATATATTACATTCATAATAATTACAAAGTGTGTTATCTACCATATTAATATTTTAGGATTTTGATTTAAATTTCTAAACATCATAACAATATAGTATGATAAGGCAGAGGCCAATTTAAATACATATAAAACATGGCATAACAAACTGGTTGAGAAGGTCATGGTACACTAGTAAACAAGAGTTTTACTTATGTTAAAATTATACTTCTCCACATGGTGAAAAACAAATTCAGTATTATTACTTCACTAAGAAATGTACTAACCTTATGATTATTTTCTGAACCATCAACAGTCATATTTTAAATACTACTGAAATAGGATGAAGTTTGATGCATAAAAGCTTAAATAGATATATATTTTACAAATTATTATAAAAAAAATAGATTTTTCCTCTCATGTATATCATTCAATCATTGACCCATTATAAGCACATGGTTATATGATCATAACCATGTGAATAATAGTGTGAACATCCAAAAAGCATTTATTTTATGTAAGGTTACGCTAATAACAAGTAGAGTAACTATTTAAATAGAAATGGAAGTATGATACACAAAGTATGTTCTACATTAAAATGGCTATCATTGCTAACTAAGATTCAAGAGACACAGTAATGAAAAGATTAATTCAACTTTAGTCTTTGTTACGGTACAAGATTATTAGGATGACGGTACGACCTTCTTTTAAAGGAAAAAACAGTTAACTTTAGCGAAAAAAGCAATATGTATGCCAGTGCTTTTGCGCGGCAAACCACGTGTAAATGGGTTTTTGTTGTAATGCAGCAAAGAGCTTTCTCTTTACATGTGACAAAAATATTAATTTTAGTCATCCTACAATTGATTATAAATATTAATAAAAAAACCTACCCATATCCATCGAAGTTTCTTCTTCTGTTTTTGATTTCTTGTTGCCAAAAATGTTCTTGTATATGAATTGTATGATAATGCATGATAGAACTGTAGCTAATATAACCAAAACTATATTCATATTTAAACCGCTGTCGATTTCGCCCATTTTCACTTAGAATTATTTTAATTTCTCCGCTTAGATTATTAGTCAATATAGGAACAATCACGCGGTTTCAGACTCAAAGGAAAACTGCCAAAACACCGCAAGTCACAGATCCACAGATCACAAGTGCGAAATGAGTGACATCTGTTACTACTGACAGCATAGAATCGAGTAAGTCAAATGACAGTTAATCTTCGATTGGGCAGGGCGAAGCATCATTTTTCCATATTTTTGTCTAAACAGTATGTATATAATAATTAATATATAATAAGGCTTTATTTGTATAATATGAACCACTTCATAACATCGGACTTTTATATATAGATTTTTAAACTATCTTTTATAAAAAAAAACATCTTTTTTACTTGATTCAGATTTGAAACAGACGAAACATTTCGAAAAAAAAAGAAATTGAATTCATATTAACAAGCACTTTATATTAAACATAACATTCCATATCATTTCTACAAATTTGATAAATTGAACAATTCTCCAGCAGGCAATTTTTTCTTTTTTATGTAATAGGAGGCAACCGGGCATGAGGCTCACCTTATAAGTGGTACCACCGCCCATGGACACTCACATTGCCAAAATGCTCGCAAGTGCTTTGCCGGCCTATCAAGAATTGGTCGAAAAAAGAGACGAATTGGAATTAACGGTGGTGCGCGGTAAAAATTTGTCAAATAGCGCAGAATTGCCTCTCCTCCCCAGAATACCAAGAGTAGCCATCGTAGATTATGCTTATGGTTATGATTATGGTAGTTGAGCGCAGGCTTTTCTTTATAATGCTGCCATCAACATCTGCTATCTTAATCTCATCGTGTTCATTCGTTCATAGTTTAACCGAAAAAAATCATGTGACGTTTATCTTATCCCATGCGGATCTTCCTTTGCAATCTCCCACAGGAATCTGTGCAAAATATTTATTGTATGCTACAATGAAACAGACTCAGGTATATATAAATAGTTACCCAGTTTTATTGAAAGTGAAATAAAAAGATGCTGTTAAATAATCTAGATAGTTATATCAGAATGTAAGATTCCGTCGAGGCTTAATGCTAGATCTGCCTCCCATATGTCAAATTACATACGTTATAGATATACGGGAGTTACAGTAATAATTGACGTAATAAAAGAACTAAAGCATAGCTGTATAATAAGCCAGATATATACAACAATTCATTTATCTTTGTATACAATACCTTTTCTTAACCTTTTTTAATATTACGAATATTACAATTCTATTTCCGCGCAGTCTATTAAAATAAGTTCAAAATATTATTATCTAAATATACTTATTATTGCTTTTTATTTAAAAAAATTATATTCGGACGGCAAAAAGTATTGATACTTTCCAATAACAATAAAATTAACTATGGTACTTATATTGACATAAGTTTTCAAATTAAATACCATAGCAACAAAATGCAATAAATGTTCAATTACAATTAATTAAAAATAAATTGCAAAATGTTTTCCTCCAACCACTTTAAATACTGATTATGCCAGGTAGAAGCCGAAGGTAAGATTTTATAAAAAAATTACAGTGTTAATAATAATAAAAAGGTAATTTTTATTAAAATTGTTAAAGCTCGTGTAACAGCTGCAGACGTGAAGAAAATCATGGGTAAGCAAAAGCTTATATTCAATGGATATATTATAACCAATCCTCATCATACAGACGACGCTAACATAATTCCTGTAAAATAGATATTAATATATTTATTCGTCATATAAGCGGTTTACCATTTAGTACAAAACGCAAGAGGCATAGAAGATTATGCAATAGAGTTTATTACCCTGTAATTTTTATCGTGGTTTATATGTTTTATATCGTAGAGGCAGCTCTAAGTAATAACTAGTCACAAACATAACTCTCAAAAGGTTGAAATTTTGAATTTAATCGTTTAAAAGATGATTACATATAATACAAAATGATTTGTCTTATTTTTCTCTTCTTTCGTCTACTTTGGTTTCACGCTCATTATATTTTTGAAAGAAGTTTCTAATAAAATAAAAAATACATGTTGAACATGCCAATTGACACGAATTTAAAACCACTTCAGTTTATTGTGTTTTCAGAACATAAGTTTTTTATAGAAGAAATTTCTGTTAAGAATTAGTTAGGCTTCAAAAATCAAATAAAACGTTCATTATTTTATGAAACTATCAAAACGCTTCTTTAGGCCAGATGGACAAAAAACATGGCATGAAGAAAACTTCATCCCATCCCAAATTATAATTAATTATTATTTACAAATCCTTTTATTCCGTAACGCTTTAAAAAGCCATGTTTTAGATTTTTTCATAGTGTCAAATAACCTATTCCGGTATTGGAAGTATTATAAATAATATTTATAAAACAAACTTAAGAATTTTGTATTTTGATCTGTAGCAGTTACCACAGTGAATTTAAGATTAGCTTTATCTGCCACATTTTCTCTCTCTTTCTTTAGTATTGGTTAGAGACAGAGATGTCCAATAATTCTAGAAATTTATGGAATAAAGTTCGCGACTGTCATGAAATTTGACAGATATGACAGTATATGGAAAAAGTAATTCGAATCGCAGTCAGTTCAAACTTCCATTGAAGTTCGTAATCGTGGTGCAATAAAAATCAAATAAAAACTCTAAAGCGGTAAAGTGTTGGAAAAATGCCTCGACGAGGACGTTCTGCAAGTCCCCCACCAGCGCCCCAAAGGCGGTATGTATTTGGTGAATTTTAAATAACTACATGGATTTTTTCTTGACAAACATAACCTAAGACATTGATGGAATTTCCAGGGCTGCTCCTCCTCCAAGCCGTGTGCCTGCACCTGCACCGCCTTCTATGCCGGCAACTAGCTCCGCTCAGCCTCAACAACCTTCTATGTTCAGTCAAATGGCCGCAACAGCAGGAGGTGTAGCCGTAGGATCAGCTGTGGTAAGAATTCGTTACGTAATTAAATAAATTGCGCACTTTGTCGCTTTCTTTCGAAAATAATATTATAACCTATAGGAAATATTGCGCAATTAAAAAAAAAATATTTCCTTTTTGTTTCGTGAATAATTCTGGCTGATAGCCAAATATAATTATCTCTCTATCTTCTAGCAAATTACTTACAAAGTAAACATGTTTTTTCTTAATTACTAATAAACACAACTATTGTTATTTTTGTGCTTATTCCATCAAATGTTGATTGTACATAGGTGAACAGTCAGGATCAAACTTATTATTTAATATGGTACCAAATCTGATAGGGTACATAATAAGCCAAAACTGCTATTTTGACTTACTTAATTATGTATAAATAACATTAAGACATTTGTCCTGAGAACAGTAGTGTTAGAATTTCAGTATGATTTATATTTACTGTAATTTTTAACTCAAACTAAGTTTATTCATATAGGTAAACAAATACACTTATAAATGTCAGAAAAGAAGCTTTATTAATTTGTAAATTTACATTTACTACCAGTTCGCAAGTCATGTGTGTCGAGCGGGCAAGAAGAACTGACAAGTAACTTTCCAGCTCTCTTTTTAATCGCTAATTTTTGAGTCATACAAATTGTTTGAACTGGAGCAAATCAATCCCAAGCATTAGGATGATTTAAATATTTGTAATTTTAGTAATTTTTCTTTGTTGTTCTGGCAATTTTTAAAGTATTTATAAAGTTATAATATTCTATCTTTACAGGGTCATGTGGCTGGAAGCGCTCTCACAGGAATGTTTAGTGGCGGAGGTAGCAGTGAGCCAGCTCAGCAGCAGGCTGCTCAGCCAGCCCAAGCCACTTACCAGCAATACCAGGGTACACAGCAACCTCAAGGAGCCTGTGCTTGGGAAATTAAGCAGTTCCTGGAATGTGCTCAACAGCAAAGTGATCTTTCCCTTTGCGAGGGATTCAATGAAGCTCTTCGTCAATGCAAAGTCAACAACCATCTTTAAATATTCAATGCAATAGCTTCTATCATTTAAAATTCTGTATTCATGGCTAAATTCTTTGGCTACCTCAAGTCTCGATTTCCAATTGTAGGAGACAAATACCTGGCAATTATTGTTTATTAGAATTTTTTAATGATTATAATAGATAAATTTTAGTCAATATTATTTTATTAATATCCTTTTAGCTACATATGTAGTAGCTGTTTAGACAACAACTATTGTTAATTATTAGAATGACTTATATTAAATAAATACATATTAAAATGTTATCCTACTTTTATTTAAAAACCGTGAGCATGCAAGTGAATGGAAGTGAAGGTTTTATTTGATGCACATATTTTACTTGTGTTGTCTATAAATGTTTGTACTTTCAAGCTCAACTCATTAAATAGACATAAGATCGGGATTTTGAGTTGATATATATGACAATGAATGAATAAAGGATTTTTTAAAATTATATTTTATTCATCACATTGTGTTTGTCATCCTAAAATAACATTGAGTGGAAGCTTAATTTGAGATGTAAACTTTGTAGAACGAGGCTGATCCAACAGTTATCTTTAGGGAGTTGTTGACTTTATTTGATTTAACCAAACTACAAATCTATACATTGGGTATCTTGGGTACTGGCACACAGAAAACGCAAGCATTCCATCTCCGTATTTTTGCAGTTCTAGTGGCTCTCGGTCGCGCTACTCCCGCGCAGACCAACACGCGCCGGCGCGAGCGCCTCCTGTCGTTGTAACGCCGATGCCTCGTCGTAGCATTTTTAGGGATGCAGCGGCTGTGGCTGGTGGAGTAACAGTAGGAACGACTATGGTATGACATATACCTTTGAACTAGAAGTATAATAGTGATTTTTCTAATTATAATTTATTTTTTTATTTTTATCCTTTTCCTCAAAACTTTTGGCCAACGACCTTTACATAGAATTACATCAAACGACCAATTTAAATAAGTTATCCATGATTGCGTCACGCGTGTATAAAAATTAAGGCGTTTAAACTAAAAGTACATTAAGGGTTTATTAGATATTATTAGGTACTTATAACACTTATCTTCAAACATGTATTATGACCACATTAAGGGCCATCTAGCGGGAGAAGCCATTTCGAGTCTATTTACGGGCCGCCGCCGTGAAGAAGTCATGCACTCACTTCCGCAAAACTATCAACTTGGCACCGAACCTAGCGGACCTTGTGCCTACGAGATCGCACAGTTTTTGCAATGCGCGGCTAATCGTGACAATCTGCAGGAGTGCGAGGCTTTTAATGAAGCACTAAGGGACTGCAAGAGAAGGAATCGTAAGTTTTCTTTAGCGTCTACTAATCTATAACAATCTTATTCAATTTTTTTTAAATACAATGTATCTGTATATAAAAATGCAATAATCCCAAAAACTATGTTTTTATGTAAATTAAGTAAATATATCAATTATTGTTGAAGCCTATTTGCCAAAATAATCGAAATCCACGCGGGCGAAAACTAAGCATGTAAACATTGTCTATCTGGTCCGGTCGCATCAAATTATTATAATTATAATAGTTTGTATTTTAATTTCAGGCCTACCATAATGGAAACGTTTAATCACCGAAGCAGCCAACTTTAAATCTGAATTGTAAATAAAAATATTAAATACATTAGCCGTATTTATTTCTAACGAAGTTCTCTAAATGTGTCCCGCGTTAGGACTTTTTAAACAGTTAATTATTTCTTAAGGATAAATTGACGTAAAGTGTTAAGATAAATGTGGTATATTCCGTATTTCATAAACAAAACAAAAAAATATGGCCACCAACCGCGATGTGTTTATTTAATTATTTTTATTCACACAACACACATTCAATATTAATATTAACAATAAAAATATGGTACAACGGGCGGCATTGGTGTCACTAAGCGATCTCTTCCAGGCAATTAAATAATAAATTAAAAAAATAGAAGTGCTATACCTAATTAAAAATATAATAATATTAATGATAATACAAAAAATATTTTTCGGGAGTTGGTACACCTTAGCACGACTGTACTATGGGAGGGGCTTCCCTATGACAAGACAAAAATCAAAAGGAACGTTCTAATAGAATGCTATCGATAGACGTTGATTTGGTAAAATAACCGTTTACTTTATATCGACATTAGGGAGCGTTCAAGTATTATGTTCCGATGCAGGGCGGGAATTTAATTACGCGTCGATAATACTATTTTCCACTTACCAGTACTTTCCACCACATAATGGTAAGTTTTAGGTATAAAGAGTCACTGGGGTTGGACGGCGCGTTTCATGGGAGGGGTGTTAAGAATCTCCAAAAATAGCGTGACGTAATACTTGAACGTGCCCTTAGGCGGAATTAGCCAAAGATTTCAGAAAATTGCAAACGTTAGAAGTGTCCCTATTTGACACAGAGGCATGATTGTGACGACTTTGGGCATCCCGATCGCAATAGCAGCTCAGCGGTTACGAATAATTTGATATTTTTCCCTTTCAACGTCTGTCTTAGCTAAGCTCATTTTCGCTCTGGCACGGTTTTTTTGGGCACACGCCATAAGGTTATATGATAAGAGTTTGAATTGTATTAAATTTGCTATCGAAACAAAAGTATTCTTAAATTTTCTTTCATAAGAACCTTCTCCTGACAGTAACAAATACAACTAAAAAAGAATTAGCGAAATCAGTCTAGCCTTTCACGTGACCAAGAGAAATAGGGATTCATTTTTATATATGTATATAGATTTTGTCAGTATATTAAAGACCTCTGGCAGTCTTGTGTATCTGTTAGTCACTCACATATAGTGATATATGAAAACAAAAATGTGCTTGTTTTTTTAACAATAACTAACGGAAATAAGGTCAATTATTCGATTTAATATAGTCACTTTTCGGATACATTTTTATTTACATTTATTAAGTGCAAAAAGATTATGTTGGGAAAATTTTAGATTTTTATATTATATATATATATTTTTAGATCCAACAAAATAAATATCATCACAATCAGGTCCAGCTATTCTCGAGTTTTAAATGGTGTATCTAACCCGACTCTTTTAAATATTATATCATCTTTCATTGTTTAAACAAAAATGAAAGTACTAAATAAAAAACATGTTCATCATTAATTATGTATAATTTCATTTAATATAAAAATTATAGATATACCCCTATAATATTTACAATGTAAGTAAATGGCAAACAACATAATAAAGGTTTCAACATTTTTATCGCACAAATAACATCACAGCTTATATAAAATAAAACTTTAGATTATATGTATTTGTGTCATATATTTTCTTCAAGTAAAATTATGTAAACTATAATACTGTTATAAATTCTGAATAAAACTATAAATATCCAAAATCTGTTATTTTACTATAACATAGGCATGCTACTGTAATAAAACCAAGAAATTGCATTGTAACTGTATTTTAGGAAAAAGAAAATGACTATATAATTACTCTGTAATTTTGTGGCAATCTGAACACTGTTTGGAGTAGTGTGTTACTACTATTTTAGAGAGTTCAAGAAAGTTCTGTCTGATATTGATATTGTCACATAACTTGACAAGGTTTCGGCAATGGTATGAAAAATTGTACTTCTACTGGTCAAGGACCTAGAACCAGTGCAGATCTAACAGATCATACTAAATTACGCGCCTAGAGCAATATAACGGTGTTCAGAGATTTTAAAATCATATTCAAGAGTTCTATAGACTTGCAGTATTTTGAAGTATTTTATAGACAAACCTTGGCAAATTATCCTTTTAAACTTAAAAAAATAATGCAAGTGACAACCTTGTGTTATTAAAATAGCATTTCTACTATTGTTATAGTAACATAAATATTAGAATTAAATTTTATGAACATGAAGTCGGAAGCACTTGTTCAAATTTTTGACACTGGCTTCTTAAATTTATAACTGAAGTTAAAGTTGTTGTTGAAACCTAAGCACAGCACACGCAGTATTAAAAAATATATATTTTCATTTAAACTTATTGTAAACTGTTAAAACTGTACATTAAATATTTCAATAGTACCATTGTTTCAATTGGGCCAGTGTCAAAAAACATATTTTTTCAAACTCCATCACAGACTAGATAATTGGATATATCCAATGTCAACAACTTCAAAGTATTAGCAAAGAAGAAAAAGAAATAACATAATGCTAAAATATAATGAATACATCATTACATTTTCAGAAGACACACTTTTAAAGCTGTCACGATTGGATCTGAATTTGATTTCATTAAAAAATTAAGTAATATTGTACACAAAATGTGCAATTTCAAGTAATTTAAGTAATTATTGGATACTTAATATTATAGAGAAACATAATTTCATAAATTTCAGATCTAAAGACAAATTGCACTAACTGCCACAATAAACTATGTACTTATACAGTAAGAGGCCATTACAATTTAAATGCATACAATGTTCACCACATCTTAAAAGACAAGCCAATAAAAAGATTTGATATGTACAATGCCTATTCTAAACTAATTTAGACAAGTACTTTACAGACAATGCTCTAAATTTTAGAACATTTAATATAATACATTAAAATTATTGCCATAATAGTTATCAGCTTCTGTAAAACAAATGGTAAATTAATATACTAAAATTTAACTGTAATGTTGGTTGTTTTCAAATAAAAAACTTGTGCTTTTATTACTTAGAACAATATTTCAGGACACATCTACACACATCTAATCAATATGGACATTTAAACTACTTTTTACATGGAAGAGACTATAATGGACTTGCTGTTATATTTTAAATTAAAAATTATTTCCAATACATAATTAGCAAACTCATGTTTTAGACATTTGTATAAAATTGAACACTTTCCAAACGACATAAAACGCTATTCATTCACAACCTACCATTTATGTGTTTATGTATGGGTTATAAGCCATTTTGACTTCATAAATAATTAAAGTACCTTTAAGACATTCTTCAGGCCAGCTGTTACACTAATCATTTTCCAGTTTTACACTTTTGTTAATATTTACACTTTAACACACTTTGACACATTAATCACACTGTGACCGGGCTACTAGGTAGGGTTATATTGTTTTTTCAGTCTATTTGCTGTACTTGCATTACTGAGTTTGACTGTGGCAGTGCAATTTCGTATTTAACGAGACCGGTGCCTCTATCAGCTGTTACAACTAAGCTTCCAAGTTCTTTGACATCATTTCTGTAATTATGATAGAAATTAGCGAAATAAGATAAAGATTCCTTGTAAAGTTGAAAATGTGGCACATAATTTGCAACTTTAAGATTAATTAAGCCACCTATGCAACTCTGTGAAAGAAAAAGTTAGTAGCCAATCAAAACTATGCGCCAAACACTCTTTAAAGTAAATAAAAATAAATAAATTAATTAAAAATACTAAATCAATATACCCTTCTCTCTTGGGCGTGATATGATGTATGGGCTTTCCATCTCTTGATACAATATGTAACTGTGAAGGCAGCAGTCTCCGACCTCCCACAGTTCCCACCAGTATCTGATTACCAATCACTTGGCCCGACCTATTTGTTACCTGAAACAGAGGCCCCTGCTTGGATAAACCCACTACCATAAAATATAATTTTTAAAATGTATAATGATTCGTTTAAAAAAGCATAACTTATTTACAGATTGTTTGTTATGCAAAATGGCTTAACTTGGTACATATACAAAAGTAATTGAGGACATATTTTGATTAATTTGAAGATACACATAAAAGTGCTCATTCTTACCACTTGTATATGCGCGGGTTGCTCGTCCAACTCCATTGTTTGATGCTGTACATGTTGCGCGACTTGTTGCTGGACTTGTTGGGCAACTTGTTGTGCCGCCTGTTGCGCTGCTTGCTGCTGCGCTTGTTGCGACACTTGGGTCACCTGTTGCGCTTGTACTTGGGTCTGTATAATATTTAATTCGATACTCAATTATTCCAAATAAAAAATGTAGCAATTTTATACAAAATGGATCTTTGATCTAAAAATCGAACCATATTTATTAAATTAAAACATCATGTTTGTTTTTAAAAACCTAATATTTGTCTACACTATGCACACACTATTTAAACTTTACAACTATTTGAGACACTACTAAAGGTTTAGTTTTTAGGTTGAATATTAAATTGAACTTGTAAAGTTAAATAAGCGCGTTTTAATCCAGTCTTTTAAATACATATATAATGTTTGCACAAATATTACATATGTTTAATAATAACTTGGTGAATACCATATTTTCTATCAATAAATTCATAAAAGTTCATAAAAGATTGCTTATAATACTCACATTCCTAGGCGGCAGATCCATATGTTGTCGCTGGTGCAGCATTAAGTGGTTTTTTTGGAAGAAAGCTTTTCCGCAAGTTTCACAAGCGTGGGACCTTAATGTGCAACTACCTTCTGGATGCCTGAAATTAAAAAGCAATACTGCATTAAAACTTACATATATATACATGTTTTTACTGTGCAAAAGGTGAAAAATCCTTCTCTGCCTTCTAGCCAAAATTAGCATAATATGTCAATGAAAATATATATTATTTTCTGTACACCATGAAAGTCATTAAACAAAAAAGTACCACTGAAGGTTCTCTTATATCTAGCAAAAATCCTAATTAACAGCAAAATATTCTTTCAATTATTTTCTAAGATTATTAGAGCATTGAATTTCAGATTTACAACATTAGTATAGGTTACTCAAAATTCCTCTTAATAAAATAAATACCTCCTATGATGCGCCAACAATCCATGTTTCGCAGCAAAGCCCTTTCCACAGTCAACACAAAAATGTACTTTCGGTCTTGGAGGTGTTATATGGTGATTCTGTAATACACAATTAAAAAAGTGAATCAAGTGAAGTGACAATTGTCCTAAGTTATACATATAAAAACAACGAAATTTGTCCTCTGTAATATTACATTATAAACAAACAAGCCATATTATTCATAAAAATTTAAACTTTGATTGTATGACGCGCTGCTTAGGTGAATGCCAGAAGCTCCCTTGCTTTGCTTGTATTTCATAAATATTTTTACTTACCGTTGCTATAACTTGCGTGTGAACAACATTACTGGGGTGATTTGACGATATTATTTGTATTGGTTGATCTGAAAAGACAAAAAAAAATTGATTACATTTACTAAATAATACTTTATATACGGCCAATAAAAATGAGCAAGGCGCTATTAATCTTTTAAAATCCGTGGTCTGAATTATCTACTCATAGAAATATCTATTGGTGTGCCGTCGGGGTTTGAACACACAGCCTTGTATATATAGTAAAAATATATGAAGGCCAAAAAAGATTATATTACTTACTGTGTGCAACTAATCCGGGTTGTAAGGCAGCAGTTAGTGCACATAAGTCGGTGACACACGTACGATCGCCCGCATGCAAACGAACATGTAAAGACAGCGCCTCCTGCAAAATTTTTTTTTGATTATGTATAAACAGACGTT
Source organism: Pieris brassicae (assembly GCF_905147105.1). Taxonomy (NCBI): domain Eukaryota; kingdom Metazoa; phylum Arthropoda; class Insecta; order Lepidoptera; family Pieridae; genus Pieris; species Pieris brassicae. The sequence goes on from NC_059669.1 coordinate 6,782,582, forward strand.
GTCCTATGAACATCGATTTCGAATTGGTATAATTAACCAAAATATATTTCAGACACAGTGTTTATTCTAATGCTTTATGGTGTACAACATTCTTTGTTTATTTTTCTGGTGCATATATTTGTTGGTATTCCGACACGGGAACAGGCGACATATAATTGGCCATAACTTTACATCAAAAACACAGACAATTCATAAGTGAGTTTTTTTTAATTGGTTAAAAGGTAATCTGTAGTTGATTTTTGTAAAAGATTGAAATTTTTGTTTATTGGACTCAACCACTATTATATACATATATGTATATATAACTACATTAATATTTCTATAGTCCTGTATATAATTATGTAATGAATAATAATAGGAGATAAATTACCTTGTTATTGAAACATGAACCACACTCAGGGCAGGCGTATCCGGGTGCCTTTTCAGTTAGTATTTGTCCATCAGCTCCAATCACCTACAAAGTTATAGAAGTTTAGTATAGAAAGCATAACCTTAATATTGTTTTAATAATAATATTGCTCGGATATATTGGCTATCAATGGTACTATTCACTGTGACAACAGAATTATTACAAAAATATATAAGGTTTAATAGTTGATAGCTGTTGGCTTCAGAGTGTGACTCTCATTCTTGACCAGGTTCGAAATTTCGCTGTACTTTCTGCCTGCTGAAAAATATTTCTGTGTCCAACATAAAATCATTACCATTCAACTAAGTCATGATAAATTTGTTAACTTATAGTTTTCCCTTTAATTATTTATGTCACACAGAATATGTAGGGAATGTTTACTTGTACTATTTGAGGCTTAAAATCATCTTGTTTTATGACTGTTTGCTGATGTTGCTGCTGCTGTTGCTGCTGCGCTTGCTGTTGTGCTTGTTGTTGTGCCTGTTGTTGCGCTTGCTGTTGGGCTTGTTGTTGTGCTTGCTGTTGCTGAACTTGTTGCTGCTGCTGCACTTGCTGCTGTTGTTGAACCTGTTGCTGTTGTTGAACTTGCTGCTGTTGTTGAACTTGCTGCTGCTGTTGAACTTGTTGTTGTTGAACTTGTTGTTGTTGGGCTGTTGTAGAGAGGCAGTGCCTTGCCATTTTGCAATGCTGTTGCAGTTCTGGTTTTGTTTTGAATGCTTCACCACATTCGAAACACGCTACTGCATCCTCTCCAGTGTGTATTCTGGAACAACATACAAAGAGATATTTTAGATTTAGTTTCAAACATTTTAGTGAATTTGTCTATTTAAGGTCTAAAAAGCATTGACTATTTTTAAATTATGTCAATAAAACTAATTTTATAGTTTTCTATATTTTTTCTAATCAACAATAGGATGGTTAAAGAAATTTGTAAAAATATGGTTTCATCTTGAAATTCTCACTTCAAATGTGCTACGAGTGTCCTCTTCTGCAGGAACTCCTTGCCACAGACTGGACAAGCATGGGGCACTTTCCCATGCACTCTGCCATGGTTAACAAGCTGAAATTTTCTTGCAAATGCCGCTCCGCACTCCCCGCACACGAATGGCGACAACGAGCCGTGGAAACGACTATGCATTACTAGGTGTTCCTACAATTCAATGTTAAATTAGTAAGAATTCGTACAGCAATGGTAAATATTGGGTATTTAATTTTTTTACGTGTTGTTGGACAAAAATTCTAAATATTGAATGTGTGATTATTATAAAACATGGAAAGAGACAGTACTACCATGTTTATTATTATGGTTATGATGGTTATTTTCTACATCCATGTTTGATAAGGCAATTTTAGCAGGTCTATTAAAATTAGGTGTAGACAGAGATAGTCAGTTACCATAGTATTAATGAGCAAACCTTCTGGGCAAAGCTCTCTCCACAGTCATTGCAGACGTATGGCCTTTCACCGGCGTGATACTTGCTATGCGTCACTAGATGTCGCTTTAAGGGAAACCGGCGGCCACACTCACCACAAAGGAATGGACGGTCACGACTATGTACCTGTACAATGATATTATATTTATAGACTTATTTATAAACTAATGTTCCTGTTCTCAGTTAAGGAAAATACAAAAAAATCATACCCTGGAGTGAGTAACAAGATGATGTTTTAGAGTGAAAGCCATTTTACATTCATGGCACCTGTAAGGTCGATCTGCGGAGTGCAGTAATAAGTGAGTGTTGAGACAGTGTTTCCTGGCAAATGCCTTGCCGCAGTGCCCACAAATATGTGGTCTTTCACCTGAAATTAAATTTTTACAGTAAAACAATCTAGATAATAATTAGTTAATCAATACAATTAAATTAATATTGTTTCTTATTTGATTAATTGATTACATAAATAATAAACTGAAACTGCAAAAAATTCTGGAGATAGGAAATATTTGGTTTGAAGCAATTAACATATTACATACATTTGATAGTTCTCAACGTTAGTACCTGTATGAACTCTTGCATGGGTAGTAAGATGATGTTTCAGGAGAAATGATTTTCCACATTCATCACAGGAGTATGGTCGCTCTTTGATTGGCTGAGTTGGAGTTTGCATCTGCATTGTGTTGTTCATTATCTCGGTCTGTGAATACACCATCTAATACTTGCTTACTATACAATTTCTAAAACTAAGTGTCTCTAAAATCAAAGTCTAATATGAAATACATAAAAAAGGAACTCATCAGAATTAAACAGGTTTGATTTATGTTTACAAGTGAAAATCATATTTTTATGAAATGTTTGTAGTCTTATATTATACTAATTATGTATTACTTTGATAAAAACAAAGTCAGCCTTTACCTGCAACCAAACCCAACAACATAGCTAATATTTTAGTTTAATATTAACCAAGTTAACTAATTTTCTTTCTTTAAAATATATGTGACACAATTATAAAAATACTTACTTTTGGTGAATTATTTGTTCCAGGTTCTTGTTTTGTATGTAACAGCTGGATTTGCTGATGAACAGATGTCTGTATGGTTTCTTGTTGAGTCTGCTGTGCTGTCACTTCTGATAGTGTTTTTATACCATTATTCAATAATGTTTGACTAAGCTGCGAGGTGTCTATTACAGGTGTTGCTATACCTTGAGCTTGTAGGGCTCTTTTCATTAGGATTTCATTGCATTCTTCTGCAGTTAATTGTATAGGTCCAATTGGTGTTAAAAATGGTTTGGATGCTAAAGTTGCACCTGTAAAGGATTTTATTATTAGAGTTACATTTTCTTTTAAAAAAATATAAGCATTAACAATAGTTTATATATAATTAATTAACTTAATATAAACACTTGTTTATATATTAATTTATTAAGTAAAATCAATATTATATATTATAATTCTTAGGAGTGGCAAAAGTACAAGTGTAAAAACACAGTATCTTAAAAAAGGTTTTAAACATAAAGAATACTAACAGTCACTGTGGATAGTAGCTGTCTGGTTTTGCTGAGAAACCCTATTTAGTGTTTGTGTTGGTTCATTCAGTACAAACATAGCCGTTCTTCGCCCAGACCCTGGAGTTCCTGTTGTGACAACTCTAGTGAGTTGAGCTCCAGCATTTGATGCAACAACTGTGCCAACTTTTTCTTGTACTTGAGGTGTCTTATGGGACATAACAGTAAGTGTTGTTTCTGGAGACACCTATAAAAGATTAATTAAGATGACTATTTATCAGTAGTTACATAAAATAAAGACCAAATTGGATGTGATTAATTGCGTAATATCAATTACTTGATTGTTTGATTTTGATTAGGAAGAACTAGGCCAGAAACTCAGCCATGTAAAATTTGTTCTGATGTTTACTAATCACCAAATATTTTGAATTGAGAACTGTTGTAACTTTTTTAAGTTGTTACTTTTCAAGCAATTAATTAAATTGTTATAATCTTTAGCAAGAAGCTTTGGAAGCTTACTACATGTGATTTGAAATTATGAATGGGCAACGCTTGTACTTTGTCAGGGATTTTATTAAAAACTTCATGTTATATTTAATAACCTTAAAATAATTGACTTGATATGTAAAGCATTGTGCTCAAAGAAATACAATTACAAAATTAGATTTATGGATGGTAATCATAATTTTTCTTTATTACAAGTATTGTAATCATAATTGGTTCGTTTTAAAAAGAAAAATCCATATTCATCTGTACATATTTGTTTTACAAATGAATTATTATAATATTTTTGTCTGTTAATGCTCTATTCTTATTCTAGAGACTACCATGCAAAAATAGACTCAATATTTGGCGCTAAGCAAAAAAATATAGCAAAATTTTTTTTTGTATATTTTTATTTATTATATAAATATATTAGAAAATAACAATGACCATTGCATTTATTTTTTAACTGTCAAAACCAGCATATATGATGAGACTTAAGAATATTATAATAATAAACTTACTGTATTCCCTAAAGTATAACTCAAACTGCTTGGTGTTTCGACTTCACCCTTTGTGAGATCCGCAGAGCTAGTGAAGCCCCACGAATAAGCGAAACCAGAAACATTAGTTGGCGTGGGCATACACATTTTCGCAAATTATTACTTTTCACCGCATCGAAATATAAACAAACCAACACAAGTCCACTCTACACTAGTAAACAGTAGTGTCATGACAGTTTAGCCATTATATTTTCACGTACGCTTTCACAACCACAAGCACACTAACGCAACACACGGTCCGTCAATCAGACCGCCGAAATCCAAAAAAGACTATTTATATCACTATTTTTTACTAATATGAAGTTATTTACGCACTTATTTGACAAATATAGTATAATTTTCAGCAAATTATGCATATCAAGTTATTTTATAGGCGGCACAGGACGCTATGAACTTCACTGACACGCACGTAATATTATGTAGAAGTTTATAGGGATGACTACAGAAACGTAATTTACCACGTTTTTCAATCAACCAAGATATGGAATATAATGCTATTCAACAAAAGTCTATCAAATATCGGAAATCATGAAAACAATTCCATTATCGCACACACAAGAAACCAGACGCCATTTTATTGTTTATGGTTTTAACTTTTTTTAATCAAGGTAATAGTCAACAGCATAGACTATCTCGATAGGCATAAAATATTCTTTAAGCATGCAATAATATCATTATTTTTACTTTGGTGTAATTAGCTTTGAAACGGAACTGTAAAAAGGATAAAGTACTATGTATGTGATGTAATATTTTGAAAACAGATATTTGTTATCACCACAGTTCCATTAAATTTACATTGGAATAATTATAGGTGGAGTATATTCTGTATCTAATCGTTGTCAAAGATAAAACTCCGTAATTGAGAGATGTCATATTTGACTTTTATTGTAATTGTTAACTTGTAACGTTTTATGTTCAATATAAATATTATCAATAAATTAGTTTAAAGTTTCGTAGATTAGTACTGTTTATTGTTACACAGTCCACAATATATTCTTGCTTAAAATATAAAATTTTCTTCAAAATGAATTCAATGTCTATGGATAAGGACGATGCGTCGTCTCTTCTTTCCGTTGCTACTAATCATCCTCTAGAACAATTTGTTTTATTAGCAAAAGGTGCAAAGGGTTCTGCATGTGCCGAACTCATTAAACAAGTTCTGGAAGCACCTGGAGTTCATGTCTTCGGAGAACTTTTAGAAATGCCGAATATTAAAGAGGTTAACTTATTGTTGATTAAGTAGAATGGATAAAAATAGGGAGAATAATTAAACTAATATGCAGATAAAGCAATTTTGTTTTTGTATTTTTCAGCTTGAAACTGGACCCTATGAAAAACATTTTAAAACACTAAACCTCTTTGCATATGGAACCTACAAAGAATTTTTGGAGAATAAATCAGATTATTTAGAATTAACTCCATATCAGTGTAAGAAATTGCAACATTTGACAATTGCAACTTTAGCCACACAAGAAAAATGTATTCCGTACAGTGTGCTATTAAAAGAATTAGATATTAAAAATGTTAGAGATTTAGAAGATTTAATTATAGAAGCTATTTATGCTGGTAAGTGTTAATTAGTTAAAGAAATTTATAATTATGGATAGATCATGTATGGATGTGTTAAGTCCATATATGATAATTCAATTTTATTCCAAAAACTCTAAAATATTATATTTCCTCAACATTCATTTAATAGCTTGGTTGTCTATACAATGATAAACTGTAGCATTATTGACATTTACTCTAAAAGATAACTTTGTAGGCTGCCATTACGGACAAGTTGTATATTTTATTTTGAAAACTGTATTCACCTCTACTATGCTGATTGCATTGTGTGACACAAAAAAATGCTAAGAAATTAAATTATTCTTTGTGTTTACTTTGCTATCAAATTATTTTTAAATAATACTTAGAAACAACTGGTAAAGAAATTAATTTCCTTATAACAAAACCTATGTATAAAAAATATTTTTGCCTACTACTACTTATTTTCAGATATAATTCATGGTAAATTGGATCAAGAATGCAAACGTGTAGAAGTAGATGTTGCATTAGGCCGTGATGCACGCTTAGAAGATGCAGCTGACATTGCAGATGTTCTTGCTGGCTGGTGTAATGCATGTGAAGCTGTTCTAACATCAGTAGACCGTCATATTGTGAGAGCTAATAATCACAAACAAAGATCAATTAGGCATCAGCAAGGGATTGATCAAGAGGTAATCTGAGCCCAAATTTATAAATCCAAATTTCTAAAAGTTTGAAGAGTTAACAATAATCGTGAGGAATTGCAAACCAACCATGTCACTGAAACTAGAATTAGATGTCTAGAGAGAAGCAGCTTTTGGGGCAGATATTAACACTATCTCAATATAAAACAATAATTATGAGAGACAACTAAATAAATAATAAAAATAGTCTGCTAATTCAAAGCATGACTCTTGAAAGATAGGGGAAAATGATAAACAAGAGTAATGTCACAAAACTAAATAATTTATAAAGTCCTTTAATGCTCCTATAATCTTTCTATTTTGCAGGAACACCAAAATTATTATTACAATTAATATTACTATTAGAATTTAGATAAGTTATAATAAGCTGTAGAAATGCATAAATAAATAATATTCAATTATATAAATATTTACAGATATTATACATAAAGAAGACATTGAAGGCTCAAGCAGAAAATGATGAATCAGCAACAGGTGGCGGCAGTGAATCTCACTCTGCTCCTAAAAAGAACTCAGGCAAAGGCAAAATACCTCGCAATTCTGCAAAGTTTTGGCAAAAAACAACATAACTTGTATATTTGTAAATACCTTACCATGTGATATAATATAATTAAACTTTACTACTTGCAAGCATTATAAAACTATCAGGTGTTGTTGTTTCATTGCGACTTTTCTTATTATTTTATGAAAACATAATGGAGATGGCTGTCCTTGATAAAATTACTGATTTCTAACTTTCACTCAAAAAATAACACCTCGTTCCCCATATCCTATTATTTTTCAATTGAAGTTGTTTTATTATTCAAATAATGAAAATTATAGTAGGAGATAAGTCATAATTGTATGAAATAAGTATTGTCGCCAGCATCAAGTAGCAAATATTAGTTCGTGTAATATTTCGTACCTAATTAACTTTTAGTTTTCTGGCAACCCTAAGCGGCTGTCACTTTTACTCTACAGTGTGTCGTATCTGTCAAATGCAGGAAAAGGATGTAAAATAAATTGTGATGTAACGATCTAGCCTAGCGACAAGGACAAAAACTAGCACGAATCATAATAAGAAAAACGAGTATGCGAATTTAGACTTTCGAGCTCGTATGTTTTTGACGCAGCAGCGCATCAAAGTGCGCAGGCAGTGCAACGATTATCACGTTCGCAGGCCACTGGAAAGTGATGTAAATAACACGTTAAAGCCTTAACATTGTAAACAAAGACTTTGCAGTACTTACTGAACCAATATTTACCTAGAAATCGTGTCGTGACTGCTTACAAAACTAATCCCAGTGAAACTACGACACAAGTGATATTGACTTGAATATAATGAATCCGTGATATTCAGCGAAACAAAGACAATTAACTGCATAAAGACATTCATTTTACCAAGTTTAATATACGAGTGTTTTTTGTATTGGATGAACTTGAAGGCAAGTATGCCCTTTGCTAGTTCACCTATGCATGAATTCATCAAACCATGGTCCTTATTTGCATTCTTATGAAATCGTTTTATTAAAAAGTTGTTGCTTTAGACGTTTAGACGATTTATATTCGAATTCTGATTTCATTTCCTTCCATTTTCTAGTTACAAATCTATAATAAAATTTCAAATTATTGACGATAGTATCGACGATACTATATACGATATAGTAAGTAGACCTATCTAGATTAAACGCAATAGTTAAATGCTATAAAGACTGTATAGAATAATACATACACATAAATTACAAGGTACACTTTTAATAATAATAATAATGTTATTCTCCAGCTCATTGTTGTGAAGACAATCAGCTGTTTTTATTGAGGGGAGTGCGGGGAGCATTGGAACTGGTTTGGCTTGTCCGCCTCCTGCCTCTTGTAAGTCTACACTCTCCACGGCTTTGTGCAGAGTGCAGACTTATTATAAACTAGCTATGACCTCGGCTTCACACTGCCAACCTTGACCCTTCCTGTTGAGTCATTTTAGATTTGTTAAAAACTACAACACAGTTCGTGAAGTAGTTGAGCGAACAGACATACAGGTAGACGCTGCGAAAGAATTTGTTTTCCGTAGGCATTATCAAACTCCACAGCTTATTCTAGAACTCAACGATAAACCTTACATCGTGGAGGCAGTGTTGGTGGAAGGCAAGAAACGTTTTCGCCGAACGTTTATTCTACGACTTACTTCGCAAATCCGACTACTGAAACTAATAATCCAAATAAATATATAGACTATGAGCAGTGGCGTAGCTACCCAGAGGCTAGGCGGGGCAGTGCCCCGGGACCCTCAAGCTCAGGAGGCCCTGAAATCCATACCAGTAATCTCGATCGAACTGAACTTTTAAATTTCTCCCATTTCCGAAATAAATAGGTTGCAACCTCACTTTATTCATGACAAGTCAGTTGAGAGAATTTCAAAAGTTATGCCTAGGGTATTCGCCTAAATTCTTTCTGTAGGTTGGCAGTGTTGTCAATTTGACAGATAGTGATATGTTTTATTCGAGAACGGTTAAAAATTAATGGTGTCTCTTAATGCTAATATCAATACACTTTTTTGTACTGGTCAATATAGTGGTTCAATTTTATTTTATTTTATATGTCCGTCAAGTCAATAAATCGTGTCAAATCTATAGTTTTCGTCTACATCTTATTATATAACGCGAAAAAATGCAAGTCACCTGCAGTAGGTACATAATTCAGGTCCGCGGGCAGATCGTTTATGGTCTCCACCGTAAAATGTGGTAACACTAACGGTGCTAATTTTTTTCCGGGGATTCCCTAACGACACTTGTGTTTCTCTTTAACGTCGTTAGTAAACAGAGAGTACCTACCTACTCGAGCACTATTTAATATTTTTATAACTTACCCTGCAGTGCATGAACGTGCCATGGCTGTACATTTAAATCACTAATAAGCGTGACAATTTCCTAAATTACACTCCGACAGCATAGCCATACGTAGGTACTCTCTTTGACTGTTAAATTGCATTCATTCGGTACATAGCAATTGGCACTTTTTTATTTTGCTCATATTCTATTGTTCACTATTCGCGAGTGGAGTAATATAGAGTAAACCAAAAATCCTCTATTATTTAAAGCACTCTGATGACCCAGGAATCGTACAGTGCATAAAAAAGAGTTCAAGTAGCTTAGCATTTTTAAAGTATTTGTATATTTCATATTTTTATTTGATAAAACCTAATCAGTTTACATAGCAGTGGGGCCCCATTTTTTAATTTGCTCCAGGGCCCTTGGTAACCTAGCTACGCCACTGACTATGGGACTTACAAAAAATTAGTTTTCAATTGGTAAATGAATTTTCCACTAAAGAGAGGGATCCACTAAACCTCACAAACTATTATATTAGTGTAGATATACCTATTTATCTTGTCTATTGGTAATTAGGATGGTACTGGTAGTTCATAAGTCTTGTGTTAATCCGTACAACGTACCTATAGCTTGTCTTTCATGCGCAGAATATAATAGGATCTAGGTACAAAAGCTTTTTGAATAATCTTATCTAAACGTTGATCAACATCTCGTCTCTCTGAAGATATCATGTAGCATCACTTTAGAATTAAAACAAGTTAATGGTGTATTCTTATAGGCTCTTGCCCAACCGACCCGCAGGTCACGAACTAAGCCGGTTACTATGTATTCGTAGATAACGGCCCACATGTGTCTTATAAGGTTTCATATTATGAAACTATAGTATGGATTATCATATGTAGTACTTAAATACACATATACCCTTAGGTAACAATTATCACCACGATCTTTGAATGCAGAGCCTTAAAGATTTGCAGGTTTTCCAACAAAACCCTTCGTCTTAATGCAACTATAATCCAATGACGCTACACCCCTAAATCGACCTTGGCCTCAGATGGCCATTCCTTTGATCATTTTTATTTCATAGTACTAGTAGGTTATCAGCTTTCTGTCTGATACATGTCATCGATTTTTTAAGTTAATAAAAATGCCGATTAACTCACGATGGTTTTCTTTCACCGTACGAGCGAGTGTCAGATGCGCAAATAAACAGAGAGTCCATTGGTGCACGGCCAGGACCGAACATACCTACAACCTCAGGGAGGAAAGACGCACGCTGAACCCATTAGGCCAACACTGCTTATGCTATATAAATATCTAACTTCAATACTCTTATTACGTAGTAATATTTTAAATAAAATTATCGAAATCTGTCAATTTGTTGTTTTAAATAAAATTGATAACAATACCTTCATCTCCTATGCCTTACAAATAGTATGGTCTTAAAAATAATTGCCTTGATAGCTGAAGTTCTTGGACTTGTAAATATATAATTTTAAATAGGTGATTTAATCCAACATATTGCGCAATATAACTTATAATTAATAAATTATAATGTTTCATTTGTTTAAAACCACTGAATGAATATTAAATAGATGTAGTGTCTTACGTTAAAACATGCTATGCTTGCATAAAATCATTGTCAGTAAAATACGCAATAACTAATCAGTTCTGTATGATTAATAAATGCTAAAGTGTTATTAAAAATACGCTGTTTACATGAACCCACTTTTGTAGCGATCGATATACACTTCAGTTATTCGTCCTTTAATTGTGTGAATAAAGGCTTGTTTTATAAAGAAAAAGTAAATGTTACATGGAATAAGCTATATATTATGTAATAAGCTCAGATTTAATTAATCAGAGACAACGGTACCAAAGTATTTGTATAGAAGTTGGGCATAAAAAAACGAGTATAAATTAAGTTGTCTGCAAGCGTTGATTCCATGAATATTCTGCGGTTTTCTTTTAAATTCAACCGCAATACAACGAAAGGCTTTGAGCGCACGCTCATATTTCTTCTTTTGTACCTTACCTGATATTGTTATTTGCGAAGGGCAACGAACCTATTCTGCAACAACTATGTATTCTCGGAAATTATCAAAGAGTAAATTTATCATTCAACTTACGGTTTTATTTGACTCATTGTAGTTTGGGGTTGGGGAATGATGGGGATGATACACGGCCGAATTTTAAACACCTGAGTAGCTGAGGGTTGGGTATGAAAATAAAAATAAATTGGGTTTATTTTTATTTTCATTTACGTTTTTAGAGCCTTTTTACCTTACCTCACTTTGATGATTTGGACACACCTTGGTTATAAATTTAAATTCCTAAAGTAAAAGTTATAGTAATAGTTTAAAATGAAAGTGCGACTATTCCGATAGTTAAACTACCAGTTATATTTAATATCAAATATTATGTGGGGATACAAGTTAGTAAAGAGTAGTTATTTCCCTCCTAATTTTGAATTCCTGGATTGTTTCTTTAGATAAATCATTTATAGACCTAAAATTTTAAAAGGAAAGATTTGTGTTTCTATATGTTTGTAAAGGAGAAAATCTCAAAAACTACTCAATCAATTTCAAAATTTGACTAACAATTAGAGTGCTACGTTCCCCTGAGCCTGAGATAGATCTGCCATTGTTAATATAAATCGGATAGTCTACGCAAACTTCATAAAAAAAGACTAACAACATGTACTATCTAATAATGTGACTAAATATTTTAGATATATGTATTAGATAGTATAACACATCCTACCTAAATTCAATTTTTGTTTGAAGTTTCAACGACCAAATATGATCCTGAATAAGGTTTTTCTACTAAAACACTAAAATAATCTTTAATGTATTAGATTTTCAATCTACTGAAAATATATACTCCGGACTTCTTGCTATGTTACGATTAATCCAATATTTATTGAAAAGTGTATAAAATTATGTCAAGCAGTAAACCTATATAGCATTTAATTATAGAATTATTTTCCTGTGTGTACAGAACCGAATTACACTTACTCGTAAGTTGTTGTGTGTTGGAAAACATATCTGGGGACCTTGTCAAGATGCATTATCAGTAGTATATGTAGAAAGTAGAAAACTAAATTTGTATGAAAATTTGTCGACTCGAACATGAAACCCCGACACATAAATATCGACGTGTCAGGTGCATGGGAGGCTGTACTATATTTGAAGAAAAAAAACATGCTGTAACATAATAACATAAATAAATGTGAGGCTATATGTTTGTAAATAAAATCAAGGAGAATTCAATAATTGTAATGTTTTACGAGTATTGCCCGTAGGAACACTTAATGCGTTAATTATTTAATTTTAATGCGCTGATAATATCGCGCATTGCTCTTTCTTATATTACGTTCCATTGAGAAACATTTAAAATTAGTTTAGGAATGAGGTCTTATTTATTTTATGTGTAAGAGCATACAAACAGAACGCCAGTTTGTTTAGCGGTTTAAAGCCGAGAAACTGGGACAACTTATCTGCCTGGCTTCCTCTTGCAACACTGCGTCTAAATGCATTGCTTATACAATACGATGGTTTTAGGCTTCATTATAATGTACTTTATTGATTGTACGTATTCGGGTTAAGCATCGAGGAGTTCTAGGTAGTAATATATCAAATCGGGCCTTTGTAACCTGTATGATAAATTAATAATTTTTGTCATTTATTAATGAGAAAACAAAAATCAATATTAAGAGTTGTTAAATATATGTCAGTACATATATAAAAATTATGGTTTTACTAAATTTTAAATTTATTTAATGTGAACCACATTATGTCAGAGAATGCTACAAAGTCAAAGTCCACAATAAATATGTACAGCAAAATTTAAAGCTCAATTTCCGCATTGGCCCACGAGTAGGTCGCACAATGTTGCCAATTGTTATTGCCAGCTCAGAACCTGTGTCCGCCTTGTTGTAACTGGTACAGCTTGGATGGAATATACAAAAATACACAGGCCAAGTAATTTCCGTTGGCGCAACCAGAAGTAAATTAATATGTATAAAGACGATTAACAGCATACGTTCACTCTCAGTTATAACGTGCCGTGCCGCTGAATAAAATATTAACAAACTGTTCACACCTAGAAGGCATCAATCATGAATCTTGTCATCAATCGATACGATATCGTTTTAAATAATGTTATTATGTCAGGTATTTAATCACATGTATTTTATACCAATTACGTAACTTGCCGTAGTCGCAACCACCCTTAAGTCTTGACTCGAAATTACAGAACACCGACTTCTTCAGACTTGCGACCTTTGTAAAATTGATATCGGGCAGATCTAACTTGGAACTCTACGGCGGCATTTGTTCTTTCTTCTATTATAGTTTATGACAAGCATTACATTAATTTCATGTCTTTTTTCAAATTATGTTATTTCTGACTTTATGAAAACATCTTGTTGTATGTAGCTTTTTATATCTATAAAGAGTAAATACACAATCTACACGTGTCGGAGCATTGTATACACACAACAATATCGATTAAAATGTACAAGAGTAATGAATGCTAACATCCGCAAATGCCCTTAATTGTATGTGTGGTAATTGTTTAACCCGTATTTCTATGACACACCCATAGTTGAGCTGTTACCATTAACCAGGTGTTAGTATTATAGAAAATATCTTGTTGTATAACAAAGAAGACGGCTTTGTTTAAGTTTTTCAGGAAAATTAAGCGTTTACACACCAAAAAGCACAAATAACTTAAAATATGATTGCCAATCTTTATATTTTGTTAAAATACTTATTACTTAATTGTTTGTACAGTAAGAGTCTTTGTCTGAAACATTCGCATGTTGTTTTTATATACCGACCATTGTTAAGATCATATTACACTTTTTGAGTCGTGACTTGTGAGAAAACATCGGCCGGACTTCTGAGAAACTAAATTAAAGCAACTAGCTGGCAAGTAGTAATTCTAAATTAGGTTTGCATTTTGATGACCGTTAAAATTGACTTATTATAAGTTCTTATCCGCGATTTTTCGTTTACGTTATTAAATAGGATAAAAGCCAATACTGCAGTATCATTTTAATATACAAAAATTAACTTGCTATTCGATTTCAAATAAAGAAAATATAATTGCTCGGTATAGCCGAAATATAATTTAAAAATTAATCGATTTTGCCGAATATACAAACACAATGTGAGTAACATTATGCAATCTTTATTTGGCTCGATTATACTCACCTACCGTACAAGAGTCGACATGAATTGGAAAATAAAGTACTAAAAAAATAGTCTAGATTATCCAGATTTATTTGGCGTTTGCCTCTTACATTTGAATAGATTATACAGGTTTTACATAAACGACTTACATGTGTTATATTTTCAAATTAAATCTCAATAAATCTATCACTATGTACATCTTAAATTGCTGAAACGAACGCAATTCATGAACCATTCGAGCATATAAATTGCTGAGAGATACAATCACTTACGTACTAGTTTTAGTATTTATTTCATAAATCGAATATTTATCACCAATATAGGTCGAATATTCAGGTCATTGCTATGTACAAATATATTACAAAATGAAATTAGTGGGAATTAAATCCAAAATACCTAGACAAGCACATTTGTTGCATAAACATTTATGGGCCGAAAGGCCTTCTATGCCATTTTTGCAGTGAATGTATCATTCGTTACCTAACCTCTATTGTTATATAATATATAAAATTCTTGTGTCACAATGTTCGTTCCCATACTCCTCCGAAACGGCTCGACCGATTCTTATGATTTTTTAAATGGATATTCAGTAAGTCTGAGAATCAGCTACTAACTATCTTACACCCTAAGTAATAAGGGTGGTACACCCCTTAACTTTTATTATATTTTTTTTGTTTTTATTGTTTTATGATACAGCATACAAACATACAATTCTTAATTTTCACCCCTCTACACTTAATCCCTATTATTTGATAATTAAAAACTTATGACATGAACTCTTATGATAGAGAAAAATTCACAGAACAAACTAAAAAGTCTTCATTTTGGAAAACCGAACTGTCTCTGGGGCAGCATAGCAAAATGTTCGATGTTGATATGTACTACAGGCGTGGGTAGGCGAAGTAAAGTCATGTTAACGAGAAACGAAGTTCGCGGGGGCAGCTATTTATAATATACATTTTTACTATTGTATCAATTCGCATATTTTAATAAGAGTTAGGATACAACAAAGTCTTCTTACAGAACGTCTAAGGCAAAACAATCTCACACTATTTTAATATGTTCTCCATTCCTTACATGCTGGAAGCGTATATAGTGCGACCATACTTGTTAATTTAGATTATAGTAAACATGGCATTGTGTATTAACCATTCATCGGCTTCCTATATCTGGTCTGACCAAATATTTTGGCTGCAGTACTTAGTACAGTTTTGCTCTTGGCACGCGCTTTGTGACTCATGGTGTGCAGTGAACAATACGTTTTGTTGTCATAATGTAAGTACTTTAAATACACTTTTTTCTAAGAAATTGGTGAAGGTGTTAATGTTATTATAAGACCGATGTTGTTAATCTTAATCCTACGTTACTAAAGTTATAAAGACGGAATTCAGTTTGTTACGTTTAATCCTAATAAAAAAGGTAGGTTACTTTTGCCTTATTCTTTTGTTTCGCATCAAGGTAACTTTACTAACTTTTAACTATCTTTACATTCCTTATTGCTACTTTACTTGGATAAAATGACAATGTAAAAACATTTGCCATTCAATTCCCTTTAATGAAACTGTGAAAGCTGTTTTAATTAAAACCGAGTTCGTCGTTTTCTATAGTATTCTTTGTTGCATGTTCTGAAGAGATTACACAGTATAGCTCCACTAATATAAAACCGCCCGTAATGATTACAACATAATTATCGTTTACAAAAATAAACGTTTTACATCAAATAATTTC
The DNA here is from genome assembly GCF_905147105.1 of Pieris brassicae. Lineage (NCBI taxonomy): Eukaryota > Metazoa > Arthropoda > Insecta > Lepidoptera > Pieridae > Pieris > Pieris brassicae. Next base: position 6,798,940 of record NC_059669.1, read on the forward strand.
AGTTTCGTATTTTAAAAACAGTAGTTGTGACTTATATTATCAAATTAATAATGAAAGCACAAATTTTACATTGCAATAGTTTACATGTTATGAAATTGCATAACACAGTTTTTGTCCTTTCCTATTTAATTATCTTTCCTAACAAAAGGGATGTTCTTGAAATATGAAAACGTGATGGAATAGACACTTACTTGAACTCATGGTATTCAACGTTCAATAGCCATCCATATAGCCGTAGAGTATGACATGACAGTTTAACAAGCCATTTGCGACATGGTATCTTGGCCTCCTGGGAGAACCATTATATCGCAACATTTTGCCGGATATCTATACGTATAGTCATAGGATGTATAAGTTATAGTCATAGGTCATATAACAGTCTCTTTATTTTAAATAATGAATGGTTATTTGCAGCTGCGCATTCAGATCCAGGCCGATCATTAACTAGATGTTAGTCACATGCACAGTTCATTAGTGGCGAACAAAGCGTTGGTAAAGGTGCATTAATGCGTGATGCAGTATATAATTAATCTCATTCAATATTGTGTACAAACATATTAGCGTTTGAAGTTTGAGGTAATCTGAAAATGCAATGTTATACAATCAAACTTTGATACATTTCAATTAGAAAATTCGCTAGATTGGTAAACAGATAAAACTGTTCTGTATTAAACCGAGTCTTACACGACACAACACGACAGAGGCTTTCTATACGATTATCAATTGTTTTCCATCTTTTTAATACGGCGCTAAAATTGGATTGTTTGAAAATCCGAAAGGAGGAGTATAGATGCCCTTCAATGAGGTGTTTCTCTGTGAGGCGGATGCTCAGGATTCCCTGGACAGCGAAAAGAACGAATTTTTCAATTCTCATAGAACTACAAGTGATGACCCATTTTTCTGGAGCGTGTTATCAAAGGATTTTCTTTAGTCATGTAGCACGCAGAGTAACTTAGAGAAAATTGTGGTGACCGGTAGAATGGCCGATCCCACACTCAATGGACTGACCAAGTTAAGTTCCTTACAGTCCTTCGTATTTCATAGGTGCTGAGGCTTGCCGAAGATAGGGGGAATGAAGGAAGATATGTAACACCAACACAACAACATTAATGAAGAACGCAACTAAAGAAGAAGTTCTAAGCACTTAAATTTTATTTTTTACGACAGGAGAAAACGTTTATATATTATACTGCTACATTGAGAAACCGTTCTTTTTTCGTTAGTTCTCGAGGTGACGGCTTCGAATTCGTAAACAAATGTAAACGTATTTTTATTGTTAATTCTTAGAAATTATAAAATGTAGTCTTCCGGGCTTTCTGTCTGTTTGAATGCGACAAAGTCAAAAACTATATTAATTGTAGTTTTATGCAAATTGACTATGTAAGATTTATTGAAGAGGTCGAAGAAACTTAATACAGGAAATCCCGCGGGAAGAGCTGTAAATGGAAACTAGTACAATATATAATATTTCGGTGAAACAAACAATTCGCATAATTTATCACACGTTGGCATCATAGTATTCCGCCTATCATAGTAGGCTGTATGGCATCTCTGCCATAGAAAAATCAATTACTAAAAAAATTCAAAACTGAGTTAGCAACTCGCCAAAATTAGTAGATGCAACTAGAGCACGGTTATGACAAAGTTTACTCGTTATACAGAGTGCTTCGCCGCAACCTAAATGCGGGGGGTGTTGCCGATCTGACCCCATAAATCTAGGGCATTACGTCACTGAAAACAGCTTTGTTTTTAACTGGAGTTCGCCTAAACAGTTGCTAAGATTAGCAGACAGAAATAGCGCTTCCAGTAACTCCATTACTAAATCCGCCAAGCTTGCTTGTTGACTGTGTGAATTGTTAATTAAATGTATAGTTTAATAGTATATACGTATAATTTGTATTTACAATTTCCTTGGCCTACAAAGTAATAATAAAAATTATTAAAACAAATGTATAGAGTTTGGTCTTTGTGGCAGCATTTCCTCGTTGTATTGCGATACTTATTCGTTGAGCCAGGAAAGTACCAGCTCTTGGGTCACTATCTACCAGGCGCCATCTTAAATCTTTAATAAGCGTTTGTGCACTTGAATCCCACGGCCCAACAGTCTCTACTCCAAAGGAAACAAAATCTAAGTTTGAGGTAAGGCTCTTATATTTGTGCCGTTTATTATTTTCTGCCTGCTCCACGGCCCCCCCAGCTTTTTGCTTGTCCGAAGGAGGTGAGACGGGGTAAACGTATCCACACAAGTGTCATCCCATAATAAAGCCCATCCCATTTTCCAAGGGATCATCGACATCCCATCCGGCCGCTTGCCATCGTCTCTTGCGATGTCTGTTGGCTCCAAAATAGTAATATATTAGTTGTGTAGATTACAATGTATTAATTAACCTCTTAAATTACATTGTTGTAAAATTTTAACCTCTAACCTAATGTTGTTAAACCTCTTTGACAATTGTGAGAACGCTCCACGATAAGTTATAAATTATATATACTTTGTTTGAGAATTCATAATTAATAAATGAGAGAGTACCAGTCAAATAAATTTCTCAATACATTAATCTCAATTCCTTATGACTTAAATGAATCATGACCGTTCATGAACCTTGCAATTGTTAAATGCATCTCATCAACTTTGGCTAAATTTAGATATAATACGGAATTGACCTGAATTTATTTTTAATGCGACTTTTTAAAGATGGAGTTTCAGTAATCTGTTAGCATCTTATTCATGAATATAGTCTCACTATAGCTCTTCATTATCGTGGTTTAATCAGGCTGAGTTTAAATCTTAACCAAATGTTTTTTTTTATGTTTTATGATTTAATTTACGACTTGAGTGCACATTAGATGGTTCAATTTATTTTTAAAAACCTTTGTGATTTCTTAAGATTCTGACACATTATCTTAGGACTGCAATTAACAATTCATCTATTATTAAAAGTTGACGAATAGAAATAGTATATGACACAAACGTAGTCACGGGCACTAGTTCGTATCATAATTTACTTGTTTTGCTACTAGTTAAAATCAATAATTTGAAATGGCATAGTTATAATGTAAATTCGTAGTACTCACAATTATTTATTATATTTACCGTTGTATTATGTTCCTTAAACAAAGGTAAATTTGTTCGACGTCCGGCAGTGGACAGAAAACTTTTGTATAGTTCATATTTCCACAAAAGAAGTTTATCTACTATAAATTAACTATGTTATATTTACAATCAAACAAACCCTTGTAATTATTATTCATTATACAACTCGTGTTAGTAACTTATACGTAAGCCTTCGAAATAACATACGGATGAACTAAGATCTAGCCTATCCTATAAGATGGTTTTAAGGAATTCGTTGTTGCTTATTGGCGTCCGTTTTATCTCAACGAAGCATCGGTCTCAGTTATTTATAGGGTTATATGACGCAAATTGCACGTCGAAATAAGCCCGACGGTATTGCAGAATGCAGGTATGTCGTGAGAATATAGACAACTTAAATGAAGCATCTGAATTTCATAGTTATCGTAAACCTCATTGTTCTTGTTACTAGATGTTTTAGTCCTAGAACACCTGCGTCGCTCAGTTTGATACAGCTTGCATAATGCAAGAAATTAAAAATCTATGATCATTATATTTTTTTGTTTCCTGTACATTCTTGCGTTTGCTAATGAGTATAAATATATCAATTACGCTATGATATCTATATATTGATTAAAACATGGCATGACATCATAAAATAATATTGCATCATATGGTATTAATAAAAGTTCATGTTTATTTTCTATTTAAATTTCATTCTTCGTTTTTGACTAAATAAAATTTGTTTAATAGTGCACTTGCTGCTGTTTTAAATAAGTTTTTGGTAATCAAATAACGTTTGAGTTTCTAGGGGTGTACTTTTATCAAACACCTAGAAACTCAACCAGCAGCTATATAAAGTGCCACTGATGGCACTCTAAATTTGCATGGCGTGGTTTGCATGATCTAAATGACAGAAATGATACTCTATGTTTTTATTCGTTCACATAAAAATAAGGGTCAGCGATGTTTATCTCATTTAAGGGACATTACGGGTCAGAAAGCAATTTTCCCTGTAATTGGGTCACTCGTGGCTGCCACTTGTATGCAGTCTGATTGAGCCTTATTCAACTGTCATCTGTCCACTTTGTCTTAATGTGTTCAGATTTGACCCCCATTATCAATTACTAAGATTGCCTAGATTACAGTGAACAAGTAGTGAACTCCAGTATCAATTGGTATCATTTGGATGTAGGTTGAAATAGGTCATAAAGCAAGTCTTATATCAGTTCCATCAACTAAACTCAATGCTATGTAAACACAAGTTTTCGTATCTAGCAGCTCAACAAAGCATAAGGTGCAAAATTTTGTTCATAAACATCTACTATATCTTCAAGCGTAGAGGCTTACCAACTGGTTCCGTAGAAATGTTTTGTTTTTCTTTAGGGTTTGTTAGTAAATACGAAAAGCTGAATGTTGTCTAGCAATATAGGGCAACATGAGCGTCGAGACTCGAGAGACTTGAGCTCAATGTTGATAACGCTGACTGCAGGGATGCGGGTGACGCTAACCTAGGCCGAGAGGTCAACTCAGGTCATGTTCTAGCTTTAACTAGGTCACAGGTTATCGGTTTGCTGGTGCAGGAACAAACGAAAACAAACATTGTTGTAAACTTATACCCGACCTTATTTTAATGGCTGTTGATTAGAAAAACCTTATGAAGGTATTCAAAAATGTGAGGTAACAGAATACTGTTTACTTTATATCAGACGTTTGCCCTTATTTCGCTGGCATTTGTATAAAAAATGTTTCAACACTGTTAGTTGGATGTAAGAGTTGTTTACATTTTGAAATGGCCTTTTATTTGGATCAGGAAGTAAACAAGCAATCAAAACGTTCATAAAGCTGAAATAGAGCAGGTGCTAAACAAGATTTGCAGATCAATAATATCAAGTACCGCGTCATAAATCGATTGCAGCTATTTCTGTTATGTTTTAAAATAGATGCAGGAAAAACAAAGTCAAGCCGTGTTATGTAAATAGGTCAATGCTTTCTTCGATGAGACCAACCACGGCTGCAGTTTTGACCTCGTTTCTGCTGGAAAGAGGAACTTGAAATCCATTGTCTTGATTTTTTCCTTAAAAAGATTACCGCTACAACTCGTACATTAAATATTAATTAAACCGTTACATGTATTTAGAGAAGGGGTTTATATTAAGCGCATTACGCGTTTTCGTGAAAGTTAAATATTTAGTTTATAGTAGGCTATAAGGACGCTTTTTCTCTTTGCAGTAATTGTGTAGTAGTAACACCATTGGTAATTCGGGGAAGTTTACTAAATTAAATTTCAACCGTCGTCATTGGACATGCATTCGGATATAACAAGTCCGTCTACAGTCAAGTAACATATTCGCTATTCGTATGTTGTATAATACATTTGATAATACGTTTTATTGAAAAGATTATCATTTTTCAAATGTCCTAATAACCCGAGGCTAAAGCGTTAAAATAATTTGTGAGTGCTTCATATGACCTCGCCCCGGATTCATGGAATGAATTGTTAATATTAAAGAATAAAATATTGCTCAACAATAAATCCAACTGTCAATAAATACCTATAATATTTATTCGCTCCAATTTTGTTTACAAAAGAGCATATCTATAATGGTTATTGTTATGAGTCGATCAAAGCAACTGTTTTATGAAAAATATAGTCGTTAACGATAAATCAAAAACTTGTAAATGAATCTCGCACTCTATGAATAGTTATGTATAAAAATATAATATATATAAATAAATATATATATATAAACCAACAAAATCAGTAACTGATAGTAGTATTGTTGTCAAGAAACTTTAACAAAAGTTCATGAAGGGGTGAAACTCCATGATTTCTGAAAAATAAAAGCATTTGCAGTAATGTGTAAAAAGTAAATACCAGATTCGATAAACTTTTGAGATTGGATATTAATTTTGAGCGCTAGAGGTTCAGCGTGCGATTCTCACCCCTAAGTTCGATCCCTGGCTCAATGTAACATGTAACGAAGTAAAAATATCGTGAGGAAATCGGCATGTCTGATCGGCTGACCTACTTCTGTATACGATCAAAAAAACGGATGCTATATAAAAAGACCCGTGCTATCCACAAAGAGTCGTAGCGCCACTGGATTATGATTCTAATTCACAGTTATAATTATAGTGCTATTCTCTATTACATTTCATAGCGCCAGAAACTCTATTTCCAAAATAATACGCGTGTAATCTGTACTTAAACCAAACTATTCTACTTATTGGGTTAATGTAATGATTTTTTTTTAATTTAATATTGTGAATTGCAATTGAAATAAACTTTTTGAGGGTTAGACAAATATATCCAATGAATTTTTTGGAACAAAGCACCGATCACAACATAATATGCAACGCAAACCTATATGTTAGCTACATCTTCCACCACATTCTTAAAAACTAAATTTTCACGATTGATTCAAAATATTATACATTCAACAATCTTAAGCAACATCTGCTCTGTCTGTCCTATGCTGAATTGTATTCTTCTTGTGCAACAGAAGTTTAATTATAAAATCGTATTTCACGTGAAATCATTAATATGTAAACTGGAAGAGACTAGCTGCCCACGACACGAAGTCCTATTGTTGGGGCTAGCACTTTCTCTTTTAACATCTTTTTTTTATTATGTGTTATCTTTCTTTTTTCTTTCAATAAAATCTCGAACGGTTCTGTTAGGGTTCAACCAGTGTTAAGAAACAATATTCTAATTAGTCAACCTAAAACATACTTTTCCCGTCGGCGATTAACCAAATACATCTGATGATACCATTTTACAGCATTTTACTATTTTAGACATTAAGTATGAACATTATCGTGATGACGTAATATCAGGAAAATAATTTCGAGGTTGGGTCAGGTCATAAACCGGCTCTAAATAATATATCAGGGGTTATTCGCATTTCATCTGCCTTCGACTCGATTGCGACTTATCTATAAGGAATAATGTAAGAAAAATACATAACGTACATAATTTGTAGTAATTTTATTTGTATTCGAATCGTAAAGAGGTGGTAAATTCAGATTGATTAATTATAAAAATCCATACAATCAGCCATATAAAAATAGGCATGCAAATGTTTTCTTAAAGAAGAAGAATAATCTTCCGAGTATATTATCTTACTACATTTAACTAGATAATACAAACAATGTCTTATTTTTTTCCGAGAACCAAGAAGACCTAACGAAAGCAGTTGCTTTCTGAACGACTTAGAACTATATAATATAGTTCTTTAATCTTCAGATATCTCGTAGTATAAGATTATCGTGGCTTTTGCGCATTTATATACAAAGAATGAACATTCTAATTGCTGATTTTCTTTTGTTATTATTCCGTTAAATTACTCACTTTAATAGCAGCATCATGAAATCGCACATTTAGAAATTGCAATTTCTTTAAAATATATTTATTTATGTCTTAGAATGTAAAATCGTTTTAACGGTTTAATATTAGACATGCAAAGTTTTGCTGTTTTAGAAAAGGTACAAGTTATAGTACAGATACTTATAAATATATTTAACATTGCATAGTTGATATCTGTTTTAATCCATTTTTGTTAAGTGGAAGGTGCCCAATAATTGTATTTTATTAAAAATACACTGCCGCGACCGTCACAATACTGCAGCTATATTTTATATATAATAGAGAGCGCAGACACTAGAAAAAATTGCCACTAGCATTCCCGTCTACCTCCCCGGGAGGGTATCCTATGAGTGTAGGGTTGCCTCATCACAAAATCGCAAACAATATGTAACGGATTGTTAACATATGTATGATTCACAGAGGTATTTGTAATAAAAATTATATAGTTTATCATGATGGCTTCTTAATACTTATAAATCAAGATAAATGGACTCCTATTCGACAAATGGTTTGGGTATATGATGGGCGCGTTACTTTTTTGATTATTTGCGCATATATGTGAATACTAGACAAGACTTTTTTACTTCAGCCAGTGAAAAAGTAGGCTTCAAAATAATCCTTTTTCTTTTATTTATCTCTAACAAAGTTTTGTTGTACAATATTTTTGGAGTATGTGCTAACCTAATTGCTAATTAATTCCTTTTTTTAAATGTTCATTCCATCAAATGAATTACGTATTTGATGCGTACACGATACACTTTCCAGGTATAAATTCCGACAAATTACACCGACAATAGAGTTGATCATGATTCTTCTTATTATATTTATATAAAAATATATAATATTGAATAGTGGTTTGAATTTGAATATGCCAACCCTGTGGGTAGGGTCCCTTTAATTTCCCGGTTACACCCTGGCGTCTGCACTTGTTGAGTTCCTTTGTTGTCTCGGTGTACCATAACGTTGGAGATTCGTCAGATTCCGTCGGCGACTGGCTACAGACAAAGGAATTGTTTGCAATTTAGTTCATTTTGTCTGGACGAAATTGATTTTTCACCAAAAATATTTGTTTGTGCTAAATCAGTGTCCTCATATCAGTCACTGTATAGTTGTTGTATTCTGCTCTCCTATACCTTGTAACTTTATACACATAAAGTCTCGTATTTTTTTTACATCTAATATAATATATACTATATATTAAAGATATCATAACACTTATATGCAGACATATCTATATATATACAATACTATTATTGTTGTTTTTTGGCTTAAAGAAATCTTGTATTTCTCACCATATTATTTGCGCATTTAAATCTATTGGTATAGAGGTGTTTTTCACCTGGGTTTGAACGCTAAAGGCTATCTGCATGCTCTATATAAGAATAAATAGGTGCAAGCAGGTCCTGGTAAAATGAAGGTAATAAATTAGATGGTACATTAAATTATCTAAACCAGTATTTAAACAAACATATATTCAGAAGTTAAAATAAATAATTATAGAAAAATAAAATAAATTCTTTTATTAAGGATGTTTATGGATAGAGTCAATGCCTAATAAATCAAATCAAATGCTGTCTTTAAAGCGTGTATTTCGAGCCCCCATTTCAGCCGCGTGAGATAACAATGAGTCCCTAATATCAAACAAAACGAAATTAAATCTCAGGCCACTCTCCAGTAATAAATCATTTTATTAACCCTTCCTTGACGGGTTCAAGTACCTCAAATGCATCAACCCATCAATAATGTGCACCTAATCATGAAATGACGTCATCACAGGGGCAGTACAGTCTGAAACTGCTTCATACTTGCGGGATATAAATTCACAGGCTTTCTTGATAATAACTAAAAAGTACTCAAAATTTATTTAAATATAATTCTTGCAATCTACAACTAGCGCATATTCTTTACAATAATAATTTATTACAAATCAATATGTCTTATACACGAGTCACTGCGAACCTATATAATGTGAGTGGTCGCCTGGAAGCGTTCGCTCGAAGACCGCCTTTTCATTTAATAATGTCAATGCTCTAGAAATTAACTGCTATTTTGCACTATTATTTCAATGATGCATAGTTCCCAGTCCTGATAACGAATTGCCCTTTGTCTTATACATATTGTGTTTTAGCAGACTACAATACTATATTTCATTTTTTCTAAAATGCTCGGACCATATATCATAGATATGATATATAACCCTGTCTTTTCTCTTAACGATTTCAGTGTTAAGAATATCGTTTTTGTGACTTACAATAACGTTACAAATAATTCTTTAGGTATCTCAATCAACAACAATATTGGTTGTTTAAATCCTCCTGATTTAAGGTTCACTGTGCTATAAAATGTAGGAACAATGTCGGTAATATTTATTTAATCCGTAGGTCTGGACTTTACCAATCCCATATTGTGCTTATTGACCATTTAAAGATGTAATTGTAATTAAGCTATACATAAAAAACGATGTTCAGTAAAAATATTTAATTTAAGATGTTAAATACATCTCAAATTCGACATATTACGTACGTATAGGCAAAGATTACAAAATGTTAACATGATTACAGATTTTCAATACTTATAAAAACTGTTCATTGCGTTATCATATAAATCCTAGTTCTCACGCGATCGCTGTATTTATAAAAGTATATTTAGTTCTATGGCGTGATTATATTTCTATGTTAACTTTGTGATATTTAATGTTTTCAATGTCATTTTTAATGGCCTTTATTATTACAGTCATTACGTTATCGATATTGAGTTGTATTCATTTTGTTATTCTTTATATCAGCAGAGCCTATAATACAAAAAGATGAAATTGAATATAGACTTTTAATAATAATGCTTTCACTCGCAGATTTTCCTGTGGGTATGTTGACGGTAATCGTTATATTTCAGGCAATTTAACATAAAACATATTGATTACATATAGAAGCGGCCGTAGGACTTTATTGTGTAATATGAAAACCACATCGGCTTCTCACGGGTGCCGTATACCGTGACCAATCAACCTTGAAAGAATATTTATCTTCTTTGCAAATCCCACTACCACCAATAAGTTTATGCTGGTTAAAATATCGTGAACGCCTTTGACATAATCGAATATTGAATAAATAAAACTGAATATTAAATGTCGTAACAAAGGTTTATGTACAAGTTAATATTTAAACTATAAATTTACATATTGCATCGTTAAACTTTCGCTTGCAACTGAGTTTTAAGTTGTCGAACTTTACTCGTGTTTAGACTGTGTAAAACTTTGCCAAAACAAGTTTATGCTTACCATTCCAATAGTGTTGTAGTAAGTTTCGATAAATGTACGTATACAAGATTGTCTCATTTTCTTAATTATTTTCATAGAACAGAGGACAACGGGCAGGAGGCGAAGTGCTACCACCGCCCAACCATGCTTAGATTAATTTTCAAAGTCGTGACTACTACGCGTTGAATTTTACTGTCGTATGTGAAAAAACGACGTTACAGAAAAATTTGACTGACGATATGAAGTCGGCCTAAGTGTTGACTCTATTTTTTATATACCACAAGCGTCCGTCGTCAATTAGTCCCTCTTTTCTTAAAACATTGCTTATGCCCAACTTAACTGAGTTTTTGCTCGATGTACTCAGGTTTTGAATGTATCGTTTTTATGAGCTAAGAATTTATTACACTCAGTTTCTGCCAAGCCAGAGCTCTGGAAAATTCTTGTTTCTAGTCACATTATATACGTATAACCTATCTCGAAAGCCGTTATAATTCGATATTAATGTTAACACTCGCAGCCTGGCAGGCTCGTGAGTGCAATGCCAACCTTTTTACAATTGATACAACTTTTCTTCGCTAGGCTAGATCGGTTTTACACGGGTTTTTTTCATAATGTAAGAAAATTAAAACGTTTTTATTGCTAGGAATCTTCAACTAATCTTCATTGAACATTGGAAAAGCAAGATAAGTAAATTACGCAATAAATTTGTCACGTATAAACCAGTCTTCTAGAGACATGCAAATTGCAAGTGTTGGGAGATTTCATCAGGAAAGTCTAGACTTAAACATAAACTTAACATATCGAAAGTTAATAGATAATTCTGTACTTGCTTCTTGTATTAACTAATGTATTGTGATTTTATAATACCTGGTTTTCTATAATGAAATTGTCTTCTTCAGAAAGGTATCCTAACAACACAACACAAATTATAAATAATGATTTTACTTCAGAACATTATTCTTGCTACAACAGATTGTGACGTACAAAATGAACCTATTTTTACATCAACTGTGTGTTTGACACTACGATTGACAACAATTGTAAATATTAAATCGATGTTACTACTTATTCTAAGCTTGTTTCTTTACGCATCATAATAATATATAATCGACATGTACTACAAAAACGTATTATTTATTTTATTTATCTTAAGCGTTTAGAAATTTCAAAAAATATAATGAAGTTATTATCCTTTATCAACTGCTTGAATTCTATACTATTTGACTATTACATGTTATTACCAAATTTTCATTATTTAATCTCTCTCCTATCTCTCCCTATCATACAGAGTACAGAGTGAAAATGTGTTAGCATTTTTCTCGTAACTTGTTTATGGCTCAAATTCCATACTTTTTGATATTTGGGTTTCCATGAAAAATATGTAATTCTGTTACCATCGCATTTATCGTAATTGCATTATTGTCTTATAGCGAAAAGCGGTTTTAATTATATTACATCTGGTATATCAAAACTAGACTAAACTAGTCTTATATTCGGTATCTTTCACCTATTATAAAATAAAATCCACTCTGACCTTATATTCATTCATACTTATTTCTATAGATTTTAGATAATTATATAAATATGCAAAATAATTACTTAAAAATACCCAGAATGTAAAACAATTATGGCGAACACAATACAAAGTAAAAAACATAATTTAAATAACCATACACTATGCCTTATTTTAGCAAACAGATTAAAAAGATAAATAAATATTAATAAAAAAAAACAATTTAAACTTTCCCTCCAAATATTTAGAGAGGTAAAATTTTTTGACAGTTGACTCTTGACATCTAGATTTGTGTGGTTTCACTTACTTTACCCGGGCAGTTTTAATCGAGTAGTATGTAGTAACCCTATAATAAAGACGTAGGTGTAGTTATTACGGCCACTGAGCGCGTTCACCGCATTACATTCGATATTTTATTTCTGTGTCAGGGTGTTTGTGATCTATTGGCGCGATTTTAACTGGCCGTGAGGATTTACGTAATTACTAATTATATTTTATGGATATTTTTGTATTATATATGATATAATATATATATTATGTCTTTTAAAAGTATGTTAAAATCTTAAGTTGAGCAATAAAATAAACTATTTAATTAGATATTTAATTTGTAGAGTATAACAGTACTTTAAAACGCAACAAGTTTGATTGATTAACTACATCGGGATTTGTGAAATCGGTTACAGAAGAGAAAAACATGGAGCGATAGAAGTGTACTATCCCGAAATTATAGAACTTTACTTCCCCTTTCAAATCCATGTAGTCGCCATCTTGATATATATACAATTGAAAAACTAATCTTATAAGAGGATCATGTTTACGACTAACAAATTGCAAAGTAAATAGGAGTTAAAATTGGTACCGCTCAGGTCATCGCCACGTTGCGTTGAGACCGGTACGTTGACTTGCCATTTTGCGAGACTGCAGTCCGTCTTATATACCCTTACACTTGTCTATCGTTTGTGTGCCAATAAATAAAATACTAGTTCAATATGGTATTAGCATACATTGAATTTTCTAATATGCTAAACTAGGACACTCTACTTTTATAAGTATACGTTTATTTATTAGTAGATATTTTCTAGTGTTAAAATTTACATCTCCTACTACAGTTATTCAACAAGATTATTATTAAAGGTATTGCGTGGTGTGCTACTATACCACAGATGGTGGTGTATTCATCTTTTATGTGGTATTTAATCTAAGTTTTTCTTAATTGTAAATAATGATGCAATTTAAAAAGTTGTTTTATGCCATCATTCGTCTTTCGTCAGAAAGAGCTGGTAAAACTAAACCAATCAGGCAATAAACTAAAGCACTATTTACAACGTCTACGAAGTTTAAGAGAGAATAAAATGTTATTGCAATTTTTATGTGTCTAGTCGGAAGGTACTTAGAATAGTTCCGTCTGTATACCTATACCAACCAACCTATACCCATGGATGCATTTCTTTGTAGTTCACTTGCATTTCACACTGCAGCCAGTCGAGCTCAAACCACACTTGGTAGAGGACGCCCGTGTTTTCAAAATACGACGCGTTGAAGTTTCTCGTGCGAGTTACCCATTTTGGATTGCACAGCCTCTGACAATAAAAGGTATTTATATTTTATAAACTTTTGAGTTGTCTCTGTTGACATTACTTGTAGTGTCTTTTATCTATGAAGTAAAAAATAGGTAGCTGTATTTTATATATACTCTACACATGTATTGAAATAAATTAATCTTGTCTATAGTTATTAAACTCGTTTTGGAAAATGGTGAACTAGTAATAGAGATTCCTTTGTCCCTTATGCGACCATTTAATGTGGATAAACAAATAAGTTTTGGTGAGATTACTATGAGAGTGCAAAAGGTTCTTTCATATATTTAAATTCTTAATCATATTTCGATTATTAAGTTATTCGTATATGCATAGTGGAAATGGCACAAAGGAAACTCTTTACTGTACAAAGCCACATTCAACAAATAAATAATAAACAACAAATAGTTAGTAGGTAGGTTATAAAGATTATTTTCCAATGCAATATCAGTTGAGCCACACTAGTCTGGCGCTTTCATTATATTATCTATGTTTTCGTATTATTGACGTCACAAGCTATCGATTTAATAAACATTAGTTAGGACCAGCCTTTGTGATTGTTTGTGGCATCAGTGGTAAAGGTAATAAGTATTTGTTATTACTCGCTTGCTGCCCATCCCAGTTTTCAGTACTACAGGTACAAGCGCGCTGTTAGGCGGACAGTCTAACAGATTTTCCTAATGTAACCATTTAAGTTGGTTTAGTATTTTTGCAGAATTATATACAAAATTTTCATTACCCATAATGTTCGTTGAATATTATTTTTTTTGGAAATAAATTTAAGCCAATTCCTGCAAATAATTGAACATTTTTTTGGTGAATATTTTGGTGGATTCTGCTCTATTTTTTACATATGACTCGATTAAACAATACATAAAGTGGAAATTAAGATACCATATCTGAATCTATGCATTTTTTAAACAAAAAAAATAAGTAATCTGTAAAATAGTTTGTAACAGAATAATTTATTGTTATTTTGTTGCTTGATTCTATATATATGTAATTTACAAAAATATAATCAACTACAAATTCATTTTACGTATTTAATTTTTAGCTAGGAATTTTCTCGCGTTGCCAGTGGAATTCTAGAAAAACTGTATTTTCCAAGTAACGAATGCCTGAGTAAATTATTTTGCTTTAATGAACATTCGCAAATGGCATGCGGGCGGGCGTACCGGAATTAAAAATAGTAAAAGAAAGTATAAAGAAGGTATTAACACAAATGAATATATAAAAAGCCTGAAGAACCATTCTTACTTTAGATAAATCTTATACCTATGTTTCTAGACATTATATCTCATATGACTCCGGATGTTATGGTACGATTCAAAGCCACTGACAGCTATTTTACAGAAAATAATATTTGGCTAATCAATAAACAAAAGCATATTTGCGCTAAATGCACTTTGCAAAAGTTATTACTCAATTGAGTTACGAGATTCACCTATTAAAAGTTAGCGTGTTCCCACTTGATTGTTAGTTTCAACTTTAATCCTATGCGCCTTCTAGTGTAATCGCACTACAACTTCAGTATATAAATTACTACATTGAACCAAGAAACGTTCATAGTGTTTTTTACTTAGTAAACTTAGTAACTTAGTAAATAGCAAGAAATATTGCCTAAGTATTGGTAAGCGTGATTTAGACTAAAAACATTATTTAATTGACTTATGGCTAAAAAATTAAATAATAGTTATACATTCTACATAAATCGTTAACGTTAACATTCAAGGCGACTGAGGACAGGTTTCGTTGTATTCTTTTAGATAGCTGGACCTTGGGTGCATGATTGTACCATGAGATACGAATTGGTCAAGGATAGAGTATGTCCGATCAATTTGTGCTGCACGAAAAGACTTGGAATATTTAACTTTTTGCTTCGGTCAAATAGATTATAGCAACCACCTTAGCCTGAAAAAAAAGTATACGAATTCATTATTGTTTTTCTACTTATATATTTATAGAGAGGAAAGATTTATATTGAATCAAATAAACAAGGCTATATTTATAAAATAAAAATATACAAAAAATGTTCAGGTTAAGTCGGAGCAGCTTTTAAATTTCACTTTTAACATTCACTTTTAAATAAACACACAAGAATAGTAAAACACAGGCGAATATTATCCTTCGTAGCTTTCATCGATATTTTATAGATGTATTTTAAAGGATCAATCCCTTATTATGAATTATTTATTCGACGGAAGTATAAATAAACAATTTATAGAGGTTGGAGTCGCTAGCTTCAGTCTTTCCATTGTTCAATTACGTACAAAAAATTGATTAAAATTAGTTTCACGTCCGATCACATTGCAAACCCGCAAAAACAAGCGATACTCAGTAAAAACTCAGTTTCTGTCGCTTTATTTATATTTTATATATACATGTTTCAATGGTTTTGTGTAGTCTCTCTAGTTTTTTTATATCATTTTAGTAAAAATGTAATTGAATAAGTACACAAAACTTTGTTTTAAATCATAGTATTGACCGGTAACGTTATTCTCCAAAAGCTGATTTAATAAAAGATCTTATGAAACTAGAAATCGCTATTACGTTTTTTAGAAACGGTGTGTAAGTAAGCTATATATAAATTGCTTTAGTGCAATTTCGATGTGGGCTGAAAGCGTTTTCAGTGAAATTTCATTACAATTATGTGTTTCCCGAGTTCTATTTATTACAAAGGTGAAGGTGATTTATGTATTAAACTTTGCTCGTACCAACAAGTACTACGCCATTTGGTATAATGAACTAACCATCAAAGCAAAAAATATTTTTCAACCAGTATGATAATGTATTATTATAGAATGTGTAGTTTTTTTTATTGTTTCGTTTTCCAAACCAAGTAAATACAATATTTATTATTAGATTATCTTAAACAACACGATGAATTCATATTATTACTTATTAACCTGTGATTTAAGTATCAGGAAAATATTCTGCGATTTACCTTTCATATTACGAGTATTCAATAGTGGAATTATTAGTTAAGATGTCCTTTAAACTAAGGATTGAGTAGGATTAAGTATTTTTTTAATTCGTTTTCATTAAATTGGTCACATTTTAATTCAAATTTTATATATTTCTAATAGCTGTTAAGGGATAAATAGGCATTCTATTTTTAATTATTATATCATCAGATAATGACAAAGCAAACAAATATTTCTTTTGTCTGTCAATGGACAATTTAATATATATATTAAGATTATAATATTTCAATATGGTATGGTTTTTGTAAAATATTAACTCTTATTATTTAATTAGTATACTATTTTATATATGGAGTTAATTAATATATAAATATAAAACCAACACAATTGTTGATAATTTCAACAAAGAGAGTTAAACAGGAAATTTCATTGGGATTTGTCAGTTTTGTTGACGCATTCAATTCTCAGCTGCCACCTACGAGTTAAAGAATTCTACCTCACGCATTTTCGGGTTCACGGGCGAAAACAAAGTTGTTTGCCAACATGTTTGTATTATTATCTACGAACCAGAGTGTACCATATATCATATATAATCAATCAAAATGGTATTTTTAACTTGGAAATGATAATAAAATCCCGAAATAAATTTGATTTGTGTTCATAAGATGTATGGAAGTTATACGAGTGTGTATATAAGAAGAGCTATTTTTTTCAATAAGTCTACATAACTAGACTATTTGACTAAAGCACAATATTGCGTAATTTATTTTAAATCGATTCCGACATTAACTTCTAGAAAATTTTATTTACGAATGCTCGTCACGTTGTATGATTGTAAACAGACGATAAAATTGATAAGAAAATATGTTATTGTTTTGATGCGTAGTAATTGACATCGTGATAAGAATCCGTGTGTTGCGCATTTAGTTTTTTTCTGTTTTTACTAAACTAAACAAAACGCTACTGCGCACTTATTTTAGGTATTTTTGTCCATCAGTAAGTTAATAATTTTATTTCGCGACGTATTAGTATCTTTAAATATATCCTTACTGTTGGAATTGGTATATTAACAACGTTTGTTAATATACCGTTCAATGTTCTCTGACCTTCACTGATATCAAAATGCGAGGATTCAGCGCAATTACCGTCTATTTCTTTGAAACTTGATTTAGCACTAGTACTTCAATGTGTGTCAAGCTACTCAATGTTTACGTGTCCATTCACACGCGTGTGGGAGTTTGGCGTCGATGCGCTTGCGCAGACGGCGAGCGAACGGTCTTTGTTTGTTGACAAGCAAACCTAGTCTTCTTGTTTTGTTCGCAAGTAGTCGTCGCGCGTTACGGACGTGTGCTCTTAAATTTAAAACAAAGTAAATCGGATAAATCTCCGTGTGTTTAATCAAAAACTATTTTTCATAGTTTATCAATGGTGTTTTTTTGATATCAACTTATTGTACCAATTCGGATTGCATTAAGAGTTGTTTGCTCGTATCGAGAATAACTCTTTCACCACACTGCCAAAAGGTAATTCCTTTTCGTTTCAAAACAATTTTTAGTTCTTCGTCTTCTATTAACTTAATCTTATACTGGACAATAAATTATCTTCGATTATAACGTCTAGCTGTCACTACATTTTTGTTGTATTACAAAGAAAGATAGCCATTTAATATAGGTTGTTTTTAATATAGTATACCTATAGTTAAGCACAAGTTCCTATTCCATTTTACGGATGATGTATGAATTTGTTCACCTTCGTTGGAGTGCGATCAATCTGATCGTGATTGCACTGTCAATCAAGTGACTCGGACTCTTGATAATATTATTATCATTCAACAAACACTCAACGTTTTTCTTAATTACAATAACATTCAGGTAATCATTAACTTTCACGTAACTATATTCACCACATTATTTATACATTTCTGTTTTATCCCTTGACGCAAAAAAGTGGGATACTTTTGGGGCTAGCATAAGTTTGAAATGTATATTTAATCGGACTGGCGCTTTGTGACATTCAACCCCATAAATGAAAAACAAAATAATGTATAGAAATAGTTTGAGTAGTGTTTTGATAATCTTTTTCTATCTTCTTTCAATATCTTTTGTTTTAAAATTACTGGCACTTTTCTGGTCAGATACTATTGTCAGTTGTAAATAGTCCGTATCAAAGTTAATTGAGTGTCAAAGTGAAAATTAATCCCCTTAAACATTTCCTCTCATAATATAACCACCGCTGCGCTGACCTCAAAACGTGACAAGTTCAAGATTTTCGCTCAACTTTCACCTTGACGAGGGCATTATACTTTCCTTGTGTACATTTTAATACAATTTGTCCTACTTAAAAAAATAACAACTTACCTATTGTATTTTACAGCTCGCGGTAATTTTATAAAATTATTTTGCTACACCAAAATCAATGCCTAAAATTATATAAAACAATACGTCGTTCTTAATTATTTGGTTGATAATAATAATAGTAGTGTCTGTACTTGTAAAAGGCCATTCTATATATAAAGTAAATTTTCTGTTTATTATTATTATGGAGTCTAACATCTTTCTTAGTTTAAAAAAATATGAATTACCATAATGCTATACATATGAGATTTGATATAACAAAACTGCGAGGAGTTACAGTTAGAACAGCAAGACTTTTAGTCGTCAGTACAGTTACGTTGGAATACGGTACCTTGTATGTCTGGTGAGGCCATAACGGGACTGGATGTAATATGTCCACATTTGTATCTCGATGAATCACTTCGCACGAGCCCTCGACTAGTTTTTACTTTCCGTGACATATCAAACACTAACCGATAAACGTAAACTTACCAAGAATTTAAATCTGAATATAAAGAGACCAACAACTGGAACTTCTAACAGTATCAAACTAGCCCTAGACTGCTCTTTTGTCTTTGAATTTAGGACTTTATTGCAGAGCATTAAAGTAAGTTATGAAGGAGACAGGAACAAAATATTTCAATTTGGCCGGATTCCAATATTTGGAGAAATAAAAATGTCTGCCTTTCATCCTTATGACAATTGACAGTTCTTTGTTTATTCATAGTTTTGTGGCGTAGCAAATAAGTAAAATTGCGCAGTAAAAATTTACAAAACTATTTTTACGACAATCAATTTGTGAAACAATGACAGAACGACGCATATTTAACACGTGGAATTTTATGCCAAATTAAAGATGATCAGCTGAAGAATTTTGAGAATTGCAGGTTCCGTTTTTATTATATACGCCCTTTTTGTCGTTTCTAATTTCTTTATATAAAATAATCATTTTATATAAGGATATTCTTTATCATTAAGAGCTATTGTTTTTTTTTATTCTTGTAAGGCTGCATAATGTTTTGTGTTGCGAACGCTTTGTTCAATTTCCCAGGAAATGTTGAATAAGGGTTCTTTGTCCTAACATATAAAAAAAACATTTTTTTACAATTTAAGCTAGACAATCGTAACTTACGTACGAAATTGTTTCTTTAAATGTAAAGCAGCTTATATCAGCGAGCATTACCAGCACTCTTATAATTGATAATACAGGTATGCTATATTGATAAGGAAATAAATTTCATAAAATCGATGGGCTTTGCCCAAACTATTATTCTACATATACAATATAACTCTACTAAGTAAGAATAAATTCGCGTAGTTTGTTGCTGACTCAATGGGTAATTAAAGCAGCTATTGAATCTTCCTGATTGACATTCCTTGTTAGAACCCTTCACAGTCTAGACGAACCTGCAATTAAGTCCGTATCTAGTCAAACTGTTGTATGCGTTAATTTGTCTCTTTACATATAATCAAATCGTTTGATGTAACAAATAAATACTTTATATCTTCCATCTTAAGATAACAAAGGTCATTCTTCGTTTTTCTTAAACATTACAAACAAAAGCCTTTTAGCTTCTAATAAACATGTATTTATTTAGTTATTTTCATACAAATTATATATAATATTATTCAAATATCAAGCTAATTTACTGATTTAGCACAACAAAGCAGACGTCTAGACTAGAAGATCGTTTATTTTGCACAAAACTTCACCGACTAATTCTGCATAAATTTACGAAGTATTTTAAGTTGGTGGTAGTCTGGACATACTTCAAAATCTTCCCGTAACTGTTTGAGAACTAAACTTAGACATCTTTAAATTCAACATCGTTCAATGTTATATTATAGATATACAATTATTCAAGGTTTCTCTTTACTTACTTAAAAATTTCGATTTCATTGGGGTTCTGCACTTATTCGTTCAGTGACTTACAAAATGACGTATTTTAACAAGTTGCAAGTTCTACGTTCTTTTATTTTTAGGTTAAAGTAAGTAACACCAGCGTTGCCAAGCGACTAATTAAGCTGTCTTGTCTTGGATACAGCGCTGTGCGCAAGTAATGTTGAAATTTTATGAGCGCAGCTTTTTCTTAATCTTATATACGATGTCTTGATTTTAACGAACGATGTATTCTGTATAGAAATATATTCTGCTCCTAGGCGGATTGTTAAGATCCTGTATCAGATCTGTTACATTAGTCAAAAAACCGCAATGTGAATGTGTTTATGTATCCATACAGAAACACATTCAATCTAAACATTTGTTCTGCTTCTATTACATAAAACCTCCTTACATTGTTTTGTTTAATGTTTTCTTATTCATTGATCAATTTCAATTTTACGATCACAAATGTGTATCAACTCAGTCTCTGTAAAGTTCTACACAAATTACGCCGCTATAAATTTTTTTCGATTTCGACGTTTTTTAATTAAACTATAAATTCGTTTCACTTTATAGTGGAATTTATTTTGTCATAAATGGCTTCCTTGGCATTGAGTCTAACTTTCTAGCCAAGGTTTTATTACTGCGACAATTTTGCTTTCAAGGTTTTTAATTCTAGTTAAAGTAAGTAAATGCTTTATAAATATAGTTTCTTTGTACATATTTTGAGTATCAATATTTATCTTAGAAATTTGTGGTATTATACTATAAGACTCTGCTCGCGTCACATATGCCTGTGTTAGCGGTAAAAATAATAAGAGCATTTTTATTTACTACTTTACTTTTACATTGAAAAACCCCCACATTTACCGATGCAAATTGTTTGTTTGCTTTTCTGGGAAATGTGTGGAAACTCTCAATGCTCAGCTGACATATCAAAGCGAGTAGTTGTGAAAAAGTTTTAAAATTTATAAATGCAGATTTAATATACATAATTCCAAATAAAATTCTATTTTTAGAAGCTGCTTATTTGGTGTAGGTCAGATAAAGTTTACCTATAAATATCTTACGAAAATATATTTTACTAACGCTCTTTATTTTGTTGCGCTCTGACGACATAATGAATGTTACATAATGATTTTTTAACATGTCAATAAAACTGTAAAGAATATGTTTTTCTTTTTATCATTGGGTTTTTGAGCTTATGTTACAAATAGAAAGATATATTGTATCCGAATTTAATACCTGCTATAGTTTTCAATTTTAAACGTAAAACCAGGTTGACAATTTCAACCTGTTACAATACGTCGAAGGTAAGTAAAGTTTTATCATGCATTTGACAAAGTAGTAATATTTGTATAAAAGTAAAATCCGTGAAAAATCCAATATTTCTTATTTTTTAAAACTAGAGATACGCCTCGATTGGAAGGCGTGTCTTTTGGGATCTTTGTACACAAATATATGGCAATCAGCTGACCTGATCATGTAAGGTTTATTATTTGACGTCAGTGACCGAACGTCGTTCTCGTCACGGGTTGAACGCATTTCGTATCGATTCACTGAACCGAGAGGTCATTGGTATTTCATGTATAGAAAACTAGATTTAATATTAAGGAATTGCAATGATAAGCAATGTAAATGAAATGATTTAGGAAACTAACTAGTTCCTACAAAGAAGTATCCAAGAAATTAAATTAATGATTAATTATAATATTTATCATACAATTGACAATCAAATATTTCGAGCACGTTTACAACACCACAAGTTGACCTGGTATACTAATATTTGGTATACATTATGTAAATAAATTATTTTACCTTTACGATAGACCATGCGAAATGAAAGGTTTTATATAATTGTTATCTTTATAGAGTAAAGACTTTAGCAAAAGCTATAAAAATAGCAAAAATTTCAGGCGGCGCAGATTAAATCTCAGTTAACCGCTCTCTTGAGCGTTATTGACATTAATAGGCAGAATTATTTTCGATTCTTACAAAATTACCAATATTTCATTAGGAGAGGAGATAAATTAGGTCATTCTTTTAATTATAGGATCGTAATATATATATATATATATATATATATATGACACCTATACGTATTTACTTTAACCGGATTAAAAGGTAAGTATTTAGTTTATTTTAGTTCTCACAAAAAAATATTTTTAATCGTCATATCCATCTCACTGTTAAGCTTTCGCAATCCTTTAAGATTTTACAGATATTTAATCCATTTGAGTTAGTTAAAAAACATCTCAAATAACTTAAATAATCTCTACTAGAGCGAGAAAACATCAGGTATCCTAAAACCCTAAATAAGTATAACTTATTTCGCATTATGACGTGTGAGGACAAAAAATTATAAAGAGTACAGTTAATGTAATGCTGTTATAATTAATACAAACGTGAAATTTCGCAGTTGGTTATAATTAAACTGTTTTTCGCGAACTCGGCTTCACGAACAAATAATTTTAGATCTTAAGTCAGAGTAAAAGAATTTATTTTAATATGACCCACGTCATTAGGTTAATAATAGAATTACGGAAATGCTCATTTTTTGCGTCAAAAATGTGGGAAAGAAATAGGATTATAATTAAGGTACAAATAAAGTAACGTCATTTTGCCATTTTCCACTTTACGAATATAAACAAAAAATATAGCCAATTAAACTCAATTGTTTTTAAGTGAAATTGAAATCCTAACGGTTTATTTGATTACAGTCTAATTTGTCTGAGTTGAAAAAAATTATTTCGCAACCCTATCTCGTCGTATTATTAGAGTAATTGTCAAGAGAAGTACCACTGTCTTAGTATATCACTTACACTTTCTTATTTGTGTGTAATATTCTTATCTGGACGGTTCGGCTATATTATAAGGAACTAATGAGCCAATTTTATCTTTACGCGTTTAAATACTAGATATTTCTTCACATAACTTTGAAGGTCATAGCAATGACATAACAAATGTTACACTGTCAATCGCGCTATAAACGTCGGGACAGTTTATTTATTGTTAATAAATGATTGTATTCCTAATGATTTTTCATATACGCGTAAAAAAACTATATTTATTAAAGTCTCAGCAAAAAATAAAATAAATATTCTATTCGAAGTGGCCACCTTTGGCTTATACAGGGCTGTAATCTGTTTGGCCACAGACAGTTGGCGACAGAGTCCTAGCGGGATTTCTCGCGAAAAGATTTTTTAGCTTCCTAATTGGGTTTCGACGAATGTTGGCTTTAACAGCATTAACAGCCTTTATATTTCTAACAGCACGCAGCCGCCCTGATCTTTTCTGGTCTTCGGCGCAGTGTTGTTGTATCAGTTGATAGTATGATATACGAACATACGGCTGATACGAAGCTTTTGAAGTGTATAGAATATGACTGACTAATTAAAAACAAAAGTTTTTATGTAACAGTATTTATGGCCAGACTAGTTATATATATTGATTGACATCATACTTTTATATTAATAAAGGATAAATCCCAAAACAAAGCCAACACTGGATTGCGTAGTAATAAACACGTGCAAACCCGGAAGACAGCAACCTGTTTGACTAGCTCATTACCGTAATGACATTTACTAAGCCGATAAATACTTACGACAAAAAAAACCACTGTACAATGTTTTTATTTTGTTGCGCATTATTAATGAAATCGAGTTTGGGCCTCCTAACACCCGATGAGCCTTCTTCTGGTGTTATGTGATATTGCCGCCCATGACACTCACCGTTGTCAGATTTTAAGAACTGGTACGCTTTTCTTGAAGGAACCGCTTGTTTACAAAAAATATATTATTTTAATGCATTGCATAACGTAATCGTTCAAGATTCACCTTTTCATTTCTTTATTGTTTCATAACAACTATTTAACTAATATGTAGATTTAAAAGCAAATTCCCTTGAACCCGAAACCTGACTAAGCGACAGATTTAAATGAAGCGGAAAATGGACAAAGTTGAGGTCAATGGCTCGCTTAGTGTTATTAAAGGCTCGAGTCACTAAGTAAATATTATTTGAATTTAGAATAGCATTTTATTTAGGTGAATACATGGTTCTAAATTTGTTACAATATGTTGACAATACCCAAACACATCTGATAATTCCTCATAATGATGATTGCAACAATGCCAATCGAAATTTGCTATAAGAAATTTGATTTTCTTAAAATAAATAATATAATAAACAAATAAGCTTTCATTGACGTCTGTGTACCTATGCGTCCGTGACAGAATGCATGTTTATTGTCATGAAGAGCTGACGATCGCTACATCTGCGGGGGTCCGACTCCCACAGCTGAGTAATAATAGGTCGAGACCACCTAAGTACCAGCCGTTACTTCTTAGAACGACCTTGGAGCACGAGTCAAAATAGCGTATTATACATTTTTACCTGGACATTTCTTTATAGTATTATTGATGATTATACCGAGCGACTCGACTGTACTGACTGACTGTGACTGAAGTCGACTGTCGACTGAAGATTTTAATAGCTGAAACGCTGAAATGTTCTTGTTAAATAGCCGAGATTTTAATTAAATTATAAAATATAAGTTCAAATCCAGATCTTGAGACAGTGTAGGTTGCGATTAGTCTAAGTTTGGACATCAGTAAATATTTAAAGAATGTTACTAGAACCTTTTTTCTTTGCAGGTAAGAGCAGAAAGTAGTGACAAAAATTGACGTTCGTCTGAACACCTGATATTCGTGTCCAAGAGGTTTGTGTGGATTTACTACAATATGTCAAAATAAACTTCGTTTTTTATCCCCTTTTATTAGATTTTTTATTTGTAGTTTCATACTTTCTATAACGGACACCTCTTGATAACTGCGTGCTAATTTTGATTAATAACCAATTAAATACGTCTCAAAACAATGTCTGTCAGTAACAGGGAAATTATAACGTGAGAATTTCCCACGTGTCTATGGTATAATTTTGTTGAAGTAGCTGTTGATATGTAAATTTTTTAAGAGGGCGATGATGTCAACTTTGTACGTGGTTCTTATATCTTATCGCATATATGAGCCTCTTTTCGTAGAATATATTTAGAAAATGAACACATTGCAATCTTCTTTATAAGCGATTTGCTAAAAATATATTCCGGTTACATGTATGTTTAAATTATACTTTCAATATATATTGAATGACAACAAATAATAACTTCGTTAAAGAAGACAAAGACTAATTATGTATTCAACAAAGAATTGATAAAAAAATCTACACTCCTTTATCTAAGTGGAACAGTCATTAGTTGATATAACGCGATGTAACATTATCATTTCCTGTATACAGTTCAAAACTTAGTAGGTCACTCTTATCAATAAAAATAACATTTAATCTTATTTATATTTTTAGTAACGTCTAAAAGATATCTCAAAGCACGTAATGAAAAGCAAAGACAAGACTGGAAACAGCTGACAATAAGATGATATAATCTCCACTATTCTAAGTATAGATATTCAGTTATTATGACCACTATATATAAGATCATTTTATTATTACTTAAAATTTTTGTGAATAACAAAGTCTCACAGTTATGAGTTATAAATACATTTTAAAATACAAAAAATTCATCGTTATTACTCATAGTTCCGAGTTTAAAACTTATCTTAATTGGCTACAAGTAATGTCCCCCGTGAGGGGCAGAGATCATCCAGCGTGGTAAACTAGCGTGATCGGTCTTGGCCAGTACTTTTAACTTCACGTCAGGTTCAGGTCACTCTCCATGGGACATGATGCAACTAAATATGTCATTTTGCGTAGGATGTTTATGAATTAAACTGGCTATATTTATAATTTGGATCTTTAAAAACAAACGTGTAGATTAAATAGAGAGCCGGAGATTATATTGGCAGTGCTTGTCGTCCCTTCTACGACCTCTACAAGTATTAAATGTTAATTTGTAATATTTGTCTTATTGACGCTTATAAGTGAACAGTGTGTCTTTTTCATCTCATAGGATAGGAGGATAACTAGTGCTGAATAATTTGAAGATTTTCCATATTTACAAGATTTCCGTAAATGAAATCTGCACGTGACCAGACTCACGACTGACCTAAAAAGTAAAATTAACTTTTGTATTCTACAGCTAAACTTTAATTTAATAAAAACTTAAGCCTTATGTTGACTTCACGCACGTAACGACGTTCACATAATAAATAAGCGAGATTTTAGAAATACAGATTGATATCAAGATTTAAGATACTGGATTAGTATAATAAACCACACGCACTCAAAATTGATCGTTAAAAGTATTTTTCCATTTCTATAAACAACGAACTTATTTGTACAATATTTTATACACACTTCGAAATATCATTTATCTAGATGTTTACTCTCGAGAAAAACATTGAAGATTACAAACACAATGTGTAGCGAATTAGAAATCGCTAGTTGTTTTTTATCCACTCGACTTGGCTATTAAATAAAAACATGTTTGTTACATTTCACTATAAATCTATTTGGTATTACTCGAACTGTTATATTCAAAGGTGGTAGGCGATATATGTAAATGGAAACTCAATGCTTCGATTAATAATCATAGCTTACATTTATCCCATTTAGTAAATCCGAATTTTATTCCTGGCGAAACAATATCTAAGTATTTTTTATAAAGAATTTGTATCTAGAAAAAGCAGGTCTAATAAACAACACAAAATAATAAAGTATCTAGCCCCCGCCCCTAGGTTGGGAGCTGCATCCACTTTTTAAGCTTAAAACGTTTTGTCCGCAGTCCGCTATATATTTTTTTTGTGTGGTAAGGGAATACAAATAACTAAAAGCCCTATGCCAAGACACTCTTTGATCATTAATAATCTAATTTATTATACGAATTGATTAAATTCTGTAACCTTTACTAAAATAACTTTCTCCTTCAAGCAGTCCGTAATTTGTCTTTGTGTTATCTTAAAAGCTTTTAGCTTTGTCTCTTAGTATAGACAAATACTATTTATGATTTAGGTATTTTTAGCGCTGGAAAATACATGTTGAAATTTCAATAATAACATGAAATATTTATGACATCTTTGTGTAACAGTTCAGAAGGGTACATTTACACGTAGTGATGTTGAATAAAAAAAACGTAAATAGTTTATTGTAGTGTTATCGCGTCCTTGTAATTTTACCGATAATTTAGGAATAGCACTCAAATATCTCTACGATCTTGACATTTGACATACATCGCCTGCTTCCTCTGCGATTATATATATTTTTAAAATGGATTAAACATTGCGATGCGACAAGCAAGCTTCACTATAAATTGCTTTAACCTAATTTATACACGTTTTCATTCTAATGACTGTATCACATACGGAAGTAAATAAAAACGATTAATTATTTAAACAACCGGTCGTTGACCCATGTTTATTTATGATTAGATACTGAGTCTTTGTAGAGGTAGGCTCGAATGTAATTACGCCAATTTAATGTTCTACCAACTCATATCAAAATAAGTATTGTTGGGATATTTTGTACATAAGTCTGTAGATACGGAGGTTAAACAGTTATAATATCTGTGGCGATACTTAAATGGTCAAAGACATCGTTAACAAACAGTGTAATTCAGAACAAGTCGTGGGCCGCATCTCTTCATAAATAATTTCATAAATCACCTTGAAGGTCTAAAAGCGACCTATTTCAGTTCATTTCGAAACAATCGTTCCCTTTCAATTGTATTTCTACCTACAAAATAGCTTTTATGTAAATGTAGTTATGCAACGTGGATGCAGAGAATTGTATGATGTAAATCGATGTAATGAGGGTTTAAAATCGCTTGACATAACCATTAATGCGCAGTGTCTTATCAGCTTGCATAAGCAGTTATCATTGACGCAAACTTAACCTCTCGAACCTGATTGTGGCCTATATATAATAAGTCAGTAAGTAAGTTCAGTTTATAGGCCATTATATGTTGTAATTGAGTTCTTTGCTCTTGATGAAAATAACCACTGATTTTAGTAATAACTATTTCTATAGACGGCCTCTTAGTCGAAGATTTTTGTAACGTTTTGATTCACGCACATCTTTAAAGTTTAGAAAGGTCTTATTTAGATAATATGTGAGTATAAAGCCGATAAGCGATACTAAACAATGTTAAGCGAAACTAAATATTGTCAATAAGCTTTTGCGTCGCATTTATTTCTGGTAGCCAACGTATAGGAAAATTTAACACGTGATGTGAATCACGCGATCTTTATTGACTTATTATAATTTCACATGGTTAATATTTAAATACGTTTAATAAATGGAAACTGCCGGTGTTTAGCGACCTGATCTCGTGCTAATTTAAAATAAATATCCTAAATAATTATATATCTAAAGAACGATAGCTTAAAAATTGATTATAATCTGGTGATCGTGATGGATTCAGATCAGTGATGTGGAAAATATGATAGGAAAAAAAACTCTGCCGGACTATATCCATATATATATCGCAAAAGAGTCTTATGCGACGCCGATTCAACCAATATAATAGCTGTATTCATAAGGTTAGATTGGTGTATTTATTTGACTACTTAATTTTAGTTCCAAGCTGATAACAGGCTTCACTTCGGAATTCGAGTTCTTAATATATGAAAGATTATATGTAATAGTCGTAGGTAGCAACCGAAATTTTTCACAGCACAAAAATTGTCCTTGCTGGGGCTGAGGTCTCATGCAGGTTTTTTCATGAAAGATATGATATCTAAATGTATCGATTTTGATCTTTATTATTTTTTGTTTTTACGGAAAATTTTGCTTCGCCTTGCGTAGAAACAAAGCCATTAATAAGTGCCGTTGTTATTGATCTTGGCTCTGAATTAGTCGCAAGGCTGGTGCAATCAATCACTAATTATAGACAGACGTAAATAAACAAGGCGCGGCGTTGGCGTCTTCATCCACAGCTGATGGTGACACATATAATATGTTGGTCAACATATGAGACACTGCCGGAAGGGTTAGATAAATCACTGCGTATGTTTTTTTGTAGGTATAAACCAATTAAACGACAGTATGATACTGACAGTACTATACGTTATTAGGAGTCCAATACACATATCGATTAAGCTTTTAACTATTACGGTTTCGAATGCTCATTACTGAATGAGGGAAAACGAGTAACTTACCAGTGACCTGAAATTTATCTTTAGTGAAATGTAATATATATCTCTTTAAAATAAGATTTTAACTGTTAATATCTCTATTATTTAGGTTTATTATAAAGTTACAAATTTTCTCACGAGAAGTAAATGTAGCGTTTATAATAACAGATATAAATTGATAGATAGCTGTTTTGTCTTTTTCAGACATTTAAAGGCAATATATTATTTAAATCAAATGACGTTTCATTTGCCATTCAGAAATTCATACGCAATAAGAAATGTCTAGTATTTTGAGAACACTCTATGTTCTTATAAGGTCCTTGGAGGTCTTCACTTTAATATCAAAAAAGTTTTATTATAAAATAATTCGCTTTGTATCGCGTAAGTAAAAATGCTTTCTTATTTTTTCGTATCATTGGGGACGTTCGTTGCGAATTAAGCGTTGCCATCACAACTATCGTTTGTGTAAATAAGATTGTATTAAAAAAAATGCAATTATGATTCACAGATTTTTACTGCTTTTAAATTATTTATAATGTCAGTATAAGTTGTATAATGCAATAAAAACCACATTTTTTTTATAACAACGAAATATAATTTATAATTATTATATCCATATAATCTGTTATTAGTAGCCTTGAATACATCGCATATTATAAGTAAGTACGCACTAAATAACGTTATTTAAATTATCCTGTTACATATTTTGTTATGCCATGTGTAATACCAATTCCAATACCACTTACACATGATTTTAAAATCATATTTTTAATTTCATGCACAATTTTTTTCTGCGCTCAAAAGACCATTATTTTAAATTTATATGAACATAATTTAACCTTGTTTATAAACAAAGTTTATTTTGTAAACACATCCTAACGCACGTGTATTAAAAGGTGTTTAATGATAGCGAAAGATATCAGTATTTGAATTGCTGGATAAATATACTTATCTTTTAATTAAAGAGATTATTCCATATTATCTGATAATATGAAGAAACAAATTCGTTGTAAAGATTAGTTTTTAAACCACAAAAATTGCACAATTTCACGGAAATTGCCAATTTTGACGATTCTATAATGTCTGATTAAGAAAAATGAAGTGCTGACGTTATTTTACTATACATAAAAATAAGTAGAATTTTATTAGTATTGGCGAATATATTTACCCCATGATGTAGTTAATAACTATATAAAAAAGCTAATTTTTGTACTATACTTATTTATCACTATAGATGTCGTACATAGGTGTAAGGCTAAAAGGCGTTCGTATAAAGGTAATCTGATATTCGTACATATGTTTATGCCCTCACAATGTGTATACACCTTTTTCACTCAATGCAATGCAATCTTCAGGTCAATGTAATACAATGAACGATTATAATTGTAATAAATTTCCCTTACAGTATTATATACTTTGCTTAAAAGAAATACGACACGTTTTTGCATGTGTTAATAGACAGTCATTTGTTTAGGTATGTTAAATATAGACTGTCGCATTTACTTCCATACAGTTTAATGTAGTACTAATTAAATGATTCAGATAACGAATAGTATCTCCACATGCATTGATCTTAATCTGTATCTAAGCCAAATTAAAACATTGTTAAAAAGTGAACCGCGAAATATATGAGCTGATAATTAATATATAAATCCTGTGAAATGTAATTTCTATTAATTACCCAAATATTGTTGTAAGTTCTTTATAAGTTAGCTTTTCAATTAAGCTTTTCCAACTACTAAAAATAAATATTTTTACATAAATTGTGGAAACCAGTTAATATGCAATGAATTTAGACCTCTATCTCTACCTATAACTAAACCCGACGTCTTAATTCCAATATTTAATTTTAAAATGATGTAGTATAGTAGTGTAGTGATAGTATATACCTTGAAGGCAATATCGCATTAAAAGAGAGTTATAATCACGAATAACGTTCACGTTTATTTACTAATACCTAAAAGTCGGCATTTTAATAATCAACATTAACAGACTATCAAGTAATATATCAATTATGAAACAAACAATATTTTTTTAATTTAAAGCCAATACTATTGGTAATTCGTAAAAACATTAGTTTAAAATGTTTTGTTTAGATACAGATTCGTACTTGTTCGTACTAAAAAATCTGTTTGTCACAGATCCAGTTACGTTTACATGTATGTAAAAACAAATAGGGACATATTCTGTGTTATTTTATGTTGTAAAATGAATAAAACCGAAGCAGCTTAGCTACAGTTTAAGCGTCATTGAGCAAATGAGCAATTGTTTCCAACCGAGCAAATGACAAGCTTCAAGGATGGAAAATTGAACTCATTATTAAAGCGATCACGTCTCTATACAAATAAAGTTGTGTAACTCGGATATTTGTTGAACTAAAACGTATTTCTATAGCTGAGTGTGTGGCATACATTTTATTGAAGTACTAGGTAAAACTAAATTGAAAATTACAAACCATCAGTTTTAGCGCTAAATAACGACGCACAGCGTAAGTTTTAGATGTTACATTAAGTTATCTTATATCCTGATAACCCTTTCTATGGAATTTCAATTTGCTATTGCATTTTCCAATACTAATTTATTGATATCTCAATCATCCAGATCGGTCCATAGACGAAGGAACTAACCTTTTTTGTCTTCAAAAAAGTTGACGTTCAATTGTAAAGCGGAAAAAACGCTTTATAATATGAATAAAATGAGAACAAAACGGTAAGACAAATCTATATCCTTCCTGAATGACTTGGGATAAGGCCCTTTTTTGAAAGATCTAGAAAACCGAGCTAGATTTGAGAGCATCCTCTTTGCAGAAATGATGAGCTCAAATCGTTTAGGAACATATCCAGTCTGCCTTTTGACCTTAAGGGTGTCACATGACAATAAATTCAATCGGAGACCTAGGTTTCACTAACTTGCCTAACGATTTTATTTCTTGAATATGTAAAATATAAAATGGGAATATGTATGCCAAGTGCACTTAAATACGTTTGCTGCTAAATAAACACGAACACGTTACAATGTTTTTACAGTAAATTGCAGTACTGGGGAATAGAGTAATATCCGCTAGTTTTTACATCAACTAATTAAACTGTTAGGGTCTAGTTTCATTTGTGTGACATAATGTAGGTAATATAATTTTTGTATATTTTTGAGACAAAGAAGAAACTTCTAGTAATTTCTATCGTCACGTTCGACGGTATATTACCTATATGTACATACATGTACATCTGTTTAGTAGCTAACTACAGCTAACAACTTACACCTGCTTTCCAGGTCCTGTTGCCCAAATTGTAAACGTCATGGAGGTTTTCAGTAAAAAAAAATTAACATTTGTAGAGAATTATATTACTTCTAAAGAATTGGATTAGACTGAGGATTTCAAAGTTGTATAAAACTAGTCTCAAAAGCGGGTCATTGTTCGCGACGTGTCGCAGTCGCACGCGCATTGTCCTTGCCGGTCTGATGCTTTGTCACCTGATCCCGTCATTACCTGTTGCTAAGTACGTAGAATTGTGTTCGTTTTACCTGGCTTTGCATTTGAATAACACAAGATAGCGCAGGGCCGGAAAACGCACACCCTTTCCGACAATGCATTTTGATGACTTTGAAACTTCTGCTCATCATCGTCACCAGAAATAGACGAAACCACTAGAAATGACTTATAAAACTCTTCAACTCTGGATAATTTCCTAGATATTTACTTAATCTTGCTACTATAATGCTTGTACAGTCTATTTCAACTGAATTCATTATATTTAATTGTATGAAGTCATTGTAAAATATCTGCCCTGTAATTTGTAACAAAAAACCGGAAAGAAAGGAATTTTTCAGTTTCAATAAGTGAGCACACACATTTTAGTAAATCCTAGCTCGTACGATGACGGAAGTGGGAACTCGGAAGCTATTGAAATAAGATCCGGTGCCGAGTGCTCTCGATAAAGTCTCTTTGGAGGAAGAAGCTCGTTTTCACTTGATCCTGTGGAGATTATCTTGTAATCTGAAACGCCATATATAAACTTATACGTCCTGCATATCAGGCACAAAATTCAACAGTAAAATGCTTGCAGGTATTTGTATTAAATAAAAATTTCTTGTCCGACTGTCGTTATCCGTACATTCCATAAGATTTGGTATAGGAAAATAATTGTTTAGTATTAACTAGTTGTTTGGGACTATATTTTCAATAAATAATTTTTTATCAA
Source organism: Pieris brassicae (assembly GCF_905147105.1). Taxonomy (NCBI): domain Eukaryota; kingdom Metazoa; phylum Arthropoda; class Insecta; order Lepidoptera; family Pieridae; genus Pieris; species Pieris brassicae. The sequence continues at coordinate 6,833,146 of NC_059669.1, forward strand.
ATTTATGTAAAAACCTAAAGGATGAGTATCGACTTGCCAACTGAAGGGCTGATGTTATTTAGTCTCTTGGCTTTAATATCTAGCAATACTAATTTACCTGCATTTTCTGTTAGAAAATAACCGCGTTGTTATAGAATATTTATGAAAAGCCCTAAAGGTGTTCTAAGCCTTAATATTATGATGTAGTGCGGCGCGTGATTTCATTGCACGTGCTTCTTTCGCCTCCGCAACCTTAATCACCTTTATAATATTAGTTATTATAGCCATTATTGTATGTATCGATACAGCTGTTGCAGCATTTCTAAATTAGATGAGCCGTAAATGCGGCTGTTGATGCCTCAGTAGGTGAACTGAAATCAGTGATTCGTAACAAAAATTATTATGTTGTTTTTTTTCAGAGGGTGGCGGGTGTGTGGGACCCTGAGTCGCGGCGGGGGGCGGGGGCCGGCAGGTGACCGGCGGAGTCCGCGGCTCATGTGGGCGGCTAGCGCGTGCTGCTCGCGCCAGGCAGGTGTGTATCACGACTGGTCTACTTAACTTCTTTTGCTATTTTTTTGTTGGGAACCTTGAACTACCATACAATAATACTATCAGAAAAACTATATTTCGTTATGGTCAAACCCATCTCAATTTCTGGTAGGAGAAAAATATGTATTTAATAAATTATTTAGTTGTTTAGAAATTTAGGTAAAACATTAAATAATTATCCTAATTTTAGCGTATTATTAATAATCTTTAAATAGAACCATAATATGTGTGCCGTACATTGTATAAAATTACATAACTGGTTGCTACGCGGACGTGGTAAATGTCCAGAGACTTCAATTGGATGCAAGCTGCAACTGCAGATGACATCACGGTTAACCGATTCTATTTGTAGCAAATGCGTTCTTATTCCCGAGTGTATTAAAAATAATTTAAATTTAACCATTACTCGAATATAATCATAAATTTTATTTTTGGATCGAATGTGAATTGAGAATAAATTCATCGAATACATTTAATATTTATATTGAAGATATTTTATTTTCCATTTGTTTGGCTTCATTTATATGTCACTAAAGTGTTTATGTTTTTTTACCTTTTTGATCCAGTTTCTTTTAAAGTAAATATCAGTTTTAAAAGTTTTCTATCTCAACAGGTTATATAATAATTTAATTTAATGTTTATTTTCTTATAATTATTGTTTCATCGCATGAGTGCTTACTTGGGGGTCCCGCGTACTATATCTTTGTCATTAGACCGCAATCGACATTGACTTATGCCATATATTTTGTTATCAATGGTTGACAGTTATTACTTCATTGGATACATATGTGAAAATCTATTTTGGCAATCAAGTAAAATTTATTTAATTTTAGTCATAAGATACAAAATGTAAAATACAGAGATATATAAAAATACTTTGTTTTACAAAAAAATAACTCGTATAAAATGGCTTATTTATATGACGTGACTTCATAATTATTGTAAACTGTACCAATATTAAAAAGTGATTAAGCTGTACTGAGCTTTTAATTCTGTTAATTATGAGATATTTACTTTAAATTCTAGCCAGAAAATATTTTTTTGATAAGTTATGCAGTCATAGCATAAAACAGTGTCAATAGCGGAGGCTTAGTACGGCGGGGCGGGCGCGTCTCTGACGGGTCTTGTTAATCAGTAGCAGGCACTCATGCGTGACGTGGTGACTAACCGTGGCGGGGTGGCAGGCGACGGGGCCAGCGCGACGCGCGCGCCCGTCAAGACCTTCCAGGCGTACCTGCCGCCGGCGCACCGCACCTACAGCTGCATACACTGCCGCGCGCATCTCGCCAGCCATGACGAGCTCATATCCAAGGTGGGATAGTCAGAAGATCTTATTTATATATTTCTCATTTATTACAATATCTCCAACAAAGTATTCGGCCTAACCGTCTTAACCAATCCTTAATTATTTAGGTCGAATACTTTAAGTATTTTTAAGCTAAGCATGATTGAAAACAAATACCCTCAAAACAATGTACAGTAACAATAATACAAATTCCACTATAGATTCATTAAATAAAATACTGACTAATTAGGTAAAACATGCATTTGTCGTTATTGTCAAACAAAAAAAATACAAGAATGGCTGTTATAGAAAATAGAAATAGCAGAAAAGTTTAAGTATTTGTGTTGTTCTCGTAGAACAAAATTCATAATCTGTAATCATCCAATGAACTTAATAAATTTATTTACAACACAAAGTCTGGTGAAACAAAAACAAATGTTTACTGACCCATTTTTCAATACTTAACTGTATTAAATGCCCTGGAACTCGTAAAATATAGAATTACCTCTATTTTCAGTCGTTCCAAGGCAGCCAGGGGCGTGCATATCTCTTCAATTCTGTGTAAGTATTCGTTTGTACGATATTTTTAAAGTTGTTTATGTATTATGGTATCTCATAATAAATTATGTATTTACGAAACCTACCTTATTGAAATAAATAATGAATTATATAAAATTAATTATCCTTAATTACTAATCTAGAACTATCTACATTTCCTACCTAACTATCTAAAATACGTAAGTCATACACCTACCGAACCTTCTGTGTAACACTAAAGGTGTAAACATTAAGTAAAGATTATTGAATAAAGGTTATATTAGAAAGGGTTCAGAAGAATGATATTCTTAAAACATAAAAGGAAAATAAATTCAGATTTTTGGAATATTCACTACAATGTAGAATTTGAGAAAGGCAGGAAATTCCAAGGGTTCCTTATTTATCTATTTGTTTGAAACTTCAAACATATTTTTTAACTCAACTGCATTTAATCAGCAAAGTCACGTACTTGATTCGGGGATTGGGTTTATTTCAAATGAAGTTTGAAATGTAAAGGAACTCGATTTTTCTCAGTGTAAATTCAAATTCAATTCAAATTCCAGGGTGAACGTCGGGTGCGGGCCGGCAGAGGAACGTGTGCTGCTGACGGGACTCCACGCAGTTGCTGATATTTACTGCGAGTGCTGCAAAACCATGCTCGGCTGGAAATATGTAAGTAGTATATTAGGCAACAAACCTGATACATGTCACTTGGTCACAAAACCACTAATTAACAGTTTGTAAGAACATCAAATATATAGATAACGTTCTAGTGTTATAGAGTTGGTGCAACCTTGTCTTTAGCATATTTGATCGACGCATGTATTTAAGCTTACATACTTGAAGTCTTCGCAAGTTTTCCTGTTTTAGGGCTTGCATCGTAGATCACATGGTTCTGCGGAAAGTTTATATGGGAATTAAATTTGAAAGTGACGTGAAAAGCTGACGTGTTTGACGAAACTTTTACTAACTCTCATTTCCCATTCCAGGAACACGCATTCGAATCGAGTCAAAAATATAAAGAGGGCAAGTTCATAATAGAACTGGCTCATATGGTGAAAGAGAACGGGTGGGACTAGGCGCTGGGACTAAAGTGCTGTGACCCCCGTCAATGACTGTACGTGACCATGCGTCGGCGCCTCGAGCCCTCGTGATAAAATGGCCGGCGAGTCACCTCGCCTATCTCTCAACCATCCGCCGTTATCGATACAAATTATTTTTGTCATAATCAATTTTTCATGAAAAATCGATGATGGCTGATTGTCGAGTGATTTACCTAAGTACTGTCAATTGTTCAAGAGTTGGACGCACTGTTTAGCATCAACTATCAGTGTTTAGGGAACAGGATCGAAAACACAAATTGTAAAGCGATCATGTAAGTTCTTTCCATCCCTTTGGAAATTTGTAGTTTAAACTCAATTGTATGAGAATATTGGCCAAGGGCGGTAATTCTGTTTGACAATTGACAGTATGTCGGGCGTTATATTAGCGGCTTATGCTTGAGCACCGCCATTTGACGTTATACATAAGTTATCGATCTCAACCGCCCAGCTTCGGGCAGTGGGCATAGAATTTATACTAATTTTTAGTTATAGAAACATTTATTTTTCGCGTAAGCGAATATCTTAAGTTGTATTAGTTTACACGTCATTATATATCGGAAAGAACACTAATACTTCTTGTCCCCTTTTACCTGTGATAAGTACGTTAGAATAGATTTTTTGAATTTCTTGAACGATCATTTCAAGAGTTGCTCAGAGAAATTTCATATGTATGTTCCTAATTTCAGCTGTACAATTTGCTTTACTTTTTTACTAGTCGAAGCGGAAAATAGTTTTCGATGTATTTGCGCCCATATTAGGTGATTTTCGTTAGTTTCGTTCATTTTTTTTCGCTTTCCGTTTGGAATTGGAATTTACAATGTTACGCTTTAGAGTCGGGGAGACGATTGGATCGAACATTTTTATATACGAAGGGAGCAGTTAGGAGTTTTATTATTCATTTATTGTTTCCATTTAAATGTATATTAGACACAATTAACCCCACATATTTATCTTAATCTGCATGGTACTTCATTAAAGCGATAGTGATGTTATCCGTGTAAGATTCAGAGCTTCTACAACATAATGTCGGATAAAAAACATAATTCGAAATATAAACCGGGATATTACTTGCATTTGGCGATCGATAATCAATTGGAGGGAATCGTTATAAGGCTATAAGCAGTTAGAGCAGATGCAACAATGAATAGTGAGGTTTCAACAACGAACTGATGTCTCATTGGATATTACAAATTTTACAAATAAGTATTTTGTATCTTAATGGGAAATTTGGAATGGGAGTATAGGATAGGGAGGAATGGAATGTATATTTAAGAATGGTGTTCAATTGCAATGCAAGTACTACAACAGAAATGACTAATTCAAATACATGGCGTCCAAATAAATATTTTGCGGAATATTTATACTAATTGTGCATTTTAATCAAACATACGATTCTCGTTATAGAAGAACTATTTTTAATAGATAAGAAGTAAGGTTTACATTTTAAACCTACATAATGTAACAAAAGAGAAAAATGCATAATTGATATAAAATGTACTAAATGTTATATCGGTATACCCAACTTGATAAAACAATTAAGCTTTTCAAATGCATATTCTTTAAACATATATTGAGTCACTTGAGATCTTAATTTATATTTTATTTCCTACATCTTACCACAGATTGGTAGGATATAAGTTAGGGAACGTAACTTTGCAAAAGTGGTCGTGGTAGGCGAAAGTTTGCGCTCGTACTTTGAGTAAAAAGTAGAGAGCCTCTTGCCAACTTAATTTCCGGACAATATATGTATGCATACATTATCTCTATTTTTCTTGTGACACATCATATATGAAGAGGTGATTTCTTGTTGTTTGATTTCTATTATAAGTATCCTATTGTCTAGCCTTTGGGTATATCGACATAATGTAAAAATCACCCATCGCCGCAATATCAGAGCGTTGATTACTGCCACTAGAATACTTTTTAATATACATAACTAATGTTAATAAAATTTACATGGACGTAAGGGACACGTTTGACACATTATTTTTACGATAAAGCTAATTTAATAAATTAACTATTAAGGCAGCTCTGAAGTTAGCTACATTTTCTAGCTTTGAATATAAAGTTTTAGAGAAATGCCTAGAACTATATCTTAGACAGCGCATAATTTACAAAAATTACAATGCCAGCCTACGAACAGTCCTAAAACAATGCGGCAAGCATTTAACTAAAATTTGATCATGCGAAACGCGAAGAAGCGTTTTGCAACAACTAACTTCAGAGCCGTCATCATTTGGTGATAGCTGAACATTAGAATCAGATTTTTTAGTGTAACACCTTGTCCGTTTCATATTTTAAGACGTATTTGTATTAAATAATGATAAATATTGAAATCAGCCGTTCTAGATAATCAAATATGTCTAATTTTTTAAACTTACAAATTTAAACAGAGTCATATATTTTAAAGGGCCTAAGTACAATAAACCACATCTGGCTCTGGATATCTGAACGAAACGAACTGTGATTTTTGCTTTTAATAATACCAACCGTGCTTTTTAAAGATCATTAAAAGCTATGGGTTGAACGAGAAATAATCACATATTATATATCTATAATTTTCATTCAAGCTTTTAGATGCTAAATATTGTAATATGTGATACGGAAAGCAGATACGTCTTTTTCATAGTAATAATGGTAAATCCGTAAACACATCGTTCACGTATATTGTAATCGTAACTGTTAAACATAGGGTTTAAATTGTTAAGAATACTGATGCAAAATGTTCAATGGAGATTTGAATTTAATTTTGTTTTCATCTTCCGAACATAGATTACTATCTAGCGAATTGTTACATCAATTCATTGGTTTGTAAAGCTTTATGGTGAACAAGAGTAATAGTTTTCTTCTTCTAAGTTATGCCTTGAGACTTTTTTAAATTAATTTACTACATACCCTTGGTCATGCTTTATTATTAAATGTTGCCATCACAGGATCGTTATACCACAGTTTAAAATATATTACTTCATTGTTTGCCATTAAGAGGAATGTATATCTATTGGGAATATGAAAGAACTTCATCCAATAGCAGTTTTTATTACAGTATAGTTTGTTATTCACTCGTTATGAACATTATGCAACAATAATCGAGTTATTGAGATTGTCACACTAGTTTATAATTAACACTCTTAGACCTATATTACCTTCTTTAACATATGACCGAACACAAAAATATATCAAATTGTGACGTTTAAAGTGAGAAAATTAAAAAGATTAGATCTCTGCGAGGCATATTTAAAGTATTTTTCTACTTGATCGTTTAGGGATGCTATTAGATATTTTTGGACCATTGTTAAGAATCGATCAGTATTGGTGAGGATTAAGAATTTAATTGTTAGTTTTGTGAATGTTGAATGCGGTTGTTGTTGTCGAGATTAGCGAGTTTATGCTTCTATAGATGTAACTGCACCCATTTAAAATATGCTTTGTTACCTGTTTTAACACTGGCAACACCCTAATTCTGTATAGAATAAAATACAGTAGATTTTACTAGCTACCCTTTTAAATGGCTACGTATTTTACTCTATAGTAATCCAAATAATCAACCCGTCAAAACTAAGGTCTTGGAGTGTTAGCTACCGACCAATTAGGTGAGCCGAAGAACAAGGTGCATTCATGTATATTTCCCCATACCAACCAAATAAGGTATCCCAGTAGATGTTTACGACGGAACCGCTTATTTTTGTATTTTCCTAGTACGTAATGAAGCATTATTAAATTCGTGGTGTCTCCTAAAGATTGTATGCATTATGCTATAGAAGAGTATTTCGTCAACATTTTTTTGAAATAATAAGTGCGTAATAAAACACTTTTTCGTATTATTCAAGATTTTTATTTTACCCATAAATTATAACCCGGAGTTGTCAATCAGAAATGATAATATTACTACAGGACATGACATTAAATTGTGCCGTTTTAGCTGAAAGCAATATACTCTATATTTACATTGGTAAGAATTGTTCATGCGAAAAATACTCATGTTTAACTACTACTACGGTACAAATCAATATATCCAAAGGAAAACCATACAAACTAAAAATAAAATTCAACTATAATAAAAATAGTTACCTTCTAAAATAATATCTCCAAGTTAAGTATAACCGGAAACGATATTTAAATTAACTACAATTTAATGTAAAAGTAACTGTTACGTAACTAATCGGGGATCTGCTTAAATAAACATTTAATATACTTTATTACTTAATTATAGACAGACATTAATGGGTTTTTAAATATTATAATGGTTAACTAACCATTCTGGGAATGTGTTAACTTCATGCAATGTATAGGTGATGACAGTTTTATTACTGTTTAAATGGGTTTACATTCTCTGTGGTCACAGCTAACTGCGAAACAATAACATCGTAAAAAAACATCAATGAAACAGACGCAGAAATGTCTATTACAATACCTTAAAAATATAACATATAGAATTATATTTCTAAATACTAAGTTGTGTAATGTGAAAAAAACTAAAAGCTTTGCCTTATTAATTTTAAAGGGTTTGAAGTAGTAGAGAATAATTAATGAGACTAAATATACCTTTGGTCCCTTACATACATTTAATAAGATTATTTGTGGGCGTCACGACATCTTTAATTTATGTTTATTTGATGTTTTTACTCGATTATGAATATGTATACAGACTATGCTGATAGAGAATATTCTAAGGTTTTTTACAGGACTCATCTGTACTGTAGACGGAAACTGTATATAATATATAATCTAAATTCACAGCTTATATTATTGACAATTAGATACGATATTTTCTTAAAATTTGCAATACATAAGAAAAATATACCAAAACTCAATATTTAATATACTTTATTAATTCTAAAAAACATACAAAATCATAATAAAGTTCAACATTTAATGCACAATGGTGCCCTTTCTCTCTTCTATCTCTTTCACTTGGGGCATAATTCTCTATATATACATAAATTGTAACTGTCTGTACGAATATATTTAAGAACATAAGGTAAGGTTTTGGATAATTAAATGAAACACAAAAAATATATTTTTTTTACGTTGGCTGATGTACTAAATACGTATTAATTGTAATACATTTTAGAGACTAAGCTTGATAATTATTTTATCTTTAAAAGCTCATACTTTCCTTTCATATAGCCTTTTATTTTAAAGATATTAAAAATAATACAATTCAAGAACTACCTTTGAATTTTTGCAAACCTAATTCCGATTTACCAACCCGTAAGTTAATTAGTAAAAATGTTTAATTACGACGAAATAAAGACAATTGTATAAAGAATTTAATTTTTTTTAAATTACCATAGACATTTTCTCCAAGGGTTTTTAGATTGCATTGTGATTAAATAAAATTATAATCTAAAGCTAATTAGATGTGGTATATTATATAAAAAAAATTATTTATATAAATGTCTCTCTTCATCATAGTAAACATAATTGGACAAAAAGAGCCGAAAATACTTAGAAAAGTACATTTAACTAGCGTACTGTGGATATAAGGGGAGCAAAAATTAAGTGAAATATTTTTGATTTTTAATAAATTAATATTCGTTAATATTTCACGCATGCTACTTTAAACGTAAACGTAAATGACGTATACAACATATTGTAATTTCTTATTTAATGATATTGAATAAAAGCAAAAGTTGGAACATCGGAATCAGAAATAACGTGTCATGATTTAGAATACGGGCCTGAGAATTATACCCCTCTCGTGACGCCCGCTTAGTGCTAATATCAAAGCGATTTTTCAATGACATATCTTGGATATTTTTCGACCTCTGATTTGAGTACCACTTTCGCTTGCTCTACTTGAGACGGAGTTAATCTTGGCAACGATTTGTAGAACATCTGTAATTAGAACGTTAGTATTAAACGACTTCAAAGAAACCAAAGATTAACAATAAGCGTGTATTTTGTTTAACTAATATCTCAAAAACCTTGGAACTTTTCGCAAATTTTAATTAGTTTCAGAAAATTTTGTAAATCAATAAAATTTATAAGGCAAAATAATTATACCCCTTTAGAGTGTAGAATGAGTTTAGTGTTCCAGCGATTAAAAAGTTTCGGAAGACACAGAAGGCCGATCACCATGCTGGAAAGAAGGTAAGTTTGATTTTTTTTTAATCCGGAAGAAAAACGCGGTAATAACCGTGTTATTATGGGGGAACAAACTAGGGCAAACGTCTCAAACCTAAAAATCGATGACGTGTCTCAGACACAAGAGCACTACTTGTCTATGAAAAATAATAATGAACAAAGAAGCGGCTTCCATCTGTAGCCAACCATTAAGGGTTGTAACTCCATTCGACTATTTTACTTATTATTATTTTAAAATTTGTTCGGAGATACAATTTATAGATCCTCTGGATTTAAGAATATATGAAATATAAAAAAAAAACTCACCTTTTGCGTCATGAGTAGCATTCCGTGAACTTCCTTCATGTGTTGTCTAAGTTGCGACATACGGGGGTACCTGTGATTCATATAATTATATTAAGTATTTTTATTGATAAATTGATATACATTGATTCAAAATCTGTTATAACGACATCGAAGGGATTACCATTACATATCAGACATATATAAGTGAAATATTTCTTACTTTACATATTGCAATTAGTACATAAGGTGTATGAGGTAAAAATAACTGCACAATCAGCTGTATCAAATCAGTATACTTAACTGAAAATAATTTAATTATTTATATAATATTATGTGAATACATCAAAAACCTATAACTGAAAGAGGAAATTCTCCAGTGATATAGAAGCACTGTGCCCTTAAAAATATAGGATTCAAAAACGCATAGATTTTCAATATAATCTACATAATAAAAATAATATTAAAAAAAATTAATAACTTGAAAGAAAACACTTTTTACCAGATTGAAGCTATGTATTATTATAAACTTATAATTATTTTACATAATTTTAAGTTTTTGACATTCAGCACCTTTTGTCTTCAGTCACCGTGACTACGCACGCTGTAAAGCACGCGAAACGTCGGAAAAATTATGTAAAATAATTATAAGTTTATAATAATACATAGCTTCAATCCAGTAAAAAATTGTTTTCTTTCAATGTGTAAAAGCTATGTTAACAAAAGACAAGTAATAACTTTTTAATATACGTTAGTGCTAAGAGAAAAAAAAATTGAAGAGAAGAACAGAGTATTCTCCCCTTAATAGAGACTGTAAGGAGTGTTTTTGGACACTTATGATTCTTATGTTAAATATGCGAATTAGTTAAGACTTAGAATACTTATTAGTCTTAAGTTAGGTTAGTAATGTTAAATGATGTCTCAGTGAAGACACGTATTGTCATTTTAAAAAATACAAGTTGTTACATGAAGTATTTTATGTGTGATAAATCATACCTGGCCGGACACAGTTGACAGGCGCATGGTGGGGGCAAGTCACGATGAAGGCGTTCGAGGTGCAGCTGAAGACTGCTCTTCTGCGAGAAACGCTTCGGGCACTCCGGACATAGGTATCTTCGAAGGGCAGCTGTTCACAATTCATTATTAAATTAACGGCTTACAATGCACATACATACTTTTATTTATAGTCCATGCCTAAGACGAAATGTTAAAAATTATGTACTTTCTTTATATTTTATTTTCAATTTGTATTAATTACTAATATATCATTAAAAATTTTCATGTCATGTTAAATGTTAAAAAAGGTCGTTGTTCGTTAGGAATAATTAAATAGTTCTCAAAATTATTATTGCGAAATGAAAAAACTAAAATATATTAGAAAAAGGCGGCAGTAACTTTGATCATAAATTTTTGGCTATCACTGCACGAAAGTGTTATTGCCACATAGAAAAATTGAGCCGTGATATAAACGCACGACTCACGCAGCGACACGCTTAACCTTTTGACAATTTTTTCATTACTGAGCAATATAAGTTGTGCGTCAATCATAACCTAACCTAACATTTATTGTCATTAGCTATACAAAATTGTAGAATACAAGCAATTTTTTTTATTTTCTTATTATTATTTATTTTAATATTGACACTCATAAGTGTACACTTATGTACAATATGTACATATTTACGAGAATTTTTTTGTTTCAAGTTTTGAAATAAAATTCAAATACAAAAACTTACGTCTCAGTTTATTAGTAAAAATTTAGTAATACATACGTTGGTGCGTCAACATGTGTGCGTCAAGGGCGTTCCTAGTACTGAGTCGCTTGCCGCATTGCTCACAAACTAACATCTCGCCGCGGTGTTTGCGCATGTGACGCTGAAATACGATTTAATTATAAGACTTCTGAAGAATAATTATATTTAAAAATATACCTTCATTTATACTTGACAATAATATAAAAGAATGACGCTACACAACCCTCCCTAGATCATGTTTGGTCTAAGAGACGACGGTTTCCTCACGATGTTTTGCTTTTATACAAGTGATTATAAAATGGGCACACACAAAGGAAATTCCATTGGTGCACATTCTTGATTCACACCAACGACCAGAGGGTTGAAAAACGCAACTCAAGGCACTGCTTGTAAAAAGATGTCAATAGTAGTTCTTATTTATATCTACGGGCGTCGTTAATTAATTGGTCACATTGGTAACATATTATGGTTTCTATGATTTTCTTCTATAGTACTCAGAGTAGCTTATTAAGAGGTAACGGTAACATAAACAATTTAATAAAATCAGGAACCTATGATTTTTAAATGTCGTCGCTGAATTTTACTTAAGATGTATTTATTATATGTTATATATTTTATTGTAAAAGAGAAAACAAAATATTTACTGATTATTTTTATTATATTATACTATTGTAAATAAACAAGTAAGAAACCGGTTCTAGCGGGTATTAATAGATTTCGTATTTATGCAAAATATTTTTATTATCATGCAAACTATATAATGATAAAATGCAGTGATAAAAGAACACTTTCATAATTACTATTGCAAACTTTTAAATGTAATTTTTCAACTAGAACTGAATCACATATAGTGTGTATTTGTGTGTGAGTTAGAAGGGTAGACATACCGACAGAGCAGAAGGTGAAGTGTATGCGCAGACGCAGAAGGCGCAAAGGTAAGGCCTGTCTCCCGCATGCTCGTGCTCGTGCGCGTCTAGGCCTGACCGCGTACCGAATGATGCAGGACACTGGCTGCACAGGAATCTATAACCAATATAATTAGTACATAATACAAAAAAGAGTATTTTACAATACCTATGTATAGTTTTATTTCATAATTAAGAACAAATAGACCTAATATTATGCTCAATGATTATTTTACTAATCAATCATTGAGCATAATATTCATCACTCATCCTTCTATATTTGATGATTACACATTGTAATCAATATTTAGAGGAAAATACTATTATAGTCTACATTATAAATGCACAGCTATAAAGCGGACATGAACATACATGATTTGAGTCTGTTCTAATAAAATTGATTGATCTTGAAGCACCTTCTGCGGCGACCTATAAATTATTATAGTTCTGCTTGCAATCAAATTAAGGCCTATTATTATACAGGTGTATTATACCTTTTCTTTTATAATAAAATAATAAACAAACCTGTTATTTTCAATTCTGATTTCATGTGATTTAGAAAAGTAGGGCCGATTACGTCCTTTGCTGCTAAGATGTCTCGAGCGCGCCTTCAAAACTGAGATGATGTCGGGATACATGGTGCAACCTTTCTCATGTTTGTATAAGTTTGTGGGGCTGGAAAGTGATAATGATAATTTAACAATGTATCTATAATAAATATATTAAGTAATTAGGAAAACATCAATTCAATAGATTTGATACTTCTTCAGATTTTGGTGTGATGATAGTTTGATTTAGATATGTTAGTAAATTCTACATTTGAAAATGTTTACATAGTTACTTGTCCTAATTTTCAGTCAAATCTTCAGTTATGATTTCCCCTATGTAAGTTAAAATTTAAAACTTTCAGCATATACTTACTTTCTAAAATCTGCTCCACATGCAAAACATATGAGATATCGCTCGCCATGGTAGTATTGAAAATGACGAGCTGCCTCTGGCATACTGTTAAAGAATTTGCCACACGAATTGCACCTGAAATCAATTACCTAGAGTCAATTTAGATTTTAAGGATTTAAAATAAAATACAATTTTACAGTTGCAACTAAACCAGTAAAATAAATTTAATTTTAATCGAATATATTAAATTATTTTCATAAAATTCGAAATTTACAGGCTTGTCCCAGAACACTTTCTGGTCTAAGAAGCAGAAAGATTTGCTTGTAAAAGATCAAGTTGTATGTGTTTTACATTACTTACTCAAACATAATGCCATTCATGACACAAAAATTATCAGGAAGAGGTGGCGGTTTAATTGTTCTCATAATTTCTGCTAAAGTTGAAATCAATCTTTCTTCGTCATTCAACTCTGGGTAAGTTTCTTTCAACTCTTGCACATATGAAGAAACCTGATGTGGCCTCGGTGGTCTTTCTTGTTTCCTTTTTGGTCTTGCAAACTCATCATCGCTTGATCCTTGAGTATCTTGTTGTATAACATATTGAACATTTGAATTGTTTTTATTGGTATGTTCATCTGTCTCTTCAACTTCTTGTACTAACACTTGTTCACCATTTATTTCAACTATATTGTACTTAGATGATTCTTGAAGAACATACTGTCCATTCTCTTCTTGTATTAAATAGTGCTGTCCATCTCCATCCTCTAATTGTAGTTCTCCATTTTGCAGCTGCAGTATACTATTTTCATCTAAACCTTCGATAATTATTTCTTGATTATTTGTTGAATTATTTTCATCTTCTTTCATTTCTTCTAGTTCAACTTCATAAGGTTGGTCTAGTATTATCCTTTCATTTATTATATCACCATTGACAACATCTGTCTTTTCTGAATCTTCATAAACTGGTTCCTCTACGATTATTCCTTCATCAACAATTTCTTCATCATAATTATATCCTTCTTGATTTACATTTTCTTCATTATTTAAGTCATCTTCATTTTCTACTTGAATTTCATAGGTACATGGTTCTTCTTCAATTTGTTGTTCTTCTATAATTTCACCAATCTCCATATTTGAATCACTTTGTTCTACAACTTCTTTTAAATCATCAGGCACCTGATAGTCTTCGTCACCAATAATAACAAGAAACATTTCTTCATTTGAACTCATCTTAATGGCTACAACAGAATAGAAATAAAACTTTACAAGATTCCTGCCTTTAGTAGCCTCAAGACAAGAATCTTGTCCCTTTTGCAAGAAATTGAATTTACTAATTATACAAGTTTATTTAATTATAGAGCGTCATGATCAGTATGTGAAAATAGAGTTATAAAATTAATACCCAATTTTTATTTATTTAGATGCAGGTTATCATTATCATATGAAAACCAACCAAGAGAACTTTTTAAATCTTACATAAATATATCTTGCGTATATGTAGGTTATCTCAAAATATATTTTTGAATAGCGTTTTAGATTTCTCATAATTTTTACGCATATATTTTCTATGAAAGTTATTATTTATATCATTTGGCGCCCTAAATTGGCGCCACTTTGACAGTCTCCTATTAAAAGCACGCAAAGCAAGGAACACTTTGATAGATACTCATGTAATGACTGATTAATCTAAGTCAGTTATTAAAACTATGTCACATACCTTTAGACCTTCATATTTTGTAAAAACTGTTGTTATTTATTATTTGGATCAATTTGACTTATCCAAAAAGTCAATTTATTAACATTTAACTAAATTAGACAAATGGCATTAACTTCCCTTTGCCAGTTGCTCAGAGAAAGAATCTTATTTTTTGACAATACACATTCAAAATGGCACCTTTATTTATGACGTCTGACAATGCTGCGAAGCGTGGCGCGTTCTTTGATGGCGACACAATGGCGATTGGCGATTTGCATTATTGATATATGTCAATTCCCATATAGAAGGGTTGCCAGCTAAGAAATTTTGATCAGAAATATAAACAGTAAAAGATTTTGAAACGTAAATATTTTTCTACATGATTTTTTTTAATTAGTCAAAAATCAAAGTATGTTGTTGTTGAGTTTTCATTATTATCTTAATTAAACGAGTTTAGGTTTTGATTACATCATACAGTCATATTATATAGATAAGATCTTATTCTATAAAAGTAGGTAGACTGTGGAATGTGAATTTTATCTGTTTTATTTAAAGTAAAGAAAACAAACTGTTGCCAAGTTTTAACTCTGAAAAAGTTTATATTTTTATTTTTAGCAGTATTGAGATTCAAATTAATTAATAAAAATAGTTTTGAATAAAATATTGAATATATTTTACGTTGGCTAAATCTGATCTAACTATGAATTCGGAATTACTTACTTGCTTACCGAATCCATCCTTCCCAAAAGTTGTTGCAATGAAAATAACCTTACAAGACACTATTAGATGTTTCAGAGGTATTTTATACTGCTAACTTTCCTATAAATTAAAACTTCTTTCATCGTCAGTGCTGTTACGTCATATAATATGGTATTTACTCATATTTTTGATTTGGCGCCAAAATCAAGAAGTTCTTCCAGAACATATAATATTTGATAGACTTTGTATATTACTCATAATTGACTTCATATTCCTATATTTATAAGCACCTTACATTAATTATGTCGAAAAGCAATATTATACTTAAATTATTGGTGTAAGTTAAATCAAAAGTGTTTTCAGATTTGGCTGAAGAATATGATAAGCTAAATAAGGAAAACATGGATTATAAATCAAAATTTCAGTCACTTGAAGAAAAGTGTAATTGGTAAGTTTAATTATGTCTGATGAGACTGAAAACACTGTGATGACTTATACAATACAAAATATAAGAAATGTTGTAGAATTAGGATAGGACACTATTTACCAATCAATAGCAGGTTTCATTATCCGCTGTTTTACATGTTTCAGTAGTCAAGACTCATTAAAAAAAGAACTACAGCAGAAAAATTATTTAATACAACAAGTTGGTAAGTTCTTGTACTGTTGTTTAGTACAAAAGTAACATTTATGTTAGTAAATATAGACAAATCTTAATAAAATATTTTATTAGTTTCTGTTAAATTCCAGCTTCAGCCCTTAAAAACCTTCTAGAAACAAAAGACCTCAATATAATAGATGCCATTTTTAAAATAATATGTAGTGAAACAAAGTTAGATCATAATGACAAAACAGTAAAAGAAGAAATACAGGATGAATCTTTGTCAGAGATAGCAGGAACCCCTGGTCGCAAAAGTCCTATTATTCTAATGAGCAAAAAAGTTAAGAGCAATACTGCTTCTGGCTTAAGTCTAAATAAGAAAAGTGAGGAAACTAGGTGAGCATTCTATGGCCTTAGTCTTATATATGCGTATTTTGCTTTTCTATGAAGGATGTTCAACAACTAGTGATAATGCCATACATTCCTTATAAATAAAAAAAATACTGTTATGCACAGAAATTACAATCCATTCTCTTTTGTTTTTATAAAAATAAAATTTTTGATTGTGTTGTATCAAAATATGTTCTTAAAAATGGGTAAATTTGAAGTCCCTGCGGTAAAAAAGTAACCCTGCTTGAATTTTTTTTACTATGGAGCTGGTTAATCAAAAGTTGAAAATATCATGCTCCTCCTTAGCTTGAGAGTGGAAGAAGTTCCATTACCTACAAATTCCGCACGGCAGGCCCAACCTCGCTAGTCACATACTAACAAATAATCTTGGTCGGTCGTCGTGTATATATAACAGAAGAAATTCAGATTACTATAGAAAGTTTCCATAATATTATATACCATTTCGGTATGAAAATAGTGGGTGAACAGAATGCTTTAGAACGTGCGCAGAGAAACGTTAGGTTAGTTCGTTACGGATTTTTGGCTTGATTCAAAACTATGGACGAAAAAACAGTCCACAACTTGGAAGGGGCCGTCATGGGCTGTTTTTTCTGGAACAGTCAAAGGGAATAATGATCGAATAGTTTAATTATGGAGCCACTGTTGCGAAGACTTGTATGCAGGGTAAATAAGAAAGTTGCGTGAGGAATTATGCAACGACATAGCAAACTCGTTAAAATTGTTTTGTTTCACTAAGTCTAGTGATATCTACCTATCTGTAAGGAACATCTCAGGTATTCTTAATTTGATGACGATGCACGATTTTTAAGGGACTTCTAAAGGGAATTTCAATCTGTAGAGAAAGTGTAAGATAGTGTATAAACCTGAGAGTTCGAAAACTACATTTGATAAAACACAATTGCGTCTTACTGGTTATCACCCCACCCTATTGAACACCCCAAGTATCACTAGTAATGTTTCACATAAACATAAATTGTTATTATAAAATACTAACCCATCAATGGATCGGCGTCTATAATAAATTTTATTATATCAGGGAAACTCCAGAAAAATGTGTCAAGTTGATATTTCCATCTCCAAGTAGAAGTAAAGGTAGTGGTCGGTTAAAGCAGTCCAGACTTAATGTTTTCAAAGAGAAATCTTCACTTGTGGTTGACCTTACTTGCTCACCAGAAGCTTTAAGGTCTGATGACGATAAGGTAAGATAATAAACATAAGGTATGTTGGTAGATATTGATAAGTTAGGATAATAATTGATCTGCATCAATAAAAGCTAAAATCTTCTGAGCCCTATTGTTATTATCAACTATAAATTATTTATTTGCTGTGGTGATATTTAATTTCTGATCTACTACTCATCTATGACTTAGGTTTAGCGCATGCGCGGTGGTAATGTTTCAGACTTTGGCGCCATTCATGTTTGACACATAATGTTTATTAATATTAAATTAAATACATAAATTTGCACTTCGCAATTTTGAATTGGCATTGCCGGCGAGTTCGAGAGCACGTTCATATAAATCTTAAAATTATTTAATTTTATTCAAAATTGGGTATAAAGAACTTCTTTTTAATTTTAGTGTAATGTTAAAAAAGAAATAACGGACTATGATGAAACAATATTACCTTCACCGACTAGTGGGCCATTTCTTTTGCCTCAAATGTAAGTGATTTAAAATATGTATAATAATTCAAATGAAACACTGATTGTGTATCTATGGCAAGCATTCAATATGTATTACAGGTTTAAGCATGTATAATTTTTTACTAGTCTCGCATCGTAATTTTATTTTTTAATTACGTTTGAACTTTACCCGTTGTATTTTTTACTAGAGTTGCCTAGTCGTGATCGGGTGTCGTAACTCAGTAATTAATGTATAATATGAAATGCATCAAAGATTGTATAAATAAATAATTATTATTTTTGAGTGAGCGAGCAATTTAGCCAACACGCCGGTTCTTTTTCCCCCAAATACTTTCACCGCCACAACTTTATAAAAAGCAGTAATACGTTCGTTAATTATCACCAGATAATATTCTATTTATGGTCTTCTAACACTGAAGATACACTTCGCGTCTACTAAAACGCGTCTATCAAAATTTTACAATTATT
Organism: Pieris brassicae; assembly: GCF_905147105.1. Taxonomy (NCBI): domain Eukaryota; kingdom Metazoa; phylum Arthropoda; class Insecta; order Lepidoptera; family Pieridae; genus Pieris; species Pieris brassicae. The sequence continues at coordinate 6,852,046 of NC_059669.1, forward strand.
TATTTTTACTTACTAAAACTATCCAGGCGTGTTTACATAATTGTCACTGTCAACCCTTTATTGTGAAATTTAATGAGTTTTGATCCGGCTTCAATAATGTTTAGGTTTAAATCGATGTCCAAAGATAGTCCAAGTAAATTCAAGAAGCCTCAATCACCGCCCAAGTTAAAGCTAGAAGAGACAGAAAATTTACACGACAGGAATCGAACTGACTCAGTAACTTACACACAATATTCAATTGATTTGATGAAGCATTGCAGGCGGAAGTGAGTAACAAGTCTATATAATATCCTATTTTCAATGTTTTCATGTCTTACTCTTGCGCATTTTTGGGCTTTCAAAATTAGAAAGATTATTTTATTAGGTTATCCTGTTATTTATTGCGTTAATAGAAATAAAACAGAGTGTTGGCAACTAAGTTATTGCGTATTGTATTTGCGTCTTTATTGCTTTGTATTAAGGTACATTTACTTTGGGCAATGTTTATTGTGTCAATCATGCTTAGTGTTCCTTTACTAAGTGCGTTTCAAATAAATATTTTTCAACGAAATATCTCTTTTATAAAGGAATATAACTAAACGTATTAAAGCCAAAATAATTATGGTAATAATTCCCTAAAATAGACGCGACAAGAATAATGAAAGACATAAGAAACAATATAAATTCTACTCAAGTTTAAATTATATAAGAATTATTTTTATTTTTGCAGAAAAATGTATAGAATACAGATTGTTTTAACAATATTTCAATTCCAGCTTAAAAATAAATAAATCAGAAAATGAAGACGAAAACATGGAGTGTGATGCGAACGACAGTCTTTCATTATTGCATAATAAAAAAAGGTATATATATATATATTGTTACGAGCTAGGGGATCGGATAGAAAATGCCGTGGATTTCTTCAAGAGTTTATTTATTGGTAAATCAAATGAGGAATTTATGGGCACAAATTACTTGCAGAAAGGCACTTATAGCACACACAAAAACAATCACTTATTACTTCACTTATGCACACTTCACACAGTACTTTATCACTTATATTCACTTTATTCGCACTTTATCGCTTCGGTGTTTCGCTCTTGTTATCGCATTCAAAACTAAGTGACTAGTCGCGTTTCGGCTCGCTTATATATCCCTGGGAATAATTCTAAACAATATTCGAGAACTTTCTAGGCGGGCTTGCTACTGAGTAGCGATTGCACAATTCTAGAACGTTCGCACTCTTTGTCTCTTTCGCACGTTGCTCCGTCCTTGTCGTACGGCGTTCTAGAGTGCTCGTCTAGTTTCGAGACAGTTCTGATCTTCTCTCTCTCTCTCTCTCGTATCATTTCGTCCTTGTCTCACACCTAGAAAGTTCGGTCTAGAATATTCCTTCATCAAAGGGGTATAACTAGGCCTGAAAACGCCTGAAAACGGGTCTCCTGAAAACTGCACCACTCGACTACACATGTTCTGAAACCGACTGAAAAAACGTTTCAGCTTCCTGAAAACTAGGGTAACATTATGAAAATTGCAATTTTCTAATATGTGATTGACCCTCTCCTGAAACGGTCAGAAATCATATTACAGCTTGCTGAACTCTAACTAGTGGAAAAATCTAGAAACATGGCAGTCGACCCGTCTTCGTAACAATATATTAGGACACATTGCTGTTTGTTTTATTTTATTTTGTTGCTAGTTGAAATGTTTTACTCTAACGAATACGGTTACGAATCCAAGACCTACAGAAGGATTACAATCCGCGTGAGCCACGATCTCATAAACAGAAACTTATTTATTATTAGTATTAAATAGTATTTAGTGAGTATATTATACTTATAATTTTTTGACTAATATACTTTACGAAAAATAGACACCCAACTTTTTCCTTTTCAGTCCTCAAAAGGCGCCGTTAAGTGAAAACCACAACGTTTTAAACACACAAGTCGATATGGAGTCGAGTCTGTCGATATTACAGCGAAACGCCAGAATATCACCCCCACAAACTACTTTGCCTAAGAGGTAGGTCGCAATTAATACTATGATTGCAATTTTACAATACAAAGATTTCCTATTAAACTATTTATAAAGAATCTTATATTGCATAATATATCGAAATAATGCTGTAAGAATTACATGGATTTAGCCATAAACAAAATTATACTCGTTATAAAAATAATACTCTAATATAAATTAAAGCTTTCTTTAACGAAATTATGCAGACAATTTTTCCATTAGAAAAAAGGCACAAGTAGTCAATGTCACTTAGAATGATAAAAAAAATATTGCTATGTTTGGCGCATGCGTGGTGAGGTATAGATGGGGTTTTGGCGCCATTATGTTTTGTTGGCTCGAATTTCGTAGATATTCTTTTGATTGTGTTATTGAAAACAAAAATACTTACGATAAATATTGTTTGTTACCCATGTTACTAAAAGTATTCTTATTGTTAAAATTTTCTATTCAAATGTATGGGCTTTCGTAAATTTGAATTTTATCCCTTAAAACTGTCAATGTTCATTGCTGAAAAAAGGTGTTCTTTTTAAGGACAAAGTTGGAACTATTAGAGCCGGTGTATAAAGAGCCTACACTCAGGAAAAAAAGTGACAAACGGGCCTTACCTGGATGGAGCTGTGATAATTGTATGCAGGTAAGAATAACATTTATACGTAATAAATACTTACATATATAATGAAAATTACGTATTTACGTGGGCTGTTCAAAATAATTATGGTAAAAACAGCCGGAGATTTTTCATAAAATTTCGTTTTTTAAAATTATTATAGTGACAAAAATTATTTGAACTATTTTTCGTTGTTAAAAAAATTGCCAATTATGTCCGTCTTTGACCTCATATTAAAATGTGAAGATATTTCTGTGGCCATATAATATAATAAATGCAAGCCCGTTTCCTCACGATGTTTTCCTTCTCCGCTCAAGCGAATGTTTAATGCGCACATAGAAAGTCCATTGGTGCACAGCCTTGGATCGAACCTACTACCTGAGGGATGAGAGTCGCACGCTGAAGCCACTAGGCCAACACTGCTGCCGATATATTTATAAGTGATCTATGACGACACATTTATAGTATACATTTTTAGTATTGTGTACATGGCAAGATGCTACGGGCAAAGACGTACTTTTAGTAGCATAAACGACAACTGCATATAATATGCCATCTAACTAGTTCTGCTTGCGATATTAGTATAATAATAATGTGTAACGCGACAGACTCGCGTAAACAATATCACGACCAACGCGCGTACACGCAACGCAACAGAGAAGTCGAAGTCACATCAAACTCAAATTAACTATATTCAATAGATAAACAAGTACACTTATAAATGTTAGAAAATAAATTAAATTAATTGTTAATATACATTTAATACCAGTTTTAAAATTGATTTCATCAAGCTCGTGGCATTCGCTAGCTAGACGTGCGGGTACGATAACCCACCGGGTCGTCTGCTTGTGGATCCTCAGTAGCAGTTCTTGACGGGGCATCGCCCGTGTCGTTAAATCACTTTCTTAAGGACAATTGAGTTTAATTCTCAACACGCCCTTACAAATATAGGATTTTTATGTAATAAGATTAAAACCGACAATTATTTGGAAAATATTAACATGTATTTATTTCCAGTTCTATGGTACCTTATACGCTGACAACCCAGATATGCTTGCTCAGAAGATGGAAGAATGCTCCAAACACCGTGGCCGGAATAACCCGATTCGTCCCTCCACTCCTAATGGTTTTTGGGACATAAGATGGGATGTGCCTACAGATACTGAAGAGTTTAATAGAAGGAATAATGCTGTATAAAAAAAACGAATAACCTAGCCCTAATCATCAATTAGTTTGCCTATCGTTTTTAACCTGTTTGCATATTCTGACTTATCATGATCAATTTATTTTTTATTTCATAATCATGATGGCAATGCTATCATCTATGGATGATAATTAGTGCAACTTCTTTATCAGTCTATAAAAACATTTAAAAAAAGTGTAATTGTCTATCTCCTGTCTTTAAACACTTGTTGAATTATTACTTAACTGTCTAATAAAACTTATCTAACACTCATCACTCACTCACACTTACTTTAGCACTTCAATCTATATTTTATAATTTTACCTGAAATCTAGACTCTATTACTTCAATGACTGTTGTTTTATTGTGAGATTGTTTATTGATGTAATATAAATTATTATTATTTAATTAGTATTTCCTTATTGTGGGAGTACTTGTGACTTTTTTATGTATAGATTTCCTTTTCTGTTATTATGCTACCTCATTATACTAGTTATGAGATTGTTTTCTTAATTTGTTCAAATAAGTAATATACCTGCTGTATAATCCACCAAAATAAACAAAACAAAGTAGGTTATAAATTATCATATTATAATTGTATTTGTTTATCAATAATATGGTTTTAAATAATAGAAAATTATTATTATGGTAATGAATAAATAAAAATAAAAGTAATTTTGATTGTTTTTTTTGCATGACTGTTTACATTCTTAGATCTATACAAAAGATGAGCACACCACAAAAAAAATCGACGTAATTTGTTGTCTAATATTGCGCATAATCGAGGAACGGGTCTTTCCCCAGGGCGGTAAAGCGCCAAATCCTAGTGATTTATTGAATGAATAACGATTTTAGAGTTTAGACAGAGTATAAACAATCATAATTATGAAGAATTCAGTGATTCTCCTCATGTACATTTTTTAATCTCTTTTATATAACGCAACCTATATAAATTACCCATAAGAAGCGCGAAACGTTATTTAAAATAAATTATGTCTGTATAGCTGCATGATGCCAAATGTCAATTATCAATGTTCATCGATCATTGTTTAAATTTCACGATGCAAGACAGGAGTCGAGACTAGAAAATTCATTGGTCTGTTGGGTTGAATTATTTGTTTTGATCAAAATTTAAAATTTAAATACATATTACGTAATTAAAATAAAATGCCACTAATATGAATAAATTATCACATTTAAACGGATATGAAACTGCTCTGTCACTACAGGTTGTTAATAAATTATTTGTAAGAGGTATTGGTAAATTAGGACGAAAAGAAGTTGAGGTAAAACTTGCGCCACTAATAAAAAGATTTACATAAATGCTTGTTTGAAGTATTATTTTCTATATTGTTACATGTTTTATAGGAAAGTTATAAACTCCTTAATATTCCGCTTGATTCTAAGCATGACACAGTTCGTCAAGCATTCTTAGAACTTGCTAAAAAGTATCATCCAGATTCTCAGTCTCCACATGCCGATATAGACAAGTTTGTGGCTGTTGAGAATGCATTCAGAATAATTTCTAAACATAATACTGGATCCAGTGGGAGGGCAGAGATTGAAAAAATTGTTTTTGATATAAGGGTAAGATTTTGACATTCATATTACCCAGTCATATTAGAATTTACATACATTGAATTAACTTAATACTTGTACCTTACAACTTAGCATACAGCACCACAACATAGACAGTACCTAAGTTATGAAGGTGTTGGCCATGGTACTCCTTATCAGAGAGAGAAACAATGGATTCAAGTTCGAGCACAAAAAGCAGCAAACAATGTGATGGAGCATCGAGTGTCGAAAGCTGTGGCATCAGACAAAACATTAATGAAGAAGGATTCTTTGAATAAACATGACATTAAAACTAAATATGGGTTTGATCGATTAGTTGAGGATCTAATTCAAGAGTCAATGTCTAAGGGTGAATTTGAAAATTTAAGTGGAAAAGGAAAGCCTTTGAAAGACCAGAATAGGAATCCATATGTTGACTTTACTACTCATAAGTTAAATGAGGTATATTTGTTTATTGTTGTATATTAAAATTATGTATAATATTTAAGTTGAAGTTAATTTAAGTTGCTATACTAAACAAAGTATTGCTGTAGAATGGTAACTCATTCACTTTGAGATTTTTAAAGATTAATACTTTTGTATAGACAAGGGTTGTCAATTCCAGATTTTGTGGTGCAAGAATTAGCTTTAAGTTGGTATAAAACTACATACAAGGTATAGGACCTGCAAATTTTTAAGTTATGTACATATGCTATGAAGTTGGATTTCATATAAAGTATTTTTTTAAATGATGTATTTAATTAGAAATACTTCTAGGCAAACTTTGTTTGGCACCTTGGCAAATATATATATATTCCTCATGTATACATATAAATAAAAGTTTGATAATATACTCCATGAGCGTAGTGATTCTACAACTGTGTCTGATAGCATTTAAAGAGATGTTAATTAACTATGAAACTTATATAGCTGCATAATGTAGTTGTTTTATATCTTATAGGTTTTAATAAATAATGGCTTTACACCTGAATGGATAACTATGAGTAAAGACATAGACCAAGACATTGAACTCTTAAAGGATGAAATAAAAAATGAAAGAATGTATCTTGGCCCATACCCGTTTTCAGAAACAGATAAAGAGAAATGGCTTAAAATATATGAAAGTAACAAGAGTTTAGCTAAATCTATTAACACAAAAATAAATACATATAATTTAATTGTTCCCCTACTAAATAAACAAAAATTTCATGTAGAATATGATAAAATTTGTGAAGATATTTGCACAAATGGGAAACACTCTGTTGAAGGTGTTCTGAAGAAAGAGGAAGTTCGATTTGCACATGTCCAAGAGAATGAAGATATTATTTCCATAATTTTCAAAGCTATTGGTGAAATAATTAATTTTAACCCTGACAAGAAGAAGGCATAAAACATGATAAAAACTATATAGAAATGATTAGAAATCTGTGATATTTAGATAACATAATTTATAATATGTAGTAAATTTTACTGGTACTCTTGAATACCTGCAGTCTTACAAAATAAATAAAATATCCAATATTTTAATGTATTTTATTCAACATATAAATCTTAATAGTAACTCCATAAATTGATTTTCTAAAATATACATGGAAGACTTATTCGAGAACCTTATAGAAACAACAATCCATAATATTGCTTTTTAATTTGGCAGCCTTATGTTATGACTAAATAAAGGAAAAATAAAAATTCAAAAGTCAAAGTTAAATTGCTACTTTGTTTCCTTTTGAATAGCTTTATAGCACCCATTAGAGTTAGCGGAAATTAACTTTTTTGTTGTTAAGAACACTGTGAATAAATGAAATGTTGCGTAGCAAATAAGAATTATATTAGTTCCTATAACTGCCACACCAGTTCTTTCCACACAGACTATATTGTAAACTTTTGATTCACATAACAGTAAAATTGTTAAAGATCATATAGTAATTAATATTAAGCTTAATTCTATATACATTATAATATTCTATTTAAATAAAATTGTATGGTTCCAAAATGTAACATTAATATCAAGATTGATCTTTTATTAGACAAGTAAAAAAACTTAACACAATGGCTTGTTTAGTTTTACATATTAAGTAAAAATATTTTTCATATTATTAGTTTAATATCAAACAAGTTACCTAAAACAGGAGCATGTTTCACATGTTATTATTAAATATAAAACAAGCAATTTTAAATTTAACATTTTTAAAAGTCCTTACATCTGATTTTTTTTGTTATACATAGACTTTTATTTACTTTTGATTATGTTATCATGTGTGTTTATAAGTTTAATTGTTAATTAATGTGTAATTGATTACTGAGATAGTTCTATGACATGATGACTTGTCCGTGGCTATTAAGTCTCGCACGACCCGTTGACACAAGACGTAATGCACGAGGGTAAGCGCGATGTTCCGCTGTATGTATACGTGCGGTTAACGTCTCGACCGTATCGTCTAAGCTAACGGGCACGCGCTCTTGGACTATTATCGGACCTGTATCCATACCCTCCTGAAAAAATTGAAGTTTTCACTTTAAATTAAAAAGTTTATATATCACCTAATATACCTCTTTCATGTCAGTGTTGCAGTGATTTAAAAAAATTGGTAGAAAGTTTATCACAATGAAGTAACCCTCCAAATAATCTAATGTAAAAAATATTAACGCAGGGCAAGGCCGCGTCGTATAAATTTGTATAAATAAACTCTACACTACTTTATAATTAACTAGTAAAATGACTGGTTCGATACGTTTTTTGTAAATTGTTACAAATTTAATTGAGCAATAAAATTTTGATACAGAAATATTCCGTCAAGGACTAGGCCAAAAACAAACGCGCTACAACCTGTAACATCTCGTCCTAATATTTTTATATCTGTCTATTGATCATTTGTTTAATAAACTATCAGCCTTCTCCAGAAAGCCAGTTTCCTAATGATGTTTTCCTTACGAGCGAGTGTTAAATACACGCCAAAGTCGACCACAGCGGCAGACAGCACATCTAATTTATACATTCAAATAAAATAAAGGGTATTATTATAAAAAAATACTTACATCTACAAAATGTACTGTGCAGCCAGAAAGTGTATCGCCGGCTTCAATGCACTGTTTCTGCGCGTGTAAACCCGGGTGACGGGGCAACAGCGAAGGGTGGATGTTAATTAGACGACCTTTCCATCTAGAATAATATAAAATAATAATGATATATAAAAAAAATCAATGGCGCTACAACCTTTTTAGGTCTGGGCCTCAGATTTCTGTATCTGTTTCATGATCGTTTGTGAATTGAATAGGCAAGTTGGTGATCAGCCTTCTGTGCCTGACACACGCCGTCGACTTTTTGGGTCTAAGGCAAGCCGGTTTCCTCACGATGATTTCTTTCACCGTTCGAGCTAATGTTAAATGCGCACATAGAAAGAAAGTCCATTGGTGCACAGCTAGGGATCGAACCTACGACCTCAAGGATGAGAGTCGCACGCTGAAGCCACCAGGCCAACACTGCTCTATATCATTATTAGAGTACGTAACTATTATAATACCAGCCATGAATTGTTAAGGTTCGCTAATTAATTATCAAATAAAAAGTTATTTAAAGTCCCCGCCTACTGTGCCTACCAACCCGAAACAATTATTTCGAGAATCAATTTTTATTTTAACCGTTAAGCTAAGAGAGACTCAGTTATCGCAAGAATTTTATAATATTTCTGTTCAAGCAATCCGATACAAAATTTCAATTTTAAAAAATCAGAAAGTATAGTTTAACCCTATTGAAGATATGGACAAAGCATTGTAAAACTAATTGAGACTAATAGTTTATGAAAATGACCGCGAAATGTACTAACTTGGCAACAAAGTCAGCCGAGAGTATCCTCATATATCCGGCCAAACACACGAGGTCAATCCGATGAGCTTCTAATACCTTCGATACAGCGCTGTCAAACTCCTCCCGAGAAGCGTAATCTTTGTAATTGAATACCTTCAACAGATAATATGATATGAAAATTACAAAGGTTTTTTTTTATAAAGAACTGGACAGAGGTTTTATCCCATCTGTTAAGTGAGCTGTGGCCTATTGGATGGCCATGGTCAAGACTTAAGAGTTGGAATTCAACATGTGAATAAGTCGTCTATAACTCGCTTTGCTCGTCTCTCAATAGCATCCAAGGCAATGTCATGAAATCTCTGGAGATGACTGCAGTAGTCCACACACGAGCGGACTTTAGCTTGATAATGATTAAGAAGCTGTTCCGGTGTGAAGAACTGTCGATGTTTTGGCAAAATACCAAGCAATTTCTTTGCCATCTGGTCCTTACAGAGTATAAAACGCCCAAAGCTGAGATCGGACGGCAGGGTAGCGCCAAGCAACTCGAAATAATAATAATACAAACTTTAATTATGACAAAAGGGTTGTGACAATGTACAACGATTTTCAAAACACCCACAATACTAGATCATTTTTTGCGTGCAACGAAAACAAAAAAAAACAGCTTATATAATTATTTTAATTATTATATAAACATGGAAAACCTATGGACATCTTATAACCATACTTATAATTATTAAACTAAAAAAAACTGTTGAGTTATTTTTATACGTAAGTTATATTTCTGTAAATATTATTAAGATATATTATATTAATATCATTATTCGAATTCAATAATCAGAATACTTACCGCTGTAGGTATATTAGCTTCCTCGGCCCGTTTGAGTGCGTACGCGTCTTTCTTATTAGACACAACGAGCGCTATCTCCGCGCACATACATTGTGAACGATCGCGAGTCGTATCAATCAAGGCTTGGAGGTTACTGCCGTTGCCTGACACTAGTACTGCCACCTGGAAATTTATGTGTGTTCAGAGTGTTTCGGCATAAAACCTAATAGCAATCATAGTATAGCAACTTTTAAGTTGTCGGAGTTGTTGAAAGTTATTGTTTTTTCTATATGAGTAATATTGTTAGTACGGCTTTACATCTCTTGAAATATTTGTTCATTTAAAACATTTTGTTATTTAAAATAAACGATAAATAATCAAATTACACATGTCAAAGTAAAAATTAACTGGAGACATTTAAAAATTAAATCAGTTAAATATATTTCTCATAAAACATTAAGAGTAAAGGCAAAGTTACCTTCTTGTTAATGAGTAGTGGCATTCTCCTAGTGAAGTCGAGGGCTGATGCAAAATTGTCAACAATAACGCGAGCTCCACCTGCTGGACGAGCTTGTACACTTCCAATCACCATGGCGCCAAACGAACGGGTTATATTCATCACCTAAGAAAGATTAAGTAACAATCATGGATTTCATATTGTCAGACAGACAAAAAAAACAGTTTTAGTTTTAAAAATAAACAAATTTTATTTATTATATCATCGTTATCTTGAATTAAATTTCAATATGTGGCGGTAAAACCCTTCATCTTGGCGTCTATATCTGTGATGACCATTTGTTTTTTTTTCTAAATAGATAAGTAGATAGTTGGACAATTCAACGATTATTTCTTTTAACGTACGAGTGTTAAATGAGCACATAACCAGAAAAGTCCATAGATACATACAGGCCATACAATCGGGATTCCAACACCTCTCACATCACTCTTATACTGAGTATAGTTGTTGTTCATGGTCATGTACACACACATATCTACATACAAGAAATATACATACTGTTAAGCTACGAACTGTAATGATTCCGATTGAATGACGTCATAAGCACCAAAATATTTTATAAGAAGGATCTTGATAAGTTACTGTTTGAATTTTAAGATAAGTCAGGACTTACCTCAGCTTGATGTTCTGGTGCAACAATGAGGACCATTCCAATACCGCAGTTGAACGTTCGTAGCATCTCCTCGTCTTTCACTGAACCTGTTTCAGCGATCCATGCAAACACCTGCAATTAAACCATGATTATTTATTAATAAATAACCGTAAAACCTAACCACAGTTTAAACACATCGACCCGTTTTAATTTCGTTCAGTGAATTTTATACATGATTGAAGACAAAGGATGTAAATGGTTTGTCTTACTGCTAAAAGAATGCAAATCATCTAAACCTAATGTAAAATATTGTTTATTGTTTCTTCAATGTATATTTACTCTGCGAGGTCTACACTGAGCATGTAACAATCGAATGGCACTGACAAGCAGGAATTTCAATAGAGAGAAACGAAGGTGGTTATTGAGGCCAAGAAATATGAACTTATCCTTTTAATAAACAGGTGTATATAGAGTATATTCAATTTAATTCGTCGTATAAATTCATTGAAACGAATAGTGTATACATTCACACAATAATGTTTTATAGACATGATTTTCAGTTGTGGAAATCGCTAATCGAAAATATATTCTAGTAGTGCTACCATCCTATATAGGTCTTGATCTTAGATTGCATCAATTTAATATTTTTTATTGCTTAAACAGGTAGGTGATGAGCCTTTTGTCTTAGACATGTACATTTTTTAGTTTTGGAGACATGCTATGCTGGTTTCCTCACGATGTTTTCACCGTACAAGCGGTATTAGATATGCATATAGATATAAAGTGAGCAGTGTTGGCCTAGTGGCTTCATCGTGTGACTCTCATCTCTGAGGTCGTAGGTTCTATGCCCGACTGTGCACCAATGGACTTTCTTTTTATGTGCGCATTTAAAGTTCGCTCGAACAGTGAAGAAAAACATCGTGAGGAAACCCGCCTTACACCAAAAAGTCGACGGCGTGCGTCAGGCACAGAAGGCTGATCTCCTGCTTGCCTATTAGATTAACAAATGATCATGAAACAGATACAGAAATCTGAGGCCCAGACCTAAAAAGGTTTTAGCGGCATTGATTTATTTTTTATTGATAAATACAAAGTCCTTTAGTACACACTGGATTAGAGTCGCAAGGTCAAGCCAACACTAATCCACGTAACATCGAATACTAACTGTTCATGATACGTACATTTGATTAATTTTTAGAACTAAAATAAATTATGCTAATACTAAATAACTCACCGGGTGGACATTCCACCAATGCGCATTAAGTCTAACTCTCACAGACTCTGGAATGACACGAGGTATGTTCTCCAAAAGTCCACCGCCCGTTATGTGCGCTACGGCCTTTACGTAGCCCCTTTGTAAAGCTCCTACCACGCTTCCCACGTAGATACGCGTAGGTTTGATTAGCTCCTCGCCTTTAAATAAAAAAGAGGATCAAACTTCTGGATTGAAATAATATATACTTTAGTTAATAAAATAGATAATAGAAACGTAAACAAAATATAAACAATCATTGATAAACTTGAAACCAATATTGAGCCCTTTAGTTTTTACCACACTTACAAATTGTATTTTAAGCATTCTGGTTTCCGATGTCCAATAACATGGTGTCAGTAGATTTACAAACTCTAAAATAAGTCAGTAAGTAAGTTAGTTACCATCCAGCGCCGCAACCCCTAATGTTATCTTAGTTATAAGCTCATGTTTTAAACAATTAAAGCCAGTTGTTCCCCAGCTACAAACAAAGCGTTTTTATTTTAACATATCCATACAAAACCGCTACCAAACTAAAAATCCTTGCGAAATATTAGTGACACGGTTTGAATACAGGAGTAATTTTTTAAACTCGATCCCTAGGGCACGAATTTGTGGTCCACTAAATAAAAGGCGTTGCGAGTGCTTAATACTGACACAGAAACACGTTAAAAATATTATGTTAAGATAATTAAGTTACACAAATATCGTATTGGCTGTTGAAGTAGTTGTAAATACATAAATAAATTATTATGATTTGCGTAACAAAAAGCTATTTGAAAATGGTTAAAGTTTTCTATTAATAAGACATAAGTATAAAGAGATATTTCATAATTTTGGTTAGTAACTACATATTACGTCAATACGTAATTAATTTCAATAAATTAAAGACAAAAAAATCTTAAATCATTTAAAAAAGCTATATATAATCGTAAATAATGAATAACTTGATATAATTGTTTAAACATTTCAAGTACTTTAAAAGCTTATAAAAAAAAACTTACCTAAAGTAAGGCCATCTTCGCTAAACGGGGCCTTATCGTTCAATTTAAGGTTATTCTTCTTCATAAGACTGTGTATGAGACTAAATCCGTTGCTGTGAACTCCGTTTGATGGGAGACCGATCACTATGTCTCCTACCTATTGAATAATAATTTTGTTTATCTAATACGTTGACATTTACATGCACATCTACTCTAAGAGGCCAATTTTAAATTAATCTGCGGAAAGAAAACCGTCGTGGGAGTTGAGTCGCAGCAGTGACAACGGTGTTACGTCATTATAGTTCGACAGTAGTCTTGATACTTAATATGTAATTAATGTATAGCAAATAGGAATTATAAAGGTTCGCATAACTTCTCCGCCGGTTTTTGCATACATAAAAAATTACTATTTCTATATTAAATTCTATATATAATTATAAAATATCTACGTTTTATTAATTAGAATCGACTTAAAAATCTTATCACAAAAACTTACCTTAAGTAAGGCCAAATCTATGAAATGTTTTTGTACTTACTGCAATATCGTTAATTTTTGGCAAAATGTGTGTCCGTTCGACCACGCCAAGCGCGAAACCAGCTATATCGTAAACCCCTGGATCATACATTCCTGGCATCTCGGCTGTCTCACCACCTGAAGAACAACACAACGGTAACTCTTCCAATTGAAAACATTTCTTGTTTTTCGGGGATCAAAACATGAATTCTATGCGTTTTATTTATAAATTTACGTTTGTATTGGATTTGACATACAGAAGTCATTCTTAGCGCTTAGTATATTTCTTGAATCCACCCTTCAAGTCTAGACAAACGAAAAAACCTTCGTAAAATGAAAATAAAATATTTATTGCCATGAAGTTAGGTACTTGAGGAATGGATAACTATTTAAAGCCAACTATTTAAAGCCAAGCAAAAAAATAATTAAAGCCAACTTAAAAAGTGTTTACATTGGTAAGAATGTTTAGCCTAAATTCATATTTATCTAATCTCTTCTCGTAGTATTTAAAGTTAAATTTCTATCATAGAATCATTCCAGTATATTCCAATTTTGACTTATTTATGGCCCACCCGCTTCGCGCATTTGGACCAATCATACCCTCTATACATTGTATTAAAAAAAAAATTATGACGTAATTTAAAATTGGTAGATTTTTATATGTAATGTGAATTAACACTAGCATTTCTTACCAATCAAAGCTGCAGATGCCTGTTTACATCCTTCGGCGACTCCGGAGACCACGTCTTTAGCAACATTAACATCCAAAGAACCACAAGCGAAGTAATCAAGGAATGTTAAAGGTGCTGCGCCGTTGCAGAGTATGTCATTAACACACATAGCCACTAAATCGATACCAATTGTACTGTGTTGGTTGATCAGTTGGGCGATTTTTAGCTTTGTCCCGACTCCGTCCGCTGCTAGGACCAGCACTGGATCCTAAGCCAGAAAAAATATTTTTATACCAAAAAGACGAGGAAAACTATACAGTCGGGCTATAGTGATTAATATATTGTGTTCGGGAGTTACTACGGAGCATTTAAATTTTGTTCTCATAATATTTAATATAGAGCAAACAATTTCTTAATGTTTTTGCTAAATAAAAAATATATTGAAATACAATGTCGAAATTTTAAAGATAAAAATCCCAACAAATAATGATTTATATGAAAACAATAACATCATTAGAATTTCCACAGTGACAGTAAGGTCCACATTTTGATTAATGAACACAAGACGTAGTTTACATTCTTTAACATAATGAGCGGAAACAATAATGTCATTTATTGCCTATAAAAAGTTCGAGATATATGCCTCTTGCTAACAATTGTTGGCATGAAAAAAAAAATACCTGTCGAACCACAATAACACTACTTGTACACTAGTTTTATTATTAAAGTACAATGTTTAGAAATAAATACAATTAGAAGTATAGAGATAATTAAATATTTTTAAATTTCTATTTTCATACTGACCCTTACCTTATACTCCTTCTCAATAGCCTTCAATTGGAAGCACCCTCCAAAGCCACCCAAACCACCCAACACTCCGGACCTTGAGGTAGACCTAGCCAAGGGTTTGATCAAGGAGACAAGAGAATCCCCCGCCTCTATATCCACCCCACTGTCCTTGTATGAAAGAGATTTTTGTGGCACGTTGACTCCTGCGCAGTATGGTGCGACAAGTGGCGCCATTGCTTCTTTAAAATTGTCTACTTCTACTTGATGACCACCTGTGTGCAATTTTAAAAATATTTGTCAGCAAACATTGCAAAGCGCCATCTAAGCCACCTCACTGAAATACATTGAAGATAATTTAAATAGGAGGCCATTACCAGTGAAGTGTTTTCGATTAACAGTACTGAAGGTAGCTTGGATACATTTACGATTTATTATTAATTTAAATAAAATATAGAAATAAAGTAAGTAAAAAAATCTTAGAACAAAGCTAAAACATCTAGTTTACGTATAAAACTCAATGCATTGGTTAAATAAAATGACTACTTATATTTTTTTAATAACCACAATAAAATTATTCCGGTTTTAAATCTATCGAAAATTATCGATGAAATTCTTACCTTCCTTTCCAATATCTATCACAGAGCCAATAATATCTATGGGACCCTCAACACAAGCGAGGAATTCCTTCAAACAGACTGGGTCCACGATGGCTACCATACCCACGCCGCAGTTGAATGTGCGAAGCATTTCGAAATCGGAAACCATTCCTGTTTAAAAAAATCTAATATAGAAACCAACTTTTACGACGAACCCTTGGTCGACCTTTTAACTTTAATAACTAAATCTATAATCTTATTCAAAGCCTGTGACTGTATACTTTTAATTAAAAACTTTAACCAAACTTAATATATAAAATATATATTTGTTTGAGTAAAGTCTTTAATTTGAATTCAATAAGCGTTAGCATCAGTATCGGTATCGGTATCGACCATACTTCTATAAAAGTATCGGCATCGGTGTCGTATCGGTAAAAAGACGTATCGATGCATCCCTAGTTATAACGAAATTTTTAACCTTAAAAGTTTGTGACAAAGTACAGACAGATGTATTATTAATAGCCAAGATATGTGTGATGACATACTTGATGTGTAAGAAATGGTAATTATTTCTTCTCCCGTAAAGTTAAAGTTTTACAATTCATGACAATATCACTCATAGTTCTTTACCAAATCTTGATTGATTGACACATACTAAATATTCTTATGTAAAGCACATATATGAGAAATCAGTGGAATACGTTTTTGCAGTATCATTTAAAATTTAGACATCAAGCGTTTTGTTAAAGTTGTTAAATACCTTTAGCCTGCAGCCAACCGAAAATGGGCTTTATTTTGAACTTCAAAGCATCCAATTTAACTTTGACACCAGCTGGAAGTATCCTGGGTATATTCTCCAAAAGACCACCGCCTGTTATGTGAGCGAGGCCTTTGACTAGCTCTTTTTTGATGGCTGGCATCAAAGACTTTACATAAATACCGGTTGGTTCTAGAAACTCCTCGCCGAATGTTCGGTTCGTTGTGCTAAATGGAGCCTTTTGGTGGAAGCTGAAAAAGTTTATATACTCATTTCATCAGATCAAGTATCTCACAGTAGTCTAGTCACGCAAAGTTTTTATCCGACATGTTTGAATTATTATTAAGTCCGAGTTAACATGGGATAGAGAAATTTTGTATTTTATATAAGCCTTCCAACAATTTCAGTGAATATTAAAAAATATTAATATATATTTTCTTTATTAAAATATATTTTAAACTCATTAAATCTATACATTTAGCTATTCAGTAAATATTTATTATAAAATATTGGTCGTCGGTTTTAAATTCAGTGTTTTTGAAATGTATGTATGTAACCTTTTGTATAAATATATTTATACTGGGTATTTGGGATATATTTTTAGCACAATCGCTACATGTATTTAATTGTGAATAAGTATAAATATTAATTATCATACTTAATACAATACAAAATAAATTTAATTTAAAAAAATCATATTAAATATATATCAAGTGCAGCTTTGTCAGACATTTCAACTTTAAACCAAATATTATTTTTTTATATAAAAAATAAATACTCACGTGTTTCCGGTCTCAGCCATGATCTTCTGTACCAAGCTGTACCCGTTACTATGTACTCCAGTGGAAGGTAAAGCCAATACCACATCCCCACCTCGAATTTCTTTCATACGAGGCAACTGCTTCAAATTATCGACAACTCCAACCGCGAACCCGGCTAAATCGTACTTTCCAATGTCGTACATTGAGGGCATTTCTGCAGTTTCACCACCTAGAAAATATTACTTATGTCTATACATAACTTTACAAAATGTATGTACATTTTAGACGCAACTTTAAGAAAACTAACTCTAGCATTTCATTACTAGCCACTTGCAATTGTTTAGACTTTAGATTGATTGATGCCAATTTTACGTATTTAATTACGCAATCGATCATATATTATTTAGCGAGGGTTTGTGTTATGGTGAACTATTTGTGATTTTATTTAAAGTATTAGTCACAGCGCACAGTTGGCCTAGTGGCTTCAGCGTGCGACTCTATCACTGAAGTCGTAGGTTCGATCCTCGGCTTTGCACCACTGAACTTTCTATGTGCGCGCAATTAACATTTGCTTGAACCGTAAAGGAAAACATCGTTAGGAAACCGGCTTACTACTTGCCCATTAGATTGACAAGTGTTCATAAAACAGTGTTGGGTTTATTTATTTTTTATTTGTGTGACTCAGTCTTAACATTCTCATTGGTCTTATACTAATTATTTTGTAATCCTACGACTAATATATCGAGGTGCCTACTCAGGACCATCTATTTGTGTACACGTATTGTGTATGTGTGATACGAATAAAATATATATATATTTTTTGGATGGAATCTAGGTTGGCTTCTAATAAGATTAATATTTTTACAGCAGTTAAAATAGCTATCGTCTTTCTTTAACAAACAAACTAAATGCCTTCGGCTTTGTTACTTATTTAATTTCAAAGACAAATATACATAAGTTTACTTACCCAATAAAGCACATCCTGACATTGCGCAAGCATTGGCGATGCCCTTAATAATAGCAGTAGCGGTGTTAAGCTGTAATCTTCCACACGCCATGTAGTCAAGGAATGCGAACGGTTCTGCGCCGGCGCATAAGATGTCATTCACGCACATTGCGACTAAATCTTGGCCTAATGTGTCATATTTTTGGGTTATTTCGGCAATCTGAAATTAAATATTTGTTTTGTACCCTATATGGAATAAATTTTCATAACTTAAATAGAAATTATAAACTTATAGCACATTTTATGTTTCTATTTATTTCTATGAATTCCTTAATTTATTATTCTTCATTCGAATAAATCCGATCCTGATAATCAAATAATACCTTAAGTTTAGTCCCAACACCATCTGTCCCTTGCACCAGCACGGGATCTTTAAACCTTGTCTCCATAGCGGATAACTGAAATAAGCCGCTGTAGCATCCAAGACGACCCAAAACTCCTCGCCGGTGCGTCGCCGTCGCTACAGGCTCGATTGTACGTACGAGGTTCGCAGCCGCGTCTATGTCTACGCCGGACTCAAGGTATGAGAGGCCGTTAAGTCTGTAAATTTAAAAAGTGTACTTTGTTCAGGTTATAATAAACATACTATAAAGTTCAATTAAAGAATGTTGTGTCTCGTATATCACATAGAACGTAAACAATTTAATAATAACGTTTATGATTTATAAAAAGTATGATAACAATGTTTGTTATAAGTATCTGTATATTAAAATAACTTTCAATCATGTTTCAACACGTTACAATGTAAGTAATAAATAAATTACTTGGAAATTCTTTTACAAAGTGTCTTCGCGTCGTTTACTTAGAATGAAAGAAAATAAAACTTAAAACTTTTACATTAGTTTTAAGCACTATATCTAGAAAAAAAAACATGCTTGTAGCAAAATGTTGTGATCACATGATTCAAATTTGAAATGAAACCGTTATAATTAGCGTCTTATTAACAGACAAAAAGGTTAATACGACTACGAAAGTTACTATGCTATATTTAATATTTTATACTAATATATTAATGAGGTAAAGAAATGAAAAACCAAAAAAACGCAGAAACTAAGATTTATTACCCAAATACAAAACAGATGAATAATTAATGATTCTTCATTCCGAATGCGATAACGAAACAAACCGATTTATTGTCTTTTGTTAACATAGCTTTTATACATTAAGAAAAACACTTTTTCAACGGTTTGAAGCTATGTAATATTATTAAAAACTTTCACCGTGGCCACCGTGACCACGCACGCGGAAAAGCACGCGAAACATCGGTAAAATTTTTAAATTATGTAAATAATTATAAGTTTTTAATAATAATACATAGCTTCAATCCGTTCAAAAAGTGTTTTTCTTAAACCGATTTATGATAACATACTACGGAAAATTCAGTCATTTAAATGTACTAAAATATATGTATATGTGTATATGTCTCGAATTATTGGTTTAGTTTAGTATAGTCTGTGTTCAAGAAGTAACTGAGAGGATATGATGGCGGTTGTGTCATCTGTCACAATACATGCAACAAAAAATTGTAAAACGTATCGAGTTTACTTTTCTTTAAAATAAAATATACATGCAAATTTCAAACCACACAAGCATTAAAATGATTTAAAACAAACACGGTAGCATTCTATAACACGCATATCAATATAGTTACCATATCTCTTGTCGGATAACTGATAATATAAAAAAGAAATTAATATTAATTTATTCTATCAAAAAAAAATTAAGCTAGAAAAGTCTATAAGTTAAGAATGACAATATACGAAGTCACGTAATAATGATTTTATACAAATATATAAAAACATATATATTATATCTATAACGCAACGATATTTTGATATTAATCTATTAATAAGATCCTTTTCCTGATCCTTATGGGTGTATACCCATTAATAACCATATACAATGACACTAGAATGTTAACATACCCTGCAATATGTATACAACAGAGAAAGAGTTAATATCTATCCAGAGTTAGAACCTATTGTAGATTATCTTGGCTTTTGTTTATAAGGTCTAAACGTTTAATAAAACTTTATAGAATTATGAACGCGAATTTTCTACTTTATTTACATAACTTGTAAGTGGAAAAAATAGAACACAAGAACAAAATGTCTTTCCCTTAATAGAGACTGTAAGTAGTGTTGTTGAGTGGGTTGAGTGGGCACTCTCTTATGTTAAATATCTTTATAAGGTTAGACTTAAATTATTAAGTTAGACTAGAAGTTCTATGACGTCTCAGTGAAGACTATTTTATCAAATCTACAAAATATGTCACCAACATCGGTCTAGAGGAACAGTTTAATTTAAAACAAGCGATCAGACGGTTTATATAACTTTCTTTATATTTAAAAACAAAACAGGACATTGATATATGTCTATGATATATGTTTTAAAGCTAGTAACGAAATGAATTGAAAACTTTAGTATTGTCTTTTTAATTATATATTTTACATGTTTCTCACTCATCATCGTTCAATCTTTCTCCGAACTGGAAGATAAAACTAATCATATATAATATATCCAGACATTCTCCATTTTTAGCGAGACAATACAACGAGAGACAATGTAAACAATTTAATAATAAAGTCAAGTAATTACATCTTACATTAAAAAAGTATAGATAATTCATATTATAAATATTAAGAATAATGGTATATGTAAAACATACTTTGAAAATGCCTTATGCGCGATGTCCTTCCTATACTGAGCACCGGGGAAGTCGATTGCAGCTGCCGCAGAGGTAGCTACAGACGCTGCCGTTCTTAGGGAACCTCTTTTAGCCGCTACAAGTAGAACACGACCTCCAGCGGTTACCAAAGAGTCATTTGCACCTCGTGCTACACCACTATGAAACACCACTATATTCGGACGAGTTTGTACTTGAGAGAGACCTGGAATGTACAAGAGATTATACTATATAACTAGTGTCTATAGGAATTGTTATAAACAAATAATCACTCAAACACTAGTAATATTCTTAGTACGTTAAAATAATATTAATTAGTTATATGTATGTGGCGGCCAACTAGCTTAATTAGCTTATTAATCAAGAGCCTAGCCTCTTTACGAAACAGCGCCGTTAAACTATCGGCCTGAATGATATAACGTTACGTTTTTTCTTTAGAACAGTTGTTAAGTGATACTACGGCCCATGGACACTGTCTACTTTAATATTCATTATTATGTTTACTTTATTTTTTTGTTTGACACATCTGTGTAACTCTTAGCTCTCTCTTGTTAGTTGCCCAGAAAAATTGGCTTATATACGCGAAAACTATGCCTGTCGCTCTCAGCTATTATTTATGTTCTGTATTTATTTGTGTACTATGTGTTAAGAGATGTAAATAATAAAAAAAAGTATTGCATTATTTCAATTAGCTGGTGCTGCTGGTAGATTTTTGGTTATCAATGTCGACTTTCGTATCTATTTCGGTGTTAAATATATTTTTGTTAGAAAGTTAATTTATTAAATTAAACTGATAATCACGTACCACTAATAACACATCCTTTGGTAGACGTCTCGGGGTAGCCCTTAGAAGCGATCACGACGCCCACAGCACAATTTTCCGTTTCCCATTTCACTTGTACTTGTTTGAGTGTGCCATCGACACACGCCTGAAATATTTAAGGTTAACATAATAACATATATGACGAAATTAGCTATCGGGATAACAAATGCGTATAATATAATTTTGTTGTTAACAAGATTACGGTAAGTTTCAATGATAGAAAATATTTATCGTAAAACCACCTAGTAACTATTTATTTATTTATACTTTGTTACCATAATATACATAATTATACAAATAACAAAAATAAAAACCTGCCCTTCGTATTCTTCAATTCTGCGCTCTTTAAAAAAAAATTATCGGTCTCGGGGCAAACGGAGCAATCCAACAAAGGCACCCCCATCCACACTCGCCGTGGACTTCACAAATATTAGGGGGCTCAACTCCAATATCCACGCTGTCCACTATCATTTAGAGACTGCGAAGCCGGCCTTGCTCTTTCTTACCGAGACCCAGATTACTCAGATTTCCTCCCCGGCTGATACTTCTTACCTCTCCTACCCGGGGTACAAATTGGAACATTGTATGAGTATGCGCGTACGTCCGAGAGGATATCTGTTCTCGTCGCCTCGGGACGCTTGAAGAAAGGGACCTATCTAACCTCTGGCTGCGCGTAGACTGCGATGACCATCCGCGATTCTACGCATGCCTGTATAGGTTCCATAGCGGAAATACCGAAACTGACCGACTCATTGAGCACATCCAAATGGCTACAGATTCCCTGCTCGAAAGGATTCCTACCGCTGAAATCGTGATACTTGGCGATTTTAACGCCCACCATGCCGATTGGCTCGGCTCTGAAACCACCGATCACGCGGGAAGATCCTTTCACGACTTTGCTTTAGCCTACGACTTGACGCAAATGGTCCCTGCGATTACGCGAATACCAGATGTGGATGGTCATAAACCTTCTTTGTTGGACCTTCTGCTGACTTCACATCCGGAGACCTACCAAGTCTCTGTTGACCCACCATTGGGTTCATCAGATCATTGTGTGGTACGGAGCATTGTGCCGCTCACGCGCCCTTTACGGCCTAGCTTTGCGGGCTGTCGCCGTGTGTGGCACTATAAGTCAGCAGATTGGGACGGGATGCGGTCTTTTTTTGCGTCCTACCCTTGGGGGCCCATTTGCTTTTCGTTGAGTACTCCGGATGCCGTCGCTGACTCTGTCGCTGATGTGGTCGTGCAGCGCATGGAACTTTTTATTCCATTCTCTGCGGTGCCGGTCGGTGGCAAGTCCCAGCCTTGGTTTAGGCGTTCGTGGAAAGAGGCTTTGCGCCGTAAGCGTGAATGCTTTAAAGCCTGGGGCGGCGACATCCTGTGATGCGGCTATCGGCGAACGTAAAAAAGCATACAATTCAGCCTCTAGGTCCTTCAAACGGGAAATCGCTAAGGCAAAGTCAGAGCATATTGCCAGGTTTGGTGAGAAATTGGCCCACCTTCCTTCCGGAACTCGAGCCTTCTGGTCTCTTGCCAAAGCTGTCCAAGGGAATTTCTGTCAGCCCTCTATTCCACCACTGCATAGGGAGGATGACTTACTGGCCCATACTGCAAAAGAGAAGGCCGATCTTCTAGGCTGTCTCTTTGCGTCGAACTCAACTTTGGATGATCAGGGGAAGGAACCACCGACATTATTGCGGTGTGATACTACGATGCCTGAAGTTACATTCCGGCAACGTGCTATCCGGAAACATTTATTTTCCCTGGACATCCATAAGTCGAGCGGGCCTGATGGCATCCCCCCAATTGTGCTGCGTACTTGTGCTCCTGAGTTGGCTCCGGTCCTAACGCGCCTTTTCCGGTACCTCTACTCCCTCAACACTGTTCCGAAGTGCTGGAAGACAGCTTTGATACATCCGATCCCTAAAAAAGGCGATCGCTCTGATCCGTCCAACTATCGCCCAATCGCAATAACCTCCTTGTTCTCCAAAATAATGAAAACCATTATTAACAGCCAGCTCTTGAGGTATCTAGAGGGCAGCCAGCTGATTAGCGATTCTCAGTACGGCTTTCGTCGTGGTCGCTCAGCTGGTGACCTCCTTGTATACCTTACACATAGGTGGGCAGAGGCAATTGAGTCCAAGGGGGAGGCGCTGGCGGTAAGTTTGGACATAGCGAAAGCCTTCGATTGGGTGTGGCATAGAGCACTGCTCTCGAAGCTTCCAGCCTATGGGCTCCCCGAGAAATTATGCAACTGGATTTCCAGCTTTCTCGCTGATCGGAGCATTAAGGTCGTCATCGACGGAGCATGCTCCGACCTTAAACCCGTCAATGCTGGTGTCCCACAAGGCTGTGTCCTATCCCCGACCCTGTTTATTCTGCATATTAATGATATGTTGCAACTTAGCAACCTTCATTGCTATGCGGACGACAGCACTGGGGATACTTTTTACACGGGCCGGGCAGGTATTTCTCGGGCTGTTGTTGATGAGTGCCGGAACAAACTTGTGTCTGAAGTCGAAACTCTTTTACATGGAGTCTCGGGCTGGGGTAGACTAAATCTAGTCCAATTTAACCCCAAGAACCGCGCATACTTGTGTCAAGTATGCGCGTTTTCCGCTAAAAAAACTCCCTTTGTCGCTACTCCACTATTTGAAGGCACTCTCCTTAAAGCCTCAGCTAACATCGGAATATTGGGCGTTGACATATCGAAGGGAAGGCTAAATTAGCCTCCAAAAAGCTTGGTGTGCTCAGCAAGGCGAGACGGTACTTCACTCCGGGCCACCGCTTGCAACTCTATAAAGCGCAAATTCGGCCCCACATGGAATACTGTTCTCACCTCTGGGCGGGAGCTCCCCAGTACCAGCTCCTCCCCCTAGACCGTATTCAACGAAGAGCGGTTCGAATCGTCGACGACCAATCACTTTCCGTGCGGCTTGATCCCTTGGCGTTACGTAGAGATGTTGGGTCCCTCTGCATCTTCTACCGCATTTACCATGGGGAGTGTTCAGAAGAGTTGTTCGGTCTAATACCCGCAGCTGAGTTTCATTATCGGACGTCAAGGCAAAATACAAAATACCATCCGTCGCCCACCACCTCGACGTCCGTCGTTCCACAACTGAGCGTTTTCTAAGCCAGTTTTTGCCGCGCACCACCACTATGTAGAACCAGCTTCCCACTGAAGTATTTCCGAACCAATTCGACTTAGGGTCCTTCAAGAAAAGAGCGTACCAATTCTTGAAAGGCCGGCAACGCACTTGCGAGCCTTCTGGCAATGTGAGTGTCCATGGGCGGCGGTATCACTTCACATCAGGTGAGCCTCTTGCCCGTTTGCCTGCTATTACATTAAAAAAAAACTTAGGTTACATGTGTTATTAGGCAACAGGCGGCCTTATCGCTAACAAGCGATTTCTTCCAGACAACCCTTATTTATTTACACTTCTCTTACGCTTCAAAATTTACGTATACAATTTTTAACAAAAGATTGAAAAAAATTTAATATAAATTATACTCAAAAAATGTTTTCGCTGATATTTGTTTTTTTCAATTATTCTGACTTAATATAACTACATAAACTATAAAATTGTTAGTTTTTAAAATATTAAAGATGTATAATATTTTTTTCTCCCGAAATACTGCAAGTTTGACTAACCCTCATAATAGTATACAAATCAGATTCCAACAGCATCATGAGCACTTGTGTCTCTGGGTCACCGAAGCGACAATTGAATTCCAGTGTCATTGGCCCAGATTTCGTCACCATCATACCGGCATACAGGACACCTTTAAATTAGTTTTTTTGCATTATAAACCGATAATAGCTTCAAACACAATGCAATAAATATACCATTTAATGCAATAATTAAATTGCTAATAATGCTACTCCATAATCCTATAAAGTCAAAATCATTTAATCATATAGGTAACACAATGTACATTTATTAACTTAAAAAAAGAAATACATAATGAATGCTTCTAATTTTACATTTACTGACTGTTCTCAAATCAAGGGCGTAGAACGAAAGAGAAGAACTGGCGATAAACTCTCCACCTTTTTAATCGCCAAGTTTTTATAGGTCTCATCGAATCACTAAAGTAATCGTTTAGATACCGCTCAAGTTCATATAAAAAAAGATATATGTGTCTTCACATACAACCAATATCAATCAAACATACAAATATCAAACTTAACTGATGTTTTTTATTCTTCTTGTTTATATTCAAATACAGAGCCCGGATAGATCGAACACGGAATATTAAAAATTAACGAAACCTTGACATTGCAACTTTGAATTACGCACAAAGCGTATAACTTACATCAACAAATTACTCGCAAAACAAGCTAGACGCAACATCTTAAAACGTTGCCTCTGTTTTTAGACAATTCTCAACCTAATTCTCTTCACAATAAAGGCTACTCATGTATTGTATAAAGCATGGTTGTTTGTCAATTGTTATCTTTGTTTATCACTTTTAATTACAATTAATGGTTATCACAACGTAATAACAATTATCGGGCATCTCAAAAATAGAATTAAAGTATAACGATTTAACGAAATGAACGATTTTTCCGGTCTGTCATTTTATACGTGGCTTCAGCGTGCGACTCTCATCCCTGACTTAGGTTCGAATCCCGTGCATGAATAGGCCTTGCTATGTGCGCATTTAATACTGGCTCTAACGGTGAAGGATAACATAGTGAGGAAACTGGCATGCCTTAAACCTAAAAACGGTGTGTGTTAGGCAGACAGGGCTGATGACATACTTGCCTATTAGAAGAAACATATAATCCCGAAACGAATACCGAAATCTTAGGCGTGTTTTATAGGTTTTTGTAGGCACGATATTCTGTCGCATATGATCCTACTCAATCGTGACTTGTAATTTTTTTCTTTTTGATTGCATCGCAATTCATGAACCCGCCTTTAGAGATGATTTTTTTGTATTATTGTGATTCTATAATTTTTTATTTTATGAGATTTGGTTATGCACTTTATCCATTATATTAACTTTTTTAGTTTTTGCCTTGCTAGGGTTGCCTGGAAGAGATCGATTGTTAGCGATAAGCCCGCCAGTCCATGTCTTATAATTTGTATGTATTATGTTTTTCTACAACTGCAACGAAATGTATATAAATAAATAATAATAATAATGCAAAAATAATATTTTATGGTTAGACATAATGGTTCTACTATTTAGTAGATATTGATGTCTTCTATAAAACTATAGTAAGTATATCACTTTGCTCTATTGTCAATAGTTCCCGCAGCGATTTATGACCATTTATTTCAAAATGTTTTAGACTTAAATGTGGTGGACTCAGTTTCTGAATGTAGACACCCATTTGATCCGTTGTGCGTAGTTTTAGGACCTATTCAATGCAAACAAACAATAAAAAGAGGAATCTCCTTATCATATTAGTGTACACATTAACTGCATTCCACCTAAATTTTAATTTAGCAATAGGCCGGGAAAAAGTAGGTAATATTCTAATAATTCAAGTGCGACATATGACCTTTTAACTCTTACACTTATCTACGGGAGCAAATGATATCTATCAAACATAAAATACGTAGGTTATTGACACGGTATGCCGTAGTATTTGACGTATTTGTTTTCGATCTGTTATCGATATTTAATTAGAAATCACATACATACACATACACATAGTTTACTCCTAACTATTGCGTTGTAATCAATATTTTAATAGTTACGAATTTATACGTTGAATTAGTTCTACCTAGTAAATATTGTTTAACAAAATGTATTGACAATTTGAAATAACATTGGTTTCACATGGTGCATGAAGACCGAGAAGTACGTTGAATATACGTAGTGTTAATATATTTAAAAAAATATTAAGCTCTATCAGTTTTTTCACAATTTTTCTACTAGTGTGGCAAATATGTTGACAAAGTAGCTACAGCCCAGATATTAAGTAAAGAAGATATCTGAGGTGCTTAGATATTAATTATCCAGGTTTCATTGGAAATTGCCTAGCAGTAAAGCGTTTCTAAGTAATGAAGCGTTTTATGTATTAACTAAATGTTCTACTCAAATGACTATAAAAGTTAGGCCTCGAGACTTAAAACGTATTTGATTTTGACATACAGGAGTCAAAACGCTTAGTCTCTGAATCTCACACTTAGGGCCCGTGGCATGTGAATATATACCCACACAACTATGATAGCTAAATATAAGATACATTAAGGCAGCACCCTTTGATAAGGTAATTGCTTTCCCGTGCGATGTTTAATTGCCAATATAAGTAATGACTTAGATAATTTCTAGTGTCTAACAGTTAGACAAGAGAATATTCGAGACAAAGAACGAAGTGAATGTTTTCATATCCAATAATTGACCGAGCAGGTTTTACGATAAAATTTTGCTAACATCACAAAGTTTCACATAATGATCTGGAATTTACTCACAAAGCTTATGGACTTTTGACGTGAAAAAGCAAGTAACAATATAGCAGAAAACAAATCAATAAAAAGAAGTCTTTCCAAGAATCTTAGTCTCCAAAAATGTGTTCACAATTAAATTTTATTTTTTAGTTAGTGCTTCATAAAATATAAACGTAGAAGAAAAATATCGTATACATATAAAAAAAAACAAGTCCGGGAAAATGAAAAATAGAGTATAAATGATATGAATGATGTCATACAATGATCATACGATTATAGATAACCCTAACATATGTTATAATGTCGGTTATACTTGCGCAGTCATTTGTTTTTCTTGCTTTATGATATTTTTATGCGACAATGCTGGCTTACAATTGGGTTTTATTTAAGATAATCTTCCAAGGCAAAATGACTACTTGATGTTTTGTATCATTAAAGCGTCTTAATTACAAAATGCATGTTCATGAACTAGAAATACAAAACATTAAATAAAAAGGATTCGTTAACGCCTTTTAAGTAAATAAAGAGAAATAGAGTTATCAAGTAGCAGCAGCGGTAGGTGAAGCATTTCATAAACAGAGTTCTCACTCTGTATCTTCCAATGGCGTTACCGACAGCGACCAAAGTCGCCACTTCAGCGCTACGAATAATAAGAGAACTCCATCGAACTTGCATAAAAAAATGTCGGGATCAGTATCAGTCGGGACTGTCACTAATGGCAGATATAGTGAGGACGTTGATCTTAAAAATTGAGGGTACATCTCACGTCATTTGTTTGTTAGCATGTATGAAAGCTATCATTTACTTTTCTTGCGAGTCTTATAAAACAAACAATTTGTTAACAAACCAAAAAATAACATTTTTAATTTAATATGATCAAAAATAGCCTACATCTAGATGTCTTCTTACGGCCGGACATGATTTCAAGTAGTGAATAAAAAGCTATCTTAAAAGAAAGGTCAACAAAAATTATTATTTAATAATTGTACTGATACATTATAATAAAAATCGGTATATTTTTCGAGTCGATAACCTTTAACAAATACTTTCAGCGATAAAACGAATTATTATAAACGAACGTAATTTTTACATATAGTGAAATATGGAAAGCGTTACTGAGAACATATTGTCTATAGTAATTAGTTATTTTTTATTATTATTATGTAATTCTTTAGGTTGATTTCCTAATTCAATGAAATCACCTGTATGGATCTGGATTGTTTTTTTAATAAATATTAATATATAATTATAAAGGTATGTTGAATAGGCTTGATGGGCAAACCTATTTTTGTTTTTCCTTTGATCAAATTTCTTTATAAGAACGTGATTTAACAATTCAGGCGACCGCTGACCAACACCCGAATTGTTTTCAATTGACTCCTATTTCTTTAGAAACAAGTTGCAAAATTCAAGTACATTGTTTAGGACTTTTACGATTCAATGATTCGGGTTTTTTCCGGGAATATGACAGGCGAAGATCTGGGAGTACTGTAAAGCCTTGTAGCTGGAAGAACGTTTCATTTATATTTGACAATGTGGCGTTTATGAAAATGAAATGAGGACTTGCCTTGGTTACGTCAATACTTTTCTTATAATATATGAAATGCTTTAAAAAACTATTTGTTCCTCTCCAGAAACAAAGTTATTAAATATACTACTGATGATTTCATTAACTGATTGAAGTGGCTTTGTTATTGATATCAGCTTCGATTAACTTAACCGGCTCAAACTCGTATGACTACATAGGGACCGTTCAAGTATTACGCAAGCAGATTTACTGCAATTTATAAACCCCCCTCTCTTGTCAGCAAAAGTAACCAAAGCTGTCATAAATAATAACCAAGAACAAGACCTGGCTGCATGGACTAAAATTGTTCGCCTTTCCGATTAGGGATAAATGAATATCATCATCATCATCATAAATAATATACATAAAAGGTATTATTATTCTTTTGAAATCCTCGCATAGACAATGTGTGGGTAATATGTGTTAAAAGTAAATAATTACTGTTGACGTAATCACCAAATAAGAAAATCAAATACCCCGCCCCCCTATAGTGCTTACGTAATACTTGAACAGCCCCATATTTACGACAAGGACTATTGACATAATTATATGAAGAGGAGGGCAACAGGCGGCCTTATCGTTTTCGAGCTCTCTCTTTCAGGCAACGTTTCTCAACGCAAACGTTTCTCGCATAGTCTATGTATTGATTTCCGAAGTATGATTAGTATATTTTTTTATAACACAAAACAGAAGACAAAATGTAAATACTAGATAACTGTAAAAGAATGTTTTCCCAATTGGGCCGGCTTACTGCGTAAGACAGGCAATATTCATATTAGCTTGTTAGTGTTAAAATTTACGAGTTTGATGTTATGATGAATAATTGCTGAAGGTAGAGATAATAGGATCTCCATCATCTATATTTGAGAAATTAATGATCATTCGATACAAAATTTCTCACATATAGAGTATATAATATACTCATATAATTTGTTATAAAGCTGAATAGAAGCCAACTTCATTATAAGCGTTCTACTACGTTTTTGTTACGTACTGAACTGGGGAACTAAATGTTTTGTCAACACATTTTTGTGTCACTGTACGACTGTTAACGAAATTTCCGTTAACGTTTTGACGCTTATAGCACGTTAAACATAACAAAACGAATGACAGACTACGATTATAGTTGTAAAATTGTACCTAAGATTCGAATAAGTTAATAAAGAATTTAAGATAGATGTAACATTATGTACGTCTTTGTACCTTACAAAGACGTTTTTTCTCACTGTTTGTTGTAATGTATCCGTTTCATTTTTTGTATTAATTGTATTTTTTAAAGTCTTAAGTTTATAAGGAATTTAAAATCCGTCTGTGTGTGGTGTTTAGCCGTTGGGCACGAAAGTTAAACCACGAAGTTGTGGTGGTTTGCTTGGTGTTTTCTATACTTTTAGTTTAGATATACATATTAAGCGTTTAAAAATATAATTTTAAAGTAAAGTAAATAATTACATTGTAATTTAGGAACATATCTAACTTCCAATTCATTCCCTCTACATTATTTGTCATTGTTGAAGGTACTATATTGGATAAAATAAACATATTTCGACTTTTTTGGCTGACACTTAACCAAACTTACCAACATATTTTATTCCCTCTGCCTTTAACCCGTCAACCGCCCTTTGGAGCACCTGCTCTTTGACATCAGCCAGCTGTTCGGGGGTTATGAGGGGGCAGGGACAATATGCTCCCATGCCGCCTGTGTTGGGACCTATATCACCATCCCCTATACGCTTGTGGTCTTGAGCTGGCGGCATCATGGCTACGGTTTCGCCGTCTGTAAAGGCTAGCACCTGAAATAGGGAACCCAATTTTTTTGAAGTGGCTTTATAGACATTTAAAAGAAAATTCATTATTTAATGGTAAGAAATGTGACAGATATTAAAATTAAAAATATAATGCAACTTTTATAGGCATTTATATTAAATTCATTCCCCCAAATGTTATTGATATTTTTTGTTTATTACGCTCGCCTATGATAATGAATACTTTTTTGCTGAATAGCGCTGAATGAAATTAGCAACTATCATTTGCTTTTTATTAAAATTATAACATGCTTACACTGTTATCGCAATAGTGATTGTTAACCACCAAACTAGCGATTGAACCAACGTTTCTGCGTCATGAATAATTTTACTTTTTATTTAGGTAGTTTTGATTTTTAATATTGCTTCTCCGGGAATCGAACTCTAAAAATATATGGCAGTAACAAAACAAGTAAACAACTAAACAATTTTTTCACTAATTAGTTTCATTATCTTATTTAGCCCCCAATACACACAGATTACAGTTTGACCTCCTTTATCTATATTATTTTTGTGACCCATACGTAATCGTACACGGCGTAACATCATATGTTTTTGCGATCATACCATATTTCAAAATTGAAACATCTTGGTAAACTTTCAAGTTTAAATAAGGTTGAATGAAAATAAAAATAGCCATAATTCTTTAACCGGTGACACTAACACATTATATTATTTTGATATAGAAATTGCTTCAAACACTTATTAAAGAACTAATATTTGTTTTTAATAAATTACAGATATCAACTGTTTGTTTAAGAATATATAAATAAATTTAACATCGATTCTAAATCGAAGGTTAGGTTTTTATCGCCAACTTACTGTCTCTATAATTAAAATATTGTTTAAGTGGTAATATTTGCATTACAAAAAATAAGCACAATTTTACTAGACTCATATTCAGGAAAAATTCTTATCTTTTTTTTTCTTTCGAAAACAGTATGAAACCTTGCTAATAAGATCGAATCAGAACCAGTTTTACCGCTGCCTACGTGACTTATTGGGAACAAACATTGCGTGTAAGAGGTGCTAAGTTGGATTCCCGGCGTCAGAGTCCTGTCTTATAATAATAAAAATGCCCCACATCTATTTGGGATATATCTACGCAACCTCTATGCCATTACAAGACATAAAGATCAAAGTCATACACACACACGCAAAAACATTTGTTTGTGTGTTACAATAAAATGTTTTACGACGAGTTACCCGAGTTCAGTTTATACTTATATCATTTGTTTTTAGTCAAAATACAGATCCATTAGAACAATATATAGGCTAGTTTCATAAGCACAGCTTCTGGGTAATAAAAGGTCGTTAAAGAAAAGTAGTATTTAATTTACCTCTTGACAACACAAGATTAACTCATGACGATAAATGCAATCGTTTTCGTAATGCATGCTACGCGTGTCTTACTGCACGTGTAATCTTTTTGCTTTATCGTTGAATGAATTATTTATATCGAATGAATGAGTTTTATTGAAAATTTTAAATTCAGAATATTCGCAAACAAGTGAATGTGTTTAAAAGCCATTTTGGCTTACCCTAAATAAATGTTTATAAACATACACAGTAATATATTATAATTGTCTATAGTGAGTTTTCTTGTATTCTGAACATTATGATTTTAAATGTGCTCGAACAATATGTTACAAGAATATATTGCCTAAGTGTTTCTTTATATTTTATAAATTATCAAGCTATTTAAAAACATGGATGGCATAAGTATTTAATAAATATATATTTTACACTACACTATCAAAAGACCTTACCGATACTTCATCGCCTTCTAATAGCTCTTCAACTACAACAGTCTGGCCAGCAACCCCATATTTGGCATCCGTCAGAATCTCATCTACAGCTGCACAAGCCTCTTCCTTACTTGATGCCACAACAACTCCCTTACCAGCAGCCAAACCAGATGCTTTGACCACCAGAGCTGGGTATGAAGCGCTAAAAATATTGATAAATCATTAAAAAAAACTACATCTACTACTTACATGTGTAAACAATTCCTAATATTTTGACTTACTTTTTAATAAATTCCTTAGCTGCATTTGCATCACTGAAGGACTGGTATCTAGCTGTGGGTATCTGGTATTTTGTCATAAACTGCTTGGCCCAATCTTTATTGGCTTCAATTTGTGCACCAACTTTTGTGGGACCAAAACATTTGATGCCAAGAGGAACCAGTGCATCAACAATGCCATTTGCTAGGGGATCTTCTGGTCCAATTACTACTAAATCAATATCCTTTTCTTTACACCATGTAGCAATAGCCTGTAATCATAATCTATTATGATGCAAAGTATAATAAATAAATCTCTTTAGACAGGCAAACAGATGTTTTTATAACTTTTTTAAAGGCAAGTAGGAGGATATGGACAATCACCATTATTGCATTAACAAAAATCAAACCTTATTCTACATCAAGATACCATCAATACTTTATCATTTTATAACAGTACAGTTTTTATCATGTTGAAATAAATCATTTAATTTCCAGAAGGTTTTAAATTATATAACTACAAATACTAATAGAAATGATAATGGAAATTAAACTGTTTATATTTTTCACTCAAATATTATTTCTTTCAAAGTAATGAAATATTTATTTGTTTGCATATATGTATTAAGTTTATTGTCATAAAGTAAGCAAAATTTTACATGACAACAATTATAAAGTTACATTATCTCAGAGCATTGGTTCAAAGTTTATCTTTTATTTGATGAGTACTAAGCATAAGAATGTTTTACAAATTATATGTTTATTTTTTATTATATAAGTAGTATAAGGATAGATTTTATAAATATAAATTCTTTTTTTTTATGATAAGCTGTGCCCCTCAATTTTAATTGATACATTGAGGACTAATCTACTAGTTGAAGCATCAAATACTTTCCTCATAAAATTTACTATAAAACATAATATTTTTGCAATAACAGCCAATAATTCTGGAGATGAGTGTGTTCAAACATACATACAACTCACTGCAGCTGTACTTTTACTAATAATAATGTTTGGTACATTTAATTCAGTCACAAACAATTAAAAAACTGTGTGAAAATTGTGTGATTTTTTTATATAAAATCTGCTTTTACTTTAACTATTACAAAAATTACATTCTATAATATCCAGTTAAGAAGAAATATTTAAAGTTTAAAAAAATATATAGAAAACGTAAAACCTATGGTATATAGAGGATACTTTATTATAATACCAGAAATTGTAGTTTTTTTACAGCATCAAATTTATAATTATCACATAATAACTTATAAAAAAAATGGAGAGCAGTCCCATAAGATACTCACAGGAAAATCTTTGAGACTAAGATCGACACTTTCCACTTTAATATTTGACGATATGCCAACACTTCCTGGGGCACAGAATATATGTTTTACAAGAGGAGAATTAGATAGTTTCCAGCATAAGGCATGCTCGCGACCACCACTTCCAATAACGAGGACGTTTTTAGACATATTTATTAGAAGATGTAAATTTTACGTAGTAATTCACTCTAACTAGATGATACAACTTCGGAAAATTACTTAAAACCTATGTCTATCAGTAAACGAATAGTATTATATTTTATGAAAGTTAAAAACAAGTTGCAGTTCAGAGAGCATTAACGAATATGAGACTAATTTCAAGACACAAAGACTAGAATATGATAGTTTAATATGGCACAGGGTTACAAGTTACAACCCAGGATTTGACAACATAGCGGTTTTAAACATGAAATCATGCACAGACTAGGAACTAGAAAGATTAAGACTGCGAAGTGCGAACTGTCGTCACTCGTCAGCAAAACTCGAAATATCCTTATGACAAATATATTCAATATTATTTTTTAAATAAAGTTATCTCCCATTTAAATATCTAATATCTGTTTGCTTATAACATATTAAAGTAACTTTTTTTTTATTGTTTCTACTATCGGATCAGTACTGTGGAAGTCAAATGGGTAGCAAAACTACATTTTTGTCGCGTCTCGTCATAAAATGAGGTTTCAAAAGTTATGAAAGTAAAGGCGAGGTGTAACTCCCATATTTCAAAAACGTATTGAACTCGTGGCACCACCCCAGGAGGCCTAGTCAACATGCATTAACATTAGTATACAAAATGTATGTCAGTATGCATGTAAAATGTTGAACAATAAATTTGCATGAAAATTTGGCCCCCAGAACTAAAAATATTATATTTCAAACATATACAATTAATTATTGTCTATTATTATATCTATATTACAAAAAAACAATGTTTTAGTTACGTTAGTATTTATATATAATATAAGCAAGGCGTAGTAACCTATTTTAAAGTATATATGCAATAATTTTTCAGTGTGTAAAGGTGGTGTTTTGAAATCCATACTGATATTCTACTAAAGAATATAGTATTTTGTACTATATTCTTATTTATAAAAGTATAAACAGTTTTTAAAATTTACAAGTATACTTTTATAGTTACGTTGATTTAGGTAATTAAATTAAAATTGTATTTATATTAATATAGGTACAAAATCTTAATTAAATTAAATTTAATAATATATTCAAATAAATTACATATATTTGATGCATTTGACACACGTTAGTATAATATATATATTTTCGTTTTAGTTTAGGGCCTGAACTTAAGAGACATTACAATTAGTCAAATTTTAGTGCAAGTGGCTTCTCTATTCCACGGTAGATTTTTATTTATTATACTCTATGAAATAATTCAATATGGCGATTTTATACTTGTCATTTAACTGTGATGGTGATAATTGTTCGTTGCGTAGGAAATATCTCAATTAGTACGTAATAAAATGGCAGATACAGGTCTTCGCATGAATTTTGCGGCATTAAAAAGGGCTGACCCATATGCAAAAGAAATAATTGATAGTGCGACGCACGTCGCACTTTATACTTTTGAAGAAAACGAATGGGAAAAAACCAACATTGAAGGTGCTTTGTTTGTGTACTCCAGAAATGGAGAACCTTACCATAGTTTAGTAATAATGAACAGGTTGAATACTAGTAATTTAGTTGAGCCTGTATCAAAAGGTATTGAACTGCAATTAAAAGAACCATTTCTTTTGTATAGAAATGCGAAGTGCCGTATTTATGGAATATGGTTTTATGATAAAGAGGAATGTGTAAGGGTAGCAACAAAACTAAATTCTTTGGTTAAAGATTCTATGAAAGGACCGAATGAAATTCCGCAATCAACAACATACAGTGCACCACCAACCGCAAGTGCTCCTGTTGACATATTCACTATGCTCAGTAAAGCGCAAGATGATTTCAATTCAAATAAAGGTGTGGTTTCGAATAAACCTGATTCAACAGTTCCTAGACCACCTGACATGACATCACAAAGTGTAATGGATTTCTTTGCCAAGGCTGGAAGTGGAGCAGCAGTACAAATGCCTTCTGTGTCATCCCTTCCATCTCCTGGTATATTTGGGCCAAGACCAAATGATGCTAGAGAGACGCCTATGTTGCTGCAGAGGCTGATGAGCAACCCAGCTCATTCGGTCGAACATATTGAAAAACAACAAAGGTCTGTTACACCTCAAGAAGGACATACAATTAATGGTAACAATTCTATAGATACAATGATGAGTCAGACTGGATTTCAGTTAAAATCAACTCCAATCGATAAACAGAACCAGCTTAGGACACCAAAATTAAAAAATTTGCAGCATATTGAGTGCAATGGTCCTAACCCCCTGGAGAGTGAATTGAACTTAATGAATATATCATCTCCAAAGCCTTCATCCCCTCTAGCAACATATTTGAACCAATCGGAAATTGTTCATGTGACCCCGTACAATAGTGGTAAATTAGAGGATTTAGGGATGGCCCCTATAATGAATCCTTTTCCTAATCAGCCCAAGCCTGCATTGATGCCACCAACAATGTTTACTGCGACTACAAGCTGTGAAGTTCAATCTTCACCAGAACATTTAACAAGGAATCAACTTCTTCAAGCTTTTAATTATTTACTTAAACATGACTCTGACTTTGTAAATAAGTTACATGAAGCCTATGTAAAATCTTTTTCAGAAAAAGCCTTTTCAGTTTCATAAAAATTCTTACCAACTATCAGGATACAATAATGTACAGTTGTAATTTGAATATTGAATTCTCTAAAATGTTGTGTAGATCCATTAGTAATGTAGTAAATTGGTTGAACAATTTTTTAATAAGTTTAAACCCATTGACTGTGACACTGTACAGAATTAATTTTAGTATTGCAACATTTCTATTCGGACAAGTCATTATTAACAATGATGAAAAGTTTTTTGTGATATTATCATTTATTTACTGGCTTTATATAGTTAAGCTACAATGCAGATGTGCTTAGAAACCTCATATGTGACTGAAGTTGCATAACATGTGTTGTAACCAAGTGCATGTTTGAAACAATTAAACTGCTACAATTATTTGCTAGAGTAATTTCTCTGAGGAATTAAAATCCTTTGTTACATTTTAGAGTAAACCATATTTCTTTTATTCTAGCAACAAATCTATTATTTTGCTTTCCATTTTCTCTAATAATTTACAGTTGTGTGACATATTATTCTTATTAATATAAGAAAACCTTTTAACATTTACTTTTTGTGACAATTGAAAAACTTCCTTTATTTTTAGACATTTGAGTATTGTATTTTTCTAAATGAAAGTTTAAATCCATTTGAGAAACCAGACAAAAATAATTCCATTTGAGAAGCCACATATAAATATTTGATGCTATAGTTTTTCATGCATTACAAGTTTTTGAATAGGAATAAAATTCAGAAGTCCTCACCTCTATTTACTGAATTGGTTGTTATACTCTAAAACATTAGCAATTTGACTAATATGTAAAGGAGCATTTATAAAAAATATAGATTAGATTTCCTTACTACCCAGACCCATCTTTCCGAACAACAAAATGCCTTGAAGACATGACGGTTCAAATTTTATATTTTTGTATATGCTCCTAATTAGATTTATAAAATGTCCCAGTTTTTTAAAGTGTATTATTTGCAAAAACAATCTCAAATTAAATAGTTCCAAAGCAAAATTTAGCTTATATTTTTTCACATTTAGAACCAGATTTACATTGTAGGTTAAAGTGCCTTGGATTTTTTTGAACTCCAGTGCTTGAACATTAGGAAAACAAAACAAATTTGGCATATATTAATTATTTTGTTGAAAACATGTTATTTCCAATTCATAATTTTAATATTACCATATTATTATTCAGGATTTTTAATATTATTAGGACTATTCCCAGCAAGTTGTTTTAATATACAGGAGTTACAAAATATGCAATTTAAACCATCTTTGTTTATAAACATATATATAGGTATGATATATTCCTAAAATAAATAATATGAGTAGAATAAAATTGTAAGGTTTTAAATCGATCTTTAATTATTATACAAATAGCTTTGAACTTCGAACAACCAGTTGAGACTTGGTATTATGTTGAACAAAATTAATAATTACTCCACTTGTCTACTTACAGTGAAGTAGAAGTTATCCCGTTCAACCACAATATGTAACACATCCTCTCGTAATTTAGTTTTTCTTAACGACACTAAATATCCTATAGATAGAAACAGTGGGAGCCTATAAACTCTGTGTGGACCATTGAAAACACTGTTCATTAAAAACTTAAAATAAGCTATTGCTAAGGTATTTCTTACTTTCGTGATTTCTTTAAAATAGAACATTAGGTATTATTAAAATATTGTGGTTGGGACAATTTCATAGGTTTCAGTACATAAAAGTTAAATTTTCGAACCTAAAAGGCAGTGGTCTCAGATACATATGTATCTAATATAATAAAAATTTTGTCAATTCCCCAAACTTTTATGTTTGAAACTGCTTTATTTACAACATATGCGAATTCATACCCTATATTCATATAGCTACATTCGTAAGATTTCAGTTCTATAGCTAGTGTTAAAAATTTACCATCAACAGGTTCTCAACGGGCAAATTAATCTCACTTTTGTTACTCACCCTGTATATAACAGTGTTATTCAATATGCTAAAGGAAAAATATTTACAAATTATTTAAAAAACTGGTTAACTACTTTTAGTGCAGGTTACTTCACAGTTCATGTCAAGAAGTTCAAATTTACAACTATCCTTGATAGCATAATTAGAAGACGTCCTTACCTTTTCACCAAAATAATAAAAAAAAACTTAAAATCTATATTGGTTTGGACGCCTCCATCAGCATATGTTTCACCTTAGATTTTCACTATGGACTCTCTGCTGCTACAAAGTATTGCAACACAAGTTTCGTTAAATATTACTCCACAGGTAGCCCTTATGACATACGCGTTCACAATAGTGTCCAAGGAAAAAAGACTATGGTACTGGATTTGAAAAAATATAAACCGATCTTGCATTCGAAACTCCATTATTTTCCAACACAATCTAAATGCATAACTAAATCTACTTAAAAAGCGCTTTACAAAACATGTTACTTTATAGGAAAATATTAATACAATAAATCATATATGGAAATTATATCAACAATGCAATGGTTAGAGTTAATATAAAAAACCTAAATATTTATTATTAGGTACACTTATATTAAACTACAATGCTGGCCGATACTAATTGCTATAGAAACAAGAATATTACTTTAAAATTAAAGTATATTTTCCTAAGTTCATTAGATATAAACTATTCGTATATTTGGTTTGAACTGAACATTAGTGTATGATTTCAAATCTCATAATACAATTTAATATCATAATCGATTGCTTTATATTTTAGCACCAGATTTTATTAATGGATTACGGTCTAACCTCCATGCAAAACATTCGTAATTTCAAAATTACTTTATTTGTCTATGGAATTTTAAATTTAACTTCCATTAGAAAAGCCTACGAATTACGACAATAGGTGGTGTTCTAGCCGTCAATATTTTGCGAGAAGTATAACTCCGCTAATTTGTATGGAAAATATCAGGTTACCAAGCATGACGCTAGCACAAATTTTTTGAAGGTTTCGTTATACATTCATAATGTTAGTTTTAGACGAATGCATTTATCTCACCGATCAAATCTAGATACGCCCGTGGGAGATTCGTACATGGAAACTGTTAGGGGTACGGATCTAATACAACAATTTCCACAAAATACTTTTAAAAACCCTGGTATATTGAGTGCCGTAATTCATGGCAGGGCATCGGGACCGGCCCTATAATATATTAGGAACAATATAAAAACAGTTAAGGTTTTATCATGTTACACTTTAGTTCATATTAATCGTATAAAGGGATTTGAAAACATTACTAATGATTTACCGATCTCCTTCTATTCTCTCACGTTTCAGACAATATAAAGGTAACAGACATTATAATATCTATGTTTATCAACAACGCTTTTTATAACCACGAAAAAGTAACTCTTCTCTGGGGTTACCTACTCATTGTATATTTGCAATGTTCCTGTGCAAATTTAAGTTGTATTACATTGCCTCAAGTGAAATCTGTGGTTTGAGATGTCAAGATAATAGATTAAAATTTTAAAAAGTTCAAATTTAGAAGTCCATGGAGAAGTTTGTCAAAAAAGCGTTGTTAATGAAACGAAACTACTCAACTGATTCGGTTTACATTTGTACATAGTTTTCGTAGTATACCACTATTGTCTTTATTCACGGCACACCATAATGCAATAATGCATTGAGACATACCCAACGTCCGACACATGTGAAATAGTCATAGAATTTTGAGAGATGAACGACTTGCGTGACACAAGACAAGATTATCTTTAAATGTTGGCCAGGGACAAAAAGTACAAATTGTACATTGATTTTATTTCTTTTGCATTCACGAGATTTTTATTACAGCTCAACATCATAGTGTGCCTGTGATTTGCAACTTAGTTTAATTTTCTAAAAACAAATCCATCTAAACTTCATTCTTAATTTAAGAAAACGCTGAAAATCCTTGATTAACTATAATTTTACATCAACAAATAACTTTATGAAATTGATATAAAAATTGCTTTTCCTAAAGTATAAAGAATCGATAGATCTTACAAAAGGTCTATAAAAAGGTCCTCGTTAATCAAAAGTAATAAGTATCCCCGAAGATCGTCGATTATTAATTGCGAATATCTAAATATATTTAACGTTAAAACCAATTTCGTTCGATTTCATTTTATTATACAGATGTTACAAAACTTATATGCCCAAAAAAGAGATAATATGGCATAACTACATATTTGGATTTTCATTTATCGAATATTGTATTAACAGATAATTATGATATAAACGATTCGTTTTTTTTAAGACAGAGAAAATCTGATAAGACTGACAACCAATAGTGAAATAATTAATTATCTAACTACCGGTTAATAAAGAATATCGCAATTAAAAATAGACAATGAAACATATCCATACGTAATACCACATTTCGCAGGATATCCACACAATTTTTTTTGTCATGGAATCAAAAACTTTCTAATCACTACTGATTTAAAAACAGTCCGATACAAACTAAAAAAACTTAAAATATTGCCGTCTCATTCCATGTAGGTAAGTGAAAGAGACCTAAAACGACAAGGGTGTTTTTGAAACTACCCTTTCCTACAAACGTAGGAAAATTCAGTCCTATATTACACTAATCACTGTTAATTTAAAACAAAACTTAAAAAATTATTCCACTAGATTATTTCTATATGTATATTTGAATAGAAGCGCTGTAGGTTTCTAACAAGTGAAAAAAATAATAAATAGGTTCTGGAAGCGCATTCACTCCCTAAATTTGTACAAAACGCTGGTTAGTATCTGAAAATAAAAAAAAATATTTTTCAAAATGAGATGTAAATGGATGACAAACTCGTCTCTTCTTTTCTTTCCATAAAAAAATTGTTTCCTAACCTTCCTACAACATATTTTGTGTT
Source organism: Pieris brassicae (assembly GCF_905147105.1). NCBI lineage: Eukaryota > Metazoa > Arthropoda > Insecta > Lepidoptera > Pieridae > Pieris > Pieris brassicae. The sequence goes on from NC_059669.1 coordinate 6,894,646, forward strand.
ACAAACAATATTATTTTTTTTAAATACAATAGATGTATTTCATTCGAATAGTTACAATCAGAAAAATATCAACTGTATTTCTTTAATGTATTAAATTTTAAGGGACTACCCCTTTCTACAGGGACTTATGGAGTGCCTTCTAATCTAATCAGTTGAAAACTATTAAAATTGTCCTAATAAAACATCACTCACCGAGCAGGTGCTACCATAGGCGGTGTAAGTGTAGGTTTCTCGACAGCACTGAGCGCACGTCATGCGTGAAGCGCAGCGCGTCTAGAACTGGCAAAAGATTCAACAGCGCCACGTCCAGGGGGTCCGAAAACCACGACTTTATTGGGATCGCGTTATCTAAAAAAAATATTGGTGTAATTATTAATACCTAATGTATAAAATAATCAATTCAAATTGTATACATATCTAAAATAACGAGGAAAATATAATATCAACAATTTACATCATCACATCACTATTAGTAGAGCATAAAATTAAAAAAAAAACTTACTTAATTAAATTAAGATTCTGTTATGTAAGGGCCAAGTCATGCAACATGTGTATTGTGAAGTTTCTATTGGAAAGGTAAAGATTCTGATTGTACTTTTAGTTTTTATGGATTTTTGGTAAATATTGGTCAAACTAATTGTTTATGACTTTGATTAATCTAAGGAAAATCTTGTAACAAAAAAAAAACAAACTAAACTTCATTTTCCCCAAGAGACAAAAAAATATACCTGGAAAATCCCGATAGGCGCCGGGAGAATTGTCCAGAATGAATACCCTGTTAAGATCATCGCATATCGATGATAAGTTCTTTGTGTACGAGCCGTGTTCCGGCGTGCAATGTTGTCTGGAAATTATAATCATTTTTAATAAATATAACTAGCCAAAAAAGAGTTCTGACTCAGAACTAATCGAAAATAGACTTGAGAGTTTTTACGCATTTAACACATGCACATACATACAGTGAAAGAAAACATCGTGCATAACACCCTGCATGTTTAGACACATAAATCAACAACGTTTGTAATGTATAGACTATAGACACATGCCAAATATGTTTAATAAAACAGATACTGAAAATTGCAGTCGAGAACCCTGAATATGCCGCTACTGCATTATTATTATACATTATGATTACTTCATTTAGATACTAACGACAAGATTTTGAGAAGATGATCAACACAAAAATTTACTAATCTGATAAATCTTAACGATCTTTTAAATACAAAGAATTTGACAATATTTTCTATGATTTAAACGGTATTGCTTTAATCTGCTAAAGCTAAAGCTTAAGTCTAATAAACGTTTAAGAAACTCGAACTGATTAAGAACAGAACATTGACAGTTCTTCCAAAAACAGGTATGACTGTCATGTTCTGGAAACAAAATCTGTCTGATAAATATCTGAAATGAAGAAAATTCTGATAAATATTGTTACGAAGACGGGTCGACTGCAATGTTTCTAGATTTTTCCACTACTTAGAGAACTTTTCAGCAGGCTGTAATATGATTTCTGACCGTTTCAGGAGAGGGTGAATCACATATTAGTAAATTGTAATTTCCATAATGTTACCCTAGTTTTCAGGAAGCTGAAACCTTTTTTCAGTCGGTTTCAGAACATGTGTAGTAGAGTGGTGCAGTTTTCAGGAGACCCGTTTTCAGGCGTTTTCAGGCCTAGGTATACCCCTTTGATGAAGGAATATTCTAGACCGAACTTTCTAGGTGTGAGACAAGGACGAAATGATACGAGAGAGAGAGAGAGAAGATCAGAACTTTCTCGAAACTAGACTGAGCACTCTAGAACGCCGTACGACAAGGACGGAGTAACGTGCGAAAGAGACAAAGAGTGCGGACGTTCTAGAATTGTGCAATCGCTACTCAGTAGCAAGCCCGCCTAGAGAGTTCTCGAATATTGTTTAGAATTATTCCCAGGGATATATAAGCGAAAGCCGAAACGCGACTAGTCACTCTTAGTTTTGAATACGATAACACGAAAGGAACACCGAAGCGATAAAGAATGAATACAAGTGATAAAGTACTGTGTGAAGTGTGCATAAGTGAAGTAATTAGTGACTGTTTTTGTGTGTTATAAGTGCATTTCTGCAATTAATTTGTGCCCATAAATTCCTTACTGATTTTTCAAGAAATAAACCCTTGAATAAATCCACGGCATTTTCTATCCGATCCCCTAGCTCGTAACAATATGTTTTGTTTGGTTGCTTGACATTTAAAATGTTTTTAATATATTATCAAAACGTATATGTTTTAAAACAATGATGTATTAAATATATTCATTTTCACTGACGTAAATAGAAAACGGAAATGAGTTAATCAAAAAAGTAAATGTAAAATATTTTATCATTCAATTTCCGCGTCATTATAATTTCTATCGTCTAAATACAACAGAAACATTTATCACTCATCGCAACTGTGATAGTATAATTACAATAATAATCGGATAAATATCTGATAGTAAATTGCAATTGCCGTGAGAAAGTCGATAATTTTTTTTTGTTGGCATTGTATGATTAAATAGACCATGAAATTTACTTTTATTGCAAAGAACTAAGTCTAAAAATATATTAAAGAAACTGTAGACTATGACCAAACCTCCTCAATATAATTAATTGTGTAGTTACCTGTAAAACCGCCGCCGGAGAATTCCCCGTCCATTGTCCAACTTGTCGGCAACAGCAGCGCCGTATATCTCCATAGACGCCGTGAACACTACCAGCTCGTACCATTGTGACACCTGGAAATATGTATTATTTGTGATTATTTCACATTTAACATTGCCCAAATAAATTGGATTATATAAACTTTATCACTTAGTATAATTTGTAACATAATCGTTCTTATTATATAGCACAAAAATATCTAAAAGCATTGCAATTGAAGTTTTGTTATGTATTTGGATGGATAGCTTATGTAGCGTGAACATGCATTGTATGTATAGAATACTGTCCATTTCTCCAATAGTAGATATTACAAATCTAGGTTAATTGTTCAAGCACTTAGACATAGTTGTGTAATCAAGAGAACTTACTATATCCAAGAAGTAGTCAACATGTGGCCTTTTGTGAACAAAAAATCTTACTGGATGCTTATCTATAGTAACTTTGAGTACAAAATCAGGTGGGGTGCCAGGCTTTACTGTTGGCCGCAGCATTGCATCATGGTGAGAGTGTATTAAGGTCTCATCCAAGTCCAGTACCAACATTTTTCTTTTGACTAAACCTGAAAAATTTATGAGTGTTTTATGCTACCACTTCATATTTGCTATTATAATTTAACTTTATATGGTCTCAGAATTTAACTATAAATAGTAAAAGCAACATTTTTATTTTTGTACATTTATACTAAAAATTAAGTTAATTTGTGGAAACTAATTAAATATAACTATAACAATGCTATGCAAAGTTTAGTTGGTCAACTTGGACCATTGAAAGAGGAGGATAAATAATGCCATTACAAATTACAATATTATATAGAATATAACTATACTATATATATATATATATATAGATGTATCAAAACACTGCTACTGCTATTCATTACTGTTTTGCCAATATATATATACACTAAGGAAGCAATGTAGAAGTTCACACATTAATCTTATCTACTTCAAATTTTCGCAATTTATGACATCCTACATATGTGTTTTTCAAGCAAATAATCTCATCCCTGATGAGGGATTCAGTAATCGGAGAGGGAGTTATGTTGTAGGGAGGGCTGGTTTGGTGCCTGCAATGTATTTGGTTTCTATGGCTATGTTACTACAGGTAATAGCTACATAGAAAAAACTGATAATGTTCCACCCTGTGAAAGTGGATCTTTCAAGGGCAACTGATATTGATATGAGAAATGATAATAATACCATATGTACGAAATACTTACTCAGCCTGTGTCTAGATACTGGAGAAAGTGGGTATATCTCATATTTGACAGATTGATATTGAGCCAACTGAAAAATTGAACACCACGTGAGACACAATACACGTAATTATCATTAAACGCACGATTTGAAGCACAATTAGATTATATTTACCGCTCGATACTGCTTTCTAAACATGTAACAAAAACAACTCCATACTTTAGAGGCGAGGAGCATGAACGCGCGAAGGCCCATTTGCAATTGTTTCAGCATTTGAATAGTTTACGAAATATTTTTTTTTTTATAAGTAACGCTGACATTAATAAGCAGCGAAACATGCGAGATCATTGACAGAGAAATTCAAAACAAATTCAAGGAAATTCAATGCCGAAAACATCTAACCCGCCATGACATAATCGACCCAAGTCATATACCATTGACAAAATGAAATAGGAAATATTTCATTTGTCCCTTGTCCACATATCTTTTTGTCTATGCTACAGTGATGTCAAGATCTAAGGAAAAATGTTTTAATTTTCAACCAGCGGTATTTTTACAATTTATCATTAGAACAATAGATATAAAATGTACTATAATAAATAATTCAGCAAAAATGTATACTTTTTCTGGATTACTTTAATTAAATCCTCATTTATTGACAATTTGATTTTTGAATATTGACAAACAGACTTAAAAAAAAAACTTCTGACATTTCCTATTTTCATTTTGGGGGCGGATACATATTACATACGACCAAAGAAAGTACTTTATAATTTATTTCGTTAGATGGCCTACAATGACTGTATTGTTCTGTATACACTGATGGTATAGAATTTGGAAATCTACTTTATCTACTTTACAATCACAAATCGTAAGTATATTAAATCTACTAATTTCACCGACTAACTGTATGTAGGGTAGGATATCGTTAGCCATATCTTGGTTATTGATTGCCAAGTGCTTATTGGCTGGCATATGTAAGAACTATTGTTTTATTGTTCCAGCCCTTGAAGATGATCGGGGGATTATTCGTGTATAATCATAAGGGGGAGGTACTGATATCGAGAGTGTACAGAGATGATATTGGGCGTAATGCAGTCGATGCCTTTAGGGTGAATGTTATTCATGCACGACAGCAAGTGCGATCTCCTGTTACGAACATTGCACGTACTTCGTTTTTCCACATAAAAGTAAGTTCATTCTACCTGAGAAGGTAAAAGAAAAATAACAGCTTTATGAAAGATATTATTTTGAATCTAATATGCAATGCAATAGTTATAATATATATTCTTCCCATTCATTTTAGAGAGCAAACATCTGGTTAGCTGCAGTTACAAAGCAAAATGTGAATGCCGCAATGGTATTTGAGTTTTTGCTGAAGATTATTGATGTCATGCAGTCATACTTTGGCAAGATATCTGAAGAGAACATTAAAAACAACTTTGTCCTTATCTATGAATTACTAGATGGTTGGTAAACACATTGTTAACAATCAAAAGAAGGCTTATTATTTTAAAAGCATTATTTGTATTAATGGCATTTATTTTTCTACATTGTAGGTAGAATTGACTGTCATCAAACTTAATGGAGTATAAATAGGCTAAGATACTGGGTTGACACTTAGTGCTAACTAGTATGACTCTTGTATGTAAAAAAAATATTGAATTTTGATACCGGTAGAATATATTTAAATAAAAAAAAAATATGGTGCTTTCGATATCAGCTTAAAAAATAGTTAAAGACTGTTTTTTCAAACAAACATTCACTGCTTTTACAAGTTTACAACATATTACTTATGTTCAATATATTTTAAATAAGATGGAATATTATTATTACAGAAATCCTTGATTTTGGATATCCTCAGAATTCAGATACAGGAGTGCTGAAGACATTTATAACTCAACAAGGGATAAAATCAGCTTCCAAAGAGGAACAGGCCCAAATTACTTCCCAGGTATTTTTTTTTCTTTCTCACACAGTATATTTTTATTATTTCAAAGACAAATTTATATGTCAATGAACTATGAATAGCTAGGTATAAAGTTCTCATTGTGTTGTTATTAGGTTACTGGACAGATAGGTTGGCGAAGAGAAGGCATCAAGTACAGAAGAAATGAACTCTTCCTTGATGTACTGGAATATGTTAATTTGCTTATGTCACCACAAGGTAACTCAAATTTATATCTTTATTATAAATTTTAAGAAGCAAAAATTGAATAGTTAGCTTTATTTGTTAAGTATTAAATGTTTGTTTTATAAATGAAGTAAACAGTGGTTTATCATTTTTACACCAAACTTTCTAAATTTATTCTAAAAACATAGTATAAAATTACAGGTCAAGTGTTATCTGCCCATGTAGCGGGAAAGGTAGTTATGAAATCCTACCTTTCTGGTATGCCTGAGTGTAAGTTTGGTATTAATGACAAAATTGTTATGGAAGCAAAAGGAAAAGGGAATGGTGAGTGGATTTTTGTTAATGTAAATTAATATAGCGTATTTCTTGTGATATTAAAATTACAAACTTAAGAATCAATAACAAGTGTGTGTGTTTTATTAAGCAGATGCTATACTATCTTCATATCATTAGTTTTTGTATTTTAATTTTTATAATTATACTTTTACAGATATCAAACGAATTAGGCTATATGTATGACATACTTTATATGACATGACATATGACAGCCTTTATATGAATTGTTATTTGTTTTTTTTTTAATATTTTAACTCTGTAATTTAAAATGCCCAATTTATATATAATACATATGTCATACAGTAAATTAGTTTAGACATAATGAAGTAAAAAAAATATTTCACTTGTAACTAATTAAATTTTTTTTCTACTGATACATTTTCAGGAGGTATATCTGGAAACACGGACAGTGAGGGAGCCAGGTCTGGCAAGCCAGTGGTAGTAATTGATGACTGCCAATTCCATCAGTGTGTCAAACTTAGCAAGTTTGAAACAGAACATTCAATTTCTTTCATACCACCTGATGGAGAATTTGAGCTTATGAGGTTAGTATCCATAGGTATATTAGGCTGTATGAAAATTCCTTTAATATAATCCTTGATATTTATGAACTAATAAATATACATTATATACATATAGTTAAACATTAAAATAATTATTTGCTGGATTATAAGATTATGTGGATTACCAATTTGTTAAATTTTATTAAGTAAGTAATATACTTTGAAGAATAAGTAACACAAATACAATATTTAAAGTATTGATATATAGGCTTGTTGTTTAACCATCTTGTTCAGAAATTTGTACTGCAGTGTTTTCTTTGAAAAATAGTAACCTATCCTAGATTTTCTCTTTTCAATATCTCCAATTTCAAATTTCAATCCTTCAGAAGCTTATTGTGAATTACCTACAAAGCCCACTAACATTACCTTTAAGCTTTTCCTCCCTTACTTGCAGTTATCCTACATAAATATGTGTTCATGTTATATTTCGCTCCATAATTAAAGAAAAGACAATCGATTTGTAGCCATTAGGATTGGCATTAATTGCTATTAATAATTTTGGAGTTGAGTAGTATAGGATTAAGTTTCTGTACTGTTAAGTAATAGGGTAATATACATTTGATAAACAATTTCAGATACCGAACCACAAAAGACATATCACTGCCATTCCGAGTGATTCCTTTAGTCCGAGAGGTAGGACGTACCAAGATGGAGGTGAAAGTTGTCCTTAAGTCAAATTTCAAGCCATCTCTCCTTGGACAAAAGATTGAAGTGAAGATACCAACACCGCTTAATACTAGTGGTGTGCAGTTGATTTGTTTAAAAGGGAAAGCAAAGTATAAGTCGTCGGAGAATGCTATTGTATGGAAGTGAGTAATATATTATTGTTACCATTATTTTCAAGTTTCATAGAAATCTTTTAATTTCTTTGTGTTATTGCTCAATAGCTAAGTAAGAAGTAACAGTATTATATATTATATATATAACATTGCCAAGCCAAGTTAGGAAGAGTCACAAAATATTAACTTGTTAAATGAATGCAAAAATATCAGAATGCAGAAGTGCAGAACCTGTAGTAAAACCCTTATAAAAATGTAAACTTGAAATTATTTGTTGCCTTATAGTAAAGAAATGTGCTCTTAATTGGTCTCAAGTAGTTATAAAATTGAGCTGTCTAAGTATGTAGTAAGTAAAGATTTGCTTAATAGACTTAAGTCTTTGTTTTTGTAAAATGTTCTTCCTAAAAACTTACTAAGCTTCGTCAAGTTTAGACTCGATAAAAAAATTATAAATTTTCAGGATCAAGCGTATGGCTGGGATGAAAGAGACTCAGCTCTCAGCCGAGATAGAGTTACTAGAGACAGATACTAAGAAGAAATGGACCCGCCCACCTATATCCATGGGATTTGAAGTGCCATTCGCTCCTTCTGGATTCAAGGTAATAAATGTATATTAAAAAAAAAACATTTGGTTGTATTTTCTTTAAAATTTGTGAAATATATCTGTGGTCATAGATAAGACAATGATAGGTACATTTTTGCTCAGTATGACTTATCATATTCTGACCTATGGCCACATATAAAATACAGGTTTTATATCTGTTGTTCATTATTATAAGCAAAGGAGAATCACATTTTTATGCCAAAACATGCTTCCCAGGATAACAAACACTATAAGCCTTGATTGGTTAAACAGTCTGTGTTGTTTAATTATTGGAAATGGCATAAATGAGATTAACTCCCAGCTTGTTTATGTAATAATAATAATTAGGCTTATACTTTATTTGATTATTTACTTACAACTAGTTTTAATAATAATAGCTAAATAATTACATAATAAATTAGCAAAAGAGAATTTATGTTAAACACAAATAGTATTAAATAAAATGTTATTAATAAAAAAAATAACAAACAAAAATACAGTCCCAAAATCTTGCTTAAATCTGTGGATTTAGTGTAAATCCATGTGGCCAATGTTAGATACATTTATACATACATATAAAAATATTGTTTTAGGTCCGTTACTTGAAAGTGTATGAATCAAAGTTGAACTACTCCGACCACGACGTGATTAAATGGGTGCGGTACATTGGACGATCCGGTCTCTATGAAACAAGATGTTAAATATGTAAGCCTTCAACCATGATATAATATTTTGTACTAATTATAACTTTTAAAATACAGCTTGAACCAACTAGGAATCAGGAATTTGTAAATTTAGAAAAAATATAACTTCATAATGAGTTAATGATAATACGTCCAATATTTTATTGTTATTTATCGGAATCACGGATATGCCATGGAGTTACAGCGAATCCAACCATTGTCAAAGGATCGTCACACCCATTGAATAGTATACTTATTCATACAAAATTAATTAGGACTCACTATGTTATTGAATTAACAAGTAATTTATTAAAATTAAACCGACTTCATAGCTAGATATATATATATATGTTACCGTATAATTGTAAATACCGTTAGGTTGTAGTCTATCTCGCGTGATTGTGAACCTTAACGTACTGCTTACAATTTAACGAATTATTATTAATTGGTAGATTATTATTATTAAACATTACGTTAAGGGTCACAATCACGCGAGACAGATTATAACCGTATTTACAGTTTTACGGTGACATATACATATACCAATATAGTGTACACGCGGATTTCTCAATAACTGCTGCTGCGATTTTTATGAAATTATGAAAAACTATTCCCTGAGCTGGAATATACTTGGAATAAAAAGTTGGCTACCATACAACTTTAGTTTTAGAGAAACTTGCAATTTTAAGCACACGTGCTTGGAAGAATAAACTGTAATTAAAAATGTTATCCAGTTCGCTAATACCAGTTAATAGTATCAAATTCATACAGATCAAACGGATGACCCTTTTTTAAACTCGGTTACTCAAATACTGAATCTTTTCTAGAATTTTTCAAAATTTCTAGAAGAAAGCACTCAATCTCTTCATAGACGTAGTTTATGCAGAAGTAATGAAAGGGATTAACTATACATATCGAGGTTTATAAATCGTATCTTTATTGTGAATTGTTTTTCAGGTTTCCGGTACTCAAACAATAGCCCATTTCTGTAATGTTACAGAATTTATGAGATTTTTTAATGAATTTTTCTTTTATTGCTCATTGAAAGTATGCTGGAACATATTGGAAGAATGAAATGTATTAAAAATTAAAATGAATTATTGTATCGCGTTGATTAAGCATTTTGAAGTTTTTTGGAATCTCAATGAGAGTTTCGTATTATCATGTTTAAAAAATTAAAATTATTTTTAACTTAGTTCTATTACTTACTTTATTGTTTAAGTTACATAATATCATTCCCTCATAGATTTTATTTTGGACTTGTATATGTTTAAATATCTGATTATATTATATTATATATGTGAAGGACCTACGCCTAGCCATTATTGCTACGAGTCGTTACGTACTGTAAAATGTAAATGCAGTCAACTATTCATAAGAAATATACGACTCATAGCAATAACGATACCGCGAAGCCACGGCATCTGCTATGCATTAATGTATATAAGTCCATATATCAAGATTATAATATATTACTTAGAGTTATTTAGAAGTTGCGAATCACTTAGCGAAATTTTGGCAACTGTTCTTTACACAGATTTCCTATGCATGTTGGTTATATTGAAATATTATTGATCGGCAATCTTTAATACAGGCTTCGCTCAAGCGTTTGAATATGAACTTTCTAAAATATCTAATCTATATAACTTTATAAAAATATCTCGCTTTGAATAGTCTCTCCACTAATCAAGAGATTCGAAGATATTTCATACAAATTTTGAAGACATTTAATTAAGTGTACAGTTATAGGCCTCAAACAAGAGACGCTAGACATAACGCGTAAATTCGCATTTGTATATATTATGATTGCCGTTCGATAATGTAAGAAATTGATGTTTAAAGTTCAAGGTATGTAGAATATGTATGTTAGAGGAAGCTTGGTGTACCCAGTCTTACGTGTTATGTACAATAAACGTTTAAAAATATTTTATCTTTTATTACCTACTAGCGGTCACGATAGACGTCCTGTCTTAACTGTGATTATTAATTTCGAATTGGTATAATAACTAAAAATATTTTAGAAACAAAGTGTTTATTATTCTAATGCTTTATGATAAACATTCTTTGTTTTTTTTTCTGGCGCGCATATAAATAGTTTTGTTGGTATTCAGACACGGGAACAGGCGCTATATATTTGGCCATGTGAAAAACATGGATTTTGAAGATTAATGCCACAAATAATTAGCGACTGTAATTATTTTATATATATTTTATCAATATAATAACTCCGTTCGAAGCATTTATTTTAAACGATATTCGTTTCTCTTACATCCTGTTTGACGATATTTGCAGCATGCATTCTGTCAATGTTATGTCACACGCCATAAGGTTACATGAATAAAGTTTGAATTGTAAAGGCGCTATGCACTGAAAAATTAATGTGCTATCGTCACAAAAGTATTCTTAAATTTTCTAATTTTACGCGCAATTTTCTTAATTTTTCTTTCATAAGAACCTTCTGACAATAACAAATACAAAAAAAGAATTACCGAAATCAGTCAAGCCGTTCTCGTGATGCCGTGACCAAGGGAAATAAGAATTCATTTTTATATATATCACTTAATTGTTCCTTTAACCCTTTTAAATATCCTATACTGAAATAGAGGAATTACATTTCTTTGTTAATTTTAAAATTCGGCACAACGTTACATGTGTCACCACCACCCTGACATTTCCAGCGAAACAATAATTGTTTACTTTTGAAAGACACCGAGGGCTACGGGTGTCTGTGAAGTTAGCAGAGCACTTATCAGCAGAGCACAAAAAATTAGAGTTGTGGCAGCAAACACAATAGTTCTAGCGTTCCTGATAGTTTTTAGAAAGAGTTCTGCACATTTAAGTCCAGAAAATATTTTTTTTAAAAATCGTGAAATGCTCTGCCAGCTTCCCGGACACAGCAGAGCATTTCTTATCGATTTCGATAAAAAAGGTCTCATTAAAACAACCAATTTAATTGTAAGAGTTCCTAAACATTTAAATACAAAAATAAAAAGGTTTGTCTATAAAAAAAATAAAGAAGAGTGAGAGAAAACGAAATAATTAGCATTTTTCAAACTTTTCACTAAATAAAAAAAAGCATGTTGTCTAGACATGGGAACTCCGCGGTTTCTATAAAATCCAATAGATTTCTAGGCAACACAAGTAAAGCCTAGGCCAGAACTCTTCGCTGTCTTTCAGCAGAGCATACCTCTATGACGAAAATTGGCAATTTATCACTAATTTTAGAAAAATTAACTTTTGGGTCTAGACTTGGGAACTCCGCGGTTTCTATTAGATCCATTAGATTTCTAGGCAAAACAATGAAATTCTAGGCCAGAACTCTTCGTTTACTCTCAGCAGAGCATACCTATATCTAAAAAAAATGCACTTTTGGGTGTAGGACTTGGGACAATTTTTTAATGAATTTTTCTAAAATTAGTGATAAAATTGCCAATTTTCGTCATAGAGGTATGCTCTGCTGAGAGAAAGCGAAGAGTTCTGGTCTAGGCTTAGATTGTGTTGCCTGGACATCTATTAAATCTAATAGAAACCGCGGAGTTCCCATGTCTGGCCCCAAAAGTGAATTTTTTTTTGAATTTTCCTAAAATTAGTGATAAAATTGCCAATTTTCGTCATAGAGGTATGCTCTGCTGAAAGAAAGCGAAGAGTTCTGGACTTAAATGTGCGAAAAATATTAGCTGGACTTAAATGTGCAGAACTCTTTCTAAAAACTATTAGGAACTCTAGAACTATTGTGTTTGCTGCCAGAACTCTATTTTTTTGTGATCTGCTGGTAAGTGCTCTGCTAACTTCACAGACACGGGCTACGGCTATGATGACAAATAAACGGAACATATATATAGTTATGCCTAGAGCAGGCTTATGATATTGTTTAAAACTAAGGCTTAGAATCAGAAATGAACCGACTCCCGCATGCCAAAATTCATGTTCGTATTTGTATTCATTGTTAAGTAATTGTAAGTTGATTTATAAATATTGACTATGACAAGATCCTATGAATTATAATATTTTTTACAACCATTGTCCGCCGGTAGAACCGTTTGATTATTAATAACGGCTGAAACGGGCAGGAGGCTCATCTTATGTAAAGTGATAATAATAAGCCGCCCATGGACACGCACATTGCCAGAAGGCTGGCAATTGCGTTGCCGGTCATCAAGAATTGGTAAGAAGTGGAATTGTGATGAGGGGTCTCTCTGCTCTGTACCGCATTTACCGTTGTAAGAGTTTTGAATAACAACTATTCGGAATAATACCTGGAGCTGAGTTTCATCATCGGACGTCGAGGCAGAAAACCAGCCGTATCACCTCGAGGTCCGTCGTTCCACAACTGAACGTTTGCCGTTGCCGCGAACCACTACTATCTGGAATCAGTTGCCCACTGAAGTATTTCCAAACCAATTCCACTTAGGGGCCGTTCAAGTATTACGTAAGCAGATTTACTGCAATTTATCCCCCCTTCCGTCTTTTCAGCAAAATAAGCAAAGCTCTTAAAAACAAAAACAACAAAATACATAAACCTATTAATTGTTTTAATTTATAGGAATTGTAATTTGTAGGAATCCTCGAAAATGCATTTCGTTCTAAAGCATAGACAACGTATGATTATATGTGTAAAAAAGTATATAATTACTGTTGACTGTTGTCCACCTATAGTGCTTAGATAATACTTGAACGGCCCCTTAGGACTCTTCATGAAAAGAGCGTACTAATTCATAAAAGGCCGGTAACGCAATTACAAGCCTGGCTATGTGTATGTCACTTAACATCAGATGAGCCTCCTGTCAGTTTGTATCCTGTTCCACAAATAAATATAGCCCCTTCTAGGATTTACTATTTATAATATAACATCTTGACTAGAACTTTATATTAAACTAGGTATACCTTGTAATTTCACCCGCGTTAATGTCATCATACCATACCTTCCATCATATCATACCTTGCTATATCTATAGCGTATATCTTGGTCTATCCAAGCCAAAATATTTTTCCCAAATCTGAATTACTTTAAGAACAAAGAAGATATCCTGTATACGACAAGTGCCCAGAACTTGTGCAAGACAAAAACAGCCTTCACTCGCACCCTAAATAATTAATCTAGCGGTCGCTTTGACGTTAAGACCCATCTACATTAAACATTTATAGTATTCAAATCTTCGGAATTAATATTTGGATATACCCAGATGTTAGTGAGTTTGAATATAATAGCAGGATTGGAACAAATATAACCCTATTCATAATAAACTTTCTAAGTCATAATTTAACAGAGACATGACCTTGGTTTAATCCACTATATTATATTACCATTTAATTACTTAAATTTCAGGTTTTTGACTAAATAAAAGAGTGAAACTTAAATAATTCAGCTAAATTATAACTAAGCAATTCTAAATAAGGTTGAGTTATTCAGAATATTTAAGTCGTTAACTAAATTCGTAGCTTTTGTTGAGTTGGTTGGTGCTACGAAATAAAACTACAATGCTTGTAAAATTAACATTTTAAGGAAATATTTTCTGTAACATTTAAGGCGCTTTCAAAATAAAATGTCTGAATAATATATATTTAAATTTTTATTTGCATAAAAATAATATAAAATTAAGTGAAGTCCCGAGGCTGGTGTAAGGTTGGTATCTATTTATAAGATCTGGTATCTTTCCCTATAAACCCATAGCTTACCAGCCTTCGATCCTAGAAACATTTGTTTTGACACAATACCGAATTAAATCGGACCGGACGGACTCGGTTATTCGATGATTAAAAGTACTTGATGACTTTCTATCTGTTAAATGAAAGATATAAAAATATTAAGAGTACATTGCAGAGTCTCCCTTAGACATCTTTCGTGTCCCTGAGCGGAAACTCTTGATTCTAGTTACTTTGTAAACACACATAAATTTACTCGACTATCTCTCAAATAATTAGTACGCATTCCCGAGCGGTTACGGGAAGTTAATTTTTAATTTAATTTCGTCTTACAATGTTGATTAATATAATTCAAATAGTCTGAAAACATCAATCCCATTAATTCATTCCCTTTCATTTATTACAAATGAAACATAGTCCAGTATTCATTATAGGTATAAAACATTTAATAAAAATAAGTCAAAGCTAAGAAACGCGAGGTCATGCTGGAGCGTTTGTAAGAAAATATATTTTATTTAAAATTAATATTTTATTATACCGTTGTAGGATTAGCTTAAGACTATATGTTTTTTTGTGACTTTAAGCTAGATGTCAGCAGTATTCGTGAGATTCTTCATATATATATATTGATTATGAAGTATGTCTTGTGTAACTGGCTATCAAACTGTAACAGTAAACTGATAATCTATGACTTTTATCATTTATCAGAAGGACGATCTGTGATCTAATGAAGCGAGTTTATTTATTTAACTTTTGAAGCTCCAGGTTAGACAAACTGAAAAAAGAGA
Source organism: Pieris brassicae (assembly GCF_905147105.1). Classification (NCBI taxonomy): domain Eukaryota; kingdom Metazoa; phylum Arthropoda; class Insecta; order Lepidoptera; family Pieridae; genus Pieris; species Pieris brassicae. Next base: position 6,910,026 of record NC_059669.1, read on the forward strand.
CAAAATGTCTCTTATAGCGGAATACTGTTAATCAGCACTCTGATAGATGTCGTCAATTTTTCCGTCAAGTTGGCAGTTTGGAAGTCTGGCCACGACGACCAAGCACTCGGTATGTCAAGTCATAAGAATCGTGTATGTCATTCACGATTATACATGTTAAAGAAGTTTAAATAAAAAAGCTAATCGCATAAACGAAATACATCAGGATGTTTTCAATCAAAAAGTAATTTAAACTAGGTCTAAATAAATCGTTTTCTTCTTCAAAGTTCAAAGACAGACGAGAAAACAGAATTAAAATGCATAGATAGAGAAGTAATTTGGGCTCAGTTGTTTGTCTTCCAATATTTAAATTAGACACGATTAAGTTTATTCCAGATAGAATTTCAAGTAATTACCAAAACGTAATCATCTCGCTGTCAGTTGAGATATTCTGAAACTAACGACAAACTACTGTTTACAATATGATAAATTGTTACACACCGAAGAATATCATAATAAGGATATCAACATACGTATGATATTTGTTGATCACTATGATACCATAACTACTATCATAGTCAAGGTATCTTAAATGAGAGCATATATTATGTATTGAATTACCAAAAAAGTAAAGGGTTTGAGAAGGATTGTGTGTGAATGAGATAATTAAATGTCGGCTTAAAAAAAATCGACGATAATAAACTGAACACATTAATAGTAACACGTTAATATTGAAAAGTTATACAAATTTATTTTACAGCAAAAACTCTGAATAAAAACATTAAGATTCAATGAAATGCTCAATTTACAAGAAAAGGCTAACGTTCAAAAAACTCCAATATTTTTGAAACCATTTTAATCTCAATCTAATCAAATTTTTAATCTTATAAACTAATACTTCAGGCAGATTGAAACCGCAGGCTATTTCAATTTGGAGCAATGAGAAAAATTATATTTGGTGAGCGGCTTAGCCCAAAACAAACATAACTCCGCGAATTTCGTTCAATGTGGTTTTTGTGGATAAAATAAACTTGAAAAACGCGTTCTTTTTAGAAAAAAGTTGTTGGCGCTATTCTCGTTAAATATTTGGTTCTGTATAAATATACAAAATGTAAACGCGGTAAACAAAAAGCTGGGAGACAATTTAGTATATATGTAGTATTGATTTAAAAACATGAAAGCCAAAATTAAAAAGGAACGACGCTTTGTTTTATTTAACTTCGAATACCCAAATCAAAACAAGCTTAACCGATAGACTATGTAAAGGAGACGAATCAAACCAATAAAAACCCCTTAAGGGAAAACGGAAAGACTTGATTTCAATTACTTTAGAATTGTATGATTTTTTGTGTTACCCTCAATACAAGCAAATGTTTCCGTAATTTTTTAATTGGCCATTATAAGTCATCATTGTCATTATCAATGGCTATTGGCTGTATGTGCTTGTGGGATTAGCCTCCTTATGTATAGTTCGATAGCCCAATTTTTTTCGTGCATCTTGTATCCAACTTCGAACCTCCATTGTTTCGAGATACTTAGCAACTCCATCCCATCAACACAGCCTCGGTCTGTCGGGTTTTCTCTTGCCACCAGGTTGTGAGGTCAGTAAGGGCCTTGAAGTTCTGCCCCCCATTTCGTGGAACAGGGCCAAAAATTCTTCGAAGAAGCTATTAAAATATCAACATTTAAATAAATAGCGAAAATGTGGATTTAAGGAGTTAATTATTATTTAAAAAAATTGCTTTATGTTCCATAGAACATCTTAATACTATTCTAGATAACGACACTATTATTCTAATAGAGGAGTAAGATATCGTGACCAGTTTTCAAAGTTTGTTTAGACGACGCCTAGAAACTTCAAACTTTGGAATAGAAATGTTGCTAATTTCTCAAGTTGTCGCTTCTTGTCTAATTTATCGGTGGAATTGCGTTTGTTTTAATAACTTCGTAAATGCTAGGGTTTGTTGAAATTTCGTATACATATTTATAAAGCGGCGCTTACCTGCGGCATTACACTCGTTGAATACGAAATAACTAGAGTTTTTCTTTGACAAAATTCTTAATTGAAGATACTTTTATTTGGAATTGGGAATTCGATCTCTATATTTCAGGTATATGTAAGCAGTCAAAGTTGTAAAATATATTAAACGATTTGCCATGTTTTTCAACATTTTTTTTACTAATGAACTAATAGGCTAAAAAATTATGTTTCTGTTTTTTGGTAATGTTTTTGCGGTTCGCTTGTTGTAGAAGTTGAAAATACTGAAGCGTTATATATTTATAAAGCACGCCTTATAGAAATGCATGAGAACAGTTCAAAACAGTACATATAATTGGGTCAACTGGTATGTTAAGGTCAACACAAAAAAATTGAACGTCTAACACGACACTAAAATTGGTACAACAAACTTTCAGCGAGTGGAAATGAAATCTAATAGGAATAGGATATTGTACCTTATTCTGTGGTGATATATATCAAAATTGTGTAATATAAATTTACACGTGCACACGTCTGCCCGAAGTTCAGGATATTGTTCGGTCTTTAAAAGTTATAAAGTTAATCTTAAAGCCTCTATGCGTTTTCTTTCTCTTTAAATGCAAGATTCGTGCCACTATTTAATTAATTATGGAAGAAGCAGATGCATATTAGTGTATTTTTTTTTTTTTTTATAAAATAGGGGGCAAACGTGCAGGAGGCTCACCTGATGTTAAGTGATACCGCCGCCTAGTGTATATTTTATTCTTCGTTTTTTAAAGGAGTATTTAGCATTATATATCTACATATATATATATCGTACTTAGGCTCTTTAGGTTAAAACCTAAGCTTAGGATTCACGGTATAAGATTCACTAAATAAAACATGTGTAATCTATTTTATCAATTTTCCTTTCTCTACCTTGCCATTATCACTATTTACTTTTTGAAGGATGTTTGATGATTAAACGAGTAAAAATTTAAATAAGGAACCCTGAAAAAATGCAATTCAACATTTCATAATGTTGCAATCTCAAAAATAATAGGATCTGTTTTAATCTTGTGGTCCCAATGCATCGAGCTGAGTCGAGCCGTCTTTGCTAGTGTTGGGAGCGGGCCAACAATTTATCGATACTATTACATAAGGAGAAATCAATTAACAGCCATTTGACTAAACGTAATGTCGGGAAATCTCTCTCACATTAATGCCTTGCCCTATTTGGCTATATTTTAATATCTATGAGATATTTTTATTGTACTTCATTTATATTTTACGAACAATATTTGAATATTTCTTTTGTTATTTTGTAGTAGTATGGTTTATTTAGCAATAAGAAGGGCGTGGATTTTTATTAAATCTGATTAGATATAACGTAAGCGTATCTTATCATCTGTTATGTTTTCCTGAACAGTGATATATCAAAGTTGCATAAAAAAAGTTCCGTCGTTTTTTTTATCAGATTAAAATATTTATTTTTAGATAAGGTCAATACAAAAATTATTTAATGTAATCCTAATACAATCTTATTATAACATATATTTTAAGGTACTACATGTGACTAATAGTACAAATGTACTACAACTTAAGAAATATTCAAGTTATACAAATAAGCCCTGACTGATTTGCAACGCAATACCGACACACAGACTCATACAAGAGTGCAATTGGGTAACTGCATAACGATGTGAGTAATACTTTGGAACATTTGAGAGGACAAAAGGACAAGGATTTACAAAAATTCTATAGATGTTTATCGCACTCGTGGCACACGCACGCGTGTATTAGTGAAGAACAGTTTTAGTTAAGTTAAAATACACATGGCCATTTGGTCCTCCTTAAGAAGAAATATAGTTTATATATAATCTGAATAGAGAAATACTAGTCTTATTACAAATATCGATAAATAATAAGATATAATCCATCACTGCTCGCTTAATCGGAATCGATGATGGAACACCTGTTAAGAAATTCCCGATTTTCCATCACATTATTTGCACTCCTCCGTGTCTGCGCCAGATTCTACCCCTTTTTACCTGTAAGATGTATTTGGGGTTTCCTTAGATTTTTACAGTACTAATTTTATATTTTGTCTATATATTTTTTTCATAACATTGTAAAATGTTTTCTCGAAGAGGGAATATAAACTAGATTTTGTTGTTTCTTGAGTCTTTCAAAATATTGAATAGGTATTTTTTTCACAAACACACACATTATTAAGTTTAACAAACATTTTTAACATTAAGGCATCGCTGGCGACAAAGTAACTCTTGCGATTATTTGTTACTAATTCACATGTGAAATACACAACTACTTACATTTTTTTATAGAATAAAACTCTTGTTCTTATTCAATCTTTAAAGTAAGATAAACTTCTATTTATTCTTATAATTATTGATTTACGGTACTTAACTCCGGGCCACCACTTGTAACTTTATAAAGTGCAAATTCCAGTTGTAGCCGGGCACTTTATGGAACCAGCTGCCCACTGAAGGATTTTCGAACAAATTGAAATTGCGAGCCTTCTGGCAATGTGAGTGTCCATAGACGGCGGTATTACTCAAGATCAGGTGAGAATCTTGCCCGTTTGTTTATTTAGAAATATAGTGTAGCTTCAACATTTATTATGTATAAAACCCACAGACATCCGATATATTTTTAAAAAATGTGTGTGTGACTGAGCTATTTTGACGAGCTTTATTTTGGGTTTCCCATAGGTTGTATCATATATTTCGAGTTCAAAAAAATGTCACAGCACCACGAATACTTTTCAGTAGTCTTTATGTCCTGAAATCGAATTGCGGCTATGCACCTATGAATTTTATCAACATTTGTCAGGCTGATCCACTACTTGACAAAAAAAGATCAATTAAACCAATCAATTGCAAGTAACGGATGCAACCTGCGGTCAAGACTTATATAAGCTTGTAGCGCCACTTGATTTTTATTCTTAATTATTTGTGTAATACGCTTATAAATTTTCTTTCATTCTTTTTCCTTTCTTGAAGTCGATTTAAAATCATTATGCACCTTCTACTATTACAGAAAATTATCCTAATTGCATCTATGTACAAGTACCGTACAGTTAGATTATTTAAACATAAATTTAAACGCTTGGATAAACTTGAAACAGAACATAAAATTAAATAAAAACAAAAGCCGGAAACGGAATCTAACTTCAGAGTGAAGACAAATTGGATAGAATTGGAATACAAAAATCAGAATCGTAGTGGCTTTTCGAATAAAAGTTTCCCGTCACAAACGGCGAGTTAGCAAACTTGCTGTTTTCCATTTCAATAGTTGTTATCACAATGTACTTAACGGTAAGTAATTTTATACTATAGATTTTAAAACCTCTAATAACAAATTTAAAAAAAAGCTGTTACGTAATACCTCGAAAATAGTAGTATACAGAATCTTTTAGTCTAATCTTCCAATATAACAGCTGAACGACCTATGTTTTTTGTTTTAGAATTCAATTTTTAGAACTTAGTTCCGAATTGAATAATATACAATAATACATACTTTAGTTCACGTTTTTGAAAATAAAACAACAAATATGCATCTTCGTAGTTTTAGACAGTATTTATCTTAGCTTAATTAGGCCCATATGGTAGATAGGGAGATACAAATACAAGAGATTATAAAAAAGTAAACCAAGGTCGAGACAACATAACTGTTTCCTTTCGTGTAAACTGTTTAAATTTTCGTATTTTGTTTGACATTCGATAAGTTCTTGTAATTTGTTACCCGGTTCTATGCTCTATTGTCATCAAAACCTACTGTTTAAATTTTGGAGTTTTACCAAAACTACATAAGGTAAATCGTGTTTTTGGCTAGTTACTTCGTGTCTCGTTTTCTTCGCAAGGTCGCTTGCCGAGTTCGCATCCAAGTTTGCAAGTAATCCAAGCGTCAAATTAAGTATCTTGGCGACAGGATTGGCGATCCCGAGCCACAGGTGCGAAACAATATGTTTTACCAATTACAAGGAGGCGCCTCGCCGTCTACCCCCGTTTGGGACAAAGGCTGTTTGTTTTTGAAGTCTCAAACCGGCCCACTGACCGAGTGTGGAATCGACCGGCGCATGCGTGAAAAAGGGACGGCTTTAGGGAGGTGCGAACTGATTCCATTCGACTGAAGTGATGGGCTCTATATTATTTTTTTACACAAAAAAACTTCACCTCATCATTCAATTTTAAATAAATGTATAGGCTTCAATTATATGTTTTATTTTCTTTTTTTATTGTTTAAATTTTTTTGTCTCAACGCGCGCGGAAAAATATTCCCGCTAAATTGGTTATAATAGTTTATTTATTTAATTAGATGGCATTAATTATATTATTATCTATAATTCTTTTTTCTGTCATATAACATGGGAATAAAATATGTACATTTCTATACACATTTTCTGAATAATCCTTTTTAAGTCTACATCAAACATAAACAAGGAATAAATTCTGTTCTTATATCCAATTAGTTGGATCCCAACATCCAACTTAGTACAAAGGAGTCTTAACTTATTAATAACACGATATAATCTCGATTAAATTCGCTTCCTGAAATTCGGAACTGTAAGTAAATAATCGATAAAAACTTGTTCAGTTATGAGCGGCACTAGAAGCCAGTCGTGTTTCGCACCGCGTTCCGAACGCGCGTCTGTCCCAGCCCGGACCTCCCAAAACCGATAATAACTAATGCGATTTGTTTACTATTTATCATCACGTGCTCACAAATATAATGACGGACAGTGGCTAAACAGAAATCGAACAGCGACTCAACCAATCTCACAACAGGTACGTCAATTTCACGGCATATGAAAATCGTTTTGCATTTTCCACGTGTCTTATAAGTTTTGATGCGATTATAAATCGATTCTATTAGTAAGTATATTATCGTTGATTCTATATTGATGACTGCAATTCGATTTGCAAAAGTAACCTATGTTTTTCAGTCATTCATGCGTACACAGCTGGTTTAGTGGTCATAGAAAATACAAAATGTTATGTTGTTAAAAAATCGTAATAATAATTTTATTTATATCCGCACCATTTTTATACCCTTGAGAGAATTATAGTAAGACTTAACCTTATTTAACGTCGGGCTGACATGCGTGTGACAGTACGCTTAGGTTATACTTTTCATTTAATACTTCTGAAGAAAATAACTCTTGGGTATTTTATTCGTATTTTACGCTGAAATGAAAAAAAACCTATAACAACTTCTTAATAATGATCTAGTTATCACCAAAGAATATTTTCAAGATTATTCACGTTTTTTTTATCTCTGTTAGTTGTTTATTGCTCGAGGATTGTATACGTTACATGTTTGGATTGAGGTCTGATAAAATGCTGTAGATTTAATAAAAAACGATAACGAGTAATTCATTACTTTTTTTCTTAGCTAAGAATCATCAAGAGCCAGAGGTATGCTCTCTAGCTATGTATAGATTTGCTGAATAAGTAATTGGATAACTGGCGAGTGTGGAAAATTTGGTTGAACATATATTATTAAAGTTTTTTTATTTACCGACAGCGTTTAGTTTTAATATATTTCGTATAATACTGATAGTCGAGATTAAAATTAAAATGTTTAATTAACCGCAGTCAAATACTTTTATTTCCCACAATTATTTGAGTTATATATACAATTCACAAAAATATAGATTTTTTGAAAATTTCGTCAATGTCCTTTTGCATATATAATATCTAAAAGGCACATGTCGATGGCGAATGAAATTACTTATTCAATAGACGATATTTAATTTAATAAATCTAATATCAAAATTAAATTCTTACATATGATACATAAATTGAAATCCGAATAATGATTGGTATCATCAAATACTTAGAAATAATACGTATGTTTGTTTGTTTGTTGTAGTATGTTTTTAGATAAATAAAAAGTACACAGTACCTAACGTATACCTCACTAAAACTTATAAAAGATTTTTTTAACAGTAAAGAAATCTCTCATATTAATTTCAACATTATTTCGTGAATATATAAATATTATTATGTTGTACTATGATATTAATAACTCTATAATATCCGGTATATCTCATATGAAACCTATTTGAGAAAAAAAAACGATGATTTATTAGAATTTACTAATTTTTTTTTGATGCATTGTTATCTCAAATATTTTATTTACCTAAGATTATCTGGTATATATAAAAAAGTCCCATTACATAATTTAAACACAAATTATGGCAAAATAATATGTTACTAGTGTTTAAATTTGTTCATATACACATAATATAATGGAAAGTACACTATAATATACAAATAGCTAAAGTTGTCTTACCTTCCATTTAATTAATTTAAGTCATATTTGCTATTTAAGAAAAATACTATCTGTACTGAAAAACCTTTCATGTATGGTGTCTGGACAATGTACATCAACAATGCAATGTACGGTCAAATATAGATCATAAATTTATTCCTTTTTCAATTTCTTCAACGGCCCGTCACATTTTGCTGTAGGTAAATGCCGAGCGTAAATGTATTTAGACCAAGTCTCATGTGCAAACATAGAATTGGTTAGTTGATGATAAACTGATAATATTATTTTGATATCACTGGTATTTACGTCAATTATATTATCTCTTTTCCTACTACTACCGGTGCTACTTTTTTATCAAAATCTTATTTTTATACAGTGTAAAGGAAAAGAGAATAAAATGTTTAATCTCAAACATGCAGTGTTTCTTATCAATTCGTGTACATGTGTAAATAAGATAAATCATAAATTTTACTTATAATATTCAGTCTTATATGTTAATATGTTTATGCTATAATAAGCTATATCAGTGTCTAAAGATGTATATTGTATTGTCTTTTATTAACATAGCTTTTACATATTTAAAGAAACTCAGATTTACAGTGCGCGTGGTCAGGGTGACTGTAGACAAAAGGTGTTGAATGTCAAAAAGTATCACAGCTGTAAATAAAGTTGTATTATCTGTATTTCCCCGGAGTTGATATCGACTAAAAGATGAATAAAAGTCCATGCACGCTGTAAGGCACGCGAAACGTCGGGAGAAATTTAAAGTTATTTAAAATAATACATAGAGCTTCAATCCGATAAAAAAGTATTTTCTTTAAAGATGTAGATACGAATAACATATTGTTTTAACCGTCTTCTTAGTTTCATCATTTACAATAGATATTTTAAAAAGTTAAGTCTCTGTGATACAAGGATTCAATATTATTCATTAAATGCTTATAACGCAAGAAAAATAACTTAAATATTAGATGTTTTGTTTGGGGGATTATGGATACCTTTATATAAGTATATTAATTATAATATTAATAAACACTGAGATTTAAAGAAAAAAGGGTTTGAAAGTTACAAGGTGATTAATTTAAAACATTTTCCATTGTCCATTACGTAGAAATTCCTAGTACAAATTTGGATACTGATAAGCCTAGGTAAGACAAAAAGCTAATAAAGCTTTTGCGTATTATCGCTACGCTAGAAAAATCTTAAAAACGTAACATAGAAGCTTTTATACAGTCGTTCCGCTATTTCTTTTCAATTAAGATCACAGGTACAGAAAGTACTTTCTATCTCAAAATTCACTTTTACCTAAAATGTAAACTCTTATCGTGTGACCATCTAAGATATTACGGTGAAACTAAACTGCTTTAAACTTCTTGAAAGTTTTGAAACGCAACTCCAGGAGAAAGATTGGGTCGTGAAAAGTTACTTAAATTCTCGTAGCAAAGAGAGCTTTTCCTCATCTTCCGGTTAACACAGGATTATTGTTTTTTTTAAAGCTACATAATTTTTAAAACTCACCTTATGTTTCCATTTTCATGTTATAAACAATTAGATGCTAGATTTTTGATGGTTAGCAACGATTCAAAAGTAAATTATCACTCTCAAAAATTGATGAACTTCACTAACATTGTAACGAAATATTATAATATATATACATAAACGTCATCTGGAACTATCAAGGGTATCAGAGGCCTGACTTTGTCGAATGAAAAACTGTATAATTCAGATTATTTCACTAGCTTTTAATTGAAGAGAAAATAAATATTAATCTAGTCATAGTATGGAACAAATACTTCATTTATTTAAGAATATAAGAAGCATTTTAATAAATAATTTATAGAACTACAAATTAAAAATAATCCACCTCCAGCTTTCTCGATTAAATCCGCGTTAATAAACATGATTATGGAAATGTCTAGGTTTTTGTGAGACTAGACGTCATAAGTTAATAGTGATAAGAACAGAACTTGAACATGAAACAATTGATTAAAAATGATTATGTATATATTAGTTATAAAGACATCGTGTCTAAAATATCGGTTGTCGAATTATGATTTTTTAAATCAATTCATAGAATTTTTAACTAAATCCAACAAACATAAGATTTAGAAAATACATTTTTTTAAATTGTATGGCAATTCAACTCATTTCGAAACATTCTGCTCACTCTGAGTGTTCAGAAGAGTTGTTCGTTCTAATACCCGCAGCTGAGTTTCATTATCGGACGTCAAGGCAAAATACAAAATACCATCCGTATCACCTCGACGTCCGTCGTTCCACAACTGAGCGTTTTCTAAGGCAGTTTTTTCCGCGCACCACCACTATGTGGAACCAGCTGCCCACTAAAGTATTTCCGAACCAATTCAACTTAGGGTCCTTCAAGAAAAGAGCGTACCAATTCTTGAAAGGCCGGCAACGCACTTGCGAGCCTTCTGGCAATGTGAGTGTCCAAGGGCGGCGGTATCGCTTTATATCAGGTGAGCCTCTTGACCGTTTGCCTGCTATTACATTAAAAAAAACTCATATGTATGTAGCATAAATCTCATTCCACTTGATAATCGAATTGATTCTCTTTTTTTATTACAATTTTATTCATTTAATTTATATTTGAGGAACATGTATACTAACGTATACATGTTACTATGTCGTTTTATTCTAGGAGTGCATTGTCTTCACATATAATTATTTAACGAATTGGAGGTGGAGTTTCTTATCAATTCTTCTCCACACAAAACTACCTTTTGGAAGGGGCAACTAGAATCATCTTTATATTTTATTTAACGTTCAAAAGTACCATTTATGGTGGTCTAATTGGATTATATAATTTGACTTTGATATTAATAGAATATTACAAATTCGATAACGAAAAACATATCACAATATACTCGTTATAGAAAAATTTAATTCTTCCTATTTTCAGCGAATATTATGAACTTCAAAAGGTTTTGTAACGTCAGACGTTAAATAATTAACTTTTGCAAAGTGAAATTGTTTTTATATATAAATGTAGCAAAAGTTAAAATGTATTATTTTTTACAGGTTTACAGAATATTTTTACAGTGCTACATTAAAAAACATTAATTATTTTACATATATAGGAAGTTAAAAAATTCACACAAGAGAGGATTATGTGGTATGGTTTATAAAAAATAAAATCCTGATTCAATTCAAACCTGATTAATTATGTTCCATAGATTGTAATCAGCGTAGTAATGTTTTGTGATCGTAGCGCTACGCCGTAGCTTATATTCGTGCGTAGCTCGATATTATGTTGAGACCACAGTGTTCATGGAAAAACAGAGTTTGTTTACATTTTAATTTTGTCTATTCGTCCAAATTATATATTACGATTTGATTGTACAATTTGTACTTTTAAAATATTCAATTATATCAATACAAAAGATGTCTTCATTTTATAAACGTAATCCATATTCATATATATTTAAAACAATCGTTTCCATTTTAACTAACATTTAAACCAATTTAACGTAAATGAAGATTCGTTAATAATTTGAAAATGCAAATACTAGTAACTTCTAACTACATCAAATTACACAATAAACAGACCATCACACCGTAATCGTTACATCGAAAACATCAACAATCAACATACCAATGAGTTTCATAAGTGTAACCTCAATTGTTGCTGTCTACCGGTGTAACCGCTATTCCGATTTATTTTAATATTAATTTCGAACATTTTACCTCAAATAAAGTTATTAGTCCATTCAACTATTTCTATTAAGCTCGTCTGAAATAAACGAATAGTATCATAATAGTATTTCCACTCTAAACTAAAACAAAAAACTTGTTTTCTTGTCGATTGATGAGGAACAAATTGTTAGATTTGTAGTAAGAGTAAGAATATATAGTAATATTTTAAGCTTAAACCTCAGATTACAAGATTCATATGCCATACGACGCTTTTGAATTAAGATAAAAAATGACTTCATATATTGCAAATATGTTAGTATTCGAATTTGGAGAACACGGCCTCTTTTGTCCTAAAGCAGCGAGTTATAAACGAGGCCTATAAATAAGCTCTACATGGTAGATGTAAAGCATACATAACATTTAACTAAACGTTTCGATCCAACCTTGACCTCTGAAACGCGTGATTAACGTTTATTCCTCTCATCATTTGCATAATTATATGTATCATTTGGATGTCTTTAAGGTTTAGTAGAGCGTCAGCAAATATCAACTGTAAGTAACTTAGTAGTTGGCATAGATGAAGCTTTTTGTTGCAAAATTATTATTAGTGTTATTTATAAAACCATACCTTACGATAACTTAAGTAAAATTATTTTGTAATTATATCAGGGAATATTTTTATTTTAATCATTTATAGCAGAAAACGCGTAATAAGCTGAAAAAATCGCATTCAAATATTACAAAAGTTAAATTATAAATAAAATGTTTTTCATATCCAGTAATTTTTGTTGTTGCTCCAAAAAATTCACAAATTCAAATTCACCAAGAAGATATAGGGAAAAAATATTATAACAATATCCAAATTTTTGAGTTCATTCACATAACTCAAGTGTAATGCTACATTTGTTGGCGAATGCAACGACATGGGCAATTTAATTTCACATAGCAGTTACTATGAGTACGTTATGATTTTGGGCCTTGCGTGTTCATAAAAATTACTAAATTAAAAACGCGATGTGCAAGGGTTAATAATAAATTTTGTTTATTCGCGTTAACCGGGCTTTCATTCTGATGATAGACTTCAAGAGATTCGCATTAATAGTTTATGTGTATGGAAAATTTTAATTCAGTAATGCTTCTATTATTTATGAAAATCTTAAAAAATAACACTTATACCCGGCCGTCGCGTCATTGCTTGCTACAGCACAAACCTCTTCCACTCAGAGATAAAAGAGTTTCTTAGTTCTATTTTTTTAAATATACTCACCTCTCAAAATGGTCCATTTGGTTAAAAAAATAAAAAATAAATGGCGTTACAACCTTTTTAGGTCTGGGCCTCATATTTATGTATCTGTTTCATGATCATTTGTAAATCGAACAGGCAAGTAGGTGATCAGCCTTCTGTGCCTGACACACGCCGTCGACTTTTTTGGGTCTAAGGCAAGCCGGTTTCCTCACGATGTTTTCCTTCCGTTCCTTCCTTATCGTTTTGAGCTAATGTTAAATGCTCACATAGAAAGAAAATCCATTCGTGCACAGCTGGGGATCAAACCTACGACCTCAAAGATGAAATCGGACGCTGTAGCCACTAGGCCAACACTGCTCCCTATTATAAACTATACCCATTTGGTTTTTTACCCTATAATAAACTGGTTTTTAGCTTTTTAATCATGTTTTTCCATATTATATAGTATAAGGATGATAATTTATTTAAATATACTTTTTACATTAATGTAAGACGGCTCCTTAAATAAATCTAGTTCCCTAAACGGTACGTTATCTAGGTTAACTAATTCAATAATTAGCAACACAGCAAAATCAATAGTATGCTATATGCCTTTCGTTTTAATTAAAATGAGAAAAATATTCCTCTAAAACAAAAATACAAGAACATAAAACTCCTGTCAACATTAAAAAATTTCTTACACGTCAACATTGAACTTTATAGTAAAAACGAATGGTCTTATAATAAATAATTGGATAGGAAATCTAACTTAAAAGTCCATTGTGAGGCGACCTTATTTAGTATAACCTGAATTAGGCACACAACGATCAGTTCAGCCTTTTAGCCGTAATATCCGGCTTCGAGGAAATTGCTTTGATTTATATATCATGATAGTATATGTACTTTGCATATATTGGAATGACATTGCTAATATACAATTAGATGTTTGAATACCTGTTTAGAATAAATAAATAGAAATCCTTATGTTAAGTCCCAACCAGCTTAAGTACAAAAAAGAATGAAAATACTGTTTCGGGTACGAAAGATTAATCTAAACTTTACCAGTCTAAATAAGAATATCACACTTCAGCGGAATTCCAAGGCAAAATTTAATAATAAATCAACAGTAGCACATATAAAATAATTCTTCGTTTAAAAATATAAGATTTAAGGTGTACAAAAGTTCACTCGTGGAACATGTCGCATCAGAGACAAGTGTATTATTTTTATCGGAAAACGTGATCAAAATAAGTAATACCAGTTCCCGTGCGCCGACTAACTAGCTTCTTATTTTGCGCTGACCTTTCTGTGTATACGCTGGCACTTAAAAAAACTGAAGATAGTATTTGCTCCTTGTTGTGCTGTGGCTTGCCTTGATTACCTACGTAGCGTTTCTTGAATTTTGTAGAAGGCCATTTTGTAGTATTCAAACATGTACAACAAAAACGTGCTTCTAGGTTCGAATACAATTTTTTTCTATTTATTGGATTAAAATGTAATCAATGTACATAGAGGAATTCTAATATCGTAGAGCTTCGTTGTAACGTAGCATCGTAGTGCTACGGCGTTGCTTTGCTACAAAAGTTCCCTACTTTATTTATAGCGATTGTAACAAAGAGTTGAACTGAGAACCAGCGCACTAATCAAACGCGAACTTTTTGCATCGATATCTGACATAATATGCTGAGAAATTCGAAAAGTTGTGCTCATTCGTTGTGGGCGAAGTTTGGAAAATAATTTATATTGTTTTATACTCCCTATATTTGGCCGGTTCGTATGATGTATAGCTGGATTCCTTGGCCTTATTCCCAGCGCGTGTCAAGCCAGCGCTGATAGTGTCATACAGTGGAATAGAGTCGATATGAATTCATTTTGTTAGCCGCGCAGCGATAACACGTTCCTACTTTTTATTTATATCGTTTGTATGACGTAAGCAGTATTTGATTCTTTACAAGTAATTTATTGTAAATAGGGTATTTTAAATAAATTTAAGTTTTTAAGTTTTGTGATAACTCACTATAAGAATACGATCAATAGATGTTGCGGTGACTAGTTTTCATAGGGTTAATGCCAATGTGTAGAAGTTAGTATAAGTGACTCAGATCTATTTGCGTATAGTACATCTATAAACTTGCTTATAACGGTAGATACGGAACTTTATGAAATCTATGCTAAACAGAGTTAAGCAACTAATCTAGACACTACTTTATCACAGAATATATGTTATAATTATTTAAAAAACGAACAATTACTATATTATAGCACCACAAAACATACGTAATCACTCACGTTTGAATTCGACATTCATTTAAACATATCAAAAGAACAGAAAACATAGCAGAAAGATTCTTTACACTCAGCCTATTCACCATTAAGCGTATTCAATGCTACACATTTTGGCCTTTCAGCATTTCGCATTTGCAATAGAACCGTAAGCTAATGTAATTGACTGTTTTTTAGTACTTTTTAAACTGGATGTTTCGCTTGTGAGATCAATACTTCATAAACCTGATTATTTTATATAAATCAGATATATGTTATGCTTGAATATTGATTTTATGATTGTGGTATATTTTGGTCACTTTGTTAGTGCAAGTAGATTATCAGCCTTCTGTGCTTGATGCACGCCGTTAACGTTTTGGGTCTAAGGCAAGCCGGTTTCCTCACGATATTTTCCTTCACTGTTTGAGCGAATGTTAAATGCGCACATAGAAAGAAAGTCAATTGCTGCACAGCCGGGGATCGAACCTACGACCTTAGGGATGAGAGTCACACACTGAAGCCCCTAAGCCATCGCTGCTCATAGTATCAACTTTTTGATCATAGTATAAAAATACCTTTACTTCGTACGTACGGTACGAACCAAAAGTATTGACTAAGTAGTTTTAGTGCTACAACAACAGTGCATATCATAATGATATCTTATTGTATCTTAGTATTATACGGGTGTAAGAAGACAGATTGTAAAGCACGCAAAACTTTTGGATAATCTCATAATTTAAGTCTTCTACACATTTTTACAACAAGCCTTACATTTAAAGAAAACAATTTTTCAACGTATATATAACTTCAATCCGTTGAAAAAGTGTTTTCTTTAAATGTGTAAAAGTTATTTTAAAAAGACAATACTAAGCAGTAATTACATTAAGTAATTACCTTTTTAAGTAAGCTTCAATCATTGCACAAATTAATAAGAAAACGATGTTTACTTTTCCATTAAAATTATATAAAAGTGAGCGACCAAGTAGGTGATCAGGCTTCTCTACCGAACACACATCGTTATGTTTTATGTTCTTCGTACACAATCATTGGTGTCGACGACATGATTCTCACATTTGAGTATCGAATACTTTACCACAAACACGACTCATAAATTACTTATTACAAGTAAATTTATTGTATTTCGTTATGGAATGTGACAAACCATACATTGGTTGTTGCGATTAATATTCCTATCATCAATATGGTATTAGATTAATGTAGCTATTGCACATAATGGCGTCATTAACTGGCTGTTACATTTTGATTAAAGGGGTTTAAACTGGGGTACAGACAAGATTAACTTGTGCTCAATTACATTCATACGACACATTAATTCTAAAATTTTAATCGCAACTTAAATCCTTTTATTTACTCAAGCACCACAAAAGATATTATGTTTGAATCTAATAAAAATTATTCTCTTAGACGAGAATAAGAAGATTATGTATACAAACAAATTTCTAGCAATTATCTTTTTTTTAAACCAAACTGATATTTGTCTATCAAAATACATATTAAATTATATTGAAATAATTCGAAAACAGTTATCATGATTATTAATTAAATAGTTTAATTATCAGCCGACAAACAAAATAAATTAATAAAACGTATCACACGGAGCGCAAATAATTCAAATTGCGGTCACAACACATTGTAGGCTTAAACGTCACTGTATAAAAATTTAACTACTTTGTCTGTATAAAATTAGCATATAAGAATATATTTTTGTGAATTGCATTTGTGTCACCTACCTGATTATTTAATTTTATAAGAAGTTTTTTTACTTCACCTTAACTTTGTTTTTATAAAAGTAATAAACAGCGCGTATAGCCCAGCGCCTGGTCCTACGCACTGTGAAAACGGACCAATAAAGAAAATTGTAATGGACTATCAATATTCGAGTAGTATAAAGAAAATGAAACTCAAATATAAAATTACTTCGATGTCAGAGCGAATTCGTCAAAAAGATAGATTCAATCGATTGCCCGGATAACGGATAGCCGCTAAAAATATCAGAACATTAGCCCGAGTGATAAACGATCTGTCAACTTGCTCTGGTTACGAAAAAGATCGGGAAGCGCCTGTGTAAAAGTTATATTCATTGTTTCATTATTTTTTGATTCTGAAAAACATTTATCATAAACTAAATAACATTTCATCTTGGATTAATAATGGCCTCGTGTTTATGGTCAATCGAAATGTATCAATCGATTTCAAGGATTTGGTGGGTAAGAAAAGTATTATTCTTTCATAGCCTTAAAGAAATAGGGCTATAGATATAGCAAAGTTTAACGCTGCAAAACGCGAGCATAGCATTTATCTAAATAAAATACAAACAATCAGAAACACATTTTAATACCAATAACTAATATATGCATTGTAAAGATATGGCTAGTTGATAATTTTATTATAGAAATCATACGAACTTCACGCAAAATATAGAAAAGTGTATTTTTATATATTTTGAAGTTATTAACTCTTTTATATTCCATTAAAGCGTGATAAACACTGTGTAAATGATAAAATTATCATTGTTTATTCAACAAGATAAAATTTCATACGAAGCTTCGTAGATACAAAGAATAAATTACAGTTAGTTAGCCATTTAGTGGTCGCCGTAACGGACCTACGGCCATTCTGTGCCATAATTCACTCGGCTTAATTACTCGAAACTTAATTTACTAATTTATTGCCGGCTTGTCACAAAAATTAAATATTAATTAATTTATATCTAAATTAAGTTTTTTAACATATTTATTTAGAGAAACTCGTGAAAGTAAGTTCTTTGATTATGGTTAGAGTTATATTATACTGATAAGTTATTTTGGATTGTGCCATTGTTAAGGGTATATGGATGTATATATAGTGAAACAAATGCAGATTTTCTCCAGCTAGACGCATAAGATTCAAGAACTTGAACTTTATCGTAAACTGACCTACTCATGTTTTGTGTTTGTATATACATTTTTAAAAGTCCTATATAAGATGGCCAAGATACAAAATCATAAAAATTTTGAAATTGGATGAATTTGCGAATTTTCTTCAGAGTGAAAATGTGGTTCACCCGCGTCGCCGCCCAATACACCCCGTTTTATGAGGCCGCTCGTAAAACAGCTCGCGACGTCGAATTTCTATTTTTGAACTTTATATAACCCCTGACGGGGCACAGTTGCCACGCGCGTGGCATCCCCATCCTTTTGTTTAGACGAACTGTGTACCGTTTCTTTTAAGTTCCGAGTTTGATAATGGCGTGGCAAAGCGGTAAATGGAATAAACCAGTTTCCTTTTGAGAAATGCTTGTGTTTTCTTAATAAATTATGTGTATTTTTTGGAAAGCGTTCGTGTTTTGCGTTATAATGTATTGAGTGCTTCAGGGCATTTCGTTTCAGAAGTCTTTTCGCAGGTACTTTAGATTTAAATAACAATATCAATAATTAACTTTACACAAACCTTAAGTTGGATAATATTAATACGAGTAAAATTATTCTAATTAAAGAATCCTTTAATTACTAAAAATATTTATATTATGTATTACACGAGGAATGTCTTGAGCAATTTATAAAATAAATTATACTTTTATAGTTTCACACTTGTTGACAGGAAGATCATCTTTAATCGGCAGAAACTTAGTAACAAGATTATTACGTAACCAAGCAAGTGTCAAACAAACGAAAGAATTCTTTTACTTACAGAGGTTTTATAGCGGTCTTGAACATATTAGTTTCTTGTTATAAGTTTGTCATGTGTCCAATACAGACTCGATCGGCCAGAAGTAGGCATGGAATTGTAGCGTTTCTTGAGCGACACAATTTGTCATGAAGTTTTGAAAAAAATCTAATTCAATGGTCCTTTTTACGTCATCAACTTAAACAAAAGCAACAGGAAATAGGAAAGCCAACTGGAGGGCAATTTGCTCTTGTTGACACTGACAGTACCACAACAACGTCAAATTGAGTAATGCCAAGAAATACACGGAAATTAACGCAAGACTACTGCCAACAGTTTGGCTGAATGAAAATATAAATTATAATGTCTGAATGTTAATGACGAAAAATTTAAGTCATGCCTTCTTATAAGTTCGTTGGTCACAACAAACGACTTAAGATAGAGCACAGTGGTTAGTTCTTGTTGATTTTTGATGCTGAAAATTGGACTTAAATAGCTTGCCGACATTTGCTTCTATTAATATCGATGTATATATTACGATAGTAAAATATTGTTTCAGAATTTATTCATTTATCCATTAGATCTTTATCGAAAGATATAAAAGTACATTTCATTGTCCTTAAATTTTATATAGATTCGATCACCTCCGTTATACCCCACATTTCAGGAGCAGTAAACCCCTATTTTCAGACGATAAAAAATTACGCTCGCTTTATTATGTTCCGACCGATGCGTGTGTGTTTGTTGTTTGTGTGAGTGATATGTTATCATAGACAAGGTCGCGTCGATCCAATAATTTGCACTTACATAGTATGGCTTCTTATCGTCCGTAGACGAGACTGCAATAATTTTTTGTACCTCTTTAGGTCTTTGTAGAACGCGGTTTGTACAATCGTTGCTCTTCTAAATGGGACATGTTAATATTTCTTATTAATATTTTAATTTAAAAAACAGGTTTTAGTTTTATTTTGCTTCTCAAAAACTTGTATACATAAAAACTTTAAAAAATCAACCATAACCATAAAAAAATGTTGTATGCATGTTAAGTTTAAACCTGTATCTAGGTTTCCAGCTCTTCCTTAATAAAGATAATAATATTTTAGAAGTTTTAATTCTATAAATAGTCAAATGGATGTATGTATGAAATGTATGAATGGTTGTCATGAAATGTGTGAATGGTCTCAACAATCGGTTATAGTAATAGACCCAATATATATTCCATGGCTACACCTAAAGATCTCTTATAAAGAACTCTGTTCATTCTATTGGTGACATGTACACATAATTTTTTGTATAAACATTAAAATCCTGCTTTTCCAGAAATTAAACCCTAATTTCCACTAAAAACTTTGTCAACTATCATCATGTCAAAAAGCCCTCCAAAATAACATCAAAGTGAGTATTTTGCTAAAGTTTTCATAAACGTTTATGTCGGGCACGTTCAATTATTATATATTGAATGAAATACGACCTCGTTATTATAAAATAAATGAAACACCAGTAATTATTAATTTAAAACTCAAATAGATACCGGTATCAAATGATTGCTTTATCGCATTTCTATTAATTTTGTTTTAAGTAATGAATAATATGATTTACGAATTGTTTTTATTAAAATGAATTTGGGAGTGCTAATTTAATTATGAATCTTGTCTTTATGTGATTACAAATATTTTTATTCCTATACAGTCTACAGAAGTATATTTTAGACTTTTCTATAATGTTGATGCTATAAAGTTAGCGTAACTTTCTTCAATATTATGCGAGCTGTCTACTAGATAAATTTTTCAATTGAAGCCTGCTTTAATCATCTGATAAAATATTTGTCTTTATGACATTTGATAAATTAACAAGTCATATGTTGTACGAAGATTATTCTCCGTGATTGGTGAATAGTCTGAATATTTTTATCCGGTTTAATGTGTAGACCGTAAAGACGATTTTTCACAAAGCTCAAGAGTGTCTTATTAAAAGTGACACAGAAGGAGTGTTGATTTGGTGAAAACTCGTATTTCTGGCATTTGTATCTCCAAACCTCAAACACTTGCTTATCACTTAGATACCCTTTTAGCTTAGATTACAATTTGCAAACATTACTTGCATTTTCACTTTAATATTGAGACATTTCTTGGAAAATAAACTTAATATAGTGTTAAATTGTTCCACAAAAATCTGTCTAGAAATACTAAAGCAAGATATTTGAGACCCTAATAACGCTTATAAGAATTTCATCCCAATCTTTTGTATATTCCTAAAACGATGCAGATCGTAGACACGAATAACGAAACCCAAAAGAAACTGTTTGTATGTAAATGAGATCCAGGCGTAGGGTTGCCAACTTATTTTAATAATAATGCTTATTAATAAGCAGTTGTGCGCTACCCTTCGGGTATTTGAGTTAAAACCCCCGTCTGCTTGACCAATGAAGCTTCTTCGTGCCCAAAAAGTCGTACGTTTAGGAAAAAATACGACATGTCTTAGAAACTCGATGGCATATGTCCACCACCAATCTGCTCTTGGCGAGCTTGGTACATTATGCCTTCATAATAGATCTATTTTTCCGCAAGTATGATACGAAGGTTGTTGATAATTGATGATCGCATTGGGGTATGTAGTACGGTTATTTTTACGGATATATTTTTATTAAGGGAAGTTGGTTGTGTACCAAGAAAAGCAATTATTATATATATATATGGTTAACTGATATTGTTTATATTCTAATGATAGTTCGTTTTACAAAATAAAACCTTTATAAAACTACAAATAAATGTTCTATTGTAAAGTAAATATGCATTCATTTCTCGTTATATGATTTGGATTTGGATAATATTTTTACAAAGTTTGACAACCCTATGAGAACACTCGAAATTTCCCTGAGCAATATTATCTAAATAATGTTAAATGTTGCTAGTGTAATGAAAGGATGGGATGGCTACCTCGTTCGTATTGCCAGATATAAAGATTTTTTACAAAAAGCAAGTGTAAATGTTGGCCCGAATTGTGTTATTTATCTTTTAAAATTGTGCTCCGATATTGTGTATTTTGAATGGAATTTTGGAAGTTTTTCAACGGGAAAAGTTAGTGTTTTCATTAGTTACGACTTTGACCCAAACTGACTGACCTTTGCAATATGTGAGTTATGTTTCCAGTTTTTGCTTTCGTGAAATATTCCGTCGAATTGATAAAATCCGCTGTTGAACGTTTTAGCACTTTTGCTAATAATATAAAATAAAACTGGCACACTAAATTAAAACAAAAATTATTTATTATATAAATAAAAATTTACTATTTTCTTTAAATTGCTTAGGAAACAACAACTTAAAGTATTTAAAAAAATTAATTGCGATATAGGCCAAATAATATTTCTCAAAAACCGATTAAGTTTGATACGTGCTTAAAATTGTACCAATGTACTCAAAAATTCACTTAAATTTGTTAAGTCACCTTTACGTTCGTAAAATAATTCAATTTAATAAAAAATATCAAATTATTCTAATTGAATATTATACAAGTACAAACATTTCAAACTGGTTAAATTCTTTTAAAATTGCTATTCAGAAACGATTGTAAGAGGTTCGGAGAAAAGATAACTGAGCATAGATTGAGGTTAAATCTGTCGAAGCGTTCCACAACCGTTTGCGTTTGCTAAGTAATGAAATGTCTCAACAATAAGATAATGTTTATCATAAATACTATTAAAAGTTATTTTTATCTTCTTTTACGTTCTTTTATTAAAAACCATCCTTATTTATTATACAACACACTCGTACGTATTATATGTGTTTCACATTTTTATTGTTCCTTTTATTTATTTATAAGTGATCAACGTTTTGAGATGTACCCTAACCGTCAATACACAAAGCTTGTGCCTAGGTCGTATTGGTTTTCATCATCGTACGGGTAAGTTTTAATTAAGAATGTTGAAGTATTTACAACCGCGGCTAATAAATGTACATGGTCAGTTATTAAATAGTTTAACGTTAACCGACAAAAAAAATAATTGAAGAATTATTTTTAAATGCATTTGTCGCGCTCCTGACAAGACTGCTATTGTTACATTTATTCAAATCACAGTGGCTTTTAACTGTAATATACCATGATTTAAATTATATTATTCCGTGCAGCTAGGTTTCGAATTCACGACCTCACGGTTGGAACCGCAACATAATCTTATGATAACTATTTGTCATACATTTATTCGTTTTCGCAACATCGCAATTAATTTAGCATATTTCCGAATAGAAATGCGTTTAATTACAATAATTATTTTCCTAGAGATAAATACTCGGTTAAAAACATAGCCTACTCAAACGGTGGAAAATGTATTTAGGGCTATTCTATAGATTCTATTCTAAGATACTAAAATGATGTTGGAAAAACAATAAATTGGACTTAAAAATGTGAACTCAAAGCGAAGCGAAGATTTTTACAAAATTATTAGTACTGGATGTATTAAAGTATCCAGTTAACCGTTATCTCAAAGATAAATGTAGTTTAAGGTATTTCGAAACATTAAAACCGACGTTAGTTTTTATGTGGCTATTATAATATCTTATGGTGTTGTTTGAAAAAGATACTGCAATAAAAATGTAATCAACATTCTGTTCATCACCAAACTGTTAGTTTAAAAAGCTGAAATAAACATGTTATTGTAAGTGTATGTAGGAGTTTATAAAAACCTTGAAGAAATTTGTTAGTAATGAACACCACTAAAACGTCGTTTAATCTTGCAGTAACATAAAAATATTTTTATTTCCTGCATACATTATAAATAAATACAAACAAGTTTTCTAGCTTAAGATACTAATACACGTCTCACTGGTATCCAAGTCTTAGTCCCTTCACTAGCACAGTAGCACTAAAGCTTTAAAGCAATAAATTAAACGGATTTATAACTCGTTGTCAAATACACGTACGAACATTATTCGAAAGGCAAACGAGGTAAAAAATAGCGCTCAGTAACGCTGCAAATTAAACGTCATTGATGACGTTCAAATCGGGCCTTGATCGAATGGTTTATTCGTTTTATCCATCTGCAAGGCCACTTTCAAAGAGAGATTGGCCAATGAGTGAAACCGAAAGACTGAAGGGTTCGAAATTTAAAAAAAAAATCTTATCGGCTATGTTTGAACCGAAGGCATTTTCTTATAACATTTATTTTGGATAATGAGACATTAAATTGTAAAAATAAATTTACAAGTCAACAGTACCCTGGTAACCTCATTAATCGACCGAAAAAATCCAAAGTAAGCTTATAATTTAATGTGTTTGTTTTATCTGATCTACAGTTATTTTTTGAATTAAATATCTAACTTAAATTTTAGTCCTGCAAGAAAAGCGTGTACCAATTAGTTAAAGGCTGACAACGGACTCGCGGGCCCTCTGGCATTAGGTGTTACCATGGCATGTATCACTTAACATCAGAAGAACCTCCTACCCGTTTGCCCCCTATTCTATAAAAATAAATAAAATGAACAGTATTATGTGCACTTCATATATTGCATATAAAGCAATAGAAAAACTCATCTTAAACGACCTATATGAGAGGTTCAATGATTTTGCCGTGCCATTGCATTTATTACTATTAGATGCATACCCAGCAATATCTCCAGTGAAGTGTGAACAAATAATTCATTCATATTATTTAGAAGCGAGCTCAGCAGATAATGGTATCTAGTAATAAACGGAGGCGCGCTGTCACGGAGGCTTTGTTAACTGAATAATCCTCAGCTTGTAATTCACGATACTCGGGCTTTTGTACATTAAATACGTGTTTATGTTAACAATAGTAACACCGGAGGACCGCTTATATCGTCAAGTTGCACTTTTGTTTTTAGTTTTTAAGGTGAATTTGAATTGAAGTTTTGGTTGAGATCAAAAATAAGTTTACACAACGGCAAAAAATTATCAAAATGTTTACTAATTCATTAGATCAAGCTATATTTTTCTGTTCATACTTCAACATTAAATTTCTTTTATAAGTAATAAATTTAAACTTAATGTTAAAAACAGATTCAGTAACTTATTAACAATCTGAAGATGATGATTATGAAAGCTATTTCAAATGCGTTTATTTGGTAAATATGAGGTACTGCGTTGAACTTTCAAAGAAATTTCGGAAGATAAATTAAACAATCTTTCTTTGCATGAATTGGCTGGTACATAGTGAGCACTGTAGAAGTGTCTTAAGCCTGAGTGGAGATCATCAATTTCATTTATAAAAAAGTTCTTAATACAGAGTAAGCTTTTCACACATATGAGTATAGTCTGGTTTCATTAACGTACGGTATTTTGGGCATCAAAGGCCCTCACAGGCTTTCATTAGAGACGATTAATTAATTTTCCTGACATCCCTGTAACAAGTAGGTTGAAATCTGGAATCATTCGCACATGCTCTGTGTACACTTAATTGCTCTACAAATGTGCCGCTTTTTTGTTGTTTTTTGTATAATTTCCCTTTAAAATAGTTTCAATTCTTTGTATTATTCTGTGGATGCCTTTGTACATAGATTATCAAAAACTCTGAACAGTAAAAGAAAAAGCGCTTTTAGAGTACGTGTTCTTAAATGTTTAGATTATTATGTATAAACAAAACATAAAAAATATGTTTAAAATAATAATTCTTTGATAAAATCAAACTTTGCTAAACTTATTATATAATATGAATTATATACCATAGCTTAAATTTTATAGACCACTTAAATATATAACTAAAACAATTTATCTATATTAGTCGAACCTCATTATATTTTGCTACAAAATACGAGATAAGTACGAAAACTCGAAAAAGGAAAGTATAATTAATTATCTGTGGAGCTTTGAGAAAAAATGGCGGGAAACAAAATGTCAGAACAGAGCGCAACAGTTTTACGCTGGTTTTATTGATTTGTTTAGGCTTAGATCATCGTTTTTCTCTGTTTATTTAAATTATTCGGACTGTTTTTAATTATTGTGCAAAAATACTGTGTATGTAGAAATTTTTAAAATTAAGTTCGCTAGTAATCCTTTAATAAATAAATCTTAAACTTGTACCTCAGGCAATATTCATTGCGGACTTAATTTTTATTAACTTGAACGTTTAACATAACACATATATGTGCGCCGCCGTGTGAAGACTAGCAAAAGTGAACGTGTAATGTAATATAGGTACGAAAATAAATAATATATTTTTATTTTATATGATCATTACTTTTTTTTAAGATGTTTGTAAAATAAACATTTAAATTAATGACATACAAAAAATCACATTTCCGAAATCGCAAGAATTCTGTCTATCAGTGATTTCTGTGATAATTATTTCAGTATTGACCGCCACGGTATATCCACATCCCTCCGACATTTTCACATGAAACAACTTGATAAATTATAACTACAAGACGTTATTTATTTATGACAGTTGAGCTCAGAATATTATAAATTGTTAGATAAGTATGTAAATAAGTAAAAAATAATTAAAACTACTTTGATATTAAAGATGCTAAGACAATCGTTATAGTGTATTCTAAAATGTCATACATTTTTTACGCTTAGTCTCGAGTGTAACTTATATTCTCAGAATGAATTAACAGCGGCCCCTTTAAATGGTTATTCATATAAAGATTTTCACAATATGCCACTCGAAAAACTAGCGGTAGAAAAAATGAGAAAATCGAAAAGGCTCTTCGCAGGTGACATTTAGCAGCGCGGTACCGTACCTAGATCGTGCTGCCCCAATTTCTGCACACTGTCCGTGAATACCAATGCATTTTGTGAGAGCTTTTGAATTTATTTCTTAAAATGTTGTTCAAATATCGAACACTAGCTTTTATTTGCGGCTCCTTCTTTATTTAGGCCTCGCGTTTATCTTATTTGTACTTGGTAATTTGAAACAGCCATTATATATTTTCTAAGTCGTTGTATTTAATAAATACGATGGCAGATAATGAGTTATATTATTAAGTATAATATATATTTAAAGGTTTACCTACACAGCGTACAGTCGGTGTAGTCGGGCACTAACGTCTTGAGACCCTCAAGAAAAAAGGCAATCTCGTGCCATATAAATTTTATTATTGTAGTCTATGTATTGGTCAAGACCTGTGGTGTAATTCAATTTTGGAATACTGTATTTCCATGCACTTTATTGGTTATGGTCGCGGTGTGAATTCTAGCCTGTTTTTGGAGAATGGTCAATGATGAAGTTTTAGCTACGTTTTCAGTTGTGCCTGTTACTATCGGTATGATGGTATATATATATAATATTATATGTATTCAGCCGTATATACATTATTGTTTAAAATAAATCCCCAGACAAACATAGACTGGGTAGACTATAAAATTTAAAATTGTAAAAGAGAAGCCTCGTACTTTTAAATCAAAAGGAAAATGCAAAATAAAGTGATTGTATTATGATCCTTGAGGCTTCTAAGCAGCTTACGCCAGTTGAAATTCTTTGCACAACTGTTGCATTTTCTTTAAAATATCTGTTTTCGTGATATTCTAATATATCTAGTAAAACGGGATGAATTTATTTACTAGTTTAATGTTAGTTTTTTTAATCATTTCTCTTCCTTACAACATAATTTAAAATATACCGCCTCTACTTAGTTGATAAAAGACGGAAGTCTTGGGTGCGATTTTTGGCGAAATAATTATTGTTTCGGAGGAAATGGCACAGAAAGGTCAGTTTAACTGTAAAAATACATTGTTTTTGTTACTGCAGCCTTCAATAACTAAAATATAATAATTTGAATGACAAAAAGGTTGGATCTTCAAAACTTTTTCACAATAAAGGTTAGGTAAAATGAAAACAATATATCCTGTGGGTGGGATTGAGAGTCCGGGCTTAAGCGTAAAAAGTGAACGCGTTTATAAAGATTAAGACAAAACCGTTTTAATCGTTTATTCCTTGCTGGTCCGGGATTTTCTTTTGTTTATTCGTGTTATTTAAAAAGACTTAGGAGTTTTTAATTAACTGTTTGTAAAAGTATAAAGTTCGGGAAAGTTTCTTACTATTATTACTTTACAAGTAATTATACAGAGATGCTTGTAAGTGGTCCTACTGTTATTACATATCTTGCGGTGGCAGTTGCAGTTTGCACATGGGTCCTACGTTCGACCTAAGCGAAATGAGAACATTGCTTTAATAAAACATATGTAAATGTGTCTCTCCCAGGATTATATTTAAATGTAATATGTAATATTTTGAGTTAACATTCGATAGTAGAAAGCGATACAAGGCGAAAGCCTTAATTGTATGATTATTAATAAATTTACTGGATAAATGATCTTAGTAGGCATTGAATAAAGCAGTGATTGATATGTTACATGCAAAATTTTAGTAGTGACTTAATAAAGATACAAATATTTTTTTCAATAAACTTCGAACACAATAAACCAAAATAGGACAAACAATATATTCACCAAATCTAAACTGCTAACAAAACTGTTGGATTTGCGAAAAAATCTACAAATAAAGCCTCACCTATAATACGACACGATAAAAACCATTTGAAACAGGCCAAAAACGTTGACATTTGTTTCCCTGGACCTTTTTGTCACGGTGAGCGTTCCCTCGCATTAATCAGGCCAGCGACACCTGTGAGTAATTGTCGCCTGCCTACCTAAACCCCCAGACCCCTGTTTCTCTAACCCCTAAATCGCCTCATAACCCCTTATCGAGTGAAGATGTCGAAGGGTTTAGTTGATAGAATAAATGATCTGTCATCTTGCTTTTTAAGGCCCCTTTTTAGACGTTCTCGACTCCTATATAGTTTTGACAGTGGTTCAAAACCTCTGAAAATATAAGTTTCTTATTTTACAGGTTTAATAAATAAAGGCTGAAGATAGTAAAGATTTAATGAGTCTGGTTTTACTATTAATAAGGACACAACAACGACGAACACTTTCCTATAACCTGTATATAGTTTAATTCATTAATAGCATACGTATGTTACAAACTTAACACTAACAATTATTTGTAACATCTCACTGAGAGAGATTTCAGTTACTCATATTTGAAATATATGAGAGACTGAACAAATCAGTGCACTGTCGCCTACGATTGCTACTCGTCAGCAAATAAAGCTATAAAAACTATACTCGTCAGTGTAACCGCTTTGTCATAGTATTTTTTGGACGTTGATTGTCTGGCTTTCAGGTGTCGGAAATCGGTATTTTTATAGTGTCATCCCAGTATTGTACACAGGGAATACCGCTTTTGTATCTAAGGGAATCACTGACAATTTGTTTTTAGCGTTTTTATTGTTGCTGAAACAGACAATATAAACTGATCTACCAAATCAAAATGTAACTTATATGTTCTGTACATACAAGACTTCACCACGATAAACCCCTCCATATCAAAAAAGGCTATCAGGCCCATCATACAACAAAAAAACAAACTCAAAACGATGGAGTAGTTATTTATCTCAAAGATAACATTGAACACTCCGAGCAAGAACTAGACTTATACGGAGCTTCTGGCATGCTTATCAAAATACAAAACCTAACCATACTCGGAATCTACCGATCACATACAAACAGCAACAAAAAGAAATTTACTGAATCAGTGACTAAATACCTAGAAGATAACTCTCTGACTAAAAATATTATAATACTAGGCGATATTAATATAAACATTTAAGATGAATCTACTGACTTGGACGGTACTGACTATCTAACACACCTCTCGGGATTAGGGCTGATTCCAGGACACCGCTTACCAACCAGAGACAAAAACTGTCTAGATCATGCTATGCTTAACCTTGACCCTAAATGTTTTTCAGCAAAAGTAGCCGTTTTAAAAACTACAATAACTGACCACTCAGCTGTGTTCTTATACATATTCAAACACACGACTTCGACCGAAGTTAGTAAATATAATACCATAACCGACTATGAAAGTGCACTATCCACCCTGACGCAAACCGACCCCTCTCATCTATTAACAATCGATAATCCCAATGATTTAACGCAAAAACTGACTGATATCATTACACAGATTCTTCAGGCAAACACTAAAATAAAAACTACCCCAAAAACCACCCCAAAAACCAAGCGTTGTTTAAAGCCCTGGATTACACCCGGTGTTCTGAAATGCATAAGACACAGGAATAAACTCCAATTCCAACTCAAAGCAGACTCTAGTAACGACATACTCCAGATAACATACAGACGTTATCGTAACTACTCCAACAATTTAATCAAAAATCTGAAGCGCAAGTATTATCGTGACCTATTATCTAAACCAAGCAATTAAAGAAATAAGTAATCTACACAAATCAAAAAACAATAATTTAGAACTTATGCAAATAAAGCCTACCATTGAAGCATCACTTGCTCATAAATAACTATTTTGCAAATATAGGTCAACTATTAGCAAAAGAACTACTATCCACCCCAAGACACTTCGACTTCCAGTCTAACAATAAGACGCAATTAACATCAATAGGAATTGTTGACACTGAACCCAATGAAATCTCTGCTATAATAAAAAACCTTAAATCAGAAAGTGCAACTGGAATAGATAATATTTCCAACCGCTTCTTAAAACTAGCATCACCATTACTTTCTCCTATTATCTCTCAACTATGCAATGTATGTTATAAAACCGGTGTCTTCCCTACCATTCTTAAGAGTTCAATTATCCATCCAGTCTTCAAAAGTGGTGATAAAAAAGACATAAGTAACTACCGCCCAATCTCTATCTTAACAGCTATATCCAAAATCCTAGAAAAAACTATTAACTCAAGAACAATATCCTACCTTAATAAATACAATCTCCTCTCACCAACACAATTTGGTTTTCGGTCAAATTGTAGTACTGAAGATGCTATCCTAGCCGTTATAAATTACCTAGTTGAACGCCTTGACCGGAAACAAAAGTGTCTTACACTATTTATCAACCTCAAAAAGGCATTTGATACTGTTTGTGTTTCAACTCTGATTAAGCGCCTGGATAATATTGGCATTAGAGGAGTATTTCTCAACCTCTTGACCAGCTATCTGACAGATAGGACTCACAGAGTCAAGCTAGGTAACTTAATTAGTAACGTGAATGAAAACCCGATTTCTTTCGGCGTCCCTCAGGGTTCGGTTTTAGGCCCAACGCTGTTCTTGATATATGTCAATGAAATGTGCAATACCAAAATCAATAAAGGTATCATCACTTGTTATGCTGATGACATGGCACTAACTTTTTATGGGGATACATGGGAGGAAACTTATAAAAACGCTGAAGCGGATCTTCACAAACTTAACGCGCACTTAACCAGCAGTCAGCTAACTATTAATCCATCTAAAACTAACTTCATAACTTTTGCTATACGTGATAAGAGCCAACCCCCCTCCAATCTTAACATAAAATTACACAAACTAAATTGCAATTGTAGTGAAGACTGCGGCTGTGACACGCTGCTTAGGGTGAAACAGATTAAATACTTAGGTGTGATTATTGACCAAAATCTAAACTGGCACGCCCATGTTGATGCAGTAATGAAAAGGATACGTAGGTTAAGCTGGATTTTTTGCAATCTACGTCATCTAGCGGAACCAAACATCATATATACCGTGTATAAAACATTAGTTCAATCTGTTATCACCTACTGTATCACAGTGTGGGGTGGTTGTGCGAAAACCAAAGTTCTAGCACTTGAAATAGCTCAGAGAGCAATTATAAAAATAATGTTACTAAAAAATAAAAGTTTTCCAACTGAAGAGCTGTACAAGTCTTGCAAACTACTGACCATACGCCAGCTCTATATTCTCCGTTGTGTCCTTAGGAGACACGCAACCTCTCCACATAAAACAGACACACCTCAAAAAAGGACCCAACATAATATAATAAGCTACACAATTTGCAAGACAATCTTTGCGCGTAAGCAATAAAACAATCGCTCAGCTTATCTCTATAATAGTTTAAATAAAACCCTTAGCTTTCATAATCTTACATACCATAAATGTATAATAACTTTAAACCATTGGCTCGGTACACTTAACTACAACAAAACAGAAGCATTGTTAAATCATCTAATATAATTTTTTCCTTAATCCATCTTTTCATGCAACACGCGCACACATTTGTTTCGTCTTTCACAAACACATTACATAGTCATCATAATATATTCATATATTTGTTTATTTTTATTTTTTCTTTTTTAAACCCATTGTGTTGGTTGATTAAACTTTGTAAATTTAAAGAAGAGCGAAGCTTCCCTGTCACAGGTCTCCGACTTACTAGGGAGGCCTCTATCTGAATTGTATTGTACATATATCTGAAAAAACATTTTTTTTTTAATTTTTTGACATACAGTGTTGAGTTGAAATTATAATTTTTTGTTGTTGATATAACAACAAGGGTGTGAGGTAACAAACTTTGGCGTCTTCAAAGAAATGTTTAAAACTCAGTGATTTTACTGAAATATTGCGGCCAATGCAATTCAATAGCGGCGACCAGTAAAAATATTTTATTAAACATTCTAAAAAATGTTATTTTCACAGCTATCTAGTCACGAAGTGCCAATTTCCACTTGTTGCGAATTAACCGTGTTCACTCTATAACGTAAATCTTTTATACTTTATCGTTTCAATATTCACGCATATTTTCATTTTTAACAATATGTATTTGGCACTGTGTATGAGAGGATTTACAGCTTTGATTTTTTTGTCAAAACTTGGCTCTTGACTACGTTTCTGTTTCCGCGTTATTTACTCACGATTTGTAAACATCAATAATTTCTGTTGGTTTTCATACTTTTGACACTCGGCATTTTTTATTGAATACTAAATATTTTTCATACTCAAGTTGGTATGATTTGCAATAGTCTTTACTATATACTATATATATTACAAATGTGTTTAACTAAATTAGCTATTTAATTATGCCCTATGCACTTGAGCATTTTAAAAGTACATGAAAAATATCTGTTACAGATTAACAGATTGTGTTATTTTATATCCGAACATTTAACTGTGTAAGCAAACTATTTTTATATAGAAAAATTTATCATCGTTAATTAATGTAGGTTAATAGCTGGAGGTAGCGCGTTGGGACTCGGGATCCGGTCCCCATTTCTGACAAATGGCGAATCATAACTCGTTCATTCGTTCACTAATAAAACGCATAATATTGTGGGCCTTATCGTAAATTTATGGATTTCTTTATGTCTTTGAATAGTGTCAATATATACTAGGGATATTAAAATGATATCCTATGAACCATATTTTATGCATTTAATATATTTATATATTCATTTACAATTAAGTAATTTCCAAAAAAACTATATTATTGTACGTATTCTAGTCAATGATTGAGTTGAACTTTCTTTCCTTCGGCAATATGAAAATAGAAAACCAACTAAGAAAGGAACAAATTAATTTTAATCTTGATTTGAAATAAAACAACAAAGTCAACAAACATGGAACATATTATAAATTTAAAATATATAAACAATTTTACTATAATAAACATTCCAAATGTTCAGAAAATATTAGATGCTGTTCGTTCCAAATTTAAGGAAATGCATCCGTTTTGCATATGATTTATACCAGAGCATCGCAATGTACATTAATAAATTAAATTTTAATTTTAAATCAACGAAATTTCAATAACGTCCGCTATGTATGAGCTGACTAAGCTAAAGTCATAAATCAATTAGTTACTGTTCAAGATTTATGCAAAATAAACATTATACGTCTATTGAAATATGATATTTAATGTTGAGAATGGACAAGTATTTACGTTCGAAATAATTAAACATCCTAATATCGAGAGATTATATAAAAACCTGAAACTAGTAAACCACTTCATATCTTTCAAACTACTTTTAAAAATCAGCTGTTTTAAAATTACCAACGTAAAAGTGAAAACTTTCTTGACTCATTTCCAGGGCACGTCTCACGAAAAATTTTGACAAATGAATTATTGTTTTAAGAAATCAAAGTCGAGATAAAACAGCATCTCTGTCCAAGTGCTAGCTAGCAAAACGTTCACGTTCCCGCCGAAATACGAACGTAGGTCGCCATCTTGATAAGAGCTCTAGAGTCTATGGACTCACGGGAAAATTGCTATAGTTGTACTGTCATTTGGATTTTTATAGTTTGAATTTAAAACTTAGAATTCGAATTGAAGCGTTACATACAAGATTTTTAAATAGAACTTTTTAAAATATGTTACTATAGGGAATATAATTTCTAGATTAAAGCGTTGTATGCTTTTTTAAATAATTCATTATATTTTGATAACAAATAGTTAAATACTCTTGTAAACCAAATGGTATTTGTAATAAAAAGAGCAATATAGCGCGATGTCTGTAACAAGTCTTAGTTGCTTCGTATTTCCGCTGAGCTAAACAACTTGATACATGGCGCTTGTCATTTTGACTTTGTGTTACTTCCTGCACAAGTATTTTACAGGGTCTTTTTGGACATCGTGATCAGGCGATAGTGAATCGATGAGAACACATAGTTTTTAAAATATTAAAACAAAACAGAAAGAGTATGTTTCAACTTAAATATAAAATAATACTTTAACCGCTGCGCGCTAAATATATACCGCATACCGTATAGCATTTACTTTTTTTTGACTTATCATTGAATGATCCAGTGTTTGGAGTGAGATACGCCACCGTTGATGTGCTAGTTTTAGTCTTATCGATTATTGGATTCCTTTTTTTATTATACTGACACGCGACAGCCGAACCAGCGCATATTATTTCACCGAGGGAAGGGAGCATCCTGGATATAGCTTCCGGATACCTTGGCCCACACATATGCTAATATTAAATGTTCTTGGTAGGTTAATTAAATTTTTGCAAGCATAGCCGGAGGGGCAAGGCTTTGGTATATTTTAGCTTACGTTTGATGTGATCGAGGTATTTGTCTAGGAATCGTCTGGGAGGGTAATCGATTCGTTCTGATTATTACCGTCTGCTGATTTCAGTACTTGAAAGATAAATACTTCAACCGCTTTCTATACAAATAGAATTTTGTATTGAGTATGTATTAAATTAACTATTTGAATTATTCAATATACAATATTATTACGTTATAGTTTCATGTTACATACCTTACAATCAATGCAGAGGTTGAGTAAGTAAAAAATTATTAACAACTTATTTAATGTATTATAAATTTTGGTTTCACATATCGTATCTAAGTCTCACAAGTAAATATATCCGTTCAAAATCCAATCACAAACTTGTATCCGAGTTTCAAACTTACGCTACAAGATTGTAAACGTAGATATTTGTAAATAGTTCAGATACGTTCCTATTACGAATTCTTTTCAAGACTAACAACTTTCGCAACCAATATCTCTCATAGACAAAGCGACAGTGCACTTCCTCCCTGATATAAAAGTAATAAAACCAACACTCGAATTCCACTTCAGAAAGCTTTGAATTCCCCGAAATTTTGAACGCTGACTTTCCCGGTATCCCGAATTCCTGAAACGTGTGGTTACATTGGCTGGCGACAGTCGCTTGTTTGTAGCGCATGAGCGGTTTTAATTTTTCTTATGAAAGGTTGAAGTGTTGTGTTCTAAACATGATTGTGCTTATTTTGTTCGTAGACATTTTATGCGCAACGTTACTTAAGTTATCTTTTGTCTTAACCACTCAAAATTACTAGGTATCTTAAAATTACTTGAAGTTTACGCTTGAATGTTTCTGGACATTAGAATTTTTATTTACTTGTTATTGCATTGAAATTAGGAGTACCTAATTCATGCATTTAACTTTAAAAATTAATATTTTGTTCTTAATGTTTATATCTCAATAGGAATAATCTTTCAAAAGTTATATACTTGTTATTGGTTATATATTGTATGTATGGAGATGAAAGTTAAGATAAAGGCCAACTTTCTCTTTACATTATGATGGACTTCCAGTTACGTTTTAAAGTATTAGAGATGAGGTCCATATAGGACAGTAGTTAAAATAAGCCTTTATTTAACGAAATACACATATACGATATGTTATAGCTTCAATTATATAGGACAGAAAACATCATATAAAATGTATAATGTTTAGACAAATAGTCGATTGTGTATTGATATAGTGAGGTAAGGTCCATAGGGAAATGATCGGGGTAAGAGGTGATACAAATAAATATACTTGATATTCCCTCTACAGGTAACTCGCTGTTCCGGCCAAATCGTTCATTCAAATTGAAAATATCGCCTTGAATGTTTATTTTGGGTATATCTTTGTTCATTGTTAATATAGTTGCATTATTGTTTACATGTTACAAACGAAATGTTATTTTATGTATTTTTATGTACTCAGTTCTAATTTGTAGAAAGAAATAGTAACAGTAGGTTAGTACTAAAATTTCAAACGGTTTATTAAAATGATGGTAAGCTTAATAAAACAAATGATATAAATATTACGGTATAGAAACTGGATCTCGTTAATTTTCCAGCATCTATTTATCACAATTATCTCAGGGGATTCCCCATTCAAAGCAGATATCCACTTACCGAAACGTACACTTTATGAGGGTAATAAAGCATAAATTGTGTCCACCTTTGTTTACATAAGTAATTTACGTAGGTATAATATTGTCGATGTCACGATTCCCCGGGGGAGCGCAGCGCCTGTAGGCTCGGCTTATAATAGATAATACATGTGTGTGTAAAATACATTAGATTTGGGTTATAGAATCTTTATTTCTGCTTGAATTTTATATTTATTTAAACAGACTTATAATTAACAAAACACATAAATCTATATTCTATAGTAATAAAGAACGCCAAATGTGTCTTAAAAGTACTTTAAAAGGCACTTTTATTGATATTTGAACGTGTTTTTAAAACTTTTGATTAATAAGTACGATTCTCTTGTGCCCTAGAAGTTTACGATGATAAATAATTAATTAAAAAAAAAACTACGTTACCGGTTTATTATCTCTTGGTAAAGTTTGTGCTAATGAACCGTTTATAGCCACACAAGAGGAAGGGTTCGGGATTGATTTTCATAATATAATATTTATTGTTAATATAAAGCCTATAATAATAATAATTAACAAAACAATATATGTATATATATTGTTTACCTAGTCCAGCCACAAGTTCTATTACAAAGGAAATTAAAAAGTTATGTAATATTATTAAAATGTTTACCTACAGCTACAGATATTACAGTCTTAGCAAAAAATTATAAAAGAATCTATTCGAAATGGCCACCTTTAGTTTTTATACAAGCCCTTAAGCTGTTTGGCCTCGAATGTAAGGATTTACGCACTGTTTCCAAGGGAAATTTTACCACTGCTTGCTCAAAAGATTTTTTTAAGTATCTCAATGTCGCTAAAGTATCGTTTAAAGCAGACCATCTACATCAAAACTGACCCTAATTTGAATTCTAAAGGGTTGGGGTCTGGGCTAGATGAGGGCCAGTCTTCAGCTGTTATGAAGGGTTTCAAGCCAGACTTGGGTACTTCGTGCCTTGTGACCAGGTGCAGAATCCTGCTGGAAAGTCCACGGTATATTTTTAAAAAGTGTATTGCTGAGAGGTTTCATAATATCATCCAAGACAAGTATCTTGATACACTATGGCTGAAGTTTTCACTAATTTTTCACAAAATAGCTTCTTTAGAACTGTGAGCGTACAAGTTATCATTTTGCTTATTGAAGTTATATTCAATCGTGAAAATTTTGTTCATCGGTAAAGAGTACATGTCTGTATTTTTCACCTGCGTATCGCGACAGAGGGGGTTTTGATCGATCTACTCTCTTTAATTTTGAAGACTGATTTAGGGCATGTCTATAGAACGTAGTTTATATTATAGCACTGAGCTTCAGGTCTTGTTTTTTAATACGCGACAGAGTCCCATCCGGAATCTTCATTTCTCGCGATAAGATATTTTGCTTCATAATGGGGTTTCGAGGAATTCTGACTATAACAACATTAAAAGCCTTTGTAGTTAGCTTTAACAGCACGCGGCCGCCCTAATCTTTTCTGAGCTTTGACAGAAGAAGTGTTGTTGTATCTGTCGATAGTACGATATACGAACATACGGCTGATACCAAGCTTTTGAAGTCTGTAATATGACCGACTGCTCCTTACCCACTTTATGCAACGCGATCACTGCAATCCTATTTTTTTTAACAACACATTCCATAATATAATTTGATAATGAACATGAAACAATATGTGAAATGGCGTCAAATCGAAAGAGTTTTAAAAATAATATTCGTGATTCAAATTCAAAATAATTAAAACAAGAATAGTTTATATGTAACAGTATTTATAGCCAGACTCAGTTATAATTTTGTATCTAATGTTATTGGTATAAATGAAAGTAGATTTCCTTTTACTTTCTCACTTACACCTAAAAAAGGAAAATATACAAGTAGTAAATTAGATTTAGTAATTTCTAATTAAATAAATTATAAATAATATTATAACGCATATAAAAGCAAGTCCCGAAGTAAAATTGGATGGTAATATTCAGCATTGTTGATTGTAAATTGCGTTTAAAAATACTTCATAATATATTTTCATTTCATCAAAAATTCGTTGAAAAAGAACTTTTATTCATACCCATTGATAATATAAAAGCAATATAAAAAGTTCTAAAGGTTGCCAGTGTGAAAAATTACAACTGTTCCAATTGTCGGCAATTTAGGCTTTTCCGTTCAATCGTAATCCATTTCATTATCTGTGGCCTTCGATCGCTGACATCAAAGTAACAAAAGATGAGTGAAAGATCTCGCTATTACCCAAATTGATTACATGTTGGTGTTGCCATACACATTCATGGTAAATTATAGTCTTTTATTACAATACTTTATATATTTAAGGATATTTGGGACCTAGAAATCAAATACTTTAATTAATATATAAATTTTATTGCATAGATGTCGACTCGATTATTCTTTAGATAGTATAGAAATATCATAGCATAGTATTGTCTTTGGTTAACATAGCTTTTACACATTGAAAGAAAACAATTTTTTAACCGGATTAAAGCTATTTGTATTATTATAAACTTATAATTATTTACATAATTTTAAATTTATATTTTTCCGACGTTTCGCGTGCGTGGTCACGGTGACTGAAGGCAGAATATGTTGAATGTCAAAAGTATCACAGCTGTAGAGAAAGTTGTGTTATCTGTATTTATTTCTCCGGAGTTGGTATCGACTAAAAGGTGACGGGTTTTTGCAGAAATGACTCACGGTGTCCTCTATTTTCGCGAATTGTTTGTCTTGGGGTTTTAATTTGGATATTATTGGATCCCAGGTGTTTGATAATTTTAGGCCGTCTCCTCTATTTATAATTATAAATTTATAATAATACAAATAGCTTTAAGCCGGTTAAAATTTCTTTCAATATCATAGCAA
The DNA here is from genome assembly GCF_905147105.1 of Pieris brassicae. NCBI lineage: Eukaryota > Metazoa > Arthropoda > Insecta > Lepidoptera > Pieridae > Pieris > Pieris brassicae. The sequence goes on from NC_059669.1 coordinate 6,949,389, forward strand.
TTTCTATTCTTATGACTATATGCATATGCTACCTTTTTATCAAATTAGAGCAATAACAGTGGGTTACGACATATTAAAAATACTTTTTATTTTTAATAAAAAAATTGAAATGCTTAAAAGTAAAAAAAATTAGTGGAAGGTCCACGAAAATTGAATTATTTTTCTAGTAAATAGTTTCCCCGTTTTAATATATTTTCTGATCTTTATCCTATTATAATGTATAATGTATAATTCTGCTCAGTTTGGTTTTGGCCTTGTTAATGAATGGTTGAGAGGCAACGGCCTTACGCTTAATGTTGATTAAACAAAATTTATGCCCTTCTCTATTAAAAACGTTCCGTCTCACATTCATGATTATTTTTCTATCACAGCCCATACTAGCTCTTCAAATCAACTCTGCCATTGCAAAAGCATTTCCATTGCCTATAGTGTTAAGTATTTGGGTGTAGTTATCGATAGTAACTTGAGTTTTAATTCTCACGTGGATCTTCTCTCATGCAGAACTCGTAAACTCATTTACATCTTTAAAACTTTAAGACTTATAGCAGACAATAGAATTGTTAAAGTAGTATATCAGGCTTTATGTCAGTCAATTTTAAGCTATTGTATCACTGTCTGGCTATTTCTGTTGTTTCTTGTCTGACTACTTTCAAAACCAATCTACTAAAACTTGAAAGAGCCCAACGAGCAGTGTTAAAAGTAAGTCATTCCTTACCGTTTCTTTTTCCCACTAAAGAGCTTTATGCCCTAGCCGATGTGTTAACAATTCGTCAATTATTTATTCTCAACACAGTTTTAAAACAACATTATAAAACTAGTTACGACCCCGAATTAAATATAAACAAGCGGATTAAACATAAAGTTTGCTGTCGTATTACACGATGGACAACTTCTTTCTCGCAAAGATTCTTTGGTTTCCTAGGCTGTTACCTGTATAATAAATTAAATGAAAAAATTAACATTTACCCACTATCGAAATATGAATGTAAAAAAATGGTTACTAATTGGCTGAAGACGTTGAGTTATGATGAAACAGAAGATTTAATAACTGTTACTCTGTAACACACCCACTCGCCCACACATACACAAACACGCACGCGCACACACACACACGCGCGCACACACAGACACAATGTGTTTGTGTCTGTGTGTGTGTGCGCACCAAATTTATTTTTACGAATCCGTTTCCATTTTTTTCCTTAAGCACTTGCTTATTTTCTTCTATTGTATCTTATGACAATGACCTGATTGTACGTGTTCCGGTCCGGTGGTGGAGAGGCTGGCTATCTGTCACTCAGGTCTCCTGTTACAGAGACCAGTCTCTCACATACACTTCCAAATGTTATCATCTTAGTTTAATCATAATAACCTTCTATGTATGTATATGTGAGAGAAGAAATAAAGATTATTATTATTATTATATTCTACGCAAATAATGTTCCTTACTATTTAGTTCTGTGACGTTACTCTATTTAAAACAGCGACTAAATAATCCAATACAAATAGAATAACGATTTTCCAATTAAGCGTTTGTAATGAAAACAATTTTCAGCGGTGGCCATTACGCGGTGTATCTCAATTATTTTGCCCTTCATGCGGAATGCTTGCCAAATCTACTTTCAGGACACACTTTGCCGAGCTTTGTTCGTATTGTGTTTAATTTCCATACTAAAATATCCATAAACATATTTTCAATTATGTAAAATTTCATAATTTTTCGTTCACAGAATAAATACAAAATTATTAATTCCATTTAAAAAGTCTTTTAGTCACCTCGTTTTCATTTTGCTTTTATTTAACAATTTTTTTTCGAATTTAGGCGATAAAAGATTTATAATTAAGAGTTTGTTTGAGATTTGATGTTAAAAAAATACATATTATTTTAATCAAATTTGTTGTAAGGTTCAGTCTTCTCGACATTTTATTTATTTAGGAAATAAAGAACTATATTATTTACACAGGTTTAATTATCAAATAGTCAGGTTTTACATTTTCATTTAAGGGCTAAGCTGGAAACCAAGTTTATATAACGTATTTATAATCATCATTGCTTAAATATTTTATGCACGAAAGTATTATTCATCTTTATTCCTGAATCGACGTTCATGATTATCATAATTTCAGTGATTAAAGTCATAGGTTTCTCTTTCAGCATTACCAGTCCCAGTTCAGTAATTTAGTAGATTACTCTTCGTAGCAGTCTCTCGACCGTAGCGTTACAATGCCGGAGCTACGACTGGACTGTTAGGTACACTAACACATTCCTACAAATAAAAAAATCCTAATGCGTTTTCTTTTGTCACGTAAAAATGATATAAATCTCACACTAAGTGTTTTATATTCACAATATCGTCAATATTCTGTTCAATATAATCCAAGTTGATGTCCCAATAAAACCATTACCGAAACAATATTTCCGCCAGAACATAACCCCAAATTGTGCCAACCGAAAGTCAATGACATTTCTCACGAAAATAGCCAATTTCCAGTCAGCTTCTGGCACTAAACTAACAATTCTCAATATCCAGTCATACAGGCCTTTCGAACGGTCTAACTAATACGGGGTTCGCACGTACGCCGCAACACGTACAGACAACAAAACATTGTTATCTAATATGCATTTTATTGTCGTGCGGTAGGCGCGATGCCGCGTGGCGTGTACGGGTAGCGAATAGGTTCCGAATTTGGCTCTTTTTGAGTTGCTTTTAACTTGTAGGCAATACGAATGAGCTTTTGATACTGCCACAATTGTTACATATGAAGCAGCCCGAGCATAGTTCGCCTCTTTTTGCTATGGATGCAACAATGTTCTGGCCACTGGTCAGATCTATGAATCTATATATATTATTTATTTATCTTACAAACAATACCTTAACAAACATCGTTATATAAACCAATTAACTTGTAAATATTTCTGCTGCATATAATATTTGTCCTGTGAAGTTGTCCCGACACATTGTTGCGACGTACGTGGTAAAACTGAAACAAACTTGAGCAATTTTGATAACTATTGTTAATGCAAGTAATTTTGTATTCAGAATTGCAGCGATTCAAAGATTCCCGACAGAGCACGAGAGTAGCACATGTCACCAATGACCGTGTCATTTTATGAAAATGTAAGGGCACTTTATAATATTATCAATATGGGAAGTAACGAAACTGCTTAGCTTCGTATTTTGTATTTAAATTACTAACGAAACGAGTAAATTCTATTAAGCCGTGTATTTCATTGTAAATATCACTTTGTTCTAGAAATGATAAATATATTTTTATTGCTTAATACAACTTATAAATATTTATTTCCTACACACAAATATACAGTATTTACAATTTTCTTAACCTACTAATAATTATAACTAAAAAATTGATAAAAAGAAAATTAAATCAAATTTAAAAAGTTTGGTCCATGTGGTGAGCCTTTAATTCAGGCAGCAATTCCTCGCTGTATATCAACGATACTTATTCGTTGAGCGAGGAAGGCACCAGCTCTTTGGTAACCGGTACTATATACCAGGCGCCACCTTTAATCTTTATTAAGCACCTGTGCACTTGAACCCCATGGCCCAAGAGACTCTACTCCAAAGGGAACATAAGCAAAGTTGGACTCTTATGTTTATTATTTTTCACCTGATCTGCGGCCGGTGCCCACACAAGTAGCATCCCATACCAAAGCCACCCTCCAGGGACAGTGATACCCCATCCAGCTGCTTGCCATCTTCTAGATCGACATTTGGCTCCAAAATGGCTAGAACTGTGACAGAGGCGTATGAGTCGTTGATGTCGTTAAGCGTACACGACCCGAAAAACGACCTGCACTCTTTTGGCAATGGAGGCCATGTTCCAAGGGTACTTACTACAACGCCAGACACTTATGGGGAGTACGTATGGGCACTCCTAAGCGAAGGCTGAGTCAATTCAAAGTGATTCAGGGTCCAAAAGGGTTAGTTTGACGAAGGATAAGCATTAAGCCAATGAACGGATTCCCTAGACATGCACCCTAGCACCCACATGAGACAAACGCTGGAAGAGCTACACTTTTATCTTGCGTAGGATTGTCCAAATCCACCAAAGCGATATCGCAGAGAAGTACTAAGTTGAGTTGGGAAGAAAAGACAGTGCAGTGTTTTGAAATAAACGGTGCTGAGTAATATCCAGAAGACGGTGAGAAAGATCTTTTAATGTTGATATTGATGAATTAATGCGTTTTTCAAAAGCTTCTTTGAAAATCTCAGGAATTATTTTTATTATCGTGTCGTCGATGTCCTAATTTTCATAAATGTCATATTTGACATTTATCAAAATTTAAAGTTGGTCTAATTTCTTAAATTAAAATCTATTATTTAGATTTATATTACATTAGATAGATCTAAAATACAACATCTGCGTTACCTTCCAGATCAACATTATTAAGATATGAAGATATTATTCTCCTTTGTTCTTACTTCTGGATCTTAGTTTAAAAATATCACCTGGAACACCTCGTTTGTCATGTCTGAGTGATTTCTACTAAAAACTTCTATTAGTTGTTATACCATTGTTAGGGCATATATTTCAGCAATTTTCAATTTATTTAAACGTTAAATTTAAGCATATTTTAGCGTTTTTTGATACGAGAAAAATCGGGTCAATTTCCAACTAAGCTATTTCAAATGGTGCCATTCAATCTGGCTTTCTGACTCGGTAACCTCAAAAGGGTTGTTTTAATGCGCTAAGTCAAACGTGGCGATAACGTGTATGCGTTCTCAAGTGGTGGATTGAAAGCCATGCTAGCTACCGGCTAACTGATTGTGAATTCGTGTAAAAGTAGGTATGCTGGTATAAATCTATAAAGGATTTTATATCCGGGTCAATTGACTTGTTTAGTTTATATTTAACTAGGTTGGTTTGGTTTGTTTATAGCCCTCTAAAACTACATGTTTTCTGGGATGGTATGAAATGTATATTAAATTTTTTTTCAATCTATAATATATATAATTATATGACATATTTATTATGGAATAATAATAAATAGTATGGAAGAACTAACAAATACACTCGATAAATGCAAGGTTTATCCGTAATCTGCGCACAAATAATTTACATTCCTTTTTATATAAAAGGTAACTAAAAATATAAGACGGTAACAAGAAAGAACAAAACAAAAGAAATGATCTATAAATGATATAGGTTATACAAGAAACAAGTTGAATTCGAAATTACTAAAGGCTCAAAGACGATTGAAGCTGAATGCTTGAAGACAGATTTGTTGCGACAAATAGACGGAATTTAAAATGCAATTACTGTACGTACTCAAGTAGATTTTAATATATACTGTCTTCGATCTCTTGGGATTTTATTTATAAAATTAAAACGTACATGTTTACCGAGGTGACTGGATAAAAAGTTTACAATATATTTTTAATATCTATACCTTAAAACAGACCTATTTTATTTAACATAAGCTGTGTTAAGACATGAATGAGGAGGTTATGAAATCGACGTGTTAAGTTTTATGGTGTCAAATAATTCATCTTAGCAGCAGTTCTTTAGAATAAGGCTGCCATTACGGTTGTATCAGTCATCCCAAAAGCAGCTTTATGGGATAATCATTCCATTGAAATAAAATTCACCTATTTGCTAATTTATTTTATTTATGTAACAAAAAAATGTATCTACTTTTAGTCAATTTGCGAAATATTTTTTAAAAGGGGAAATTATGTTGTCAGTCCAGTCCAAGTAAGTCTTAAGCATTATTTATTTTTCAGATCGTGTCCCTTACTGGTTAAAAGTAATGTGGTGCGTGGGGTAAACACAAATATTACATCCCTCATCCACGGTGGCGGGGTATACGCGCCATGCTGTGTACGCGGGCGGCGCAAGCACCTACCATGCGCGCTCGCCCGCCGTACCGCTCAATGCGAGTAAGTACTATTACTATCTTATTCATACCTACTATTGAATTAAGACATATGAAGCTTATAGGTAACGGCAAGTCTTATATTCTTCTTAAAAGAATCATAAATACCAGTAGTAAGTACTACAAAACTTGATTTCTATAGAAGGAGGATTACACGGTAAGACGGACGTTCATATAATTTTTTTATTAAAAATGTAGAAAAACAATACTTTACAACCTAAAATTACTATTACACAATTATCGATTTTATAATTAACAGAAGTTGTAAACAAATATAAATAGCTATATTATTTGCCGATAATGCTGTTATGGGACTAATTAACTCGTCCATTAATTAACAAATAACTTGTTATAGCAATAATCATAATAGACAATTGACCGTTCGAAGCTTTGTTCTAATGTATTGGCTAATGTTGTGTAGCGATAGCAAATATGTTCATTTTATATTTATAACTCAAATATAAAGAGTCAAGATTTTTGTCGCTTAACTAATTTTTAAATTATTAGTGTTTATTAAAAAGACATATCCACAACGACAACGGCAGGTAGTTTTAATTTTTGAACTAATTAGTTTCAGTATTATTTTGGAGAATGTAGATTTTTAGAAGCTATCGCAGTAGTTTTATAAGAATTAAATGTATTTAATTAGTCACTATGCAGGAAGGACTTCATAAGGTGACTTATGATTATGTTGACGGTACATATTGTAGACTAATCTGTCAGTTCACACGTCACTTCTATGAAAGTGAATGACCCATATAGCGTTTGATTTGAAATGCCATAAATAGAATATTAATGTTTCATCCACCGTTGATTTATTGTTTTGCGCGAAGGCGATGTTTGCTCGCTGAATCAATTTCTGTGGTTTTGTTGTACGAATGACTATCAGTTATTTCATCTCGTGTGCTTATGTGTGAGTCGTTAGGTATATAAAAATTATTATGTGTAATAAGGATTACATTAAGATTATGTTATTGTATTTAATATTAGTACACGACCTCCGAGGGAGTCAAGGCCTCCTCCAGATTCTTCCATTTGTTTGAAGTTGCATCCGGATATTTAAAGGAAACATACATTTCATTCTATTAACTTAGAATTAATCAAATTCAATTACAAATATTGACAGAGAAGTTAATCTAATTATATTCTTTAAAAAATGCGTAGGTAGTAGGTAAGGCGTACCTACGTTGAGGTGCACAAATAATTCTAAATCCTCAAAGATTCTAATTTTTACTTCGATATTGGTACCAATAGAGTTCTATTGGTCGCCATTAATCTAACCGAGACCTACAGAGACTCTAGTATGCAATATTACATTCCCTTAACACTATTGCACACTTGAACAGACGTTAAATTGTACGGAATATTCCGAATTCTCTGAATAATCGTTCATGGCATACGATATTTATTGTTGCGTTTTGGGTGTAATTACAGATCTAAGATAGCGTTAGTTTTGGTCAATTGCTATGGTTGTTTTTGATATATACAAAAGTTACCAACCCATCTTGCCCGTTGGAAACGGTACAACAAATATTCATTATAATCAAAGATGTCTATATCACTTAAAATAATGTTACTACTCAACCCAGTTTTAAAGATTAACATTAAATGTATTTATTTATATTATACATACATGAATAACGCAATTCTACTCACTTAGGTAAACTAAGATAAGGTTCTATGTGAATTGAAATTAATTGAAATTTAGTAAATAACTTTTTCATACAAACTCGTTTAACTCGTACTTTTATCTGTGTGTTTGGCATGGTAATCACGTGAAAGTACGAATACGCTAGTTTTCAATAGACTATTATGAAATTAGTTTGTAGAAAAGTAATTTTAATCAAGTTTATTAGTTTTTGATCCCGTTTAGCATGTATTTGCATATTCCGAAGTTTTCCTAACCCAATATAAAGTTATTACACTATACAGTAATTAATTTTCCTATACTAGGGAATATGTCAGGTGTATCTTTGGAAGGTAATATTATAATGCGGGTTCTATACTAGCCTTATTGTTACGAGTCGTTTATCTAAAGTGACGGCTGGTAAATGCCGATAATGTTTTTTTTAAGGCATTGTACATGTGAACGCAAAATTATTGTTGTGCTAGGAAGCATTACCAGAATCTTTAGTTATACTCTATCTACCTTAACGACTAATGCACTATTAATGAACAAGAATAATCTTTGGTATTTCAGTCCCGATTAGGATTTTTTATAGAGTCTGATTTTAATCATTTAAGTAAATTTCAAGGTACGTTAAATTTTATTAATTTTATTCAACCACGGATTATATAGTATATATTATATAGGAAACGCTTTCTAACGTGTGCGGCAAAACAATCTAGATATATCTATTAATCAGTTAAACTAAATATAGACAATTTAGTTTTTACTCGTTGGCGAAAAAATATAGAATACCAATAGTAATTTATGGAATCTTCGAGAATTCAATAATATTTATGTTTTACTTAAACAACCCCTGTTTATTCTTTCAGCTGAAATCAACATCATCTTGATTTCCTTGCTTACTTTGCTGGAAATGGAATTCAACTGTAAAGTGTTGGTACAGAGTTCAATATTGGTTGATGTCTCGTTCTTCTCGAATCGAAAATATTCAAATAATATTATTCTTGTCTTTTCTTGCAAGGCACGTTTCGATTCGTTATTGTTTCAATAGAAATTGGACTTTAATACAATAGTGTTAAGTGCAAATTGTTTGCTTTGGAATACACAGTTTATTGACCTATTGTTGAGATGATAGATTGAGTTGTAATACTTTTAGGTACCAATTTGTATGTTTATAAGCAATGAAAAGCTGGAGGGACGTAACTTCAATAGCGGAATCCATCCAAATACGTAAGGCTTATTTATAAAAAGATGTGGAATCCCACGATACAGTGGCTAAAATTGGTGCTAAACCTCTCAATTCATATTAATATTCGATAACAGTCAAAACATAGGGACATAATCGTGTTATCGAAATAAAATATTATTTTACCTTAATACAGTATTTAAACTTTTTCATTCTCTTTTTTGTTTACACTATGATGAAAAAGATTATAGTTTGTCTCATTTCTCAGTAGAAGATTCGAACTCCGCCAAAAAAAATTTACTGTGCGCATTTAACACTCACACGTCAGGAAACCGGTATACCTTAGACTCGACGTCGACGGCGTAAGGCAGGCATACATGGCTGATCACCTACTTGCCTATTGGAAAAAAACAAATCATCACGAAATAAATTCAGAAATCTAAGGCTACAACCAGAGGCTTTAGCCCCTCTGGTGTTTTTTAAGAGCAATATTTAAAATTATACTTGAGACATTTATGTCTCATAAGAAAGAGTATGTGTTATTTTCACTCTATAACTTTGTCTCAGGGCCTTGACCCTATTGCAAAGGATTTTTTGGGAAGCTTATTATACATGGAAAAACGTTCCCTTCATTAAGTCAAGTATAGTGTCAATTTTGTGGTTGTAGAATTAATTCGACCTCATTGGTCTTCAATGTTTAGAATTGACGCAAACTCCTTGTATACTTACTTCTTTCTGGTTCTCCTTCTTGCGGTATAAAAAAAGAGAATGAACGAGGAATGATTTGTATTTTTGGACCACTTTTGAACCGATTTCAAAAATTATTTCATAATTAGGGTGCGACAATATTCTTCTGTCAGAATTATTTTGCAGTGAGCCTGTATTTATTTAAAAAAAACAGTATTTTTGATTCTTATTTTTCCCGTAAAAAGTAACTCGTTAAAGGTATGAGAAAATAGTCAGATATTCTTTCTTTCACCTTATTTACTCCATATATTTAGAAATCTAAAGGTTTATAAATTGTTCGACATTTACAGTCGAGAAGTCACAAATCTTCGCTACAAATCAGGTAACCTTAAATAAAATTATTATGAAGGCGTTTCAAGTATTTAAATTCACTCGCAATATTTCCCTCAATAGGGTTAACACGTCCAAAAGGTCGTTAGTCCCGTGCACCGGGCCGGAATAATTGAATTACACACGGCTATACCGCCGGTGTGACGGTTATGTAACGATGCAAGCCAATACCGCCCTTATGTGTAAAAAGTGAAAATAATACTTTCCCATTAACTTATCTCTACAGTCAGCAACGTGAGTTCCATTTATAGTCGCTTCGATTAAGTTGTGATTGGTGTAGTATTTTTTAGTACTCTTAGGTTTATATTTTTCCGTTACGCGCCATTTTTTTCTTGTCCCTACCATGGTTTACCATTTTATTATTTATAAGAATATTATAAGATTTAAATTCCTACCACTGTATTGAATTGAAAGTAATGTTAAATGCAAGCCAAGTTTAAATATTATAAATTGAAAGCTTTAATACGATTGGAAAGTTTATTTGCGGAAAAGGAGTGATGTAGCAATACTCAAATGTTGCATAATGAATTACCTTGCAACATTAGGTGTTGGAAACTGTCTAGATTGAGATCAAACTTAGTTCTGTCTAAAAGCGCCCGTAATTAATATTAGCTAAGTAATTGTGGGGTAAACTGACTAATTAACTATGTTGCAATTACGATAAGTTATTAGTTTAACTGTAGTGCACCCTAATTATGGCTATCATTACAATCAGAAAAGGGCAGATAGAAGAAGTAAAACTCACTATAAGTAAAAATCTGAAAAGGAAATTTGTATTCATCTCTTTATTATAATATGAATAAAAAATTAACGCCGCCATGAACGCATACCATACAAACAGGTTTTATTTCCTTTTCAGAACAAAGTTGATATTAAAGTTACATTAAAAATAGAATTTATAAATTTCTAAATGAGAAAAGCCTATGAATAATACAATATCTACAACTTATTGACATATATGGACATTTTATTGAGGATCGCTTTAAGATATATACACACTGTACACTATCGCAATCGAGTTCTCAATAGTTACTGTTAATACATTATTAACATCTGTGTATCGACCCTAAAATGAAGAAAAAAATACATAAATTGAATAAAATTTTAAATAATAATGAAACAATTTACCTTACAACTAGTTATAGACTTATGTTGTCTTTCTATTGTCTTATACACTTTATAAATATTATATTTAAATTCAAGCATAAAATGTACCAAGAATTTCAACACGAACACAGTCATCGTTCTAACACCCTTGCAGCGTTGCAAATGATATATGTCTGCACGGTAACATACATAATATTATGCTAAGTGACACTGATATCAACTAGACATGAACGTTTCTATATTTAAATTATTTTCAAATGTCTTATAGTTTGTCGAAGGAAGAGCGGTTAAAGAAATTAAAGACTGGGCATAGTGGTTCAGCAGACGCATCTTCACCACGTGCATGTCGAGGTTTTCTTACAACACATTATTTAGTACCGCCTATCAATGAGTATGTATTACTTTCATAAACATTCATTGTCCATTATGTTTGTATATGTCAATCAGTTTGTATTTGTATTTTTCATTACCTTTTTTTAAATGCGGGGTTGTATTGTGGATATACATATCTTGTAGATTCAACACCTTTATTATTTTTTTAAATATTCCAATGTTTTGCTATTCGGGAGACAAATACAACAAATCAAAAACTATGAAAATCTCTCCAACAATTCTCGAGTTATATGTGTTCGAACAACCCGACTTTGTTTTGTGTATTAATATATAAAAGTGTAGTACACTAACCCATAAAGTTTGTAGTAATATATAGAACATGTACAATAATGTTATTAGAATTATTGTATTTTAATTTTTCAAACCACATTTCATATTTCCAATGGAGAATGCATATTTCAATGCTTTAATGTGGATGAAAATTTTATTCAAAATTTTCTACAACTTCTGAATTGTCAATTGTATAGTGACCATTGGATTGGAAAATGTATTTGCTCGAAGAGTTATATAAGTAAATATTGTTATAAAGTAATACCTATATTACCGTATATTTTTTTTAGAAAATTAAAATGTCTTGTTGTAAAGTATATTTGAACTATAATCGTTTTGGTACAGCCATTACAGTCAGTTTTTAGTTTTTTACTTTTATTAATTGTAATTACTTTGCGCCTAACTAATAAATATGAGCAATTATTTCTTTTGAACGATACTTATAATGATCACTCAATGTCTAGGTTGTCTAGCTAAATAAAGTTTGAGCTTAGAACTTCTAAATGAAGTTGGAACAGAGAAAAAGTACGGACGTTACTTAAATATTAAAAATAAGAAGATCTTTTGAAGAAATAAAATACTAAAAAGCGGTTTCAATATTTGTTTTATAAATTTTATACGTGATGTGATAACTGACAAACTTAACTTGAGATAACTGAAATCACCCTTACTTCTAACAAGGATTTTTAAGTGTTCTTAGACATGTGAGTTGTATGTACCTTTTGACTAAGGTAACAGCAAAATTGGTATCTATAATCTTAGTTCTCCTTCATTATTTTATGAGGCAAAAGGTTGTCTGTTCACTATTTCTAACATTTCCAGAGTCTATACATAAAGCAAGATCATTTTATTATAACATTGAATTCCTTCTTAGATACAATTTATTGATTGCCTAGATTTTACGGTAATTTAAAATTTGTAGTAGTCTTGATCATACTGGTTACAATAAGCCTACGCACTTTTTGTGTACGACTTCGACACGACGACGAATCTCTCTGCTTTGAATAAACCTTAATAGCAATTTTAGATTTAATTAAAATATCTTTAAAAGCTACAAAGATTGAGCGTTTAATTTTAAATAGATTAGACATGATTGATGGGCTGAAACACGTGCTTGTGATGCGTCGCTGAGCCTAACATTTAGATTCTAGACAGTTTTTTTGCTATAAAATTTTCTTACTTTTGAAAGAAAAAAATATAGAAAAACAATCGTTCTTTGTACTTGTATAGTCCAATACTATTCCATTTTTAAAACTTAACATAATCGGATTCTGTATTCGTAATGTTTTTGAAAAGGATATTGGAAATAGGGATAGGGAGGTTTACATCATGCTAGATTACATATATGCTAGTTCGTTTATATGCTGCCCGCCTTTTAAACCCAATCTCTAATCTGTAATAGTTTTAAGGGAATTTTTATCAAGGTTAGGCACGTCTAGCCGAAAACATAAAATAAAAATTAACCGGATATTCTAAAAACAAATTGTGCTTAAGCATCCCACTAACTTTAGCCATAATGGGCCCATTTCTGAAGTCGGGCCAGGCAACTTATTGTTATGATAATAAAACCTCTATAAATCTACGTTTATCGGTTGTACCGCCCCTTAATATCAGATACGTTCCCTATTCACTGATATATTGACTTTTTTTAATTTGTATCTAAGGACAAAATAAGGTATTATGTATCCAAATTTCCCAATGAGCTTTATTTTTGGCAAAAATTACAACAGAAAAAAAGGGGCGCACTGTTTTCTATAGCATGCTGACATCTCTTCGGTGATTATTTTTGTTAATAATTAAGTAGTCAATCCTTACGTCTTGACACACGCCGTTGACTGTTGGTTCTAAGACATGCCGGTGTCCCCATGACGTTTTCCTTCATGTTAATCGCGCAGATAAAATAAGAAGTCCATTAGTGTACAGCTATAATTTGAATGCACGAATGAGGTATTTTTTTGTTTAGTTAAAATAGTAAACCTCTTTTTACTAGCGAGGGACCACAGTTATATAAGTATCAAAAACATTCGTACAGATAAATAATTTTCAATTCATTTATTTTGATGCGTTTCAGCTAAATGCTAAAAACTTGTTTCTTTGTATAGGGTTTGAGTCCTGGATCTTAGTACTAAACTGAAAAACAACAATAGTAAAAATCATAACTGGGTCATTATACCGGGCTATTAATTTTAGTTTTTAATTTGAAGATTGAAGTCAGTGGAACAGTTTGCCGAGCAAACACTCATTAGGTGTGACATAGTGTGGAAGAATGGAAGCTTACATTCAGCAATACAATGGATGCAATTTAAATTACGACATTCTTTCCAGCGAAGATAGAAGCGCTGCTCGTCAGAAAGAAAGTAATAACAAAGCGCGCGTCGTTTATTAATTTTATAAAAATGTTAATTTACATAAACAAATCATTTAAAATTGTTTTTTAATAACTTTAAACAATATTTATCAATGTACGTAACTTCACCTTGGAATATAATAAGTTTGTAAAAGCGCCATCTAGAAGTGAACAAAATGGTGAAAGACGAGTTATTATCTACGCATGCGTGTTATCGTTCGAGGCCAGGGCCGTTGGCTCGGCCAATCAAGAAACGTTTTACGTCATGCAGCGACTTTGGTCTGTTGCTGTCAAACGTGTAATGCTTGTCAGAATGTGTTTAGTTTCGTGATTCCCGTGTTTATTTTTGAATTTTGTGACAGAGTGCTAAAATTGTAAGTATTTTATTACAATTTACGTATTAAACGCTTTTACAACTTTCTGTGTTATAGTTTTTGACACGAATAATTATTATTACGTATTAGAATAGCTGTTGCTAACCGTAGAATTTACATGGATCGATGTGATGTTTCGTAACAATTTGATAAGATATTTTCATTTTATTAATATGAATAATAGTAAATAAAGGTATAACATTGATATATGAGAGTTTAATATTATATTATTTCATAGAATATTCGTTTTCAATTCAACTTTCTTAGAAACTTAAAATTTAAGCATTTCCGTATCATCCGATATGGTCTAGTGGCTAGGATACCTGGCTCTCACCCAGGAGGCTCGGGTTCGATTCCCGGTATCGGAATAACCTTTTTTTATTTTTTTCAGATTCAGAATGAACCTCAAAGCTGCATTAGCCATTTGTATGGTGTTTGTGGGATGTTGTTCCAATGTTGTGTTTTTGGAATTTGTCGTTAAGGAAGACTCAGGCGCGGGAAATCTGGCAACATTCCTGCAATTCTTATTTATAGCTTGTATAGGTTTCTGTACCGTTGGAAAATTTGGTACAGCTAAAAGAAATATACCATTTAAACAATACTTGCTATTAGTAGGATTCTTCTGGACAAGCAGTGTTGCCAACAATTATGCGTTTGATTTTAACATATCTATGCCACTACATATGATATTCCGAGCCGGTTCCCTCATGGCAAATATGGCTATGGGCGTCTGGATCTTGAAGAAGCGCTACCCAGTATTAAAATACTTAGCTATTTTCATGATATCCGCTGGTATTGCCATATGCACAATACAATCGAGCGGGGATGTAAAAGCACCTAGAGAAACACATGAAGACGCTGCCGAAGAGGAGAAACTAAAATTCATAGATTGGCTCTGGTGGTGTTTGGGAATAGGAATTTTGACTTTCGCTCTATTCGTATCAGCGAGAATGGGTATCTTCCAAGAATCACTGTATTCTAAATTCGGCAAACATCCGTGGGAGGCGTTATACTACACGCATTTACTGCCTTTGGTATTTTGGCTACCGACAGCTACTAATTTGTCAAACCATGTAAGCATAGCATTAGATACACCAGTTGTGGATTTCCTTGGATTCACACTACCACGCCAAGTCCTGTGGCTAATTTTGTATGTGTTAACACAAGGTCTGTGTATCAGCGCCGTGTATGTATTGACAACAGAATGTGCATCGCTAGTTGTGACTTTGACAGTTACACTACGAAAGTTCGTATCACTTATATTTTCTATTCTATATTTCAAAAATCCCTTCACATTGGGTCATTGGACAGGTACTTTACTAGTCTTTATTGGGACTATGATATTCACAGAGTTATTACAAAAATCAATCGCTTTGTTTATACCTAAGGGGAAAAAGAAAGTGCAGTAAATTAAAAAAAAAATCTTTAATGCAATAGTTAATTTTATATTTTATAAGTGGTTTATATAAAGGAAATCTGTTGTATACTTAAGTGGTAAGGCATAAAAACTGCTGTATCATTTATTACGTGATAGGTAGATATTATAGTAAACGATGACTATGTGTAATAATCCTAAGTTCAAACAAACATATTATATAAGAGTTTTCAATGATATTTATATTTAAAATTTAGAATAGTAATATTTAAAATAGTTAAAATATTTATTTTATCAACAGTCACTTGTATTAGGTATATTTGAATAACATTTTCTATTGTATTAAAATATCTGTATTTATTTTATTATAAGGTAGTAAAATAAATAGCTATAATTTACTAAGGATAATAATAATGTAATAATTATTAGATAAAAGACAATTAATTCACCTTGAGCGTTAAATGCGAGATAAAATGTGACGAGTAACGAATAATAAATAATTTATAATGTAATAATTACAAGCATTTTTTAATATCATATTTATTGTTTAGACTTGTGGATAAATTGTAAATGGTATAAACTGGTTAATGTCGTCGTAGTTACTGTTTATTTCGATATTTCTTCCGACGTTTATAAAACATGATATCTGGAAAGGCTTCCAGATATAATGTCGTATGAGAGAAACAATTGTACTGATGAAATGAAAGATTTAAATCTATTGGCCTAAATATTGTGGTGAGCCTGCTTTATGTATTTATTTATTTAATATGATTTTTATGTCAGGTTTTTTAATTGTTTACCAACCGTTTTGTTAACGTTAGAAATAGTAATCCTGTTAACTTTTTTTTTCAGTAATTTGATACTTGTTTTAATAAGACAATCGACAAATCTGCACAATTCCATTTATATCAGTCAGTAATAATTAAAATGAACAATAAACTTTTTACAAATACTTGAAGTTTGTTTTATGGTCGTTTAAAATGTATGTGTTACAGTTTTCATGACTACTTTGCTAACCTTGATCCCAGCCAAAAATCAAAAACGCATCTAATTGCAATCTATCTCTAGCCTTTTGTCTGCTGAAATTAGATTTAAATGGACATTTTTAATATTAAATTGGTCTCCACCAAGAGTGTTTCAAGAAACAACTACTTACCAAACTTCTTTCTTATCTTTCAGGGGTGTGCAATTAGTTGATAAATAACTAATTAGCCTAAATTTCGAAATATAAGCGTGTTTCATCAATTTATAAGGGCATTACTGAAAAACATCGGAGTGAAGACTAAACTTAAACCAGCTGTCTGATGAAAAAAATATCATTTTGTAATCAGTAATAAAGTTCTTTAAACATTGAAACTTAAATGGATTAAGTTATATAACACTTAAAAATAGAGGTCTCCAAAATTTCCTTTGAAAAGTACGTACATAAGTACATACTAATATAGCAATTTACAAAAGAAGTAACAAGATTATGGTCGATATAACATGGCGCCAGATGTGAAATAATAAAAAGAATTTTTCCACACCCTGAACCCTCTAAATCGACTCGTGTTAAGGCCAGTAGAACAAAGGACGGCTCGAGAGTTTTACAGGGTTGCAAAAATAAAGGAAACAAATATTGAATGAAGATATGATATAAATGAAGCTTATTATTTACTAAGCCATATTTTCCAAACTGATTGTCATGTCCTAATCTTGGTACACTTTATAAAAAACTAACGTAACCAAAAAACAAACATAGGCGGAACGTTTTAATTATAATTTATACGTTTTGTCTTTGAAAACTGTATAACAAACATAGGGTAGGTCCTAACTTGATTAGTTAGATAAGTTTTTTCCTGATTAAATATTTCTATAAATTAGCCGTGATACTCATATTTGTGACCGTCGCCTAGTCAGGTCTAAACTTCAGGTTAAAAATAACTATTAGTTTATACTAATCACATGTACAATGTTGATTTATGGATTATTGTATTTTACTTAAAAGTGCCAATTCATTGTCATTAACTAGAATCTTGTTCTCTTTTGAAGGAAATTCATTTGCATACAGTAAATAGTCTAACTCCATAAAATGCAAAATGTATGCTGTCTAAATTGCGACAACCCTACTCGTAGGGGTGGCTACAAAGAAGTTTCGCTTGTTCGTTAGGAGTAGTGGGTCATTAGTTATGTACCTAGTACCGACGTCGAGTTACGAATAATATATCTTTTGTGTCTGATTTTTGACTCCATTTTGTCTATTTACTTTGCCTTTGCAAGCGAAGTTTTTTAGCGTAATTAGTAGGTGCTTAGTAGTACTTTGATTTTTGTTAATCAAAATAGATTTAATTTTATGTTCCTGTCTTACTCCTAAGCAACTGACATATTCGTTTTGTTAGTCGTCGTCGTTAACCAAAACTAGAATATTGAGAGTATTAATTAGTTGTTGGAGGTATATTCATGAATAATTTGTATTAGTAAATATGCATATCGATAAAATATTAATATACCAAAAATGTCTTGCATTTAAAAACGATTGCTTATGCTGTACCATACTTAAAAAGAGCATAACAATGGAATTCATAAGATATTTTTACTACTAATTAATTCTCTTCCGGATATAGATTTTTATTAGTAAAAAACTTAAGTATGAAACACACGAAAAACAAAGATTTGTAGGTAGGTGTTGTAAAAATAAAAACATTTATTAATTTTGTCAAGCGCAACTAAAACCAAATAAAAAGCAATTAAAACTTGAATCGCAAAATTGACACAGTTTTTAAATCAGGCCGTTTTGATGACGTGCTTCAGATAAGATTGTGTTAAAGCCGATAATGTTCTGATACCATACATTAAATCACAATCACTTTGCACAATTATTTATCTAGTTGCATCTAAGTTGTTTTAGAATAATGATAAACTAAGAATAATGACTGCCGACAAGGAGCTCTCAATGATCAGACAATGTTTTTTTTTGACATGGTACATACGTGTCGTTATTGTTCAAGTAATTGAACTTTATTAAAGATAATATGTTATCTCATGGCGGAGCTTCTCTTTTAAGAAAATGTAAATATAAATTAATCTTACTTTATATGTTCAATATAACTTAAAAGTAACATCAAACTGTTAACAAATAGTAAACATAACAAACAAAAGTGAATAGAATAAAGAAGTTATAAGAATTGTGTCTATAACATATAAAAAAGACATACTTATAATGCCTTTACACATCTTAGAATTGCCATTTATATAACTACAATCTCAACACCGGGGAAACAATAATGGATGTCGAGAACGAGGTGAAAACGAGGTTTTTGGCAACATTCGTCAAGAATGTCTGCGCTGCTAGCGGAGTTGCCTTATATACGACAAATAACTAACTCAACCTGATACACTAAAATTAACCTTACTTACCTAGAGATAGTGACGGAGCAGCAGCGGGTTTAAATTTGCAATAATCTATGGACCAACTTGTTGAAATTCCGTCGCCGTCCGGTGTACGTAGTTTCCAATTTAATGTACTAAACCGGGCCCAAATATAAGCTCTCATACAGTTGAAATTAAGAAGATTTTCCCTCGTTTTTCAGTAAAGGGGCCGGAGAAATAAATTGGTAGTTTGTGTAGAAGGAAGAAATTTCGCCAGCTAAGCTTTTGCTCGAGTGCCCACTAATTTTGTCCAATCGTGGTTCCCAGATAACGTGTGAGACACATTTTTAGCCTCTTGTAATTCTTTCTGGGCCTTTTATTTTTTCAACCGAATAGACTCTAGAATATTTACGGCGTGGTTGCGCTTTGTCGCTGTTCCGACATAATTTATGGACTTTTGACCATGTACAGTTGCTTTAGACTTAAATAAAATGAAATCCGTTTGGAGGAAATTAAAATGCACATCTGTTATATGGTTTAAAATTTGCAATAACTGTTTTTCTTTTTTGTAATAAATATTTTTATTATTAATTTTTTTTTTGATAACTGATTGTTTTAATAACTATAAACAATTTATCAAAATTAAATTATTATCGGCGGTTTGCTTGATCTCGGAATTACCAAACTGACAAAATTAAATATGTAAAATCCTACAATATTTTGAAGCTGTCAATTAATAACAATTACTTTTCAGACGGTGAACCAATCAAGCTGCCGGAAAATCTAGAAAGCTTGCCGCGAGCGGAACATTTTGCCGCTCAAAGACATCGCTGGAACACCAATGAGGTAGGATTGAATTTCATATAAGAGTACTATATTAAGCTCTTTTTTATCTTATATCCATACAAGATATAAGTTCTCTAGACTTCTTAATAATTCAATATTATACACCATATTCAGTAGAATCTCGATAACTGGAATCTCCTTAAGTCGAAATCCTCAGTATTCCGCGTATTTAGGGGCCTGAACACCTAAATAAAAAAGTATCTTGAATTATTTAGACTTTGTAACTATTGATACTCTATAACTTGAATTTCAAAAAGGAGACACCGTATGTCGCAGTTAGTAAAATATAATGACGTCTTACTTGAAATTCCCCAAAATAATAGCAATAAAATCCAAAATGAATGTTCGGGTTCGGGGCTTCGAATATATCGTTTTCATCTTGTACACGTGCAAAGAATGAATACATTAATAAAAAAATATAAACTACAAAACTTAACTTGAATTAATATTTAAATTTGACTCTACAAATTAAAAAATACACTTATAAATCGCGCCTCTGTAACTTGAAATTTCAACAGTGATATCATATGTATCTCGAAGTTGTTGTTATATCGAAAACTCATTAACTAAGTTTTTACAATCAAGTTCTCGAGACCGTTAATTTTTAACATAAAAATTAAATGCAACCAATTCAAATGACCACTCATATACTGTTTTATACTCTTATATATAAATACATACATTATACACACCTTTATTCAAATTCGATTTCTGACCCTCAACTATAAAAATAAATGATTCTTATAAAGATTTATATATACGCTATGACATGTTTAACAGATAATTTTAGTATTGTCAGAAGGCGTAATTATGGAAGGGTGAGACGTATACAAAGTTTTAACAACGGATCGTTAGGTTTAGGAGTAGCTTCCCCAATTAAAGCATAATGAATATTGTATGTGTATGTATTGTATGGTGTATATAATTACTCAACTAGATACTATGGAACTTTTTAACGATACATTATTGTGGTAGAGTAGCGTAAAAAATAGTTTGTTACATTGTTATAACGATCAAAATATATTTATGAAAATTTATGTAGGGAATATATTGTGAATTTAAGCATAAATTAATAAGGTAAACCTTAGAAAATATGTTGCCTTCCTAAATTGTATTGTAACATACACTAATTGTAGTGTAATTACATTTTGGTATTTTTTAATTTATAGATCAATTATTAGTTTCTTTATAAATTTATTTAGATACAAAAACTTAAATAAATTTAGACTTAACATTAAGCGAAACAAAGAAATGAAGTATGGAAAATAATTCTGCTGTTAAAAAGTAATATCGAAGAGAATTCAAAACTGAACGTCCCACACCAAATCTAAAGTAGTGCAATTGACATTTCTACTCGTAAATCACGGCTATTTCACTCGCGAGTGTCATCTGAATTATTAATGTCCGTAGTGCCCGCGGGACTGGCGCGTGATGACACCTTGCTCTTGGACCTATCTCAGAAGAATTGGGGAGTGTTAGAAAAAGGACATTTATGTCATTTTTTAACATAATCGTAATAAGTGTTACTTTTCGTGTTAGGATTTATATATTTGTATCTGTCTGGATACTATTATTTCCTAATAAAGTATATCCATTTAAAAAGGTTTCAGAATTCCTAGTTACTCTTTTGTTAGCACATTTTAAATTCGGAACCGATTAAAATTGTCTCTTGGCGGGACACCCTTTTAAAGTATCACCTACATTTTAGTGTTGTTTGTGTAATCATTACATTCTATAGTCAATACTATCCCCATTCATTACGCCTTATTATTTAGAAATGAACATTGGTCACTTTTGATTAAATCACCGTGCAAGTGCAAGAAAGTACCGGATCGGTATCGATTAATTACTAGGTTGCATGACAAACTGTTCAAAATTTAATTAAAAGTGAAGTCGGTAATCGGTGAAGTCGATCTTATCATCTCATAGTGCTATCGAAATTGATTACAATATTCAAAAGAATTTTGTATTGTAATGATTTTAGTTTAACTCAAATAAATCCTGGAGAACAATTAAGATATTAAGCGCCTATATTAAGCAGACGCCTGTTAACCCCCAGTAAGATGACCCTACTCTGTTCCTAATGCTCCAAATCCCCACGTATTGTCGTTGCAGTATAATTACCCTAATGCATGTATGTAGTTAATTGGGAAGAGACTTGTTTAAGTTGAAATATTACGAACCATATCCCTTTTTTGCGTACTTAATTACTATTATCCAGCGGAGCTATATAGTGGAATATAGAATATTATTGAATCAAAATAATTAAATGTGACAGTTATAATTGTTAATATTTTAGTAATCTATTGCATAAAAGGATAGCTATTAGCATGTAACGACAAAACAGCTGGTCAAGGTTTTATGTGCTGAGATAATGTTCTCTGAGTACGTTCGCTTCGGCAGTACATAAACTAAAATTGGAACAATACAGAGAGAATATTATCTGTAAGGTTAATTAAAAATGATGCGACTACTGCGATGTAAACATTAGATGTTGTCAGAGTGATGCTGTCACACCTGTAATGTATATTAACACGCATCCTCATTGCCTGTTTAGTGAGGTTCAGCTAATCAGCAGGTTAAGTAGGGTAAAGCATTGCCGTGCCGAGATATGACTATATGAGGGGACATCGTTTTGCATAATACATGAAATAGCTAATTTATACCGCTATGCCACATTTGATAGCCCGGTTGGCTATTTCGACTGTGGAATTTTGGCCTTTTTGGCTGCAAATGAAGAATTTCGCCGGATTAAGATATGTCTGTAATTTGTTAGTTATGATGTAGTGTTTTGTATTTGGGTCATTTTAGATTTTGAAGCTCTTTTCAAGTGATTATAATTCCAAATATAACTTTTATGTTAATTTACTAGTTTATTGGAAATAAGTCGTATTTATTATATTATCATTTTTTAGCTTAAATCTAATATCAAACTGTTACGTTGACTTTCTACGTACTTTCTGTGACAATCTCTCAATAACTACTAAAACATGGAAGTAAAGCACTTAAAACATGAAAAAATTTAATAAATACACGTTGCATGTAGTTTAAAACGAATTTATATGCGATATTGGAATGTGTTATCCAAGACATAACTTCTTTAATGTTTCGTAGACCAGAATTTATTTTTATAATAATAAATTAACAAAGCTCTTATTCGGTCTCATAAATGGTTTGTAGGTTTCATAAAATGTATCCCAGAAATCGATGCGATCTTTGTACAGATCTTTACCCATTTCTTCGTCTAGATCAATGAGGAGGTAATTTCTACTATCTTTGCTTATTGGAAGCCATAGTACTGGTAACATTTCACTTTTGTCGGGTGTTGGATTCCTGAAAATCAAATAAAAATATCGATTTTTATAATCTTTTTAAATATTTGGTTCCAGAAATGTAATTGAAAGAACACAATTACAAAAGCACAGTTCAGGAACTAGAATTTGAATTCATTTAAACCTTTGATAAAGGACATAACCGCGAATTAATACATTATACCGATAACTTGGCATTTCGAGTGTCTATTGCTAACCATAACCACTGTGAAGTTCATTCACGTTTATATCTCATAGAAATTTGTAGTACTAGTAGAAATAAAAATTTACCCGTATTTAGCAAAATTCGTCCACATAGTCGTCATCCTTTCCATTATAATTCTATCTGGAGCAGATAGAGGAGGTATTGAGTTGGTTTCAAAAAGGTACGCCAATTCATCCCCATGAATAGATCTTCCAACAGATATATTCAATAGTTTCTTATATAAGTTTGACGAGCTCGTGTACGCAAATATATAGTAATAGACCTAGAAGTTTAAAGTTTAAAATTATTAATAATTATAATAGTACGACTTTTATTTTAAATAGATAAACAAAAAAATCTAGATTTCAATTTATTTTAAGTTTAATCTTATAAAAATATTATTTTAAATAATCTTGTATATAGTCAATGGCCGAAATATGTTTTAACTACTTAAGTATTGCTCTATGAATTAACAAAAATGGGTACCTTTTCGGCGCCATTTTGTATAAATTTATCCATATCTCTATATGCAGGATAATTGAATGTGATGTCCGAAGTAAAGTTAACTATTTTCCATTTCAGATCTTCGTTAACTTCTTTATCACCAATATAAAAATGACGTACTGATGAGACTGCCTCTTTTCCTTTCTCGTTATTGAAATCAAACTCGTATTCCAGCATATTATAAAAAACATCATTCTCCTCAAAATATTGTATTGGTTTCTGAAGTTTCATATTATATTCCTCAGTTGTGTGTCCTAAAATGATTTTTTTATTCTTTACGCTTGGCTTAGTAATAAAAGGATCTTTGTTGATTAAACCATCATAAGTTTCAAATCTTTTTTCAATGCATGGTCTGAATTCTATTGACAGATTTTTTGCAGCAACAACAACGTCTTGTGTTGAGCGACTTTTCAAAAAACTTAGGGCCTCCTTTAAATCATTTGTTTCAAGGCCCAAATGCTTAGAAATTATCAGTGGAACACTATTATTTACGTTCCACAAAACATCAGCCGCGTGAGCAGTGCCACTCTGTAGAATAGCTTGATCTATATATTTCTCGGCTTTGGTGTACAATAACAAATCCGTTATCATCGATCCAGCACTATGGCCAAACACAGTGATTTTATTAGTATCACCACCAAATGCGTGTATGTTCTCTTTTACCCACATTAAGGCTTTAATAACATCATTTATTCCTTGATTTCCTGGAACTTCTGGTGAATCTAAACAAAAGAAACCGTATGGCCCAAGACGATAGCTTATAGTCACTAAGATGACATCGTGTTTCATGAAATACCTTGGTCCATGGAAGTGTGTGGCTTGAAATGTACCAGTAAATCCAAGCGCAAATCTTCCGCCATGAATAAAAACCATCACAGCTTTTGATACTTTAGTGTATGGAACAAATACGTTTAAATGAAGGCAGTTTAGTGTTCCTACATATTGCAGTGATAGCATATCTACTTGTGGGCATATTATCTTGTTATTATTTGCTTGGAACACTCCCTTTAATTTCGGAAAGGGTATAGATTCCTAAAATGATTCAAATTTGTATTGATATTATTTTACCACCTGCCTAAAAGTATACAATATAGTATATTGGATATAATACTTTAACAATAGAAGGTGGCGACACAATTGTCTATATAATGCTTTCATCCATCCCAGAATTAAAGCAGGATGTGACTAAATAGAAATATTTGCCAGTTGGATCTTGTAAAGAAACCAAAAGATATATATATTCTTGTATAGAATACTTACACCAAAAGGATTATCTTTGCTAACCGTTGCGTATGGTATACCCATATACTTGACATAATTTCCATCACTAGCTCTGTAACCACGTATCCAACCTTGTTTGGTGATCACGAGGGTGTCCAGGTATACATCGCACACAAACACACAAATACATATTAGCACCGCTAATGCAAATAAATGTACAGCGTTAATATAAAAATCTTTGCTGAACATGGCATTCTATTTTCAAATTATAAAAAAGTAATACTAAACTTAATAAAAGTGAACAAATCGTGTGTGACAAAAGTATTAAAATAATTTAATTACCGTAAAACGTTTAAAGTATGTCAAAGTAGTAATTTATAAATACTTGTCTACTGTCTGTAACCAATATTGTCATAAAAACCCAAGGAAAAATTTCATTAGTGAAAGTTAGGTATAAAATATAGCTTTGTAGTGAAAGGCTATTTTACACTAAAGTAGTGAAAAAATATACGTACTGAGAATGAAGGTATCAAGCCTTGGAGGTCTTATTGTGATTTGAAATTAATTTCTTTTACTTGCAGATATTTGTAAGTTACATATATAACCATTCGAATTATTCAAAATAATTTTTGCTTCATTAATTCGATTTTGACAGTATATATCATTAAAAAATGTCTTGAGAAATGACTACCCACCGTACCGTAGCCGTACTATCCCACTCTAGGGAATGGAAACACATTTATCGGTCTTTCATTATCAATATTACTAATTAGTTAGGGATAGACGTCCTTTAGTCCTTTCAATGCTAACAATTAAATTGTAAATTACAATCGGAATGAGACTCGTATTAAAAGGTTCCCTAGACTGATGATGCAGTCTGCTATTTTTATCTTCATTGTTACTGAAGTTTTAATACAAAATTTGCGTAAAGGTATCCTGAGCAAAAAATAAAATTACCAAGTAAATAAAGCGTCATATTAAAGCAGAACGAGCTTAATAACGTTACACAGCAAACACATTATTGTTAATGAATGGTCTAGCTAAGATGGCCGCTTTCCCGACGCCACTCAAATGATTTTGTTTACAAAGCTCATTTTTGTCACGAGTTAATGCATGAAATTGAGAAAATATTGTAAATTATACAATAAAAAACATTGTACTCTATATAATAATAATTATTGTTATTATTTATTTCTCCCATACAAGATTTGCAACAAACAATACGATTACAGTGAAGTAGGTTTGGGAGACTGGTTTCCAAGGTAGGCAAGATATGGATAACCAGGCTTCCATTCCACTGCAAAGTCATACTAAGTGGTAACAAAAAGTGCATACATACATGTAACCAAAATAATTTAAAGTTTTAAACAAAAAAATAAAACAGTCAACTATATTACTAGTTAAAAGTTAGTAGAAATAAAGTTGTATATGAGGATGTGTGTGAGTGTGAGTTAGTGTGTGTGGGTTTGTATCAGGCACACGCCTGAGAACATGACATGTGAAAATTATTTTAATACATCTAGCATATTTTCCGTTTGGTCATAGTTATAAGTAAAAAATCAATATGAGTCGATTAACTTGCATAGAATTAAATATATTCGTAGAAGATAGGAAATTGCCGATTGCCATATCCCTTATAGATGTGGTGACATCTGAAATCTACAACTACAATCAATAGACCAGTCTTCCAGTGCCGAATATACATACGACATCTTGACGAACTTGCCTGTTGACTAGTCGAGAATCCTCCCTTCAGTTTTGGACTAAGAGTAGAAGTTCCTTCCTCCACTGAGAGCACGGCTAATATTAGCATTATCTCGATTCCATGCAAAGACGCGGGAGTCTCTATGCGCGATGGTACAGTAATTCTTAAGCTTTCAGCTTTTTATAAATATACGAAAAGTAATGAAAATTACTTACAATTCATTGAATTCTTACAAAAAGCAAAAAAGGTTCTTTCAAAGGTAAATTGTAAAGTAAAAGTTATAAGCTGGCTTGTGATGTGTTTTACAGATCACTGAGTTTACTCTCATCATTACCTTTTATAAAGTTAAGAGTAACTTTATAAAAGGTATAATACGGAATAATTTATGCAAACTTATATCATTATAATATACTTACATACATTTTACATTAAGAAACGTGTGAATCTAATCGTCAAAAGTGATTTAGTCGTGTAAATATTTAGTAATGTCGGGAAAATATTACTACACCTTGCCTAGCACCTAAAGCTAAAGAAGTTATTTAATAAGATTACTTGGAATACTAAATTTTATTTAGAAATATAATAATAATCATTTTCCATATCCAATCGTGTTAAAAAACCTAATAAAATAACTATAATATATACATTTTTGTATAAAGACTAATTAGTTTGGTACCCCATTAGCTAGAAGTCGTATCAAAATGTACGTAAAATTCAAAGTTGTCTAAATTGTACCATGTACAACGCCCTAAAATTAGCTAAGCAATTAGTAGTAAATCAGTACAGTCAGCGCAATTAGTCGGTGCGTAATGTACGCCTCTGTACTATTAGTTTAGAATACAAAATTAAGGGTAAGCCGGCTTTGTAGGGTTACCAGATTCAAAAATTTCGTTCGTAAAAAAAATCATCAAAAATTGTAGCATTTGCTTCATAGATGAATATTGGTTAAGAGATTTAGGTTTAGCCTACGATATATTTTTGCAACTAGTAACCCTAACACGTGACATATTGCGTGCGGCGAATCAATTAATTGTATTTCAGCGCGCCAAAACAAATCCGCCATGTTTTGTGATATTAATGGCGTACGTCACGGTAACCGGTGGCGGATGGATTGATGTGCGATGTCACCGGTTCTAACTAGTTTATACTATCTTAGTTTGTGCCAAGGGGTTTTAATTTATGTCATAGATAATTGTAGTAAATTTTTCTAGGCTAACTCTGCACAAGCAATCTAAAATAAGCCATGAATGATACAAACTTGCCCTTTTTGTGCCCTAAATTCAAGTGATAATATTACTGATATTGATGAAAGTTAACATTCAATTCTGTAAATTATTTTATAGAATTACAATACGCGTCTGCGTAACTGTCTAGTTACTACCATATTTTTGGAGCGTGACAAAGTTTTGTAAGAAAACAAGATTAAGACTAAAGTTGCCTTTATCTTTATTTGGCCTTAATTTAATTATAAGTCGAAACAAAAGTATTTATTAAGATATTCGTATAAAGATACCTTTCATTTTTATGACTGTTAATATTAGACAAATTTCCATAAGCACCAGTTTCTACTTTTGATTGATAGTCTCGAAATCTCTATTAGTGTAACCTACAAACCCTTGCGTGCCATTTACATACAAAATTTAGAGTTATTTAATGTTACTTTACGAAGCTTTTCATTTACGTTTTTCTGACAGAACGTTACTTACATTGCTTTTTGTTTTTGTGTGTTTTATTTTTTTGCGATAAATGTATGCCCTTCATAATTTGTAAAACAAAAACTTAAATGATTCGTGTATACTTAAGGCCTCATGCTATATTTTTTACGGTATTTTATTGGTTTGAATGATGCACACTAAAATAATACTATTATATTAGTCAGAATAAAACAGCAATCTGTATATACCATATGACATAGTGAAAATTTAGCGTGTAAAGTTATTTTTTTAAATACTATACAAACATATCATTACATCTTCAAACATGTCACAGTTTGCAAAAAGTTCAGAATCACCAAAGACACGTAAACAAAGTCGCACATTTCTTAGCCCTAAAAGGGGTCTAAATTTATCAAACGATATTCAGAAATGGCTTCATCACAAGAGTGGCCAGTCTAAAATTAAATGGCCCTGAAGACACCCAAAGCCTTAAAGAAACGAAAGACATACAGCTTTTTTATTCTATATGCCTCATTAGACGCGCTGCCTCCAAAAAGACCTTGTCAAAGAAAAAGCTAAACTTTTCGATAATCGACTCTATTTTTTCTCGAGTATAGTCGAATTTTCAATAAAGTACACGGAGTTGGACGGAATGAGGACACAATTTTGTTTAGGTTAAGTGTTTTTGTTAGGCATTTTGTTTGCGAAAATGTAGCCCTTAGAATTGTATGAAGGATTCTTGTATGTCAGGGTTATTGTGTGGATAAATATTACATATTTGAAATCTGTTGCTTCTCTAAAAGTTAGTAGAATTTAAAAAAAAAATATCTATGTCTCCAAATAAATGATCGAGAGGATTAAAAAATATTAACATTAAAAGAAACTTTTCAACATGTCATACAGTTGTTAACCTTATTTAGACATGGGTAAATATGCTTTGGGTGAAAATTGCTCGTTTCATTATTCACGCAAACATACGTTGGTTAAAGAATTTGGGCGTAATGGCTACTACTCTGTTTATATAGTTAGGTCTTTATAAAGTGTTTAGAGACACAGAGCACAGTGATATATAATTATTCAGGGCGTCAATATCAATAGACGCATGTAAATAAACGGACTTACAATTGTTATTAGGTATCAATAACTAGTATGAAGACTCTCGGAACTATAAACATTAGATTAGAACGAACGTTACGTTTAGTTTTTCTTATAATGAGAGGTCCTGGGATCGATTCAGATGTTAAACATAACAGCTTTAATAATAAATTAAAACAATTATTATACTTTTCTTAGTAGTTATCTTTCATGGTTATTATTATTAGTATTTATGTCGGCTTCTAATGTGTGTTCCTTAATATTGTATTTTCAACCTGTCTACCGATCTTCTGTCATTATGCGTTTGTTTATATGTATTATTTTTCTGTGAGACTTTTTGAGAATAAATCAAATACTCTAATTATATATTTTAATTCACCTTTTTGTTTCTATTAAAGTGATGTATCGGTTTGTTTCTTCTTAATAAATCAACAAACAAAAAATAAGATTTGTCCGTAACTGTAAAAAAAAATGCATTCAAATGCAACTGATTTCAGTTTTAGACTAGGTAGTCTACTCACTTGGCATACCTATGCCAAGTGAGTAGTAGTGATAAGTGAATTACAATTACCAAAAGTAAAAATTATACAAGATAACCCTACGTTTCAGCGAAATAAACTCGATATATTTTCAAGTACTTTTAAAAACATTATGTCTAAGTACACTATATTTTCCGAAGACGGCACAATAGGCGGCCGAAGAAAAATATTTGGCATATATCCCCCTGAATGAGATTCAACGACTTGCATCTGTGATTCTCAGGTATATTCCGAGATAGGGAAATGTATAAAGGCTTGAGAGACACCTTAAGGATAACAACAAAATATTTCCTAAAGTTTTCACAACACCACATGGGTGTAGCTTCAGATAGTTTTTTTGATCATTTTAATTTCATAGACAGAGAAATGAGTTAATTGTTAGATGTGCATAGCATAGACGGAAAGTCCACGCCTCGGGATTGAATCGACTTTATGGATGGGAGGGGAGTCATACGGTCAAGCCACTAACTAAGCCAAGTTGCCTCTTTGATTCTCATATATATTCCGAGCTACGGAAGTGTTTAAAGGACTAAGAACTACAAGCTAAGAAAAAAATATTTCTAATGTTTTCACAATAAACTATTTCAATAAAATAAAAACGCTTAATGTTTTGTATTACACTAATTGTTATAATATTACACTATAGTTTTCTGACAGGGTTAGGTGTGCTAATTGTTAGTAAACGTAATTTTTAGTAGATCAGTAAATGGTAATATGTTTTTTTTATTTATCTACATTTTTTTCATTCATTTTATATACGGTATTGTATGCGTAGTAAATGTTAACTTTAGAAACTCTTTTAGATAGTATTAAATAAATTTTGTTTGATTTGATTATAGCCGTAGATTCAAACCGCTTATATTTTTCCCGAGTATTTAAAAAACTTATTACGACAAGTTCTTTGTTTAAATACAATAATCTATAATATATTAACAATATTATTATAGATGCCAAATGGGGTCACATTTTACGAAAAGATGGCTGGCATAAAATTAGTAGTAATTACTTAATTAAAAAATAGAACATGGCTCACTATAAACATGTACGACTGTATATATTGTGGTATTATGACAACTGTAACTAAATTTTACACAAAGCACACATAAAATGCAGTGCAAGGGCAGATTGTTATTAAATAGTTTTGAAAGAAAATGTTGAATAAAGTTTTGTCTACCTTGCATTTAAAGAAATACTTAAAAAAAATCTGGAATACAAATGAAAGCCTTAAGAAGTTTTTACGTTTATCACAGAGAATTATTGCTGCCGAGAAAATCGGAAAATTTTACTTCTACCTCAAGTTATTTTATGAATAGCAAGTGTTTGAGATAAGTCTAAGCGACAGATGTTTTTATATGGGAAAAATCAAGGCCTAAGTGCAAAAAGGGAAATTCGTAAAGGAATCAGCGCTTCCTTCGAGGAACAGTACCACGAGTTAAGACCGTAATACGTATGCGTCAACGTTTAAAGATTGTCCATAGATTTTTATAAAATATATGCATAAACAATATTTTACGTTCGCAG
Source organism: Pieris brassicae (assembly GCF_905147105.1). NCBI lineage: Eukaryota > Metazoa > Arthropoda > Insecta > Lepidoptera > Pieridae > Pieris > Pieris brassicae. The sequence goes on from NC_059669.1 coordinate 6,980,994, forward strand.
AGGTAACGTGTTTAAAATTCAAACCTGTTCATTACATTTAATATGAACTCTATCATCTTAAAACCGGTAAAAGGAGCAATATTAAAGTAAAATTCGATAAACATTTGTTATTAGCCCAATAGGATGCAAAAGCGTTCTCAGGAATAATTCAATGTTGTCGCAAATTCCCTAGGTGGGTATATAGTGGGTACTCCCTAAAAGACCTTGAAGAAAATTGGCTCTAGCAAGACCCCTCTAACAACAGACTCCCTCTGCGGGTAACTATAGTTTTCGGGTATTGGATGGTAAATGGATTTCATAATTCAATCTTCATATAATGCATTATTAATGATAGCGAGCATTGGAAATTTCATACATAACATTTGCAATTTGCACTACACGGGTTTATGGATTGACTTTTCTTTATAGCATATTTACGGCTTGGTTTGGATTTATTGAATTATATTATCACTCAAGTATATATAAACTACTGTCATGACTGATGTGCGTTAATATCTCGGCACCAATGTTTTTTGTGGGCTAACACTTCGTATGCTAAATTGTGTTTACGGTAAGATGTTTTACGTATTGTATTTTGACATACGGGAGTCATTAACCTACTTTCCTTTAAAATAAAAATTATGGAAGAAGTCTTAGTCCAATATAACAGATGAAGTGCCACTAGATTATTATCAGTATATATTAAGCAATTAATATTATCAGAATACAATAAACATAATACAATTTGAAACAACAGCGAATACAGTCACGACAATGTTTTTAACGTCATACACGCCACTGATGCAATTTATTAAAGGGATCGCCGTAAATAACTCTTAAATAATTTTAAAAATTTCTTTATACATGTCAAAAAGGAATGTCATATATACTTACTGTATGCATATACGTAGGTGCTTGCTTACATTGGCACAATAACGTGTCCAGGAGCGACGCTTTTTTTTGCGGGTAGTGCTAAAAACCGTGTTCGTATGCTGGGTTTCACTTTTAACCAAATATTGAACAAGTTCGATCAAAATAAAGATCTTAATTTTTTAAATATCATGTATTATCATATACAAGAATGAAACTATATCGTATTTCCGAAATTATTGATAGTTTCACTACTGACAAATAACTAATATGGACAGAAATAGTTTGGTACCCTCACAGTGTAAAAATTATAATTTAAATGTGAACTCATCCTTCAAACGAAGGTTTCAGAGTCAATTACATTTTTAGCACGAAATGTTAAACGTTACCACGGAAAGATAAAGGTAATAACTTAAAGATAAAGGAAACGGAAATAAGAAAACACGAAAACTAAGCGCAAACTTGCCCGTACTTACCACAACCGTTATAATAGACGTTAATTATGTAACAAGGAAATTATATAGACTTAAAAATTAACGAGCCGTTGAGCGTTAGAATTAAATTTTATATGTGCATTAGGGAATTACATTTTTATCAGTGTGTTGTCTGTTGTAACATACAACAGTATATAGTAGTTGTAGTTATTACATACAACAGTATTTAGTAGTTGTAGTTGTATGTAATTTTTTTTATAATTAAGACGCTTAAACTTTTGGTGTTAGCCCCAAACTTTTGACAATTGTTTTCCTGAATATTTTTCTCTATAGGTGCCTATAATATTCAGTGGCAGTTGCGTATATAGAAAGCAAAGTCTATTGGTTTAACAATCAGCAGTTTCTTAACATTGATTTAAAAGTGCGGTTTTACAGACTAGGAAATTTATAGTAGGGGAGCCCACGTTGCTAAATGAGTATTAACTCGAGCGTCGTAGAGACCTATTGAGTTGTGAAGCTTTGATAATTAGAAGAAAATAATGTTTAATAGCTTTTCATCGTTGGGGGGAGCGGCTATAGATTTTCAAAAATGTAAAAAATAAACTGTGCCGTGGCTCGAGCGCGTGAGATATTCAGATATTGATAGCATTCACGTCCTACGTATTTTTATTCATGTACGTATATTAATCTAATTGTTTGCATGGGGGTTGCAAGTAATCGAACGCGTCATATTTTCTAAGGAGATGTTAAGTGAACCTAAAAAAAACCTCTTATCTTATAATCTGACGATTTGGATGCGATATGTAAAAAAATCGCCATTTTGAAATACTCAAACACGTCAGATCAAGATATATATGGTTCATCTTTATGTCCTAGACGTGATGTCTCATAACCTGACGAGTATCTGGAGGGATTCGCCTAATCTGATAAATTAAAAATAAATCATTGAACTTAATTTGATTGATAAGCTCAGGAAATGCCAAAAACTGTATGTTGTTCAAGTAGAACTTGCATTATAATAATTCTAAAACATGCTATAAAACCGGTTCATTGACCGAATGAACCGGTTTACCTCGACAATATTCTCAAATATTATCTATTCTCAAGTTAATAAATAGATATAAAGTTTATTAAATTAAGATATAAACTTTATTAACTTGAGATATAAAACTGATCACCCTATATATATATATATATATACCTATGATAGCCTATTGGATTAACAAATGATAATGAACCATATACAGAAATCTGAGGCCCAGACCTAAAAAGGAGGTAGCGCTATTGATTTATTTATTTTTAATGTATTTTATGCGGCTTTATAATATATTTTTATAAATGAACATAACTTTCAAGTATCCAACTAATGTAATATTATATTAGTTGGATACAAAAGTAGGTACAAAGTAGGTACAAGTAGGTACAGGTAAGGACAATTTTGTAAGTAGCCCATGTACTCGTAGTGCCATATATCATCATAATATTTCATTCAAGCCCTGAAAAAGAAGGCATGCACTTGCGAGCCTTCTGGCAATGTAAGTGTCCATCTAGCAAAAAAAATTGTTTAATATTGTTTAAAAATTAAAAATTGGTATATAAATAATTGTTCGTCATTCATGAAGTTCTCTTTTATATTAGTTGCCTGTGTTCTTATCTCAAATCAGTTCACAGGGCTTTGTTTCGTATACTCGTAGTACCCTCCATATATAACCTAGAGATCATTCTTGACACATTTATGTAACGAATTCGTCTCCAAGCGTTTGTTACGCAGTTCAGAGTTCCGACTATACGATTTCAGATGACATACAATAAACGCACATAGAATTCCGCTCAATTAGTTCAGTATGTAGGCCATCAGATTAAAGTGCTTTGGACACGAAATGTATGGGCTTAGTTAATGTCCCGTATACAGGCGAAGTCCAGGTCTTGAGGCATAGTGGGACAAAGTTTAAGTAATTGATTATCACTAAAGTAAATCTTATGTCTTCGGAGTCACGATTAATTCATCACAAGCAATAAAACATATAAACATAACAATAAACAATAACAATAAACAACACATTATCCGATCGACAATCTTTGAGACGCGTACAGTAATAAAGTTTATTTTAGTCATGGGAATTGTGAATACTTCTCAGGTAAATGGAGTGATTGGAGTAATGATTCGCATTCAATGTTTTCAATACATATTCTGATTATCTGTCACTTTTTATAGAGAAGAAATCGTTTGAATGGTATAGAGAAGATATTGCATATGAGTTTGCAACACTGACTTTAAAGTTGTATTCTAATGTATGACCTCATCTAGCTAATATATCTAACATTATAAAGACTTCAGATGAATGTCATGCGGACCGCTAGTTTAACAGTATCATGTACGAGACAAGTGCGCTAGGTTATTATATAGAAATTGTTAATTGTCTACGACATACACACTGTGAAGACATGGAAGAGACCAGTTTGCGTGATAAGGCTGCCCGGGTATATTTAGTAGGGCGTATTTATATTAGTTTCCTGATTGTAACGTAGTCATGAAGTTTTAACCCTTACTATTATAAAATTAAGTCCCCCGGTCACGTTTGAATGAACCCGACATTTTTGTGGTTGTAAGTTGAGTGAAATGTAATGTTTTTTGTTCAAGAGGTTGCAGAAACCTTTCCGAAACACACGAAATCTACGCAGGCGGGCTGCGGGCAGAAGTTAGTTTAATAAAATACCTCTTCTCATATTTTTTTTTATACCATAGAAGATGGTGTTGAGCGCTGTAGAAATACCAATCTAGTAATATTAGCAATGTAATATAACTATCAAACTTAAATTATATAATATTTCAGATAGTTGCTAAAGTCCCACACAAAAGTTACTCGGTTCATTGCCCAGTGTGTCACCACCTCAAACTAATATGAAATTCGGCGACTCTCCGTTCGCAATAAAACTTTGTCTAGGCAAGGCTTTGCTTCCAAATTGGCTAAGACAACAATTTAGATTCAATTTTGATAACCATGTCGTTGTTAAAACTTACATTTGAATAGTTTAAACTTTTTGCCTTTTATTTGTGTTGTAGGTTTTATCATGTCGAGCTACGAACTCGTGGCCTTAAACAAACTAATAATTTGCCGAAAACGACTCCAACAAAACGGAAAAACAAAAGAGGGTTGAAAGCTGTAGTATTGATTGACATTAAACATATTTGATTGACATTTCATTTATGTAGTAATTATAAGATATTTTATATACACAATTCATGTTTTCTATAGTGTGCAATTTGTAGGTTTAGTTTTTTTTTTCGATTGAAACCTACGTCGAAACATTTGATGTTTTTGAAACCAGTTAAAAATATATTACATACTGTATTCTATTAGTTTGTGTTTATATTATTTATATTTTTTTGATGACACATATATAATATATTGCTACGAATATCTGAAGTGTTTACAATTAATTTTGTTATTATCACTACGTATTTTATTTATTATATCTATTATAATTACCGAAACTGATCGACAACGTATGTCTGTTGGTTGTGCTAATTTGTCCAATGGCCATATAATAAAACATATATTACGCTACGAAGGCTTACGAACACCACGTACGAGACAGTGATACCTTACATGTCAAACGATTCAGCCTTTGCCCCAAATTTCTTTAATCGTCGACAGAAGCCCATCGACACAATTTTTGCAGACATTAACAAAGCCGTTTGTCACCGCCAGTAATGTGAAGTTAATCGATCGTCAACTGACCCAAAGTTGGAACTTTATCTTGAAGGCACTAAAAAGAACGATCTATTGAAGAATTTAATGAATTCAGGGTCTAATATGTATTCGCCGACCCTACGGTCGGGTTTACATTGATTTTTATTATAAAAAACGGTTGTGTATGGGTTCCATAGAACGCTTTTCTTGTATTGCAGACCTTTCACACTTGATTTCAGCTGACTAAAGATATATAATCGTTTATAATCCTTAAGCGTTATTGAATGTTATTTTGCTATTTTACTATTGTATTTACATTTTACGTAAGAATATTTATACAACTAAAATCTTGTGATATTATTTCGCGTTCTTTAACTATTCAATCAAATAGCGTTAATACCCGAGTTAAGTAATCAAACATTAGTTAAGTTACATATTATATACATATTAGTTAACAAATTGCGCAGCCCAATTTATCGCAAACTTGACGTCAAAATGAGCCCTTTAGTTTTTCCCACACTCATTAATTGTAATCTACCCATGTTTATAATTTTTTATCGAAGTATGTCTGTTTGTAAACATTTATACAGATTTATAGAGATTTATCCATATAAAACCTACTAAAAAATATACTTGTTATATAAACTAGTAAAGAGACACGCAATGGACCGCGTAGGTAACTAATGCAGCAATCAATGTAACACGGGTGTAAATAGGCATACTCTATTGGATTAAGCCCTATTGCAATTTTATAAGGCCAAGTACTCATTGACATGCACTTCAACCAAGTGTAATTTACATTCAAGCTCAGGACCTCTACATAAATTCCAATCGCGATACTGTGATCCCGATCCCAATAATAAGTGTATGCAACGCGCATTCCAACGTTGCGACATCAGCGCTACGGATATTGAAAGAACTACGTCGAATTTGTATACGGAAACGTCAGGATTGGTATCGCTATTGGGACTTACAAAGTACGGGTGCAGGACTCAATGCACAACATATAAAATAATACTTATCTATATATAGTATAGCAGAGTGAATCTTAATGAAATTAACTAGCGCGTTCATTAATTGTATGACAAAATAGCGACTGCGTGTGTGTTTAATCTTAAATAGTATAAATACAAAAATAATAAATACATTTTCTCTTTGTTTCGGGATCATATTATTATTTATGCCAAATTCGGAATTACATTCTACTCAGTGAAAATGAATTACCGAAATTCCTTCCAATCGTTTAAATATTGTATGTTAGCTAGTAAACCGGAAATAAAACTGTGTGTACATACCCTAATAGGGCAGTTACCTCGGCCGTTCCCGATTCCAGAAACCTTTCTATCGACAGATGTACACAATGTGTTGTATAAATAAGGACACGATTTAACCTCAACAAAATATTAGAATAACTTTTTTATATTCTGATTTTATCATGTAATTTTTTATTATTCACACTGTTACTAAAAACATCAAAAATTCAAAATCATTTATTCATATAGGTAACACAATGTACACTTCGAACGTCAAAAAAGAAATATATATGAAATGCTTCTAATTTTACATTTACAGCCAGTTCTCAAATCAAGGGCGTAGAATGGAAGAGAAGAACTGGCAAAAAGCTCTCCGCCATTTTAATCGCCAAGTTTTTTGTTTTACATAATGTTCGTAAGGAGCTGCAATCATTACATCATGTTCCACATGACATCTTAAGTAATTTATAATAATAATATAAATTACAAACAAAGATTTGTCCTTACTCTATTATTACAATATGGAATAACATTATTATCTACCTTTAATATCCTTTTAATGATTTTTTAATTCAATATTAAGCTATAGTAAATATAGAACAAATGCAAAAAGGAGTCTCAGATCGCATTTGGACACTGATTTATATTAAACCAATTTCATAACTGTAAATCAAACCTGTTAAAATTGAAAACAAATAGACGTAGTTAGAATAGATTTTATGATAGTACTGTTGATTAGAAACAAATCCTGGACACCGACATGAGCGTCCACGTTTTATGACACTGTACCTGCCAGCTACTAAAATATTTAAAAAAAGATCCCAAAAGTGCTAGTTGGTCTGCATTAATAAAGCAAAATGAAATAAGAAGGTTCACATCTAAACATTTTTTAATTTGAACAGTTTCCGCCTAGTGGCTTCAGAATGCGGCTTTTATCCTTGCTGTCGTAGGTTCGATCCCTGGACGAGCACCAATGGAATTTCTACGTACACATTTAACACTTACTCTTGAAAGAAAGCATTGTAATAAAACTAGCATTTCATAAATCCAAAAAGTCGACGACGTGTGTCAGGCATAAACGACTGATTACCTACTTGCCTATTAGAAAACACAAATGATAATTTAGGTGATTCATTTCTTAAAGCTTGTCTATTTCAAATGCAGTCAAAGGCAAAAACATTATTGTCTAAACGTTGAAATACTTTTGAATTTTCACCTTGTCACCATACACTTTATAATCGTAAGTAATTATTTATTTTATAATTAAACTGAAAACTGTTCAGATGTTTCGCCTGATGTACAGGATCAGCATTCAACAATTTCTTCCGAGCGCCTAAGTATGAGTATTACATGTACAACGGATATATAATTCTATGAATAATTAACACCATATTTACATAACAAAGATTTTCACGAAAATTTATAATAAACACTACCTAGGTGTAAAAGAGTGGTGTTACTGCTAAAAGCAGCTTGTTCGAGACGGAGCTAAAAGGAGAAATAAACAAATAAACAGTAAAATAATAGCAAACACAAAAATTCAATTAAAGGCTTATAACGACTGGTTTTATTATATCTTGAATACCTAGTCAACTGAACAGCTCAGGGCATATTTTAATTATTATTGCAAAATATTGTAATTTTAGTAACAGCAATAGCTTTTTAAATAATAAAATAGTGTGTATATGTTAAGGAATTGTCAGTATTTTTAATATCAGTGCATAAAGCCCATGCTACGGAAATAAAAGCACAATAAATCAAGAACATAACGTGCTTAACAACGAACATTTAAGTATATTGCCATTATAAGCAAACAGCCGAAACTAAACACCCTTTAAACACAGCCTTAGAACAATTGCAGGGTGGCGTGTGTATGGAACAAAATATTTCGATTTAACTGATCATTACATGCAAATTTTTGGGTTATTAATAATAACATGAGAAGTATGGTAAGTGGGCAGTTGCGGGAACGCGCCTATTGCTAAATTACATGAAATCGTGTAAAGTTTTACAAAGCCATATTTAATATTTATATACTATAAATATTAAATATGAGTAATATTTTAAATAACGGGCAGTAAAGCTCGAATGTCTGATATTATTTTAGACTTCAAATAAATTTCAAATTAGTAACCTTGTAACTTGGCATACCAAGCGCTAATTTATTTTTGTGTTTGTCCTCTTTTTCTTTTCTAATTTTTAAGCAAATACGTGTTAACTACGATGGTATTTGATCGAAGGCATATAAAATGCTTTAACAGGAAAATTCCTAGTTTGAAATTAAAACATAGTAAATAAACTGATGCCGTATTTAGCGAGATACGGAGGCGTCGTAAAATATTACAAGGTAAGCGGTTAATTCGTCAATGGCCCTTATTAGCTGAAGTTCTTTTATTACACCACTAAGTGGTCCTTAAACACGTCCGATCAAAGGTTTTCGACGGATTACCCTTATCTAGGAGGCTCTATAGTTGCTCTTTTTTTAATCAATTGTCTTAGGTACAAAGCAAGTGGCTCTAATTTTTAATTTTAGGTTTTAACCGAACTTGGAGTTTTTTTTAATTAAGCACTATTCGGTATAGGATAACTAAGAGCATCCACACGGCCCAGCAGATAAAGTAAGTTCTGCCAACATAGAGACTTTATGATATCTTTTTTTATTATTTTATTTAATAAATGAGATTTTTGTTGTAAGCAGTTGACAGTTTTATAAATTACAAATATAATAGTATAATTAAAAATATATTATGGGGTAGAAGAAGTGTTTTATAAAATAAACCCATCACCGCGCCGCGCCTCTATTCACAGTTACATAGCAATATTAATTACTACACGAGTAAAATGTATTTTGATTACTAAATTTTAATCAAAAATTGTTACCTCATATAGTTAGATGGACCGAAAATATATTAAGTGCATCTATACAAAGATTTCTCTTACAGTGAAAACATTACATTTTAGTTTCACGTAGAATAAATGATTGCGGCATAGAGTAAATAAATTAGCTATGTTTATTAATTTTGACATGCGTGAAAGACAATAAATAGTTAGAAACCTGACCTGTTTTTTCAAGCGTGAGATATTTGTAATCTAAGCAAACGCTATCGAGTCGCCTAGTGTCGCCCGGCGAGTACTCAAGCACGCGCGCTCAAAGGGACGGCTTGGATTTATTTCTTTTTAAACGAACCACGTACTTCACGATTTTGTACTTTTTATGGCTGACTGCAAGTGTCAAATTAACGAATGTTTGGTGTACAGACGTGCGACATTCGACGTTGGCTATGGTTATATATGTAACATATATCTAATCCACACTAGCAACCATAGACACAATCCGGCATTTTTAAAGCCCCTTTTTTAATTTTTCACAAATATTGCCATTAGACGAGTGTAAATATTTCGAAGTCTGGCAACGACATAGCAGTTAAACGCGTATAAAAAAGGAAATATACCGTTTTAAGCAAACCCAAGAAGAGGTATAGATAATTTTACTTGAAAAAATATCTTGCTAGTAACAATAAATTTGCGAAATGGTAACGCTAAATGTGTGTACATCAAATGTGCAAGTAAGAAATACATTTGATATACTATCATCTGTTCAACACTGTTCATTCCTTGGTATCTGTTTTTTGGCAAAACTCTCCTCCAAAGTTCGCCGTTTCTGCCTGCACTTACCATTTACCTACCACTATCTCAATCTGGTATCTAGCTTTTAAATTGACTTCCTTTTTTCCTTGTTGCACCTTGGGCACAAGTTAACTTAATAATATCTAAACATCATTTTTGTAATAACAATCTACAACCTTAAAAATTTCATACTTTAGAAACTTATTTACTTATTCTAAAAATTCAATTCAAGACAATTTCAAGATATTTCGAAAAATACCGGTGTAATAATCGGGTGCTCGAACACTCTGATAGCTTTAAGAACCTTCACACATAATGGTGTTAAAACAGGGTCATCTATTACTCTTAATTATGCAAGAGTCCTCTATAAATAACGGAATTACCTTTACCTATATTATTTCTATCAAATTATATTATTTTAGGTAGCTATGTATATTTTAATTATCCCAAGATTAGTTTAGATTACAAGGACCATAAGGGCTTTGATAATGACAGCGAATGTTCTTAGTTTAGTTGTAAATTTAATTCACTGTGTGAGTTGTAAAGGTAAGACAAGACAGACAACTTACAACAAGTAACAACAAGATAAGATGGACTTGTCTATGAAACTTTGACACTTCTGAAGTCCGTGTTTTTGTGGTGGATTTCTAAGATCCTATTATCAACTTCTTGCGTTAAATAGCTCGCAGTTTATGTGATTGTGAGTTTTTTATAAGTACATTTCTGGTTCATACAAAATATTACAATGAAATTGTTTTTTTATGACTCAAAATAGGAGGCGGGTAGATATGTTTTACAAGTTTCTTGGTAACCATAAAATTGTCTTAGCAAAGTATTTGCATACTAAAAATACGTAGTAGGGACTAGAATCTAGAATTACAAGACTTTATCTACTAAGATTAAAGTCAGAGGGCGGTATCTCATTCAGGTTGATATCGTTTGTAATCATTGTAATTATAATTATGTGCATGAAATTTTCGGAAAATTATACTATAATACTATCTATGTAGGCATTCGATAAAATCAGCAGTTTTTAAACGTTTAAATAGATACCAAAGTATCTTAATGTTCAACGACAAGTAACTTTAGACTCTTGAGTAAAATCAAACGAGACTATAGACGAAATTTAATATGGAAAGTTGTTAAAACTGGATTACTTTCTTGGTGTAACTTAGCCATCAACCTTGCTCCCAGCTTCGCTCGCACCTTAGCATAAAAATGTTCACGATTTTTACATCATTTCCTCATATCGTATTTTACATTATTTTATCAACCTATTTGTGCCTTAACCTTAACCTTATGCCCCAAACAAAAAAATGAATTATTCACTTAAAAAACTTAAATGACATATCATTTAGGAAGAATACACTAGGAAATTGTTAACGAAACACAGTAAGTATTCAAAACATATAACGAAAAACCGAGATTTAAATCCTAAATAATTTTAATGATGTTTCGTATAGCCCCCTTAACAATCAAATTACCCCCGTGTGTGGCGTGGGTCCCACGTTGGGGAACATCTCTAGACACTGACCACGACAATCAGACGAGCTACAGACCTGAGAGAGAGCCTTTAATCGTACATCCTTTTTCATAGCAAAAATTTATATTTATTAATTGACATAACACATAATTGACATTAAGCGATAAGGAACTTTAATAATTATAACATGATACAATTAAGGTCATCATCGAGAATTCAGTTGTATTTTATTTCGGTATCAGTGAAACTGAATAATGTGAATAGGCTACTATATAAAACAAGAGCAGACAAAAATACTTTTTTCCAAACAAAAGAGGTTTGAAAACCAAATATACATTAATAAAATGTCGTGTGAAGACAGCAAAGCCGAGCCATAATTATTCTGCACCTTACATTAAGTACTGAAATTTTCTCACTAAGAAGAGTTCTAAGTTCTGAGACTAACTTTAAACCACTTAAAGTGAACCTACGCTTTCTGTAATTGTTTGTGTCTCACTTTTCTTAAGCAGGTATTCACACTTTTAAATACTTTGAGTTTCACAGGAATACAGTTTTTGACAATTCTTAAGTATGCACGTACTCATTGCTTTGTATATAGGGCAGCAGCGTTTGATTCTCAATTGTTGGTGTCGTGCGTTGAGGCCTCCACAAATGAATTTTTCTTTCCAAGTGTCCAATTAATTGCTTTTGCTTGTAAAAACAGTGACGACAGTGTCTTAGAAAAGTCGACTTAGATTATTTAAAGAATGCTGAAAACCTTATCTCTTATCTAAGGATGAAGTAACCTAATACTAAACCTAAAATGGTTGTACTTTATGTAAAAAACCTTCCAAGTAAACTGTAAATCAATAAACACGAAGACTTAAATTTACTTCATCTAACCTTGTTAGAACTAGACGTGATGAAGTAAGTACTATTCTGGAAATGGAAAAATAGAACATTCGGGAATTAATAGGCCATGACAATCAGTGAGAGATAGGAATGAGCATAGGTCAGGGAATCAGATGTTGGTTACAAATATTATCCGATTCTCGGAATACGGTTAATAACTTTTATTAAAAGTGAAATTCTTGGAATACTAAAATAATGGAATTTTTGATAGCGGAATTATGTGTACAAGAATACTACGCCGTATGTTATAGATATGATTCTTACATAATAACAAGCCTTTATTCCACATCTTTGACATACAATTGATAAAAAAGATAAATTTACAGTTTTAACTAAGATGAGGCCCCGGGAGAAGGCCTCCTCTAACTTTTTCCACCCTAATTTATTTTGTGCCATCGTCATCCAATTTCTACCAGCTACCCTCTCGATCCCGTCGGCCCATCGCTCTATTGGTCTTTCTTTGTTCCTTTTTCTTACATACCGGTTCGTAAATAAAAAAAATAATCCTGTAAATTTAAAGCGTTTGCAAGTTTTCAAAATACAATAAAATAAAATAGTACATACTAAGAAAGGATATTCAAATCGTTTTCAAGCATCGGGTAGAAGATTCTGTGTGCAATTCCGCCTGAAGTAATCACTATTTCGGGTTGAGGTACAGAAGTTAGTAAATGAAATAAATTTTCTGCATTTATTGCTCCATCTCATTGCGGAAAAATATTGAGAAAATATGTAAAGCGTTTACAAGCTTTCGCCCGCAGGGTCAACCTCTTGTTTTGGCAAGATTCGTTATGCATTCGTTTTAAAACCAATATATAATTATAAACCTATCTTCCTTTATCTCAGGACAAAAAACCTGAAGTTTTTCAGTTGAAAGCGATCAAACGATTCCGCGGGGGACTTCAATTTAAAATGTTTTATATCACCGTAAATAAAATATTGATAGCTAAGGAAATAGTTTCGTATCTAAATTATCACCAGATCGACACTATCCCCGCACTAGCCTACATAGCATCGGCACTTTACAGGCACTCGGCTCCGTTTTATTGTTACGTTCTAAAGGGATCGACTAGCCGATCCCTCATTTACGAAATTGTGTCAATAGGTACGCTTTTTTACTTTCATTTAGCGATCTCATAATACTTTATTTGACGTTGTTGGGAGAAAGCTTATAATGTTTTTCGTTAGAAGTACTGCAAACATTCTGTGTTTTTTAAGGAACGTAGGTAATCTGCCTGATATTTATACCTTTCAAATGACACAGAGCATCAAACACCTAAGCCATATGCGTTAACTGTGTTACTGTGTTAACCCCAAATTAGCATTTGCTAATTTGGGGTTATAATACTTTTACTGGATCATACTGGATAACACTCACTTACATCAAAGATTTGCAATAACGTTTCGTTTCACCGTAATGTATAGAAAAATATTTTGATCTCATTTAACATACTATAGTATATATATATACTTGAACTACCTTGAAAACATGTGGGTTACTAACGATAATTTATAGCTAGCCTTTTAATACCTTTAGCCCGGTTCCTATATCAAAATTAGCAGCTGTGATTTTTACGACTCATATGTATATGTTTTACGGAGAGTGAATAGCAGCCGTTTTTGAAGAAAATATACGACCCGTATCGAACACGTTATTTAGAAAATGAATAGGCTGCTAATTAAATATTTATAAAATTATAGTTTTAAACGTTCTGTGGAAAGTTTGTTCAGAAATTATATATTTTTTTAACCAATGTTGGGTTTAGAAAATAAATTATGTTAAATCGTAAAATTGAGGCACATCAAGGATTTTTAATAATAATATTGTTCAAGGTCTATTTCAAATCGTTCTAAGTAAACTTTTAACGGCAGCTACAAGCCGTAAAACCTTCATAAATCATTGTATCCTGAAGGGTTTTTGACTTTAGTCGCTACTTTTATTGTTTTCATGTGTCAGATATTGATATAACACGGTGTCAGGCATTTTTTGAGAACATGAATTCATTTGGAGTAACATTTATGTAAATTTCAGTGTTTCTAAAGCGGGAATATAATCGCAAATCAATGTATTATTTATGAAGTTTAACAAAATGTGAGAATATTAGCTTTTTTATTATTCGTATAAAAATAATCAATCTACCTCAAATTTGCCCGCGACGAAGTGACACGAAAAACCATTTTTCATCCGTGTAATGTCCCAGAAATATCATAGAAAAGGGATATTAATACCTTTATTTACCGGTTTTGATTTGATTTTTTACGTTTGATTATTCCATTCTTATAAATAATTAGCCTCAAGATAGCCACAGCATTATTTCTTAGTTACAAACACAATTTTGATTTAAACTATTGTTATCGCAATAATGTTCATTCTTAACACGTTCCTTCTAGATGTTTTTTGATTTGAAATGTTGTTTTGATAAAGTATTGTATAATAAATAATAATCACATGTAAATTATATAATAGGCAGGTATGCATATGAAAGTACAAAAATATTATGAACAATATCTCCATATGCCGTAGATTACATGTCCCATTTCCGTAACTCACACTGTATGTAAAACAGCCTTATATCAAAGATCTAAGGCCTTTTGATGTATGGCGGAAAGATGCGTAACCAAATACTTTGATACTTTGTGACGGTAAAATGTTGCATTATGTTAAATGGGGCGTAATTTTTTTCTAAACTTAAATGAGTATTGGTTTTTAAAACACCATACAATATGTGGATTCAATATATTTTGTCATACTTGAAATAATCATTCATTAGCTAAAA
This sequence comes from Pieris brassicae, assembly GCF_905147105.1. NCBI lineage: Eukaryota > Metazoa > Arthropoda > Insecta > Lepidoptera > Pieridae > Pieris > Pieris brassicae. The sequence goes on from NC_059669.1 coordinate 6,996,000, forward strand.
AAATTCATACACATTTATGTTAGATCTGGTATTGAATACGGACGCTTTTAACTGCTGTAAAAAAGACTCACTGACAACAACAGCATTCATCAGACAACACATTCATTTCCCATTTGTTCTGGATGTTTACCGACAATCGTAAACAGTTCCTACCGGGAAGAACTATTGTTCTTATAAATTTCATATTACACGCCAGTGTTCGAGGCCTAAATACCATCATGACATTTGAGTCCACACCCAAGTTGGATCGCTTAGCGGCATTTTAGGCGAAACTTCGCCCTGAAAGCCTCCACAGTGATTAATGTAATTTTAATGGTATATTGTTTAGACCGTCTTTTATTAATGTTGCCAGAGATAAGATTTGTAAATATGTAAAGCACTTTAGATATTAGAACATCAATTATAATTAAGTGGGTTTCGCGCTTAAACAACTCATGATTTATCTTAGTTATCCATTGAAACCAATTCCTTCTTATTACTCTGTTATAAATAATACAATTTATCACTTTTTATTACAGCCTAACACAGTAAAAAATAGGAAAGAAAACGAGTTTGTTATTAATGAATCACATGGTAAATTTTTACATTACTGTTAAAGAGACTATGTGTTAACTTTGTTTTGGTTAGCTCTAGCTTTAAAAGATAAAAAAGTTGCACGGCTAAATGTGTTTAGTACATTATAATATTCATGTTAATATGCTGGAGAAGAATGCATTAAATGGAATGATTTTAATTATGCACTCAAGTATGAAAGTTTTCAAGATCCTAAAGAGGAACTTTTCAAAAAGCTACCGTTTAATTGCTACGGAGTTATCAACTAGAGAACTCAGACAACAATTTAAGTTGAAAGAAAGTTATCTTAAATAACGCTAAGCAATAAAGCAAGCGGAAACAGGTTGTAATTAAATTTATGAGGAAATGCCGCCATATTGGAACGGAAATTAAACTCGACAGTTTACCTTTGTTCGATTTTTAAATATTACATAAAGTTTCATTAATATTCTGAAGTCAAAATTTGTAAATTGTAATAAAAATTTGTACTTTGTAATAGGTTTGTGCTGATAAAATGAAACACGGTCGGAACGTTCGCAGATGTTCATATATGGTTGTTTGGATTTATTTATTCCATTTGTTTTTTGTATTTATCTTATCTTATATTAATATAGCGAGGAGAAGGAGGACTTCCAGATCGTACAATATAATTCGTACAAACGGGCATAATATGTAAAGAAATGAAATTAATTAAAATACCTTTGTTATCTAGAGTTACCCAATAAAAGATTACCTATGAAGGAGTACGAGTTTTAAACCATCAAATAAAACAAATTTAAAAATAATAAATTATAAATCCCTGTTATCCGAATAGATCTTAATCAATTATAATAATAATGGAATATTTAATAATATCTATTAACATTTTTGGATTTTGCTATCTGAAGGTGACATATATTTATAAGTTAATTTTTTATATCTTTTATATTCTTTTAAATCTTACGTTTATTTAAAAAAGAAAGATACAGAAATATTGATTTATAAAATACTCATATTATTTTTCTTAAACAACGGTACATTAACTGTGGTACATCTCGGTCGATAAATGATGGCGAAGCTCCGCAACTATTATAACGCTATGAACAACTGTTTGGGGAAATCTATCCCTTTGTTATATAACTGTTGTCTACATACCCTAATTACTTATTACCGTTATTATGTATGCATACTAATAAGGCAACGCCAGGTCTCAATATAAACTATTTCACTGTTCGGCTTGACAGCAAATAGGGAAACGACGTACGAAAATAACGAAAGCCTTCGTTTAATGTTATTAAGTTAATAAGTATTTAGAAAAATTAATACACTATTAATTAATATTTTATGAAGAAAACCACTTCGGTTCCAATTGTATCGTCTTATAAAAAGCATACATTAACCAAATATAGCATAAACTTAATCCAAGGATGTACTTGTATTTAAATTTATAAACAGGTAACGAAATAGAGGCAGTCGTTATCGAGAAAGCCTAGGCTTTTTGCACCGAACCGGAAACCAACGTTTGTTACTCTTATCGCCCCGATAGAGCCTTCCTTCGTTGTCATTTAGCGATATACCACAAAGTTTTTATATTGTTTAGTACTTGTTTTGGAACATATTTGTCTCACGGGATAAAGAAGTTCTCCTTATCCTTAAGAAAACCGTTGTATTTAAATGTTTTAGCATATTAGAAAGTGTTGGTTTTACGATTGAAATATTAGTTTGGATTTTTATGAATTTTTTTTAAACACATATAATTTACTTATATTTATAATTCTATATTATTTTTATATATTATATAGTATTTAATGGTATATAGCATAGTATTTTTTATTTTTGTAAATATTTCCCGCTAAACAATCTCCGCTTCGTTCGTCTGGAAGAAATTGCAGTAGAATCGATGGTATACATCCGAGGTTTTACATCTTTTGTTTACTTTATATCTGCGTTGTGTGAACTAAAGTAGTAGGTTTATGGTGTAAATAACGTGTTTAATATTACTATGATTATAAAATGGTATATTTAATTTGAACTCTATACTGATTGCAGATAAAACCATGCATGGTATTATATTATATATTAGTATATCTTAAGTAATTGGTAAATGCACGTGCACTTTTTATTTTTCATGTATCCTTTTTTAGTTTAGTTTGTTTTTTTGTTCCTGTTTAGATTTGTCTTAATAACTCTATGTAATATGATGTTTTGCACGTCTTGCCTGCCTAAAAAAATGTGTTAAATTTGATATTAATAAAATATTTTTTTTACATTGGATGCCTGAAAGAGATCGCTCGAAAGCGATAAGGCCACCACTTGCCCTCCTTTCATTGAATTATTTTCAATTTTTATATTGTAATGCAACAAAGTGGTAATAAATGATCATAATGTAATAATATGCTAAAGTGAATTCAAAGTAATGTTTAAACGTAACGCAGAAGAGTTTAATCTATTTTTGAGCATTAATCGAATAAACAATAAATTGTGTCCGGTATTTGTAAACAATTTAGTTGTAGCGGCCGTGAGCTAACCGAGTTTAAAACCAACCACTTAAACTGAGAGTTAGGCACCTTAGTTAAACCGACGCTTACTAACGTTGCTACTTAATCCCACCTTACTAATTACTAGAACTTTCAGATTAATTTTGTTTCTTCGAGCTTTTATCTAAGTTAAGAATAAGTTGGGTAGTTATCAGAGACGTAATTTAGTTTCATTTGCTGAGAATTTGCAAGCGCGAATCTGACATATTTTATGCGTAAGTTTCAGTTTAGTTGATTGCCATATATATAAGTTGAAACTAATAAAACCACAAATAAACTTGTTTCAATATCATGTACACAAAACTTTATAAGCCTCACTTAAATACTCACCCTATAAAAACTAAATGAGTGTAGTGCATCATTTCAATAATATCTTTCTCTTTTAATAACAGCGAATTATTATTTGACAGAATGATGAAAGAGCCCTAAGGTTAAATAATGCCCTTATTTTTTATGAATCAGGGCCTCTAAGGAGGTTCGTGCGAGAAAATCAAAAACCTCACAATTGGTTTCATATTATTGCATCTAATAAGTCGTGATTAGAAAAGGAAATACAATTTTGTATTATTTCATTATTTTGTGTATTTCCCCTTACTTAATGAATGAATTTGAAGTGTATTTATTCACATTTCATTAACATTCACATCTTTAAAGAGCTCTTTTGAAGGAAACATGAATTTAAAGTAAATTAGTGCAGATCCCAAATAACTCCGAAAGTTAGTGAATTGTCATGATAGTAGACGTCACTCGTCAGGCCTTATTGCGTCATTAACGTAACTGAAGGGCGGTGTAGGTCTGGCAATAAAATTTCAATGGGGTTCATTCGATGTTTCGAGCCCATTCATCGGAGGAAGAGTTTGACTAGCAGCATTCATTTTAATTTCTTACGGAATTATAGTGATTCAAGGAGCCTCATAAAAAGTTTGTATAGGTGTATGCTGGAGACTTTAATTTGAAGTGTGTTCAATCGACTGTTTGATGGGCAGAAAAATTGTGGTGATGGCATTGCGCATTCCTTAATATAATAATTATCAATAGTCGTAAAAACATTTCATGTTATTGAAATAACCAGTAAATACATATTATCTTCTATTACCAATAAAGTATCAAATAAACATGTTTATGTAAAAATCTCGTGTCAAGTTGTTAGTGCCGGACTTCATCAAAACGGCAGATTTTTGAAAGTATTTTTAGTAATAGTAGTATGAGCATAGGTCATGTGTGTGTGTCATTTGGTTTAAATATTTTAACAAATAACAAAATTTTATATATGACGCGGGTGAAAGTACGGTTCAATATACATCTCTTTCCCAATTTCAATAGCGATAACGACTTTAATATAACTCGCAATCCCAAGGTTGTGACGTCAGCGGTATGGATAATAAAATAACTGTAACGGACGGTTTTTCTACCATAAAATACCGGGATTGCTATTGGAAATTACACCGGTTACAATTGGTTTAATTAGTAAACGGCGAGATAAGACGCTAACACACATTAAAATGTAATAATCGACAAATATTGATTTAAATGTATTAAAACGCTCATCTAGCATTAATTAAACCACACCCTTATCAATTATTGCTCGGAGAATGTCGACTCCCTGAGGGTGAAAATTCTAATGACTTTCCCCTTATTTTCGAGTAATGTTTTAGAAAATATGCCCTTATTAACGGTTTCATAAGTCAACAATACGATATAGAAAGTAAATATTGAGCACGGAAATGAATTATTGTTACAATTTGTAGGTTAACGTTCCTATCAGATATAGATCAGAAATCATACCGAATTGAATATATGCCGTTATATATATACTGTTATTGTGTATATAAAGACTTATTGCCATTAGTTAATAATAATAATAATTTAATAAGCAGACAATGATTAAATGTTTAAATAAGTGTTTCAGATTTTACGTATATAATAACTTTGTTGAGATGGAGGTAATATAAAGTCAATATAATAAACCATATCGACGAATAAAGAACTATTGTTACCATCAAGTTATTATACTCGAAATAAAGGTATTTTTATTCAGATACTGAAGCAAATCAGTGTCTACATTTTATAAGATTCATTTGAAATGGACGCGTTAAAATTTTACTGTGCCAGAAACACGAACGCAATTTATCCGATCAATCGTTAAATAAAAGGGCTCCTCCAAGTGTAATAAAAGTATAATTTATTCATTATTATTAAAGATAAGTTGGGCCGATTTTTGAGCTTTATGTCAACGAGGCCTCAGGCCGAATTTTACGATCGCGATATTTCAGAGCCGACAATAAGCGGTCATAATACGGGAATATAAAAACATTTTTACGCAAAATTACAGAAAAATGAGGAAATGCGAATATAGGATGTACACATGTGTCATTTATTATCGTATGCAAATGAGTCGTGTACCGACCTTTATGGGGGATATCAAAATGTTAGAGCTGTTTTGCGGCCTTGTTTCGTATGTGATCTTTATGCTATTAGTTTAACGGGGTATACTGTCTATTTAATTTTTAGAAATTCTAATAGCTACTTCTAGAAATTGACTGTTTAATTTTTTTATATATACCAACTTGGTATCATTATATAGTTATTTCTAATATAACTCATCTGTGTGATGTTTGTGAAGGTAATTTACTTTGCTAATTAATCTCGCAAAAAACCAACTCACACTAACGCACCGTTTAAGAGCAAGTTGGTCACCATCACCAATACATTAAAAAAGTTAAGTCCCACAACGCACAATATCGTCCTTCGCAAACTTGTAAGATCGAGATAGCGTTCAAATTGCTCTGTTAAATTTATAAACACCGTGGGACCACATGACCCTAGATTTATTACCCCGGAGTAATCTGGGCCGAGCGAGGCATAGTTAAGTAGCTGGAATTCGTTAGAACAACGAGGAAACGCCTGTTCGCTTGTCTGCGGGTGATTGTTTGGGGATTTGTTGATGTATCCCGAATTCGGTACCATTTTGTGCGAGAAAGAATTGCGAATCCGTGTTCGAATTATAAATGTTCAAATTAATATTTTTGGTTGGCGTCTACCGCATCGAAATAAACTTGAACACAAACATTATAAAATTGAACCATAAAGCCCTTGAAAGCTCACTTTTACTCAGTCTGAAAATGTCAACAATGGTCTATTTTAAGCGACGCTCTATTTAAACTTGGGGATGTACTTCAATATTTTCTTTAAAACGATCTGTTTTGTTTCAGGAAATTGCGGCTATCCTCATTAGCTTTGACAAGCATACGGAATGGCAGTCGAAGGAAGTCAAAATACGGTGAGTTTTTAATATTACTCAGGTTTCACAAATAATAGATAAACACAGATCCACCAGAAGAACCACTAAAAAATAATTAGGAATTTAGGAGAAATCGCTATTAAAATAATCTCAGAACACAAATAAGTAAGCAAATATAATAGAAGGCTATACCAATAATTTCCAAATAAAGTAGAAAAATCTGTGAGTTGATTTTCCATTACTGAAATGACATCGCATAAATACTTGCATGCGATCCACGAAAACCGAAAATCTCTCGAGTATAATACATAAAGCACTCTTTAATGTCACACTCCAGACTCAAAGCAAAGCAAGAGAAATTGGTTCGGGCACGAGAAATATCCCAGAGACATTCGTTTCAGTTTCAAATCTAAATAGACTTTTAAACCTACGCTATCCTTTGAAACGAACTCTTAAACTCGACCAAAGGCAGGTAAGAGACAACCGATCATGAATTTTAATGACCATTTCGAACGGGTCTTACGAAAAGAAAAAAGTATTCCTAAATCAGAGGGGAATTTTTATCCCAAGGAGCATGAATTAAACTATCAGTAGACTTATGTCTACCACTTTTATGCTGTAGTCTCTGACTGTACCTAATTTGGCGTCCAACGAGGGACCCGTTCCAAGTTGTAACAACTTTAAGCAAATTAAAAGTTGCGCCGTGACTACTGCTCTCTTAGTCTGCTCTGTTGAAATATTAAGTCTTTATGAGGACGTAGTGTACTTTTGGAATTTCGATGTACCCGCAGATCCAAGTCGTTAGTTTAAAATTTAATACGGATCCCTGTGTGTAAAAGATAGTTTCGGTTGTCTTTGTCATCGGATTATTCGGGTTTGCGGAATTAAAGTTTTTCGTTATTGTGCCGTCAGTTATTCGGACAATGGATGTGATTTTAATGAAACGTTATGATCAAAACGAAGACCTTGTTAATAATTTTCCATGTTTGGTGTTTCTATGAAAAAGTTGGCTTCTTAGTTATGTTTAGGTATACAAATATAATTTACTAACAATATTATATGATAAGTACTTAAAAGGTATCGTTTAGCGTTTTGTCGACTAGCAGATAACCTCATATATACCAGCCAGTTTTTAATCTTATACATTTTCTTCTATTGCTGTTTTGCTAGCTAGATTTAATATACCTAATATTAAATCTAGCTAGCTATCTTAGCTAAAGAAAATAATGACAGTACTGTCATAAACATAAATAAGCAAACTTATTTTTTACCAACAGCCTATAACGCTTTTGAAATTAAAAGACGTTTATAAGTATAGCAGTAAATTGTTTAAACTTACGATTATTTTCTTTGAGACTAAGTCAAGCCAATTTAATTGTTTGCGAACTTCGAAAAAGAATATAATTCAAACGAAACAAGTTGGAAAAAATATAAGAGTTTAACTCGAGTTTTTACCAACGATTAAGTGTTATTTTCCGTTAATGTAAACTGTTTATCAAAGCTTCGTGCTCGAAAAAATACATTTATTTCAATACTTCAATTTCGTTTTCTATAGGAAACTTCTGCCGTAATATTTATCTAAAAATATTTAGATTTATCTCTGCATTTTCTGCCACGTTATTTAGTTATTAATATCATATTAATCAACTGTTTTCGTCAGTTATATTAAAAACTCGGGATATTTTAAATGTATTTTCACTAGTCACATTATGGAACATCGGTAGCAAAGTTAATTGTTTACGTCTAACCCCGTTCGGGTCCGGCTTAGTATGATTTGTGTGCATTTGAGAACTAAACTAAAATCCTACATCATCCCTATAAAATCCCATCTATAGCCAAAAAAACTTAGTACAGCAAACACCAAGTCTTTGCCACTATCCCCACGGGCGTTACAGGTTTAATATAAAATATGACTTTTAAGCAATATACGTTGACAAAGTTAATTGCAAAATAAGCATATATATTTGTAATTTTATCTCCAAAGATATTGATTTTGCATTTAGCTCTATTAAAACGTTACGAGTATTACTCGAGTAAAAATTTTATTGAAAGAAACGTGAATTATCGTTTGATATACAAATGTATTACCATTTTTAAGACACTTCTAAAATGCCAATAATTTTTGAAATGCCAATCATAAAGTAGTCATTCAAAGAGTAGTTAAAGAAATAATGGTAATGTATGGCAAAAAGTATATATGCGATGATATAATATAGAGTAAAGCCTTGGACGTCCAGATATGCAGTCAACCCAGCAATGTGTGGCAAAAAGTATATATGCGATGATATAATATAACTTTCTCGGACGTCCAGATATGCAGTCCACCCAGCAACCAAAAAACAATTCAGTTTTATCAAATTAAAATGTATAAGTAGTGTTTTCTGTTCATTATTGTCTACATACGACGGAAGACATCTGCAAACCCCAACAAAACTGGAGGGTGTTAAAAATTTCTGCCATCACCAGTCACTGCTACTATGCGTTACTTCCGTAAAATAGTTCCCAATATGATAATATTATTAATGTAGTTGTTACATTTAATTTATTGTTATAAAATCTGACCCAAAAATCGATAGAAGAGACTGGCCACTTGCGTGAAACTACAATGACAGAGAAATGCAGAAATGTGCGACAAAAGCCATAAAGTGTTTCACCGCCTCTGTATAGTAGATATTGATGATCATTTTAACCAATGATAGTTATTGGCCATTGACATGATTCAATATGAACGTGTCAACTCACATTAATAATCCAGTGAATTGGAGTCATCAATTCACAACCCCTGCGTTATTGTGTTCCCGTTATTATCAACGCTTATGAAAACCAATCATTTGAAATTATGTAAAGCTATCGGAATGTCACACTGCTTATTTAAGATATTTATGAATTGTAATTGTAGTTCATTGTGGTGATTTGTTCTAGGCTTTTATTAAGAATTTCATTATCTAAAAGGTACCTCCTATAACCGTATCCTTATTTGTGGAAAAAATTAGACTATTATGCTACCATTTTACCATTTATTAATAAACTCAAATAAATTAATGCTTATTTTATTCTGCAATACTTTGCTGCGAAAATACGTTATTAAGCAGATATAACTAATCTTGTAATAAAAATTAAGAAAATTTATTTTAGTACATTTGATTACCTTACTTCTTAAAGGAAATGTATCTTGTAACTAACTACACACTAACCTGCACCTAAATCTGTCTTTCGATCTTGTAGTGTCTATGTGTATATCTAAGAATTTTACTGAAGAGACTATAGAGATTCGTTTTATCTTAATTTTCCTCTTATTTTTCCGACTTAGTCATACCGCGGACACAACTTGTCTTTTATCGACACGATAGTCTCAAACTGGGTACAAAGTATACGAGTTTGTAAACTTATTTAACTTCCTAACTCAGGAAATGTAATACATCTTAATAGCTTTTATGAGATCGTGAAGGTCGGGGATCAAATTTATTTGTAAAGTTTCGCGTATGTTTGTTTACGTGAATTGAAATAAACTATTTACAACGATTCAAGACAATAATTTTTAGAGAGTAGCTTAAAACCTGTAAAATATTTTTATAATATAATATTTTCACAAATAATGATGGTCAAAAAATTTTTTTATTGGTTGTATTTATTTTATACGTTCACGTTTTGTTGTTATGACGATTCTCGATTTAATATTTTTCTTGAATTTTCTATAGTGTTTTTAATCGATTTAATAAAACAATTAATATATATATATATATAAATATTTATACTATGTACTATGTGCTGTTTCTGCCTTATATGTTCGTTAAAAACTTATTTGCGATTGTTCCTAATTAAAAATCCTACAATAAATAAATTCTCTGGCATTCCACTTGTTACAAAAATGTTGACTTATAGTATTGCATAAAGATACGATTGTTCTATAATATTCGTTACGCAAATGGTTCCAATTTTAAACTCTGTCGAACACTTAACTTACGTTCATAAAAAAATTATTACTGTAATGTTGACCAAACTCTATTCTATTGCATATGCGATTGTTCTGTAGAAATCGACTATTTCAAATGGTTCTAAATTAAAAAACCACGATGCCCATGAAAACCGCTTGTGTTATCTTGTCACTAAAATATCGCCCTTGTAAATATCGTGATATTTGGACGTGAACACTAATTTGTCCTAAATGCCTTAAATCACTGGAATCACGGCCAATCTCGTGCTGTATTTATCGCAACGATTACTCTGATGGAGATGAAACTCCCGCATTACAACTGATGTATGGAGCTCTTTTGAACAACAGTTTAGTGAAACGTTGACAAGATTAAGGGCGGACAGAAATTGGGTATTTAGCATGTGAATATGTGTTTCTGTTATTTACGCTGCCGGATGTATTCCGGGACAGTTTTGATTTAAATAATACTTCTTTAACCGAAACAACCGCGAATTTATTACATTATTACGTACGTCGCCTATATAGCAATCGCAGTCAAAGAGAGACTGTTGTATGACACTTAACTATTTGTTATTTTGATTTAGAGTCTACTGAAATGTTGTCACATTAACGCCATCTATGCAATAAACATATTACGTGTTAGTTTGCTTATTTATAAATTGATACATTAATAACGATAACACCAAATCTAAATCGAAAGAGTTCAAGTCACTTACAAAATTGTCAGTCTTTTAGTCAACGCCTGATTTACGGAAGTATAGTATTCTTCATAGTAAATTTTAATAACTATCTTTAATTATATAGTAATTTATTTAATAGATTCAATCGTAAGCTAAAAAAGGTCTCCAGTTAAGTATACTTAATAGTAAATTTTAATAACTGACTCGACCATTTTTAGTAGATCTAATATCGAAAAATTAATATCTGATAAACGTTTATTCATCTTTAACTACAGAAAACAATTCTTGTTGAACTAAATTTTGAGCGTTTCCGTTTTGAATGTATTTTATTTAAAATTGAGTGAAATTGAATTTATTTGATTTTCATTGATTCGCACTGTATTTACTCAACAGTAGCTCAACTTATTAATTAAAAGCTTCCGAAGCCGGCTCATGACTTTGAATATTGCAATTCAGCAAATGTGTGCAACGAGCTTAACTGAATTTAAATTTGTCTTGTTATACGGGTACTGAACTCGAAACATCATAATTTAGATGTAAATTGTTGTCTGGTATTAAAGGTTTATCACAAGTGCATAATTCTGCACAGTTTGAATTAAGCTCGCTCTAGGTGTTGCGTTGTTAGGATGCTATTCTCAGTATAATGTTATCAGTGCAGGGTACGCTGTTACACCTAGATAATCATGTACCTAGATTTACTAGAATAAAATGCACATAAGTAATAATATTTGGAAACTTATCATTTATTTATATTATGACAGTATTGCTTTGTTCTACCCAAGCTATTATAGCTAGAAGCTCATACGACTTCAGAGAACATTTGAAATAAAAAAAACATTGTATTGTCTTTTGTCAACATAGCTTTTAAACATTGAAAGAAAACACTTTTATACTGGATTGAAGCTATGTATTATTATTATATTAACGTATAATTATTTTAAATAATTTTAAATTAAAAGCACACGAAACGTTAACGTTAATTAAAATTATATAAAATAATTATAAGTTTATAATAATACATAGCACGGCATACGGCAATTTTTTTTCTTTCAATAAAAACATTGTTACTTTTGTTTGTAAATAATTACTAGTAAGATACTTTAGGTAATTGTTTATGCAGACTAATGCGAAATGTAAACGGATATGTGAATGTTTTAAAACCGAACTTTAATATACGATAAATGATGTACTATTTAAAATTCTACTTTGCGTGCCTCAGCTACTTTGCTGGCTAGACATATATTTTATTTCAAGAGACCACAATTACACGATCTCGGCACTTCCGGTATCCCGGAAAACACGTTCGTCGTACTTCCGGAGTCTATAATCTGTGGAACGCTCCAAATCATTGCTTTACAACCGTTTAAACCCACCTTTACTATTTCTACAATTTATACAGGCATTTCTAGAGATATTTTTATATGTAAGATACAATTTAGCTGACTGTTAAGTTAATGTATGAGTTAAACAAAAAAATAGTACAAAAACGAAAAGTACATCAGCAATTAAAGCGCTCTTTTTTCGTGATTCCCCGGTCTATAATTTATTGGACAATTTGAATTGAATTCTTTAGTCGCCGATTACATAGACAACAATTTTAAATGTTTTATGCAGACTGACGATTTTAAACACATTGTAAAACGTAGGTATGAAATATCTTACAACGCGTTTTACGGACAAACGAACAATTTACATAGAAACATTTTATACAGCGCTTCATACTAAGCCATAATAATACTTAGTAGAAATATATTTGATTATCCATTTCTTAAATTAATTTTTCATAAAGATAAACTTAAATAGGCTTTGTGATTCTCAGGAAAATTGTGACCAAATGTTCACAAATTGGTATTCAAGATAGTGAACACAACGGCTGCCAATAAATGAAAAATTCTATGAAAACTGACAGCTGTCATAGTCAATGTAACGTATTGCAAGTAACCTTGTAAGTGCTGCATTGAACATGGTATATGTTTCAGGAAAAATGGGAATAAACACTTTTCTATCCCCTGAATTGGCTCTCTATAATTTGTGGGACAGCTCGGATCGAAAGCATTATTCGTTGACGGCCGTGGCTTATTTGTGTAGCTTGATTTATATCGTAGCTGTGGTTTGTCGCTAGATTGCTTTCTATTACCGATGGCTTGGATTAGGGTCGAAAGGTTTAATTGAGGCTTAATCTCTGATCTCTGTGATGTTTTGTCGGTTTGCTTAAGATCAAACTAACATGCATATTTTACAATATATTAATATTACTATTTACTTATGTGATTGAAACGTGTTTGGCAATTTCATATATCTGTTAATTGTTTGACTTTTTTTTAAATAAATTAAAATTATGAAGTAATGATGAGAATGTATATTATAATTAATATCTCAGAATCTTGTCTTCAGTGCTGTCACATATGTCTTCATAGAGAAAAAAATACTTTGACAGCTTTTGAAAGAAGGTTTGATTGACATTCTAGAATTCGAAAGAAACCGCATGGTATTGAAAATTATCTAAATAATTTAGAAAATATCGCATTCTTTTAACTTAATTAATTTTATTTCTAAACTAAATTCTCCCTAAGATCTAATTAAAAATCATATATTGAACACTTAAAGTTATGCACTTGCGACCTCTCTGGCAGTATTAGTGTCGATGGGCTGCGTTGTTATCGAATGAGTCTGCATCACAGCCCGCTTGCCTCCTATTTTACAATACATTAACATTCATTTATAACACCAAATGTCGAAGTGAACTTCTGTTAATTTAAAGTCTCTTAATTATAATATTAACGTAAGAAAATTGCAAATTTTCCGGAGTAAGAAAAATAAGGTGATTAGTCGAGGAAAGTCATTTGTCACAAGCTCACGGCATTGCATTTTCATTCGGCGTGTAATTATCGCAGGCCTAATTTATAATTAAACGGGCCTTACTTTGAAATTTCTCCTTTGACAAGTGTTTTTTAATTGACATCACGTGGGTCACGGTAAGGATTTTGAACAATTTAGCTAGAATGACTTAACAATAAGATGGTTGTAGGATGTTAATAATACAAAAAGGAAACTAAAGCTAATCTTTATCGAAAAAAACCTTAATGTTATGCTAAAAAGACAAAGTCCATAACAAGCCGAAACGAGTATGCAGTTTAGAAATCTAATGCTTTTAGTTTTGAATTCGTTGGGTTTTGATTCCTTTCATCATCGGTGTACACCAAGCTTATTATTTTGCCAAATCACGCAATTTTTATCGTAATTTACATCGTAAGTTCCTCGCAAAGGAATTCTTTTTCAAAGACTATTGAATAATTTTTATACCTATCAGTGTTGTAAAAGAACCCTATTAAAGATCAAAAAAATAAAATTAGTATTCATTCTTATAGGTAACGTTATGTATAAAGTATACAGGGTTAATAAAAACAATACCGAATTTTACATTTACTAGAATTTCTTAAAACAAAGGTGTAGAACGGACAAGAATAACTGGCACAAAAATGTCTTTTACTGAAAACTGTCTTCGGCATTCACCATTTTTCATAATACTGCGACGTCATAGTTAATTACGGAATGACGCTAATAATAAATTACGTCACTTAGCACATACATTTTAATACTTCACCCATAAGTCAGTGTAACATGCTAATATTCCATTACTTAAGCTAAGCCCTGTCAGGCTTTGTTAGCGTAATTGGTCATAATCATTATTCTACATGGTAAGTACATGGATGACCATGTAATACCTACGATGACTATCTGCGTACAATCATTATTAAAGCCACGTAGAATCACTTTACTGAGCTTTTTATTATTAAAACAGATTTCAATGGTTTTTGAAATTTTCGTTTATGCCAAGTTTCTGGAACAAGCAATTTCTATTTACTTAAAAGGGTCTAACACATTGTATATAATTTTATTTTCTTTAGAGTTACTACCTTAAGAAATAAAACAAACAAATTTGAATTTTTTGAAAGTTATATTCATGAGGAAGTTTATAGAAATTATTTTTATATTATTATTCATCTCAGTTTGTTTATCACGAGCTGCGGTTTTTACGTTATGTAAAATATGACATTTTTAAATGGTCTTTTTTATATCTGTGTGCATTTTTTTAGATAACTAGATAGATCTATCCCTGTTACTCACTGATAAGGGCATTATAATTTTATATGTTGGGAAAAACGTTTATGTTACTTATATGGAAATGAAAAAAAACTGAATAGTTCAACTATTCAGCCAGTAGTTTTAAAAATAAAAATCTTTTGTTCTTTTTAATATTATACATAAATAATTATCGAAAAAATCATGTTTGTTTCATTCCTTTTATTCTAGAGAGAATGTATTTTTTTAATCTATAAACATTAAAGATACTGGCAGTTAATTTTCGCGAATGTTTAAAAAAACAATATGACACATAAATCACTTCTTCGAAAATAATCGAATTCGGCGAAAAATTTAAACACATCAGCTGTCAAAAAACAACAGGTCCACTGTGTGCCAGTTACATGATTACGTAAGCTTGCGAGCCAATTACAGTTTGTCTGACAGGTGAAAACAGCCCTCACGAATTTTCAGGAACTTTAACATTTTCTTCGGGGCAGTGTGGTTATGCTTTATACCTCTGATTTAATGTTCTATGAATTTAGGATTTATTAGTTGCACTACAAATATTACTGCAAATAGGAATATAAAATTACAAATATTAATGTCTGATTGCAGTTTGACTAAGTGCCTCTAATTGAACAATTATTTTGTAAAAACAAAATGTATTTAATAGTGCTTATCAGATATAATTAAAATACAAAACAAGATTTAAGAAATAATAAATAACAAGTTTGTCTTTTAGTCAATTTTTTATATGAAAGGAGAACTATATTCAGCCTGCGTGGTTAATTTATAAGTATATATATTTATAATTTTATTTATTAATCTATAACCAGTAGACTAAGATTTTCGGGTAACAACAATTGTTTCGGGTTGGCAACTACTAAAGGAGGATTACCCACTTATTTTAAAATGAATAATTGTGGTATTAAACACATTATACTTGTACTTATATAAGATGTTAGTCCGTGTAACATTTTAGTAAATTTAAGGAGGTAAATAAAGCTTACCAATGACACGGTTATATTATCTAAGCTAATTGCTTCGCACGCGAAAACAAACCATTCACGGATTTATAGAAAATTCGATCTAACTTTCTGATAATGTTCATAATTATCATTTTTTGTTTTGGAAAACCGCATCGCACGAATGCAATTATTAGAGTCAGTGAATTTGAGTTCCATTTTCATGTTCAAACTTTCAACCCAAATTTTGAAGTTTAAATGCACTTGATGCGATGTTTTTTTTAGTAACTTTTAACCCAATAAATGTATGGAGGTTATTTTCTACGATCGCTGAATGTTTTGAAATTGTATTTTATACATACGGCAACACTAAAATCTCACACACAAAACTGTGTTAGTTTTGGTTATATTCTATTAAAAACATTCGTTAGATTGCAAGCAGCATGTTATAACTACAATTTAAAATAATGCGATTATACGTAATATTTATTTATTTATACTTCGTAACCATAATTATACAAACAAAAAGTAAGTAGTTTACATAAGTTATTTGGCAACAGGCGGCCTTATCGCTAACAAGCGATTCCTTCCAGGCAACCCTAATATGGGAGAATATAAAAAAAGAAACACCTACAGAGGGTAAAGTACAAGAAGTGCGTAATTAATTAATAAAAAAAACTCGAAATAATATGCACCTATAACTAAAATTAAATCAAATCAAATCCAAAGAAAAAAATTAAATAATTATATCTATAAACAGACATGTAAAAGCTACAATAATATAAAGGTATTTACAAATTTACTGTTTAAATTCATCCTACTATTACGGTCACCACAGCGTACGGCTTGTGGTGAGTGAAACTCTAATATGAGGTCATGCGTTCAAACTTTCTATATGCCCCATCAGCCTTTTGGCGAAAAAAACATGAGAAAAGAACTTGTCCCTAATCATACAACAGTCTTTTCGCGTAGTTTTACAATACAACGCTACTTAATGTTGGAACAACCTGCCATCTTCATTCTGCGACACCTTAGGCATTACGTCTCTGAAGATAAAGATAAATCTTAAAGAATGTATGGAATGTTGGGAATTTAGTTGCATTGTCTCATTTGAATTGTTAAAAATTTTGTTTTGTTCAGTGTGTGTTCCTCTCGCGGCCCACTGAAAATCAATGTTGACAGCGACTTGGACAAAAAGTGATTGTGTTTGTATTTTTTGTACGTGCTTTAATTAAATTTTTTTTTTTTCACTACTCATCTTGAACTGATGACAATATTCTTATTGTCTTGCTGATTTGATTATTAATTAGATAGTGCATTTAGTCAGATTAAAATTCAAAGTAGCGAAGCATAAAACTGATTTCATTCGGCGTTAAAATTTTAAAATGCTGAACAAGAATCTTGAATTTTTTAAACTCTTGTTGACTATTAAACTAGCTCAAACTCCGTAGCATCATAAGTTTATGCTTATTTTCATGTTTTCCCCGTGAGAATTGTAGAAATCTAGTTAGCTAAGCGCAAGAAATCTTTACAGAAACCTTTTTTTAAAGTTAAACAGATAACTGATCCAGTTTATTTCAGACCTTTACTTACAGCTTAAATATTAGTAACGTTATGATTAGGAACTGAAATATAAAGGTTTAAACCTTAAATAAGTTGACATTTTATTTTTATTGCTAAAATGAAGTTTCGATGTTCATTAAAGTTGCTCACACACTCCGATGACTCCGAGACCCTCCCTTGGAATCTTGTCCATTTTTCAATATTTTATTTCTTATTTACTATGAAGCTAACAGTGGCCGGGTTCCTATACGATACAAACATTTGCAGGCAACCAAGGTTTATAAAAAATAATTTATTTTTTGAACATACAAGTCCACTTCAAACATACAAAAACCTTCGATAAAAAGTCGATAATTAAACGGTATGAAAATTCAGCCATTCCGTGTAGGCCTCACATAATTTACTCTACCGATTGAGATATTCAGTATTTCACAAGTTCCGTGGGTTTACGCTGTAATTTTCGTTTTTAAACGATAAATACTGAGCCGAAATGCGAAATTGTTAGGAATCAAGGATTTATTGGTGTTTGATCATGCGATTATAGCGTTTCGCATGCTTTACTAAGTTTTTGTTAATGTTCTCGGCGGCCTCATTAGTTCGGCTATTTGCATTTTAGTTTGTTTAGGTATAACGGACATTAATTTGTTAGGATTTAGCGTTACGATATTGTTCCTTGTGTTTTTATATGGTTTTAAATGCAACATTAATACGAATTATCGATTGTTTATCTTTGAAGGGTAGCTTATGCAAGGATGTAATGTTCATTCATTATCGTATCGGAATACCGGTTTCTGTAAAAAATATTAAATCGGGAAATGGAACAAATCGGTACAGAGATTTAAGTATTTTAAGCAGTTATCAACCGAATAGCCGTTTGGCTGTTTCCCAATTCCTTATTTTAAGACAAGAATAAAATGTATATTATATGCTTAGTAATACCTATGTTAGGGATACTCAGTCTTTATAATATATATGTATGCAATTTTATTTGCGTAGAATTAAAATCTTATACGTATTTTACATTTTCCTAGCAATATATGTCCATAGTGAAACATAAGCTGGTTTAATCTCTTCACCCTGAACAAATAGCCGCTCGTAAAGGCACCTTACCGAACGATCCGTCAACTACCCACTTTGATTTTTTGTAATGAACGGCTTTTAACCTTGGCCAATCCACAAGGTCAATGAAGGGTTCTCCAATATTGGTAAATTTCTTATGGAACTTCTTAAATTCCTATTTTAATAAAATAAATATTTCAATAAAAGATATGGACTGAAGTCATAACTTCAGTCCATATCAGTTAATTGATTAATTATGACTAATCCTTATGACTAATCCTTCCTTGCTTACATTTACTTGTTATGCAGGTCTACGATTTACATTTTCACACACGTTATATATCCTGTATATATAATACAAATTGTGTTTCTATTTAAATTTTTAATTTTCATACATTTTTGATATAATTAAACCTCGCGACTTTCAACAGATAAAAACCTTCACAAGAATGCAATTACACTGAACAAACGTCCATTGATGCATCGAAAAAAAACTAACATTGGCTTGATTTATTCGTTCAATACGCGATTTATTAGTCGGCGAAAAGCCATGTATCCGACGCCGCCGTTCAGATATAACGACATGGAGGAAAATATTGCGTTGTGGATGCTATATGGCGCGTAAAGTGCGGATGAGTGATAGATGCACGTTATTATTGTGGTACGTCACTTGTGTGCGGATGAAAAGCGCTTGCTGAGATTATTCATTTAGTTTTACATGGTTATCATGGGTTAACCATACAAGTAATATAAATTTACGTATCGTAGAGTTGGGATTTTCTTACATAAGATCATTCAAGAGAAATTAATAAAACATTATAAAGAAATTATGAAAAAATAGTAGTTACAAACTGCTTTTTGTTTAGTAATAATCACGAATAAAAGTTGAACACCAACATGTTACCATAAGCTGCGGTGACTTACTTTTATAGTTCCTCTGGCAAGTTTGTCCCCGTATCATATTTTAAAAAATACCACCGATTTTTATAATACAAAAGGATACTATCGACTTGCCAAGATGCATTAAATATCAATCGCTTACGAAAATGTAACTTAAAACAGATATTTACATAAATTACTTATCATGGCATTTTCGACTGATAATTAATTGATATCACACTATATATATTTAATTAAAAAAACCTTTAAACCAAAGATCGAATTTGATCTAAAAGTCATCATAAAACATCTTCAAACTACTACACTTTATAAATAATTTGTAAAACTCTTTCAATTTCATAGCACGCAGTTTTAGTTTTTATTGCCCGTTCTCACGTCTCACTGCGACAGTTAAACTATTTCGGAAAAGATATCTCCTAAACAAAAACTTTTAGATTCCATTCCTAAATACATTTTTCGTCACGAAAATACTAAACTATAAATAATTAAGAATTGTGTATTAGTAAATTTCACATCCACCTCTTTCCCCGTATTTGTTTTTACATATTATGTCAATATTAATATTGAACTTTAAGAATTTTACGTTATTGTATCTTTAAATGTCTGATAAAAGATACAGTGCTTTATAATTGACGATGTTCTATTTAGTAAATATGTAAAACGTTTTAATTTTCAAAATTACACACGAAACAAAAGTTATTAACACTCAACGAAACTACCTTCATCCTTATTGCTTAATTGAACGCCCACAAGAATCGTTAAGCGTTATTTTATTAGCTATAACGAAAATATGCTGTCGAAAAATGGACTTTAATTATTTCGTATTAAGAGTTTTATTTATTCGGTCAGATTATCTCAGCCTTTTGGCAACGGAGCTTCGTTTAGTGTGATGCACACGATTAGCCGTGAAACGCAAGCGAAATTAATGTGAAATATGATTAGTAATTGGCTCACGAGCGGGTAATCGAATTATTTTGTTAGGAGTAAGCCTGGTACACGCGTCGCATAATATGCACTCTGCACTTAATGTGTGGAGAAAATTAAAGGCGCCTTTGGAAGCTAACTGAATTTAACGTCTTGTAGATTAACTCAATGTATAGGGTTCTAAAGCAATTCCTGTTCCAATTCTTTTATTCATTTATGAACGTACAATTACAGGCATAGGTGCTTTGAATTTTTACGACATTGCCCGCATCAATGAGTACTTTTTGAAAATTTAGATACAACTTAACTACTAAAATTTAGATATACACGACGACATATTTGAAAGTATGTTCTATTGCTTATTGTACCATATTATTCATCCCACGATCCATTAAGGATTAACTTAAATGTATTTATTAGCTATTTATCTACTCATCACTTTAATATTAATAACTAACCTACTTTTCAAAAGTGAAAAATGAGTGTAAAAGTAACGTATCATCCATTAATAGAGATCGCGGTAACCCTCGGGAAAATGGGTCGCGGTCATTAGGGAGGCATAGGGCGATGTAGATGTTATCGTTTATGTATCGTTTCTTTCTAAACGATTTCTTTATTAATTGCTTTTTGTACGCAGATAATTGTTACAGTAATTATAAGCAAGTAATAACAGTAAGGAAGTTGCTTATATTGACTACTTTTTTTTGAGCGTTAGAAAAAATTTAATAATTTCTCGTAAAAAAATTATTCATTTAATTATTTCAATAATTCTGTATGCATTTGGAGAAAACGTATCTCAATCAATTTCGTGCAGTTATAGTTTTCGTATTTATCGTGTTAGACGCGGTGGAGGACTTGTTTTTATATAATACTAAAGTAAAAGACATATGAGGTCGCGAATTATTTGTAAGCTCCACATCGAAAGGCAGCGTTCGTAAGAAACGTTTTTCTTCGACCGTTTTTACACCACACTCTGCAATTTTGACTACCACGACAAATTCTTTTCCTGTTTTGGGTAATTATATAACGTATGATATTAACAAATAAGGTGGCCATTGGTAAATTCATATATAAAACCGGTTCAGTAGCTCCAGAGATTACACCGTACAACCTAACAAATGTTAATTTTTAAAAAAAATAATATTATTATAGATATACATTTTATACGCCCTATGAATGAGATTTGTCTTTAGATGTCAAAAGGTTGAACTTTTTCCTTTGAATAAAACTATTTACCGGTTGGTTTAAAAATTTAAGCAGAGTAGTGAGCAATAACTTTTGCCCTGAAGTAATTTCGTTTTATTTGGAACTTTTTTTTTTTATGTAATAGCAGGCAAACGGGCAAGAGGCTCACCTGATGTGAAGCGATACCGCCGCCCATGGACACTCACATTGCCAGAAGGCTCGCAAGTGCGTTGCCGGCCTTTCAAGAATTGGTACGCTCTTTTCTTGAAGGACCCTAAGTCGAATTGGTTCGGAAATACTTCAGTGGGCAGCTGGTTCCACATAGTGGTGGTGCGCGGCAAAAACTGCCTTAGAAAACGCTCAGTTGTGGAACGACGGACGTCGAGGTGATACGGATGGTATTTTGTATTTTGCCTTGACGTCCGATAATGAAACTTACATTTTAAATATTTTTCTTGCTTGAGTTCGGATAAGAGGACGTCTTTGTATTGTTTAAAATAGTATGTTTTTAAATTCTCATTAATATAGCAAGGATTAATATCATCGTAACAAAAATTTCCAAACCAAATGTTCTAATCGGATTTAAAGCGGTTCATTCAGAAACAAAGCCTCATGGCTGAATGGATTATAGGGGAATCGAGTTGGCAACGAATGTGCTAGAAAAATTCACAATCTAACTGATAGGGGAGCTGAAACAACGCCAAATCAAAACGAAGCGATAGCCCCCATCTGTACTTGTCTATTACCTCATTTAGTTTCCAGCTTAACACTTCGAAATAAACCGAACTATTAATAACAGTACGTGATTCTAATGGAATTTTTTCAAAAATTATCTTGAATTATGCAGCCCTGATTAAATCACGCGATTTCTATCTTTATATATTTTTCTATGCATTATTTTAAATGCTAATATATAAAGTAAACTTCAAAAACATACTAACCGTAAACTGTTATAAAGTTAACATCTGTTAAAAGGGCCGCAACGCACTCGCTATCGCAATGTTAGTGTCCGTAACCGGCAGTATGACTTATCATAAGATGAGCCTTCTATAGTCAAAAACTTATTAATTACTTAAAATTCTTAAGTGTATCAATGATTGTAAAATATACCGATTTTAAGAAACATATGTTTTTTGTTATAGGCCAAAAAGTGGCTCTATGCTGCTATACAGCCGAAAGAAGGTCCGATACAGGCGTGATGGATATTGCTGGAAGAAACGGAAAGACGGAAAGACAACGCGAGAAGATCACATGAAACTGAAGGTTCAAGGTACCGAGGTAAGTGTTACTATGTCAGTTTGGCGATATTAACGTAAAATATCGACGATGAAAACATAATAACGAAGTATATCGTTACTACGTTTTTTAAACATAATTGCTTCGAAAGTTATATAGCAAATACTACATATAATAAATAATATACATAGTTAATTAGGCAGGTTTGTTAGTACAGTTGGAACCAAAAATATTTAGTAGACAACCTATAACTTAATCTTTTTTAAAAGATGCTTTATGGTCATATACTTGGTCTATCACATTCTTGTATCTAACTAAGGCTGTCCATAGTTTACAAAAACATATTTATTTATATTGTCGTTAGTTATATCAAGAGTGCATGACAAGGGAAAAACATGTTTAAAAAATTGGCTATGTTTAAGCAAAGCCTACACAATATTAACCAGTCTTAGTGTATGTATTGTAGTATGAAAATCGGTAGGTTGCAGTCTAAATAACATTATATCGATCGAGCCTTTGTCAAGAATTAAGACTTAACGAAGGTGCTCCGTTACGACGACGCTTCGTATATGATTAAAATTAGTTAAGTTTGCAGATTATTGCTATTAATACCAGTGCGTGTTACGTAGCGGTTTGCGTTGTATCTACTTAATATAAATTAATTAATGTATTGATTTAAAAAAATTAACGTTGAAGTATCAAGGACCATAATACAGACAAATGTCATTGGTATTTTTTAGAACCAGAAAGAAAAGCCAGAAATCGAAACCAGAGTTAGTGGTTGTCCATCAATAAAATATTTTAATTTTATATCAAACGTTCATTAAAGTGAATTGTATTACGATTATTTTTACAATCACAAAAATATCCGGACGTTTGGTTTTCATTAAATAGAAGTTATTTTTCATAATACACACCATAGAACTTACATTTATCACTACATCTCCTTTACCCTACTCAATTCATATAACATTAAATATTATAATCGAATTAATATCATTCAGTATTTATGTAAATCGGAACATCAACACGGCTCCGAGACGCACCTGTTTGCAGACTGTCGGCGCTCGTTTGCAATACCTCTTTTTGTATTTTATAAAGGTATTCATACATATCGCTGTTTATTTGGTTCAAGCTTATTTTTTCTACAATGGAGATTATTTTAGCAATTGGTGTATGTAATGTATGATAGTTCAATTGTACAAATCATATGAATACATGTTCTATAACAATTTTACAATTCTCTGAGATTTAAAATTACAGGACTAATCTATCTTTATTTTATCGTAGTTCTGCGCCATTTTTATACGCAAAATAGAGTAACTGTCAGATATAATAAAATTACTATAATTACTTTATGCCACGACTTTATATCCACGATGAAAAGTGTAATATATCGCCACATTAAAATTCCACCACGAGTCATTTGTTTTAACCATATTTTAACGTTAAAAGTAAGATAAGATGATATATTTATTTGTTGCTTACGACAAAAAGTTCATTTTACTACCGGAAGAACTACGATAGAGGATCTCAGAAGTCAAAGCTTCTAAAGTCTTACTAAATGTCACTGGGGATTACTCGTGATTTTCTTTGACCTGAGAAATACATCTGTGAAGCTAAATCTATTTCGTAAATCAATCAATTTGAGAAAAACTTTCTTCAAATAACGGCGTTTCTCAATAAATTTAAATCCGAGTCGTAAATTTATAATTTAAAAGGCATTCTTTAGAAACATCTTTTCATAACGTTTGTTTTTGTAATAGAATCCACGCTTAGTTTTCTTGCTGTTTCATTAAAACTAATGAAATATCACCTCTCTTCCTCTAAACACCTATATACATACTATATCTTTATGGTTTATCTCCGTAATGTGTAAACACCATTCTCTGTGACATGTTTTATTTTATACTAAGCTAATTTCCGCTTGTTCACATTTTTCTTTTGTTTATTGAGCTCGTTAAATTGCGTTTCTTCGTTTTACATATTCTATGTTTGTCTACTTAACCCTTTTTATTATTTATATTGGAGAAATAATTTTACGGCAAAGTATTATTAAATCAGGGACTCGGGATTTATCCCATCTACATCCACTAATCATTGGATTATTTGAAGAGTACATGTTTTCCCCTTTTAAGGTTTATTTATGTAATTATTTACATCGAAATTGTACTACTCTTTGGAACGTATGTTACTAGTAACTCGGTATAAAGTAATTTATACTGGATAAGTCCAATTAAAAAATATATTGGTGTCGTAACTAACATTTTCAATATACCTACCATCTTAAAAGGCTTTCTGAGGACGTAAACGTTCATGGGGGGTAGTATAACCTTACATCAGATAAGAGCCCTGTTTGCCTACATCCTAAAAATAACGTCGCTTACGCTTATAGTGAAAATTAATGAATACTACTAAACTACTAACACTTCGGCAACATGTACATAGCGTGTATTTCATTACCATTAAGGGCAATGGCATCTTTTTAATATATTCAAATGTGACCAATTTCCGGATTTGGAAATGTTAACGAAATTCGGTCGAACGGTCGTTTGCGTTGTTACCGCATTTCAATTCAGTGCATTAAAAATGCAATTAATCTAGTCCACAATTAGTGTTGTAACAAAAAATCCATTAACTTTGCACTCAACATAAACAGATGACTGTTGACCGTCGCTGCAAACTGATGAATAAACAAATGAATCTACCAATTAAGTTTTGGGAGCGACCACTAATTGGGGCGTCACATTTATGCGAGCTTACGTTTTTATTCTGTCGTTCGATTGATTTCAACTTTTTACGTCGTTAAATTATTTTAATTAAAGACGCTGCATCGGTTTATTTTGGAATGCAATTTGTCTATATTTTAGACTATTTGGGACAGTCACACAAAATCGCCGTTTGAGCAATAATTAACGTAACTTTTATACACATCTAAAAGTTTTGAAGGTTCAGGACCGGAGAATCGGTCGGTAATCGGAAATAACATATAAAAATTCAACTTATGAAATGCTCCTTTAATAAACAAAGACATAGTTATCTTTTCCAAATATCTATATTACAGACATATATAATGGATGTCATACATATAAGAAAAGCAATGTACATGGCTTTTTATTTTGACGAAAGCTACGTAGTTACTTTAAGAGCAGTTGTTGGTATACATAAAAAAACAAATGTTATCTAAAGTTATTTGGGTCACAATTATTTTGAAACTTACAAACGTAGCGAAATTAGTAAGGTTGGATAAAGTCACAATGAGCGCAGCTGAAAAAATTATAATCACCGTTTAAAATTCACGGGGGAAATGTTAAAGGTGCAATTTTAAATCTAAATGTTAACAATGACGTACAACGCTTAACGCAAGCTTAAGTGCCGTAAGCAACAATTAAGAATAACAGAGAAATACGCGAGCAAAATCCCATTTTGTATAGTGTTTGTAAAAACCTCTATATTGTAGCTAAACAAAACTAACCATGATATTTTTAATTGACAATACTTTGAATATAAATTACAGTAAATTACATTTATTAATAGAACACAGAACACCACAACATAATAAGATACAGATATTAAACAACTTATGCAATAACATTAAGAAAAAAATAACATCACAATTACATTGATAATATATATATATATATATATATATATATATATATATATATATATATATATATATATATATATTTATATAATGAAGACGTTTTTCAATACTAATAAACAATAGATAGAATAGAAAAATTGTAAATAAGATTACCTAATAGCTATTCGTTTCTTCTCCTATTAAACTACCGAAATTTATTTCCTTAATTGTCGAGCCTGCCTTGAAATTCCACTCATACACTGTAAAACTCTTATCGTACGAGATTCTATCCAACTTGCAACAGTTTGCCGGGAAATGAACTATGGAACCCCGAGTTACCTTAATTTAACTAAATTTTCAATTTTGCTACGGATGTTTATATCAATGTATTTCAATGTCTTGTCTGTGATAATAATGGAGCTTTTAATAAGCTATAATTACTTTTTAAATATAGGGTTTTAACTATAGAAGAATTGGACACTAATTCACAGCGTTGGGCTTTCTCGCCACTATCAGAGAGCACGCCAGTGTTTTGTTTTCAGATTGGAATTGCGCCAATTAAATTGAGGCGAAAGTGGTTAGCGAATGGCGGCCGTCCTTGCACCGTATGAGCTTTTTTATATAAATTGCAATAAATCAACTGTGAGTTGATATTGTATGAGTTTTTTGTCATTCATATATCTTAAATATACGAAACAGGCTAACCATTCTGCTGGCCCAATTATGAATTGCATTATCAATGAAATTAATTAGTCCGAGACAAAATGTTTAACACTATCATATTATTAAAAAAAAATAAGATAACAGTAATTAATATACAAAACTAATTCAAATAAAACTAATTTAATTTCAGGTAAGCAAATTATATCATATATAGTTACGGAAACGTTAAAAAGCAAAAAAAAGATCTTTTATCTTATATTATTTTATTCAAACTCGACATCTCACGCATAATACGTCTTTATTGGATGCCTTATAATTCATTACATATTGACCAGATTTCGTCTGGTTTATTCGCTACCTCCCATAGCTTATCGCATTCAAGTGCACGCAACAGTCACTTGTTTATGGTCCACAGAGTTCAGGTGGCATACCTTGTGTTCTTGCCACTATCTTCCAGATAACATCGGGTGAGAGTGGAGCATAATGTGCTGCTAAATAAACGGCTTAAAATTATGCTACTTTGTTATAAAGACAGTTTGATTAAAGATTTATTAATTCAAACCTTTGGTTTGCTGATGTAGGTCTTCTTAGTAAAATAATCTATAAAATAATGAGGACCGCAAATAGTTAATTATAGTTGGCCATTTTCAATAATATATTTTTTATCATAATAAATTAATTTCCTTGTGTAAATAATTAATCCATCTGTATTATTATTTAAATTGAACCTTCATTTACAGAATTGACTCGATATCGTCATGAAAGATTATTATGGCTGGAAATAATTTTATTGGCTCAAATAATTTCTCTTTATACGTATATATGTCAATGGCAGCCCCTAATTGTTAGGGTGAAATGACCGTGCCTGGCTTTTCAATGGCGTTGGTTGCTGACTTATACCCCATACAGAGCGCATGATTTCAACCGATAATTCGATTTTTTATTCATATCGCCATTTTTATAGCTTAACTGCTTCTGACGGCTACTGGATTTCATGAATTTTACATTTTTTACTCAGACAGTAAATTTTTTGCTGTAATATTTGTTGGTTTTTCGTATTTTGTTTGCTCGTGCATCTTTAATATTTAAATTTGGCTTTGTATATGTACGCAAGACTAATTTCTTTTAAATTGAAAACCATAACATTGTTTGTGCCTTATTATTATATATACTTTGTATAGTATAACATTGTAATGTTTGTTAGTGTCGATCTATTAAACGAATTTTCTTAACCCATAAGTGTATTAATAATTGCAGTACTTACAGACCAGTTTTACAATTTATTAATTAAAAAAATGTTATAGTAACATTTCCGTGCCAAAGCGAAAGGGTTGATATTCATGTTAAAAATAAAGGTTATTTCTCCAAACAAGCGTCAGACGAATTGGAAAAATGCGCTTCACAATTTATGAAATCGGAGTGCATTTCTAATCAGCTTTCGCCGCTGGCACCAGTTCAGTTTAAGCCTCAAATTAATAGGCTGTCTTCCAAAACAATCGTCAGAATCGGTCAAGTGGATTTGAACATTTGTTTCCCGCACAATAACTGTTAAAACTGGCGATTCGCCAGTCCACCTTGCAGTTACCTAACAAGGATACGTCATATTCTATTTTATACTCTATACTTCCTAAAGAACTGGTCTCGAAATGGATTTTCTTGCTAAGAAAAATAAATACGCATATTAATTTTACGTTCCTAAAACTTTATCATTCAATAGTTTCACAGGATTGGTGTTTAGATTTTTACTTGTAGATTGTTTCAAATTTAAGTTTATCTGTATCTAGGACAAAATAATACAATTATAAGACTTTTCACATTTACGAAAATAGATCTAAATCTCATTTTAAAAGCTTTCGTCACTAACTTTAATGTCAACAAAAGTGCCATAACTTACTTATAAGTTTATACCAAAAGTCTCAGGTTGGCTTTCACGTCCACCTGTTTACGGCAATCTATCTCAACGTGTTAGACAGCTCAAGATCTCTGCTCTGGCGAAAAGCCAATATCAACGTACCTACCTCACTGTTGAATTTAATGGTATATCTTAAAGGTCTTTGCTTGGGGAATCGTTTAACCTGGAGCACGTTTTTATAAGCCTTTGTTGAGCCGAGAAAATGGGTCGTTGATAATCAACCGATAATGGAAAGTTTTTAGATGTATTACCTTACATTAAAGCTAACGGAATATTTTTTTGACACGCTTAAAGGGAAAAGATACTTTTGGTCTTTGTTGAATAAGAGCGATGAACAATGTCAGAATATAGGCAAACGGTTTCCTAGAAAATGTAATATGAATGTGAAAGTAGCATTCCTAAAACAAATTTTAGAGGCAACTTATGATTCGAATGTTGGTAAGGTTCGAAATTTAAACTTCGCAGAAAAGCAGCAAGTTTTTATAAAAGTTTTTCTGCCGTGTTAGCGAAATTGAAATTTATGCGATCGCGAGTGCAGTATCATGCAATTTTAACTAAATCATTTTCAAGCAAGGATGACATTTTAATAAGGGAATGAAGTTAAATTACTTAAGTTGGTCTAGCCTCAGGAATGTAGTTTAAGTAAAGGGTGAAAGTTCCTTGCTTAGCTGGAGGCCTAATAAAGCCAGCATTGTTTTATGAAGTTTGAGGGTACGGTTGGCGTGGGTTTAAGTTTACTTACCGCGCCCAATTCATACCTTTTATGTCTTATGCGCCGTGACTATATAAAAAGATCTTAATAACTAATTTAAGAAATTATCAAAAAAATAAATATTTAAGAAGTATCCTAATATTTCGGACATAAAACTTGTTATCAGTGTAGATAATAAACACAGGACTACAATAATGGCATTTCAGACAACCATTGTACGTATCACACACATTTATAGTTTTGTCTATAAACCATTAATGTGCAATCATGCATAACATGGATTGATAGTTATATGATAATAAGGTAAAAGTGTGCGGGGCTGTTTTAAAATTTAAACAAGTAGTAATTTATACCAGTTAATTCAAAACATTATTCATTATCCATCTTTTAATAAGAATAAAAGTAGCTTCCATTCGAATGTGACTCCAGAATCGGAAAACGGGATCGCCTATAATGTGAAGATAAATATCTTAGGTATATTTGAAAAAGCTTCCCAACTCCAGTTATTGAGTGGGGCATTCGAAAATATACGGCGAGACTTTATTCTATCCGCGTATTAGGTTTTATAGTTTACGTCGACAGTTCTGAACTCAGAGTCCATTATATAATAGTTATAATGTCACGGTATTTTTTTTAAATCATTTCATTCGTAATTAATTTAATAATAAACTATAATATAGGAAAAAGTATTGTAGGCCTAGTGGCTTCAGCGTGCGACTCCCATCCCTGAGGTCGTAGGTTTGATCTCAGGCTGTGCACCAATGGACTTTCTGTCTATGTGCGCATTTAACAATCGATGATATGGTGAAGGCACATCGTGAAGAGACCGGCTTTCCTGAGACCCAAAAAGTCGACACCGTGTGTCAGGTAGAGGAGGCTAAGCAACTACTTATCTATTTAGAAAAAATAAATGATCATGACCCAGATAAAGAAATGTGAGGTCCAGATCTAAAAAAAATATTCAACATTTATTTACTAACACCGTATTTGGAATGTGGATTGAAATAGTCCTATTAACTGTTTATTTATGGATAATTGCTCGATTCACGGGTTTTTACTACAATTGACCAGTGAAATCGGATTGTTTATTCTAATGCTGTGTTCACTGAGAGATTTAATTTAATTTACACAGGTTTTAATTCTAGTCAGGTGCACAAAATGAATTAACAATGACTTATTTAAAAAAATAAAAACTGAAGTGGTCGTAAATATGCCGTGAATCTTTAATGATTAATCTAATACTGTCAGTGTCTGCGCAGTTACAGGTGTATTCCATAACACGCATAGGCCAATGCTGATCAACAGTACTCACCTACAGTATATATACTAAATATGATTCTGTAGCATACTTTACACACAATGTCTGTCTCTATATGTCACAACAACCATATAGAGCCAGACATAGTTTGTAGGTTGTTGTCGTGGTGTGGGTGTAGAGCTATGACTCTACATCGTTATCGTTAAGTATTTATTTATTTCCACCATACATACGCCAAATTATGATGAGATAAAGGATGTCTCCTTTATCTCATCATAATTTGGCATCATAATCCAGAAATGTTTTTGCCTTTTGGAGGTTTAATGCTTCGCGTGCGACTTTCAACTCTCAGGTCGTAGGTT
This sequence comes from Pieris brassicae, assembly GCF_905147105.1. NCBI lineage: Eukaryota > Metazoa > Arthropoda > Insecta > Lepidoptera > Pieridae > Pieris > Pieris brassicae. The sequence continues at coordinate 7,027,334 of NC_059669.1, forward strand.
AGATCTCCAGCTGTGATCACTCGCTCATATATTGCAGGAATGAATGGGAACTGGCATACCATAGACCTTAGAAGTCTATGGTACAGAAGGATAACCACCTGCTTGCCTAATAGAAAAAATATATGATTACGAAAAACATTCAGAAATCTAAGGCCCAGACAAAAAAAGCGCTACACGCTACTGCTTATTATAACTGGACGAATACGTGACTTGAAACGAAAAGAATTCGCAATAAAAAATGCTTTATCAAAAGCACTAAATAATTTTACATTTATTGAATACATAAAGAACCTTATCAAGGAACACATAACGCAGAATAATGAAATTTTCTCGTCTGCGGTGAAGCAATATAATATTCAGGAAAAATATTATTTTCCTCCTAAATGACGACGCAGCAAGACGGCCTAAATAAAAATTCATGAAACAAAGGCAAAGTTATGATTTTAGGACCTAGGATTTTTATTCTTGTTTATTTGGTTGCTGTTGTCGCAAATAACTATTCATATTTTGGGTATGATGTGAGCAACTTTTATGAAACTACTTACGTCCTTGCGAGCAATTTGGGCTAGTGGTTTAAACGAGAAACTGCCAGTCCTAATGTCGTAGATTCGCATTTAACACTCGCTAGTCCGGTAAAGGACATGCCGACATGCCTTAGCCACAAAGAGTCGGGCTCAAAAAGAAGGCTGGTGACCGAATTGTCTATTAAGAAAACCAAATAATCACAAAAAATCGGAACGTTACAAGCTTGTAGCGTTAAATTTTTACTTAATTCTCTTCTTTTCTTGACAGGTGGTTCATCCATGAAAGAAGATCCCTTTTTAACATTAAGGTTTCATTTATATATGTACTTTTGATTTGCAAAAGACAATGATTTGTACGAAAAAATAACAATATATACTAAGGCCTAATGCTTTATTGCTAATATAACAAATAATGCACGAAGATGCTTTGAATACAGTCTGAATTAAAATAAAAAAAAAATTGCCACCGTGTCAGCCTGGATACCCCATAATTTGTCTATTGTTTTCAACAGCATTTGATACCAAAATGTACATTTTTATCAGAAAGAAGGCGAACGAGCAGGGGTCAGAATTAAGTGTTTACCGCCCATGGACACTTGAAACACCTTAGCGTTCTAGTCCATTTACGTTGTTGCGTACGTAATATATTACTAAGACATCATTATTTAGCCTATACATTCGTCGATGTGTACATAATTTTCCTTATACGTAGGAAGTTGTAGGATTTCTTTCAAACTTCCACAATTTCGTAGCTACCTATTACCACGTAAGCGTAACGAAGTTTCACATATTAACATTCCGAAACATAACGAAATCGTCACGCACTGGCCACAAAGTGTGCAAACAGATGGCCGGCTGGTGTACTTCTTGAATAAAATATACGCATTGTAAATAACCAGTGTTTGTGAATATGGCCAAGTTTTGTTTTCAAAGAAATATATTTTTATGAGAAAGCTTTTCTAACATTGGCATGTTTTGGTGAATCTGAGTCATAATATATAATTAATTTATACCGTATTGCATAACGGATATCTATTAAGCGACCTCTTCCGAAAAAAAATGTTATAGTGCCATACTTATTATTTAATAAAAATTATAATTAATGAAACTTATTCTCAAAGAAGGTAACAATTAGAGGAAGAAAATTAGAGCATGATTAAATTACTTAAAAATTAAAATAAGATTTTATTTCTATCAATGAAATATATCCAATTCACACATTTTTTCTGAACCCAGGCAACTGTTAACACTTGGAAAGATTTGCTAATAGTTAATATGAGCATTCAAACATAACTTACATTTTTGATTTACAAATCATTTACCAAAAAGATCTCGTTAGTTTCTTTAAGTGCCCCTACGAGAGGGCTGGCTAGTCGTATTGAATGACGTCATAATATACATACATAGTATATAAGTAGCAGAGTACAGCTGAATAATACATACCACAACTGTTGCCACTAAGTGTACTGTGGTTTAAGTTAGAAGAAATTCAATACTATTTAAAGTACTTGACGTAAACAATTACAAAAACAAAAGTAGGAAAATAAGAATATAATATATTTATTGCAATATTAAGCTATATTTCGAGGGCTATAATTTAATTAATGTGAAGGTTGTTAAATAATATTAGTTTTGCTACTGATGGGACTTTGTGAGAAGGGTAAGTTCCTCTAGTCAGTAAAACTATAGTCACTTTAAAAGAATTAACAATTTAATTCACTATGTATTAAATGATCTCCATAAATTAGAAGTAAATATAATCGAGACCTCGACAACAAAGATGCTTTAGAACATCAGCTATTTTCTGTAAAATTTATTGTATTGATATGGTGTGTGGTGAATATATTACATTGACATGATGTAAGAACAATAGCTAAATGCAAAACTCACTTCATTGCTGTGTTTATGTTAGAAGCTGGATGAAATAAAAAAGAAAGTATGATAATATCTTGCATTATATTGATTAAAAAAGTATCATTAATTTACCATTAAGTATAACTGGTGAAGCCGAGGATTATTTATTTGTAACAATTTCTTTTGTCGACGCGAGTACTATAGTACTATAGTACGCGAGTACTATAGTTAAAGTATATTTAAAATAAAATTTACGTAAGTATCTAAAGGAAGTCTTTTCCTAGGGACGGAATGAAAAAATACAGTTGCACGAAAATTATTACTTTTAACTAGAAGAATATCAGTAAAAACAAATGCATTTTTTCTTCTTCTTCAATTACTACTTTGCTTAGGCTTGGATAATGTCGGTCAGTTGTAGTCATTTATATGAACCCTCATAAACTGAGAAAATATTTTATTGTTACACATAAAACAATAACAGTAACTACGTATAGAACCAAAAAAGGAGCCTTATAATATATAAAATAGCCAACTATATGAGCAAAAACATATAAACACAAAATATCGTTTTAAAAATATGGTGACAGCTTACGCTTGTATTTTGAAACATTGTTTATAAACTGTATAACGAAGTTAGGTGGTCCAGTCCAGGTGTCAATTGTGGGATAGACTTGTATTAGAGTAACTCAACATAAACACACCCTCTCACCTAATGAAATAGTCAGTTTAACGGATTTCTACCTATAGTTAATTTCGCTTTAATCTGTAATTAAAACCACACCTCAGTTTTGCAATGCGTCTAGCGTTGAATTATTAATATATTACCACTTATTTGGAGTTAGATTATATATATATATTAAATCTTTTTTATGGGATGCATACTTTTAAAATCAAAGTGAATTAAATAATATCACACAATATTCTTTGTTATTTCACCTTCCTTATCGACCGTTTGTAGTGCGTCGTATTATCTAAGTTCCTATTAAATAGTATAACACTTTGCGTTATTCCTTCAAATCGTAGTTTTACAAAGCAACAATCAGAGTCAAATATTCAGAAAGTAGTTATTTACTAATTTCTATTTGACATACATTATACATATTATATAAAAGTTAACAATAATCACTGAACACTACTATAAAACTGTAAGTATAATAAAATAATAAAGGCTATTCGTTCAAAATTTCAAGTTTGTGAAGAACGCGATAAATATTGTGCATTGATTTAATAGTGAGTACAATCACGTACAAATTTGATTTATAGTTTTTATTTTATCAACTTTACGCGTGATTTATTTTTAAAGGAAAAACATTTTCCCGTTGCTTATTGAAATCAACGTTTATTACATTGCCAATCGAGTTTCAATAGATTAACTATTGATTAATTGGATTTTAGAGAATTTGCAAACTTCATCAAAGTATTTTGAAGTTTGGACCAGTAATCCATTGAGATATTTTACATTTACCAAGTCAATCGTCGAATTTTGTGTAATTTGAAGAAATAATTTTAAACAACAATGTAGGCTATTCGTCGTTTCTGTTTTGTAGTTAGATAATTTTCAAACCTGAAGTCCCCTGCCCCAATCCCAGTTGGGTAACGATTTTCTTTTCTTAATAAACTCCTACTCATATCCATGCAGGAAAACAAATGAACGCGACGAAATAAGAATATCTTAGCTTCGACGTATTCCTGGCAAGGAAAGTTGACCTACTTGTATTAAATGATCAGCGCAATTGATGTTAATGATTTTTTCACATTCATAAGTGTACATAGTTCCCTATATGAATAAATTAATTTTGATTTAATTTTATGCATTATTAAATGAAACATAACGGTTTTAGCACCTATGTATTATTTGAGCTTTAACTGTGACGATTCCCTAATTTATGGTTAATTAAAGTGAACGGTGTAATAAATAATTTTGTAGAAAGCTTACAAGTATAGAAGCTGAAACTCCATACTGTCTGTTAATAAATGTGTATATTAATGTATGTTTTTTTCGTTTCAGTGCATTTATGGGTGCTACGTACACTCCGCCATTCTGCCGACATTCCACCGAAGATGTTACTGGCTACTGCAGGTAATATTGAACTCTAGTTCATCATTAATATTTATTCAAAAACTTACTCCTTATGATTTTTCCCTATTAATTATATGTAAACGCAAATAAACAAACAACGTGTTGTGAATATTACCGTTATTAGTTAAGGTTTTTAAACATCCATAATAATCTACCATTCAGTAAGTTACTGTCAGTATAAAGGTGTCGTAAAGTTCAAAAACTCTTGCATTTAAATTGCAGGGACATTATTTTTAAAAAGAAATTTTCTATTATTTAGAAAAGCTTAACCCTTGAGACACATATACCGTTAGATAAGGTAGTTCTTTAAAATGTTGGCGAAAATTATATTTCAAATCGTAAATCTAATACAAATTTAACATATTCCAAATTCAAATATTCTAATGCAAAGTTTCTTCAAAAATCTTATATAAATCTGTACTCCAGTTTAAACCAAGTTCATGTTTACTCGCGTTTAATCTGCCTTACATATCTAAAAGCCACGGCGGATCCGGCTCCGTAAATGTGAGAAGTTTGCGAAATTCCATTAATATTCCAGCGATTCAAGTGAAAATATATCAGAAATATTGAACTGGAAAGTCCAATTCGCGGTTCTATCAATTTCATGAGGCAGGTATCAAAGGCGCGTATTTCAAGATTTCATATCACGGTAAAAGCTTCGGTGCTGAGTCTGAAAAATTGTATCCTTTAGAGAGTTTGTCATTTTAATAGCGCGTGTTAGTACGTCGGCGAATTAGGTGATATATGTTTCGTTTTAATGTGTTCATTGATAGTATCAATAAGTAATAATTTCTTTATTCGTTACCGCCTTTGCGCTATTTGGGATTTGTACAAAGAACGTAGACACTTCGTAGCAACTCCGTAGCCAGAAATTCTTGATATTTTTTAAAGTACAATAAAATGTTATTACGGATTTATAAATACTTAATATAAAAATTCATTCATTTTTATTAATAATTAAAAGCAGTTAAAACTAACATTAAATTATAAACTAAATTTTTGTGTATAAATTCTTAAAATTTAATAAAGTGTGAATGTATAACAAATATCTACTTCTTTTTATGAAAGTTACATAGAATTCCACTCACCGTTATAAAATGGTATTTGAAAAATGCCATGAATTCAACAGTAGGTTTAGATAGCGTCCAAAATGCCTACCTGTAATTGAATATCTGATTGCAATGCAAGGCTCCCGTAACAGGTGTCAGCGAAACTCGATATGGGACAACACTAGTTTGAATTTCATGAATCAATAGTAAAAAATTGGTTTATCTATTCTGTGAATATGTGTAGTATTTTTACTGAATTATAAGTTTACCGAAAGAAAATTAGTGTAAGATATCAAAATGTTTAATATGTTTGTTATCAAAATATATGTTTCATTTTGTCTTTAAAGATCATAAAGACAGATAACTTTTTCAATGAAATGCTTTATAATGTAAGAACTAAATGTATTAACATTTCACTTTACGAATCTTTGTTACTTTATAAGGTAAATGTTCGATAACTAATACAGTGACTATAATGACATAAAACGTTAATTAATAAACTTTAAGTATAAATCGTATAATATAATAACATTCAATGTGTATCTCTGTCTACAATAAACATCTTGTTTATCTGTTTATTGTTTGTCTATAAAAGTAAATCTAGATCCGGTCTCAGCCCCTCAGAAACTGTAGAACAACTTTTAACTTTACAGTAATAAAACTTGCATTTTAAGGGTTGCCAAATCTTGAATATATCCTACGATGTCACCTTATATTAATTTTGATATAATTTTAACTTATAATCATAAAATAGATTGATCAATGAATGTATATTTTAAAGTTATAATTTGAAAATGGTAACAATTTTTCAAACAGTTAAAATTATCTAAGTTTTTAAGTTTAATCATAAGTTTAAAAATAATAATAATAGAAAATGCTCCGTCGATTTTTGGTGATAATATTGGTTCGTTAAACAGATTAAAAATATTTTTAATTTTTATTTTCCACTTGAATGAAACCTTTAAGTGGTGCTATCCAACTGTTTACAACAAATTATCACGTTAACAACGAGTTAATGAAAAACCACAATAACACCAATAAAGTGCACGTGTCGAGTGGCAACCCTGGACAACGGCCATTACATAAATAATGCCGCCATGTTTATTGCCACCATTTTGAAGACAAATGGATAGTTATTACTGCGTAGTCCGTTTTACATTCTCTCCCGTTGAAAATTAAAATATTGTTTACTTTTATAGGTTTAACTGCGTGAGAGTCGCTATGGGCTCCGAGAGTTTCTTTACTCGCTCGTTATTTTGTTCCATATAATGAATGTGGCGCCTACAATCTACACTTAACTAAACTTCACAACGCACACGCTGCTTATATCATGACTTTGGTGTTTTTCTTTATACATGTTCAAGGGGAAAATGGTAATAAAGCTTTAAAATAAAGCTACTATTGATATTATAATTATTAACAAAATCGTGTTTTTATTGTGTGGTATAAGAATGTATTTTGTTAGCTTATATTAATATTTTTTTAACATTATTCCAGAATCCAGATATAGTTCTAGTACACTACCTGAACGTGCCGTACCCCGACGACAATAAGCTGGCCACGGTGGCACCAAGTTTAGCGCTGTGGGCCGACAAAAAAGAATGGACGAAAGACGAACTAGTCAGCCAGTTGAAACCTATGTGTAAGTGATCATATCATATTCTGTGTGATAAAATAACTTCTTTAAAACACACTTTACATATAGAAAAGCTATTAAGATTATTAATATCATTTGTTACTCATATAAAAAATGTAATCGTCAAAAAAGAGGCCCATTACAATTCTACAAAGTATAAAGTTATCGCCATTAGACTTCCCTTAAAATTTATGTGACGCACAAAAAATACGTGTAAACTTTTTTGCGGCAACTTATTACCATATTAAATAGTCTTGGCAGAGGGCGAAGTTATAATCAAATAGTTGTCTCCTTGTCGACTTTCATAAATGTTAAGTACTGCAAATTAAAACGCAACAAGCTATGTTCGTCCCTCATTGCATATTTATAAAGAGAATGAGTGATAAATTAATTATAACCAATTAATTCTGATCCTCATAAATGTGGATCATTAAAACAATGTTGAAACATTTACTATGTTTATTATCGCGGCTTGAAATCATCACTATATTAATATTTTGCTACAATTTATCAGACTTATTAACTCAATGAGTTTTTATCTTTAAATAAATGTTATTACATAATTTGATATAATTAATTTTTGATTTCAGTCTTCAGTGAAGATGAACCGGACCTTAATAGCGATTTGGAAATATCAGTACGTATTTTTTCATTCATTGTTTATTTCATGAACTCTGCATACCATGTTAAGTTTAGGGGAAAATGTTTCAGACGGCGGAAACCGTGGAAGCGATTGTGGGGCAATTAATGGAAAAACAAAGAGCAGCTCGAGCAGCAGCATTGGCTAGACAGTTAGAATGCGGTTGCCCTGATTCAACTTGTCAAGATTCAAGGACATGTGCTCATCCCCTGCGTCGCATCCAGGCTTCGAAACCACCAGCATCGGACCACCACGTGTCCTCTACAACTGGACCCTCTCCTCGACCTATGGCACAACCCCCACGCCAATACACAAGAGATCATAGAACTTCCACTCAGTCGTCCCCCTTGTTATTATCATTGGGACAGATACAAGGAGGTGGAGGTTTACTTATCTTGAACGGTACTAGTAATGGAGGACAACAGCATTCTTCCTTAGTATCGCCATTGTCAGTAACTTCGTTTGTCTGTGAAGAGCCAAGGGACAGATATCGTCAACAATATAAACCCACTTTTGTATTAAAAAGGGAAATTCCAGATAACCTGCCAAATACATGTATAAATAAAACGGAATCTACTTTCGAAGTAGAAACACAGGTAGAAGAGAAAGTAAATGTAGAAATTTTTGATAGAAAAATAAAGATGGAACCGAGAAGTCGTGGCCACATAATCGCAAGCGCACCGGCGACGCCATCTCGATACCCAGATCTTCTAGAGCGTTTAGAGAATAAAGTGCATATAGATAACTGTGATGATACGTTAGTTTTGTTAGGAACAGATGCGCATTTAGATTCATCTAGTGGATTTTTTGACGAGACGTTGGAGTTATCGCATGAAGATATCCAAAAAACGTTGTCAGCGAATATGCCAACGTGTGAATTAGATAGAAGTGTAGTACGGTCCACGGAGACCGCTAATGTAATGGTATCCGGTATTGATACTATGGACTTTATAGAGAGTTGTGAGGCTGTAGCGTCACCCACGCATGTGGTAGATGATAATGTATTTGTCAATTTGGATGCTTTCGATATGCTAGGTGATTTTCCTGAACTGGAAGTACTAGATCCGAGCTCAATTTCCACGAATCCTATGGTAAGTTTTATATGAAGTCTAAGTAAGATAAAATAGGCATATTATGAAGTAATGTAATTGTTTTAAATTATTCTGTCTTCAGTCCTTATGTGGTAATTCACCGTCTGACAATCAAGAAAAGATGCAGACTGATAGTAATAATGAGCGAGCATTGAGCATCACTGATTACTCTCCGGAATGGGCGTATCCCGAAGGTGGAGTTAAGGTACTAGTTGCGGGACCTTGGACTGAGACTTCTGATCAATACACGGTATTGTTCGACAATTTTCCAGTACCATCAATTTTGGTTCAAAATGGACTCTTGAGGTGTTATTGTCCAGGTGAGCAAATTTTTACAAAATGGTATCTGTAATATGGATTTAATTTTGTCTGGTAGGTGGTATTGTGCTGAATGATATGATGATTGGCATACATTTAGGATACTTATTTAACAAATCTGTCTGTCGGTTCTGTATCTCTTAAACAACTATTTAATTTTTTATGTAAATTATTATCAGTCCACCGATCCAAAGACTTTGGGATGGCTTCTTGTTTCCTAAAAAAATAATGGATATTTTCAGCTCATGAGGCAGGTTTAGCTGCGATGCAAGTGGCTAGAGGTGGCCGCGTAGTGTCTGATACCGTTGTATTCGAATACAAAGCTGGCCCAGCACCCGCACCTACGTCTCCAGCATCAGCGCCGTTACCTTCGCTGGATTTTAGGCGGTTCTCATTACTGCAGCGCTTACAACGCCTACATGGCCGCTTGCAGTTGAAAACAGAGCCTATGGAAGATAATAATCAGGTATTATGCCTTATTTACATTCATAATAATTATTATTTTAATTGTTTAGTACTTAAGTGGCATAACCGCTTTCTGTGATATCAACTGTGCTAAGTTCTCCCGCATCAGTTCTGGCGTAGCGTGTTATAGCCGTTGTCAACGTCTGCTTCTACAATTTAAGTTTTGAAGTCGACACTATAACTTTAGCCTTAACCCTAGTGTTCTTCTGTATAGAATATTTTCTGTAATTTAATTTAATGCGTCAACATTTCAGGTTGAAGACGTCCAGTTGTATACGAATCCAAAATTTGAAGATCGCCTGGTCACATTTTGCCAATCGTTGAGTAATAGGTCAGCAGGTACTTCTGAGGGCTTTGCAACCGAACCAAGTGAGGAAGGATCTACAGTCCTCCACTTGGCGGCAGCTTTGGGTTATACCAAGTTGACCACAGCCCTGCTTCGTTGGCGGCAGGATGATAATAGCTTGGCATTAGAAAAGGAAGTTAATTTAGGAGCCAGAGACAGCGAAAATAATACACCGTTGGTAAGTTCTAAAATCTGGCAAGATTCAATTAGTTAAATTTTTAAAGAGAATAGTAAGTAGTATCATCTCAAATACTAGTCAGTTTATTCGAAAATAATATATTCATAGGCTATTAGACGCATACAACTAATGTTCTATATTTAGCGGATAGATGGTGTAAATTGAATGCCCATATACTTAATAAATTAATATAATTAAAAAAATTATGTGGATTGTACAATGATCGTAGGTCAAGTGACATGAGTAGACAGATTTGTATGAAGAATCTTAAAGAAAGAAAGCGCCTGATGCTCGTGACGGCAATGTTCCCACGATGGTGTTTTGGCGTAATATTTGCGTCGGCGTTAAGCGGACAACAACTGAACAACTAAAATCGGCAATTTTTATCGAAATTGACATCTGAGTGATCCACTGAGTTTATAAATTTGTGGAAGCACTGACTTTTTGTATAACCACTAACTAGCCAGCCGAATGCGCCAATGGCGAAGGTCGAAAAGCTGAACATATCCATAGAGGCCGAAATAATTTTATTAGTGCGTTTCAGGGTGTGATGTCATCGTACTGATATGTAGTCGAAAATTCAACATTCATATTTTTTTTAATAACAGGAAACGGGCAGGAGGCTCAGCTAATGCTAAGTTATACTGCATTTAGGATACTTATTTACCGCCGCCAAAAGACTGCCTGAGGGTTTGCAAGTGCGTTACCGGCCTTTTAAAAATTCGTACGCTCTTTTCTTGAGGGACCCTAAGCCCGGTTGGTTCCGAAATACATCGGTAGGCTGCTGGTTCCACATGGTGGTTGGCTGGTTGGGTGGTTTTATCTCTTTTAAAACATCAGTATTTTTACGAAACAAATATTGCGATACCTTTAAATCAATTTCAGATGGTAGCTAGTGCGGCGGGTCATACCGACACGGCAGTAGTTTTAGCTCGCTGGAGCGCAGGCACAAGATGTGAGGCCGGCGCCCGCGCAGCGGCTGCAGCCGCACACCGAGCTGGACATACCCAACTAGCTGCGTTGCTTGATAGGATTCATCCACCTACGGGAGATGCGGTTTTCCGGAGACCTTATAGGTATGTTATCGCCGCTTTAGTAATTAAAGGCAGTTCACCTAACAAAACTCGATGTTTCAAATGCATTACAGATATCGTGGTCAGCATTGAGGGTTAAATAAATTTTATTTAAATGTGGATTGGTCGCGTAAACCTAACTAAAAACGTTAAGAAACAGTCTGATTATGATCATTTGTAGGACTTTTAACTACCACAAATTGCTATGCCGTGTATATATAGGTGTAGGTGTATATAGGAAGAAAGTCTGTTACAATTTATTCCATTTTTACTAATTTAGTAATTACAAATTTTGATTCGTATAAAAATGTCAATTTAAATTGCATTTAAATAATATTTTTCTTATTATTTCAGTTTGTTGCAAAAAGGTCGAACGGGAAGCCTAGAAAGCAACTTAGTGAAAAGACCTTCAATTGATAGCGGCATCAACATGGCAGATGCATTTCGTTCAAACTCCGCTATTGATAGGAATGACTCTACTTCACTGAGGTGAATAACAACTAACTTAATTTATTATTGTGTGTGTGGTAGTGGCAGGTTTTCGTATATTTAACATTAGCCATATCTATACAGAAGTATAATATAATCACTGCAAGGTTAACCTGATTACAGGTGGGAGAGAAGTATGTCTTTACCCTTAGACTCTGACACTTCGGAAGACAGTCTCGGAGATATGAAGATAGGCCGTCGCATGGATCTAGCCCTCTGTAAGTGTCACATTCCTGTCCTATAATAGAAAAGTTAGTTTTCATTTGCAAACGATTATTTAGTTCATCGGCAATACGCCCTCTTCGGGTATTTCAAAATTTTTCACCTTAGTTCATAGGACGAAGGTTCAGCGTCGTCGAATCGCATTATGTAACACTAAAATATTTCACCATAGATAAAATGATGGTAACGAAGGTAGATAAATCGGTTAGAGATAAGGCTCGAGAGTCGGGTAAAGTTAGAAACAAACTAGAGGAGTGATTCGCTGGTCCCAGCCGCGCGACTGACAGTTGTCCGCCCGCGCAGGCGAGACGGCGGCCACCACGCCCAGCCCCCCTCTGCCCGCGCGCCCCTCGACGCCCCCCACCTCGTGCGCACCCTGCCCGTCTGCCGCAGGTCAGTTCGCTCCTGCGAAGCTGTATAGACAGTCGCACTCGGGAGGGGATCAACTAGTTCACTTGAGGCTGAGCTGTTGAGTGTTCCTAGCATCACCAAAATATGGAAACGTGATATATATATTGCATTGTAAAAGTTAGTTTACGACCCAAGGATACTAAAAGTACCGAAATCACAATTCATCTAGGAACACTCAATCGTGGCGCTACTTGAGATTAGCTTTCAGGTTTTACCCGATTTGGATTACCGTAAATCCAATAATAAGGAGAAATACTTAACGAAGACTGTTCTATACGGTTTCAATTTGGAGCCACCCCTCCGCTCGACTATTGATGTTGTGAATGTAGTAGTTGCATGGCCGCTCTGGCCTTCTTCTTATCAACGTTGTCTGTCTCTGTCCCTCTTGCCAGTGTAGCTCAGTCATAGCTATCGGTAGACTTGTAGTTTCTTCTGTATCTGTATCCCATATCGAGCGGAGATGTCCCGGTGTTGTTAGTAGAGACCTGTTAAGGTTGAACCGATATAATTAACTAAATAAAAAACCTCATTGACGAAGTATTTTTATGATTATTTCGTTCATTGGGCGATAGTGCATGATAAATATCGGTTCGACTTGTTCGATGTTGTCCATCGATGTCGCTTTCAGTGGTTCGTAATGGTCTATTCACAGTCATTCTATATCCGAACACAACAAAACGAAGCCCTATTCAGGAACACAAGTCACCCGACAAAAGGACAATCAAATACTTCACGACACTGCATGGTGGCTTGCATGAAGCGATAAACCTATATAACCGCTTTTTATGTGTAGAATTTATGCTAATATATATTTGATAAATAAAGGTAAGTTTGCTTTCACTGTGATTTAAAAGCACATTTTGATGGATACTTGGTGTTGTTTATGGATGATTAGTGTGGAGTTGATGTTTGATTAATATATGGTAACACTTAATTTGAAGTACACCCACTTAAAATTTGCAAAATAATTATAAAACATAAATAGAAACGTTTGTATTTGAAGATTCATTATACGTGCAAGTTGAAAGCTAGATCTCACTTTAGGCTCTTTGAATTGAGACTAGTTATTGTGATTTCCCTTTTGCCAATATATGATACTTTCCAGGGGAGCAGGATGACAGAGTGTTCACGTTAGCAGAACAGATAATAGCCGCAATGCCCGAAAGAATAAAGGTAAACAATCTTTCCACATTATATCTACCACTAATTAGTGTTTATAATAAATGGAAAAATTAAAAATATATTCAATATTTTAATTGATTGAAACATACATTGGAAGAAAACACTTTTTTACCGGATTGAAGCTATTATAAACATAAGTTCTAATAAGGTATAATTATAAAAACATTTTACATAATTTCGACGTTTCGCGTGCTTTACAACGTGCGTGGTCACGGTGACTGTAGACAAACAGTGTTGAATGTCAAATAGTATCACAGCTGTAGAGAAAGTTATATTAACTGTATTTATTTCCCCGGAGTTGATATATGATATTTATAAAAAAAGTGTTTTCTTAAAATGTGTAAAAGCTATGTTAATAAAAGACATACATTGGACTTAGACAATATAACAATGTTAGTAGAAACCCTGTTTAGTCTTGTTCCCATAAAGAGTATAAAAACTATATTTTAGAAATAGACACGATGATTCAATCATATAATAAATCACAATTGTATAATTATATTACAATTATTTAAGTTACAATTGAAATTGTACATTTTGTGAACTCATATATTATTATTTTTTGTACAGAACGAAAGCTCTACGTTGTTATCCGGCTGCGAACTGGACCACGGATCTGGCGGCGGTGATGACGCGCTCATGGTGCCCCTACTTGATGACACAACTGCGTTCCACGCCGAGTTCAACTTTGAGTTCTGTGACAACACTTACAGAACGTAAGTCACATTTCACATTTCATTGTGTTTGCCGACACTGTTCAATTTTAAATTTCTGGCCTTTAAAAATAAAAATAGAGGAATAAAGCATTCAAAACAAAGTCTCGGACTTTATGTGAAGAATCGTTAATAAATAATGAAATACAAAAAGAATTCCGAAAAACAAAAACGCAACAAGAATGATACCTACTTATGATTTATCTATTAGAAAAAAATATTTCACTGAATTGCGGTTTGTGAAATGCCAAGAGAAATGACCCTACCGCCATTTAAAATTCTAGAAAATATATGTTTTCCTACTATTAAAGGTAATGATTTCAGATATTGTGGCGGGTCAACCCCTTGCTCATCCGGGTCAGTTTCCCCTGGATCAGCATTATCTCCACCCCCAGCATCACCTTTGTCAACTCTACCCTGTACCCCGTCAGCCACACTGCAGGAGTTTCTGAATACCACCACACACTTTTCGAGCCTGACTCTCAACGGTAAGTCACATTGTATAAAAACCTCATCTTATATTAGACTAGATGCCCCGCGAACTTCGCTTTTCCTTATTGTGATTTTACTTAGCCTACCTTTTTAGTACTAACCAATGTGATACATTTTGCTATGCTACTACAGAAACTGTTCGGTTTTCCAGAATTAAAACTTTAAGGTTTTTCTGTGCATATTTCTCCATATAAACCCCATAGTTCAAATCATAAGGTTTTAATTAACCTTGTATAATAGGTACCTTGAACAAATGCAGTTTTAATAAGACCCATTTGCTTTCAGAGATAAATGTCATTACGGTTTTCATTTGTATTATAGATCGTGAACAGCGGGAACTGTACTCAGCAGCCATAACCATCCAAAAGGCATACCGTCAGTACCGCGGACGACAACTGCAGCGGCGAGCAGCAGCTGCTGCCATCACTATACAGAACTGCTACCGGCGATACAAACAGGTCATTGCCTAATACACAATTAGCGAATACCTTAAGGAAAACATTTAATAAGTGTTATATGCCCAAAGCCTTACATTTTCAGCTTATAATCTCTATTGATTTTGCAAACTTTAGCTCATACTAAAGTTAGAAATCATTCAATACACAGTAAAATAATTATATAATTGTTGGTTCAGTGTCATGTCATTCCTGAGGTTTTGGGTTCGAATTACGGCCGTGCACCGATATAATTTTCTTATGTGTGCGGAATAAGCACTTGTTCCTACGGTGAAGGCAAATATCATGAGGAAGCCGACTCGTCTTTGTGTCGTACCCAAAAGAATGATCTGTGTCTACATCATAATAATAACCGAAGAAACGGCTGAAATCTGAGCTTGGGCTCAGACCCACTTAGGGTTGTTGCTCCAATTAAAATCCCTCAATGGAAATTACAAGGACTAAATATAGTATAACTTTGATATAAATATTATTTGAACAGATAAACAAATATATGATGTCAAGTGAAGTGCCATAATCAATAAATCATTCATGACAAATTAAAAAAGTAATAAAACTAATCTTATTAATAATCGTCACGGTATTAGATAAGGTAATAAAAATCATTTATAATGAAACAGTAATGTTAGTGTCGTGTTTGTTTCAGTTCGCTTACTTGAAGCAAATGCACGCCGCCGCCATTGTCATTCAGCGAGGTTTCCGCTCGCACAGAGAGAGTCGGCAACAGGCCGCCACTGCGACAATCAAGTAAGAAGTTCTGAAGTGATTTGAAGCAGATTGTAGACGTTTAATATATTACAGGAGACCTAAAAACGTTGCTTATACAACATTAACCTTGTCTAGGAATATGCGGCCGCGGCAGTTATTACTCTTTTTTCATACGTGGAAAAAATACACAATAATAAAATGTGTGATTCGTAAAGTTATGTAGACAAGTAAGGGATTGTATTAGCTAAGAAAGGTTTAATGCTATTTAACTTACAGCTTAATTGTAAAGTAAATAATATCTATTTCCTAATATCTATCGGCAAACTGTTATCAATAAGAATTCACACTTGTCTTTCGATAAAGGCCTTCTTTTACTTATTCCACTCTTGGCGTTCTCCAGCGTTCCAAATCCACATTGGACCCTCTACTTTTTTATATACTCCTCCCACCTTCTTTCTTCCTTTGGTTTCCCAATTCGTGGGTACCACATCCGTGGCGATTCTGTTCCATTTCTGCTTCTTCTCTCTCATAATATGACCTATCGTTTTTACTTTGTTTTTATTTTAATATTGATTATTTTTATTGTATTTAATTTTTACCATGTAATGCAATTTACAATTATTTTATTATATTAGATTAAAGGGACATTTAATATATTAAATTAATTTTCCTTATTTAATAATAAAATTTAATATTCCGAAGAAAATTCATGATATATCAACAGGGAATATGATTTTCGATCTGTCAATTAAGCATAAAAACTAACTTCACAGAAAAACCTACTCACAGCGTCGTCAAAATCAAGCAGCAAGGAAAATCCAACAATTTATGAGACAAACTAAGATCAAGTGAGTATTTAATGTTACGTTTCTCCAAGTTTAAAAAAACGATAGTTCTCGTTATGTAACGGCCTCTTTGTCACTATTTCGTTGCCAACGAGTGACTTGTTTCAGTTGATTTGAGTACAGAGAAATACTTAGAATACAAAAACAAACTTTTAATATAACCATAATACCAGATTTAAATAATAAAACACGAATGAAGAGTTATGAATGTCATATTAGAGATACAGGAAAGAGTTAAGTGTTTATATGATTTGTAACAAATTATAAACAGGGAGCAATTATAAATAGAAAAGAGTTTCATAACTTTATTCCAAGAAAAGTATCAATTTAAATATGAAAATAGTACATGTCATATGAAAGACATTTTGTTTCACTTTTGGTAAACAGCACTTGGTGTATATGGAAATTCAGACTCGGGACATGTAAAATTAAATACTTTTTGAAAAGTATGGAAGTAGTACTATTGAACATTGTTCACGGGAAAACTCTGAACAATTATTTGCTAACGTTTTCATATCAGAACCATAGCTTCAATTTTTAATAAAGAAATTCAATATTTCTTTACCGCCATTAAAGTAGAGTTAAAATAAAGTTAAATTAAAGTTAGATTATCTTTTTAAGTGTGTACGAATCACGGTTGTCCTCGAATAGAATTTTGTTTCTATGTGCGCAATTAGCTCCTACCGTGAAGGCTACAGACACGCTACTTCTACGCTAAGTAAAAATGATCAAAGAAACAGATGCAATCTGAAGTCAAGATCGATAATTGTATATTTCCCTCAAGCAATGTACTCAAAAGCATCTTATACCTGAATATTTTAATTAACAGATTTGCCTGTATTACAATAACACCCAATCATTTAACTAATATTATATAAAACCTTTTCTGTTATTGCCTTTGGTTTAGAAAGTTCCGAAATTCCCTATAGACCGAAATGGTTTACGGAAAACTAATATCATATGATACATATGCTCTAAAATCTCTCGGAATCGACTAAGTAATGTATGAAAACTAATATTCCTTTGTGTTTCTGTGAAGGGAGAATTGCTTTTATTATTGCCGGGACCCGAATTGACGGTTTAATGCCCCTTTTCCGAACGATGGTGTTAAAACGAATTATTATGAAAATTGTCAAATAGCAAAGCGTGAGCTAATGTCATTATCGCACAAATAATAAGTTATTCACAGCATCCAAATGATAAATGACGGAGTGAGAGAGGATAAAACATTAAAGAGCGAGGTGTCACAAAAAGGAGGAACGAGGGCAGCACCTAAATAATGGTGCAGGAAGGCCTAGAAACTCAGACATCAATAATAAGCTATAAAACTACGTTTACTATGACCTAATTGACTATGAAAAGTCGTTAATTTGTACTTTGAAGTTGTAAATTTACGAGGTCTGTGACATACCAATGGCCATTGCATCGACATATGATTGATGATTGTTGTTGTATGATTGTAAAGTAAATTATACAGACAACAGTAATATATATATATTAAGTTGTTTAACTCAGTAGATCAGTGTTAGCCTAGTGTCTTCAGCGACTTTCACCCTTTTTGAACCCCTGACACCACTGGACACGACCAATGGATGATTTGTATAATATATACAATATGCGCATTTAACACGATGAAGGAAAACATCGTGATGAAAAAAAATGACAGTCACAGAAAGCTGATCACCTACTGGCCTTTTAAAAAAATCAATGATCACGGAGCAGATACAGAAATCTGAGACCTAATAAACGTTGTTGTTGTTGCGCCACTGATTTTTAGTCACAAATTTTCGTGAAGTTTTTATCTCATATATTGAAACTGCCGTATAAAGGCCAGCCAGTATAAAAATATTCAAATATAAGATATTTCACTCGGAATACATTCTTTGCAAGTGGGATTGTGAGAAGTGCAAAAATAAATCATTAAAATAGTTCTGATTTGTCTCTTTCCAACGTAATACATAGATAATTTAATAGAAAGAGACGACTAGTAACAAAATGTAATCAGACAAATTAAGTTGAACGGTGATGCCTTCCGGCGAGCCCTATAAAAGAGAAACGAACAAAGAACTTTTCTTAACCCGTATTCATAATATTATTATATTAAATTTAACTATTTGTTAAATTATACAACATAGTTATTATTATTAACACAGATATTAGTGAGTATTATTTACGTTGATGTAGACACCACTAAAGAAAAAGACATCTCAAAGTTGACAGTGATAGTAATATTATGATGTAAATCTTATTTTTAAATCACTTTTCGACGAGATAGTATAGGCACAGTCCGTATACAACTTTTGGACCTACGAATAATACATCTTTAAATTTATAAATCATATATTTTAGCTAGATTTTATATTAGCTTTTGGTATTTTTATTAGCAATAATTGTATTTTTTCCATTGTATTTGCATATAATTTTATTTTTGTTAATTTCTTCCAATTTCCCTTAGTATTTGTTTTTTATTTTTCCTTACTAAGGTTTCCAAGAAGAGATCGCTTGTTAGCGGTAAGGCCTCCCGTTGCCTTCCTAATAATTTATGTTACCTGGCTTTATATATAATGCTAATGTAACGAAGTTTTAGTAATAAAAAAATAAATCTTTAGAGGATCCAAGAATCCAAGAAGAGAATCCAAGAAAGAGAATCCAAGAAAGAGAATCCAAGGGGATTAGCAGGAAAGGAACTATCTTAAATAAGATATTATACTTTCTAATATGGTTTCATTTATTCATGGAAATAGCTAATAGAAATAATACCAAGTACATTTCCATGATATATTTATAATCTACTGCCGGCATTGTTCTGTGCCCTTATCCAATATCTGAAATAATTTCAACAGCCGGCCGTGTTTTATTCGGTTTTGGAGTTTCTCTTTGTACTTAATCCCTTTTAGTTTACTTAAGGTCTTAATTAAAACTTTTTGCTCTCGGCCTCTTAATGATTTCATATTTATTTATTAATTTATTCATGTGAACTTTATAACTCGTTTACTAATTGAATTCTGAATAACTCATTTGAAAATTGAACCCGACTGAGTAACATTTTATATAGGACTTTATTTACGCGAATTTAGGGAACACAACAATTTACACAGAACTATAGAACCTATAACAATTGTTTTTTCTAATTCTGTTAACTATTGGGTATTAAATGCGAATTCAACATTCATTCAATATTATTTAAAAAAAAACCGCCAACACGCTTCTCTATGTATGCGTCGTGCCAGTCTCTGTGATGTAGCATGACAGTAAATATGTAGACAAACCTCAAGTGTTGTACGTGGTCATTTTGTAAATTACACAAATAATAATAATTTCCGACTAACCTTAAGTCAACATTATTTACTGGCATAGAAGGTCATCGTCCATTGGACCGTTTTGGGTTATATTTTTAATAATTGTTTATTTTATTAATTTATTTTACTCCATAACGCAAAAGCCAATTTCTTCACAGATACAAATCTAAATAACCCCTTTATTTTTCATTTTGTCAAAATAGTAATTTGAAGCCGTTTAAATCTAGTGAATGTCTTTTAACCGTTTGTTCAGGTATTAATTTTAATGCAACATAAATATATATTTGTGTAACAGGTATAGGGTAGCGGAAACGAACTACAATAATTTATTTAATCTTTTATTTCATTTCAATCTGAATTTATAATGTGGATGTTTTTATCTGTACTGTGGACTAGTGGAATAAAAAAATAAATAAATTTTTGTTGCACCATATTATAAATTTTGTCAACTAAATTGTTATGTTGAATCAAACAACAGTTTTAGGACTCACTCGGTCTAGTAAAAGCTAATAAGTAGAACAAACTAAGCAAACATTTTTAACTTCTTGCTCACCAGTACTTGGGAGGAGTTTACAACAAATGTAAGTAATTAATTAAATTTGGTTTATTGGTATATAGTAGATTTGTAATACAATTTTTCGTTCTTGGCAAGAGATACAAATACTTCGGAAACAAAACTTGCCACGTTTCATTATGCATAAATGTAACCAGAAATAAAATAACATTCTGGCCCATGTTTAGTAATAATTTATAACATTTTAACTTTTGCTTTATTATTAAAATCATGTATATGAATAAAGTAATTAAAATCTTAAAACTGATATTTGCGGCAGATTGCAGAGAGAGCGAGCCGCAAGCGCGAGGGCGGACCGGCTGCTGCAGGATGCCCGCCGAAACTCGTTGCTGCCCATCACCAGTACATCTCACACGCCTAATAGGTATAAAATAATAATTCTCCTTTTTCTGATAAGGCGAATAAACTCCCCTGCAGTTTGGCTCTTCAGCTACGGTCACATCGTGTGGAACGTAGGCTAAAGGAGCTAAAATAAAAATTGAAGTAGAAATCGGTTGCGATTCTTACCTTTCATTAGGATTAAATCCGCTTAATATGTTTTGTAGGAGACTTAACCAAAAAAGTTTAAGAAAGTGGTAGAAATATTTAGCAAGTAGGCATACATCCCAGGGAATGCAGATAGTCGAGCATTTTGTACAATCGTATGATGTAGTCCTACTTTGTTAATTACAAAGATTTTGTTTCAGGGTCATTGATTACTTAGCGCCCGAATCACCTATGAACGCCGATGATGATTTACTGATCGAGCTTTTATTTAAAATGTGACCTGACACCGCTGCAAATATTTACCGAAGATAATTATACCAACGACTTCTGAAGTTATACGAACAAGTAGGCGCTTAATGGTTCTTATTTTAAGCAAAATTATTGTTTATTTACGTTTCACGAATGTTTTATATTTCTATAGTCTTCGGGTTGCTAACTCGTCTTTAATATATTAAAACGGTCGTTATAGTCCAATTTTCTCGAATTTGATTTCTGTAGTACATTCCAGATCTATTGTTTATTGATTATCATCTACAGCTATTGACTATTTTACGCTATAGTTTAGTCTATCGAGTTTTTTAAAATTAACATTGTTTTCTTCTGTTTTTCGTTGGAACTTCAGGTCATAGACAGGGTTATATTTAGTATAAATTTTATCGTATTTGTATTATATTTTCATAATATATTTTTGAGAAATTTGTTTAGAACATTTATTGGAATCATATTTTTGAAACTAAATTGGATGTAAAATAATTCTCCTAGAACGCCGATGAGATAAAGTGTTTTAAAATCCTTAAATACTTTCTGTGCCATTGGAGTGAATTCAACATATTTGATTTCGTTTTCAATTTCAACTTTGTAATTTTACGTGAATTTTTGGAAATTACTTTATTTTATTGATTTCCACGGTGAAGTTAGAGAGTAGGTTAAGTACAAATTCAAATTATTAAAAGCCACTGTTCTTATAAAGTAGATGCACCTAGCGTATAATACAATAAACCCGACGAGCTGTGAGTATTTTGAGATTTTATCGTATTTAAGAAAAAAAAAGTTAGTTTTACTATTGGTCTAACATTTACCGTGAAGGTTTCATTCCAGCCTAATAGGTTAATTCTCTAGTCGACGCAGGGAAGCATTTTCCGAACGGGTACTCCCGCGCCGAACGACGCGTTCCATAGACTACACGTTATTCTTTATATTGTTTCATATTCTGTTTTATATTTAGCAATGTTAACTTCTCTTAAAAATTTCAATATTATATTATTCCAAATTTCGATTCCCCACCCCTAGTTCCTACTTCAACTATTAAATATCTTACTATCAATATAAATCGATTAGTTCATTAGAATATAGTAAACTTTGTTTTAGATTCCTAAATAAAGCTAAATGCCATACTAATCTAGCGTTCATGAAAAATAAGGTTGTGCACCACTTAATTATAGAATAACTACCTAATTATTCCCTTTTTCTGAATTCTCTGATATTTTAACGTAGCAATATAGATATAGACTAAGAGTTAGAAGTAATAATAGCTTACCATAAGACGACATGCTGCCGTCGAGATATTTTCGATTCGTATTTTTATAAAGCAAAGTTACGAATGACTAAGGTTGCTTTGCTTGCAGGGCCGTGGATTAGACTTTCTTTTTAAGTTGTCAATTTGTTTATACTTCATGAAAAATGTTGGGAAATTTAAGCAGTCTTAAAACTATGGATTGAATCTTTGATGTTCCGAATACATTCGTATACTTTTTATGTCTTGCATCTCTTTCGAAAGTTGGCCCGGAATAGTCGGAAGAGGATTTTCTATTATTAACGATTTCCATTGCTGGTATCGTTATAAAGTTTAATAAGAGTTTTTGCTAACATTTTTTGGAAATTGTTGTTTCATCTTTGAAATTTCGAAAGTAAGATAAGTTATAGGAAGATCTGGAAATCATTAATAATAATAGCAATTGTTAGTTGAAATTTATGTAAAACGACGAAGTTCGAGAATAACCGTCCAATGTGGCGGCTTTTGCACCCTCTGGTGACGCGATAAAGTTCACGCGAATACAACCTTTATTAATAGTGTCAACAGTGACCAGATTCACTAGACCTGAGGTACCAGAGGGCGCGCGAATGTAACATGTACATTTTATATTTTTGGATTGCTAATTTTAAGATGCTATATTTATATATGTATACGTAGACGGCGAGTACGTAATCAGTATTTCGAGTTGTATCGCCAAAAGTTCTCGACCCATCGGTTTCTCATTTGTTTTCCGTTAAAGACAACAGTTCATTTAGCTAGTCTAGCTAGGTCATGTATATATTTTTGGATAGCGTGCACGTTGCTTCCGGAACGCCAACGATATATTTTAAAGAGAAGGAAGTAGTTAAGTCGTATACAATATTTTTAACAATAAGCGAGATAACTGAAAGCAATAATATTTTTGTGGTAAAAATTACTCCGATTTATAGAAAGAGAGTATTTTATTATCCACGCAATCGTCACAAACAGTTCAATACATAGATTGCTTTTTAGTGCTGTCGTAACTTGTGCTCCAAGTATTTATAAAGTTGAATCATACTGGTATAGTTCAATTATAATTAGTATGTAGACTTATAAGAGCTGGACTTTCCAACAAATAATGCATAATGACAACTTCAACTTTAGTAGGCTATTATTATATATTCAAATTTAAGTTTATGAAAAAATAATACAAAATTTGGGAGCATTAGTTACGAACCGCCCTTAGTTATTGACCACAGCTAAAAATAGTGCACTAGACGTAGATATAGTTAGAGAAATACTTATAGAAATGAAAATTAAAAAAATGGAAAAAATCTTGAAATCTATACATAGAATTTAAATTTAAAAAATTTAACTACTTTTTATTATTATATTAATAAGAAGCTTGTTCACACATTTTAAATCGTATTTAGTAATAGCTAAGTATAATAGAAATGTAATAAAGGTCATGGATTGAATGCTAGTGAGATTATTGTTCAGTTTTAGTTAATTTTGGCTACTATTAATGTTAAATCGGTCTAAATTTTGAGTATTTTTACTGAATTTTGCTTTTAGGATTTAATAATCACGTGAAAATTCTCAAAATTTATTACTAATTGCGCCAAAGGCGAATAATTTCAACGAATGTGATAAAATTGCAAAAACAATTATGTTGTCTGAGAGTTACGTTTTTAATTGTTGTTTTTTGTAGATACGGTGCGGTATTGTTGATTTTTTTATAGTTACAGTTTGGTCGTGTATGACAGGTTGATATTTTGTGCAGAATATTGGTTTATTATTTTTAAGGTTATGTTTTATAGAAACATTTTTAAAATAAAATTAAATCTTATGCAATCCTAAACTGTAATTACACATTCAATTTATAAACGATTTTTTTCTTTTAATGCAAGCATGAATGTTGAGATTACCAAAAGGGCTTTATCCTCTTTCTATGCCGACAATGGCGTATTTACGATTATATAATCTCTGAAAACTTAATCTTAATTAACTAATCGGCTCACCCATTAAGTAATGGATTCGAATGTCCCGTAAGCAATAATATAGACTTAGTTAATTTAACGATGATGCATATAAGATGTATAACGAATGAAAGATTGAGAATAATAGTAAAAGGACTTTCAAAGTTATTTTTGTTGTCAAGAAGAAACCCACAGAAATATTGGGGACTTAGGACAATAACGGCAAAATGTGACGCTGGCAAGAGTAAAAACATTAGCAAACCTTTTATTTTGGACAATATATCAGTCTGCTTTAGCCTGCCTAATATAATATTGCATATCATAGATATTGTGCGGTTATTTTTTAACATTGTAGGTTATTTTCACGGATCGCTAGAAATAGGTAGGTATTACATCATTTAGTTAAACATCAAATTGAGTTTATGCTTTGTTGCTTGTAATGTTTAGCATTACTTTAATAGCGAATTTATGAAGTTTTTTATGTATATAAAAATTGTATGCATTGTAATCATTGTTATTAAGTTTCAATATTATAGAAGAGTGTAAAAATTGTTATGTACTGCCAGTATTTAACACCAAATGGGGAAGGATGAACAGTGTAAAGTATCCAGTTCAGTCAAAAATACATATGCAGATACATAAAGAGTTGTGTGTATAATTAATTTTGAATGTTACGTTGTTTTCCTTACGGATGTATTTTTGTTTGATATATTTTTATTATAAACTTAAAGTAATGTTTTAGTATTGACATATTTAATTATTTATTAACTAGGAAATCTATACGGATTATATTTATCTCTGAACACGACGAATCGGCAAAGTTTTTGTTGTAAAATAAATTTGTAAAAATTTAATAATTTATCATTGTATTTATCTATCTAATAATAGCATACAACGCAAGTGACTGGATACTATGTATTTTGAAATGAAAAATAATCTTCCTTTGTAATTATTATAACCTATAAACACTACAAAATTGTGATTTAAAGCAATTTAAATAATACTGCTGATTAAATTTAGTTGTTTTATTCCAAACCTTTCAAAGCAATGTTTTAAATTAGAAACGTAAAAACCCTACTAAAATAATATTTTCATGGCAATAAATAGGGCAGAAAAGTTGGTCTTAAATTTTTTATCTAACACTTTTATTTTAAAATCTGAAGTAGTGAATAGTTGATATTTAAGATTAACTATAATGTTTATATTTATATATCACAAATAATTCACAATGAATTGTATACCTTAAATTTAGCGTCCAAATGCTCAAAAATTACATAATCGATGGTGTGGCTTGCTTGCTATTAGCGACGCTGTTGAACGTAGCAATGCTTAGATTTTCAAAGGATTCATTCTAAATTAATGAAGACTGAGTATACAGTTTAAAAAGTTTATTATTCATATAAAGCTAAGTACAAATAATCAGGGTTTTGGAGGTTGTATAGGAGATACCCTGAAGGGCGGCTGCATCGTGTAGGGGAGTCTTACAACTTTATCCGTGTACTGTATGTCTCCAGTAATCCCGTAGTGCACATGTCGTGGACCATAATTCTGATGGGCGATGAATGGTGAAACATTTTGCATTAATGAGCTCGAGGCTCTCGCTTCAGATGTTGAGGGCTTCACAAAATATTTTTCATGGTTGTCTAACCACTTTTGCACCTGAGAAAAAAAAATATGACGAATGAAATGAATGACGATGAAAAATATATTGTTGAATCTGTATTGCTATAACTAAAATGAGCCAGAATGTAAAATAGATATTTATAAAACTTACAGATTTGCAGCGGCAATTCGAAGCAGTGTCTTGTGCACAATTCATTTTCAGAAGGAAAAACACAGCTTTTAAAAGAAGTAGTTTACAGTATCGAATGTCGTACTTAAATGATAAAAGATTTTAGAAATATCACTTTATATAGAAGTATAACATCTCATTTGATAATTACTTAAATTATATCTTAATAAGGACAGTTCCATTAATTAGTTGTGTATTATAAATGTTTTTATTAAAGGATTGGTGTCAGTAATTACCCGTAAATTATAATTAGCAAATGAGTTAATAAACACAATTTTACTCTTCTAGTTATTTATTGCTAGAAACAACAATATCAAATCAGATATTATTAAGCCCATAATTATTTGAAAATAAAGTGTTTAATGGTTACCTTTACCAGCAAGTAATTAAAATATAATTATAAAGAGAGTATAAACATTGCAATAATAAAATAAAATATGAAAATATATAAATGTGGTCGATAACTGAATCCTATTTTAAAACAGTATTTATGTAAAGGCTTAGTTGAACTCTACACAAAAGTACAAATCTTAAAATCTATTTGTTACCTACAAACCCGATAGTAGGTCACTAGAAATAAAACGCTTTTCAAACAAGGACAGTTTGAAAAAGATGAGAACCTTATTATAAGGGTCGCTTTAATTTTCAAAGTAGGTTTGCCTTTACGAATTGGAAATATAAAATCATATCAAAAGCCATGGCGAAAGTAGCCTGCCCTTTGCCTGTGTTATCGTTTCGTTTGGTGCAAGTTAAAAGTTCAGATTTTTTCTTATTTTATAAGGGAAAAACGTTATATGTGAGACTCTTAAGTGACGACATCCGTTCGAACCACAGCTGGTCACTCAAGAAATTTTATTTTGTATCTAATTCAGATTTAAGCCTGAACACTAATGGTATCAGACACTAAAAGATCACCTACCTTCGTATAAAGAAGAATTATCATACACACTCAAATCAACATATAAAGTATCTAAAAAAGAGTCAATATTCCGTAAAATAGAAATTAATTTCATTACCTTAAATTCATCCTTTTAAATATTTTTACCAAAAAATGAGTCACGTTATACGCATATCCACGTGTGATTGTTTTGTTCGTTTAGAAAAATTACGACGAGATCGCAGTCACGCATCTCTTACAAGGCACAAAAGCTATCAAGCGAAAAATTCGGCCGACCCTTTTCAACGGACTATTAAAACAAGAGCCTTATGCATATGGGACTCAATATTTAGAAATGTACTCGGGCTGAAAATAAGGATTACCTCTCGCATGTTTTGTTTCAGTTTCACTTTTATAAAGTGATTAATCTGTGTTAGTAAACTTGATAAACGTGCAAAGGTAAAATGTTGCAGGATATTTTATAAACAAATTGAAATTATGTATATTGTTGAAAAGAGCGACCTCTCTGTAACAACCCTTATCAGTTTTCAAGTCGAAGATTTCAGTCTAATAAAAAAATCTGCTTATCATTTCCATGTTTATTGTATAAGTACAAAAAAAAAAATATTTGAAAAGTGCAACGGTGAATTGTTGTATAACAATAAGTGCAATCTTATTTATCATCATATAATTTAAATAAATTGTTAACAATATGAAAGTTGGGACTAGTCAGTTCAGTTTCCGTTTATTCAAATAGTGGAATAATAAATGGAAGCTTTTAAAATATTATTACATATTTTCCTTTAGAAGTAGTAAAGATAATATCAATAAATAAAGAAAATCGGATATTAATTTACACAGCTGAATTTCGTTATTTATGTCACCATAGTCTGTGTACTTAATAAAAAACTACTTTTGTTTTTTAAACAACCCTAAAACATTTAGAACAAATGAAAGTTTAATATAAAATAGTGTTTGGCCAACGCTTTTTGTATTGTACACACCCATTTTCATACTAATTCATTCGCGCATACGTCTATCACGACTTTTGTTTGATTAGAAGTAATACTAAAGGCGGAAACACAATAGTAAAACGACACACGACCTGACGAAACACGGCACGTGTTGACGTGAATCAAATCCTACGATTCCTAAGACCAGATAATTTTGTCACAATCATACTTCTGTCAAGAACAAAGTTTCATTATTATAATGTTTTCCTTCTTCAGTCACGCTAATCATTCATAAAGATCGTGTTAGTGACGTCGCACAATATCCTCCACTCCCCCCGTTTTTAGCAAGCCTCAGGGCCTGGGTGATCGTACGGGCCATGCTCGATACTCGAAACAGTCTACTAAAGTCGAGTAAAATTAAAAAAAAAACCTAGTTGAAAGCTAAAGTGGGTTTTGCGTTTTTAGTCTAATCTTTAGTATATACATTGTACTTGTAACTATCGGTCTACGAGTGTTCATGGTCCGTATAAAAGCTTTCTATTTGAATAGAAACGATTACTTTTCTTAGAAATATTTCCACCGAGCGTCGTAGGCTTTGCTCTGCATAATATAGGACAATCAGGCATCATTACTGCAAGTCTTCGGAAGCTGATTGTACGACCAGTTGTTATGGTAACCGCACGTTTTGCTAGCTTTGTGGTGCACAATAGAAGATACCGCGATTTATATTTGCAATGTAACATTTCATACATTGTGGAAGCCCGTGTTTAAATACTCGGCACGTTTCTTCTCTTTAAAATAAACGGTTCAAGTAATCCTTTACATTATTATAAATTGTAGAAACTAGCTTTAATTAAAGAGTAACTTGTTTTATATTTTACTAAACTCGTGAATGTGTAGTCTTTTTTGAATTTAAACCTCAACGTGTAAAGAACCTAGTATATAAGAGTGCAATGTGTCTAATGTACTGTAAGAACCATCAAGAGATTTTAATTTAGAAACTACATTACTTAATAGGTGAAAGTCATACACAATATATTTGTGTAGTATATATAATATGTTTATGCACTTACCTAAATGAACAATTCAAAGAAATAAATCTATTGCATTGAAGTCCTTACGCTAAGCCTTAAAAACTCTATTTCCCGCCAAACCATTTCATTGAAACTGAAACTGGTTATAAGAGGATTTTATATTTTATCTTCACACCACATTATCTTATTGCGTACGTATAAGGTTGAAATTTGAACAGATGAATTTCTATTCACGTTGTAGAAGCGCGAATGGTGTAGCGTATTGGGTGGAATAGATTATCCTGTTCTGCGATGTAGGTCATTTACTTCAATCTTTACGTATCGTATGCAGAAAGTTTTTTAATTCAAATTGTGTACTTGGCCAATGCCAAATACAAAACAGTTATTCTAGAAAAACTGATCAGGTCGTAGTATCTGCATGCAAAGTAAATTTTATACAACTTATTAATTCCGTTCGAATTATTTATTCACATTACAATATATTGTACGAATACTATTCAAATAGATCATTTGTGTTCTTCCCTACTATTTTTTATACCAATTTCTATTACGAAAGCAATCGATTTTAAATACGTACGCGTTTATAATATTATTAAATCTTAAAAAATAAAACATGTTCTATATATATACTAACAAATAGAATGAGCTGTATATTCGAATAATATTTTGTCATTTCCGCAAAGTTTCTAATCCAATTCAATGTTTGTTTCTCGCTTCCTATACACAAACATAGTTACGTATGTTTTCCACGCTCAATTTGCGATCCAGGCAATTTTATAGACCGGGAGCCGACTCCCGAATCGATATACTTAATGAGGCGTAGACAGGAGTTTTTATATTAACGCAATTTTGTACAGGAAAATAGTATATTTCTACTTTTTGTCAAGAATTTCTGTCTTATGTTTATAAAAAAATGACGAATAACACTTGATGGCTCCTTCTATGCAGCTATCTGTTTTACATTTATATATTTTAAATGGTTTTAGGTTAAATTAATAAAGTATTATTACTTTTTTTTTTAAATTTATTATTTCACTTTGTTTCTTACATGGTCGCTGTTATAGGTCTTAATACCAACTTAAGAATAGTATCGTAAAGTATTTGTCATATTTGTCATTTAGTTAATACGATAAATTCAGTTTTGCCGCTCGAATCTATTAATTTATAGTACGGTTTACTACGTCTACATCTATTATATTCGAACGATGTATATTTTGCTTATTTAGTTTTTAATACGCCTTAATATACTACTTCTAATGTAATAATCTATAATAATACTTCTTATGTTTTTCATAGAAAAGGTTACATTTCTATTACCGTAGCTATTAGATTTTCATATTTTTTGTGCTATAAGCCAAAAAGCTGGGTTGCGTTTCATATCTTTTATATATTATGCATACCTACATCATACATACATTATATATCAAGTGAGAATTGGCCTCGTTAAAGTTTGCGACTACCAAACATGTGATTTGGTTTTTTTTGTCTATTGTTCATTAATTTTGTTACGGACAATGACAATGCAATTAAGAAAGCTGGTGAACGAAGCTGGCAGCCTAATATTGGTCTAGGAAGCGGTTGGCGGGTGCGCAGGTGAAAGAGGCCAGCCCCTTTTACCAGCGTAAGCTTAGGTTATTAGGCTTTAAGTTATTATTTGTATACTTGTTAGATGGATTTACGCAGCCGTGCCGCACGGACGTCATAGCTGGGGAGCCCAAGAGGGGATTTCGGGATATACTCCAGCGGCAGATTAATATACAGAGAGATACCTTGTACCCGGTTAAGGTTAAGGTTAATCTCTACAATATGAACTCCATATATATGGCCGCCCGTCAAGGATAAAGGATCAGATTGGTAAAAAAAAGTTAAGGATCAAACTTTCTCGAGCGCATTAGATTTAGGTAGGCTAAGTTAGTCACATGCTAAGAAGTGTATATTTCACTAATCTGACAAAATTGTAAAAAAAACGTCATCTCGACATTCTCGAGCGTGACTGATTTTTTATTTTATTTTGAAGGAAATAATTCAAGGATGACGAAAAATATGCTGAAGTAAGAAAATTTTGTCGATAAAGTTTAATACGTGCGGCTGCATGATGCCTATATTCGTTCAGAAACTATGAGTAATACTAACATAAAGTGTATTTTATATAAATATTTTAGAATATCGACGAGATAAACCGGTTCTTCCGGTTTATGATTTTTTTAAAGCATTTTTTTAAAATCATTATATAATAAATACAAGTTCTACTTGAATAACATACACTTTTTGCTATTTCCTGAGCTTATAAATCAATTAAGTTCGATGATTTAAAAAAGATTTTGTTTTTAATTATCAGATTAGGCGAATCCCTCCAGATAATCGTAAGATGAACCATATATATCTTAATCTGACGCGCTTGAGTATGTCAAAATGGCGATCTTTGTGCACATTCTAATAACGACCGCGAGTTTGCGTCACATCCAAATCGTGAGTTTATAAGATGAGAGCTTTTTTTAGGTTCACTAAACACCCCCTTAGAAAATCATTAAAAAACGTAGGTCATGGATGCTATCAACATCTAACGCGCTCGAGTATGTCCATGGCATAGTTTTTTTTTATATTTTTGAAAGTCGCTCCCCCCACCGATGAAAAGGTATACATTATATTACATTTTGTTCTTATAATTGTCTAAGCTTCGCAACCCAATAGGTCTCTAAGACGCTCGAGTAAATCCCCATTTAGCATCGTGGGCTCCCCCTACTATTAGTCATAAGCTTGCTTCGCCTTGTAATTTAGTTTGACCATCACTAACATTCAACCAATAAATGAAACATTTACAATCCACTTCGAGTTTCATTTCGGGAGTAGCGTCGGCGGTTCAGATCGAGCCATCATACGCTTATAAATTTAATAAACTTAATTTGGTATGAACCTAAGATGAACCATTATTTGACTTAATATAAATAAATAAAAGGCTATGATCGAGTAAAGTTTTATGTAACTTTCATTATATTAAGAAGATCTTTATATCTAAATGAAACATTATTCTTGCTTTGAAAATACTATATCCATCGTCTCCTACACTAGAATCTGTATATACTTTAGTACGTATCTGTATTTATTATACGTCGAATACTACGCTAACTTGCTGATGAACAGCAGTAAATCCATTAATATAGCATCTACTTTTGTTCTAAAGATTTATTTCCCAATATTTTCGTGAAATATGTCCTCGCTTTGTTTAGCAAGATTTGGGGCTTTTTTGCGGTAATACAATTTTACCTTTCACGAAATTCTAAATATTAATGTGACCTTTTTTTAGCTTTATTTTATTAACTCTTATGACATAAGTTTTTTAAACACCATCTTACTCCTAAAAAAGTGTATATGAGATGTGATATCTTTTTTATGTGACGTCAGAACAAATTGAAATATTTTTCAATATTATTTATATATTATTTTATTATATAAATTATATATTAATAATTTTTATTTCGGTACATTTTACACATCTACAATTCATTTATGTAACGATGCCTTTTCCATCGTTTAAGAAGGATTTAAAAGTGTAAGTATATATAGACTTTTAAAAAGAATGGAGGAAGTTTTTTGATACCAATAAGGAATCTTAAGTGCCATTGAGTTTCTGTAAATACCAGAGAACCTTGATAAAGTTGTGTTTTACATAAAAAAAGAGATAAAGATTTCGCATTGTTAGTAACAGAGCTTATCGTAAAAGCTTATTTGAATCCCGCACGCGTTGTCCATAGCGAGTTATCTTTATTAAATCTTTTGTAGTCACAAACAGTGCATTCTGTTGCAGACATTTCACTCTTGATATCTGTTTCCTCGCGTATTTGATTATGTTTAATCTTGAAAAAATGTCGTTCAAACTTACTGCGTTAGCGCTTGAATTAATTGCGAAACAACAAAACTTTTACTATAATCATAAAATTTATACAAGACGGTTTCATGGCCTAAATATATATATTAGGTCCTTACATATGAAATTGGTGTTTTGTCGTACTGGCCACTTTGACCTCAAATACCTCCTCTTTGGTTAGGAATTTCAAATTCAAATTTGTACAGCTATTTACTCATGAATTTGTGCTTCGATGACCGTCATTCATTTGTTTTTTTCTTCTGTTTTTTTTCTGTTTGTGTCACTCATTTTACAAAATGGAAAACTTAAATATCGCATTATTTACGAGTACGAGTTCCGCCGTGGCACCAGTGCTGCGAAACTCGAAGGGTGAATGATGTGTATGGCGGTCATGTTGCAAAAGAAAACACAGTTCGTTTTTGGGTTCCAACGTTTTCGTTCTGGAAATTTAGACCTGCAGAACAAGCCCCGTGGACGGCCTGAGAGCCAAGTTGATACTGAAGTATTGAAGGCTATTGTGGAAGCGGATCCATCGCAAACCACGTCCGAGTTAGCTGCAGGCTATGGTGTTAGTGATAAAACTGTTTTAGTTCACTTGAAGCAAATTGGGAAGATTAAAAAGCTTGAAAGGTGGGTACCTCACGAATTGACCGAAGCAAACCGGAAAACGCGCGTCGACTGCTGCGTTACATTACTGAACCGGCACAATAATGAAGGTATTTTAAACCGAATCATTACCTGTGATGAAAAATGGATTCTTTACGATAATCGGAAGCGCTCAGCGCAATGGTTGGATCCTGGCCGGCCAGCCAAATCCTGCCCCAAGCGAAAATTAACCCCAAAAAAGTTACTTGTAAGCGTTTGGTGGACTAGTGCCGGTATTGTTCATTGCAGTTTTCTCAAATCTGGCCAGACTATTACGTCTGATGTCTATTATCAGCAATTGCAAACCATGATGGAAAAGCAAGCGGCTAAACAACCTAGGCTGGTCAATCGCTCCACGCCACTACTACTTCACGACAACGCTAGACCACACACTGCACAACAGACGGCTACCAAATTAGAAGAGCTTCAAATCGAATGCCTAAGACATCCTCCGTACTCCCCGGACCTTGCTCCAACAGATTACCATTTTTTTCGAAATTTGGACAACTTCTTGCAAGGGCAAAAAATTTAACTTTGATGGGGCAGTCCATTTGGACTGCCCCATCAAAGTTGCGGGCGCCTTGATCATCTGCGCCTTCACAGATTTTATTGATTCCCGTCCGACTGTTTTTTTTAGTAAAGGGATCAATGAACTACATATGAGATGGCAAAAGTGCATAGAAAACAATGGTTCATACTTTGATTAATGAAATATATTATATTTAAAAATATTCGACTTTTTGTTCCTCCCATACAAAATGCCAATTTCATATGTAAGGACCTAATATTTATGACCAAACATAGAAAAATAAATAGAATGGATTTTTAGACCCATTCTTGTTCACCGACTGACCCATTCGCGCATGGCGGCCTACTTAT
Organism: Pieris brassicae; assembly: GCF_905147105.1. Classification (NCBI taxonomy): domain Eukaryota; kingdom Metazoa; phylum Arthropoda; class Insecta; order Lepidoptera; family Pieridae; genus Pieris; species Pieris brassicae. Next base: position 7,061,983 of record NC_059669.1, read on the forward strand.
TTATTTACACTTTCTACTAAAGAAAGCAACACTCAGTAATAAATCTTAAGGATGGGTGCAGGTCTTATCGCCTTTGAGTGATCTCTTACACCCAACACCTAAAAGAGAGCTAAAGCTATGTGAAAAATATATTTCATTTATAACAGTCACACACTAGTTAATCCGAAAAGCCACCCATACGACACATACACATTACTCATAATACACAGCACTTAATAATTAACGAATATAACAAAGTCTCTAATAAAGCATATTTTGACCTGCATTGAAATACAATTTTCAAATCAATATGAATTTGAATGTTGGCAGATAAAGGGATTGTGGTTAATTTGAACATTAATTCTGTTTCATGTATGTCTCTATTTTATAAAATACTCATTATTAGTTAGGTTTATAGGTTTTAGTGCTAATCGAAGTTTTATTGTTTATTTGGTTGTTTTAAATTTAAAATTATTTATCCTAACTGATTACAATGGAAATCAGTCACATGAAAAAATACATTATCTTTGGTACATAGCCGCATTACTTGAAGTTCGACTATTCGGCAGCCTTCACGGTACACCCAAAAATATTTCATGTTTCGAAAATATTTTTTGCTCTCTCAACAATTTGTTTTATCAAGAAATCCTCAGCTAAATAGCGCGAGTTGTAATTGTATTTATTACCTTAATTCTTGAAGAAAGGAAAACGTAATAATTTTCAATGAAAGACAAACACCGTCATAAATTTATTTATTTATTACAGCTTTGAACATGGTTCGGATTCGTAAGTATTATAATTTTCTTGCTTTAAAAGAATTTTAATGTTGTACCTACATACATAAAATAAATTATTACATAACTTCCTACCACCGATTGTATTGCATAGATGTTACATATGCTGAACATATGTAATCATATGTAGTAACAATATATTTGTATTACTTATTCGTTATATATGTAAAGGGAATGTAACGTATGTAACATTTTGTTTGACATTTACTGTGAAAATTGCAAGAGTTTAATTAAAAATAGCATTTGAGCGCGGTCCTATGAGCTTAGTGCCTGAATTTCAACGCTTAAAATTAATCTGGGTTTCAATATAAAATGTTAATAAAACGCCCAGTATGGAATGAAATTATACTGTTATCAATTTTAATTTTATTCTTTGAGCCGGGATTATCTTCGGTTTAATTTAACTTGCATTGGTTTTACGGAAGCCGGTATTTGCTTTATTTTATGGCCGCTGAGGTATTTTTAAATGGTTTTATTGTTGTATGATTATCTACTAATTTAAACTGATTTAGTTTATACCAAGGTTTACCTTAGCTTCAGAGTTTTGAAATATGTTTTAGTTGTTTGGTATGTTTAACAGTTCGTGTTACTCGATATATCGACGGCAGCAAAGAACAAAATGATATTAGCATTTTGCCAAAATCGTTTATTGCATAATTCAACACAGAATTATTTGTTTTATCTTGTGATACTTTTTTCTCGAAGAATGTTGTTTTTTACTCCAATTTTTCAACTTATAAAGATATATTTACATTGTTTTTTTTAAATACGAATTACTTGTCCTTGTGTCCATCGCGCGGGCGATTCGCTGTTATAAACAAAGATATCAGCTACTTGATATTTAAGCTTGATAAGCGAAGCATTAATGGATATCTAGCAGTATACAGACTTTATTTATATAATGAGATGTTTTTCGTCGAAAAATTGTTAAGGAATAAATGATTAGCGGTCCCAAGTTGAAACGAACAGTTTACTCAGTTTCTTCGTTATTTCGATTGGATTAGATAAAGACATCTGCCGTATTTTGAAAAATAATAAAATGTAATATTTAACTATTCCAAATTTGAAAATGATATCTTTGTTATTGTAGAAATTATACCATTGTTGCACATAAAATGCTCTCGCTAATACTAGTGATTTTGTGGGTGACCGTTTGTTTTTTGCTGCCGTCGATATAAGCAAAGAAATTACTTTTGCTCGCTTTTTATAAAAGCTTTATACATTTGGCCAAATATTTCTAGATATCTTTATTCTAGGCACTATTCGGAAAAGCGATATAAAAGGTCTGCTGTGTGACTTTAGAGTCACGAGAGGTTAGAACAACAGTGTATTTCATTCCAGTTGTTCATTTTATAAATAATATAAAAATCAACAATTAAGTTCTCCGATATGTAGTATTGATAAGTGTGATAATGACTTCACATTTCTAGATTTCTTATTCCCGGTACTAATTGTGTTTGGCAGACACATAAGGAACACTTTTAAACATCGATTAACCAAATGTAGAAATTAGTCTTAACGTTTAAGACAAAAATAAATATACGAAATATTGTTTATAATAGTTAAGTTTTATGGCAATGATTATGATTACGGTGATATCAGGATTTCAACCTATATAACATTATATAGGTAGTCAATAAACCACAACCATAGTAGATTAGTAGGCTACATTTTAATAAAATGTATAATACAAGATAACAAAGAAAGATAAAAGATAAACAATGAAAATTTAGCCTCATTACAAGATATTATAGTTTAGGTCTGGACTTCTGATTTCTGTAATAATTTATTTTGCTTAACAGCCAAGAAGCCAGCCTTCTGTAACTGGTCACACGCTGTCGATTTTTTTGGGGCATGCCGGTTTTCTCAGGATTATTTCCTTCAGACCATTATTACACAGCCGGAGTCTAACCTATGACCTCAGAGATGAGAGTTGCCGGCCGAAACCAATAGGCCAACACTGCTCTATCTGCACATGATATTTTATAATTTCTTATCTTCTTAAGATTTCTTATCTGTAAATGTAAAAACAGAAATCACATTAAAAAATATATAAATATCGTTAAGACGGCCTTAGGCGGCCAAATAATGTAAGTAGGCACTCGAAATTTATTTTACCCAACGTTTCAATTTGAAAAAGGAATTAAAGGAAAGGAGAGAAAATACACATTCTTAAGAAATAAATGTAAAAAATATTTTAATAGTTTTCAACACGTGTCATGTACTATGGTAAGGTGTTCACACTATAATGTACTGGGACAGGCTTTTAAGCTATAACAGTTTCCTGGTGTTAGGAGACGAGGAGACAGAAAGTATTAGCTGTATTTGGTCAAGTGAACTCTCTCCAACACTGAAATGGACTTTTAAATGTTTATATTGGAAAGTAGCGTGCACTTAATGTTTTGTCGTAAAATAGTTTAGAGAATATTATAGCAAAACCAGACTTGCTTAATACGCAGGAATAATCTCTGGTTTGAATTCGAGCTCATGGTAAGTGGACTCTGCTCTCAAGATTATTGTTTAAAAAGTAACTGGCCACTTCATGTGTGCTTAGCTTGCTACATTGAAGCATAACGCTGTAAACCTTACTCGGAGGCATAAAAACGAAATCAGCCTTAAAGGGTGCTATTTAATAAAAGTACTCCCCTCTAGTGTGTAATTTAGGGACCTTATATACGAATAAATTCCAATTATCAATGTAATATTCTCAAAAAATCACTGTATCAGACGCGAACGAAAGTACCAGTATATAATAATATCTTGAAATTCGTGGAATTCACCTTAGAAACCCAGAGAGACTAAGAGATAAAAATAAGTAAGTAATATTCATAAAACTCACATGATAAACTAGACAATCTATATTTCATTCAATCATATCCTACTTTAAAAAGTTCTTAACATTGTTTTATATTTTTTTCATTTGATGTTGAGTTTCACATTATCGACTGGATAGGCATTTTTGTTTTGTCATTTACAAAGTCTGAAAGTGAGTTGATCTGACCCATAATTCTGCTAGCAGAAGATTTAGTTAAATATTTTAATTATGCATGTTGTTATTGCCAATTCACGTTTAGATAACTATTTCATAATTGTGTTCGCATACTACATAATTTAATTGTACAGAATACGCTGCAATGCCTAGAATATGTTTTGTATTATACACATGTTCGAAATATTAGGGCTTACATTATATTGTATTTCTTGATAAGAATCCGGGTCTCATAAATAAGAAAAATAAATAACACGGATAAAGCAGGAAATGCAAACCTTCGCAGACCACGTACTAATATGAATGGCTGTCATACGTTACGTGACTTTCTTTTCTTAAATTTTCTCGAAGATTTCTCAATGACCGGTTTACATATATTTCGATGAATATTTACTGACCTGCTTATACATACACAGGAATACAAATAAAATGACCAAGTGCAGAAAAAAATATTGATACAGATTTCTGTTTCGTTATCATTTGTTTTTTTCTCATAGAGCTCTAGGCTCTCTGTGCCTGATACACTCCGCAAAATTTTTGTTCTAAGATGTTCTTACGATGTTTTCCTTCGCCGTACCAGTGACTGTTAAATGCGCACGTAGAATTTGGTGCAAATCCGTGGTTCGAACCTTTGACATCGGGGATGAGAGTCAAACGCAAGGTGAAGATACTAGGACAAAACTGCTCTAAGTGCAACGTCTGAATCTGTCGGTCGGAGATCTCTAGCCGGTTTTACTTTCTTATACAAATAGCTAAATGGTTAATTACAGAACTTTTATAGCTCAACTGATAATATAATATAGTTTCTGACCCGAGCGGGCTATATAATCAAAATCACTCATCGTAGATTTGATTTGATCTAAGTATGTGATGTTTATATTCAAAACAATAAATATTTATATCCATCACTATCATTGCAATGGTTGATGAAATGAAGGACTCTAATTAAAAACACAAAGTCACCTCGTTGTTCAATTTCGTTTTTATTCAATCGTGGCGAGCGTTATGGAGTTAAAAATTAATTAAATTACAGCACATTAGTTTGGCTGAGCTATTACTAGCGATTTTATGAAATATTGTATAATTTACAGTTATCTAAATAAAATACATTTGGCGTTTACTTTATTTTTGTTCCACGAAACACTATATCGTCCGTCTCATTTCACTCAAACCTCGAGCATACTTTAGTTTCACTACGCAATAATAATATTAGTAAGAACATATAATACGTAATTATTCAACTTAAAAAAAAGATTCCATGAAATTTCAAATGAAACCGCGTAGTATATGTTAACTAAACCGAGGCTACCTTAAGATTATATTGAGAAGGACACTTATATAATTTTATTTATAAAACAAATCAAGTAGTACTAACAATGGTTAAAAATAATAGACGTATATACAGCGCACCATTAAAATGCCCTCGAGTTTTACCTACTATAGAAGTGCGACCGTTGCGCCATGGTGATTGCGTATGGCACTCGGGCAGAGGGAGACGCACGGGTGAAATCATAAATTTTGCTAGCTAAAGGTTCGCTCTGAACACAAACTTTTCTATAGTTACCTCGAGTTCTATACGAATGTGTACTCAACGTTAGTTGTTGGCAGCACACATCATTTTCCATACTAATGTGTACCAGTCGAAACCAAAAGATGTTAGCTTCCGTTTCTAGTCAAAAAAGTTGGCTTAGTGAGATTACGGTATGAGAATTTAAAACGAAAGACCAAATGATTGTAATTATCACACCAATGATCGCTTTGTCTTATAAAATCCAATAGAGCTGAAACAAATAAAAGGTCCATCAAGCACTATTAGCGAAGTTCGAAACTTCAACTAATAAGTACTTTCCTTTAAAGCTAAGTTAATGTTAAAGTGCACTGTTATGTACCTGGCTTAAATCAGAATGCTTTTAGGGCTCACTCGGTGAGATTTTGATTGCACTATTGAGCTCGGTTTTAAACACCTACGTGAAGGGCGTGGCTGGAATTTAAGAAGTATTTCTTTAATAGTAACGCATGCACGAACAGATTAAAAGTGTTTAGTAAAGGCGAAGAATATGAGCTTTTGACAATTATAATTAAAAAAAGGTTTTTTCTAAGTTCAAATTTTTTACAATATCTATGAGATACATATGATTAAATCGAATGGGTTAACATTAAATTGGAGTATACATATTACGTAACTGCGTCTTCTATATTACCCTAATTCGCGCGTAAAATACCTTCAGTTAATATACTTGTATTGTATCCAAATTAATAAAAACTTTCTTCGTGCTAATTATCAACAATTAATAAATCTACTTTCTATGTTAATTTATCTATAATATAATAATAATAATTTAAAGTTTTAAACTGCGGAGTATAAGCAAATCTTCAGTAACAGGTTAACTTTTACCGTTTCAAGTTTAAAGTACTGAAAGTTAACGTTCGACGACAACTATAATGGGTTAGGAAAACCACTTTTCGTATCGTTAGATATACACGATTAGTGGGTAGAATGTAAGAGATGTTTTAAAACAGATATTTTCCGAGTTTTACTATTTGTCGCTGTTTAGAACAAGGCCTCCTGGTAGCTACGCGCTAAGACTTATCTCAGCGGAAAAAAAAATACCAAACCAAGTTGAGAGAAAATCCTTCGGTCACCTCAATCAAATATATGTTGTATAATTAATAACTACTAAGCTTTAGACATATACATATAATGATATATCAGCTGTAGTACAAAAATAATTTTATTTATTTATCATTGAATTATTGATATTTTCGTCATATCATTATTGTATATCCTCAAAACAATAACGATAGGATTCGAACATAATTTTGGTAGCTGAACCACAGGAGTGCTTGAAGTATTTTCTGCCCCTCCTGTGGCCGGAACCTTCATTAAATATTCGAATCTAAATTAACTGTTCAAAATGGAGGTAGAAGTAGGCACACGTAACAGCCAGTTTTTAGGTTACATTAGGGTGCTGTAAAACCTTAGCACAATAAAGTTTAATACAAAAAGTTTATATGTGTGTTGTTAAATGTTAGAAATCTACTGGGATTTAAGAGTATTATATATTCACAATTAGGGCATGCTTACATTATATAATAGTAGTATAATTAATAGAGCAGTATTAGCCTAGTTGCGTTCACGTTCGATTATAATCACTAAGGTTGTAGGTTCGATGCCCAGCTGTGTACCAATGGACTTTCTTTCTATGTACGTATTTAATATTCGCTCGTGTAGGAAAACATCGTGAGGAAACCGGCCTATCTTAGACTCAAAAAGTCGACGGCGTGTGTCAGGCACAGGAGGCTGATCCCCTATTTGTGTATTAGATTGACAAATTATCATGAAACAGATACAGAAATCTAAGGCCGAGACCTAAATAGTTTGTAGTGACACTGATTTTTTTATTACGATATGTAATATGTCTTTCCCTAGGTAAAAACTAAACACAATATTACTACAACATAAGTTATATTCAAAATTAATTTAGCAATAACCTAGAATATTTAGCGCTTAAACTATTTAAACGGTTAAAGGAGTTTTTATGCGTTAAACCACTTTACAAGAGAGAAAACTTAAAAGAAAGAGAGGAATTACAAGTGTACAAATCGACAGACCAAACTGATCATAAATGATATATAAAAAAAATAACTGTAACATACGAACTCCAAGGCTGCTCAATGTATGTATCATGTACATATGTAACTAAAGCTATGAATAATAAATTCGTATTCGCAGAAAGAACCTAACCGGGAAATTGCGGTTTTACGACATTCAACATTAGAGCTTCTTAAATCAACCGCGTATATTAATTTAAAATGAGGTAGGCTGACATGTCGACAAACTGGAATTCATTTGTCTATCCCCTACGGGGTCGCATTAACTTTCATGCGAGAAAATATTTCTCAAAAGTACAAATCTTTAATTTAAATTATTAGTGAGCTAACTTATATTAGTAATATGGGGATATTACTTATATTCCCCATATTTCTGTACGCGGCTGAAACGTGGACCTTGCGAGATGTGGAAAGACAGAAAATAGACGCTCTGAAAATGTGGTACTGGAGGAGAATGCTTAGGGTTTCGTGGACCGAGTTTCGTACAAACATCTCGATACTTCAAGGATTCGGTATTAGGCAGCGCCTGTTTTCAACAGTACAATCTCGCATCCTTACATTCTTCGGACACGTATCTCGGCACATCTGCCCCTTCTAATACCACCACTACATAGCGATCACGACCGACTCTCAAGTCTACTGGATAAGAAGAAGAAGATGTGACCTTTTGTTAGTTAGGTAATAAATATGTATATAGAAATTCATCATCTTACACTTGTTGCTAATAAATTGTAAAACGTCAGTTTCGGTAGTGACAAATGAGTTAAGTTTTTTGTTAGTCTAGCGTCACAACCCGACTACCCCTAATGTTATGTTAGTTATAAGCTCTTGTGTTAAATGATTAAATATAGTTGACATTTAGCTCCAACCATGGTGTTTCATTTATTAGAACATCACTCCAACGACCACCGTACTTAATCAGTGTCAGACAATAAGATTGCCTTAAGTTCCGTTGAACTTCAGCACTGTCCTATATCTTTCCACAGCGTTCACATTTTAAAAGAAAATGCCCAAGATAAAAACTTTAGAATTTTTATTCCTAGCTAATACCGTATAACAGAGAAAACAACAAAATGAAACATGTTTTGATGAACACGGGGATTATTTTTATTTTTCTATTGTGTAAACTAAACTAAATTAAAAACGGTAAAATAATAGCATATCTTGATGTAATTTTTATTTGGTTTCTGTTTAGTTGGTTTCTAAGATTTTTACTTTTTAATGTGATATTATTTACCTTTTAGATGAGAAGAATACATTTTTCTATTAATGTTTATTGGGGCCTCAACCAATATAAGTACGGTCCGTCAGTCAGTAAGTTCAGGCTAAATCCCTCGCATTCACTAATCCGCTTTAATTCCTTTAGAAATATGACGCTCTGAACGTTAATTATGCGGTAACTATTATTTGGTTTCAACATGCTTGGTTTGTCACTTATTTAAAATAATCCAACCCTACATGGGTCTTGGAATCACATTGGCATCTTTTATAGACCAGTGTCATATTCTGTGCTTTGATTAATTTTTGCCTTTATTGATAAGAAATATATTGATATAAATCCAACCGACTTGGGGGTTGACAGTTCCACCCATAAGCCAACACCGTTAATTTTATTAAAATCTTTTAATTATAATCTTAAGAAATGTGAATGATTTTTATTTTCAATGCCAAAGGTTGTTAACGTTGAAAGCTTTGTAATTTTCTTGTAATACTTTCCCACTGAGCTGGAAATTTCTGTTAATTGCATCTTCAGTCACTTGGTTTCACTTGAGTACAAACCAATCTTCATGACTGATTTTCTTTAGTGATATGGAGTTGGTCTCAGGGATCCAAAATTAAAAGTAGTACACAAAGGATGTCATGCTCATTGGTCTATAAAACTAAATTATTTATAAGGTGAACTGCCGTCTGTGTATCGACCTGAAACAATTTTGTAACTAACGGCAACCACTTTGGGACTATATCTGCCTTAAACCCAGGAACCTATATATTTTTAATGAGGCAGAATGTACGTCATAGAAATCTGTGAAATAGCAGCGGAAAATCCATTTTTATGTGCTGAGCGAGCAGAGAATGTATGACTTCATAGATGACACTTAATATTTACGAACAATTTGAATAAAAAATTCAATAGAGATTTAGCTCTATTTTCAGTATTTAAATGATTAAGTCTTAAGTAAGAATAAGTACAATAAAAAGGCACTCTTTTAACAAAATACTCGTTTGTCTTTCTCCGTCAGATTGATAATACTGTAATGATTGATTTCGCTTTTTAGTAAAAGTAGTATGTTTTTTTAATGATATGTCACTTTCATATAATTATGTTAATACCCAGTAGTGTCAATACTTAAACACATCGTATCCGGACTTTTTTCTATTTCAATATTGTATTAGAGATCGGAAGAAAGGGCAAGTTAGGCAATCTGTATTTATTAACATCGAGGGAGCCATTTCCCAATACACTTGAATCTCAATGAACCTCATTTTGATCGTCGCTTTTTTTGGATTTTTTTTATCTGTATTGCTCCATCAAAGATCTATTGTTAATATGGAAGACGGTAGTTGTAAATTATTCATAGTACATACAAAACAGTAAATTCTATTTGATGTGTATAAAGAATTTTTTATTCGTGTTGATAACGTAACAATTGTGTGTTTGAATATAACCTTGATGGGCCAAACAAGCATGAGATTCGCAGTACCTATGTTATTGTAACGATCAAGAGGTAACTCTTAGGCAGCTATTTATTGATTTAAATTTGTGAACTAAGTTCGAATATTGAAAAATATAAAAAAAATCTATTCCTTTATCATGATTTCCATTGAATTTGTTGTAATTTAAAGGCCGTCCAGGGCAATCTTCGAAGAATAATAGCTGAATCTAAGCGACATCCAATAGTTGGGCTTTATCTAAAAAGGTTTAACTATATTAAAGGAGCGATTACGGCTATCTGGTTCTTAATGCTGATAGAATGATAATGTTATATTGTAAAATATCCATTTTCTCGTTACAATAAATAGTTTAAAAGGGTCAATTGATTTCTATAGTTAACTTTTATGCTATAAGAATCTCTTTTAGAGTTTTATCTCTGTTGGCCTAGTGGCTTCAGCGTGCGACTCACCCATAACATAATTACATAGTTAAATGAAAATGAGGGTAACTGGCGGCCTTATCGATTTCGAGCGATCTGTTCCAGGCAACCGCAATACAATTTAATTCTTCAACATTTTACGGATATTTCTATTATTATATTTTTGTTATTGTTGTCTTCGTTTCCAGTACACTCAAAAAATCTCTTATACTTGCTGCAGGGCCCACGTTGTATAACAACCGTTCTTTGGGTCGTCTTTTTTCTATTTTCTTTTGGTGTACTCAGATTTTTTGACATAAGTTTGAGGAAGTTCTGATGTTTATAATTTCACATTTACATGAAATCAGAACATTCAAGATCATTAAGTCCACAGTGTTATCAACTGAGATACTGTGATTGCAATATATTTGTAATATTTTACTATCTGGAGAACATTTTCCGAATCGGACGTAGTGCAAGAAGAGTAAATGAGTGATACCTCTAAATTAAAGAACTGAAAACAATACAACGTATATGTCGTTACAAGAACCACAAAGAGGACCACAAATTTAGAGATCTGCAAAGTTCTTTTCGATTGATACTTATTTTTATAATTATATACATAAGTTGGTTTAAAAATTTGAAAATTCTCTGACGGTGCGAAGCGAATTAGGTATTTAATACATATATATGGTAATGTACACTTTGCGTCAGCCTGAAGGTGGCTCAGCTGGTTACAAAAAGGTTCGAGTAATTTTTTTCAAGAGGCCCCTCAAATGGGCTGTCATTAAGTGAATGGGTACTTAGGGAACTGATATCATATCGAAATAATAAAGGTTGTGACGATACGGGTTTTCTTTTGATATTTTTATCTTCAGAGTCAATACTTATTGTATGTATCAAGTTTATAAAAAATTTACACTTAAAAAAAACATCAGTGTTGTTTCAAAGCAACAATTCACATTAAAACAATCGCAATTTTCTTGTTCTATAACTTATATGAGGGTTTGTTCTCGAAGTAGTTAAGTTAAGTGGCAATGCCCGTACAAAGTTGAATTGTAATTGTGCCTCTCTGATCCACTTGGCTAATTGATTTGTCTGTGACAAGTTCGCCTCTGGCTCGCATGATGCATACTAAATACTATTGTAACTTGATCATAGAACTAATGGAGAGTCAGCCTCTTAAAAGTAATATTGGGTTGTCACATATCTCAAATTTTATCAAGCGAACACCTTCAGAAAAAGAGAAACCTTATAACAAAATTAGTCCATTATGTTTGATCAAGGCTTGAGTAGATTGTATTTATTTAACTAAGTTTTTAATGACCGTTTACAAATAGATTCGTATTCGGTCCGTCTTGAAATAAATATACCTATTACCGAGACTCGAACCCTGGGACTTGAATTCAATTAAAATCCAAATAATCCCTGATATAAGTGAGTAATCAATAATAAAGAGTAGCTATAATTTTAGAAGCCGAATTTTGGAAGAGATACAATTACAATATTTGATATATATTATAATGCTTACCAAACCATCCATCCAACTGGCCTTAAAAGGTAAAAATGGAAGCTATAGGTACAAAATCCTTAAGATACTTAAGTTAAATGGGTTCTAAGTAATATTGATATAGGCTTTAAAACAACTTCAAGGCACTTTAGCTTTTTTCTGAAGGCTCTTAAAATTCAATGCGGTGTCCAATCAATTAATGGATTTAAATGGTCCCGTATCGCAATGAATAATACATACGCGGATACTGGGTGAATGTTGCAATATGTTGAGTGGAAAATGGGAAACTGTTTGGCTTTTAGTTCTAGGAGCAATTGTTTAGAAAATATAAACCACTTTGGAAACACGTTTGGTTCTAACAGTTGAATTTTCAAATTATAAAACTATTCCAACGTAAGTATAAGCAACCTAAATTGAAGTTTAAAGAAACTATACTCGAGACAACTTGAGTTACTTAACAAGCAACATTAATAATGTAAAGAAACACTCAGAAGAAGAATCACGTAGTTGACCGAGAGAGAAGTCAAAAAGTCACGACCTAAAGTTCACGGAAACCATGTTTTAAGTTCAATGTTGATTGAATGTCTTCGTATCTTATGAACTTTAGTACAATTGAAGGTTAAAAAAGGTTCTATCATACTTTAATCATCTAGAATTTGTACACAGTATTTACTAACAAATGGACTTATGCCCATGTCAATGGCATACGGAAAAAAAATTGTTTTTGTTTGCTTGTATATAAAGAAAAATCCAAAGGAAAATAGTAATTCTTTACCATTTTACCACGAATTAATAATAAACGAAATACTCCGATAGTGCGTTTCGAATTGAGGTTTTTCTTTAATGTCTTTTTCTAAAGCCCAACACGCGAAGACAAGGGCTAGCCTGTGGAGTACCAATGGTGTGCCCTGTTCCCTTTATCTAACCTAAAGGGAGGATCCTCGACCAGTCTACCTTTTGACTGCCAGCCTGATGGCTTCCACGGCTAGATGTTGTACATATACTCAATTTGAAATCACTTCTGCAGACTATACACAAACGCTTCGTCATTAGTTTTCTACTCACTAGCCTAGTTGGAGAACTAAAAGTGTAAATTGGAGATAAAGAAAACTTTTTTTTATTACGGCTCTATGATTTTATAACATGATTTCTAGACAATTAGAAGTAGTAATTTTATTCTTATTTTTATTTACTGCTTTGCTGCTGCTACACTAATAACATAGAATATGTTTTATTATAGTAGATAGTTATTTTTATTGAATTAAAAAAATGTTTCCTATAAGTAATATACATGACAAAGACATAAGTAATATACATAAAAATAATATAATATAAAAATATACCAAACTATAATAGTTACACTCCTGTTTATATACCGTATTGTGAGGCATAATGTTTCATCACAAAGAAATATTGGGCGACATAAACCTTTTAAATGATAAAATGCAACCTTATTCACTGGATGGTTGTAACTATCAAAATACAAAGAAATCAACGTGATTGATACTTCAAAGGTTTCTTTTGAAATAAAAATACCCTTTGGCCAAAATGGGACGAGTGATTTCAAGCGTAAATTTTCAAGTGAATGGTGACGCAAAGGTATGGAAATATTTGTAAAAATATATTGGTCTCCTTCGAAGCACTAGTGCAATACACTAACAATATATTTAGGGCAGATTAATCATATCCTCCGTGAAGTTACATACTATATTTTCAATTTGGCTTACAAATTAAGGGATATATATTATATTATTATACCATTATGTAGTGTAATTTAATTTACAATATTTAAAACTCGTGCGACGCCAAACATAAATAGATATAATAAAGGAACATCACTTACAAATATAATACTAAAGTTATTAATTGCCGTACAATTTGATTGGACTGTATATTGTTAATTATATTACTCATAATACATTAAATTCTTATTTCAGATTGAATAAATAAAATACATTACTGCGAAAACCACAAAGAAACAGCCGTCCTCAAGGCTCCATTTCCCTTGTCTAATTAGTGGCGCTCGGCTCGTCACCGCATACAAATCGCTTTAATTCTGCTAAGCGGATTAGTGCTTTATTCATTCAGCTACAATTAAACTGTCTTATCTGGCCCGTATCAGCGAAAGTAATTTACTGGATTTAAATGAAATGCCGCTGGCTCCTATTGAGAAGTTAAGCTTCGGATCTTGTATTGATTATTGATAAAACTACGTTTTTTGTACATCTGAATGAGACGACTTCGTTAACACTACTAAGCAGTGTAAATTGCTTTTTATTTTTCAAAGAACAAAATTGTTTTTATTTAAGTGTATGAAACCTCTTAACAATTCCTAAGACAACTGAAGTCTGTTTTCGGAAATAAAGAGTTTGAAACTGCGGTACCTAGACCGGCTTTGTGAAAATAGATTAAGGTTAAAACTATTTTCTTTATCTTCGGTTTACTAGTCACTTTGAAAACTCAGAAGACGCCCAGTCCTATAGTTGTAAACAATAAAAAAATTTAATGTAGTTCTTTTATATAATATAGTTGTCAACTAATATACTGACAAGCTGTCTGTTTGTCATAGCACAAAGGCCTTCCCTTTTCTCTCTCTATTCTAAACTTAGTAATAACAGGACACTTCAACAATTTCATTGTGGTTCCTAATTAAATACAGAGGACACGTTATTAATATATTCACATATAAATCAAGGTTACATAAAACCTAAAATCAAAAATTCCTTTACAAAGATTGACAGCCAACACATAAACTATCAATAGGGAAGTTGAATTGCACATTCTTAGGCCTCAGTGTTGACAGTTATTAAGCCAAAATTGCGTTTGCCCTGAAATGGGTTATAAATTGCGGGTAAAGTGTCTTTGGTGTCAAGAAAATATGTCCGTTCCTCAATCAGATGTCACTCCGCTTAGGTTACTACCTTTTGGAATGTATTAGTTTTGGCGCTTAGATAAACTATACAGGTCCAGGTTCAATTACCAATGAAACGATATTTTGATGAATAAGCCGTTATACGCTGTCCATTTCTGTCCATTCCACGTCGGTTTCTTCGCTGTATCACATTTGAAATGATGATTTTGAAATGAGATTTGATTAATGATTTTTAATGAGAAATCACTCAAGCAGGTCCATAAACCTGTTCTTACATTTAGGTCTCTCAGATTGGAAAATGGCAGTGAGGATGAGCGACGAGTGAAAGAATTTGGATGAGGCCCTCACTCCGTCAAAGGAACTCGTGTACCTATGTTATATATAAACTTGGCATGGACTTATAGTAATCCTGATTATATAGTACTGGAATAAAGGCTTTTTTATTTCTTATTTTAATCTCTCTACAATATCAATGAATTTTGGGATCAGTCCAAGCTTCTTGGACCTTCATTTAACATGAAATACCTGCAAAAAATATATTCTAGTTAAAAACGTGTAAACCAAGAAAAGCATTACTTTTAAACAAATAAATTCAGTTCTCTACAACATATTATCTTTTATTTTTAGTCTAGCAAAAGCGGCAATCCAAACCGTAGCCTAATCCTCCATAAAGCGATGCTAGTTGGACCCGTATTTACCAGTTAGATCTGGTTTAAACTGGCTAAAACCAACTGAAAAGTACACTGAATGTATTTCGTTGTCGGCGTTAGTTACTGAAAAAATATTTACTTATTTTGTGAGTTTACTATTATAAAATATTGTGTAACATTGTTATATGGCTAGGATGTACTTGTAGCAAGATATTTTGTTTATGTTGGCATATGTAAGATCTATTGGGTGTTCTGACAAAGCATTGTCTATAATATATAATAATTTTGGCACTTTTTTATTTTTAGCAGATATTTTAAGGATCATTTAAATCCTCTGTCAATTTACACCACATTCTACGGCACACTCTCCTCATTCTTTGAAATTATTGTTTTAGGTTTTTTCGCTTTCAAGTATTCTTTTTAAATTTCATTTATTTTGTGTGCAAGCAACTAGTGGATAGACAAAATAAATATTTGTTTGGCTCATCAATGCAAAAAAGAAAAAGTTATTTTCAAACTTAAAAACATGAAGCAAATCAATGTCATTCGTATCAGCTAGTGTTATGACGTACTTTACTTCTTTCCATGTTTGTTAAGATATATTAAAAAACTTGGTTAAATATGAAAAACGTTTTAAAATAGAAATGTATTTATCGAGAACAGCCATGAAAATTCGTACTTACTCATATGAAAATAATAGTTGAGATTTCAAAAAGTGCACTGAAATTATATCTTGCAACGTTGAAAGCGGAACCGTCCTAGAAAATAGTTTTATTTTACACTTTATAAAATGCTCCTACATTTCGCTCTATGAGAATAAAATCAGCGCTTAAAAACAGCCAGTTCTCACTTCGGATGTAAGTCAGATGCTATTGTAGAAAAAAACATTACCTTTCTATAAAAGTACTGAACATTACGTTCAACTGTAAACCTAAACATTCACGTGTAAGAGGTCTGCTTTATTTTTTATTTATGTAATGTCGGAAATAATGTCATATGTGAACACGATGTCCTTCATTTGATGGGAATGGATTTATCATTGACATTTTACAGTTTATTAATTGTCAATGTCAATGTGTTAGTCATGCCTTTAATCGATCGTAGAGTTTGAATGTCTTTCTAATCGGCGCCTGAACCAGGGCTGCGCACTGTATTGATTTAAAATGAACATGACGGACGACAATATTAACTACGTGGTTAGTTAATTTTTTTTGGAATATGCGACATATATATACCAACCACGGAAATATTGTTAAAATTTTAGGTCTAAAAAGTTTTCAACATTTATAATTTTTTATGCACTATTTAAACAATAAGTGTATTATATTTGTCATTATAATCGTTATTACTATTTTCATTAATTTGTGTTGGTTTTAGAACTTGCTTTAAAATTTAAACATGTATGTAGAATAGTTGAATCAATATTACTTTATAACGACGTATAGTATATATAAAAATATGTTAAAAACTATTAGATAATTTGTATTCCTAAGTTGTGCAGTAAATAAGTACCCATAGAAAGCCCTTGCTTCAGTATGTAAGCATTAAAAAGCCGTTCATATGCGGAACACGCGCTTTGGGTGTAAGTTTAATTTGAAGAAGAAAATCTTGTTAGTACGAAGTATGGAGTGAGTTCATTATTAAGGAGTCGATTAAACAGTTTTTTTTTGTAATTGAGTGTCTTTAACATATTTATGGGGGCGTAATAACGTAAATATTATATAAGTGGTCGGAAAAATTGATACAATTGAAGGTAATGGCTTTCTGACCAAGATAAACTAAAAGGCATTTGAAACGTCTAAATACGTAAATAATGTAAACTCGCTGATTTTTAGGAAATTCTTTTGTATTTATTGATTATACATATCATGATGTGTCATGATATATACTATATAACTTAAAATCTATCTGTCTATTCTAAAATTCGTGACAATTACGGTGAACAAATAGAGTAGAAAACAGTACAAATTTTAGGTTTTGAGCCTACCTACTCCCTATATCAAGCTTTATTTATATGTTACTTTAGTTATCAAAAGACCATTGGTAGTATTTTCATGAAAATTCAAATACAGTAGTCATTCCTTAAAATAAATATAATTACTAATATGCACCAAGAAGAACGCTAATTACAATGTTAATGAGAATTTTTATATAAAATATGTTGTATTTAACATATAAACTTGAAACCTATGTATTTTTTTAATGCGAGGTTTTCTGTATGCACAACTAAAATAAGACTCCTTAACAATAGTATAGATAACCTTCACCTACGTAGTTCTTATTTATGTAACTATTTCCTTCATCATTACTCACGTTGTTTTTGTTAGGACCTGTACCTATAATCCATCACGCAAGGCTCATTAAGTGTGCCTACAAAAGTCTGTCATTCCTAAATTTGTAAAGATCACGAAAAAATTATTCGAGCCTTTGTAATTAATAAGAAAATTATACTAATTACTAAAACAAATATAGAGAAACCTTAGTTAAGTATATTACTAATAAAATAACCATTACGTTCTGTAATTAGTAGCTATTAACGAATTAATTAGAAATGGTTTCCAATCAACAATATTATTTATATTATTCGTTGTATTTTATAAAAATTCTTATTATTTACAGTTCATATGTAAAGTTACTGTATACAGATTTCATTTTATACATTTACTTTACATTTATTTTTTGTTAACTTAAACGGTTTTATTGAATAAAAAAATATATAAATGTTTAAAAATTTTTTTTCATGTTTTATATATTGTTTACATTCTTCTCATTATATTTAATTCATTCAGTAATACTAATATAAAGTTCTTGTCGTATTTGTTACAATCTACCACTAATACCGAAAAACCAACTAATTAAAGAGGTATTTTGATGTAGTTTAATCGTATCTATGTAGGCGGCTCTGGAAGAGCTGTACTTTAAGAGTTATTCTTGATTTAAGTTACCTTGTATATACCACCAATACCGTTGTACCAAATTTTGATGTACATTTTATATATTTGTGTTCGTCTCCTCGAAAACGCTATACTTCAGAAGTATTTGTGACACCAGGCAAGCAATATCCAAAATAGCTCCTAAAGTTACCTAAATTTTAAAATTGTCAATCATATTACAGTATTCTACGTGGGTAATACTGAAAATGTTTAGAACTGGCCAGTTAGAAACATTGCTGATGAAATTTTTTTTGAACTTTAATTTTAGAACTTTTTGGTAACCTAATGTAGCATTTTGCATACATTTGTCATTTGTTTTTGTGAATTCGCAGCAAATCTAAAACTCTTGTTACACATGAAAACGCGAGAAAATTTTCGGTTAATGATTTATTATCACTTTCGTTGTGGGCTTACTCAACAAAAAAGCTACGATAGGCTGCGATTGGTATTTCCTAATAAAGCCCCATCTCGTGCCACTATTTAAAATTGGTTTAACGAGTTTAAGCATGGACGATCTCAATGATGATCCGCGTTAGGGACGTCCTTTAACAGCGACTACTGAAAATAAGATCAGTGCTGTGCGACGCATGATAGAGGAAGATAAGTGTATCAGTGACCTATCAGCAGAATCTAATTTATTCCCAAGAACTAAAGATAAAATTCGAGGTATTCACTTTACGAGTGCGAGTGATGCGTACGGTATATGAAAATATCATAGAAGAGACCCCTAAGGAAGAATGGACCCACTGCTTTTCTCAATGGTTCCATCGAATGCGACTATGTGTATAGAGGAACGGAGATTATTTCGAAAAGCGAATATATTTCGAATATATTTAATATTTTTTTTGATCAGAACTAAAGGTGTGTACCAAATTTCAGATCAATCCATCAACAGGAAGTTGTTAAATTTCAATTATAAGATTTGACCCAAACTTAAAACCATGAATAAATCGAATATTTGTTGATACAATATGAAAATTACGAAAAAGGTAGACTTAAAGTTTTCGCTTCGTTCATCCGGGATTTGTATCGTATCGTACACAGTGATCTGCATTGAACGAAATCTTGTATATTAAGTAAAATGAACAGATTTTAAGTTTTTAGAGAACACAGATTGGTTATGAAATGCCAAAATGAAAATTTATATATATTACTAGCTGACCCGGCAAACGTCGTTTTGCCATATATATTATTTAAAGGAAACATTTTTTTAATTCAATCAAAATAACTATCTATTATAATTTAAAAAAAGAGGTTGATTGTAGAGGGGTGACAATTAAGGTTGTATGTATTTTTGTATGTTGTATCATAAAAAAATAAAAACAACAATTTTTGTCTAAAAAAAAAATTGTGGTGGACACCCCTTATCAGTTAGAGGTTTGAAATATAGATAATAGCAGATACTTAGACTTACTGAATATGCATAAACAATTCATAAGAATCGGTCGAGCCGTTTCGGAGGAGTATGGGAACAAACATTGTGACACGAGAATTTTATATTTATAGGGATAAAAATGTTCATTTTTTAATAATTAATTGTAATCTTGGAACGCTTTATTTCGTCATTATGAATAGAAATGGTTATACTTCAATATAAACGCGATTCAAACGATACAAGATAAAAATAATTTTGAACAGTGCACGCGGAAAATAAAAATCTACGAGCGTTTGTTAGCCTCAAATTAAATTATAGTCCGATTTTAGCAGAACGGAAAATGGTTTCACCTACAATGAACCAAAAAGACTCGTATAGGGAGAAGCTGAAATGGTTAAACACAGTTTTGGTTATTAAAAAAACACTTTTAGAAAATAACTGTGAAAATTAGTTTTTTATTTTGTTTTGAATGTTTCCAAATGTTAATTATTTTACGCATCGGTTGCCTATTGAAATAAATAAGTACAAGTATTGTACCGCCATAAAATATAAAAGTGACTTTACAATTTGTTATTTACGATATAAGCTTACATATATTTTTAAATTGTAAAATAAAGGACTCCGTTGACTCATATTTAAACGTCTCAATAAGGGTGTCTCAGTGCCCATTGTATACTTTAAACAGAAATTCCTCCACCGTTCAAGTCTTCAACTTTTGGTCTTCGACTTAAGATTGCATCTTCATAGGGTCTCCATGGACACACTAAAAGCGTTGTTTCTGGGACGTATGGGATCATAAGACGCTAATCTCCCGATTTAATCCCAGCTAGCTTTTTTATGGGGTGATGTCAAAGCAAAAGTTAATGATGATCCTATAAATTTAAGTAGTCGGAAGACTAAAATAACGTCAGAAATGAGAGCCATCTCAGTTGACGTCCTGCGGCGTATCTCGCTATTCCGCTTTGAAAAGAGCATTCACCGTGGAAGACAGTAATACATTATAATTTGCTGCAATTATAATATTACAAAAAATATTTTTTTTATTATTTAAATTTGAGACAGATAATGGATTTATAGACAAATTCGATAATATTTTTTTATAACGGGACAAACGGGAAGATTGTTTACCTGATATTAAGTGATACCGCCACCCATGGACACTCACATTGCCAGAGGGCGCACAAGTGCGTTGCCAGACTTTAACTATACCTTTTTTACAGGCCAGCAACGCACTTATTTACTTTAATATGGCTTAAAAACTATATTTTTTTTTCGACGTAGCGGTAGAAATAATCTCATTATCGTTACAAGATTAATTTTGCATATTAGAAAGTAGTATAAATATGAATATTAGAAGTATTATAACTATATTATCACGCCATGTTTTTGCAATCATAAATACTTCGGTACCTCCAAGAATCTAACACCTTTAATTTAACATATTTCTAATAAAATTTCCACTCCGTTAAAAGACGTATTTGAATTTTTAGTCACGTGGTTCAATATAAAATGCAGGAGAGAATAAATAGTACACGTTTTCCAGTCAATTTATACGAGTAGAATGTAAACACATTACTTTCTACGTTGTCGGTTTACCTTCCACTAGAAATGCCAATGTTAGGTCATGTTTCTTTAGGGTAATGCATGTGTATACAGTCGTATTCACAAATATTTTTATGTATAACATGGTTCAAAAAGTTGTATGAAATACTAAATAGATAGTTGCTAGTTCAGTGCAGGTTTAGGTCTTGAAATATTTGTGTAAATTCACGGGTCAAATAATAAAAATTTAATTTTTATATATAACCTATATTACGTTAGTATTACTATGTATTCACAAAAATGTAGTTTTGTGGCTGCTTGATGAGAAACGCCCCACCAAAGTATCACTGACGCAGGACGATGACCACGTTGTACCTTTTCGACCACTTCAGCAGATTCATTAGAACTGTAAGCGCTCACTTTATCAATTTTATTATTGTAGTGTTCTTCAATCGTGATTTTTTTAAAGAGGATATTTCTGTGATTTTCACCTGCGTATCGTGATAGAAGGCGTTTTGATCGATTCGATCGAAAAAAAATTGATACCCAATGGGGTTTTGACGAATTCTGGCTTTAAAAGCATTAGTAGCCTTTATGGTTCCGATCCTTTTTGGTCTTCGACAGACGAATCTGTTGATAGTAGGATAGACGAACATACGGTCAGAAATATGACCGACGGCTCCTGCACTTTGTGCAATGCGATCACAACAATCCTATTTTCTTTAACACTGCATTCCATATTGTATCTCGAAAATGAACACGAAAAAATATATGAAATGGTGCAAAATCGAAAGAAGTTTTAAAATAATATACGTGTTCCAAATTCAAAAGAAATCAAAAGTTGAAAATAAGAAAATATATATAGTTTTACTAAATATTGTTGTTATATTTAAATAATATATTTTTAGATAACAAGCACTGTAACCAACCACGAAATCGATACAAACCTAACGTTTACGGGACACTTTCAGGCTTAGGTCTTATTTCACATATATGTAAAATCATTGATTACATATACCGACTTCGCAGATCAACTTATTATTATTTATATTTTTGAACGAATGACCGATTAATAAACATGATTAAATTGTTGGAGGGCTTATTAATTTCATATCAAGTTTAAGAACAGTTAAACAAAAATATCAAACTTTATATTAATTTCCGTCTGATGTTATAACATTTCGAATCCATCATCGGAGACATTCCCTATCGCGATCCGCAACGTAATGTACCAACACTAATGTGCTGAGCCTAACTTCATTATAATCATAATATTGATATTTTTAATCTAATATATTATAAAGTAATAGTATATCGCGAGCAAATGCCGCCAACATTAAAGGTACATTGTCACAGGGACAAACATTTAAAATTCGTTTTAATTTTGTATTTATTAATTGTTATAAATATCATTAGTATGTATGTACATGTAAATACTGTATATATGTGAAATAAATTAAATCTCCCATATTATATCTTATTTAAAATAGATTAGTATCTCGTGTTATATCCTTTAAAAGTCAGAGATCTTGTAACTTCAAATGCAAATGTTGCAATATAAACTAAAAAATCAGTGTTAGCGTAGTAGCTCGAACGTACGATTAGAATAAAACTGTAGGTCTGTGAACCGTTGCATAATAATGTATTTTCTTTCTATGGGCGCAATTAAACATTTGTTATTATGGAGAAGGTAGGAAAACGTATTTTTTTTCAAATATCACCGAAATGTCAACGACATATAAAGACGAACGACCCGTTTCTGTTCTATGAAATAGGGTATAGATGATAGAAGTGACGCGGTGGTCTTTAAAATAATATAATAGACTTATTTAAATTACTATTATTATTAAACAAATGATTTGAATCGTGAATCAATCATATAATTTGCTGTCCTGTTCCTTTATTTATGTATTTTGTTAGCCCGCCTTTTTCTCGAAGGGGTAGAGAGAGGCCACGGATTTCCACTTGCTACATGACAGCTCTCATGACATTCACCATGCATGCTTGCCGGTAATGGGTACTTTTAACTTGTCTCTCGTACTTCCTATATTTGGTTCAGATACGCAACATTACTTTACCATCCACGGTTGCCTTGTGTATCCTACTTGTTAACCGCTTCTTATTCATGCGTGTAGATAGAAAATACATAATTAGCACGAGAGGTAACGCGGGTAGTGCCGAGCTGCGAGCCCTGACGGTAGGTCAGGTATAGATATTATAAGGATATTTCCGGAGTAGTCGTCACCCGGGCCGGCAGGAGACGCCAACTCTTTAAGTTAATAAAATATAAAAATATAACAAATAAGGATATAACAATAACAATAATATCCTCTGAGGATATAACACGAGATACTAATCTATTTTAAATAAGATATAATATGGGAGATTTAATTTATTTCACATATATACAGTATATATATTATTATAATTATTAATTATTATTATATATTATAATATACCGATACAAATCCGTGTCAAGTAGTTTATAATAATTTAATATTACACGGACCATGCCGAAACGTGCCAAAGTTAAACTCAGAGGACTCATAAATTCCCTAATATCATTAGCTAAAATTGATTTATTTCCTCCATAGAGATTGTTAATTAATAACTGTTTGGTATTACTTCTTTATAACATTTTATTAAAGTATGCTTAACATTCTAATTTATATTTAAAAAACCCCTTTTATTAAGAATAAAACAATTAAAAATATAATTACTTACACAATATTGTTTTAAATAAAATTATACATTTACGCCGTAAAAGCTCAGTTTGAAAGCTCAAGTCTCAGAATATCGCTACACTTATTAACATAATGTTGGATAAGAATAGCATTTAAATAATGAAATTATAAGAATAAAATGGATCTCGGATCTATCAACTATATTTTAATAATCTTAATAAGCTTTAACCTTCAACAATGACTTATTTAAAAGAAACTTTAAAATATAAACAAACATCTCTGAGTAAATTTCAGATAGATGTGTGATATATATGTAATGGCACAGAATAAGGTGGTACGTAAATAAATTAAATGATACTTATTCTTAATTTTACACTGGCATACTTGGCAATAATAGTATTCTTTTAAATAAATGCAAAAGTATGACATTAAATTAATTTTAATTCTATAAATATATATTTCTTTTTAAAACTTCCACTTATAGTTAATTATTGTTGTCGCAAAAATTTATTAACAAAACGCCGTAAAGAGAACATTTTCTTTTACGAAGTGTAATTCTTGTCCTAAAACTACTGCTCACGGTTTGTGTGCCGGTGAACTATCACTACACAGCGATATAAAACAGCAGTTTTAACACTAGGAGAAGCGTCTTATTCCCGTTGCTACTATGTCTACAACAGATTTTAACTGTGTCACGTTTAAGTTTCATTAAAAAATCGCCCACATGAAAATCGTGCCAAGTCTCTTATTACCGCCAAATAAATTTTAGATAACTATCTGACAGTTCATTACTCTGTTATTTTTGAATATTGTGATATTATTATGATCTAATTGTTTAAGCTGTTGTTCTTTTAGATATAGGTGGAGTTTATATATATTTATGTATGTACATATAAATATAATAATACTAAAAACTTTATTCGTGACAAATAGATTGTAACAAAATTCATCTATATACACTAGGGAGGGAGTCCCTGTGTTGTGGCTAGATAACAATTATTCCGTGGTACATAATTTTTTTTTTGTTTAAAACAGGTTTTTTCGAAAAAACTATTATTAGTGTTATAAGTGTCACTGTGTGTGCATGCATTTGAGAGTGTTGCTAGAAGTTATAAGCATGCACTGTGTCTGCCGTGTTAGATTTTAGAACCTCAGAGTCATGCCAAGATACGTAATTTTGTGCGTAATTTTTATGTCATTTGTGCGTTTGTATCTGGTAGTTTTACAATCCATTAATTGCGAAATTTTATTATTAAGGAAATGCCAAAAAGCGTCGGCTGACTACGAGTACAGTCGTTTTGGCGTCGAAAAGTTCTGTTCTTAGATGTGTCCGATATACCTAGTCTTGCAAAAATATTATACAAAAAGAAAAAAAAAATTCCATCACATTTATTACTTTTACAGTGTATTAGTTTAATACATTAATATAAAACCATTTAAAATATAAACAGTTTATTCGAAGTGGTTTCCAATGGCTGCAATACAGTCCTTTAAATGTTGTACCTATTAATACTCCAGTACACAAATATTTTACTAATACCAATCATATGGAGAGTTTTAAAAATTACATTTGGCTCCACACCTACTTTTTGTTATGCAATCACAGCGATTCGGTTCTGTTTATCACCACAGTCCATTTTAATATTTTGTTAATATTCAATTGTAACAGTATTTATGGTCAGACTAAGTATATAGATGTAGGAGCATTGTTGGTCTAATAGCTCCACCCTGTGGTCGCAAGTTCGATTATCGGGAGATATGCACCGATGAAATTTCTGTCTGTGCATTTGACACTTGCTCGTACGGTGAAGGAGAACATCGTGAGGAAACCGCTAATGCCTTAGACCCAAAAAGTCGACCATGTGAGTCAGGAACAGAAGATTCATCACCTACTTGCCAATTAAATTAATTAATCATGGACCGGGTGAAGTACAATATGTTATGGTGGCCCAAGGTGACAAGCGTCTGATCTAGTTATACCCAGGTGTTATTGGCGATCCATCCCAACCGGATTATAGGAGTTGTGGAATAGAGCGCATGCACTTGTACAAAGTGTCACGAAAAGTTTATTTATGTAAAAAATTACGAAAGTAACAAAAATCTGCCCCATGAGTATATTATTATTATAATACATTTAGTACACATATACTTATCTAATACCAATGTTTTAGAATACAACAAAATATTCTGTGACGTTGGAATACCTACACCCAAATTTCTCACGACTGAGCTGTGCTATCTTTTTTTAGATTTCAGCGAATGAACAAGACGATCTAACACAGTATAGTTTTGTTAGGCGCGCGAACTACTGTAAGTGTTTAATTATGTTAATTTAATAAAAACTTCTTGAGACGAATCTCCTTTGCCATATAGCCGTGTAAAGAGTTTTGTAACAATGTGTTTTGCAATTTTCAAATTTGGAACATAAATTTGGGTGAAGGTGAGCCGTCTTAAGAAGTTTTTATCTTTGGCAGAAAATTTGGAGTGTTTTATTTTGAAACGCCGTTTATTAGTGGCCTGTGCCTATGAGGTTTATCTAAAAATCAGATCGCATTAATATTAATCTGTGAGACTGTGCATTATATAGCATTATTTAGAAACAGCATTAATAACATATCAAAATAGTGATTATAGATAAAAATTTAAAATAGATTCTGTCTTAGATAATAAAAACCTACAGTTACAAAACTAAAAATAAATTTAGTGCATAATTGCTAAGTGTATAAAAATCCAAGATTAGCAATCATTCAAATCGCATCTGACCAATGAAATTGAAAAGGATTTTAATCTGTGGAATTTCAATTCAAAATTATTCACGGGATATTTTATCTGTATCATTTCATTTGTCATAAAAAGCGGAGCTTTGCGTGAAATATTTCTTTATTTCCACAGGGTATAACCTCGAATTGATATTCAAAGTCGCCCTCAGAAGGGACACCTCGAGAGACGGAATAGATTAATATGTCCGTGAATTGAATAATATGTTTGAGAAAAGTTAAAATGATATTATTTTATGGACTTGGGAATTGAGGATATTTTTATGAAAGGACGGATTTGGAGCGACTGTTATTTAGGCTTTGCGAGAGCCCGCGGCTACACTTATGAAAAACGATTAATATTTATCTTCGAATTAAATAATTTTTCTTTTATTAAAAATTTCATTATTTTATCGCGATTTCATCACTTTATGTTATAACATTTAAAACACTAAAGTACTATTGAACTAAGTCAACTTATGCATCTTTACCGAAGAGCGTACCCATTCTTACCAGGTTGGCAACGCGTATGACAGTCCATGGGCGGCTTGCTTATCCCTGCGTTATGTTAAAAAACCTTAAAAAATATGAATTTTTTAAGATGAAGTTTTTAGAGTCGAGAAAAACATTACTATATGTAAATAAATCATGCATAACTCTTTCCTTTCTCTTTTA
Source organism: Pieris brassicae (assembly GCF_905147105.1). Lineage (NCBI taxonomy): Eukaryota > Metazoa > Arthropoda > Insecta > Lepidoptera > Pieridae > Pieris > Pieris brassicae. The sequence goes on from NC_059669.1 coordinate 7,089,425, forward strand.
GAAATTCTCAATAAAACTATCATGGCCGCGGAGTTTTTCATAGTTTAATCAAGATGCTTATGTATTTTATACTTTAATTAAAACAATCGATGTATATTTTTATGTAGATACAAAAATACTCTGAATTTTTTTTAAATAAATAACATCCTTAACTCGATCAACAATCCTTTTTTTCTTAAAACAATTTATGACCTTGATCACATAATATATATTGTCTCCATTCAGGGTAAAATATTTCCCTCTTCTTCCCTTGAGAACAAATACCCTTCAGTTATTAGTAAAAGTTATGGTCAACTAATTTCTCCTCGGGCAGACCTCACTAATGAAGTTATAGTGTAATTTATTAGTATGATCCTCCTTGAATATAATCTTATTTTATGAGCTATACCATTTATTTTGAAGGTTAATATCATCAGGTTATCGAGAAAACGTTCAGTAGCATCCACCTTATTTCTCATAGATACATTTGTTTATGAAGCTACATAAGAATGTTTTTTCTACGTAGATACGCGTAGCCAGAATACAGGCTTATGCACGCTCTGTCAAAAATAAAATGCCTTTAATTAATTGATATATGAAAAAAAGTTTGCCAACAGGCATTACAGTTAATGCTTACATCTACGAATACACAAATAACAATACAAACTGATTGTCCAACAGGCAAACATAGCATTATTTATACTTAATAACTATCGCTAACTAATCAAATTCTTACACACTAATGTGATCTTAAAAGCTTGACACATAAATGATAAGTTTAAAATTTGGGAAAGATAGCCCTGCGAAATTGTTAGAAGGAATTTAATTTAATAGTGGGAATTCGTACGTCTAACAATTTTCCCCGTAACCATATTTGACGGTAGATTTAATTCTTATCGCTTTCACAATTATATTCTAGTTCTATAGAGCAGTGTTGGCCTAATCGCATTGGCGTGCGACTCTCATCCCCGAGTACGTAGGTACGATCCCCGGCTGTGCACCAATAGAAATTCTCTCTATGTGCTTATTAACATTCGCTCGAACGGAGAAGGAATGCATAGTGAAGAAGCCGGCTTGCCTTAGACCCAAGTCGGCGTGTCTCAGGCACAGGACCTACTTACCTATTAGATTGAGAAATGAAGCAGATACAGATATCTGAGGCCCAGACCTAGAAAAGGTGTTGATTTATTGTTTATAGTTTTATCCCGCTATTATTTACATTTTTGAGATATATTTAACGAACGTAGGCAACTTGTTTTCGATATTATTTTTGAATTAATTTCGAAATACGCCACAGTAATTCTATAACATTGTTTTAGAAACAGATGCGCATATTCCTATGATATGCAATATTACACTGTCAGTTGCACAGTGTATATGCAAATCCTTGATTTACATAAGCGCTACTGGAAAATGTGACTAAAATATGTATTAGATAATAATCCCACTAGTTTAAATGCTAGGTCAATGGATTTACTTTTATTTACAACTAGCTGTACCTACCTTGCGATATCTGTTGCGTTATTGCAACCTTATGTTCATATTTTATATATATAAACTACTATATATTTATTAAATAATTATATAAATATAATACAAAAGATTACTCAGTATTCCTCTGATATTAGCATAAATATAGAAGATATTTATGTATGGATTCTTTATCATAGTGACATAGGTTCTGCTCCAGTTCTCTGTCTATTTAATTTCGATGTATTTCTTTAAATATCCGTAACGTAGTAGTAAGCTTGGGACCATATGGTATTAAAACTAGTATTAGGCTGTACCGAGTTGCGGAATATCTCTTAAATATACTACAAATTTGAATAGCAGATTTCGGCAATTTATCATTATTTTAATGTCTTTTATATAATTGAAAAATAAAGCTAAATAATATAGTTTGATTAATTTATTTGAATTCAGCAAATTTCTCGCATTTTACTTTTGACAGGATTCAAATAGGTTCAATGTAGTTTAGGAAAATTCACAAGCTCTGACAGAATTAGGATTTACCACACTTATACCTCTTGTATAAATACAAAGTACTTTCTTAGTCCAACTGCCGCCGGCTGCTATAAATAAAATATTTACTCCAATGATGTATTAAATAAAGATTTTATTTAAATAAAATGTTTACAGATTCGCGGCCAAGGAACAAAAAGCGCAAATGCTAGAAATTCTTCAAAATGCCATGGTTGGAATAACTGTAAGTGTATTTTTTTAAAACTAATGTTGAAACTTGAATAATTAAAATGGCATGTTAAGGCATGTAAAGGCATTTTAATGTATAATTACATATAAAAATCAACTCAAATAATCTCTCTCTAAATTCTAAACAAAACCTTAATGTTTATTGTATGTACAATTTACAATGCATCGATAAACCTTAAGTAAGTGTCGATATGTAATGCTGGCTTTTCTTTTACCAGCCAAAATGACCAAAGAGGTTTTTAAATAATTCAGAAATTAATAATAGTTAACTGTTTGTACGGCGTATTGTATATTTATCAATCTATATTCAATTTACGCGACTTTTGAAAAAAAAATTAAACAATTACCACGAGTTTAATCAGAAGACCACACAAATACTGAAATTATATCACTACGTAATGAGAGTTGAGCGTTTATTTTTAATGCATAAATTTGCCGTTTAACCAATGGTAAATTGTAACAGGAGAGGTAATTTCCTCTGAAATTGCACTTTTAATTAATGCCTGGTACATACCTTATTTATTGAAACGGGCATTAAAAGACACAAAATTTTCTTTGATTGGTCTAAAAATGTATTATGTGGTTTTAGTGGCTATGTACATTTTGAGAAAGTGTATAAAATAATTTTAACGATCTTTAAACAAATTCGGACGTCTGTTTGGTAAATTATAATATAAGTATACTGAAATAGGTATATTAATATGATAAAAATGTTTTGGATACTTAAATAACATAGGTAGAACGCAGACTGAAACCTTAAAGTTACTTTGCGTTTATTTCTTACCATTATTTATTTCATTTTATAATTGTATGATTGGTAAAGTTATATTGAAATACGCTTTTTATAAAGCTTTTGAATTGTAATCATTTACTTACCACCAGATTGGGAAGAAATGAATATTATATTATTTATTTGATGAAAAAATTTAATGTCGAGACTGAACTAAATAAAATCTCATTAATGGGATTTGAGAGATAAAATACTGCAATAATTAAAGCTACAGGGAACCAAACTTTTTAGATTTATCTGAGTGTTCTATTGTCAAATATTTTTATTATGTACAATATACAATAGTAAAAATAAATATATTAACCTAAACAAAACAAAAATATTTATAGATACATACATCATAGTTTTAATTAGTATATTTTTCCGGATTCCCAAACAGTCAATATGATAAACAAGTATCTGTTACATCATCACTTGTTGAAAGCAGTGAGTGGAATAGAATGCTTGGAACTTGACGTTCTTATATTTCAAACCATAAGGTCGACGAAACACCGGGCGTTTTTCATTAATTATTAACTAGCTTACTTTTACTATCAACTCGTTTTTACTTAGAAGACGTTTTTTTTCTTGTTCTTGTTTTTTCTCCTAGTCTAAGAATTCTTAATATAATTAATCTTTATATAACTGGTACTGGTATATAACAATATGTATCGGGATCTGTCGTAGAACAAGTAAACTTTTAAACAAACCCCATTTAAAAATGCACATTCTTCCGGTTTGTAAAGAGGACTTATTGTTACGCTCTTTTCTTGAAAGAGAGTCTTTCGAATTTGTTCGGAAATATTTCAGTGGGCAGCTGGTGGTGAGCAGCAAAACTGCCTTAAAACGCTCAGTTTCGATTGTTTAAGAGAACTAAATATATTTAACCTATTTCAATATATGAAATATGAAGACCATATTAGGCCATTTGTTGTAAGTCATTTGACACCTTGATCGTCCAGACCGGTCCACGGTCGGTAATGCCTCCACGGCGCACACAAAAAAATATATGTCTAAATAAAACCTTTCTGCTTCGGTTGTCTTTAATGTCAGTTAAAAAATAATATTATTTCACGTATATAGACAATATATTTCATAGCCATTAGGTTTATTGAAAATCTGCTTCGTGAAGTTCACGCGCTTCGTCAATATACAGCGTTAATACGAGAAAAGCAAACTACACCAACACATTTGCTATATTTAGCTGCTCTATTGACTCATATAGAGTTGGCACTCGGACCTTCCGCTTGCCGCTTCACCTGCTTGTTATTTAAGACGTGCTGATAACATCTGAATCTCGGAACAGATTTTCACAAGATTGAATTTAAGCTCGATAGTATGTCCCATATATCTTCTACTTACTAACTTGCTTTAAAAACAGTGGATTTACAACATTTCAAAACTGAGCTTCAGTTTCATAATCCTTTGGTTTTTTAACGAGGCAAGTAGTTAATCAGCCTTCGGACAAACGCCGTCCATTTTTTGGGCCTAAGGCTTGCTGGTTTCTTCACAATAGTTTTCACCGTATTAACGAATACGCTAATATACAGAAAGTCCATTGGTGCATAGTCGTGTTTCAAAGCTACGACCTCAGGAATGAGAGTCGAATTCTAAAACTTCTAGATCAATACTGAACATAATGAACTCGTTAAGAATAATAAACAAATATCTATTTCTATCATGAAATAGAATCGTGTTTTCGAAGTTATACTTATTTTGGCGTGTTAGAAGAGTTAGTTAACAATGATGAGAGTATATTTTAACGATGCGCACGCACACCGTCACAAAAAACTGACGCCCGCACACCGACACGAAAGTTAAAGAAACTTCTAAAGCGTCTACATAAGTACACACACGTTTTTTAATCTAAATTCTAAATAATCATTATATTTAAAAACTTTTTTTTTAATGTAACTATATTTTTATTAGTAGCTAGTAGAAAATAACACAGTGAGGTGGAAAAACCTAGGTAAACAGTTTTTATAATCAATTACTTAAAGGATCGATTAATCACCGCTTACATAAAAGCGCACATAAATAAATGAAGGCTATCAAAGTAAGTTTGAGACGTGTTTAACTTGCAAGTAAACCCCCCTTAGTTTATTACAGGCGTAAGGTGGCCATTCTTCAGAACATCCCATTGCGTTTAATGATTGGTATAATTTATATAATCAATAATAATAAATAAATATAATCAACAACAGCTTATAATTTTCAACTTACGTTACCCTTTAATACTATTTACTGTAATTCCAACATTTAATTATTCAAATGTAGGATTTTTACTTTTTCTATAACTATAACAGGCACGATTGCATTGCATGGCCTACATCGAATTGTTCATACCTACTGCGCAGGACAATAGAGAACTGTTGCACCTGCAAAAACGTGCCGTTTACCTTTATTTCCCTCCTCACATTTCTTCTGATCTCGTTTTGCCTTCAGCACCAGTGCTTCGTAACTTTCATAATATTCCTTGGTGGTGACATCTGTCTATGGATATTAAAAGAACCTTATGGACATTGGGTACAAAAACGTCGAGTTTGCGATCCTTGCCATATACTCGTGCCCTTCACGTTTTGACCACCCCGCGACGTCCCGAACCGAAGAGACGCATTTGTACGAGAGCCACGCTCTCTAAAACAGCCTGAGCTGAGTTGTAAAGGCCCTTAAGGACAAAGTTACCATACCAGTTACCCAAACAAATTATACCTAAATCATACAGTTCCTAGTAGGTATTGTGTAAGCGAGTTCTACTCCGACCAACTGCCACTTCTCATCTAAACTCATTGAAATGATTTCACAATGACTTTGCACTGTTTACGTTAACTTTGAGACTGTTTAAATCGTTTAATAATAATAAACATTCAATAGAATGTTGATTAAACCGCCCATTTTAAAACGGCTTGAATTTTTTGATACAAATTTGATTTATTTAAGGCTCTTTAACAGAATCAACCCCGAAATTATTTTAATTTAAAAAATAATAGTTATATAGTTAAAACTGAAACCTAACATTAAATGTCAAGACAACAACTATATGTCATTAAAAAAACTATTTGATACGGTTCTTCGAATAATTTCATAGAATATTAACGTTATGGCGATTGAAAAACTTCAATACAAATATACTGCACGTATCTTCTGTCAAAGTATGCTACGAAGATAATAGATTTCTTCATTCGAGCCACGTCTGGCGTCTTGGCATGTATTTTGCAGTATTGCAGTCTGTATTTTAGTTTTTCTTTAATACAATCAAGCTTTGGACTCCATTTCTTTATCTGCAGTGACATAGTTGCTTGATTGTTTTAGGGATTGCTTTTGTTGGTGGCTATAAGAAAGTAAATTAATATCTTGTATAAAACGCGTACAATTTTGTAAAACATAATTTATCTCATTGCGTATATTTTATTTAAGAACAACAAAAAATATAATCTAGAACCTCAATACTAGCATGATAGTATTATTACAGGTTATTTAAATAAAAAAATAATAATAGACTTCTCTACGATTTTGGTCAAAGGAAATTTCTACAATTTTTGTCTGTAGTCCCTTGTCTTTTGGCGTTATTCATACAATTCCACAGATTAGTCAGATTTTTTGCCTTTTATTTATCAGGTGCTCGTTACCTTTCATAAATTATAAGTAATTTAATAATAATGCAGACTTAATCTTTATAAATAATTATCCAGTGGCGCTACAACTCTATCACTTGTATGACTTGGATTACATCCGTGTGTACGATTATTTTTATTTTAGACAAATAGTGGATCAACCTTCTGTCTGATATATATCATTGATTTTAGCGTCTAAGAAATGCCGGTTTCCGGTTTCCTCTTGATGTTTGCCTTCATCGTAGAAGAAGGTGATAAATGAGCACATACTAAGAAAATTCTATTGGAGCCGTAACTCAAAGGCGCGACCTCAGGTATAAGGGGTGCACGGTTAAGACAAAGTCAAAAATCATTTATTCTTATAACAACACAATGTACACTTATGAAAGCCAAAAAAAAATACATTAAATACTTCTAATTTTACATTTACAGCCAGTTCTCAAATGATGGGCGTTGAACGGAAGAGAAGAACTGGCAATAAACTTTCCGCCACCTTTTTTTAATCGCCAAGTTTTTTTACGCTTGTACGCTTCTTTATGCTTATGTTTATATGCGACTAGAAAATTTCAAAGCTTCCTTTTAAAGTTTACATTTCTTTAAGATTATCACGCTGTATCTTACGTGAGCCAATTTAGCTTAGTTTAGTGCCAAACGGTGTGAAGCTAATTCTCTTGGATTATGTAGCCCTTTGACATGCGTTTCAGTCACCATCAAATTTTTGTTCTAAAGTTATAACATCTGTAATAAGCGTCGAGAAAATTAGGCACAGTTTTATTTTACTCTACTAGTTGTGTGTAGTCTATTAAATTCATTAATTTATATCTAGTAAAAGACTGTGGGCATGTGAGTCCCAAAATGTACCGTAAAAAATGCCTCATTGGCATCAATTTAAACACTTCGCAACTAAGTCAAATGTAAAAAATCATTTATTATATATATGATAACATAATGTACACTTATGGACGTCAAAAAAAAGGAATATACATTAAATGCTTCTAATTTTACATTTACTGCTAGTTCTCAAATCAAGGGCGTAGAAGAGAACAACTACCAATAAACTCTCCGCCACTCTTTTTAACATAACATCTTAAGTAATAAATAATAATAAAATAAATTAAAAACAAAGATTTGTCACAGATTGTCAAAGGTCCTCTATCAGCATGAGGCATGGTGAAATAGGAGCACGCACTTATATCCTCGTGGGAAGAACACGCAAGCAGTTCCTTACAACCTTTAAGCAATGTTGTAAAAACATACCGTATCACATATTTGTTTTGTGACAATGTTGAAATTGTTAAAAGTTAGAGAAACCTGTTAGTTTGGCAGTACAGAAACTTCATTATCTCTGTACATAGTTAGTTGTTAGTAGGGTGGAAAGCCAAATGATTATTATACATTATTGCTATAGATTATATTAAGTCTATAATATTTTCTCTTGTTTTTAGTTGATAATCAAAAAGTGGCCATGCCAAACATTATGGAAAAATGTTGGCTAATTTTATCATTACAATTAAATTCATTACAAGTGCATATTTAAGAAATAAAATAAAAATAACATAAATGAATATAACAAAAAACGATAACAGACCTTAAAATATAATAACTAAAATATATTATTAAAAGGAGTCCCTTTAGGCATGGTTCCGATGATACTAGCAACGTTCCCCTTTTGCATAGCTAGACTAATTGTTTGTCTGAGGTAGCTGTCAGCTCTTCGGTCTCCTGTGATGTCAACTAACCTTTTTGCTATTTCCTTAAAAAGTCTTATAGCGCTAGGACCTCACGAACTAAGTCGACACCTATTGGGGCAGCTAATCATAAACAGAAATTCCATATAATCACCAATATTATGGAATCATACTAGATATTGTTATTCAGATCTTAAAATCAATGTCTTACACAATACTAAACGGTAGATTATATTTGGAAGGAGTTGATATGTAGATACATTATTGATATGTTACTTTTCCGTTAGTGATTTATGCTTGTGGTATTTAGAGTTGAGGTCTTAGTACAACAAAAGTAAAGGTTAGGTAGGTTTTTGAATGTACAGATGGTGAATCACTAAATTACCATTTAAGAAACTAAACAATTTTTTACTCTGTTGTAACAGATATAAATGCACCTTGAATTGTATTCATTGAGTAATGAAACCTGTTTAATAATATAAATTTATCAGGCACCTTCACTAATTTTAAAATGACTTTATCCATATAAAAATATAGATAAAATCTATGACCCTAGTAAGGAAGTCTCTTAATTTTTTTTTGTTACAGTTTCCTTCCTTTATCTGGTTCAATGACATTTTTGTGTAACGTTTACTAGAGCCTACCAATGCATTAACCACTTTTGTATACTGTATATTTTTGCTGAATCACGCCATAGACTACAGTCCTCCGGAAACTAAAAATGAAATAAAGTGTGCTAGGAAAGGCCATCGCTTCACTACAATGTATTAAAAAAACGATGTAAACTGTAGCTGTACCTACCTATTAGGGAACGTATATTATTGCATCTCGACATTAGTCGAAGTAGGCATGTGTACCTTAAATAGTTATTTATTCCTGTAGTGACTTACTACTGAGTAAATTAACTATTTCCTCTATGTTTTATAATGTGTAATCTGTTGTCCAGAGGATTTCATTTTTACTTTCGGTAAGCAACAAAATCAACTAAATAATATTTCACTGGTGATCATAAACATCCGTCACTTCTTTGTTCAAGTGATTAAAACAGTGATCCGAGGCTGTTTATTTTCAGATTTGTCACAACGTTGAACTCATGGAAAATTTGGAAGGCGTTTATCGGTAAAAAGAATTAGTAAACGATTGCAATAACCTTACCTTTTACTGAATGACAGAGGTAAGCGTGAACTCTTTCGCTAAGATTCAAGTAAAGATTCGAAGGAACGAAATTATTATAGTACGAGTATAGTAGACAGGCCATCTCCAATGTGTCAACTACAATTCATACGCCTAATAAATTACTCTAGTAGGGCTGTATGTATTTAAGCATTCATCATCGTAGATTGGAAAAGATATCCCTGACATTCAAATCAATGTAAATCAATAAAACTTGACTTTTAAATATTTAAAATAACTAGCTGCCTCCACGAACTTCGTTTCTCCTTAATGTGGTTTTAGTTAGCCTTAATACCGCGACACGAAACAATAATTTCACTGTATTATCGGCACTATAATTTGAATTTGATGTACACTTCGGTCTAAGTAACACATGATTGGCTATGCTAACACGAAAAAAATAAAAAAGTAGAAATAATTGAATTTCACGGTATTTCGTTTACTACAAAATAAATTTAATTTATACTTTAGCCTCAATAACACGTGGTAATCATGATATTGAATTGTAGCTTATATAACACGTTTGTCGGTTTACCATAGCAGTGCCATCTATTGATTACTTACTCAATCCAGTCGAAAAGTATCGACAACTGTTAGAATCTTTTGGAATTAACAGATAATTGTAACTGTCAATTAATTATAGACAAATAATTTGCAATAAAATAAAATTGCTACTATAATTAAAGATCTAAGCTATCCTATCTCTTAAGTTCGACCAGACTGCTCACGGTGTGTGTTAATTTAAAATCGGTAAGTAGTTTAGGAGTCCATCGCGGACAAAAATCGTGACAGGAGATTTATATATATTAAGATAGTATGGTTGACTATGAATATTAATCAAAAGCTTTCAAATTCCTTCAATTTATGATTCCGACAAATTCCAAACATCTCTTACAAAGGAATAATATAATGAACATACATTGAATTACAATAATATCAATCTAGGCCTACATTTGATCGGAATCTTTAACACAAAGGCCCATACCCACAAAGCTGGACTATATTTTACACGTGTTTATTCAGGTGAAAGCTAATGGAAAGTTATTGAAATACAAATTAAACATAGTATATGTAGCAGTATATAATATATCAAAAATTAGGTAAACCAAAGGATATTTTCAAAACCACAATCACTACTTCAACTAGAACTAGACAGAAGAAGATAATCAATATACAAAACAGTTAAACAGCAAAAAACAAGGTATAAAATTTCAGTATTAGCGATTTAGTTTCGATTGACTGTAATTAACATCTACATAATTTAAAAAAAATCAAGGTACAAACATTGCGTTCTGTTGTTTTTCTATTGCCAATTAAAAATACTATATATAGGTATATATATATATATAACAGTAAGGTAAAAAATCTGACCTCAATTGCGGCTGGCAGCAATTTGTCTTATTCTTATATTTCCCTAGCGAATATAGAGGATTTTTTGCAAATAACGTCTTTCCTGTTAAGATTAGTAGAAATAATTATATTATTTGGTAGCTAAGAATACCCATTATTACATACCTTTTATCGCATCTATAACAGAAATTTAAATTGTTTTTCAACGTGTGGTTGAACTTTAATATCGCTCGAACAGGTATTCTCCTGATAAACCATATTTAATGACGCTGGTATTAGCTTAAATACTGATACATCTTCTATGCGAAAACATACAACGTACTGTACTATGGTTTATGTATTTCTATAGTATGCCATGGTCTATAGTCTACACATAGTACTATGTACAGGCGGCCTATCATGAGCCTATGATGATGATTCATACCTTGACGTGGAAAATACACAAACGTTTAATAAGATTTCCTTCATATAATTTCTATGAAAATGCGTACCAAGACCCTATCGCCTGAACCAAAACTTCACTATTTCGCCTTCAAACTATGACAAAATAAGCGACTCTAAAATTTACTTTTTGATCAACTCTGTATAGAAATGTCCAAATAATAGTTTAGGATATATAAAATTCAATATTTTAATTAAAACTAGTTTATAAAGTTAAAATAATAAGATGTACTAAGTCGAATATCGTCAAAACTGTGGTGTATATTTTTAGGATAATGAAGAGTTTTATTTTGGGTTCATTTTGAGTTTGGTATTTGTGATTATGAAAAAATCAGCGGAGATAAGAAACAATATGACAATGCTATTCCACCGATTGGCTTTAGATAAACGACTTTGATTTGTTGCATTCGTAGATTTCAATGTTCCTACGTACACACAATAAGTTTATATTCAATAATTTAATAAGTTGACAATTAAGTATCTAAACAGACATAGATACATCAAACAAAATTATCGGTCTTCCGTTCGGTCTCGCGATTCCAATACGTTTCAGTTTATAAAAGGTCATTGTACGAAAAAATGCTGTTGGGTTTAGGAACCTAAACTCATTAGCATCTCAACTGGATTGTTTTCAAAAGGCTCATAGTAGGCTCCCGCGTACCATACATTGATTATACATAATATTAATGTATTATGTGAATTCACTATAGGTCTATAGGTTAGTGTCAGTACATGGGTAAATCTAGAATAACTTCAACCATTCGATCGGTAATTAGCCTTAATGGCTAATAATTGTCATTTCGATTTTGTTTCACATAGCTAATAAATATATAACTTAGTACGTATATTTGAGAATCCTCAACTAGGAGCTTTGTGCGACGAAACCAAACGTTAAAATGGTTCATTTGTTTCAAAAGTTTATGGGCTATTAGTGGTATAATTAAATGTGTTTTGTTTAAAAGACACCCGGTGATGTATATTGTGGATCGGAGTTTATCACCGCCGTAGATGCTTATCGAGTCGGAAAATGGTGTTTAGAGTTGGGATTGAATCAACTGTTTATCGAATTTAAATAATAAATACGCTGAGTATGGTTATTAATATATAAATATTTGATCCTAAAAACAATAAATATAAGTCTAGAAAATTAATTGTATCACTTAGGCTCTACCACCAACCACGATAAGCATACACATATATTATTTATTGTAATATAAGGTACGAAGAGTGTAAAAAAAAATATTGTAACTAAAAGTAATATCACCGACAATACGTTATTAACATATAGTCCTTACATTTATCAACATATCGATAAAAGCAAGCTAATAAGCCCATCACTACCGTAGCCTCGTACTTTATTCCCGTCTAGATAGCTTTGGTAGAGAGGTTTTTTCCATTTACACCGGATTTGCGATGAACTGTTTGATTTTCCTCTATCGTATTCGATTCTACCAGAATTGTCACTGATAAGATTTTCATTTCATTTCAGTATATCTGCTTTAGAAGTAAGTAGGTAAGTTAGGAAAAACTCAAATACATTTTAATACATACTATGAGCCTCTCACAGTGTTCAGAGTTTTCTTCCTTCTGTATGGAACATTATTCAAACACATTTTTTAAACATACATGGAAGCACCATATTTCATTGCAATTATTTTTTCCCCTATAAACAGTCATAGTATTCTGTAAACTTCAATTATTCACGAAGATAATTAATTAATTACACCCAATCGCAGCTGGACGTTGTGAATTCAAGTTAAAACCCGTTAGGTTAACTTACACAATAGCATCGGAGTGACGGGTTACACTCATACCGCTGTAAGCATACCAAAGGCGATATAATGTTTACATGAAAATAGGATTTTTAAATTATCTACGGTTTCCATAATTATTTTTAACTACTCTGAAAGTTTCAGAGTGCATAAGCAGTTTATCACATTTCAACTGGCGAGTTTACTATGGCTTTAAGTTTATGACGATGTGAAAACTGGATCAAACTGCAACAAAATTTTAAATTTTAAGTCATCTTTACAACCAATCAATTTGAAATAATTGAATAAACATTTATTTATTTAAAATTTCGTTGCAAACTTAAACAACATATAGACAGATCAGGAAATTATTGCATTAAAATTATTAAATTGATATCAATTCAAATAATAAGTTTTATTTCGAATAGTTAAAATCTGGTGTAAATTATGAGTTCTTTCTTTCGTAAATAATATAAAAAACTAATTACAACAAATTTAACGGATAACAAAGCGTACTTAATACACAACTGGGTCATTGGCGGTCTTTAAATAATCGAGGATTTTATTATTACTCTATATTAACCACTCGTAATAGAATATAAGCGAAGTAATGAAGTGTTAATTGCTATGTAACGAATGAATGCAATGTAACCGTTGAAGAGAGTTCCTACGACTGGCTATACTCTCGGGGCGTGACTGCGACGATTTAGAAAATCGCTAGGCTTATTCAACTAAGAAACCCTGAGGGAGCAAAATACACCACCTTGTCTCGTACATCTACTGTTAGCCACGACTGCTCTAAAGAAGTCACAGACGTCATACGTAAATTTGTAAATAATGTATAATAATAATAAATTACGTTTTAATTTAATGAAATTGTATTCACTTCACCAAAGAAGAATGATCATCAATATTTCTAATCACATGAATATCTTTAAATAAAATAAAGATAACATAATACTGCTAAGATAAATCAATATAACAAGAAACAATAACTAGAAATAATAAAATATATTATCGAAAGGAGTTCTTTCCAAAGATACTGGTAGCGGTCCCCCTTTGAATAGCTAGACTAATTCTTTGTCCGAAGTAGCTGCCAGGTCTTCGGTCTCCTGTGATGTCGACTAACCTTTTTGCTATTTGCTTAAAAAGCCTTATAGCGCTAGAAGGTCACGCACCTGGTCTTGACATCGAATGGGACAAAATGATATTCGGGGCCTAGATCCCTGTATTTGCGTGCTAGATTTTTCTTTTCAGCTCTGTAGTTGTTTCCATGTAGATGCGAAGGGGCCAGTGTATCTGAAAAGGATGCATCCCATAGCAGCATTATTTAATTTATTCTCCCTTGTGTTTGTAAATAAACAATAACTAACTTCCGAAAAATTAGGAACATTTTCGAGGGGTGAACTTTCCACTACATTTGCATTGAATTTGGGCGAGCCGTAAGATCAAGTCGCTAATGTTTCTGCGATAAATCAAAAACAGCGCTTGTTTAATAAAAAATACGAATAAATTTATAAAACAGTGTTTTTTTTTCGGCACATCCATTTACCTATAATTTAGTTAAAATTGGTTGAAATTCTGAATTTGTTTTCTTCAGCTATTTCATTATTGAGTTGTCATAACAATGTGGTATGTCTTCATATTGTTATATGACAAAACTAGGCTTTTGCAATGCGTCAGTTCGTATGGAAATAGGAAAGCGGTATTAAAAAGTAACTATACTGAATATAGGCGATGTGAATCGATTTTATCTTCAAGGGCACGACTTGTGACGTTCCTCAATAACACTCAATAAGGAAATCATCAAATAACCTGGTATTGGTCTGGGATACGTTATATTTAACAACCCTGAGAACTGTACCATGGATTGGGATTATATCATACCTGGGATTTTTACAATAATTGGAAACAGACGACGCCAATGTGCGTCAAGTTGCGTCAAATGCTAAGTACAGATGGCGTATGTCATAAAGATATTAATTAGACCATAATCAAGAGGTTGAGTGCTATCAATTATTTTATGACATAAAATCATCATTGCAATCGCTTTTGGGAGTTACAGCATGGGTTCTGTTCTAATATTCAGAAAATACGAAATCCGTTTCTACACCACAAGCACATTGTCATTAAATTTATATAATATATAGATGCTATTGTAGGTTATTAATTATTGTAACTTAGTTATAGTTTCATTATAAATCTTTTTAAAGATAGAAGACATTAAAAATGCATTTTAATTAAATTTCAATGGTGCTCAGTGCCTAAAAATATACCCAGATTTTTCCAGTTGGTCAAAGGCCCCAAAAACAAAATAAGGATATATTTAGAATCTTTATACTGGTATAAATTCCTTCACAATTTGACAATCAAATGGCCCAAGAATTCATTCGCAATATTCCAAAGAACTCGAAACATTTTGTGAAGATTTATTGAAGTGTTCAGGAAGTTTAGTCTGAGTTTGTATCGTAATGCTTTTTGATGCTACAATGGCGGTGATTAAATCTTGTTGAGATACAACTTTTATCGGAGAAAAGAAATTAACATCCGGATTTGTCTGTGAAAACTTAGGAAGGAAATTTAGCTTTCGTTTGTAGGCTTATCGTTTTTATTTAGAGTCAATGTCATATACATATCGGTACAAATAATGAATTATCAGAATTGTGGAAAATAACAAAGATAAAAATTAGTGTTATACAAATACCTAAACCTAAAGTAGTTGTACAAATGTTTATTACGCCTGCATCGAATTTTCAAACCTGGTGTTGCAGGTGTCCATGGGCAGTACTTAACTTTAAGTGACCCGCCGCATTTAACTCCTGTCTCATAAAAAAACAAATTTTAAAGCGTATTAAAAAATACATAAAGATTTCAACAAAATATATGGATAGATAAATTTCTGAAATTGATATTATCATTGATCATTTCAGTATGAAACTTTTATTCTTCATGGAATAGTTTCAAATGGCACGTATATCGTAAAACAGTTAGGACGATCGTTCTATATATAAATGGTAAAATAGTTTGGAACACTTACAGTGAAGAAATTTTTTCAGCTTTTTACTCATAAAACTTAGTGTTTTATGGGTAAAAAGCTGAAAAAATTAAAATTAAATTATTATGTATAGATTGAACTAAAACATAAACACTTTTACCGCACACGCAATGAAAGCCACTAGGCAAGCTTATTTTAGTAATATTATTACAAAAACGCTCTCATATTGATAAAAGTTTGTTCTGTAGAATAACTATTATTGATCTAGACTGAGCCGCATCCGTGGGTCACACGGGAAATTATTAAGTTTTAAAATAAGAGCTAGTCACTGCTGACCACTAAAACATTGCCCAGTGAATGGACAAATAAATCTAAATTAGCTGACAAGGACACCGCACAGAGAATGTGTTCCACCTGTTTGAGTTACTAGGAATAAGACAACTGCGGCATTTACTACTTTCCGCTACTTTAACTCGCTTTCAAATTTTATTGTCTTAACCCAAACCCGCTATAAAATGATATCAAGACCCACTTACTTCAGACATATAAGCAAAGCTGGGATAAAAAAAACCTTAATAATCAGATAACTACATTTTCTCTGTTATTTAAAAGTAATAAATACATCCTAATTTTGAAACTATAATATAACTGTCACTTAATCTAAGTTTATGTTAAAACTAAAATGCATTTGTAAGCTAACATTACATATGTCGTATTTATGTAGATGTTGATTATAAATATTTTTAATACAGTTCCAATATTTAATTACTCAATAATCAATCAGTTATTACCTGTAGATTAATTTCCTATAGGTTCAAAGCGAAACTCGAACAATCAACAGAGCGAAAAGCCTATAACAAACTTTTACAGCAAAACTTGCTTCATGTACTCAGTTTATACGTTATTTATGTATAACTATTAAGCTTCATCCTATATTTATATATTTTGCTCTTTACTTTACCCTTACTAATGTAAACTTTATTATATTAGTGGGCAATATCGGTATTTAATGTTATTTGAAATTATCACAATAGGTAGATAGAGTGATTTGTGTTACCGAGCTTAAGAAACGCAATTCCTAATATAGTTTATTAAACATATTAAAATAAGTTTATTATAGAATTTAAGATACAGGTATTACTTACTCCACATGACATACTACTCATCAGCAAAGAAGACAGAGGGTGTACGCCTGCGTAAAAAACTCTCGGTACTCTTTTAAATAGCAAATTATCAAACAAAATGGCAAACAAAACTTATCGCAAATTTATTAAAAGTAGCCTGTCTAGCACTAGTCCCAGGCCCTTTTATAAACTAGATAATCGTTAACTAGCTGATAATCGTTAACTGATAAAAGCGTCAATATTTTGGATCAAGTATCACATGGATATTTATTACAAATGTACAACGATTTGCAAGACGACTCCGTTCAAAACTTGTTTTCAAGATACGCAGCGGACTTTGCTTTACTCGCTTGCTCCGCTCTGCTTTACTCTTTTGCGGTGGAAGTAAATGTATGAAATATAATATAACTAGTTCAGTGGGTTTCGTACGGAGTCCGTGGGAAACTCGCTCGACTCGCTAGCCTCGTATGTGACTCTTTCAACTCGCTTCTACCGGTCCGCTCGTCTCCGCTTTGGCGGAAGCACATGTATAAAAATCATCGTTACGAGTAAAGTTGTGTCCGTAATGGGTCCGTTCCACTCGCAGTGAAAGACGGGCGTTAGTGTGTTAAGTTCTTGTTTCTTTTTGCAGTCCATGATATCCGCAACAATCTCCTCAGACACCATATCTTGATACTATTTCCTATTTCTTTTGCTTCACTTTGACCACGACTCTCATCCTTACTACTCGTTCTCATGTATAAAGAGCTCTTTATAGTTTAATACACACACGTACACGTACACACGTACGTGTACAGACGTATATCGATTCATAAATTTCATACCTTCACCTCCATTTAATCCACTATAATTGGTAGGATATTTATTCATCAATTCTTATAGACACAATATAGTAAGCTACATCTCAATGATCTTAACAAAATACTATTAAACACCGTTTTTCGCTTCCTGTATAATATTTTAAGAGCAAAACACAGTGTCAACATAACGTTTTTTGTCTTTCATAATCTGAGTCGTAAACCTCTGGAGATTTTGTCGTGAACATGATGACTACAATATATAAGGTTTCACTTTTTATGTGAACTTACTGTTACTTTAAGAAGGCTTATTTTTGCCAGAGGGTAGGATGGAATTATTCGAGAGCTTTATGGGATGTTTCATAGTTGTCAAGGCTGATAATCTTTAACAATGTAAAATAAACAAAATATGTATAAACAATATTAGCTTGTAAAGTTTATAGGTTGTGGTAACATATAAGCTTTTAATTAAATTAAAAATTAAATCAATAGTGCTACAACCTTTTTAGATCAGGGCCTCAGTATCTGTTTCATGATCATTTGTTAATCTAATAGGCAAGTAGGTGATCAGTCTTCTGTGCCTGATGCTGTCGACTTTTTGGGTCAAAGGCAAGCCGGTTTCCTCACAAGGTTTTCCTTTATCGTTCGAGCGAATGTTAAATGCGCACATAGAAAGACAGTCCATTGGTGCACAGCCGGGTATCGAACCTACGACCTCAGGGATGAGAATCGCATGCTGAAGTCACTAGGTCAACACTGCTGATTAATGAAATTAATTTAACTAAAAATAGATTATTATTTTATTATTTTAAACAAGTATCGCATTAACAGCCTCTTCATTTTGTTATTTTAACTCTTTTCAGTATCACTCAATAGTTAGTTAGTTTAAATTGTTATGCCCAATGATGTTCAGTGAAGAGACACTATAAAAAATAATAAACATATAAATAGACTACGATTCGATTTAAATGAAGATTTTTTCCCTTTACCATATCTTCAGCGCTCTAACCACATTGTTATCTAAAATAAATAGTCATCCAAAGGATCATCAAAGCCACAGAAATTGAATCTTATTTTCATACAATACATTGAACAGACAATATAATCTTCAAAGACATCCAAAAACGCTGATTCATAGAAATATGCTATAAACGTGTGCAGGGTCACCCTTTGATATTTCGGGTACATCGTCTAAATGAGATAAACCTCTGAAAGGCGCAGGAAAGGATTATTTTATTATGCTTATGAAATTTTCTGGCCCGGATTTGAATTGTATGGTCTACTGCGTTCTCCTATTATCGTAGGCTTTATTCTCACTAGTATCATTCTAGAATAATTATCTGAAGCGTTGACCAAATGTATATACCTTTGTCCCAGATTTAGTAAAAACATATGCCTGAAAAATTAAAATGTATAATCCGTTGCGTTTACTCCTACTGTCGTAGAGGTGTATACAATGTAATTCTTGTAGAATAATAAATATATAATTTATATTATTCTCAATTATAGATTTATTATTCTAGAAAAATTGCCGTGTTTAATAACACCCGAACCTAGAATAAATAATAGAGATTTTTAGCTAGTCATAGAAAAATTTCTGTAGTTCACATGCCTGTACCTAAATCAACGTTAAAAATATACAATAAATAATTCGTTTCGAATTCGCAACAATATATTAAATAATTAGCATCAAAATAGGTCTCTTAAAAAAATTAAATAACAATGACATTGTACATATTACATTTTTTATACAGCATGCTATTGTATCACTGGACTAGTCGATATAATAGAGGTGATAAAATACTTAACCATTCACGTGTTAACTTGCTTAACGGGCGCTTAGTTTGCCATGCCTCTTGCTTATAGAGGACAAATCACTGCTTTTAATTTATTTTACTATTATTAATTCCTTAAGATGTCATATGGAACATGGCATAATGGTTGCAGCTCCTTACAGATGTTGTGTAAAACAAAAACTTCCGCTCTACGCCCTTATTTGAGAACTGGCGGTAAATGTAAAATTAGAGGCAGTCCATATACATTTCGACGTTCATAAGTGTACATTGTGTTACCTATATCAATAAATGATTTAAAACTTGAATTTGAATTGTATTTAAAAAAGAAATGGTTTACTATATTTAATAAATACATAGTCATATTCGTAAAATAATAAGGTATGTTTACGTGTGACCTAGATGAAAGGCAATAAATAAGTTATACAAAGTCCTTATTCAACCTGGACATAACCAGCCAAGCGTTAGAACATTTGCTTTTATTCTACGTTTGGCCGTATTTCTCATGTTCCTAATATTTCGTGAGAGTGAAAGTTTTTTGCGTGGATCTGCAAAAGTGATTTTACTTAGCGAAATAAGAAATTTGGTAAGGGAAAATACACGTTTATATAAATGCGATTTGTATTATTTCATCTAACATTAGTGAACATTTTTTATTAAATCTGAAGATATACTCTAAAAACCTTTGGAGAAAACAATTATTAAGTTAACAAAGGCAACATTACACAACAACAACTAAAAATCTATATCTTCTTTTTCAAATTATTTATGTTTTTATACACCTACCTTTTGTAATTGTTTCATATTTTGTTTTTCTTTTCGTATTTACATTATTTAATGCAATATAATTTATTTCTAAACCTTAGAGGTTTATTTTTATTTAGATGATATTATGAATATACAGTATCGTCTTTGTTAACATATGTTATTTGTTTTTGTTATAATTCAGAGATTTTTAAGGTCCATAGTCTAATTCGTATCTCAAGTCACAATGTCGTTTTCATCACTGTTAAATATATCAAACTTTATACACAAAAAATGGCTTGATAGCTCCTGCGACTAGACTTATTGGAGTGACAATCTAGAATACGGGCCCAAGGCTCTTGCATTCATTCCTGCGTGATGAGCCGTGTAAAATTTGTAAAAAAATGTTACCAAATCCTCCAAAATTTCTGTTTAAGCCAGTCGAAAGAAAATATTAAAGAATTATAAATATTTATTTAATATCTATCACAAAAAATACTTTTTGCTGCATCACAGTCACTTCACAGTCAAAATGAAGTCAAACCCAATGAATCAAAACTGAGTTTACAGATATCAAATATAGTTGTTTTGGATAAATACATATGTGGTTTTAATGTTAGATGTATTTACATCTTTTTTAATTATTTTTATTAATTTATTAAATTTAACTGCTGACTGCTGTTAGAAAAAGTAATTGTTTAGAGCGAGTGTTTAATAGGCCCTGTTAATCTGAGCGGTAAAGCCTATCCCCAAGGAAATCTAAAATATATTGCTATCCGTCGGTTGGTTAGCTTCAAAAACATGTGCTGTATTTTTTGTTTCCGGTGGGAATTAAAAAAGATTGGTTTCCAAATTCAAATTGTGAAACATTTATTTGTAACGGATAAGAAAAATAAAGATGGGTACCTAACATACTTATTGCTGAATATTTTATTATTATAGGTTTTAATGAGTTAACAGACGACAGTTAAAAGAGCTATCATTGAGTCCAAATATGTTACAACGGCATACGTTTAATAACATTATATTTCTTAACTACAACATAATATACAAAATTGAAATTGAACATTCGTTCTTCCAATAATAGCAGTACAAACAAATTAAACGAAAGCTCGTCTTCAAGATAATAACGTGTTGATCTAAGGATATTGTTTCAGCGTCATATTCACGAAGATTGTATTTGTTCTATACTATATCGTAATCCTTTATAAGATTAAACTTTGTAGAAATTTCAGCTTATATATAGAGTTATCTGAACTTATATTAAATTTGATATTTTTAAAGTACCTTGACTCATTTTATTAGAACAGAGGGCAAACGGGCAGGATCTTATGTGATACCGCCGCCCACGAACACTGTCAATGCCAGAGGGTTAGCGAGTGCGTTGCCGGCTTTTTACGACCTTTTACTGCCTTTTTTTACTTCAGTGGGCAGCTGGTTCCAAATTTCTATTCTGCCTCGACGTCCGATGATGAAACTCAGCTGCAGGTATTAATACGAACAACTCCTCTGAACAATCTACATGGTAATTGCGGTATAAAATGCAGTGTGTGAGAAAATGCAAGAACGCCAAAGGATCAAGCCGCTCGGAAAGGAATTGGTCGTCGTCGATTCGAACCGCTCTTCGTTGAATACGGTCAAGTGGAAGGAGCTGGTACTGGGGAGCAGTGGTAATCGCACTAGGCTGGGTTCTTTTCCTAGTGAAACATAAATGCATAAAAGGCTGATCTCCTACTTACATCACATCACTGAAATAGACAACATTGAATGAGCCAAAAATATACACCAAAAAAAAACACCGATTCATAGTTTGACTTAACTTATATTTTGAATATTTACATATATATATATATTACAAGCAAGGGGCCAAATGGCATGAGGTTCATCTGATATTAATTGACACCCACACTGCTAGAAGTGTGAAGGCTTGATAAATGAATACGCAGTTTTCTTAAAAAGGGCCTACGTTGTATTGGTCGGAAATACCTTGATAGGCAGCGCTATATGTTTGAATGCAGAAAAAGTACCTTAGGAAACCCTCATGAAGTAGTCATGAACTTGTTCTACAGATGTTCTAATGAAGGTTAATTTATAACTGCAGTAAACATTGTTTTGGCCTAACCTAAACCTAACAATGATATTTCATATATCTTTCGTGAGCGTTGAAAAGTCACGGTGGATCTATGTATTTCCATACTAAAAACTCAATGAACCATGAAAAATCGTCAATTAAATGTGTTTCGCGTTTACGTTTTTCGAACAGACTTTTCAATCACTATTATCGTAAAGAAGCGGGCGGGAATTAAACCCCGGGAAAGAAAGGGATCCGATTTCGTTTGTAGAGCCTTCAACGACATGGCTATTTCCTGTCGATAGCCTTATCTCGCTTGCTATTTCAAGAGAGAAATTAGGTTCGTCCTCCAGTTACTCCAATACGCAAAGGGCGTTTTTATGAAGTTGAACGAAACCTACAAATTTAAAGCATATAAAACCTCATTTTAGTTTTACTGATCATTTATTTTCAATAAAGCATTTAAGCCATTAAAAATGTCAGATACAGCCTACACTAGCCTAATGTTTACTGCTTATGGATTTGACTTCGACCAATTCAAAACATCGAAGAAGTGGCCTAGGTCTTTAAAATTACCAAAAACATTACCAAGAACAAGACTTGGCTGAATGGACTAAAGTCGTTTGCCTTTCCCATAAGCTTTCCAATAACTCTGCAAGATCTCGCAAGAAACTTTTTTTAAATTCCTTCTTTCTGGTTTATTTAAATAAACGATAAACCTACCGATATTATCTTCCCGTCTTAAACATCAAATAGCTACTCACAGTTAAATAAATAAAATTTCATGACCAATAATTAATTACAAAGGGTAGTTATAAATTATAAATATCGCATATCACTAAGTGGATACGATTCATGAAAGCTGTTCTGGAGGAGTACATAAAAAGGTAATTAGGAAGTCGTTAGAAGGGAGTTAAGGTACCAAGCTTTATTGCTGATTGGTTTGTTAGAAACGATTTACTATAACTAGTATTTAAATTATCTTGTATTTAAGTAAATATTTCGTAATTGAACTAAATAAGTTAATATTAAAAACACAGAGTGTTCTCATGATTAAGACTTTTTTGTAGCATATACCAAACGCGATTACCACTATTATTAGTATTGCAATAAAGTGTTTTGAATATATGCATATTATAATCGAAATCCAATCGAAATTTATGATTATTGTTAACTTGACAATTAAACGGTAAAAATAAATCAATATACTATTTTAGCTCCTAAAATTCGTTTATAAATTTCTACATTATTTACAGCCTAACTACGTCTTTTTATACATTATTTTGTAATTAAGAAAGAAAAAAAACATGTATTTTTTGTATTTACAAATTTCTTCTTTTTGTAATTTATTGCTCCTCGGTTACGTTTACAGTAATTTACTATTTACTAAATATTGAATGTTTTAGAAGTGATTAAGTGTAGAGAAGAAACGAGAATAAAAAAGTGATTCCTTTAGCTTTTTAAGAATTGTAAGACCTGTTTTTAATTTTATGTGTATCTTTTATTCGTATATATTTATGTGTGTATTTTAAATAATAAGTTTTATTTTGTAACAGCTCTGGCATCGGCCATAGCTGTCAAAGTGTGGATGAGTTTAAAAGATTATCTTACAAGCGTGGCATTTGATAACGGAGAGTCGAAACATAAGTAAATGGTTAGCTAAGGTATTAAGGATATAAGTTGGTGATAATGTTCGCGCTAATAAGCCGGCGTTTATATGATGACGTCTGTTTGGCTTACAAGCCGCGGTTATGGATGTGTTTAATATATCGCAACTACACGTTGTGGTTACTTCCTGACAGCTTCTTACAGATTAAATTATATTTATGAATCCGCTCAAATTTAATCACTTTCAAATATATTTAAACGTTAAGTTAACATGAAACACATCGGCCTTATTTGAAGGTGTTATAACACTTTGATGTAACACAAACACATATTTCACATAACAGAAGATCGCCAGAATAATCGATCGAGAATCGTATGTAATTAAAAATTTTAGGACAATAAAATTCCAAACAGTGAATTGCCACAAATTAAAATGGCCATAAATACACCATATCCAATAATATCCCCGATTGAAACCATTAGCATACCATTAAATCAAGCTTTTATTGATACAGTCGATTCAAATAATTCAGAAAGATTTTTTACGTTGACCTATTTCGTGAATTTTATCTTTTTCAAGTATTTTACGGCAAACTATGCATGATTTTATGTAATATATTTTATGGATTCGACATGCCGACGACACCCTTAATTGTTTTGAATTAAAAATTGCATCTGGAAGACGCCCTTGAGGTAAGGTATTTGTGTTAAAGTTATTTACACTCGCATTAAATACAAGAAATATTCAGAAGAAATTCCATAGTACAGAAGAGAACTTAAATAACATTTTTAGCAAGATTGTTTCATTATAAATAATAAGAAATATTTATCCTTGTTTTTTTAGACATTTACATAGAATTAAATTGTACTAATTGAGAAATGAATCTAAATTCCACATACGACAACACTGTGAAATTTAGTTATAATTCATTTACTCAAATAAATTCAAAAGCTAAAAGGAAAGTTTTAATTAAACTAAAATATTCATTCAAATACCTTGTTAAATCTACTTAATATTGTTCATAAAATGTACTAAATATTTAATATTCAAGCAAATTCATTCGCTTGAGCTATTTAAAAATGCAAATGCATCCAAAATGCAGGCAAAATGTAAGGTACCCTCATAAGTTTAAAGTTAAATTTATTAAATTTGAACTCTATAACTAGCTGACAAGTTACATATTATTATGTACACAAATTTCTTATTGTATGGTTTAGTTGATAAGGGGAAGCGGAACGTTTGTTTAAGACATTTGTAAATACTTAACAAAATTGTTTCGCTAGGCAATACCCAGTAGCTCATATATATACACAGAAACAAGAATATATATATATATATATATATATATATATATATATATATAACATTAATGAATGTACAGTAGAAGGTCTCAAGACCGATTTAACCGCGGCGACTAGTCTTTATTGAGATGTGTCATCTAGATGAGTACAGGTGTAATCAATCTTATTCCATATTTGATACATTCTGCAGATAATAGGTATGAGAGATACAATACGAGTATCACGATTTTACACACTAGCAGCTTCCATTAAAATTATCTGCAGTCGTACTAACCACATCACCAATTAATTGATAATACCTTTATGTCCATTCGGCTAATCGCACATCCCGCACTTTAAACCGCAGTCTAACTGGCGACACGCCAACCGCCGCTGCCTGCGGAAGTCGAGATAGAACACAAAAGGAATAAAAGCACCCATTCAGTACATAACATACTTGTTACATACTCGTTGAAGATTTCCAGTAATAGCTTTTTGAGAGACACGCGAGATGTCTTCTTATAAGACAACTGTTCGCTCTGCATAGCATTTATTGTGTTAGGCAACTGATATCTACAATTTTTGAAAATGTTTATCGAAAGCCAAAAGCGCATGCGATTTTCAAAAAAAAATCGTAAGTGCCAACAGTGTCTTCATTCTTACTGTTCCATGGCACTGTTGGCATAGTGGCTTGAGCGGCCTCTCAACCATGACGTCGTAGGTTCTAATCAAGTTGTGCTATGGTATGACTTTAGATTTTATGCGCGCATACTAACATTCGCTAGGAGTGTTTAGTATGGTTAGTAGGGTGAGAGAGATAAACGTTAGAGAATTTGCATACGAAAATCAGCACAGCGTGTGTCAGGTTAAAAAGGCTTGCCTATTAGATGTTTTTTTAATACGAAACAGAAACAGGTAATTATAATGGTTATTAATTAGCCAAAATTAGTTGAATAATAATGATTATGGACACTTAAATTAACCCGTAGACGGAGTTTACAATTGCAATCAAGTTTATTTTGTTACTATACTTTTCAATAATAACAAAAAGTTCATTAGTTCGTCAGTAAATTTAAATTTAATTAATTCAAAGTGTTTTGTTTACAAATGTTAAGGCTCCTATTTCATTACTTTTACTAACAAAAACGTCGTGTCGCGTCAATAACCACGCTTTTAAGAGCGGTGATATCTTGTATTAACCACGGTGACGTCTTTATTTCGACACAGACATTGTGAAGTATTTAAATGAAATTATTACATGGAAATCCACTTACCTGATATTCAGAAGAATGGATTTAAAACCTATAAATATTATTACGGAATTTTATATGGACCATATAAAATTCCAAAATCCACGAAAACCAAGTAATGGTTTCTATACATTACACAGCAACAGCCAATAATCTTAATTTATTAGTCAATAAGTAGCTAGGTAGGTAAGAGCCTTATATCAATCACCATGATGGGTTGTCAATTACATTTATTTTATATAATATGTGCAAAAATTTAACGTAAATTTTGCCGCGATGATGCAATAAAAGTTAAAACATATTTCGTCTAAATTTTAAAAAAGGTTACCATGGAGATTATTTTTGTGTTTATATTACTTTATACCTAACATTTTACCATCCGTATCACCTGTTTATAATGCCTTAAATTTTCTTCAAAGCTTTTATACTAACCTGTCAAGAGAAAAGTATGCTTCTGACATAACTTAATTTGTAGACTCAAATTTCTTTGTGAGTTAAGAAAAAGCTTCTGACAAGGATTTTTTAAATATATTATTCTAAGAATGTTTATCGTATACTTTACAAATTTATCTTATTTGAATTATGAATGAATTACAGCTAGAAAATTTGAATAATCATAATAATTTAAAGAGGACCTGTTAAGTGTTATGTCAAATTATGTTTTCTCTTTCAGGTAGTGAAGTAATTTTCATAGAGAGTGGGAGAGAAAGTGTTAGTGCGGGCCCGCCCAGGTGACGGGCCCGCCGCTGTGTTAAATAAGGTAATTATGACAATAAGAAGTTTTCTTCTAAAGAAGTAAGCTGAGTAGGCGCATTTCTGAATATTTTTGTCTGCGGTCGTGTGGATTAAGAATCGCATGCTTAACTACTAGGCTAACAGTGGTGGAGGAAGGATACCCTCCGGCGGACACAGAGGATCCTAAACCTAGTACCACCGACTATCTCGAAGGTCACAGTGGCTTAGGTTATAGGTCGGTATACGAAGTAGGTCCAGGTTCTTTACCGCCATTTAGGGTATGACGTCAAGGTACTGTTGTTGCTACAGTCTAGTTATATATTGTCCTTAGGGCAGAATCTGGATAAATTATTAAAAAGATATGATAATTAATTCTAAATGAACCATAGGCTACGTTAAAATTATATAAAAATCGCAACCTCTATTTATATCCAAGACAGTCTTTTCTTATGCATTTTATATTTCTATAATCGTATTAAAAATGTGTAACAATAAAATTAGAAAAAGATTAACAATTTCTACTAAGTCCCAAAGGTATTTTAATAAAACTCACTAGACTGAATTTTAAAATCACGTCCCGCGGCATGTATTGAAACTTGTGGGTTTCAATATCGTAACTTTACAAGGTTTCTCGGTGACGGCTAGTTCTTAAGTGAAAATGCTCTTGTGATTTTATCGAAATTCAGACTTTTGCAATATAACTTCATTCGCTCGGGTGCACTCTGAATGTGTTATTTTATTCGCAACAAATTAGATTTTCGGCACGAATCTAAAATTCCTTATGGAATAAGAAATAAATACTAGCTATTTTATAATTTATTTATTTACGAGTACTGAAACAACATTCGTGTTAAAAAAATACCTCACAAATTCTACAAATCAATTATATTAGAACGTAGAAATTATACGCTGGAGTTTCACTCCTTCGTTGTTGGCATACCCAGGTGCCGATTATCTGCACGATTTGGATCATAATTTCTTGTAATGTTTTTAGCAAAGAAATGGAACTCCTTGCGCCCTCCATTTTCCATAGATAATTTAGTTAGGGTTCATTTATCGGCGCTTTATCGCATCTCCTGGACAGGAGTGCCCTCTAATAGGCCGCATCTCACTTAACATGAAGTGGGATTGTGGCCAGAAGTTTATCCGTACAGTTCTGTATAAAAAATACAAACTAGCAAGGAAAAAACACAGGTAAACAGCAGATATTGCTAATGCCGTGGTTCTAGTTCGAACCCCTGGTATACATGATGTATATGCAATTTATGTGTGCTCAATGAATACAACATCATGAGGAAACCGAACTGTTCTAGAATTAATAATTATCATGCATTTACTTTAAAAAATACCAAAGTGAGATGTTTAGACTAATGACTGTAGGTCAATCATTTTAGGCGTTTATTTAACATTTTTTTTAGTTTTTAAATAAATATTTTAAATGAAATTCTTTAACATATATAAACTATAATTTGCATTTCTAATAAATATTAAAATATATTTCTAAATATTAAACAAATACATTTTAGCGTTATACAACTATATATATATATATATAGTAGTACACGTAGTTACACGTAGTATAATATATATATATATATTATACTACGTGTTTAATAAAGTGATAACGAGTATGGCGTAATTAACGTGGTTGGAAGTGACGGTCTCTTTCGAGACATGTTTCGTCCTAAGCATGAATCGAGCCAAAAATCAGTCAAGATCTTGTTTGTAACAAACGCAAACAGTTTTGTAAAACTTTCAGTCTCATTTGTTTGGCGCGTCAGGAAGTATTCTTTCTGGGCCCTGACATTTTTTAACCATCCAAAACCGTTGTGTTGTCATATTGCGGATACTATGAATATAAATCTATATTTCTTATGCTTTAGAACAAACAGTAACCGTATACAATGTTTTTAACTGGTCTCCGTTAATGGAAGTTCTTCCTCGCTTGAACTTAGCACACCATCGCGGCACCGTCGATGCGCGAACCCTAATGTTGGTCTCAAGTCTTGATGAAAAAGAACCGATTACTTTATTATTATGGTGGAATGAAAAATCATTCCAAGAAGAACGTATTACACGTCCATGCGTTGGATTGACTCTCTCCCTAAAATATGGCGAGGGGGCCGATGGCTGGCCATGCGTGATACTCGTGAACGGGTGCTACTTGTGGTGACTGGTCGTACTTGAATTCGTGTATGCGGTGATGTTAGTTATTTTTTACTATCAATTTGCGTGTTGTTACCACGAGAATGTAAGTGGGTGTTCCTATTTCACAATGCCTGCTGATGTCATGTGGAACATGGTGTGAGGGTTGCAGCTACTAACAAACGTTCTGTAATACAAAAAAAAATTGGCGATAAAAAAGAGTGGCGGAGAGTTTATTGCCAGTTCTTCTCTTCCGTTCTACGCCCTTGATTTGAGAACTGACAGTAAATGTAAAATTAGAAGCATTTAATGTATATTTCTTTTTTATTGACGTTCGTAATTGTACATTGTGTTACCTATATGAATAAATTATTTTTGACTTTTGACACTATTTCGTTGACGTATTATCGTAATTCATGCCAGAATTGATTTCTTTGCTACAAGAAACTAGAAAATCATAACTGTCTAACGAACCCCACAAACATTGTTCTATACACACGTCTTACATACAAAAAAAACTCTTGAACTTGAACACATTCAAGAAATTTCATCAAAATTGGTTCGGTCTTCATTCCTATTCACAAAGGCTAAATATCGCACTCCACGCCTTACTGCCATCAACTCGACTTCTTTATGGCACTAGATGCAGTTTGAAAAAATCCTAATATATATGAAAGACGATAAGCGTAATGTTAGCTAACCTTTATCATTTTTATCACCCATTATCAACTTTGTAACATATCGTTAACATCATTTCATTGTTGTAAATGTTTCTCCATAAAACCGTTTCTCTCAAACGAGCTCTCATAAAATATACTACTTTATGATACGCCATGTTTTATAATGACACCGTGATTATTGAAATTTCTTTTTAATTACGGCTTGAGTTTGCGCTAAGCAACTAAACTTTGTTTACTATGAAGAAATATATTAAGAATTGGCTATATTTATGGATGAAATGAACATATACTTTATGATTTATGAACCCGTGATGCTACTACGTAACTTTCAATATCATTCCGATTTAACCAGAGTTACGGACGGATTGAGATAATTAAATTGTGTGTCTTGTTTGTTACATAATTTATAAATTATTAAATAAGTGGTTTTAGTTTTACAGAGTAAGGCGGCAGTTTTAAGCTTATAGTGAACATTTATGTGGTCGTCAAATATAATCAATTTAGTACCTTACGTTAACCTTTTTGAGTAATTTGTAAATTTAGTAAATCTTCACTCATTAAAAAATAATTTGGTATCGTTCGCATCAAAGCTACAGCTGATAAAAACTTTCCGAATATCTAAAGAACTTTGTAACCAAAATTTGTGTTAAATATTTTCTCAAGGTCAAAACGATTAATTAGTCTTTCATTAAATTCCAAAAACTCGCCTGCCGATTACGCAACGTAAAAATTTCGTACGCGAGTTTTGTTAGTCGTCTCATTAGTGAGAGTCATTACATAGAATGGATGGGATACATTATCAAAGAAATTTTCATGTAGATTGTCTAAATGCAAATTAGCAACCTTACTTTTTATTCAGCTAAAGTTTATGTATGATGTATACATTTATGCATGAGAGTTCGTTGCCAAATATCTGATTAAATTTTATTATAACTTCTAACAGTAAAGGTTTTCATATCAGCTATGAGTAGTATCCAAATTGTATATATGTTACTAGATGCTTTATTTTCACACTCTATATTATAAAACTTTGTATACTTAAACGCGCTTATCAGCAACTATTGGTCTTTTGGAGTTCGTTTTGTGTTGGATATTCCATTATTAAGGTTCTTCAAGATTAGTTGTACAATTTACAATGATTATGCTGTTAATTAAAGAAAAAGGGATTTTTTTTATTTATTTGGCTCTGTAATTAAAATAATAATTAAAAATAATCAAATAATTTAAAAGTATTTTAATCTAAGATACTAAAAGCCGTAGTATATAACATAAAAATTGTTTTCATTTTATTAGCATCTGCCTTTTTCAATTATTCAAAGTATCATCTACAATAGAAAAACAATATTGTTTATTAATTTATTTAATTATAATTAGTATATAATAAGAGAAATTTATTTAAAATCCTAGAAAATTACAATGGTAATAACTCTTAACGAATACCTGATTACACATACACGTTGGAAAACAATCCACGTATCTTCGCTAACTAAAAGCATTGAATACAAACAGCCAATCAGTGGAGGATCAATCCCCTTCGACCAACAAATTCAGAAAATTTATTATAGATACAATTTTGCATATAAAATTGATATTTTAAACCAACGCACAGCACGTACCACAATTTCGTGGTACATTAACATCAGCCGTAACAATTCTCTTTTACTGTTATATACGTTTATGACAGAGCTGTGTTTTAGCGTTGCGCGAAGATCAGGATTCTTATTTAGAGAAGCACTTGATTAAATTAGTAATAATTTTCAATGAGGCGTGTAATCTTTTTGTTTATTGAGCACGTGTTGTTGTTGATGTAAATTTTAATTTTACTTATATTATATTATTTGTTCCCTGGGTTTGCACTAATGGACTTTCTTTGTATTTGCGCATTTAACATTCGCTCGAATGGTGAAGGGAAACATCTTGAGGAAACCGTCGGCATGTTGCAGATACAGAAGCCTGATCACCTACTTGCATATTAGACAATTAATCAAGAAACAGATAGAGAGATCGGAGGTTGTAGCGGCACTGATTTATTTATTTATTTATGTGTGGTTACTCTATATGAATATTTGAACAGCTACTAGTCTTGGCTGGAGACAAAGGTAAAATTACGCAATTGCTATTAAAAACAGATTGATTCAGGACCCTAGGAAATGAACCCTAGTCTCATGAACTCAAGATGGTGGATAACCACTTAGACTATTAATCAAAAGGAAACAAAAATTGTTTTGTCAGGAATCAAATGCTCGACATAAAATTTCTACAATTGCCGTTTTAATGCTTAATAATCCAATAAATAAACCAATTTATATATATGTATTGTTTCCTTCGTGCTAATCTGAGAAAAATCCAGCTTTACAAAGAGCTCCACGTCAGCAAAATAAACAAAATTTCTAAATAAATAAACGAAACAGAAGGATTTGAGCGTAACTCTCTACATACAAATTTCGCATTAAGGATTTGCCCGGTTTAAAAATAGCGGAGACGAAGCTAAGCTACTTATCTGTAGTGTTCAGCTGTCATTGCCTTCTAAGTATTTGCTATCTGGAAGTGCACTTTATCGTATTAGTTCAGGAAACAGTGCGCATTCAACACATATACAATTATATATATTATCAGAAGATTATACTAAATACTCTCCATTACAAAATCCATTGGAATCCTGTCATATCGATTAACTTTGTTCAGCAGGAGTACTTCAAATTTAGATAAAATTTCTAAAATGGAACTAATTCAAAGCTAGTTTCAAGCTTTTAGCAATCGTTCAACGAGAAACGAAATACGTAAGTAATGTAATTAATGTACTACGGAAGTTTCATTATAATTTTATAAAAATTATATTAATAATTTATGTCTATATGAAATTAATACAATGGACTCCATAGTACCTATTTTTATACAGTGACTCAACAAAACAATATATGCTATTAAACCATCAAAAATCCTTAATAGGCATTATTGCTACTATTTCGCTTCTTCAAAGCAATACTTAAAGAACTTATAGGATGATACACAATTTGAAAAAACAAGCGATTCTAGGTTGTTTTACCTAAATTGGATCGTTATAGCAAATTACCTCAACGGTTCTGTTTGACAATTGGACGACGACACCATTACAGAAAATCTGTTTCTGTAAAACCAAGTAAAAAGGTATGATTTCAACATTCTTAATGTATCTTAACTAAAATATATGCAAAACATTGTAGTGAATTAAATAAAGAATTCATAATTTTTAAACTACCCTTTTCTGATTTAGACATAAGGTTACTGTAAAAATAAGCTATGGAGGGTCTGCTTTTCTGTTACTTTTATTAATATCTATCTTGTATTTTGTCTTAACTTCGACCACACAATAAATAAGTCTGATTGCGAGACAACTGCTCTGATCTATTTACATAAGTATGAAAAATAAGGGTTTGAAGAAATGTATTTTTAATGAAACTATAGATAATGTTTTAATGTTTAACCAGGCTTGGATTAATTTGTATTTTATTTTACAGAATAGATCAATACACATGCGACATGATAATGAAGTCATAAAATATTGATATTACCTATTACTGAATTGTGAAACTCCACAATAAAACTTAAATCAACCAAAATGCCTTGCCACGTCATTTTTCTATTCTATGGTCAGTGCTTTAAGCCGCAACATCAATTATACGTTATCGATGGAATGTAATTATTGAAGTGCAGTGTTGACCCTTAAGCCTGAGGTAGGTTCGAACCCCGGCTGTGCCCCAATGCACTTTCTGTCTATGTGCCCATTTATCACTCGCTTATACGGTGAAGGAAAGCATTGTGAAGACACCGGCACGCCTTAGACCCAGTAGATGACATTTTTCAGGCACAGAAGTATAATCAAAAAATTTTCTATAAGAGAAAACTAATGATCACGACGCAGAAGTTAAAGACCTTAAATTTTGTAGCGCCATTGTTTTTTTATAGAATGTTATTTGATCAAATCGCCTTTATGTAAATCAGTTATAAATCTCTTACATCTACAAAAATCTATTAAGAGAAGTATATTTTACTTTGATGGAGCGAGGGTTTTCAAAGTTTTATCACCTATAAAGTCCTCCTTCCCTCTAAACCTGCGTCTTGATTGCATAACTTCGCCGTTTAATGGACACGACACGTTTCCGATATGATTGGAACCCTTCATTATAATCATAACATCGTTGCAAATGAATGATAATTTTTACGAGAATATGACATTTCAATATACAATACGATACAATTCTATTGTGAATTATCGAATGTAATAGTGAATTCACTTTTCCTATCGTGGCGATCGCTGGATGGCATTTGCTCGTGCCAAAATTCGATTAACTACGAATTACGGAGCTTAAAACAAATTCCTTAATAACAAGATAATAAACATTAAATACACGTAACGATGCTCAAGTTTATTATATTCATTGGAACACTATACCAAAGAGTTTTCATTGCATAGATTTTTAAGCAAAATGTTTGGATTATAATAGAAGCAATGATTTTAAAATCGTATCGTAGATGTAAGAAGATTCGAATTCTGAATCGTTGGTTGCAAACTGTAGGCCCGCTATAAACGGTTAAAGATCTATAAAACCAGGATTGTAACTAAGGTTCTCCTTATCTTACTTATTTTTGAAAGGAACCTCGCGAAGTATACTAAAATATTTCAATTACGTCTACTTTCTGCTGTTTAGAAATGTTAACCGAATTTTTGCTGAAGATATTCTTCCGACTGTACATTTTTACATGACTAATGTAATTCTTTAAAATATATTATCAAATCTTGTATTTTAAACATAGATTTATTTAACTATATTTTTATCCATTAAAAATCACAGTGGTACTACTTGTATACAAGAACTAAATGTGACCCTTTACAATAATATTGAAGCAAGATTGATATCTGCAAGTGTTAAAAAAGCTCATTTTTTATGAAGGAGGTAAAAATGCACAACTGCAGGCCCGCGAGCGCATGCAGTCGCTATCGCGGGGACTGTGGGGATGGTTAACTCTTACCTCTTACTCTTTATTTTATTGGAAATCTCTGGTTTTGAAGAATTTTATTCGTCGTCACATGTGCCTATATTAAATAGATGGATGAAATAAAGAAGAAATGTAACTTTCTAATATGGTTATCGCATAAAACATATGAAATATTACTTATTCATAAAAACGTAATATTGGATAATAAATAAATAAACTATTTATTTTCGAATACATTTCGGATAGATTAATACATTAAATTTAATGATTATATACATACACTCAAGTGCAGTGTAAACATGATAAAAATTTAAATAATTACGGTGGCGTTTAATTAACCCGATTCGATAGAAATATTGCTGCTATACACTTTCTATATAAAATATGAAATATCTTCTATCGGAATCTATTTTCAAAATGGCCCTTAGTACGTAGCCGGTCCCAAAGTTCTGCCATAAATGGACATAATTATAAATACAAAAGCACTGATCAGTTTTTAATGAGTGATATATCAATTTATAGTAAATTAATTATGGAAAATAAATAGCAAAAATTATTCGAAATGAGCTTCCTTATTTTTACAGGCCCTTAAGCGCCGCGGCCAGTCGTCTATCGCAGCACGCACCATATTCATGTCGATTTCAGTGACTGCTTTTTTATAGATGACTTCAGAATCTCCAAATTTTTATGGGGTTTATCACAGACAGAATTTTATAGTCCAGAGGATTAAGGTCCGGACTGGAGGAAGGCCAATTCAAATCATGTCTAATTGGCCAATCTAAATCATGTCCATTTAAGTTGATGTTTCGACGCTCAAACCAGGCTTGAGTGGTCTTGGCTTTGTGTGCAGGCGCAGAATGCTGCTGGAATACGAACTGATGTCCCGCAAATAGCGTGCTGGGCAGGTGTTTTAGGCAGGCAGGTTTAGCAGGCCGTTCTAAAACCGTCTTGTGGTACCGTCTTTTGCACCCTTTTCAGTTGGCCCGTAATATAACCAGACCATTACTGATGATGGATAATGTCCATGTTGCCCTCTCGTAACTTTATTTCCAGCTTGCAGATGGGTATCTGCAAAGCCATCAACCTCTGTTTTCGGACAGGATTTCTTGCCATCCGCGCCTTGATAGCTTTGATTGCTACTTTTGTTCTTGCGGAGCGTCACCAGCCAGTTCTTTTCTTGTCCTCAACATTGGAGACTTCATTGTACCTATCAATAGTACGGTACACAAACCTATTTCGTTGCACCGCTATGAATACGGAAAGTGATTGTTTTTTGTCTTAAAACAATAGTTAAACATTCAAAAATAAAATGCAATAATTTAAAAATAATGTGCCAGTGACAGAACTTGTGTGGAACAGTGGAACCAACTACGTATACCTCATAATAACTTTACATTCGGGACAGCAACTGCTACTACATAAATTATGCACTCATAAATAGAGAATTGTTCTGACCGCAAACTTTATAGGAAATTATGTCCTCATCACAATAACAAAGTGAAGTTTCCCAGTTAAAGTATAACTTACAAGTAACATTCGTATGCGGTCTTGTGTAGTGTGTAGTCTTAGTCTTATTTGTGTTATAATTAAAGGTGGAGATACACTGAACTATAATTTGGTAATATTTTTAGATGATAGGAGGGTTAATATAAATAGGTGAAGATATTGTATTCTATACATTTTTTATATATTTATGAACACTTCATTATCTTATACAAAAACATACATACAAAATACAGGTTACATAAGTAATACCCAACTATGGAACAATAAAAAAAAAACACCTAATGAGGGTAAAGTACAGAAGTGCAAAATAATCACAATAAATAATAACTACATGTAACTCTACTATAACTAAAATAAAGTAAAATCTAACTAAAAATAAAATACTAATATGTCTAAACAAAATCTACAAGCTAATCCAATGGTTAACTGAGTCACAATTAATATACGTTATTTCTCGAAGAAATATGGCCTTCTTCGATAGTATCGTCATTAGTGGGTTTACTGGGAGTCATGTGGGTAAAGTGCGAGCACAAAAGACACGAATATAGATGGTACAATTTTAAGTTGTTTTCTTTTAACACTTCAAACTGCACTTTAGTTTAAATTATAATGAGCAGGTTCAAAGCACCTATCTTAATTTCAAGGACAAATCTCTTAGACCCAACTCGGTCCAACGTCTAATCACCATCATGATTTACCCAATCCTCCAAAAAAACTCTGTAGCGTTCCCCCGAACACAGCGTCGCAAAGCCAAGATGGCACCTCGACCCCACTGGCGTGACGAGACACGTGCCCTGCTCTAAATGGTACGACAAATTCGAACAATAGTCGTACTTTTATTCATTAAGTTATTATTTCAAAACTTAACAATTAACAATAACAAAACAAATCATATTAAATAATGAATCCAACAAACAAAACCTCAATATATAGCCAAAGTATGAATACGGTCTATTGACTCAATCAGAACAATTTCTGATAATCGGAGCATTCCCTGACATTCAAATATGTGTAAGTTGCTAATTACGAGGTAGAAGAAAAATGATCAAAAAGAAGATGTTTAAATAAATTTAAAGACTGAGCTCGTATAGGAGGAGTGATAGAATTCAGTTTTATGAGTAAGAGTATCAAGAATTAGATTTTCAAGGAAACGCAAATCAAAACATTAACTTTTGCAAAGTAATTAGGAGTTATTTGATTAAAAAGAACACATTATATTATTAGAATGTATAATTTGCTTTTTACTAGTGTCCATCCAGAAAGCATATGTGCATAGATATAAAAAATATTGCCATAGCAAGCGTTAAAAACGATGTTTCAAATGTTCCACTAAGTTATAACAACTTCGTAAATTTTGAAATTTTTTTGATTAAATTTGTACCACCATCATCATCATCGTCATCTTGTGGGCCTTCTCAAGTATATTTTTTTATGCGCCTTGGGTTTCATAATCGGTTGGGTTTTGATTGGACATGACATTAGCCGGACGCAATCTAGATACTTGACGGGGTTGCTGCCTAAGGCCCTATGCCTTTAATTTCGGGTATTGTCCCTTCTCTGTTCGATCTGGTTTTATGGCGCCAGAAATTCGCCTTTACTCTGCTATTTCACCTACTGCACCGCGAGAAGTTATGAGAGTGGCACACGCTTGAGACCGTGGGTGCAGCATTACCCGGGAAGCACGACGTGGATGTGTTACCTTCTTAAACGTTTGGACAGGAAGCCCTCCCCTGAGAGTAACAAGTGATCCCACCGAGACGATCCCACGGATGTCGTTGCATAGACGCAGTTGACCTGACTCCCCCAAAATTTATAGAGAAATGGTATTTTTATTATATATATTTTTCTCACTACACTACCACCCTAAGTGAAGGCCGCGACATAACGTAATTAATTACATCGCAGCTCTTCGGAGTTCTCGGCTTTTGTTAGAACTTCAGGAAATATTTTAATTATCTCTATATGACTAAAGTTATAGAATTTACTGAAGATGCATACATTGAAAATAAATTATTATGGTTAACGATAATAAATTAACCTATTCACAAGGTTTATGAAAAGATAAACTTATTTTGATATATATATATAGTAGGTCCTTACATATGAAATTGGCGTTTTGTATGGGAGGAACAAAAAGTCGAATATTTTTAAATATAATATATTTAATTAATCAAAGTATGAACCATTGTTTTCTATGCACTTTTGCCATCTCATAGGTAGTTCATTGATCCCTTTACTAAAAAAACCAGTTGGACACTAATCAATAAAATCTCTGAAGGCGATTTGGACTGCCCCATCAGAGTTAATTTTTTTCCCTTGCAAGAAGTGGTCCAAATTTCGAAAAAAAAATGGTAATTTGTTGGAGCAGGGCCGGGGAGTACGGAGGATGTCTTAGACATTCCAATTGAAGCTCTATTAATTTGGTAGCCGTCTGTTGTGCAGTGTGTGGTCTAGCGTTGTCGTGAAGTAGCAGTGGCGTGGAGCGATTGACCAGCCTAGGTTGTTTAGCTGCTAGCTTTTCCATCATGGTTTGCAATTGCTGACCATAGCCATCAGCCGTAATAGTCTGGCCAGATTTGAGAAAACTGCAATGAACAATACCGGCACTAGTCCACCAAACGCTTACAAGTAACTTTTTTGGGGTTAATTTTCGCTTGGATTGGCGCAGGATTTGGCTGGCTGGCCAGGATCCAACCATTGCGCTGAGTGCTTCCGATTATCGTAAAAAATCAATTTTTCATCACAGGTAATGATTCGGTTTAAAATACCTTCATTATTGTACCGGTTCGGTAATGTAACGCAGCAGTCGATGCGCGTTTGCCGGTTTGCTTCAGTCAATTCGTGAGGTACCCACCTTTCAAGCTTTTTAATCTTCCCAATTTGCTTCAAGTGAATTAAAACAGTTTTATCACTAAAACCCCAGCCTGTAGCTAAATCGGACGTGGTTTGTGATGGATCCGCTTCCACAATAGCCTTCAATACTTCATTATCAACTTGGGTCTCAGGCCGTCCACGGCGCTTGTTCTGCAGGTCGAAATTTCCAGAACGAAAACGTTGGAACCAAAAACGAACTGTGTTTTCTTTTGCAACATGACCGCCATACACATCATTCACCCTTCGAGTCGTTTCCGCACCACTAGCTAGTGCCACGGCGGAACTCGTACTCGTAAATAATGCGATACTTTAAGTTTTCCATTTTGTAAAATGAGTGACGCAAACAGAAAAAAACAAATGAATGACGGTCATTAAAGCACAAATACATGAGTAAATAGCTGTACAAATTTGAATTTGAAATTCCTAACCAAAGAGGAGGTATTTGAGGTCAAAGTGGCCAGTATGACAAAACGCCAATTTCATATGTAAGGACCTAATTTATTTAAATTATGGTATGAAAATGTTGTGTATATAAAACAAATTTGTAGTAAAAAAATATACAATATATTTTAGATTCAGTAACTCAAATAAACAAACGTAACTATACGATTCGTGCCGGTCAATATTTTCTATATACGTATACAGATATTTTATTTAATAAACCAAAAAACTATAAATATCTTTTTCCAACACACAAATATACATATATTTACAATACTCTTCACCTGCATAGTAATAATAATAATAATTGTTATTAAAATAATAATTAGTATCAGAAGCAGTCGAACAAATAATAAAAAGTAATTTAATAAGTTAGGAAGTTAGAAAGTTAATAAAACCTTGTATATAGCATCACAAGTAGAAGCATTTCGAGATTAGACTAGACAGAAGTACATCACAAAAATAGAGATTTCTTGAATTTCATATTCGAATACAGAATTATATTCCCTGTACGTTTTCCAATTTCTTATTACAAATCGAATGGAGGTAGTGTCATATTATTTTCTATCAAATTTTGCTATTATAATTGTATTTGTGTCACTTTGAAGATTATTTAATAATGAATTGAAAGATATGTTGTCTTTGGAATTAAAACAAAATTAACTTGTGAAGTGATGAAAAGAATCCATGTGGTGAATATGCTAATTAAGCAATTGCTTCATGTCTAATATATATAATAGAAACATTACACACTTATTATATTAATTTATGTTTATATATCACTGGGTTGTTTAACCGTCCGCGTCTTGAAGAGAAGTTCAATTTCGTAACAGAAAACAATAATTTTATATAAAATTTAAACAGGAATTCCAATATTCGAAACTAAACTTTTCTTCGCATGTGACAAGTGTTGCCTGCCATTTACATATTCAAAATCCAACAAGCACGTGTTTGTATTTTTATAAAATCTATCTTTATATTGTAGCTGTCTTTAATTGTTGAAACTTGTATGGTATCTCACAAGCTCAGTGTAAAAGCAATTTAACATTATTTTATGATCTGTCGTTAGCGAAACATAAAATATTTAAAAACTTTTAAAAGTTAAATGGTAGATATATGCACATAACTTACACCATGCAACTATTAAAGCCTTCTATGTTTAAAATGCAGAAATAAAGAACGTGATTTATGGATAACTAAATTGAGTATAGAAATCACAAAAAGCAACAAAACTAATAAAGACTGTAGTCGTATCATTTAGTAAGCAATGTAGCGTGGCGTATATGTTCACGTCTCATGGGGACACTAACGTACCGTGAAAGCCTCATTCGAATACTTAATGCGGGCAGCATTAGTTCTTACTGTATTTACATAAAGGGCACTTAGGACCTACACAACTCTTGAGATTAAAGTATCCTTTTGTGTATAATTAAATTAAGGATTTTATTAAGAAAATACTCATTCAATGTGTTATTCTCGAGTCAGTTATAATAAAAACCTTAAGTACCGTGAAATATTTTAATAAGACATTTAAAAGTATAAACATTAAAACAGGACTATTATACTAATTTATATAATAACTTTATTTTATAGTGCGCTAGAAGACCCGGTGAACTTCATACCACCTACTTATATTTGTGTCGAAACTTAATATAAATCTTTTATAACAAACCAAACTGACCGGAACTCTTACTACAGCTATGAAACACAAATTTCTGAAAGCATCTATAAAATATATATGACAACCAAGTGAAAAAAAAATATTTCTAAAAAGACAAGACCTTAAATATTTCCCGGCTAGGAACAGTTTATATTGGAAAATTTAACTGTCATTTTAAGTATTTTTTTTGCTTATTTTTCCCACCGTTAAAACCTTCCCTGAACTTCCACAAATATTAAAAGATCATAATTAGCCATTCTTGAGTTTTAGCGATACTAACGAACAGCAATTCATTTATCAATTTTTTTATTTTTTTATTTATTCATTCGAAACGGTTGAACTCTTGATAATTTATTTTTTATTTGTTACAAATATAGCTTATAAACGCCCAATAAGTTTATATTTATTTAAACGAGGCGCCTGTATTCTGCAAAGTTTTCCGAGATTTCCAACTAAGTTTCACGCGTCATTTCTCTCGTGAACTCAAGAAATGTAACATACGTTAAGCTCTCTTGTATCAGACTTCTGCCATTAGTTAAGTAACTTATAAATACATACTTTGAATTTGACATTCTTTGTATGTAAGTGTTTGGTGACATTCTTAGCCATACTTATATTCTCTAACATTATTGTAAATATGGTGGTATTTTAATGATCTTAATGTGTTTTTATTGATTAAGTTTAATTAATATAAACACACTAAAGATA
This sequence comes from Pieris brassicae, assembly GCF_905147105.1. Lineage (NCBI taxonomy): Eukaryota > Metazoa > Arthropoda > Insecta > Lepidoptera > Pieridae > Pieris > Pieris brassicae. Next base: position 7,131,790 of record NC_059669.1, read on the forward strand.
CTCCAACATTAAAGGCAGTTAATTTTAGCTAAAAATCAAGTAATTTTTGTGTATGAATCACAGCCTCGCCTGGCTTTGAGGCTGAAGTATCTAATACGTGAATACACCAATCGTTATATATTAACAACATATATGATTTAATTTTCTGAATTTAATGAATGCTTTGGCATTAGCCATTTGAATTATCAAACGACGTTTTTTTCCTTCATTCAAAAACTAAATCAGTTTAATTACACTATTTCAACTACTCTTTCGGCTCTTACTGTCAAATTGTTTTTAAGCTGTGTTGGAAAGTGACAGATGAGTACTTTAGTTAAATAGGAGCATTTAGACCGTGTTTTTTTGTTAGGAGTTAGTATTTTACCATTCATTTGTATTTTTTTTAAACTTATGATGAAAACATTTTTTATTTCATTCAAAATCATTTATTCATATAGGTCACACAATAAACACATTTGAACGTCAAAAAAACATCATAATAAATGCTTCTAATTTTACATTCAAAAGCATTTTTTCTTTTCTGACATTTTAAACTGTATATCGAGTTGACTAATTATATTTTGATTTGATTTCTTCTGAACACATAATATAGTAGTCATAAAAATTCAGGCGTAGCAATATAAATTCTTATATTTATTACTAAGTTCAAGGTTCATAATATTCTCAGCTATAAATTTTAAATCACACCCGCAGTAACTGTTTGTGGCAGTTTTAACTTTTATGTTATCATAAACTGTGGGTGCAGTATGCGATACGCCAATGCATATCGTAAAGGAGTTTATTATAATATGAAATGTTTATTTTAAAAACCTATATTAGATTAATATCTAATTAGGTCAACAATAACCTAACACCGAAAACATTTTTCGCAAATCACGGGAAAACACATTTCTGCTGCTATGACTAGTATAGTGGAATGGAAGTAGCAAATTATTTGGTGGAAAAGTGAACAAAGTAACAAAAAATATATTTTATTAATTGATTTCCTTTTAACGACATCAAACAAACGGATTCTGTACGTATATGTGTTATGACAATTTCGTACACATATATTTATATAGACACCCATATAAATATATATGTACGAACTTATCGTAACACAGCGCCGATTTTAAACTTTAAATATTTATAAAAATAAATCAAATTGCAGTAAATTATAATGAGGATTTTATGTACATATTACACCGTGTCGTCAAGTGAGCAGTGTTAGCCTAGTGGCTTCAACGTGCGACTTTCATCGCTAAGGTCGTAAGTTCGATCCCCGGCTGTGCACCAATGGATTTTCTTTCTATGTGCTCATTTAACACTCGCTAGAACGGTGAAGGAAAACATCGTGTGGAAACCGGCTTGCCGTAGACCCAAAAAGTCTATGGTGTGCTTTATGCACAGAAGGCTCATCACCTACTTGCCTATTAGATTAACAAATGATCATGAGAACACCTAAAAAGGTTGTAGTGCCATTGATTTTTTTTATTACACCGGCAAGATGTCTTCCATCACGGTGAATACACTCTTCAAAGCGGACTATCTTCAGTCAATGAAAACTCATTGCAAAAGTACGCTACAACTGCGTATGCGCAGTGCGCGCTAGACCACTGTGACAACAATTTAAAAAATCGCACTCCGCATTTACCGAATACTACCACTGCCCCTCCCGCTAGCTCCGCGGTTTACCGAGAAATTTGAAGTTTACAATCGTAGCTGAGACACCCTTTATTATCTAATAAAAATGTTAAAATTTGCACAAGAATAGCTCGTCAGAATGAGCCATTTTAAAATATATTTCAATTACAAAAACGTTATTTGGTTGTGAATTGAGTATTATATTATGATCCCCCGTACGCTAAGATAAGGGCAATAAACGTTTACAACACGAGCTTCACGACTAAAAGCCCCTAAAGCTTTGTTGGTTATTACATAATGCACTGCTGATATAAACTCTTTTAATCTTTTACATATAACAGAGATTTGCTGATGGTTGCGATTTCATGTGAAGTCATTGAATAACGTACAGTGGCATTTCTGGAATTTAAGTTGTTTTAATACCTACTTACAAAGTAAGTCTAATATAGAAAAAAACGGCACGTACTAAATTGTTTGAAGAAACTAATGACCTCTCCATTACGCGTGGATTCAACAATCCAAACGACACAAAATACGATTCGTCATAATAACTATTGTTATTCTGGTTACAGTACCCGCGCGTAAGTAAACTTGTATTTGATAAAGGCTACCACTTTATACACAAATATTTAACAGTACGTTCATGAAATTGTAAAAATAAACGGGGACATATAGGTCAAGGGAAGATGTAAATAATTGACATAAATATGTACGTCTGTCTGCTGAAAGGCATTGAAATAGTGCAGTCTCGATTTTCCATTTTTTTCAAAATTGATTTTTTAACGCTTACAAAAAAAAAGTTTTGCTTACGTCACTACAAATAAGACAAGTCCTATTGAGTCAAGTCGTTTTAAAATAATATAAACACAATGCATGACGCTGTACCTAAGAATGTACACGTATGAAGTAATGTAAATAAACTGCAAAAAATATAATTCGATTTAACTTAAAAAATACCTACGAAATATTGAGTATAGTTTAAACTACTTCAAACAAGTGCATTGTTAACATTTTTAATTATCTGATTCATGTTTGGCTTAGTGCCGAGTGCAAGATATTTTTGAATGTCACCAATGTCATAAAAAAACCTTGCAAATGTTTACCCAGATGGCAACGTCAAAAGTACATTTTATATTCACTTTATACAAGTGATAAGTACTAGAGCTTCTCAGCGAGTTAGGATCCTTCAAGAAAAAGGTCTGTCTATCTAAAATGGCAACGAACCGAATACATTTAGTATTAATATATCCTATAGTTTGAAATATCTATATTATAACGATAAATTAGGATATGTATTTATCGTCGTATCATTTAAATTATTTAAGAGTTTTTTGTTGGAACTTTAGATGACTTAATGCGTATGTTCCTGATAATATTGCATTTGTGTGTAAGTAGATCAGCCTCCTGTCCCTGACTAATTTGGGACCAAAATTTACCATCGAGTGTTAATCACCATATTTGAAAGTTGTAAGTTATCTATTAAACTAACTGCTCACTTCCTTATTATAACTTTCCACTAAAGTATTAAATGGTCCTTCAAGGAAAGAGAACCAATATACCGCACCAATTCCTAACAGACAAAATTTAACAAACCACTTTTGCGAACCTTCTAGTATAAGTGTCCATGGCGGTAGTATCACTTAATACCAGGTGAGCCTCGTGCCCGTTGTTATATATAAAAAAGAACTTCTTAAAGTATAGTGCACATAGAATATTTTTGGTGCTGCGACAAAAAATGTTAAAAGAAAGTTCTTTGCCTCGGCTTGCCACAAAAGAGCTACAATTTTTCATTACATCCAAAATTAGCATACATATCAGCCTTTGTTTTAAATGAAGTTAGTGAGTTCACTTTGATAAAGTGAAGCGAGAAACATGAAAATTGATTTACTCTGCCACACGTTGTTATCTAACTTCCTAATTAAGTTATAAACTGAGCATTGATTGAATCTTAGGTTCTAATTGTTAAACTGAATCTAGACAGGGGATTGTCGGATTCAATCCCTGGAGTCTATGTGGATATTACATATGTATATCCTTTATCCCTTTATTAAATGTACTGCAATCACTAATTTTCAACGGAATGCTTTTTTGTAAAACAAATTATTTCTTTATTTTAATGTTTCATCATATCACCCCATAGCTTTGATGTTCGATTTCATATGAGGCTAAATCTAAAACTATCAATGAGACCTACACGCGGCTACACCATTTCCCAATTATTATGTATTTTATGCCAAATATATTAAGTATTTAATAGAACGCAGCTGTTCTAGTAAAATTGATATTGTATAAGCATAGATAACATTATTTCATCCTGATAGTATACAAATATTCCTGGAGATTGCCATATGAAATCTATGACGCAAAAACTGGAGTTTGCGTGGCCAAAAACAAAGCAATGTACGCAATTACAATAAGGTTTATAATTAGACACGCTATTTATATTGAAGTCAGTGGCATTTATTGAAAAGGACAGTGGGTTGGCTATTTAAAGAGGATGCGGAAAACATTGTGTGTTAAGCTAATCATATAATAAACTATTGATTTGAGTCGCGAAACGGGCCTGAATCCAAACGTCGTCTTGTAATCGTTATATATTATTATCACCATATGCAAAAAATGTGGGAGATATTATTGACGCCGGCATACCGGAATTGGTTCGGTATGAATAGAAGAACATAATTTTTGCATCTGCGTCTATAATATATTATATTGTAACAGATCTACCTATATACCCACTAACCTGTGACGGTCCTCTATAACCTACACAAAACAAAATGCGTTTCAAACTGTCCAATGACCTTTCCCGTACCAAAAGTAACGCTGATCGCACGCGCTTCCCAAAATAACACAACACTCTCCCATATCGTGTTCCTTCAGTAGCAAATCTTCTGGACGTACTGACTAACCTGTGCCACAAAATGACAAGTAATTTGTGTTGATTTTTGAGTGGATTTTGCTAATGCGCTGTAAGTAAACATCCAACTAACAATTAAAATCTTCTCACAAATTACCTTATAACCTATTTGATTGAACTTTGACTGATACAGTTTTACTATAAACTTATTAACCTCAAGAAGATGATTTTCTTATTTCTCCTGTATTAAAAGTGTACATATAGTCTATACTTATACGTAGATTTTTGACGTAAATAGTTTATGAATAAATCCGTGAAAACACACCTTGACTTATTTATATTTAATAATCGTATTGAGTACGGATGGATGGCTTTAATATGTTCTGCATAAAAAAAAAACCAAAGTGTTGTTTTTGTTTTCTTTCTATATAAATTGTTGTTATACCAATACCATTCGTATAAATAAAATAAACTTTATTAAAGCATCATAAAACAAGAGAAATAAATAAATTAAGATGAAGTCAGAAGAAACTGCTTTTAGCAGTATGACCATCACTGCTAAAAGCAGTTTCTTCCAGACAACCAACATATATAAATTAAAGCCAACCTTGAAACGCATGCAGAACTTAAACTTGACTATTAAATATAAAATTACGTCCAAAGCTACAGGTAACTTCGTCTATACTGTGTTAGAGCAATCAGTCATCTGTTTTTTTAAATAGCATTAACTTTATATTGGACTGAGACAGATAAGTCAAACCAGAAAAGTGTATGTGATTTAGAAAACTATTTTTAAAATACAACATTGTGATATTATTTTTTATACAAACTATATTTATACAAATACATTCGGTATGACGTCGGCCTTGTTTGTTTTCTGACGGTTCGAATGATTCAAATAACGAACGAAAATACGATTGTTTGGTGCAAGCGCAGTTTGTAAAATAACAGAAATGTTAATTAAAATAGACTGTTTTGCAAAAGGCAAAATTTTAATAAAATAACGTATTATAAGTAAAAAAGTTCTACTTAAAGTCTACTAAAAATATCTTTCCAATGTTATTATAAAATATATAGGATGCAATCTACAGGAAAATTATGCTACAGATTCATTATTTAATAATATAAATGCGAACTTTAAAAAAAATGTACTATCAAGCAGCTATTGGCAATTGATAATTTATCAAGATTATTGACGAATTTCGTATCCGCTGAATACAAATACTTTATATTATATTGGAACTAAAACAGCGAAATAATTGGTTGCCTTAACTTTTCTGTATTTCCTTAATTATATATTTACTATAATTAAATAATAACTAATTCCGTTCATTCGTCCCTTACTAGGGCTTCATGAGAATACAGAAGTGTTTAGTTATTGATATAACAACACAAAAATATAAAACTCATGTAATTTAAAGATAGACTGTACAATTACCGTGAAATTTTATATAATGAAGGCAGTCCCGGCAAGACAGTTTTAAGGGTGGACATATACATAAAAAACCCTAAAGACCGGCTTGAAAGCCTTTGGCTTTTGTGCACCTCTATGAATGCACTATTATATTTTGTAAAAAATATCAAAATTTTCTGGCTAGGCTGACGCACACGTGACGTACATTGACGCCACTGCGGCCTCTACTTTGGCTCCATATATCCTTTGTATTATATAGTCTTTGTTCATGATTCTACACCAGTATTTTATACAAATAAAATAATTGTATAACAGTTTTAGTAGAAATTTGGCTTAAACTGCAAATAAATGAATTAATTGAGGACACCATTACGTATTGGTTACTTTTTGTATAATAATAGTTATTCATGAAAATTACCCCGAAACTCAAAACAATCGCGGTTTTTTTTATAAATATTGCTGAGGGTGTAGCATAACATTACTCACAGTAATCTTGACTGTAACTCAATCATAGCTGAAGAAGAAAAGCCGTAACATCCGTGTTACGATAGTATTTTAGATATGAAAATATCAGTTTTTCACAAGAAAGGCAAGAAAAATGTATTTTCATTCCCTTTAGTTCAAAATTGTTTACGAAGCGCAATCAAAACTTTACTTGTTCTATTACGAAAATAATTCCATAATATAATTCGACCTAAGCCCTCAAACAAGCAAGTCTAAGGGTCTTTTTCACCGATCATGTTTACAAACATGTTCGTGAGACAAAGTTATCTTAAAAATTTACAGAAATACATTTATACCAATTTAACCAGGCGTATATTACCTTGATCAAACTGAATGCAGTCATAACTCGCAATATTAAGAACTAATGGAATGTTTGAAAGGGTTTTTAAATATTTTCCGCCGAATGGGAGTTTTCAGTGCATGCGTGATGAGAATTTTTTGTGCAAAGTGAATATCAGTGATTGATTTATTTCGCTTTAGAAAAACCTGCTCCAAAAATGTACAAAGCGAAAATTTCTAAAGTTAACCTAACTACTCCAGATTTGCAAAGTTCTTATATAATTGATTGTCATAAAATAAACCGAAGACGAAAAAATGTAAATGATCAGCGCAATAATAAACATATTAATTTTAAAACTAAATCTATCCAATTCATTTTTTCTACATACATTCTGGAGATAAGGCCAGATTATCATATTTATCTACAAAGAATTTTACTAAGCTATTTTTGTAGCTCTTAATAAAACATTTGGAGACATCATACAATAATAAGTTAAAACAATTTGTTCAAAGGCGTTGTAGCCTTAGTCTATTTACGCAAACGTCCAAAATCATTAAAAATATAATTAAAAACAAACAGGGAGTCGTTACAAACAATTTGCATACAATTTGCTGTCGACGCCAAGAGAATATCAAGTGAATTATTACTTTTATTATGTTTTTTAAGAATTTCTTTAGCATGCAAAATATAAAAACCAATATATATATATATTAATTACACCAAATTGGTAAATTCTTACAGAATCGCAAAGATTGTTTTGCTTTCTATGTCTAGTTTATTATGTATTAAGTACATGATATATGAAACTATATTTAATCCGGCTTACTTCGAAAACTCATCTCTGTTTGCCAGATATGATGAGTGAAACAGACACAAATATGGTTATCCTCTACGGACTTGCTGGATGTACCGCAACATGACATTCTGCGACATGGTTCTAAAATATTTTGGCATCTGTTTCATCGGAATATTTTAAGGCAAAAAATACCAACCCATATTAATTTAACCTGTTACATGATATAGTCACTTCATTTAAATATCTGAAACTGTCTTAGTTCTCTGGGGTATATACTTTTTTATTCTGCATAATCTCCAAATATTTCGCAATATTGTTGAAAATAGTTCTGACGTTAGGTAGTTAATACGAAATACTCGTCATTTTCTTATAGGAAAATGCACACATCCGTAAAAATATAGGCAAAGTTCCAAGACAGGCCGCGCAGATCGTGAGTAGGCGAAGGAAGTACGCCGATACGCACGTGAATGGCAATACTTATGTATAATTCAATGTAAGACTCAGTTTTTTTATATTAAAATAGTCCCGAATTAATCTCTTTATGATGAATATTTTCTTTACTATTCATCATAATAATATAATCTAATCTTTTCTTTCAATGACGTTAAAAACCATTGATTCTAATACAAACTGATTTTTAATGAAATATTAATGATTAATAAAGTAGATGCAAAAATTCGAGTCATAAAGTATTGTCACGTCATATATGTACAACCTCATTGTATACGCCGCCGTTGTGGCAAATGGTACGTCATAAACGAAAAAACAATTGTCAATTGTCAAACGTCACTTGATAGATTAGATTTCTTTGTTAGGTTAGGTTACGTTTTGGAGGCTTAAAAATGAAATTCTATGAATATGATGAAATCAATAACAATTTGACTTACTGTTTACAGTACAGACAACATTTACGTTCCAAAATGATCAGATCATCCTTCATCTCCCTACTAAGCCAATGTGTCGTGTTGTACCATAAAAAAGTTTTTTTAAATAATTATTTATAAATGCAAAACATTTTCGAACCGGAAAATTTTCACGTTTTCTTTTGCGTTGATTTAATTGACGCGATCTCTTTTATATTTCTTGAATAACATTTTCTCACGTGTAACAATGAATCACTATTCGTTCGAGCCAAAAGCTAACGAGACAATGAGAATACGAAGAAAACCAATTAGTATGAAAATATATTGTTCATGGCTTCATCCTTCTAAATAGGTGACGTCTCATAAAAGCTTTTTTATCTTCTGTTCGTGTCATTGTCTATTATAAAGATTACAGAAAATAATGTAAATTATAAATGACTTTGATTGTACTAGCGAAATCTAATACATTTTTTTATTTAAAAAACATCCACACCATACATAGTCACTGAGGCCCAAAAGTTTTATATTAATGTGTAGTAGGTACTAGCCTTGTTCACATTTATATAAAACTTACTAACCTAGGTATTCCTTAAACCTAGTTGGCTAATAGTATCAAGAGTAGTATTCCCATACTATGTACACATAGCTCAAACGTTAGGCGTATAATTTACGGTGAAACCATAGCCATTTATAGTGACTATAAGTACTAGCCTTGTACACATTTATATAAAACTTACTAACCTAGGTATTCCTTGAACCTAGTTGTCTAATAGTATCGAGAGTAGTATTCCCATACTATGTACATATGTACATAGCTATGTTATATAGTTAATAGTTAGGCGTTTAATTCACGGTGAAACAATAGCTATTTCTAGTGACTATATGTAGTCACTAGAAATAACTATGGTTATTAAGGTATGCCTTAACACAATGAAAACGACACAGCAATGTGTATTTTATTATTGGCGAGTTGAGGGACTTTTTTATATAATAGGAGGCAAACGGGCAGGACGCTCACCTGATGTTAAGTGATAACGCCGCCTCTAAACACTCACAATGCCAGAGGGTTCACGAGTGCGATGCCGGCCTTCATAACTTCACATAAACATTGTTTTACAAAAAATCCAGCTTACCACAGTTTTAATTCCTTTAACCACATTATGTTATCTGTCACGTATCAATTTATTTATACAACTACACATAGATTTACAATTATTACAGTGCCCTATTTACAAATTACATTGTTTATTTAACATATATATTTTTTCGTTATTGACCATACAATATTTAGGTCGGGCAACGTTGGTTATTGGGAACCCTAAATTGGCTTGTATAATCTGTGCCGTGTGAAATACTAGACTAATCTATAAATACTTTAACTAAATTTAGACGCTGATATCTGGTAATAGGAAAGAGGAATCAAGGCTGTGAAAATTGAATTAATAGAAATAAGACATTTATTGAAGTCTCATAGCACCCCTATGGGGCATGGGGCAGGTACACAAAATACACATTTCATCATTTTTATTTAAGAGATCCCCACCTGTCATATGAAATCATTATTATAGTGATTCGTACGAGTGCTTTTTAGATTTAACGTATTGAAAAATTAAACTCCACAGGAAGTGTTTTAATTTTATTTAATCATTGATCTGATTTAAATCAGATATTTAATTTTAAATTATAAAGAGGTCCACCATTGAGACTACTTAACAGAAAAACTAATTTCAGCGTCAGTTTCGTTGATCATTTCATGTTTAACAGTAATTGCTTCGCCTAGAATCAAACCCAGTACTTATAAACTATGTTGGGTTATAAGTCATGTACGTTTACCAGTAAACAAGGGCGCATATACTGTAGAAATGACAGGAATATTAGTAGCTTGATATGGTAATTGTTTTCAGCGTCTTTTTATTGAAAAGTCCTCAACTATCATAAAATATCATTTGTCTCTGACAACGAATCGACCGGCTTTCCAACTTTTTCCAATCAGAGTGTATAGAACTTATAAAACATTTCTCGTTATAATGTTTGAAATTTTAAATGACCTGTTTTTATAAACTTAGGTTAGGTTTAGATTTATCGAATCTTATATAAAGTACATATAAAGAAATAAAGTTCACATTACAAAAAACAATTCGATTTGGAAATTTCAAATAAACTTGTTAACTTACCTAATTATTTTTTCCCTTTACATGGCTGGTGTATATAACTTTTTTTATTCTGTATGTAAGAAGTTGATTTTCGAGGATATATTTTAAATCCTGATAATATTAAGTAATTAGTTATTTACTAAGTATTATTAATTATATTCTTAATTAACATATAAATATTATAAACCGTAAACTCAAGCTAAAGTGTAATTTAGCTTTATTCATACAATAAAACAATTAACTATTTTATGTTTTCGGTTCCAGTAACATAAAAGCTGAAAAATGGAGCAGTTCGAATCACTGCTAACATGTTGTGTGTGCTTGGATCGATACAGGAATCCAAAACTCCTGCCATGTCAACACAGCTTCTGTATGGAGCCGTGTATGGACGGCTTAGTGGATTACGTTAGAAGACAGGTAAGCGAGATATTCTATCATGGCATATTGGCCGCTTATATAATTTTGTATGATATGTAAAATGATATGATTCCAAATGCTTAAAATCAATTGAACTTGCGCAAGTAATACACCTCAAAAGATAACATCTTCAACTCTCTGACCACGATTTTCATTTAGAGGCTATTGGTAACCACAACTGCAGTGAAGTCGAGATATGTAAATGTAATGAATTCGCCATAATGTATATTAGAGATTTTAATGTTTTAGATAGTTAATATATGAATTTATTAAGCTATTAGAAAATTTATTTCACGCAATCAATCATCTATGTTCTATGTTTTATATTATTTATTGGTATAATTATCACTGAATGTGTACCTAACAGAACAACTTAAAAGTATCAAAAATAGGTAATTTACGGTGGTTAAACTAAAGTAGGTAAGCTTTTTTTTGTTTTTAAAAATACCTTATGCATTTGTATAATCAATAATATGATTGAGTTATTTCTTCATTTATAGGTCAAATGTCCAGAATGCCGCGCCGAACACCGTATTCCCTACCAGGGAGTCCAGGGATTTCCAACAAATGTAACACTGCAACGGTTTTTAGAACTACATGCTCAAATTGCTGGAGAACTACCTGATCCCACAGCAGGACAGGTTATGGAAAGATGCAATGTTTGCTCAGAAAAAGCATATTGTGCACCTTGTGCTCATTGCGACAAGAAAGTGTGCGAAGAATGCAAATCAGCTCACATGGAAGTCCTGCGTAGAGAAATAACTAGAATAAATAATCAAATACGACGCGGCGTACATAGGCTTCAGGATATACTTGGTATAGTCGAACGAAACACATCAAACCTCCAAACAAACTGCGCTGCAGTATCAGGAGAAGTTGATGAAATACACAAGAGATTAGCTAAAGCGCTAAAAGATCGAACAGATTTCTTGCGAAATGAAATTGACCGTTACTTAGCAACTGAACTCAGAAACCTAACGCACCTCAAAGATAATTTAGAATTAGAATTAAGTAATATACAAAGTAACTGTGATGTCGCCGATAAATACATGAATGATGACGTGGAATGGGAAGACACAGAACTAGTCGATACTAAAGAAATATTTTTGAAGACCGTAGAATTTCTAAGGAACTTCGATTATGAAGCTGGTGATTATAATCGTAGGATACGGTTTATTATGACTCATGATCCTAATCAACTTGTTATGCATGTTGCTAGTTACGGTGAATTAAATATTACCAACCCTGCTCACACAAGTGGATATGGTGGAAGTAGCTTGCAACCTTCTCAAGGTCTTACCAGGTCTAAAAGTGACCACCGTCTCGCTACACAGTTCCGGCAACAAGAAGAAACTAAAAGTTATTATGATATTGATGAACCTATTCTTGGAGGTCGTAAATTTGGTGAGCGTCGGCCCCCACCGCCTGAAAAACCCACAAGGGAATACGGTGCAACTGATGACTATAGTGGCTATGAGTCGGAACATCGTCCTTCTCGTCGATTCAGATCCCGTTTCGTCAGAAGTCATCAACAAGACAATGACTCTGATACAGAACAGGCTACGCGCAATATAAAATCTGAACATAAAGAGAAAGAAAAAGAAAAAGTGACTGACACAGAAGATGCTACCCGTGGTCCTCTGAGTGGTATATTCCGCTTAAGCGATTGCCCACGAGTTATGCAAAGAATGTTGGACGTGGACAGTGGCAAGAAAAAAGAAAAGAAAGAACCTCCACCGCCACCAAAACCCGTTCAGCCGACACCTCCAACTCAGCGTCGACCACCACCTGCTCGACAACAAAGTGAAGATGATGAAATATCCCGTCTTAAAAGACAAAATAAAGCTACATCTTCTCAAGAAGCTGAACGGGCTGCACAAAGGGCTGTGGAAGAAGAAAGAAATTCGATTACTCGAAAACCACCCACACCAGCCCGGGAGGTGAGTTGGGAGGATGAGACAGATTGATGAAACCACTATACAATTTAGATAATTATCACCGTTACTAACAAGGAAATCTTCAGAGCAAACTAGGGCATTCCAATTACACACTCCATGTTAACTCACAATTATAATACATAGACACAACACAACAAAATATAACCCTGACTTTTTGGTGTCAAAATCGAATTTACATATATTTCTCAGGCATCCAGTGATGGAGAATCAGATGAATCTCTTGGTACACTGCAAAGAAATCAACGCAAGAATACAACTACAGCAACAAAAACACCAGTTCCAACGCCACGTCGACCTTCAGCCACTGAGACTCCCACCTCTCATCGCGTTCCTGCAAGAGCTGCTAGCACTGAATCAAGTGCTTCTACAGAAAGTTCCGGCTCGGCGGTTAAACATACAGGTGCTATATTATCGATTGAAGAGTTAAAAGCTAAATATAGCAATGACGGACTTCCATCAAAACCAAGATCTCGTTTTTTGTCCGCAGGCGGTGATAGAACGACAACAGCAACTACAAATGGCACTGTCAGTGGTGCTCAACGTATCCAGAGTAGATTTATAGGCTCACAGCGACCAACGCCCGCTCCAGCACCCGCCGAGCCGGCTCAAGAAGACTCTGATTCTAGCTCTGAGGAGGAAACAGACTCGTCAGAGGAGAGTGAAGAGGAGCCTGCATCCCAACGAAAGCCCGAGAGCCAAGCGATGGCCCGCACTGATATTGGTCCATTACTTGCTCGCAGCAACAACGCTAGAAGTGATGCGCAAGACAATAAAAACAAAGACAGTCCTACGCAGCCACGCTATCGTACTCGACCGCAACCAGCTGAGGAAGAAACGCCTCGTTATGGAAATTCTGCTTCCTCATACAGTAATCGCTATGGTAGCAAACCTAAAGAAGAAGAACCAACATCTTCTTTTGACGATGAATCTAAATATCCGACTGCACGCTCTAGATATTTAGCATTGAAAGAGCGACGTAATCGTTTAGCAAGAAGTAAAAGTAGTCATAGTGGTTTCGGTGCTGGTGACGATGATGATCAAGACGAACCAGTATCACCTACCACAGCTTCACCTTCTGCATACCTCGCGGCTCGATACGGCACCGGCACAGGTGGTTCAGAGTTGTCTCGAAGTCGATCATCACATGCTCTTAAATCTAGGGAAAGCTCTCCTGAACGTCCTGTAACAGGCGAAAAGGATGGAGCAGCCTTAAGTTCATGGGCACGCTACTTGAAGAGCAAGTATGGTTCGCGGGGAAAAGACCGCGATACGAGTGGTTCCTCAACGAGTGCATCCCGTCGCCTGTCTCTCGGGCTACCATTAAGATCAGCAAATGAGCTTGCCAGTTCTGATGATGATTCAAAAAACGCGGCAGGCTCCCCCATCTCCCCTACGGCGGCTACAGCAGCGGTAGCAGGTTAGAGATAAGAGTGGCGTGTACATAGGTTTGAGGCTTGATGGGTTTTAGTCTGGCTAGTGTAAGAGTGGATTCTAATCATTAATTATGTCCCAGGTTTCGCAGCAGCAGGTTCCTCCCCTAGGAGCCAGTATCTGCAGAAACGCCGTTTACAATTCAGCGTGGGGAGTCGGGGGAGCGAACCCGGCTACTTTACTTGGCCTCGTGGTATCGCTGTGGGTCCCGACAACACTATGGTTGTGGCTGACTCATCTAACCATCGAGTCCAGGTAATTGATTTATTTAGTGATCTTGGCACATATTTTTATGGTCTTGAAAGATTTTAAGACGTTTTTTGTTGAAAAAATATTATAAGAATGCTTACATAGTTACAATTATATTTTATATTTGCCACTTACGACAGATTTACTTAAAAAAATATGTTTTTTTATTCACTAGGTATTTGATTCAAATGGAATATTCGTGAAAGAGTTCGGTCAATATGGCAGTTCTGAAGGCGAATTTGACTGTCTGGCTGGTGTGGCAGTTAACAGAATAGGGCAATACATCATTGCTGACAGATATAATCATCGGATACAGGTAAATATTCTATAATAAGGAATCATGATGTAGTATGTATGTTACTAAAACTTGCAGGCGACTGTAATTTGACACAAATTTCATACGTACTCAGTAATTATGTTATAAATAATAATCAAACAAAATTATTTATTTTAATAGTTAGTATTTTTAACACATGGTAAAGCTATAGGTAACAACTGACTTAAATTTTTTACATGAGCTTTATAACTAACACAAAATTAGGGTGGAGGGGTTGAGGTTTATTGCTAACAAAAACAAACTTGGCTTATAAATGTAAATGACACTTATGTTTTGGACATTATCGGCTCCGAGAATGTTAGAATACAAATTTAAGTGTGGTAAAAACTAAAGGGCTCATAATTGGCTTCCAGAGTATGAGATGATTGTTTACATTTTGTTTACGCTTCTAATTATTGACTAAAATATTGATAGGCAACTTAATTAAAATTAGGTTACATAACTCTGATGAACAATGTTTTTTTTCTTCGGATAGTGTAGATAATTAAATCTGAAAATCAGCACATAAGACATTATTAAATAGTAACATCAACATTTTTTTAAAAATTTAACAATTTTTTATCAGAAAATCGCGTTTATCCTTATAACTATAATATTAACAAATAATATAAACCCAGGGTCACAAAAGGCCAACCTTTGAAGACTTAATTCACAATTTTTTAAACACTTCATATGTAAGCTTTATACATCGTGTTCATACACGGAAGAGTTCACGTCAAAAGTTTGCTATTTTAAACTGAAGTGAAAAGTTTTGAGATTGTGAATGACAGCTTGACATGTAAGCAAACGTGGCCGACTGATTCTGCGGTAAATAACTTTATGATATGATTCTGTATAATATGTATAATTACTTTCGATCTTAGATCTTCTTACATAAATAAAAAGAAGTGTATGCATATAATCTGCTTATAAATAAAGTAAATTACTTAATTGTTTACGATGATCGTCTCTTAAGAAGCCGAATCAAACGATGTTTTCTTCTTTTTTTACTTAAATTAAAGTATACTACAATGTACTAACAACCCGACGAGCTTATATATTTTTCTCTTGCGACATTCTACTTATGTATAAGTTTATATTTTCAACATAATTACCTGGTTTTTATAATATACTAGAGTTTCTATATCATCAGCTCATCTGATACATCATAAATTTACTATGTGGCGTAGATTTTGGGCTAATGAATAAAAATAACCCGTTGTGTAGATATTTTTATATTATTATTATTGAATTCCATAAATAAAGGACAATCTTTTTACTTGATTATAATACAGTTTAAAAAACCTTGGTCACTTATAATAAATACTGAACTCATTATCTTGATAAAGCATTATATGATTTTAGTGAAGTTATCATAATCGATATTTATTTAGGGGATATGAGAGTTTTAGTTATAGATAATTGTTAAAAATTTACTTGGCTTAAAAGCAAATCAAGTTAGATGAAGCAACAATGAAACCATTTATAGCATTTTGACAAATGTAAATATTTAATTTACTACATGTGGCCAAACGTACTAACAACTACTATAATATTAATTTGCATAATTCAATTAAATATTATATCAACAACTATTCAATGTCACGCGATCACAAATATATTTCTTCTAACATTAACATTGGATTAGACTAGACCAAAGATAATTTTATAATTCTTAATCTCTATGAAGAAATTAATATATTTGACCCTTGTATCGAAACAAAATATTCTGATTTTCCCTATTTAAAACGCTTAAAGAAAAACCCCCGGAATTCTAAACGCAAGAAATATTTAATTTCCGTCACAGCATAAAATAATTTTAGCAGAATTTCGATATGAACTGCGGGGCGGATGGAATCTCGCATTATGTCATCCTTTATAAATTATTTGCACATAAATCTGTGTAAACGTCACACACGTTAGACTGAGGCGTATTGAGTTATTAGTGGCTTAATGATACTGTCCTAAAGCGCGATTATCTGGAATGCGAAATATATCATAATTTTATGTACCAGATGCCTGACCACCAACATTACGATAGTTTCGTTAAGTTATTGCATATACGTATAATTTTAACGGCTCTAACCTTTTGACTTAGTTACAATTTGTAAATTTGACTGCACGTGTTCTATTGGAACGATGCATGTTAATTTATTTTTCAATAATCCCGAAACATTCATTCTGATATTCATGCCAAATTTTATTACGATAGCTATTTAATTTTATATATTGCTTATATTTAGGCCACCTCAGTGATTTTGTTTAGGTAATGTACTACCAATAATTTACTAAAATTTGTGACACAATGGTATTTTTCAGCTCTTAATGTTGATTGATTGCTTATTTGGATCTAGAAGTTGCTTTAAAATGCTACTTCACCCCCGTTCTCAATTACTTTCACTCCCATTTTTGATAAATTACCTTACTTAGATGAGACTAAGTAACCGCGGATTTTCCCTTTTAAATATTTACTAGTGTTTTATTACAAAACGTGACTTAAAATATTCATGATTGGTAGTAAACTATTGAGATGAAGTTGTCTAGTTTAATAGTATTTAATGATTTGTAGTGAAAAATCTAAGGATTTTATTTACAATCACATCGAAATTTAGTACAAAATGTTGCATACTAGAATTTAATAAAGCTAGGTCTTTGTTTTACAACAGGTATTGATTAGCTAATTATATATAAACTATTATTTCTACCTATGAATTGTAAACGTATTTTATATCATATATATATCGAAGCAATGGCGTTACTGTCAGCTGCCAGTGTCGTTATGTATCACAGCTCATAACAAGCCCCCGACCATGGGCGTCTGGTCGATTCCCAGCAAACCAAAATATGATATAAGATTTGGTAGGTAAAAGAACAATTACTAGTGTATCCATTAAAACGACGCAGGAAATGCTCCAGCCGTTCCCTATCTAATGGTACTAACAGACAAAATATCCAATAAATTAATATCTTAGTATGAAAAACTCAACGTCATAGTCGGTTAGTCTGTTGTGCTCTAGACGCTCGTAAATCCCTGTAGAATCTCATCTGAAACAGAACGATCGCGTTACACTCTATTCATTTCCCAACAGACATTTTGTATTCAGTTCGGCATAATTGAAACGACTTGCTATTCATCACGTTTGCTTGTAAACTTGATTGAGGTTAAACACTGATTAGAGCTGTAATAATGTATGAATTCACTATTATAAGTCCCGTCTAATCCAGTGAGATTTGGGGCATCTGCGCGTTCTACTGATATATAATTTTGTCTCACAAACTGTTCTGCTGCGCAAGTTTTAAATTAAGAATAACTGAACTGACTATGACACGAGGTTCCGTTTGATACTCATTGGTCAACAGTTCAGCTCAGATACGCGTTTCGATGTGTCTTATCGTATGTTGTGTTAGTCTCCAACTATTTTTATGCATGAAACTAAATTTTAGTAGACCCTTTCATCTATTGTCTTTAAAAATCTCTCTTACTTACTTACACTTTTAATCCACTTAACGATAATGGGTCAGAAAAAATCAGCAAGATTTTATTATTCATGTAACGTTTTCTGATAACATTGTATTATTATAATATATTTAACAATGAGAGCGTTAACACAGCCTTATTACGGTCCGTAACCGTTTAATGCTCATCATTGGGTAATTAAAGTCTATGGTTATGAGTTTCTTTATGTATTATTCTCACGTGAAATCGTGTATATTTTACTACAACACCGAAACAGACCAGACTTACTATTTTATTAAACACTTTAACTATTTACTAAATAAAGTAGTTAAAGTATTTATACCTATCTACTTATATATATATATATATATTTATATAAAGGTATAATTTACCTTAACGCACTTCCATTTTCTTGAAAATTTTAAGGTTTTGAGTGCATATTGTGTTTGTATAATGTGTTTTTATATATTATTAGTACATAGATTAAATTATTTTTTCATCTCTGTCATAGACATTTTGTACATATACTGCATCGTACTATAATTTGATATATTCTGTTTGTCACTAGGTATTTGATCCAGCCGGTCGCTTCCTGAGGTCATTCGGAAGTCAGGGTACCGGGGATGGGAAGTTTAACTACCCATGGGGTATCACCACGGACGCTCTCGGATTCATTTACGTTTGTGATAAGGAAAACCATAGAGTCCAGGTAAAGTATTATATTCTGACGTGATTTATTAGATACCTATTGCTCCGAAATCTAAATAACAGGTTTTTATATTCATAATACACAATTCATCAGCACATCATAATAAACTGTTTTCTGCAGCAATATTGTTTTTATCTGCCATGTGGCAACGCTGTTGTTATTGGGCGATCTTGATATAGATCACGTAAAACTTCTTGAGCATTAAACAAGGGAGTGGGGGAAATTTTCGCATCGTACATAAACGGGATCCAATCACGGGATTGACACGTCACTTTCCCGCCGCCGCGCACCATCGCTACCCCTCTCAGTGATACCTAAAAATCGGTTCTGCACAGGCAAGGACATTTGTTTAAGATGTTTGCCGGTATCTATAAGAAATATGTACACTTAGAGAAAAATTTAAATCCTATTAAACTAATTGTTATTTTGTATAGGTTATATCGGACTTAACAAAATACTTATTAACTATAATGACTATAGTAGAATGCCAAAATGTTAAATGGCAAATTTATGAAACGGGTGAAAAAATAATGAAACAATTAACATGTCCGTATAAAAATCCCATTCTGTGATGATGATTTTTAAAATACTTTTATTTCTAAGAAATTTTAAATTCTTATTCGCGCAAGTCCGCGTTTATATTATTATGTTATTCTTAAGTCCTGAATGTTAACTTCTAGCTATTTTGTAAAGAAAAATGTAATTCATTATTAATTAAAAAAACATGCTATTCATAATCCACAGGCCACAGGTCGCCTAATACTTGCAAAACTTTGAAATGTTTTAATAATATTTAATAAATCCAATTACAAATTAAATAATTAAAATAGTTCCAAATACAAACAATTCACTAATATAGAATTGTATATTGTCAAACGGATTTAACGAATGTGCTTTGTTATTTTAATCCAACATGCTCAGTAATTTTCATTTGTTAAGCTAAATTCTAAATTATTCCACTACTAGTCATTTCAATTTACGAGTATTCTACTATAATTATATTATTATCTCCACTCCAGTGTGTCCTAAATCTAAAACAAAACTGATTATGTGATGTTCCATACTCTAAAACTCTCTGACTCGGGCGCTGTTTATTTATTGTAAGGTAGGAAATCAGCTAAACTTTTTTTATGGAGATGTTGAAGATTAAATCAATTTCAGAAGTACGCGTTGAAGAACGCGGATGTGTGCGTTATTTATACATTTATTTGAAGGATTACAGCGCCTTTTAAGTATTTCTGATACTGTATATTATAGATCAGTGGGAGACTCTTATCCCTGAGGTCGTAAGTTCGATTGCCACCTGTGCACCAATGGACTTTCTTTCTATGTGCGCATTTAACATTCGCTCAATCGCTGAAGGAAAACATCGTGAGGAAACCGGCTTTCCTTATACCCTAAAAGTCGAGTAGAGTGTGTCAGGAATAGGAGGCTGGTGACCTACTTGTCAATTAGATTGACATATGATCATGAAACAGATACAGAAATCTGAAGCCCAAATCTAGTTTGTTGCGCCACTGTTTTTTTGTATATTATATATACCTATATCCTTTGAACTTATTAGTCGACATCGAACGGTTCTGTATCTCGGTGTCGATTTGCGGTTTGCTATTTTAAATATCAGTGCAGATACAGCGGTTTATAAGCATTTATTTAAAATCAGTCACTTTCCGTTCGCTCGGTTCTAACGTTTTTTATTACATTAACGTAAACATAAACTTCGTCGCAGTTCTTTTAAAAACAAGGTCAGTGCTTACGTCCTGCGCAGGCACCGATCAGAGAGCGACCCACGCGATTGAACTCAACAATCGGTCCAACGCACTACTGACAAATTGACTTTGACCCATTGACAATTTACTACCTGTAAGATGTCTGTCTATTAGAATGGCAGAGTTCATTACAATATCTTTAACATATTTTAATATATATAAATGTATGTTATAGGTATTCCAATCCGATGGCACATTCGTGGGCAAATTCGGGTCTTTTGGCTCCAAACTGGGACAATTGGAGCACCCTCACTATATAGCAGTATCAAACACCAACCGCGTCTTAGTCTCCGATTCTAATAACCACAGAATCCAGGTGTTTGATGTGAATGGAAGGGTGTTATCTTCATTTGGAGAAGAAGGCTCGGAGGATGGACAGTTCAAGTTCCCAAGGTAGGCAAATTTACTTAATAACTAGCATTATTATTTTGATATCTTATTCATACATTTCATATTATTTGTTATTTATTGACATTATATTTCTAGTAATTATTTGCGTAGTCCCCTTTTCATTTTATTTTGATCAAATATATGTGGTTATGTACATAAATATTACCTGTACAGCAGAGATATTATGTAAAAAATAATAGTACTTAAATGGACGTCCAAACATTTTGGAAATATTGTTATACTTATAATATAATATTATCCAATACATTGTAGACCGATGCAAGGTAAGTGATTTAATTGAAAGTTTTATATATTTTTTAGGCTTACATTCCAACCGCAGCTCTTTTGAGCACAGGTATTGAATTGGTCAAGTAACAACTATAAATCTCAAAACCAATTTACCTTGCCGCATTCACGTAGCAAACATGCATCGTGTTCGTAAAATTTACAAAAGGCCAAAGATTTTGTTCCTATGCATTAAGCAGATTGAAATTCCGTATAGTATGAAAATTTTCATAAAAATCTCAGTTTTATTATGAACTTTTGCTTCAGAAAAACTTTTTGAAAACTGTTACAAACTGAAAAATCATACGTGAACAATTTTAAAAAATACATGTACGCAAAGTTTTCTACTTGTCATACTCGCTGCTATCAAATTATTGTTAGACAATAAACAACCATTACTAATAAGGTCAAATAGTAAGTAATATAATATATATATATATACTATAAGCGTCCCAACGTTGTGTTTATACATTACTTCTGTGGACCTACGAGATGGCTACCACTCGGCGACTACACTAACCTTGCCAATTCCTTATAATAATATGATTAAGTTAATAGTCCTGTAAATGAAAAAAATTACATTTTTTTTCTTCATAGTAAATAATATATAAAGTTAGACCCAAAAAGTCGACGGCGTGCGTCAGGCACAGAAGGCTGATCATCTACTTGCCTATTCAATTCACATACGACCATGAAACAGATACAGAAATCTGAGGCCCAGACTTAATAAGGATGTAGTGCCATTGATTAGTATTATTATTATTAAATAATATATATAATATTTACATTTATAAAAGATGACCGATAGTAACCTTGAAACTGAGTTTTTGATTAAAATGTCTGCGACTTTCTGAAATGATCTATTTCGAAATATTTAATATTTCTCAGGCTCATAACATCTCCGAACTCACGACCACAATTAATGTTAAATTTGTTTCAATAAACTTTGCTATACCTATTGAAACCAGTTCTTTAATATTGTATATCTGCGTATTAATAATTGATGATCATGATAACATGCAGTTTGCATTGATATTACAATATGAAAAAAATACGGTTAAATAACTCTACACCTCCCTTAAATGGTTATAAACTTTAGTATTGTCTTTTGTTAAAATAGCTTTTACACATTAAGAAAAACACTTTTTTGAACGCATTAAAGCTATGTTTTATTATTAAAACTTATAATTATTTACATAATTCTAAATTTTAAAATTTTTACCGACGTTTCGCGTGCTTTTCAGCGTGCGTGGTCACGGTGACTGAAGACAAAAGGTGTTAAATGTCAAAAGTATCACAGCTGCAGAGAAAGTTGTTTTATCTGTATTTATTGCCCCGAAGTTGATATCGACTAAAAGATGACGGGTTTTTGCAAAAGGACACCGTGAGTCATTTTTCAAAAAAAAAATTAAAAATGTTTAGTTCAAAAAAGTGTTTTTCATAAACTTTAGTTCCATACTATCTATCTAGTCAAGTCTATCTTAGGTATTGTTATTTCCAATACTTCGAGTTTTGCTTTTTTGGGTTGGGAGGTCATCCCGTTTCTGGGTGTGTTCTTTGCTTCGTCGTTCCGAGACGGTAGGTAAGGTAGCTCTAGATCAGAGATTCCCGGTCGTCGTTTTTTTCAACGTCTACGTACTAGAAGTGATCACCTAGACCAATGACCGACCAAGACCTACAAAATGCTCTATGTTTAAATTATCAACAATTTAAACATCGAATTTGCTGAACCCCTTTTAAGCTTCATTTGAGCATGACTTTCATTATGTCATGGGAAACTTTGGGGGTTATTAGTAAGTACGCGGTATGATAATAGGCTTACACTTTGGCCCTTTCGAAGTTATAGGTAGCAGTTAACGAGCAATCGATATTGCGTGACTAGACAGGTAGAAGTTTTGTGCCATTATTGTAGACTAGCGATTTTTACCGGGTTTACCTTAGCGTCTATAACGATATGTATATATATTAATATTCCAGATACAAAAGGTCTTTGATATGATACATGAAATGTTTTAAGTTTCAATTATTCTTACAATATTATTGTGTGAATTGTAGAACGTATCTTCATAGGACTTTTTCGTACCTGCAGTTTCGTTTCATCATCGGACATTGAAGAAGAGTACAATATTTTACACGTATCACCTTGATCGTTCCATAACTGAGCATTTTTTAAGGCTTACCAAGTACTACCACTATGTAGAACCAGCTGCCCATTGAAGTATTTTTGAACTAATTCGACTTAGGGTCCTTCAAGGAAAGAGCGTACCAATTCTTAATATACCGGCATCGCACTCGCGAGACCTCTGGCATTGAGAGCGTCCATGGTCGTTATCACTTATGATCAGATAAGCCTGCACGTTTTGCTATGTTCTATAAAAAAATACAAATAAACAGAACAGAAAATCGTAAATTATTCAGTTTACGTAAATTTTGTATGTGTTAAGTGATGAACAATTCTCTATATAATTATGTATTTAGGTGATATGCAGTGCATGTATAGTGTAGACACGCGTCTATTAAAAGAAATATCCTTGTTGAAGGAAAACAAAAGTACCGTGAAGTTCTTAAGATCTTTTACCTTGACCGACTTATCTACGTGATCTTAGATTCCATTCGTATTAGAGCTTTTAAATAAACATTTAACATAATATATCATGATTACACATGACTACGACCTCATCCGTCTATCTCTTCTATACCTTATTCGTTACTGCTTTATAATGAATGTTAATAAAGAAACATTTTTTTTTCATTCTATGTTTAATATACAGGCTTACAGACAATCACATCAACACCATCAAACAATAAATGTGTCGTTATAAACTGATTGTCTGATTCTGAACTTCTCTTTAGACTACCACCTCCTAGTTGACACACGCTAGTGACGAACAAACCAAGGCATGTTCCAAGGACTTAACACTTTCTTTAATTAATTATTACATATTTTTATAGGGGTGTGGCCGTGGATGATCAAGGGTATATAGTGGTCGCAGATTCTGGTAACAACCGTATTCAGATCTTCCACCCCGACGGAAGCTTCCTACGTGCTTTTGGCTCTTGGGGTTCAAGTGATGGAGAGTTCAAAGGTTTAGAAGGCATAGCTGTTATGTCAAATGGCAACATTATAGTATGTGACCGAGAGAATCATAGAGTACAAGTGTTTTGAGGTGAGATACCAATTCATATATGTTTTTATATTACATTTTGCTATAATAACGGACTGGAGCCTCAACTGAGGTTAAGTGACACCGCCGGCTATGCACAGTCACACTGCACAGGCTCGTTATTGCCAAGAATTTAAGTTTTTTTAGGAAATATAAGTCAACATATTATCCCTCTAATTTCTGACCATTTCGTATCGCAAAAATCACGATTCTACTATCGTAATTCATAAACTTCTTGAGCTATATTTTTTACTAATAGGACAAAGTTAAGAGAAGTTACTTAGTGTATCAATTATCACTGTCAATTAATATATATAGGATAGGATTAAAAATTTATTACTTATTTCAGATTCTTCAGGAATACAGTTCAAGAACCGTGTTCAATAATTCTATCTTTTCTTGTAAATAATTATAACTAATTATAATTGTTAACAGTGTTTCTATCTATCTGCTCTACTCTATCTTCTCACAGCTGCCTTTATTTCGGATGACATCTATTACACTACCTAATATTAATCTGTTATATCACACCATTACTAATTCACAAGTATCCTTCAATCATTTTAATTGCACTTATATAATGCGGCTTATCAAGTTACAAATGTTTTAAATTAACATAGATTCTTGTAAATACTGAATCGATCATTGTTAACTGCTTTCTGTTTTGGTTCGAGATTGAACGACCGTGAAAAGGTGATCTAACTTATCAGCTGTTTATTGCCGTCGTTTAAGTTAGATTAAGTATGCGATTTTAATAAAATCCTTGATCTATAATTCTCCTAACGAGCATATCCATTATAATATACTCGTATATATCGTTCGGTATTAACAGTTCAATATTAAATTTATATCCATTTAATTTTGCATAAAGCTCTATAGGTATTTGTTCTAATTGGCAATCCGATATCGAATCTTAGCGAAATGAACACCTACCTCTTAATTAAATTAAAAGGGATCAAATTTTAATGTTATCTGGAAAGAAAATTTCAATAACGAAAATTTGCTAACCTACTTAAAAGAATGAGGTTCATGTGTCAGCACTCCTTGATGATTTATTATTTTCACTAATTAACTTTGATTATTGCAATGTTATTTCTTATTTAAAAATGTAATATTAACGATCTTTATACAATTATTCGATTCGATAAACTAAAATTTAATTTATCCAAAACGATCTATTTATCACGCTTCCATATATTTCTTGATTATAAAAAGAGCTTGTGTTCGGTGACCTGAATGAAGTGAGCAACAACCAGAAAAATATTTTCAAGATATTTGCGAATGTGTGGAACAAAATTATTCATTTAAAACTAGATTTTGTTATTCACTCGATTTTGTTGCAAGGTGACCTATTTAAAAACTGACATTCTTTTATAATGCTTCTGTACACTATTAAAGGCACTTGGAATTTAATTTGGGTTTTAATAACATTAATTTTCACGTTTCACGTCAAATTTGTTTCCCCGCCCTAGTGAACGTTTTATAGCAAGCAAAAACTTAACATTATTTCATATTTAAGGTAGTCAAATAATCTAGTCATTTTATAATTATACAAATTTTCAATGTGCCAAAGACTTGCCTGTACAACTTTCTCTAATGCTTATCTTAAAACTATTTACGCATTATTAAATATAAGGCAACTTTGTAATGTTCTCTATAATATACTGTGTTTATTTCAATACTGTTGTTTTATTTAAATTATCCATATCTACATTTACACACTTGAAGTTGTAGTACAATGTGACAGATACTTTATATTTTATTTCAGGTTCATAACACGGAATTCTTGCTCCACCAAAAATGGTGTGGGAACAAATGTACCTCACTTTATTACAATTATATGGCCGATAGTGATAATTAAATGCTTGTCTAGAGAATTAGGTGTTTGCCAAAATATTATACCCCTATTGGGAGTTTGCCGTTTGATAAGGACAATAAGAACAAAGCATTCAATAGCTTTGCATTAATTATTTGAAGCCTTCAAATATTGTAAGCTGCTTAATAGAACATATTTTTTAAATATATGCCAAGTAATAATGATAGTTAACTATACCCATGTTAAAAAAATTAGGTAAAAATATACATATATTTGCTAATCTTCCTTCTGAAACTAATTTTGGTCTGCTATAGATCCCTATGTAATAGAAATTTATTTAATATGAAAAGAGAAAAACCATTAATCTAAAGCGGATATTTAATATCGTCTATAGTTGCCACGGTCTCAAGTCCCTTGTAAGCTAAACATCAACGTCAAGCTAATAAATTCGTTCAAAAATTCAATATTTGACATCGCAATAATGAAAGGCCATACGAAAAGGTACGTTTCCACCAAATACAGAGATTTTGTTTAGATAATGTAATGAAAAAGATAATTAATGCTTGAGTGGGCTGTCATAAGTTTAATATAAATGTATGCGTATCTATCACATTGTTATGAATATGTATATAATATAGAAACTAATAACTAAAGCTATACGCGAATTTCACATATTTAGATTAAGACTACACAGTGTAACTATTCACAATATAGGATAATTAAATTACTTCATATACATATAATTATTTTGATTTTTTTGACTAAAAGCAATCATGTAGTTATGACTCTTCGGTAATGATGATAACGCTTCCGCTCTTTTTATCCAAAGTCATATCGCTTCCCTATATTTGTATATCAAACCTTAATTCTTCTTAGAATGATAAATCGAGGGAAGGTTTTTATTTTAGAAAGCTATTATTCACGTTAGCTATGACAAATTGAGAGGAATTGCTTGGTGAAATTGAGATGGCTAGAACACGTTTAGTGTTCCAATTTACTTGCTCGAGACTTTGCTAGGAAATGTATGGACCGACAATAGTACAAGTACTAAAATATGTTGTGAGTAACATTCATTAGATAAGTATTATATTGTTTGTCAATGTGTAAGTCAAAATGGTAATGGCCACTAACAAAAAAAACAACTGTTAAAAAAACAAAACGTGATTGGCCAAACGGAAACACGTCGTGTCGTGAGTCTTGGCTTTTGTGCTTCTCTTAAACTTTTGTTTTATATTCTCATTAACAATTTTTTAACTACCAACCCTTTTGAACTAAATATCAAGCATAAGATAAAGACAACGCATAAAGACTCTCTTTAGTTCAGTAAAAGCCTCTTCATCAATCGCGCCACACTGTCACATCTCGCTATGACAAGATATTAATTGTGGTTCTATCGACACAGAGTGAATGGTTTAGTAGAACCATTTAATATAAACACGGTTAACAAATGTATTTTATATTAATCAGTAAATATTGGCTTGCTTTAGCTCACCACATTAGTTTGAAGCAATCAAAAGACGAAAGGAACATCGGAAACTACACTTTTATTAATACTACAAATGTACTAATTATTATTTTAAACGCCAAGCAAGCGGGTTTACTTTCTGTAATTTTATGTCTAGCTTAAAAGTTCTTTCAAAATTGTTGATACACGTAAGATAGGATTTTTTGAAATAAGACCAACATTCAAATTAAGAACTTCGTAAATTATAAACGATCTATGTTTACACTTGAATAATAATGCAATACCGCTTGTTGTTTATTGACCTTAACATAATTTAGTCGTGGTGACAACTGCTTTGTTGAATCTATGGTTGTACTTATGAAAGTCTAGTTTCTAGGACAACTTACCATCACTTTCAGTATAACGTGATACATATTGGTAAGTCACCTTTATATAAAATAAAGGTGACTTCTATAACATAACCTTTATTCAACCTTTTTTTGTTAACCAAAGAGAATGAATTGTGGATTACCTTTTCAAGAAGCTATGATTGTTCAGATTCAGATTTTACTTGACATGGCTCACGTCACCAAATTTTGCTAAAGGTTCGCGATAACAGGCTAAGAGATTAATTTTATATATAATGAGGAGTATTTAAAATGCTGTTTTATAAAAAAATCAGATTTGAATATTGCTCGATCTTATTAATTTCTCGCTTCCTCTCAAAGTGGCTAAGACTCCTTCAAACCAACCAACCAAGATAACCAACTTGAAGCTACCGACCGTTGGGCTTCGTCTGTTACCTTAGGTCATTTGGTGCCAAAATCCCATACTAATGTATAATTCACTATTTAGGTGTTAGGGTACATCTGTAGAGTGTAGGAATCAGTAGGATAAAAAAAACGTTACAAGCTAACTATTTACCAGAAGAGGTTAGAAATATCATAAAAGAGAAACGAGCTCAAAGAAAAAGATGGAAATTCAGAAAATGTCCTGATGCATATATGGACTCATTGTTGCTGGCTGTGGAGCCATTACAGTAAGAGCTACATACAAATAATCCATCGGTTCCAAAACAAACTGTTCAGGGGAATAGTCATTGCTCGCTGGTACATTTGCAATGACGACCGAAATGTAGAAGACGTCACCACAAAAATTAAAAATATTGCTGGAGCCCACGAACCAAGGCTACAACAACACGTGAATGCCGAGGCTATTTACCTTTTTCACATCAAGTCAAGTAAGAAGATTAAAAACGACAAAACCATTGGAATAAGTAAGTGCGTGTTAGGGGCTAAACAGAGTATCCCTTAATAGAGACTGTAAGTAGTTATTAGACACTTTCTTATGATTAATATCCTTTTTAGTAAATTCGGTTAGACTTAAATTACTTATTAGTCTGAAGTTAGCTTAGATTGTAATGCTAAATGATGCCTCTGATCAGAGACAAAAAAACAGAGATAATGACGCCGTGCCCTGTGGAATAACCTTTCAAAATTCTACGGTGGAGACAGGCAAAACTGATCCTACCTACCTTTCCTTTTAGCGACTTCTGTTGGCACTTGATCCGCACCGTGAACTGCATTTTTATATAAAATGTGAAGGAAATAAGGTGCTGCTCTTCCTCTGACCTAAAAGAACCTCGACCAGACTAAAAACTGACTATCCGACCTCCTTAGGTTGGTATCCTTAGCGGTGTATTCCTTTTGAAAATAAATATAACGGTAACGGTATAAATTACAGGAAATCGTGAATTCAATTCACAATCATCCATGTAACAATTTAACCAAGCAATAATTGGAGCCGCTAACACTCTATTCTCTTATCTGAGATATGGTTGGGGATGGCAATAAAACAATTTAGTGCCTATCAGAACAGATAAAGGCCCCACGAGAGTTAGTATGCCATTACTTTCGATGTTACCTTGGCTTCTGTACACAGAGACGTACTTTCGTATATTGGAGCCCTTCACATTTATTTGAATTTAAGTGTACTATCATGTATACAGTATGAGGGATAAAAATGTTTAAATGTGATCTTTCTTCAGAGAGAAAACAATTATAACTCACGGGATACACATCCCAAACTTTACTCGGAAGACATAAAAAAAGGAAGAGTTTAAACTACGCCACAAAGGGAAATCAGAAAAAGAATAGGGACAAATTTAAAATGACTTTGAAGTAAAAAATACAATAAAATAAAACCTTATTTACAAACATAAACGTTAGTTTATTACATTATTTACTGAACTTGACGTTTTGAGTACATTTTTTTTTCAGATGAATGAAGATAAATTAATAAGTTAATTAAGTTTTATTTAACCCAAAGGACAATACTAAAAAGTACAATTTAAAGCTGTATTGTTCTTGCTCCTAATTAGGATAATTTTGTTTTATTTTTTTATTACTAAATGATTGAGGCCCCAAATCTTAGGAAGGCTCTATCCGTGTTAAAAGGTAATAAATGATATTGGCTAGAACACATCTACACTGATTTATTGACCTGAATCTAAACGTGACGACCATTTACAAATAAAAACGTACTACGGGCAGTTTATTATTGTAGATATTTTTTTTTTTACTAGGAAATGGTTTAACCATTATTAAAAGCTTACTATGCTGTTGATAAAGTCTTGTGTACCCAAGAAATAAAAAACAAAAAATCAAAAATGATTGATTGTCATTAATTCATAATTGAACACGATTAACGGTTAACATTGAAACATTTTCGCATATAGGTTAAGGCTTTAAGGTAACTTTAAAATATCTCCGGCTTAGTACAACGGACAAGAAATATTTTTCATTTCCTACTTTATTTATATATATCAAATGTCTATCCATCTAAGCCTATTAAGAGGAAGAAAAATATTAGACCCTTCGATGGATCGGTACCTCCAGGGAAATCATCTTCTACAGGTTCAATTACACCGAAAGGTTTTTCTTATTAACAATACCGGTATTTATTGGGTTCTTTAATAACTGCATGTTTAGTGTCCACCGTATTTGTTTAAAGTGTTTACTTATATCCTTACTCATTGGGCGAAATCTAGTTTACAAACACAAAGTAAAATGTAAAAAACATTTCCATTTTGTGATGTGATTGTACAAATGTATAAAAAGAATTTCATAGAGAAGACCTTTCTCGAAGATATATAAATTCCCATGTGGCAGGCACATTTTTATGTGTTTCAATTATATTTTCTGTAATAATTAGTTCTCGGTCGATTCATACTATTGCCTAATATTATTTTGTTATACCTTTTAAGTAATTGAAACATGAAAAGTCAAATATAATATGTTAGTTTCAAACAAACGACGTAGCTATTGAGATTGTTGTTGTTGTTGGGTTGTTTATTTATTTTTGATTAGGCAGTAAATAGTTATTACAATAAAAGGCCAACGATAATAAAAAAGGGACCTGTAGCGCCGAAAATTATAACCAATTCATGGATTACTAAGGATGCGTAAAATAAATCATAAAAATACAGATGTTAAATACCTACTTACACGCTTACACACAACAACCATTTCTTTTATATTTTTTCTCTTGACCGAGACATCCTTGGATCCGGGATAGCCTTATCTAAGACCAATAAGAAATTTATGACAAGCCTGTTTATTATTAAAAAATTTGAATATTTATCATCCAGACTACTTCTTTTACATATCACTATTTAACACTTAACACTGATGTGCACTGACACTAATTTGCAAATTCGAAGGATTTTCTTTTTCAACTAGGCCCATGATTTCGAGAAGTTGAATAGAGATCGTGAAATTATTCATTAGTAACTATGAAGCCTGTACGTTTATTATTTCTATAACGTATTTGTTTTCAACATTAAATAAACGTTTATCATTTCAGATTTTGCCAAAAAGCATGATGGCGTCGTATTCTTAAATAAGAGAAATAAATAAAAAATAAAATAAATCAATGGCGCTGCAACCTTTTTTAGGTCTGGGCCCCAGATTTATGTATCTGTTTCATGATCATTTGTAAATTGAATAGGTAGGTGATCAGCCTTCTGTGCCTGACGCACGCCGTCGACTTTTTGGGTCTAAGGCAAGTCGGTTTCCTCACGATGTTTTCTTCTCGAACTTCACCGATCGAGAAAATCCATTGATACACAGCCGGGGATCGAACCTACAACCTCAGGGACGAGCGCCGCACACTGAAGCCACTAGGACAACACTGTTCTTATTCAATATAATTATGTTTATGACTTGAACTTAAGTTACGCAACGATTTGAGTGTTTCTTACAAAATACGTCAACGAGTTGCTACCGAAAACCGGCTCCGGAATTTTCCGTCTGAATTAAATTAGGAAATTTGCTCGCAAATACCTTCATTACATCGAGGTTTGTTACCCTGTTTATTTTGTTCAGTCTTTGTTTATTGCAAATAAGTTGTTTAAATTTTCACATAAATCTGCAATGCAAAGTTCCATAATTCATAACATTACCTGTTCGAACTTCTTTTAGTGTTTCTTAGATAAGAATATATATACAAAAATAAATCCCTATTTCCCTTGGTCACGGCGTCACGGGTGAACGGCTGGACCGATTTCACGAATTACTTTTTTGTTGTGTTTGTTATTGTCAGAAGAAGGTTCTTATGAAAGAAAAATTAAGAAAATTGCGCGGAAAATTAGAGAATTGAAGAATACTTTTGTTACGATAGCAAATTTATTTTTCAGTGTATAGCGCCTTTGCAATTTAAACTTTTTCATGTAACCTTATGGCGTTTGACATAACATTGATAGAATTTGTGCTGCAAATATCGTCAAAGAGGCTGTAAGAAAAATGAATATCGTTTGAAATAAATGCTTCGATCGGAGTTATTATATTGATAAAATACACATAAAATAATTACAGTCGCTAATTGTTTGTGGCATTAATTTGGAAAATCCATTATACGTCGCCCGTTCCCATGTCAGAATACAAACATAACTATTTATATACGCGCCAGAAAAACAAACAAAGAATGTTGTTTATTTCACTTTGTTTCTGAAATATTTTTTAGTTATACCAATTCCAAATTAATATTAATAGTTAAGACAGGGCAACGTCTGTCGGGTCCGCTAGATCACATAATTATTTTCTAAAGAACGAAGCGGTATAATCAATACCAACAAGGCCGGCAAGGCACTTGCAAGCCCTCTGGTATTAAGTGTCCATGAGCGCTGAATATCACTTAACATCTGGTGATCCTCCTGCCCGTTCTGTTCTATAAAAAAAGACAAATTATTATTGCTATAATTTTAAGTTACCATAATTAATGTAACTTCTAATTGTAAGTATTGATAGTAATTCAGATACTGTCTAATTAGACCTCACCTAACACTTACAAAGAAGGAAGATTTCATGAGCTAATGAATTGTGTTGCTGTGATTAATCTCTAAGATATATGTTATAAACATAATTAAATTAATCAAATTACAGCTGACTCTGAGAGTTAATAATTTCCAATGGTTGATGTCATTAAATTACATTGAATGACAACTTACGGACATCGTTTTAATTCGACACTATCTCGATACTTTTTTTAAATAATATACCATAGAAATACTAAATTTAAAACAATATTGTATGTAAAAGTGGAGACCTCATACATATCTCGGTACATAAGTGGGCTAGGTAAGGTAGGAAAAAACCGTATTCAGCAAGAACATTTGTCACCTGACAGCGTCGGTGTTAAATCACTGAGCCATCGATTCTATTGTATCGCTTCAACAAATCGTTATCGTTTTCAATAAAGTAGAAATTGGATGTGCCAAGCGTTGCCAATTTTGGTTGTCGTGAAAGTGACAAGTCGCAATAATGAGTGCTAAGCAGTATTATATAGAAAATTCGTTTTGTTATTTCGTAAATTATAAACATATATTGGATGTGCTTGTACGGTCTACATTTCTTATTTTATACTTTATCAGTGAAATAATATCTTATAAAAAGTAATAATTTTAAGTACATTTACATTGCATGTACCAGTTATAAATGTTGCGTAAAAACATTTTCGTAACCTTAAAGCACAAAATTAAAATTATCTATTTAAATTCAAATAGGAAGCTGCATAAGAAACAGAGACTACCCCAGTACCACACACGCTAACAGTGAAGAATCCGCCTCTGTGCAGGCTCGCTCAGCACCTGGTGGTGAACGTACAGGTTGCCCTTCGTATTCTGAGGTCCCTCTGCACTCAGAAACTATGCAGTTATACCAATTCCTAAGAGGCCGGCAACGCACAATAGAGCCTTCTGGCAATGTCCATAAGCAGCGGTATCACTTACTATTAGGTGAGGCTACTGTCCATCGCCCGTTATATTAAAAAAAAATGTATGCCCCATTCCGAGGTGAAAAAATAGTAATTTTAGGATAAATAAATCTTTTAAGATTTGTATATAATCAAAGATACAATAATAAGCACTCCACAAAATAAATTAGAAATTACCTTAAAATTTAAACATTTTAATTCAAGAGGGTTTGTCGAATGTTTTCGAATTATCCGCAACACGATACAGCCCGCGTCAGTTTGAGCGAAAAAATTACCAAAGAAAAACCTTACAAACACGATTTTCCACTTAACATTAAGTGTTTTCGGCTAAATTAAAATGGATCCTTGGAGAAAAAAGTGTTTAATTATTTCTGTACAAGAGCGAAAACCCGGATTTGCAACCGCTACGATGACTTTAAATGAAAACTTATATACAGATATATATACAGACAGTATAATAAATTTGGTGAAAATCTTAGAAAACAATCACAAATATTGCAAAAAATCTCCCCAGACCAGTTTCGTCGACTAATGTCTATTAAGACTCGCGTTTAATGCAGACATTAATGGATTTACACTGGTACAAATAAAAAGTAACTTATTGGAACCTTATATTTGGAATAGTTAATCTAGTAATAAGGGTTTATTTTGTTTTTCATAACCAATTCATATTCAGATATGCATAGCTTTCGAGCTCTAGAAAATGACCTTCAAAAAGAACACAAACAAAGATTTAGGAATATGACCGAGATACATTGCCAAGTAATGATAAATTTAAAATTACAGACAGACATTCTAGAGAAGACTTTAGTAGTCATTTAAAAATAAATAGAAGAATGTAATAAAAATGTTTTAAAAATAAATAGAATTATTTATTAAAAATGTTGTATTTGTTAAAATAACTTAATTGTTAAAGAACTATCATACTTTGAAGTTTTGTTTACTAAATTTGGCTCTCACTGCTGCTTTACGCAGCAGGCAAACACGCTTTGTTTTGAGATGAGGGTGCTGTTGGTGGTAGAGCCAGGGTCTCATTATCATCGTTAGAGAGAGGTTCCTCTTTCAATTCAATGGCTTTATTATGCAATACTGCCAAATCTACTATATACATATTGGTGTTTGCTTGAGATGTTCTGAATCCTGACAATAAATACCTAAATCGGTTGTTCCAAACACCAAAACATCTCTCTACACTATTGCGAGTTCTAATGTGGGCACAATTGTATGCTTCTTCTTTACGAGTGCTCGGATTTAGTACTGATGTAAATAAATAAGGAGTGCAAGCATGGCCAGAGTCTCCGTGTAATCTACCATGAACTTGTTAGTACAGTAGTAAGAACACACACATATATAGTTGTGGTTTAAGTTATTCGGGGTTTGTTAGACATTTTGCTTTTTCTTAGGTTATTCTTGGTATAACATTTTAACACTTTTTATTTGTACCACTGTAAGTGTGTGAACTGACACAAGTGAGATACACTCGCCGGCTGGCCACTGTTAGTACTTCTGAATCAATTTGACTTAGGGTTCACATTCTATTTATGAGTCTAATTTTTGTAGACTTTGCTATTTTTAGATATGAAATCTTTGTAAATTTTTATTAAAAGTAATAATCTGTTTATTGCTTTTCTTCATAGACGTTGCTTCAGCAATAATTACTGGGAAATTTTAATTTGAGGGTATTATTGTTAGATGAAAAAATTGTTTAGCAAAGCTACTAAGTAATTCAGCTTGAAGATTATATTTTTTGATTAGAATAACAGGATTAGCTAAAAGATTATTTCTTTTATACTTTGTTGGCAAAGTCACTGCCGTTATCTGTTCTTTTAAATCTTTCAAACCATACAATGGAATATAATGCGGTTTCCGCCGATGGTTTGGATAATATAGTATAAATTGATATTGGACCAGGGACGAATTTAGAGGAGGGCAACGAGGGCTACAGCCCCGCGACCTCCACAATAGCGTCTTGGAAAAAAATATGTTTTAAACTCCGACTACCAAACACTAGTAAACATCATTTATTTTGATATATGTTTGTTAAATACTAAAATAATCTACTTGGTATCACAATAAATTATTGATTGACAAATGCAAATATTTTTTTTTGTTTTAATTGAAAAATAATTTGGCTAATAAACTTCTAAATCCGACCTTGCCCTTAGCAATTATTTATACTTCACCTTCCTGCTTTTGCATGGGGTCACGGAAATCAAATAAAAGACGAGACCTAGTGGGAGTGCCATGCCCTAGTGGGAGTGCCATGCTGTTGCTTTCGGGCTTCAGCCAATCGGGCAGGCACGACCGGGGCAGTACCACTGTCTCACAGAAAACCGGCGTGAAGTGATGCAATAGGTTCATCTTATTGTACTCGCGTTTCGTGCGGTGAGTGAGACTCCCGGAGCCCATCAATTCCCCCCTCCCCCAGAATATGAAGATGCAGTTTAAACAGAGATTACCCCAGGGGGGTACCACACGTTTCCGCTGTGGAGAATCCCCCTCTGAGCGTCCATCATCGGAACAATCAGTATTCGGTGGTGGATGCACAGGCTGCCCTTCGTATTCTGGGGTGGGCAAAAACTGCTCAAAAAACTATAAGTTTCGATCTCGGGGCAAACGGAAGAATTTACCGAAGGCATCCCCTTCCACGCTCTCAGTGGACTTTACCAATGTTAGGGGGCTCAACTCTAATCTTAACGCGGTTCACTTTCACCTCGAAACTGCGAAGCCGGCCTTATTCTTCCTTACTGAGACTCAGATATCCTTCCCGGCTGATACTTCCTACCTCTCCTACCCGGGGTACAAATTGGAACATTCATTTGTGCCGCGGGCGGGAGTTTGCGTGTACGTCAGAGAGGATATCTGTTCTCGTCGCCTCGGGTCGCTTGAAGGAAGGGACCTATCTAGCCTCTGGCTGCGCGTAGACTGCGATGACCATCCGCGATTCTACGCATGCCTGTATAGGTCCCATAGCGGAAATACCGAAACTGAGCGACTCATTGAGCACATCCAAATGGCTACAGATTCCCTGCTCGAAGGGGTTCCTACCGCTGAAATCGTGATACTTGGCGATTTTAACGCTCACCATGCCGATTGGCTCGGTTCGGAAACCACCGATCACGCGGGAAGATCCTTTCACGACTTTGCTTTAGCTTACGACCTGTCACAAATGGTCCCTGCGATTACGCGAATACCAGATGTGGATGGTCATAAACCCTCTTTGTTGGACCTTCTGCTGACCTCACATCCGGAGACCTATCAAGTCTCTGTTGACCCGCCATTGGGTTCATCGGATCATTGTGTGGTCCGGAGTACTGTGCCTACTACGCGCCCTCCTCGGCCCCGTTTTTCGGGTTGTCGTCGTATTTGGCACTATCGGTCAGCAGATTGGGATGGGATGCGGTCTTTCTTTGCGTCCTACCCTTGGGGGCCTATGTGCTTTTCGTCGGAAGCTCCAGATTCCGTCGCTGCCTCTGTCGCCGAAGTGGTTCTGCAGGGCATGGAACTTTTTATTCCATTCTCTGCGGTGCCGATCGGTGGCAGGTCACAGCCCTGGTTTAAGCGTTCTTGCAAGGCGGCATCGCGTCGAAAGCGAGAATGCTTTAATGCATGGGCGGAAGCGGCGATATCTCGTGATGCCAATACCAGCGAACATAAAAAAGCATATAACTCAGCCTCCAGGTCCTTCAAACGGGAAATCGCTAAGGCAAAGTCAGAGCACATCGCCAGATTTGGCGAGAGATTGGCCCAACTCCCTTCTGGGACCCGAGCCTTCTGGTCTCTCGCCAAAGCTGTACAAGGGAATTTTTGTCAGCCATCGATACCACCGCTGCACAGAGAGGATGACTCGCTCGCCCACACTGCGAAGGAGAAGGCCGACCTCTTGGGCTGTCTCTTTGCGTCCAACTCGACTTTGGATGACCGGGGGAGATCACCACCGGCGATTTCGCGGTGTGATAACTCAATGCCGGAAATCACATTCCAGCAACGTGCTGTTCGCAGAGCACTATCTTCCTTGGACATTCATAAGTCGAGCGGGCCGGATGGTATCCCTCCAATTGTGCTGCGTACATGTGCTCCTGAGTTGGCTCCGGTCCTGACGCGCCTTTTCCGGTACCTGTACTCGCTCGGCACTGTCCCGAAGTGCTGGAAGACCGCTTCGATACATCCGATCCCTAAAAAAGGCGATCGCACTGATCCATCCAACTATCGCCCAATCGCAATAACCTCCTTGTTCTCCAAAATAATGGAATCCATTATTAATGGCCAGCTCTTGAGTTATCTAGAGGGCCACCAGCTGATTAGCGACTATCAGTACGGCTTTCGTCGTGGTCGTTCAGCTGGTGACCTTCTAGTATACCTTACTCATAGATGGGCAGAGGCAATTGAGTCCAAGGGGGAGGCACTAGCGGTTAGTTTGGACATAGCGAAAGCCTTCGATCGGGTGTGGCACAAAGCACTGCTCTCGAAGCTACCAGCCTACGGGCTTCCTGAGAAATTATGCGACTGGATCTCCAGCTTTCTAGCCGATCGGAGCATCAAGGTCGTCGTCGACGGAGCATGTTCCGACCTTAAACCCGTGAATGCTGGGGTCCCACAAGGCTGTGTTCTGTCCCCGACCCTGTTTCTTCTGCATATCAATGACATGTTGCAACTTAGCAACATTCATTGCTATGCGGACGACAGCACTGGGGATACTCTTTACACTGGCCGGGCAGGTATTTCTCGGGCAGTTGTCGATGAGTACCGGAACAAACTTGTGTCTGAAGTCGAAACTCTTTTACGTGGAGTCTCGGACTGGGGTAGACTAAACCTAGTCCAATTTAACCCCAAGAAGACACAAGTTTGCGCGTTTTCCGCGAAAAAAATACCCTTTGTCGCTACTCCTCTTTTCGAAAACACTCTTCTTGAAGCCACAGCCAGCATCGGAATACTTGGCGTTGACATATCGAACGACGTTCAGTTTCGCGGTCATTTGGAGGGAAAGGCTAAATTAGCCTCCAAAAAGCTTGGTGTGCTCAGCAAGGCGAGACGGTACTTCACTCCGGGCCACCGCTTGCAACTCTATAAAGCGCAAATACGGCCCCACATGGAATACTGTTCTCACCTCTGGGCGGGGGCTCCCCAGTACCAGCTCCTTCCACTTGACCGTATCCAACGAAGAGCGGTTCGAATCGTCGATGACCAATCCCTCTCCGAGCGGCTCGATCCTTTGGCGTTGCGTAGAGATGTGGGGTCACTCTGCATCTTCTACCGCATTTACCATGGAGAGTGTTCAGAGGAGTTGTTCGGATTAATACCTGCAGCTGAGTTTCAGCATCGGACGTCGAGGCAAAATACAAAATTCCACCCGTATCACCTCGACGTCCGACGTTCCACGACTGAGCGTTTCTCAAGGCAATTTTTGCCGCGCACCACCGCTATGTGGAACCAGCTGCCCACTGAAGTATTTCCGAACCAATTCGACTTAGGGTCCTTCAAGAAAAGAGCGTACAAATTCTTAAAAGGCCGGCAACGCACTCGCGAGCCCTCTGGCATTGAGAGTGTCCATGGGCGGCGGTATCACTTAACATCAGGTGAGCCTCCTGCCCGTTTGCCCCCTATTTTATAAAAAAAAAAAAAAAAAAAAGACTATTATGATCACAGACTTCTGTATATATCACTATTCTACATGTTTTTAATAAGGCAAATGGGCGAACGGAATCGCCATAAAAGGTCACCCATTTAGTGGATGCTCTCTTCTTTTGAATATTCCACAGTTTGCTACAGTTTGGCAAAAGAATGTGATTATTCAAGTGGATCATGGAAGACTTCTATCCATCAAGGTGGTGCTCGTTTGCCCGCATAACTTATCTGTCAGTGGTATTGCTATCTGCTAACTGCTTTCCAAATTGGCTAAAATATTTTAAAAACATGACGTATACAGTCTCGGATTCAACTGTTATGTAGTTAAAACTAGTTAGAATAAGCAGAAGATATCGCATTTAATTTAAAGCATGATTTGATTTAATAAGACTTAGAGAGAATGACACCTTCGTTATTAATCTCGATATATTTTTTTTTAATGTACGCCGAAGTTTTTTGAATGATAATTCACATGAACGTGTACAAACTATTTTATATGTAAGTATCCACATCGAAGACTATTCGAAAAATATATTCCAAGAAATTTGAAGCTGAATGTATAATGTATGACACACGTAAGAGTTCAAACACAGTGCGTGATCCATCCATCATTTTATTTTGAGAATGTGCCGGGAATACAAATCTGTTTATTTCTGTGACTTCATCGCATTACAGATACTCTTACAGCGTTTGCGTAAACTTTGGATAAATCATTGATGTACGATACTGTTAAATTATTTGTTTTGTCAAACTAAGTTTAACTAAGAAAATTTAGTTATCTCTAAATTCATTATCTACATTTGCTGTGGGTGAAGAATGCGTAATGGCAGATTTTACTGTTAAGGTCATGGTGGTAGTGACTCTCGGATGCAACGGGGTTTTATTTACACCTAGTTGTCAAAAATGACGTTAAGCGTTTATTATTAAGAAAGCGTCGATATCTTTACATAGATAATTTTAAAGCTTTCACATCAGCGAAGATATGTGAATATATTACGTAGTGTCTGTGCTTGGTATCTACCTAGGGTTTTACAATAACTTTACAATATATAAAATTGAATATTGTGGAACAAAACTCAGCTGAGTAACGAGTTACTTGGGTTTTTTCCAAAAGATGATTTTTTGATAATCGTGCGCTAAGGTGGTATTATATTGTCAAAAAGAGATGAATGCGTACTTTATGCAAACACTGTAGTAAACCTTTTTACGAAATGTGCAGGTAATGTTCTGTGTAGTCATTGATAAGACTGAAATAGGGAAACTGTCCTCAACATTATCACCATAGAAAACTTAATAAAAGTATCTGTAATTTTTTAAGCACCATGAAAATTGCGTTTATAATCTTAATATAAATTAAGCCGAATACCGTTAATTACTTATTACACACTCCATGTCTGAATTTAATAATAAAATCTCTTTATCGTTATCTAAGATTAACTTTTAAAGAACAATGCCAGCGTGTTGTCCTAGATATCTATGAAATGTGCAGGGTCAGTGTGAAGCTGAGTCGTATAAATCTTTACAAATTTTGCTATCTCGCTGTGGTTTTAAGCCGTTCATACAATTCGTTCGATCTCCCTCAAGGCGTGTTTGTTTCCTATCTCTACTATTAAACCGTTTAATCGCAGCCAAAACCCCTAGAGGACCGTCCCTTTATACTGATAGTCGATAGCGGAACCGAATCTACCTAGATTTATGTTTCTAGCAATTTAACTTGATTTGTCGTCTTTAATGTATCTTTTTACTACTGAAAGAACCCTTAAATGTATTTTATAATATTAGAGCCGTCTCTAAGAAGGTATGTGTTTAAAGTAATAGCTGAACTTGTAACTAACAGAAAAATCCCCTTATAAAATTGTTTCACAAAAATATTTTTTCAATAAAATTACTACCGACACTATCATCCTTTCTCACGAACATTTAACATAAATATAATCAAGGCTATGTTGCCATGTATAAATTCCTAGACGTAGAATATATTTTAATTAATATACCTAGTCTCACAATAAGGGCCAACAAAATGTTGTGAAATTTAGTAATCCCAAAATCCAGATTTATATCTTTAGTGTATTTCTACGTACTGCATACATCTACAGGTACCTCTAAAAATTACGCTGTATTATAACCGATTTATAAACGTGCAATCTAGAAATCCGCAATATTGTCACACACTCAACATTAATAAAACATCAATTTCAGTTAATGCTTGTGTAAACAGTGTAAATAGTGAAGTTAAGGTAACAACAATTTCATTTCGAGCTTTACCTCGAATTTATGCGACATATTCCATTGTTCAACATGTTTATTTGATTAATGACCGTTTATTTTGAATAAAAGTGGACGATATTATCCCATAACCTCGTTTTGCTAAACAAAATTTCTGTTGCCTAAGAATCAAATAACCAAAGAGTTTATTGCATTGACTGTGGCAACTATGTTACTGAAATGATAATGTTAGTTCTTCGTATGTGACATTACCCTCATTGAAGTATGTTCTATTCCCGAGTAAAAATATTTATAGTTTTCGTTAGAACAAAAAAAAACTGCTTACCATATATATTAGTGTTGCAACAGAAGTGTTAAAACGAACAACGTAACCGATCAATTATATATGCATTTAAATTTTCATACTTTATTCCGTCTGATTTCGTCAAATATTCTAGACAGCCGTGGTAAAGTAAAAAGAAGGAAAATAAAAAATAAGGAAATATTTAGTGCGTCATTCACAATCAACCTTCTCCGTTTTACGCGAGCAATAGAGTTAAAAGCTGCATCTCACCTACCGCTGTCTTGCGTTTATTGTACTGATTGCAAAACAATTCTGTCTTTCTATATAGAAATGTAGGCTAACATGTATCTGACGTTGTCCATGGACACTCTAAAAGCCAGGAAATCGTGACTTAATAAACAAAATGGAACTATCATATATATATATATATATATATATATAAGATAAAAACTAGTTTATTTGCCTTACTCATTAAATTAAAATATTGTATGATAAACCTATATATTTAACACAAATAGTGTTAACAGTATTCTCTGGTACTAAATAAGTTGATCTGAATCTAATTTACACTTATACATTGGATATTAAATAAAAGTGATTATGCGATTTAATTAGAAAGAAAAAAAATTCTAGAAAATTAGCCTACACATTATTAAAGAGAAAGATTCACAGGAAGGACGAACGAGGGCAGCATCTTAACAGTGCATACTAGACGATCGCTGATCTAGTGCTCAACCAGGTGAATAACAAATTTGTAAGCGCAATAAGTGCTATCTTGATAAGGTCTAGCCATATTTATAATTCTAATTTTGATTGGTGGTTTAACAATTTTGATATTTGGTGCGAGGAGGTAGACTCTACACGGTTATCAAATCGTTGGCGCGGTCGTGTATGTTTAGCTCGAATTCGATATTGTTTAAAGGGGGACGCTTAAGTTAGGCTTAGCGATGGATAAGCAATGATCACGGTTGGTCTAATTTTAAAAGGGAATTCGAAACACGGTGCCCGCAACGAGTAGACATAGCTAATATTTTATTTGACTTTATTCTAATAAACTTTGATAGTTACTCGAAGTAGCAATCAATACAAGAGATAGACAGATTTACGACCTAACTTACGAAAACGAGATTTTCTTAAACCTAGTTTTAAATGCTTTTCTTGAAAACGCACCAGGGTCGCTTCCTTCTTTGGTGCTTGCACCAGATTTAGATGTTACTTATATGTATCATTGTTCAATTAGTGGTTATCTGTGGTTTATAAATTAATTGGTATAGTGTGGTTATTTTCGTGTAGTAAAATTGCTCACTTGGTAGGCACGTAACGTTTTAATGTAGGGGGCGATTTATTAGGTAATTAAAGATTGCATATTGGTTCTGCTAACCGTACTTGGGACAGTAGTCATTAGTTGTATTGTGGAATGGAGAGCTATTGAGGTCTCGATTCCTTATAGTACGACTACATACCTATATATCTGGGTTTTCCGACTAAAATTTTATAACTAATCTAAATGTCCTTAATTTCTGAATAATAACCGGAGTTCTAGGGTCATCAAATTAATTATGTGATTTATATGTATTTTAGAATATATTAAAAAATATATATATATATTTACCGGTTTTATTAAAATTCGAATGACACTATACCTACCTTTTTATATCTCGCCGCAAGGTTATATGAAACAGAATTGTTCGAAATTCAAATGTCGATAATCGGTTCCAAAATTGAAAGACTAAATCTTAAAAAATAAGAATCAAACTACCATATCTTTATTTGCCTATGATACACATGCCCGTGATACAAAAAATTGTAATTTTAAGATTTTTTTTTCTGAAAAAATCTATTTTACATAATTATGGCGTCTACCAAAGTAATTATATTATATTTTATGACATTGGCTAATCGATTTACACGACACGTTATGATGTAGTTATTTCATATATGTTAGGATTTTTTTCCATCTGTGACGTGCAGACGCGT
Source organism: Pieris brassicae (assembly GCF_905147105.1). NCBI lineage: Eukaryota > Metazoa > Arthropoda > Insecta > Lepidoptera > Pieridae > Pieris > Pieris brassicae. Next base: position 7,176,066 of record NC_059669.1, read on the forward strand.
AATTTATGTTATAAAACCAAAACTTGTAATTAGTTCTTAAGCAACTCAAACAATCAGTGACCATGTTGGCACGCTAAATATCTACTTATATTTACTGTTATTGTTTTATTTTGTTTACAATTGAACTAAATACTTAAATAAAGTTTAAATACTTACCATAATAATTTAACAAAATCTAAAGCTACAAAATATAATAAAAAATAGTATTCTTAAATGTTTTTTCGAAGTAAAAATATAAACAAATTAATACAATTCTATTTCCGAAACCCCAAATAACTTTCTGGAAAACAACTTACGAGACAATTTCAAGGTCAGTGATCATTTAGGAAAGCTAAAAGGTAAAAATAATTCACTATTTGCGCTCTATGTTTATTCAGTGAAGGCGCAACATGAATTATTCACCGCTCTAAGGCGAACACCAATGAAATGCGCCCTGCGTGAGCCACAAACGGCGCGTTCAACAATGAACACTCCCGAATACAGTGATATATTATTAACCTTACTTGACTCTAATGAACGCAATATCTAGGTTGCGTATAAACTTATATATTGAGACTACAAGAAAATTTGTTCATCTATATTATGTCATATTTTTAGTTATTTTGTAAAATGAAACTCATTAAAGGTTTGAATGTATTGTTTTCGGTCGTAAATAGAAATGAAGCAACACATTTTACAGTTATCAGCAAACTACTTGAGCATTAAAACAATGGATTGGGGGAATGTGTGCGCATCGTACACAGCGCGGGACACAAACGTCAACTGATTTACCAGTCACGCGATCAATACATCACTCTCGCGCCGCCGCGCACCACCGCCCGCCGAATCTCTCCACCTCCCATCAGTGATACCTGCTGCTTCTTCGCAGGCAAAGACATTTGTTCAAGATGTTTGCCGGTATCTATATTAAGTAACTTTTTACATTTAAGTGATCATAGTAACCTAATATCGTTTTAATTTTAATATACCAATGAATTAGTTGATGATTAGAAAAAATAATACTTTAGTCACTACATCTTTGTTTTTTATGAATTCAGCGGCCTAATTCTTCAGCATTTAGCGTTGCCTCACATAAGTAGATTTTTGGGTCCAAAAACACCAAGTAAGTGTTCAACAAAACAACAGTAAAGCAATTATACTGAATCAATTGAACCACAGAGGTACACGCGCGACTATTTTTGAGAATTTTGACTACTACAGAATTTTTACTCTTCATAAAGGATAATATTTCAACAAATTAAGTAATATTAATTGTAGATCTCTTGTAACTTGCACTGCAAGTAACTCCAAGAAATGGAATCTATTACATTCACTGTGAACAGGCGTAGCCGATGTATTTTACAAATCAACACTATAAAAAAAGTCTCTGACTAATGGTTTAGACTTGGTTGTAATATAGTTTTCTTTATCTTATTACCTTAATATTAAATTGCATTAAAATCTGTGAGGCTTGCTTTATGTATGTAGAGGCGATCGACGTATCCATCTAAATATTAACAAATAAAAATATACTTTTTAATGATCAAGTAACATCCATGGCATATTATTAAGCCATTGAGGTTTGAGGACATGGGATATAGTCTATTTTCCATAAAATGTAGCAAATACTGCACGCAGTAATCTATCAATTATTCAACTGTTTCGGGACTACAAACGTTGATACATATGCCCACTAATCATTTTGCCGTGGTAACAAAAATGTATAGTATTTATTGAATTTTGGTCACCCAGCTCCATAGTGGCAAATTAAAAATAAGTAACACCACCTTTATTAAATTCAAATAAAATAAGAAAAATTAAATTAGCTATTTTACATAAGAAGAACAAATACATCAGAGCGCAAAAATCAATGCTACAAAGTTATAACAAAACGCTAGAAGCAATTCGGTGCGGTCGGGTTTTAGCTTATAAAATCAGTTTGAAGTCAACTTGGAAATGTTTTCTAGCATTAACACTAACAATTCCACGCTCTGTTTAGTTTGGTTAGGTCCAACTTGGTATAATTGTAAAACAACTTGTTTAACTGTAACATAAACATGGAAATTGAAATGAACCATAATATTTTCATAACTAAATTTATTCGTATTAATATCAATCGTACTAAATTAAATTAATTAATCTGTAACTGCATTAATATTTGTTCTGTTTGATAAGTACATACTCCACGGCATAACTATTTAGATTTTTGTAAGAGGAATAATATTTGGACGGCTAGGTAACACACTCTTGTTATGAAAATGGTAATAAGCTTGGAGTTCGACTATTACATTCAATCGTCTTTTTTATTTATTGATGCAAGTCAAATCAATATTTCTACTGTTATATACATATACTTCTTCTTCTTCAGTGCGCGTCTTCCAGAGGCCGAACGCCAGCGATGCCTATGGTATTTTGGTCAATATGCACATTTAACACACGCTCGTACGGTGAAGGAAAAAATTGTAAACCGCATACGGCATTGCAGGTTGATCGATCATCTACGTACCTAAAAATAAATATAGAGCCATTGCTTTTTTTACTTCTCATTTTTTTAAAGATATGTATCACTGTGGGGCAAGGACATCCAGCAATTACTTTATAAGTTATTGGTTGCGTAATTTCACTTCACATTGTGTTAGTGAAATTACGCAATTTCACTACTATTTATTACGAACACAAATACATTACAAATTATTCACTACACATCTGTTAGGATTAAATCTCTCAAATTAGAGGCCAGCTACTAAATTAATTTCTAAAAGGTCTGGTTTTATAACAACAAAACAATTTTCGTGGTATACAATTTCTTAGCGTTAATCTTATTTCGCCTAAGCCGAGTCACGCTCCCAGGACAATCTAAACATATAATTTTAAGTACGTAATTGATGACTTGACATAAAATATATTTACTTATAATATTAAACTTTATTCTAAGCTTTTTGGGCTACAAAGAAAGATAAGTTTTGAGTAGTGACCCTTATCGTTGAAAAAATATCTGCTATATTGTCAATAAAACCTAGTGTTTGGTTATAGATTAGACCTATAAAACTATATCGATTTTGTATATACAATATATCTATATAGTAAAGCTGCATTATGTTGAATCCCTGATTAGCAATAATTGTTAGTATTTAAAGTTTAAAGTAAAGCGGTATCTAATGCTGTAGTGGCTTTGGAATGCGGCTCTCATCGCTTAGTCCGTAGATTCGATCCCGGTCGTGCAACAGACTTTCTGTCTATGTGCGCATCTAACACTCATACGGTGAAGAAAAACATTGTCTGAACCTGCCATGTGTCGAATCCAAAAATTGTCGAAATGTGTCACACAGAAGGCTGATCCTTGTTTTCCTGATTTTTGTCTATGAAATAAAAATAATAAAAACATTGATGACTTATTTATTGGGTTGTTTTTAAACTATTGTTGGTTTTTAAAGTTGTCTGTTTTTATTGTCTATTATATCATGTTAAAGATGCAAATAACTTTTTTTACAAACAAATAAGAAGGTTTGAAAAATATCAGATAAATATTGAAATTCATTAATTCCCTAGTTATTTAAATTTAGAAAGACATAAAATGCGAAAATATGCAAACCACCAGCATAGACTGATTGAACAAAGAATGATTTTTTGGTTAATAAAATAAGAAAAATACACTGCCTATCGAAACATATATATTATTTTTCCTCACTTGTTAGGCCACTTTATGCCTGCCTAATCATATGCGTTGCTAGTTATTGAATGAAAGAAAAATTTTAGCAAAAAAAACATCGCCTAAATTTTAATAAAAATGATACGGAAATAAAAATACAAAGCCGGGGTGGGGTTGGCTTGCTCGTTAATAGACAAAAAATAATTCCGAAAAAACCTTGCAAGAAATTTTCATTGTCATTCGAAACGCGTAATCGCAATATCCGATTATCATATAACTTTTTAAATTGAAATAAGGGTTGGTGGAATTTCTTTTATAGGCAAAAATAAATGGGTCCAGATAATCTCGTTTGCAAAGTTTGCGTTTTTACTTTTGTACGAAAAAAAAATCAGGGACATAATTTCTTTTCGGAATTTCTTCGTCGCCACCTCGTTACAACATTTTGATCTTATATTTGTTATTTTGGAAACGATTTCGTACATTATTAAGGTATATGAGGTTTATCATTGTATGGTTTTTTTTTATATAAGTAATCCGATATTGATTAACTAACAGCGGCTTAAATTGATTTTGTTTAATGCCTGACATAAGCTTATAATACAGTTGACATAAGCTAGTAGCACACTTGAGTACTTAGATAAGCAGTAACAAAGTATTATTTTGAATCTTTAGCCGTGGATTACGGCTACAATTCTACAGTCAACGCGTATGGAGTATAAATAGGTGAATAGGTAATTGTTTTACATTGCTTGGGGTGTTGTTGTACTTCAAACACAAATAAAATATGTTAATTAAATGTATTTAAATTTACCAGCTTTCATTGGGTAAAAAAAATAAGTAATAACTCGAGAATTTACATTTATTGCCACGGAGCCTTAAAAAATATACCTGTAAATATTAGAATGACCATTATGATAAAATTGAATTCAAACTTCTGAGTATATACGTATAGTAATACGATTTGGTTGGAAAATTAACCGCAAGCTTCCGGTTTTGCAGGTGTCTACTGAAACTTAAATAATAATGCCTTTGTTAACAATAATATATTATGTATGTATCATAGGATATTTTTTCATCAGATACAGTGGCCTCGGGTCACTTGTCACGATGTGTTTCTCTAAATACGTAGACCTTCGGATTATCCATGTGAGTTAGCTGTTTTAATCAATCCATGCAGTATACACTACAAAGAAGATGTAGTTTATCTATATACCATTGATCGTGGCTAAGATATTGTTGGAAAGCGAAAGCCACCCCGATGGCCTCTGAGATGCAGAAGTGTTGGAGGTATCCGAAGGTTGTTTGTGTCACAGTGAGTGAGGCTTGTTTATTTGAGTGAATGATTTGATAATGTAGTGATAAGATAAGAATTGACTATGATGATATGATTAATAATATTGTAATGTAACATTACCACTACTACTACTATTATGTACTACTACTATTATGTAAAATTCTCCTTTTAATAATTTACACGCCATTATGCGATGTTATATTTTTGAACCATATTTTTGCAAATAAATTTTAAAAATTATTATTAGCCTGGCTACTTAAGCACCGGTTGAGTTCTCCGTATTAAGGTACAGCACACTTACATACTCGTAAATGAATTTTTACCTCGTATACAAATTGAACGAAAGCGACTTGGAAATTTCATAATGCTCGGTATTTTCCATCCTCATTTCGTTAATTCGAGATCTTCCAAGTTTATCGCCGAAATAGGAAACTTACTGACTAATTTAATTATTAATACATTCAAACGCGCAAAATTTTAGCTTATTTTCAAAACAGTTGATAAAGTTATAATTTGCTACTTTATAAACTTTGTTGTCGTGGATTTGGAATTAATTCATATAGGCTTCAATTTCTTCAATATTTATTTTGAAAATAGTATTGTTGCGTCATTTATGTTGCAAATTTTTCTATTCCCAACGAATCAGAATCTGTTTGAACTTCTTGACCCTGGGTATTTTTATGCATACATAAGATGCGTGTTCAGTTGTATCAAAAATGCCAAATGGGTATAGAATAATGATTATAATAATAATAATTCTACGCCCTCTGAGCATTGCTTCTGCTTCTCATTATAGCCGAATAAATGCTGACTGTTGTAAAATAATCATTATTAACCATTCTTAATTCATTAATTAATTTATTTATTAATCCATAATAGCTGCAAAATAACTTTTGCATTTCTAATAATGGTACTTTTTGCTTCTCGTAGAGAAACAGTAGTAAAAAGTCGTTTACCCTAGACGTTCGTTAATATTTCATTACTCCAGTATTTAGAGCAAGCCGAGTCAGTTTGTTGCACTTAATGAGTTGTGAGCTTTCACGCTGGGCCGCTCGGCTGCACTATAAAGTTTGTAATACAATACTGATTGCAATATGATTTCAACTTGAAATTACTGCCAGGTTCCAACGTTGAAATGAAATCAAGTTTGAAATGGTTAATGTTTTATGTACACTGAAGTAGTGTTAGGTACAAAAGAAAATTCTAGGGTTGCAAAACACCAATATAAAAACTAAAATGTTCTTGTATTTTTTTAGCATTATGCCGTTTACACAAAGTAAGGATTCTATAAATAGGAAGAAGAAGGCATATTAGAAAGTGACTTGCCTAATATTCTGATTTGTGGCAGTTTGATTGATCTGGTTTACTCAAGAAATCTCGTAATCACTGGGGCGCGAGGCAAAAAAATGTATGTCTTTCTAATTAGTATTTACATGCTATTGCACCTTCAGCAGTGGCAGTGTTGGGCTTCAGCGTGCGACTCTCACCGCTCACGTCGTATGTTCAATCACCGGCTTTGCACAAATGGTCTTTCTTTATATGTGCGCATTTATGATTCACTGGAACGGTGAAGGAAAACATCGTGAGGAAACCGACATGTCGTAGACAAAGTCGACGGCGTATGTCAGGCAATGGCAGCTGATCTCCTAATTGCCTATTAGATTTAAAAATTATCATGAAACAGATTCAGAAATCTGAGGCCAAGACCTAAATATGTTGTAGCGCCACTGATTTATTCTATTTTATTGCTCCTTCAGCGTTATCAACATAGGCACAGGCTCGCTTGCATACCCTTCTTATCTCCGTGTCTGGGGTTTTAATAGCGGTACAAGCGTATATTCCAATAACAGAGCGTACTACCTTCATCGTCGGCACAGTACTTGCAAGCAACCTGGTGTTGCCTACATGTGCGGTGATAAGCACTTAAGTTACCCGTCTCCTCGTTTGGCTCCTGTCCCATAAAAATATAAATATATATTACGACTAGTATACTCGTAAAACCTATGCGTTCCGATTTATACTAACACCTACTATACTTAATCGTATAGTAATATAGAACTCAAATCCTATAGATCACAGGAGTCATTTATTTCTAGTTGCATATTCTTAATAAATCATCATCATAAATTGAATCCATGTTAAGTATTGTTTGTAATATTTTATAGGTTTTTAATAATATACGTTAAAATAGTTAACATTTTACAAGTGGAGAAGCTTTTACTATGAAATATAAGCTTTTATTCTTCACCATAACATTTGTAGTATATTAGCATATACAACGGAAATATCGCCCGGTATACCTCCAGTCTAAATAAGCAATTCTTAATTGGATCTCACTCGGCCTGTCTCAAACTCTATATTCAGTTTCATTGATGAAAGGAATAAGTCATTATTTACTATTGTTTCTACTTAACTTGATTATTTCTTAATGACTCTTATTTCATGTAACTTTAGCTTTCTTTAGTCCTGCCTTAGAAGGCAGTGACCAATGAGATCACTTTGGAACAACGCTTTTAAATAGTTACAAGCGTCAACTAATAAAATTTCTTCCTGGCGACAAAATAAATTATAAGTTTTCTTTTAACTACCACTACTGTACATCATCAAATAAATCTCATAAACAACAAATGTATTTAATGTTGTACAGAATATTAAAAAAAATACATTCAAAAATAATTAATAGAGACAGTAACGTAATTAAACAGAACTGCTTATTCAACAAAATAATTTGATTGGTGAACATAATTATTGCCTGACCACAACTGATCACGGTTGATTGATGCTCTCAGCTTGTTAGTTATTTCATATTTATTAGGTCAACTATATTTAAGGTCTGCCTTCTATTTGAGCCGGAGTAAATTACGTAAAACTAAATATTTTTGTCACGTAATATAGAAAGTAATAATTTCTCATCTACCGGCTTAGAATAATTCTAGATCAAAAATATCATCAATAGTAAAATTATGACACAATATACTGATAACTTGAACATCTTCTAAACAAGTTCAATATACTATAGTTAAAAAAATGTGTGCGTGTACTAGTGTACACACGTAAGAAGTGAAACTTCTCTATGACCATATTAAAAAAATGATCTACTATAATATGCAACTTTACAGAAATTGGTTAAATAACATAAAATTAGATAAAGTTTAACAAACGGCTTTTATTATCAGTCATGAATATAAATAATACAATTATTTCATTTTACCTTATTAATAAAAATAAGATAATTACAAAATTTCATTAATTGTAATAGATTTATTACTTTCACTGTTATCGTTATAATATATTTTTGTTATTAATGACTTCGAATCTCTTCGAATCAACCGTGGTAGGGACAAGAAAAAGTAACGTAACGGAAAAATGTTTCAACAAAATTGTTTTCGATATTAAACAGTAAACTAAAATATACTTTATTTCTCCACTCATATAAAATGTTATATTTTCATTTGTAATATATGTTCTAATTATATATGAAATAAAGTAATATGTATATATTAAGACTATATATATACAAATTGTTTGTGACATAATGTTAATTTAATAATTCCTCTTAATGTATGCTGAATGTTACGAATGTAAATTCGATAAAACCCTTGACCGCAATCCTAACTATGCAGATGAAATCGCTCGCTTCACCTAGTGCATAAACTCTTGCATTGAAAATAGGTGTTTTAAAAAATTCAAATTTTTCACTCGCTCACTCTATGTATTTTGAACAAAGCAATTCAGATCGTATGCACGTAAACTTGAAATTACTATTTTCTATCTTTCAGAGCTCGTCCATGTTTTGAGAATGTATGGCTTTCCGAAACATTTTCTTCGTTGGGTATAAATATTCCATTTTCCTCTCTATAAATATTTTCTCGCGAGAAATATATGCGCTACATACTTATTTTCCTGTAAGTGCATCTTTTTGAGTTTTATGATCACCAGACTTCGATTTAACTATCGAAAATGTTTAATAAATTTTATTTATACTGATACATTTTATATGTCTAGCAGACGTGACTTTTAGCTGCTTGTTGTATTATTAGTGGTGCGCTTTGCTTACACATAAAAAATCTAGTTACTAACACATTTATAATATTAATTAGGACAACTAAACTTTTTACTTACTTTTTGGGTTTGAGAGAATTATTGGTGTTTGTTTTACCTTAAAAATTAAAGTTATGTATACCTATTGTAATATAAGCTACATAAAGAGAACGTATTAATGAAAGTTATTTATATTTTACATAATTTTGCTTCATTGTGCAATAAAATGAGCAATCAGCAGAATCGGCAGTAAGTGACAATTAACAATATGAATATCGTCGTCTAACACCAGAAACACCAGACAGTAACTGAATGTTGACAAATCAATAAACGAGTCCACTTTTTCAGGGGTTCTACTTGGTTCGACCACGCAAGCAAACTGAGGACCGCCCTTTTTTATGCAATATCGCTGCAGGCCTTAAGTGCCTTGACAACTCATCTCAGACTGTGGGGCTCGGGTTGGTCAATCGCCTCAAGCGCAGGCTAGAAGCTCAGTGGAGTGAGCGAAGTACGAAGTAAAGGTTTACGTTCCCCGGTGACGGCGGTTTTTTACTAAAATCTGATTTTGATTGTACTTTGCCGCGCTGGCGGATTTTCATTTGTCTACGTTCAGGTACGTGATTGGATTATCCGGATTCGTTAATATACATCTGGACCTTTTTTGTCGGGAAGGGTTAATAATGTATGCTTTTACGCACCAACGGGATTGGATGATGTTAAACCTTGTCGAAGCGGCGTGTGGACGCCGAAGCATTGGGCTATGGTGGAGGGAGAAGGGCCGCACCAACCAGTGCCTGTATTTGTAGTAACCCGAATTTGTGATTAACAAGTTCGAGTACTGACACTTAGATTCGGTTACTCATTACGCAACCGAACTCGAATCGACTACAGAGTCAAGTGGCGGTCATAGGGATGAGTATCTAATATTCATTGTCTTTAAGTTTCAAAGGTTTAAAGTTATGATATATTACTTTTAATAAAAATACTTGCTATGGTGCCACTATTATTATCTAGCAACATTGAGCAATCCAATTAACTTTTATGGACTCATTTGAGTTTGATGTTATTAAATTATAATGACAATGGCAGCTTTCACTAACGCCATTGCTCCGACATTAATAATAATGACTATGAAATTACTATTACTATCAAATAGTCATTAATAGTTCATTCGTAGTTAGATATAGTAATATTGGCAAATCGAATAAACAAGAAATTACGGTTATAAACTACACTAATTACACTTTGACGTTGTTAATTGACAAACTGATATCGGCGCCATTGCTCCAACATGTATACGTAACAATATTTTTTTTTACGTTTGAGACATTTACTGTATGTATACAAACATATATATAATATTACTTTATACTAGCTTTAAAAATCTTTTAACCAAACTATATGTATAATATTTTATACCATTTTTTGTTAATTGTGATTTTGTCCTGGCAAAAAATAATCATACATCAATTAAAATTAGGTAAGTGAAGGGGTAGTAATAGGGGGCTTTGGCTTTGTCACTCGTCTGACTGCACCCGACACTGTTACCAGTAAGTTGTATAAAAATTTAAACTACTATTTTGGCAAAATTCAATTATACCCACAATAGCAGCAACGAGAATATTTAGTACAAGTCCATTAAAAACTTAAACATTTCCGCATTTGCCGACAGGTGCACGCATTTCCATGCAAATTGTATAACTTTCATACAAGAACCTTAAATAGAGGTGGCCTGTTTTTAAACTTTCAGCGTTTTAATTAAACCATTACTTACCTTTATGTGTTTAATATAAGGTTTGGTTAGAGATTCATGTTTTTTATACAGAAAGGAAATTGATGAAGATTACATATTTTAACCAACAGAACATGAAGGACTGTTTTAGTATCGGATTCCTTATTTGCTCATTCTTACCCACCGGTTGTGTACCAATCTGTCTCATCCATCTTTAACCACAGAGCTGACACTGCTCCTCCAATATATTACATAACTATGTACTATGAATGTGACGTTGCACTTATCAGGACTTAGAATAAGATTCATAGTTAAAAACGTTTTAAACACACAAGATATCGACCAGTCTGTGTATTAACGGTGAATGTTGGCGTAGCGTTAGACAGATGTCCTGGTGATGGCGGAGGAAAGGCGTTGGATGTAAAGCGCGGAGAATCGGTTGTACTGGAAATTTAGGGGAGATGCCTATGTCCAGCAGTAGACGTCAACAGGCTGAAAAGTTTTGCTCAAACTATTCAAAAACATGTAATTCACTATTGTCTAGCTCAATTTTATATAACTTAACATAATGTACGCAAATAGAAATAAAATTAGTAGCGATTAGTGAAACAAGGTCCACAGAAATGTATTTAACTGACACTTCTCATAAGTTTGAAGACGCTCCGAAGTTGGGGCTCGGCTGTTCTCAAGTGTAATTACTTGACCAGTACGGATTTGGAGCAAACTTAGCAAACTACCAATACTTGTTTGTTTTGTATGCACTGTTTAACTACCTTGGACTAGTGTAAAATTGGATTTGAAATGAAGACTGTCTCCGTATTTATTTATAGCTGATAGGATTGTTATTTATGGAAATAGCTAATTTAAACTGGCAAGTTTTATAATTACAATAGGACCATTATAATAGGTAGCGTTTTCAACTTCATCACATCCCTTCTTGATTGTGCAGTGTACAGTTTCATCTAAAATCGTTGTGATGCCATATATCTCCCTTAAATATCGCTTACAATCTTAAATGTCGTTTCATTAAATGTTTTTTTTTTATAAAATATAAAGCCGTTAAAATAATCACGTCTGTGTTAATTAAAACTAAGAAAATATATATGAATTATTTTAATTGTACCTACATGATGGTAATTATTAACAGATAGAGCGATGTTGTCCTAGCGGCTTCAGGTTCAAACGTGGCAGTTCAAATGGATGCAACAATTTACTTTCTGTCTATGTGCCCATTTAAAGGTGAAGGAACATCGTGAGGACTCCCGCATGGCTTAGACAATGATAATGAAACGTATTCAGAAATCAGAAGCCCGGAAATATAAAGTTTAAGCGCACCTTTTGAATATTATTATTGATTATAAATGTTTGACCATACAATTAACTAATTTTTATTCGTATTAACATATTTTATTCAGATATAAAAAATTATTGTTTATCTTTTCAAAAAAAGCAACATTACAATTCATCGGTCCAGGGGATACAATTTCATTTTTAGACCTAGAAGTAATCGTTATTCTCTGAATTTTATTCACTTCTCAACAGCTTGTTTTTTAACCACGAAAGATTGAATTAAAAAATAATTTTTGTAAATGAATAATGTATCACAATTAAATTGAGATTTAAAAATCGAATTCAATTACTCTGTCTGATTTCAAACGTTATTAAAACAAACACAAAAGTTATTGTGAACACTACTGCGGCGCTAGACAATAGTGACAATACCTTTACTCTAGTTTCCATTGTTTTGTATATCGAGAGCTTTTGTTTTTATAGCTTTGTATTTAAATTATCCGCTTATATGAAATACTCCGCTGAGTATGAAAAAGTTTTAGTTCTTCAAACGTGTTTGAAATTATAAACATTAGTTTATTCAACAGAATATCAAATTATTTGGCAATGCTTTAATAACCTTGTATCCAAATGTTTTTTTTTTGTTGAAAAAACATCGTAACCATGGTAACGAGACTTAAGTTTGTGTTCGTTTTATAATTAGAATTCTAACACATTAGTATGTACATGTGGTACTTGGATACAAGGTGAACATTGACTAATTCTTTCCTACAATGCCATGTGTTTGACAGATAGATTTTACATAGTATTGTCTTTTGTTAAAATAGCTTTTACACATTAAGAAAAACAATTTTTGAACGGATTAAAGCTATGTGGATATTTTAATTACACGCAAATCAGATGGCACACTAGGTCACACAATACACAGGAAGGCAACCCACACAGATAGGTACCTCAATGGTTAATCCCACCACCACCACCCTTCATAACTGCTTTCTGTCGGTAAATGTTTGTTCCAGAGAGCCCAACGTCTTTGTGATGCTGCCCACCTTGAGGAGGAACTACAGCATGTAAAACAGGTGCTACACCGAAACAAGCTGCGCATCCCCCGGCTGCATCACAGAAACAAAAACAAGACACAAACAGTTCCCCGTCAACCAGCCTACCTGCCATATGTGAGTTACAGATAGAATTAAAATTATCCGTTTTAGCCGGATCCTAAAACGAGCTTATATTAATACAATTTTCAAGCCGCACAAGAAGATTCAGCAATTCCTAAGATCAATTAAAAGTAACACCCAGTTGCAAGATGCAAGTATATACAAACTGGATTGCGACTGTGGCCTGTCTTACATAGAGCAAACTAAACGCAATATGTCCAGCAGACTCAAAGAGCACATTGCAGACATAAGACATAGACGACACACAAAATCAGCAGTCTGTGAACACACACTAGATAGGCCTAATCATTACATACGCTTTGACCAACCGAAAGTACTTGCGAAAGAAAAAAGATTCTTCCCAAGATTGGTACGCGAAGCCATTGAAATAAAAAAAACACCCCAATTTCAATTTTAAAATTTAGAATTATGTAAATAACTATAAGTTTTAATAATAATACATAGCTTTAATCCGTTCAAAAAGTGTTTTTCTTAATAGATTTTATATACTACAAAATTTTCTGAAGATATTATTTTTACCTATAATAGAGCATACAAATATTTTTAATAGGTCCTAAATCCAACCACAGAAAACGAATAGATCCAACATCCCAAGGAGTGTCAAAAACGATAGAAAGTTTAAATACCGTTTATTTGCCAAACAAGATAACACAGAAATATAATGTCATAATTAATTGATAACTCTAGTAAAAGGTTATATAAAGGCCTATTGGAGATAGTAGTGAGAATTATATATTGGCTCTTTATTAGAGACTCGTGAGGTCTAAGTATGTAGGCACTAATTAAAGATTTAAGTTGGCGTCTGGAATGCACCGGAGTTGGCGCATTCCTCTCTCAACGAATAGGTATCGCAATACAGTGGGGAAATACTGCCAGCATTAAAGGTACACTGCCGAAAACTATTAAATTGATTTTAGTGCTCTATTGATTTTTATTTATTATTATATAGATTAATATTGTAATTTACGTATTTTATTTCATTGACATATTTATAAGCTGAAGTTATTTCGTAGCCTAGATTACAATACTGAACTACCAATTTTTCTCTCACTTGATCCTGGAGATGCGTAGGTCCTAATAAAATAATACATATTGTGTTTCCAAAGAGAGTGCGTATTTAGTATAAGAGCCAAATTCTGTTATATAATTAATTATTCTTATATTATGATAAGTTTGATAAATCTTAATTTCAAAATAATCGATCTATGTTATTTATTGAGATGATACTATATTAAGCCTATAATATAGAATTCCAATAAGTAAGTGTAATTTATAGAAAAAATTAACAACTTTTTCGTCCATACCTGGGCATATGATAAGAAAATAAAGAAGCACGAATAATACTATTACATAAACTACTTTTAATGAGTATTTAGGAGTTTATAATCAGATATCTTTACTCGATAAAATATAGATTCAATAATTTGATTTTATTAAATTCGTGCTATATTTTAAAGTTAAAGAAGTTTGATTTGCTTGTGTTCCAAGGACCCAATGACGTCAAGACGGTGAAAATGCATAAGATAATTTTCAAAATTGAATTAAAATCAAATTTTTGTGTTTCTGCTCAGAAGTGTAAATATAATAAAGTAATTCTTATCTCTTAGTGTATACCTTAATAGATCGGAAACAAAGGGAATGTTTCGGGAGGACTGATTAAATTTCACCCAAGAGGTCTCTAATGGATCTAAATGGGTGCGTACATATAAAATTAATGTCACAAGCGTACCTTTACACGTGAAAGAATAATAATGAACATCAGACGTTGCTTTTAAAGTATCAAACTCCAAATAACTTAATTCATATAGGTAAACAAGTACACTTATGAACGTCAGGAAAGAAGTTAAATTAATTGTAAATGTACATTAACTACCAGTTCGCAAGTCATGGGCGTAGAGCGGGCAAGAAGAACTGGCAAGATACTTTCCGCCACTCTTTTAATCGCAACGTTTTGAGTCATACAATGGTTTGAACTGGAGCAAATCAATCCCAAGGATTAGGATCATTTGAATAATCAAGATTCAGTTCTTGAAAAAAGACACTGGTGCTAGAGGTCTAGGTCTCAGTTTCTGTATCTGTTTCCTGTTCATTTTATTTTTCTAACAGTCAAGTAGGTAATCAGAATTATGTGCCTTTCATATGACATCAACATCTTGGATAAAAGGAATGCCGATTGTCCCACCATGGATGAGAGCACGCTGAAAGCCACTAAACCGGCACTGCTCTCTGTTACACTATAAGTAAATATTGTACATTATTGCAGTATTCTTAATTGAATAATAATATATTTACTTTATATTCGTAGAATATGTATAGTTCTAAATACAAATACACCCTGTGCCACAACTGGGATTCATACGTTTAACCATGTATACATAATGCATATATATGTCGCAGATTCAACGCGATTAATATTTGCAAAATTGGTGTTACTACCGTCGTCCGACATTATAATACAGTCAGCGCGCACGTCCGGCGCAGGCGACGTTCAAAACTCAAGTGACTAAAGAATTCACTTACTGCCACGAAACAGTCGCGCCACTGACATTTGGTAGATCACACAGATTAGGTATTGTCAATTGTCAACGTTGACAGGTAGACTACCTTACCATACCACACCGCATTCTACGACTAACTTCAGATTGGCGGGAATTTTAAAATATTCATTCTCCGACACATACATATGTTATAGTACCTTAATTAATAAGGGAATAAGAATGTATTGTAAGTGGAAGACGAAACGATAGCGTATGTATATGATAAGTTATCCATTTAAAGTAAAAACTATTCCACAATAATACAATTATTTTTAAAGCTCATAAGAATATTTTAAAAGGTTTGTTAGACTTGAAGCTTAATATCCGTAGCAAAAAGAAAACGAAAAAAGAAATCTCATCCATGGTCCATTTCCGGTAAGGCAGGTATTCGGATTTTTGTACTTTCAATTCAACGCTTTGAACACTGAAACCGTGAAACAGTTGATTTATATTCAACAGAAATCTTTTTATTATTATCTACCGACCAGACCTACCTTATTGTCTATGGTTCTCCTTTGTTTTTATTATTTGAAACTGCTCTCATACTCTCTCGCATCTATTATTAATAAAAATTGTTATCGATTATTACACGTATTTTACATTTAATTAGATGCAGTTTACTACAATCCTATAATTTATCACAAGATTATGTATTTATCCCGTCCTAACATTGCCGTCCCTATGTTTGTTATCGAATTAATTTAGCCCATTTTGTTTATAATATTCTATTAATTTTGAAAGCTTTTGTAAGTTTGCTTCATGGTGTTATAAGAGAAATATAATTAAAAAGAGTTTCGTTTTCAGAAATCTGAAGAAAATCGAGTCCCTCTCAAGATTAGGTGTGTTTTTATCACTTTCCGAAGTTTGCCAAGCTGTCACTTTATAAAACTTTGAATATAACAGAGCTAAATTATATTACAAAAGTATTTTTCTTTGTGACGCCCAAGTTTTTCATTCAAAGTTATGAATATTGTTTAAGTTAAATGAGGCGCGAAGATACGGAATGGATTACGTCTTTGTGATCACTTTCGCGAATTGTAATTATAGATCGTGGAGCTTACGGAAATTGCGTTTAAAATCAGCATCTTACAAGCCACATTAAATGCCTGTCCAGTCTTAAGGCCCTATCCCAGCACGATAGATAGCTGGAGCACAGAGGCGCTCCGACCCGTAATAACAATTAGTTATGTAAAACATTAAACTAATGTGATTTTATCAATTTTTTTTTCTGAAATGATATAATTAGCTTGCGATAAAATATATCGTGTAAATTTCAAAATCGTGTTCTGTATACATTTTCGTCATAAAATGAATTCAAAGTGTCAAAAATTGTTAATTTTTGGATTTTTTTTTCTATCGAGCGAAATTATTTAAATCGTTTATCGATCTTTCAAAATGGATACATGAACTACTCCACTATAATTTTCCAATCGCCCTACTTTAACAAACGATGACAAAAAATGGAAAGAAACATTGTACTTTTATGCAGTTTGGCGACCGGATAGGTCTTTAACTTAATTACGTCAACAACTTAAAATAACAAATTACCTTTTTCTCTTTTATACCTATTATTTATTTACCTATCCTCGTGTGAGGATTATAAGCCAAAATCGACCACGCTACCCAACTACGGCATGCACACGCATTTGACTGGATCGATTTTGCTAATATATGCTGATGAAAAAAGAAGCGATCTTTTTCCTTTACTATAAGGACGAAAGTTAGCCTACCTAAAAATTCAATAACGCACAGTCGATTAACCACACATACATACATCTGTAGATGAAATTTAGTTAAATACACGTAGGTGCCGAATAAATCTATAGACCAACTATATCATCTACAGACGCAGTACTAACTGTAGTAATCTTACACTTGAGTTATGTATATCTTACACTTGAGTTATGTATACCTTGATAGCTACTGCGGATCGGCTTAGAAACTCATCAAACGTTACTAAGACGCTGGCATAACATTTTATCATTACTATAATTTGCATATTCATACGTGATGAACGTATGAATATAACGGTACAATTTATTCGTGGTATATGTAGCAATGATGTAAACTTAGGATTATTCCATACATATTTACACGTAATACATAAATAAATATTAATTTAATACATTGCTGAATACGTGAGATCCAGTGTCAAGACTATGAATATATGTTAGTCAAATTCTACCTGCCCCGTCGCGCCTCCTACGAGAAATGTGAAACCAAATGTGAAAAAAAACTTTACAGCTTTAAAAGAATATGAATTAAAAAACTTCTAATTAAAAATTATAATTATGAGATCAATTTAAGATAATTAATAAATAAAATTAGATAGAGATATTTATTTAATATATAAATACATATAATTTGATCCGGTAAAACTATATTTTGAGGTGTTATTTTTGCGACAAAATACTTGTCTAATCAAAATCAAATTTATACTATTTATATTATAATAACACTTGTAAATTAATATTAAAATCAACACTTTTTAAATGTGTCATAACATATTTTAAATCTAGTTTAACACGCTCTTAAACAACTACTTTTTAAACTCATTAAGTGCTAAGGACTAAGAGAAACGAACTAATTTTATTGCCCAACTATAGTCTCCCCTATATGAGCGAATTTAATGTATACATTTGATTATGAATAAAGGAAATCAGACAATACAATTAGAAATCAGTTCTTTGTAAATTTAAATAATTTAGTAGTAACATAAATTAATAGCATTTTAGGAGTGACAGATTGTAGTAAAGTAAGTAAAAGTATTTGTTATCTTGGAACCTAAAACCAAAGGCAATATTTTTTTATCTGTTACTTAAATAAACGACAAATGTAAACAGAAAAAGTCTTCTTTATTTTAAATGCACATATAAACTTGTATCTCGGCATAAAGTCAAAAATTATGCCATAATATTTTAAAAAATCTTGAATCACCTACTAACATAATTATAGAAATATATTGACCGTGAAAACGGAAATGGACACATATAAACCGTATAAATTATTACTATAATATTACCGATGATGTTAGATAAGCCATTGTCGAGTTGAAAACTGATAATTCAAAGCAACAATATTTATTGTAAACTACGATGTTTTTATGTCACTCATGTGTAACATTTAAAGTGACGCTAATTTTATAAATATTGTGACATTTTAAAAGTATTGACGTGACGTTACTTGTCTAAAATGGCTTTAAATATTACATCTTATTTATTATATATATATATTTATTATTATTTAAAGCGCGTGAGTAAACACGCCATGCTCGTAAGACAGAATGGTTATCCTGGTCCGCCTATATCCGGTAGCCAACCCCAATGTCATTATTATTAATAATATATATATATAGTCTGGCCATAAATACCGTTACATAAAAACTTTTTAATTATGTTGATTTCACATTTTTCGTTTTCATCATCAAATGAAAGTGATCGCCTTGCACAAAATGGAGCCGTCGGTCATATTCCAGACACAAAAGCTTGGTATCAGCCGTATGTTCGTTTTTTCTACTACAACATATACAATAACACTTAGTCTGTCGAAGAGCAGAAAATATCGGAGCGGCCGCGAGCTGTTAAAACTACTAAGGCTGTTAATGCTGTTAAAGCCAGAATTCGTCGAGAACCCCTTAGGAAGCCAAAACTCTTATCGTAGAAATGAAGATGCCCGCTGGGACTCTGTTGCGTAAAAAAAACAAGACCTGAAATACGGTGCTTATAGTCGGTATATAGGACATACCCTGAATCAATATTTACAATTAAATAGAGTGGAGAGTGAGCAAAATTATTAAAAGGAGAACACATTCAGATATTTTAATTTCATTTCAACAATAAACTACAATAACTTCAGGTAAAAAACATTTGAAGAAATTTTATTACTACTGGTGTGATCGGGTATATATTTAGCGATGTCGTAAGATTGTCCCTGTGTTTCTGCATACAACATATTGTTACGAGCTAGGGGATCGGATAGAAAATGTATCAAGATAAAAATATCTAACAACTGTCGAAACTATCGTATCGTAAGTTACCTAAATTATCATGATTTTAATAAATTGACGTCCGAATATTTCATCTAATCCTTTAATCCAATTTACATCGACTTACCAATATAACGTATTGGAAAATAAAATGAAATATCATTGAAATGTTTTAAACATATAAAATAGTATTATTCGTACTAAAATAAGCCTTATTATCCTTTATTAATAATCGTAAATAAAGAACCGAAAGTTATAAAATAAGATATTCGAAAAATATTAGGTATCTCGGATTACTTGCAAATTTCCCCAAAATGCTTTCCTCATTATACATTATACGATACGCGCATGATATTATACACAGTTTAAACGTAGCCTATTACTCGCGCTAGTCATCTTTACTAACAATGAATATCTGCTAATGTAAACACGGGGTCCATGAAATCTGGTCTGAGAAACACTGAGAAATTCGATCGACTCTAATATTTTTCTTTTATGCATACCAAATAATACTAAAATAAATGTACTTTATTTTACCTATTACTTTCGAGTTAACCACGAATCACAAGGAAGGAGCTTCTAAAATACAAAGCAATTTAGAAATGTATTAACGATTAAAAAGAAATACTCAACGTCATAAAATAAAATATAAATCAATGGCGATACAAGCTTTATAGGTTTGGGCCTCAGATTTCTGTATCTGTTTCATGATCATTTGTTGATCTAATAGGCAAGGTTTGGTGATCAGCCTTCTGTGCCTGACGCACGCCGTCGACTTTTTTCATCTAAGGTTACCTCACGATAATTTCCGTTACCGTTCGAGCGAATGTTAAATGCAAGAAATGAAAGAAAGTTCATTGGTGCACAGCCGGGGATTGAACCTAAGACCTTAGGGATGAGAGTCTTACGCTGAACCCACTGGGCCAACACTGCTCGATACACATCATCATACATAGGGCTAAATCTTAATTCTGATTCTTATAAGAACATACTATTTATTTTATAGCGCATCGTTGGGATAGTACTATGGTTTCCTAGTCCTTGTAGTACTAGCGTCTTGGTGTTTGACGCACTAACCCTTAAATCAAACACAATACTTGATTGGTAGCTCGTCACGCGTTTGAAATATCTCTCAATGTCTTAGCCTCTATTTTTCCAATCACGACATCACATAATTATTTGTTTATTTAAAACATGATTTTTTAATTAAATCTTCGAAAATAAATAATTCTTACAAGTTAGAAGCATAATATCAAAATATAGAAATTCTTTTTTATTTAAATGAAAAATTAAATATACACGACCTGAAGAATCGCATATAAATTACTGCTGATGCTTTTGAACAAAAAATATGTTTCATTTAACCAGCAAGTTAACTTATGTAACCGTGTAAACAGAGCACGGTAACGCTACGTACAATTTAATAATCCGAGGTGTCTGTGTTACATTGTACCTTTATTATACTCCGTTGTGACACCATTATGTGTAAGTGATGCGTTATATTTGACCCTATTTAGTTATAGTATTTGTTTACCTTCCGTTAAATAGATAACAAATAGATCCATGTTACAAATAGGTGGAATGAAATATGTGATTAGACGGATTCACACTTCTCTGTCACTGGTAATACAGAATCCAGAACCATTATTCTATAAATAATTATATTTCGATACTTCTACATGCAGTTAATGTACCCGTATAACCCAGAGTTGTTTTTTTTTTTGAGGAAGCAAAAGACCTGGTAATCTGCAACACTCGGTCGAAAGGATGACAACTAACTTGTGTTAGTATTAATAAATTCCATACATAAGCCAATTTCATCAGACATTGAATGTTAATTTTAATTTTTTCTCGAAATTCTTTACATCCGGTCGATTCTTTTTAATCAACGTTGTTTCATCTGTCACTCTTGTTTTGTTTTGTAATCTTTTCCTCTGAAAGTGTTCAAGAAAGCGTTTTATTTATAGCACTTTTAATCAGAGATCTTGATAAAAGTTTACGTGTCAGCAATTTATTAACTTAAATTTATTGGAATATCTAAAGCTTAGGTATTTTCGAATCATTCCAAATACCTTTTGATTGAAAATATTTTATAAACATAATAGGAAGATATTTCAGATATTATTCGGAATACTTTATTATTGCATATAAAGTAACACTCCAAAAAACAATTAAAAAATCCCAATTGTTTTCTTTCACTTCACTAAATATTAATATTAATTAATTAAATAATACTTTAACTAAGGAACGTAGTTTCTGAATGTCTGCTGTACTGTACTGATTCCAATCCCTACTGAATACATATCTGCAATAAAATTTAATTCGACTAGATTATTGCGTCCATTCTTTGCTTCTAAACAAGTGACTGCACAAAGCTCCACACAATTATAACCGGTTATAACTGGTTGTGACCGACTGCACAATGGGAATAGGACAGAAACTGTGAATGTACTTACTGATACAAGTTATAGGATTAGCGGTTAAATGAACAGTCTTTAGCTTTTAATTTAAATTGCAGAATAATGTAAAAATATGATATATAACTAGTTTGGCAATAAATACTGTTACATAAAAACTTTTCTTTTTTTTCCAACTTTTTAATTATTTTAAATTTGGAACGCCATTTTACATATTTTTTCGTGATCATTATCAAATTACAATATGGAATGGGGTGTTAATGAAAAGGATTGCAGTGATCGTCTGGAAACAACAAATTCAGTTACTACAAAAGTTTTTGATCATTAAAAAAAATTGTGTAAAAATTGCAAAGGTTAAAAGAATGTGAAATAATTCACAATTATTGTACTGAACTATTTACAAAAAAAATACTTCTATGTTTAAAATATGTAAATAATAATAATAATTTAGCCTCATTTATCCCTTGAAACAATTCTGTTTACAAAAGATACACACATACCTACTTTTATACAAAACTAGCTATATATTTTTAAGTGAGTAAAGGCTTCTAAGTTCCAACCGTCTCTACCTCTCTATCCAGAGCATTTTTCTGCCACCAACTTTTTTAACCTCGTCAGCCTACCGTGTATGCCTAAGGACTCACTATATTTGTATATTCTCAAGATTATGAGTAAAATCTTCTTCTGTAATGTGATGGCCGTCTCGTTTTCGTAAAAAATGTGAATTATGCAACATGCCTTTAGAATAACAATTGATAAAGGTACATACGATTTAAAATGCACAATTTCTTCTTGTGATATAGGATATCGCAGATTAGTATGTTGCTTTCTATTTACTGATGTGTTTCCATGACCGTCTGGAATTCAACTAATCGCTTAACTGTCCGTATTTCGATTATAAACCGCCAAGTTTGCGAGCGATAATCGCAATCGCGACGGCTGCGTAACCGCACAAAACTCCGGTCTCGTGAGTGTTGAATATAAAACTGCCACCGCAGCGGGGGCGGGTAAAACCGCTTCGTGAGTCCTTAGCGTAAGAAAACTGCCTTTGTTTTGTTTCTTGATGGGCCTTTCTACCTTGTTATCTTGTTTGTCCAACTGTCATTAAACGTAAAATAGCATTGAATGTATTAGGAGGCTTGTTGACAGTTGGGTTCAATGTTAATATTTAAAAACAAGAGAAAATTAGGTTCCACCCAATACTACATATGAGACGACTTCATCAGATCAGAGTAAATCTGTACTCGATAAACGAAAATAATTACAAATTGATGTTGACAACGAAAGAGAACAAGGGAGATTGACGATCCTTAAATATGACAAAACGTCATTTTTTTTCAAATATGTCAGTAATCGTACGTCTTGAGTTTTGTAAACTATAATAGACAGTATAATAAGCGGAAATGATATATTAAAATTGCTAAGTGACACTATTTTACATTCAAATAATTACAACGAAATAGCTATTTGCTTTTAAATAAAGCCATCAAATGGGTTTTATTTGGACCACGGAATAATTGCATAACATCTACGTTAATGGAACACACAAAATGGCCACGTATTCAGTTGGAAAATTGAAATTTTCACACCTTTTAACAGGAGAAGAAATAATAATAACTATAAACGGTGTTATGTTTGCATATAAGAATGATTTAAAATAAACTATGAATACTTTTTCACTATTAAAACTTTTTGATGTATGGAAATGTTCCTGTTTAAAGAGAAATCCAACGAAATTAACTGAAGGTTCTTCTGTTTTTTTTCGAAGACCTACTTGCCTTTGCATTAGCTCACTAGTTATAATAATCTAAAATCGTTATGTGTATTCCACTACGCTTGTGATATCAGATAATCAAAAACTTTACCTATTTATAGATATCGTTATATAGTGCAGTAGTTTATTACTAAACTTAGACTTCCAACTTAGATCTAAATTAACTTTTCAAAACAATATTAAGTTAAACGAGTTTCCGCTGTCACAGTTTAATCTGTAATGGTCTTAAGTGCTCTAAGCTTCGGTTGGATATTAGCGCTGTTGCACAGTTTCCGTTTAAAGTTTTTCTAATAAATTCAACCATGGAAAAGAGCATTTTTTTAATATTTACTGAAAAACTAATTAAACATTCAAGCCATTATTAAATTTTAATGCTAGTTAGGCGCCGTTACAATTATATCACTTCTTTGTCCACACGTATCTCTAGAAACTATTTTTATTTTAATTATTCTTTAACTGTTTGTCTCAAATAGATGGATTGATAATAACATTATAAAATTATTTAATTTTTTTATTGATTTATGAATTTGGAGGTGGCCTTCACTCCGTTTGAGGTCGAGTACTAGTGAAAACATAAATGTCTAATTAAAGTGTACTCGAACAAAGGCTATTTTTATTTTTCAATATGTTCAAGTAAAAGTAGCATCTGTTCTTACCCCCCATTCTATTCTAATATTATTATATAATTTATAATCAAAGTTAGGCATGCACGTGTGAAAGTACGTAGTATGTGTGCGTATGTAGTTAACATAAGAAATCAATTAAGTAGATGCGTTCTCTGTGTCTACTAAGTCAAGCTCTCTATACTGAGCGTTATTAAATCTCACGTTGGGGTTAAGTACTTCAAATTAATTGCTATTCAAAGGCGTGTTCTGAGTAAATTACAAAGTGAGATTAAGATTGAATTACATTGTATTAACTTTGATGTACGTAGATGTGCTTAACCGGGAGTTAGCGTTTGCATATGATTCGTCTTAAGGGAAGCATTAATAAACGTCAATGTATGTTTAAAGAGTAAGAGCAGTGTTATCAGTGGCATCAGCGTAATCCCTGAGGTCGTAGGTTCGATTACCGGCTGTATACCAATGGAATTTCTTACTATGTGCGCATTTAACATTGGCTCGAACGACGGAGGAAAACATCGTGAGGATACCGGCTTGCCATAGACCCAAAAAGTCAGCGTTTGTTCGGCACAGGACTTATAAACTACTTGCCGATTAGATTGACAAATGTTCATGAAACGGAGACAGAAACCTCAGGTCCAGACCTAAAAAGGTAGATTTATTTTTTCATGTTTTATATTCAAAGTTACGAAATAATTGTAATCTCGAGAATATTACAAAAAACCTATATTAAACAATGTAGCGAGCGAGACCTTGTGAAACAAATGCACGACGCGGTTGAAGCCCAGTAACGTACCAATCGATTGTTCTATAATCAATTACGAGAAAACCGCCATCTTATAACCAAATATTAACATGACGTAAACAGGATGATCAGACTTTAAGGAAAATATCAGGACAGACGCAGAAAATGTCGCTTATATAGGCATATCCATAAGTTCCAGTAGAAATATTAAGTAATCCAATGAAAATACGTGCTATAATTAGTATTATCTTTAAAACTAATTAGTAAACCAACGTCACCTCCTAAAAAAATATGCCCAAATATACCCAACATTCGTAATATCTGGAAAAGATTCCCGTTGCTGCTGATGCCGTTGGTGCTGCGATGTTTCAAATTATACAATTAAATTTTTTGTTGTGTTTATCTTCATAGGATTTGAAGATTACGTGTTAGGCTTAGATCAGGTATAAAGTTAGTCTTTTGAGAAATCACTTTAATAGTTTTAACGGTATTACGTGTCTGATGTGTGATATTTTAGTCGCATATTTATGAATTATAAGCATTACATCTTCTATAATCTACACCTAATATTTTATACTGATAACAAACTATAGTAAGATTTCTGACAGCTTAGAAAACCTTTGACTATAATATTGTATTATTAGCTATCGAAACTCGCCAACATGTCGGTCACATGTGGTGTTTTTAGTTTCATTAATCATATTTCTTAAGGACAAGTACGTGCCTTCTGTGCTGTTTCATTCATCATATGGTTTGTGTTTATTAAAAGAAAAATATCCATTCGTGTGGTGTGCCAGTTAATCTGAAATAATCTCTGTTACTCCGTATATAGAACCCAGAACCTCCAGATTACATGCGTAGTGCCAGTCCATCTGGAGATTTTGAAAAATGGCACCACTACAAAATTTATTTTAAAATGGGCTTTTTTTTTTTTTGAAAAGGGGCCGAACGGTTAGGAGGCTCACCTGATGTTTAAGTGACACCACCCATGGACGAGTCGCGAGTGCGTCGCTGGACATTTAAATAAGTTGTTCACGCTTTTCTTGACGAACCCTGAGACGAATTGGTTCAGATTATAAAACGTATTTACTATATATTGCATTTAAAAGGTTAAATAACCACGCGCATACTTTCAACAAAATTCCATTTGTGAAATATAAGGACATAACACGTTCTTTATAAGCTTTTATACACTGCCTACGATATCTGTATAACGATAGAAAAACATCTTAACATATTCCACCCCATATGTGTGACGCACTCTTCCCCTATATCCTAAAGATTGCCCCGTGACAAACATCTTTCCCCTCTTCAGACGCCAGAATATAAATCAAAAATGCTTTATCTGATCTATAAATGCCTTGCGGGTATATTACGGATATTTTTCATATAACGTAGGTGCAAAAGCTTATGATTTGTAAGTTTATAAGTGCACCCCATTTTCCGAGTAATTTCTATTTAAATAATATGTTAATCTTAAATGCGTAAAATATTACTCGTTTGTATGATAATTTCGAAAATGAAGCAATCCAATTATTTTTATTAATGAACCGATAAATTGTAATAACTTTAATACTTTGATTCAACAGTTAATGTTATGCATTACTATATTGATAAACATACATATAATAATACTTGCATAATGCTTGTATTTAAAAAAAATATATGCATAATACACAGTAGAAGTAGTGTCTAGAATTACTAAAACGAGAGTTTCGTTTTTGCTGATAGAGTGGAATGATTGTTAATGTAATTACAATAATAATAATAATTTTTTTTATAGAAAAGGGAGCAAACGGTCAGGAGGCTCACCTGATGTTAAGTGATACCGCCGCCCATGGACACTCTCAATGCCAGAGGGCTCGCGAGTGCGTTGCCGGCCTTTTAAGAATAAGTATGCTCTTTTTTTGAAGGACCCTAAATCGAATTGGTTCGGAAATACTTCAGTGGGCAGCTGGTTCCACATAGCGGCGGTGCAGGGCAAAAATTGCCTTGAAAAATACTCAATCGTGGAAGCGCGGACGTCGAGGTGATACGGGTGGAATTTTATATTCTGCTTCGACGTCCAATGATAAAACTCAGCTGCAGTTATTAATCCGAACAACTCAGCGGCGTAGAACGAAAGGGCAGTAAATGTAAACGTATTTAAGTTTACATATAGTTAGCGTCATGAGTAAATGATATTTGATTTCTTTATTATTCTCAAGTAGCAATAACGTCCTATTTTGATTAACATATTTTTCCATGAGCAATAGCTAATATAAACTCAAATAATGTTCTTCATTCTTAGCATACGTACTAAATTTATTCATTAGGCACTTAATTATATACCTACAACTTAAAATTATCTAGAAATTGCAGTTTCAAATTAGTAAAATTAAAAGCTTGCTAAGACCTTTAATTTTCAAACACTTTGACTAACTAGTCTGGTGGTCATAAATACTGTTACAGAAAAACTTTACTTTTTCAACTTTTCAATTATTTTGAATTTGGAACACGTATATAATTTTTAAAACTTCTTTCAATTTTGCGCCATTTCACATATTTTTTCGTGTTCAGTATTAAATTACTATGGAATATGCTAAAGAAAATATTGCAGTGATCGGCATACTTTAGACCCAAACAAGTTGACGGCATATATCATACACAGAAAGCTGATAACTACTATTACATATTAGAAAAAAGTAATGATCACGAAACAGATTTGAAATTTGAGACCTAAAAGGTTGTAGTGGCAATGGTTTTTTTCTAATGAATTATATACTAATCATTCCGGTTGGATTGTTTTATATTTCACTTACTTTCATTTTCAGGTTAGAAATAGGAATTGTATAAAAATGTTTCTGCGTTTGTCGCATACATATATGTATCGTTTTAGTTCGGATGTAGACACTGATAAAATTGTCAGTAGGTCTCAACAATAACTGTTATTTAATGTTGGTAGATATCATATATTATATAACCTCGTTATCTCTATAGATTTAAAATTATGAAATTACTTGGTAGTAGGTACTTTTAAAATTAAAGTTTTATAAAAAACATCGAAATTGATATGCAAATCCAATAATTGCCAATTACGACTGGTACTGAGAGTAAACTTGTGTATTTTATCGCTACAATAATTTTGTTGTACATTTTATAAATATATTTTATTTAAAATATGTATTTTGCGTGAATTCAACGGAAAAATACATTATTGAACCTACGTAGACCATCAACAATAATAAAGACGACGAAGTATAGAAAGAAAACCATTGTATTAAAAAACCTCTTCAAATGCACATATAAAATTGTAAAACTTTTATCATTGCTCCAAAATCCCATTAACGCATCATGACTATAAGGCTACTTTACGGAAATAATCTCACAATACACAAAATAACTTCAACAAATTCCATAGCTTATTTTTCAAATTGGACAAGGAGGTTAGAATCATAAAGAGTTACATTACAAATTTCCAAATAGACTTGTTACAAATAAGAACAGACAGACCGCAAAAAATCCAGAAAGAATTTCTTAACCGTTATTTCATGCACGGATATTATATTTCTACAAGTTTCTAATATAATAGTCCTCAGCGATGATGCTTCTTTAATACTAAGGGCGGTAAGGGCACTTGTTTTCCAGAGACTCTTCTAACTATTTAGCTTTAACGTGCTCAGTTGCGCAGATTTAATTTCGTTTATACGTTCTTTTCACTGTAATTAAATAATCAATGTCAGCAAATGACAAACGACATTGATGCGATGTTTTAGATCGTATTTCCTTTTCTACGCAAATAAATTAATAAAAAGATAATTATATTAAAATTTGTATAAAATTGTATATAAAATTTGTATCTCACCAGGTTTTTCTTAGATTGTTGTCACATTTATAATATCGACACGTATATCCAGTTACTTCTTTATTTATTGATTCAGGTAATAAATATTAAATAGTTTGAAAAGTTTGTTTGTTACTTATCACTTTTTTAAGTTTTTAATAGTATAGCAGTATCACTTTTTTCTTCATAAATATTTGTATTTTCCCGTTCATCAACAGCTTATTCATATATATTTCCAAGTCTACCCGTAAAATTTCCGAAGGGCACGTTACGATACAGAAACGTATTTCAATCAATCAAGCCGTTCTCAGATTCCATTGTCTATGGTAAAATGCATTATACACAAAAGTTAAAAATTATCATAGCTTTGCAAATTTTGATGCCTGGCTTTCTTACGTGATGTATGCGTTCGATATATTAAAAGTACCTACGTGATACTGGGCGGGAGTCACAATGTAAGTATAAAGATAATTTTATGAACGTGCATTTAGATCCCTTATGTTTGTGGTATCAAATTAATTTATAAAAATATAACATAAGTAACCTATTTACATAACGAATAAGTATACTGCGAGAAAATGCTGCCAGGATTAAAGATACACCACTACAGGGACAAAACTTTTAAAATTGATTATAATTTTCTATGTATCCATTTTAAATTATTGTTTTTATTACTATATAGGTTAAAAATATTGTAAACACAGCATATTTGTGAGTCAAAATAATTATATATTTGTTGTATATAAATCAATCATGAAATGATACCATATGTAATATGTCCAAATTATAATTTCTGCAGAAACGCAATAAAACTAATAGAATGTATAATGAATTGACATTCCTATATTAAAACATAAGTAATTTTGGCGCGAACAGATATGTGCCCCTCGTGTGTCATAACACGGAAAACATGAAGACGGCATGGTGGAAAAATAATATTTAGTTCCATTTTTCATATTGGGATGGGACGTGGTGTATACGAGTTAGAAATGCATCACTAGGGGATTTCACAAATGTGAAAAAACAAGGCTGCATACAAAATATCACACTTAAGAATACTTTCAACAGCTATATACTTTTTTTCTTACTTAATATTCTTGTTCATGTTTTCAATACTCCCAAACAAATTTGTGACTTGGGGACCGTTTTGATATTTATCATTAAAATCTGTGCAATTAAAAATCAATCAAATGATAAGCTGTTAAAATTTCAGATTTCTCTTTTTGTGAACAAAACATACATCAACATATATGATAAAAAAAATTGGCTGTCCGTTGGTTATAACTGAATTTCATTATTTGGTTAAAACATAATATTTATTTTTAATGTTTCGCATATATTTTTATAACATACATGTTATTTATTTCCAGCGCAATATCTGTATTCATATCTACATTAATGAAGCTTATCGCATTATTTTGATACACCAAGGTTTGTCTACGACTGGTACTTCATATAATAAAAAATCACCCTCAGAGTCTGGTTAGATCAACAGTTATACAATTTGCGCGCGCCTTACATCTCTCCCGTTAGTCTTAGCATGATCCTCGCGAGGAGCGCACGTCCCTATAACAATATATGTACGAGTATATCTACGTAATATAAATAACATAAACTGATTGTGAGTGAGTGCGATGTGCTATGAAGTGGGGTAACAATGATTGATGATGATGATTAGAATGACAACCAGCCAACGATTTTGAGGAGAGGAGCCAGGTATGTTTTGAAAAAGTTATATGAAAAATTAAAAAATACGAATCGTGTCATAAATATTTGACATAAATAAAAGCATTTCAAGTAAAAATAATATAGTATCTGTAATATAAATTATAAATAAATTGTTTCTGTATATCCTAAAAAATAACAATGCATTTTAACAGAAAATATTAAAAAGGTTTCTTCGATC
Source organism: Pieris brassicae (assembly GCF_905147105.1). Lineage (NCBI taxonomy): Eukaryota > Metazoa > Arthropoda > Insecta > Lepidoptera > Pieridae > Pieris > Pieris brassicae. The sequence continues at coordinate 7,207,042 of NC_059669.1, forward strand.
ACAAATAGTTGTCTGGTCATTTCTAAATATTGAATACTGCCTTTTTAAATTACTCAACCACTGCTGAAAATAAATTATTTAATAGATTTTATGAAATAAATTATATATTAACAAAATATATATTTAATCATAGGATTTATTAACAAGTTTACTGTTTTCATCTATATCGATAAAACCACTGATTGATAAAAAGTAAATAATTTCGTAACAAACGTTAACGCAGGATAAGACACATAATTGCTAAATCGATACGGAAGTAACGAAACTTCGTCTTCGTAATTCCTTCGACTTAATGTGAAATGAGCCACCTGGACATTATATACGATGTTAAAGGTCTGCAATGGCATTGTGGACTCGACACTTTTAAGAAATACTTTCAATAGGGCTCACATAGTTCAGCTATTAGTTCGAATATTATGCTAATGGCGACATCGCTTAAAAAAATAGTGATCCATTGATAATTTATTTGTTGTTGATTATAATGTAGTTATAAAATTACTGATGTATAGACTTGTATTTTCAAGTATTGGAATTTATAAAAATATTAATTATCTTATAAATTCCAGACGGTTATAGATAATTTAACCTTAAACTGTTTAAACTATGCTTCTCCTAAAGGTAATTATTATACATGTTGATTCTACTGTGTTTGAGATTCTATTTTAGTTAAATTTTCACATATTGTTATGCGAGAATTTGTAGAAACATTCTGTACAGCGTACACATATTTTTTTCACGAAGGAAGTACGTAGGTGTAATTGAGGGATTCATACATTTTTAACACAACATAAGTCATTTAAAACAACTGACCTTAAACTAAAGCAATTTACGATTTTTTTACAACGCGAATTATTGTTGTATCTAGGAAATTCTATAATCGTATGTATTTCATATTGTTATAATACAGAAAAAAGCAATTTTTTCTCAATAGAAACTTTTTGCTTAATAAGAACAATTACTTAGAGATTTTCAGTAGTCCCACATCTTGTTCTATTAGTAATATCTGTACAATTACACAATATATATTAGCCTAAAAAGGAATACACATTCAAACATATATTGTAAAGATTATCATTACACACACTCTTGGTTGGCTTCCATTATTCAATTTACTACTTTTATTATATCACCTAAAATTAAGCCATCGTAATTAATGTTTTAGGATTGTTTTACACCGGTCCGTCTTAAATGATTTTTTTTTTGTTCAAAACTAAAATTAGGTAAAAGTTTTTCTTTTAATTTATAATAACGTCTCCATATTCTGCTTAGTATTTGATTTCCAACACCGCTTTTAAAGGTAAAGAGATTGTTCGCTTACGATTTTCTTTAAATTTGTGATATTTGCAATCACAATTTATGGGATTGATAAAACTGAAAAAGGTTTCTAGAGTCTTATCTTGCAAGAGAATTTTCACGTATCCGAAAGTCGAGCTAAACGAGCATGCAGAGGACTGGAAATAGACTAACTATAATAAAGTATCAGATGAAAACTGGAAACTTTTGTTTTTGGTCAAAGCTCGATACGATGTCTAGATTGAGCATTCGGATAAACGAGCAAGGTCTGGATATCCATAGTTGCAGCACAACTTAAAACTATTTTCGTTTAGTTTTGTAATTTTAAATGTACCGAGCATTGGCAAGCTTATATCGATAAAAAGACATGGTTATATAATATTTAAGGACGTAGAAAAACTAATAGTTTAATGAACTATGGATCTAAGTTATAATAATTCAGCATTCAGAGATATTTATTTAGAATAATAAGAGGAATTAATTTATCAGATTTAACTGATACATAAATTATCTCTAGGATTACAATTATATTTAACTAGCTGTACCCTGCCACGCTTCGCTGTGGCACATCGTGACTGAATCGTTGAAAAATGAGAAAAAAATCAAATAACACATTTAATATAAGTTTAACTTGTGGATATATATTTTTATTTTTCCACTGTCTGCGTAGATATAAAGACTATCTGGTTTGGTCGGTTTGAGTCGGGAACACGCAACATACACTTGTTCATGTGAAAAGCAATCCGCATCTAAATCTAAACTACACAATTCTAAAGATTGACCTTGAGCTTTATTGATTGTGATCTTGATCCTTCTGTGTGGCGAGTACGACGGCCCAAATTTGATTTGGTGAAAGGCGCAGTTCGATCACGACACTATACACAAAAGTTCCTTGATTTAAGTGAATATTTAATTCAGATTGTATAGTAATCAGGATGAGTTTAATTTTTTTGTAAATAAACAATGTAATTAGGAACGAATATTGTTTCTCATCTCGCTTCCGGCAGAGTGCGCGGTCACTTGTACACAGCCGATCATTAAAAAAATTGTTTCTTCGCAGTCGCGAAAACTTGATTGATGCAAGAAACAATCCTTGACCGTACACAAAGCAACATAAATACATTTTAAATATTAAATATCAAATGTTATTAAAAGACATCACTCTCACTCATTTTGGTAACGGAAAAACTGTGTTTTTTAATTAATTCAAATGACGGGCGAGGTCGACTCGAATTAAACGCTTGTCACAGAATTTATACGCTAAATAAATACTACGTGAAAATTTCTATTTTCGTAGACCTTTTACTCACTACGCGTTTCGTAGCTGAGCGTAGCACCACTACCAAACTTATGAAACTCGCAGTAATTATTGAATACATATAAATGTTTAACACAAAGCTTATTTTCTCGTCTACGTGAAATCTATTTTCTCTACAATGTATCAAAAGGTTGTGGAGGACAAATATTACATTTGGTCCAATATAACAAATAACATCTTAATTAATTAAAGCTTGTGTCATTATACCATATGAGTAACTTAGATCAAGTAAAATAGTCAGTAAGGGACATCAAAGTACGGAATGCTGACCTTCATTAGACGCATCATATGACCCTCACCCGAAGTTTGAATATTTCAGGAATAAACAATAAAATACACACGCAATGGTATTAAACCTAAACTTGCCATATATACTGAAACAAAAAAAAATCTATTGCAAATAACATTTATTACTTTTACAGTATGTTTTGATATTTTGATTGACTGAACCATACAAAAGTTTGCTTTAGTCACTCCTTCATAGCTAACACCCCACCAAACCTTCACTGAACTCGCATAGTGCCCACGTTGCACTTTGTCGACTAATTGGGAAGTTTTCATACAACTTTGAGCATAAATACGGTTATTTTGTTTGTTAAAATGTTGGTCAATTGTAAACATTTTTTTAATCCGTAAACAAAAAAATTCTGTGTCCTCTCTTTGCGTACCGCTTCAGTAGTTGTTCCGATTCAACCATCCTATTATTTTTTTTAATTATCAGTTAAAAAAGGACCATCCAGTCATCTTTCAATATACGCTACATGGTTCTAGGTACTATTTCACCTCCCTAGATAAAATCTTTTGCTTTCGGACAGGATTTCTTCAATTCTTTCGCGTACTGCTGACCCTGCTTTACTACCCTTTTCGTACGAGCACTAAGTGGACGGCCAGATCTTTTTCTGTCACAAACAGAGGAGATCTCCTTGTACCTATAAATGGCCCGGTACACAAATATTTTACTAATACCAAGCGTATGGAGAGTTTAAAAAATGGTATTTGGCTCCATACCTAGTTTGTGTAATACAATCATAACGATTCGGTTCTCTTTATCACCCCACTCCTTAATATCGCAAAATATTGTGCAATGTATTGGCGCTTAAATGAGAAATTCAATGAACAATCATATAATAATGACATATTCGAAATTCAAATGTAATATTTTTGGTTTATTTTTAATTGTAACAGTATTTATGGCCAGACGCTTGTTGAAGCTTAGTGACGTATTTTTAGTCCAATAGCACGATAGTGTCTTACAGAGATGGCTTCATATTTCTCCATAAGTTTAATTAAAAACCGAGTTTGATGATTTAGCAGATGCGAGAAATTCCTGACCATGGCCTCCTTTCCCAAAAAAGTTCTAGTCGTTTTTCTCACCACGCCACCCTTAACGACATCATACGTTGCTCTCAATACAAGCGTTAAGCAATCTTAGGTGCAAATGGGCATCACTCAAGAGAAGCAGCCGAGCGGGATGTCTTTGAACCCTTGGACCAGACGGCCTCGGTATGGGATGCCAGTTGTATGGCTATAATCACACTGGCAAACAGTGCTGGACAATGAAAACAACTTATGATTTTCTCGCAACGAATAAGTATCGCTATACAGCGAGGAAATAATGCCAACATTCAGTACAGAGACATAACTTTCAACATTTATTTTAGGGTTCTTTTTATATATTTTTTAATTATTATGTATTAAAAGTATGTTAGGTGACTTTTAGGTATCTCATATAATCAGAATATTTTGAATAAATATATTTGATATAATTTATTTGGTTAATGGAATTTATAACATGTTAATTTTCTACCCTTTTCATTTTATTTCATTATAGTACCATTTTAGGGAATAACTTACCTGTTTTTTAAAATCTCAATATTTCGCATCGAAAAACTAAAAATATCTACAAAGAAACAGTGTAAATATCGGAATAGCTCGGAAAGTCACTATTTTTTTATCCACTATGCACGTTCACTGACTCACTCGATGTTAATATTTTTTTATTAAAAATGTTGTATTTGAAGCCCAGTTGTTTCAAAATCTATTTTCCAGTATGTAACATATTATAAAATTTGAATTATATATATATATATATATATATAATTCAAATTTAATAATTAAATAAATTAATATATATATATACTCAATACTCAATAATACTCAATATAAATATATATTTTGAGTTTAAGTCTACTCCAAAGAGAAAAAAATCGAAGTTGAAGACCATATTTCAGCCGTTTATTATTTTCCGCCTGCTCTGCGGTTTTTGCCAAAGCCCGTCCCATCCTCCAAGGGAGCAATGACAACCCATCTTGGCGCTTGCCATCGTCTCTTGCGATACCTGTTCGCTCCAAAATGGGTACTGGTACGTTGACGAAGGCACGAGAGCGGCATATGATGTCGTTGAGTTCGGCTTAGCGAGAAAAACGGCCTTCACTCTTCTGGAAATGGAAGCCATGGTGTCCAAGGATAGATAGGATTTCATAGCCACAGAAACACGTATGGGGAGTACACATGGGCACTCCTAAGCGAGGCTGTTGGCAATGCGAAGTGATTCAGGGTCCAAAAGGGTACCCGTGTTTGGCGAAGGATAAGCATTATGCAAATGATCGGCATCCCTAGACCCCACTGCCACCAACCTTGCGCTATCTGTTATTGAAGTTTGACCTAATCTCTCACTTTCTTCGGCAGCTCATGTCTGTGCGTCGTGGTTACCAAGAAAGCATCTGGGGTGGACTATCTGTTTCCACCGGTTGCTGTCCAGCGCCTTTCTTATGACAGTGACAGTTTTCAGCACGATGAGTCTTTCACTTAATCACGTTCTAGAATTCAGATTTGCAAAGAAGATCATCCCAGCTCCCTAGGAATTTTACGCTAGAGGGTTTAATATTTAAGGTTTTACGCTAATTATAATTTTTACTTAGGGTGCTTTTGTTTTCAATTGTGTTTTGTTAATAAAACTAAGTTACATTAAATTAAAGAAGCGAAAGTAAAAAAGCAAGCAAGACAATATAAATGTCTATTGTATTAATTTGATTCGTTTCTCACAAAAACGTCCGACAAAATAAATAGAAGAAATGATTTTCTTCACAATACTTATTACTTAAACCTCTTTGAAGGGATTTTCTAGGCCCAAAGGCTTAACAGACTCAACCGTCTTGCCAAGCGGCATCAAGTGTCCTTAAAACTTCCTTCTCGATTCTCTTAAAATTGTATATATTCCATCAATAATAGAACGTATATCTTGATAAAAAATTGTGCTGAACTTAAGAAGATTACAATTATTAATATAAATGTCTTAGTTTTAATATTTGGAAAAAGATTTCTTTTTTATTACTATACTATTTTTTACACTCCTGTCTATGATTTAGGTCTTAAGCTCTTCATTAGCTGACACGCTGAGCAGGACCGGTAAGTGTTTACTCCAAAAATAGACCACACGTAATCTACAAACTAGAATTTAATTTAAATGTTTACATCAACAACTTTTTTTTATTATAAATATGATAAAATGTCTTTTTTAAATAGGAACATAGACAATAGGTGTTTGGAAATAGGTGTGTAAATTTTTTTATTTATAATTAAGATAATTAATAACACAAAATATACGGGAAACATAATACCTTAGATAAATGGAGAAATAATTTTCGAGAAAACAAAAATTTTCTCAGTTCCCTATGACTTGATATTAATAATTTCAGTTAAAGCGAGTTTCCTTTTATACGGCAAAGCAAAGTAACACGGCTCTGTTTCACACCCTTCAATCTGTTATTATGTAGCAGATCAATATTACTATTGCATAGACTGCAAGTGAAACCTGTGTTTCATTTTCCTAATGGATTAAATAATTACTGTTAATGTTGCAACCGTGGATGGGTTTATATATTTTTTATCATTATAGAAAACTTGTCCCTGCTTGACAAAAACATAATCATTTACTCACGACGGCTTTAACATACGTCTTAATCTTTTATTGATTTAAAAGAAAACTTTACAGCGTAGTGGGCTTTTGAATCCCTGACCCTAAGAGAAACAGTATCACGCATAAGTTTCAGACGAATACTGCTCTTCACATCGATATATGATGACCTTATTTAAATCTTCAAAACTCTTAATTAACGAATCTAACAATGGCTGTAAGAGAAAAATAAATAGAGTTACGGTACAGTAGCCAGACTGACAATTATAATAGGCACTGAAATATTTAGTAGATAATGTTATATAAACATTGGATAGTTAAAATTATTACATATTTTTTATTATAAGCGGATCGCGCTCCGATAACAATTTAATCTGAGCTTGTGTTAGTAAGTCAAACAGATTATGTTTTTATTTTAAAACTCATTAACATGGACATGAAAGATCTAACCATTATCCATAAGCATATTAAATCATTATTATTATTATATATTATGCAATATCATAGCTACGTATTTCTTTTTATTGTAGGTGGGTTTCAATTTCCACAGGTATCGTATTTCCACAACTGAGGTTATTTAAGAACTTATTAAGAGGTTATTCAAGAAAACGTACCAATTCCTAAATGCTGGCAACGCACTCTGGCATCGCAAGATTCTTTCAAGGCAATGTTTATTTATATTGACTTGAAACTAGAACCAGAACAAACACGAATAAAATGTATTTCATTTCATTATTTATATATACGTAGATAGATAGCTATAGGTTTAAGAGTTATAACCGTGTGACTTGAGCGTGCGGCCCTAATCCCTGAGGTTTCGGTTCGAACACAGTTGCAAATCATGCCTTACATCCAAAGTTTCAGGCGCAGAATGCTAATCACACTTGCCTAGTAGAAAAAACAAATGATTATGAAACAAACACTGACGCCATGACCAAAGGCCACTGGCTTTATTCACACATGTAGTGTTAGCAGGAAAACACCTACTCATTCTATTATGTAGTTATATCACCAATGACACAACTACATTCGACTTTATTACTTACATCAAAAAGCTATAGAATCTGTTCGAATATTCTTTTATTATGATAATCCATGGATTTATAGTCGTAGACTTATTATTGATAAAGATGAAAGTCAAGTATAATTTTATAAAATATACCTTTATTTTTCAATACACTCAGAGAAATAGATGCTTCTAAATGTTGATGACACTATTTATAACAATAAAAATAACGATAAAGTTGCGCTCTCAGCCTACTTCTGACAATACCAGTTCTCATAACGTAAACGACGGATTAAATTTGTAAAAAGCACTCAACTTTATTGAATGCGTCAAGTTATTAAATCTGGTAAATTTAAGCGGCTTTTATGTACTTGCTTGTAGTTTGCAACTTTGCCTACATGAATATTCACAAACAAATGTACCTATAAACAGCACTACCAAACACGTTATGTTATGTTATGCAGTGAAAAACCTAAACTCATCTTTATTCCGAAACTTATCGTAATCTATTCTAGTATGCGACTCTCATCCCTGAGGTTGTAGGTTTGAAATCCTTGGCTATGCACAAATGGACTTTATTTCTATATGCGCATTTAATATTCAAAGTCAAAGTCAAAAATCATTTATTCATATAGGTAACATAATGAACGCTTATGAACGTCAAAAAAAGCAATATACATTAAATGCTTCTAATTTTACCTTTACTGCCAGTTCTCAAATCAAGGGAGTAGAATGGAAGAGAAGGGCTGGCAATAAACTCTTTTTAATCGCCAAGTTTTTTTTTGTTTACACAATGTTTGTAAGGAGCTGCAACCATTACACCAAGTTCCACATTACATCTTAAATAATAAATAATAATAACGAACGGTGAAGGATTACATTGTGAGGAAACCGGCTTACCTTAGACCCAAGAAGTGGACGGTGTGCGTCAGGAACAAAAGGTTAATCACCTACTTGCCTATTAGATTAATAAATGATCATGAAATAGATACAAAAATCTGAGGCCCAGACCTAAAAAAGGTTGTAGCGCCACTGATTTATTTATTTTATTCAGGGCATTTTACGTGACACATAATAAACAAATGTGGCAAACTTATTACTATGCGTATTACGATTTTTATAGTAATATAATAAAGCCTATTTTCATAATATTTTCAACAGAACAATATAAAAAAACATAGACTTATAAATAAGCATAACTTACTTCAAAGTTACGAAAGGTCTTTAATAAAAAGATCACAGATTCCGCTATGTTCACTCGTGTCAATGCATCTAAGTCTAATAGTCTACGGCCATTCTAAACAAAAGGCTCGCAAAGGTCACAACCACACCTGACTGACTTCAGTGACCTGACACTGGTATTTATACGTATCGCGTGCATCCTTGGACGGGCATGTGATCAATAAATGGCTATCTCAAGGCAATTAACGACGATTATTTCACCGTTCTTAAATACAATTGTGAAAAGTTAATCGGTCAAATTTTATTTGAGTGTTTATTTTTGTAACTCCCGATAAATTATTATTATTTACTTTAAATTTACTTTCGTGTTAATGAAATATATCATATGTTTGGAATTATTTCTAATGATTTGTTTTAATTTGAAACATGTATGAAATTTAGAAATAAAATTTGTTTAGAATTAGAATGTATTCAAATTTGAAATAATTTTGGAAAATCAATACGTCTCAGTTCAATTCTGAATTTTGCTTAGCAAAATTAATTACGACAGCTCATACTGCAAGTGTATCAAATGATAATAACACTGGACAGACAAAATAAAATTGCAAATAACGTCGCAGCGTGTCAGCACTTTTCCAAGAACCTCATAAAACCACAATAATATTTTATGATTTATTTGCAAAGTAAATCATAATAAAAATATTAGTTGCATTTATTTGTACAGAATGTGATAGTAAAATATTTATGGTCGCTTCATTATAATTAAAAGAGGAATCTCTTATTCCAACTATATAAATTTATGGCATAGTTTAAGAATTCATTCAATTATGTATATAACATATTTCTAAGCATTTTCCCAAATCAATCTTAGGCCTTAACTAGAACGATAACAACAAGTATATTCTTCTCTCAGGGTTACAGCTACAGCTTAACGTAAATTTTTATGCACGTTTAAGTATAGTTTCTCCGTCTGTGGACTGGACATGACTATGGTTCCAGCCATTATACGGGAGAAAATGCTTGCATTTAAGGATTATGCCCTGCCCATTAAAACCCTACCTCTCCAGCTCAACTCGTTCCACTTTGGCAAGAAAAGAAAACTGAAACCTACGCTTTGAGTCGTAATTATTCGCTGTTATTAGTGCATCATGGTAGTTATCTTTGAAATTAGTAAGTCTAGACAAGCTTGTGACTAAAGATATGTGTATTGTTCTTTATCTTTATGAAAAGCATTTAGAAAATTTACTAATAAACATGAATACAATAAGGAAAAGAAATTACTTAAGCGACAACAACACGTAATGAATTAATAACTGTATTTGACGCCGTCTGAATAACAACTTCAGTCTACTAAGAAATAAAAATACTTGTTATATTTCTGTTATATAAATGTGTCTAAATTATTAAAATTGAATGAATGAAAGTTTAGTTAACTAGAATACAGTTAATATGCAAAAATAACTTCCATAACGAAAACTAGTGGCGCTACAATCCTTGGCCTTAGTCTTAGATATTTTTTTAGTAATAAAGTTTTTAGGCAAGGCAAGGCCTTCAGTGCCTAACACTCGCCTTCGACTTTTTGGGTCAGCTGGTTTCCTCGGGAATGAAACGCCACATCATCACGCTGCGTGAAGTATATTTCCACATCATCTTTTTGTAATTACAGAATACTACTAAAAACTCTTAAAAACACCTACACTTGTAAAAAGCCATGTGTATCACTTGCAGTGCATGAACTTGGTCCGGATATTGAAAATCTTCAATAATCTTCATCTTAACCTAACGCCTAATACTCAGCTGGTTCCTCTTAAAACTTTCACTTGTCAAACTACTGTCAAAGTGTGCCGAACTCAATATAACCCGTTAACAATGTTTACACCTTAATAGGCTGGGAGGGTCAATATTTATCCCAACTTCGATATTAAGTTTCAAAGGGTTAGATTTGAAACTATGATTAAGTCGTACTTCGTGTTGCCAATTATATTGTTTTAGGAAGGACATCCCTGATTTTGTAGAATTAATGAAGAAATATACAGTGCACTTTCTACGTGAAATATTAATACATATTATTTATTTGTTTAGAAAAGCATCCTTACGTTTTGACAATTTTTCATAGCTTGTTGCAGTTTTGTACAAGAATTTAATCTTTTTCCGGTGCAAACAGACAGGAACAAACACATCATTTGTAAAATGTTCTGAACATAAATTCTTTTTGACTATATAAGTATTATAGTAATACTAAAAAACACAGTGATTTAGCAAATTCCACTTGTAATTGCTACGAATCAAATTTTCTTTATGGAAAATACATTTCTTTTATAAGAAGCAATCACGACTGTTTTCCCATCTAAAGTCTTCACAGACAAAACGGTCACCAACTTATAACTTTTGGATTCTATAAGTTTCTACCGTCGCACCCTATTAGATTATCTCTCGTCGAATTTGAACTAACAATTAGCAATTGATTCTCTCCATATGTGCAGTCTGCAACCTGCCTGGATTGCGTCACCTCACTGACAGAGACAAATGACACCCCTGTAATATGATACGCGACGTTTTATCTCTTTTTAACCTTACCTCACACTATAGGGCTGTCGACATAATATTTTGTGATGTTTGTTTGAAATTAACGAAAATGCTTTAGTACCTAGAGACACGTAATTCTACCAATGATTCAATTAAGAAATTAAAAAAACAATTCTAAGACTCCGAAAACTCGAGATAATTTTAGATCCTTCTCATAAACCCTTTTTGATGTGTTCACGTTCACGTGATTTCAACAAAACAAAATGAATTTAAACAACGTATAAAATGACAAACACATGTTTATAATAAAACCGATTGAATTTGAAAAGTCTATTACTTAACAAATAAATTTATTTTGGTTACGATTACGTATAAATTATTTGTCCAGAAACAATACCACAATTATCTAAATTATTGTATTCACGCCGTTTAAACCAATAAAAAAATCCTAATTTAAATTTAAACGTATATGAAATCTTCAATGTTTTTCATCGCTCATAATTTAATAATCTGATATAATTGTAAAATTGTAAATGGATGTCACAATTACCAAGTCTTGAAAATAAGCTATAACAGCTAATTCGAGTAATTAATAACACTCCAACCGAGACAAATGTAACGACATCTCTAATGTTCAAATCCATCAAGCTATTAAATTTGCATAGCGTAATTCAGACAAACATATTTTACTAGATTAGTTTTAGTTTAAATGTACGACTGCATATATGAGATTTAGAAATTATTTAATTATATAATTTTCGATTGCTGTGAGCAGTGTTGGTTTAGAACCCCGGCTTTGTTACTAATGGACTTCTTGTCAATGTGCACATTTAACATTCACTACGATGAAGGAAAACATGGTTAGGAAACCGGCATGTCTTTTAGCCAAATCGACGACGGCATGGCGTGGCGTCATAATTATAAAGAAATAGATACAGCAATCTGATGCCCAGACCTTAACAGGTAGCGCCACTTTTGTATGGGTTAGTTATCATAACACAGACTTCATTGAGATTTAAATCATTGTCGAATATATATTTCTACACTTCCTTATTACGTGAGCCTAGTAATTATTAAAGACTAGATAGTTAGTATTCTGGAAATATTTACTAAATGAACTTTTTTCTTATAGGTGACACTATAACTGAATCATTAAGACAAATTTCCACAATCTGTATTTGTACTTTAGCAGTTTGTCTAAACAAGTGATAATAGAAAACTAATATGTCAGGGGAAACTAATAAGATCTCAGACAAGTCTTTATTAACATATGACAGCCCTAGCCAGCTGCCGTTATCAAAGGTTATTCGCGGTCGACGTATTCCCATCTAAAAATATTTCGGCAATGAACCATATTCCAAGATCAGTTTATCCAGTAATTGGAGAGTTTTAGAAGGATATTTCTGACAATATTTTATTCTTCGTGACGTGTGCGAGTAATTGCTTTTGATATTGAAAAACAAGCGTTACAAGTTGGATTTCTTTTGTTCTCGTTAAATAATAAGGATACATACTATTACGTTAATCCATGAATAATGAAAATTAAAAAATATTAAGTTGACACTCTGGACATAATAATATCTCGATCGCGTACAGGAATTAAAGAATTTTTGCTATATTTTAAAAATTACTCTAATAAAAAAGTAAAACAAAATACTGTTTTGATTTATGCAATTTGAGGTGATTCAATTTACGTAACATAGGTTTAGAAGATATAAGAATGTGGTTACCAACTGGAAAATTAAATCAGAACCAAGTGTAATTCTGAATTGCGACCAATTTGTAACACAAAACAGTCCACATATAAATGATCTGTACTTTATTATTGTATCGTAGATTTTTTGTTATATTTAATTTACTCCTGATATAATTAATTTTGTTGCTTCTTTAATTTTTTTTAAATATTTGACGTAATGAATTATATTTAGTAAGTCATTTGGCGATCATATTTTTTTATCTAGACGTGAAGATTTCAATGCTAATTTATGAAATACTTTATTTATGAAGCGAGGAGACACTAATTTTAAGCTAAGCTAAAGCTTGGCTGGTACATAAAATTTTTGTTAAAATGAATTGAAATGCGATAGAATTCAACATATCCAGATAAAGAAAATTGTTTTAAATTACTATTAACATCACAGAAGCCTATCTAAGCGTGTGATTCTCAACCTAGAGTTTGTGAGTTCGGTCCCTGACTGTGCATTTATTTGATGAATGGTTTGTTTTAAATTTTGACGTACTTGTACATTAAAGGATCGGCAACATATATTATTAAATAATTATACTAAAATGTGAAAACCTGTAATAAGTAAATAATTTATTAATACACATAATATTAATAGTACAATACAGTGCAATAAGTAATACATGTGCAATAAAATGATACTTTTTTCCTCTGTCTTACAATAAAGTTCATAAAAGAGTGGGACTTTACATGAATTACAATCTAGCCTACACAATAATTACGGCTAAAAAGTAATATTATGTTGTATGTTGACTAAATTTTCTACAATACTAGTTAATAGTTGAAACTAAGGTAATGTTCATTAACAGTCTTAGTGTTCTTTAATGTTTTGACACAATGTTCATTTATCCGAGATACCGCACTTGCACATATATTCACTACACTAGATTTATTAACACAAAAGGTTTAGTTCTCTTTAGGCGTCTTGTTTCCATTTTATCAAGAAGTTAGATTGTGTGAAAATGAAATTTATAACGATATTTAATGAGCAATTATTATGTATTTATTTATAAACACTTCATTGCATACAGAAATATAATCAACTGACATAATTAAATGAGAAGGAGGAGGCAACTGGCGGCCTTATCGCTTTCAAGCGATCTCTTCCAGGCTTTAATATCCGCATACTGGAGTCATATTTAGCGAAAGTCTTAGGTGTATAATTTTCATGACAGAGGTTGTTACAGAAAATAACGTAAATAATAATGGTAATATTTAAAAAAAATAAATATATTATTTTATACAACATATTGAATAGATTAATAGCGAACCTTGAACTCGAAACTTGAACTAAATTTTCGTCTATAAATTATGAATAAGCGTCCCTGAAGTGGCGTTCAAGTACTTGATTAAAGATTCAGGTATTAATACACAATATTAAAATCTTAAGTACATTCAAGAATCACTTAAATCATAAATATTACAGATGAAAAAGGTCGAAAGTCAAATGCTTAAATTTTGCACTTGGGTTAGAGTGTTTTAATGATGAACAGTTGTCTTAGTAGTAAGAAACATGCTAATATCTAACTAAGCTAATAATATATTAACAAAACCTTACATAAAACTGAGCTTATAATTATTAGCAAATTAAAGTATCACTTGGATTATAAATATTAAATGATATTCCGTCGTTACTATGGTAGGTACAGAACTGATTCTTTCTGATCTATAGCTTCTACACTGATGACAATCTCTCTCTTTAATCGGCAGCTCATGTCTGAGCGTCGTGGTCAGCAACGAAGCATCTAGAGTGGTCTATCTGTTTCCACCGGTTTCTGTTCTGAATGTTGCATGGAAACTTTCTGGATAAATCTGCTAATATCAGTTTAGTTTTTGCTCTGTTTACTGTGAGGCCTATGTTTCTACTATCTCGAGTCTTTGGAACAGTTCTTCCATACCATTATTGGATGTTGCCAGAAGAATAGTGTCATCAGCATACCGTAAGTTTGCTATTCTCTTTCCGCCCACTGGAAAAGCCTTCTCCCAATTCCCATTCAATTTTTAGGTTCAATGTTTAAGAATGGAAAGCACACAATGCTGAACACCAGCTTACGTAATAAGTAACTATTGGTCAAAGAAAAACAAATGCCGGTGCGATCCTCTTATTGTAATACTATTAAAAATGAGATTACTATGGCTTTTGTTTTTTTTATTCTAAAGCCACTGCCAAGGTCTATGTAATCCATTGCATAAGCAATTCTTAAAGGAAAACCCTTCTGCCTAATTGCCCTCTTTTCTGTAAAAAAAAGTAATTTCATTCAACCTAGAACTGCGAACATAATGTTACAGTCCTATAAAATTTAAGTGACTACAGGTATAGAACTCTTATCTCAATACTATAGTACCTAATGGAACTACCGAGCACCATTTGTAAATAAAATGCTTAAAATTTCTAAGAATGGTATTGAGAAATACGACCTAAGTACGATAAATTCTAAACGGATGCGATAAACTTTTGTAAAGCTTTCATGTTATTAAGATATAACAAATACATTACTTGTGAATATTGAATATAAAAAGTGAAATCTTAAATGGTAATCGATTAGAAGGAGTGGCGTCGAGTTTCTTGCCAGTCCTTCTCGTCCGTTTTACTCCCTTGATTTGAGAACTGACAGTAAATGTAATATAGACATTTGATTTTTGTTAAAACGTTCATACGTGTAATCAGTAATTAATAATTGGTTTGATATTTCAACCATTAGGATGAATGTAAGTAATTAAAAAAAATCGTTGAGGGATGAATAATTTATCAAAACTATGTCAACTATCGTATAGTGTTAAATAAAGTAAAAAGACCACAATTTTTTATTCAACTGAAAATTAAAGATATTTTCCATTACAATCAAACCCTAAGTAACTAGCACACGCAAAGAGCAAAATTGCTATTTTGATTGGGATTTTTCCTCGAAAACATTCAAAAGGCAAAATTCGGTTCAGTAAGTTCGTTATGAACTCAATTGGAGCCGTATTCATAAACTGCATTCAAGATTTAACTAGTACTAATTTACAGTTCTGTGTTAATAGGAATAACACAGATAAAATGTAAAAAAAAATGTTTTAAAATGGTATCTCATGTTCTGTATTCCTTAAGAAGCCGCCTAGTACTAAGTATATTATTTTTACAGAAATACTTTGGCAACCCTCGTTTCAACTGTTTTGTAATAAAAACAATACAGTGACAATTATATATGGACGGCCCTTTTCTGTATCTGTTCGATGAACTACTTTCCTTAATAGGCAAGTCGTCCATCAACGCAGTCTAGTTTAAACACAAGTAGTAAACTTTTGGTTTGTTGTTTCTTTCTATCTTTGATCAATGACTCATGTGTGAATAGTCGGACATTGAATAACGTCTGAAGCGTATCATCTGCGCCTGAGCAAGGACGACTCACATAAAATATCAATTTTGCAGTCGTGGTCTATACTGACCCCGGGATTCCCAATCCTCGCATACGCTTAACGCTACCACTATATGGTTATTATACGCATGCGTTAGTAATCGAATTAGAAATAGAGCCAGTAATTAAAAACCTAGAAAAATTGCATTTCAAATTAAATAGGAATTTATGTAGAATTGTTTCCGCCATATTTTAAAACAAAAGCCGTATAAATAATGCGCCGTTTTGCTTTAAAACACTCCCTTTGATCTTGATGAAGTTTCTTTATTGTACTGCACTTAAAAGAAAAGTATTTTAAGTCACTCGCCGGCTTTTCATATTTTATTTTAATATTGTGACAATATTTATTCAGGTATCACTGGGAGTCTGGTTATTTTTGCGATAATAATGACGCGAGAATGAGTATTCAAAACTATAGCTTCAGTAAAAAAATATTATTCGTTTTCACAATATCTATACTAAGAATAAGAGGAAATATTTGTTTGTTTGTTTGCATTCAATAGACTCTAAAAGTACAGGACTGATTTGAAAAGCTTTTGCACTATTAGAGCCCCACGCTTTCCCTAATGAACATAGGCTATATACTATTTCCAAAAAGTTATGGCTCTGTATAAAATTATGATAGTGTGAAAAAGCTTCATAAATCGCGTACGCTGCACTATTGACAATAGACAAAGTGATGAAATTCAGTTTATATAAGACATCAATATCTACTAAATAGTAGGTATCTACTATACACATTATATGCAATTAAAAAAAAACGGTTGTCTGTAAGGTCGGTTTACTGACGATAGTAGAACGTGACAACGTCATAAGAAAATACTGATGGAATGGTTGCTTTTTCAAAAGATAGATATTTTTTATGAATATATAGAAGTAGGTAAATGAAAACAACAATTGAATTGATCAAGTTCCATTTATTTGTATGCATAAATACAATTATGTCACTTTTTTTCATCGCTCCCTCAAGTAGGAGAGAGACAGATGTCGAACGCTGCCGAACGCGGAGGCCGATGTGCCTCTTTGTCGCTCGTTCCGCGCTCTCGCTTGCACTTCAAGCCTTAAATAGCGTTCCATTCTCCTGAGAGCGAGGTAACGCCGCATGAGTCATGTTTTTTCGAGCGTGCAGCCGGCTACATCGAATTATAAGACGTTGTCACGTCAAAAACATTATTTTTATATTTAAAGCATATTTACCGACAAAAGCTGCGGAATCGCAGTGCACAGTATATAATAATCATTTATAAATGCTTTCTAAAAATTGTTGTTCGATGGTCTTGCCTTAGAAAAAACTGTAAATGAAACACTGAATCTGCCCCTTTTGAGCGACTTCATTCAGAAAAACCATCTGATCTTTTGTATGAAGGTCATGTCATTTTCAATTTTCCGCTCAAAATACTGCCATATAAAACCGAACACATATGTACCCGTGACATACAAACCGCACATTCTATTTCACTCTTCGATGACACTCAAATGGATTAGCGAAAAGAATCCAATTTTCGTTCGGTGCATTTTTTATTTCCATCTAAAATGGAGGTCCAAACGATTCTCCGAGGGCATTAAAAGCAAATGATAAAACTCGATACATGTTTAACATGTATGGGATTTAATTTCAATATGTTCACGTTGACGTACCTAAATCCAAAAGTAGGTATTAGACAAACATTTGTGACCTAAAATTATCAACAGAATAATATCAATGTTAAAGTATGATTTTATAATTATATAATAATGCCTTTGGTTGCTTAAGTATATTTAAATAAATTATTGGCGGACATAAAACTGTTACTCCGTTAATGATATTAAAATTGTTTAATTATTTAGTGAACTGTGACGAATGTATCTAAATAATATGTATGTTGAAAGTTAATCAAAATTATGAAAACACTGTTTTTAGTCAGTCCTTAGTCAAATCTTACATTCCTGTTCTTCTTTGTTGGGTTCAATGTCTTTTTGTAGTAGCTTCATACCTACGTTTATATTATTAGTATTTGTATATTATATTAATAAATAAATATGAACAATTATTTGATTACCTTTTAGTACCGTCGAAGTTTTATGATTAGTTCGAAAATGTTAAGACGGTACCCATATTTAATACTTTTTTATGATTATGGTGTATTTAACAAATTACTATTTATTATTATTATTATTATTTATTACTTTACAGCAAGTATATTTGGTTTAATTAATAAAAATCGGAATAAGCTTTAAACAAAACGTACCCTACGTATCACGTTAATTAAAAGTCAAATGGAAAACTTTTATGCTCTTGTAACGGGAAATTGAATAATTCAAAAAGATATCTGTAATTGCCCTTTCGAAATTGCTTGTTATTTGTTACTTTGACTATTTAAATACATCTTAATATTGCAAAAGCCGACACATTTATGTATCAGGTATGATGTACTTATTAATTTCAGTTTAAGCACGTCATCAGTTTTCCAACCAAGAACATTCGTTTTGATGGGAATCGATCGCCGGATTATATCTACTTTAGCTAGCAGAATATTTTCTTCCAAGTCTTACTCTCGTAAATAAAAACTTCTTTTTACATTTGAAGATAAGGTTTATTTACGAATTTAAATAACAACTTTATTTTTTTAATTCAGGTCAAATATACCTAGTCTAGCCATTAGTTACAAAATTAAAATGCATTTTTTTATTTATTAATTTATATATTTTTAATTATTAATAAATTCTCTCTCTCTGCATATTGATTAAAGTCTAAAAAAAGAAAAGTTTTATGTCTTTATGGGCAGATGGTGGTTATAATACTACTCAAATATTTAATATTGTTGGACATTATATAATACTATAACTCTATTCAAAGCATTCTTATCCGTAGTTTAATGATAAGATATTTAATTTTGTAGCCTTCAAATAATAAACAGAGGTTTACGGTTTTAACTTACCCAGATAGGCAGACCCTTTTATTAAATTGTACCTTTGTAAATAAAATCACGAAAGTATATTTGGACTGTGATATAAGATATTTAGATAAAACACTCCCTGACCTTTACCTGATGAGCCATTGTGTTAGTTTTCTAGAGAGTTATTTTTGGATACCTTGTGAATTGTAGAATGAATGATTGAAGAAAGTTGAAAACAGCTCGGGCCTTTAGAGAAAGTAATTATATTTTACTAATTCATCAGAATTTTTAATTCTTTCCCAATTTTCCCCTTTTGCAATTAAATTTTTTATTTATTATCTCCAGATCACGGCCATTAAAAATTTCTACATATTACTTTAATAGGAAGTAAATTCGTACACTAATTCCATTGGGTTACTTAATTTGTATTGTAGATTTTTTTTACATGTATTAATTACTAAGCTTTAACATGAATAAACATTACGTAATGAAACTTAGTCCAGTTAAAATTAACTGCAAAATCTTTTACGAGATTCTCGGCTCTGCCAACTTATAAGCTGTACTTATTTCATTTAGTTTCTCAGATGTATTTTCTTGTGCCAGAATGAGGCTTATCAGAAATATTACAAAGACTATTTTACACCATAGAATCACTGTAGAAAGTTTTATTCACAATGATAAATTTTAGCTTTTAAAATCAACCTTGTCAAATGTCCGACACATTTATTAGTCTTATAACTTCCATTCTGTGTTTATTAGTCTGATAACTTTTCTAAAGTGACCAGCCTACCGCGACCGGCATTACTTGAAAATGTATATTTAAAGATACCAGAGCCGATACTTTGTAATCTTAGTGTAATTACTTATTTCGACATTAGCGATAATGTTTGTTCGTTCAGCCTCAATATTTGGTTGTTTGTCAGAAATCCAAAGCAATATCAATACTGCGCAATAACAAGGCCCAACATTTACGGATATTGAGAGAACTACCTCGAAATCGTTTACAAATATGTCGTAATTGCTATCACTATCGTGACAGTGCAGGTACTCTGTACACACGTACGTAACCAGGCAAACTCCCAGGAGGCTAAGAGAACATTCATTAGCGGCAGAAAGCGACATGTAAATCAACTTTCATGTTGGCATTTTAACTATAATATTTCAGCGATCTGTATTTTAATAACTCCATCAGAAGTAACGTTGGTGTTTCTGCTTTGTTTAGTTTAAAGTACTGACAAATACACTGTTTTATCAACTAAAATAATATTGTCTCCCTTACGTAATTAATACTTGAATTATTCAGACTGTTACAGTATAATAGCTTGGTAATTACTACTTGGTTACAAGTTAGAACATTATCTGTGGCATGATTATATAGCGATAATGGCTAACGACATGCTTTGTCACTCGCGAACTCTTGAAAAAGCCTTTACGGATTTATATGGCTCCTTCTTGCTTATACTCGAAAGCTGTCACTTTATAAAACTTTTTTTACTCATAGACGGTTAAGGCGTAGCTCTATTTATATATAAAAATGAATCCCTATTTCCCTTGGTCACGGCATCACGTGTGAATAGCTGGACCGACTTCGCTAATTACTTTTTTGTTAATGTTAGGAGAAGGTTCTCATGAAAGAAAAAAGGAAGAAAATTCCGCGGAAAATTAGAAAATTTCAGAATTCAATTCAAACTCCTTTCATGTAACCTCATGGCGTTTGACATGCATTTCGCATAAAATAAATGCTTCGATAGGAGTTATTATATTGGTAAAATACATATAAAATAATAACAGTCGCCAATTGTTTGTGGCATTAATCTTGAAAATACATGTTTTACACATGGCCAGTTATATGCTGCTTGTTCTCGTGTCGGAATACCCACAAAACTATACATATAAGCGCCAGAAAAGCAAACAAATAATGTTGTTTATCATAATGCATTATAATAATAAACACTTTGTTTCTGAAATATTTTTTATTTATTATTCCAATTCGAGTCCACTAATTGTAAATAGTTATAAGCTGACTTAATAGTGTAAGGTTTACATTATTAACATTTATACCATAGAGTATATATATATCGCGAACTCGCAACATTGAAACAGATACAACAGTTAACTGACTAGATGTGTTTAATATCAATGCATTGCTAAATCAATATACTAGAAGCCGAAGTAAATGGGTGATCTTACGATTAAAAGCAGTTTCTAAAAAACAACGCCGGAATGTTTTACACATTTAAAAATGATACTTAAAACATACTTAATATATATGCAAAAGAAAACCCAAAGATTACCAAATAGGTATTTTACTTTTACAATCCTTTATAATTATCTGTGCAAACCGTTTTAAAGCAATGTAAACTGCAGTTAACCAAATACAGAGACTAATTTATAGTTAAAAAATCTATATTAATTTCACTCTTCTACTAATATAAGAGCTTGCAAAGATACATAAAATCGTACACGTACAACACATTAAAAAGTTTGGTGTAATGGTATTCACAAAACCGCCATGTGTCAATTAAACGATATTGTCAATTTAACGAAAAATGGACGATTTGTAAAAACTTTATCAGAATTAAGTTTGCTTTATCTTAACGATAATTTCTATTAAGCCCTTTAAAAGTAAAATTCATTTAACAACAAATAATAATTTAGATAAAAGATCCTATAAAAATGGTAACTATAAAAATAATAAATAATTTTTATTTAGATTAATTAAAGTTAAACCGCATAATTAGCCATATAAAAAATACTTGCAAATATCATATTAATGAGAACAGTTAAGTTATTAATAATTGTTTTAAAAACTTATGGTCCTATTTTGGAGCCTAAAGGCATCTTTCTTTTTTAAATTTGTTCACCTTCCCCTTGAAAGCATTAAACGGCAGTGATCCATAACTTCTGGAAAGTGATTAAATAGTTTGATACCCATGGCGTAACAGTTTTTATATACATCGTGGTGCACAGCCGTGTTGGATCCCTTGGAAACAGACAATTTTCTTTTACATTTAAATAATCAAACTATGTAAGGAATCATCTAATTTAAGATTTCGTATCGGCCTACTGGCAAATTATGGGAATACTAATTTGGACAACATATGTACAATATTATTTTGGGGGGTGATTCAAAATTTCCAAATAAGGTAATATGCATACGGGAAAAGTTCCTTTAGTGGCCATCAAAACAACAAACATTAGATTCCCCAAACGTAGAGAAAATTTATGTAAAAAGTTTTAGAGACCTTAATTAAATTTTCACTGAAACTAGAGCACTGAGATTTGTGAAGTCAGTAAAGGATAGTTCGGGTTAGCTAGACGATTTGGGTCTGCTTATGTGTGTATTAAGTAGGTTTAATTGATTTGTCAAAGTTTCGGCCGAATGTTTTCCTGACATCCGTTATGAACAATTACGAGCATATTGAGAATCTTTACACGTTTTAAACAAAGTCAATCCCGTAATATTCATCAGGTCACGGGGCATATTTGCAACGGTTCTGTGATAATTGAAGTGTTCGAAATACATAATTTCAATTTAATAATTTTTGATGTGGGTGATCCCAAATATTTTTTCACGGCCGATCGTCACATTTGTTGAGATAGTTGAGTCATTGTTGAGATTTACTTGGGTTACGTTAGACACATTTTTATTTTGATATATACTTTTTGTTAATTATAATTGGTGATAGTTACGTACACTATTTTGAATTTTGTAGTGAGCGTTGAGTGCGTTTTTTAGAACTATCGTGAGGCAAGGTATTAACATGAGTCTAACCTCTCTTTGTTCCCAAACTAATAGAATTTCTCCAAATCCTTACGGCTGATAATATTGTGTGCCTTTCTTCCTGGTAAGAATATATTGTAACGAGGTATGTACTCAGGACTTATTATTCTAGTATAAGATTGTGTATCGACGGCCACCGAACCGTTCTTTGTCTTTGAAACTTCTTTATCGGCGTTGGAAAAAATCTTGTTCTTGTCCGTACATATAATAATGACAACAATGATAGTAATAATTATATTAAAATTAATGAATCAAAATAAATGTTATAATCTTAGTAGTATTAAGGTAAAATTAAATAATTGTATTATTTGTATACATGTCTATGATAGTAAAAGCCTTTTATCGAACTTTATCTAATTTAACTTCATTTAACCAATTTCTGTAAAGTTGCATATAGTAGATCATTTTTGAAAAAATAAGGTCATAAACACCCACACCTTTTTTGTTTGTTTTTCTTACAAGGAAGTGATTCTATAAGAAGCCTTTACGCTGACCCACCTGCTCGACGTAACGTCTTGTTATAATAATGGTTATAACAATTTTAATTAATCTCAAGTTGGTTTAAACGAAGTATAGTATTTGCTTTCATATATTTGAAAAATCACTTTTTATAAAACACTACGAAAACCAAACTTCTCAAGATTCCCCCATGATTTGTTCAATTTGCGCACAATTATTGTGAGTGCTCTCAAACTGACAGATAAACGAATAAACCTATTCGCGTGCCTCTAGGGATTTCGGGATTCCAATGTTACCAGACAATTATATTAAGTGCCTTTCGGTAAACAATACATAATGTATTTTTTATTAGCCGATTCAATCGCGCGTGTTTTAGTTGATATATAATGTTCGCTGCCAGTTTATGGTATCTTTTTTTTTAAAGAATAACACCAGGCATTAGACCTTACTCCCGAATATATAAGAAGATTCAGTTTTAAATTGGAAAAAAAGGAAAAAAAATTGTTGTTTTATGCAACTCTATAATTTTTCTTTAGCAAAAACGTAATATTAAAATTTCTCTAACTCAATCATAGAAAATAATTAGCCCTTAAAAAACCCTTTCATATATAAATTATATATATTTTATAATTATGTATAAATTATTTGCTTTTACATGGTAATCATTTGATATGTACATAATATATACAGAATTGAATAAAAGTAAAGCACGTTTTTTAGTTTCAGATTTATCGTTACTAATGTACATCTAGCTAAGAATTAGTCAAATGAATTAATCAATAAAACCATATTTACCATTCATCAAATATTAAATTTCATTAACCTGAATTATGAACCTTTGATAATAATTTAATACTTACTTTACTAATTTAAATTAGTATCAAATGTTGCTTTTACGCGGCGTTACGTTGCTTTTACGCGGTAAATAATACTGTAAATAGATAAAACGTGACAAGCAAATTTTACCTGTATCCTATATAATGTAAGGATAACATTGTTTGCATGGTGCGTTCCTCATCTGTGTATAGGGAATAATATAAAATGCTGGATGTGGTAAGTGATGGATCGGATATTTTTGGCGCGAAACTGAAATAAATGACGTAACTCAGGTAATGACAGATAATATTATTATTTGTTCGGCATATTGCCAAATATGTAACAATCTATTTTTTATCTACCTACCATCTCCGGTTCGTGTGTCAAAGACAAATCGACAATTGTCATCCTTCTTTGATTGACAACGAGCATACAACCTAGAGATCCTAGTTTCGATTCATGGCTAAATATTTTCTTTAATATTAATTCGTACATGAGAGACATTTATTGTTATCGGAAATCAGTAGAACACAGAAATTTCTGTGTTATCTATACTGATCTGTGAAAAAATATATCAATAAAGTGATGATGTGTTTACGATTATTAATTTAATTTGTTTCTCTTGTTAGATTGGTTCTGTTCTCCAATTTGGCGTTAAGTTGTATCATTTGTTTCCAATACTTCAGTTATATCACATCTTAAAACAGCAAGTTTAAGTCCACAATATTAAAATGTATATGAATCGTTATCTTAAGACCCATTAATTAATAGGATATACAAGAAAAGTATTCATGTCTTTAGACTAGCAATTTGCAAATGAGTGTAAAAAAGAACTTGACTAACTATTGTAGACAATGATAATACGAATTGTAAGAAAGATAAAGTGCGGTCGCGGCGTGACCCAGAAAATGCATTTTTTGCATTTCTCTGCCTGCCTTTTATTGCGCTCATTAAACAGATTTATATTCTTGCCGTTCCTCGCTAACTGTTGACTTACGCTACATGCTGAATAAAGAATGGATAATGGTGTCTTTGCTCTACGAAAATACTACAAACTTCTTCTTAGAAATAAACATCTTATTCTGACGTAATAAAAACGAGTGCACACGACGAGAAGATACACTTGTAAATATTACTGCTTCATATACAGTTAAAATATGTACTCGCCAATATATCGACTTTGGGTTACACAAGGTTTATGTTAGACTCAAACAATAACAGTCTTCTTATAAAACTGGAATAGAACAGTACTGTGTTAGTTACCATGGTTACCATTACTAATATTTATTGTATCTCACAGTAAAAAATATGATTATGATCACTTGTTTATTTTGACAGTTTTTTATATAATGATAACATCACTCAATTCCAGGACTTAAAGAATTCCTTAATCACCAGGAGAAGAAAGAAAGGATAGGAGAAAAGGTTAGAAGACGTAGGAGTATAAAGGCTATATTATTATTATTTAATGATATTATGAGATAAGGAATTAATACTACCATTAATTATAGAACCTTAATTACAACCATGTTTTAAATATACACATTTCTTATTGACAAATTGTTTTCTATGTGATCAAACGAGATAAAGTTATTACCTATTTTAAAAATGGCGTATAACTTCTTGTTGATAAAAGCACTTACTTAAAATTTATTACAAAAAATAGCGTCTAAGGCAACCGAAACAAAGAGATATGAGAGTTAAGATTCCAACAAATGAAGACAATACTCCATTACCGAGAAAATCCAATAAATAATTACCTATTGTAAGACATATGAATTCCATTCCAGCTCATTCCATGGTGCATTTACGCGAGTAAACGTGGCTAAATTAATAGCTAGCCATTATTCCTCGGTTCAGCTCAATAGAACAGTGACGTAACTTATTACATGCTCTATCGATGCCGGTGCGAATCTATCGACCAATTTGTGCACATCACTAATGTAATTCACGAAATTATACCTATTTCTTTTGTGACGATTAGACCATTTGTTTAAGGCGTAGTTTATTGGTGCAAAGTAACGTAACACTAAGTTACAAGTTGAATGTCTGTTTAGATATTCGCTTTTTCTAGTCTTAAATTTATGATCGATACACATGCATATATGTCGGATATAATGTAATAAAGAAACACGATGTCATTTATTTTATTAGAATCGCACGCACGCAGTATTATATACTTCTTACAGGTTAAGAATTGTTAATGTCAATTGGACCGATCGCTGAGTTTTAATTGCTCTGTGACCGGCGCTTATGGCGAAGGTGCAAAATGACATTTTTTTAAGAATTAACGTGTGTGACGACAAGAAACTCGTTTATCACTAATCGTTCTGAATCTGCGACATCATATTTGAGATTTTGTTTTTAGCTTTGTTGTTATATAATTTAATTAATGTTACTGTATCAGTTATCGCCCAAATAGAGAATTATAAGAGCGATGTGTTTACTGTAATATCCAAAGACTGAATTCAAAAGAAAATATTTTATCTGTACCATATGTTAATAAGTAAATACTTATCAAAAATTTTTTTTGATACATTTATTATAATTATGCAGATTTTACCGCGCCTTAACATTTTAAGAGCTTTTGAACTCAAAATTGCAAAATCTAAGACGTAGAACCATTTATATCAACTTTAAAAAACAGGAGGTTAACAATTCGTTGTAGTTTTAGATTGGAATATACAATATTAATCAGGGCTTCGTAAATATATTTGGAATTGATCGTTAGCAGAAACTTACATCGTTTGAATATTGTTCGTAAACTATTTCAACTGTATGAAACATGAGTGACATCAAAACTGTTATTGTCGTATCGTTGTATACGAATAGTTCACAAACTGCCAAAAAGCTTGTACCAAGGATAATTGATAAGTATTTCTACATAATAACACTTTATTTACACCATAATAACACTTTATTATTAATATTTTGAATTTTGACAGGTGTAAAAATTAAATATATTTAAAAAAGACTAATGATCTGGATGATTTACTGCTTAAAACCTTATTTTTATAAAGAAATTTTAAACCTATTTTGGGTGTTTCTATATTTTAAAATCAATCTGAATTTACTAATTTTTTTTGCAAATATTTGATTTATTTATTATGTATTATAACCTAAATATCTTTTTGCGAAAACACGTTTCATTAACTTATTAAGATCGACTTTTAATATTTATTTGTTTTTTTTTTCATATTACATAATATTCAAGTAAGTAAATAAGAAAACTTTTGATATTTCAAAAAACTACTTAACTAAGTAATTATTACATCAAATTTTAAATATTATCACAAAAATATCAAATCTTTATATTTTTTTACTACTAAATCACTTACACTGAAAATATAATTTAAAATTTATATAAACAAAATATATATTGTATTGCAGTTACGCTAATCTCTACTAAAATAATGTCGAAATGAGATATTATTTAAAAGTTCATAGAAAGGGTCCGCAGCTTCATAATTGAACTAATTCTTTAGATCAATGTCGCAGATATAATTAAATTACCATTTTTGAACGAAATCTTTTAGACCTATGTTAATTAAAATTTTCAGTTAACGTGATTTAAAATAACCGACACCTCGGTATTGGCTATGTTTAGGTACATAGCGTGTAAGCGGAATTCGTGTCGCCGGGAGTCAAACCCAGGACTGATATACACCCTGTATTGGAAGTCCTAGTCAGGATCAGTCCATTCTTTATACAAATTTACACAATTTTATTGTAGTATAGGACGATTTTCTTAATTTAATAATGCACCAATGAAAATGCAACGTTGCGATAAAGTGCACTAAACTATGACAGTGATGGAATCTGGGGGAACATATTGAGAAGATACTCAAACTGACATTTGACACCTAGTGACTGCTTTTTCTTTTTTTTTCCTCTTGTTATGGCTTTTATTTATGCCAACTGGGCACAAGGTACTTCGCCAGTGTCGGTAGATGGAGAAGACACGAAGGAGATTGATCGGTAAAAATAATAATTAAGCTAATTTTGAATATGCATAAAAAATAGTTGAAATTGGATTGTTAGTTTTGAGACAGCACAGACAACACAAAATATGAGTAAAAGCATTATTAAATACTGTTTACTATTTATGAATAATTTTTATATATTACACTTTAATTCTATTGCTTTCTATATATTTACATAAAAATCTACAATATGGACTAACCACAAACATTTAACACTTAAAGGACGGGGGACTTGTCATAAAGAGGATAAGTTAGTTTGGGACAATTAAATAGTATGTGAGATACAGTGCCTTCATCCAAGCCACACTCACAGATAGAGTGATCCCTAATCCGGAGCTTGGCTAGATGAACAGGGGTGCAAGCATGTCCAAGACGCAGACGCGAGATTGTAGATGTAATCCAGCGATTTGCATTTCGATAATAACAAAACCAGGGTTGTCTTGGTATGTTTGGTTGGATGGAAGCATAAAACTTACCCTTAACCGATTTGGAGTCATTCCAAAATGTCTTCCACGTTCTGTCCAGATATATATTTGCAAGAGAACAAAGATCCTGAGCTGAATTTTTAAAATGATCTAGAGAACCTGACTCAACAGCTGCTTTGGCACATGAATCAGCAGTCTCGTTTCCTGGGATACCTGAGTGGCTAGGAATCCAAACTAGTATGATAGACAATCCTTTTTGATTACAAGAGAGCAGAGTCTCCCTGATTTTTAGTATAATAGGAAATGATGATGAATGATTTGCTACGAAATGGGTTCTCTTTAATGGACATTAAACAACTTAAAGAGTCTGTCAAAATAGCTGTCTGTTGTATGTTATGGGAGTGTGCAAATAGGATTGCTTCAAATAGAGCTGTGGCCTCTCCTGTGAACACTGAAGACTCGGGAGGACATTTAAATTTCAGGATAATTCTATACCGAGGAACCCAACAGGCAGCACCAACACAGCCATCTGGAGACAGCTTTGATGCGTCAGTGTAAATAAGAAGATGATTTGACCAATTTTGATTAATATAGCTTTGTAATTTGATGTTGGTATCTGGGGCTCCTTTGATCAGACCAAGGTCTGTGATGATGGGAGGTTTGTATACCAGGGCTTTATAAGGAGTAGAATATAGTACATTTGATAGTCGGGTTAATCGATGCCAAAGAGGGTGGGATGATATCTGTAACATCTTGCTAACAAAGCGGTCACATAAATACTGCCGGCGGATGTGTAGAGGAGGATCAACACACTCAACCTGCAAAGCATTAGTAGGGGAGGATTTCATTGCACCTAGAATGATTCTTAGGCACCTATACTGAATTTTGTTTAATTTTCCAGCAGCTGATTTGTTAAAGGGATCCAGAACAAACATACAGTAATCCATATGACTACGTACTAAGGCATTATACAATAACTTTAAAGAATAGGGGTGAGCACCCCACCAAACCCCCGCTACTGCTCTTAGTACGTTAATACCTTTTTCACATTTTTTTATTATGTGTTCAGAGTGGGCAATTCCGTTCAGCCGATTGTCTAAATAAATACCTCAAAATTTTACTTTATCTGTCAGGTTGATTGCTTGATTTTCAAATGAAATGAGTAGAGTAGGAATGTATCTCTTCCTTGTAAAAACCACTGCCTGAGATTTGCCAGCTGACAGGGACAAGCCGTGGTCAGACAACCACTGGCCTAGATAATGCAAAGCAGAATTGATACGACAGGATACTTGCCCTATACTGCCTGAGCTGTGATAGAGGACAATATCATCAGCATATTGTAAGATATTACAAAAACTGGTGACAGACAGTTCGAGGTCGTGGGTATAAATGCTATAGAGCAGAGGGCTGAGAACTGAGCCTTGAGGGAGACCTTTCCAGACTAGTCTGGCGGGAAGAGAGGTATTCTGATGCTTTATCAGAATAGATCTGCAAAATAGCAGATTACATATGAGATGAACCATCCTCGAAGGTACACTCAGCTTAAGCATTTTCTGCCTGAGCGCCGGAAGTAGGACATTGTCATATGCAGAAGCAATATCAAGAAACACACCCACAAGGTACTCTCCTTTTGTAAAGGCTAGGCGAATGTCTGTTGTCAGTATACTGAGGCTGTCTGTGGTACTCAAACCCCTCCGGAACCGAAATTGAGAGGAGGGGAGAATATTTCTACTTTCCATTAACCATTCCAGTCGGTTTTTAAGAAGGTGTTCTGTTACTTTAGCTAAAGTAGATGAGAAAGCTATAGGTCGATATGAATTTGAATCTGAAGGGATTTTTCCAGGTTTGAGAATGGGAATGACTCTTTGAGATGTCCAAGATGCCGGTATAATACCAGTTTCAAAACATTTGTTTATTATTTTAAGGTAGTAAAGTTTAGCTTTGTCATTTAGTCTAGCCAGGAAGGAATATGGAACGCCATCTTCCCCTGGAGTCGAATCTTTGAGACCATGAAGAGCGATTTGAAGCTCAGAGAAAGAAAAGGGAGCATCCATTTCATCGGAAGCTGGAGCTGGCATAGAACTCAGAAATGAGTCCACATAGGGAACGAAAGGTGGAGCCAATTTGTCTGCAAAGTTGTTAATCCAGTCAGAAGGGTTATTTGAAGAAGCATCAACATGGTTCAGGGAACGACGGAATCTCCTCACATTTGACCACACAATAGTGGATAGAGAGCGAAGGCTAAGGGATTCACAAAATTGTATCCAACTAGATCTTTTTTTTTTCGATACTAACCTTTTAATTTTAGCATCAAGCCTCTGATAATTATTAAAGTTCTCCTGAGACATACAAGCTGAGTAAGATTTCTCTGCAGCCCTTCTCTTACCAAACAAATCGCTGCATTCATCATCCCACCAGGGAGAGGAAAGCAGCAGATTTTTAGGAGAGTGCTTTTTGGGGATCTGATAATCGGCCGAAGATTTGAGAGAATTTAAAAATAGATCATAGCAAGACAAGACATTTTCTTCACGTTCCAAATCCGGCAGAGAGTCTACCATACAATCAACGGATTGGGCATACTCTTTCCAGTTTACTTTTTTGAGTATATATTTCAAAAGGGAGTTGTGGTAAGAGAGGGGTAAGGATTTGTTGTTTAATGTAATAAGTATGGAAAAATGATCACTGCCATAGGTGGACTCAAGGGCGTTCCAAGTTAGTTGCGAGGCCAGGTTAGGGGAGCAGAGGGTGAGATCCACTGCAGATTTGGGATTCTGATTAGGGTATACCCTGCGAGTTGGGGAGCCATCATTGAGGATACAGAGATTGACAACGTCGAGTAAGTCAATCAGCAGTGGAGCAAACCTATCACTAGCGTGGCACCCCCACATAGTGTGATGGGTATTAAAGTCACCCATGGCTATGATAGGGCTGGGAAGGGATGATAAAATTGATTGTATTTCGGGAAGAACAGAAGGAGAAGGGTGAGGAATATACAAAGATACAAAAGAAATATCTAAGGTACGAACAGCAACAGCATTAATCTGTTCGCTATGGGTAGGAAGAGGAATTTGGTAGAAAGGGAGGGAATGCCGTACAAAGACAGCACTGCCCGCATACCCATCATTCCTGTCATCCCTCAGACAGGAGAAACCAGGTACCCGAAATCGGTAACCAGGTCTCAGCCATGTCTCCGTGTCCTCCTGTCAACAATTGTGGGTTTATGAGGGAGATCAATTCGTGTTTTCTTGAACGTAAGCTTTTACTATTCCATTGAATTAGGGTTATTGGGTCCGTTTTGTAATAATTTAAAGAGTTGGGATAGTTTTTTGGCAACGTTGGGCGATAAGGGAATTTCGCTACATGGGGCGACAATACTGAGAAGGAATTCAGAAATAAATTCTAACATTTTGCCCTGAGAGGGAAGGGTGTCAACATTATTGTTGAGAACACAACCATTTTGGAGAGATGAGGAGCACTCACCAACAATAGTCTGGTGAGCTGTTCTATCGTACCCCTTTGCTAGAGAAGCTTGGGGACGAGAGGAGCGATAGATTGTTTGGCGATAGGAAGTTTTGGTAGGAGTTTGGACTGTTTGAGGAGATCTTAGAGAATAGACAGGAGGGGTAAACATTTCTTTTGTTATCTCAGCATATGAACGTCGGACAGGTGGAAACTGAATTGCTGCTTCAATGTATGAGATATTGTTCTGGGACATCACCATTTTTATGGATTGCTGTCGAGTAAATTCTGAACAGCCCTTGTCAGAAGCAAAATGTTTACCTGAGCATTGTAGACATGTGGATGTTACTAAGGTGACTTCGCACGTATCACCTGTATGGGGCTGAGCACACCTGTAATATCTGGGCTTAGATCGGCAGACCGATTTGATATGACCAAAACGGCAGCAGTTCAGGCACTGTATGGTTGGAAGTTTGTAGGTTTCGACAGGGAGGGAAGTGTGGTAAGAGTAAATCTTAGAAGGGAGCATTTGTCCCCTGAAGGTAAGGACAACAGATTGGGTAGGCACCCAGGTGGTGACACCCTCAGTAACTGATTTTCGGTTCAGTCGCCTTGACTTTAACACCTCACCATATCCAGGAGGAAGCTCTAATGAATCAACGAGTTCGTAAATTGACCAGTCCAACGGTACACCTTTGACCAACGCATTCCGGTTATGTTATAAGAAGGGATAATAATTTTAAACTTGCACATAGCGAGAATCGGGTTAACCAGTAAGTTGTTGGCAGCTTCAGCAGAAGAGAACTCAACGGTAATTTTATTACGGCCTTCATTTTTTACACCACCGTGTATGACAGAACTAATTTTGTGCTTATGCATAAACTGACCGAATGTAATAGCACCGAACGACGCTCCAGAAGATGGGTCCTCTACTTCCCGGGAAACTTGGACAATGAATGGACCTTTATCATCATTAGAGTACGATCGAGGGCCATCGGAAAAGGAGGGGTGGACATATAGGTGTTGAACAGACGGGTTCGCCTGAGTGGGATCCGTAATTGTTTTTTTAAAAGAAGGCATATTTCTCTCCTCACCTTGTGTTTGCGAGACGTAGAAAAGGTTCCCGGGTCGGGAGGTTCGGGGTCAGGATCCATTTTACTGGAACTGCAGCGACTATATAAGTTTAAATTTTATACTTTACCTACACCAATCACAAAACTAACCCTTAGTTTTGTGAAGATAAAACAATAACAACTATTTTAGCTTTGGAAAATCACAGAAACACCGGAAAAAAAACTAAAATCTCACTGACACGTGCGTCAACAATCCACAACCGATTGTATATCTCGACTGTGCTTTTATTAATTACTTGATATTTACTTTATAGTTACACAGTTATTTCTTCACGTTTCTCGGCAAACTACCTCTTCAAGATAGCAATGTACCTGCATTGCAAATATTCTATTCGTCGCAAAATGTGTTTATAAATGTACAAAAAATTACACAGCACAAAAATTAATAACATTAAACATTGTATTTGTTTTGTTATAAAACGTTAGAGAAAAATAAACAGACGCCTAAATACAGAACCAATATTTGCATGCGGGAAAACATAAACCAACAGCAAACATAATGATGAATACATATTATACCTGTATCAGGCCAAAACTAGATGCAAATTAAACGAAAAAATATTTAACACGTTCTCTCATACAAAACAAATAGTATTTGATATACTATCAAAAATAAATATGAAGACTGATAATCCTTTTCCTATTAGCTATTTCTTTCAGGTCGTCCTGGTAAGGATTTTCTTTTACTAGGACGTTTTATTCGTTTTTTCCTATAATAACTTACTATTGATATGATTAGGTAGGTTATAATAAATAATTAGGAAGGCATGAATGAGTTTTTTTTGCTAACAAGTGACCTTGAATTTTTATATGGCAAATTGTGAATACGAGACTTATACGTAGGTATATAAAGAAATAATATACTAAAAATAGGTAAAAACTAATCAAAATCATATATGAAAATAATTTATATAAGTAAAATTCATAATTGAGTTAAGAATGTGAGATACAAAAATTATTTTTAATGTGTTAATTTCAAACAATTTAATTTCTTTTTTTATGGGATTGTAATTAAGTATACTGTATACAAACGTCATTTATTCTGAAATATATTAAGTCAAAAAATTATATAGATAATTACAATATACCCGTATACTCAACGATTGCAGGCTTTTTGACACTTGAATGTTATATAATTTTTGTTTAAAATGAACCAAGGCTATTTCGGACCGTTGAAATTTTCAAAAATGAAAGATAACACGGGATTTTGTTAATATAAGAAGTAAACAATTATATACATATAAATCTCTTTATAGTACGAAAACAATATTTATTTGAAACAGTTTCATTATGTTTTCATTCGATTCAGTGTAGATGAAATCCTTGAAAATATCTTCAATTTTCTCTTGTTTCGTAAACACGTGCACGCTTCACGGTATTTCAAGAAAGAATGAGAAAAATTTAATCAACTTTAACGAATGAGATTGGAATTCATAAAATCCACTTTTCCGTTGACTGTATTTGAGCTTAATTTAGTTGTTTTGATTTCTTTTTTCTTATTTTAAATCATAAATCACACCTGTTTCCAAACATTATTCTTTATATAATACTTAGTTTTAACAGCTTTACGCTATAATTTTAGTAAGATTAAATTAAAGAAGTTATTGTCAACATTATACGCATAAATGGGACTGGAGAAACTTGGTCTGTTTCCTAAGTTGCTCGCTGATTCATATCAAAAAGTACCATCTGATATGACTTTAAGCTTCCGAGTTAATTTTTCACATAATAAATAAACATATAATAAAAGTGTGAAATATTTACAAAATTTATAATTATCCAATAACCAAGAATATCACATTCATACAAGTTAATCTGATAATGTTTCGTATTTGGATTTGAAAAGATCTATTTGTCACTTATAGATGGTTGATTTATATAACTTTGGCTTGTTAGAATTTTGTTTAGTAAGTGTATATTTGAGTCGGTAGATAACAATTACATAAGTTAAACACCTCACGTGCTTTCTCTGCTACTCACAAATGCTGTGTTAGTATCACACTGATCGTATCATCAACTATAATTGCTCTAAAACTTGAATACTAGCTACTGCTGAGCGCCTATTGCATTAGGCATAGCAATCTACTAACGACTCCCTAATTCTCTGCGATCCACACACTAAAATTGCTCCACGTAACTACGCTGACTGGCTTTTCGGCGTCGAGGATTAGCCAAATATTTATTCAATTTTAACGCGATAAAAATTTTAATTTTTCGTAACAATTTTTTCTTAATACAAAACAATAACAGCTGCCAACCTTACCGAAATAAAATAATAATCCCAGACCCTATGCTGTATAAGTGTATAAATGTAAGTTCGTGAAACATAAACAAACGAATCGGAGCCCAGAATTCATTTGCGAGAAAAACGGCCTGGAGCTCGGGTCATTTCACCGAAATTCGGGGAGAATAAATGTCGACAATGACATTGGCCTGTGCTTACACGCTACAAATGTAACGACCTGCCACAGTAAAACTTTTGACGGATTTATTAATTAAGTAGATAAGAGGGCGTGTTAGATATAAATAGAACAACGCTTGACATTGCTTTGTTTAACTGGAACAATACAATCAATGTATATCTTGATATTTTATATTATCTGATATGTATTTAGCATTTACTACGTTTTCCAACTACCTTTACAAAGAAACCCATGCAAAAAATGCTAAGGGGTGGGTGTTAAGAAATTTTTGGGTAAAATGTGCTAAACGGGCTTGGGCGGATCGGCGATTATACGCACGTCATGTCGTCGATTTTATTTTCTAAAATATGCCGGTGTCATCTTCTCTTCGCCATATGAACGATCATTTATTGCGCACAAGTAAGAAAAATAAATTTGCATACTGTCAATCTACAAGCGCACGTCCGCAATCGATTTTTAAGATAAGATATTATAGCCTACATTAATATAGATGGAGCCTGCTTTTATCAAATTCAAACTTTTGTAGCTAATAAATAATTAATAGCCGCATAAATAAGTATAAACTCGAGCGACACATTTAGGAATTTAAATTAAAAACTTTCAAACAAGCAAAAGTTTAAAAATCCAACTCAAATGAACTCCTAACTCGTATTTCTTTATTTTCTTTCATCAAACACCCTTTTATGTTCGGTAAAATGTTTATTTAAAAAGTTTCTCGGCGAAACATTTTATATGAAAAGTTTAAAGTTAATTTAAGTATTGAAAAGGCCTTGCATTTAGAATTAAATTTTGTTTTGTATTGAGTGCACTTGATGCAATTTTTAAAATATTTAATTAAATCATTATGATCACTGTGATTTTTTACAAACAAATGACAGTGAAGTTCTATCCAACTTTTCGGTATTGTTTAAAAATGCAATTTTATACCGAAATTAAAACTCAAACTCATACTTTTAAATGAAATAGAATTCGATATATATAATCTATACAACCGTTAATCCTCACTGATTTATCATCGCAGAACCTAACCCTCAGCTTCGAGTTGAGAAGAAGCACGAGCTCCGTGTATCAAAATCCAATACGTTTTCGATATACGTGAGACTTTTGACACTTAATGACAAAAGCTTAATTTCAATGATTGAAGTCGTTGCTGTAAACACTATGAAATAATTTAAGATTATCTACTCCTTATATTTTTAAAATGAGTTAACTTCTTGTAAACAAATACATAACATATATACAGTATAACATATAACATATGTGTTTAACTGTTGATATTTGTCATTGAGGCTATTTTTTGTTATAGGAGGACGAGCGGCTCGGTGCGACCATGAACTTATCAGGGACACCGCCACGTGGGATCAATGATACCAGCTGTAAGTGAAACATATGATATACGTATAAGTTAGCTGTAAGTCAGAGAAACATTCCATTTTGAGGTCTTGTAAAACATTTAATGCCTATAACACTACTAACCAATATTTAACCCTTGGAGCATGGAGATTCATTTCTGTTTGCTTTAACGGTAGGTGTAAGAGTAAATGATCTTCTATAGTTATCAGAAAAATGAACGTAGCCTTATAATTAGTAAACAACAGGCAAACAAAAGGAAAAAAAAATCTTGCCTTGTGTGATTATTGCTTTGCCAGAAATCACACCTGAGACAAATAAGTGATGATGATGAAATTATGGAGGTTGGTTCTCATTGCATGTGCAGTCTCGTAACATATAACTAATCTGGCAATAAATACTGTTACATAAAAACTTTTTCTTTTTTTTTCAACTTTTAATTAATTTGAATTTGGAACACGTATATTATTTTAACTTCTTCTGATTTTCCTCCATTTCACTTATTTTTTCGTGTACATTATCAAATTACAATATGGAATGGGGTGTTATAGAAAATAGGATTGCAGTGATCGCCTTGCATGAAGTGGGTATGGAGCCCTCGGTCATATTCTAAACACTTCAAACGCTTGGTATCAACCGTATGCAGTGATCGCCTTGCACGAAGTGGGTATGGAGCCCTCGGTCATATTCTAAACACTTCAAACGCTTGGTATCAACCGTATGTTCGTATATCGTACTATCAACAGATACGACAACACTTCGTCTATCGAAGACTAGAAAAGATCGGAGTAGCCGCACGCTGTTAGAACCACAAAGGCTTTTAATGCTGTTAAAGCCAGAATTCAAACCCCATTAGGAAGCCAAAAATCTTATCACGAGAAATGAAGGTTCCCGTTAGGACTCTGTCGCGTATTATAAAACAAGACCTCAATCTCGTTGCTTATCGTCGATATACAGGACATGCCCTAAATCATTATTGACAATTAAAGAGAGTGGATCGATCAATACGCCTTCTGATACGATACGCAGGTAAAAAGCACAGAATTATCCTCTTTACGGTTTAAGAACACAACAATAAGCAAGAAGATAATAATATCCGATCCAACAGAATCGCGGCTTCAGAAATTCAAACACAGCTCAAAACAAATGAACCAGTATGTGCATCGTCACTCCATACGATCTAATTAGCACTGACTCGCTTCGTTCAAATGACTGAGCATTTTTGCAATTAAATTTTAATTAATAAACGTATGAAGAACACTTTTCAATGAACTTCGTTTTCTCACTTTTATTAAGCTAAAATTTTCATATATATTCAAGTCATGTTGAACACTCCAATGAATATCATTTTGCTAATATGCATGTTATTTTCCATGTTAACATAAATATCAAAATCCTAATATTAATGTAATGGTTAGAGCAGACACATTTATCATTATTTTAGGCAATGTGCCTTTTGTGCCTCCTGGCTCGTTAATTGCTGTTTGGGTCTCGAACCTAGGATCTTTGGGTTTACGCTATTACATAAATATTTTTTTTAATTTCAGACTATATCGATCAATTTCTTAAAGAATATAAATCAACTTCTTTAAGAAATATTACTATCAAAATATTATTTGTACTAAAAATTATATCTTCATATTTGAATATAGAACGATGATTCTATCTCAAACTGAGTTGATATGAATTAATTAAATATTATTAAATATAAGTAATACATTTATTTAGTAACTGTCTTAGTTATTATTTCTTCTCAAACAAATCTTTTATAAACAAAATCACCGATTTCTCTATCTACTGAAAACTAGATATAAAGCAATTATTTAAATACTAAAATTCTACACAATTCACTCCAGTGGTTTCGGTCGAAATATAAATCAGTCACAGTCAGTCATTTGGATTTAGCTCACCGAATTGTTTCAATTTCAATTGCTTTAGTTTGTACTCATAAATTTTTCAGCTCAACACATCATTGCATTATAATTATTATTGATAAATATATTTAAGAAAATGCTTAGACATTTTTACCAATTTTTTTTTTGTAATCTTACAAAATTGTTTTGTTTCTTTAGAATATACTTATCCGAAAATCATGCATTTGCAATTAAATAATAAAAATATTGTATTAATTGGTGTGGGGGTTACACCAATTCCAAAACAGCGTGTGATCTCTTTAATTGGGATAAAGATCGCCAGTCTGTGTAATGTAATGTCTACTTATAATTAATTAGGGGTATCAATATATGTCATCAACAACAACATCTCCAACGTTTTACTGATCGGATTAATTCTCTCACTCTACGCAGAGATATTGTGTCTCTATGCGTTTTCTACAAAGTGTGCTATTAGGAATGTTCTGAAGATTTTTTGGGTTGATCACTTGTTTCAACACCGTACGAGCCGTATCAATTCAAAATATCATCATCATCAGGAAGTCTTCCACAGTCCACTTCACAAGACAGTTTCTTTTGCGAACTAGCGAACTGTGGAATCGACTCCCGGTGTGGGCTTCCCTGAGAGATACGACCACCAACTGGTCAAAGTAAGAGTGTATAACTTCCTCAAAGGCCGGCAATCCACGCACTAAAAATGGGTGTACATGGGCTGCGATGATTGCCATTTTTGGGCGTCCCGCAGGCTCGTTTGCCCCTCATTGTATTATATAAAACAATATATATATATATATATATATATATATATATATCTCGACCGCTTTAATACCACAAGTGTTCTCTTTTCTACTTCAGCGTATTATAATTATAAAGTGACACCCTCTCCCCAATGTTGCTAATTTAAATCACTGATTAAAAAAGGTTAAATTACCAAAGATTTCCATGAGATTTCCTTCTTCTCGTTTGTCATTGTAGATGTTCCATTAGGCGGGCACAGTTAAGCTTTGTGCGGGATTAATTAACTGTAAAGTATGCGATTACGACCGTTATAATTCACTAGAATTCCGGATAAATATAAATTAAGAGTCACGGTTCGGTGGACATCGATTGGTCGATTAAACCCGGGCAAAAATGAAGGGTTTAAAAGTGTTTACAGGCGGAATGGGCAAGCTAAATTACTTTGAAAGATATTTGGATGTATACGTTTCGAAACTATTTTACGTCTTTTAATGTTGGATACATCAGCTATAACAGCATTGAAAAAAATCCGTACTGTTCAGACTGACACGTTGTAACTTTTTGTTGAAATTTCCAATGTCTTTGCGACTTAAATATATATTCTCATTATATATAAGGTATCTATTGTTCATGCCCTACTGAGTATTTTGTCATAAACTCCAATCAATCGCCAATACTAAGTGTGAATATATAATGTAAGGTAATATTAGTAAGAAGTGTGTTTGTGAAATGCTACATCTTTAATCGGAAAATTTCATTGGCAAAAGAGGACGCAAAGAGCTCTCAATGTTAAGTGGCGAATTCATGTTCAGAGATGGGACGGAAAATATACATCATTTAAAAATAATTTAGTTATACATTTGGTTTCAAATATAACGAAGTGACTCTGATTATAAACTTAATAAAACGCTACGACGTTATGGTACAAATTCTTCCGTATTTACGCTAAAATCTAAACTGTGGTATTTTTTATTAATTTTATGCGACGGTATTTTTGTTAAGGTGTTTTTGATACGAACGAGAAAATGTTACACATACAAAATTAATAGAAGTAGAAGAAGTTAGAAGGTAGAATAGTATATAATAATATAGAAAAAAAAACCATTTGCACTTTGCAAAATTGAACCAAATGTTATTCACTAATGTTTAATTTATTACTCCATTGAATTGTGTTAATTTATTACAATTGAATTCATATTAATCTGGAACACAATATTTTAATTAAAGTACACTTAATAATATACGTAATATGAAGTACAAATAAAAAATATAGAGAAATGAACCAGCTAAAACTATTTAACCAGCTGCCCACTGAACAATTTACGAACCAATTCGACTAAGGGTCCAACAAGAATAGAGCTTAACAATTCTTAAAATACCGGCAATGCACTTGCGATCCTTCCATGGACGGAAATGTCATTTAACAGGTCTGTCCAATTGCCATCTGTTCAAAAAAAACATTCAGAATTTGCATCAATTTTGCTAACTATACTACTATACATAGAAAATAATTATATATAAGCATAAATATTAAAGAAAAAAACAATAATTATTTTCTCTACTCATTGTTACAGATGAAGTCTCTACGGGGTGGTACGATAACTGTTCCTGGGTGGACGCTGTGTCGTGGGGCTGCAACCTCACCGCCAACGTGACGGGCAATGCTACCACCAGTGACGTCACGTCGCTCGTCCTCATGGCGGTGACGTCCGTCGTCCTGGCGCTCATCATTCTAGCCACTATTATTGGTAAGAACTTCTCTACAGGTCAAGGCAACATTTCTCGTATGAAATTATTTGACAAGATTAAATGTCAAATGTTAGATACCCCCATGACTTATATGTATGTTCTTAACTTAGTACTAAAAGAAAAAACCTATAACATGACCCAAACTGACGCTATATACATTATTAACATAGCAGCTCCCTTGCACATATAAATAATCCAAAATAACTTAACACATTAACATACTAATCTTGACACGTCAATTCAAACATTAAATGCGAATAGGTACGAAATACTGATTAACGATGACAATAACACGTTTATAATCCACAATTTCTTTGTAATCATATCAGCTTGGGCGAACTTGGCAGCGGCGTTGGCTCGACTCCAGGCTATATTAACGAAAGTGCCTAAATGATATTCCCAAAATACAGTCTCTAATGATATTATGTAATTCCGCTTTGAAATACTCAGCTTACATGGGATTTAGTCCAGCTCTTATTCTTGCATGCAGTGATTTCGTAAGTGAATCGAAACTATATATTTTATGTTTATACTAAGATAAATTAGATTGAAGACGAGAAGATGGATTTTGATAGCATATAATTATTTGTATGGTATATGTTAATATCAATACATTCACGCACATAGCGTAAGAGGTCCTGGGTTTAATTTTTAGTAAATTATTATTATCTTAGCTTTGCTATCTTTATGTATGAATTAAATACATAAACCAAGAATAGCACCAACATATAACTCCTTAACCTAATTGTATAAAACCTACGGAGTTTAACATAGAAATATAATCTATAATAAAATATATTAAATCCAGTTAAAATTAAAAAGTTCAGTTTTTAAAGTTTTAATTTAAACTTAATCCCAGCTTGTTTAAACCAATACTGTATACCGATAAATCCTTAAAGAAACCTGTCAACTGACATCACGTCAAAACCTAATTTTCCGTTCGGAAAAGTTAATTAACCCGAAATGAAAAATTATGCCACGGTGGGTAATTAAATTTTTCCTGACACGCCCCTGCCTTTTACTTCAGACTTATCAAAAAGGTAAATGGGAAAATTAAATATCTGAACATTTTAATTAATTAACCAACCTATAAAATTATAATAAAATATGACCAGTAAAAATCCTACTCCGAGGTCGCATCCTTTTTAAGACTATTAAATCAGAATGATAATTATGTATAATAGACAATACTGAATTAACTCTATATAAAAGTCTAAGTCAAATCATATATTTCAATTAGGCCTATTAAAAAGCCACCTTTGAAAGTCAAAACAAGAAGTTAAAAATATTTTTTAAAAATTACTCTAGTTGCCCCATCCAAAGAAATAATGGATAAGAAACTCCAAACTTTCTTTTGAAATAGTTTTTAAGACATTTTGTTTACATTGATTTGATAAGGGTATGTGAAGATCATGCACCTAGAACAAAAAAACCTAAACAAAAACAATGCAACAGATAACTATATCATTATACAGATGGAACATATAGTCAAACGGTGTGTGAGCTACGTCAAAGTTAATTTATTTAAAAAAAATTAAATTAAACATTTTTGTGTACTTATGTACAAGCGTCAGAAGTTATACATTATTTATTTATTCTTTGGCGTAACAGGATAAATATCTTTTTTTTTATGTTTCGCGTTATTCTACGTTTTTAGACACTATTAATAGTAAAAAGGTATTTAATACATTGAAAGTTTTATTACAACGCAATATCTAGTTAAATAAAGTTTATTTAAAATCACAAAAAATATTTCTACGAGATTAAAGAAATTTTATTTGTAAAATGTTGACTATGCTAACATCAGAGTGTCGGTTTTTTGGTTGTTGGTTCGGAGCGCGCATCGTAAAAATTTACTCTCATAATTTTTCCCTAACGCGCCAAAAGAAGTATAACTTCAATAAAAGCTAAACTAGATTAGCAAACAGTTGTTTTTTGGGTTGATTGTCCTATACAGTAGGACCAGCATGGATACATGCATTTTTATCTACAAAATGTATTTTTAATATAAGTTTTAAATTCTTTTTCGTTTATTTTTAATGAATCACAAGTTATTTTGTTTTAACATTTGTGTTGTTTTAACACAGTACGCCATAAAATATGTTTGTACTTTGGCTAATTTAATAGACGGTTGAGCAATTTGATCCTTATTTCTAGTGTTAATATTATATCTATCATCATCTATCTCACTTACTTTACTTCACTTACTTGTGTTGTATCTAACATGCATAATATTTTCATAAATGAATTGTCAAGACTCTGTCATATATATTTTTTAAAATATAGTATATGTATAAAAATGCAGATCATATTGAATGTAGTGGACTAAAATTGGGACGTGTATCTCGCTCGTATATACATAATATTAAGTTTCTCATGTATATAAAATATGATTTTGTAATGAGAAATGAAGTTCTTTAAACATTAAAAATTACTATATTTAAAATATATAGTAATTTAATTAATAATAAAACATAATGAATACGACCTGTAATTTTGAGTTTCGTTAAACAACCACAAATCTTTTATATTTAAAAATATTGGTTTATTTCATTCCTTTTAAATTTAGGGACAATTTTAACTAAAAAATACATATATTTACAGTAAATAGATATATATATTTTACAATAGTAACCGATTCATTTAAGGGAGCATAAAGCAGTGAAGGGCACATTTTTGCTTTCTATTGGAATTTCATTATATTTCTATTGGCAGTTTTTTGTTTATTTTTTAATAATTATCTTATCCATTACTCTGGGGGAGAGGCCCAGCCATCGTGTCCAGGGTTTTTTCTATCACTCAATTTTTTAACATAAAGATACAATATATCGCCC
The DNA here is from genome assembly GCF_905147105.1 of Pieris brassicae. Classification (NCBI taxonomy): domain Eukaryota; kingdom Metazoa; phylum Arthropoda; class Insecta; order Lepidoptera; family Pieridae; genus Pieris; species Pieris brassicae. The sequence continues at coordinate 7,251,346 of NC_059669.1, forward strand.
ATGAATCTATTGGCAGGTACTAGGCAGTTACGAACACAAAACTTTTGTATATACATAGTAATCTATTCTGAATTGCTTAAATGACAATCTACTGATTATAAACGACCCTGAAAGCGACTGTAATGGAGGATAACTCGTACATAAAATATTTCTATCTCTCTAATTGTTAAATAGGCAGAACTTTAGCAGGAAATCTTTTAAAGTAAGCCTAAAACGAGTAAGTCATAATGTCCTCGAGATGCAGAGGACATCCAGCATAGAAAACCAGCGTGATCGGTCTTGGGAAGCTCTTTTAGTCGGCCTCGATTTATTGTGGTGGTTTCCAAGTTTGCTTGGCAATGTGACTTGGATCTCCGGGGCAACGCACCACCAGATTACAGATAAAAGCAGCACCGGTCGTCAGATAAAAAGTAAAACGCAAAAGTGTCAGGTCTACTGGGAAGTCATCAGAATCAGTTGCACAAACCTATGTCAAGTAGTGGATGTGGGTTAAGTGGGCTCTAACGGACTATTAGGCACGTATAGCTTATACGTTTTTGTTTAACGATACTCGTACGATGTTAAACGTCGCTTAAGTGGCGGTTGCTTTGTTGTTTTATAGCTATCTTAAGGCTGGAAATAGTAATGTCGCATTTTCACATATAAAATATGGGTAAATAATATTTATGTGATCACCAATATTGAAATTTTAAAAACATTCGTATTTGTTTATAAAATGTTATATTTTATATATACAAGTTGACCTGGCATTGTACATTATACACAGTTTATTATAGTACTATTATCGCTATTATATATGAGGTTAATAGTGGACGGGTACAATTTCAGGGTTATTTGTATTTTTTAATTCAAATTCAATAAAATAATTATAAGAAAAATCGGTGCGGGCCACCCTTATCAGTTAGCCTTAACAGTCACAAATAGTAGAAATAACTAACTCTTGTCTTAATTTTATACATAAACTATAGAAGTTTTAATATTAAAAACAATTAAAGTAAAGATATTTTTTTAACTTAATTATTTATTAATAATTAACACTGATTTTCATGAGCCCTAATCCATGTGATAAAGGGATAAGGTAAAAAAAACCCTTGTGATCCTCAATATATTATTTATCGCATAAATGTAGACAAAAAAAGTTATATTGATGAAAAGCAACGGAACAAAAGTAAATACTCAGTCCATTACTTTCCCATGGGTCAAGGTTCGCGTGTACGAAAGTTTGGCGTGCGAGTTTGTATTTTGTATAGACATCCAGTTAACAAGGCGCGAACAGAATGTATTTATCACGCTTATATTATATGTATTTTATAATGGCAAGTCATTAAAGAAGATTTGTTTGTATTACCTAATCAAGCCACGCTGGTATATATCGCTATGTCGGTAACTTTTAAACTTTATGAATTTGAGTAGTAACATACTCATCTTGTTCCTAAGACGACTAGAAACCTCGATACTCTGGGATATGCTAGATTGGGATCCATGACATCTCCGTGCACAAGACCTTAACGAGGATATGCTGCGTCAACTCCGCGAGATGCAGCTTAGATCGATCTTCTAGAGACCCCTGGTGAAGCCTACCTCGGATACGGACAGCACAACCCCCTCCTAACTAATGCTAGACTAGGTGAAATGGATTATATATAAAAAAAAGACAGGAGTCGGCTGCTCAGAAAGCGAACGACCGTTCCACGTCCCCATAAATTATAATTATCTGTAAATAAGCAATATAGAACAATATTATGAACTTATATAAATTTATTCTGTACCTACACACTCACAAGCTAACAGCACACACTACACGACACTTACATACATATCTCTCTAGGACAAAGATAGGTAGACTGTAAGTAGGTGACACACCCACAGGCCGAATACACCATCGACTTATGGACATAATGAAACATATGAACTAGGGAAATAAACATCTTTCTATTCTAAAAAAAACTTTTTATTGTATTCATCTTGTAATAATTATGGAATCGATCAAGCAATTCAAATGACTCCTACTTTGAAACTGACTTAAAAACCCAAAGATCTGAATGAAACGTTTATTACCCAGACCTATTCTAAATAAAATATTAAAAGCTAAAGAATTGTAAATTTTGTAGTAATAATTGAGCATTAACATTTAGTATGAACTCGGCCTAAGAGCTATAAGAATCGCTATAAAGGGCATAGGGATTCGTTCGCAATACAAAATGAAACTCTCGTTTCAGAAGTGTTGATATGGGGTGGCAAATCTAATGGAAGGTTGTATGATACCTCTTCACAATATATCCGGAGCCGAGAAAAGATTTATTTACCATACAAATAATTTATGTTTCATTATTTCCTATATAAATAACACACGGTGCTTTAACATGCGATGATGGATGTGATCTACTTCTCGTAATGTGAAAAAAAAAAGATAATATAAGAACAATTTTCTGATAATAATAATAGCTGTCAATTTTGATAATTAACGTTAAAATGTAAGTGACGCTTCTTCTTAAGAATGTTGTCACTTTTTTTTATTTTTTGCAGAAATATGCTTTTTAAGATGTTAAATAACTCAGTGACCTTCAGCGAATTAATAAGTATAGTTCTTAAGTGTTTACTTAAAAATATTTTATTGTTATTCTTGTGAGTAGATTTTATCTACCCTCTTTGTTTGCAAATAAGAAATTTTTGTTAAGTTTAAAGTGCCTTTTTTATACTTTATACATAATAACATCATCATCACGTAATTCCTGGTATAATTGGTGGGCTCCTTAAAAGTATTTTGTAAAACAAAAACGTGCTAATTAAAGGGTAGCTATGGGTTTATTAGAAGGCCTTCTCTCCATTCTACGCCCTTCACTTTAAAAGTGTTTTTATTATTCTTATGTACGTTAAACTTGTGCATCCAAGGTGTTCTTTATTTAAATACGATGTATATACTTGTTCCCAGGTAATGTGTTTGTAATAGCTGCAATCATAATTGAAAGAAACCTTCAGAATGTAGCAAACTACCTCGTGGCATCCCTGGCTGTGGCTGATCTGATGGTGGCTTGTCTTGTGATGCCACTCGGAGCTGTCTATGAGGTATATCATCCATAACAGGCATATGTTATTGAAGTGATCGATGACGGAAAAATACAAATGGGTCAAATAGAATTTGTTGTGTTTATTTTTAATGCTTTTAGCATAAAACGTTAGTAAGCAGCTATTTGATCTGATCTTTAGTTAACGCAACCGTTTGTATACTCTTATGTCAAATAATTACATTTTCAATTACAGCAATTTAAAATTTGAAGCTTATTGGAATTTTGTACATCTCTCATACTTTTTTTAATGTACAACTCGCCCTTCACTGACGCTGTAAAATTGTTGAAAAAGTACTTTAAGATCCTGTTCAATTACGAATTTGACTTTACAGTTCTAATAACAAGATTTCACAATTTACGACATTTTAAGTAATTATTCAAATTGAGATTGTTTAGGCTACTACATAAAGGAGTCGTAAAACTGGGTTAAGTATCTCTATAAATCCAGCTGCAATCAAAACAGATCAAAGTAATTGCGTATTGAGTATCTATAAATCAAATAATAAAATATCTCCCAGTGTCCCTTGTTGTTATCACTACTGTTACCTTCTGTTCGTGGCGACCTAATTTCTTTCAGCTATACTAAATTAGTATTTTCATGGTAATAGAATTTACAAACTTGACCGTTTGCAGACCTATTATTTAATCAGCGGTTCAAACCTATCATAATAAAAAATCGATCCTTCTTATGTAACAGTATCATTTATTTCAAACGAAACACTATCTGATATTGAATACAATTTTGAAGAACATTAACTAAAATATTTCATTAATTATAACTTCAGGTTAGCCAGGGTTGGATTTTGGGACCTGAACTATGTGACATGTGGACATCGAGCGATGTTCTTTGCAGTTCAGCATCAATCCTTCATCTCGTTGCCATTGCAACGGACAGGTAATGTATACAGATCAGGCAATACATAATTTATAGATTTTAATCTAAGCTTACCTTTCATTAGTCAAAGATATCTGTAATATGTATACGCGCTGAAATATGTTATCAATAACTTATTCAATAAATTTAATTAATTCATTAAATACCTATTCGAAGCCACCATAATATTAGTTATGTGGAGTATTTCAGGCAGTGCAATCAAAGTCAGACATACGGTCCTAGCATTCCACATTCCGCCGCGTTTCATAGCCACAGATGCGAGCAAGTCAATAGGCCAGAATATCATTGGGTTTTGACTAATTGATCATTACTGAATAACTATTAATAACATTAGCAAGTAGCGCTAGCCGTTGGCTGTATTACTGTTTATGTATTAGTCGGAATATTTTATATCCAGCAACAAGTTTTCCTTAAAACATGCAAACTTGTGTTTTTGTAACTAAGCAATGGTGGTTCAGCGCGGTTATGCTTAAAGTAATCACTGAACTTATAATACCAACTAAATTATTTTTTTGCAGCAGACTGAAAGTGAAAAGTTCTTTCTCGTAGTCTCGAAATAAACAACGTTAATAAATTGAGATGATAACGTATGCCTCATTCGTAAGCGAAAATTTCCATTTAATTAAAAGTGTATTGAGTACGGGAATGTTATGATTTTGATTGATTAATACGTATCGAAAATATTAAAAAATATATTGGGTATTTATTAGTTATCTCGGGAACACTTTTTAAATGAGAAAACTTTCTTATTACTTTGTACGCTAACATACGACACACTTTCAGATACTGGGCCGTCACAAACGTCGACTACATCCACATAAGGAATGAGAAGCGTATTTTCACAATGATCTTCCTCGTCTGGGCTGCAGCCTTGGTCGTGTCTTTAGCTCCACAGTTGGGCTGGAAAGACCCAGACTACCTCGCGAGAATAACACAACAACAGAAGTGCCTCGTAAGCCAAGATCTTGCCTACCAGATCTTCGCTACTTGCTCCACCTTCTATGTCCCGCTGGCTGTCATCCTTATCTTGTATTGGAAGATTTTCCAGACAGCAAGAAGACGAATACGAAGGCGAAGGTGAGTTACAATTACGTGATGCCAAAAGTTTGTTATACGTCTTTTGTTTTATACATACATTCAGGCACAACACTTAAAGGGTCTTTATCGCAGATTTTTTATAATATTTATTGTTATTGTGATTATTTATCAGGGCAGTTTTTTATTGGTAATCAGTGCAATGGTACAGTAAACTTTAAACGCAAGTGCTGTCCCACTCATTGGTGCGTAGCAGAGATTCAAACGCAAGGATGGACAATTGTAACCCTAACCATGAGGGTTACACTGCTAGTTTAATAATTTTCCCTATTGATATTGTGTTCCTATTGGTGCAGAAACTATTTTGTTCAGTTTTTCTTCTTTTATATAAAATATGTAACTGAGGAGCTACGTAACATTACTTGTGTAATCATATATCTTTCTTAATAATAAAATATAATATCTCCTTCATTATATGACATATTATCTACTAATTATTTGTAGTAATGATGAATATTCATGTTTCAATAGCAATTATCTATATGGCTGTCGTAAAGTTATTCGTTGTCGTCTATCAGAATCTCTAGTCTCGTAAGCCTGTATCAATCGTCCCGGCAAGGATTACTGTGTCGCTCTGTAAGATAAACTGAACGTTAGTACATGTCAAGATAGAACATTCCACTATTAGACATTTTGTTCATAATTTTTATTTTCCTAGATGGAATAATCTTTAAGAACATTCTCAAACCTTTACACCTGACTTTCGACGTTACTCAGACGTTAACGTTACGTAAACGTTCAAAATCACGACCAAAACTTACACAACAGTAATATTTTATAGGCGTAACTAATATTTTATCCAATACCCTGTTTTGTTTCTATGTATATTGAAAGCGCAGAAATAAAACCAATTGGATTATTCCAGAGATCCACCACCAGCCAGACCTTCGTCAGCTGACGGCGCCCCACCTTCCGGCAGACCCGTACAGACCGCACGAGATAGGCGTTTTGTCAAGAAACGTTTCCTAAACTTAAAGAAATGCAACCAACGTACTAGGGCTGAAACCATTGCTGCAGCCTTATTACTCACTGAAGGCCAAAGTACGTCCACGGTAGACACGTTAGACGAAGAACCAAAAACAACTGCTTTCACAATAAACGAAAAAGCCCCGGTATCACCAGAAAAGTCTTCTTCGACGGCCACAAATGGCTCAAAGCCCGAACGTGCAATCGTAACAGGACCTTCTCAAAGAGAGAAGAAGGAATCATTAGAAGCAAAACGCGAAAGAAAGGCAGCGAAAACGCTGGCAATAATTACCGGGGCATTTGTTTTCTGCTGGCTACCATTTTTCATAATGGCGCTAGTGATGCCAATCTGTCAGACGTGTGTGATAAGCGACTACTTAGCTAGCTTCTTCCTGTGGCTTGGCTACTTTAACTCGACGTTAAACCCAGTGATTTACACAATATTCAGCCCGGATTTCCGGCAAGCGTTCGCGCGCATTCTCTTCGGTTCGCATAGACGCGGCCGTAATAAAAAATATTGAACATTTGGAGCGTTGTCTGTTTTGTTTAATTACAAATAATAATGAAGACTTTACAAATATAACAAGGCTTTTGATGTATAAATAACATGCTAAGTTTGTTCTGTGATATGTTATTAAATATGAAGTATCAAAATGTATGGTTTGAAAAACTTTGAACAATATTAAAGTTATGTGCCACAATGCTTTGATCTCCTACAGTTGAGGTGTACATAGTTGAATTATAAGTTATAAAACAGAACTCCTAAACAAATGGACTATAATAACTTGTGTAATATTTCAGCTTTGTGTATATACCTACTGTTTGTAGTTAGTGTAAATATATGCTAGTCAAATGTAAATATTATACATAGGTAATGTACTAATATTATAGAATGTTGAGAATTGTTTTTATAGTTTATTCCAGCGGTGGCGATGTCGTTACGAGTCCAAAACGACATCACCGCCAGCTCTTAGGGTGGTCTACCAAAACGGAAAGGAGAATATCTGTTCAACTATAAAGGGAAAATTCTACTAGAGATAATCGTTGACTAATTACCGCTCAGTTGTAAAAAAAGAGCGACGTTTATGTTATGTATTTGGAGCTTTGGAGTTTAATTTTATTTTTTATTTAACAAACATTTTTATTATATTTTATATAAAAAAACAGGTTGACGTATTGGTTACATATTCTCCGCTCCGTATTGTCGGCTCGTTGCCCTTACGTTGTTCCAGTGACATTATGAAATAAATATTCAAATTATATCACACAGCTGAGTTTTATTGCATTCCTACACACGCTGCTTATATTAAGCTCGTATTTAAATCGCTTTATATTTATATGCTATACTGTACACAGCGATTTCGTAACGATTTATTTAGTGGCACTTCGGAGAGCAGTGTTGGCCTAGTGGCTTCAGCGTGCGACTCTCATTCCTGAGGTCGGAGTTTCGATCCCCGGCTGTACACCAATGGATTTTATTTCTATGTGCGCATTTAACATTAGCTCGAACGGTGCAGGAAAACATCGTGAGGAAACCGGCTTGCCTTAGACCCAAAAAGACGGCGTCAGGCATAGAAGGCTGATCACCTACTTGCCTATTAGATTAACAAATTACCATGAAATAGATACAAAAATCTGAGGCCAAGACCTAAAAAGGTTTTAACGCCATTGATTTATTTTATTATACTTTGGAAAGACGCCAAAAGTGTTTTATTTAATATCAATACGTAGAATGTGCCGTATGTGAATTAAAGTGACAAATACAAATTAAGAATATTAAATGATTCCTTTTACTTTTTGTAAAAATCTAAAATTTTAAGATTTTTGAAGACGCTATGGGACAGATAGGATTAAAAATGATATTATTATGTCACAAAATAGTGGTAAAAGTGTTTGATTTTGTGATGTCAAATAAACCAAATTTATAGAAGGCTAGCTAATTTAATTCTAAATTAAAAAGTATGATTTTAGTAAATTCAATGGGTTGCCTAATATTTAAAATAAATCCCAGTAATGACAGCAATGTAAGGAGAAGAACAATTAACTCTCAGTGCGGACAGAAGCGAACCGCCTGCATAATTTATTAGAGTCGTCACTGCCCTCTTTTTCATTTATTTTCAACATCCTTTTGTAATTGGGTACAAGGGTACATGTTGCTTGTATAAAGATCTAACAGTGGCCTATATAATATGAGATTTGAATCAGTTTAATAGAATTTAACTCAATCTATAAAATAATAAAAAAGCAATGGCTCTACGACCTTTTAAGGTCTGGGCCTCTGATTTCTGTATCTGTTTCATGATCATTTGTTAATCTAATAGGCAATTAGGTGATCAGCCTTCTGTGCCCGACGCACGCCGTCGTCTTATTGGGTCTAAGACAAGCCGGTTTCCTCACGATGTTTTCCTTCACTGCTCGAGCGAGTGTTAAATGAACACATAGAAAAAAAATCCATTGGTGCACAGCCGGGGATCGAACTTACGACCTCAGAGTTGAAAGTTGCACGTTGAAGCAACTAGGCCAACACTGCTCACCTATAGTATTGATAAATTAATACCGATAAAAGTTGGACATTAGGTATTTACTTAAAGAACAAATTAGAATGCCGGATCAAAGCGAATCATTATTTGCTTTTCCTATTTGAACCCAAGACATTGAGCCAACTTTCGGCCCATATTCTTATCTAAGATTAAGTCACTTACTGAGAAGACTAAAATGGGTGCTTTAACAGCCCGCATAGGGCTAGCAATATTCATGATTTCACTGCGCGTCTTTCTCCGCCTGCTCTAGCGACTAGTGATACAAACGTATCCCTGAAGTTTGGGTGAGATGAGACGGACGATACAGTGTTTCGCGGAATGAATCGCAGAAATTAAGTAAGCGCCAAAACCTTTTTATTTAAATAACTCGTAAATTAGACAATATTTAACCAAACCGCTAATGATTAGAGGTATTTTTTTGTGTCGATACATTGTCATGTCGAGACATTCCGTATACTGTATTTTAAATTAGAGTGCAGGATAAATACATATTTATTGGTTTTAATTGAAACATGACATAGTTAAGTAAATTCAACTTCATTCAACTCTTAAGTTAAAATACTCGTAACATCTTAATTTGTAAGGTTATTAAAAATGAAGCTCAAATTTTTTACCGTGACCACTACTGTTTTTCTTTGGTATACAGTCACCACAAGTGTATATAAGGAAATATAAATATTAAATAATAGTTTAAAAGTAATTAACATAAATAAAGTAGTTAGAGATGTATCCAACATTGTGGTATGTGTTCATCATAGTAACGCTATCTATACCTTAGAAAGGCACACACCGAGGCGTTGGCAAAAGTCCCTGACTAAAATCTACATTGCTTAATGGCAGCGATGTTTTAATACGAAGTTTCTGTCTTTTTAACGGACCGCTTAACTTTCGTATCTCGTTTCTAATTAAGATGCCAGATCATACATGTAATTAATATTTGTCGATACATTGTTGGAAAACAGAGTTTTTTATTATATGCTACGCGCTTTTGAACGTTAAGAGCTATCAGAAATGTCTGGCGTTACCTAAATCTGTAATTTTTCGTTCGCATTTTTTTGAAATTCAATATAGTCGACTACTTAAAGCATAAAGCTTTAAGATTTCAGAGTTAACCCTTACATTTTTGATACAGGTATACCAAAGTCCTAGAACTGAATTTAAGATTCTACTCTATAGTCGACTCGAAGCTCTAACTTTCTATTCAGTAAGAAGTGTACAAAAGGACTTATAGCCGTCTCAGTACGTGCCTTCTCATCTAAAGACTGCCATGAACCCTAATTCTTTATTCTAGGCTTAGCTTTGAGTATTAATAAATGTTTTTTTTTGCAATGTATGCAATGACAGTTAATAACTTGTTTTAACAATTGTCCGTTTTACGCATCCTTTCATGTGAAACCGCATTCTTATCTAAATATATTTGAATTAGTTATACCGAAAAATGTTGTGCTTATATTTGTGATATTACATGGAAAACATACAATCTACACGTCTACACACCTACAGGATATATGTGTAACTCATCTGACCGCAAAGCTATTGTTGGTATTAAGTTAAACGTGCACACTGAATATGCAAATCTATAAGCACTAACGTCATCCTTATGAAGCTGAACTGGCCAATAATTTACGATATAATACCGATACTGTAATCATGAATGTATGTCAATATTAACACGCTGCTTTATATGAATTATTTTCTAGGATTAAAGATTTATTTTAAAAGATTAATGTTGGCAATGATGAAAAATTATGTGGTTTTATTTTATGATATTTAATCAATGTTGTTGTATTCAATAATAATGAAATAATTCGCTATAAAGGTGTTGACTTTGCCGTTTTACTACACACTAACAACACAGAAACACTAGTTTAACGAAAAGATAGCTCGTTTAATTTTTAGAAGGTCAAAAATTAGTTCTTTGTCTTTTATATAGATTCGCGTATATTTCCTATTTAATATAATATATTAGTATATTCGCTATATAAAGGATTTTATTCATAAACATATTTATTTATTTATTTCGTAATCCTACAGCTAATAAATATTATATATAATAACAAACATTTACACTAGAAATATAGCCAGAGATGGAAAACATAATATTTATAAAAATTTACAAAAGCGAACGAACATTAAAAATTATTCAATAAATTTAACTAAGTGGTACCTATTTTAGCTGTTTGTGTAATAGTGTAAAAGTTAGGGTAAGTATGTCAAGGTGTGTATGTGGGGTATGCTCATGATGTAGGTGATTTTGCCCTATGGATATTCTTAATACTATATTCCACGACAGCTTAAACAAGTCAAGGCTTAAATATTGGTCGTTGTACATACTGATAGAAAACGAAGTTTTTTGTATAGTATTTCAACCCTCATTTAGTTATTGCCTCGAACGTCATTATTAGACCAGCTTGAGGCCACTAATTTTTACAAATATTTTACGTTCTATTTAATCAAATGTCTACTCATTTTTACTGTAAAGCCAATTTCATTCAGTATACGAAACAAATCGGTTCTTTTACGAGTGCACTAGTTTCAGTTTTCTAGCAACTTTGAAATCTCACTTTACGACTGTATCAAATTTCATGATGTGTGCTTTTTCAAAATGAAATTACTCTTATTTTAGGTTAACGGGATACTAAATTCTAACGAGCTTTATTGTTATTTCACAGAAATATTTTTGTTTACTTGCACTAACTTTAGTTTTATTTTGATATATCCCTATGACTTAAAGTGTCTGATTTCGTTTTCTTATATCTTTGGCTGTGGTGGCTATAATTGCTTTTCTAGACGCTTATTACACCAGCACATTATACTCTTAGAAGGTTCTGTGGTGAATTAAATTCGTCGAGGACTCAACTCCGTCGTTCCACAAGGGAGCGTTTCTTAAGTCAGTTTTTGCCACGCAAAACCACTATGTGGATCCAGCTGCCCACTGAAGTGTTTCCGAACCAATTAGAGAACAAAGTTAGAGAGTTAGCTTGCGATTTGGTTTCAGGCCTGCTCTTGTAATACTTTCCGACACGAGTTACTAAACAATTTACATACAAATGTTATATTATATACATAATGTAGATGTTACCGAAATCATTCATAACATAAAGTTTTAGCGTCTCCTAGCGAATTATTCAATTTCAGAAAGATCAATCATAAGATACACCAGTTTTACAGTTACCAAGACGTAAATATTTTTTAATCTTTGACTGATTAGAAAAAATATTTAGCGTCGGCTATGCTGAAATCATTTTTAAAGTTTAGTTACAATATATTTACAGTGTATAAACGACTAGACAGACTTCCCAAGCGCAAGCTCACTTGACTTATTGCAACACGAACAAGTGATAGACACCCTCATTTTTGTTTTACGGACAAGAATATCTTTAAAATGCTGCTAGTAAAGAATTTAAAGTTTAAACCCTCGATAATACTGTTTGCTTTAAAATATACTAGCTTAAAGCTTTTTCGGAAAGGACTTAAGGCTTTAAAGGAAATTTGAAACTAGATTTTTAATTTAGAACAATATGAATACCAAATTGAATACCATTTCTCGTATATTTATTTTTCCGTTTAGAAATATGAAATCTTTTATTTAACATTAGACTTTAAGGTTTTAAATCATTCATTATTAAATTAAGCTCAGAGAAATGTCGTTACAAATCAAAATTAAGTATATATATAAACTTCCAAAGTAAAGGAAAGTTAGGAGTGCCTAATTTGAATAAATTACATACTTTGATTGATTAAGTGTGGAACGTATAGGGGAATTTCGTTTAATTTTATCCGAATTTCAAACAGGAAATTAACTGTTAAAAGTTAGTTTAGCGTTATGCCCTTGCAAAAAGAAAAACAGCATTTCATATTTAACATTAAGTTAGTCTAGAAATATTAATATACTACTTGCAATAAATACTGATTTCGTGTGTGTGATTTTTGGACATCAAAGCATTAATGACCTTCTATTTCAAAATATTTTTTGAAAAAAGTTTCAAAAACATTTACTACCAGTTCCCAGGGTGAAGAGAACTGGCAAGAAACTATCCGCCACACTGATTTATCAACAAATTTATACAAGGAAATTGTAGGGAACTGCAACCATTACGCCATGCTTAATTTGACATATTGAAACAAATGTATGTATAATATAAAGTAACAAATGTACACAAACACACGCGTAGGTGATCAGGGTTAAAACGTGTAAAGTGACTGGTTGAAATTATAAATAATGCCACCACATACACGAGTTCAAACACGACCACTTACCACTCGTAGCGCTCGCATGCATAGCCAGTCATCGTCCACTTCGCACATATTGCAAGAAGATGGACAACCCCAAGCATGGACAAGCCACCACAAGCAACATATAACTTATTATCATAATCTCTTGAACTATTCATTATCTTTGATTAAACCAAAGAATATAAACGAAGTAATAGATTCTTGCAGTAAGAAGCGTGTAACAATTGTTAACAATACAAACGAAAAGCTATACTAATACGAACAACTTTATTAACAGTTAACAAATATACCAATAAACCATTTAAACCAACTGAATACACACTAAAATCGCTGATTTATCGAAAACAATTGACACAGTTGACAATGTTTTATTGCTTAAATTGAAATAATTTTTTATTTCATATTTAGAACAAAATATTTTAACGGAGCAGATTACAATACATTTATACATAAATAATCAAAATACACTTACAGCTGAAAACCTTATTAAGATATAATTGAAATTACGAATATATATAATATTTACTTTTACTATCAAATACAGTATAGAGGCGAACCGTATAATCATCATGTTGCACGACAAATAGAAATCAAAATATTTTAAATAACATATTAGAACATTTTTTTTTCTAATGATATCAACTTAAAAATTTATCACCTTAAATACAAGTGAAAAGTGTTATCAGTGCATTTTAAGAAAAATCTTCCATTAATAAGAGTTAAAATTAATATTCTAAGCCATATAAGGAAAACAGATGTAGCATTGTTTACTGAGTTTTCCTTCACTGCCTCAACTATCATTAAGCGCGTCACATCAATCGCTGTAAGCCCCCTAATATTGCTTTGCACAGATACTTACTGAAATAACAGTGAAGCCTCGATTTTACACGGGAGCTGCACCTACCCACTTAATACAGCTCAGCACATCTACATTATTTACGCTCTAAACCTTATGTATTTGAACAAATCTCTTTCTTTAACATCCATTGTTTAAAGATTCAATTCACTTCACCTCATAACAAAAGTTCGATGTGATATCTAAATGTTTATTTTCATATCATAAGTCCTCATAACATTTGGATAAAACGTAAATGTATTTAAAATAAATTAATCTGATTTAAGAAGAACGCCTGAACGCAGTAATGAATAATAACATACAAATCATAAATATTGTAATTAATAATACTTATTCATAAAGGTTTTGTTATTGAACACTAGCCCAACATAGTGTGTAGCGAACTACGTATATAATATTTACTTTCGTTATTATGTTTATCAGCCATATTCTCTTTACTCCAGTGGTAAAAATAAGCAATAAATAGGCCCTATACTACATAAATCCGTCCCATTCCCTCCTCTGCTATCTACAAAATAAATGAAATAAAGAAAATAAGCAATTCGAAAGAGGCAACACGAGGATAAGAGTTGTTATGAAATATGTTTATGGCATTTTTACGAGCGTTTAATTCGGGTGTCGATTACTTTTTCCATTAAATAAATCGTAATGAAATGGCCTGACAAGAATAACATCTGTCGGGGAAATACAGCATAAATTATTTTCTGTGTCGTTGATATTATTTCTGACATATATACACGTTTTAATATAACATTGTTAATAATTCGGCATTTTAGTAATACGTAATAGTTAAATGTGTAACATTCTTTAGCCAAAAATCTATCTAAATAATGAAATAGGAATAAATATGTATTTTTTATACAACATTATGGGCAAACAAGCAGTAGGCTTACCTGACGTTAAGTGATACCCCCCGCTCATGGACACTCTCAATGCCAGAGGAATCGCGAGTGCCTTGCCGGCCTTGAAAGAATTGGTACGATCATTTTTTCAGGACCCTAAGCCGAATTGGTTAGGATATGTCAAGGTGGTAGTGCGCGGCGAAAATTGCCTTAATAAACGCTAGTCGAGTAGATACGGGTGGATTTGCGTACTCTGATTCAACGTACTATGATGTAACTGAGCTGCCGGTATTTATCCGAACAACTCCTCTGAACACTTTCCTTAGTAAATGTTCTAAAATCTCCTTTAAATCTTTACTGTACAAATAATTAGAAGTACAATTATCGTGGTTTATGTGTACTGTTTCATTTTCATGTAGGACACATTTTTATTAGTGTCCCTTTCACTTATTGCTATATTTATATATGTTTTAATTCCTTTACTTTGTACTCTTAGTTTTCATTCATAGTTCTATTGAACCTAATCTATAGCTTATGTAATTTAACACTGCTTGCGATAAGCTTATCTAATTTATTTATTTTTAACAGCGGTTGCCTGAAAGAGATCGCTCCAAAGCGATAAGGCCAGTTTCCCTCTTTTGATTTAAATATTTTAATTGTCCTATATTTCTGTATACTTGCAACGAAGTGTTAATAAATTAATAAACAAATAGTAATAGTAATATGTAATCTATTTAAAATGGTTGCGCCATTTGTTTTGTTTTTTGTAATATAAGCACACACAGACTAAATGTAATTTTCCTATTTTAATAAAGTATTTCGTCTTTTTCTGTGAAATTATGTTGACATTGTAATGAAAAGAGATAGGTGAGTACTTTGAAGGGTTCAAACGATGCCGATTTAACACCAGATTTTTTTACAAATACACTAATTAATGACTTAGATACTTTGTTTTTACCACCACCTGCCTACATTTGAACTCAAAGCAATTATTTTATTCATAAAAAAAGGAATCCTGAACCTCTTAATACATCTTAGTATATCTATTACTTAAGTTTAAAAATTCCACATGTTTGTAAAAAAAAGCGTTTCTTCAACAATTGTGGAGAAAATCATAAATTGTTAAAATAATAACATTAAACACATGTTATCACTGTACTCGGAACTAAAATTGCAGAAAACAATATAAAAATAGAAATACTAGGATAACGACCTAAGCTTCTCGCAGTTAGGAATTCTCAGCAATCTTCATTTATGTTGGCTACAACAATGTATTTTCGTAAGTCAGCGCTTTTTTACTTGACAAACAATTATTATTTCTTGAATTTAATGAAATTTAGTTTCAGTCACGCTCTTCATTACTGAAGATTTAGCAATTTTTTCTCTCCATTTAGCGGGTTTCTTAAATTTTTGGAGAAATTAATTGTTACAACTATTATTAATAAACGCATTAAAGTTATATTTTTTATCAAATACCTTTATTTGTTTGCAGTAGGAATCACTGCCTGCACTAGGAATTTTCTTTACCAGTTCTTGCCGAAAGGATCACAATACTTTTAATAAATCGAAATCTAAATAAGTAATTGTTTCACCCTGCCGGAGGATACAATTCTTTACCAACATTTATTTAGATTGTTCTCATTGTTGAAGGTCGCGTTAGTGACGCCGCTCAATTTCCTCCGCTTCTGTCTTCGATACTAAGCGTTTTAGTGATATTACGATCTGTAGGGCAGTTGTTGAGACAAAGTTAAGGCCATCCCGTTCCTACTTCATTTTTCCATACCTGAGTATGTCTATTTGTACTCGTATAGAATCCTGTTCCTCATGTGTGTTTCTGTCACACCAAGAATATAAGCAGTTTTCCTTTTGCTCCTTATCTAATATCTCCTTCTATTCGGGCTGCATACTTCTGACATCTTTTTATTTATATTGCCAGTTGCATTCTGTCCACATTCCGCCTGGTGATCTATGTTAGTATGGCCAGTAGCACATTCCTCACGTCACATGGACTCAATATGACGTTATGGATACTACATCTTGTTTTTTCCTTACAATTTCAGCTCCACATCTTTTTTCAAATATAGTTCATTGCTCTGTACTGCAGTTTATGTGTTTGGGCTCGATTTGCCCTGCTGCCAGCGCTCGGTATCGGCATCGTCTAGCCAATTTTTTTGATCTCCCGGTTGACTCAATGCTGCCTAAGCCTGCCTGCCATACTTATCCCAACGATTTTGTTTAACATAATTGTATAACATAAAATGTAATATTGAAATCGGGATCGTTGTCACTGGGAGCTATAGAGTACCAGGGTAGCTATATAACTGAAATAACACCATTTTTTTCTTATAAATAATCGTTTATAGTAATATATTACGGAATAAAAAGTAGTTTAAATAAATGTGCTCTAAGCCTCGTAAAAAAAGACAAACATTTTTAAATGTTTATGGCCTTTTTATTATAAGTAGTATTAAGAATGTACTTTACATCATAAAACGCCTACAATTGTCAGAGTTTAATGACAACCCTTGATCATGCTTGCGCGCAACTGCGAGAAAATTTTAACCTTCTAATTAATAATTTTAACCTTCTAATGTTAATTTTTAGTTTAGGAGTGTATTTATTTTCAAACTCGTGTTAATACGATTATTATAAATACCCGCAAATGTGTACAACAACAGACTTAAACGTACAAGTACACCAACGAGTAATTATAACCGATATTGTGTGGGTTTTAATACCCCTAGACTACGTTACATATTACCTAAATGCTTATTAACACGGTTAATGCTCAATCCCATAGCTGTAGTATATAAGCTCTACACGATTCTACATAAAACAAACACAAAACGAAAAATAAACTGAACAAAATTTACACACGTTATTTTCTTTAATGTTAAAATAGGATTATGAGTAATTTAGTAAAACTACAATGTTATATGTTCAGCTTGTTCTGCGTGATAAAAAAGCTTATCTAAATTTATTTATTTATAAATATATATGATTAAAAAGTACAAGGATATATGATGTTACAAATTTTATACACATCAAGTATATAGAACATAGAATTTATAAACTAGCACGGAAGAAACACACGGAAACAGTAAAAATAAAAACACTTTAATTATGAGAACAGAAGATAGCCAGATTAGTGCGTTAAAAATAGCAGATAGAGAGACGTAGGTACGTATAGTTATTTATAAAGGGTGTCTCAGCGCCGATTTTAAATTTTAAACACAGAAGAAACCCGCTAACGGGGAGTGGTAGCGTTCGTTAGATGACAAGTGCGGATTTTTTAATCGCTATGTCGCAGTGTTCTAAATAGACTCTAGGATTACAAAGAATGGAAAATTGAGCAAGGTCTACGATAAGTATCTACGATAGTTCGTTTTAAGTTAAGTATTGAAATTCCTGCATAATTTAATTATAATTATTTAATAGAAAAGAGACAATCCTATTAAAAATAGCCATAATTTTCTGATATTGATTAAATCCACCTTCGGGAATTGCAGTGACCTCTGCTGTCACTGGAATGACATTCATCACCTCAGTGACCTCACGCAAGTACTGCAATACACGAAACGGCTGGTCAGATGACAAATTGAACGGGTGCTACTTGTGGGTCACCACGTGGTCGCATTCGTGTATGTATAAATTAATGTAACTTAACTTGACGATTTTTAAGAGTGACACACCATTGCCATATTGTATTTCCCGTGCTCCATATATGTAAATTTAAATTTAGAAACAGTTCATTTTATCATTTATGTATCAAGTCCAAAGTAAAATTAAACTAAACAAAAATTCAATCAAAAGTAATGTAACTAATGCATGTGCATATCCCTTTGTTTAACAGCTTTCAAATGTTTTGCCAAATAACCAAGGCTCTCACACCAGCCGTCCAAAAAAATTTCCTGTCATTTTTTATCAAAACAGATTTTACGCGGGAATTTCAATATCTCATTACAATTTTGAAACTTCAGTATTTTAGCTTTTTTAAATTAGAATTATCTGTAACTTCCATCATTAACTTTTTCAGATGACAATTAATAAAGAAGTATCTAACCAGTTTAATTATTCAGTAATTCATTCTTAAATCGAATTTAAGTACTTGTAAAATATTTTATGTTTTATTTTCAATACCCATAATTAATCACATGTTCGTAATAAGCCGCCTTAAATTCGCCGTAACTATGTAAGTTCCCTTATTGTACTAAGGTATGTGTATACTACGAATTACACAATAAATGAAAAATATTTCAAAGAAAAGGTATGTCTCACGCCCGAGATCATTTATTGGTCTTTGATCCATTTCTAGTAAATTAACAAATCAATTATTTAATAAAATTATTGCGGAGCGTGATCACATTAACACTGTGTCGTCATGACCCATATTTTTTTATGAAAAAAAACAAGTACGAAAAATCAATTGGCATTGCTTAAAATTAATAAAGATACAAGATATACACGTCTTAAGTCAGATAATTTTGTCAGTGATTACCTTAAACAATTTATTGGGCAATAAGAAAGAGACCTAACTATGTTCTATGGGAAAGCAAGAATAACCTTAGTCATCTTAATGCGCAACCGTCTCGCGGCTACCAGCCGGCTTTCCTCATAAAGAAGGATATAGCGGATATACTAAGAGTGAATTTTAATTTCAATACTAATTTAATTTAAAGTACTTTTATCAACATCAGCCAGTTATAAAAATGAACAATTTTGCATCAAACATATCGTTAGTAATTAACTTTCTATGAATAGAAATACTATGTTTGACAATGTCATTAGTCATAATTACTCACCTAATATGTGCACTGCTAATGGCATATTAAACTGACGGTAATTTGATTGAAATGTTATTGATAATTACAAATAGCCGATCTTACTCATGCCAAAAACTAATTTATTACATAACTTAATTGATTTTCGTTTACTGTATAAATTAAGGTATGGTATGGTAAAATAAACCTACTAACTAAAAGTCTTTAAATGCGCTTTAAAATTAACGGTGAGCCTTTAATTTTAGTTTCCTTAAGCGCCATAAGGCTACCACGAAACTTCGTAGCGCTATAACGACTTCGATATTCATGTTTAATTTTTTAACACATTCACTGCCTATTTGGTTGTAATTGAGTATCGCTCTGTGCGGCACCTAGTTGTTCTTGTTTTGCCCTCCTTGCGGAGGTGATTTTCAAAAGTATTCATACGCGTAACAAAGAGACACCTATATTGCCGGCTTACATGAAGTGTATTAAAATTTACGAATAAAAATATACGGGAATTATTTATTCGTAACGCACAGAAAGGTTAAAAATTATATATATAATACATATTAACTTAGTATTTAAATATCTTTCTTATCTCAGAGGTCCTGTAAAAGCTTCACTATATTTTCATAAATTATTACAAAGATAAATATTTTAAGCGTTATCGTAACATATTGTTGACCACGTACTTCACAAAATAAAAACGGGCAATTAAACAGCATATTTACTGAAGTTGCAAAACTGGAACACAAGGCAGCCTTTATCAACCATTTAAAATATCTGAAATTTAATACCAGCTATACACGCGTGTTTGACAGTATATCTAACTTAAAAAGCTGGACGTGACATTTTAAGTGAGGAAGAATGACAAATAATGATAAATATATATACAAATATTATGTACTGTAACGAGTATCTTAAGGAGCTAAATAATGATTTATTTGATTATAATATGAGCTTAAATAGTTAAGACACGATATCTTAATGGAAATGAATACGTACTATGTAAATAATGTAATCAATTCGAGTCAATATTTGTTAAGAAGGTCACGCCACGCTATCTCTAATTTTGCACATCCGTACAAAACCACGTTGTTACCGTTTGAAATATAAGTTTAGTACACAAAATTCATGCAATACCTATGAAGCTAGCGGTTTTTTTTTGTTTGAACAAGAAGAGGGTTTCATTTAAGATAATATTTAGGTGTTTAATAGATACAAATATAACCATGAAGTTTAGGTACTTTATATTCTACGAATAGTTAGATTACTCTTCCCGTACTATATATCAGCGGTTTGAAGATAAAACTCTCATTGTATGAATAATGCGGTGTCCGGCACACCATCCTCACACCTGTTCGTAGCGGTTACGTGTTATTCTGACATTTTTCACTTTTATTACGCGAGAAACGTGCTTAACGATCCATAGCATTGTTTATTTACGTTTAATTATATTTTGCACTCATAATTTTACGAGAAGCAACAATATGACGAATATAATAGTTTTTCATAAGAATTTCCAATAAACAACGAATGAGGTGAAATATAAATGATTTATTGCAGGTTTAGTAGTTGAAATCTAATACTTATTTCTATATTGTTTGTACGTATGTACAAAGTAATACATATTACATATTTGTATGTATTTTGATTAACAGGGGTAAACGGGAAAGAGGCTCATCTGATATTAAGTGATACACGCACATTGCCAGCCACGCTCTTAAGTGCGTTGCTGCTTAGGAGTTTGTACGCTGTTTTCTTGAACGACTAGGCTAAGTCAAATTGTTTCGGAAATACTTTTGGTGGTGCGCGGCATAACGCTTACTTCTGGAACGTTGGACGTCGCGATGATACGGTTGAGATTACGTATTCTGCCTCGACATCCGACGATGAAACTCAGCTGCAAACTCTATTGTTTACGTAAATACTTTGGATCCAATCGTGACTTTTAGTATTTAGCCCCGGATAAGAGGCGTACTATGCGTCTGATTTTTTCTGTTACAAATGAAAATGCATTTTTTTAATGACGTTATGCTATATTATTAAAAATTTATACCTACATATTTATTAGTATCTGGATTAAAAATTAGAAATAGTCTATTTTTTTAAGAGACTCAATGTCGTTTAGCATACCATGTCCTCTCAAACTTAACATAATTTGTATTCTAAAGGGTTGAGGTCTGAACTAGATGAGGGCCAGTCTTCAGCTGTTATAAAGTGTGGAACGTTGGTCAAGCCAAGTTGGGTTAGTTGAAGTTTCACTCCTTTTTCACAAAAAAATATTTTGGGACACCTTGATTAGACACGCCCCACCAAACCATCACTGCCGCACGATGATGACCACGTTGTACCTTTCCAGTCATCTGAGCAGCTTCTTTATAACTGTAAGCGTACACTTTATCATTTTGCTCAATGTAGTGTTCTTCAATCGTGACATTTTTTGAGAAAAGAGGATATTTCTGTGCTTTACACCTGCGTATTGGGACAGGTTACGTCCTTAACCATATTAGTAACTATGTACATATATTGTATACCAATTCCCAATGAAGGGTGTAGAGCAGGCCAGAAGAACTGCCAATAAACACACCACCACACTATTCAATCGCCAAGTTTTAGTGTACAAGGAAATAGCAAAATCAGCAACCATTACGCCATGCTTTACTTCACATATTGAAACTAAACGTAATAATAAGTATGTAACAAACCCAAGCATCAGCGGGCAAAAAAGAAATAGACCTTAGTTAAATCATGTAAAATGACTAGAGAAATTTAAAAGTAATATTCAAAGTGACGCACGCCCAGCCACCACAAGTAGCATCCATTCACGACCAAAACGCATGACCAGCCATCGTCCCCTTCGAGAAGACCAGGTTCTTGGACTTACTCATACAGACTTGATATAGTTGCATGAATATTAAACGTGCGGTTCGCCGCAAGCACACTGAAACGTGAATTAACACACTCCTAATCTAGGTAGGTGGTCAGCTTACAGCACGTCACGGTGTAATAACACCTTGACATGCTATTTAATAAATAAATTATTAGTAGTCCGAGGGAAAGACCTCAAGCTGTGGGTCCTTCATACAAGTTGGGGTATATTGTTTAAGTTTATTATACTCGACACATTACAATAAATAGCAACATCAGGATTTCATTACACATATATAAAAGTTTATTCCCTTTAGTTTTACAAACGAATTGGTAAATCAGTGTAGAAGGGCAAACTTTTTGTGGTCAGTGGAGTGATTAGTTTTTACAACCGCACGTGGACATTGACAATTCAATTGTATTGTAATTGCTTCCGACTTTGAATTTATACCAAATGTTAAATTCAGTTAATACTTTTGCCTTTGTTTACACATTATTTAACAACATAGACGTGACAATATCTTCTTTTCAACTCTTTTTCTCACATCTCTTTTATACGGGGTCCTATTTGACATTTATTTTCGTGGAAAGGAAAACAATCTAATAATCAATGATCTAATAAAACTTATAGTCTGTGGCGAGCGCTTGTAGTTTCAATAGGAAATATTTTGTTTTTTGTATATATTCTAATCTATTACTGTTGAGTCTTCTGTATTTTTTTCTATGTGTATATGATATAAATGAGAACTCTTTGGTAAACCAATGTAGTATTTTCCATTCATTTCTTAATGAAGCCCCATCTCGTACTACTATTTACAATTGGTTTAACGAGTTTCAATGTGGACGTAGCAATCTCAAGGATGATCCACGTGATGGACGTCCTTTAACAGCGACTACTGAAGATAACATCATGGGCGCACGTGCACAAGCAGCACCATCACGTGCTGGGCGACGCATGATAGAGAAAGTTAAGAGAGTGACAGCAGATACGGGCAAGCCTAGGCATTGGTATGAGTCAAGTTCAAAAAATATTACACGAACATTTAGGCGTCAGGAAACTTTGTACCAGATGGATGAAAGCTTGATATATTGCTACAAACCCGAGACCAAAAGACAACAGCTCAGTGGGTGTTTCCTTTTGAGGATCGACCAACTAAGGTAAAGAAAGGAAGTAGT
This sequence comes from Pieris brassicae, assembly GCF_905147105.1. Lineage (NCBI taxonomy): Eukaryota > Metazoa > Arthropoda > Insecta > Lepidoptera > Pieridae > Pieris > Pieris brassicae. Next base: position 7,274,654 of record NC_059669.1, read on the forward strand.
CAAGGAAAAAACATGATTACCTCGTTCTTTGGTCGGAAAGGTCATTTCGCGACAGTTGTGGTAGAAGATAGAAGGACAGTTACTGCATCCTGGTATGTCAATCACTGTTTGACTGTTGTCTTGGAAAAACTTCGACAGCAGCGCCCTCGAAGCAGTCTCATAATTGACTATGGCAGGTGTCGTGATAATGAGTCCTCACCTATACAGTCCTGACCTGGCGCCCTTCGACTTTCATTTATTCTTAAGAACTACTGATAAAATTTGAGGTATTCGCTTTACGAGCCCTGCAGATCAAGACCAGTGAAAGCGTACGAAAATGCCATAGAAGTGACCCAGAATGGGACAATACAAGTATTTGCAACTTATTGAACCCAGAATGGTACAATAAAAGTATTGGCAACTTTCTACATTAAGCCGGTTTTCATTTTCTAAACATTTTCAGTGTTACCTAGGTATTATTCATTCAAATGGAACTGATGCTAACTTTATGAATAACTTTATACACTGAACAATCGTCTCACTCGCTTGATCATTGTAGATCAAAGCAGCCTGTTTTATCAAATCAAATATAAAACAATTCTGTTTGTAATATGTCTTTGTGTCAAAAATGTCCAGCTTTGAATTCCATTTAAAAACACGTCGAATAATAAAATAAAATAAGTTTGCCATGCGAATAGACCATAAAAAATTTCACAACCAGATTGTTAATATTATGCCACAAGAACATTAGTTAGGTAAAGGAATTGTTATAATTTAATTTAAATAAGTTACAAAAATGAAGAATCTTGTCATTTGAATGCCTGTTCCTGCTACACTTAATTGGCCGAATTTTTCATAGCGCTTCATGAAACGTGTTTTTTAAAGGTAGTTAAACTAAATACTGAACGTCGCTCCCAAGACCAACAAAGTAAGTAAGTGAAAGTTAGTTCCTTTTCTTATCACACGCCAAACTATACTTTAGTAAATTAACTTTAAAAAAATAAATAACTCCAACGATTAAAAAATCACCGAGTCTACAAATCCGGTAATTCCTTTTGTGATGGCGGTATTTTCCTCTATCTCTATGTAAAAAAGGGTAATGAAACCACTGGTTTAATGCTGGTTCTAAATATTGACAGTCAAAGTCACAATAACGGTGCAATATTGAACTCCATAAAATCTACGTCCAATATGCAGTCGTGAACATACACGAGTAATGTTCAAACTGAGCTATGTTTACGTTTCTTTACGATGCAATAAGACACAGACTTTGTATGGCCGCCACAGTAACAATTATTGGTAAAACCATAAATTATAATATTATTTTCGACATGTTCGGTTTTACCTAGATACATTGCTCAATGGTATTCTGTATTCTTGACGGACAGATAGGTATTTAATTTCTAAAAAAAAACAACTTTGTTAACAGATTGTACCGGGTTACAAAAACTTACTTTGTACCGGGTTGTACCGGGTTACTGTGGACATTTTTGCAACTCCATGGAGACCTTTCGACGACTCGTTTTAGCAACCTTCCAGTAAATATTTGCTAGTATCATTGTTTTCTTTATTCCTACATAATTATGTATTTACAGTAAATATTCACGAATACTTGGCCTATGCGGCTCCTTTAATACAAACAGTCCCCTAGTGAGTTGTGAGCTGTGATATTTGCGGGCTACTCGATTGTGAGGAAGTTCCATGAAACTGATTAGCGCTGCCCTTTCTTAAGTTCTCATGTTATTTTCACACATGTTTATCCTTACTATAAGATATTTTCATAAGTATCTGATTGTACACACATGTGACATGTGCGATGTTTTAGAGCAAGAATAATAAAAAATCTAAAATGGCCTGTCAGGTCCGTCGCATCCAAGCACTCGAATGCCAATGAAGCAACAAAGCGGCAGGTAGCACGCAATATCCCATCCCCTCAACCGTCAAATCTTTCAAGTGACATAAAGTAAGGTAGCAAGTACGCAATTTTCCTCTATTACTGTATTAAATAACGCCTTTGATCAAATTTAATATTTTATATAGCATCATTATCGATCATATCTCTGCAATATTTAGGCAACCCACAGATATATAAATAGTGATAGTACAATTGATATAATAAGAAAATAATACAATTGTACCATAATTGTTCATATTGAAGTGATACAATACTGTATCTGAAAAATCGACCGCTCGACTTAGGAATCAATAAAATAACAAACAATAAAAAACCTGACGAGAATATTATTGCATAGCATTTTATAAGGGGCGAAATATTTGCTGGGTAGCCAGCTAATTGGGACTGTCTTTTTTATCTTAATAATATAATATATTTACAGTATGTACAGAACACAAACAAAACTTTCCTAGCAATTGTCATTTTTTATATAGAACAGGAACCAGGCTCTGTTGTTATGTGATACCCGCCGCCAACCATGGAGACTGACAATGCCAAGGGCTCGAAAAATTATTATTACTGCTTAATAAAGTCAAAGTTCTCCCGCTTCCTAAAATATAATATTTCACTCACGCCCTCTTTGGTAAGGTGGAAAATATCAACATCGTCATAATATAATTAGTGCACCCTTTTTGAACTCCTTTAAAAATAGATTGGATAGTTTCTCCAAATCTCCAAATACGCGCGCATAAAATAAACAGGCGTACCTGACAACCGGGTATGGATTTTTTTACACATTACAAATAGCTTCATAAAATATGGTGGTGTTTTGTATACTCATACAGCACATTTAAAATATGCATAATATGCATGTGTAGTGAAGATATTTTTATCCCTTCATTCAGGTATTTATTGTTACTATTTATCTCGGCAAGTGCGCTTCAATCATCGAGTAAGAAATTAAAAATTAATTAGTCGACATTTTAAAAGCAGACAATACATTACAATACTTAGTTAAATGTAGATTACATGGGCTATGATAATGTTCGTGGATTCCAGCGCTCCTATAAGATTTTATATAGATCTCTATATTTTATACTCAGTGGACATGCAGACCTGATCCTTTCTGCGATATAGGTACTCCATGTCAATAGTAAGATGCTGCATGTATTTTAATCAAATAACACTTTACTAATGATTTCTAAGATCCGTCGGCAAAGAACGGCAAAATGGAAGTTTGCTATGGAACAGATCAGATAGAACTATATCAGTACTATAGGTACTCAGTTGCAAATTATGCCGCAGTTTGTACGTACGCTTTATACGACATAAGTGTACGCATACGCTATTTATTTAACTTTTTAAATATTTCTTGTTAAAGGTGCTAAAATTAATTTTTCTGTTGTTATTTTGGTGATTAAATAGAAAGATATGATTTTGACAAAATGTAGAATTTTTGTATTTTATGGTCTGTTTTTTTCGATTTAGTCTATATATCTTACAAGTATGTAAGTTGTTGATGTTCACATGTTCCGTGGCATTAATGCAATATTCTATATTTTTATAAGGCACTCTTATGAATAAATACATTCTGAGAGATAATCCCAATTAATGACCTATCAGCCACTTAAACCCATTCAAAGGTCACTCGAATTTCTGTTGTTCTCGCAATGTCTTTACAAACTATAGGTACAAGAGAGACTCACAAAACTGATTGTCCCTCATCTGACACTTGGGTACAATGGGAATGGTGTACAAAATATAGATCTAGTATTTGTTGATTTCTAACTAAAAGCTCGGGCTTTGTTTTGAATTGTTTTCAAACACATGTCAGATTTTAATTGAATATTCTTAAGTCGTAACTCTTTCATAAGCCTAATATTTGACAATGTTTTATAAATTTTAAAGTAACAGGATTCAGAGTGATAAGGACAAAATTTATTCAAGCTTGTGAAGTCTGCGTATAAAATGTTCGTAATTTCAACAAATCAAAGACCGTTTAGCATTCTAATATTGTTTTGTTATATTTTCATAGATCATGTTGTCAGAGTCTCACACCTATAAAAGTATTAACGCAATTCTAGCCGGTATTTATTTTTAGTTTTATTTGACCCATATACAGAGATTTAGACTATAATATGGAATGAAATTAAATTATTAGTAAAATTGTATGTATCATGTGATAATTAGAAATATATACACGACGATTTATGAATTAGATACCCAATATTAAATTAAATAACTCGTTTATATATTTAAGTAAAGAAAGTTCTGGAAACTAATAGCTATGTAATTTACGTTGACTCGACACCATCTGCTTCATACGAACGTAGTTAATACATTCTAGACCAGCGCTCACCAACCTATCTCTTACTTCTATAACTTTAAGCTGAAGATACTTATGGAACAAGTATGTACGCTTGCAGACATGCGAAGATAACGAACCATGCATTGTATTTATCGTATCTTATCGTATTTTATAGATAGCCTAATCTATTATTTTACATTTAGAATTTTCCTGATTTATAGCATAAATTAAAAAAGAAATCAATGGTGCTACAACAACTTTTTAATTTTGGGCCTCAGGTTTCTATATCTGTTTCATGATCATTTGTTAATCTAGGCAAGTAGGTGATCAGCCTTCTGTGCCTGACGCACGCTGTCGACTTTTTGGGTCTAAGGCAAACCGGTTTCCTCATGATGTTTTCCTTCACCGTTCGAGCGAATGATAATTGCATAGACCTGAAGGATGAAAGTCGCACGCCGAGCCACTAGGCTAACCCTGCTCATTGATTTATAGCATAATCTATCGAATTTATTTCTATAAAAATACAGTTGATAAATAAAATATTTATTGTATTACAATATTTATTAATTAATATTCAAAGCATACTAATGTGATTTCTAGTTATTTTCATAATTTGACATTACAATATTATTTGGCATCGGACGAAAAGGTTGACGCCTCCCCTTCGAGACAATACAGAATTCTAATTAAAATAAAATTTTATTTAAAAATTTCATACATTTAGATACATTAGCATTCGAGTCACGCGCAAACTGAAATTTTTCGTGCACGTATTTTAATAAATAAGAATTCAATATTCGTGTTTTTAAATAATTAAAAAGTAAATGCAAGCATTACTAAAGGTATGTAATGTACCTCTATGTAATTGATGGTGTGAAGTGGAGAAAACTTATTCAGTGAGGCATAATGAGGCTTAATATATCAACGCACTAATCACGTTGCAGTAAGGCATATATTTATTTATTCTCAACATATATCCGCCAAACTTTCTATATAAATATTCTGAAAATAGTAACAATTCAGAAAAAAATCTTCCCCTACACATACTATCGAGGATACGCTTTACAAAATTGGTGCAACGAGTGAGCCCTCCATCGAGAGTCAAGCAATCTATTAATCAATATTTATTATTAATGGAAGTATGTTGACGCTGGACTGTACGAAATGTATATTTTATTTTGTATTGTATACATAATCAGAACAAAAAGAAGTTTACAATAATGAAAACATAGACTAAACAGAGGTTTTCTGTCCACTAGGACGTCGAAGAGATTTAAAAGTTATATACAGAGTGAGACAAATCAAAACTTACTTATTCGAACCTTATATTAGGAATAGTTGTTATAAGAATAAGCAGATCATAATTTCTTACTTATAAACTCGTAAATGCGTTGATACCAACGTTATACAACTATTCCCTCGTTATGCCATAGGCACAAGACGGCAACGTCGCAAATCATAGATAAACTTAAGAAAATGTCATGAACTTGTCTATGATAACCGTGTTTCTGTCAATTTGGCGATTCCACTCGTGGTGATGTGAATCCGTGTTTATTGATTTTAGTCTACAAATTTTATTTATTTATTAACAGCACATGCGAGGCCAAATTCTAACTAAAAATAACATAAAAATAAAATACATTAGGTTATTAACAACATTGACCGTAAACCTCCTGCTTTCTTTTAATCTTTTCCAAGTATATTTATAATCACAGTATATACCCCATACGCTCCACAAATAGGTCGCTCCGGTGAAGAGTCGAGAAACCCATTAAGCAGCGAGAGTAACCAGGGAATGGGAGCTTGGACGCTGGACACTGCGAGCCAAACGCACAGCAAAATGTTTATGTTTCCGGCAGCAGTAATAATTGTCCGGAACGTACAGTCTCATGATCTCTCCCAGCAAGTACGCGCTTTCCGTTTTGTTTTTAATTACGCTTAAACCAAATTTGATTACAGTCTAAATCTCTACGAAGTTCTAATGACTTATACCCTAAACCCCCATCAAGAACTTAGTAGGGTTGAGGTAAGGAAAAAATTGTACCTTCTTTTATACAGATTTCTATGGAACTTCTTTTGCACCCTGAAAGGGTTTTTTGCTCATAATACCTTCATAAGGGGACCATATGACGCAGCTGGTTTCAAGACCATGGTCTTTCTAATGATGAATATAGCGGGTGCTAGGGGTGCCACTAGGGTTAGTGGCAGTGTCCCTCAGACCAACTGAATTTCGCAGGACAAACCCCAATCTCCTCAATGTTCTGTAATCGTCCAAACATGTTCCACAAATGACAGATCGGGAACAAACAAAACACCCAATTCGTGGACTTTGCCCACGCGCCTATTAACTTTAGATCCTATCCTATAGTCACAGAGTATTTTCTTTGAAGAGTCATCACTTTTCATTTGGCATAGTTAAAGTGGAATTTATTTAATTCACTCCAACGCAGCAGTTTATCCCAATCAAGTTGCATACACAGACAGTCATTGCTAGTCTTACCACTCTTTATCTACTTTAAAAACCTTAACATCGAGACATCATCATCATCATCAGCATCATCAGCATCATCATCATAAAGTTGAAGGTAATATACTACATAAGAAAGTTTTAATTATTTAAAACAAAACCATATACCAATAACTTTTTATAAACTTTTGGTAAAAACGTTATATCTAACTAATGTTAGATATAATTATTATTTGTTATTAATTAACAACTTTTGTGTAAAATTTAAAGAATACCAGGTGGTCAAGCAGCCCCGTTATACATTAGTCTACTAGCTCCGAACTATGTTATTATTGTTATAACTACGTTACATAATCACGAAACTGCGACGAAATCAGATAGAATAATACATTTTCATATCAATAATCATTTATAGATCAAAAGTATTTAAAATTAACTAGAGCTTAGTGCTATGTAGTGACGTGAATGAATCTCTGTCGTGAGTCTCCTGCTTATATACTGAGGATGCGACATCTGCAGGGTAAGATGCCGGTGGTCACTGGTGTCATTTCAAGAATGCTTCGTTGCTCCATAATACTTAATGACTTATTGTTTCATTCCAAGGTGTCATTACTCGAAGTTGTTTATCTTTATGAGAGGTATCAGGATTCTCAAGAATAAGATAATTATTGTTCCTTTTAAAAGGAACTCTTGTGACTTGGGTGGTTGGCTTGCCTTAAAGCTATTGCGTCGGACAAGAAAAATCTTTTAAAAATGAACTCGTCAATACTTAATACAATCAACACTGAAAATCAAGTATCAACCAATGAGTTTTAAGTTATGTCAGACTTATACTAGAATAGCGACTGGATTAACGCTAATAAGAACAGTTACGCCGACATTATACTAAGTTTAAGTTACTCCGGGTTTATTAGAGGACATTTAGCTTATTCTTAGTTTATCTTTGGCATAACACTTTATACCACGTTTATTTGTACCACTGTAACTCGACGAGTAATAAGTAGCCGATGCAAGAAATCAACAATATTATCTGATACGTGACAAGTTAGGAAAGGCCCAAACAAGTAGCCCAGACATAGTAAAGGTGGTTTAATTCATATACTATACCGAACCAAAGGATAGACAGCTGATAACTTCGGGAATGTCCAAGCGCAATGTTCTGTATATATTAAATAGCTAGACATTTGTGAGACGTTTGATATTAAGTGCCGTTTGAACGGAACACGTGTACCAGCAGTCTTTGGACGTATGTATTCTCTTGAGATATTAATATGCAATAAGATGCACCTTCGCTGACACGACGTGTAATTAGTTTAGTTTGATGTTCTAGTTTACTACATCACCGGCACTCATTTGCACACATTGTACTTCGATGCATAATCAGGGGTGAATTATTATTCTGATTCAGCATGAAGAAATCAACAAAGAAATTGTCTTTTTGTACGATGAGATTTTACTATCACACGTAAAACGTATAAATGGCTTCTATATTGGAATGTACCAAAGAGTATAGAGTCAAGAAATTTTGCGCCACCTATCTATTAATGTACGAGTAACTTTGGACGCGCTGCCGTGAAACCCGGAGCTAATCAAGCGATGCGGAAATGTATAGGAATGTACACTGCGAAGAGATTCCAGTTATATCCACAAGCAGACGCTTGATTGAAACCAAGGAAATCGGAATTGTGGCCGTCCCAAACAAACCTGGCGTACAGTTGCAGATAAGGCAAAGATAACCAGAAATACTTGGAGCGAGGTGACTGAGCTTAAGACCGAATGCGATGTAGACTCTCTGTGAACACCCTCTGCCCCATCTAGGGGTTATAACAAAGTAGATCTTCATATACTGGAAGCTTCTTGCAGATATATACATCATCATTACCTTGGATACTTGCGAGGTTTGGAAAATTTATGTTATTCCACAAGAAAATGACGCATAAGAGACAAAACAAAGTCATAAGATTATTTTATATATTAATTCTATACAGTAAGCAGTATCAATAGTCAAGCCTAGTTTTCAAATATGTGTAAAATGGATTCGATTACTATCTAAAACTGTTTTGATTTGCTATGTAAGCGGCATCACCTATACAATTACGTAAACATATGCAACTTCTTTCGCTTGGATTAATGTACAAGGGTTTAACCTCATAAGGTCCGTTAAAAATAAAAATTAATGAAATATAATTGACTTGCGCCATCCCTATCGTCTCCAATTTACAAACTTAATTGACAAAATCAATTGAATTTTCGACCCGGCCGCTATAATATTTGATGCATTGTTCCTATAATTCTATTGCGCTAGTTTTCATGGCTCAATTCTCAATTGACACGGACCTAATGGTAGACCTGTTTTAATTTAAATTTGTTTATTTAGTTTATAATGGAATTCTTCTTCTTTAAAAAATCTTAATTCGATTCAAAATATCCATTTATATAAGAGATAATAGTATTTATATAAGAACCTCCTTGGACTACGTGTTTGTTATTATAATAAGAAAAAAAAGCTTGTAATGTTTTTTACTTATTTTGTTATTCACGGCATTCTTGTACCACTGCAAGTCGCATAACGCGCTTATTTGTTTATAATTATTTAGTAAATGTGCAGTGTTTGTAAATTTTATCCTTAGACAACATATTGAAACACTATCTAGAGTAGCAGTTAGCTTATGTCTAGGCGACTAAAAAACTTTCTATGTACTTAATTAATACTTGCTTATATTGTGAAAAACAGCGCCTGACGTATGGACGTCAGTCGCCAAGTGTATTGGATTATGACATACGAAACTAGTATAGTTAAGTCCCATTTTAAATCTTACCATAACCATTAGATCCAAAAATTTATGGCGTTATACAGAAAGCTTCCTCGTAAAGATAATTTCTAAACAAACAGATACAGAACGCTGAAGCCAAGACTGTAGCGCCACTGGTATATAACATTAACTACAAATAGTTTACGACTTTCGATCAGTGAACTTAACGGGCTTCACAAAACCCGAAGGAAGTTATTCTTTTACCATTCGCGTTCATAGTGTGATCGTAAATAAAATACAATACTAAATAGCTGTAATCCGGCTTAGCTTCGGGAACGTTGTGACAAGTAATTAGTTTTGTAGATTTATAGGGAGCTTCCTGCAACGACAATTATATTATTATCGAACGCTTATGAGATTATGTTACGCGAATTTATGGCTCTGTATTCCTGTGTAATCTCGAGTCATAATTTTGTATCCGAAAGCCATTTATATGGTCACCTGCGAAATTTTTAAAGTATTGTAGATAAATTTTTTTTTAAATAGAATACAAAATCTATAGATATGATAATACTTTTAAAAATCAATACAATATATATGTAAAACTATGACATGTTACGTTTGATTGTTTTAAGTTAATAAAACAGAACACAGGGCATTAAAAATACATGTCAGAGTGAATCTACTAGACTGAAATTGGGATGTGTATCTCGCTCGTATAAACATAATGTTTCTCATGTAAATAAAATATTTTTTTTGTAATGAGAAATAAAGTTCTTTAAACAACGTTTAATTTATTTTATATAATGTTCTGTGGTTAACAATAAGACACGTGCTGTTGTATTTTCCTTTGACCATCTTTTGTTTAACGTACGAATCCCCCGAGACGTTAGGAACTTACAATTAATTCAGATATTTCTGCCTATTCTTTTTACATAGACTCCGCTGAGCATATTCTAATATATACAAAAATAATTTCTTTCAATATATTAAAAACTTTTAAACACTTCATCACATTTAATCCGTTGGACGTTGAACACGTCTGCTAAAACTGCAACTAATTCGTAAATACACATTCGAATTTCAAATAACCATACAAACTGTAATTTGAATTTAAGATTATTGGATTTCGTTTCAATTTCACGAATACAGGGATTATGACGCAAGTACGCCACGTTTCTTATTCAAAGTGCAATCTCCATCGGTCAATATGCTTTGTGAGAATTTCGAATTGAGTTTGCCGATATTTACATTCGCTGGACTCTTTAAATAAGTTTTAAAGATTTCAAATATCTCATATTTGCGATGTGACCGACACGGACAACTTTCGCAAAACTTTATCGCTGAGAATAAAATCTGAAGTGTGTCATAAAATTGATGTAAAAACTTTTTTTAATTATCTATCACTGGGTGATTTCCATAATTACCGTAAAACTTTATTATTACCCTACGAATAAATACGATTATTATATCATCTGTGGCTTCATTGAAAATCACGTATATGCCATGATATAGTATACGTAGATCGTAAATAAAAAAAATACTTTTTTTATTTCTTGACCTAAAAACAGGATAGGCAGAAGAATCGTTAGTCTCGTACATTGTGTTGTTTGTTCTTTGTATTTGTGTTCAAAAACAAAAGACAAATTATTTTACAAGTAGAGTCAGAATTTATTACATACTCGTACAATGGAAGGCCAATATCTACAAAACAACGGTACTACACAATTTCTAGCTAGAATGCGCTTTTGAAAATCGAAACGTCGAATCGGTCGTTTGATTGTAATTCGTCAACAGCGTCTCTGGGACCAATCACACACATTCCAAAAACTGTTTCCTAAAATTATTATTTTCGTATGCTTTAATAATTTTATATTATTCCTAGAGCACGAAATATAAACTCCAAATTTACAATATATATGTATATATTGTAAATTATTATTTATATATATATATATAAATAATAATGAAATATATACGAATAATAACGAGTATAATGATAAATAATAATGTTTATTCATGTATGCATTAATAAATTAATCAATACATGGAGAAACATTAGTCGTGGGTTGCAATGAATTAATAACTTTGAACCAAAGTTTACGCTACCAAAGTAGAATTTAGTTAGTACGTGATCCGAGGAATACGTGGCTTGTTCCAGGTACAAGACTTAGTACAATCCCTGTGACACATATTTTATATACACAAAATTATGGCAAAATATACATTAAACACATGCGCGCCTAGAATATACTAAAATTTATTTATCTGTGGCAGCGCAGGCTATGTCGCGCGTTTTGACGCCATTCAAATTTGTAAAAAATTCTCCAAAGTCTTCAATAAACTAAACTCATATTAAATAAAGAAAGCCGATTGTTTGTATTTATAGAAATAACATTTTATCATTACTAATAATTAAATAAATAAAAAATACATGAAAAGAATTTTCTCAAGTCAGGCACAGATTATTAGTTATCACCCTTTGACAGTGATAGTTCACACATACCATAAAAACTATGTAAGTAAGGTTATGCATTAACCATTTACAATTCGGCATTTATTTGTCGGCGAGAACTTGTTAATTTGATTTTAGTTCATTTGTCGATAGTTGGACGTGGTTGGCTTTCAATTTCAGCCGTCTTGGATTGGAAAAGGGCATTTGGTCATTCGCCTTTAACGAGTTTATAAATTATACATACGTCTGACGCCGGCAACTTGAGAATAAATTGTTTATTAGCTCTCTGATTTTTTTAAACCCACCTGAGCTACCGTACATACTGAAGTTTGGAGAAGAAAGTGTATTTAAAAGAAACTTTAAACATAGAAAAGTGCATTAAATGTTATTTTCTAAACTCGTATGATGAAGGTAAATAACTGAACCAGTTGAATACGAAAAATAATAACACATGTAATGACATTAATTAATATAGTCAATCAGCAATTTCAAATCTTCCTTAGAACACATTAAATTAATTTAACAGAATGCAATTACTTTAGAATATGATTCACTAATACAATTAACACATTCTCCGTGTTTCCTAATTCCAAATATTAGCGTTATTGTATATGTAACGCATAGATGTTAAAACAAATTTCCTTTATTTTATCTGAACACACTTGATAAAATCTGAGCTAAGTTAAGGACAAGTAAATCTTAAGCACTTCAATATTTAGTCTTAAGTGTATCGAGTTAAGCGGTTCGTGCTTGAACATGGCAAACAAAGACAAAGTAAGACAATACGTCACGGTCCAGCTGCTTTGATAGGCTCTTACTAAGCACTCCTATAAAATAACAGAACACATTGTACAGCATTCATTGCGCCTTTTTAGTATACATTGATTATTTATTCGAATCAAAACCGGCAACGTATCTAGTTAAACATGAATTGAACTTTAGAGTAATGGTGATTGATTATTGGTCGCCAATTGTTAAGTCCTGCAGCAGCTTGCCTGTCAAAGATATTTGTTAAATTTTCTTGAGACGAGTAATTATCCCTCAAAGTTAAATGGGGACTTGACTTTTAACGGAACGGATATTTACGTTACCGGCCGATTAAATAGATGAACAAATTTCTAAAGTGTTATCAATGATTCGGAATTAATCACTACTTATTTGATTTCATATTCCTCTTTGTTCAAATGATTTTTTTTTGTTTCAGTCACGTTAAAATGACGTTTTCGAAGAAGTGGAGTCGTCTGTCTTATGCTCAATAATAATAATAAATATGCAACAATGGTAACAAATATGAGCACTTTCTACCCATCTTCCGATGAACTTACTAATAAACGTAGAGAGTTCGTGAAGACTATTTTACTAAATGAATAACTTGCTAAATATCATTGTTAATAATAATAAAACTCCATAGCTATGTTTAAATTAACTCTAAGAAAAAAAACGCCATCGCATCTCTTATTAGGCTTCAGTTAGAATGGCTAACGATGAGCTAAAGAGAATGCCTAAGTACTAATTTCAGAGCTTTCATAGCGTTTTTGATGTACTGCACTTTGCGGCTTGTTTTATCACTATCTGCATTCCGCTTTTGAAGCAAATATAGCTTTGGGATAAAATCATAAACATGACAAGATGTCTACTTTAAGAAATAAGGTTATTTTGTATTAATTATTAAAAGGGGATTGACAAGGGGCCGAGAGATATTAAGAAACAACTCCAATACATAGTTACTCCGTCCTGTGTTAAATAATTCAAAACAAATCTAATCAAAAAATGCCACACAGTTTATTATCATGAACCAGTTCATAAATCTCGCGTTATGTAAAGTTTATGATTTACAACTCGTAGAAAAAATTAATTATCTGCAAGACAACAGCGGCTTGATAAATATCATTTTCTCTATGGTAATGGAGAAAAATAGTTCTGCTCTTGGCATTAAAAAGTCATTCCATTTTACGATCTAGTAAGCTGAAACTGAGCTAGTGAAATATGGCTTTAAGCGTAGCTCAAATTGAATCCAGTCTTCATAAAAACTTCGTTCTTGCTCGAGCCGATTAATTTTTCAATTTTACGGCATGTACAAATTAACCTTTGATAGCTTACCCACTGTTATCCGTGATTTCGTCTGGATCGCGTTTGAATAAAAAGTTATTTTACAATCCAACTTCTAAGAGAAAACAAATTTACGTGGTTTCTCGGACTGGGGTTGACTTAATTTAATCAAATGAAGACACAAGTTTGCGCGTGCTCCGTAAAAAGCATCCCTTCGTCATATTATCATTATTTGAACTAATCTTAAAGCATCTGGCAGGTCGACATTCAGATTCGCGGTTTTTTGCAGTGTAGGGCTAAATTACCCTCCAAAAAACTTAGTATGATCAGTAAGGCAAAACGGTACTTCGATCCTGGTTAACTGTATAAAGCTCAAATTCGGCCCTACACGGGGTACTGTCACCCAGAGGGGGTGGGAGCTCCACAGTACCAGCTCCTTTCATTTGATCGCATCCAAGGCAGGGCGGCTTAACGACCCTTTCCAATCAGTTTGATCCTTTGGCTTTGCGTAGAGATGTTGGTTTCCTCAGCATCTTCTACCGCATTAATCATAGTGCGTGCTCCGAAGAATTGTTCGGACTAATACCTGCGGCGCTCATACTTAGCGTTTAGTCTTATCTCTGAACCTTCCCCTTAAACGTATTAGTAGATCTAGTAAGTTAAGTTATACGGTTCGGATTATGTGGAATCCGTCAGTAATCAAACATCAAAGAGAGGAATTGTAAACAAACCTTTTTGACAGATAGCAAGGAACCATAGCATATTTATTAGTACTTACTGCATGATTAGCATTTAAACAAATTTATTTTCGAATAATAGTTATTATTTTTATTCGGGTTTAGACATAAATATATTGTTTTAATTTAAAAAATCTTTTTTAGTGTTACTTTTTAGCAGTTGTTGATATCAGCAGAGTGGCGCAGTGGAAGCGTGCTGGGCCCATAACCCAGAGGTCCGTGGATCGAAACCACGCTCTGCTATGATATTTTTTAGTTTTAATCTTAAATAGGTATGTGTTACTTTGGTTTTCATACAAGGAGGAAAAAAAATTATGTTGTACGAAAACAAAAGTAGAAATTAAAATAATTATATAATAAATAAAGAAAATTAACACATTGTTCCATATTAAAATAATACACATAAAAACGTTAAATATATTTGTTACATAAAATATTATGAATAAGAATTAAATCATGCTCTAACAGGTGAGCAACTAATTAAACTGACTCCAAGAATAAAATTGCTTATACAAACTAATAGAACCACAGACCAGAAATTGTCTACGACAGAATTTGTGAGAGCTATTTTTTTATTGTATGCAGCTGTATTTATATTTATTTATAGGTGAAAAGAGAACAAATAAAATAATCAAGGCTTAAAAGTATCTACGTTTATTATTAAGACCTATTAATAAATACCGTTTAGTATCTAAAGACGTAAAAGGCAGTATAACACAGGTAATTAGCGTAATGTTTAGAACCTAGATCTGTGGTCAGACTCGGCTAAATTACTAACTCGCTCGTATTGTTTCTAATTAGCCTTTGTGCTGTTTGTGGTCTGTCGGCATAGTCCAGATAATTCTGTTAATAGGGCTCTTTGGCTCGTCGATGTTTTACACCTTTGTTACAATCCAAACAGCGTACTGAGTGATGTCCGATGTCCCGACTCTTTGTCTGTTGTTAATTCTAAATATTTTCACATGAATTCAGATAGCACCATAACTTTCTGTACTAAATAGTTATACATATTTATGCCAAACGAAATGGTCTCATTCTATGCAAAGTTTCACGTCTGTCATTTAGTAACATTATCCTATTTTGAGAGTACACTTTTCATAATCGTAGGTACTTGGTCGATGGACTCAGTTTCCGCACTTAGATCGGTTGTGCCTCGTAGGTACTTAAAACGTAAACCAGGTTTTACAAATTTCAATATCTCCCTAATCTATATAATTCATCCATCAACATTCAATACTCACTGGAACATATAAACACTGCTGAAATTTCCCGCGTAAATACACAGTCTCATGCAAATCAGGGAATAAATTTATACATGAATATCTTAGATAAAGTCCAAATAAACTTTGTGTAATATTGTATACGGAATTATACGCCAACAAAATTATTCTTTTACATATTATCTACCTTTTTGTTCACAATACTGAAACAACATGAGGTTGGAAATAAATTTGACTAGAACCTTAATTTCGGATATTGTATATCGTTTTTAATTTCCACTTTAACTATTATGTGTAATAAATAAATATATAATAAAAGGAAAAAAATATAAATCGTAAGATTTTTTCAAACCATTGAGTTGCCTTGATGGATGTTTTATATATTTTTCCATGCCATTTTTTTCTTGTCCCTACCACGGTTGATTCGAAGCCATTCATAATAAAAATATATAATAACGATACCAATGATAGTAATAATTCTATTAAAATTAGTGATACTCTGTAATAATCTTAGTAGTAATAAGGTGAAATGAAATAATTGTATTATTTGTATTCATGTCCTTTGCCTTTTGTTAACCTTCATCTAATTTAACTTTATTTTATTTTTGTAAATTGGCATATAGTAGTGTTTTTTTTTTCAAAAAAGAAACGAAGGAACAAAAAGAAGTTTCACTTCTTACGTGTGTACACTAGTACACGCAGACATTTTTTTTTCATGTTTTTTTACAGAAAACTTCCAGAAGATGATGGTCTTCACTATATTAGCTAACTGCTATAGAGTTATCCTTGTATTTGTTGCGAAGACTGTACATTCTAATTCAATGCAAGTAGAAATTGTTTTTAAATTAAAACTATATCGACTCACCGTGTCTTGTGGAATGGATAGGTCTGAACCTTTTTTTTTTCTTTGAGTAGCTTATGAACGCAATTTACATTTCTTATGTAGTTTTATGTCGCCCTTGCGGTTAGCACTTGACGGTATCATCCCACTCAGTTACCTTAGTCTGCGTCTAGATTAGACGAGTTTGGCTGAATATTTTAGTGTTTTTATATGACGCGTCAGGATGCAAATGACACAACGAGCGGGGACGACGGACTTCTTTCTGGCATAGCGTAAAGCTGTTACCATTCTGAACTACACAAAACACATCAACAATAATATACGAATACACATTTAAAATAATATTCGCTAAGCATTGCCATGCCGAGCTTTACATAAAAAATGTAATAACGAAAATTTTCTTCGCGAAAATGCAAGATATGCTACTTTATTATCGCATCAAATATGCTCTATGAAAATATAGTTTTAATCTTATTAACAAAGAGAGGAAGTCTCGCTTATTTTCTCGTCTACTTTTGTATTTTTCTTTTCAGCTCGCTTTCACGCTTTTAATACGAGTTATCTTGTTAAATGGCAACGTTTTCAGTCATTCTAAATTTTATTAATATATTGATATCAAAATAAGAAGCCAGTGGCTCTGCTTATTAGGTCTGGGCCTCAGATTTGAGTAGGTATTTGCTTCGTGGACATTATTTTTTTCTAATAGACAAATATGATGATCAGCCGTCGACATTTTGGTTCTAAGTCATTTGTTATCTGACGATGGTTTCAGTTCAAGTTTAAAAAATTACATATTTTGACTTTGGCAAGGTATAATACATTTATGATAATATTTTATAGGTATGTAAATATTTAGATATCTTTAAACATAATAATTACAGTAGGTACTCGTAATATAGACAAAATTACTGCACCAACCATAAGGCTGCATAAAATGAGTAATTCTTTCCAATTGTATACGTTTTTTCAACAAAATCCCTAGTGAGATGACACATGTGTTGTCATTAATCAAATCGCACGTAAAGCTTCTTGCTAAGGCCTATTATAATGCAATTTAATATTTAATAGAAGCCTGTGCTTAGACTTGACTTGCTCCTGTATGGAGGTAACGCGAGTAAATGTTTCGGTTGCATTTCCAGACTCGGGGGCGATCGTCAATATCCACGACTGTGTAAATGTAAAGTGGAAACAAACCGTGATTCATGTGGTATCAAATTATTTTATTTATTTTATTATGAATAATTAACAATTAATTACTTAAGAAGTCATGTGGAACATGGTGTAATAATTGCAGCTCCTTACGAACATTGTGTAAAACAAAGAACTTGGCGATTAAAATGGCGGAGAGCTTATTGCCAGTTAGTAAATGTTAAATAAGAAGCATTTAATTTTTTTGACGTACATAAGTGTATATTGTGTTACCTCTATGAATAAATGATTTTGACTTTGACTTTGAAAATTGCGATATAGTTCTCCCAATACTTGGCTAAATTACGTGAAACTTAATATTGTAATCGCTATTGTAAGTTATGTGCAACCAACCTTACTCTTACGAGTGGGATTGTACACACTATCGGCTTCTCTTTGCTACTAGCAGAGCCGGATAAACAATACTCAAGTGCTTTCCGCACTAGCACATGAATTCAACCGGTATCTCTTACGTAGTATGCGTGCAGTAAAATCGCTATGCCATATAGAACATATTTTTTAATTATTTAAATTTGAAGGTTTCTGGTAGCTGGCGGCTATGATCAATACATGCTACAGGTGCGAGTCAAGTGATAATATCTGTTAATGATAATATATGGAATAATATGTAACCAACGGCCTTTTAGCTAGTACAATTTTTGAATTATCGCACGTCTCCCTCCGCCAGCTGTAGTGACAACCGCAACCACCGCGGCGTAACGGTCGCGCAATGCGCATCGATTGTACATACGCACCGTTTTAAATGCCCTCGCATTTAAAACGGTGAGTGTATATGGAATACAATTAAATCAAATATTAATATGAGGTTTAATCAACGTGTTCCAGATTAACCACGTGGAAATAGAATCTCCATATCAAAGCACCACGTATGCAAACTTACTCACTAGGGCCTAAGTATATTTATTTGAGAGCCGAACATTATCTATACTAATAAGTATTATAAAAACCTAAAGCTAACATTTATTTAGTTTGTAAGAGTATACATATAAATACTAAACCGATTCTAAAAATTCTTTCGACAACGATGTGTCTATCTGTGTGTTATTTTATATATGCTAGCCAAAATTATTAAAACGAGTTTTATTCTTCTATTATTTTTAACCAATGTTAGTAATAGTTGATTGTTATATATATTGACGCCTAACAGCGGATAATAATATAGGTATTAGTTATTATGCAAAAATAAATCATATAGTTCATCTATTTTTAATAAAATCATAAACTCATCTACGCGGTTTGATTTGAAATTTCATGGTATTTCTTTTATAAATTGAAAAATTACGTGTTATATGTTCTAATATTGTAATCGTAAATGCGAAAGTGTTTAGTTTTTGGGAATGATTATTATTTTACTCGTGGTAATTATAATATTATATCGAGCGCTGGCGCTAAAACGTAATGTTCTCGTCTTGACTGACTAGTCAAACAAATATATGCCGAAAATCGCTTCATATCTTGTAGCTTTTCTTAAGAAATTGCCTTCCAGCCCAAATATATTTTTTCAATTCGAATGGGTAGTTTCTAATATTAGCCTTTTCAATCAAACAAAAACACTATTAAAACATTATCTAAAATGTACCGCTGTAGAATGTGAATGTGTCTAACGAATCTAACAATATTTTTTCATGATACCTTACCGAAAACCATTAAAATATTAACACAGGTTTAAAATTGTAATGCTGTATTTTGGTGTTAATGTCCGATGCCTGTGAATACGATAACATTATAATAAAACTATGCTTTTGAACATATTATTAGAAGGGTAATTCACATGGGTCTTACTCAGAAATTTAAATTGAGTTTTTGTTCATATTTACAGAAATTAATAATGGTAGACTAAAATTTTGGGGTTATCATTATCTACTTTATAAAAGTACTTAATTTAGTTTAATAGCTAAGGTCTATTTACGCGAAAGTTGTGATTTTTTTTTAAATTCAAACAATGGTGTTAATTATACGTATTACGATCCTGTTTAAATACATTTTACACCGTTTTGAGTAAGCATAACAAACATAACGAACAACTTACAAACCGACATAAATAATAAATACATACCTATGTGAGGTCTACTGAGACTTGATTTGGTCATAAATATAATGAATATAGTATAGGTATCTATTAAGGAACGTGAAACTCTCAAAGTTACATAATCTCCAAATTGTACTGCAATAGAAAAACAAATAATTACAACTAACAAATTATAATACTACAGAATATCAAATAAGACCATAAAACACTTATACTATAAAAGGTAATTCTAAAACGTGGCGAAAGTTTGCCGTCCATTCAATCACTTAAACTAACAAAACAGAAGCTTCTTCCAAGAGTTGTAAAATTTAATCTTATTGAAGGGATCTGCGAGCGAACGTCAATCGGCGAGGCGGCAATATTGGTGCGGTAAAAAATGGGCCGTTATTTCCAGCGTTATTACTTCTGTTAAAAGACTGTGATCAAATTACGCTATATTGAGTGTAGTATAATAATTTCCGGATGCTTTATCACGAACTTGATCAGGAATTGTTGGTTGTTCTTTTATTTGGGGATAAATCCATAAATAAAGTACACAGGACTCTTAAAGCTGAGGTTACGAGCGCGATTTAGGTACCACTCATTGGAATCTGTAGACATTATTTGATTAATACTGCGTCTTTATTTACTCCCTCATCTCCACTACCCTATTGTACTGTCTAGCTGTACAATAACCAAACACATTTATTTATAGTTTATTTATAGTGTACACAGAGCGTGCAACACTGAAACCGTGGAATAGAAAAATAAATCTCAGAATAAAAACATTTTATAGTAACAGAATAACCTCATTCGTTTTGTTTAGAGCGTAGCCTAGATTTCTAGTCTCCATTGAAATATCATGAATATAAAAATTATAAAATTGTTTATATATTCATTATAATTTTCTATATTACTGCAACATTTAACGCAAACCTAACATGAGAAAATATCGTTTAAACGAATTCTTATTTATTCTGAAACTTGCAAATTGGATTATTTGTCAAAAAGAGACTTTAGACGGAGTAGATAAATGAGAGTGGAAGGGTAGTAGTAGTGGGGTGTAGGCACAGTAGCTGTGCCGCGTGATGAAACAACTCTTGAGATTTTGCATTGGTATACCTGTATACCTACTACCAAATTCGGCCTAAAGCGATTTTAATCAAGATATATTATATAATTATTATATTTTCTTATATATCTTATAATTATATTATCTTTATATATATAGTGTCTATACATAAAGCGAGTGCGGTAGTTGGATTGGAGATGAATCTAACGAAGACTAAGATAATGACTTATACACGAATAAGACCTATAACTATCATTGATAACCCGTTAAAATATGTAGAAAATTATACGTACCTGGGAAAAAGAATAAATTTCGAGAAAAACAGTAACATTTTACAAATAGAGAGAAGGGTCCAAGAAACCTGGAATAAATATTGAAGAGTAGTTAGCCGATAGCTCTCAAAGCTAAAGTTATGAACTTATGTCTACTACCCAGCTTAACTTAGGAAACCCGACCTGGAAACTCTCTATACAAGCCGTGAATAAAATCAATGTATTTCAAAGAGGTTTAGAGCGAAGCATGCTAAACATAAAGAAAATGGACAAAATAAGACATAAAGATAAGAGCCGTCACTAAAGTTACAAACGCTTTAACTTTTGCTCGGAAACTAAAATGGAATTGGGCTGGCCATGTAGCGAGAATGTCTAGCAGAAAGTGGACGAAATGAGTTACCCAATGGAAAGGACCACCAGGCAAGAGCGGAAAGGGAAGATGATCTGAAAAGATCAGCTGATATAAACTGGCACTCCACAGTACGAGACTGACAAAAATGGACATCTTTGGAGAAGGCCGTTACTCTTAATTCATAAATATATATATATATATATATATATATATATATATATAACTAATAATCTAAGCTAACCATCTAACAAAAATCAATATTTTTGGTTACTGTAATATAGCAACTACCAACTATTGTAAAACAGGAAATAAAAAAGGTGTATAATTATCATATATATAATTCTACTGCCATGTGTATGTCATTGAAATCCTCTTAAACGGTTGTACCAATTTGAACGAATTTTTTGTATGCGTTTGGCGCCCTGGTGGGTTTAGATTCACAAATCAGCCCCCGGCAGATGGCGATGGTGTCGGTAGTTTCATACTTTATTTAATATCCTAATTGCTTCAAATATTTGTCGGGTCCTCTAGTAATTTATACGTATATATATTAAAAATATACTAAACTGAAAAAGATTCTTCTAACTCTGTTTTCATAAAAAAAATTGCAAATTTTATATTGGATTCTTTTCATATTATCTGGTGAATATAACGCTTTAATGTGCTATTAACAAACAACAGATATATATTTATGTATAAGCTAGTGTTACTATAAACTATTTAACTATAAACTAATAACAGGAGTTTGTTAAGATAACCGAAACAAGCCTTGATGCGGAAAATATACATTTACAATTCATAGTTCATAACTGCTTGTTTATTAAGTCACATGGATCACGTAACTTATCAGTATTAAATACAAGATATGGAATTTTCTAGTACTACTTATATTTACTTAATTTCACAAGCCAAGACATGGACAGCATTTAACTACTAAACATTAAGTTTATTCTTCGAGAATTCCGCGGTTAAATGCTTTGGCTTTTGAGGCGATGATGCATATGGCAAAAGTCCTAGTTTTTTCTCCTAATGTTAGACTTACCTTTGCCTTAAAAGTCAATGAAACGAATGTACAAATGTGTCTATACCGTGCCTCCTCGAGAGATTATGGGAAATTAAAATTTTTATTTTATACGCTATTCAAAATTTCTTTAAATGACAAGAAATAAAAATGTTTAATTGGTAGACGCTACAAAATCTAGTGACAAAACATAAAAATTGCACAAAGAACGTCATAACTTTTCATAAATATTGTTCATCGTTTGTGTTCCGCGATTTTTCGTAAATGTAAACGCTTTTCTTACATTGATATATGACGGTAAAAACCCATCATTACATATGCCATGAGTGTGTCTATGGGCGGCGGTATCACTAAACATCAGGTGAGCTTCCTGCTTGTACTATATAATACTATATAAATAAAAATATATAGACAGAGCCAACTTGAATGAAACACTTTATCATTCATGTTACAATTTATTGTTAAATTAGAACTGTAAAAAATATTAAAATATTAGGTCCTTACATATGAAATTGGCGTTATGTATGGGAGGAACAAAAAGTCGAATATTTTTAAAAATAATATATTTAATTAATCAAAGTATGAACCATTGTTTTCTATGCATTTTTGCCATCTCATAGGTAGTTCATTGATCCCATTACTAAAAAAACCAGTCGGACGGGATACAATAAAATCTGTGAAGGCGATTTGGACTGCCCCACAGAGTTAAATTTTTTCCCTTGCAAGAAGTTGTCCAAATTTCGAAAAAAATGGTAATCTGTTGGAGAAAGGTCCGGGGAGTACGGAGGATGTGTTAGACATTACAATTGAAGCTCTTCTAATTTTGTAGCCGTCTGTTGTGCAGTGTGTGGTCTAGCGTTGTCGTGAAGTAGCAGTGGCGTGGAGCGATTGACCAGCCTAAGTTGTTTAGCCGCTAGCTTTTCCATCATGGTTTGCAATTGCTGACAGTAGACATCAGCCGTAATAGTCTGGCCAGATTTGAGAAAACTGCAATGAACAATACGCCAATTTCATATGTAAGGACCTAATATATATACATATATTTAATTGTATATATATTTACATTTATCTGCTTTCTACCCGTAAATTTGTTTGTTAAAAAGGTCTCATATATTACTATTGGCATTAGTAGTGATTGAAGGCACAAAGTGTACTAAAAACAAGCTTTCCGTAGATGTGGCTGATATTTGAACTCTGCGGTTACATCGAGTAGCGTCGCTTGACAATTGTGGTTTCGTTTGAAAAAGTCACAGTATTTTAGGTGCAGAAATTTTAATATTTTTAAAAGTTTTTGAGTTGATGAAAATTATTGTTTCTTTAAATTGGCCGACAAAGTATTTTGTTTACCACTTTGTAACTACTATTCTCTCTCTCATTCTATTATTATTATATTAGTATTAACACAATTAAACCTGATTTATTCTACAATTTTAATTTTAAATACGCTCGTAAGTATAATATAATAAATATGTCGTACTCTGATGTTTACCATGCCCATCTACTGCAATCAAATAAAAGAAGTTTGCGTCTATTGAAAATACATTTTCGTTCTAGTGAGCTTCACAAATCAAATAGATACTTCCTTTGCTTACACTTATTTGATACTTTAATGTCTTATGTCTTTACACATAACAATAACAATAAGGTTGTTCTTTAATATCTCGTGAATGTAAGCAGAACTAGTTTTCCTTTACAATTGATTTTTTTGAATATGATAAAATTGAACAATTCGCAATATTTATAAATAATACTCCAACATATAATTTGATTGAAAACCTTACAAAATTTTGATGTATTTTATAAAATCTACAATAATAATAAGCTTTAATAAAAAGGTATGATAGTTTTGTAGCTTAGTCTTCATTTTTAGAAGAAACAAAAGAATAGCAAGCCAAGTATTTTCAGCATTTCTAAGTGTTCTCTAGACTTTTTGATGTTGTATTAGTTACAAAAATATAATCAGTGAGGTGATAATAATTATATTTAAATTACACACACCTAGTGACTAAGCAACAGCTATAATTGTTAGTTCTGCCTTCTGCGCTTATATACGTGGTAGTACTTCTGCGCGTAATACTCGCATATATACGTGGTAGTTTAAAAAAAAAAGGAAAACCATTTTTAACAATATTTATTTTCTTCATAAAATAGAATTCTGCTACAATAGTTGATTATAATCTTACATTTATTAGAGAATCTATACTTTATATCTAAACAGTATCACAGTGCAATTTCGCCTAATCTCAAACAACTTATATCAATTTCTGTAAATCTAATTTTAATCTGTTTTTTTGTATAATGTAAGTTGTTTAAAATTCACCACGAAGCCTCTAATGCAAGGAAGAAATGTAGCACCAATTAGTAATTATAAATGTCAAATATCTGCTATGTGCGTATAAATAAATAAAATACTGTAAAATACACCAAAGAGATTCAATCAAATAGGTGTCATTAAGCTAATAAAATCAAATCATTTTAAGCGCATAATACAATCACGAAGATAATCGAACACCGATTTTTAACACCACCAGCCTCATCCCTTAAGAACAATGATTCCAATATTAAGAAGTTAAAAGAAGTTTTCGTACCATGTAACAGTCTATTACATCAATACCAGAAACACGTACTCAGCAATGAAAGAGATACGTTCTGATGACGCAATAATTATTGAACTCGTCTTAATTCACAGAAAATTTTAAAAATCAAGAGCGTACAGACTTGCGGATGTAGAAAATCTAAAACATTGTCATGTGATGACTCCCGTCTCGACTCTGAATCGTACCAATTTTTTTGCAGTAATGAAATTTGAAGTATTTTTTTTTTCTTTTCTCTTTATTGTTATAGCGACATATTACAAGGTGTTTTTAAAATACAATAATAATACAAATGTGATCATTAGATATTCAAATCTGTTAAAGTGCATTTTCTATTATTTTCAGTTGTTCAGGAGGTTCTTCTTCTATGTCAAGGAGGAAACTTCTTCCCTCGATATTGTCAAGAGATTTCTGAATTATGAAATCCCCTCAAAAGGCAAAGATTTTCTTTCCTGTAGCCCTGCTAGTGTCGATGTTCGCAGGAAACCTCGCACGTGGACTTGAGCTCAAGGAAAAAAGGGCCTTCCTCTCCAGGATAGAAAGTCGATGTAGTTAGGATATACCGACCAGCGGGGAGATTACGAAGCTGCAGAACTACGAAACCGGACCTGAAGAATGAGAGGTAAAATCATTTTTTTTTTTATTCGTACATTGAAGAAATATTTAATACAATTTTACAACCTGATTTTAAATTTAAATAAATAATTTGAAGTGCGATATTGAGTAAAAAATAATTTAATGAAACGAGGTTCCAAAGGTCCACATTAAAATTCAAATCTAAAGTCACAAACTCATTTTGAGCGCTGTCAAATATGTCCATTGTCCAGCGTGATACAGACAAAATGGCTTGACAGCTCTTGAAACTTAAGTTTGATTGACGTGCTAAAATACGGGATAACCTTCATAAGCTGAATCGCTTATATTTAAGATAGAAATATTCAACTACATACACTATACTCCGTACTCCATAAAACTCGAACCCAAAACAAAATTAAAAGAAGTATCTTTTTAAAGATATTTGGAATTTCGTCTGTTCCTAAAATGTCACTAATAAAAAAATACAGTGTAAACCCTATATAACAACAGAGAGTTGTCGTTAAATGGAGAGAAGAAAACCGTATAGATAATCCATGACTCCTACTTATTAGTCACGGTCAACAACAGTCTACACGTGCAAGCAATTCCAATTTGTGAAGAAAAGAACGAATTTCTTAGAAAGTTCGTATGCATAATGCCGACAGTCGAGTTTATTGCGGGCTAATAAAGCGACAAAAGAACGTACACAGCTGCGCAGTTTTTACTAATTTTAGCAACTTACAAAGTAATTTAGAATGTATGGAAGACAATCTAAACCAACCGAAGCCAATTGATTTCGACGCTGTAGGGAGTAAAATCGAGTGAGGTTATATGGAGTTTACACTGTACTAAATTATTAACAAACTAACCTAAATGCCCCTGAAGACTCTTTTAAAAACGGAGCCGTTACACTGGGATCGTCCAATGACTCCACTCGAGCATCCACCCCCATTTGATACTGCTTAGGACCCTTCAGTTCCGCTACGAGATTGCAAGGCACCCGTGACTCCGGTATTGTTACTATGAATTTGGGGTTATTTGGGTATGTGCTTGGGTGGTTTTCGCAACCACCGGCAGTGCGACCGGACCATTCTCCCCTTATCTTAAAAAGATAAAATTTCCTTTAATATTACAAGTATTTTTGTAGAAAGAAGTAACATTTAGATATGTCCAAGTGCAAATTAACTTTTTCATTTTCTGTCAAATTGTGTTTACACTGTGGTAAAAAGAGAAGAATTTGTACTTTCATTAAAACAATCAGCTATACTTTATTTATGAAGAGGTTTATTTCAAATATATATATATATATTCAATGCGATTTAAGTATGAATAGATAATTCTAATAAAGTTTTGTCTTATGATTATAGAAATATTACTATAATTACGTAACCTTAATAACGAGTTTATGTTATTAAATTATAAAAATTTGGTAAAACAAATTAATTAGGTGTTATAAAAGGAACATAAGCAATAACTTACCGTTTTCTTATATGGATAAGGTTCAATCTTGCTCATCGTGAATGGACAGGTCGCGTACGCTCGTAGCGTATAAAAGATTGTACGCGTTTTCTCATACTGAGATACGACTAGTGTGAATCTATCCGTATTTGTGTCTGTGGTTATTATCTTGCAAAGGTAGTGAGGGCTGTTGATACGTATACCGTCAATGTAGGGCGGAGGGTCGTCTGCAAAATAATACCTCTTTTTACTTCGTTTCAGTTTCTTTTCGATATGTTAGTTATAAACCGGTAATTTGATACAAAATACAAGCGTTCGGATTTACTTTTAGCAGTATACGTAAATATTACTGTTCATCGCTTTATAATTGGTACGAAACCTCGTTAAACACGCATGTTGTTCGTAAATAATTTTATTTTATTTATTTAACAATTCAATTACAAGCCACAACTATTTTTACGACTACGATTTTAAATTAAAAAATATATTCAAAACGAATTACGCCATATATACGAAGAATTACTGCTAACACGTAAAGTACTAACCAATAGAATAATATGCATTTATTGGTTGTGGCGTGTGTAAGAATGTGTATTGTGTAGGGATGAGTGAGTGTGAATATGCGTTTTGATGTGATCTTAAAAATCCATTTGATCTGCTGATCTTGAAAGACGCATTTGGAGATTATATGGATAAGTTAAAGCTCTTAGCCTTATTACATAGATTTAAAATACGTGTTAGTATATTATTTCGAGCATAGGTAAGGTATTGTGGTGAGCGTTCTGTTAGAACTAAGATTATCATATTGACGTTTACGATTTACGATCGCAAAGTTTTTCCATGTGGCTTACATCGTAATTAAGAGGGTAGCCATAATGGGATTTTAAAAAACACTATGACTTTATTTGTAAGTGATTAATACACTCGGCGCAGGTCCTGTGTTCAACTCCTAGCAAAACAATAATAGTGTCGTGTTAGTAGGCAAAAAAATATATTAACCCACTCTATTAAGCACACGCAAATGTAACCCTATGTTGGCTAAACATCGTATATCGTAGAATCGAAACGTAATACAAGTTTCAACTTTCACAATATTTTATTTCGTATACGTGAGACTGATCTTAAATTATCGTTATTCATATGCACTTTTTATTTTTCATGTATCCTTTTTAAGTTTAGTTTGTTTCTTGTTCCTGTTTAGTTGTATTAATAACTAAAAATATAGTTTTACAGATGTTGCCTGGAAGACATCACTTGAAAGCGATAAGGCCGCCAGATGTCCTTGACATTTAATTATATTAAATTTTTATATTGTAATGCAACGAAGAGTTAATAAATATATTAATAACTTACATGGATAGTACACCCGCTGTCCATTTTTATACACGAGTAGTGTGATATACTCCTTATTGTTACTAAAGTCTTCGATTTGGGTGATATGTCGTGTTAGGAGCAGCCATACCGCGCCACGACCTTGTACGTGGAGAGAAAATTGTGGATTCTCCCCTACATTGTATGCGTCCCTAACGGGACCATTGCCCGCATCCCATTTCCTATAAACAATGTTTGGGCTTTTTATAATAATTCTTACAGTATTCATACAGAAACTTCGAGCATAATTTAATTAAAAATTTACATAATTGGACCTTTAACTAAGCCTCTTCTATTTGTGCACCTTAGTTAAGGTACAATTACAGATGTAAGGGCAACTGTAAGCAAGACGATTGTAATATTTTTTAGCTTGACACTTTAAGGCAGTTCGCCTAGTATCTTTAGCGTGCTACCCTCATCAATGAGGTCGTAGCTTCCATCGCCGGCTGTGCACCAATGGAATTTATATTTTTTTGCGCATCTAACACATGCTCGTACGGTGACGGAAAACATATCTCAAATCTGAAAATCGACATGTCTCAAACAGACAGCCTAGATCACCTACTTGAATATGAAATAAAAATGATCAAAGAAATATGCTGTATGCGACCAAGAGGGCGCTAGTAGCTAGATTATTAATTTAAATAAAATAATTAATTTTTAAATACACATTTCATGAATCTGAAAAAAGAAAACAATATTTAACCGGATTAAAGCTACTTGTATTATTATAAACTTATAATTATTCACATAATTTTAAATTTTCCGACGTTTTGCGTGCTTTACAGCGTGTTTATAATAATACAAACAGCTTTAATCCGGTTAATTGTTTTCTTTCAATGTGTAAAAGCTATGTTAACCAAAGACGATACTTTTACTGAATTTTAAATATAAAATGTTTACTCACTGATGTATACAATATGTGTATTGAAACAGCTCTGGGTTCCAATTCAAGTAAAAGACATCAAAAAACTTTAGTATACTAGCATAGTCTATCCAAAACACGCCATTGTCGTACTGAGCTGCACTGTCTGGGTCATAGTTCAATTGGGCCTTAAGACTTAATGTCCAGTGGGCTGTATCCAGCTCACTATAGTTGCCTCTCCACCGAAGATGTGACCAGGGATTTTTTAGTTTTAAGAGCTTGACACCCTGTACATGGAAATGCTTATAAATGTGACTGATGATTTGAAAGTTTCAAAAGCTTGCGACATTGTTTCCAGCTTTTTCCTATAATTATTACATATAGAGAAAAATGATCCGAGACACAGAAACATGTCTGAGGCTATAAGAAAGTGTTATCGTGTCATAAGCCGATGAAGCAACATTACGTTTATCGGATACAACATCCAAACCTAGCCTATGAAAATCTAAGAATCTTAGAACCGGCAGTGAATATAAATTAGAAGCATTTTATTATTGTATTTACGTTCAGAAGTATACATGGCGTTAACTATATAAATAAATGACATTTATATTAATGTTATCTAACATTAATACACAGAATAGAACATATAAATATTCATGGACTTACATTAACAAATCTTACGTCCAGTACTGCGTACGCGTGTGTAGCAACTAGACCTGTGCGTTCCGCTTCCACGTCGTCAAGTGATCCGGTCGCGACTGTCACCAGCACGTCACCGCACTCCAGACGCGTGCGCAGTTTTTCATACAGCCCCTCAGCGTTGAAATCTGCCTCACTGTTGCGTATAGCACACCGTTCGGGTATCCAGCCGGTTAAGGCATGGAGGTCTATATTCTAGAGAAAAATACAAACAAAATGAAACATGCAAAGCTTTCTATTTATGCATACGTTTCTCTACGTTTTTTATTATATGAAAATAGAAGCACATAAAGCACTATGATGTTACAGGCTCCTGACAAAAATTACTTATTATTATTAGAAAAATCTGTAGGCAACTTTTATTTGCACCATTACTATTGTTAATTGACCCTTGTTAATAATATAGAGCCTGCACAAACTTTAGGTGACTTAAGATTTCTGTATTTGTTTAGCTATCTTTTTCTTAATAGACAAGTAGGTGATCTGTAATCTGTGCCTGCGTAATGTCGCAGATATAGAATGCTATATTGATTATCAATTGTCTGTAACCCTTTTCACAATACTAGAACAATCATTCATTTTAATAAATGCTTGTTCTTACATTGATATTATTTTATATAATATTCCTTAGTAAAACTTACACTATTTGACCCAGGAAAATCATACCCGCCCATAACTTTCATATAAGCTTTCTCAAGCATTGATACCCAAAATTCATTCTTATTACTTGAGTATGAACATAGGATTCTTCCATATTTACTGTAGGGGAGACGATCATCTATAATTATCTGAAATTTTATATTTTTAAGAAATTAATATATAAATCATGGTGATCTGTTGAAACAATATTTATAATTGGTTGGTGTCAATTCATATTTCACATAACACATAGAAGAATTAAAGAAAAAACATTTATGTGATTAAAGCACACATATAAAAAAAAAAGATATATAAACGCAATCACTTTAATCAAAAAAGTGCCCAAATCAGTTGCTGATGCCAGCAACTCTGATTTTCAGTGGTTACAAAACAAAACAAAAATAAAATTTATTTAAAAAATTAATAATAAAAACCAAAAAAAATACCAACACATAACATACTATAAAGAATTAGCAGTTATTAGCTTCAGTTAGTTATGGTGACAATGTTGAGATGATATCTATTGGTTAAATGATAAAGCAAAAAAAATATTCTCAAGACATTAACAAAATAAATAAATGGCTCTAAACCGCGAACATCTCACGTGAATTACAAGTAGAACCACAGATAAATTAAAATTGGAAGGTCAGATGACATAATTATTTTTCTAGAGAAATCATTTTTTTTCTTGTTTTCTGTATTTAGTTATAGGATAAAGAAGTGTAGAATTTAATTTATTGTCGTTTATATTTCGAATTTCCCGATATTAGACTAGACATACCTTTCTTCGCACACCATTCAGATGCAACTTAACCATGTATTTTCCAAATGGATTATAGACTGGTACTTTGTTTTTATTCTTTGGGTAAATTATAGATGTTATAATTTTCTTTTTAAATCTCTTTTCATAAAGTGCACTTACTGCTAACGACGCCACAAATGAACAGTCCGAAACGATCTAAAAAAATGTTATCTTTTAGGATTGCGACATTTTAATACACTGTAATTATATTCAATTACCAACCCAAATGCCATATTTAATAGTACGGAATTATATCAATTTTGGTATGCTAAGCCTCTCAGGTATTTACTAAAGATTTTGGCGAAATTGGGTTACACTATCCTCATAACTTTTTATAATTATGAAATTGATATTTGTGATGGTTCTTTGTCTTTAAAAACTTGAATGAGCCTTGATACCAACAAAGTATATAGATAATAGTTACAGAAGAAAACTTACAGTTTGCTTAATACTAAAACAGTCGACATGATCACCCACTATCAACTTTGGATCACTAGAAACTTCATGGGGCCGAACCCAAGAGTCAAATTCTTTTGCCTGCTTTGAGGATAACCTCAATTCACTTGCACGATCTTCAAAGGGTATTGCATATTGGAACCTTTCTGATAAATCAACATCCATAAATGGTAGAAAGCAATTGTTATTTATATTAGATGTTTGACGTAATACTTCTTTTTCCTCCTCAGTGTAAATTTGCTTTCCACTGACTTTAAGGTGCACACTCTGTTCTCTTTGCAGTTGAGCTTTGTTTGGGGATACAACTATAATTGTATGTAAAATAAGAAAAAAATATTAAAGTTGTGTTAGTTATGTCGTAGCCAACTAGCTTAATTAGCCATTCAATTAACAGCCTAGCCGTTTTATTATTATTATTATTATAACTACATTCTTCAATCGTACTTGTTGTTTCTCATGAAACTTTGGAAAACACCATCAAAGTTGTAGTTTGCCGACGCCATATTGACAGTTAGAAAAGTTTGTTAAGAGTTTGAGAGTGGCAGAAAGTGGAATGAAATATAAATTAACAGTCAACAAGCTAGGCAAGTAATGAAACGTTATCGATGCACGTCATTTGCCTAGCTGTTTTATTAAATGGCTGAATATTCTTGAGGCCGCTAGTTAAACGGCTAGACTGTTAATTAAGCTAGTTAGCTGCGACAGTTACACCACTTATAACTCAAAGTCGGCTGGACGGAAGTTCTCTTTTTTGGTGGATTCTACTCCGCTCTGAATAGCAGAATAAGTAATAAAATATCGGATGTGTTATCAAATAACAATTAATTAATTTTACAAATGCAAACAGCATGTGGTGCCATCTGTTTACAAAACTATGCTTATAAAAAACCTAGCAACCGGATGTGATACATGATGTGATACTCAAAGAAATGTCAACGGGTCTACTAGTATATATACAATATAGGATATATATTTAAATATTGTATTTTAAATAAAGTAACTATAAATGATATAAAAACAATGCACTAAACTTAAAATAATGTACTACCTGGTCTTTTGGTTTCATTAATGGATAAAGTAAATTTTTTAATCCCTTTAATTTCTTCAGCTCTATCCAAGGCTTGTTTTGCAAATCCCTTGATTTTGATATTAATATCAGGATCACTTGTTTTCTGAAAGTATCAAAATGCAATCTTAGAACTGAAGTATATTTAAAAATTTAAGACATCTTTAAAACATAAATCTGCTATGAATATAAACCTTGTGATAAAATTTAAACTACTTTTTATTACAATTCTATACAGGCAAGTATACACTAAGCCTCTCTTATCAATTTACTTTTGATCAAATGTAGTAAAAACTAACGACTGAGACAGCTAATTCCACAGCTTGCATGTACAATTGCAATGCCAGATCTTTTAAATTAGCTTCATCAGCATCGAGGGCTTGCTGCATTAAAAAGTAGCATTTTTCTAAATCACGAACACTTTCTGCTTGTTGTGCTTTATCTGAAAATAATAAATTAATAGACATGACATTACTTGCTTAACATAATCTGATTTTATTAATATTCTAAGTTGATATTTAATTGTTTAAGTGTAAAATACTATTATATATATAGGTAAAATTGCTTGTATGTATGTTTATACAATTATTCCATATTTAACTTCCTAAACTGGATGTTTTTATTATACCAATCCAATGATACAATTTTAATTTAGAAGCATAAGTAATATGTTTATATTATATACTAGGCTTTGCTCTGGACATCTTATTACAAATAGGTTTG
This sequence comes from Pieris brassicae, assembly GCF_905147105.1. Lineage (NCBI taxonomy): Eukaryota > Metazoa > Arthropoda > Insecta > Lepidoptera > Pieridae > Pieris > Pieris brassicae. Next base: position 7,308,543 of record NC_059669.1, read on the forward strand.
TGTTTATAATAAACATCCCTTTTCACAAATATGTATACAATGTACATATACAAAGTATTTCTTGGAAATTTGATGAGTCATAACTAAGTATAACACGAATAGATAGAGATATAGAGTGATAAAGCGATTTGAAACTTTATAACATAACATACTTTTCTGTTCTTGTAAGAATGTAGCTCTTTCCAGATACTCTTTAACTTTAGTCCGAATATCGGATTGTTGTGAAGGTGCCAATTGAGCACAAATTCGGTCTAGCATCCTCGCAGCGGTTCGATAACATTCTACTGCTTTATCAGGCTGACTAGCTTGATCAAATTTAACAGCAAGAGATGCAGCCTCAGTTGCATTTTCCAGATCACCCATCTTCTCTTACATTGAACAGAAAACAAACATTACAGAAAAATCAAGTGTTTAAGAGGCTCAAAGATTTATAACTTTTTACTTTACTAATATAAATTATACTCTGTACTCTATGTACTATGTAGTTGTTTTGGTAAATTTTTTTAGATCACAGATTCAGTAAAGATATAGTAACAGACTATCACCACTCCTGTATAATGGCTTACAAACAGTTTGTGACTTTTAGTTGTAGTTGAAACTTTAAACCACATAGTCGTTTATTAATGGTTAGAATTTACCTCAGACTAAGAACGAACATAGCCAAGTGATCGTGAGGTATTTCTACTTAATTATCCATTGTTAAATAATATAAAATTACTATGCGAACTTGCAAAAACTACAGATATTCATTACAGGCATACATCTTCAATGATTTTGTACAGTATTAAAAGTAAAAATCAAAACTTTCAACTACATAAAAGGCCAACAACGCACTCACGAGCCCTCTGGCTTTGAGAGTGTCCATGGGGAGCGGTATAACATAACATCAGCTAAGTCTTGCCTTCTGGTTGAAAAATACTTCTTTTTGAGAAATATACCCGTGTTTTGATTCATCAAATGATTTTTTATCCTTTTTTGGTTTGACAGTTATGGTTGGTTAACATTAAATTGCCTCCCCATGGTGTTAAAACTCCTCACACTAGAAAAAAATCTCAAACCTACCATCACTAGACACTGACCACCATGCGTATAAGTCCCGCACGTTGATATTGCCACTGGCGACGTCTTAGTGGCGTAGTCGATCTGTCAGTGTCAGTACCATGCGCAAGGTCAGCCAGGTCGCTTAAGCGTATTGAGTACAATTACGACGTGTTTTTTATTGCTTTTTATTTTCGTTATCCTGTTTTGTTTTTGTTATCATACTTATCCTATTTAAATGAGCAAAAAAGTAATTAACAGGCGTGCTCGTGAAATTATTATTAAAGTGGAAAATTATTTCGTTAAGGAGAAAGAGGACTCTAAGTTATTGATTCAAAATATAAACCGTGCCCAAAAATTCTTCGGACACTAGTGAGGACATGCTAATTTCAAAGCAAATTGTGACGGACATTTTAAATCTTTTACAAAAATCTACCAGTGCCGGAACATAAGCAAATAAATGAATATTATTATTATTAACTTTTTTTGTTGTCTGTACTTTTCTACGCTGGATGACGTGCCGCGGCTGTTATTGTGACAAGGTTCCATCGCAATATCAACGTGCGACTATTGCGACTATTGCGACAGATTATTGCGACTGACAGCTGTAGAAAACTGTCATGCTATCGACAGACAACAATCACAGAGTTGAATTGAATCAGAATTAAAATTATTATTTTTTAAAACGTTACTCTTCCTTGTCAAGGCAATTTTAACATTTTAATTATTCCGTTTTAAATCAGTAATAGATTTATGAAACCATTTTTTTTGATATTTATAACTATATAAGTTGCCATTGCTTTTATCAACCAAGATCTTACCTACTTGTTATACGGTCCTCAAGTGATAATTTATTGTATCGATATTCAAATTAGCTTCATTTTGGAATTATCTATCTGGTAATTTCTTTATAATGACTTCGGAAGTATTGGCGAGCGCTGGAAGTGAAATTCGGGAGAACTTGGTTAGTGCATTTTATCCTAGTATTTTGTTTTTAGGGTTTTTAGTTTTATTTATTTTGAAAGACCATGTTATACTGACTGGATATCTTTTTTGCTATTGTAATATGTGACCTCTTTACTTAATATTCGATTGTATATTTGCCTGTATTTAATTCCTTATTTGTACGAACGTTTTATTTTCCCATAAATGAATAGTGAATTTTATATCATATTTAATTATTTAGAGAAGATAATGTAACTTGGCTTGACCAAAATATTTAACAGTATCAGTAAGAATAATCTTATACATTTGATTTTATTAACCATACTGCTTATATGCATATTCAGATTTAATGCTTGAAGTATTATATCATAATAAAACTATATATGCCTAAATACAACTATATAATTTGGTTTATATTTTTTTTACCAAACTATAAGTATGAAATTCTCTAGAACTTATCAGATTATAAAAATCCCAAAGAAGATTTCAACTATATTTTAGTTTCAGGTAACAACGGCTGTAAAGTTTCTCACAAATCCTAATGTTCAACGAAGCACAATGGAAAACAAAGAACGTTTTCTTCGAGCTAAGGGCCTAACTGATTTAGAAATAAAGAGAGCTATAGAGAAATGTGGTGATTTAGTAGACATGTCAAATTTTACATCGGAGCTGCATTTTTTCCAGCATTCACAACATTCTTGGTTTAAAGAAAAAATATTACCATTGATTATTTATGGAGGATTTGCTTATGGGTGCTACTGGTTTTACAAGGTAAGAATCTACTTCATTAAATGTAACTTTTATAACTATGAAGTAATTATAAATTAAAGGTAATAATTATTAAAGGTAACACCTAATATACAACACCTATAGCATACTTTATTTTTTAAATCTGAATACATGAAATTTAAAACTATTTATAATAATTGTTATCTAAAAGGCTTGATAATGTTATATAGAAGTAGCTATCATTGCATTTTGATTCATTAACAGCAGGTGATGATATAACCAATTTATTTGTTTATTAATTTTAAACCCATATTTACAATGATATGATATTTAATTGACTATACATATTACTGAAAACTGCACATGAATTTTTGTGTTTGTTTATGTTGATTTAACAGCATAGCCAAACTACAGCTTTTTGTTAGCATTTTGTGAAAAAGGCATTTAACCTTGCTATACGCTTTACCAACACTTAAAAGATTTTTCCTTATTGCATGTTACATTTCAAATAATAATATACACAATTCTGACACCACATCTTTTTTATACTGACACTTTTTACTAAATTCTGTCTAATTTTGTACCTTAAATCTAAAATCCTAATTGCCATTAAACTTTGCCTGTCGAAAAATATATTTATAGAATAAAACATCACATATAGATAAGAAACAGGAATGTAAAATTTCTAATTTATAATGTTTTTAAACTATGATTAAATAAATATATGCATCTTTTTATTATATGTAATTGAATTAAGACTATTTTTAATATTAGTTGGGTCTTAATTACATGAAATTTAAATTTAGTCTGTTATATATATATGTTTTGATAGTGTCAATTAAAATTCATTAATCATTAAAAATAAGTTGATGTGATGAAGCAAACCTAATTAGTTGTATATTAGCTAAGTGAGTATTAAAAAATAAATATAAAATTGTATATTGTAAATCGCAAAAATATTAATTTTATTAGAAAATAGTGTGTAAAAGTGGATGACATGGCATTTTTCTTTTATATTTCTCAGTAAAATTCAATAAATGACTTAAATTCTGTAATGTATGTTAAGTTAAAATCGTAAACAGAAGCCCATTAAGTATTTAAATCTTTTGACTATGCAAGTTAATGCTATAAAGTAATTTGTCCCAGATGATATTACTTTTAAGGTATCACTATGATAATAATTTGGAGATGTCACCCAAAACTTATTTTATATTCTTAAATTTTATTGCCAATTTTTAAATTTTAACTATGTACCACCGACGCAAATGATAACTGGTTGATTCAGACGTCTCTTTCTATATTCGAAAATAATAAATCAAATAATAATATGGCTTTGTCTGTTGTACATTAGATTATATTGTAATAAAAAATCATAAACAGATTTATAAATTATTTTCCCAAAAATGTAATTACCTATTTAATGACATTGCTTTTAATTTTATCTTATCAACTTTTAAACTATTGAATCTGCAGTTGCGCCTATGGACTGATAACTTTTGATAGTGAGACATCACAAGTGTGAAGGTCACATTTTCGTCCAGCTTTAAAATAATTTAAATATGATTTATTCGACCTGCTGACCTTATGGCTATTTTAAACAATTGTTATCTACTTAATAAGTGAAAAAAAGAAAACTCTTTGTTTTCTTTTATACCTTTATAAAACACAAAATTATCCTTCACTGTTCAATTGTAGTCGATATCTTCAATGCTATACCGAATGCTAAGAATATATTAATTTTTTTTCATTTCAGAACTGCATCAAACAACTACTATTCATAGAACAACCAAAGCGTAAGTCCACGTCGGAATGTATAGATGAATTACGTAAATCTTTAGATATAATGAATGCGAGTATCACCTCACTTCGGGGTGAGATGCAGGCGACCGTACAACAGAATGCAATGCGATCACAGCTCGATAATTTAAAAGATGATATTGCGTCAGTCAAGGGCATCTTGTTGAGTAGGTAAGGATGTAAATTAGTCTTTACAACGCATAGCACTGACTGAGACTGACATGACTTTATGACAGTGGAAAGTGAAAGTGTTTTTTCCAACATTATATAATTTTCATCCATTTTGGATTTTAATTCCACTTCATTGTACTAGATCAGTATTAGCCCAGTGGCTAGGCCTGCGACTCTCAATCCCGACGTAGTACGTTCGGAACCCGGCTATGCATCTTCTGTATCCAGGTGCGCAATTGGTCATATGGTCAAAAAAACATCGTGAGGAAATCACGTCTTAGATCTAAATGGACGAATAAAAACGACGTGTGTCAGGTACAGAAGGTCAATCACATTTTTCATCTATACCAAAATCAATGTCAATTTTTATTCTATATAGACGACGAAGTAAAATACTGTCACGTCACCCCCTGTTTGTGTACTAAGTTGGTAGATTTTTAATATTCTAATGTGGGCAGCCTCTTTCTGTCTGCGTGCCTATAATCATACATGTGACGTAATTAACTACACTGTGCCTCCTTTCTTTCCACCTACGAATTTTTTTTCAGCGGCTTAGGTTATCTTTTTATTTGGGGTTCCACAACAATAATACCAGTGGTAAGAATTAGATTTTTTTATTAACTTTTTCCCAAATCTCCAGAAACCAATTCCCTTCACTGAAGAGAACTGAACCGCCATCAATCCCGGCGTGGCAACGTCAATCGGAAGAGGCATCAACCGTTGAGCCAGAAGAGAAGAAGCCGCACAGGACTCGTAGCCAAAGATCGGAGTCCGGCGGCTCTAACTCAAGCGAGGGTGAACAGGCTACTAAAAATAGTGATAGCAGTCTTGAGATCATGTAAGATAACTTCTTTTACAATTTCCTTAAGAATCAAAGAGAATCAGAGTCAATCAAATACTAGATTGTTGTCGTAATAAATACTCCTTCGCCTATATTAAAAATGAAATAGTGTTAACCATGTTAGACATTGGCCAAAAGGGTTTTAATGAATCATGTCCTTTACAGTTAAATCAAACCAACTTTCTATATGGTTTTTCCATTACTACAATTGTATTAAAAGTTTCGAAAATATACCAGATTGAAATGCTTTTAATGATGACCATAATGGTTATAATTAATTCATGTAACGTTTACCCCCCTTATTATATATATGGATTATTATATTTCTATTCTGTTAACTCTTTAGTTTCTATCTGTCAAATTGTGTCAAACTATTAAATTGTAAGTTCTAAAAATACAAGAAAATTATGACGTTACAAATTTGTCACACATGTAAAAAATGTATTGTAGAAATAAAATTAAATCAAGATATATCGAACGACACAATAGACTTTGTTAGAAATAAGTGAATTTTGTTTCACTGTATTTTTATTATATGATGACCCGATGACCTCGATGTCGGAGGACATCAAAATAATTATTGTCTCGAGAAATAAATATATAGATACATGTTGAATTCCTTGCATTAGTAAAAAAATGCATTTTGAGTAATATTTTTTTCTCTATTCCAGATCGTGAAACCATCTCCAAAGCTACTAAACAAACTTTTTGTGTGTGTTAACAAATTTAGTTAATTTTTATATTCATGTTATTAAAGTTTTAATTTTATGGCCTAACTGATTCTCTGCTATTTCATCTGCGTAGGATTATAAAAAATAGTCTTGTTCATATCATAATCTTCAAATATATGTTGTTTTGTCGCATAAAATTTCAAAACATTCAAAGGTATTTGAGGTTTATAGATAACAGTGATAATGTGTCAATGTCAAAGCTAAGAATGGATGTCAGATATTGTAGGCTAAAATTACGTATTACCCTTTATCCATACAAACCCAACTATGTGTGTAGCCATTAGTCTCTAAAAATTTGCTCAAAATAAATGACATTCCTTTTTGCATTTATGTCACTTGTTGAGCTATACCATAACTTTTATACCGTTTTTGTTGTCAGTACTTCAAATTATCGCGAATTGTGTTAAGGTGTATACAATGCACAACATTTAAGGTAATTTGATTTTCGACGATCGTGGTAACTTTGTTGACGGATTACTTTCGAAAACGTCTTTTGGCTTGAATGTATATAATACAATATGATGTAAACTTCTTGCTTAAAACTATCAGCCATAACTTGATGACATTGTCACTCTGTTTTGTTAGTGTCTATGTCAATGTATCTAATGTAACCAAAACATATTTTAGTGTTAATTTTAGCTTATTAAAACCTTATATTCATGAAAGGTTTTCTCTTATTTCAATTTAATAAGCTAACAACGCAACATGGATAAATATCTTCGCCCTGAAAGATTTGATATCGACCCGTCAGATAGCTCTAGTACGAGAGCTTGGATACACTGGCGTAAGACTTTCGAAAGCTTCATTTCCGTGCAGAAACCGACCGCTTCAGAAACAGATGCACAGTCGGTTCCTCCGTCAGAATGGGACAGCATAAAGTTTCAGCTTTTGGTAAATCATATATCACCAAATATTTATACATATATAAGCGAAGCCACGAACTACGAAGAAGCGATCACAATACTGCAAAAACTTTATGTAAAACCGAAAAATCTAATATTTGCAAGGCACATGTTAGCAACAAGGAAACAACGACCAGAAGAAGGTATTGACACATATTTACAAGCTTTAAAACTGCTTTCTAAAGATTGTGACTTTGCGGCTGTTAATGCAGAAACAAATAAAAACGATAGCGTGCGTGATGCATTCATATCCGGTATATCATCGCATAAAATCAGACAAAGGCTTTTAGAAAACTTAACTCTAACACTTGATCAGGCTTACAACCAAGCACTCTCTCTAGAAACTGCAGAAATCAACTCTCAAAGCTTCAATACTGTATCTTTAAATGCTGTTGCTCCAAAAGCACCAACATTACAAACTGTGCACGACGAGCCCTGCTCTTCTGTTAATAATCCTCGACGACGAAAATGTTTCTTTTGTGGGGGACAAATACATCCTCGCAAGAACTGCCCTGCATTTGAAAAGACTTGTCAGCTCTGCAACAAGAAGGGGCACTTTGCCACTGTGTGCAGAAGCTCTTCCAAAGCTACAAACTCTGTGGTAGGTACTGAAGATCTTTCCGCTTGTATCACAGCAGCGTCACCTTCTTCACTACGTAAAGCTACTGTACCTGCTTATATTCGAGGAATAAGAGCAGAAGCACTTCTCGACACCGGCAGCTCCATCAGTTTTATAAATGACAGCTTTGCAAGACTATGCGGGTTAAAAAGAAAATCCTGCAATCAGACAATTTCTATGGCCTCTCTTAATCATACTTCACAAGTGGAAGGCCAAACTTTGCAAACCCTGAAAATCGGAAATCATAAATATGATAATGTGAATCTTCTTATCGTGAAAAATCTTTGTGCTGACATTATTATCGGCCATGACATCCTCGAAGAACATTCATCGCTAGAGTTCTCTTTTGGTGGGCCAAAACATCCACTTCAAGTATGTAACGTAACGGAAGCATCAGTACCAGCTGTACCACTTTTTGCGAATGTATCTCCCAACTGCAAACCTATTGCTATTAAGTCTCGAAGGCACAGCAAAGAGGATAGTGAATTTATTACAGAAGAGATCAGAAACCTTATAGCAGAGGGCGTGATAGAAGAAAGTAAATCACCGTGGAGGGCCCAAGTACTAATAACAAAAAGCGAAACTCATAGAAAACGCCTAGTGATTGATTACTCTCAGACAATTAATCGTTACACAGAACTCGACGCGTACCCTTTACCAAACATTGAGGACTTAGTTTCGAAAGTGGCAAAGAATAAATTTTTCAGCCTTATAGACCTGAAAAGCGCGTACCATCAAGTGCCTATACTACCCAAAGAAAGGAAATTTACAGCTTTTGAAGCGCTGGGAAATTTGTACCAGTTCAGGCGTATTCCTTTTGGAGTAACAAATGGTGTTTCGAGCTTCCAACGAACAATCGATTGGATAATAAGAAAAGAGAAGCTTCAAAACACATATGCGTATATTGATGATATAACTATTTGTGGCCAGGCTCTTGAAGAACACGATCGTAACTTAGAAAATTTTATGAATGCCGCAAAGAAATACGGTTTAACACTGAGTATACAAAAATGTAAATTTTCTCAAGAGTCAATTAATATACTAGGCTATAATATTCAAAACTACATAATTAAACCTGACAGTGAGCGACTCAAGCCACTGATTAATTTACCTCCACCAAGCGATGTACCTACCTTAAGAAGGACACTCGGCATGTTCGCACATTATTCTAAGTGGATTCCAAACTTTTCTAAACGGATCCACTCAATTGCTAATACAACAACTTTTCCGCTCACAAGCGAGCAAATTAAATGTTTCGAAGGCTTGAAAAATGATATCGCAAAGTCTTCTATACGTGCAATTGATGTAAATATACCCTTTACAGTCGAAACTGACGCTTCCGATCATTCTATTGCAGCAATACTTACGCAAAATTCTAGACCAGTGGCGTTTTACTCAAGAACATTAAATTCAAGCGAACAAAACCATTCTGCCATTGAAAAAGAAGCATACGCCATTGTGGAATCATTAAAGAAATGGAGACATTTCCTTATCGGTAGACACTTTAAGTTAGTAACTGACCAACGCTCGGTTTCTTTTATGTTTAATATGAAACATTCAAGTAAAATAAAGAATGAAAAGATTCAAAGATGGCGACTGGAACTTGCTGCTTTCAAATACGATATTATATACAGACCGGGGAAAGAGAACTATGCTGCTGATGCGCTATCCCGAGTTTGTGCGACTGTAGAAACACGTACTGCAAAACTTTTCTCGCTGCACGAGGCTCTTTGTCATCCAGGGGTAACGAGAATGTTTCACTGGGTTCGCTCTAAAAACCTTCCCTACTCCATTGAAGAAGTCAGAACAATGACAAAATCTTGTCGAACCTGCTCTGAAGTAAAACCTAGATTCTTTCGAAATACCTTTAATGACCAGAGGAAACTTGTTAAAGCGACGGCTGCTTTTGAACGCCTTAGCATAGATTTTAAAGGACCAGTTCCAACAAACAATAATAACAAATTCATACTTACCGTGATTGACGAATTTTCACGTTTCCCATTTGCTTTCCCATGCTCAGATGTAAGCTCGAAAACAGTGATTAAACACCTTAATAACTTGTTTATGATATTCGGCATGCCTTCTTACGTTCATTCAGATCGCGGAACAGCATTTCTTTCCGTCGAAGTACAAGAATTTTTACATGTTCGAGGTATTGCCACTAGTAGAACTACAGCTTATAATCCTCAAGGTAACGGTCAAGTAGAAAAATTGAATTCTACTCTTTGGAAAACGATTCTTTTGGCGCTGAAGACGAAAAATCTTTCGGTAGAAAATTGGGAGCAAGTATTGCCACAAGCCTTACATTCAATTCGATCATTACTTTGTACAGCCATAAATTGCACTCCACATGAAAGAATGTTTAGACACCCACGAAGATCTACTAACGGCACTTCTGTTCCATCGTGGCTTACAAATTCTGGACAAGTCTTGATGAAGAAATTTAATCGTACAAATAAATATCAACCATTAGTAGAAGAGGTTGAATTGATACACAGCAATCCTGACTTTTCATACATTCGGTTCCCAGATGGCCGAGAAACAACGGTGTCGAATCGACATCTAGCACCATTGGGTTCAGAAGGGGTAGATCTGCGAATAAATAATGAACATACTCCTGATTATGATAACGTCGCAGAACCACTTCCAGAAACAGAAGATCAAAACTTGGAAATTCCTCCATCTAATGAAACGGGACCTGTGGTATTTGAAAATAGCAGAGAGCTAGCGACCGAGTTACCGTCATCACCACAGCCGGAGCCAACACTTCGTAGATCTGACCGCGTTCGTAAAACACCGGAATTTTTAAAAGATTATGTTTTAAATTAGTGCGGGAGAATGATGTAAACTTCTTGCTTAAAACTATCAGCCATAACTTGATGACATTGTCACTCTGTTTTGTTAGTGTCTATGTCAATGTATCTAATGTAACCAAAACATATTTTAGTGTTAATTTTAGCTTATTAAAACCTTATATTCATGAAAGGTTTTCTCTTATTTCACAATATTTATTCTACAATCATAAATAATACTATTATTCCACTAACAAATTTCAACAATTATCATCTTGTCTTTTAATATCAATCACAAACCAAATAAACGCGCCATTATTTCGTCTATTGTTTTTAATTGTCGCCGTATGATTAGCACTCACAAATTAAGCCATGTTACCATTGACTTTCAAGAACTTCTACTATATGAACCCTATCTAAGGAAAACATTCCAGTTTCTTGTCAAGTGTACCATCAAAGGTAAATAGGTGGGAGTATAAAATGTGTTGCAATACTGAACCATATTTTTACATCTATAAAACTTATGAGATATATATTTTCTTTTACACGCCGGGTTAGTTTTGCAAAAAAATCAAAAACTACTTTTTAACAGACTCAAATGGTAACCCGGTGATATAAATATTAGTTATATTTGTTGTTTTATATAGCAATTTATCTTAGAATTAGAAAAGGCGAATTAGTTATAGATATATGTACAAATTATCTTAGTGATAAAACTTGCCGTTTATGAGCAATCAAGTCCTAAGAGTGATAACCCAAATTTACCATGAATATAGGTAGCATGGTAACATTCTCTGTACTATAAAATATAATAGGTACAGTTATTGATAAACATAACAATATTTTATTAAAGGTTTCTAAAGTATAGGTAATTTTTTTTCTTGTTCAGACATAGTGGGTTTACAAAGCTTCGATTGTTGTATTGCTTTGGAGAATCTGGTGGGAGCTCTTTTGTGGTGAGGTTAATGGAAAATCTTAATTTTTACATGTTGCGTACTTTGCGTTGTTAACTGTGAATATGAATGTATATAATGTATGATACCGCTGTAACATTAGTTTAATAGTTTGGGTGATAAATAAACCAATGATTGTCTTGCTATGTTTGTCTATTTTTTAGCCTAAAATCTCTTAAGTTACAATTTCACCAGTGTGCTATACTGTTGCATAGAGTATGGCACAAATGTTTGTTTTGGTTGTTATTGTTTGCTCAAGCAACTGTGCACTTGTGTGCGCGCACACGTATTAGTAGTGGTGGTGGACTCGTGTAGACGCGCACACAATCGTTGTTCGCGAACTCATTCTTGCATCCGCTTGCGCACACATTGTATTTTTCACGCAAGTAATATTTTAAATGATTAAGAATATATTATTAGTGGAAGCCCGATCAAGACGAATATGTTAATTTATAGCTTGACCGTCATCTATTACAGCTCTTACTACGGATATCCCTTTTGCTCATATTCTTTTTGCTTAACACGCTCATATTAGAAACAAGTAAAGACTTGATTTTTTTTTAAATACTAATAATAATTTAGTTGCGCAAAAAGTGGCGTATTGCAGGGACGTATAGCGTTGGGGATGTGGGCTATTACAATTTACACAGTCGTGCTTTTTCTTTACCTTTTCCGCACTCGTGCGTTCTCTTTCCCAATTGTCAAAACAATGTCTATTAAAAAGAAAAATACAACTAGAAGTTTTTATGATTCATGCTAATATTTCTTAAAAGAAGCTACTAATTTGTTTCAATATCAGATTCAATGAGTTTAGTTTTAGGTTTTTTTATAATTATGGCAATAGTTTTGATTAGGTTAGGTTTCAATTCATTTTATATCAATAAAAAGTTCTACTGAAGACTTGGCTGTATGGGCATAGTTGACAGTGTTCAGAATATCTGGCAAAAAACGTTCCAGAACAAAACCGGTCAGAAATATCGATAACTTCGACCAAGGAGTAATAAAGAGAACCATTCATAACTTTCACAAGACAAATAATGAACTTCCTACTTTCGGAAAGCTTAAAAAGCAGCTAGAAGATGACATAAATTTCAAAGGTTCAGAACGAAGTCTTCGGCGAATAGTTAAGAGTTTGGGATTTCGGTGGAAAAACACCGAAAACAACCGGAAAGTGCTGATTGAGACTTCTAATATACGTTTGCAACGTATCGAATATTTAAGGAAAATAAAGCAATATCGCTAAGAGGGAAAGCCTATTGTTTATACAGACGAATCTTACGTAGATTCATCGCACTCTTCTTTAAAAGCCTGGACCGATGGTACTACTAAGGGGCTTAAGAAACCTATTTCGAAAGGACAGCGAGTTGTCATTGTCCACGCAGGGTCTGATACTGGGTTTATACCTAATGCGTTGCTGACTTTTAAAGCTGGTACCAAATCAGGCGACTACCACGACAATATGAATTTTGAAAACTACGAAAAATGGCTCCGAACCCAATGAATGCCCAACCTACAACCCAGTTCCGTCGTGGTAGTCGACAACGCGTCCTATCATAATAAGCAGTGGGATCGCGCACCAACCTCTAATTCTAAATAAGCTGACATGCAGGCCTGGCTCAAAAAAGATAAATTTAAAACATTTTCGATTGATCGAATCCTAGCTGAACGAGGTCATCAGGTACTGAGACTACCACCATACCACTCCGACCTAAATCCGATTGAAATGGCATGGTCGGATATCAATATGTAGGCAGCAAAAATATGAAATGGAGTGTCAGTAAATGTTTAGACCTAATACAAGAAAAGGTTTTACTAATGGGTACATGGGATTTGCAAAAGTTGTGTAAAAAGGTGAAGGATATAGAAGAGCAATATGCAAAGAGTAATCATGTCGTGGATTTGGTAACAGAACAATTCATTATTGATGTCGATGGAGATAGTTCCGAGGATAGCAATGAAGATGCCGCAAGTGCCGACGAACGAAGCAGTCCTGAGCCCGGGCCCTCAACAAGCAAAAGGCCTTGTCGCGAGACCATTGAAGGCGTGATACCGTTCTCTGATTCAGATTAATAAAAGGTTACAAATTAAAAGATAATGTTTTATTTTTCTACATCCCATAAACTTGTTAAAATATCTTAGGTCTTTTTTGGAAATACGTTCTATGTATAGACACTTTTTTACTGTCTTATTATATCTTATAGATAGGTAATATTACTTACATGCGCGACAGTTATCATGCGCAGCAGTTATCCTTCACATTTCGTTCAGCTTAATATCGTTATTTAGGTAATCATTAATCAAAGTGGCATATAATGTATTGCGTGCGCGACAGTACACATGCGCAGCAATTCCCTCCACGTATCGGCCAGCGCTAGACTTATGTACCGCTGCCTATACCTACCTAGAATGGGTGAAGAAAAAAAAAACTCTGCTTATATTATTTTACGGTTGGCGCCATTTTCCAAAAATGTTCTTGCTAGTTTAGTGGTTTGTCGTACAGAATGAGTAATTTCGACGATATTTTATTTTAAACAACACCACCGAACTCGGTATAATTGCACAAAATGCTTCGGAGAACATTTAAAAAAAAGGCGCTGCATATCTAAATACGAGGAATTTATTGCGTGGAGAGAAGAGAACAGATTACTCATTAAATTTGTGTACATGGAACTAAATAGTCATTTCTTTTACAACGTTGACATTGACTTACAAGTAATGCACAGTGCACTGACAAATGACAGGTAAGGAACAAACAGCCCGCCAAAATGCGAAATGTCAATGTGAATGTACAAATAAGATTTAAACTTTTGTTATTTCATTTTTTTTCTATGTAACGTATGTATTTTAACTTTTAACTTCAACAAACATTTAAAACAAGAGCATTTTCTTTATCGCAGAATAAATCTTTTGTCAAAATTATCTAAACTAAATCTTCATAAGATTCACTCATAATGTGGAACGGTATGTATCTTCAAACGCGTTGTCATGTTTCTTTAATTTTTAACTGAAATCATCAATCTGTATGTGTTTTTTTCCTAGATCAATCCGTTGCAGGCGGCGGATTTTTTAATTCTACCAATCAATTTGCCAATGCTGCAGCAACACCTAATCAAGGCCAAAAAAGTGTATGTATACAATTATAACTATAAAGCGTTTTTTTAGTTACAAGTGTAAATCTACTATTTAAACTATATATCATGTTTTTAATTTGCCTAGGTTTTTATTGGGCATTACTAGTGCTTTAATTAATGTTGAGTCATTTTATAAATAATTCAATAATAAGTTGTAAAAGTTTAGAGGAATGAATGGTTTGACACATATTCAAAACTGCTTTATGTATTTAAATAAATTTTAATAAAAAATATGATTTACAGGGCCGTAGATCATCCCGAACAGCTCCCATAGTTATTAAACAAGCCTTACACTGTGGAGATGAGGGTGTTAAAATATGGGGAACAGAGGTTCAAATTGTTTCCATTGTTGCTAGAATAAGAAATATTAGAATGCAAAGTACAAAGATAACATATACAATCCAAGACATAACCGGTAGGATGAAAGCAGTTCTTTGGTTAGATCAAGAAGCTATGGATGAAGATGTGAGTATTGTTTGTTTAAATAAGATATTGGTGCTAATTCTGTTGGCAGCTCTCTAAATTGTTTTTAACCTTTATTATATTAAATACAAATTCTTATTTATTGATATAGTAATGTTAGAATAACAATTTTTGTTTATAGGATAAGTCTGCACCTAAAGTTCAAGTAAATGATTATGTTCAAGTATTTGGAAATGTAAAAACAAATAAGGGCAAAAAAGTTTTAATGGCTTTTAAGATAATGCCTGTTGAAGATGTAAATCTAATTACATTTCATTACCTGCAATGTATTCACAATAAACTTAAAATGGAGGCAGATTCTAAGAAGGTAATGTGACTCAAGTAATTTGGCAGATGAAAGTGATAGTTCATGCTAGTTTGTATCTTAGTTTTTCTACATGATTTTGAATATTCATTATATTATATTATTATTCATAATCTTTTTAGTTGAAATGATACATAAATTAATGCTATAATACAATTGCAGGAAAAACCAGTAGATACATCAACATTTGTAAGCACTGTACCAGCCAACTCCTTAATGGGAATGGATAACGGTTCTGTTAATGGCTTGAATCCTCGCCAAATGATGGTTTATAACCTTATCAGAGCATCTACACTTGAACAAGGAATTAGTAAACAAGATATATATTCTACACTTAAGGATAAAATGCCAAGTGTTGAGTTTGAGTAAGTATCAATTATGGTATGGTTGGGTGGACTCAATTTCCGTACTTAGATTCACTATTAATCAATTAAAAATCATATTAATAACAAACTGTTAGGCTTTACATAGCAGCCCAACTATGATTAATATCTAGGTGACATACTAAAATGTAATTAATACTACTCATATTTGGTATTACATTAAATTTAGGGTTTGAATGACAATTACGAAGCAAAATCATAATATAGCATTATATAAACAATATGAATTTTGTTACCATTTAAGAAATTATAACAATTATTGAATGTTAATTACAGGAATATACTAGAATGGATGTGTAATGAAGGTCACATTTATTCAACAATTGATGAAGAACACTACCGTGCCACAGATGCCTTTTAGATTGTTTTCATAAATAAAAACAAATTTTCCTTATATATTTTTTTTATTAAATAAATAAATATAGAAATGATAACAGTAGACATGATAAAATTCCTACAAAACAAAGAAATGACTTAGTTTGAAATATGCTTAAAAAAGAAAATATGTATGTAGAATTACCACATAATTTTAGATGATATAAGTGTATAAAGTATATCTTATTAATTCATTAAAATAATGTCTTAATACATTTTTATAAATTATTAACTATGTAATTATAATTTTGATTATATATCATATTCCAAGATAAAATTTTGCAAAGATTTTATCTAGATCAGATAAAACTGCAATATCCTCACAGGGCTGTATAAAATTTCTCATCTCTCATGAATTCATTTAAATATTTTAAATTACATTTTATATACAAATTATAATATAATAACATATATTGGAACACATTTAAATTATAGGGTTCCAGAAAAGTACACAATTTGCCAAGAATGTATATTAATGATAAGTTGATATAAAACTCATACTATTCAGATCTATAATTCATCTCTTACTGCTGTGTTTTTAACATCGGGAAACTTCCCATCATATGTTTGACTTTCCAACTGAACATTCTTTAATTCATTTTGTTCTATTAGATATTCTTTTGCTGTCCAAGCTTGAGAGCCATCTTTGAACATAAATATAGCTCGATCATCATCTATAAGATACCTGCAAAAAGTTTAAATTTTTTACTCTTAGTCTTAATAAGACTGGTGTCCTTAACACTAAAAAGCAACATTTTTCAGACAAACAATGGAAAGAGTGCTTGCAGTTAAATATCTTAATTTTACTAGCAGCATTATAATGTTTGAAAACAATGCTATATACCTTTCAGCTTGTATATGATTACTCCATAAACCAGTTTGCCAAATCTTAGTTAATTCTTCAGTCCTGGCTCTTTGGGGCTTATTAGCAACTGTCACAAACATCATCAACGTCTGACCTTTCTTAGTTTGTTGAAGCACTGTTTCTGGATTAGACATATCCAATTTGGTCATGTCAATTGAAGGTGGTTTCCGCAAATGTTCTGGTAATTCATCTTCAGGTAAAGGTTCCTCATCCTCTTCCCATTGATCTAATAAACTGTGAAAGAAAATTTTAAATGTAAATCATTTTCTTGGAATCTTAATAAATTATTTTATGTTGCAACGCCAACACGGATTACTTTTATTTACCGTTCCATATCAGCGTCTGTAAAATCGCGAATATCTTTCTTCGCCCATGCCGGTTTCTCTTCATTGTTGAATTTTTTAGACAATATACAAACACTATACAGAACTATAAGACACAAAGACTTTTTCATGGTTTTCATTATTTATTAAATCTTTTCTAAATAATAAAAAATTAGAACTTGTTATTTCTTTACTTGAGACTTCGTTAGCGGTAAAACAGACTTACGAATTCCCATTTCCCAACTGTAATCTCACACTCGCACTTCACAGTGTGAGAAGAAATGTCATTGAGAAATGTCAAATTATCTTGACACATTGAATTCATACATATGACATACTGCGCGAGCTCAGCGAGCACGCGTAGCTTTTATGATAACTGTCATAATACGTTGTGTATTCGTGGCTTGTCAGTGACTTAAGCTGAACTTTCACCTAATACTTTTAGTTTGTCTGCTGTCAGACTGTCAGTTCTTGCGCCGCCGCTGACTGTTAAACGTGTTAGTAAGCGATGAGCAAATTTGAATTTTGTAAAGAAAATTATTTGGTTTTTTAATTGAATTTATTACTTTAATTAAAAGATTACTTATTAAAACACGGAAAAGAAAACTTCTTGTTTTCCGGCCGCTTTCTAAATTTCAAGTCTCTTCGTTACGGTCAAGTGATTGAAGGTGTTATATCATATTTTAGTATTGTTTATTGGACACAATGGACCAAAGCAGTATAACTCCTAACACATCTAATCAGCAGCTGGTGATAAATGGAGACAATGATTCTGCCACTGCGCTTCTTCAGGAGAAGCAGGCTAGAAGACGTGAAACTTTGAGTGATGTTACTTTAAAAGAATTCATGACTGTTGGGATCCTGTGCTTCGTTAACCTCATCAATTATATGGACAGATTCACGATAGCAGGTTAGTGTATTTTTTTCTAGTTGGATCTAATTATTGTAGAAATACCCATTGGGAAAAGTATTTTTACAGTGCAACTTTTAATACATTTTTAACTTTTCTTATTAGAGTAATCTAATGAAGTAGTATGTAATAGCCAAGTATATACCATATATAATTTTTACTTCCAAGGATAAAATGATAAAGTATTTACCAAGTTGTATCAAAAAATCTTTTAAGATAAATCCTGATTAAGTTAGTCCTTTTGAATCTTAGAAAAGTTGTCATATTGTTTTACTAGGCTGCTTAATTATTATGAAAATATATTAAATATTTACTTTTAGAAGTGGAATGCAACTTATAATTATTGTAAAAAAATAGTTTTGTAATCTAATATACAATTACATCAATCATATCTAGAAATTTTACTATTTATTTATAAACTGTGTAAAAAGTTAGCATTATTAATTTAGTGCCATAGTCATGCCATTTGAATATAACACCCAATTCATATTTTCTAGTATATATGTATATACTTCAGTGTACCCAAAATTTCTTGCAACTTCTTCAATTAAAGACTTAAAATTAAATTTTAATGTAATACATTTATTTGAAACAACCCAGTAAGAATTATGAGTCATATTTCAAATCTTTTGACACAAGTTTGATTGGAATTTTTTAACTTCAACCATAAATTGCAATACCAACCTATATAGGACCAGGGCATACTTTGATCTTCATTTCTTTTTTTATTCTTAAATTATTCTACAGCCTGTGAAATATTAAATGAATTCTATATTATTATTATAGTTGTAAAATATTAATTAAATTAATAAGTCGTTCATTATACTATGATACCAAAGTACTACAGTTTACATACCATAAAGTTATGTTCGTAGAAAATATTTTGATAGGACACATAATGGTAATTATAATTAATACAATATTTATTTTATTTACCACTCTAAATATCCTAAACAGTGGTTTAGGCAATGCAGTACATACACTAACATATTAATATTCTAACAATGTTATGTAGTTAGAAATATCAGATATACCTAGTCTGTGAAGCTACTTTTGCAATGACGGTGATCTGCATAAAAGCAAAACCTCAAAAATTAATAACTGACTTGAAATATGTATAACTTTATTACTATAATTCTTACTACTCCCCTTCCTACAATGGTGCCTAATATTCATTAGGCACCAATGTAAGAAATGTAAACAATGAATGAATTTTTTTTGAATATCTTGCTTTTTAGTAAATAACCGTAAGTTATTGACTCAACATTTGACAAGGTAGGTACACAAAGTTATTAAATTCTGAATACAGTTTAATGTATCTTAAATAATATAATATATTTTAAATTTGCATGCATTTCGTAAATTGACTAAAGTTTCAGACTCATATTTGTAAACCGTTTCTATGTTTTAATGCGGTCATAGGCTAATCAAAGCCTGGGAGAACCCGCCTTATTATCGCGTGATCGGGCGACGACGTCAATGAATCAGGCCATTACTTGTCTATAATCGATAAAGCTTTTAACGTAATGATATGAACGGCGTTTTACTAATTCTTAAGTACCGATTTTATCTATGCATGTTTCTTGCCATGCTTGAATAGCTCCAGTTTAGAGACACAAAACCCTTTAAACTTTAATTTGATTGGTTTAATAAGCAGTAACGTACCATATTAAAATGTTTCGTTTTCAGTATTAGCTGGTGCTTGTTTAACTGCGTAGTTTAAGATAAATGTATACCTATGCCAAAGTTCTAGTAACTTAGTAAAATTATACATTATATGTGCTGCAGATATTATTTGTAATATTTACAAGCAGGCATTTTTTTCATAATGTACTAACTTTTATTACGAAATGTTCCTTGGACGAAACATCCCATAATTTAGTATTAAATTATCATGCACGTGTTATTCCAATACTGTAACGTCTCTGCGGTAGGCACATTTTTGATTATTGAACACCCAAGAAGGGTCGTCGTCACGTATCCCGACGAATAATCTCTTGTCAAATCACGCGTGGGCTCCACGCAACAATGTTCCCTTTAAATATGTATATCGGTATTGTCCTTAAAAGAGGTGATTTATAAACCTGTTTGTGGTATAAAACGGTACCCCCAAGTGCAAGATAAATATTGAGCGGTGTCGTTTGTACAAACATCATTTTGTGAAGTGCTTTCGATTTCCCTATGGATGTTTGGTAATGGCAGGGACAGATGTGGGACTTAAATACAAAACGGAGCGTTTTATCAATCAATTTAATTTCCATGTAAAGTTTTACACACAGTTTTTGTGTTTGACTTTCGAAAGCAACGCTGAGTTTACACGCAGTTGAATAAAAAATTAGTACCAAGTACGAAGCTTCTAAACCTTCGTTTTTTCATATTACCGTGGCAATGCATAACGCATATTACGATTCATTGAAATAAGACCTGAAATTAATTGAATAAAGTTTAATTTTCTATTACGGATAACGTAAACGCGATAGTTTTATCTATAACGCGTTCTTGTAGTCGTTTAGAATGGAACATTATGTCTTAAATGTGGTTTACTTCTAATAATCTTCATACTTTAACTTAACATTCCACTGTGATCTAGATACCATTGTCTTAATCTTTCATACAATTTTCAAATGACTAATAACGAAAGAAATATTTTCAATACAATAGTGGGTAATCAATGGTAATAGCTCGTTGCTTTGTATACAATCTAGTTTTATCATTTGTTACGTAGGTCAGGGCCATGATTCATGATTCCAAGATGACTACGACAGCACGTTTGCCTTGGTAAGACTGCGCATACATATTTGATGAGATAGTAGATACATTTGTTTAAATATATGTAATTGTTGACTTAACGTTGCGTAAGGAACTTTATGTCGTCTTTAAACAAGTAATTTGAAGATATTTTGAAGTGCTTGAGGGTAAAGAAACGCCTAGCTATCCGCAGTTTTCCGCACAATATTTTATTTATAAATATAATAAGCACCTACTTTTAACTCTAACGGAAATCTACAATGAAGGTTTATCTATATTTGAAGATTTTTTATGGAGCAAAGGAACTTCAAAACGGCTTTAAATTTTAAGTATCGGCCCAAGATGCGTTCAAATGAGAAATGTCTTTGAGCTTTGATCTTTCGAGGAACTACTTTTTATATTAATTGATTAAAATTAGATATACTATTTTTAGTTTGTAGTCTGTTGAGTCCCGGATGAACTCTCGTTTAAAAGCTTGTTATATAAACAATTCTTAATGTTAAAACGGAAATATTGGAGTAAGGCTTTTGCATTAGGTTAGATTCGAAAGATGTTTTGTTGATGATATATTATTTTGTTTATAAATAACGAACAACAAGTGTGTGAAAGTTTAGTTCCAAACAAACTGAATTTAAAAAAATGTGTGTTATGTTTAATTAACATGAGGAAAACAGATTATATAGAGTATAGACGATCAGACGATAAGTCAATGATGCTTCTAACATTTTTAACAGATTTCAAGTCTAATCTTAGATTTTAGAATAATTCTTGCTGTCATTTTTTAGGTATTCTTATATTTATTCCAAGGTTAAACAAGTTTTTGGAAATGTGTTTTGAGATTTGTTGCATATGCGAGACGTGATCTGCGTTTAAAGATAACTTTAGGTGTTTGACTTTTAGCCTCGTAGTCTAAAACGTACATCCATACAATTTAAAATGTTTTATAACAACATATAGGATGAACAAAATTCATATATGTTTTGCGTAATGCATGTATTTATTTTATTATTTTAGTTAACCGATAAAAAGTGTATTTTTATTTCAATATATTAAATTTAGACTGTAAGTTTTTGAATTATATAATAAATACATGAAGTTTTCATAATAATTGTAATGATGCTACTACGAATCTATATAAGTACATTAAGTATTTTTAAAGTATGTAAACAGGCGATTTGGCGGTTGTGTAAAAAATAAAATAATTTGTCTTCAGCTGAAGACTAAAGCAAAAATATAATTGGCGAATATATATAGAAACACGCCATAAAATGTTGCCCGCTCGATCACTTGAAAATATGAGTACGTACTTTGAACGCAGCTGAGCAGAAACCACATGCTAACGACGGTAAAATCCTTTTAATTTTGTAAATATCCTGTACGCCAACGTAATACCAATTATAGTTGTATGTCCATATCCATACTACTTTAGCACTTATTGTTAGGTATGTATTTCGAAATATGTCTCAAACTTATACAACGAGAATTCAGGTCTGTTACACTAATAAACATCACTTCACGCTTTATAATCTGTCAAATTCTTTAAAAAATATGAGTACAGTGTGATGGCTGGAGTATGACGCAATTTTTACGAATGTAATTGTTAGAAATGTTAGATAGTAAATTTTATTGGCAGTGCTCGAAAGTGCATTAATAGTGTGCGCGTGTTTCCAAACATTTTGTCAAGAACTATGTCCAATGCTTTACTTGACAGCTTGTCAGTTGCAGACTGCAGTCTGAATACTGTATATGATTAATTTAATCTACGAGTTATTTGAAAAAATGCATTATTGACTAAAGGGTTGTGTCCGTATTTTATGAAGTTTATTAACATGTTATTTGTAAATAGTCAAGCAGTAAAATATTTGATTGCGTTTTATAAATAGTTACAACTAAGATATTTTTGTTACTATTTGTTCTGGGGAATGTTTTTTAGTAATAAAAGAACCCCCGCTGTCCCCTTTTAAATTATTATAGGGTGCGGGTGTGTACACATCGATTAATAAATGAAATATGGAAAAGGTTGCCTCTATAATTCCTCAGCGAGGGCTTGAATGTGTGGGAGGTTATAATATTTTAGGGGTTTACTACGCTGTTGGGTTCCGTACATTTGTAATGCTTATTTTAAGGCATTGCGCTTATAATTCTAATTTAATAAAACCAGGAGATGTTCAGCTACTATAAGATGGATTCTGAAAAATTAAGTTTGTTTTTTCTAAAACAACGATTAACGTTCAGCATCAGAGTTGTTTGTGAACGGTGACTTAAATATTTAGTTACTAATAAGTTTCCCAATTGAAGACTAAAACCAGTCTTCCCTATAAATATGAAATTACTATTGATAAGTCAACAACAACAGCTACTATGATACAAATCGGTTCAGTAGTTTATAAGTTGAATTTATTAAAATTATTTTTTTCATTAAAACCGAAATATAAATATTCTTAGTAAAAAAAAAAACTTAATTTCTCAGTAAAGTTACTTACGTGTTTTTTGTGTTTTTGTACGCTTACCTTATTTATAATGTAAATAAAAGTTATTGCCGCGGCTATAAGTCCTGTCAAACATAAAAAAGGTAGTTATCATGTTTGAGACGTTATCTCGGTTCCTCATCTCTAAATCCGTTGTTACGTAAGTTTTATTTGATTTTTATGTCTGTTTGTATTACAATGACAAGTGTGTTTAACGGGCTGAAGCACGCGACATCATCTGCGTAGAATTTTATTTAAGACCTTATTTTCTAACACTTGTTAAAAATGTTATTAGAAGACCAGTACTAGTTGTATTGGACATTCATTCTCACCAAAGTCTATATACAATTTGTAAATTAAAAAATAATGTGTGTCGCTGTGCCGCTATATCGGACGATTTTCCCCAGATTGTTGCTATTTAATAGTTCATAGACAATTTCTTTTGTACGCCTACCTCTATATTTGTTAGCTACTTTTGTTTTTGCGGACACCGATAAGAACGTTAAAATATATTAATTAAAATTAAAATAGATCTTTAAGTAACGACGCCTGTTTTTCGGTTTTTGGTATAAAAATACCGTTTTTGTTTTTATTTGCGCTCTAGAAAACGTACTTATCGTTGCAAATGCATTATATTTGTAATACTGATAAAGGTTTAAAGTACAACGAAATACTATACACGAAAATCAAACCCGCTTTTCGGCAAGCACGACTAATACATTAATAGAAGCAATGTTACAATATCCTTATTTTACTAAGATATTAATCACCTGAAATTAACTACTGACAATAAGCACAATATTTGTAACCTAAACCTAACTTCTCAGGCGTTTTCTGTTTGTACATTCCCACCGGTTGAAAATTGTCATTCTGGGGCCACAGAAGAAGGCTTAAATGAATAATTTTGAAAGTTTTTCAGCGTCTGGAAATATATATTTAAACGAATATTAATATTCTATATATATCAACGTTCCACTACTAGACGACTACCTTAGACGTAGTAAAAGTTTTCTTTTTATTATTATAAAAAGATATTCTTGGTCCCATAAAACTTCAAAATTCGTAATTATACCATTTAATATAAACGTTTTGGATATCTAAAAGATACGGAATATGGAATAATATGGAAAGTTCTGCCCGGACGTTTCCCAACATTTGAGCCACTTGACTATGTTCTAGATAAGATGCAATAAAAAGCAAAGGGCCGCATAAAGTTACGACTTTGCCGGTGTTTTTACGATTTCTGTTAAACGCCTATTATTTTAAAGTCTGCTTTAAGACTTACGGGAAATTGAATGTTTTATTTCCATTTAGTTTCTATTATCCTAGTCATTTTCGAGATAGACGAGATGAATAATACTACAAAACCGTTTCTGTTTTTATATATTAGCGCTAAGGATATACGCCATGTAAACACGTAATATACAGAAGTTTGGATCAAGCTAACACAACAATTGTTTCGAGTTAATAAATATTGATAGCTTGTATTACAATTTGTATCTATGTATAAAACAGACACATAGAAGTGTTACTTATATTTACTTAACTATTAAATATATGAAAAAAATTACAAAAAGCAAATTCTCATTTTACATGTTACTGTCAGATAACGTGGGGAATACTTTTAAGAAAACGGAACATTTGCTGAACTGGTTACTTGATATTTTAATGCTTTCACTTGCTTTTTTGGCAGCACGATGTTACTTTATTTCGTGTTCCAGTTTTTCCCTGTGAAGTTTAAATTACATTAATTTAATTTACAATAGTTCAGTCAGCAGAATATCATCAACAAAACTATGAAAATTGACCTTAATTCCGATTCACTCCATTAATTTATGAAAATGAAGTACTCACAGACGAATCAATCAGGCATTGCATCTCAGATAATTGAAAATGCTAATAATATCGACTTCAATCAAGGCACCTTATGAGTACAGCTGCAAGTAATAATACACTGAAGCGATTACGCTTACCTAACCGCTGAGGGACTGCGCGTATATTCAATCGACTGAGACATCAATGAAACAGACAAACCTGTAGCCAAAAATAGTAGAGGCTGTATATAATTCATAATTTATTATTTCTACTAAAGTCCACAAGGGATACAGACTTTATAATAATTACAATCTAGGCTAGATAATTATGGCTAATACTACGCCTTATATTCTACAGTCCATAGGTTAAATTTATATTCTATGTTTTGGCTCTATGATCGTATGTCCGAGATATAGATATATAATTACTACACTACACTAGCATTACCATCGCAAAAGGTTTAGTTGTCTTTCCCATAATTAATAGTAAGTATTTTATTTGACTATACATTATTTACAAATGACTCATTTATTACAAATTAGTAAAAAATGCGAGTTTGTAATGTTGAAATTTCGTTAATTAAGTTTTAAGAGGTAAATTTTGTTTAACAAAAAATATTGAGTAATTGTCTTTAGCGTGCCGCTTATCTATGTATGTGTTATTTTCCCACAACAAATTATACAGTAATGAAAGATCTGTTCCTAATTAATTTATTAGCCATCTGTTAGTAAATGTACTGTGCGCTTCAGTGCTTTAAAATAGTACCACTCGAACCACACTTGCATTCAATTGATTTCATTGAGATATATGAAAGATATATTTTATATTATTTTATGTATAAAATTGTAACTAGTCGATGTAGGTATAAGATATTTTACAAAATATGCAAACGCATTTTAGTAGTTACTTCCAAAAGTTTTCCTAATTGTGTATTTTAATGGTACACGTTAATTAATTACATTAAATTACTGATGAAGCCTTGAAATACTCTAAAAATATTAATTAGTAGAAAAAAAATAATGTAATGGAAAAATATTAAGTAGTAGTATAATATTAATTATTAGAAAAATACTAATCGCACGCCGTATTCTTTACGAATGGAAAGTATTTTAGTTGTGAACAGCTTGAAGGTTGAATAGATAAAAGTCAGGGTTTTTGATATTAGATAAAATTGTCGATCTACTTTGAATAATTTCTGTTTCCCTGACTTATATATATATAAAAAACTGAGCTTAATATGTTGATAGTTGTGATTTCAAAGCTTCTACCATAACTTCTTTATTGTCTCGATCTATTATATATATTTCAAATTTAATACATATCGTATCTTTATTTTAAAAAAATAGCCATCTCAGCTTGGATCGGAAAAGTTTCGTAACATAATATAAGCTAAATATTACTCCATGTATAATCCTTGTAAGTGGATTATGTTGTTAGATTAAGAAATTGGCCGCAGTTTATCGTGAAATGATAAACCACCGTGTTGCAATACCGAGGACAGTGCACACCGCACTGATAACATTTATATGGGCATAATCTATTTCAAATCAAACAAAAATGATAAAGTTATAGGACAATCGTGGCTTATTGTATACGATTCCTGGGTCAGGGACTTATAGCAGTTCCAAAGGAAAATTTAAAGGTTTATTGAATGTTTACAGAAGGAATATAAACGATAAATAATCGCTAAGACAGTGCCGAATGTCAGTATTGCGAAATAATGCAAAACAAAAGACGATAGCGCGTGTTTGATTGAATATTGTCTATCGGGATGACGCCTCCTAATATGTTGGGGCTAGAAATTTAAATATTCTTGAAAGAAAGAAAATAAAAAACATTCCCTGTGTCGGGGGCAGCTAGTCTCTTCCATTTGACATGTACTTAACATAAAAATTTCTACAAAATAACTACTATTGTTGCACAATCAGAATATTTTCTGTATCATAGAATAGGTTAAGAAGGTGCTTCTCTTAAAAGCACCTTGAGTTTTGTATTACCAAATTCTCTAACTTTGGAGTGAAGTGAGATGAACTATGGCTCTGTGGCTATAGGTCAGAATATGATAAATGCCATTTCATTGCTTTACAGGACAAGCAATTAAATTATTAAAAAAATCTGGAAAGGTACTATAAAAATATGAAACACTCGATATATACTTGATTAATAAGTCATACTAAGCAAAAATGTACTTATCAGTGTCTGATTTATGACCACAGACATATTGACAGGTACATGCTGTATTAATGTGTCTTGCAAAGAATATTAAATTGCTGGTATTTTGGTTAAACCAAACGATTACTTAACTTTGTAATAAGTGAAATTAAATACGTATGTTATAAGAATTTCATAAGCAAAATCTTACCAGGAATTGGTTATCGTAACCGCTGGCATTGTAGCGGTTTACCACGGTAATTGGATATAGTCTCATTCAAATGGTATCGTTGTATGGTAATATTGTACGAGAATTATTAGTAATATTACTAGTCACGTGTGTCCTGCAGTGAAGATTGTGAATGACTTGTGGGAATGTGTTTTTATTTTTGAGTAATTGGGCATTACAGGGTTCCTAAGTTTGCAGCAACATTTCTGTACCATTGTTTTATTTATGCATGGTCATCGTGTGAGAATATAAACTGTCAAAAGAAAGCATGTTAGCATTTTCAAAACTTTGTCATAATCAGGAAAAAATCAATAAATGTGTATGCATACATATAGATACGTAATTAAATGATCAAAGTTTATCGATTTTGTTAACGTGTGAAAATAGGTGTTAATATACATTTCTAGTACAACATTCGCCATAATGCTGATAAATTCTATATGAATGATACCTGTTCATTCTACGGTGATTTATGGGTAAACAAATATGTGGCCCTGCAACCTGCTTTGCAAAGAATGAATACTGCTCCTCCAAACTCATGAGTACCTATTTCAGCTAGTATATATACTTACTACTGTATACTTGGCGGTTAAATATTAATTAATCGACATGTAACTTTTTTATGATGTACTTTGTTCATAAATTATATTTATAGAGAAATTGTTATTATTAATTCACGCTGTCACACTAATATCAGTATTATTACAAGGAAACAAACACATATAATAGAAACAAAAAAAAGTCAAATACAGTTAGAATTTTGAAGATTAATTAAATTTATATTCTAACAGAATAATAATTCAATCATTATTAGCTTTACGTTTTAAAGTGAATATTTTTTTCAAATTTTGTGATGGACTGAAAAACTATTTGATTTTTTCAAATTATACATATAAAATATATTGTTCAACATTTATATATTATTATTAATTACTGTCCGTATTGCCATGGTAAATATTATTGCAAGAAAATGTTGACTTTGCTCCTAGTTTGTCTTATTTATCTAAAACTTTACTATCCGCTATCAAAAATTATGCATTTTTGTTCATTCGTATTATATGTTGCGGAACATAGATTTGTTGTTAAACAAAATGGTATCATTCTAATTAGAAACAGATGTAGTTATTCCATAAAAACGTCGGTCATTTTAAAATATCTATAGGGGTTAGTACGTCGGTACATTGAGTACAAATGCACTTGAGCTGTTCTAATTTTTGTTTAAAAGGGCATAAACAATAGAAAATGCAATTAACCTTCACCTGAACTGTTGCGGCATACGTTAGTTTCACAATGATGTATCCTTTTACTTATATTTTTAACCGACTTTAAACAGGAATTTAATCTTTATATATGTGATATTAATGGTTATTTTTTGGCTTTATGTTCGTTTAGACTACAAATTTCTTCACTGAAAAGTCATGGAAATGAAACTTTTTGATTTAATTGAAATATGTTCTATTACTAAGCGAACAGTCCAAATCACAAATCGCTTGAGTGGCTTATAGTATATATAGTTTGCTTTTATTTGTTTTCAGAGGTTTTTGAAGCGAGTTTGAGTGAAATTATTTTTTATTATTAGTTCACAAATTCGGTGGAAATAATATTTAAGCCTATCTTGATCAGTTGATCAAAAAGTTAAGTAAAAAGATATTATTAAATATCAACTCAATACTTCTTTACTTAATTATGTTCACGGAGACAATAAACTTATATTGAAGCTTTAGACGTCATTTAAGCAAAAAGTAGTAGAACGGAACCGATCCGGAAATGAAATGCCGATTGCATTTCTACGTGTAACCATTGCTACGTGTCTGGTTATAAACGGAATGAAAATGCATACGAATTTACGAAGCGGGTATTTTAATACTACATGGTATATGTGTGTGTTAATGATTTAATTATGTTCGACGTCCTGGTGGATAGAAAAACTGTGCACAGTTTGTGTTTCCACCACATCAACTTCCTTTATATTAAGAACACTACACACTTATACAATAAATAAATAAATAAATAAATGGCGGGAAAACTAGGCTAGGTTCTTAGTAAAATTGTTTATGGGTAGTAGTAGTTCATTGTAATAATATATATTCTATTTTTTTCTTTACAATACAGATATTTTTAAGTATTTCCTCTTTGTTTAGAGACATTTTTGTCGAATGGTACTTTAGCGGTAGCTAAAGAAAAAAGAATTGAAAGTCGTGATTGTGGAATTTCAAAGACACTAATATAAAAATAAAAAAGCATTTGGACCAGTTGTACTCATTACAAATTAGCTGGCACATTCTCAAGTAATTAAATTTTCCGTTTCCATTTGACTGTCTATTTTAAATTATATAACGGTTATTAATAAAATAATATTTCGTCATTTTGACCGAGAGTTTTCAGTACACCCACTTGTCGAGTGCTGTAATCTTTCGCCAGGTAAAGCAACGTTGTGATTGGTCGAATCAAATGGCGTGATACTGCGCGTGCCGCGTGCGCAGTGTGCCGACATTGAATGCCTCGTACGATTATCAGCTATCGGTCGTAGCGTCTGTATCGCGTTTGGTATATAATCAGAGAATCTTAAACCTTAGCTCTGTATATTATAGCTTCAATTTAGATGAAGAATTGAAACGAATACATCATTCTAAAGTTTTACTTATAATGAAACTTATTTCTGGGTACATAAGGTTCGAATTGCCTTAAGGATGTATGCAAACATCGGTTCGCTTTTTTGACTATTAACTCGCTATAGGCTTGCATCGCTCGCGCTCACACGCTACGTTAACAAAATTCTCAAGTGACGCAAACCTCACGTCGAACCACGCGGTTTAACGTCACCCAACAGTAATAAACGAAGGTCATTGGTCGCGTTGGATTAGCAATTCAACGATTTTCCGAATAAATATTAAATAATATGTCCATTTCCGACCTACATTGACTGGACAAGTTCAAGATCATCGTAGTGCAAAATGCTTGGTAAAGCTTTAGTTTACGCAATGTCGTACTTGGCTCGAGTGACAACCATAATATTTTATCAACAATTAAATGACGCTCGTTTATAAGTAACCATTAATGCTAGTAGTATGTAAATAATGATTTAAAACATTTGTACAAAATATACCTGAATGTTAAAATACTGTTAACATCATTAAATAGGAATATTTTACATTATCACTTTAAATACTTGCGTTCATATTTTAAAGTTAACGAAACGGAAAGTGTGAACCGTTCAGTAGAGAAAGTAGAATCTTTCTCAGGCCTTCCTCTACAGCAGTAGCAACTCAGTTTTCTGAATGTGAGGAGCCACTTATAACTTTCGCCATATGTTTTGGGTGTATCGTAATTAAAAGATATGATACATAGCAAATATTATTGTAGGGCTAAAAATATCTGAATGTAATAAGTGAAAGTAGTTTTTGATCACGTTCGTTCGTAAATTGTATTATCGATTGAGCCTTTTGTTAGTTTATCAAATGAAAAAAAAAACTTCTATGGGGCTACAACAATGTGTTCGGGGGACAATCAAAAGAATGATTAATGTCACAACGTTTCAATGGAAAATGACATTAGGATTAAACGGATTTAACACTGATGAATGAGCCCATTTTTAAGTTCCTTTGAAGAAATTATGTTGAATGTTTACGTGTTTAAGTAAGCACTTATTAAAACTGTGATATATTTCTAACGATTAAAAATTTCTGGATGTTTTAGTGTAGAATAATTGTTTCTCCTTGTATACAGGAGGCTTTTCTTTAAGACAACAATATGATTGTTTAAACCTACATAAAAATATCTGCCCTACAGTTGCTGCGTTTTTTTAAATTTAATAGTGGCAACAGAGTATTATAGATATTTATGGTATAGAATCAGGTTTACAATAGGAAATCTAAAACAATTGCCCAAATTTCGTTGAAACTTAATTTTAAAACCTTTTTGCTGCCATTCGAGCATGAAATATTCGCTTACCCTCGCCTTATCGGATATACTTGTTTGTTTTGCAAATCTTATGGACACACCCATCAGTTAAAGCAAATAAATCGCATTATGTAATGTATGTATGCCCTGATTTATTCTATTTAAGTTTCTCGTTAATAACATTTGTATACTCTTTACACAATATATGTAATTAGCTATTTAAAAGGCCGAGTTAAATAGTACGTAATACTCTCAAACATTAACTGTTCTGTCAGTAATAAATAACACAGAAGATTTTATTATCTGCCGAAGTAAGACTAAAAATCAGTGTTCGTCAATTCGCCAAATATAGTTTCGTTGCAAGAATCATACAATAGCTGTTACTATGGCCATTAAACATTTAAATCTATACATATTTGTTATTTTTAGTATGTTCTATGACTCTTAAAAGTAATTTATGATGTATATACCCTTGCGTCGTTATTGCGATTATCATATAGGTATTTTCGCAATGATAACGGACTATAGGTTTTATCGGGCTAGTATTATGTGGATTTATTTTTATTTCTTAGATTCTACTATCAATTAAAGACCGTATATTTGCTTTGTCTAATTATAAAATTTCAAGTTAAACACGATGTATGAAATTTTATAGAAATGGTAACCATGGTAGTATCGTGTTCACGTAGTTCACGCCTCCAGTCCATGTTGCGTTACCAGATCAGATCTCAAAATTTACGACATTCTTTGAATTTCATAGTCACTTATTTTAAAATTGCTAATTAAATTTGTTAAGTTAAATACTAGTATTTTATTTAATCCAAATCGCTTACACGCGATACTAGTGAAGTATCTTATTGCGTTTTTGTATATAGTAATATGAACAAAAATAATTTACGACAATATTTTTTTTAATTATGTATTAATATTATTAGATATATACATTTTACCCGTTGCCTTTTAAAGTTTATTACACGCTTCATATGCTTTAATTAATAATGAAATATGCTAATTTTAATTAAATATGGGTATTCTAGTACCCCTTATTTAAGCAAACCGCTGTGTCATTGTATAAATATATGCAATGTAATCTTTGTTAATTCTCGCAATCCAAATGATTAATGATGCAGTGTTTAAACGACCATTTTGAATAAAATTAACTTACGGTTTCGGCTGGTCATATTAATATAAATTGTAAATTCTATAACGTTGTTTTCACGACATTGCTACAGCTGTTATGATGATATAGATACATCGAACCCTGAACAAGGTTTCACTTTTGGTGAGAGATAGTAATTTTGGATGATTTTTTGTATTGGGTTTTGGTGCTAAGGGTTATTCAAACAGTGAATTCGTATTGAAAATATTTTTACCAGAATTTAATGGCTTCATTCATGATACTTACAGGCTCTTTAGAGCCTAATTTAGCTGTATAGATTCTAATCTAAGACTTTTTCGTCTTATTATACATACTTTGTCTATTGACACAATATTGAGGGTAGTCGCAAACATAATCTAGAATCTATTTAAATGTTTGTGTAAAGTATTTAAAATATCATTAACGTATAAAACAAAATGCACTTCAGGTATTTTGAAACCAGCGGAGTGCTAATTAAACAGGTTAGAAGTTCCGGTTAGTATTT
This sequence comes from Pieris brassicae, assembly GCF_905147105.1. Lineage (NCBI taxonomy): Eukaryota > Metazoa > Arthropoda > Insecta > Lepidoptera > Pieridae > Pieris > Pieris brassicae. Next base: position 7,341,789 of record NC_059669.1, read on the forward strand.
TCATTTTTAGTGAGCGTTGGTCAGTCAACCGCCCAAGGTTAGATTTGAGGTTACCTCCTTTTGGAGAAGTATAATTCGGCCCATCCGTGCTTTTGATTGATTGACTGGAATGTTGTATGGAGATGTTGAAGGTTTTTTAATACCCTTAACGTATGCACTTTTATAAGCACAAGACCATCGAAACGTCTTATTTTAAAATTCACGTTTTAAATATTTTTATAGGGTATATTCAATTAATAACGCCAAGCTAATCAACATTTTAATGACTTATTAACTACTTATTGTTTGCTTTTTTTATCATTATAGGAGTGCTGGATGACGTCAAAAAAGAGTTTGCCATCGGCGATGATATGGCGGGCCTGCTTCAGACTGTGTTCGTGGTGGCATATATGATATTTGCGCCTATATTCGGCTACCTGGGTGACAGGTATTCGCGAAGGGCGATCATGGCGTTCGGAGTGGGTCTGTGGAGTGCCACGACGCTTATCGGGTCTTTTATACCGGTTAGTATTTTATTTTAGCGATCATGGTATGGATGGATGGTATTTTTTTAAAATTCAAGTGATTTTTAAATATTTTTTTTTGTATTAGAATACAAGGAATTTGAAAATAATAACAATATATAATATAAGTTTAAGCTTAAAAAATTGTAAGTACTTTGTGTTTGTCGAAGGCTATTTTGGTTTAAATAAATTGGCACAGATATATCTATGGTCCACGTAGCGAATAGTTTTATTAAGTTAGGGACTGAATACGTTATGGTAATTTTATTTGTATAAGTTTTTCGATTTTGCTGTATATAGGAAAATTGTTATAAATAGATTTATTAATTAAAGTTCATTTTACCTCAATCATACGATGCTGTAATTATGTATTATCATTATATTGTTAAAGGAAAAACGTTTGTCGGGTTTCCCTGGGACCTAAATTAAGTATATAAGTATATATATATATATATATATATAACTATATATATAAATAAATTTACGTATAGTTGCAATATCTATTTTATAACCCCTCATATAAGCCCAAGAGGGACATCCCGATCCATCTTGAAAAGACACTAAAATTACATTTGAAGAAGCAAAATAAACATTATTTTGTTTCGTATAAGTGATACGACGGCAGTGAGCACATAGTTGGCAAAGTTTCTTGTACACTGTATTACTTCTATAAAATCAATACTGATTGAAAATGCAGGGTTGCAAGGTCAAGATGGACTATTTAGATTTAACTGACTTCTTATAAATATTTTTTTGTAGGACTTCGCAACATTCGCGGTATTTCGTGGCCTAGTGGGAATTGGTGAGGCGTCCTACTCCACGATAGCTCCGACCATCATCAGCGATCTCTTTGTGGGGAATGTCCGGTCAAAGATGCTTGCCTTTTTCTACTTCGCGATTCCGGTTGGAAGGTAAGACTTAAGGATTATTCTTTTCGACTAAATATACCCAAAAATGGCAAAAATATATTGTTTTGAGACGTTGAATACGTACTTTGTTAAGGGGTGCCTATTATACAAATAAACGTAATTAAAAACGGCTGCGAAGGGTCCGTGCTGAGAGTAAACAAACAGAAGTCCAACAAAAATATAGCTTAATAAAAACCTATTTATTGTTTAACAACTTTTTATATATTAAATAGAAATGTGGCCAATAAAAAAAACATCTAGTACTAAGTACAACTTGTAAGGACCATTCCATTTTTCTCCATCGCTAAGTCTGTTCATATTCTCCCGCTGTCTTTTTTATTTCCACAAAGATACCACAGTGATCTCTTCTGCTTCCTGTTCTCGATTATGCGGACTCTGACACCTCAGATTTGAATGAAGAGCTGTTTGACAAGATCTATCGCCTGCTAAATTTCTGCGTACGCTTTATATTTGGTATTATGACCATCTGTCTAAATTCCGCAGGCAGCTCGGTGGATACATATTTGACGACTGGCTCTCTAACCTCTTTTAAAATTCTTCATATAAGTTAAACCTTGCATATATCAGTCCTTTCGTCGGACATTTTGAATTTATTTCTGGGTGTTAAGACATTCAAGAATCTGATACTGATTTGAGTTTTTATAACCCGGTTCCCTACGTTCAAGTATTTCGTCACGCAATTTTTGGAGATTGTTGCCCCCCCCCCCCATTAAACGCGCCGTAACGTTTTTGTTTCCAATAGTAAAATGTTTCGTGACAACCCCAGTGACTATTTATACCTAAAACTTACCATTATGTGGTGTAAAGTACTGGAAAGTAGAAATAATATTAACAATAACGCGTAATTCAATCCTCGCCCCGCATCGTAACGTTTTACAAAATGACCCCCCCATCCCAAAAATCGTTACGTAATACATGAACTAGGTAAATACAAAATTTAATCTTTTAAGAATATAACTTGTCGAATTGGTAATTTTGCTGGTAAAATTGATCCTGGAGGAGACCACGAAAATGTTTTTTCTTCATTTCCTCCTTTCTTTTTAATTCGGTCCAAAAATACCGTAAAATTCAATCAATGGGATAAATAACGTATCAATAGGAGCAGTTGTGATTTATATTTTTTGGCAATGAATATTTAAAGACAAATATTAATATAAAAACAAAAACAAATGAATCACATCGCGTCATTACGTCATAATCGCGCGAGACGGATTTGTTGTTGACATTGGGTGATTGAACTTAACGGGTCATAGGGGACGGTGATAAAGGAAAAGTTTATCTGAAGAATAATAATTATAGCTCAGCGGAATACTGTACTTTCTTCCAATGTAGGGCTGTCACTGTGTATTACTGAGGTAATAGAAAACAATTCGTATGAACAACGCGCGGCAATGCATGCTTGGCTAAGCATATTCTGTTGAATAATTTTCTAGCATTCATTGAGCTGTTCTTAAATTACCCGCATTTTTTTTAGAAAACGTCCGACTCCTAAAATTAGAAATTAGATTAGGAGATTAATCTCCTAAAGAAGGTAGAATTTCGATATAGTATCAAAATGCCATATCGGTGTTAACTACCGTCAAATTTCACTCAAACACCACCGAAATATTAGAAAACGTAGTTTTTTTTTTAATATTCGTTATCGAATGATCAGTCGATAATTAAAGCTAATTTTAGATTTTTACGCGCAATTTGTGTTGATGTTTTGATTAGTTCTGTCGCGTTTTAAACCATGTCTGATATCTATAGATAGAGAATGTTTATAGAACTTTGTATAATGATTTTAGATTATTGCGCGTTGTTTTTAAGAATGAAGAAACAAAGATTTTGTTTACGTCAACATATTTATAACCTAGTTACATAGTGAACTTCCGTTTGGATTATACTTTAATTGGTAATGTTGTATTACAATCACAATATATTTTGAAATTCGAATTCGGAAGGACATTTATAATTGTTACGTAAAATATCTCGCGACTGGTTTGCTAAATGAATTAAAAAATCGACATGTTTTGGGTGCAAAAGTCTTATACAAATGGAAAAAAATATATAAAGCTGACGCAATGCCCCAATGGTAACGGAGTATCAAACTGTTCAAATTTTGAGCAACTCCTAAATTATTTACTCTATGACGAATACTAAATGTGCGTAGGCCGTAACTTCATTAAGATGTCAATTACATGTACCGGTTCCCTCTTGATTTGTAATGACTTAAGGATATCCTGAGAGCGTGTCAACGACATTCTTAATGGAAATAATTTAGGGGTCGGATCTTGAGGGTTCAATCCTAACCTTGGAAATGCAATAAGAAACGAGAAGAGTGGAATAGTACGGAAATGTTGTTGTTTGTCGAGTGCACGTCAATACATTTAAATGTTTCATTAAAAGTTATGCAATAGTTTCGTATATGTTTTTACTTTTGACCAGAAAATTGTTATATCTTAAATAGTTGAATTAATATTCTCCCAACAATTTATTGTCTCAAGTTAAGGTTGACACATCTTGTCTTATTCGCAATGGAATACGTAAAATAGCTTGTGATTAACGCTGGAAGGTCGCTTGATGACGTATGTAATGCTTGAGAAAAATTGGATTGTATATAATGTAAAAAGGAAGTGCCATTTATGATTTCTGAACTTTATAGACAGGTTTTTATTTACGATTTATGGACTTAATATAAAAAAAATGTTTTACGCGCAATTGTTTTATTAGTGAATAATAATACTGAAACTATGCAATTGTATGAACGTTCTTAAAAGTTTTGGTGTTTTAATACTTACAAATTTAAAAAATATAATAGTAATCTTTCCACCTCTTTTGCTTACGCCTAAACAGTAAGGCTTCTTTGCCAACTTGAATTCATTTAGGGAATGCATCGTAACAACTTAACAGAGGTACTAGACATAGGAACTCCTTTACAGACCTTTTGTCCCAAATCATAATCTTAATATTGTATTATGTTACTATTAATGATTTTTTTTTAAATGTCAATCATTTGTTGCAGTGGTTTCGGTTACATAGTTGGCTCCGTAGCCGGTGCTATGGCAGGAGACTGGAGATATGGCCTCCGAGTCACGCCCTTTCTTGGGGGTGCTGCTGTAGCTCTGATGATCTTTGTCATGGAGAACCCTGAGAGAGGACAGGCGGAGGATTGTCATATGAAACCAACGTCGTACCGCGACGACCTTAAATCATTAGTAAAGAAGTAAGTGGTAATTAGTAAAGATTTTACTTTATTGGTTTAACAATACCCCCCCATAAGAAATTGATACAAAAAATTGTATCAATAATGGTAATATAGATTTTGACAGAACAATTTTTCTTAGATTCAGCATCGATGTTTTTAATCTGTATTTTGAATTTGAGACTGTCAAATACACACTGAATAAGGTTTTCGTCGTATTATATGAATACATATACAATTTCAGTCCGTCCTTTATGTTGTCATCCCTGGCGTTTACCTGTGTGGCCTTCGTGACTGGCGCCCTCGCGTGGTGGGGACCCCAGTTTATATTCCTGGGACTGACATTACAGCCTAACACTGACATTACGCTTGAAAGGTATGTCTAGGTTATATAAATTTGTTCAAAATTTTTCAAGGAAAGTATAAAACAATTCTAATATTTTTAACTGAAAAAACTGTTCTTTCTTGTAACATTAAAAATATGATTTGAATATGTTAATTCCTAAAGATTCGACTGTTATTTATTAATATTCGTTTATCCTAAAAATATCATGGGAAAAACCCTTAGAAAAGCCAGCATATATTTATTTGAATCAATGTTTATGTTCTAAGAACATTATTCGCATCACTTACTTTCCCGAACCTTTAGTATGGTTTGAATAAAGTTCCGAGTTTTTATCTATGCCTTCATACAAATTACTTTACCGATTTTAACCACTGTAAACATAGCACGCCCCTCAAAAATAGTACTGTCCGATTTTCGAACGAGTTTCGTTTACAATGTAAAAGTATACAGAGGTGAGGTTGGGTTATAGCGTGTCGTACAAGTTCGGACTGGTGGGAATGTTTGCTGGTACGTGCGGAGTTCCGCTGGGTTCCGCCCTGGCTCAGCGCCTGCGAGCACGGTACCCAGACGTGGACCCGCTAATCTGCGGCTTCGCCCTTCTGACCTCGGCGCCCTTGGTCTACTTAGCTCTTGTCGCCGTCACAGCGCTCCCAGCTTTCACCTATCTACTTATCTTCCTCGGAATGGTCACCCTCAATCTGACCTGGTCAATCGTCGCAGACATCGTTCTGGTGAGGATCGAGATAACGATCCCGGCGACAATGTACTCATGTTAGGCTAGCTTCAATTATTAATGCAATCATCCATACTAATGAAAGCATGGCCAGTGTCATTGCTTGTTTTATTGCTAGTTATGAACCGCCTATGACAATTGACATGACGCTAACCATAGTGCTTGTACCGAAAGCGCAGGGTCATAATTGACATAGACGGTGCTATAAGCACGTGACGTCAGTCAGTACTGACAGTGAGATGTTACGAAGGGTGGCGTTAATCTTCGGCGCAATCACGATGTTGTCTGGCGTGGTTGGAGTTCCGTTGGGCGCGTGGCTTGGTGCGACACTGACCAAGCAATTCCCTCGCTCGCATCCTATCATCTGTGGGGTGGGCCTCCTCATCTCAGCGCCATTGATGACACTAGCGATGCTGCTCTGCGAGGGATATTTCTACGCGCCGTTCGTCCTCATATTTTTTGGGGAGGTCGCTTTGAATCTCAACTGGGCTATTGTTGCTGATATGTCGCTGGTAAGATTTGGGGATGTGGGCTAAGGGAATATAGACAGGACGTATACGTGTCTTGATGCACACGCGGTATTTTACTCACAAATGTAGAATTACCATAGGCTCTATTGGAAGTCGAAAATCCTATGTTAATGATCTAAATTTTGTTAGTACAATGCATCCAGGTGTTGAGAAAAATACTTGTGCATATGAACTTGAACGTTGGTTTGCTCGCTAACAGTTTAATCAGTTTAATGTTTTCATTTATGGTTATGCATCAAGTCTGCGACACATCTGTACAGTTTTGACTTTAAACTTTCTAATTTTACGTGTAAATAATACTTCTGTAGTGCTTCACGCTCCACAGTAGTGTGAAAAGTACATAGAGTAACAGCTAGAACTTTGAATGTAGTTATAAAGTAGAAATTCCAGTTAACTGTAAATAACTTAAAATTCATATAATGCATGGGGTTCATTTTGGTATATAGTGTTAAGTTTGTTGCGGAATAATCGATTTCGTGACCTAAGTGGCAATAAGTTAAGGTTGCAAAATTAGAGCATGCATTTCTTTCGCATATTCATGTCATAACGCACGATCACTTGAAACCAGTCATACATGAGTACATTGTACAGTCGACAGTTATAGAAAGTCGTTATCTCGTTTTTTATTTTAATCTGTGCCAAATGCTGGTTTCAAGTTTTCGGATTAGCGACATCTATTGAGAACATTGCGAAACACGATCTAGTTCAGAGTTCAAACCTTGAAGAAGGTTATATGTGAAGTTATGCTAATTAGCATCTTATAATATAGGTGGCGCTATTCCACATATTGTAAAAAAAGATTATTTCTGTCGGTCATTGACCACAATTACTGTAACGATTTATAGTTTCATACTCGACCGAACAAAGAATTTGATTAACATATTTTTTCTACTCATTACGTCGCTAAATAATGTAGATTTATTTGTTTAAGAGTTTACTAAATTAGTTTTACTTATTGACTTTGTTCAGAATTATTCTGTGAGTGCTAATATTTTAAATAGCTTTATTGTTTTACATCAAAGTTGCGGAATATATTCTCTTTTCATAATTTTAATTATATATCAAACAATAAATATTTTTTAGATTTATTTATTCAATATTAATATTATTTGTATAGTACGTGGTCATACCACCACGGAGATCGACGGCTGAGGCATTCCAGATTTTAATATCACACATGTTTGGGGACGCAGGAAGTCCCTACTTGGTTGGTGTGGTAAGTATCACAAATTTAATTTATTGCCACTAGTAAATAGATTTTTCAACAGGCCAAAGAGAACTTGAGGCAAAAGATTAAACGTTTTTGAAAATAATTAAAATATATGAACTTTCCACCCTATGGCCGTTTGTCCACCACCGCCGTCACCGAGGCCTCACCGAAAACTAGATGACGGCACTGATTTAGGCATACATACATTTAATATGGGTGCTTAAAAAATGAGCTTACTGTTACTCCTAAGAGATAAGCCTTAATGCTAACATAATACTAAAGACAATCATGTCATCATAATTTATCATAGTATTTCCGAACCAATTCGACTTAATGTACTTCAAGAAAAGAGCGTAGAATTTCTTAAAAGGTCGGCAACGCACTGGCGAGCCCTCTGGCATTGAGAGTGTACATGGTCGACGGTATCACTTAACATCATGTGAGCCTCCTGCCCGTTTGCCCCCTGTTCTATTAAAAAAAAGTTAAATGAGATAGATCCTACTCCGGTTTCAAGCTTTCAGTCTGCTTCGAGATATTATCAAGAATGATTATTTTATTCAATAATTCTACTTACGATTCTTTTAATTCTATATTTCTTTAACCATTCAAGTAATTAAATATAATTGATTAAAATAAGTTGTTTTTAACTTAATTCTATGGACTCGTATAACAATACCAATCCCACAAAGGTCGACATTACGCAATGGGCTATTTAACAAGGTATTAAAAGGGATACAGCGATTTAACATTATTAATTACTATACTAATATATGTATATTGTTTAATTCTGTTAAGGCTTTAAAATTTCAAATTAAACATAATTAAATAATAATTTGAACAGCCCGCCAAAACGCTTCTCCAGGCAAAATGGCGTCGCACCAGTACCTAAGATGTATCAGGCTAATAACCACGTAAAGAAGCGTACATATAATTTTTTTTAACACAAGAAAAGTCGCTGAAAAAGTTAAAACTCTATTTTTTCTTTATTTGCGTCCATAAAAAACTGACTAACTAGCATTATATATTGTTTTTACATGTGTCTTTACTAAGACATCATGGCTATTAACTATTTAGATTTGTATATATCAAAAATCTTACATAAAATTTACAGGAGTATGATTATTACAGATATCCGAAGCCCTAAAACTCTACTATTCAACACCATCAGAGCCTGCGAGCAAAACAGCGGAATTTCGTTCGTTGCAATACGCTTTATTCGTAACTTGCTTCGTCGAAGTGGTCGGCGGAATATTCTTCCTTATCACCGCGCTCTATATCGTCAGGGATAAACTGAAAGTCGATAGAGCTATCGCTGGTAAGTCACTGGTTTAAAATATTAATCGTAATGGTTACGAGTGGTTTTTAGTTAGCCGTGTCTAATATCCGAGGCACCTATTTCAGTAGTAACGAAATTGCTTCTATCATTCTTCTTCTTCATTCTATTGCTGTGTTAGATACCTAGATTTTGTATGTTGTGGAAGATTTCGCGAAATTATTATATATTATTAGAGAACTTAAAAACGCCTTTTCTTTATTGAAACTATTCTCTGGAAATTATAAACCAGACTGAAGCGTATGAATAGTTTACGAACAATTTTATAGGTTTAGGAAAAACAAGGAAATTCTAAACGATATAAAATGACCTTTTTTATTAGGAAAAAAGCTGACATTGTGTAATTGGAGCATTAATTTACTTACCAATTATCAATGGTAATATGAAACACGGAACATATTCTTATTCTTTTATTTATGGTCGTTATGTTCTATTATAAAATAATCTAAGTTACGAGTAAAATATATTAAAACTTCTATTGATCTTAAAATATTGCTTTTAGTCACTAACAAGGGTCTCGACTGAGGTTATTTGTTTATGTGCAATTATTTTGTGCTGGAAATTCTTGAGAGTCAGTTGAAATTGAGTTTCGTAAAAGTTCCACGTAATACACGAATTTATACGTAAATAAGAAGAGTTTTACTAAGCCAAAAAAATTGTTATACTTGAATATCTGAAGGAATATTCTTTGTGATAGCTGTAAAATATTTTACGTTTCATGTAAGTAGCGCGCTTAAATGCCACTTTACATTGTTTCAGCTACTTCAAAAGTAGTTTAGGTGAGTGCTAGTAGCTGTTTTTTTGCTTCTTGCTTATGGTTAACGCTTTGACGCAATATTTTATACCTATTTGTTCCTTCTCCATATTTATTTGTTATAGATAGATAAGATATTAAAATAATTATTTATACAAAATCGTGAAATCGTTAATCCGAAATAATAGTTACAAATGTTTGTGAGCGCTTCGTGATTGTTTTTGGAACTAAACGTAGGTAACGAAAATGTATATCTGAATATTATTCGTGTATATCATTTGATATTGTAGTTTTTAATTAAATTTGTATGTGCAATCACAGATTTTGATAACCTTATGCGTTCGTAAACACTCGACTGAAATGTTAGAGCTTAGTACTAAGATAATACTGTAACATAAAATTAACTTTTGCGTTCTATAATTTATTATTGACTTATCGAACGGAATATATTTAACCTCATTTTCATCTAAACTATAACAAGATAAAAGTAATTATGATAATTTAAACCTACCATTGAACCCGTTGACCGAACGTAATTTAATTGGATCATCTTGATATAATTTTGTATCACCGAAATATAACATGTGTACAAATATAAAATTAAGACGCTGACGAGATTTAAACGTCTTAATTGATACTCAAATAAATTCTAACAATATCATTATTTATTTATAGTTAACCGACAAAATAGACAAAAGGGATTGGTAAAAAAGAAACTTTTTAAGGTTTTTTTTAACGTTTTCATTTTTTTTCTTTACAGAAGCCGAAGCGCAGAACGCAGAGCCGTCTCACAGTAACGCGCAAGAGCCACTAGGAGGAGATTAGAATAATTGTAGTTAAATTCGCGTTTTAGATCTGTGAGATGATTCACGAAATGATCGTTTCGAGATAATTTATCACAAAATATTGCTTTGATAAATTAACTAAATGATCAACGAAGAAGACTGATTAAGTATGCACAGCAAATAGGGATGATTGAGAAAGGCAACACGTGCCTGAGTAGGAATAGCCGTGTGGCTTGAAGCACACTTGGCTACTGATAGGATTAATATTACCGTACGCATACAATTTTAAACAAGCGTCAATCGTGATAGAATTAGGATGCCATTAGTATTAAAATGTTATAAAAAAATGGCGTTACCTTTCTCGGCTTAAAGTAAATATCGCTTCTGCAATTTTCTTCTTTAGAAAATTTAAATAATGTCTACATTTACATCTCATATTAATAATTTAGAAAATTCTTATAATCTCGAAAGAGACAACCGTTCGTTCTAGGCCAGTTAAGTTAGTGTTCTTGACGTGTCAATACTTTTGATTTGTCTATGTTGTCTTACACTATATAAAAACGAAATACTAAAATCAGGTGATTCTAGTCAAGTGTGCAACAAGCCTCACCTCAGCCTAAGTACATAATGTTTATTTGTCAATATTTAATTACCTCAAGCACTTGTTACACAAGAAATAGATATTTATTTTGTTCATCATAAAGTATTAAATTATTATTCAATGCAAAATTTATCTGTTGTATTCATACAGTTTAACGGTTAGTGCAAATAATTTATATACTCTCCCAGATGCATTTATAATTAATCAATTTATGGATATTCTGTGTTTTATTCTTATCCATTTCATTGGAATTCTTCCTAAGTTTTTCTTTCTATTCTCATGTTATCGCCTACAGATGGCGCTAATATACATTCTAATGTAAGGGAAGCTTATTCGTGAAAACTAAATCAGCGTATTTGCACCATCTTCAAACGACTTTTCATACGAGTAAATACAATTTGACAGTAAGCTGTCAGCGTAAGAGATTTACGATAGACGCTGTCAAATTGTATAGACGAAATAGTGTTTTGGAGTGCCATTACTGATTTAGTTTTGAAGGGAGTAAGTGTAGCGTAGATTTGCCAAGTTTTAATTGAAATCAAATGCAATAGTTATTATGTAGTTGTATTATTAGATTCGAGGGTCTGTTGTCTGTACCGAATCAAGATGTCACAATCTGATTCTAACTGATACTAGGTTTTCGTTTTCATGTAGTTCTATATGTTGGGTTGTTCATTAACTTGAATGTGCTTTAACAAATTGGTAAGTTACTTATGCAAAGTTAAACTGTAATGAATGACAATTAAGACTGAATTGTTTAGAATTCCTAATAGTGAAATTTGTTTTTGTAAATATCGTGTAATGATGGGAATTGAAAATAAATTATTTTTGAAATTATACTCTTTTATTTGAATAAAAATCAATTTATGGCACAAAACTTATTTTAAAATAATTCAGTTGAATAATTATGTACTTTGAAGAACGCAAATTTAAATTTCAAAACATTATTTTAAAACTAAAATAATTTTTATTTGTGTTATTATAGAACCTATTATGTTCCATAAGCCTATGGAAACAAACGTAAACAGTTATGAATTTTGTCACAAATATAGTTACAAGTTCAATACAAATCTAAGTACAAAAATTACCAAATCTATAGCTAAGAAACAAAGATCAACTATAATTTTGGTGAAACTTCTATGATAATATTGGTAATATCACGAGGTAGTTAAAAACTTAAATTTAAAATAACAATCAAAATGGGAACATTCACAAGAACTAAATAAACATCATTAAAAAACAATCATAAAACAAAATATTTATATTTCTCAATCTCGAAAAACAGTGTCTAACATGTTTTTAGGTTCAAACCGGACTCACCTTACCAGAACAGATCAAGAAATATTTCAACAAGAGTATCATTAAAATTATTGAACCGTAATATTACATTATAGGTGGGATATTTTTTTTTAAATACTGTTAGAATTTAGATTTAAATCTAGGTGAAAAATACTGGATTAAAACGCGCTTATTTATTACATAATTTTCGTCATTGAATTTAATAAGACAGTTCATACTAATGAAATATGTTCAATTTGAAAAGGTTCATATATGTTGTAATAAAAGCGGCACTCTCCGTAGACAGATTTGACAACAATTAAAATTTAAAAAAAAAACATGTTAATATTTATTTGAACACTTGTAAACATAATCCAACAATCTAAGTTATATTCAAATTATTATTTAAGTAGTTTAGGCGATATAAGTTTAAAGTTCTTATATCAAATCCTTCAGAAAACTTGCACTTAACTTTTTTTTAAATAAAATTGAAAAATCCGCTTAAAGGCCCAAAGGGTTTTTTATCGTCGCTGTCAAAATAAAAATGCTATAACATAACTTGAAAGTTTTGTGCAATGGAAATAGAATGTTGTTTTAAATGAACCAGTCATTGTCATTTACTTGACAGTTCAATCTGTCAGTCATTCTGTCCTTAACATTAATTGTCAAAATAAGAATCATTCTTCGGAGTAGCAGCTAGTAGCTGAACTAGTGTCATCATTTTCGTCTCTTCTCCCTACTTTAACCTTTTTGGCAATCGGCTCAGCCGTGTTTGATGAGTCACTGATTGGTCTTTTATTAGCTGCTACTAGGCGGACGACAGCTATGTCGGCTTTCTTGTTATTATTCTCTTCGTTTTCATTTTTTAATTGATGTTGCGACAACAAAACGTCAATTCTTAGGTTGATATCGTCATCCTGAAATAATATTTTATATCAATCTGTGTACCAAGTTATGTATAAAAATAATTGACTACAACTTTTATGTCAAAATTTCGGCACTTTTAGAAAAACAAAGAACTATTTAAATTAATAATATTACTTTATCATGAGCCATTTTCGTCGCCAAATCTACATTATGTCAGTCTCACGAAATCCAGTACAAAAAAAAGAATACAAAATATAAAGAACACTAAGATTTATCGTGAATTCGCTGAAGCATAAAAATACGTGATTCTTCTTCTTAATTTACAAAGAATTCGTGGAATATGAGAACTAAAAACGAAAATAAGTTGTCTATTTACGATATAAGATAATGCATTTGTTAAATAAAGTTATTAATGAAATATAAATAGTATGAAATAAATGCCTTAAGACAAGTTCAAAGGTTTTCTGTTCCACAATAATTTCATGCCTTACCTGCATCCATGGGTGCTTTAATATCTGCTCTAGAGAGATGCGCCTTCGTACATTAACGGTAAGCATTCGCTTCATCAGCAACTTGGCTTGAAGACTGACGTCACGCCAGCAACTGGACGAATACCGATAGCGGCCTGAGAGTATTTGCTCGCTCAAGGGGAGCTCTTGGTACTCCGGGGAGAAGGGCAAGTAACCCACCAGACTGAAACGAAACTTATGTGAAAAATAAAATTTCAGATAAAGATCTTATTCAATATAAGTATTAAAAGTTAGAGTCTTCATTACAACCCAGTAACATTTTAATTTGGTTAAAGATAAACTATAAGAAATTAATATTACAATAAACAACTAAGTATGTACCCTGTATGTAAAATAAACAACACATTATGCTTAGTAAGGCATAAATGTTCTAGGAAACATTTGATTAATTTAGATAATCCAACATCTGTTTATTTAGCTTATAGAGCAGATCAAAAACAATAACATCCTTACAGATTAAAAAAATTCAAACTGAATAGTGACGCGAGTTATGTAACCTAACTGTAGTTAAGTTAGATATGTTTAGGTAATAAATAGAATCGTAAACCAAATCTAAACAACCATCGTACACTTGAAGCCAATATTCAGCCGAAGCCTTCAGCTTTTGCCACACTTATAAATTGTACTTTATGAACCCTTCAACACTATCCAATTTAGGAACCCTTAGATATAAGCCATGTTGTTTTTGTTAGCGTCGCAACCCTCTAATTTTGTGTTAGTTTTAAACCGTTAAAGTCAGTTATTACCCAGCTTCAAACAAAGAGTTTTATTGAAACATCTCTATTCAAAACACCGCCACCGAACTTTTTTCGCGGTTGCTTCGTTTTACAAGTCAGGCTATTAATAAAAGATATTTTTACAGAAATTATAGTAGTAATATATATAGGTGATTTCTGTAATTCAATTAGCGTAAAAATGTGGAAGGACATTTTAAATTAATATTTATACCTTTTCAATCACAATCAATAAACAATATTTACGTACAACGGAACTAATAAGCGTCTAAGTGCGGTAACTGAGTCCACAAACCATACATTTTCAATCTATACCTACCTTTATTAATTATTTTAATTAAAAGGTATAAAATCATTTACATATTTGCTAATAAAATGGTTTTTGAATAGTGCATGAAATCCTAATATAAAGCCTGACATATTTTATTTGTAACTAATACTGTCAATAGCTGTAACCCAATGTTCATAAATTTAGTCACAGGTAATAACATTATAAAACAACATCAATGGTATCTCTTATTCTCTAGTTTTTTGAATTATATCAGACTTTTGGCAGTGTATGTACAATAAAAAGTTTCGCATTAAAGTGGTTTGATTCAGCATTCCAACAATTGATTAAAAAATAGCTGTTTTATATTACGAATTAAATATTGTTATCTATATTTTAAATTAAAGCAAAGTGTAAAGAAGTTTGTCTTGTTCAGCATTTAACATAGCAGGCACCATTAAGTCACTACTACATTGCCTAATTATGAATAATCCCATTAATATAAAACTTACCAAATAAAAAATATAACACCCAGACACCATACATCCACCTCTGGTCCATAGCAACCCACTCCATTAGCTCGTAATACTTCAGGTGCAAGGTAGATAGGTGTCCCACACATTGTCTTCATGAAGCTGTCTTCGCCCACATACTTGCTGAGACCAAAGTCCGTTATCTTCACCAGGCTTTCGTCTTCCTTACTCTCAAGTAGCACATTCTCAGGCTGTAATAAATATTTAATGACCATGCATTCCAATTTGGCATACTTTAGATTTCACTATTAGTTCAGAATCAGTACATCATTTTATGAAATTGAGGAAAAAGCTAAGCTGGAGTTTGAAGAGTAATTTATTTTTGACCAACTTAAAAAAAAACCGAGATCAAGACCAAAGTTTTTATTTTGTTATTTAAATTATTAAGTTGCTTCAGGTATAGTAATTTAAGCTTTTTTAAAGTGCTTTATATTTAATTTCAATTTTATGGAAAAACATATTTTTTAATGCAAGTATGAATAGAACACAGGAATAATATTTAGTTTTACACTAGAATAAAATAAAAAATCTTCATAAACGTCAATTTGACCAACAGAATGATGGAAAAAATACAAACTATAGTCATTCAGATCTCACTTTAAGGTCTCTGTGAGTGATGCCTTGTGAGTGTAAGTACTGCACCGCTAGCACCATTTGTTTAAAGTAGAATTTTGTCAGTCTCTCCGACAGCCGCCCATATCTTGTTATACGGTCAAACAGTTCCCCTCCCTGCATCAGCTCCAACACTATGTACACTGCTTCACGAGAGTCAAATATTTCTTCCACTGATGTCACACAAGGCTGGAATAACGCTTATTATATAATTTTTACCTCCTTGTAGCAGAAGAAGCTGCTTTTATTTTATGATAATTATAAAGCTTATAAATCCAGTCAATAATTCAGATTTTCTATCATCACAAATAATACTTAATATAATCTCACATATATATACTTACATGTCTTAAAGCTTTTAAAATGTTCACCTCATTCATAACTTTGACAGGGTCTGTTAAATTATTAATCTGGCCATTTGTTAATTTCCCTTTCTTTACAACTTTCATTGCGAATTTCATACAAGTCAACTAAAACAAAAATTATAACAAATAAAAAATGGAAATGAAACAAAAATATCAAAAAAAAGAAAAACAAAAAATTAACCTACTTTGTTATAAACTAATTTGACTACTCCACACGCACCTTGGCCAAGTACCCTTGAAATATAATACTTTTGAGAGATTTCTTTGGGTACTTTGTCTTGCTCATTTTTAAGTAGATCTTTAAAAGTGAACACTGAAATAAATTAAATAACAAAAAATAAACTTATCATTCTAATCCCAGGTAAGGTGTAAAAAAATAATAATTTAGTAAAATTGTTTCCAATATCCTTTTTAGATTATTTCGTCAATGAGATAACCTCTCTTAGTTTTAAAATTTTTTGGCCAAACATTTATTATACATACTACTTATTGTAGGATGAGTGATTGCTATCACGTCATTGTCATCCAGAACTCTGCTCTTCCCTTTTCCAATTAAAACCCCATTTATGTAAGTCCCATTGTATGATGTATCCGTTAATACTGCTGGACTTGAAGTCTCTCTGAAATAAGAATATTAGATGTTAATCATTTCCATCTGCTATTATTTGGATAAGAATAATCACAAAAATACTTACGATCTATCTCTCAAAATAATAAAATGACGCTTGCTAACATTTTTAATAATATCAATTCTTGCAGTATCTTTTTTGATTGGAAAAGTAGAATCTAACGCTCGACCAACCGAAAACTCGGGTTCTGTGAGATCTGAAAAAATACAAATTTGCAATTTAATTACTTCTAGTTCTTAAATAATTTTTGCAAACATATTTTACAAATGCTATACCGAAATCTTACCATAGTATTGATCAAGATTAAGGATACATTCTTTTCTCCATGAATTCAAAAGATAAAGTCTTCCCCAGATATTAGGTATGGGTGTCGGAGTGTTTGATTGGGTCCATTCCACTTGAGAATTTTGGGTTTGAGTTTGGGTTTGCGTATTATCATTTATTTCCGGTTCCATGCTACTTCAATCTCAATACATTCAAGTCCGAAAACAATTTTAATGATAAGAACATTAAAAGCTCAAGGTGTGCATTAAATTATTGTTCCTGAAATTTTGAGAGGTTTTCAACTATTTATAATCTCGATATACACTACCGGCATTTCAAAAAAAGACAACGGCCATCGGCCATATTAAATAATAAATACAACAGAAATATTAAATAATGATGTTACAAACTTACGTATTACACAGATTTCGCATACTTACATCACAGATTAGACAACATAAACATAGACGAGGTAATATATATTCTTTATTAAACAGGATTAGGATAGTTAGATAGATCCACGTCAGTCCGACTAACATTTACTACGCATATAATATACGTATACTATAATTATTCATCACTCATACTGTTTGATTTCCATATAACTTAATCTTTTAAAAGTGTTGTAAACTTAAATTAATGTTTCTAATAGTAAAAAAATAGGTACGATGGATAGTGTTTAAAACAATAGATACTATATTTTATCCACCACTCGATATTTTAACTTTATCAATAAAACTTCTGCTAAGTGCCAACCTATGTAAATTAAAAAACTGACAAACATTATTTTATCTCATTTTGACGCATAAGGATTGCCTTAGAAAATAAAGGACAAACATGTTTCTTCGTTGCTATGTTAGCATAGATATTATTTTACTTTTTGTTCTTAGATTTTTATTCTATACACTTTTTATATTTTGGACTTCTGGTTTGAAGCAACTAACGACCGCGAAGATTCTTATTAAATTTTACAAATACCAACGTAATGCATTGCATGGCATATGAAAATATATGGATAATAAGTTGTGTGTGTACAAACAAGTGCGCTTTGCTTTGATTTGGATAATGACTTGGGCAACGGTTAAATAATTATGATTAATTTCCAAGAGTTGTATTGTTAAATCATAAGTTTTAAGAAGTAAGGTGTATACAATTTTTCTATATTTTATTTTTTACTGTAGAATTATCGGTATTTAGAATCAACTATTTCTTTATAGAATCATAATAAAGAAGAGTTCTTTAAATAAATGTACATAAAATATTGTAAATTTTGCAAATTGAAATTTTTGGGTTCGACAAAGGAAAAGCTTTAAATCGGATTTATTGACAAAGTTCATTTTAAAGTTTTAATGAACAGAGGGTGTCACGTGTCATGTATTTCGTGTCACGTTTCACGAACATTGATTGTATATTATATTATTCTCGAACGAACATTGATTATATAAATATTTTGTTTCTCTCTAATATTTACGTTATGGTCATTAAAAGAACAGTGTTGCTACAGCCCATGGTCTAAGCATCACATATCTAAGGCACTGTCTTGAATATAGATTTTCTTATAAGACAAATAGCTTACCTGCCTTCTATGCCCGACACACGCTTCGACTAAGTCAACGACTTGCCGGTTTCCTCACTAAGATTTCCCTTCATCGTAGGAATGTAATGGCACACATAATTACGCCGAACCTTTAAACATTAAGCTACGAGGCTGATGAGCAGGCTGGCATACTCTGGATGGTCTATGTCCTACACATGAGACATAGGACCTTAATTTCAGAAAGCCAACTTTATAGTTCAAAGAGTACGAATACTATGCAAAAGTTCATATTTCATACGAGTTTGGGTACGGTTTGCTTTTGTACCCATCGTCAAATAGAAGTGGTTTTGATATAGTATTAATTAAAGAAAGTTTGACAATATCATGATTTCCCACGAATCAGGAAGGTAAATTTCAATGATATTGAAAATATGTATTTGTTAATACTGAGAAGTTTATGCTTTAGACAAAATTTAACCGACATAGGACGAGGAGAATCAATGGTATCTGTAAAAAAAATTCAGTTTATGTGCAAGCATAGCTCTGACCGATCAAGATGATAAGATTTTGTAATAAAACTAATGTTGTCCGGATGGAAATGGATGAATGTATGGCTATGAAATGAAATGAAATGGCTAATAAAGTCTAATACTCGCGCCGCCACGTTATTTAGTCAATGGTTTATAAAGCTACATTAATTTTTTTTTTAGATAGGGGTATAAAGATCATATAAGGTAATTTTTTTAAATATAGGTGCCAAACATCAATCAATATATAATCACAACAAAATAACTGATGACCATTCGAAAGCAGAAGCATCGTCATACGAAATCGATGAAATACATGACTTATGAACTTGGCATCGACAACATAGGAAGTCTTACATGATCTTCACACCATGAACACTGTATATTAATTATGGAAGGCCTGTCAATAGATATATCGTTGTTTAATACTTCTTAGTATATTTTAGAGTTGTTTCATTTTTTTTCTAGAAATGTATTATAGTTAATATGATATGACGTTGACGGTAACGGTTGGTAAGTATCTCTTAAAACAGTACCTCTTACTACAATCAACGATTAAAGTTTTTGATGATCATTTATGGGTCAACCTCTATAACAGTATTAGTTACTAGACACTATGGTTTGATATAAATGGTATTTTATATTTATAAAAAGAATTTCCAAACTGTTTTTAAACCCGCCTTGAAAAATCTCTGACGCCACCCCCCACAGTCCTAGACGTATTCAATTTGTGTGTTTTGTATAAAATTATAAACATAAATTATTCACTCAACAAGACTAAATTTCTTACACGTGTTATGTTATAATGTATATAACATTCCCGCGTTATTTTTTATAACATACGTACCTACCTAAGACGTAAAGATGTAAATCTATCATTGTTTGAATGTACTTTCTGTCTACGTGGGTAACACTGAAAATGTTTAGAGCTGGCCAGTTAGAAACATTGCTAATAAAAACTTTTTTGAATTTCAATTTTAGAACTCTTTGATAACCTAATGTATATTGCATCCACTTGTTATTTGTTTTTGTGAATTGGTGGCAAATCTAAAACTCACGTAAAAAGAACCCGAGAAAATTTTCGGTAAATGATTTAGACTTTCGTTGTGGGCTTATTTAACAACAAAGCAATGATAGGATGCGATTAGCATTTCTTAATGAAGCCCGATCTCGTGCCATTATTTACAATTGGTTCTACATTAAGCCGTTTTTCATTTTCTAAACATTTTCAGTGTTACCTAGGTTCTTCTTTTGACTAATTTAAAGAAATTAGTACTTTGAGTAGTTAATTTTATTTTTAAGTATTGTAAAGAACGTTGTCGGTGAAATTGTGACCAATTTGTGTTCCACGGTCACATAAATTTCTGTATTATTAAAAAAAAACAATGTGGTTTTTACCGTCTTATTATAAAAATAAATATATTATTTACTCTTATAGAATGTTTGATATAATACATACATATATGGACATTAGCTATGCATGGCCATGTAAATACTATATGCATGTCCATTTAAATATATCTATCAAATTACATAATACCAAAATAAAATAATATCAGGTCCACGATTTTGACGACAGCAGATATTTTTAAAAATGTCTGCAACAAACTAGTCTTTATTGAGCAGAACCTTTGTATAAACGTTTATATTAAATATAAATAATTGAATACGACAGTAATATTAATGTTCTTCGCAGGGAACCGTTAACCTCCGCTAATCAGTATCGCGAGCGACTATTATGGGATTTTACAATGGACATGGATGTGCGCTGAAAGGCAGCGATGTTCGACAAGACTGTAGTAGACATCATGAGATCAGGTAACAGAACGGACAGCTATATGTGCTTATTGGAGGCGTTGGTTAAAAAAAACCGTCTCAAAACCGTTTATTTAATAAAAATAAATAAATAATTAAAAAAATTAATATGTAGTAATGCAGTATATGTATCTAACACAGAAATAATAACGCAAAACGTAATTCCAGGATTCTATCGTTGACATGACCTGAGCTATGAACCACATTTATTCTTAAGAGAACTCTTAATTATTATGTTTATGTTTTCTGTCTGCTGCTGCTGATATGTCTGCTTCGTTCATTTTGGACCGATAATTTTTATAGATCGTCCGAGATGTGGTGTCGGCAATAAAGGAGTAGGTCCGCGAATTCCAACATCATTAAACTTTTTTATATACCTTCAGATGTGAGTACAATAACATAAATTCTTTGGCCACATAATATTTAGCCATTTAATGTCATGTCATATATATCATAAATTTTTAAAGAAATAATTATTTCGTCGTAATTTGATCAATTCTCTTTGTTTTTGGTTCCCAATAAATTTATTTTGTAAAAAAATAAATAAATTCTTTAGCCTATTATGGTAGCGGATACGTCATTCATTGATATATTAGATCAATTTACGTACTTGAAAGAAATCAGTGCCACATACGAGGCACGAGGCAGAATTTTACGACTATTGTAATTTGTATATAGATTTCATTAGAAAACTCCGTTACAATTACATTATTTTCTTTAAAAAACCTTAAGAATATATCCCCAATATTTACAATTTATTAAAGTAGGTCTCTGCTTTACAAATTTCAAAACAATTTTGTTGTGACAAGACAATTGTCTTTTATACATAAAAGTTACATATATTTGAAATTAAAGGCGCCCGTAAGATAAAATTAAAAAAGAAAAAAAAAATATAGAAGAGGGGAGCAAACGGCAGGAAGTTCATCTAAAGGACAGACTAACCGAAGGCTCGCAATGCGTTGCCGTTTTAAGAATTTGTACGCACTTACCTTGAAGAAAGTCGAATTGGGCCGGAAATACATCAGTGCAACATTTCTAAAATTAATTGAGGAATATCTTCTTTAAAGTCGATTACTTTCAATATAAAATAAAATAAAAAAGCCTTTTAATTCTTACTTATAAAACAAGAACTTAGATTAAGTTAGTTTACTTACATACAATTATTAGTTTTGTTAGTAATTAAGTTTGTATCCTAAATTTACTTGTGTTGTTTGTTTCCTTAACCTTACTATTAAACTATTATTCTTCATTCTGTAAGAACTCCTCTGTAGGTGAAGGCCTCCTCCGAAGATAGCCAGTCCTCTCAAGATTGGGCTACTTGAATCCAGTTATTCAATTAAGCGATCGTATGTTGAGAGTATGTTATAGTTTTCCTGATGTCTTAGTAGTTGTACTATTAGTCGGGGTAGGTATTTTTGTAGCAAATTTTACTTTTGTTTGAACCTTTGGAGGGTTTTGGTCATAATCTTCCTCGGTGACTAGCCGGCTCGGAAGATGTGAAGTATTTTTTGATACTGTTTCCTTTATGTTATCCGTGTGAGAGGGGTCCCGTAGTTGCTAATACTTCTCTTTGTTATTGTCCCTTTTCCGGATGCGCTATTTGGGGTTTTGGTTTTCAGGCAGTTCAGGATCCCAGGTTTAACGATTTCTTCTGACGGACTAGACGATAGATCTTTGTTTTTCGATATAATATGTTTAAATGAAAACAAAGAGTCAGTACAACAACTTTATTCCAGGAATTAAAACATTTTATCCTACTTAATTTGTATGTAAATATAATTGTGTCTAAATTGTAATAGTATAATATAATGTACCTAATAGATTTTCAAAACATACACAGCTCATTATTTACCTTCCAGTAAAATAGAAATATTCTGATACAAACGATTTATTCTTTTCAACGGCTTTTGTAAACTTGAGTTCAAATGTGACAATGGAAACGAAATAAAGCTTTTAATATTATGGTGTAAATTTAAGGGCTTTTAGGTATTACGATGTTAGTAGTTCGTGTGAAAGGTGTCACAAAAACGGATGGTTCCACGTACGTGACTTACTTTTATTGTGCTCTGTGAAACATGAGAACATTCTGATGGTTTCTACATTGAAATACATTTACGATTATACGTTACGAAATATCTATGTTTGAATAGGTAACTAGAAAGAAAGTGAATAATATATTTAGTTAGAATCAGGACATCCCTGAAAATAGTTAAACCCTAAGTTCCGATGGACCGCTAAATTGACGCTTAAGATTTTGTGTCATTTTTAATCAGAATCTTCTCTAGTGAACATCGCAAAACAGTGGAAAATTGATTTAACATACTAAATAAAATATAATTATAATTCCATTTATTTACATTATTTTGTAACGGTCATAAACTAGTGAATATTTTGTTGGCAATCGTCGTTATGTATCGTACGTTGTTTATTTCCGGAAACAGGAGATAGGATTGAAGTAGCATTGCCGGAAGCGCGCCTGTCGCTTGTCAGCGCGCCAGGGTCTAGTAATTTGACCATCCAGGCTTCTTGCACCCCAACCACGACTCTGTCTTGGCCAGGATCTGCTCTCACGATTCAATCCCAGTCTAAAAAAATATTTTAATTTAATATATACTTTAACATAAAATAATCTTAACAAATGTTATAAATGACGGTATTGTACATGGGTTACATCCATGTATGCACATATACAAAACGTAAAAAAAATACTTTAACAAAATTATTATAATTGTATTTTTAAGCACCGCTATGAATATTTATTTCAAAATAATGTCGTTCTTCGTAAGAACTTAGGTGATAAAATTTCATAAACTGTAACTTAATACAATTATCGTTGCCCTCAAGGAAATACTTAACGACAGTACTTTGTTTCGATTTTACTTTGGCACAGTTCATTTATACCGGAAACTGTTGATATTGTTGAGTACAGCTTATTAAAAGAACTGAGGGAGAGGTTACATTTCTTCGACTGCTAAGCTGGTTTTTTTCTTGCAATTAGTTTTTCTGATCGTCGATCTAACCGTACCCAGAGTCCTCGACCTTAAGAAATTACGCATACATAGTATAAATGAATATAAACTTAATTAGACTTCGCATATTTTATAAAAAAAGGAAATCCTAAAACCATGTAAATCGATTAGTAAAAGATATTTATATCGTTAACTTTTAAACCAGCATTAGAAATCTGGAAGTTGAGAATTTATTTGTCTAACGGACTTGAAAATGGTTGTAAATAATATATTATGTGATATAACTTATAAAATTATCTATACTAATATTATAAAGTGTAAAGTTTGTATAGGGGGTAATCTCTGGATATACTAAACCAATTTGAAAGATATTAAAAGGCGATTTCGTGATTGCCGGATTCGCAAAGTAAGTCGGAGAAAAACGTTCAAACGAAAACGTTTCTTACGAAGGATGAGTGACTGATTATTCTAGAGAAAAACTTTTGTATTATATAAAAACAAGTCCTCTGCCGCCTCTATCTATCTATTTGAGTTGAATTCAAAAACTACTGCACGGAATTTATTACGGTTATTATACATATCTAGAATAATTAAAGGTTTCTGATTTTTAAAGGTAAAACGGGTCACGGTTGTGCGTGAGAAGCCGGGGCAGGTCGCTAGTAGCTATATATTCTATAGAATAGGTAGCCTCCCCAACCTTTACTTAAGCCCCGATTTAGTTAACCTAGGTCAAAGGAAGAGTGAATTCTGTCCACGTCTTATACCAATTAAGGTACAATACATTCAGAATTGGACAGCTTTGTGTATAACGTTATCCGTCTTCCGGTCTGTAACTCAGTATACAAGAAACATGAAGGGTATTAAATTGCGAGTACAAAAAGAATCTGTATAACACTGTATTGGAATTTCAATTAAAAAGGACTGACAGTCTTGGGTGTCCAGCGGTTAAAGACTGTTGTCTTTAAACTACAGTTCTTCATAAGAAGAATAGAAATAGAAGAATATAACAGAAAGAATTCAGATAGCCTTTTCAAAGTTGGCGATCATCATGGCTACTTTACTAAACCAAAGTAAGAGATTATAATATTGTATGAACAAAGTAACTGATAGTTAGAAAGAGGAACACGTTGATGTGTTTGAGCCGGTTCATCTACCGCATTATTCCAGGGTTTGGTGTCGGTTTCCTAGTGACTATTACTATAGAAAAATATAGCTCGATCGCTTCTTCTAATATAGAAGTTTATTAATTATTTTATATACCTTTCCTCGGCGTCCATTTGCAACAACATCTTGCGCAGTGCATCCGTGTTAATTGCATCCCAAGTCATGTCTGCATCCCCCATAATGGGCCTGCCAATCAACGTGTTTTCTCCTGGTTCATCTTCCGAATCCTAATAGTGAAAAATATATTTAAATAAAGTTTTACATTAAAATATTTTTATATAGATCACGCAATTGTGTTTACAAAAACAATAGTATTTATAATATTGGAGGCCTGCCGTCGACCTTTACTTTTAAGAATAGTAATATAGCCCTTTTACACCGATATTCTTATTCTAATATTGAAAACAAATTAGAAAACGTGTTTCAGTTGTTTTTTAGTTTATTCGTTACAAACATAAAAGAAATAGAGATATTTCTCTTGTATAGATATACAAACAACAAGCTCTTGAAACTGGATTTTTTTTCAAAAATGAATGAAAAAAATTGAATTTCTGTGTACCTTACGCCTACCCCTGGTAAAAAATGCTTCATACGAGTCTCTTGTTATCAAAACTACCGCATAAGTATCCTACTCGTATAATAATCAATTTTAATTGATATTTACTTACCAATGGCGCAGTCAGTACAAGCGATGTCATTAAGAAGAAAGTGAGAATTGCAAACAGCAAGGCTATGCTGTTGTTGTGGATGGAGAAACCGTTCATTTTGATGTTTCTGAAACAAATTCTATACGGTATCATTATGTATTGACATTTCTAATAACATAAAATCATGGTCACACTCATACTCGTTTTTTAGCAGACACTTAAAAAAACATTACGATACACCGATAATGTTATCTAATTAAAAATTCTCTATAAATTTAAGAAACTAAAGTAATAAAATTATTACATTAATGAGTCTATATAACCATCGTATAATAAATTTCGATAGTATTAAAACTCATCTTAAGTCACGACAGCAGAGCAATTATTTATTATGTCAATTATTATAGATGGAGTCTTTAAGAAATTATTAGGGCATGTGCCCCACAATTACCTTAATGGGAACTTTTAACATAATTTATTTTAGCGTGAAAATGTCAGATCCACCCTACTCCCTATTTTGTGTTTAGTAAGGCGTGCCATTATATGATTTTAACCATATTAAACTGTCTTTAAATATGACAATTGGAATATTATCAATACAACTATTTTAAAGTCTTAACAACTGGGGTTAAATTTAAAAATGTATGTCCGAGTGAATGTAGTGGGACGTGTATCTCGCTCGTATATGCATAATAATAAGTTTCTCATGTAAATAAAATATAATTTTGTAATGAGAAATAAAGTTTTTTAAACATAAAATTTGGCGCATCATTTGTAATGCTGATATTATGTGATGTGGTATTGCAGTGATTTTTTAAATTTACAATAATTCAGTAGCGTTACAGGCCTTTCTATAATTAGGCCGCAGACGCACAATATTTCTTTCATGATATTTCTTTTTAAAAAATTGGAGTGATTTGCTTTCTATGTAAAGTATGTAGTAGAAGTATGTAAAAAACACTGGAGACGTGAGGTATAAGGCACAGCCACTTATCAAGATTTACGTTTTTTTCTGGTAGACAGTAGCAGTTCCGTGACTCCATAGTTGGTGCTTTCCTTGCTAAGCGTATAATCATCGCAATACACCGAGGAAGTAGCGTGCCCAAAGTTCTTCGTTTTAATACAAACATATAATAAATAAAATAATATTTAATATCCGTTATGAGCAATACTGAATTGATAATATTCCTATGGGAGTTCCTATCATAGCCGACCCTAGCTACAAACGCTGCCTTGACAAGTAATTGGATACAAATATTATTTACCAATGGTTAACCCGTTTTCATACAGAAGGTTAAATAACTTATTCTGATATCAATGATATTTTTATTTACTCGATTCTTTATGCAATTATATAATATAAACATTATATATTTGTGACTTAATTTCCGAAACATTGTGACAATAATCCTAAAATAGTTAATCCTTCACAACTGAGCGTTTTTCAAGGCAGTTTCTGCAGCGCACTACCACTATGTAAAAAGAACTGCCCACTGAAGTATTTCCGAATCAATTCGACTAGGGTCTTTCCGGCTACGCGCTCAGAAGCCTTCTGGCTTTGAGAGTGTCCATGCTCGGCGGGTATCAGGCGAGGTTCTATAAAAATACTAAACGAGGCTTGTTTTAAAACTAAGCCATCAATGAGGTTTTATGGTAATGTGTATATTGTTTATTTACTTAAATTTACATTTATGAAATAAATTAAGTATAATTCGTATAATTTCTACAGGCGTAGCGCTATATTTATATTTTGTACATAATAAAATACTTAAAACATAAGGTAATGTAAGTTTAATATGTAATTTCTATTATTCAAAATCATTTATTAAACTTATCAGAACCAAAATAAATGTTCTTTGGATTGATTTGTATTATGAACCGAACAAATGCCAATATACTTAATACAATTAATTTCTCATTTCTTCCGTTCAGAAAAGCTTTATTATTCTTTTATATGGATAATTAATTAATATTTATGTATATCTAACCATTATCAATGGTTTAGAGTATAAAAAAGAGGTTTTTTTAGGCGAGTGCCTATTTATACTTTTTACTTATAATGCGATTACAGCATTGTAATATATGTTAATCTCTTCTCGTCCTTTGTTATTTAATTTGAATTACAATAAAGTAGTAAGTTCCTTGGGGCTAAAGAAATTACAATATAGCTATAGTGAATTAAAAACGACGCATTAATATGCAAGCGCGTTGATGCTGAACAGATGAACCTTCTGAGGCAATATCGCCGGCCTTGCTAGTTAAATGTCTATCAAGATGCATAAGAAAGGGCTGCCACTCCCAAGATATATAATAAGATATATTTTTCAATATTCTGTAGTACAATCACCATAATAACATTATTAGTCACTTCACACTATAACTACATATTGTATACTAATTGAACTATTCAATTTGGAACACGTATTTTAAAAACTTCTTTCGATTTTGCGCCATTATACATATTGTTTCGTGTTCATTATAAAATTACAATATCGAATGGCGTTTACAGGACATGCCCTAAATCAATATTTACAATAAAAGAGAGTGGACTGAACAAAACTCCTTCTGTCGCAATACGCAGGTGCAAAGCACAGAGATATCCTCTTTACCAATGAAAAAATGGTAAATTGTATGCTCTGATTTCTAAAGAGCTGTTCAAGTGGTTGGAAAGGTATAACGTGGTCATCATCCTGCGTCCGTGATGGTTTTGTGGCGGGTGTCTTATCAAGGAGTCACAAAACTACATTGTTGTAAAGACGTTGTGAGAACTTCAGCCAAAGTGTAAGATACAGTCTTGGATCATGTTATGAAACCTCTTAGCAATACACTTTTTAAAAATATACCGTAGACTTTCCAGCAGGATTCTTCACCTGGTCACAAGGCAGGAACTATCTAAGCCTGGCTGAAACCAACGTTTCGGACTTTGTAAGCTGAAGATTGGCCCTCATATAGCCCAGACCTCAACCCTTTAGACTACAAATTATGGTCAGTTTTAGAGGCCTGCTCTAAATGACAATGCCGATATTGAGTCTCTTAATAAACCTTTGGAGCAAGCAGTGGCGAAATTTCCCTTGGAAACAGTGCATAAATCCAATGATTCGTGGCCAGGTGGCCTTTTCGAATAGAATATTATTGAATTTTTTGGTAAGTCTTTAATAATAAATATGTATCTATGCATTTTCTTAACATTACATTACTTTCTTTAAAAAGAATGCATTGTAATTTGTAACAGAACTTATGGCTGAATATATACCTAATATTTACGTTACGTTACCTTCTCTAGAATTGAAGTATATATACCTATATTTTTTATAAGCTGTGATATCATCGACTACACTAAAAATTGTTTTAGTTGGCTAAAGGCAGAGGTGGCTCTAGGCATTCTTCACAAAGGAAACGACCGACAAGGGAATGCCTGAAAATTCATTTCAGGTATTTTGACCTAACAGAGACATTTCCCCGTATCCGTCATATACTTAGAGTGTAGAGAACCTACCAAGAGAAAAATAAATTACAAAACTAATTATGATTTACACTTTACCCAGTATAGGTATCACATCTGAAGAGACCATCACCTTAGACATCACAAATAACAATATATAACTAACGTACAGCATTAATTAATTATAAAGAACACCGATTAATGCGTATAGTAGACTAATGAAGGTCAGTAAAAATTACTCTAAATTAACATTTAATCACTCTCAAATCTATTTGAGAAGGCTTAGAACGGAAAACTGGCAATATAAGCGTGCCTAAAAAAAAGAACTCAAAGTGAAAATTAGTTTTGACAGCCCTAACGCAGGTGCATATTACGCTTCAAAGATGTTTTTAAACTGCCATGTACTAACGAGATTTTTAGAAGGATCACTTTCTACCGAGAGGGATTGTAGACATATTGAATCGTAATAGGATCCTATCCTAATGTGTGTGCCATTATGTTATTCATACTTTGGTTTATTTTGTCCTTTACTTAAGCCTTTGGATTATAAAGGACTTCGACGACCATTTATGAAACTAAATCTTATATCATTAAACCGATAAAGTCCCGCCAGAAATTTGTAGATTTCAACCTCTAACAATTATTTTCCCAAGAATCGAGTACGAACGATTGGAAGACCAAGCAATAGTATTGTCTTTTGTTAAAATAGCTTTTACACATTAAGAACAACACTTTTTGAACGGATTATGTATTGTTTTATTATTATTAAAACTGATACTTATTTACATAATTCTAAATTTTTAATTTTTCAGCGTGCGTGGTCACGGTGAAAAGTACGTCACCGTGTACGCGAAACGTCGGAAAAAAAATTAAAATTTAGAATTATGTAAATAACGATAAGTTTTAATAATAATGCCTATGCATTACTTTAATCCCTTCAAAAAGTGTTTTTCTTAGACCAAGCAATGCTAGTAGAGCGGAAAAGCGATCAATATACTATCGAAGCCTCCAGACCCCCTGCTTTAACATTGGATAAGGAGGCTTTGGGGCCACTTCAGCTACCAACTTGTGCAGATGCTGGCCTGACACGGGTGCTTCGGTAGTTTTGTACATAGAGTAGTAAGATGCGAGGAGGCACGAACCTACCACCACTGTGCTCTTTTATGCTTTTTTCACTTAGCTATTTCCAAAAGTGGATTGCCCAGTCTTTGAATTATTCTTGTTGTGTCAAGTATCTCCACAAACTATCAATTGGCGGACACAACCGCCGCATCATATGTCGAGAAGCGGGTAAGGCTCTGCTGTTACGGCATCCCGCCTAAGGCGATTGTTGGTGGTGCCTTAGGGTTTTAGTGGGTATGCACACAATTGCGAGTCCCACATAATCCTCTGGCACTAAGCAGTTGCGTCACGGTTGAATATGTGCATATTCAACCAAGTAAAAGTATAGAACGATGGAGTTGTTAAAATATTGTATTCTGCAACTAATTCTATTGATATTTTAAATAATACCTGACCGTAGAATTTAGATAAAGACTATCTAGACTAGACATTTTTTAGATCAACAGACCAAAAATGGATATTTCAAAACACATCCATACAAAGCACAGGAATTACACTTCAATGGCGTTAATCAAGAATTAGTCGTCGTCTTGTTGCACGAAATATGAATAAATTATAAAAGCTGGTTTTAGCGGTATTCACTATGAAATCTAGTGACAATTGATTCAGTGATTTGGTATTTTCTCATATGCAACCATACTGGAAAAGCAATAAAGCTGTGCAGTATTACAAATTTAAAGGGTATACAATAATTTAAAAGTTTTTATTTACTTCATTTTATAATGATTTTTACAGCTCGCGGCTCACTAAACTGTATGATTTTTTGTAATATTCCAAACTAATATTAATACGCATCATCTAAATAAAACTAAAGTGGTTCATATTGTAAATTTAAAACGTGAAGTGAAGTGTCTAAGCTACTTCAAGTTATTATTACGAAAGTTCCCCTATGCGTATCGCGCTTTAAAGCGCTTGCTCGTCATTTTATATTAACCACTTGAAAACTTTATTCTATTCCTCGCTGTCTCGTTACTAATAAATTGCACGAGCAATCTTCTACTTATAGTCCAGGATTTGCCATAAAAACGAAATATTATATATAATATTTATTAGGTCATACAATATATTGTATGACTTAAAATACTTAATTTTCGTCTCTTTCTGTCAAAAGGTGGAGACGTTGGGGTGAAAAGGGACAGATTTGTGTTTTTTTTCTTAGAAGTTTACCCGTTTACCGTTGTATAACATAATAGTACATTTAAACTTATAACTCTTTTGGCTTTATAATTTTTTTGGAATTTTATGATTTCTTTTAAAAACGATAATTTTACTATTTAAGCAGCGTACTTTTGTCCAATATTAAGGATTTATAGAAAATTATACCAGTGATAGAAAAACATTACTTACACATAGAAACACATAAGAAGTAGTTATTTAGTTAGTTGTTCCTTTTAGCTTGTCTGGGATGAAGCCATAACTATTTTATGAGGGAAATAACGGGGATTACAGGAGTTTTTATATGTAGTAAACAAAGGTGTATGTAATAGTTTTAATCGCTAGTCATTCTTATGAATATCAAACTGTACAATACAGAGTTTAGAAGAATAACTGTAAACAATAAAAATAGATAAAGCTATTATAAAAAGCCTTAACGCAAAATATCATAGTGATATTGTAGAATGAAAATAGGTATAATCGAGCGTCAAAATATGCTGAAATAACGTCCTTTTTTAGATTTTATAATCATCAAAAAAGAGGATATCATAAGCATTTTGTTATTATTAGGGAAAACAAAATGTTAGTGCTAGTTTAAAAAGGTTCATACTTGCAGTAATATCGTTATTTACACTGTCCAATATAGGTGTAAGTTTAATTACATTAGGCTGCCTAGAAGCCATTAAGAACCATGGTGCTTATTACTTCGATACGAAGTTGCACTTGATTACTACAATGTCAATATAAATCAGATTTAATGGAGAGAAGAAGAGAATAAAAAGGAGATAGAAGAGACTCGGAAAAAGTAAGAATTTAATTTTGTTATATGGGTTTTTTTTAATAACTAAAACGGCTATGTTTAGTCATATGAGTTATTAAATTAATTCATGTAGCAAAATATTCCAAAAATATCAATCTTAGAACTAACAAAGACCACATCGAAATGTGTTTTGCGACAGTTAGAAATATTAGTGTAATAAATCACTGAAACACAAAATCCTTATTTATACATAATTTGAAATCATTTTTCACTTTACAAAGTCGAAATTTGCAGAATTTAAAATATTATGTATGCAATGCAATGTATGCAATTTCCCTTCTCATTTGCTTTAAATAAAATTGGCTTTAGACTCGAGAGCCATTTATTAGATTTAAATTTGAGGCTTGTTCTATATTCATTTTGTAAGCTTTTTGAACGCACTTTTCAAATGATCTATCCGCAACAAAATATAATTTCATTATCCATAATTACGCATAAAGTTCTATCCACCATTTTGAGCTCTTAATACGTTTTAACTGAAAACTGATATGGGTTGATTTATATATTTAAAGCTAACTACTGTTGTGCTATGTTAAAATTAAAAAAAATACTGTAACGGCTTTATGATTTTACATGTCACCATATAGATATTAGAAATTTAAAAAATACTATAGCGCCGTCGTTGAGATGTATCAACTTTTTAATTGAAAATACAAAACATTTCATCCTGACTTAAGCACTCTTGAAAAATTCAAGTATAAAATCACCGGTACTTTGCAAATTAGGTACCTACTTTTGTACGCAACACAGGCACTGTAAAACTTCGATAGACGTTTTGAAATCGAATAAGTTTTCGAACGCTATTGTGCTTGACGTGCCCAATGTCCAAACCAAACAAAGCAATTTAGAAACTTCGTTTAATAAATATTAATTAGTATGTGAAAAGTATAAAAATGTGTAAATAATTTCAATACCGTTATACTGACGGTACGCCTTGCCTAAATAAATAAAAATGAATAAAAAAGATATGTTGCTTAACACAAATCTCAAAGACGGCTAGTCCAATTCGAGTATTTTTTTATTCCATGAACTTCGAGAAAGGTTTTTATGGAGAGAAAAGGTAGGCAGGTAGGTAAGTAAAATAACATAGTTGTAAATAATTCAAGGTTATTCATAACAAAATATGGTATAAATATGGTCTAATTCTAGTCACCACTCTAGGGAGAACCTAACTAGATGCTGCTGATAGCTGATAGCTGTAGATATAGATGTATAAAAATAATGTTAAGGAAAAAATAAATGCTAATTCTAATTAAACAATAAAAAAAATAAGACCTTAAGTATGCCTCAGTGTAAAAAATAACTGTGCACTACTATAATTTTAAATCTAGCGATAAATGAAAATTTACTCTTTTATATTCCGCGCTCAAGCTTTCAAATAAAATTTGTATGAATCCTAAATTAAATTTAAAGAAAGTATTATTGGCACAATGTATCACGCACTTTTCGGAATTTTCAAGAAATTATGTATAAATGGAGTATCTAATTACACGACATTTGCATTTTTTAACATATACCTTATGAATATTCACGCAGTTCTTCTGTTTGACACGATTTGTATGGCTGTATAACATACAAAACTTATTAAGTATTAACATTAATGTAGACCAGTGCACGAGTTTAAACAATCATATTCAATGGAATTAACGTAAACCTAAATTAATTTTTAATAGAGCTTATAGGCAACACAAATAAAAAACTTTGTTATAATAAATAATTAAGACTGAGTTTTGACCACACACGTATGGCATTTTCCCCTACGTTTGAACCTACGTCGACCTGAGCAAACAATACTTTATACGCAATGTTAATACAATTCATAAAGTGAATTTATTAATATGCTATAAAACACTAATATGTATTTATACCCCACTTTTAAAAATATCTTATTGTTTATCCTAATATTTAATTTCAAGTTACAAGATTTGTTATAAAAAAATAAAATAAGAATAATTTGGAATTAATATATAGGGACAATAAATTATAGGAAATATAATAAATGTTACTTACCTTTCGTAGCAGCAAAGCGTAGTAACAAAGTTGCGAGTCTCGTAGGCTTGTGTCGTAGATGGTTTATGAACGCAAATGAGAGGTGAACTCGGTACGGAGCGGTTTTATAGGGGATAGTGTCCTCGCGTAGGTGAGCCTGTAGAAGCATAGCGCAGTTGCCGCGTAGCGCGTAGCTACCAAGCCGCCCGCCCATAAGCACGTAAACTGCTACGATCTAATTACACTGAAGGAAGCTCTGATTTTATGCAATGTTTGCTTAATTCAACTACAGTTTGAAAGTAAAAGTGTTTTATTAAAAAATATATTCTGCTGCGTTTTTAAATCTAATATCTATCATTTCTAAAATCTTTACATACTAAATAAAATATTGCATATTTATTCAATGTAGTTAGAGTAAATGTTATTTTGATTAATTAGGTGTAACTTGGATTGACTATGTATCCTTAAGTAACGTCGCAAAATGACAACATGTTAGTTCTCAATGGCTTTGTAAATATTCCGAGCAAATTAGAATTTTGAGACAAATTATTACTAATTGTTTTCAGAATTTGTTTATATTAAGGAGACGATTATCCTAAATCATCGTCGTTATCCATTATAGTTCATTCATTCTAAATTTTATTTCGTAAAAATACTTCCTTTTTGTTGACGGAAATAGTTTACTTGTAAACTTTTTAACGCACATTAGTAGACTAATCTGACATTAATACTTAAAGTAATCGTCAACTTGTTTTTTTTATTGCATAATATTCTTCTTATTGTTGATATGAATTATTATATCGCCAAATTCAACTTACATACATACATTCACAAGTCATAAGGCATGTGTGTAAGCAACGTTCAATGCGATCTCTACCTAATCATTATTCAAACATTAGTTTGGTTACTGAATACTGATGAACGTTTCCACGCATCTGAAATTACCTTAAGTGATTTTTGTGTTTTACCAAGTGAACAGCTTCTATAATATTATGATACACAAAATTGTTCAAATAATATTCTTATTTATACTACAGAGAATTAGAACGTTGAATAAGCTATACATATTCATAGCGCATTCAATACTAATAATGCCAAATGTTGTGATTGTGTTAACCATATTTTGTAGTTATAGCGTCTATAAGTCGCAGATTGAAGAGGATAATATGATATAGCACGTGTTTGTCTTTATGTGATATAACCGAACTTCTATTTAACACTCTTATATATAGTAAGTAGTAGTATATACAAGTAGTGTATTGAGTACGAATTCTCTTATGTAAAAATAAAATTGTATAAAACAAATGTATTGGTATATCTGTTTTGAGAATTGTGATATTCGAATGAATCCAAAGTGAATGTTATATACAAACCGGCATCAAATATAATTTTAAGTCTCTACCTCGAAATTAATCAAGAAAAGTTTTATGTAAAAAAATTGTAGTTTTATGTATAAATTCCCAATTCAAATAAATAGGTTTTATAATAAGGCTACAAATATCTTACATTTACTTTATACTGTTAGTTATATTTTCTGCTTCTCTCATATCCTTGTATCTGTTGTTGAATCGGATATACTTCCGGGCCCACTTGGCAGTGTATAAAAATTTCTACATTCTTTAAACATTACTTACGATTAAATTCTATTCAGTTTTCATTAAACGTTATTTTTTTCCCTACGCTGGTTAAGTATAGGGTAGAAAACTAAGATTTTTTTAATGGTTTAAATGTATTTTATGTTGATTATTTAGTATATTATGTGTAGTAAATTTTCGTTCAAAATGTTTTATACCAAAGCCAGATTTGGTACGTCCAATTAGCAATTTTAACCTATTCCAATGTTTATTAATTTTAGTATAAAACCAAGCTCAGATCCGGTATAAAGTTGCATCAAATCAAATCGTAACAATGTTATCAGTAACAAAACAGATAGCTGTACAAATGTAGGGCGATAAATTTATCTAAAAATTTGACAAGATATCGTATCCTACCTAATAACAATTAGGAAAACAAATTGTGGGCATCGATTACGCCTGTGCAAACAGATTTCGATAAAAGCGATATAAACAGTATTATTGCACGGATAACATAGTTTTCTGTATTATTAAGAAGTTTATTTATTACAATATGTATAGGTGAAGTAAATATAAATTAACCGTGTGGAATTGTTCGAAAAAGGTTGGAACAAATCATTTTTACCTTAGGTACAGCTTCGTTAAGTATTTTACACTTTTTACTTTTATAAATCTTATTAACGGTCGTTACTTTTTAATAACGCATATTGAATTGTTATACTAAAACCTCTACTTTGAAGCGAGTTTTTCAAATTTACTATAATAATTATTTTCATTTTTTTTTTGCAAAAACCCGTCATCTTTTAGTCGATACCAGCTTCGGGGCAATAAATACAGATAAAAGCTTTCTCTGCAGCTGTGATACTTTTGACATTTAACACCTTCCACCACACTCACCGTGACCACGCACACTGAAAAGTACGCGAAACGTCGGGAAAAAATTTAAAATTTAGAATTATGTAAATAACTATAAGTTTTAATAATAATACATAGCTTTAATCCGTTCAAAAAGTGTTTTTCTTAATGTGTAAAAGCTATTTTAACAAAAGACAATACTAAGTTTCTTTATTTCAGCGGAGGTTTATCTATAACTTTTATCGTTTATATATATCTATACTCTTAAAAGTGTTAATTCACAAAAACAATTTGTTGTTGCGTCTTTGTTATCGTTGTTACGATTGTTATTCTCACGCGTGTAATTTCGGGACGAACATTTGCAGATTCAAACTAAAAATCAAGTTCCTTTCTTTAACCATTTATAAAGTAATCATTATTATGCTCTTGTTGTGCAAGTCTTTACAAGATTCGTTTTCATTTCGAGGCAAAAACTTATGTGACCTACAAATTAACAAACCCACAGTTAGAAACTGTCTTCTAAATATTGATAGCTGTTTCTTTTGACACCTTTATCAACTTATTTGAACACATACATTTACGAATTGGATCCTTTGGCGACCAAAAATGTATTAATAAATATGAGCTGTAAAACTTACCTTAATATCCGTCGTTTCGTCTCCCAAGTGTGAGCATTTGTGGAAGCTTTTCGTTGAAAAATGAAAGGTAATATCTTTGATTATAATTTAAGTTATTGAGAAATGAAGCTAGTCATCCGAGATCGCTGCAGGAATTGTTGATCGGGCTTGCAGAGTGCAGCGTGTTGTCAAAATAAATCGGAACTTTATTTAAACTGTTGTATAATATGTCTACAAAGAAGATTTGATATCCCCTGAATAACCTTGTATAATAATTCGCATATTTATGTTTGATTACCCAACATTTACCTACACGGATTGAAATTCAATTAAACACCCAACCTAAGCGTTGATAGTCAGATGCTAGTAGGATAACACTATTTATAATAATGATAATAATTGTGTTTCAAGAAGTTCCTCTTGAATATCTCTCTATTTCTTTCCTATTTATTCTTAGCTATTCGTTAGGTTTTAATGCTTTCCAAACGGAATGAAGAGGATTCCGGATCACATAAAACGTATGAGACAAGGTGGTGCGGTTTCATCAACATAGCATTTGTGAAGCAGACGCGTGGTCATAGCTCTCAGAATCTTATAATTATATACAAAAGTATTTAGCCAAATAAAATTAATATTGCAATCAATATTTTTTGTCATAAAACTACTGTATTATATGAAGATTGAATTAATAAACAATCAAAATCTATATAATTATGAAAGCTTTGTAGATTCTCAAGTAAAATTTAATACTAACAGTTCCACACAGCTACCGCAATAATTTATAATGGATCCTTGAGTGCTTTTAAAGGGTAGCTATAAAATAGAATACATACATACAATATACGTTATTTACCATACAAGATTTTATAAAGTTGTTGCTTTACTGTTTGATTCCTCACTTCAGTTTTTCAATTGAAATATTTAAATGTGTTTATATGTATCTTAATAGTTATACTTTCTGGTTACTAATTTACTACATATTTCTAAATTTTCGTAGCAACACTCATAAAGACCACCTCGGGTGCTTCCGGCACTGCCCTTTGAAGATCTCCGTAGCGCAAGAATTACCTACTGGGGCACGGATATAACATTCTTAGAAAATAATTCTAACTGCTTTTTGCCCTAGAAAAGCATTATGAAAATGATATACTTTCATACTAAATATTTTATAACCGTAGAATTTAATGAGAAGAGGACATAAAGCCTTACTTACGGCTATCAATTTTATAATTACGCAGTCATATATACTTCACCGCTATGATTGTGTCCATTACAATCCACTTTATTATTTACGACTAGTAAAAACGATTTTCACATAAGTTCATTGCTTTTCAGCGGGGCGTCTAACAATGTTCTACTTGGCGCCGAATTTTTTTATTTAGCTTAAGTGTGTATTCATAAAATACGCGTCAAAGCTATTAAAATATATACTTTACCGTACTCTGTAGTAAAACCACCCAATATCCCAAATTCCAAATTTTAGGGATATTGGGTGGGGACATAGCCTAATTGAAATTAACAAACGATCTTCTTCTTTTAGGGCTTCTCCATTACTGGAGGTTGATCGTCACTCTCTTGAAGCGTGTCTTGTCCTGTACCAGGTGCAGCAACTCTTCCGTAGTTGCAATAACCGTCCACTCCTTAACGTTGCGAAACCATGATTTCTTCCTTGTACCAACACGGCGTTTACTCTAGATTTTACCCATTATAATTAATTGAAGGAGATCTTAGTGGTCATGGCGCAATACGTGGCCCAGGTATGTTTCTATTGTTAAATGTTCTGCATAAGATTTTTTGACATTCCAACTCGTTTAAGAACCTTCCCGTTAGAGACATTCTGGGTCCAGATTATACGAAGCATGCGACGATAGCACCACATCTCAAATGCTTCTATGCGCCGGTGGGTATCTTCTTTAATTGTCCAAGTTTCACTGTCGTACAGAAGAATAGGCCATGTGTAACAAAGGAGAGACTCGGAGTTTAATGGTCAAGTGACGACATCACAAAACTTTCTTTATTTTGTTGAAAGATCCTCCGGCAATTTTAATTCAAGACCTATTTTCCTGATCAGGATTCCATTCGCTTGTAACTCAAGTTCCCGAAAACTATTGCCGGACCTGTACCAACGTCCAGTTACAGATAAATTATTACTTAAAGCGTCGTTTCGCGAAATGACCATCATCTTCGTCTTTAGTGCAGTTAGTAGTTTGCTTAGCAAATGTTATTTATGATCTTTAATAAATGATACATTTAAATAGTCAAAGTGTGTTAGTTTTAAAGAAATAATATTATACCACAATGTATTTAAGATGTAGTTTTGATCCGGGTCAGACATTTCCCTAGATGTTTATGTGACGGTGCATGGAAATAAAATTCCTACAGAGAAAAACTTGCATACACACATGTGTACTCGTAACACGTGTACAACTATATGGTAAGATTATATACTATTTTGTATGTACCAAAATTCGCACTTCTTAACTTTTTCATAATTTTGTTTGATCTATCATAATGTAATTGTATTGCTAGCAACTTTATATCAAGGTTATTTAAAGCAAACTGTTAATTAGCTATCAAATACAAAAAGTTTACACGGCAAAATACGTTGTAAGAGACGGGTTAAAAACCTATGTTTATTTTACGCAAAAGTTGTTTTGTTTATTTCGCTTTAAAGCAACCTCATTAAGTTTTAAACTAATAATTTCGCAATACATATACGTATGTTTTATTAAATCCAACCTTATCTTCCCTAATCTTAATCAAATTCTGCGTAAAGTTGGAAGTATTACTATCTCTGCACTTTCTTATGTAAAATGATCAATTATAATAATATCTGAGTAGCTTTCGTAGCCTGTGATAACAAGTTTACGGGTAAACTTAATATCATCCTTACTACATTGAGTATGATTTTGTAATAATAATCAGTGTTTCTAATGCTAATTAGTCTTGAGATCTCGGATTCAAATCCTGGGTTGACATAATTATAAGTTTGCTATAATTATTAATACATTCATACTAATTTCATATTATTGAAGATGTCTTTAATTTCAATTTGATTGTGTTTTGTTTATTTGAGCAAAAATTATTACCATACAATATTGCGTGTATTATTGCTTATTGGCTTGTTTAAGCTGAAAGACATCCAATAAATAAGAGTAGACTCTTCTCTTGGGAGTTAAAGCAATTAAGAAATTACGATCGATATTTGATATATTCCACAAACATTGTAACTGAATTTGAAATTACACAGCCGTGAACCAATATAAGTTTAGATAATTTGCCTCCCTGAGGTAATCAATGTGTTGACGTAAATTAGAGATTAAACACTAGATACAAACGTAAATAAGTAATTATTTTTATAATATTTGTTAAAGGCTGGCAACGCACTTTGTCATAACCTTGATTATTTAACTAAACAAATATCATCACTTTTATATCAATTCAGTACCTGATTTCGTTTAACAAAGCATAAAACATACATAACCCTAAACATTAGCGACAGAACGTTTCCTGAAGGGTTTCAAGTGCCTTAAAAAGCTTTAGCCATGATTTTATCCGGATGATGTTAACTTAAAACTTAGAAAATAAATAGTCCAACCTTTTCAACGGATAAAAGACGAAAATAGACGTTGCAATATTCCAACAGGTTGTTATAACGAGCTACTCTTACGCTCTACTCACAACGTGTATAATTCTATGATATTTTTAAGTGACTACCCAGACATGAAGAGTAATTTGATTTCCTTCACGTGACTATTATTATTGTATGACATTGTGGATACCTTTGGACCCGAATAGAAGCAAACACAACGAGTGTCCGACATTTTGTAATTGTAGATAATCTGTGTATGTTTAAATCTTGACATTTATTGTTTACCGATCGATCTTGCGACCTCCAGGTTTTACTTAAACGTTATCAACTAAGCCATTATGGTCAGACCTCATAATTATTGCAGTAAAGTACAGTTTTGGTCTCTCTATAAAAGACAAACCCTTTATACATACACGGCTCAACGTTTTAAACGATATTATAAAAAAAATTGCACCCATAAACCGAATTCAGCGTTTAGAAACAAACTCAAAATTTTAACCACCTAGGAGCCTAGAGATACACAACAAGGCCGTTGTTATATGGTCAGACGGGTAGTATTTTTTTAAAAATAATTTTACTATGTAAGTAATAAAATTTGTGATACGAACTCATCCGTTATTTTTTTAAATATTGTTTGGAGGTTAAGAGCGGATCAATTAAAAGGTGTTTAACACTAGTTATGGTTTTTTTTTCTAATATGAAATAAATACACTCCGGTATAATATATAAATATTTATATTATGAATTTGCAAGTGTATATATTTTAAGTCATTGCGTCAAATATACAATATCATTTATTAGATTAATTATCGAGGTAAAAGAACGTCGTGTAGATCGTATAGCATAATCAACTCACTGATCAAGTTACGGAATCACCTTAACGCTGTGGAAAATGTTATTTTATTTTCTAACTTCGAACTTAATGTGTTTATCTCAGAGGTTTATATTTTTTATATTCATATTTAATGTTGGAATATAATTTTAACAGATGGTATATAGGATAGCTGGTTTAAGTCTCTTACGCGTTATGTCAAACTAAAGCTTCTCGCATTAGCTTTTTATTGGTGGAATTGATTAGGTACTGTGCCGATCCCAGTGCTTTCAATTAAAAAGCCAGTTATCAGTTCACAGTGATTTTATACAATTATCGTGCTATCTGTGATTCTCGGGCATTATTGAACAAGAATGCATTTTTAAGTGCAATGTTGGCCTAGTGGTTTTCTGAGGTCGTAGGTTAAATCCCTGGCTACAGGAGAAAATACAGAGAAATCTCAGATCGAGATCTTGTAGCGACGCTAGCTTCTTGTTCTTGAACAAGTCTTTAAATATTTCCTTTTCTTTAAACCTAAATTCCACAAGCGCTGGCGAAACATAATTACAACTAGGATAGACACAATGACATAAATGAATTGTTTAAACAGCGAAGACTGATTTAATATTTACGAAAAATAAAGTCACGATCACTAATAATTATCAAAATGATATTAATTATCATTATAAAGTTTAATTAACTACATTAATCATTGTTAAATAACAGACTACATAAATAAGCGTCCTTTGACGTGTAATTTTTTACACTAGCAAAGCTTAAAGTTACACCAGAAGAACCGAAGTAATATTTCAAAGGCCTGCATAGCGTCCTGTTAATGACGTGGAAATAAAGTAAACATTGTTATATTTCAGTACCGTATTGTTGTGTGAAATATTCGCTAAAATTTTACATTTATTCAATTATATAAATCATCAAAGGTTTCCAATGCGGTTTCCTACATGAAATGTAAGGTAAATGTTATTTTAGGATAGTCTTGTAATGTAATGTAACCAAAAGGTTAATCTACAAAGTTTTTATAAAAGATTACAACTTGGACATACATATAAGCTTAGTAAATTTAAATTTAAAAAGTGTACATTTTAAAACGGGTTGATAAAACAAAAATTGCATGTTTTACATCGAATTTGTAAAACTTTGTTTTTCAATTCAAATCAATTAATCATATATGTACACTTATAAGTTTCGATAAAAAAAATCGTTTCCTCTTCTCAGACCTCAAGAGAATGCTCGCTGGAATTTTACGCTTATGAAGGTAATCGCCGATTGGGTAACTGAAACCTATTCTGAGGCTAAAGACAAATTGTAAAAATTGTATGACCGCCGTAACCATTGTATCACTCTCGAAATGTCTGAACAATTAGTTTTATAAAATAAAAACTGTATTTCTATGTTAGCCTACGAACTTTTCAGCCCACCTGTTAATACACGAATTCAAGTCCGACGAGACACCGCATGGCTAGCCGTCGGCCTCTCGCCATATTGCTGTAAATTATGCTGAATTGAAACAAATACCATCAATACACACACCATAATATATTATCGAAACTTTATTAATTAGTATTTACAAATTTTATAAAGGAAAATGATTTTCGTATTCTGGAAATGTTAATATCACATTGTGGTTCAAATTGCTTAGTTTACTTAGTTTAGCATAATCCCTTTCAAAAGTTTCAGGGTTCTATTATGACTATTAAATTTCTTAAGACTTTAATGATAAATTGAGGTTTAGTAGATTAATAAACGATATTTCTGAAAATTTTCTTATCAAAATAATTATGGAATTCCAGTTTTCTTTTACATTTACTCACTACAATTATTCTCGAAGATATGAGGTGATGGACTACTGCTATACTTATTCCGAAATTATATAAATGCACATTTTAATATTTCTATCCTCAATAATCAAACTCTAACCTTACAAGTTAATTTTTTCATCTTATGAGAGCAGTGGCTAACAACCTGTTTGTTACATACGTCGTACATCTGCAAAACGAGGCTCGAGTGAGCGCTGCCAACCTTTGATGAGCTCTTTACTTGGAAATTATCAATGTATCTTGTCATTTCCAGTTGTAGTCCTGATGAATGATTTAATCCTGTGGATTGATATTAGAACAAAGTGTAATTTGAGTTTCTACGTAATAAGCTATCTCAGGTACTTCCTGAGAACTTCCATAACGAATTTTGAAATTTCATTCCACATGAATACATGTCCAGTCCAGTCCAATACATTCCAGATGACTCACTCATATATTATATACGAGTTGTCGTTGCCTCAAGGCGATGCCTAAATACCTAGTTTTGATTAATTCAACCATATTTAATCTCAGGGACTTCTGCCCACGTTATTGTATTTTTATTCAACGCATTGTTGCATAAAATTACTCTTGTGTGAAATGGATTTTGTTACTAAGTACCTATTAGACGTCCCTGACATTATACAGGTTTATTTTCTTTATAAGAATCAAGTTTTCTATTCTAGTAAAGCCTAAACCCCATCTGTGATATTTTAACACGTATACCGGTTCATATTTTTGATTATAGAGTTGATCAAGTTTTAAGAACTCGATAAAAGGTTCTGGAAAAGCAGGTATGTTTTAACTTAAAAAGGCTGCCTAGTATAATTTTTATTTGATGTGTATCGACTAATATGAGAGAAAATTTAGTCGTTATAGCATAGCTTCCATAGCATACTCGTCATAAGAAAGGTAATTAGGGTTTTTATGAGGTGCTTATAAGGAGCTATTTTTTCCGCCTAAACGCTAAAACGACAAAAGTACTTCTTACCAATAAAATCGATATAAGATTGAAATCTGCAAAACATACTAAGACTATAAAGAAAATTATCAGAGATTTTTTCATTTAAAACCGATATAGACGCTATAAGGAAGTTTCATGTCACAATAACTGAGATATTTCTTTGCGATATGAATAAATGCGGCCACTGGTGAATAGAGGCATAAAATCAATGCTAGATGCAAGATTTAAAGATTTTGAAGTGAGATCATGATCGAGGAAATAAAGTAGAATAGCTGCAGGCAGGAAACATTTTAATAATGTATTCTATAATTAAAAACTATTGTGTCAGCTCATTGATGACTCGGACCCGGTGAAATAATAAATGTTTGGGGTTTACCGAGGGTCGATTTCCTAAAAAAAATCAAGGAATTAATACACTATGGGGCTTCAATCAATGTAGCATAGATTTCTTTGTCATCATAGATTTATAGAATTACATAATGTGGCATGGCTCTTTCAGCGCTATATGTTGTTGA
The DNA here is from genome assembly GCF_905147105.1 of Pieris brassicae. Lineage (NCBI taxonomy): Eukaryota > Metazoa > Arthropoda > Insecta > Lepidoptera > Pieridae > Pieris > Pieris brassicae. The sequence continues at coordinate 7,386,706 of NC_059669.1, forward strand.
TTCTATATGTTACCTTTGTTTGTAATAGTTGTGTGTGCTAAAATAAAATAAATTATATTTATTCAAATACAAGGAAGGAAAATAACGAATTTGTATAACAATATTATGTGTAAAATTTGTAACATAAGTTGTATGACATTAAACAGCAAGAATGTACTCGATAGACTTGAACCATATAATCGTACTAGCGACATCTTGTGGTACACGAGTTTGTAACGACATCTAGCGTAGGGAGCTTTAATCTTGTTACTAGGGAAACAGGAATAAAATTGTAATAAGAGTTATTTATGCCTAGATGGAGTTAACTGTCCTTTGTAACCTTTGGGACATTTCTGTGTCTATTTTTTCAGTAATATTACGTCTTGGACATACATTTTAGGGTAAGATTCAGAGCCTTGTATGTTAATTAGTAGGTCAATGACATATAGAAGTTCGAAAGTTCTTGGGTAAATTAAATTACCATATACATAGAAACCGTACTAAGTCAACGCGAATTAATGATTGTGAAAAAGAATTGATTGCACTACGCTTAGAAAAATTTTGACCGGCGAGCTGACATTCTCCGCACTTTTCTGTTTCTCTCGTCTTATAAACTGTCTATTCCAGCCAGGTCTCTTCACTTAGGAAAGTCATTTGATTTGCCTATTACGCGTAATAACATCGGATATGCCCTATATATAGAATGTATTATTCCTATAACACTCACTTTTTCATGTTGATATGTTTTCGTGCTCCTCTTTCTACTTCTACTGCTTAAAAATCCTTCCCGTAATTATCTTTAATGTATGTACTGTAAATTACTGTGTTTATATTTTCTTGTATATTATTGTATTTCATTTTATTTTAGTTATGTTAGTCACAATTTAATAAAAAAAACTGTTACGTGTGAAACAATACAACGACACTTATATAATTATAAGTTGTATATTATAAACTTTTTACCCAAGTGTTAATTATCTACATTTTCCAATTAAAAATTTATTTGACCAGGATTCAAACTCAGAGAGGATACACGATTTGTGTAAGAAATTAAGCTATAGAGATGGTTCTTGATACCTTACAATAAGCCTGTGAGCGAGGTCGAGCTTTGAAACTGGACTAAACCATACTGTTGAGTTAGAACATTAATCAAACGTATTGAGAATTGGTAATTAATTAATAATCCTTCAATTTGTTACAATTCCGTATTCCAATTACACAGAATTCGATCTATAATCTCTATATCTCTATAATTCGATCAAAACTTCATTAAGACTTTTAAATTTATTTCAATTAAAAGATTAGAAGATCTAAATATATATCTTTGTTACAGTGTATCCTATTAAATTACTTTGTTTTAGGTTTGATTAAAATAAGGATATATACACGATTATTATTTTATTTTAAATAGTTACAAAATGATATTTTTATTAAAGTTAAACATAAACTGCTTTCAGTTTCTTATGTTAAAACAGTAAGTAGCAGTTAAAAATAGCAAATGTAGATATTATATAGGTAAAACTAAATATATTTTTAAAATAAGTTATCATAACTAATATTAAAAAAAACAGCTTCACAAAACAGCTTCTTTTCAATTTTTTTTCACATTAAGAAATTTTATGAAATATTTGAAAAAATCAAACATCATCGACATTTTTGCTGCAATTTCGTAATCTTAGACATTATGTTAGTTAGAGGTTATACAGGCACTGCAAGTACCAGATAAAACGATCATAATGTATTGTATATGCCCGAATCAAAGTATATAGAGCGAGCTTTGGGAAACTAAATCCTCGGTCCCATGTTTATGAATATTTTATATTATATAAAGTGGCTTATTACATTTTTGAGCAACATGTTTTGAGACACTAATTGAACAAATTATTTATTTATTTTTCTACATGTTGGCTCGCTCACTTTACCAAACATATTACACTATTTTAAACTATTTTATGTGAAGTCACATACATAATTTGATAGCGACAACTACTTTTAGTACAATCCAAAGCCGGTTTATCCATTCCATGTTTTTAATCTACATAGATACATTGCAATTTGTTAACCAAATTAAATAGTAGTATAAAAGAGCGCATTGCATTAAACTATCGTAAATAGCTATTAGAAAAATATTTACATAAATTTTCATTAATAGACGTAAAATTTAATTAATAATGTGAATGATATTCATGATGTGGTATTGAAGATGATACATATAATTACTGTTAGAAGCAAGTTATTGCGTTAAAATAACATCGGAGGACTCGACCGCGGTTGTTGCCTTGGCCTCGGCGCTGAAGACCAGTCTGAAAACATTAATAAATATGTAATTTAATATATTAAAAATATTGTACTTTATTGATATCCGTCATAATGGTAATTTATTGGTTGGTACAGATTTTTGGTTATATTTTTATTGCACTATATTTGATTAACGTATACTTAGAAAAGGATCGGTAAACTTTTTTAATACTATGTAAAGAATTCCGAATAAAGACTGAACTCTGACTCAAAAGTCAGTAAAGCTAAACCTTACCGTGGTCCAAACTGTTTTAACTGGGAAAGACTGTCCAACATGTCATTCCCAGTTCAAGTTCAAGTGATTTCCAAGGCCCAACATCATATCAGATCATAGTCTACAAATTATTATGATTAAAATGAGTTTTACCATATCGTTTACATCATAATGTGCCAATCTCAATGGTGCCGTTCTTGGTCCATCGCGCTCAGGATCAAATCGTGATGTAGGACTTTCCCTTAGAGCTTTCTGCAATGCAACCAAGAGCCTATCGAGTACTAGTGCCGCCCTCTTCTGTGGAACTATGTAGTTCTGAAAATTAGTCTATATTTCAATATATATATATATATAAATACATACACACCTTCTTGTATTCAAAATATATATTCGAGCAATAGCAAATAAATATATTTCTAACAAAAAAAAAAAACACTTTTACACACAAAAATTTACTCCGATTTTATTGTCCTGAATTTCTCGAAAATAGCAACCTGTAATACATTTAATAAGATTGTTAAGACCATAAAGCTTGTTATTTAATAATTTCCTATGACAATAAATCTTTAAAGTCGGTAGGTAATTAATCTTCCCGCAGAGTGACTTCAAACATTAATTCTCAAAATATGGCCTTAATAGGTTAAGAAGGCGTAAAGTATTATAAAAGTTTACGCCAGCATTGCCTGGAATGCTTAGTAGATTACAGGCCATTACTGTAATGAGCTATTCTAGATTTGTAAATAATAATTAATGTTCTCAGTTGTTAGGCACAGAAGACTTACATTTAAGTATATTTTTCCCCAAAAGCAACAGCAGATTAATTATTTTAGTGGAAAAAACTTAGTACAATTCCAAGGAGCAATGTAGTTTTAATTTCATTTAATTTTATATTTAGGATACGCAAAAATACAAGGTTATCACGTAGGGAATGTTGACTCTAGACTTTAGCTTGCGACTTTCAAACATGAGGTATCACAGCTTTTTTGAGTTCGAGCACCCACAGATTTTTCTTTCTGATTCCGCATGTGTGTCCGAGTGTTAAACTCGCTCGTACGGAGACAAAAATGAACATAGGAAAACTGGCATGCTTTAGCTTCAAAACGCTGCCATGTGTAAAGCACAGAAGGTTGATCACCTTCTTAAAAAAAAAGATCCAAAGTAACACCACTGTTTTTATATCACGTGGGCATTACAATCAAATTTTATGAATTCTCCAAAAATTTAAAGACTTTTTTAGTATCTTTCAATTTGAATAAGATGACCAAAGTTTTATACTTAACGACTTCCTATAAATCAATTTTACATTTTAAGGAAAATATCTTCTAACAATTTGCTTTATGACCACGCATTTCTACTTATTTATCTCGCTAAAATAGAAAGTATTACAATAATAACGGAAATAATGTAAATAATTGGAAGGTGTTATTTACATGCAAAAAGAGCCACTATGTTAACGTTATATAAAGAATTAGTAAAATTATCCTTTACCTCTTGTAAATTTCTAGGGTCTACTGTTAAAGGATAATCTTCATCGACCAAGACTGCTGAGGGTAGAGCTGAGACGAGTGTGATAGATAGTGATACGATTAGCGGTAGTGACATCATCTTGATAACATTACCCAAAGCCTGAAATTATACATCATTTTGCATATTTAATGATATAGATATGTATAATGGTAAAATGTAGACTTTATGATTCTTTCTGTGAAGCGATATAGACCTTAGCGAGGGAAATTAACTTTTTTACTAACAAAATCACACCTATTTAGAAAAATAACTGGGTACTACGATTAGCTTGAGGCTATGGCTCGAAATTTCCACCTCATAATAAATATTTGGTCCTTACATATGAAATTGGCGTTTTGAATGAGGGGAACAAAACAGAAGACTTTTTTAAATAGAATATATTTAATTATTCAAAGTTGTAGTATATACTATTGCTATCTATGCATTTTATATATTGATAAGGATAGACATATATACCTATACTAAACAAAAAAACCATTGGGATGGGAATCAATAAAATCTTTGAAGGCGGTTTCGACGGCCCCATCAGACTTGAATTTGAGTTTACCAAACGCTCACAAGTAAGTTTTTGGAGTCAATTTTCGCTTGGGGCACGATTTGGCTGGTTCGGATGGGTTCGGCCATTGCGATGAGCGCTTCTTATTATCGTACAGGATCCACTTAACATCACAGGTAATGATTAGATTTAAAATCTCTTCATTATTGTGTCGGTTGAGAAATGCAAGCACGCAGCAGTCAACGTGCGTTTGTCGATTGGCTTTACTCAATTTGTGCGGTAACCCACCTTTCAAGCTTTTTCTTGCTTGGAATTTGCTTCAAGTGCAGTAATACAGTATTTTATATAACACGGCGGTGTTGGTAGCTCAGAAGTAGTTTGCGATGGACCTGCGATTCTTTTGCGACACCGCCGCCATATACATAATTAGCCTTTGAGCCGTTTCTGCAGCACTGGTGCCACGGTGGAACTCGTACTCGTAAATAACGCGATATTTTATGTTTTCCATTTCTTAATAGAGTGACGCAAAGAAAAAAAATTTTAATGAATAACTTTCGGATTTCGAAAAACAAATGCATGCGTAAATAGCTGTAAAAATTGAATTTAGAAATCTCAACCAAAGAGGAGATATTTGAGGTCAAAGTGGCCAGTACGAAAAACCGCCAATTTCATATGTTGTAAGAATTTGCCTTCATGGCTTAGTTTTATTCATTTATTCTTCAAATCTTATGTTTGATAACATGAAAAAATATTTGTGGGTACTAACCATTAACTGGAGTGAAAGCATCTTCCCCACTATTGGGGCAACAGGGCCTATTATATTATTGCAACATCAAGAGTAATTAATACACCGCCATTGCTTTAGACCGAATGAAAAATTATATTTTATATGTCAGGTTTATGTAAATACTTTTAGTTTGGTCGCTCTTGTGACTTAGTCATTTAGTGAAAATATACCTTCAAATAATAAAGACGAAATGTGAGAAATAGGTAATTTAAAAGATTTATAGCAAAAACCGGAGAATCGAGGTCGCATCCTCATTGTATCATGTTATAACGAAGTCGTTTGTTCATATTCATCAATAATTCTCTAAGTCCCTGCTGTCTAGCGAAATTTCGATATTTTATTTATTAGAATTTTTGGTATGTTTTTGGGATAATCGCTGATGACTTTATTTTTTAACAGTACCTTTTGAATGGAAATAAAAATACAATTGAGTGATTCAGTTATTAAAAGTTCATACAACTTAATAAATACTATGGAGTTAATTATTATTAATATAACGGCTTTTACACAAGACAGTCTAAGCAACGAATTCTTTCGTCCAAGTAGCATCAATATTTTACACGATGCCTTAGACACAAACATTTCTTGATTTCAGGTAAGATTTTTTCTTACCTTTTTGTAATGTAAAATGTTTGCTTTTTTCTTATATCTAAAACTAATTTTGTTTTCTTTTTAATAACCGATCAAAAGTATGATTATCATGATTTATTGATTATTCTTTCTTTATGCGCAACTGCCCCCACAAACATCGCAAGAAAATTACTTGTGACCCAAAAAATATTTACGTATGTTAGATACAAAAGGCTGGTCACTTATTTGATAAAAGAAAATGAGGAATCTAATGCTAAGACCCTTTGCGTTGTTGCGACAAAGACCGAAAATTATCTTTATTTAAACGTACCACCGAGATAGCATTATTTTTCTTATTATTCTTTATCTACTGAAACGGTGCAGATATAAACCGGAGTAAATAATCCGCCAAACATCTCAAGCATTGACAGCGGTCTTACGATAGTCTTTTGAAAGATAAAGGACAAATGGCACACTTATTTACGATTGTGGATAAACTTGTTTATTGCCTGCCCACTTAACTGACCAACTTGATATCTTTTCATGGTTGAGTGCGTTTTAAATAATTGTTTCCCATTACTTTATTTTCTCAAGGGCTCTTCACTCTACGGGAAGTATAAGTAGAAACTTATACTTCCCGATTAAAAAATGTATTATAAATATCGTTGGCAAATCTACAATTTTTTTACGTGCGTTTACTACAACAACTATAACTACAACTTATTTAATGAATATAAAGGCGATTTTACCACATTATTTTCTTAAAGTGTCTTTTCGAATATTTTACAGAAGTCGTGGTGATGTCGTTGAGCAACTATGTAAACACTTTGTTATGTAAATGATGTAACAAATTCAAGTTGATATCTTTCAAATACATATAAGAATCTTGGAATAAATTAAAAAAAACCGAATTTTAAGGACGTGGTTACTTGCCGAGCCTTCTCGAATTTTTAGTGATGGGCGAATCAAACATCGAATACGAATATGTACACACTCAATGTTCGAGTATAGGAATGAAACATTATCGAACAAATTTTTTTTAAGGTTTATAGATGAATCTTGAACTAATAATTTTTCATCGTGATTTGAAGGTACAAATATGTAATAATAAAACATATTTTGAATTTTTAACACAATTCATTGGTACCTTTAATTGTATCTACTTTATATGTTTTTGTGTTCTACTAGTAATAAAAGTATTTCCAAAACATAAAAGCTAAGATCTATGCAACGGTATTCGAAGTAAAAGTTATTGTAAAGTACATACTTTTATATTGGTCCGATATTGAAAGACACAAAATTATAAAAAGCTTTAAATTGTGTTAAATTTTTGGTTGTTTCACAGAGTTTTAGTATTTATAAAATATTTAGTATATTTGCATCAAAATGAGTGCTGATCATGGAAAAAAATATCTGGAAAATGCATTAAGTTTCTACAATAGACAAGTAGAATTATTGTTAAAATAAACAGTTGTTATTGTAGTAGTGCATTAATTCAAAATACATATTTATTAAGCTGATGTTATTTATACAAATCGTAGCGTAGAAACCGTATAGGTGCTAAGGCGTAGAATGTTGTTCGTAGACTACAATTATTTATAGGTAACTATATATATTATGTAGAATAGCGGAAAATATTATGTTGCTATAAAATCAGCAATCATATTACCTAATAGGGAAAATATATAACAGTAAAAATATAAAAAGGCTAACTTTAATATATATAAATTCAAAATGGTTGTTAAAGTTCTCCTAAAGCCTGTGTTGCGAGACGCTTCGTGCCTGGGCCACCATCTCTTTGTTGAATAATAATTTTGCTAAATTATTAAAAATAAACTAAACTCTTTTACAAAAAAGGGACACCACACTTTTTTTTCTAATTTAATTTTTATTACAAGAAAGAGGTTTTATTAATTTGATACTGTATTACCAATATTACTTAAAACATCCTGGCATGATTCTTTACGTTCCAAATTTAAATTTTAAACTTCACAAAAGAAAAATAAAGATTATTGGAAAATTGCTTTATCGCGAATTGCTGAAACGATTTTTTACTGATTACTACAATTTTAAATTTTTTTAAATATTTTCTGCAAGTTAAATAATTTAATCTTTTTACATTAAATACCACTTTCTGATATGACTGTCCGCAAACTTACGGTGGCTAGTTGTAAGTCTTTTAACTGTCCAGAGGACTTGGCAACAGCATCAATAGACCGGCTCGTGAAGAAAACGATGCACAAAACTAAGAGATAACCACTTTGTGGTGAGTTAGGCGTTGCGGAGTAGTAAGGCGTCAAGTGTCGAACTGAAGAAGAGCCTTGAAGAAGTAAGAGTAGTAGAAGTTAGCCTGTAGTTAGGAGGTGGTTTTTGGCGGCTAATATCAGGAGTTATCGCCCGAATTAGTACCGAGAGCACTACGTTGCTCGAAATGGTGCTTCATGGACTCTGGAAGACTGGAATAATGTATTGTTTCCACCGGGGGAATGCGATGTGGAAGTGTGTTACGAAGAAATTACTCCTTAGGGAGCTAATAAGAGTAATGCCAGAAGAGATTATTCCTTAAAACGTTTTTAAAAACATCGTAGAAGGCATGCCTATTATTAGGTTTTTATATTTGTAACTCTATTAAATTAGAAAAAGTAAAAAAATGTTTATGTCTTTATTGCCAACCACTACATATTATTTGCCATGTACGGTTTTAAAGAATTCATCAAAAAATTACTTTACATTTATAAATTTACTCAGTTATACACACTACGTCAGACAAACAAAATTTTATTTAACTTAAAATCGACCTTGGAACGTAAATTTCTTTAGCTGGCCGTTTTTTGCAAAATATGTATTTCCATTATTAAAACTAAGGAACAATTCAATTATAAAAAAAATATCTGTTGTCCCTAATGTAATAAAAGTTGTTGTTTTAGAGAAGTTTTTGTTTGACGTAACAGCACAGCAATATTTTTTTCAATGGATATATAAGATGTTTATGTTTTTTTATTACATTGAAACTTCTCAATCTAAATTCTCTTATTAAAAATTTATTTTTTGTTTATATATTTTAAAAATTTTAGTTATTACACTTACCTTTAAACTATCACTTTTACAGTCTGATGAAAAGTTAGAGTACGTTTGGAGTTGTTTCCCGCGCGGTTGCGTAGAGCGTAGTATTGGGCGGGCGGGACCGCCCTTCCTTTATAAGAGCCTGCTTCTACAGGACGCGCATATAGTAATCATGCACATAGTTATGATAATTATAGAACATATAATATTCCGTATATAAAATAGTGAGAAGAATGTAATTTTAGAACATTCTTGACGAAAACCACATTAACTTTTACAAGTAAGAATTCACCACGACGCTTAAAAATTTAAAAAGTTAGATAAAATGATGAATTTCGTTGAAAAGTATGTACTGAAAAATTATTAAAATATTATATATTTATAATGAATGTTATGCCTCTGTTAATCAAACCAAAATGTTGATGACCTATTGTACCTGAGATTTCCACTTTTTGTTAAATGAACTTGGTCTTCTGGGAGAGAATCTATCAATAAAATATATATTTTTTAAGTATTTACACTCGATTCACGTGCTTCTTTGTTATCATTAAATATATGAAACGAATCACAGGACTTAATAATTAATATTGCTAGCAGACTATATAAAGGACTTTGTAGTTGTTAAAATTTAAAAAAATCTTTTTAAATTTTTATAATATAAACGTTACAATTGTTTTGAAAATTTTGTTTGATAACTTTTGTACCAACAGCCTGAAACCTGAGTCTTAGAAAATTGGTACTTCTTTCAGATGATGCTGAGATTACTACGCGATGTTAAATCTTTGTTAGATCGATGTAAGCATTCGATTCCTATCAATTTCCAATAATAATAATTCAATTCCAAAGCCACGAAAAGTATACCTATTTGATACTAAACTGTGGTCAAACAATGTTATTTCAATTCTATAACCACAGCTTATCTAAAGGTGTTTAATCCCTTAAAGTGCCGCTATCGAGTTGATATTATGTTGATATTAATATTATGTTTATTAACTACCATCTATCTCATTTATGACGACACATGATCGGTGTCATTAAAATTAATATTAAGACGTAGCATGGGACAAAAATAAAAAAATCTATTGGGTGAAGCTGTTATGAATGTCCAAGGAAGATCGTGCTTTGCGGACAGCACGTTGCCGGAATGTGATTTCCGGCATCGAAGAATCACACCGCGAAATTGTCGGTAGTGATCTCCTTCGGTCATCCAAAGTCGAGTTGGATGCGAAGAGACAGCCCAAGAGGTCGGCAATCTCCGTCGCGGTGTGGGCTAGCGAGTCATCCTCCCTGTGCATCGTTGGAATGGTGGGCTGACAAAAATTCCCTTGGACAGCTTTGGTGAAATACCAGAAGGCTCGAGTCCCCGAAGGGAGTTGGCCAATCTCTCGCCAAATCTGGCAATGTGCTCTGACTTTGCCTTAGCGATTTCCCGTTTGAAGGACCTGGAAGCTGAGTTATATGGTTTTTAATGTTCGCTGCTGATGAAGTATATATAATAATATATTGAAGGAAAACAAAAGCTAGCTTTAATCCGGTAAAAAAAATGTTTTCTTTCAATGTGTAAAGCTATGTTAACCAAAGACAATACTAAGTATAATATATGTATGAAAGATTAATAAAAAGTGGGTAAATGAGAATGAAAAAAGTCTTTTGCGTTTTTACTATTTACTTTACTACTTTTTTAAAAATACAAAATAAATATAGAACTTTGTAGTCGAAGTTTTGAATATACTTATTCCATATCAAACATAAAATCTATCCATTGTCCAGAGATGCATTTCGGAAGGACATGTATTTTTAGAGGGGCCTTCGAAAAGCGATATAATAGCCATGCGCCCTTCGGATTCATCTTTTCATCATAAAACAATTTGATTTACGGCCTCCGATGAACTGCGCAGCGTTACAAAACAAAATTACAGCGTATTTGGTACTTTTTGTATTATGTCTAACAAATATTTCTTTTATCTAGTAACAAACAATCCGTTGTGAAGTCTCATAGCTCCTCAAAAATAAATAAATAATAAAGCCTTTATTGCTGTAATTTCCGGTACTAGCACATAAAAAATAAACACTAATAATTAATCGGCAAGCCGGTTAATTTCTATTATACAGCTTGTCCTTGGACATAGGCCTCCTCTAAGAGCTTCCACTCTTCTCTGTTTCTAGCTTTACGTACTCACATAGGGCCAGCTGCACTTCGCATAGCTTCTGTATGTGACCTAAATTCAGCCTTCTCTATCTCACGATCAAACAATTACTGTTTTCTGAAAAACAAATTTTAGTACCTCCGAATTATTTATTTAATTAAGCTGCTTTAAAGTGTTGCCTTAGAAATATTGACTTGTGTTACGGAATATGGTCGCACGATTGCTTTATTTAAATTTTAAAATAAATTTACAGAGTTAAGCATCTACAATAAAGTGATTTTTTATATACTAAGTATTGTATATATGGAGAAGAATAACCCAATAACTGACTGCAACCATTTAGTTATGAAAACAAAATGTAATATGGCAATACTATAAGAACGCCGACTTAACCTAAATAGCATTTATTTGACAGCATAAAGGTATTTGCTTTCTTAAATGTGGATTATGATTTAATGTAGGCGGATAGACCACTTGTTTGCAAAGGGGTCACAGACGGGTGAGGAGGAAAGCTCCCGGCTGCGTTAATGTGACTGTCGTGTCTCGCAGCATGGCGCTTATAGCTCCACACACTAGGGTTATAATAAGAGTGATTACCCAACGTTTACGGAGAAAGCTAACGTATACTGTTTTTAAAATCATTAGAGGGTTATCAATTATATTTATAAAATTTGATTTATACAAAAAAATATTATTGAGTTTTATCAAAATGGCGAAGCCTTTTTGTTCCCGCACGGAAATGAAACCTGAGACTTCGTAAACAGTAGAAAATACTAACCAAAAAAATTAATTTGTTTATTACACCAAAAAGAAAAACGTTCGTATTATTTTTATAAAACCTAGTAAGGAGAGCCATTTCGTAAGTATTAAAAAAATCTATACAAATCCAACCATTAAAATTTGTCTGAAGTTTACCCGAGTAGGAGTTGTCTACCAAAAATAAAAATAAAAACTATTTAGGTTTATTTCATTTATAGATTTGATGATATAGGTGAGAAAACAGAAGCTATACTTTAGAAATACAATTAAAAAGAAGTATTGAATACAAATGTAAAAAAGGTATACACCAATTAACTAATAAACGATATCCCTACAAGCTTTAAAAAAAATAGTGTAAAGATAGTGAGAAGTACGTATATAGTGACATAAAAGAAGTTGTCTATGTACTTGTTATAAAAATAGAAGAGATAAAAATGTCTTGTAGTAAAGTTTTGTATTTTGTGAAATAGTAAAAATGTGTTTCAACTTTAATATAAAACAAACTTAAATTCTGATCTATCTCCCTTATCAACATATTAAAACTTTACAGATAGTAACAAGCTTAGGCAGCGATATTTTGTAACAAATCTATGGTTAACATATAAACATTTTTGTATGTCCAATCCTCTATTTGGGCTTAGTTAGAATATTTTGCTTTGTGACGGACTAACGAAAAATCTTTATTCATATTTTGAATTAAATTTACGTTAATTTGATAAAAAAAATATTGTTAACTGCTACCGTACTGTTAAGGTTTTTAGTAAATTAAATCAAGACATCGCACAATAATCAAATTTTAGTAAAACAGTATGCATACATTGGTCCGTTACGTCACTATATTAAAAAAAAAAAACTATGCGGTTATTACTACATAATATAACTTAAATCTAATAATAGTAACACTATCTAATCTAATCTTTCAAATAATATATGAAATATTTTTTAATTCAATGCAATTTGCCTAATTTAGCCCATTACGTCATTGTTTTATTTTGCAATGTAAACTTAAATATTATGATCTTCTACGGTACGGGCACAAAGTTAGAGGACAGGGCGAATTTGCCCTAAGCAAAAAAAAACTAACTATGCCCATTTGCTTTGGTTGTCTTGCTATTCATTCACAACATATTATTTCCATTTGAATTTTACATAATTCAAAAGTATTGTGTGAGAGTTATGAGAAAGGTCATAGAATAAATATAATATACTCTATGGTCGTAGAACGTAGACTTTAGTCAAATGAAAATGGCGGACTATGATCAATCATCAAAGTGAAGCCGTAAAACGGATGCGTTTATAGAATAACAATTATTATTTTTATTGTTGGTTCTTTCGAAAATGTAAGTTAAATATACGTTAGTAGTTGTTTTTAAAAGCGTCATAATATATTCAATCCTTTATTATTTCTTTGCAGGGCGCGAAACAAATCTCCATCTGTGGTTTCCGATAAAGATAAAAAGAAACCCAAAGAAAAGAAGAAAAAAGGAGAATCTGGCTCTAGCAGTAGTGATAGCAGTGGAAGGTAATGCTTTGTGTCAGCCGTAGCGACTTGTGAAACCAAATTCATTTTGGTAGAGGTTATGTTCAGTTTGTTTATGACCAAATAATTTATTTAAACTGTTAGTATGAAATGAGTAGTCGCCTTTTCTTAAAAAAATATTTAAAAACGAGAGGAGAATACCTAAGTGAAACAAAAAATGTTTCCTTTAACCCTAAATAACACTAATAAATTATATTATCATTCTAAATACAATTGGTATAATGGTATCTGCTTAAAGTTCACTTTAAAAGTTATAATAATAAACATGCTCCCCAACAAATCTTTCTTTCCAATTCTTTAGTAATTGACTGTTGACAATTTGTATTTATCTGATATTTATTGTAGTTCATCTGACAGCAGTTCATCAAGATCCTCATCAAGGTCATCATCAAGCAGCTCTGGCAGTTCATCCCGTTCCTCGTCAAGTTCTAGCTCCTCTAGTAGCAGCAGTGGTGCAAATGATAGATCTAGGCCTAAGAAGAAGTATGTCATTTTTTTTATATATTGCATTTATCGCTTGGTATTTATTATGAACTCTTGTGATACTAAATGGATAATACAACATCTTTGTCTATTGTTTATAGTTAAACTTATTTAACTTTAAATATTATTTCTACAGTTTTAAAACCATTATTTAACCTATTTTAATTTAATATTAAATAAAGATGTATTTGACATGACTAAATAATATAGTGTTATGAATGAATGTATACATGAGTAACATTTCCACGAAATTTATATGAACCTTCTTTAATTACTCATTAGAATTTCACCCCATAAGAGTCCAGCAAAGGATCGCCGTGACTCCAATAGGGAAAAACTTAGGGAGAGATCACCATTAGATAAGAAGAAAGTGATTATACCATCAGCTACAGACAAGGCAAAACTAAGAGATAAACATGAAAGGTATTTCAAGTTATGATTAAACATAAAAATACTATATATGGTATAAAGGTTTTTCTATATTTTTCCCTATCATCATCATCATCATGATGAATCATCAATCATTTTTCCCAATGCTTGAAGATGTACTTTAAATTATTTTCCTCTAATGGATATTTAGGTAATGCACTAGACTACACTTAAATACAATTTGATACCTTTATTACTGGATATTTTTATATATGCTGTCCATATGCAATTGCTTCATTTTGAATTTTATTATATATTGAAGTTTGCTGAGTATTACATGTAGACTGAATATATCAGGTATATATTAGCCTCCTGCTTGTTTGCCCCCTGTTCTATATTAAAAACAGTTTCATTAAGCAAATTCTTATCAGCCTGTTAAATGTTAATAGCCTACTCTTCTTCAGATCACCAGCACGCAAGAAGCGTGAGCGTTCTCCTGCACCTCGACCGACTCGTATACACATTGGTCGGCTCACACTAAATGTCAATCGTGAGCACATTCAGGAGATATTCTCTACATATGGAACAGTGAAAGCTGTAGAGTTCCCAATGGACCGACTGCATCCTTACAACGGCAGGGGTTATGCATATGTGGAGTTCAGCAATCCGGATGAAGCAGAAAATGCTATGAAGCATATGGATGGAGGTTTGAAAATCTATTTGATTACTAGAAAACATTTTGATAGATGTCATAAGATAAATCAATTTTATGACTTATTTTGTATATTGGTGGAATTGGACCATCCAAATCATTCCATAAATCGTTATGGATTAGAAATGTTTCAATAATGTTAAAATACTTTGTATCAACGTTTAATAAAGACGGCTCCTTTAAAAAAATTAAATGAATCAATGTTTGCAGGTCAGGTCGACGGTCAGGAGATAACTGCAGCGCCGGTGTTGATCCCGACCCGTCCTCGCCGGCCATCACCTCGCCCGCCCCCGAGACACCCGCCGCCGCGACGTCACTCGCCACCTAGGTATACTATTTTATTTCTCTGTACAATATAGTATAGTCTCAATAATTAGCTTAAAGAAAACAAAATGCACCAGTGGTGCTAGATCCTCCTAGGTCTTGGTCTCAGATCTGTATCTGTTTTGCTAATACGCAAGTAGATGATTGAGAAGATGATGAATAATATTTGTGTTAAATGTAATTCCAGATACCGGCGTCGCAGTCCGGTTCGCCGTCGCTCCCCTCCCCGTCGCCGCCGCACGCGCTCCCGCTCACCTCGAGCTCAGCGACGACGACGCTCCAGGTCCTCTTCCTCTTCCGACCGTTAAACACAGACAAAACACTCAAACACAAGTCTTCACACCTACAACACAATCCCTTCAAAAACACACCTACACACTACACACAGCCTAAAAGTAAAAAAAGAAAAAATAATGACCCTATCATTTTATATGTTCACACAAATATTGACATTAATTTGTACAGTTTCCCATACTAAATACATTTAAATCAGTGAAACACTCCAGTCTTCTCAGGTGAGTTCATGTAAAGTCTTTAGTGGGCAGGTAAGTATAAATTTATTTGAAAGCTGTCATATTAACATAAATTAATTTTCCTCATAAGCTTGCAAAATGGAAACATCGCGAGTGACCGTGATTGACGTATAGTGGAGTGCTATGTAATGTAATTGTATTAAACATATAAAATGAATGGGGTTTTCTTTTCCTTCCCAGATCCCAAGATCATGCTACAAATTCCAAGTAGTTGAAACTTTGTTTGCAATAAAAATATTTTGTACTATGTGGTTTTATTGACCGCTTTAATTAATCCGAAATATCTAAAAGAAGATCTTCAGCAATATTGCCAATTATTTTGCAGTAGGTCAAGTAGTCCGTCACTAGTACTTTGCCTTTGTACAAATAGTCTTTGTCGAGTTGCGGCATTTCTTGTAGAGTCCTGAAAGAATTAATATATTCTAGTATGTATAATATAAATTCTTGTATCTTGGAAAATATTAAAACTATTAATACTTACTACAGGACACTCATTTATTAGCTTGTTATTATATTTATGTACTTGAAATAAACAATTCATTTCATTTCCTAAAATTTATTTCTCTGTTATGAAATTAAAGAGAGATACATATTACACACCCACTTCAGTGTTTATAACAGTAAAGTGGTTCATACAAGTAAGCGCGAGAAAAGACATTACGAGACACGAAATAAATGTAATAAACTCAGATTAATACTTACGGATATTGTACTCTCATGTTTTTGGGACCACGCACAGGATTCCAAGCCGATACAGGAGCTTTGTTTGCCAACATTAAACCAGCTACAGCTGTATATAAGCCATATTCTTGACATGTTTTCTCCTAAAATTAAAGAAGTAACTTAAAATAATAATTATACCTAGTCTAACCATAAATACTGAAACAAAGTTAAAAAAAAAGCAAGCACACTCTTTCCATTGGAAAATTCTTCACTGCCAATCGTACGGATTGTGTTAGCGACTCCAAATTATCATGTCATTTAGGGCAAACCGTACTCTCTAAAACTGACCATAAATTCAGCTGATTAAGATCGGGACTAAACGACTGCCAGTCTTCAGCTCTGATGAAGTCCGAACGCTCGTTTCCAACCAAGACTACGTAGACTGACATTTATGACCCGGCGCCGAGTCTTGCTGGAAGGACCATTCTTGGTTATTGAACATGGTGTTGTTAAGGGGCTTCACTACCTTCTCAAAAATGGTGGTTTTGATACCTTTTTCATGAAAGTATGGCTCAGTCACACCTTCATAGCTAATACCCCACCAAACCATCACTGAAGTCGGATTGTG
This sequence comes from Pieris brassicae, assembly GCF_905147105.1. Taxonomy (NCBI): domain Eukaryota; kingdom Metazoa; phylum Arthropoda; class Insecta; order Lepidoptera; family Pieridae; genus Pieris; species Pieris brassicae. The sequence continues at coordinate 7,403,798 of NC_059669.1, forward strand.
CCCACGTTGCATTCTGTCGCTAATTGCAAAGCTTCCTTAGAGCTTTGAGCATAAATACAGTCATATTGTTTGTTTAAATGTTGCTCAAGTGTAACAAATTTCTCATCCGTAAACAGAATTTTTCTGTTACAAACAGAGGAGATCTCGCTGTACCTACTAATAGCCCGGTACACAAACGTTTTACTAATACCAAGTATACAGAGAGTTAACAATTGCATTTGGCTCCATACCTACTTTGTGTAATGCAATCACAGCTATTGGGTTCTCTTTATCACCACACTCCATTTTAATATCGCAAAAAATATTGTACTATGTATTGGCGCCAAAATGAGAAAATGCAATGAACAATTATATAAAAATGCCAGATTCCAAATTCAAATGTAATTTTATGTTTATTTTTAATTGTAACTGTATTTATGGCCAGGCTAAGTAGTAGTGATAAAGTTTAAATAATTGGTTGAAATGTGTAGTGAAAAAGTCAAGTCAAAATAGAGGCATTTATATATATGTACATTCAAATCATTCATACTTACATAACTTATTTATTACACAAATTTGATATGATTTTCAATTTAATGAAATTAATGACTTTAGAATTACTTGGAAATAATGTTATTAATTGTCACTAAATAATATTAATATTTAAATAAATAACATAATGGTAAGTATAATTGACCTACCCTCCATTCTCCTAACATGAAGTCGCCATCACTTAGAGCTGATGCTGCTTTATCCACATCATTAGGGCATGAGAAGTGGGCTAAGTAATTTTCTTCTAAAAACGCAATAAATGAACTTGGGTGGCTAATGAATTGTTCTATTACATCTTTTGGTGAATGTGTTAAATTTGTACAACCATTGTCTGAGGGTACAACTGAAAAACCAATATCATATCTAGTTATAAATTTAAATACTTGAAAATAGCAGTAGGGGCACACTTGGTGGGTAATAACTTATAGTTTAATAGTAGGTACCTAGGTTAAAATAGAGTACTTGCAATTTTACATATTTAAACTTTAATGTAAGTTAATTAATTAATATTCTTTAATACTGTATTATTAACATTAAATAATACTTCCTGCAAAAATACTATATATTTGGAAAGGAAAAGACTATATACAAAGTAGTACATTATGTACCTTTAGGATTTAAAACTCTCCCAACTCCATGTAAAATACTGACAGTTTGATCCTTTCCCAGTGACATGAATTTACTTGATGAATTTTTTTTCCTTTTAACACCTTTACTTTTTACTTCCTTCTCTTGAATTATACTTGTCTCTAAATTTATTGTAGAACCTAAAAAGGTATCAGTACAACATGAACCATCAGTATGAGCATATCATATTTACTTAAAACTATTTTAAGCTAAAATTTTAACCCAAAATTAACTTTTTTTTTTATTATAGAATTATCATTTTGATATAATATGGTTAACATACAATGTATAAAATCGGATGCTACCTTTTAATGATGCAAAATGAAGATTTAAAATCGCAGATCTGACATCACCTCCTGATGAATGCACTACTGAATCCACTACAGATGGGCTAGGTATATTGTACATAGTGGTGTATTTCTTACTAATAATATCAACTGTCCGTTTTAAAGCTGACTTCAAACCCGTAACGGATATGCTATTAAACCTGAAAATTTTACTAACTTTAGTGTCAATGTTATATTTATAAAAACGCTAGTTTTGTTGCTCTATTCAAAAACTTGTACAATTGATAAATTAACATTGATTAAGTCAAGGTAGGTTTTACAATCTCTCAACGGAACAATCTGCAGTTATTTTTAAGTTCCTGTATTGTATATATTATACAAATTTTTTGTACCCCTTAACTCAAATAATAGTTATATTATTATAGCCCCCCTGGATCACTAACTATAGATATTTAGATTTTGCATATTAAAATGCTGGGCGCTTATAAACCTGGAAAAAGCTGTAAAATGTCCAGACACTTAATTGTTCATAAATATTTTTTTACACTTACATAATATGATTAATATTAAACTGATCTTTTATTGTCGGAGTAAAAAGGTGAAGTGCTGTATTCTTATTGTCACTGTGAGTTTCCGAACATATAAAAACTAATGGACTTTTTGCTCTTTGCTTGTACTGTCTGAAAATATCATTGTAAAATACATTCTATCATAAAAATCAACATAAGAATCTGTATAGTTGAAAAAATATCTTAATCAAAATAAATCATATTTAAAAAAAATACATATTCAACTTAGGCTTAAAGCTGACTTAGGAAAATCATCATTCACATCTGATAATAGAATTTGTAAATGATAATTTATGAGATCTGAATTCTGATTCTGGTCTGAAAATCAATAAGCAATAACAAGCTAAGAAACTTAAGACAGGATTAATTTTCTAACCATATTCATAAAATATCATATATTGGTAAGTAAATTATAATGGCCTTAAGCAAGTATCTTTGGTTGAAGATGTGAGTAGAATTTATTTATTAACAATGCTTTTTCTTTTCTAATATATTTCTAATATATATATATATATATATATATAAAACTCTTTAAAATTCTCATGAATTTGTAATGTATTAAGTTTACTGTGCACTAACTAGGATGTAGGAGTAATGAATTAATTATTCTTACTTCAAAATATCTGTGAAATCTGCTGGTGTTCTTAGGAATGTATTTGGAAAATCTTCTACGAGTACCAATTTTTTACTGTTATTATCCAAAAGAGATGTAAAATTTGCTGCATTTATTATGAAATCTAAAAATTTTTTTGTTTGAGATTCTTTATAATGATAGTCACCTGAAAATATTACATTACATAAATGTTATCGTCTATCTATTCTAATAATAAAAAATCTCTTCTGTAATATAATAATTAAATAAATTCTAGTTCATATTATAATAACTATTTACTATGGATAGCATGGAGGAGCATAGAAAGTTAACCTCTTTCAGTCACATTACTTAGAAGTGGCATTGAATTTTTATAAAAAATATTCATGAGTAAGGCTATTAAACTAAAGTAGTTATCAGTTTTTACATCATTCATTGTAAACATGATTTGGCAGAAGGAAGTGATAGGTTGATATAGTTTTTATAAATAAGGAAATTCATACAAGAAGTATTAATAGTTACCATATTCAGAAGGAATTTCTATATCAACAGGAGTTATCCATTCTGTTACTTTAATATCATGTGAAACTGCTAATGTATAAATAGTTGCAGTTTTACCGCACCCTACTGGTCCTGAGAGTAATAAGATATTACTATTGCTTCCGCTTAAACATGAACATTTTAACCACTCTTCTACTTCTTGTACTTTCTTATTATGAACAGCTAAGTCTTCTATGTTTACTGGATCAAAATTTTTCATCCAATTTTTATTGTTTACATTATGCAGCGTTACATTAATATTCTGCTTAAGTGGAATCTTAAAAAAAATAAAGGTATAAAAAAAATATAATTATATGAACTGTTGTTTGTAATGTACAAACCTCTTTATCGTAATTGTTTGTCTCTCTGGGCTTATTTATACTGTTCCCTTTCTTTTTCTTTGGAGGATCTGGTTCCTCAAACTCAAACATGGGCTTAAACCATTTCCTTCCCTAAAATCATAATTGATATTTATATTTTCTGAAGTTTAATTTAAATACAATCAAGTTTAAAATAAACTGGTTTACCTTCTGTGTTCCCATTATTCTGTGAGCGTGTATATCATAAAATAACACATTAACCGAGAAATAAGTTTTATAACTTTAAATATCTAAGACCCGTAGCGGACGGTAAAAAAATAAAATTCTGCTTTGTTTTGAAAATAAAATTGACTTTCGACTTTTTTTTTGTTGAGTTTATGGCCTGGTATCTAGACCTTTGGGCCATGACGTTCGACGGATTTCTTAAAATTACAGATCATTGTGTCCATAACGCACATCCATTGGAGGTAACAGGTTCAGTGGTAACTACAGATTACAGTAAGTGTTAAAAGAAACATACGTATTGAAAGTTTTGCTATTTGATTAATTCTCATATTTATATCTTTTTTATTAAAAGCTAAAAAATATTGGTTTGTGATATGACGTATAGTCTTCTAGTATATAGCTATGGTATTATGACATTTGGGATCTGACAATTCACAATCGCTAATTTAAAATGTATCAACTTCAATGTTTTTTGAAAGCTACGTTTTGCAAGTGCGCGTAGTTACGTAAAATACTTTAATATTTATAATAATTGTTTTAAGAAAAATAATAGCACCACTTGCGTGGTGAGATTTTTTATTTTTAAGGAAATATTACATTATAATTAGGTAAGTGTTTCAGAGCATATGAATAGGTCTTATAAAAATATAACATAAGACCCTAACATGGTTATTGCGTTCTTTCAGGAAATATGCAGGCAATAAAAGCATTAGGAGCTGTAGCTCCTTCTAATCTTCTCTCTGCATTAAGGAAAGGTGCTTTAACACCTATAACAGATCAAGTGCGGCAAACTCACTTGCCAGCACCAGATACATCTGAGAAAAGACCATACTCACCTTTTCAAAAAACAACAAATATGGCAGAGTATGCTGTTGCTCGTCTTGATGATTTGCTTAACTGGGGAAGGAAAGGTTCAATATGGCCTATGACTTTTGGTTTGGCATGTTGTGCTGTAGAGATGATGCATATTGCTGCTCCAAGATACGATATGGACAGGTAGGTCACTCTTTACTTATAAATTGAAATGCAATTACTTATAGGTGACATTTATTATTATTCCATTATCACATCATTACAAATAAAATTATTTACAGTCCCTTACTAAAATATTCCTATATATCTATATTTTAACTGCCTTGTAGTCCATACTTTGGCTTGATGTTCCTCACTTAAACTCCAACTACTCAAAATTCTCACCTTTGTATTGCAGAGCTCAGGATTACTACATGCATCATACCATTGAAATATTAAAAATATTCATTGCGCTATAGATCCTGAGCACATCCCTCTTATAAACACCAACATATCTACATTTATTGTATTTAAGTTTTATAAATGTTTAGAATATTATGTATGAATGATTTTAGTCAACTTAGCTGTCACTGTCCTGTATTTTTGAAATTCCCTTTTGAAATTTTTTTTCTAATTACGGAGGTCTGTCCAGTGAATATGTATGTTTAATTGATTTGAAACCAGCTTCTTGAATGGCAGCTATCACAACTCTGAACTTCTTATTGGCACTGGGGTTATCTTGGTGACCCTAAACAACTTTGGCCAACATTTACAACACCTATCTCGCTTGTGTATTTCGTCCAGCAACTTGGTTATGTGTACTGATGATTGCTGCCTTCTCTGCCAACCCAGGTTCTTGCCTTAAATTTTCTCAGAGTTGATGATGACTGTTGTTTCGTTTAAGGGTCAAAATAGTGACCTTTTGTCCATATATTACTATAAATCTGACAATATTTTTTTTAGAACAGGGGCAGGAGGCTCATCTGATGTTAAGTTATACCACCACCCATGGACACTCTCAATGCCAGAGGGCTCGCGAGTACATTGCCGGCCTTTTCAGAATTGGTACACTCTTTTCTTGAAGGACCTTAAGTAGAATTGGTTCGGAAATACTTCAGTGGGCAGTTGGTTCCACATAGTGATGGTGCGCAGCAAAAACTGCCTTAAAAACCGCTCATTGTTGAATATGGCCAAGCCTCACCTGTGGGTGGGAGCACAAACTTGGCACATGGTACTCCATGTGAGGCCAAATTTGTGCTTTATGCAGTTACAAGTGATGGCCCGTAGTGAAGTCCCGTCTTACCTTGCTGAGCACACCAAGCTTTTTGGAGGCTAATTTAGCCTTTCCCTCCAATTGGCTGTTAAACTGAATGTTGTTCCATATGTCAACGCCAAGTTTTCAGATTGTGGCTGTGGCTGTAAGAAGAGTGTCTGAATAGATTTAGTCTACCCCAGTCCTGGAATGTAGTGGTACATTCCTTTCAAGTCTTGATTTACCAGCTCCGTGGTGAAAATTTTCATGAGAGGATTTTATTATCAACAAGTTCTGTATTCTTCTCAAAATAAAAAAGAACTTTTGTGTTTATCTAATGTCTGAGCTATGCCTGCTATTTTATTTTCAAGGAAAATGTATACCATTATCACTATTTATATTGAACAGCCTTCATGCTGTTGTAATAGTCATTGTTAATAATATCCTTGTTTAATATTACCTATAAAAGAGGAGATCTGTGTGAAAATGTATATTTCTTAACATATATGTACATATTTTTTGGTAATTTTTGTTATTTCAGCTAATCAGAATACTGGCCAAAATTTTGTGTAATTTTGTTTCATTGCCATGTCAATTTATTTATGCTGTTACTGTAGAATTCATCAAAAGCTAATGTTTCAACTAAATAATATACGGCTTTCAAATAAAATTTAATTGAATTTCAAATTGTGAGCCAATTCATAGGTTAAAATGCTGGTTATAGAATCTCCAATTATATATATATATATTTAAAAATTAATGAACATTATTAAGCACTCTCATTTTAGATAAATTGCTTTAGGATGTAAGACGATGATATTAGTATACTTATTATTATTAGATACTAAGAGTGTTAGTTTTAGTTCATCAAATAATATACTTTTCAGATATGGAGTTGTATTTCGAGCTTCCCCAAGACAAGCTGATGTTATGATAGTGGCTGGGACACTGACAAATAAAATGGCTCCAGCTCTAAGAAAAGTATATGATCAGATGCCTGATCCAAGATGGGTGATTTCTATGGGCAGCTGTGCTAATGGTGGTGGATACTATCATTACTCTTACTCAGTTGTAAGGTAAACTATGTCATATCATTATTAATTAAAAATTTACTCATTATGTTAACTCAGTAAATTTAAATCAATAAATTAATATAAACGAATAAAGTCTTGCCTGTCAAAAGGAAACAAAAAGCTAGGTTCAGGCTATTTTATAGTTTGTAAAATGTTACTAAATAACAGAATTTCGTTTCCAATGGTTTAACATAATTTGAAATACAGAGATTATAATACACATAGAATGCATGTTTCGAGACATTTATGATTATCATCTGAAATCAATGAATTGGTTATAAAGATATAACATCTGGCATCCAAAAAAAAAACAGGACATACACTGTTATCTAATACACACAATTCATAAAATTTGGGTTTTTCAAGTTAATATTAATTAAACATTGTTTTATCAACAAAACTTTGTTGCCAGTCATCATCATATTTTCTATGCCAGAAGATATATAAGGGTATATCTTGAAGACTCAAGATGTAGCACATATATGTGACTATAAGTAGTACAAGTTAAGAAAATTATTTCAGAGGCTGTGACCGAATTGTCCCAGTAGATATCTATGTGCCTGGTTGCCCTCCTACCGCTGAAGCTTTGCTGTATGGTGTACTACAGTTGCAAAAGAAAGTCAAGAGAATGAAGACAGTTCAAATATGGTACAGAAACTAAAAATCCATAACAATGTAATCTATGATAATTAAAAGTAAATAGAAATCATTTAAATAGACATGTTTATCAATTGTTATCTTCCTTGAATTATTTTGAATTTTTTGTTATGTACAGTAAAATTTAAGCATTAAAAGATGTAGTTGTGTGAACTGTATTTTTTTATAGCCATTGTAGTTATGGAGTTTACTGGTCACAAACCGAAGCAAACAATTTTGCATGGTCCTATTCTTTTTGTAAAAATTGATACAACCCTGAAAATTAAGACTGTTAAGTCTCTTCTCACAAACATAATAACAAAGAGCATCTTCATAAAGAATAGATATCTAAAGACTACTTTGGATACTACTTATTTAAAATGTTTTTATACCTTATTACGAAAATTACCTCAGAAAAATTAGTTATTGAAGCACTGGTATAAAAATGTCCAGATATTTAACATTCAATATTGCTTAATTATTTTTATTATTAACAAATTTATTCAATATTAACTATATGTTGTGGTCAATTTGATAGTATCAAATCTAAGACATACATTTGATATATTTAACTTTTTTAATTTTATATAAAGGTAGGTATGGTCTCAAGGTTCTAAATGTCAGATATGAGTAGCTAAAACGATTCTTTAATAAACAACTCGTTTACTTGAATCATCAAATATAATTCAGAACATACAATATTTAGGACATCTGACTAGAATAGGAAAAATACAAAAACTCGGATTGGTATAAAAATCAAAAGTTTTAATGGTATTTTCTGAATCGCACCAAGCTTTCATTTACTTTTTAGTATACAGAATGATTTTTGTATAAACTATAATACATTTTTGATAAATAATATAACTGGAACACAATTTTAAGTGCCTTAACATTGTAATTTTGTCTGACCCAACATTCACAAAAAACATGGCACATGTTGGGTATAAAAACGGAAGCAACAACAAATTTAATATCGAAATGCTACTTGGAAATAAGTAAAGGAAGAATGCAACATGATAATTTATTATTATTGTAATATTATCTAACTGCAAATAGATACTACTCTGAAGTCAGACAAAACGCATTTTACAATATAATAATATCACATATTTTAAATGCAAAGAGTCAACTGCTATTATAACAGACATATTGCTTCTAAAGAATCACGGAAGAAATGAGTATATATCATAAATAAATAAAACCACCACTGGTACAATTGAAAAACCATTTGAGATTTTTAACGGAAGTAAAAATTAAACTCCCGATACAATAATAATTTATGGGATTTTTACTTTATTTGACGTTAAATAAACCGATTCTATATTTTAATTACTAATTTACAATCTAATATTTACATTTTATTTATAAGTATATATAAATATGTATAATTATATCGATAGCGATTCCGTTCACCGTATCTATTCTTCAAATAATGCGATTGAATGTATATTTAACTAATGATGGTGACACGTTAACAACTCGATAGATATCTCATGTAAATAAACAAGCGGAAGTTTACAGGGCGCTTCGAGATCTCGTCTTAGGCCGGCTGTCCACTGGCAACTGACATTGACTGACTGGTGACTTTGCAGTTCACCAATCATTTTTCATCATTGGTATTAAAAATTCAGTCCAAATATATTCATCATATACATTGGCTGTAAGTCATATACTATAGAGTATTTATTCTGCAGCATGAAACGTAACATGCTTAAATTTCAAGAAGTCTTGTTTTTTTTAAACATTGACAAGACCAAATTAGACTGGCTCGAGATACTCCTAAGAGCTTTATATGAAACGGGCACGTGATTGCGAGTGTTCAGTCGGCCCCATATTGCACACAGCGACCCCTTCCCCGGCCCCGCCCCGTGCGCCCCTCCCCCGCCCCGTGCGCCCCTCCCCCCACTACCACTCTACACACGACCACTGTACTTTACAAATTTCAAACAATAGCTATCTATTGTATTTCATCTCAATTACACCGTTCTCACGTATTCAAGACGCACTGTAAGACTAAAAGATCGTGTGTAATTAAAAACTACGATATAATATTACACTATAGAGAGACGCACGCGGCGGCCATTCAGCAAGCGACGATACAATAAATAATTTTCTAAAACGTTAGTACGACGCATTGCAGCTCGGCAGAGCAGCCCGTGTCACGAAAACTTCGCTATGACTAAAATGCAATACGCCATTGCATTTAATTTTACATACACATTCATAGATCGTCCCGCCGCGTCTGCCGAGCCGCAAGTCAACACATCTTCTCACTCCGCGTTCACGCTACACTATTTACATTCGCGAATCGCGTGGTGCCGCTATCATCGCGGCTCTTCCTTCTTGAGTAGGTCGAGAGGGGCGAGCGGAGCCATGGGCGGGGCGAGGGGCGCCAGCGGGGCCATATGCCCGCCCATGGGCGGGAGCGGCGCGCCCACGCCACTCCTGTGGTGCAGCAGCGGGCTCGACTTGAGCTGCTGGTGGTGGGCGTAGGCACTCAACATCTTTGCTCGATCTTCCTCTGCTCGGATGGCGGCTTCCACCAGTGGGGCGAAGCGCATGTGCTGCAGGGGGTCGAAAGCGGCTCTGTAGGGATCCCAGTGTGGCGGGGGGTAGGGAAGCGTCGGCGGTCGGGGAGGTTCCTTTCGCTCGTCCTTGGGTTCTTGGTGCGAGGGATGCGTGGAACGGTGGGGGGATCGAACTCGGGCTCTCTCAATGTCCCTATCGCGCTGTTCCCTAGCTTTACGTCGCTCGCGTTCCTCTCTATCCCGTCGTTCTCTTTCCTCCCTTTCACGTCTGGCTCTCTCCCTTTCCTCGTGTTCTCGGCGGACTTCAGCCGGCGTTGAAACAGGGGGGCGATGCGGCCGCCAAGCGTCGTGAACTAAGGGATGGGGGACAGCATGTAATGGTGCAGATAGCGCCAGCTCTCGGCCGTACGGCAGAGAATAGGGCGCACCAGGGAACCCGCCCCCGTACCGCGTGAATGGCGACACTCCTGAAACTCCCAGCTCACGCTCTGCTCCCAGCGGCGCACTACCGTATGCAGCACGAGATGGGTGACGTACTATACCTACGGATATAATAACCGTTTTATCACTAAGCCACATGTATATAAATACAAAGAACATGATAAATCGAACCTAGAAAATGGTACGATACCTAGAGGTGCGTGATGCATATAGGGTGGGGGCAGATCGTAGGGCGAGCGGTATGCGGGCGGCGGTGGGGCAGGAGCGGGGAAGGCCCGGAGTTTGTCCTTGTCCATGGCAGAAGGCGCCGCACCCGAACCAGTCTTCTCCTTCTGTTGGTGGTTGTAAATCTCCCAAGCGATACGTACGTGCATCGCATTCCATTTTCCAGTTTTCTGTAATATGAATAATAAACAATTAAGTATAGTAAAGAGAAAAAACGTTGAGCTGAACTAAACAATCTCTGTTTATAACAAGCTTGAGAAAATAATGTGCTATATGCTTTTGCTCTTAATGAAAACAGTGAAGTAGATATTAATTTTTATATAACATATAAATTTCATAATGTTTAAAAAGCATAAATAATGATCAAAATAATGGACACAGCATGTTCGTTAACAGCTGTGCGCTTTACAATAATAATATATTTAATCTGTATTGTTTATCTTTTCATTAGACATTTTAAAAGTGTTTATAAAAGTTGCTTAGATAAGAAAATTAATTATAAAAGCGTGTTATATGGGGTAAAACCTATGGGACAATGCTTTCATCTTGAAAGCACCGTCCATTGCTTTTACTCCATTAAGCCGTATTTAGCATACATAAGGGACAAAGGTGCCGTAAAAGTAAGTTTATAATTGAGTTCTGGACTTGTGATAGAATTTCACTTCTATTGTACCCATATTCTACTGGTTCTACTGGCTGATATTATGATATTACCTTAACAATACAAATCTGTTAAAAAAGATTTACCATAAGTCAAATCACTATTAGATCTTTTTTGCATAAAATGTATTGTGGATGTGTGGAGTTTGTGTTGTAATTAATATTTAACTTCTTAGTAGAATATGGAAACATGCTAGTGTAATGAATAGGTTGCATGCATAAAGTGCTGAAATAGACCTACCGCGACAGCGGGGCGTTGTGGCGGTTTAGAGGCGGACTCGCTTGATGACACTACGGGCTGTTAACATGACGCGGAGCCAAGGTTAATGTATGAAGTGCAAATAAGGAAAGCACTAAGCTGACCAATGATTTTATCTAGAGGGTTTACGAAAACGTGCCAACATAACTTTGCATACATTGGAGAATGTGCGGGAAGAGAACCAGCTATGCGAACTAATATAATTCTTATTGGCTATGCTTCATTTCATTTATTCACATAATTTTACTGTCAAGCTATTATAAGGTTCCAGTAGTCAACAGTGTCAATATAACAAAAAAGGTAAACTAGCAGAGCAACAACCTCAAATCCCACCACAGTTCTCTTTCCGAATAGACTCTAATCGGTGTTATTACTTTTTAATATCTCTCATAAGCTAACTGGAGCAACTCATGGCACTGGTTTTATGAACGAAATTATCTTGCAGATCCTGGGTTCGAAGAAATTAGTAAAAATTAAGTTTAATTTACAAAAAAAAAAACAGGAAGTGATTTTTATGAATAAATATTATTTAATTGACGCGCTTTCGTAACTTATAAGCCATAAATCATTTTATCATTTTTAAAATTACAGTAAATATTTATTTAAAGCTTTGGGTTTTCATACAAAATTATGTATGACTCTCTATACTATGTTAACCCAATTAGGAAGAATAATACTAATGTAGTTATGCCCATCCCAAAGAAAGTAATGGAATCTAAACTACTAGCAACTACATTAAAGTGGGGGAAATCTAATTTCTATGATGACTTATTCTATAACAGAAACCTTGTAAAATTTTATGTGTAAACAAAAGACATCAAATATGATTGACTCATTATTAGTAACTTTTTATTATCAACATCGGATCACATGTTAGGTCAAGTTCATGACCTTAAAAAGGTGAATGACATCAAGTTCGATAAAATTTATATTTTGTTTGAATATTCTAATTGAACTTGATCTTGCTCACAAATTGACAAAGGCTTCGTTACGAATCTTAATAAATTAGTATAAGAGTCCTACAACATTGATAAAAACTAATATTTAGTTTTTATAACAATGAAATTAAGGGCTTAACTATGTAAACACTCCTTTTCAAGTCAAGTGTAAGTACACACAGCCTATTTATTTATTTTCTTCGTACAATTAGATTGGATTATGCTTACCTTAGGTGCATATGTAGTAAGTGGGGCAGGCGGTACGTAAGGCGCTGTAGGGTGTAACAGACTTGAGGAGTATGGATATAGACTCAGCCCGGATCGGTATAGCGAAGACATCTTGCTAACATCCTTGAACTGAAAAAAATTAATTAAATAAAAAAAAAAACATCAAATTGTATAGTACATTAAAAAATTGGAATCAAAACAAGTTTATTATAATTATTTATTTAAGTTTAATTTATAAGATATATCATCACAATATTCTGCGTGTATTTACTTGTCAACAAATGATAATCATATTTTACTTGGATAGAAGTTATTATTAAAAACTGAAGCTGAAACGCTACGCTAACGCTACGTTACGCTGAAAAGCACGCGAAACGTCGGAAAAAAAATAGAATTTAAAATTATGTAAATAATTATAAGTTTTTAATAGCTTCAATCCGTTCAAAAAGTGTTTTTCTTAATGGATAGAACTTTCTCTAAGTTTATAAACGAAATATTCAATTTGTATAAGGCAAGCCATATTCGAGATTTGGCAATAATGTATATTATTTTTTAGAATACTTCTTTACTTGAAACATGTGTTCTACAGTTAGTTGTACGCAATGAAGTGTAAATATCTTAATAAAGTAGTTGTTTTTATTTTGACATTGGAAAATGTAATTTTACTCACCAGTGGCGCGTGTGGCACCATCAGCTGATGTGGATGGGGCGGCGCATGCGCCGGATGCTGGTGCACATGGGTATGTTGGTGCTGGTGATGATGAAGCTCCGTGCGCACGGCTCCAGCGGCAGCCAGGAACCGGTTGTCCAACTCTCTACGGAGGAGATCTGCGCCTGGACCTGCAAATATCAAGTGATATGTTAGTGCTGTTATACACATTTGTTTTTAACAACTAGATTTTCAGTTGTAAGTGATATAATATTGTTAGAATATGAATTTTTTGACCCTTTCATTTCTAATTTATACAATTTTTTTAAATCTATAAACCACTTTTAATTTTTTAGAAAACAAACGGCGAATATAATATAGGAATGGCCTAATTAATAATTAATGAACCAAATTACAAAGTGTTAAATTTAACATAGAAATTACAATAATTTTGCACCTTTCTCTATATTTCAATAACTACACTTCGCCGGAAATCCATAAATTAATTTCTTCATAAAAAAAAAACAAGAAAAGGATGGCTTGGATAATTGAATCTCAAGCAAAAGCAGCATAACTCTTTGTGTTTTAAAACATATCATATTTGTATATGTAAAACTTACTGGATTGGAAGAGCGATTCTGCCGAGAAGGGATTAGGGTTAGGCGCGAGTGGCGCTCCGAATAAAGGAGGCGCAGGCGCAAATGCAGCACTGCGCTCTGACGGGGCCGGCCTGCTGCAAATATTATTTTAATTACACTTCGTGCTTGAGATTTTTAATATGACAGAACAACTAAAATAGATTATTAAAACATTATATTTATCGAATTCAATTAGTAATATATTTTTGTTATTTATACTAAGTAAAATGTAAACCATATTGAATAATGAATGAATAAAAAATAGAGGATGTTGGGTCGTATACTCACGTTACCCCCCAATGGGCGGGCGGCTTGGCACTTGAGCTGATGCTGGGCACTGTGGGCACTGGGGCTAAAGAATGGGACAGGTGCGGGGCTGGGGTGGGGGCAGTGGGTGTAGGAGCTGCAAGTGTGGCGAGCCCACCAAGAGATGATAGTGGGGCTACTGATGGCTGTAAGCCTACCGACCCACTGTGCGTTGGCACAGGACCCTGAAATATATATAACTACTATTAACATATCAAATTAAAAAAAAAATCGCCTTAACAAAAGCTATAGAAATTGTACTAATATGTTATGTGATTGAACACATTCCTGCAATATATTAATATTTTTTGAACATATTCATGTTATACTTAACTTAGGCAAAATTGTATTGTCTATTCATACAACATTTTATCATAAAATAATGTGTAGAGGCAGTTAATAGCAGTAAAGCATAATTGATTTGTTATCTGCCAATTGCCCATCAAGAGAATAAATATATCTTCATTTTCAAGTCTAGAATTATTTTCGTGATAATTAGCATAAAGTCAGTTCTTTGTAAATTAAGCAAGAGCTCGGTTAAGTATGGTTGAAATAATGTCGACCTAAATCTAGATAACGAGTATGACAACTTACAGATAAAGGTGCGCCGAGTGGAGCTGGTAGCGGGGCGGATAACGTAGCGGCAAGCGGAGCGGGCATCGTCGGTACTAGCGAGGCAGCGGACACCGCCGCGCTCGCTGATGAAGCGGGCGTGCTCCGAGACAGACTGCTGATGTTACTGAAATATAAAATTGGACGATTTAAGGCTTGTATTATATTTAAAAGAAAAAGATTCGAACGTAAATTCAGCTACTTTAAGAATTGAAGGAATTGAACGACTGTTGTTAAGAAAACAAAATCTAATTTAGTTATTTTTAAACAAACGAACATAACATAAGTATTTGCACGACATACGGGCTCAATATATGTATTTTAGGTTCACACGACCAATGAAGTACAACGACAAGAAGTCTTGAATGTATCGTAATTGAAAATTGACTCATCAACTTGAAACAGTTAATTATAGTAGAGAGCATATCATTACAGTAGAGAAGTACCAACCTATGACTGCATTACGTAAATTAAGCAATTTTATTAGTGAATTTAATCTTAAGAATTCAGCAAAAACATCTTTATTATCTAGACATAATGTTTGTATGGGATTATTTCGTTACAGATTTCTAATCAATATTAGAGACAATCGTGAAAAAAGCTTTTCGATTTGTAAAAATTGTTTTTAAATAAATATTGAGTCACAAAGATATCTATGAATGCATTTTGTATAATTTACACTAACCTACGTTTTTACTCATATAATTACCTGATTGAAGGAAATGCGTTCGTTACATAATATAACACATCGGTAAATTAATGATAATTACCAATTAACGTTACATTGTTGTTGATACGTGAAACACGCAATTCAATTATTACGACACCAGATACAATTGCACAAATCGATTCACTAACATTAAGTACTCTGAAGTAAACGCTAATTATAGATTTGACAATTAGTTATAGCGATCGTCTAAACAAAATAAGGATTTAATTTTTCCCATGGTTTTTCAATAAAAAAACAAACTTGTAAATATAAAAAAAAAACAACAAGTAACTGCGAGATGTGGTTAACAAGTGACTTTCTATTGGTAGATTTTTCAAAATCGGTTTACATAAGATCCAGATATTACCTCTATAAACTCAAAAGCTTTACCTATTTATAATATTTATTACTAAATATAGACACTTTCCTAAAAGTTAACCTTGAGCCTAAAGTTTCAGAAGCTCGTTTTTTTATTTGCTTACGGAATTGTAACAAAAACAAATATTATTTTACCTGAAACTTTCTCTTTCTCTGCTAGGACTTTGAGTCCGTGGAGAGTAGGATAAAGGCGTGTGCACACCCGCACCACCGAGTGAGCCTGGCGTGTGTGGACGAACACCTTTAGGTGTTTTTGGTGCTACCAGTGGGGAGGCCGCTAGACTTGTCCTCTGAAATGGATAAATCATAGAATTTATCAAATGCAAAGTATTAACGACTACGCTTCGGTATGGCTTTCTACGGCTTCAGAATGGCTGGTGAAATTTTACTTAAGACGAGTATTATACGCTACGCTACTACTAAAAGTTATCTCTTACTTTGTCAATTTTCGCTCATAAAACATCTATTGTTTTTTTTATAAACACCTAAAAGAATACGAACCGTGTCATTGGTATTCCTGGGCGATGCAGCAGAAGGCGGAAGATATGGACTGTGTTGCAAGGTTGGCGCGTAGGGTGCGTACAATGTAGGGTACGCATTGGAGTACGCTGCAGGCGGCGGGTACCCGTTAGGCGCTAGGGATGAGCTCACCACCGCCACACTGTCAGATCGGGATATTTCAGGCGGTCTCGTGTCCACTACCGGCGGAGGCGCAGGGTGACCGCTGGTAGCGCTAGATGCGATTACAGCCGGCGCTGACGTCACGGGGGAAGTGTCCATGTGACTCGGTTGTGACGGAACAGCAGAGTGCGGCAGGCTGGGTTTCATACTCGGCGTCATACTTGCTATCGTACTGGTAGCCGTTGCCGTCGAGAATATTGCCTGCCCCACGTGGTTAGGCGTCGACCCTAGCGGGTGAGAGGACATCGGGATATGACTCGTGTGGCTCAAAATGGAATGGCTGTTAATTGGGTGACTTAAATGCGTAGGCGTTGGCGCGGCCGTCGACCCAGGCAAATGGCTTGGCGGTAAGTGGCTTGCGACGCTGAAGGGCGCAAGATGCGACGGCCTACCCGGGTATGGAACGGAATGTTTCTGTAAACTCGCTTGACTTGGGTAGCTAGAAATCGCATGGTGCATATTGGAACTTATACTCGAGTTTACATGACTAGAGCCAATAATTGGGGTGGGGTAGGGTCGGGAAAGCGCCGCGGGAGAGGATGGCCGCGGCGTAGGTGCTTGCGCTTGACTCGGAAGACAATTTGAGCCTGTAGTGGTCGGCATCGGCATCTGCGGGACGATATTCTGTGGCACATTAGGCCCGACACGGTTTGGATACGAGGTAGGAATGGAGGAGTGGGACTGAGAGGGTGGCGCGCTCCGGACTTCGTGTGCAGGAATAACTGTATGCGGCTGAGAGTGTGGGACGCGGTTAGGTAGACTAGGGTGTGCGGGTTGAGTGGCAGTGGGCGCGATTTGCGGTGGTCGCGGAGATGAGTGGTGAGCGTGCAGATCAAGAGGCGCATGAGCTTGTTCTGCAGAAGGCGGCTCGGTCCGCGTCTCATGGTTAGTAAGGCGGAAATCGGGAAGGGCAGCAGCGTGCGCTTGGTACGCCGTGTGTGAAGGGAAGAGGGGTGAAGGAGCGGGCGGAGCTGGTGGAGCGGGAGTGGGACTATCAGCAGCTGCGCGAGCACCAGGCTGCAGCTTGTTGTTACTCGCGGGCCGTTCAGGTGTGTCAGGGCCAGCTGCCCCGACTGGTCGCGCAGGTATTTGTGTTGCGGCCTGACCGTCTATGGCAGGTATGTGAGCGCCGTTAGGCCTGTGTGGTGTGTCAGCGCGGAATGGTGGCGGAGGTAGAGCAGGCGGAGGGAGGGCAGCCGGGGCTGGGCTCGGTGCGGGTTGAGGCAGCGGCGCGGGCGCCGGACTGGCACTTCCGCCGACTGGCGCCCGAGACAAAGCCAGGGCTCCTCCACTACCGCCCCTGGCGACGAGGTCATTTTTACCGCCACCCGCACCCCCTCCTGTCACCCGGAACAGAGAGCCTGCGTCTGATGCCTGAAACAAAATGTTTATCTTAAGAATATAAAATTTGTTTCTAAAAGTTGTCATGTAATGGACGTGTAAATAACTCACATCGTCCATTGATGCATCGTGATATCTCGGAGAGGCATTCCTGCTATTTTCTGGACTCGCCTATAACAATATAAAATATAAATTTAATAACGTTCAAGTTATTGTTCTTGTAATAAGGTGGCGTCATAAAACTGTAGTTGGCGTTGTTAGCCATTACAATTCAAAATAGGCTTCATAGCATGTTTTATGTTCTTATTGTTACTTTTATAGCTTATATCCGGTTCTAGTTCTAGATATTATGGCATCGATAAGAATGTTATGCATCAGGTGCTTGTAACATAGCTAAGTGATATAAAAATAACAACATGCCACATACGTATTCGCATTGAAAATAAAGATATGCAAAAATATAATAAATTTTTAACATGCTACAAAATTTTCAATGTTGTTTATTTCACCAAAAATATCTCATATCATTGCAAGGTATCGATTACGAAGTTGTTAACGAAAGAGATTTGGCATGATAGCAAAATATAAATACCGTAATAAGTAACGAAAATAAATGTATTTTTCATTTCAGGTAATAAACGAGACGATCGAGAAAAATGAACGTTTTAACGTCGATTGCCATTATAAAGGAAGATCTTAAAGATATTTATGAAGGCGAACCGAAGTCTTTAACTGGGAATGAAAGTAATTACTCTGCGGACATTTACGATCTCCGGGGAAAATGGCTCAATAAAACTATTTGGGTAACCGAGCTGTTTGAGCGGATAGATCACGATCGCAACAAGTTTCACATTGATTAAAACAATATTTATCGGGAATTAATATATACTATACTTGAGAAAGAAAATAAGCTATATTTACGTTTGGGGACTGCGTTGATGTTAAACTATATGGTAAAAAATGAAAATGCGTGATTGCTTTGAAGTAGCAACAGCAACATCTAATACATAAATTATCTAATATACAAACAACTTTCCACACTACGTTCAATGTACAAAAATCGGTTATCATCTGCAACGGAACTTACATTTACCGTTAAATATCCTGTAATCTCGTATTTTCCAATCGACAGATAATACATTTATCTGAATATAACGTACGTATTTGAATTAATCGATTACTTTTATTGAACATAGAACAAAAAGTATACAACGTTTTTTTTTTAATTTATTAACACGCCCAAATTTAAATGTTTAATAGTCGTATATATATATATATAGATGTATATTTAATTTTAAAACTCGTGTATAGTCTCAAACGTGTAGACTTTTAGCGTCAATTTAATGTTTGGTTTCATCCGGGGACCAACAATGGAATGATAAATCAGTCGCGTGCTACTGCTTCCCTTGCTTTAAGATATAAAGGTGCCGCTTATTGTTCTGCCTTTTGAAGTAACATCGGGTCGGTAATATCAAGAAAATCGTAATCATCTCACGTATTCAATTTTACGGGCGACAAAGGACTTTGATTGTCTATGCATAAGCTTTTATAGAGATGTATTTTTAATACAGTTACGCCACGTTTAACTTCTTAAGAGAATATAGAGTTTATTGTTTTACATATTTCTATCGCTATTATTACGCCAATAAATAATGTAATTTATATTTCGCTTCATAAACACATAAATTATACGTTCCATTACTAAAATAAATTAATATTCAGACTTACGATAAAAACTCAAACCACTTCAAAGCCACAGACCAATTATTTACGTTTTTATTTAACTGCTTTAAAAGTTCACGTGAATTATTTTATAGCAACCATTTTATTAAGAGCACGAGTGAAATATTTAACGTGTGCATGTGTGCTCTGTTATGTAGGCCACGGCTGCAGGCCGAGAAAATTGTGTCTCATTGATATTTGCTCTCAAATCTATCAAAGCTAACGAATTGTTAAACAAGAAAACAATAATATTAACGAACTTTTTTTTAAACCCACTAAAAATATCGGAAAATACATAAAACACCGACAGTATTTATAAATCTTGGCACCTTTATTAACTAATTTTTGAATTCTTCGAGTTGATTTATAAACGTGGTTATTAACAATGTATTATTCGTAGCGAGTTGAAACATTGGCCGCTTGTCAAAACGGCTTAACATTCAAATAGATAATCATAGAGATATTAGCGCGATGAGTGATGTCGTGTTGGGTATTAATAATAGTTCCTTGGAGCCCACACCGGCCAGAAACACGCACGTCTCTAAATAAACCAGCAATAAAAATAAACGACCCCATTAGTCAACCGTGTCAAAATAAACTTTGAAAGTCGACTCTAATATTGATCACGCTTTTAAATATTAATGTTGTTGCGATTATTTAAATGCGAACATATTTTTTTCTCGCTTATGATCTCAATACAGCACCGTAGGCAGTTCGTAATAAAACTCTTCAAAGAACAGGTATTTTAATTACGAATTCAGAACCGATATTAAAGTATAATCTCACGACTACAGCAAGGATGCTCCCCCGGGCCCAGCCATTGTTGTGAAGCAAGGCGCAGAGGGGGACGGAAAAAACGGCAAGATAGCTTTTTCGCCCCTCATTCGAAATTCTAATACAAACTTTTAATAGGGTAAAACTTAAACTCGACGGGAACAGTCTGGTAGCAAAGTTCAACGGTACTGATCATAGCCTTTGGCGAATATATAATGGGCCACGCTCGCCTTATTACCGGTTTATTCAATTCGATACAACTTGACATCTTTGACAGATGTCATTTTTGTCTAAGTATTTTTTATTACGGCGCTTCTGGGAAAGTATACATAACTTTAAAACGACAATATGCAAAATGTTTCTAGTGAAATCGTTATTTATAACACTCGAAACGTTAAGAATATAAACACTGTATAAGTAGACGGGTTTTTTTCAAAAGGCCGAACAAATAAACCTGTGTGAGCCGTGTGAAAAAAATACTAAGTGCCCGCCATGAATATTTAGCACGAGAATTGTTTGTTCGTGACCCGAATTTATGCTGCATACCAAATTTCCTACTATGTGACGGTCCGTGCATTGTAAACGAATGGGACGCAGACAATATGTAGAGGCGACAAATTATTGGACATGACCAGAACATTGACGATCCCGATATGGTAGGTAGATAAGCGTGACTTTAAAACACTCGATATTCAAAATCACGACCTTATCAGGTGAATAAGTGCTCTTGGAAATTAATTAAATAAAGAGATTAATCCAGTTTTCTACAATAAGGTATCAGATATATGAATAAAATATTGATAGTAATTACAGTCGGGCTCGCTTTATGTGCATCTGTCGAGTTAATGAATTATGCCGGGGGCAGTGTTCAGCTCCGCGGTAAACATAATATCAGCTCCGGTTTAATTTGTTTATCGGTCAACAATCAATCATGTTTATGTATTTTATCTATTTACTCTTGGTTAATTGAATGGCAGCAGTCAAATAGTCTTGTTAATAGTGTATTGACGCAAATGGTCTATAATAATAGGAAAAAATTCTTATCTCCATTACAGCTGACAATGGATCATTTATAATACAATTAGATAGAATTACTGGTTAATAAGGAGAATGTCGTAAATTTTTAATAATTGGTTTAATATGATAACTATTAACATCCAATAAACAATATTATATGTCAACTATGGCAAATTTAATTTGTCCGTTTAACAAATTAATATTGTAGCGTTCGAATGTTATTTATAATAATTAACGGGTAATTCCATTCATAGACGAGTAGGTAATGTATAGAATAATACAAATTATGTTATAGCTAAAAATAGTAAACCGTTATAAACATATATATAGAATGTTATTGAAACAAATTATTAATATAGAATGGGAAAAGCTTTATTTTTTAATTACAGTATATAAGTATAATATATAATGGCATATAAAATTGTGATTAACATAAATAAATATACATAATATGTTTAAATTATTATCTAAAAACACAAGACCTTGAATAATAAGATTTTTTCCTAGTCATTTCATGCGAGTAATTATAATGTGCGCAAATAAATTAAATATATATAAAAAAAATCCTTGACAAATCTAGTTTGTGCTTTTGCGTCATATTAAATTGCAGCTTAATTATAATATTGTTTTTATGGATAGATAATGTATTTTTAATATACAAACATTAATTACCTTAAAAGTCGTTGTTACAATAAGCCTTTATTTTGCAATATTTGTAAAGGTTTTATTGAAATGTTGTCGTTAAAAGATCACTTACTTTTACCTTGACTGTTCTGCTGCTTTAATTTTGTTTTTAATTATTATTATGAATTGTTGACGCTGAACGGTAGACGGAGAACCACCGTCACGTGAAATTTGAAGTATCTAAATTTTTATTTGTAGAATAACCAAAAGTTATTCAAGTTATGAACTTAAATTTGAATTAAGTTTTTAAAACTTGTCTAGTCTCTAAAAGGACAAAAGCCCACTATTCTTTGAGATTAGTATCTAATGGTCTATAAAATATGGTGAAAAAATAAAAATAGTCAATAAGATGTTTATATTAAGTAGCACTATGTTTATTTAATAAAGAATATTTAACACATCGTCACATGTTACACGCGAAGTTAGCTTCGTGATCCGCCGCAATTTACGAAATCGCAAAGTGTTTTGTTTGCGAAATTTTCTATTTTCGTCACGGTGTGTTAAGTGTTAGAATAAAGACAAACTTTGTTATACACCTTTGAGGGAAATAAAATCACTTAAAATTATGATTTAATTATGAATATATAAGTTTGAGCACTAGACATTTCTGATGTAACGGAATAAGATGGTATTATTTTAAAGATTGATTTATATATCAATGATAAAATATGCTCTTCAAATAAGACCTAAACCAATCTGATATTTGAATATCCTTTGGTTTAATACCTCATTTTCCGTTTCATGTTTCGCCGGGGATCTCTTTGGCGTATCTTTATCCGTTTTCCCAGCGGCACACTTATTACTTTTATCAATTTTACTATTTGTCACGAAGGTATCGTCACTCTTCTGTTTGCCGCCTTTTTTCTTGCTTTCTTTTTTACAACCTCCCTCAGCATTGCTCTTCGGCGAATCTTTGATCCTCACTATGGCAACTGTTTTAACTTTTGTGTTTTAATATTAAACACTAAATGAACGTTTAACACATACAATTTAACTTGAAAACAAATTAAAATGTCGTTCACTATTTCCCGAATTGTTTAAAGTTCACGTACCACAATAATATTCGGGTTATTTCACTCACTTAAATCCATTAAAAGCACTGCAATCCTCAGTCACTGAAATCCAGGGAATGCGTGGGAGTACGCGGATACGTGATTAAAAATAACAATAGATCGCGAATCGCGAGTTGTGTATCGGCGTGCGACAGGTCGGCCGTGCGGCCGGTTCGCGAGTGGCGCGCTGGCCGCATTCGGCTGAACGGGTCGTCGACGTCTAGCCCGCCCCGCCCCGCGCACGCGCCGCCCGCCCAAATGCTGTCAACGCATCACCCAAACCGCCCTATGTATGCAGCCTCTTTTACTCGTCGCTCGTTTTATTTATATTTACGTCAGTTTACAATTGTTTTAATATTTTACTATCATCTGTAGTTTTGCGAATTTTAAATAAATTTTATTTTCCTTATATAAGATGCATATTTACATTACAAATTTTGAGACATTTTAAATCTCTGGTTGAACTTACAAACACATTACATTGCGCTTTGCTCGATTCCCTAGTAGCAAAAGCAACAATACAATATCTTTAACCGGTTCTTAAATATTAGTAACTCGAAACAAAAGTAATATTTTGTCAAATAAATTCTTGTTATATGCTGTACATAATATTATTAAAACGTTCCGAGCTCCAGGACCGCAATGCCAATACAATAGCTAGTTACTGTATACGAAACAACATTACAAGCGAAACCGTATAGAAATCTAATAAGCGTGCAAGATGTACAATCGATATCAAATAATGTGCTCCGCTTCGCTCTTATACCGGAACACAAAGGTTCAAATTTGTTTACAGGTATTTGATTTACAAAGCCCACTGTACGTGTTCCATTTCAGCATAAAAATCTTGAATGCGTAGAGATTGCAATAAAATCGGCATAGAATATTCATATCGAAGTCGATGTTATTAAGACCGCTGAGAAATGTTAATTTGGTAATTTATTTGAGATGAAAGGAGCAAAAGAGCTTTAGGGGAGAGTGTGAAATAAAAGGTATGCTCGAAGCTTAGAAAAGAACAAGCGCTGGAATTAATTTGATGGAGTATTAGAACTGTCGTCGGGCGATTTGTTAGTTTTACCCCATGTTTTATTAGTGATTATTTTTATCATTGCAGCGCCTTTATTAAAATTCGATTATTGATTTAAGGATAAAAACATGAAAGTTCCTTAAGCTCAAATAACATAAATGTCAGAAAAACATTACGCTACACACGCTAAGAATCAAACTGGAATGAAATACGGCTCTTTGAGTCAAGCACTTACGTGGAATCAATTCTGTGCCTATAAAACAAAGCCGTTTCCTTGTAAAACAATAGAAACATACGATATTTTAATACAAATAATCAAACATAACAGAATTCAAATCGAAATAGCATTAATTTCAATTTAACATTTGAGTAAACAGATAACAAATTAATTGTTGAATGCTACCGTGTAACCGCATTATGCATGCTTCAATTAACAGTGAAAATATTAATCGTACATAATATTTGACATGAGTACAAATCTATGCTAATAATTTTTATTTCGCTGTCACTAACAGTTAATAAATTTTTGTAAATCTTAGTTTAAATAGCTTTGGGATATCATTCAGGGAACCACATTGTCTTGCATGTTGATGACTTCTCTACCTGAAGCTTTAATGCGAAACCGTGTTTTATTATGATTTTAGGTGGTACCTTGGTTATCAATTAAACGCCCAACCCAAACGCTTGCTTCTTACTAGGCAGTAGTTTATATTAAAGCGACAAGTTTATATTTCAGTAATAATTAAGAAGTAGGAAGTTATCGTGATTTCCTTAATTGTAAAAGTTTTACGTTAATTAATTACGACATCAATCTTTTTGACACATTTTTGTGACCATATTTCCGTCTCACATTTTAATATGTTTGGTATATTTATACACTACATTTATAATCAATTAACAGTTTCCGCGTTTAACATAATTGAATAAACATAACCTTGTAACTTAATGGCATTATAAATGATATATAGCATAGTTTTGTAACGTAGAATTTCACTTGAATATCAAACAGTAAAACATGTAAATTGAATATCTTTAGATACGATCTGATAATAAAATTAATATTCAACGTGTATTTTAATAGCAATTAGCTTTAACTGGACATGATAATTGCTTCCGGCATTGATTGCGTAGATTAAGAGCGGTTCACTTGCAGCCCGTTAATGACGTAAAAACCGCTACTTATCAAGTTTGTGGTGACCGATCTATAAATTACTTTACAAACAATTTTGCGCTATCTGATTGGCCTCGATAGTCGAAATAAAACAGGAATTCGTTGCCGTGGCGATGGATTGACAAAAGTGATTAATACCGGTTCGCTACGAAGCCCTCGGGGTTCGTAATGAAGGGCCGGCCCCGATTTGTGATAAGAATCTAAGCTTTTTCAGCAACCTATAAATTTCCGGTCCCGTATTAATTGACTCGAGTAATTTCAACACTCAATTTACGCCCCTATTTTGTTTACCTGTTATGAAATTGTAGACAAAAGTTGGTTTATATTTCGCAAGCCCGCGCGTAATCCTATTATGGTTTTTCATAACATTCATACGAGATATTTTCGTACGGTAAATGGCGAACAACGACAAACAGGGGTGAGATCCGAATTGGAGGGAATTGGAAATCAAATAACGACAGCGGGATTTATTTCGAACCTCATTCAATTTGCGGTGAACGTATTGTTGAATTGTTTTTTATGTCGACTGTATTTTAAGAGCGTTTGGTTTAACATATTTCCAATTCAATTAATAGTGGAATTAGCTGTACTATTGTCGTATTTTCGGGTTTGATATATTTTATGATTTTGGTAGTGTTTTAAAGTGAAAGCGCGATTTTTTGAAAGCACAATACAAAAGTCACACGTGCACATATTGTGAAATGATATACTAAGCATATTAATACCCTAGTGACTTGTGCTCACGAACTCTGAATGATAACATGAACATCACAAGCGTCTAACGAAACGTTTTTAATACTAAATAATACCTACACTCTTTTTAATCGGAAACCCCACAAGCCGAAATTAAAACAGCTATTTTCTCTTAAAATGCATTGTAAAAATGTGACTCGCCAAAACTAAACAACAATGGAAATGAAAGCAAAAATAGCAGTGGTTTTTAAATTCAAAAACCTTTGTGACGAGCTCGGGGCTCGTGCTAAGCGTCAGTAGTGCACTAAGAAGTTGCAATCAGGATTTGTGACAAAGAAACCAGAGACCGACGGAAATATGCAAGAGCGTCAACGGCACAAAGGGATTCGCCACTCGCCGGGTTTTTGTCAACTTACAATAATCTCATCGCGATCTAGTAACTTGTTATTCGTGATGAAAAAAGCTGTTGACATCAAACCGACAAATGGTTCATTTAGATGAGATCTTGTAAAGATTATATAATTGGCATATTTAATACATAGGTAAATCTAAAGCTACGAAATTAATATTAACTTTACTTCGATTTATTAAAACCGTCAAACGTTATAAACTGATGATAGAATTTAGTGTCAACAGGGGTGCGGAAGTAGGGAGGGGAAATGCAGTCGACGTTGCAGTGTGAGGTGACATAAAAATTTCAACGACTGCGTTGAGTGTTCACAGACATTATCTAACAGTTTGCGAGAATACAGACTCATTTCATATCTTTTGAATGCAAACTTTCCGTATAAATAATGGTCTCTCAACAGTTTTCAGCGTTTATGAGATTTCCATTTCTCACAACATAGAATCTTTCTAATGTCATTTGCCGTTCCATTTACCACACAGGAGGCAAAACGGGAAAAAATAAAGTGCAGCGGTGGCAGGGCAAATGCGAAACTGACGAGGGTCGGAGAATTTCGTTATAGATGTGAATAAATAATAAGTTAGCTCGGCTCCCGCAGAGTCGTACGGCCTTTGTTCCCGGCTATTTTATACGATGGGATTACGCCAGACGCAAGCTCAATTTACTCCACTAATCGACCACCGGATGGACGGTATAAATTACCAAATCGAGTAATATGTAAACAGTACTCGCAATCTTTTCTCTGCAAATGCATTTTACTTGTTCCATTCTCTTAACTGCACGAGCGAAACTCCAAACGAATAAAAAAGCATGGCAACAATCGTTACGTAATTTTCATGCAGGAACAAAGTCGTCTGAAAATGTTCTACATTTTTGATGCTCGTTTCGAATATGTTTCATTGTTGAAGTTGTTTCTTTTCAAACGTTATACGCCGCTGGATTCTTTTACAATATTTTTATGAAAAATACATGTTAAGTTAATAACGAGAATTTGTGATTCTACACATACAAATTATTTTTAACAGTCTGATATCAATTTAAAAGGGCCATTCAGTAATATTAAATTATATTGTAACAAGTTCAATGTAAAACTACAGGATTGTCTCAATAAATACTAACGTAAAATATTTCAGTAAGAATCCTTTAAAAGTGAACAATTAAATCACTCAAAAGAAACCAGACTCAATTAATTCCATCCCAGCGAAAGGATAACTTTATCGCTGAATTTATTATAGAGTTCAGTTTCCAGATGTAAAATACGTTTTGCAAGATTAACCATTGAAATAAAATGCAGTAATAAATTTTCATTGTATCAATGCTCCGGGTATTAAAGGAGAAAAAAGCGAAACAAGCACGCGACTGGTCCAGATGGATGATTTCGATCTTTGGAATGTTTTCGCCGACTGCCAACTGGCTTGTTTGAACATTTGACAGCATCGATCAACCTACGCCAGCGATATGCGATCTCACATATCCTCTAAATCACTGGGTCATTTCGTTTATTTCTTTTATTGTCGATCAAAGAGAGTTCAATTATTTTTGGTATTGAACATCGACATTCAACGATAAAAGTTCGTAAACTACGTGTTTTTAGTTTGCTTTGTACATTTTTTACAACATTTTTAGTCGAGTTAATTTGTAATGTCAGCCATATCAGTGTCGTAGCACGTCAAACAAACACGGGGCTGGCGCTGGCGTAGCTATTTCGTTAACAAAGCGCTGTTCTATAAGAGGATTTGGTCAAAGAGAAAGAGAATTTTGACGCGCTTTGTACGCCAAATTGAATTGAATGTCATGTAGAGCGAGCGCATTCCGTATGCTCAAAGGCAGTGTAATTGCGATCTGGCGGCTTCATTTAAAATGAATTCGTACAAATCTCGGCTAAGTACAGTGCTGAGAGTCGTAGAATAGAGTGTAGGGCGATGTGATGTTTTGTAAGCAGTATTCGCGTTGCAAATCACGGAACCATCCATTCGTGTCGCAGCGAGACTTGGTTCCTTGCCAGACGCTTTGTTTTATCATCCTTCCTAACCGTTTGGCATCTAAACAATGTTTTCATTTAAACGCAATTGATATTTCAATTTATGTCCGCCTATTGCAGCTATTTATACATTATCAAGAGGAAATAAATCGTGGACGTTATGTTTTCACTCGCAACTATTGTGATTGTGCGATAGATTTATTACGTTATAAACCAAATAGTAAAGATAACAAGAATTCCTCAAAGAAGTATTGTGATTACATTTTCGTATAAAGCGGCTAACGTTACAAATAAAAATAACACAGAAAACAATAAGCTTTGATTTTGCAAATAAAATTATAACGTATTAAGAGGACAACAAACCAAAACAGATAAAGACAGTACGTAATAAAAACAGTTAAATTTTAAGGGTATTTTGTCGAGGTTATATCCATAAACTGAGCAGAGCGAGGGTAGACCTCCCTTCCCCCACCGCCTCCTTCTACCCTTACGGTACCAAGTAATGAATAAACTCACTAAACACAATTTCACGATGAGAGTAATCGGCCCACTCTTTAACACTTTGTGCGACTGTGATTTTCGATGTACTAACATTTAGTAGTGCTATTTCATGTTTACTCAATTTAAAACTTCATTTATATAAAAACCACACAACTATTAAGTCGTTAAGAGCTGAGTGTGGCTACGATAATAACACCGTAACAATTTTGCCATTAATTCCTACAGTAGTTAAGTTGTTCATAAAACGAGAAGAACAAATGCGCATGAGGGGCGCTAAGTGTAATTAAAGCGAGGTACTCTGGGACCTACCCTTTCGTATAAAGTAATTCTTGCTCACATAAAACTCAAGACGTAATAGCTTTGGCGACCATTGTAGGGTATTGCTGTATCCAATTTACTCGCTGACCGGTCTTCTGTTATCTTAAGTGGAGTGGACATAAACCACTTCACACCAAAGAGTCGTTTAGAGATCCATTGTCATACGTCAACCCTTTTTACGACGGTGAAAATCTGAACTACATAAAGCAACAAGAGAACGACAATAGTCCTAAGTCACTATCACTTGATATTGTAAAATGCACGTCAAATCAACATTGCTTGCATTACAGTTTTCGGACTTGTTCCATTGAAATGTCGGGTAAAGTTCTGTAACTTCTAGCTTGGTTTTGTTTTCCCGTATAATGTAAAATGTTGTTACCAAGTACTACGCTCTTTTTTGCTATATTTAAAATAAAAGTAGCTTAATGAATAGATATCATACATTTACATTTTTAATGAAATAATTATGATTTAGCTCAGCTTAAGTCAACCTTCAAAAGTTTCCAAGGGATAAAACTTATTGTGAAGTTTAAAAAACTTTTAAAACTTTTGCAGTTGTTGAAATATTTGGCTCCACAAGAACAACACATCTGTTAGAAGTTCATGAAAAGTGCAACACAATCTGCTCTTTTCAGCTCTGTTTTAAAAATACATTAACTTCGGTGACACGAACTGAATATAAAGAGGGAAAACTAAGCGAAACGACGGAGAGCAATGAGGCGATGCATAAAGTCGCTCCGAGACAAAGTATAAAACAACAAAGTGGTCGACGCATCTAGCTCGGCATAAAGAGGGGAATAATCCTGCAACGTACGTTCTAGCGCCGACAACGAGTGTTTTAGCGTCCATATAAAATAATGATCTGTCTTCCCGAGCATTATTCACTTACAATTTACGACACAAGAAAGAGTAAATCTATTTCAGAGTTTATAAGATGCCACCTTGTTGATTTATTTTATTATTTACTAGCTTACGTCTGCGTTGCATTACATTTAAAACAAGGGTTATTTTTTCTTCTAAGTAACTCAATGGAAGGCAAAGTTCATGAAAATTGATTCCCTATAGAGATTATATACACTACTATATGTGTGAAATTACGATGATTTGATGAATGACCGCAGCTTATGACAGCATACGTACATAATAAATCGTAATTGACACTGTAATGCCCTCGTTACGGCCCTTTGCAAAGACAGCCTACCCCTGACAAAATTAATTATTGTGCCAATGAGCGGAACGAAATATCGTTCGCGGACAGGTGAAAACAATAACCCTACAATATAAACTGTCAAATGTGACTACTGGTAGCAGATTAATTTAAACGATTTGTGTTCACGGGCGTGAACCGTCACGATGGTGAAGGTGATAAGTGCGTGGTCGCGATAACATCGGAAATAATTTAACCAACTCAAAACACTAAACTCGGTACGAAATAAACGCAGAGATTTCTTTTAAACTTTCGCCCGAACGCTGATCGGTATCTCGTAAAAAGCGTATCGCCATAACAGACGTTTAGTGGAAGTGGAAGCCGATTTAGTAGTGTCAGGGCGAAGTGGTAATAAGATAAACACGAAACGGGACAAAAACAGTCTTAATGAGCTTGCGAGAATGTACAGAAGATACGTTGATTCCAAACAGCCGCCGGGCGTGGACCGGTTTTGCATGCTCCAATATTAAGGCTCATTTTAATGTCTCTACGTATTCAATGCTAATTGAATTAGAACAGCAAACACTATTCTCGTTAGTACCGCTTACTTAATTAGTGTTCGCCTTATAAGTGCATAACACAATTCTTAACGTATGTCAATTAAATTATTACGGCACGCTGTTGGTTTTTCTCATTGGCTTATTAATAATTTTTAAAGGCCGTCGACAAAAAAATGTCACGGACGTACGGTCTGTAAATATCAACGTCAGATGTAGCCACCGAGAGAGCATTAAGTTAAAACGATCCCAATTAGTTAAGTCTATTAACACGGCGTTGACATCACTCATGAATGCATAATGCGACTATTGTAATGTTTATTTATAATTATGATAATAGAAATCTCGATAAATATTTAAGTAAGATATTGCGGAGTAAGTCGACTTGTTGATGGATATGTGTTATCAGTGCTCTCAACTATCTGAAGGCGTAATGTAAGTAACCTTAGTGCTGGGAACGAGCAATTAATCCAGAAACCGCACGCTCAAGCGACTCCGTCTCGGCTATGATACGATTAATCTCAATGGGTGGGGGAAGCGGTTGTTCGTGTACTTAAACACCTGTCATCCCCCTCATCTCCAGGGATCGCCTAACTTAGATTACTTTATAATAATTCCTCCAAATTTCACTCCAGACGGAATATATAAATTGGCTTTTGTCATACTTGCCGCATTATTAATGGATTACAACATTTCAAGCTGCGGAGTGATATAGTCAACCGCTTTATTACAGTGTCGTCGCGAGCTTAATTTCGTCATTGCTGTTCACCACTAACGATCTTCAATAATTCTACCAAATAAATGAGTGCTGAAACTTTAAATGTTATCTTTGAATTAATAACTGACGTCCCCTTTAGAATATTTCGAAAGCACGATTCCCAACATTGTTTAGTAATGTTAACAAGGTATGGAAAGCTATTTAATACAGGCTGTACTCGCTGTATGGTATATTTACATACAATGTTAAACAAGTTTTATTTCTACTTGTTATCGTTACTTATCAGGCTGTTCTTAAGTGGGATTTCAGAGTAGGATTATAATGATGATCATGTAATTTTTTAAATCTAAATTGTAAAATAAATTTTGTATACTACTATTGTTAGCATAGTTAAAACTCCGTGTTATTTACTGTATCACAACTTGTTTTTTTATTGATTCGATCTAATTTTGTCAAGAAAGAGGCAATATTTGATCAAATATATACCACGTATAGTCGGATGGTAAATAAAAAGTAGGCGCAATTTACGTCAATATATGATGTTAGTATATTTTTTTTACAAGGCATACGATTGTTTTTATTTAAAATACTAGTATAACACACTATGCTACAATAATATTAGATAAATTAAAGCAAAAGCGCTGTAATAATTTCTACTGCAACACGTTTCCAGAGATGTAAATAAATGAGAAATGCAGCATAGAAAACAAACGAGCAAACGTCCACCCGGAACGTGGGCTTTTAAATTCCAGCGTCGAGCCGTAAATAAACGTCATGGCACAGATGCACTAATGCCTATGCGTTATACGGACCGTAGATTGCAACAGTGAATGAGGCTAAAGGCGTTTCGAACTCAAAGCACGTTGAAGTCCGTTTATCAGAGAGCTCACACCGCAGCCGAGCGCAGTGACAAACGGAATCGCAGAGTGCATCCCGAGTGAGCTGCTGATCTGTCGAGAGATATCTCGACCTCGACTCGAGTGCTACGGATAATTACGGCCCTTTGACGACGAAACTTTGTCCACGGCCTCGGACTTATCTATGCAAATATTTTGAGTTACGCGAAAAAAATCGATTTTTAAAATATAACTATTATGATTGGTTATCAGGTTATAAAACACTGTCAGATTTAGTTCCTTATCGGTAATGCAAGTTCCTTGGCGTTTAAGAGATAGATAACAGTGAATAGTGTTTATCCAGTGACACGCATGTAGTTTTTATATCTATCATATTTACTGATACGCAACAACGACAAACGTAAGATAAACACTACGGTTATGATGTTTAATAATGTAGTTATTACAGTATACAGCATTTATATATACGTAATTACAATCTCAGCTAAAGTAATGATAATGGCTATCTTGACACGAAAGATATTAAAATTACAATTTGCTTTAGTTAAAGCGGGGTCTTATTCAAGTCGAGCCGGTTAGCGCGACAGCATAATACGAATCTGAGAAGTTTTCAAGCGAGCAAGCTTGCGGGAGTCGAAGGGCGGTGTAGCGGGATTGGGGAGGCTTGTTATTACACCCTCTCACCTACGCAAGGGGTTTCAGCTCCGTACTGTCGCACAAGATTAAGACGCTCCTCGCTTTACCGTTAACGCTCTGCCTTCCGTTCTACTCGTTTTGAATAGCGTCAAGAGCTCTCCTCTTTCTCTCCGCTTACTTTAATAAAACACGATCGGTTGTATATTCTTTAGTCGACTGCAAACTGCACTCTCTAATGTTTACAATAACTTCAAGTTCATAAGTCTACTTTTATATAACATTCATAACATGAATAAATGTACACAAGAAACGATACGACCTTTACGATCACGTCACGAAAAACCAAAGAATAAAGAAAATCATCTATATCGTACAAGAAGGGCCATAAAATATAAGCTGCTATCAAAAACCATTTATATTAGGCAGTTATGTTTCGCCACTTCGGTTATAAATAAAAGTGCTGAAGGAAATCCAGATAAGACGGGAACGAAATAAGTTAAACCGAATGGGAGAAGGCATTATCATTGGCAAGCTCGGAACAAAGAGAATGTGGATAGCGAGCGTACGAGAGTACTTTATAGGCGCGTAAATATGTTTTATATCTTCTACTGTCTGTTATAGACTGGCGCGCCGCCGATCCATTCTGAGGGCGCTCCACCTCCCGCCACCCTCGCCAGTCGAGCGGAGGGCTGCTTCGCTCTCGGAAATGCCGAGCTTTAATAAAACATATATTTTTCCGAGCGAGGAAAATACTGGGGAAACTCGCAATTTGTTCTTTCACTTTATGCTCGTTTACAAGACAAAAGTGGAACATTCCAGAAACATTATGTTAATCACGCAGTTACGTACATAGTTTATTGTAATTTGTAAAATTTATTTGAAGAACGTTTCATACGTTATGAAAGGGAAATAAGGCGCGGGGGATGGAAGATTGCGTGTAATGGGAGTGAGAAGTCGTAAAACGTTCGTATAGGGTGTTTATGCCGTTGATCATTAGGATTGTACAATGTAGTGGTAGTTGACGGTGCCGCGATGACCCTTATCTTGAATGCGCCAGTGTTGGCGCGGGTGTGGCCGATTTATTACGGTTCATGTCGGCACGCCGCTACTGAATTTAATCCTCCAACTTGGACACTAATTGTATTGCGTCTCAACTCTCAAACCACTGTTCTTGGATTTATGTGCGGTTTCAACGCATCCCATAACAAATAAAATAATATATTGCATATCGAATTAATAATCAGCCGTGGAGATTAAATTCTTGTTGCTGAATACAAAGAGTCTTAAGTGGTCGGTTGAAAGAGAGCCGAGGAAAATTTGTTACGAGTTACAGTAAAACCGCGAACTCCCACCGCACCCAGACTCCATAAAATATTACAGTAAATGAAAGAAGCTCTTTCAATTAACTGAGGCAGGTTTGCGTAAGGTAAATCCTGGCAAGAGGCGGCCGACAGTGCCGCGTCGGGAAATATTTCTTTTGGAGCGATTTAACTTTAAAACGTTAAGTTCTATTAGATGTGGAATTTCAAAGTAATTAGTGTACGTGAGAGCGGAAAACGTTTATATTTATATGCTCAAACAAATTGTATTTAAATGGTAACCTGTAAAATACTATTTGCTAGGGAAATTCTTTTAAGTTTCTCTGAGGAAGTTTGTGTTACTTATTAATGATGTCTACAAGGATAATGAAGGATTACACGGATTACCATATTTTACGAGACAATTCACTGCAATATTTTATAGATTTAATGTTTGTTTGACAAAACAACAAAACATTTAATAATTAATTTAGAATCGAAAGTTACGTTAAAGAATACTAAAGGGCGATTGTATATACACTTAGGATATAAATAATGTAATAATGAAGTTTTATTTAAACGAATATTATTCGCATAAACACAGAATATATACCTTTGCTTAATTATAATATAATCATAAAAATATTTAATTACTATCATTTTCTTACAAAGATCATGTTTTGATTAATGAAGGTAATATATTCTTTAAGTCGTGAGTCTTATCATAAACAGACTTAATCTGCAATGCAATATCCTCTCAATAATATAGTACACGTAATTTGATAGCTTTTTGTTCGATCGATTGTCTCGTTGCTATGAGCTTGTCAAGTATTCATGTTCTTATTAATGTGTCTGGAATCCCCCTAAGCGGTGAGCAGATTGCGTTCACCTCGCTCTAATCGACTAGAAGTGATACCTATGATGAATGATGATGAGATTTACACGTATTGCTGACCGTTCTAGAATATGTTCAATTCAGATAATAATTTTTATAGCAGGTAATAACCTGATGTTCCATACAACAAAAAATTGAATTAGGTCGTAATCTTTAATAACAGATATGATTATACGGAAAAAGTCAATCTCAGCAACGAAAATTTTGTTCGATTACTAACTAACTGATTCAAGGAAGCATAGAGCAAATTAAGACCTTGTTAAAGTTCCGAAATTCTTAAAGTAACAGTTAACTATAAAACAATAACTCTTAGTACAGCTATAATTAGCAACGTCGTTGTGAAAATGAATGATACCCAATATTATGTTGCCTTAGCAAGGTATTTATACTTAAACTCGCAAATGTTTAGGACAAAATTTCTATAAAATTACATCCCTGCTAAGCTTCATACAATCCACTTTGGAATAAATTAATTAATCGTATCCGCATTATAAAATTAACGTGGTAGAAACATTTAGAGACTTAAACGATAATATGCCAAGATGTCTGTGGGCTGCTGGTTCATAAGCAATTATTCACAACCAAGTGCCTACGGGCTGCGGTCGACCCTCATTGCCGGTTGCCAGGGTCACCTTAGAGAATAGAGATTACACGAGTTAAACTAACTATTAAACTGCACAGGCATGTACATGACACCTAACTTTAGTAGCTGTTCTAAATTCATTTGGGAGTATGATATACTAAAAGTATTTAATCCTATCCTATTTAAGCAATAATATTTTCGAAATAAAGTTGTTTTTATTACTAAACGGTTTCCAAGTTACGTATTACGTATAGTAATTTATTCCTCATAATTACGCATAAATTAATAAAAATATAGACTTGAGCAAAAACGTAGATAGGAATTAATTAGATAAATAGCTTATATATACAGATTGTAATGTATGTACGATTCAATATAGCGGGGAAAGTCAAATAAATTAACGCAAAGCACATCTGACGTTAGCGAGAGCTACGTAATTACCCAAATGCGGATTTGCATAAGAGTAGAGGAATAATTGAACCCCAGTGTAAATAGCCAGAGTTAAATCGGATCTAGTTTTCCCGCTAAGTGCGGCGAACATTCTAAACAAGGCTTGAAAGGTGTTCAGCATGAAGTTTTAACTGGATTTGCTTTGTGGGATATTTCGCTGGCGTAAGGCCGCGCAATGTTTGGATAAGTGTATTTATGTTTCCACATTATAGTGACATAATGTGTTTGATGTCATTTTAATACAAGTATAACACAATACCTTCGTTTATTACTTTTTGTTACACTCCCCACTAGTCAAGCGACTTATTATTATAGTTTATTGATTACGGCTATATTGCTATATACTACATTTTAACATTACAATGTAGCACTAAACGGAAGTTTCTTTACTTTGAGAACATATTTTTGTTGAGGGTAGAGGAAAAAAATACACGGTGATTGCCGTGTATTGCACGTTCTTAGTTATAAATTGTTTTCTTGTTATATCAAACTTTGATTTGTATTGTGGTAGATTACTGAGTTGTTGGTGCCTTAAAATAAATATCCTGTACTCATTTTGTTTTATTTTATAATAATAACCCATAATAACATTAGGTCTAATAATCCTAAGAGAAATACCAATATGTTATGTTGGCTTATTTCTTTATGTATGTCAGGGGTTTTGTGTGTGGTATCACGTTCCCATACTGACTTTAATACAAGAAAGCTCGGATAAAACGCTCGTTAATAACAACACGAATGACAGTTCGCTTTCACTTTCACTTGTTACATCCTTGTTTGTTGAAATGTTTTGCGACCTTTCATCCACATTGGTTTCGCATTGCGCTGCTGCTAATAGTCTGCTTCTATTAGTTAACAATTACGACACATATTTATTTAGCTAAATCTTTTTATAAGTATATATAAGTTATATGAAAGTCAGTATTGATTTCAATTCCTAGCCTAATCATTTGCTCTAAAGGGGTCTAAAGAGAAATAATTCAAATTAGTTAAAAAGAAACATAATATATACGACGACAACCCATCCTATGGCTTAAATGAGCAGTGATAAATATTACTTTAATTTTAAGTATTCCTCTGAACTAGAGGCTGGACAATACACGTCTATAACAATGAAATAATAGAATAGCTGATCTTATAAAAAACCCACAACTCAATTAAAAAGCTCGAATCGAACGTTAATTTTGCAGCGAAGCTCAAGAGAATCGTCCGATAGCGTCAAATCCTGTCGGGATAATTAAATTAATCGACGGCACAACACTGATT
This sequence comes from Pieris brassicae, assembly GCF_905147105.1. Taxonomy (NCBI): domain Eukaryota; kingdom Metazoa; phylum Arthropoda; class Insecta; order Lepidoptera; family Pieridae; genus Pieris; species Pieris brassicae. Next base: position 7,441,588 of record NC_059669.1, read on the forward strand.
CTCTTCAGATATCCATTTACCGGCATTACTGTGCCACTCAACTTCAAAACTCGATTAAGTTTAATATTAATATTGGGAGCGAAACGCCCTGTAGTTATTGCTTTCAATAACGTACGTAATTACGGCAAATTGAATTAATGAGATTGTAATGCAAACGTACGAGTTCCGTTTTAAACGAGCGAAAATTAGAATAAATTACAAGTAGCATTAAGAAAAATACGATGATCGCTCATAACCTATAAAATTGTTCACAACTGTATCGTTAATATGGATTGAAAGTCTCAAAGAACTTTAAGACATGCTGTTATTAGTCTCAGTTGGAGTGTTTGTATTTCACACTCGTGTTCATTTATCAAACGATCGAGAAGTCATTTATTTGCTCGAAGCGATATCGAGTGGTATTATTTTAAAGTTTTAAAACTTCAAGTTTATTTTGCTCAATTGGGTGGTGTTTGGGGGCAGCGAAGCGGCCAGACGTAATTAGATTAAGAGGTACGTGGTCGGGACCGGATTGCAAGCGCCTGCGAACAATGCTATCACTCTAAAGCTCTTGGATTTCAATGGCCGTCGATTTTGTTTGTGGTTATTCCCATTTGTACGTGCTTAAGCCGCCTCTGTTTATACAACAGCAAACGTATTGAAATTATTGCCACGAGTTTTCGGACAAAAATATTCATTACGTTGTGTTTATAAAATCGCTCCATGCCGATTTAACAATAAATATAACATCAATGTTAATTTAAATAAAACCAATTCATTCCTCCATTCGCCGGCGGAAATAATTCTCTGTTAATTTTGTGATAATTCGAGCGAAGCTTATTAAAATTTCAACGGTTTAACCTTTCAACAATTCGATTGTAATGAAAGCGAGTCTTGGCTGGACGCGAAACGTGATTTTATTACACCGGTTCAGTTCAACGCTAAAGTGTAATATAATGTACTTAATTAGGGGCACTTCGCGTCAGCTCAGATCTTGTAATTACGAAACAGAGCAGCGGCGCGTAATCAGCACCCTTTGCTACGTCGGCACGCGCTAAAGCTTTCCATGTTCAACTCTAGCCGCTTTTGAATCACATTTCACAACCTGTTGACGAGTTAGTTAAGCCCCTACAGCGTGTACAGAGCCGTACAAAGCGAAACTCCCTATTAACCCTCAACTGCACGTTCGTTTGACAACTCTGACCTGCCAACTAATTTCTGTCGGGGGTACGCTCTTCAAATAGTTTAAAAAAGGTACGTGACAAAAATCTTATTAGTAAAATGGTCTAAACAATTTGTAAACAGGTGCTCGGCTCTCCCGGGAGATTAATCACTCGAAGCCGCGTCCAGTAATAAGCCGAGAAAGAGTAAGTTTCCAACTCGAATCGCGCAGACATTTATCCTCTACACTGTTTTCAACTTTCAAAGAGTCGGGGAGCCGTTTAATTAATTTACGCGTATCGTAAACACCGCCGTGGTAAAGTTTTAACAAGAGGAGTTTTAGAGATACTTGCCTTGTCATCTTCGCCTTCACTATCACACTGCAAAGGAGAAAAAATATTATGAGTAAGTACACAACATCGCTGAGAAATAAAAGATAACATGCATTAACAGTGATAATAAGCAGACATGCATGGCGGTTGAAATAAATTAATTTTGTGCGACTAAACAAACTGCACTCTAGTACGACACAATGAAACGAGACGACTAAAGCGTTGTTCAAATACTGTAGTATTATCATGCAAATAGCTTTATTGTCAAATATCACATTAATGTTAGATAATAATGTATGTATCATTGTTACAAGTGAATACAACATTCATTTGTTCGTAAACATAATATCAATCTTCGTATAAATATTGAAAAGTCAATAGAAGAAAAAGACTATCGTCGAGTTGGTTCGACAAATAAGCTATACAATATTTACGGAGTGAGATCGCGCGGGGAATAAGGGATCAGAATGAGATATTACAATTTCAAATAAATACAGAACATGAAGTATTCAGGGCGGTAAGGTAATGTTATAGTACCGTGCGGCACCGCCTCGACAAATCTTGTGATTTAGCAGCGATACGCGCCGAATATCGAATAGGGACTGTGTATTTTGCGTGATCAGGGTACATTTGCACAAGGTAATCTAAAATTATAGCTTTCACGTTTTAATCACTCTTCTAATGGAGTTTCATAACAATACTGCAATGTTTACAGATGTGTTTAAAGCCTTATTAATGTACAAACAACCCCAAGTCTCGGAAATTATTACAAGTGAAGAGATAAAAGTAAATGAACGGAAAAACAAAAACTGAAGTTGCATGCTGAGTGAGTTAAACTCGTAGTTTAAATAAAAAAGCGCAGTTGAGTGTTCGAAGGTATGGCAGAGATTTGTAAACTTAAGGACAACAATGATTATACTCACGATATAGCCTTTTCCGGAACTACAGCGGCTACTGGCCTGTAGGCAGGAAAGAGAAAGCGAATATGTGAGTGGAGTGGAGTGAAAAGGGGAGGTAACGTCGATCCCATCTCTCCCTCAAATTGACATTGTGTTGTTATTTGTCGCCGATACATCCGTGATAGCAAACGTTAAACATTCAACCCCACTTTATTCTATTTTTATTCCGTTAATCTCGCGACATTGAATATTTATACCGGATCGTAAGAGTAATAAATTCTCGTGCACATTTTTAGTTTGATTTATAGCGGTCAATGATAAATTCGAGCTGAGAGATGGGTAATTGCAACTAAAGTAGATTTACGTATGAAATCATCTAATAGACTAACAAAAAATACATCCACAACATTGAGTGAGATAAGTTAACATGCAATGCCGTATCGGACGTAAGTTTTACCGATGGTCACAAGAGATATAAGAAACTTTGTGGACATATAACACTTGCTTATTTGTATGATATGACTGTACATCGATAGTAGGCGGTTTTTGGTACAAGTGTATGAATACGTACGTCACTGAGACGATCGCGCGAGGAGTCAGGATCGCGTGGTGCCACGGAACTGCCAGTGAGTCTTTCTGACGCTCTGCCGCTGTCATCCGACGTACCAGCGTCTTGTATCAGCGTTAAACCCTGCAGAAGATCATCTCACATCAATTGGTTACATAATTTATAAAGATGATCTCATGAATAATTCCTACAATTAATAATAAACGAATCACAATTGCAAATCAAACTTGTTATAGACTAATTTAAATCCTATACCGTAAACGTAGCCAAAGGCATATAAAAGGGGCACTTTATTTCACAATTCTATTACTTGAAGGGAAAAGGAAAGCTTTTATGTGGGTCTACGAAATTGAGCGGTGTAAGGAAACTTGATAAGACGGAAGACGCGGAAAGACAGGCCTCCGTAACATGGACTGAACGTCGGTAATAAAAAGAGTTCTCCATTTATCACATTTCGCGTCTATTTTACTGTGGGGAGACGAGAATGCGTCTCTGCTTAGCGTCGAGTGCTCGACGGAACGGATAAAAGAAAATAAAACGACTAACTCGCTGTAAATGGATAACTCTCCGACCGCCCCCGCTCACTGAACTTCCATGTTATTATTACTTAGAAGTTAGTCTCGAATTTGATTTTGTTTTCCCTATCCCATCTTGTATTAACTTTTTTGTTTTCGCGTTATTAATTTTTGCGCATTCATATAGAAACGTTTGTATGGTTTTATAGGTATGGGGTAGTTGGCATATTATGTTTTGTTAAATCACGTCTATAAATAAGCTTGAAGATAAAAAAAGGAGTTAAGTTATTTAATTATAATATAAAATATAATACGAATGTTTTTGTATCTATGTTAAACACATTAAGGAGAAGCTGTTATTAAATATATGAATTATTCAAAATTTACTTCAATATTTAATTGTAAAATTATACATACGTTTTTCAAACATATTAAAATGTATATAAAATAAAACTTCAAGTAAATGACACATAATATATTTAAAAACACGACGGCAAAGTCATTATCATTATTCGCTCCCAGTTAGCTTCATAATAAATGATTCCAAAAGGGATTGGTCCCGTCCCATAATTCGTTTCGTGAAATTTTTTTGGCACGGGATTTTCCGGATTTTACTCTCCACTCGAAAATTTTATCACAGCTATTACGAGGAAACTGAGCTCTCTTTAACGACAGAGACGCCGAACATAATAAGAATGAAACACGTTGTCTATACATTAAGAAGGTCGCTTACACCTACAAATAACGATTCAACGTCAAACATAAAAAGCACAAGTCCGTAGTAGACTTGCGTCTATTTTAGTATTTGCTAAGTTTTTTAAGAGCGTCCAGATGAACTTGGTATATATAGACGCTTGACGGAGCTACGGCTATGGAAGATTATAAATAAAGCACATTGTCTCAATACGCGGTCGATTACGCCCCAATTCTAATAAACGGGACGACCCTTTACGGATAAGTCGCACACATTTAACCCGTGCGTACAAGACCCCTTAATCCGGTACAACACCGCGTTTTAACGCCGGATGTTAACCGCATAATTGCTTTCGCTCATTACAGCAATTCAATTGTTTAACTGATTTAAGTTTATTTAAAAACGATGCGTAAGGTTAAATTAGCATGAAGTGAAACGGATGCGATATATAGGAGCGTTAAGAGGGCCGTTTTGATAGTCATTTTAATTTAGTATGACACTTAGGCTGAAAGAAGTAATGTAACCAACCGTAAGTTTAGTACATTTCAGTATTATCTGTTTTTTTTATTTTAAAGGAAATGTTTAAATGTGAATATTACAGCAATGTATGTTAAAAATCATGGTGTCAATAAATAAGTCATAGAAATCATTGCTACGTTCGTAAATTTAAAAGTTAAATACAAATTAGTTAGGTCTGAATTTCATATAATTATCCACGAATGTCAGAACAGCCACCACAACGTGCCAGCGGTGTACTGCATGTAGGTCGTACGAGGTCGGTTTGGGCGTAGGGTGGTTGGGACACGACCGCTAATTGAAACAACGACTGCCGGACATTACTTATTCATGAGAAATCCATACGAACGTGATCCTCGCGATAAATCATTCAATTAAAGTTTTCGTGGACACTGGCTTCTGATTTCAATCACGATTAGATAATAACTTGTCTATGGACACCTTATTAATAATGTATTGTCGTCTGGCTGTCCGCTTGTTAATTGAAATGCATTATTGTTAAAAGGCGGAGTTCCAGAATGACAGTCTTTGACATATGCTGTTTCGCGTAATCTTAATATTTTTTACACTATATTATAATATTTTTTTAGCCTATAGTAAAATAAACTAAAAATAATAATTATAAGTTACGTCTGTCAACAGCTTTTAAAAGTTAACATTAATTAAAAAGTAAAAGTTAATTCAGGTTTATAAGTGTCATAATTGTCAACGATATAAATTTTGCCTGGCCTTTTTTCAATTTAATACAAAATCACATCTCGTTTTACAATGTAATGTTTTCCAACTAATATCAAAGTTATTGAAGATAGTTCAAAACTTTTATGTGCAGCGAATCTGCGACTGCCGGTGCGACTGGCATATTTAAATAAAGATTTACTGGAGTTCAAAGCTTTTTACATATTTTGTAGCGTATTAATTCTCAACAATATTTAAACATTTAATGTATTTCAATACATATGGAAATAGAAGTATGCTGAATCAATGCATAGCAATTCTAATGAAGGCTAGAAATGAATATTATTTAAAGTAAGTTTCTGCCAATTTAATAAATACATGTATTACAAAATATTTTTTATCAGAGACAGGAGTACACAAATTAACCTATTAATCAATATTTAAGTTTACGTGCCTAGAAGCAGCTAATGTTATAGTTAAAAAAGTGAAAGTATCTTACTGTTATGGATCTTTTCAATTTACAAGGGCCAAATATCTTTCATTATATTTGTACGATGCATTGCAATCTTCATAGTAATGTAGTCAAATAACGTCGGCGTTGCGTTATCGAGACCTTATTCTGTGCAAACATTAGTTATTGACTTTCACTCTACTAATTGTACATAGTTACAAGGTAAAACCAATCAAATTAAAAAATCAAAAATATTCTTTAGTAACATCTAAACAGTTCTACTACCTACTTAATTATGTAAAATAGAGCTTATGTAAGATTTAATGGAATAAATTTTTAGGGTAATGTCAATTGTAGGAAATTGATGCTTCAAGGCAACGCACGAAAAGAGAAATAAATAAAAAATTCGATCAAAATACATTCAGCCCGGGCGAGTATTAAACACTAGAATGCTGCGGTAGTGAGGTGGCAAGGCGCGGTTCGTTAAGTGGCGTTGCATAATTTATTTATGTCTCGGCACGTTACTCCCATGTTGGGAGTTGACGATACCCTAATTACTGCACAGTGGCAGACGGAAGCTATCTTCAGCTACTTAATTTAAACAACATTTGATCTAGGTAATTTATTGTGCGGCGAGGTTATTTGATGTTAAGGTTCTATAAAAAGTAATTACTATTATTACTTGTTTTAACTTTCCTCCTATTATAAATGCTTTCAGTATGAACTAATCGTCCACGGTTTATCAACTCAGTTTCACAGGTTTCAGAGACTTTGTAATTTGACTGTTTATTTCTTTTTTATGAGTACAGAATATCATATAAAATGTAAGGGTTAACGAAGTAATGAGGACTCTATTAAGTTCATTGTTACTAAATGAAAACATTATTAAATTAGATTGCAATTATAGTAAGAAAGTTTTCAGAATGGTAAGTTGCAGTAATTTTATACACTATATAAGTATCATATACGGTCATATATTTTGCAGCCGATTTCTAAGTGCTGATATTCAGGGGCGCAGGATCAATTGGCTGCAACGTTGACGTGACAGCGTCGGAGCAGGCAAATGAAATTTTGCGACAGACCGAGCTCAGATTAATATTACACCGAGCCAACCCGTGCTAATGGAACTGCGATTGAATTAGCATTTCCACTGCATTGTGGCGATTACGCTCGCTAATTCTGTATTTTATTGCCACATTTATGTTGACGGTTTATTTAAACTATTCATGAACTTGTGAATAATCGAATATCTATTAAGACGTGAGATGGAACGTATTTATATTAATGATTCGATTCATAGTCGAAGTACTATGCCTTAACTGTGCCTATTTGATTTCATAACGTAATCCAATCAGACTTTAAAAATACAACTCTTCCGGTTGAGACATCAGGCGTGGTTTCTGATGTTAATGAATGCAGAAACTTTTTGTTTCACCTGGCTGAATACAACATATTGCAATCAATCGTATCGTTCTTGTTAATTCAGATGTTGAAAAAAACATTCTTGAAATCAATAACACAAGCGAAGGCGAAACCAATTCAATAATAACAACTATAAAATACATAGGCACTACACCTTGAGATATTTATATACAACGATAAAAATACACAAATCCCCACTTAAGAAACACTCGAAACATTACGCACATGAGACAATTCAATACGATAAAAATAAGAGCAAGAAACTGATCACTCACTGTAAACCTTAAATAGAGATAATATAGTAAAAGAGTACTTCCTATGTCTACGTATCTACAAATCTTGTCAGAAACAACCAGATATATAATATATTTATAATAATTCAGAATATAGATTGTCACTTAACCCCCGTATTCCATATACAATTTCTTATAAATATGGTTTTGTTACTAATGTTTTGCAACGCGGAAACATTAAGTGAAGTAATAGGTCCCTTCGTCGGTACATCAAGTAATTATATAACGTTCCACGGCTTAGCATAAGCTAGAAGTTTAATCCTACTACCACTTAGTTAAGTTTACTTTGAAATTGCGGTTTTAATTTTTATGTTCAATGTTAATTAACCTAATTCCGACGTTTGCGGATGCAAAAACAATTAATTTTAATTAAGACCCTAGGTGTTATACAATCGTTATGTAGTGAAGGGGAAGTTACGTACCAATACTTAATATGATAGCGTTATGATGTTAAATCACTGTCAATAAACATTCTAAAGCCAATTATTTGCCATACAGATTACAGGATTTGCATATATTCAAAATTCTGTTTTTTTTATAATACTTGATTACAAACAAACCATGCCTATATGATTTAAATTATATAATGTGCTTTTTATCTATGCAGAAGGTTTTTAAATGAATTCTACGTAAACGGAGAAACTAAGCACTAATCAATAAAGCGTATCAAGATAACACTTGCATCATATTTAACTCGACTTATATTTTATATATTCGAAGAACATATCTTTCAAGAGATGATAAGACAAATGTACAATGGGTTGTAAGACGATTTTCACATAAGGTCTCATCGTTATCCCCTACGGGTAAAGGCTCGGCTAAGTATCGAGTAAGTAATATATTAAGTATTTTTTAATAATATATAAAAGGTTGAACGATTTACTATGTAAATAAATGTTAAACAGTTTGTCTATCTAAATGTATTAACGTTTTTAAGGAAGTAATGTCTGATCGGACACGATAAAAACGATTAATGGCTCTCAGGTGAATCGACTTATAGGTCACCTGTGGATATTTATCACAAGTGCGTTTTAATGCTATTACTCGGCTGATATGGCAATATCATTTATTAATGGTTTCGCCCGTACTCAGACTGCATATATCAGCTGTTGGCGCGATTCTTTGTCCGATAAGGAACGTATACGACATAAGCAAGCAATATCACTGCGAGAGCTGAATAAAAACGTTCGTCGGCGGCGGCCGTGGCTACTCGCCAGTTCTCCGTGACAACACAATAAGGATCGAGCCGTCGAAAGCAATCAACTTGTGTTCACTTCACCGCAACCAATTTCGTCCGGAAGTTCAATTCAATTTGTACTTTATATTGTTATTTGTGAGTGAAGTTATCCGAAATGCGTCTTGCGACCACCTTGCTTCTGGGTAATCACATCCCTCTTAAAATCGTTAATCGAGAACATAAAATACGACTACTATTTTAGAGTTAACAATTATTACAAACAAACGGCGCCGTAATGTACGTGTAAAACCAATTAAAGTCAGAAGTTGGCTGTCTGGTACGTGTTTGAAATTTTACTGCCTCGTCTCGAAGACGGGAGCGTAACTTAATGATCATGTAGTGTACCGGGAGACTATATTCCGTTTGACGATAAATTAAATTTGCGAACGCTATTAGCCGACACTCCAAGTTCCAACTGCTAACCTCGCTTGTACAATACACGTATTGTACTGAACCTTGAAATAATGTATCATTGTGAACTGAACTGTCTAATCTTAATAAAACAAAGAAACGCTTAGAGTAAAACGATTTTCGCGCACAGTTTATTTGATGTATACACTATAAATTCCCGGGAAGGAATTCAGAAGCCACGCCAAAGAGTCGATATAATATATTCTTTCCTCGAAAGAGCAAGATTTCCCGCTTTATTCGAGCAGCGCATAGGGCAGGCAAATTGGATGGGATTGCGACATATCTCGGCTAGTGGCGAACCGTCGAAAGGCAACTGTTCGCATGTTGGCGAAGACTTCTTGCCAACGGTAGAAACGTGAATCTATTTGGAGCTTATGTGCAAGAATACTTACGAGACGAAATTCCTGCAAGTATTGGGTATTAGCTAAAACGTTATTGCTTCCAAGTAACGCGATCTTTTACGCACATTTCCTGACATAGTTCAGTAGTATTATTGCGAGCAAACGATAAGACGTTACGGAGATGATATTCTCGGTTATGAATAATGTATTAAGAACTTAACCGTTTGAGTATTTTTCTAAGGTTATACAAGAAGCTTTAAGCATTATGTTAATGTTGATTTTATGTTTTCTCATAAATGCTTACAATATATTCATGGCATTTATTAAACTGCCTATATGTAATTCTATTGGTCATAAAGTATAGTCATCGCTTAATAAAACTACTATAAATTCATATGAATACTGTTTGTGTACTGAATATTTTATTGCGAAACATTTGTAGCATTCACTGAAGTTGTGTTCATGAGTAATAATAATCAGTCAATGTATATAGGAACAGAACACAATGGTTGTGCGGATAGTGGGTGGGTAATATTAGTGGGTTTTCAGACGTTTTATTTTAATATCGTGTCGAATGCCGTCCACATTTCGCCCATTCCACCCAGTCTTTATCCAGTGCAATATTCAAGCGCATTGTGATTCACAGCCTTCCGTCTTGCTACTCTCACTACAATCAACTATTCACACAAAAGCTTTTCAATTTTATTTCCAGCGTTTATTTATCATCAAATGTATTTACAGTTTTTGCTGAGATTGCTTTTTAATTTTATATCCATTGAGAGGTTCATTTACGAAACATTTACGTTTTATAACAATATTTATTTTAGATCAACATTCTTTTTGAACATGTAATATGAGGAGTATTCTGTGCGATGGATTTCAAGTATGAGTGCATATTATCGTGCTGTTTAAATAAACAAAAGGGATATTTAAAGCGGTTGTTGTCTTGAAAACATTAAGACATCAAATAGACATTGTAGGGTTGTTTGGCGAGTGTTCAATTGCGGCAAATGGCTTAGTAAACGATAAAAGATAAACAACTGGCGATAGTTACACGGCTGTTTAGCGAGATGAACCGAAGTGCGATGACAAGTCTTTGCATTTTATGTGTTTTTTGCGAGAATGCCCGGAAGCGCAGCGATACGGATTTAGAATCGCTGCATTTAGACGTGAGATCACTGAAACCGTTTAATATGTGAACAACTAGTGGCTTTAAAGCAAATGTGAGAGTGAACGAGGTAAAATTTTAGGTATACAGTACGCCTTGAATAATAATTAATATGACCGAATTTACATCACACTTGCGTAATCACTTTGATATAATCAATATCAAAAATATTTAACGTAAACAACGTTACCTTCTACGAAAAACATATTTAGAAAATAGTTTTAGACTATTTAATTGATTATCTACAAACATGATTGTTCTCTTTTAAATATTAAATAAACTAAACTGGATAAAAAATTTCCTCGTATCGGGATAGCTAAGAGTGGTAACTAAGAGTATTAAAGTATAAAATGTGATAAACGGTAATCATTTTTGAATGTAATTTTATTATATTTTCACGTACCGAGAGTCCAAAATAATATATAAATTCTTATAGGTAAAAAGTTTACATATAATTTTGTTATAACAAACTTAGTGTAGGTTAGTTATTGTTACTTTCTTATCTAATTTTTTTTTATAAACAGTATGGCATTTAAGTGGCATTATTAAAGGTGAAAAGTTAATAAGTACGTTTACAAATACCATTAGGCACAGATAATTGAATAACACCTACACGCATTAGTCGCTATTTGTCTAGCGATTGTGTTCAAGGTACCTTGTTATAGTAATGGGAACATAATGTATCATTGTAACAAGGTAGACGTACGTACGTAGATATTAATGATCCCAGGTCAAAGATATTAAAGATATAGGTCCGGTTTATTAGCATCCTCTACCATCCAAACCATATTTGATAAATTAGTATGAAAGGCTCTATCACTCACAATAATAGAATATTTAATGGTGTCGAGCTAATCGCCTTTCTTAAAAAATTGCGCGTTAACCAATTAAAAGAAAATGGTAGTTTACTTTTAAGTATGATTTATTTAGCTTCGTGTTGATGTAATTTAACTACTTGATTTATAGTTCCGTACCACGTGACACACAAAGTTATATTTACTGTTGTGTTAAAAATATACATTTTTGAAAATGATTGATTAACAATATATCAAAGGAAGTATGTTTATCTCAATACAGATAAATTACTTGATAGCTAGTATATATAGTATATTATCTGTAAAAATAATGATAAAAATAACAATGTAAATCTAAGAAATTTTAAACAGATTCGCAGTTATAAACTATAGTTTTTATGTCTCACAAACGTTCTATTTAAGCCAGAAAACTTGATCGTAGAAGAAAATTTGCGGTCTCCGGCGCGGTCGCTTGCAATTGTGTTTAATTGCCGCAACCGGCACTTATTTACAGTTGTTCTGCTCATATTAAACTTCTAATAAATATACGATTACGCTATAAACAAGCTTAAACGTGATTTGACTTCTCTTAACAAGTACTTTATATATTTTCGGTCATTGTTGTTTTATCCGATGTTGCATATTTTGTTTCAATGTAATGTGTGTATCATGCTACTACAAAATCAGGCCCGCATTTTCTTTATTGTGATAAACGCTTATTTGTGTAGAATCGATAAGCGACTGCAGTGCATTGATAAATAATAAGAATATAAACCAAGAGCGCGGTGTATGTAAATGCACACTACCAAAACTAATACGGCTCAAGCTTTCGTGTCAATGAATACAAACAGGCTTACATAATACACAGTACTCACGTTAGAGTTGACATTGTTAGTCGGGTGGTTGCGGGTTGCGTCTCCGGCGAGTGCAGCCAGCGGCAGGCGAGGTTTGGTTGACAGCGCATTCGTGCGCGGCGAGGAAGCACATTTTACTGCAGCCTGTGAACGAAACAAATGTTAAGAACGTCTTTCTTTATACCTTTTTATAAAACTTTAATGTTGCCGTTTTTATAGAACTATTCTTAACAACGTCAGAGCTTGTTTTTTGTTATGCTTTGACGGTCACCTTGTTAATCTATATTAGAAATATTATTTTGGAACTAACTGGTCAAGTTACGTACCAAATAATTAGATACGAACCAACTAAAAAGATATATTTACATAGATAAAGTAGCATAGCATATCAAAAAGATGTTTAATCAAGCAGAGGAAGGCGTAGCTGGTAGAAGCTAATTTAAGTAAGAACAATTTAAAAGGAATCCATTAAAGCAATTAACTTAAAATGTCAACCACTCTCGAGAATATTTATTGCTGCTATGGATAATAGGTAATTGGTTCTAACTAGATACGATATCAATTTATCACGTAAAATAATTAATTATATTGTCAACGATGTTATAGTGTAGTTCACTATAATTAAACGTAGTTTTCGACAACACGGTGAAATAGAATAGAGGCGAATGAAATAAGATAGAAGTTTTTATGTGTAGAAGCTTAGTCATTTTTTACTAGAAAAAATATAATGTTATTAAGTTGTAAAACGTATGTAACACCTTTATAACACCTACATGGTACTAGCTTGAGTTGTAATTATTTATTATTTATTTTTAAGCTTTATGTCCTATGCAAAAAAGGGTGTTATATATTATGATTTTATTAAACTATTTGCTTTACAAGTTGAATTAATTTATTAAAAATTTATAATTTTGTTAACTGAAGGTAGCGGAGGATACAGGCTATTTGAAAAAAATACTATTAATATACGACGCCATTAATAGGTTTTATGGACTACATATTGAAAGACGTATAAATGTCATTATTATCCAAGATGAAAATAAATTTAAAGCAGATGGCTGAGGCTATTAATTACACATAAGAGGTTTGATAATAAATATATTAAGCGGATTCTATGCGATTACTTTTATTGACATAACACGTAAGCCACAAAATATATCGCCTATCATAACTGTCGCCTTTAAATAATGTATGATTCATATATAACCGTACGCATGTACTTTATACCTAATTACAATTGTTAATAAAATGTATGTGAATGTATTGAGAGTTGAGACTTAGAAAAGAGTACTTTACGCACTCAGGAAAAATATATTTTCAAAAGCGAAATACAATCATATTCACATTAGTTATTTATATCTGCTATGAGTATTTCGCTGTGAATTGGATATAAGTGGCAATAAAATAAATAAATCACGGAAAACATTCATGTTTGCAACATCAATTTATTCGGAGCATGAAATAATATTACGATAGAGGCATCTGGATTTAAGATGTCGTTCCCACGGAGTTAGAGCCGCCGGCGGAAAAATAACTGGACCGTTTTCTACGAAACTGTGATAACCTTTTTATTAGACTGAAATAAATTGTATAAAATCTTTTGACAAATAAAGATCTCGGGAGAATCTTCAAACATTCTTTTGTAATATCCGTACAACAAATTGTACGGATTACCATTTAAGAAGCAAAAGTAATTTTCGTTTGAATGAAGTCGATTTTCTTACATATTATTGGTTGAGAATTGAGATTTAAGATAACATTGTAATAAATATTTCCGCGATAAGCTTGTATTTAGATTATTATAAAATTTATCATAGTTTTTAAGGAAAAACGTAAATCGAAATCTTTATAATATATGACACAGACACATTTCAGTGTGTGCATCATTGGCGACAGATGGCAGATGGGTTACGTGTGTCATCCAAGTGTGTTTCAATCACACTCCACTAAACCAAACTAGGAAATAGTTTTTCTCCGGCAATCAGGACCCATAACCGGGAAAAACGCACTATACGATAGAAACAAAGCAACGAGACGGTTATTTATCGGTATTCTGAATATTCCTATATCAAGAATAAATTTTCGCCATAAAATTAACCGTAAATGGAAAACATATTACGATAAGAAAATCTTTGCGTTAACCGTAAGGAGAAATTAAATGTAAATGTGAATATATAACCGTCAATTATCGGGCGTAGAGAGAAGATAAAACGACAGATAATGTGTGTCATTAACTTTTAGAACAGTACTTAAGCACAAGGTGGTAATAGTGTAATCAGACGTAAGTCAATAACGTCATACTAAAGTATGAAGATTTCTTTAAATAATTGATAAATGGGATTGAAACCTAATACAAAAGTTTCAGAAGTAGTATTTGTCAGTAAAGATTTGGCTCTTGAAGAAAACAGAAAATAGAATTCTATCCTTAACTAATGTAAAACAGATATAACATATTAACCACATAATGACATTATTTTACTAGCATTTAAAATCTGTAATACTGTACAATACAATAAAATATAAATAGAGAATTTTTTGTTGTACTTTTTAGCCACATTCATTTGAGAAAAACAACTAAAGACTACGGTCACGGCATGGTAACAGTTGTATTATTTACACTTTGATACGGCTGTAAATCAATTCGTAAGATTCCTTAATAAATAAAAGTTGTGAAGCCAAATTATAAGACCTAATAAAATAATGAAAAAAGGTGGAGAGATGTTTAATTACTTATTTGGAAAGCGAAGCTGCAATACAAGAAAACTAAATATTAAAATGTATTACGGACAAAAATCATTAGTACGCTTTATTGCACGAGAAAATACAGCGATAGGTACCATAATCTCAATCAAAATCTAATCTAAACGGTGCGTGCTAAGAATCAGCGTAAATTGTATAGCGATAGTTAGTCGATGCAGCACCTTTAAGTGTGAGAAAGTCGTTGCATATAAAATAATATATCCCGATATCGTTAACTTAAGTAATCACCTGTCAAATTCTGCCGCGATCACACCGCACACCGATCGTATTGTAATTACTTTACCGACAATGAATTAATCACCAAATACGACAGCACTGATATTATTATGCTTTCTTAAAGTTTTATTAACTACTTATAAGTCTGCAACTAACATAACGTTATTTAAATACACACACATACTTATAATTATTTTTAATGTATTTTTTTGTTACAATGTATATATATCTAATTGTTAGCTTTTTTCTTCGTCATAAATACTAAGAATAATTAAAACAATATGCATATTTACCGTATAATTTATGTTTCAACTCTGCAAGCACAAAAAATACAATTTATATTGCTTTGCTATTTTTGGAATCAAAATAATTGTTATATTCCTCAGCAATAACACAAAAATAATATTTATAACATAAAATTTATTTTTAAATTAAGAACCTTGCTTGCAAAGGTTTTAGGCAAATTTGCACCGATGTAGGCCATTGCTGCACAAAATGCATTTAATTTTTAATCTTGCGGTGGCGGAGGCTGGGCTAAGCGTGAACTTAATTTGCCGGAGCGCTTTAATTAACGGCGACACGGCAGATCATTAATTAAGTCATCAGACAAGCGGGTGTGAGCGCCGAGCGGATTAGGTGCTACAGTAATCAACGATTATGGAGCTCCATCGAGTATAATATAATTATCTCGTTCAACAACATAAGCTTGACAAATTTCGAAATTGACTGCAAATTGTATGTAACAAAACTTAACTTAAGGTGTTCTTAAATAAAAGATTTATTTGCGGTGAGAGCTTAACAAGGCACAGTACACATGAGGAATCACATAGCTGCCTAATTATAGGACTAGAATATACATTTATTCATAACAAATTGTGGGGAAATCCACTTAAGATTAACCTCATTATTATTTAAGAAAATATAAGGAAAAATTGCGCAAACAGGATAAGGCGACAAACAGACTAAACCACTAAACAATAGTTAAAAAAATCTCTTGGATTTACCCAATTAAATAATGGTGACTTTCTTAAAGCTATTTTTCAAGTTATCAATGTTTTTTTTGTAAGTTAAGGTAAACATTTTCTATTTCCACGCACTTTTGTCTATGTTTACGAACAGGCTATATTACATGTATTACTTAAATAAATATCCCAATAATCAAAGATGATGCTTTATACTTAAGAGATCGTCAATTATTACCGAGGAAGGGTGGTCCCGAGCGACTGCCGTGGACGCCCAAAGTTATTAAATTCGACTATTTATCGATAGCCTGTCGAGCGGTCCTAATTTAAGATGGATAAATAAATTATCATGAGTAAAATATTTACGAAAGTAAGTAGCGAAGGGTAAATTGGTATTTGTTGATCACAAATAAAAGCAACATTATACTACTTCTACGTAGACTATGTCCCGTGGCATATGTTTGGTTAAAGCTTAACACTATACACTTACACAAAAAGCTTTGGATCAAAAGAAAAAATTAAAACCTTAAAGGCATAAATAAAAAAGTACAATACTCTATTCAATATCCATTATGATCACTAAACACGGTAAAAGCAAAAAGCGTTAAAAAAACGAAAGCAATTGTGAAGAATCCTTATAAAGAGTAAAAAAAAACATCCATTCATTTTTGTTAACAAGATTGTTTAGATATCGGGTTTTG
Organism: Pieris brassicae; assembly: GCF_905147105.1. Classification (NCBI taxonomy): domain Eukaryota; kingdom Metazoa; phylum Arthropoda; class Insecta; order Lepidoptera; family Pieridae; genus Pieris; species Pieris brassicae. The sequence goes on from NC_059669.1 coordinate 7,458,537, forward strand.
TTTGTTATAATAGCGAACTGCTACCGACTTTGCCTTTAAGAAACTTTTTAATCTTATTAATCGAATGCTATGCTACCAATTAGTTATATATATAATATCTTCGGTGATTTCCCTTTCTTCCCAGGAGTTGATGTTTTAATATTTAGAATTGTTTATATTTTCGTGGTATTAGGTTGCCAAAACCTAAATTAACCATAGTAACATTGTAAAGAAACAAACCCCGTTGTAAAGTTTACGCATACCGACTTTAAATATAGTCATGTAAACATTGTAAGCTTTCGGCACGAGGAAACAATTAAGGGAGGGATGTTATCGAAATATTTTGTAAACTAGTGTTATTGTCGCGTGTCGACGGGTGTTTATTTCAAAATGGGTACCGCCTCCGGGCCTCCCTATTTGATAGGAACCCTTGTAAAAGCGTAATTAATATCGTCTTCAAGTCGTAATTTAAAAACTTTAAATATTAACTGAATTAACATGTGATTGTGTGTACTAAACAAGACGGGGAATAAGCTAATGTCGTTTGCAGCTTAGAAAGCAACTGGAGAAAAACAATCTGTACAAACTTAGCTTATCATTCAAATAATTTATTAAATGGTACTCGTTTATATCTGTAAAATAATTTCATCAAATTGTTATCAATCCACGAGAGTTAAATAGGAATAGTACAATATTGTCCAGATTTTCATTCTATTCCGGGTTATCAATCAACCGAAATATGTTGGAGTTGTCAACATTCAAAAGGGCACGAAACGACCGCTCGGGCACGTCACAAACGCAATTCAACTAACTCGATTGTAAACATTGACTTTGCTTTGACGTTTTGTGCGATAATAGGGCGATGTATTACAAATGTTTGTATAATGTCGCGCAATAAACGCAAATATGTGCTAATATACACTTCACGGCATCTGTTATAATCAATGATTACATATACAAGTACATCTTAATAGAATATGCTGATTGATTGGTATGGTCACGTTTTCGTGTTATCTTTTAGCACGTTTCTATGTATAGGCAAATTATATAAACAGCAAATATAAGACCTATTATTCGTGACAAATGTTTAAGCAGCAATTATCTATTCAAATAGACATCCCTACCCCACCATTATATGTAGTAGAACTGATAACGTAAAAAAAGTTCTGTTTGTTATACGCTCTATCGACCTGTTATAATTGAAATTCAAGCCAACATTTACACGAGACTAATCATAAACTCTATTGTTTATACTCGCGGGCTGAAGTTACGACAAGTTTAACTCATATTTTACAGAGTTAATTTAATTTAGAAGCTTGTGCCACCGCATTAACGTTTATGTTAGCAATAATGTTTCCAACAAACAGTTTCTAAATAAGAAATGAGTTAACGATAGGCCACTCACACTACAATGTATCGTAAAGCATGTTAATAGCTGTGGAATAATATATGCAAATAACTGGTGGTTTTTTTAAAGTTTTGCTTGCTTCAACATAAAATTAAAAAGTATTGTTAAACTCAGGCACAATCATCAAGGATTATTATGTATCATAAATATAAACCTGAAGTTGTTTAATATAAGATTTATGCACTGGATGGTTGATGTATCAATAGAAAGTTACGTTAGGTAATATTGATTTCGGTTTCGCGATAAATGTAATATAAATAAGACGTATATATCTTAAATCCCCAAAAGGTAAGCAAGGTTTTTATTACAAGTGGACTTTTGTGATCTATTCCGTCATCTCAAGTCTAGTCAAGTGGATGCCGTTCGATCGCTGTTGCCGAGGCTCGCCGCGATTTGCATGATAAAGAGCGCTAACTTCCAATAGCTGTACGCGACACTAAGGACGCCGCTTTTCATGCCTTTCACAAGCCAATGAATAACTTATCTACCTTATACTGAAGGCATAAATTTTATTAAATCCAAGCAAGCATTTGGACGTGGAAATCTAATCATATAATTTATTTAATTTCCCGTTACTTAAGTGAATTTCATCGAAAAGGAATTTAAGAGGTAAACACCAAAAAACATAGTTGTATATAATACACATTGATACAAAAAAATAATAAAAAACAAATGTATATGCGCCAGGTTTGGACGGTCTCTCTGAAGAGAAAAAAAGATTAAAATGTTCGTTTGTAACATTCTGGTTAAAAGCCACCTTCTTAGTCACGAAAACTATTAAGTTTTTATAGTTCTTTTCGTAATTAGAGGCACATTGTATATCGGTTACCGCGTTTAATTACGCGTAGAATGAGCGATTAGCCGTTTCATTGTTTCATACAATAGCCTTGTTTAGGTTTACTGTACGTAATAAATATTCTAACGCCCGCTTTCATAGCCAATTTGCCAGTTAAAGAGAAAGTATTTTCAATAGAAAGTACCTGTTTTAATTTTTTGCTCGAGTGAGAAAACAGATTAAATTATGCGGTAATATTGTTATTATGACAAATCTGAGGACAGCACTAAACTCATATTAATATATGGCACGACTTTGAACACAAATTCAATATACCTAGATACTATAGGTACAAGATAGAGGACATAAATATACAGCAGCATGTCTTATTACATATAAATTTTTAAATAACGTTAACCATGTTGTAATCTTTATTTCAATATACAAAAAGGCCAATGATCCTGGCAACAAAATGGAAAGAAGGGAAAATGCAATAAGTAATACAAATGGCAATTATATGTATAAGCAGTTACATATATAATGAAAACGATATTAAGCAAAATGAATAAACTTGTGTACGTGTAAACGTAAGCAAAGTTACAGCCATATTAAACACAAATAAGTGTACCAAAATTGTTTGATAAAACTTGTAGGTAACAAAAATAAATCTGTACACATGCTCAAGACTGGAGTATTTGCATAGTTATTGCTCAAGAGAACACTCAACAATTTAAAGTAAGTACGGGCAAATAAAACTTTCCCCTACAAGCTTAGGACAAAGCAATTTTTCTGCAATATTCATATACCTATGAGGGATTTGTTTATTTGCTTGATATAAGTGCATTTATGAGCACTAGTCTTTATGTGTCTATGGTTAGCGTAACCACTAACATCATGTGAGTATCTTAGTTATGTTTCATTATCCTATACAAATATAGGAGTTGCCAAAACTTATGCCACACACATAATTAAAAATTAATTACTTAAATATAGTAAATATAAAATTGATTTTTGGGCCTTACTAATTAGGCTGTTTTTTTTTGTCCATCATAACTAAAGTAGCCAAAAAATCTTATTTCACCATAAATACACTCCATTTCAAACATCATATAATTGAACAATTGCTAGACGGTGTAGGTGTTACAAAGCGGGATACTATAGGTAACAATTAACATCGAAATACTTTCAGTGTAGTTTCCAAACTCGAAGTTACGTAGTTAATAGTTTTGTTGACAATCGAGTTTCGAGTTAACTCAAGCACTAAGGGGTAATAAAAACGGAAACTTTTTCAAAGTATTTATGTCAAAAACAATGAATAGGAAATTTGTCGAGACAAATTTATATTCTTGACCAACGTTTCTAGAATAAAGATTTCGTTGGAGTTAAGATAATTGTTTTGACTTTTAATATAACCTTTATTTTGTAAGAACTGAAACCTGTTGTTGCGTGATATAGTTTTTGACACTTGATAACATTGTAACGTACATAAAACAATGCGTCTATCATGTTTTTATAACGAGGTGGTCATTATTCAATTAGGGTTAATGTGTGTATTGTTTATTTTTTACTATTACAGGACAATTAACAAAGAATGGGATAAAATATCAATAACATTCTGTATTTGTAGCGTAGGTTGTATATCATATGAATTAGGATTTTTGATAAATTTTAGGATAAAATCCAGTCAGAATTATTCATAGCAATAATGTAAATTCTAAAAGCGAATTTTTATAAATTCTATCGCTCGGTCCCAATAAATAATCAATTGGAAATATTGCAAAGTCATTTATAAGCAAAAAGCGTAGCACAGCAAATTCGTCGGTAGTGTATTTTCACGCTAGCCAACTTCTCTGTACCAGATTCAATCTCAACCGCTTATCAGGTGGATGGGGCTTGTCAAACTTTTCAAATTAGTTTTTACCACGCTTCACTTTACATTTTAATAAGATTAGCTCGATGTTCAGTCTAAGCACAGTAAATACGCCAACTTTATGATCAGATTTTATATTTTCTTTACAAACTACGTACTTATTAATAAGTTTTAGTCATTTTAAGACTATATTACGAAAATTAGAAAATAATTGGAATTACACTATGACAATTAATAAAATATGTTTTAATTTGAAACGACATATTTTTGGATGTACATTTATTTAAAGTTTTAACCCAAACTTTGCTTATACACTTATTTAAGGGTTATACAAAATGTATAAATTATACCGAATCTGTATACGCTGACAGCTAGGTTCTTTAACTTAATGGTCTACATTGTTATGACTAGGGAGTGCATTTTATTTAAGTACAATGTCCTGAAGGCGAAACGGGAGCTGGGTTACCGTGGGAAAATCATTAGGCAAGTACTCATTGTGTTTATAGTTCGCCGCTCAGCGGGCGTCAGATGACACGGTCATGCTCGTATAACTTTACTTCAACCTCGTCGGCAATTAAAATCCCGACAACGTTGCCCTACGGCGATAAACTTTAAAATGTCTGGTAAACACCAATGTTGCAAACATATAGTTCTTGATTTATTTAAATATAAGTATTGTTAACCTTAAAATATTTAATATAATAAATGATACGCTATGAAAAGTTAGCTAACTAATATAATAGTTTATATCTCTCAATATTATTATTCTCTCATATATTTATAGAAATTATTTTGTATGGTCAATATAAATAAAATTATTATTAATTATATTCTAGACAAGAACTAATATACAGCCTCAGCAGACACATATGCTAGGTAAACAATATTCTTTAGCAAAGATATTCTTTAATTATAAATATCTATTTCTAATAATTAAAGAATATCGTTGTTCCCTGCTATGACTTTTTTTAAAGACATCATTATTAATAAATAAAATTAGATATATGCACCTTAACAACCACTTAATGTAATAAATTTTGTTAATAGTCAGAGATATATTTCAAGATTAATCATTCGCTATTGCTTAGTATGAGAATTAAAATGATAAAAAGCAGAATCCAGTTAGCTAAATAAGCTTTATTATAAACTATTCTATATTTATCTTAGATAATTAGTTTCTATTATCTGTAAAGAAACAGTAATATGGTCCTCTTCCCATTTATGTTTGGTATTTCAAGCGCTAAACATAAAACAGAAGGTAAGTAAGTTTCATCAGAGAGTTTGAAAAAGTCTCAATTGGAATTACACAAAATGTTATAGCAGATTTTTTTTCATTATTTAAAATATAATTACGGGTTATTAGGAAACTCCTATACATAAATGGTTTTAATATGTAACCACATGCATTATAGTGAACAGATGTTGGCGCAATTTCCAAACCAGTTTCTGGTAGAAAATTAAGTTACAGCCATTGTAAGCAGAAATTGCATAAATGTTGCACACTGCATGTGGCAAATTAAATAGGAGCAAAGGAACCTGTTTTAGAGCCTATAACATTTGTGTGCAAGGCTCAAACAAGCCACAAATGGTGAGCCTGTCACCATAATTTAGAAAGATAACATACAAGTTAGTTTTATGAGGTCATATGAGACCTAATGTGTATCGTCCTTCGAGACGGAAGGATAAATAAGCGCAAACGAGCGAAAGCTAGAAGCCACTTAGACCGAATTTACACTTAGCGGGAGACTTCGGGTGCACTCACGCTTCGAGTAATACAATCGACGTCAGCTGCTTGGTACGCAAAAATTTCGTATCCAGTACTAAACGTTGAATTGGAAAATGTCTGATAACAATAAAGAAGGTCCAGGGTTCGATGTAATTTCAAAATAAGTACACTATTCTTTATTCAATAGGTCAATGCACTTCCGAGACGTCGTTCGAGGCGATTACGGAGCGACGTAATGTAATGGGGATTTTTGTAATGGGGATACTCATAAAAAGGAACAGTATTTAGCAATGCAAAATTAATTAATTCATAACGAGCTTCGCAATAAATGTTTATCGTGCATGTATTACATAAACTGAACAATATTGACAATGGATTCACGTTATCGCTATTTCGACTATCACTATTATCAATAAGTTTAATCGGATTGTGGCATTGATTATTGATAGTATCACATTATTATATAGTAATAGCTTATAAATTTGTATTGGTTTATTAAGGTGAGCTCAAATCATAATAAACATAAACTCGACAGACAAAAGCAACAAAAAGGTACTTGTTTAATTTTGTTTTCAAATAAGTTTTCATTTTACAATATGATTCAATAGGACTTACTTCGAGATCTTCGTAGGTGCGAAATGCCATTATGGCGAAACCATCGATGATATCCTCCTCGCCCAGAGGCTCCTTGGACTTCTTTCTCCTGGCCACCGGGCGAGGAGGCTTTTCTCTCGCAGGGGACTCATCCTCGCCACTGTCCCCATCTTTAGCCTTACTCTCTCTCTGTGCTTGCATGCGCTGAGCCCGTTCCCTTCGCCTGTTTCGCTGATTGCGCTGCTTTACTTCGTTTTCCATCGTTCGCACATTATTCGAAACACCCGACCACCGTGCTTCACTACACTAAAGTCCGCACTACACTTTTATCACACATGGTTATCCTATGTTACTAAACCAAAAACACAATACAAATCTTGCACACAGAAGACACTGGCTGTTTCCAATGGCGGACCATACACCGTTGCCGCATTGCAAGTAAAATGGCCGCGTAGCACTCAACGGGCTGTCTATTATCACTTTTACGTAAACGGAGGCATAATTACACTTACGCTAAGATATATTACAATATATTTTAACAAAAACTTATACAATAAAACGATAAATTAGTTTTGTACATTATTCTCTATGTTCAGAATCAGTCAATAGTCAATACAATGAAAGGTGTTGCACGACGCCAACGCTACGTTGCGGTCGCGATGGTGAACTAAAACAGTGCTGCCAACATAACGCACATACATTCCGCAAAATTGGGCGTCATCGGTTGGCAATGTGGCGATTGTAACCACTCTTCTCTCTTATGTCGTGTTCTCTTTCTTTATCGTAAATTCCAAAACAGAGAATTTGACCTACATACAATTTTTCAAGTAAGTAACATGACTTTAAGTTTTTATTTTTAAGATTTCATTTGTTATTAAAATCTGAATTCGGATAGACTTTATAAATTATGTCGTAGTTGATCATATGCTATAAGACCAAAAAAATATTTTTTATAATAATAATTTAAATAGCTATTTTTTCCGTAAAGTTGGTATATGTATATGCTCCAACAGGCTATGATACCTAATCAGTTTTGACATTTATTTTATTACTTTTGATTAAAAACTATTCTTTACAGTATTTTACTAAATAATGTGTGTTGTATAACAACAAATGAAAATAAATACAAGAGAGAAAATTTGTTTCAGATTCACTAGTAGTAACTGCTCACTAGATGGCGTTTTTTTCCAATTATATTTTACATACCTAATATCTGTGTTTTGTGATACTGCTCCTGTGGCAAGATCTTTTTAAAATAGGTTTAGCGCCATCTATCTATATTAATTAGGTATGATTTGGAATCAAATTATTGTATCCGACTGCAGTAGATCAATGTGTGTCAATGTTATCAAAATTACATCGAAAAGTAATAATAAAAAGGCGTAATAATAAAAAAATCTATGACATATATACAAGAATTTGACAAGTGGAGAACTATGAACTATTTGAATTTTTAATATAGTTAATTGCATTTCACATTAGATTATCCATAAACATGAATATCATATTAATACATTTTAATAGAATATAAAAATAATGACGTGGGAAAATCAATAGATAAATCATTGAAATATTTTTTTCAATGGAAATCATTATGCGAATAAAAAGGTTTATAAAAATAAATACAACTCATTGTTGCTTAAACTATTTATATTATTTTGGTACGGTAATCACATATTTAATTACTATTGTAAATTAGTATAACACTCATTATACGCATCAAAGGATCTAACATAGACTTATGCCACCCTATTAAGCGTTATTACACAATCTTAGACATTGTATGTGACAGTAGCGTGAATATTCATAAGCGTTGTAGGAATATTAAAAATGTTTAACAGAGTGTGAACGATCTAACTGAACAACCAAACTTAAATCCTTACTTAATGTGCTCTGTGTTCGAACGCTAGTGTTTGTTTTCGAGTTTTTGAATTAAAAAGTTTGAGTTTAATACAATACATTTTTAAATCTAATGGAGGAATTTTAGATTTGGAAAAAAAGTAATAAATGTTTTCAATTATTAATAACATTTAAATACAGTAGAATACAGTTTTCTGCCTCCGTACCTCATCGAACTTACAAATGAATACTGGTGTAAGTATAAAAAACTTACGAATACGAACACGGCTCCACTAAAATGTATCGTTTATTTTCTACCTATAAATATGATTCTATGACGAAATGTTTATTTTAAAGTGTTCAAAAATTAAACATATTAATTTAAATAAAATACAAAAATATGTTTTTTTTAAAGAGCATTAGAATTCTAGTCTTTTATTTCTGCAATAAATACATATTCAACTCACTCAAAACCGATAAATTAACAAGTTTATCGCAAATATTTATTTTGTTGAGGTAACCCACTGCTATATCATGCGAAACAACGGACAGGTTACATTTTATAAAATAAAATTATAATTTTTTTTCAATTAATAAACGCGTTTTAATATCGTAAAAATATTTTCTATTAAGTGTTAAGTTTCATTGAGGGTTTTTTTTCAAATATGGGAATATAGATTTATAAATCACTTTATGCTTTGAGAAATTCGTTACAGCATTAGGTGAGTGCATGGGGTGCGTAAATAGTGTGCTCCCCTCAGTCTATAGTGGTAGTAATTAACTTACGAGGGTCTGTACTACGTGATTTTGAAGTTTAAAATAAATATGTTTTCGTCTATGACGTGAAAGTAAGCGTATAATAAACGCCTCATCAACTGTGGGCAAACTTGGTATAATAAAAAAAATCTATTATATATATATATTCTTCTTATAATACTAATATATTTGAAGGAAGCAAATAAATACATGATTATTTGGAAGATGTAAAAAAATTCTTATAAGAAAATGTAATAACTAGTGTTTACTGAATTAGTTAATTTTCATGACGATTACTAAATGGTGGTTGTTGCATTTAAAACGCGTTATTTATTAGCTTTTAACATTAGCCTATATATATATATATAGACTCTCAAGGGAATCTATTGTATCCGACCATACATGACCTATGCTAGCATAGTTTTTGTGCATTGTGGCCTCTCCCATATCCACCAGCTAAAGACGGTCCAGTTATTCATAAGAATAGCGACCGGTGCGTGAGGACCATCGATCTCCACCACGGCCTGGAGCTCCTTACGATAGCTCAATAAACGAAGTGGCGTCCACACGCCACTTTTCAAGCGGCTGGAAAGACCTGGACGAAATTAGTGTACAATAAAGAAAACTGGAGGAGAATGGGGGAGGCCTTTGCCCGTGGGCGCACAGAATCGGTTATCGTAGCTTAAGAAAAACAATAGTTTTAGTGTATATATTTTCTATTTCTGATATAAGGCTATAAATAAATAAATTCCTTGTCATAGAACTCAGGGGATTTAGATTCGATAAAGTTTATAAAGCATTTTGTACTGTCTGATACAAAGGTAAGGTAACGCCGCTGTGTTCTGTATGGTTTGACTAGGTTTCCACGATCTCATTATCCCAATGAAACAGTTGCAGTGCCACCATGCCTTATACCATTACAATTTTACTAACATTTCAGTTCAATATGGGAGTTCAAAATATCAATCGTGGTGTGGTTCTCACGGGTATCCTGGGAGTTTTGGTGTCGGCATACACTCTGTACGTCGAAATGGCTGCAGAGTCTCGGCCAGGATATAAAGCACTCTGCGACTTTGCTGAACACGCCAGCTGTTCCAGGGTTCTTACATCAGAGTACGTATATGTATATTCCTTAATTAAAGTCACAATATGCGGCAATATAAATAGCAATTTCTTGTTATATGTCGTGTGCAAACACTCTTCTACATCGGCAAAGCAATGCCTTGAATAATTTTTAAACCAATTCAACTTAGCGAAAGAACAGAGCGTCTTAAAAGGTCAGCGACGCACTTGCGAGCCTCTTGCCACCTTATGTATAAAAACTTTATTACTTCAGTGAGTGCTATTAATAATATGTCATGGTTAATTAACCTAATATGGGTATAAGTTTAAATAATTTAATGAGATATAATAGAGATCTAGGAAATTGACTTTATATTTTTAAACCACATCTTAAATCTTTTCTTTTATTTTACTCAATAATTTATTATTGACTGTGGTGGTCGCTTATTTATTTATTTCGCAACGGACATTACAATTAAAAATCTTACACGTAGAAACAAACAAAAATAAAACTTGCACACCTTTTACAACCCAAACACAGTGTGCTTTGTTTATTATTAATCTACTAACTGAGAAAACATACTTAAAAACGAATACCTGATAACAAAGTGTGTAGTACAAGACACTACTCCTTTATAGTATTAGTTGCAGAAACTCAAAGCAACCACATAAGACGTAAAACGTCTAGATTTACTATAAACGCAAAGAAAGCACCCATGATCTGATTTTGTAGTTTCGCCGAGAATGAGTGAATCTCTAAGTTTAAAAAATCAATTCATATAAAAAAGTCCTGTTACGCTATGCTTCAACCGTTTTATATAAAGTACGTTTTTGCGATACTTGACTTTAGACACCCTTCTCGTTGCACCGGTCCTATTAAAGGACAGCTGTTTCGTTCATATAGGGAAAATATAAGGAATTACCTTGTCACTAGACGAAACTAACCAAACAATTAAACAATAACTGTTGAGTATAGACCGTAGCTACGGGTGGTCACTAGATTTCTTTATTGAAGTCTTTTCGTCATGCTTTACACCACTTTTTTTAAATCTGTGCATAATAAATCTGTAAAAAATAAGTCTTGGTTCTGACTAAATATTCACGTTTATGTATTTTGTGCCTGAGTAGATGTGTGAGTGTTTGTCTACAATTTATTATATTTTTTTACGTAATTTTGAAATAAATTAGTAAGAAATATGTTGCTACTAACTTTATTTTTTAGTAATATTGATTATTTTGTCCATGTCCACTTAGAACACGTTATCTTAAAATTGCAAAAAATATGATAAATATAGTTCCTGTCTTTTTTTACGTTATAATAAACGTTTTATGACTTAACGACAGTCTAGCCTCGAAATAACGTTTGCTTTGAGTCTGTGGACCATAGACACATAGAGTAAGTATAGCCTGACAGCGGGTTGTAAACCAGGATTCGACGCGTTCAAATTACAAACTTTTTTAACAGTAGTTGGTTAATTACAGGTTTTCAAAAGCGTTTGGTTTGCTGCCGAAAAATTCAGCGTTTGAAGTACCGAATTGCATTTATGGGACACTCTTCTATTGCATTATGATCTTCCTGAGTAAGTCCATTAATCCTTTAATAAACTTTTTATTTTCTTTGTATTAAAAGGATTTAAGAAAGTTACACCCGACATCTTAAAGAATGTGGAGGTCTATTCCATCACAATAAAATTAAAAGTCCATTTAATGACGTCGTCATTAACGCATAGTTTCGTACAAAAACTGTGCACATTTTTCAATTCAATTCCACAACTGCTCATTAAAATAAGACAGCAAAAACGTTTTCGCAAATAATTTAAAACAATACAAAAACAAAAACCTTTCGAGAAGGCATGTGCATAAAATTATCTTCTCAAATTGAGATGTCATCATAAAGAGCAAAAACATACTGTCGGCAGCCGTCTGTAATTTATGGTCACCGTATACTATATGATTACGTCCTAATGACGGCAATGGATGGTGCTTATAATTTTTTCTAGTTTATTGAAATCATTGCTATAATATTCTAATGCGCGTACACTGGAATTCTATATTCAAAGTACCATTCCTTGAACGGTTATTAAATGCTTGTACTAAAAAAAATATTAAATAACAACTTTGAACATATCTAGCAAGCCAGGAGTTAGTTACGAAATATTCGTACTAGTAGTAGTAGCCTCTACTCCGTTATGGTGATAAACTGTACGGAGATTAAACGTAAAACCAGAGTATATTTACAAATAGCATTATATAAAGTTCCTTTAAAGCGTTCCAAGCGTTCTGTCGGTATGTCTGTCTGATTTTAGAATTATTAATAGAGACGAGAGTTTGTCTCTGGTCTTGAACACGTCATACAACAGTATTGTCATGAAGTATTTTCTGTTTTATTTAAATAATAAACTACTCACGCGAATATTAAGTTGTCCTGCTTTTAATATATTTTTTTAACTTTTCCATATATCGGTTTAAAGTTAAAACCTTTAAGTTAAACCCTTACAGCAAAAAAAAATGTGTTAAGAATAACGTATCAAAAATCTGCATTGAAAATGTATTGCGTCGTAAGAAATCTTGCAAACTACGATTTAAGATGCACTTATTTGGCCTCTTATTGCTAGTCATATATGGAAGTTCACGACTTGCGAATAACAGTTATCAGAAACTTACACTTTCCGATTTCTTGGGAAACTTGAATTGCAACGTGTCATGGCGGCGATGGTAGAGAAATATTTATATTTTGTATTTTGCGTCTTATTTATGGTAAAAACTATAATAAATCATACCGTAAATAATAGATTAAAACTATTGAAACGATTTTGATGACCTATGTTAAATGGTATATTTAACATAGGTCATCAGACAGACAGATTTAAAAAATGCATATTTCAAACACCAAAAGCGATGTCGTGATTTAAATGGGATCAGCACCAACTTGGTTTTAATTCAACTCTGTAAAAAAAACTATCTAAGTTATCATTACAATCCTGGCAGGAATGCCATGTATTAATACATTAAAGTAAAAGTAAACTTTATTTTATGTTGTTTTAGGTATCAATAAAAAAAACACGTCATACTTATTATTTGTAATGGCAATGTGTTACATAATATATACTATTTACTTCAGAATGTATAGTTTTCGAGAATCTCTCGGACATTCAAAGTATTAAAAGTCATTTCACCTGTCTAAACATATTTTTCAGGTACCTATGACAACATAGCTGTAGTGCGACTTCAACTTCTACTGAATGCAGCATCGCTTATAACTTGTGTGTACTTGGCTTACCTTCTAATATTTGTTCTACACGATATCTGCATTGTATGTGTATCTACGTATGTAATTAATGCATGTCTAACATATTTATCGTTAAAAAAACATTCATTGCTAAATAAGAAACAGAAATAAACCTGTACTGCCATCTATCGTCATCGTAATGATATTTATTTTACAATCAGTGCCATCTTTTACGTTGTAACTAAAATAAAACTTTTTCTATTTTTCGATAGATGGAGCTTGTGTGTTTGTAACAAAAATATTAATTAATAGGAATGAGGTTATGGAAAAATTAAACTGTCTTATTGATAAACAATGTATTTTTATATTTTTTGACCTAGGTTTTAAGAGATATCTTGTATAATGTTTTTAGAGAATCATGAGTACATAACTACGTGATATTTTTCCTTGTTTATTTGTAGATAGTATAGTAAGGGATAGGCCCTTAGACATTTTGCTTACGCTGTGATAAAATGAGAGATTCAAATAGTTTAGTTCAGGTAAAACAGAGAAAATTAGTCTTAGATTTTTTAATGAATACAGGGACTTTCAGACTAGACTCCTTATTTATAAGCAAGTACTTACCTCTAGCTTAAAAAGCTTATAAACAGTCTAGTCGTACACAATTAATTTATTCACATTCCTTGACTGTCCTTCACCATAATCAACTATAAAATACATGAACTAGACAAAAAAAATCAATAAAGGGTTTTTATTTTATTGACCTTAAAATTTAGCTTATATCGAAAATCTTATGCCTGTGTCAATCTTACTTTTTATTGAACAAAAAAATTATATCCCTGTTGTTTTAATTTTCTGTTACAAAAAATTATCAAGCATGTCAAATATGGACTATTGCACACGCAATTTGCTCGAAATGGACATCCTCAATTCTTGTTGACTCACGTGTGCTTAAAAGCATATTTTTTAATAATACATACAAGACTCGGTATTTACTGTTTGATTCACGTTTGAATTGTGTTTAACCAAAAAAGTTCTTGGTTCGCTTACATTTTATGTTTGTTTTATAGTGATTAGTTTGGAAATTCCATTTCACTATCAAATTTTATAGACGTTGACTAGAAAACGAATACGCAACATAATTTTTGGTTATTATTTTATTAGGTTAGTATTATTTACTCGATCAACACACATGCAACAACAAACAACAAATTATTATCAAAGCAGTGTAGATTTTCATCATTTCAATTCGTTTATGAAGTATACAAAATTTGCAATGATTGCGGTACCTTGGAAAATTTAACCGTCCCGGTACTCAGTAACTTCTAACAGCAATACTCGATGTTGTTGTTGTTACATGCAATTTAGATGTAGTTCTATCAATATCCGTAGCGTTATGTCACACACAACATTGGATTCGCGTGGTACAAAACATAGCTTATGCGAGTTAAAGTACCAGGGGATAAGAATGATGGAAGAGGACAATGCTATGCTACTATGACAATGTTGTCCCGCATCTGGTAGTTGCTGCTTGTGCCGTGGATGCACAAACCAACCAAACCAAACGAAAAAATGGGGATTAGAATATGAATCAAAGAACAAACGAGGACGGATTGCATTTTAATTATAAATGGTGAAACGTCCAGCATCCAATCACAACAAAAGGAATCGCGCTGTCGTTTCGTCTTCTATTCGTCTTCTTTCTACCCATTCAAGAAAAACAGTGCAGTAGACATACCTCATGAGGCCCTAATGATTGTTTATTTAGTTAGGAAATTATCTTACCATGGTTTGCTATACGTAAGTACAACAGCCGCGTGTACTTAGTATAATTTTACATGATAATTAGCTGTTCCATAGAATTCTAAAGCCTTTATATGTCATCAATTTGCATTTACTTGCATGCCGATGGAAATAGTAGGTAGGACCTTGAGAAGATGCCAACAAGTTAGTAGGCCGTTGTATACTACTTCCTCAATATCTTCTATAATACGATAACTAAGGAAAAATCTAATATTGCTTATCGGGGCCGTATGCTTTGTGTATCTACAGGTTTACAGGTAAGATTTTATTATAGTTTACATTCTGGTGAATTTATGTTTTTCATTAACTTTAGATTTATATGATCTATGCATCATCTTTACACTACACCAAAATACTTTTACTTATTACCACTATAGTACTGATAGATCTAATAGTTTTTGCTATACGATACAATTTGATATAATTAAACGATGTAATAAATATTAGTATCGTACCAAATATACTAACTCATATAAACGTCCCCATTCTGAATTATAAAGACAAAGGAATATAAAGAAATATATAGAAAAATCATGCAATATTTTCATAATTATTATATGATTATGTTCTAATTATGGTCTGATTTTCAATTTTGCAAACCCGAATGCTTGACCAATCGTACGAAAGCACTCCGTAAGTATGCCTGGTTAATTCGCCAGTTTCGCAATAAATTAGGAAACTTTCAAGCATACTGACTCACTGTTTATAACTCAATAACTTTTTATAGCGCCGTTGGGTGCTAGTTATGCCAAATTTGCACCTAACCAAACCCACACTACATTGTGTTAACAGGCATATTATAATCCTGCGTTAGCCTACGCGAGCCATATTTGGCCTCTACGTTTATTGCTTTGCGGCAATTGTTACTATGTCCTTATAATCTGGCCTTAAAAAAATATTTTTATTGCCATTGTTAATGTAGGTAAAGGGAATATAGCTAATATAGGTAAAAATAGGAGGGCTTTCCGGAAAAACGTAGCACATTCTTGGTTTTCTATGTCCAATTTTTAGTTTATTGTACAGATACCGGCAAACTTCTTGAGCATTAAACAAGGGAGTGTGGGAAAGTTTGCGGGACACAAACGTCAACTGATTTACCAATTACGCGATCGACATCTCACTCTCTCGCCGCCACCCTCCCAGTTAAACCTAAAAAATGCTTCTGCGCAGGCAAGGATATTTGTTCAAGATGTTTGCCGGTATCTGTATTATCACGCCTTTTTCCGAAGGGATAAGCAAACACCACGGATTTTCACTTGCTATGGTCCTGACGTACCTCTGGCTCTTAATCCACTTTCATGACATACACCATGCATGCACGTCGGTTATGGGTACTTTAACGCCGTTTCCAGGGCGATTTGGAC
Source organism: Pieris brassicae (assembly GCF_905147105.1). Lineage (NCBI taxonomy): Eukaryota > Metazoa > Arthropoda > Insecta > Lepidoptera > Pieridae > Pieris > Pieris brassicae. Next base: position 7,474,942 of record NC_059669.1, read on the forward strand.
CAGGCTTGTTTTGTCGTACAAACGTTATCGTCGTAATACAGTGTGTAAATAAATGGTGCCAACATACGACGCCACAGGGACCACGGTTTTATTTTCTTCACACACTACATAACATTACACCCATCCTCGATAACGACAATTAAATAATAAAAAGTACTTTTTAAGTTGCCGAAATAGTTAAAACGGAACTATTTACGTTCTTTTGTCGCTTATTTGTCCTAGCCGGTAATAAAATCGGCTGTTGGCATCATACCTACCGAATTCTTTAAGAAATCAGTTGTTTTGTTTACAAATTGGGATTGCCTGCACGTGCTTTAACACGAAGATGCCTCAATATCGCAAGATATTAATAAAATAAGTAAAAAAAAACAACATATTTACTGGTGCAGCAAAAGACGTCAGGCAAAAATAACAGGCTATACGCAATAGCGTTCAAATAAGAATTGTTTTTTTATGTGAAATACTAGTACACACACATACCTACTCTGTAGCTACTATATTATAATTTTCATAAAGCTAATTTACGTAACAAAAAACTGGCTTGACATGTTACAACAACTAGGATTCCATAATATTTATTGTTGTCCAATACTTGACACAGTGTGTGGGTTACTCATGCATGTTGTATTGTTTATATTTACATACATAATATATGTGGTAACGCACATTAATCATGTCAATATTTTTATTACTTGGAAACTTAATAGATATTGAAATTATATATTATAAGACAGATATAATAATAACAAAATATCTTTGTGGCAAAATTGATCTAATGTTGGTCCCCACACTGTGTTGTGTGTAAATATACTATTATTATATATTTTTTGACTCTTTCAAGTGACTCTTAAAAATTGTCGCCAGGTATACATACCGCTTCATAAGACAGTACCTTGTTAATGTTTTTCGCATACGTTCTAAAAATATATCTATTATAATAGGTTGTAGGTTCGATCCCCGGCTGTGCACCAATGGATTTTCTTTTATGTGCGCATTTAACATTAGCTCGAACGGTGAAGGAAAACATCGTTAGGAAACCGGCTTGCTTTAGACCCAATAAGTCGACGGCGTGCGTCAGGCACAGAAGGCTGATCACTTGCTATTCGATTAACAAATGATCATGAAACAGATACAGAAATCAGAGGCCCAGGCATAAAATGGTTGTAGCGCCATTGATTATTATAGGATGATATTTTATTTATAAAATAAACCTTTCATAGAAAAAGCATTTATTTAACTAACTTTACCACTTTTTGAACAGTATTATATTTACACGTACTTGCTTATTTCAAATAGTAAAGAGGACAAATCGCTAGTACAGAACATAAACTTTTTTTTATTTTTAACGAACATTTAAATTGCGTGCAAATCATGATATAATTTTCCTACGCTTTATTACTATGTATTTGGGACCAAACAATTGGAGTTTGACCAGTTCGCCTACATCAACAGTACGTCTAAAATTCCGTTAAATCCATTTTCAGAAATAACACAACTCAAAAGTAAACAATTTCCAGTGTAGTTGTAATTAGAAACATCTTTCAAACCCATAGTCTAAAGACCTTCGAACTTAATGTGTGACACGTACAAATATAACGTCGTTAAATACAAATACTTTAAGAGCTTGGTTGATAGGTATACAGAAGTAATATGTTTTTTGTCTAAACTTTGTAATTGAAACTTTTTTTATATAATTATACTATTCTTGTATTGAAAACTATTTCAATACAACAATGTTTAGTTTCTGAATTAGAATATTAGCACGGACCCATCATAATGGACTTCATGTTAAACTACGTTTATATAAGGTTATATGGACAATAAGATAAACCTAATGTAAAGATTTTTGTTATAGAAATATATAGGAAGAAACAAAGGGCAACATGGTATGATATGGTATTTAACATTTCTTTAAATTGTATAATAATTATTATAAATATGTAGCCTAATCCAAAATCGGACTATTCAATACAATACGTAACGAAGCCATAAACTCGGCATATTTGTGATTTTTAAAGCGCAAGTACTGGTTTAAGTTCAGAAAACTGGCAGACAAGAATCCAGTTATCGAGTAAATTAAATTTTAAATCATGTCCATAAAAAGATTCGGCACATTTGGGCTTGATTACGAATAAAATAAACATGACTCGGCCCCCACTCCTGCGCAGGGTGCTTGTTCAACTGATTCGACTCGATGTCATGTTGTATTGAACTCTATGACGACCGCTCGTCTTTTGTTAACCGTTTACCGATTACACTTTTCTGAATGAAAAGTCCGTGAAAAGTGTAGATTTCGATGTGTAGTGTTCAATTTCAGAGCTAAGGTTTTCAGTGGTCACGTGTGTGTGATTGTTTGTAAATCGTCTTACATAACCGAGCGTGAGAATCCATTTTAACTGAAGGTAAAGTTTTGTTTGCATTGCTGAATTTATTTGCTGAAATATTTTTGGAATGATTAGCAAACTTTACATAAAACATAGGTTGAACGGTAATTCATATTTATGTACATCTTTGTAACATTTTTACACAAACAATATTTGTATAAATGTACGTCACATAGCTTATGTATATATAAATTATTGCACATGGCTTGTATATGTTCTTTTCCCCTATTTAAGTTTCAGATCTGTAATTTAAATGTAATAGCGTAATAAGCCGACACATTATAACTATAATTTACAAAGGATTACAATACATTTCCAATTTAATATGAATAAATAATAAAATAGCTAATAATTAAAAATTCAACATCGCATATAGTTAAGATTAACTATGACATAAGACATCAATGGGTGGTAAATGGGTGCGCACATTTTATTATGCTTAGTATTTATTCAATGACGCATTAAGCAGGTATATATTTTGGTTAGCCATATATAGAGACGCTCATTTATATTTATTAATCTTTGCGTTTCGATGTATTGAGTGGCCTTTGTTTCATATATTATATTAGTTATACTTAAAAGAATGATACATAAAATTTGTATAGAAAATACTTTCGTAAATATATGGCTTATAAAATATGAGGTAATGTTTTAAATCTAAGTTAATTTCCATAAATATTATACATATAAATGATCACATTTAAAATTATTGTTTATCAGATAATTGCCTTTACGTTATAACACGTGGAGGCTCTTATATAATAATATGTATCTTCAAGAATAATTTAGATGTTAAGAATACGAATCAGAATTTAAAAAAAAAACAATTACAGACTTGTCGTATTCTCTGAGATGGAAAATTACAAAATGTTAACTGAATCAAGTCATTCCTCATACATGTCTTGTTTCCGGTAATGTTGACTAAGGACAGACCGGACATGGTTTGCGTCAATACTAATTAGCAATTATCCTTGCGAAAATAAGTACTAATATAATTATAGTAAGTCATACCCAGATTTAGTCAAAATCTAGTAGCTCGCCCTAGCCCTTTTTTATTCGGTAAATATTTTCTGAAGGATTACTAGTGTCTATATACATATAGGAGTATCGCTAGACTTTCGATATACTTGGTATACAGAGGTCGAAGTTTTTGTCTAGTATATTACTAGACGCTGTATGTTCGCGCTTCATTTAGTTTCAAACGGGCGCTGTCCAACTTTTCTATAATATTTTTTCTATTTATTACGTTTCCGTCACTGTTTAAATTATAAATCTTTATTTTTAATAACTTCCAACAACCAGACTGTACATTTTTAATAAAAAATTGCTAACCTATAAAACGTCGTATGAATCGTTTTTATTGCCTCGTACGAGCAATGTTTGAAATACATTAACACTATTTAGGAAATTATTACCAATATATTGTAAACGGAGGTTAATACGTTGCGTATGATATTATTGCATGGTATTTTGATTGAAAAAATTAATTTAAAACACATTTTAATTCGGCGTTTCGCTTATAAAAAATTATGAAATATGTTAATCCTCATTGACTTTTTAAAAATATTTTTTTATAATCAATTAAAATAAATAGATAGATTTAATTGAATTTAGAATAGTTTATAAATCAAACCAGTTAACAGTCTTTATATTTTATTACACATAAAATGGGCAATATATTTTGGGCGACATTAATCGAAATATAACGTGTATTGGTATAGTTCATAAATATTTATGTAAATTTAATGTACTAATTCAACTAGTTTGTACCTAATTTATTTACATTTGAAAGTGGACTGCCATTACACAATATTACAGAAATATCCTTTATTGAGTCTTAGTTTGAAGTTTCGCATTTTTCTGAACCCTGACAAACTATTGACAAAACTATTTGTCGAGCAAAAATATGATAAAAAAGCGTTTGTAAGGGGTTTCGTTGAATAGACGTGCTTGATCAAAAGTTTAGTAGAGTACGGACTCAAAGATTCTGGATTAGCAAACATCTCTTAATTTATACCAATCAGTCAGCAGTGTTTTAGCTAAACCATGTAACTAGTCTGGCCATAAATATTGTTACATAAAAACTTTTCATTTTTCAACTTTTTTATTATTTTGAATTTTGAACACGTATATTATTTTAAAACTTCTTTCGGTTTTCGCCATTTCACATATTTTTTCGTGTTCATTATCAAATGACAATATCGAATGGGGTGTTAAAGGAAATAGGATTGCAGTGATGGCCTTGTACAAGGCGGGTATGGAACCGTCGGTCATATTCCAGACACTTCAAAAGCTTGGTATCACCTGTACGTTCATCAATAGATACAACAAAACTTCGTCTGTCAAATACCAGAAAAGATCGGGGAGGCCGCGTGCTATTAGAACTACAAAGGCTGTTAATTCTGCTAAAGCCAGAATTCGTCGAAACCCCATTAGGAAACAAAAAATTTTCTCGCGAGAAGTAAAGATATCCGCAATGAGTCTGTCCCGTATTGTAAAATGAGACCCGAAGCTCGGTGAACACAGAAATATCCTCTGCTGATGAAAAACTTTTCACGATTGAAGAACACTACAATAAGCAATATGATTATTTATTTATTCTACATCATTATTCAATCTTAATAGTTACCACTTATTTGATAGAACGACCCAATAATACCCACACCGAAAAACATGATAAAGTATTCGCTCACAGTTTTAAAGAAGGTGTTCAAGTAGACGGAAATGTACAACGTGGTCATCATCCTGCGTCAGTGATGTTTTGGTGGGGCGTCAAGGAGTCTTAAAACTCCATTTTTGGGAAAAAGGAGTGAAAAATTCAGCCAAAGTGTAAGTGTATAGTGAAACCTGTGAGCAATACACTTTTTAAAAATATACCGTGGATTTTCCAGCACGATTCTGCACCTGGTCACAAAGCAGGAACAACACAAGTCACAAGTCTTGAAATCAATGTTCCGGACTTTGTAAGAGCTGAAGACTGGCCCTCATCTAGCCCAGACTTGAACCCTTTAGACTTCAAATTATGGTCAGTTGTAGAGGACATGGCCTGCTCTAAACGACACGGTGACATTGAGTCTCCTAAAAAATCTTGAGAGCTTGCAGTGGCGAAATTTCCCTTGAAAACAGTGCGTAAAACCATAGATTCGTGGCCAAACAGATTAAGGGCCTATATAAAATCCAAAGGTGGCCATTTCGAATAGATTTTTTTAAACTTTTGCTCATAATTTAATAAATATGTAGGTATACATTGAAGAAATGCGTAGTTTTATTTATTTTATATTTTCTGACACTTGATTGTATTTTAAGTAACAACAAAAACTCAGGTAAATTATGTTTATGGGACGCTTTAGAAATATAAAAATTAAAAGTTGTGAAGGGTTTCACAAACAGCACGAAAGCTAGTGTATAAATTCTTATATTAAAAAATACTGTACATAAATTATATATCATTTGATCATCGTTCATATAACAGTAACAGAAAGAAACTTATTCAAATTATTAGAACGGGATAAACTTTTGAGGATGCATAATCATTAATTCATAATGATCTTAGATGTTATGTTGACATGCTCAAAGCGTTCAAATTGTTTTCATCGCTACATAAATGCTGTCAAGCAAAAAGCGGTTATAAAAACTTAAATTGTCTTGGACATCTATACGGTGTTATTATATGCGATTTAAGAATAATGACAGTAAATTTTTCAGGGGCGCCTACGCATGCTTTGTTTTGTTAACTGTTATTTGAAGATCAATGCTCTGAATAATTTGTATGCCTTGCGATAATTGAAGAAAAAATGAACGTGGGTGGGTGACTAATAGATTCGAGTTTTTTTTGTTTGTCAAATGTATTTTCTCCTAAGCTTTATTAGTTTTGGATAGTTGGATAAAATGGGAAATTGCTTGTAAAAATATTCAATAACCAGTAACAGTTTATACTTTTTAAGACATTAAGCTTTTGTCCGTCTCTACAATTTTCTGCCTTTTTTTCCAGTAAATTAACTGTAAACCTATAAGCTAGACGTTAATATATTCGCATTGAGCCCGTTTTATCTTTATGAATATAGAGGTTTTTATGTCGTACACACAATATACTATGAAGATTTCATAAAAACAGTAAAGTTCAATCAAATAAATATTCCAACACCGAACCAAAACTCTTAGAGTAATTTACTTTTTGTCCATCAAATTACATTACCCTTTGTTCTTTTTGTGAAATACCTGTTCAAGCGAGTCAGCGTGACGTCTTTTTATTTAATTAACATGGACTCCATACTTGATTAAAATGAAATTATAGGTAATTATTTGAAAGATGACTTGATAAAAACGTTTAGTGGTTATTCGTTTTATTTTTCCTTTCTAGGTAAATATGTATGTAGCTAAAGTACTTAGGACAGAGTTTATTCACACTTTTGGCAAGTAGTTTTTTATGGATTACGTAGTAGACATATTTCTTTACTGCAGGATCTGAATAGACTGCTTCATTCACACAAATATGTTTCTTTTGTTATGATATCAAACTTCAGTTAACTCAATTAAGTGCGTTAGTAAATTAAAATATTTAAGCTCGCTTAGAGATTTCTAGTAATGACTAATTGTGTCATTGCAAATAAAAACCAGATTTCCAGATTATAAGGCGTTTATTTAACACACATTTATAAATTTACTAAAATCATTCATTAATTCTAATGTATATATAATAGTGTTTTCATGCAGGATGCGGCATTAAATCCAGTGTCTCTGCTTTAAAAACTCGAACTCAATATCAATTGAACCATTAAAAACTTAACCAATACTAGACATGAGTAAAAAATATTCTCGACATTGTACCAACACCTTGAAGTGCCTTGAACCTTGTACATGTGACGTGGACGCATCGTTGACAAAGTATAATTCACAGCACGAATACAGTTGGCTAAAACCTTGACGACTGGGTTTAGTACAAATTTCACCAAATAAACGAGAACTAGAAAAATATAAAAATTAATAATTAAATCTTGTTTAGTTACTCGTACTTAAAAGAGATCGTCAGATACTAGATTTCGATAACAGCTATTATTTTAAATCGATTATTCATAAACTGGCCTATGTCTCAAGCATGAGATTGTGTCAAGTATTTTTTTTATATATTGGAGGGCAAAATGAGTACAGGACAGCCATAAAAGGAAGCTATCACAGACCCATGTTAGTTCTAAGAGGGTGGTACTTCACCGGGTGCTTTAAGATTTCATACAAATATTTTCGATATTTTATAACTTTTACGATTATCGTAATTAATAACTTATTTACTTTGCCATAAAAAACCTCCTGGTGTTAGCGACGTTCTGAAAAAACTTGTATGAAATTGATCATCTGACATGTAATTTCGGACGGTTTTTGCCTCAGCCTCTTCGTCTTATTTGCTGGAATTCGAAACATGATCTTGAAGTTATGTATATGGAAAGACAACTGTCTTTAATAAAGACAAGTTACTTCAGTTTGCAATAAATGGAAATGCAACTTTGCTGTCAATTAAGTTAAGGCGCAATAAACAGTGGGTAAATTTAAACTAATTTTTAAACGATAACATTTAGGTAACTAAATTAGTTTAAAGCTACTTGATATACAGATAATTACGTTTATTTGGATTTTGTTAAAAATATACACCGACTGGCTTTCTCCCGTAACACAGTTTTTTTAAACTAGTACGGAACGACTTTACTGACCTTAGTACTATTTGCAATTTCAGTTTTTATATTGTATAAGTAAGCAATGAAATAATTACCTCAATACAATGTAAATATATATATACGCTATTGGCAATTTAGCCTTGCCTACGAGCAGCACAAACATTTTTCAACTATAAATAATATATGCCAAGTTACCCGGCATTACCGGTGATTCAGACTGACATGCTTCGTATTTTTTACCATCGATAGAACATTGTTTTCTTTATAATTAAAGATGAGTCAACATAAATAACCAATAATACGATTCTATAGTCAAAGACCACTCTCAAAGCGTGATGATATACGTTTTGAGTTCTTTAAATTGTGGTAGAGGTGGTCTATGATCATGTTAATTGATTAAATAATTTCAATAGCATAGTTAACAAACTTAACAAAAAAAAGTGAACTACACACCTTTCCTTCTTTTTAAATTTAATTTTTTAACTTTTTCTCAATTAAAAAAAATATTATTGTATTTATAATTTCTTTCTTTGTAATCCTAGAGTTACTACAGCTAAAAGTTTTAGATACATACCTACGGCTCGCTCTAGTGAATAGGCTCTCTCTCTATCTCGCTCTAACAGCTTAATTACAAACATTGATGAAAATATTGAAATATTTTACAACAATCTTCCAATTTACCGTAACTTTGTTTATGATAATATATAGGTAATAATAATATAGGTTTAAGTTTCTATTTAGTCTTAGTTATTATTGTTTTTTTTTTTATTTTGCGGTTGTTTGTTTATTTTTCCCTTGCTTAGCTTATGGCCTAATATAATTAATGTGTATGTGTGTAAAATTTGTGATGTCATATATTTTTATATAATTTTATGCATACTCGTTGTTTTAGAACAAACTTTGTTATTGTAATAAACAAAACTTTTGCATATAACGTTAGATATACTTCACGTACATTTTATCTGCAATTAATATCACTTAATTTTATGCTATAAATAAATATGTAAAAATAGTTCTAAATGTGACCGTATGGTCATCCAAAGATAACCCTGACAGGGAGGAAACTATTATAAAAAGTTGTCGCAAAAAGCTTAAGGCTAAAATTAATCATGTCGACGCCCGGTGCAAAGAACTTGACCGAGATTTAAGGCCATAGTTGAGTGACATCGTATGAATAACAATAATCTTTCGTGTGAACCGCAGATTTATTGAATTATTCATAATATCGTTTTACCAATATGTCACTTTACTATGGTATTACACAATTTTTGGCATCAATATATTAGTAATAAATAACCATTTGTACGCGATAAGGATATCATCGTCCATTTACGTTACTAATTAAGTTAAGTTAAATATTTATTAGTTTAAATAAAGTTTAATAAGAATTTTAGTTGTACATTGTGTGTTTAGAAAAAAAAAATACAAAACTAAATTGATAACTTTGGTTTTTCTGAAGTTGGTTTTAAATTATTATCATCGATATTGGAGCTTACATTTAATGTTCGGCTTGCTTATGAATGAAGCTCTCACGACTATCTTAGAAATCTGAAGTATACCTACATAATTCCACGTGCCTTTACTTCCTCTTAAGCCTTAAGATATAGGATAGTATCACAAGTCACGTATAGCCACACCTACATTGGCTGATTCAACGTTGTTTGCTTAAAGTCATTTGTTAGCTTATACTAGGTACTAGGTTTCAAAAACTATTCTGTTGCGTAAAAAATGGAAAAAGTTTTGCAATATTATAATTTCTGGCAACATGTGTAAAGGTTTATATATATATATATTTGATCTCGTAACATGTGGCAAGACACATCTGCAATTGTGTATTTTTAATTGCTAATAATAAAATAATATTGCTCTCCTGATCGAACAAATCTAAAAGTATTATTGTTTCTTAGGCATTTTTTAACTTTATGCCATGTGTGGTTAAAACTAACAAAATAATTTAGAGAATTCAAATAAGAATGGTTGTTAATCTATTTAAGGAATAACGTATTCATAATTTTCAAATAAAGAATGAAAACAGCTTGGGATTTCACGTTTTTTCCTTACGAGCTATAAATATCGAATCCATAAAACTCCATTGTTCCCGCGGTGCTGTTTGAATAATTCATCGGGGCAAAAGACTGATACTTACTAAGTTTTACGAGATTTGGAAACAAAGTAGTTCACAATGAGATGATTGCTCTTGATCTCTAAAGTCATTTCTCAAACTTGCTCAAACCATTAAAAAATAAACTGTCCGCATAAAAGTTGTAGGAATTTGTACGTAAAATTTTTATACATATTTTACACAGATATTAGAGTTTATTACTGTGTCAAACTCTTGGTGGAAATATTGTAGTTGCGTCAAAACTCCTACGCATGTTACAAAGTATTAACCAGTAGGGTCAATAAATTCTAAGAGAACATTCCAACAGTGGTCTTAAGTTTAATTTTGAATGTCTTTCTATTAGCTTTTAGTATTAACTAAAATGTTTGTGTCTCCGGTTATAGCAGTAAATATTTATTAGTAAAATAATGCTTGCTTATGTTTATTCTAGAATTAATTTAATAGATACACTTTACATCTTACAGCTTACTTTTGTTACGTAAGGGGTATGATAATATTTATATAAATAATTAATATAATAATTAAAAAATGAATCCCTATTTCCCTTGGTCACGGCATCACGCGTGACCGGCTGGACCGATTTCGCTAATTCTTTTTTTGTTGTGTTTTTTATTGTCAGGAGAAGGTAACCTTAAGGTTTGACATAATATTGACAGAATGCGTGCTGCAAATATCGCCAGAGGTTGAAACTGAATATCGATTTAAAAAAAATCTTCGATCGATATTGATAAAATACATATAAACTAATTAATGTATGATTTCTAAGAAAAAAATAATTTCTTAGTGTACATAACCGTTAGTTCAGAGCTATCACGCCTAATATCAAAAGTTAAATTTAATAAGCTAAGCTTTGGGAAGTTTGATATATTTTTTAGTTAATAATACCAATTCGAAATCAATATTCACAGTTAAGACAGGGCAACATCTGTTGGTTGGGTTGGTAAACAATTTTCATTGGTATCGTATCAAATCAATCAAATAGATTTAAATTGTTCGTAGGTATATAAAAGTGTGTCAATAAACAATGAAAAATATGCGAAAGCTTAAAGCTTTTGGTGAGCCTGAATAAGGTAGCAGAGGAAAGTATATACAAGTTTCCATTCTTGTAGAAGGCCAATTGACTCATCAAACGTACACTTGGCACGTCATTATCTGACTTTAAAATCATTTTTATGTGAAGTCAGTGCTTCTTAATACGATAAAAACGTGAAGTGTTTTATGCAAAATAGTGTTTTGCCTTCTCTAATGATCGTACAGTTCCTAATTTGCAGTACTTGATTTAAATTGGAACATTTGAGTGGCGCCACTACAAATGCCATTACCTGTAGTTTTGTATTATAATAGTAATTGTAGTCCTCGTTGTACCAAGGAAGTTTCGGTGCAGTTTTCCTGCTATGGATATTATCAAATAATCAGATATGTGATTCCTTTTTGTTCCATATACACCCACGGAGCGTTTTTCAAGTTATTGTAAAAAAAAATCGTTTCTATTCTTTTATGTTATAATTAAATTGTTTGATAGTTTTCCATTATTATTATTATTCGTGTTAAGAATAACATTGTGACTTTATATTGTGACAATCAGTACTTCCTATTGTGCTTGGTGAGGATTAATGGTATTTCATTAAACTAGAGATTGAAATAATTATTTGCAATTCGTATTATTTATTATATACTACATTCAATTATAAAATACCTAATAATTATTTGTAAAGTTTAGTGGCTTTAAAGGGTACTCAAAGTAAATTTGATTGTCCTGTGTTCGAAGTTTAAAATCTTAATACGGACAGTGCGAAAAAAAAATTTAATTGCGACTAGGCCAAGCTAATTTTTGAATGTTTAATAAAAGCTTTCCATCACAAATTATGTGTTTGAACCCTTTAATTTCAGATGAGTTGCGTTTTTGCGTTATAAATTTAAAAACGGTAGTGCCTCTAAAATACAGATTTCCTTATCCTATATTAGGCAATAGATTCCCATACGCGCGTTTCTATGTCATTTTGCGACACCATGTATTGTGGTCACGTGAAGGTCACTGTACTAAGTAAACAATGAACCATTTCGTGTAAATATTTCTTAGTTTCCATTGTCAGGCAATAAAGTTGTCGATAGTGGGCTTGATCTGAATGCCAAATGCAATGATATAACCATAAATTTAAGGAAATTTATTATTATTTTTATATCTACAGAAAAACCAACCATATTAATAAATTTATTAATTCATTATGGTTGCCAAGAAGATTTTGTTAGCGATAAAAATGTCCGTTGCTGGTGACATTTTTATTCTTGTTTATTTCATAATAAATTGAAAATGTTTTGTTGTTAAAAAAAATATACATTTTAAAGTTTTCCTACATGTTTGTATGTAAACCATTCTAATTTAATTTCTATGAAATACATTGTTTTGAGAGTGTAACAAAGTAAAAACAAAAACAGTTTGATCCAATTTTTGACTCGATTATAGCCGGAAATGTTTTATCAACTATGTTATAAGGTTCAAATGTTTAATCCTTCGACTTAAGAAATTAAGGTCATCTGACGTCACACCAAAAATTAACCGAGATATACGAAGATCACTTGGTTTGTTGTTTTGTCCCATTGCCTGGGCATTTCTGCGTAGGCTTTACTATATTTAGCTTAAATCCCAAAACACGTATGTTGCCTAAATCAATACTACCTGGTGACTACGCGTCCTCCTCCGCGTGTATATTAAACCCTTGTTACTCAAACTCGCAATCCAACAACGTTTTCTTTTAAATTTGACAACTTATTTATATATGATAAAAAAAGAAGAAGAAAATATATACTATTGGTGAAAAAAAAATCAATGGCGCTACTACAGACAAAAAAACTTTTTTTATTTACTCATTTCGGTCGCCTTTATTTGTTTAATGTTTTGATTTCTACCTATTTATTATACTAAAAATGTTGTATTTCAGGTACCGGTCATGTGCTGAAATGCCGAGCTCAGCATTAGAAAGGGACACCATCTCCGTGTCCCCAGTACAACCCGCCTCATTTGAAGATACTGTAGCTACTGTAAGTGTACATTGTATATAGATTATAAACGTACTTCATGAGGGCAAAGACAACTCTGTGCTTCTGTGTCTATTTTCTTGCATATATTTTTATAGGTGGAATTAAAAAAAATATCGTAATACGTAACATTTACGGTAACTATATTACCAATAAATAGTCTTTTGACAATAATGATCCCTTTAAGTTAATTTAATTAAACAAATAGCAGAGAGCAATAACGAATATATGTGACAAGATAACTATGATTACTTGTACTTCTTTACTATAATTTATCTGGACCTTGCTGGTTTAATTAGTGGAATTGATCGTAAATAGTAGTAGTAACGGTAATGATTAAGGTGGGGTCAGAACACCTAATGTTCTTAAAGTTATCACAAAATAGCAGAAATATTTGTATAAACAAAAGTTATAAAAGTGTTGACATCGTCATTTAACTGAACTACAATAGTACGGTAATGGTGAATGGTAATTAAATACCGCTAGCAAATTACTTTACTTTTAAATAGATTGAAGATTATTTCAACACGACAAAGCAATTGAGAATATTTTCATTTGAGTTTTAAAAATTATATTTTACAAATTGTGTAAAACTGTACACAAGGCTATACGTTGATTATCCATACCTATTTCTTATATATTTAAGAATGAATTTTCCGTAAATCCCTGTTTAGTGACCATTCGTCATAAAGCCCTTAACTGCAAAATCTTAATATTTTAAACCTACGCCTTTATAGATTTGATATAAACATAAAAATAATTGGTATTTAGTTATGTAATAAATAACTAACGTATTTCACCTTCATTATTTACACGTTTTTGTATTTAAAAATCCTGTATCAATTGCAGCTATTGTGAATGGAAAATGTTGAGGCTAGCGGATAGTACAATTACTTGCATACAATGCTTTATTAGTGTATTCTAGTGTACTGCAGTTAACAGACACGCGCGGTCTCTTCACTTCGCGAAAACGAGTGTCGTTTAAGAGTTTCATGTGAAAGTGCTATCTAGTGCTAAGTGTTTTTGGTATTTATTCAATATTTGGCTACGGTTGTACGAATTACCGTAACTATTAGAATAAACCTTGTATTTATCGGCTTTAGCACAATCGCTTTATCGCTCACGACTTATGATTTAGCTACCAATTTTATACAATAATGAAATTGATATTTACATTTTATTGATACGGTTATGTTAAATTGCTTTTAACTATTGACATGTAATCTAATTACAATTTAAAAAGATTTAAGTAGGTTTAAGGACAAGCAGATTGTGACACACACACACTCAGGTCACAGGTGCTCTGGCTCACAATATGCCAAATGAATGTCATTTTTAACTACAAACTTTACGTAATAAGTTAGTTAATCTGTAGCGGCATGAGATGCAGAGAAGTAGCTTTTAAAATTCTCTACTATTTTACTGTTAGCAGTCCTAAATTGAATAAGAATTTACACCCACCACGCATGAGTCTACATGCATTTAATTAGCGAATAACCTATAATAAATACTATTATTCCTCTTATAATATATATGATAAAATAAATAACATATATTCTTCTTTCCTTAGCAAGTACCTGCAAAATACATTATTAGATTTAAATACTATAAATGATCTTTTAAACCTTACGGAGTTTAATATAAAAAAAAATTACACAAAAGGTCACGCACACAGAGAACAAATTAATCTAAAGTCGAAATTACTAATATATATTTTTCAGTTCTCACACTTTACTAAGATTAAGTAATTCATTGATCAGGGTTACGCAAACCGCAGTGACAGTTTGTGAATAGATCAGTAGCTGCGTGGGAGTTTATGTTAATGCCTACTGTTCGCAATACCTTTATACAGCGCTTTATTTTTAACCATTATATAAAGAACATTTTTCACAAGTAGGAAATAGATAGTACTGGCTATCTAAAGCATAAAAAATAAAAATCAGTAGAATCTCTCGTTCTTGGCATCAGATTTCTGTATGTTTTATGTGTTTTTTTTCATAAATGAAAGTTTAAAATTGATATATTACGATATAGTAGCTATTTCAGATAATTAAGTAGTCTACTATGATTCTTAACTGTCGTCAGCCATCTTTTGAATTTAAGTACCAACATGCAAAGGCGCTAGTTGTCAAAGAAAACTTTTCTGACCCTTATAACATTCGAATTTACAACCGCTTAAAAGGAGCCGATGAAGTATTACGTAAGCACTATAGGGGGGAGGGGGGTCTTTGATTTTCTAATTTGGTGATTACGCCATTAGTTATTATTTACTTTTTTACACATTGTGAACGAAAACGAAATGCATTTTCGAGGATTCCTACAAAAAATTAATACGTTTATGAACTCTTATTTTTGAAAGCTTTACTTACTTTTGCTGACAAGAGGAAGAGGGGGAGGGGAGGAATAAATTGCAGTATATCTTACGTAATACTTAAGTAATACTTGAACGGCCCCAAATAGTCAAATCATTTAAAAATAAAATAAATATAAGTGATTAAAAATAATATAATATAAAATAACTCCTCAAAATGTGAGACTAATCGCTTAAAATATTTTAAAAGGAAACAATAAAGATCTTAGCCCTCATATGCTATTAATATGTAGATTTAATTATCCATTTTGTCCGTGTTATGACATAATATTGACGTTTTATTTCGACCTTGTGTTATGACATTCTTTTTAGTGTATATCTTAATCAATATCTAATATTTATAACATATCTAAAAAAGTGTGTGTTGACACTTTCACCAATAAACACAGATACTTGTGTCACACAAATACTCATATATTTATACTGACCAATAATTGAACCTAAAGTTTCTTCTAGTTATACGTATTGGGTAACTCTCACGGATAACATAATGATTTTTACGCTTATTTCAAGGAGAAATATGTTTGAAAAACATGGGCACAGAAAAAAAATCACTTCATAAATGTAGTCATCGACACAGTCCCTGTCCCTGGCCGACCGGTCAACCTAGATTCAACTGCCTAAATATCAGTTACAAGTAAACACTGGCAAAACTATGGACGGTCAGCATTTTATTTTTACAATGTAATTAAGACGTATCAGTTAAACGCTGCTTCATAATATAGTTTGAAACAAGAGGCTCATGCTTGACTAATTCGTATCATGTATCAAAGATTCAGGGACACGCTCTCCGCGCCTTCAAGGTGCCTTCTTTACCCAATTACACAGGTCAATCACAAAAACACATCCACAGTGAAGCTGTTTAATGATATGAATAATACATATATCTTATATAGATAGTATGTATCCTTGCGACATAATATATGTAGAGTATATATTTAAAAAAAAAACAATACAACCGCGTTACAACCTTTTTAGGTCTGGGCCTCAGATTTCTGTATCTGTTTCATAATCATTTGTAAATCTAATAAGCAAGCAGCAGCCTATTGTGCCTGACGCACGCCACCGACTTTTTGGGTCTAAGGCAAGCCGGTTTCCTCATGATTTTTTCCTTTACCGTTCGAGCGAATGTTAAATGCGCACATAGAAAGAAAGTCCATTGGTGCACAGCTGGGGATCGAACCTACGACCTCAGCTATGAGAGTCGCTCGTTCAAGCCACCAGGCCAACACGGATCCCCCTTTTAAATATACTTTTTTTAAAAGGTTATATGTAAGTTTATTCTATAAAATTTATAAAATAAACTTACATATAAAAAAAAAAAAATAATAATAATAATAATAATAATAATAATAAACTTATATATAATACTCTGTATGTATTTTTATTTTTTATTTTATTCTATAAAATAACAAATTTGGAAAATACATACAGAGTCAAAAAGTGTATTATGTGCGCTAATAGAAGACCTATGACTAGACATAAGGAAGTAGTACAACAGTTCATATATTTAGAATTTTCTTACGTTGAAGACTACAGACTACAAATACAATTCACTCAATATTAGAAACGGCTTTTTGACACTTCAATGAAAAATTAACAGAAGCAGCAATACGATACGTCTAGGCCAGTTTTTTAATATCCGGTATCATTTGATTGATTGGTAATAGTACGAATGACGGTACTCCTTCTAAGATTACATTTTTATAACAGAACCATTTTTCTTAATACTTATCCATCGCAAAAAATAAGTTAATCGAACCTAAACTACGTGAATTTATATTTCACATATGTTTCTACAAATCACTGAACTTGATAGTAAATATTTTCTAATGCTACACAGTTATAAGTATATATTTTCTTCTAAAGGAAAATCGATGTCTTTAATTTACGAACAACCTGTTTCTTCACGAAGCCGGGGCTTGAACCAACAATATCAGGAATTGCACACTCTATACAGTGTTCATTTTATATAATATTTATTGCATTAAAACATAATTTTTAGTGTAGAAACACTACATTATATCAATTAAATTTTCATTTGTATCGTTTTTATTTTTATTTATTATGTTTAAACAGCGTAACAAAGTTATAACTTAAAAACACACGTCGATTTTATTAAATTACCTACACGATCACGCAAAAACATCAATTAAACAAACATTCTGCTTGCTTAATTTACCTAATTACTTTTAATAGAATACGACATGATATATTTGCATAAGCGTACAATACGTATTATTAATAAAACTAGAAAATCGTTCTGTGCGTGTGGAGACTATTTGATTAATTAATCGTAAAACAAAGCGATCGATTTAAGTCACGCTATATTGTTCTGAAGTTTGGTCTCAACTCTCAGGTCATATAAGAGTGATTTGAGACCAAAATTATTTAAGGAAAATTCATTCTTTGTCATTCAAGAACGTAATTGTTATTGATAATGTCGAATGACTTCCATTTTTAGTGCTGTTATTGTGTCTAAATCGAGCCACAGATATATATAAAATTATATTATGATTTTTTACGGACATGACATCCAATTTATTTAAAACAAAATCCTACTTATTCTTATCTTTAGCTTTACACGAAGACGTTGACATAATTTCTATTAAGTATGTCCTATATAATATTTTTTCACATTATTTTTAATAACTCCAGAATAAATGATTTATCTGTCAAAAATTTCGTTTGCATATAACGGTAACCTATAACAAATTGAGGACTATTTTTCGTTATATCAAAGTACATTTGACATTACATAAAAACCGTAATAAATCAATGTCTAAATTCAGGTTCAGGAATCGTTATTGGATAACTATGGAATAAAGACCTGTCACAACAACCTTGAGTAAAGGGTCAGGCGGTCAATGGGCCAGTTACTCTCCATTTCTATGAGATTTTATATACGCTATTGAAGAATATGGCTCTGTACTGTATACTGTTTAATAATCCTCAAAGAAAAAAGGAACATAAACACGCGGTATCCTATACCTATTTATATAAAACATTTTTGCGTGTTTTGAGCAGTGCTTAGTGGCTTGACAGGTGACTTTCAACCATAAATTTGGGGTTTGGAATCACAGCTGCGAATGAAAGGACTGTTTTTTTGCCGTGAGCATTTATACTAGCTCTTATTCTTAACATAAACCATCGCGAGGAAACCGGTATCGGTAACCCACGACAGTGTGGCAGGCACAGAACACTGATCACCAAAATCCCTGTAAGGGAATCAAAAAACATAACACCAAAAGGATCAAGGAATCTGAGGCCAAGACCGAGTTTGTTTTCTTTCTGCGATTCTTTTTTCATAGTTTTTGACTATCGCGAACTCACTTTTGCCACTGGTAATTCGAAGAGATGAAGGCATAACGATGCTCCTTAGCTAAAGATCAGTGAATCTATCTCTTTTAATCGATCGATACGAATACTTTTTATTTAAACATTGCATTATTACTGTTATAAATGTTTTATAAAATCAAGGACTAAAATATTATAAATTACATATAGTGCAACAACGTACTTGTTTTGAGGTCGTAACCGTGCTACGTATGAATGCAATAAATTGAAAAACATAATAGATACCTATTACGAAATTACTATTTTTGTGTCAAGTGTTTTAGCAATGTTTATTCAAGCAGAACCTCATTAATTGTTAGTAATTTACTGTGGAATGTCAAGTAAAGTAATCAATTAATGGTGATGCAAGTTTAGGTAACTGACGAAGTGGGTTAAGTTCTTTTTTATTGGGCTAATTCAATGATGAAATCAATGACTAATTCTTAATATGTGGACACCTAATTACGTTTTAATAAGTGGATAACCAAAAAGGTATTAAATTATAATTATATGTACTTGTAGTTAAAAACTGTATATAAATAATTTTGTAAGAATCAATCATATAAGTAGTAAAATGTTTGTATTAGTGAATGATAATCTTATAAATAATTAACCTATCAAGGTGTGAAATTAATTATCTTAGAAAACTCTTGTAACATCTAAGTAAACAACTTCCTAGCGTTATGCAATCATTTTGTATATTAAATCGTCAGTGGTTAACAGCGAGCGTAAAATGTTTGCTAGAAATACTATTGTGAAGCAATTAGATAATGATAATCCGGGAGATTTTATATTATATATTGTTTAGCAGTCCTAAGTCACACCTTTGAACAATATGTCTTAAAACATGTTAAAGTGTCTACGTTCGATGTCATAAAAGTTTTTTTTATTTAATATCCGTTGATTAAAAAAATATTGTCTAACTTATATTATTTGTATAGGAATTTCACAGTTGAAGTCGTTTCAGTTCCCTTTCATTTATTATTAGCATTAGAAAATGATACTCGTATACCTGTAATTACGACGTAATATTTGGCAATTAAAGTATTTTGATTGATATAAAAATTCGTACGCATGTTTACGATTAATGGCAGGAATTGTCGTAACTTAAAATTATTTTTTTCCTGTTACAACTGTTAAATAGTTAATGCATATTAATGTTTAGAGTTTCCAAACGCATTAAAATTAATACTTTAATTGCACACGTTTTCCTTATTAGTAAGTAAATGTTTCTAGAAACAGTGTACTAAACATTTGTTGTATCAGTTTTCGTTTCTCAAATACGTCAAAGACACTTTATTATACGAGTATACTATCTCACTTAAATGTTATTTTTTGTTTGAAGAATAGTGGTATAAAGACAGATTTAGATTTGTGTACTAAGAAAAAACTGTACGTCAAAATATATTATTAACAAGATCAATTGTTTCGTAATTCAAGAAATAGAACCACCAAGTTGCTTTAAATTCTTTTCAAAATGAGTGCTATTAGTAGCATATTGTTTTGAAATGTCAGATTTTTAGATACAGTTGACCTCCGTCATAAATATAGGCTCTTAGTTATTTTGGTAATCTACTCGCTATATTTGGAGTGACCTTTTTGTAAATGGTTTTGCAAATGAGACTAATGCAATATCTTAAGAACTGGGCGGACAGCTAAGGGACATTATATATAATACGTTCTTGTGAATATTTCTTATATTTTTATATTACTGGCAGATTAAAATCATAGAATTATCGTAAAATAATAAATATTTTAAGGGATATTCTGGTCCAAAGATGATTTCATTTTGGTTTCGAGGCCAATGTTTGCCAAATGTAATTTTGCGCCTTAGATAATAGCGAAATTCTTTAATATAAATAACATCTAGTATCGAATAAAATAGAAATTATGACGCGACTGAAACAAAATCCAATCTTTGAAAAATAAAAGAGGTTGCACAAATACACAATACATACATACATTATTTAGCATACAAGAAGCCTTAAAAAGCTGTCACTATAATAATACTTTAAGGTAATATAATTATCATTACATGCAAATGATTTATTACACATGCAGGGTTCATTAAATCTACTAGAACAAGATATTTACTTGATACAGTCCATTGTATTCGACCTACAAGGTGATACACCATTTAAGCGACTAAATAATACACCCACGGAGTCAGTTATGACAAAAACATTATACAATATCTACCGTTATACCGTTATAAATAAGATCTTAAATTCGGTGAATGTTTTTGCTGTTTCAGCCTGATTTAGCGGTAGTATGATGCTATTGTTCTAAAGTAAGCCATTCGATATTGATGGGCAGTGGAGATAGGTAGATAGCCAGAAGCAAATCGGGGTTGAATGCAAGGTCTAAAGGCTCTTTGTATCAGACCCTTGCTAATTAAATGAGTAATATACGAACTATATGTCTATATAATAGTAAATGATTCACTCATAATGCTCTAATAATAATTAGGTTGCAATCACACTTAGGATTTTGTAAACAGAACACAAAGTTGTCTTTACTTACGGTATAAATGATACGCAGCCAGGTTTCAAAATATAGCTCAGTGAATCAATGAGTCTAGCAAATAGATGGGTTTGCTGGCAAAACTTGTTAGGTAGTTACATAACTTGAAGAGAAAAAAATCGGTCAAAAATGCAATGGAAGAACATAAATTTAACTACATATTTTAAATTAAATTATAAATAAATATAATATACCATAACCATAGCCATGACCCAATTGGGCATGAGCACAATTTGTCATGAGCGCATCACAATGCCCACGGGCGGCCTTGCGTCATGCTGCACTGGTCATTGCACAAGGGCGCGGCCAATTTGACACGTGCTCACACCTTATCTCACGATTATTAACATTATAATTAAGCGCACAGTATTTCTAGATCAAATACCGAAGTTAAAATATAATATCATATGAAATATATTATACAAGGTATTATATGAATTCCTTGGACCCAACAACAGGATAAATACATTTCTCCATTTGTTTCACAAGTCAGAAATTGATAAGTGGCAAAAAGTGTTTTGCTCGAAAAAAAAATCGCAGGTAATTAACTAATTAAATTTGATATACTTAGGGTAAGATTCAGATCTGCGCGATAAGATGACGTACGGAAGACAAACTTAGCAATAAGCCACGGCGATATAACTATAGAAAGTAGACAATGTTTTTTTGTGTGAGATGTCGTATTAATTAATCAGTTTCTGCTCATCAATCTTTTAGTGTAATAACTAGTAATCTGAGAAAGTTAAAAATATATTTTATAAAGAATATAGATGATCACATTGGCATTCATGCAATATTTTCTAACTGTCAATTTTTATCAACGGAATGCGTTTTATTTTCTTTTGTTTTGCTTCACTGAACTATCGAGTTGAAATTCGCAGAGAAACCACATTCTTACAATTTTGAACTACACATATTAAATTAATGCATGCACTAATATAATATAGACTAACCATAAATACTGAAACAAAGTAAAAAAATCTACTGCAAATAACATTTATTACTTTTACAGTGTTAGTTTAATACATAAATATAAAACAATTTAAAATATAAAAAGCTTATTCGAAGTGGTCTCAATTGGCTGCAATACAGTCCTTTAAACGTTGAGCCCAGATATCAATAGAAGCACGCAGTCTTTCCATGGGAAAATTCTTCACTGCCAATCGTACGGATTGTGTTAGGGACTCCAAATTATCATGGCGTTTAGAGCAAGGCGTACTCTCTAAAATTGACCATAAATCATATCATTGAGCATAAATACGGTCATACTGTTCGTTAAAATGTTGCTCAATTGTAAAAAAAAAACTCTTTCTTTTTTTAGAAATTAGTTCAGAAATGACTAGTACGTCTCTTATAGGCTTCAAGTTCTAAGATATCTTTTAAAATACGCGGCATGGTTCTAGGTGTTGTCTTCATCTCCCAAGATAAGGAATATAAGTAATAATAATAAGGAATCCTTTCCCTGAATGCTTTGACCACCTTTTTCGTACGAACACGTGGAGTGGACGGCCAGATCTTTTTCTGTTACAAACAGAGGAGGTCTCGTTGTACCTATTAATAGCCCGGTACACAAACATTTTACTTATACCAAGCGTATGGAGAGTTATAAAATTGCATTTGGCTTTGTGAATGCAATCATAATGTGTCTCTTTATCACCACACTCCATTTTAATATCGCAAAATATTGTACAATGTATTGGCGCCAAAATGAGAAAACCCAATGAACAATAATATAAATTACAGATTCTAAATTCAAATGTAATATTTTGTTAATATTCAATTGTAACAGTAATTATGGCCAGACTAAGTATAAAAGTATATACTTAATAACATAATCGTCTTAACTCTCAATACCTTATTATAATTAAATAATATTTTACTGCACCTACTACCGCATTACCACGGAAAGTTTTCGGAGGACTTGTTCGGAGTTTCATTGTCGGACATCGATGCTTAAAAGGCACCTTGCGAGCCCTATGGGAATGTGAGTGTTTGTGGGCGGTGGTATCACTTAACATCTAGTGAGCCTACTAGCCGTTTCCCCTCAGTTTTTAAAAATTATATATATTTTACAATTCAATTTTATTGTTCTCGGTGCCTGGGTTATTTTTAAATTTTCCTCGCGTTCTGAATAGAGCCAATGCCATAAATGAAGTGGTAAAGGCTGTTAAATTAATTAGTTTACGATTTATGGTATGCGAAGTTATAAAATTGATAGCTTTTTGATATGAATCGCTCATGTCATGCGCGTGCGACACACCGGAAGTGGCCGCGTAACTAGTGGAATACTCATGCGCCACATGCATTTAGGGTTGTTTATACGTTTTCATATCTGTTTCAAAAAAATAAGTATAATATAAATAAATTTGAAAGATTCGACAGAAAAGTATGGCTATAAAGTGCGTTTCTATATCTATTCTCGTATTTTAAATCGGTTGAATGCGAGCTAGTTGATATTAATTTTATTTCAATTACTTAAACTCATTGATTTACTGTTTAGTTACAACTTACAATGCGCGTAAACGTAAAGTGAGATATTTGTCTGGGTTTTTTGTGCTTAAAATGTAATTTTTGTAAAATAAGCTTCGTACTAAAATATTTATTATAATGTTGGTTATTTTGACTTACAATATTGAGTCTCTTTACATGAGCATAAATACTATGTTCTGGTTTGAAACTGTGAGTTATAAAATAAATTTTTAAACTTAAAATTAAATAATAACTCTTTCTCTTTCGGTTAGAACGCGGGCGCCAACACTACTTCTTTTCTTTCACAAAATATATTTTGCCAGCCCTTATAAACATTATAGAGGTGCCAAAAGAAAATGTTAATCCACACGATCCATTAATTGCATTACAGCAAAGCCTTTTGTGTTCAGTCAATTATAAGCAAACGATTTGAACACACGGTATACTCAATTGTTGTTTGTTATTACTTTAATTGTCTTAAGTTATACAATAAAATTATTATGCATAAGCCATTTAGTATTGTATAAAACTGGTGTATTTAAGATCAGCTTATCTATGAAAATAGATTTAGTTTGATGTGTTAAAAGTGGTGTCTGTAAACTGTAAATAACGTAAGCTGAAGTGTAGTTGTATGTATTTTAATGGTGACAGTTTTCTCGTTGAGTGAGCATGGCGCCATCAAGCGGCGGCCGCGTGTACTATTACGTTATACGACGGCGTCAGCGAATTCTGACGAATACAGTTTCGGAAACTTGGTAAGAGATGGCGGTAGTCGTAGAGAAAATAATTTATTTACCTGAAAAGCTTAAATAAATCCAACAACTATAACTGAGGCCGTGTATTATATATAGTATATTGTACCACTTGTGCAACTAAAATGTTATTATCGAAATTTCTATGACATAAATTACTTCCTATGAAGTGTGTGAATGGCAATATTTATAACTATATAATAGATTAGGTTATTTTGTTAGTGACATTTGTGTTGAATCACTTAATACTTATTACAGTGTTTATCATTTACAGGCAGAGCCAGGCGAAACGATAGCTACAACCAAAGAAGGCAAGTATATAATTATATATTATAAATAAAAAAATAATAATAACGTTCTGTTTTACGAGTTTCTACATATGTTGGCTAAAATTACACATTAAAGTTGTAATTAATCTATAAATTCATTATTGGTTAACGGTGTCCAATCATAATTAAGCTGAATAATGTTTAACAAACAACAAACAACGTACCCCGTATACGCTGAGTTTTATCTCTTAAAAATCTCTTAACATCAGTATCACTAAAGAGGTGCGCCTCCTGCCTGTTTGCCCCCAGTCATTTGTTATCTAGTTAATGAGAAAAACGAACGAAAAAATTGATAAAAAATGCCGTTTCTTTGACCTCCGGGATTCTTACATTTATATTTGCTATACTACAGAGGAATGGGTGACACGCAAGACGAGCGAAGTGACCACAACACGTCAAATCGCAACGAGAGTAAAGAGGGAATTGGTGTTGGAAGATGGCCGCATCCTCCGAGACTCTGGACCAAAGATTTCTACTTCTGTCAACGAGGATACACATACCACCAACTTTCAACAAACTGAGGTTGGTAAAAATAAATAGCATTCGTTAAAGATAGTCCTTATTCATTTTTATGTTGCGCTTTAAAAACATTGCCGCAATTATAGACCTGGACAGTGCAATAGCAATACGTACAATTAGTTAATTATCACATACATACAATAATAAAATATAAGTTTCCTTTATGCTATACAAACAAACTAAAAAAAAATTAATTTTTGATTAATCACAATTACATGGCTAATTAAGGATTTTTAATTTTTTTAAGGAAATAATTTGTAACACCTGTAGTAGTATGAGAGAGTTCCTATTTCATTACCATCAGAAGTGACTTCATAATGAGTATGTAATTACAGCATAGGGTGCCTGAAGATCAGAAAAATCGAGAACCGGCTGAAGATAATAAAGTAACGGGAGAAGATTACGATGGTAATTGTTTTACAATTTTTTTTAATTGTCTATTGCTAAGACATAAGTAAAGACATTTGTACAAAGAAACACTAAGGGGTTTAACCTTGGTGCTTTAAAGGCCAAAAGCAATGGCGTAAAACATTAATTAATAACAAACAAAATATTGTTAAAACGTTTCACACCACACAGTCATATTTAAGTCACGTTATATTAAAATAGGAGCAGCATTAGCCCGGTGTTTTCAACGTGAGACACTCATCACTGGGGTCTTAATTTCAATCCCCGACTGTGCACGAATTAACATTCATAGCGAGTGCGCATAGCGAGGGCTAAACGAATGAGTATTCATACAGAAATGCATCGTGAAGAAACCGGCATGCTTTAAACCCAAAAAAATTATCAAATACTTGGCTATTAGAAATGATCATGGAACACATACAAAAATCTGAGACCCAGAGCTAAAAGGTTGGAGCACCATTGGTATATATATATATTAAACGTTTGCACGATATTCAATATAATAATACTATTAGTAAGATAAAATATTTTCTATTAAATTTAACACTAAAAATAAATAAACAGCGCCGGTATTTATCCTTTCTTTACCATGTAAGCTTTGAAATAATCTATTGTTTTTAAGCACTGGATGGGCCCGAGAATGCAGTGGTACCAAACGATGCAAAAGTCTTGGTGTCTTCGCAAGTGGTTGCTAATCCAGACGGAAAAGTTCGGGAAAGTCACGAACGAAGAGTCCTCACGAGAAATATCACAGACAGAGTGAGGGAGACAGAAGAGAAAATACATACTGGTGATACTACGCACGAGGTTAGTT
This sequence comes from Pieris brassicae, assembly GCF_905147105.1. NCBI lineage: Eukaryota > Metazoa > Arthropoda > Insecta > Lepidoptera > Pieridae > Pieris > Pieris brassicae. The sequence continues at coordinate 7,501,671 of NC_059669.1, forward strand.
CCTTGCAGAGTTCGTAATATATTGCTTTAATTATTTAGTATTTTTAATCAGGATTTCTGATTGAAAATTCAATTTTTTAGAATACTGTAAATAATAAGGTTATCGGAAATTATAAATAAATTAAATGTGTCAATTAAATTATAAATCTAAATAAAAAATATTAATTAATTAAATCAAACATTTCATAATAACAACTGCAATAATATTAAACGTTGACCTTGAAACGATATGGTCAATTTTGACCAATTCACGAAACGTTCAGGCCACACACTTAACTCTATAGGAATTAAGTAGGTAAGCCTTTAATGATATTTTTTTAATCTAGACGAATCTAACATCATTAACAAAAGCTAAAAGAAATGCTGCTGGCCTGCTGGAGCAGAACCATCGATTATTTATAAAACTTGCCACATTGAAAAAAATTAGAATGTTAAAATACCGATTATTATCGTGGCTTTATATAAGTAAAGAGCCAGTCTGGACTATAATGTGCATTAGAACATTCTGAATATAGTAAATCTCTATGGAAATTCAATTTAGTAAGCTGAAAGCATGTGGTGCATTAAATTCAAACTGCAATAAAGGCGCCAAAGTAGGGAAGTGCGTTTGACTTTCGAATAACATTAGTAATACTTGCTTGTAATATTAAAGCGTAATATGAGTAATATCATTTTTTCTATATATAAGTAACATTAGTACTTGGAAAGGAAATGTATATTTTTTTACTCTGTCGCAATAACTTACGCCCGAGTGGTATCATGATTTTTAATTTGTTGTACTTGTCTTTGTCCCGAATAGCAGAAGAACTATTAAGAACATTGTAATATTACAAAGAAAAAAGAAAAAATATTGAAATAATGATCAATGTAAGATAAGAAAATGTTCATGTTTCATAACTGTCAAATATTGAATGTTGATCTCATCGATATCTCATCTCCGCTCTAATTAAAGAACGTATTTAAATAACGGTTGCCAGACGACTAGATAAATCTACAATATTCGGATAATTTATTCATTTATTTTTATTTTATTTATTAACACTTCGTTACACTACAGAAAATAAAAAAATTAACATAATTAAATCAAAAGGAGGGCAACTGGCGGCCTTATCGCTTTCGAGCGATCTCTTCCAGGCAACCACTGTGAGTAAAGAAAAAGATAATGGCGTCATTTGGTTGTCAAATATTTCTGCGTGCGTTCAGAAGCTTATTTCTATTTCTGTTCATTTCTTAATAATGTAGTGATTAGTATTTTTATTTCATCAAATCATAAATTAAGTTCGCTAATCTGTATCACGACATTTATTGATTGTTAGGCGGTACGGTCGCCTGTACGCCCGTACCGCTGTACGGACGGTACGCCAGGTCAGCTCATAATTATATGAAATAAACCTCGTGTGATATTACTCGTACTGTTTTGTCTGTAAATGGTATGCCGCGGGTGTCATGTCATCCCATTGACAATCGACAGATATGACGATAGGCTAATGGAAAGACTCGATGCGCATGCGTTATTTGTGACTTTTTCCTGTGATTTATAGCCAAGTAATATTCATGGTGCTCTAAGGTAATAAGTTTTAACCGACTGGGTCTGTAGGAATTTAAAAGCACGACATATCTGAAGCGAAGGCGTAAATATTGATTCTCTTTTAAAGAAAATTAAATGTGAAATTTGTCACCGTTATGTTTCTGAAATCAATGTATGTACTTACATACAATGTACATTTAATAGACAATATTTGTATTTTTTAGTGTTCTTAGAGAGTGAGAGATTATTAAGGTACCCTTTGATTAAATTAATTATAGTCAGATTTGCGACATTAGGCGGCTACTAATTTTATTAAACAAAGGTTATTATTAGCTATACATATATATTATTAGTTATACATACAAAACCAAAGCGATTGATTCAAACTCAACAAATGAGACTTTTAATAAAAGAAGATAATTATACATTATTTGTTACAATAAATCAATTTATTTTTTGTTCGCAATTCGTAAATTAACATAAAATTTTGATCTATGTTTTATTATATTGTAAGACATACCCAACATTCGTTATTCTTTGAACAAAAGTAATTGTTCTTTGCGATACATTCTTGCACTTAAACAATGTTTTTTATTCATAAAGAATTATCTTTATTTATTGGCACGTTGTTTATGCGTTGTAGGCGGTCAAGGAATTCTACGATTAGTTACAAAGGCTGTGGTAAAAAACAAGTGAAGGGTAAAATGGAGCAGAGCCATAGATTATCTGTACCACTTGTCATATTAAAATAATATTATGGAAAGATAAAAATACAATTACAGATCACTGTATTTTAATCTTGAAAATATAGTTGACAATTTAATTGTTTATTAATTCCCTACATTAAGTATTTAATAAAAATGAAAATATTCTGCTATCGATAAAATATTATTCAGAGATATACTAAAATAGCAAATAAAAGCATGTTTTTTTTTAATTTCCTGGATATTTTAAACTAAATGTTGTATTGTTACTTATGTTCCGTAGTGGTTAAGACATACCCGTCCTGTATTCGATGCCGGCGAAATACAATTGTTCAGACATTTTTTAATAGATGTAAAACCCCATTGGTGACCTACCGGCAAACAAAAGGATTATTTAAATTTATACGCACAATATAGTAAACCTTTTAAAGTGTCGATACTGAACGCATTACTCTCTCATACTTGAGCTTTCTCATAAATTGATAGGTACTTGGAAATTATAATTTGCTCAAGATGATATTCGCCGTAGGCGCCGCGCCTACGCTTAACCGTTTACTACATCTTTTGAGAGCTTATTAACTCAATTTTTTAAACCACACAATATTACAGTTTTCACGTTAACAAAAATTGCGTGATTTTATTAATAGTAAAACTCAAATCTCGAGACTACAACAACTATAACCTTTAACATAAGTTCAAATGACAAAAATTTTGTATTTATTGCTATGAAATCAAAATGTCTATTGCTAACAGGATACGCTGAGGAATATTATCGTCAACTTATTTAAATTAACTTTACTAAAAAGACTCCAACATATTTCTAACTTTATTCATTACATTACATAGGTGCTTTTTATTAGTCTCTCTTGTGGTGTACAAGAGAGACTAATAAAAAGCACCAAGTTTAAATAGCTACTACAGATGTTACTTTGCTATCAAAACTAAATCGTTATAGATTTTATTGTATATATCGTAATTATCAGTTTACATAAGATACACAGTTAATGATTTCTGTTTTCCGAGTATTGCAACATTGTAAACGCGATAAGAGTAACAAGAACAAAACATTATATATCTTGAAGGTTTAAAGTAAATTTATTAATAAAGAAAGAGAAGCTTTATTATAAATAGTCTTAAAACGTTTAATAGGAATCATGAGCTAACAATTATTTCGTAATCGAATGCGCGTTTAAGTCTTTTAGCTTTCTAGTACAAATTCCTAGTCTGTACTTGTTATACAGGAGATTAAAAAATTTGTAATAATTGTTTAATAGATGCCATTACAGCTACCCACTAAAGTATTTCCGAACTAATTCGACTACGAAGTCTTTCTTGTTGTTTAAGACCCTACATCTAAATCTTAAAGTTCCTACGAGTGCAGTGAGAGCGTTGGGGTCTTACAGGAATTTTCCTAAATTTAAATGAGTTACGTGAAAAGCGTTCAAAATATTTTGATTAACTGAAATCATAATATAATTAATAACAGTTATATTTATATTTTCTATTTATTGGTCCTGTGCTTCAGACGACAACTTATTTATTTACGGCGTAATAAAAACATAATAGGGTAGTTTATGGAAGTCGATGCCATCAATGAGTATGGAGTATGTTATGTCTAATACACGGTCTATCGGCTGGGCTATACTTGAACATACTACAAAAACTACACGCTGAATTGTATATTTCTTCGGTATATTATACATTTCAAAAATACGTTCGTACTCGCTATTTATTCTTAGCACTGTGGTTATCTCATAGATATGAAAAAGTACCCATTATAATACTCTTAGAGGTGTTTGAATAATAGGAATTAAGATGTTTATCTGGATATCGTTTTAAATACGTTGCAAATAGAAATACCATTCAAAACAAAATAGGAAAGATCAAGGTTAGTGATGCAATCGAGTTAAAATTAAACTGGAATTTATTTCTTTGCAGATCGAGTATTAATGTTTACTATAGGATTTTTATTTTTTATTTTTATAGCTCAAGATCATAAATAAGGTGTTCTTTGAATTTAAATATCTTTTCCCTTTTATATATATATATATATATATATATTTATATATAATATTAGCATGTTCCGAAGTTTAATAGTTAGTGGTTGACCATGCAGGGTTGATGTGAGATTAATGGTACTCCCATTAATAAACAACCATGTCTTATTATTTTTTTTATATATTTAATATGAACGAATCGTAAATAAATAGTATTTTAAATATAGAATGCGTACCTTGTAAAGTTTACATTATGTACAAGTGCGAGTTGACAAATTCAATACTTATTACTAACAGGTCAAGAACAATGAAGGCAGACATTTGTACGCAACTATGTAAATTAGGAGAAATGTTGGCCTAGTGACTTCAGCGTGCGACTCTTATTCCTGAAGTCGAAAGAGTTATCCATGTGCACATTTAACACTTCCTCGTACGGTGACATGAAAGAAGTCATCATGAGGAAAGCGGCAGAACAACCAGTCAAGGTTGAGATGTGTAAGGCGCAGAAAGTTGAACACCTCTGTCTTTTAGAAAAAAAAACAAATGATCACGAATACGATACGATATAGTAAACGCGTTATTTTACATAAAGCAAAATAACATATTTCAAAATTTGGTAGCATTTAGGATCTTATTAAAATTACCAAAACATCTATAGTGTTAACACCTACTTTTATATTAAGCTACCAATAATGTGTCTGTTTTCTGAAACACGATTCAATTTAAAAACTAGTTTTAAAAATAGTAAGACATTGAAATGAATTTTGGCACATTGAACAATGAAGACGAAATAATGCCATGGAACATGAAGTACGTTCTGGGTAAAAGTTTGATCATTGGAATATTATTTTTTGTTCTGATATTGCAGTACGAATTCGATGCAAATCTTACGAAAGATGTCATGCTCAGGGTTAAGCACTCAAAATTGACCTTTTACAAAATACAGTTTAACAATTTTATTTGCGTTGACTGTCTAATTTGAATAACATACGGGTGTCATATTCACGACAAATTATGGATTGCTAAATACTAAATTACTGTAAGTAAGTTTTTGGCATGTGTCAAATGAAATAATTTATATTTCATATCATAACAGAGTAACAGAAACATTTTTAAATATAGTTTTCATCAAAAGACAGAGTGATTAATGGGAGAGGTAGACATATATGTATTGTAAATCTTGCATAGTCACTTCCCAAAAAGCAATTGGTTTAATGGCTTCAGCATGCCAATGATCACATGTTATCATGTTATGTCATGTTAAAACCCTGGCTGTTTACCAATGGCTTTTTATGCGCATTTATTATTTGCTGGTACGGTGAAGGAAAACATCGCGATAAAACCGGTATGCCTTAGACCCAAAAAATCGACGGCGTTAAAGGCATTGATCGCCTGACTATTAGTGATATCAAAAGATCAAATAGATATAGAAATCCGAGGCACAGACCTAGATAGTTGTATAGCCACTGGGTTTGGTAGTCACTTCCTGCTGTTGGTATGATATATTTGAACTTACACCCATAACGATGAAAGATTTAACGTGTTTTCTTACTACGCTGTTCAATGAAGTTGTGGGAAATAGCTAGTACCGTCATTAACATTTTGTTTGTATAAGATCTTTGATTAATTTTTGGTGATTGAAATACTGTATCAACACGTATTTTGACACGAACTCAGTTTACCTTTAATATTTAATTACATTTTAATGCTAAGGTTTATTATATCTAAGGTGTTATTATTCATAAATTAATCCTAAACGGTTTATTGATTTAAGCTTAGCAGTAAATACTTATTTATGTAAATTGATAAAAAATACATTAGTGATTTGAAGTATTTTTATTGTTTATTATAAGTCATACAGGATACATGTCCACACTTCCTACATATTCAATTCAACGCAAGTAAATTACCTACCTTCCAAGACTTAACAAATGATGTGTTTCCAAGAATCGAACCGTGGATCCTTTATGAATAAATCTAGTAATCAAAAATCATGGTTGATATTTTACTTTTAATTCAGTCTTTTCTTTGTAATAAATAACATTGCCATCTTATATTATCTTTATATCCATTATTACTCATGAAGTTCTTGGATTAGAGCGTTGATGTATTCGATATAGTTTTATGCGAAACCAGACAGGTTTATTGTCAATAAAATTTGCATAAATTCCAATAAGCAATTGTGTATAATGTATGCTCTCAATTTAGTGTTGCGATAGGAATGTAACGGTTCAAATAGATTTTGCTCTAACGCTGTTAAGATAGTGATACCTCTGAACAGGTGGTACTTTATTTCCGATAGGTGTAATGATAGCGTAGTTGACTCGACAAACCGTTATTGTACAACCACTAGTTGATAATAGCCACAACCCTTTGAAGTTCCTGGGTAACGAAAATTTTTAAACTATAGAAAATATTATAATTTACCATTCATGATGAAAATGCGCAGAATTCAGTATCTAAGTCACAAACAATTTATTAATTGACATTAATTGGTTCGTACACATTTGAGTGAAAATTACCTGGAAAAAAATATATATCTGAAAAATTGTTCAGACGAATACATGCGGCTGAATTCCATCATCGGATGTCGAGGCAAGACGCAAAATTAAATCTTTTCCATCCTGACTACTTTTTAAGGCACTTTAGGCAGCTACAGGTGTCCTTGGGCGGCGGTTATTACTATATTCAAAGTGACCCGCCTGCTCGTTTGCCTTCCTTTCATATATATATTTATATTTAATTGGAAAAGGCAAAAAAAAATATTGTCATCGCTTAACTTAATTATTGCTCAGATCAAATCGATTCTTCCGTGACAAGACTTATATCAATAGAATACCAGCTACATTACTCACGCGAACCAATGATTTATCTCTTTTTTAAATTCTCAAGTCAACAATATCGATGTGAACCTACACTGACGTGAAAGCTGATTACAAAAAGCACAACAATGCAATGAATTGAATTGTTCACTAAGGGCTAAGTTTATTCAATTATTTCCATTGTGTTTTATTTGTTATTAATAAAATTATATAGTATAACCTTCACAGAGCTGTACTCACATTTAATACATACAAAATATAAATTTTTTGTACGTTAAAATGATTTTATAAAATGACGCATTCTAATTACTTATACTATGTTTGTTATCATCAGTTTGCTTATGCTTCCAAAAAACAAGTGAGGCACAATGAGAAACGGAATCCCTCAACTGGATCAAAAAAAAAATGCCGCCGTAAAGAGGGCCTCTTTTTGCTATGATAAAGTAACTAAAATGCATGCATTGTGAAATGGCAAATGCATGTTATCTAAGATAGCCAGACATACGAACGTCAAGAGAACTGTCAAAATGCAATTACAAATCACGGTCTCCGACGTTTTTCAAGTAATAGTAAAATTAAACCGATCCTCTCAGCCTCTCATGGAAATAAGTCATTTCCACAAAATGAGTATACGTATACGTACCTATCAATCCTATTAGTGACAAAGAAATATTACTATTGTACTACTGTTAAAACTATTGCGTAGTCATTTTGAACCCACCATAGCCACTTTAGCACTCAGCAAAAAATATACAAAGACTTAAAGTAAACCATAAAAAGCCTAATCACTGTTCCGTCGGTCTTAATAATAACCCTTGAAACCTCAACGCATCTTCAGTAATAAATCGAAATAGTTTCAAAGCTTTCTTGTGTTTTTATGCAGCGCAATTGTAGACAGCTTAAAGATTCCACTCAGGCGTGTTAACTTTCAAACAGATTAATATTAAGTGCGCATTTATGTATTGTTGTGTATTGGCATTGAAAAAAAATTACAAATCCTATAAAATTAAAAGTAGCTGAATTTTTTCCTTGAATTTTTTTCTTGTAACTAAACCGTATTTAATTCGAATTTTACGTGTTGTTGTGTTTATTGTTAAGTTCTGGCTTCGCATAACATATATTTTTTAAATATTTCGGAGATAAATATACTCTGTCACTTTGGGATAATGTATCATTGATGGTTAAAGAAAATTTAAAATTGGTTTAGAAGCTTTCAGTTTATTCAAACATACAAAACTTTCCTCTTTATATTAATTATATTTATTAATTATACTAATATATATATAATGCTACTTATAAGCTTCAAATAAGAAAATATTAAACTTATTTATTTTGGAAAAACAACAACATTGATTGCCCTTTCTCCAGGTTTACATTAATTCTGAAATGCTAAAACATAACCTCCATTAGACATCACTCATTGACATCACGCTGTCAGGCGTTACCGGCGTGAAAACAATTAGTGAAATGTTGAATTCAGAATAGGTTTCTTTACAAATATATAACAATATTTTAAATACTACTTAGCACTCACGACATTCTATATTAGAAATAGCTTTAAACATTATATAATTATTGACATCTGTATTACGATGAGGTAAATTAATTGAAATTATGATTATTAACTTGAGAAATCTTAAGCTAAAAATTAATTTGGTTTGTTTATTATATAAAAATATAAAAATTTCTGGTAAATTTCTATTTGGAATTTCAAAATCAGGATCGCTTATATTTCGTCCGTTGAATACACCCTCACATATTAACCGTGAAATTGTATCCAACAATCAAAATTGCACAACGCAAGGAATGTGACCCCGGGTCTTCCTACTATCAGAATATCTGAATCTTAAAGCATTGTATGTTGATTTGATTAACCTTCGTGTACAAATGGCAACACAATTACGAACATCGAGAACTACGAGCCATAGAATTACGAGAAACCTGAACTTCGCGACGTCCCTATAGCGATGCTTCAACTTGCACTAATGTTTATTAAATCGCTCGGTTTCAGCAGAAAGAACAATAAATATCCCACTGTTATTCATCTCCCATATAAGGTTAAAGTTAGCAGCAGATTTCCAAAAAATATAATTAATTTTATTCGCCGTGGTTGAATTTTCAATTCTTTATGTACGTAAGAATTTAGTACAATATAGCAACTGCTATACAGCAGTTATGTGCTTTTATAATGTTTAATTGTCAACCAATTATTATGATAATTTCGACGCTTCTGTAGAGCAATTGTTTTTGTTTTTTTTATATTTTAATATGAAACCTTATAAACACGAACATAGTGGTTTTTAACAACCGTTTAAAACGTTACGTTCAAAATAAAAACGTGTGTACTTATATACGCGCCTTAAAAGTTATATTTGTTTGGTGTAGCAAGATGAAAATCTTTTCTAAAAAAATATTCTAAGTTTGTACAAAAAACGCCACTAAGAACAAACATAAAATGTTTGTGACGGCGTGTCCGCGCATCATAAAATTCATTTTTCCCTAACGCGCCAAAAGAAGTATAACTTCAATAAAGTAACGGCACACTAGGAAACTCATTCCTTGAATGATGATGAAAATAGAATATTCAACATCAACCGATGTTCTTTCTCCAAACAGGTCCGACCTTAACAAAGCTATAGGCTAGGTAGTCCTAGACAATAACTTAAGCTGCAAAGATAAAATCTACAAGGCGAGGCTCAAGAATTCATGTGATCACCGGCTGATTTACTCTTATATGGGTGTTACGAAAAAATACTTTGATTAAAATTAATTATACTTTCGGTATAACTAAGAGATTATATAAAGATTTAAGACCTTCAATCTAATTGAAATTATTTATTTTTACTATATTTAACACAAAGTTATCGTTAATCTTACCTTACCATACATGCGTACGTGAATTACCACATTTCATATTATATTAAAAACGATGTAATTCATGTTCAAACTTTTAGCTATGAACACTTGCTTTATTTATATTTTCGTTGTTACTTTATCTCTAAATAAGAAACTAATCTTAATTTTTTTAACAACATATTTCGTATTTTAATAGTAAATAGTTTAAATCCATGTTCTTCTTTGTCTCTCCTTGGTAGCTCATTTCTGAGTGTCTTGGGTAATAGGGAAACATCTGGAGCCCATTATCGTTACTTACGTTTTATTTCCAGTGCCTCTCTTATTATAGTGTATAGTTTTGAGGCCGAGTATTTTACTTCATTGATCCACCAGGATCCACCAGGTTGGTTGGAACAGAGCAAAAACCAAAATTATGATAGAAGTGCAACGTGCAACATTCCTAGCATCAATATCGTTGACCAAAATGTAAATCTCGGATCCCAAAAGGGAATTGGTATCAGAACCAAAATTTGATTGATGGGGCTCTAGTATTCCCTTTCTTCATGTCTGGAGTAGCAACGTAGACTATCCTAAATCCATGTATGTTTATGTAAAAAAACTTTGTTCACATATATAGAACACTATTAATAGGCATATAGGCATTATCCTGTCGTAGCGATTCAAGGATTATTACCCAACCGCAGAACGCTGACTTGTTCAGTAATCTGATCCCTTGCATATTTCCATTTTGTTATAACTATTTTATGTTATATTACATCGAGAATTCTAGTGTCTATAAGAAATATTTTAGTATTCAACATTTACAACATCCGCTGTAATTGTTCGTCATAAATGCCTTATGAATCAAAAACCATATAATAACTTTAATAATTAATGTTTTCAATTTTCACGAGTATAAAACAGTTTATATATATATCATTTTTGGTCAAGACACTTTTTGGGTCAGCGGTGTTACGTTTATAGTGAATTTTATGAATTTCTAATCTAACAACCTAAGCATCGTCATACTTAGGTTGGCCGAAAAATTTGTCAGATTTCCAATTATCTACATCTCAACTAAAGCTTTGACACATGCACACATAGAAAACAAATCAATAGTTTTAATTATTTTTTTTTATAAAATAATTTCATCACTAAGTGTCTAACGTACATGTGCTGATAAAATAAATCAATAAATAAATATATTAATAAATATTTTTAATAAAACTGGCTTAATATCATGTGTATGTGGGTACCGTACTCGTACTACGGTACGGTACGGTAATGTCATTTGCACAATTAATATTTGAGTAAGCGGTAAAAAGCTTTTGTATAATACTAGATCATTTAAATTTCTTATAACTAATAATTATAGTTCACCTAATCATCTAGAATTGAGCTATTTTTAAATTTTAGAAACATATTTAATTTGTTCTAAATGTTCAGTTACCTATATCTACAGTCTATCTACCTTAGTCAATATATAGTCTTTAGCACTAGTTTTCTATATTTAAATTGCGGTATAAGAATTTCACCAGATCATAACTTCATAAAAAGAGCAAAGGACTGTAGCTATTACACCTACAGGTACCTTCGGACATATTTACGATCATATCCGCTTATAAATCTTTCGCTTATATTTAAAACGAATCGGTAACATTTAATTATATTCTAGGTCTGTTAATTTTTATTGTAAGTTTCTAGTTGTATGTTCTAATCGAAATTCAAGTAAATCGGTTAAAATAGAATCGTTAATGTTATATCATTTTGTTGTACATTATTGGCCGTTATTCTTGCTGGTATTAAAAATAAGGTTTATGAAAAGGTTTGTGAAACCTGGTCAGGAATATACTCATTAAAAGCAATATAGTTTATTGCGCTTGCGCTTGATCAGAAGTCTGGTCATAATATTATCACTGATTTATGTTAGTCGCATCCGTTTAAGTATCAGTTATTCTTGGCAACTACTTTTCTTAATTATATAGAGACTTCGTTTGATAATCTTAATGGGAAAGCTGAAAAAAATCTTGACTATCTTTTCTTAGGAGATACAGTACTTACTTGGACACACATGAAGTCACACTTATTGTAAGTCTTCATAAATTAAAAATTAACGAAGAAAATGCATCGAGGGATCAACTTAAACCAATTATAACCTTAAACTTGTAAACGTTTCTAAATTAGAAAAAAGAACGAAATAGAAAGTCACAAATTAGCAATTACGCGTTTTAATTCAAGCTCACAATTAAGTGAAACAATACATAGCGACACCGATGTGTCGTGGAAACTGTCACAACACCGCTTTCCATCACATGCTTCAGGAATAATGGTGACGTATAAATTATATAAATTATAAGGAAGTAGTGCCCTAACTGGCTTCCCTGTTCGACAACAGCTTTGATTAGAATCCTATTTTACACACACTTAAATTTGATGGATTTCTGTGAAAATATATAATCCCCTATTCACTTTTGACTTTTTTATTTATGAAACAAATGAAAAAATATACTAATAACGCACATTGGGACAAACACAGGAAGTAACAAAAATTAATACAGACTTTACACTCAGTGCAAGGATGAACAATAACACCAAAGTAAGTGAGTCACTAACATAAAAAGAAAACTATAATTTTATTTAATGGGACAACAATGGTCATATTGCATAAATGTTGTTCTACCAGTGAGCTCTGCATTTGACTTTAGAGGCAAGGGACGAAATATTTCTAAGGGCAAGTATATCTTCCTTAAAGCATACACGAAGGCTTATATGGTCATTGACACGGATGATAAGATAAGTTGCTTTAAGGAATTTTATATTCAAAGAGCTGTTGTCAGGTCGTCATACAAAATGTCGTAAGATGAGAGATAAAGTTTGATTTATAAAAATAGCAATGACACCGTTAAATCGTACACGAACGATGTAATTTTGTTTATTTGAGAACTTTAAGCATAAACCTACTTATACCTTGAAAATCTAATAAAATACAAAGAGAAAAACTTCTATTTTAGTTTTTGGGATTTTTTAATACAGGTTCACTTTTCTATAATAATATTTTGAGTTTCTGGTTTAGTAAATAAATAATGATAGAGTTGTGTGAGTAGTGAGTATATACAACGTAGTATTGTTGACAGACGAAGCAACAATTGCTTAGTTTAGTTCCGCTCCGTTATTCTCTCGGCAGGTGCCGTGAGAGGTATGCGCCACACACACACTTAAAGTAGCGTAAAGCACGTATATGTGAAATAATGTTCAGACCGTCAACCCTGTAATAACTGCAAGATAGTTTTCCAACGCACCACTGCTCGTGTCACTAACAAATCGAGGTATTTGAGAACCAATTTGACTTAGGGTCCAAAGTCCTATTCTTAAAAACCCAGCATTGGAAGTCTTTTGGCCAGAAGACCTCAGAGTATCAATGGGCGGTGATAACAGCAAGATGGCCTCCTAACTTATTGTTTGTTCTATAGGAAAAAATCCAAAACTATTAGTAGTAATAATGTTGTTATTACTGTAAACAAAACACTATTCAAAAACTCCAGGTCTTGCAATCTTTATCTTACATTCAAGCGGGCTACAGAGGCTTAAACTTAGACTGTACTAGAACACCTATACCATCATGTTAAAATACGTGGTCCAAGCGCTTGTAAGTTGTAACAGATATCTCGTACACCTAATTCCTTTTGTAAAAGTATTAAATCGTGATTTTGTGGGAACTAAATAGTCCACAATTGATAGTTACATGCGTGAACAAAAACCGGGCCTATCTGTACTTAGGCCGTTCATACACGGGCTACAGCAAATTGTCGGGTTTCAGTCCACTCTTTTAACAGCACAGACGTATGCAAACGTACCATTTTTTGTCGTTTTCTCAGAATATTATGCTATGTAAATAGCGTACTTCTAGCCTTCAGCCGTCAGTAAAGTAACCACAGATATGAAACAGATTATACAAAAGGGAACCAGGCCCTATTTGTCTATACCGTGGAAATCGAGCTGCCAATGCAAATGTTGCTTTTCGTCACAGCTTTTAAAACAATTCCTCTTAATACATTGGCATTTACTGCAGTTTGTATTGTTCACTTGTGCGAAACCTTACTCTGTGCCATAGATAAGATAATTCCTGTCAATGAATACTGTCTCACCGCAATAAATTCACGGGCTTTAATTATAAAATTGTCGTTGTTAAGAATAAAACTAAAAGAATTGTAAAAAGGCCGCACCTGCCAATGGTCAGTCGAGATACGCGTTTATATTTAGCGTTACTATTTTATTTAGCAGTGATAAAAAGTTCCAGTAAAGTGGCACAGATTGGTGGGAGCAGTTGGTAATTGGCTTTGTCTAAATATTTATTTAAATAAGCACGGTGATAACTTAGCCTTTAGAAATTTTTACTGCTCTTGGTACTAATAACATAAAGATAAAATAATAAACTCTAAAACTATTGGACAATAAGACCTAAATCACATAGGGTATATTTATTTCGAAAATTAAAAAAAAAATGCGAATCTGTCAAATTAAACATCACCTTGGATCTCTAGTTAAAAAGTGTGTTTCAGAAGCCTTTTACGGACGAAATAGCAACACTTTATATACCATCACAATGGTTTATTTTGGGTGTATTATGTTTAAAGAATGTTTTTATTCCAAAATAAAAAAGTATTCTACTGTACTGTTTTAGTTCTGCAATTTTGAGGTTAAAGGCATTATTATAGCCTGCGGCGGATTTCGCAAAATATTTTTAATAAAATTTTATTTTATCCAATGCAACTGTGATATTTTTTATTAGTTCTATATCGGCTGTTTTGTTATACTGTGGTTGCGGTATGCCCTTTATTGAGAATTATATTATTTTTACTGTGATTGCATCACTTAAGCATCTACTGTAAAAAAGTATAAAAAGATGTCTGTAAGTTGAATAATATCTGTTTTTGTGCTCGCCTTACGATGAGTTTTGTACTATATCAACATTTATTCTGTGAAGAACGGGAAAAAGATAAAATATAACAATAATATCTAATTACTTAAATAACATTAAATCTAATTTCATTAACAATTAAATTATACATTATTAACAATTTAATTATAATTTTTTGTAACTTTTGCGAATTTAATTTATCTATCTAACTATATTAAGTTGTTTCAAGTAAAGTCACAAGGAAAAGATGTACTTAAGTTAAGAAATATGAAAGGACTGTCTTGGCAACTTATAATAATTTATTATAATTTTATCACTTTTTGATCTTAATTCTTTGCATTTCATGAGATGGAATGTCATACAAGTTAATAAGAAGGGTATACGTTTTATTTTACTAGAAAATTTATATTTGTGAGTAAGGTTTGGTATGTATATGGCTATTTATATCTATAATATTACATAATTTTCATTCTCAACAACTTTTACTAGATTATGTCCTAAATCCTTTTTTATGAATATAATATTATTATTAGAAGAATAGCGTTAACCATCATTACTATCATAACGAATATTATGCTTTTCGTACGTTGCACCTTAAATGAGTTCTCAGTCCTATTTTAAATAAGTTTATACCGAAATGTAGAGTTTCGATATATATATTATTATGACTAAAAAGCTAGTATAAATATTAGCCATTTCAAAGCTGTAGTGTAAATTTTTTGCTTCGCGTCTGCATCGGCCAAAAGCTTGTTTTTCACTTATCAAAAGCTTTCGGAGATAGTGTGGCCTCGAAGCAACGCGCCGGCCACTTAGTGTTTCACGAGCTCTACTTGAAGACGCACGTCTTTAACGTTTGCTTAAGTATATTTATTGCTACTGTACTATTAACTATCAAGGATAATATTATAAGTGAACAGTGTGTGTTGGATTTTTTGTGTTTTGACAAAAGTTCAGAGTTTGGTAAGTTTTCATTACTTCAAACAAGTTTAAAATGTATTCAAAATGTGTAATTTGAATAAGAGCTCTCTAAAATTAGATATACTTCATTAGTGATAGATTTGAATTGTAAGTGGGTAGTCTTAAAAATTAATTAGTTCGTTGAATCCATTTAAAACCACATTTCAACAATAAATGTGTTAGTTATTGCAAACAAGTTAATTAACCGGCGTGTAGTTGTCAATAATACCATAAACAAATGAAGATAAGTGTGGCTTGAATTAACCTTATGATTCCTTGCCAGAGTCATTCGAAAGCAAACCAGTGGCTCAGCATTCTGAAGTCCTAAAGCTTGTTTGACCGGCCTGAAGGTAGCCGGGGAACGCGTGTTGTAGAATAAACTGTTTTGATATAATTTTTATTACCAAATTAGAATAAGATTTCGAGTAAAAAAGACATACCATCGCTAAGCAGCAACGGGTTATGTTTAAGAATGCATTGACACGCCGAGAACTGTTCTTATATGCAAATTACATATTACATAGTATAGAAAAATGAAATGAAGAATTTGAAAAATATATTCAATATTTAAATTTTTACAAAGTAAACTAACACTTTAGCAAATATTATGGAGAGCCTCTCCAGGCTTCTGATGAATTGTATAATATAAGCAATGTATCAATTAGATCTGCAGTCTTTAAAGATTTAATATGATAAAATTCATAAGTGGGCTCTTAAAGGTGTTTAAGATTATAATTAAGCAAAGTCATAAACTTCAGTACCTATATTAAATTATTCGTGAATTAACATTCTCTTAACAAAAATGTGGTAAAAACCTCGTTGCGAAAGTAGGTTTAATACGGTTCAGATTTTGCAGAATTCATTTTTAATTAGCGTTCTTTTACCAAAATGGTTGTATTTCATAAAAACAGTAATGACACAATCAGTATAGAACCGGGCTCTTCACATATCGATATATCAAAATTATTATTCTCATTTTGTATCACAATACAGTGTGGAATTTCAAGTAAGAATTTTCATGTCACTATACACCTATGTTCTAGTTATTTTTTTCTATAACGCCGTTGTAGTAAAATTTGATTGGAGTACGGTATAACATTGTTACATTTGTTTAAAGATGTGAATCTTACATGTTTATCTAGTACTTAATGTATTTAAAAAAAATAGATGAAAAATATAGCTTTTAAAAACAACTAGATAAAAAATGTATCAACAATACAATAATACATCAACTCATCGTTTTGTACCTCTTAATAACAAAAAACGCGTGGGCAACCTAACTCTGAAAGGAAAAAAAATTGAGGGATTTATTGACGGCGCTAAGAGACATCTAGCATAGTACACAGTCATGACATATGAAGGACAATTGCAGGCTGGCAACCAAATGAGTCAGAGCCTTAATGCGGTATACAACCGACTAATTAGGAGATCTCCGGGTGTGCTCGGTCAAAGAAAGGTTATTTCAAATGTACCATTATTATGCAAATTGGGTTATCAGATTGCAAAACTCTCCGGTTTTGTGTAACCGGAATAATACAAAGTAATACCTGTTTACAAGCTTCTGGTATTAGCCATGTTTAATATATAAAGTATTTAGGTATACGAGCTCTGAAATTATGAAATAAAAATTATATATTATGCAGAAGTATAATACAAATAGACAATGTTGTATTATAACAGTAGACAACTGTTTTTGCACTTCCCTATCCTCCGATAAAGTAAAGTTTTTATCCGCTTCAGTTTCGCTTTAATTTCATTTATACCTCAACTGAAAGTAAATCCATGATGATAATAAATGTCCGTGTATAACTATAAAACATTTTTTGTAGAGTGAGAATTAGTAAATATCTTTAATACATTAGTTTCACTAACACGGACAGGACACACTACAGTTGACGGAATTGTGCACTTACCGTTGATAGCTCAATCTCCCATAAGTTCTTTACATTTTGAATTATTTTTAGAATATAAATAGAAATATTGTATATTTACGTAATAAATTAATAGTTATCGTGTTTAAATGATTCAGACGTTGAGTGAAATCTTCAGCAAATCGATTCTTAACAACTTAAGTACGGTATTTGGCACGCAAACTTTTAAATTAGCATAACGTTTATCATACATGCATAAAGGTGCTTGTGTTTCCCTTGTATATAAATAACTCATAATTACATATTAATAATCCTTGCTTGATTATTCTTAGAAGAATGATAACCCTTCATAGTATGAGTGTAGATTAATTAAATTCAAAAAAAAATTTATATAACTCGAAGATCTTATTGATCTCGCAAAGAGTTTAGCGTAAAGACATAACACAGTTTTAGAATTCACACATTCTTAATTTAAAACTCAGAACAGTTAACACACCTTTCACCTCGACAACGCGTATTTCAAATAGAAAATAACTGATGTGATAAAGACCGATGATGCAGCGTGAACGAAATTGTTCTTACGCAACTATAAACATTTAATGTCCGCAACCTATAGAAAAATTACAATGCTCACTAAATTAATTACCTAAAGTAAAGTCAGAAACATAAGAGATTTCGTATCTCAAGTCACAATCGGTAAGAATTTTCAGCGCAAATATTTCAAAGAAAAAAATACAGCTCCCTTAACTAGTGCGTACCTTAGACAGATGCAGACTGTCGAATTGTGTAATTGAAGCCATGCCAATTAGTAACGTCGTTCTTATATCAAATCGGGACGTCATGGTGTTTGCTTGATTGTCCACAATGTCCATTAAATCAATGTTAGGCGGTGAGCACATTGTAATGTTTTCTAAAACCTTTAGACAAACTTAACGACTAATTTATAATGCATGGTTTAATATAATATTGCCTAAGAGTTCGAAACATATTTTCCGTATAATTTGTATAACTACAAGAACTATTCGAAGTTCTACTATGAGTTCAAGTTTTGCAGTATTTTTCGTATACCCAGGGTGTGATTTTATGATTCCCTTAATTCTTAATTGTTTAATGTGACAGACCTAGTATGTCACATATGATCTACTAATTCGCGATTTAGGAGGATAAAGAAATAAACGTGAAATACCAATAGAGAATCGTGTCTTCTCGAAGGCTTAAGACTTGTCCTTATACGGATGTGAAGTTATCTTATGGAGGCTGTAAACATTTACGACTTTTGATTTTAATAATTATACCAAGAAAGTAAGAAAACTATCAGGGAAATAGATGCAGATATCAGCCTCTTTCTATCAAAGCAATTAACACAGCGATGGGAAACTATGATGAAACCTACATGTTTGATTTGTTAACAAAAATAAACATCGGACAAAAAAAACAGATGCACGAATCAAAGGCCAAGACTCAAGGGTTGTAGCGCGAATGTATTGTTAGTTACACCAAAACACCGAGAGCTTGCGATGTGTCGAAGCTTAAAACATTTACGTATTGTTTGTCATCGTCGAAACTTCACACTTGACTTAGCTCCAGGTAAACAATTTCACGGAAACACAGTCGTAAACTCAGTTTTGTTATGTCATTTTATGTTTCGTGACGAGCAACCTGCGAAAGAAACTTGAATTGTAACTTGAGTAGAACAAGTTCGTTTTTTTTTGTTAAATCCGTGATTTAAGCGCAGAATCCGTGATGTTCTGTGTATTAAACATAATCCTTTTAAATAGATAACTAAAATTACATAGATTATATTAAAACATAAATCTCGTTATATTTATTGTAAACGGTTAGCATAATTTTTGAAATTCGAATACGTTCGAATGCTTAGTTTTTAAATTAAGCCTCATATGTTCAGGATAGCACAGTCTACATCGAGACATATATACGTACTATCCTGAACATATAAAGTTTTAGAAGTATTGGTAATATTTTAGTAAATATATTATTTCCTTAAAAACAAGATTATTGGTTACTTTTACTTCCTTACAGTCTGATTAATCATATGACGATATCTATTAATATTGCAATTGAATTATAGTAAACCAGCCCGGCCTTGAGACGGAGGGTTATTGACCGGTGAAAGTCGCGCGCTCTAATCAACTTAGCAGCTGTCGCTAAACTGTGAACCTGGATGTAATCATCTGATTATCTAACTTTATCGTAATTGTAAGCCGTTGTTAAACAGAACACTTAGGTTGTCTGCATCAATGGTGGCTGCGGAGCTTCGGTCTTATTTATATATAGAGCTTAAATAAACAGAATTTATATTGTTTCTTAAAAGAAACAGCCAATGTCAGTACATTAATACCTTCAGTCAGGATTAGTACCTTAAATAATTCCGTAAAATCATACAGATTTAGTTTTTTTAACAATGTTTTTATCAAGTTATATAGTACAATATTTATCGATAACATCGTGGATATATTTATTTTAATCTTAAAATTGTTAACATAATCATAAGTTGAGACTACAGAAAACCCAGTCGTGCATATCGTAAGAGCCGAAACTCATTCCTATTACCACATTTCCAAAACGAAATATTTAATATAACATTTTATTACAACACTTTTTCCTTATTAACACTTAGCTACAATATAGCTTCCAATAACCTTGTATAATGCATCCTATGTTATTAAAAACATTACCGAAGTGGCACCTTGTAAGATGGTATCTTAGTGACATATCGATTGTGCATTCACGATAGTAAAGTCGGCGATTAATAAAGAGCAAAGATATGAGTTGTGATTGTAGGTGAGCGAGTGAGATCGTAAAAATATATCTTCTCATTATCGATTTATGTACACTCATCTTTTAAATACGAAGGCGTAACTAGATTAGCCAGAGCCGGCAAACTAATCGAGCGTCGTTTCTAGTACTGGGAAGCGTAATTCTTATTGCCTTTTTTTATTGGGATGTCTTTTAGGCTTTTTAGTGTTAACAAACTACAACATTTTAGTTTAACTAATAATTGTTTTAAATAACACTTTGTGTATATATAATGACTATTTTTATGCACTGCAACCTGACTTTTCGTCGGAATTACACTTATTTGCACTTTGACTTGAAATATTATATTTCTTGATTGAATCTCCCTTTAATTTAATTTTTACAATTTATTTGTATTTACTAATTTATTATTTAAGCGATTTAAAAATGTGTTATAATTGAACGAAAATCAATAAAATGAGCGAAAAGTGAACTTTATATTCATTATCTCTTTAAAGTGTTGTAAATTTATCTCATTAAGTAGTTAATTATTAACTGGTCGTGTTTTTTCCGCTTAATATTGTAACATGTTAAGATTGGAGATAAGTATCATTGATAGTGAAAGTTTTGATTGAAATCACGAGGCGAATGCTAGTTAAAATGGGCGATTCATTTATCTTGTTATGCAATATAATATATTAGTAATAACTGTTGTAAATTCGTTGCTCAATTGGTCACTCAATATTCCACGGAGGAGGAAAATTTAAGGTACTACAAAGGGGGCTGCAACGTTGTGGGTTATTAGTATTATATAATTCTAGCTGTGCTCTGCGGTTCCATCCACGATAATTCAGTTGTAGCACGTTTTATACCTAGGTAAACAGACTTTAATAAAAAGTTGAATAAATGCAAAAAGAATATTTATTGTAGCATGTGGACATTTTCGTAAATATGAATTTAATGAAAATTGTGGTACATCACTTTGCTCTATTGTCAATAGTCTCTGTATCGTAGGCGATTTAGGCCATTTTATTGGTCTTTATCACAGCTTGGGTAACACTATACTATCGTAATTTCATATAGAACTTAAGTGACACCTAGATACTTAGAATTAATTGACTTACAGAAATAACTTTTTGACAATATTCTAAAACCTTTGTTCGTCAGGATTCTTATTGTGAAAGTTTTTTTTAATTCGGTCCAGTAGTTTTGGAGCCTATTAAATGCAAATAAACAAACAATAAAATCTTTTCTCTTTATAATATTAATATGGATGTTATTCTTAAAACTTTATATGCATAACTTGAATAATCCTATTAGGAATTTTTTTATTATAAATATATGATTAAAGAAAGTGGAAAAATTAAACCCGACAGAAAAACAAACAGAGAAAACTCTTGGCTTGTTCTTCTTAGATTAGGGATCGTTTATGAATATTTAGTTTTTAAATGACATTGCCAATCATTCAATGATTCATTTCATTTCGGTAATCATTTTCAAGCAGCTTCAGTCTGGCCATAGTATAAAACTTAGCTACTCATTAAACAAAGGCAAAAATTCGTTTTAAAATTGATAAAACGAAGGAAAAGTGGTAAAATTGATAACATATCATATAATAAGATATCATTAAACTCAGAATAACCCTGTTATTTTATATGTGATGGTATATGCAAACTAACTCTATTTTATTTTTCTTGACTTAATATTTACTTGACAAACTTCTAGATTTCAATATAGTAATAATATTTGCCTCGATTATAGAAAGTAAAGGTTCATAAACCTGAATGGTCGTTTTTGTGATCAATGACTTGAATTTTATGAATTAGAAAGCTTTATTGCGTCCATGATACTTATGTGTGATGAGATTTCTTTGTTATTGTGGTGATTGCTAGAAATGACAATCAATACGTCTATTTAATACTTATTTGCTTTGATACAATCGGATGGAAATATTGGATCATTTTTGTTTGAAAATTGTTTTTCTAGGCACGGTGATAAGTGATCTGTTGGGAAAAAAGCAAACAGATATAGAAATATGATGCGAAGACCAAGTTTTTGTATGATAAATGAAACATTTTTGTATTACAAACAATTACTCATATATATTATCCAATTCTTTTATCAAAATTCGTAAACGTAGGTAAATTGTCTCAAAAAGCACTGCCAACATAATGTATCATTTATAATATTTCAAAATTAATATGCTCTATTAGATAATTTAATGTACACAGTAGTGCAATATTGTATTAATAAAAAATGTCTTGTTACTTTAGGTACACAAACTACGGTAAAGATAATAAAATCCCATTACAAAAGTGATTAAAACTAACAATTACGTATCGATAAATTACATAATATCAACTTGTAATTAACTTAATAATAGATGCAAAGTCAAATATTACGTGTTCACTTTCTCAAGTCGACACCGTTCTTAACAATTAGCAGTTTTTAGAAAAAACTAGGTCATTATGTAATTCGTTGTTTCTCAGGACATGAAGGATATCTTTAGCTTTAAGAACGGAAATATAATGTATCAACGAGCACTGTTCAACAGGAACTGACGTAAAACTTATGAAAAATATTATTTAACGTATGAAATATGACGACAATAATATAAATACTTTGGAATTCACGTAACCGCAATGATGTGTGGGATCAACTGTATTTTTACGTGTACACAGTAGACTCGGTTTTTACCCATCAACATGCAAATTTTATTCTGAAAATCTCTGAATAGTGACATAACTATTTTACAGTACTATTACATAAATGATATTGTTAAAAACATTTATAATATTTAAAATACCAAATATTATACTTGTAGGTATTTTGTACTTGAAATAACTAAATAAAGAAAAATAAAGGTTAGAGAGTCCGAGATACAATTTTGGGAAGTAATCAATCTGGCTTTGAAACTATAACGTGCTTGTTTTACCCAAATCTATGTTACCCATATGTGTAAAATAATATATGTGGCGTGCAACATATGTCTTTTAATGCTTGGGCTATATATAATATTAATTAATATAAATATAAATTGTGCGACTGAAAAAATATTTTATAAAGTGACAAATATTTTACCACATTAAATAAAATCTAATCATTTCCGAATTTATTTTATGAATGCAATATAAGCGCCAATTAATTCCTTATATTCGTTATTTATCGTTTCATAATGACAAAGCTGATAATTCGCTATAACTTTCTCCCGTATAGTACAAAATATTGGTAAAAGGAGCAGTTCTTTGACCTCCTATCAACAGTAAATGTAACTGTAAAATAACGATTAATTCTACAATCATTGTACACGTACGACATTGAGGTTTTGTAAAGTTTTTCTAATATTCTATATAGGCTTATTTTAAAGAAATCATTTTGTAAAAGGAGAAGCGACAAACAAGTGACTCACTGATGAGTGAAAACTGCAGCTCTCGTCCTTGGGCCATATATGTATGTTGGCAGTTGGGTTACCAGCGTTTTAAAATGTACACTTTTCTATCGTTGTCTAAGAATATTAAGAGAACCCTTTCTCTTATTCACCAAAACTTCTAATTGTAACAAAAAACATATTGTGTCCACAACGAATATTTTGAATATAGCAACGAGACGCTTATACAGTTATGACTAAATTTTTACATGGAAGTAAATGCGACACCGAAGCGAATTATGAATTTTATAATTTTACTCACATAATTGCTTGAAACTTGTGTTTCATAAATTCACACGGTCGGCGTTTGGGTGTGGTTTATTACTGTAAATCAGAAGTGAGTTTATCTCCATCAATCGCGCCCAGAATTCTTCGAGCTTGCTATAAGTCAGGGATTTAATTTACTATAATAATTACCATTGTGGAACATTTCTAAAGTTATTACATTACATTTTAAACAATGCAACAAGAAGGCAACATTGCCAAAACGCTTTTATCCCTTAAAATTGAAGCTTATACAAAGCGTTCTTATACGATAAACTGTATTTTAAGAGCACTGTGCCTAAACAAGAATCTTGCTATTTCATAAAGACATACAACTCGTACAGCCCAGCAAGCCCCTATTATTTCATTAATGATTAATGTAGAACGTCATATTCTCAATAGTAGAGAATAGTCGAAGCAATGAGGAAGCTTGCATCGCCTGCAGCTGCCAATAGCAGGTTAATAATGAGCACTTGATAAAATGACCCCATAGGTTGAAATTGAACTCTAATTTTCCTTGATTATAATCTGGATTAAAGTGTACATCTATCCTTAACTATTGGGTTGAGGAATTTTAAAATTTAGTAATTTTATCACTAATAACAAAAGTAAAGTTTAGTTTAAAATGTGATTAATATATCTTCTAACAACATGAGTAAAAAATTCGCACACAAATATAAAACTGAATATACAAAAAACTATATATACAGTAGTAAATGATAGCACCATAATCCTGGGTTAATATAGTATATTATAATAAAATATCATTTGAAACAAGTCGAGAAAGATAAGTAAAATCGTGTTTGTATAATTTTTGTAAATATTTATTAACCCTTAACGTTGAATACAGATAATATTTGACATAATTAAATGAAAATGAGAGCAAAAAGCGGACTTATCACTTTCGAGCGATCTGTTCCAGGAAATCACTAAATATTGGAATTAAATGCGATTTTTTTTTCCAATATTTTTGAAATAAATAGAAAAAAATAACTGGCAATATTGTTTTATACGTGAGAACCTTGTTTTCTGTTTGTACAAAGACCAAAAGACAAAAGCTTCTATAATGGGGTGTAAAGTAAATATTAACGTACTCAAATATTAATATTTCATGCTAGATAGATTACAACTCTTAGGCAATGTTAGGACTAATGAAATATTTTCAACGTAGGCTGAATAAACAGTAGCTGCAATCACTTTTCTATCAATTAAAGCTATTACGACAATTACTGTCCCACGCGATACCAAGATTTATGCGAAAATAAATTCACATTAATTCGATACGATAGATCAATTTACATAGAGTTATATCGACGTATTTGATTGAACATAGAAGAATTGTGGATACTTTAGAGGCTGATATATTAAATTTATTATTAGCTTATTGTATTAGAGGTAGGATTCATTATTACAATAGTAGGAATCCTAATTTACAAGAAGTTTTACCTTCAGACATTTTTTTTTATAACAGGGGGCAAACGGACAGGCTCATCTGATGCTAAGTGATCCCCCCCCCCCCCCATAGACGCTCACATTGCCAGAGGGCTTGCAAGGCCGTTGCCGACTTATAGCAGCATCCATTGGTATCTCATGAACTATAACAACGCCGGATACTTTATATCCACGTTGAAGTGTCATAATTCTCTAAAATCGATACACGCCATAATGAATTAGTGAGAAAATGCAATAATAAGCAGCTAACTGTATTGAAGGAACAATTACGCTATATTTCCCGTTAAAGTAGGGGAGCAATGCTCAAGACGTTTATTATGAACTGTTTTACAGTACTTAGAAATTACAGTACGCCGCCAGCAACTCCTGTGATTAATATACTTTGTGTTAGGGCCGACGAAATATTTATAGCGACACTATCTCATATTCCAAACTCTCAAATGCTTTACTACTATTTGCTATTTAATTTCTAATAATGATAATCCAGTAGCGCTACAAGCCTGTCTATAGGTCTTGACAGCAGATTTCATCCATTTCTCTGATTTTTCTGTATCAGCATAGAACAGGTTGACAAGATATCCTTTGAGATTTTTAGTGTATGTGATGTGAGTTTTGAATTGTTAGTGATAATTTTGTTGTTAAGGAAGTGGTTAAAGGTGAAAGGGCCTCGGAAGGAGAAAAATGCGTTGGGCGAAGAAAGTGAATTTTTTGGGTTGCTTATATATGTTTGCGTTGTGTTTGATGTGTTGTGACGGGTGTTTGTTTCAAAAAAAGTCTGCATATTGCTATTAAGCACAATTGTCTAACAGTTAAAGGCTTTGTTTCTTTGAACAATTTTGAAGTTGAGTAGCGGAAAGTAATAAACAAGCAGTTGATTAGCCTTTTATGCTGTCGTAGATTTTTATACATGGCGGTTACATCACTGTTCTCGCCCTCACCGTAGGAGTAAGTATTAAGCCGAGATTTGAACGCACGGCCTCAGGTTTGACAGTGTTTAACCCTAGTATTTACTTACTGGTCGAATATTAATACCAAATGTATGCATTATGCAAGTTATATGAGCTTCTTAGCATTATTTTTTTATGTCATGTCTGGGATCCGTAATACATTCATATCACGGTCCTCTTTACCATTGTTTAAGTGTTAACAATACCATTTACAATCATATAGCATAGACATAAAGCAAGTGACATGAAATTTATACTTTATAAAAATTTACACGAAAATAAAAAATATTTTTTTGTCTTCTCAATTATACGATATCAGGGGTCGGCTCCAGTAACCCAACAATATTTTTAATACAGTTGATGATTCCGTTTCTTGCGTGTTACAACGGAGTTTCTATTATTTTTATGTGCTTAACACAAAAATAAAAAAAATAAAACTAAATTAACAAAAAGTAAATTACAGTCTTATACAAATACAAAACTTATATCTAAAATAAGGTATAAAAAATCTATCGGAAGATTTTGAAGTGATTTCCGGACCAAAAATGCAAAACTAAATTAACAAAAAGCAAATTGCAGACTTATACAATTACAAAACTAACATTTAAAATAAGATATAAAACATATTGAGTCTTATTTTATTTAATCAGCTCATTGCGACGTAGCTATAAAGAAAGCTATTTAACCATATGTCTTACAAACAAAACACAACGCACACAACACAACAAAAAAAATTTAAACAGTGATTTCTGGATGGCCTAGTGAGCATTACCTACTTTTTAATGACAATATATTTACGGATTGCAAATAAAGACGTGTTGTGAAATTTTGTCGTAACTTTATTAAAACAATAATTAAGTGTAAAATTATTATCTATTGTTAGATTCGGAGTTTCTCCCGTGAGGTTTTTCAACAATATAAATTTTATGTCAGTGAGAAATTCACAGGGAAATAGCACTTGTTACACTTCCGATTCGTTCAATGTAACCTCATTTCTTCGCTTCTAGTACCTAATTTAACACTTATATTTTATTACACAAATATTTGATAATATTGTGTTGCATAAAGAGCCTCATTTAAAGTTTACGATATTTTGTTTCTTACTAAATTCGCCGACTTTTTATCTCATATTCATTTTTCAAGTGGCAATCTTGTTTCGAAAGTTTTCATCTATGTCTAAGTTCATACAATAAAATGGTTCTTTTGCTTTTAAAAGTTTTAGGATTGATACGTGGTCCCCTAAAATGATATAAATATATATATACATAGTTACCCTAGAATTTGGTTGTTTTTATATACTACAATTTTATAGGCAACATTTTTGTATTTATGCGGGGATTTTTAACTCGTGCTGTCATACCGTTCGATGATTTAATCCAGATTATATATACTCAAGGAAAATTAGGATATATAAATATATAAAATAACTATATATATCAGCCCCGAGGGAATTTTACAAACAGTATTTGCCTCGATCTAAAACCTTTTCAGAAATTAAACTTTAATATTCAATTCATCATAAAATGCACCAATGACGGTATTTGATATAATAGGGTGAGCAACCTCATGCTCCTATTGTTATGGCCACATGAGAATGTTGAGCGAGCACATCGAGGGAATACCGATGATATTTCCGTGAAATGCTTATGCTTGGTTCTCAGGTACGTTTTTAGCCTTTGCAATGTCAAGTTTTTTAATCACTAGTCACTTCAACCTGCACTCTCATATTTCTAATTCTACGGACCAACGTGGTTTTAATTGTATGAAGATCATTATAACATACTTACTATACTAATAAAATATTACCACTCTAAAGTTCATAAGAAACAATTATTTGCTAAAAATAGTATAATATATTTATAGCAAAATTCAATCAACTAATAAAAACTACAAATACGAAATTGCATTACAAAATGAACGGAGATAACAGCTCTATAGATAATTAATTAAAACTGCCTCTATAATAATAGTTAAGAAGTCCATTGCACCAATTATGAGCTATTAAAATTAATTTCTTAAGAACCACAAGCTCAGCACAACTAGCGCAAAAATGTTAACATTATTTAATAATCCTGCGAACTGACGGCTGAATGAAGAAGGTATCAATTACAGATCCTTGCAGATTACCGCCTGTTGATAAGTTTTAATTCATTTAAGCTTTCGCCTTTTTGCTATGTGACAAGACAAGCAAATTGTTCTTTTAAAGTGCCACGCCACTTGCATCTTTGGTGGTCAAATCTCGAACAAAGTCTTTAAAAAGAAACGAAGTAAATAATTCATCTAAACCTTTCATGCCATAGGTTTCGCAAAGCCCACGTGATTTAAATGTATTAACATAATTTTCTAATGGTTTGTATAGTGTAAAACACGTTCATTTCCAAAACTTTATTTAAAAAAACAACAACCTTGATATAATTGCAACATCATTAGTATTGTCTCATCAAACAGATTAAAAATTTTTATAAATAATATTTTCGATGTAATCTGTTCTGTCCTTATCGCAATGATATATTTTGTCTTATTATAGGTTGACCCAACTTGATTGATTATTTAATAATAATTATTACCTGTGACAGTATAACTTTAATTTGCATTAAGTCACCGTATCAATGTCTAATCTGTGATATCGCTGGGTGTTATCTGACCACGGTCAACAATTTGCCGTCGAGTAAACGCACGCGTTCTCTTTCAAACTGATTTATAGAATGCTAGGTAATTTAAGAGGTAACTGCAGTAATATTTCTTAACGTTATTATTCGTTTTTCGGTCCAGCTGTGCTGTGTTATATTGTTTGTAGCGTTCGTTAGTTATACAATATTTTGTTAATAAATTTAAGAACACTTACAGTCTTCTGCTTCATACACTACTTATATTATGATGTTTGAGAAACAATTATCCAATTTGGTAGTCGATCGGAAGTTTTGCATACATTTCCGCAAAACATTTCTATTTAGATGGATTTTGATTGTTACTTTACTGACCCATCTGTGAATATAATTTATTTTACAACTATACTTTCATAAGTAGAATGATATAGAAAGTCATATACAGTACATATTATCATATACATATTTTTTGTGATATCACAATAAGATTATCTACTGAAACCCTATGTGTATTTGTTTAAATAAAACTAAAAACATTAACTTCGTAAGAAAAGACTAAAATTCTTAAGTATCTAAGACTGTTCTTAGTGGGTCTTTGATCTTACCGCGTTTCTTATGATTTGTTATAGAATGTCGACTTGTATCATCAAATATAATTTCCAAGATGAAAACCATGTAAGCTACGTGAAGTCCGTTTAAAATCGTCACTTGGCCATCAAAGTCGCATTAATAGTCAATCCATTGTCGCAGCCATGTTGAATAACAGTAGGCGCATCCTGTAATGTATCTATGTATTATAATCGCCTTCGAATTATACGAATATTTATGTATAAACCCTATTAATTCCAAGTATATCTAATGAAAAAAAGTTTAATGTGTAATAATTAATGTTGCATTTAAGTTCTAATTTGTATTCTTCTAAAACCTACACCCTTGGTTTAAAGATAAAAGTTGATTTTCAATGACACTTCACGTCAAGTTGGACGCCCGAAATTTTGAGTTAGAAGGTGATTGTTTGAAATTTACGAGTAGACACTTTTTTTTTATAGAACAGGGGGCAAACGGGCAGGAGGCTCACCTGATGAAACTTAATAATATTTTATTTGAATCCTATTTTTTCAACACCTTTTTCTTATAAATATTCTTAGATATTTCTCGCCTTAGAAACAAACACTGTTTCCATGATACATAGCTCCAGTAAGCATCAATTTCTAAGGCCAAACCATTCGACATAATCCTTATACCTATTGATTTATTGGTCAGGGAAATAAGGGCCTATAAGTAGGCTAATGTTTTTATTCAATATAACATTGCTGGTCACGAATCGTAACTGTAAATTATAATTTAGGCGCGGCATTATAACTCGGTAGCCGCTGTAGGTTAGACTTTAAGAGTTGGACATTGCCAATTTAAATTGAGTCAAAGCCGAGTGGAAAGCCGTTTAGTACGTGTAATATTCTGTTACAAGATTTGTCTTTTGTTTATATTGGTTTTGCTAAGGATTGGAATTACGAAATATGCCCTTAATATCTGACCTACTGTTATATTTATGACATAAGATACTACTGTTACTCTCGGGCCTAAGCTAAGTGCGTATAATACATTTTAATACTTTGAATTTCAATACTATTTCAATTTGTCATTTAAACTTTATTGATGTAATGTGGACTTCAGCAAGTGTTATTCAGAGATTTAAGTCACAGGTTGAAGTTTTTAGTGGTTGTCTAAATATATAATTGTTACCAATAGAGACACGGATATCTTTTGTTAAAATATATCTTCTTTAAGTTCAAATCAAGTATACATTGAGTATATTATCTATAGTAACATTCAGTAATAAACCAATCGGTTTCCGGTTAAGTTGACCCTAGGAAGTTATTTATTTAATGGAAAATTGATTGTTCGCTTTATACAAAATGGTATAATTTAGTAGGTCACGATTTTGTACAGTAAGGTCGAAAAAGCTTTACAAATTATTAACAAATATCAGTGCTAGCGTACATACTTGTATGGTACTGTTATTTAAAACATTATTTTAACCTCAATAAAACTTCATAACTAATCTTCAAATAGTGTCTGTGATTGCGTACCCATAATTTTTTTTACAATTAAATGTTAATTTTTTCAAGGGTCATAAAATGTTTTAGTTAAATATGTTTAAACCGTCAAAATTTATTCATTTTCACCCGCACCATCATCAACTCTGTAAATGTGTGATACAGATACTATATCTGATTATTTACTTATACTGTTGTTATTTTCTTTCATATAACGCTGTTTGTCAGTCATATAAATAATAACGGAGTGAAATATAAACGTCATGCATAACTGTTATCAAATGTAGTTGAATACGTAAGGTAAAGCGTAAGTGGTAGCATAACCTCATTCAAAGCATATAAGCTAATAAACATTGGGAATGCGATTAAATTAAAAGGTCATATCAGAAATCGTATCTTTTTATAACACGTGCCTCATTAACATCCATTGTCTGGTAGAAATCGTTCAATCAAACATTCATTACTTAATGTTTGTGAAGTCTTTTGCAACTCCAAGATAGAGTACTTTGTACATATTAACTTTGATATAAATACAGATTTTTTTATATTTATTAATTAGATTTTTCCTGTTAAAATCTGGTCTTGTAATTTCGGTACTGGAATCATATAAAAGCAAAATAATTCATAATAAATTCTTATCATCAAATCAAATTTTATTCTTATACATGTTGACTGAACAGTTGCATTCGTTACCATGGTTACCATTTCTTATGCCTGTCAAAATCGTAACCAAAGCAACAGGGCTTTATTTTCGACTACCTTTCGTAACAAGACCGTACCGTATTTTGTAAATTTATGTCATAGGTCTCTTATGTATCTTCTGCTAATGGCAGTGCTGGGTGAAACGTTGAATTTAAATCTATTAAGAATCTATTTCATAGTTTTATTATAAAATAGATTTCTTTTCGCCGTATTCAAGAAGTAAGCTGCTTTCTTAACTTGCCCTGCAGCTTCCAATGAGGTAATTTCTCCTGCATATTTGGTCGTAGATTCCCGACGATTTTCTTTCCGCGCACTTCAAGTGGGTCAGTAAAGAAATTGATTTCTCTCATATATAGCAAGTTTTACCGGATTTATAGTCTCTCATCTGTCTTATGCATATGACAACTTATTCTTGTTAGCCCAAGGTTCAACTTCAAGTTAGTCTTTCCTTTATGAAACCTTGGATATGACATATGATATGATATATTTCTTATAAATGTATTAACTGCCTAAAACATAGAGTCCTTCAAGAAAAGAACCTACCAATTTTTCAATGGCCGGCAACACACTCGCGAGCCCTCTGACATTAAGAGTTTCCATAGGCATGGGCAGTATCAAGTCAGCTGAGCATCCTGCCCGTTTGCCCCCTGTGCTAAAAAAATCTGTTGCGTAAGAATAAAGCTTCTTAAACGGATAATTGAAACGGGAATTTTAATTTACATTATTTACATAAGTGACGTTATAAAGGTTTTACGACAATCGCAAAACAACGCTTGCACTCCGCAACTACCAATACACCTCATTGCGATCCAAACTAAAAAAGAAAATATACATATATTTACTATTTTCACCTATTAAAGACGATTATGAATTACGTTGCTATAAAAATGGCACCATAATTAAAACATACAATTGTAATAGAAAAACAATAGAATTATAGATTATAATGTGTTTATTACATTATCTAGATCTGTATTTTCTCCTATTTATTGAAATTGCACGCTCCAAAAGAGGACAATTGGCTGGGTGCAGCATGTTGATGAAATTGTAGAGTTGAGGCCGTAATCTCGAGTTATACGGTGAATTTAAAGCGGTTGGAGAGGTAAAACAATGTGCATTGAAGCTGAAATATATTTATATTTGCAGGCGGATCTTGCTTTGTCCCGCAGATAGGCTATGCCAGATGATCAGTTGTTTATTAATCATCAAAGCATATAAACCTTCATATAAATTAATAAATCAAATCAAAAACTGATTGAAAATTACGTGATAGCTAGCACTTATGTACGATTTAAGGTATTATTTACTGTTACTAATTTAAATAATACGTAGTAAAAAAAAGTGATAATTAGCGTACAGGCAGGCTGTAATGAAATCAAACCAAATAATATGTTTTACTTTTCTCTCTTAATCTATATAATTAACAAGTCAGAATAAATGCATAATTAGTGTTTGAAGAGTAACGTATATTTATTTCATTACAACATAGGTTAAGCAATGCCTATAATAAACGCGAATAGTCAATGCGAGGTCAATGTCACTTCACTTGTTTCAAAGCAAGAAATAATGGCCTGTCAGCCTTTACCATAAATAACAGAATATAGTCGATAAAATGGTGCTGTCACCACAGAGTACAAAGTTGAGGGTTGATAGTAGATCTAAAGGCGTTTAGTTTGGCGCAGCGGGAAGCAGAAAACCACAGACAATACATTTCTATAGTTATACGCCGCGTCTATGATTTCTAACGTTTGACACTTCTAAGGCTAATAAATAGCATCTATCGAAACATAATTTATAGTTCCATTGGGCACTCTGTGATGTAATCAATGAATGCGTCTGTTATAATAATGCAACAATAAACATATTTATCACTATAATTTAATTATTTGATTTGAATCGCATTGACCCGTAAATAATTGATTGTCGTTTAACCAGACACTTTGACATCGGTGAAGTGAGGCTGTTACTTTGCACTTGGAAGATTAAGTGAAGGATGATAGCATATTTTTGCTTCATACACTGAAATATTTCATAGATGTGTGCAGACACCATTTATTAGTATAATAAAATGTACTATATAGTACTAGGTATATGTACTGTAACTGTATTTCACAAAAAAAAATTGGTCCTGACGTAACGACGTTTTGTTCTTATATCAGCTATTTGCAATTAAATAATACCAATTTGTGATACCTGTGTTAGGACTATTAGTTTGCATCGTTGATTTAACTACCACCCACGTATCCACTTGTAACTAATAAAGGAAATGCAAGGTGAGATGCGGATGCGCAAGATTAATCGTATGTTCGCGCCATTAATATTGTAACGAAAGCGAGAGAATTAATGATCGTACCGAGTATGGGGTTTATCTGGTTTTTATAATGTCAAGGCTCTTCAATACTTCTCCATTAAATAAAATATGGTCTTAAAGTATTTCGACCATAAATTAGTCTTAGTAGTAATGTTTTATTTTTTGTACCATTACACTGTTATGTAGGTTATTAAATCATTAAATTTGTTTGTAGTTTAGGTTAGTAACGTAAGAAACGTTATGTTTTGTTTATGGCGTTAACATGTTGCATTTTTATTCAATTTGTCTGCTTAAAGAATACGCCGCAATGGTATATGCTTGAAAGACTACCAGACCAGACCAACCCCATGCCTGGTCGGTGACCAAGGTGACCTGGTGAGGAGGTATTATTATTATTTGGTATATTAGGAGGAGTCATTAGCTATAAACTAGATATACTTATCCAATTTTTTTATTTGTTATATGCTCTCATTATCAATTCTTTATGGTGTGAGTCCGAGTTTTATGACCGCCTCATTTTATGAAGCGGAATGTGAAGCCTATCGACTATCGAAATCAACTTGTCGTGGTGCAACAGGTATCCGAAGGTCGGTCGTTGCATGGAGATTGTTCAATTTTCATTGAACAGCGGTAACCCGATTGCCTTTTATAGTTTATTTTTATATAAACGACATATTTACAATAACAATGTATAGCAACGTGTGAAGACTTGGAGTTCCGTGGCGCACTGTATGTAACCTCCAGTCTTGTGTTCGATGTTTTATAACACCTGGGACACCTGGGACATGAACACCAAAATTAATTAGTATTGTTATCGTAAAATAAAAATATAGATTCAGAAGTACTCTATAATCTGTATACATTGTCTATATGATTCACAAAAAACCTTCAAATTATTGTAACGTGTGTAAAACATATTAAAAACTATGTATGATATAAAATTACCACTATTTATAAAACTCAGTTGATTATCTTTTGTTACTATTTTATATATATCATAGACTTATGCTGGATTCTTAAAATTTCTAACAACTTACTTGCAACCAGCCAGTCTCATGTCATTTATCCTTTATTTCTCCTTTGAATCCAACTTAAACATATCATTCGTTTTCAACTCTACAAACGTAGCCATTTTCCAAGAATTGGTCAAATCGCTAGTGTTCTACATTTTCTTATACGGCTCTGAAACTTGGACTGCGCGAGCAGCCGAGGAGGAGAAGGATAAAAGAGGATGGATAGTATGCCCTTGACAAGTGGTATTGGTGGCGGATGATCAAGATTCCCTGTCAATTCTTAGACAACTGTAAGACGACCAGTCTTTCTTCAGTATGTTACCAAATGATCCTGAGCCTATGATCCAGATAGATAACTTCGAGATAATTGTGTTTACTGGTAGAGTGGAAGGCATGAGACTCCCGAGGCCGATATGCTTTTCGCTTGACCTATCAAGGTAAGGTTACAGGCCTTAGTATTGCAAAGGCGCTGAGGCTGTCCGAAGAAAGAAGGAAGATTTGAAACACCAACAAGACAATCAGTAATGAAGAACTAAAGAAGAAGACATAGCAATGAACAATACAATACAAATAAAGAATAAATGAAAACATTTAACTAGTTAAGATCATTCACACACAAGAAATTCCCAGTTGCATTATCGTACAATCTAAAGCTCGGCGATGTCACTAGAAAGCCTGTGACACTGATGCATAGGATAAGCGCAGCGGTGCAAGACATTCATTAATTGAAAATTAGCCCTAGCTATTTATTAGACATGCAATAGGAATGTCTATATTCACGGCTCTAATAAGAATTTAGTTAATCTTCCCTCGTAAGTTACCGCTTATCTTACTCGCTCACGTGTTAGGCTCGTTAATTAGAACGGCTTTTGAATTTAAAACGTTATTTTTCAGTTTTTCGTGCACAGTAATTTTGTTGATGTAATTCTATAGTTTAAAAAAAACATGTTTGGTGTTTGTCTTTGTCATACGAAATAGTATTTAACTTTCCTTTTTCGCAATTTTACTCTTAAATAAGCTGCCTGATACATGTGGCATCGTTTTTATCACATAATGACAAAACGTATATGAATTAACACTAAATTTGTATGGTATCAATAATTACTGAAATTACAAGTAATATATACATATTGCGGGAAACTGTAGACCTTAAAGGAGTAAATAGATTAATTAGATTGTCCAACGATATCGCAACTTTGATAATATAAATGAAATTAAGTTTCCGCGCACATGATAATTAACCTTTAGAAGTCAACATCTAAGACGCCTATTATTACACTTAAGACCAACGACTGCAATATTATTTTATATTATGGAGACATTGCTTTAAATCATAATATTCATATCTATACTAATATAATAGATAGGAAACATTTGTGTTTTTGTTTGTATGTTTGTACTGTTTCACACAAAAACTACTGGACTAGAAAACTGCGTCTTCATTTATATTTTCAAATAAAAAGGGATCCTTAATAAAAATGCAATAAAATAATCTAAGGTGTGAAAAATTATCCATAAAAGATATATGTCATCGCGTGTGCTGTGGAAACTATGAATGATAGAACAAATCATCATCTGAAAGGAAGTAATTAAAAACTAAGTAAAATAAAACTTTTATGTTAACGAAACATATCTATAGTCTGACGTACTAGACTTTTCACTACCACTAGATTGGTTTCCACTACGCGAGGGCATTGCTAGAAACCTATAAGGTTATGAACGTCAATGTTTTTTACTACCGACGTTATATTAACTGCAAATCAAAAGCGTAGAAACAAGCAGAAACAAGCAAGACACTCTCAACTCCCCACTCTTCTTAAACGCCAACTCTTTTTTTTACTAGATACCTATGTATAAAGTGTTAGTGGTAGTTGATCTAGTTCTTAGGGTAGGAAATTAAGCACTTCAATGATGACTTAATTCACTATAATTTACTTCACTGATTTTACGTGAACTGTATAACTTCAAACTTCTACAAAGAAAAAGCCCGTGCGCATGTGTCACAACCTCTTATAATCACAACTCCCTCCGCCGACTCGACCATCCCACTTCGGGGAGATGGTCGAGTCAATTCGTAAACAACCGAACGAGTCAAATGAATAACTATTGCACATGCGCACTTGTAGCAATATTCTTAAGAATATGTTTCATAAAAATGTTTAGAATTTATTTAAATATCAGAAGCTAACAAAAGAGTGTTGGCTTGGCGGATATATCATGCGATTCTCATCTCTGAGGTCCCCAATCCCCTGCTGAAGTGAGTCTTTGAAGGTTAAGGAAAACATCGTGCGGAAACCGGCTTGCCAAAAACCCAGAAAGTCGACGGAGTGTGCCAAGCACAGAAAGATGATCTACTACTTGCCTATTAGACAAATGATGATACAGTTATCTGAGGGCCATATCTAAAGGAGTTGTAACGCCACTGGTTTTTATTTGTAACAAGCTAAGCATTAAAATAATGTACTTGCAAATATATTTAACAAAATTCACATGGCTCGATTACAAATATACCCTTAATAGTTTTACTTCACCGATGAGGCGATCTTTAGGTCGGATCTGCGTAGGCTTGATAAATACCTAACATTAATATTCTCTTAACAATGAGACTGAATCGCAGGCATTTGTTAAAATAATTTTGCAATATTCTATGATGTTATATCTTAGTGGGTTCATAACCCTGATGACTGATAAGGCTAGTTTCGAAATGATATCATTATTATGATTTGTGGGTGCTAAAATACACTTTGTATAATTTATAACATCTATTAATGAGGTGAGCTTGGCGGACGAGATACCGCCGTTACCGCATCGAGACAATTGCGGTTTAGGGTATAATTCAGGGTTAAGAGTGAGTGTACACCGAGTCCCACGTAATTAATAGTATAGGGTAGGCGCAATGCTTATCTAAGCAGAAGCAGTGAATCTGTGATACTATAAGTTAGTGTGTTTGTATCGTGTAACATTCGGATTCAGTGATTATTACGTTGCCTAGATCAGATAATAATTATGTTTCTCATATAAATAGTAATTTCAAAACACAACAGAAAATGCTATCAATTAAATTATAAACCAATAATGTTAAAGTGTAATATGTATTATTACCTAATACAAATGCGTATGATATCGGTACATATTTTGATATATTATTAAGATATATAAATAATCTGACTTGAGCAGTGTCGGCCTAGTGGCTTTAGCGTGCCACCCTTATCCTTGAGGTCGTAGGTTCAATTCCCGGCTGTGCACCAACAGACTTTCTGTCTATATGCGCATTGATCATCCGCTCATACGGTGAAGGAAAACGTCGTGGAAATATCGCCTTGCCTTAGACCCGAAAAGTTGACAGCGTGTGTCAAACACACGGAGGAGGAGGCTGATCACCTACTTGCCTATTGGACAAATGATAATGATACAGAAATCTCAAGCCCAGGCCTTAAAGGCTTACACTGGTTTTAATAAATAATTCATCGTTGAGTAATAGTTTAAAAATAATATTCAAGTTTTCAGTCTTACATGTTCGTTAAGTCTCAATACCACTTAGGAAATATATATGCAGATAGATAATGAAAGAGTCGGCTGACATTTTATTCAAATCATTGGTCACATTTAAGTGGATTCCCGTGTCTTGTTACATGTTTGCATGTATTACAGAAGTAAGAATTTTCTTTAAGTTAAATTAGTTGCTAAATGTATTACTGGTTTACGTATAAAATAAATATAACTTCTTCAACTGATTATACGTCAATTTGAATTACTTACATAACTCGACGTTTGAAGTGATTTTCAGCAATTGACGTAGACCATTCGACTGTGTCGTGTCGTTCTATTTTAAAGGAATATGACGATCAAGGTCTGAACACTATTAAAGTATTGTTGTTCTTACATTATCTTACTGAGTTATCGAACGATCCGGTGATTTTTAAACCAAATCAAATACTCCAATTTAAATGGACGTGCGTGCCACCTTTATTCTCTTTGTATTTCATTAAGGGCTACATTCCTTGGAATTGAAATATCCGCCGTTCGACAAACAACCGGTTCGTTTGCGAATTACTTTTACTTCTGAAATGGCATTTGAATAATAAAATTTGTGAGCATAATCATAATCATTTTAAAGTAGCTAGCCTGACAGACATTATTTAAATAAATAGTATTCAAAAATGTTGTGTTTATTATTGTAACAGTGTGCCGTGTTGCAGTGCCACAAACTTTTCTTGGCCGGTATGAGCGTCGCTGTCATGAATATTAGTATTGCCAGTGCATAAAAATTAACCGTTATAAGGGGAAAAATTTGAAGTCACGCAGGCTAACTTAATAATTTATTGAAATGTCTTAATAAAAAAATGTATTCTAGTATATAGAAAATACAGTTCTAGGCTTAAATTAATGTGACACAATCTTAGGAACAACTGATAAGACAGGTAACTGGTTTTGTTACCTGTCTTATTAGTATAGTATGTTTTAAGTTACCCAGCAATTAGAACCGTTTGATAATTAAAACTTTGTAATTAATAATGCAAGGAATTAAAATAAATACATTTTAGTTGGATTTTTATTAGATGTTTGTAGATGGTAACATTATTTATTGTACGCACCAAAATGGCGCGCAAATTAATATTGTCGTATATTAATTTCGAACTACATTCAGCAAAAAGAATTAGTGATATTGTACAAGCGTAATGCCCTGACCAAGCAAAATAGAGATTCAATGATATATATAAAGATTAAGAATAAAAATTTGTTTATTTAACAAACCTAATGTCGCATGGTAATCCTGCGATCGTGCCAAAATGTGTTCATTCAATGTGTTATTTGTGTTTAGAGATGCCACCTCTCATATATATACTCATACTGTGAACTGCCTGCCTGAAGGGAATAGCCGGCCTTATAAAATTATTACAACTTCAACAAAAAGTTTTGTATAGCACTTACAATCTAACAACCAATATCTCAAAAGCAGTGTTAAGACAAAGTCAAAGGGGCTTTAAACAATTATTTATTGTTTTAAACCCCTTTGACAAATTTAAAGTAAATCTTGAAAGCTTTGAAACATGGTTATAGCGTTTCTACGTGTACAAAAGCGAATATATAATTAGAATTTATGAGCATGTTTCTTAGTTCTGTTATGTCTAGAAATTCTTGCGGTTTTAGTACGTAACATTGTGACAAAGGAAACTCAAGACTGTATTTGAATACGGCCGGAAGTTGTTTTGGTAACGTATATGGTATAAATGTATGTACTGTATAAAGCTAATATATAACTTCAAATCGCAATCGGGCCAACACTTTTTGTTTTGGAATTAATCCAAGAATATGACATCTTTACGGCGAATTAATGGAAGGACTGTTTAGGTATGTAAGGTACTAAGAAGTTGCTTTAACACCTATTTATTAAAGTGTTTAAATATAAAAAAAACGGATAAATTAAAGAGATCCAATCGTTTAAAAGTATAAAATATCTCCGGATTCAAGAGTTTAGGTGCCTACCGCAATACCTTATTTCGAGCCTACCTTTGAATTGTTTGAATTGCATTCACTTTTCATATATCTTTCTCTTAAATTTTTCTTTGTCTTTAAAACTACTTGCCAAATAAGTTTTACGATTTGAAACAGCATTGAATTAAAACTTCAAATTGACTTTCGTAACCGCTGTGAATCCACTCAACTATGGCACGTCTCCAAGTTCGTGATGAAGTCAGCACACGATTCGACACTACATAGATAAGCCTTTTTCATTATGATTATGAATTCGCAGACCGTTACTTTGCGAATACGTGGTAATCTCTTATCATTCTTTTGAATAGTTCTTTGTAGGTCTTAACAATTACTTGGCCGCCTACTACATCTTTTCCTTTATTTCACTTTGGTAAAAAAACATACTGTTGATTAGATCAACAGTTCATTATTGGTAGCAGTAGTAGTAGGAGACACAATCTAATCTAGTTATTTGTTTTATATAAGGTAA
Organism: Pieris brassicae; assembly: GCF_905147105.1. Classification (NCBI taxonomy): domain Eukaryota; kingdom Metazoa; phylum Arthropoda; class Insecta; order Lepidoptera; family Pieridae; genus Pieris; species Pieris brassicae. The sequence continues at coordinate 7,542,803 of NC_059669.1, forward strand.
AATTTTTAATACAAAAGATATAGTATGCAGAATATATACTCCACTGTCAGATTAATCTGTCATTGTAACAAAGTATTAATTAATATAGAATTTTGGTTTCCACAAACATTTTTAAAATAATAAATTTATTTATTGTCGAGTTTGATTACTTTTCGAGTTTTGATTCCAACGCAAACATATATACTGGATAGATATCATCAGGAAAACCAGTTTGAATCTTCGTTTTTATCACCTTCAAGTTGGCTTCATCAAAAATTTTGAGCATCAAATAACTTGGGCGTGTTACAGACGAATCAACATCATCATACTCCAATTCATTACTTGATACATTTTCCTTGGCCACTATAATTCCATTTTTGTGAAGTGCATCTCTACATCTCTCTAAAAAGTTAATTAAATCATAATCGTCCAGATGTCCAAGGACCCATTGGCACCAGATGACGTCATACCTTTCTTGCGGCTTAAACAGTTGTAATCCAGTCTGGTAGAATGTTCCTAATCTGCAATTATCCCCAATTAATTGTTTGGCCGTCCTTATAAACTTTTCGTCTTGCTCTACCAAATCTACCTTATCAAAATATGGCAGTAAAAGGTTTTTGCTAACTCTGCCAATTCCGGATCCACAATCTAATGCTCGGTTCCGTGCAGGAGGTTTGTTTACAGATAATATTTCATTGAGAAATTCCTTAGAACCTTCAATATCAATGTCCGTTATATAGCCAAAACCTCCGAGTACACCGTCTACAGTGGAGGGAACATTTTCCCAATATTTTGCGGCTTTTTGGTAGAACATAACTTTAGAAAAGTTTTAATTGTTTGGTCTTTGTTAACGTCAAACAGAAATTTTATTGTCAGTGTCAAATCATAGAGTATAAACGAAACACAAATATTTATTTCGCTGTTTGCTATACTACATAGGTAAAGTAAGAACCCCAATTCGTAATACAAAAATGGAACCAACGTTCAAAATATTTAAAAGTGTGAAATGATCAAGAACAGATACATAGATATGAAAAATAATCTAAAACTAAACTTATATAATTGCAATGAAGTGCCTCTAAAAGTCATGAACCACTTATTTTCCCCGAGTTTTTCTAACGTAATATTTTGTAGATGTAACTTAATACAGATTGAATTAAAAAAAATATGAATTATAATAATTTTCAAATCATTAAATTTTCATAGATATTTGATTAGTTATATGAATTTATACATGCTAAGCGAATTATAATAATATTTTGTTTTTTCAATTATCCTCCCTTAATATTATTCTAGTTATAAAATTATCTTTTATTTTCTTTTTAAAATGAAGACATGACAGTACTTTAGTTAAAAATGTGGAATTGGACTGATTTTTATTAATAAGAGGGTCATATAACTTATAATTTAAACCAATTTTCTTTTGTTTCAGGCTCTTATAGCAGCAGTAAATGAAACGAAGGAAGAAGACATCCGCGATGCTTTGAAAAACCAGACAGAACATCAGCTAGCCCTCGTGCCACGAGGTCCTACACTTGTCAAAGATACTGTCGCCTACAACACTACCATCACCACTGATGACACGGTTAGTGAATTAAACACTGTGTGATTTAAAAGAAAAGAAAAAACCAAACATTTCAAAACATTATACTTACTCACTGATCCGCGACTATACGTGTGAAAAAATTGTACGATAAATCTTAAAAAGTAAATATAGCTGAATAAAATGAACCCAAAAGCTTTCGAAAAAACAATAATAATTCCAATATATTGCAACGCTATAAAGATCAAATTAAAGTATTCTGCGATCCCAGTAATAAAAGAGATGTTATATGACCCGCTGATCTAGTACATGTCTATTGACCTAACGGTTTTATTCACATCATGATTGTGTTAAATTTCATTTCTAACATATTCCAAGAACTGGTTGGATTTCCGCGACTCAATGAACTTTCATTGTTTTCACGAAAGTTGATTCTATAGCGTCGTGATAGACTTAGTGTCATATTGCTCATTAGAAGACTGTTTGGTACGGCTTATTAAAAAATATATAATTTTTGAAACTAAATTGTAGAAGCCGAGTTCCAAGCTCGTCTATATAAATTAGTATATTACTCACACAGTAATCGCTCAATACTGGTTATTGATGTATATTGAGACTATTCAGTACTAATTGAATCTAAATTAGGATTTTCTGATTTTTATTGTATAAAAACAACTATTAAACCACTTAATAATAGTTGTTTTGGTTCACAAGCATATTAAATAATGCCTTATATATAGCATTAAAAACCATGCGTCTTCGTAAAATGAGGACGTTTACACGAAAGTTCTATAATGAAAAAAACATATTTTGTAGGAGGAGTTGCGAGCTTTGCGTCCAGATGGCACGATACTGACAGAGAGACGACACACAAAGGAGCAGGAGCGCATCTGTGACGAGGAAATTAACAAGGACGAGGTGACAAACAATTTTTCTCTTCTCTATGGTTTCGACGTGCGATTCTCATCCTTCAGGTCGTAGTTTCGACTTTTGATTCTGACTGTGAACCAATGGACTATCTATGTGTGCATTTAACATTCACTTGTAGGGTGAAGGAAAACATCGTAAGGAAACCAGCACGCCTTAGAGCCAAAAGTCGAGGGTGCATATCAGGTACAAAGGTGTGATCACCTACTTGCGTTTTAGAAATGATCACGGTACAGATACAGAAGTTGAGGTCCAGACCTAAAAAGTTGTAGCGCCATTGGTATGTTAATAAATATTGGTATTTACCAATTTTAATTTGATACAAGCATAGAAATTATGTTATATTACAAACCTATATTTTGAAAACAATGCGTAAAAGAGTACTATTTGTTTTGATGATATAATCTATAGAAAATTTAACATATTTCATACAGATTCATTTAGGTTAGTGAGCGCTTAGTATGCCCGCTATAAAAGTACAGTAACCTATTAAAATAATATATATCCTGGGTACTGCATAATTATTATTATTCCTTGAAATTGGTGTTAGATTTGTCCTGTGTATTCGAAAGTGCACATTTTTTCATTTATAATAATTATATTTACTTTTAGGTTTGTTCGGTGAAAAGCGACGAAAGTTTAATAAAAGAGTCCGGTGGAAAGGAAAGACGCAAGTGTGTGGAGACTGAGAGGTCAACTGACCTGATGGCGGGTGGGCTACGCGTTGCCACACAGTTGCAGTCCCGTACCAGGACCGAAGAAGGTATGTTTTAATATTATCTGAAGCTGTTTGCTCTTAACAGCTCGTAACTACGAGCATTCTATTCAGCAGCAATTCACTTCCCGTCCCTATTCGCTTAGCTCCTTCTCTATCTTCCTTTAAATTTCTTCTGTACAAACATTACCTGTCCACATCGTATCTCTAACTTTCTTACTAACTACTAACTGACGTGAGACTTATCTTAAATTATCGTGAGTTATGTGTCTTTTTACTTTTTATTTTTAATATATCATCTTTTTAGTTTAGTTCGTTTTGTTTGTTCCTGTTTAGTTTTGTCTTAATAACTGTGTATAACATGTATTTTTGCACTTCTTGCGTATTTTATGTAATTTAATATATTTTTTTCTTTACTCACAGTGGTTGCCCGGAAGAGATCGCTCGAAAGCGATAAGGCCGCCAGTTACCCTCCTTTTAATTTAATTAAGTTCATTTTTTTTTACATATATAACGAAGTGTTAATAAATAAATAAATTCTAGCATTGTGGGCAAAATGAGTGGCGGTTGGACCACGCTTAGATAACCCTGGTACCTTTCAGCCCAGTTGTTTAGAATTAAAAATGTAAAATAATTAAATGATAAAGTATACTTCACTGCTATACTATTGTTATTTAAATAATAATAAACTTAGAAATTAATATGGTCCCAATAATATGTTACTAAATTGAATATTTATATTTTTACGCTACACTTTACGGTTTAAATCTAGCATAAATGAAAAAAGATCAATGGCGCTACTACATTTTTTAGATCTGGGCCTGGATCTGGGTTTCATGATCATTTGTTAATCTAATAGGCAAGTAGGTGATCAGCCATCTGTACATGACGCACGCCGTCAACTGTTTCGGTCTAAGAAAAGCCGGTTTCTTCACGATGTTTTCCTTCACCGTTCGAGCGATTGTTAAATGCGCACATAGAAAGAATCCCATTGGGGCACAGCCGAGGATCGAACCTACGACCTCAGTTTTGAGAGTCGCATGCTAAAGTCACTAAACAACACTGCTCGCTCGCGTAAATATGGAGAAGAGGAGAAATAACTTTTTTCATGAAAGTATGTTTTTTAAATTACGAAACTAATTTAATGCATGGATTTAAAGTAATTTAACCTATTATGGCAAAGATTATTTTAAAATATATTGTAATCATTATTTTGTTGTAGCTGAAAGAGAAGGACAACCAATTATGGATGACGAGTGGGACAGTCTTTCAGTTAGAATGCGACGGCAGCGCCGCCTTCGACTTAACGGTAATAATTTGAATTTTTAGGTCATTAGTCACACAGGTTAACGCAGTTCCTAGATGAAACGATAGATGGCGCTGATCAGTATTGTGTAATGTTAAGGATATAGTTAGGTGGCAGTTTTGGCCCCCAAAAATTATAAATGTTTCAATATTACACGAACTATTAAATACAGGAAAACAAAGTTTAAGAATTTAACAATACGCTGATTTATAGAATTGTAATTAGTGTTTAAACAATGAGTAATTTTATGCAGCTGTTTTAATCTGATGTCAGTAAATAAAGCGTAACGAATGAAGGTTATCGATCAATAGTTACATAAATTTAACAACTAAATGCATATATGTATATGATATTGATGATTATATAAATAATTTGTTTTAGCACAATTGAACTACATTTTGTTTTTATTATTATTAATAAATATAAAGTTCGATATTTATACTAGTTATGTGAATAAAATCACAAATAAAATGGGTGAATCAAAATGAGTAAATTTTGTCGAATCTAATCAAGTATTATCTATTAATATGCACTACCCTTAACGTGTCCCTCAGTTGCTCAGTTGCTTTTGTCCAATGCGTTTGTTACATATAACACTAGCTGACTCGGCAAACTTCGTACCGACACAGTCGATAAATGAAACAAAAATAAAAAAAAACAAATATTAAGTTCACTACGTTCATTAGAAATTGAAATAAAGCGAAGTAAGTAAGGTAAATCTAATATACACCACTATCCGAATATTTTGGATAAATCTTATCGATTTATAACCTTTTAAATACGTTCTTTAATTTGAAGGGAGAGTTTACTGTATGGACGGGGTGAACATTTAATGTGTGACAGTTACGAAACCCATGAATATTTGCATTGGAAAACTAAATTATTTTCATTTATTTTATCGATAATTTTACAATGTTTTGATATAGTCAAAACCCAACTAAATTTAAACCATTAATCAGATTAAAAATCATCATAAAACATTACTTAAAATCCCGGAAAATTTATGGCCTCTATTATGGAATTAAGTATATTAAATACTATTTGTGCGGTGTATTGAGATGTTTGATGATAATTATTGTAAACCTTGGGACATTATTGCTTTAAAAAGAGTGATTTAAAGATCATTTAAGTATTTTCGAGATTTTAAATGATATGATTGATAAAGATTAATATCTGGAAAAAATTATCTTCATAAACGTCAAAAACAACAAAATATTCAAGGACAAAAAAATTAAAAGCCTTATACTTGGTTACTAATACATTATGTAACTTGTAAAATTAATAAAATTAAAAAAAAAACAGAATTTTTTCTTTGTTTCCGGAACGTTTTGTGTAACGTGACTGAATTGCACGTTAGTAGTGAATCGACAATGACGTAAAATGCTTGTGCTAAATAATGTCTGTGTCTAACACTAAAACTGCTTTGGAGTTTTATTTCGTGAGACAATTTTTATTATATAATTAACAAGTATTTTTTATATGAAGTTATACTGTAATCGATACAGTTCCATTATAATGAATGTGAATTTAAAGATTTTTTTATATTAGGATTTAGCTCAATAAAAGATTATTACTTTTAGTCTGAAAACCGCTGAATAACTATAAAACATTATTTCATGGGATGGTCAAGTAAAAGTGCACTTTCGCATTGTTCCTTTATCTTGTTAGTCTTGAGCAAAGGTTTGTTTCCTTAGCAAGTTCGTAAGATTGAATACTTGCCACTGCGTCGTAAATAATTTTTTTTTAGATCTGTATCAAACACATTGCAACTACTATCGAAGCATTTTGACATTCTTTGACGCATTCAAGTCGCTAGAATTTTGATTTAAATAAAGCGGCGTCAAAAACATTTAACTATCTATCTGTACGAAAGCCAGTGTGTTGATTAACAATGTAAAACAAGACTGCGCCATGTTTATTTCATTTGTTATTGTTATTTCGGTGTGATCGTGAAGAACTGAGAGCTTGGAAATTCCATGTTTTGGTTTATTGTAAATGGTTAGGTTAGGTTAGTCTTGTTGCCTAGGAACGTTTAGGAAACTCGTTAAACGTTTCGTTCACTCATTTTTCCAACGGAACTTTAGCAACTTGATTGAATATCGATTCGACGGTTATGTTTGAAGATTTTACACAAATTGAATAATGATCGAATAATACACAATGAACTTGACGTTTGTTTACAAACATGTTACGGCTCCAGACCAGACGCCATTTCGCTTCGGGTTCTTAAAATATTTAATTTGACATTTTAAAGCCACACAACAGTATTACAGTCGCTCCGCTGGCTTTAACCCAAACTATTAAACGAGCTTCAATTAAAATAACATTTTTTTTCCATAGTCACTAATCAATAATGGTTTTTAAACTCTTGTCAAATACCTTGTCAAATATCAGCGATTAAAACGTCTTAAACTCACTATTATTGAACAAAAGTACAAATAGAAGATACGCGAATATGTAATACCTATTACAGTACCTGTACCTATAGATAGTAACTAGTTAGGCATAGTGTTGTTTCCAAATATAAAGAACATTTAAATAGAAATTATTATTTAAATTAGGAATAAACTTATTTACCTAAACGATTTCATTAAAAGTAAATATTTGATTATACGTAATGTTTGAATAATTTGTAATCTATGAATAAAAAATAATGCCTTTTATAATCTATAAATTCTATTTTTAAATGACGCAACGGCACGATTTTCACTCCGTATTTTTGCGTACAATTAAATACGTTTAAAAGTAGCCAAATGAATGTTATGGGTCCATCTGTTGTCCATTTATGGACGGCACAAGCCTACGCGTTTACTGAGGTCAGTTTCAACTTTTGACGTACCTCAGTAAAACACGGATTGCAGTCCGCAGGTCTCCACAAATAGCTGCACTTTAGCAAGTACGTTAATTATTATTGTGAACTTATGCTATATCATTATGAACTGAAAATTTTATTAGAACAATATGGTGTCTAGTATTTTCGTAAAGGCGTAATATTTTAATTATAATATTTTTTTATTAATGTTGAGGAACGAAAGCGTAGGCTGTTCTATATAATTAATAAACACGCGATCAAATTTGGTTTAATATATTTTATAAATTGGTTATGTACCTAATATTGCAGACAGGGACTTAACTAAAACAAAGTTACTCGGAGTGAGTTTTTTTAGTTTAGTTGTGGAAACTTTAATATTAATTATATTAAGAACAAAAATTTAAATGTAGAATTCCAATATCACATCGGTAATTTTTGTATCTTTAAATATCTCCTCAAATACGCAATAAGCGTCCTCGCCTGTCTACTAGGTCTTTAAAAATTTACATATGTAACATAAGTAATACATACATATTTATCTATAAGACAATCTCCTACCTTTAGTTAGACATGTTGCATGTCTCCTAAATTTATTGACGCCATAGTGATACGATTCGTATCAATTGCACAATGTGCTACTAGTATTTTTATTCATCGTTGCAAAAGACAGGATGCCAAAAGTTCATGGAGAGAAATTAAGTTATTATAAATGTCAACAAATTAAGCCTTTCAAGATACGACCAATCGTTCAATACGATTAATATGAAAATAAACGGTTTCAATATAACTTGTTATACGAACTACTTGTAGTAGCGAGCAATTACATAAGTAGTCGTACCATAAACCTTGCCGACCTAGAAATTAATATTCAGTCAATAATTACGACGGTGTCTCATAGCGCTTCAGAAAAAAGCCTCGGTTGTTTGCATCTTGCATTGACCTTCGATGGTTAGCCAAACTTATTGACTGTACGATTACGCCATAACATGTGCGAAGATGTAAGGTGCGGCTGCCTACCACTCAACGGAAGGTGCCCGCGCGCGCGCACGTATTTCTCGTTACCTAATATATTATCTGTTTTACAGATCAAGAAAAGGACTACGCAAAACGTCCAATTAACTTTGACATAGAGGAAGAAACGCGAAAAAAAGAAACCTCTAAATGGTTAGAAAGCCATTTTGGTAGTGAGTCGCGTTCTTCTCATGACTCCATCGCTGAGGAAATCGAACGACGGCCGGAAACTTCTTACTATGTAAAGAAGTCTGAAGACGAAGGCTATTACGGGAAGACATCTACTGTGCCGCCACCACCACCAGTGTTTCCTGAACGAGTTCTTCGAAAAACTAAGTCATCAACACCTTCGGAGGAACGCCCGCAAGGCAATAGGACAGGTGGATATTTTAAAGGTGTTGCAGATTGGTCACAACGTCGTGCTACAAAGCCCAGAATGCCTGAACCTCGCAGCTCATCTCCCTCGCCACCGGCGGTGCGTTCGCCATATGCCAGTAATGATAGATTAAACGGTTCTTCGCCGAGACATGTGTACGGAAAGCGTGATTCGCCTCAGGGAAGGTCATCGCCAATCGGTCGTCGCCACCCGCCCTCGCGCGACGACTCTGCCTACGTCTCTTCTTCGACCATGCACAGTCCTCCACGTGGCTCACCATTTCACCCACTTGAAGCGGATCGGTCGTTCCGTGAACCCTCCATTGAAGATGATTATCGCCCGCCAGTAGTTCCTGAAAGGAAACGTAATTTAAAGCAGCGGTCCGAGGACCATCGTTACGATAGCGGATACAGGAGTTCATCACGGAATGGTAATTCAGGACGTTCACGAGACAGTCACGAGGACAGTGCCGTAGAACCTCCTCCAGATTATTCGCCCCCGAGGGAGCGTCGAGGTAGTTCGGACAGAGATAAAACCCCACCACGGCGCCGAGACGAAAGAAAGCTAAATCAGAAAACTCGGTTTGCGGACAATGGACGACGGCCGTCACCAATTAGAAGATCAATGGGATCAGCGATTGGGAATTCGATAAGGAAGTTAGTGGGGAAGATTCGGTCAGCGTCAGCGGAACGAAAAGCAAAGTGGCGCAACTCGAGATCTCCGTCGCCGGAGCATGCGTCGCGGACGTATAAACAGTACGGGGGGGAGCTGGCGCCCCCTGCCGCTCCCCCGCACCGGTATTACCTAGGAGAGGACCCTTTTGCGCCCAGCATCTATGGACGTGAGCACAAGTATGACGGCAGTCCTAGACGCGCCACAGCTGTTGATGCCCGTGACCATCGCGAAAGGTAAGATCTAATACCAATATATCATTATATACTATCATTATTTCATTATTAACCAATGGATTATCCATGAAATATACAATTCATAAACCTTTTAATATATTTTTCTAGTAATAAAGTACTGAGCCTTGTTTTAGGAAGACACGTGTCTTGGATTATTTGCGCACTATCAATCAATTTTCAGAATATTAGTATTTTTATGGCGCTACCTATTATAGTTTTTAATAGAGCGTTAAATTATAATATGCCCACCTGTATTTTACGCTAACCTTAAATAGAATCTTGTCCCTGTATCACCCACACTAAAAATATCGACATAAAATTTAATTAATGACCGTTACAATATCACATTACGAACAAAATTAAAATAGCAATATTAAGACTTAAATTAACAATGTAATGATATGTAGAGAATTTTAAAAATTAAATGTATTTAATTGTTATTGTAAAAGAAAACTCCTGAGGATTTTTATAATCACCAATTCATTTAGATCCATCTTTGGACGTAGGCCTCCTCCATTTTTCTCCAACTCGATCGGCATTGCGCCTTTTGTGTCCATTTTCAAATACACAATTTATTACATTTGGTACAAATTATATTTGATATTTAATATAACATTTATTGACATTGGATAATCTTTTAACTCATATAACAAGACAGCCTTCCAATGTTCTTCAGAACCATAGTCCCTTTGTGTTGTCTATTAAAATTATCTAAACAATAAAATAATACGCAATTTATGGAGTGCATAATTTATTATTCTCGGCTGTAAATGATATTAAATCAATGCAACTACCTAACTAATGCTCAGTCAACGTAATAATTGCGATTATATTTTCCTTGTGGTTTTGCCATACCGACGGTGTCTTTTTACAACATATATAATTTATTCTTAATTAGGATTACTCCAAGAATAATAACTATATTAAATTCCGACACATTCTTTGCATCTTATACTTTATTTGAGTTTATTTAGCTTAAATTAGCAGAAAATAAACTAAACTTCTCTCAAGGTGGCAGTTGAGTTTAAGTCTCCTGCCAACTTTCTGCATCTGCCTCGCGCTTTGATCTGGGTTGACCAACCGTTATACCGCTTTCAATTGTTCAAGCCGATGTTAAAATATAAAATTCAAAGCCCGTATATTTGTGGGATATATTCTAGAATGTAGATAAAATGGATAAAGCTAAATTTATGATTTTATACAATTCTATAAAAGGTACAGCCCACATAGTCGACGAAGAAAGTTTACAAATCTAATAAATACTTACATATTTAGGGATTTGCAACTTTCACAATTTGTAGACACTATTAAACTAAAAATATACGTCAATTTGTATGCGTCTCGGTTGTTTTAAAGTTGGGTCATTAGTAAAAAATAAATAATTCCTTTTATCAGATATAAATATATATTCATTACGAGCAATTAGCAGCGATCTTTTAAGGAAGATGTGCAAGATGTGAAAATAACTACAAAAAAAACACAAAATACAGAATTATATATATAAGGCGCATAGTGACTAAAGTTACTGATATACATTAGTAATAAAATAAAACTTAGCACTGTATTTACAATGCTAATAGGTAATCAGTACAATTTATCGATTTACAGACTTCAATCACGTCACGTCAATACATACCGGCATATCATACCATAAAATCTACCTTGCCGCTGTCCATGAGCATTGCCTAGTATGGGAATAGTGGTTTCTTAACAAAACAGCCCTTATTTAGTTTATAATTGAGTCAGTTTCTTGAAACATGACTCATTGTAAGAATATGTCAACAGGTGCTTAGGCGTTATTGAATCATTGCGTAGTGCAAAAATGTAGGGCTTCCTTCTTACTGTTTTTGATGCAGTCTAGATTTACACAATTTATACCATTTAAAGAAATACTGATGTCTAATAGCTGTTTAATGCAATTTTATTAACTTAAGGATGACAGAATGTTATGACATTATTGTTAGTTACAGATTTTTTTTATGTATTAGAAGTTTAATACTATTTCTATACTAAATAGGAAAGATAACATATCTATTGGATAAACACGAAACCTCTGAACATATCTTAAAAATCACGAATTTATAAATCTAAATTATTAGAGAATAACATGGGCTCTAATACAAGCTACGACGAAAAGGAGCGGGAACCAAACCGGCATAAAACATGGTCTTTGAACTACGGGTTTGAATTTTAAACAATCATGTGCTGGATTGTTTTTTATTGCGGAAGGCTGTTGGCTATATTATAACATTGCGCCGTTAAAACCGCACAGCTAGTCACATATAAAACATAATACATCTAAATTATCCTCTTTAAACAGCAAAAAGTGTTGGTCGCAATGAGGTGACTTTAAGAAAAAATAATAGTTGATAGCATATGTGAACAAAGCATGATCGTTAGTAGTGTAGGCGGAGATTCCTATTGAGTCCAATTAGGTTTAAATACAAGATCACTTGTTTTTATGATACAAACGGATAACAATTATTGTACGTGGGACGAGTGCTTATATTGTACTAGAATATTATAGTATTTTTATTCCATTATTTTTTTCTCTATTTCAGAGGACAGTACTCAAGCACGCTCGGTCGATTCAGTCATTCTACAAGTCGATTGAACCCGAACAGCGAAACTGAGGAAGAATACGCCCGGTCAGCACAAACTCTGCCCAGGAAACTTCACGAACGCAAAGAGAAACCCACCGAAAAGCCAAGCTCAAACAAATATTGGCAACGTCTTACCTCAAATAAAAGATCTACAAGTGCCATTAATATATCGAATAATTCTTCAACGCCTGAAACAAAGGTAAAAGGTTACCCTCCTGGTCCCGCAAAACCTGCGCGGACCTACAAGGGTCTAAACAGAAGTAAGAGTTTTGCTATGGGCGTTCCAGAACAAGAAACACATCCTCGGTACATTTCAGGCATGAACAGAAATTACTCCACGATGTACAAGTCTAATCCTCATTTAAGCCGGCTTGATGAAACCCCTGAACAGCTTAAAAGTCCTGGTATTGTGTCAATTATAAATCGAAGCCAACGCGATCTCGCTGATGCTGTTTCGCGTGAGACAGAACGTCGTCGCGACGGACTATTCGGTGCCCGTTATGGAAAAACCGCACCAATCACCAACGGACATAGTAATGGTTACAGCAAGTCTTTCGATGACACAGATAAAAAGAAGATGTTTTTGAAAGGACTTCGGGATCGCGCACCTGAACTATATCAAACTTTGCATGCTGACGATGAGTCGGATGGAAGCAGGTTGTCGTCGAGATACGGAACACCATCACCTCATTACAAAGAAAGAATATCTGAAGAGCGTAAAATCCCAGTTTATAAAACCGATTCTATGAATAGAGATAGCAGCCCGTTTGTTTCACGTTTGGAGACGAGGTTGAAAACTCCAATTAATAGAAGAGAGAGTAACAGTAGTGACAATTATTCTGAGACCTATAGATACACTACTAGGTCTGGTGATCCTGAGCGACCCAGTGTCACAGATACTGTAGAGACTGTTAGCAAAAAAATCGTTCCATCCAAAGATGGCCGATCAAAGGAGATAATTGAATCCAGGGAAGTCAATTCGGTGACAAAAAGCAGAGGTTATAAGGAGCCTATTACAATTAAATATTATGAAAGTGACCGAACACCAAAGTATGAAAGCAGAAATGGTATAACTCCATTGTATACAGAGCGTAGGCGAAGCAATTTTAAAGTAACAGAGAAAGTTAGAGATTATTGAGAAAATCTATATCATCGTCAATACCACTTGCTTCGCGTATTTGATATTTTTATAACATTAATACAATACTACTTTATAAGGAGGTTCTATACAAGCGGAAGAATACGAAGCCTTCACACGCTTATATTTTATGTGTAGTTCCTGTCTGTGTTTAAAAATCGAGACAAAACAAGACACTATACGGAGCAAGGTCACTTGACACTTTCTGCCATAACATTGATAAATAGAGAAACATCGAATGTTTCTCTATACATTTATTAATTTACCCATAAGTTGCTTAATGTAAAAAGTCATAGCTATACTAATTATACTTAACATTGAAACGACACCGTCCAGATATACCTAATGTCAAAATAATGTAATTCATTTTTTGTGAATAGGTTTACATTAATTAATTAATTTTTAACATTATATTTCAGTAATCTAGATGTTTGTAATCTTGAGAATAAATATGTATAATATACATAATATGGTGTTTTATTTTACTAATGGCATCAGAGATGATATTAGCAAGGCAAAAATTTATTTTTGACTGGTCTTGTATTACTTGTGAATGGAACAAAATATTTAATATAGATATTATTAAGCTTACAATACGTTATTGAATATTATATGGGTAAATAAGTCTGATGTTAGAGAAGTACGTTAAAAATATATAATTAAGGTTGTTTGTACAACTGTTTTTATTGTAATTTCAAGGCATCTTAGGGACATGTCGACAATTGGTGATAAAATAAATATCAATAATTCAAATCGAAAATCAGAGCCTTATTACATCAATTATTTTTAACCATGCTCTAATACAAAAGTAAATACCATCCGTATGACCCTGACTTCCGTCGTTACAACTGAGCGTTTCTTAAAGCAATTTCTGCCGCGGACCACCACTATGTGGAACCAGCTGCCCACTGAGGTATTTACGAAACAATTCGACTGTGGGTCGTTCAAGAGAAGAGCGTACCAATTCTGAAAACTCCGACAGCGCGGTTGCGAGAATTCTGGAAGTGCGAGTGTCCATGGGTGGATATCACTTAATATCAGGTGAAACTAGTGCCCGTCTGCCTCCTGTAACATTAAAAAAACTGTTAATGGTAAACAATACTTTGAGTTATTTGTTTTAATGCAAACGCGGGGATTTTTAGTGACAACCGCCAACTTACATCTAGTTAAATTAGTTTTCTTTCATTCTGCTTAAAATTACAATACCAGTATAAATACAATTGATTTTGAAATATTGTATCTGTATTTGTAGTTTAGTTTTGCTTGAATATGCGTTATTAGAACATAAGATAACTAAACTTATTAAATTAAATTAATAAATCACTAAATAAATAATAATAATACTAAATAAAAGAATAAAACACTTTTCGAATTTTCTAGATTTCTTCTTGTATTATATAGAAGAAGAAGTGATGATAATAATAGTCCTATCCATATTATACTTTATATCGTTGCATAGTTAGTTGTAATTAAGACAAAAATAAAATAGGAATTATTCAATTGGACGCCCTCTATATTTTAAGTAGCGAACTAGTTAAAACCAAATGTGACGGTATGAAGATGGTACTAGAACATTATTACCAACAATACAGATGGCAGATACTTAGTTTTTAAAAATTTGTTTTTTATATGTATTGGGTTTATCAAAACTCCCGTTGGCAACGGCGACTTTTACCAATAACACACTGAATCCTACTTTATAGAATTGATATATACGTAATTAAACAATATAGTCTTATTAATGTTATTTTTTTGTATTAATATGTACGAAAAAAAATAATGAAAATTTACTATTCTCGATACCCATTCAATCAATAGATACCTCGATACCAAGTTAATAGACCCATTAATGGCATCACCATTAATGGGTCTATTAACTTGGTAAATATTCATAACCAATAAAACAGTAAATAATAATACAAGACTATAATTTTATCGCTATAACGAGTTTAAGATCATTCAGTTAAGATTTCTGTGCTGGAGGCATTGTGCGTTATTTATGTTTCATTGAAATACCAAATATGATGGTAAGAAATTATTTTTGTAATACTATTGTGCTTGAATCGAATTTAATCTCGAAGTCTTATTTCAGCTCAATATTCGCGAATATATAATTTTTTTATGCTTACCGTTTTGCGAGTCAGCCAACATTCTCTATGTTGTGCCAGTCTCTTCAAGATCTCATGATATATTTCTAAGACCAATAGGACTTGAACTGGCAAACAGAGGTCATAATATCACCGTTATAACCTCTTTTGACGTACCCAATTCCCCAGAAAATTATCACAAAGTTGTAGTAGAAAGGAAAGAAATATGGGATTTAATGGGTAAGTGGAATATATGTGCGCCCAAAGTAATTTTCCTCATATTGTAAGATAAAACATAAGGAAATCGCTTCGTCTTGTAAGATTCAAGGCTTAGCGCGATTCAGGGTTATAGAGCTAAAGATATGTGTTTATTTAATATCGAGCATAATATTAGGTTTTTACATATGAAATTTGCGTTTTGGGAGGAAAAGATTGCTGATATACCACTGGAATCAATGAACTCTTTGAAGGCGGTTCCAACTGCCTTCAAAGAGTCCACGGGACTTATTCTGCAGGTCGAAATTTAAAAAATATCAACGAACGAAAACCTCACTAGGTTTTCTTTTGCGACACCGCCGCTATACACATCATTAATCCTTCGAGCAGTTTCTGTAGTACTTGTGCCACGGTGGAACTCGTACTCGAAATTAACGCGAAATTTCTTGTTTTCCATTTCATTGAGAGAAGCAAAGAAAAAAAATTAAAACGGGAAAATGAAATGAATCATGGACAATCAAAATTGAATTTGGAATTCCCAACCAAAAAAAGGATATTTGAGTTCTAAGTGGCCAGTACGACAAAAGTCAATTTCATATTTAAGGACCTGTTATGTGTTGTGTAATGTATGTGTATATTATGTAATGTCTTCAATGGCCTCTTATTAAGGGTTAAATTTTATAGGTTAAATAAATTAATGATGTTAAAGGGCTATCAGGTGCCTATCGAACGCGTTAATGAAATGCATTATATTTGATAAAGATTTATAGCGTATCGCAGTTCGTCATTACTAGATTAAACCATTTGATAACATACACATTATGTTATGCTTTTAATATATATGCATTTTCCTTATCAGTCATCATAAACATCTCAATGTTTATTCATAAAGTATCCGGCAAATTAGTTGACTAGTGCCATTTTTTAATACTAAATACTTGAACAACCTGTCTTTACTACTTAAAATCTGGAGAAAGCACGAGCCTAGATATATAGATTAATTATTATCAAAGCCTTATATTGTTGAAAGATCATCCTTGATATTCACCGTACATATCATTTTTAATACGTAAACAACCAAAGACAAACAAAAGACAGTAACAAACAATTAAAAAGATTGCAAATTGATTATTGTCGTTAAATCGTTTGAATTTTAGGTCAAGTTTATTTGTGATATTATAATATATTATATTTGTTTTTAAATCTGTAATGGACGATTACATATACCTACTTCGTTAACAATTTTCTAAATGAAGTCAAGTTAGTAGAACAATTTTTTCACAATCTAACAAAATTAAACGTTAATTTTTAACCAATACACAAAACTCAGCATCAGGCGTCTAGCTCATGATCACGGGACCTCGTCTGGACTAAGCGTACAGTCGACAGAATAGACAGACAAAGTATTATAAGAATTTAAGAGGAATGTTTTCCACTCTTGTTTTGTTCAAATTACATAGAAAATTTGTTGCGTAATTCGGAAGCCACTTTTCCTAAAGGTGTGACGGAGTAAAATATATCCATTAATTATGTAATTATGTACCTTATAATATTTTATAGGTACCGCAAGACCAAACATATTTGAAACAACAAAAATATCAACCATCGAATTAATAAACACAATATTGTGGAAAGCAGGGCTTGCTTTCACGGAACATATTCTTAACTCAACTGAAGTACAGGATTTTCTCAAACAAGATAATAATTATGATTTAGTTATCTGTGAGACGTTTGTTCAAGACGCTATATACTACTTTTCTCATAGATATAATGCACCTTTAGTGCTTGTAACACCCTTTGGAAATTGTATGAGACACAATATAGCCGTTGGAAATCCATTACAGCTAGCGACTATTCACTACGAGTTCGTTCCGATAGAAAATCCTAAAAGTTTTCTGGGACGTATGAAAAATCTTTTCATTTCAATATATGAGTATGTATTGTGGAGGTTTTGGTACTTAAAAGAGCAAGAGATATTAGCTAAAAAGTATATTAAAGATTTGCCCGAACCAGTACCAAATTTATACGATACAGAAAAAAATGCAGCGCTTTTTTTGGTTAATAGACACTTCAGTTTTAATGAGCCAATGGCATATCTACCAAATATTATCGAAATTGGTGGATTGCATACTACAATGAACGCTGAACCAGAAATATTACCAAAGGTATGTATAATTAATGATTTATTTATCTTTCCATAATCTTAGATTGCTATAATCTGATATTCCGATTTTTTAAGACATAAAATAAAATATCTATATATATCGATATATATAAAGCAGCGTTAGTTAACATACTATATTAAGCTGAAAGACGATAATTTCATAGAAGATACCATATTGAATCTACTCGAATTATTTTTGTTAGCTTTACTCCCTTCAGTCAACTCGCGGATAGCGTTTAGCCCAGCACACCTTCATTCTAGAAAAGGAAATTCCAGAGAGGGGAAGGCGTTCGATTGAAATTATGAAAGCATTTTAACTATTACAGACGTATTGCAATTACGGAATGCCGTCCTTAGATATATAGTTAATTTAAAGGTAATATGGCTACAGACTCTCAAACCCCGAACTCTCCAGCGCACCACCCAACCTCGACATAGTACACCAGAAAGCCTTTAATAGGTTAAACAACAACAACGACAATAGTTTAAGTTAGTTGTCGTTGTAAAATTCTCCTTCCTGTTGTTAATTCACAGGTAATGTGGCCCCCTACTACACCATCTTACGGGCCAACGCACCGCGGCAGCTAGCTTAAATATACAAGTATACAGCTAGCTGAAGTATAAATTTATAAACATACTTTCTATCGTATAAATAATACTGTGTAGTTTTATTGAATATGTTGTCACTCGTTATTTTAAGGTATTAAAAATATATCTAATGAAGCTTTGTTACTAAAAATATAATTCATATTTCCTTTCAGGAAATAGAAAAAGTATTGAACGAATCCACCAATGGAATAGTGTACATCAATTTCGGAAGTAATGTTAAAAGTTCTGAACTACCAGCCGATAAAAGGAATGCTTTTATAAGCATTTTGGGGAGACTTAAACACACAGTTTTATGGAAATGGGAGAATGATCTCACAAAAGATATGCCACAGAATATAATCACAAGAAAATGGTTTCCACAACATAAAATATTAGGTATGAAAATATTGTGGCATTTTATATCTTCAGAACTTTCAGTAAGGACGTATTTTCTAATGTCCAACCTGTTTAGAAAAAAACAATTAATTATAAACTTATGCCATCCAACCTTTTACGCCTTCTGGGCCTTAGACTTGTGTATCTGTTTCGTAATCATTTCTTTTTCTAATAGGCAAGTAGGTGATAAGCCTTCTATGCCTGACACTCGCCGCCACTTGACTTATGGGGTTTATGGCATACCGTTGCGTGTTTATTGCGCATAAGACAGTCCATTGGTGCACAGCCAGGTTGGAAGCCCACGACTATAGGAATGAGAGTCGCACGTTAAAGCCATGAGGCCGACATTGCTTTTGTCTCAATAGCACTAACATTTGAAACTTGTGAATAAGTGCTTGTACCGATATAAGAACTTAAAAACTAAATATTGGAAGATATAAGTTGGGTATTCGATTTATTTTTTAATACATCAAAAAATTACAGCACACCCTAATATCAAACTGTTTATCGGTCACGGAGGAGCAATGAGCACCCAAGAAGCTGTTTACCACGGAGTGCCTATCCTGGGTGTACCCGTATATGCTGACCAATATAACAATCTACTTCTCGCCAAAGTAGCCGGCTTTGGAGAAATCCTCAATTTTAATGACATCAATGAGGCATCTACAGAAAGGGCCATTAAGGATATACTCGAGAAGGACATATATATGTTAAAAGCTAAGGAGGTTTCTAAAATATTCAGAGATAGGCCAATGAATCCTTTAGAAACAGCAATGTTCTGGATAGAATATGTTATTAGAAACAATGGTACAAATCGTATGAAAAGCTCTGCGATTGATATGCACTGGACTGTATTCAATATGTTGGACGTTTATGCGTTTATAGTAATAACATTTGTTGCAATTGCTTTTCTTGCAGTAAAATTGTTGATTGTTTTACGTAATAAATTACGTTACAGGACGGTGTTGACGAAAAAACAGAAGCGCTCTTAAATGTGATTTAAATATAAAATGTGATTCGTGATTTACGTATACGACTGAATAATGTTTTTTTATTAAAGGTTTATATAATAATTAATTATTAATTTATTAAAGCAGACAACCATAAGACCATAATATTGTTATTAATGTGTTAGTTACAATATTGTCCTAAATATTATATTAGCAGATACTCGATTAGCTGTTCAATCATAAAATTACAATTAATTATAAACTTATCCCAGCGCACATCACCGCAACAAAACCACACACAGTATATTTAATTGTTTTACAACGTAGCTACTTCCCAACGTATAGAAATCCTCACATCATTGAGGACGCTCCGTCAAGCTTGTTAAGTGTCCAGGAGCGTTTAAGTGCGGAAAATGAGTCAACCCACCATATACACAGTATCTGTCCACTTACAATACATAAATATATTTACAACTTGCAATGATTATTGAGATGTTATTTTTTTCCATAGAGACTAGTGATTTTTCTTGAAGTGTAGTATTTGACAGCACAAACTCATTATTGAAGACTCAGCAGAGAACCCCGGATGATAACCGAATTGACATTTCTTTAAATGTAATTTTAAATGAAATTTTTTTTCTTTAAATGTTATTTATGTGTCTTTTGCTATGTTTTTGGAAGTTATGATTCATAGTCACTGGAACTGCAATAGTCTTTATCATATATTATCGGTTGGTAGGAATTTGTAAGAGGCATACAGCTAGTATGTGGACAAAACTCTAAATATGTGAGCCGCAGCATACTTTACAAGCTTGATCCATTGTGACCAGAATACTTGCTCATGTAAAGAAATTTCATAGTCCGTAATACTTATTCTGGTTTTTCCTTCGCCTTCTTCATATCCGTACACCTTTCATAACTTATACGGAGACTTTACTACGAACTTATCTGTATACTTATTAGCTATTTCCATATCCAGTCACTCCATCAAAAATCACCAGAATACCAGCATTGCTTATGCCACTTTTTGAAATTACCTCTGGCATTCCGATATGATTCCCTAACCTATTCCAGCCAGTGATTTTTAGATCTTCTATACCCTTGCTTGCTTGCACTTCCGTACCCCTATAGAAACGTTCGATAAGGCCAATACTATGACAAACAACATTTTATCAATAAGAACAATATGATTACGATGATAGGAAAATGATCCGACCACAAAATATCATATTTAACAAATACACAACACACAGTGACTTCGGCTGTTCGAGATAACACACCCAGCACTCACTTACTTGAGTGCTCACTTGTGCACACACTCACTTGTTTAATGCATGTAAATATGTCAAAGGCTAAGCCCAACATTTTTATATCAACAATTTGAAATCATTACAAATAATTGTCAATTCTTAAAAAAATAATTCAGTTAGATGAGCATTAAAATCCCCTAACGTATAAATAGGTACGTTGTTATAGTCATTACTAACTATACTTACGGTGCCCAAATAGTCCGTAACGGCCTACCTGCCTTAGTTAGTTTATATACCGGCATAGGAACACTCCTCACTATATGGTGTAATAACTAATAACACTTGCGGATAAGAAGAATTTATTACTGTAACACTAGGAAACACATTGGGATTCCATAGCAGCGCCATCCACGCAGTGACCCACGGTTCACCACCTAACATACCTTCGGCAGGGTAAATAGCAAACGTATCGGCACAACTAAATCCAGTTCATTAGGGAACATTTACCTCACCACCTCTTGTAGCGTTAAAGTCGGTATTCAGGTATGCCACTTACTACTCTCTTGTATTTTTTTTGGATTAGAGGACAAGGGTTCGTTTGCTGGCGTGAAGAAGTCAGTTTTTCTATTTTCATAATGTATAAATCCCTTTATATGTAAATCCTACAGTAAGTCAGTAAGATTCGGAGTCGATATTTAGCACGCAATTATATATATCTTATATTATACCTTTTTAACTGATATATTATGATGTGGATATAAGTACGCTGTTGATATGATAAAACACATACAATTCTCTGAAAGCAAATAATATTTTTTTCAGCTCCCGAACTTTACTATGATAGGAAATAAAATAAACACATAATAATCAATTATTTGATTATATTAATTAAGAATTCGACCTCGGTTTAAATAATAAATATTAAAATTTATTTCTGACATACTCGTGTACGTACGAATAAGTCGTATAGATCACTTCCGCAATACAAAAATAAACTAAACATTAATCAAGATTTAAAAAATACAACTAAATATAAAAGTTCATAAATCTCCTACAAATCAATTTTAAATTATTTTTAACAATACTTGGACGATAAGTACTTTGTTTTCACAAAGAATTCTCCATATTTTTATGTATTGCTTCATTATTTGAAGGCCAACTAGATACATTTTTTATATCGGCATTATTTTTTACTAGTGCGACTAGTTTGGGTCGAAGCAGCAGACAAAAATCTTGCAGACCTGAGGTAATGCCAATCATGTAAATCGTTCCGTTAGAGGTTTTGTTATAAATTATTACTGTGATAAGTGAAAACATGGTAAGATCAACAGGTTGTAAAATGTAGGCAAGCTTTTCTTTTTTTAGGCAATGAAATAATAAATAATAGTTTATACTATCATTAAAAAATAAATTTCTTATCAACAGCATACTTTAAAAATTATTCAGACTTTTAATGTTTTTGTTTAATATTTTTTAACAGTATTGTAACTTTTCTTTTTAACTAAAAAAATCTGATGAGTATACGTTTTAATAAATCAATATTAGCTTTTTACTATTTATTTTCATACTCATTTCTATATTATATCCTGAAAATAAATTCTGAGATTAAAAGTTGATTTTTTAATATCTTAAGGAATCTTTATTTAAATTCCAATACAACTACATATACATATTTTAAAATTGAATTATTTTTTTATTATATTTATTTACCTCATTACAGAATATTCCCTATTAACATAGGGTAATTTTTGTATAAATAGATAAAACAATATTCTGTAATATAAAATGAGTATATTGGATTTTAGAATTTCTACTGGTCTTTATTTTTGGTGGTTTTTGTTACACCGTTTGGCGAATCGGCTAATATACTATATGTGATACCGTTTACATCTAAATCACATTATATTATGCTGAGGCCCATTGGGCTGGAGTTGGCACGAAGAGGTCACAATGTAACTGTTATTACTGCTAATAAGGAGGAGAATCCTCCACCCAATTACCACGAAGTGATGGTTGACGATAAAAAAATATGGGAAGTTATCGGTGAGTTCTAGAAACATACTTAACTTTATTACTAAATAAACTTGGATAATTAAATAAATTTTTTTTTGGTTTAGTTTGTTAATCATCTAATTAGCTTTGTATCTGATAATATCTTTTATCCGGTAATATATGAACAAATAGATTATATGTAAAGCTTTTTGAAAGAAAAATAAAAAATGCCGACACTTGATTTAAAGAGAAACATCATCATTTTAATCAAGTCAAAATACAGAGTCAAAATTGTTTGAGATGGACGGCTTTTTTACGAATCATCTATCGAAATAACATTATCACACTAAGGTACAGCAACTTCATCAAGATGGGTTCTTGTTAATATTGTTAAGCACTTAAAAAGCACGGTAGCCCATTCAGATTATTACGATAAATTGTACATAATAGAACATTATTAGGCAAAGTTAGTCTGGCTAATGAAAGAAGATAATTGAATTATTTGAAAACTTTTGGATGGCAGCACAGAATGTAATTGTCAATTTCTCAAATCTCAATATGGCTGTTGTCAAACGTTCGTTTTGGTTTCTTTTGTTCTTATTTATTCATTTACGTGTTTAAATATGAGTAAAAGTATTAAAAGTGGAGTTCGAGAGATATTGTTCTGCATGATATCCAAATTCCAAGAAAAAGAAGAAGAATAAGAAACTGAATTCTACCAAAAACAAGATTATTTACGTGTGGTGTTGATTTTCTTAGGTTAGTATGATTTATTGTCTTGATACTTCATGCAATTAGTTAACGGGTAAAATAGCCTTTAAATTTTGTTAACTTTGTTTTATTTGATTATTTCGTTTCTCTCTCAGGAAATCAGGAGGATGTAGGAGTCGATGCAATAGTGAGAACTATTGGTAAGCTCGCTGATTTAGAGCAGAAAGATAGAATAAAATCCCAGAACCAGTACTTTAAAGAAATCGCTTCCAACACTGGTAAAATTTTCAATACTTTTCAAGTAAATTTGAAAAAAAATGTGTGTGGTAATAACTTTTCATTGTTTTTTCCAAGTGTAAGTGTAATATCAATACACAGAATAAAAAATGAAGGGGCAACAAATCAAGGTGTTTGGAGTACACCTGGAAGAAAATGACCTCATAAACCAACAGAGTCTCATATGGACAATTTTGATTTAGAAGCTATTCACAACAAAATTAATGAATTTTACATTGTTAGAAAACAAGTTCCAACAATGAGAACACTTTTGCTGGAATTAAGAGAAAGCATAGGATTTCCCGGATGTCAGGAAACTCTTCGCTAAATATTATTGCTATGAATTTAATATAAACAAAGATGAATGTTCTTTGTTAATTGACCACAATTACATATCTGGAGACATGACTATTTAAGATCTATATTGTTGAAATGTGCAGAAAAAAGCCAATAATTTATTTAGAAACTTATGTCCATAAAATCTACAAGCCTAAAAAATCTTGTCAAGGTCCCTCTACAAGTGGTGTTATTGAAAATATTTCATCTGGAAAAAGGTACATAATTGTAGAAGCAGGTTTGGAGAAAGGTCCTGTGGGGAACTTGGATAAAAAATGGCTGATTATCACCATGATACGAATTCTGCCAACATCAATAGGTGGTTAGAAGAAAAACTCCTACCCAATTTAAATGAGTCAAGTGTAATTGTTATGGACAGCAGCTGGCGCGTATTTCGCGACGCGTAGCCTGCCATTCGCGAACTAGTAGAATTAATTAAATGTATATTGTTTTTATTTTTAGAAAAAATGTGGTATAAAAAGTCCCTGAACAATATGGCAGGGGAGTAGTGTTATATAAATTAAATTAATAAATCTAATGTTATGGAAACATTCTTGGGTTAGGTACAGATATGAATGTATTAAGGTATGGAAAATTAAAATGCTTTCAAAACAGTGGTAATAAAAGTAGTATGTGGTTGTCAACCATGGAATAGGTATTGTGTAAAAAAAAAATCTTATCGACAACGCCAGTTACCATTCCGTTATAGTAAATAAAGCCCCTATGATACAGAATCACAAACATGAGATAAGAGAATGGCTTACTTTGAATAATATTCAATTTGAAGAGTACCATACGAAAGCAGAACTGCTATATCTAGTAAAACGGTATAAACCAGAGCAAATATTTGAAACCGATAAAATTTTAAAGCACAATGGTCATGAGGTATTGATACTACCTCCATACCATTGTGATCTAAATGCCATTGAACTGGTATGGAGTCTGGCAAAACACAGAGTAGCAAATAAAAATATTAAATTGACTACAGAGCAGTTAGATCAAGTGATACAGTGAACGTGAGAGTTAACAAAATAAATATAAAGAAAGGGACAGGACTACAGAGCAACATTTAGAAAGTTACATAATCAATGTGAGAGACGGTGATAACAGCAATGACTGTGATGAATCTATTGATTTTTTGGATTCTGATTTTGATTATTCCAAATAAAGTTGTGTTTTATAATAAATATAGTTTTAGTTTTCCATGCAATGCTAGTCATTTTAAGTATCAATAGTAAAATACTAAATACGTATATTGTTTAATTTCATAGAAATACAGTTACTATCAATGTAAAAAATAATAAATAAAAGAAAACAATTTTTATCTGGATTAAAACTATTAGAATTATTATAAAATTGTTTTGATTGGTTAAAAATTGTTTTCTTTCAATGTCTAAAAGCTATGATAACCAAAGAATAAAATAAAATGAAGTAAGTATCCACAAAATATATTAAACTTAGCGATACCATACCATATTTTTTGAATTTGCCGCGCTTTTTCGTTATCTACTTTCATTAGCCAGACTGTATCAATCATTATTGTAATGAATGTTGATGCAAAATTTAGAACATTAATAATTTCAAGGTGGCGAAAGATCTAATGTATTTACAATGGTCCAACTATCGGCGGAAAGGTTTCACGGAAATATATTGTGGAATGGAGGCGTAGCATTTACTGAAGTAACCCTCAACTCAACGAAAGTCAAAAGTTTTCTGAAACAAGATATAAAATTTGATTTAGTTATATGCGAACAATTCTTCCAAGAAGCTTTGTATGCCCTTGCGCATAAGTATAATGCACCACTCGTATTGGTGACTACTTTTGGGAACTGTATGAGACACAATATACTGGTTCGAAACCCTTTACAATTAGCTACTACTGTATCAGAATTTCTGGACATTGAAAAGCCCGGGAGTTTTTGGGGACGACTTAGAAACCTGTATTTCACCGCATACGAATTTCTATGGTGGAAGTTTTGGTATATGGAAAAGCAAGAAGATCTTGTAAAGACATATATATTTAATTTACCACAACCAGTCCCGTCATTGTTTGAAATCCAAAAAAACAGTTCCCTCATTCTATTAAACAGTCATTTCAGTTATGATGTTCCTATGGCATTATTGCCTAATGTGGTTGAAGTGGGAGGTTTGCATTTGACCAAAACTGAAAAAAGTCTTCCTAAAGTAATTATTTTTATTTGTCACGAATGATCGTAACGAATTGAAACCTAAAATAACGTTAACATAATGAAAACATAAACAGCACCTTAAAATGAATCATATGTCAGGAATCTTAATTTAATATTTTCCGAAACTTCAGACTAAGGTATTCTTTTCATATAATAATCCCACTTGGCGCAAACCGCAAGCTGCACGTCGTCTTTTCGTGAAACATCTTTCCATCGTTCATTCTTGCCGATATAATTTTTTGTAACTTGTATAATCAACCTTGGATCTTTAAGTTTTTTGAGGCGTAGCAAAAATAACCATTCCGCCCGTGTCTGCCAACATTTTAACCTTTTACTGTTATTCCATAAAGCACATGGAAAAAGAATGCTGCTATCACGCTGCTCTATTAAGCTTAGAAACAGCCTACCTGTTAATTATTAGTAGGACTCTTAGGATCTTAGGATAGGGATAGGGAACGAATCGGCTACTACGTTAGATGTGCGGAGTATCAGAAAATTGCGATAATGCTAAGAAGTCAATTTGTTTTCCAAGGTTGAATTCACCGCTCTCTGAATTTGTCGCCCGGGGCAAGGACTTTAACTTACACCCTGATCCGTGGCTGTGTATAATAAATCTCGTAAAATAGTTTCCTCGATCTCCATAATACTACTCTAATGTACGAAAAATATTCATATTACGATTAATTAGTTACATATATAAATATCCAATGAAATTTGAATTAAATTTATAAAAACAATTTTATAAACAAGTTTGGGTGTCAACTGGTTTTAAACTTTTTATATTTTTAAGGAATGGGTCCCGCTGTTGTCCTTTACGGCTCAGCTCGGGGCGTTTTGGCAAGCTTAGCTCTGCCTTGTATATGTCGCAGCCAACTAGCTTAATTAGCCGTTCAATTACCAGCCTAGCCTTTTAACTAAACGGCGCCATTTAACTAACGGCCTGAAAGTTATTCAGCCGTAGCGTTTGTTACAACATTTAATACACTGGATGACTAATGCTTGAGCCATTCGTACGATAGAGACATTATTTGGCATAAATAAAAAGATGAAATATGACATTAAAAATATTCCTTTTAAAATTTAATTGCTTAAGTCAAATTTACATTATTATTGTTACTACACTCTTCAATTGTACTCGTTGATTTTCATGAAACTTTGGAAAACACCATCAAGGTTGTGATAGAAAGCAGAATTAAATTTAAATTAACAGTCAACAGGCTAGGCAAGTACTTAAACGGTATCGATCCAAGTCATTTGCCTAGCTGTTTTATCAAATACCTGAATATCATTCAGGCCGCTGGTTAAACGGCGCCGTTTAGTTTAACGGCTAGGCTGTTAATTGAACGGGTAATTAAGGTAGATGGCTGCGACATATATATGAGCATATAACTAACATAAACTTAGGGGCAGTGGGGTTATTTAAAGTTTCTTAATCTAAATGACACTTCGTTATAAGTGTAGTTGACCTATTGGACATTATCGGAAACAAGAATGCTATATTACAATTTATGAGTGTGGTAAAAACGAATAGGCTCATTTTGGCTTCAAGTGTGCGATAACATCTGGTTTACGCTTCTAATTATGTACTAAAATAATACTAGAAATAGTACTAAAATAACTCGACCTTGGATATTATTTAAACTAGTCGTATCCGACATACGAAGACATGTTGATAATGAATTTATTTTATTATACGATTGGCACTAAAGACACAGTACAGGTGTACCCTCCCATCGAGGCAGGGACGGGTACATTTCTATGCCCAATTCAATAATATTTCCTAATATGCTTTCCAACTCGGAATCACATAAGATAAATTTCAATTTTGTGTTTCGGACAAATATTTTCGCTTCCTTAAAAATATATCTTGAATGTAATAACTATTCGAGTTTTCTAATAATAGAATATTTCATCATGTTTTTAACGCGCAGCACCGGCACGTCTCTAATAGTATGCTTAATTATTTAGTTTTTTTTATATTTCGTTAATAAATTTAGGTTTCTTGAGCTTGAAAAATAAAATAAAAATTGTTAATGGGTCTACTAATCACATACATAAATTTTGCTTATTTGGAAGACCCAATAATGGGTTAAATTTGTCTTTCTTGTACTTTGCAGTAATAACAAATTGCTTTACTGACCTATTGTGATGATTTCAGGACTTACAAAAGCTTTTGGACGAGTCCCATCATGGGGTTGTATACGTTAATTTCGGGTCTAATGTACAAAGTAATGAACTACCAGCAGAAAAACGAGATGCGTTCTTGAATGTCTTTAGAAAATTAAAACAAACTGTTCTATGGAAATGGGAAGATGATAGTTTGAAAGATGCACCCAGTAATTTGGCAGTAAGACCGTGGCTACCCCAAAAAGAGATCTTAGGTACGTACGATGTGACAATAATATAATAAAAAAATATAAAGACTGTAGAACCTATATATTGTTAGTTTAAGTCTATTAGATCGAAGATAGAAAGTAAGAAGTATCGAAGAAGATAGAAAAATGGCTGGTAAAAACCCAAATGTGGGGTTGGAATACCAATAAGATATAGTTCTGTTCCAGCTTTAAATACCATTCATCTTCGTTTTTCGACACTTCCAGCGCTTGCTCGCCTTTTTTGCTCTCCGTGGTTTAATCAATTAATTCATAACCTCCCTGTATTAACCGACTATAAAAACTATTTTTCAATCGAAGTGCTATTACCCAAACTTTGCAGCTTCGTAATATCAAGTCATATTAAATTTTGCTAAATTCTACATAGAGGAACAAATGTATGTTATTAGAAACAAAATAGTAATGCAAAATAATTAAAGGAACATACTTACATAATCATAATTACACTTAAATGCATGATCAACAAAATCTCGGAACATGTACTTAAGTTATTACGAAAGAACAATACTAATATATTATTTTCGTGTCACATCATTTTTAAATCGAATGACATGCAAGAACGCTTTAAATGACAAGGAATTCTATTGGAACTAATTGTTAATACTATACAGACTTTATTTATAAACTATTTAAAAGTTTACAAGGTTTAGGTTTAGCGTATTGGACAATACAAATAATATAGCATAAACGTTGCTGCTTCGATATAACAGTAATTGTTTTGGGCAAGATTAATAAGGACATAGAAAAGTATATATATTTATAATATCATTATGTGTCTTTTTACTTTATATTTTTAATGTATCATCTTTTTAGTTATATCTATCTATCTAGTTTTTTCTTGACTCACAGTGGTTGCCTGGAAGAGATCGCTCGAAAGCGATAAGGCCGCCAGTTGCCCTCCTTTTGATTTAATTATGTTCAATTTTATTTTATATTGTAGTGTAACGAAGTGTTAATAAATAAAAAAAATAAAAAAATAACATTTTTTATGCATTTCTTAGCGTAACGTTACTTATATATTATAATGTTAAAAGAACATGAACACCAAAATGTTTTTTTAGCGCATCCAAACATAAAATTGTTCATATCACATGGCGGTCTAATCGGAACACAGGAAGCTATCTACAACGGTATACCAATAATAGGCATACCCATATATGCGGACCAATTCAACAATTTACTTATAGCTGAAGAAAGAGGATTCGGAAAAATACTGAGATTCCAGGACATCAAGGAAAATAGACTCGAACAGCTAATTAAGGATGTTCTTCATAATAAAACCTACGCAGTCAATGCTAAATTAATATCTGAAAGGTTTAAAGACAGGCCGCTTAATGCTTTAGATACGGCCATGTATTGGCTAGAGTTTGTAATACGATACAAAGGTGCTGAATTTATAAAAAATCCAGCAAGACATATGACCTGGATGGGATATAATATGTTAGATGTCTACGCTTTTATATTAATGGTTTTAGTTGGTGCAGTTTCCATAATACTCTACGCTGTTTTGCATCTCACTCATATGTTACGGTTTAATAATGTTTCGAAACAAAAGAAGATGAATTAGTAATGACGACCTTAGCGAAGTCTGCGTTTAATGACACTGCTTTATCCTAGCTCCTATGAGTAACATTCTAAGCGCTAAGTACTAATTCCAAAGTCCAATACTGTTAAGACTATTGTCATTACTGTATAGGACTTTGGAATTGGATTTTGAAATACGTCATAGTTTATGCTAAGTTCCGACTTTGGGTCTTATTGTGCGTTAATACTTCGTATTTATTACATTAGGTTCAGCGGTTTATGTATAGCAGGTAAATCGTTGCGATTTTTAACTCACTCGAGATTTCATCACGCAAATATTAACGAACGAAAAAGGAAGCTTAAAACAAAATTAAAATCGCATTGTTATTTTGTTACTCATAAGCACTACTACCACTATACTGTTTGTCTTTGAGATTCGATCCGCACAAACAAAATGTCGATGGGCTGATAAAATGTACCTATACAGGACTTGGAGATTAATGATGCTATATTTTAATTTTTCGGTATAGAATAATTTAAATAATGATTCTTTAATAAAATATATTTGAGTTTATGACGTTATAATTCCTACCTTTATAATACGATATGTAGTAGATATACAGTGTTTTTTTTTTTTTAATTTTAATAATGTATAAAAAAAAATGATTTCTAATATTGTATCTTAATGCAATTAAAAAAAACAGTTATCCTCAAATATGATTAAGAAATTAAATGGAAATTGTAAGAGGACAGGTTTGCACTGGTAATGACAGTGGCGGTAAAATTTAAATAAAAAATTAGATAAATTTATATATCTATATATTATTAAAATTTACACGACCAACATTTCCGGAAACATCGTGCACAATAACATTAACTTTGACAATTAAAACACACAATAGGTAACTGTTGATCACGCCACCTAGGGGTTATTATTGGACCTGGTGGGACCATGTGGACTCCTGAACTCATATACAACATCAATGTAAAATACAACATGTAGTACACTAAATTGCCCCTAGATGGCATTATTACAGGATTATCAAACACGAGGCAGACATTACCAATCAAGATAAAATTGGTATCAATTTTAGTTGATAACCAACCATAAAGCTAGTCAGATTGATAATGTTGATGATCCAGTGTATAATTTGCTATTAGTTGCTTATTACTACTGCGATGTCTTAGACGTTACGTTTAAACATTATTTTGTAATGCTGCGAAATATATATAAGAGATAATAAAATGGTAAGTTCTTTTTAATATTTTTAAGCTCTGGGTATGGTTAATACAAATTAAAAATATGATCATAAAATAACATTTAATTACTGTAATGATCTCTGGGAGCCTACCATGAGCTCTTATTGCGAGCCTATTGACAACTTACAACTGAGATGAATCGTTTCATACCATGACGTCGATCATCCGTTTATGTTTACACATGACCTTAGCGATCATCGGATTTCAATCATTCAATTAGTTTCAAAATTCGTACCATGACATCGCGACTGAACCAAAATTTGCTTTTTCGCCTTTCGAATAAGAAAGGTTTTTTAAGAATGCTCATGGTATTCTTTCTAACCGTATTAGATGGTGGATTATTCAAAAGGAACCTTAAAATAATGGCGGGAGTTTTGGAAAGTGATATTCAAAATGGCATATATTTTTGTACAGATTTCGCTTCTGTTATAGTATACGCTAATCTATGCCTTTTTTTAGATGATGCCTAAAATATACCTACTATGTACACTCTTCGCATATTGTTATGGGGCTAACATTCTCTATGTCATCCCGTTTTCCGCAAAGTCGCATTATTTATCACTAAGGCCAATTGGATTGGAGCTAGCTAGGCGTGGTCATAATGTGACAGTCATCACTGCTCATCTAGAGACTGATCACCCACCAACATACCACCAAATTAAGGTTGATGCTTCTAAAGTATGGGACTTGTTAGGTAATTTGATTTACATGTTTCACGTTTTATTAAGTATGTATTGGTAGATTTGCCTGTACAGTGTTTAAAAAAAAGCGTTTAGAAGAAGTGAGAGTATTACCACTATATCCGGAGAGGTAAAACTAACCTGTGATCTTTTTATCAAATAAATGCCTACAATAAAACGCTTAAGTACAATCACGCCTCACAAACATGTACTTGTTCGCTCTAAAGAAGAACGTCAATGTTTGGAGTTGTATTAGTATACTTACCGTTTATTTGTAAATTGTATATCAAAGTTATAAGAAACACTGTCTCACGTAACTATTTCTAAATAATAGCTACGTGTTATACTAGAGTACCTATATCCTACTTTAAAAAATACAAATAAGTTAGTAAACAATTCGACACGTGTATTTTATTTCGTAATTTGAGTACAACAGGAGAATTCACAAAAATAAAGATCAATTTAATTAGAAAAACTATTTGAGAATTAAGTTTGTTAAAAGATGATGATGAACGTTGAAGATCAGAATTTTCCCTATAAATAAGTAAATTTATCTTAGAACGTATTAATGTATACATTTAGAAATGTACCATTAGAAAATTCTGAAATTTTCAGGGGAAAAAAGACCAAATGTGTTTTCAATGGTCGACCTTTCCGCAGAGGAGTTCCACCAACAATTTCTCTGGCCTGGTACACTATTAGTCATAGAGAGGGCGCTGAAATCACCTGCAGTGCAAGAACTATTAGCCAGCGACATGAAATTTGACTTAGTCATTAACGAACAATTCATGCAAGAGGCGTTTAATGTATTGGCTCATAAATATAATGCACCCTTAGCTCTAGTAACAACTTATGGAAACTGCATGAAACACAATTTCTTATCAAGAAACCCTCTTCAGTGGGAAACAGTCACCTTTGAATTATTAGATGTGGATGATCCCACTAGTTTCTTTGGAAGGCTTAGAAACATGTATTTCTCAGTATATGAATTTGTATGGTGGAGATTTTGGTTTTTGCAAAAACAGGAGGAGCTGGTGACGAAATATATACCCGGATTGACGAAACCTGTGCCTAGTTTATATAATATACAACGGAATACATCATTGATGTTACTTAACGGTCATTTTAGTGTGGATATCTCAGCAGCCTATTTGCCAAATATTATTGAAGTAGGCGGGATGCACCTTACGGAAAGTGATAAAAGCCTGCCACAGGTATAGTATAAATAGTATTTATATACTGTATGTTTGTTTCACACATATTTGTTAAGAAACATCTGCATTATGATAATTTGATTGAACATCTATTTTGTACCTACTGCGTAATATCTTTTAACTACTTTACAATACATAAAAGCAATACGGTATCAGTGAGTTCTTACGTACAATATAATTGGAACCCCTCACGTTGATCAGCAATGAAAGATTTTTATTAGCTTTCGTTTGGATCTATGGAACGTATTTAAAAATTAGTCAATTCTTTAGGAAGCGCGAACTTTTGAAAGACTGTTCCCTCATATATGCGTAATGTAAAAAAAAAGAGTTTCTGCTCTATGTTTTCCCAGAATTCGTATGTATAGTCGATGTCGATATCGACGTATTAAATTTTATCATAATAATTTTCAATCAACACTAAACATTATTTATTTCTACAGGACCTTCAAAAGTATTTAGATGATGCTGTACATGGCGTGGTCTACATAAACTTTGGCTCAAACGTTCAAAGTACAGATTTAACAGGACAAAAACGCCAGGCATTCATGAATGTATTTAAAAGATTAAAACAACGAATTATTTTCAAATGGGAGGAAGATACATTAGAGGGTAAACCTGATAATGTGATGATAAGAAAATGGCTGCCACAAAAAGAGATTCTTGGTATGTTCTAATACAGATATACGGTTCTAGTCGGACCTACACGTCATTAAATCTAAATTCTTTACTTCGTGTTAATTTAATAGTTTTGATAATAATGATAATTATAATTTAATAAATAAAGAATAATAAAAGTTTTTGATCATAAAGAGCACATATATTGAGAAATTATATATCGAATCTGCCTTTCGTTGCGATTGTCATATCATTTGTAACGATGACTTGTATAATATATATCTACTATTATATAATTTAATACATCAGTTTCAGTGATACAAGAAGTATACTAGATCTTATCTCTTATCTCATAAAATTCAAATCAAAAGCTTATTATCACCCGAGAATATAACCTATTGTGAATAACATTTTATAAGCTTGTACTACCTACTGGTATTGCGAATTTAAGTAGGTTCATAAATTGTATATTATAAATTAGCATCATTTACTTGATGGTTTCTTAACGCCTGTCATAATTTTTCAGCACATCCAAACATAAAAGTCTTCATCTCTCACGGTGGTCTTATAGGCACACAGGAGGCAATTTACAACGGCGTTCCTGTAATAGGAATACCCGTGTTCTCTGATCAGCTGAACAATATACTCATATTAGAAGAAATGGGATTTGGTAAACTATTGAAGTTTCACGATATAACTGAAGAAATGTTGTACGGCTTGCTTAAGGACGTCCTAGAGGATCACTCGTATATGGTGAAAGCAAAAGAAGTATCAAAGAGGTTTAAAGACAGGCCCATGAATGCTTTAGATACGGCGATGTTTTGGCTGGAGTATGTTATAAGACATAATGGTGCCCCATTTATGAAGAACCCCGCGCTTCAGCTTAACTGGTTCGAATATACTATGTTGGATGTTTATTCATTCGTAGTGGCTGTATTAATAGCTATAATATATGTAATTTATAAGATCATAAGTATCTTAATATTGTTAATGTGTAAAAAATCGAAGAAAATTAAACGTTCATAAATTAGGATTGTTTTTGTTATTAACAATTGACAATAAAAAGAAAATCAATATTTAACATTTTACGAAATTTATAATCTATTTATTTATTCTTTAAATAATACTAGTCACCAAATATACCTATATATTGTTTTTAAATACGAAATAAAAGTAATATTACTTAACTTTGTAAAATTTAATAATTGGTGACGAGGGTATCATATAATTGCAGATTTTTGCAACTACCTACAATATATAAAACGATGTTCGTTTCGAGCCGACGTGTCACTTGTACACACGTTTTAGTACATATTAACAGATATAGTGATAATGGTAAGTACATCCTTTATTTCTTTGTCCTTTTGCCTGATGGATGCATAAAAACATAGTCAATATTAATAATTTCAATAAGAACTAAATAAAAAAAATATTTGAAAGACTGCTAGATAGATTTACAAATAAAAATAAATATGATAATAAGTATAGGTTTGTACCTCTATAAAAACAGTAATATTATGATTACTACTAGTTAGTATATACAATTTTTTTTTTATAATTTGTGTTATTTTAGGGCGCTTTCAAGTTCTGGTCTCTGCTGTCACTACTCGTATATTTCTGTGATGCGGCTAATATTTTGTTCGTCATCCCCTTTACAACACGATCTCATTATATTAATTTAAAGCCGATTGGTTTGGAGCTAGCTCGACGTGGACATAATGTTACAGTGATCACGCCCTACAGAGAAAATAAATATCCACCAAACTATCACCAAGTCATGGTCAAAGATACGAAAATATGGGATGCACTTGGTAAGATACTATTTAAATATTAATAAACACCAGGAACTAAAATAGTTTCTATGGAAAGCCATGGTTGCGAGTTCCTTACAGAAAGTTTTAACATTCAAATGGCCAATACATGCATTGAAACTGGTGCGATTTTAAAAATCCTATAATTGTTTATTACAGTGTTAACATCTTTATTCCATTGGTCGTTAATTAAATATTCTAAATTGTATTTGTTTGTAAACATTTATGTTAAAACAACTTATTGATATTCCTAAAATTACTCGCCTAGTTCATTCATTCTTCATGATAAATATAAAGAGACTGAACATGAGAGAACCATATTTTATTGATGATTAAAAGTTTATCTACTTATCAAAAACGACAACCTATTTTTTTATCTGTGTAAGCTATGCCATAATTACTTGTCATGATTAAGATCTAAAGTTAAAAAACTACGTTATGTAATGTTAAAGTTAAATAATTTTATTTCCATTTACCCAGGCAAGGAAAGACCAAATGTCTTTACGATGGTGGACCTGACTGCTGAGGAGTTCCACAATGAAATTTTATGGCCCGGTGGATTAGCACTAACCGAGGAAGCGCTTCAATCATCTGAAGTACAGGCTCTACTTAGAAGCAACACCACATTCGACCTGGTGGTTAATGAGCAGTTCTTTCAAGAAGCTTTCTATGCGCTTGCAAACGTATATAACGCTCCTTTAGCACTAGTTACAACCCATGGAAATTGTATGAAACACAACTTTCTTACTAGAAATTCCTTACAATGGGCGACAGTCACCCATGAGTTACTGGACTTGTATCATTCAACTAGCTTCCTTGGCCGACTACGAAACATGTATTTCTCAATTTACGAATTATTTTGGTGGAAATTCTGGTACTTAGAGAAGCAGGAGGAGTTGATGAGAAAGTATATACCAGGATTGCCCCAAAAGATGCCCAGTTTGTATGATGTACAGAAGAATGCGTCTTTGATGCTGTTGAATAATCATTTTAGTGTTGATACTCCTACTGCATATTTGCCTAATGTTGTTGAAATTGGTGGAATACATGTAACTAACAGTACAGACGCACTTCCAGAGGTAATAAATTAAAACTACGTGACCAGAAATTTTATATTGTTCTTGTACTAATATACTCGTATATAACTACTAGCGAATACGACAAAAGTAGCTAGTAGCTTTACACATTTATTTTGTTTTTCTTTTTTATCGATTTTACGGGCAATTAGTTTCTTTATTCCATTCCCAATTCACATAAGAATAACCATTTTCCGTTCATTTCCAGGATCTACAAAAATGCTTAGACGGCGCGGTAAATGGGGTGGTGTACGTAAATTTCGGTTCAAACGTGCGGAGCTCCGAATTGAGCCAAGAAAAGAAACAGGCGTTTATCAACGTGTTCAGGCGACTCAAACAAACCATTATTTGGAAGTGGGAAGACGATAAATTGGATGATAAACCTAAAAACGTGATAATACGAAAATGGTTGCCGCAAGTGGAGATACTCGGTGAGTGTAAGCGAATTTTTTATTGATTTCTGAAAACAGGTAAAGGAGCATCAATTATTCATTTGTATTTTCATATCATACAAACAATATAATATTACGATTAAATTTATAATATAATGTTTATAATGAGGTTACCAAACTTTAGTCTCTACCGTTCCAGTATACAGAATTATTAAACCAAGCCAAGAAAATGTAGCTACGTTTTTATTCAATTTGTATACTAGATGTTTATAATATTAATATGTTATTTAAGCGCTTTACGTGAAGCGGTTCATATCTAATTATATTTTTTGCGAATAAAGCACATTTTTGTATTTAAACAAATTGAGAACTTTCTTCTATATGCTTAGATAGTTACTGTAATACAGTTAAGTAATAGTGTATTATGTAATATATACGATCTCTTAGAGCTTATAAATAACCCGAGTAAGAGAAATATCTATAAGGTTTTTATTAAATATTTCAAATCAAAGATCAAATCAAATTACAATATAATTTATTCATGTAAGTAACTCGATATACTCAATGGACGTCCTTAAAAAAATATATTTAAATTTACAATAACTTCCAGTCCTCAAGGGCGTAGAACGGACTAGAACAACTAGCAATAAACTCCTCGTCACTATTTTAAATCGCCAAGGGTTTCTTTTTTTACAAAAGTTAGACTTTCTTTGCTCTTTCTTTAAGTTGGAAAAATATGCAGATTGATTTTTATTGAACTTAAATATACGAATGTATATTTTATTTTACATACCAGTTAAAAAGTTGAGAATGAAAGTTATATTATACCAAAACTATTTATGTTGTTTTTATTCCAGCCCATCCTAACGTCAAGGTCTTTGTATCCCACGGAGGTTTAATCGGGACACAGGAGGCTCTATACCACGGAGTTCCATTAATCAGCGTACCAATTTATGGCGATCAACTAAACAATGTTCTGACACTTGAACAGCTAGGTGTGGGGAAACTACTAAATTACCACGAAATCAACGAAGAAAAACTTTATCAATTATTAGATGAAATTCTTAATAATAATTCCTATATGGCCAAAGCTAAAGAAGTATCAAAAAGGTTCGTCGACAGGCCATTAAATGCGTTAGACACAGCTGTATTTTGGTTGGAATATGTTATAAGAAACAAAGGCGCCACCTATATGAAAAATCCAGCTAAAGATTTAAGCTGGTTTGCATATACTATGATCGATGTATACCTATTTATTGCATTTATAATATTAATTTTAATGAATTTATCAATAATGCTTTGTAAATTTCTATTTTTTAATAGAAAGGTTAACAAAATGAAGATAGATTAAATATTTTTCACATAATGTATTCACAGAATATTAATATTTCATGTTAATTGAATAGCGTAATTTAAGCAGTGTTTAATAAGCTTGTAATATCCAGAAACAACTGAAATGTAATAATTACAGCAAGATAGTTCATTAAAAACTAAGAAAACCGCTTCACATTGATTATTTTGTATAGTAATTCCGAGAGTGTATATAATAGATTTAGTAAGCGGTGTTTCTGTTTTTTTGTTGTAAAAACGGAACCAAATCTACACTTACTATTCTAAATTTGATTTTTGGTTAACACTTACAGTTATCTTGGAAACTGCTAGTATAACGCTTCGTACAAATTTCCGTATGCGAAACCGCAGGGTACAGCGGTAGTAGTATCTAATTAAAATAAGACTATGATACTGTTAGCTTAAATTTAGAATTTCAGTTTACCTATTGCACGTAGTACGTTTTATGTATGCCAACACCAATAAAATCGGAACCTCTCAGATAAAACTCATGTTTACGAAATACATTTCAAATACATCATAATGAGAATTTATTTTCGAATGAAAACTGATTTTCATTTCCCATTGATATTGGGTTTACTTCTAGCTGAATACAGTAATTGCCACGTTTTAATTGATATTACTCATTAGGGATTCGAAGCTGACAAAATATAGCAATTGCCTTTGATTAGTATAAGGCTGATGTAGTATGCTTTGAAATATATTGTGTGGCCTGTCCCGGCTTCACAATGATGGATATTTATGTTTTTAATAATTTGGAAATGAATAGCCTAACTTAGGTTTAATATAGCATCGTTATCGTTATTTATATATATAACGATGCAACCTGCCTGTTTTATAACAGGAGGCAAACGGGCAGAAGGCTCACCTGCTGTTAAGTGATAATAAACATGTACCCGCTCAATGACAGGCACCCGCAAGTGCGTTGCCGATCTTTGAA
The DNA here is from genome assembly GCF_905147105.1 of Pieris brassicae. Taxonomy (NCBI): domain Eukaryota; kingdom Metazoa; phylum Arthropoda; class Insecta; order Lepidoptera; family Pieridae; genus Pieris; species Pieris brassicae. Next base: position 7,582,531 of record NC_059669.1, read on the forward strand.
ATTGTTGAATGTCGGTGCTGTAGTTATTGCAAATATACTTATTAATATTACTCAATATACCCACCCAATTACCCATTTAATTTGTTTAATATTCAACACTAGCTATGTGTTTTGTAAAATATCGATTATAGAAAATTCATATCAAGAATTAAATGTATAATCTATCTTAAAAAACAATCTAATCTTCACGTCCTTATAATATTCATATACACTTACACTTTTTTGGTACATAGTTATCTTCTGTAAATAATTTTTATTTATTCATTAATTTGCATTCCATTTTTATTAGTTTTCATCCAGTTAAACTGAATTTATATCTGATCTATAGTAATAGTGCATCTGATAGAGGCCGGTAAATATTAAAACATCGTTTCATCATGGAAATTGGTTGGATGAATATCGTTGAGGGATGCAATCTGAATAATGAATACCGAGTGATCGGTCTATTTACTTATTCTTTGCTTTTTTATTAGTCATTACTTGACAGCTAAAATTGTGTACAGTAAAATATTCGTTTCGTTTCGTTAGTATTTGCAGACTTTAATAAAATAAATCGTTTATTTGCAAAGAAAGTGGTGCATTCATACAGATTTATTATAAAAAAACCGCACAGCCAGCCTTCTAAAAATAGACATGGAAATGTCATTGTAATTATCATATCATAATAATAAAAAAATAGTTAAGTTATTTATAATTGTTGTCAAAACTTATTGTCTAAATACTAATACGCTAAATTATCACGATGATAAATAACAAATAAATGTAATTAAACCATATTAGCAATATGAACCAATGACTTACCAATGATAGTGTTTTGTCTTTAACAAAAAATATTTGTAAACGCTCAGTTTAAAATAAAATATTTTTATTTATATTCGAATATTATGCAGTATTTAAAAAACTACTAGTGTTTTGTGAAAAAAATGGGTCTGTTTTTCAAAAAAAATTAATTTCTTTAGTTTTGATATCGAAATTTACCGTTTCGTAATGTTCGTTAAAATCTTATTTTATAAATATGTCAAAATGCGCAGAAGCGCTCATATGTGATCACAGCGACAGTCGGTTTTATTCCCTTACCATTATTTAATATTATTACACACGATTCAGCGGTATGTGCAAAGCGTCTTTATTTCATTAAAAAGGTTAACGAATCATTGTCAGTTAATTATCAAGGTCGGAGGATATAAAGCCTGGTTTAGTATACTAACACTGATTTAATAACTTCCTTACATAATGAAGACGCAAAGGATGACTTCGACCTGCCTATAAAAATGTTATACAGCCTAGATAGGATGGATCAGTAAATAATTGTATTATCACTGGATTTTATCTGAAATAGGCTTCGAAACCCATAGAAATACATGATATTAGTTTATTTTTCATAATGACTTTTCCAATACCCGTCTAGAGGATTAAAAATAAATCGAATTTGGCAATAACATCGAACTATTCGTAAATAATTTGCAAGTCGCATTCCGGATTTAGATTCCCAGTGAATCCTTCAGCAAACATAAATGGAATTGTCGTGTAGTTTCAGAGCCAGAAATAGGGGATAATATAAGTACCTGCGAAGTACCTTGTATTTCGACTGGATTGTCTGTTACAATGCCGGAAATACGCCTGGCCGCAATCGTTGCGCATTGCGACATTGACGCATTTATTGTATTATATTTAATATTTATAAGACATAGCTTTTTTTAACTTCAAAACAAAATTAATATTAGTATATAATTACTACTACTACAATTACTACTCTTTTTGTAGATTTTTAGCTTATTACCTAAATTGTTAATATTACCTAACAAGTGGAAATTACATTTTATAATTCGATAAATAATGATGTATTAACACAATGGCACTATATTTTATATTGTAACGTGTAGTCTGAAATAATTAGTACCATACCATTTGACAATCGCTTTGGAGTACAAATCAGAAGTTTATATGAACATAACATCGGCGAGCAAAATGGTCGATCACACAGTTTGGCACTGGACATTTAATTAACCTATTATTACAAAAGGATGACTTAGTATATTATACTTCTTGTGTACACGTTTTAAGCTAAAGCTGGTTGCAACCCTATACAAATGTAAAATTCTATTGTTGTTTGAAATATTAATCAGTTATTGAACTGACGAATCTAGTGGGATATTTACCTCTTGTGAATACAAATTGATGTGGTTCAAAACACTGATGTAGAAGCATTGGAATATAAATCTATTATTACTATTCAATGTGCGTAGCTAATAATAATAATCACATCGCGTCAAAAAATAAAATAAACATCCTATGGATATAAAAATACACTTCGTAAGTTTATTTGTTAATTTAAAAGGACAATGAAATTATACAATGTGTGATCTGATTAAAATTTACATATTTTTAAGCTAGAAAAACAGTGCTGGCTTTGTCAACGTTTTTGTCAGCAGTAATGGAAGCTCAGAATAAAATGTATGCTAATCTGACATTTGCATATGAGAAAAATCACTGGGCCATTAAAGAGTGTCCTGCCGGGACGCAAAAGGGTAAAGAGTATACAGAGCATCCACGTACAACAAGGAAGACGGAAATGATAAAAAGTCTAAGGTATCATTACTCTATGGCTTTTGTTATGTAAATGCACATGAATTATTTATGTATATATATTCAGACGGAGCTTTATAACATAATTAGCTTTTTTTTCTTATGCAATATTAAGGACATCAAACGAACCTCACGATAGTGCTAATATTTCTTGATCCCACACACAAACAATTAACATAAAATATAAATAATGTAATGAAAACTAGTCAATAGGTACTATATTTACTTTTAAGAGTACATATACCATACACAGAATAAGCAAGATTTTTTAATAGTTAATTTTTTCAATCAGTTTATTATGAACGTAGTAATGTCACAGGCATCAATTCGTATATGTCCAATATATATTATTATATGTACATGAAGACGCTGCGTCAGTAATTTTTTTATTTAAATTTCTTTCTAAGTTTAATAAAGCTTAATTATACGGTTGCATTCCGAATACGCTGAGCAGGAAGAATGGTTTAAATGAAATTTTTGTTTAACTCGACAAAGAAAGGAATGAAACATTGTGGAGGACCTTTTCGCATTCATAACGCAGTGGTTTTTGCTCTAGGTCGTAAATAAGAGGACATACTGTGCACTCACAGGCTCCTCTCGTAGTTGCAATTTTTCCAAGCTTTTTTCTTCCTGTACGTTTTTTACATGAATTTTTCAGTGACATGTAATTTGCCTGTTTTATTTGCTTGTACAATTACGAATACACATCTGCTAGTTGTCTCATATTTCTTTTGAAGTTTTTATATTTTGGGTTAGAGTCATTTGGCTTACCAAAGTTTCTTATGTTAGTAAAATACTTAACCACCTAATAAAAAACATAAAACAAAAAAAAGGTTTTACTACATACGTGACAATAAAATGGAAAGGACCACCCGGGAAAGGAATGATGACGAGCTGATGACTTAATAGACATAGCAGGAAAAGACTGGTAAACAATTAGCAAAAGTTTTTGATTTTAAAAGCTCGAACGTTTTGGTCAAAGCTCACCGATGTCTAGATTGAGCATTCAGAAAAACGATGTCTGGATATTCATAGTTGCTCCCCTCACACTTCAAAATCGATTTTCGTTTAGTTTTTGTCATTTTAATTGTTTTGTTTAATATTTGTATTATCTCCTCGTGTATCTCATGTTTGTGTCTAAGTGCTAGTGGTTCTTTTACCAATAAAATAGGAAGCTTTCACTCAAGAGGGGTCCATGTCCACAAGTGACTAAAATTTCACTACTAACATTTAGCTATAAGTACTAACATCATTTGAAATGTAACTTAAGAATATGGAAATAAAAATTCTCTTTTTTACATTAGAGTACTAGAAGATTTTGCCTTTATTTAAGTCTTAACATACAAAAAAACAATAGGCAATATTAGTCAATGTAAAATAAACAACGCATGGAAACATATTCACTAATAAAAAAGAAATATTAACAAGAAAATTAAAGTCATGTTATGTTTATTTGTGAAATAATTTCTCGATATAGTTCAAAGGAATATGTTTAAAATTCACTGTATACTAAAGCTAGTTTAAAAACGTTATAATCAAGTACAAGTAATATTTAGTTACTTACTCCAGTTAAGTTTTCCTCGCGAAGTCGGAAAGTATGTAATAACTGCAGTACTTGAGTTGTTTAACTATATTCCTACCCAAAGGAATAACTAAGAATGGGACTTTATTATGTTTATATTGAGTTAAAAAGTATTTTGTGGTTACCAGCTAGATTTAAATTAGACATTTTACTAAACAATTCAGCAAGCAATTCAAACTTTGGGTAGTTTAATTATGAATGATATTTTTATTGATTACAAAATTTGAAGGAAACCTGAATTAAATTTAGATGAATAAAAATATTTCATAAGCAAATAAATATTTCATATCACCACCGATATTATTTCTTATCAACAAATTCGTATTTTAAATAAATACACAGCTGTTATCTAGAATAAAAGCATTCTTGTTACCTGGGAAATTATGTATTATACAATATGTTCGACCTCTCCCTCCCACTGAGTTATTTAGAACGCCGCTTACTCGTTGTTTACGTCATTTATGATAACTGAAGATAGTCGCGAGCTGCGAATCAAAACAGTACGCTCACTACTGTCACAAGGCCAGCTAGAGGTTATTAACTCCGTGCCAGTACAGCTCATAATTATATTATAAATTTACTTATAAAACAAGACTGACTTGTATAACAATATATATAATCAGGTTTTAATTTATTCGTGAAGTGTTAGAATATTAACTACCAAGTGAATGTACCAGTAATAAGTACTTCGGCGGCAACTTGTAAACAACTGATAACAACAAGGTATTATACAGCTTTTGATCAAGTGTAAGAGAAACTTGCTTTATAATGGCTGTAACTTTTAATAAATTTACGAAATTGTGGACGTATGTCTACAACAATAATATAAGGGCGCTATCGACAACATACTCTAACAAAGCTAAAGTAAGTTTCAATTGGGAGGATCCTTTGAACTTGGAAACTCAATTGCTTGACGATGAAAAGGCAGTTCGTGATTCTGTTAAAAGTTATTGTCATGAAAAACTAATGCCCAGAATTATTGAGGCAAATAGAAAGGAAATTTTTGATAGAGAGATCTATAAAGAAATGGGGGAGCTAGGTATCCTTGGGTGTACCATTAATGGCTATGAATGCGCAGGAGTCTCGAATGTTACATATGGCTTAATTACTAAGGAATTAGATGGTGTTGACTCATCATATAGGTCAGCAATGAGTGTACAAAGCAGCTTAGCCATGGGTGCTATTTACATGTATGGCTCAGAAGAACAAAAGCAAAAATATCTACCAAGAATGGCAAAAGGAGAGTTGGTCGGTTGCTTTGGGTTAACAGAACCGAATTTTGGGAGTGACGCTGGTGGTATGGTCACTAAGGCAAAGTACGACTCAAAAACAAAAACTTATATCTTATCTGGATCAAAAACTTGGATAACTAACTCGCCGATCGCAGATATACTCATAATATGGGCTAAAAATGAAGAGGAAAAGGTAAGAGGTTTTGTAGTTGAGAGAGCCCAAGTAAAAAAAGGTTTAGATACACCAAAAATCAACGGTAAATTCTCGTTGCGAGCCTCAGCTACGGGCATGATATTGCTCGACGAAGTGGCTATCCCGGAGGAGAATTTATTGCCAAACGTCGTAGGAATTAGAGGGCCTTTTGGATGTCTCAATAATGCTCGGTATGGGATCGCTTGGGGCGTACTCGGTGCCGCCGAAACGTGTTTGCGGATCGCTAGGCAGTACACATTAGACAGGAAACAATTTGGAAGACCGCTCGCTTCGAATCAGCTGATACAGAAAAAAATGGCTGATATGTTGACTGAGATAAGCCTCGGTTTGCAGGCGTGTTTACACGTGGGACGTTTGAAAGATAAGAATTTGGCAGCTCATGAGATGGTGTCGCTATTGAAGCGTAATAATTGTGGCAAGGCGTTAGAAATTGCGAGAGTGGCAAGAGACATGCTCGGAGGAAATGGTGTGTCGGATGAATATCATATTATTCGACATGTCATGAACCTCGAGGCAGTCAACACTTACGAAGGAACACATGATATTCACGCATTAATTTTGGGTAGGGCTATTACTGGGCTAGCTTCTTTTTAAATACAGAAACATTTTATAATAATAAGGTTATATTTTAATGTCGCTTTTTGCATTTTCTTTTGATATAAATGTTGTTATGTTGTTTTTATTATACAAGTTAATTAAATGCTGTTTTTGATTTAATTGGTTTTTCAATATAATCCTTGACCTAATTGCTAAACAGTAAAAAAAAAATAGAAATTACTTGGAGGCGCCGGGTATCGATCCCGGTACCTCTCGCATGCTAAGCGAGCGCTCTACCATCTGAGCTACGCCCCCGATACCATTTTGGGTTAAATTAACGATTTAAATCTACTATAAGGTGTTCTTAATTAATATGATATTATTTATCCAAATGTATACGTAACAAGTACTTGATTTTAAACAAAAATGCCTCTGATATAATATGATTTCAATGAATACCTGACGAGATATCATACTTCTTTTATAACAAAGAAAAATATCGTTATCATAATGCACCACTCAGGTATGGAAGTTTTGTGATTTTTTTAATGTTGAGTGATACTCAAAGACACTCACAATGCCAGAGGGCTCGCAAGAGCGTTGCCGGCCTTTTAAGAATTGGTCGATGTGATCTATCTGGTGGTATTTCGTATTCTGCCTCGACGATGAAACTCGCTTGCATCCGAAGCAGTTTAAACCGAATGACTCCTCTGAATAATCTCCACCTGATGTAATGTAACTAAAGGTTTGTAGCAGTATATAAGTAAGTACATAAACTACGCACATGTTAAACATTTCTAGAAACAGCCGCGAATTTAACTCGTCTCAAAATAATAAATTAAAAATAATTACTGGTAAACAAAAACATTCAGTTATACCTAAATTATTTGAATGTTTCAGTTCGGATAAGTAATTAAAACCGCAAATTCTTAATTCAATTAAGTAAGTATTTATATTTTATCTAGGCTGTTTTAAGTAGGTTGTTTTGAACAAAATCAACAAGCTCTTGTACTGGCAACTTACTAAAGCATTACATGAACTAAGTGCCCGGCCTATCCCAGTTAAGTATTGTGGCCTGGATTTCTTTTAAACATTTTCTAGAATTAGTTGAATACTGTTATCTAGTTCTTTGGATGTTATGGAGGAGAAAAAATGTATTTTTATTACTCTAGTGTTTCCTTTCGAGGGAAAAAAAATATTACCAAAAAATGATGTTTCGTCGTAAAGGTCATTTCGCGACAGTTGTGCTAGAAGATAGAAGGACAGTTACTGCAGACTGATATGTCAATCGTTGTTTGCCTGTTGTCTTGGAAAAAATCGACAGCAGCGCCTTCGAAGCAGGATCCTCCTTCACCACGACAATGCTTCAGCGCTCTCCGCAAAACGGACTGTTAAATATTTGACGATAGCAGGTGTCGAGATAATGAGTCATCCGCCATACAGTCCTGACCTGGCACCCTGCGACTTTCATTTATTCCCAAGAACTAAAGATAAAATTCGAGGTATTCGCTTTACGAGCCCTGAATGCGGTGAAAACGTCCGAAAATGCCACAGAAGAAGGAAGGAAGAATGGGCCCACTGCCGTTCTCAGTGGTATCAGACGATGTGTAGTAAATAAATCAATAAAATCTTCCCACTATATTCCATTGCTAATGTAAATTTATGGTGCACACATGTCTGTGGTGTTTATATTCCACACTATTCGCATATTTACAGTTTTTTTTGATTTCAAGCAACAAAAATCCATGATTACGAAAATCGTTAGTATAACTTCACATACATCACTTAACTATTTAGTTAAAAAAATATCATTTCATTTTAAATTCTACCAATGATTAATATAAAACTAGGTTACGTCGCATCTGTTTTGAGATAACTATTCATACATAATAATATTTGTCGTTATAGTCAACAACTGTTTTAATTGAATTATGACGCGAAGTGTGATAATGTTTACGTACAACAATAAGAAAATGTAATATTGTGTTGTAAGAACATTGCAAGTAATAAACATGAAATACATCATAAATTGAAATCCAGTGTTTGTAGTGTGGCGCATTTTCCGTACTTAGAAGCTCATTGGGCCCGTTGTGCGTAGTCTTGGCTAATTAAGCCAGCCCAACTCCTTCCAAAAGCTCACAAGTTTCCTGGGCGTATCGCAGACTTCACAGAGCGACCTCACTCCTCCGAGGATTTCTAATTCCTAAGCGCTGAAACAGCCTATACACAAGGGACTGCCTTTCACACCTAGGACAAAGAGATAGTGAACCGTAATTGTCCCTATCATTATTTCACCTAGTGCTGAAGCGAGCATCTCTCAACCTCTATGTATTGAGATCAAGCCCCACTGGGCAAAACGTTTTACCTTCTATGCGGGCAGTATGAAGCGTGGCCCAAAAATCATGATTTAGTGTACTTTCTATTTTTATTTAGTAAGTAGAAAGATAGAACCCTGCATCGACACTTATATATTTCTTAAATTAGGTTTGTAAAATCACTGAATAAATTATTAAATCATACAACACTGATTCAGGCCAACACATTACATAATTAACCTATTCAAACTTACGTTGCATATTTCATTTTCCACGCAGCGCTTAAAATTTAATTTTGTGTCTATAATTTATATTTATCATAACTTCTGATACTTTTTACATTATATTCGAATTTAATCATGTAAATATTTGTATAAGTTGTAGTTGTAGCGATACGAGCCAATAAGTAAACAAATTCTTTTAATACTTTGGTACAGCAAAGTGAAATAGTTTGTTAGTAAATTGTATAGTTATTCGTAACTTGACGGATATTAAAGTTCATACATCAAAAGAGCCTTCAGACGCTGAAATAACTCCCATGAGGGAAATTTTTAATATGAGACGGAGTACTTACATAGATAGCTCTGGCCTTATTCCGGCGACGTAGAGAAAAAGTCAAGTTGGAATGTTTGAAAGGTGACGAGTTAAAGCTTTAAAATTTAGAGCCTTCGATAGATATAAAGTGAATCGAATTGATTCGGGAAGTGCTTAAATGTCTTATTACTATTATAACTATTCTATGCTCTCAATAAGTAAGTACTTTTATTAATGTCACGAAGGGCACGAGACTATGAGGCTTTTATTTTATTATTGTAAGCAAATATTTTTTAATAACTTTTAGTTACTAGTTGATATTTTTGTCATTGTGTAATGTACTGACACTATGACTGTAAAGTCCAAAATCAGAAGAAAAAAAACAACAAGAAAGTAATTATTATATTAAAGTAGTAACTTTTTAGAATATTCCATTAGTCAGTTTAACTGCCACATGAAGAAATAACCACTGTGTCAGTTATGAAATGAGAGGTGCAAGGAATACTGAACCAGTGGGAAATAAGCTTTTTGAATCACTTCTGAATCAAATATTGTAATTAAGACTTTCTTGAAACGATTTACACTTTTATTGACTTTATGAAAAAAGTTTATGATTATAACTTTGATCTTCCTACCTGTCTTCAAAAACACAAAAATAACCGTAAAGTAAAAATGCTTTTGTCGTTTGTGTGGGTTTTGTCGCGCCATTGTCTATGACCAGGTACCGACGCACCAAATTTGACAGACTTTCAGGCCTCTTGCCTAAGATCGTACAAGAGAAAAATAACAGTAGGTACATACATAAAAGATTGGTTTAAGATGAGGTTTTGTTTAGGTGAACTCGTTTGAATTGAAAAGAGAGATTCTAGCAATATGTCTTTATGGCTTACTGACCTAATCCTATGATAAGTAAATAATACTTATTAAAAATTTAAATTGCAATAAAATCCACTTTTAGAAAAAGGTAAGCTATTTGAGCAGATATCGGTATTTTAAAGCGGCGGTGAAAAAGTGCAATTCCCCAAGCTCATTAGACACGTTGATACCACCCGATACCGTCAAAATAAATGTCCGAAACTAGTGTCGCTATTGGCAACTTTCCAATGCGATGTTTTCTCAAAGTTCCATCAACTTGTATTAGTTGCCCGCAACTTTTAGCCGATACTATCTGCTTAGGCGAATTTTTCATCAATGCAAAAAAGTTTAACGAATTTTATTAGTCTGTGACGTGTCTAGGTTTCAAATTGGCAATCTGTTAGAAATTCTGCGAACACTTCTTCTAAAAATATATTGTATAATGTTCACAGCCTTATTGGTTTAGTGGTTGGAATGTTTGTATGAGGTTGATTCAGGTTCAGAGCCGGGAGGGAGTTATTAAATCTAACAAAAAACTTCAATCATTGAAGTTCAATTAAAATTCTAAGTTAAAGCTGGTGTTTGAATAACACGGAGGTAACCTGGTGTAGACCCGACATCTAAAAGTTCTACGTTCGTTACGGTATGGACCTCGCGACCTTTCGCGGAATTGTTAGCTATGGAAGTATAGTATTCGGCCATACTTGTGCTTGATATCATCTCGAATAACCAGTCCCAATACCTAAACAATTACCATCCTCGGAACGTAATTTACAGTAAAATTTGAGAATTTAATATAAAAATGGCCGTTCATAAATCATACTAATTACTGTATTTTTCCTTACAACGCCACCTAGCGTGATACAAGCAAGCCATGTACTAATTATTAAAAACGTTCATTAACAAAACGCGCGATTCGTTTCAACAGGGAAATGGTCCATTACCTCCTAAATGTATAAAGTTAAACACCATTAAAATCTGAATTTACAGTAATTTGCTATGTTTTTGCTAATGGAATCGGTTTATGGCCGTCATCAAACTTGAGTAATAAAGACAGTGCTACTTATTTGGGCAGCATTGGCCTCTCTACTCTCTCGTCTCAATCCTGAGGTTGAGTTTGAATCATGGTTATGCTTCAATGGATTTTAGTTTCTGTATTCAAGTCTATGGCGATTGTGTGTCTTGCACAAAATGTTGAACCAATGCCTATTTCCTATAGGAAATAAAAATAATCAAGAAATAGGCTGGAGCATGGTTTCTCTTATGTATTGATATGTGATATGACAGAGATTAATTCGACTTTATCATGTTTAAGATATCATTACTTAATATCTTATTATTTATAAACATCATTAACATCAGACTTGATTAATTGAGTAAATTTATTTGTCTATTAATATTCTATGTTTATTTTATCTGAATTAGCAGTCTATGTTCTATAAACTAAATTGTGTAAATAGAAAATCACGTCAATTATCGGATTTTGAAGTACTAATGATTATAATGAAGCTGATGTTGCGATCTAATAATGTACTAATTGTGCATTGGGACATGACCCGAGGTACATAATATATTAATTAATTTTAATTTTATTTTATTTAGACTTGACATTTTCAGCAAGCAAGCACATTGTCATCTGAACAATTGCAATTAATCGTCAAGAAATAGGATCCCTTTTTTCTGTTACACTAGACGCATATATGTGTGCGGTGTATATATGTTTGATCTTAGACATTAAAGACAATATGCTGTCTTATCAGAGATCAAACCCAACTATTTCAAATTACTCGCTCTAATATAAAGTATTAACTTATCCATATTTCTTCAGAATACTACGCAATCAAAGTATTTTTAATGAGTTTTTTTATGTAGCATCGGCAGGCGGCTCACCTGATTTTTTTTGATAACTTAAGAGACATTCACATTGCCAGAGGGCTCGCAAGTACGTTGAAAATATACTGAACTCATTTATAAGGCATCTTGTAATTTGGCGGTATATGTTTCACAGTAATTTTCAAATAAATAAGAAATATCCAGAAATCTCCGATTTTGTGAAGTTTTTCCATAACTTACTTCACTCAGCTTTTGATTTAGCGTTTAACATTCAACGCCACAATTTGTAATATATATACCACACGAGTTGCATGATTTGTCTAATAATATTTGATAGAAACTAACTAGGTAAATATAGCGGTAAAAGTTTAATATTTACATAATAAAAATATTTATTAAGAAGATCGTTCACAATGTCATTCCCTAAATTGTTTATTTCTTTTTTTTTCGCCCATGGCGCAGGCCTTTCGACCATACCGCCTAATCTTTCGTTGACATTGTTTGTATTTCTTATGACCCTACGTCAAGCCTAGACGTGAAATTTCTTCACCGTGACTATTTTAAGTCTTTGAACGTCAGTGACATGAATAGCAAAAATTATTTGCAAATCGTATGCCACAGAGCGCGCGTATCTTAACTTTATCTATGTACGTCTCCAGAATCTTAAGTAACGTTTATAAAGTGGTAACATTTAGAAGAAATTAAGTTCGATCGTTGCCATAACGTTGAAAGTTGCAATCGTGAGGAAATCTCAAAAGAGTCAGTTTTAAACTGAAATCGGGCACTTGAAGTATTAATTGCTTTTCGTACTTCATTGTAATTCAGATTTTGTGAGGGTGATGCAAATTACTCTAAACTATTCCAGTTGCTCCAGTTTTCTAACTGAAATGTGAAAAGTTTTACGAAAAACAGGCGGAATAGAATGTGTACTTTCTTTCTGCTGGAAGGAATTTGTTTTACTTATCCGCTTGAGAAGCGGTTAATACTAATATATAGGACATTATCAATATTTTACTTTCTTAGCTATTCATCCAGTAGGTAGTTAATTATACCAAATACAATAATAATATATAGTAGGGGTTTTTTTTGATATCCTAGGTGGAAATGCATTTGCGCATCCTCTGCCCAAAAAGGTTGCGGGGTATGTGGGACTCGACCCACGCCAAAATCTCTGCTATTCAGAGACTGGGTGAACAATACCCACTAAAACCATTTCGAGTAGTTTCTACAAAGCCGCGTTACAGAGGCTCCGGGGTCGATGTCCCATTCTACCGGGACATCAACGGCATGTTACACTCAAAAACCTCCGGTGCAGTACAAACTACATAGGAGGTAGGAGATGGGCATATCTTCTCCTATTTACTCCTCGTCTTCTAACCGTAGGATTCGTCCTAATGGGCTTCCTCTCTCTTCTGCTGTCTCCTTTTGTAGCATAATATGCTCACAGAAGGATACCACTACATACTTCGGTCATTGCCGGCCATTTTGACCACCCGACACACCCACCACAAAATGTATGCTGTGCAGTGTCATCATTTGCGCCACACTCCAAGCAGCTCGGTGTTGGTTCCCGCCGCACGATGTCATGCAAGTATCGCCCTAAACATAAAGTAGGTATCTAGTAAACATATAACTTATATTTCTTTAGCGTTATGAATGACGGACTGATTTTGGAAATAGAGATAGAAAATAAATTATATTTTACGGTGTTTGTTTTATGTATACAAATAAATAATTATTGCTTCTCTGAAAATTAAAATTCAAAAAATTCGATTCAAGTATTTTTATACAAAATTTACGTTTAAATGTTTTCTACGAAAGTCAATATTAAATCCACTTTACGCTAACACTAAAAACATAGGACCTAGTAGATCCAAGAGCACCTTTGCCTTAAATGTTCATAGATATGCAGTAGGATATTAAAACACGCCTAATTTTTAAATGCATATCTCTTTATTAAAATCCTCTAGTCCAGAACACGTCTGGAATAGCTAGGACTATGGAATTGGCCATTGGTATAGTAGAAATAAAGCTTGGCTAGGCAAAAGTCTTCGCAAGTATACGCCCATATAACGTAGTTTTTTTGATTGAAACAGGATGGCGATGTGCTGACTCTAGTGCCGAGTGGCTAAAACCTAGGCTCCTGATTACTAGTTTGGTACTATTTCTGTGCATATACAACAAATAAAAGGCATTCCGTCTTTTTATCTACTTACTGTTAAACTTTATCAACGTGAAGACGTGGATTACTCGCACGTATTTGTATAAATACACGGGTTTTTCTGATTGTAATACTGTTTTACTTGTCTCAGTCTAAACTAGACTTGGATATATCACGTGGAAGCAATTTGAACACTTCGCTGCAGTAAACGTTATTTATGATAAGCGCCTAGCACTCTTACAAGATAACGGCTAGGTGGATTGTGGGATTTTTGGGGTAACACTATCTTTTATCGTATTTTTTTTAATACCATTAAACCTCTGATAAAATTGAATTTTCTTTTTGTGCACAATTAACATCTACTCGTGGGATGAAGACAAACATCGCATAATCTGTACGGTAACGCGTTTATTTATATATTATTAATTATAATTATTATATATATCAGTATTATTTACATAATTTTAAATTAATTAATAATAATACATAGCTTCAATCCGTTTAAAAAGTGTTTTCTTAATGTGTGAAAGCTATTAACAAAAGATAATACTTAGTATATTATAATTTTTTCATTTTATAGAAATTTATTACCATTAAAATCAAAAACATACTTGTCACTAACATGACATTTTTTTATTAAAAACAAAAAATGAAATATATCTCACCACCGTCGTACGCACTTATTATATTAAAGTCCATGTACCAAAAAACTTCGCAGCTGTATTTGAAACGGGCCCACTACGTACTATTTCCCGAATCTCAGGAGGCAAGCTGTTATAAACTCGCCGCGAAATAGGTTATATTTTTTGCGACCGTATTTGGTTCTGATTTTAGGTATATATATGCCATCTCTGAGGTCGTAGGTTAGATCCCCGGCTGTGCACCAGGAAACATCGACCCAAAAAGTCGACGCCGTGTGTTAGGCACAGAAGGCTGATCGCCTACTAGCCTATTACATTAATAAATGATCATGAAACAGATACAGAAATCTGAGGTCCAGAGTTAAAAAGAATATAGCGCCATTGATTTTTTGTATACTTATTAATAGTGTTATGCCGGCTTAAGGTGGCAATGAAGTTAAATTTAATGCTTTTTCGTTTGCTTTGCTATTTGGTATTAACTTTTTTAACTAAAATGCATGTTGTAAATTTACTACAGCTACTTAATGTTCATTAATTTTGGGTCAAAGTATAGTTTGTTTGTGGAAGTAAGAGTGAGAAAAAATGGGTGTTTTAAATTATTTATTTTGAATAACCTAAAGTTGTTTAAGTTTACTCGTACTGCTGGAGCGCTACCAAATACTTCTATTATATATAATAAATGTGAAATCACTAAGGAATTGTACATATTTATTCGAACTTTTGATGGAAAGCATCTAGAAACTTTACGAAGTTGGTTTACCTAATTGTCTTGACATAAATATGACGAAAGAAACAGATGAAATCTCTGTCTAGATCTTCTACCGCATTTATCACAAAGAGTATTTAGAGGAGTTGTTTGGATTGATACCTGCAGCTGAGTTTCATCACCAGACGTGGAGGCAGAATACGAAATTTCACTCGTATCACCGCGACGTCAGTCGTTCCAAAATCGAGCGTTTTTGAAAGTAGTTTTTTCCGCGTACCACCACAATGTCGACTTCTTAAAAGGCAAAAGACTCGATGTACCAATTCTGAAAAGGCAAGCAATGCACTTGCGAGCATTAAGAATGAACATGGGTTGATATATCAAATCAGATAAGCCTCTTGCCCGTTTGCCCCCTGTTCTAAAAAAATATATTTATACCCATGTTTTTATTTCTGACACTAGAAATAGTAAATTATTTGCAACAGAAAATAGTTTTTTAGGTGTCATTACAGCAAATATGGCCAATCTTAATTGTGAACTGGGGCTATTTTATAGTAAAATAGTTGTTAATCGAGGTTTATTCAACGGTATTCTCTTAAGAAATATTGGTAATAGCAGAAATAAATGACACTGTTCTGCATATAAAAGTTTTTTATGTGAATTGTCTACTACAAATAATAATACGTTTGTAATTATCGAACGGTATTTTCTCAACTGTATACTGTAACTGATTTTGCCAACTTTTTTTGTAAAATATCACCCGCTATAATTTAAAATGATTGATACAATGGTTGTCTTAATTGATTAATTTACATGATTTTTTTAATATAACAAGTTTACTAATTACTACAAGTAAATATCTAGCTTTAACTTTCGATTAATTTAGTAATTTAAAGTATAATCAAGCTTTATAAGTTTCAGAGATGTCGGAGTAATATTGAGTGTTAGTTATTGCTTTGTTCCTAGCGTTATCTATGTGTCGCTGCCAACTAACTTAATCAGGCGTTCAATCAACAGACTAGCCTCTTTATGAAACAGTGCCGTTTCACTAGTAGCCTAAATGATAGTATTTCTTACAACATTAAATGAACTGGATAGCTAATGTTTGGCCCATTCTTACGACCATGTGACATAAACAAAAAAGCTGAAATATCTGATATAAGAAATTCTGTATTGAATATATTTAAAATGTTACATATTAGTCATCTTACACTTAGTGCTACTAGACTCTTCCATTATTTTTTTTAGAAAACTTTGGAAACTTGTTTACCGATGTTATATTGACAGTTTATTGCAGGTGGCAGCAAGTGGAAGTAAATAAAATAATCAAGTAATGTAACGTCATCGATCCAAGTCAAAGTCAAAATCATTATTGATATAGTTAACACAATGTACACTTATGAACGTCAAACAAAAATAAGTAAATATTAAATGCTTCTAATTTAACATTTACTGCTAGTTCTCAAATCAAGGGTGTAGAACGGAAGAGAAGAAATGGCAATAAACTCTCTGCCACTCTTTTTAATCGCCCTACTCATCGGCAAAGAATACAGAGGGTGTAAAAAAAAGCCGGCGTAAAATCTCTCGGTACTCTTTTGCCTAGCTGTTTGATCAAATGGCTGAATGTCATACAGGCCGCTAAATAAACGGCGCTGTTTAGTAAAGAGACTAGGTTGTTGATTGAACGGCTAAGTAAACTGGTTACCTACGACATATACACCGTCCATCAGCTTCAGGCAACATCTGTTAGACGCGCTTAATCAATCAGTTCGCAATCATCCAGAGCTTATGAGATCATAACGGTTTGAGTACGCAAATGACTTTTAAGGAAGCATTAATTATGAGAACTATTCATCAAGTGACCTATTAATCATAGGCTTATTCGTTTCATATGGGTTTATGAAGGGACTATCATTAGCATAATGGCTTACAACGTATTAGTATATTATGAGAGGCATTTCGGCAAATTGTAGCTAGAAGTTTTGGTTCAAATTTTTTATAATTAAGATAGAAATAAGGCATGTATTTTTAAGGTTGACTACTAGCTTCCTTACGGCTAATAAGTGAATTTTAAAAGTATTATCGTACTCAATTCTTCATTTATACAAGATTATATATTTGGGCACATGACTTAAAATACCAAGGTAATAAAAAAATTAGTAAATAAACATACGAGTTTTGTGATTGCTTGTAATTGTAAGAATTTACTCAAAATCTATTTTGTTTTTAAATATTTGGATATAAAAAAAAATATACAGTGATAAAGAGAGATACGAATCAATCTGTAATAAATAGACACACATATAATAACAATCACGCAATATTCATAAAAAGATAACGTTGTATTTTGCGAAAGGAAAATATCGTGCTGAAATCCGAATGTGTCAGTCAACATGGATATGGACAAATAATCCATGAAGCATTTACAAAAACCTGAGGGTTGTGGTGCCACAAAATTATTTTGAAGGCTTTCTCTATTAAAATTATTAATTTTTAAAGAAGAAAATATGTTAAGTTAAAATCCAACACGCGAGAAATCTCGCCTATAAAATTTTCAGCATTTCTCCAAAAACCGTGTCCGAGCCTTTGTGCCGGACTTCTTTATTTTTTTAGTTAGTCTCGTTATTTAAAGCGCGAGATTCAAATGTATGTATACAGGTCATCTTTTGACTGAGTTTTATTCAGGTATTACAAAACATTCGAGAATACCCTTACTCTGTTACTCTGTTGGCTGGTTCTAAACCCTATAAATTATTATTAATAATGTGGTTGTAGGGCCTTTAAGGTTTCTGTAAATAAGAATTCTATTCTTTAGACTACTTTAGACTTCTTTCGCGAGATAATTGGTAACGCTGTTAACCCGCGTGACTGATATATACATTCGAAAAATTCTAGAATTCCACTTCTCTCTGAAAATTAAATTAAATGAATAATTTATGTTTCTATTATAAGATTTCATGTTTAAATGGCTGAGGGTAGGCGGGCATTCAATTAAGTCCCCAATCAAATTACACCCACATAACTTAGGCTTTACCTCCCTTTGTCACTCCGTAATACTTAAAAATATTTACTGAATTAACTGTCTTTATTAAGTTCATCTCGAGGAATTAATCATCATTGTAGACTCGACGTGAATTTGTGAGAAACACTGCTTTGCTTTTAATATTTCAACAGGGCTTTTAAGATTATTGACCGTGTAATATTACATTTATGAAGTGCATTTGTCGTTGGTTTTTATTCAAATTTCGAATATATTTTTAAGAAGTTAGCTTCATAAAAGGTCTCAATTTTTATTTACTTCAATTTTCTTGTTATAAGCTTAGAATTTGAAAAGTTTGTAGTTTATCAATAATAGTGATTGCTTGATACACAGCTATTTAATCCGTAGAACGTTTACGAGTTTTAGTATAGTAAATTCCTGTCATTTAAGGCATTAAAAAAAAATAAAAGAAGTGCATAGTCATGATAAACACACAAAAACGGGGCACAGGCTAGCAATTTATCGTAACTATTTCAAATATGTATGTGATAAATAGGATAATGAAAGAAAGGAAAGGAAACCATAGCTCACTAATTAGGAAAGTTTGTAAATACTTCAGTAAATTCCAAGATCGATAAGATATTCTTAAAGATCCTTTCTCGGAACGTATACAATATGTGGACGGAAAGTCAGGATCCACTAAATCAAAAAGTTGTACCAACTTGGGATATTGCGGTTTATCTTAAACTTGTGGGGAATTTTTCTTTAGTCTTAATATAATTAGGCGTCCAAGTTTTCAGAAAGGAAATTGCCTTACGGAAAATTATAAGATCAAGGATGATTTATATTTAGAAGCTATGCCGAGTTTTTGTTAATTATCTAATAAAATTATGAATAAGAAATAATGTTGGTGGGAGAGACTTTGTATCCTAACATAAAAAACACGGTCTAGAATTTAAATTAGGCTGAAGTGATATTTTTTAATTTCACTGTAGAAAAAAAACTCGGTGAAGCAATAATTATTCTGAATCGATAGGCACAGTAGTCTGATAATCTACATACTTTTAAATTTTTGTAACATAATGTATATCATAAGCCCAGGAATGTATAGCTTACAAATATTATTGCACTTTCATAGGTACTTCTAACTCCCACTTCCTAAAGCCACGACATTTTATTAAAATCAAGAGAGATTATGAAAATCCGAAAGAGTGTTAAAACTTACCGTAACAGAGACTTCAAACTATCATCTCTTTTTAAATTTCAAAAGTTAACATTTTTAATTAAAAGACTTCCACGGTTTGAAGCAGCTTCAATTAAAACTATGTCTTATCAAGAAAATTTAAGAGTGTTAAGGTCTGTTTAAGTAACGATAAAATATGTTTATTAGATAAATAAAAATTGAATATATACGCATCAACAAAAGAATAATTTAGCAATTTAGTTAGTCACATTATAATTATAATTTAAAAACAAATTGTGTTTGAAGAAAATATACTTAATAGAATAATCATCCTATAATAAAACAAAGTTAAGTAGTTAGAACTAGCGACGGTGAGAACATAGAATCAAATAGAAAGATGTCGATTATTTCAATTGTGATTAGTACTTGGAAACGTGATTGGTACTTCTAGTCAAATCACAGACACGACACGATCCATCTTGCAATTTTGTTTTGAAGTAAAACTTCTTTAGGCGCATGAGGGTACACAGTGTGAATATAGATAAACAAATATATGGAGTGATACTGGTACATCATCTATTGGGGCTTTTACCTTAGTAATAACTAATTTACAAAGAAGTTTCACTTCTGACATGTGTACTTTGTACGCACGCACTTTTTTTTGTTTAAGATTTATCCTCATGATTATTATGAAATAATGCGAAGTATATAGTTATCTATTTAAGTTATTATAAATACTTTAAAACAGTAATTATGAAACTCAAACCTTTCACTGGAATTTACAGTGCCAATGCCTTCGATATATGTAAATAACTCACTAATAAAAATTTGAAGTTATTTACATATTAAAAAAAACACTTTTTGAACGGATTAAAGCTATGTATTATTATTAAAACTTATAGTTATTTACATAATTCTAAATTTTAATTTTTTTCCGACGTTTCGCGTGCTTTACAGCGTGCGTGGTCTCACGTATCACGGTGACTGAAGACAAAAGGTGTTTAATGTTAAAAAGTATCACGGTATTAGAGAAAGTTATATTATCTGTATTTATATCGACTAAAACATGACAGGTGTTTGCAGAAATGACTCACGGTGTCCTCTATTTTTGCGGATTGTTTGTCTTGGGGTTTTAGTTTGGATATTATTGGATCCCAGGTGTTTGATAATTTTAGGCTGTCTTCTCTATTGAAATTGGGGTGTTTTTTTTTATTTCAATGGCTTCGCGTACCAATCTTGGGAAGAATCTTTTTTCTTTCGCAAGTACTTTCGGTTGGTCAAAGCGTACGTATTGTGTGTCGTCTATGTCTTATGTCCGCAATGTGTTCTTTGAGTCTGCTGGAAAAATGGCGTTTAGTTTGCCCTATGTAAGACACGCCACAGTCGCAATCCAGTTTGTCTGCATCTTGCAACGGGGTGTTACTTTTGATTGGTCTTGGGAATTGCTGAATCTTCTTGTGTATTGTTTTGTATTAATAGATGCTCGTTTTAGGATCCAGCTTATTCTATCTGTAACTCCCTTTACATATGGCAGGTAGGCTGGCTGGCGGGGAACTGTTTGTGTCTTGTTTTTGTTTCTGTGATGCAGCCAGGGGATGCGCAGCTTGTTTCGGTATAGCACCTCTTTGACAAGCTGTAGTTCCTTCTTGAGGTGGGCAGCATCCCAAAGACGTTGGGCTCTTTGGAACAAACATTTACCAACAGAAAACAGTTGTGACGGGTGGTGGTGGGATTCATCATGGCTTCAATCCGGTAAAAAAATGTTTTCTTTCAATGTGTAAAAGCTATGTTAAAAAAAGACAATACCACTTCAAATTTTATTATTATTTTATGATTTCTTTACATCGTTGTGGTTGGAAAATTATTGCAAAAAAATTAGGTCTAACATCATATATTTTTTATTATAAAAGTAATGTTAAAAATTTATATTACTAACAATGCAATATTACTTCTCGTTTACTCAGTAGGCTGGTATATTTTTTAATAGGTAATATTTTAGGCTACGACTTATACTAAGCAACCAAAAATTAGTTTGTACTTCATCTTACACATTGTTGGCACTGTTAGATTAGCTTATTTGATAATATAAGTATTTTCAATAAGATCAAAATATTCTGAAACACAAATTTTAATAAAATAAAATAAAAGTGTTACATAATGTCAGATTCAGTACTTTCGTTAAAAATTAATTTTCATTTAAAGCGCTATTGTTTGATTTTACGATATAATTATTATAAAAATTGTTATAACTGAAACTTATTTATTTTGTTATTTTAAATACACATGCCGATAAGAGTTTTAGTAAAACATGCGTATAACATGCAACAACATGAGTATAATAAAGACGAGCAAGTAGTCGATGGAAATAAAAGCTTCAACCGAATAAAGAAAAAAATACCTCAACATAATTATGTAAAGAAGAAAATTTTGAATAGTCGATGAGTGATGTGTTACACTTACATATTAAAACATTTTTGAAATAATCACGTGTAAAGGTAAACTACTACTACGTACACTTCCACGTTAAAACTAAAAAGTTAGTATATGAAGAACGCATTGATGGATCTGAAGCGTCGCTTTATCTAAATCGTAATTAAGTTCATACATGTATGTTGGTGTGAGCTCAAAGGCGTTTCGAATTGGATGCGAAAGGATTTGCAAAAATTGCATTCGTTGCAAACGTGCTTACGAAAATACGTGTCGAAATTAAACTCTATGTAAGTAGTGGGAATTGGATTTATGCCTGTTACTGATATCCGACTTTAGACCTAATAAAGACAAGAACAACAGACAACATCTAATACATTTCCTCAGGAATAATACAAACACGAAAAAAGCAAAATGTAAGCTTCTTTATATGTTTATTTTCGTTGGTTTATTCCCCGGATATATTGTCGTCAGAAGAGAGATAAATCGAGTATTAATAACATAGTTAACATAAAAAGTATATAAAAATTCTATGACTTCTTAAATATTGTGACAGTGGTGAGAATTAAATTTTAGATCTTTATATTAAGTATAATGATTTTTAAAGGAGAAAAAACAGAATTGCACATTGTTAATAAATAAATATAGTTCTCACTACAGTAAAACAGTCAGTATTCTTTGTTCGCTAATTTTAAAGAAGGGAAAATGCATTGATCACAATAAATTAATATGTTAATTAAGCAGTGTTTCAGGGAGTTTCTCAAGGGCTATTTCTAGGCCATGCGTTTGAGTACCCGTTGTGAACGAATTTCTTTTATATATATATATATATATATATATATCGTAAAATATGTTTTACTCCAGTTTATTAATAAAATATATACGAAAATGTGCCCCATGCTTCTTCATTGTGAGGTAACGGGATTTCTCATATAATAATATTATTTGATAGATATATAGCAAATAAAGTACCAGGCGCCAAGAATCTGCTAGGAAGTGGTATGTATCGCTAACCAGGTAATTCAGCTAATGTCTTGAATACATCAGCCACCTCTTAGATTTACGGCCGCGTCAGCTGAAGGCTCTAGTCGTATATTAGGGTTGTGTGAGAACTAAGATTTATTAGATGTATGTTTTAGTACTTTCGCTAGTTTTTATGGCTTGTTATCATTTATACCAACATTTGTTTAATGGTTAGCTTATTTGATTCTAGGTAATGCCCCGTTTTGTCCATCCCATTTCAACTAAGAAGATTAATGTTTTCGTTGGGAAGTTGGCCAATATTGTACACTCACAAGCCAAAGAATGAACACGTATAGCTGTCGATCCTACGCCTGCTCTCCTGTCCGGATATTGAATATTCGCCCCATCGTAGTATGGAATGTAGAGAGTTTTTAAATAAAGTCAATCCTGAGAAATTATATACAAAATAATTTTAACCATCCAAGCCCCTTTATAGAAAACCTTTCTAACCCCATATTAATAATGTAAATTTCAATTTATGAGATTAATTTCAACGTCGGTTAAGTGGTCAAGAACCCTTAACTTGTAGCAAAAGTTTTGATCGTTAAATAGTTTTAATTGTATAATTAAAAAGATTGACATTATTCGAGCTTTTATTATTCATGAAAATGACGATATAAAAATGAGTATCTAATAATTTATTTCGAACGAATTCTGAATAGTAATTTAGTTTTAACCTAATTAAATAATTAAGTAATAAAGCCTTTGGTCTTCTTGGCCTCAGATTTGGCCAAGCTTAACCATATCTTCTTCTTGGTAATATTGTTATCCCTAGGGATATAGGTGATTAGCTTTCTGTGTCTGACACAAGCCGTTGATTGTTAGCTGAACATATTCTGGTTTCTTTATTGTTAGTGTTATATAATTAGAGAGAAAAGTTAAATGGCAAGCTGATAACATTGGGCCAACACTGCTCGTAGTTATATCATAGTTATTATAAAATATTAGGAGTAAGATAGGAGTTCTACCTGTCTTAGGATAATGTGTGCTTGTAATTTATATATTATATATTTAAAAGAAACATACTTCAATTGTTAACCAACCTTTTTAAAGTTAAATATGATATGATAAAAATAAACAAGATTGGAATCGCCTAATTGTGTGTTAATAATATAGTTAACATAACAAGTTAAATAAAATTCGTTGACTGGAGAATTTTATGAGTTTTTCGTAACTCTTCAATACAAATCACATCAACAATATCATTTGTACCTATAAAACGACTGCCAATTCGATCATATCAACAAAATGAGAGTATAAACGAGTTACAATGTTAAAATTCCAATATAGGGGTTGACGATTCTTAATAAACGAATGAAACCCTTGAATAGATATTGATAAATGATGTGTGTTAACTATAAAAAATTATATATATATATATTAATCATAACATTTTATAATTTTAACATACAAATTGTACACAATTCACCACTTTATAACTTCTGCGGCGCTAAAAAGTCATGTTATTTCTATAAATAGATGCCTTGTACATAAGTTTGGATAACTTAGAACAGCTAAGTTCATTTTGAAGACATGACCAACTTTATTAATTTATTTAATTATTTGAGATACGATACATCAATAACAGTTTGTGTTGTCTTACTATTTAAAAGCTTGACTCTTTATCCGTAACCAGGAATATACCATGGCGTTAACTCACGTGGGTTTTGCGTTTTATTATGAGAGATTTGAACGTAAGATTATCAATAAATGGGGATACATGAAGGCGTCATCTTACATTTCTTTGGGTTTAAGACACAATTATTTAAACTGGGACACAAAGCTTCCTATTTTATTTTTAATCTTTAAAAAGGGTTATCTCACTTGGAAAATATTTTTGTGTATGTTCTATGTATTATTGATGACGACAATTAATAAAATGTCGCGACCTATATGAAAACCTCTAAAAATATAAATAAGAATGATTTTAGATAATTCTTCTAATTATATCTTGAATACTAATTGTGATAATTAATTGAAATTTTATACTTATATTCTTAAGAGTGTTTTTAACTCATAAGAAAATATAATTATAATAAACGTGATATATACTACGTGAAGATATCTTGATTGAAACCAGTTTTAGTATCGTATTTGAAATTTTCCTTTAGATGTTAAAATATATATCAAGTACAATACAAAATGGATTACTATATTTGGTATTTCTAATAATACGTAATTAAAAATGTGTATCGATATATGTCATCCGAATTTAAATTGTGAAATTATTATACAACGTAATATAACTTACGTTACAATATTTCGTTATTAATAGAATAGAAATAAAAGTATAATATAGCAACCATAATTATAATCCATTTTATTGGAACTTGAACTACGGAGAGAGCTATCGGCAATCTACTTTGCACTAAATTGGTAGAACATAGGCATGCTTTCAGCGTTGATCAAGCAGTCGGTGCCTGTAAAGCATTTCATATCTCGGAGGCATGCCCTACTGTTTGAGTGGACCTTACGAACTGTCCTCCTTCATCAGTCTGAAGAATGTTAGCAAGATTTCGCTGCTTAACCGTTTCCTCTCTTCCGCAACAGCTATATATGCGACATGCTTGGATGGATTAGATTCGGGCGTGTATATCGGCAGATAGCTTGTACTAGACAAGTCGTACAATAATGATAAACATACTAAATAAACATTGCTCTTTTGATCACCTGTGAATTTTTCTTAACTACATTTGAAATAATTTTTTTACAATAGTAATTCTATATACTCGTACGAATAGCGAATATCGGCAATGTAGAGTGTTTTTCAAATTATACGTATTTGTTTATGTGTTGTCAATGTTGTCGTGATATTTTTAAACTCTAAATGATTAGATGTATATATGAATCAATGGCGCTACAACCTTTTTAGGTCTGGGCTTCAGATTTTTGCATCTGTTTCATGATCATTTTTTAATCGAATAGGCAAGTAGGTGATCAGCCTTCTGTTCGAGCTAATGTTAAATGAGCACATAAAAAGATAATGATTGGTACACATCCGGGGATCGAACCTCAGGGATGAGAGTTGCACGCTGAAACCACTAACTAGGCCAACACTGCTCTAGATGTATATATGAGTGAGTGAAAATTAAAAATCCAACAACCATACGGATCGCTAAGCCCTAAAGTTATGTTAGAGTATAAATAATCTAGTGAAGCAAAGAACATATAATCCACAGGTTTTTATCGTTAACAAGCCCTTCAAAAAATATTAACAGATATCCAAAAAAAATGAAGCTGTAATCTCTTTGTCCCCTTGTCTTTGTTTTGAAGTGTTCCTGGGGTGTTCGATAAAATTGTCTTGAGGTCAAGGGGTTGACAACCTATTTCCTTTTGTACAGAGAGGATTATCTATGCACCAGCATATGTATAGCTGATAACTTTTTGTGTTTTTTTGGTTGAAGGTGTTAATCTCAGGAACGGGATTAAAACAAAAAAAATTTTTACAACAAACAAATGCAACAGCTTAGTACGAAAACAAAACCTTTTAATGAATTTGCATGCATTATAACATGCTTGAATTAATAAGTATGCTATCGTGGTGTACAGCTTATTTTTATAATGTAAAATTGTTGGACACATCAAATAGATAAGAATCAGGACATAAGCATTTGTATTAGTTTTAACTCAAACTGTTTCTCCATTCGAATGCTCCAATTCATGGAAAAAGTTATTGTCTAGAGTAAATATGGAGGTATTAAGTTAACAGTAAATATAACACGTGCTAATTTGGGCGATTTCAATAAAATGGTAATCATTATGTAACCAATACAAGAATTTATTTACTAAGGCATTTCTTGACCAACTGAGTAACAATCACTTAAAACTTCGCTTGTAAATCAAGCGGCTAATTTATTAAATAGTGTAATAATTCTTTGCTATCAACCGCATTCTCTACAGACCAAAGTTAAGTAAGCCAGAGATTTATCGTAGTTTTTACAATTTTACGGTGACTGAGTTCGGTGGGAACCCCAGGGAGACATTACGGGAGATCTCGCAGATTTACTTCAAACTCAATACATTCCCCGGGGACCACCCCTCATTGTCGTAGTCAAGCTTCAAAGAAAATTTAATTTGAATTTTTATTTCCATATTGCGAGGTACAATATTGCAAATACTGTCTCTGTTTTTTGTGGAGTCGCCGTACTCTTAGCAACATTCGCGCGATCGTATAGTGAATGTAATGGAATAATAATAGTAAAGTTTTGTATGCGAATTCTCATAGTGTTTTGTAGCATTAAGGAACTAAATTTAATTAAAACTTTATGTTTACAATGAGCAGTGTTGGCCTAGTCGCTTCAGCGTTCGACTCTCATCCCTGAGGTCGTAGGATCGATCCCCAGCTGTGCCCCTAATGGGCTAATTTATATGTGCGCATTTAAAATTCGCTTGAACGGTGAAGGAAAATATCATGAGGAAATCGGCTTGCCATAGGCCCAAAAAGTCTACGGCATCACACAGAAGGTAACCTAGCCTACTTGCCTGAGAGATTGACATATAATCATGAAATAGATACAGAAATCTGAGGCCCAGACCCAAAAAGGACGCCACTGATTTATTTTTTCCGTTTACGTTATTAGTAATATACTAAAACTGTAAAATATTTTTTATCGAAAAAACTGCGAGGAAAAGTTCTTCTCTGTTTGGGTTTTTTTCGTAAAATGGTGGAACAAGCGCAAGTTCCACTGAAACAGAAGTATTGAAAGTTATATTACAAATATCTGAACGTTTTCTTGTATGGTATGCCCATTTCAATTCCGATTAGGATTTTAATATTAATATTTCGTACCTAATACCAAGTCACCGACACCTGCGTTACCGACACTAGAATAATACAAGATAAATTGTGGAAGATCGTTATAATTACTGGAATTTGTACTTTGAAAAGTGTCATAGGATTACATAGGATTTAGTTTTAAAGGGAATCCAATACTATGCTAAATCTATGTGGCTATTCTGTCATGTACATGCTACAGTATAACAAAGGTAATCAATTCTTGATATAGGTACAATCGTAAGTTAAGTACGCTTCCGGGCCTGTATTGTTAATCCGGATTGAACATTAATACAATAAACTTGAATATAATGTGAAATATTACAATTATTAAAAGGTGAAATTCCTTAAAACAAAAAATTATCATTCATAATATTACATACACTTATTAAAATTCTCAAGTCAACCTGTCCTATGCTGATACAGTTTATATGTTAAAAGGAAGAGACTGGCTGCCAACAACACAGGGAATCCTAGTATAGGGCCCAGTGCACTTTACTTTACCGAAATATCTTGTATATTGTGTATAATAAAGTTTTTTTATCTTTCATAATCTCTTTTTTGTCAGAGGATCGAAATATGTAGGGTAGGGTAGGGTGGACTCAATTTCCCCACTTAGACGCGTAATTGGTCCGTTGTGCGTAAAGTCCTGGCTAATTTAGCCAGATTAACTCCTTCCAAAAGCACAGAACTCTCCCAGGCACTTCACAGGCTTCGCAGAGCGACCTCACTGTTCCGAGGATTTTTGTACGTTGATTAGCCACAGCCTCGCAATCCAGGACTACGTGGATGACTGATTCCTCTGCGATGAAACAGCCTCTGCACAAGAGGCTGTCTGTCGCGCCTTGGACAAAAATATGTTTATTAAGAAGACAATGGCCCGTAATTGTCCCTATCATTGTTTTGAGATTGGTTCTATTTAGGTTTAGAAGTCGCTTAGTAGGGTGCGGGTTCACAGCTGGCAGAGGCATTTTGGACTGTTTGCAATCCACACTTCGCGACCATCGTTGATGCTGGTGATCTGGCGATCTAAATATGTATTAAATTGTTAGACAAATTCATACTTATCTGTTAAAAAGTAGGTACTCAGTCAGTTTATTTCATCAAAACCTTAAAATATCTAAGTCGCTGCAGTATGAACTTTTATGGCTTGATTACAAATACCTTAGGAGCCTTAGCGGTCCATTAGGTACCGGGTGCAAGACCAGGTAAAAATCTAAGTTTATTTTAAAAATTTGTTTTCTGCCTTGGGTATTTGTCGGCTGCGTGGGCTTTACGCTGCCGGGCGAATACTTCAACCGTAGGTACATATCAGGACCAGTAGTTGTAAGTGATCTAGTAATAGAAGCGGCTGCCCTACCCATAATCTATTGTCATAAGGCAGATAAAAGAAGTAGGAAATAAGCAGCTGGAGACGGAAAGCACAAATAACCATCCTTCAAAAATTCAGTTCGTTCAATCCTCACAGGCCATGGGTGATTCGAGGGAGAACTTCTCATGGTCGCAAGGAGGCAGGCGTCCCCCATTTTTCACGCAGATGAGAAAGCACAACACACTTTAGAGATTTGTCCGGCGTGGTGCTCTGAACTTTGCTTTGTATACACGAATTTCGGATTGGAGCCTGTTGGGTTTAAGTAGGGGTCCATTGCACCTTCCATACCACACTCCTTCACTTCAAGATGTCAAGGGTCTGTCATTTGATTTCCTTACAATCAAAAGAAAAAGATTGGAAATATTGAAATAATAATAAGTTGGAATTATGTACTAGAATTTCTCACATATGCAAAATCTTTGAAAAACGTAACACGCGTTATACTCACTATGTCTGCATTTTTATACACTTCGAGCGTAGAATACGAAAAATTAATATAGCGATAAAGTAAAATTAAAAAAGTCTTTACTCTGTTATAACTTTATAATGAAGAAGGGTCGAACCGAAAATACTAAACCTCACACGCAAAGCAGAACTACGAGACTGGAATAATGTCGGTACAAAAAAGTTTTACGCTTTGAACCTAGTAAGGGTAAATGTTTTGCATTTGGGTACGCGAGACCTGCATACCAAAATCAAAGGATTAATGTTTGCGGGGTTAAAAGAAATTCCTGTAGTACTCATACATTACACATGTAATCTTTATAAACTATTCGGAAATTGTTTTCGAAATTTAAAATTTACAAGTATTAAGACGTACGTATATTTAAGTTCATTGTTAGTTGATTTACTCAAAATTAAATTAAATTAAGTAATTACTACTAAAAAAATTTTTTATGTGGTATATTAAGAGAGCAAGACCGGTAAGAAAGTGAATATGGTGTATCAAATTATTTTCTTGTCAGAAGACAACTATTAAATTTAAATTCATTAATTATTTTATTTAATAACATTCATATGGATTCATTTAAATACATTAAATGAATCTATACAAAAGATTTAATGTATTTAAATGAATCTATACAAATAGAATTTCATAATAATTTAATAGCCGTCTGATAATTTTGTAAGCAGTACCAAAAAACGTATTTATCCAATAAATTTAAATTTGTTTTTTTAATCATTCGTCTAAGGTGTCGTCGAACTCACATTGTAAGAAGACTTGTACACTTGACATTGTATTACTTATATAATTTGTATATATTTTCTATGTATCTTCATAATATTATTAGCAGTAAAATAGGTATATTGTAACTTTAAAGTATACTTCAAACGTGGTAGTTATATTTAAG
Source organism: Pieris brassicae (assembly GCF_905147105.1). Lineage (NCBI taxonomy): Eukaryota > Metazoa > Arthropoda > Insecta > Lepidoptera > Pieridae > Pieris > Pieris brassicae. The sequence continues at coordinate 7,612,838 of NC_059669.1, forward strand.
AATTTCATAATGAAAATATAAAGCATTTTATACAGAAGCTTACAAAATAATTAAAAGAAGCGTAATAATGCTTTTTCATTTGCATAACGAATTTGTTAAGGTCCAAGGGAAAATATTGTAACAAATCTTTTGTAAAGCAAAGTTGTTCTTAATTTCTTTTTCCTTTTTTAACACGGCGTTTAAAGCGAATTAATTATTTTTTGGGAGAACACAAATTAACGTTATAGAAGAAACCGGTGTTTTGACAATTTCATTCTACTTGTAAGTTACAAATTCAATTTTGAACTCAAAATTTTTATTCATAATTTTAAGTTTATCTTGTGACTTTTACTTGTGACTTCGTAACAAAATAAATGTGACAAAATATTTGTATGAATATTAATGGGTCTAATGTCCCTTTAAACAAAGTCGCTAGTTACTTTGTGGAATTTAGAATATTCAGTACACAGTTTAAATTATCATAACTTCCTCCTTTGACTATAGACTTCTATCTTTACTTCACTTGCAGCTTTAAAGATTAAAATTAAAATTTTCCGTCAGTAAAATTCATCTTTTTGCTTACTCAGTTTATTAGTATAGCACAATATGAGAGTTTTTTAAATTCTGTAAAAGATAATTAAAACGGTACATACAATATGGTTTTGATATACTATGTAAACATATTACGAGTGTGGCACTTTACATATATTTACAATCACTACAATACTTAATTATTTATGTACTATTTCAGCTTAGTTTCTAAATCCCATATTATGCCTACACGGGTACTATTCTAATACTTAATATAAACATTTACGAGGTATGTCATACAGGCTTTGGCCACCGCCCAGAAGGAACTTCACAAAGAATTCACCCCGAGGCCCAAGTTCAAGCTTAAAGTTCGCCAATGATACCGCCGAGACCACGATAATTCACATGCTACTGTCAAAGTTGAAACTTTGTAAATTTTTCCTCAATGTAAAAAGCGCTATTATTCTCAGTAGCTTTTCGATGTTCAACTCTTCGTGGCATGTGAAATATGTTTGCAATCGACGAAAACCCGAGCAGTTTTACGGAATTTTTCTAGGGAAATGTGGCGGGATTTTTGCCGTAATCTTTAATGGATTTATCAGGCCCCTATACGGTATTAAACATTTAGAAATGAGTGTCATTAAAGATATTAAAGAACTCAATTACTTAACCATAGCTTTGTCATTTACGGTGTTAGATTTAAATCCTTGGTTTATTCAAACTTATCACTCAATGATATCTCGTCAGCGTAAACATTATTAGTTATTTTGAAAGTCTACATACCACTATTTACAACATATTGGAATTGACTTTTTGGTTCATGAGATTATCGGTAACAATATTTCCTTAGCTAAAAGCTAAAGAACTGACTCCTCCCAAGAAATAATAATTAATTAAATTTATACCGTCAATGTATAGCTGAAGGGTAAAATTCTCAATATTGATGCCATGTGTTCAAAATTGCTATGTTAATATGATATTTTTCTAAGTGAATCCAATAAGATCCAACCGTTGTCTATTGCACTTTTGCCTAGATAGCAAATAAATATAGTATGCTAGTGGTAGTAGTAAGGTAGTCTCATCTGTTGGTTTGTTTTCTTGCTGTTGTGTTACAATTGCAGGTAGGTCTTGGTACACGCCGCGGGCATGTTTGTGGGCAACTTGGTTGAACACAGTACTAGACGATATTGACTTTGGCTTGTATGTATGCAATATGTTAGATGGGTTTTGGTTGGTTGTTCTCGAATCCTGTTGCCTTTGTTGTCATTGAATTTATTCACTAGATATTTTGTTTGATACGCCGTGTCCCATTTAATTTACTATGGAAGACACTTTCGCCCGATTACAGATGTTTTTTATTATTATTCTAGAAATATATAACCTTTATTACTAAGGCACGTTTGTACATTTTTGTTTGAGTTTATTGATTACCAACATAAAAAAAACTCTTTATTCTCAACAATAAGCAAATTGTATGAAACACATTATTTAAGTTATTAATATTGTATGTTAAGAAGAAATCAAACATATATTTAGATTATAAAGGTTTGTAATTTACCGCAAAAAAAGGATTTCCAGTAGATGAAAATCAGAAAATTTTCAAATTTTTAATTCTGTATCGCGCAATTGCTGTAATTATTTAAAGTTCACGTTCTTTTGGTAATCTGTATAATTGAAATCATCGTTTAGCTTAAAACCGAAAAATAAAACCTACTTCCATATTAAGTCAGAGAGCAATTGGGGGAGCGTTCTGAATGAATTTGTTCAGATTAGGGCAAAAATCTGTGAGATTCCATCTCGTCCTTCAAAGACCACGACGGCTAAAATCCAGGTCCAAGTCCCGCAGGGTGCCCCTGCGCTAGTCGTCAACCAGCCCGAGCTGCCAAAACACTCCAGGGTAATAGTGTGTCTGGGATTGAAATAGACATGTTGACCAATAATATCCGTTTGAGTATGTTTTGTTTAACATTCTTACTCTGTTCTTTCTATTTGTTCTCCATTAACGTTGATCAACATTAATCAATATAAAAGCACAAAAGTGGTTGAAACAATACTATAATAATAATATATAATAAATGGAAGTAAGACTATTAAAAGCCTGTCCAATGTTGATATAGGTTAATAGTCCCAAAATTATTCAACAAGAAAAACAAAAACTAAACGAGACAAAGCAGTACAAAGTTATAAACACATATGTAAGCATTAGCCAAGTTTTAATTGAGTTTTTGCCACACCCCTGCGTGACTAGTCGTTGCCTCATCAAAGTTCAAAATGTACAGCGGCGCCGATATTAAGTTCTGGACTGAAATATAGATTCAAGTGTATTACAACCGAACCTACTTTGGTTAATTTCGTAGAAATTCATCAATCAGTTCTGCGATCATATTAATAACAAATATTGTAACACTATTTTATGTAAAGTACTAATTAAGAAGCTGTCACTGAACTATTTATTATAAGGAAATCGTTTAAGACATTCACAGCTTCAATAAAATGCGCTTAATCGGGAAACATAGATTTCGCTACAGAGACTGACGTAATATAGCGTATTAAACGAACTTTTAAAACTGACCTCATTTGAGAATGACAACGAGGTCACCAAAAATGTTTAACGTTACGTAAGTATATGAATCGGGGTAGATTAAGGTGCAATAAATCTCTTTTAGTGGCTATGTGTCTGTATTGTAGCTATAAACACGAGTGGCGGTCAGCAAACAATGGTGTTCGTGCAAGAAGTGCCATTTGTTCGCTAGCAAAAACTGTTAACACTTGCCGTGTGGCGTGCTAAGCTGTATCGAACGAATTGTAGCGATTATGTTTTCCCTACTCTGTTGTCCATTGAGTTATCCTTAATGATAAATTAATAGTTATCTTATCTAAAGCAAATAATTATTATATTTAACGAAATTAATCAAAATTGATTAAATGGTTGTTATTTTTTTAATTAACTCTAAGTAAGTACTAAATATTGTCTTTTACACATTTATAGAAAACACTTTTTTACCGGATTGTCACAGTCACCGTGACCACGCACGCTGTAAAGCACGCAAAACTTCGGAAGAAATTAAAAAATATGTAAAATAATTATAAGTTTATAATACATATACATAGCTACAATCCGGTAAAAAAGTGTTTTCTTTAAAAGTACGAGGTAATTAAATAATTTTGACATTATGCGACTTTGCCTATATCTTGAACGCCATACCCTGGTTTCAATATTCTGTGAAATACCCTCAAAGGAATAATTTCTCTGTCGATTTTCCTGATCAGTTTTCTTTACATTATCTTATTTATTCATATGTTTTGTTTTCTTTTATTTATTTGTTAGTGACATATAAGTATAGGACATATTTTACATTTTTAAACGGCGGAAATACGATTTTATCTTCGTGACTTGTTCTTGATTTTCTGGGACATAAAATATTTATATTTCTATGTAACATATAAAAAATCAATGGCGCTACAACCTTTTTAGGTCTGGGCTTCATATTTCTGTATCTGTTTCATAATCGTTTATGAATTAAATAGGCAAGTAGGTGATCAGCCTTCTGTGCCTGACACACACCGTCGACTTTTTGGGTCTAAGGCAAGCCGTTTTCCTCACGATGTTCCTCCTTCTCCGTTCGAGCTAATGTTAAATGCGCACATAGAAAGAAAATCCATTGGTGCACAGCCGGGGATTCAATCTACGACTTGAGGGATGAGAGTCGCACGCTGAAGCCTCTAGGCCAACTCTGCTCTATCTAACATATACTTTTTCTATTTACTATTTCTATATAAATTACTTTAGTGCTTATATAAAGCCCTATTCTATTACATAAAGCGAAAAATAATTTATACTTTGGAGTAACTCTTTAATAAAAGTTAATTTTAATAACTTGATAAGTTATAAAAATCAATTTTTAAATTAAATGTACTATCATCATCGAAAACACGCTTGACACTGTGCCGTAATTAGATTTTGAATTTCGAGACTTGCGATCGCAAATTCTCTAAGAAATATGAAGAAAAAGCCGAGGTGAAGTTAGAAAAAGAGTGCGGATAATTGAAAAACCTGATCTCTCATTAAAATCTCTCGCCTTTGCCCATTTTAAGGGTCCCGGAGCAATAAAGGTAAAACGGTAGTGTCTTTGTCATACTCTTTTGTGCTTTACAAAGAACTATTCATTTGTTTTCTTACATCATGCTTATATTCAATTTAATAAGTGATAACAATGAGGATGTTTAATTGAATATGCTCAGTACACAGATTTTTGGTTCGAGATTATTTCTTTAAATGTTTGTATTTCTCTACACTGGTAAGTTTGAAACATTGATTGGCAATGATCAATCTAGTATATTATTAATAATAAAACATATTTAACGCTTTATTCTATTGTTGATATTCAGGTATAACGTTTTTACATAACATATACATTTATTTTTAATTTCCCGAATTTAAACACTGTGATTAAATTTATAAAGAAGTACATACGTACAAAGTTCACATGTCAGAAGTGAAATTACTTTGGCAAGCTAATTTTTAATTCTTGTTCATATTTATATATATCTAAAAGTATACATGTCCGAGATTTAGAGGGAGGCAACAAGGAGGATATCTTAGGAATTAAATTTATTTGTCATTTAATTATTAAACATGTCGAAAAAAAAAGAAACATAAATTTAATTTTTTTAATGTTTTTCCGCGGTATTTACATTATATTTATATTGTATTGTTGTGACTAAAGCATTATGATAAGTAAAATATGCAATAAAAGTTCGTGTTTCAACATTATCTATTTATCTTGTAAAACTAGCATTTATTGTCGTTCTACTCTCGCTCCATGGTTATTTGCTTCATGCTACGTTCGCCCTTTCTCATTCTCTCTCAATCGCTCTCTTCCTTTTCTTCGACAAAAACTAATATTATTATTATTACGTTTTATCCGTAAACAAATTAGTTAATACTTTATGACAATATTTACGTCCTTTTATATATATTAAAAACCTATTAACCAGTAGCGGATACTTACAAAGTATATCTCGATGTTTAGATAACCTTACACCTATAACCTTATGATAAGATCATATCGTCCGCCATGGTGTTAAAATCAAATAATTGCTTGTATAATTAGGAACAGAACCCTGCAAGAGAATTCAGAGCAAGCTTGACTGTAACCGTATCGGAGTCACGTCGTAGCCCGGACTTTTACTGCAGGACCGAACGTAGATAATGCCAGATTTGTATTTTAAAATATACAATTCGTATATTAAACACCATTTCAGTACAATGGGACTACAACGCCCGTAATAAAACCGGCTTGTTCAATGTCCTACATTTTTTTGCTGGAAAATTTTGATATTTCGGCGTGAATGAGCTTTTGTACTTTTAAACATTTTTAACATAGATACGGGATGTTTTCATTTCTCTTTGTATGCTTTTTGGATTTGTGACATGTGTTGAATAATGGTCTTTATGAAGTGGTATTGCAAATGCAAGGAAGGGACTTTATACTTATAAAATTACCCTAAAAGTAAGCTGTATTGTATGCAAGAAGAACACAAGGAAAAACTACTTTGCTTACTTTTATATTTAAAATCATAATTGTATTTGGTTACGATTAAAAAAGTTACACGAAAATATGAAGAAAAAGCCGAGGTGGAGTTAGAAAAAGAGTGCGGACTATTGAAAAACCTATCACATATCAACCACACTGTTAATGCAACATATTATGATATAATTTACATCAGATGTAAATTAGTTACCGCTGGAAGCATAAAAATGAAGGTGGCTCCCTAAACTGTATCGATTTAATTTGAACAGTAGCATTAAAAGTGTTTTCCCTGCACGCGACAACGCCACGGTATGTGGAGCAAACTTTAATGATTCCTTGGCGTGCGTTTAAAAAGTTCAAAGATTTCTCGCCGATAAATAACTTCGAATAAAACGACTTTCTTGCATTCTGCAACTTGAAAATAATCCAAATGATTATTTTATATTGTTTTATTATAGAAAATAAAATATTATAAACCTTTTTTTAAACTTTAATTGGTCATTTTCATTTTCTTCAGGACGTATTTATGTGTATACATTGTTGTGCCACTTTACGATTTGAACTTATGGTTGTGAAGGTAAGAACATTCTTTCTTCAAATTTATTATTAACTAAATTTATAGCTACAATCAGGCAATCCTAGAAAAAAAACTAATTCTTGTTTTCCTAAATCACTCAAGTCGTATTCATAATATACTGAACATATTTTAATGTCTATAGAATATAGATATATAAAGAAACATAAAGAAAAATATATAGTAAAATATGAATATTATTTTAAATTTAAAAACCTCTGTTTCCAGCCAGTTACATAACATTAATAATTTTAAATATGAAAGGAGACTGCAAAGGAGTTTTTATTTAAAATACTGCATTTCATATGTCGCGCTTGTCTAGCTTCTAAAGGAACGTCCGCCTGACTTATAAGACCATATTTCTTTAAGACTAACATTTAAAATGTATGCTCTTTTATATTAAGGTCGCATGCATGTCACTTATATAATACATATTACCTTGCTTAAAATTTTGATGAGTTCGGTAGAAACAAGGATACATTTATTTTCATACGTCATGAATGTATTCGTTAAAAATAGTTTAGAAGTTTCTAATCCAGATTCACTACATAATTTAAAAAAGTAATTAATCCATCCTCTGTTATTTTTAGTAAAAAGAAAATGGAACAGATATATTTCTATATTAATTCACTTTCCCTAAGGATCACAGTCATCCTTCGATCTTATTACACACATGTGTACTTCACATTACACACTAAGAAATGAAATAATTACGGATGCATCTCATTTCAGTTTTAAAATTTTTAAATAAGTAATATCTATAAGTCCAATAACTTAAATTACGAAGATTGGACAATATTCAAATCGTGCACACAAAAATTAATATGACATTCATCATATGCCGAAAATTACTTTCCATTCAATTATTAATGTCTCAATATTCTTGTTATATAACCGGTGCTCTGATTGGAATCGTGATTCAAAGAAAAAAGCCAACTCGCAACGGTTTTTAAATTTTATGAAGCCGGAAACCATAGTAACTGGGGCAATAACTGTTATTAAGAATGCTATTTTTAAATTTAATGATCTCTAGTTAAAAATAATTCTTAAGCAATTTTTTTACGTCACAAGCAGTGTACCGCCCACTTGTTTTTTTTATATATTAAAGGCAAGTTAAATTTTGAAATTATATAGTAAAGTGCAAGCAGATTTTTTGTTACGAAAATATTTATATAATCTAATGAGTCTCGGTGTTCTTGGTAATATGATGGGAAATAAATATTACTCTATTTTAGATAGAATATGTTAAAGCGATACAACGTCTAATGCAGTAGGTGTTATGTTAGCTATAAAACCTTTTTTGTTAATATTTTATAGAAAAGTACAAACATTCTACGACTATATGTTAGATATTTTTTATAAACTGTCAAAATTATATGTTTTCCTGAGAAACGCTTCGCTGTTGACGTAATTCGTCGTTTTGAATGTATTATAATTGTTGTTTCCCAAAATATTCATAATTTTAATTACCTTAGTTATAAAACGGGCAAGAATAATAACTATTTTCTAAATATTTTTTTATTATATTATATAATACAATTTACATTTATTCAAAAATAGCTAATGTTCATTTTGGGTCAGAGATTTAGTTACGAATCCACTACGGCTCTATTGGAATTAAAAACTCATTATAATTTGTGGACAACTGCGAACTCTAATACGGGAATGGCTTATGACAAATCCATATTGTGATTTAACTTCGAAAATGTAATATTTAGGTCATTATTCACATTTATATATGGGATTAACAAATGTAGTAATATTATTTGAACATTAATATTATTGCATAGGTCATTTTGTAGACTATATTTTTAAACTATTCAAAACCTACACGTACACTTTCTAATTATATAAAATTCATCTCTGTTGTTTCAGGTGTATTAACACGCATTGGTGTAATCACTTTTTTTAGAATTACTAACCCCGAATATTAATTTCAGTTATAGTTTCATTTGGGATATTCAGAAGGTCCATTTGATGATATACATAGTAATTAAAATTAAATAAACAGACCCAATTTTTATAAGCTTATGGAATCGTCAAAGTTTGTCTGAAATCCCACAGAGAAGAAAGCTCAACATTTTTAATAATTATCTCAATCTTTGTTATAATTGGAAGATAAGTTAAAAGTTAATTCGGTTTCCACTTAATGGCCAAGTTAATGGGCAAAGTTAAAAGTTTACTTTTAAAAATTTTACTGAACCAAAATGTTCTGTTTATTCTCCATTTATTAAAATTATCTCCACCGTTGGGGGAACGCTTATATTAGGGAAATTATTTGCTTTGAAAGCATTTTGTTAATCGCTAGTAGATGGCCCCGATTTCATCTGCGTTGTTTTGAATTATTATATTCCAAACCTATTTTTGATTGACGATCCTCAGGTCCTCGTTTCGTAAATACAGAGTTTCTATTTTCTTTCGAAAATTAGATTTAAAAAAATTCTAAAATATTTCTAGTACCTATTCTTACGTACATTGTTAAGAAATCAAAGTTTCTGCTGTACCAAAAATATCATCCTCCACGATCCATAAAATACAACTTTTGTTTATTCAATAAATTATGTATGGACAAAGATTAGAGAACGTATTTGGTATATCCTTATCTGATAACAAAAGTATCAGCTTATGTATATTCTGTTTATACATATTCTATTTTAAATCTGCACAAATATTAACTCTTCCGTTGACATATGCAAATGTTACCTAACTCTGAAACTGCTGACATACAAAGCGTTAAACCACATCTGGCATCAAAGAAGAAAATTCACCGTGAAATGTGACCACAGCTCAGGTGAGTCGATCCGTGTGTCAATTAGCTAACAGGCAGTTGGTTGGACAGCAAGTGTCAAGTGGTAATTAACTGAGAGACGCCGACTGTGATTCGTGAAAACGTTCATTGAATCTTTTGTTCGCTGTAACATAATCTGTGGACAAAGGCGTCTTGATTTTGTGGAATTGTAATTTTACATGTTTTTATTTTTATTTTGAATAATGTTTAAATGGGGCTTTATATCTTTTAAAAGTCGCTGAAATATTGTTAAATAGTGGATATTCGAACCGTTTGGATTAGTTTACGTTCATGGAATTCCATCGAAAAGAAATTGAAACTTATCAGTTGCGTACAGCTTACATAAAGCATAATATTTTGGTTATTGCTGGTTTATTAAAGAAATAAAGTCTTTTAATCGCTCGATCAAGATAGATGATGGAGTAATGTACGTGCATGTAAACGCGTTGAGGGATAAGTTATGGTAAATAGATAAACTCAGACTTCATTCGTTTTGAAGGAATTTTCGCTTGTTGGATAGATTAGTTATTTGAAAGGCATTTTTAAAAGCAACTATTACATTTTACTTCATTAAGATACTTTACATAAAATTAGTCTACTTGTGATTTTTATTAATGTTATATTCATATGGAGCATCTTCGGTGACAATAATAATATTTTTATTACGATCCACAAATACACATAGGTCATTTGAAAAATATTGGTACAACAAATAATTGGAAAAAATACATAATAATTACAAAAGTGAAAAAAATGAGGCAATAGCTATCTATGTGCCGACAGTCCTATCTGCCAGACTCCTAACAATCCTTAAAAGATAAACAATCGTTTTACCGTTTATAATTAATAATTATGGAATTAATAAATTCGTTTAATTTAACAAAATGTAGGGTATTTAAACTGCACGAACATAATATAACAATGATGATTATAATCATTATACCCTATCGAAATTATATCCGACATTTTCTACTTAGATTTATGCCTACCTTTGAAGGTCGAATTGAAAAACTATTTTTTCAAGCAAATAAATTTGTTCAACGTCGTCGCGCCACTTATATTGATTTTGTAGCCTTGGTTTTGGCCACTGAGCTTGAAATAAAACGAGGGCGGTGAAAATATTAACCTTATTCATTTGATGACTGAAAATAAAAGTAAAAAAATTATATTGACTTCAAATAACAATATTATACATGGACTCCAGGAATGTGTGGATACAAAAATCTCCAAAATTACTTAAACGAATTTGATGAAACTTATATTTTTACCTAAATTGGATTATAAAAGTTCAAGATCATCTCGATATGACTTTTAGTATTAAGAGAGACATTTTCTGCCGTAGTTAAAATATCTTTAGGGTTTGGAGAATTATAATTTTAGTACAAATACCTGAGGTTGTTCCAATCACAGCTGTGCAATGGAATTTTCATTCTACGTGCGGTATTACCACTTGCATCTACGGTGATGGAACTGCCATTTCTCTAACCCAAATATCGTCTACATGTGTCAGAAGCAAAAGGTCGATTACCTACCTAACTATAAAATAAGAATACTCAAGAAAACGGATGCGATCTGTTGTAGTTATTAGGTAAATTTTCAAATGAATTAAAAATATATTTAAATAAAATTTATATGAACCTTCCTTGTACTTGTGAAATCATATGGCTATTAGCTTCACAAAAACTTACACACCGTTTCTATAGTTTTTATCTGTGGTAAAGGTAACAAACCATAGATTAACAAATTCCGATAGAAAACTCTATTGACATCTAAAAACATTTGAAATCCGTAATAGATTTGAAAAAGCGGAAGTGAAGTCAGCTATAAATCTACCTCGGAATGAACAGGGTTTTAAAAATATCAGAATGTACGACAGCCGAGAATAAAAACTAACCATCGGAACAGAGTGACGAGCCCCACCATTCTCCTGTTTCCATTTAATTAAACTCAGGGACATTGGAAACGCGGTCTTAAAAAAGCACTACAAATTAGATTATGTTGTTATGTTTTACAGAGATGAATCTATATTAATTAGACTATCTTGTTTTATCGTGATGAGAGCCATGTTTTATCCATTGGACTACTTACTAGATCATAGTAATGAAGTCACTGGAGTGCTGTGGCAAACTAAACTCTATAATGCTGAATATTTTCTATCCGCGTTGTAAGGCTGTTAACGCAGGACTTCTCCACGTCTCAAGATAGCCAATATCTGTAAAATGTAAATTTGTAAAGAGGCAAAATTCTATATTAGTTTTTGTATGGCTTGTTTACATTTTATTGTTGTCACTGAATAACTCATACATAATACTATAAAATACGAGAAAAATTAAAAAAAAACTACAGTATTATTATTGAAATGTTTTTTTTTGAAATTGATATATTTTAACGTAATACTTGTAAAAACAAAATTAATTTAGAGTTCATAATTGGATTAACAGGAATTGTATATCATATTTTATGAAAGGACCATTCTAGAAGGTAAAATTTTGTTGAAACTTTGCAAGCCTTTAACCTCGAAGTCGAAATTTTTCAACATCAAAAACGACAATGAACGGAAATGTTAATTTCCTGGTTACCTAGGTGGAATCTGAACTCCACGCCAAGGCGAGGGTTAAGATTAACGGAGAGGTACAATTTTATTAGCATTTTTCTCTCTTTCCGGCGAGCCGAGCTCATTTCCGCCCGCCTAATTTACGATGGCAGCTGCTGAATTAGCGATTTACAGAAATCAGCGTGTGCGTTGAAATATCTCTGTAACCTACATAAAAAGGTTAAGTAAATCCACGTATTTCTCTTCATTTCCTTTTTGAGTGTGCCTACCTACTACAAGTTTAGTATATGTTTTGGTATCAATATCCGAAAATAAAGGTTGTGGCATAAAATAATACGAGCGAACTATAGAAAAATGCCACGAACAATGACTACATAAATAAAAACCATAATAATTGTTTTTAAATTTGTTGTTTGAACACCAGTAAATAGTAATACAAATCTGGATTTTTGGCTTTGGTAAAGCTTAGAGTAATAGAGTCCAGAGCAAATTTTCATAAATTGATAATTTCATGATACGAAAAATTTAATAACAAAATGGCATTAAAATTGATAACTTGATTGACCTCAGGTTTTTACTGTTTCGATATAAACACAAGTTAGCATCACAGGCATTTTCGGCAAATCGTTCTAACTGATTTTAAATACAAAACAGGTAATAAAAAGTAGACATTTATGTAAAAGAGCGGTCTCATTACTGAGCAGTTCCAGGCAACCCAGACCTAAGTAACAGACACATTAAAATACTATTTTCATGTATCTCATTATAAAATTCCTTCCTTTTCTAAATTTTCCTTTAGTTAATTTTTTTTAAAGTAAATATTTAACAATTCTGTGGACGCGCATACAAAGCTATGCGTTGTAACACGTGTAGCATCTGCTACATAATCGCTTGCTACTATTTCAAAGTGTTGAGTATTTTTTTTATTTCTTGCTGAATGATTTGCGTATAAAAATATAATATTCCCAAACTTCTCTTATTTTAGCACGGACGATAAAACATAGTGTACTATAATATAAATTTTATTCTACCTCAGTATATTTTAATTCTCTAAACATGAATTATTTCTTCGAATATCTTGATATACGGAATAACGTTGGTTTGCTGCAATTTTTGTAATGCATTTATTGGCTAGCGATGTTATCTTAAGACTGATTGAAGCTACGGAAATCATAAGAGTTTAACTTCAAACTCCAGACGCAGAATAGCGATAAAAATCTAAGTAATAGGTCGTCACCATAGTTACTGAGTGAATGAGAAATATTAAAACAAAATTTTAGAGTCACAAAGAGAAGATAACCTTTGAACCTTTCCTATTTATATAATACCACTAATCATTCAGATCCCACAGGCAAACTGTAACAATCGTTCTTGATCTGACTTTGATTAAAGTGAGCACTGTATAAATAAATGAGTTTAAAAAATCTTGTCCCTTTTATAGCGATACCTATAAATTACCTTAATTTTCTTTGAAATGTAATAAAGTTAAAAAAAAACACAAGATTTTACTAAATGTGATCTTTATTTTGGGTTAGTAGTTCAAAAGTATTCTCAGTTTCTAAGACAAAGATAATTAGATTTGCATAGTGAGACATAAACTTTCAAAAAGCTTCTGTGTTTCAGTAGGTTATATGGCGGTAAATTGCGTTGTATCTCACAATATGGCATTTGCATAGAGAATGTGATACCGGCTTGTGTTTATACGGCTTTGTGAGAAAGTTTATTTTCTTTAGATTATTAGTCGATTTATATAACATGTACAACACAAGCAAGAGTTATCAATTGTTATAGCCTTACTCATTTAACGATGAATTCCGCTAATTTCAGAGAGCTAGTATGTTAGGATGGAATCACAAGCACATTTATGCAAAAACTTTTCAAAGTTACGTTAAGTTGTCTGGTTTTATTTAATCAGCTTAGTCGATTTATTCCGATTGAATTCACACCTTGACAATTGACAATCACAGATTAAAAGAAAATTCAAAGTGCAAATTAAGAACTGTGTTAAATTGCAAATTACAATAAACTATAGGTCACTAGTTATATTCTGCTGCAAAATATCGGAATCCATTACATGCGTCATTAAAAATACTTGATTTTCAGTTGCACGAAAGCCATTATGTAGGAAAATTAAATTCGCTCGGATTTAATCGATATGACACAATACGCAAATTAATTAAAATCTGCTTACACTACGTCACATTTCACAGTTAATTTAATTTAGGACCATGAAGTCAGTTATGAATTATTTTAATAGTCGCTGCAGGCAATTACGTCAGGTAATATTACACTTTATAGAATAACACAAAGTTTGCATTTGCTATACAAGTTTAATACGTGGTTATTGCTACCAAAACCGAATGTAAAATTAAAAAAAAAGTAGGAAACGAAAGGCAAGCCATACATAGCTTAAGTCCTGGTCTTTGGCCTGGACTTTTCTCCAGTTTATGTAGTTACTATGCCGCCGTCAGGTATTTTTCCATGAAATATACCTGAAGCGTGCGATTACAACATATTACATAATTATTAACAGTTCGTTAAAGCTCAGAACAAAATTCGACCAAAAGCTAGCGACTTATTGATTTCGTGGCTATACAATATTTAAATACGAAAATTATATTTGAACTTATAAAAAAACTATTTGATCAGTGCGGACTGTTAAATTAAATAAAACTTTACCCGCAATTTGTGATCATTTATACTGTAAATAATATGGAACGTACTTTTAAATAAATAGCATAAGGATAGTTTAAATGTCCAATTTTCAATAGCGATTATTTTCAATTAACTCAAAATTGTTCTTCGTATAATCTTTGTGATACATCTATTAGCGAGACAGTTTTTAAGAGTCTCTAATGAAAGGATGACTCCCCTAGGATTAGAAATACGAAATTTACAGACGTTAATGTGTCTAACATTGATGAATCCATGCTTTTTAATCCTATTAAGGTTGTGTATTTATTTATATGTTTAATTATTTGTAGATGTTTGTTATTATTTAGTTTTGTTAGTATGATATAGTAAAAAAAAATAACAAGTTCTACTAATAAGAATACCAATGTTGTAAAAAAACAACAACACTGAGCACCAATAAAGATATAGAATACCTTTAAATTAGATACTCCAGCTTTGAATCCAATAACCATGACAAGCAGTTTGGCGTAGTGATTTTAGCATGCGCCTCTCATCGATGAGGTTGTAGGTTGAACCCGTGCACCAATTGACTTTCTGTCTATATGCAAACACTCTCTCATATGGTGAAGGAAAATGTCCAGAGGAAACTAGCATGTCTTAATTCCTAATATCGATCACATATGCCAGACATGATCACCGCTTGTAGATGAAATAAAAATGATCAAACGGTTTCAATCTTGGTCAAGACAAATATAGTGCTACTGGTACAACAACCCTATATGTGTCAAAAATTGTCATAATATTGTTATGACAATGACAAATTTTCGCAAGAAAATTATCAAAACATTAATCTCGCGAAGCTCATCGACTCGGCAAAAAGGCCGAAATCTAAGGAATATAATTTGAGAAAGGATAATATCTCACCGTCCCAATCGCCATCTATTCGGACAGAAACAAATATAAGAGGATTTGTCTTCCAACACCGCTATTGATCTCATAACCATTTCATAAATCACCTGACAACTCACTCATTACGAAATTGGTTTATCTAAACGTATTTCAAACGACTTTTTATCTAACAATAGAGCTACGATTTGTCTAGAACACGATGAATTTATCTACGTGTCCTGATGGCAGTATATCTTTCTTAGTCACAAAGGAGGTTTTGTTTTAAGGACTTATGTAATGTTGCGTTATATATAGTATAGGTAGTACCGACTGGTGTTAGTAATTGGTCTTTGTCTTTGTTCCTGTTTCCTTCCCGCAAGGGACTAACATGGTTTCCGGAGACCACTAGTGAGAATCATCAAATACCATTCAGTGTATGAACTTGTACAGTGATTTTTGTGGTGAACTAGAGAGCCCTGAGAGCCTTTCTTGTGAACCCGACATCTTATATAGATTAATAAAAACATTTTAATTCTATTTATTAACTAGCGGACTCGACAGACGTTGTCCTGTCTTAACTATGAATATTGATTTCGAATTGCAATAATTAACTAAAAATGGTTTATGATATATAACATTCTTTGTTTGTTTTTCTGGCGCGTATATAAATAGTTTTGTTGGTAATACGAAACGGGAACAGGCGACATATAAACGGCCATGTGAAAAACATGGATTTTCAAGATGAATGCCACAAACAATTAGCGACTGTAATTATTTTACATGTTTTATATCAATATAATAACTCCGATCGAAGCGTTTGTTTATTTACATCCTCTTTGACGATATTTGCAGCACGCATTCTGTCAATGTTATGTCAAACGCCATAAGGTTACATGAAAAGGTTTGAATTATAAAAGAGCTATGGACTGAAAAAAAATATGATCGTAACAAAAGTCATGATTACTTAAAATGGTGGTTAAGTATTATTAAATTTTCTAATTTCCCGCGCAATTTTCTTAATTTTTTATGCTTCTCTATAAAAATATCTTCTCTTTTATACCTTCTCCTAACAATAACAAACACAATATAAAAATAATTATCGAAATCGGTCGAGATATTCACGCATGATGACGTGACCAAAGAAATAGGGATTCATTTTTATATTATAATTTTAAAACGTTGATTTAATCTGGGTGTCAAACGTACCAACAGTATCCAAGATCAACAAACTTATAACATTTCAGCACGCAATGTTAAGTGGCATGGTTAGAATTAGAACAGCTAATAAAAGGAGAAACCAGAATCTTAGACAGTAGGTTTACAAGAGTAAGGGACATTGGAAAGACTATTAAGAAGCTAAAGCGGAAGTGGACTAGGTAAGAAAGGAGAAATGGTCCAGTTATCTGACACAATGCTGTTCACGTTACAGAAGGTGTGAAGAGGACGACCACAGAAGCGATGGGATGATAAATTGACAAACATGCTGGGGAATTTATGGTGGAGGGTTGCATGTATTGAAAGCAAATGGAGAAGAGTGGGGAAGGCCTTTGCCACCTGGCAAGCGCATGAAGCTGAATATAATATCATCAGAATAAGATCTAATATTGTAAATGCCGTTTCTGAATAAAATGCTTTATTATTATTATGGTTTAATATACCTTACAGCCTTTGAGATTAATAGTTCATATTTTCATATCATAGAGTTTTTAGCTTTTTTTCTGCATTCTCCTTACTAAGAGTATAATACAAAGATTGCACCCACCTATAGTAAAAAACTCACAAATTAATAAACTTGGGCAATATTCTTGAATTTATTTAAAAATCTAAAAGTACTCAAATTTCTAAAAAGTACACTTGCAAATCCACTGGCCTATTTAAAATGGCGTAATTAATAAAACCCTCACAATTACACATGACGATCAAAACCTCGATATATCACGACAAATGAGAGAATACATTGTTTAAATGATTAATCATGCCATTCCAAACTGTGTCATTATGATAGTATCGTTTCCAGATTCTAAACAACGGGATCCTTTGTGATTGCTGATCAAATTTCATTTGTATTGGTAATCTAGTGATTAATAGGATGCTGTGTTACTATTTCGAAGCGATATCAACCGCAAAATTATGTGTTCCGTGAACTATAATCGCTAGAATGGGTCATTGAGCATATTGAATGTGCGTTGCCCGTTCGATTGATGCTGTGTCGTAATTGGCAGGTGTGATTGGTAATCAGTTTTGGAAGGAGCATACATATATTTTAGATGTAATTAGTAATTAATATGTTAATTATTTGTATAGTTTAAATATCATTATAGCATGAAATAAAACAAATGCTATAATAAGTGGTTTTATTTATTTCTAATTTTAATTAAGTTATTAAAGTTATTAAAAAAAATTATATCTGTTTCGCAGTTAATAGTTGCTCATACGTTGAATATAAAATATTGTGCCTAAACAAGAAACGACCATAATACGACCGCGTATATCAGTATTACTCTCTACCTTTATTTTATCTAGTAAATTCTACCTTTATAAAAGTACTCAATTTTTAGTAAAAGCATAAAGAGAACATAATAAACAGTAAAGGACTAATTCAAAATTGCTTCCATTTGTTTCCACCGTAAAAGGTATTAAACAGGTGAGGATCATAACTTCATACGAATAATGGGACAGAGAAAATTGCGAACAGTGTCATATCTCGGTTGAAGTTCACAATAAGGAAGAATATATAAACAAAACCCCTGAGGCAAACAACTTGAGCCGCTCTTAATAGAATTCTAAGACGGCGCCACCTCCCAACATTGTAAAAATACTTACGTTGCTTACAAAATGACTCGAGGTCAGGTCTAAGGTGCCAACTTCATATAATATTGAAAAGTTACTTAAAGAAAATAAGCGTATACATTGCCTGGTAATACTCATAAGAAAGTCTACTAAAGTAAAATAATATTTATTTCAACAGGTTCAAACGTGATTAACTTTAAATTCGATATGTAAATTTGTGTATGTGTGTTCTAAAAGGTAGGGAATATGTCTAGCATTTTATGAAACGAGCTGATATTCCAGGTATTTCCTAACCGTTAGGAATTAAGGTCCTCCAGAAAAGAGCGTACCATTACCTTAAAGGTCGAAAATGCACTTCCAAACCTCCAAATGGACAAGTGTCTATGGGCTGTGGTAAGCATTTATTTTAATCCGCCTGCTACTTTGGCTCCTGTTTCATAAAGAAAACTGTATCACTCGATTATTTAAATATAAATATAACGTATGTAAACAGAAAATTTCGCTTAATAACATATCCGAGAATCGATAAAAAACATCTCCTAACATTTTGTAAAAAAGTGTTAAAATTTGCTTTTAATACATTCAAGTAAAAATCCGCCTAAAGGTATTTAATTAAGTTACTCCTTTGTTCTCCACCTAAAGGATCTTGTTAACCGCAATACCATTAACCATTTGACACGACGTATGGCCCGGACTTTGTAAGTCAATTCTTGAACTAACCAGTAGCAAGTAAACTCGGGAAGTTGATTGCTTTGCAGCTCCTGAGACTGATTTCTGCGGTCCCTTAGCAACTTCAATCAGCAAACATTACACAGAGTCACAAGTTGCATTCGAAGTTGGAAATTAATTATGATATTAAAATCGATAAAGTCGATTTTTGTCGGACACAAATCAATCGAGCTAACATCACGATCAGCTGAAGATTTTAATTATTTGTTTCTAACGTATATTTTTTGTTATACACAGCTCAGATTTATTTAATTTTCACTTGTTTTATTGGCTATGCTTAAGTAAACAGAAACTAAATTAAAAGCTTAGTAAAAACGTTACTGTATTTTTTACGGTAACTTGATTTGTAATATCTTGCACATGGAATTTCCTATATCTTCCCGTCAAACCCTAGTTTCACATGCGAGACGCATTAAAGATCCCTTAGTATCTTACGTTTGCAACAAAGACATGAAAAATGATTCCAACTCCGGCATAAAAAGGAAAAGGATATCTTTAGAAAGATTTCTGACGCATTCGCATCGGAATTGTTGTTTAAGGTGAGTATACTGAGTATTTTTATATTTAAATTCTATAGCTGTGCCGCTTAAGGTTCATAAATATAAATGCAGTTGGTACGAGAGACAAAGTTCTTAGATATATACTATCTACATTCATTTAGAAATATTCCAATAAAATAAAATAAATGAAGCAATGGCGCTATAATCTTTCTAGGTCTAGGCAAGTAGGTGATCAGCCTTCTGTGCCTGACGCTCGCCGTTGACTTTTTGGATCTAAGGCAAGCTGGTTTTCTCACGAAGTTTTCTTTCACGTTAGAGTGAATGTTAAATGCGCACATAGAAAGAAAGTCCATTGGTGCATAGCTGGGGATCGAACCTACGACCTCAGGGTTAAGAGTTACACGCTGGAGCCACTAGGCCAACGCTGCTCAGAGAAATATTCCATACTAAACGAACTAGACAAGACTGAGCGCAGACGCATTGATTTCATTTATAAATATAGTTCACTAAATAAATTATATAAGAACATTTGGATTTAAGTTCTCCGTGTAGGGTTACGCTACTAAAGTTTTCATACAAAAATGTTTATATTCTACTATGCTACTAAATTTCATTTATTTTATAGTGAGTGCGGTGCTATGGCCATTCTAAGCTAACTGTACCGTCAATGCGAAGCAAACGCATACTATGAAAGGTTTTAAAGTTTGCACATAAATAACAGCTATTTATGTGGTATGACAAAACACTTGGCTCTCAAATTTAGCTATTTCAACAAACAATGCACGCTCATTCAAATTTTCATATCAACTCGGCGCCAAAACATGTTTTAATCGAAGTATATAACAACACAGTTTGTTTTCATTTATAGTACTTTTTTTTAAATTTATTTTAATTCTTATTATTTTGAATACTTTTCTTTGCCATTTGCATACTATACTACGGTATCGCTATGCTATTGGTTAAATGTCACAGTCGTTTTTCTGTTTAAAGTCATGTCGCGTAACATACATTTACTGTCATTCGATTAAAACAACAATCAATACTTGTGTCAAGGTCTAGACAGTATTAAACAGTTATTCGTTGGCATCTGGCTTTGTAGTTGTTGGACAGTTTTGATTATCTGATTTTCATTGTTAATATCAAAGCTAATCGCTTTACAAATCTCAAATCGATGAACATGACTATAAATACGTTCAAGGTACAAAAGGACATATTATATCATACATATCGTATAATTTAATAAAACCACGTAATATTCTGTGATGATTAGTAAACTGCTGACTTGCCTTATATTCAGCACATTCAGTTCCTGGAAACAACTTTACAGATACAGAAACCTATCTGCTTGCTTAGAAATTTGTTTTACAACAAGATAATGCTGGTTTGAGTAATGATGTTCATCACAATTGTGACAAGTGTTCTCTTTAGATGTGTTTACTTTACTTTAGGTTTGACGTTACTGTCAGCTGTCATTGCCATTACGAGGGTGGTCCGATAAGTACTTAGCCTATAAAAAAATATATACATATTTTATTAAAGTAGTGATTAATTTTTCAACATCCTTTGAGTTTGATACACTCGACCCAGCGATGTTCCAACTGTTACTTTCCGATGTTGCAAAGTAAGCCTCCGTTGCGGCGATAACAGCCTTATTGTATTTTTGAATATACATTTGTTAAATTTTGTTATTTTTTCAGCTCTGTGACATCTAATGACAATGACAGCTGTTAGTAACACCAATCCTAAAGTAAAGTAAACACATCTAAAGAGAACACTTGTCACAATTGTGGGATGAAATTGTCAAGGACGTCAAAAGTATCGGTATTCGAATTTGGACGCAAGTAGCACGAGATAGATTGCGATGGTGAAATATACTTGCAGAGACTAAGGCATATAGAATATATAATTAAGGGTCTTTGTTCTTGTGGTTCTTTACATTTCTGCTGTTTTGTTGATTATTTCACAAATCATGGCATGTACCATGCATACATACATACGCGCAATTGACACTAAGCCATGGAAGTGGTCATACATAACCTCAGTTCGATCACATCTATTGTTCATTAGATTATAAATTAGGTAGACATTGTAAATTAGTTTTAGATTTATATAATCGGTCCTATAATTTTCTTGTTTTTTAATGATCCAAGTGTTATATGTTTTCACAAATATTAGTACGTAATGAAAATATTTTTCACATTTTATTGAAAATAAAATATCTTATTATTTAACCTTTCTTTGGCTCTTGAAAAACCTAATAAACTTTCAGTAATTGTTTTAAAAGCTTTCCGTTAGTCGCGTGCGGCCATAGCATGTCATTGTATTAGCAACCATTACAAAATATACCAATAATAAGCCCTCGGCTGCGGCTGCACGAACAGAGAATTAATAACGCCCAAGTTTGCGGTAAATTCACTCACCGGCTGCACATAATGTTCTAATTTTTTATGCTTGTACTATGTTTTAAATATCGACTTATTATGTAAAATTACGTAATTTTATTTGCGTGTTATGGTGATTTACTCATTTAATAAATTGATACATTGAAAACTGATTCTTTTTTAAATTGCTTGTCCCTAATGTTTGAGTTTCATCTTAATAAAACTTCACATAAAAATGTTAATGAATTACATAATATCAATAAAACAGAATCATTCGTGTGTGATTCCTTTTATAATTATTTCCCTTAAGTATCATTATTAATGAAACAAAAATGTGCTAATATTTTTGAAACTTATATATATCATTTACTATAACTCCTCAAATATCGTTTAACTCGACTTATTAAATATTAATGTATTAAATCTGTGTTCAATCATGTGACAACCAATAAGGGTCTTATCTCATAGGCCGGTCATACATTCTCGCATTTCGCTCAATGAAGCAGACAAACTCATGTAAGATGATTTATGAAGCATACTTTGTAACGTTTGGGACAAAGTATAGGTTGCGATTTAGGCTTCAGCGATAAAACATTTTAGGGTGACATAAATGAATTTAAAAAAGTGACGTGCTTTAGAGCGTATAAATTTTACATATTTTGATGATACATTTACACACATTAACTTTACATTAACTATAGAATACTGGCTGAAGCATGAAGAAAAATACTGACGGTGTTATGTGCGTATTGGTTTGACAATTTAGATTTTGGAATAGTTGTTAGCACTATACAATTTTTATATTACTTTAGTTTTGGTACTTAGTACAGCAATATGCTATTTCGAAAATCTTATGATGTCCAGGGAAAATACTAATTAAGTGATTGTAATAGTGGAAATGATGCTATGTGCGCCTCTGTCGATTTTGAATTTTCATTTCTTTTCAAGTATATAACACGTAGCAAACGGGCAGGAGGCCCACCTGATACCGCCTATGAGCTACCGCCCACCCAACTAAAAGGCTAGAAAGTGTGCCGGACCACATAAATCATTTTATATCTTCCTTATATCCCTATCCTGAATTTTTAATTTGCGAAGTTTGACCCTCAGGAATATGTCTTAAATCTCGAGCGAAGGTTCTGCATCCGGAAAACTTTTCCGTAGAAAATGAACCTAAAAGCAAGGGATGTAGTTTATGGGTTGGTCGGAAAGTTTTATGTAGCGTAAACTGTGCGTGATGGAACTGTGAGTAATTTGATTCAACGAGTGCTATGAGTTGTAACACTTAATTACTACCATTCTACCGACATTGAAATTAAGCATTATGTTTATTGCCAATTGTGAATTTAGTAATTAACAATGCATAAATAATAATAATAAAGCCTGTTCTTCTTTACTCTAGTTTTTAGATGATACAATGATACGGCATAGGCCTCTCTAACCCCTTCCAAAGTTCCCTTGGGCTTTTCGGATCTACGTGCCGCCGGTCAGCTGCACCAGGACCAACGCCATCGCGGGCGTCCTCTCGCTGACGTGCTATGGCGTGAATGCCAATGTAGAAATGGTTCACTCCACCGACGCTGTTGTGATGTGTTCAGCCCACTTGCCTACATCGAAAGTATTTTTAAGCACATCTTAAGTTAGCAGTTGACCTTTGAGGTTAGTGTAATATGCGCTATATCTATATATCTTCCCAAGTGCGCAAACTTTGCCCTTAGAGTAAAAAATATAGTAAGGACGCCGGGCGCAGTCTTATCAACTAATCGCCTAAAGAAAAATAATTGTACGAGACAAGCCTGTCCATTTTGCTTACTTGAGCTTTCTTAGTTTTACAAACGTGGCTATTTCCTAAATTGTCGGAGTTTCGCCCCGAGAATACAGCCAGACGTAGGCACTCTCTTTCCGACTGTTACATTGCATTAATTCGTTATATAGCAATTAACATTTCATTATTTCGCTTTTTTTTGATGTTGCAGGAGGCTCATCTGATATTCAGTGATACCGCCGCACATGGACACTTGCACTGCCAGAGGGATCGCAAGCGCGCTGCCGGCCTTTTATGAATTCGTACGCTCTTTCCTTAAAGGACAATGGAAGAATTGGTTCGGAAATACTTCAGTGGGCAGCTGGTTCCACTAAGTGGTGGTGTGCGGCATAAATTGCCCTAAGAAACGCTCATTTGTGGACTGGTATTACTCCGAACAACTTCTGTTATATTAAGAAAACACTTTTATATAAATTATTTACATAATTTTAAGTTTATAATAATAATACATAGCTTCAATCCGTTTAAAAAGTGTTTTCTTAATGTGTAAAAGCTATGTTAACAAAACACAATATTATGTTTTACGCGAGTGGTTAATATAGAGTAAAACTTTAACCCTCTATTATTTAATGCACTTCGATGACCCAGGAACCGTATAATAATCTTTGAAAGCATCTACCTTATACCCAAAATAAACGTGAACATTTCATTATTTTTAAACAAAAACCTCTGTCAAAAATCAGCACATAATCCGTTTCAATTGTATGAAGCTGTAAAATGCGATGAAACGTTTTTAATTTACATTTACATAAAGTTTTACTATGCGTTATTTTCAAATGGCCGCCCATTGATTTTTATAACAGATCGTAATTGAATGAGTTCAGCTGCACCTATTTTGTTACGTATTTAATTAATTGAAATTTGATACCTTTTAGTTGTAAATATTTAATGAGCTTTTCAATTATATACAAACAATTATATTCAACTATTATTATTTTGCACCGAGTCAAAATCGTTAAGTATAGTAGTTATTATAAAATTAATTTAGTTATTTAATTACAAAGACTAATTCTAAGAAGACAGTTAATCCTCTGAACTTAAAATCCTTTTTTTTACAAAAGATATTGTGTATTTAATTATAGTCATTAACATTATTAAATAACAAAATCAGAAAATATGACTTACAGGACTTTTAGTTATAAGAAATATAACACATAAACTCTAAACAATTAACTATCTAGAGCTTGTAGGTACTCAGGGACTAGCGTCAACCACCTAACCACTGAATTATTTTTATAATTTCAACATTATACTTTCTAAAGTATTTAAAAATAGTTCTGACCGATAAACCGGGAGAAAATTTTAAATAATTATTTAATATGTAAACGATATCAAAGCCTATTTACAGGCAAGACAATGGATGTTTATAATCAGCCGTGCAGTATTATTTGTTAACTATAAATAAAAATGTAATCAGATATTTCTATTTTTTTAGAGTATGTGAGAAAATGTATTAGTTTTTTGAGGTTCACGATATGATTTAATGGGTAAAACATTGTTAAGATTCAGTTCAAAGGTGTAAATAAAACTAGTAAGGTATATTTCTAAAAATAAAAGGGTTGAGTTAAGTTTTCAATTGTTCAATAAATTCGCAACACAACAAAGAAATGTTATCGAAAAGTGTTATTTAAGATGGTCATTGCAAGAGTCTAAACAGAATAATATCTCACTGTATCCTATATATTATCTGTAAATCGTAGCAAACGATTGTATCCCGGATGTTTCAGACAAGATGTTAAAATAAATAAAAGCAATGTACCTCCAACACTGTATTTCCTGACTCTCAGCCGCTTCCGCTGTTCACAGTTTACAGAAATGTTTCCCTGTTATTGTTTATCAAAATGGAAAACTCTCTTTGTTCTGTATAGAAATAATGAATGTGTAATATATTGATTCAAAGTTGTCTTATGCCTTTATTGGCATACAGTTTCCTTGTATACAAATATATTGGTATAAAAAGGCTATCATTAATCAATTTCCGCGCCTAAATTTATCGATTAAGATATTAATAACAAAGTAATACAATTTACATAAATTTATAATAAGCGAAATTAATTCCAATGCGCGATGGACTTCTGGATGGATTTTTCTCCCAATCTTCTCCACCAACTTGTTTTCGCCCATCAATCCAGCGCTCTATATATAAGAAAATATATTATAAAAATGAAATCTACGGAGCGGTCTCACTCGAAGTTTTCCATGAGAGAATTCCGTCAGATTTTTTTTTTAAATAAGCGATCGGCTTTCTTTTATAAAATAAGCGATTTTAATAAAATTTACCGTCATAACAATAAAGTTCAGTAACTTCCTCTTACGTAAACTTAATAGAAGGGCAAGTAAGGACAGATATCTAACGCTTCAATTAATTTGTGTGACCTCTCTTAAGTAACATCCTGGTAGATGTCAATTAGGCTTCTCTTGTAACCGTATATGTTGTTTAGTTTTGTATAAGTATTGTAGAGTAGGAATAAGAGCATTCACACAGCATTCTATGATAAACATGAGCAATATTACCAGGATTAAGTATAGATACAATGTAATAATCAGCGAATTGAAATTGATAATCTATAGAATTATTTAAATAAGAATCGCAGGGTCGTTTTCGGCTCCCGATTTACAATAAAGTAAAACTCATGTTGCTATCGAGTAAGCAAACAAACAAGCTAACAAGATCAACTAAATTACGATATTTTATGCTTTCTGAGAAATATTGCTAAATATAGATAAAAAAACATCCTTTGTCGCTACTCTTCTCTTCGAAGACAGTTTCCTGAAAACCTCCAGTAGCTACGGAATAGTAGTTGTTGTAATTTGGAAGATAAGGCTAAATTAGCCTTTAAGAACAGGTCGCGGCAACTAGCCGGCAAGGCACTTGCAAATCCTCTGGCATTGAGAGTGTTCATGGGCCTCTTAACATCAGATGAGCCTCCTGCCTGTTCTATAAAAAATATATTTGATTAAATAGGCTGCTTAACATCTACACAGAGTTAGAGCTTCTTCTGAGACCTAGTATGTAGTTACAGACTTTATTCATTCACTCACAGACTCACTCACTCACTCACAAATTTGCACTCAGACACACCCTTATGCAATCAAGCGTGTTGATAACAGTTAAATATCAATAACAAAAATAAAAGATGTAACTAAATTATATATAAATTAAATATTTAAAGGAATGTATAATTAAGTTTGTTATGAAAGAGCTGGAGACCCTGACACATATTAATATTATAATAAACACATATTTTATTTATTTATTAATTGATTTACACGCAAATAGGCTAAAAGCTCATATGGCATCTGTCTTTGGAGGACCAAAATGTGAATCAATCGGTTTTCCTAATACATTTTTTTTTATTTTAGACACGCTGACGCTGCTTTCATCTACATGGAACCAACAACAAAGCTGGAGTGGCTTGTGAAGCGGCTGAAAAAGCTAAAGCATGGAAATATAGGTGTCCCAATATGATTTTGTCCCATTCGGTGTCGAGAGCCTTGGTCCGTGGCTAAGACCCCACCGCTATAACGCTTTTTTAAGGAAATAGCAAAAAAAGTTAGTAGACACCACGGGAGACCGAAGAGCTGGCTACCTCGGACGAAGAATTCGTCTTGCTATTCAAAGGGGGAACGCTGCCATTATCTTCGGAATCTTGCCTAAAAGGACCTTTTAATAATATATTTTAGTAATTTAAGGTTAATTATTGTTATTTGTTATATTAATTTATATTAGCTGTGGGATAACCTTACAATTTATACCATTTTTAAGTTCGTTGTTTTCTCATAATTATAGACAGGAATAAACTACAGTTGATTTATGTAAATATAAGTGGTCATTATACCTTTTCATCTTAAGATACTGCTCACTATATTCTACGGAACATAATTTACTTTGGAGCGATTTGCAAGCATTACATATCTGTGTAATTAGGTATATGGGTAATTAAAGTTGGTCAGATTATCCGACAGTTTGCAGAGCAAGCAGAAGTGATTAATTTGAGTGTTTGGTTTCCGTTTATATTAATAATATTTATTGTTCTGGAGATTACAATATAATGTTAATAGTAGTACAATAAATGTATAGTATAATTAAATTTTTACTTTAAAATTATATGAACGCTATGTAAATAATATTGAGAATGTTTGTTTTATATTTTCTAAAAGTTTTCACAAAATTATATAAAGCTTAGAAAAATAGCGAAGGTTTACTGTTTCTGTTTAATTACTACTTCTCATCTTTTAAAAAATAAGTTATAATATAAAGTTTATAATATGAATGATTCGATTTCTTAAAATATAAAGATTCTTTGAAGAAATATTTTAAAACAATAAATCCAAAAAAGAATTACTACATACTTTTAGGTTTAGGTCTCAGATCTGTTTCTTGATTATGATTTTATGTAACGTTATATTTTATCTTCTGTGCCTGACATTCGATGGTGACTTTTTAGTTTTAAACCATGACAGTTTCCCTACAATGTTTTTCTTCACCGTATGAGCGTGTTAATTGCACATATAATGTCCGTTGTTACACAGTCGGGGTTCGAGCCTATGATCTTAAGAATAAGATCCACTAGGCACCAGGAGTTCAAAACATATACAAATTGGTAAAACAGTAAATAGTTTTACTATTAGACCCGAGATACGTACATTCATAACGTTGCGTAACGATCTCTTGGAGCTTCGTAAAGTAATTTTATAATGCCTTCACAAGCTTTTTAATATTAGAAGGTGACCCGACTCTCGTAGCAGTGAAGTGCCTGAAGTAGCCTGGTCAGGCCCTCCTAATGGGCCAACACAACTAAAACGTTAACTCCAGTATAGCAAACAATGTAATTCTCCCATTGCTTTGTTCATCAAACATTGGCAACTAGAATCATGGAAAAGAGATAAGAGAGGTGTTTGAGTTTCGTTTAACAGAGCTTACATTAAAACTTGTCGCTTGTTCAGAGCAAAACTTCTTAAATTATACCTCTAGCCCACTCTAATTTCCTTTTGTAATGTGAAAGTTGAAAACACTTCAAAACTTTAGGGAAGCTTCCGAAAATTCTTTTTTATTTTCGTGAATCCAAAAGAAATTAGGATTTATTACCCTCGCTTTCGGTCTTATGGAGCTTACGATAAAATTGATAGTGAGCGTTTGGTTTCGAGTAGTTGTTTCACTATATACTCGTAGTATTGATAAAGTTACCATTATTATATTATTTTTATTTATCAGTAGAAATAAATTCATAAATATTGAAATAAAACAACAACAATATATTATTTCTGGCATTTTAGCTCAGAAACTTACCTTACATTATCAATTACATAATTGAATTTATAATCAGTGATTAGCTTTTCGAAAGGATGGCGATTGAGATAATTGCTGAACTGAAAGGCAAGGAACAATTATCCCCTTGGCCTTCAACATACCACTGTATCTACAGTATCCTTTAGAACCATTGGGTTCTGCCCTTAAAAATGCACCCAATGCGGAGAACAACAATTTACAGTTTATAATATTACATTCTTTAAAGAAAATTAAGTTAGATTACGCCCATTATGGTTCGGTAAAACTGATCTAGTCCTGACGAGTCCCTCGCGGCTAATAAGTCTCGTGAATTTATTCCATAAAATATAGCGAGACAGACTGAAAAGGTATTAAAGTAATAGGAATAAGATTAAATATTAATTACCAACAATTTAGCTCTTTTGATGTAAATCAGACGTCATAAATACCTTACTATACTATGCGTATGTCTGTCGATGAAAATATGGCATGGAATTTTCTATTTTGATATGGTACATAAATAAACATTCTGCTTTCTTTCTTAATATAATAAAATAATTACATAATCTAACTCTAAATTTTATATTAATTTTTTTGTTTTATTTTCTAGTTTTTTTTATCTTTACATATTTGTTATTAGCCTTTAAGTGCTTGTCACATTAACAAAAAAATAGTTTTTGTACCAATTTCTCAGCGTTGGAAAGCTTTTATAAATAAAATAAAAAATCCTATATTTAGTACATAAGTATAGATAGCAGAAGCCATATTACTATCAAGACCAAAATGAACACATTTTGATCACAAGTATAATTTAACTATACACATATAAATGTTAATTCAATACAGGTACTCCACTAGAGGTTTGTGCCTAGAGATTATAAATATTAATAAATGTTATTCTATTATTATTATAACTCTAACAGCTTACAAAATACGTCTACATTTCTAATCCTTCGGATTTAACCGAAATCCCGTAATAACGAACTCATAGCATTACCATATTGAATAAGTATCAATAGCGTATTGTATTATATTACCATTGTTCTCGAGATAATATCAGAGTATCATTATAATGGTATTCCAAGCCGCACCTTCCAATCCGTTAGACATATTGAAACTCCTCCGTTTGCAATGTCAATAGGCCTTTACCAAACCACACGGGTGAAGGTGGGCAATTAGTAGAATAGCATTGCTTGTATCACATCGTTACTGCAGCCAGGCTTTGGCAAAGCGCTCATATTTTATCTTGATTTCCTCCACTAAGCTGGATTAGACCCTCTTCATATTATTTGGCAGGAGTTTGAAATTTCCCTATGATTCCTAAATCCCTCGAACTAAGGTACAAAAATTGGCAAGGGTTTGGATTATTAAAGATAATGTATAGTAAAAAGAAATTTGTTAGATTTGGACTTTATAAAGTATATTTTAGTAATTTATTATTAAAACTTGAGAAATTGTCGCATAGTAATACATCATACACACTTATATATGTATTAAGTAAAGTAAGTTTTGTTTTTGTAAGTCTGTAGAAGGTACAAACCAACCAATATATTATTTTTGTAAAACTATATAAAAATATAGCAGACCCGAACAACGTTTTCCTGTACACACATTTTAAACAACAAACGACACAATTATAAACTTACAAAAAGCATCTAATTCTAAATAATCTGAACTATATACTTAACCATAGATAAACATTACGTTTAGCTGTTAGTTGCGTTTGGTTATTCTGTGTCAGTTAGGCTGTGATACCATTTTTAACAAATAAACGGCTAGACTGATGATTTGGCTGAATCATTATTAGTTCATATATTTGTTGCGTTTTGTCCGACGGCAACAGGATCAAATCCATATTAGTACTAAGCAACCTCCCCAACAAATTTCAGCCAAATCAGTTCAGCTATTCTTGAGTTATAAATAGTGTAAATAACACGACTTTCTTACATGTATTTAGTAACCACGAAATGAAATAAAAATAGCCAGAAAAACCACAATAAAACATCTCTGACAGTTAACATCTTTCACCCAATATTTGATAAATACATTTGTGATGGAATATAAATTAAATAAGTCGCGGGATCTTCGTCGAGATTTTTATTGATGGCCGTAATTTATTAGAGCGGCACCCGCAGTGTGCTCCCGGAGAAATATGAAAGGCATTACAGCAAAAGGCCTCTTCGAATTTATGAGCATCCAGCTATTTGATAACGCTCGAGTTTGAAGGTTTGAATACTCTCAATTGGCTAAAAGCCCGGAAATCAACGCTATAACGATTTATTAATGCTAAGGTTATTTATTTTAATCCTAACCTTCTAAGCTGAAGAGCAGTATAAAGTTCGAAATTCAAATCGTTTTGAATTGATGATAGAGTGTCCGCTCCGATGATTTAATATTGTGGATTTGATTTATCATTCCATCACATTTATAGACTAAATATGATTATTTTATTAAACTGAATAAAACGAGTTTGCCAGTTGAAGAGAGCGGCAAAGTTTTAAATGCTGAACAGATGTTTCTAATACTTAGGCCTCGCGATGAAAGTAAAAAATCGATCAAAATGTAGATTATTTTTTCAAATTACACAAGACTTATTTCTTGAGCAAGTTTCATGATTGGTTTGGAATTAAATTAT
The DNA here is from genome assembly GCF_905147105.1 of Pieris brassicae. Classification (NCBI taxonomy): domain Eukaryota; kingdom Metazoa; phylum Arthropoda; class Insecta; order Lepidoptera; family Pieridae; genus Pieris; species Pieris brassicae. The sequence goes on from NC_059669.1 coordinate 7,644,449, forward strand.
TGGGACTGAGTGCGATTTTCAATATCTATTATATAGCTATTTTAAATTTAAAGGGAAATAAGTATGCCTGTATAGGCTTAGCGCTTGGTCGTACGGTAAAGGAAATCATCGTGAGGAAACTGGCATGCCTTAGTCAAAAAGTTGACGGATCTGTCAGACGCAGAAGATTGTTCATATACTTGCCTACTAGAAATTACAGTTACAGATACAGAGGTTGTAGCAACACTGTTACTTTATTACTGTAAAAAAAGTAACGTTTTTAATTAAGTCCATTAATTACTATTGCATTATTTATAACCAAACCATGAAATACACATAGCAGTACGGAATACAACATAGGAGGCAAAGAAATTTAATAGAAAATATCACTCACTCTAAACAGAAATCAGTTGTTTACAACAGGAATACAAGTAGTAGCTAAAATATCACTAATACATTCAACAAATGCTTATAAAAGTATATATATATAAGTATATATATATAAGTATATATATATATAAGTATATTATCATTCTCTAAAAACAGGCTTCTGATTATTTGGAGATACTGTATTTCTAAATCAATACCCTAAACTACAGGACTAATCTGTGGACTATCAGATGATATTTAAACAAATGGGTGCGTGAGTACCATTTTTCTTCGGAGACTTAAGCGATTGTTTTGAGTATTGAAAAAGGTCTCCTCAAAATGTCGCCATTTCGATATCTCCTTCGCTATCCTAAATAATTAGGATAGAGCAGCTTTCTACAGTTTATGTCCCGAGGGTACATCTGTTACCTTCTTTGTTCATTTATACCTTTCTTCTCTTACCGCTTGTTGAGACATTAACAACTAAAAACACACCAAAATAATGTATTTGATTCCAATATTTATTGCATTATTTAAACGCAAAAATACACGGCACATTGACCGATTTCGGTTTCGGTAACAAAATGAACACAAAAGCACTCAAGTTTTGTTATTATTGTAATAAATTCTCATTTATATCTATAAAAAACTGTTATTTAAATTTTCTAATAAAATTTAACGGTGTTTCCATACTTTCCGAACGTTCAAATATAAAAATAATTCAAAGCCTAAACGACTTTTCTCTTGGCCTTAGTCCAAACTATGGTTGGCCTAAAACATGGAAAAGGAAATAGCCTATTTATCAAAACTCTTCATTATGATAACATTACGGTCAACTTTAGAGTCGTTTCTATGAAACGTATTGAAAATGTATTTCGTAAGAGAAGCGACTTGGAACTTAATAGATAAACTATAAATATCGAACGGTTAAAAATTATGACAACTCATCAGAAGTAACATTTAATCCTAATAAAAAAATAATAATATGAAGGCTTAAACTCAAACAGTAGTTATTTTAAGAATAAATAAAAAAACGGACCATTATAAATTAAATTAGTAAATTAGGTTGGACTAAAATTACTTTTTAGTGTTAAGTTAGGCTCAGTAAAGACAAATGTATTAAAAGAAAATAAAAATTATAAATTAAATAAATTGCCCGCATCACATCCGTCCTGCCCTAGAAAATATCTTTCATTTGATCTATTGTATTTTTTACAACAATTTGGGTTAACTAAATTTCTAAAGATTGGAAGCCTTGCTACGTTAGTAGCTTGCTAGTAGTAGTACTAACTAACCTGAAACAATTTTCGAGAGAGCTTTATATTATAACTTAAAACCAAAAATAAAGTCCAATATAAAGAAAACATAAGAAACGTATTCTTACCGTAATTTTATGCTAACGGAGTGGCGAACATTTTATAATATTAGTGTCATGTAGGACAGAAAAATCCCCTTTTAATGTAGAGAAAACTTCATGAAGATCAATTATTCTTATCTTGAAAGCATAAAGTCTATGTGAGATGAATCCTGTTGCAATTTTCTTTATCTCCAGCCATAATTTTTCCCTAACAATTTCTTAACGCTACAAAAATTATCTTGTTTTAATATTCTCGGTAAGTTATTACGGACGTGACTTTCTAATATAGAAATCTTAGCCCAACAGTGTTTGTTATTTCGTTATAAGAGTTGAAAAGTTAACGTAAAGTTAGGTTTTAGGAGTTACCCAAATGACTGCGCACGATTTTCGAGCCAGAGGATCACCTCTGGCTAGGCTCTGATAGGTTAAAACTCCATTAGTGTCTGGATTTCTATGCTCAGTAAAATATATGAATGATAATAATAAGGTTATTTTAAAACTTTCTGACCATTAGTCACAGAAGGTAGAAACGGTCACGACGGTTCACAATCTTCGAGAGATTTTCAATATACAAAGTGTAGTCGAAGTCTCAATTAACTTGAAGTTATACACGATCAATTAATTTTAAGTATAAACTTCTTAATATAAGATGTTAATGAACATGACCAAACCATCAGGTACAGTATTGTTGGGGGAATGTTTTTTCGTAGTAGTGATAATAATAAGTATACAATAACCGTTTCATCCAGTGAAATAATCAATTGACGATAACAGCACGCCTGTAAAATATTACTTCTCTATGGCCCCTGGTCTTAGTTTTGCTGTTTGTCTGTGTTTTTTCCTTTGCTATTTTGTATTTTTTATGTTCTTATTTAATTGATGTGTATATGTGTAAAATTCGTAACGTCATATTTTCTTGTATGTATATTTTTTAAAGTCAAATTTGACACAAAACAACAACAAACAAACAACAAAACAAGTCTTCTTGTACATAAGTGCAGGTGGTGTTAAAAATACAATGTACCACAATTTCCATTTATATTTTAATCAAATAACAATTATTGAGGTTAAAAGCAGCTACAATAATTATTTCCTTTGTTAAATATGTCACAAAGAAATTCCCGTAATGATGACAGAATTGTAATAGGAGTAGAGACAGTTTACTCTCCCCATACAGTGGAAAATGTTATATTTAAAATGTTAAGTATTCAAAAACTTGGGGCTAATAGTGCATGGTGGTAATTTTTTATCATAAAATTATTTTGATAAACATCTTTTTTTAGGTCAATTAAACAAAATTTTATATTTACTAGAAACTTCGCGCCTCCTAGCACAATACGAAATATACTGGAATCTCCTGGGTGAGAACTTTACTTTATGTAATTAACCTTTGACCTGTGTAGAACATTTTCCTGCGAGTAGTTCCTGTTACAACGTTTTGTTATATCATTTCAATATCTATATAGTAACAGAGCACTGTTGTGACACGATTACTACTATACGAGAAAAGTTCAAAGCTTAATTATTATTTCCTAGACCAGTGATCGGCAAAGTACGGCCCGCGAAAGTATTTAATCCGGCCTGAAGAGGGTCCATTAGCATGGATAGTATATGGCCTGTTATAATTACGTTTTGACAGTCGAGAAGAAAAAGTATATATATTTGTATGGTTTTTATAATATTATATAATTAAGAGCAATAACAATGCATTTTTTTCTATAATTCTGGCCTTCCTGTAGAATTTCTTAAACTTTGTGGCCTGCCATTAAAAAAATTTGCCCACCACCGTCCTATCTATTACAATTATCAAGTAATGTTATGACGCATATTTGTCTTTCACATCGATTGTTTGTTTACACAAATTAATTAAAAGGTACTACAGACTGTGCTAAATATAACGCGACAACATTCGCAGAGGATTAAAATTTCACCTCAAATAACCCCTTTCGCACTTAAGAACATACTGGCTCATTTTATCTCACGTTCCCTGCAAGCTTTAACAGGATTAATTAATTCTAAACTGAAATTCTCGGTACAATCGATGTATATACCGTGTATTAAGTCTTCGAGGGTGAATAAGTATGGTTCGTGTGAACTTAGATTATAGAAAATTTTTGATTTATCTAGAAATATCGACCATTACAAAATTTAAATGTAAAATGTAGTTGTGTAAGGTATGCGCTGAATATCTTTTAGGTAAATTAGTATTTTGTTGGAATTACAGTACATAGATTGAATTAACTTTTACTATACATATTTTATGAAAATAAATATATTGAAGAGTTATTATTAATTATATTATAAGAGTTCAAAGTTTGCTACTGTATGTTTATAGGACAAGCAAACAATGCATAGAAGTTAAGAAAATCAACTGACTATCGATTCTAGCAATGCTAGAAGTCTCGCGAACTGGTGCGTTGACATCTATTTCAAAAACTGGGCCTGCCAAAAAGGGCTCAAGATAACGTTTAGCTGCGAAATGACGGACGTCCAATAATTATATTTAGATTTCTGCAAATTGACATCCACAATAGTTTATAACTTTATTTCCATACGCGTTTTTTGTTTTAATTAAAATACAAAATTATTAAGTAAAAGTAGTTCTTTTAGAAAAATCTAGCAAATTTGGTAGATGGGTTATGAATAGAGATTTTTAAAAAAAGCAAAAAGTGTCGGTAAAAAATAATTAAAACTCGCACGCAGTACGCAGTTTAGGGCGCGTTACAAAATGGCGTGACTTAAATGATGTTTTAAGTGATCATGTATGTAACTCGATACCATTTTTTATGACTATACTACATAAGCTTTATAATATCTGGGAACGCTATCCAGCAAAACCCATCGTTATCCGTTTTTTTTATTATTTTAGCTACATTTTACTTAATGTACATAGTTATTACTATGTGTATTAAGTTTAAGCACACAAAGGGATTGATTATACCATTGACGAATTAATCTTACCATATGTATAAAGTAGGATTGTAACAGTTGGCTATACATTGACCTTAGCAAATAAGATTTGGGTTAGTAATTATTATTGGGATCCAGATTATAATTATCCTATGTAACACATGTCATCATATACAAGTATTAATCTGAGTATAATTACTGATGGATGCTTTAGAGATTATTTTGTTTATTATTGCTTACGATGATATATATGATATATATATATATATATATGTTGACGATTATTACTTTATATGATATTATTATTCACCTTTCCATTCTTGTATCACCTATCCTTATATAGAAGAGAGAAAACCTGGAGACTTGCTAACGTACTGCTTGTAGATAAAGGTAGCCCTTCCTTGGGCACAAGTTGCACGTTAGTGATTTTTGTTATCTGCAATATTACGGAACGTTTATTGATAGAGTATCAGAGTAGTATTGGAAGAATATGACCTGTTGAGCGATTACCAAAATAGATTTCATCGTAATCGATCTACAAGTGACGCTCTCATTTACGCATCTCTTTTAAGAGGAGTGGCATTGGAATGCCATGGTAAAGCACTTGCTGTAACCGTGGACATTTCTAAGGACTTTGATAAATTTTGGCGTACAACACTCACGGGTAAGTTCTCATCATTTGAGTTACCCGATACTTTCTGCAAATAAGTAATAAATTTCCTGGAGGAGCAATCACTTAAGGTTGTCATCGATGGCTGCTCTTATGATCTAGTGGCTGGGAATACCAGTGTGCCCTAAGCAGTTCTGCAAATCTATTATACATATCAACGACATGGTGAAATTAAATATCTTCGACTATACCTATGACAAGACATTCAAGGTGGCTAAATCGGCATGTCATGGGCAGGCGTGACCAACGATAGGCCGCATCTCAGTGTTCATTATAAGTAGTACAGTCTATATAAAAAAGGCTATTTTTACCAAATTAAGTTAAAGTTCAAATATTTTTTTCAGATTGAAAATTCAGTTACCGTCTCTTTTGAATATATATTTTTTTTCCTTGCTTGAAAAGATCACTGTTTAGTAATTCAGCGGACTCCATCGCGTACTATAACTTTTGCCTTGACGTATGACCGTTTTTAAATTTAAAGTGAGGTTTTACACATTTTATACTTTTTTTTAATTACTAATACAATACATTAAGCATAGAGCTATTTAAAGTTTTCAAATATTGTTATCATAATTATCAATGGCTCTGGGTCGTAAGTTAGCTTCCGTACCTAAGTATTTATCGCTATAACTTTAAACACCTATTGTTTCAAGGTCCTTGACAACTCCATCCCAACAATGCAGCTTTGGTGTATCGCGTAAGTATTGTTAGGACTTGTAATTCAAATCGGTCTTTACTTTAGATTTTTACCATAAAAATACATATTTATTTTCTAAATGTATGAAGAGTTACTCAGAATCGTGAAATATTTGAAAAGTTATATGAAAGCGTCCGAGGAGCGAGTGAATTTTGATAAATTGTTGGAAACTTTTTAATATGCGCAACTAGAGTTTAGAAAACGGTTCATCGAGAAATAATTTGCTTTTACGGAAAAATATTAATAACTCATTTAGTTTGCAAACACAAAATAATATGTATTTTTATGATGTTGTATAATTATATACATGAAGGTGTATATGATTGAGATATACGGTGTTTAAGTGAACCGTGAGTTGTCTAAGACCAACATAATGATTGTTTTAAAAAAAAACATGGCGCTTTTTAGGTCTGGGCCTCAGATTTCTGTATCTGTTACATGATCATTTGTAAATCGAATAGGCAAGTAGGTGATCAGCCTTTCATGTTTGACACACGCCGTCGACTTTTTGGGTCTAAGGCATGCTCCTCACGATGTTTTCCTTCACCGTTCGAACGAATGTTCCGGGAGCCGGGGATCGAACCTACGACCTCAGAGTCGCATGCTGAAGACACTAGGCCAACACGGCTCAATGATTGTTTTAGTTAAATTAAAACCATTAGTAGTTGCGTAACAAAAAATATTAAGACATGATGGTGTAATCTAATGCAATGCCATCTATCAAATGCAAAAAGGCAAAGAAAGCGAGAAACTACTACATTTTGTCGACAAATAACTATTTGATATCATGTTTAGAGACTATTGAAATGTTATACTAACGCGACTTACCGCGAGTCGTGGCGTAACACTTTTAAACTTTATGTCACTTTTTTCATTTATGTCACGACCTACATGCTAAGTGTCGTAGAAAAAGTTAAGAACAAACAAAAACAATACGTTTAATTTATACTGAGTGCTACACAACCTGAAAGCTCGCTGCCATAGATATAAAATATTTATATTCTAACTTTACGCTCATTAATTGTAATTGTTAACAATGTTTGTTTTAAGTCATTCGTTAGCATCGAGAAATTAAGTAATATAATACTCTAATGTAAGTGACATATTGTTGGCGATCCAAAGTTAAAAAAAACAATTAACAAAGTTTTTAGTAACGTAAAAACCTTAGTTATTAAGGTTGATAGTATTGATTCATAGTTAATTATCAGTTTCATTGTATACCAAAGAAATTAGAGTTCTCAGACGGTAGTTAATTACCCCATTGTCGGATTTTTATCCAAGAATTCAGTCAATCATTATCACCACAATTCGAAATGATATCCGTGATACTTCCCACTCAACGTCATTATACATTGCAGACTGATATAAACGGTCGTGAACTCGTCATGAATTTCGAAGTGACATGACGTTTAAATTCGAATTTCGAACAGAAGACAAACCATAGACTAACCAAATTTATGTCAGCGTGAGCACAGATAATAGTGGAGTTAACAAAAGATCGACTCATAACGCGGCACGTTTTGAATGAGATGCAAACCGAACGGCGAGATTTTAATTAGTGAACGTTCAAACTATTAAATGGAAAATTGAGCGATTTCAAACTTATATTACATACTGTATTAAGGGCGTGGCAGAAACTCAAAATATTTTGGAAAAACGTGGTTCAATACTGGGAAAATTAAAAGACATTTTTATGAACTTATTACTACACAGAAATGGTCAGAGAAAACAGTACCTGACGATACTAGGACTTTAATATAGAGGTTATAAATAACACCTACATAATATATTATAAAACACCTCAATCAAACAAATCCTTTGTTCTCATTGAAATTCAACTTTTTGATTTGAATGAAAAAGCGAATAGAACAATTCAAAAACAATATTTTTTTATCAGATGAAAAATCTGTGAGTAGTGCGACAAACAATGCATTAGTGTTATCAAACAAACATACTATATGTTCTCGAAGTACTGAATGTTCATTACTAAATACTTCACAAGCTCATTTAAACCAAAATTGAGTTTTTTCAATAATTCATGCTTGAAATATTTAACAAATACAACTGACCGGAAAATTATAAGCAACGAATATTATTAAATGCTGCATTTTTAAGAGCGCTGAATTTTTAGAACAAGGAGTTAGTATTATTCTTAATTCTTAATTAAGGCCAAGTTAATCTGAAGGCTGTAGTAGGTCAAACGCCAAAAGTACTTAAAGTTTGAGAACTATTCTTGCCTTTCAGCCCGATGTAAAAAGTTGAGTGGCATTTGAAGCCATCTTTGTGCGCGACCTTCCTCACCTACATATTTTATTTTTCTAGCTGAAAATAGAGGTTGAAATTTGTTGGTTTTTAGACCTAACAATTAGGTATTGTAGCAGTATTTGTAAGTGATATAATATGAAATTTAGTAAACCGCGACTTCGCAAGTATTGAAGGAATCCTTTTCCGACATATTAATTTAAAATAATAATTAGTAGGATTATTTTAAAAATATTCAAGTAATTTAATTTTAAATTATAACTTAGTAATGTTAATAATAATGAAGTCTGTATACCTGATTTAAATAAGTTATAAAGTTATCTAAAAATACTAATATAATTCTTAAGGTAGATTGATATTAACTATACAACCATACCAAAATTCGCTTTTTATCTCTGTGAATTTTGTGACAAAAATCAATATTTTATTACTAAAGATTTACATGTTTAATACCACTATAACTATATGTCTTACTGTATATATACGAGTACGTAGTGTTAATGAAATGTCTTACTAACGGTGAACTCACTTCACTATCAATATATATTATACTATTTAAAGAAAACACTTTTTTACCGGATTGAAGCTATGTATTATTATAAACTTATAATTCTTTTACATAATTCTTTTACATAATTTTAAATTTGTCCGACGTTTCGCGTGCTTTACAGCGTGCGTCACCGTGACTACGGAAGCAAGTTTCGGACGCTTCAATCCGGAAAAAAAGTGTTTTCTTTAAATATGTGAAAGCTATGTTAACAAAAGACAATACTATATTATACTAGCTGACCCGGCAAACGTTTGCCATGTATATTATTTCTAGGAAACATTTCTTTGGTTCAATAAAAATAACTATCTACTATAATAAAAAATAGGGGTTGATCGTAGAGGGTCGACAGTTAAGGCTTGTAGGTATTTTTTATGTTGTATCATAAAAAAAACAAAAAATGTTGTCTAAAAATAAAAATTTAGGGTGGACACCTCTTATCACTTAGGTGTTTGATAGATAGTAGCCGATTTTCAGACTTACTGAATATGCATTAAACATTTCGTAAGAATCGGTAGAGCCGTTTCGGAGGAGTATAGGAACGAACATTGTGACACAAGAAATTTATATATATAAAGATTTATTAGACTACAAAGACACGTTTGGTCCAGTCATGGCAGCCTAATACTGGCTCGTGTTGAATGCATTTATGAAAACTAAAAATGTAACTTTAGTCTGTGGAGTATGATAACATGTCAGACAGTATCATTTCTTGTTTCTGTTCCAGAATGCATAAGATTGAGGAAAATTCCTTATTTGGCCACTGTTCTTGATAAACTACATTTTTGGCGGAAACATCTGTTATTTATATGCTTTTGCTAGCTTATACAGTCAGCCTAAAATGAGTTGTAGATAAAATTTTCATTGTGTATTTTTAGTATACTCTGTTAATATTACTTACTTACAAATTTTGGAACAGAATGTGCCGAGGACTGATAGAACAAAGTTCCAGCTACACAGAATTCATCATACACTTGCTATTTTATATAATGTTTTGCCAAGTTGGTGACCTTCCTTTTTTGCGGTAAACGCATAATATTTAAAATATGATCATAATATGTGTTAGTCATAGTATGTGTTATCTGTATTTATTTCCCCGGAATTGATATCGACTAAAAGATGACGGGTTTTTGCAGAAATGACTCGCGGTGTCCTTTATTTTCGCAGATTGTTTGTCTTGGGGTTTAAGTTTGGATATTATTGGATGTCAGCGACTATAGATGACACCGGAAAACCCATGGCTACTCCATCAACCTGCACATAGAACTCATCTTTCCACATTAAGTATCCTGATGTGAGACAGTGTTTTACAATATCTACATAATCTGGTGGCATGTTCTGTTCACTAAGTCTTTTTGTAATTATATCTAGGGAGTCATTTAGTGGTAAGTTTGTAAATAGTGACTCAATGTCAAAACTCACCATGGTTTTATTGTGGAGTAAGTTGAGAGCTCTCAATGTTTCCACAAAGTGGTAAGAGTCCATAACATAAGTACTAGTGTACCCCCTGAGAGGGGATAATATTGAAATTGAATTGTGTTTGGCTAATTTGTATATGGGTGAGTCGATATGTTAAGTTTGTGTATTTTTGACAATCCATACATTTTTGGAGGTATAAGCAGGCTGTTGTTAAAGATTTAACGTCTAGTGACAGTGTTTTAGAATATTTAGTAAGGAGGCTAGATGTTTGTTTTATTACCTTGTTTGTGGGATCTTCATAGACTTTTTTATAGGTATTGACATCTTTTAAGAGGAGAGCCATCTTGCTTTCGTATTCCGACGTATCCATAACAACGGTTGTGTTCCCTTTGTCAGCTCGGAGTACTACCAAATCTTCGTTCGCCTTTAGCTCCGCGAGAGCCTTTGTTTAAGCGAAAGTGAGGTTTCTTTTTGGCGGTGTGCTTGCCCGCAGTATGCACGAAAAAAAAAACCAAACAAAGTCGTAAATACCTTGTAAAAAAGGTTGACAATTTCAAGAAAATATTTTCGACTAGTTTCTTTGTTACTTTGTTAACACACAAATTAAATTTTAATGTATGAAATATGAGAATCAAAACACTGCATTTAAGTGCCTTATATAAGTTCGATACGTGCTTATTACGGATTTAGCAATATTTAGCCAATTCAATATTGTCCAAAGCAAATTGAATTTCCCATGCGATATGACAATCGTAATTTGAAGTTATGCACTTGACTATTTCACTGTGCTGTTAAAATTAGTTTCGTGAATAGAATCTACTATTCATTTCTCATAAATTTTTCATGTTTTACAGCTATTTGAATCAGGGAATATGTTGTATTGTCTTTTGATAACATAGCTTTTACACATTGAAGAAAAAACTTTTTTACCGGATTGAAGCTTTGTATTATTATAAACTTATAATTATTTTACATAATTTTTAATTTAAATTTTTCCGACGTTTCGTGTGCTTTACAGCATAAGTTGTCACGGTGACTGAAGACAAAAGGTGTTGAATGTCAAAAGTATCACAGCTGTTGAGAAAGTTGTGTTATCTGTATTTATTTCCTCGGAGTTGATATCGACTAAAAGATGATGGGTTTTTGCAGAATTGACTCACGGTGTCCTCTATTTTCGCGGATTGTTGGTCTTGGGGGTTTCATTTGGATATTATTGGAGGATTGTTTGATAATTTTAGGTCTTCTCTATTGAAATTGGGGTGTTTTTTAATTTGAATTGCTTCCAATCTTGGGAAGAATCTTTCGCAAGTACTTTCGGTTGGTCAAAGCGTATGTAGTGATTAGGCCTATCTAGTGTGTGTTCACAGACTGCTGATTTTGTGAGTCGTCTATGTCTTATGTCCGCAATGTGTTCTTTGAGTCTGCTGGACATACTGCGTTTAGTTTGCCCTATGTAAGACAGGCCACAGTTGCAATCCAGTTTGTATATATCTGTAAAAACATTAGATTACATTATTCCAAATTTATTATTCTTACTAATATAACAAGAAACAATATTAAATTTAAATTAAAAAAATACTACATAAGTCAAACAATCATAAATTATGCATCACAAAAATTATGCTATAGACGTCATTAAAACATATACGAATATAGGAACTGTATGTGAATAAGAATTCTCGACAAGAACAGGTTTCTTGCATCGGCTCTCTATGGCGAGTCAGTGTTTAGATTTGTTTATGACGTTTTACGTGCAATTTTAAATCGTTTGAATGGTTTGATTGTTATAAATTTACACCACCACACCAACTTCCTTTATATTAAGAACAAATTATAATAATATATATAATAAATAAATAACAAAAAAAAATTGTCGATTTGACTTTGACACACGAACCGGACATGGGAGGTGGTGTCCCGGCGTAATGGCGCATACCGTATAGCATTTACTTTTTTTTGATTCATCATTGAAGGATCCAGTGTTTGGAGTGGGATATGCCACGGTTAATGGTAAGTGCTAGTTTTAGTCTTATCGATTATTGGATTCCTTTTTTTATTATACTGACACGATACAGCCGAACCAGCGCATATTATTTCACAGAGGGAAGGAAGCATCCTGGATATAGCTTCCGGATACCCAGGCCCACACAGTTGTTTTGTATTGAATTTAAATATGCTAGAAATACAAATATTTTGTCATTGGGGAGTGCTATAAATGTGTAAACTAATTATAAGTTTTTACATATATACATAGCTTCAATCCGGCAGAAAAGTGTTTTCTTTCAGGGAATATGTTACAGAAAGTGCTTGCCATAATTTAAAACATTAAATTTAAATCGGTAAAGTCGTTATGATAATTTGGAATTTCTTTTTGAAATAAAAAGGCATGACCTAAATGCTGTCATACATCTATCGTGTGTACATTTCAGAAGTCTTAAAAGTCAATTAATCAACTAAAATGATACGCCCTAAGCTTTGAACTGTTTGTAACAATCCTAAAGCCTTATCAATGGAAAAGAAAAGGATTAAAGTAAAGAAAGATAAATAAGGAACTAGATACCTACGCGAAGGTTGGAAAAGTTTTATCGGACATCTAAATACCCTTTATCTCCAGCCTTTGTTATCTTCAAGTGCTTAAGTCTTGTTGAGGAATATAAGTTCTACGAGAATATGTGGGCTTAGATTGTGTCAAACTTACAATGTATTTGGTAGTTTGAGCCCAGTTTTTAAACTTTGTTACGGTCTTTTGTCCGCTTTGTATAGAAAAGTACCTATAGAAAACGGAAAACCTATAGATATGTAAGAAGTGATATTATCTAAACATGGCTTTCGGGGCTTTGAGTACATGTGGTTTCGCCATTTGATAAAATAATAATTGTTAGTCAATGCGTCTGCCCTAGGACTAACAGGACTTATCCAATCAAGGAAAAATCTCCAATTTCAGTTATCAATCTGTTGTAGGTGCTGAAACACACATAATGAACTATGAACCTAGTAGAATATGGAATCATGAGTTATAATAGGCAAGCCATCAAAGTAAATAATAAGAGATTATTCTGTTTTAATCTAATATAAACTGCAATGACAATATTTTCAATGTAGCTATTTCATGCTACATGATATATAGCTCGTTTTTGTCGGTATTTTGCTTATGACAGTTAAATATAAATGACATATACATTTGCTTGTGTGTATCATCAATGTGATTATTTTGATCATTCCTATAATAAGTTAGTAATTAAATGTATTTATAGGATATATCTGGCATTACATCTATATTGAATAATGCATTGCTTACGTAAATCACAGATAATCTTAGGAATTTCGTGTAGTTCCCTTTTAAATGATGTCATTTGTAAATGTAATTTAAGGTTTATTAATCTATTATTACACATATAAAATAGTAATTGCTAATACTTTCTTTCTCATGCAGAAATTTTTTGTTTATATAATTGAGGCCAGATTTTGCTATATTTAATCAGATATATTTACAGTATGCCGCCCCTTTAATTAATATATTACGTTGAATAATTCATCAAGTCAGCGGATATAACTTATACGTTTACTTAGGACAATATTTTGGCAAGGCCCGACTATTTTGATTAGTTAAGGTATCAACAACCTTATATTAATTTTACCAATATGTACATAGCTTTTATATTACCCGTACTATATATGACCCTTATTAGTATTAAAAATTCTTATTCAATGTTTGATATTTAGTGGGGAGAATTTTTAAACAATGACTTGTCGTAAAACGTTATATCTATATTTGTGGGTCTTTCAATTATTTAAAATCAATACTTCGTAAGCATGGCAACGGTTAAACTTCAACTAATTGACTGAACTGATTGAAAACATCAATAAATGTAAAATTCCATCCAATAGTTGTATATTCTAAAAATCTTTTCAATAAATGTTGTAACGCCTCTGATGGTAATTACGCGCAATACAAAAACTTTGTCAAACTTTCGATAGAGCCTACCTTTCGGTCTTATTTATATACGAAATGTCTTAACGGGTAGAAGATTAACTCAGGTCTGCGATAAAAATCAATAATAATTGCAGGTTAAACGCGTGATAACTATTAACTTTATTTTTTGTATCACGTCACAATTTAAAACTTATTTTGAAGAAATACATTCTTTATTTAGTAAATTAGCTTGCTAGTAACACTCTGTAACAAGACTTTAAAAATAATTAATTGGTTGTTTCCCAAAAAACTATAGGGCGGACTTTTGTTGGAGATTATATATCAAGGTAAAGCGAATACCTATAAAATACAATTTAAAAAACTTAGCTATTTAATTTTAATATAATGGATACAGAAATAATTAAACTAAATAAAAACCATTAAGCTATTATCATTAATTATTTGTTCCAGAATTTTTTTATCAATAATAACATGAATCTTGTATATTCGACGCGGAATATATAATATGACGACTGTTTTTTAATACATTTAGAATATCTATTAAAATAATAGCTGTTCTTGAAACATTTTCGCGGACTTGTGTAATTTGTCCCTGTAGTTAATTTTTGAAGCACAAAGGCAAGAAGGACAAAACATTCCAAGTAGTTAAGATTATAATAATTTACCACAATTTCATTGTTAAAAAAGTTACGACAAGACGAAACGACCCGTTTATCAATTATAATTATTATAATAATTAATTTTATATCTAAATCGCATTTAATGTGTGCATGGTGTGTTTGTAATTAAATATTATAAACGGCTGGAGAGATTTTGATGAAATTTGTATGTGTTTTGTTTTATTTAGATTAAAAATTTTGAACAGCTTTTAACGCCTAAATAATCCTCATTATTAGTTAACCTAGTGGATGTATCTGAGTACATATGTGTGCAAGTTCGTTCTTTCGTTCCTATCATTCATAAGGTACGTTCTGTAGTGCATTAAGTAATATTAACACATCGAATGGCCGAGCTGCTTGTTGACTTTAGTATTTAAATAAGGCCCCGCTTTAACATTCGCCTGGGAAATCAATGGGCTCGATTCGTTCACGCTGTTGACCTACAAAAGTATTCGCTTGTCCGATAAAAATTAATAAGGTTCAATTGTATTTCAACTAAATAGAATTACGAGTTAATTTATGAAAATTGTTTTATTTACGTGACTCGTTTTTGTTAAGGCACAAATTCAGTTTTAATATTATCCTTATTTCATTAATACAGCTATAACGTAGCGGTGTGTAAGATTTTAATCCTTCAGGTTCATGTGTTTGAACTCAGAGTGCACACGAATATATCACATATGCGGCATATAACACATGTTCTTATGGTATAGAAACAATATGCTGGACAAACTGCTTCGTCAGAAAAATCAACACTGTGTGTCAGGCACAAAAAGCGAAATGTATTTAAGATAAAAAAAAACAGATGAAATCTCAATCGTAACATGATTGTGAACCCTTATCATTTTACAATTATGCGCAGAAGTAAATTCTATTAATGGACATGTCTGAATATGAGCGACAAGTGCTAACACTCAAACTGTAAACTAAAAAATCCATCTAAAGTTTTAAAACACCAATATACAAATAAAAGTTGGCTACAAATATTTTAACAGTGAAAATGATTTCAATATTTTTATATCTATAAAGAAAACTGAAACGCAATGAAATGGCTTTTGAAATGAAAACAAACTATGTATGTATAAAAATATCCTTTTCGAAATGTAATGAATAAAAAGGTTGGACTATCTTTGTTATTAATATTTTTTGAAGGAAAATGCTTGTGAGCATTTTCTGTTGTGCGTTTCGTTTTCATGTCATTTACATTACGTTGCAGACTTTTTATGTCTATTTATACGATTTATCCGGGATTATGAATCTCCGAGGCATATCATAGTGACTATGTACTTTAGCCATAAATCCACAGATGCAATTGGCAATATCTGATATAAATGTGTTATTTTTCCATACAGCCCCAAAAAACTTGTAGCTCAAAACATAATTACAACCAGTCAAATTTTAAAATAATTTATTTTAAACTACTACTCTTTGCAAGCGTTTTCATTTAAGTACAGTACAAACCCAAAAATCCTTATGACAAATTTCTCCTTGGAGGCATAACGCAGTCTGATCTAGCCAATATCCTTACCGATTTCAGATACCTAATAAAGGGCGCTTCTTCTACTAGCTGTCCGGCGCTTACAGTCTAATACATGTCTAGAAAGCTCTATATAAACGTTGCCATCTTGCTCCTGTTTTTTATTATTAATTTAATAATATAATAATAACAGATTCTAAAACAGACATCGTTTTAAATAGATCTTAGTACCTTGCAAATAATTTTGAATTCCCATAGGATATTGAGGCTTTTATTTATCGATATGGGCCGCAGGTGAGCATGAGTATGGTTTACGCTACCCTGGGGCGTGTTTCGACATAGCAATAATGCCTTAAAAACCATGAGTATAAATAATGTTAACATATATTTTGATCTCTAACATTGAAAGTTAGATATACTTTATCTTATACTTACACGATAATGCCAAGTGGCAACCTAGAAGCTTGTTAAACAGGTTCTGATTAAAAAAGACAATAGATTATGGAGTTGAGTACCTACGCTTTGCCCTTTCGTCTTACTAGATTGAATATTTTGGGTCCTTGTATCTCGAATGCCATGACTGAACATTTTAATCTAGGATCACCAGATACTCATATTCCTTTGTAAAACCAGAATATAATTTAAAAATGTAAGGGGTCCTTAATACTTTATCTGTTATCCTTACTATTATATACATTACTTTGTGGTCAGAATTGGACGTGAAGTTTTTAAATGTACTAGTTATATACTTAAAAATTTTCTCAGTAATTAAAGCGAAAAACGGTAAAAGATAATCTATAAGTTAAGTTTTTCTATTGAGCTATATATAGCTTAGCTCTATAAATTAGCTTCGGGTTAATGTTAATTTATATTTAATATACTATGTATATGTATGTCATGTCATTGAATTTAATTTGAAATGTTTGACAGAATGATTTAATTTCGGTGTGAGCTTTATTCGTGAGCAAATTTGAAGACTTAAACGTATTATATCTTGATTATTTTAGAATTATATTTACCATTGCTTTTGGAGTATACTATCAAAACCGAAAACTATAATATTAAATCATGTTTTTTTATACTTGAACATTTTAAAACATTATATTTCGATAACGCAGCGTTTTCTCTACAAAATGACGAACAAAAGGTAAAAATAGGTCTCTGTGTAATCTGGTATGAATGAAGACGGGAACAAAGAACACTGAAGTACATTACAATCACTTCCTACAATCACTGATCTACTTATTTCTAATACCATAACAGATTGAAAATGGAATTCAATTTTCATAAATAGTGCGTTATATACGAACTCCTTTCAATGATTATTGAATGAAAAAAAAAACAAAATGTCTTCGAAATTCGAATTCAAAATAGGAGACCCGGAAAGGACCCAAAGGACCGAGCAAGGCTCTTTATGTAAATTCGTAGACTACAAAAGGTGGAGTAATGGCGAAGTGAGATTGCGACTTTCACGGTTCAGGGCGAATCGAAAGAAATTAGAATGAAAAATAGACTTTAATAACTGCTGTATGAATGCAGAAAAGGCTTGTACAGCATTGAATGGGTTGATTAAGTGTCTTTGACCAGCTTCATAAAAATATGTTTTATAAATTTTGAGAAATCTCAAAACTCAAATTGTTCGTTTGATTTTAAAGTGTATGTTATTTTTAGGTTATAATTAGTAACTATTAAAAATTTGAATAATCAACTGAGGATTTTGAATACTTATTATAACCATAAATTTGTATATACATATATGTATATAAATGATTGTGTTTCAATATTGATAAACAGTAAAAATATGCTTTGACTTTTATGTGTTACATATATCATATATGTAGCTAATTCGTCACGGCAAAACATCAGTAAAATTAAATTTAAGTCAATTTTAAATTTTGGTTCTACCATATTTTAAAATGAAGTTATAATAAAATGCAAAATTATTTCAAGAAAGAAATTTCTCAAGACTAAGTTGTAGAGAAACTTTAAGAATCCTGAACGAAGGAAAATTATATTATGATTCTTCATTCTAAATACGTATTTACCAAGGTAATATTGGTAAACTCTATAGTAGTACATGAATAGAATACAAACAATAAAGAAATGAGTCGAGAGGAAAGTGTGCGTCAAGAGTAAGGTGCTAAACCACGTAGACAGCTGACTTTGTAATGCCAGCGATGCCCAGGTGGCAAGAATTGAGTTTATCATCCTTATTGAACTTGTAGAAGCCGCGACCGCGAACCTCGTCACGTAAACGCGGGTTACCAATTTTGGCCAGAATAGAGTGTGGACAATTGAATTTGCTGTCAAGATTAGGGGCTCTGGCAAGAGGCTAATTGATAGAGCATTTGATAACGTTCCTATCCTACTGGATTAATTTAATTTTCACCTCTGTGCTCCAGAACAAGAAGAATAAGGAAATCGATGATTCGCGTGACGTCACTGTGTTGCGTACGTCTTATAGCTGCAGCCTGAACTGTTGATTGAAGGTGATTTGTAGCTCTTCGTGTATGATGTCCTGTATATTTTTGGCAAAGAGACGAGCAGTTTGAATCCTTCCTGGATTTACGACGATGGCAAGCAAAGGCGTAGTAGCCAGCCTCATAATTATTGCCACCTCTTTTATCTTTGCTTTGCATACACGGCTGGAGATGCATAATGTGCCATAGCATCTTTAGCGTTGGCTACAAGGTACGAATCCCTTCGCGGACACTTTGGTCAAAAGTCCTTGCATCTGTTTATCGAAAAGCCTTGTATCCTCACAGCAGTGACCCCAATTAAGTGTCAAGTATCACTTGTCAAGCGTCAAAATGCAAAATATACTTTAACTCCTAAATTGAGATTGTTTATGTAACAATTTTAATAAAGCGAAGGTGAAAAACAGTTTCAATAACTTTCTACTCAGATGTTTGTAAGTCTGATATATTAGACTGACGAAATAATATTACATATACATATTTGCTGCTTGGTTAAGACAAATACGTACAGGTAATATTTATATAACACGTACTACTTTTGTAATGTAAACTATTAAAGTATGTTTGATTGAAGTTCTGAATTGTGTTGTAATTGATTTGATTATATTGCGACCATTATTTTTTTAAAGAACTCGATTTTATATTCGCCCGGTAACAAATCTACGCTCCTTGTACATCATATGCGTAAGTATCCAGCTACGAGGAGTTTAAAATTTTGAACACAACTATAATAGAAATCCATCAGAAATAGCTAGTCAATACTCCCCCGAGATTATTGCGAATAAATTCTCAAAAGATTTTGTATCTTCAAACACAATAGATCGAGATAAACAACAGAAAGGATATTAGAATTGAAGCGAGGATAGATGACAGGTGAAAAGAATCCATTATTACGATTCCACAGATGAAAGATTCTCTTTATTTCATATCCACGGGGTATATTGCCGAAAATAATGCAACTCCTACGGGAAAACGAGTGACGATTTGGAACAAAACATTCGTTTAATCGCGTAAGTATTATGCTGTATTATTTCTTAAGATGTATCCTGTAAGTTTAGTAGATATTTGCGGAGTTATTTGTCATCACATTCGCCTGTTTTTACTATTTAAATACTCTCATATATATATATCACAAAAAAGAGCCTGTAGACCGACAGTTGTATTTCTATATTATAGCGCAATATTGTTTGATTATTACTTAGAATTGTTATGAATCAAGAATAACGTCAAACGAAAGTAATGTATTGCTTGTGATCGGTACGGTCATAGTAACCACTAGTTCTAAAAAGGCTTCATATTTATAATTTACATATTTAACGTAAACATGTTAATATTGAGTTTCCATGTAGATTTATTTATATAAATATTTGGAGTTTTAATAATAAATAGTTCTTATTTTTGAGTTTACCGTCTCGTTTCCAAACTTTAAACTCTGCGGATGTTAGAAGCGTACTACTTATTAACTTTTACGACCTCAATAAAAAATACAATTGCAATCCTAGCAACATAGAATACGATTTTAATATTCCCAGTTCACACCTCCAACGATATTACGAAGGCAAGTACTCGCTTTGTACCGTTGTCCAATTTGACTCAACTTGATCTGTCTGAAGTTTATTACTATCTCACTTGAACACCGCTTACAAAGTAATATCGTTCGATGTCAGGAATTATATTAAGTTTACTATAGTTTAAATCTATATGTATAGTAATTGTCACCGCTTAGCGGTATAGTAGTCGTGCAGTATAAAGTAGGTCGTGCAGTCTAAGAATTATATTAATTGTATTCAACTTTCAATGTTTTTCTGTGTTTCCGTTTTCGTGTGAATACCGATTCTGCAATTTTGTTTGTGCACAGGTACTTTATGAATGCAGTGTAAAAAATTTGAATTCAACATTTTTGTAGCGCGCGATCTGAAAGTTACGAGAACAGCGGCAACTACGGATATTGAAAGGAATATATCAAAGTTACATAGATCGGCTTCGCTATGTTATGTCCGGAACATAACACACTAATGTGTGTGATACCACTTGCCGTGGACACAAACATTGCCAAATAGCTCGCAAGTGAGTAGCTGTCTTTTAAGTATTGGTGCACTCTTTAGCTAACTTTATTGGAATTTTAAATATTAATTATTATACCTAAGAACAATTTACATTTTTAGTTCCAGGACGCTATTTAATTAAATAATTAATTTGTTCTTAGGTATTAAGATTAGTATTTAAAACTTCGATAATCTTTTAAATATATGAAAGTGAAAATCGACGTGAAAGAAGATTACAGCCCAATACCCGCATTAAAACGTAACGTTTCACTGTACTCACCTTGTTAATGAGAAATCTGTTATTTTGTAATAAAAATACTCAAACATATGCAACGTTGAACCATTCTTGATAAATGATTCTTGTTCTATTCTTGTTTCTATAGAAAAATTAAAAAAAATGAAAAATCCAATAGTCACCTAATAGAAATGACGGAAGTGAATTTGTTTTCTGGACATTCTAATAATGTTACGGTATGAAATATAGTTTGTGAAATATTCTCGTACATACAAATTTCAATAAATCATTTAGTTTAGAATAAATTTTATTTTTTTAAAACTAATTAAGGTATATTTACGCCCATGTCGGATACTTTGGAAACATATCATATATGACCACTTTTCTATAACAGGGGCAAACGGACAGGAGGCTCAACTGATGTTAAGATATACCACCACGCCCATGTGCCTATAAAAACTCACACTTCTAAACATCGCAAGTCCGTTGCCAGCCTTTAAAGAGTTGCTGAAAGTAAAAGGTGTAATTGGAAAAGCTTTTGAAGAACCCTAAGTCAAATCGGTTAGGAAATACTTCAGTGAGAGCTGAATACACAAATTTGTGGTGCAAGCAGTGGAACAATAAAAAATAAATATAAATAAATAAAAAATATATAATTTTATCCACTCTTGCATATAGCCATTCACCAACGATAATAAAGTATTGTTATATGAAGCATCATTTGAGAACTCAAAATGCATGTGGGTGGGTGTTTGTTATTAGTTACAACGTTAGTTTGGAGTTTTTCATTTGGTAAGAATTATTTAAAACTTCTTTAATAAAAATTATTTGCATAATATTTATTTCTTTCTTCTTTAATATTTTATAAAATAATGTAAATGTAGTTTATTTTGCTGGGTTTAAGTTCATATGTAAAAGATTCACGGAGTTGTTTACTGTAGTGTTTTCTTCATTTATAATATATATCAGAATCATAGCTTAAATCGTTCTAATTTCTGTTTTAGTGTTTGCTGATGGTGCATCAGGAACCCGAAAAAAGCGACATTTGTTTCCACTGATGGGCTTTCTTCAAGGTTATAAAATGGGTCAAAATTTTGCTTTACAATTACCGCCTCTAGTCCTGTCACCAGTAGTTGTCCTTCCAGTCAACCAACAGCAAACTGTCCACATTCAGGGAAATCCTAACGAAAACTTCAATGAAAATGGCTCGTTTCAAATTATTACTCCAGAAAAACTCATCCAACACTGCAACTCAACAGATAATTCAAAAGATAAAAGTTATAATAACGTAACTATTAAAAATAATGTGGAATTATTTAACAATGACGCAAAAGAAGAGGATACATTTAGACAGAATATTGTTAATGATACTGTAACTGAACCAAATGTGGGAAAAGATAGTGATAATATGACTACAACGGAAGCCACAACTATTTCAGAAGGGGAAACTACTAATGTTACAAATACGACAAAACCGAATGGACCGTATCCAAATGCAATTTATAAAAATGATATGATAGCTTCATTATCAATTACTGAACCTCCTATTAATAGTATATTTATGATTCCTTCCACAGACAATAATTGGCAAAACTTTAGTTCTAATTTGCTCACCACAGAATTACAAGTTGAGAGCAGAGCGGGTGAAGTTTGGACTAACAATATAAATTACTCTAAACGCGATTTTACTAGAGACACTTATTACTACTATAATGATAGGAAACCAAGTACTGATTCTTATTACAGACGCCCAGTTAATCACCTAAATCAAGAAAGATGGAGTACTACCTACTTCGGAGATAATAAACCGACCTCCGAATTTCGACCTCTTGCTGGGTTGTATTACGACGGATTTCTTCATAAATCCCCCGCTAAGAAAACAGGATTTGTTCCATATGGGAATACATTTTATTATTAAATTTTTAAGAGAATTTCAACTATTTATCAGTATTTGACAGCAAGTTTTTAGAAACATACTTGAACTTGAAATGTGTTATGAAACATTTCTTTATTTATAACTGATTTAATAAAGGTCCGTACAACACGATAGTACTATGAACACACGGAAGGTAATATTTTAAGTCGTGAATTTGAAAATCAAAATTTTTAAGACAGACTAAATAGTATTTTAAAAAGTACTACGGGATTTATGTTAACCTTGAGTAGTTAACAAATAACAAATTATTCAAATAAATGTATTCTTCTATTTTCTAATATCAGTACCAATTTATATTTCTAAATATAACAGACGAAATATAACAAAGCTAGTTGCAAAGAGGAAATATTTCCTTGCTAAATTAAACTACAGAATGCATTTTCCACAGTCAAAGATATATAGCATTCGCGATAATACATTAATACAGCATGTCTTAGCATCATTCGCAATTGGGTAATAAATCGAAACAATAGCAGTAACTGTAACCGATATAACTTTACAGGCTCTTGAATCGCAATTGTCAGGGCATATCGTAAAAGGAACGTCAGCTTTTGTGCTTCGAGCTGTGACAATGTATCGTTAGCAAATGAGGAGTTTTATTACATGTGTTTATGTACGTATTACTGTTGTTGCTTTAGTATATCTGAAATATTTATTTAGATTTAACTTATAATCATTGCATCTGACAAAATCTTCTTACTGTTTACTAGTTCAAATTTCGAATTATAAAACTGTTTGGAGATTCTTGTCACCTTTCACATTCAGCTCTATAATTTTTGTTTCAAAAATATAATGCGTGTCCTTTAATAGCTCGAGTAACATAGTAAATTATAAGTTTAACGATGTATATCTTCAAATTTAAATTAGTTATATCCTACTTAGTTGGGCTTATAATCTATGACCATTAAGATGATGATTAAGATGTATGGGATTGGAATTTCCAAAATAAAGTTCGTAAATGCTAATCAATTGAATAAACCCATCTATTCCCCAGACGTCTACATTGGTCATAAAAATAAACTGCAGTACCCATATGTTATTATAGAAATAAACTTTGTAAAGTATGTTTAGAGCAAGTAACAAATAAAAGGACGCTGACTTCTTAAACATTTATTATTCACCTGACAGAGTCACTCGCGTTGGAAGTTCTCGTAAAATGCTCAACGGAAACCACTAGATTTTCGTTTAAAGTATTTTTGCGAACAGTCGGTTGATTTTAAACCCCTTGGTTTGAAGTTGGAAAGTTTTTAATTGTTTATTGGTAGACTAAACTAAACTTAAAATTCTATTTATTTCTAAATAATGGAAGACATAGGTTGGCGTTTGACTAATAAGTAAATACTGTCTTTTGGTAATAAAAAAATTTCGTAAAAATATTAGCTAGTTAACTAAAATACAAAGTACTATTCCTAATTATTTTAATATTAATTAAAAAGTAAAGCTTTTGAATATGACAGCTGATTCAAGTCATTTGACACCTGTCGGTAATCATTCAGATTCCTGATATGGAGGTAAACATCTATAAAAATAAACGTAATGTTTAGGTAAGAAAGCTTTAGGTATATGCAAAAGTCTCTACCAGGCACTTCCACAAAATAAGCCTCGCACATAAATATAATCATTTACTCTACCATAAATAAATGGTATAAAAAAACATATTCTAAGTTCAGGTTAATCTATCAGTTGTAATTAAACGTCAACCCTAAGGTAAATGACCTCAACTAGTTACTTGAAACTAATGAAAACCGAATTAATCTCCAGCCAATCAATATTCCTCGGCGGTACCTGTCGCCAACGGAACCCCTCAAACAAATAGTTGGACAGAATAAGATATCAGGGGATACAAGTTTTACGCATTGACCCCTTTTTAAAGGTTAATGCGTCTACCACAACGTCACCTGAATACTAATATTATGTTTACGGCCTCTCCTGGGGTTTATTACTACATGTGGTTCGTCCCAGGCTGGAAACAAAGTGCTTTTTGATTTGCGACTTTCAGTTTCACATCGCAAACGTTAAGATAATCTTCATCCAATACATTGTAAACAAAGAAAGTTTGTGGGTCTCGAGGGTGGCTTGGAACAGGGATTAGTCATCAAGAACATTTATCTTTAATGGGACTTGATGTAATTTTGACATGATATATCTATGTGATTGAGAACGAATATTTTTATTAATATAATTTGTATTAATATAATATTTTGCTTAAAATTGGATACATTCGTAAAGGGTATCATAACGATATATTGTAGGTCACAAAGAAAGCAATGTGACCTTTTATATTTTTCAATCAACATAGATACGTTTCGTGAAATGTTAATATATATTTTAGGAACATTAAATAAATGTAATTGCTAATACTAATATTGAACTAATTCGTAAATGTTGTAAAAAAAAAATTCAAAACGTATATCTTACTACTACTAGCGACCCTCTTCGCACGGATGGACATTTATTTTTCAAAATATTTTGGTTTTTATAAATATATTGGCATATACAACAATGTTTTTGTTGAAATCAGTATTTTATTAGTAGCAACCACAGTTTACGTGTTACTGTAGTATATATACCAAGATTACATATAAGCCATATTAATATAAACTATATTCACGCATTAACTAAAAGTACCCCAAATTAGTGTAAATGCGAACTGATTTAACTGTATCACATCTGTTAGTAAAATGTAGGACATAAAATGAAATTGTTGTGAATATGAAAGAATGCTTTGTAAATTACCGAATAATTTAATGAAAATGACTGTGTACAAACAATTTAATTTCTCAAGGCTAATATTTAGTTTTATTTTATTTTCTTTTCTATAATTATAATTTTTCTAATAACTGTAACACTGAATAACATTGTATAACTTATAGTTCATATTAAGGTCAGAAATGTAATTGTATCTGTTTTGTTTAGTTTTCTGTGAATATTGTTTATATTTATGTCATCATCGAAGAACTTGATGTTTCAACAAATCCCTCCTTAGTATAAATGTATGAACGAGCTCTTGTGACTAAATCTTTTGCGTAATGAAATCTAAGCTCTGAAATGCGGCAGAGGGATTATCGAGTAGAAATGTCGTGCTCACACCCTCGATGTTCTAACGAATGATTTATTTTTGGGGGAATGCAACATATATGGGATACCATATTGATACTGGAAATGCGAAAATGGATTATACTCGGTAAATTATATTAAATAAATAAATTCTACGTGTTATATGATTATGTCATAATAGTTTTCTCTAAATTTGTGTTAAAATTTATTTTCTAAATCCTTAGAATGTATTTGTTATAAAATACTACAAATATTTAACTACAAACTAGTTGCATTTAACTGGTAAGAAAGAGACCAGAAGAATTATTATAAAAGCACTATTAAAATTGAAGTACAAATGACCGTAGAAAATACAAACTACATTTGTTTGTTCCTTTATGCCTCACTTTATATTAAAGCAAAACTAATTGATTAATGGCGGTATTAGCCTACGGTTTACCATGCTGTGGACTTTATGTCAATGTGCGTATGTAACACTTGCACGTAAGGTGATGGAAGACTAGCATGCTTTAGACCCAAAAACACAGCAGGGCGATCACTTACTTGCTTTACTAACAGATACAAATACCTAAGACCCAGACTTAAGAGGTTGTAGGTTGTATGTATATTATTAATGGGTTTGTGAGTTTGTAACACACCTATTCTTTCAAATCTTGTAATCCCCGAATACAGTATGGGGAAGACACATCTGCGTCATTGTGTCACCAAGTAATACTCGTAGCCCTGATACATAACTTTGAAATACATCAACTCAATATGGTGGGGATTGAAATTATAGTTATGTGGCAAGTTCAAAGACATCCCCGCGCACGTAAATAATACTTTGTAAAACATGTAGATGCGAAAATAAAACCCATAATGTAATCAACGAGCGTGAAGGGTTACACTGATCTGGGCTTACATGTGATATTATTAGTTTGAATATGAAAGGACGAGGGGAAATATTTATCTAAACTCTTACACTCACTCATCCCTATTGATTTTTTTACATACTATCTTCGCCTATTTAAGGATCCCTTATAATTGTATAGAAAGTTCGCCGACTCTGAGTAGTATATAAAAGTAAGTATAGCAAAACCGCAATATTGTTCTTTTAGTTCTATTCTATGAAGTGTCAAAACGTTTTTGTTTACATTCATATATGAAATTAAAATTCTTAAGGAGTATTTCTAGCAAGGACATCTTCAATCAACAAACTATTGACATTGATTGGAAAATTACGATAAATTAAACATAAAAAAGTAACTCAAACTTTTCGTTTAAAACACTACCGATGTTACAATTATGTTGCCAAGGTTACATTACACGGTAATTGACACGGTACTATCGCTTGTTTACAATTCATAGTTTGTACATACGTGATTTTATTATGTGAAATAAATCGAGGTGAAATATTGATAAGATAATTATATCGTTTATTAAAACTTAAACAACAATCAAATATACAGTATTTACAATTTTCTTAACCTATATAGTAACAATAAAAATAATTAAAAACAAATTTAAAAGATTTGGTCCGTAGCTGTATTGCGATTCTTATTCGTTCCAGGAAAGCACCAGCTCGATCACCAGTACTATCTACCAGGCGCCAACTTAAATATAATAGAGCAGGAATCTTAATAATCTATATAAAGTAAGTGCAAAGGAGTATTTGAATGGAAAATGATTTTGAAAAGTTCATCGGAAAGTCCCAATCTATCACTTAGAGACAATAGCATAAGATATTCATCAACTTGCTAAATTTCTACTTCGCTTTCAATATAACCTGATAGAAGACTGTTTGGGCGCAGCGTTATTAAGAGAACAAAGTTTAGTTTCAAAAGGCATGAGTTTTACACATTATTTAATTATTAGTTATCATTATATAAGTGACTAGCGCTCATTGCCGGCTTCATACGGCTAAATTTGATTAAAGATATATAAAACATATATTTTCTTGCCTTTTCTTATGTAACAGGAGAAAAACGGGCAGAAGGCTCACCTGATGTTAAGTGTTACCACCGCACATGGACACTCACATTGTCAGAAGGCTCGCAAGTGCGTTGCCAGCCTTTTAAGAATTGGTCGTACTTTTCTTGAAAGACCCTAAGTCAAATTGGTTCGGATATACTTCAGTGGGCAGCTGATTCCACATAGTGGTAGTGGGCGGCAAGAACTCCCAACCCAAAACGCTCATATGACTTATACGTAGATATTAATGGATTCTATAAAACTGTAGTACATGGCTCTATTGTCAATAATACAGCGTACACGATATATTTATATTTGTATTTTTTCACAGTTTGGGTTACATTATCGAAGTTACATATGGATTAATAACTTGACAAACATTATTAGAATTATGTAAATAATTATAAGTTTTTAATAATAATACATACCTTTAATCCGTTCAAAAAGTCTTTTACTTAATGTGTAAAAGCTATTTTAACAAAAGGCAAAACTTGACAAAAATTTTACAACCCTTTTTCATCAGATGTAGGATTCTAATGGTGAGAGAAAGCTTTCCAGTAATTCTAGAGAGAGTCTATTTAATGCAAACAAACAATGAAATCTTTGCTCATTACAATATTATTGTAGATGAAAAAGATGTTGCATGTATAGAAAATCATATAAAAATACATGTAAATTGAAAACAGGGAAGGAACGACAAAATATTGTTACTTGAATGTTTGAAGAAGTTTCCACGGGAAAAATTACTCCCAGATGGATTGGCATACGAAATTTATATTTTCCCGGGAACAAAGCGTCTAAGTTTGTCTATGGCACTTCAGCTTAATTTTACTTCTGCGGGGACGTATTTGCGAAGTTTCATATAAACAGCTCTGTGGAAAGGTAAACAAGTTTAGTTTAACTCTCATTTCGACACTCTAAGGAGGCATACAGAACTTCTGGCGTCGTCTAATTAAGAAATAACTTCGGTCCATTCATTTCAATTTCATTTGGTAAATTAACTGTTTCGAAGTTCGGTTAACCTCTGTCGTTGTCAATTAACAAATTGTGTGTCTCATTTTTTATATGACATCTTTTAAATGTCAAAACGTACTTTATGAGCAAGACATCTAGCGCTGCTATACTTAGGATGATGACAGCTGTTTATTAATTGTACTGTGCATTACCTCATCTTAACCATAGAATAATATTTCTACTTCTACACTTTTTTTTTTTTTTTCGTCAGGAAATGCTTTTACGCATATCCCTACGGTATTTTACACCAGCAGGGCAGACTTAATAAACCCTACCCACTAAAACCTGACGGATGACTTCAGCTCGCCAAAGGGCGACGGCAGGTAACAGCTGAGCCCTATCCTTACCCCCGCCAAACGCGAATGCCACAATGCCACATGACTCCTCTCACACACAAATCTACCAAATCTTAACTTAGGGCAGACGTGCGAAAACACGGCGTCGCTGCCCCGGTCGTCGTTTCCTTACTGGCGGAGCATCTGAATCATTTTCACGCTGACGCTCCGCATTCTCTTTCTGACTCATGACGGCCTCACAAAAAGCCTTGAAGGCATTCCAAGGACCGTCATTGTCAGCTTCTACCATTCTTTGAATAATTAGTGGAAGCGACAGATTGCCATCAATGCTATCAGCAAGCACCGAGCGAAAGTAGTCCCAAGCCGGACACTCCTCCACTGTATGCCTCACCGTATCATCTAAACAGTCACAATGATGACAAGCGGGTGTCGCCTCTCTTCCAACGATTCGATGCAGATAACTTCCAAAGCATCCATGTCCAGAGAGAACCTGCACGAGCCGATAGGAAAGCGATCCCCACCGTCGGTCCACCCAGTGTTTCAAAAAGGGACGAATAAGATCAACGGTATGTAAACCAAACCGACATTCACTTAACTCTTCCCTCCATTCTTGCAAAATTAAGCGGCGATACTCCTCCTTCCACACCTTGACTACCTCCAGAGGTGGGTCAAAACCACCACTCCTGGCTTCAGCTCTTCTCCAAAAAATGTCTCCCAAAGCCAGAGCTACCAAGTGCCAAGGTGGAGTGGCGGCTATGACACATGCTGCATCACAGGATACTGTACGGTATGCCCTCGCAATTCTAATGGCAACTTTACGCTGTGACCGCCTCAGTATACCTTTGTTGTAAAATGTCAACTTATCCGCCCATATCGGACAACCATAAAGAGCTTTCGCACGTACTACACCAGCATAAAGAAGCCTACAGCCCTCGCCTGGCCCACCGATATTTGGCATTATACGACCCAAAGCCATTGCAGTTGACTCAAGCTTGGGTGCCAGGGCTGCAAAATGAGCTTTGAAAGTCCAACGGGCATCGAGAACCAACCCGAGGTATTTCAAAGTCGACTTTACTGCCATATGAACGCCATCTACAATTATTTCAGCGCCTCTAGGTGGAGACCTCCTAGCAAAACAAATGACTTCTGATTTTTGTAAAGCCACTCGAAGATCAAGTCGCCTTATACGAGTCACTACTTGTTCTACTCCAGCAGCAGCTAACAAACTCGCCTCTTGATAATTACATCCCTTGGCCGTCACAAGGGTATCGTCAGCATAACATATTAAGCCTACTCCTGGCATCAGTCTACCTCGAAGGACTACATCAAATCCAATGTTCCACAAAAGGGGCCCAAGAACCGACTCTTGGGGAACTCCACATCGAACCTGATAACATCTCCAACCTTCCCGACTTGGATATATGATCGATCGTTCAGAGAGATAAGCTCCTACTACATGTCGTAAGTAAACAGGCACACCATGATAAAAGAGACCGTCCATAATCGCTCTCCAGGGAATAGTATTGAATGCATTTGCAATATCTAGCGAAACCGCCAACACAACCCCACCACCAGAGACAGTTTCTTCGCACAAGTCCCTTAACCTAGCTAAGGCGTCAATTGTAGAGCGAGCACGCCGAAAACCGAATTGAGAATCAGACAGATTTGGACCAACGATCAGAAGATGCTTCTCGAGGCGCGAGACAATTATTCGCTCAAACAGTTTTCCCACCTCAGGAAGTAAAACAATAGGTCGATACGCCGAAGGTGAATCTACCGGTTTCCCAAACTTCCTAAGAAGAAGCAATTGACCTACTTTCCAGCTACTAGGGAATATGCCGTTCCTCAAAAGATCAGAAAGGAGATCTCGAAATCTGTTAGATAAACCATTATTAAGAGATTGCGCCAAAACCGTTCCATGCAATCCATCAGGACCAGGAGCGGTTCTTTTGTTTTGAATTTTAAAAATACCTGCCCCTAACTCACCCTCTGACACCTCAGGAATATCCTCTGAACGATCAAAGTCGACATT
The DNA here is from genome assembly GCF_905147105.1 of Pieris brassicae. NCBI lineage: Eukaryota > Metazoa > Arthropoda > Insecta > Lepidoptera > Pieridae > Pieris > Pieris brassicae. Next base: position 7,675,771 of record NC_059669.1, read on the forward strand.
AATAAAAGGAATAGAATCACAAGGAAACAGCCATGTAACAACCATCTCAAGAAACGTTGGCTCCATTGTGGATGTTAGCGGCGGCCTCCAGGGACGGAGTTTACTCATGACAATATTATATGGTCGCCCCCACATATCACGATCCAAGGAGTTCAGGAGCTCCTTCCATGCCCTATCCTTTGCTTCAGCTATTTCCATCCGAAGAGCCCTTTTTGCTGCTTGATAAGAAGAATATAAACTTGCCTCTTCGTCCTGATCACGGTAACTGAGATGTCTTCTTCTAAAACGCGTGTACCGGCGACGTGCCTTAACACACTCCGCTCGTAGTTGGGCTAGTTCGGATGACCACCAATAGACGCTTTGCTTAGGTGAGATGGGACCGATCCGGGGCATAGCAACGTCACTGATACGAGTGAATGAGTTCCTAAACCATTCCACCTCAGAATCAATTGTAATATTTGAAGGTTTGGGATTCCAAGCTTCTACTAACGATACCTCGAAAAGCGCATCTTTGTCTAGATTTTTTCGGGACCATCTAGGACCTATCTCAGATGGAGCAGGACCCGGATTACTTACAGAAGAATCATTGATGTCAAAGCGAATGTACTTGTGGTCTGATAAAGTTTCAACATCTGACAACACCCTCCATCTATAAACATAACTTGCAAGTGCAGGACTTGAAAAAGTAACGTCCACAATAGAGCCACCATTCACAAGTCTGAACATTACCCCGATTCAGAGACACCAAATTTTGAGCAGCTAGCCAATCCAACAAAGCGTCACCACGTTCATCAGTTACTGGAGACCCCCACACTGTAGATTTAGCATTGAAATCTCCAGCGACAATAAGATCGAGCGGTCGACACCATGAAATAAGACAGCCCAGTTCGGACAAAAACGTTTCAAATTCAGCAAGCGTTTTATTAGGGGAAAAATAAGCACCGACAACTGCAATTCTTCCAATTTTTAAAGCAACACAACCTCTACCCTGCATTGTTGAAGCAACTGACAGCAAGTTGACATCATTTATAAAAATCGCAACAAGACCATCACGGTCACCGACCCAGTTGTTTTTATCTGGAACCATGTATGGTTCTGAAACAATCCCTATATTAACGATCCACTGTGTCAAACTCTGAATTAAAATGTCTTGAGCACTTGCACAGTGGTTCAGGTTAGATTGAATAAAACGTAGATCCATACTAACTAATTACAATTTCTTGGGTCTCCATTATGTCACTGCACAAAGATGGTTCTACTGAAACCTTCGTGTTGAATCTTCTCGGCAACTTTTGACTGGGAGCAGTATAAGCTTTCCCCCCCAGTCGATGATCCGCTGTTTTACCAGCCGCAATACACAGAGGATGAACAAACAGACGCACGATGACCTGGCTGGCCACACCGGTAACAAGACTTACTACGGTCTATTTCCGCCGTACAACGAGCTGCAACATGACCAGCTTGCAAACAGCGGAAGCACCTTAGTTCTCGTTGTTGCAGCACCGTCACCCTAGCTGAAGACCAGCCTACAAGCAGACGACCTTCAGACAGTTTCTTTGCAGCTTCCACCGGGCATTTCACCCACACCACAAAGCGACCCGTCTTATCTTGACGAACTTCACCAACTCTAACATGATCGGATGAGCACTCCCCTTTCTTACATACAGCGTATTTTACTTCGTCAGCAGTAACAGAATCGTCTAAGCTTGATACTCTTACTTCAACAGATTTAACAGGTCTCGACACAAGGATACCCTTCGTACCATAGCACTCCCTTAATTTTTTAGCCAGAACATCTGCTTTCTCTCCTCCACCTTCACCAGTGACTTGTATAATGGCAGCACCAGTTGCGGCACGTCTAAACCTAACTGCTTCAATTCCCAACTCCTCTAGCCTAATCTGTCCTTTCGCTTCTTTAATAGCCTCCGCATATGTTACGCCTTTTTTCAGAATTTCCGCCGGAACAGTTACAACAACAGCAGCTGTACGGGGCGTACGCAGTTTTGGCTTTTTAACTGGTGCCTGAAAACCTGTTACTATTGGTTGAGCTAACACAGCACCCGACCTTTCCCTTTTCTTCTTTTTTCTTTTCTTTCCTTTCCCAACAATCAACCAATGCTCTTTAGAAAGGTTGGAAGCCAATTGCAGAGGCGAGGGCTGAGCAATAGCAGATACCTTTTCAATGGCCATTATTTCATCTCCTGCAATTCTTTTATTTTTCTTCTTTTTTGAAATAGAGGATGGTACTTGGGGCAAATCAGTAGATGCTGCTTGCACCAAGCATCTGCTATTCACCTGCCTATTATTCTGGGATTGATCTGGCTCAAATCTAGGCGGCCTAACGATCTTGCATCGGTCCGCAGCTAGAGAAGGCCTTAATACAGGTGCAGGATTAAGCCTAGGCTCAAGACTCTCAATCCGCGCATTTAATCTATCCCCGATACGGCGCATCAGATTCGCCTCAAATTCCTCGGGGAGAGAAGGAGTAAGCAATGGCTCCTTTGAATTAACTCCAATATGTTTCCGAAGATCCGTCATATCCTGCTGGAGTATCTCAATTTGCTTTTTAAGGCGCTCGTTGTCTTCACGCAGAGATCGAGTTTCCTCAGAAACTGAACGTTGAGCAAGTACCCCAATATCCTTCCGCATGTCCGCAATGGCATTTTTTGCCATATGGACCCATTGTCCTTTGATATTGGACGATTTTGTGGCAACCTTTTCAACAACTCCCAGGCTAGCCTCAATCCTCTTTACTAAATCCAATGACATATCCTCGCCCTGTTCCGACACCAAGACAGAAGATAAAGTGCAACGTGTTTCTCGAGCTTGAATTTCCAATGCTAAAAGCTCTTATTCCTCTCGAGCCTTTTTCTCAGCTCTTGTTTCTTTTAACTTGGCAGACTTGTTAGTAGCAACCGAATCCACATTCTCGCCCTTAGTGGATGGCCGACCTCTGCCTTTACGCCGCGTTATCTTTGAAGACGCCTCTCTTGCGATATCTGAATCGGTGTCAGCGACTTCTCTGAAACGCTTCCGGGAGCTCCAAAACCGCGATGAACCTGTCAAAGACTCCCTTGCTACAACACCTGAGTATGTGGAAGAATCCGACATCTCAGGGCACTCCAACATAATATCACCGGGGGGCGCTGGCAAAACAAAATGATCGCCCGCCATTGCCACTCCAGCTTCCTGCTCAGCCGCATCACACGGCATCTCCACACTAACATCTTCTTTTGATTTGGTTTTTTTGTTTTTTAGATTATTTCTTGTTGTCATTTCATAAATTATTTTTCCATGGGGGAAAAACATAGTCCACCCAGGTGGTGGCCCCTGCACCTAGGTAACCCTTATACCACTCGGAGGACGAGAGGTATCCGAGGGATGGCCGCTAGCGACTGACTTTACTCACCAGCCACCTGTAAACACAGGTAACCGACACCGCGCAAAACCTACAAGGCGCCCCAATGTCGGGAATTTAAGGGTTTTTTATTGAGATTTTCCTTTCTCTCAAGGCCGGCCAATTAAGGCAAGCCCCCCTGGCCACAAGCATGCCGCTAGACATGACAACGACACACGCAGGAGGTAACAGGTTGCCCGACGGAGAGTCGAAACCCACCCGGAAACTGCTTATCGCAGCCACCAGATCCGTCGCGCCACAGACCTAGAAAGTCATCCACCATATGCAGAGCATTACAAATGTATATATAAAAAATAAAATAATAATAATAATAATAAAAATAAAAATACACAACACCGGTCGTAACCGATTCAAAAATTGAACCGGGGGCACGCCCTGAGCCCACCAGTCTTGGTCCACGCCAGTTGGATGTCGGAAGTCCAACCGGTCGGAAGTCCAAAAACAATGTGCCAAGAGCAATGCTCTTGATATTCACTAATACGAGTTAAACTACAAAGTTCAGTCCATACATTTCCCCAAGGTGCTGGCTTACACCCCAGATATAATGATACACCAAATGAAGCGCACAAACGCTGGCGGGCCATCCCAACGTGCGAAAATAGATGACGCACACCCTCCCCTTACGACCACTACTTCTACTGTTGTTCATCAAGTTTCTTCTATTTAAAGAAGCCTACTGAGAACTGTACCATCGGTCCAATCGTCTTCCCTAAAGTGCTGGCTTGCACTCCAAGTACTAGAGCCCCCCCGCCACGTCAAGGCTTGGACCTTGGGGGGTTCTACTTCTACACTAGAGCAACGATCCCCAGGTGCACAAATGGACTTTCCATCTTTGTAGGCAATTAACACTCCTTTGTACGGTGAAGTATAACATCGTGGAGAATTACGTATATACATTTTACCCAAAAATCGATTTTTTTCGTACACAATCCCGGAAATTTCCATATCTAAATGGAAAACCGACCCGCCACAATCAATTTATCCTTCAATATCCTCTAGCGGTATACCTACCACCTGCACAATAAATATTTATATTTCACCCCTCAATACAAATGTATCGCTTACTTTAGTCTTACTGAATAGAACACCGAATTTCATAATCTCGATTCACAATCGAGTCATAAGTATCTTTATTAATATGAAATTTTATGAAGGGATTATTTGTTTTTAAAATAAGATCTTTACTTATTTTAATTTACCATAGATTATAATTTAATATTTGGAAATAAAATACTGTAATATTATAATAACCTTTACGAGAATACAGCAGTTTTATTTAGCGAGCCGTATTTACACAAAGTTCACAGATGAAAATTTTATTGTGACTGACTATTAAAATTTTAACATCACCATAGATGTACACTCTATCTATTACTACGAGTTAATATTTGTCATATTCCGAGTGTTTTTGTATTCCTGAGTTTTTCGGTGTTAATTTAATTTACGACGGATCATAGGGGCTAAATAGCCTCAGTGCGTTGTTTCTTGTTAATACAATTAGATGGATGATACTGTTACTTAAATATGTGTTAGTGGATGCTAAGATTATCATGAAATTTTGTGATTATTATTAGCCAATGTTATGATCGAGTGAATTGACCGTTAAAGTTTATTGTTGCTTTGGTTAATATTTGAGATATCTCTGAATACTTTTAATATACATAACTTAATCTGATTTGATTTTTTTATTGCCATAGAAGGCAAACGGCCTACATTATCATTATCGTAATTATTTCTTAGTTTGGAATCATTACTTATCGAATATTGTTACGACCAATCCAGAGCACAGCAAATGCGTCGAGTGGAGTCTTGACTTTCGACAGTGCGTACAGGGAACGCTCCTACAGATTGTACAAATTAGGAATTCAGTCGAGAATGGTGGTGATGAGACGTTGGAGCGAGTTAAGTCTGGTAGATTATGATTAAAAGTGAGATCGGTGCTTTGTACCCGCTGCTTGTTATACTTTAAGTTAAAATTTTCGTTGTAGTGTTAAAAGGAATAAATCAAAATTAAATGTTGAACGATAATTATTAATATTTTTTGTGATCGCACGTTACACACATGACGCCCACTAAACCCGCTAATGCGACGACATTATCAATGGTGTGATGACATCCCTTTGTAAAAGCACTGAAACTTTAAATGAAATCATACATGAACTATGATTATTAGAAGTCCCTACCATTCATTACCATAAAGTACCTATTTGGCGGCCACAATGCGTTGCATTACGATAGGTCTTCGCCAAAACACAGTAATAAATTTCCACTGATGTGTTACCGCAGATCGAATACAGTTTTTCATGATAAAATGGAGTTACACTGTCGTCTTAATAGCTTTAAATGAAATAGTGAGAGCGCTTGATGCATGACCGCCGTTTCCAATTGAAATATGGACACTAGAAATTGAAACATATAGTTTTGTTTTGGCTATGCCATAGGACATATTTCAATCTATTCCTTTTATTATACTATCATAGAGTAGTTCGGTTAAATCATATTTAGTTATGAATAAAATTACCTTTGCATAGGCGGATTATTTTACAATTCAAATGTGATAGATTATATAAAAAATCTACACTGATTAATTGACCAAAATGTTGATTTTTATTAAATAATTCACATAATTTTAAAGCATATAAGACCAAAAAATACTTGAAATCTCTCGACCCTAGAATATTCTGTTTATTAATTAGCGCGAAGCTTTAATGTAATTTTCAGTGTAAAATTTTGATTTTGAAACTTTCCCCTTTAATCTTTACTAATTAGGTATTCTGTATAAGTCTATTATGTTCATCTACGTCCTTATTATAAATAAGCTTACGGAGCATTACATTCAAAGTATTAAATGTAATATAATTAGTAACCTTTCGTTAGCGTTACTTTGTTTGCGTGGAAACAAAAGAAGCTGTTAGTAATGATTGTAAGCTTAATAAAATTTATTGCTTGGTTGAGGGTATTCACAGTGAGCGCTAGGTTTGACTCCCGTATATTGAATCAAATCAAAAGAGGCAAAAGGATGATACATCTTTTTGTGTTATGGACTAATATAATATCTGTTTTTGTTTGAATAAAAACTGTTAATATGAAAATCATTTAATAGAAGAATATATAGACTTCTGATGTAGAAACTCTAATCATGTTATTTCTGCCAGATACTGTATTTGAGCTTTTAATGTTAATATCTAATAATGTTAAAAAAAACGGCTAAATGCAATTGTTATATAGTTTGAAAAAAAGATATGACTAGTGCATTATGTTTTTATAATGTTTTTAGTTATATTAATGTTTCATAGGCTCATTAGGTTTCTTTCAGTGAGCTCGTGAGGTATCCAAATATATAGCTTTATTTTGTACCCAGATTTTTTCAAACGCGCCATAACTGTTTTGTGCTCAATTACCAGTTCTTCAGCTACGTTGTAATAACTGATATGCCGATTTTGCTCCACTTTTTCAAAAATGGCATCCAATTTATCCGTAATAGGGTGACCAGAGCGACGCGCATCTTTGACATCAAAATTTCCGGATTGAAAACGCCTAAACCAAATTTGTACTACTCTCACAGACACTGCACTATAATAGGTCCATAAGCATCGTAAACTTTTTTTTGCGGCTTGCGTTGCATTTTTACCTTTTTTGTAGTAAAATTTTAAAATGTATCGAATTTCTTCATTAGTTTCACTCGTCTTGACAGTAAGAACAATAAAAGTCACACATTTTCTTAATTTGAATTTGAACTTTTAATGATACCAGACCAGCCAGATACAAATAGTATAGCCACAGAGATTTTATTACAAGTTCATACTATAATGCAAAAAGACCCAACCTAATATTATTATTATAAGACAGCTGAATTTGTTCGCCAGGTACAACGCGCTACCCTTATAAACAGTAGTTTTTCAATGAATACCTACTGGTATAACTTCTTTTACGTCATCCACACAAAAACTCTATTTATGTGGAATAATATGTTTATCAAACTTACTATACTACATAATGTACTAATACTAATACTAATACTTTTTTAACGCGAGTAAAACTTAAAACAAAACCTAACTAATACATACTAAATATTTATTTAAGGACAAGCCTTTAGGAGATGTTCTAGGCATTCAACTTAAAAGCATATACAACTAATGTTTCCCTTAATTGATCTCAAACGTACCAATATCTAAGCTTACAGTGGAATTTCTCATTTCACGTAGGCCGTCATATCCCATCAGCCAAAGAAATTACAATAAATATCTGTAGTAGATTCGTATGGGTATTTATACGAGTTCAATCTCATTAGTGAACGGCCATGTATAATGTATAAATCTATAAAGGAAGAATTAATATTGATTCATATAATTTATTTGGGAACCGATTTAAAATAACAATAATAATAGTGTGTCCGCTAATTGCCATCGGCCGTGCTTAATTAAACGGATTGCTATTTGTTTTCATACATTCAGAGGTAATATACGTTTTAATGGGATAGTATTATAATGTTGAAAGGTTTAAAATGGTATAAAATGCAAATTGTTATTAACGTACTCGTTATGATAAAAATTACTGGAAATTGGTGAAACGCATTGGGTAGCCAATTTAATAGATTTAAATTAAAGCCCTGAAATACTGGAAATTGGTTTATACATAACAATAGTAATAAGCACACTTAATGTCTTATTTATATTTTTAGCGCTATGAAACAAATAGTTCTATTATTAATATTTTCTTTGCTTTACTTTAAATAACACTTCAATAACGAATATATAAGCGAAATTATTTTATTATTTAAACAAGTCATAAATTATTTAGTTTATTATTTGGCGCTAACTACCAAAACTACATTATTTCAATGGACTGATTGACAAAGTGAAATTTATATCTCTATTCAAAACATAATGATTTTTTTTAGTTTTTAAGAGTCTAAAATCTAAATCTTTGTTCTGTTACGTGTGCACGAACCGGTTGTTCACCGATTAATGCGAGTACATGTACGTGCGTACTTGCTCAAAGAAGGAAATTAGCGTAAGGATCTTAGCACGTCTGAGACCTATGAAAGCACAGTGTTTGTTAGGCACAAAACGCTGATTATTTAGATGCCTATAAAGGAAAAGGAAGTGATGAAATCTGTATTCAAGACCATGTGTTTTAGCGCAGCTTATTGTAAGTTTATCACTTTATAAGCCCACTGATCCTCTGAGCTGGTGTTAACAACTATGTAAAATAAATAAAACTATACATGCAATCAATAAATGTATCTATATAGAACGTTTGAAAGTTTAAAACGAAAAACTACGTTACTATTTCCATAACATAAAATCAATCTAGAAAATAAGTTCCGCTGCAAGATAACTGCGCAAAGAGAAAATATTTTGTAACAAACATACCAGCTAAAACAACGCCCAAACTTAAACAAACTACATGAAATTGAACTAACAAGTTGTGAATACACAAAACATTGTTTTATCTTATAACTAGCGGTTCCCCGTGGATTCATTCGTGTTAATTTTATAATTGTTGAGAAAACACTTTTTAAACAAATTGAAGCTAGGCATTATTAATATAAACTTATAATTATTTACATAATTTTAAAGTTTTTCGACGTCTGTTATCGAACAATAATCACTGTCACCATGACCACGTACGCTGTAAAGCATGCGAAATTTCGGAAAAAATTATGAAATAAATTATAAGTTTATAACAATAATATATATCTTCAATCCGTTTAAAAAGTGTTTTCTTAATGTGTAAAAGTTATGTTAACAAAAGACAACACTATTTATTATTGTTGTAAATTATTATGTATTAGTGCGGATTTTGGGTACGGAATATTACACCGTTAAGATTTCTTCCATCACGGTGAATGCACTCTTCAAAGTGAATTTGCAGAGACACACCGTGGGACGTCAACTGATATGGCTCTCACTTCTGTCGTTATTTTAACTGCTCAAAATTCCTAAGAGGGATATCATAAGTCTTGCTTTGAGATAACTCCATAAAAAAGTCAGCTGAGATTAAGTCGGGAGATCTGTCAGCCACAATATGTCTCCAAAGGCGCTTATGATTTTACCCGGAAACAACGCTTTCAGTGTCTGGAGACAGGTATTTCTGCTGTAGGCTGAGGTAAAATATTTTTTTTAGATTCTAAACTACATTTGTTTGTTTAATGCCAAGCATTACAATCTGAAAAAATACTGGAACTACAAAAAGTTCTCATATTCACTTTATGTCTACTGTAATACGCAATTAGTTTTAAATCACTATAGAAGTTTGCATCTCACCTTCATATATTTAAAGCCAAGAATAAATAAAGAATGTGCTGAAACTATGCCGTCTATACTAAGGATAGCTTTACATTTGCGACCGGTTAACAAAAATTAATGGGACATCCCTGAGTGACATCTTTTTTTTGCATTTCAAAATTGAAGAAGGCCATGTTTTCGGTTCGGTTATTCGCGTCGGCTTCGATCACGAAATAGACAGCATTACCTACACTCCTGTAGTAGAGTTTCTGCTGTTATAGTCAAGTAGACAAGTTATATTATACGGAAAAGGCTCAAATACTTGTCAACACAATATAGGTATATTATTTATGTCCTTTAAATTAACTATATCTCAAAAACTACTTATTTTGATAAAAGTCTCTCGTGTTTTAGTTTCCGAATACATCAAACAGACGTACTTAGTGTAGGTATGAGTACCTTCACTTTGAAGTCTTTTTGGATATATTGGTAATGATTTATTTATTTATAATAACGTTATTAATTATAGAGATTACAGTAGGTAGTTAAACTTACATGTAAACCTCATTTAAATATATAGAACTTATTGCAATATGAACGACGATTTTTACTTAGAAATAATGTTTGAAAACCTTGACAAAAATTTTATACCCTTGTAAAACGAGGGATTACATCTCGAGATGTGTACAGTACAGTCGTGCGACAAACGACATCACTACGAGCCTCGGACGCTTGCCAACTATATTTTGTCCTGTAACAATGCGTATTCTCAACACGACTGTACAACTAAAATCAATAGAATTATTATAAATCGAATAAATTCTTTAACTTATTTCATGTCCGGCTTGGAACATTTTTCAGTGTTCTATTTTAGAATTTGTTCAGATTGTTTTGACATTGGTATATTTCCTTTACTTTACCTACTCTGTTTGCGAATAGCTATGATAAAAAAAATAGTATATCGTGTCATATTTCAACATAGGCATGAGTTTATGGAAAGCAATATAAGTTTTTAATGTGAGTTTAAAAAATTCACAGTTTCCCTAAATTTCTGCTGTTTAGCCGTATTCTATTTCTACTTTGCCTTGCCAAGCATAGATTACTGTGCACCATTTCTTTTACTTCTTTCTTTTTACTCTCATTCTATGATGGGATGGATATCAGATTAAATCGCTGTATCACAAGAGGAATAATGACAGTTATCAAACCGATGCTCACTTGAGTCACTTGCGGAGCTTCACCGCCGCCAACTTTTACCAGAAAACGATTATTATCATTTTTAAATCAGGTAAATTTTTGCCTCCTGCCGGGATTCGAAATCGAGGCACGAACATGTAAATACTATGACATTAAAAATAAATACATACAATAAAGCATAACAAATTTTAAAACTAGGTTCTAGATGTTTTTCTTATCCATTTGGATATTAAATATTGTACATTGGCATAGCACCCAACATAGAATTTTCTGAGAAACATTTTGAGAATAGCAAACCTATTGTGTGATATTTTTACAAGTAATACTTCTTACCTGTCACAATCATAAGCCGCTCCAATCGACATCTCCTCACGAGATATCGGAATATTTTTCAAAAGCAATGTATTCTATTTTTATATTTCAATGATGTCATTTCATCACCCACTCAAAACATTTTCTTTCTAAAAACGATTTGATAATTCGAACTTATAATTATTTTAAAAATTAGTTCTTGCCTAATATAGAACGTTTCAGTGCAGCGCCACCTATTGAGGCCATTGTACCTTCAAAGCCCCAGTTTTGAGTGACCTAAATTTTTAGTAGCTCCGATGAATCGCAACTAATTAAAAACTTCTTGACGGTATTTGCATAAATTTATTAATATAAAAACCATTAATGCTCATTATCAGATGTCATACCATAAATATGTTGCTTTATTTATTTTAGAATCTTATTAATAAACTCTTAAACAAGTTCTCGTACGTCAAATTCTGACATAATAATCAACGTTCCGTTAAATATAGAAATGGAGCGTATCACATCCTTCGTTCGAGTGCGCCAAACTAATAAATAACAGGTCATCAATAAGTAAAAGCCATGTTCCAAGCGAAACTGTTCTCGATATATCACTGTATATCGAGTGCAATACTTTACGCTTTTTTGGGTTTTTCACATACAACACTTTATTTAAGCTCCAAATACCTTGTACCGATGAAAGCGATACGAATAGAGCTTTTGTTTTTCTCGGCTGCGCATTGTAGGTAACAGTAGCCGTATACGCTTAGATATATATGATGAAATTACTATAATAGTGTCTTCACGCGACATTGAAAAAAAAACCTCTATAAATATACAAAATAATTTATTTGATTATTTACATATTCCGGTCGATTGACTGACCAGGATTGATGAAAAGTTACTAGTCAAAACGTCGAGTTAAGTAAAGGTATTTTTTTTATTAAAGCATACTTCACCTATTGAAATATAAACGCAATCTCGAGGGCGTCTACTTAAGTTATTGACATTTTTCTATTCGACATTTGTCTCGGTACAAGCAAGTATTGTGCACATAGAAAGTTAACGAAAAATTTCGAAGTTAAAAATTGCCTTGAAAAATCTACAATAATATTATGACGTACTTTACCCACTCAAGTAACAAACTTTATCCAAAACAGTTTCTGTGGGTAACAACGAATTCAGAGTGTGCCGAGAATTTGCGTTTACCATGTATTTGATAAAGTTCTTACGTGGAAAGGACAACAATCTGGCAATGCTCTAGTACCTAGGCGTCAGGGTGCCTAATGGTTACGTGTGGAGGCGACCGCTTTTACTATTCGTACCCTCAGCGAAAACAATCCTCTCGAAAGCGGCACACATGACACAATAAATGAAAATAATTAATGAACAGCATATATTTAGATACATTTTTAATGGTACGTTGAGTGAACTGACAAAACGTATGCTTCATGTTAGTTCCTATACTGTATAAAACAGTAAGTATTTTTGTAAATATTCTTTTAATGTATTTATTATTTTTGATTCTTTTAATCTATTACTGTTTAAATTTGTGTATTTTTTCTATGTGTATGTATTGTTTGGTATGTGATGTTAATATAAATAGCTACCGCATTGAAGTAATCTGTAATGGTGGCTCACAGTGTTAAATAAATACATAGAACATAGGAGTCACAGCATGGACAACACCGAAGATTTTTTCAAACTTTTAGGTACAATTAAAAAGCACAAACCCTGTAGGAAACTGGCTACTAAAACTTAATTACAATTTAATATAATTCTCCCCTATTATCACGCTCGTCTCAAGTTTTCACTATTCTGTAGAGATTCTGAGCGATGTATTCGCTTCGTCAAAGTGGTGAAGTTAGAAGCAAAGTTACAGAGAATAATGGTTGTGACTAGAGATTGTGGCAACCGCAGCTATGCTGTGTGTTAGTGTGAAATATGATGGAAAGAAACAGTGCATTGTTTTAATTTATTAATTGTATATAATTTCTTTACACATGGTCAAGGGTGTACGTGCAAACTGAAAGATCGCTTGTATTATATTATTTATATAGTGTCATCCTCCTTAATTTTAAGCTCTGTTTACATTGTAGCTAAATCAATCAAAGAAGTCAATATAGGTTTGTAACAATACAGGGATGAAGAACGAAGAAAGCACACATCTTATCGACCACTTTTGATATAAAGCGAAAAAATATTAGATCTAATAGTGGCGAATCTGAAGGGCTTCGAAGAAATACGATCAATGATTCAGACACTAATCACAGACGAACCCCAATTCTAATGCGCGTATAACAAGGCATGATTAGCTTAGACTTAGGGTACGTTTCGGAGCTAAGATTAAAAATGACTGACTACGGTATGTCTCCGCTAAGAGTTGTCTCAACCTCAAACTAACTAACCGTTAGACATAGACTTTTACTTATTTGTATCTACCCAAACTTTATTTTTTTATTTATTAACAAAAAAAATGTTCTTATTTTTTGATGATACATCATACAAAAATACATACAACCCTTAATTGTCACCCCTCTACGATCAACCGCTATTTTTATTATAGTAGATAGGTTAATTTTATTGAACTAAAAAAGTGTTTCCTGGAAATAATAATAATAATAATTTATTGCTAGCATATGATACAAAAAGGTGGTACAAAGCTTGATCGAATATTCTACTACACACAATGGCGCGCAAATTTATATTTAAAGTAGTTTTACATTTACATTATTAGTCATATGAATTTGTCAATTCTGATATTATTTGTATCGTACATATCATATCAAATGTTATTAAATTTATATCAACTACAGTGTCTCACGCAAATAATCATTTATTGAATTATACATTTTTTCCAAAAGTAATACACCAAGTCGATTTTTAAAGACTAGTCGAAAGATCTTTTAATTCTTTTGGTAAATTATTGTTAACCTTAATAGCCATACATAGCTAATCGACGTTTGCTGGGTCAGCTAGTTAATATATAAAAAAATGTTTATTCAAATAAGATAGCTACAAGACAAGAAAGACACAATTAAAGCGAAATTTATAATAGGTAAAATAACAAACATTTTACATAAGGGGTTGATACTTATTTAGAGAAAACACTGTTTTGTGTATAAGTTAAATGCCCCGTGTGATTACCTTTTCAGTGCAATTTGTTTAACAAATTTTACAGATCCTTTTTAATATAATTCTTTGTTTAAATATCAACTAATCGAATTACAATGTTTTTTATTTAATTTCTGCGTTTCATACACGTCATAGTTACCCATTTACTTTATTAGATCTAGTTATACTGATATTAGAGTTATCCTAGTTTCTAGGGTTCAAACGCTGTGTTCATACGCTTTCGAACACGCATTTTTTTTCTAAGACGTACATGTTCAAAAACTTTTACTTTCTTGCGAAAGAGCAAATGGTTGACCACATTGAATGAAATGAAACTTAGTAATTGTAACTTTGTAGTAATTTTGAAAAATAACACTATAAGCCAAAACTATCATGCAAATGTCAAGTTATATTTAAAAGCAATTATATTATTTTCTAAGTCATATTATATAATATATTTCTCTCAAAACTTCAATTATCTACGAACACCCTCACCTTAAAAGCACCGTGCCTTTCTCTATTGACATCTATTGAAATTAATTCCTCTTGAAAGCATTATATGGTACATAGTTTTATTGCCACGGTGTAGTGTTTTTTTAATGCAGTGCGGTGGTAGATTCTGGTACTCAAAGCAGTGTAATTTAAATTTTCATATTCAAATAATAAAGCTATTAAGATTCTAATAGAAAAATATAATAAAGTCAACTTTTGTTTTATATTAAATCCATTTAATTCTTTTGAAGTTCAGTACACTTTCAACGCCAGGGCAAAAGATGTAACAAAATAAATTAGATTTAAGCAATACACTACTAAAGGCCGTTTTGAAAGACGTCTGTAGGTGATAGAAAATATAAAATAATATTCTATAGTAATCTAATCCCTAAAGTTCATTGTAAATAAAAATATTTGCCCAATAATCCGAGACTTGAATCAAATGTTATTATGATAGACATTATTAAATGAATTCTAATATTGCTTTATCAAATTGTTATTAAATATATGATTATTTAGTTTTAATTCTTATAAAATACCGTTGTGTAGTATTATAATAATTATACACACAAACACACACAATGGGTCTTGGCCTCCGAAACGAAAACCTTCTTCTTTACAATTATTATTATATCTGTCTTAGTGGAGCTTCACAATATTTTTGGGTTGTCCTAAGTTAAAATTTCGACAAAGAAATGGTTTTGTCTTGGAAAGCACGGTAGGCGAAACGATAGAATATTGCACACTTTATCTTATTGTTTATTTCGCACTTAATGATTTAGGTGATTAGCCTTCTGTGCCTGAGACATTATGAAATGCCTGTTACCCCAGGATGTTTCCCTTAATTGTAGAAGCTAGTGGTAATTGCGCACGTAGAATGCGTTGGAACACACGCTCAGGGTTAAGAATTGCGCTCTTATCCATTACACTAACACTATTCTATTAGGTTAATGTATATCTAGAATGATTCAGGTTAATTTATTTGTTCCATATTAGGTTAAAAATCACTAAACTGAATTTAAGTAAAACAAACAAGACATCAGCTAATAAATAGATTAGCTGCCATATGTCGTATTTAAACCAATAAATAATTATCGGCGCGTGAACAAACACATGGTAAAATAGCAATCCTCTAACTACTTAGCGTAGAATGTGTTCAGAAAAGAAATATGAAGCAATTTCGGTAATGCTTAGTTGTCGAGCCACAAGGGAATGAAAAATTCAAGGGGCCGACGTACATTACTGCTACACATCGCTGAGAGCGTTTTGTTCGTGATATATTTTTTGCAATGGAACTAATGGGATTCACTTGTCTTCCACGTCTAAGTTTTGTTGACGAGTACGGTGGCATATGGGACTTTTAGCTTTGAGGGTTCGCAATATGCAACGGTATACAATTATTGCTTTACGCAAAACATAACAGCATCGATACTGAAAAACGATCGTTCGTTCATAGTTCATCGTTCACTTGAATAAGTTGTATTCCTGCTATAAGACAATACAACGCAAATTGTATTTATTATTCAGAGATATTATATAATTTGATTATATTTGAAAAGCTGAGGTCATTAAGGCCTCAGTGATCAATAATCCCAACATTTTTTTGTTACTTTTTTAAGATTAAAAAGTATACAAGGCTGTTGGGTAAAATAAAATTTAGTTTTAACATTCCTTCGTAACGTCTAACGTTCCGACTGCATGGAATACCATATATAATTATTTTAATTTAACTTCTTTTCTGACGTTTTTAAGTTTACTTGTTTACCTATATGAATAAAGTTATTTTGAGTTTATATATGACGTATAAATTAAAATAAAATATTAAAAAGACGTTGATTTAATTTAATCTCCGTGAACATAACAATATATCGCATCTATTATTTGTATGCTATAGTTACTAATAAAACCTAGTATATTGTATATCCACTTCTTGCTTCTAAAATCTGATAGATTCTCAGCATATCACGTACCATCGATTTACCCTCCTGGGGTCAAAGGATATTTATGAAGATAATTCAGATTTATTATCGCCATATTTTACTGTTGAGCACCTCTTATCTTGAGCAAAAAGTTTTATCTGATACATTTTTGAGACTTTTGTACTATGGGTTGAAACTACTTTGGCAAAAACAGCTTAAGGTTCTGATATGAATTTTACTAACTTGCAGTAGTTAAATGTAAAATGACAAGTAGAAAACGTAAGTCTAGTAATTCGTGCAAGTGATTATTATATATTAGGTCCTTACATATGAAATTGGCGTATTTCGTACTGGCCACTTTAATCACGATGTGCTCCTCTTTGGTAAGGAATTTCAAATTCAAATTTGTACAGCTAGTTACTCATGTATTTGTGCTTCGATGACCGTCATTCGTTTGTTTTTTTCTGTTTGCGTCACTCATTTTACAAAATGGAAAACTTAAAGTATCGCATTATTTACGAGTACGAGTTCCGCCGTGGCACTAGTGCTGCGGAAACGACTCGAAGGGTGAATGATGTGTGTGGCGGTCATGTTGCAAAAGAAAACACAGTTCGTTTTTGGTTCCAATGTTTTCGTTCTGGAAATTTCGACCTGCAGAACAAGCCCCGTGGACGGCCTGAGACCCAAGTTGATAATGAAGTATTGAAGGCTATTGTGGAAGCGGATCCATCGCAAACCACGTCCGAGTTAGTTGCAGGCTGCGGTGTTAGTGATAAAACTGTTTTAATTCACTTGAAGCAAATTGGGAAGATTAAAAAGCTTGAAAGGTATCCACCTCACGAATTGACTGAAGCAAACCGGCAAACGCGCGTCGACTGCTGCGTTACATTACTGAACTGGCACAATAATGAAGGTATTTTAAACCGAATCATTACTTGTGATGAAAAATGGATTCTTTACGATAATCGGAAGCGCTCAGCGCAATGGTTAGATTCTGGCGGGCCAGCCAAATCCTGCCCCAAGCGAAAATTAACCCCAAAAAAGTTACTTGTAAGCGTTTGGTGGACTAGTGCCGGTATTGTTCATTGCAGTTTTCTCAAATGTGGCCAGATATTACGGCTGATATCTATTGTCAGCATTTGCAAACCATGATGAAAAGCTAGCGGCTAAACAACCTAGGCTGATCAATCGCTCCACGCCACTGCTGCTTCACGACAACGCTAGACCACACACTGCACAACAGACGGCCACCAAATTAGAAGAGCTTCAATTGGAATGTCAAGACATCCTCCGTACTCCCCGGACCTTGCTCCAACAGATTACCATTTTTTTCGAAATTTGGACAACTTCTTGCAAGGGAAAAAATTTAACTCTGATGGGGCAGTCCTAATCGCCTTCACAGATTTTATTGATTCCCGTCCGACTGGTTTTTTTAGTAAAGGGATCAATGAACTACCTATGAGATGGCAAAAGTGCATAGAAAACAATGGTTCATACTTTGATTAATTAAATATATTATAATGATAATAAATATATTTAAAAATATTCGACTTTTTGTTCCTCCCATACAAAACGCCAATGTCATATCTAAGGACCTAATATATAAACTAGCTGACCCGACAAACATCGTTTTGCCATGTATATTATTTCCAGGAAGCATTTTTTTAGTTCAATAAAAATAACCTATCTACTATAATAAAAATAGAAGTTGATCGTAGAAGGGTTACAATTAATGTATGTTGTATGTATTTTTGTTTGCTGTATCATAAAAAAATGAAGTCTAAAAAAATGGGGTGGACACCCACCCCATATCACTTATGGGTTTGAAAAGTAGAAAGTAGGCGATTCTGAGACTTACTGAATATGCATTAAAAAAATCATAAGCATCGGTCGAGCCGTTTTGGAGGAGTATGGGACATTATGATACGAGAATTTTATATATAGATTAAACTGTATATATCTAAATACATTCAAGAACTTTTTTAATACTTGAGTATTAAATATTCACTTGAATGAATAAATAATGTACCTTAGATCGGGCATAGGTCGTCCGATGTGTTTTTTGTTTTGTATTCTGCCTCGGTACGGTTTTAAATTTGTTATATAGTTGCGTCCCCCTGAATTTGTTGTGTTTTGTGACTTGTCAGGCACTTGATAGCACCATTGCACCGGGCTTTGTACCAACTCAACATGGTACCATAGAACAAATAAGACTTCTATTGATTGATGATATGATTCAAAGCAACAATTTAGTGAATACATTTGAAAAAGTTTTTAGACACACTACCACAGTAAAGTGAGTTGCCGCGTATAACCGACCCTGTAGCACGCTTTGTGTTGCTTCAATTGAATGTTCCATTCGGAAACACTGGGTTCGATCTCCATAACTATTTTATTTTAATCTTTGTTGAGATAACCTAGTTCTTCCAAATTAAGTTGGCATAAGGTAAGTATTTAAATAATAAAACAAGTTTTGCAAATAACTCTGGGATTCATGAAAGCTGTGAGATATGTGTAAAGTGGCGGTAGTGCTCTCTGCGCCACTTAAATATTTAGCAGAGTGCAATACATAAACATACTGCGTTCAATTACTATACGATCTACCGCTGAGGGTACTTTATATAAATAAAATATATTTTAACTCCGTTGCTAGTCATTAAAACACACCTGGGACCTGTTAGTTTCAAACTGTTTTTTTTCGTCTATAGGTATTTATTTAGTGAGAATTTTATTTTTACTTCGTAGTTCTTGTTTGTGGTTTTAAAGAAACGGAGTGAATTTTTAGAAGTTTTTTACAACGATATGTACTTATTCATTATTTTTATATGCTTACAACATTTTGTACTACCACATGAAAAATAATATTAACGTACGTTCTTTTTCTTTTACCCACTTTTTTAGTGAATCACGGCACAGCTTTGATCTATGATTTATTAATTTTACGTTTTCTTTATAAGTTTATGTACATATTAGTTCAGCCGGAAGATCCAATCTAAAAAATTTGGCTAGTTCCAATTTACATTTGTATGTTTTTTTAGTTCTAATTGACGTCATAACAAAAAACTCGCTTATTAAAAAATAAAAGGATGTTGCCAGCTTTAAGTGCTAAAGTTCCGGGGAAAATGCCTCAATAAGAGCGGCAATGAAACGCGTTTTAATATACGGCGTTAACTGTTTGTTCATTAAAATTATAAGGAGTTTTTATCCTCATAACTTTATTTCTAGCTAATATTTTTTTTTTATATTAGATTGTATTTATTTAAATGGCGATATGTTTGTACGCTATAATAATATTCTTTTCTCAATCGTCGTGCGTTTTAACCCCCCCCCCCCCCATGTAAACATGCACTTTATACATTATAACATGCCGGTATTTTCCTTGCGTACAAACAACAAAATGTATGAATTATTGGATCATTGAGGAAAGTTATCTATAAAAGAAACCCTGTGGCCTGATAGAGCAGCCCTGGTTTATTTATTGTTATTTATCTTGTCTTTTTATTTTATATTTGATTAAAAGAACAAAGTAAAGTAAGTCCCATTCTAGAGTGTTGTTGACACTGTGGTGCCTTTATTATTGATGGGCATAATTTATGGGATTCGACTGTTCTAAGGGGAGGGAATCGTAATTTATGAACCCCCCTGAATAGGTGACTACTAATTTTTGTCGAAGTTTGGTATACTCTGTAAATAATTGCGTCTTAGTTTTCGAGACAGTGATTTATTGACTTTTGCTAGCTATACTTTATTGTGTATAATATTCTATTATTATAGTTATTAAATAAACTAGTGTACTAAATTATTGAAATATAAAGCAATATTTTAAACTTGTGGTTCAGAAATTCTTACACTGTTACCGAATTATATGAATGTAAAAGAAAGTATGAGAGAAATATAAAAAACATCGTCACAAGTACGTAAAAAGGCAAAACAATATAAACAAATACAATTAAGTAGTGAAGCTCTCCTTAAAATTTGATAGACTTCTGGTCTGTACTTATTTAAACATGAAAAAATAAATTAACATTCGTTATTGGTAGCTGTGAATTAACTCGCAAGTAATGCGCCATGAAATTACCAATTTACCTACTTATCTAGTCGGAGAGAAAATTGCCTCCCGAATTTCCTCATTCGGCCATTCGTTGCAGCGGCATTTGACAGTGCGCTTAATATTTAAAAATAAACTTAAACCTTAAACATCTTTTTTTGGAAATGATGTAATTTTTACTCGAGACACACTAAAATCACGACATTATAACTCTTTCGCAAAATTATTTTGAATTTCGGACTTCCAGCCTGACATATTTTGTGATAATATGATTACGCTTACAGCACGTGATGTAAACAATTGTAAACTGTACTTCTAAATAAGTAACTGATAAACTGAGAATGCAGTAAAAAGTATTTTCTATCCAATTCATCGCATATTAACATACACAAGAATACATATCACGAATGTATAACCTCCAAAAACAAATTTGCTAATAAATTTAAAGTTTCTGAAAAGAGAGGTAGAATGCTAATATTACAATCCTTACAAGTTTACGTTTAAAGTGATAAAGAATAACGTCGATACATTAACTATCATAGAGATGATTAATCCTAAGTATTACGAGTACTATATTGTTATGTAATAAAATATGAATTTGTATGTCGCAGCCAACTAGTTTAATCAGCCGTTCAATTAACGGCCTGAAAATTGTTCAGCCAGTTGATTAAACAGCTAGGCAAATGACTTGGATCGATGACGTTTCATTACTTGTCTAACCTTTAAATTTAAATCCACTTTCTGCCACTCTCAAACTCGAAACGAAACTCTTCAAACTGTCAATATAGCGTCGGCAAACCACAACTTGGTGTTTTCCAAAGATGAAAAACAACATACTGTACAATGCAAGAGTGTAGTGACAATTATAATGTGAATTTGGCTTAAGCAATCTAATTTCAAAAGAAATATATTTTATGTCATATGTTTCATCTTCTTTGTTTCTGCTAAATAATGACTGTATCGTACGAATTACCCTTAGGTAATGCTTACATTAGCCTGCCATTTTATTAAATGTTGTAACAAACGCTACAGCTGAATATCTTTCAGGCCGTTAGTTATACGGCGCTGTTTAGTTAAAAGGCTAGGCTGTTATTTGAACGGCTAATTAAGCTAGTTGGCTCCGACATTACGTAATTATTATATTGAAAAGTCTATCAAAAATAATACATACGTGTTAACTTCAATGATAAAATCTATGGAGGGCAGACACATTTCTATATATTTCCGTTAATATTTTTCTTCGTTAGTCTCAGAATTACCTTATAGCGAAGTATAATTCCGCCGGGAGTCAAAGGGAAACTTGGTTTTTGTCTCAGAATTGATCATCATTTAATGACCGGAAGTCATAAATTTTATCATTTATTTGATGTTTTTATAGACAATTAAATACTAAACTATTTACGAAATCAATAAACAAGTTTGGCGTTACGAAATAGTCTTTGTAATAGATTCTTAAATTCTTAACGTCTTTTCTATGTCTGTAAAAAGCTCCACGCTGACTTTTACAACTATTCTGTATTCAAGCTTTCAGACTTAATACATTATTAACACAATTAGGTATTTACATATTCACACAAGAAGAGTCAGTAAAACGGTATAAAAATTTATACGGTTTTTACAGACTGTATTAAAACTTGCAGATTTGTAGGGTTGTCGACGAAGAAAAAATTTTAGATTCCAAAACATTTTGGGGAAACTTTTGTTACTAAATTTATTTCTTAAATCAAAAGTGTGTTTTTACACATTAAAAGGCCGGCAACGCACTCGTGAACCCTCTGGCATTGAGAGATTCCATGGGCGGTGGTATCACTTAACATCAGGTGAGCCTCCTGCCCGTATGCCCCCTGTTCTATAAAAAAAACACATTCCCGCCTAATGCTATTTGTTGCTACAAAAATGATGATGTATAACTAATTAAGATCTTCTCAAACGCCATCCTGTCTTCTATCTAGACTTTAGTTAATATTATACTCCTACAGCTTACTAAACAAAAACAATTATACTAAAATTATAACTGAAAATGGAATGCAAAGGTCTCGTTAAGTCGGTTAAAGTCTGTTTACGTACGATAATTTGACGTGATGATGTGACATAACAATGAGTCATGTTTTTTCATTTGTGCAGCCGGTGTTCATTGATTTGTAAGATGTCATGTCATGTTTCAATCATTTACGAAACAAATGTATGAAAGAATAAAAAAAATGGATTTAATTAATTAAAGGCATACTTAATGCCTCACTCGGGTTTGTTGTGTGATGGTGTGTAATTCAGGGTATGTGTGGGGATGTGGGGTGTGCTCATGATTCTGATTAGGTAGCTAATTTCATCATTTCATACTTATTACTCATGCTTAAGCATATTCCGCCGATAGCTTAAACAAGTCAAGGCACAAATAGTGGTGATTGTGTGTCCAGGCTGGCCGATACAAAACTGAGTTTTTTTGAGTAGTTGGTGTTGTAAAAGAAATAAACAAAGAACGACTACGCGTCTGGTAGGCTTCTGCCTAGAAAAATTGTTCTTTCTTATTTATATAAGAAAGAACAGTTTTTCTAGTAGTGTGCTACAATTAATTATATCTGAGATGATGTCATGAATAATCACTATATTGTGTTTCTATTGATCTATTTGCACATATTTTTATCTTTTTGCAACCCTACATGTTAGTTAATGATTTCAACCAGCGTATACAACTGGGCTATATCGAATCACGTCGATACCTGTCTGTGCCCTGACATTCGGCGAGGTTTTATAAATTATTGCACGTCATTTTAATTATTCCCTCAGTCTGGTATTATTTCATGTAAAATCTGTTATTTTCTGTTTTCTGTTATATAATATATTTTAAAAGTATTCATACTCCATAGGTACAAAGGGTTAACCTCTTTTCTATAAATAATACCTACCACAAAAGTAAAGGCAGTATGCTTCAGTAAAGAGTTGCAGAACTTCTCAGACTTTTGAAGACCAAGCTTATAATTATCTTTCTTTGTAATAAATTATACAACGCTTGAAATACAATAATTGCCTGGTGCTTGCGAATTAGAATTACTCTTAAAATAATTCGTTTTATAAGTATTTATTTTTAAGCGTTACGAATTTAAATGCAATAAAATTATGTTTCGAAAGTGTCACATACACAAGTGTCAGGAATCTTAATAATACATTGTAAATTATTTTATTACTATTAAAGCTTTGTTAATTAATCCATACAACAAGTGGTTAGTTTATATTCCTTAATATTAGTATAAGTCGTGTTAGTATAAGTTTAAATTTTTTTAAGTTACATTTCTTTTTTAGTGGTCTAGTTTTTGTATGGCCCGTTTTAGGGTAAAAGCCTCCTCCATTTTTTCCATTTCTCTTTGTTTTGAGCAACATTCATCCAGGTTTTCCCCGCTAGCTCTATAATGTCAACTATCCATCTTTTCTTTTGTCGTCCTATACATCTCTTTCCAGTAGGTCCAGTTCATTTTGTTATTTCTAGTGTCCATCTTTTATCCCACGCTCTAGCAATATGACCTGCCCATTTCCATTTAAGCATTACAGAGTGTACAAGTGCATCTGTAAGTTGTTTTTTTTAACGAATGTAAACATTTCTTGTTTTGTTTATTCTTCCCAACTTTAAGATGCTTTTTTCCATTGCATGCTGGCAAGACAGGATTTTTCTTGTTGTTTTCATAGGTTTTCAACCCACGTTTGACTTGCGTATGTCAAACAAGGTAGAATATTTGAATCCATTATTATCTTCTTGTGTTGTATACTGTAGTTTTCTTTCAGAATTTTCTTGTACCACATTCAAAATTATAGTAATGTAATTCACAAACTCAGTAAAGAATTAAGAGTCGAATCAATGACCATTACTTTCTGCTAAATTATTTTTCTTCTAAATGGGTTCTTAGATAATTATGTCAGTGTTAGTGCGACGATGCAAAATACTTTTAGGAGTTCCGTTAAAAATATTTTGGAAAATACTAGAAAAATTAAATTCTTGAGTAAAAAATCATATTCCGGAGAAGAGAACTTTAAAATGCAATATGAAACAAGTAAATTAAATTCGTACCTATATTAACGACAGTCTTTCCACTTAGGTTAACTAAGCAAAAGTCATTTAAAAAATATTACAACCTAAATATGCATAAAGTTTTCCATTATTCTCATTACCCACTCTTCTTGACATATATTTACTGTTCCTTTGTTGCCGTGCATTGCGCTGTATGCACAGATCTTAAATGTCGACGTTTATATACGTTTAATTATGTAACTGCTTTAATATGAGCGCTCTCTTTTGTTTATGTGTTATAATTATTATATTTTTAATCTGAATTAAATTATTTATCTTGGTCAAATTTATTTTGTAAATTTTTACCGTACCACGCCTACGATCACAATAGCTCAAAGCTCAACACTCGTTTCTCAATTATCTTGCACTGCTGTATGTTTTCTTGTCGTTGCAACGTTCTTGAGATATCTAATATAGTTAATACATCCAATACATTTTTAAAGTAACAAATAATACAACGTCCTCTATATAAAAATATAGAGGAATCCCAAAACTAAAAATAAATCTTTTAATATGCCAGTCGTTCAATTTTCGTTATACAATTACAGCAGTAAACCTAAATAGTGAGTTGTAAACTCACTGAGTACTTTTACAACTACCATGATTCGCAATAAAAATGTATAAGGAATAATTCTCCAATTACGTATAAATATGCAAATATCGATGTCGCGTGGCTCCAGTGACCTGAGGAAAATGGCCACCGCCGGAACATGAATCTGGGACACGATCTAAGCCGTATCACGCCACTTCGTTTTCTTAGTGCTAGGACTTGAGTACATTTTTATCGGTTATTTGAACTATATGATTTAAATCAGAAAAACCTTTCATTTAAGAAATTTCTCTATTTAAACTGATCTTCCACTAAAATACATAACAAAAACATCATTGCGCGTTATGCTGCAAATCATTTGAATCATTTGCAATCATTTGTTCCACAGATGGAGGTGCTACTCTTGAATACACAAGAAAGCTACTCGTGTAATAGAAAACTTTGATATTTTTAAGGTCGACTAAAAACAAGTTATTTTTAAACCCCAATTGAAGAAGTTCCATACTAGCACATTTTTATATTCGGTAAACGATATTTTGTGATAACGTTGATATTAAAGTATGTTTAACTAACATTCTTCTGGCGCCTCTTCATTAACACCAGGTTTTCTAACAGTATCCCAAATGATATTGTTTTCAGTTGTACTATGTGCGTAATGAACGTATGTGTAGGTGTAGTAAGTTAAATGTAAACTTAGGTCAAATGTTAACGGATTATTTTAATTAAAAAGAGCTTATTTTCAATGTTTACAACTGAACAATATGTTATTGTGACGCTCGAGATATGACATTTTTAACAGCCTGTCCATCCCCTAGCGCACAATATTGATAAATGTATATTTGTTAACTGCCAAACCTAGTCAGAACTATCGAAACAGTTGCAAATAATATGAAGTTTAAACATCATTAGGTTCCGTTGTAAACATTGATTTATATGTATTTTGCGCTATTTCAGCAGTTTAGCTTGAGTCTACACTTTGTAGCAAATACATTAAGTACCAAAGTTTGTTTCAAACACTGAAGATCATTAGTATTTGGGAGTAAGAATTACTCAAAATGAGCTTAATAGTATTTATTCGAATCTCATATTTTGAAACCGATTTTGAAAACCTACAAGCCTTGCTATTTTGGGGCTTCGCTCTCCCGTAATAAATAAGAATTTATGATTTCCAAACTAGCTTTCATTTAATTGACACATTATTTGTATAATTTATAAAAGGCAACTGTTAATATAATAAATTATCAATTGTTTAACATCTACGGTCTTATAGTGTTGATGTAGTTTTAAAATAAGGCTGTTGTGACTTTTGTGTTGTTAGCTGATCTGTCGCGAATGAATTTAAAAAATATCATATGATAATTTTGGTCTCACTCATAAGTAACCAGGGAGGATGTGACGGGGAAATCCGTAGGCGATAGGATATTAAACAGAATCGCGAATTTTCCATATTTCTGTACGTATCAGAGGCCTGGTCAATTTGTGCAGCGGACCGAGTGACATTTGAGATCTGGTGGTGAAAAACAAGACTGTTAACTATCATTTACAAATGGGTGCTTAGCTACTTTGGCCATATTTCCAGGAAAGAACCAAGTAGTCTTGACAAAGTGGTATATAGTAGAAAGGAGTGATGACAGGAGAAGTCGAGTCGGGTTTATCGCTTACCGTTGATCTAACCAAATTAAGACAATCACAGGTCTCAACAACCGTAACGCCCCCACAAGCTGAGGAGAGAATGGAGTGAAGACAGGCACGACCTTCAGTAATCAAGACTTCGAAGAAGATGATACGATTATACGTTTGATACAAAACTTTACTTCTACTTAAGTATAATGTCCAAGAGCACTGGGTTTTTAATTATTTCCAAGAGCAAAATTCTTTTAAATATACGATACGTAAACAAAAAATAATTTACTTAACAACTCATTACGGTATATTGATATTTGTCCAGGATCTGGCAACTTGTTTTTTCAGATCCGATCAATAAGAAAAACATTTTTCCTCATTTTTCATGGTGAAAGATAATTTGATTTCCGCGAACGCGAGTTGATTTTTAAATCTTTGCTGTAATTTAAGGAGTCAAGATTTTTATTTACCTAAAATTACTGTTTATTTGAACTTTGATGTTTCGAAAACTTAATGAATTTGATTTGAGATTACAATATTGAAATATTTTTCATGATTCCTTACAAAAATCACGAATCTTTTTTTTAATTTGTTTGTCAATTATAACACAATACAAAAAACAAGGAACTTAACCGTTTGAAACGTGTAGATTTGTCCGTCTAGTTCAATTTTGGTAAAACTAATTGAATCTTATAATACCGTATTAGGAAAATATTACAATAATCGCTCACGTAAATTAAAACATAGACTTAAAATCTATTTATGTTAATATGTGTACAATCCCCAACTTGTGTTCATTAAACAAAGACCCTCAATATTTAGACTAATTGTATTTGTAAATGATTTTTTGAAGATGTTTGGTGAATGAATCTTTTAACAGAATAAGGCTTGAAAAATTGTGCTCGCAAGTAAACCTAGTAAGTATATGACCTCGACATCGGCTTCTGTAAAACCAAATGACGAACCCGTACTATTCGTAAGGTTCATATTTTCATAAAGAAATGCAGAACATGAATGTAGAACAGCTTTTTTAATACCATATGGATAAACATGCAATGCATGAGTAATTATATAAATGCCTATTGTTCAATATTTGTGTGCAGTAAAAAATGTCTAGAAGAGGTTAAGTCGCTGTATTTCCATAAGATTTTTTTTGAGTTAATGTATTATAATTTAAACAAAACAACCCTTTTATTTGTTCTCTTATTATAGACAAAATTATTATTTATTAAATAATTATCATACGCTTAATTAAAAACGCATCGTCAGTAATTTTTAATCATATGATCTGTCTGATATAACTATTCCATTTCATATTTCATATATATGAAATATGAAATGGAATAGTTATATCAGACTAAGTAGTTTAACGAAATCATTCCATTACATACTATCTCTTGTTAACCTCATTTACTCTGGGCCACACCACTGTAAAAATGTCTGTGTGTCTAAAATTTTTGAAAATATATTATGTATCTATACTAATATTACAAATATTATTAAAGAGGATTTGAAACGCGCTATTCGCATGTTAGATATTCCATTTATCAAGGAAAGCCTTAGGCTAATAATATCATCCTACAACGGTATTAACGGTGAAACCGCGAAGCCCGTCATTATAATAAAGTTTTAATGATCTGTTTGGTTCTCTTTGTAATATAAAAACTATTGTTATACGTGTGGTTATTTATATTCCACCCGAACAAAATACTTTCATCCCTCATCAACCAATTCTCGCGCGTCGTAAAACAAAACTCAATTTTCGTTAACAAATAAATGTCCGTTCATTTAATTTATCCCAACCCAAGGGAAGAGGCTCCCAAGATATCTTCATGTTCACATACGAATGGTAATTCCCACACTCTATTCGCCTATTTACGAACACGTTAGGTGTTAATAAATACCGCTAATGGTGTGTATTTCGTTATGCGATTGTTATACATTCAGCCACTTCTTGTCTGTTTATTACCTTATTTTTATTAACAAATATGTATATTATTCTACCTATACGCAGTTTAGCGTGGATAAAAAATATATATTTCCATAGATAGAATTGTAAGTCTCATACACACGTCTTTCATCGTAAGTTTTCGTGCACCCTTAGACAACTTTATTTATTAGTCCACAGCCCTGAATCAAACGATCTCAAGATTAATGCATACTTTAGCCCCTACATCAAAAGAATCCTTTTTCTTTGTAAAAAGACTTATGATAAAGCAAATCAATAATAAGCTAAAGTCTATATAAGAATGTGATTTGTATCAGGTTAAGGAATGATAGTGGAGAATATTGTATATATAGTAAGAGTTTGTTTGTTTTAAGTTTGTTTAATGTATTATACCTAAATTACCTATACTTTTTCTATTAAACCTCAGTAACATTTATATCACATCTAAAATATGTTTCTCAATTTATGTATAAGTTCGATGTATGTGCTACGATAATAATAATAAAAGTAACGAAACTTTTTTTATTTTATAAAATGTTATAAGCTGCAATCGTATCATAAACACCAAGCAAATTATAATAATTATTAATCATCACACATCAAGTATGATAAAATGAATGTGTGGAACAACAAACCAACAAAATGTATGGAAAGTATATGGAAAATCTTATCTCCAAATCTGGCATTGGGCAAGTACATAATATATTACTAATCGGTTTATTTTGATAAAACATCTAAAAAAGTTTTAATTTAACAAAGTAGTGAGTATTGAATTATTTCGTCTCCGCAAGCAAGCTACGTCTACATTTATAAAGTCTTTGGTAACAGCTTAAATTTGTATTCAAAGCCATTTTAAAAAGTTTTCTTTCTACTTGTAAAAATTACGTTTAAAAACGAATTTATCTCGAAAACAAAGGGTTGTGTACAATAAAAGAGCTTTATTCATACTTAGGGACCTGTGTGATTTTATTTTACTGAATCAGTTCAAAAAGGGGTTCTGCGTTTGATTTTTCGTATATTTGCATGCCTACAATTCTTTTATAAATTATTATCAGATATATTATCCCATAATCGTTTTTTTTATTAAATGTGAAATTATATTTGCACCAATTTCTCCCTTGTTATTGTGTTTATTTGAAAACATCCATATTTTTACAACCAATCAGAGCAATGCAAATGCTCCGAGTGCGATGGTGATGAGACGACGGCCCGAGTTAGGTCTAGTAGATTGTGATTAAACGTGATATCGGTGATTTGAACCCACTGCTAGTTATAATTTAAGCTAATGTGTTATTTGGAGTGTTAAATAAATAAATCTAACATACATATTGTTCGATAATTATACGTATCTTTTCCAGTGCGGGAACTTTACCAACATGACGCCCAATAAAACCGCTAATGACGATGTCAATGTCGATGGAGTGATGGTATTTCTGCGACATATATCATTATTCACATGCACAATGCCATCTGTTGTTGAAAGAATAATAAAAAAATACATGACTATTCTAGATATAACATTATAACATTATTTTAGATTTAACGAAGTTTGTAAAATATCATTAAAAACAATATAGGAAGTATAAACGCCATCAAAAGTCGATACGTAAGAACTTTAATATGTTTAGAACCGTCGCGCTAACTTCGACAAAATTTCATTACAGGTTTAATTTCTTAATTTCTACGGAACCTCACCTTGCAAAACTCGATTCGATCTTAACTTATTTTACGTTAGTTTATTGACAGGACTTTTAGCGTGGCTCTTTTTTACGATCCTACAATTGTTTGCGTGTCCATGGAGAAAATTTATGGCAATGCACAATGGAGCAGTCGGAAAATTGGAAATTATTTTTACCAAAATACGTGAATTTATTTCCTTCTTATGCAAGAAGTGTTAATATTTTTATTCACATATAAGAGATGAATTTATCTTTAATATTGCAATATTAGGTAAGCATTTTTTGTAAAATGCAGCATACTAGATGTTAAAAACACTGGTGTATTGATAATGATTGTCGTTTAAAGTTTTAAGTGAAAACAATCGAAATACAAACGAATATAACCTCATGCAATTTGTAGTTCCAGATCAATCACTACAAAGCTTACTCAACATAAACTATCAATTACGAAAACGACAAAGCAAAGTTTAAACTCCGCGAAACCTTGGACCGCTACTATTTCCCAGACCTGAAAATTGAGTCTGGATTCCGTTGCACCGTCAGCATATTGCTCGACCACGTTCCACAGTATTATGAAGTCCTATTTTGTCGTGACATTTTTCGTTCAGGAATACCGATTGGATTTTTGAAATGTGTAAATTCGATAAAAGCCGTGTACAGAATCGCAGGGCTTGTAAATATTTGGTGTCATTGTTCCTCGTAATTCGTTTGGGAAGTAAAATTGATATTAATGTATTACTAACGATGTGGTTGTTTTACAGGTTTGTTTTAATTATTGTAAAATATGTATGCTTTCAGAACATTGTTTCATTCTTGCAATAACCTTCATGCTGTGGCTGAAGTTGTATTTAATAATATTTAAACCCTAAATAAATATAAACAAACAATTGTATATATATATATATATATATATATATATATATATAATAAAATATAATCGACAATAGGTCAAGTATTTATTAATAATTAAGCGTTTTCAATAATTCAATTTCATATCAAATATTAGCGGAAATTTCCGGTTATTTGAAATTCAGGGGTAAAATTTATAATTAAATTATTCATGTTTACTATAATATTAAGCGGCTCTATTTATGCGATAGTTAATGTTAATAAGAATAACGCGTGTGTTGATACAGCCTTGAGACAGCTGATCTTAGGAGTTATGTTACTTAAGTTGAAACATTTATTTAACTTTGAAACGTAATAAATCAATTAAACTAGCCTAAGTCTTACGCGATTATAGCATTTAATAAACAGTCGCATCATAAGCTATAGCTATCCTCTGTCAAGACAAGGAAAAACGATGATTGCCTCATTCCTTGGTCGGAAAGGTCATTTCACGACCGTTGGATGGAAGGACAGTAACAACAGACTGGTAAGTCAGTCGCTGTTTGCCTGTTGTCTTGGAATAAATTCGACAGCAGCGCCCTCCAATCAGGGCTCCTCCTTCATCACGACAATGCTACAGCGCACTTGGCAAAACGGACTGTTAAATATTTGACTATGGCAGGTGTCGAGAT
Organism: Pieris brassicae; assembly: GCF_905147105.1. Lineage (NCBI taxonomy): Eukaryota > Metazoa > Arthropoda > Insecta > Lepidoptera > Pieridae > Pieris > Pieris brassicae. Next base: position 7,707,860 of record NC_059669.1, read on the forward strand.
AATGAGTCAACCGCCGTACTGTCCTGACCTGGTGCCCTGCGACTTTCATTTATTCCCTAGTACTAAAGATAAAATTCGAGGTATTCGCTTTACGAGCTCTGAAGATGCGGAGAAAGCGTACGAAAATGCCATAGAAGAGACCCCTAAGGAAGAATGGGCCCACTGCTTTTCTCAGTGGTTCCATCGAATGCGACGATGTGTAGAGAGGAACGGAGATTACTTCGAAAATCAATAAAAGTATTGGCATCTTTCTACATTAAGCCGTTTTTATTTTCTAAACATTTTCAGTTTTCACCTAGGTACATTAGTTATAAATTAGACTTTGTCCAAAAAAAACGCTACTTAGCAAATGCCAAAGGATGCTTCCTGCACAGTTCCAGAAGAAGAGTATTTATTTTAAAGTTTGGTAAAATCATTTGTTAAATTCGACAAAAGATAAACCTAATATAACATATTTGAAGAGGCATTATGTAGTCAGCGCGCATAAAATAGCTTCAATACTGTCACCAAGCTCAGATCCCGACAACCATATATCGACGATACGATTTGAGCAAATCGTTTCAGAATATTCAAAGTTCGATTGATTTGAATTTCACAGCGCATTCTAGTACCTTACATACAGGAATACTGATTGTGGAGTCTTGAATACATACAATGCTATTTAGATTAGATAATACGGCAGTATTTTATTATCAACAAATTATATATATTAAAATTATTACAGATTTTATAGTAAGACCTCAAGAAAGTGGGTTACACACTCTTTAATGTTATAGAATTAGAATTGGTAATGGGATTAATTGAAGATTCAAAACAGAATTTGCTATTACTTGTTGCACGTAGTTCGATTTTTAAAGCGAAATAAATAAAAAATCTCGGCGTCACAAAAAATGTTAAGGAAACGTTACACTCAAAAGTTATGATACAGAGTTTTGCCTTAAAACTTATTTGAAACCCATAAATTAAATCCCATTACAGGTATAGTTTATCTACAAATTAAAGCCAAGAAAGGCAAAAGTCATTCTTCATTAACATGATAACATTTCAATTAGCACAACAAGCGTTTCGTTAAATATTAACATTATTTTCTCACTGAATATAGTCCAGAAACTCCAGTCTCCTTGTAAAAAATACCAGTAGCGAAAAAACCTTTTAGGTTAGAGCCTCAGGTTTCTGTATCTAATTCATGATCATTTTTTTTTCTAATAGGCTAAGTAGCTGATCCACCTTATCTGCCTAACACTCGCCATTGGCTTTTCGGTCTAAGGCAGGGTTCTCACCATATTTTCCTTCACCGTATGACCGAGTGTTATATATACAGAATAGTGATGCACGGCCGGTGATCGAACCTACGACCGTAGAGGTGTTAATAACACGCTAAAGCAACTAGGCCACTACTGCTCTTACAACAGATAAAAGTATTTGGAAGGCATTCTAAAAATCTATAGTTATACGACTACTTCTAGCACAACAATTTTCTGTAGAACATTATAAGGTAATAAAAATAAATTTTACCTAGAATTATAATAAGAATTCGCGGCCATTGCTATTCTCAACAGACGCTCTTTGTAAACTTGAAATTTTCCGCTGCAATGAAAATGTTACGTGCTCTCCAGGCATTCACCGGACAATCCTATAACCTGTACGGTCAACTTATAAAGTACAACTTAAAACTAAGTGAAGCTTAATCGAAATGTTTCGTTTATTACACATTTAGAGCGGCAAGAAAATGTGTTGATTAATTTTACTTTAAGCTAATGTAGTCGGTTTATAAATTAATATTTAGTAACTTATTGTTATTATTTATCTTAAACATATATCATTTATTACTTTTACTGTCATTAAATAATTTTGGTACTGTATGGACTGTACGGTTGAAGATATTATATGATTTCTTTAATTTAAATACATGAACATCGACACGTACATATGTTACATAATCCTTCAAGTAGCACTAGTAAGCTATGTCATTAATAATAATTTGTAAGATGTATAAAACTCTTAAGTCTTTAACCACACGTCCTGCTTTAATAAGCCAAGGAACGGACTGAATACAATTAAACATAATTGTAAAAACATACTATAAACCTACATTTTACCAAATACTCAAAAACTTTATGTTAAATTAATATATTGTTACTTTATACACCAACATCATCCTTTGCTATGTTAAAACGGTCAACTCTGTTATTAAATTTGTATTGTCTTCCGACTTGAGTAAAATGCAAATACTAAATCGTGTCATGCTTATCATTATAATGTATTATTTAACATGAAATTTTCACAATGGAATAATAATGACAATCTTCAGTTTAAATTTTTAACAGTCTTTAACAATTTCTGTGATTAATTCTTTTCTAAGATTGACTTATTATATTAAAATATTTTTCTGTATGCGGCGGCGTTGTATGATGACTCCTTTGACATTAAATATTAGGCGCAGCACTGTGTGCAGCACTGAACTATAACATTAAAACACCTTGCAATATTCTTATTTAATTAGAAGTTGATATATCGATAGTTTTACATGGTAATACTTTCAGTAGCATTTGAAATTTTTCTTATATGACGCATTTTTATAGCACGGGGGCTAATGGACTTTTTATCTCATGTTAATTGACACGCACAAATCATTCACAATTATTAAAAGCTTGCAAGTACGCCACAAAGATACATAGACGAAATTCTCCAAATTATATAACACGAATGAAGTTCAAATTATACATTTTAGAAGACCGCTGTAATTATTCAAACAGACCATAGGTACGTGACGGTTAAATTGTCTAATATTTCAACGAAATAACGACCAACGTTGAATAATACTCGATTCTTACGTTTTACGAAACGTTTAGAAAATGTTTCCCAATATTATTTAAGTCAACTCGTTTGAATATAATATTCCATGTACCTTATTTTTTTCTTACGTCGCGCGTCGTTTGAACTAAATATATTGACTTTTTTTTAATAATTTTGAAAATGTACCAATTTGTGAAGAATAAATAAGAATAGTACACATTACAAATTATATTTTGATTGTGGGTAGCTGAGGAACCTGAGCTACCGCCTGCAGCTTGAAATCGGGTGGATAATAATGACTATATTCAAAGATTGCCGGAAAGACTTGGAGCGAGATGAAATACGAGGCAAAAGACCAAACGCAATGGAGACTTACCGGGGATGCCCTCTGCCTCATCTAGGGGTATTAGAATATTTATTCACGTATACACAAAGAGGCCAATGGAAGATAGCTTAATTTTATTTTGTGTATAGAAAGATCTATTAAAAATAAGTGTTAGCTTCTAATATTAATTTAATTAAATTCTAAACTTTTTTATGAAACATATTCTTAAGAATCTTGCTACAAGTGCGCATGTGCAATAGTTACTCATTTGACTCGTTCGGTTGTTTACGAGTTGTTACGAATTGACTCGACCATTTTCCCGAAGTGGGATGGTCGAGTCGGAGGAGGGAGTTGTGATTATAAAAGAGGTTGTGACACATGCACACGGGCCTTTTCTTCGTACAAGCTTGAAGTTATACAGTTCACGTAAAATCAGTGAAGTAAATTATAGTGAATTAAGTCATCATTGAAGTGTTTAATTTCCTACCCTAAGAACTAAATCAACTACCGCTAACATAAGTCATATTTATACGGAAATTACATAAGTTTTAAATATTACTTTTATTATACATACTGTCTTAAATTTATTATAATAAATATGTAAAAGGAAAAAAAATATAAGTTATCTGAAATAGCGATGTCTCACTATTGGTGAAACGTAACGAAAATTAACAATATATATAAATAAATAAAATAAAATTGTGTTTAGTTCATGCTAAATATAGAATAAAGTAAATATGCCTTAAGTAATAAAATATTTATTATATTATTTTTTTATTTACATCTTGTCCATCGACAAAGGCCTGATCTAAATTATTCCAGTAGTGGCGTTCTCTAGCACGTCGTTCCAAATTGGACCTTCTACCTTCTTTATATCTTCTTATCCACATGCTTATCTATCGTTTCCCACTACGTAGTTACCACTCCACTTTCCGCTTCTTTTCTCTCATCATATAAAATAATATTTCCAGTTTCAGTAAAGGAAAGGCTAAGAAACAATCCTATTGTCCCGGAGTTCATGCCCTTCTATTCATTCAAAAGCCTACAAAGTTTGCTTCTATATGATGTTTTAGTTCTATCTCCCCCTTTAATAGATAAACCACATCTAATTAAAATTATAGATTATAACAAGACGTCTCCTCGTTATTTCGTTCCATGAATGCGAATTTACCTCGACAACTATCTAATGTCAATGGCAAAACGACTTCTTAAATGACACTTTGCTGTGCTAATGACGCCGTTTCATCCATGAGTATTTAACAATTAGGTGAGAAACCAACAATGCTTTTACGTGTTAATAATATCCAATGTGTGAAATTTGTGAATATCAAATCAAGTTTTTAATTCAGGTATAAATTACTGCCCGTATACTAATATACTATTACCCGTAATAGTATTAAACCACTCATGGTAGTAGGAGGTAAAACGCTTGATTGCATGCGGCCCTACAAGTACTTAGGGACATCGGCAAATGAAACATGGGATACCGATCAAGAAAGTAAATTTAGTATAGTAATAAATCGTTTAAATCGTAATGACCCGGGACTTTTTTTCATAAACTGATAAAAGTACTATGTTGTCGCCAAATTAGTTTCAAATTGAGAGTTCGACACTATTACATCTGAAGCGTAAGATACCCGGCAATTCAATTCAACAAGAGTTGTTAACAGCCAACCTTAAGGTAACAAGCCAACCTCTGAGGCCTAGACCTAAGAAGGTTGTAGCGCCATTCGATTTTTATATTAAAATTGTGTCACTAAAATAAAAAGTTGTATATTTCTAACATCTAATGTACAAATTTGCATGAACGGCAGGATACAGATATCTGAGACCCAGACCTAAAAGGGTTTTTGGTCTGGGTCTACTGTATTTGTTTTTTATATTAAAATTATGTCACTAAAATAAAAAAAAATGGTGTATGGTCTAATGTACAAATTTGTATGAATGTCAGGATTCTAATGAAAATAGGTATATTTTCATGAGAACCCATGCATATGCCTCGGGCACTATAAATAAATTCACGTTACTTCGTCTGTAACTACTGTTACTAAAACTAGTCTTTTTGGCTAGAATTCTACACTCAACTAATATACTGACATATCGTATGGTCTTAAGGAAGAAAAAAATACATGTGTGGGGGTGACGAGCTCGCCCTAGTATATCTGAAAATAATAATAAAGCCTCTTTATTTCCAATCTTTACAAATGTTCAGTTTATATGTTTTTCTTGTATTTATTATTCTTACTTCAGTAGTCTTTACGGTTAAAGGCCTCCTTAAGATTTTTCCAAATATGGAATGGACTTCTTTCTCCATTCGCTTTCTGCTAACGGTTCTATCCACCTTTTCAGGGCACCCTCAACTCCTGCTTCCCCTTGTAGTTGTCTTTAAAGGCCTTTTATCTGTCAATTTGTATTATATCTGAATCTCAAAACTAAAGTGCACTGGCCAATGAATATCGTTAAAACTGATTATTTATAACAATAAGCTAATTTCCGTCTGAATAAAATAGTGATCTACATTCCAACAGATACGTCTCAGAAAATGCATGCACTTTTTAGCTCAGGCTTATTATTCAGTACGCTGAGTTTGAAATGGTACTTCAACAGGGTAAAATATTTAGTAGGTCAGATTCACTCACTTATAAAACCCAAGCGCTGGCGTTCCTACAAAGTTCACGCTTGCGGTCGAGGCTTTAACTTTGTAGGCTATGTTTTACGCCACACTGTGCCACACGGCTTCAGTTTGTATTATTATGTACTCGCGACTTCGTCGACAAAAATATTGTCAATTGTCTCGACTTAAGTCACTCAATTAACTTGAGGAGCCAGACAAAGAAGAATATTAGAGTAGTGTTGGCCTTGTGGCTTCAGCGTGCGTCTCTCAACTCTGAGGTCACAGGTTCGATCCAGGCTATGCACCAATGGACTTTCTATGTGCACATTTAAAATTCACTCGAACATTGAAGGAAAACATCGTAGGGCTTGCCTTAGTCCTAATTTCCCATAGTTTTAATTTTGAAATAAGTTATAAATAATATTAATTAAGAGTTGTAGTATAGTATGTATTTTTGTCGAAGTTGAAACAAAGGTTTCATAATTTTATCAGAAAATAATTTCTGTCGCAACAGCGCGCGAAGCCCTACAAAGTTTAAACTTTCCAGCACTTTACCGAGTTTGTGACTTTTTTCAATAACTTGTTATACTAAAAAGCGCATGTTATTTATAAATAACGTTTGGAAGTCTCACAACAAAAATTATTTTGTTTATGTAATACTAGTTGTTGCTCCGTCAGTCATCTCGTGTTGTTATATAGCCTTATTAATTATTATTAGAGAATAACGATTAAAACAAATTAAATCTAGATAAGGGTGCTCTAATTATCGAGCAGTATGTAATATAGGTTAAATGAGCTTCTTATACGTAACATATAAATGTAGAAAATTTTATAAAAATCGGTGCAAAGGAATGCAACCTTAAATACCGTAACACAAGATTTCTGTGCATATTTTTTTTTAAACAGTTTTAGATTCCGGAACCTTGTTCCAAACATACAAATCCACATATTACATTATAAGTAAATCATCACAAAACATACTTTACATTCAAATCAAACGCTTCGTTGATGAAGTTTTGATGAGTCTCTTTAATACAATTTCATTCAATAAACTAGAACGGGGTTAGCTAATTAATGTGATTCTTTGGTTTGAGCAGTCCAAACGATGTAAACTTAGGGTTTCTTTTCTTTAACTACGTAGCACTTAAAATATAGTAGCATGTGTTCGAAGCAGCATTTCATTCGGTCTAACGGAAAGACGTCACGTATTTGTTACTAGCCTTTTTGCCTTTAAGATAAGTATTTTAGAAAAAAAATAAACCGACTGGTAAGACCTGTCAACATTATTTACCTAGCTACCTCCTGAAATTGTCTTATCCATATCTTAAAAAATACTGAACTGACTTTTATGAAACTTAAATATGTCTGATTCAAATCAAAATAATCTCAGTGTGTCTTTTAGTTTTCAGAAATTTGTGTGTAGAACATATAGAAAACGTCCTTTTTATAGTTCATTCATATACGTTTTCACATAGATTCGTTTTCCACTTTAAAAATATTCATTAAAACCAGTCCTCTTAAGTTGAGGTGTCAAAACGATAGCTTTTAATAATACAATATTTTTAAAAGCTATCGTCGTGTTGTGACAGTATTTTAAACGTTGACGGGAATAATTGAAATGCCACAGCAAAAATCGATTCTATTAATTAACAATTTACCTTTAAACAATATTGAGTTTTTCGGAGTGATATAACGTATTTATTTTATTTATGGCATTTTTGCTGCAAATGCTACTAGTATTTTGCACCTAAATTCTATAGTTATATGTCGAATTACAAAAATATTTGTCAATTTATCCACCTGAGGTTTGGCTTAACAACCTACAAACCAACCTCAGATCTCTGGGTGTAATTTTTCTGGGTGACACTTGTCCGGGGTATAATCCATTACCACAAATAACGATTCTGTGGCCGTTGATTCACAATTTTATATTAATTTTAAAAGCCCTGAGTACATTGAAATACATCGCTTCCATATATTCTTAACACGAAAGGCACACAATTGTTAGTCGTAAAGATATATAGAAAATTAGTATGGGAATATAAGAGATGTTAGGCTGATAGTAGACTACGTATACTTTGCCCTTACAAAAGTTCACAATCACTTACTAAAACAAATAAATGATTGGGACAATATTCCTAAATATATGAAGTTACGTCTAATTAATTTTTCAACAAAATTACAGAATATATATTTCATAAATATCAGTAAGTTATATTTAAATAATGAAATATATTTTTGAATAGGATAAATAATATCTCATTACCGAGGGTGGCTAGCACGCCATTGGCCCATTAAGCGAAGCGTCAGTAATCTTGGCTTACAGTAGTTAATATCTCATTAAGTCCTGATCAAACATGGAAAGTTACGATGTTTTTTCTGATCTATGGTTTATGAAAAGTTGATGTCTGGTTTTTGCAATACATAAATTAAAATATAAGAACTGACTTTATATTTAATAAACAACTATATAAAAGAAATTACATTTTAATATTTGTATTTTTATCAGTTCCTAAACAATGTGTACACATAAAATTATACAATAAAAGATGACATCACAAATTTTACACATATACACATCAATTTTATATTAGAAGAAGAAAGATAGCTAGGGAAAAATATAACAAGCAACAAAATAAAATAATAACTAAAACTAAATGAAAACTGAAACCTTATTAAGAGAAAGATAAAGAAAGTTACGTAAGGTAAGTTGAAACAATGTAAAATATATTAATATTTTCATCAATGTTAGTAATAAAATTGTCAGAGCAAAACGTAATGCTTTCACCCGATCATAATAAATTAGTAGGTAAATACCAACTTATTTGGTAAAACAAGAGGATCTATTGATAATCTACAACTCATACACATATAATGAGATAGAAGCAATATTATACTAGCTGCTGTGGTCTCTGGCAGAATGACCAGCGCTTTGGAACAATCTCAACAATACACACACATTAAAAACGTACGTACTTTAAAAGAAAACAAATTATTATCTCTCATTCTCTTTTTCTTTGATTATTGTTATTTTGTGTTGTTGTTGTTTTGTTTGCAATAAATGTTATGTCTTTGCTGCAGTTATAAAACCTGTTATATTTTACCGTATATATTCTTCAATATATTAATACATAATTTTTCTTACCGAATTCCAAAATACCATAAAGGCAAATGGAATCTGGTTTGACACATGAGGGAGTTTCCAATCTCACTAACCTTGTATCCCTTATTAAGATAATATACTGATGAAAGTACCGGGTGCGTGATTATTAGCTATTGTGCTATTCAATGATGGAAGAGCCAATCTAATCAACATAATGTATTATCATACCATTATCCTCCGTCATTTGTATAATTCTTTTTCGTTATTTTTTGGAACATTATGATGATTAAGAAAATATAGGTCACCGTTTTCATATTTTACGTTACAATGTCTTAGAATTACGAGTAATGTTTGCATGACGCGAAACAGTTGATTTGTTTTTAGACCCACACATTGTGTACATTGTAAAAACTATTTTATTATAATCTGTGACCTTCAAATAAGTAAGAATTCTGTAGAAGATTTGCATATTCACTAGATTAGTTTGCTTTTGAATCATTTTTAAAACTAAGATTTAATGTGCACTTCATATGATTTGAGACTGGCACTGAAGAAAATAAAAAGGTGACTAGTCTTTGTATCTAAAAAAATTAATTAATTAATGGTACTACAAAATTTTTAGGTCTGGTCCTCAGATTTCTGTATCTGTTTCATGATCATTTGTTAATTGAATAGGCAAGTAGGTAATCAGCCTTCTGTGCCTGTCGCACGCCTTCGACTTTTTGAGTCTAGGGCACGATAGTTCCCTGATGATGTTTTCCTTCACTCTTCGAGCGAATTTTAAATGCGCCTATAGAAAGTCCATTGGTGCAGAGCTGGGGACCGAACCTGCGACCTCAGAGATGAGAGTCCCACGCTGCAGCCACTAAGCCAATACTGCTCATGTGGTTGTGTCTAACTAAGCAAATTAGTATAGTGTGTCTGGAAATTGAACTCAGGTCACAATAACTTCAAGCTATGCAACAATGCATTCAGATGATTCATTCAGAATATATGAAGTAATTCTTATTCATCATAATTTCTTGCTTTTTGTTTAACATACGTTTTAAATACCGGTTGGTTCTTTCATGTCCGTTATAGCGTGATAGGTTAAGAAAATTAAACCACAAAAAATATTTGATAAGTTTTATATAATTAAATCTAATCATATAAGAACATAAGCCAAAAATGTAAGCAAATATTTCAGCAATATTCAGTATATCCTCCTGTCAAAGAATTATTTTAATATCGCATAGTATATTTACGTAAAATATTTTTTTTTATGAAAGTAGTAATAATTTAAAATGACAAGCAGATTATTATCTTGAATTATCATTCGATAGATAGATAGCTGTTACAAATTATATAACTATATCTTTAATATAATAAATCTTCATTAAGAAAACTTAAAACTTCAATAAGTAGCTCCAAGTACTTAGCAAAGATATTTGTCAGTAAGAAGAGCTTACTTGCACAATCGTTTTCCAATAACTAATTAATTGATTAAATTGTGGTTAAGTTTGATACCTCATCTCAGCCATTAATGGGAATTTAACTTTATTGGCAGCGGGGTACACTTTTTTAGGTAAATTAAATGCCAATTACTAGCCATTCTAGTCGTTAGTTATATATAAAAATACATATAATATAAGTAGTAGTTATTATATAACATACTGATTTTTGACATCGGGAAAAAAGCCTTACAGAGTACATATAAATTATACTTACCCTTAAAATTAGTTTTAGTTAGTATTCATTCAGAAGCAGTTCTGGGTTATGTGTTTACTTACTTGCACCACCTTCACGTTTGTAAAATTCGTTTCATTATTACGGTTTTTTATAAATATTTTTTCTGAGCTTAATGTTCCAAAAGATTTGAAAACCCTGATACACCATTATTCATGGTTTAAAATGCCTTACGTCTCTCGTCACCCCAAATTTCAATTACACCGTTAATGCGGCCACACAAATGCGCCCCAGCACCATAAAACTGACGTCCCCTCATGAAATGTCAAGTGTATGAAAAGAACAAATCTATGGCAACGGTGGAGTAGGATAAACTAGGGTAAATTATACGATGAAGCTTTGTTGTAATATTTGAAACTTCCTTTTTACACTAGCTTATTATGTTTAAAGATTTGTGTTGAACATACATATTTGTTTACTTCTATAGGCATTAAATGTACCTATCAAAGCATTTCAACAGAATAAATTAATACTGAACTAACTGAAAAAAAACTAACAAATAATGCTACTTAATCTTTAAATAAGAAATTATTAATTTTCAAGTTAATATTTATTTGTTTCTTCTATTTTCTTTTAAATTATAATACCGTAATGTATTTAAGAAAATTAGATTGAAGCTTTTACAATCCATAATCTGGTATGCTTTAATAAATAAAAAAAGAGCATTCTCAAATGCAATATCAAAAAGTCTTTTCTATAACAGGCAGAAAAATCGCACTAAATGAATGCAACTGACCCCAACTAAACTTCACAGCTATCTTTGCTATATTTTAATCCTTGGGGGTCCACTTATATAATTGCGTACCCAAGCACGTGTCTTTGGAATCTCATCGAGCTAAGTCTTGATATGACATGTCATTTGCTGCCCGATTACATTCAATTATTTGCGAATAAAAGCGCGCTAGGGGTTCAATAACAATTCCGCGATTCCACAGGAAATACAAAAATAAAATTCCTAAACATTCACACAGCTTAATTTGAAAAACGCTTTACTTCACATTAAACAGAAAATACTATTAATTTTATTAATATGAATATTGGTGTTGTGGTTACTGTGGGGTAGGATTCCCCATGATATGGTGGCTAGTCTTTTCTATTTGACATATCCATATTTCACAAGCAGCAATATTTGTCAGTTCAGCTATGCCAGTCTCAAGCCTGGAATACACGAAACTTCTGCCATGGGGTTAAGGTAAACATCGTGAGTATATTACACCAAAAGTTTACGAAATGTGTCAGGCACAGAAGGCTCACTTACTAGTCTAACAAAAATAAGAAAAACACATACTTACGGACGTATTGGATTATAACACTGGAGTTTTTTTTAGGTACTATACTCGTAATTATTCAATAGAAATATACTAAGTACTTAAACACGACTAATTTTTGGCTTAGTAATATCATAGAGCAGTTCGTACAATAAACTTGAACCATTCTGAAATTTGAAAAGAGAATATAAGCCCTGTATAACATTATTGTCAAACATACAAGTGATATTGTATGTAAAGCCTACATACCCTACACTTAAGAGGGGGAATTCGCAGCTACTTAATGCCACTTACGCTTATGCATTATTTATTGCATCTGATGCGCTTTACGCGTTCAATCGACTTAGGGGAACTTCTCCTTAAATTGATAATATTTAATTCGGGTAAGTGCTCGACTAACTACTTGTCAAATGTCAGAGTTTGTTAAGATCCAGTTTCCCTATTACCTCTTGAGGTTTCTCCCTAGTCACGGGCGTAACACGATACGTGTATTTGAAATGTGCCTACCTAAGTTTGTCGTATATAAAATCGATCAATTTAATATACTAAACGACGTCTCTGTATAGTGTACTAAGTTGTTCCAATTACAAAATCATGAGGTAACATATATGTTTATTAATTATTCAAAATTGAACTGAAATTGAACTGAATTGAAATTGAACTTTAACTAGAAAATAATTTACACGTCAAATTTACCTCTTCCTTCGGTTTTAACCGTAAGCCTTAAAATAACAAACCTTTTAGCCTGGAAAGGAAAGGGATTAGTGTACCTCGTGTTTGCTATGTTACCAAATATATATATATATATATTATTGCGATTTGTAGGGGCTTTCCATATTATAGTATTGAACTTTTAATAAATAAGGAAACGGACAAGAGCACATGATGTTAAGTACTACTGCTGTACGGGAACTTACACTTATCTTAAACTCTTATAACACACCTTTCTTTGAGGACCCAAGTCACATTATGGGTAGCTTTTGCTTATAGTTGTAGTGCGTGACAAGTAGTATTTATATTTTGTTAATGGAAAATCAACCTTATGATAATATTATCCCTAAGAAAACATTTTGTTTAAACACTTGAAGTTCGAACACTAAAATGTATTTAGTAACTATTAGATATGAAACGTTTGAACAGGCGTAATTGTACTCAGACAAGCGACAATAAAATCAATAACAAACCCCTTCTAAACTTCGTGGAACCAATTAATCGTTAACTGCTAAAACATCTTTTAATGTCTGAAAGATAACCTGACAAGTAGGCTTGAAACTTGTACTTATCTCACGTAGTAGGTCGTTACCTGAGAATTATGGCCGTGGTTAAACACATGCTACATTTACTTGAAAGTTCTTGTTACGCCCGAATAATTCCCCTAAAGGATTCAAACTATTTTGTCTATACGCACTTTTGAGCCCGTATAACGGAAACTTTAACCTAAGAGAAATAAATATACGAGATGAGACATTATACAATCACCTCGGTGGCAAAGTGGGTTATAACCTCGCTTGGGATAGATTTCTGAAACAAATATGGCTTCGCAGCGGTAGACAGACGATAAGAAAGAAACAGAGAATGAAACTTTTGCGTTAAAAATGACTGTATGTCCAGGCATAGATATTGAATGTCTTCCCTTCGACCCTACTTTATGTTCATATTTGGTTACATAAATGACAGAAAGCGATTAAAATATAAGAACATTCAGTACGTATTTCCTTCTGCTTAGATATGACTTTCCACAGTGAATTACATAGATATTTTAGAATGTATAATTCTATAATATAATGTTCATAAACTACGTAAATAAAGCTTAATTAAAGCTTAACGTCTTTACTCAGACAGTTAACTTTAACTTAACAGTTTATTTGATTGATCAGGCACTATCACTTAGAATAACAAATAAAACAAGATTACAGTGTTACAAGTTCGTTGACTGTTAACAAATAAAATTTCGCGTTCGGGACAAGGAATTATCTAGAAGCTCTCGATTATTATTCAAAAAACATATTTCCAGCTCCGTGCTTTAATATTTAACACTTTTGAAGAAAAAGTATAGCCTTGTTTTGAGGAAATAAATTGGTTTATTTGCATACTGAGTTAGATTCATTTTGAACCATTACAATCGAGTGATTCTGGAGTCAGAGGGTATGATAATTTCTTACATTACATACACGTGTTACATCTCCTTATATTTAACCAAGGGATAATCGAAAATAAAGGAAATTTTGTGCATATCCAATTATGATGATAATTTATTACAGATATACATGATTTACAAGCTAACTTAAATCACTGCATAGTATCTGAGCAAATTAAGGTACAACCTATCTGTGATCTTTAAAATGTATCCGTGTGTGTACACATAAATTATTAGTATAATTTAGGTTGTTTGATGTCTCAAAACGTAAAGCATATTTCTCTATCCTACCAATACGAATTTCTTATTAGAAATGGGGCGTAGAACCTCCGTGTACTTTAGAGTTAAAAAGTGCCGGTGACTTAGAGAAGTCGCCTTGTTATTATATAGAATATAACTAGTACATTTCCTACCTAACCTGACTCGCAACGTTGAAATATATTTAAAACACTATTTTAAAAAAATGTGTTCTTATAGTTTTAATTACATGCAAATACCGTGATATAGAAATAAGTTTCACGCAATACGAAGCTATTTCGTTTCAGGTAAACGTTCGTAACTTTCAATTCCAATTTCGAATGCAAAAAATCCATATCTTTAGCAGGTCCAGGTGCAGTTTCGAATGGGATGCGGGAACAAAATTGATTGTAGGGCAGCTTTCCATTTAGATATGGAAATTCAAGCGGTACGACACAAGCTATATATAATAAAAATATTCCTATCGCCATTGTATGGGACCTTTGTCAACTTTACTTGTGTTGTTTACAAATGTAGATAGATATACCTAGTCCAGCCATTAGTTCTGTTACAAATTAAAATGCATTTTTTTATAAAGTAATGTAATATTAGTAAATTTATATCGACATATTTATTAAAGTCTCAGCATAATGGCCACTTTTGGTTATAAAAGCCTTTAATATGTTTAACTACGAATCAATGGATATACGCACTGTTTCCAAGGGAAATTTCGTATCTGCTTGCTCCAAAGATTATTTAAGAGACTCAATGTCGCCATGTCGTTTAGAGCAGGCCATGTCGTCTAAAACTGATTATAATTTGAAGTCGAAAGGGTTCAAGTCTTGGCTAGATGAGGGCCAGTCTTCAGCTCTTATAAAAATTTTAAAAATTTTAATATACAATTAACAAAAATTACCATCTCGTTAGACATTTAATCACTGATGCCACATATAAAAAATATGTGTAAACATTTGTCGCAAAAAAATGTTAAAAAGCCTTTTAAATTTTTAGGATATAGCTTTTACAATTATATGTTTACAAATCCTACCTCAAACTAAAAATAGCTTATTGTTTGGTTGCCTTTGTGAAAATATAGAGCGCTTTCGTAGTTTCATAAAAATTATTACATATTTTTCGAAATTAACCAGTATACTAATAGCGTGATGATCTTCCTCGTAATTATTAATAATATATAATAATATATAATATATATATAATATATATAATATATGATAATTCCTCGTAACATATCAATAATATTTATATAAAAACCCGTAGTTCTATTAGCGCTTTTAACCAAAGAAATGAACTCGTTAATACAAATAACTTTAAACTAATTCCCTTTTATTTCTATGCACACGAATCGTTTGTGATAGTCTAGTGTTAAATTTCGACTACCATATTTACAAACCTGAAAATATGGCTGCCATATAAGTCTTAACTTATCCAACTATACAAATCGGGTGTTTGTTATTGCCATTTGTGTATATATTATGTGCCAATATATAGGTTTCTTTTCTATGATAGAATAGGTACTAGAATAAGAACAAGATACTTAACAGAAAGGTTCAAACATAAGATTGTCAGGTCCCAAACCTCTTACCCTTTTCCCAAGGCCTCATAAAACAGAATGTGCTGTCGGATAATTTACTTTGCCGAGCTCATTACGTCAACGAAGTGGACAGGCTAATGCACCTTGAGCCTATAATTTAATTATCTGCGGAGACAAATACGAATTAATGACGTACCTGCCTCCGTTAGCTTAAATGCTGATGAATTTTTCTCGCAAACCTTGTTAAACGGAGACAAATTAAATTTATATTGAGTATCTGAGCTAATTTATTGTAAACATTAAGCAGTGTTCATGTAATCGTAGAATAAATGAATTTTGCAAGTTCGTTTTCTTTATATGAGTTTTTTAAATCACTCAAACTAGATAAAGTTTCAATATTTCGATCAAATCGCGTAAAATAACTAGGTAATACATATCCCAATATTCGTTAATACGTAATTCCTAATTATGTAAGTTTTAAAGCTTTTGTCATGTTAAGGGATTATAGATATCCCTAACTACATTGAGGAATATACTTTTATGAAACATGTCCAATAAAAATTATAAATTATAAAAAAATGTCCTTCTTTAACTTTTCAAACTTAGCGACGTCGCTTAGAAAAAATACGAACTTTAGCAAATAGACTGCATTGAAGCAAATGGAAACTTTTTAAATAGCACTAACGACGGATGAATATAAAGTTTCAAAACTGGGACACCCACACAGCCTACATTCAGCCAAGCTCAATTATTATACTTAAATTGTAATTAGTGACTTACCATTGTCGAGGCCGTAATTCTCGTCATTAAAACTCCATAACTATGTTTTAATTTAACTATGTTATATTTGTGGTTTATTATTTATGAAATTTTCCATTCATATAATTGATATTTTCTTCGTTGTAGTATATATATATATGTCGTGTATACGACACGACTAATTTAATTAATATAATTCAAACTTAAATACAAATTTAAATTACATGTTTTTAAGTATGATACTTATTTTTAAATTTAAAAACAAACATTCTGTGTTATGACTAAAATAATGACTTTCTTTCATATAAAAGAAACATTTTGAATTTGATTGGTCGGTGACTTTTATTAATGAACAGTTTGTTTCATTGCCAACATTACCGGGGTCTTAAAAAAAGATAAAATATTTTTTTTTTATAAATGACTTTAATTTCCAATTTACATGGAATAGCTTAGATATTAAAAATTATTTATTTACATTTTTAATCAGATGCTTAGTTCGTAGAAATTACATAATATACATAGTTTGATTATATTGACACAGTAGACAAACGTTTTGTTGAAACAAACATAACATTGAACGATGTTACTCACAGATAAAGAATAATTTTGCTGTCAATTGTCATTAATTACTTAAATATACCTTAAACAACATATTTTGTGCAGAAACTAGATAATACATTCACAACTTACGTAGTATTTTTACAACCTATATCACATTTCATTTTTTTATCTATATGACATTACAACACCATTTATATTATGTGTCTTATAAGTTAGGATAAATTATAGTGTGTACATTTTGTAATTAATACCGATTATACTAAACTTCAATAATGATAACTTATAAAAAATAAATGAACAATTTGTAAAAAAATAAAACTTATATAATTTGCATGTGAAACTTTCTTAAGTTTTCAAGTGATAAGTTCTACAATTTTTTTTCGGAAAACGCTAACAAGTTTTATTTACAAATATAACTCAGGAAACACAGTCAATGAGATAGAAATTATTAATACAATAAAATATACTAATCTCAAGTGAACACTTAAATTAAGTGAATACATTCATATTACATTTAATTTTGTAATTACAATATTATTGAGTTTGTATCTTAATATTGTCAAGCGTTATTTACAATTAAGATATGTTATTTGAAGAGCCATTTAAATACAAAATGTATAAATATGAAATATGAGTATCAAGTTGTTATTTGAAAATCAAGAGACTATATAGTATTATTCCGAAACATCCAATATGTTCACACACTGCTGAGTTTAGAAAGCGAATAAATTTGTAGGCACTTTCGCCGTTTCAGTCTTTAATATGAAACAAAACTTTATTAATGTTCACACTGTCGTCTCTAAAGGGTCCGGAGATTGTCAACAAAAGCCATCCTTTAGGTCTGGGTAACCTAAATCAGGCAAAGCTTTCCTTGAACTTCTATTATCCGTTCGACTGCTTCTACCGCGGCCTAGACTTGCGTATCTTGTATCACTTAATTTTTCTCTTTGAGCTACTTCGTCATAATATCTAGCATCATTTAAACCTGCGCTATACTTTTGGCTGAGACTGTATTTGTCTATAGTAGCATATTTTTGTACAGTGGCGTATTGTTTTGCTGCTTCTGGTATGCCATTAGTTTTTGCTCGATCATATGGTTCTTCTACTTGTAATGCTCCATCAAGACGTGCTTTAAATTCTTTGTCCTTTTTTCTTCTTCGTTTGCATGCACAAAGTGCTATCGCTATTGCACATATTAGTAGGCCTACGCCGGCGACCGCCACGACGTATGGTGGAGGCAATGATATTCGGAACGAACAGTTGGAATCATCTTCGTCGTATCCAGATGGACAGTGAGCGCTTCCATCACACCACAGTGTGAGTGGAATGCAAGCATTTAGTTCAGGACAACTGCAAGGAAAAAAACTATATGTAAAAACATAATATTACTAAAACTAATATTTTATTTATTATTATAATTGATATGTGTGACAGTGTTAATTTGAAAAACATAATAACATAATTTTACGTATTTGTTTGACGGCAGTAAATTACCTTTTAATGATAATTTTTCGTATAGGTTTGTATCCAAGCACATTTAAAATCCTGTACGATTGTAGTAAAAAAAAACTAAAATGGAAAACTTACTGGTATCGGCAGTCGAGAAGAACTGAAGATGGCAAAATACTATTTTCTGGATCATTTTCTATAGAAGGCTTTTTCATAATCTCTATCCATTTAATTGAATAATCAGCTTGTTCATGTTGTAAGAAGTCTATAACAAAACTTCTTGCGTGTGGTTTCAGAGATGACTCTATAGAAGTTTGAGCTGAGTTCCACCCAGGTGAATAAAATTCCATCATGCTCGATGTATCGGGGCATATTTCCCTAAATCTACTTGTATCATATGCTTCATACAAAAACAATCTATTTGGTGTGAGGCATAACGATGAAGATTTATCGATTTCATATCCAGGAATCTTTAAGTACAGATATCGACCTTGCATTGGAGTAACTTCGTCCCCGCCTGGTTCAATAAGCCACGGTCTATGTACACAAGCTACTTCTGCTTTAACACTCTCTGATATCACATGCCTGTCACTGACTATTTCTGGTAAAAGCAATGTTTCTCTCCTATCAAACAGTCTTATTTCACCACTGCTTCCTCGAAGTCGTCTTTCTCCCCAGCCAGTAGAACAAACAGTCTCATCCCCTGGTCCAGTTGGTATAAACTTATATTCACCTTCAAAACTAAAATCGTCATAATCTTCAGTGATGTTCATCATAGTAACAGTGAAATTGACTTCTATCACGGGAGCTGTTAATGTATGAATGTGTAGAGGTTCAGAGCGGTTTGTACAAAGGCAATCTCTTTTTATGGGGACTCCCTCCCATGGGTATTCAGTGATAATTATCTGCGCGAGGCCTTCACCTCCTATTGTCCTCTTGAGAGGTCTATTGCATATCCAACGGCTGGTTCTCGAGTCTTTATGAGTGCTACAATGCTTATTGCCAAAATTGTTGTTATTAAAAATTAACTGAACCCTCTCGCCGTATTTTGCTTCGAACCTAAAAAAATATTTGGTATAAGTTTAAAGTATAGCATAACTTTTGTATGAAGCCTATTTAAACATAATTTAACACACTTTGTTGTGAAGTTTATATTACAGTACGTACCTAAAAACAACAAAGAACAAACAGGTTACAATTATCTTTTTACAAACAAAAATAAAAGTTTAGTAAACACCTCAATATACACGTAAGATTTTGAGCTCCACCGCGACCGTAATAAAATATCGCTCTCGGTGCTTGAAATCTTCCGGAGTACGTCTGGGCGGATTTAAAAACTCTATCACAGGCGGATTTTGAGTCCATCAATGGCTGCCCCTGTTCGCTAACGTCAACAAACTCGTAACGTAGAACAAATGATACAGGATACAGTGCTGATCCTTGGCGAAGTTCCTGAGAAAAACATTTGCATTAAAGAAGTCTGAAAGTTTGCAAGTTACTATTCTTCGTTTCGAGTAAATTGTGTTATAAGATGAATTCGTGTCACATTTTTATTTGATATTTATTATTCATGTCAAACCAAATTTTACAAATCATTGATATTATAAGTTCAAATGTATTATAAACCTTTGCAGTCCAGGGACTGCTTAAACAGGTTCTAATCATACTTTTTTCTGTATTCATATACTATAAAATATTATTGACAAAATATAAAATTTAATTGATTCATTATTTATTGTTTTATCGCTTAGAACTGCAAGTATTACAAGTTCAAATATTTAGTTAGCAAACTGTAAAGTCCTTACTCTTCCATACTTAATATTGAATAACAAAGTAGCTGCTAACTTGGATAACTTGTTCCAAACCATCGTTCTAATATTAACAGACTCACCTGCTCCTAAGAAATATCCCTCATGTGTCTTGAATATATATTTTCATTTATGAATCGCTTAATGAGTTCTTATGTGGACTAATAATACTAACGAATAATTAATATATATTCTTATTTAATTG
The DNA here is from genome assembly GCF_905147105.1 of Pieris brassicae. Classification (NCBI taxonomy): domain Eukaryota; kingdom Metazoa; phylum Arthropoda; class Insecta; order Lepidoptera; family Pieridae; genus Pieris; species Pieris brassicae. Next base: position 7,728,399 of record NC_059669.1, read on the forward strand.
AATTTAAGAAAATCAGTAATTGATGACACATTTCTTTAAATAACAATTTTGTGTGCATGTATCAGCCCCTCCGAGGAACCCCAGTAGTACCAATACCAACAAACCCAAAATGGCAATTAACTGTTATAATATTTTCCTACAGTAACGATAAAATCTTCCCAACCGCAATTAAAAATACTCATTAAAGCGTAGTAAAGATTTTCGAATTGGACCAAATTTATATAACATTTTAAAGTTAATGCGAAAACTAAAACCACAATTTAAGTGCCACAACTATTTGTTCGGCTTTGCACCAATTTTCTAGCGTTTTGCCGAACTATAATTTTCACGTTAAATTATTAAACTCTACGTACAATAATTAGTTACACCACAACGATTCGGTTAGACCTTTGTTAGGTATTTTAATAAAATTTTGCATATAACATGTTTAAATTGTTGATTTAAAATCTATATGGTGAATATGATGTACGGTAAGTATATTGGTGTAATTCATTTATTTTTGATCAAATTCTACAGGCGTACATTTTTACTGCTGACATTTAGTTTATGTCTATGGTCAACAACAGATCCGTGAAATGTTGTACATAAAAGGTGTAATTTTAATTTATTTAAATTGTTTTACCCCGAACATACCTACTCAGAGATACAGTCTTGAAAGCGTTTCGTTGTATCTGTGGATTGTTAGATTACTCATAGACAAGATATCTGAACTAGATATGGCTTATATCAGTCTAGTATTTCATAGTTTGTCATATTATTAGTGCAATTTTAAGTTCTCATGTCTGTCCTAATAAGTATTATATTGTCCTCATTTTAACATTTGTGATGTTTGAGAGGATAAATAAAAGTATACATAACGCAACGTACGACCTCAGGGATAATAGTCACATGCTAACAACTAGGGTAACACCGATCATACGTTTAATAATTGTTGTAATAACTATAAAACAAATATCGACAAAACAAAATTTAAATAACGCTCCGTAAATATGTAAAACAGTATAAAAGATGTCAAATAATACCTTTGTTAAAGATAAGGATATGAAAAGAAAAATAATGAGCTGTCTTTGATCGTAGAGACAGAACTTTGCAGGTCCCAAGAGGTTTGTAGTTGAACTACTTACTTATTGAAAATGTTTACAGTTGCAGTACTTGTCACGCAACCGTTTGAATCAGCGCACCCTCAATTGCTTGGCGTGTGTGCGATTTTAGACTAAAACTTCAGTTAAGCGAAAGCGATTTTATGTAATGGACGGAACATCTAAGAGTAAATACCTTTTTTATAGTAATCGTAATAACTTCAACAAGATTCGTCTTTCGCAACTGAACGAGAACGACAACTATGAAAGACGAAATAATTAGAGTTATATTTAAAAAAAAAAACTATAATTGGCATTTCTATTGTTGGATTATTTTGCAGACGATTGTCCGCTGCTTCCGATGTACAAAAAACAGGGTTTAAACATATCGGTTAAGGGTAAGGAAGAGATTGGAAGAGATGAAATTTTGCGTGTCTAATTTAACTTTGGAGTGGATTACCAAGCATCGTCTTATAAAGACGACTCTTCTTTATTTATTTTCAAATATTCTACCACTCCCGCTATTCTCAAAACCCCATCCTAATCCGCAGTAACAAGTAAGGCATCGTGAAGTGTACACGTGCCCGTTGCATTATTCACTATGGCGAGTGCAACGTGACTTATCTCCTGCGACTGTGAACTGACTGAATGAATGCATACTTATAGGCCTCAGTAACTGAGAGAATCACCGATGTATGCTCTGAATTTTCAAACACCACCTACGACATAAGTCATTTTTTTTCTTACAACGGATAATTTTTTTGACTTAAAATATTAATCAAAAATTTAAAATAAGCTCCACAATACAAAAGCATTTTATGAAAAAAATGTGCAAAGTCAGACTTATTCCAACAGCACTTCTGCAAATTTGTACAATTTATTCAGAATTAACATTTTCCTGTCTCTTTATTTATTTATTCAAAGAGAAACTCATTGCTAATTGTACTTTCGTCACCGAGGAATGTAGTTGAAAGGAATGTAGTTTTATTGTACTTAAGTATGCTTAATATTCCATGAATAATAGCAGATAAAAGTTCATTAAAATTTACTTTTATAACTCTGAAATTTGCATAGAGTATAATAATGTTTTGTCTTAAATGAGCTGTAAAAATTACGTTTCCGCTGTTCTAGCTTAAAAAATAAGTAGTTCTAGTTATATTAAGGTATTGTAACACAGACAGTTACACAAGCAGTGGTGCTACAACGTTTTAGGTCTGGACCTCAGATTTCTCTATCTGATTCGTGATGATTTGCTTTTTCTAATAGGTAAAAAGGTGATAAGCTCTGCGCTTGACTCACGACATCAACGTTTTCCGCATGTACGAGTGAGTTTACGCCTAAAAAGACAGAAATTCCATTGTTGCGCAGCCGGGGTTCGAACCTACAACCCCAAGGATGAGAGTCGCACGCTGGTAGCACTAGGCCAACACGGCTCGTGTTTGTCTACAAACAAGTAAATAAAAGTAAAGATGTGCCCTGCTGTTTTAAAGCCATAATTCGGTCGTAGCCCATCAACTGTTGATAAACTACCTAGATATTGTGAGATCGCATTCAATTAAACTTTTAAGCTACAATATAAATAAAAATAGAAAATAAGCAAGTAAAAAAATGTGTGCATGAACTAATGACCACACGTATCCTCGCATCGCATCGCACACTCTTCTTTATGACACTATTATTCGAATTATTAACTTTATAGAAATTGGTTAAATAAAGTTAAATTAGATAAAGTTGAACAAAAGGCTTTTATTATCATAGAATATAAATAATGATGAATATTTCATTTTACCTTATTACTACTAAGATTATTACAGAATTTCATTAACTGTAATATAATTATTACTATCATTGTTATCGTTATTATATATTTTTGTTATTAATGACTTCGAATCAACCGTGGTAGGGTCCAGAAAAAGATGGCACGTAACAGAAAAATGTGACGCCTAACCCAAAAATGTTGCGGTATTTTTATCCAACGTCGATAAAAAAGTTTCATTCAAAAAATTTACATCACTTTCTGTGTGTCCTTACTATTGTAATACACAATTAATTAATAATATTATGTATTAATACAATAATATTAACGTATTAATATATTTTCTCATTGTAATGTTTTTAATACGAAATAAATCTTAAGCCGTATAAAGGTATGGATTACGTATATAATATCATAGCAGGAATATTATAACAAAGCACTTCCAATGGTTGTCACGTAGCAGACGTAGAATATGTTTGGACGATTTGTCGTATGTCGTATTGTTGATATATCTCTAAACGTGTGCAAGCAATTTCATACAATGTGATAGGATTGCAGACTATGCAGGATTGTATGGATTTATGGAGTTTTTCTTAGCTAATTACAAAGAATTATTTACCCCGTTAAAATTTATATCTTTAAGATTACTCGTGGAGGAAGGAAGGTGATATACCAACAAACTAAAAAAATAAACATTTTAACTAACACAAAACTCTTTTGCATTATGGTACTTTAACAAGTCCCAAGCCCGTAATTAATGAATAAAACATTCTCTCAATTCGTTTTTACGCTACTTTAGCGAATATGTATATATGTATCATTTAAATGTATGCAATACTGACAGTACAGTTGGATATATCTAAAATACATAGAGAAAAACTAACGAGCCACTGGTAAAACAACGTAATAGATTGCAATCTTGTCTGTGAAAAGCGTTGTATGGACTACCAGCCCTGTTTGTGCGTTACATTTTTCAACGCAATTGCTATTCATACAGGAAACGCTATGCATTCCTGAGTTACCCGAAACTAAGGCGGTATATCTAATGAATGAAGCCAACAATAGCTTCTTTAGATATTCAAAAGACTACATATCATATATTTCCATATTTACAATGATAAAACGATATTGCAATATGACGTTTAGTTTATGTTGTATTACATATTCTTCTAATCTCTGCCATCAGTTATTGTTTAGCTGAAAGCGAACCACATACTGTTCCAATGCTATGATATGATAATGAAATAATTATACGTTTTAATAGTAGGTGCATATAAATAAAAATTTCGTCACTTAATTTCGATAGTGAGAGTATTAAATTAACAATTTTAAAGAAATAATGAGATGTAATCCCTTGTAATCCCTGTGAAATTTCATAATTTATAACTAGAGCGTAACTTATCAATTTCGGAATCAACAAAACCGACAATTAATTATAAATTCTCGCAAATTAATTAAATTCAAGCATGTGTTACATTAATTGTAGCCCACACGTCTGGTTGACGTACTATCAGCACACACGGTATTGAAATAGAAACTGCTGACTCCTTACCTATCTAAACATTTTTATCAGTATAATTTAATACGCTATAATCTTGTCAATGTTGCTATAAGTAAATCATGTCTTTAATAGTTAAATTAAAACAAAAAATCCTAATGCATTATGTTTGTGCACACACGCGCTGATGTTAAATGATACAGCTGCCCATGGAAACTCACATTGCCAGAAGCATTTTAAGAATTTCTTTTGTGTGCCTTTTTAGAGCGACTATAAATAACTGACGATAGAATCATAAAATAAAACTATCTTGACACTTTCCAGATTCCAGATCCTACGTTGATTGATTATAATAATGAGTTGTTAATCAGAAAATTCGAAACTGGGGACATTTGTTTGAAACCGGCTCCTGCAAAACTAGCTGAAATGTATAGTTCGTTTTGTAACTGCAAAATTTGTTCTTACACATACCTAAAGAGTTATATATGTATAAATTTAAGTTATTGTATATGTTATTGAGTTGGTCTCATCTTGCGCTATCTTATATGATTTTTTTTTTAATTTTACCTAGCCTAAGGTAAACGATAAACCCGCCCGATACCATTCTAGATATTTAATTATGATTTTGTTTACTGTACAGGTGTTAAAAAAATAATGTATTATATACAAAACCGAAAAAAATAACAAAAGCCAAATATAAACAGTAAAAATATCAATAAAGTTAACGCAGAAGTGTATTCCTCTTGCCTCTACAAGACATAAATGAATAGAAAAAGAAATTAATTATGTAATAGTAGAAACTTCTGGTAAACGACGTGCTGACGGTACGTAATTTATATAGTGAATGTTGCCGCAAATGCATCTTGTGTGTTTACGATTCTAATGTCCTAGTTCTCAATGGATTTGATGAGATTCTGATAAGATTTACTGATCTGATTTGAAGTTTATTGTGCCTGTACTTTGAAACTGTACCAAAATATATAGGATACATTTTAACAATTTATAAAACAATTGAATATTATAGTTTAATATTTAGGAACTTATATACTTCAGAAAGTTTTTCTCTTTCTCTAACACTTTAAAGTGGTCCAAATTTAAGATATCTTATCTTTTTATTGAAAGTACTATATCGACGTCTTAGTTGTTAGATACTAGCAAAAAATATATTTAGAGAAGAAATAAATCAATTATTATACCTACTGACAGTACTATATCGATGTCTTGGTTGTTAGATACTAGCAATAAATATCGATACAAGAAATAAATCAATTATAATACCTACTGATAGTACAAAACATTACATTTTTCATTTTTTTAAATAACAGATTAGTTTATTAATGATTTCGATGGATTTATACGCATCTATATTGTAGAATCATTAATGTCCCGCAGATAATAACTGCTGCAACCACTTGAATTGTTGAATAATATAAATAATGTGATAAATTTGCGTGTATGATGTTCAAGACGTTTTGGTACTACGACGTAGTGTTATCGCATCACGCGGAAGCTACACAATGATATTACGTAGCATGTGCAGGAAAATATGGTGAATATTAAATCTTATTAAAGTGTCTTTTTCTTTTGACAACACATTGTTTTGTCACCAAAATATTTTTAGATAGTGTTAAAGTTTGACCTTCTACTAGAAAAAAAATGGAATCTGCTTAATTATATAACTAATTAGCATCTTTAGTCTTATAATATTTTATTTATTTATAATTATTTAATATTTAACTATATTTTTTTATTAAACTATATAAAAATTAAAGCGCAATTTATAAACGTATCATTTCTTACGTAAGATTTAAAATTGGCTTTATAAATAAAATCTCACAAAGCGAACCTGTAATATTGTAAGTGCTGGTCCAGAAGTGATGTAACTCTCAGATGGTGCGCAAGGTCTGGTTGCTCTCGTGGCGTTCGAGAGAAGGGCATGGTCACATAGTCGTGGAGATTCTTCGCGACAAAACGATCCCAGCAGCAACTTCTTGTCGGTCATATCCAACTAAATAGAAAAAATATTATTTTAAGTTTGAATTTGTATTTTTATAAATTTATTATTACAAACTAAAAACCGAAAATCGGAAGTTTAATTATGATTACTATTTAAATAATAGTTTTACCACAGAATTGAGTTCAGTTATATATTCGGTTTTAATGGAATAAATGTAATATTTTAGTCTTGGTGCATTTGCAAAGTGACACAAGGATGCCATGGACAAAACCTTATATAGGGTGGCTATGGTACGTTTAAGGTGCAAAATTATAACCGTCGTACAATAAAATATTATACACATAAAAGAAATGGCTTTGTTTATCCAAATCATAATTTAATTTACACACCCCGACGCTTATTCGATATTGTTAATATAAAAAAGATGTAAAATCTTCAAGTTTGTTTTACAACTTCACGTAAGATAAACGTAAAAGAGAAGTACGAGGGGAAGTAAAACGTATATACGTACCAAGGAGAAAGCTTCAAAATAAAATCGTAACAGTTAGTACAAAAATATAATAATTGTATTTATGTATATTTATATATTAACCATTATACAATACGTATATTTTAACCACCATATTAACAACACCACTATATACACCAATATAGACAATATTAGGACGTATAAGAAAAAACTCGGATCACTAAGCGGAAATTATTCCTATGTGTTAGTCATAATAGTGCAGTGGTGCTCTAACCCCATCTGGGTCATAGTTCAGATTGCATCCGCATCTTTGAGAATTTTTATTTTTATATAGACAAGCGATCTAGCCTCTGTGCGGGATACATATCGTATTTTTGGGGTTCATTCAAGTTTCCTCGCCATGTTAGCCTCTACCGTAGGAGCAAATATTGATTGCTTACAATGAAACACCCATTAGTGGACAGCCGTGATTCATACGCGCGTTTAAGAGTAACAATCGCACGAATATGCACTGCCACTGCTCTATATACTACGCATAAATAATAAATGAATTTTTGAAAAACCAGCAACGTACTCGCGACCCCTTTGGCATGAGAGTCTCCAAAGGCGGAGGCGTCACTTATCATCAGATGAGCGTCTTGCCCGCTTGTCTATGTTGGATAAAAAAACAATATCTTTATAAGTGACTTTTTCAGAAAATAATTGTCTGGAAGAAACTGATTTTAGTAGTAAGACCCGTATTTAATTTTAATTATCTTTTTCTTTCGTGTTATTGTGATGTAAATAAAGTGTTATTATTATGATTATATTTAAGGTTACTTATACTTACAATGCTAAAGCAATGTACATTGTACAATCAATACAAAAACTACTGCCTAATGATAGATTGATTCTATTTGAGAACACGATTTTCCTTTTTCGTAATGCAAAACACGTAAGCTAAAATAGGTAAGTTGATTTCATGTTATTACGCAAGGGAAATCAAAACATTTATATCTTTTTGTTAGATACTATTACTTGCAATGAAATATTCCTAATACTCAACGTTCAATTATAGTGTATAAACACACGTTTCATGTAACGTCAGCCACGGCTTAATTATACGTATCGATTGATTTAAATAAGTAGAGTTTGTACTGTAGTAATATCGATTTAGATTTAATCTAGCCAGTAATAACCGTATCCAGCGTTTTCATTGTGGAACTTAATCCCTGTTACATATTGCTACAATGAATAACCCAGTTCTGGAAACCTAGGGATTCATACTGACAGCGGAACATGGAAACATTAAAATAACCTATTTCTGTTGACTTTGTCTTTTTAGACAGGTCTCAAGTAGTTTTTTAAAGTAGCACAATATAGCCCAATATCAGTAGGAATGTATTTATTGATGCACACATAGACAGAGAGTCCATTGGTGCACAGCTCGGGATCGCCCTCAGGTAAAAATGTCGCCAGTTGATGCCAGGCTAACATTGTTATTTAATATAGGCATATTACTTCAAAAAGAATGTGTAGTAACTTATAAAAGCTTTTAATCACTACCAAATCATATAATTTTCGCTAAGGCTAGAATAAATCATAATTTTCAAAAAAAACTAACGGCATAAATAGATAAATTGTGTGTTTATGGCATCCATCTGTAACGAAATCAGTTCGCTGCTAGTTGCTATTCAAAAATGAACTTCACAACTCAGGTATTTCTTGACACAGAAAACTTTTGATTAAAGTGCTAACAAAAACTTGTGCTCATCCGAACTGAATGCAATAGGAATGTCGAGTGAATGAAAACACCGCACTGCAGAGCAAGTAGGAAAGTGTTCAGACACATTAAAGAAAATTAATGTTTGGCTCCAACGTCAAGTATAGGTAGTTGGCAAAGTGCTACGAGAAACTAGACATTTTTATCGAGTGCGTAGCGTACAGCCGAATGTAGTAGTATCAATAAAAAAAAGCTAATACCACCGACCTTGTACATTTGTTATAATGTGCCGAGCACTGAAACCTTTATTTCTTAGCCAAAACTTAGCCCTAACTTAAGTACAGCTTAAATCGCAAGGAAACGTAATTAATATTTAACAATATTATACTTATTAACGCGAACCCGTGAAACATTTTTGTAACATTCTAATGTTTCTTATGTAAGGGCTAATTGTATTGACGCAGAACTGGAACACCTATCCTCCGTACTTGTTAAAAACTGTATAACGGCAGAGTAGTCTGGTCACCGCGTTGCGCTAAGCGCGTACGCTTATTGCGTAACTAACATGCCTTTAGATCTGATACAAAATCCCAATTTTTGGGGATCAAACACCCCGTTCCCTGGCAATATTTTTCTTAAACGTCAGAGTTAATAGCCAATATTGTTGCAAAGGTGGAGTGCCAACAACTACTACGTAAACATAATTTTATTTAGAATGTTCGCGTATTAAAATTCGATTGCTAGATTTATAACAGGATATTAAAACTCACTCTTGTTGTATTTTTTATCAGATCCAATATGGAATTAAATTAGAATATATCTGAAGTATAAGAAGATATAGTTCCAGTTTCGATCAGTACTTTAATTTTATCCCGTAATAAGGTATATAGATATAACCTACTTTTCTATCGAGGTCGGCATCTGGAGCCGCCCCATCCCAAATGGTTAGTTGTGAAGAGCAATCCTTTTGTTGGTCAAAGCCAGCCGGCTCCGTTCCCGCCGCGTGGTACTTCACAAACGAAACCCACACAACTTCGTTAGGACGACCCTGTAAGAGCACTTTTGTTATTTGCTAAGAAAAACGTTAACAGAACAATACACTTAAAACGTCTTACAATAAAAGTAACAATGGACCATCGTTAACAATTTATAGAAAAAAAATATAATTCAACTGTTTTATAAAGCACATGATTGAAAAAGTTGGTTGAAAAAATATAAATAATAAAATGAAGACCGTTCTTTCTTTTCATAACCTGTTTGACAATTGACATTACTAATGTTGATGTTTGACTATTGAGAGATCAATAATTGTTAATTTGAATAAAGAATAGTAGTAGTGCAAAATGGGCAACAGACAGTTGCACAGTTTTCGTGACAGAACTTTTCAAAAACTTGCCAGATTTTTTAAAATCAATTACGATAAGCCATTAACAGTAGAAAATAAATATAAAAAGTAAATGTTACTTATTACGGCTAAATTATAAAATGTTATATGGGACCGCATATGGTTCGAAAGGTATAATTCAAACATGTAATGTACGGTTAAGATATTCAAAAAATGTGTTGTAATTTTTTTTTTGGTTACGATCTATATCTCAAAAGGTCTCTGCGGCTTCAGTACGTTTGGAATAGCAAAATAGAAATCATAAATAGGCAACGTTAAATATAAAATTTGCAACTGCTCACTCTCAATCACTCAATCATCAAATGTTTTAAGGTTCATAATAATTCAAAACATCTAGAGCAGATAAATCAAGATATATTGTGGAGATCTCGGATTAAAATAAGCCAAGAAACAAAATACGATGTCTGTTTGAGAAAGGTAATTCTGGCTCGCATTACTCTGAATGGGTACTATTCATCTTAAGACTTGGATTATACCGTATTAAAAACGAGAATTTACATACAAAATGCTGTATTTTAAGGGTCCCTTCTCGGTTTTATCGTTGTTCACTTGTTTTTTTAAACAAAATTGCGATGAAGTTATTGCAAATAAATCAGGTTCAGATCTTTTATATTTAATTCTCAAACACTCGATTTCCTTACATTGAATTTCCATATAATATATGTAGCGTATTATAAGTAACTGCGGTATAGCGTATTGTTTATGTTGGTAGACTTATTTATTAATTATAAGTTAGTGTATAGCCAAAACACAGCATACAATTTCAATACATTAGAAATTGTTTTGCATGAATGATTTGATATAGTGTCACATGAACCAGTAATAGTTTTAACCGCAAATTGATAACTAATGTTAAATTATTCCATTTATTTATATCAATTCATTATAAAATAATTCGTTGATTAGTTTTAATTAAATATGATTGTGTTTGTATATTGCCGAATTCTTTGTCGCTGACAACGGCATAAAATGTATTTTATTTCGATTTAATTTAATTTTCTACAGTCTGTGAATAGTGTTATTCGATAATTAATTATAGATTCACCTTTTCGAAATCAATAGTCATATAAGTAATATAATATATCATTCATATTTATTTTTCAGTTGTGCAGTTACTTTTTAGAGAATCAGCGAAATAGCAAATACGATTATATAGCATAAGTTTCACATTGAAACTGTAATATATAATAATAAATAGCACAATTATATCGCTTAACTGAAATAATAAAGAAACTAATTTAAAATCATTAATAAAATCGCTTCATAAAGATCTACCTAATTATTCGATTAAAGTAATCAACCATTTTTTTGTATCAATAACAATAAATAAAAAGTAGGCATTTCTCAATACTGTGAAATTCAAAAATAGAATTAACCTGAAAGTAGTAAACGCAGGAGGTATTAGGAGGCAGGGAGTGTCGTGGATTACGTAGCACGCCACTCGTCCTGTCAGAGGAGCGTAGAACGAACCGGCAGCGCCCATCCGTGCCCACGTACGAGTGGGAATCTTTGTCCACGTACAACACCTGTCGGCGATTTGATTCTGTTACTAACGTGATATCGAATGTATGTCCAAAACTTTTATATAAGATGATAGGAATGATCATGAAACAATGTCTTTACTTAAAACCTTTGAAAATTTAAAGGAATGAACATTCAAATGTCAACTATGTCAACATTTATGACTATGACAAGAATTAGTTTTAGAATTATAAACAGAAATATATATTACGTGGATGTATTGACCAGTTAATTTACTCATTGACTGATGTTATTTATATAAATAAAAAAAACACGATTGATTTTATTCTGTACAATTTTTTATTACATATAAAAGTGTTGTTTCTACTAAAACTCTTGTATTTTAAATGCTTTCATAACTTACCTGTACTTCAAGTTCAAATCCTGGCAAGTAGCTTAATGGTACAGGATGAAATGGATTATCATACGGCGATGTATGGAACTCGAGCAGCATATTTGAACTTCTGCTGATGATATCTGGTACAGCATCGCCACCACAAAGTCGCACCAGTACTGGCGAATCTCTTGTTGGTCCATCCCAAACCGTCAGGTAGTCTTGGACTACGTTGCATTGGTCCCAGATTCTATTAACATTCATTAGGAATCACATACTAGGTTTAAACAGTATTAGTACGTAATAAAATTATACATATTGCAAATGTCCTACCAAATTTCAGTGAGCTCTGTTAGGCCATCTTGTCATGGTTGAACAAGAAACATTCATATATATTTAAAAAGTATAAAATAACGAAATTTAACCTTTTCAATAATTTTTGAGTCAAAAGTCTCAACAATTTATAAAAAAAAACAACAAAAAAAAGTTATCCTTTAACCAATGCGTGACTATCCAAATATATTATATTATTACAATAAATACATTTAAAGAAACTTGTTCTTCACTTTTAAAAATAAATCCAAGAAATTATATTTTAAGCTAATGCATTAATGAAGTCGTTTTAACTGAATGACGGCGGTAGTTAAGCCAATGTTATTGTAATTAGGGTAAAAGCTAGATGGTACTTACTTTAGTACGCGTTGACTCCTATCGTACTTCACTATTTGGTCTTTGATATGTATTTTATGACTATTCGTTTGCCTCACTGCCAATAGGACATGTTTGTCTGCTGGTAACTGAAAAATACATTCTTATTAGATTCACTATAAAATCAGTCTAAGGCATTTTTCCTGATATTATATAAAATAAACTTATTATCTTTGTCTACATAACCATCTTAATTTATTTATAATCACAGGACAACATTCGAAATAATAGGCCTTCATAGGTATCCTCTGTAGATTAGATAAATAAAGTTGGTGGCTAAAATAATAAATGACTAATACAAGTAAGCGCTCCAATACATCAATCCTGACCCAACTCCTCATACGGACTCGCCTGTCTACCACATTACCACCAAATATATCATATTTCGACTATACAACGCGCAGTGGCGATGAGAGCTTGGAGAAACTGTTACCAAAACATAGAAAACAAAAGAACACGTGGTCATTCACCTTCCAGATGGACATATCAAGTGAAAGACTCGTCGTCCTCAAAACTGTAATAAAAGAGGCACTGGACAAAAACCGGTGGAAATAGATTTTCCGCTCCAAACGTTTCTTTACTGACGATGCTACAGACTCAGACATGGGCTATCTATTAAAGAAAGAAAGAATGCAAGTAATAGGTACTAAAAAATCACGACTCTAAATCAAAAAGCGAAACATTTTAAGTCGAAAAAGCGGAGTACTTACTCCTTTTTATATACTCACTGGAGTATATAAAAAAGGTAGAACGAAATGACGTTACAAATCTTAATTCGCTTTAAGATATGTATTTTCCTACCGAGGACTGGTGAAATGTTTGCATTAAATATTAAAACAGCCCCAACCATACGCATTTATTTTTGTACTTGTAAAACAATGATTATCTGTGTAAAACTTCAGCTGTCACTCCAGGCATAGTTAAAAATCAACGTTGACCTAATTTAGCGTACAAACATCAACCCCAAACCTCTGTACATGATATAAACGTTATCAAATAGTTACTAGAACATGGTGACGTACCAACATCTTTCTTTTTGTATGCTTGTAAGATTAAGAAACGTTATCTGTGCCCAGAAAAAGTAAATTGTGTCACCTGTGACCGAAACATCTATTGCAAGTTGAATATGCTTATGTCACAAATTCTCGTACATTCATAATGCGAATCTCATACCAAGCCCGGGTGTAAATTTTAAATTAAATATTAATACAAACAGCCACATCAACCACACGAGCGATTGTCGGGCCTCCGCTCCTTCTGAATTCGTAAACGGTTCAAACCTACGCGTACGGATTATTTCGCTTTTGTTTTTTATTGAGTCAATTATATGTCCACGGTTATTTATGGCGGGGTAAATTCGTTTTGTCATGAAATAACATTAACAGAATGGTTTTAGTTAATACATTTTAGTGATACGTGATGTTTCTATATTTTTATTCCTATTCATATACATATATGAATAGTAAAAAATATAAAATTAATAGTTAATTAATAAATTTTTGTTATTTAATCACTTTAAATAATATTGTCAAGAATTGTTTGTAAACTTATTATTTACAAACATAAACTTAACTTAGATAATTAATCATAACAGATAAAAAATAAAGTAGTGAATGTATAAAAAATATCAATATTTTTATTAATTTATTCTATTCGTATATTACCCGGGTAGGCCCAGACCACTCATCACTTCCTACGCTTCATTCACTTTTATGACATTCACCATGCACGCTTATCGGTTATGGAAACTTTTAACTTGTACTTTCTCTAGTACCTCCTGGATTTTATCCAGGTTTATCCAACAAGGCCTATCTAACCCGACCTCACTATCCCCGGTTACCTGATATATCCCAGTTATAAGCCGCTCATATAAATGTATTATAATGAAAATGTTTAGAAGGTTTTTCATCAAATATTATCTTAAGTAATTGTTATTCTACATTTCATTAGTAACTTTATAGTTCAGTGAATACAAATATTACACCTCCGAATATTATATAACATCGTTACGTTAGTAATCAGCAAACTAATTTAATAACATGTACATACAAACTTTGCGAACCGCGTATCTTCTCAATATCTAATTTATTATGAGTAAATAAGCTTATGTGCTTCATGATCTGTATTGAATCGGAATTCGTATCGAAGTTTCTTATGATATAAAAGGTATGATACACTGCGTTTTCATGGGAGATCCAAGAAATTTTTATTATACAGTGTTATGACTCTTTAATAAAAAAAAGTCGTGGGGCAGACGTCAGGCCTTATTTTGGCTTAACATGACTACCGACTAAATGATTTTTCCGGTAATCGAATCCAAAGCTGCGGATTACACACCATGAACTCTCTTAATTACATCATGCTGGCTAATCTTATTGTAAAAGTAACTTTAAATATATATAAGACAAGTTAGTATGACGGCAAATAGTATAACAAAATAAGAATCCATCGCCTTTATTCACGTCGATTATATACCGAACAATCATCTTGATAGTAATACCATACAATGAATTTAATTCCCTATGGGACAATGGAATTGATAGAAGTTTCGTTTTTTATAGAAGCATAACTTTGTCTCACCTTAGTATGCTCGATGCGATAGGTGCACGTCGCGTTCCTCGGGTACACTCCAGGGAAGTTAGGAGACTGTATCCTGCATGCTCTTAGGTCGCAGTCACTCAGTATGCGGTCGCAGTACGTTCCAGGTACCCCCTCCCCCCTCCAAGCCCCCACCGTCGTGTTACCGAAGCGGAGTCTAGCGTCGCTCCGTCTTAGAAACTTGTAAGCCAACTTGAAGTCGAAATTGTATCCAACACCCTAGAAATGCCGTAATTAGAATAATTTCAATCGTCATGTCATTGTGTCTATCTACCAGCTCAATAGGCTTAGTTTATACGTTCGAGGTGTAATGACAAGATATTATCTGAAATATATAAGGTTTCTTCAATGTCTTTTGCAGTCTAAAACGTAAGGTACTTAAAAGCTGCATTGTTATGAATGTAATCGATTTGTGTTTATATTAGTTAGAAATGTGTATTACTCGCAATCCAAAGATAATTATGTAAGTAACGCCTCCATAGTGAGTGAAATAAAGAGCTTGAATTTTTATTATAAAACCCGTTTCTACGACCGGTCCAATACCCAAAAAAAACAAATGCTTATTGTTGTGAAGTACACAAACCAAGGAAAACACCCAGTGGTGGGTAGCCTTACTTATTTAGCATACCTCAGGCTATTTTTTAAATATTTTGATACAAAAATTATGGCATTTAGTTTATTAAATAAATATCAATTTGTGGTTAATTTTCGCTTTAAAATATACGTAATTATTTCGTTGAATAACAATATCAACCCTTGTAAAGATAATGAAATTAAGGTATATTAATATTTAAACATTAATTTCATACTCAATCCGAAACAGATTATCCGAACAATTCAGGATTTCATACAATTATCCCTAGTACTGTTCGAAATGACGAAATTTAATCAGTGGAAATATTTGAAACCTCCGAAGGATTTAAAGGGGTCCTAAAATTAAATCGCCATTAACATTATCAAGTAATTGTATTTGTCTCGCTTGTTAGGGCTGGAATATAGAATCTTAGTTATTTAAAACCTATAAGTGTTAATAAATTCGTCGGCGTTAGAGCCGGTTAGAGAGAGAAAAATGATTTTATATTAAATCAATTGTTACATAAATATATATATATAACCAGTGGTAGTCTTCAAATAAAAGAAGTTTAAATTCGTTTCTTCTAAATACATCTTGAGTAGTCTTTATCCATTGGCTTAAGCGACACTTATCTCTGAGGCCATACGTTCGAACATCGTGAGAAAACCAGCACGAATTAGATCCAAATAACGTGCCTATTAATATTTAAAAAAAACAGATAAGTATTGTGAAACCAATACCAAGGGTTGTAGCGCCGGTTTTATTAAAAAAATACTTAGAGAATTTAAATTATATAAACCGTTATGCTTCCGTTTTGCTAGGTATAATAAAGGAAATTACCTGTAATAGTCAATTTCCATCACAAATCCCTACAATTTTATAGAATTAATAGCAACAGATTAGCTTACCCTTGGGTGTTCCTTATAATCTCTTAATTAATTGATCGTTACACATAGTAGCTAAAATGAGATAAAGGGGACCAGTGAACCGGTAAAATTAGGCTGATGTGAAATATGAGTCAAGTCAGTGGTACAGTATGGTTAAATCAGTTGTGGCGTTCTGTGTACTGTAAGCATCAAGTAAAAAACCCCTCAATCAAAGAAAATAATTTTTTTTGGTTTTACATACAAATATAGAGTATTAATGTAAATATATAATATCTTACAATAATAAAAAATAAAAATTGGTGAACAGAAAACTAAAATTAAAGTAAGAGTGTCTGTGACACCTTTAGTGCTGACAGCATTTCTTGGCTGTATTCGATATTTATTGGTTGAGAGTGGAAAACACCAGCTCGGTCACCGGTACTATCTACCAAGCGTATACCGTAGCGTAAGCACTCAGGAGAAAAAAACCCAAAGAAACTTTTTGGAAAAAAGGATGTATAGTTAAAAGAGAAAGTACTGTAGGATTTCGTGTCTTGTGGGCAGCTAGTCTCTTCGATTTGGCATATTAAAGTAATTATTAAACTTTAGGTACTTGATGAAATCAGTCTTCAGTATTTTATCAAATTATTATGATAGTACTAATTAACAGATCTTTGTCAACTCATTTTCATTGACATCTTAAATTAAGAAAAGACATTAGTTACAGCTTATAAGATCGACAAAATTAATGTACTTCATTACGGAAAGACAAAAGTTAAGATTAAAAAATAGATAATCTGAGTGCATTTGTAAATAAGTGAACATACTCAAATGTTAATGATCTATGTAAACAAAGTGGCTTCATATAAAGTGTTCATATAACATCGGCCTACTGTCCTCATTATCCTGTATTACAAGCGTGAGCACTGTTAGTTACGTCATGTCATTGAAACAAGGGGTTGCTTAGTAAGCCCTTAATGAAGATAAATACCGTTGTTCATTTATATGGATTAACTTTGCAATGTGCTGAAACTGTTAATTAACGTTTCGTGTCGAAGCTAAAATGTATGAAAGGATCACCGGTAACACGCTACTTCTAGATCAGTACAAACAATAGCAGCCCGTATGTATGTCTAGTTAAAAGCTTCAAACATTGACTATTTCATTTAGGCAAATATAATTGGGTGAAATTAAAGTATCGTGTGTGCGCAAGTAGTTAGTACAACATAGTTATGTAGGTTTGGAATAAATTAATTGAACCCGCAACCCGTTCGACCCTGAACAAATTGGTGATTGTTCAATAGTTTCAAATAGTTTGATATTCTCGTTAAGCGTAAATTTGGTAAATTAAATTTAAACAAAATGCTAAATTTATTTTATTAAATACTTCAAAAAGGAAATATCTTAAATATTACTAAACTGAACAAATTTTGATTAACTAATTAACTCTGTATAGTCTTTTGTTAACATAGCTTTTACACATTTAAAGAAAACACCTTTTTACCTTTTTTATTAATTATGTAAAATAATTATGAGGTTATAATAATACATAGCTTCAATCCGGTAAAAAAGTGTTTTTTTTAACTAATTAACTTAACAATTCAGACTTTCCCTTTTTGACACACATATTGTTCAATTTTAACAAAATCACATACGGGCAACCTTCTTTTTTGTAGTGTAAATAGATACCATACATGTCCTTTCATACCAATTTATTAACAATATTATCTTATTTTTACATTAAACCAACATTACCTGTTGGCTCAATCGGTCCAGTCTCAGTGTCATATTGATGGAGTTTGATTCACTGAAATACACTGTATATCCCCAAGCTGAACCACACCACTGTCCCGTAGGCGGTGATGGGCTGCTCTCCACAATTGTCATATGCCCATCTGGACAGCCATCCGACGTGAACGACACGAATTTACCCACCGTGAACGTGTCGAATGTTAGCTGAAAAAATACCTTCTTATTACGGAAAGGATGTTACAAATTGGACAGCTAAGTGATTTTTCCTATTGTATATAGATGGAACAGTTATCGTATGGTTCTATAGGAAAGAAGTTACAATAATTCTTTCTGTAGAAATATCGTCTTGTACTAATAATTATTCTCTTTTTGGGTCTCCGTAGTGAGGCTATGGAATTCTTAATAGGAATAGGCTATGGACTATTAATTACTTTTACATTACATTACATGATTACATTAAATTCAAACCCTTCTGTGTGTTCCAACACGAAACAAAATTATTTCACTGTTTGAGAGCATTAAATCTAGAAAATTAAAAGCATTTATAATTAAATCAATATTATAGCTTTGAATATGTTACCCTGATAACAAAACAAGAAATAAATAATATTGGTAGTTTTAAGCCTGGATGATATGTCGAGCAGTTTCCTTTTTTTATACGTGTTGGGGATTTAGGTTTGATAGAATTAATCCCGTGTGAGTGAGATTCATACAGTTTAAACCGCTTTTTCATATACAATGTATATCTGTTTGATCATATATAAACTACATAAATACATATTTATTCCTACTCCTACAGCTACTTCAATTACATAAAGAAATTATAATAAATATATAGCCAAATCTGAAATATATATTATATACTAAAAGTTTCAAACATTTCTGAACTTAGGAGACAAAACTTCAATATGATACATTATTTAATATATATTATATTACTATACAGGTAACACATTGTACTACGTCGGTAACACTGAAAACGTTTAGAACGGGCCAGTTAGAAATATTGCTAATGAAAATTATTTTTGAATTTCAATTTTAGAACTCTTTGGTAACCTTATGTAGTGTATTGCATTCATTTGTTTTTGTGAATTGGCGGCGTGAATTTTTCGGTCAATGATTTATTCTGATTTTCGTTGTGGGCTTACTCAACAACTATGATAGGCTGCGATTAGCATTTCTTAATGAAGCCCCATCTCGTGCCACTATTTACAATTGGTTTAATGAGTTTAAGCGTGGACGTAGCAATCTCAATGATGATCCGCGATAAACAGTGACTACTGAAAATAACATCAATGCTGTGCGACGTATGATAGAGGAAGATCTCTTATCTTCCCTTATCTGGTCTTAGTGACCTATCAGCAGATACGCTCAAGCCTAGGCATTGGTATGAGTCAAGTTCAAAAAATACTACACGAACATTTAGGCGTCAGGAAGCTTTATACCAGATGGATTCCTCATACTTTAACTGATGACCAGAAACACCTTCGCATGGGCTGGTGAATATTTAACTATGGCAGGTGTCGACATACAGTCCTAACCTGGCACCCTGCGAGTTTCATTTAGCCGTAAGTATTCGCTTTACGAGCCCTGAAGATGAGGTGAAAGCGTACGAAAATGCCATATAAGAGACCCGTAAGGAAGAATGGGCCCATTGCTTTTCTCAGTGGTTCCATCGAATGCGACGAGGTATAGAGAGGAACGGAGATTACTTAGAAAAACAATAAAAGTATTGGCAACTGTTAATTTTAAGTTTTTAATTTTTTACACACTTTCAGTGTTACCTAGGTATGATAAAATTAAAATTAAAATTAATTAATTAATTAATTACATACTTTTAAGGACTTTATGTAATCTCTATGAATCCAATTGAAGCACTCTGTATCCACAGTAATTAAATAAATTGATGAAATTAAGTCGTCGTCAACTATAGTAACTATTATTGGGGTAACCTGTTTTTTATAAGTTTTGGGTATCGAGGTGTAAATAAATAAATACCTGTATTATATCGCCATATTTTCCACCATTTGCAGTAAAGTTGAGGTAGCATATAAAGGGAAGATGATCTTCTCTCGGTCTTCGTACTTCTAGCTCATAAGTGCGCCCTACGTTGCCCATGTACGTTCTGTTACACGCTGTAATAACATATTCATTATTGCTTAATATTTATAACTTTTATATACTATCTACAAAATGCGGTGGAGTAAAAAAAATTGACAGTGTTAATTAAACGATTTTTAGTTTCTATACTTTAGCGAATCAATTTTACACGAAATTACACAGTTTGTATTTTAATTTTTGCTTATTTTTTAATTTATGTATTTTATTTTTTAATAATTTGATAACATGATGTACACAACTAACCTACCTTCAATTTTCTTACTAAGTGAATGTAATACTTTGAGAAATAAAGAATCTTTCAACGGAATCTTATATACATTACAATAATGAAGGTATTTTAAACCGAACCGAAAACCTGTGATGAGAATTGGTTTCTTTACGATAATCGGAAGCGCTCAGCGCAATGGTTGGATCCTGGCCAGCCAGCCAAATCCTGCCCCAAGCGAAAATTAACCCCAAAAAAGTTACTTGTAAGCGTTTGGTGGACTAGTGCCGGTATTGTTCATTGCAGTTTTCTCAAATCTGGCCAGACTATTACGGCTGATGTCTATTGTCAACAATTGCAAACCATGATGGAAAAGCTAGCGGCTAAACAACCTAGGCTGGTCAATCGCTCCACGCCACTGCTGCTTCACGACAACGCTAGACCACACACTGAACAACAGATGGCTAACAAATTAGAAGAGCTTCAATTGGAATGTCTAACACCTCCTCCGTACTCCCCGGACCTTTCTCCAACATATTACCATTTTTTTCGAAATTTGGACAACTTCTGGCAAGGGAAAAAATTTAATTCTGATGGGGCAGTCCAAATCGCCTTCACAGATTTTATTGATTCCCGTCCGACTGTTTTTTTTAGTAATGGGATTAATGAACTACCTATGAGATGGCAAAAGTGCATAGAAAACAATGTGCAATGGTTCATACTTTGATTAATTAAATATATTATCTTTAAAAATATTCGACTTTTTATTCCTCCCATACAAAACGCCAATTTCATATGTAAGGACCTAATATAAGAGTATAGAACAATATATACGTATATACCTTATAATTATATTTTTATAATGAGGCGCATCACTTGTGTTCTATTTTTGAAATGAAAATAGGTTTGTTTTTATTCCTTTACAACATTTCAATCACTCGTAGCTAATAAATACATAGTTTGAAAACATAAATTAAGGTCACACTATGAAAGCGATATTAAAATCCTTTATCGATAGTCCAGTTAAACAGTTCTAATAATACGTACCTATAGTAAGGTTATGAGGTGATACGGTAAACTTTGGTTAATATAAGATTATTATGGAAAAAAGTACAAATACACGGACGCGGTATATTAATTAAAAACCATCAATCGAATTCGCCATTTCATCTTATGATAAAATTGTTGATATCGACCTGAAAATGATCAGAACTAGGATTGTTAACGCCATTGTGGCTGTAGCATAATGTTATTAGACATTTTTATTTTACGCATTTTTATGTTCATTAAATGTATAAGGATCATGCATTGTCTTTGAGTTATTGGCTCGTTTGCAGACCAAGACACAATGAGTTTGTTTGTAGTTTCATCGATATCAATACACTGTTTATTTTAAATTTATTTTTCTCTTTCTCATCTAATTGTATTTACTCTAATTAGAGATATTACAATCTTTAGATATGTTACTCATTAATTTTTAATATATCACGGGGTTAGTTTCTAAATTACTATTTATTTATTACTAATAGAAGTGTTTTTGAAAATCCAAATATACAAACATGGCCGCTTTCAAATATAACGGAAATGACAAGGGAAAGTATTAAAGCATAGAGAACAATAGAGTAGGAGCGATGTTTTTACAACCTTTTCAAAGCCTTTTGTCCACTGACAGCCACATTAAGTACACAGCAAGGAGTGTTCACTCCGTCACGGACGTTATTATTCATTGTCTTTCATTACATAAACGGCTTTCATTACCGATTTGGAAATTTTAGAATATTGTGATACAAATGTATTTGTCCAATTAGAAGATACTATTAAGTCTGTTTAAGCGTTACTCCTTTTGGAATTCACGTGTCACAATTCATAAAAAAAATAAAAATAAGTTAGCTTAGGTATAATACCTTTATATAGTAATATTAAACATTGTTTGACTTTTGTATATAAATAGTGTTCATGATCTTATAAATTTATTTATTAATTATATTCCTGAATTATTTAAAGAATATCTGCTAATAGTACATTTTTAAAATATATATTATTTACACTTGTCATTAAATAGTTGTGCGTTACAGCTATTGTTATTTTACTATCACTAGCAAGTTTGAATATAATAAAAAACTACAATAAGTAAAAAAATACATTACATTAAATACACTTGACTCTATAGAAAAAGTAGCATGGGCCCCCCAAGAGGAGTAAATACATAAATAACAATAAATACATGAATATTGGATATAACAAAACACACTAATCGTTGAATAATAAAAATAGTAAAAAGTGCAAGTTTGCCAAAAAGAGGTGCTGAAAATATCCACCGAGCATTTTATTGCATATGTTGCAAAAAATATTTTATAATAATGTTCGGTTTTGTTACGTCACATTGAACTAAGATTCAGTGCCATACTTGCATATTATAACCACAACCTTATCGGTACATAATAGTATATTTTAATTAGTAAACAAGGTGGTAAGTTACCTACTAATTAACCATTGTAAAAGTGCAAAAATCTCTCACTGTCATATTAAATATTAACGAGCACTCCCGGGGAAGCTGGGGAATATAGTGACAAATAACACAATTTTAATTGAAGAGTACAGAAGGTATTTAGCTAAAACCAGCTTGTAACTGAAGGGTGTCACCACGTTTTCCAAAATAACATTTAATATATAGGAAAAGTAATGTTTTACTACTAATTTGATGTTTTGTTGTTGATTTCATGACAAATAATGTGGAATTAAAGTTTGCTTTAGAAGCGTTATCATACACCAAAAAGTCACACTTGACAGTAGGGTGATCACGTGTTGAACTGTCACTTGACTAATTTTTAAAACAAACAATTGTAATTCCATTTGAATTATCGTCTACATAACAGTTATAAAAATCACTTCAGTAACCAATGTTAATTTCCTCTAATAAAACACTTCCGAATACGCACGAAACGATTTAAGGAATACAATATATACCTTTATATAGACGATCTAAAGGTTAAACATAAAAAAAACTTTTAACTGTTACAAGTTATAACGCTATTTCCTAAAGAGTGCGACAAATTAACACCTTATAAAATGGTTTGGGGTTTTTTGTTAATTGCAGCTATTCGGGTAAAAGCCTCGTACGAGCGAGGCTTTAAGTTACCTTAATTAAATACGGTTGAACGCCTTTGAATATAAATTTAGTAATTCACATATAACCTACACTTCAATCTCATCCCCGTAGATTTAAGATAAAAATATACTATTACTTAAAGATGTAGATATTTATTTCACAAGTGAAAAAATTTAAATCCTATAATCAATTCCCATTTAACTGCACAAAGATCTATCATGATCGTTTTGCAGTAAACTTTACTTGAATCACTGGTTAACAGTTTTTAGTTTTCATGACTGGTAAAATAGATGAAATTTGTTTAACGTATGACGTAAATAAAGATAAATTTGTCTGTGACGTTATCAATTTTTCGGGAAACTAAGAAAATAAACAATACGGGTTTCCCGAGAAATTATAAAATAACTTTTGATAATTTAATATATATATATATATATAAAACTGAGTATAAATATCATGATTTTCATCGCAATAGCTAAACTAAAATACGGAAAAGATTTTTTCTGTAAAATAAAATATCACCTTTTGATTTGAAGGAAAAATGTACCCAAAGGAATTGCTGAATTGCAAGAACCGAGAGTAATCTAGCTCTATCTTTGTCGAGTCTTTTGAAGACAATTATATCCGACCATTCGTAAAAACGTATTTCAAAGCAAGAAACTGAGGCACTTTAATTAGGTGCTTAATATGCTTTGTTGTTCTAAAAATAAATATAGTAATTTCGGATACAGTTTAACGTTTCAAAGGCTTTTTACTATGTCAAGTTTAATGTTTAATGAAAATGTAAAAAAAACCTTTTTTGCATTTATTACATTACTTCTCGACATGCAGCAGACTTGGTCTTTTGTCGTTGTATTTGTTAAATGTGAAGAACAATATTAGGAACAATTGAGTTCAGTTAACCATCTTAAGATTCAAATATACTATTTCCTAGAATCCGTCTCTTCCAAGGGTCCAACTATATAAGATATCAATAATAATTTTGTGATATAAAAAACAGTGGCACTACCTACAGATATCCCAGATCTGTTTCGTGATCATTTGTTTTATTAATAGAAAAGTAGGCTATCAGATTCTGTGCCTGACACACGTCATCGACCTTTTGTGTCTAAGGCGCGGCGCACACACGCGAAATACGTACAAATATTTTGGTCCAATCCAACCGGTGATCGACCATCTCAGGAATGACAGTCGCACGCAGAAACCACTAGGTAACATAACATAACAGCACTAGTAAAAATAATATTGGTTTTATTTTATTAATATTTGATGAACAAGTTTTATACTTTGAATCATGAACAATTTTAGAAGTTTCCGTTTTTAGGAAATTTTGCTTAACAACAACACCCTTATAATGAAGCTAAATATTACCTTGATACGAATTTTATTATGAATATAATAATAATGTTCTCTCGAAAAGTCAAGTTGTACGCCATTAGTTTGAATAAAATCGTGTAATCACCAATTATATTTTCATGACTCACCAATTATATATTAAGGCTCAGTGGGTTTTAAAAATTAGCACCCAAGAATCAAAATAAAGAATTACATAAAAGAATGCCCTTTATTTTCATGAATTAAATGATAATCGAATAAAAGTTAGGTAGCAGTAGCTGTACTCTGTGACATTTAGTAACAATTAACGCGTTCTTAGTGATAATTTAAATAACTTTCTTCTATGTAAATATTAAATTATAATAATTAATCTAGAATTAGGAATAATTCAATCAACGTGCGATAATAAAATTTTGAATCCTTCGTTAACATGATATAACAATGAACATTGTATATGGTTTTCAGTCAAATGTAATTTAGCTTTGGCCGCCATATTTTATAATTATGCTAATTTACACACAAATAAATGATTTAGTTAGCCTTATTCGTTTACCACAAAACATTCACATATATCTTTAACATATTAAATAGAAAATATATGTGTTTAATATTTATATTATGGCAAAAAAGCTATTAAGATAATTTAAATAAAAAATATTTATATATAAACGAAAATTTATCAACATGCGTAGCGCTGGTGTCACAACCTTGGAAAAATTGAAGTAGAGATCGCAATCATTATCGTTTTTGAATTTCATTTCGGAACTTCGTGCGTCTGTCCTTTCCAAATTATTTTATTTTAACGCTTTTTAATAATAAAAGATATATGTTAGGTAGCCCAGTACAGACTATCACTTAACATCAGGTGAGCCTCCTGCCCGTTTGCCCTCTGTTCTATAAAAAAAAGTAACCCAACGTTATCGGGTACATACAATTATCTTAAGTAAGATGTAGGCCTTATATTAAACATTGTTAAAAATCAATTGCTTACATAACTGTTTTATTTAATATACTGTTTTAAAGAGGCAAGTTTAAAGACAATTTTCATATATCTACATTATAACGATGAGAAATAATGATGTTTATTACACTAGTGAAGTATAAGGGTCTATATGGGTAAAGTATCAATATTTTTTCGTCTTTTTACTTAATATTTTTTTTCATGTTGTTACTGTTAATAATTATTGTTTATCATAGAATATAATTACAAGATAAAACCCGTGAATTTACCTAGCGCTAACCCAACCACTGAAGTGCTAATGGAGTTAATCGTAACAACAATAATTATAATTGTAGTTTATTTATTAGGTAACTTATATAACTGAAAATTCTAGTTAAATAAAGCTTAAATGAGTGGTTTCAAATATTATGCCAATCGCCAATGGATTTTTCGCCCGGAAACTTGTTGGTACAAGTAGAGGAGAATCCTGTTCCAAAACTATAGATCCTTTCAGGTGAATCAAAGGAGACGTCCAGAGAATAAAATGGCGAACGGGAATGGGTGTGCTCCAACATTCCCGTCACGTTTCTCAAAAATTTCTCGACTACAACTTTATATCCTCTTGGGAAAAATTTCATAGTATTTTGTTCTTCTACTTTTTGTTTATTTGACAACGCATGACTAAATTTGTCTGCCATTTTAAAAAAGGTTGATTGACACAAATATACACTACATAGATACACTTTCCAATTTACACAATTAACTTAAGTGATTTTGTAAATTTGAAGTTCTTATTCAAAATTCAAAAAAGTTGAAAGCAAATTCCTAACATCAGTCGTTAAGTAATCGGGCATTTAATTTCATAGCGAGTTATGCAATTCGTTAGATATAAAGTTTTTAGCGCCATTATAGATAATTTAAAGGATGGCAGTTAAATCGTGTTTATAATATATAAACACGATTGAGTACTAAATTACTAGTACTAAGATACTAGATTTATCACCCTTGACGTTATAATATAAAACATTGACGAAATTAGAATAGTTTCCTAGCAATATTTTTATATCTATCTGATTACACTTTCTTAGGTTTGTTTTCTTTCTTTGATTTTATTTTTTATTAT
Organism: Pieris brassicae; assembly: GCF_905147105.1. Classification (NCBI taxonomy): domain Eukaryota; kingdom Metazoa; phylum Arthropoda; class Insecta; order Lepidoptera; family Pieridae; genus Pieris; species Pieris brassicae. The sequence goes on from NC_059669.1 coordinate 7,755,451, forward strand.
ATTTGTCAACGCGTCCACGCCTTTTACCGAGGCCACCCTTTTTATATGTGTGATGGTGCGGGTATATATATATATATATATCTGATTTTATCCTTTCTTCAATTCTAGCTTATGTTACAGTTACTAAATACAGAGGTAACTAATTACTTACGTGTGCAGGCCTTCGGCTCGTCGCTCTTATCTCCACAATCGTCTTCGCCATTGCAGTATTTATCTAAGGATATACATTGGCCCGTATCACAAAGTAATTCACTAGGTGTACATGGAGTTGCTGCTCCAATGTTTCTAGAGAATTTTTCTTTTCGAACTGCACTCATTTCTGTTATTATTTCGATACTGTCCTCAATAAAATCGTCACTCAAGTCCTGGGGACTGCACAGTTTTAGCGATAATAAAACGATTATAAATAAGATAGTTCTATTATTTAGAAAGTTGAGGTGCTTTTCGAAACACATTTTGCGGGCGCTGTTGTCACAACATTGCTTTCCTATGGACTGGAAGTACCTGAAACAAAAATAGTATACTATTATAAACATCAAGTTTTCATTAAAGTTGAATAAAGGGTGTTGCTATGCTTCGGCTTTATACTTTTAAACAAAATTGTGACGAAGAAAAAATGCTCGTTTGTCGGACGACTGACGGATCAGACACAAAAATGTCTGCCCATGGTTTAGATTTCAATACATATGACCACTTTAATATCGTTCTAATCAGTATTAAAAATAAATATTAACTCTCAAAGTAATACGATTAAATTGAACATAATAAAAAAATCTTTATTGAAAAACAACTGCAATTTCGAAATCAATTTAAAATTCATTTCAAAGATTCATTCACTCCTTACGCCTATAGTGAACGTGTGAAAACTGACATCAAAAAACCTTGCAAAATCTCATCTGTAGACAGAATGGAATTTTTCATAAACCTGTAATGAAACTTTCTCTTCATCAAACAGAAAAAAAGCCTTTGAAATATAGCACAGTGTGAAAATTAAGCGCGCAAAATGTATAATTTTCACAGCAATCTGCAAACAATACCTTATTTATATTTCTGCTCTCATCACTCTTCCTATTGAATGATAATTATTAATATCAACAGTAAATCATAATCAAGCTGTAGATACTTTATCTATATAAATATAATATTAATCAAGTAGCGTTACAACCCTACATAAGTATAAGCCACAATAGAGATAAACTCGTCTATCGTACAAATGCTTTTCTAGGGACGCACTGGATACAGTTTAAATGCATCTTTAATTTATCACCGTATTTATTTATAATTAGATAAAATTAAATTTTCATTAGAAGCAATATATCAAAATTAATCATCATGTGTTGGAAAATTACCTCGTTCAAAATTACCTTTTCCATTAACCGTGAGTTCAATAGTGAGTGATACAATATTATCGCGGCTCGACTTATGTAGGCTTATGGAGGTTTTACGAAATTGTATTTAGTATCTTTGTTTTGCAGACATCTATGTTTTTTTATATATTTTAAACTCATACAAAGAGTTATTAATTGTGCTGTTACTGTGGTTTAAGTAATTGTGTTAAGTATTTTATTTGTGCATACTGGCTGCGTCCATAGTTGGGCCAATATTTTTAATATATGTCAATGTTTCGTAAGTTGTTAAATCCAAACATTTTCCACAGTATATTCGTCCTTTGTTAGTACAGCAATGTAAGCTTGAAAAGGTAAATAAGCTCACATTGATTATTATTTTGTTCACAGCTTTGTATGTCCCGTTATGGGACAATTCTGTTTATTTTAAAAATCAAACAGATATGTTTCCATGTAAAAAAATATAGTCGTGATGTGAAGCCTGGACTTTCAGCATATACACCAACTAATTTAGAATTATTTTTAGTCAAATAAGTCAAATCACAAATAAAGTTGTTTGGTTAGTTAATATATGTATTATTTTGTTAAGTAGTAAGTATTTTAATTGTAATTACATAAATATCTAAACCTATTATGTTTAATAAGTTACATAATATTGTAATACAATATACTTTTTTGTTATAACTTGCATAACCAGTGCTTTTGACAGTAGCTTCATTTGACGAGATTGTGTCGAGTCAATGGCTTGAACAAAATTATAACGCTAACTTAACGAGAGAAATTAGGACGAAATTCAGTGGATATTATAATAGTGTTAATACTGAATTCCATTTAAATATACTAAATTAGTACGTTTTTACAATTTTTTATAATACTTATACAAAATTATGTACGCATCTTTACACAGATGGGGTAATACAATTTTGTATATTTCAATCAATTTGTAGTAAAACCGGCGAAACAATATCAACATGCTAATATTAATAAGTTAAAATTCATTAAAGAAAGCAATTATCTGAGGTTACCTGCTAATTATACTTTTTAGAATTTTGAGTACAAGTACAAATATAGCACGTAATAGTCTAAACTCAAAAAACAAAAAAAAACGGACACTTGTCAAGCTACTATAGTTTAAAAAGAAATCATGTGACATTCAATAGTTATTTGTTAACACTCGTGTCACAGATTACGAATTTACTTTTCACAGACTACAATATAACATAGATTATAAATTAATTATTGTTTAATGTACAACGATTATATTGCTAAAAAAATTTAGTTGTACCAAGAATACAATTGATTCATCTTTATAAAAAGTGTATAAATATGTGTTAGCTACGGACAGATTTTTATAACTAAGTTGCTTATAGAATATTGTTACTTTTCGTTTTACATCCTCACCGCCTTTTTTAACGATGGTACACAATTTATAATAACACTTTTTAACAGATATCAATTCGGATCTATTACACTGTGGTTTAAAACTCTTCGAGAGAGCCTGAGAGACTCTTTATTTAAATATACAACATAAACCAAATACAATGTGACTATAAAGTAATCTTTATTAGTAATTACTGCATTATAAGCATTGTGATTAAAATCAGGCATCGTTCCAAAAACAGCAGTGAAATTAAAATTGTCGCGCCGCGGTAATTAATCCCGTACATAACTAACGACTCTTAACGATACCCTGTTCATATGAAGCCAAAAAGTGCCTCCACAAAATTAGTTTGCAGTGGCAACATTTGGGCAATATTTTGTCAGATTCTCTACGTGAGATAGTCCCTAGTCAGTTTTAGACAGGAAGCTGTAATGAACGTCAATTTGGTATAAATATTAGGTAAAGGGTAGTGTAATATAATTTTCGTCGTTAAACATGGTCTGAAGATAGCGTGTCCTATCATTGTAGGATGTTTTCCACTATAAAATGTGTTCATAATATGTTATTCATAATCCCATCCAAAATATTTTAAATATTTATTACATATAGAAGCAGTGTTAGTTGTGGTTAACGTCGGAATCTCAGCCCAGAGGTTATGAGTTTGAACCTACACGTTTTAATTATTTTATAAATAAGCTCGAACGAAGGAAAGGCTCATCAGACTTTCAATATAAAGAATACAATTGACATCAAAATTCAAACATAGTTGTAGCTTTTATCATCTGCGACGTAGCTTAGTCATATAACTTAGGTAAAGATTAAATACGTTCGACATATAATTTCTAGTAATTTTTTTAAGTACCACAATGAGCCACGCCAGCCAAATACCACTCAAATTAGAGTTGTAACGATGATAACTTTAAAACAATCAGAAAAATTAGACTGACAATTTTATATCGCCTTTCAGTACAAAACAAGCAAATAATAATTTAAAAAGAAAATAAGAATTGGTGAAAATTACATGTTCGTGTAATGAAGCGTAACAAAACCAAAGGGGCTGTGGCAAAAAATATACATTACCCTCAACAAATGGTAAAAAAATATCTATGGATTACGAACAGTAAATACAGTTTCTTTACATGTTATGACACCTTTAATTGCTTGTTACAAATACAAAACCAAAACGTTTAAAAGGTAAAAATGCGAACTATGCTAGAAGTGAACTACCTACTACTAAAATACTAGTATATTTTAACCAGTATCAATATTGCCTTGTGTCTGTATTATGCTGATCTTCGTAACCGTCAATGCAATACGTATCTGCAAAGGTTTTATGATAGAATTGCAAATTTAATCCCTTTGTAAGCATTTCAGATTCGGAAACACAAATTCGCTTTTACGGTCATTTGCATGCTGTGTCGCAGTTGCGGCGATTCCCAAATTGTTCAAGTGTTATACATTACCAAACAGAATTATATGCATCAACTCAGTCATTATATCCGTCATGATTCAGATTGAAGAATTTGAATTTTGAATGGGTTTAAACATTCGAATCTTTTAAATAATTTACGTTATCAGAAACGACAGATGTCATTATACAAATAACTAATCTTTGTGTAAAAACAATACTACACTTGTATATTCAATGCAAAATCTTTTATGATTTATTTTAATAGTAAATAATAAAATATAGAATATAATATTCTAAAGGGGTTTGTAGTATCGGCGTATAGACGGCGTCGAAGAAATAAAAAAAATAGTTTAGTTTAAAATGTTCTAGTATACAACCATTATTGCATTCAACATCCCGTCACCGCCAAAGATACAGACATTTTTAATTATTAATTTTTTAACAAATAACGTTTCCGTGGCTCTGCACTGTAACAATTATTATTACACCGAGAATGCAAACTATGTTTGCTCGGTTATATAACACAGGCGCTAACAACCTACTCCTTAGTTTACAATTTTCTTTTATTAAAGAAAATTAACAAACATAATAAAGAGAACTAACAAACCCCGGTTGGCAAACATAAACGATCGACCCCCGTAAGTGGAGCAATTCATTTCACCCTTGGTAACATGTGTGCATCGTAAATAATTCGCACCTGTAACCTAGTGGCTTGATTAAAGAAACTTTTTTATAAATAATAGCTAATTAACATAGGTAATATAAAGAATATTCAACTTGAAAATCTCAAAAAAATTCTTCGAACTTCAATAGTCTCTTAATTACAAAGGATTTTTACGGGATGCCAACCAATATCATACGGCAACTTAAGGCAAATTATTCCTTATAATCCTTAGCTAATAAGTATGTCACCTATCTATTTATGTCAGAAAATGCTTTTACGCATATCCCTACGGTATTTAACACCAGCGCGTGTCGCCTACCTATTTCTGGCATACCTCAGGCAACTCGAGAATTATCCAGCACACTAACCTAATAGTTAGTTGTCATCTTTTGTTTACAATATATGGTAGTGTTTTTTATTATTGTTAAGGGCAGGTGCTAACTGCGTTCATAAATATGTGTTGTTAACAAAATCAAATATCTATAGAGCAATCCAGTATCAAACGCAGGATAATACGACTTAATTAACTGTTTGTAATGCTTACTAAAGAAAACCTAAACCCATAATCAACAAATTGTGTCAGTCATATGAGGTTGATTAATTTAAAATGTTTCCGAAAACTAAAACTGAGACAGCCAAGGCCAAAGTTATACGTAAGTTACAAAATAATTTTTGGTACCTCATTTAAGAAAAGACCTATTTTTAAAAATAACAATGCACATAATTTAAGCCCCTTATTTTTAGTAATAAGCTTGTGAGGTGCAATTTTTGCTGAACATTTTTGTTGGTGGAAAATGAAAAATCACGCCCGTCGCAACATAAGACCTTACCCGTCAGAAAACAAAGGAAGGAAACTTACATAGCATTGTTTTAAAATTGTGAAAAATACAGTAGTAGGCGTAATACTGTATAATCCTTTGTTACATTCCGAGTCGACTTTCTTTTAATGAAACTATGTTGCTATGCAAATAATAATTAAAACTGTTAAAATATAAATTCTTTACTTAACTGACAATTTATCTACGAAGATTTAATTTTAAGATTTTCAAAAATGAAATAATAATATTTCAGAATATAATATAACCTTATCTATTGTAAATTATAAAATTATCCTGCGTATATTCGATGATGTAAAATTGATCCGACATTTCTTGAAAAGCAAGAAAATTTTAGTAAATAACGCAAACCGTTAATGTTAACACGTACTTCATTTCAGTGTTTATATATATTCAAAAAATCTCATTACATAAAGTACTGCAGAAGCGTATTAACGTACAGTATTATTCAAAGAGACCGCAGATGTAACATAAAAAATAATAGTATATCTCTTGACTCATTAGTACAGTGAATCTTGACAGCTAATTTATACGCGTGAAGTAAGCGTTCGCAATTAGAATAATTGTTACGTTTATTTTGCTAACTTCATAGGTTTCGTGTGGTTATGTTTAACGAACGCAAAACATAGTTAACTAATTATAGTTCCGCTCTATTTTTTATACGATTTCGACTTGAATTACCCTTTTGTAGCATTTAATGTTATTGTGTAATAAGTGACAAACACCTAATCACCCTAAACGAAATAATTCACGTCTAAAAACGACAACAACATTACTACTCATTACATTTATATTTGTTTAAGCCGCCTTAATTATATATTAAATACCAATGTTACTTGGCTAAGATTATATTATTCAAACTTATCAGGAAGTACTAGATTGAGTTTAATAAAAATGTGTTGGATTGCCCAATACTCGAGGAATGTTTAGTAATTTATCATAATGCCAATCATGTAACCGTTATATATATATATATATATATATGACATAAACATTATAATAAAAACCGCAAACGAATGTAAACAATCATCTCACTGTTGCAGCCAATTAATTGTAAAACATAAGTTTTGGTAGTGATAAGTGAGCCTTTTAGTTTTTATACATTTATAAATGGTAATTTAACATTCTCGTTAACGTTTCCGAGAATGTACAATAGGTCCACATCTATTCTTCTTTATAAGTGTCCCAAGACAGATGTGTCACTAAGTTTTAAGAACCCGTAAATAAATTACAGTTTTTTGTTAGACGAGCGTCGCAACCCCACTACCCATAATATTATGTTATGTTGTTTTAAACTATTAAAAACAGTTGATACTAAGCTTCAAACAAAAAGTTTCCATTATTTGAACAGCCCTCCAACAAACGCCACCGAACATAACTGGCTACTAAAAAAAAACTAATGAAACCGCTGGACACATCCACTATATTATTGTGTATTTTATGTATAAAATGACTATAATACAATAATCAACTTAAGCATTTAGTTAAATTGACTGAAATAAGTATTATCCTTATATCTATCTGAAACTTTCTTCGTTATTTCCGTCCCAATAGTATTGGCATGCAAATTTCCTAAATGCCCCTGGGATCGGCCGCCAACTGTGAGCAAACTGAGGGCTATCAGACGTCACAAGTTTAATCCCGTCTGCGCTGCAATCTGGGCAAATGACTTGATGACTCTAGCGAGAGATTTACTCTATTCCAAGTTTATATTTGGAAATGGCTATTAGTACGAGAGTATGTAACGCCCACTGTCCATAGACGGCTAGCGAACTTTACGCCATACGAGGGTAGGGTTTAAATGTTGTCTGTAATTTCACCAAACTATTTCGTTATAGGAAAATGTTCTGATTTTGTTATGAATTAATCTAATTTCAAACAAAGCAGTATTATCCCTATATATTAGTTTGCTTAAAATTCGAATCACATAAAAATAGATTTATTCATATTGGTAATCATTATCACTTATTTACATAAATATTTAAAAATCCCTGTTGTTATAACACTTTGTGCAAAAGTATCATAAATTTTAATCTAAAGCTTTAGAACTGAAAACTTTTTTCACAAATCTATTTCTTATCATTGAACTTAAATAACATTGAAAAACATTAATTTCCGGTTATGCTTTTTATTTCTGAATAACTTATTCTGACAACAAATATATCATCGGCAAGCATAATTATTGTTTATACTTATAGGGGCCCGTTATTCAGATTTTAAATATAACATAAGCATACTTCAGTAGTCGAGTGCACAAACGTTCAATTAACTTAAAACCAACAGGAAACAATTTTCATATCTCCGATAGTTGATTTACATACACAATATTATCATTTATGTATTCATCGCAGTGGCTATAATACCGGCTCATTTATATTCACGTTACGAACGGAATAATAGCTTAAAAAATTGCTCGTTATATTGAGAATATACGTCCCGACTTAATAGAAGAGATTCTGATTGCTTTCTTGATTGAATTGTTTGATGTACGGAAATTTAGTACAGAATACAAACCTTATTAGATTATGAATACGCTGGGTTGTAGGTTTATACATTACTTGTTGATACCCGGAACTTTGGATAATTTTGTTTGTATAAAACGTCTGTCAGATTTTAATGCATTATAGGAGATATACGGGAACGCGATATCATTTATTTTTTGTCAATATCGTAAACGCCTTACAGGTTATAAATTGTCAATGTCAATTTGTCAGTACGAGACGTGCGTACTACCTTATCTTAAAGTCATTATGACCGATGGCAGTGATAACCATGTGATTAATAAAAATCTCTTCCACAGTTTATATTTATCAGAAATTAAATTTGGACCAATAGGAAGACTAGAATGTACCGTACTGGACTAACACAAATAAATATACCGTACTTAATATATTTAATTGAAAAAATAATACATATTTTATATATAAAACCTAAAATATTTCGCCTTCGTGGCTCAGTAACACATCAAGGCATAAAATCACTCCTAAGTTCCAAATCTAGCAAACACTTCTTTTTAGGTAAGGTGTCCTAAAATCAAATAGACGTAAGATTTTGTCTGCTCCATTTCCCATTATAATGTTACAAGACAGCTGCTAAAACACATAATATTCATGAAAGTAAACGAATTTCCATAAGTATATAACAAATTATATTTGCTTTCAAAAAACATTCCTATTTCAAATTCGCGTGCTACACCAAAATAAAAGAACATTTTCCTCTGAATATGTTGGACATGCGTCACTTCTTCCCGCCATTATTTCTGGCCATCATTGTGTTTTCGAGCATTTGTTTCCTTACGGCAGTTAGGAATATTTATTGGCACAACTTGTACAACTCCGCTTTTTATTTTATACTGTACTGTATTGTATCGACGAAATTGGTTGATGTATCGAGCAATGTAAAAGTTTTAATAGTCGTGTATTTGGTATTTCTATTGCAATATATTTTAACCTTAAGTACATCAAGTAATAATTGATAGTTATAGACACATTACATAATAAGAAAAGTTATTTAAAAGGAAATCGTTTACCGGATATAACGTTTTACCGTTATTGTTATACATTTATAAATTATGTGTCCGAATTATTTGGTCGCCGCAACCACGCACGCTGTAAAGCACGCGAAATGTCGGAAAATTTTTAAATTATGTAAAAAAGTTATAAGTTTATTATAATACATAGGCTTCATTCCGGTTAAAAAGTGTTTTCTTTCAATTTGTAAAAGCTATGTTAACAAAAGACAATACTAATAAACATTTAATTTACACCATAAAACAGGTAATTCCCAAGAGCAGACTAATGTCTTGAGCGGTGACACAAGTGCAGTCTTACTGCTAAGAAAGAGAAGTTTTTAACAGACGTTATCCAGAGCATGTTTATCGTGATAATTGAACTTATAGCTAGTAAAAATATATGATAATTAATCATAAGCAATTATTTCTTCTGATTAAACGTTTATATCAAGGATTACTCAAATTGTTTTTTTGTGTTGGATAGTCCACTAATCAATTTCCTACAGAACAACAAGATCGTAAAAACATTGCAAAAGTACCATGGTACATAAGCAACGAGAAGTTCACGAACACCTGGAATTGTGAACAATCAAAGAGGAAATTCGGAGACTGGCAGCTAAATACAAAGAACGGTTCATTTGTCACCCGAACGAACTTGCTCACCAACTCACCATAGAACAGAGACGAATTTCCATAAAATAAAATTTTCCTCATATTCTAGAGCTAGAAGACCAGAAGTACGTGAGTAGATGCTTACAATGAAATGCCACTCTACATGACAGAACCACATCACAGATTCGCTCGTAGCTGATTGCAAATACGTGCAGAAGAAGAAAAACGCATACACCAATTACGAAGTTAAGACAAACTTTTCAACTAATGTACAAATCTTCGAATTAAAAAAACACGAGTTTGTGTCTGTCATACAGTAACAAAGCTCGACCACTTAGAAAAAGAAACAGTGGCTGAAATGTTGAGTACAATGGCTCTACGGCATTCTTGAGCCGTGTTTTGTCCCGACGCCATGCGGCGTTGTAAAAACACACCGTGTGAGACCCTTTAAGCCGGCACTTAAATACTCTCAACTCATTTACATAAGCTCCATTTGTGTAGTCTAGGCTTTTAATTCTAAGCCAACTAAATTAAATAGCATCATGCTTTTTGCAAGTTTATTCTAATTAATATGTATCCTGCACTGTGGTGAGTACAAAACCAAGGTAGTAAAGTAAACTAAATACCCTCACGCCTTAAAAATAAAATATCCTGGTGATTTATCTATAAAAAGACAATTGAATTAAGGTAGGTGGACATCCAATCCAACGGACATAGGACTGAAAGGATTTTCAATCACAAATGATAAAATGAAAGCTACTTAACAATAGTATTGATAAGGTATATGATTTATTTTTTATCAACAGTATTTTCAAAATACTACTCAGAAAGATGTCTTAAAAATAATAATTTAACAAAATATTCATACACCTTTCATAAGTATAAGTTCCTTTCATAAACATCGGAAAGAATAAATCTGCTAAAGATTTTATCTATTACATATTTCCTATTTACACCTATTTTGCGGATGGGATTAAAATCAATATATTCATTCAAAGCATTCGCAATTGTAATAGCATGGAATCATTCCAATAACATAAAAGAGATATATAATGAGTGATTATCTTTCAACTGACCGTGTGGGGTCCGTGAATAGAATGTGGCACCCCTTTGTAATCAAAATAGTCATCAAACGCTATGAATTAGGGATGCATGTTGAAAACTCCATTAGAATTTTACATTCAGCCCACGTAATTAATCCGGTAGGGTACAAGAAATCAATATGTTTTTGTGAAAGATAAAATCTTCAGTTGAGTTTAAGAACTGTAATAATGATGTTACGATCATAGAAAAAAGTATGAGCCAAGTATTTTTCTTTTAATAAATATCTTAAGAAACTATATATATATATACTTTAAATTATAAAATTTCATTCATTATTAATAGCGCGAAAAATACATATTTATGTTTAAGTATGGGTTTGTATAATATATATATATATAGTATAGTGTTTGTAAAAAAAATAAGAGGTTAGGTCTTTAACTAAATTTTAATATATAACAATTTTGATATTTTTTTTATTTCAGCTAATCAGATTACTGGCCAAAATTATCTATGTAATTTTGCCAATTTTTCGGACGGGAGTCGATAAAGTAAGCGAAAGCGTCTTGTACTGCGTCTCGGTTGTTGAATTTTTTCCCACTTCAAAAATTGTCAACATTTTGAAAAAAGTAAAATGTGTTGGCGCATGTTCCAGTGAGAGCTTCCAGCTTTGCGATGGCCAGCAGAGCTTCCAGCTTGAAGTGTGAGCTCGCACGTTGTCCCGGAGAAACAATGGGAAAGAGCGATTAGAGACTAGTCTTAGTTGTTAAATCGTGAACTTCTTTACCAATGTTTGCAATTCTAGGCAATAAACAAATGCTGTCAATGTTGTGCCATTCGTTAAGAAACTGTGATTTAAAAGACGGGCTCGGGACCACCAGACGGTCACCATCATAAGAAATGGTAATTGTCTGTTAAATAATCCTTTTTTAGCCCCTAATGTGCTGTAACTGGGTCCATCCAGTGAGACGTATGCATACGGCTGTCCGTGGATGATCCACTTTTTATCACAGGTTATAATTTGATTTAGAATTCTCTCGTTTCTATTCCGATTCACCGAGTTCTATGCATACTTTGACGCGTAAGTCTAGTTGTTGGTCGCTTAGTTCATACACCTACTAATCTAGCTTTTTATCTCCAATTTGAAGCAAGTGCTTCAATTTTGTTTTGATACTACCTCCATGGCCCGCAGCAAGCTCTGCCGTACATTAAGTTAAACCCGCTATCAATGTTGCCTTTGATTCGTCGTTGTCGACAATGATTACAGGCCGATCGCGAATTATCAGTTCAACATATTAGATATGTTAACTGCTTTTGAAATTTTATAAACAAGGCTTTTGATAAAATTTATTTGAATTACGATTTACACCTCAATTTTTATATAATTAAATGCTGGTTATAGAATCTCCAAGTATATAGGCAAAGTATCTGTTAGATTATTCTACTACGCGATATCCTAAAGGACCATTGATCTAGTCAACTATAAATCTTTACTCCGTTGTATTTTATCGATGGAATGTTCTAGTCCAATATTATATAGTAGTATACTCTTTTGCTTTCGGTTTTTTGGTATTTTTTATTATTTTACATAATAGATACGAACGTTTACTGTATTGTCTAAATATGATATCGATTTTTCAAGACAATTTACAGCATTTTAATTTGACCGAGCGATCCGCTTCGGGCATTGTTCTCTTTGCCCCTGAGTATTGAATTTCCACGAAATAGTTTTCAATGCAGTGTTATCGTAATAGTAATTCAATATTCATACAGAGTGTACTTCATTAGATATGGGTTACTGTGAAATCGATGTTCGAGCTATTTCCCTTTATTGATTGTATAGGGGTGTTGTGAATGATTTATGAATGGGAATGTACCGAAATTGTATCAAAATTAATTTAAATAAATCTTAATATCCATCATAGATTTTCTTACACTATAGAAAAGCACAAAAAATACTCCCTGCGACTCCATATACTCGGCATTCAATGTTATTACATTTTATTGTGTTCAAACTATCCTATATCCTATATCCATATTACGTGCTAGATTTCCATAATTGAAGTCGTGAAATCCTCAGAGAAACACATTTTGCTTCAAGGAAATAAGAGATAATGGTATGCGAAATGAGCTTCGGTTGCTTCGTCAAAGTAAATTTAATCGAAGATAACTTTTGTACTTTACATAATGTTATTGTACTCGTATTATTTACATTTTATATCTATACTGGCATCAGGCCAGTGTCTCGGTGGGCCATTGGTTCGATTTCCGACACAGAAATATACATCAAATATGCATAGTAGCTTAGTAACAAAGAGTATTCTGGATTAGATTCCCGGCGACAGAATCATCAAAAAATATCAATGAACAAGATTCATAAATGTGTTTTTTTTTTAGTTTTTGTTTTAACGGTGGCGTTTTCTCAACGATGTTTCCATGATCACACACTTTTTGGTACACATCCGGGAATCAATCGCACACCCTAAGTGTTCAGAACCGAACCCTTATTAAAAAAACACTCCTATATGGTATTTATGTATATATTTAATGAAGAATAACAAGTGGTTTCAATGCTATGCATCAACTGAAAATTAGCATTAAATAAAATTTTACACGTAACAAATGAAAATCGCTGAACTCAAGCGCCAATTTCCTTTGCAAAACCGTAAGTTAAGCACTTGGGTTATAGTTTCTCCGTAGATACCGTCTTGGCATAATTTGCTTTGATTAATTATGAATTGCGCTTACAACGCTTATCGGTTAAAATTTAGAAGCAAACAGAAGACATCGACGAATTGACAAAGTATTTGTATATTATACAAATACTAGGGTAAGCAATAACAGTCAAGCACTCGGCGGCTGGTGGTACACCGCTGTTTTACAACATTGTGAAAGTTGCTTTCACTTTTGTTTAGGATATCAAATATCCATTCTCTAGAGGCCATCTTACCTGATACCAATATTTTAAAACGTTAATCAAACTCATGGCATAATTATTAATTGAGACATGTTTCAGGAAGTAGGACTTTTAAGAAAAATATAGTCACGTACGACCGTGAGAACAACTTATTGCATTGCTAATAGTTGGTATTCATTATTATTTTCTTTTATATAGAAATACACAATTGTCAATGGGCCATTGGAATTTCTATTAAAAAAAAGGTCAACAAACATTTTCAACATGTGACATACGAAAATATACTATCTTATTTATCTCCCTAACGCATCATTTATTTAGATCCTAATTTTTAGTCTTAAGAAAAATAGAAATCACGTTATGTATTTCGAAATATATTTGAAGACAAAAAAGAAAGCTCGAAAATATTGTAGCAAGCCGCAGCTTTTTCTCAGATAAGCTCGAGGTAAGAAATAGTTGAAGCATATCTCTCAAGGAAGTAACGAAATTGTTCCCTAGCGGCATTTCACGTCCGTATAATACACCGAAATGTTTTCCATAAATGGGTCTTGTACTAGTCTCGTATAATCTATATGTATCCTTGTCACTAGACAAAGGCTTGCTTCATCGATAATGCAACCTTCTAGTAATTTTGACACTTATCCCTTGACCTTATACAATATTATAAAGGGGAGAGCCGGAGGAGGACCTCCAGAGACCTTTTTTACAATAGCAATGTTTAAATATGTGCCAAATATCATATGTTATTTTGTAATGGCGTGCGGCTATTGATTCTTACTCCAGTGCAAAAATTCTATTTCGGATGTTTTTGATCGAAATTCTACAGTGCATGATCTATCCTTCATAAATAGTGTCGTTGTAAGTGTAAGTCATTATTTTTCACAAACACTTTTTCTACTTTGATGGCTAGTTTGGTAAATTGTGCCACTAAAAGTTTTGTATCGTACCGTACAGTCAAACAATCAAAGAATAAAATAAAGCAAAATAATAATTCCATTACATCCAGCAGTGATACGGAGGATAAACTCATGGAATATGATGACGATGACGACTCCGATTATGACGGCTTAGAGAATACTTGAGCCTTATGCAACGGAAACTACTATGACAAAACTGGTCCAAAAGTGGATTGGATTCAATGTGTTCATTGTAAAAGATGGCTGCATGAAACTTGTACCTTCAATTCGGACACTTGTGATAATTGTTTCAATTCAAGCCGTATTCGCTTTATATTAGAAGTTATAGAGTTTGTTTTTAAATTATATACACTTACATTAATTTTTGTTGTTAAATTACAGTAAAGGAAGATAATTTTATTCTGATACGAATTTAATTTTAGAATATAAAAGCCAAATGCTTTAATATTTTTTGTTAATTGATGGTAATAAAAATAAAAACATGTCATGTCATGTCATAAACAGCACAAAAATAAATCTATATTTTTACAGTACATTAATAATTTACGTATATAATAAAGTAATCCTACAGGTAACATTAATTAATATAACAAAAAACAATAACTAACCTTAAAATATAATATTAAAAGGAGTCCCTTTAGGCAAGGTTCCGAAGATACTCGCAGCGTTCCCCCTTTGAATAGCAAGACTAATTCTTTGTCCGAGATAGCTGCCAACTCTTCAGTCTCCTGTCATGTCGACCACCGTTTTTGCTATTTCCAAAATGTCTATTTTTAGGTTGTTTTACTTTCAGGAAGTGGTTTTTTTACAGAATATGTATTTTTGTTGATTCGTAAATATAAGTATTGCCTATGTGTCATAATATAATGAAAAGTTAAGATAAAGTCGTGACATTAGGTACTCATTACTTCATATGATAATCATCGTTAAATTTTTTAGAATATATTTTGTTATTTCACCAATATGACTATTATGTGCCGTTCCTAAACTAGATGTAAGATAAAGTGATATTACTTGTTACATACAATAAGAATAGTTTAAGTTTGTAAAACTTAAAAAAACTATTAATCGAATTGTTAAAATAATATATTTTGATTATAATTAATTAAAATTATCTATTACCTATTTTAAACATATTTATGTATCCAATTCATCATACCTCCATAGGTACCATTACAATATATCCAACTAGTCGAGTTATAGGCTTCCCATAAAATACTTTTGTTGTATAATAATAGAATTATTAAAGGATGTCAGTACAGAGATAAACTTTTTACTCAATATATAAAAGATCCAAACAACTTAATACTCAAACATAAATATAATAAAACCAGAAATTATGTCAATAAATTAATAAATAAAACTAACAATAAAACAATTAGAACCAATATAGAAGCTAATAAAAATAATCTAAAAAATCTATGGGACATATTAAACCAACTAACAGGAAAAATTAAAACATCCATGGACGTAGCTATACAAAACGCATTTGCAAACCAAAATATTACATGTAAAGATATTGCAAATAATTTTGCAACTTCCTTCCACAATAGTATTAGTAATATATCAACCAACTGTGTAAATCCACTTTTAGATAAAAGCTCTTACCAGCATGCAGAAAATACTAGTATGAGATTTCAGTCAGCAGACCCTAAATCAGTTGCAAAGATAATTAAATCATTAAACGACAGAAAGTCTCCAGGTGCAGATAAAATACGAGCTATGGATATTAAAACATTATATAATAAAATCAACGTAGCCATAGCTAACCTTATTAATACGAGCATTTATACTGGAAAATATCCTAACTTACTAAAAACGGGCATAGTTCGACCAATATACAAAAATGGTAGCAAAAAAATATATAATAATTATCGTCCAATAACTATATTGCCAACAATTAACAAAATAATAGAAAAATACATATGTGGACAAATTCAAAATTATTATAAAAAACACAATATTCTTTCTAACAAGCAATATGGATTCCAACCAAATAAAAATACCACACAATTGCTATCCGCATTCACAGACCACATTTATAAACATTTAAATAAAAAAGATCATGTTCTAGTAGTGTTTATTGACTACAGTAAGTCATTCGACACATTAAAGCACAGCGTAATCCTACAGAACTTAAATGACTGCGTAGTACGAGGAAACCTACTCAAGTGGTGTGAAAACTATCTGCAAGACAGAACTTATCGTGTTAAAGTGTGCAACGAAGAAAGTTTTCCAATATCTATCACAGAAGGTACGGCTCAGGGCTCAGTCATTGGGCCTTTACACTACCTTACCTATGTTAACACATTACCTAACATAATAAAGTATTGTCAGCTATTCCAATTTGCAGATGATACATGCCTAGTAGCCGCAGGGCCTAACATCCAAGAAGCAGAAACAAAGCTACAATCTGATTTCGATACATTGGCTAAATGGTCCCACGACGTAGGACTTGTACTAAATCCTAACAAAACAAAGTTCATGCATATCCGATCCAGTCACAATCTAAGCTCACGTACACCCATCTTAATCTTACACAACCACACATGTGCACATTCTTACACATACACATACTTGGGGCTTACAATAGATGACCGAATGTCCTGGAAAATGCACATTAATTCTGTCTGTGATAGGCTAAGAGCGATACTTGCCAAATTCACTTTAATAAAAAATAAAATACCTCTTAAAACTCTGCTACTATTATACAAAGCACTAGCCGAATCCATTATAATATATGGACTTACAAGGTATGGGAGAACATGCAAAACTTATCTAAATCAAATATTTGCAATACAAATACGTATTTTAAAAACAATTGCTCCCATAAAATTAAAATCACAATATAAAGCGGACTACAGAAAGCTATTTGCATTTTTCAAAATTATACCTATACACGAGAAAGCGCAACTAGGATTATTAAATGAAAACTACTTTACAGAAAATTACCTCAAAACAATTAAAACTTACTATCACTACTCAACACGTTGAAAATTAAAAATTATATGGGAAAAAAACATTAGATTACATTATTCTAAATTTAATAAACTCGATACCAGCTACACTTCTTACTAATATAATAAGAAACAATATTAAATTTAAATTAAAAAAATACTACATAAGTCAAACAATTATAAATTATGCATAACATAAATTATGCTATATACGTCATTAAAAAAAAAATCGAATATCCATCCTGTATGTGAATGAGAATTCTCGACAAGAACAGGTTTCTTGCATCGGCTAACTATGGCGCGTCAGTGTTTAGATTTGTTTATGACGTTTTACGTGCAATTTTAAATCGTTTGAATGGTTTGATTGTTATAAATTTACAGTTTATATGTCACTGGCCTTAGTATATATATATATATATATGTGTGTTAATGATTTAATTATGTTCGACGTCCTGGTGGATAGAAAAACTGTGCACAGTTTGTGTTTCCACCACATCAACTTCCTTTATATTATGAACACTTATACAATAAATAAATAGTTCTCCGAATCGTACCATTTGACTGCCTGTAGAAAATATCATATGTTGGGCAAATTAACTAATACCGGGATTAAAATGCCACTGGATATGATTAAGGACATACCTACTTGCCTAAATATAATTTTGCACCTTGGTTACTTTTATTGAAAGTCATCTCCTTTTTATAAAAACCGAAAACTGGTACATTTCATCCCACTTTCCCCAATATACGGTTACCTTATACTGAACAAAAATACCGTCGTCACAAATTTGCATTTTTTAATGGAATTTCATATAATATATTAGTCCTAATTTAGTGTGTTTTACATTACAATAACTCAACTCGTTATAATAATCTAGTTATAATGTTTATCGTTTTAACTTTGCAATACCTACTCACGTGTACATAATAAATTTATAAATAATTCAGGGATGTGTTTATGGTAAAGATATGTAAAAACCTAAAATTAGGCATAACTACTTATCATTGTAAAGTATATGTTAGTAAAGAGTTTATCCTTAAGTCATGTTCGCGCTAAATCAGGGTCAGTCAAAGAAGGATGACAATTGTCGATTTGACTTTGACACACGAACCGGAGATAGGTAGGTAGGCGGTAGGTGGTGTCCCGGCGTAATGGCGCAAGGGAGTTAAATTTTTAACCGCTGTCTCGTGCGCACTAAATATATACCGCATACTGTATAGCATTTACTTTTTTTGATTCATCATTGAAGGATCCAATGTTTGGAGTGAGATTCGCCACCGTTGATGGTAAGTGCTAGTTTTAGTCTTATCGATTATTGGATTCCTTTTTTTATTATACTGACACGCGACAGCCGAACTAGCGCATATTATTTCACAGAGGGAAGGGAGCATCCTGGATATAGCTTCCGGACACCGAGGCCCACACAAATCATCTTAGAAGAAGCTTTCCGTCGCCTTAAATCGGTTTCCAAGGAAAATTAGGCAATATTTAGTTTTTATAATATTTAATGTAATGTGATCTCAGCTATATTAGAGTAATTCAAGCCAGTCCTAATGAAAATTATGCAAATGACAATGAAAGTAAGTAGGGGTTATTTTCATGTTAATTTATAAAAAACATAAGAGCACCTTCAACCCTTTATGCAAATTGAAGGGTAAATCTAATTATACTGTAAACAGAGCATGTATGAGAGAAAAGAAATAATTGTGCCATCTGCCATGTCTACGTAAAATCACGACTTTTTTGTTTGCTTAATCGATATTTCTTGTAACTATTAATTGATGCATATAAGTTACGGCTGATACTATCTTTATTATTAGAGAACATTAACAAAAGTGTTTACAACAAAATGCGGGTTCCTGTTTTACATATTTACTAATTCCTTACTTATTAGATATTAAAAGCCTTAATTAATAAGTACCAGCATTCGCAGGTATAGAGTTTCAACTGATGTTTGAGTGTTTACCTCAGGAGCTACTGGATGAAATTTATAAACTCGTTTTGTATTTAAAAGTACAGTTATCGAGGAGGGAACTGTTGGTCTAGTGGCTTAATCATACTAACCTCGACTCTAAGCAGGTTAACATGATAACAGGTGTCAGAGAGAGCTAATTTACTACTTGCGAAATGTATACAAGACGTATAGAGTTGTATTGCCACTGGTTGATAATATATTTATTAGGGAAGGGTCTAATCGCAGGATTTGCCACTAGGCTAAACTGATTAAATAGTTTTACATAACTATTTATCTGAGTTAGTTACTACAAGTCACTACGATGAGATGCGTTGGAGCTCAACATAAATATTTTTTTGTCACTATTTCATTTATACCAACATATTTTTAAGCATGATTATAACGCATTAAAAAAACTTATTTTATATAGAAATTACTCATATCTACATTTGCAAATGAACAGGCTTCCTCGAATTATCTCAATAAGACGGAAGCAACTTGAAAATTTTGGCCCAAGTAATAAAATTAGGTCGACAAGACTAAAATACTTGAATGTCTGAATTTAGTACAATCCACAGACAGCGATTCTGAAATTGCTTGCTATTTCTGAATTTCAATGTACTCCGAGGATACGAAATGTAGCATTAATCATTATTAATAATAACGATTATTATTAATGAGAAAGTGTATAATTATCTACTTATGTACAACCGTTATTTGTGATTATTCGTTAAATAGTTTATGAATGAATTTAAACTCAAATATAGAGGATTAACAATATTGTTGGATTGAACTTGCGAGATCGAGGACTTGGTTCCAGCAAGACGGAGCGACCTGACATCAAATGACTCTATGGCGGTTGTGAGACGGATGCGTCCTGCAAGACTAATTTCCAAAAGAGGTGATATCCCTTGGCCTCCACGTAGCCGTGACTTGACTTATTTTATGACGTGGTGATACCTCAAACATAAAGTCTAGATGACCAATAAGATGAACATCAGTCAGCTGAAGGAAAATATCACCCCAGATTTATTGACAAGAGTTTTCACAAATCTGCGTTCGCGTTTAGATGAGTGCCGTCTTCGAGAAGGCCGTCATTTAGATGATATCGTTTAAAAAAAATAAACTACATTTAATTACCTTTATATTATACCTTTTGTATTTTTTTTAGTCAATACTTAATAAATGCACGTTCTATTGCGCCACCCGATATAACAAAGTAGAATATTTAAAAAAATCGGACTAACGTATATTACAATACCATATAACATACGTTGGAAACAGAGCCGAGTTGTATCAGATAACGTTATTACTTTTCTTTTTTATCGGTCAATCTTTTATGTTCGTAATTTAGATTATTTATTTATTGAAATATTTTATGATATTACTTATAATCTATTTGTGATCGGATAGTTGTGATTACGAAGCAAAGGATGCAAAACGTCGAACCAACTTTATAATTTTGATAAATTGTAATAAGTTTGATTCTGGAACAAACTCGTTCATCTAACTTATTTTCGGCAAAGTATCATTGATTATATTGTTCATCAATAAAGATTCAAAAACGTGTATTTCCTCAGCATAAAGTTAGTTTTAAATAAACTACTGACTCGGGTATGACTCAATATATATGTCCCTAGAGGATAAAACCCCACCTTTTATAAGAAACAATGATTGATTTGTCTCTTCCTAAACAGGTAAAGCTACCCCTCACGTCGCATCAGGCTATTACATATGTACAGTTAATGATCATATAAAAAGTGTAATAACATCATATACCCTGTGCAGATTTGATATGACAATTTAAAAGTTCCAATTTCCATGCATTTCATGTTTCCCCTCATGACGTGTCCTCTCCAATTACATTTTCCTTACTTTGACTCTAGTTCTAATTTTAGAAATTCTCTAACGATATTTTATTGTTAAATTTAAATTATTTTCGGGTCATGTTAGAAACGCAAGTCTTTGATTGTTTTTGCTAGTGACCGGCCAGGTATGACATCCATTATCCATCCCTAGGACAAGACAGACTTACCTACTAAACTCGTGATGTTTTTGTACACCTAGCATACAAAATATTTATCGTAAAATTATAATTGATCGAATTTCAAAATCAACCGTTGTGCTTCTACCCATCAATTATTTTGCTGGAAATAGATTATAATATAATTAATATTACTTCAACATAAAACAAGACAGATTATTTCAAATTACCAACTAGCTAGATCTTTAAGGCGTTATCGTCAAACAAAAAACAGAAAATTCGCAAAAATCGTTAGGTACGCGAGGCATTTAATATTTTTCCTCGATGGACGGAGAAATATGACGAGGTGGGTGACGTAGGTAAAAATAGACATGTCCAAATTGTTTTACGTTCCAAGGAATATTCGGCCTGGGGGCATAACCAGCGTCTCATAAACATTCCCGGGGCCTATAAAAATTCATAAGGGTACTTTTGCCCAGGTATAAACGCTAAAACGTCGCTAGCTTTTTTCCTACAATAAATGATTTTTGGCGTTACTTACACTAAGTTTAAATATCGATTTATTTTTGCTCGTTTAGATTATAGACAATAAATGCTCTCAGGTTCTGCTAGATATAGATTTGATTTGATTAAAAGTGCCTGTTTAGAAAACGACTTTCTTATTATGCTTGAATTTATTTTTAACGCAATCTATAAACCATTTGAGACTACAATGTATGTTCTCCTTCAGGACCAGAATAGAGTTCTATATAATATAACAAACTTTTATAAAGCTAACAAAAAATGACCTTGTCTATACGAGACGGAACAATAAATGAGTTAAGCATACAAAACCTTCGAAGTTACAAACACGAACGATCACGCACAATATAAACGCAAAGAAATTGCTCTAACATAATTTATAACAGTCATTTCGAAAAGTCAATCCGAACGATATTTATGAAGATGAAGAAATTCGTCTAAAAAGAATTCTTTTAGATTATTATATTTGTTATTGATTACAACGCGATTTATTGTACTTGAATAAAAAAATAAGTTTCTTTAAATTTAAAAACATATCAATAAAGTTGATGGAAGTTTAAGTGTACGCGACCATTATTGGTATTGTACAGTATTTGCCTTAAGACTTTTTAATATCAAGTGTAATATTTTACAATGGGCAGTAATTAAACCATCGTACGGAACATATTAAGTTTATAACAAGTCATATTATTCTGTTACTAGAACAAAATGTTTGATAAAAATACCTGATTTTTAGACTTAAGGTTAAACATTCTTATCCAACTGCGGCTGAAGGTTTGCTTGTTTTAATACCTCCTACTATTTTATATTAAACTGGTATTTATATCATTTACTTGGACAACATCTGCAAGCGCAGAAATGTATAAGCTTTATGCTAAATTGGAGGGGTAACAGAACTTTTTGGGCACAATAAAATGCCCCCTGCCTTAATTTAAGTTTTTTTATAATTCGTATATTATGTATAACGTTCAATTTGGCTATACAATTTTGCTGGTCTAAAAATTGTTTGTAGCAATTTCTCCAAACTCTTTTCGAGTAAGCCGTAAGGAAAAGCTTTAAAACAAAATTGAATTTCCCAGCAAAGCTTTTCTCAAAATCATTCTCTTTTAACGCACTAAATAATACCTACGACTTTGCTTACAAATAGCCTGTTTATGACCATTTAATCTGTTAGATAATAACGCGTCTTAAATGTTTTCAGGAAATAATGCAGCATAGATCCTACACGACATGACGATGGTGAACTTACTAACGTGCCAGCCAAAAGTTTTGTTTGGTTTCTGTCAAAATAGAGTGTGTACTTTAATAATAATTAATTATATATTACCACCTTTGTATTTTACTAGATATAGTGGACCTTATTAACCTTCAAATAAAACTTAAACTGCTTTGAATAAAATTAACGACTAACTACTAAACTGCGGAGATAAGTCTTGTCAAATAGTAATTTTTTTGTATTATAGCTTAAAGGTGGCTTTTCAAATTCCAAACTATTTACAAAGACACTGTAACTTGCCTTCTATTCATTTAGAATTTTATGCCCTTACATAACAGTAAGTATGAAAAGCCAAAACGAGCAAACAATAAAGCGTGTTTTGATGAAAAAAGTAGAAAATGTTTACGACAAAGCTTCCGATCATAGTGGAGCAAAATGGGCAGTAAGCAAACAGGACGTTTCAGTTTCAGTCAATTTTCCTCGATAGCAACTATTTTATATTAATGTTTTATTTGTTAGCTGTTGGCCGCCTTTTAGCATAGGGAATAATTCACATGGCTATGTCCTTGTTTGATGTCAAATTAAAAAGATTTGGGTGAGTTTCCAAATGGCGATTTGGCCAAAAAACGTTTTGAACGTTATATATATATATATATATATGAATCCCTATTTCCCTTGGTGACGGCATCACGCGTGAACGGCTGGATCGATCTCGCTAATTCTTTTTTTGTTGCATTTGTTATTGTCAGGAAAGGTTCTTATGAAAGAAAAAAGTAGAAATTTATAAAATTTAAGAATACTTAACCACCGTATTAAGTAATCATTATAAGTAATGCTTCGATCGGAGTTATTAAATTATTATAATTACAGTCGCTAATTGTTTGAGGCAGTTATCTTGAAAATCCATGTTTTTATATGGCCAGTTATGAGACGCCTGTTCCCGTGTCGGAATACCAACAAAAATGTGTATCATCAAGCATTTTTAATTTAGTTTAGTTAATTATACCAATTCGAAATCAATATTCATAGTTAAGACAGGACAACGTCTGTCGGGTCCACTAGTAATATAATAATAATATAAGCGTAATTATTTTAAATTATAAAACATGTCCAACGTTTTGTGTTAGTACTTAACAGCAGGCTTAGTTGTTATTGTTTTTTTTTAATTATCAAAAGCGTGCAATATATAAATTATCATAAAAATTAAATCTTCGATAAATAGCCTTTTCCTGTTTAACTAATTTAATAAAATAAGGTGTTCCATACTATTTGAGTTAAAAACAACATGCGAATGATTCCTATATTCGTACTTTCTTATTTTTATCTCATTAATTTAAAAGCCAAGGAGGGCTGCGAAATAAGAACCATCTTCTTAACAATGACATCTTGAGAGATGTCAACTCTCACGGAGAAAGCACTTGAAATATTTCTCTGTTCTATATTTAAAAACATAAGAACATTCGGACTGTTATTTAGCATATATATAGTATTCATTCAAGGATACGTAATTATAATCTGTCACGAGGACACAAAGAAAATAAAATTAACAGTTCCTTTTTTGAAAATAAGTAATGTTTATTTTCAAAAAAGGAACAGATGTGTAGAATATATAGAAGGAAACGACTTAGATTTTAATCGAATAAAATATATAATACAAACAAAATTGCATTCTATTTTTAAATTCACAGAAGTATTCAGATTCCCAAATTTGTTTATGATCTAGCAGTCATTTTTCATTCACGATACAAAATGATTGCCTAACATGATACAATAAGAATAACGACACCAAACACAACGAACGACATAATTATTGTAATATAATGGCGTATTTGAACCGAAACAGCCATTGTTACAGGATTTTAAAACATTCAATTGATGCTTCGGAAACCTGAAGTAGGCTGGCATAAAATTTCTGCATGGTGGCTATGACATTTCGAGCTCACAATGGAGTTACAGTTGCACTACACAATGACTTCACTCAATCGAGGCATTGCTTGTTCTACAAACAACGTATGGGGTTTGAAAAGTACGCGATACGACACGACAATTCACATCCGATACATCTGAGAGTATATTGTTCAAGTGTTATACGAATTTAAAGCGATAGATGAATTATGAAACCTTGCGTTTGATTGCAAATGTGATATTTCGTGCCTCGGCGCATTTGTACTAGAGATGTTGACCAATCCGAGCAAAGGGGACGCAACTACGTTTCGTGTTTTTTTAAATTATCTTGATGGTTCCCGTGTTCATGATGTTCTTATTTTTTTATGTGTAGTAGTAGTTTTTAGCATACATGTTGTTTTGTGAATTAAAAATTAATATCATACTAGCAAACTATTTTGTAAAAAATTATCATGACTAAGTGACAGGAGTTATCGTGAAAAATAGGCAATTACAAAAAATGTATATTAGTGAAATCATGTCAAACTTTTCTGTTAAATTTAATTTAATAAAGTTTAAAAAGGGTTGCATAGAAAAGATCGGTTAAGGTCCAAATCAATGACTAATTTTATAATTATGACCCGACAAACGTAGTTCTGTCTTAACTGTGAATATATAATTCGAATTTGTATAATTCAAAAAAATATATTATTCCAAAATTATTGTTATGGTCTAAGTTAAAAAATATATGCAGAGTGCCAATTGCTGACAGTTAATTCAAACAACTGACAGTTATGCAAATTAAATATTGTCGTTAAGAAAACTAAATATTCAAAGGTAAATTTTGAATTGAATTAAAGAGTTGAGCGGACTCTTCAATTCAAAATTCTCCTTGATTTTTTTTGATAAGTTACCTTACGAACACAAAAGTTTATCATTGTCAGGAGAAGAGAATTTGCTTAATTATTCCATCCTTTCTCGAATATCATATCACTAGACCTCACAAAACATCAAGACTTCTTCATCTTATCCGGTACACTCTTGACAGAGCGGTCATGATATAGTAGTCGTAGTAGAAGCGCATCACATCTGCCCCAGATGTGATGCGCTTCACGAAGCCAATTAGAGGTCATCCTGCTACAGTTATTGAATGAACCTCCTACGGCAGACTTGATCTGGTCAGTCCAACGCGTAGGTGACCTTCCGCGCGGTCTAGTGCCTTCCACCTTCCCCTGGATGACAAGGCAGACAGACGGTCACGCTGACAGACCAAGGGAAATAAAGATTGTTTTTTATATTAAGAAATATGTGTCAAGTATTATTTAGGGTGCAAACACTCTCAAAACGTTAATCCTATGTTATAATCGCTTAGTTTGAATTCCTCATTTCCTCACAGGCTAAGTACTTCAAGAGTATATTATATCAGTTATTACTAACAGGATAAACTTCTCTATCAATCTTGACGAGTTTCAACTTTGTTATTGAAATTTGAATTGTGCTCTCACTTCTAAATAATGAAAGGTTATTGATAATACTTGTAACGAAAACGGAATAAAATATTTGTCTGAGCTACGGCAAAGAAAATCGAATACAAATTAACAGACGAAAAATATATTTGTAAAAATATTCCATAATAAATTTTGCTTAATGGGACGTCCCAAAATGTTTTGTGTGAAATAAAATTAATATTATATTTAAAACTTTTTAGCATGAGTAATATATCTTTAAATAAAAAGTAATTCTGTCAATAATCGATACTCTAAACATTTGCCTGGGGTAGGCGCTGTAAACCGGCGCCCCATCATTGCCATATGATGATGGAGCGTATGGCATCTCAAGGGACAGATAAACTTGACTTTATGTATTTATCTTTTCATACTCTTGTCCCGATGGAGTAAATGTTTTGTTTATTTGGATTTGTCATGCTTCTGTATGTAATATTTTAACCATTTAATGTCTGACTTAAAGAACAATTGTCAGACTTTAAATGGTTATCGGTCATCACCGCTAATTATCATGAAATCATTTGGCTCGGAGTTTTAAAATAAATGTAACTGTTCCATTTTTTATGAAAAATAGTGGTGCCAATTTTAAGTTATTTTACTTTGTATGCGGCGGAGGAAGTTTGTACGTTAATATTTCAGGTTTTCTGGCACATTGCCTGTATCAGACCCCATTCCGAGATGACAATCGGAGATTAGGCTACCGTAACCCTTACTAGACTTCAACGAGGAAATATACAAAGTTGTTTATAGACTATTAAGTATTCTTACAATACTGTATTATTTAAAAAAATATACATTTATGTAAAAATTCAATTTACATTTGGTTTTATGTGTTAAGAAAGTACGAATGGCATTGACTATTTATCATTGAGATAGTCAATCAAAAACTTAATTTAAATGTTTGTATCTATATATATATAGATATATCTATATTAATATCATAGAGAAGAAAGATATTAATCTGTAACTTTATAACAAAAAAAAAATTATCTGGACATATTTCAAAAATTTCTAAAAATGACTCTACATTATACAAGGGTATGCTTCCTAAGTTTTAAAAGAAATAACCCATGCATGACAGGCCGCTAGCATAATATTAAATGATACCTAAAGGTACATCTAGTAGAAGCTGCTGATAATCTATAAGCGAAATGCATAAATAAACAGAACAGAATCAATTAACTTTAGTGTGTCCATGGGCGGCAGCATCACTTTACATCAGAGGAGCCTACTACTGCCCATTTTCTATAAAAATAAAAATATATATTGAACAAATGGAGTATCTACTAGCTTTAAGTTTTAAGCTTTTAATATAATAAATAAATAATTTGAGGTTACAGATATTTCATAAAGGCTTAAACCATCAAATCTTAAAAATTATTATTATCAAATTGGGACTCTTGTAGTAATGGATGACTGAAAAGAAATTATCTATTCTTATATACATTATTCATAACAATATTTATACCATAATTTTATACCTGGTCTGGTCTGGTCTGGTGGTTTAATAGTCATTGAGTTATAATGTAAAGGAAGACTTATAATATAAAATACTTTACCTTAGTGGTACAATTACAGTAATTCCATAAGCACTCACGGGAAGCAGTCAAAATTAATTAAGTTTCACAGACACTGTAACGTCACATAAATGCTGTATAATCCATCTGAAATTATTAGAGCCCTATTTGTCTCACACTAATCGTCTGTTTTGAACTACAACAAAATTAATTATACATATTATATTAAAGTACTGAAAACAGGAAGAAATGTTATAGTCAATTTACTTTAGCATATTTAACTTTTTTCTCTCGCATTGTCCAAATGCTTTTCACAAAAATAACAAAACTGTACGTACGCAGATTCTATTGTCCGATAGTGAGCTACGACGAAGAGGCGTCGTAGCTGTATCATGACCGACAAGCTACTGGCGGGGGCTACGAAACCCGGACCGCGCACACAAGCGAACATTCGTAGCTGTAACAACGTTCCTACGCACGCTCACAAATGCTCTCATCGCCAAAAGGCCGTAAGAGGAAGCGGGAAAGTAACATTTTTCGGGTTGTAAATGACAAACACGTCTATGTATTAACGCACACATTCAAAGCCTTGTTATACATACCATTCTACAGCAAGGCGATTTAAACTTGTAATCCCTAACGATGATTTGAATTTAAGAGATTTGGTTCATCTGAGAAAAACAAATACCAAAGCCAAATTTTGCTATAATTATACTCGAAATTTGTTATAGAAAAATAACGAGATTTTTTAAGTTTGATACTTTGCGATTGATATTTTAAATTACATTTAAACTATAGTAATGGCTCACTTTTCTAGTTCTAATTTTGAATATGAATATAGTTTCAAAAATAGAATATGCAACAGTAGTGTAACGTCCTTATTTTAAGGTTTATTACAGGGTAATTAATATTTACATTAAAACTAAATGTACCTCACAGTCATTTGGTAGTAATATGCTCATTTAAATAGACGACATACTTATGATAACTTTAAATAAGTTGTCTCTTTATTCATATAGACCTGGTAAGTCTGGAATGGATCTCGAATATTAAAGTATATTACGTATGTATAGCAAAGTTTCTATCTGGAGAGCAGGTGTTGCGAGTGACTTTAATAAGTTAGCCGGCGTAAAGTACAAGAACCGAATGTGACCTGACACTGCACTAACTCAGAATACTTTATACTTAATATATTGGTCTGCAGAGAAATATTATTTTTAAAGTCCACTCATATTTTTTGAAGTGAAACTTCTTTATCGGCGTTGGAAAAAAAAATTACCATCATATTTTCTATTTTTTTGTTGTCCCTACCACGGTTGTTTCGAAGAGATTCGAAGCCATTAATAACAAAAATATATAATAACGATAACAATGATAGTAATCATTCTATTACAATTCATGAAAATCTGTAATAATCTTAGTAGCAATAAGGTAAAATGAAATAATTGTATTATTTGTATTCATGTCTATGATAATAAAAGCCTTTTGTTAAACATTATCTAATTTAACTTCTGTAAAGTTCCATATAGTAGATCATGTTTCGAAAAATAATGTCATAAAGACGTTTCACTTCTTACGTGTGTACACTAGTACACGCACACATTTCTTTGTTAAATATGCTGGTAGCAGGACATAGAATAACTGACTGATAGATTTTGTATTACAAATACTATAGATTCGACTCGATTCCAATTCTGGTGCGGTTTAATAAATATATATTTTAGGCTTTTGCCAATAACGTAATTAGTGTTTCACCCGAAACTAAACTACGGTGGTAACTTGTAAAATTTAAAACGTGTGTATAAAGTAGTATGGTTTTCAAAAAAAATTAAATACACTACAGTAAAGAGTTTTGGACCTGTTCAAACATGCAAAGACACAAAGCAACTTAATTAAAATTAACATTGAGAAATATTTATCAAAATTTTAACCGATTTGACTGACTCGTTCTCGCCAAAACATTTTGTTTCAAACACCTACTGCATTGTCAAAGTTCGCCAAAGAAATGTTCAAATATCAAAGTGGATTGAAAACTTTTCAATGAAGACGTCGCAATTAATTTTCGATAAAATTTAGCTCGTTAACGTTCGAAAATTACACGGTCGCTAATTGAAATATACAAAAGTTTTTTCATTAAGGACCCACCGAATTACTGAGGGTGTGATACGTTGATAAGGCTTCGGTATAGATTTACAATTTAATTAAAATCAATATTTGTAATAATTATAATACAGATTCAGAAATTTTAAATTATAAAGCCATAAAACTTTCCAATCGTAGTCAAAGCTTCTGGAAGTTAACTATATAGACACTCAATAAAAGCTGTCGTATAGTTTAGGTACCAAGACATCATATAGTAAGCTCAGATATATTAGTAATTTAAATCTTAATTTGTATGTCTTGTGCAATATCAACTGAGCCGAATTAGCGTGCAACGTATACAGGAAAACAAAATGTTTAATAATCCAATAATCGACGACAGATACGTAGATTGTGTCATCACCTCAGTGGTCATGGTGTGCTGTGAACCTTCATACTTATGCCTATGTGGTCGCTTAATTCCAAAACTAATAATTTAAATATTATTATTTGTGAACAGTGTTGGCCTAGTGGCTTTAGCGTGCGCCGCTCATCCCTGAGGTCGTAGGTTCGATCCCCGGATGTGCACCAATGGATTTTTTCTATGTGCGCATTTAACATTAGCTCGAACGATGAAGGAAAACATTGTGAGGAAACCGGCTTGCCTCAGACCCAAAAAGTCGACGGCGTGCATCAGGCACAGAAGGCTGATCACCTACTTGCCTATTCAATTTACAAATGATCATGAAACAGTTACAGAAATTTGAGGCCCAGACCTAAAAAGGTTGTAGCGCCTTTTATTAATTTAAATCAACCAATGTAACCAAAACGTGTAATCTCACACCAAAAGGAAGGGATTTCACCTCCTAGTTATCAATCATCTTTGGTCAGTATAGACTCTATTCAATTCTCTGAATGCCTTCGAGGTATATTCATACAATTATACAGAGGAACTAGGATGTACCCTCATACATAATATAACAATTCGTGTACGGTTACCAATCCTCATTTGATCTAAACCATTATAAATTGAAACATTATAATTCTATGCCTACTGGCGCTCTATTCAATACAGAATATTAGTCAATGCTACTGAAGGCTTCATTTAGATACAACTTTAGTTATATTGGTTAATACTGTATAATATTCAATTTCTATTGTTAGTGTCAAAATACTAAAAATATCTTCTGGGTTATCGATGCCATCAGTTGAGTTTGGTTGTAGAGTGTCATTTTACGCAATGAACATTAAAAAAGTGATATTGTGTATATTAGTAGATATCGCATTACGATATCTTTTAATACCTTTTTTGTGTAAATTACATCCACCTTGACCGATGTCGAGATTCCCAATACCCGGTGGTGCAATGGATGTGATCATAGCTCTAAAGAAAGTTTTAAAGACAGCTCGCATTCACGGTTATCTAGTACATAGTCTCCATGAGGCTACCGTAGCTTTGGATATGAGACAAGCAGTTTTACGTGGATTGACCGAGAAAAGAAATGAATACAAGAAATGAGTTCAGGCACTCTGCAATAACATTGGAAATATATTTCACATGTCAAGGTTGACAAGAAAAAGAAACTACCACCTTGTTTCTTGTTGTTGTCAACCTTATCAAAATATCAAAATCAATGCAAAAATGACAAGGATGGCAAGTCGAGAAAAATAAAGAGTACATGAGAGCTTCGAGATAATTTACAGATTTGGGTTGCGTCTATTATACTTATTCCAGTGTTAAAATTAATTTATAAAGACACAAGCCATGCTGTTAAAAAATCGCTACGGTAACAACTAATCATTAGGCTGACAGAATTAAAATTCTACGATTACTAATACGAAAATCGTCATTTTAAAAATAGTATCTACTCCAAAACTATTGGCTAGTAGGGCTTTTGATATACGCAACAATGTATACATACATACGCAACGTCGTGAAGCGCATCACATCTGCCCCATTTAATACCACTACTACATAGCGATCACGACCGCTCTGTCAAGATTGTACCGGATAAGAAGAAGTATACATACATAGTATACTATACAACTATATGCTGTGACTACAGTTGTCCTTTCCTTGCTTCACAATCCAGCTAGATAATTTCAAGATTAGGTGCTTCGTGTCAGGATTAGGATCAAAAACTAACTGTAAGAAAACATTTAAAACTTTAAATATAAATAAATATAGATAAAACAACTGCAGCTGTGATACTTTTGACATTTAACACCTTTCGTCTTCAGTCACCGTGACCACGCACACTGAAAAGTACGCGAAACGTCGGAAAAAAATTAAAATTTAAAATTATGTAAATAACTATAAGTTTTAAAAATAATATATAGCTTTAATCCGTTCAAAAAGTGTTTTCTTAATTTAAAACTTTATTAATTAGAAGAGAATAAAATACAATTAGACGTTTACGTAGCAAAAGTAAAATCAAACAAATATCTGGCACAATAGATAAATGGCCGGTACAAAAGTAGTTCCATCTAGGCAATACTTTAGTTAATATATAATCTAATGGAACTACACCTACAATAGCCAAGGGAAGTTGGCCGACTTAGCTGTAAAAGAATTAAAATAATCACTAAGCGTTTTGAACTTTATAGACAATGTACGTATAGATCTAAGAATTAGTATAATCCATGGTTAAAAAATTTCTATTACTATTTTAAGAGTAGTTCTTGTTATCAATGCTATATTGTTTTGTGAGGATATCGTAAATGGTTTGTAGATAAAGAACATCAGTAAAGGCCTTGCGTAAAATGGTAGGCCTAGTGGATTCTCTCATCTCGGAAGTTGTAGTTTCGATGCCCGGCTGTGCACTAATGGACTTTCTGTCTATGTGAGTATTAAACACTCGCTCGTACGGTGATATAGAAATCTGAGGCATGGACTTTAGAAGGTTGTAGCACCACTATTTTTTATATTGAAGATAGATAGACGACTAATCATCTAGAAAGTCAAAATCTGATCTAATGAAAAGATCAGATTTCATTTGTTGCTACACTTATGCAGGTAAATACTCGTATAAAATTTTTATCCCAACAATCTCTTTCTTACATAGAAATATTTCCTCACAATATAATTGAAAGCTGCAACATGTGAGTTACGATTGAACAGGACTAACAGTTCAATCGAAGGAAATAATTAGACGACATGCTTTTATTAAAAATTTCTGTTATTAAACATTTTATTATAGGATTTTCTTTTTCATTATATAGGCTTTAAGGATTTTCTTTATACTGTATAGTTCAGACGATAAAACTTCTTAATGATTTTATTTAAGCGTGCAAGTTGAATGCAGTGACTATTCCCTAATATTTGGACTGCACGTTGCAGACCACAGCTTATTTTTATATATTTCACTTATATTGGTAGAACCATAAATCTTAGTCATGTAAAATTACATGACATAAAAAGTGACCACCAGTACCACCATGAATCTAGTGAAGGCCTAACACGACATACTTTTTAATTTGACAGGAAGAAGAAAGAATGAATACTTTAGTCAAAATATTGCAATTAGTTTGTTTTTTTTATGTATAAGGAGGCTATAATATTTATCCGTGCAACATTAATTATTTAAACAATATTCCACATACTAAAACCACGAAAACTATTACTGTACAAAATACAAAACGCAACCAACTTCAAACCATTGAGAGCCCTTTGAGACTTACTGAAGGAAATTTAATTTAATAGTATTTTCTCTCAAACCGACCACGTTGTGTTCGCTTTTATCGGATTTTTCTCATAGAATACTTGTGTGATTAGGTGTAATATACTGTTTACTACCAAAACACACTTAAATATATTTGTTAGGTTTAAAAATGTTTTAAAAAGACCAAAATTTGCCAAAACCCTACCGTGAAAACATGACAAACAATATTCGCTACGATATAATATTTATTACTATTATTAGGAAAACGCAAGAAAATAATACAATTGTTGTTCGACAGTAAAACTGAATTTCTTTTTTTAACCTATAGGCCCGACCTAACTTTTCATAAACGAAAATAAATGGAATTTAAGATTTAAGTTGTTGTATGAAACATCGTGTTTTTTAGAGATATTTCAAAAAAACAGTAAGACATAAGCAGAATTATACCATAAGTCATGGGAGCAAGGTATAAAACTAATACAATCAGTGTTTTACCCAATTAAAAATTTCTAGATGAAAATTAACGCATTGAAAACAAGATCAAACGAGAGTTTGGCAAACAACAATCATAATCTTTGATAACGTAAGGCAACAGAAGGCTGGCAATTACCGTAAAAGGGAAGTCGGTGGAAAATGTCCAAGCTATTATGATTCCCAGGAATTGCTCCGTTTCATAGGTCAACTGCCGAATGGATTAAGGCTAAATTGAATTGTCTACGGCACTTGTATAAACACGTAATAGATTGGGAATTAAACTGAAAATAAATAGATGTAGGCTATTGTCTGCAAAATAGTTTAATTGTTGAATTATCATTTGAATAATAGAGGTTACGGTTTTGTTTTACTGATGGAATAGTAATTGTCTAATTTGCAAGTGAATCATTTCTTCATATATCAAGAAAATTTAGTTATGTATTGGTGCTGTAAGATGTACGTTATTGAGTAGTACTAGAGTAAAAACCATCATTAATGATTTTAAAATAAATCTTATAGTATAATTTTAGTAGAATGAATACGTTTTAAAATTTTCTAAAATTATTTTGTTCAAAAACAATCTGAACCAGTAAATTTTACGAATATTATAATAATGTCGAAACTCTCTTAAACGCTGAGCAAACATTCAGGTACAAAAAGGAAGATGATTTAACTGCTCAACTAACAATACAGTCGGAACTTTCGCCATAAATTCTAGTAAATATAATTTACATTGAAGTTGAACGTTTTCACTGACACAGGACAGAAAACCTCTTAAATAACGACTGGTCTGAAGTTATCGGTTAGCCAACTGCACTGAAGTTGCTCTCTGTTTCTTGTGGAACATAATAAATCTTAGCAAGTGTCATTGCTACTTAGCTTTGGCTAAATGAATATCGTGGTTTGTTCTCGAGCAAGACGGATTCGCTCCTTTGATAAAATCAAAGGTCATTCAAATCGTTTTTCTTTTGTTTTCCTTTTTGTTTATAAATAAATCAGTGACGTTGAAACCTTTTTTAAATATGAGCCTCAGAATTTGTATCTGTATTATGATCATTTGACAATCTAATAGGTCATGAACCTGTGCTTGGCACACGCCGTTGACTTTTTTTGGTCTAAGGTAAGCCTGTTTAATCATGATGTTTACCTTTACAAAATTCCATTGGTGCACTGCCGGGGTTCGACCTCTAAAAATATGTATTTTTTTTATTTTATGTGTAATATGTAGACATATATATGTCGCAGATTCGAAGCGATTAATATTTGCCAGATTGTTATCACTATCGTCACGTCGTCCAACATTTTGATTTAATTGTTAAAAAGAAGGTCAGTGCGCCAGCGCAGGCGCCGATCACGCACTACTGACAAATTGACAATTTACAACCTGTAAGATGTCTATGATGCCGAAAACAAAAAAAAATCTTGTTCGGTATCTCTGTCAATTATATATTATTTGATCTAGTTATACATTAACAACAACAAACTGGTAGGTGTACAAGTATAACAAATATAGGAGCTTTACAGGACCTCGGATCACTGATTTGTCACCGCACACGGCCTCGGACTCTTTGGTCTTTTTTGGACTATAGCAGTTTATAAACTAACAAATATTTGAATAAAGCAATTCATTTTAATATAGGAAGCTATGGATAAATATAATAGTGTATGTGTTACACATAAATACTCATTTAAATTTATAGTACCAATTAGAACTACGATAATACTATTATATTTACTTTGCATACCGTCTATTATGTTAGACACGTATCAAATGTGTTGTATGGAACGTGAGAGCAGCCTGCATAAGGAAGCAAGTGGCATACTTATTCAATTGTGCGCCACAAAGAATAGTTATTTTTCTCTTTAAAAACAGAAAAGCAAGAGGTTTACATGACAATATATTTTATAGAAACTTTTCTGTAGAAAGTGTTTTTTAATAAACACAGGATATTTTAATTGAAATTTTAGTATATATTTGCTTAAAAAAATCGCATATGCTATATTACTATATTAAACGTGTTTCTCTAACGTGTGTTACGTACTGTTCTAATTCCCAACAAAACGATAATTGATTTTTTAAGTGAATGGAAATTTATTAGGCCTGCTTAATGGACTGCATTTAATTTCATTATTTTATTCATAAAAGCACTGAGACATTGATACGTATAAAGAAAAATATACAAGTGTGACAAGCACTTTTAGACACACCATTTATGTAGGTTTGTTTATTCTGCATATAAGATAATTTTCCAGAATAATATTAAATAAGAGGTCATCAATAAACTTTTATGATATGTGTTAAATTTATTTAAATAAAAATAATAACAAAATATATCACTAAGCGCAAATTGAAGACGGCTTAACCAGTTTCAGGTTTTTTTTATAAAAAAATAGAAAAATAAGTAATAAAGTATGAACAATTTTATTTTATTTCGTACTCAGGTTTTGAATCGAACATTCTCAATAGGATAGTTTAGCATAATGTTACATACCAACATGTGTAGCTATAGAGCTACTCATAGGCTAAGTCAAAAAACATATTACGGCGAAACAAAGTTCGCTGAGGCTAGTGCTTAATAAATCCCAAATGAAACATCAAAAACACGCTGACTGAAAGGTATCTCGCAAATTGGCATGCTGACATCTAAAACGTCAATTAAACGAGCAAACGCCCGACATCTTAAAGACACGACAGTCTCATTTCATTAAAACTATTAAAGTTTTCATAAAAGTGTCCACATTGCTCATTAGTATTAAAATATTCTGTCGCTACAGGATTCACCTGGCGCTAATAATCCTCGCTTCCCGTCTAGAAGCTCCGTCTTTTATCAACTTTATTCCTTAAAATACGTAACGAATGTTATGTTGCTAACTTATTAAGTTTTTATAGATTTAACGTTTTTTTTTCTATAGAAAAAGAGGCAAACAGGCAGGAGGGTCATCTGATGTAATGTGATATCCGCCCATGGACACTCGCGAATGCGTTGCTGGCCTTTTAAAATTGGGACTATCTTTTCTGAAATATTTCAGTGGGCAGCTGGTTCCAAATAGTGGTGGTGCGCGGCAAAACTGCCTTAAAAACGCTTACAACGGACTTCGAGGTGATACGGGTGGAATTTCGTATTCTGCCTCGACAACGTACGTTTCGTAATTCTCTATTTAATTATTAAGGGAAAAAGACCTTACAACTAAAAATATTTACCTAAAGTAAATCGTAATACTCGTAAAGGTTAATTAAACCTAATATAAGATCAACAAAACTGTGCTACGTCAAAGAGCCCTGTAAAAGTCCAGATAGACCAGACAGGAATGGGTAAATTGTGAAAACTAAATGCGGAAACTGAGTCCACACTACATTCGTACATACTCATATTTAATTAGAATGTGATAACTTAATTCACTAGTTATGCGTTAAAAGTGTGTAAAGTGACAGTTTTTCCTATTTTTTACTTCCCAAAGTTCAAAGACACCGCTTTTTTTATTTTATTGTTGGAAAATAAAAGTGACGGGGAGTATGGGGTTCAGTCCATATGGTGCAATGGACACCTACCCATTAAAACCCAATAGCCCCATCTGTTCGCTATGGGATTCGCTATGGGAGGCTCGGTAACAGTTTCTATAGTAGACACCTAGGGCAAGTCTAACGCATTATTCAATTAGCAGTGAGGCTGTAAAGAAAGCAAATTTTGTCAAATCAAAATTGAGTACTTTTTTAGCAATTATAATGTTAATACCGTTGCGCATGGACGGTCTCAAGGACAGAAATCCTTGACAGCCTTTTAAGAATTGGTATGCTATCTTCTTGTAAGTCAACTGGCATTTGAGCTAGTTCTAAAAGGCTGATTGCATGTAGTTCATGACAAAAAGTATCTTAAAAAACACTTGGTTGTGGAACCTCATATTTAGCGTGATACGGGTCAGGATTCCATATTCTGTCGTCCGACACTGTGGAATACGGCTACAAGAAAATATATAAACGTGTTCCATTTTTTAAACTAAAGTACTCTTATAAATGTCAAATTGTATTTACACTGTGATGAAAAGAGAATGATGAGTATTTTATCTAAAACGATTCGATTAGAAACATATTGTTATATCTAACGACGCATTTAATTGATAACGTCTTTAACAAAACGATTTTCCAAAACAAGCACATTGCTTAGAATATAATGACTTTCTTTGTAAAAGAATCGATATCAAGCATATCTACTAAGGTATAGAAATGTTTGAGACATGATAATTGAGAGAACGTAAATAACCTATTCTTTTTAAGCATTGCCCATTCTCCTAAAAGGGTGTAGGGAAATCCATTCTTCTCCTTAATTATGTCCTAATCTTTGACAAAGTAAAGTCCGAACAACCCCCAAATTAATTGAAATGAAGACGATGAAAACTGTATTAATTAAAATACTTGATTTGGGAATTCTATTGCCTCGCTGCGTACCTTTTTAATTAAAACTACGCAATCCGAATAAAAACACCTCTTTTTAACTGTTCAATAACGCTTATCATTTGTTTTTAATCATCTTTTTTTCAAACAGTGTTTTATTTGCCTTGCCAGCTTATCGGTTTATTTGTATAATATATACAGATATATCTTTATTGCCTTTAAGCGGAATGATTAACTATTTTATAGTAATAAAAGTAGAATTGTACCAACAATACATAAGTCTGTTATTATAAATTAATAATGATGTATAAATCAAGACGAATCGTGTTTTGATGAATATTCTTAGAGAAATAGGACCCAAACAATGAAAATGTCCTAACCTCCCTCTTATTTATCCACAGTACATTAGAGTTTCAACAATTCGAAAAACAATTCCGAAGAAAATCTTTAAGGAATTCTGGAAGTTTTTCATAACATTAAGCGGAGTCATGGCTCGGTCGACACTCGTTGCCTCCATTAACGGAGATGAAATCGCTTGAAGGGGAATCAATCTTTAAAAAGTTGGACACGCTTACAAATATATGAAGTTTTGCATGCTTCAAACTTCTATCAATATTAAACATGGAGTCAATAGGCATAGGGGAAAGTTAGGGTAAAATTTACTTTTTCCATATAAGGTTTTAATAAAAGGCCCATGCCATGGGGCACTCACGACATTTTTAATAATATTTTTTTCTCAGGCCAGCTTTTTATATCTTGTATTTTTATTGGAATCTAAGCTATGGACTTAAGCACTTGACTTATCACATAGGTAAGGTAAGGTAGGTACTATCACTACCACTTTACACTGTTTACCTTAGTTCATTCAATATTAAAATTGTTACATACTAACCATTTTCCTAACCTTTTACTAACTGCTTTCTTTTTCTCTTTAGAACTACTGGTACGGTATAGTATGGTAATACAAATATCTTATATAAAAAGGCACTACAATTAATATTATTAATAAAGAACATATTTGTCTTTTATATATGTTTTTTTTAAATAAATAGTCTTATATTGTACCTGCTATGGAAAATTCCAGACTTTTTATAGACTCAAGTACTGAGTACAACAATGACCTTTAGATATTAGATGGCATTGTGGTATCATTTCTTTTGTTAAACGTCAATACCATTAAAAATGACGACAATTTAGCGAATACGTGTGCGTAATATTCGAAGCAACCCTAAACCACTAACAACGAATTTCATCGATCTACATAGGTCCCCTTCGATGTACAACACTAGAACATCAAGGTGCTGATCACGTAGCCATACTGGCAACACCGACCAATCGCACTGTTACAAGACGCGACCCACTTACGCTTAAACCATTTAAACTCGAAAATTGAATTTATTTGATTCGATGTGAAGTTGCCAATCAAAATTCCACCTTTGTGGTTAAAACCGAACAAGGCATTCGATATGTTCAGTAGAATGATCACCCTTACGTGTGGCTTAATTGAATAGTTGAAATGTATTGTAAGTGAACATATTTTGTTTCAAATCTTCTATATAGGCTTGTATGCCTCAGTGAAACATCTAAAACCAATGTCTTCATATGTCAATGTGTTTCAATAAGAATCAAGTTGTTATGTACTTTCTCGTAAGAGTCATTGTCTATGATTACATTTATATAAAAGACAGGGGTATTCCAATGTAACATATTATAATTTTATTATATTAATATGTTATATAAATCAATTAAAAAACGCTAGTCTTTATTGCAACTCGTCTTATTAAAACATTATATCATATTTATTGTGGGTAAAGCATATTCAAGTTATTTATTTATAATTTATTGCACAGTATAAAAACGATTTCAAATAACAAAACAAAAATAAAAACTACACAACGGACGGCCTTATTATGGTGTATTTTACATAAGTCATTTTTAATCATTAAAATCTATCGAATCACGATACTCTCTTAACAACCTTGATTAATTAATTAAATCAATTAATCACAAACCCCCTTGAAACTTTTTAATGAACATCGCGAAATCTGTAGTATCCATTTTGAGCTTAAGAGTAATTCAAATCGAAAGACGCAAAGCGCCAAAACAGATGTGAACAAAGATGAAAAAAGTTTCCGAATTGGGCTCGAAAGATGATTACAGTACACAGAATGGAGCTGCGGCATTTTTATGAAGTCCCCTTTGTACTGATTCCGAATGTTTCCTTTGCAACTTGGAAAAAGTTTATGGCTAAGCCGAGTCCTTAATACCGAAATAAATTTGACAAAATCGTCTAATTTTAATGTTCTTTTGTGTACATTTCGCCTTAATTCCGCCTTATTGTTGGAATTTTAATTATTCCGGATTTAACAAGGAATGCGTTTGAATAGGTCGTAATTATCGGAGATTTATAGAAAAGTTGAATTAATCTGAATTTTATTACGATTTTTGAAGATTATATTATCGTAATTATGAATTGTTTTCTAAACGAATAAAATTCTACAATATTCTATTGCACACAATAAACAATATACTAAGATCTATTTCTTGTCAGTATTAATCCCCAAAAGTAATCAAATTAAGTAAGAAAATACACAAGAAGACGCCAGTTTTCTAAATTTTCTATTGTTTCACATATTCTTTTGATATCCGACATATATTTTTGACACTGTATGACAAAAGTAAAAAGTGTATACTCTCACTTGACAATTGAAATATAATTTCGACAAATTATTTATATTGATGAGTTATAGTTATACGAATATATAATAAGTAAGTAAGTATTTTAGATACTAATCACTATGTATACTACTACTCACGATACTCACTGTGTAAACACATATCGTAAAGTATAAAGTAGGACTCGTAAAATACACTTAAAAACCCTTATTCGTAACACCTATGAAGTTAGACGTATAACTTCGTATGCATTGTGCAGTGAGACCACATGGAGCAGCCGATTGATGTCTAACACCAATTATTAAAACTAGTTTTTACATCAGTACCAAAATTACAGTCGAATTCTGAATATTTATTTAATTAATCAACATTGACCGCGTTACTAAAAATAGAAACGATGAAGTATATTTAATTGCGACTAAAAATAACCCTACTTCATTATTGTGTTCTAATTTTGAATTCTTAACAAGGCACTAAATTAATTTCGCTCTCACCTGAAGAACGCAAAATTGATTAACGGATGGAATCTGGCAGCAGCCCAGACTCAAGAGCAACCAAGCGTTATGAAGCCAAGCCTGTCTTATAAAACCCTGCCAAGTGATGTGCTTAAGTAACTAGCTTATATTTCTTTCATAGAACCCATAAATCGAATGTACTTTGTTGTATTTTCAGTTTTAAATTAGGAACATAAGAAGATTTAAATCTTTGGTGTTTATTTGCATTATTCATCATAATAAATATTGCATGGAAGGTAGTTTGCATTTTCGTGTTTATGTATTATCTAAAACAGTTTCGTTGTACATTTCGGCAATAGCATACATATATATTTTATAAGAACATATGCTATTTTAACGAAACTACAATTAAATGTTTTATGAACTTATAAGTTGTTATTTAAAAAATCTATAAATTTTCCGCTATCTTTGTTACGTTAGTACTATTATAATTATCTATCAGATGAATTTTGTTATCGTAATATTCAAGCACTCATTAAAACCAGTCATAATTCCCCGTTTTCTATCGAACTTCCTAATGAAGTATGTAAGTAGCTGGCTTACTGAAAGACACAAATTAATCTTATTTACCGACGGCATTACCTGCTTTGAATATTCATAAATCTATTCTCCCCAGCTAAGTAATTGAAATATACGGATAAAATCTTTAGAGAAAATTTCGTACTAAGTATTTAGATGAAATAAATATGATCTTTCAAGTTACCTAAGGTACTTAAAAGAATTACGATACCTTCAAAGGTATACTAATTCTTTTAAGTAACGCTATAAACTTCAATAAATATTTTAATCAAGGTATAGTTTTTAATCGTTGCTTATAGCAGAATTTTTTTTTATTCAAATGATATGATATCATTAAAATAACCGAAACCGTGTAATAAAAATTAAATGATGAAATTTACGCTTACAAATTTTGATTGCCTTTTTATGATGAAAACAAAATATACGGCTACTGGATTTATATATATAAATACAATGACTAATAACCTAGAGTTTACATTGCAGATAAATCAGTAGGTTTAGTCTAAGCTAATGGTACCAAGATTTAGCTAATCTCATAGCAGGGCATAGAACGGTGGAGGCTATTCGTCCAGTACTTAGTGACTGGGCAAACAGAAAAAGTGGTACCCTTACCTTTCGTCTTGTGTAAGTGTTGACAGGACATGGACGTTATGGGCGATACTTGCATGGCATCGTGTGACGGGAACCAACACCGAGCTGCTTGGAGTGTGGCGCTAATGATGAAACTGCACAGCATACATTGGAGGATTGTCCGCAATAGTCTCAGCTACGTCATAATCTTTGTTTTGTGCTACTACCTAGCTGCTACCAGCTTTACTTGGCCTTGTGTTGTCCAAAAAATGGTCGGCAGTGACGAGGTATGGAATGCAGTGGTATGTTATGCTACAGAAGGAGACAGCAGAATGAGAGAGGGAGCACTTTAGGGCGAATCCTACGGGTAGAAGACGAGAAATAAATAGGAGAAGATATGCCCATCTCCTACCTCCTATGCGACATCGAGCCCGGAGCCTCTGTAACGCGGCTTTGTAGGATCTACTCGAGATGGTTATAGTGGGTATTGTTCACCCAGTGTCCGAATAGCAGATATTTTGGCGTGGGTCGAGTCTCACATATCCGTGCAACCTTTGAAGGTAACAAAAAAAGGTTTAGTCTAAGCTATGATAGGTGTCTACGTATCATGGCTGAAATCTCGATAGCAAAGAATTTATATTATCTGCTCTGCTCGTAGAAGTGTAAAATGGCCCATTCACTAAGTTTTGTTTCTTTTTATTACAACACTACGAGGGAGGATATAGAAAGTTACCTAATATTTGTATGCCTATTAAAATATATAAGGTATAACTATACACTTGAGAATATACATTTCGCGCACTTTGCCTGTTATTACGGTGACCAATAAATCAGTCACACTCACTGAGGCTGCGAATTTATCTTAGCGGACACAAAACATTAAGACCTATATTCAACTTCAACCATATAAAACAATTTAAAATCAGTTTCGTTTCTTAAGTTAGGTTACATTAAACAAAAAGGAAACAAGTATTTAAATTTTAAAAATGGAACAATTGCTCTTAATTAAAAGCCCTAATAGAATAAAGTAAATGTCGTCGAAATTTTTATTCATTTCAAAAGACCGCGGCAATTACGGAATTAATTTGAAGTGAGTCTGATAAAAGATGGCTAAACGAGGAACTGGAAAATGTCGACAATTAATATTATGTTATATGATTTGAGATTACATCATCA
Organism: Pieris brassicae; assembly: GCF_905147105.1. Lineage (NCBI taxonomy): Eukaryota > Metazoa > Arthropoda > Insecta > Lepidoptera > Pieridae > Pieris > Pieris brassicae. The sequence continues at coordinate 7,799,688 of NC_059669.1, forward strand.
CTGAGTTAATCTCTGAATGAGGTGTTTCTTGTGTGAGGTGTCTGAACTCATTTACATAAAATAAATTTTAAATTTGATTTAGCGTACAACTTTAAATAGACTTCTTTGAACGACATAAATGCGAATTTGTAACGTCTCGTTGTAAACACCTGTACAACTAAAGCAATTTATCTTTTAGTTTTTATGTGTAATGTACATATAGTTTCCCGACGTTCTCAGTTGTGTATCTAAATGTACATTAATAAGTTCCATACAGACAAATCATAACCTAATCAAACTAAATCTTTGTAATGTGCTTAAATATTAAATCGATTTAAGTTTCCAACTCAACATTTCGGGAAAAAATAATGAAAAGATTTTACGTTCATCTCAGATATTTTTAGAATTAAATGGAGCGTTCAATATGTTAATCATTCACAATATAGCCGTAAAACAAAATAAATCACAATTTTCCAGCGATACAATGCATTCTGTACAGGGACCACTGGTGCGTTGTCCGCTTTATCTCCACCATACACTTTCTGATAAGGAGCTTACCAGCAAAGTTAATAAGAGTTGACAGTATCACTTCGAGCAAAAACAGTCCTTGCACCGTTGAAATACGCGCTTGTTTAGACTAAATTATCCGGTCACCTGGGTAACATAGCTCGGGTCAGTTTATGCATAACGTTACTCCAGCTTTTTGGGTATCAAGTGCACAATAGGGATGTAATAATGCGACGTGCCGGAGCACAGTTTTACCGCAATAACAAAAGTAAACTTTGAATGCTAAATGTGTAGAGTTTATAAATAACAACACCGCTTGTGAGCAGTACAGTATATAAAATGATATTTGTGTATATATGTAGTGACGGTAAATTATCAAGCTTCTATTTTCTGCATCAATAAACCGACAGTTTTAAATAAGACCTTAAAGTAACTAGATAAACGTGTATTTTTGAATGCGATAAAAACTTCATAAAAGTTATTTATCGAAAACAAATGTGATTTTTTAAATAGTTTACATAACTCGCTGAACTCGAAGCGTCGACTTATGTATAAAACTCCAGTTTATTTTCGATAAATATTTTTTTATAGAACAGGACAAACATGACAGGCTTGTAAGTGTGTTGTCGGCCTTTTAAAATTGGCACGCTTTCTTATTGAAGGCCCTTAAGTCGAATTGATACGTAAATACTTCAATGGGTAGCCGGTTCCAATATAAAAAATATACATTCATTATTGGTTTTAAATAAACGGAATCCTAATCCATCTATCGAAGATATGAAAATGACAAGCACAAAGTATTGCAAAATAGGAACAGCGTATGGTTGAACACTTTACGATGAGACAGAAGCTTTCGCGGTTTTAATATCAACTGTAAATTACAGCAGCGAGCGAACACTACACAAATTGGCTTTGTTCAATCCGTATACAGGGTGTGGTTTTATTTAAAGTCTGGTTGGTTAAAAGGCAATTTTATTTAACGCTCAAAAATATAGAATACTGTGTATCTTAGTAAAATGTGTTTTTGAGGAAAACATATGGCTCTCGACAATTAAAACGAAAAATATTTATTAAAGAAAATACACTTATGAGAGAAGCACATATATTTACCACAATTACAAATTTACAAAGCTAACCTGTAGCTGTGTTTTGTTTTAAAGAACGGAGTTCTAACCTTGACGTATTCGTATTATGACGTATTAAGAAAAACGAAAATCCTATAAACACTAAAACGTGGTTTTAGTCCTTCCTCCAGTAAGCAAAGCTCTCAAGATAATACTAGCTATATAAACGTGTTAATATTTGCAGGAATCCTCGAAAATGCATTTCTTTTTCAAGCATAGACAATGTGTGGGTAATGTGTGTAAAAAAGCAAATAATTACTGTTGACGTAATTACGTTGACCAAATAAGAAAATCAAAGACCCCCTCCACCCTATAGTGCTTACGTAATACTTGAACATTCCAAAGCAATGGCAAAGCAAATGAAAAACAGATTAATGTAGAAAATTGCTAATGCTGTTATTGATTTTCGAAGTCGTCGTCGCAGTTGATGGAACCACTGAGAAAAGCAGTAGGCCCATTCTTCTTTAGGGGTCTTTTCTATGTCAGTTTGGTACGCTTTCACCGAATCTTCAGGACTCGTAAAGCGAATACCTCAAATTTTAGCTTTTAGGTATAAATGAAAGTCACAGGGCACCAGTTCAGGACTGTATGGCGGATGACTCATTATCTCAACTCATATGACAACTGCCATAGTCAAATATTTACCAGTCCATACGAAGGTGTTTTTGGTCGTCGGTTAAAGTATGGGGAATACATCTGGTACAAAGCTTCCTGACGCCTAGGCTTGCCCGTATCTGCTGATAGGTCACTCTCTTATCTTCCTCTATCATGCGTCGCACAGCACTGATGTTATCTTCAGTAGACGCTGTTAAAGTTACGTCCTTCACGCGGATCATCCTTGAGATTGCTACGTCCACGCTTAAACTCGTTAAACCAATTGTAAATTGTAGCGCGAGATGGGGTTTTATTAAGAAATGGTAATCGCAGCCTATCATAGCTTTATTGGTGAGTAAGCCCACAACGAAAGTCATAATAAATCACTAGTCAGTCTGTTAGAAGAGAGGGATCTTCTCATATATCTGATTGTATTCAATTTCTGCCACAGTATAAACACTTATCTTAAACAATACCACATATCATAATTATTAAACTCGTTTCTAGATAAATAGGACTAAAATGTTCAAACAGGTTTTTCAAGTGCAATAACGAAAAGTAAAATCAGGCTGTATAGGCGCTTATTATGCAAAGAGCCGTATATCATCTTAATACCATTAGCAAACGGAGATACACGTTATGGCGATTGCGAATACGCTTTGGTGGATCATATTTGTTATTGGTTGGATTAATTGAAATTTGCTGTAGATAGTGATTATTCTGTTATTGTAAAGTATCTTTAATTTTGTTATTAATGGATGCAGATATATATAAATACTAAATTCCATTCCAAGGGTTGTCCTAACCACCTCAAAGTTATCGGGGATATGTGTACGTGTTGCGTTGATCAATTCTATAGTAATGCCATATACCTTCCGTATTCTACAGTAATGCGATACACCCTACGTCCTGGAATGGGAGGCTGTGGCTAAACAACGTACAAAAATCCTCGCAACAGTGAGGCCGCTCCGTGAAGCCTGTGAAGTGCCCAGGAGACTTCTGTGCTTCTGGAAGGAGCTAGGCTGGCTAAATTTGCCAGGACTTAACGCACAACGGACCAATTACGAGTCAAAGTGCGGTTCCCACCCGGACCAGTACATTTGCAGGGTACACCTGAGTAATAGTAATATTGCCTAAATGACTTAATAATACTTAAGTAATAGGCGTATACCCACAATTCATCACGTGGGAATTGAAAATAAATATCACAATAATTACTTTAAAATACCACCAAAATTAATAAAATTAGGCGTTATCCCCGACCTTTCGATTCGAATTTAAACAACCTTCATATTGCGAGCGCCATAAATCCCGTCCAACCTTTGCATTTCTGAACGGTAATTAAAACAGGTGAGCGCCATAAAATTAAATCATAAAGTTCTGACACTAATGTACGAATACAACCTTTTATTCAATATAACTTTGCTGGGCGTAGGCCGACTAATTCGATGTTATTTCCTCATTAATGTGTCTCTAAAAGTTGGGTCAGATTAAAAACTCTCCTGGGAAGGCACGCCCGTGCAATTACCTCGGACCGAGTCCGGTGTCGAAGCTTACTGAGAAACACATCGTTTTTTTATGGTTTGTTCTTTGATCTTTATTGCCTGTCAACCGCTTAAGTGCTTGAAACTATCAACAGTCAAGACTGTACAAAAATTCTGTTTGAAATAAGAACACATTTATTAATAAATTTCTATAGGTAGAAACAGTATCATCAGTAGTATTGTTGATTGTACTCAATGGCAAATTATGAGGCAGTTGGTACGTACGTTCCTTGGTTCAAAGAGACAATCAATGATTCTCTTTAGCTCTTAATAGTTATTATTGAGAGAAAAATGTGATTGTTAGTCCTCATAATGTAGTGCCTACGTTAAAATTAAAGTTTTCAACGTATGTCATATATAAATCACAATTCAAAGAAGAATTTGTCAGAAACAAAACAAATTAAATTCATATACACAAGCGGAGTGAGGGCCTTTATTAATGGCTTACCATTTTCGTAATCATACACTTTCATACATTACTGAAGATCGCAATACAGTACACATAACGGTTAATATTTGAATCAGTACCAACATTTTACGTCATTTGCGTAACCCGAAATTCGCTCTCATTACGCATATATAAACTCCATACAATTTGACCAACATTGACAAATAGAAATCTTGAATACCAACCAGCCGGAAACAAATACTTTTTACCGCTATTGTCTCAGATCGTATATTCAGAACGTTGTATTGTTTCCAAATACATTGTTATGCCTCTCCCATTTATCCAGCCAGAAAATTGATGACGAGTCCTTTACGTTCGGATACATTTTACAATCTCCAAACATTCCCAAGTGATACATTTCCCTTTCGTATTACAGAGTACAATAAAATTCGGGTCCTTCGTCAAAATAATTCTTTATATGACAATTTTCTTGCAATAACGCTAATATCGTTTTATCGGTTTCGTTTTTGGTGGATGTTTATGTTCATTTATTTTATCATCGACGAACTCATAAATAAACCAGCCACAATTGTTTCTGTTGTTCTCGATCCTTGGTGAAACAATATAATGGATTTAGGTTTGTCAAAGACAGTGCCGGTAATGATTCCTTCGCTGTACGAGCAAGTTATACTACTCGGGTTATGAAATGGACTTTTTTTTTATAAAACAGACCAAACGGGCAGGAGGCTTGCTTGATGTTAAGTGGACTCTTTTGCCTCAGGGCTGTGTGTGCTCACCTTTTAAGAATGGGTACGCTCTTTTCTTGAAGGAGCCAAAGTTGAATTCTTTTGGAAATACTTCAGGGGGCAGCTGGTTCCACATAGTGGTGGTGCGCAGAAAAAACTTAAAAACACTCGACGTGATACGGGTAGAATTTAACCATGAAGCCAAAACGCTCTAATATGCTTTAAATAAGTGCAGAACAGTGTAAGCCTAGTGGCTTTAAGGTGCGACTCTCATCCCTGAGATCGTAGGTTCGATCCCCAGCCGTGCACCAATAGACTTTCTTTCTATGATATATATATGCTCGAACGGTGAAAGAAAACCGGCTTGCTTTAGACCCAAAAATTTGACATCGTTCGTCAGGCACAGAAATCTGATTACCTACTTGCCTATTAGATTAACAAATGATCATGAAACAGATACAGAAATCTGAGGCCCAGACCTAAAAAGGTTGTAGCGCCATTGATTTATTGTATTTTATGCTTTAAATAAAGCTTGTTTAGTTTTGTATAAGATTATCCACGGTATAATTTAGCCTTAACCCGTCATTTAGCAAGCCCATGAAGTGTATGAATTTTCTATTATCCCGATCATTGCCTGTGATTAAAACGATTACATTACAAAATAAGTAATTAAGGTGATTAAGCACTGTGCTTATTATTTGGACTATAATTTGAGAGGATTAAGAAAAGTAAAGATTCACTTTGATAACAATTGAATTCACCATATTTTATAGTTTTGTTTCAAGAAATATTTATTACAATATACAAAAAAGCATATGAAATAAATGAAATTATTTTATCTACTCTGTTAGTAAAATATCACAAATATTTTATTAGTATTATTTTTGTACTATACTAATACCTATTATCTATATGGTTCTCATCACTTATATCTCATTGAATATAAGTAATACCTCTTTAATGAACGAGAATTAATTACATAATTTACATAACTAGATGTTTCTGAACCATCATTATACATCTTAAATAGACGAGACTTGTAGTACATTAATAAGACCTTACTACACGATCTAAAAGTTAATAAAGCTTAACTATCTAGTTTAGAAATTTGTAACAAGTCATCGGGCTATTTAAGTCACATCTTAACGCGCCATTAGGAGCAGATTGCGTGAGGGGAATACTGGTTATTTGCTTAATGTTGCCGAGAAAAACCAATTTGTATCCCAACCTCCGCTCGAACAAATCCCCATGATCCGATAGTTTTTAAATTGTTTTATACAAAAGATTAATGAGATGATTAGCTAAGGTTTGTGAATATATATAGTTGTAGGTACTCATAATATGGACAATAAAAACTCTTGTAAGACTCGAACCATTATTTTCTGTAGTATTGTAATATAATAAATTGTGAATCATGTTTTATTAATAAATACATGTAAGGTGTCTTAGCGCCGATTTTAAACTCTAAATATTTATAACAAAAATTGTGTTTGTAATATTGTAATTGCAGTAATTTATAATGTATTAGTGTGGATTTTGGGTCCGGAATATTACACCGACAAGATGTCTTCCATCGCGGTGAGTGCACTCTTCAAAGAGGACTAGCGAATTTTTAGAGTAACACTGCAGGACGTCAACTAGTATGGTTTTCACTTCTGTCGTTATTTTAGTTTTCAACTGCTCAAAATTCGTAAGGTGTCATAAAGTCTTGCTTTGATATAATCCCATTATAAAAAGTCAGCTGAGATTCAGTCGGTAGATCTGGGTGCCCACAAAGCGACTTATGGTTTTTCCCGGAAACAACGCTTTTAGTGTGGCCATGGAGACCCTAGCTGTGTAGGTTGTGGCCCCATCTTGCTGAAACCATACACCTGACTTGTCAATATCCTCTTCTTGCAGCTGTGGTATAAAAATAAAAAAAATCTGGCCGAATGATTTTCTTCGCCGATATTGCACATCATACAGTAACTTTAGTATGCTATGTATTGCTTTCTGATGTTTTTCTTTTGGATTGCTTGATGACCAGTAACGGCAATTTTCTCTAACATCTTCTAACAGTAAATTTTTCGATTGTTGTAGTCTTCTGGTTTCATTTTTTTACATTATTTGGATGTTACAAAGATGTAATCTTAACTCTTAGGCCAAAAACCGTGGAAGACTTGAACGGTGGAGGCTCAAAGAGGCAGCATGTTTTTTAACTGATGAAACAGGAATAACTGAAACAGGGAGAAAACGGGCAGGAGGCACATCTGATCATAAGTGATACCGCCGCCCATGGACACTCTCAATGCCAGAGGGCTCGCGCGTTGCCGGTCTTTTAAAAATGGTACGCTCTTTTCTTGAAGGACTTTAAGTTGAATTGGTTCGGAAATACTTCAGTGGGCTGCTGGTTCCCTATAGTTATATATATTGGATAGACCTAGACCTAGTTATATATATTGAATCGAATCTCTAATAATACTTGTTTAAAATAACAAATCAGACTTATTTTGTTGATTTATTGCTGTATTGTAAAATTTACCATGTATTTGAGCTTTCGCTCCACCCAGCTATCTTCCGAATGAGATCTATATTAACACCTAATTTATATACCTTAGACGTGGCGGGTAACATTGAGGACTTAGGATTTAGGACATCGTATTCCAAGTGGAGTTGTATTTGGTGGCGGCGGTAGACGGCCGCGACTTCTGCGTCTCGCGACTACGCTGCGAGCGGCTCGAGCACGAGGACGAGGACGACGTGACAGTGACGGCGATCTGTTTCATGATGGCAGCACTAACGGGACTTCCAATCTTGAATCACCTCGATGTTGTTGTTGTTACGTACGTTGTGCTTGCGCATGCGCATCAAATCACACTCTATAATTTTTTACCATTAATCGTCGCAATCGTTACTCTCGAGTTTACTAGTTAGCTTGAAATATATTAAGATTAAAATACGCTGTACTGCTCAAGGAAAAAAATGTGCCAAGTGGCAGAGCACTAAAATGTGAATGACGATCATCGGTAGGGCATGCAAAGAGCAGGAATATTGCAACATTACCTTAATTTTTGAAAAATGAGTTTTCATTTTAAAATATCAATCAATAAAAATCAACAATTATCTACCCACAACCACAGTGCGAAATGGCGACACGGTATGTGTTACGACATATATTTGTAGTCTATGCTAATCTTGAGGACAAAGTTCGAGTATAATACACTTTGGCAAATATTTTAAGACGTCCCTTAATCATGTCATGTTCTAGCAAATTCATTGTATGATATAATATGTTAAATTAAATTGTATGTCGTTGTCATTGTGTGCACACTAAAAATGAAGCTTCAATAGACAAAACCTGAATTTTAAGAACTATTTAGCTTATAGGTGCTCTAAATTGAAACTAATATGAATTAAAATGACGTTCTAAAATAAACTACGAAACCTGAAACAGTTTTAACTCACCGCGCAGTTTTCATTAATACTGTGAAAACTAATTTATTTTAGTATTCACGTAAGCACTAATTTTGCCTTGTATCGCTAAGGTAGTGTTTCCTGTCTGTACCTGGCTTATCTCGAATCTTGACCGTTTATAACTACATGCAAGGCTCTATATTAACACCTTTTGTTGAGCTTAACACGAGAGTAATTTTAATATGCTCTTTTTGTATTTTGTTTTCTAAAGCTTGCTAACTCTCGGCAAACAGATATCTTTGTACATAAAGAATAATAAAATTCCTACAATATTTAACTTGACAAGCACAAAAAACATTGATTCATAAATTATAAAAACTAAAGGACAATTGTTTTCAAAGCAACTATGGAACCAGTCCTAGCTCGTTTATCAGAATTCTCAATCTGGATATCGGTGACATTTGGCCAAAACGTGTTCTTCTGCAAGATGAAGATTCTGGGATGATGGGGTATCTAAAGTGTACACGAAAGTTGAATGAATACATTCTCACAAGTCTTCTTCGAAGTATTCAAGTATACTAAGTGTCCAATATGGTAATTGTACTTTTTTCACAGTTTTTGACAGTACTTTACCTAAATAAGCAGTAAGGAAGACACGACTATCAGTAACGTGTGTTTTGTAGCCAAGCTGCGTGTTTGTTTTATACAATCTGTTTTCTAGGTAATCCTAATTTTCTAAATAATTAAATAAAAATATAATTTATTTTTAAATTTGTACAAGTGACGTTGCCGTATTGTGTTACGCATTTGTGCAAAAAGAAAGATGCGAAGCGCATCTTTCGATCGCTGTGACCGTTATTGTTTATGTTATTTGTCCACGCGCAGGTGCCGATCGCTTATGCGTGAGTTTTAATAGTAAGTTTTAACATTAAAGAAGTTGTGATTTGCAAAACCCAATATGAATTAATAAGTGATGTGATAATAGTGATAGTAGCTTAAAAACCTAGGGTTACACCAAAAAACTATAGGTACAAAAAAATGTTAATTAATATTTGCTAATAAGAAATAGAATTTTCTTCCACATTGCTATAAGTTAACCCTTAAAGTGAAGTGCCGCAAAAAGGAGTAAAAAAATTGGAAACAGCAGTAAGTTTCTTACTAAAGTTTAATATTTTATTTCTTCCAAAAGAGCATTTTATTCTAAAGGCGGGTCAGATTGTATTTAAAAAAAATTACATCATAAAATAATACATCCGTATTCCGTCCGTACATAAAATCTCATTATAGAAATAAAAACGAAGTCCATCGAGTTATTGGTTATGATAGGCTATCGTACTATACTTAGTTCGTAGGTCTCATTCGGCTCGTGCCGTTAGAACAGGCCGCCCCCGCGCACCCTTTTACATATATTGCTTTTATTTTTTTTTCATAGCTTTCTTGCTACATATATGTTTTCTGGTTCAAATAATCACAAAAATTATGGGTTGGGCTATAATAACTTTGATATCAATTACAATTATAACACAATTTGATAGCGAGCATGACACACATTGAGATTCATTTAACTATATACACGAAACTTCGGAACATCTAAAAAGTAAACAGTCGTATCATATTAATCTAAATTTGTTATGATTTGAGCACAAATGAACTTTGCGATAATATTTACGATCCGAACTAATACGCCTATGTGTGGCGTTGCCGTCTTGACCGTCGTCTAGTATGAATTTAAAATGGTGTTAAATTTATTGACTCAGTTTAACTCAATTTGTTTGTAGGCTTTCTTAATTATTTACATTTTCCTTGTTGTTACGTTAATATGTATATTGGTGCTGATATCCATTAAATAGATAGTTTCAATAATGTAATCCTTTGCTACGTTAACATTACCGAAACTTTATACTGTATATTATTGTTAGGGTAGTTAGAAAAAATATTAGGGTAGTTAGAAAATTATTGTGACGTCATCTGACGAATAGTATAAAAGCAATGTAAAATCACAAGGTAGGGTATTCCCCTTCCCGACAAAAAAGGCTCTTAGGAGGCCTCGACATACACTAACGGATCCGGATGATCCAATTACCGTAGCTAACAATAAATTAAAAGCCGCCACGCGCGGCCAATAATAATAAAAATAGCCAAACACCGATTAGGGTAAAAAACCGCCTTCACCGGGGAAGGCGAGGACCTTTACTTCGCACTTCACTCACTCCAGTAAGCTTCTGTCCTGCCCTTCAGGCGATTGACCACCCCGCGACGGCACAATCCAAGGTTCGAGTCTCACAGGAGACGCCCTTGCGCTAGACGCGGTATAAAACGCCATTCTGGCCGAGCTACGCTCGCCAAAACAGCCCGAGCTGTAAAGGCCCTTAAGGCCAACAGCGAGATTCAATTCTTTAAAAAAAGGTATTGTATTCGTTTTCTTGCGTCCGGAAAGGTTCTAGTAGTATCAGCATTAAATTAACGGCTGTTTGTAATTTGTTATAAGTGATTAGAAAAGTTTTCTAAGTTTATTATGATATAAGTATTGTAGTTAAGTGTTTAAATTGAGATTAAAATCGCAAAATAATAATTAAACAGTGTAAATTGTTTTTTTTTTTAATAAATTCCGACTTCTGATCCAAAAAATATAATATCAATATTTTTTACATAACTTTCTTACTGAGTATAGGAAAACTTACAAGAAAACATCGCGAGGCAAGGCTTTAATCGAAAGTTAACGACTAGTTAAGTATGACTAGTAGTGTACCTAAGTACAGAAGGTTAATCAGCGATCACCGATAAGGTAAACTCTTATGAGGAAAATTTTTTCAACATGAATACGGAAAATTGAGGCCTTCATAAAGGGTTATGGCAGTGAGCATTACACAGTGTCTGGTGGCCTTGAGAAAGCTTATAGATAGCTATCTAAAAGAAAGAAAAGTAAACGAAATAGACAAACTTAGAGAAGAACATAGAGATACATCGAAAGGTTGCGTTCAGGCATTCATAGGTAGCCCCATACTCTAAAACCTACTTTTGTATCCATTGCCGCAAGAAATGAAAATAAAGGGGTCTTCTGACAAGCTTTTGCAGACGACGTGATCGTATTTGTGTGAGAATCAGAACTTCAAATAACGACATGCAAATCAAAGAATTATGACTGCAAACTCTTGCCTGATTCAAAAATTCAAAATCTATATGTTCAGTAACAAGTCATGAACTAAGTCTAGAGTCTTGGAGACCTGTACATCAGGTCTACCAAGGGGTTAATGAAATTGTAACTTAACATTTGTTACCAAAATGCTATATAAAGAAAAATAGAAATCAAGATTTATTACTAAAATAAAGATTCAGGTTTACATGGTTGAGATATTTGTACACACCTGAAGTGAATGGCTGATAATGTTAGGAAAGGAATGGATGGCATGGGAGGTGGGGAGTGCTAGTGTAAAAGAGTGTTAGTGCACAATGCAAATTAAAAATAATTAAATTATTCTTGTACTAGTAATTCAGTTTCTTCATAGTTTAATGCACAAAGGCACCCATCTTAAAAGCCACCAACTTCTTTTTTTTTAGACAGGAACTCTTGCTATCCACGCCTTGATAGCTTTGATTACTGCTGGTGTTCTTGCGGAGCGTGGCCGGCCAGTTCTTTTCTTGTCCTCAACACTTGAGACTTCCTTGTACCTATCAATAGTACGATACACAAACCTAACCGTTGTATTCAAATTTGTGAGCAACTTGAAATTGGTATTCGGCGAGTGCCCACAGCGGTGCAACGCAATAACAGCTAATCGGTTTTCTTTCAATGTCCACTCCATCGTGAAAAATTACGGAAAGTGATTGTTTTAGTTTATAATAAAACAATAGTCAAACATTCAAAAAAAGAATGCAATATTTTTTTTATAAAATCATGTTTTTTTTTTCAATTTCAATTTAAAAATAAGGTGCCAGGGACAGAACTTTGGGACCAACTACATACATATACGAAAGTTATTTAATACCTCCGACGACAACATAAGCGGGGAATAAGTTAGAAAATATCTATAATAAGGGTTATTACAGTTATTACCTTTTTAGTATATCGACACACATTTTGCGACAATCCTGCATTTTTATCCACCTAATTTAGTTTCTTAACAATATTGAGAATGAGTAGTAGACCTTCGTAGTGTATAGTACTTAGTCTTCTGAATGCGGACTGAAGAGCGTCATTATATGATTAATCGGATGCCGGCTGCCTTCCAGGTTTAAATTATAAAACGAAGAAGTAAATAGACCTGTGTAAATGTTTGAAGTAATTATATACGTAAGATTTTCTTTATATGTATAAAAAACGTGTTACATTTTAAATATTAGTTTTATCCTTCACTGTATAAGCATGCTAGCGTTTATGAACGCATGGATCTGAGCCACTAAGCTACAGTCCGCGCCACCAAAGATGTCCCGGAGACGCGGTGCTGTCAACATATAACAAAATGGTCCCGAGATAATTCACTTCAATTACCTACCCAGAATTTATTTTCGTTCAATAAAAGGTTTCAAGAAATAATTACAATTTATGTTTTCGAGCAGAGCAAAGGATATTTATAACATTTTTCTCTCATTTTCGATTTTACAACCAATTAAACCATGGGAAGGTCGGGAAGGCCGATAATACAAACCCGTAGTCTTATAGATCCATAGGCTTACTACCTCTTCCAGGAAAAGTATACAAAATGATGCTAGTCGCTCGGTTAAAATGGCATCTTGTCCCGAAAACCTCGAAAAACCAATACGGATTCATGCGGAGCACTGAAGACGTCCTTAGCCTTGGACGAGGTAGCCAGGATCCGTCGGAGCCTGGAAGAGTGCCGCAAAAGAGGAACTCATATAAGCCTCTTCTGAGTAAAGGTGCATGTTGGTACGCCGGGGAACGAGAGGGCGGACACGTCACCAAAAGAAGCGGCGGAAAAACTAAAGTCAAAACTTGAATACGTCGCATACCCCGTCACATATTAAACGTCAGATAAACTTTATTTAATTGAGATATAAACTTTATTAAATTGAGATATAAACTTTATTAAATTGAGATATAAACTTTATTAAATTGAAATATAAATTTTATTAAATTGAAATATACATTTTATTAAATTGAAATATAAACTTTATTAACTTGAGGTCTTAAGCAGTGGCTAGTAAGTAATAATAAATAGAAAACGCAAAGTAATGGAAACGGTTTCGGAAATTTGAAACATACAAGAAATTAAAGCTTGCATTTAATCATGTATTTGTATTATGTAATGTTATAATAAATCAATAATAGTATCATATAGTTGTCATTTCGAGCATTGAGCATAGAGCATTTTAATTTTTCCTTTTGTTATAGCCGCGCTTGGGGTTTATGTTTGGTTTAATTTGTTTGTTGATTCGAAAAATCATGCGTTTTCTTAAATAAAGTACCCCTTATAAATTCCGCTAAACAAATGTAGCCCCTAGACATCTGTTCCCACTTTTGTGAGGGCTGGGGGGGTTGGGGAAAATCCCCAATCTCAACGAACAAGGGGGGCATCAACGAACAACATGGCTGACTTGTTAAATTTAGTTCATTTTTTCTCGGTGACGCGAACTTCAACATTGATGCTGTGAAGTATCGCCACAGAAACGAAATCCGGAATTATAGCGAAAAATACTTTTTTCAAAAAAAAAATTATTTCGGAATATTCAAAAAGAAATAGTGCTTTCTTAGTGTAAGATAAATAAACAATATTACAGCTTCCTTGAGTAAATTAAATAAACTAATTAAGCGTGTACTTCGATACAACGCAGTTCTCTCTTGTACAGTACAATTTATTTTTAATAGAAGCTAGTCCATTACTTTTCCCTCCAACGTTCGACTAATCCCAGAGTTTATTCCATGACATAATAATTTAAAGGTTTTCTTAAACATGTTACTAGAATTACGTGTATAATGACACGACATACTAAACTAATAACTAATATATTGATATTATAATATATATCGACTTCCCTTATGAGAGAATAAAATTGTATACAGATCATGAATATATACTTTAACGCTTTTATGAACAAATTTTCATGTAAAACATTTTGCTTCAGTCCATACAAGCCTCATATTGTATTCCAGTAATGGCAATTAAATTTTCTCTTAAATATTACTATAAGTACTACTTTTTAAACTGTTATAAGACATCGAAGGGCCTCATATTGGGTTGTAATAACCGATAGTCGTAACAGACGTTGTTATTAAGAATTACTAATACATAGAATTCAGCCGGGACCCATGATTTTTATTAATATCACCGGGTATGTTGTTCTAAACGATGTCGTCGTAAACGGTTTTGACTACAGTTTAAACTTTTCTCGTTACTTGAATGTGTGTACCTTGATATAATACCCTATATATCTATTCCATGCCCTGGTTTGTTCAGAAATACACACAATTCCCAACTAAGTGGTATCACGTTAGTTTGAACTCACTCAACGCGGGCCTCTTGACGGGCGATCTCTTTCAATTAAGTGAAGGGCCCTTCTGTACTGAGACGGGCCTTATGAAATTCGGACATTATTATGATTTGCAAAATGAGATCAGTCTAGAGTCATAGACGGACTTTTGATTAATTCTAAATTCAAAAACGAGGGTGCAATCGTAATTCAAATTTGGAAATTCTTTCAATTATATTTGAAATCCTCGTACAAAGTAAGTAAACGTTAACGATATATTAATATGTAAAGTAAATTTATTTTTAAAGGAAAATATTTTAAACTAAATACAAAACATAATTATATATGTAGCAAAATCTAGGAACCACTTACTTTCTTTACCTAACTTTCTTAATAGTATTGCGATCCTCCTTGGTGCTTGCGAGATAATATATAGTTAGTTTAAGTTAAGGTTCAGGTAAATTTATAAATGTATTATAACAAAGAGGTTGTGGGTTCATTTCTCGACAAAATAATAACGTTAAACGGTATTTTTGGACGCTTTTAGTGGCTTTTGCCATGGCTAGCAGAGTTAGAAGTAGTGAAGCCCTCACAAACAAAACCGAATAGACAACTGGATTCATATACCTAGTTGAAATTATAATAAAACTAAAAAAAATAATCTTTATAGACATGAGCGTGAATTTCATTTTAGAATTCACAATACAGCATTATTCAAATCACATAAAAATGTTGTATAAATTCAATACAAATAACCATCTATTCCACATTATTATTCAAGTTTATAACACACGGTACAGTTGTGTCGAAAATTGAAAATGATTTGAGTCAGAAAATCAATAGGAGCTGATGTTTATAAATCTTTTCTACTGGCAACACAGATGGCAATTCAATTAGGTGTTTGTCATCGCTCCGCTAGGCAGGGAGAATCGTGTTTGCTACGACGATCACGTACGATTATTTTTGCTATATGATAGAAGAAAAATGATAAGTGGATGAATTGTTATGTAACGTTTTCTATTTTTATAAAGTAAATCATCATAATATCCATTTTTGTCTCCATCCTAAATAATTGGGATGAAATTAATCACATTTAGCTATTCAGCGCTTAAAACGTCGAGTTGGTTATGTAATGTAATACATTCGTGTATTACAAGGATATTATGTGTTCTATTTGCGTAAACAATATTAACATTATTTCATATTCATTGTAACGTTCAAACACAAGCGTTCTTTTCTTGGAATTAGAATGTTTTCATAGAAATATCTACAACTCGGGCTACATAGTGTTTAAATTTAAAATTGGATTACATTATAATAACCAAAGACAATAATATGTACATAATAATAGATGAAAATAAACAATAATGTGAAAAGTTGATTCAATGTTGAAATAGCACTACCCCACCGGTTCTATTTGAGTGAGAAATCAATTTGTTCCAGCGTTTTCATTTATGTGATTCGACTTTCCATTTATTCCAATGCAAATTGGAAAGGGCTTGTCAATCGCGACTTATGCAGACCCTAGAACTAACTCGACGTGTTTTACGAGTTGCTGATGTCTGATGAAGATAGAAGCAGTGACTACGAAATCTATTAAAGATAACTTGGACCTAGTAAAAAAACCTACACTTAGTAAAATGATTTTCAAAAAAAAATAATAAATTTAAACCTAATAATGATGAACAGAAAAAAAATAATTGAGAGATACTCGCGATACGCAAATTACGGACGGTAAGCTATTGCTAAAAATACTCAAAACGTCCAGTTAAGCAAAAAAATTAATCATTAGTCATTTATATCAGATAATGAATATTTATTTATTATACATACTTTTACACAAGTTCAATTTCGTGAAAACATGTGAAAACATTAAAATTAAATTCTCCATCGCATATGAAAGAAAAATTAATTATCATGGTAAATTTCATAAACGGATACATAATGAAGTAACCGTAATTAACTACGCTAGAATTGCCTTCATATTTGCGCTGCGAGATTCAAAGCAAGCTAAAAACTATATGTTCTCTATACAATGTTTAAAATTCACGACTCCCATCCGAACTAAGCTTTCGTGCTTCACAAAACTGATATATTTTTTATAGCCTGCAGTGCTCACAGCTAATCGAAAAACTGTAATGAATCAAAGGCCTGATGCGTACAGCCTTTGTATACTTTTTAGCCTGGTAGTCCTCGTTAGTCTTGAATTAGCCTGTTATTTCCACTTTTATACGTTTCAAAAACATTATGTATTCAATGCATTTGCATGTCACATTTTCCTTTGAACGAGAAATTTCTGATAAATTATTCGTGTCGAGTTCTCGGTAGATTTCGTTAGGTTGGTAACGCATTGATTGGCTGATTTCTTTGTTTCATTGAATTGGATTAGGTGTGTTTGACTTGCGTTCGGTTAAGTCAATATACTTCAAGTATTCCTATTTTATATGAAGTTTCTGGAATTGCCTATTAAACTGGTTTTTGTTGGAATATTTCTTGTTTTTGTATTGTTACTATTATTTAGTAGAATTATTTCTATTCATTTAATTAATGTATTATCCCAGTATTATATAAATGAAATAAGACGAAGTGGACGAAAGTTCGAACTAAGTGAACGACAGACAGACAAAAATAGGAGGATGATTTACCGATGTGATGGCGAAAGTTAGCACGAGAGAGAACGAGATAGAAGGCACAATAGGTGGCCTAAATTAAGGACATCCTGACGAAAAAAGTGATTTTTAGTTTTCTATTTCAAAATACATTCTGACTAGAAATCTGTTTTAAGTTAATAATATTGTTTGTTATGAAAAGTGAAATAAATAGACAGCGCTAAAATGAAAGTATACATCAAGTTCTCTTTGTAAATTAATAATGAAATTATCTTATCTTAAAAACAACATAACTAAATCAACTGTGTAATCAGTTGCCGTTGCAGTGTATCTCACTCGTATATACATAATATTAAGTTTCTCATGTAAAAATGTCATGTCTCCCAAAAAATATAATTTTGTAATGAGAAATAAAGTTCTTTAAACATTAAATCACGAAATAAAGGAAAAAAAAACTGTGTTATTAAACTAAAAAAACTATGCAGTTCTGACCTAGAATCTTAAACTTAGGAGTCTTAACCCTGAAGTTCGTGCGTTTGATTAGCTGTGGATCGATTTCTTTTTGAATTAGCTTAAGGAACGCTTTTATGGTGAAGGTTAACATCGTGAGGAATCCGATGTGTCCTTAATCCCAATAATCTACATCAAACTTGATTACTCACTTCTCTATAAAAATAAAAACTAATCTAAGATACAATAAAATAAGATTCAATGAAGCCAATACCTATAGAAGGTCGTAACGCCGCCGGAATATAATTTAAAATAATAAAAAAGCTAACAAATTATAATTTAAGCCACCCAACACAAAACATTTTAATACTAAACGCGAAATTGTTCTACAGTATTTATGTAATCTGATTGGTTCACGTACAAAAGTAAGATGAATTAATTGTTAAAGCTTTTCAAAATATAAAATATTCAATATACTCGGCCACTAAGGCGCAGATACTTTTTGTAACCACAGAAAAGAAAGGCGTGAAAATATGCCCAATGAAGGGCGTAATTCCGTAGGTGTATCCCACGTCCCACGTGTTCCAAATGTATATTCTACCTGGTCGTATTTGTTCGATATTGGCTCAAATAAACTTATAAAAGATTCTAAAAATATAGTAATAATAGTATTCATGGAAAAATACAACTCACACTCAATAACTTATCTTTTCGTTTTTTATCAATTTACTTATACCATGTTCATTTTTTATATATACCGAACCACCTGGAGGCGCTGCAACAGGTAGATTAATATATATCCTAAAAGACTAAATACTGCAATTAAGGGTCCGATTACTTAATTACAGATTTATGAAAGTAGGGCCGGCCATAAGGCAGCTTTATTAACCTATTGGGTCTTCAGTGAATTTATTTATAAGTTGCGTTCTACCATCCCCATATGCTTAATAATTATGTGTATGTATTTTGCTATAAGTATATAAAGGCCATATGGATTGACTTTTGTATGATTTATCTACATATAAATCGTAGGTCTGTCAGACGCGGTTGTGAGCATGTCCTTACTACAAAGACTTCGTTCCCCTTTTTGCGACCGACCTCTTTGATAATACGATTTTGAATTAACTCACAAAGGCTTGTATTTTTTTATTAAGAAAGTGGTTTCGTATTTATTTTCTTTTAATTTTCTTGTTAAATGAAGTTTTATGATTCTTGCTCGAATTTTTTATTGTTATTATCGTTTTGTCAAAATTTGTCCGCATCGAAAATCCTCGTTAAAAATGTTGTTTTAATGTAACATTTCCTAACAAACTATAACATTTTTTCTGACAATTTTTTTATACATTAACTTATAAAGAATTTGTATATAAAATCAGTGACAACTACAAGTATAATTAATTATCTTCTACAGAGTTATAATAATTCATGCCTATTTTCTTTGTGTTAAAAACCGATACAGCTCCTTCCATTCAACGGTTTCCATTCACTTTTTGTGAACATTCTTGTGACACTTCATTTATAATTCTGCTTAATCCAAGTGAGTGAGTTCTTAGTGAATGAATGTGTAATGTGAAGATTAATGATTGAACGGCCCCAAAAATCTTTAAGACTGCTTTACTCACCTATTTGCTCGAGGCTCTCAGTTAAATGTGAACAAAGAAATTAAGGGGAAATCAAATGTATGGAAAATGTTTCTGTGTAATTTTTTGAAAATCATTTATTATTTAGAAAACACTTTTTAAACAGGTTAAAGCTATGTATTATTATTAAAAACTTATAAATATTTATTCACCGTGACCACGCACGCTGAAAAGCACGCGAAACGTCGGAAAAAAATGTTAAAATTATGTAAAAAAATTAAGTTTTTAATAATAATACATAGCTTTAATCTGTTTCAAAAAGTGTTTTCTTAATGTGTAAAAGCTATGTTAACAAAAGACAATACTATCATTTATTATGACGAACGCTATGTGATGATGCAAAATATTAAGCTTGTTATCTCATATCGTCGTCTATTAGTCATTAAGAGGTTACAAAACATATTTTATTATTAATTCAATGGCCCTGGCGGGCCAATTGACTTTTTCCACTCGAATTTTAATGAACGAAAATGAGATGTAAATGTTCTTTAGACGTATCGAAACAAAATCTTTATTCGGCTAACTATTATAAAATTTAGAGGTAAACAAGAAGCTTATTCGAAGTGTTCTCCATTGGCTGCAATACAGTCCTTTAAACGTTGAGATATAAATAGAAGCACGCACTCTTTCCACGGAAAAATTCTTCATTGCCAATCGTACGGATCAAGCCATACTCTCTAAAATTGACCATAAATCATAATCCAGTGGATTAAGATCGGGACTAGACGAAGGCCAGTCTTCAGCTCTGATGAAGTCCGAAACGTTCGTTTCAGTATTTCAGTTTCAGTTCAACAGTATTTATGACTAGGCTTAAGTATTTATTTATGTTTGCTTTTTTGTTTATGTTTTGCATTTAGGATTACTTTATATTAATACTCTGTTACAGTAACGAATATCATATTAACCTCTAACCTGTATATATAAACACAAGACTCTTCAAATATACCGATATTTGAAATGCGTGTTGTGTAAAGTGAATTGACGAAGTTCAGATTGAAAAAGTTATGACGGTCGCATATCTCAAAACGTTGCGGTACTCGGTACCTATTCCTCGGGGGCAATTATCAGTTATGTTTGTTTTGTGCAATTTAGTTAATGTAGCCTCGGCTGGTTACGGAGTTGCCATACTCAGAAAATATGCCTATTTATGGGTAATAACTTTTTGAATATATGTATATGATGAATCTCTTATTTTATATAAAATTAAGGCTATAATTATAATTCTCTATACTGTATTTAAGTACCTAATAGACTAATACATCCTGAATAACCGTTTATCAGGTGATTATAAGCATACGATTGATTGGGAAGTTGACGCGCACAGTTTCTTTCGTTTAAAATAGCAAATGATCATACAAAATTACTATGAGCAAACAACACTTATTTTAAAACAAATATCGTAATTTATCATTATTATTATTATTATTCTTTGGCACAGGTTTCACAAATTTCCCGGAATCCGCAAAGGATTTAAGATTCGGTCAGGACACCTATGCAAATTTTCCATAATTTCAATAATACACCATAAAAATTAGTTTTATATTGAAGTGAGGAATTTTAAAACAATATCACTGAACACTCATTTCTTTCCATATTACGACTTTACGTATACGCTTAAACGTACCTACATGAAAATTATTTCTTAACGTTTTATTGCGTTGGGGTCGTAAAACTCTTCTGCTTAACTGAATTTTTCCCCGATTTACGGCTGAGGAAGGTAAATTTAATGAAAAACTGTTCGGGAACGCTCGAGTTGAATCACCGACGTGGCTGAGAGATGATAAATAAACAGGGTGTATTTATCATCTCCCGTACTGATTATATCTTTACTAGCTAACGCTTTTATTCTTAGGCATAGAAAATGTCTATGTTTCTATGTTCAAAACGTTTAATCGTACAATTGAACTCTATTTGGATGTATAGGACATGCTATGGGCTAATAATGAAATATAAAAATTTACACTGTGTTAATTACAATGCTTAATTGTAATACCACATTCTCTATTTTTTAATGTAGTAGAAGTGTTTATAGGCACATTTCTGTACATGCATAATTTCATTAATTGCACACTAAAACCTATTATCGGAAATCAAACCCAACAATCGCCATTTCAGATGACCACTAAGCCATGGAGGTGGTATATTTATATTAATACCACTATAATACATACGGTTACTAGCGGACCCGACACACGTTGTCCTGTCTTAACTATGAATATTGATTTCGAATTGGTATAATTGACTTAAAAAAATATTTCAAAAACGAAGTGTAATGCTTTCTGATAAACAACATTCTTTGTTAACTTTTCTAGCGCGTATATAAATAGTTTTGTTGGTATTCTGACATGGGAACACGCGGCATATAACTGACCATGTGAAAAACATGGATTTCCAAGATTCAATACATTGACCCCGATCGAAGCATTTGTTTTAAACGATATTATTTTTTCTTACATCCTTCTTGACGATATTTGTAGCCCGCATTCTGTCAATATTATGTCAATCGCCATAAGGTTACATCAAAAAAGTTTGAATTGTAAAAGCGCTATGCACTGAAATTTTTTTTTTGCTGTAACAAAATTTTCTAATTTTCTGTGCAATTTTCTTATTTTTTTTCTTTTATAAGAACCTTCTAGTGACATCAAAAAACACAACAAAAAAAGAATTAGCGAAATCGATCCAGCCGTTCACGCGTAATGCCGTGTCTAAGGGAAATAGCAATTCATTTATATATATATATATATTGTTACGAAGACGGGTCGACTGCAATGTTTCTAGATTTTTCCACTAGTTAGAGAACTTTTCAGCAGGCTGTAATATGTTTCTGACCGTTTCAGGAGAGGGTCAATCACATATTAGAAAATTTTAATTTCCATAAGGTTATCCTAGTTTTCAGGAAGCTGAAACCTTTTTTCAGTCAGTTTCAGAACATGTGTAGTCGAGTGGTGCAGTTTTCAGGAGACCCGTTTTCAGGCCTAGTTATACCCCTTTGATGAAGGAATATTCTAGACCGAACTTTCTAGTTGTGAGACAAGGACGAAATGATACGAGAGAGAGAGAGAGAGAGAAGATCAGAACTTTCTCGAAACTAGACTGAGCACTCTAGAGCGCCGTACGACAAGGACGGAGCGACGTTCTAGAATTGCGCAATCGCTACTCAGTAGCAAGCCCGCCTAGAGTGTTCTCGAATATTGTTTAGAATTATTCCTAGGGATATATAAGCGAGCCGAAACG
Organism: Pieris brassicae; assembly: GCF_905147105.1. NCBI lineage: Eukaryota > Metazoa > Arthropoda > Insecta > Lepidoptera > Pieridae > Pieris > Pieris brassicae. The sequence continues at coordinate 7,822,322 of NC_059669.1, forward strand.
CGACTAGTCACCTTTAGTTTTGAATGCGATAACACGAGAGGAACACCGAAGCGATAAAGTGCGAATAAAGTGAATACAAGTGATAAAGTACTGTGTGAAGTGTGCATAAGTGAAGTAATTAGTGACTGTTTTTGTGTATGTTGTAAGTGCATTTCTGCGATTAATTTGTGTTCATAAATTCCTCGTTGATTACCAAAAAATAAACCCTTGAAGAAATCTACGGCATTTTCTATCCGATCCCCTAGCTCGTAACAATATCTAGTATATATTCTGCCCCCGCGAACTTTATTTCTCCATAATGTGGTTTTAGTTAGCCTTAATACCGTGACACGAAAGAATAATTTCACTGTATTATCGTCACTATAATTTGAATTTTATTTAGACTTCGGTCTAAGTAACACGTGGTTGACTAACACCAAAAATTAAAAAAAAAATTATTGAATTTCACGGTATTTCGTTTACTACAAAATTAATTTAATTTATACTTTAGCCTCAATAATACGGGGTAATCATGATATTGAATTGTAGCTTATATGACACGTTTGTCGGTTTACCATAGCAGTGCCATCTATTGATTACTTACTCAATCCAGTCGAAAAGTATCGACATCTGTTAGAATCTTTTGGAGTTAACAGATAATTGTGACTGTCAATTAACTATAGACAAATAATTTGCAATAAAATAAAATTACGACTATAATTAAAGTACTAAGCTATCCTCTCTTAAGTTGGAACAAACTGCTCACGGGGTCCCAATTAAATTTAAAATCGGTTAAGTAGTTTAGGAGTCCATCGCGGACAAACATCGTGACAGGAGATTTATATATTAGGTCATTACATATGAAATTGGCGTATTTTGTACTGGCCACTTTAATCACGATGTTCTCCTCTTTGGTAAGGAATTCCAAATTCAAATTTGTACAGCTATTTACTCATGTATTTGTGCTTCGATGACCGTTATTCATTTATTTTTTTCTTCTGTTTTTTTCTGTTTGCGTCACTCATTCTACTTGGAAAACTTAAAGTATCGCATTATTTACGAGTACGAGCTCGTGACACTAGTGCTACGGAAACGACTCGAAGGGTGAATGATGTGTATGGCGGTCATGTTGCAAAAGAAAACACAGTTCGTTTTTGGTTCCAACGTTTTCGTTCTGGAAATTTTGACAAGCAAGCCACGTGGACGGCCTGAGCCCCAGGTTGATAATGAAGTATTGAAGGCTATTGTGGAAGCGGATCCATCGCAAACCACGTCCGAGTTAGCTGCAGGCTGCGGTGTTAGTGATAAAACTGTTTTAATTCACTTGAAGCAAATTGGGAAGATTAAAAAGCTTGAAAGGTGGGTACCTCACGAATTGACTGAAGCAAACCGGCAAACGCGCGTCGACTGCAGCGTTACATTACACGCAATAATTACATTACGGCACAATAATGAAGGTATTTTAAACCGAATCATTACCTGTGATGAAAAATGGATTCTTTACAATAATCGGAAGCGCTCAGCGCAATGGTTGGATCCTGGCCAGCCAGCCAAATCCTGCCCCAAGCGAAAATTAACCCCAAAAAAGTTACTTGTAAGCGTTTGGTGGACTAGTGCCGGTATTGTTCATTGCAGTTTTCTCAAATCTGGCCAGACTATTACGGCTGATGTCTATTGTCAGCAATTGCAAACCATGATGGAAAAGCTAGCGGCTAAACAACCTAGGCTGGTCAATCGCTCCACGCCACTGCTACTTCACGATAACGCTAGACCACACACTGCACAACAGACGGCTACCAAATTAGAAGAGCTTCAATTGGAATGTCTAAGACATCCTCCGTACTCCCCGGACCTTGCTCTAACATATTACCATTTTTTTTCGAAATTTGGACAACTTCTTGCAAGGGAAAAAATTTAACTCTGATGGGGCAGTACAAATCGCCTCCACAGATTTTATTGATTCCCGTCCGACTGGTTTTTTTAGTAAAGGGATCAATGAACTACCTATGAGATGGCAAAAGTGCATAGAAAACAATGGTTCATACTTTGATTAATTAAATATATCATATTTAAAAATATTCGACTTTTTGTTCCTCCCATACAAAACGCCAATTTCATAGTAAGTAATAATATACTTATTAAGATATATAGATTATATTAATGTCATTACCAAAAATCTGCTAAACTTAACTTCTAAATAGGTCATACATAAAAAGATCACTAAGAAAATCAAGCCAAAATTTTGTAATCTTTGAATTTTAAAATTTGTCTACAATATTGTAGTTTCCTACCCAGCAGCCAAATTTAATCCATTTAGCTAACTTGCCAAGCCATACAAATGTGTAAAATCAGCTGCACCCTAATGAGTCCGAAATAACAGCGCATGCGGTATTTGCATAACCGTCCCAATATTCCCCCTTTTCTCATTGGAGTCACGTGAAAATAAGTTGAAAATGCACCGCTCGGTTTTAACTTTTTTGTATTCTAATGAGTGCTTAAGTGAAGTCCAATTTTGTATGCAGATGGCTTAATGAAACTGTTGTTAATGTAGTCGTTTGTCGCGATCATGACACTGTTCTCATCATTTTGTTTTCATTCTTATAATACATAATATTTCGTTGAATAACTTCAAATATTTTGAAACTGTACGATGTTTGAAAATAAAATGCTCACGTTTTAATGTTCACCTACTTATTTTACTTAAACTTCCGTACATATATTCTTCTCTTAAAAGGCTTTAAGCCGTTTATACCTCTTTTGGCAGGTGATTCTACATGAGGTGGTCCCTGTCCCTTGCCTAAAAAAGCGCTCGGTTATAGAACGACATGCGTTTGTTAAGTAAAACCGTTTCAAGTTATCAATGAACCCTAGATAGTAAAGAGTGTTTTGTAGCTGCACTAAACAAATATGATGATTATTATAATTCACCCGTAATATTTTGGGTTAAGGCATTTGCCACACAATTAAATACCTATTTACATATATGCAAACAAACATATTATACATACGAGTATATACAGTCAACTAGTGAGAGCTTCAGGGACCACGATCTCATTTTCTCTTACAGTCGTTTCTCACTTCTCGTCTCGAGCTTTCAGAGGGGTCTGTCTCACATATACGACAAATAAGTAAATAGATGTAATTAGAAATAAAATCGTGAGAAGGAATGAGGCATATATAGCAAAAGTTAAATGCGTTTAAGTGTCCCTTATTGAGATATAGGCCAGTATTAATCTCACTTACAGAGGTTCACGCTTGAAAAATGACCGTCACTTATACAGGGCAAAATGATGGGACCCGGTTAATAATTTCATTTATAGAGTTTTCTCGCTTACCCAGGTGTCAGTTACTCAGTTTTGAGTGTATAACTCAACTTTTCATTATACAATTTCTTCTAAAATCATAATGAAACTTGCGATTCAAAAAGTAATATCTATATCATCTTGGAACGTATATCTGTTCAACTCTCAATATAGTATTGTATCCTTCACAATTCCTTCACATTAAGAGAGCATCGTATTTCCGTCTTCATCCAAAATCAATAAGGATTATTTGCGGAAAAACGGAAGTGTACCTTAAGCTCTCGTTGGATATAAGCGAACAAAAATGTCCAGTTACTTTGAAAGAAGATACGTAAGCCGAGCCGTTTGCAAGCTTTCCCATTGATTTGGTTTCAAACTGTTGCGATTTTAAACCAAATGAAGGGATTAAGCCAGCCTCGGTACGCTATTAACGTTAGTTACAATACTATCTGCATTAGGGAGAATAGAGTCAATATGTGCTGATACGTTATGTTGTTATATATCTGTGTATTTTTTATACACCGTGGTTAAACCTCGCTGGTAGGACATAATAGTGGATACTCGGTGTATCAATAATTGCAGTGAAACCTCGCCTACATGCCTTAAAAGCAACTGAATAAAACAAATGTAATTATTATAGTATTGTCTTTTCTTAACATATACGTATACATTACTATAGACTTTCGCGCGCTTTACAGCGTGCGTGGTCACGGTGCCTGAAGACAAACGGTGTTGAATGTCAAAAGTATCACAGCGGATTTAAAATTATGTAAAATAATTATAAGTTTATAATAATACATAGCTTCAATCCATTTAAACAGTGTTTTCTTTCAACCTAAGTCTAATTATTCGGAGTTTGAAATTATTTCAGTGGGCAGCTGGTTCCACATACTGGTGGTGCGCGGCGGAAATTACCTTAAAAAACACTCAGTTGTAAAACGTCAGAAGTGTGATAATCGACACCCCAGGCTTTGAAGCCGATAAACTTATCTATAAAAAAAATTGAGCAGACGCTGCCCCATATCGCAGTGCTGGAATGTAGGCTTAGTGTCCTACAATGTTTAATTAAATATCCCTTTTCGAAAATACAAAATTATCCATATCAATAGTTCAATCTTAAAAGTTGAAAGGCAATTTTCTAAAGTACTAGCTTTAAGTATTTCTCTAGATCGAGGGTGATAAACAAGCAAATCATTAAATTAACCGACGTTTGCTGTAAATCAATAGTAGCTTTGAATTAAATATTACGCTCGACTGGCAACCCCACAAGGTGACATTCACTACTATTTTAAAAGCCTTTGCTCAGAAATAGATAAACAAAGAGTGTAATTTGAAATGTATATATTAAAAATGTATAAATTTATTGTTTATATACATCAAAATGAAGTGTTTAAATAAAAGAATGCTACGAATGTTTTTAATTTTTATTCTTCCTTCTAGCTCCTGATTTTAACGAAAACAACAGATCTTCAATCATGGAAACGGTAAAATAAAATAATTAAGCATCAATTAACAGCGTCTTGTTTATTTAAAAATCCTGGCAAATAGAAAAACTTTTAATAAACTTTTGTCTAAGACTGGCTTTATTCTCTGAAAGTATTAGAATATACAAAGAATACAAAATATATTACAATATACAACTAAACTATATTCATAAACCCTCAACTTCATAAAACTACATATTTAACTTAAGTTAATAATACAAATTGAAACTTTTATAAGCCAAAGAACACTTTTATATTTTAATATTTTTATTAAATAGATCATAGATATTGTAATGAGAATGAAAATACTTTGAAAGCTGACGATATGAAAATTTTAAATTGGACAAACCAATATTTTTCTTATTCATGAAAATCAATTTATCTATTGATGAATATTTACGCAGTTGCAAAACCACTTTCATTATTAAGTTCATTTTATTGATTCTGTTGAGCAAAACTATTTATGCTTAGTAAGTTTCACTTGAGTTGTTAGCAGATCACATAAGTTTAATGAGGATTTTTAGTTATTACTGAACAGTGCTTATAAAAATAGTATAATAGTAAATAGCATATATATTATATGTGTATTTAGATGCCAATATCACACACTTAATTAAGTGACCTCCTTACTCTCCGCTTCAGTAGTTGTTTCGGTTTTACCACCCTATTATTTTTTTAAAACATCAGTTAAGAAATGACTACGTCTCTTATAGGCTACAAGTTCTATGTTCTTAGTCATCTTTTTAAATACGCGACAAGGTTCTAGGTGTTATCTTCATCAATGATAAAATCTTTTGCTTTAAGACAGGATTTCTTCGAATTCTTTCCCTTACTACTGCACCTCTTTCGTACGAACACTATATGGACAGCCAGATCTTTTTCTGTCACAAACAAACAGTCTCGTTGAACCTATTAATAGCCCGGTACATAATCATTTTACTAATACCAAGCGTGTGGAGAGTTTTAAAACTTGCATTTGGCGCCGTAGATCTGAGTAATGCAATCACAGCGATTCGGTTCTCTTTATCACCCCACTCAATTTTAATATCGCAAAATATTGAACAATTTAATAATAATAACAATAATAATAATAATAAGCCTTTATTCCACATCTTTGACATAAATTTGATTAAAATAAAAAGATAAATTTATAGTTTTACTAAGATGCGGCCCCTAATTTATTTTTTGCCATCGTCATCCAATTTCTGCCAGCTACCCTCTCGATCCCGTCGGCCCATCGCTCTGTTGGTCTGCCTTTCTTCCTTTTTCCTTTCGGACCCGTCCATTCGGTTACTGCTCTAGACCATCTGTCATCTGTACAACGGGCTACGTGGCGTGCCCATCTCCATTTAAGTTTAAGGGCATATTGCTCAGCATCAATAATATTGGTTTTTCTGTAAATATTTTTACTTTTATGTTTGTCGCGTAATTTAATTCCGAGAATACTCCTTTCTATCGCACGTTGGCAGGAATGTATTTTGGATTTTGTTTTGTTTTTGAAAATCCAAGTTTGTGCTCCATATGTAAGGCAAGGCAGCAGGCAAAAATCCACTACCTTTTTCTTTAACTTAATTGGGAGCTTACCTTTGAGGATTTCTTTTAAGCTCCAAAACTTCTTCCAAGTTGTAGTGACGCGGCGCTCCAGTTCTTTGTCATGTCTTTGTTTCTTAAATGAAACTTGTTTACCAAGATAAGTATAGCTGTCTACATACTCGATGGTTGTTCCGTTAAGCATAATCGGGTAAATGTTGTTATGTGTAACTTTTGTTTTCGAAGTATTTATTTGTAGTCCTATTTTTTTGCTGGCAGTATTTATCGTCTGCAAAACGTAGGTTGCTCAAATATCTCGAGTCTATTTGTATTCCTTTCCATTCCCATCGCAGTTCTTTCATAATATTTTGAAGGACGGCTATGAATATCTTGTGTGATAAGGGATCTCCTTGTTTTACTCCTATTCTGATACGAAATTTTGGTCCAAGTCTGTCTAATTTTACTTTACTGGTACTCTTCTTTTATATGTCTTTAATAATGTTTATGTATATGGCTGGTATGCCTTGATATGAAAGCGCCTGCCAAATACTTTCATGTCAGATACAGTCAAATGCTTTAGTATAATCGATGAATGCTAGATATAGGGGCTGGTTAAACTCTTGATGCTTTTCTACTATAAGATCTACCGTGTGTATATGATCAGTCGTTGAATATCCTGCCCGAAATCGAGCTTGCTCTATAGGTTGGTGACTTACTTGACTTAATGTTCTATAACCTCTAGATGGGGCAGAGGGCATCCACAGTGAGTCTCCATCGCGTTCGGTCTTGAGCCTCGTGTTTCACCTCGCTCCAAGTCTTTCCGGCTCTCTTTGCCTCGTCTGCAACTGTTCGGCGCCAGGTTTTTTTGGGACGGCCACGCTTCCGCTTTCCTTGCGGATTCCAATAATCCCGTCGAGAACAAAAAGGAAAAGTAGTGGCGAGAGTAAGCAGCCTGGCCGGACGCCTGCGTGCACTTGAATATCTGAGACGAGACCATAGTGAGTCACTCTACAAGAATAGTTTCTATAGCTGGCCTTAACTAGGCTAATTATCTTTGGCGGGACACCAATGTTAGAGAGTCGCGACCATATGCTGCTCCATCTCAAGGTATCAAAAGCTTTTTCGAAGTCAACAAAGGTAAGATAAATCTCCCTCTGCCATTCTGATGCCTGTTCGAGAATGATACGAAGAGTGTTAATTTGGTCAGTACACGAGCGGATAGGCCGGAAGCCAGCTTGTTCTATGCGAAGGAGAGGCTCGACGACTGCAGACAACCTGTCCAAGATAATTCTGCAGAAAACCTTGGAAGGGGCCGAAAGCAAGGTGATACCTCTCCAATTGCTGCATTGGCTTAGATCACCTTTTTTGGGCACAGTAATAAGAAGGCCCCTACCGTCAACCCACAACCTTCTGTCCTGTCGCGAGCTGAGATAGATTTTCTTACGAATCTCCCGATACTGCTGCCTGAGGTCGGCTTGTAGTAGTTCGTCGTTGGTTCCTAGCAGTTTTAGGTGAAGTTCCCTACGGTCGTTTATCAGCTGCCAAGTAGCTTGTGACAACCAATCCTCGCGCGAGTGCTTAGCGTGCGTACCTAAGATAAAAGAGCTGGTCTCTGTGTAGGCCACTTTGACGCGTTTCTACTCTCCGTCTATTGAGTCATCGTCGGCGTGAAGTCCGGTGAAGCGGTTACGAAGTTCAAGCCTGAACCTGTTCAAAATTTCAGGATCTCGCAGTTTAGTGTCGTCAAACCTTCTTCCAGCTCTACCAGGGGCACCAGCTAGTCGCGCAACTGCAATCTTGAGTCGCATTTCGGCTACAACCAGATGGTGGTCGCTGTCAATATCAGCGCCTCTTCGGTTTCGGACATCGAGGAGTGACGAGCGCCACTTCGAACTGATCGCAAGGTGGTCAATTTGGTTTTTCGTGGAGCCATCAGGGGAGTTCTATGTGTACTTATGTACATCTCTATGAATAAAAAGTGTCCCACCGATGGTCAGGTCATGGTGTTGGCAAAACTCTATAAACCGTTCACCATTCTCGTTCCTGAGTCCATGTTTGCAAATGTTGCGCTCACAGTTACTGTTGGTCTCCCATGACGATCACAATATCTTGTTTCTTAATACCTTTAAGTGTGGCATCTAGAGCGTTGTAAAAGTCATCCTTGATGTCTTCCGCAGACGTGTTGGTGGGAGCGTAACACTGCACAATGGAGATCTTCCGTGCTTTTGAGTTGAAGCGGGCCCAAATGATTCGGTCTGAGATCGGTTTCCAGTCCAAAAGACTTTTCTTTGCGGAGTTAGAGAGGAGGAAAGCGACGCCATATTCAAGGTCGTCATCCTCATTTTCCTTCCCGGAGTATAGAAGAGTTAGGCCTTTGGACGTTCTCAGTTCGCCAAAACCATTTCTACGCACTTCACTTAAACCAAGTATTTGCAGATTATATCTAATCATTTCTGCTTCTGCTTGTGATAGTCGAGTGTCGTTACTTAGCGTTTCTATATTCCAAAAAGCAATTCGTGTCCGTGATTTAATGCCAAAGGTCGTCGGTAAAAGATCGATCCGGTTTCTCACTGTTTCGGTTTCTTGAATCGTTGGTTTTTCAGGCAAACAGGGGACTAGTGTTCCACTACGTAACACAGCAGAAGGTTTTTTTTGTCTTTTTCTAGGTAATGCTGATCTCACTCCATCAGCGATTCCCACCAACACCATCCCCAACTTCCCACCCTAATGGGTGCTTTACTATAAATATAGCAATTCTTTTTTCTAGACATATTGCGAACAGTTTGTACAAATTTGGTAGAAGACTGATAGGGCGGTAATTGCCAATGTCTGAAGGGTCACCTTTTTTATACAACAGAACTATATGGGATTCACCCCAAATTTTGGGAATTTCTTGCTTTTCCAATATCTTGTTGAATAATGTGGTTATCAAGCTTATAAGGATATTTTTTCCAATTATTAAGGCTTCATTTGGGATACTGTCAGGACCTGGACTTCTGTCATGCTTCAGCTTATTTATATTGGTTATAATTTCATTGGAATCGAGGGGTGACAAGCTTTGACAAGGTCATGTTTGAAGTAGCCTTGCGCTCCATCTAGATTGTCCTGATAGAGGTCACGATAAAAGTCTGATGCTTATATTTATTATGTCATTACGCGATTTAAGTTTGTCTGTATTTAAGTTTGTCTGTATCTCTGGGATTTTAAAGTATGAATCCATTTTGTTTCCTTGCTAAGTTCCTTGAAGGCTTTCTTTTGACTCCCGGTATTAATTAAGTTCCTTTCGATTATATCCGTTCTGTATTTTTTATAGTCGTATTTTATCATTTTATTTGTAGGCTTATATAAAGCGGTCAGTTCTGTCTTTTCTTCTTTGGCCTTGGATGGTTTTGATTGCAGTGTATAACGTTTTTTAATTTGTTGTTTTGTTTCGTCCGAAATAATTTCTGGTTTTGTCTTTACAGACACGCTTGCCAAACTTTGTTTTATAGCCGTTTCAATCTTTACGTAGAATGAGTCTATGTTATCTTCGTGTTTCCATTCGATTTGTTGGATTTTTAGTTTTAAAGCTGTGAGGTATTCCTGCTGATTTACGTCAAGCGTAAAATCTGTTCTAGGTGTTTTGAAACAAGCTCGACTTTTTTTGGCTTTACTCCGTAGGAGACTGCCTCTCAATAATCTGTGGTCGCTTTGGAAGATTTTATTATTTATGATTTCCAAGTTTGAGAAGCACTTAGGAACGTTGCTCAGAATATAATCTATTTGATTTTTATGTCGTTGGCCTGGAGACATCCAAGTCCATAGGTTCTTAGTTTTCTTTTTTAAATATTGTATTTATGATGGTGTATCTATTTGCTTGCGCATATTGCAGCAGTAGGTCGCCTCTGGAATTTTTGGTTCCATAGCAATAGGGACCCATGATTGAGGGCTCGATATTTAGTCTTTGACCAATTTTGGAGTTAAAATTTCCCATAACGATAATCTTTCCATGAGCTAGTTTTTGTGCTGCTTCGATATTCTCATAAAAGGTATTAACGTTCTCGTCCGGTGTGTCACATGTAGGGGCATAGACTTGTACAATTGATATATATATAATGAATCAAATTTCAGAATTAAGAGACAGACTCGTTCTGATATCCCTATATAATTATGAATATTTCTTTATATAACTTTTTGATTAGAAACCCTACGCCGAAATGACCCTTTGTCTTCCCTGTGTAGCATAGGATATGATCTTTGTCTTCTATTATCTCCTGTCCCATCCTTCTGGTTTCAGATAACCCTATAATGTCATATTTAATATTGGATAATGAGTACTTTAATAGTATCAGGCGTTGGGGTGAAAGTAATGATTTTACGTTGTATGTGCATATGTATAGTTTTTGGCAAGTTGAAGGGTTGTAGTCTTTTTCTCCCGCGGTGACGAGCCGTATTGGGAGAGGTGGAGGGGGCGCTTGTAATTGTTATTCTGTGATTTTTAGAGATGCTGTAGCTTCTTCTAAAGCGGGAAGTTATGAATTTGTTGTTTTTGACAAGTAGTTATCAATGTGGTTGTTTTTATTTAATTTTTTCGCTGCTTTTCTAATTTTATTTGTGTCGCGGTTGTCTTCTAACGACTATGGTGACGATGATTGGTTTCTCTTCTTTTTTCTTGGTCAGAGTCAGTGTTTTGATTCATTAAGAAAATAATTTCATCATATTTTAGAAACGCTAGTCTTCCTTTTTCTCGTTCTGTGTTGACTACTATTTGCAACTCCTTGCGTTTATTCAAAATTTCTAGAGGAAAATCTTCTTTATCATAATACGGTGTTGATTCAAATTTTTTCTTTTGTTTAAGGATTTTTATTTTTAATCCCATCGTTGCTAGTGTGATATCTCCCCCTTTTTTCCTAGTCTTCTTATGTATTCGATTCTGTTTTTGTCGCATTTAATGTTTAAACATTTATCGATTATTCCTACAACGCTTTTTTCTAGGTCCCAATAGCTGTTTCTTCTTCCTCGACGCCAAAAATAAGCAGGTTTTTTCGTCGCGAGTTTCACTCTAGTTGGTTTATTTATTGAAAAATTTATTGGCGCCAAAATGAGAAAACCCATTGAACAATTATCTAAAAATGATAAAAATTATAAATTCACATGTAATATTTTTTTTGTTATAGTATTTATGGCCAGACTAGGTATATTAATCCAGTAGAATATCGGAACTACTAATTTAACGGCCATAGATGTCGTAGATATTATTGCAGTAGTATTTTTTGTTACAACTATGTGTCCTCGTACACGTAGGCCTCTTCTAGCTCTCTCCGCTTAGTACTTATATCCTGGGCAACTCTAGTCTACACATCCCCGTGGAAACATCGTGGTTTGCAGATCATCCTTTCAACCCCTCACCCGCCTACCTTTTCTTCTTTTCCCATCTGTGGGCTTCCAATTAGTAGCGAATCTTGTCCATTTCTCACGACTCGCTGTTATCATATCAACATAATATGCTCTTATATATGTAGATAAGATTATGTTATGTTGTGTAACTAATATAATACATTTTCATTTTATTTTGCCACTATCCGCAATGGAAGATGAATCATAAATATTTTACACAAAAGTATTTTCTGATAGAAAACAAAAAGGTTGAAATCAAAACAAAATCGAATTATCAAAAACCTTATGCTTTTACCTTCGTTGGCTAAAAAAATAGCAAAATTTTTGAATTACATTCATAGTAATCGTTAATATATACAGTGTTTTGCGGAAGAGAACACAATCAGGCTTCGAATTTTAAATATTAGTTAGGATTACCGTCAAGATTAATTCTGGATCAGTTTTCTTTCAGCTTAATTACGTGTCTCACTCACTAATGATCGGATCTCGTTCTAATCTAGTTGTGTCAGAGGGACAGACTACTTTTTCTTCTTAATCCCAGTATTAGCGAGTTTACTTAAGCCTCGCAAAGAGCCCTTGATGACAAACACAGGGTGTTTTGAAAAGTCCTTCAAATTCAAACACCTATATTTTTAATTGATAGTCGAGGTGGAATAAAGAAATTAGTTTTTCAGTCTTTTACAGTATAACGCTTCCAAAAGTGAGGTCAATTTGAAATTTTGACTTAATATTTATATTATTCAAGCTTGCCAGTGTGTATTGCAAGGTTTTTTGTGGCTGGTCAACAATTCGATTCCATTACAATCTTAAATATATTTTAACAGCATATATTCAAATACTTGTAGATAAAAAATCTGTTTGAATAAACAATATATGTAATTAATATATTTTAATTAATGACAAGATTGACAGAAACTTGCATAAATTTGGGACACCTACATACCACAAAACTATTGAATGTCTTATTTCAAAGAGATTTACTACAATAAAAATAATCAAATTTGACGCAACGGCACGCTGCAGCCGCGAATTACATACGGTACCCTAAAGAAGATCGCTGACGTCGCGGCACGTGTATGATCAATGTGCCGGGTTCGAGGAATCATTCTGCTGTTACAGCATTTACCGCATTTTATAAATTATAATTCAATAAAATATGTTAGTATTATATTCGTATCTAGCATCGATAACGGATGTAGTTTTTGTAACCTAATTATAAGTTAATTAATAAAGTAGTTATATAATTATTGGTTTTTTTTTGGGAGTCCGGGCTGTCGAATTCGTAATTGGCGCAGTCGGTAGGATAGTTTCGGGGCTACTACGATCGTTATAAAGAAGATATCCGGGGTCTAGATTCGACACCGCGCGCGGTCGTTCTAGCTGTCGCTCTCAAGCGTTCACCGAAGCATCAAAGATCTCTAAGAAGCAGCCGGGGCGTACTCAAACTTCAGTGCAACTCAAAGAAAACCAGGGAAGTCGACGAGTTATGTGAGTACATTGAATTATTTTTCCATCAGTGTTGCTTTCTCCTCGTCACAATTTTCCATCCTATGAAAAATAGTCCTGTGTCCTCCAGGCATAAAATTCGTAGGGGTAGTTTAGTAGACTTGAATCGTCAATTAAGTGAAGACTTGAATCGTCAATTAAGTGAAGGGTCGAATCGCCCTTCAGTAGGTTTAAATAATTTTCCTGAGAGCTTGAATTGCCCTCAAAGTTTAAAGTTAAATTTAAGTAATTTAGTATATAAAATGGATCCTGATACAGTGTATAAGGCCCTTCGCCCAGTTCCTGAATTTGATGGGAACCCACATATTCTTCCTAGATTTATTAGAATTTGTGATCAGATCGTAATCCAATGCGTGAAAGACGAGTTAGGATACGAATTATCGAATTTATGTGTCATTAATGGCATCTTAAATAAAATTACTGGTCCAGCAGCTCGTACAATAAACTCAAACGGAATTCCTGAAAATTGGTTAGGAATTAGGAATACTTTAATTAATATTTTTTCTGACCAAAGGGATGAGACCGCTCTTTACAATGACTTAGCATTAACGACACAATCTAGCGAGACTCCGCAGGAATTTTATGACAAATGCCAAAACCTTTTTAGCACTATAATGTCTTATGTATCGTTACACGAGACATTAGAGACAACTATAGAAGCTAAAAGAGTTTTATATCGTAAGTTAACTTTACAAGCATTTGTAAGAGGTTTAAAAGATCCTCTCGGGTCCCGTATAAGATGTATGAGACATGAAACAATTGAGAAGGCTTTGGAATTTGTTCAAGATGAACTTAATGTCATGTATTTGCAACAGCGAAATAATTTAGCAACAGATCTAAGAAAACCATCATCATCATTGACACCATACAACTCACACCAACAACTTACACAGCCTAGATTTCCTCCTATAAATAATAATTTTAATCCTTCTAAATTTTTACCAGGACCAAGTTGGCAAAAACCTAATTTTAATCCTCAATTTAATAATCATCAGCGCATGCCTATGCATCCAAGACGTACTCAGCAAATTTTCCGAGCACCGTTGCCTAACCATAACAGTGGTTTTAGGATACCTTACAGATATCCTTCACAAAATAATTCTGGCCCTAAGTCTATGAGTGGGGTGAGTCATTTTGTGACAAAACCATTACCACCTAAAATTCCTGGTCATGATTGGCAGAAATTTGGCAATCCTCCTCCATCGAATTACTTTAAGTCCAGAGAAATTAATTTTAATGAATTTTATGATTATGATGACTATGAATACGATAATAATTATGTTGACTATAATTATTGTAACACTGATTATGACTATAATGACTATAATGACCAATACGTTAATTGTGACTATGACTATAATGAGTACTATGAACATCGAGACTTACCACCAGTAGAGGATGTTCGCTATGATATACCTAGTACTAGTAAAACCAGTAGAGATATTCGACCGAAACATTCCAATGGTAGAAAAGGTCAGGATTTTCAACAGAGCCAACAAAAATCCGCACCAGAATAGAGTTACATATACAGTCAAAAAAAGAATTACCTTACATTAAAATTAATAATCCACCATTAAAATTTCTTATTGATACAGGAGCAAATCAATCATTTATAAGCCCTGAAGCAGTGGATAAGTATTTTCATAATATTCCGAAAACTTATGATCCTTTTGAAGTAACTAATTCTAGAGTAACAAGCATTCATGAACATTCAATATCTATTCCTAGTTTTTCTGAATTTAATGATTGTAAAAATATTAAACTATTTATCTATAAATTTCATAATTATTTTGATGGTTTAATAGGATTAGACTTGTTAGAAAATTGTAGAATTGATTTCAGAGATGATGTATTAATTACTGAGAATGCAAAAATTCCTTTATTACGTTATCAATGTACAAAATACAAAGATCAAATAATACCAGCAAAATCATCTCGTTTAGTTGGTATTCCGATACATAATGAGGATGCTGACGTATTTATACCAGAACAATTAATAAGTAATTGTATTATCCATGAATGTATTACTAATGTGACTGATCAGACTGGTATAGTAGAAGTCGAAAACATGACGGACGAAGACACAGTTATTCCAATTGACAGACCATTACAACTTGACTTATTTAACTTTGAAAGTTCTTACAGTGAACCAGACTCAGACAGAGTAAACCAAGTTTTAGACAGACTTAGAACTGACCATTTGAATAGGGAAGAACGAGTAAATTTAGAAACTCTTTGCAAGCGCTACGCTGACATATTTTACATTGAAGGTGAACGACTAACTTTCACTAATAAAATCAAACATAGCATTAGGACTTATGACGAAACCCCAGTATACACCAAAAGTTATCGATATCCTTTTGTACACCGTCAAGAAGTTAGGGAACAGATAGGTAAAATGCTTGAACAAGGTATCATACGACCCTCTGACTCTGCTTGTAGCTCACCCATTTGGGTAGTCCCAAAGAAAGCTGATGCTTCTGGTAGACAGAAATGGACTTTAGAAAGTTAAATGACAAGACTATTGACGATAAATATCCATTACCAAATATCACGGACGTTTTAGATAAATTAGGTAGATGTCAGTATTTCACGACTCTTGACCTTGCATCTGGCTTTTACCAAGTCGAAATGAATCCCGAAGACGTATCGAAGACCGCATTTAACGTAGAACACGGTCATTTTGAATTTCTACGTATGCCAATGGGACTTAAGAATTCACCTTCGACATTTCAGCGTGTAATGGATAACATCCTTAAGGGTTTACAAAATGAGATATGTCTAGTGTATCTTGATGACATCATAGTCTTTAGTACATCTCTGCAGGAACACATAATTAATTTAGAAAAAGTATTTGATAGATTGAGAGACTCCAATTTCAAGATCCAGATCCAGAAACTTGAAACAGCTTACCTTGGTCATATTATCAGTAATGAAGGTATTAAACCGAATCCTGATAAAATTAGAGCCATAGAAAATTATCCTTTACCTAAAACAACAAAAGAAATTAAACAATTTTTAGGACTATTAGGTTATTATAGGAAATTCATACCTGATTTTGCACGACTGACGAAACCAATGACAAAATGTCTTAAAAAGACTAACAAAATAACTTTAGATTCTGAATATATAAAATGTTTTGAGAAATGCAAATCCTTATTAACTAACGATCCTATACTACAATATCCCGACTTCAATAAAGAGTTCATTCTGACAACAGACGCCTCCAACGTAGCTTTAGGAGCAGTACTCTCACAAGGCACAGTAGGCTCTGACAAACCGATCTGCTATGCTTCTAGAACATTAAGTGATAGTGAATCAAATTACAGTACAATTGAGAAAGAACTTTTGGCAATAGTATGGCCAACTAAGTATTTTAGACCCTATTTGTTTGGTAGGAAATTCAAAATTATAACTGACCATAAACCACTCCAGTGGATTATGAATTTGAAGGAACCGAACTCGAGACTGACACGATGGCGACTAAAATTGAGTGAATTTGACTATACTGTGATTTATAAAAAAAGGAAAGTTTAATACTAACGCTGACGCTTTGTCCCGTGTACAAATTAATAATGAGGAAATAGAATTACTTCTCAAAGAATGTGGTATAGATGTGTCTGTAAGACCTGAACCACCAGGATCTACTACTGCAACAGCACATACATCCGCTGAAAATCCTATTCTTGAAATACCCATCACAGATGAACCTCTGAACAAATTCCATAGACAGGTTTGCTTGACTATAGTAGGTGACATTAAAAGAAGACCGCATGTAACTAAACCTTTTGATACTCACGCACGTACACATATACAAGTTTCAGAATCTTCATTAGAACAAGACGTTATAAATGCAGTAAAAGAATTCATCAATCCTAAAATAAAGACTGCCATTAAAATAACTCCACCATTAGGTATGTATTCGATAATTCCAATTTTACAAAATAACTTTAAATGTAATTCTATGCATCTGGTTTTAGTAAAAACCGAGCTAGAAGATGTTAAGGAGTACTTACGGCAGCAAGAAATAATTAAACACTATCATGAAGGAAAAACTAACCATAGAGGCATCAATGAATGTTATTTAGCCTTGTCACGTCGTTATTACTGGCCTAAAATGAGGGAAGAAATTACTAAATACATAAATGAATGTACAATTTGCGGACAGACTAAATATGACAGAAATCCAATTAGACCACAGTTTAACGTAGTACCACCTGCAACAAAGCCCTTTGAGATAGTTCATATGGACCTATTCACAGCGCAAGCTGAAAAATACCTTACCTTTGTAGATTCCTTCTCAAAATAAGGCCAAGCATACCACTTACGAGATGGTACAGCTATAAGTATCATCCAAGGTCTATTAAATTTCAGCACTCATCATGGACTACCTTTGACTATTGTGACAGATAACGGGACTGAGTTCACTAATCAACTCTTTGCAGAATTTGTTAGGCTACATAAAATTAATCATCATAGAACACTAGCTCATTCGCCTAATGACAACGGAATTATTGAAAGATTCCATTCCTCCTTACTAGCACCTTCGTATCCTTCACCTGAAAAATAAAGATGAGCCTGCAATAAATCAAATACCTTATGCAATCCTAGCTTATAACAGTTCAGTACATAGTTTCACCAAATGTAGACCACACGATATAATTAGAGAACCCTTTAGATCTTAATTTAGCCGAACACCTTATGCAACAGTACATTATAACGCATAGAGACCAAATGAAGACAGTATATGAAATAATTAATGAAGCTACAACTATTGACCGTACGAATTTAATGACTAATAGAAATAAAAATCGCGAGCCAGAAACTGAATATGTACCCGATCAGCAAGTTTTTATTAAGAACCCCCTAGCTAGTAGACAGAAGTTAGCACCGCGATACACTCACGACACAGTCCTTGCAGACCTTCCCATACACATTTACACTTCGAAGAAAAAGGGACCTATTGCTAAATGTCGTTTGAAACGAGTACCAAAGTCATCGAAATTGTTACAGGTACAGACTAATACTGATACTGACAATGACGAAAGCAGCAGACATAAAACTTGAGACTCTTGACAATGGACCTGGACTTTTACCTTTTAAACTTGGTCAAGCTAAGTTAATATCCCATTATCATACCTTTATACAATATTTAGAACTTTCAGAACTAGAGAATCGTATTAATTCTATAAATGAACAGTTAGACTATTTTAAAATTCAACTAGACAATACTACTTTGCCTATATATGAAATTCAGATTGATTATCTTTATACTAAATTGTCAAAAATAGATTCTCAATTAAAAACTTTGGAACCTTCTAGGGTAAAAAGAGGACTTATTAATGGATTAGGATCACTAATTAAAGGTCTTACAGGAAACTTGGATCATGCAGATGCTGAAAGATTTAATAAAGCTATACAGTTGTTAGAAGTAAATGAAAATAAATTAGTTTCGGAGTTAAATAACCATATCAGTATTAATAAAAATTGGACGAGCCAATATTCGCAACTTATTAGTAATTTAGCTGAAAACCAAATTAAAATTAATGAAACATTGCGATTAGTTGTGGATAAGCATTATTTTTTGGAAGCTAAGTTTGCTAAATTCGCTCAATTATTAGATATTATTACTGAAAATACAGATGATTTATATTTAGAGTTAATCAGAATAGAGAATATCTTAGGATTTATACGTGCAGCGAGCACGCATCATAGTATGATAAGCATAGATAATTTAGAATATATGATTAGTAGATTAAGAGAAATATATAGTAATAATGAAATTTTAGATATTGATTTGAGAGAATATTATAATCTTATAAAACCAGGTAGTTATTTTATAGGTAAGAGAATTGTTATAATTTTTAGAATTCCTATAATATCTAAAGATAGTTACGACTTATTTAGGCTTTCCATTGTTCCTAATAAATTCCACGAGACCTTTATACCTATACATCCTTTCATAGCAACCAATGGGAAATTTTTCATGTACTTGCAAACCGAATGCCCGAAGATTGGCGAATACCTTCTCTGTGAGGAAAGTTCAAATTATTATCAGCCACGAGAGCACGCAGATTGTATCCAGAGTATCATCATTCATCAATCTTTAGATAAATCATGTAGCCCCACTGAAGTCTCCATCACAAGACAAGCTATGGAACAACTAGATGATAGACACTATACTATTGTCTTCCCAAAGCCTACGAAAGTCGAAATTCGATGTGAACGGCGGGAATACGTATCTTTATCAGGCAGCTACTTAGCAACCATTCCCCATGAATGTTCACTACGAACAGATATCTTTAAGATAACCAATAGTGAAGATGAAGTCAAGGGACAGCCGCTGAAGATTACCGAGATACAAAGTAATTTCACTGAACTCTAAATCTAAATTCTTTAAATCTCGATAAGTTACATCACCTGGAAAATAGAATTATGCTACAGAATCCCATACGTCTTGCCCGCTTTGATTCTTCACTATACCATACAACGTTGCCTCTCTATGCACTTGTATCTGGTATAGTTATAATTTTCCTTGTCTATATTCTCCGACGATACCTACGAAAGAACCTTACTACACCAGAAGGAGAACCAAGAAGCAACCCTATATATGCTGTTCCTGATTGTTCTGAAAACCCTGGAGTACCAGCAACTTTTTCCCTCAAAGTGCTCAAATAGTTGCTGTTCTGAGGATGGAGGAATTACATACGGTACCCTAAAGAAGATCGCTGACGTCGCGGCACGTGTATGATCAATGTGCCGGGTTCGACGAATCATTCTGCTGTTACAGCTAAATGCTGTAACATTTAGCATTTAACAGCTTACCGCATTTTATAAATTATAATTCAATAAAATATGTTAGTATTATATTCGTATCTAGCATCGATAACGGATGTAGTTTTTGTAACCTAATTATAAGTTAATTAATAAAGTAGTTATATAATTATTGGTTTTTTTTTGGGAGTCCGGGCTGTCGAATTCGTAATTCGCGCTACTTTTGTAAATCTATGTAAATAAACAATGCGCAATTTTTTTGTACAATAGACTTGTAACATGAACATGAACGAAAATCAGTTTGAAGAATTTATCGATGAGGTTCAGAGTCATCCAGCTATATTCGAGTACAGCAATTAAATTCAAAAGAAAAGGCATGGGACGAAATACACAATTAATTTATTGAGAATTTCACAAACAAAACCGCAAAGGAAAAAGTAAGTATATTTTAACACAATATTATGGTATAGGAATAAATCTATTTCTCATAAGAATTGTATACATAATTCGCTTACTGAGAAACAATATATAAAACTAAGATTAATAATTAGGGCACACAGAGTTATTATTTTATATATTTTAGGTATATATACATGGTTTATAAAACATTTTAAGTATTGGATTTTATTTGTCTTTTTTTTAATCTACATTGGTTGTGTTATTTTGTTTTTGTTACTTTATATGTATATATACATACATATATGTATATATACATACATATATATATAAAGTAAC
Source organism: Pieris brassicae (assembly GCF_905147105.1). NCBI lineage: Eukaryota > Metazoa > Arthropoda > Insecta > Lepidoptera > Pieridae > Pieris > Pieris brassicae. The sequence goes on from NC_059669.1 coordinate 7,843,008, forward strand.
ATTGTGTATTTTTATAGCACTCAAATTCCAAATTTCTTTTTCCATAGTTCTGGGAGGGCGGGTCACCAAGTGACTAGCACTATTTTATATTTTCATGCGGCCAAAGCCGCGCCGCATTTGACGGCAAATTTGAAGGAATAAAGATAATGTGGAAAATAAAAATCTTGAATTAAATAATATCTTACAATTAATTACATCTAATGTTTACAAATACATGGGCATTATATGTGCCCAAGGATTCTAAAACTAAACTATTATATAAATGTTTTGTTAAATTGATTTAATTATAAAAGGGAGACAATTAAAAAAAATCAAGATCAACATCATTAACTTTGAATAATCTGTGTAAAAACTTCAAGAAAAACCAAATGCAGTCGGTAACTAATGGTGTGTATGAATCAACAATACACACAATTAATTAATGAATAAATAAAACATTTAGAATACGTGTTGTCTCTGCGGAGTCCGTCGTCGAGTCACGAGTGAGCTCACAAGGCGGCGCATCAGGAGGCGCCCTCTTCATCGTGGATGCGCGCTCACGCATGTGTGTATTAACAAATATTCGTAACAAAATATTTTCTCTTCAACTAGAGTTTAGACCAGCATTTATGTTTCTAAAAACAATTAAGTTTCTTCACTCTCTAAAACATTGTAACATTATATTTAGTATGATTAATGTAAGCAGTTAAATGTAATTTTGTATTATTACTAAAATTTGACTGTACCTTGCCCATACTTAGCTCGGCATTCCTAGAACCATTCATTTCTTATATTTCTATCTGTAATACCACAAGTAATTCAATAAAATAAATACAGGATCAAATAAATTGCTTTCCAATACACGAATTAAATCCACGAGGAAAATCTAGCTCCGACCTTTAATTCCAGCTGAAGCTCTAAACATAAGTTGTAATACTTTATAGATATTGGACCGCAATTCTGTCATTATCGTAAAAGAGCGTCAGCAAAGAAAACTATTCTCCCTTCGATTACTTTCATAATGCTTAAGTGGATCGGATACTTTTGTGGAGGAAATTGAATCATTTATTGTAACGGCACAATACTGGTCGATCAGATAGGTTTAAGATAGACATATTGTGGTTTGTTTTCTCGGCTGACTTCCGTTAACCCTTCGGTTTGTGCTACTAAAACGGTTCATAAATTTAAGTAAATAGGTAAGTGAAAACTATTTATGGAATATATTTCCTGTCTTAAAGGTACTTTTTCTGTGCTATATGGTAGTAAATGTTCTCTATTAATAATCAAAAAAACTTTTTACGTATACTATTATTAAAATTAATTAGTTGGCATGGTTCATATTACTATATAATCAGTTACTTAGCGAGCACATTTTCTTGTTATTGGTCATTATATAGCGTTGTATTGTACTTTGCAAAAAAATCGGTTGTCTGTCAAGTCGGTTTACTGACGATAGTTGAACGTGACAACGTTATAAGGAAATACTGATGGAATGGTTGCTTTTTTAAAAGAAAATTTTAATTTTATTTGTTTGATATAGTATTTTGGAGGGATATAGAGAAGTAGGTAAATGGAAATCAAAATTGAATTGATCAAGTTACATTTATTTGTACGCATAAATACAATTATGATTTTTTTTTCATCGCTCCCTCAAGTAGGAGGGAGACAGATGTCGAACGCTGCCGAACGCGGAGGCCGATTGTGCCTCTTTGTCGCTCGTTCCGCGCTTAAATGGAACGCCTCAGAGCGAGGTAACGCCGCATGAGTCATGTTTTTTCGTGCGTGCAGCCGGCTCCTTCGAATTATAAGACGTTGTCACGTCAAAAAATGTTTTTAGAAATCAAGAGATCTTCTTGATCTCTTAATATACAATTACTCTAAAAATGTATACTTTGTTAAATGTACCATTCATTTGAATACATAATAATACATAATAATAAATGCTTAGCTCAAAATCATGCAGCAAGTGGCTAGTCATATTTCATTACATTTAAGAAACGATTGTAAGTAAACACACGTAAAAAATCCTATTCGGTTTATCCGTGACTAGGATATCAATTTCGATAAGGATACCAATAGTCCTAAGAGAATCCTCTGAAATACGATACAAAAAAATTGCTTTTATATGATTGGATCAGATTGTTCATCTTATCAAAATTATTGGCATGATGTTTTCTCATTACACGATGCACGGTTAAAGGGCTATCGTTTCTCCGAAAATGATAGTACTATAGCAAATTAAATGGTGTACAAACCGTTCATAAATTTGTGTTGTTTATTGCTTCTAATACGTTTGAATTGCAGATCTAAAATTCATCATGGAACTAATACATCCATCTTCATTAACAACTTGCCCAATTATACTTTAACAATGGGGACGTGAATGCTTTAAATAATGGGATATTTATGGCATACTGGCGTTGTTCCATGAAGGTTCTGATCAACCAATCATTAGCATCAACATTATTCAATATTACATCATTATTAGCACTACTAAGCGACGATGTTATTGAACGCTTAAGATATATAACTTTATCTACTTCGAGGTTTTATCACACATAGGACGACAGTAGAACTGTGTTTACTTGGAATACGTAAATCAATTGTAAGCCGTTTGCTGTTTTATCAAAAATCATAGAATCTCGCCTAAACTAGTCCAACATATTATAATTAGGAACAGAAAAAGCAGAAAAACTATTGATGAAAGACTATCAGTCGTTTCAATTGTTATCTCTAATGCCAGATAAAATACAATTACAATATCTTAACTCGGTGAAACCTAACTACCAATTAGTTAACAAATTATTAAGTGATGATAATCGATAGGTCAGGAAAACTCACACGCACTGGTGAACTGGAAGATATTGAAACGAAAACGCGTTTTTTGGACATGTAACAAGCAGAGATTCCGAAACTTGTGGAAGTGGAAAAAGAAATCGTGACTGGCATAGTGGAGGCGTGACTGGCATTCAGACCTCGAAATCCCCTACTTTCCGGACCGATCAACTAAAGGAAGGTCACACCATCACCGTTCCAGGTCTTACCATCACACAGGCGCAGAGGCTTACGGACAGGACAGGTGGTGGTAATTGATCGGCGCCATTAATAGCACCTTCAAAAATGAATTGCAGTAGAGACTTCAGTTCAGTTCTTTATTAAATAAGTAAGTAACGTTAACTCATTTCTGTCGTTAGTCAATGAAATAATATAAACAATATCAAACCTCATAAGAACTCTTTATAAGAAAACGGAATCTTCTTCATTTCATTCCTAGTCTATCTGTATATACAATGTAGCAATCTGTTATACGGAGATGTAAGAACTTTGTCTTTTTGCTCTTGAACAATCTTTAGAATTATCTTGGAGTGCATTGGAATTTCAAAGGCACAACTCCGAGTCTTGCGGGATTAAATTCTAATGGAATAGATTACAAGTTTCAAACATAACACAATCTCTTAATGCACTAGTTTAGGTGATTCTTCATTTCAAAGATTTACTTTGTATAATAAATAATCGTATTGAGACTTGAAACTCGCTGTTTACTTTTGGAACTGAAGAAGGGTTGTGAGAAGTAATTTAGAAAACTTTTAACCGATATTCAAATATCTGTCAATAAACCTAGTATTGGATACAAAAATCTCAATAAATCTCAAAAACCGAACTGCTTTTTATAAATCTATACTCCATATAAGCTCATTTTCCGAAAACAAATATCTGAAAAACATGCATACATTTAAGAAAATTAGCACCAGTGCTTGCAAGCCTTTATGGATCAACAGAATAATTTTAAATTACTACCTATAGGGTTTTAAAAAAACTGGGCAACTATACAATTTTCAATAAGTAGGAATATAACATTGAAAGAGTTTCATCGATTTTCCCTACAGTCATATGACAGCATGGTAACACCTGATCAGATACCTTTCAAACAAAAAGAGCATGCCTATCAATTTTTAAGTTCTGAATCCGTGAAATTGTTGAAAACGAACAAGTTATCCCAATGTTAATTTTAAACTTATCCCAAAGTTTTTACCTCTTGATTATTACGACCTAATTTGGTTAGAATTACTTTTATATCGATCGAAAACAAAGCCAAATCAAATTCAGTAGGTTCTATCGATATTCAAGTAATCGAAAATATATTTCTTTAAATATTAATGCTATAAACTAGACTACTGGAAACGAACTAAAAATATATCTAGAATATCTACATTTATATTATAAGAAGAGGTTAGTAGAACATGTTACTCACAGGAATTTCTTCGAATTTTTGGAATAAAATTTAAATTCTAATTGGAAAAAAAATAAGCGTTTAACTGTTATATAACATTACGACCGAATCACGACTAAAACACAACTAGTGAAACAAGTCTCGTTTATTATTTTCTATCTTACAATTGCCTTATTATATTATTGGCCTAAAATAAAAAAAAACGATTAAAAACCTCTTTTAAAAATCGAACAAAGCATGTTGTCCTAAATAACTATGGATAAGGGAACCAATCGCGACCCCTACATTAGATAAAGATTAACGACATCTATCGACCTGGACGGTATGCTTCCTTTGTGTCATCTGATTGAATGACTTTCGGTAAACAATGATAGCGCGTTTCCTTTCACCATCTACCCGTTGAGCTGTGAAGATAATGGAAATTATTTTGTTCAGCTTAATATTCTATTAGCACGAAAACTTTTACGGTAATTTTGTGTAAGTAAAAGTAAGTCTATCAAAACTATAGTTCTTCCACCTTGTACAATGAAGTATCTATAATTCTCTCTTGATTAATATGAAATTCGTTTTAATATGTAGAAAATATATACTACAAATTCAACTCTACAAATCAAAAAATAAACATAGTATATTTTAAAGAATATGTTTATTATGGAATATAAGATACAGGTATCACATACTCATCGGCAAAGAAGACAGAGGGTGTAGGCCGAGAGAAAAAGCCGGCGTAAAAATCTCTCGGTAATCTTTTAAAATCAGCAAATCATCATCCAAAATGGCAAAGAACACTGATTGTAAAACAAATATCGCAAATTTGTCTGTCTGTCACTCGTCCCAGGCTCTTTGATCAACTAGAATATCGTTAACTTTTTACACAGATTTTCTTTCAGAGGAATTGGTTCGGAAATACTTCAGTGGGCAGCTGGTTCCACATGGTGGTGGTGCGCGGCGAAAACTGCCTTAGAAAACACTCAGTTGTGGAACGACGGACGTCGAGGTGATACGGATGGTATTTTGTATTTTGCCTTGACGTCCGATAATGAAACTCAGCTGCGGGTATTAGGCCAAACAACTCTTCTAAACACTCCCCATGGTAAATGGGGAGGGATAAAAATAACATCTCTACGCAACGCCAAGGGATCAAACCGCTCGAAGTGATTGGTCGTCGACGATTCGAATCGCTCTTCGTTGAATACGGTCAAGTGGAAGGAGCTGGACCTTCGAGTTATATCATAACATTAATGATCCAATTAGTTTTTAAATCCTGTAGCGACACCTACAATCTTCGCCTACAAATCGATGATGTCGAATCATAAGACGCGCTAACAAAGTTACAACCGCCCGGCCTTAGCTATGGAGCCTGGGGGCTGTCTAGGCACTGATTATGGTGTCATGGATCCTCAAAAGAAAATGGGAATATCCTATGAAAATTAACTGGGATTAAAAATTATTATATTTAACTAAGAACAACAAACTAGTAACAATCCATGAATATACTTGTTTGGCATAGTTAAAAAATATTCTAATTAAGTGAACAAAAATAGAAAAGATTTTGAAACCTGTATCGAATTCGGGAGATTTTAAATATTTTCCATAGTACCGTTAGGTCGTACCTTATCGTTAAGATAAGGTGTTTCTAAAGAACCTTATTTCGCAATACAAAGAAGGCGTGCGTTCGAATAATGAGCCAACCGCAAGACTAACTTCATGATACTTCAAGCCTGACATTAGCCTTTTTAGATTCGGAAAGTAATAAGGTCACGCTATGTTGCTATTTTCACATACAACGATATTTTTATTTAAGCCATACAAACATATATTAACATTTATAACAGTATCAGCCGTATCTTTTCTTTAACCATGGTCGTTACTTCTTCGTCCACGTAATATAACAAAGTTAAGAAAGTTGAGGAATTTCTTACAATGTGTAATAATATTCTTCTTTGCTTATCTTGTTAGCATTTCGAGCGTGATTCTCAATATAGAAAAACGTTATAAGAAAGCCGTCTTAGAGAAATAATTTGACAACGTATGGAAGAAGCACAGAAAGCTTGCCTAGCAGGTGATCAGGGGCTGTGTGCGTGATCAAAATATGGGATCCAAGGTGTGAGCTCAGTTGTTGTAGCGCTACCTTTTCATTTGTATTAGCTATAGTTATAGAACTTCACGCTCAAACAGTTGTATACAACTGTTAGTAAACTATGCATAAAAACCTCCGACAGCCAAAAGAAAATGAAAAATTTATAGAATACCTCAAATTCCAAGAACCATCAGGAGGTAATTACGAGATTTTTTAAATAGAATTTCCTGTAACTTTTAAACAGCGCAGACAAAGCAACAATGAAATAGTGGAATGTAAAGAAGCTGAGAACGTACAGTCATACTTGAGTACCGCAGACGTCTGGAGAATTGTGATGAAACAATGAACACTACCTACGAGTTTGTAAATTATTTCAGTAAATCATTTGCTTCTACGGTCTTATGATCGCCTGGTATTATATTTGTATCAATATAAATGAAGAGGAAGGAATAGGTTTTTGAGTGGTTATAAAAATGAGGCGGTATTGTGGTTATGCGTAGTATATATAGTATGCAAAATAAAATTACTTATATAAAGATTCGATGCTTCCTGAAATAAGAATTCCTTCGGCCCATGTTAGCTACCCGTACAATGCTTTTGACTTACAAAAGTTAATTTTAATTATACTACTAATTAAATTGTTATGTAGAATGTACTTTATTAATGTAGATCGAATACATTGGTAAAAGTATCACAAAAATTACACTTCTGGATTGTAAGTGTAATTTTTGTCAATTTTTACGATAGTTATGTTTAGGTACCAAAATATGTTGCGAATATTGCATATTAGAAAATGTTAACACAGTAAAATATATTTTTAAAGAATAAATGCAAACGTTCTACTTTCTGAATCACAAACTTGCACGTTTTAACAAGTTCAGGCGAAATGTAGTGCTCTTTTGATATATCTAACAATATAACTTAGATACATTTTATAAGGACTGATTGAAAAGTTCCTTAGAGGCGCATTTCAAAGCAGAAAAGTACAGTCACATAGAAAATTGTTACAAACATTTTACATTCAAGAGGGATACAGCAATCGCTATTGGGATATCGGTGCAGTTTTAGCTTACCTGTCTACGCAGTTTATTTTGATAGCTTTTAGTTGGTATTAGGAAAACTATTTTCTGTAATAAGAACAACATTTATTTGGCATTCTCAAGTATTTAATTGTCACTAGCAAGGTTCTATGTATGAAACGACGACTTTAAACTACTGGTCTGTAAACATAAAAAAAACGTCGAATTGATTACGTCCTCCTCTGGTTTTTGAAGTGAAACTTCTTTATCAGCGTTGGAAAAAAAAAATACCGTCACATTTTTCGGTTACGCGCCATATTTTCCTTGTCCCTACCACGGTTGATTCGAAGAGATTCGAAACCATTAATAACAAAAATATATAATAACGATAACAACGATACTAATGATTCTATTACAATTAATGGAATTCTGTAAATCTTAGTAGTTATAAGTTAAAATTAAATAATTGTATTATTTGTATTCATGTCTATGATAATAAAAGCCTTTTAAACTTTATCTAACTTAACTCTATTTAACCAATTTCTGTAAAGTTGCATATAGTAGATAATTTTTCGAAAAATAAGGTCATAAAGAAATTTACTTCTTACGTGTGTACTAGTACTGTGTCTTCTAGTACACGAACATATATTTTTAATTGATGTGTTGCGTATTATATACTAACATTATTGTGTATATAAAAGCTCCATTACATGCTAAATGTACCAACGGTTAATTTAATTAAACACAAAGGAACGAAACTATCTAGATACATTGTTCAGATAGTGGTTAAAGAAGTCAAGTAGTAGTATAATGGGATTCTTGAAGGAAACTCGCTAAGTTAATTTAGCACCAGCTAAAAACGTCCTGCGGAACAAAGTAGTTGCAAGATATTAAAAGTTAGATTAAAGATGGTGGGTACAAATTCTAATTTTGGTATAACCTAGGTTGATTTTGTTTAATTCTGTTACTTAATGAACCGGTTTAGTTTATTTAATATAGTTTTGCCTTCTGATTAAATGTATCCAGACTTCAGAGAGATTAAATTTAGCCAAAGCTTATAATTTCATAAAACCCTATCTAAAAAGCCCCTGAGACAAAACAAGAAAAAATCTTTACAAACTTTTCAACTCTCAACCAAGAGAATTCTCGCGATACTTTTTACATAGCAAGTAAACAAGGCGTAATTCGTGCAGTCTTTAAAAAAGGGAACCCACGTCAAAAAGACCAGACGCTGCGTCACTCAGCTGTCTGCCCCAACAAATAAGGAGCGGAGACTGAATGGATGTCAAAAGAATACATTACATGTACCAGACAATATTACACGGTAGGATAGGTAAAGCTCCCAAGAGGCAGACATTGGTTTTTTGTGAATGAGATGCGACGTGTGACGTCTTACGATGAAGCGCTCATGTATGTGTCTAAGTAATTCTCGTACGTGTTCTCTATTGGTGATGCTGCGCCTACGCACATGCGTATACAGCCATGGATATGTACACACCCTGATGTCCTTTTCACGCATTTTTAGATGCTGTTAAAATATTTACCTGTATTTCTTAGTATAATCGTAAGTAAAAGGATGTCGTAAAGAGATCGCTCGAAAGCCTAGGAAGGCTATTCTCAATTATTATGATTTTTGCAACGAAGTATTAAGTAAATATCAAAATTTCTTCACATATGGAAAATACGTATTATTGGATTATAGTTCTTTCACAATAAATAAAGGGAAGGGAAGAAAATAATATATTTTTTTCCGAATGGCTTATAAAAATTACAGTTATCGATAATGTCATTTATAAACAACAATGCATTATTTGAATAAATTCATTTATAGGTGTATATGAAGTCCTAAGCAAAAACTGAATTTCGTTTTTGGCATAACTTCTACCAATTAATATAATTTAAAAGTAAAGGATTTACGTGTACCTAACAACAAAAAAAAATCTTCTTTGAAGAAGTTAAGATGTGTAGTATGTCTTATAATGTATGCATCGTATTTCATAATCTGTCTGTGATATACATTTTTATTGATGAATGTTGGTTACTATTTCTCAAAAGCACTGAACGTTTTCATAATGTTGGTACTGTAACAATTTACTACGTAAACATAACATGAAGAATAAAATCATACAAACATTTTGATAAATTAAACATTTCCCGTCATTATTCTCTCTCAGTCAATTTCATGAGAAACAAACAGTAAAATAACCGCGGAAGCCGAACTGAGCGACAAAACAGTCCCGAAAATTTGTTGCAACAATGCGGAATTCGCTTTATCCGTCCGCGGGGCAGGTGTGACAACCGACGAGTTTATTTCGTGCAAAAAAATTAGCTTAGTCTGTTTGGGTTCCCTAGTTCGATATTCTTGCTTATGTTGTTTTATAGATCAGGGCACAACCGCGCAGGAGGCTAACCTGATCTTAAGTAATACCGCCGCCCATGGTCACTCTTTATAAGCAATGGAACGTTCTTTTCGAATTGGTTCGAAATTACGTCAGTGGGCAGCTGGTTCCACATAGAGGTGGTGCGTGGCAAACACTGCCTTCAAAAACGACCAGCTACGAGGTACACGTGGTATTTTGCCATGACGTCCGATGATGAAATTCAGCAATTAACACTCTCAATCCACATCTCTAGGCAACAGAAAGGGATTGGTCGTCGATGATTCGAACCTTTCATTGTACTTTGTTGAAGGTTTAAGCGCAATATAATAAAACTTTTGAGCTTTTTGGTAATTGCCTTTAACGTACTTATGTAATGCAATAATCCTAAATAATTATTTATACAATAGTTCACACCGCAGGGAGATTTTTTGAGTTATATATGTCAAGTTAGACTGTTTTTTTATTATTGATAAAATAATAAACTCAAAATCATTATTTACAATAATGTGATGAATTAATACGCAAAGCATTATTTACAACGAGGGTAAGATTGTTATTATTTTTTTGTAAAAAATAACACAAAATAAATTATAGGATGGAAATGGATGTAATATCTGGGTAGCGCGAGTGACACACCCTTAAATAGATTTATATATAGTGATAAACAGTAAGCCAACAAATTGTTGTATTTAAAATCGGCACCTGTTTCTAATACTAAATTTGAGCAAAAGTCTATTCAATTATATTAATCTCTTGCTGGGAATAAAGATCGTATATGAACCAAATTTTCAAATAACGTTAATTTATACAAACAATAAAGTTAATTAATATTTGAATAAGGAAAATTTCGACATCATTAATTTAGCTATTTACTGCAATTCAAAACAATAGTGCTCTCTCTCCACCTTCATTTTTCATTTTTTGGATTTATTGAGAGTTTAGGTAATTTTATCAGCGAGATACAGAACCAATTCGGTCGAAACCACAACCAATACTTTCCTGAAAATCGTTTCTCTATGGTGAACAAATATAATGGTGCGTTATAAATTTTAAAGGCACACATTTCTCGCTTACATTTCTAATTTTAACGCGCAGGGTAGATTTATGTCCCATACACGTGTTACCATAGAGAAATCCCGTTATTGCGTTTGGTATTTTGGTAGCAAACAGTTTTATCACGGCATTAAAAAAATATATAATACATGGTCCGAGGAATTAAATGTGAACAGTATTTTTATATTTATTATTTTTTATTAAAAAACTGAGCATAATTGCAAGCTTTCAAAGTTTAAACTGTGTTGTAAAATATTTTGCAAAGTTATTTAAGAACTTCGAAATTAAAAAATGTATTAACTAAAACTCTATTACTGTTACTGAACATTTTCAATTATAATGTGTTTTATAATGAATTACGGTATTATTCCTAAGCATGTATTTAACGTTTGTAAGAGTATAATTATATTATTTTTTTTAAAGTATAATACCTACATCAATAAAAATACTCTGACTTAATAAGATTACATAACATCATTAGATTACATCACATTGTAGATAATTACAGGGGACAAATGACAATATTAAGTCTATATATAAAGTTTTCTCGTGTTTATTTATACTGCTAACACGATGCACTGGCATTATTTTCAATAACCATAGTACATAAGGACAACATATTAAATCACAATTTGATGTATGTATGAAATAGGAAGAAATTTTATCAAATACAGTATGTATTCGTAATGTAATGAGCTGTTACCAGGGTAGCATAGTCAACAAAGAGCTAGTTCAGTAATAGAGCACAACAGAAATATTAGCTACATGCGTGAAAGGTGTAGCCTATTAACATTTGAAATGGTTACCGGATTTATGGGGTAAACGCTACGCCACACCACGCCACAATGGCAAACGAGCTAATAATTTATGCTCTAATAAAATTGGAAATTCATTGTAGATGCAAAAATATTTTAACCGAAATCTAGACCGACCGAGTTTCGGGGATTACTCGTTAACTTCCTACGTAAAAGTATTTTAGATATGGCAATAATGTAGTAGTAGTATTATTCAAATGACGGCCAGTTATGCAAAAAGCATTAATAAAATCTAAAAGCTTATATTAAAATTTCTCACTCAACAAACGCCATAATTTAATTAAATTAACGCGTAGCAAAACAACAAATAATTCTCGTACAAATGAAAACGTAATTAAAACTTCATCATTATTCGTATGTGGCATATGTTCCCGACAAAGATAATACATTTATTTGCCAAGTAAAGCCTTTGTTGCTGAGGAATAATGCATTCCATCAAGTGGCGTAAAATCATTTGCATAAATTCCTCTGCAGAGGATCTTAGTTTCATATACGGATTACGGAGTTTTTGCTGTGAATGAGCAAATGAGAAACATTTATTTCAAACTAGAAATCTTTTAGTTACACTTTTAATATTGTAAAGGTATATCTATTTTTAATGAAGTCCCGTTAACAATGGCACATTTCTACATCGCTTTAATTGATATATTTTTGGTAATTTCGCGAGCTTTCGCTTATAAACAGTTTTCAATACGTCCTAAATTTAAGTGTTTTAAGATCCGGATTTCTTATAAGTTACTTTTAACTGCAATTGTGTATGATAAGATTTCTTATACCTATTCAAACACACGCGAACTGAAGGCTCCTCCTCAGGACGGACAGTCACATGTTTCGACTACACTATTATACAATATTTTTTTCGGTGTTGTTAATAAAGAATTTTGAGTTTTTCTCGCTAATTCTGACAAGGTTCTTATAATTGTTCTAGAAGGAAAATACTTTAAAATCTATAAACTCTATTTCAAATGAATGATGTATTTAAACAGAACTAAATTGTTAACGCAAACTGTAGCTTTTGTTAATAAAGCCCGCTTAATTCCTAGTTTGAATCCTTAAGGATCCGGACGGGGATCTGTCATTCGCAGAAGCCTCTATTTTGTAAGTTTACAATAAATGACGCTAATATTTTACCGTCTACTATCGTTTCATGATTTATTCTCTTCCTAATCAGCTAAAATTGAACTTTGGTTTCGATAGGATAAGTTTAAAAAAAAAACTATTTGTATAGAAGCTTAGGAATATGATTAGAACGAATTATAACACCGAATATACACACATAAACGAAGTGAAAAATATTTTACTTTTATTTTTTTATTAAAGTTTACTACATCATACATAATACTAAATCTAATGCATATTTTATAAAATCTTCCATCTAAAATGTATGAAAATCGAAGTAAACATAAGTGTTTCAAAAAAGGAATTTAAAATTAAAAAAATACAACCAAAACATATACAAGGTAAAATAAGCACACAATAAAATTTGTAGAAGTTTTTGGTAAAGTAGAGAAAAAAAAATACCAAAAAAAAAATTCAACAATTCAAATCAACAATGCTTTCTCTAAAACCGATCAGCCCACTACCGAGCTATTACTACCTATCCGGATAAGCACTGTTCAATCCGTTAAAATCGCGAAGAATTCGAAAGAGAGGTGCTTGGACTCCTAGGTTGGTTTTTGTAGGAGGAATTTGGAAGATATTTCTGATTTCTGATTTTTACTTTTCATAAAATTTAATTAATATATTGTTTTAATTTATTATTAAAACTTTCTGTATATATTTACTCATTACTTCATTACAAATAAACCTTCACTGTATCATTTGTTTGTATCGTTTGCCTTTAATAATATATAAACATTTCCAGTAACCGTATTGAAGTAAAATAATTATAAATAAACTTCTATCTCATCATCCCATTTATTAGAAATGCGGTAATAATAAACCTCCTTTATTACGACTTTATAACTGTCAAAGTGAAACTATCAAAATAGTTTTAAAGCATTTTAGTGCTTTGAAATAGTCCAACTAATTCTATACACAGGTACCAAATCCCACGTAGTGTCAGTAAGTCGAATGGCCTATTGAAGGGCACACCTGTCCAGGAGATGCCTATTTAACCGCCGATTAAATGAACCCAATGAAAACGCTTATTATTCTCTCTAGGGAAAATAGGGGGCAGGGAGTTCAACTCCTTTCCTGTTTTATAAGAAACGATAAACCTAATCGTGCAGTGTGATACTTGGGGATGTGAACAACCAAGAGATGAAAAGCGTGCTTCTAGATGAGCATTGTTCGAAAGGGAATTTGTTATTTTTTAAACAAAAGGCAATCGTGAACTTATGGCTTCTACGCCAACAAACTAGCTTAATTTTCGCTATTATAATTCGATATGGAAATGAAAATTGAACTAATCTACAATGAATAATGCGCGATTAGTTAACGACTGATTTAAGAACAGGAAAAAACATTTTCGTGCTGAAGCTATGATCGTCAATTTGCTTAATCGGCTTAAGTTACCGTTCTTAATTAACTACTCTGACTACGTCTGTTAGTTCGTTTAACGTATATGAGAGAAACGGATCAGACTCGAAAATCAACATATTTTAAGCATACAATATTCTGTCGCAGCGTATAAAGAAAAAATAAACTAAGTCTGCCTCGCTTCCCGATCGGCAAACAGAATTAATACGACCATTTCATCGTCTAGCAATATATCTTATTTCCTCGAGTCAGGAGTGTCTTGTCCACATCCGGTAACAAAATCAACTTGTATGAAAGTATAAAGTGATGTTGTGAATCGATGGCCGAATTGGCATCAATCCAGACCCTAACCAATACAGCGCATTACAAAAATCTGTTGTAGCACCATTTGGCAATCCCGCCGGTACAGGGATCACGTAGCAACTTTATTTTAAAGATTTTTGTGTAAACGTTCCAGCGATTTGGCTATTAATTTAAAGGAACGCTTAGCTTTGAATATCCGACGTGAAAGAATTACGCGAAACGTTGTGATGTAATTACTGGATTCTTACAATCAGGAGCAAGGTTTCGTAGTCATAGGGGATCTAAAGGTGTTTGTTGAAGTGAAACGTCTTTATCGACGTTGAAAAAAATTACAGTCACATTTTTCGGTTACACGTCACATTTTTCCATTAAACGCCATCTTTTTCGTGTCCCTACCACGGTTGATTCGAAGCCATTAATAACAAAAATATATAATTATGATAATAATTATTCTATTACAGTTAATGAAATTCTGTAGTAATAAGGTAAAATGAAATAATTGTATTATTTGTATTCATGTCTATAATAATAAAAGCCTTTTGTTAAACTTTGTCTAATTTAACTTTATTTACCCTAATTCTGTAAAGTTGCATATAGTAGATCATTTTTCGAAAAATAAGGTCATAAAGAAGTTTCACTTCTTACGTGTATACACTAGTACACGCACACATTTTTTTTATTTTTATATAGTAGGTACTAAGCCAATATGAACATTGAAAACGTCTACCTCTATCATAGGACATAACTATAGACTTACCAAAATAAATTGAATTGAATTGCATCGTAGCTTAATGATTAACGCACATGGAATAGATTTCTGGGTTTAATTCACGGCTAAATTTGTCAGGTGGGTAGGCGCTTAAAAAATTATCAACGAAACAATTACTTTTTTATTTAAAAGTAAACAATATAAATTTACTTTAAAATTCAACATACCATAAAAATGCATTAAAATCTTACATAATTATTATAAAGAACGTATTTTAAAAATTCATAATAAAATTAATAAAGATGAAATACCGCTGACCCGGAAACATAAGAAGGAGCTTTATTCACCGTTCAATGCTTTCTTAAGATTGATCGTTTATTTTTATTTACCGGCAAGTTCATTTCCAGTTAAATTAATTTTTAAAGTACATGTATTTAATGCATGTTCTCTAAGCCTTTATGAGTGCTTCGTGTGTGCGCATGATTTTATTATTCTATACCGATATATAAAATATGTATATTAAAAATCTTTCAAAATGTGCCAAGCGTGAATAATTTAGATTTCTAACTCCTGTTTTAAAAACGTTTTTATGTTTAAAGCTAGATTATAGATACAGGTATATTTAATTTTAAATATAATATTTTTTTAATCTGAAGATAATCAATGATTATGAAATAATGCATGAACATTAACAACATCCATTATAACATATTATTTAATTGGGAGGATATAATAATCTTAGCAAAACGTGTTACTCTGCACGTGAAAATCCTGGAAACGCTTTTAAATGTTATAAAAGCGATTCGTCGTGTACTAATACACATTTTGACAAATTAAGGCTAATTATGTGAAGATATTATGATTTAAGGAAAATACCTGTTTACCTTAGATTTTCCTTATTATAATGAAGACTAAATGTTTGTCTATCTAATCTAACGGAGATTTTTTAAATCCTATTAATACGCAAGAAACTCCGGTATCATATTTTAAATATTTGATATTTCAAGAATGCGGTATTAGGAGTTAATTTTCCATAATATATTCTATTAATTATGTTGCATTTATCTTGTTATTAATATGAATGGGAAATAAAACTTTTCGTGTATTGTGTTATACATGCTTTTAATAGTACCCAATGACAAATGCCAAGACATTTTATTCATATATAATATCGTTGATAGTACCGGTACTCCAGAGCTGGTGTTTGCCTGGTTCAACGAAATAGTAACGCTATACATCGAGTACCACGATGACCAAACTTAAAATTGGTTTTGATTTTCTTTTTAATAATTTAAATTTTTACTTAGTAGGTTAAGAAAATTGTAAATACTGTATACTTATATATGACTTTATTGTAAAACATTAATAAATTAATATCGTAAAACTATATAAATAACTCGCCTAAACGCCGTAAAGCGACTTTAAATTATGTAGCCTAGTATGAGTTCACATTAAGGAAATCGTTTTACGCCTGTATATGAAACTAGATGCGGCCTAGGTTTAAAAATAAAGAATATCAGAAAAGGTTTGATATAA
Source organism: Pieris brassicae (assembly GCF_905147105.1). Taxonomy (NCBI): domain Eukaryota; kingdom Metazoa; phylum Arthropoda; class Insecta; order Lepidoptera; family Pieridae; genus Pieris; species Pieris brassicae. The sequence goes on from NC_059669.1 coordinate 7,859,595, forward strand.
TAAATTATTGCTTATAGTTTATATATCCGTTTTTCATATGACGTTTATTTTTCCTTATTGCACGCTTGTCCGAGTATCTTCGCGCCACGCTCATAGTGGACTCTCGGTCTAGTTAAACACACATGTGTCAATTTAAAATAGATATAATATATACTAAATATGTAATATTATAACATGTAATAATAAGGTTATAAAAATAATACCACTTGCAACCGATATAATTATTCTTTGTACTTTAGTTTTTAAAGATACGCACAGATTGAAAATTCTGCAATGGGAAGTTTGTTACAATGTACCTGAAATTTGTCTACAGATGTTTTAATTGCTTTGTTTTATTCCTTTCTTTATATCTAAGTAATGTAGTTTTGCACTTCTTGGGCTCATTAATTAAATATAATGTATGCAGTGGTTGCGTCAAAGAGATTGCTTGAAAGCGATAATGGCCGCCGATAATGTCCTCTTTATTACTTAATTGTTTTAATTATACCGTATTACTTACAGCGAAGTGTAAATCACCATTTCCTTCTGAAATGTTAAATCAGGATTGATATTTATTTTCGGTCAACACTATTATTAAGTTCCTTCAATGTGAGGTCATACTAAGCCCGCCGAGTGAACTTCAGCTGACTAGGTTCGATGGCTTTTGGATGATTTAATTTATTAAGAGTTCTTTTAAGAATCTGCAGCCAGGCATTATCAATAGATTCGGAGCTGAATTTAAAATTAAATTGCACTTTTAAATTGGATCTGTCTGTTAAGCTGAATATTTAAAAAAAATATTTTAAGTCTATTAGTAATTATTTTCGAATTTTAACTTATAAGAATTTAAATTATTCGCTTTTTATCTCCTTAGATGTTGTGTTCTAATTTCCGATTACCGATAACTTATTATTTAATTATTTAGTATTTTTTTTAATCAGTGTTGCTACTGTCTATTTAGGTCTAGATCTCAGATTTCTGTATCTGTTTCATGATCATTTGTCAATATAATAGGCAAGTAGGTGACCTCAAAAGTCCATTGGTGCACAGCCGGGGATCGAACCTAAGACCTCAGGCATGGGATACGACTCCCATGCCTGAGGTCTTAGGTGACGCTGACGTGACTAGTCAAATACTGCTCACTGAATTAGTATTACTGTTTACAAAAAATAAAAAAAACACCTTAAGAAGTAAAAAAAAATCTAGCAGATAAAGCTTATTTTTAAACGAGTAACAACTGCGCCCTAAGTAGTCAAAGATGGAATGTTAATTCATGTAATGGCACACACATCATCATCTAGTGAACCCGTAAATGGTAAAAGTGTTCAAAGGCATCACGTCTCCGTTTATCTGGCGTTATTTGCATTCTGCTCAAGGCTTGCTAATTCCCTTTCGATTCGTTTTGCAGCCGTGAGCAGAAATTTAGAAGGCTATTATGGTGAGAAAGCACGCGAACGTTTGGAAGGTTCTAACATGTTTTAGAACTAGTTAGATTAAGAAGATATATTTTAAGCATTACAAGAGAGTAGGGCATTAGTTGTAGATATTAGTTTCTAAGTCTAAAAACTAAACATTAACTGGATTAAAGTAGACGAGTGATCGAATATTCAACATAAAGATCAAGTAGAAATTAAGAAGATTAGATATTTTGAACGATTTTATAATACCAACTTTGTAGCAGTCTAAAGTCTAAAGTCTAAAAAGTTATTGGATGACTGGAAAAATTTTTTATTGAACACTACCCGGAAACTTATGCAACTCATTATCAATAAATAATTACAATACCCTACTTTCAAGAGGTGCACGGAAAGTCCGTATATCAGGTGATTTTCTCTTTGGAGTCCTGTCTTTCCAGAATAATTTTTTTTTTTTGAAAATTACAGCGCCTTTACTTACAAAGACCACACGGACTGAATAAGTTTTTCAAATTCCTATGCCAAAATCTTAAAAGGATGGTAACGCACTTGCGAGCCCTCTGGCAACTTGAGTATCTATAGAAGTATCACTAACATCAGATGAGCCTCCTACCCGTCTGCCCCTTGTTATATAAGTAATAATAATAATAATGCGTACAATATACCTACGTACAAAAATAGTCATTATCACAGAATGACCAAGTGTGAATCTACATAATTGGATTTTATTCACAAAATAATATATATGACGTACGCTAATAGATATGATCATGATGCGATAAGATAAATTAATTTAAAAGGTCTCGCTATATTTTACAGCGGTCACATGGGCCGCTGTGTCGCTGACATGTCAATTTATCATCTTTTGTTCAGATCCTCCCTGCAATGGCAAAAAATGACACATTTTATTATTTTTATTCAATATTACAAGTCATAATCTCGAGTTTTACCTATCATATGACTAAACGTAGTAAAACGCTCTTTATTCCATATATTTTAAATACCTACCTATCATGGACCCCAAAGATGTGACGTGTGGTGTTATAGAAACCAAAGTTTATATATCGTACAGATTATTAGGCCAATAACGAAAAAATATAATCGTAACACACAATAAATAACGCCAGTAAAGGACACCTATTCATCATATACGTTTATCTTTCCTGTATCAGTTATTAAAGGCGCTATCTTTCTTTGCCTTCTTAAATATGTCGGAGAAATACCGCCACTCTATCGATATTGTTTATAGCGGGTTTAGTTTCTATCATGTGGGTAAAGTACGTTCACAAAAGACAAGAATAATTATCATACAATATTTAATTTAGATTGATTCCTTTTAACACTACATATTATACTTTAGCTTAAATAATATCGAACTGCGAGTTTAAGCCACCGATCTCATTGTTAATCACAATCTACCAACTCGGCCCAATGCCTAATCACCTCCATGCTCCACTGAATACTCCATGAGAACTTAGAACTGTCCTGCGTTCCCTGTACCCACTCGAGGCATTTGCTCTTCTGTAAAAATATTCGTACTTTTATTCGTTAAGTAATTATATCAAACTATGAAACAATTAAATAATAACAAAACAAATAAAATCATATTAAATTATGATTTTTAAAATTAATTTAACATTAACCAAAGCAACAATAAAAATCCACGGTAAATAAACTCTATCATAAGATTATAATATTTCCTGATTATCATAACATTTCCAGAAGTACATCTGTCATTGGTGATTTGAACTTTTAAAGAAAACACTTTTTTACCCGGTTTAAGCTATAAACATAACTTATTATTATTTTACATAATTTTAAATTTTTCCGACGTTTCTCATGCTTTACAGTGTGCGTGGTCACGGTGACTTTAAAGCTAAATCTATACCTAAAATTGCGCTACGCCAAATAAGGGCTTCTCTATTGAAGAATGATAAAGGTAAATTTACCTGAAAAAGTATGAAATTTGTAAGGCCTCACAATAAAATCTGTTGCCGAATTCGAGTAGCAATTGAACATACCAGGAAAATGTTCTCATTATTTGCGGGCTTCTGACTTATTTCCCCAAACCCGTTCAAAGGGCAAGGGTATCTCTGCCACATAGAACTCTCTTTACGACAGCTCTTCACGTATTCAGAGAACTCATTATTTAGTACTTATATCCGTGAAAAGAAAATCAAAACGTATTTTTTTTCCTTGCTTATTTTTAATTAAGAATAATTGTGGAAGGATGTAAGGGCTGGTTATCATTGAATTCCTTTTATATTGATCTTACGTGGTTTTTAGCTTCGTTAATGTAGCTGTACCGTAATATCTTGAAAATAGAATAAAATTCTGGATAAATAAATACAGGTTACAAACGAATAAATTAGCGGTATAAAATATACATAAAAGTCGTAACATTCGTTCGAACCGTGAAAAGTTTGTACCACATACACTGTATAACTAGATTTTTATTTATACTGATTTCCAACTTATCGAAAAATCTTCTTCTACACACTTGCTAAAACTCATCAAAAACTTTTTGAAGATGTCTAATACATTTTTTATTTATTTTTACACTCTCGCTTCTAAGTGAATCGTTCACATATCGATGTTTATTCATTATCGTTACAGACGCTTAGGTTCTAAAATAAAAAGGCTTCAAGCTTATGCTCTAATAATGTTTGGTTCTACATCGACAAATTTTGATGGCAATTCAAAATAGAAATGATACATATGTATCATAAATATTAATTCAGTAGCTACTGAAGATGTGTTAGAAGAGATGTATGATAAACAATTGAGGATGTTAGGTGAGTGATTTATGTAATTAAAAATAATCAATTAATATTATAATAATACATGTTACGTATCTTAAGTTAAGTAGTCACTGCAGATGTTACAATCTTTTCTGTACAAACAGTAAACTTAGTTTTTTTGTTTTTATATTAATAAACAGATACTTTTAAGTTGAGTGTCTTTCAGGTAATATTGGTCATTTATAGAAACTCGTCAATGGGTCAAATATTACAACTGCTCTGTGCATAGAACAAGACAAACGGAAAGCACATGAAAATCGTGCCAATTCAAATCGGAATGCACGTCACGAATATAAGTTAGATATATTCTGTGCACCTGCACCACAGACTACCGCGAGCTGAACTCGTTTCGCCAGTTTACCTAAAATATTACAAATATTCAACTGACAAACTGCTACTGAGGATTAAGCTTTTACTAGATATCAAAGCTATACACGAAAAGGGGTGAAAACTATTTTTACCTCATCTTTTTCCATCCATTTGAAAAAAGTGTTGTGTATGTTTTACCTACTTAACCTATTAAAACGCTAGTAATAATTCTTAAAACAAAGTTTTGAAAAGAACTATTATTTAAAAATCTTGATTTTGATCATTTTACTTCTACCTAAAATTAGCTGCTTAAATTTATTGTGACTCAGTTAACCCTTATGTAGTTTGTTCATCTTTATGTATATCTACATATAATTATTAATATATTTTTTATTTTCTTTTTCTTTAGGTTTTACTTTATTTTAGTTATAGTTACAACTTATACCACCATGTTATTTTGTGTTCTTTTTTGTTATTGTTATGCACTTCTGTACTTTACTCAGTGTTCTTTTTTCATTCATCCATTTAGGATTGCCTGGAAGGAATCGCCTGTAAGCGATAAGGCCGCCCGGTGCCTTTTAGTTCTGTAACCTATTTTTATATATGTATATTTGTATTTTTTAGTTTTTAAGTAACGAAGTGTGAATAAATAAATTAAACAGTCGAATATTATCTAGGATTTCTAGGACCCTTGATTATATAACATACGACACCATGTAATACTTCAGTAAATAATAAAAGTAATTAATATACGATTCCTTCATTCATTTTTTCGCTATATTAATTGATTGTAATGGGTCAGATACCCTTGAGAGGCATCGATCAAAAAAGTTTCGGGCACATTAATTACGTCTGCACTATGACGTTAAATAGGGACTAACTGGAAACTATATAAATGTAATGATGTAATAAAAATATTTACTTAATAAACATTAATTTCAAAAAAGTTATAGATATGATTATGTTCAAGACAATGTTATAACAGGACCGATCTTAGTATAACTTTGTGTGAAAAGCTATATAAATAAATACTAATTACGTATGATTACTAAACAATCTGTTTGTGTAAATATAAGTATGACATTTAGTACTAATAACAAAAATATCTAAGTCTGCTATTGAATAAAACTGTTTATAAAATTGTATTCAGCAACTCCAAACTACATTTGAAACAAATGCGAGATGTACATTTTTTATAGCCAACTCTATCACCGTTGGCTTATGTTTGCGTATCTATTATAGTGACACCGTTTTCGAACTTCTTACCTTGTTATTAGAACTTCCAAAAAATATTTCTCACACTTTGAACGCACAAAAGAAATTTGAAACTCTGAACTCAAGTTAGCTCATACTTTTCCTAAGTTATACAAATACTTTTTGCTGGCAAAAATGTTGAATTTGACAAAGAAATATTCCAAGTGTGAGTTGAAGATCCGTCAACTTTTAATTGGCTAGGGAACATGAAGAGGTCAGTATATACATTATTGAAAATATAAGATCATAAATAAAATACATTAAGTGTGTAAATTCCTTAATGAGTGTTTAATATATTCATCTTTTGTTTCATGATTATTTATTCAGCTAATTTCACAATATACCTTCTCGCTTTAAAAGTAAAGTGCGTTTTCATACAACGGCAATTTCCAAACACTTTCCATATATATATCGACTTTAATGCACTTTAACTTCAACTGTCATTCGTCAGCTGGCACTATTTTCGCCAATAGCCTATCCCCAAAAGCTGGTTAAATGATCATGAGAAATAAAACATAGCTGAGAATCGCATTTGCACCATTATAGTTGTTTGCTGGGAGATTGATGTAATATAGAGTATGTAATATATATATAATGAACTCCATTAAATTGTGTATGACCTAGTTGTTACCTAGTGAACATATTGTGTCAATATAATTTTGTAATATATATGCGAAATGGTATAGATAAATGTTTTCAATTACTAACTCTTATTTATTACATATTTGTTCGTAACTTTATTTTTTTCGAAATCGCCCGTTGTCTAAAGCCATATTGTCCATATAACAAGTACGCAGGATCGAATATCCAGTCGATTACACTATTCGCATTTGCTGAACAAAGTTTCACAAAGCAAATTACGATTGCAGTACGAACATAATACAATTTTCTCCTATTGCATACCCAATTTGAAATAACAAGCTGTATGTGCATGTATGCTACTAGGAAGACACAATTTAGACTATCTAGAAATTTATAACTATATATAGAATTAACCTCCAAACATGTGTCTATTATAATTAATGAAAAAATATATTTTTGCGAATCACGTTATCCCAATGTTTCCTGCAATAATACGTTACAGAGTTCGTGTCATCGGCCAGCCAAGCTAATATAGTATCTATGTACAATGCTTGATTGGATGCAGCAGCCTTTTTTGTGCGCACAGTGAGACGCAGCGATCACGGAACAGATTATTGAGCCAATTTATTTTAAGCTGAATCAGCTGTGCTCGGTTTGGCTAAACGGAATGCTTAATTTGCCTTTTCGACTGTCATAGGCGAATTCGATAGGACTTTGCGATGAGTAGGCTTTAGCTCGTAACTTAAGTTAGAACTCGCTGACGCTTTAAAATCAAGCGTTTTAGCGACGAACTTGCTACGTTCTTGCTACATTTCTACGAATGCACTGTCGTAGCGCTAGTTCGTAGCGCTATTTATTCTTGTATTATACATTATGTTTACAGAAAATATAATTTGTAATATATAAACAGATATGCAATTCAAAGCAGGAATGTATTATTCAAAAGATTTACTAAGAGTAACTACGAATATGTTACTAAAATAATACTGATCATAATATGATAAGTAAATTACTTTCGAGGTTTTGTGAATAATTCAGAGTGTTTCAATAAAAGGAGAACATAAACAATGTTTACGTTTCCTCCTCTAAGTTTTATTAATATTTAATATGGATTTATTATGGACCAATTAATTATTTTAATTAGAATATTAATATTGAAGTTTTTGTCTTATTAATGTTCTTAAGTTATTATATTCTGAAACTTTTAAGGAAAATACAGACCCGCTTTTACGAATTTAAACAACTTATTTAAGATGTTAGTATGTTGTATGTTTTATTATTATTTTAAGTAAACTTTTGTATACTGATCCCTGTCTATTAATATTTTTATAGATAAGTAATCTAGTGGCCTTCAACGAAATCACAATTTCGCGGAGAAGCGAACTAAGAACTTTTAAATTTAACACGTACGCGATTACCACGTTGGAGATTTAAAGTCTAAAACATAAATTATTGTTTCTAACCGAAAGCTACACAATAATTGACCTTACCTCCGTCTTTATTCAAAGCTCCTTCAAAATTTATCGCTTCCGATTCGTTGGTGGCAATTTATAACGGATTTCGACGTCGGTGTGTCGGTATATATCAGACTTAATCTCGCAGGCCGATGATCGAAAATTTCAAAATAAAATTGGGACTCAAAAAAGCTTTACAATAAATCATGTGCTCGTTATGCCGGTCGGTTTTCGCTGTGACGTAAAAACCATCCCAATCTGTCTGGACCCTCCCCCATAATCGCTAGATAATGTCAGTGAAAAATTATTTCAACATACGATAATGGTTTGCATGCCACATCCGGTACACAGCATCATTTGTCATTCTGTCCTGTAAAGGTTTTAGAGCGTAAGCTAAATAAAAAAATAATAAATATATTTGGCAAATATGAAAATTTTATATAAGTCAATCTAAATCCGAACTATGTAGGAAAAATTAAATTAAACTAATAATGTACATAATGAACTTAATGAAGCATTAAGAATATTGATTTATGACCGCCTTTTATTTGCACAATTTTATTATTTTTTGCTGCTTATTATCTAATTATTTGTTAATATAATAACGTTTAAACAGTCAACCCGTAAACTATATATCACTATATGTATAAAATCTCGTGTCACGTTTAAGGGGTCCACCCTAAAAAATATTTTTTTTTTGTTTTTATTTCTTTATGATACGGCATACAAAATACATACATCCCTTAATTTTCACACCTCTTCGATAAACCCCCATTTATATTATAGTAGATAGGTAACCATGACACAACGACGTTTGCCAGGTCAGCTAGTACATATATATATATATATATATATATATATATATATATATTGACCACAATTATTACATTTTTGTTAAATGTTTTACAAAGTCAAAATTAATCTTTTATTAAACTTTAGTAATGTTCAAAATACGAGCTAACGAAATATGGAACTATTAAATAACAAGAACATAAACTTCTCACTCATAAGATTTATTTAACGACAAATTTTATATCGCAAGTTCAAGATGGTGCCTAGTTAGTACTGGTTTCAATTTAATATGAGAAGTTGAATGCACTATAAATTTAATGATTTAGTGTATAAACTATAAATTTAATCCTAAATTAAGCTCGTTGAAACCATGCACAGATTGTGAGTCAATTATTGTACTGTACAAATTGTACGATAAAATACACCATTTAAAATTGTGATCGTATTATCAATTTATAATATTTGGTTATAGGCGTATAATAAAATGAAAGCGGATACATGTAAATGGCTAATTCACATAGCATTTTATTTGAATAAAATTCTTGTTGTAACTATTTTTACTATTTGAATTATGACTCGATCTAGACATAATTAAAATCTTAGTAATGTAAAATGTAAGTTTCTATGACAATATTTTATACACATTTACGATAAACCACTTAATTTAAAAAACTTTATTTCCCATTACTCAACATTTTATAAAAATTGATACTTTTTATATGATTAAATAAATTCAACACATATAAAAGTATATTTCATTATAATGTTTTTGGCAAAGTTATCTCTGTGACAGTGTCTACTGATCAACAATTACTGTTTAGTCGGAAATCGAACCCGGGATTAAACGACATGTTCTCCCAAGACACGGAAGGAATATTATAGAAAGAAAATAATCAGTGAAACTGACTGTAACAAATTATTTTTGTCATAGATTATTCCTAGATTTTCCCACGTAACCTTTATTGCACTGAAATGGACCACGTCGTAAAGACCTTTTCTTCACGTTTATCTTGGAGGATCTCTCGTTATCGTGATGGTTGGCTCTAAGCACGGCATACCTGTAGCTGTCAAGATGGATCATACTGTCGATGTATCTCAAGAACCAGAGTTACTATATGTAAGCTATAACTTGGCCACTTAAGAAAATCTTATTAATTTGTTTTATATAAAGCGGCTACAAGTACGTTTAAAGCTTGCGACTCTCATTCCTAAGGTTAGTTGGTTCGATCCCTGGCTATCCACCAATCGACTTTCTATGTGTACATTTAACACCTGCTTGTAACTTAGACCTAAAATGTCGACGGCGTGTCTCAGCCACAGAGGGCTAATCACCTACTTGTCTATTATAAAAAACAGGTTATCACGAAACAGATACAAATTGCTCAAACCTTAACGATTCTATCGCTATTAGGTTTATAAAATAAGTGGATATGTCTGCGTATTATCGAACATAGAAGACCTAGGAATATATCAAAATACGAATTAAGTACTGGTCATACTAGATAATGTCTATAAATAACTTTAAACTTAATATTCAACTATAAGCTTCTTACGCATTAACTAGTATATTGGGATCATTATAATATGTATACCATTTTTATTAAAGCTTTACGAATACAGGCCGCATCCAAGAATTTTAGTTTTCGGTAATTATCATAATAGCATGCAATGCAATCAAAACGTTTATTCTTATAACAAAATATAGATAATAGAGTATTTACTTAACCCGCATAGTGATAAAAATAATTTTAATAAAAAATGAATCAATAGAAAACTAAAATAAATTTGGGTACCATAAGCAAAATGAAATATTTTCTTATATCAAAAACAAAATGCGATTTTAAATTACACTATTTAAAAATATAATGAATGTAAAAACCTTTGCTCTCAGTCACCACTTAATATTCACAATCAAAGTAATAATACCAATTCCATTCCAATCCATTTAAAAGAGTTTAACAAAGATAAATTTGTTTGAGAAGGAAGGATTTTTTTTAAATTTTTATCTTAATTCGATATAACGACAAAATAATACCTACACCGATGATCTTACATAAAAAATATATTTATATTCCTATACCTAATAATATAGCAAGCTACTCTTGTGAACTGAGCCAGTGTACAAACAAATAAGTCTAACTCGATAGATTTTTGTTTATTTTAAATGTAAAGATATTCAAGGGCGGGCAACTTATTTCTATTAAGATTTGCCATTTACGGATATTTCAGGGCATAATATTATGCACACGTACATTCTATATCTGTTAAGTTTATACTGTTATCGCATTACAATAAACAGCTTTACCTGTTAATTCGAATATGGCATATGGAATATACATCTTCATGAATTCATGTTTAATCAATCATGTTTCACAGTCAAAGAAAACCAAACCAAACTCAACAAATGTTTACAATGTTTATGAAACGTGCTCATACTAAAGCGGTTGTGTAACAGTTCGACTGCCGTTAGCCGCTATCATCTGTCAGGCTCCGCGCAGACACCGATCAAATTGAGGATTGGGGCTTATTGCCATTTGATAATGCACGGCTTATCCTTGTTATGGCCGATAGAGAATAATCGATATTTACCTGTGCGTTTCATATAGGTTAGAGCTGTGCTGTCTCACTAGTTGCGCAACGCCCAGAGATTGAAGGTTCGAGTCCCAGCTCCCTAATAAATTTCTATATACAGAATTTAAATGTTTGGAAGGGAACATTCTGATGTAACCCGTTAGCTTAAATATTAAACGATGTGTCAGGCACAGAATATTACTACATAAAATAAATACAGGATACAGAAGTCTAAACATCTGTATCCTTGATTAGAGGCATATATTACCGGTTGCAGCGTTACTGGTATTTTGCGCGTGATACGACGCGGACCTGAACGAGTACTTATTTCTCGTTTTGTTAAAAGAGCTTATTCATGTGTATAATATACTATAAGCATGGTCCTTACCAATCTCGAGACACCATAAAAAAGGCGAGAAAAAACGTAATATCTGTTTGATACAGAGAGCAACAGAGCTGGTGCGGCTTGTGAAGAGGCTGAAAATTTTTAAAAAATGCAAACACAGGGCTCTGAATATGATTAATCATGGTCACAATCTTTGGTCCGTGGAGTCCTAGCGCTATAAAGCTTTTTAAAGAAATTGCAAATAGGTTAGTTGACATCACAGGACCGAAGAGCTGGCAGCTACCACGGACAAAGAATTAGTCTAGCTATTTAAAGGGGGAACGCTGCCAGTAACGGAACCTTGTCCAAAGGAACTCCTTTTTATAATATATTTTTATAATTATTATATTTTAAAGTTAGTTATACTACTACAGTGAATAGTCATTAAGAGTTCTTAAATTTGTAATCTGTTTAAAATATATGGTTCCTCTGAATTAACTATGAATTTAATAATTTACATATAATTTATTTATAATCTTACCGCTTTCCGGCAATTTAATTCGTTTGAATGTTGCAACAGGCAAAAAAATATGAAATTTCCAGACGGACGTAATGTTTTAATGATTCATAAAATGGGAATTATTATTTAAAGCAATTTTCAAGGGCTATTCATCAAAAAAGGCCATTTAACTTCAATGTCAAAGCCAAGTGCAAAAACTAAAACGATTCGAAACTAAGCAAATTATAACGTTTTTAGTAAAAACTATTCACTGAACGCGTATTCCAGCCAATCCCTTAACCCGAATAACTTTTAATTCAAAAGTTTATTAGCATTGACTACCCGTTCTGAACATCCTATGAGCGGTATTTGCGAATCGGATTTAATTTGCATAAATAGTCAAATACACAAGGCCCAAAGTGAACCATTCTAAATTCGATGGTCGGAAAGTTGTATCTCTGCAAACATGGACATTCACAGCGGCAAATGTGACCCGAATTAATATTTGACCGCCCAAGAGTTACACTGTAAGATACGACTGTGTAAACGGGCAAAAAAATATGCTCTATTGTAATAATAGGTGATGTATGAACAAGTATGCGCTACGAGCTTTAAAGGCCATAAATCTGGCTGCAGATTTTTTCATTTGTTATATAGATTGTGTTCCTTATATAAAAGTAAGTGAAATCTTCAGCGCTTGACACACGTCATTCATTCTTTAACTTATTTTCTCCGCTGCCACAGTGACCTAAAGAGTACTTCCGTTATTTTCAGCTAAGGCGTTCAACTGTTATTTTGGTTCATTAATACATTCGCAGCTGATGTTCTCAAAATGTTTTCTTCATTTTATTGTAAGAATTTCTATATTTTTTATTTCAATGGCCTTATTGTATTTAGAGTTTTAGAAACGTTTAATTCATAAAAAATTACATAGTAGCGCAATAATTACATCCTTTTGCCTTCACATGTATCTCATCTAGCGGTTTGTATCTTCGTAAACGGGCTTATTTGTGCTGTATACTCTACAAAACAGTTCATTACTTTCATAAAACAAATGTATGCCATTATAAACTGAATTACGATTAATTTAGGAGATAAAATGGCATACATTATAATGATATACACATGCTAGAATTTTGGTTTGTAATCTGGTTAACGTCCAGTTTGACTTTATTAGGGGTAATTTCTATGGACTTTAATTTTGTGAATTGTTACAAAAGCCTATCTTTTGTAATGGCTTATTATTTGATGCAAGAGGTTTTAACAGCTTTAGTCGGACTAACAACACTATTACCGTGTATTGTGATATTATAATTATTTTACCATATTAAATATATATATATATATGATGTTATATGTTCTATATATTATTATGATATATCAGCATCCATGCTATATCCATCCAATCATCCGGATTTTCCTAAGAACGGACCACATGCGTCTTATTATTAAACTAGTATCGTGTTTCTTACCATGCTCGCGTTTTTTTCTGTTCTTGAAATAAACGGTAAACATGGTATCACGGTACTAACTGTAGACCGTTTCATAATAGGGCAGTTTAAGATTTCACGTCTAATTTCATTGCTTGAATAAAAAATTGATAATTTGAGTTGATAAATAAGAAATCAATAATCAATCAAGCAATCTTGACTGGTTTTACCTAGCATCAATTATACAATATTATATTAGACCTGAGTTTAGATGAACCTTTAGTCTTGGTGCTATAAATCATATTGATAATAATTATTGATTAATAAGATAATTATAATTAATAACAGCAATAAATTTAGCGCTTCAATTGTTAATTTGGTGTTTTGAAGTAAACTAAATTTCTTCCTTTTTTAATATTGACTTTCATAAGTGTAGGTTATTATACTAACAACACTAGTAATATATAATAACTTAACAGAAAACTCGGATTCTATAATATAAAGTATGATAGTCAAGGAACTAAATCCAACGGGATTGGTAATACAGATTACACAGAGAACTCGGAGGATTCTCACCACCTGCCCCTACAACAATACAGCTGGTTAGTACATGTCCTGATTGAATGTCCTATATATGGCTACGAAAATAACACCAAAAAGAATATAAAATAGGTAATATAGACTAACATAAAACTATAAATGTTAAGTAACTTAAATAAACTATATAATAAAGTTGTTAAAACAAATAAATACTATTTACATTTGGTAATGATAATTGCTGTAAATACTTAACACATTTGACAAGGAAATAGCAGGAATTAGAAAAGTCCAGAAATTAGTCAAAAAAATTAAAAAAGTATTATGTCTCATGCCGTGGAAACCGTTATTATCTATAGAATAACTAAACAACGTAACGTAAGGCAACAATTATGTCTCGTATATTGTGAATATACCAGTTATCAGGAAACGATTATATTATTTAAATTGTTCATATTACATATCAGTTTGCTATAATTTTAACATCTCTTAAATGAGTTAATTTTGTAGCATATCCTTTATAACATTATGTTCCTAAACTCGTAAAGATAACTTAGTAATGCACGGTCCGTTCATTGTAACGTAAAGAGGAAGGATCAACGTTAAATATTTCATTTTAGACAAGTTTTTATTGCGAGCTCCGAACGTGTTCGCGATAAACGTAGCGAGCGTGAGTGGAGTTCCTTCGATCGTAACACGCGCTTATATTACTAGATGGGATACCTTAAAACTATTTTATTTCCTAAATATAGAACAGCGTCGTTTCAATTTTAGTATCTTGCAACTAAATGGAACAATCTGCCATGTGCACATCATTCGAGATAAATCTAATTAAAGTAATAATTTGAGTAAATATCTATTTGACTGATCTAGAAGCATGTCAGCGTCTTGCTGTATTGGATTACTGGACTTTACGATCATAATGTTATTTGGAAATAATTATATCAATTCTAAATATTAAAAAATAAAACATACAAAATACGAATTAATACAAAAACAACAGACAGCATCGGAATTCTTGGCGTTGACATATCGAACGACGTTCAGTTTCGCGGTCATTTGGAGGGAAAGGCTAAATTACCCACCAAAAAGTTTGGCGCGCTCAGCAAAGCAAGAGGGTACTTCATTCACGGCTACCGCTTGTAACTGTATAAAGCGCAAATTTGGCCCCACATGGAGTACTGTTGAGTACTGAGCGGAGGCTGACCAGCTCCTTCCACTAAACCGTATTCAACGTCGACCGGTTCGAATCGTCCACGGCCGCCTTTCCGAGCGGCTTTATCCGTTGACGTTGCGTAGAGATTTGAGTCACTCTGCATATTCTACCGCATTTACCATGGAGATTGATCAGAGGAGTTGCTCGGATTAATACCTGCAGCTGAGTTTCATCGTCGAACGTCAAGGCAGAATACGAAATTGCACCCGTATCACCTCGACTTCCGTGGTTCCTCAACTGAGCAAGGGAGCTTTTTCCGCGCACCACCACAAAGTGGAACCAGCTTCAGCAACTTCAAGAAAAGGCCGGCAACACACTCGCGTCCCCGTGGCATTGGTAGTGTCCATGCCATTTGCCCCCGGTTATATAAAGAAATATATACTAGGTGATGCTTACAAATGTATTTATTTGTAATCTGTTTTCAAGAATCAGCACAAAATATACGAAAAAAACATTGTTGCCCAAGTGGCATGCAAATCCGAATATTGACGGCAGATGAAAAGTATTAAAACTTAGATAAAAGATGTTTCTTAGTTGCATCTAAATTCTTTTGATAGACTTCAATAGTTTTTAATAGGTCTTCCATAACACAGGCGTCTTTGTAAAAATCACTTATTACTCACACATCTAACCAAAAAGAAACATGATAACTTGACGATAGTTATGTAACCTAACATTAGTTAAGTTACATAGTAAATAATTAAAACGTGAACAAATGTAAACAATCGTCGCACATTTAAAGCCAAAATTAGCTCTTTACTCTTTAACACATAAATTCATAAATTGAAATTTAATATTTTCGTTTCCGATAATGACCAATAATATAAATGTTACTTAGATATACAAACTCGAAATAAGTCCAGTTAATTCTTTGGTAATCCCGCATCACAACCCCCCAATATTATCTTAGTTATAAGCTCATGTATTAAACAATTAAAGCCATTTGTTACCCAGCTTCAAACAAAGTGATTCATTTAATATATATTTAAAAACATCCAAACGCCACCGAACTTACTTACGAAGGATGTTTTTATAAAAAGTTATAGGCATTCTCATCCAGTGCAATATATCTATGTCCACACGTATTGAGTTGTTTCAACTAGTAAACTTAGTCTAATGCACTAACGTGATCTCGTAACCTGCTATTTCAATCAAAATTTCAAGTATATGACAATTTACATAACTTTAATATTATCTAAGGCCATTGATGTTGATAGTAGTTAACCCGTCAAGCGTTCTAATTTTCTTTCTATATTCAATAAACGCTAACTCACACAGCCTCATGAGGCAACATGTCTTCGACTAAAAAATGGACGACCTGTATCAGAAAGGCTAACTTACTAGCCTTTAAAAGAAAAATATAAACGAACATAAAATTTGAAGGGGTACAAGGGTACTGGCACTGGGTTGGATTACATATCTTAGAAAATAAGGAAATAAATAAATAAATATTTACATATATAAGTCTTCTTTGCGTGTATTTGTAATTAAATTTCGTCGTGAACCGATTTTAATCAAATATTAACGTTCAAGTGAATTCGAAAAGTATCTACATTTGGAATTAGATGATTATTTTTTGTATTCAATACGTATGCCCGGGTCAACGTCTGTCGGGTCCGCTTGTTATATAATCTTACAGGTGTAACAAAACCTAACTAAATTATTGGTTATATACAATCAATAAAAGATGTCTGGAATAAGAATCTAAAGTAATAAAGTTAGTTACAAACATATTAATTAACACGAAATCAGTTTTGGTGAAATGATATAATGAAGCTAAGATAGCTAGCTAGATAGATGCCCAAATATATCAATGAACGACTTGTTGATACGCAAGTCATGTAGACATGTATATCAAATAGAACTGTGTTCACGGTTTATGAAATAGAACTATTGAGAAAAAATTACCTATAATAACCTTTTAACCTAATATAACGCCCACAATATTGCTATATCGTTTTTTTTGTGCCTGACATACGTCGTCCAGTTTTTGGCTCTAAGGCTTGCCGGTTTCCTCACGATCACCTTAAAAGCGATTGTTAAATGCTTCCATAGACACAAAGTCTATTGGTGTACAACCGGATAACGAATCTATAATCACAAAGGAAGCTGCTATGCCAACACTGCTAAACAAATCTAATAGATAAATATTAACTTCTAAAATATACTTTTATTAATTTCCTCTAGATAAACACTTCATATCCTTTTCTGCTCAATCGTGACTTTTATAATTAATGTATTTTTTGTGTTGTATGTTAAATTGAGATTCATGAACCTTTCACCTTTTTATTTTTTAATATTTTTTTTATTTTTATTGATTTGATTATACACTTCTTGCCTGGAAGACATCGCTTGTTAGCCATAAGGCATTCCATTGCATCCCTAAAAATTAATGATATTTGTTCTTATTTGTAATGTAACGATTTAAAAAAATACATTTATTTAGATATTGTTTAAAATATTTGAAGATATGACAGATCATACAAACACAACTAAATAATTTTGCAAAATATGGTTCGTGAAGAAAGTCGCTGGAATCCGTAAACCCACTATACTTAGTCTGGCCATAAATACTGTTACAATTGAAAATGAAAAAAATATTACATTTGAATTTAGAATCTGTAATTATTATATTATTGTTCATTGGGTTTTCTCATTTTGGCTCCAATATATTTTACAACATTTTGCGATATTAAAATGGAATATGGTGATAAAGAGAACCGAATCACTGTGATTGCATTACACAAAGTAGATATGGAGCCGAATGCAATTTTCAAAACTTTCCATACGCTTGGTATTGGTAAAATGTTTATTTACCGGGCTATTAATAAGTACAACGAGACCTCCTCTGTCTGTGACAGAGGCCATCTGGCCGTCCAGGTAGTGTCCGTACGAAAAAGGTGGGCAATTAGTAAGGGAAAGAATTGAAGAAATCCTGTCCGAAAGCAAAAGATTTTATCTAGGGAGATGAATGTAACACCTAGATCCATGTCGCGTATTTTAAAATATGACTTAGAATTTGTAGCCTATAAGATACGTACTAGTAATTTCTTAACTGATATTTTAAAAAAGAATAAGGTGGTAAAATCGAAACAACTACTGAAGCGGTACGCAAAGGGAGATCACAGAAAAATTTAGTTTACGGATGTGATTTTTTTTACTATTGAGCAATATCTTAACAAACAATATAACCGTATTTATGCTCAAAGGAAGCTTTCCAATAAGTCGACAGTGTACAAAGTGGGCACTATCCGACTTCAGTGATGGTTTGAAGTGGTATTAGCTATGAAGGAGTGACTGAGCCATACTTGTATGAAAAAGGTAACAAAACATCGGCACAGGTGTATTAAGATATCATTCTTGGGAGTAGTGTAGTGTAAGAGGTAGTGAAGCCCCTTAACAACACCATGTTCAATAACCAAGAATGGTCCTTCCAGCAAGACTCGGCGCCGGGTCATAAAGCAAAGTCTACGCAGTCTTGATTGGAAACAAACGTTTCGGACTTCATCAGAGCTGAAGCCTGGGTGTCGTCTAGTCCCGATCTTAATCCACTTGATTATGATTTATGGTCCGTTTAAGAGTGTTCACAATCCGTATGATGAATGACGGTGGAAAATTTTCCGATGGAAAGACACGCTCGTGTATTGCACCCAATGTAGACCACTTCGAATAAGCTTTTTATATTTTAAATTATTTTATGTCTATGTATTAAAGTAATAAAATGACTGTAACTGTAATAAATGTTATTTGTAATCGAATTTGTTTTTACTTTGTTTCAGTATTTATGGCTAGACTAAATAAATTAAAAATATTTATTTGTTTCTCATTACCTATTGCTCAGTAACTCAATACTAATACAAAAGAAAACATATTAATATAAAAATTAAACTAAAAACATAATACTTATGAACTCAACAAGAAAACATATATATATATATATATATATATATATATATCCGTCTCACAATTACATCCAGGGTGCGCATGACACGCGTAATTGACGCTTTTCTGTGTAAATTTGTATGCACTCGAAGAACTGCAAGCAATTGCGACCGCTTACCACGCCGAGTGTGATTATAAGTACACACAACCCCGGTCCCTCCATCATTTCCGCGTTATATTCTTCCCCTAAGGACCTTAAAAAATATAATGTGATAGTAATGACCCTCCTTACTTCTAACTTGTTGTATACCCAAGACAAACAAAGTTGAATACATAACTGAGTAAAATCGGTAAACTCCATACAACAACAAATGTATATCATAAATTTATTTTAAATACGCTCCACCATTATAAAATGTTTTCCTTGTGGCGGAATATCTCAAAACGTAGATTAAAAATACTTAACAATAAAGATTTCATAGGCTCCAAGTAAGCAGCCATCCAATTCCTTTTTAATCTTAACCTATAGAGATACAAAGGTTTGAAAGGAAACCAATCAGCTAAAACGCAACTTGTATTGTAATAATGATTTACGCTAGTCTTTCTTGTTAAAGTTGAAAAATTCAACAAAAGAGTTCAATTAGAACGAGGTGAAAATAGTTCTGTAACAAATATTAGAGCGTGAGAAAATGCAATATTAATAGTTTTGCATAATCATAATGAATGGAAAGGTAGCTTTGGCTTAACATAGTAGGAGTTATATACATTTAAAACGTATTAATGTATCTCTGTTATATAACTCGACGATTGGGTCTCCCACGTAAAAGATTCATTCTTGAGTTGACTCCACTTAAAGTTCTATGTCCTCAAAGTGGGGCAGAGAGCTTCCAGCCTAGAAAACCAGTATAATATTCAGTAGAGAAGCTCACTATTACTATTTCACTGCACGTCGTTCCAGCTTCCTTCGCTAGTGCAATGATGCTTCATTGCGAGTTCTTTTGAGAGGCCACGTTTCCTTTTGCCTTGAGGATTCCAATCGAGAGCTTGCTTGGCAATGTGACTTGGAACCCTCTGGAGCATATCCATTTCACACATTCAGTGGTTTGAAGACGAATAATTCCAAAGGTTCGAACTACTAATTCTAATTCAAGCAGTTGCTATTTGAAAAAAAACTGGCTTGACCTCCTCAAATCAGTTCATATGTTAATTAGGTTTAAATGAGTTTATTCTCATTTAAAACGTACATCTCACTTTAGTTAAAAAAACTACTTTATGAAAATACAAGTACCAAGAACGTTCGGGACGTGTTCGGAGCTGGTCCACTGCTGTTATTTCCCGTAGTTCAGGAAGCAAGCAGTGTAACGACTCGCTCCGAAATAAAATTACATAAATATAATTTTTTAATTAAATTTGTTGGTGTGAAAACTACAAAAAAGGGATATTAGGATAAGTATAGAAATACCTGTTTTAATTGGCTTTTAAAAGAACGGATTTAATTACAATTATAATAAATAATAAAATATGTGTTTATTCATTTTAAGTACAATTGCATTACAATGTGTAAGATTGGGAACCCTTTTAAGTAAAAAATACCTGTGTCAGGGTTTCCAGCTCTTTCATAACAAACTTAATTATACATTCCTTAAATATTTAATTTATATATAATTTAGTTACATCTTTTATTTTATTTATTTTTGTTATTGATTTTAACTGTTATCAACACGCTTGAGTGCATAAGTGAGCGTGTGAGTGCAAATGTGTGAGTGAGTCAGTGAGTGAATGAATGAAGTCTATAACTACATACTAGGTCTCAGAAGAAGCTCTAACTCTTTGTAGGGTATGTCCATAAGCCAGTCCTTAGGTCGTATTATAATTATCGTTCATCTGCAAGACTCACAGAAACAAAAGTACTAATTTGTATTTAATAACATGTATTTAAAAATAAATTGTAACCCTCTGTTGTCATAATTTAGTTTACGTTAGCAATATATCTGAGTTCAAAACACAGTAAAACGAGCAACATTGGCCAAATGTACCAAATTATAAACATACAGTCTAATTACTTAGCGCACTACGTTAAATTGTACAAATTCGCGGAACAAATAGTTGTGGGATGTTGTGGTTTCATTACTAGCGGTATCCTATATATTTCCAGCGTTTATTGCTCCTTGCCAGGTCTTTTAACGACTAAATATGCTTCGACTTCCAGATACAACTCGCAATAGACCAGGATACAATATAGCGTTCTAACAATATTAGAATACTGGGTGATACGCACGGCTGCATAGAATTAAGATAAATACATTATATGCCTGTTCTCTTGCAGATTACTCAATAGATAACGCGGCCATTAAAATAAATCCTAATTGATTAAATACTTTAAGTAGTATTTAATGAAGATCAAAATAAAACTTCAAAAATCACCGATATGAAACAGGCGAACAGTTATGCATTATTCTGTATTACAGATAAAGAAAAAAATACGCATGTTTTTTTATCAGACCTGACATTAGCTTTTGGATATAAATACAACTATTATTTTTACCCGTATCTTGTAAATAAATAAAAATAAAGGACTATATCTGTTACTATATGTACACTGTTGACCCAGTGGCTTCCACGTGCGACTCTCATTCCCTGGGTCATAGGTTCGATCAACGGTGAAGGAAAATATCGTTAGGAAACGGCTTGCCTTAGACTCTAAAAATCGACAGCGTGTGTTAAGCACAGGAGTATGATCACCTACTTGCCTCTAATATTGACAAATGATCATCAAACAGATATCGAAGTCTGAAGCCCAAACCTAAAAGGCCCTTGACTTGCGAACTGGTAGTAAATATAAATTTACAATTAATTTAACTTCTTTTTGACGTTCATTAGTGTATTTGTTTACCTATATGAATATAGATATTTTGAGTTTGAGTTTGAAAAAGGTTATGCCACTTCTTTTTTGGATTCTACTTCCCGGGAAACCCCGTGCGAATGGAAAAGTCAAAATCTTGATAGATCATAACTAGTGTTATTAAGTAATTTACACCAATTAAAAGAGATGATTTTGTCACACACTACACATGCCACATAACATACACACGGCGATATTTTAATAATAAAAAATGTTGTATTAGCTACCTATGTGAATATTTGACATAAAGCCCACAAAACTACTCATGGTATTATGTTAAGATTTTCACACAATAACGAGAATCGGCGACCTAGATCTTCCAAATCACCGCGTTTTGAGGCTTCAAGGCATAATTATCTTCACAATAATGAGGCATCCTTGTTCAAACGCTTTGAATATCGAAGACGGTTAATGCAGCAGTTAGCCGTCCCGACTTCATTTGCGTATTATCGTATCTATCCTAATAAGATCAGTATCAATCAAGTATTTTATACGTTTATTAAGGTTCGTTTATAGGATCCATGTTAAAAAGACGCGCAAAAAGTTGGATCTCCGTTACAGTACAGTCTTGGTTGCAGTATGCAGTATTATTAATACATAAACAAGTCCTGATGCCTGTATGCACTTATGATTGCCAGCTGTGTTTCCAACGATACCAAAACGAAGTGCTTAGGGGAACACTCAATACATCCGCAGTAACGACACCACGATAATCGATAAGATTGCTGGAGCCCACGAACAAAGACTCCACCAACACCTGCGAGCCTTCTGGCCTCCTGCCCCTTTGCCTTCTATTACAAAAAAAACTTTAATTTCAAGTTTATTCAACACCATGGCCCTGAGTGAGAAGATTGATAAAAATTAAAGACCATTCGAATTAATGAAATAGTACGCGCTAGTCCAAAGTAGTAAACATTGGTAAGTGAAATAAATTCTTCACAAGTTTTAGTCACTAGTATTGGTCACTTTCTTTTGTTTATATTCCTTTTGAGTAAATTGGGTTAGGATACAATTTTTTTTTCATCCAAGAATGCATCACTCATTCAGTCTTCTGACTATAAGCAGATGAGTTGTAGGATGATTTGCGGGTGGAGATATTCCTCATTAGGAATATCTACAATTTTCTTCCCTCAACTCCAGTGTTCTTTGTCTTTTGAGTCAGTTTATATACTCCGGTAGGGTGAGTGGAACAGCTAGGCGGTTAGGATGATTTTCCAACCTGGTCTTGTACTTCTGAGCGTATACTTTTATATCCTCCTTGACTGTAGGTACTCCCAGGTGTTCGGCGTTTCTGATGAACCAAGGCGAGTTGCTTATTTGTTGAAGGATGTAGTTTTGTGTTGTTTGAATTTTAGTTTTGTTAGAGTGGTATTAAGCTCCCCACAATTATATTCCGTAGGTCCACGGTTTTATAACAGAATTATAGATATGGGTTTGTATACAATTGATCATTATTATTAAGTGAGGCTTGATCGTAATGTTAAATTGTGTCTTTTTGCCGGGTTGCTTGGATCGTTTATAGGCGATAAGGCTTAAGTCGCCCTTAGATTTATTATTCAGTTTTATGTTAACTGTGTTTTTGTGTGCAAAGCACTTCTTCGGTAGTCTCTGTTCTTAGCAGTGTGTTTAATTCTTAAATAAATAAGTTTTAACATTAAGTATGTAAAGTCTTACAGAGCAATATATATTTTGAGTCAAAAACAGACCAATTGGAATTATAATTCTGTACTTTTTAATCTATAAACTAATTATTTGATTTCAGTTCTGAAATCCAAATATTTCAAGGATGCCATTTTAAAATAATTACATCCTTAACGAAATTTAGAATAAATAAGGTTATTTTTTAGCATCTGTAGTTTTAAATATTGATAACTCATTACGTGACAATCTAAGCGTTGCTGAAAAAAACAAAATTCCAATCTCACCGCGACTAATTTCGCACATGTCCCCGCGCAAATTTCGCTTGAAATAAGTGCCTAAACGTCTAGGGCTACCGCGCTGCACTTTTTATTTATTTTAGATTAGGTAAAATAGTTTAAAACATTAAATCGAATACATCAATGTATCATCAATACGTAAAGCGCAATTGTAGTTATTATAATTGAATGGAAGATATTTCAGACAGACCTCTAATATGGAGTTTTACAACTCCATATTTGTCCAATATTGTAGAACTATTCTGATCGTAAAAATAGATTACTTAGCCTGAGTTAAAATTCTCAGTATATTTTAATGATGAACAAAGAGCATATTGTAACTTTGACGTGACTGTAATATCTGTAGAATTTTAGGATAGGAATGTATGATGCGTTTTTTTTTTTTAGAATTGGGATACTATTAGTAAAGCTATTTTTTTCTGTGGTACAAAAATTAACAAAATCCTACACACGTTATGGGTTTTTATTTTCAAGCATTTACGAGTATAATCTAACATTTGAAACGTACATAGTACGAGCTACTCCAGTCATGGAGCTGAAAGGTTACTTGAAAATTCTATATTATTTAAGAATTTTCAGCTTGAGGTTTGCCTCGATCGGTCAAGCCTCATAGTACTTTTAGTGCTCTGAAGCAAAATTGTATTATTCTTAGATGGAACTAACTTATACGAGTTGGAACCCTACTTCGGCTATCGAAATTTCCGCGCCAGACAAATGAGACCACGGCTTATACTGTACAAATTCAGCCTTCTGAACCAAATGAAATCATTAGTTAAACGGAAAATAGTATTATAGTTTTTCTTCTTATTAAACCTTTTTAATCCATGTATTAATAAAGATAATCAACTTTACCGCTTAAAATGGGAACGATTACATAAGGATTTTTTTTATTATTAGTAATGTTATATCATAATTTTCTATAAACATCGTTCTTTTTTAATTTTAAACTTAGAATACGCATATAACAATTCTTACCAGCTTATAAATATGAAAACTAATTTGAATAGTCCAATCCTTTTATTTGGCTGTAAATATGTATTAAAAAGATAAAACCTCATTTTTAGTACTTATAAAAAAAAGTTACAAAATAGTTCTCCTCGCCATTACCATCGCACGTTTCTGACAAAATATTTAGCACATGCACATGCTTAATCTGGGATCAACCTAATTCGCCTTAAGTAAATGTATTCTGTCGCCGAGAAATCTGTATCTAAATATCGAATGTTCGCCACAGACGATAAATCATTGGGACATTTCGTGACGTCGACATGGTCGTTAGACGGGTGCCGATAACGCGCAAAAACAGGAAAATCTGGTCGACGCATACTATCAATAACATACTTCACCTCACTCACGTTGTTTACTCATGCAACTGACTTTTTCCGAACATAATATGCTTTGATTCAGTGTTATCTATGGTACCATATACCAAATTTTTTCCTAACAACATTTACTACTAAGAACTATTGACACGCAGTGATGATCATTAAATATATCGATATGCAAATGATTCTATTTGTAGAAAAAGTTATTACTTCTAGAACAACGTTCATTTTAAAAAATCATTATTACAATTTTTACCTTTAACAAAGAGGTTGTACATGGAAACACAATTTCTGCTTCATATACATTGTCCAAAGAACCATAACAAAATGTAATATTAAAACATCTTATAATATGAAAATCCTACCTTTTATATTAAGGGACGGGACTCTTAAAGGGTGAATTTTCCCGTGTGGGATGTACCCGGGCTTTCAAAGGATTTGTCACGGACAACCAAAGACAAATATTTGTCACTGTTTCGATTCAGCTCTACACGGCCCTTTATGTACTGGGATTTAATATGTAATGATGTATTGAAAGCTTTCGTGAATTCTATTTTAAAAGCATTTTTTTTTCTTTTAGTAATTCACAACGTTCGTAGCTCAGTTTCCCAATGCCAAAACCTATGGAATAATTTTAAATACTTTTACAGTTTAAGCTACTTATGTTAATACAGAAATTAAGATTAGCACTATTTTTGTAATTAGCAAAAAAAGTTAAAGAAGTGCTTTCAAAGCGGTATTTTTATATTTAACCTGAAGTAATAACCTCTTAAGAAAAAGTTGTTTTACATTAATATAGAGAAACCTGTTGAAATATTTGCATAAAGATCAATTAATGAAATACACTTCAAAATAACAACTTAATAAAAATATTTTCTAGAAAGCTTGCTTTTCGAAACTTGGATCATTTACAAGTAATATTTTCAATGGAATCTTCTTCTAAAGTAAACAAAAAACTAAATAAGTGTTTGTTTAGAATTTTGTAAGTCGCACCATAAACTTGATTTCAGCACATCATTACACACAACTCTTATAAACATTTGATGTAAGGTAAAAGGAAAAAATAATAATACTTAATTCATCTACACGTCCCCATTCCATAATCCCTAATAATTAACCTAGTAGACTAGTCATAAGATATAATGAAGTTTATAGATATATAATTTGCCGCCCTCATTAGAACAGCTAAATTGTAAAAGGCCTCCATAAGCACCCACATACATTGTTGTAACAACATTAATTATACCAAACATACTATAGAAGTTCTAAGAAAACTCTCCGCTAACAATGTAGAAGCCTCGTAAAGTGTAATTCCTAAGTATAAAGCTTCAAACTCATGACCGCATAAACTTCGATCGATATTTCAAAAATTCTCAAGTTCCATCATAAAGAAACACTTGGGTGCGCTTTCCACACTTTACTTGGATTCTTCGAAGTTAGGAAAATTCACAACTTTCGCGCGATTCATCATTACTTCTATTATAAACTCGCCTATAATATCTTCCGGGCGATTTAATGTTATATACGCTTGTTCCAATTTAATCCATACATAATAATAAAACTTTATAGGTTAAGAATAGTCTTATGCAAACCTTATTCCTTAAACGAATTAATACTCTCATTGTTTTTTTCAAAAAGTTGACTTTTCTAAAAGATAACTTTTAGTAGTCATATATAAATATGACTCCGTGTCCTTCTTGGACTTCTTGAATCATACAAAACCCGCTTTAGTCGACCTTCTTGATAAAAATTTTTTTGTGTTTACAAAACTTTTTATTAACAGATTAATCAAAGACATTTTAAGAAGTAGGCAGGCAAATATGTAATAGGAAATATTTCCGAAAATTCCAACAGAGTTATAAACGAGATAACAGCAGAAACTTATTATTTTTAAACATAAACATGGACGCAAGGGGAATTCCCTGTATAGTCCCCATCAACGTTTTAAGTCACTCATTACATTCTGAAACTTAGAACAAGATAAAATACTCTTAGGAACGACTGTGGATGCAGCTACATTGCCTTAGCTAGATAAGGTTCACACAGTTCATTCAATCCTGATAACTTAACAATTGTACGATATTGCGTTCTAAATTTAAATAAATATTAAATTGCTGTTTTTGCGCTACTCTATAACTAAGCGTTGAACTCGACTGAAGCACGCAACATTCAGCTCAGAAATACGTAAAATACTGCAAAGCTGATAAAATACGGGCTTTCCTGAACAATAAATTTTTCAAAATACGACTTCCCTTACAATATAACCGCTTAACTGGATATAAATGTTGTGATCGTTTAATCGAACTTAATACGATTCGATCGTGTACCGCTGTGACCCTATTAATAAAATATATTTTATGGGGGTTGCTTTTTATGTTTTTGCTCGACTGACCGTGATAAAACATTTCTAGCCCATGAAATTCTGTTCCAAATTTTACACGTTTTACAATGACTATATATTATAAATTACAGTAGATTCATACTAGATAGACATTTATAAATATACAATAAGCGGACATTCTATTAAAAACGAGATAAAATATTTCCAGTTTCTGTGTTTAGGTTTTGCGAACTTGATCCATTTTCGTTTCTGGGCCTTAGGCTAAAAAATGTAACCTCTAACTTAGTTAACCCAGTATGACCATGTGACAGTAGAGAAAAAGTAATAAACGTATAATATAATACGAGTCGAAAAACTTCTGCTATGCAGGCAGCTAGTCTCTATGTATTACCTATTCCTGGAGTTGTTGTGCCTCCATAACACCATGTCTTAAACTGTGTAGAGGGATAACAACCCTGTGAAACTTACTTTATACTCGTATTACGCATTGTTTTTGTGTATGATAGTGTACATACAGCCTTTAGTTATTAAAGTATTTTAATATATCTTCCATAGGTTAAACGTTGACATAAAGTGAACCATATGGCCACGACACTTTCTAACCGTAATGAGTATTTTAGTCCTATTCCCTTAAGAACAAAAGATTAGGATCTGTCAGGGCTAATTTACAGTCCCATCTATTGTTCCAAGGGAAAATCAAGGAAAATCCGAATAAAGGACGGTTCTTAAGGACAGAACCTTTTGAAATCCAACAAACAAACGACGTACAGCGGAGATGAGGCAATTATAGATACTCGCTATGAAAACATTGTCATCTGCCATTATCAGAGATTTCATTATCACAGCAAAAAGGTTGATTAAAGAAAAATCTCGTTTATAACGCCTTCCATTAACGCAAGGTTTAAAAAATGTGAAATCGTGTGAATTGAACGCGTTTATTTGTTTTAATTAATTTTATAATTCCAAATGAAATATCTTGCTTATTGCAGATTAAAACTATGTCAAAAAAATATTAATTTAACATGACAGCAATAAAAAAGGTTAAGTAAGGTCCTTTTAGGTATAATAATTAGGTACAACTTCAAAGTCAAATCAAAGTCATAGAAATGTAAAATAAAAGAAAGCGTATAATAAGAAACAATCCATCGTATTAGTTATATATGTAACTAGTATAAGTATGTAAAGCTAACCTTGTGTTTAACCTTAGCTGGGTACTTTGGCAAAGTTATTCCTATACCGACTAGAATAATCTTCATCTATTATGGTAAGCGCCAAATATTCTTACTTCATTCAAATAATAATATATTACGTATACGTATAATTACGTAATTAAATAATAAAAAATTGTCTTTGATTAACGCGATTTTCAATTAAATAAAATTTCTTATACACGAACCTACGTAATTTACAAGTTCTGCATTGTCGTAGTCTATTTATTTATCAACTATTATAAAATATATACAATTTAAAAATTTAATTTTAATGGACTAATATAAAATATAATAAAAATCTTGAATCCTTAGTTGTAAGGACCTCTTTACGAGTAACGGACTCCTTCAGACAGCAGTAGTACTATATAATTAAAATAAATCCATTACAAACGTAAAGGTCATACCAATAACATCTCATAATACCAACCGATACTCAATTGATTTAAGTACATACAAGCATAATGTAGTCACTATATAATAGAGTTGAATTTCTCATATCTCGCTTTACAGTAATTAGGTCATATCTCAGCAGCAGGTTAATTAAGACATCAAAATGTAGTAAACGAGCCACCTCAGCATAACCTCGAAATTTGTACTTCTGCATAATTATAATATAAGTGGAACACTGACTTAACTATGTTGCATAGTTTCAATTTTAAATATTTTTTTACTAGCCAAGCAACTTTAGTTTTTATATGACAATTGGAATTGATACTCGCATAATGAAACGTCATTAATCTATATATAAAAAAATGAATGCCTATTTCCCTTGGTCACGGCATCAGGTGTGAATGGCTGTACTGATTTTTCTAATTCTTTTTTTGTTGTGTTTGTTATTTTCAGGAGGTTATAAGAAATAATTAAGAAAATTGCGTGGAATTACTAACCTGCAAATATCGTCAAAGATGATGTAAGAAAATTGAATAACCTTTAATACAAATGCTTCGATCGGAGTTATTATATTGATAAAATAATTATATTAATTATATGAATTTCTTAGTGCACATCACGCCTAATATTAAAAGTTCAATTTAATATGGAGTTTTGATAAGTTTGAAATATGTTTTTAGTTACTTATATCAATTCGAAATCAATATTCATAGGTATGATCAGCCAGTCAACGTCTATCGGGTCCGCTAGTATAATATATTTTAAGAATATTTTCAAGTAAATATATATCAATGAATCATTTAACAATATTCAGCGTCAGCGTCAGCCCAACTAATGGTTTCAGCGACTCTCTTCCCTGAGTAAACGGTTCTTACGGAGGTTCGGTCCCCGGCTGGGCACATATGGACTTTCTATTTACGTGCGTCAGCGAGAGGAAACCGGTCTTAGACCTAAAAGTCGGCGTGTGGCACCAAGGCTGACCACCTTGCCTATTTAAAATACAAATGATAGCGAAACGCAACAGAATTCTGTGGCCCAGACCTAAAAGGTTACAGGTCCACTGGTATTATATAATAAAACCATTTGTTATTTTTACCATTGCATTTTATTTAATATTAAGTTAGTTTTTAAGTTTAGGATTTGGATAAGTCTTCGATTTATTTTTTCTTATGTCTGGGTTCTCTAGAAGGTTTTCCGCCAATTAACATCCTTTGCCTTTTTCTCCTGTTTTGATATTGTGATGACTGTAGGAGGAACTTTAATATCTGTGTCGCTTTTGATTGTAATAAATTTTCCATAAACCCTATTTAACTCTAAGAATAGCATACCTATATAAGATTACATACATGAAACAGGTCATCACTCAAGCATTCTGTAAGAGTGAGTTCGCTTTGAAGTCGACTATTAAATATATAAAAGCAATATATTAATCGATATACTGCCTTTGTAGAAATATCTGAGTACACTTTAAGTTCTTTAGAGACGAAAGACGTGGTTTTGTAATTGGCTTATTAACCTTATGTCGGTACTAAATTATTTAATTTAATTTTTATTCTAACTAAGTCGTCCATAGTAAGCCTCCAACGTGTAACTGCATGTCGATAGGTTTGTTTGTTATGGCCACGCTTTTGATTTCTTTGCGGATTTGAAATCCGGCTGAAATCAAGCGCCGGCTCGGGAATCTCTTTGGACTTTTTGTCTGTTCTCTTGTGACTATACAGTTCCACTTCCGTCGCTTGATCTGCCGGCTAATCGGAGTTTCACGGCAGTCTTCCCAGAGCTGCTCGACGGAGAACTTATCGAACCAGTAGATACTCAAAATCCGGCGGAGACTGCGGTAACCAAGACTTGGAGCTGGTGCGAGATATTCTTAAAGACCTTACACGGTTCTCAAATTTGACGTTGGACACGAATATTTTACCTTTGAGACATCGCATCAACAACTGTGACTGATATACATAGCATTATTGATGCGGTTATTGAGGCCTTGCTACTCAGGCCTTGGTAGTGCGTGAACTGATGTCCTCTTCTGTACCTCCAAATTCAATATGCCCACATTTATATCCATTACCAGCTGCGTCTGCTAGTTAATCATATGACCTCCTAAATAATGGCCTTACTGAAGGATAACCAAAGCTCATCGTTGTACTTCACGATTGTGTCATTAGCGG
The DNA here is from genome assembly GCF_905147105.1 of Pieris brassicae. Taxonomy (NCBI): domain Eukaryota; kingdom Metazoa; phylum Arthropoda; class Insecta; order Lepidoptera; family Pieridae; genus Pieris; species Pieris brassicae. The sequence goes on from NC_059669.1 coordinate 7,890,918, forward strand.
TTCGCGTATAAGGGACCTAAAAGCCTGTTCCGTCATATCGGCCTTGTCATTTCCGGCGTGGCCATTCGCCCGGCGGCCATCAAATGATTCCACTTCGCAGGATAAACTTGCGCAGTAATATTCGGCCGATTTACTTGCCCATTCCCTAACAAAGCATTTTCATACAAAAACCGTAAAAATGCGTATATATACTAAAGTAGGCTTTTCGTCCTAAAGGTGTCACAGTTGTGTTATACATATACGTTGGCACAGTTGCTTAAGCAAAAATAAAGGAAAAGATCGTAAGCCATACAAATCTATCGGATACAAATAGCTAATGGCGTACTTAAAGTTTTAAAAACAAATGAAGTTCATTTGTTTCTAAAGTTCTTTACTCTATTGGGAAATCTTAGGATTTCGTGCATATAAATACTCCTTATGTAATTGTAAGTAAAACAAATGACTCAATAAATATTTTTTATTGACTAAACGTTACATTATAAGGAGTTAAATCACAAAGGCACACGGGGGCGGCGACTTTTTTCAACTAACTGAATATATTGCTGCATTAAAGTTATATATGACTTCAATATTGCTTTCTCTGAAACAGAAAAATTAAAATGAATTTTGAGATCGCCATGCATTGGGTACTTAAGGCCCTATCCCAGTACGAATTGTTGTGTCAGTGTCTCGGGGTGGACTGCGGTACGCAATGGAGAGCTGGAGCACTGAGGCACGCCGGCCCGTAAAAACAATTAGTTATGTAAAACATTAAATAAATGTAATTTTATCATTTTTTATTAATATGGAATAATTGGCCTGCGATAAAATATAACGTGTAAATTTCAAAATCATGTTCTATATACATTTTCGTCATAAATTAATTCAAAGTGTCAAAAATTGTCTATATTAGGTTTTTTTTCTATCAAGCGAAGTTATTTAAGTCGTGTGTCGATCTTTCAAAATAGATACATAAACTACTCAACTCCACCATATATTTTTTCATTTCGCCATACTTCAAGAAACGATGTCAAAAAATTTAAAAAAACAATATACTTTTTTCGAGTTGCGACCGGATAGGTCCTTAACGGAAGAATGGTTTATATTACTAGTACAAAAATAAAATATAAAGTGGTGGTCATGCCCAACATTATCATATGAAATTATTACAACTAAGTTTTGGTACATTTGATCACGCTATTGATTATGACCGACAGTTATAATCGAATCCCCGAGGAAAAATAATGATTATAGTGTAAACCTGTTACTTGGAAGTAGGAAATAGGTCATACTGTTTTCGATCGATTAAAAAATAATTAATAATTTAAGCTATCTAAATATTTTGTTTAATCTATCTGGATAAATAGTTGAATATAAATTGGTAAATTTGATGGCTTCCCAGGTATAAATAGATGACTTTGTGGGTTTGATAATGCAGAGGCTTGTTGTCATATAAATAAAATTGTTCATCACAGTGGTTACTAAACAAACAGAAGTAGCCATTATTCACACATATCGCATAAAATATCAAGCACGTAGCGGAGATTGGAAAGAGCGTGACGTTTACGGATTAGGGTAAATCAATTCCGTGCGAACGCAAACAGAGCCGGTTACCCACGTCAGCCTTAGACTGTTTCCCGTAAAATTGATTTGGCCTAAATGACAGTTTTAGGCTAATACCCTATTTTTGTTTTGGATGACGATATCTCAGCCCCATTTCAGCTACGACTTAGATCTAACAAATTCACTTTATTCAAGATGTATTCATATAGTGAGTGATCAGTTCAATTGTGTAATGATGACAAATCATTATAATGTGTTTAATCTATAAGTTAAAGTATGTCCAGACCTTGCCATGTTGCACTCATTAACAGATATCACCATGGAAGATATGATATTTGACTCTTATATGATATTTAAGATTTTTTTCTAGCAAGTCGATTATGTGTGTTTTTTTATTAATGTATATTACAAACACATTGATACACACTCATCCGGCTCAGCGACTCAAAAAGTGTCTTGTGATTATTATTTCGTATTGAAAAAATAGCTATCTTTTATCAGGATAAGTTTCAAAGTGAACAAGGTAGACAAATTGTATGAAATAATAACAATATAAATATAGTTCTTTTACACATATATACACAGTATGAACTGCATATATACCGACTATAATATATCACAGGCAGTTTCTCTATTTTACCAATAAACAAATGTAGTTGACAAAAATTCAACATTCTGCTAGCGTATATACTTTGAAGGCTATGAATGTTTCATATTAAATTGATTTGGATCCTATCTGTGAGATATAAATTCTGGAACAATATATCAACGCATTCACGGACGAACTCTTTAGGGACAAATACCAGAGCACAGGAATATGTTAAACTCATAAAACACTCGATTTGAACTTATTCCACTAACAAATTCAAATTGAAATCTGCTTTTTATTATTAATGTGATCATTTAATACTTATTATATAATTAAAGACTTCCTGACTGTTGTTCTATATCCATCCATATAAAAAAATTACGTAAAATTCCGTTCATTTAAACTTTACGTCGAAAAGCTTTATCTTGCGAGGAAACACAAGACATACGATAACTAAGTACATCAATTATAAAAATAGAATATTCAAGAATTTTCATACTGAGACTAGATTAAAAAATTTAAATATTTTAGAATCAAAAAGTCATTTATTCATCTAGGTACCATTTGTACACTTATGCATGTCAATTTACGCCATCACAATATCTTATAGCGACATTAGTGCCCACACTAATCGTATGTAATACGAGTATCCTTATTTCAGTCAATTCAATTACAACCTAGGGATCGTACAATACTTCCTCTACTATGGCTCTGTTGTCGCAGATAAAACATAACGGCCGGCCCGTCGAGGTAAATATACTTTGTCAAATATTACGTGAACGATATTTCAAGCGTTTTTTGTTTGAACTGAATACTTCATGTCTCTATTATTTTACAGCTTTTACGATTTATTATCGTTTAAATTCTGAGACATTTACAAAAACCATAACAGGTCATGTGTTTTGTAATCAAATCTTGTATAATTTACATGAGTGAGAAGTCACCTGGAACATAATGGCGCAATCTGGGCTCCTCCTGAAAGTTTTGGGTAATGCCAGAGTGGGTACAAAACATATTCAGTTACCTGAATTGTCAGTTGTTGAAATGTACGGTGTGTACTCATTTTACCCGCTCATGTATCCAACTTTATTCATAATAGGTTCTGTGGGCTACATAGAAATCATAGTGCGCCAAGGAATTGCACTAACCATGTATCTCATTAAGTTGTTATGTGAAAAGGAAAACAATCCAGCAGTGCTCCTGAGCCATCGAACGCCTTTACTATTCGTAACCACACCGAAAACTAACCTCTCGAAAATAGCACACATGACACAATGTATAGAAATAATTATTGAACTGCATAGATTAAGAGACGTTTTTAATTATTCCTTGTCTGAACTGACCAAGGTCTGCTTCATGTAAGTTCCTATACTGTAAGAAATAGTTAGTCTTTTAGTTAATATTTTAATTTACCACTGATTATTGTTGTGTTGTTTTTTTTTATATGACAATGTATTATTTTGTATGTGATATAAATGTAAATTGTTGCCGCTTTGGAGTAATCTGTAATGGAAACTTATTTTGTTAAAAATACAAATAAATATTGAGACTACCTTTTTTACTCTAACTATAAGGACCTATCTCGTTTGAAGACGTCTCGTATACAATTATTATGGATAGTAAGTAATATTATACTGACTTAATTCTACAATACTATCACATAGATTATAGTTATTAGTCTTAGAGTTAATTAGTTTTGACTTGATTACAATTTTAACATTCCTATCATAAATTATATTTGTAAGGACATTTGCTACGAATAACGAAAATACAAATGAAAATACTTGGATTAAACTTTTATCACGATTGTACGATGATTAGGTTACTATCCTTACTATTAGAAAAAACTATTTAGGTTTTCACAAGCCTCCAACAGTTTCTAGAACAGGCAACGGCGTTGCGATCTCGCTAACCGTAATTTTGCAAAATAGCCATTGTTGGACATTAAAGACATTTCGCTTTTTAAGTCATTTTGCCGCCAAAATCACTTCTAAACATATCCTAATTTCGATGAAAGGTTCTCCTGAGTAAGAATTGAAGTAACGGAACCAAGAGTACAGATAAATACGATATATGTATTATAATAAATGCTTAAATATTTTTTGCCTTATAATATGATACTAAATCATCATCTTGTTTTAGTATTATAGTTAACGGTCTAGAGACAACCAGGGCAGCAGGGTTCTTCTATATTAAGCTAATTAAAATCGATCTTTAAATTAATATTCTTGTATGTAAATAAAACTTATTATATATCATATAAAAACTTTCGATCATTTAAAATACCATTCTCCAAAGACCACAGATAATGAAACGAGAATTTGAAGAAAAAAATGAAGTTAGTTTTTAGTATAATTTACGATTCGATGGTTATAGAGTATAAATTTCCGATCGGATTAAAAAAATATAGAATTTAGTTTTTATGAATTAGGTAAAATCTTTTCTGATACCAAATAGGTAATGTTAGGTCTATGGCAACACTGTGGAGGGTAGGAGGGTGTTGTCCGTCAGTTGATGCGATCGAGCGCTGATTGATGACGCCGATTAGTGATGCCCAACCCGTCCCGAAGTAAATTATTATGGAACGATTTTTTGCTTTGTAAAACGTATTGAATCGCTTTTTGTGAAAACGGGATTTAACCTATATGCGAACATTATTCGTAAACTTACTATAGGGTATTGTAAGTTTTGTCCTCAACACTCAACATACACGAAGAAAGGGTAACCAAAATATTTGAAAAGCTACCAAGCTACGCCCGTAGCAATGATATTATTAATACATTCACACACACAAGAAAAAATTAAAAACATCTGATGTAGAAACCTGTAGCTCAGCTTCATCATCGGACGTCAAGGCTGAATACGAAATCACCCGTATCACCCTGACGTCTGTTTTCCCCAAACAGCGTTCTCAAGCAGTTTTTGCTGCTCACCACCACTATGTGAAACCAGCTGCCCACCGATGTATTTCCTAACCAATTCGACTTAGGATCCTACAATAAACGAGCGTATCGATTCTTAAAAAGGCTGGCAACGCACTTGTGAGCCCTCTGGTCTCCTGCCCGCTTGCAGGAGGAGCATTGTTCTATAAATAAAAGATCTTTGATTAGGCTACATTATATTATTTCTTTCTTTAAGAAAAATATATATTTAGGTTACTCTCTATGTAGTAAATATTAACAATAATTACTAAAATACCAATTTGCCAAGTCACGTTGGGCCTACGTTATACCAAGACTGTACCTTTAAGAGTTAAAATTATTTCAGCTTTACGCATTGTTTATTTTCCATAATGGAACGTGAGACGACGTTTTCTCTGTACAACCTTACAAAAGCCCTCGTGAATTAAAAAAAAATACTATGTGCTTGGTTCGTGAAATTTCCTGAATTCGTAGCGTAATGGATTAAAAATTCCAAAAATGTAGCCTCCATTTTGCTCTATAGGTTTTCTAAATTTAAAAGGTTTACAAATATTTTATTATATTATAAACTGGCTGACCTGGCGAACTTCGTACCGTGTAACAGTCAATGAATGTCGTTTTACATTAGCTAAATTGAATTTACGATTTTATGAAAGTAATACAATAAATACAAAATAAATATTAAGTCCACTACTATAATAAAATTATAACAAAAAAGAAATACAAAGTACACTTACATATTTTATTGCAATTTAATTTTAAAAATAAAATAAATTTGATGGAAACATGCGAATATATTATCTCGTAGCAGTAATCAGCTTTATTTAAATATATTAAATTTTAACGCACTATTACGAAACATTTAATGATAATGATAATGTGTGCACTTGTTTCAAAATTAATTCCTTTGGACTTGAAACAATTGTTTTATGAAATTCTTTTAGCATAACTGCGGCTACTGCATTGCGTTATGGTGATCGGCAGATCGATGCAACGAAATCTGTTCGTATGATATCTGAATTTTATCATTTCATTCTAAAACGAGACATTTCATGAAACAAATTGTATGAAATGATCTACATGAATCCACGCTTCGCTTCGATTTATAGATAATACGCACTTTTATGGACTAAACTTTTTGGAACAAGATGTCAAGATGTATAATGTCAATTAAAAATTACAAAATAAAATTTATATTTATACTATTTTATTAAATCATTGTTACTTCAATCTAAAACCAAAAATCTAATTAAGGACACACATCTAAACATTTGTCACTTGTAACTAACTTGTTATAAGTTAGTGTATCGAATGAGTTGAAACTGTATTAGCTATCGCATCCAACGCGAAGCTCTAAGTCGTTAATAAATCGCCAACTTACGGGGAATTAAGCGAAGTTAACGGAGTACACTCAGCTGAGTATACACAGAGCAAGGAAGCATATTTAATTAGGAATATATCATTTGACGAATATCACATAGTCTAAAAGCCAAAACACAACGTTTCAACATAAATCTAAGGCTTTCTTTTGTAACTATCGGTTTATTATTACAAAAGAAAGAATATTCATGAGTATTGTATTATCATTTGTTAATATAGCTTTTACAATTTAAGACAACACTTTTTAAACGTCACCGTGACCACGCACGCGAAACGTCGGAAAAAAAATTAAATTTATGTAATTAATTATAAGTTTATAATAATAATACATAGCTTCAATCCGTTTAAAAAGTGTTTTCTTAATTCATGAATATTACTTTGTGTTTTATACGTTGGGTTTATGATTTTTGCAACCATAATGGAAACGCTTTCCCTCAATTGTTATATTCATGCTTTGTGAGGTCCAGCAACATGATATGACTAAGAGAATCAGTATCCGTCTCGCTTTTATACGTACAGAAATGTTAATGTTATAATGGTCAGAAATGACCCGCTGAAGAAAACAATATTATAATTAAATTACTTTTATGTTTATTTTGAAAACAATTATTACTAAAATACCTTTTTAAACAACATATTAAAATTTCGCATTAATTGAAACCGCGTGTGCTATATGATCTTTATTGGATCTAAATTATAAATGAAACAAAAATTAGAAGACAATACTAATCGAATTTTATGAAGGAATATAAATACTGCAGGACGAACAAATAAAATCGGCGTTGACACTTGTACGAACCAAAATCAATAGACCAAAAATTATGCGACATAAAATTTACTTTCACGCGATCGTGGAGCGGAAAATTTTGGCCATTCGCCAGGTTTATTAAGAATCGAATGGTGAAAAGCTTGAAATTTAATCTAGGCAGTTAGTTGAAAACCTGAGTGTCTTCATTAAATTGTGCAAATTTGATGGACATCTTCAAATTATGTTCAATGCCATTCTATTTAAAGCATTTTCATACGGACAAAGTTCGTTACTGACAAGTGACGCCTGCGCTGAACAGCATCGCATACAAGTACAACTAAATGCACGTGTGACTAATAAAAAAAAATAGCCAATGTAAAATCTGTAATATATGTGGTATTGGGTATGTGGAGGAAGGATGTTGTACTCTTCCTCCAAGCTAAATGGGCAATTCTTGTCCGGCCGGCTTAAGCGGTCGGAATACATTTGTTAGGTATTTTCGTGTTTTTGGCGTATGACGTCTAGTTGGAGCGCAGATTGTAGATGTCACTACAGGCAATTAAAACTATGCAAAGTGTTTGACTTGAATGGTTTATTGGCCACAGACAGTCCTATAACGTCTATAAGAAAATTCGATCAAACGATATACTCAGAAAACGCTTTAAATGTTTGGCTTAACAAATACCAATATAGTTGCATAATTTATACCACTGGTGGAAGACCATTTAATGATAGAAATACAATAATAATTTTTCTATTAACTTTGAACTACATGGCGTTATAGTAGGCTCTGTACATGGTTTTGGCGAAACAATAATTGACAATTTTAAAAATTGTTAAAACAAAAGCAGCGTTGTCCTATTTTAGTTACGGGACATAAAAACAGACTATAAAATCATATACAATATACAACCTAAAATAGTGTTAAAATAGTTGGCCTCACCACCATCAGTGCAGTGCAAGGGCAGGCGCACGTCAGTCGCGTCCGGCGCGCTCGCTTCCGGCGGAAGTAACGCGTCTTCACTCGCGCCAACGCCTCCCTCTACGACATAACGCTTTTGTGTACAACGCTTAATGTCGATAATGCATCTGCTACCTCGAATTTAATGTAACAACATTTTCAAAATGTAATATTTCAAATCGAAACTTTTGCTCGTAAACTCTTTGTGACCATCTGCTATATGCTTTTAAGAGTTTCTATACTTTGATATATTTATTTAATATATTAAAATCAAAAAATTATAATTACATTTTAAAAACCTGAATGTTTATCCGCATAACGAATCTCTATTTTACTGGTCACACAAGTAAGTCTTACGCTTTGTATTAGTAACAGACTTATATAATATTTACTTATTTACTGGGTTCGTTGCCACCGGATTTATTTATTTACAGAAATACATGCATTATCCTTACAGACTATGACAATACGAGAATGGCAAGAAAAATAAAATATAATAAAGTAAATATTATATACCTACTGAAACCCATAATATACACAATATCGCTACTGTGAATTCACTCTGCGAACATATAAATATGTTGATAGTGTCGGAGACAGCACTCAGTAGGCGCAACGTCTTTGAAAACGAGGATCGGTACAAATGACTGGTTCTAGCTCTTAGTATCACAAACAATCTTGGCCTTCGCCGTCGCACTTATCCCATAGGTACAATGAAACTCTTTCAAGAAGAACCAAGAAGTTCTTGGAGCTCACTTGCAGGGGGTTGCCCACAACCCCACAACACAATCATTCTGTACATAGTCAGTAGTAGAATTTCAGTAATAGTTTTATAAGATTAATAAGTGATCATGCTCGCTTTAAAATTAAATAGTTTTTATTTTTATTTTGGTTCTAACTATTTTTTTCTTTATTTTGATTAGTATTTTTTTAAAGTTTAGAGTTTGAATGGTTAACACATATAGACTTAAATTGAATAACGTACCTCTTGAACACATTATTAAATTAATGAGTCCTCTAGAGAATACCTCCGCGTCCTCTAGCAACAATGCATTTCCGAACTCGTTAGCCATTAATTCTTATTATAAAAATAATTAAAATATTCTTTTATTTTTTATTTATTTAGAATTATGTGAAAGGACTGTCATTGTGACGGGTGCAGTTTTTTAATTTAACGAAAAAGTTATAGTTATTGAGTGTAATAAACACAAGAATTTATCTCCATTTAAAAACCGCGCAACGGTTTTCTGAATTGGGAATCAATTTCTTTTTAATTAATTGGATCTTTGGAAAACCCCACTTGTACCATGTTTTGTTACTTATTTATAACAAAATTAGCTGAAGTTTGAAATTTTGTAGTATTCTTATAAAATCGTAATGGTTAAGTCACCATTTATGTGTTTTTCTTTTGTATTTTCCAGTATAACTTCGCCGTCCGGAGAGCGATCTGGATGATCGAGGTGTCAAATAATTTGGATTTGCAGTGAATACGGTACATGACAAGATTTTATAATCAGACTGATAGTTTTCAAGATAGTAAATGAAAATGTCTTATGAAAAATTGAAATCTCGCGCCGCTGTCGTCTCATTAACCTTTTATTATAATTAATTCTAAACCAGATTCAAAAGAAATTGAGGTGTGCAAGGGTATAAATAAGCATAATGATTATAGTTCCGGTATAGTTTTAGCAATAGAATCTTCCCATTCATTCCATCCATGATATGGAAATCCAAAATGTAAAAAAAAATCCTCTTATCGATGTTCGACGAAATAATAGATTAATGGTTGAATACATATAATTCTCTTGGTAATACAACACCAAGCAATAGAAATATTGTGCATTTTTAAATCGGTTCAATTAAAATTAAGGAATTTATTTATTAACTATATAAAGTTGTATGTAACAACCATATTGGTAACACAATAACTGACTTCTGCGTGTATTTCTTTGATTATTAGGCCACTGATACGATAAGCCTAATATCCCAAGTAATTATTTTTTTATTCGGCAATTTGATAACACAATTAACTAATAACTAAGGACATATGTAACATGAACCTGATAACGTATAAACATTAAAAATATAGTAAATCATTTCATTAGACTAAATATTTTACTTTGTACCATTAATCAGACTTTTTACCTCAAAGCTATCCTGTTCAAAGTAACCGCATTCGCTGAAATGCAAACATAACAAAATCTGCAGACGCCTGATGCTACACGATAGCACGGGATACGGGCTTCGAGTAATTGTAGAGCGTAAAACAATTATACGAAGGCTCCGTCACACCAGAAACAATCAAGGATAGCCTTTTGTAATTGGTATTCTATACATAGACAGAAAGCCTTGTTTATAAGCACTTTTGTAGTATCCAGAAGGGAATGGATAGCCCGCTTGTTCATTCAAATACCATTGTGAATACTCATATATCTCTTTTCATCACTGCGTAAACACAGTTTGACAGAAAGGAATGAGATACTTTTGTCAAAAACGTGCAATTATACTAATTTTGTTTGATTTATAAGGGAGTAAATAAGTTTTGTTAAGTGATATACGTATAGTGATAGTGCCCATGGAGACTCTTAAGCCAGATGGCGCGCAAGTTCGTTGCCAGTTGCCTTAAAGGACAGAAAGTCGAATAGGTTCAGAAATACTTCAGTGGGTAACTGGTTCCAAATAGTGGTGATGAGCGGCAAGTACTGCCTCAAATAAAGCTTAGTTGTGGAACAAATGACTGTAATTAATATTTGTCATCTAATAACATATAGTTTGGCGAGAATTTGTAATATTCTTCAACAATATATATTCGTTATTTTAAAGTAGATTTACACAAAACTGTAATTACTAATTCAGTTAAACCTTCCTTATGTATTGGTGAAAAACGAAGGAAAATCTGTTCGATTATTTTTTTAGTTTATTATATATATATATATATATATATATATATATATATATATATAAGCGGCCAGAGGGCTTAATTACAATATTATGTAACTAAATAAGTCGACTGAGATGTATAATTTGAAAAGCATATAATCTTCACAAAACTATCAAAAATAAATTGCAACAAATCATCATTCTGCTGACCCTAGTAAAGCAAGACAGCCAACCTTTTTATCAAATTAAAATCGTGCACAACATTTCTCTTCAACGGAAATAAACTTGAGAAACTACATTAAAAATTGTTCGCTCCAACAAATTCTGCCGTAAGAACATAATCACTCGGCTGATTTAATTTAATACGTTTTCAAAATATTTGTTCGGCGCTTGAGGGAAGCTTTTAGACTGTCTCTATTTAAACCTACTCGCGCTGCTAGGGCTGACATACTGATTTCAAAGCAGTAGTCTTTTTTTTGGGAAATCTCGCTGTAGGCCTTAAGGGCCCTATTCATCCTTATATGCTCAGTGAACGGAATTAGATTGGTGACCGAGGAGTTTACGTGTGCGGTCGGACGAGACTAGATTGTCTGGGATGTTGGAGAGGTCAGAGGTTGCGACGCGACGAGCCTCGTCTACCTTCCACCAGTCGACAATGGACTTACCTCTTGTCTTGCGTGTTAGGAGGACCGATTTCAAAATGGACCGGGAAGTGATCCGAGTCTAGTTCGTGTAACCGGCTGATAACCGGTCATGACCTACCGTAACACAGAGCATTCTATGTGGGTTATAGAAGGCGGATCTAGCGGCGAGCAGTGGAGAGCACGTCTTTAATATATGAGCCTTATGCCTTTCGCTGGTACGGTCGTTTCTGTCTGCGAAAAGCAAAATGTGCAAAAATACGTAATACATATAGATATTTAGACAAAATTAAAACAGGAACAAAAATGTAAACAAAAAAGGATAGTATATTTGTTAAGTAAAATGAATCGCTTTCCTTATACAAGAAGACATAGGAGCCGACAAGACTTAAATACAAAAAGAGTCTCGATTAATGATAAAAAATGTATGATAAAGGTATTCGTGGTATAAAAACTTGTTAGAAAATGTGAAGTTAATATAAAGTTGCGATTGAATGAATGTATAACAGATGTCCGGGGCCAATATCTGCAAAAGGATAATCACCAACAATATTTTGGTTTGAGCTGACAATTTTTTTATCAGCCCTAAGAACCGTGTGGAAGTTATAATGCACTTTTAGCAAACTTTAGATATGAATGGGTTCCGTATAACTAGTAAATCTTGCTCTATTACATACATGTTCATGTAATCTTAATTTGCACATTGCTCGTAGTTTTCGTCTCTTATTAGGGCTGTCACATCTTATCAGATTATACAATAGAACTGATTTACTTTAAGTTTTTGATTTGGTTTGCCTATGTCGTTAAGTGCAGAAGTCAATTTTCAATTCAAATTTAAACTTAGTCTTGGCCTCAGAAAATAGAGAACGTCAATAAATAGTAAATGAACCAGATTAGAAACAATACAACTAAAATAAGTGTGGTTTCCGGCCTTACGAGTAGTAATAGTACTTGTAGTTCTTATATAATAGTTGAGGTACTTAAACTAATGTTTTATTATTCTATTCCTTAACATATGTATTTTACCTGTGGACCCCATCATTATCATTTATCTAGACAATATCAAAATATCTACGACCGTATCAAATACGTGAAGCGTATGTTATAATTTAAAAAAATTGCTTAACTGACAATTTTTTTCTTTTATATATTAGTTTACCTGCAAAATGCCTTACAATGTGCATATTTCTTTGAATATAAATTATGGAAAGAATAAAGAGAAACTTTTTATTTCAAGATACACATGAAAAGACAGCTTTGGTGTAAAATATTTTTGTACGTCATACATTTCAAGACTAGAAGATACCTGTATATAAATAGACATTTTATTCATACTTTAAACACGTCGTTCTTCCAAGTGCCTATACATTTAATAGATTGTGGTACAAATACAAGTCGCTATATCATCGTCGTTAAGCATATGGTAGTAGTACTTTCAAACAAAATTATATAAACTCAAAACAGCTGACGAATTTATAAAGAAACAATTGCCCTCAAGAGGTCAAGAATGTTCATAGCTTCTTTATATTAGGTCCTTACATATGAAATTGGCGTATTTCGTACTGGCCACTTTAATCACGATGTTCTCCTCTTTGGTAAGGAATTCCAAATACAAATTTGTACAGCTATTTACTCATGTTTGGCTTCGATGACCGTCATTCATTTGTTTTTTTCTTCTGTTTTTTCTGTTTGCGTCACTCATTTTACAAAATGGAAAACTTAAAGTATCGCATTATTTTTGAATACGAGTTCCGCCGTGGTACTAGTGCTGCGGAAACGACTCGAAAGGTGAATGATGTGTATGGTGGTCATGTTGCAAAAGAAAACACAGTTCGTTTTTGGTTCCAACGTTTTCGTTGCCTGCAGAACAAGCCCCGTGGACGGCCTGAGACCCAAGTTGATAATGAAGTATTGAAGGCTATTGTGGAAGCGGATCCATCACAAACCACGTCTGAGTTAGCTGCAGGCTGCGGTGTTAGTGATAAAACTGTTTTAATTCACTTGAAGCAAATTGGGAAGATTAAAAAGCTTGAAAGGTGGGTACCTCACGAATTGACTGAAGCGAACCAGCCAGCCAAATCCTGCCCCAAGCGAAAATTAAACCCAAAAAAATTACTTGTAAGCGTTTTGTGGACTAGTGCCGGTATTGTTCATTGCAGTTTTCTCAAATCTGGCCAGACTATTACGGCTGATGTCTATTTTCAGCAATTGCAAACCATGATGGAAAAGCTAGCGGCTAAACAACCTAGGCTGGTCAATCGCTCCACGCCACTGCTACTTCACGATAACGCTAGACCACACACTGCACAACAGACGGCTACCAAATTAGAAGAGCTTCAATTGGAATGTCTAAGACATCTTCCGTACTCCCCGGACCTTGCTCCAACAGATTACCATTTTTTTCGAAATTCAACTCACACGGACAACTTCTTGCAAGGGAAAAAATTTAACTCTGATGGGGCAGTCCAAATCGCCTACACAGATTTTATTGATTCCCGTCCGACTGGTTTTTTTAGTAATCAATGAACTACCTATGAGATGGCAAAAGTGCATAGAAAACAATGGTTCATACTTTGATTAATTAAATATATTATACTTAAAAATATTCGACTTTCTGTTCCTCCTGTTACAAAACGCCAATTTCATATGTAAGGACCTAATAATTATAAAATGATACCAGATACACAACTTTAAATCAATTTAAATTTGGAACATGTAATTTAATTATTAACTTTCACGATTAAAGAACATTACAATAAGCAAAATGATAAGTGTACGCTTACAGATCTAAAGTATCTGCTCAAGTGGTCCGAAAGGTACAACATGGCTGCATCATCCTGCGTCAGTGATGGTTTGGTGGAGCGTGTCTTATCAAGGAGTCATAAAACTACATGTTTGGAGTGAAAACTTCAGCCAACGTGTATCAAGATGTGTGGGATATGTGTCTTGGATTTTCCAGCAGGATTGTGCACCTGGTTACAAGGCATATACGGGTAGTACAGCCTGGCTTGACTTTCCGGACTTTTTAAGAGCTTAATTAAGACCGGCCCTCATCTAGCCTAGACCTCAACCCTTTAAATTTCAAATTATGGTAAGTTTTAGAGGACATGGTCTGCTCTAAACGACACGGCGACATTGAGTCTCTTAAAAAATATTTGGAGCAGGCAGTCGCGAAATTTCCCTTGGAAACAGTTAGATTCGTGGCCAAAGAGATTAAAGGCCTGTATTAAAGGCAAAGATAGCCATTTCCATTAATATGGAGGTATACATTTTAATAATATTAGTTTACTTTATTAGAAAATGCATTCATTTGTAACAGAAAGTATGGCTGGACTAGGTATTTAAAAATTAAACAGAAAAAGTGCCCAAAACAAAATGACCGGTTAAAACTTAACGTTATACTGGCTGGAATCGAATCGCATCCAGCGATGTCGTTTGTTTAAATGACGAGCTTCTATGAAGAGCTTTAAAATCTTTATAATTAAGCTAAAAGTATAATGTTGTTTAATTGCCATAATGGTTTCTTGGTAGACATTTTTTGTCGTCGTATTTTATATACGTTACTGAACTTTCGTAACTTGCACCGAGCCTTAAATCAAGTAAGCCCAGCTCACCTCAAGCGGTCGTCGGCCCATATCGTGTGCAAGCCCTCTTCCACTCACAATGCGGTTACTATACGGGCTACTTATCCTTAATACGACGCTTAAACTCCACTTTTATTTCACTACAACTAATTTTATACTCAAAGTGGATGTAGGAACTGGACATTTAGTCTAACTTACAACAACAACATTAGTTTAACTTTGAAATATTTTAAAATTCCATGATTATCGTTATATTTTCGTAAAGATTTTTAGTATGGGACGTGTAACTCCTGTACTACGGAGACTCTTTCAAACCAAATTTTTTTTTAACAATATTATGTTCTTATGTTACTTTTAGAGAAGAGAGAGTGTTGGTCTTTCCGTAATTTTGGTATACCTATCATAGCTTCTATCTTCAGCCGTCCTCTAATAGGTATTCTGTCTATGTACGCATTTGAGTCTAGCTTGCACAGCAAAGGGTAACATTGCGAGGAAAGGCTGATCACCAATTTTCCTATTGAAAAAAAACAAAGTATCATGAAACATATAGAAATAGTAAAAATAAAAATAAAGTGTTTTTATGATACTTTTGGTTAAAAATCAATAGTGTTAGTGAGTATTGTTTTTGTTATGATTTATCAATAGTGCTGTATATAATATTTTCTCTTTAATATTTATAAGTAAAAGCACATCAGTATGTATATAGGTACTACATCAAAAAGAACTGAATGGAGCGTTCTATATATACCGCTTTATGTACCAATGTATCAGTGTGCTGAGCGTAGCAAGATTAATAAAAAATATATAAATTCTAATATATATATATATTCTAGTTAATAATGTCATAAAATGTTACTTTTTCGGAATATAAACGGTTCTACTCCCGGTTTTCAAGCATTTTCTAAATTGACAAAGCCACACAACGCTAAATCCTTAAATTTTAAAATAGTAGTGTCAAAACTTTCCCAACAAAGCACTTTTATGAACAAGGCGTAACATATAAACTAGACTATACCCACGTAAGATACCAGTCAAGTATATTACCTATAGACCTTAACCCTCTGCGGCCCTCTCAACCTATAACTTACAGATCCGCAACTAGAAACAGCATGTTTTTTTTATTTAAATAGACTTTTAACTAATACATAAAAGAAATCCGTGTTTCAGTTCTCAAACATTTATTCCTCTCTCAACCTACGATTTACTCTTATTTTCTTTAAAACTTATCATTTATTATTAAAATTATTATATTCAGTCAAGTATTTCTATTCAGCCACATTTTGTCCCATATTAGTGGCATAAATTATTGTTTTAAACATTTACGTAACAATTTTATATAAGGACCAAACTTCTAAAATTTATTGTTATTAATTAATTCCAACTACTATTAGGAGTAATATCTACATATGAAGAGTACGAGTACGATTTTACGGATTTTAAATATATTTAGTTTTATATATTACTTTGTGGCTAGCTGCATGCAGTGTTGGCCAAGTGGCTTCAGCGTGCGATTCTCATCCCTGAGGTCGTAGGTTCGATCCCCGGCTGTCCTACAATGGACTTTCTTTCTATGTGCGCATTTAACATTCACTCGAACGGTGAAAGAAAACTTCGCGAGGAAACCAGCTTGCCTTAGATCCAAAGTTGACAGGCACAGAAGGCTGATCACCTACTTGTCAATTAAATTAACAAATGATCATGAAACAGATACAGAAATCTGAGGCAAAGTCCTAATAAGGTTGTAGCGCCATTGATTTTAGCTGCATGCAATTATTTTTTTAGAAAGTCTTAAATTTCATAAACAATGTGGTCACACTTCGAAGGTCCGGCTTACTAGGGCTTACTTGTCTGACGCGAGTACTTATAGTCCCGATGGCAAATGCCGCAAGAGTGCGAGTCACAGATAACAATACATTACACCGACTTGTTAAGCCTGTGATGTTGAGAATCTCTCGAAATACACACAAAACATTATATATTCTTGGCTTATTGCGTAATTTTGGAAATACCGCCAATATTCACTGGAGTTTAGTACTTCCCAGATCACTCACTCTTCTATGCCAATTACCATTTAAACATTTGTACGACCAACAACACTTATGTGATGTTTTAACAGCTAGTTATAATAATAATATCTACACCGGGAATTACACACCATAAATAATTGCCAAAAACTGATATACACAGATAAAATTATAATAAAAAAGAAGTTTAAAAGAAAAGATATTTTAAAATTCAGATTTACTTTTTTTTACTATACATGACGAACAACCTAAATGTCTAACGGACTAGTCTGAATTATTATGAAGTAGGTATTAAGGACGATGCATTTTTTCATTATATATGAGAATTTATAGCCTATCAAAGCTATTCTAACAAAAGATACCACTTATATTATATCGCAGTTTAGTTTCAAATATTAAATGGATGTTTTTGTGTGTATATATATGTTATATACTTTGTGTCTGTACGTCTTTACTATGCAATATGTGGTAGGGAATAAATATGTAAACTGTTATATATTTAAAACCTTAGAGACCACCCTATGTCAACTTCTATTTTAGCAAGCTGGCATTCTCCTATTCAACTGCCATGAGCATTATCTTTCAGCTAAAGTTAGTCCCACTTTACGATTCAAACCGAGCAGTTGTCTTTCTAAATCTATATTTCTAAATAAATCCTATGTGTAAAGATAATCCTTTTTTTTAAAACTCTAAATCCGGGACGTCGTATAACATTGGTGGCAGCTCAAGGGATTTTTTAAAAATCCTCGGTACGCCTCAGTTTGGCAGTCGCGACTAACGAGTGATTACAAAAGTGAATATCTAGAATCTGTGAATAACTAGATTTTCCTATTCGCTGTGAATTCTGAAATTGTTTTGCAAAGAAACATCCGCCGTCTCCGCCCTATACATCAAAGATGTTCATCAGTAAAACTGCAGCATCCCTGTAAGTCTTCAAAAATCCTATATATTCGTATTTCAGTGTGTTGTGTGAAAACAATTAGTGAAGTTTAAAGTGCTAAAAATAGAAAGGTTGTTTTATAAAATTACAATCTCATAATTGGTTACAATACCAATAAGAAATTAGTGCATCGCCTAATCAGTTCTCAGTAACGCTAGCCGTCGTCGCGTCGTTATCAGTATTGTTTTGTCTAAGCCATATCCTACGTGACAATGCCTAAGGAAGATGTTATTGTACGCGAGTCTAAGAATAGGTCAGCCACAGACGTTGATTTAAATATACTAATTAAATTCATAAATAAATTCGATGGTAACCGCGAAAAATTAAGTGCATTTTTAAATAATTGTAGAAATGCGGTAGAACTTGCTACTCAAAACCAACAGGACATTTTACTAAAATATATTGTAAGTCAATTAGAAGGACGCGCAGAAACGGCTTGTTGTGTAAAAGAATTTGAGAATTGGCACCAGCTTGAAGAGTTCTTAAAATCTCAATTTGGTGATAAAAAGCACTATGCTGCGCTGCTTTCTGATTTACAAGAATGTCGTCAATTAGGCAACGAAACGATCAACCAGTTTGCATTACGAATAGAGTCTTGCTTATCAAAATTATTATCCGAAATTAATATAACTATCCCTACTAAGAAAAAGGACGAACTGGCAGGCCGCGTCGCAGCTATGAAAGACTTAGCGTTACACACGTTTGTAGTCGGCCTAAATCCAAGATTGTCTACTGTAGTTCGATGCCGCGACCCTGAATCTTTGAACGACGCCATTAATTTCGCTACTTCGGAAGAAAAGATTATCAATGCTTTGACACGACGAAACACTAATTACGCCCAAACTCCAAATACTCAGAATCAGGCGCGATTTCGCCCATCTCACTCATCATATCCACCAAATAGATCAGCTTTACAATATGGCACTAATAATAATACAACATCTGCCGCGTTTAGGCCCTCTAATCCTATAGTGTGCCGATATTGCAAAGCTCCAGGTCATACTATTGAAGGTTGTCGCAAACGAGAATACAATAATAGGAAATTTGGAAACAATCAAAATTCAAGCTACAACCGCACCTTCCTTTCAAAATCGGAACCAACCGATTCATGCAATAGCTTCTTATGAAGATTATGGAGTCGATGAGACAGATAATCCTTTAAACGAATAAAGGACTCCCGACGGTGTCTCCCGAGTCCGAAATTTCACCGTCCTCTATTGCTATATCCAAATGACACCGCAAATTCTATATCCTATTACAATTCCAAGGTCACACAACAGGGTAACCAGCCCTAAAACGAAGACCATATTCTCATTTCTAAATCCAAGGTCACACAGCAGGGTAACCAGCCCCAAAACGAAGACCATATTCTCATTTCTAAATTCAAGGTCACACAGCAGGGTAACCAGCCCCAAAACGAAGACCATATTCTCATTTCTAAATCCAAGGTCACACAGCAGGGTAACCAGCCCCAAAACGAAGACCATGCTCCTATTTCTAAATCCAAGGTCACACAGCAGGGTAGTCAAACTCATAGTGGTAGCAACGTTAATAAATCAATTTCAAAATCCTCTGTACCACATAACCCTAATTCTAACAATGGTGCAATAAATTCCCAACAAAGGACATATGCATCTATAGTATCTGGCACTCTAAAATATATGCCTGCCATATCTCCTCTTACAAGATCCATGGTCGATACCCCAAACACCACGCCTGAGATAAAAAACAATATATATAACAAAATACATAACGTTACTTCAAATCCATCCGAAAAATACTTACCCTTTGTGGAAGTTCAAACCTCTGTATCTACCAAACTACTTAAGCTCCTTGTTGATAGTGGTGCATCTATTAGCCTTATAAAGAAATCATCTATTCAAAACATGCCTGAAATAGACGAACACACTATAACATTTTCAGGAATTGGAACTGCAGATAAACCAATGAGGTCATTTGGACGTATACCTATCGAATTCAACTCTCTGAAGTATCGATTCCACATTATTGATAACATAAATTTTCCTTACGATGGTATAATTGGAAACGATTTCCTATCAGACAACTACTCAAACATTGATTTTAAGAATGAATCGCTTACGATTAGTCAAGTTGAACTTGTTTTAAAATTTAATGAACCAATATATACTATTGCTCCCCGAACTGAAACCATCATAGAATGCTCGGTACTTAATCCAGAAATAGGTGAAGGCTTGATGGTAGATCAAAATCCCGTCGACTCAATTCTAATTGCTAACTGCATTGTCAAGGTGAAACCTAATTCTAGAATAAACATTTCTGTTGTAAATATCTCTGAATCTCCAATTACGTTAAACTCAAACTTAAAATTAAAACTTACGCCCTTGGAAAATAAAGAAAATCACCAAATATTCAATATATCTCATACAATCCCCAACAATGCCGTTAACAGAACTGAGCAGGTCTTAGACCTTTTAAGAGTCACTCACCTTAATAACGAAGAAAGAGAATCATTATTTAATCTTTGCGCTGAATTTTCGGATATATTCCACCTCCCTGAAGATTCTCTGACTTGTACTAATGCTCTCGAGCACCAGATACCAACTTCTTCCTCTGTACCCATTAATACAAAATCATATCGATTTCCTGAAGTGCATAAACAAGAGGTAAACAATCAGATTAATAAAATGCTTAATGAAGGAATTATCAAACCGTCAACTTCTCCATGGTCATCTCCGATCTGGATAGTTCCAAAAAAGCTCGATGCTTCTGGTCAGCGTAAATGGCGCATTGTTATCGACTATCGCCGATTAAATGATATCACTATTGGAGATTCTTACCCTATTCCTAATATTTCAGAAATTTTAGACCAATTGGGTAAATGTAAATATTTTAGTACACTCGACTTAGCTTCCGGCTTTCATCAAATTAAAATGTCTGAAGCTGACGCTCCCAAAACTGCTTTTTCCATCCCACAAGGACACTTCGAATTTGCGCGGATGCCGTTTGGGCTCAAAAATGCCCCTTCCACGTTTCAGAGGTTGATGAATTCCGCTCTATCAGGCCTGCAAGGGCTGCAATGCTTTGTCTATTTAGATGATATCGTAATCTACTCATTTGATCTCCAAAAACATATGAAAAACCTCTCAAATGTCTTTGACAGACTCCGACAGTTTAATCTCAAACTTCAGCCAGATAAATGCGAATTTCTGCGCAAAGAAGTTTCTTATCTCGGTCACATAATAACTGACGAAGGTGTCAAGCCGAATCCCGAAAAAACCAGAGCAGTCCAAGATTTTCCCCAACCCAAATGTCCTAAAGACATTAAATCCTTCATGGGGTTAGTGTCCTACTATCGTCGTTTTATACCTAACCTGTCTAAAATTGCTAAACCCCTTACAAACCTCTTAAAGAAGGATGTTCCGTTCATGTGGCAACATGAACAACAGTTAGCCTTTGAAACTCTTAAAAATAGCTTGATCTCCGCACCTATACTTGCTTACCCTGATTTTAACCAACCATTCAATCTCACATGCGACGCATCTAACTATGCAATCTCCGCTATCTTGTCACAAGGGCCTATAGGAAAAGACCGCCCCATCGCTTTTGCGTCTAGAACACTATCTAAAGCCGAAAGTAACTACAGTATTACCGAAAAGGAATGCTTGGCTATCATATGGGGAACTAAAACCTTTAGACCATACCTGTATGGTAACAAATTTACAATTTTCACAGACCATAAACCACTCAAATGGTTATTTAATTGTAAGGATCCTGGATCCAAGCTTGTAAGGTGGCGTTTAAAACTCGAAGAGTTCGACTACAACATTGAATATAAGAAGGGAAAAATCAATAGTAACGCCGACGCTCTGTCTCGATTTCCCGTCAATCCAATTATCAAAGATCAGACTGATTCTCAACGAGTAATACCGTCTTCAAGTGATAATGATCCACATCCCTTTAGTCCTCTTACAATAGATGATCTAGGTATCCAACTCCCTTCGACATCCAATGCTGATAGTGACAGCCTACCCAATATCGATCTTTTAGAAAACGATGAAATGTTGATTCCTACTACTAGCCCTGAGAATGAGACCAACTCACCTTCACAAAACCCTTCACGCTTTTCACCTCTTCAAGGCATTTCAAATTCTAACACTGCCTACAACGACTTCCTGAAAACTTTCTCAAACAAAAATGAAAACTTCAATACTCATATAAAGGAACACAATGAAAGTCTCCTTAAGAGTAATTCTAAAGCCATCTTAATCCCAGTATCAATCGACTTCGATGAATCAAATCCATATCTCCAAGACATTCTGTCCACACTACCCGACTCTGCCAATATCCTAAATTCAGAAAGAGAACTACATTCGTTTCAAAAAATCGAAAATAAAAACAAGATATACTATCTTTTATTTACCAAAGTCTACTATTTCGACGACTGTACATATCCAGATATATTCAAAACTCTCAAAACAGCCCGAGACGATATCTTGCTTTCCGCGAACATTGGAGAAATAGCCATATCTGACTTTAAAAGTCTCTTCGAACAACATTCCTTTGTTAAAATATATGGCATGCTTATGTACTTATTTAATAATACTAACATAACAGTAAATATACACCATAATACCATCCTATATCCTGTTCCTTCCGAGATCACTAAAATCCTTAAAGAAAACCATGATATCCCGATTGCAGGACATCTGGGCTCAAATAGGATGTATAATAGAATCAAAGAACGATATTACTGGAAGAATATGCGTACAGATATAGAAAATTATATACAAAACTGTAAATTATGTCAATCAAACAAAGCACTGAGGAAGATCAACCAATCACCCATGCAAATCACGACTACCGCTACACGCCCATTTGAAAGAATTAGTCTCGACATAGTTGGCCCTTTGCCTGAAGCTGGATTTCAAAAACTTAAATTCATACTTACTCTTCAGGATGATTTAACCAAGTTTTCCATTTCATACCCAATATCAAACGCTACAGCAGAAGAAACCTGCGAAGGTTTAGTTCACTTTATTTCCCTATTTGGTATCCCTAAAACCATATTAACAGACCAAGGAACTAATTTCACTGCCGAATTATTTAAACGCACATGCGAATTTTTAAAGATTAAACAAATTTGGTCATCACCTTACCACCCTCAAACGCAAGGCGCTTTAGAAAGAAGCCATTCAACTTTAAAGGAATATTTAAAATCTTACGTAAATGAAAATCAGACAAACTGGCATAAGTTCGTATATACCGCCATGTTAACCTATAATAGTAGTGTCCACACAACGACTAAATTCACTCCATACGAACTTGTTTTCGGCCACAAGCCATATATCCCTGACTCAATATTTGAATCACGCCCTGACGTTACATATCCAGAGTATATTAAAATGCTCCATCACCGATTAAAAATTTCTCGAGAAAAGGCTTTGGAAAATATCAAAACTTCCAAAGAAAGATCAAAAACCTACTATGATAAACACACGCGGTCTATACAGTATAAAGTAGGTGACTATGTTTATTTAAAAAATCACGTCAGACTGCGCAAGGCCCTTTCGCCAATTTGGAAAGGTCCCTATAAAATCGTTAAAGTCTACGATAATAATACTTTACACCTTTTAATAAATCGACGTCATGTTAAACATCATTTTGATGAAGTAAAACCAGCTCACGAGATCTAATTTAAATTTCATTTTATAAATGTTTTTATTTTTATTATATACATATACTTTGTATAGGTATTTAAAATGCCAGTTTTATAAGATAAGTTTTTATAAAATTTTATTGTTGTATTTTACTTTTTATAAGTAACATTATTTTAATCCTTTCTATAGTATTATAACACGCTCACATATTTTCCAGGGTCATCGCAATTCTCTGCAATGTCACCCTAGCTGAAACTGAAAATCAGTATGTCAAAAATATAGTGAAAGGTCCTGGGATCTTCTTCGACCCTGTTGGCACACTAAAGATAATAAACGACCAATTTCATATTGTAATTCCCGTAGAGATCATTGCCATAAAAAATCATATAATGGACATAAATAAAGTGTTCAATAACGTTCAGTCTTATTGTCAGAGAAGCGAATTAATTGGTGTTTCGCAATGTCATAACTTATTGCAACCTTTAGAAGCAATCCTTAAAGATCTCCAACGTGACTTTAATGCCGTTTCACATCTAGTATCCGATAATTACGTTTCGAAAAGATCCGCATGGTTTTCCGGAATAGGCACTGTATTTAAACACATATTCGGTACCTTGACCGAAGATGATGCGAAGACCTATGAAGACGCTATTAAAACCCTTTATGAAAATGATAAAAAGATTTCAGGAACATTGAAGAAAACCGTAATTGCTTCCCAATCTGCCATTACCAATATAAATCAATCCTTACATGAAATGAACCTTAATCAAGCAAAATTGAATGGTGTCGTCAAAGAATTAGCGTCTACGGTATCCAATATAACAAATGCTTTTAATGAGGTTAATTTTAGGAATAATTTCTATAACATTTTAAATATTTTGCAGTCAAATTTACTGACTTTATCATTTAAGGTGGAAGACTTACTTAATTCCATTTTACTCATTAAAAGTAACACCTTGCATCCTTCAGTTCTAACCCCAAACCAAATGTACAATGATATTGTAAATAATTTTAAGTTACTCCCTAAGTATAAAGACTTTCCTGTAAACATAGAAATAAGCAATATTCATATTCTAATTAATATAGCCGATTTAACTTGTTACTATTTTAACAAAAAATTAATGTTTATTGTAAAGATTCCACTTGTAACCTTAGAACATTTTAATATCTATAAAACTGTGCCATTGCCTATTCCACATACGGAGGGTAATTTAAATTCTTTCGCTATGATCCTCCCTTCGGAACAATTTTTAGCCTTAAGCACAGATAAACTATCTTATATCTATCTCAAAGATTTAAATGATTGTAAAAGCATACTTATCTATACTTACCTTTGTGAAATAACCGATGTCTACGCAGTACTTAATAACCCTTCATGTGAAATCGAAATAATTACTAAAGCCTTAACTACCCTTCCAGAAAATTGTCCTGTTAAAGTCATGTTTGGTGATTTAGATATTTGGCATAAGCTAAATAATAACAAATGGATATTTGTACAATCAAAGTCCACTAAATTGTCTATTGAATGTAATCAAAATGTATCTGAGTTAGTTATATCCGGTACAGGTGTACTAAATTTACCAATAGATTGTGTAGGTTTTCATAAAAACCTTAAGTTGGTGACTAAAGTGTATCCTAAAACATATTTCCCCGCTGTATCCTCGAATTTTGATATTATTGACGATGATTGTTGTAAAAGTGTAAACAAATTAAGTAATAACTTTTCTATTCCAAAAATCAAGATTATTAACCTTGATAATTTAAAATCAATTAAAGCTATTTCAGACATGTCAATGAAGGATCTAAATGAGATCAAAAATCCTAATAATTTTAATAGTCATGTTAGCTTTCCTATTTTAAGTATTTTCTCTGTAATCCTAGTTTTTAGTTTTGTTTTTGTATATTTTTATAAGAAAGGCAAATGTTCGAGAAAACTCCAAGTTTCCAATAATATCCCGGTTGAGCAAGATAATAATCTGGAAAACCAGAGTAATCCTTCAGTAGCCCGCTTGCGAGTTTGTTAAATATTAAGGAAACTTACAAATAAACCGTAAGTTTCCTCATAACGAGGGGGTTGTTATATATTTAAAACCTTAGAGACCACCCTATGTCAACTTCTATTTTAGCAAGCTGGCATTCTCCTATTCAACTGCCATGAGCATTATCTTTCAGCTAAAGTTAGTCCCACTTTACGATTCAAACCGAGCAGTTGTCTTTCTAAATCTATATTTCTAAATAAATCCTATGTGTAAAGATAATCCTTTTTTTTAAAACTCTAAATCCGGGACGTCGTATAACAAAACGAAATCGAAGAGATGCATGTTCCTAGAAATAACATGATACAATATTTATCTTTATACCCAGTGCATAGGCCTTTCGGGTAAACGTAAAATCCCGGGCCCGGTAGTGAAGTTATAATGACAATATTAAACGCCGTGTCTAAATAATGTGCCGCTATATATCCCAGGGAAAGGGACGTTAACTGACAAATTAATATTTACGAGATTTATTTTTCACTTTCTCATTTTGAACATTTTGTTATTGTCGTATTTTCCATTCGCTTTATGAAGTAAAATGGGTGTAATTTCAAATGAAATATGGCGCTCATACATCCCGCTTTCTGTTTCTTTCAGTAATTGACGTCGCCTTAATGAAATGTCATTCACTTATCCCCATTCGTTTATTTCCGTGGCTATGACATGGGGATGTATTAATATTTTTAAAGATATTCTATACCACGATAACCGGAATTCAATAGCGATTAAATAGTACCAATGACAATAAAACGTCTTTACTAGAATCAAATACCAACGATTCGATATTGAAATATTTGTATGAAAAAATAATCCATGTAATTGAACAAAACAAACAGATGCTGGTAAAAATAAGAAGCATCAAAAGCAAGTCGGAGCGTAATGACGGCATTGTGCAGTCGTACTGCGGTGTCGTCATAATAGTACGATGTACCTTCAAGTCAGCACTAAGACACGCCAGTCACGTCCCACATACAAAATAACAGTTGATATTTTCAGTAACAGCTATGTAAATTAAGTAACAGTTTCCGGACCATCTGTAAAAGTATAGATTAATTAATCATTATTAAATTAACAAAAAGTAAAATTTTATAATTGTTCTTAACAAAATAGTATAGAAGTACGTGAAAGTTTTAGATATAATCTAATAATTTTTTTGTTAGCCCCCAAAGCAAAATTTGAATGTTATATTACTTGACTTATTGTCCTATAACCCCTAGATGGGGCAGAGGCCATCCAAAGTGAGTCTCCAGCGCGTTCGGTCTTGAGCCTCGTATTTCACCTCTCTCCAAGTCTTTCCGGCTCTCGTCACCTCATCTGCAACTGTACGGTTTGCTTGGGGCGGCCTGGCTTCCGCTTTCCTTGTGGGTTCCAATGAAGCGCCATGGTAATGTAATTGTAATCTCTTCGGAGTGTATAGAAATGGATAGGCCATTTCCAATTGCGTCGCCTGATCTGCGGACCAATCAGGGTTTCTCGGCGGCGCTCCTAAATTGCTCGTTATCGATCTTCTCGGACCAGTAGATAATATAAGTTATCTACTTGATAAGTTTCAGGATCCTACAGTTTAATCACGCGCAACCAAAAGCACGTGTTGTTGGCAGCGTAATACTGCACAACGGAGATCTTCCGGACTTAAGAGGCCGGCCCGTTTCAGGCCTAAATGATTCGGTCAGAGTTCCGTTTCCAAGGCTTCTATTTACGAAGTCAGAGAGGAGAAAAGCGACGAGGTATTTAAAGTAGTCATCCGCCTTTGCTTTCCCGGAGTATAGAAGAGTCAGACCTTTGGACATTCTAAGTCCAGCAAAACCATTACTACGCACTTCCCTAAAACCAAGTTTTTGAAGTATCTTTCGTTTCTGCTCCTGCTTGCGGGAGTTGAGTATCGTTGCTAAGCGTTTAAACATTCCAAAAAGGAATTGGTGTCCATGCCAAATAATTGGTCCAGTTTCTTACTGTTTTGTTTTCTTGAATCGTTTGTAGTGAGTATTGCCTTTTCTAGGCAATACTCACCTCACTTCATCAGCAATTCCCACCAACACAATCCCCAACTTCCCAGCCCATACTTAAGTATGTACTTATTATTATGTTTAATAACAAGTACATAATCGTAGACTAGTGCTGATGTATCGATATCTTTTCGATATTCGTTCGATTTATTACTTTTCTCATATCGCCTTCCATCAGCTTATCATAACATCAGCACAAATAATGCTGTCATACTGCCGCCGATTATCTCTTAATATTTATGGTTTTAGGAAATCTATAAATATTGAAGAAAATCATGATACATCGTTTTTGTACTAAAAGGCAAAAACTACAAAAACCAATAATATTAGTATTTATTTGTATTTTGATAATATAGATAGATATATAGGAATATACCTATATTATCCGATGCAAACAAGGCACCAGGGCAACAGACTTATCATTACTACAATTTTGAGTTAGCGCAAAAACTCCTCTTTTTAAACCATATTTATGTTATACCTTTTTATGTTTTTTTCTCAGTTCATTAGCTGACCCGTAGAGTAACCTTCCACATCTCCCGTGGAGAGAGGAATGGGTTCCGGAGTGGCTGTCAGCTACCAAGATAAATCACTTATTCTACAATTTATTGGCACAAGAACAGATTCAATTACAAGCCTGAATTTAATAGAGCTTCAATACTATTCGTATTCGTACGTATTGGTTATCAATATATTGGCAATTTTGTATGACACTATACGCTATATATTTTGCTACCAACTATATAAAAAGTATAGGTAAATTTTGTTAACTAGAATATTCTTCGGAAGAATTGAAGAAATTGTAAGGTAGTTATAGTAAATTTAATTACAATAATGACTGTATTATCTTTATCACTCTACAACTTAAGGCATTGTTTAAATTTCAGTTATCGTATTAAAATGTGTAGGTACTTTTACTTTGTTTTGTTAAATTTATTCTATAGCGGCGTAAATAATGTTTGGGAGTTAAAATGTATAGTAACTAAGCAGGTTGCTTACAAAAAAAAACCATATTAGTCATATTATATGGGTAATATATACATTTTTATTACAAAATTTAATATTGTAAAAACAATAATTGTACTTATTGCTATAAAGTTCTTGAAGGGAAAACCCTCTTATTAACAATTTATATAAAATTAAATACAATCTACGTTATCAAGTATCAAGACGAACACTATATCTAGACAATTACAATTAATCACATTACCTTAAAGCTACGTCGGCAAATATTAACACACAATTCATGATTTCGCTGAGTCAGCACTCTGGAAGGATATATTTGCTGGCATCTGCTTACATTCGTCTAAGATTTATTGATACGCCATCAATACGAACAGCTACACGAATATATTTTTAAATGTTTTGTGCATACATAAATGTAACTTTGTTTTGTTAACTTTATTATTCAACAGCGTAAATAATTCTTACTTTATTGCTAATTCGGTTGCGTACACTTTTCTCAGTGTTTATGTACAAATACAGAGCGACAATTATATTTTAGCTAGACAAATTATTGTATATAAAGAGCAACGTGATAAAATTTGTATAAATGCAGAGTGCATAATGAGTGTGTAACTTAAGTAAACATTTGTCTCTTCCCGTCAATTTGTGTTATTGCTGTGTTAAAAAATACGCGTTGACTTGATATTCTCCTCCATCCGTTTATTCAGTAATTCATATGTCGGTTAAAAATGAGACTACAGAGATGTGTCCTTTGGTTAAAAAAAAATATTTATAAATGTTTAAAATCCCGGGATATATATATACTAAAACTACACATTCAACATGATAAAAATAATATTTTGGGTTCGCCGTATGTTATTTCAATAAAGAATATAATTATTATATTGTGCAACTGTCAGTGGAAAAAAGCGACATCTATACGCGTATTGAGTAAACAACAATGCTAAGAGACATTGCCTGAGTAAAAATACAGTGACGCAAACCTTACTATTACATTAGTACAAAGATTATGCAAAAGGTGGCGCTTCCACTTACCTTAAATATATAATTTCTTTATAATATGAATTAAATTTATAAATACCAATAAAAACGCCTTCTATACTTCAATGTGAGATTAAAAATGACAATCACTAGTCATTAGTCGCAACGCCAAACTTCAATTAATTTGGCCTGAAGCAAAGCTAACTAAAATAAAACAATGTAATTCTTTAAAGATTGCTTTTCAAGACATCACATACTGAAAAATAGAATATATGGGTTTTAATTCTACTTTATTCAAATAATCAAATCTTAAATTAATAAACATTTAATATAAATATGTGGTCATGGTCTGGTGAATTTTCAATTTAGTTGGTAAAGTTAATATTCAGAAATTAGACTCATTTAAGGGGTCAGCTTAAACCTTATGTAATATTTAAAAAAGACATATGATTGAGGGATATCATTAAATCCGGGTTTACAGCAATATCTTAATGTAAATATACAACTAAATAATATTATTTTAATATAAAGTACTGAATATATGTAACCTGTTATATTATCCAGCCCGTAGTCTTAATAGCATATTATCATATTATTTCGACTTTGCCATAACTTTAAACTTGTATTTCCAAGACTACGAGAAAATATCAGGCGGAGTCAAATTATCTTTACGATCCCTGTATTTGAGCTAATGTTGTGATTATGGTATCATACAATTATTATGTAGACGGAAATGGAAATTCACAAATGTATGCACAATTTTTCTTTCATTTACTTACGGCAAATTTCAAGGAAGTATGGAAGATAGCCATGGTAACTTCCCTGTGGTTCTAAAATGATGCCAGTCGTATAGAAATCTCCCAATAATGATAAATATGAGAAAACTAAGTACTAAATTCACAATGTTAATCGAACTTATTGGCATCAACTTCGTCTCGGTTCGTCCGCAAACGTTTCCCAGTGGCATCGTGCTTATCTAAAAATAATATTATAAAATATATTTCTGAGGGCTCGATTATAGAATAACAAACTACATTACAATGGCATTGTAAAAAGCATCTAAATAAGACTTACAGAATACTCTTAATAGTCAACTGATTTCGTGATAATAGTTTTGAGTAAGATTTTTTTTAATTAAATAACGCCTTGTAACCATAACTAAACTTATCGTTGTGTAATACCAAATTTTACCTTAACCAATTTAACTAATAGGTAGGCGACAGTGATTTGTAATAAGGGACAGTTGTCAGCAGTCATTCAGTTAAAACACTAAGAACATGTTTAAAAAGTTACTCATCATCTTAACACTGTCCAAAACTATCCAAAACATCGCTGATCTCATTTGCTCGCCGCCGGAAGCAGATTACTACAACGCCATTAAAGACCGTTTAATATCGCTATACGAAGAATCTAACAGCGCACAAACGAAGAAGCTACTGTCGCAAGTTGAGCTTGGAGACCAGAAACCCAGCCAGCTGATGAGGCAAATGAAGCAGCTTAACAAGGACAAATTTCCCGAGAGCACCATCAAAATGATGTGGCTCGAGCATCTGCCGCCACACATTCGTTCCGTGCTAGCCGTCAGCGAAGCGTTTAAAATCAAAACGACGCTTGACGACCTGAC
The DNA here is from genome assembly GCF_905147105.1 of Pieris brassicae. NCBI lineage: Eukaryota > Metazoa > Arthropoda > Insecta > Lepidoptera > Pieridae > Pieris > Pieris brassicae. The sequence goes on from NC_059669.1 coordinate 7,922,380, forward strand.
CTTGCTCGCGGACAAAATGATGGAAGTCCACACGCCGTCGCAATACATCGCTGCCGTCGCGACGCCTTTCACACCTGTAGCATCGCCACCAACTCCAGAACAACAACCAACCATCGACACCCTCATCGGTGAAATAAGAAGGTTGTCTTTGGAAGTTGCCGAGCTACGAGTACAACCGCGCGACAACTACCGCAACAGTCGTTCTCGCTACCATTCACATTCACAATCACGCTCGCGGAACGCATCAACAAAGCGCAACGAAAACCGACGAGAGTCGCAGATGGAAGATCGAAGCCGGAAAAAATCTCCAATGCCGTACTGCTATTACCATCATCGCTACGGTATGGACGCGAAGAAATGCACACCACCATGCAGTTTCAAGCCCATAAACCAGTCGGAAAACTAAAAGTAACGCTGGCCGCGGCGGGAACCGGCGTTACCGAATCATCACACCGCCTTTTCGTTACCGACAGGGTAACGAAACTTACCTTTTTGGTCGACACAGGAGCCAATATCTCCGTGCTACCAAAGACAAAAGGCTCACGTGAAAAACCACTGCCATTTCAACTCTACGCCGCCAACAACACGGTCATTCCAACATACGGAGAGAAGTCACTCCAACTTGATCTTAACCTCCGAAGACCATACACATGGAAATTCGTCGTAGCAGATGTGTCTAAGGCAATCCTGGGAGCAGATTTCTTGCAGTACCACCACCTCATTGTCGACGTAAAAAACAGAAGACTGATCGACGGGAAAACAAAACTGGTAACAAACGCTCAACTCAGTACTGCAGACATACCTACAGTTCGTAGTATTGACATTGAGCAAAATTACCACAGCATACTAGAAGATTTCCCAGGCACAACCAGAATCACTTCAATGAAGCTTAGTCCCAAACATTCCGTTGAACACTTCATTGAAACAAATGGACCGCCCCTTCACTGCAAGCCACGCCCCATTGCACCGCATCGTTACGAAATGGTCAGGAAAGAATTCCAAAACATGATCGATCAAGGGTTATGCAGACCAAGCAAAAGCCCTTGGGCATCACCTCTTCACGTCGTGCCAAAGAAGAATGGAGACCTACGCGTGTGTGGCGATTACCGAAGACTCAACGCCATAACCAAGCCCGATCGGTATCCCATACCACGCATACGTGACTTCACATACCAACTCGCAGGGAAGAAAATTTTCTCCACACTCGACCTCAATCGCGCGTACCAACAACTGCCAGTCAGCGAGCAAGATGTGGAGAAAACCGCCATCATCACACCTTTTGGTCTTTTCGAGTTTCCGCGCATGTGTCCTGGTCTAAAGAACGCCGGACAGACTTTCCAACGCTTTATTCACGAAGTACTGCGCGAACTCGACTTCGTATTCCCTTTCGTTGATGATCTACTCATAGCATCAATCGACGAGGAAGAGCACCGAAAACATCTACGCATCGTATTACAGCGACTAGAAGAATACGGCATCACCATCAACCCATCAAAATGTGTTTTCGGCCAGCCAACTGTGAAATTCCTCGGTCACCAAGTCACAGCGGAAGGAATACAGCCACCCCAAGAGAAGGTACAAGCTATTACAGATTTTCCAAAACCACAAACCGTAGAAGAACTACGACGTTTTCTCGGTATGATAAACTTTTACCGTGAAAATATCAAAGATGCCGCCACCATTCAAGCGCCGTTAAATACCTACCTGCACAACGTCAAGAAGCGTGACAAAACTAAGATCGACTGGACCACTGAATCAACGCAAGCTTATGAAGCATGTAAAGAGAGCATAAAAAACGCAGCTTTACTTGCTCATGCGTCTCACCAGGCGACACTTGCTATATTCAGCGACGCTAGCGAAAAAACAGCTGGTGCCGCACTCAACCAATTTGTCAAAAACTCATGGCAACCACTCGGCTATTTCTCGAAGAAATTCACCGACGCACAGACTCGCTACAGTACCTACGATCGAGAGCTACTCGCCATCTACATGGCTGTCAAACATTTCCGCAAAATGTTCGAGGGACGAGAAATAATTATATTTACCGACCACAAGCCGCTAACTTTCGCTTACACAAAAACAAATACAAACAGCGAATCACCGAGACGCACCCGACAGCTACTTTATATCAGCGAATTTACCACTGATATACGACACGTCAGTGGATCTCAAAATGCAGCCGCAGATGCATTATCACGTGTCGAAGCAATCACCTGTCCATCGCCGATCGACTACAATCTACTTGCACAAGCTCAAGAACGCGATAGCGATACCATTAAAGCACTCAGTCTACAGAGCAACTTATGTTTCAAGAAAGTCAACCTGCCCGTCTCAAATATCAAATTACACTGCGAAACTTCAACCTCACAGTTACGTCCGTACCTACCAGAAGAATACCGACGTACCGCATTCAACGCAGTACATAACGTTAGCCACCCTGGAATCAAGACTACGAGAAAATTAATTCACCAACGTTACTTTTGGCCCTCAATGAACGCAGACGTCGGCAAGTGGGCAAAAGTATGCCTACAGTGTCAGCGCGCTAAAATACAACGCCACACATCAAGTCAATTATCAATTTTTTCACCAACCGAACGATTCGAACACGTTCACATTGATATCGTTGGTCCGCTACCTACCGCGGCCAGCGGTCATCGATACCTCGTGACAATGATCGACAGAGCAACAAGATGGCCCGAAGCATACCCATTATGCGAAATATCAGCTGAAGACGTCGCCAAAGCGGTATACGAAGGTTGGATTTCCCGTTTCGGTTGTCCTGTAACAATAACAACGGACCAAGGACGCCAATTTGAAAGCAGAGTATTTGCATCTCTTTCTCGCTTACTAGGAATCGAAAAAACGCGTACAACTTCATACCACGCACAGTGTAACGGTATCATCGAACGATGGCACCGTGTCCTTAAAGCCGCATTAAAAGCAAGACTACAGACCGCAAGAAGCTGGATCAACGAGCTACCAACCGTCCTACTCGGATTACGCGCCGCTATGCGAAGTGACACCGGCGTAAGCGCCGCTCAGCTTACCTACGGTTGCAACATACGCTTACCCGGTGATTTGTTATCAACGACCTGCAATGACGTCATCATGGACTCTGGCTACATCGATCAGCTGCGCGACGCAATACGTAACCTACAACCAATGCCGAGTCAACCACACAGCAACACAAAACCCATATTCGTTCACCGCGACCTACAATCATGTGAATACGTATTTGTACGCATAGACGCCGTAAAGAAGCCATTACAAGCACCTTACGACGGACCCTATCGCGTGCTGAAACGAGACAGTAAGATATTCACGCTGCAGTTACCTAACCGTGAAATGAATATCTCTATCGACAGACTCAAACCTGCCTACACTATCACCGAGCAAGATGTGCCTACTGATACAACAACGAGTACCTGCAACAAGCAAAACACATCAAGTGCGAGCGAACTACATGAACCATCAAATAGCCTGAAACATCAAAATGACAACAACCTGAAACAACAAGACACTGGGAACACCTCAATACCTACAAGAACAACTCGCCGAGGCCGCGTTATACGCCTGCCGGTACGCTTCGCTAGAGGGGGAATCCTGTAGGTGATTAGTACGTGTCGTCATGAAACAATAATTCGTTCTGAAAAGAACAGTTAATTGCGTTACCGTTAGGACAACTTTTTGCCGCGCCTCGATTTTATTGTCTACGCACCCTTCGCATCTTGGTACCACATGTTACCACTAGTGGCCAGGTAGGATAATTTTTGTATATAAATCTACAGTTTTTAAAAATTAAACACATTCCACATTCCATCTTCACCTCTTCTCAACAAATTATTAGGAAGTTTTATTGTAACCAAATAAGGACCAAACAACCTAAAGTAAAACTACCCTAAAACACTGTAAAATACTGTAAAATAGCAAATTACAAGCAAAAACGCCGGTATATAAATTTGTATAATGGTGAATTAAAGAATAGGTGTTTTCTCACATTTTATAAAGCTTTTAGAAGATATGTAATTTAAGTTTTGTATTCAATTTCTTGGCCTTTTTTAGACTGAGGCGTCCCAAAATGTTTTGTACCTGACTTCTTATTAAGGCTGTAAATAATCAATACACAATAAACTAATTAAGTTAAATCAAATGCTTTTATTTTGTTAATCTATTATTATAATTGTCTTTGGTTAAACAGTATATGGATGTGAGTGTGGTTGTTATAATAACCCCCTATTCCTATGCATAAGCATATCTAAAACGTGTTTTTTACTAAGATTTTTCTTTTATTCTATTAAGAATCAACTCAATTAATTAAAACAAAATTCTGGAAAGCGAAGAACATAGGTTTTAAAAACATTAAACTGCAACATTCGTAAAAAACCGGTTTATGTAAATCATTTAAGCAATTCAGGCAAAATCATTAATGAATACAATATATTTCATAATATTAATACTTTACGTGAATGATTCTCTTACAATTTGCTTTTAATATACAACGTTCGTTTCCAGACATATTTACGCAAGTGAAATTTTCTATTAAATCGATTAAAGAATAACAAGCGAAAAACCTGACCTATTTTCTGGGTGTCTGTTATCTATAGACTGCTGGAAAATCATTCGGTTATGAAACAACAACAAGTATTTACGTTATCAAAAATAATTAAATAACCAATATCCTAATTAGCTGTTTTATTCAATTATGTATATAGAATTAAGACAATTTACAGTTTTAATTGACAGCTGTACTCAGACTCTCAGAGTAAACTATTAACTTATATTTAATTGTAAATTATTGATAAAAGTTCACAATAACAGTTCACAATACAGCTAATGTAATGCTGGGAAGTTGCCTGATAAGTTAACTATTGATTTAAGTTACATAAGTACGGCTATGAACGTTTACATGTATGACAAGTATATTTGTTGAGATAAACGCTTTTACGCCAAAATTTGGCATAGATAATTCTGTTAGCACATAGTTCTGAAGTCATATTTTTGCATTTGTTTTGAGGTCCAAGTCAAAAAGTCTCGGGTGCCGATGCCGACAGAAAAATATAAATACGTCATAGCGATTTTACTAAGATTCATTTCAAGGGTTACTACCCTTGAAATTAATCTAGTAGTAGTATAGACGTCACATTAGGATATACACACACTTGTGCACTATCATATCTTATGTCGAGTTACAGTATTAGCAAGCACTATATATATATATATATGTATAAGCGCCTAAAATTATATTATTACCCATTATACAGTCCCTATTCGGTATCAAGGTTCCATGAAATATAAAGTTGTCTAAATATACCCAAAATTCGAATACCAAGCCTAGCCAGTAACTTACTTGTACTTGTGAAATCGTCTTATCTTCCGACTTCGAGCATCTTATATCAGATAAATCTCGAATAATCCTTTTATATTTGAGTAGCAAAGCTTGAAAACGGGGAATAAAGTGACAATCGCATCGCCACGGATTCTGCCCGAGAAATACGCCCATTATATTATTATTCGCTTGAAATGCTTTGTCAAAGGCATAAACTGGTATCTGAAATATAAATTACAATATTCTCATCCTTGAAAACTTTATTAACCCACATTCATACAAAAATATGTCCGACCGATTTATTGCATGGCTTTTATGTATTAAGTAATATAGAAAACCTGTGGCGCTACAACCATTAAGGGCTCGGCCTCAGAATTATGTTTCGTGATCATTATTTTTTCTAATAGGCAAGTAATCAGTCTTCTGTGACACGCCTTCGAAGATTGCGATCTGAGGCATGCCGGTAACACGATGTTAGATGCGCACTTATAAACTCCATTGACGCACAGCTGAAATTCGAACCTACAACCTTAGAGTTGCCAGTCGCACGTTGAAGCCACTAGGCCAAAACTGGTCGGTTGATAATATAGTTAGATGTAAATAAAGATAACAGCGAAAGCCTGTAGGGCAGGGCTACTGTACCAATACCGATTTTCAATAATATACTAAAATTAATTCCGATTCCAATAATTGCAACACAATTTTGATGTGTTTCTAATATTCGTATATAATACAACCAACTTGAAATTACAAGGTACACTTACTCAGTTTAACCGCTTGAAAGTTAAGCTAGCATTACGAACCTACAACCTCAGAGTTGCCAGTCGCACGTTGAAGCCACTAGGCCAAAACTGGTCGGTTGATAATATAGTTAGATGTAAATAAAGATAACAGCGAAAGCCTGTAGGGCAGGGCTACTGTACCAATACCGATTTTCAATAATATACTAAAATTAATTCCGATTCCAATAATTGCAACACAATTTTGATGTGTTTCTAATATTCGTATATAATACAACCAACTTGAAATTACAAGGTACACTTACTCAGTTTTAACGCTTGAAAGTTAAGCTAGCATTAACTATGTTCTATTTAAAAGCCAAGGTAAAGGCTTGCTTAATTTCTCATACAATATATTACAGACCATTACCTGTTTCAAAAAGTTCCCTCGTAGACTCAGTACTCTGAAAGTGGTGAACCATTCAGAACCTTCCAACTCTTTAACAGCAGGAATACTGTTATTGTCCAAATATAAATCCATAAGTTTTCTATATTGAGGCTCCTGAACCAATGATCTAATTGTATTTAACTGAAAATAATATTCAATTGTTTGCGTGTACGTAAAAATTACTAAGGAGCGGATATAAAAGAAATTCATCAAGCAGCTGTATTGTACAATGCACGGTATTTGTTTTAGTCCAAAATGAAATTTGTAATAGGTGATACAAAGAACTCAGAGTGCGCGCAGAATATACGCTTACTATCTTATAAAGTTGTAGATGTTCAAAAGTATAAATTAAACTCTTTGCTTGAAGCTGGGTATCATTATCTATAAAGAATATAAGAGTAGTCGAACTGTTCGACATTATCAAAAACGAGAATGTTATCCACACTCATATATTACAATTTATGAGTGTGTAAAAAACTAAACGGCTCCTTTTGGCTTCTAGTGTGCAATGATTGCTAACATCTGATTTACGTTAATATATATATTAGTAACTTAACTAATGTTAGGTAACAAACATCGTGAAAAGGAACACAATCCGGCAGTGCCTCAGTGCCTAGGCATCAAGGTGCCTCCACATTGCGTTATATGTGCGAGCGAGAACATGCCGGCTAATCACGTGTTGGGTGCAAGATATTGCAACCCAACTGTAAAGTACTGTAAAGACTTGTAAGGCGATTGCAATGTATTGAAAGATGGTTGTTTCAGCAGCCAGTCACGGGGTCTCTTGGTAGAATGCTTACACGACCCCAAGTTACCCCAACTTTGACCTGATTGGTGGGAGGGGTTTAGTGTGTAGGGCTTTTAGAGCGAGTCCCACACTCAGTGCGGAAATTCATTCCCCTCATTACTCGTATTATCGTAGTATCAGTAATTGTAGTTTATTTTGTTAAAAATAAGAATTAAATTTAGTACAAAAAGTAATATAATAGTATTGTACTGACTTTTCTAACCAACTACAAATCGCTCAAATCAAATTCTTATTTCTATTTTGCCCTATGTCGTAACAATTTTTATACGTGACTTGTGTTTGAATTAAATTATGATGTTACTATGTGTTTATGTCTTACGAGGCAAATTAAGCAGTTCTCAGTACGTAACAGTATACTTTAGTGAAATTGCTTACAAATCAACACGATCAAATATACAATGAGAACATTAATGTGCATTATTATCGCTGATTCGTATATTGATGCTCTGAATTTCGTAATTGCTTTATAGTTAAAAACAACAAGTTTGCACGTGTTCGTTCTTTTACACTACGTGTTTTTCTATTTATTTCCAACAGAATCTTTTTATTTATAAAAGAATATTGGTATGTTTGTAAAATATTATTTCTATAACTTTTACCTGTTTTTGAAGTTTAAAATTAAACTATATAAATCTGAATATATATTTCATTCATTTATTAATTGCTATATTATATTACTTTGTTTGCGGGGGAGAGGTTAGGGGGCGTCTTTGACATTTTCGTATAGACTCCAAATTCAAGTAGAGGAAGAATCTGACAAGTCCATATCAGAATATCGAAAAAAAATCTCCCTAATCCCCTAAACGATGACACCTAGCGGAAGGAGGTTGGTGGTTTTGTGTCAATAACTGGTGACACTTTGGTAAATTGGAAGTTTATGTACAAAATCGCAAAAGATGGTCGCCATACTTGGATTGAATAAAATTCAGCAAGGCTTCTTCTCCTTGGTTAAGAATATCGGTGTACTGGAAGCAGGTGTCCCGGTCTCTGTCTTCAACTTTCATAACACGAAAAAGTCGATGGCCTGCCCAATAGATAGACGGGGTAACCGAATAAATTTGATCAGCTACTTAGTGTGCTAGAATGGCTTTCCATTTAGCCAAAACATAAACTGAATTGTTTGTGCGCTATGCTGGAGATTTTGAATGTGATTTTGAACTTCTATCAGGTAGTTAAAAATAGAAAAAGAAATTAAATTTGGATTTTTTTAGATTTGGAGAAGTGTTTGGATTTCCAAATATTATTTTTAATGTAACCGCCCTTTTTAAAGATTTGAGTTAAACATGTGAGTATGGGAGTGGTATGAAATGGTGTGTAATTAAGAGAAGAGAGGTGGAACAAGTTAAATTTTACCCATTTGCGGCGGAAAAAAAATTGTCAGAAACTTTTCGAAACAGAGGAAAATTTCCAGGAAGATCTTCTCTTCCATTCCAATTTCAAGGAAAATAATTCAAAGTGTATAAAGCATGAATCAGGCTCTGAGCACCCGCAATATAAATAATTTTTTTATTTTTGATTTTGCGAAAATTGTTTGATTGACTAATCGAACGCATTTAAATAACTAGTACGTTTTCCACTATTACTTCCTTCCTTTTGGGACTGTGACTTTTATCTCGTAATTCATAGATAATTTGCCCTCCAACCTCCTAGTTTTTCAACTTACGGACAGCTAGTAAGTTTTTATATAAAAAAAGCGGTGTGATACAGATACAGAAATATAAGTGATAGATTAGATAAGGTAGACCTTGGATTAATATGTCTCGTAGTCCATAATGACAATATTATCAATAGACAAGTAGTAATAGATTATATGGAAGATTGAATCAAATCAAATTTATTAAATAATATTTGCTATGTACACTAAATATCTGCTACTTTCAACTACTTCGTTACTAGTTTTTATTCCTTATATTTGTATTTGTGTCTTTATTCCGTTCTGCCGAAGTGTATTACAATACTTAAAAGTTCAAATTTGTTTACCGTTTTCAGGATAGATGTAGGGACAATGTTGCAGCTTACCACCGTTTTATCGGAGACACGCACAGTATCGCACGAAAACTAAACTTCGTTCAACCTACAGTGTGGGTGGAGGTGTTCGGAGTTCACTTTAACTGATAATTTATGTTTAATAGAGGTACCGTCTTAGCAAAATAATTATTGTTTCCCCGATATATACATATGTTCATGTGATAAATTATTAAGATGGTAGTAAAAATCGTTCAAAAACCTTCTGATGACGGCATATTTGGTGATAACTGCAAATACCTTATTTCCTTCCAATCTTAAAGTTGTTGCACTAGGTGGTAAAGTTGTAGGTGGAACTGTTAGTTTCTTATTCGCACAGCCTACTGTGATCAACGGAATGATACCACCAGCTCGGTCAGTCACTACATGAGTCATTGCGCATAAGCAGGGCTGTGGACAAGTTTCGCGTACCATCTGAAAATGGATTTTTTTCATTATATTTAGAATACAAAAAAATTGTTTTTCGTTTTAAATTTACACATATTTAATAATAAATTGTGTATATGAAGTTATTGTGTATATTCTAAAAAATGTTTTATTGGCAAAACTTTAACCAATTTACGAATACCTACACTGTTTAACTAACTTCAAAATAGTTTATGTTCTCGATACCGGCCTCAAAAAGCCGGCATCGCTCTCGCGAGCCCTCTGGCATTGACGCCTGATACCGACGCCCATGGACACTCCATGGGCGTCGGTATCACTTAACATCAGGTAAGCCTCCTGCCCGTTTGTCCCCTGTTCTATAAAAAAAAATCGTTGGACCCTTTTACGTGGGTTCCGAAAATCACTATAACTTTTAAATGATTCTCCTATAATTATTCAATAAATAAAGGATAAGATAGTTTTGAGAAGACGAAATCCAAATAAAAGACCTACTTATACTACTCATATTTATGATGAACAGTAAACAATGTTATGTTTGAAAATTAATAAATAGCTAAACACGACTCAGATAATTTGCCGCTCAAACTCCGTAACAAGTTTAAATACACAATTTCTTTGAATCTAAGTGCAAGTTCGGAGACAAAAAAGAAGTGAAAACGTTGAAGAGCGCCTAGCGTTTTTGTTTTTGGTGGCGTTTTTGGGGCGGTTACGAAATTTAATTTTTTATTACTCCGAATGCAATTTTGACTTAAAAAATACTATTACTGAATTCACTCATTCTATTTCATAAAACAATATTAATTTATAACTTATTATAATACAAGCTACTACAACAAAAAATATCAGGTTCTTTATTCCGTTTTAATATATGTAGAAATAATAATGAAAATATTTTTAAGTTTGTTGAAATGAGTTATAATCATAACAAGTCGAATGATCGTAACATATGAACCTATTTGCAGTATCATAGGTTTCATTATTAAATTTTGAAAGATGTTGGAGTATGAGAAAATGTATGTAACATTATTTTTTCGAAATCGTTTAATGAGTGTACACTCCTGAATTTCTTATCTTCACCCGTATTTGCTAACGTAATTACGTTCAAACTTTTGGCGTTGTAAATAAATTTACTCCTAATACCTACTACACACCCATCAATCAATTCTCAGTAACGTATGACAAGCGCCAACCGCTGTGTACTCTTTAGGGCGACGTCCTTTTGTCCAACATGTAGATATCGTATTTCAATTGACTTAGACAATTCTAAGGCTTTTTTATAATATATGGTAAACGAACTTACAATATATGGCAAGGTTGCCAAAGATATCCCGTCCCATATTATTTACAATTTATATTTATGTAAAGAATTATAACACAGTAAAACCCCCTGACATATATTGCTGTAAAGAAAAGTCCTGGCTTGCTCCTTAACCTTCGAAACCGTCACCGCAGAAATGAAGGTTCTAAAACCACGTTACCGATGCCATTGGTCTTTGAATAATTGCTTAGGGCTAAAAAGGTGCAAATATCCCTAAGATCAAAATATAAATAGGTTATCCTGCAGAACCGGTAAATTATAGAAGAAAAGGAAAAGAACCTACGTCACAACCTTCAGGAGAATTCGAAAGCAATAGACTATACTTTGGTAAACAAAATATACGTACAAACATAAATTAAAAGTAATAATTAGAGCAAGTCTAAAATTAAAAAAATCATGGAATATAAAAACATACTCAATAAGAAAAATAAAACTGATGAAACGAAAGCCCAAATAAAAAAGAACATATGGAAACAAAGCAATCAGATACAACTACGCCACTAACAGAAAGAAAGTAATCTAGGAAAATTTTGTAACTTCCAGAAGTGCATTATAATATAAAGAATTAAATACCTACAGGACATGAATTCAAAGCCTAGGATTTTTTCAGAAGAAAGCTATACATAAGGATGACATCCTTGAAGATGCAACCAACCTAAGAAGACAATACATGTCAAAAAGCAACCCATCAAAATATATAGGTACAAAGATCTTGCCCATAAGCAAATTCAGGACCAGATAACATAAGATTGGCACCTGCATCTTTGATTCTAGTCATTTGTCTGACCATACTTTTAAAATTGTAATAACATGGAATAAATTTGCCTGTTCAACAACCATTGCTGTTCAAAGAAAGTTCAAAGAGAGGCAACACACTTTAAACATTGAGAATTACAGACCAACCACCACGACACCAAGACAGCAACAAGAAAAATCCTATCTTGCCAGCGCAATGTAAGGAAGCATCTTAAAATTGAGAAGAATAAAGGAAACAGGAAATGTTGACATTCGTAACAAAACAAAACTTTCAGATGCACTTGTACACGCTCTAATGCTTAAATGGAAATGGGAAGGTCATAATTCTAAAGCGCAGGATAAAAGATGTACACTTGAAACAACAAAATGGACTGGACCTACAGGAATGACGATGAAGAGATGCATAAGACGACATATAAGAATATGGACAGGTGACGTCATAGAACTAGCGGGGAAAAACTGGATGAATATTGCTCAATATAAATCGAAGCGGAAACAAATATGGAGGAGGATTTTACCATAACACTAAGACTAAACCTAAACCTTAATGTTTAGAACTTATACAAACATAACTAAAACTTATATATACTAAGAAATGTATACTAAAAAAATATTGTATGGATTAATTAATAAAGCTTTAATAATAACAATAAGTACAAGAAATGTTCAAGCTATTATGACGACGTATGAACGACCAGCAGAACTAGAACTATATATTATCGGACTTGCGAAAGATACGGTAAAACAGTGTAAATTATTGCAAGAAATCAGAAAACGATATACTTATATACTATTTCACAGAATGAAAATTTGAGCGGAACACTTAATGTACTTTGTCTACATAAAAAAATCGCTGAATGCCTCCCCTTTTTTTGTTTTTAAACTAATAAGGTTCTATTATCATTAGATAAGCATGGTACCAACCCTGCTTATACCATAAATACCACATTAAAAACTCCTTTGTATTTAAGTGCATGAACTATAAAAACCGTAGGTAAGATTAATACGTGTCATATGACATCTTATCAGGTATCGTTGACAACACAATACACACAATACTCAGTAATCGCGGTCGGTTTGTTTATGGTATCGTAATACGAGGACTGTAATGTAAACAGAATGTTTACGATGAATTGTAGATGCAAAGTGTATATTCGACGACTGTCGGGTTCTATATATACAAATTACTAAATTAAATATGCACGGGTTACATCTTTATTGATTCGACTATGCATTCAATCTGGTTAAACTTGAAGTAAGAGAAGCGAACTAATGATACTAGTTTCAACGAAATCTTTGTCTATAGCTTCCGCCTACGAATCCTTTAAAATGCAGCACAGTCAATAAATATATGGTAGATCTCATTTACTGAGTGCTCATCTCTCTGTATGCTGACACCCTGAATGCCTGGAAAGTCAATCATGTGTGTATTATAAATACCTCATAAATACAAGTTGATAAAAATAAATAAAAAGAGTAATTCTATTAAGAAAAAAAATTCATCAAAAATGTTCGCGACCCATATGTTGACCAAATGTCAACAGATTTTTAAACTCTTTGTTTTGTTTTTTTAATAATCAAAATGGTATGACCGTTTAGGACCTTTACAATGTTTTACAAAAACGTTTATTGCTATACTAATTTTGTAACATCTGGCAACCAACTTTAACACCTCCATTTCTTGCAAATATTGCCAGAACAATTAAGAAATTGTTACGTTAGATGTTTTATTGCTAATAATAATCGTTTTATTCAATTGTTTTATCTGCATGAGTAAACAGATTAATATTATCTTTTGGCATTCGCTATAGACGTCAATAAACTTAAAAATAGAATGATTTACGTGGAAGTTCAAAAATATAGTAAGATTTTTTATTCATTTAAAAGACAAATAAAACCCCTTCACCCCACCCGGTATGGAGCAAGAATGAAATCATATTTCCATGCCTATTTCACTGATCATTTCTTGCAGATAATTAACCTTCCTGCCACACTGAAACAATGATTATTTCTCCAGGAATTGAACTCAACACCTCCATACTATCCTGTAGCAGTTATGTGTTAATATTTAATATTTTTTGCATAGATTTACAAGTGTTTTAATACCTAGGTAAGGAAACGTCATCTATTCTCATTAATAGCGATTGAAGTTTGCACCACGTCCATTTGTCCAAAACAAATTATAGAAATTAAGTTAGTGTTTATTACTCAAAGAATAACATTCACTTAGTGAGAAAATTTAATTGTAAGGTAGGTTAGTTGTGTGCTAATTAAACTTTTTTGAATTTCAATTCTAGAATTCTTTGGTAACCTAGTGCAGTATATCACTTGTCATTTGTTTTTGTGAATTGGCGGCAAATCTAAAACTCCGCCGCGATCTCTGGCAGGGCCTGTGTGCGAAACCCATGAAAGCCTCCTATTTGTTACGAATCTTAAAGATTCAATGTATTTTTTATTATTTATAAAGTTTGACCGAAAGAAAAATGTTCTTCAGTTTAATATATGTACTTACTTAAATAATATTTTTCTAATAACATTACAGATCCACAAGAAGATCCATTAAGATTAAGGCCTAATGGATCTTCTCGTCACTCCACCGTCATTTAATCCAGATGTCGCTTTCGCGTCACATCACCTATTCCAGTGGTAATCACATCACACCCTGAAATCCACCTCGATACCATATCTGATTCTCCTATTGATCCTCAAAAGGTCTTAGATGAAATTCTAAATCTGGAATCTCAACCAGATACAGGTACCCTATCTAATGTTAAGATTGATTAATTAACCATTCCTGAATTCCCTGAAATTCCTGACATTGATTCTCCTGTGTCACAAGATTCGGCCCATCCGAACCTTTAATTCCAGAACTATTTAAAGGAAACTATTCACAGTTTTGATAAGTTAACAAAATCCACCCGAAAAAACCCTATATTCATATATCTCGTTAAATCTTCGTGACAAAATCATATACAGTCAATCCTGGAGTGCTCAAGGGACCGCGTTTGCTTACCTTACAGAGTTACAGAACTCAGGTCTATAAAAATACACCAAATAAGACGTAATAAAAAATAAAATACGTGTATGTATGGGTATTATATATTTATTGAAGTAGCTGAACATTTATGTTTAATCTAATTAATATTATTGTTTTAATATTAATAAATATTAGGTTGGGGAAAAAGTCTTTTCGCATTATAGTATGTATGAACTTGTGATAAAATCTCTTTGGCTATACTATTTGTATCTGGCTGGTTTTGGTATCATTAAAAGTTTAAATTTTAATGAAGATAATTCCAAATTCAAATTAGGAAAATGTGTGTGAATCTAATGAAAAAATTTCATACATTTTAAAATTTAACTGCAACAAAGGTAAAAATGCAACGCAAGCCGCGAAAAACAATGTTTATGGACCTAGTGCAGTGTCAGTGAGAAAGAAAGAAGCACATCGCTCTAGCTTCCCTATTACGGATAAAAGTGATGAAATATTTTGAAAAAGTGGAGCAAGATTGGCATATTTACGACCTAGCTGAAGAACTAGGAATTGACCACAAAACAGTTTTGGCGCATTTGAAAAAAACTGGGTACATAAAAAAGCTCGATACCTCTCTGAAAGAAGCCTAATTAACCGTGTACTCATTTGTGATTCTTTATTACGACGTAATGAATCCGAATAGTTTTTAAAGAAACTAATAACTAGTGATGACAAGAACGAGCGGAAAAGGACGTGGTCAAAAGCCGGTCAGGCTTCACAGACTGTGGCGAAACCTGGGTTAACTCGCAATCACATGAGCTTGTATGTGTGGTGGGATTAGAAGGGCATTATTCATTATGAGCTCTTACCACCAGGCAGGACCATCGATTCTGAACTCCTCTGCGAACAACTGATGAGATTGAGAGAGAGCAGCCGAAATTAATCAACAGAAAGGGTGTGGTTTTTCATCATGATAAGGCTAGACCTTACTCATCTTTAGGCACTCAGAAAAAATTAAGAGAGCTTGACTGGGAGGTGTAAATGAATCCACCGTATAGTCCTTCAGATTTCCACCTGTTTCCGTCTCTTCAGAATTCTTTAGGCAGTGTCAGATCACGAGAGGACTGCCAAAACCAATTGCCGCGGTATCTTGATCAGAAGCCTCAAAATTTCTATAGCAATGAGATCATGTCCCTACCTGCAAGATGGCAAAAAGTTATCGAACAAAATGATACCTACATACTTTTGTTAAATGTAAATAAACTATATCAAAAAATGTTGTGAATTGTCTTAAAAAATGCGAAGAACCTTTTCCAATTTGAATTAAGAGTCGGTCAAAAATTTCTATAGCAATAAGATCATGTCCCTACCTGCAAGATGGCAAAAAGTTATCGAACAAAATGATACCTACATACTTTTGTTAAATGTAAATAAACTATATCAAAAAATGTTGTGAATTTTCTTAAAAAATGCGAAGAACCTTTTCCAATTTGAATTAAGAGTCGGTCAAAAATTTCTACAGCAATGAGATTATGTCCCTACCTGCAAGATGGCAAAAAGTTATCGAACAAAATGATACCTACATACTTTTGTTAAATGTAAATAAACTATATCAAAAAATGTTGTGAATTTTCTTAAAAAATGCGAAGAACCTTTTCCAATTTGAATTAAGAGTCGGTCATTTTTGTAACATTGTTTTTCTCATTTTGGCGCCAATGCCTTGTAGTGTGGTGATAAAGAGAACCGAATCGCTGTTTGCATTACACAAAGTAGGTAAGGAGCCAAATTCAATTTTTAAAACTTTCCATACGCTTGGTATTAGAAAAATGTTTGTGTAGCGGGCTATTAATAGGTATAACGAGACCTCCTATGTTTGTGACAGAAAAAGATCTGGCCGTCCACGTAGTGTTCGTAAGAATTCGAATAAATCCTATCCGAAAGCAAAACACATTATCTCGGGAGATGAAGATAATACTTAGAACCATGTCCCGTATTTTAAAATAGTTCTTAGGACTCGTAGCCTATAAGAGACGTACTAGTTATTTCTTAACTGATATTTTTAAAAGAATAGGGTGGTAAAACCGAAACAACTACTAAAGCAGTACGCAAAAGGAGGTCACAGAAAACTTTTGTTTAGGGATGATTTTTTTTTACAATTTAACAAACAATATGTCCGTATTTATGCTCAAAGCTCAAAGGAGCTATCCGACGTCAGAGATGGTTTGGTGTGGTATTAGGTATGAAGGAGTGACTTATATGAAAAAGGTACCAAAACATCAGCACTTAATCAAGATACCAATTTTGAGAAGGTAGTGAAGCCCCTTAACAGCACCATGTTCAATAACCAAGAATGGTCTTCCAGAAAGACTCGGCGCCTGGTCATAAAGCTCGGTATACGCAGTGTTAGAAGTATCCCAGTAATTGGGTTTAAAAAAAAAGAAAGATGAGTTTAGGATACAATTGAACTTTTATTTGATTACAATTTATCGAATATTAAAATAAAGCCAACAAATGTGTGTCCGCGACGATGGATGATACCGAACTGATTTCATATTATTAAGTATCGTTTCACCTCTCGGTGAGAAATGCTGACTAAACCGAAGGTATTAGTATGTCAGCCAGACAGGGTGCAAGATTATAATATAACAGCAGCCTTGGTTGTCGTTGTTCTCAGTAGAATTAGAATTAAACACCTTGTTACCCTTAACCCTTTAATGAATGTATCCGGTGTAACGTGTTGTAGTTTGAATAACGAAATCTTTTTAATTTTAAGAGTTCCGTTTGTGTCACCAATATATATTATATATAAATATTATAAATAAGAAACAATCGCATTACCAACGCCCTATAGCAATGTAAATCAAACCGCTTTTAGTTTTATTCTTTCCAGTTTAAGTATATCTTAGTGACCAAAGACAAATCAGAATACTGTCAGTAATCAATCAAAATCACTTTAAATTTGCTAATCTCAACAACTATATTTGTGACGTCATGAAGATTTTGTCAACGACCGAAATTGTGAAACTGAAATACTGTTAGATTTAATAAATAAACTCTCAGACCAATGTAAAATAGAATTCAGGCATGGTAGAATAGATATATGTAAAACTCTTTATAATATCAATTAGCTTTATATACAATCACATACTAATAAACTATTCATTGAATGCTTAAACTAATACATAATTAAAAAGAAGGTACACGGCATTGGAATTGTTAATATCCCAAATAATTGTAAGGCACATTGTAAAGACGGTTCTTTTGATTTGACTCATCTGAGTAATTAATGAAACCCAAAGCGTAAAGTGAACTTGAAACGTAAATCTTGAGAGTATTGTACAATAAATTAGGTATATATTTAGTTATTTGTACCTACTTAATTATCGATACTCTACAACAAAGAATATTGTGTTGTTGTGTAAGTGTAACGTAAATAATTTCGCTGGTGACGGCCTTATTCTCTTAGCGCCTTTGTGTTCCGCACATTTCGCACACATGGGTGGCTCTGCCTATAAGTGCTTGTCACATTAAATCTTGTATTTTATATTTCTTGAGTACTTGTGTTGAGTGTGATGAGTGTTGAAAAGGTTTTGTAAAATTAAGGCATAAAAAACTTCCTAAAACCGCGGCTCAATGTCAAATCTGATAAGATGTGAAGATAGATCGATGAACAGAAATTGTCGTAAATTCATTGTATATAAACTTTTTAAAGATCTTACTTTTATGATATCCATGACTTTGTGTAAAGGCTTTCCTCTGTAAAGCTGTTGATGACACACCAGTAGATAATAATCAACAATCATTCGTCTTATGGTACCATTCTCGTGTTCCATGGCAAGCCAATCGAGACCACCATCACTGCAATCCCACTTGTTATCTGGAATATAAAACTTTTTATTTTTCTTAAACAATTATCATCCATATTTCAAACCGAATTTAGCCTTCGGAATACCGAAATAACAGTTTGTTAATAGTAAAATGTTTTTCTTTTATATTTTTTTAATTAAATGCAGTTGTTTCTGCGATGGGTTACTTAGCAATCGTAAACATTCCAAAACCTTAACTTAATTAGATACTAAAGACGTCTTTTCAAGTTTACACACAATGAAATCCTTAGAAAGGCCATGGAAGAAACTTACATAAGTGCACAATAAATAAACAATGGTTTGAGAATAATAGTTTAGCAACTATAACACTTTCTAATTAATTTAATCTAGGTTTTTTAAAACAAAGTCTTCTGATATTTAATGAGGAATTTTCATAAATATAGTAATTAGTAAACAAAATTAAATAAAATCCACCTATAAAGTAACGTACACTGATAATACAGAAACGATAATTAGGTTAATAAACTGTCAGAATAACTAATTAATTGCTACACGCCTTCAAGTCTCACAAGGCCTAAGGAAAAAAATATTATGAAAATAATATTTATATGGAAAAATATATTACTGGGGAAATGGAATGAAGATGACATATTATGCGTACTATTGACGCTAATATAATGTGATATTTGGCCCTAGATTCGTAGTTTACCCATCCCAAAGAAAGGCATTATTCAAAATAATTCACACACAATCACATCGTGTTTGTCCTGTCATTTATAAACAATCTAACTATACCTGATATAAATTAAAAATACGATGACCACATACTTTAGCATTTAAAATTACTAGGAAAATTGCATTTACTCAAATTTATGGTGAAACAGGTGTCAACAAACTTGACAGGCGAATCGACGATAGAACTACAAATATTTTTGTAGCGGCGCCCAGGAGTCATAAGGAAAATTTAATTTTTCGCGGTAACGTACCCGCAAACAACGTAAAAGGGAAACGAAAGAGTATTTTACTCTATTCTACTCAACAAATAGCAAATATTCTATAAATTTCTTTGTTGAAAATAATATATTGTTCTCTGAAACAATTTAAGCTAAGTTGCACATTTTATCTTAAATTGCGTTTTAAAATCCTCCATTAAAACGAATTCAGTTGTCGCATAGATTCAGACAGTTTATGTAAAACTTAAGAATTCTTAACATTGTGACATTTCAACGAGTACTTAATGAACGTGTAAAAGAATAAATCAAATAAGTTATATTAATAGGTGTATACAGATAACGCACCACTCAAGTAGACCTTTTCTAATTTACTTGGCCCTTGTAATAGGGGTGCTTTTAGGTGTCTAAGCACATTGCTTCGTAGGTCAATAACCTTTAGTTGTGACATTTGTGAAACCATTTCTGCAGGAACTTCCCATAGCGATGTCAAGCCGTGCACTGAGAACTTCTGCAAAGGAAGATATTACCCACATGAAAAACTTCTGGTAATAGCAACCGCTACAAAAGTGGGTATGGGGGTCAACCGTCAAGATATATTTAAGATTGGCTTTTAAACGTTTTATCAGTATCGAGAGTACTGCTTTTACACTCAAGAAATTTTATTTTTATTTCACGATTTATTAGTAAAAAAAATATGAATTTGTTTTGTAATCATTGGAGAAATATCTGATGATATTTCATAACAATGAAACAGCATCATAATTAAAGATGAGTTACCATTTTCACGGATTCCTGATGGACTATTACTAACTAAAGGATAAACATTATTGACTTATATGCTATTATATACATTATAATAATATTTTTTCATAAACTACAATCTACCAGAATCCCCATTGTCGAGCTTAGTTTCTAGTTTTTTTTAATACCATTGTAACGAAACAAATTTAGCCTTCTTTTTTTATAACCGATGATAAAATGCTAATTGCGAGGACAAGTGGGAGTTGACTCTGACCAGCCATCCTCTCTGCTACTCGAGTTTACTTGCCCTGCCGCTAATGGAGACCCGTTATCGCTTTCACATTCTACCGTGATGTTTCTGAACCTGTGACAATATATTCTTGTCTAGCCTTAAATTATTTATCTTTCTCTAACATCCTTGGGTTTTCACAATACCGGTTAAACGGATTCTTGACATGTTGCTAGCAATGCCTTCGTTCAGTATCTTAAAATAATATTGTCCGCTTGATAATTAAGAAAGGGCCGATGTATGGAAGGGTTACATTGACATAGTCTATCGTATCGTACAAAAATGTGTAATTAGTCACGACTAAGAACTTTTAAACTAAGAAAACACTTTTTAAACGGATTGAATCTGTTTTATTATTACTTATAATTATTTACATAATTTTAAATTTTCCGACGTTTCGCGTGCTTTTCAGCGAGCGTGGTGACGGTGACTGAAGACAAAAGGTGTTGAATATCAAAAGTATCACAGCTGTAGAGAAAGTTATCTGTATTTATGCCCCGGAGTTGGTATCGACTAAAAGATGACGGGTTTTTGCAGAAATGACTCACGGTGTCCTCTATTTTCGCGGATTGTTTTTCTTGGGGGTTTAGTTTGGATATTATTGGATCCCAGGTGTTTGATAATTTTAGGCCGTCTTCTCTATTGAAATTGGGTTTTTTTTTTTGGTGAATGTAAATTTTCTCCATATTAAAACTTACATAATTCATATTTTGGCAGCCCAGTTAGTGGTTATAATGGTCGAGAATCCTCCCTTTAGCTCGAAAAAAGCACACAATGGCAGAAGATATTCAGAATGCTCTTGCAGTTTTTGCATTCGTTTGTAGTTTATGAACAACAACAAAAATAACAATTTAGTCGTAGTTTGGTAGAGACTGTTTTTGTCTTAATTTTAATTTCTTAATTAATGTAGTTGATAGTTCTTCGTGATCACTCCGTAGTGCCAGGTGTGGCTGGTACATATAATTTGTTGTGTATAAAACTAATAATATAATATATATATATATATATACTCGACTTGCTTTTGTTTGGAATTTCAAGGCATCTTCCGCACGTTATCAAATTACGAGAAAAAACTATCTTACCTCAATTCTGCTTACTGCGGTGAAGCGTCCTTTAAGCTTGGTGATGAGCGTGCTGTTGAAAAAGCCAAATTCTCTCAAGTTAGGGTAATGATACTCCAAGCGATTCACGTTAAAACAACTACCCGGCCAATCCACTATCTTTAAACTTATTATTTCGTGCCTGTAGGAAATTTGATGAGATTATTAAGATTATATTTAAATCATATTGTATATAAACATATGCAAAGTGAGTTCACAGTAATGATATTTTGTATCTTATGTTGTTAATATTATATATTTTACGATTATTTTTGAAGTGAAACTTCTTTATCGGCGTAGGAAAAAAATTACCGTCACATTTTTCGGTTACGCGTCACATTTTCCCCTTACGCGCCATCTTTTTCTTGTCCCTACCACGGTTGATTCAAAGAGATTCGAAGCCATTAATAACAAAAATATATAATAACGATAACAATGATAGTAATAATTCTATTACAATTAATGAAATTCTGTAATAATCTTAGTAGTAATAATGATATAATTGTAATATTTGTATTCATGTCTATGCCTACAAAGCCTTTTGTTAAACTTTTACTTCTTACGTGTGTACACTAGTACACGCACACATTTTTAGACATTATCGTATTAGCTTAATGGTAAGGTTAATGTATGTTTGTATATTTTATTTGTATAAGTACCTAGTAGTTTGCCAACAGTAGATTTTAAATAAATTAAAAAAATATATCAACTCGCTTTCGTCAACATTGTCCATTTTATGAACGTATATATATATATTATGAACGTGTATAATATTTTATAAAGGTTTACGCTGTAAAAAAGGATTTTTTTCAACAGAAAAAAGGATCTATAGAATATTTTCTATAGATCCTATGATATATTTATCTTCATCGTACGACTTAGGACTAATAGTTTAATTATAGTATGTATTTATAAATACATTATAAACAGTAGCGACAAATGTCAAATGTGAAGTGGGCTGAACAAAGTGAGTTCGCTTTGTTTGATTCAGGTAACATTTGATGGCATACCTTACTCCTGTCAACCAATCATTGGTGAACCCTCTAGTGCACACCAACTCGTGACCAGATTTAAAACACAAAGCTTTATTAGTCCCTATCAGTGTACAAGCCCTGTTGCTTAATGCTGTGTGGTTTTGCTTCAAATGTGTATTCGAAGCAGCGATACCAATCATTAACGTTGTGAAGAGAATCCTTAAAACTGAAAGTGTAATTTTTTATTAAAAGTATTTGTTATTTAACCAACATTCCCCACCCCCTTCTAACATTTATTAAATGATGCGAGCGTATGACCAAGTATGTTATTCAATTAAAGATATTGTCAATCAGCATTTATTTTGAATTACCATGACACAATAATTTTAATATTGGTTGAAGAAAGCGTTGTCCACGTGATATCTAAGCTATTGTAAAGTTATGTTGCGAAATTCTAGGATAATTGTAGAATACAATTTCTCATATTTTAGCTACATTGGATGTTTTATCGTGTATATCATTCCAATTTAACAAATCACAAATCAACGATAGAATTGTCAATTCAAAAACTTAAGATTTGACTTTATATGTTAAGAAAAGAAATAATGAATGTAATGTTTTTCGATCTGAATATGCGATATTAATATTAGTAGGTAGTGAGCCGGTGTGTACACATGAAACTCGTTAATTGAAGTGATTCGTCGACGATCACCACTCGTGACAAACTAATTTGTTTAGAATCATAATTCCGACCTTCGCGGATATGTTAACTATATCTTGTTGACTTATCTATTTTAGGTAACCAATTAACTCTAATTCTCTAAAATTTTATACTTAGCCTACCATTTTAGTACAACAACATACAACCATATGGAACAATTTGCTACGCTCTCCATAGAAACTGTTCGCTTTTCCGAAATAAAAACCTATGTACTCAATAAATATTTTTGACAATTTTTCTCTTCATAAAAACCTTCCTCAGAGTTCAAGGAATATTTTTTTTATTGTCGAATTGATCAAGCCGTCTTCTTATGGCTGTATGGGAGCGAGTTTACATTAATTAAATGAAGTAACCTCGTTGGTTTGTGCTTTATCTGGATATTTTACAGCCCTTTGTCTGAATAATGCTGGCAAAATTAATAAATTTATTTATTTATTTATACTTCGTTACCATTATATACAAATTATACAAATAAAAAAACAAATTGAGTAGGTTACATAAGCTATTAGGCAACAGGCGGCCTTATCGCTAACAAACGATTTCATGGAACAATAAAAAAAAGAAACAACTACAGAGGGAATACAAGAAGTGCATAATTAATTAACAAAAAAAACTCAGAATAACATGCAACTATAACTAAAATTAAATAAAATAAAATCCAAAGAAAAAATATTAATAAAAATATGTATAAACAGACATGTAAAAGTTCTGCTAAAGGTAAATTGAATTGATTTATGTTATGTTTTTATAGTAAAACTTATTAAATTTAGTATACTTTACATAATGGGTAAAATAACACATAATTAACTGCGAGTAAATAGTTATTGTAGATTTACGAAATGTAAATTATGCTTAAAATGCGAAAACAAGCATATAGTAAGAAGAAGCCCTAATTTTGGTTGTTTAAAAAACAAGATTATAAAACGCGGTGAACTTTTTAAAATAAATGTACATAGGTATATTTTCGTATTCTGGAAATAGAATGTTGCTGACACCAGTTATTTTACATTTGTGTTGCCTAAAAGCTGGATTAATAAAAAATGTTTCGTTATTAGAGATTGCGTATTGAATAAAATTTATCCGTACTTATGAACATCACCGATGCATGCATCTGTCAGATATTTATTTTTATTATTTATCAATTTTCCATAGTATGCAAAAACAACAAGCGAAATATGAGATCTAACTTTTCCTATATTTAACAAAAACTCGTGCAAAAAATTCAAAGCCTCAGTCACTTGTACCATAGAACTAGTGTTCTACCAATGCCTATACATATTCTTAGGAAGTTTTCTTTGTTAAATTAAAAATGTAAAAATTTAATACGTTTATTTTATTCACACCACTACAGATATATACTCCTTTAAATAATTTAAATAGAAAACACTTACCAAGAAACCTCATTATTATGATTTAAATAATTACTAAATAAAGGCGAAAGGAGAAAGGAAAAAAAATCGGAAATATGAGTTTTCGGAAAATACGCCCGCGCGATTGACAGCCAACTCGCGACTGAAAACCCTGAAGCTGAAGTTACCGAAATTATTATGTAAACAAAGCTCAAAGCAAATGCGCAAAGTTTTATAACGCGGTTTTATATATTTGTGATCGCCGATAATTGTTTATAGTTACAATAGCCCACATTTTGCATATAAAAAATTGAGTCGATTCGATAATATGCTATACTTGTTAAATATAGCATATTGTCGAATTCTTCTTATGCTTCAATGGGTTTACGTCCAAGTGAATCAAAGTATTCCCCAACTCTTTCGACGTTTATATGAATAGTCGTTTAAGTGAATCGGGGTCAAGATTATATATGATAAGTGCCGGTACCTGAGCATGTATTCTACGAAGACTAATTTGCACTTCTAATGTGTTTATATTTTGATACTACGAGTTTACTCCCCTACTCTTTTACTGACTTCATTTCCAAGTATCAATTCATATTTGTACTAATGAATTCATTTAATCCTACATAATATGATCTCAACATAAGTAATGAGTCTTTTTATAAACAAAAGTAATGAAGGTAAATAAAAACCGTGACATATTCATTTATATTATATTTTATTATTCTTAATATTATAATAATTACATAAGTGATTGCTTAACTACTATAATCCACAGATACATTTCTGCTCTTATCTATTTATATATTTGAAAACTCTGCGTAAACTACTCAGTTAATTACTTCAGTCAATGCGCTCTCGAATCTTACTTCTATTGTTACACTACCATGGCGAACGAGATTCCAATGAACATTAGATTAAGCCGATAGTCACAGTCAGGTGTCAAATCAAAAGCTAGTAAATAGTATCCGTTTGAATATTGCTCTCTCAATATTCCATTGCTTTCTTTAAGAAAATGTATACCGGTGCCTGAGTATAGGGTGTGGTATGCGCTAGTAAATACATCGTTTGAAAATGATGGTTGTAAAGATTTTGAAGGTATCTGTTGACCATCTATATATAGGCTAAATGAGCAAATATCAAAATTTTCAAAGTTGAAAGAATTTTTAACATAACTACCGTTGAATGCTCTATTATTCACAAAACCTATAATACCTCTCTTAGGAACCTGTCCTAAAATATACTTCAAAAAGTAATGAAGGTAAATTAAAACCATGGCATATTCGTTTATATTATATTTTTCTTAATATTATAATAATTACGTAAGTGGTTGCTTAACTACTACCTACATCTGTTCTTATATATTTCAAAAATATTTTAAAAATGCAATGATTAAGATTTCAAAGGGACTAAAGTGCCCTTTTTATTTATTATCCACATTTTACTGATAAGAACGGATACTTGCTCAAACATGCAGTCGAGTTGAATATGGTATGAATGGTAAGTAGATAACGATATTCGTACCAGTCTATAAAACTTGTTGAAAGAGTATTGTGCTCTAAGTTGGACATAAGTGAAGTGGTTGGAAGTTCGAATACAACAATGGAGGAATGTTTTTATAATTAAACTATTTAATTTTTGAATTCTTAAGCGTGTGTACAAATTCGTTTGAATATTTATTGATTGATTGTGTGTTTCAGGAAACATACAATCTGAAAGACGTTGAAAATTATTTTAAACTTTATAATTACTATACTTCATTATAAGAAGAAGACGAGCCGTCTCCATCTATTATCTAGCATAAAAGAACTTTAGACGATTTGTTTGTTTAAGAATCAAAACAGAAAAGGAAAAAGGTGATATTATCTTCAACTGCTGGTCGATCCCTAAAACTACTACTATTAATTATATTTCAACTAATAAAAATGACAGTGAAGAGTCTGATCTCGTGATAAAAATTGAGTATATAACCTTAAAAAATTAAGAGAAATTCCGACATCACAACATTGGAAATGCTGATATTCGAATTAAATACTAAATGTAATTCAAATATGAATAATCAAATAGAAAGTTTATAACATCACTAAAGAAATATCAAAAGTTGATAGTGTAAAGCATTAAAAGTGTAAAGCTTTAAAAACTAAATAATAAAGTATAACTTAAATAATAATACACTTTATAAAATAAATACTTAGGTTTTTGTATTGTAATTCTTGATATTTCCAAAACTTTGTATTTCCATGTGTTTAATTTTCATTACAACTATAATATATGCAAACTAAATTTGGTTCCAATCTCAAATTACTTTACACAGATACCGTCTACCGTCTACCGATACAGAGAAGTCTTATTTATCAAATATTTACAAATAACTTGTATAATGATATAAAACCCGATATTAACACATATTATGACGAAAATAACATTTTTAATTGCCCAAAATTAAGCAAAAAGTTAGGATACTTTAAAGATGAGAATATCGTCGGATTTTTTACAGAGTTCGAAGGTTTAAGGTCTACAATGTATGCAATACAAGTTGATGACAAGGTGGTGACGAAAGCGAAGGCTGTAAATAAATGTATTACATAAAAATTAACATTAAATAATTATCAGTCCTGTTTGTTGAATAAAAACGTACAGTGTTGTAAAATGTATCGGTCTAGATCATTAAAACATACAATTTTTACACAGCAAATACATAAGATACATGTAAATACTTCATATTGTAATATTACACTTACATTTTTCTGTATATTTCATATAAATAAATTGGTTTTTTTTAAAATATCATCTTAGTTACTCTCTGAAACTAAAGCAGTCAACCCTAGGCGCATTTATTAACATTGAGGGTGCTTTTGACAAAACTAATTTCACGAGCATTACCAGAACACTTGAGACATGTGGAGTATCATCGAGCCTTACAGAATGGATCAACAACATGTTAAGACAGCGAGCTATACAGCTTACCGTGAATACCACCACACGTGGTAATGTCAGTATAGGTTGCCCACAAGGTGGCGTCCTCTCGCCGCTTCTGTGGATTCTAGTGGTAAATGAGCTCATCAGAAAACTCAACGCTATCAATCTCTACACTGTGGGGTATGCGGATGACATAGCAATCCTCGTATCGGGGAACTTATGTGACTCGGGGAACTTATGGGAAAGGAAGCACCTTATGTGACCTACCTACCCTTGGGCACATACAGCTCGATCTTTCAGTGCGAATGTGTCGCTATAACTGAAGCAGCCAGAGCCGTACAGCGGTTAGGAATTAAGAACTTTTGTATTAAGTTTGTATCCGACAGTGCGTCTGTGCTGATGGCGTTGGTAAGCAAAAAGACCAACAGTAGATTGATATTGGAGTGTCACGATGCACTGGAGGCAATAACCCTGACAAACAGAGTTACCCTGCAGTGGATCAAGGGACATAGTGGATCACTTGGCAACGATGCTGCCGATGAGCTTGCGAGGAGAGGTTCGGAGATGAGGCCTGCTGGTCCGTATCCGCTCCTTCCCTTATCCTTCTCGCAGGTGCGAGCCTGGGTACGCCAAAGATCCACAGAACTCCAACATCAACGTTGGTCACAAGGTGCGGGCTGCAGACAGTCCAAAATGGCTCTGCCAGCAGTCAACCGACAACTTACCACACAACTTCTAAACTTGAATAGAATCAATCTAAAAGCAATGATAGGGACAATTACGCGCCATTGTCTCCTTAATAAACATCTTTATGTCCTAGGCGTGACAGACAGCCCCCTGTGCAGAGGCTATTTCAGCGCAGAGGAATCAGTCACCCACGTAGTACTGGAATGCGAGGCTGTGGCTAAACAACGTGTAGAAATCCTCGGAACGGTGAGGTCGCTCCGTGAAGCCTGCGAAGAGCCCAGGATGCTTCTGTGCTTTTGGAAGGAGTTAGGCTGGCTTAGTTAGCCAGGACTTTACGCACAATGGACCTATTGAGCGTCTAAGTGCGGGAACAGAGTCCACACATACATATATACATACATCATCTTAGTTTTATTCCTTTCCTTGATGAAGACCGAAGTAAAAAATAATGATTCATTTTATTCATCCCTTTGCTGCCATCGTAGCGGGACAGCGGAGTTGGAAAATCTAATTTTGTTGCAAATTTCATTAAGCATAAAAATAGTATATGTAATAAGTATATATTGAAGTATTGTAATACAAAATTTAAAAAAAATTAAAATAGGTTACGTAATCTGATCAGTAAGGGAAAACGTTTTGAATACAGGAAAAATATATTAATTAATATTTCTTCCAATAATATTGGGTACAATTCTAAGCACCTTTGTAAGTTGTTCTAATAAATCACAATGAAAACAAAAACAATGCTTCTTGTTGAGCAAGACTTTATTGATAAACTGAAACATCATAATGAAAATAAAGCAACCGCAAATTAGATTGGGTTTAGAAATGGAAAAAATTATGTCAAATAAATTGGATGATCGTGAAAAAAGGGCGCTTTATCTACAAATTTTACAAAGATTATTACATTACTCCATGGAAGAACGTCAAACTGAAGAAATAACAATAACTGAAAAAGTAATAAATGATAATACTACCGAAAAGCAAGCAATATAACTACTGGTGAAAATAAAAAAAAATGCTAAATGTTAAACAAACCCTAACGGGTGAAGGGTATATTCTCCACTCGTTTCAATTTCACTCATGGTAAAAAGCGCTTTAAAGAAAACAAATAACAAAAATAACACATTTCCACGGATATATTAATAAATATAATGTTATTTATTCATAAACATTCATGTGTGTTAAATCTGAATTGGATCTGTTTGTTCTTCCTACCACACAAACAAGTATAGAATATGGACACTAGATACACTACAATGCAATTTTTTCATCAGGTGATGATGGACCTAGCGAATTCCAAGTCCCTGGTACAGGAGATGACTACATAGACCTTTCGCATACTTTACTCCATCTCAAATTAAAAATCAAGACGGTTTTGTAGTTAATGCAGTTAATGCTTAATGCACCAATCAATAATTGGTTATATTCTACGTTTAACTAATTGGATGTTTACCTAAACCAAAAGCTTGTGTAAATAATACCTATGCATATCGTGCTTTCATAGAAACTCTATTAAATTATTCATCATCCGCCAAATAATCACATTTGACACGTGGTTTGTGGTACGAGGATACAGCTGGTAAAATGAATGAAACTAATGAGGCAAATTAGGACTTTTACAAAAGATAACAACTTTCAAAGGATGGTAAGGATATTGAAATGATTGGGCATTTACCTGCGGATATATTAACGAAGGTAATGGAATATCGAGAGAGCAACTCAAACGAATACTTTTTACCAGCTTTTGATTTAACACCAGACTGTGACTTTAGGAACTCTAATGTTTATTGGAATCTCGTTCACCAGTTCATTGGAGCTCGGTAGTGTAAAAAGGAAATAAGATTCGAGAGCGCATTGACAGAAAAAAATAACTGTGTAGTATGCGCAGTTTTAAACATTGTAGAAATAGATAAGAACTAAATATATGCGTGGATTATAGTAGTTAAGCCATCACTCATGCAATTATTATAATATTCAGAATAATAATATATATAATAACATGTCAGTAAAAGAGTAGAGGAGTATAGGCAGCGGCACGTAAGTCTAGCGCTGGCCGATACGTGGAGGGATTGCTGCGCATGTGTACTGTCGCGCACGCAATACATTATATGCCACTTTGATTAATGATTACCTTAATAACGATATTAAGCTGAACGAAATGTGAAGGATAGCTGCTGCGCATGATTACTGTCGCGCATGTAAGTAATATTACCTATCTATAAGATATAATAAGACAGTAAAAAAGTATCTGTACATAGAACGCGTTTCCAAAAAAGACCTAAGATATTTTAACAAGTTTATGGGATGAAGAAAAATAAAAACATTATATTTTATTACTCTGAATCAGAGAACGGTATCACGCCTTCATTGGTCTCGCGACAAGGCCTTTTGCTTACTGAGGGCCCGGGCTCAGGACTGCTTCGTTCGTCGGCACTAGCGTCATCTTCATTGCTATCCTCAGAACTATCTCCATCGACATGAATAATGAATTGTTCTGTTACCAAATCCACGACATAATCACTCTTTGCATATTGCTCTTCTATATCCTTCACCTTTTTATACAACTTTTGCCAATCTCATGTACCCATTAGTAAAACCTTTTCTTGTATTAGGTCTATACATTTACTGACACTCCATTTTATATTTTTGCTGCCTACATATTGTTTAATATCCGACCATGCCATTTCAATCGGTGGTAGTCTCAGTACCTGATGACCTCGTTCAGCTAGGATTCGATCAATCGAAATGTTTTAAATTTATCTTTGTTGATCTTTATTAAATTGTATAACTGAGGTTTCAAATGTGTTCCCTCGTACTGTATACCTTTTTCAGTGAGCCAGGCCTGCATGTCAGCTTTTTTAGAATTAGAGGTTGGAGCGCGATCCCACTGCTTATTATGATAGGACGCGTTGTCGACTACCACTACGGAACTGGGTTGTAGGTTTGGGCATTAATTGGGTTCGGAGCCATTTTTCGTAGTTTTCAAAATTCATATTGTCGTGGTAGTCGCCTGATTTGGTACCAGCTTTAAAAGTCAGCAACGCATTAGGTATAAACCCAGTATCAGACCCTGCGTGGACAATGACAACTCGCTGTCCTTTCGAAATAGGTTTCTTAAGCCCCTTAGTAGTACCATCGGTCCAGGCTTTTGAAAAAGAGTGGGATGAATCTACGTAAGATTCGTCTGTATAAACAATAGGCTTTCCCTCTTGGCGATATTGCTATATTTTCCTTAAATATTCGATACGTTGCAAACGTATATTAGAAGTCTCAATCAGTACTTTCCGGTTGTTTTCGGTGTTTTTTCACCGAAATCCCAAACTCTTAACTATTCGCCAAAGACTTCGTTCTGAACCTTTGAAATTTATGTCATCTTCTAGCTGCTTTTTTAGCTTTCCGATGGTAGGAAGTTCATTATTTGTCTTGTGAAAGTTATGAATGGTTCTCTTTATTACTCCTTGGTCGAAGTTATCAATATTTGTGACCGGTTTTGTTCTGGAACGTTTTTTGCCAGGTCTTCTGAACACTGTGATCAAATCAGAACTTTTGGATTGATTGGAGATGTTTCTTACCGTTGCAATTGACGTTTTTGTTAACTCTGCTGTCCTTTTTTGGATTTTACCTAATTCGCTGATTATACTATTAAATTTTATGTTTCCTGCCTTAATGATTTCGGCAGATTTGTTTCAAAGAATCAATTAATTCGTTAGATTCCCTTTTTAAAAAATAATTCACGTCATAAACCATTTTCCTGGCTTGTCTTTTCAAAACAGTATTTGTTCTAGGCATATTCACTTTAAAGTCACAAACAAACTTAAAAACAAATAAACAACAAAACACTAACAAATTCAAACGTAACAAAAAACAACAAAACGTAACAACAGTAACAATAATATTAATGACGCGACTGTACACGGGATGCGGGAGCCGCCACCCTAGTTTAAGTCTGACAGAACCTAAACTATCACTGACGGATTTTTAAAAAAAGACGTTTAAACAATGTTTTGGCGTATGGAACAACCGATCAGCGGATTCAGAACATCAACAGAACCAAGATGTATATGGTATCATTGGCAGTGTACAATATAGCCATTGAATTGAAAAAGGAACCTATCGCTGATGATGATTTAACCCTGCCAACAGCAACCTAATCTCAAACCACAGCATATTCTCTTGCTGCGTGGAGCCGCAGTGAGGGCCATATTTATTAAAGAAAACTTTTTACTAAAGAAAGGTTTTTAACAATTGAGTTATTTTAAGAAATAAAACATTTTTGATATGTTGTTCTATTTATTTTTGAAACATTTTTATTACATTATTCTAATTTTTTTAAAGTGACTACTAAAATCTTCACTAGAATGTCTGTAACTTTAGAATTATCTTTACTTAGCTGTGTATCTTGGCCATATTCTTATTATTATTATTATTATATTTTTGTGTTTTCTTAACAATTAAGTTATTTAAACAATTAAACATTATTCTATTTATTTTTAAGTGACTACTAAAGTCTTTAATATAATGTCTGACTGTAATTTTAAATTTATCTTTACTTAGCTGTGTACCTTGGCCATATTCTTAATTCTATGTATGTGTTCCTTTGGAAAGCACCAATTTTCAAGATTTAGGTTTTCTAAACAATTAAAATAATTAAATAAATAAAACATTATTCTATTGTTTTTAAGTGATTACTAAAGCCTTCACTAGCATGTCTGTCTGTAATTTTAAATTCATATTATATTAGTGTTCTTTTTAAATGTGCTCATTTTCCAGAGTTTGAAAGCTATGCATATCTGCATATAAGGCTTCCCCGAAACTAAAACAATCTTTGCTTGTTTAGGGTAGTTTTGGTTTATGTTGATTGGTCCTTATTTGGTTAAAATAAAACTTCCTAATAATTCGTTGTGAAGAGGTGAAGATGGAATGTGGAATGTGTATAATTTTTAAAAACTGTAGATTTATATCCAAAAATTATCCTACCTGGCCACTAGTGGTAACATGTGGTACCAAGATGCGAAGGGTGCGTAGACAATAAAATCGAGGCGCGGCAAAAAGTTGTCCTAACGGTAACGCAATTAACTGTTCTTTTCAGAACGAATTATTGTTTCATGACGACACGTACTAATCACCTACAGGATTCCCCCTCTAGCGAAGCGTACCGGCAGGCGTATAACGCGGCCTCGGCGAGTTGTTCTTGTAGGTATTGAGGTGTTCCCAGTGTCTTGTTGTTTCAGGTTGTTGTCATTTTGATGTTTCAGGCTATTTGATGGTTCATGTAGTTCGCTCGCACTTGATGTGTTTTGCTTGTTGCAGGTACTCGTTGTTGTATCAGTAGGCACATCTTGCTCGGTGATAGTGTAGGCAGGTTTGAGTCTGTCGATAGAGATATTCATTTCACGGTTAGGTAACTGCAGCGTGAATATCTTACTGTCTCGTTTCAGCACGCGATAGGGTCCGTCGTAAGGTGCTTGTAATGGCTTCTTTACGGCGTCTATGCGTACGAATATGTTTGCAGGTCGCGGTGAACAAATATGGGTTTTGTGTTGCTGTGTGGTTGACTCGGCATTGGTTGCAGGTTACGTATTTCGTCGCGCAGCTGATCGATGTAGCCAGAGTCCATGATGACGTCATTGCGGGTCGTTGATAAGAAATCACCGGGTAAGCGTATGTTGCAACCGTAGGTAAGCTGAGCGGCGCTTACGCCGGTGTCACTTCGCATAGCGGCGCGTAATCCGAGTAGGACGGTTGGGAGCTCGTTGATCCAGCTTCTTGCGGTCTGTAGTCTTGCTTTTAATGCGGCTTTAAGGACACGGTGCCATCGTTCGATGATACCGTTACACTGTGCGTGGTATGAAGTTGTACGCGTTTTTTCGATTCCTAGTAAGCGAGAAAGAGATGCAAATACTCTGCTTTCAAATTGGCGTCCTTGGTCCGTTGTTATTGTTACAGGACAACCGAAACGGGAAATCCAACCTTCGTATACCGCTTTGGCGACGTCTTCAGCTGATATTTCGCATAATGGGTATGCTTCGGGCCATCTTGTTGCTCTGTCGATCATTGTCACGAGGTATCGATGACCGCTGGCCGCGGTAGGTAGCGGACCAACGATATCGATGTGAACGTGTTCGAATCGTTCGGTTGGTGAAAAAATTGATAATTGACTTGATGTGTGGCGTTGTACGTTGGCGCGCTGACACTGTAGGCATACTTTTGCCCACTTGCCGACGTCTGCGTTCATTGAGGGCCAAAAGTAACGTTGCGTAATTAATTTTCTCGTAGTCTTGATTCCAGGGTGGCTAACGTTATGTACTGCGTTGAATGCGGTACGTCGGTATTCTTCTGGTAGGTACGGACGTAACTGTGAGGTTGAAGTTTCGCAGTGTAATTTGATATTTGAGACGGGCAGGTTGACTTTCTTGAAACATAAGTTGCTCTGTAGACTGAGTGCTTTAATGGTATCGCTATCGCGCTCTTGAGCTTCTGCAAGTAGATTGTAGTCGATCGGCGATGGACAGGTGGTTGCTTCGACACGTGATAATGCATCTGCGGCTGCATTTTGAGATCCACTGACGTGTCGTATATCAGTGGTAAATTCGCTGATATAAAGTAGCTGTCGGGTGCGTCTCGGTGATTCGCTGTTTGTATTTGTTTTTGTGTAAGCGAAAGTTAGCGGCTTGTGGTCGGTGAATATTATTATTTCTCGTCCCTCGAACATTTTGCGGAAATGTTTGACAGCCATGTAGATGGCGAGTAGCTCTCGATCGTAGGTACTGTAGCGAGTCTGTGCGTCGGTGAATTTCTTCGAGAAATAGCCGAGTGGTTGCCATGAGTTGTTGATAAATTGGTTGAGTGCGGCACCAGCTGTTTTGTCGCTAGCGTCGCTGAATATAGCAAGTGTCGCCTGGTGAGACGGATGAGCAAGTAAAGCGGCGTTTTTTATGCTCTCTTTACATGCTTCATAAGCTTGCGTTGATTCAGTGGTCCAGTCGATCTTAGTTTTGTCACGCTTCTTGACGTTGTGCAGGTAGGTATTTAACGGCGCTTGAATGGTGGCGGCATCTTTGATATTTTCACGGTAAAAGTTTATCATACCGAGAAAACGTCGTAGTTCTTCTACGGTTTGTGGTTTTGGAAAGTCTGTAATAGCTTGTACCTTCTCTTGGGGTGGCTGTATTCCTTCCGCTGTGACTTGGTGACCGAGGAATTTCACAGTTGGCTGGCCGAAAACACATTTTGATGGGTTGATGGTGATGCCGTATTCTTCTAGTCGCTGTAATACGATGCGTAGATGTTTTCGGTGCTCTTCCTCGTCGATTGATGCTATGAGTAGATCATCAACGAAAGGAAATACGAAGTCGAGTTCGCGCAGTACTTCGTGAATAAAGCGTTGGAAAGTCTGTCCGGCGTTCTTTAGACCAGGACACATGCGCGGAAACTCGAAAAGACCAAAAGGTGTGATGATAGCGGTTTTCTCCACATCTTGCTCGCTGACTGGCAGTTGTTGGTACGCGCGATTGAGGTCGAGTGTGGAGAAAATTTTCTTCCCTGCGAGTTGGTATGTGAAGTCACGTATGCGTGGTATGGGATACCGATCGGGCTTGGTTATGGCGTTGAGTCTTCGGTAATCGCCACACACGCGTAGGTCTCCATTCTTCTTTGGCACGACGTGAAGAGGTGATGCCCAAGGGCTTTTGCTTGGTCTGCATAACCCTTGATCGATCATGTTTTGGAATTCCTTCCTGACCATTTCGTAACGATGCGGTGCAATGGGGCGTGGCTTGCAGTGAAGGGGCGGTCCATTTGTTTCAATGAAGTGTTCAACGGAATGTTTGGGACTAAGCTTCATTGAAGTGATTCTGGTTGTGCCTGGGAAATCTGCTAGTATGCTGTGGTAATTTTGCTCAATGTCTATACTACGAACTGTAGGTGTCTCTGCAGTACTGAGTTGAGCGTTTGTTACCAGCTTTGTTTTTCCGTCGATCAGTCTTCTGTTTTTTACGTCGACAATGAGGTGGTGGTGCTGCAAGAAATCTGCTCCCAGGATTGCCTTAGACACATCTGCTACGACGAATTTCCATGTGTATGGTCTTCGGAGGTTAAGATCGAGTTGGAGTGACTTCTCTCCGTATGTTGGAATGACCGTGTTGTTGGCGGCGTAGAGTTGAAATGGCAGTGGTTTTTCACGTGAGCCTTTTGTCTTTGGTAGCACGGAGATATTGGCTCCTGTGTCGACCAAAAAGGTAAGTTTCGTTACCCTGTCGGTAACGAAAAGGCGGTGTGATGATTCGGTAACGCCGGTTCCCGCCGCGGCCAGCGTTACTATTAGTTTTCCGACTGGTTTATGGGCTTGAAACATGGGCATGGTGGTGTGCATTTCTTCGCGTCCATACCGTAGCGATGATGGTAATAGCAGTACGGCATTGGAGATTTTTTCCGGCTTCGATCTTCCATCTGCGACTCTCGTCGGTTTTCGTTGCGCTTTGTTGATGCATTCCGCGAGCGTGATTGTGAATGGTAGCGAGAACGACTGTTGCGGTAGTTGTCGCGTGGTTGTACTCGTAGCTCGGCAACTTCCAAAGACAACCTTCTTATTTCACCGATGAGGGTGTCGATGGTTGGTTGTTCTGGAATTGGCACACGGAGTGACAGTGAGATACCGGAGACTTCTTGGCTCGACGGATGTGATGAAACTTGACGCTCTGCACCGGAATTTTCTGTGTTCGTCATCTTCAATTTTCTTGGTGTACTTCTCGGGGTCACCACTTTAGGGTAGTTTTGGTTTATGTTGATTGGTCCTTATTTGGTTAAAATAAAACTTCCTAATAATTCGTTGAGAAGAGGTGAAGATGGAATGTGGAATGTGTTTAATTTTTAAAAACTGTAGATTTATATACAAAAATTATCCTACCTGGCCACTAGTGGTAACATGTGGTACCAAGATGCGAAGGGTGCGTAGACAATAAAATCGAGGCGCGGCAAAAAGTTGTCCTAACGGTAACGCAATTAACTGTTCTTTTCAGAACGAATTATTGTTTCATGACGACACGTACTAATCACCTACACTTGCTTTCTGTAACAAATAAGAGAACATTAATTTAGGCTCTGTTCATGCACAACTAAAATACAATTATATGTTTTGATTAAACAATGTAGAGATACAAGTACTTGTTAAAATAAACCACTTCTCTGTTATTTCGCTCCAAGCCTTCATTTTATACTTTTTTTGTGTTCATACTTAAACTTTGTTTTCAATAAGGACCGATAGGGTCGAAGTATATTTCTAAAAAGCTGCTGTAATCGAACACAAGAAACGAATTAAAATTCAACAAAAGTAACATTCCTGTTTCAGTTTTACTCGACATTCACAATTCTACATACCTTTTCTTCTTTCTTCCAATCATTCCCGCGTCCTATTTTATTATTAGGCATTTTAAAATCTTTTTAAACTGGTTATTATAATCAAAATAAATAACCTCGGATCAAATTCACAGCGAGTGGAAACGTCACACTGACACAAATATGGCTATCAAAGACAAATTTCTGTTTTTTTCTTAATTTATACAATGAAGTGCGACGTTGCCGTCTTGTGCATATGGCAAGCGTGGGAATAGTTATACCAACGTTGTAACGAGTTTATAAGTAAGAAATTATGATCTCATTATCCTTAGCTTATTCTAACTATAACTATTTCTAGTATAAGGTTGGAATAAGTAAGTTTTTATTTGTACCACTGGCAGTATTAAAGTATGAATACCCTAGAAGTGCAAATGAGACTTCGTAGAATACATCCCAGCCTCCAGAGCAACGTATATTCTTCAAATCGATTACCGATGTATGCTCAGATGAGATTTTTTTACAATCAAGCAACATTTTAACAAATAATATGACCGTATTTATACGCAAGGCAGCTTTCCAATTAGTCGACAAGGTGCAACGTGGGCACTATCCGGCTTCAGTGATGGTTTGTTGGGGTATTAGCTATGAAGGAGTGACTGAGCCATACTTGTATGAAAAAGGAGTAGTGGGAATATCCGGGTTCAGCCTCAAGGCTCAACCCGGACATATATTTTAAAAAAAAATCTCCAATATTTTCCCGCACAAGGGTGATCAAACCTAAAAATCATGACTGAACAAAACTAAAAAACTCTATTCCCACTAAACAACTAAGTGCGGAGCCGATAGCACTCACAGCCGAACTGATATCTCTAACCGTTTCAAAGTTAGCTTTCCCAAAACCCTAGCTAATTACTTATCACCTTATCAGCTCCTATTTCCTGCACGAAATTCCCAGTCATTATCTTTCTACAAGTATCGAGTTCTATAGACTGGTAACGGACATCATTATCTAGTTACG
The DNA here is from genome assembly GCF_905147105.1 of Pieris brassicae. Lineage (NCBI taxonomy): Eukaryota > Metazoa > Arthropoda > Insecta > Lepidoptera > Pieridae > Pieris > Pieris brassicae. The sequence continues at coordinate 7,961,058 of NC_059669.1, forward strand.
ATATTCAAATAGACTGCATATTTGAACAAGTATCCATACCTAACAGTAAAATGTGGATAATAAATACAAAGGGCACTCTAAAAGCCTTTGCAATCTTAATAGACAATGCATTCATTAAAATATTTTTGAAATAGATAAGAACAGAAATGTATGTAGTAGTTAAGCAATCACATGTAATTGTTAGGAAGAATAAAATATATAGGAATATGACATGGTTTTTATTTAGCTTCATTACTTTTTGAAGTATTTTATAGGACAGGTTCCTAAGAGATGTATACAGCATTCAACGGTAGTTATGTTAAAAATCCTTTCAACTTTGAAAATTTTGGTATTTGCTCATTTAGCCTATATATAGATGGTCAACAGATACCTTCAAAATCGTTACAACCATCATTTCCAAACGATGTATTTAATAGCGCATACCACACCCTGTACTCAGGCACCGGTATACATTTTCTTAACGAAGGTAATGGAATGTCGAGGGAGCAATATTGAAATGGATACTGTTTACTAACTTTTGATTTAACACCTGACTTGTCGGCTAACTCTAATGTGCATTGGAATCTTGTTCGCCATGGTAGTGTAAGAATGGAAGTAAGATTCGAGAGCGCATTGACTGAAACAATTAACTGTGTAGTTTACGCAGAGTTTTCAAATATTATAGAAATAGATAAGAACAGAAATGTATGTGTGGATTATAGTAGTTAAGCAATCACTTATGTAATTATGATATTAAGAATAATAAAATAAAACCTAAACGAATATGACATGGTCTTTATTTACCTTCATTACTTGTTTTATAAAAAGACTAATGAGTCTTCTTCTTTTGACTTCTGTTGAGATCATATTATGTGGATTTAAATGAATTCATTGGTACAAATATGAATTGATAGTTAGAAATGTAGTCAGTTAAAGAGCAAAAGCGGAGTAAACGTGTATTAAAGTATGAACACACTAGAAGTGCAAATGAGTCTTCGTAGAATACATCACAGCCTCCAGAGCCACGTATATCCTTCAAATCGATTGCCAATTTATGCTTAGGTGTCAGCACTTATCATATGCAATCTTGACCCTGATTCATAGCCGGGGTCTCATTGGGTGGCTATACATATAAGCGTCGAAAGAGTTGGTGAATATTTTGATTCATTTGGACGTAAACCTATTGAGGCGTTACGGTTCAGGATTATCTATCAGCGGTGTGTGGAGAGTACTGTTTGGTATATGTATATTACAAGTTCAGGGGGATGAGATTAGAAGACTTCCTTAGAAATTTTACGTGTGACTCAGAGAACAATGATACGGTGCTAGTAAATTTGTATAGAAATATAATGAACATATAAATAAAAAATAATACCTGGAATAAAAATGTTTTATTTTACCATGTAACCCTTACATCTAATTATATTATAGGTAGTGGTGTTAATGAAGGTTAGGTATATTTATTGTAATTTGTTTAGACCCGTACGTTAGGTTAGGTTAGATATAGTTTTATTATTTTTCTTTTAGAGCCATAGATTGGGTTAGTGAATGTAGGAAAGTAGATAACGCGATGCATTCGTACTGAGGCATTCATAAGATAATGACTGAGAATTTCGTGCAGGAAATAGGAGCTGATAAGGTGGTGATAAATAATTAGCTATTTTGGGAAAGCTAACTTTGAAACGGTTAGAATACCCACTACTAAAAGGTAACAAAACATTGACACAAGTGTATCAGTGTATCAAGATATCAAAACTGGTCGCCTTAATAATAATCTTATTATATATCGTTATCACGTAAAATTATCGTCCGTAAACCGACTTTAGACAACCAAATGTTTTAGTTAGAAAAGTAACTTCCATATAGGTAATACAAAGGACACGTTTACTCATTAAAGTATAGAAGGGGACTCACACACTTACGTTAAACCAAAAACTTAAACTTTTCTGCATGCGACAACACACGTACTGGCATGTGACACTGTAATAATCTTACTTTTGCTTCACAAACACTATTTACTATTCATACTTCACTAACAATTGACTGATCATCGGTTTACAGTTCACACTTCACGTCAATCGTGTGCTAGAGTTGCACGATAAAACGAAGCATTGGATATTTATTTGTCACCAGACAATTCAAGTTTTTATTTAGTTTGGTATTATCGTGGACGGGGGTGGATGTGTTGCAAACAATTACACCGTTCTGACAGTTCAAACTGTGTTGTGTTTCCTAGTGCATGCGGGTATTGTTGTGATTACTTTAATTGCCTTCGACATTTATCAAGTAAGTGAAAAATAATCACATCTTATTAATTAAGATAAAGTAGAAACTGGTTAGACCCAGGCTATAAATATATAGATCTGATCAATAGATCGGGATAATATATTTTCCATACGGTTTAGAATTTATAACAGTACTGGTATAATAGAATGGCTATATTTATTTTATTATCCTATTTATTCGTGCAAAAGAGTCAAGGTAGACCTTTCCTAAATCTTTCTAATCCTTTTATAATTAAATTATATTAATGGAATAAAAAAACACACACACGACGCCCTGAATTGCTATTATTGTATAATTTTATAATATTGCAAGGTGCGTGCTGCAACGCACGATGGAAAATCGTATTTTTGGGCATAATATCAAAAATTGTTTTTACTAATGTTGTTATTAACGCACTTTTTAAAGTTTATAGTTATATTAAAGTTACAGTTACAGTTTTATATAGGAACTTAAATAAAATAGTAATTTTGTATGACTTTCATTTGTAATATGATTTTTTTATTCCGCTAATTAGATATATCTATGGATGTCTGTTTCAGTTCTGTTCTCTTTAATCATTTAAAATTAATTTCTTTCAAAAATTTGTAAGGATAGTTATAATGTGTAATATATTTTTAGAAAGCCCATGGTATGCGAATATAAAATGTTTTATATATTATTATAGTCATATTTATGTAAAAAATATTATGGTAATATATAAAATAATAAGTAAGTGAGGGGAAAAATTACAGTTTTTTAACTTCGTCGATACAGTTGCCGATGTCTCCTAGTGATTTACATTTGATTGTGTGACGTAGATATTCAAGAATAACATTTATTACAATCAGCTGTGGATCAGTGCGGTTTCGGAAGTTATCGCGAATTATGATAGAAATCAGGAAACAGAAGTCTTGGAGTTCAAGTTCATAGGCGTTAATTAAAGATTTAAGTTAGCGTCTGATTGATAGTACCGGTGACCAGAGCTTGTGCTTTCCTCGCTCAACGAATAAGTATCGCAATACAGCGAGGAAATGCTGGCAGCGAACACTGCCACAGAGACCAAACTTTTAAACTTTGTTTTAATTTTCCATTTATTCATTTTTATTATTACTAAATAGGCTAAGGAAATTGTAAATATTGTATATTTCTGATTACTGAAGTTGACGAATTGTAAACTGAGTCGTCGGGTGAGAAATGTTACTCACAGTAGGAATGTCCGCGCAAGGCAACCCGTCATCGATAATTACCTACCCGCGCACGCACTCTGATCTTCACTGCTGATTCGTCGTTACGAGTAAGGGTTGTTGTTTTTCTATAAACATAAGATTTTTGTTATGACACTCATTACATTACTTACGCTTCGTTACGCAATACGCACAACGGAGAATTTATTTACTAACGTGGTATTAAAGTAATTAAATAACATTTATCTAACAAATTAAAAACTTTTAATTTCAGAACATAATTTAGAATATCAATCGTACCTATCCATCTATAAATTTAGGTTAGCATAACATTTAAGGTTTTATTAATCATTACACTACATTTTTAATTTGTACCCTTTTGGTAGCGCGAGATTTGTCTCATCCTAGTCAAATTGTCTTGGCTGCAACCCGATTTATTCTTGACTTCGAAAACCTTACAATAACGACTTTGAATCTTGCACTTTGATTATTAGAATTAAATGGTAAGGATTATCGGGGTCTAGCTCACTTCCATGTTGGGGTTGGGGACAACCTAACTTGCTCTTGCTGTTTAAAAAAGCTTAGTGTTAAATTGGGGATCACCCCCATTTAAGCCATTTGTAATTCCTGAAGCGATATATGTAAACGTTTCAGAAATAGCTTTCCCTAAACACTAGCTAATTACTTATCACCGCCTACGCCTTTCTATTCCTGCACCAAATGCTAGTGTGTACGTTGTGTACACCCCTTCCTTTTTTTCTTTTACGACAGGAAATACTTTTACATATACCCCTGCGGTATTTTACTCCAACTGGGATTACATGGGACTCAAACTTAATATTTATATGCCTACCCACTAAAACCCGACGGATGCCTTCAACTCTCCAAACGCCAATGCCACAATAAGGCCATGACTCCCGCGCACAAATGTTTAAAGTCTTAGGGCAGACGTGTGCAGAAAGCACGGCATCGCTGCCGGTCGTAGTTTCTTTTCGGGGGAGCATCTTTATCATTTTCACGCTGCCGATCCGCATTCTCTATCTGTGTCATGACGGCCTCACAAAAAGCCTTGCATTCTAGAGACCGTCATTGTCAGCTCTCACCATTCTTTGAATAATTATAAGAAGCTACAGATTGCCAACAATATCAACGAGGACCAAGCGAAAGCAGTCCCAAGCTAGATACTCCTCAACTGTGTGTCTCACCGTATTATCTATATAGTCACAATGATGACATGCAGGTGTCGCTTCTCTTCCAACGATTCGATGCAGGTAACTCCTAAAACACCCATGTTCAGAGATAACCTGAACGAGCCGATAAGAAAACGATCCCCACCGTTGGTCCACCCAGTGTTACTAAAAGGGACGATTATCAACGGTTTGTAAACCAAACCGACATTCACTTAACTCATCACTCCATTACTGCAAAATTAAGCGGTGATACTCCTCCTTCCAGACCTTGACTAACTAAGCAGGTGGGTCAAAACCACCACTCCACTCCACACGACACACGAAAAAATGTCGCCCAAAGCCAAAGCTTCCAAGTGCCAAGGCGGAGTGGCGGCTAAGACACATTCCGCATCACAGGATACTGTACGGATTAAACAACGGAAAATTGCGTACCCGGTCCACGTGTTGCGCCATGATAGCTACCTACCTCCTTCAATTAATTAGGGCTTCGCAACGTTAGGAAATGGTCGGGTATTGCAATTGCGGAAGAGTTGCTGCATCTGGCACAGAACAAAACACGCTTCTAGAGACTGACGGCCAACCTCCAGTAATGGAGAGGCACTAAAAGAAGAATGCCCTCGAAATTCTAAAGGTAACTTTACGCTGTGACCGCCTCAGTGTAGCTTTGTTGGAAAATGACAACCTATCTGCCCATATCAGACACCCATAAAGGGCCTTTGCACGTACTACTCCAACGCAAAGAAGCCTATAGCCCCAGTCTGGCCCACCGATATTCGGCATTATATGACCCAAAGCCATTACAGTTGAATCAAGCATGGGTGCCAAGGCTGCAAAATAAGCTTTGAAAGTCCAACGGGTGTCAAGAACCAACCCGTGGTATTTCAAAGTCGACTTAACTGTCATATGAATACCATCCACAATTATTTCAATGCCTCTAGATGGACCTCTTAGCAAAACATTTGACTTGAGATTTTTGTACAGCAACTCGAAGATGAAGTCGTCTCATACGAGTCACTATTTCTTCCACTCCAGGAGTAGCTTACAAACTCGCCTCCTGATAATTACATCCCTTGGCCGTCACAAGTGTATCGTCAGCAAAACATATTTAGCCTACTCCTGGCATTAGTCTAACTCGAAGGACTGGATCATATCCAATGTTCCACAAAAGGGGCCCACGAACAGACCCTGTGGTCGAACCTGATAGCATCTCCAACCTTCCCGACTTGGATAAATGATCGATCGATCAGAGAGATAAGGTCCTACTACATTACGTAAGTACACAGACACACCATGATAAAAGAGACCACCCATAATCACTCACCAGGGTATGGAACGCATTCGCAATATCTAGCGAAACTGCAAACACAAATGCCGTTCCTCAAAAGATCAGAAAGGAGATCTCGAAATGTGAAATAAACCTGTTACGGACAACGAACAATGCAATTTAGAAAGCTGGTCAACGAAGCTGGCAGCCAGATGTTGTTCTAGGAAACGGTCGTCAGGTGCGCAGGTAGTGGAAGGGTCGGCCAGTCCCTTTTACCACCGTAAAGTTTAGGCTTAGGTTTAAGTTTAAGCCGTGGCGGACGGACGTTAGTCATAAGCTTGCTTACATTGTAATTTTGTTTGACCATCACTAACGTTCGACGAATAAACGGCACAATTATAACTTCACTTCAAGTTTCATTTCGAGAGTAGCGTCAGCGAGGTACAGATAGAGCCGTCGTACGCTTATAAAACCATTATAAAGAGATTGCGCCCAAACCGTTCCATGCAATCCATCTGGACCAGGAGCGGTTTTTTGTTTTGAATTTTAAAAACACCAGCCCCTAACTCAGTCTCTGACACGTCAAGAATATCCTCTAAATGATTTAAGTCCACATTTATTAAAGAAGTAGGTACTGTTACTCACAAGGTAACAGCGATGTAACAACCATCTCAAGAAACGTTGGCTCTATTGTGGATGTAAGCGGTAGCCTCCAGGGACGGGAGTTTACTTATGACAGTATTATACGGTCTGCCCCACGGATCACGATCCAAAGAGTTCAGGAGCTCCATCCATGCCCTATCCTGTATTTTTATCTATTCCCAACCGAAGAGCCCTTTTAACTTCTACTTGATAAGAAGTATATTGCCTCTTCGTCCGTATCACGGTAACTGAGATGCCTTCTTCTAAAACGATCCTTTATTAACCTGAGATATAAATTTTATTAAATTGAGATAAAAACTTTATTAAATTGAGATATAACCGTTATCAAATTGAGATATAAACTTTATTGAATTGAGATATAAACTTTATTAAATTGAGATATCAACTTTATTAACCTGAGATATAAACTTTATTATTTTAAAATATAAAGTTTATTAAATTGTGTTATAAACTTTATTAAGTTGAGATATAAAATGTATCAACTTGAGATATAAACTTTATTAATTTGAGATATAAACTTTATCCACGTGTAACGGCGACGCGCCTTAACACACTTCGCTCGTAGTCGGGCTAGTTCGGGTGACTACCAATAAACACTTTACGAGGCGTAAAGTCAAGACTAAAAAGACTAAAGACTACTCTTTTACTGACTACATTTCCTACTATCAATCCATATTTGTATGAATATGAATTCATTTAAACCCACATAATATGGTCTCAACATACGTAATGAGTCTTTTTATAAAAAAAAGTAATGAAGGTAAATAAAAACCGTCTTATATTAGTTCTAAATATTATAATAATAACATATGTGATTGCTTAAGTACTGTAATCCACACATACATTTCAGTTCTTATCTATTTCAAAAATAATTAAAAAGTTTAATGATTAATAAGATTCTGTAGGTGATTAGTACATGTCGTAATGAAACAGTGATGTGTCCTGACAAGGACAGTTGTAAACGTTATCGTCATGAAACAATAATTTGTTCTGAAAAGAACAGTTAATTGGCGTTATCGTTAGACCACGATATCAAACTGTTCTGAGAAGAACACGTTCGTACCCTTCGACGGTTGCGCGCAGAAAAGGACAACTTTTTGCCGCGCCTGGATTTTATTGTCTACGCACCCTTCGCATCTTGGTACCACATGTTACCACTAGTGGCCAGTGTAGGATAACTTTTGTATATAAATCTACAGTTTTTAAAAATTAAACACATTCCACATTCCATCTTCACCTCTTCTCAACGAATTATTAGGAAGTTTTATTTTAACCAAATAAGGACCAATCAACATAAACCAAAACAACCTAAAATTCCAAAGGGTTCCAAATTAAAGTTCCCTTTGTATTTATTTCCCACATTTTGCTGATAAGTACACGGATACTTGTTCAAACATGCAGTAATCTCCTGGATGTGACAACACAGTTGCCACTGTAATTTCAAAGAGCAAAAATGCCTACCTAGTACTTACTTTTGCTTCACAGACACTATTAACATTTCAGTAAACAGTTCACACTTGACAATTGACTGAATATCAGTTCACGTTACACATGTTTTAGATGCCCGCGGCGCGGAACCTTCTAGTGGTACGAAAAAATTAATCATTGGCTATTTATTGGTTTCTAGAATGCTTATTTTTTTATTTAGTTCGGTATTTATCATGGTTGGGGGTGGATGTGTTGCAATTTTTTTACAAACGATTACAACGTTCTGACAGTACAAACTGTGTTGTGTTTCCCAGTGCTACAAACGGGTTTTGTTGTGATTACTTTAATTACCTTCGTTATTTATCAAGTAAGTGAAAAATAATCATATCTTACTAATTAAGATAAAGTAGAAACTGGTTAAATTAAATACCTAAAATTTTCAAGTTTTAGGGACATTTGGTATACTTATGTACAATTTATTTACTACGAGCTACTTGAAAACGCATAGGTCTATAATATATTGTTCGGGATATAATATTATCCATACGGCTTAGAATTTATAACAGTACTGCATAGAAAGGCTAGATTTATTTAATTGTCCTATTTATTCGTGCAAAACAGTAAGGACCCTTAAGACAGGAGTAAGACCCTTCCTAAACCTTTCTTATCCCTTTAAAATTAAATAATATTAATGGAATAAATATATAAGTAAATTTTCATGTTTGACATGAAAATGCCCTTGATGGAGCAGAGGGCGTCCACAGTGTGTCTCCATCGAGTTCGGAATGTTGTTATTGACGTACTTAAAAGTGGAACTTTATTAAAATGTAGTCATTTTGTATGATTTTCATTTGTAATATGTTTTTTTTTAATTCCGCTAAGTACGCGTAAGTATGTCAAAGAATGTCCGTTGCAGATCTGTTCCCTTCAATCTTTTAAAATTAATTTCTTAAATAATATATAAATATTTTTTATGATTCTATTTATATTTAAAAAAATTACCATAAGGAAGTGACAGTTTTTAAACTTGGTCGAGACTTTTGAGATTTTGTTTTGTAGAAATTATAGCATAACGTTTATTAAAATCAGCCGCGAGTATTTGGTGGTTTAGGAAGTTATCGCGAAAAGTATGATCCAAGTCAGGTAACAGAAAACCTCTATCTATTGTGGTTTCTAATTTTGAACGATTTAATTGATTAGTTTGCGGTTATTTACTGATAAGAGGGCTTTTAATCTTCATTTTGCACTCATTTCGCGGTATAATTATAATCAACAAAATGCGCACTACCCTTAATTATTAAGCTTGTTAAGTAATCTATGAAGCCAAAGCTTTAGATTAGGTTAGCATAGTATTTAAGGTTTTATTCATCATTGAAGTCTACATTTCTAATTACCTAAGCTTAATTGTCATAGTCAAAAATCATTTATTCATATACCGACACTCTTTTTAATTGCCAAGGTTTTTTTATTTGTTTTACACAACGTTTGTTAGGAGATGCAACCATTACACCATGTTCTACATGTCATCTTAAGTAATAAATAATAATTAAAAACAAAGATTTGTCTCAGATTGTCAAAGATCCTCCATCAGCATGCATGGTGAAATAGGAGCACGCACTTACATTCCCGTGGGAACAACACGCAAATACATAGTCGAAATAACTAACATCACCGCATACACGAATTCAAGCATAAACTCAACTTGTCTCGACTGCAACCCGACTTATTCTTGACTTCGAACCCCTTACAATAACGACATTGAATCTTGCACTTAGATTACTAGACTTACACTTACACTGTGTTGTGTGTCCGAGTCAATAATAAACTTGTAATAAAATATTAAAATGCTATTTAAATCAAGTATCCCTCTCCAAACATTTGTTATGTGGTACCCACTGTATTATTAATATTTCTATTGTTATTTACCTAATTACTATTTATTTACCTGATATAAGTTTAACAATTGTTTACGTAGTAATAAGTTATAATTAATTACTTAATGAAATTGTTTGTTCCCTAAATGTATCCGTACTCCTACCCAAACCTTTAATTATGAAATCTCCATCCTTTCAGAGATATACTTCTATTCCATATTCCAACTTCATCGCTAGTTTATTATAAACATAATTTTAAATAAAGTCTTTGTTAGTTTTAAAAAAAAGCAAATTTTAGTCACTGCCTCATAACACATTACATTACAGGGCTCATAGAACATTATGTATAATATTAATTTGACAACGTAATAAGATATTTTAATAATGTCATATTTTATCACTAAAAATAAGAATTGACTATAATGATTTGACTCATAATCTATGAAGAATTATTTTTAAGACAAATTTACAAGCCGTTGTATGTGGCAGAATATGCGAACTTTAGATAGCACCACCATAATATTTTTGTACCATATTCTTGCAAATAAATTATTATTAATTATTTTAAACTATTTGGTTTCAGAATATTTCGTTACTGAATTCGTATACGTCATTGGTTACCTTAAATAAATAGACTTTTAAATTACGATTTGTGGGTAGGTTTGTAATACCCCCTATATTTTAATTTCCTTGGTTGATACACTTAACCTAAGCAAGTGATTTCAGTTAAAGCGGTTTAAAGCGGATTAATACATTAGCTAAAACCCATTTATACATTTGATAACTTTCGTTCTTGAAAAATATTTATAATAATTTTGGGTGTATATTTAAAATATTTTAAAAATTATTTTCAGAAATGATGCTAATGAATGACACCAGTTCAACCGACGATATTAATTGTAAGTAATGAAAAACAGTTATTGTGTGTGTGATAATAATAATATGCTATTAAAAAAAATTTCAATAGCCTTAAACCTCGATCACCAGGTTACTGAGTGGCACCACTTAACATGGTTGGCCCAAGTCCACTCGTTAATATTTTCTTATATTTTCAACATATTTAAAAAATAAAATAAGTTCCATAAGTACAAAAATTCTTGGAATAAGTAATGTTATGTTTTTTGTTTCAGGTTCTAATACTATACAACTAATGCAGTTATTTGACCTCAGCCAACCCAAAGATATAATGACAATTATCGAAGTAGAACCAGATGATAGTGATGATACTAACACAACAATAAAAGAATCTGTTGATAAGGCTAAAACAGCCTTAAGCAAAAAAAGAAAATCAGTAAAAGAAAATAAATCTAAAACAATGAAGAAGTCCGATTTATCAATAGACAAAGGAAAAGAGTCATCACAAACATCCAACGAATTTAACATAGTAACTCATCAACACTTAAGAAGTGATAATGCAATAAACGTCCACACAATGCCATATACCCACCATTTTCCAATTTCAAATTATACCCAAAACAATTTTCCACTCAGATCCTTACTTAATAGACTTGAAGATTATAGTTCAGATCAAAGAGAGCTAGCCGCCGAGCATAATTCTCACCAATGTCAAATGCATAGCAAAAATATTAACTGGTTAGAAATAACAAACCACTCCAGAGCTACAATCCGGCCTTGGTCTTGCCAAACCCCAGTAAGATCACTTAATGTGCAAAATTCAAATCAGATCTGTTACGAAACAAATTATGGCCTGAATGTTATCATTGAGCATGTCTTTAATTTTTTAATGTACGAGTTTCAAAATAACTCGGGATTAAGTCAAAGAAAACTAAAATTGTTCCAACACTGTTATGCCTATGTGGTTTATTATTGCCTTAATCGTGATCTGAATAACGATTACAAAGTTTTTAATCACATAGTTCAAGTTGTTGATTCTATAGCGCGGAAAAGATCACAGTATATTAATGAAAAACTAACGCGCTTGTTGCTAAGTGAAATGTTCGAATGGTGTCGACACAGAAGGTCCATAGATACTAATATGGAGCGAAGTTGGCCACCTGCGTATAATGACAGTCAAATTGACACGCTGCCACCGCAGATACCGACAAGCGTGTCACAAAAGAATTCAAATAAAAGTTCACAAGTAAATAATGAAACTGCTCTTGCAGTAAATAAAGATCAAACCTGTTTATTTACGTTAGGTGAACTTGGCAAAGAAATAAGTATAAACATAGACACCTGTCTTTTACATACATTGCAATATAAACCTGAAACTACACTTGCAAAAAATGAAAATATTCAGGAGAAGGAAACGTCGAAATTAATACAGCCTCCCATAAAACCTAGTACAGGAATGACCATCCCTTTCGAGATAGTTGCAGGCCTAAATATCCCTGAGAAAAAAGATAATAAGAATGAGGTACAAAATGAGACTGAAATAGTTAGATCTTCTGTATCGAGGAACGAATTTAAAAGTCACCCAAATGTCAACAACCTGGAAGTAATACGTGTCGTAAGTTTTATTTGGTATATGTTAATAGTAATCCTGTTTATATATTATTTACACATTACAGTATAACCCGGTTGTCACCATATTGTGCTATTCTATTAACATGGTATTTATCATTAACCTGACCTCCAAATGACATAACTTCAAACAAAATTACAATGAAATTATTTAATAAGCCTCGCGAGTCGTGCAAGTTACTTGCATGCAGAAACAATCGTTCATCTATTAGTAAGCATTTACTAAAACAGCCAATAAATCTTTATAATATTATTACAGAGCCCCAGAGTTGTTGGACAAACTCCTTCAAATGAAGATGTTACACCAATGATTACGCATGTAACATCCCTAAACAGTAATGCATCATACATATCTAGAGGTTTATGTAATGTTTGTAAAAATGAAACAAACACACGTTGTACTGGATGCTACAAAGTTTACTACTGCAGCCGAGAATGTCAGGTAATCCTTAATTTTGTAAAGGATCGGTGTTAATAATATAACCGTGTTTACTACTCTCAATCATTTCAATTAACAATGTCCAGCTCTGTCTATTCCTTAAGTATCAATAAGCAAAAATATTGTAGTTAGGGCGAAAAGTAAATCGAGCACCATATTCTAATAAGTCTAGTGTAGATATGGTGTTTATGCATAAACAGTATACATAACAGTCCGATTTATATCTAGATTGAGTGTGCCAGCCACGTGCCGTCACCAGCCGCCAATAGACAATGCAGCCCTTACAGTTTACATCTATCACACTTTAACATGCTTATACTGTCATAGACATCACGCCTTACACCGCACAATGAAAATGATAGAACAACAGCATATCAATTTTTTATACTAATGATGTTTTTAACGCACTTTAAAAGTTTATTAAATAGTATAAGAGCAGAACTTTATTATAATGTAGAATTTTGCATGATTTTCATTTTGGAATATGTTATTTAAATTCCACAAGCATACTTGCTTGTAGTATATCAAAGAATGTCTATTTCTGAACTGTTCGCGTCCATCCTTTAAAATTAATTTCTTTCAAAAGTTTGAAAGAACAGTTTTAAAGTGTAATACACTTTTATAAAGCTCATGCAGATTGTAACGCAAGTATAAAATAGAATTAGGTTTTTATACTTTATGTTTTATGAAGAGAGAAAAAAAAACAGGGGAAAATAGTTTTGACTTCGTCGAGACTTTTGACAGGCTTTTCATTTGATTTTGTTTTGTAACGTAGTTATTTAAGAATAATATTTATTCAAATAATCCGGGAATACGTGCGGTTTCGCGAAAAGTATGATACAAATCAGGAAACAGAAAACCTCTATCTTTTGTGGTTTTGTCTCGTCTGCTGTTTAACTAAACCTTTACCGTTTTTAGTCGGTTTTTGGAGTGCAAGTCGGACGTCAGATTGCGAGCATCACACACACTCTCGTTTTATCACTTTGTTGATAACTAGTGCACTATAAGGATGCGCGCTTTCTCTAATGACTGAGCAGAATAACGATTTGTGTATGGCTTTTATATTATTTTATCAAATGCAACTAATCATTTGCAATCTAAAAGTAGGATCCTATTAATAAGTTAGAAACTAAAAAAAGTGCGGCGTACAAAGTACACATATCAGAAGTGAAACTTTTTTGTAAATTAATTATTACTAAGGTGAAAGCCCCAATTGATGATCATGTGCCAGTATATGATCACTCCATGTATTTGCGTATTTAAATTTACACTATATACGTGCTAATGATAATATAAATATATAAAAAATCTGCGTTTACTGCACCAGACGTTATGCGACAGAATTGCCATCTAAAGTTCTAATATGTAACTACTAAAGGAATACCTCAACCAATAGCGTGTATTTTTTCTCGGTCTCCCTTACTCTCTCTCGATCTTTCTCACTTGTTTACTCCCTACTATCGCTCCATGACTATTTGCTTCATGCTACGTTCGCCCTTTCTCAATCTCCCTTTTCATTGACAAATTGCAAGACATTATAATATTGATAAACACAATACTTAATGATTAGAATAACTGTGTAACTTAGCTAACACTGTCATTCTAATCACTTCCATCTTGAAATGTGTAGCGAGCAACTAAATAAACCGAGAATCTGGAGCTGGTTTAAAATAAGGAACACGGGACGTGTCTGTGAGCGCCTGGGCCACCTCGTGGCAATAGACATTCCGGTATACAACGATGTTATTCTTTTTTCGTTTTTTCTGGCACACTCAATATCTATATTATATTTCAAATCAACATTCGTACAAAATAATATTAATATTGTCAATAAATATTTAATACTTACTGTTTATTTTTACAGCTATCGGAATGGTACGTTCATATTACATTATGTAAGGGCACTTATTGAAAGAAAATAAATTGACCAACATCTATCTGGCGATTGTCAAGATTATAGTCAGGATTATAAAGATTTTATTAGCACGCTACTGGAACTTCTACCTATATTCCAACATGTTGCTCAAGGCAGTATCTACACTCACGCACTTCGTAGAAAAATGGTGTCACAGATCTTGAATATAGATTTAAATTTAATATGCGTTTTGAATATTATGTTTTTATATGATTTTCGACGTTATACTTTCCCTGTAATAAATATTGATTTGCATTGAAAAATAACTTTCGATTAGTTGCTGCAATTTTTAATAGGTATTATAACTATACCAATTATATAAATCGTAGTTATATAGTACATTAAAGCTACCTATTTTATCTCATGTTCTACAGATTTGTTATACAAATACAAACAGAAAGCGATAAATTTCACTGCCCCTATTAAACAGGCAATTTTTATCATCGTGGTATAACATTATAACGCTAAGGGGCAATAAATTTTGCACTCTCTGTATTGTACGTGAATTTAAATAAAAGACAATTGTTAATTAATGAATAAACTAGTTGTACTGAAATGCATATTATTATAATTACCATTACCATTATAACCTTCCATTCAATTAGTTCTAAAACAGTTTAAGAATAATGAGAGCTAAGTTTTCTGCAGATGGAATCGACCAAGTGCAACCCCATGCAGTAACTAAGGGGAACATTGCAGTCGCGCGTCATGTTGCATGTTTAGTGTCTATTTCTGCTAATAAATAATATAACAAATCTAAAAACAAAAACATTCCTGTAAAAATATGACTGGACATCTCGATACTTGCCTCTCTATGTTATGGTGGCATTCCACATGGCTATTTATTATATGCCTATATGCATATAGGAAATGCTCCTGCCAAATCTAAAAAATAAAAGATCAATTCTTATAGAGCTACATAAAAAAGGAGTGTAAGACAAGATATTTACATAAATTTACTTTCATATTGTCTACATTTTTATATCATCACTTAAGATAAAAGCTGCTAAAAGTTTATATACATGTGGGTCTAATGTTGCAAGTAAACAGGATATGGATGAAGGGAAAGGAATTTGAAGGGAAATGAGACCTTCGAGAAGAGCCGACCGGTCGCGTCGAGAACAAACAAACATGATGTGGTTCAAATCAGCTTCTTCATATCCGCATTCGCACGTAGGGCTGTCTATAATATTAAGCTTAGCAAGATGAGCTGGGGTGCAGACGTGTCCCAGTCGCATACGAGACAATATTTTTGTAACTCTTTTGCCAAATCTCAGACTCCAAAACCAGGGCTTAATGGGTATAGAAGGTTGAATAGTACGATAATGGCGACCTTTTAGACTATCTTGGGCCCAGGATTCAGTCCACGAATTCCTGAGATAAATCCCGGAAAGAGCCATCAAGTCATGCGCATAATTTCAAAAAATATCCACATCTCCACTCTCCACCGCTATCCATCCTATACGATCGGCTTTCTCATTTCCAGATATTCCACTGTGACCAGGAACCCATGCAAACGATACCGAATAGTTTTCTTTTAAACATTTCAATAGCAGGTTTCTAATTTTAGAAATAACAGGGAATTGATAATGTGAGCCAAACGGGAACGGCTAGGGCATTTAAAGAACTCAGTGAGTCTGTAAAAATTACAGTTTTTTGAAGTTTTAGTAGAAGGATGTATTCTATGGCCTTAACTAGGCCTATACATTCGCCAGTGAGCACGGAGGTTTCAGGAGGGAGTTTAGTTCTTTGAACAATATTGTAATTAAAGTGCACTACACCAACCTACACATCCTTCTTTGGAACGCTTAGATGCATCTGTAAATATTCGATGCCATCGTGGCCACTTGGTGTCAACAATATAGTTAAATGTTAACTTTTGGTTTTGCTCTATTTTCACAAGACCCGTGCTAGTATGTATATCAGGAGAGATTACAAGGGCATCGTAACTATATTTGAACAACGGATTAGAAGTTGCTTGGTGAGTAGGAGCCTCAAGAGAAGTAAATCTTCTGTAACTTTCAACCAAACACGGTGGGCGTTTTTTTTTCCAATAACTAAAAGTGGGGATTATAGATGTTAGGCAAGTCAGTTTAGGTGTTAGAATATGGTTACTGAATTGGACACAACGAAATAGGAATTTATCAGACAGGAATTGCCGTCGTAAGTTTAATGAAGGCTCTACACATTCGGCTCTCATACAGGTGATTGGGCTTGACTTCATAGCTCCTAGGACTATTCTCATTGCTTTTGCCTGAATCCTATCTAATTTTTAAAAGCAGAAGCATTGCCTGGTTCCAACAGGAAAGTACCGTAATCCATTACACTTCTGATTATGGCGTTGTAAATCAGTTTTAAAGAGTGTGAATGCGCTCCCCACCAGATGCCCGATAAGCATCTAAGAATATTCAAATTACGGTCACATCTCTCAGATACATATTCACAGTGGGATACACCGGTAAGCTTGGAATCTAGAACTACTCCCAAGAATTTGACGTCATTAGTCGAGGGAATCAAAACGTTATTGAAATTTACCTGGACCGGGGGAGGCCTACGCATTCTGGAAAACAACACAACCTTACTCTTCGATACAGATAAGTCTAAAATATTCGAATTTAACCATAATTTTAAAAATGAGAGGGAAGATGTTAGAGCTTGGCAATTTTTTTCAATCGATTTGCCCGATTTGTATATAAGGAGATCGTCTGCATATTGTAGTACGTTAGCTGATTCCTGCAGTGATGATTCTAAATCGTACGTATAGATGTTATAAAGCAAAGGACTGAGTACAGAACCCTGTGGTAATCCTTTCCATACAGTCCGAGATAGTTTGACATCTTCAATAAATAAATTAATGTATCTTTCACTGAGCATATTGATAATAAAGTTTGATAGAATCGGCGGCACATTTAAGCAAAGCATTTTTTCCCTAAGAACCGATATAAGAACATTGTCATAAGCTGAGCTTATGTCTAAGAAAGTAGCTATTACTGACTCGTTCTTTGAAAAAGCTAATCTTATGTCCGTAGTGAATATTGCTAAGCTATCCATTGTACTTCTACCTTTCCTAAAACCGAATTGGGACGTTGCTAATAGATTTTTACTCTCTAAAAACCATTCCAAACGGAATTTTACTAGGTGTTCTGCAGTTTTCATTAAAACAGAAGAAAGGATAATAGGTCTGTAAGAAGAAGGATCATCGGCTGGTTTATTCTCTTTTAAAATAGGGATAATAGATTGAGTGATCCAAGACTTGGGAAAGCACCCAGAATCCATAATAGAATTTATAATATTTAAGTACAGCATCAGCACACGATCCGAAAGGTTTTTCAAAAAAGAATATGGAATCCCATCTTCTCCTGGAGTAGAATCTTTTACGTTATTAAGTACACCTTTAAGTTCGGTCAAAGAAAAAGGAGCGTTTGTTACGTAGCCCTATATAATGGAATCTGCATTTCGCAATATATCAAGAATAACACGTCCCTAATGTTACATGGTGTCAGCGGAATTCCTATGTCGCAACTTACACGAGTTACACGAGCCTCACGTTGCATAGTGTCAGCATTTGGTGCCTCTTCGAGCCTTTTTATTTCCATATTTTATGCGCATTCAATTTCCTCACTTCGGGTTGTTTAGCCGTATTTTAATTATAGTTTAAATTGTAATTTTATTTTTAAATTAAATTAGTTTAAAACATTTGGTTTTTTTTTAAACCTTCGGCTGTGGCCTTCGTAATTGGCGCAGTCGGTAGGATACGTTCGTAGAGTCAGTGAATCGATCATAGACCGGGCAAATCCAGAAACCTACAAGAGCCTGCAGCCAGAGGGAAATCAAGACATAGATTTATCAAAGAGACCAGATGTGGTGAGTACCTAGTTTTTATCTAGACTTGCCAAATTATCCTGTATTTTTTTTTATAATCCCACGGAACCCTAGGTTAGGTATTATACGTAGGAATTTAGGTTTTGATTTAGGTAGAGATTTAACAGGAAATATATCGGAGCTTCTAGTTGACAACATATTTAAAGCCTTACGTTTAGTTCCCCAGTTTGATGGTAACCCGAATGTCCTCACTAGGTTCATTAATTTATGTGATCAATTGGTGGCAAAATTTATAACAGCGGAACCGGGTTATGAATTAAGTAATCTATCACTTATTAATGGCATTCTCAATAAGGTTACTGGGCCCGCCGCGCGGACTCTAAGCTCTAATGGTATTTCTGAGAATTGGATCAGTATACGTAGTTCTTTAATAAATAATTTTGCAGACCACCGTAATGAGACCTCTCTCTATTATGATTTATCTCTCATAAGTCAAGATTCAGGGACACCTCAAGAGTTTTATGAGCGTTGCCAAAATCTTTTTAGTATAATTATGACGTATGTTGATTTGCACGATTCGGTACAGAGTACAGTCGAGGCCAAAAGAGCGCTATATAAAAAGTTAACTTTACAAGCATACTTGCGTGGCCTTCGTGATCCACTTGGGTCTCGAATTCGTTGTATGCGACCCGAATCAATAGAACAAGCCCTTGAATTTGAACATGAGGAACAAAATACTTTATACATTCAGCAGCGTAATCAAAGCTGTCCCGATAGAAAATTATATAATAACAGTAGTAATCAACCTAATATGACCAATGCTCAACGTAATTTTAATTTTATACCTAATTTTAATCCAGGCCCCTCTAGATTTTTAAATCCGCTACCTAATAGGCCTATGCCCATGCCTATGGCTGTTTGGAAGTCTCAATTGCCTTTAAATCGTGGTCCTTCTAGAACACAACAGATGTTTGGTGCTCCTCCACCAAATTACCGTCCACAAAGTAATGTATTTAGAGTGCCTCAACAGAAACCGGTTAATAATGGTCCTCAACCGATGAGTGGCGTTAGTCACTATGTCAGTAAGACCTCTCCACCTAAACCCGTCTTTAGAGGGCATGATTGGTCAAGACATGGGAACCCACCACCTTCAAACTATTTCACATTTAAGGATGTAAATTTTAATGAGGTCCAAGACCAGTATGACTATTATTCCTGTAACGACTATTACTATGACCCATATTACCAGGAACATTACTATTCTGAGCCAGTTTATGACATGACAGAGTATCAAGACGTTAACGAATACTCACCTCCTAGTGTTGAAGAGACACAAGAGAGTTCAACTTCAAATCAGGATTTTCAGACAACTCACAAATCAGACAAGCAAAAATAGAAATAAATTTACAAACACAAAGACAACTTCCGTACATACAGATTACAAATCCACCATTAAAATTATTGGTTGATACAGGGGCGAATCAATCATTCATAAGCCCCGAGGCAGTAGAAAAATTATATCCCAATACACAGTGTAATTACGACCCTTTTGAGGTTACTAATATTCATGCGACCACTCGAAATAATTATTCCATAACTATACCATGTTTTCGCGAATTTGGTGAAGATTGTGATATAACCTTGTTCATATATAAATTTCACAATTATTTCGATGGCTTAATTGGACTAGATTTGCTGGAAAAATTGGAATCTAGTATTGATTTAAAAAATAAAGTCCTAGTTACACGGAGCTCTACCAACCCACTGCGAATGTATGATTCACGGAACTGTAATCTTTATGAGGAAATAATACCGGCCAATACATCTAAAATAATTCGAGTTCCAATTAACTTTCATGACGGTGACGCATTTGTGACTGAACAGACAATATCTAATTGCACTATTCATGACTGGCTTACTAATGTACAGAACAACCGAGGTTTTATTGAAGTTACCAACCCGACTAAACATGATGTAGTATTTTCGATGGACCGACCAGTTAGTGCGGAATTATTTAATACGCGTACTCAACAACATACCGATCGCACATCCGAAGTACTTTCGCGATTACGTACGGACCATCTGAATCCTGAAGAACGAGCCAACCTAGAGTCGCTTTGTTCTCGTTACGCTGACGTGTTCTATCTTGATGGCGAGCCATTAACTTTCACCAATAAGATAAAACATAGTATTCGTACTTCAGATGAATTACCTGTTTATACCAAAAGCTACAGATACCCCTTCGTTCACAGACAGGAAGTTCAAGATCAAATCTCGAAAATGCTCGATCAGGGAATTATCCGTCCTTCTCAGTCAGCATGGAGTTCTCCCATATGGGTTGTCCCCAAGAAGGCTGATACTTCTGGCAAAGTCAAGTGGCGAATTGTCATCGATTTTAGGAAAGTTAATGAAAAGACTATTGATGATAAATATCCTATTCCTAATATAAATGATGTATTAGACAAGATGTAAAGTAAAGATGGTATTAAGCCAAACTCTGATAAGATAAAAGCTATTCAAAAATTTCCTTTGCCTAAAACCGCCACTGAAATAAAACGTTTCCTTGGTTTAGTAGGTTATTATCGAAAATTTATTCCTGATTTTGCTCGTATAACGAAACCAATGACGCAGTGTTTGAAAAAAGGTTCTAAAATAACTTTTAATGATTCTAATAATGTTAATTGCTTTGAGAAATGTAAATTATTATTAATTAATGATCCTATCTTGCAGTATCCTGATTTTAATAAAGATTTTGTTCCTACAACCGATGCATCTAATTTTGCTATTGGCGCCGTACTTTCTCAAGGAACTATAGGTAGTGATAAACTATAGCATATGCATCAAGAACACTTAATACGAGTGAAATTAATTATAGTACTATTGAAAAGGAAGTTTTAGCTATAGTGTGGGCGACTAAATATTTTAGACCATATCTATTCGGTAGAAAATTTAAGATTGTAACAGATCATAGGCCACTTCAGTGGGTAATGAATCTTAAAGAACCAGATTCTAGATTAACGCGTTGGAGGTTAAAACTAAGCGAATATAACTTTACCACCGAATATAAGCAAGGAAAAATGAATACCAATGCCGATGCTTTATCTCGCGTCGAAATCAATAATGAGGACGTGAGTTCCATCGCTGTAAATATATCTGAAAAACCTCTATCTCAGTCTGGTTCTGCCACTGAAACAATTCATACCAGTGATGAGAACCCGATCTTAGAAGTACCTATATCTGACGACCCACTTAATAGATTTAGTCGACACATTTGTTTCGTTTTAGTAGGTGACATAAAAAAACGACCGACAGTGACAAAACCTTTCGAAACTCATACCAGAACGACTGTACAACTCTCTGAATCTAACTTGACAAATGACGTTATTAACGCAATTAAAGAATATGTTAACTCCAAGGTTAAAACCGGAATTATCATTCATCCCCCTCTCGCCATGTATAAGATTATCCCGATTATACAAGACAATTTTAAAAGTTCAACTATGAATCTTGTTTTAACAAAGACTGAATTATAAAACGTTAAAGAGAAGAGAAGAGACCTACGACAGCAGGAAATTATAAAAAAATATCACGAGGGTAAAACAAACCACCGCGGTATCACTGAGTGTTATCTCTCTTTATCCTCAAGATACTACTGGCCTAAAATGAAAGAAAGCATCGCGAAATATATAAGTGAATGCAGTGTTTGCGGCCAGGCTAAATATGACCGAAATCCGATTAAACAGATTTTCAATTGTACCCCCACCTTCAAAGCCTTTCCAAATAGTTCATCTTGATCTTTTTACAGCACAAAACGAAAAATACCTTACAATAGTAGATGCCTTTTCCAAGTATTTGCAAGCATATCACCTGAGAGATAGTACTGCTTTGAGTGTCGTTCAAGCTTTACTTGTATTCTATACTCATCATGGCGTCCCTTTAACTATTGTCACCGATGGAGGTCCCGAATTTACAAATCAAATCTTCTCAGAATTTTCTCGATTTCACAAAATACAACATCACAAAATATTAGCTCATTCTCCAAAAGATAATGGTATTGTAGAGAGATTTCATTCCACTATCCTCGAGCATCTTAGAATACTAAAGCTCGAGAAGCGAAATGAACCAGCAATTAATCTAATGCCCTATGCAATTTTAGCTTATAATAGCTCGATTCATAGTTTTACTAAATGTAGACCTTTGGACTTGATAACTGGACATTTTGACCCACGTGACCCAATAGATATCGACCTATCAGAGCACTTACTCCAACAATATTCACAAGACCACAAGAAACGTATGAACCAAGTATATGACTTAATAAATGAGTCTTCGTTACATGAACGAACCCAATTGACTGAAAATAGGAATAAAGACCGTGAGCCTGAAAAAGAATATTGTGCTGACGAGCAAGTGTTTATTCGTAATCCTTTAGCATCCCGACAAAAATTAGCTCCTCGTTTTACCCAGGACACTGTTCTTGCTGACCTTCCTATCCATATTTATACAAAGAAAAAACGAAATCCTATTGCAAAGTCACGCCTTAAGCGAAGACCTAAAGATCCCACCTTGTTACAGGATTCCAATTTTGTTGACCATCCTTCTACATAAGACTCAAGGACAAGATGTGACAATTGAATCTTTGGACAATGGACCCGGACTACTACCATTCAAACTAGGACCCGCTAAGATTATTTTTCACTATCATTCTTTTTTGAATTACATAAATCTAGATAATTTACAATCCCAGATAGAATTAGTTGAAGTTCAAATTGGCAATTTGAGTACTCAGTTAAATAATAAGACATTATCTATGTTTAATCCTCATGTAGAACATTTGAATGGTAAACTTATGAAAATATATGACCAGCTTCGTACTTTTCAATTTCATCGCAGTAAAAGAGGACTGATTAACGGCCTTGGATCTGTAATTAAGGCCATATCCGGTAATTTAGACTATACTGATGCAATTAAATATGAAAATGCTATTAATTTGCTACAAAAAAACGATGCAACATTAGAGTCTGAAATGAATACCCGAATAAGTTTAAATAAAGAGTGTATTACGCAAA
This sequence comes from Pieris brassicae, assembly GCF_905147105.1. NCBI lineage: Eukaryota > Metazoa > Arthropoda > Insecta > Lepidoptera > Pieridae > Pieris > Pieris brassicae. Next base: position 7,984,634 of record NC_059669.1, read on the forward strand.
GTTCCAGAGTTATAGAAGACATTATATTGAATCAAGAATCAATTGATAAATATGTAAAATTAATTTTAGATAAAAATAATCAGTTAGAAGCTGATTTAATTGAGTATGCTCATCTAGCTCAGCGTCTCTTTATTCTATCGGATAATATAGAAGATTTATCCGAGGAATTATTTAATTTAGGAAATACATTATCATTTATACGTGCATCGAGCACTCCTTATTCGTTAATCGATTTAGAAGAGGTTAAGCATATATTAGATAAGTTAAGGGTTTTATATCCAAAAGATGAAATCCTTGATATAGATTTTAGGATTTTTTATGAAATAATTAAGTTAGGATATTTTTATTTAGACAGGCAAATAGTAATAGTAATAAAAGTCCCAATTATCGTGTCCTATACCTATGACCTTTATAAATTAGCCGTTGTCCCGAATAAGAACCATAAAGTCCTTATTCCCACCTCTCCATATTTGGCAATTTCTGGAAAAGACTCTAGGTATATAGAGACAGAATGTCCGAAGTTAAATTCATGGTTTCTCTGCAACTCAAAACCAGATTATAAGAAGGATAAATTCGATTGTATCCAGCAGCTGATCACCCAACAGGAGCTCAATAATTCCTGTCCCTTAACTTCAGTCGTCTTACAAAATGAAGCATTAGAACAACTTGATGATAAGCATTATACAATGAGCTTTCCAACTCTAACGAAAGTTAAATTATTCTGTGGACAAGAACAATATAGGACACTACAAGGCAGCTATGTAGCAGTCATTCCACTTAACTGTTACCTTAAGGCACCAGGATTTACCATTACTAATATGAATAATCGTATAAAAGGTCACATTGTCAAGATATTGGAAATACCGCAATATATTGAATCCAAGAATATTGAACAGCCAACATTAAACCTGGCCTCTACAGACCTCAACAGTTTTCATACTCTTAACACGAAGATGTCTATGCAGCCTCCAGTACATCTAAATCAAGACAAGGATATAAGTCTATATCATACTACTATACCTCTATATGTAGCATTGATAGTATTGATTATTTTAATTGGCATCGTGACGTAATTAAACCTGAAACAAAAGGACATCCTGAAAAAGAACAAGTTCCTGAAAACCCCAGTCAAGTGAAAGTGAATCCCAGACATATTTCATCAGCAACTCTCTCACACAAAGTTCTCGAATAGTTGCTGATTTTAGGAGGGAGGTGTTACGTAGCCCTATATAATGGAATCTGCATTTCGCAATATATCAAGAATAACACGTCCCTAATGTTACATGGTGTCAGCGGAATTCCTATGTCGCAACTTACACGAGTTACACGAGCCTCACGTTGCATAGTGTCAGCATTTGGTGCCTCTTCGAGCCTTTTTATTTCCATATTTTATGCGCATTCAATTTCCTCACTTCGGGTTGTTTAGCCGTATTTTAATTATAGTTTAAATTGTAATTTTATTTTTAAATTAAATTAGTTTAAAACATTTGGATTTTTTTGAATCCTTCGGCTGTGGCCTTCGTAATTCGTTTATTCCAGTTAGGTCATCAGAAATATAAGCAGGAATAGATAATGGAGGAAATCCCTTTTCCGGTACAGAAGGGGGAGCAAGATGATCCATGAACCGATCAGCTAGGGTTAGCGGTAATTTAGAAGAGGGAGAATTATTGTAGACAGATCTAAATTTACGAATATTACGCCAGACCTCTGATGGGCTGACGTCTGGTCTAATGGAGGCACAAAATGATTGCCAACCATCGTATTTCTTTTTCTTAAACATTTTTTTAGCACTACGAGCAGATTCTAAATATAACTCGAAATTTTCTTCTGACATGTCCTCACAGTAATTTTTTTCAGCCTGTTTTCTTGATTTTATTGCAGCTGTACATTCATGATCCCACCAGGGAGGCAAAGGAATTTGCGATTGGAACTTAGTTTTGGTGCAAAAAGATTCATCTGCAGTTTCAATCAAAACCTGAGAAAGAATTTCGGCGGAGATCTGGCTACCTTCTTCGGAATAAGTAGTAGTTTTCTGCTCTACTCTTTGGTTGAATAATTCCCAATCAGCGTTATTTAATCTGTATTTGAAACGAGGAGAACGAGTGGTTTTGATAGGTTTTTGTGAAGGTAAAGTAATTACAAGTGGAAAGTGGTCACTACCATACGAAGATGTAAGAGGGTGCCAGTCCAAAGTTGAAGCTAAATCAGGCGAACATAAAGAAAGATCAGGCGCACTTGCACCTTCACTTGGTCCAGTAACACGAGTTGGCAGCCCAGTGTTTAAAATGCAGATACAATGAGAATCTATAATATCTAATAATTGATCTCCATAATAGTTGGAAGAAGTGCTTCCCCAGGATTGATGTTGGCAATTAAAATCACCTAGGACTAAGAATGGTTTTGGAAGGATGGGGAACAGTTGATTGAGATAAGAAAAAATATTTACATTGGGACGAGAAAAATAAATAGACACTATACAAATTTTATTTACAATAGCAGCAATGACTGACAAGTCATCACCGAATGAGGGGAGTGGAAATAAGCTATAAGGGAGATTATTTTTGATGACTAAGGCAACACCGCCATAGCCGTCAGGTCTATCCTGTCGGAGAATAACATAGCCTGGAATCCGAAATTTCAGTTCCGGGCGAAGCCATGTTTCAGACAGAGTTGAGACAAATGGTTCAAATTTATTATGCAAATGGATTAAATCATTTTTATTGCAGATGGCGCTTCTGCAATTCCACTGGATTATTTGTTCGCGTTCGTGACGCATAAGAGGATTTTAATTGAGCTAAGGAAGCAATAGTTGGGCGGCGTTGTTCGGTTACATTGTTGTCAGAGTTAGAAATGGTTTTTATTTCAGTCAAAAGTTGGATTACATCAGAGATTGAGAACATAGTTTCATTATTGTTAACGTTACTGTTTATTAAAGCGACCCCGTTAGAAGAAGCTGGAGCATCGTAGTCCTTTATCAAAAGCATGAGCGTTCTTAATTTCAGTATATATTGAGGGAATTTCAATTTCCGGTATTTGGCACGAACAATCGGAGTCATTTTGTTTGTTCCGACGCTTCGGATCGAATCTTCGTTTCCTTTTGTTGCAGTGTTTGCAAATTTTTCCTAGACGAATTTTTCCTTTTTCGGTCACTCCGTTGATCCACATCTGTATCTACACTGGACTCGTCCAGTTTAGAAAATATATTATTAACTATAATATTACACGCTACCTCGGAGGGCGAGCCCCCGATATCCGGGGGCTCGTCCATTTTTTCGCCTGACTCCATGCCTTGAGGAAAAAGTATAAAAACTTACCAGATACTGTAGAATATATACACAAATTAATAAACAAAACAATTAAATTAAACTAATACATACATAAATATATAAAACTGATCTTTTATACAAGTTAAATTAAATTTAAAAATTTCACTAGAAAAAAACACTCCCGCCACGACCAACGTTTCCCGCGCTTTTTTCGTAGCACTTATTTGTTATTGGCCATATTTGTCAATTTTAATGTCCACGTGTGACAATAATTGTTAGCCAATTATACCAAATACACAAATTCAAAATGAAATGTATGTACATAATGGGTGAATGTGACACCTAATTTTCAAATTCGGATGCTGTTTGCTTTTAAACCTCTATGCTTATTCTTATTTACGGGACTAAACCACTGAATATTTTTTTGGGCCCTTCACCTCACTATAAACATCGGTAGTTGGCAGCGCTGTACATAATCTGTGACATCGGAATTGTTTAAAGAATACCAGAGACTGCCCTACATTCGAATACCAAAGAAAATTAGTATACTCTTTCATCTTTGGAATACATATAAAATACAATAATAACAAATTAGAATATAAAAAAAAACTACTGATTATTTTCAATTAGTATACGTTTAGTTAAAGATTGCGATTCGCATTACTCCTATAAAATGCATTAAAATTTAAACAGGAGAGTAAGTGAAGATAATATGTAACGTCAAAAATGTTTTTACTTGCGATTTATTCAAGTTATCATTGTGCGAACAAAACTAGATTTCCGCGAGTAAAAATGTTTTATGCTGCTATATTACGCTTCATTCGGAGGCCCTTGGTGCTTGGAATCATATTTGCTTCATCATTAACTTACTGTATTGTAAGTTTTCTCAAAGAGGTTAGTTAAATTATGATTTTTATAAAAAAAAATTCTTTCCTCCCATTTTATAGTATAAGTTAATCATATAATTTATTCTATTTTTATTGAAGTTATGTTGTAAACAAGAATTTTGTGTTTTCTTTTTCCAAAATATTTAAGAAATGTAATGTAAACTATGCTTTCAGGGTAACAACAAAAATATGATATATCAAGATGTCTCAGTTCAACATAAGCCATTTGTTTGGCGTACTCTACAAGAGCATAATGAAACATCTGATCTGGAATGCAGAAATTCTGTCCAAGGCAGAGCATTAATTGTTGATGATAGAGGTATTTAATACTTTCCTGGGCCCTACTATATATAACAGCTAATATAAATAACAAACATTAAGGTAAACTGAGCCTAAAGCTGCTGCAAAAAATTGATATTTTAATTTAAAATAGTGGAATGGAAGTTTCTAGAGTAGTCTTTTTTATAATAAAATGTAATAGGTGTCTTATTGTTCACATTTTGTAACTTAATCGTGAAATAAAATATACTTATAAATCTAGATAATAAAAAAAATTAAGATTTTTCTATTTATGGGTTCACATTAGAAATATCTTACATTGTTTGGCATGAGAGTTATTCAGAAAAAGTCTGTTACATAAATTTTGCCAACGAATGCTTAATAGCAACTACTTACCTACAAATTCTGTTAGTGGGTCTTCAATAAAATGATATTGTTACAGGATATGTTTGCCGACGAAATTATATAGGACAAAATGGTTGCTGTATGATTGACACAGATGAAACTACACGATATAGTTGTCAATCTTGTAACGAGGATCACTGTTGTATCATTTATGAATACTGTGTTGCATGTTGTCTTGATCCTAAAAAGGTAATAAAAATATCATCCTTATATCCCCTCACATGATTATTATATAGACTAATTAATAATTTAATTTGAAAAACTATTTATTTTAATGAACTAAAACTTATTATGCTATAAATAGAGAGTATTTACTATTTCATTAAAAATACTGTAAACAGTTTGAAACATTAATAACTCAATATAGTATTCATAATAGTATTTCAAGCAAGGTATGCATAACACTTTTAGGTTTGATATAGTTTGATCATACATAAATATATTTAATAGACAAAACAGGTCTTATACCAGGGGGAAATTTGTAAGATGTAATTAAATTTGGTTTCAGCGTAACATGCTTCAAGTTGTGTTATCTAAATTAACTGCAGAGGAGCATGTTTTGGTGCATTCCCTTGCTGACGACTATGAGCTGTGTCTTACAAAATGTAGGACAAGCTCCCATAGTGTATTGCACGAGAATTCATATAAAAACCCAGGTCACAAGCACTGCTTTGGAGATAATCAAATGGTCCCAAAAGATTCCTAGCAGAGATATTATTAGAGAAAACAATGGACTCAAGAATAGCATCTATTAATTATGAAGTGTCAGTAATGTTAATTAAATGTTGTTAATAAGTGTATTTGGGACCATAGAGTAACTGGTAACTTATTAGAACTTTAAATTGAACTCTATAAACATGTCTGTGCTTTATTTTATAATGTGCACTAGCAAATGAAAAAGAACAAAGCATAAAATAAATGTGATATAAAATATGTAGTATGGTGTTAGAAGAGATGTATGATAAACAATTGAAGATGTTAGGTGAGTGACTTATTAATATTTAAAATGGCCTTATTAATATTTAATATTTAAAATTTATTTGATATATAACATATGTATTAAAAATTAAGTTTAATACATATGTTATATATCAAATATAACATATGTATTAAACTTATAAAAAATACATATTTTTATGTAATTAAAAATAACCAATTAATATTATAATTATACAGGTTACGTTTCTTAAGGTCTATGGGCTAGTAATGTTGAAATTTTTCATATGTTATTTTCTTAGTTACCTTATACTGTAAACTTGATGTTGAAAAGTTTGCTGATTTGCTCTTTCTGTCAAATTGTGATGTCAATAAAAATATTAATATACACATTACATAATATATAATATATACAGTCGTGGTCAACTAATTAGGGACATGCAAGATAGTGAAGAACAATAACTGGTTATGTACATACAAATATAAAACCCTATTGATTTCTCAGTAACTATTATTTGCATAATTTGGTCTGATTAATATGCTTTAAATGGCTGTAAATAAAAGAACAAATAAATAGAAAAAAGTATTTAATATCAAAGGTTGAATATGTATTCAATTTTAAGGTATACTTCTGTAGCTGGACATTTAATTAAGGACAGTAAACTATAATGAAAAATAGAGTTAAACAAAACTAATAATCTGCAGTATTATAATATCTTTAACAGCTCCATTTTATTACGTGTAAAATCAGTACCCAGTAGCAAAACCTTTGTTAGTAATTACCGCTTGACACCGATGTGGCATAGACATTATCAGTTTCTGGCATGTTTCGACAGGAATGTTTGCCCATGCCTCACAAAAAGCTTCATTAAGTTCATCTAAAGTTGTGGTACGATAAGTGGCTACTTTTTTTTGATTTCGTGCCAAAGGTGCTCGATTGGGTTAAGGTCCGGGCTATTTGCTGGCCAATCTAGCACCGATACTGACTGACTGGTAAGAAACGACTTGACTGAACGGACGGTATGTTTTGGGTCTTTATCATGCTGAAACGTCCATATAATAGGGAGATGCTCCTCAGCATAGGGAAGCATCGTAGGATAGCATCTAAGTTACCCTGAACTTTCCTCACAGGTCCCACTCCACGTCCAGAAAATGAACCCCACATTTTAATGTTTCCACCGCCATGTTTCACGTACTTTTTTGTGAATCTTGGATTCATTTCCGCTTTTACTGGACGCCGTACGTATTGCCTTCCATCTGAAGAAATCAAATTAACCTTGGTCTCGTCAGAGAATAATACATGTTGCCATTGGGCGTAGGTCCAATGTCCATATTTACGTGCAAACGCCAAACGAGCTTTTCTATGTTCTTTCTTAAACAACGGTACTTTGCGAGCCACTCTTCCGAACAACCCTGCTTCTACCAGACGTCGTCGAACGGAGACACCAGCTCTTTCGTCTGTCCCAAACACTTCGTGTTTAATTAAAATAGAGCCTAGAAACGGATCTTTCTTAGCTAACCTGGTTATCATTCTATCTTCTTGCGGAGTTGTTTTTCTCGATCTTTTTGTTCTGGGCACATTTAAATCTGTGTTATTGCGTCTGACATGTTGCACTGCATTGTATACCATAGTTTTTGAACACATTAAATATTCTGCTGTCCTTCGGTATGGCCAACCATGCTCGAAAACATTCTTCATGATAATTTTTCGTAGTGTTGGATCGCAACTTTTATTTTTACCCATTTTTCTTAAAAATATTTTTCAAAACTTAAAATAAATATCGGGATTGCCGCCAAAACTACCACGAAACAATAAGAGAAGAAGTAAAAAAGTATTGAGATTCAAATTTTGAAAACAGAACGCAATATCTCAGTGTCCCTAATGAAATGGCCAGCCAGCATTATTTGAACAAATAGCACTACGATAATCTATCAGCTATACTGTAAAGAGGTTTAATATTTAAGAAGTTGTTATTGTTTGTATAATCGGGCACATAAATGACTAATTATACTTACATGTAAGAGATATGGAATATGGTTTAGACTCGTTGGAAAATTAAAAAATAAATTCACAATTCGCTTTAACCAAAGAGTGTCCCTAATTAGTTGACCACGACTGTATATATCATTATTTTAGTAAGTTATCAATAAAAACTAAACTCGTTGATCAGACTAGTCGTTTAAAAATATGTTAACATACCCTGACGAATCTTAGAGCGACAATCACTAAAGCTGTATAGTTAATATAAAAAATGTATGCAACATTCTAGTGAAACAATCAGGTCTTTTCAGGTTCAGGTCCAAAATTAAAGGTAGATAGATACAAATAAAATAAACTTTTAACAATAAATAAACTTTAATTATAACAAATGTTTTAATGTAAAAGACTGTTAATACTCTAATTATTCTCTTAATACTGTTTATATCTAATATTGATTGACTGACAGAAATATAAAAAAATACACGTCGAAATGTATTTTTTTTAATGGGTTTAAATTTAAATTATTAATCTAACCCGACCTTTCGCGTATCTCAACTACTGCTAATCGCCAGAGTACATTATTAAGGCCAATCATAATATAATTTAAAATTGTAGGCTTATTTTCTCTTCAAGCAACTAAATCCATATAAATATAAAATCTTTACTAGGTACTACTAAGAACGCACAGATTCAGTGATGTTTTTTTTAGTTACGATATTTTACTTCTTTGAAGAAGAAACTATGTTTTGTCCATAGATCATATAGAAACTTGTCATGCATAAATATTTAATTATGTAGTGGTTGGAAATAACCAGAAATTCACTCAGAAATAGAATAATAACTTTTTATTGCGGTCATGCATAGTAGTGATTAGCATTTGACACTGACCTCTTCAAGAGAGATCACAACGCAGTATTTTTTTCTTTAAGCTTCACCGCTCTATTTGTAAAAGGATGTCAGGATATATTGCTTATTACGCATTTTTTACGAGTTAATTTATTATTATTTTAACAAAATTAAATAAAAAATAAATCTTTCTTATAACTTTTAATACGATTAACTTCAAAAAATGTCTATGTTATTGAAAATTTATAAAAAGAATTATAAACGTCGAATTGATTGTGATTTTCACATATACTTACTAAAAAAAATTTACTCGGCCACTGAACCCCTCCCCTAGTGGCCCTAATTTATATATTATAAAAATCCCAAAGTTTTACATATTCGTATTCTATAGTATTGATTTAAATATATATACATATTTAAATCGATACATTTTTTATAATAGAACTGTGATCATAAGTAGTTTAAGTAAATAAGTTATATTATGTTACTTAAATACATTTATTTTCTTAAAAATTGTTTTATTGTCTAAAATTATGAAACAGCTAGCGAGTTTACTGTGACAGGTAATCGAAGGAATGGCAATCATATCTACGCGTATAACGCAATGTTATGCGCAGCCTTCTAACTAAATTCGACTCCGGCGCAGTTGGTGATCAGTAGTCGCTTCTAAGTGTCGTGTCCAAGCAAAATGATAAGGTAGGATTTTACTTACGAATTGCGATTATCAAAACTGGTTAGTGATATAACAATGACAAGTTTCATTAAAATGCTTTGATAGCTTATTTCGTGGTATTACTGTCTAATTTGCATATTTACCTTTAAGTTACATATAATATGTATTGTATATAGTGTACGGCTATATCGTTTCCTTGATCAATTAAAGGCGGTCAACCTATCAACCATTTGCAAAATTTGGCCATCCCAAACTGCCCTACTTACCTTGTGACCTCTCGATCGATTTGACGCTGTGGTCGAAATTGGCTATGTAATTTGTGCATGCGCAGGTGCAGCATAAATGTGAATTAATGGTAGCTAACAACAAATAGAAGACATCAGAAAATAATAATTTCCATACACAAAACAATCGTCATACATGCAACGTAAAGTAGATCGACTCATTTGTTATGATAGATATTATAACAAAATTTATTAAAGGATGGTATTGTTTAGTTTTGAAATTAAATTGTTGATTGCATTTCATTTTGATAGGTCGCTACACGGCACACATTGGTTGTAGGTGATATTTATTTAAATATAAGACACGTCTAATCATATTAAAAATAAAGAATCCTATCCTATTAATCTGAAAATATTTACGTCACGGTCATAGGTATTCTTTTATTTCTCCGAACTAGCACGCCAATGCGCGGCGTTGTTGTTTTTGACCGTCGTCTTACTAGACGAAAGAAAGTCATACTTGAATGAATTTGCAAAGGTGTTGAATTTATCGACATTTCTTACCTCTACACTCATTTTGTTTGTATAGGAAAATAAGGTTTAATATATATTACTTGTAATAATGTAACGAAAATATGCATATTAAATCTATACAAAAATCTGTAAAAAGTGATATTTATATCTGACTGTAGGTTTATCTTAGTTATTAGATGAGTAACGATATTGTTAACTAATATACCTACCGAGTTCCTACGTAAATACGTTAAAGATCTAATACCAGTTTTATTTACTCGTTATTTGTCTATTGCGACTCGTTATTTGTCCATACCAAGTGCAATTGAAGGACGCGGTAATATTCTGCCAAAATTATACAAATGTACTGTACGTTTGTGTATATTGAAAATTCAATTGTAATCAAAACGTTATTTTATTGAAAACAGCGCAACTGTTATTATCTTCATATTGATTTGAGTTTTGCAAAATTCGAATTCGCAATACCCACATCATGTGTATAGAAATGCGGTAGTAGAGGTAAAATAATGTATAACCTCAATTTTATATTGTAGGTTTTAAATTTGTAATTTTATTCAACATCTTAATTTAGTAGAGTCTAATACTACAATATCTAGACTATAACTAAGTACGTTTAATGATGAATTAATAAAAAAATCTTCGCGGTATTTCGGTTTTGACAGTATGGCAATTTGACAAGTTAATATCTAAATTCAAGTGAAATAATTAAGTGTAGTAATTATTATATTGGCATTAATGTTAATATTGTGTGTTCATTGTTTCCTTATCAATGTTATTTTTTATCGTGTCTATTTAGCTACTACGCATTATTCTGTCATGAATAGGGTTAAAAGCTGCATGTGCAGGAAGTAGACCAGAGAAAAGTAATGTAATTTTAAGCGTTCCAAAAATTCGCGTCACAAAGTAAAAGGTTGTAATGGCTAAGATTTTCCTACCGTTTCTGATTCTAAATAAGATAATGTTAGAGTTGAAGGCTTTTATTATGTTAAATATCACTCATATAACAATATGACATTTAAAATAATGTGACTAAATAATTTTTGCCTAATTTAGATGCAGTTAGTTTACCACCTCAATTGCCAACGAGAAAATCCAATCACTTTTGACACTGTAGATAAGCAACGACCATATGGATCCCTAAGCCCTACACATAAATAGTGAATATATAAATTAGTTCGAGATGTTTGCACGAAGAAACCTTAGGTAACCTACGGGTAGGATCGAAGGTTCAAGGTGGTAGAATTGTCTCCTTTGAAGGAATCTTCATCCTTTTTGAGAGGAAGCGAGAAGCAATATTCAAATCTATTTATTATTTTAAAACAATATCTTTAATAAAGCTTACATCTATTCACAGATGTATAAAATTATTCTTGTGTGCTGTTGGTGTATTGCGCACCTTCAGCTATTAACATTTGGAACAACCACGTGAGCCATGTCAGCAGTTGGTCAATGTTCAAATGAAATCTGAACAGATAGATTATTTTATCGCTGATAACAAGAGATGTGTAAATAAAGATAAAATATTGATTAGGATCACAGGAAATATAATAAAAGTGTTTGTCTAACTACTACTTTATATAACTACTTTATACCCAAAGCTATTTCTAACAGTTTATTGAGATCGATCTTATATATTAATTTCTTCATATTAAATAATTTACATAAATATATATTTGGTAGCATTCTGTATTACTATACCAAGTGACATCTGGCTATCTCAGGGGGCGATATTCGGACTCCTACAGTCTTCACGGATATAACATATTCGCAAATCCTGACTAACCTAGCCTGAATCCTCCGTAATATATTTTCTCGCGCACTAATCATAGGGCCTATTGGTACAAATAAGAAATTGATTTGACTCGTCTTTCATAATAAAAAAGTAAAATGACTCAAGAACTTGTCGTCTTCATTTTGTCGAATTAAACATTTTCAATACACGAGCATGTTTGATTTATATCTCAAATAGCATGTTGTTGAGAACATTCTTTAGACAATGTGTTTAACAATTACACGATCATTATACTCAGGGCCTCGCCGCCCCTGTGTGCAAAGTGTGCGGCGCACACAGGCGCCAGGACAAGGGCGCCGCCACCGAAATAATTTTTGTTTCACTTATACGACAACATATTATTTGTAGTGAAGTATCAATAAGTAAGTAGGTACAATAGGCGCAAATTTAAATAACAAAACATATATTCTGCTTATTGTTCAAAGTCTCCGAAGATAATATATACGTTTGTGGTTTAATTTTACTTTGTTTGTCTGTCTTTCATTAAAGATGATTTTACCTATATATATGGTTTTACCTATTTAGGAAAATATCATCGAAGTTTGGAGAATATTTTATTCAAATATTACAAGTAATCAAAAAAATACGTTGAAACATTGATTAATTCGTAAACGTGTTTTACACGGCGCTACATAGGTTTCGGAAAGGATTTTTTCTTTCATCATTTAATTTTTGCCAACTGCCCTTTAAATTGCGTCGTCCCTTCGCTCTTAAGGTCTGTCCTTGTTTGTTTGTCATACCAAAATTGTACTTACAACCTCTGTACACATACCTCAGAGTCAGATTTATTATTAATTTTTTAGACTTCCGAGCTGTTATAAAGTCTAGTGGTGCACAAGCCGGGATCGAACTTACGATATTATGGGATTTTTGAATGTAATCTAGCTGTGGGCCTGGGCCTTGACAGCTCAGCTCGCACTGGTTTGGTGAGCGTAGCTCAGGAATGAGCTTTTTCCCACGCAAGGGCGTCTCCTGCGAGACTCGGACATCGACTTGGGCCGTCGCGGGGTGGTCAATCGCCTGAGGGACAGAACGGATGCTCACTGGAGTGAGCGAAGTAAAGGTCCACGCCTTTCCCGGTGAAGGCGGTTTTTTACCTTTATCTGACTTGAAGCCACGAGGCGAGCTCACCTCATACGTCATTAGTAAATGAAAAACAAAATCCAGTCACACGTCACGATACTTAGCTTAATTAATTATTATCTTGCAAGTATTTTAACGTCGCCAGTCAAACCCACTCGACCGTGTAATAACGAAATAATACACTCGTTGTTTTTAAGCATATTTTAAAATACTGATTGAATACTTTTAGACTTATTCCACACATGAAAAATGTGTTTTTCTATTTTAATTTCCATGAGTATAATAATACAAATAAATTAACGACTGTACTTTATTTATCTCCGATTAATGATTATCAAAGCAATGTTAGTCCATTCGAGTCATTGGATTGTTCTATCTACGTGCGTAGGTATGTCTATCGCGGTACGATCGTCTACTTGACTATAAGGAACAATATTTTTGAATTTATCCTTACGAGTTTCTAAGGAAAAACATATATATCTTCATATCATCTTAACTATATTTATTAATGATGTTTTATATGTATTTATGTAATTTGTATTTGTACTTTTAACTATCCCAGCCTACGTTTATTACAGTTTAAATATTGTTTTTTATTAAGTTTTTTGTTACGAAATGTTCAAATAAAAAAAATAAAACACTTTGTTTGAAACTGGGTATCAACTAGCTTTAATTGTTTAAAACTAGAGATTATAACTAAGATAACATAAGTTAAGTGGGGTTGCGACGCTGGATTACCTAAAAAATTGATTTATTGAAGAGTTTGTAAATCTATGTGACACTTATGTTTAAGGCTTATATATTGGTTTCAAGTGTGCGATGATTGTTTATATTTTGTTTACGCTTTTAATCATTAACTAAAATATATATACCTAGTCCAGCCATAGGTTCTGTTACAAATGTAAATGCATTTTTTTGAGGAATCAATGTAATATTATTCAAATTTATACCTACATATTTATTAAAGTGTCAAGAACCTGTGGATTTATCATTTACGCATTGTTTCCAAGGGAAATTTTCCACTGCTTGCCTAAGATATTTTAAGAGACTCCAATGTCGCCGTGTCGTGTAGAGCAGGCCATGTCCTCTAAAACTGACCATAATTTGAAGTCTAAATGGTCGAGGTCTGGGCTAGATGAGGGCCAGTCTTTAGCTCTTATAAAGTCTGGAACATTGGTTTCAAGCCAGGCTTGGGTAGTTCGTGCCCTGTGACTGGGTGCAGAATCCTGCTGAAGAGTCCACTGTAGAATTCTAAACAATAATATACGTGTTCCGAATTAAAAATAATTTATGTAACAGTATTTATGGCCAGTTGTTATATATATGTAACTTAACTAATGTTGGATTACATAACAGCCTTAATTAATATACTACTTAACGTTCAGCATTCGTACACCGTATACGTGAGCTGTTTTCACTAAATTTTCACTAGTCTAATTTTAAAAAATACCTGTTTTTCAATGACTGCCAATAAAAGTATACATTAAAAAATCATTTTACCAAGATAACTTATGATTCAGAAGCTGAAAAAGCTAAAGAAGTTTAGTAACATAAACTTACTACGTATAACGTAGAAGGCTGAATAATTAGAGGAAAATAAATATATATACATATAATAAATTTGATAAAGCAGGTCAATAAACAGCATATAACTATATTATAAAAGACTGGTTCATTAAACACAGTGCTATAGATTAATTAAATTAAGTGATGGATTCTTTAAAAATAGGCAAATATAATATGCGTTGTGAATTTCGTGGCTGGCACGAAATTATCTTGGCATAGTTTGTTTATATACACATCGAAATGAGTAATATTAAATATAAAACATCAGCATTACAATGAAGATAAAATTTCAAAACAAACACGAAATTATACAATAATTGGTCTGATAAACTTTGATTACAAACCAAAAAATTATATTGAAGTACCTACGACCAAACATGACTAAGTGACTTTAAAAAACGTCTCATGTCGGATGGAGAAATCTGTTATCTAAAAAGCAGTATGTATCGAGCAGCCCCGACATACAACGACCAATATTTAAGCATTTGTATTCTATCTCTGGCTATATTTTCAGTGGAATTTTTTGTTAGCTGTAGGATTACGAAATAAATAAATATACTAATATAAAGCTTAATAGTTTATTTTCGCGTCCAACTACTTCTATTTGAAAAAACTCAATTGAATTGGCCATTTAAAGGTCGGTTCTACAACATCATGTATGAGCGGAACATCAATAAAAATTGTACCTTATCAATTAAGTCATACTCAAAAGAGCTTTTGTTGCGTGCACTGCCTACGTAAACGATTAATCTAAGCAAAACCAAAAGCATTCCAAGATTGACTGACATTGTTTATTGCTATCAAATTTATTCTATATTCGATTATTTTAAAATAAAGATAAAATTAATTCTTATCTAATATGTTTTCATCACAAGTATTCAATTTCGTACATAGTTGTCCTTAATTTCAGTATACGTTAAATATAAGTAATTTGATTTCTATAAGAATATATTTGGAGTTAGTTTAAAACCAAGATAATTATCTGTAGATCGTTTTTTTATCTCACTTTTACATAAATCCAATGCAGAATATTATATCAAAAACATATGTATGGGTATATAATGTATGTTGTAGTTTTGGAAGTATGTTAAATTATTATTATTGAAACAATTAGTTATTTAATCTATAGTTTCACGGCTTATTTTCCTATCTCGAGTATTGTATAGTGTATATTTAATAATGTATTTATAGAAATGTTTTATTCTGTCTTTGATTTAAATAACTTTTTCTCATTTAAAGAAAACACTTTTTCATCGGATTGAAGTTATGTATTATTATAAACTTATAATTATCACCGTGACGCTGTAAAGCGCGCGAAACGTCGGATTTTTTTTAATTATGTAAAATAATTATATGTAAATAATAATACATAACTTCAATCCGATGAAAAAGTGTTTTCTATAAATATCTAATAAAGAAAACCGGTTGAAAGTCTATACGCGGAGAAAGTTGTTTAATATAAAAACTTAGAAATCTTGTCTGTTGTAATTTAATTGAAATTTGGACACGTGCCTGATCATATTTTTATCTCATTATATATCATATAATCATACCATAAAGTTTTATTACAATTACATATTCTTTATGTTAAATAATGCTAATAAATAAGCTGACGACAAATAAGAGGGAAAAATTATATTTATTATTTAAACAAATTATCTTATATACTACTTATTATCTTAATACTCTTTAATAAGCTGCTAATTAAAGAGTATTCTACGAATTTTAAAATTTTGAGATTTAAGATGCAATTTTTTTTTTGATTTTTCAAAACCTAGCCGGTGTATATATATATTAATTGCACTAAGTGTAGATCGTTTTAGGAGGTGTATGTATGGATGGTATTTGATTATGTTCAATAATGAATAGTCAAGGCACAAAACAAATTTCCACCTCGATATCTCTTAGGTTCTGTGCAGCATTACTATGTGGAACCAACACTCCACCAAACTATATCCAAAGTAATGGTTCTTCAAGAATACAGCGATTAATCGTCAGTGTTCTGGAAATTGCATAGCTGGAACTCTATTTACCACCCAATTTTATATAAGAACTATATTTGCAACAATGAGCTGTGTGAGTGAACACAATGAGTTTTCATATAAATTAAATAAGTAAAAGCATCCCCCAGTCCGACCAAGGAACCGTATACAGACTGTTCCAGAGAGACAGTACTGACCAAATGACTTGCAACTCATTCATTTATAATCATTTAAACCTCTTTTTGACTTCGTATTTTAATTAAACAAATGTCAAATCTGTCAGCTTATTTAGGCCAAGACGTTTGAAATGGCGTATGCCATGTAAACAATATTTTATAGATTTTTTTGTATCTGCAATTATTATAAATTTAATTGTGCTTCTATAAAAACATTAACAGTCACAAGACGTATTGCAATACAATATTATGTTCAGTTAAGTGTTAAACAAAACCGTGATTTAATAAAGGTAATAACTTACAAATGTATCTATGTACGTACTTCTTTAATATATATATATATAAAACCGTTGGCTTCAAACCCGCTGTAAGTCGACGTATTTAAAATTAACTTCTCAGATATCGTCTTTACATTATCTAAATGTTGATTTATCCATTGTAATTATTATATTCCCTTAATATGAAGACCTTGCTTCATACCCACTAGTTAAGATTTTCAGGAAAACGGCTTATAGTTAAAAACATCTTTCTGGTACAGGTCGCGTTGGTGTCTAGTAGGCAGTGTGTTGGCGGCGCTGGTGGTGGGCGCGCTGGTGGCGGTGCTGGTGCTGCAGCCGTGGTCCAGCCCTAACCACCCGCGCTACCAACGGGCCGTCGTCGCTGCCAATGGCATTGAGTGCGCTGCTATAGGCCGGTACGTATCCTAGTACTAAGAAGAACGACACGGCCAATTAAATTGAACTAAATTTTCAAAAAGAATGTTTTTTCAGGAGTATATTGGAAAGAAATGGCACAGCGGTAGATGCTGCTATTGCGACATTATTCTGTGAGGGCCTAGGTTGCTCGCAATGTATGGGTCTCGGCGGGGGCTTTTTGGCCACCGTCTACGACGCATCTACGGGGAGAGTTCGAGTTCTGAACGCCAGGGAGAGGGCTCCAGCGGCAACGTATTCAGACATGTTCGCGAACGCATCTTCCCAAGTAGGTGGGCGCGCGATCGCCGTGCCAGGGGAATTGAAAGGCTACGGCGCACTCTACCGAGAATACGGCCGATTGCCCTGGAAGGAGCTAGTCAAGCCGGCAGCAGATCTCGCACGGAACGGACACCGGGTCAGCGAATATATGGGTCGCGTGCTCAATACTTACAGCGATCGGATTCTCGCCGAACCATCCTTCAGGTGAGATATTGAACTATTTAACTCTGTACCATTTAACACACGTTAAGTGAATTAAATATTGCACTTATTCTGACGTTTTATAAAAAAAACTATTTATCTATATATATATATATATATATATATATATATAAAATTCTCGTGTCACAATGTTTATTCCCATACTCCTCCGAAACGGCTCGACCGATTCCGATGAAATTTTTATCCACATTCAGTAAGTCTGAGAATCGGCTTCTATCTACATTTCAAACCCCTATGTGATAAGAGGTGTCCACTCCAAAAAAATTGTTTATGTTTTTTGGATAAAATTTATATCTTTAATTTTTTTATGATACAACATACAAAAAAACATACAACCCTTAATGTTCACCCCTCTTCTATTAACCTCTATATTATATTTGTTTATTAGAAAATTATGACTTGAATTGAGGTTTATTTAGAGAAATATTCACAGAAAAACCTAATAAGTTAATCATAAAACCTAATCAAAATGTTCTATGTTGGTTTATTCTAAAAAGCTAGGCTAAGTAAAATTACATTAAGAAGAAACGAAGTTCGCTCAGTTATAATATAACAAAGAGTTCATAGCAACGGTACCGTTAACATTATATCACTTAATGTTTATACTCATATGTCTAATGTAGAGAAGTATACATGAACCCAGCAACCGGGAAAGTGTGGAAAGAAGGGGATATCATCCGCGAACCGACCCTGGCGCATACCCTGAATATAATCGCGGAGGAGGGCCCGGAGGCGATACACAACGGCTCCCTTACCGCCGCCCTCGTGAGGGATATAGAGGATTTCGGTGGCATCATTACAGAAGACGACTTCATGAATTACAGGTAACTTGTAACACGTATGTAGCATATACACAAAATTTAATTCTATTCCTATATGTATTGTACGTTTTTCGGGGTTTAATAGTTTAGCTTTGTATGGCCTAATATAACTGTATATCGTGTGAAGTATAGAACCTGTAAACCATATATAGTATATATAGTGCGTAGCCAACATAAACCAAGAAAACGTGACGGAAATAAAATTTATTTCGTTCGTCACGTGACTGTCTTTAAAACCAATTCTAGTTTTTGCAACAACTGTCGTAAATGCCCCACTTATATTGAGCAGCAGATAATGATGCTCTAGGAAGTGTGTATTTAGTATAATTTATCGCTTCGTTGAAATTTATATTATTTTAGTAAAACAGAAGCAAATCTATGCTAAGGTATTTATGGGCTTACTTGAGCATATCTACTATCTCTATCTATCATTATTTCATATAGGTTAATATCGTTCACCTGTTTAGAAATTCGTTTGCAGTATATTTTTTTCTCCTATAACAAATTCTTATAGACAGAAAAAAACTGAAATTACAGCAAATTTTAGATTCTCCGAAAATATTGATGATTTAACTTTCGTTGCGCTTTATTGTTCTTCATATTATAATTTGCCTTACAGAACAGAATGGCAAGAGCCAATTATCGTGCGCGTATCACCAGAGCACACTCTCTACTCAGTGCCCCTGCCAGGCTCCGGGTCAGTACTGGCCTTTATCTTGAACATGCTTCGAGAGTGGGTCGGTACAGGATCAGACGCGCCAGTCGACAGTAGCCTTTATTGGCATCGTATAGTGGAGACCTTCAAGTTCGCCTACGCGCGCAGAACCGGCCTGGGAGATCCTAGCCGCACCAATCTGCCGTTTAGCATCGCCGAGGTAAGTAATCTTTACCACTTTTGCGGTGCTTTTACTAAAATGGCGGCGTTGAATGCAGATCGCTGTCGGCATTCCTAATGGAAGTTACACAGGTGGTACAGTTACACATTTAGACATTGGCCTAGGTCCAGGTTGAAAAGAAAAGCTCTCTAGTTTATTTGTCCACTTTCCACCAACGTACGTAATTGTTCTCTTATTGCTTTTACAAATATAATTAATGAAGCATCATATGGAGTAAACCAACTCTGTCATCCAATGATCTCATAATTTTTATACATTGAATTTTCGTGTAAAAGTAAAGTAATTAATAATTGTACTCTATTTAGTCACGTAAATTAAAGACAATAGTGATAGGAATTAAACTTGGATTTAGTTTTGTATGAACAAAGCATTATCTATATAGATTTCCTGCATATCAAACGACACGAAGTCTCGTATTTAAAGTAATAACTGATAATGATAACAATGCTTAACTACGACGTATTTATTATATACATGATATATCAAATATTGCTATTGTACTTTGATAAAAGTATATACAAGGTATTCACGAATGAAAACAAAAATCCGTATTTATTTTGAATAAATTATAGACAATACTGAATTTTGCCAAAGCGTGACATCATGTAACATACTTAATATTATTAACAAAATAGAAATTTATATTAGCATAAAATTTGCATAAAGTAGCATCTTAAGTACAATGCGGGACATAGATTAATGAACAATTGTTATATAAAACTTCTTGTTTTTCTGTAGCTGTTTAATTGCATTCTAAAATAACAGATATAAATATAATAGAAAATAAATGGTTCCAAATTGCATTGTCATCCAGATTCATTATTTTCCAAATACAATGTGTATTAAAGTATAAAATAATCACGAAATATATTACGAAAAATATATTGTAGCACTAGCTGCCCCCGCGAACTTCGTTTCCCCTTCAATGTGGTTTTAGTTAGCCTTAATACCGTGACACGAAAGAATAATTTCACTAAACTGTAGTGACGATAGTCACTATAATTTTAATTTGATTTACACTTCGGTCTAGGTGATTGGCTATGCTAACACCAAAAAATAAAAAAGGAGAAATAGTCGAAAAGTCTCGACATCTGTTAGAATCTTGGAGTTAACAGATAATTGTGACTGTCATTTAATTAAAGACAAATAATTTGCAATAAAATAAAATTGCGACTATAATTAGAGATCTAAGCTATCCTATCTCTTAAGTTGGACCAGACTGCTCACAGTGTGCCAATTTAATTTAAAATCGGTTAAGTAGTTTAGGAGTCCATCGCGGACAAACATTGTGACAGGAGATTTATATATATTAAGATTATTAATAATGTTTATTAGAAATATTTACGGTGAATCATAAATTCAATGTCTTACGGCATTTACATAACTGCATATAAAGAAAAATAAAAATAAAATAGTTATCGCTATCATAAACGTGTGTTGAATTGATTATATTTTGTTTCAGTTGGAACGCAATTTGTCTACGCCTGAGTGGGCAGTAGAGCACAGAGCTAAAGTGGACGATACTCGCACATTTTCAGATTGGCGATACTATGGCGCAATGTTCGAAGGCGCTGACGACCACGGCACGGCGCATATTATTGTTGTCGCTCCAGATGGTAGTGCCGTATCTGCTACAAGTACTATTAACTATATGTAAGGAAAATTAATTTAAAGTTGCTATGGTGCATTCGACCTTGGTTTATTGTACGTTTTTCAGTGATGTTCCACGTAATGCTCTTTCTATGTATAGGATTATTTTAATTCACTAAAAAATGTCTTAAGAATGATCTGAAACAACCTGATGCCTGTAAGTACGTTAAGTAGTTTTAACTTCTATTATTGAATCAATTTGTCTTTACAGCGTATTTACTCAAAAGGATTAGTTGTTATGCAATATTTACATATGTTAATTACGCAAAATGTCAAAATATAGTTCCAGATAAGATAGAATGCTTAATAAATAATTATAAAAACTAAGTATATCATTAAGATTATAAAATTTAATACATTTATGTTAGGTTGCTAAATTTCCGCTTGTTCATGATCAAATATTTGTTTCGTATCTGCGTCGTTATTAAAATTATCATCTCCTTAGGGTTTGTAAATTATAGACCTGAAATTTTGTTATATAGTTGGGGCTCACAGCGCCGTTCAAAAAGCACAGGAATCATATTAAACAATGAAATGGATGACTTCGCTATTCCCAATCGGCAATCCGTATACGGCATGCCGCCATCTCCTGCTAACATTATTAGCCCGGGAAAACAACCGCTCAGCTCTATGGCACCGAGTATTGTACTACGAAATAATGGTACAGTTGACTTGATACTTGGTGCTGCCGGTGGAACGAAGATCACGACTCAAGTTGCATTGGTAACAGTTTATATCTTTACTGTGACAATCTACAACACTTATATACATACTATAATTATAAAATTTGAATAATTTGTAACAAATATATAAAAATATAAATGTTAAGTTCTAAGCTATCCGTAATTTATCTTTTACGCATAATAGGCGCGCCGTCGCTTAACGACGGGCTGGCCGCACTACTCTACCGTCATACAGTTCTTCACTAGTACGGAGGGTAGTTGTTGAAGTATGCGTCACAACAACTAACCTATATGCACATTTAGAATGTTACAACATTGTTCCAGGCGCAAGTATTACTTTTTACAATTACAGAATTGTTAAATATTTATTATGTTTGCTTGCAATAAACTCTTTAAATAAAATCAGTACTACTACCGATTTCCGAAAATTATTTCACCATAAGATTACTACATTATTCCATAATATTCATAAAATACTGGCCGTTAGTAAATAAATGTAATCAGTGACAACATTTAGTTTAATATATATAGCGTCTTACATTGTGAATTAAATGAAGTATTCTATTGTCAGCTAACAATGCATACGCTTCTCGAAGACAGTGAATTGCCTGAGGTCATGAATAGGCCGCGTCTACATCACCAACTCATTCCCATGGAAATAGAGTATGAAGAAAATTTCAACCCAGTGAGTTATTTTTTAACTACCATTTTATTTATTTAGCTTTAATAAAACTCCTGACCGCTAAGAAGCATTCAAAATGAAGTTAAGTAATGTTATAAATTTACTTTAATGTGCGATGTGTTCAGTACGGTGGCGGTTAAAGGAGGGATTTCCAAATAAACGAAACACTTTTCGAAGCTGTTATAATATTATATATATATATTAATTATGTTATATATAATATATTATGTTAGTAAAATTAGAAGCCACTACTTCTTGTTGCGTTGTTTCCTTGCATGTCGTTGGTTGCTATGCTAGACTAAAAAAAACCTTAATTTGTTTTTTTTCTGTTCTTAAATCTGTGTGACACATCAGTTACTTATAAAGAATATAAGTAATGTTACATATTTTCCATTCCTGGCAACAGCAATATAATGTAATAATTTATGGATGTATCCTAAAGACGACTAAAGAAGTTATTTATTACAACTTGTTACAATCGAAACTGACCCTGTAGATTTTGGATACAAGTAGAATTTAAGCTGTTCTTTTATATTTATATGAATCGCTTTTAATACGTAACTAAGATCCATGTAACGTCCCTCGATTTAACGACGGACTAACTAAAAAGTCGAAATCAATTGGCTTTGGTTGTTTTAGCTTGTCTTCCATCCAATGTTACACTCTACATAGTATTACACCCACTCCATATAACGGCGACAATTGAGTAATACAGTACTGTTTAAGTTGCTAAATTTGTAAAAACTGCGCAGCTACGTACATTATTTTGTCGCTTTACTATCCCAGCCCACAATAAACTCGACTGACGACATCATGCATATGAACTTTCTAAGAAATTCGTTCTTTTATTTACTAATTGGGATTGCTTGCACGTGTAGAGATTGTTGTTGACCATGACTATTAAGTAGAAGTCATGAATTATCTATACGTTTTTCTTTTCTCCATTTAACGACAGCTCGATATATGTATATATATATAATTACTGCTCGGTATAAAGCTACTTTTTCACAAAATATTAATGCTGGATTCACGATATAATGCCGTTCACAGTTCGTTCTCAGGCCGATCTAGGTCTATTAGATAGTATGAACTGCTGTGACAATTGAATGACATAACTATTAATTTAATAATATTTTACTAGACCAAGATCGGATCCTGATCGATATTATTGTGTAGATCCAGTCTAATCAACAAAAACGAATGAGAAATGTAAGTTATCTTATAATAATTATAACAAAGTTAGCTTACCGATTGAAAATGTTTATTTTTTCAGGCAGTGATTTCTTCTTTACGAGCCCGTGGTCACGTGACCACCAGCCGTGGTCCAACGGCGGGTTTCGCGGCTATGGTGGCGGCAATAAGAGATAGCGGCGACTATTTTGTACCACAGACTGATAGCAGACGAATAGGCAGCGTGGACGGATTTTAGAAATAATTTACCATTTCAATGTAACTAGCACAAGACATTTTGATTTGCATTTATGTCCTTTTTAAGGAATATTATTAACCACGTTAATGAAATTATCACAGATGTGTCCCTTACTTTGATTGTTCCATTTGTAATGGGATCATTAAGTTTGAGTCACTTTAACTTGTCTTAAGCTTCAGAGCGTTATTCCTAATTAAACAAATTAATTGTACACATTGTAATGTTTCGATATCTTTTTTAATTTTCATAATGTCAATTTTGAACAGATCCTATAATGCTGCATTTCTTTTTAATAGTAGGGATTTTAAAGTACAGATAAATTATTGTAAAGTATGCAAGTGTACTTAACGACGTTTTTGTATCAACTTCTTTAGTTTATACATCAATGAAAATTGTATTCTATATCTATAATATATTTTTTAATTTTGTATTCTTGATCAAAATAATTATTAACTGAATGAGTATATTGTGTAAATAATTATGACGTAACGTAGTCACGTTAGTAAAACTGTGATGTTAGTTTTGAATAAAAATTTGATGTAACTATTTATGATTTTATTGCCTCAGCGTTTGGAAGTTTCGGTCGTCATTATTGTTTGGATATGGAATAGATGTTCTTTAGCGACAACTTGATCCCATTTTAGTGACCGATCCTTACAATACGAAATAAGAATATGTAGTTAGAAAAGAGTAAAAATAGCGGAGATAATAAAACAACACAAATAAATAAAATAAATCAGTGGCACTACCTTTTAGTGTCCTAACCTTTTCAGGTCTGGGCCTCATTTTTTGTATCAGTTTCAAGATCGTTTGTCAATCTAATAGGCTAGTAGCTGGTCAACCCCCTGTGTCTGACGACATGTAAGTCGACGGTGTGTACTTTTTGGGTCACAAGTTTCCTCACGATGTGCCTTCACCGTTCGAACGAAAGTTGAATGCGTACATAAACAGAAAGTCCATTGGTGCATAGCCGGAGATCGAGCCTACGACCTCAGGACAAGAGTCGCACGTTGAAGGCACTAGGCCAACACTGTACATTACATTTATAAACTTATAACAATAACTTTAGAGTATACAATGAAGGTATAGCTTCAATCCGGTTAAAAAGTGTTTTCTTTCAATAAGTAACTTGTTGCTTAATATATTTCTTGCCTTTATTGATAGGCAAAACATTTAATTTGTGTACCACCTTTTTTGATCCATGCGAACGTTTCCTATTACTGTTTCTAGTTATGATTCTATTGTTTCTTACAACCTTGTCGGACCCTTGTGTTAAGTTGCATTGCAAATACGCCCCCGTAGGCACTTTAATCGGTGCTTCCAACAAAGGTTTAGATAATACTAAGCTGCGATTTCGGTTTTTATTAATCGTAGAAGACATGGATGAAGACAAGTTTTGTTTATCTTCTGTTTCTTGCTTGACTTGTAAGCATTTCATTCTCTTGATACCCACATTAACGCGATGTGATTTATCTTCTTCGCTTACTTTACAATCAAGTTGCGTTTGCTGCTCTATGGGTTGCCATGTCGGCTTGCTAATAGATTCAATGGATAATTTACCATCAATGTTCTTTTTGGTACTCACATTGGGGTTATTATTATGAACTGAACAACTGGTCATTGTAAGTTGACCTGTATTATGTTGTAAGGGACCCCCTTCTGCCCCGGAAATGATGCCATGATGCTCCATGCTATCTGAAGTAAACGATTGTACTACGCTCTTTACTAATTTGGATAATTCTCCTCCTTGACCAATATCTGCATAAGTACTGTGCTTATCCATAGGTAATTTACTACCAGTTTTCTCCTTAGTAGAGAGTAGCGTAATTTGATCCGTACTTTTGTGAAAGGTCTCTCCTACCCCGGAAATGAAGCTGTGATGTTCTATGCTCTCTGAAGATAACGATTGTACTACGCTCCTTACTAATTTGGATAATTCTCCTCCTTGGCCAATATCTGCATAAGTACTGTGCTTGTCACCATTTCCTGCTATTTCTTCCACCCTTGCCGAAGACGAAGAATTTTTATTTTCCATTTTATATTGAAATGATTGCTCTTCTTGCGTAGTAGAATAATTTAAATTTAAATTAAATAGTGCATCGTGCAGGATCGTGTTATGTTTTTGAGAACAAATCATGCATCTTTTATGCGAGAAGCAAACTTCCACTTCATGTTTAAGTAAACAATTTGTGCAAAGCTGCAATCTTAAAATTGTATCAACCCTGTCATTAAAATGTTTTGCTAAAAATGATTGACAATTAAACAGGCCATGGTTAGATA
Organism: Pieris brassicae; assembly: GCF_905147105.1. Classification (NCBI taxonomy): domain Eukaryota; kingdom Metazoa; phylum Arthropoda; class Insecta; order Lepidoptera; family Pieridae; genus Pieris; species Pieris brassicae. The sequence goes on from NC_059669.1 coordinate 8,010,901, forward strand.
AGTTGCATAATTGACAATATTGTATTTTATTTTCATTTCCTCGTTTATTGAAATGCGTCGACAGCGATTTTTTGCTGATGCTACATTTTGATGAAGGTCGCTGTTGTTTTGCAATTAAGTCTTGTCCGGTTTGATTATTAGCCATTTCCAAGGCATATAATGAATTTTTTGAATTATGTGAATCCCTAAGTACCGGTGATTCCATATGAATTTCTAGAAAATTCTTCTGTAGGCTTTTAGAATGCAATTTGAGATTTATCTCTCTTCTATGGTGCCTATATATAGCTTCCTGCTCGTAAAATTTATTCTGATACTCCGTGTTGGAGCCTCCAAGATCAGCATCTATTTCGATATGGGTTTTAAAGATTAACCCCCATCGGAATTTTAATATTTCTAGGGCTTCTTCAAGATCATATTTATCCAATGACGAGTATCCATTAGATAGTTCTAACATACTATCAAAGGACCTAAATAAAGCTGCTTGTTTACGAAGCAACTCTTCGGTTTTTTTTGAATACCTGAAGGATTTCAGGCTGTCAGTGAAAGAAGCTTGGAACAAATTCTCCATTATGGTATATATTATTAACTAGTTTATATATAATATACTTAGTAAATTCTTAAACGAATGTTTTATAAAATACGTAGTAACAATGCGTTACCATTCGCTTCTGCCTGATAAAATGCTCAGAATAAATGAGATAATTCTCAGAATTATAGTGCTCAAAACAAATGGAAAGGACTTACCTACTGCAATGGCTGCTTTCCTCTTCTTGTTATGTTGCGTGTAGATTACTACCCGACGTCTTCCGCCACACCGTGTTGACGGATACGGGATTGTTCATTATCTTTTAAAAGGACCTCCTAGACCCTTTGCTTGCTTCTCTGCTACGCTTCTCTGTAAATGCTTGTACCTCCAGGATACATTCTGTGCTTTAAACAATTGGAGAGGACTTACTGTACCGAGCGCTGTCGCTTGCCTCTCTATGTTGAAGATTGACGTCCGTCGCCTTGTTCTAGGTTGAAAGGACGCCGATATATTTTGACCCGTCTGGATTCTTGAAAAAATTTGGGAGAGGGCTTACTGCAGTTTACCTCTCTCCGTTGAAGATTGTCGCCTTGTACTAGGTTGAAAGGACGCCGATATATTTGGACTAGTCTGGATCCTTGAAAACGTTGCTCTCCTCTTTTCTATTGATGCGGATGATAGTATTTGATTTGCTTGATGACCCAACGAACCAGCAGTGGGATGTTTTTCCACGGCGCCGATCTTCAGGAAAACGGAGTAAAACGCGAACGCGATCAACTGAACGCGAAAGACCCGCTATTCCCGGATAGCTCGAAGGACCAAAATGTACGGTTCCTGGATGGCTCGAAGGACCAAAATGTACGGTTCTGGATGGCTCGAAGGACCAAAATGTACGTTTCTGGATGGCTCGAAGGACCAAAACGTACGGTTCTGGATGGCTCGAAGGACCAAAATGTACGTTTCTGGATGGCTCGAAGGACCAAAATGTACGGTTCCTGGGTCAACGGGATGCTTCAAATAATAGAGATTTATTGATTTACTCTATATTTACCACTCGCGTGTTACAATAGAATATGAGCGAAATAATGACGTGCTAATTGCTATATACCGAATGAATACAATTTAACAGTCAAAGAGAGTGCCTACGTCTGGCTATGCTCTCGGGGTGTAACTCCCATGATTTAGTTCGCTATGAACGAATGTAGAAGAGAGTGCCTGCGTCGGGCTATACTCTCGGGACGTAACTCCGACGATTTTGGAAATCGTCACGCTTATAAGTGATCGATATGTACATCCATGGCACGTACAAACATAGGAATTTGTCAAGCTTGTAAACGAGCAAGAATGTACGAACCTTGGCACGTACATAGGGATCATCACGCTTATAAACTAAGAAAGCCTAAGTGAGCAAAATGTACAGCCTTGGCTCGTACAAGCTATGTTAACAAAAGACAATACTATAAAGGTAAAGCTTTTCAACTAAATAAATGAAAAAAAAACAACAAAAAAGAATTAATACATACCATAAAAAAAATAAAAGTACCTAATTTTTTTATAATAAACGCGTTGAAAGCGTGTCAATTTATTTATATATAATACAATCCTTACCGCCACGCCGGTTTTCTTACCGCAGTCTATTTTATAGTCCAACTTAAATCCAAAAAGGGTCTATGTACACTCTATAGATCTATTTTTTATGGGTCTAACTTCGCGCCAAAATTTGACATTGACATTATAATTTAACTACGAAATCGTGTACGGTTAACGGTGTTACAAAAAATTACAAATAATGTTTCAGAGTTAAATGTTTAGATATCTTGTAGTTTCCCTATTAAAAAGATCTAATATTTGATTTCTAATCGTGTAATCTTTTAAAATGGCATACAATTTGTCAGAAGGATCACTTGAGGTATGAAATTTTATGAAATCATTATTTTCACTTTTTACAGATTAATTACTAAAACGAGAATATCTATAAAATATTTCCTATTTTGAGTAGGATTAAGACCAATTAAGAGATTTATTTATCTTTAATTCTTTCACTTAACCAAAAATTTGTTGCGTTATTATTTTTCTTTCCATTGTAAGATAAGAATATGTGAATGCAAAATTATATTTTCAGGTGATAATGAAAGGCGGGCATTATGATAAACCAATCATGCAAGTGTTAGGTAGTAAAAAGATCCAAGGTAATGGATCAGTTGAAAGATTTAGACTTCTAGTATCAGATGGCAAGCATTCTCACAGTTTTGCCATCCTTGCAACTCAGCTCAATGATAAACTTATTTCTGGGGAGTTGTCTGATTATTCTGTTGTTCAAATTGACAGATTTGTTACATCTATATTAAATAATGAAAAAAGTGAAAAAAATGGCGATAGGTATGTATATTTAATTTCCCTGGTTGATCCCCCCTGTATATTTAATTTCAAGATAAAAAAGACAAAATTAGCCATTATAAGTTTCATAAGAACTTTGGCTATAGGATTTTTTTTTAAATATATAATCTCATTGTAAATTTCAGTATAACTTATTTTATCATAGATTTGTTTCTTAAAGGATATACTTATTATAATTAAGGAAATTTCATGAATGTCTTTGTAATTAATGTAGGTTTTAACTCTTGAGAAAACTGGTTATCAGTTGGAGATCATCTCTGTTTACCATTAAAGTTGCATTCAAGGCTTCTGTTCAAGTTTATGGTTTATAGTATAAAATATGTATATTTTCAGACGTGTCATGATAATTGTGGCTATTACAATAATAGCATCTGGAAGTCAAGTTGGCAAAAAACTTGGAAATCCAACGACATGGTCTGAAGATACTGCAAAAACAAGTCCGCAGGCCCTTCAACCAGTTGCCAGACCCACACCAGCCCCGAGTAGACCAATGAGCTCTATGGCAAATTCTAGTGCCTCTACAAATCTAGATAGCAGCATGCTGAGTTCGCAAATGACACATCCTATTACAAGTTTAAGTCCCTATCAAAATAAGTAAGTGTTTATTAGTATTACATATTATTATTAATAAATTCTTGAAAACATTTCAGGTGATTTCTTCAGTTCAATCAAAACTAATTTTGTATTAAATTAAATGAGGTGTTCAAAATACTCTACTTAGTTCCTTTTTACCTTTTTATAAGCTGTTGAAATTTCTATTTTGTATTAGACTTACATAAATTATAAATATGACACTAATTTCTCAATAAAACATTTATAGATGGGTAATCAAAGCCCGTGTTATGACTAAAAGCCCTATTCGCACTTGGAGCAATGCCAAGGGTGAGGGAAAACTGTTCAGTTTGGACCTGTGTGATGAAAGTGGAGAAATACGAGCAACAGCATTCCGTAATGAGTGTGACAAATTCTATGATATGCTACAAGTTAGTAAAAATATTTTTAATAAAAATTGCGCTCATAAAATTTTCTATAGAACTTTGACAATGTACAATACAGTCCATAAAATTATTAGATTGTTCTTTGTACATAGTAGGACCATTAACTAATTAGTAAATAAATGCAAATAAATTACTATATATATTCATTAAAGAGACTACAAATTAAAAACCCCGGAACAAGTACAGTAACCCATAACTTGAGATTTTGCCTGATTATTATTTACCTATACCTATAAAATTACAGGTAGATAAAGTATACTACATAAGTCGGTGTCAACTTAAAACAGCCAACAAGCAGTACACTAGTATCAAAAATGACTATGAGATGACGTTCACAGCAGACACAGTGGTTGCGGAATGTATGGAAGATACCTCAAACATGCCCTCTGTTAAATATGAGTTCACACCAATCAGCGACATCGCTAACAAGAATGTTGACACACTATTGGGTGAGATTTAAAGTTTTTTTCTCAAAGACTGTCCCCACATACAAAGACAAAACGCCATTATTATTATTAATTACTTTATATAATAATTGTTTGTTTACATTTCTTAGTATAAGTATAAGCATTAATATAATAGATCACCTCGACGTCCGACGTTCCATGACTAAGCTCTTTTCAAGGCAATTTTTGCCGCGCACCACTGCTATGTGGAACCAGCTGCCCACTGAAGTATTTCCGAACCAATTCGACTTAGGGTCCTTCAAGAAAAGAGCGTACAAATTCTTAAAAGGCCTGCAACGTACTCTGGAATTGACAGTGTCCATGGCCCGCGGTATCACTTAACATCAGATGAGCCTCATGCCTATTTGCCCCCTATTTTATTTAAAAAAAATGTATATAGCTAGTATAAGTTCTGTAAGGGAAGGTTAGAGTGATTAGTGGTCTAGTATTTGTGTTTGTATGGCCCCTTTTAGGGTAAAAGCATCCTCCATAGTATCCATTCATCCAGTTTCTTCACGCTAGTTCTATTACGTCATCCACCCATTATTTTGTTTGTTGTCCTTATCCATGTCTTACCAGTAGGTCCAGTTTGATGCTTCATGGGTCCATCATTTATCCCCCACACTAGACATATGACCTGCCTATTTCCAAAAAGCCATACCAACTTGTATTGTATTATAAGTCTCACACTTCGGAACCGAAACTATAACTCCCATCAGAATCGAATAGCGAAATTTAATCTTGGCGCAAATTTTCGTTTCCGAATTTTACTCCCAACCTGTCAACATTATTTAATTAGCCCTATATACATGGGCTACCAGAAATGCGTGGGCAATAGCCCAAAACTACCCAACGTGATGGTTTTAAAAACAAAAATATCATCTAGATATAGCAGCAGCTGTATAGATAGAGCCGTGTTGGCCTAGTGGCTTTAGCGTGCGACTCTCATCGCTGCGAGCGAATGTTTAATGTGCGCATTAAACGGTGAAGGAAAACATCGCGTGGAAATCGGCTTGCCTTAGACCCAAAAATTCGACGGCGTGCATCAGGCACAGAAGGCTGATCACCTACTTGCCTATTCAATTTACAAATGATCATGAAACAGATACAGAAATCGTAAGGCCCAGGTCTAAAAAGGTAGCGCCATTGATTTTTTACCATCTTGATATATTTCCGAGAAGTTTTTGGACATACAACCATTACGAAATGAAGCAGGTGTGCTTGAGAGCTTCCTTTTCAAAATCTACTAATCTACTATTGCTAATCAAGACATTTTTTGTTTAATTTAGATACAATAGGAGTATGCAAGATGGCGTCTGATGTGCAAGAACTAACTGCTCGGAATACTGGCAAGTTGCTGAAGAAGAGAGAGGTCACTCTTGTGGACCCGTCTGGAGGGGCAGTGAGTTTTGGTTTTTTATATTTTTTCCTTTAATTCTAAGCATTGAGGGTATTCCTTGATCACTAAGAATATTTTCTGGTTGGATGGAATTATGTGAAACAGTCACTTTTTATAAGGAACTGGGTTTCGGTGAACTGAAATCAGACATCTTCTATTAATGACTTACTGATTTATTGTTTTACAAAAACGGAGAATAATTTAGTCAAACCAAATTGTCGACTTCTTTATTCATTCAGTAGCGACACTATATCGTGAATACTTAACATTATGTTTTTTTTTACTTTAAGTAATTTTAGGTCGAATGTCGAAATCCAATTTCTTGACACGACAGGAATAAGACACGTAAAGAGAACTAAACCTGTTGCGTTAATAAATCTAGTTTAGTGAATATAAGTGCAAGTGCGGTATCTCGGACACATGAAGATAGTGTCAAAACATTACAGAACACTTAGACTGTTAATGTACATTACCTTAGTTTAATTCATTAGTATTGTAGAAAATTAAGTCAGCATAATATTACTTATTAGCCATAATTATTGTATAGGCTAGATTGTTATTCATGTAAAGTCGCATTATTTTTTGTGAACTTAATTGCAATAAAAAAAAGTAATTTTAAGTATTCGAAACTATCGTCTTGGTCTGTAATGATGTATTATTATTATTATGTTTATACATACTAGCAGCTTAATAAGCTGATGAGCGCGTGTATGTATGAATGAATAAAAATATTTCAGATAGCATTGACACTCTGGGGTAACGAAGCGGAGACATTTGACAGCAGCACAAACCCCATAGTAGCTGCAAAGGTATTATGAAAACATTTTAATTATTAATAGATATTCTTAAATTACGAATTATATTTACGAGATAACCTCACCTTAGGATTTAAATTTATATTAATGATATATGTATATAGTAAATTAAAAAAAATGTTTTGTTTGATTATTTGTTTGGAAATTGGTAACTTTTATAGCTCCAGCTAATTTAAATGCAAATAACCTTTGATACCTTTTAACGGATCCGAATGATCCTAACATGTTAGTGAATGACAAATGAAAAGCCGCGCAGGGCAAAGTCAATACAATACAGTACTTCGTTCTTCGCTCACTGCAGTGAGTTTCCGTCCTGCTCTGTAGGCAATTGACCACCCTAAGCTGAGGCAACTAATCTCACAGGAGAGGCCCTTGTGCTAGTCGTGCGAATATACCTATTTCTGGAAGAACTACGCTCCCCTAAACAAGCAGAGCTGAGCTAAGCAACAGCGAGATTCCTTCAATAAATATGAAAATGTACCAATAAAAGGTTTTCTCTGAGAAATGTGTTAAAATATGTATTTTTATTAATGTTAACTAAATTTTATTTTATAGATCACAGTTCTTAAACTATATAAACCGTATTTATATACATACAATCCCCGCTTAATTTTAAATAATTGTATTTTATTTCAAGGGAGCTCGTCTGACTGAATTCAACGGAAGCAAATCTCTCTCATGTCTAGCAAGTACGGTGTTGCGCATGAACCCTGATTTACCAGAAGCTCACAAGTTAAGAGGCTGGTACGACAATGGCGGTGCTGATATGGATGTTGTCAACATATCTGCCAGGTATTTTGTTTTCTGTTTTTAAAAGTCCTGAGCGTGTTGTAACATTTTCAATAGAAAGTATTTGGTAATTATTAAATAACTTCAAATAATAATAAAAGAACTGGTTTCGCTTTATCTTTTGCAAAAAAATTACAATTTATCATCTTAATACTCATCCTTAGTCAGTATTTCTCTACTTTTTACTGTCCTTTCTAGATCTTTTTATTTATAAGTACACACATTAAAAAAAATTCCCCAATGTAATACAAAATGAGTAAATATGTAGTTTTAGTCACCACTATAGGTAGCAAAAGTGTATCATAATTTTACTCCCGATCTATTGTTTTCACTGTTGAAATCAAATTAAAACAAGTATAATACTCTCATATTAGTCATGTCTTGTAAAGGAAAGAAAGAAAAAACTTTATTATACACAATAACAAGATACTACGGCCCCTCACGCTAGGATTCCCTGTGCTGACAACTTTACTTTATGATTTCTACATAACACTAATTTATAATTAAACTATTTTTGCACAATAATAATATTTTCTGTATTAGCATACAATGGGTTGATAAGATATTGTTTGAGATTTTTTAGTCTGTAATGTGAGTTTTGAAATGTTGGTGATAATTTTGCTTATATGGAAGTGGTTAAAGAGGTTATGGAATCGAAACCGTGACAAATTATAACTACTAAACACTATTATTGCAGAGCCGGTGGCTACACGGGCGGTAGCAGTGAATGGATGTCATTCTCCGAAGCGGAATCGAAGCAACTAGGCTCCGGAAGCAAAGGGGACTATTATTCTCTTCTAGGAGTTCTGACATTCACTTTCTCAGACAATGCACTGTACAAGGCCTGCCCACAGGAACAATGTAATAAGAAATTGGTGGATCAAGAAAATGGACTTTTCCGATGTGAGAAGTGCAACCGGGAGTATCCTAATTACAAGTATCGTCTGCTCTTATCGGTAAGTTGTTTGTGTGTTAAAGTAATAAGGTAACACTAATGTAATGATGACAACGACATGAGGTATCGGCTCGATTCTTTCTCTACTCTCAAACATTGCATCTCTATACGTATTCCTTTTTGCGACTGAGGCGCAGACTAGCTCCCGTGGTCTCTGGCAGAATGACCAGCGCTGTGGAACAGTTCCTCCTGAGCATAATGCTGAGCCAGGGCCAATTACAACCACAGCAAACAATACACACTTAAAACGAACGTTGATCTTCAAAAGAAAAAAATGGTTTTCTCATATTCTTTTTTTTTTTTCTTTCATTATTGTTGTTACTGTGGAATCTACTCCCGGTGGGTGTCTTCAGTGAGAGATACCTAACTGTTTAAAGTAAAGACTGCCTTTTTTGGGCGTCTTGTAGACTCCTTAGAAAAAATAGTACTTAGATCGAGTTGCAAATGAAACCGGATTTCTGTATATCTTTCGTAATTTTTTTCGTAATAGCAACTAATGACACATCTAGTTCCATGACCCGTATTTTTTTTTGCGATTTATGAAATTACTTTTACTGTCTAAGTATAGAAAATATGGTTAAGAATCACGAGTTCGTGATTTGAGGTAGAATCCCCAATACTAAAGAATGTCAACGTCATTTGGAAAGCGTATTAAGTAACAAAAATGTAATTTGTGTGTTGCGTTAAATTATTATTTCCCAAAATAGTAGATAATAAGTGCATTTTTACTATATATGTCGTGACGTAATCGAAGATTTGATTCATATGATAACCAATGTTTAGTATTTCTCAATTTCTTAAATTTATTTTAAGGCAAACGTGTCTGATCCGACTGGTGATCAGCGGATAACAGCATTCAATGAGGCAGCTGAGGCCATGTTGGGTCAAAAGGCGGCGGAAATCGGCCGTCTTCTTGAACACGACAAGGCTGCGTATGCGCATATCTTTGAAGATGTCAAGTTTAAGACGTTCCTATTTAAGTTCCGTACCAAGATGGAAGTTTACAGTGTGAGTAGTCTTTATTTAAATGATTGCCGAATTTAATGTAATTTTAAACAGAATTATTTATTATTTTAAGGGTTTCGAATCCCTTCATTTCTTTCTTCCGATACATTTCTTATATTATTAACTTGTATACAAAAGATAAATGCTAATTATTATATATTAAAATAATATTGAAAATGCAACTGGCTTTAACTCACTTATAAACCAAAGGGAGCAGGATTATACAGTCATGGCTCATAGATTGATATTCATAATGTTGTAGTATGCATTTAATATTTGTATATAAATTTATATTTTAGGATGAAGCTCGTCTAAAGACAACAGTTATGAACGCTTCGCCGGTCGATTACAAAGACGCCAACGCCAGACTTATTAAAGGCATCAAAGCTTTGAGTGGAGTCGAAATATAAGCGAAAAATTTCGGAGATTATGAAACATGATATATTAAAAGATGTTATTTAAAAATATAATGTCGTACTATTTTTTAACATGGAAAAATTGTTTTTGTATAGGATTACTTTTGATAATTGAAATCCTACAGTAACTGAAAAATAAGTTTAAGCCTTAAAAAATTGAAAACAAGGCACAATGTTTCTTATATTATTTTTAATAAAGTAACTAAATGTGTATTGAGTTGATGAGTTTTCATGTTAAATGTTTAAAACTTAAGTAATCCTATACCAAACTTCTGATTGTCATTTGTAAAAGTGCAAATTGTGAATTATGTATTATAAATTAGCCATTAAAATTCCAGTATAGTGAATAAAGTGTGATTTTTAAAATGTCTTTAGTATTATGACATCCCAAGTTGTATTTTAACTCTTATGATATGTTTGACGTTGACAGGTCAAATGCGCTACATATTTGAGATCACACACTTAACGCTAAGTCTCGATTCTGGAACTCACAGTCAATATAGAAATCAAAAAAATTTTCTTAATTCATCGTAAATAAATAAAAACATTAAAAATAAAATTGAAAAATTACAAAGCTTCGACTCCGGCTCCTCTATCCTAACGAATGTCACTTCATACCACATAAAAGTGAATTCGAATGACTTTGACAACTAAGCAGCTATTCATTTTAAAGTCGTGGCTCAATCGCAGATTAATGAAAATAAGAGTAATAGCACGGACGTTTTATAACAAAGTTTATTGAAGGTAGGTATAGATACCAAACTGCACATCAGTATGGACTTCAACAAACCGACAATGACGCTATTTATTATATCGTTCAAATTGTATAACAATCGTCTCAATTATATTAATATATTGAATATCTAAAAAATGCGTTTAAACTACTATAACGGTACTTTCGTCGATAGATGTATTATGTCTCATTACGAGTTACAATTTCTTTTATAAAATATCAAACTTTTATCTATATCTAATCTATCTATCAGGCAATATAAATAGCTTTTGTGTCGGTCTATCGTAGATGTGCTTCTACCGCATTTACCATGGAGTGTTCAGAGTTCGGATTAATACCTGCAGCTGAGTTCGATCATCGGATGTCGTAGCAGAATACGAAAGACCACAGTTTTTTAAGCAGTTATTGCCGCCCACCTAGAAGTATTTCCCATACAAGTCAACTAAGGTCATTAAAGAATAGATAGTACCAATTCTTAATAGGCCGGCAACGCACTTGCGACCTCTCTGACAATCTGACTGTCCATGAGCAGGGTATCACTTCACACTTTTAAGCCTGTTATATAAAATAACACCATATTCGGCAAGATGTACTTATTTTATTCATCATTTGTATCGGGAGTCAAATGAAATAAAACAACGCTTTCACTATATTTATTACTTTATTCAATCTCATTGATATGACTCATCATTTGGCTAAAGGAATCGATTTGTTAATTACTTAGGCAATTGCAGCTGCTTTAATACTACGAAATAACTGAACGTTAATTGACATTTTAATAAGTCAAAATACTGTTTATTAGAATTTTAATGCAATAAGCCTCATTCCTGGTTAATATTGACTAGCGCAGACGAATGCATATTGCCCAAGCACATTAACGTTGCACAAAAACAAGTAGCTAGATTATCTATGAAAATGTACACTTAAGTAGATACAATATTTAAATCACATAGTCTGTATTGTAACATCGATTAAAACAGTCAGAAAATCGATGGTTATCAGATGCAAGTCACGATTCGATAAAACACTTAGTAAAAGTTTTTATTATAATACCTTATTTGCAAGAAAGAAAACTTCATCAAAACGTCGTTGCTAAAAGGTTACAATTAAGAATATCTTTGAAATGTTTTTCATTGACATTTTCTTTCAATTTCAATGGCAGTGCATTTTTAAACAGATTTCTTGTTAAATGCAGTATAATTAGTAAAGTTAATATTATATTACTAAATCCTAACATATCACAAACCAATTAAAGATTAACCAATAAATAATTGATTTCGAAATAGTGTTTAAAGATAAACGATTACAGATTACAAAAAATACCATCTTTCCTACAGAACTATAAACACTATTTTAGTGAAAAAGATCCACATTTTACGTGTGAAGTTATACATCATTATAGAACCTCATTACTGAATATGTACAGTGTACGTAATTCATTGTACTTTATGAAGGAAAATATATTTTAAATAGGAATAAAATATTTCAATACGAATATATATCGCAATTGCAATTCAAACGCAAAATGTAGATCCTACGTTAGAATACTTAATTAGTTGCCTTAGAAGTTAGAATCATTAACATTAACCTACAGCTGTCCTAGCGATACAATTATAATTCATAGACAACTATTATTATAAACATTAAGAAAATATCTCGTGAAATAATTTTCAATTCCAAAAAGGATATCATTTCTTAACGTAAACGAGATTCCCGACAGTATCACCGAGGCCGAACGGGACCGAATCGATCGGTACACGTGACAATAAATAATTAAATACATTTAGTATACCCTAGCGAAGGTAACTTCGACACAATTAATTCCATTATATCAGTATTCATAGCCCGTTAAACAGATTCGCGACGATCGCGAACGAGAAGCAGACTTCACGTCGCTGAGATTCACTCAAGTACACTCGTTACACTAATTGTGCTCTAGAATACAAGTTCGTAGTACAAAACGCAGGTCCGGCCGCTCTCATCCTACGAAGAGAGAGAAGAGCCGCCGAGAGCTGGAGAAGAGAAGAAAGGAGACAGAGAGAGAGGTGCGAGCGACCGGCGCCGCCCGCCGCCTGCCCGCCGCCGCGCTGCCGCCGCACTACACGCCACCGACCGGTCTACCACACATCTATTTACAACCCGCTAAGGACCAACCGATAAGTTAAAGCGAATAAATAATATCGACGCTCTTTGGACCGGACAATACCCGGGGACCACCGATCGCCGACCGACGCCTTCGCGCCGAACGTGCCCTAAATAAACCTTAAAATTAACATCAACGCAATACGGCCGAGAGGCGATCTCATGTGATCTAGGTAATTTTGACGAGCGACGAGCTAACAATTTAGAGGTTACATCCAAACGACTCCGCCTAAACGAGATTCTACATTCGAACGGGCGAAAAAGCGCCTTCGGTGGAAAAAATCTAATACTCAAACATATCCAAGTTAAAGCTTAAATAAATTAAAATAACTTACAAACTAATAACAAAAAAAACTCATTCGTAAACGTCTTCAAAATCATACGTAAAACGAAAAGTGTATTGTTTGTACAATATAATCACAAACTGCTCCGTAAAGCAATAGAAAGGTGTAAAATAACAAAATGCGAGTCGTACAGTATCCGTGCGTTATCGCAGCAGACCTTATGCCATTACCGTCACGTTGGCAAACTGATGCGCCATACTGTGCACTTACATAATCCAATGATTAAACAAAGTCGTTCCTTATGACGAAGTCAATTTTCCAACGTGCAGATATATTTTTTTACACCACCGCACGTAACACGCAACTCATGTTACGGTATTTTAACAAATTTCAAGTAATTGTGTCGATATAAAATGACCATTTCTTGAAACTTACTAACAACAATTGGACCACATCACTTAATTTGAATATAAAAAACATAAATAATGATTAAAACAATATTTACGTGCGATTCGAACAGATGGGAATGGAACCATTCTTAATGTGTTCTTAAATTCTTGTCAAGTCTCCCTGACACGCCATTAGGGCTGTGGACCGTTCTGTTCGAGTAGCATAAACCCAGAATAAAAAACTTAATTACAAAAAAAAGGCGGAAACAAAACATTTTAAGATCTAGTTTCCGCCACGAATATTAAATTTTACAAAGAATACCAAATAAATTATAAACCCAATATACTCACTAAGATGTCAAGGTAGCGCCAGCCTACACGTAATAAACGTGGGGTTGGTCGCGAGTGGTCCACTCTTGTGCGTGCGTTAGTGCGGTGTGCGTGTGTGTGTGTGCGTGTGTGCGTGCACTAGCGGCCTCACGGCACGAGGTCGGGCAGGCGCCCACGGCCCTAGGGGCGCGCGCTCGCTTCACCGCTCACGACCTGCAAATTATTTTTCGTTCACTGTAGCTATTGTCAGCATTCTAACAAAACATGAAACGTTTTACCGGATACTAAGCGTAAACGTATAACGGGAAAATGCTTTATTATTTTTCATGATTGTTTTTTTTTATATTTAGACAAGAAAAAAGATAAGAAACTATAAAAGTCACTGACGTTTACGGAAACAATGTATACTGAATACACGGAATAACTACTTTAAAAGCTTGAACTTTTTGGCAAGTATAGGTTTTGTCACTTGGAACTTATATTTTTACGATATAAACCCCTGTGCTATTTCAGACTAGTCCAACTTTATTCCCAAATATCATTCAGCTGGATGGTTCTTTGAGGTTGTTTGTGGAGAAAGACCCTAATATATGAACACGAATATACAAAATATGCCTCATGTACTTAAACAAACAGAATTATAACTGACATGAATTTACTACACGTTTAATAACTTTTTGAAACTTAAAAGTGTCGCTATAAACTTTGGACTTGAGTTTAGGTATCGACTTTAGTGAAAACAAATGAACAATTGCGGGGCATTGGTCATATATAAAAATGCAAAATATAGAGTACAGTCCATACTGAAAGTCGTATGCACTTAATGTAATAAATATTTTTAACGCACATAGAACATTCTATTCTCTCTGCCTACCAACCCTCAAACATTATCATCGATTACCGCTTTGCAAGCGTACCCAGTATGTATGAAGCCATATGAAACCAGAAGGGGTTATACGCCAACTGCATTATACTCAGCCGCGGATGCTGATACACACACAGAAAATTAAAAAAAAGTCCTATTTCTATTCCAAAACTACTATAACTACGTGAAACAATGAACAGCTAACATGAGTTCATGAGATTGATTTTTGAAAATTCTTCCATACGTTTAATACAGGTGTAAAATAACTAATTATAAAATTCAACACAAATAAATATTTTATTTACACACATGGAAATATCTAAAAGGAAAATAACAAAATAAAAATCCATATAAAAACAATAATTTATTTAAATAAATATGTACAAAATATCTCATGCATGCTCAGTGATAGTTTAATGGCTGACTCACTTTCCGTTCCTTGTAGTACAGCTCCTCACTCTCCTTGTCACAGAGCAGCAACACGACTGCGCCGAAAAGGAAAATGGCGGCGCCCCAACCCACGCCGTATGCCCAGCCGAATTCCCACACCAATCTGTTGCCTGTAAAAGACATTATTTAATATTGCAACATAGATTTTATATGAGTTAATTTAAGTAAATACATACATAATCTCTTACACACAGACGCAAACACGCATATAAGTATAGTGTAACATCTCTTTAACGTCGAAATCAATTGGCTTTGGTTGGTTTAGCCTTCCATACAATTTGTAGAGTGTACTCTACATATCATTACATCCAATCTCAATAACGACAACAAATTAGTAATAAAGTACTTTTTAAGTTGCTAAAATTAGTAAAAACTGCGCAGCTCGTACATACACGTTCTTTTGTCGCTTTATTATCCCAGCCCGCAATAAACTCGATTGTCGACATCAGACATACGAACTTGCTAAGACATTCGTTCTTTTGTTTACAAACTGGGATTACTTGCACGTGTTGACTGTTGTTGACCGTGACTAATAAGTAAGGCTCATGGATTATCTATACGTAATCATATTCTTAGTTACTCACCAACATTCAAACCGTAAACATGTCTATTGAATTGGAATTGGACATGGGAATTGGTTTGGAAATATTTCAGTGGGGAGCTGGTGCAAATTAAAATTATTATACTTATTATTTAGATTTATATATATATTTTTAATAAACTGAATTCATCAGTATTATCAACCTTTAAATAGTTATAAGTTAATAATTAATTTTATATGAGAATAAACTTACCTAAATTCAATTCGGCGGCAAAACAGACCGGGTATATCACCAGCGCTATTAAGATGCACATTACTGAAATTAAAAGAAAATATTTTTATTTTACTTTTGCCAAAAATCAAGCATTATGGAGGCTATAGCCATCATTTTATAGTGTAAAGCCCGAAGGTTTTAAGTACAGATCTCAGAGAAACTATAATTATTTCGAGAAATAAGTGCTCTTCCATAAAGAAACATGACAAATTAATCAGAAATGTGTCTCTTCAATGCATTAGAAGATCTCGCGACTTCAGAAGTACTAAAAGAAAAATGCTTATTTTTTTTTAGAAACTTATTACTTAAACACAACATAGTTTTAATATCTGTTACAAGATGTTTAGATAAGAGATAATGTAAAGTGGAAAAGCAAGCATTTTGTTTTTATATTACTTCACGACGACACATAGCAATTAACTAGAGACAATAGCGGGAATATCGTGAAAGCTAAGTGTGAAAGTGTTAAACGCAACAGTTGTAGTGTCTAGTGATTACATTATCTTGGTAAATATAGGGTGTCCAAATATTGACAATAACTTGTTTTATATAATTAAAAAGAACATATACAGATATACTAACGTGCAAGCGACATGGCAAGAACGGCGAACCGATAGTATCGGAACTTTGTACGGTGATCCGCTGACCGTAGCCCTAGCCCTGTAAGTAGGGCTCCGCAAACGTCCGCCGCCAGCGTTGCTACGCACAAGCCGGCTGCCGCTCTGAAACACACAAAATTATGCATTACAATAACAATATCAACCGGCGCTACGACCTTTTATGTATGGGTCACGGATTTTTGCATGTTTCATAGATAGGCCATTCGTTTTAGGCCTAGAAATTTGGGTCTTATAAGTAATCAGCTTTATACAAACATTAACCGTAATTTAAATATCGTTAATTTTCTAGATAGCCAATGAAGTGCATTAGAAATGTTTTTGTCCAAAAATGTGAGGTAACAATATTAAACGAAGTCAAAACCTACGAAATGGCAGTATAAAAAAAAATACTTTGAAAGAATTATTCATAAATCAACAATATACAAGAGGTTGAAAATTAAAATCCGTTCAACTATATGCAACAAAAACTGCTGGTATAACAGTTCATAGACAAAGAATCTTTTATAAGTTGTAATTAAAACCGCCAATGTTTACCTCGCCGTTTGTCGCAGATGTCCGCACTTTGCATATCATTATCTCGCCAACTGAACACAGCTTCGCTAACCGAGACATGCTCGGTGACCTTGCTCTATATTTAATCATATTTGTACAATATTTTTTATTGTTAAATTGTTGTGACAGAAACTATAATCAGCTCACAAAAGATTAAAAATTAACTATACTAAACACAAAAATTTTAATCAGTTAATTTAAAAATTAATTTATTCCTATTCTCATCGACACTTTGTGGGCCACAAGTTTTAATTCAGACAACAGCAATGTAAAAACTTAAACTAATCGTATATGTTATGACAAATTAGATCTGTTACTTATATAAAACATAGTTTTATTAAAGGACTTGAAAGCTTAAAATTCCTTGCTCGTATAAAAACATTGAGACGGTAGTAAGCGCTATTCATTTCGCAAATTGCTAAGTGCCCACTGCAAACTGACAAACAGAAATTATGAATCGCTTTTAATTTAATTTGACAAGTACACCACTCGACAGCGGAGCTCGCTGCCAAGTCTAGTCGTGTTTTAAGAGATTCCTACCTTTTTTATTTATTATATCCTGGATCTCTTGTTTATTGTGAGCATTTTGAATAAGAAAGTTGCGGGAAGACCGTGAAACATCTCGTATTGGGGACATAAAAATTGTATTATTGTTTGAATTTTAAAAATGGTAACATCACGAGATAAAAATATAGTGTAACTGTTTTTTCGCGCAGAAATATTGTAAAAGCATTAGTGGGTTATTCTCAAAATCACAGCGCTTTATCCAAGTGATGTTTCGAGTTTAATTTCTGCAGTGCTCAATACAAAATCAAGGAACAACACTAAATTGTGAGATTTGTGAGTAAAAGTAACGGTGCACGTGTAAGAAACTGGTATAACGCGTGACTCATTCAGTGACCCGTGTAACTTGTAGAGTTTCAAGATCGTCTTCAGTAGAAAGTTTAAAGGCTACAGCCTCGTAGAATTTATCTTTTATGACTGTCCCAACAACAAAATGATGATACCCACAAAGTCCCCCCTCCCCCCTCCTGGTCAAAAATCGCTTAACCAAAAATCACTACCAATTAGTACTTCAAACGAATATAATTTACTACCTGTAGATCTAAGTGAAAAGTAAAATTTCAAACCACCGCCTGTAATTTTATATGGGATGGAAGAGATACATATCTTAATTAACAGATCTAATCTAATAAGACAAGAAAGCTACTCAAATAAACTAATTAATGGAGATCAGCCAAGAGTTATGGCGAAGTCAACTGAAACATAAAAATTTGATAGAACTTATCCGCAGCAATGGTCTTATTGGTCACACATCTACACAGAAGCCGAATTAATGCTACAGGATTATTTTACAAAACCTGCGTTATACCATCAGCTATAATAGAAGAAATTTAAAAAACGGGAAACGGGGTACGCTCTGAAATTGTTAATGCCATTTCAAGAAACAATAAGAATCCCTTAAATATGTTCTTTGTAAACGTAGAACCCAGTATCAATAACCATAAAATAAAAATATATACAATATATTTACCACACTAGTCACAATTGAAGACCCAACAATATGATCACACTAAAAATAAATGTATGCGTCCTTACAGATGCGTTAAATGCGCCCAAGGTCATAAAACTACACATTGCCCAAAAAAGGATAAAAACACACCAGCTAATTATAAAGGTTGCCAAGTTTATAAGGCATACGATCGATCAAAGAGAAATAAAACCCCATCGTCTGCGCGCCAGCGAGTAGACTGCGTCTCCCCGCGCGCTGCAGTCCCCATCAAGGGCTATATGCCCGCCCCAGTACCTTCCTGTATCAGCAGGGCGCGAAAAACTACACCACCCGAAGGGGGCATATGCCCCGAACGGGCCAAAGCTCACCCCTTTCGAGGGAGTGTGCAGCAGATACCACGTAAAGAGTAATAAAAATTAAAGGATACTATGTACAATGTATACTATGCTAATCATCCAGATGGATCATCTGTTGCTGGGGCAGCTGTGATAATAAAGGAACACATCAGATCCTGCCACCATTCAAACGTACAAACCGCTATAATAGCTATAGATGACTGTTAAGGATCACTCATGTAGCTGCAGTGTACTGTCCACCTACATACCGATCTTATCGACTTTTTCATCACTAAGGGATGTATGGGCTCTACACTAAACTCCAATCGTGTCTAGATGGCACCTAATACCATACACCAGTAATCTGTACACTAAGCACAACAGTTATTTACAAAGAAGTGACATTATACAACCGTAAAACTGACAGGGAAACCTTTCGATAATACATTGAAGATAATATTAGGTCCTTACATATGAAATTGGCGTTTTGTCGTACTGACCACTTTGACCTCAAATACCTCCTCTTTTGGTTAGGAATTTCAAATTCAAATTTGTACAGCTATTTACTCATGTATTTGTGCTTCGATGACCGTCATTCATTTGTTTTTTCTTCTGTTTTTTTCTGTTTGCGTCACTCATTTTACAAAATGGAAAACTTAAAGTATCACATTATTTACGAGTACGAGTTCCGCCGTGGCACTAGTGCTGCAGAAACGACTCGAAGGGTGAATGATGTGTATGGCGGTCATGTTGCAAAAGAAAACACAGTTCGTTTTTGGTTCCAACGTTTTCGTTCTGGAAATTTCGAACTGCAGAACAAGCCCCGTGGACGGCCTGAGACCCAAGATGATAATGAAGTATTGAAGGCTATTGTGGAAGCGGATCCATCGCAAACCACGTCCGAGTTAGCTGCAGGCTGCGGTGTTAGTGATAAAACTGTTTTAATTCACTTGAAGCAAATTGGGAAGATTAAAAAGCTTGAAAGGTGGGTACCTCACGAATTGACTAAAGCAAACCGGCAAACGCGCGTCGACTGCTGCGATACATTACTGAACCGGCACAATAATGAAGGTATTTTAAACCGAATAATTACCTGTGATGAAAAATGGATTCTTTACAATAATCGGAAGCGCTCGGCGCAATGGTTGGATCCTGGCCAGCCAGCCAAATCCTGCCCCAAGCGAAAATTAACCCCAAAAATGTTACTTGTAAGCGTTTGGTGGACTAGTGCCGGTATTGTTCATTGCAGTTTCCTCAAATCTGGCCAGACTATTACGGCTGATGTCTATTGTCAGCAATTGCAAACCATGATGGAAAAGCTAGCGGCTAAACAACCTAGGCTGGTCAATCGCTCCACGCCACTGCTACTTCACGACAACGCTAGACCACACACTGCACAACAGACGGCTACCACATTAGAAGAGCTTCAATTGGAATGTCTAAGACATCCTCCGTACTCCCCGGACCTAGCTCCAACAGGTTACAATTTTTTCGAAATTTGGACAACTTCTTGCAAGGGAAAAAATTTAACTCTGATGGGGCAGTCCAAATCGCCTTCACAGATTTTATTGATTCCCGTCTGACTGTTTTTTTTAGTAAAGGGATCAATGAGATGGCAAAAGTGCATAGAAAACAATGGTTCATACTTTGATTAATTAAATATATTATATTTAAAAATATTCGACTTTTTGTTCCTCCCATACAAAATGCCAATTTCATATGTAAGGACCTAATATTAATCTACGCATACCCTTGTGCTGGGTCCTTTCCTTTATTTAATCTTTACAGCCGACACACCTGTTACGGACGATGTTGTGATTGCAAGTAATGCAGATCTACACTACAACACTACAATCCTTTCCTGTAATAAAGATCCAAAAGAAGCATCCGCAAAACTACAGGAATGCTTGGACTTAAAGTGCAGGCCGGGCGAAATCAGTTCACGTTGACCTTAAGAAGCGGTAAGTGCCCACCGGTGACTCTGGAAGGAACTGCCTTGTCAAAACAGACTACAACCAGAGACTTGGGCATGCATCTGGAGAAACGCTTAACATGGCAAGACCATATAAAAAGAAAGAGCATGCTAATAATAAGCTTCGTAACATGAACTGGCTATTAACTAGAAAAGCTGCACTTAGTCTGGCGAATAAACTTCTCATTATCAAGGGTTGGCAAGCCGATCTAATATTGAAATCCTACAGCGGATTATGAGCGGTGTAAATATTTGGGAATTACCACTGAATTGAAGAAATTGAAATATCAATTAACCCATACAAAAGAAGACTTCAGCAACACGTCAACCCCTAGATTCGGGCCTCTTAGAGACGGTGGACTGCGTGTTTCGGCTGCGATAGCGGAGCTTGATAGTTTGCGAGTTAAGGAAAAAAAACAAATTAAAAAAATTAAATTAGCATTCCCTAATTGCCTCAAAATCATGTCATAAAATCTAATAACAGCGATAAGACTAATTGCTGATGGGTAAAAAAAATTAAAAGCACTTTGTAAAATTCTTTAAAGAACGGATTCTTTAAAGGCCTTTACAAAATGATTCAAAACTTTGAGTTTCCGTTTGTAAAACGTAAAAGCAAAGAATTCAGTAAACTTTCTAATTAAAAATGTTTTTGTATTCTCAAAAACAGTGTGAGCCGTTGTCCTTGACCCAACAGATCGATTGCTGTTTAATCACAGTTGTCATTTTACGAACAAATAGGCTATAGACATGCCATCGCATTTACGAAGCGTCGGTCGTAATACAATATTGTTTTCTCTTAGACCTATATCAAATATATTTTCATCATATTTTGATCGATTCAAATCCTGCTTGGTATAAAACTGCAGTATTGCAGTAATTCGGTCAAGTAGTCCAAACAAACTATCGGGGCTGAATAGCTCTTCAAACTCGCCGCTATGTTACCTATAAAGGCGCATGTAGCTTGCAATACGCAACTGCCGGAACGATTTTGTATTGACCACTTGATCGAAGTTTGGTGTCGAGTATTACATTGTTAACTATAATGAAACGGTATGGTCTAATGTTTATAGAGCCAAGTGAGAAAGGAAATTTAACACAAACTAATGTGTCAGATTAGAGTTTGTGTTTAGAAATTTACTTAAAACATCAATTTCATGTCTTTTATAAATACAGATTAGGATATACTTAAGATCCATTATAATTTTTTTTTTTATATTACAGATTTTATATTGCATGGAAAGCTATCGCTCGAAAGCGATAAGGTCCCCAGTTGCCCTCCTTTTTCATTTAATTATGTCAATTTTCTTATATTTCTGTGTGTGTTAATAAATGAATAAATAAATAAATATTACCTGAAGTCTAAATTGAGAAACATTTAACTTCCAATTTTACTTAATGTTATTATAAGCTCTGGAATGAAATAAAGTATATCAAGAACTAGTAAATATACTTACTTAATGTATGGGGCGGGCCTCGCGGCGTAGCACCCTGGCTGAGCAGTGATGTCGAAAGGCAAAGGCGTCGGCGACTCTGGATCTATGCAGTGCATGAACAGGCCCTGCCGCCAGCCTGCAGCCATCAGCCAGTCTGCTGATGCGAGGCCCAACACCATCAGTATAATCACCAGCAGGCCGCATATTAAGGCGATTACCTGAAAAGTACAAAATTCAATTTAACAAGGCTCACCAAGGATTGTTCATAACATGTAATAATTTACATTCATCTATTTTTTTTTCATTACAACATAGAAACAATTTAATAGAGAAAATTGTACTAGAGGTATGATACGACTGGCCTTTTCTTGGTTTTACAAATCGGGTCGTATAAGTACTTAAGTACGTAAGTGCGTAACTTTTGCTATGTAGAATATATTAAACTTAAAAACCTTAGACTACGATCATTATGTCTTAAGATTATCTTCACATAGAATTGAGATAAGCCGACTGTCATAACTCATTTGCATGCAACTATCAATGGAGCTATTATTCCGGGATAACATCACTTTACATGCCTTTGCATAAATATCGTCGTATTTAGGGCTTATCCATTAAAGATCTCATCTACGATATGTAACTTTGATTTATTCAACAAACACATAATACAAATGCTTTAACTCTTCCTTGTTCAATACAATTGTTGGCTGATTATAGTGATGTTTAAAAATTCACAAAACAGTAACCATGTACGAATACATACAGTATGCCCTATTGTTTATGCCCTATGCCGTACCCTCATTAAGTACAAAACTACATACGTGAAAAGGACTAAAAGTTCTTGCTGTACATAAAGGACATCAAAACAAAGCACGCACGCTCGCGTTGCGCACCTCGTGATCCATCAAGCCCTCGAAAGTGGAACTAGGAATTATAAAGAAAAACGCGAAAGTGTCTCGAGGAGTAGCGGGGTGTTGGATCGATCGGAATACGACCCCACGCGACCGGACCATCAGCTGTTAAGACCAACACGGGGCTGGCAATAGAAATTGCACCCCTAAGTTTCGTCGCGTCGCAACCACCGCGTCCCTTGCCTACAAATCTCTGACGCTTTTATATTTTCCTTGCACTTTGCAGACAAAATCGATGTCGCACGTGAACCACGCAAAGCTAATACAGACAGTAGCTTATGTTAAATAAATCAAGACTTTTTATTCCTTGATAAATAAATAAAAATAAAAATGTGTTCATTCATTTGACAACCGTTCTTATTAATTTTACTATAATATAATTTTATTTATTCGCAATTGTAAAAACGACTGTTCTCACAAATAAATATTGACATTTTTGTTCATAGAACAGGGGGAATCGGGCAACCGCCGCCCATGGACACTCTCCGGAGGGTCCGCGAGTGCGTTGCCGGCCTTTGAAGAATTGGATTGTTCGCTTGAAGGGCCCTAAGGCGTATTGGTTATGGCGTATATTAATGAGAATTACGCATAGGAGTACAGATTACAATAACTTTTTTCGAATGTGCGTGATATCAACTAATTTTTAAAAGCATTAGAACCTAATCAATATTGACCCTGTTTAAGTACCGGAAATGTTAATAAAAGCCCTGCTATTCATAAAATTGTAATGATTTGATAATTTCGGGCCACGTGCACGTGAATTATTCCGCTTTATTCAATTGCAGTTCATTCAAGTTACAAATTAAAATGTGTTTAGATCTTTTTCACAGCCAAGAAATGTATTTGGCTTTGAATAGAAATACTTACATAGAATATCTTTATTCAAATGTCAAATGTTTTTATGATATCAATAGTCCCTCCCTTTCTGATACTTAGCGATAATATCAAAAGATATTGTTTATCAAAGCGCTATCTCCAATTAGTAAATCAATCATAAATCATCGTCAAATAATGTAATGTGTAATATATGTAGGATCTAGGTATTATAAATTCATTATATGAGCAATGTACAAAACTTTAATGACGTCACATTCTGAGTCCTACTTAATAACTCATACGTGCAGCCATTAGAATAGGTATATAATGTATGTTTCAAGGGAAACAAGTCAACTTGAACTAACGTCGCAATATCAAAGTCAGCAAACGCATTCATTCCAGTTCCTTTTGTCCTTTTACGGTACGTTGTATTTGTTCTACTAAGTTGTTTTGCGCTCTATGGCCTACATAGAACTAGAAAGAATTCACAACTCTTCAATAAAGTAACATTCCGTTATTCCAGTTACGTTACGGGCATACTCAATACCAAGTTATTTATTTAGGGTAGGATTCAGTCACGAGGTGTTAAATGAATTCCGTATTTCAATAACATTGAATTTAAATCATACGTAGTGAGTCACTATGGGGGCTCTAAAGGAAATATCACTATCATATAAATAATTTATGCCTCACTATAATTACTTGCTTAGTGACGTTGGATTTGATAGCCATTGATCTGTTTAGGTGGTGGTGGCGTATACGGAATTTACAAAATGATTCGTGACAAAAACAATCTGTAGCCTGCTTCACGAGTACCTTATAAACATGAGTTTGAAAAAGATTCTTTGTTCGGAAAATACCTGTGCGATCTGGTTGGCTGGCATTTCGTCTTGGTCAGATGCGAACTGGGGCGGTGGAGGTAACACAGGCGGCAGGGCGCGCGGCTGCGTACGGAGCCCCACGGGGCCGGCGCCCGCGCGCCCTTGCATGCGCGTACTCACACACTACCACTACCCGCCGCACACTAGTGCATGCCTTCACTGTTCTACACTTAAGTGACGTTTCACTAGACACAGAATCGAGAGATGGTTCTTCTTATACCGGATTATAAAATGACAAGCAACTATCGATTACCTTTAATGCTAAATGCAAGTCTATTAGACCAAAATTTATTTTATCAAAACTAAAGGAATAATAACAATTTGAACAAATATTGATGAAAAATATATGGTGATTGGAGTATTAAACTGCTATAAACTGTTTCGCATTAAGTTAACGCATATTGTATCTTAATAAGGCAAATACTTATTATTATATTCTATGACGAGTATATCACATTTGGAATGAGGAAAGTTTAAAGACTTGACTTTTCTTACTTCTTTTTATATTTGTTTGCCAAAAATTTTAAAGACAAAATAAAAAAATATTTTTTTCGCTGCAACTTTCAAAATAGGCCATCTCATTGAAATCAGATGACCCAATTCCTAAGTAGGTAGATATTACTAAAAATGGGAAACCAAGCGTTTATCAGCATTCAGAATATCAAGAATTTCAGTGCAAATTGTACCAATAAACTAGGGTACTGCTACCGGCATCAACAAGCAGAACTTCAGCATGACTTCTCGAATTAGGTCAGGGAGTGACGGAACAAATGCGTATTACAAATACGGGGGTAGTTACCAAATGAGGTTACTGGCGTCACATAAGAATACTTAACGAAAGGTAGGACTCATATCTAGGTTACACTTGGATATATTAGCAAAAAAATCTATTTCATAGATCTTTCAATAACAGTTAAACAAATATTCATATGAGATTTTACTTTTGTATGATTAAGGCAATCGTCAAAACCACATACATGGTTTTCATTTCCATCTTCGGAGATGAAAAATAATTTTATTTTCGTCTGTGATGTCGGGTTAGTCTCAAAAAATATTAAAGTATATATTTAAATTATTTCGTTTTTTTAATTTAAAAAGTTAACGCATAATACAAAAGCATTTTATTATGATTTATTTTATAATCAACCTCTGAGAGTGTTCGGTGACATCTAACATCTATATCTATATCTAGTATACAGACCAAGATTTGAATAGTTTAAAAAACGAATGATTCTCTTAATATAGAGTCGTAGATATTCTATTATTAATTTATTGATACTATATTGTACTACCTGCCTATTGTTCTTACTTTAAAACAGATATTTTTATTTACGTCGCTCTGAATTCGCTGTATCCTATTATTTTCAAGGCAGGTTTATTTGTTCAAACGTTTGAAAAGGTTTATTAAAACGTGAACTCGACTGTAAAAACGGAAAACGCTCAAAGGGATATTTTTCCTTAATACTTTGAAGAGTATACACGCAAAGATCCATATGAGGTTATTAAAGTACACTGTTTACTTTATATATATATATTCTTTTATGTAGATCGATCAGAAATAAATTTATATATAATAGAAAAAGATACAAAAGAATCGTTATGCGGCTGTTAATAAGCTCTAAAGTCCCATTCCAATTTATACGTTATATGAATTTAGCAAAAACAACAGAATATTGTCTCCATACTAATAGAAAATACACACATACCTACATCAAGCGGAGCTTGTTTAAAAATACGTTTTACGTAAACAATTAAAATTATATTTTTTTGTATGTAATAAATTAAATTAAACTGTTTTTTTTTCATAAATATTAGGATCTCTACAACATTAAGAAACAATAATAAATATGTGATATAACAAAACAAAATTTACTTATCAAGACTTGATGCCGTTGGTTGGCGTAATTATAAAATAAATTCAATTTAATTATTCAATGAATTGTTTCCTAATAGCCACTCACATACACAGTCAGACTAAATAGTTATTTTTTCACTAATATTTTGTTATCATCGTAATAAATCTGATATTATAAATAACAACAATAACATTAGCGACTAAACAATAAATGAACTCAATTGTTTCCATAATACATGACAGGATGCATTGTTTAGAAAATACATAAAACATTTGTATTCAACTGTAACCATTCCTGTTCCTCTTGTAAGGAATTAAGCTGGCTATCCCTTCAGAACAAACAGAATTCTTTTCCAATTATAGTTTTGAGGAATGGAACATTCTGCATCAATGTTTGTGTTAGAAGCAAAAGTAAAATGTTTATTTTCTGATCACTTGAAGTGTTTGTGATTTTTTTATTTATAATTCCAACACTCCTCAGCAATTTAACGTTTTAGTGCACTCTTATGTTTTATGTGTGCTGTAGCGAGTTTAAAAAAATAGGCCACACTAGTTATAACTTAATCTAGCGAATTTAATAACGCAAATGTCAATACACACCGTGCGTGACCTATCTACTTGTGCTATATTGAGGACAAAACATATATTACGTTATAATAAAAGTAGACTTAAATCATATAATATCTGGCTTAAGAATTTTGCGCATGGAGCCGCGCCGACTTTGAGGTTTAGACAAAAAGCTGTACCTTCTTCAAAAATAAAAGCACTTTTTAGAGCAAATACTTTGACATAAATAACAAGCAGGTAATAAGGATAGAGAGAGGGATTTTTGTTGTGTTGGAAGTGATATAGTATTTAGACGCTCGGAGGGCGGGTCTCAGTTAGGGCGGCGAGACCGGGCGACACAGCGCCTCGCGCGAGACTGTCCCGTCTCGCCGCCCTGCATCACTTGCCACTCTCACCCTCCCGCCCGACAACAAAACACAGATTACTGAAAACACTTTTATTAGCCAAAATGCTACTAAAGCTTGGCCCGTTCTAGTAAACGGTTAGGCGCTCTGGAACAGTTCAATTAATCTATATAAATAA
This sequence comes from Pieris brassicae, assembly GCF_905147105.1. NCBI lineage: Eukaryota > Metazoa > Arthropoda > Insecta > Lepidoptera > Pieridae > Pieris > Pieris brassicae. Next base: position 8,038,632 of record NC_059669.1, read on the forward strand.
ATTTCTACACCAACTTTTGGTGGTCACACCTGTGTGATCTGCAAGGTGTTCGGTTGCACATTGCGCCGAGGGGGACGACGGGGTGTTCGTTGGCAACAGTCAACAACGGCCCGAAGCCGCCGAACGTAACTTGCCCGAGATGGTAACTTAAACCACTTTCTAGATTCACTAGCACCAAATGTAGAAACCATTCTATCGCCAGGCTTAGACGTGTCGTACACTATTTTTGGGCTTTCAGCCGTATCAGACCGGGGCGCTATACGGTATTTAGCTCCTGTAATTACTTTCTTTATTCCGTTTAACGCGCGCTCTATTGGTGACTCATCGTAATCCGAAGAACTTTCCCTATTAATAGGACTAAACTCAATCGGCGGTGGAAAACCATTCGTGTCGCGCTCTTCTCTTTTTATAATTTTTTTGATTCTAACAAAGAGCGAAGGAGGAGGCTCGGTATTTGTTCCAACAGTGCACATTCCAGGTTTGTAGTCACGTTCTATGGGGATGGTTGTAGGAGAATAGGGCTGAGGAGGTAATGTCGATGCTCTTTTCGGAGATAAATCCTCATCTTTCAAATATGCTATGTGTAAAGTGCTAATGCTGAGCGGCTGTTGTACAGATGCGGAAGGCCACAGCTCCCTGGTAGGCGGTACCGGAGACGGCCGCTCTCCCATCATGCGACGTGCCAATTCACCTGGTTGCCAAAGATTACTAGGCGTCAAACCCCCGTGTGCTTCCATTCCGACACGATACTTCACTAAATGTATGTCTGCCCACTAATCCAATACTGGGCTTCAGGCATTTCTAGGTTTTCCTACATAATATTATAGACTCACGTGCACAGTGTACCCGTTCTTAATTGGATAGATGTTAGACATCTAAATGGATATTAAATATTAGTGTAATGAGATATACAATAACAAAAATTAACTGGTTTGAGAATTTAACGTCGTTAAGTAACGATTATGTAAACCCGTAAAGTTTAGATCGAGGTGGAATTTATAAAATTTATCTGCGAGAATTTATATGTTACACTTTTTCTAAAGACGATACAAGTTTTTTGTACTTTCACCATTATTGTAGTTGGTACCTACGCTCAGAATTATCAAAGTTAGAATGTATAGTGTAAATCAATAAGAAAATAACTTATTATACCCTAACCACTCTAAATTAATTATTTTGTTAACCAATTTCTGTAACTAGTTTATTTTTATTGGAAAGATGATGAATTTGTTTATTTACTTGAGGTTATATAGTATTTACATTGTTGTTTTATGATTTTTATATTAAATGGAAGAAAGGTAAGTCATTACTGCTTGTAATCGAGGTGGTCCTTCAGTAACAAATTTCAGGCAAGCTAAGTACGCAATTACAACCTATACCAGTTTTTAATGATTCAATTATTAGTTTATAATTTGTAGGCACAGCCATACATACTAAGGATTCTTAATGATGTCAACTAATAACACACAAGTTAAATGTAGTTACTTCTTACCAATTGCTATTTGAGATAACTGTATAAGTAATGAAATGCTTGTAAAGCCAAGATGGCCCAATCATATAAAGTTGAGTCAAAAACAAAAAAAATAAATGTTTCTTTTCAGTGCCTTGTTTTCTAAGATATTATTAAGGAGTTGCAACCACTACAACATCTGACATTGAAAATAACTGGTTCCCATACATATTCCTATGTGACAAACAACTTTTCCAATACTTATAAATATGATATGCAATAACTTTATTACATCCTAATCAATTTCATAGTAATTGACAGAATAGTAGTTGAGAAATCTGTTAAAATATCTTTATAATATCTATCTCAGTTCTAGGACTTTTATAACCACTTAGTATAAGTTATATCTTTATTATAATTAGAGTCTCTCTGCAGAAAACATTATGACTTCATTATTGTTTGCCTCATTAAATTTCAAATAAATCTTTCAAATACAAAGCCGCCAACACAGCTTAACCAATAGTAGACAATGAACATGGTATATAATGCCGTGATATTTCCAGCATAATAATGATTGGGTAGCAGGTACTGGATTCTCTGAACTCTGTGACCCCAACAAGGGTTACAGCACTTCAACAATCAGACTTCTTAATTGATATGTAAATTTATTGAATTGATTAACATTTCACAACACACAGATGAGTATTAATATTTCTTTTTTTACTGCTTTTTTGCTTTAGTCTAATCACACTTACCTTGAGTGGTCTTGTGATGGTGACTGTCTCAATCATAGTTGTTGATGCCATTCTGTTGTCTTCTTCCCCTAAAACATAATAATTTTTATTTTTAACTAGGCAAGGATGGTAAAAACCAGGTATTAAACATTTCAAAATAAAACAACATGACCTATAAACAAATGGAATAAACCTTCGCATTTTCATGGTTTTTTAATAGAATAGATAGATTCAAGAAATAATGAATTTATTAACTAAATTGTATTATACACATCAGGACAGTCATTCAAATGGTATTTACACACCTTGTGATTCACAACAAAACAAGGACAAGTTTTAATATGTTAGTGGTTGTTTGAAGGATGAATAAATTTGGAAATGAAAAGCCAAGCCTCCATAAAATGGTATATATAATTTATTTAAATTCAAAATAAGAAGAATTTGTATTTAAAACCAAACTGTGGAAACATTTAGCAACTCATATATACTTACACATTTGGACCATTTCGTAGATAGAAATAAAAAAAAATATTTACGATTAAATAAAGAAGAACTACATGTGAAAAGATAATAAATAATCTTTACTTAATGATTTTTATTTTTTGTTTAAAACTGTACTCTACAAAATTGCAAACAACTAATATCCAGTCCATAAACAAATAACCAAGCCCTCATAGCAGAGCACAGACTAGGAAGGGTACCATTACATTAGACATATATACAGCATACAGTACAATATCGTAATATTGACAGTGGACAATGACAATAGGCAGACCTAGTCTATAAATATATAATTATTACATAAATACAGTAGTAATATTTATAATATATATTTATTATAATATATATATATATATACAGTGGCATTTACAAAAATCAAGGATCTAAAAACTTACTGTTTAGTTTGTAATATGTCATACATCATATTTAGTCAAATATCTTTGTAGTTTTTATTTCAAATCTGTACATTGTGTATTTTGATTCTGTGGTCGATTAACAGCTGTGGCGCTTGTAGGACGCCGTCGCGACCGGGTAAAAATTATATTTATAAGTTATAACCTCTTTGATTTGTTTATATATTTTGAATAACATAAATCCCTTTATGAAGGAACAGTACTAGTGAAATGTTTTAATTAAAATTTTAATGTCCAGTAAAGGTTGTAACTATTGATGAATGTTTTGATCTAGCTTTAGTTGCGTATAAAACTGGAATAGTTCAATGGCGGGAATAAAATCATTAGCTGTACGAGGTATTCGCAGTTTTGGTCCAGAAGAATGTGATGAGCAGAGAATTTCTTTCGAAACACCCTTAACTTTGATATTGGGGCAAAATGGGTGCGGAAAAACAACGATTATTGAATGTTTACGATACGCAGTGACTGGCCAAATGCCACCCGGCAGTCGAAATGAATGTTTTGTTCATGATGCTAAAGTCAACAGATCTAGTGAAGTCATGGGACAAGTGAAACTGAAGGTAAAAATGCACAATTCAATATTTTATATTAAAAATCGGTCTAATTACATGCTTTACTGTTATTAGATAAAAATTTACCCTATCTATAATCCAGGATGTAATACAATCTCAGAGATCTGATGACGTCTTCTTAATTTTAGATAGTAAATGCAAAGGACAAACAATTGGAAATGTCACGCTCTATGAGAGTGACTGCATTTCAAAAGAAAAAAACTAAATTTCAAACATTAGACACTTGTCTTAGTGTGATTGATGAAAATGGAAAGGCAAAAGACATCTCTTCTCGTTGTGCTGAATTGGATATGGTCATGCATGAAGAACTGGGTAAGTATTGCAAGATTGTATTCCCTAATACAATCTCTATGTATTTATATATAATAATTTTATAATTATTGTGTCACAATGTTCGTTCCCATACTCCTCCAGCACTACCGATTCCTATGAATTTTTTTATGCATATTCAGTAAGTCTGAGAATCAACTACTATCTATCTTTGAAACCCCTAAGTGATATGGGGTGTCCAACCCAAGCTTTTATTTCTTAATTATTAGATTTTTTTATGATTTCACCCCTGTGCTATCAACCCCTATGTTTTATTTATTAATTTAAAAATTATGACTGGAGTTTATATCATGGAACATTCACAGAACAACCTAAAAAGTTTTCATTCTGGAAAACCAAACAGTCTCTGGGGTAGCATAGCCAATTGTTCCATGTATTAAAAAGGTAGGCTAACTAAAATCACAGTAAGGAGAAACTAAGTTCCGGGGAGCAGTTAGTATTTAATAAAATAGAATAGTACCAATAAAATAGAGTCGTATATATGAATTATTCTCATGACATTGTTAATGTATCTGTTTATCAATATTTCATTTGCATATTAGGTGTTTCCATTTCTAGTTTCACCCATGTTAATGCAAAACCCAGGTAAATCATAAAAGCCTATGGTAGCTTAAGATATAATTAAAATTAAATGAGCCTGTAATCACCCCAGCAGGCTGGCTGCCTTTTGCATAGAAATTTGTTATTAAGAAATATAATATATGAACTGTTTTTTAGGTGTATCAAAGGCAATACTGAATTCAGTGATATTCTGTCATCAAGAAGACTCTGGCTGGCCTCTAGATGAAGGCAAAAAGGTCAAAGAGAGATTTGATGAAATCTTTGATGCTGATAAGTACAGTGATTGTATTGAGAAGCTAAGAAAAATCAGAAAGGAGTATGTTACCACATTGAAACTTCTAGGTAAATTTGCCTTTTGGTTGCTTTTTTATTATTAGATATTGCATATACACATAAACTTAGCATTAAAACTTTAATTTTCATTCCAGAACAAGAGGTAGCTCATTTAACAGATAAGAAGCAAGAGTTAGATAAAAAGAAATTAGATTTAGTTAACACTGAGTCAAGAATCTCAGAGTCTGAATTGAAACTTTTAGAGTTGACCCAAGAACTCAAACCAATTTCAGAAAAAATCAATGCAATTGTTGCCTTGCAAAAGAATTTAGTGCTATTTGAGACTAAAAAAGAGAAGATTAAGACAAGGTAAGTTGCATAAAGTCCAGGAACCAATTCCATTTATAACAAATGGTTTTTGACTTTTATAAAAAGTAGTAGTTCTACTTCTCTGCAAAGAGTTTATTTTGTCTATTCAGATTTTCAGCTGGCGCTCATGTACTGTCAATTCATAATAAGTAACAATTTTTTTTTATAGATTGGAACATTGCAAGACACAAGAGGAAGAACTTAAGAAAAGTATTGAGACTGTATTTGAAGGAACAACAGAGAATTTGCAAGCAAATATTAGTAAGTCATTTTTCTTAGTTAAATTCACTGTATGCATATTTTTGTCAAAACTTACTTACCAATTACATCAAATCAACTTCAATCATCAAAATACTGCTCAACTGCAGAGGGAATACAAGAAATAAACTCACAGGCATAAAATTTAAAACTGATTTTTTACTAACTTACTTGGGGGCTTCCGCCTTATTGTTTCTAGCGGAGACTTAAGTACTACCCTCGTCTGTTGAACAATTGCACTATCCAGGCTATTATACTGCTTTAAGAATTATTTTAAAGTCTGGACATAATCTAGAATTCGACCGACTTATAGATTGTGTCCAAACTGCAATCGATTCCATTCTGTTTCTATCATCTACTGAAGCCGTCATATTTAGGGAAGTTCAATGCCCATCATTCTGAGTGCTTGAACTCTCGTACGACTGACTATTCGAGTGATGCTTTCTTGATTTCGCTCTTGAATATGCTCTGACTCAACTGGTCACAACGCCTACGAGAATACCAGAGCGTGTTTGCTATTGCAAAAGCTGATGGTTAACACGCTCTAATAAGATCTTATGCTGACGGTCAGATTTCTAAGGGGTTACTGTGAATGCCCCAAGTGGAGCATCTCTAACCACTGCCTGGTACGTACCGTAGTGGAAATAATCGGGATGGTAATTTCTTTGCAGCATGGTCACTATGGGTACAACATGGGTACGTGTATCCTGATGCCACCACTGAGGTGCTACAAGCAATGGAATTCTATTTTCCTTACTCTGTGGTTACCATGCGTTGTAAATCTCGAGCATGTTTGGTTACTCTTGCAAAGAGGCTTCCCGCCTTAAGCTATAGCTACATAAAACCTGGGCCCACGCACCGGCTATATAGGATCTCGATGTGGTCAAGTGGTCCTGATAGCCTTCCCTCGATCGTACTTCCGAGTTGACTCCGGTACTAAATAAGATTACATATGATTTTAGAAGTTTTAAAACAAATCATGCAGCTTTATTCAAACTGAAATGTAGGAAAAAGGTGAAGGTAAAGAATAGAGGTGTAAGAAGCGTAAAACTTAGTATACTTTATTATTTTGTTCCTCATAGTGCAGTCTTGGTTATGTTTATTGTAGGAGTTATAAATATTAATTTAAAGTTTATTTTAGCCAACTATGCCGCTACTGCTAAAGCAAAACAGAAGGAATTGGACGAATCATATAAAAAAAATACTTCTTTTAATAAAGAAGAAGAGAAAATCGCAAATGAAAAGACAGCTAATGAGGTTAAATTTAATAAACTGATCTTGTTAGAAAGTCAGAATCAAGAGAAGATTGATAAGAGAAATACTCTTATTGTCGATACTGGAAAACTTGCTGGTGAGTTGTTCCAGCGTAAAATCATTCTGTAACATACCGTTTTTTGTTTCATGTTTCATATAAAATGCATATAACTGTTAATATTCGATTATGGCGAAACAATAGCTTTTTTAAGCTGAAAAGGCTTATTTAAATATTTTTTTAGTTAACAAACTAGTAAAATATATAATATGATCAACAAAACAGAAAAATCACGATCATCATTCTATGCCACTCCAACTGTGGCATAGGATGATGATCGTGATTGTCGTTGAGACATATCAGAACTAATAGCGATAAAAAGTGTCAAAGAAATTCCTTTTATAATTGAAAAAAATGTATGGAAATTTACAGAAATTGAAATAGAGAAAGTGGAGACTGATGAAGACGCAGAGAAAGGCAGGGAGGTTATCACTCAGAGAATCAAACAGCTGCAAGATGCTCTGAAAGAACAGAAGGGTCTGGCTGACGATGAAGAAAAGATATACCAAAATCAAGTTGACCAGAGCCGGGATGCTCTTGTAAGTTGATCAGCTTTGTTTTTGTCTGTAAGAAAACATTTCATATTCCGAGGATTTATTAGTAAATTTTTCTATTTAGCTCTTATACAAAGTTTCATCAATTTATTACAAATTTTCAGCACTAAGGTAAGCATATTTGTCATCGAACACTACTACATTATATATTAGCTGATACTTTTTTAATATTTTTATGGATTTTTATGTAGGTTGTAAATTGTGAGTTTAGTCAATCATCACTAACCACTAAATAATAACTATCTAGGAAAATTTAACGGTATCCCTTGTAATTAATATGGCTTTAAGAGGAATAAATCCTTCTGACCTGATTAAGACATCTGATGCTATTTGTACTATTACACTTTGCTGACGGCTTAGAATAAAGTATGTTGAAATATTCTAGACCTCTTGAAAGCGTTTGATACTGTCTCAATACCCTTACTCTTGGAAAAATTTGAATCAACTGGCGTTCGAGGTATTGCACTCAATTCGATTACCAATTATCTGATGGAACGATATTTTAGAACATATCTAAAACTAGTCGGCTAAAATCACTATCTTTTGGCGTTCCTCAAGGATCTGTGCCCGGTCTAATTCTAATGCCCTAATCTATAATAATAAATTTTATTTGTTTTGGTTCACATGCTGGAGGTATTGACCATCTTTGTGAGATGCTACCTATAATAAAACTATAAAAGTACTGTGGTAACACGTCATCAGCCTTCCATTGCGGACAGAAAATATATGATAACATGACTATATACAATGACAAACTAAAGTAATAAACAAAATAAAACTAAAGCATCGTAATCAGGGCTTTTGAGAATTTAGCAACAGATATATTGACCGTAAATATTAGAAAGCAAGAATTATGAAATATTAACAAAAACGGCCCAAGAAAACAGAAAAAGTTATACGGATGTTGTGAGCAAAATTGAATATCTTTACAAATTGTATCCTTACGCCCTTTGTTAGTTAGATGATGGGGCGGCGGTGGGGGGTCAAATGGGAGTTGGGAATGTGCTTTATGATATAACTTAAGATAAACTTTTGTCATTGTGAGGACATTGTATGAAATGCAAGCCAGCCAAGCTTAACGCACTGTTGTGTGCTTTCTAATAATAATAGTTTTGGAGGATCTGGTCAGCATGTTGGGCTGTAGCTAAAATTTACAACCTACAAAATTGTATAATATTAGTATAGAAGAAGAGGAGGAGACATCGTCTTGAAGTTATATATAATAATCATAAAAACATACAATTACTCTTTCCACATTGAATTAAGTAATTTAAATAATAGCTGTACAGTTGCTAAATTCACTGCATAGAAAATTAACGTATAAAAAACACATTTTTGTGTTAATGTTCCTCTAAATTCTAACGTTTTTATTTAAATCATAACCAACCTCGTTAGAATTTATAATTCGAATTAGGATTTACAATCTATAAGATGGTTAATTTTTTATACATTTTGTATCTTTACAGTCAAGGCACAAGGAGAAAATAGCTAACAAGCAGGAAGACATACAAAGCAACAACAAAAATATTACCAAAATTGAGAAACAGATCACCGACGCCAATAAATCTAAACAACGTCTCGAGACTGTCGAAGCCAAACTTAAAACTGCCGAAGAGTGAGTTTCATGTGTTCTATGTGCCTTATTATCTATTTATATTTATAAAACTAATGATTTAAAGCATATTGTATTTTTTTAAATTGTTATATGGTAAATTAACTCAAAATTCTCATCATATGTATAGATTCTAATTGATATAAGGCGTTGTGAGTGAACACAACGTAGACCGACAATGTGTTTGTTTCTAAAGAAAAAGCAAGTTATACTATTGTTGCATTATTTTACAGACGCTGGTTACAGACCCACACTAGGAAATAGTGCTGTCTGTGACCAGACTTCCGTGGTACAATAAAAATAACAAACATTTAGGACAAAAAAATACAATACAAAAAACACAATTATACATGTTATGTATTTCTAGGCACCTAGGCCGTCGTTCCAGATATTGTCTCACCTCTAATCCCCACAACTAGTAATATTTTTCTTACAAAAAAAAATGTACAGAAAATATATTATTTATACAATATTCCGACTTTTTACTTGCTTTATAGCAAATCTGGTAAATAAAAATAGAAGAATTGTAGTATTATTGAAAGATGGTTTAATTGAACACTTTTACAAACAGGGATTTTGATCGTATGAAAAATGAACTAAATACTGAGGAATGTCAAAAGGAGATATATGAAAATGAAAAATTGATCGAAACTCAAGATATTGAACTCGAAGAACTTAATACAAAGGTAAGCTTCATAACATTCACTTATTTTAAATTAAATCGAAATTTTTATACAAAACAGATCATTATCATAAACTGTGTTTAATCCATGTTAAATAATAATACTGACTTACTTATTCGCTGCAATAGAATTAAAGAAGTTGGGTAAACATTTTGTTTTCTGCTGTAAACCCTCTATTAAGATTCATACACATTTCTGTATTTATTAAAACTGTTTATTTTTGGGACAAGGAGATTATTATCACACGGTATTTTCTATTGAAAGAATATCTTTTTCCGTACTAACTTTATTCCACGTTTTATAAAGACGCTTGTTTTTGTTTCGACACAATTGTTGGACACGGATTACTACCATACACAATATCCGATAGATATTGAGAACTATTTGGATTCTATTGCAATATTTTTCTTATTTACCAGTTCTTTGATAAACCATACATACGAAATTTAAAATATAGCCAAAACTGTTTACACTATGTACATACAAAGAAGATTATGTACTAACAAAGACAATTTACTAATAAGTTATTTGTTGCGGTGTATATAAATCAATCAATAAAGTAGTGTAATCCATCATTTACTTACCAGACTTAATTTTTCTTTAATACCCTAATCTTGAGGTTTTTTTGCATTGTTAGTCATTTGAAATGTGCTTATCTTGAAATTTTGGGACATCGGGTTTACCCCATGGACGCTTCTTTGACATCAGTCATCTTCAACAAATTTCCTTTCAAAAAATCTAACAAAGGACTCCACACAAAATTGAAACTTTTTTCACAGCAATTGATTTTCGTTGTCTGTGTGACAAAGTAATATGCTATTTATATTAGCTTGCTTTAATTTATATTTATATAAAAATATATTAAATAATAATTATACTACAGTGATTTTTTTACACGATTGTAGGTCACCAAACTTCAAAAGCAGACGTCTAAATTGAAGGAGCGAGATATGGTCGAGGAGTCGTTGAAGCAAAAGGAAAAACAACTCGCAGTATTGAAGAATAAACATAGGTTCAATTTGTTTTCGATTAGTTGAATTTTTAGAACTTCCTAGTGTTTATTATTTTCAATTATTGATTAAGTTACATATTATATACGAGTTTACCGGTTTAATAATTGTATTCCTATTTCCTGGAGGTTGTGAGAACTCTCGACAGGCTGACTTTTAATTTATATAAAAGTTGTCACGTGACATAAGCGTGAGCTAATGTCATTCCCATACAAATCGGAATAGCATTTGATTTTTTTTTAAATTACTTGCAATTTGTACCATTAACGTTAATACACTAACATAAATTCCGAAATTACAATATCATATACTCTGCGCACGTATTTACAATAATGGATACTTTTGTTATATTTAAAAATATGTATGTTACAGGACGACATTAACCGAATTATTGGGAGATATTCAAAACAACTTTGCGGTATCAGTGAACAAGCTCGAGTGTAAACTTAGATCTGAAGTGGATTCAGCTAAACAGAAGATAAAGGAAAAACAATTAAAGGTATTTAATTTATCTGCCTTGTGGAGCTGTTATACTTGGTTTCAATATTTTTTTAAGCATTTCAGGTACTTATTCATTAATTTATGATTTGATTGATCAGATATTTAACTACTAAATTTTATTTACTCTAATTCAATTTAAAAATGTTAAAACGCATTATTTAGTACAATTATTTTGATTAGAATATTATATTATGCTTGTTGACTTGCTTTACAATATATAATGTTCCCGTTAATTGATGCATCTAGTTTAATTTATATACAATTTCTATTACTAGATAACTCGCCTGGAAGCGGATCGTAAGCACATTCGTGAACAACTAAACGATCGTCGCGCCGAACTAACCAAGGCCGAAGATCAAATGTACAAGGCATGTGGTACTCAGACATATGAAGCCACGCTAGCGAAGATAACTACAACAGTAGAAAAATTACAAGTATGCAACATTACTTTATCATGTAATTTTTAAAGGGAAATTATTAATTGCACATCAAATAAATAATCGCATATCAATATATTTTCATCATTTATATGCTTTTTTACATCAATTAAATTACTTTACTACAAATAAACTAAATGTTTAACAAAACAAGTACTGCAGATAATTCGGAAATATACATCAGCATGACATAACTTTTTTCCTCATAATGCGATACAAATTAATTTATTTAGGTACAAAAATACTGCATGTTTATCATAAATACTGACTGCACAGCAAATTAACCAGAGCGCATGTAGATGTCATAGCAAAATAACTATCCAAGTAGCATATATATTATTGAGCACCACAAAACTTGCTCATCATATTTCAAGAATACATGCCCGGCAAATTGAATAATATTATAGCGACAATTTCTTTTTTCGGGATTTGTCGGGAGTTCGTGCTTAAGAGCGAAATGTAAATATTTCGTCAGTGTAGGTATTGTTTTACACAATCCATGTTCATTTGTTTGGGGTTCTCATTTGTTTGTTTATATTCATTTAATGTTGCATAGCGCCGAGTGATAACCTAATAAAAACAATTAATAATTGCAATATTACTGTGTAATTAGTGTGAATTTGACTTTTGAGTCTTTCTATTGTTAATAACTGATATATATAATTAACCGATATACCAAGGAATTTGACGCTTTGATACCTACATCAAGTAACATACAACAAAGTGATGTTCCCATGTATTTTTCGGACCGTGAACCAGAGCCGCAACAGGAACCATTCACCAAACGAACGAGAAAGGGTGGCCTAGATTGTATATTTGACAAAAAGTTTGAAAATTTTGACGAAACACAACAATTTCTTCGAGATGAAAAGATTTGGACTGTTAAATTTACTCACACGACAGAAGAAGGTCAAAAACAGTATTAGCGTTGCAATAAAGTCAAATACCGCGGCCCTCAGTGTGCAGCACAGATTTATTTACTTTTTGAGTCAAACTCCGATGCTGTCTTTTTGTACCGCTCAGGTTGCGATCATAATCATGATAATATTGGGACCAAAAATGATAATGGCATAACCCAAGAGACAAAGGATGAAATTAATAAGTTATATGCTTTGCATTTGAAGCCAAAAGCTATTTTAACACGTCTGAGTCAAACTAATGGTATTAAAGTTCCCTCAAAAAAACAACTAAATAATTACCTTTCTGACCGTCGCAGAGTGGTTTATGGCCCTTCTACAATCAGTCTGGGAAAATAAGAGCAATGGTTGATAAATAAATCCAAAATACCCGAGGACGATTACGAACCATATGTAATTTATTACTACGTGTACGACGAGGGTGAAAATACAACCTTTCGTTTTGCGATCGGAACAAAGTCTTTGTTAAAATTAACTACTTTAGCTACAAACTTGCACGCAGATGCCACGTATAAACTGATATGGCAAGGGTTTCCAGTATTAGTAGTTGGCACAACTGATAAAGCAAAGCGATTTCATCCTCTTTGTATGGCGATTTCAAGTTCGGAGCGTAAAGAAGATTTTGTAATGTTGTCCGATGCACTCAAAAAGGGCGCTTTTACCCTTTACGCTTTTAATTTAAACGCGCTTTTTTGCGACGCAGCGAAAAGCATTCAAAATGCTTTTCAAGAAGTGTTTGGCACAGAGTCTATTATGAAAATGTGTTGGGCACACGCAAAAAAAAACATACAAAAAAATTTAGAAAAATTGATCGAGAAGAAAAAACAGGAAGGAATGTTGGATGACATCGACTCGTTGCATTTAGCTACCTCTCCTACGTTATTTCAACGAGCGTTAACTGCGTTTTTACGTAAACATGCAAGTGAAAAACTATTCATAGCATATTTCAAACAGGAGTGGGTTTCACTCAATCCAAATTGGTATCTTGGATCAGTTCTCCACTGACAAACAATGCACTAGAGTCATTCAATAGAGGTATAAAAGACAGCCACACTTTGCGAGAACGACTTCCTTTGTCTAGATTTCTTTCAGTCGCAACAAACATGGTCAAGGAATGGTCGGAAAATCATAAACCAGAGACATTTATAACTGTACCTCCGATAGAACTGAAAGACTGGACTCTTGCGTATCAATGGGCGAAACTTGACAAAAATGTCAAATTCTTGGAATCTGATTCCGGACTAAATAAATACTTACATACTAGTAGCAAGCTCAACAGCAAGTAACATTCCATTTAATCAAGATTGGGAAACTTTTGATGGATACAGAAAGAAAGCTTTCGCGTATTGGAGAGTTGCTTATGCTTAGATACTGATTAACCGCCTTAATAACCCAATAAAAAAGTTAGGTACTATTTGTGTCTAATTTTATATTTTTTTGCTGATCTCATAATGTAATACTCAATAAATAATAAGATGATTATAACTAATAAAATGCTGTTTTATTTAGAAAAACTGCTGTAAGTAATATACAAATAGAAGCTATATTTAAAAAAAAAGAGTTAATAGGTATACTGTGCATTGGTAAAAAAGCTTTGCTTTAAGAAAAATAGCCGTACGCCGCGAACATAAATCGTAGTAAATTTAGTTATATTTTGAGTGAAGTATTTTGCTGTGCAATCAGTAATTTTGATGGGAATTCGGATTATTATTGCATACAAAAGTATTTTTTTTTATTTGCGTTTAAATACTACCCATTTTTAAATTCACCCAAATCGACAAAAAATTGCTTTACTACGATCTAACCAAACTTATGATTTTGTTCATTATACAATAATGTACATTCTAAACGTCAAACGGATTTGATTACAAATCCAGATTCCCATAATTTTTTTAAAGATTATAAGAAATTTAGTTGATCGAGGCAATTCCTGCTTCTAATTCCAAATACGCTAACGGACCGTTTTCACAAAATATTGTTTATATTCATCTGGATGTTGTTAATACCGATACTGATAGAAACCGTTTCTAATTTTAGGATGAACAAAACGTTTTACAGTCGTCAATGTTTATAATAGCAAAATATAAAACCCAACTGAAAGACAACAACTGCTGCCCTCTATGTAACCGAGGGTTTGATAGTGACAATGAGGTAATTTTTTTTTAAATAATTGAAGATCACTTCATGCATTAGTATGTAGTTCTAATTTAGTCATATATTAAATTTCTACTATTAAATAGGGAAGTTTAAGTGAGTTGAAATAAGTGTACATACATACAGTGTAAACTCTATATAACGACACTGAAGGGGCTGCATTTTATGGCGTTATAGAAAGTTGTATTTAAATGAAGAGAAGAAAAACGTATGGATAATCCATGAGTCTTACTTATTAGTCACGGTCAACAACAGTCAACACGTGCAAGTAATCCCAATTTGTAAACAAAATAATTTTTTTTAGAAGTTCGTATGCATGATGCCGATAGTCGAGTTTATTGCGGGCTAATAAAGCGACAAAAATGTGTACGTTACGCAGCTGCGCAGTTTTTACTAATTTTAGCAACATTAAAAGTACTTTATTATTCAATTGTTGTCTTTATTGAGAGTGGGTGTAATTAGAGTGAATCATTGTATGGAAGACAAGCTAAACCAACCAAAGCCAATTGATTTGGACACTTTAGGGACACGTTCCTCGTTAAATCAAGGGACGTTACATCGAGTTTACACTGTATTTATTTAAATGAAATACAGTTCATAGCATTTGTATTTTACAAGAGAAATAATTTAATCTCAGAATGTAGTGTTTTCCTTCTAAACATAATATAGAAATGATTGACGAAAACTTGTATCTTTCAGGTGACAGATCTTATATCACAATTAACCACTCAAGTGCTAAATGTGCCAGCAAAACTCGAGAAGGTCACTGAAGAGTTACAAGTGTCCTCCGCTAAGAAAGATGATCTTCTAAGTATGAAGACCCTCAATGAGAGGATCAATACCTTAAAAGAGAAAGAGATTCCTCAATTAGAGACACGTATGACTGATGTTGATTCTGTAAGTTTTATTTGACTTCTTGTTGACTTTTCCATCCCAGCTGACTGGCGAACATGTGTATATTTAATATTCAAATAAATATGATCGAAGCAAATCTTTTGTGTTCAATGTCTGTAAAAGCATAGTTCGTGCGAAAGAGAAGTGTTATGAGAATGCAGTAGCCGCAAAACTTTTTTGTCATTTATTTTGTAATTCTACAGCTAACAAAAATTATATATAATAACAAACAATTACACTGCCAATATAGCCAAAGTAGCTATGTATATAGTATGTATTTCATACATAATAATTAACTACAAAAAGGATCAAAAATTATAACAAAAGGAAACAAACACTAAAAATTATTTAATACATTTACCTAATTTGGCTGTGTTGTGTGTAAAAGCGAGGGTATGCTTGTATGTTGACAACACTATTACGACATTATAGTTTGACAGTAACCTTGATACTTAATTTTTTTAAATATATATAATTTTTGTATGAGGAATGAAATGACGCGTAGCAAATAATAATTATTTTAGTTCATATAACCGTCATACCGGTTCTTGGCTAGAATCGCAATCGTTGATTTTTTATTAATTTACACATTCAAACCATCTAAAGTTTGCTTAAAGAAATTAAACCAAATGTTTTGTTTCTTACAATAAGACAAAAACTCTTTTTTAACAACACATATTACAAAGCGAATGTCTCTATAATCCCCCATACCTCAAAATGGAATCATATTTTTTTTCAGCAAATATCGAAATTAACGGAGACGTCAGAAGAGTTATCACTGTGCTTAATGGAGCCAGAGCAAAAGTTGCAAACCGCTCGCGGTATTCAAGGCGACATGCCGCTTCTCGATAGATTTACTAACGAAGTCAACACTACCACAAAGGATGTAAGGAAAAATAAAAATATATATCTTTTAATATTTTTAAATATTTACTTATATATTAATATTATGAATGAAATATTTAATTGTAAAAAAAGCTTAATTATCCTAATAAAAAAAGAGTAAACAATATTTTCTAATACATCTTAATACTGCATCTTTTATAATAATTTTATTTTAATATGTAGATTTGTTTATTAAATATTAAAATTAAAATAAAAAAGCTACAATACTTCTAAACGAATTGCAGTGCCATTTCTAGCGATGATATAATTATAATATTTTTTTACAGTTGGAGGCCATAAAATCCCAATGCACGGACATAATTACCGACATGACTTTGGATGAAGCGACAGCCAAGCAGATTTCGTTACGACAAAGTGTTAGTTCTCTACGTGCAAGTGTGAAAAATGCTCAGCAGAAGTTAAACGCGCATAACAGAAAAATTAACTCTATGAATGAGAAAAAAATTAAATTCAAAGAGGAACTTGTTAATATACAGAAAAAGGTAGCTTTTGATAGTGTATATTATTTTTTAAGCGGAACTAATTCTCATAAATAGAGAGCTAATAGTAGTACTACTAATAAAGATATAGCTCAAAAATCACATATTATTACAACTTTTGGGGAAACAATTTTTTTACCTATTTCAAATTTTGATCATAAGGTTAGTTTCTTTAATAGCTGAACTTCATCGTTGATTATGTCCGCCATTTGATAGTCCAGTCCATTCAGTTTATTCTCATCACAAATTTAGTTAGTACTATGTCATCATTAGGTCCAAGAGTTGGTTAACCTGCAAGAGAATCTCAAAGAGTTGGAGGTCAACAAAGTGAAGTATGCAGAGGAACTGAAAGAGCTGGAGACAGGAATCGCGCCATTGGAAGCGGACCTCAAGGAGAAACAGAGCACCAAGAATGAAGTTGTAAAAAAGAGCAGGTGAATTAAGAAAGAATTCATATTATGTCTTTTATATGAAACTTTGCTTTTGTATGAAATTGCTCGAGTACTAATCCCAAACATCGTATCCTAGAGGCGAGGTCGACGTTAAGAACAATTACATAATGAAAGTTGTAAACGCCTTCGACAAAGTGAAGATCATTGACCTCGAAATCCGACAGCACAAAGAAAAGAATATTCAAAAGGAAATGGACAAGATCAAAGAAGCCAATGATGCGTTGATGGAAAAGCAAAAACAGGTTATGGCTGACCGAGACCTTCTCACTAAGAAGATGTCAAGTCTGCGTGATGAGCTGTCAAAACAGGAGGTCGGTATATTTTATTTCAAAATAACCTGCGATGCAGTTTAGTAGAAATCTACTGTTCGGTCATATGTAACCATGGCAACGAGTATTAGTTTTTTTAAGAGACAAGACTTCGTAATGTTTCAAATCAACATTTAACTATAAATTGAGGAATTTATACAGGATTTAACTCAAACTATAATATTTGTTTGTAGTATAACTAGAAGCATTGACATTTGTATTTTGTTATATATTGTTCGTTTTGTAGATTTTATTATAAAAACCTTTAATATTAATTGAATGCATTACGCTTGCTGTTTATAAACTGTGTTCTTTATATTTCTTTATCTACAAGTTACTGCGTAATATACTTAACCTAAGTATCGCATATTCTAGATTTACAAGCGCAATTTAGAAGACAACTTGAAGCTCCGCAAAGCGCAAGCTGAAATTGCATCTTCGGACAAAGAGCTAGCTGAAGTGAACGAAAAGCTGTCTGGTGTCAACACTGAGACACTCTCAGAAAAGGAGGAACTTATATCCAAGCAGACCAAGATATTCCGTGAAAAGGCCCAAAATGAGGGAAAGCTTGGTGAGCTCAAGGTAAAAGGATTTGAGAAAAATGGTTATTTAAAATATTAATAAATAATTTTATTTACTTATATTAAATATTCTTTACAATTTTTGTTTAAGTATTATGCCATTGAAAGTGGTTTACGCATACTATATTTTATTTATAATATCATTTTGATTTGTACCCATTTGCCATCTTCGCCCTTGTATAAGATTTATTTCTAATTTATCTATAAATATAATAACTCTACAGGAAAGACTAAAGCAAAACAAGGCTGATCTTAAACGCACACAGAATAAAGACATAGAGATGCGATACCGAGAGAAAACTTACGAACTACACGTGACAAAGGCAATAGACCGGGATATTCGAGATTACCTTGTTGCCCTTGATAAGTGTCTGCTGGAGTTTCACCGGGAGAAGATGGAGAACATCAACCTGATCATCAGGTCAGCATAACAAATACTTTGTAATAAAAAACTGCTTTTGATTTGCAATGTCGTCTGTCATGTCATGTCATGTATCATATTCCAAACATTTGAAGTATATCAACTAAGCAGGCCTGGCATGTGTGGCAACTGTTCCAGTGTTTGACTCTTCATGAATCAGTAGTGAATGGGACACCCATTTCAGTTCTGATTTCTCTTCAAGTAGAAGATACTTTAGATTTTTCGAAGATCTAAGCGATTTATTATGATACGAAGAACTTTTGGTATTCCGCAGTACTTCTATTTTAAAGAACCATAAAGTCCGGCATCTTTGGTCATCCATATTGGGAACGCAAACCCAAATAAATAACACGTGCCCGTCTCTAACAAACACATTGGCGCGCGTTCCAAAGCGCGTGCGTAGTGCGCGTGAGTATTGGAATGCGTAGTCGATACGCGGCTTTAAAGTGACATTGTGAAACCTGAACATACTCCCATTACTTTGTAATTTATTGGGTTAAATAGGACATTAAGTGAATCATGTTTTCAGAGAGATGTGGAGAAAAATTTACAGAGGAAATGATATCGACTACATTGAAATAAAGACTGAGGGCAGTATGACAGCTGATTCGGATCGCCGCAAATATGATTATAGGTACTGTATCATATAAACATACATTGAGAATCTAAATATTAATTTAAAGGATTTCCGGCGCTATAGGTAATAAAAGGCGCTAAAGGTTGGCTTCTCGATTTGGGGCCTCGTGCCCTAACCATTACGTCAGAGTTTATGTATGCTTATTTGCAATTAATACTGTAATTTACTGTGACATGTGTCAGTATATCATTTATTTCAAAACAAAAAAATTTGGTTTGCCGCGTTTCCATTATGCGAATGGAATTTACTCGCATACAAGTTGCATGCAAATTGTTAAGTGGAAACAACTTACATGCAATTAGGTTCAAACCTTTACCTTGTGCTTTTTATAAATTTGACGAATACTTAAATGATCCTAATCCTTTGGATTGATTTGGTCCAGTTTAAACAATTTGTGTGAATCAATACTTGGCGATTAAAAAGCGTGGCGGAAAGTTTCTTGCCAGTTCTTCTTACCTGCTCTACGCCATTGACTTGAAAACTGGTAGTAAATGTAAATTTACAATTAATTTAACTTCTTTTTGACGTTCATAAGTGTACTTGTTTACCTATATGAATAAAGATATTTTGAGTTTGTACGCAGAACACTCAAGTCAGCACATTTGCAAGCGCAAGCGCATGCACTCGTCTATAGCGGGAAGTGTGCAGGATTACCTTCTAAAAATGAGTACTAAGCGGGATACAGAGAAAACAATGCTTATATTTTATTTAAATATTTATGTAGCACTACATATTTTATAATATAACCATTATATTATAAACGATCCTCAGTTTAAAGTAATACGTTACAGAATATTGAATCAATTAAAAAATTGTTAAATATCAATTAGAGTACTTATCTTCTTAAGGCTCTATTTATCATTGCGATATTATTCGAGTAGTGTTGGCCTAGTGGCTTCAGCGTGCGACTCTCATTCTTGTGGTCGTACGTTCGATTTCCCGCTGTACACCAATGTACTTTCTTTCCATGTGCGCATTTAACATTCGCTCGAACGGTGAAGGAAAATATCGTGAGGAAACCGGCTTGCCTTAGACCCAAAATCGCCCAAAACGATCGTGATACAGATACAGAAAATTGAGGCCCAGACCAAAAAAAAATTGTTGAAGCGCCATTGATTTAAGTTTATTTTATTTATTGTTGCAGGGTAGTTCAATGCAAGAATGGCGTTGAAATAGATATGCGCGGGCGCTGCAGTGCAGGGCAAAAGGTCCTTGCTTGCCTCATCATACGACTTGCGTTGGCCGAGACATTCAGTTCAAGGTAATTGTTAACCAATTGTAGAAACTGTTTATCTGATGGATTGACTCTCAAAAACTGAGATTTGGGCATCCATGCATTTTCTTGCTAATCCCAAAAGAAAGTTACTATCTTTCGCTTGTAATTAAATTGAGTTTTGGCTTTCTTATAATTCGTGAGGATACATTAGTATGAAATAAAAGATGAAAATTGTATGTATGACCAAACAATGTGTATTGTGCATCTATTTTTTGACATTTTGCTCAAGTAGTGAGACAGTAGATATTTACAAAATAAGAAATGCTTAAAATGCAGCCCCAAAGTACGCAGACGAAGCGGAAAAGTTGCCAACGTGTGGCTTACTATTACACTTTCATTTTTTTTTAAACATATTATTCTTACAATACATTTCTTCATACAATTTAATTGTATGAGTTAAATATTCAATTTTTACAGGTTTGGTGTCCTCGCTTTGGATGAACCAACAACTAACTTAGATTCAGAAAATGTTCAAAGTTTGTGTTCAGCTTTGGGTGAGATAGTCCAAGAGAGGATGAAGCAAAAGAACTTTATGTTCATCATCATTACCCATGATCGACAGTTCATTGAGTCTTTAGGAAACATTGATAAGGTTACACACTTCTATGAAGTCTCTAGAAATGAAGAAGGAAAGTCTAGGATTAAAAAAATTAGGTTTACCTAAGGATAACCATTTGGTTCTTACAAAATAAAAAGAATATTAAAGGCTGTGCCTTTATTGGAGTATAATATTGTTTAATGTTGTATTTAAACCATTTTACAGGATGGCAATAATTAATTAATTATTTAAGTAATTAAATAATATCACAAACTTGTTTTTGTGGTGCATCAATTTATGGTTACTGTCTCTGGATATTTTATTGGACCTACTGAAATGGTCTTTATTTTAAATATATTACATTTAATAAGTAGTATTTTTTTTAATTCCTCCCATTATTATATATCTAAAATACAATATTTTGATTACATTACAGTGATAGTAATCCCACTCAAAGGTTGAGATAGTTTATCTTGATCTATATGCAATATTTTACTTTCCTGGAGAACAGTAAGTGTAACACCAAGCATTTCAGCTATTAGAGATGGTGGAAATGAAGTTGATAAACATTTTGATATATAGGGCACTAAATCTTCAGTAAAGCAGGCACAAAATGACATATAATTCTGCCTTTCAATGTCAGTGAATGTCTGCTGTTCTCTATGGTAAAATACAATAAGGATTTGCACAGCCTGTTCAAGTGATTTTTTAAATGCATAATACACATCCTTGACTATATTTAAGGGAGCTGTTACTCTGATTGAGTTGAGAACATTTAACAATCCATTACAGTATTCAGCTAATGGATAGTAATCCAGCAAAATTTCAGGAGGGCCAGACTGCATGTTTTCATTTATTGGTCTTGCAATATTTTTAATACTGGCCACTTTGTATGACTTCATTTGTTGTTCAAAATTAAAATCAACTTTTTCTAAGCCACATGTGAATTGGGAAATAACACTGTTTCTGAATAATGGAGTTAATACACATCTTAAATCAGCTCCAACTCTACCAAATGATAAACATAAATACATGCACTGATTCAAAAGGGATTCGAAACTTGACTCATCTTCTTTATAAATATTTTGGTTCAATGTTTTTGCTAATTGTTCAACCTGTAAGAAATTTAATAAAATTAGATAAAAAAATTAATCTTGATTACAATGTGTAACTTCCAAGCTGATTGCATATGTTAAGTATTTACCATTTATTGTTAAAATTCTGTACATGACAAAGGATTTTGCTAGTCAAACATGTATAAAATTTTCTCAAGTTAGCCAAATATTTTTCACTAGTTTTACTTAATACTAACCTTTATTATATACTAATATATATCATATAAATTGTGCAGATGTAAAACATTACCTTCTGCTTTAACCAACAAGATAATGCACTAGTGCCACTTAGCTCATCATCTCTTACTTTAGACTCTTGTGAATCTGACAAAAAAATTGACTTATGTTGTGTTAATACATTAAAAAGATGTATCCTGTGTAACTCCACAATCCTTCTTAGTAACTTCTCAGGTGCTGAAAAAATAAATTAATAAAATATATTACCTAATTAAATGTTTTATGTTTGATCAGAAAATAATTTTCACCTAGATTCTATATATAGAAAAAAATTGTTACCAATTACATTTTTACGTACATTCAGTTGTCTTAGCATCTTCAAGAGCTTTTTCAAACCATGCATTTCTGGCTTTAAGAAAATGTAGGTGTAAACCATCTGATGCTGCATTTCTGCTGCCAGCTGAATAATTATCTTCTTCAGTAGATTTAAACACTATGTATGCTCGACGTAAATATCCAAGTATCTAAAACAAACAAAAAACAATCCATAACATTTATTTACGCTCACAGGTGGAATATTACCCAGATTGATAAATAACATTACTTACTTGTAAACATTGTGGCAGCGGTAAGTCATAATGGAGTTGATTAAATAAATGGTACAATGTTTCATACCATAAGGTCATAATTTCAGATGTAGTGTTCTGTAAAAAGTATGAACTAGTTTATTACATATTTATGAAAATGCACATGATATATATAGAAATGATCTTACCTGAACTATGGGTATTTTAGAATATCTTTTAGATAAATTGCGTACAAAAGTGAAAATATCTAGTGCACTTTCATAGTCTTCAGAGTTTAATGCTTCCCTCATGAGAGCAGGTAACTCCAGAAGTTCCAGTAGTTTATCACTCTGGTTTCTAACATTACTGTATTGCCTAGAATTAAAAAAATAAAGCATACATCTATGTTTACTACTCTGGAAATTAAGAACGATTTATGCAGCTAAACAAATAGAGCCTTAGGAATATATTATTATGAGTTAGAAATTCAGTACTCAGTTCAAAATAATTTCAACAAATCAATTGCTTTAATTCACAACTTGTTCATGAAAGCAATATGCTTACTTTTTATCTTGAACAATCTCATTTGCTATCCGTGAGAAATTTTCACATTCCTCAACAAACTGAGGAGATGTTTCTAAAAAACTATCAAGAGAGTCTTTTGACTTGTCCAGATCTTTTCTTATAGTTCTAGATATCTCGGCCGTCTCAACGAAAGTTTTGTAATTCGTAAAAGCCAACTCTTGTGTCTGTTCAGTTAAATGTCGCATTTCATCACTCAGGCGTTCGGGCTCTTTTGATATTTGTTCCCAATTCTGAGAACCCATTTTCCTAATATAATCGGATATATCGGTAAAATAGTCTGCATTTTCTACAAGAAAATATTAATTGATAATGAATGTCAATAAATACACATAAAATTGTATTGAATCTTTAAGGGTGTAAGTACCTGACGTGGAATTGGGGAATAATAAGTGGCACAATTCATTTAACTCTTGATTCATGGCTAAATTTGAATTCTTCTATTAGTTAGTATGCTTCTGTTTCTGAGTTATATTATATTTACAAAGTATAATCTTAAATTTACTTCTGAAATTCTGAAGTATGTTAAGTTGTGTTATTGAATCAATTTCAGCCAAAGAGTATGTTGATTCTTCTCAACACTATGCTCTGTGATGACTTTTGACGGCATGAGGAAAAAAGGATACATCAAGGAAAGGATATCTTCTTGAGCGGTTATAAAAATGGAAAGTAAACTCTTTTTAGGTGTTTTGTGTTTTTAATAAGAATTATGAAGTATTACTTTTTAGGCTTACCTAAGTATTACCTTTTTTAAATTAATGTTGTGTGTAGTGTAGTCACTACAGATTAAAAATTGAAACACTTTAATTTTTATCTGTGCTAATGGCTGGTAAAATTTTAAGATAGCCATTTGCTAAATTAAATAATTTATATAAAATTCAACGCATTTTTTAGTAATACATACATTAAATTATTTTTTTGGATATATTTTCCTGCAGAACTTTTACATTAACAGTTCCAACTCCGAAAAATTTTGGTTATCTTTTTGTTTTCATTCTGTAAAAGAGTTATCAAGTTATGTGATTGCGTCATGTAAGGCCGTACTTGTATCTAGATCGTATTATATTACACCAGGTACGTTTTCTAATCCCCTTAAATATCAGCAATTTATTCAATTTACTATAAAATTATAATAATATACATAGTGTATGGATGAGTTAACCTTTATTTTGACAATAACTAATAACCTATTCACTTTCAATTCTCGACACCATTTTTGTTACGCCATTAATCATATCTAATCATATGCACACAATTTAAGACTAGAGTTTTCTTTAAATTACCTAAAGAGTTTTAGAGTGATGTTCATTGTGATAATATAATTTAATTAGGTTATGTTGATGTTATGAAAAATGATCAAAATCCTCAATTTAATCCTGAAGCTGAACTGGCAGGCTAATACAAAGATATATTGTGTTATCTTATCACGACATAGATGTAACGATATTATAAGATTTATATTAATGAAGTTAATTTAAAATAATGTTTTGTAGAATAGGGGGTTATGTGTATGTAAACAAATAAATAACCTCTAAATTTAACATTTTCAGCCCTTGGGATTGAATGATAGAAAAGAAACAATAATGACTAAACACGTAAATTTAGACATGACTACTTGAAAAAACAAACACAATCTGGCTCAAAGGCAATATATTTACATATTCTACAAATATGGATAATACAGATGATTAAAAATAGATAGGGTTCTTATCCAAATCATGGAGGGCGAAGAGTTTCAGCTCCATTGGGAATCGGAGGTTAAAGTATGTATATTATAGTTTGTAAAAATGTTATTTTAATATTAAAACTAATTGTTCTGTTTGAGTTAAACATGAAAATGAATAATATATTAGCTAAGTTCCTATATGCATCATTATTGAGTAAAACTAGACATTACTATAAAAGTACAACAATATCTAAAATAATTAGCTTTATTCATAAAATATTTTAAATTGTTG
Source organism: Pieris brassicae (assembly GCF_905147105.1). Classification (NCBI taxonomy): domain Eukaryota; kingdom Metazoa; phylum Arthropoda; class Insecta; order Lepidoptera; family Pieridae; genus Pieris; species Pieris brassicae. Next base: position 8,064,163 of record NC_059669.1, read on the forward strand.
TAATAATGGAAAGATATGTTTTAGCCCAACACTGAAGTTTCTGAAGAAGTAGTGTGTGGGTTGGATAATGTACAGACGGTAACATATTCCAACATGGTAATTTTTTAAGAAAATTAGTTATAATAGCTATTTCCTGTGTATTAAAACATACTTACTTTAAAATTTTGCCTACAGACAACAGAAGAACTTATAAATAATGCTGATAATATAGCTGCAGAGAATTTAATGTATTTATCTCAAGATGTTGTAACTTACACTGACTCTGCTGATATAGTAGCCGACCCTAGTGTTGAATGTGTCACTGAAGAAGTTATTACTGATGACTGGGTTATTACTGGTGGACAGGAAAGGTAATAAAATATGCATGTCATGTTATACATATTGTATACCATATAAAATTAACAATGCAGTACTGAGTGATTTTATATACAATAACTAGCTATTGTAATATCTACTCAGTTTAGATAAAGTAAAACTTGGCAAAGAACACATTTATATTTACATTATACCTTGTTAGGCTTTGTTACAGATAAGACTAAAATAATAGGTGCATTTGATATCACTCTTTTTATTACAAATACAAAATATTTAAAAAGAACTGACATGGCAAATAGTAGTAGAATAACAAGACAAGTTTTTAGAATAATAACAAATACTATTTATTTTAATAAGTAGGATGATATTTTTATCTTGATGATGTTTTGTTTTAGTGGTGTGCTTAATCGTTACATGCCAATATAAGTTGGTAATTTTCATTTAATTTAAAACTGGTTGAGTTATAGCTGTTATGAACTATTTGTGGAAAAAGTGATCAATTTATTACAATATCCAGACAGTTTAGTCACTAAATGTGTTTTTCACCATTCCATAAGAACAACTCATCATAAACATATAATTACTGTCAAATATGTCAAACTTACAGAAAATATGATCTGAACACTTGAAACTAGATCTAAGTTTGATTGATGTTTTTGATTATGGGCCTAAGCGTATTTGGTGGAAGATGATGTTAAGTTTATGTAAATATTACTTTTTGAGATAAAAAATAAGCAATAGTTTTTTCTTCACTATCAATGTAAAATGTTTATGTTTACATGTTATGTTTTCTGTTTAAACACTGTATCATCAAATGAAACATGGCACTGAGAATTATATTTCATATAAGTCTTTCTCTTAAATTAATAATAACTCTACACGCTTGACTTGTGAACTGGTAGTAAATGTAAATTTAGAATCAATTTAACATGTTTTCTGTTAACATTTATAAGTGTACTTGTTTACCGATATAAATAAAGTTATTTTGATTTTGTTAATAAATAAAAAACTTATTTTACAGAGTGGAGGTGCCTTTTGATCAGTTAATGAATCCAGCACAAGATATAAAAATAGAAAATGATATTGATGTGCCTTTACCAACAGACCAGGTACAGATTTATATGTTTGTTTAATTTAAAATTCAACTATGCATTCACAAATATGCTACAATAATAAACAACTCTTGCCAATTGATTAACACCTTGAAATGCAAAGTACATTTCATTTCAGGATGAATACACAGCGATGCGACCGTTTCCTTGTGACTTTTGTTCCCGGAGATTTAGGAAAAAAGCAGCTCTTATGAACCACATGGTGGCGCATCAGAATGATAGACCACATGCATGTAACCTTTGTGGTGTTCGCTATGTACGCAAGTGTGATCTTATGAACCACTTCAAGGTCCATGCTTTTATACCAGAAGCAACTGAGCATATTCTTCAGGAGTATCCCAGTGGTAAGTTTAACTTAATAAATATTTAAAATTAGTGGTTATTATTAATAATAAATACTTTAAAAATAAAATAATATCCACAAAATCACAAGCATTGTTATATTGACAATGTCTGACAATATGATATAAGTATAGAAGTGAGCTTCATCAGTAAATATTATTTAATTAATTTAAAAAAAACTGTTGTGCGTATTAAGAGCTATACAAATCGAGGCATAGGAGGATAGGGAACCCAATATTTGGTTATAGTGGTTATTTTTTTAATTTAGAAAAGCATCTTTGTGCAGAATTTAATAATTTGACTTAAGTAAAACCATCATTTCAAAAAATAAATATTCTACAACAAATACAGTGGAATTATTTAAGTCCTTAATTTTTAATTTACACATCACATTATTGTATGATAAATTAATAGAATAAAATAATGTATTCATTTCATTAAGATTTCAATTATAAAACAGAATGATGACATGAAATAACAATAGATAATATTAATATAACACTTGTTGGCTTTTTTGTTTCAGATGAGGAATTGCCAGAGAGTCCACTTCTTAAGCCAAAAAAGAAAAGAGGCAGACGGAAAAAGAAACCTGAAGCTGTAAGTAAACACGTCTATCAAAATACAGGACGGTGTTCATGTAATTGTGTTAAATTGCCTAAATAAACATTATTTTCGCGATTAGAAAGCTGTATCAAATGAAACAAAATAATGGTTTTACTTGATTCATTTAATGTTTCATTCCTGTCACATCATTAATATCCAGTTTCAGACAAAGGACGGAGATCACTTCTTTACTTATAAATTGAAATTATTAAAAATATTGAGACAGAAGTGTGCCATAATTTATTAGTAGGTTTCAATATAAAATATATTTAATATCCTACAATTACGAATGCAAATGTCAAAACGAAATTAAGAAAAAAATATATAATATTCCGAATGGGTCCCATTCACGTTTTATTACATTCAGATTTTAGCCGTTCTGTGCTCTTGATTTGAGAACTGGCAGTAAATAGTATTGACGTGTACATTATTTTACCTATATGTAAAAATGATATTTTAAACGTAAACTACATAATTGTATATTAAAACACTCGCGGTTTACAGTTTCATCAACTACTACAGGATAGGACAGCTGACATATATATCATTTCAGAATGGCGTCCCGGATGTGAATATGACGTCAGCGCGTACGCAACAGTGGTCCCGTCGCGGGCGTACACCACCAAGGGCCCCCTCGCCCGCCCCTTCTCCATCACCTCCACCTTCTCCCTCACCGCCCCCATCTCCTCCCTCTCCTCTACCGCCCCCCGCCGACCCAGCGAGGCCCTTTGTGTGTCGAACGTGTGGAGTCGGTTTCGCAAGAGAGAAAGCTTTGCAATCGCATTCTAGGGTTGGTTTTTTAATTTTTTCTCCATTGCTATTTTATGCTTGACCTCAATACCTATATATTAGATAATAAATCCAAAAGAATTAAAATTACAAAAAAAATATACTACAAAATTAAAGGAAATTAATTGCTAAAATAGGACTACAAATCATTTAAAATCTGACTGATTTTGTGTCAATAAAAAGTTTTCATATATTTTTTGGTTTCTGTGAAAGTAATGTTTTTATAAGGAAAAGATTTATATTATCAATCAATTAATTTACAGATACACGGCGGGGATTCGCCTATAGAGTGTAGCGAGTGTGGGGAGCTTTGTTGGTCGCGAGATAGCTTAGCGTCGCACGCCTCACAGAAACATCCCCATCTCTCGCATTTACCCCGTTCCATGAAGCAAGAACCCTATGATGATAATTCAGGTAAACTTACTAAGATAGTCGAAATTTTTGTTTACTTAATAGAAAATAAAAAAATATTTAAAAAATGTAGATTTTAAAGAAAACAATTTTTTTACCTGATTAAAGCCCTTTTTTAAAATTATAAGTTTATAATAATACAAACAGCTTTAATCCGGTAAAAAAAATGTTTTCTTTCAATGTGCAAAAGCTATGTTAACCAAAGACAATACTAAATGTAGATTTAATTATAATAAAAATATAATTGAATTATCTAAGGTCCTTCAGAAAAGTCTTGTCTTGTCTTTTGTCATTTAAGAGTTGTTAAAACATTTTTCTATATGATTGTTATTTTTTAACCATTGCATTGTTTGAATTTTTAGTAATTGTTGTAGTGTATAATAAAATGCCAACACAGCATTGGACCGATAAATAGTGACCAACATAAACATTGTTGATAGAATCCATGACCAGATTGTGCCCAGAGATATTATATGCGTCATAATATAAAAAATATTTTTCTAAATAAATTTTATAAAAAGGTTTGCAATTTTAAAACGAAAATGAAAAAAATCATAATTGTTCTAGAATTTCTTAAAATTTGACTAAAAAATATCAAGTTTGTTATTACAGGAGACGATATGGACTTCCGGCTATCACCACTAGCTCACAGCGGCAGTGACCATAGTATACGTCATGGCATGGTATATGATACGGTCCGTGGACCGGAACTCTTCTGTCAGGATTGTGGAGTGGCCTTCCAACGCGCTGATTTGCTGAGGAGACACGTCACTGCTGCCCATAGGTATAACTGGAAATTGATAAATTTGACAACATTATTTTGTATATATTATACATGTCTCTTGAATATCTCAAAAACTACTGAACCGATTTTGTTGTATCTTGGAAAAAGGGTTCACAAAGTTGGATTAGAAAGGGTCGCCTCGATATGACATAATTCCCGAGAAATTTGTTACGAGATTTAACATGCGCTTCAAATACGAAATAGACCTATTTTGAGGTGGGCTATCCAGCTTTATACACCGCCATAGGGATAAAGAAACGTATCTTTGGCAGTTACAAGCGTCACGACAGCACAAGCAGCACGTGGGAGCAAGAACACACGTGTGACGTATGCGGCGAGAGTTGCCCCGACGCCCTTACCCTATTGGCCCACGCTGAAAGACATGCAGAACGGCCTAGGCCTAATTCATCCAGGTAAAGGAAAACTATTCACCAAATGTAAATTTGTTTAATTACCTTATAATAAATTAAATTTTTTATTTATTTAAATTATCGTAATACATCATGTATGTAGCTGGGAAGTCATGGGCTCCTAAAATACAGTTCACAACATGCATATACGTGTTTAATAAAATAATAATAATTATTATTATATAATGTGAAATAATTAAAGTATTAATAATTGAAAAAAAATATTGCAGGTTTAAGAAAATGTCAAAAGGCAGGAATGCATCAGGCAGTAATATGAGGCAGTTTCCATGTAGAGAATGCGGTGAGACCTTCTAATTAGCTTGTAAAACTAAGTAAATAAGAAAGAACTATACAATTTTGAATATGAAATTGATAAAAAGATTAACGTGGAAAGGTGTAATATGTAATTAGTTTTAAAATAACAAATTTTGGTGGACTAAAATTGAGCAATTTTTAGGCAAAGTGTTCGGCTCGCGAAGTTCTCAGCAGATCCACGTGCGCATTCATACGGGCGAACGGCCGTACGCGTGCCGATTCTGTTGGAAGGCCTTCGCTGATGGCGGTACATTAAGAAAACACGAACGCATACACACGGGTGAGTTTTGCATTTATTGAAATTCCAATACAAAGACATACTGAAGGACAGATTTTTTATTACATTTAAGGGCATCCTATTAACATTTCAGTTAATGGCGTTGATACATTTTAAGACGAATCATAATATTGAATAGTTATCTGTCAACTTGATTTGTCTAACCAAGTTTTCTATAAAATACTCGAAACTCATCATCATATATAGATATATTTCAGAAGATTTCTGTCTTTATACTCCTAAACCGTTGGACCGATATCAAAGAAAAAATTGTGTGTTCAAGAGATACTGATTCAATTTAAGATGTGCGTACAGGACGTGTGTCCACTAGTTTAATTTGTATTTATATTAAAAAAGTTTGTCGTCTTGGCCTTAGATTTCTGTCAGTTTGCGTTCATTTGTTCCTTCTTAATAAGCAAGTAGGCAGGCCCTACACACGCCATTGTGTTTCCTCAGAATCCTAGGGTTGACTGGTGGCTCGGTTTAAGAGATCCAAACTATAACCACTAGCTATACGCTGATCTGTTAAAGAAGTTTTTAAATATGTCATTAGGTGAAAAACCGTACGCGTGCGCAGTGTGTCCTCGAGCTTTCAACCAGCGTGTGGTGCTAAGGGAACACGTGAGATCGCATCACTCTGCACCTGATCGACGGGCGAATGGTAGTTTTAATATAATATTTACATTTGTTTGTTGTAAGAAAGAATATAAATATTCTAAAATAATGGTATATATGGTCAGTCAAATTTCAGAAATAATTTAGAATTATTATTTATACTTTTCCTAATATATGCTTTTGTTATATTTCGGAATTGTTTATTGAAGTATTTTTTTTTCTTCTATTAATTATCATATATGGGGGTGCTTAATAAAAGATGATAAGATGCTAAATATTTAAGTTAGAGTGAAACAGAGTTAAGGCGTAACATCATTTGTAAGACCAGGATAGCGATTGCCGGCTGTGCGACGGTTTTAAGCCATTGCGTATGCGTCGAATGCTAGTGTGATATATAAAAAGCTTAAAAACCTAGGGATAGAAACACCAATGAACTATGAGTACAAATAAATGTAAATTAATATTTGCAACAAATAGAATTTTCTTAGGCATCACTAAAAGTTATCCGTTAAAGTGCCTCAAAATTAGTAAATACCTCAGAAACGGCACTAAGTTTCTGACTAAAACCTTAATATTGAAATTTGTTCCCCAAACAAAATGATCATCGTACATACATAAAGTAGATCGACTCACTAGTTATGTTATTATAACACATTTTGAACAATGCACATTAATAAAGTTAATCTAATTTTATCAATCCATTGCACTGTAAAAAATGCCATAACGTTGTTTCTACATTATAAATGTGAAAAAGTTGTATTATTGTTTAAATTTTTTAAATAGGCGGATACCAGTACTCATGCGCAGTTTGTGGTCGACCAATGTTAACGAGTGCGGAACTGGTGCAACATCTCATACAGCACTGTGATGAAAACACCGCTATGAAGAGGCAACCGCAGGTATAGGCAATAATAGCAGTTGTCCTTTTATTTAGGAAATCAGTTCAATTAATTATCAATCAACATTTATTTATTCATAGTGGTCACTATAGTAATAATAGGCAAGAACAGTTATGTTAATACCCGCTCTACGCACGCTCTACATGAAAAATAACAATAAAATATGTTTTTATAGAATAATAGATACAGGTATAACTTTTTCTACATCATTAAATTTTAAGGTGAACATGTAGGCACTAACAGTAAATTTAAATTTTCCTTTTTTAAACATTAACGTTAATTATTACATAGACTCTCCGCTACTCTTAAAGCGCCAAGTTTGTAATTTACGAGGAAATTGTAAAGAACTACAATCATTGCATGCTTCACTTTGCATAAAGCATGAAAAATAATAAAGTGGCAAACGCTTATCAGGGCGCAAAAAGAATCACGCACTTTGCTTCGCCTTAATATGATTTTTCACATAGGCTACCTATTAAGTAGCAACATACCATCATTTGGAATATTTTGCTTTGCTACCCTATAGAGACTGTTCGTTTTTCTGAATAAAAACATTAGTGCTACGGGGCCGTTCAAGTATTACGTAAGCACTATACGTCAACAGTAATTATTATCTTTTTTACACATATTACCCACAAATGTGCATACTTGAAAATGAAATGCATTTCTGAGGATTCCTATAAAAATAAATACGTTTAGTTACTGTTATTTTTTAGAGCTTTGCTTACTTTTGCTGATAAGAGGAGGGGAGGGAGGGATAAATTGCAGTTAATCTGCTAACGTTATACTTGAACGGCCCTTAAATAAATAAAAATATTACTCAAATTGGTCCAGCTATCATCGAGTTTTGCAACGCATCGCTTTGCAACTTATTATACGATTCATTTTTGTTTATATATATCACCATATAAAGTTCAAACACGAACAGTCACCGAAAGTAGCACACGTTCACGAATATAGATAGAGATATTTACACATAAAAACTAGAAAGTATCAATAGATAAAAACCGCATTAAAATATGTTACCTGATCTATAGGCTTAAATGGCTTGTGGTAGGCAACTTTGTGTTACATTAATTAATTGTGATTCCAGTCCGGTCCGCGCAAATACAAGCGACGTCGTAAAGTTAAGACGGAGGCGCCTGCCGAGTGGGACGGGTCACCTCCTGCGTCCCCCGTACCCCAATCCCCCTCTCCTTCGCCCCCCACTCCGCCACCCGCGCCCCGCAGAAGGCGACGGGCTGTGGCACCCGCACCACGCCCACGCATGATCCACACCTCCGAGGAGACCAGGGCTAGGACCAAACAGGTAATGTGTTAATTACCTAAGCTCGTTTCATATTTGAATTAATAATTTCGATGAGATTGTATGAGAGATATCGAGAGATTGATGTAGTGACGTAAAACAGAATCGCGATATTAAAAACATATGTATCGTTAACTATTCTTCCAAGGAAAAGTCTGAGCCAACTTGGCAAGGCTTTAAGTAGTAAGGCACAAGAGTTTAACTAACTAGTTGTATAACGAATCAAATCTAATAAATTGGGATAGAACCGTTTAAAAAAGTTTAATCATCAAAACTTTTTTGGAGGTTAATTCATTATCACTCTTGTAGCTTAGTTAAAGCTAAGCTAAGTTAAAAGGAGTTGAAAATTACAGCCATTGAAGTAGTTAAACAGCTGGAGCATAGACACAACTTTGAATATCGAAAATCTGTATTGCGTAACATTTCAATTATGTCTGCCCGCCTAACCGTACGGCGACTCTTTTAAAAACTATTAGAACAGAGAAACGAATAATTTCATACATACATATATAAAGGCGTTAAACTAATATCTTTTATACAGGTTCGAACTCGCCGACCGCCTCGTCACCCAGCCGACGACTTACGGGCTATCGCCTGTTCCCCTTCGCCCCAACCTAGAAATTCCCCTTCTCCTCCCTCTTCGCCCGGTTCACCCGAAGAAGCAGACGGCGACGGACCATACAAGTGCGAAATGTGTTCTCTAGAATTCCCCCGACGCGACGCCCTCTTACTTCATGTCCCTATACATATATGACGAAGAAAAAACGCCCGGGGAACGCGCGGTAAACGCTCCCGGAAAAAGTAAATTAAGACGAGTAGATGTAATAGTGTGAGATCCGATATAAGAAATAAATACCTTTAGACGTTATTTAAATAATACTTAGGATTGATAATCATGAATTAAATAAATAAAAATCAAGCCTGTAAGTAAATATATAAAATTTAGTATGGTGGAAATAGCGCATAAACACATTGATCTTCACAAATATGGGTATACATTTCTTATATCGCATCTTCAACAATAGCAAAACCCCGCGATTATGCGCTAATATTATAATTTTACCAACTATTTAAGCGGCAATATCTTGACATACAACATCATTCAATGAAACAAATTTATATTTTAACATGTCAATCGATTATCTAAATAAATAGATGTTACATTCTAGCTGTTTTACAATCATGGTGAAAAATAAATGAGTTTGACATTTGACTCACAAACTGCCAAATCAAGACAGTGATGTCAACTTGGGATATTCCTCCCATATTTATGGGGAATTCTTTTTGAGAGGGTAATTTATTCTAGAAATGTTTTTTTTAACAAACGATTTTATACAATTTATTTTAAGCCTCGAAACCTACCAACAAACTAAACAAAATATAAACTAAATCAAGTGTGGCTATAACTGAAATGTCAAAAAGCTATATCCTCCTTGATCGAAATAACAGCTATCTTATACTACTTGAATGAATTTTTAAGGCATTCTTTAAATTACCTCTCAAATCTAGTGTATAACCAACTTTAGGGGATTTTAATTCATATTTAAGATTGTATATTGGTCCTATGTGGACCATTATATAGGAGTTGGCATCACTTTAACAGGGAACCTTTCAAAATATGGCCCGCAGTACGATAGAGTTTACTCGCCGCACAATAATAGCAGAAAGTTGAATATAACCGTTAATTCTCTAAAGAAAAAAAAATACATAACTTTAAAGAACCAAATGAAGTGGGACATCTTAATCTCCCGTCGAGCGTTTTATGTTAGGAATAATTAATCTGAATAATGTTACATTTGTTTTTGTGTAAATAATTAGCTATAAACTTGTTTGAAAGAAATTGTAAACATACCATGAAATATTTACGAAAGAACGGACTTAAATTCGTAAAACCTAAATTCAAGTATGTATTTTGGTTCTGAGAGATCCTTATTGATTTTAGAAAGTTAACTTATGTTTTCACAGTTAAAGTACCAAAGCTTTATTTTATATTGCATAATATATTTTTAATTCAGTTTTAGTGGTATATCAGAGCCGGCCTCAATCACTTAATGACTCATATAAATATTACAAAACAAAATAATTTATCTTATTTTCAGTTAATATTATCTTGACTATAAAAATACGATTGTTCATATACTTGATACTGACTTGGCATCATCCATATTATTAATTATACAGAAAATATGTGTAAATAAGAAATAATTCGAAAATAAATTGGACGTAAGTCTTAAGATGGCGGAAACATAAATTAAATGTGAAAATTTTGTTTCTTCGTCCTAAAGTTTGATGATAGCGTCCGTTTTTAGTCTCTTTTAGTATTTAACTGATTGACTGATTATTCGATTAGTTATCATCTTATGTGTTTTGTATATAGTTAAGTTATTATTGTATATTATTTTGTTAATATTTACTTTTCAGGTCAGGTCTGTAAGATCAAGCAAAGCTGACTTATTTGATAATATTAATAGTGAATCATTTGTAAAAAGTAAGTTCTATTACCATTAATGATTTTGTATAAACTTATTTTAATATCCCAAAAAGCTGCAATAAGTTTTAAAAAATGCCTTTTGTTGTGTTTCTTTACGAATTTTGAGGCTTTTCTGTCCTGTTATATTTAGTAATTGAAACTTGTATATTCTTAAATAATCACGTCACTGTGAGTTGGTTATATTGAGCATAAATAGTTTTTTTAGCTCCTTAGCTAAGAATGCTATACACCAATATAAATATTGAGTAGTGATATTTTATATTGTCGTTAAAACATTTCGGTATTCCAACACTCGATTCTTTACCGAATTCAGGATAACAATTCTAATTTATTTCCTTTGACAGTTTAGATATTTTGCAGTTGATGTGTGCAGTTCCCAAAACTCGTTAATTTTCCAGTTATCTTAAATTAGATTTTGTTATTTTTAAATCATAATTATTGTATATAAACTCCTAGTTTTAATTTTAATAATAATCGTGAAAAAATATAACTACATAATTGTTACTGAACTCAAAAGAAAAAGACAACTGAATGAAACCCAGGTTCATTATAAACACGTTATTAATTTAATCAGTAATATTGTAATCATCCCTTTAACTGGTGTAAATAATAATGAGTCTTTGATATTGAACTTTGTTGTTTTATTATATTAATAAGTTTGCTGAATTTGTTCATTGTAATTTAACCTTAGACAAAATCACTGCGAATTTGTATTGCAACGGTGTAACGATGAAACATAAGTTTAGAAGCTTCGGAACATATTTGTAAGATTTTGATGACATTTTTTTGCAGGACATCTTAAGTTATTTCTTAATTGCCTCACGATTGAAGTATCATTACAATATAGCCTGATTTGAGACTAGTGAGTATTTTTTTACTAAAAAAGTAAATAACACTAGCTGTACCCGCGGTTTCACTTGAATTAATTTGAGACTCCCCTAATCTCCCATAACTACCACGTACGATAAATGCGTACGTGGTAGTTATTTATTTTATAGCAGAGTTTTTTAAAACAATATTATATGGTAAATATCCTAATACTTTGATTAAATTAAGACAATTTTGGTCAAAATGTAACCATAAGATATATTTTATTAAAGTTTTGCATTTTGTATTTATTTGGATAAGGATTGATGTTGTTATAAAACAACCTTCGCAAATAATAGGTACATATTTACGTATTTAATTGGAGATTCTAAATTACAGTAGTAAGTATTTACAGATTAAAATTCATTTAGTGGACCCGGATATAGCACCCAATTAGTGCACTAAATAGATGACTCAGGAAAACGATGGTGGCTTTCTGGTGGACCAGTTGGCCGAGTTCAGTATCATTCGAGAAGCTCGAAATTCAACAACAGTGACTGGTTATTCGATCTTCCCCATTGCTTCCTCCCATTCACCTACCGCAACGAAAATTTAAACAGTTACAATTATTTTACATAGTATTTCTAAAAGAGTTTATGCAGCGCACATAACGGAAGCTCTCAACAAAAGTGAATACTTAGAATTTTACATTTTTAACAGACCAATAAACCGAAGGAGATTGTTTAGAAATCAAAATAAATATTTCCGTCGTCCGTAGACCGATCTGAATGAAAGACAAGTCCAATGAGAGATCTGACTTCTAGAACAGTTATGTAATTACTCATAAGTTCAGGATTATAGGATTACAGGAATTTATTGCATTCTTTGCACTTTCACATAATTGCAATTTTCGTAGAATCAACTTAAGACTAAAAAAATGTCCGCTATTTATTTAATTACTTAAAATAATTTTTAAGTATAGTATAGAGTACTACATAAATTTTTACAGTAAATGTGTTTTCCACATGAAAGAAAGGAAGCAAACCCTATACCTTGATTGAATTAGAATTAAAACATATTTGAAAGTCAAAAATGTAATTGCTTCTTTAGTATTTTTTTAAAATTATCTTTACTGTTAAAAAGTTTTTGAAGTTGAGTTTACATTCTCTAAGTTATTTCCTAAATAGATACACAAAGAAAAGAAAACTAGTTTAATACATTAAACAATAATTTTTATACTGGTGGACAAGTACATATCAAAACTTTTTAGTAATACAACCATGTAAGTAATTTTATTTAATGTACTTTGATGTTGTATTTTGGATCTACTTTTACAACAGGCAACAAAAACAAGCAGTTTGTTTTTATTATTACTTTAATTACATAATACTAACATAAAGATACAAAAATAGTTTAAATTATAGTTACGATTCTTAATGTAAACTTATTATTTTATCTCTATTGATCTTAATAGGATTTACTATATATATATTAGAATAGAAAATCAGAGGCTAGACAGTTTTTAAATAATATTTGTAATTTAAAGAATTTCTGCTAATTAAACTAAGCTATCATGTTAAGTTTTGGTAAGTTTAAAAATAGAACATGAAAGGAAGGCTCAAATATTTATATTGAACTTGAAAAATAGTGATAGTATGTTATTACTATATATTATTTTATGCTTTCTTCCTAGTAACCCTAAATTTCAAGATGGCTATAGATGAATAAAAAATCACTTATAACTACTCAGAAATTGATTTTGATAATGTAAAATTCAGAATCTAAACAATTACACATTATTGTTAGAAAAATTCAGTATTATGCTTTGTTAGGAAATGAATTCTTTAACACTATCATCCAAATAATAGCTTTAATTTGTAGCACATGTTATTGAGATATTCTTAATAATTTTCTGACTTAAATATAGAAAGTCAAAAAGGTTGAAGTAAGGCATTCATATTATTGAGTTAACATGCCCTTGAGGTCTATAGAACTTTCTACTGCAAATTAAAATTACCATGTAACAGTTTTTTATTTAAGTTTATTCTGTAGCAGCCATGGCCCTTGCTTGAGCTCGAACCCTCTTATCATACTCTAGCCGATTTTGACTGAAAATCAAATCATAATTAAATTTAATGTAGCCTGTATTTAAAAAGAGTTGTATTTTTTTATAATTTGGTATGTTTGAATTTTTTTTTTATGTAACTCTTTCTCTGCTCAGCAGATCAATGATAAAATCAGGCATAGAAGAAATATTGAATCACTTACACAAATTATCATAACAACTTTTATAACAATGATATCTGCTTACCAGTAAATTGTGTATGCTTCAGCTTGGGCTGGATCCTTGACATTAGGTTCATTGAGAAGATCTTGTATACCTAGTAAGATCTGTTTAATTGTGATTGCTGGACGCCAGTCTTTTTCTTCATCAAGCAAAGATAAGCAAACAGTTCCCGAAGGGTACACGTTAGGGTGAAATAGAGGAGGCTCAAATTTACATTTAGGTGGACTTGAAGGATAATCATCCTTAAAAATCATACGCAACTTGTATAGTCCTCCTTCCCATGGCGTCTAAAAATATTGTTCAATTAGAGTAACACATTTAACAGCACTGATATCTAATTAAATTGTCATATAAACTTTTTACATTCTCTTATTTAAAAGGCCATACTAACCCCTTTCTTTCCGGGAATGGCGCATTCCCAGGTCATTAAGTTTAATGAACCATCAGGATTTTTCATAGGTCTAGCAACAAATCCCTGAAAAATATATGTAATGAAACATGAAATAAGTTTGCAGCAAAGCAATTATGTTTTCCTAGAAGTATACACCACAAACATGACTTACAAAGGGATGGTCCTTGCGCCAAGCTTTTCTTTCCTCAGCTAGACGAGCACTTGCAATACCCGACATTGTCTGAAATTACACTTTTTAAAAAAATGAAATTTAGACTAGATTGTACTTTTATAAAATCTTATCCGGTGACTTGAGCCTTACAAAATTTAAAACAAGGAATTGAGAAAATAAATTTCACAGCGCGAAAAGCGTCCCACGATGCGTCAAATGTACCATAGATATATACAACATATAGCCACAGGTGCTATGCAATTACAGCATCAGAAAGCCATAGGTTATAAAAACATCCTGAAAATTTAAACGAAGTACATAGCGACTAGTGCAGCGATCGTTTAACATAATTTAAATCTAAAAATAAAAGTATTAAAATATCCTCTTTATGGACTTAAAATATTAATAAAGTAATGGAGGATAAGGATGTCGATAAAAGAGATAGACCATAATTTAAGATTTTATTAATATTAAAGTTAATATATATTTTTACCAATTTACAAAATACAATACTTTACTAAAATATTTTTTTTTATCAATCCTCTTTTTTATAACAAGTATGTTACTACGGCAACTTCTTGTATGCCAGTATATACACACCTCACACTCTTTTAAGTTTTTAGAGAATATATTATGTGTGTAAATTCTTTACACCCAATTGTAAGCCAAGTTCCTTTAATCTTGGGCTATATAATTTCGTTAGCATATCGGCTAACTATAGCTGTATGTAAAGGTTATATTGTAAACACATTCTCTAATTAAGAAATGTTTTAAGTTTAATGTGCTTAGTACGCTTATGGTACTCATACCGTGCATTTAGCGCGACCTTCACAGTTGATTCAGTGTCTAATATCAATACCAGTATTAGCGAAAGCGAAAGTCCAGACGTTCGCTTTCTGTAAGTTGGCGGAGTAGACAATTTATCCACAAAATTTCTTGTACTGATTCACTAGCTGCTATTAGCTCTGCTTCAATAGATGAGATGAGGACAGTTGCTTGTTACGCGCTTCTCTGGCACTGTTGTTAACAGGTTCTTCAATATTAGAAGAACCAGAAAGTAACTCGTAGTCGCTTTCAATATCTGTTGGTTCTTGAATATTTTGTTCCAAAATGTATGACAATATGACGAAATAAAGTGCTATGAACAGCAGCTCGCAGCTACGTGGTCGACTTTGCGGTAGTATAGTAACATATCTCTTGGCTATTGGGCGATAGTTGGACGGATCAGAGCGATCGCCTTTTTTAGGGATCAGATGTATCGAAGCGGTCTTCCAGCACTTCAGGACAGTGCCCAGCCAGTACAGGTACCGGAAAAGGTGCGTTGGGACCGGAGCCAACTCAGGAGCACAAGAACGAAGTTAGAGTGAACTCTAACACAATTAGAGTGATACCATCCGGCCCGCTCGACTGATAAATGTCTAAGAACTATCTGTACTATCTGTACTTTGCGGACAGCACGTTCATCGAATCGCATCGAATAATCATACCGCGACATGGTCGTTGGTGATCTCCTTGGTTATCCAAAGTCGAGTTGGTCGTGAAAAGACAGCCAAAGAGGTCGGCCTTCTCCTTCGCAGTGTGGGCCAACGAGTTATCCTCCTTGTGCAGTGGTGGAATGGACGGCTGACAAAAATTCCCGTGTACATTTTGGCCAGCGACCAGAAGGCTTGAGTCCCCGAAGGGAGTTGGGCCAATCTCTTGCCAAATCTGGCAATAAGCTATGACTTTGTGTTAGGTTTTTCTCGTTTGAAGGACCCGGAGGCTGAGTTATATGCTTTTTTATGTTCGCTTCTAGCTTCGTTTCTTGCCACTGATCGGCACCGCGGAAAATGAAATAAAGAGTTCCATGCCCACAGAGTCAGACCACTTGACTAGCATCTCTCTAGTCACGGGCCTAACGGCTGGAAAGGCTGGAAGAAATCGTCATGCCGCTCAAATTTAGAGAACTCCTATCCAGCCTCTTCTGGCCGGCCGTCTAATGCAATACCTAGTGTAAATTTAGCCACGACAGCCTTATTTCCAACGATATTGTGGTGCAGGCGGACTGCCTAAGCAGGGTCTTCTCTCTTACCTGTACTATTTTAAATCATTTTATAGGTGGTGCAATTATAAGGTGTGCAATTCGTGCAATGGTAAGTAATTCGGGGTCAGTTAACTGACCAGCTTAATGACCTTAATTACACACATGACTTATGTTTAGAGGTTAGACATGCAAGTCAAACTGAACGACCTGGAGAGCTAAGCAGGTTGGGTAACACAAAATAAATGTGCGGAAAACCCAGAAAAGAATCAAAATATTTTGTCACTCAACTCGGAGTCCATTAAGCGAGTGCAGATTTTTACTTATTTCGGAAATGTCGTGTTAGAGTCCAGTGGAACTGATGAGGATATTTCCTCTCGAATTGGCATAGCTAGCGCCAACTTCGCTAAATTGCCCTCCATATGGCAACCTACAAACTCACACGTTAGGTGAAAATTACAATAATTCTCTCCAAACTGAAATTTGTTTTGCAAAACGTGGAACGCAATGCAACGAATCCAGGTCTCTGTTCACGGGTACCTAAGGCATATCCTAGGAATCTTCGGCCTGAAAAGATTCCTAATGAACAACTACAGGAGCGGTGCTGGAAAATGCTAATTGGCCAATACATCTTACATCGTAAGTGGAAATGGATCAAATACACTCTTCGAAAGGACTCTAACCACATCAGAGCTCCCCAATAAATTGCGGCTGCTCTAAATAATCCAGGCTACGCTTAGTTGTGGCCGAAGCACGAGCCTTTAGGTTGAAGTGTTTCAAAGTTAAGTGCGCGATTAAAAAGCTTTGTGGATGCACTCTGCCCCACCTAGGTAATAAAGAGAAATATCACTTGCAATAAATAATAGAAATACTTACTATATTACCATTTTAATCGATTATGTTCGTTGGTGTTGAGTATTGGCATGTCTGACTTTACTGTTACTACCATTAGGGTGTTGAAAGTGTTGAAAACTAGTAAACTAGAAAAATTTAAACCTACGAAAACAAAATACGATATTCATTGTTCGATCTCTTCCCGCATTGCGATGTGTAAAATCTTTTTTAGCCTCGGTTTCTATTCTATCCTGTTCTAGTTCATCTTAAAACGTTTTAAATAAGTAGTCAACCTTGACAGTCAACGATTCCCTAGCCTAGTCTGTGTTTGTTTTGTTGTGCAGGTTGTTCTTTCTTCCTAGCTGTCGTAGCTCGATTTTAATTTTTATATTTTAATTGAAAACTTTTGTACCAGAGCTTATTTTCGCTGCCTACTCAAATTATTTAAGATTTAACGAACCCTATAAACAATGGCTGATGATGAACAAGATTCCAAAGAATATAGATGGGAAACAGGTTATGAAAAAACTTGGTAAGTATTGTTTTATTTAATATATTTCATACGTATAGATATTGATAACTATATCTTATTCAGGGAAGCGATAAAAGAA
Source organism: Pieris brassicae (assembly GCF_905147105.1). Lineage (NCBI taxonomy): Eukaryota > Metazoa > Arthropoda > Insecta > Lepidoptera > Pieridae > Pieris > Pieris brassicae. Next base: position 8,081,954 of record NC_059669.1, read on the forward strand.
GATGAAGATGGATTGGTTGAGGGGCTTGTGGCTGAATTTGCTCAAAAAGCAGCGAGAAAAGCCGTTACTCAACGCCGAGGACCAGTTCGACTGGGTATGATGAGGCATCTACTTGTTGCCATTGACTGTTCTGAAGCTATGAGCTCTCAGGACTTGAAACCGACTAGATTTCTTTGCACATTAAAGGTCTGCTAAATAAAAGCTTTTTTTGGGAATACCTATATATTTATATTTTGAAGACAAATCTTTAAATACATATATTTGTTTAGTTGTTGGAAAAGTTCATAGAAGAATTCTTTGACCAGAATCCTTTGAGTCAACTAGGCTTAGTTACAATGAAAAATAAAAGGGCAGAAAAAATCAGTGAGCTATCAGGAAATGTAAGGAAACATATTAAGGTGGTACAAGGGTGAGCATTTTCTTACTAATATTGGATGTTTTTTGTCTACATAAGCTAATGCACAAAGGTGGAATATATACCTGTTAATAGTGATCTTTATTATTTATTATGATTGTTTTTATCATGAATATTTATACATAACTAACTGTTATGCATTCAGTGTCGTAATTATGCAAAAAAAAAATACAAACTTAATTTGTATTTTGTAATTGTATTGTGTAATTTTTAATAAATAAATATTATTATAATAAAATTATAATTGTAAACTTTAATTATGTTAGTTTAATTGAAATGTTTTTTTCATACTTCTACTCTTATCACAGATTGTCCAATATGACATTAACAGGAGAGCCATCACTACAGAATACTTTGGAACTAGCTGGCCGAGTCCTTAAACCACTGCCTGCACATGCTTCACGGGAATTATTAGTTTTATTTGCATCACTTACAACATGTGATCCTGGTGATATAAGTGTTTCTGTACAAGTTAGTCTATACTAGAAAATACCCCATTATTTGAGTTATTTCTTCATTAACTGGTTGATGATGATAGCGCTTTTAGCTTAAATAAAACAATAAAGCTATGAAAAATACAATAAAAAAAACAATTAAGTATAGAATTCTTAAAATAATTCAGTATGTTTTTAGAACCTAAATACCCCATTATTTAAGTTATTTTGTCATTAACTAGTTGATGATCATAGCTCTTATAGTTTAAATGAAACAATAAAGTTATGAGAAATACAACAAAAAACAATTAATTAAGTATAGCATTCTTAAAATAATTCAGTATGTTTGTAGAACCTGAAGAATGAAGGAATAAGATGCTCTGTAATAGGATTAGCTGCTGAAGTTAGAATATGCAAGAAATTGTGCCAGGACACTGGTGGAGAATATGGTGTGAGTCATTAATTAACAGTTATAGGTTTACACCTTTCTATTACAGTATAAAATACTGTGATAGCTGTGGAAAAGTTACATATTCTGCAGGCCTTTTTACAAATATTATTTATAACTTTCTAATGGTTACATTCTCATGTCGTATATTCTTTATCCTAGGTGGTATTAGATGACGTCCATTACCGATCTCTTCTACTAGAACAAACATCACCGCCACCGCGCGCGCGGGCGCTGGATGCCGGTTTAGTCAAAATGGGATTCCCACACTCTGCTCCACCCTCCACTCAGTCTGATACAGAGCCACCAATCACTGTCTGCATGTGGTATGAACATCATGGTATTACCTTTGTCACTATGGCCAGTAATAAAAATGGCCATGATATAGTATCTTATAGCTTATTCCCCTTCACTTAGCCTATGTTAACTTCAAAAAGTTTCATTAAAACTAGTATTATAATTTCCGTTTAGGGAAAAATAAATAAATAGTGGTGGTAGTAAATATGTATATTATAAAAAAATAAAAACAAGATGAATAATTACTAACAAATGATTTAATGTAGCCACATTGAAGAAGGTGAAGGTGTAGGAGGTGAAGGCCATCTATGTCCACAATGTCGTAGCAAATACTGTTCACTACCTGCACAGTGTCGGACCTGTGGCCTAACACTAGCATCAGCTCCACATCTTGCTAGGTACATCTTATGTAAACTAAAAATAATATCTAATACATTTATTAAAATTTATTATTGCTGTAATGGTAAAAATTCATGTTTCAGATCATATCATCATCTGTTTCCTGTTGATCCATTTGAGGAATTAAAAAATGAAGGACAAAGTCAATTCTGTTTTGCATGTGTAAGATCTTTCACAGATACTGATAAGCAGGTAAGATTTAAATGTAATTATGAAATTATAATAAAACATTCTGCTGCACCTGGCACACTTAGTACCTAGAGCGGTATATTATTAGATATAAAGCTATAATATCAATTGCAGATATATCGGTGTAACCGTTGTTTGGAGCATTATTGTTGGGAATGCGAGAGCATGATATCGACAACCCTACACGTCTGCCCCGGATGTGCTTCACGCCCTCACCTCTATCAACGATTACCAGATACAGCTTAATTGTTTTCTCAAATATCTAGTCAATAAATGAAAAGGCAAATATGATTGAGATACTGATTACGTTTGAACATATAACACCCTAGAAACAAACGCACGTCTGAATAGGTATCGCATAAATAGGCGTCGCTAACTACTGCCATTCGAAAATTCATTTGACGAAAATTACAAGTAGTCATAAACGAGTTCTCGTCTAGGACTACTACTATAATTTTTGTATGTATAAAATTTTTCACGTGACAGTTTGACATATGACATCTTTTTTGTCAGATATAATATTACGTCAGTAACCAGTATTTATGAAAATTAAAAAGCTTTTTCTTGTTATTGTATAGTATTCTTTTACGTGTGTCGTTACCATTAAATATTTTTGAATGTAATAAGATTTTTTTGTGTCCGACTTAATTTGTACTTGTATTAAACGAACTGATAAGCCAATTTCTTGGCAGATGGCAAAGGCGACTGCTGAGTTCTTATTTGAAGATGAAGATAAAAATAGAAGGAAACTCTTTGAGAAAGCTTTATTTCACGCAAAAGATGGGAAAGTATTGTATATATTGCAAGAAGAATTAAACAAGTTACCAGAATTATCACAGGACATAAGTTCAATTGAAAGACATTATATAAAAATGATAAGTTTTTTATATACATCAAACAGTTTGTCTCTTATTGAAAACCTTGCCTCCTTAACAGAATGGAAAAATGTACCCAAAACAATTATACTAGATAGTTTAGACAAATTTGCAAATAAATCTAATTTAAAGAATGCATGTGGTATTGTTGCATTACTCTTAGATACTGCAAGCAGTTGTTCTTTAAGTATTAACTCCACTTGTAATTTATATGTTGCAGTAACAAAAGACATGTTTGGTGAAGAAAACTGTAATTTATTAAAAGAATTGTATATATTGTAATAAATAAAAATTACCTTCAGAAAATTTATCTTCATAACTAATTTTTCACAAAATTATATTGAATATAAACTAAACACAACATATTTACAGCTGTAACCTTTATATAACAACACTGAAGGGACTGTGCATGTTATGGCATTATAGTGTTTTTTTTTTGATGGAGGGAAGAAAAATAGAAAATCCATGACTCCTACTTAGTCATGGTCAATAACAGTCTACACATGCAAGCAATCCTTATTTGTAAACAAAAGAACATATTTCTTAGAAAATTTGTATGCATGATGCCAACAGTCGAATTTATTGCAGGCTAGGATAATAAAGCCACAAAAGAATGTACACTGCTGTGCAGTTTTACTTATTTTAGCAACTTAAAAGTACATTATTACTCAATTGTTGTCATTATTGAGAGTGGGTGAAATGCTATGTTGAGTGTATCATTGTATGGAAGACAAGCTAAACCAACCAAAGCCTGTTGATTTCAATGCTTTCGGAACTTTGTAGTTAAATCGAGGAATGTAACATCGAGTTTACACTGTATTTGTAAAAATTTGCTAATTAGCAATTTTTACAATTCAAATAAAACAAATAGCAAGTTTTATTTAAAGTGTCCTGTGATTTCACCTGCTGGTGAAATATTTTTTTTTATAGAACCGACAAGAGGCTCCCATGATGTATCGCCTAAAACTCATTTGATAACTATCTAACAAAATACTAGAAAAATGATTTGTAATTTAAACTGTGAGTTGGGACCTTAGGGATTACTCTTAGAATCTTAATTTTAGACAGACTTAATACTAAGTTTGACTCTTATATGTGAAACCATTGGATTTCATGTAAAGTAATCATACTCAGTGCTAGTACATAGTCGCTACTCTAAAACAGTCCATTGATATTACTTTTAATAAAGCTGTAATGTGTTGCAATCAGAGTGCCCACTAATATGATAGACTGAGGAGATACATTTCTGTAAGATAAGCAATATATTTTATAATAAATATACATTTTATTATTTACATAACAATACCAATAATATACATGTAGGAAAGAAAGTAAGACCTAAACTACGACCTAATCATCATCTGAATTTTAAAACAATGTACAGCACAAAGAAAACAAAAATCGAAAATAGGAACAAATAAAAAATGTAGTAGTTGTGATTGCCCTTGCCAAGTTTAAGGACCCTGTTCATCGTTTTTCCTAGGAATCCAGAGCTTCTATCAGCATCGTCATCCAGACCACGTAGAATTTTATCCTGATAGCGAACTTCATTTCCGATTTCTATTGACATATGTTTAAGTGTTGAGATTTTACCACCGAGCTCTTCGGCCATTCGTTCATTTTCATGTTCCAAAACATCTTCAGTTGGAGCCCGAGGAATGGGCTGATACTGGTAACCGTCTCGAGCTCTCCTCATACTATTGCTTCGACCCGCCGTCTTTTATTATAATTTTCTCACTTATTTATCCAAATATCGTAATGATGCAATAAAAATTTGATGGTTTTCACGAGCTATACTGGTTAAGGCTGTTTAAAGTGATATACGTAGTATTATTGTTTTCGTGATACTATACCCGATCAAAATGTGGTAATTACTTTCTTTTTAATTATAATTGTTACGATATAATGCACTAAATATTGTCATGGAAACATAAATGTTTTCAAAATTAACTATGGTTTATGTGCCAAATCCACAAAAAATCGTCATCATAAAACTATCAAATGTACATGACAATTGTCGAGAGCTCATTTCAGGTAGATCACTGAGTAATGTCAAATGTGTAATAAAGCAGATTTTACACTTGTGACTAATAAGATAATTTTGTAAAGTTTTAATATGTCGATAGATAAATCAGAATTTAAGGTTTTTCTGAAGCTGTTTAAATTGTTTTATTTATATTAAAGTTGAAATACATTTTTACTATTTTACAAAATATAATATTTTTCTATATGACATTTTTATTGTTATAACAACTTCTTGTTTGCCGAATGCCCATTGCCAGATTGTATGTAGATAGTTAAGTTAAGTCGAATTCAAATAAACTTGATTAACTACTAATGTTTAGTGTATTTAAAATTTATTTTTCAATGTGTACAAGTTATAAATAAATTAAGAAGTATTTTTTTTATTTTACATTTATATTTAGTTTTTTCACTGTAAAATACTAGATGACCTATGATTCGATCCAGACTTAATATGCTCACTCACTTTAAATGTAGAGCAAGATTTTATCCCCGATCCAATATTGAGCGATATGATGTTCCTGATAATAAAGTTTCATGGGACATTGAATTCAAAAAATATAATCCACCTACTTACACTTCACCGACTATTAAAGGAAAACCTTGGGCTGATCCTGAAATAGATGGTAAGTTTTACGAGCCTAAGGTAGATTTTATTTAAATATATTTTTTCGTAGTACTAATACGTAAACATTTTCTAAATTTGTAGCAGAATCTGACTTTAAGCCTAAATGGAATAACTTAGACGGAAGTGTAAACCGTATGAGTCATACCGGGAATTATACAGTTTTAAATGGCATTCCCTTAAATCCCGTTGGACGTACCGGAATAACTGGTAGAGGAGTGTTAGGAAGGTGGGGGCCAAATCATGCTGCTGATCCAGTTGTAACAAGGTGGAAACTAGACCATAGTAATAGGTAATTACTCTCCCTTTACTTGTTACCAATAGAATAACAATAGTAATGTCTATGGTCAGCCAGTTTTGTTATACAGGCAGATTCTACAATTCATAGCCATTAAACGGAGTGACACTGGAGAATGGGCTCTTCCTGGTGGCATGGTTGATCCTGGAGAGAAAGTTGCAGCTACCGCTGTTAGAGAATTTCAAGAAGAAGCATTAAATACTTTAGAAGCTTCTGAAGGTAACTTAATTAGTTTTTATTAATTTAATATTTGACATTTTCTTGCATTTAAAGTACAAAATAATCAGGTTTATATGACAAGGAGAGAAATGGCTTACTTCTCACAAATAATTCCATCCATACCTTACTACCAATACTATAAAGAAAAAAATACCATGGTCAAGAGCAAAACTATGTTAAATAAAAAATATTTAAACTAAGATATCTAAATATAGGAAAACTTGCATGATCAGTTCGGATATACAAATATAACTTACCATAAATTTAATAACTAATTAAGTTATATAAGTATAATATGTATATGCATAAAGTTTAAACGTAATTTTAGCTGAAAAAGAAAGTTTGAAAGAGAAATTTAAGGACTTCTTCAGTGGTGGCATTGAAATATATAGTGGATATGTTGATGATCCTCGCAATACTGACAATGCTTGGATGGAAACTGTTGCATACAATTTCCATGATAACAATGGTTCCATTGTTGGAGAATTACAATTAAATGCAGGAGATGATGCAGTAGGAGTTTGTTGGGTAGACATTACGTCTGATTTAAAATTGTATGCAAGCCATAAAGATATTATTGATTGTGTTTTAACTAGGCATGTTGCATCTAACTGAAAACAACAGACAAAAAAAAAGAAATAAAAATCTCTTACACCTCATAGTTTATTAATGAATCATATATATTTTATAGCATCTTAAAACTATTTTAGCCTGTTACACAATATTATGCAGTATTTATATTTTTGCGTTACTAGTTATCGATATTTATAATATGTATATCAAATCTCTTTGCACAAAAAGATACACATATTACTATCAACATTATTTTAAATGCTAAACCTCAACTTTTTCTTAAAAAGCAGTAATAATTGGTCCCACACATTTTTATACTACATGTAATGCTTAGTAGTTGTAAGAAAGATTTATTGCACTTAATAAATGCATTATTATAATTTATTTACAAAACATGTATAACAGACACCACATACTGGAAATTTATCCAGCATTATTAATATTGCAAAGAACTGACTAGCCGATACCTTAAAAAGCATGTTTTACCCAGTTTTAATCAGACCCTATAAAAAATTAATTTGCCTCTATCTTAAAAACAATGGCAGCATATGAGATATTTAAATATAAAATTTTAATTGCTTGAAAATGGTTATACTTAAAAAAATATTTTTAACAAATTTAACAATAGTCACACCAACCACACGTTCATATCACAGCACCAAAACATTGTAATAAAATTAATAGTGAAATAAAATGCAAAATACATATGTATTTTAACTAAATTGTGCCAAAACTACACCTTAAAAACGGTTAAAATTCGAGATAATTTTCGATGACATTTAGGCGTCCATAGAAGGCAAAGAAAGTGTTCTGTACGCACGATAGCAGTTCACGTCATTCATAAGACGAAGAATGTTCTGTGTGAATGTCGGCAGATCCTGTAAAGAATATTTAACACAGTGATTAGAAGTCCCATAAATATTTTAAGTAGCTGATAAGCCCACCACAAACCCAAGTATTTAATTTTTTTTTATCAAATTGTTACTCTTAAAGGGAATTACAGCACTACTAACAATTTAGACTATTTTAAACTCGTTGCTAAATAGTTGCTGACGAGAGTAGAAATGTACTTGATCAACGTAATAATGACGTATCATGTCACCTGTAAACGCGTCTTGGGGCTTAAGACAAAATCAGTTTTCGACATGCGTGACGCACTAACGCCAAATGAAATTATAGAAAATGGTCACGTGACAGAACGTGAGCTAATGTCTCTCCCATACATGTTCGTTTAGAGTTAGTCGGTCACACCTGTCGAAAAATGATTTCGTCTTAAGCCCTTACTAGTGCTAGAGATGCTGTTAACCAATCACAATCGACTTCTTCAGACTTTTACTGAAGACTTGACAGGAGCCAAGTCTTGGAGAACGTAACACACTCCTTTACACTTAGTGTTGAATTCCTTTCGCTGATATTGATGAATATCTTAATTATGCAAAATATTTACCGTATCTGGTGGGAAGTCTGCTAGATGTTGTACGTGTTCTGGTGCCAGATCCGGCAGTGTGGTAAGAAAGTGAGGAAGAAAGCCCGTACGGAATGTCGGGAAGTCAACTGTGGCCATTGCGTGTGCGCATGCTAATACTTCGTCTCGAAGTAACGCCCGCGCTCCGCCTTCACAAACACCACTCAGTAGTACCGACAAAAACTCGCCCATGAATTCCGAACGGAATATCGCCTAGAAAAATTAAATTTCAAAGTTTTTTGCGAATATACTTTTATTTTAACCGCCTTAAAAGGTTATCAGTTATTGGTAAATTACAACTTACGAAACATTTTAAGTTTAACCATTTCGTTAGAAATTGTTCCAGTAGTTTTAGAGGCATTTTGAACTTATGTACCTTTACTAACATTGCATACCTAGTAATTGTAATTGCTTTCATGATTACAGGCTAGTTATTACAGGGCGTTGAAGTTATTAATATCGTAATATCGTACAGACGATCCAAGGCTGAGTGAGCAAAAGCTCACTCGGGCTTTCTTAGTTTTACAAGTGTGGTATCTAAATTGTGGGAATTTACCCCGATAGTAAAGGGAGACGTAGGCTCTCTCTTCAACGTTATAAACATAATATATCCTAGCGTTAATAGCATTTAATCATTTAGCAAAAATCTATTCTATCGTTGTACGTGAGTAATAAATAATATCCTCTAGTATTTAAAGAACCCTACTGACCCAGGTGCCGTACACATACCTTATGATACAGCTTCCACTTAGTATCTAATAGATCAAGGGTCCGTAGCGTGTGACGTACCAGCTCTATATCTGCCAAGAGCAATGCGCGTCCAAAGGCCGTGAGTGCGCCACGGAACTCCGTTAACCTTCTCTCGCTTTCCTCTGCTTCGCATTTGGAAGGGAAGAAATATCGCCAACGATATATTAGCACACTGAAATTAAAACATTATTATTTGTTAATTAAAATAGTGTCTTCGTGGCTTCAACGAGCGACACCCATGCCTAAGAAGTAAGTTCAAACCCCGGCTGCGCAACCAATGGAAAGTCCTTTGTGCGAATTTAACACTCGGTGAAAGAAAATAGCATAGTGGCTACAGCGAGAGACAGTCATCCCTGAGGTCGTAGGTTCGATCCCCAGCTGTGCACCAATGGATTTTCTTTCTTTGTGCGCATTTAACATTAGTTCGAACGGTGAAGGAAAACATCGCAAGGAAACCTGTTTGCCTTAGAGCCAAAGTTGCCAGCGTGCGTCAGCCACAGAAAGCTGATACATAGTCTTTTGAAAAAAAAAACGAATTATCAGGAGACTGATACAAAAATCTAAAACTAATGGTTGTAACTTGACCTCTTGTGACTTGGTGGTGACGCACGTGGCGTCAAACCTTTGTTTTGGGTAGGACTGAACTTCATTAAATTTCTTAATATATTGAAGTATAAATAATTATTAAAATAAAATACAACTTTAAACCAGGTTATGAGTAATTTAAACCTAATAAACAGGATATTTAAATTTCTGATGTATAATTTGAACAAATTATGAAAATAAACAATACCTAGCAAGAGCCCTGTGAGCAGCGCGAACCAGTTCCGGCGCGTGCAACGTAGCACGAGGCAACACGTGCGAGTGGAGAAGATCGAGCACGCCACGCACGCGCACACCGTTGCCACCGGCCTCTACGCCAAGCCGCACGCATTCCACCAGCCGCTCCAAGCTACCTTCGTTGTCACCAGATTCTCTAAACCACATTAATAATATATTATTACCTTTTATGACGACGCAAAAGCATTCAAATTATGAGTGTAGCAAAAACTAAAAGGCTCACTTTGGCTTAAATTGTGCGACGATTGCAAACATTTGGTTTGCGCTACTAATTATTATATATGTCTGTATGATCAACAAACTTACTAATACGAAGGAAAGTATCATGAGCAAAAAGGGATGTCTTAGTGACCTTGCGCTAAGTATCACTCCTGTATATCAAATGCATTTAAGACATAGGAGTCATAATGAGTGCTAAGTCTCGGGTCTAAGACTAGGACGTCAATTAAAATTCTAAAACAAATCTAGTTTCAAAAACTGTCAAAAAATCTGTATGAGGAACCTCGATTTGACAGCAGTCAAAACGAAATTGAGATACCAATTATAATACAGATCATTGAATGTTGAATCTCACCCCTAGACGCCCAAAATTAACAAAAATAAAGGAAAATATGGGAACTGAACGCAGAAATAAAGCACCATTTTGAGTAATCATTGTCCAGGTCAGATACTAATGAAATATGAACAAAGGTACCGAATCAGAACTTGTTTTTTTAAGCAGTTATTAGTTTAATATTACTACACCAAGGCTTAGGTATTTGGTACATATAGCGTACAACATTCCATTAGTAATAAAAAATGACAGCACATACCTATAGTCATAAAAATACTACTTTAGGAGAGGATACCTAAATACATCTTCTCCATGCATATGCTAGATAATTTTAGGAATTAAAAAAATCTTACTTTTGCGCAACTTGCAAGAACAATTCAATAGCGTTGTATGCGAAGGGGCCAAGTTGTGGCAATAGGGCTGTGAACAATGCGAGGAAGAACGCCGTAATTTCCGATTCAGCAGCCGCCCAACTCGGCTCACATAACATACGGAGAGCACTTTCCGCAGCCCAACACATGCTTTCCGCTATTATCTAGAAACGAAAGTTATTCATACATTTCTACTTATACAAGGACCTTTTGCTAAGTATGACTATTGAATGTCAAAAAAGTATTGGATATAGAGTTAACCATGCTCCGGTCGGTTACGTCAATGTAAAATTATAAAACTTATTATATATTTTTTTTATTGGAATTAGCAGTATGTTTATATGTATGTCACCATGTCCAAAGTAGGAAACAAAACTATTTGATCTACTACGTTATTTAGAAATATATATAAAAATAAATATATTATTCGATACCTAGTTGGCACAGAGCCTTCCAAGATATGTGAGAGCCTCATGGCTATTTACGGGTTTTTGCACAAGTATTACTGGAAAACTTCACTTAACTTAATGTAAGTTACATGTAATATTACTAACCTAACGAAAAAATGAGAATATTACTCATTCATACGCTTTATAGATACAAAAATACAATAACAAGAAATACCTTTTTAGAATTAGTAGGCGCATCAGCGAACGCGAGCAGCAATTCAGTAAGCGGAGGCAACGCAACCTTAGGCCCTGCGGTTGTTAGAGCCCCGGCCCACGACGAAATCAGAGCCCTTGCCGCATCGCCACCCGCTCCCACAACACTGGGGCCTCTAGATAAGGCCATTGACACTAGAGCCTCGCGCACTACACCGGCCGTCTACGTATACAAAATATTTTAAATACTAAAAATATTAACCAAACAGAATGATTAGTAGAATAGAGTCAGTTTTATGATTTAAATACAATGTACTATATACATAAAACCTGATTTATGTATATAGTACTAATAAATAAAAGTTACTATGATTAATTTGCCTGCTATATACTGAATTGGGCTCATTTAATTCTTTAAGGCTTTTTTGAAAAGTATTCTTAAAGGCTTAAAGTGTATTTAAAACAATATAAAACTAACCGATGTCAATGATATCAACTTTAGAAAAACAAATTGAAAAACATCACTCTTACTTGGGAAATACTGAAAATGTTTAGAACGGGCCAGTTAGAAACATTCCTAATGAAAACTTTTTTCAATTTCAATAAGAATTCTTTGGTAACCTAATGTAGTATATTGCATTCATTTGTCATTTGTTTTTGTGAATTGGCGGCAAATCTATAACTCTTGTAACACCCGAAAATGAACCTAACGCGAGAAAATTTTCAATCAATGATTTATTATGACTTTCGTTGTGGGCTTACTCATCAACAAATATGATACGCTGCGATTAGCATTTTTTAATGAATCTCCATCTCGTGCAACTATTTACAATTGGTTTAACGAGTTGAAGCGTGGACGTCGATCAAGTGAAAGCAATCGCAATGACGATCCACGTGAGGGACGTCCTTTCACAGCGACTAGTGAAGATAACATCAGTGCTGTGCGACGCATGATAGAGGACGATAAGAGAGTGACCTATCAGCAGATACGAGCAAGCCTAGGCATTGGTATGAGTCAAGTTCAAAAAATTATTACACGAACATTTCGGCGTCAGGAAGTCTTGGACCAGATGGAACCCCCATAATTTAATCAACGACCAGAAACACCTTCGGCTGGTGAATAATGACTATGGCAGGTGACGAGATAATGAGTCATCCGACGGACATTCCTGACTTGGCGCCCTGTGACTTTCATTTATACCAAAGAACTAAAGATAAAATTAACGAGCCTTAAAAATGCGGCGAAAGCGTACGAAAATGCCATAGAAGAGAATAAGAAAATGGGAAGAATGGGCGCACTGCTTTTCTCTGTGGTTCCCTCGAATGCGACGATGTATATATAGAGAGGAACAGAGATTACTTCCAAAAACAATAAAAGTACTAGCTACTTTCTACATTAATCCGTTTTTCATTTTCTAAACATTTTCAGTGTTACCTGAAGTAATACCTACAATAAATTATTTTCAAATCGAAGATAATTACATTTTAATATACATTTTTTATTTATTTATTACTTAAAAATAGATACCTTAGGTTCTAGATAGTGTAAAGATCTTTCAGCATGATGATAAAGGTCTCCACACAATGTAATAGGATCTCTTGAAAACTTTACATTCTTTGATAAACTTAGCAGGAGATGAGCCGCTGCGTGACACAACAATGGCGGTTCCTGGATATAAAATAAACATTAAAACAGAACATTTAGGGGTCTTCGAATCGATGCTATTATCACTGCGATGGCGTCACAAGTGAAATTGCAGTAAATCTGCTGACGTAAACGGCCCCTTAATGATAATATTTTTTAAACAAAACAAATTAAAAGGCTTTATTGTTATTCTCCAATGACCATCTTGATTATACACTTTACGTAAAATGGTGTAAAAGAACTGAAAGTCGCCTGTATATGATATTATTTGTTATATTTACCGGCACTTCATGTGGTATGAGAAAAGGCACAGCGACGGCGAACAGTCCCTCCATTGTATGTAAGGGCACGTTGCATTCACTCGCGTAGCAGCACCACGCACCCATACAGGCGAACATCTCTGCGTGACTGTACACAATACTATTATAAGTATATGACTATGACATATCCATAATATGACTATTTTATTATGACTTTTAATATAAATTTGAAAAGAATTTTTGTATTAAATTTGTCAAAGCTTGTCAAACCCGAGGTCGTACGCTCGATCTCCAACGTGCACCAAACGATCTTTCCATATGTGGAAATACTTGCTAAAACAGCGATAGAAAACATCATAATAAAACTCTAACTTAACAAATCAAATTCATCTAAAAGAGGACATGATTAAAAAGAACATATAAAAGATCTGAGGCAGAGGTTGCAACCCCTGTTTTAATTATAAAACTAACATAAAATAGACTCCACGTTCCAATAAAATTTGCAATATGTAACTGTATTATAATGCCTTAAGGACAAAATGCAAGTATAAAATTTCTTCTAAATCGTATATTTATTACCTTATTTACACAAGTCAACGATGCTTTATAGCAATCTTGGTCAACAATAATGTTAAAAAAATCGCGTTTTTATGCATTAGAAGTTCAACTTAAATGTGAAGCACTTGTATTAATCAAGGACCAGTTCATCAAAATTCTAAATTGGGGTGTGGTTACTAACAGAGTGACGTGTGCGTGCGCGTGCGCAGCGGTCCGATGCGGTCTCGTGAGTGCAGCGGCGGACAAGGCGTGCGCACAGCGTTCCACTAGCGCTGCACCGGCCGCACCGCGAGCTGCGTTAGCACCCCCCTCGCTTTCCGCCTCTATACACATACTAAGACTTTATAAAAATGTAATAGACACCGTTTTTTCTAAATTTTTCATTTTTTAAAGTGTGTTTACATAGTTGGGTTGCAGAAATTACAGATTGTAATGGATATAGAACAAAGTATATATTAGATTTTTTAGGAATAGGCTCACATAACCTATACCATTTTCATGTAAAAAACGATAGGAATACTTAGTTGTAGGCAATTAATACAAGTAATCTGTATGGCGTCTCTTTTGTTTGCACTTTAAATTTTAAAAAAAAGTTTTGCTCAATTACTATGTGGGACGTGATATAATTAACATAGGCAGAAGTTATCGATTGAATTTATTTATTGTATAAATGATCTTAAAAAAAAGGAAGTTGGTGGAAACACAAACTGTACACAGTCTCACTGTCCACCAGGACGTGGAACATATTAAAATCATTAACATATTGTTACGAGCTAGGGGATCGGATAGAAAATGCCGTAGATTTCTTCAAGGGTTTATTTCTTGGTAATCAACGAGGAATTTATGAACACAAATTAATCGCAGAGATGCACTAATTACACACACAAAACAATCACTAATTACTTCACTTATGCACACTTTATCACTTGTAATCACTTTACTCGCACTTTATCGCTTCGGTGTTCCTCTCTTGTTATCGCATTCAAAACTAAAGGTCACTAGTCGCGTTTCGGCTCGCTTATATATCCCTGGGAATGATAACAATATTCGAGATCTCTCTAGACGGGCTTGCTACTGAGTAGCGATTGCACAATTCTAGAACGTCCGCACTCTTTGTCTCTTTCGCACGTTGTTCCGTCCTTGTCGTACGGCGTTCTAGAGTGCTCAGTCTAATTTCGAGAAAGTTCTGATCTTCTCTCTCTCTCTCTCGTATCATTTCGTCCTTGTCTCACACCTAGAAAGTTTGGTCTAGAATATTCCTTCATCAAAGGGTTATACCTAGGCCTGAAATCGCCTGAAAACGGGTCTCCTGAAAACTAGGGTAACATTATGGAAATTACAATTATCTAATATGTGATTGACCCTCTCCTGAAACGGTCAGAAATCATATTACAGCCTGCTGAAAAGTTCTCTAACTAGTGGAAAAATCTAGAAACATTGCAGTCGACCCGTCTTCGTAACAATATATACTAAGGCCAGTGAGATATAAACTATAACAATCAAACCATTAAAATTGCACGTAAAACGTCATAAACCAATTGAAACATTTACGCGCCATAGAAATCCGATGCAAGAAACCTGTTCTTGTCGAGAATTCTCATTCGAATACAGGTGAGTTATTATTCGAATATGTATTAAATGACGATAAAGTCTGGTTAGCATAATTTTTGATATGCATAATTTATAAATTGATTTATGTTATATTTTTTAATTTAAATTTATTGTTATATTAGTAAGAAGAGTTGGTGGTAGCGAGTTTATTAAATTTGGAATAATGTATTTTTTCCATATATTGATCACTTAAAGCCAAAATATTTGACATTATCTATTTTCTTTTTCCCTTATCTGTGTAGACGCTTCTACCCATTACGCATAACAAATTTTCCTATATAATAGGAACACAGCTATATCAACACTTTGCTTACCATTCAACAGAGCCGGTGCCAACCTTCCCAGTAACCTTGTGAGAGTAGCCAAGTCAAGAAGTGCCGCTAGCATTCGATCTGCGTCGGGCGCGTTTCCCGCGGCTGCGGCTCCCGCGCCACGGCCCACTAGACGTGCGTGTACGCCTGCTAAGCCTTGCCAACGCTCCATCTATAATACGTGTAATACATCTTTATTTTAAACAAAACCTTTTTTCAGTTACGTCTTTAATAATACGCAAAAACATTCAACATAAACAGACAGCAAAACAACAGGAATTTCATTCAATATGATATAATATTTATTTCAATAAATATAAAAACACACTTAAACGAAAATAATAATGTAATGTTTTTAATTTACATTTTGTTTCTTGCTGCTGCTGCTTGTTGCTGTGTCGTTTTTTTGTAATAAGACAAAAAGTTACCTTTTTGTTTTTAATCAAAATGCTTACCACAGCTGTGAACACTTCCAACGACGCTAAATCGGCCACTCGAGCAATGCATTCGATGCAGTGTTTTAAAAATGTCTGCCATTCAGTTTCACCCTGCAAGAAAATTTTTATGTCAATCAATAAATACAAAAAAAAATTGCAAAATTTACAGCGTAGTTAAATATAAAATTCTAAATAATAAATTAAATATAACTGAAATCATTGAAACTTAAAAATATTATTATTAAATTCCAATTTCATTAGAATAAAAAAACCTGTGTAATGTGAAAAAAATACTATCTGAGACCAGCTTATTCCCAATTTCGATTCTGCTCTAGAAATAGATGTTTTACGACATAAAAAACGATTAATTAATCCGGCGCTAAACCTCGCATCCCACTTTCACTATAGTGTCGTCGACCTCACTTCATTAATTAGAAGCTCCCCTAAGACACCGGAATGTAAAAACTTATTGGATCTCAATTGAAAAAATCATCTGTAGGTCTTACATCGTCATCACAAACGTCATTGTCGAGGTGCTGTAATTGCGCTTTATTATGCTGGAACTGTATCTTGTTTAGAATACCGATTACAAGCGCCTGAAGAGCCTCCCAGTACCTGTAAAATTGAAATTATCAAAAATATGTAGATTTGATTTCCGTCAAAACAACGCTTTTCGGGTTGGGGAGCGTTCATTTACGTCACGAAATTTTTGGAGATTCTTGACCCCCCGCCATGAAACATGTCTATCCCAGATCAGCAATAGCGCGACGGTTAACGCGAGTTGTGTGCGGCTAACGGAACTACAATAAAAACATGGTTCCATAAATGTTTCGCTAAACCTAGGCTTACGCCGCGACTTCACTTGGCAATTTATTGTAGCCGACGTTACTAAGGCGATAATAGGCGTGGATTTTCTGTGCTATTTTAATTTAATTGTTGATTGCAGGAACAAACGCCTCATCGATAATAACACTAGCCTCACCACCCCGGCTTCGCCCGCTCGTCGTTCTGATGACATTTCATCTGTAAAAGTAAGTCTCGGTAATTCCGCATACACACACATACTACGCGAATTTCCCGACATCACTCGTCCTCATGGTCACACCGCACTCCCAAACACAATACAGTCCACCACATCCGCACCACACCTGGGCCACCAGTATCAGGTTCACCCCGTAGGTTGGCCCCGACTTAAAAATTGCCAAGGCTGAGTTCGAGGCCATGTTGCAAGCTGGCACCTGTAGACCATCAGAGTCACCCTGGTCCTCACCTCTCCACCTCGCGCCGAAGAAGGATGACGGTTGGCGCCCTTGTGGAGACTACAGAATGCTGAACGCCCGGACTCCAGATTCCGGACTCTTACCCCATCCGGCACATCCAGGACTTCGCGCACAGCCTGTCTGGCTGTACCGTCTTCTCCCAGATCGACCTGGGCAAGGCGTATAACCAGATTCCTGTACATCCGGATGATATCCCGAAGACCGCCATCACCACGCCGTTCGGTCTTTTCGAATTCCCGTACATGACGTTCGGACTTCGAAATGCCGGTCAGACGTTCCAGCGCTTCGTGGATGAGATGCTCAGAGGTTTGGATTTCACCTATTCGTATTTAGATGATTTTCTGGTCTTCTCGAAAGACCAGAAGACCCACGAGACCCACCTGCGTCAGCTTTTCACTAGACTGAAGGAATATGGTATGGTCATCAACAGCACTAAGTGCGTCTTTGGTGTGCCGGAGGTAAACTTTTTAGGCTACAACATTTCAGCCAAGGGAACACGGCCCCTACCTTCTAAGGTCAAGGCCATTCACAACTTCCCTGCACCCAAAACTGTTAGGGAACTACGAAGGTTCCTCGGGATGCTAAACTTTTACCGAAGGTTTATTCCCGAGGCAGCCACTCACAAAGCACCGTTAAACGCCCTGCTAACTGGATCGGTAAATGGTTCGCATCCCGTGGACTTCTCTCCACAGGAGCATCTGGCATTCCAGAAGTGCAAGGACAGCTTGTGTCAAGCAGCAATGCTGGCGCATCCTGATTGCAACGCAAAGTTGGCGTTGGTCACGGACGCGTCAGACAAGGCCATGGGATCTGTCTTTCAGCAGCTGACCGAGGGAGCATGGGAGCCTCTCGCTTTCTTTTCACGTAAGTTGAGCCCTGCACAGGTTAAGTATTCTCCTTACGACCTAGAGTTGCTCGCCGTTTATGAGAGTGTGAAATATTTCCGTCACATGTTGGAGGCTCGTGATTTCGTCATTTACACGGACCACAAGCCTATCACGTTTGCTTTTCACTCTCGTAAAGACAATTGTTCTCCCCGGCAGTTCAGACATTTAGACTCACAATTTACCACCGATATATGGCACATCTCGGGGAAGAACAATGTCGTGGCGGACACACTTTCACGTGTTGAGGAGATTGCTCAACCTGTGCACGCTGAAAGGATCGCCGCCGCTCAACTCGAGGACCGGAGCTGAAACAACTACTGGCTAGAGACACTTCTCTGCACCTGAAGCAGGTAAGTATACCTGGGTCAAGTAGTCAGTTGTATTATTACATCAGCTCCTCAACCCCAAGACCGTATGTGCCCAAGGAGTTGCGTACTGCAATATTCGCAAGCTTGCACCTTCAGTCATCCAGGCACCAAGGCAACTGCGAAACTCGTTTCGGACCGCTACGTCTGGCCAGGCGTTAGGAAGGACTGTCGTGAGTGGGTTCGATCCTGCTTATCTTGCCAATGATCCAAGATCACACGACACGTGTCCGCTCCATTAGGCACCTAAAAATTACCCCAGTCAAGGTTCGCTTTCATCCACATTGACCTCGTGGGACCTTTGCCATTGTGTCAAGGTTTCCAATATTGTCTCACCGCCGTCGATCGCTTCACGCAATGGCCTGAGGCAATACCACTAGCAGATAAAACTGCCGAGTCAGTGGCAAAGGCCCTGCTGAGTGGCTGGTTCGCTCGTTTTGGGTGTCCCACGGATATCGTTACAGATAGAGGGGGGCAGTTTGAATCCGCCCTATTTACCACCACGGCGTACCATCCAGCTTGCAATGGACTGGTGGAGAGATTTCACCGCCAATTTAAAGCTGCGATAACTTGCCATACAAACAACAACTGGGTGGAATCTCTTCCACTAGTGCTGATGGGTATCCGCAGCGCCTATAAAGAAGACGTACGGGCTTCAGCTGCCGAACTTGTATACGGCCAGCCTATGCGCCTTCCAGATGACGCCTTCTAGGCTTAGGAACATGGTTCGGAACCTTCAACCATCACCAACAGCCAGGCACAAAAGCAAACGTCTTCTCACGTGTTTCTCAGGGACTGCACTGTTGGTGGTGCTTTGAAGCCAGCATACTCTGGTCCCCACAAAGTCATCCAACGAGGTGACAAGGTTTTCAAAATCTTGGTACATGGTAAACAGGTGACCGTATCGATAGACCGCATTAAGCCGGCCTTCATACTGTGTGACCCAGACAATACCACAAACACACACCATTCACCTAACTTAAGCACTCATCACAACATACCACAGACACCTCCCCACGCAATCACTCAGCACACTCCAAATGCGGAAAATCGAGACGTTATATATTGTGCACTCGGATTTATATCTATCAAATACGGAGTGCGAAAGCGGTCTGGTCGCCGCGGGTCGGCTCAGGTAGTCGCGTGCGAATATAAAGGCAATAACATGCGATCTCGCTTGCGCGCTACCTGAGCCGGCGCACGACTCAACAGAATTAACTATATACAACAAGTTTCGCCACGTCCGTCCGCTCACTGAAATTAAAAATTTAGTTTTAAATTTATCATAGGGCACTACAAACACACCGTAAAACAATAATAAAACGTTTCGTGACCACCCCCAGTGGCTCTTTATACCTAAAACTTACCATTATGTGGTGTAAAGTACTGGAAAGTCGAAAATAATATTATCAATAACGCGTAATACAATCCCCACCCCGCATCGTAATCGTTTTACAAGAGGACCCTCCCCAAATTCGTTACGAAATACTTGAACGCTGCCTTGCGCTTAGTGTGTTTTTGTTAAGGCGTTCTTTGTAAAACACAAAAGATTCGAGATTCGTAATATTTAGCACTGACATTCGTGATCCAGGTCCAAAAAAGCCTAGCCTTTTCTCCGTTTCCCTGGAAGCAGCGCCCCCTACTGGACATTTTAAATGACTAGTATTAGATTTTTAATAACAAAAATAAAAATTACTCTTAGACACAATATGGTCTTTAACAAAGTTTCCGAAAGCTTCGACCTATTTCTATCTATTTGGCATAGTTTTTTTTTATAAATTTATTTATTTATTTACGTATTTAGTGAATACATACAAACAATATTGTTGCTAGATTATATCGTATTAGTGTTAAAAGGAAGTATAATACTTACTTGGCAGTATCTTCAGGTTTTAACACATCAATAAATTGTAGCCATATATCCAAACAGCTTATAAACGTTTCACACGTCGGCACCTGTAAAGGAAGTTAATCGAAGTACAGTATTATTTTTAGCTTTACTTTACGTATTGCCTTAATATTTTAATTTCGCAGTATCTCATATGCCTGAAGAAAAACAAATCTGTAGACACAGAACAATTTCAATCTAAAATACTCTAATTTGACACGACTAAATTCTTTTTTTTATTCTTCCATATTAGGGTTGCCTGGAAGAAATCGCTTGTTGCCTAATAACTTATGTAACCTACTTACTTGTTGTTTTCTGTTTGAATAATTATGTATATTATGGTAACAAAGTATAAATAAAATAAATTTATACATACATTTCAATAATATGTCATTCGACAATAGCAAAATTTAGACAATATTTAAATCAGTATCGACATTGTTGTCTCAGTAATTTCTAAAAATCAAATATTAATATTTTAGTTCTTGATATAATCTGAATCCCGGAGACTTCGCTTATCGTTTAATAGGCTTTAATACAAACCTGGAATGTAAACTGGAACAAATATGACAAGAACTCTATGGCGTCAAATTCAGGTTCCGCTTCAAGTCTCTTGAAATGCAACGAGACAAATAACTTTAAGAATTCCGACAACTTATTTAAATATCTGAAATGGACCAACATTGAATTATTTATTAAAATACTTATAATACATTGAGATTTTTTACCAAAAAATGATTCAAAAAAACCTCATTTTCTCCTTCTGTTTGAAGATGCTTAAAAACATGACATTTTAGCAACATTTAAATGTGACCCGAGTCCCGTGATCTAATAATGGGTGCGACAGATAATTTTGAATCTGTTGTATTTCGCTTTTAGGACAACGAAACTATTATTGTTCATAAAGTCAAAACTATTGGCATAATATTAAAAAAAACTATTATTGGTACGCCGAGAAGCGAAAATAAGATCTCTTCTTGGTTATACGACACTATGTAATGACAGTGCGGCGAATGCTTGGGGCTTATTACTTGAACATACACGGTTTACTAGTTACAACTAATTATAATAATTTTTCACTGACACGTTACACTGAAAAAATACCGTTTAATTAGAAGTAAATACAATTAACTATCTCAAAATTGCTATGATTGTTTTATTTTAACGTGACAACATGCTTTCTATAACATGAAGGAGAAGTTGTTTTTATAAGTTGAATTTTTTACCAACAATAACAATAAAGAGTTCAAAATGTTGTAGAATATATTTAGTAGGTATACTTTATTTCTGCCTTACTCGTGATGCATTCTCTGCATGTTGTGTGGATTGTGCGTGAGATGACGCAAAAGGCGTAACGCGCAGTGGTGTAAACGTAAAGCAGTTGCCGCGGAAGATGGCGGCGCGTATCGCCTGTACAGCAACTCACACACCCCACCCAGGCCCGCTAACGCTGCCTCTACACTCTTAATAAAACATACACACGTTCTACATTATATCTACATAGCTATTGTAAGAGTTTAATAATAAGGGTCGGGTCGAGGACCGTCGAGGGATTTGAAGTCGCAGCAGTGCTAAATTATCTTACGGCCGAGCTACGCTCGTCAAAGCAGCCCGAGCTGAACTGTAAAAGCCCTTCAGGCCAACAGCAAGATTCCATTTAAAAAAAGTTTTTTAACAAAACCGACATGCCGGTTCTTTTTGAGACTCCACTCTATGATCAATAAATACACTATACAGCCAAGATAACCGTTTTATATTATCTACGTTGGCCACAGCAAAAGATATTAAAAAAATAAGAAAAAAAATTGTTTTTAAAAAATATCACCGATTCAAAAACACACTGTGATGCAGTTTTTACAGGTGAAGCTGATGTAATATAGTTTCAAAGTCTATTTTCCCAGATATTTGTCTTTTAAAACTTGTTTAACAATAAATAACTTAATTTATAAATTAAATTTGGAAGTATACCTGAGACTGGGTGGCTGTACTTCCCCAGTAGAAAACAGTTGTGACTAGAGATGGTGGCACATGAGATGATAGCGGAAGCCAGGAGAATAAATGCTGTAATGTAGTGAGACACTTTACTACTATCTCCATGTTCATATTCCTAGAAGCAAAAAAATCATAAACTTTATTAAATTGAAAAAGCACTGCAAACTATTTGTAAAAAACATACAGCACAGCTGTTTCCATTAATATTTTACTTTATAGAAATGTTATCCATGCTTTTATTTTTTTTTCATTGATCAAATTAGGTTTGAAAAGAGATTGTGAATGAATAATGATGCAATATACATTATAATTATTCTAATTTACAAAATACATTTTTGTAAACTAACTAATTCTACTAAGTCAGTCAAATCTCCTTTGATAATATATATAAATACACTGACTTTTCATTTGATTGTACATCATGGGCATTAGCAAGTAAATCTGGTAGAGCTGAAGTCTGTGGCATGCCAGAAGTTGGAGAAGGAGGTGGATTGGACTGACCTTCCTTTTCAGCATTTTTTTCCAGAATATCTAGAACAATGGTAATATAATTAGAAATATAAAGTGTTTAATAAATTATACTTTTACTTTTTGCTTATTTTCTCTCTAGTCTATATTTTATTCCAATACCTGTTACATGAAATATAATGTATCTTACTATTAAGTGCTGCAAGCATTTGAGGCATTCCCTTAAGCATTAACCTCTCTAATTGACTTCGCCGTGCGGATGGAAGTAATACACCGGTATCTCTAGCAGCACCTAATTCTTCACTAGCTGTTTGAGCTAACACCAAACCAACTATACATCTTTGGCCATCATATTTCAGAAGCTGTCAATAGAAAAACATATTAGAGGTTGCATGTTAAGGACCAAACTAAATATGCTATCATGACCTGAACCTGTTAATAGGCAACATTAAATACATAAAATGCTAAAATATTTCTTCATTACCTCCACAATATTGTTGAAAAAGTCTGGATAAAGATGCGGCCAATCATTTCTGGCTATAGCAACAATTAGGGCAGCTAATTTATTTCGTATATAGTACAACATCTTGTCATGCTTAGCTGTCAGTTCATACAACAATGTCATCCTAATTTCAACTTTTTCATCATCACTTAAATAATACCACTGTCTGTTTATAATATTCTGAAAGTTTATAAAAAAGTTAACTTTAATTTGTTAACTTAACCTCGAAGGAATTTTCAAATTTATTGTAGTATATTGTTTAAACAGAAAAGTTTTCTATTGATTGAAAAGTTTAGATCTTTCTGTTTCTGATGAGGAATGCTTTTGCTACTAGTTAGTTTGCATTTTACTTAAATCAGTTCCATGGTAAATTATTTTATTTTTAAAGTGTTAGATAGACTAGTCTAGTTTTGTGTGTTTGTGTTTCACAGCATTGTGATTAGCTTACCTCAAGAGTATTTAATATGAGCATAAGCACATATTGGTTCTGACATTTTTGTAAAAATAACAAACAATGTTTCCATGATTCTCTATTATTAAAAAAACTTTCAAGCATTAACTCAATTTCTCTTTTTCTAAAATTATTTGTAGTAGGTGCATTAAACTCTAACATAACCATCTCCAAGGAGGCAAGGGCCTCTGTACTTTCAAAATTACTCTGAAAAAAAATATCATTATAAAATGTTAAGTCTTGAAAGCTCGAAGTAGTTTAAGTATTTAGCATCGTGTAAGAAATTGAAAATATAAATCAGAACCTTACCATGATTCTTTTTCTAATTTCATAAATTTTTTCTCTTCATAACAATTAGAATTTTAGTTACTAGGTATTGTTAGGTTGTATGATAGAATTATTTAAACATGTAACGATAAATTATAGGTGGATAACATCCAGTTATAACGGTTTTAGTTTCATGCCTTATTATTCGTAAATCGAAAAGAAAACCTCCTAAAATTACTTCCCTCTTGAGTTTATAATTTTCTTATTGTGATTATATTATTATTTCTTCACTCACAGATTAGATATTGCATATGAGTAATATACTTGTCACTTTCGTTTTTGATTGAACTATTTTAAGAGTAATAAGTATTCTGTGGTTTACATTGACTTTAGCTTAGAAAAATATTCAAAGGACATTGCGCTATCGTGTACGCGTATCTATCTATACTTATATTATAACGAGGAAACATTAGTGTTTTTGTGTGTATGTTTGTAAAGTTTTCACACAAACCTAAACCTATTCCAAAAATTATTTCACCATGAGAAAGCTGCATCTTTACTAACTGACATAGGCTATATTATATTGGCTAATATACATTTTCAAAAAATAGGGTTCCCTAAAAAAAACCCATTAATATAACTCAAAATGTAAAAAAATAATCAATAAAAATGTACTAACAGAATGCTTTACCCATGGGCAATTATCGAGTATGTTGGCCTATCCCGAGTCGGAACTCCAAAACATGAAATTATTTTGCTGCAACAAAACTACGTCAAATTTTTTGTATAAGGAAGTTTTACAAATAAATCTCTTCTCTAATATTATAAAAGAATGATTTGCATTTTTTTAACAATTTATAATAATTAAGCTACAAATTCATGGGCTGACTAAGAAATTCCATCTTTACCTACTTGGAATCAAGATTTTGTCAAAAGCTGTAGAGTATTTTTAAATTTACTATTGTCGGATATTCTACATAAATGTATTGAAATGAATTTAAAAATGTATGATTTTTATTATACTAGCTGTAAAGTAAAATCGGTATATTGATTAGATAATAAATGTAAGTGTATCTAACAATACAGTATCTAACAATCTGAAAGAAAGTAATTAAAAACTAAGCAAACTAAGTTAAATAAATCTTTTTTGTTTACAAAAATAGTCCGACTTAGTAGACCACTACGAGATCGGTATCTACGCGGTTGAAACCGCGGGACATTGATATTTTTAATATTCCAATTTGATATTGATTGGCAACTGTAAATGTTATAAAAATCTTATTTCACTAAAAATAACACTTAAAAGAAACTAAATAACATTATTATAATCACAAATTATAATAAAGTCTAATAATTGGATTAGTCAGTTACTTTGGTCCATTACATAAATGAGATGAAAAAGCAAAATTACGTCTGTCACATCATATATACGTCTTACGTTTGCATATTTATGTGAAGAACCAGTATGCTTTGGATAAAAGCAGCAGAATCTAAGAACAGAACGTAGTATTTTCAGTAAGAACAATGATATCATAAGCAAAAAGAAATCATTTATAAGATAGAAAATAGTATTTCGTATATAAGTATACGACCATTAAACAAAACGGTTAAATAGTATTTGGGATTGAATTAGATCTACTCATTCATATAATTAATAAAACGTTAAGGAAGAGATTGAGAAATGAGACTTAGTTTTAATAGAACCCTCAGAGTCATATGAACTAGGTGTGAGGTGACCACTCTTACTATATATATACGGGATCTATGCTTTAGCTCCTTTTCGTTCGTGAGATTCCATTTTTTATTATTGTAATGCTTGTTCATTTATGATTTTATCCATAAGGTAGACAATTATATACTTTGGTATAATAATGATATCACTCATGTCGTTAGTATTGTTATCTCTAGCCTCTACTTGGGGCTTAGCTACAAAATCACTATTCGATTTAGATAGTCGTGAGGCAGTTACCCTAAACGACATTGTATAGGAATGATATTAGCTCAAGCTTTGTCGTGACTTCACTTCATTTTATTTTTAATGGTGACTTCTGTGTTAATAACGTCACGGGTCACGCCTGTCGAAAAGTGGTTTTGTCTCAAGTATTTAATCTACCTGTGGACTGTGGTGAGTGGTGTATATACTGTATAATAATTATTAATACACGAATTGTTTATATACTCTTGATTATTTTCATTGCCGATTCGAATTGTACCCCAGCCCATAAAATCTTTATACCTATTTATTACATTACTGTATTTTCTGGTTAAAACTTAAGAGTTTAGTGATTTAAACTGTTATTAATTTACAACTCTGTGTGTAAAGTGTATAGGTAAACTTAATAAACATATCTGAGATTGTGTTTATAGCATAGAAATATTAAACTATGGAGATAGACGCATCTAACATAGACGAAAATAATCAAGAAAAACAATCTGTAGAAAGCTCAGTTATTCCAGAGAATCAAAAGCCTGAAACAAATATACTACCTACACCATCAGCTGCTAATAATATTAGTGAGATCGATTCCACTTCAAATTCTGTAAGCAAGGAAGGCAAAGTAAAGAAACCCAAAAAACGTAAACCAAAAGTTCTTCGTGATGTTACTGCCCCTCGACAACCTCTAACTGGTAAATATCTTAAGTACTTTATATACTATAATTTGATTTGATGCAACAAACACATGTAATAAAATCAATTTAGAATTAGGATATTAAAAGATGAATGGAGGATACTGAAAGACTTGAAGAATTTAAGTGGTGGGAAGTAATTTCTGGAATATATTCTTGGTTAAAATATTGTCGATAGACCTTTGTATCATGTATCTTACTTTGAATGCTTTAAAAAAATAGAGTGCTGTTTGCAGCAATGTAAATATAGTAAAATGTCCAATTTTTTTTTAATTCTTTTAAAAATCCTTATAGGATATGTCCGGTTTTCAAATGAGCGTCGTGAACAACTTAGAGCAGAACAGCCAGAGCTTGGCTTTGCAGAATTAACAAAAAAATTGGCAAGCGAATGGAGTAAGTTACCTGTAGAGGCAAAGCAACAATATTTAGATGCTGCAGATCATGATAAAGAAAGGTACCTGTAAGATTTTTTAGTTATGTCATTTTATATTTTAACTTTTGCTATAAAATCATTAATGCGGTTCTAGAACTGAGTGAATAGTTATGCTACATTAACTTATTTTAATTAATTATACATTTTTATATATCATACAATATAAGTTACTTACATGTTTAATTCTAATATGTCATTCAAAATTATTCTTATTTAAAAAATAAAATATACATATTTCTTCGATTTTTATCTTTCTGTTAAGGTATATGAAAGAGTGGACTGAATATAAAAAAACAGACTCATATAAAGAGTTTCGAAGACAGCAAATGGAACAAAAGGATCCTAATAGTTCAACAAAGAAGTTAAAACAGATCCAATCAAATGAAAATAATGTTTCAGGTGAGAATGAAATATAAAACGTAAAGATTGATGTATAAGAATTACTAGCTACTTTCTGTACCAACTCTTTTTAGGCATAGTTCTTTCCTATGGTCCCAGAGTTATATAATTTATCTTTAAATTTTTGTTTATTTTATGCCTAAATACAAATTGTGAAGACACTTTCTAATAATATGCTATTTAATACAGGTAATGCACCAATTGATCAAACAGTGCCGGTAACAAATACCACCTCAGCCTCTACAAACAATACAACTCGCCTAGCTACACCGCCCAGAACAAGACCTTGTGTGACACCAGCATTAGTAAGTATCTTAATACTCTTAAGTACGTTTTCTAGAACATCACTGTAACTTTTAATCTGTTTTTAAACGCTGTCAAATTTTTTATTTGAATTTTGCGTTCAGACAGTGATTGATTATCCAGTGATTGTGACTTCAGATAACAATTGGAATACGGGCCTCAAAGTTTTTAATTTAAAGAAACTTAAGATATCTAAAAGGTTGAGAATAATTTTAAAATCTGTAACATAATATGCTTATACTATGTTATTCTAGGGCATATTTTCTAAATGCGGAATAACTTTGAGTATGGCATGGAAACTGATAGTATATAAAATAAACAATAATTAGCGCATTTATTATGGTAAACTTGTGATTCAAAGTTAGACACAATCTCCATAAACATTTGACTGTATAAAATCTGACAATCAAAGAATCACACATTTAGAATTATGAGGTGAATTATCACAGATATTTATTAGGCCCCTGTGACCTGGTTTATAATGCAAAAAACACAGGAAGATGTTATGCTGACCGTGTCAGGTTACTAGGGCCTGGGTTTCCGGCAAATAATATAATTTTTAAATCACAGGGAGAGGATCTTGGTGATACAGATATACCAATATTTACCGAACAGTTTCTCCAGCACAACAAATTAAGGGAGTCAGAGTTAAGACAGCTAAGAAAGGCCAATTCAGATTATGAACAACAGGTAATACAACATACTCATTTTACACACTTGAATTATGTAAAGCTAAAATTATATTACAGAACGACTCTTATAACTATAATTTAAACATTTCTTTATCACGCAACATTAACGGTTTTCAAGAATGCAACTTTGCAACGCCACGCTGAAGAAGTGAGCGCGGCGACAGCTCGGCTTCGAGCAGAAACCGCAGCAGCGGCGGAGCGTACAGCTGCGCTGGTTGGACATCGCAAAGCACTAGTCGCTGCCTTGGTGCAAGCTTTGCAGTCCACTATTTTACCTCTATCAGGTTCTTGATTTAATAATTGTAACACAAATGTATTGAATCCAAAGGCCCCAAATTTCATTTCTTAGGAAACAGAATGTAGAAGACCTGGATTGGTGATCACTTTATTTATTACCTTTAACAACAGGATCAGTAAAGTTGATGACTATAGAATGGTAACTCAGAAACTTTTTAATACTTTGCAGTTCTAAAGATCTCTGTCAAAAAACTTTTTAAGACTCATCCTAGCTCTACTCAAGTGTATTTTTAAATAATGTATTAGAAACATGTTAAACATGCTATGCTTCAAATTTCTATAAATAGTTTTGTTTCCCCATCTTAATCAGATCTTAAACAGTTGCACAAATTTAATTTTTATCGTCATTTTCAAGGTGGGCCAGAAGGTGCTACAGAAAGCAATATAGAGGAATATATGGAAAAATTGCAAAACATGGTGACTGAGAACAAGAACAATTCATTGCTAAAGCAAGCTCTTGACAATCTTAACTATGTTTCATTTCATCTGCCAGTCCTGGGTCAATAAACAAAACCTATCTAGGAAAAAAACAGCTGGCTCAGAAAGAACCACACACTATATAATTTGGCTATTTAGTTGCTGTGGCATATATAATTAGTAATTTAGGGTGGATGACACAAGAAGGATAGCCAGGATAGAAAAGTTTAGAATAGTAAGAGAAGGATCAAAATGGCGCATTTGGAACAGGCGGTCATTGAGAGACAAGCTGATTGGATGTAATAATAACAATAGTAATTAATGTATAGAACATTTAAAATATGACCACTTAGTTACAGTGATGATAAATTATATTATATAAATAATTCATTATAGACAAATAATAGAAGGGGAGCCCAAGAATGTAAATAGTGTTTTACTCGGGTGTTGTCAGAGTTGGTCCTATTGAATAGTGACGGTTGAATGCTAAAAACAAAATAAATAAAGTATTCCCTTTCGCTGGTGAGAAAAGATAGTCTATCGCGTCAGATATAATGCGTATGCATCCCGCGTCTTACTGATAGAGTGAAAATAATAAACTTAAACTATTCATATAGGTAACCAAGTACACTTATGAACGTCAACAGATATTAACTTGATTCTAAATTATCATTTACTACCAATTCGCAAGTCAAGGGCTTAGAGCGGGCAAGAACTGGTAAAAAACTCTCTGTCACTCTTTTTAATCTGCCAGTTTTCATGATGGAAGTGGCCGTAATAAGGGGTAGGAAATATTCTAGCGCGTCAGGTAATAAGGGGTGTTTAGTGAACTCGCTAGCAGCTCCAGAAGACTGACAATTTTGTCGCGACCATAGTAAATGGACGTTTTTTCTAAATGAAAACAAAAATAGTGACCTCGAAACACTCAAGCGTGTCAGAATATTATACGGACGCTTCATCCTGGTGTCCGTGTCGTACTGACTATTAACCTGAAAATTTTGTGGAGGATTTTTGGTTAAAAAACAATTTTTTAAGGAAAGTGGCTCGAAGTGTGATTTTTATTAACGATTTTGCCGCGTGTAGTGCAAATCGGCAAAATCAACCATGGTTGAGAATTTATTCTAGCAATCTATTTTTTTTACTTATCTAATCTGCCCTAAACTATAAATGTTTGACCCTATATACAGGGCTTAGGTATGGTGGGTACTTCACAAGGTTGCTCCCCTTATGTTATTGATTGCAAAATCACCGCTTGGGCTTCTCTACTATACATCATTATTAAACAAAAGTGTATATCAAATTATAATTTCTATAAATGTAATAAGAATATTTTATTATGAATGACATGGAAAATAATTTGGCAGTAATCACCTATTTTCTGCTTTTTATTAATGAAGTGTAAATATTGACAATAAAACAATTAAATACATTTACCTTTTATTTTACATTATCTCGTAGTTACTATCTATAACAAATGTTAACTAAAATTACAAATGAAATCTTATAAGACAAAATATAATAAAATAGTTATAGACCTGCTACGTAATTGCGATGAATTATTCTAATATTTTGCATGGTTCCTATAGTGAAAATTATTGTTTTTCTAGAAGTTTACAACTTTATGCCCATCATCCATTACTTAATACAATAACTTTATATGCATGTAGGCATAATTATAGTAATATTTAGAATTTTGTTTATCCCTCGCTTTCTTTATCAGAATTAGGGTCATCTTTAGAACTTTTGCAATCAACATCATATTCATGCAATTTCTTTCTCCATATTTTGATAAGCATATCCCAAGACCTTCTACTATACTTAGAATACTTATCTGGTGTTTTTGGGTGGTCTTTTGCTCTGTCTGATCTATAAACATTTTAGAAAAATATGAAATTAGAAAATATAGATAAAAACACAATATAATATTAATACTTACATAGAAACCTCAGATAAGTAATTCTGGTAGCCAACAGTATTTTTTCCATAGTCAATTTGTTTTTGACGTCTCTGTAAAATTGAAGGATCCATCTCGATTTCTAATTGCTTTCTCGGTTTACCACTGCCTCCACTACAATTGTAATAATCATTTATCAATAACAATTAAACTATTTACTGTTTATCCCGTAAATTTTTTACTTATGATTTCATACCTAGAAACACTTTCAGTATCATGTTCAGAATTATGACGTTTTTGTTTTTTTCTACGACTTGTTCTATCTTTGGTTTCCGACTTCATCTTTTCTTTTGTGGCTCTTCGACCTTAAAAGACAAGTTAAATTGTAGATAAGTAATACCGCCTAAATTAAGCAGTGTGCTTTTATAAACACTGCAAATAATAACAAACCATTTTGTTGTTGCGGCTCATTTTCACTGGTTGGAGTGATACCAATGACACATACGCTCATATTGTAGACACTTAAATTCTATTAGTATAAGATAAAAAAATGCCTCAACACGCTCACTAAACTATAGAAAACTTTAACTTGAATCTGTAAGCGTAGAACAATAAATATTCAATGTTTTAGCTATTTTTTTAAATAATAGTACATTTTAAACTTTCAAGTAACCCCTTTACTAATATTAATTTAAAGAATCGCACTGAAAATCACAAATTGAAACATTTCAACTTAGTCACAAGCCAGAAGCATACCGCATTAACCCGCGTAAACAATTTAGAAAAGTTACTCGTAAGTCGTGACAAAACTGACATTACGAAAATATATGGACTTAAAAAAAATGTTATTTAGTTATCTGTGGTAATTAATAAAAAAATTAAAATATAGATATAAAGATATAGTTTTGTGGTATATATTCTATTACTATATTCTTGGCATATTGACAATTTTCTTCCTTCTTTAAAGTAATTCTATATGTATCTTTAGGAAAAAGAAAAATGGCGTATCATTATAGGGTGGGTTGTGACACGATCAGGATAGGATACTTAGGTACAGTGCATAAATATATATAAAGAGATTGAGATCAATAGATTGTTTTTAATTGATAACTGTTTCAATTGATAACTGTATTTAGACATAGAAAGTACTAAATTACTATATTGGGTATCGTAGATTTTTTACTGACTTTGACTTGACTTGGTTTTTGACTGGGTTACAACTTTAGTTGCGAACCTCTCAAAACTCATATGGTTATATATAGGAGTATATTAATAAGGCATTAAACTAAACTAAATAAACACAATCACACAAAGAGGTATATGTATTAACGTCGATAAAAGTAATAATTTACGACCATCGTAGCGTTGAGGAATCAGGGAAACTCCGCGAAGCAGAACAGACAAGAACGCTCGATAATGAAGAATGATACACTTTGTCCAGTGTATATTTATCAATGATATACTTGGTTGAAAGGACACATTTTATGTGTAGTAAATTGATATCAGTGTACTCTCAAATATCACTGAAAGCAAAAGGTTGGAGGAGGGTACACACAAGCGATTCGTTTTTTGAATTTATAAACTACGACTTCGAATAAAAAAAAATGAATAGTTAATTTATACAGGAAAGCTATACCACCACTATACGGTATTTTATATTTCGCTACTACGAGGATCGGAAAATAAATGAAAATGTTAGCACAAAAATAATTCCTTTTTAATCGTTTTAAAAAATGCAGTTATCAGTTACTTTGAATTTTAGGTTTCAAAGCATGGTAAATTTGATATTTGGACCCAAACTCGAGACGATTGTTTGGTAGTTACATCAAATAATAGATAAATTATGTTGGCAGAAAGATTCCATTGTCTGCGTTACGCAAAACTTATTTTGACTGAATTGCTTCTCTTTAAATTAAGACCAAAAGTTTAGAACTTTTTCTCTGAAGCTGTTTATTGTAAATTATATAATCTTTCGTGGAATTAATATCGCCACCAAGTAATTAGAATAAAATTTCCCTTGCTTTAAAATAACTTGGTATCAAAAGGTACTTTTGATTTTTCCACCAGACCCCACACAAAAGATTCCAAGCACTTAAAAGAAGGTAAGAAAATCATGAACAATAAGATATATTATTTATTCTGATATTCACAATTTATTCCAATTGTTTTTAATAAATTGAAGAATTTGATGAACACTTTCTTTCCCACCTGTGCCACCAACATACTCTATTGAGAGGAAACACAAATCTTCCTTCTGATTTATTTTTACAATTGCTTGTGATAGAGGGTTGGGCTTTGATGTATTTTCTATGACATTTATTTCAGATGTTATATTGGAGGAATTATCCACGGGTCTAGCATTTGGCCATTTAATTGCATCTACATCTGTGTTATTTTCAGCAGCACCATCCTTTTTGCATTTATTGCTTTCTTCACTTTTTTTTCTTAAAGAATCATTAGTATAACAATCTTCTATGGTTTCAACATCATCTTTTTTTTGGCGCTCTAGGGACTGTTCAATTATTCCTTTATTTTCAATAATTGGTGTATCTATATTTATAATGCTACTAAACTTGGGTTTTTTCATTAATTCATTGTCTAATTGCTTTTGAAGCCTTCTTTTACGTCTTTGATTTGACCAAGTATTTGTGTAAGCTATTATATTTAGACATAGTACATTTTTCCTCTTTGTTATAATTTTGTATTCAATTTTTAAATCATCCAAAATATACTTCAATTTATTACTTATACTTTCCACAGTATAAGATTGGTCAGGTACTTTAGGAATCACAAAAGTTATTGGAGAATTCTTTTTTGTGGTTTTATCTTTTTTGTGGTTCTCTAGAAAAAAAAAAACAAATTAAATGTCTAAAAAGTGCCTTCTTGAGATACAAATTAGAAAACCATTTAACAACAACATTACTTTGTTTTATAGATTTAATCTTTTATCAGATCAATTTATTAAGATATTTTTAGTTTTAGTCTGTACAAAAAATACAAACCTAATTTTGATAAATCACAACTATTGTGGAAGGACCAAGCCACACCCCATCTTGTAACTCTACCTTGACAAAACTCTGTTGTTGTGCATTTAATGCCTTCTGCTTTAAGATCTAATAGAAACTCCTTCAAATTGTACTTATGTCCAATCATAGTAGTAAATATCCTGAAAATTATGAGAAATAAATATCAATTTTTAAATAACTGGATTTAATATGATATAAATTCACACAATTCTGTAATTATAGTAATAATGGCTGTTTTAGATAGTGTACAAGCCAAGGCTGTACATTTTGCTCACTCAGGCTTTCTTAGTTTTATAAGCGTGACAATTTCCTTAATCATGGGAGTTACGCCAATTATGTTTATTTGTTTCATAGCAATTAGCACTTCATTATTTCGCTTATATTCTACCGTTTCATGAAAGTGGTCAATATAGAGTAAACCAAAAATCCAGGCCCAGAAACCATACAGATAGACTTATTTATATATCTAATTGCCAACAAAGTTTTATTATAGTTATGAATAAAACAACTTACAGTATGTTATCTTTTAACTCTTGGCTTTCCTCTAGAATCTGTCTACAAAATTGTAGCTCACCTCCCTCTGTAACTAATTCTTGTGGTGACCCTGTAAAACCATTTTTAGGTGGAGGTCTGAAAACATTAGTTCAGATTTATAAAAAGAGATCGAACATTTATTTACATCTTAGATAATGTTTTATTTATATTGAGAAATGTACCTTGCTGGGCTTCGAGATTCCCATACTTCTTGTAGACTCACATAGAATGGTGGATTGCACATACAAAAGTCACATTGTAAGTTTTCCTCCAGGAACAAATACTTTAGAGTAAATTTTGATTGATTTTTCCTTACTGTAATAAGATTGTTTTTAAGAAAATTCTGAAACAATGCTTTCATTTCACAAAATTCATAATAAAGATTGTTTTTAAGAAAATTCTGAAACAATGCTTTCATTTCACAAAATTCATAATAAAGATTGTTTTTAAGAAAATTCTGAAACAATGCTTTCATTTCACAAAATTCATAATAGTGTCACAACAAACTATTTCTTAATAGACAGTTTCATAACTTCAAAAAGAGGAGTTTGTTCACATTTAATATATGTATAATAATAGTTATAGATTTTTTTTATGGTAACAATAATTTTTAATAATAACATCTTTCTTAAGTTCTTACTTAACATAAATATTAATACCATCTCAAGTTCACTTACATGAAATGAGACTGTCTAAATTATTTTGTTTTACATTTTTATTAGCTATTTTTAAACTTTCATCATCTGTCTCCGTACCAATCATATGCCAGTTATTTTTTTTTGCAGCCAGTAATGGATATATAGCACAGGCACCAGTACCTATATAAAACATACACAATATTGTAATTAGACATACAAATTACAATGGTTATGACAAAAACAATCACTTTGATGGGTCTATACCTATGTCAATGCCTTTAATATTATCGGTTCGGTCAAAACTTTCAAGTAAATCTTCTATCCAAAGAATATAGTTTAATCTCAATGGAAGTGTTGGTACCAACCGATCCTCAGGTATTAAAACATCTAGATCGAAATCTGATTTAAGCAAACAAGCTGTTAAAACTCTCAGAACTCGTGGATCTTTAAAATCAATTGTTATTTTGCCCGTTACATCCTGAAACACATTATGTATATTTAGTTTGTACAGAAATTGTAAATGTTTAAAACAAGAAACAAAAAGAAGACAAAATAATAATTTTAATTATTGGACTAACCAAACGACAAATGCTGGAAAATTGTGGATAACTGTGGGCTAACTTTTTAAAGTCTGGAGGAATTTTATAAATATTACGAGGATGCATATATTTATTCATAGCCATATTAATTTCTAGTCCAGAAGTAGTGTAGAAGTAGTTTTAGTTCCAGGAATGGAGTAAATCTGAAATAATTTTATTAAAAAAGTAAAACAAAAATATCCGTAAAATGACAGACTAATGTCATTTACACAATGGGAATCACAGACTACGGAAGATGTTAAATGATTTTAAAGCAGCAAAATAGGAAGTCGGCGGAGTAGCTATCCGGGTTGGCACCATGCTCAAATTATACCTTGGTATGGTTCTAGACCCACAGTGTACTTTCAAAATTTTTGGTAGATGGTACCGCACTCTGGAATCTCGATGAAGCTACCCTTAGTGAAGTGTGTTGGTGGAGGGCCGAATATAGGGAAAGAGGGAGTAACCCCATTATGTAACACGGGAAGTAAATGTGTGGCTAGGATCGGAAAACCATGAAGATTGCATAGTAGATGGTGTGAGCTGGCGGGCGCCAGTGATAGTCAATATACTATCGAAGCGGTCAAGCTTCTGATTCAACATTGAGTAGAATGGTGTAAGGAGGCACCTACCTGCCACCACTGTGGACAGCCTAGATGACGCCAAGAACACGCTGAGGAAAAGGCCCAGCATAGAAGAATCGATGAAGAATGAAACGATATCCTCCTTAGGCGGAAAGGAGGATATCATTTTTACTACCTTTGGACAAGCCTACCAAGATTAGAGCTATATTAAGTGCGGACAGTAACGGTCCGTGAAAATTTTTTACAAGTTTTGCGAGGCGCTCATGATTATGCACGAACCTTCGCTCACCGAATCCTTGCCACCTAGTGCCCAAGCTGGGAAGCAGAGGTCTGGGCGTTGTAAAGAAAGGATGCCGATCTATCGCTGCAAGTGCTGGACTCGACTGTAGCTCTAACTACAGAAACGAACGGACCGGTATGGGAAGGATACTTGCATACCGCAAATATCATCAAAAACTAACAATGGGCGTGGAGAGGCGGACGCAACCGTCGTATAGCGTGTCGGGCTTCAATAGCAGCATTGGCGCATCCCACCTAATGAGATTGTTGGTGGGGCTTTTGTATTCAAATCTTGGTTTTCGTGATAACAATCGTAGGGGTCGTCTTGCGTGGCAGTAATCGTGACGGAGTATCTAAGCCCACAAATTAAAAAGGGTAAACCTAAGGGAAGGGTAGACGCAATGCAGGCTGTAAAAAAGCAATATGTGATAAGTCAGAAAATAAATCTCTGCAATTTTATTTTTTATTTTTGGCCTGGTGACGGGACCTTAAAGCCAAGTGTTATTTTCGGCCACTTATTATCAAATAGGGTGTAAAATTGCACATGTTACTAAAATGATTCACTTGTTTATTTAAATCCTACTGTTTACTTTATGTTTTTAAGTAAAATCTGTGGAAATAAGTAGGCACTAGAGTATATAGACCATAGAGATGCCTAGTGCCTACTCTCGATCTGTCATATTGGTAATTGTCATTTGACATTTGGAACCCGACGAAGTCTGAATAGAATTAACCAGTTTAATATAATATATATATATATTAATATTTAAAAGTATATTAAATTCTTGATTATTTAATACAGAGTGCATTGACGCAATAAATATGGTTGATAAAATTGATATGGCCTTAGATGATATTATACAAGCTGGTAAAAAAGGCAGAGGTGGTGGGCCTGGACGAAAATTTGAAACGAAAAGATCAAGTCGTGGTTTTCGGGGTAACAATCGTAATGGGGGCGTCTTGCGTGGCAGTAATCGTGGTGGAGTATCCAAGCCCACAAATTATAAAAGGGTAAATCTTAAAGTTTACTTTCGTTTGTCGATTATTATACATAAATAAAAAATGGCGGACAAGCGTGCTTTCGCGTCATGTTCCCTTGAGTTGTGATGTTTTGTTGCTCCAAACATTATTTAACAGTTTTGCAACTTCAAGCTTTTTACTTCAAATTATTTTACATCGTTGGACATGTTAATAACACATTCTTCGCGTCCTGTATTGTATTTCTACGTCGCATATATCCACACCATCGATTTAGGCTTTGTCCGTATGTAAAGGTGTCACCATGTTTGAAGAGCTGCTGTAGAAAGATACACAATACAAGAGTACTATTCAATGAAGATTTTATTTCTTTACCTAATATGAATATGTGGCTGGAAATAACTGGGCTTTAACTAAGTGTACCTTAACAGTGTTAAGTGGATAACAAGTGAACACTATTTTCTTACTCTGTTTAGTTACATGAATAATAACTTAAATTAATTATTAAAAAGTTTATTTATGAAAATATTTTCAACAATATACAGAGGCTTTGAATTTCAACTTGAGGCGTATGAGAGCAGATGGTATGACAATTTAGGACAAACTATTTCAGGGTGATGTTAACAGCACATGGAAACATGATATGTTCAATGAATTCAGTGATCAGAAGATACAGAGAGCTGCACCAATAACAACTGGACCTACCAAACTGCTTGTTTCTAATTTAGACTTTGGAGTTTCTGACTCTGACATACAAGAACTTTTTTCGGAGTTTGGCATTTTAAAAAGTGCTGCTGTGCACTATGACAGATCTGGTAGATCATTAGGTATGTTAATCTGATCATGTAAATTTGCTATTTTAGTTGTAACATTTTACAACATTAACAAAAAACCAAAAATTTTTACAATTATGTCTGGTTTACTAGGGACAGCTGATGTACTCTTTGATAGAAGAGCAGATGCATTAAAAGCAATGAAACAGTACAATGGTGTTCCTCTTGATGGTCGAGCAATGAACATACAGCTAGCAACATCAGAAATAAGCACATTTAGAGCAGAACCCAGAAGTAGATCTGCAGGTGGAGGTGGTCCTATTAGAAGATTGTCTGATAAAAGAGGTATTATTTTTTCACTATGATGGTAATAAGGAAAGTCAAACAAACTATTCTTGCAATATCACTACCAAAAATCATAGTTTGTGATGTTTACAAGTTGTGTTATTATGGTATAGGTAAAATGTTATACTCTTCTGCAACATCTATGATATAATACCGCCATCAATCAGTATTAAATTTAGTGGAAATCGAAAGACAGTAATATTTAACATCATTTATAATTAATGTTATTGAACTTTTTTGACAATAATTTTATAAAAGTCATGAAAGTTTTTGTATTGTTGAATTATGTCTTAAATTGACAGAAAACTCTACAAAATTATCTCTTAAGCTCCTTATCTGTTTAAGGATGTCAATTTCTATGTAGAATTTATACATTATTCCATAGTATTATTTACTATATCATATTTTTAATATGCAGGTGTTAATGTGAGAAACTTGACTGGAAGAGGAAGTGGGAGACGTGGTGGACGAGGAGGAAGAGATGGAGGAGGAGGACAGAGAGGAAGGAAACCTGTCCCCACAGCTGAACAACTTGATGCAGAGTTAGATGCTTATGTTAAAGAAATAAAATGATGATTACTAGTTGTAATAGGTTTAGCTAATAGGCATCCTTTAAGATATAATATTTTTGTAATTATCAATGACAACCGCTAAGTTGAAAAGAATATAATTAAAGTAAGAAACTACAAGGTACAAGCTAAAAAAAACAATAAATTAGTGAGTGTCAATAGTATAAAGTCGAAATTTACAGAAATATAGCAAATGCTCTAAAAAACAACTTTCATTTAAATAAATAAAAATGTAATCGTCTGGTATTGATTTTACCTTTTCGTATAGCTTTGTATGTTTTACCAAGTTTTCATTAAATCTTTAATTATAATATTTATACATATAGTAAAGCTAAATTAGAAAGCCCGTTTGTATGGCTGAATAAAAAAACAAATGAGGCTGATGATAAAAAAAAATTAATTATCTGTCAGTCCTGTGTTAGCTGATAACCTCGTCAAGCGTAGAAGCAATATGAAATGTAATGGAAAAGAGTTTGAAAAGCGAAAGAAAGTTAGTTTTGTTCTAATATTTTATTTAAATATATTACACAGAAACTTCTTTTACTAATCTGTGGAGCCAGATATGTGGATATATTTTTTAAAACTTGCAAAAATTAATCATTAAACACTACGGAAGAAAAGCCAAATCTACGTGTTCTCAGGCTCGTGCTAAATAAAACTTATATGTATACTTTTAAATTGGTTCTCCTTATCTCATCCAACAAATCTACATAAATCTTGCACACACATGACTCCATTCGAAATTAGTTCTAGACAAACCTTTCGTTAGGATATCGGCAATGATATTTGATATTTATAAATAATATATTGTTTAGTCTATTGCCAACAGTTCCCTAACCAAATTTTATATCAATGTGCTTTGTAGTCTTTGTACATTGGTGATGCAGTTGAGCAGTTGTTCCCCGTAAATACTTTGTACGTAATAATTTGACTGAAAGAAACGTTTTTGAAAACTAATTACTAAAGTACAAAAGTAATGTGAAAAGAATTAAAGAGATTATATTTTTGTTATACTTAGCTTCGTTCAGCTTAACTGCCTTAAGCTGTGAACATAAAAAACAAAGTCTTCCGCATCTATGGTGAACCGTGAATATAATATTGTTATTTGTTAGTGTAGATACTAGATTGTTTCCGAAGTTAGTAAACTCACTTAAGTGTGGTTAAATTATAATTCAAGCAATGGAATGATTGCAATATAAGTAACAATTATTAAGCAATCTAGGTTTGTGGAAACAACTTTCCCACTACGAACTATGAATCTATCAGGTAAGCACAACTCTTGTAGTAATTTAAGTGAAGAATTTAATTCTTCTTTAACTTAATGTTTTTCCTTAATAGATCCTTCAGATGGTGGGTCCAGCAGCGATGAGAGTTCCATCCCGGCAAAACGCCGACGATCAGATACCTTTGGTGCTTCGTCTACGACCTCTCACGGCTCTGGTATGTTAATATATCTAAGTTCTACTTAAATTGCTTTTGATAATTTAATTTAATAACAACCTAAATGTCATTGTGTATTAATTTTACCAATAACTTATAGCTGTTCAAGATGATTCAGATGATGAAAATAAAGCATATGGTGATCGTAGCTCAGATGTTGGGCAAGACAACAGTACTACTGGACTCACCGTGAAACCATTGCAAAGAAGTAGTAGGTTAAGTCAAAGTAGCTTGAGTGAAAATTGTTCTTCTCCCAATGACGGCTATATAGATGATTTTAGACCAGCATTTGATGACAATGATGAGGTTTCTATAAGACCTAGCTTCTGTGGCAGTGGAGAAAATTCATTTTATAATAAAGCACCAGAGGAGTTTACAAATGATATAAATGATGCATTTAAAAGTGAATATTCAGAAAAATCTAAGAGAATAATGAGCAATATGGGTTATAAGCCTGGCAAAGGGTTAGGTAAATTTGAACATGGAAGGGTTGACCCCGTTCAGGCCTCAACACAAAAGGGTCGAAGGGGTTTAGGTTTGACTCCATCATTGGTAGGAGAAGTACCTACAGATTTTAAGTGGTCACCTGATGAAGCCAAAGCTGAGGCAAAAGAAGAAGTAGTAAGTATTTATCAATTACACAGAATAAGTAATATATAATATAATAATAATAATATTTTATTTTTGTCACATAAAAAAGAAACTGAAAAAGATAAAAGTAACAAAACTCAAACTACACTTACTTTTTCTTAAGGCTTTCATTAGACAACTCCAAAAAAACAGTCTTCTTTATTAAACCAGTTTTAGTTTTTAGCTTTAGTAGTGATTTTAACCTGACAACTGTTTACAAGGAAGCAGACATTGAATACTGAACCTGAGTAGTTTCTCAGTTTTTTTATAGCATTAGAATTTAGTGTATAATAAAATCTCATAACCTTAAACTAACAATGTTTTATTGACTTACACTTGAGTAATTATTTTCTTTTTAAAGATCTGGCTGCCGCCCCCTCCTATTGAAACCTTATCAGGAGACATTTTAGAGGAATGGTTAACAAAAGGGCCAAAAAAACTAAGCATAGATAATGAAACACAATTTGTGGATCCAAACATTCTACAGGGTATTTTAAATGCTAAGGTAATCAACCATAAATAAGGCCCTATCAAATATCCATATTAATTGTATTTAAAGATTTTTTCTCTTCATTTCATTCATCTATTGATTAGATTGTAATGAAAAAATTGCTTCATTTTAAATCTATAAAAAGAACTGCCCGCCTGTATTTTATTCAATCTACCTGAATTGTGTTTAAGTTTGCATAATTTTTTTAGACAATATTTGACACATTAGATGATGAAGATTTGAGAAATGCGAGGTTTCGAAGCAATCCATATGAAACAATTGGATCTGTTATATTTTTAAACAGGGCAGCTGTCAAAATGGCTAACATTGATGCTGTATTTGATTATATGTTTACCAATCCTAAAAAAGAAAATGGTGAACCAATGATCACCGAAAAGGATATATTATATTTTGCTGATGTCTGTGCTGGACC
The DNA here is from genome assembly GCF_905147105.1 of Pieris brassicae. Taxonomy (NCBI): domain Eukaryota; kingdom Metazoa; phylum Arthropoda; class Insecta; order Lepidoptera; family Pieridae; genus Pieris; species Pieris brassicae. The sequence goes on from NC_059669.1 coordinate 8,124,611, forward strand.
TGGTGGATTTTCTGAATATGTTTTATTTAGAAAGAGTTGGACAGCCAAAGGTAAATGATCTTACCTTAATATATTACACAGAAGAAGTATTTCTAAATATTTTAGGAAATATGTATAAATTGGACAACCAAGGTATATATAATAAAAAGCCATATAAATCACAACAAAGATTACTATCTAGAAAAGTGCTGGCAAAATTTTCATAATAATAAAGATAATCCGTAAGCAAAGGGACTATGTTTCTTTATCTACCTATGTTATGTTTATTTACCTATCTAAATATAAGTTTAGTGATTGAAAATAAGAAAAATTGTGTATAATCAAAAATGTTTAATTATATTGTAATTAATTACAGGATTCGGTTTTACTTTAAAAGGAGGAAATGATTTTAAACTCTTAGACTTCTATGCTGGTACTCCGGAGACATTCAATACATTTTATGGTGTGAAGGATGATGGCAACATTTTTGATCCTGCTAATTTGATGTCACTCAAAGATTATGTTTTAAATCAAACAGATGACAAGGGGGTGCACTTTCTAATGGCAGATGGGGTATGTTACATAATTATAATTTTTAATTATTATGAGAATAGCTGTGGGACGTCATGGCAAAAACTACTTATTTTATATAAATAATGTGCTTATTTATATCTGTATCTCTAGTATTCCAATATAGCTGTGTTTCAGGGGTTTTCTGTGAGTGGTCAAGAAAATATTCAGGAAATATTATCAAAACAGTTATATCTATGCCAGTGTCTTGTTGCCTTGATGCTGGTGAGAACTGGTGGTCATTTTGTTGTGAAACTCTTTGATGTTTTTACTAAATTTAGCGTTGGTCTTATTTATATTATGTACAGATGTTTTGAAAAAGGTAAGGCAATATACATATTTTTATTTAAATATCCTTAATGGTCATCTACCAATATATATATTAGAGGTATACCTCTTGGGTATAGAATAGCTAATTTACCCTTATAGTTCTATCAATGTTTACCTGTTATTCAGACAGTTGAAATCTAATTTTCTGAATATCGTAATTCTCTTATAATTATAAGTTACATTTCAGTGTGCATATTTAAACCAGTGACATCTCGGCCCGCTAATTCCGAGAGGTATCTAGTATGTAAGTGGAAAAAGGTGGGCACAGAGTCGGCTGAGCGACATCTGCAGTCGGTCAACTCAATGTTGTGGAATGAGCTTGACAGAGAGGATGATATTACTGAATTGGTACCATTGTCTGTGCTCATGGATGATCAGCCCTTTTTTGAGTATATTTACAAGAGCAATTGTGTGTAAGTATAAGTAATCTTTTGCTTAAATTAAATCTCACTCTATATCTACTCTAGTATGAATAATGAATCTCTTTAAAATCGTATTAAGATTTGCAACCCATCTATCATTTATTATCATCAACATTACCAAAATTGTGGGAGATTAAAAGAGAGTGTAGAGTATATACAACCCAAAGAAAATATATCTGTTTTATCTGTATCTATACACACTCGTGTGCACAGAGATATTGGGTTGGCAAAATAAAAAAAATAATTATAAACTTGCTAGAACGAGATCTTGCCTCCAGAATTCACCTATCCCTTCATTCCTCTAATAACTGATCACTCCTGTTCCCTTCGTATAGATCCAGCTTTTTCAATACCTCCTTCATTGTCACTGCTATTTGGTTGTGAATGTTCTGCCTGTAGCCGTGCAGACCTCGCGCAGTAGGAAATCATTAATGTGTATGTATGTTTTCCATATCGAGATGATCCTACACTTTTGTTTAAATCAAGTATTTCCAACTTAGGGAACGGTCCAAGTTTCATCAATATTGGTTCAGTACCACTTAATCCCGTTACATTGACAGGTATTTGAAGTCTATTTTATTCTTCTTAATTACTTTTATATGAATTAATGAAAGTATGTGCTGGCAAGGTTTCCGCATAAAGTCTTGGTGAGAATCTAAGTCAGTAACTATATATATTGTATTACAGACTTGGAGAGAAACAAATCAAAAATCTACTGAAACTAGCGGAATTTAGTAAAAACAAAGAATTAAATGAGACGTGTCAAGCTGAAATGAGAGAACAGTGTTTGCAGTTGTGGCAAGTAAGATTATTATTTCATATGCATGCAAAAGTTAAAATGGATTTTTAGAGCAGATAGACATTCTAATATTGACTATGATTTAAATATAGTCTTTACAGATATAAAAAAAACTTTGAATTATGTAGACTAATAATCATAGTCTCGTTAAAGAAATGGTGTTGAAAAGATACATAGATATAGACATAACATTTATTAGTAACAAAACTCACAAAATATTTCCTATTTTTTATAAATTGGAAAATTATCTAGGTGTAGGTAGGTATTGTGTAGTTCTTTCGTATTAGTAATAACTATATAAATAGTATATATATGTGGGATAATTAAGAAACTTACAGGCAATAGCAAATTAAATTAGTATTTAGAGATAATTTTTGTATAGCTTCCTGACAAAGTGAGGACACAGCCTGAGCGTAAGGGACCAGATGAAACAATGTTAAGCATTTTGGCGAAATTACCAAAGCCACCTGCGGACTCAAACAATGCATTTGCTTTTAAAAATGCAACCCTCAACAAACAGCCGATATATTTGGAGACCCCAGCGGATATGAAATTACTGAAAAACGCATACGACTGGCATTTTACATTTCTCACGAGTAGTAAAGGCAGTACTGATTTGAGGATTTTTATTGGTAAGTTTAGTAAAGATTTTGCTTTCCTTATAGCCAAATCGATTAAGCTCTACATGAAATAAACACATATAAAGATTATTGTTAAATTAATAATAAAAAGTGATTCTGTTAACTTTTCATTAACTAAATTTATGCTTTGTCCTCTGCTAGTTGTTAAAGAAAAATATATTCTTCTAACTTTATGGATTGCTGCATATGTTTTATATTAAATGCCTTTGTTGAATAAAAAAAATCTTTGTAGGTTGTGGGGGCAAGCGTGTTTACCAATTAGACGGAACTAGCTGGAGAATTTTAGCTGACTTGCAAATAACACTACCTGCAAATACAATTTTGTATGGAGAGGTAAATTTTTTGTGGATTTCTGTTTCTAATTATCTTTAAACTTTTAAATTAATGTGTTTTGTATTTATTGCAGATTGTTAAAGAATGCCGTGGCCAAAGCATGCGACAAATGCACACTAAGGCACTACACGTGATAGATGCTCTGATGTTAGGAGGGAAAGATATATCATATTTACCACTATCAGCTCGGTAACTATTCATTGATGTTATATTAAGATTTTATAAATGTGTATATTCAGTATGAGCAGTGTTGGCCTAGTGGCTTTAGCATGCGACGCTCATCCCTGAGGTCGTAGGTTTGATCCCCGGCTGTGCACCAATGAATTTTATTTCTATGTGCGAATTTAACATTCGCTCGAACGGTGAAGTAGAACAACGTGAGGAAACCGGCTTGCCTTAGACCCAAAAATTCGACGGCGTGCATCAGGCACAGAAGGCTGATCACCTACTTGCCTATTCAATTTACAAATGATCATGAAACAGATACAGAAATCTGAGGCCCAGACCTAAAACAGTTGTAGCGCCATTGACTTATTTATTTATTATTTATATTGAATGTGGTGTAATAGTTATTAAAACAAAAATATACGTCTTTAGTATATAGTTTTAATGCAAATTTGTAATATGGTCATACAATTTTGATAGATAAAGTATTTTATACTGAAAAAAAAATTGAATCTTATCACAACGACGTTCTGCCGCCGTTTTATCATTGATAAGTTTTTAGTTTCTGTATTCTAATTCATTATATACAGATCTATTTGCCTGCTAATTACTAGCAGCAGGTGTGGAATGTTTGAAACCGGTATTTGTTTCAGAGTTAATCAATGCTCTCTATTTTGTACTGCATTGGAAAAACATTTGTGTACACCGGGCTTACCAATACGATGTAAACGTTTCTTCAATTTGGAGTTATTTTCAACAGCAATAGCCAATTTAGAGTATCGGTCAATGAAAAGGATACGTAAAGCTGTGACTATGGACATACCTAAGCGTAATAATAGGGATGATATGTTCTATGTTGTTGGCTCTTTGCTTTTTATAAGAGAAGTGAGAGGTACTAATGAACAGATCTTTGTTTTTTTTGTGTAACACTATCCCCAAAGCCATATTTATGCGTGCATTTACATACTAGCATTTGTAAAGTATTACTATAATAAAAAGTGTTATAATCGAAGTTAAACTTTAATACATGATGTTATGACTGACACAAATGTTTTACATACTGTTAAAGGATTGAAGTCCATTGTAATTTTTCTCTGATGATAAATTGCTGTTATTTTTAATATATTATGTTTTTCTTTTTAGAACCATGGTCAGGTCAAATGTCAAAATCAAGAGGTTTAAAATATTACTTCCGAATGGACAAAGATGGTAAACGGTACAGTGAGTTTGATATTCCAGCTGATGCCACATTGGATATGATATCTGCATACAAGAATAGGATTATGTGGTCATGGGGTGATGCTGCCAATGCCATTTTCGATGGTCAAGTACAAAATGGGGTGTCCAGAACGGATATGGAAGTACATGTCGCTCGTAATATTGACAGATAACTCACTATGTGTGACTGTATATAGTTGTTTTTATACATTATATTGCATAAGTGAAAGTAAATGATTTTTTATTTTAAATAATCAAATTTTAATGATAAATATGTATAATTATAATTATCCAACATATATATATATTTTTTTTAATGTCGCCAATTCCCAATGACATTTAATACAAGGAACTCGAAAGAGATTTTAAATATGTATGTTAAGAAGGCTAATTTAAGGAAAAGAGAGTCACATGGCCAGGATGTTGCATGTTGCGTGGGAAATTTATCCTTAGTTCTTTATGAAATTTAAAAGTAGCTGTTAAAAACCAAGACAAAAAACCACAATTGAAACATCAGTTTTCTAGAAATCACACAACAAATGGCTTGAACTTACATTGGTTGATTGGTTTTGATATTTTTTGCTGAATGGAGGCCTGTTTAATGATTGTGGTTTTTACAACAGTAAAAAACCTAATAGTACCTAATAACTTCTGTAGTTAACTAGATATTACGTAGCTTTTCAGTTTTCACCATTTAGTAATAGGTATTTTTATAGTCTGTGGCCTCAAAAATGACTAGCTGTGAATAATTGTATGCTATTGTCAATAATGTCAGAAATTTGGCGCGATTTTTTGTTTCACTGACAGTTAAAAACTAAGAAATTTACACGTTTATTTATTATCGTATAACTATCATTTTCCTTAAGGAATAGGAAATCTTAATAAAAATCATGACTGTTGGACAGACGGCAATAAATTTACCATGGTCAGTATTATGTTATTCCAGTGACTAACTAAATTAATAACATGTGCATTTTAGTTTTATAAAAACTATTAAGACAATAACTAACTATTTACAGGGTAGAAAAGTATCGACCATCAAGATTAGACGATTTGGTTTCGCATGATGATATTGTAAAAACTAGTAAGCATTTTTGTTTCCTAAGTACTTTGATGGAATTAAATACCAAACAATAATATGTAACTTTTCAGTTAATCAGTTTATGAAAGAAAACCAACTACCTCATTTATTGTTCTATGGCCCTCCAGGCACAGGAAAGACATCTACAATATTAGCTTGTGCAAAACAGATGTACACACCCCAACAATTTAATTCAATGGTAAGATAATTTACATATTTTTTTCCCATAAAACTGTTGCTTGGCTAATGCTGTGGCTTGGCTAAAGTGAAATAGATTTTCTTTTTAAATACTTTTATATTTTTTCATTCAAAACTAAGCTACTACTTTGTTTGATAATAATACAACATTTAATAATAACATTGCTTTCATTTAGGTGAATTAGTTTCATATAAATTTTTAAAGGTTTTAGAATTAAATGCTTCTGATGATCGAGGTATTGGAATAGTAAGAGGTCAAATATTAAGCTTTGCTTCAACAAGAACAATCTTTAAAGCAGGACCCAAGCTTATAATTCTTGACGAAGCTGATGCCATGACCAATGATGCTCAAAATGCTTTGAGAAGAAGTGAGTTGATGATAATGTTATATGAATATTAGTAACTTAACTGTTAGCAAAGTGGTTAAATGTGGTCTATTTTAAAAACATAGTAATATAAATTGTAATATCTTAAAAGAGAAACAATTTTTTCTAATATATACTTTCTAATGTTGGTTATTTGGATATGAAACTAAAAATCTATTCTAAAAAGATGTATGAACTCAGCAAAAAAGATTTTACCGTTACTATGGAGATTAATAGGAACAACATGTAAAAATATTATTTTTAAACCTAAACATGTGATACAAGAAATGAAATTAGGATTAATAATACTCTATAATGTCTGATAATGAAGATGATGTGCAAGGTAAAACTATAAAAATAACTCTTGTTGGTGATCCTGGAACTGGTAAAGTAAGTCAAAGATCACAATATTTTTGTATACAGCTTATTTGTTGCGATTGAGTATTATTGGTTTGGTGTGTTTAAAATTTAATACTAATCAACAGACAAGCCTATGCAATAGATATCTTGGTGGTACTGGTACTACTAGCAGTACTCATGGAGCAGAGGTGACTGCAGGGCAGTGCCTAGGCCTGCGCCCTCCTATCCCATTACAACTGTGTGACGTTGCGGGGAATGCTTTAAACACCCCTATGCTTACAAATTACCTTTATGCTTCAGATGTGAGTAGTTTATACCTTAAATTTGGTCTTATGTACATTTAATTGCATTTTACTTTAATATGCTTTTAAAAGTGGTTTAAGTAGTATTTATTCTATTAGTGTAAAGACACCCAAGTTTTTACAGTACATGTATACAAATAGCATTTATTTTTTACAGATAATAATATTTGTTTATGATTTAACCAATTTACAAAGTTTTGAGAACTTGGACACATGGATTACAACTGTATATGAGATTATCAAAGATGAAGTTAAGAAACCATTTATGGCTCTTTTCGGTAACAAATCAGATTTAGAGCATCAGAGGGCAGTGAGACTGTCGAGTGTACAGAAGTTTTCTTCCCAACATTTGCTTGACCATTTCAAGGGTTCCTCGAGAACTGGAGAAATGGTATTTGTTAATTTGATTGTTCTTTGCAAGCTTTGACAAAATGAAACATTATTGAGTATACACATTACTCATATAACGTCCGTCGATTTAACGACGACCTCCCTAAAGCATCGAAATCAACGCTTTGCTTAGTTTAGCTTGTCTTCCGTACACTGATTCACTCTACATAACGACAACAATTGAGTAATAAAGTACTTTTTAAGTTGCTAAAATTAGTAAAAACTGCGCAGCTGTGTACATTCTTTTGTCGCATTATATCCCAGCCTTAAGTAACTTAATTAGGAATTGATAGGCAACGTAAACGTTCGCCGTTTGAAACTTGTTTGTGCTATATTTTATAATACAGGTTTAGAAAAAATAAATAGTAGTAAAACTTATAACTTTTATCTACCACGATAGCTAATATAATAAATATTCTGTTTTAGGTAAACGATGCCTTTACGACTTTAGTAGCTCGTGTCCAAGGTACAAAAGCCAGGTTGATATTGGCGCCAGATAGAAAATCCCCGTTTATATACGAAAGTCCAAAGTCCAACGATCAAGCTGGCTACCCTCTCATAATGAACAGAAAAGCATTGCGGAAGCTTCAAAGGAAGGAGTCTTCTGTCTGTGTATTGCAATAAAAGTTAATACATATATTTGTTTTTTTTTTCAACCAACTAAAAAGTGTAAATGTACACTTTTCAGTGATTGAATTTTATTCTTACAGCTTAAAAAATGGAACATGACTTGGGGTTTCCTATTCTGTTCATACTCATTATAATATCATTTCAGTCTTGTGAAACGATTTATGTACCGTGTTTGTTACCACGTATAGGAGAGCCTTGCCATACTAAGTGAAACTGTTACCATGGCAACAAATATCATACTAATCGAAACCGTTAACGCTTAGAGTTTGGTACGATCAAGGTACAGTCAAGAACGATGTAAATTATGTACATCCAGGGTTTTGAATAACATCTTAGAAAATATTACAGTGCTGTAATAATAATTATATAAAACTAGTATACATGAAACGTATAGTCATTATATTTTGATGTGTATGTTTCCAGTTATCGAGAAGTACACGGAAAATGTGAGATTTTGCATAATTTGCAATTACTTGGGTAAAATAATACCAGCGCTACAGTCGCGATGCACACGTTTTCGTTTCGCACCTCTCCAGCAGAATCAGATAGTCCCTCGATTACAGGAAATTGTTGAAAAAGAGGGGTGAGTTTTATTAAATATATTCATTATTCGAATATATTTATCATTTATGTGCAATGTTATAGTAATTCTAATAATTATTATCTAAACCCAAATTTCATTTATTTAAATTGATTTTATTACGTATTTGAAAATTGTTGCAACATTCCTTTTATGGATTTCGAAAGCAAACGTGAATGTTTTAGGCAGGTCTAAGTAGTTAGTCTTAGGGTCCTTCTAGAAAAGAGTGTACCAATTGTGAAAAGGCCGGCAACGCACGCCCCTCTGTCATGGGAGGCGGGGCGGTATGACAACATCAGGTGAAGTTTGCTTCCTGCTGTATATAAAACAATAGTTATATTAAACGCTTTTAAAATATGATATTAAAGTGAAGCTTTCTAAATTTATATCTGTTTTACTATTTCAAAATATAAAATCTGCGAAAAAATCTTTTTTTATCGTTTAAGAAGTCTTATTTGTTGACAAATGTTAAGGCTGTAGAGCATTTTATAAGCACAGCGTTCATTTATTTATTAATTTTATTTTGTCATAATTTTAGGGTAAAAATTTCAGAGGACGGCATAAAGGCGTTATTGACACTCTCAGGTGGGGATATGCGAAAAGTACTAAACACATTACAAAGCACTTGGCTAGCGTATCGTGACGTCACGGAGGATAATGTCTACACTTGTGTTGGTCATCCTCTCCGTTCGGACATAAATAGCATACTGAATTGGCTACTTAATGAGAATGATTTCGCTACCTCATTTCAACGTATCCTTTTAATTAATCATTGGCTTCTTTATAAAACTATCCAAGATTTTTTTCATTTCGTGTCATTCAAACTTTTAGCGTTCTCGGGTTGGATAGGAAATCTATAAAAATACAGTATTCAAAATGACCAACTTCGGAATATTTTTCATCAGTGCAACAGGTATTTCTCCATCCGGATTTCATATTGGATTAGACATTGCTAATTAGTCTTCAACTGTAAACAACAATTTTGACGACAGGACACGTGCACATACTCGGTTGTAGGATATCTAATACCCTTCATATAAAGATATTTCGTTAGAATCGTTTGTAGCCTTACAGATTTTTTTAATAGTTAACATAATTCTTAGTATTGAAAACGCCATATTTAACACTTTGTATTTTTAATAAGTGGTGTTAATAATCTTTATTTTATAATTTGGTTTTCTTATAAATAAAACAGATATCCAGGATTTGAAAATAGCTAAAGGTTTAGCGCTGGGCGATATATTAACGGAGATACACACCATAATTACAAGATGTAAGTTAATTAATCCCAAGATTAAATAATACCTTCTGCGACTTCATGAACAAAAATTTGAAATTCCATTCAACATGAAAAATTACCGACAAAATATTCGTAATTACTTTTTTCCTTTGAGGACGAAAATTTTGCGAAAAATAGCGCCATGTTTTAATTTTATGTCTCTTTATGATGTTAACGTTATAAACTATGTTAATGTTATATATATTTAAAAATATTTTAATGTAAGTTTTAGTAGATTTTTTTGAACTTTAGAACAGTTTTAATTGAATAGAATATAAAAAATATAATAATTGAGAAAAAATAAAAATCGTCTCTTATGTATTACTAGCAGTAATTACATCTATATTTAACGATCACGGTTATTTAGGTGGACGCTGCTCCAATATCCTTACATACCTTAGACAAATAGATTTCTCGGGGAATATAAGCGTATCAAAATGCTTAACCGACAGCTGTATAATATTTTCGATGCGTTGATATATATCAATACATACATTATTCTCTTTTTCAGTAAAACTACCCCCGGAGCTGTTCATATCCTTGTTAATAAAGATGGCAGACTCGGAAGCCCGTCTTGCGAGCGGGTGTAGTGAGCGAATAGAACTGGCAGCTCTTATCGCTGCTTTTGCGCAGGCCAGAGAACAAGTCAATATAAACGACTTACTCTAAACAGGGCCACAAACAGACCCAAGGTTGAGAAGTGAAGGATCGAGAATCAGTCGCTGTGTTAATATTAAGATTTGCATTAAAATTAGTTTTTTGATAATATTTGTTGTGAAATTATTACCTACTTCCTACTACCTACCTACCTACTACCTTTGAATGCCCACGAAATAAGTTTCGAACATACGTTGAGAAGTGAACTGTTTAATTTAAAAATTATCTTATGTGTGTTCCTTCCTTAGTTCCTCTATTCAGAGTGCCATAATTTGACATGCTTGCTGATGACACGCCCTCTCGTTTTTATTCTAGTATGCAGTATCTGCAATTAATAATTATTCTTTGATAATTTTTATGTTTAACACAAAGCCTTCTTGTGCCTGTAGATTTGTTGAGTTTTAAGACACGCCGGTCGGATTTCCTTACAATGTTTGCGTTCAACATAGGAGAAAGTGTTTATCGTGTACATAGAAAAACTCCATGATTTACACCCTTGATTCACACGACATCAAAATTCAGACTCGATCACTAAGCTACCAGGCCACCACTGCCCCATTAATATTCATATTAATATAGGAAACACAATATACACTGAGAACGTAATATGTATTTCTATAACTCGACAGGCAAGGACCGGTTTGTACCAAAACGTTACCGTATATGGAAGACATCCTAATGTTGTGAGCAGCCTGTGGTCTTGTTTTCCTCTGTTTTGTCTACTTTTTTTATTAGGTAGTTTCTTTCTACATATGAAATATCGGTATTGTAACAATGAAATTGACGACAAGCCAAGTTTATTTAGGGAATCACTTTCTTTTCCAGCCTACCACCACGTTTGACATAATTATAGTAACTTTTATATACTTCGTCCCAGAAATTAAAACTAGCCGTTTTTGCTGCATTAGCTCGCTTCATAACTCGAAGTTTGTCATTTATTTGTAGAAAATGTTGTTCTGCGCCATATTCCGGCCATATGATATCGTTTTTCTCGTGTGGCGGAGTCGGATTCCTAGAAGTTGGTAATTATTTTACTATAAGTTTATATTAATATAAGTGTTACGTTTTTTTTCTTACACATCTTTATTAAAGTACAACTATAACATTAGTTAAAGTAACCAAATTAAAAATAGTTCACCTTACCGCAAAACGCCTCTTAACTTTCAAACAGCATTTTAATATTTTTTTCACCTATTTTTTTTTTTTTTTTTTTTTATAAAATAGGGGCCAAACGGGCAGGAGGCTCACCTGATGTTAAGTGATACCGCCGCCCATGGACACTCTCAATGCCAGAGGGCTCGCGAGTGCGTTGCCGGCCTTTTAAGAATTTGTACGCTCTTTTCTTGAAGGACCCTAAGTCGAATTGGTTCGGAAATACTTCAGTGGGCAGCTGGTTCCACATAGCGGTGGTGCGCGGCAAAAATTGCCTTGAGAAACGCTCAGTCGTGGAACGTCGGACGTCGAGGTGATACGGGTGGAATTTTGTATTTTGCCTCGACGTCCGATGCTGAAACTCAGCTGCAGGTATTAATCCGAACAACTCCTCTGAACACTCTCCATGGTAAATGCGGTAGAAGATGCAGAGTGACCCCACATCTCTACGCAACGCCAAAGGATCGAGCCGCTCGGAGAGGGATTGGTCATCGACGATTCGAACCGCTCTTCGTTGGATACGGTCAAGTGGAAGGAGCTGGTACTGGGGAGCCCCCGCCCAGAGGTGAGAACAGTATTCCATGTGGGGCCGTATTTGCGCTTTATAGAGTTGCAAGCGGTGGCCCGGAGTGAAGTACCGTCTCGCCTTGCTGAGCACACCAAGCTTTTTGGAGGCTAATTTAGCCTTTCCCTCCAAATGACCGCGAAACTGAACGTCGTTCGATATGTCAACGCCAAGTATTCCGATGCTGGCTGTGGCTTCAAGAAGAGTGTTTTCGAAAAGAGGAGTAGCGACAAAGGGTATTTTTTTCGCGGAAAACGCGCAAACTTGTGTCTTCTTGGGGTTAAATTGGACTAGGTTTAGTCTACCCCAGTCCGAGACTCCACGTAAAAGAGTTTCGACTTCAGACACAAGTTTGTTCCGGTACTCATCGACAACTGCCCGAGAAATACCTGCCCGGCCAGTGTAAAGAGTATCCCCAGTGCTGTCGTCCGCATAGCAATGAATGTTGCTAAGTTGCAACATGTCATTGATATGCAGAAGAAACAGGGTCGGGGACAGAACACAGCCTTGTGGGACCCCAGCATTCACGGGTTTAAGGTCGGAACATGCTCCGTCGACGACGACCTTGATGCTCCGATCGGCTAGAAAGCTGGAGATCCAGTCGCATAATTTCTCAGGAAGCCCGTAGGCTGGTAGCTTCGAGAGCAGTGCTTTGTGCCACACCCGATCGAAGGCTTTCGCTATGTCCAAACTAACCGCTAGTGCCTCCCCCTTGGACTCAATTGCCTCTGCCCATCTATGAGTAAGGTATACTAGAAGGTCACCAGCTGAACGACCACGACGAAAGCCGTACTGATAATCGCTAATCAGCTGGTGGCCCTCTAGATAACTCAAGAGCTGGCCATTAATAATGGATTCCATTATTTTGGAGAACAAGGAGGTTATTGCGATTGGGCGATAGTTGGATGGATCAGTGCGATCGCCTTTTTTAGGGATCGGATGTATCGAAGCGGTCTTCCAGCACTTCGGGACACTGCCGAGCGAGTACAGGTACCGGAAAAGGCGCGTCAGGACCGGAGCCAACTCAGGAGCACATGTACGCAGCACAATTGGAGGGATACCATCCGGCCCGCTCGACTTATGAATGTCCAAGGAAGATAGTGCTCTGCGAACAGCACCTTGCTGGAATGTGATTTCCGGCATTGAGTTATCACACCGCGAAATCGCCGGTGGTGATCTCCCCCGGTCATCCAAAGTCGAGTTGGACGCAAAGAGACAGCCCAAGAGGTCGGCCTTCTCCTTCGCAGTGTGGGCGAGCGAGTCATCCTCTCTGTGCAGCGGTGGTATCGATGGCTGACAAAAATTCCCTTGTACAGCTTTGGCGAGAGACCAGAAGGCTAGAGTCCCAGAAGGGAGTTGGGCCAATCTCTCGCCAAATCTGGCGATGTGCTCTGACTTTGCCTTAGCGATTTCCCGTTTGAAGGACCTGGAGGCTGAGTTATATGCTTTTTTATGTTCGCTGGTATTGGCATCACGAGATATCGCCGCCTCCGCCCATGCATTAAAGCATTCTCGCTTTCGACGCGATGCCGCCTTGCAAGAACGCTTAAACCAGGGCTGTGACCTGCCACCGATCGGCACCGCAGAGAATGGAATAAAAAGTTCCATGCCCTGCAGAACCACTTCGGCGACAGAGGCAGCGACGGAATCTGGAGCTTCCGACGAAAAGCACATAGGCCCCCAAGGGTAGGACGCAAAGAAAGACCGCATCCCATCCCAATCTGCTGACCGATAGTGCCAAATACGACGACAACCCGAAAAACGGGGCCGAGGAGGGCGCGTAGTAGGCACAGTACTCCGGACCACACAATGATCCGATGAACCCAATGGCGGGTCAACAGAGACTTGATAGGTCTCCGGATGTGAGGTCAGCAGAAGGTCCAACAAAGAGGGTTTATGACCATCCACATCTGGTATTCGCGTAATCGCAGGGACCATTTGTGACAGGTCGTAAGCTAAAGCAAAGTCGTGAAAGGATCTTCCCGCGTGATCGGTGGTTTCCGAACCGAGTCAATCGGCATGGTGAGCGTTAAAATCGCCAAGTATCACGATTTCAGCGGTAGGAACCCCTTCGAGCAGGGAATCTGTAGCCAATTGGATGTGCTCAATGAGTCGCTCAGTTTCGGTATTTCCGCTATGGGACCTATACAGGCATGCGTAGAATCGCGGATGGGCATCGCACCTATCAACCTAATGCAGGCTGCATTCAAAATTCAAAATAACCTTGGACAGTCAAGATGGTGGATCAGCTTTGTAGTTATTTTTTTATATTAAGATAATTTGATTATTTTTAAATAAATGTAATTTAAAAATAATGGATGTCAGAGACAATTTTAAATTTACGTTAGAAACTGGCCATTAAAAAAATTATGCATTCGTTAATTGAAACGTCAACGATACGATTTTATTGGTAAGATTTTTTTAAACATTGTTAGGATCGCAGAACTCACATGCTCAGTTGAAGGGTGTATAAATAACTAGTTATGTATTTTTTAACGGCGAGGGATATGCACGAAAGCACTTACTTTCTATCGAGATTGGATTTGTACGCACGAAAAAGGCGATAATTTACTTATAATATTTATTAGTGTAAAACAACTTACCCATATTTAATAAAGTTGGTAAATAAAACTGTCATGGTTTCACGCATTTGCTCAGTTCTGCTATCAACATTATCTTCTAAAAAATTTGTGACCTTAGTTTTAAATAAGTATCCCAATTCATCTGCATGAGAAACACCTGGAAAACTTATATTATAGCGCAACTTAGCCCAATTTAGCATTCCGTCAAAGTCAAATTGATATAAATACACCTTGTTACTGTCCTGTCGCGCCTTGTGTGTTCTTACCCACCAATCAATACTGTAAATGTTTTGAATATCAGTTATATAATTCGTAAAGCACAATAAGCAAAATTCATCATCAGTTATATTGACTTTTCCAAAGTAAAAATGTGTTATAGATTTCGACAAGTCTATTGCTTCATTGGAACCTTGAGGGTACTCGATGTTCGATGGGATGAGAATTTCTAAATTGTGTTTTATTTTTTCTACATTTCCTTGATCCCTTAAAATATATGGTATCATGTAAATACCTTCATTTGTATTTACGCCTGTTAGAACTGGAACATTCTGAGGTATTCCATTTTTTAATATTTTCTCTGGTTCCTTGTCTATGATTGCATTGGTACAGGCCTTATCAACAGCCGGCACAAATGGTGAAAATGGTCTTATTATGGCATATGGGTCTGTCGGTTTTAACCGCAAATATCCTTTAGAAAGCTCGTTTGATTCGATTTCTCGTAATTGTTGTACTATCTTCCTTGAATCGTTAGATCTGATACCCAATTTCTCTGCTAGTATAAACGTGAAATCTTTTGCATGCCTCAGTGAAAACTTGTGATGTACAGCATTTCCGCTTATTATAACAACTTGCTGAAACAGTCCAGATGTTTTTTTAGAAAGCATCAAATAATGCGCTAATGTCCCCCCAGAACTGTGTCCACCTATTGTGATTTTCCTGCTATCACCACCGAAATATTTTAAATTCTTGTTAATCCACTTTAACGATAGCAATACATCTTTTATACCAGCGTTCCCACAGGCATATTCCTCATTAACAGATAAAAATCCAAACGCATTCAATCTAAAAATATAATTTTAGCATTATAACGATTTACTATATATTTTAGACAGCCAATACTACAATAATATCGAATCTAACTCGTCGGTCAGGACGTGAAGTTTCAAAAAGACTTTCTTAGGAGTAGGCTTCTTCCTTTACAGGCGATTGTTCTACTACTGGGTTTGTATTTGCAGACATGATTGCAATGTTCGTGTGCATATGTCCGAGAGATAAATTTCACATATAATTATAAAATAAAAGAATACTCAAAGTCTTTTATAAAAGATATACTGAATTGTTTAACAAGAATTAAAAACCCCATTACAAACCTGTAATTCATAGAAACAAAAATAATGCCCTTTTGTAATATATACTCAGGTCCGTAAATTATGTCGACATTTCCTGATAGTATCGTAAGCGCACCTCCATGTATATTCACAAATGTAGGCAATAGTTCATTTGTAATATTGCCTGGAATGTATATGTTAAGGTACAAACAATCCTCACTCATCTGATCTCTCCTGTACACTAATTCTAACTGAGGACACACAGGACCATCTTGTGTTGCATCAAGGATATATGGCCAAGGCTCCTTTGGTATCGGCGGCTGTAAACACCGACAATTTATAAATTTAATCTGTAGAAATTAATACTCTGGGGTTGTATGTTTAAATAATATGTATAAATTTTCACTTTTAACAAAGCTAATAGGTATAATTAAAGAAATATTAATAGGAACGGTTTTAATATTTTTTTATAAAAATTTAGTAATAAAATCTGTTATAGGTTTAAAATATAAATAAAACTTACCATAAATCTAAATTCACCTGACACGCTTTCAGCGTAGGGTATGCCTTCAAAAGAATAGTAACTGAAGTTTTTGTATACATTTAATTTACCTCTTACTAAACCGGCTGTGGTGTTCACAATTATCTGTTTATTAACCGACACATAAGTAACGACGTGTAGCAACGACAATATAATAATTAATACGTGGATTACGTTTACATACATGACTTTTTAGATTAATTAAAACAATTGATTCGTTATAAGTATAGTATTAGCATCCATACTAATGGAAACATACTAAACTATTTCGATGGTATATTACAGTTACGTATCGAAACTTATCATATAGATACATATTAATTTAATTACTTTTATTTGTAATGCGCGATTACAGTAAATTTCACCTGAATTAGACAAATTAAAATTCATTACGACCTTTTACAATAAAAGTGACCTAAGCACAGCATTGCACAGCAAAACTACAGATTTGTCAAGAGTAGTGGAGTGATGCATCAACGGAAAGAAATGAAATGGTAAAAACGGACTACAACAGGAAAAATAACTAAGGTAATAAATAAAATGAAAATGGGCGGGACACATGATAGAGAGTGCAGAGACAAACAGTGAGGTTTTGAGGAGACCTTTAGTATAAAGGGCACACATATTAAGCAGATTAAATGGTATTTTATCAGATGATATATTTTAATTTAGTTAATGAAATGATAGACTTTTATTTGTATTATTATTATAAAATGTAATATTTTTTTGAGAGACAAATCTCACATTCCCAGAAGGCTCGCAAGTGCATTGCCGGCCTTTTATTAAGAATTGGTATGCTGTTTTCGTGAAGGACCTTAAGTCGAATTAGTTCGGAAATACTTCAGTGGGCAGCTGGTTCCTCAAAGGGGTGCGCAGCAAGAAACGCGCAGTTGTAGTACGAGGGACGTCGAGGTGATGAAACTAAGCTGAACACTGTCTATGGTAAATGTGGTAGCAGATGCAGAGAGACCCCACATCTACACACGACTTGTCCTAGACAATTCGAATCGCTCTTTGTTGAATACGTTCAAGTGGATGGAGCTGGTACTGGGTCGTTTTCAGCAGATCTTCACCATATTCAGACAAAATTACCAGTTACAAGTTTTATACCATAATAAAGCAAATTCAATGCTTTCCATTCTGAATTAGTATTTCATAATATTGACTAAAATCGAGATGATCCAGATAAACCTTAAAAATTTGGAATAATAAAAAGTTCATTAACTTTATGAATAATTTATTTATTTGATCTATGATTTGCTAACATATGTATGGTCCCTTAATAAATAGGCATAAAGCTTAAAAGTTACAATATATAGAGAAGAACTATAGAGTTAGTAAAACTCGACTTATCGAATTATTATTTTATAGAATTAAAGCGTCAATACTATTCGGCAAAATATAACCAACAAATCTATGCGTTTAACTTTTCCTTACTATTATGGTACATAATACATATCTAGCCATAATAAATAATAAACTAGGAATCTTAAGCAGTTAATTCAACTTTATATACAACTATTCTTATTACCAAAACTGTTTTAATCTTTTCTTATTTATTTGTAAATTTTTTAATAATTTTAAAATATTTTTTCTCATACGACTAAGTATGTCTAAACATCATCTTACAAGCAAACATAGAGATCGAAAGTATTTTTTTGTTATTTTTGTGCATTAATTTAAACCTGCAAGAAAAGTGACAAAAGGATTTGAGTGTACTTTAAATACGTATTTTACATTAAATCTGTAAAAAGTTGATAGTACCAAATATTGTTTATTCTGTGGTTGTAACAAAAAATAAACAATAAAATACATTAACATAATAAAATGCGGACCGTCTTATTTAAATTAACATGTAAATTATTTTAAGTCTACTCTAGTCGGTAGGTAATACAATAATGCTTTTCTATTATTTACTATCCAAATATACTTGAGACAAAATTATTAATTGAGGAAGTAAATGTAGAGAAGATTCCAGGGGACTGCGTTGGAGAAGGTGGCGGTCTTGGTGGTCCAGCAGGTCGGTAATATGGACCTCCATCGATTCGCTAAGGAAAGTATATATAAAAATATTCTTTATAAAGGAGTAAGTAAGTATTCTATATTCAAAACGCCATTTATAATATATTTTAGCCGCTTTTTTGTTGTAGCCCATCGGCTGCGGCATTTTCTTCTCTGACTTCGTAAACCTAAAGTGTTTACAAATAGCACAAGTTTCAATTACAATTGAATTTTTAAATATAGAATTTGTAATTCAGAATAATAATAGTTGAACTTATTACGAATCTGTTCGATAATGTAAATTAAATATAATGTATGATGATGTCATGGATTTTTACGTCTTACCTTTTATAGATGCTAAGTCAATAATAAAAGCCAAGATGATTAAGAAAGTAACCTTTTGAACACTCAAACTTCGGAGTATGGGATACCATATGTTAGTCGTGCAAATCTAAAATCATGCAACAATAGCGCAAGCCTCAAGCGGCTTCAGAGGACTACCAAAACCAAATAAATAGAATGAATTAAGATTTCATCAAGGAAATATGACAAAAGCAACGATAGTGTAACAAGATTTTAATACAAAATGAAAGTAAGACAAAGTCTCTATATAAGATATAAATTATACTTATTATTTAACTTTATAGTTAAATAATAAAACTTTATATAAACTTTGTATAAACGAAAGCATTTAATTTCGTATTTTAAAATCGTATTACAGGTTTCTTAATATAATCATAAAGCGTGTTTTTTACCACAAACAGCTAAGCCAAAACAACGATATATACAAATAACATACGTCTAAAACTAATCGAAGGCTTTATTCTTGTAGAAAGTGGGTCGTCCCATCTACCTTCGAAGTTGTCGTTTTAGTATTGTTTTTGTTTGGTCTCCTTGTAATCTGTTTAGCCATTGCACCAGAAGGCGGGTAATCCTAGAGTGATTTGTATAGAAACAAAATAATCTTATTTACGCATCAATTACGCAGTAAATTAGTCCTTAAAGAAGTTAGCAGATAAACTTTCTGGACCTTCAATAGTCAAACAGAAACATCGATTTTTAGTATTTAATGTGCAGGTTTCGCATAGGTATATGATTCTATTGGTGCATAGCGGTTCGAACACGTGATTCGCACAAGAACGTATTCTCTATTTTGAAAATATTGTCATTAATTATATTTACACACTTATCTACTTAAGTGTCTAATTTAAGTCATACATACATACAATACAACCGCCACCATAAAGAGCACAACAAGTTATAGGGTATCTAACCTTAAAAGTGTATATTTATATATAATTTAAATATTCATCAAAATAATGGATTGTTACGTACTTTCGCCGAATGAAGGGTAACATTTAAAAGTGTTGGGTGAGTTTCAATCACAAAGAACTCTACTTCTTGTGGTAAATATCCTTCCGCGGAGACCTGTAAAGAGTTTTTCGTATAAGAAAATATAGCATAAACATCTGGGCATATATGTAGTTGAATTATAATCGCTTAATAACTACCAACTGAACAATTGTGTGGCTGCGTGTCTTTAAAAAAATAATTACCTCCAATTTATAGGTTCCTGGTAGTAGAATACGCCAGAACTCTCCGTATTTAGTTGTGTGGTATGTGACCTCACGTCCTTTAACGCGAATGGCGGCACTCTCCACGGGGTTACCGCTATCATCCATAACGAATCCGTGGGCACCGCGGTGAGCCTCCGCCAAGTATTTTATCAGTGACTGTGGATAAGTAGTTTAAAACATATAAATTTTGTTCTCCCTTCTAAAATTTTAACGAGTTTATCTTTTTTTTAAAGATTCTATTCAGAATCGCTGATTCAATTATTTCGAATTATACTTAGAAATAATAATGTAATTTGGACCTTGCGCGCGGCGATCATAATCATTATGTTACGAAATCTTATTAATGAAAATGTTTATTAACATACCTGTCTATTATCCTGCCAATACTTCGCTAGTTCATGTGCAGGTGGATATTTACAACAAGATATCTCCAATGTGATTTCCATGCAGCCGTGCCACAAATAGTTATAATCTTGCATTCCTCCTGGACAATTTTTACAAAAATATAATTTTAATGACACCGATAACAAGTAGATTATGGTTATTAGTGAGGAATTTATTAAGTATGGTAGAAACATACCGGTCAGGGGATACCATGCAGCTCCATTGGTGATGCCCTTTTCGAACCTCGGTATCTCGCTCCTGCATGAAACTCCACGTGACATTTTGGCGTGGTTGTTGGAGTAGACGAGCGCCAGGTGACGGAATACATCATCGTCGGGAGCGATTGAGGGAGAGTGTGCGTAGCTTTGGAACACTGCGTTTAAGGGATATGAAGGACGAAACACAAGGTTAATCAAAATATCAAAGTCTTGATAAAGGAATTTTCATAAATGATTTCCTTACTTAATTTTATACGAGAGTTCTATAGTCAAGATATTCCAACTAGGCTAGTGATTTTTTAATTAAGGAGGATAATGAAGGGAAAAGGACTCCATTAATTTCTAAAATGTAAGTTATACTTATACTAATATAATAATACTCTTATCGCTAGGCTTCCTAAACGGGAAGATTCTATAGTTGGGTATTCTAGGATACTATGTAGGTATAAATTGACCTACATTACTCACCATGGGACCAATATATGCCTAAATTTAAGTTATCCTTGGACAACAATAGTTAAAAGTGTTAAACGTTTCTTTATAAAATTAAAATGCATAATTAAACATTGGAATTCCCCATTTAGCAATACATTACCTGAACACAATACGGAGGACCTGCATATCCCTATGAGGCAGCATGGAAAACAGGAAGCTACAGATCCATAACGATAAAAGTACAAAGTCCAAAGCCTAGACATGTTTGTACATTTTATTACATTCTAAAACGCCTAAAGAAACTACGTCTTCCTATAATTACAATGTAGCTCCCAAAATCGTAATATAATTTATTCTTAAACTGACCTTATGAACTTGAATAACATTTATAAAAAATTCTAATTGTCATTAACAGGCGTAGAACAGACGAAAATAATAAGTCCTTTTGCAGCTCGTTATTTGCTAAGATTTTTGTTTTGAGAATGTTTGCGCTTGTATATTCATTAGGAAAACAACTTTTATCTAAGGACTCTGGACAAATTATTTACTGAAAACTACACTTACTTTTCTCGACGATATCTCTATATAATTTGTAAATAAAACATTAGACAAAAAATTGATTTTATTTTCGATTTAGCTATAAAACCAATGTACTACGTATTTTATTGATGAATATTTATTTCGTATTTTCCACAATACTTGAAACTGAAATGTGTAAAGGTCTAAAGTGTAATTTCAAAAGACGTAATTAAGTATTCCTTTACAGTTAGTTTGTAAAATTTTACGATAAAGACACATATAGACTTTCATTATACTTACTAGAGCTGGGCGTGTTATCAAATGGATAGGAGGCAACCAGGGCTCCTCCGTGTAGAGATCCAGAGAGCACAAACTGTATCTTACTAATCCATTCCTTTACTGCTTCAGTTTCAGGCTGGGGTTGCTTGGTATTTGCTTTAAAGAAGTCAGGAAAGTTTCTGTTCAAATCATATCGACGAGCATTGGCCCTGTAATAAAAATGGAGTTTTATAGCTTATACACGGTAGGTGTAATTAACTTAATAAATACGTAATTTAAGCCTCAATTATAGAAAAGTTTTTAGCACTTTCGTGCCTCTGCAAATTAATAAACATATTTATTCTTCAACTAATCCGGGCTTATAACACGTTTATGTATACGATCGGTGACTTTTTACGTATAGCTAAGTAAATTATTCCACAATATAAGGAGCGGTATATACCTTGTCGTGTGGCTAAAATGAAAATCTCTCGTCAATCAAAAACTGCGAGATTTTGGTGATAAAATTTTCATGGAAAAAATAGCTTAATAGTGTTAAAAATCATAAGGGCTTTTTGATTGGTCTCGCTCTGATTCCTCAATAATTTTGTCTGGTGTCAGGTCAATTACATGTGAAACATATGGTTTCTTTTACAATTATACTATAACATGGAAATGTTTATTCAAATGATGTAAGTAATGTCTCAGGGTCGCAGTACACAAAAATGGCATTGTTTATAAAATATTGCGTTTTCTGTTTTACATTAAAGTTTCGTGTCTATTTCTGTCAAATGTCTGCAATTTGCATGATTAGCTTTTTGTATGTATATCTCTCATCTTCTCTCTTATTATTTTTCCACAATATATATTGAAACTAAAAATAATAATAAACTACGCCGTAGAGTAGAGGAATAAAAGATGAAGTATTAATTGATTGATAGTGAAATAATATAATAATAATAATTAAATGTAAGTTCGACGGTAACAAATTTCCAAAACGAAAAACGTCATTATCGTGTCGTTTTGCGTCATCTTGACTTCAAAAGATGATAACTTACCAAATTTGAAAATTTTAATAAAGAAATAAAAAGAACGTCACGATGGCTGTAAGAGGGTTAGGTAATTCTCTTATTAATTTCTATGCTGTATAAAAGAAGTATTTTGGTTTACACCTAAGACTAGTAGTAATAAGTAATTATCAATACTAGTAATTGTATGACATACTAGCTGCTTCCGCGAATTTTATTTCGCCTTAATATGAATTATTTACTTAGCCAACCTTTTAAGTAGCTACATGCCACCATTTTACTATTCTAATCCTACGATTTTTAGGTGTTTCCGTGATTTTGCTCATAAAATATTTCCTCAGAGTTCAAGGAAATATGAATTAAAAAATCTCGAACTGGTCCAGCAGCCTCCGAGTTTTATACAGACCCGTTACCGAAGGCGATCAGCCCTCCGTATTTTCTAACAGACCCAGCTACTGGTCCCGTGAGGTAAGGTCCTTTAACCTACCTTCCACCAACCCACACACTAAAAATTACCAACTAAAACCACGAGGTATTTACCTGCCAAGAATGGTGTCGCATTGTCCCTCTCGCGAGATTGAGTACCCGTCCGGATTCATTGATGGCATGAGGTGAATACGTGTATTGTCTAATAACCATTTTATGTATGAATCGCTCTCGTAGGACGTCACTAGGTACTGAAATATTAGAACAAAAATATATCGGTACCTAATAACATTAAAAATAAAAAAAACATCTCCTTCGTTTAAACACATATTCCATAAATATCTGAGTACGATGTACAGTAATAAACTGTTCTATTAGGTTAGCAAATAATACTAAACTAATTTACCTGAATTAAATGCAATAGTAACTCCCTTCCAACAACTTCGTTTCCGTGTATGTTTGCTACGTACTTAACGTCGGGCTTGCCGATCATGTGCTCGTATGGTGAAGCTGATACTACCATCACCCACAGTTCACGCCCTAGAATATATAAATTGATATTATTTTAGATGCGTAACTGATCAGACTATTCTCGAAGTGGTAGCAAAAATAAACGTGGGGAAAACATCTTAATCTTCGTCTTTTCTTTTTCGTTTTAACAACAAAATGATTTTTTTAACAATTCAAATAAAAAATAAGTTTTTTCGTTCGTTTACCTTGCACAGATTTTCCGATAGAGTAGAGCGCTGTAAGAGAAGGATGACGAGTAGATACTGCTCGTAGATATCGTGTCATTTGGTCATGGTCGTGGTAGCTGAACTCCAGATCGGTACCAGCATCACGAGACTGTTGCTCACCTTCATTAGGTTGATCTTGTCCTGCTTATATCATATGAATATGTTATTCAAATGTAATGAATTTTATTAATGAGAAATTGATGTAAAATACGACATTAAATAAAACTTAGAAAAGGCAGAGGTGGAATTTCTTATTATTAGAGGTATTTAAATACTTAAGTTTGCGCTCGGTAGGTAGTACGAGTGACCTCAGAGCTTGTGCATTCCTCGCTTAACCAATAACTATCGCGATACAAAGAGGAAATACCAGCCATAAAAGTTTGCCACAGGGACAGAACTAAATAATGTTAAATTTAACAAAAAACTTATTTACAATTTTAAATTATCATGTAAAATAAGATTGTATATGATCTAGTTCAAATTATACGTCGTTATTGTTTGTTCTTTTATCCTATATATATTTATTCGTGACTGTGTAATATTCAACTTTGTTTAATACTTAGAGCCACTTCATTAACGCAGGTATCTGCTGGATGGTATGTTTCTTTATAATTATGCTAGACTCAGCTCATCATACCTTGTTTAAATTGAACATTTCTGTTTCTAGAGGTTAGAGACGTTCCAAAAGAGCGAATACATTTTCTGAGCGCTTTTATTTAGGGATAAACAGAATGGCTATACTGTGCAATCTGCTGCAGGGCGCGAAGAATCTTGAAATTTTCTTACATTCTTATTTGGTGCATATTACATTTAAAAGTATATATCGAGAACACAAAGGTTCTCATTTGTATAACTTGTTTCTTTTATTTAGGTTTTCTTATGTTGGTTTGGTGCCGCTATATAACTAAATGCTAAAAATAAAAGAATGCTTATTTTATTTTATAATTTGTTTGTAAGGTTTATAACATCAAATCATCACTGCAATTGTTCAATAAAGACGAAATATAGTTTGACTTAAATATTGCGAAACTGTGTGGTATTTCCTAGCCGATTCTGTCTTTTGGTAGTTTATATTTTGAAAGACACTAAGAAAGATAACACGTCAGTGAAAACTTAACGTTATTGTTAAATATAAATGGAGGCTTTGTATACTTTATTCCACTCCAACCCCAAGATTACGCAAAAGCGTAGTTAAGCTTAAAACATCATGCCTTAAATATCGGATAAATATTTTAACCGGTTACTTTGAAAGTAATATCTAAAATTCATAATTGCATAAATTGTTCTAATTATTGTTTCTGTTAGAATCTTAAGTATAGGTTCAGGTGTCTTATCTAGTTGCATGGAAGAGATCGCTTTTCCTCCTTATTATTTGACTATTATGTTTTCACTGATTTTGCAACGAAATATCAAATAAATATGTACTTACCAGGAAATTGATTATCCGCGTGCTGCGCCCACGTCGTTCCTACTATGCTCAGCAATAAAATTATTCGACAAACCTCTCTCTTCCAACCCATCTGAAATAATAACTACTCTTATAATGTATAATATTCTAAAATATTTCATGAGTTTATCGTAAACCTCCGTCAGTTAGCGTCATTATTAATAATTATATAAATGAAATAGATAATAAAATAAACGTCCCATTTTCGACGTAACGACATAATTTTTTAACCATGCACCCGTTCAAACCACGTTAAAGTAAATAACTTTTTCCGCTTTGTACGAGCGTTATAATTATTGGTGGTCGCTGGTCTACTAGGCAAGTGGGTAAGGCATTATCACGACCGGTCTATTTGAGGGTCACTGGGTTAGCTAGTATATTAATTATACTGTGTGAAAAATGTACAGAGAGTTTATATAAAACCCTATGAAGTACGTACTCATCACTATGTTTTATTCACATTTGGTTCTGTTGTTTATTTATCCTAGTCAGACGATTAATCTAGACAATGGTGTTAAAACTTGTTGTATACTATATACTTTTAAGTTTTTAATGTGTAACTTATAATTTACATAACGGTAGCTTAACAATTTTAATTCCTTGACTTTTATTAGGTCAAATAACTTCCTGCCAGATTCGTGCTGGTTTTCGTATAGAAAAAAGAAAGTTATAGCGGTATCACAAACCATTGCCGAGGATTTATTGTAGTAGCCTAAGATTTAAATGTTCTACTTAATACTTTATTTTCCGCAGAGTCATCGAGACAAATTATAATTTACACGTATATATTTAATATGAATTAATTATAAGTAGATAGATACAGTTTCTTAATGTATACCTATATAGTAATCAAGAGTGTGGGAAATCCATTTTAAAGGTACAATAACAATATTAGATACGATATTATATAATATTTTATTAATACTTCAGTAGCTCCACTGACATTGCTCTATAAGAAGTTCGTCACACAATACAATGTCAATGACATTCCAAATCCTTAGCTCAACTTGTTTTAAGGTAGATGTGGGTTTCCACAAAAACTTAAATCTATACTGTTAGTATGAAAACAAAAAATACTAATTGAAACTCTTGATTTTCACATCGTGACGATCAACAAACAATGCAACACACTTTTTGCTCAGTGAAAGTTTTAAACAAATGTGATTTGAATTGCTAAGCGATTCTGCAAATAGTACATAACTTAACGTATTCGACTTACTTAACGAGATTCGTTTTGGGCACTTGAACTTGAATTGTATTTTCAAAATGATTCAGAAACTTTACAAACTTTTTGAAGCGACACACAACTTTGTAATACAGTTTTTTACTTCCAAAATATCCCTATGCGTATCACCGAATTGTGACCTATAGAGTAATAAGTTTTTTTTTAATATTTTTAAGCGAGTGTTTAACATTCAATTCAAAGGCGAGGAACCTTGAAAACGCTAAAATAGGTCAATAGCAATTATTAATATTAAATATGTGAACTGAATAATCGCTATGCACCAGCGTGATACAAACAGTTATATTTAATTGCACGATATCAAAACTTTTAATGCGGTATTTTCTTAGGTTCGTGCTAATAATTAAACATTAGTGTAAATGTCTTATAAAAATTATAGCGAAACATATAAATCAGACGCCTAAATCGTAAGCATAGCATTCTCATCATATCCAAAATATAGTATAAAGTAAACTTTTAAAAAGAAAACTTAAATAAGTAAAGTATTTTCTTGTTCTAAAGTTTTTAAGCTTAAAAGTTTTAATACAAAAACAACATACCTTGTACCGAAATTATTTTCGGTTTTATAAACACTAAAAGTTTTTTGTTCTCATTTGTTAGTCACGTATCTTAATAACTCGCGTTTGGAATGTGGTCGCGTAAGACAAAACAGGGACAAATCAGTCCTTGTGACCGAACGACTGAAGCTCAACTGGCGACTGAGACCGCTCTGCTAAGTGCTAACCACGGGTACCGCATCATCTGCGTCGACGTACACAGACACATGATCGGAAAGCACTTTCTCTTGAAACAAGCCTTTATAGGCCCCTATGTCAAAGGAATAAGGTTTAGTTTATGATTGTTCTACTTGGTAATTTTCTTCTCTAGTCGCGGCATAAAAGTGACGGTACAAAGTTATTCATACACTCTGGCCGTGACGGTGGAGTCTCAAACGCTTTTCCCGAAGATAAAATTACATTAACGCCTACTTGATATTTTATATTAATAGGTAATGTGTAGCAACTGAAGTTTACTCTGTTTACTCCCCACGTTACATTTCTGATACCATCTAAAATTATAATGTTTCTTTAAAAATACAATGTAAGGTAAGGTTTCTTCTATAATAGAACTACTATTATCTATTAAGGAAAAAAAAGGGCACTTAGCCAATATTCTCCAATTTCCTGCATCCGCCTGCCTATACTGTTTCATTATACAGTTGGATCGAATGATTTATTTAATAAATATATTCAGTATATAATTTCTTATATATATTCAATAAGTGATATATTATATATCACTTATTATAGAGTAATAATAATACTAATTATAACACTTTATTACAATAAAACAAACAAAATGAAAAAAAAGGAACACGAAGCATACAGTGAGACAGTTTCTTCTGAAGACGCATAAAAACACAACAAATTTAAGGTATACTGGTTTCCTCACGGTATTTTCCTTCACAATACGAGCAAGAGTTGACGCACGTGGACAGAATACTCAATTGGTACTCAACCGGGATTCGAACCTACGACCTCAGATCAACAAACACATATTACATAGATAGATAAATCAAAAACAATGCCCTGATTGACAGTTCCCGAATTTGACATCGGAAGTATTTTTTTAACTTTGTACACAATTATTATATTGATTTATTCAAACCGTATAATAAATGTGTGTGATGGTCATCTCAATTGAATAACGTTTATTGTTTTAACTTGGAGTGATCGATAGATGGAAAATCACGATATGGTTTTTCTTACAAATTCTTAAGAAAAAACATTCGTACATATTATAAATTCCTTTATTTAGTTACTTGAACTTATACTCAAAGGCTTTGCCTCTTCCTTTAATTCTGCTTTGAATAATTGATTGGCATCCCTTAGTGAATATTTCATTGCCACGTTATAGAGACTTTTTAAAATTAAAATAACAATACGACAAGGTCTTTGCAGTACTTTTTCTTGTTTTGATAGTTTTGCATTCAGCAACTGGGTCAAGGTTGAGATCTGATAAAACTACCCTCATATGAGAGCTCTTTGGTAATTCTTGTTTGAGTTGCAAAACTGATATCTTTTTGTGTTATAAGCGTGCAGATTACAATAAAGCGAGGATATTATGAATTTGTGCTCGTCTAGATTAACTTTCCAATTGTAGTAAATTGTAAAGAATAAACTAAAATGTATGTTATGTTAATGTTAATTAAAAATTCGATTCAAATTAATATAAAAGTAAATAATGTTATTATAATTAGTTAGCACGATCTTGTTGGCTTGGTTCTGGGTCATACATTCTCATCTCTCTTTCTAACACCTGGTAGTGTTTGAAAATCTATTTTCACATTATTCTACTATATTAATCCTTAAACAGTATGTCTGATGTAACCTTTAATGGGGCATATAAGTATTTTGCTGCGTTTCTATGTAACCGTGTACATCCAATTAATTATTGATCTACATGTTTACCTTGTTGTTTCATATAAATAATTGTAGGCTAAATACAATTATCTTTCGGTTAATAAACTTTACAACATCCTCATGACGTAAGTCCGGATAATTATTTCAATAGGTATATGGCTAAATTACTAGTTTAGTATTAAATATAATATTTAGTATTATATATAATATAATCAGGCATTAAAATGGCATATTTCTACAGAATACAAATATGTAACATTCAAATAAGGAAACTACAATTTAAAATTTATACTAATAATAATAGTTGTATTCAATGAAAATAAAATAAATAAACCAGTGACGCTAAGAAAAGGCTCCTGTTCCTGACACACATCGTAGATTTTTTGGGTCTAAGGCAGGAGTGAATGTTAAAACATCTAAGAATGAAAGTTCATTTGTGCAAAGCCAGGGAACCTACGACCTCAGCGATGAGAGTTGTACCCTGAAGCCAACTAGGCCAACACTGCTCTTAAAACTAATACAATGACAAAATATATATAACAATACTGACTCTTTAAATTATTATTATTTGAATACTGTGACTAATAACCAGTTGATCATGAGAAAGATAGATTTCGATTTCTGTAAATCGACACTTCGAGCTATATAACTTAGGAACTTAGGAATAAACCATTTCCTCCATTCCGAAACTTCCGATAGCGTTTCGATGCATTTTCCCGTGTGGCATTATGAAATAAGGTTAGTAGAATGAACGTTAAATTGCGTATTTATACATAAAAATCTAATAAAAATACTACCGTTTGAGCTATTTGTCTCGTAGTGTTTTTGTGGCGTTTTAAGTTTTCTGGTGTCTGGTTAAATATTTGTATGAAAAATCATAATTTTTCGCGGTACTGTCAGGCAGAAGACTATTAATACAAATATTTTACGTATAAATATTAACTCTCGGTAAATGATCATTCATTGAAATTATTGGTTATCTTCCCTGTGTAATTTTTATAAGGCGTTATAACAACGGCGGCCTTTTCCTTAAGAAGCTTGCTTTTCCAGGCAAACTTACTTTCTAAGCAAAATAAATACTATGGATAATGTGCCATATGTGCATAAGTAATCTAATAAAAATAAAATTACAATTAATAATGTAGAATTACTAAACAAATCAAAAATTAAAATTAATGACAAATTCTCGAATAGTAGTTTCTTTATTAAGTACTCATAAAGATTGAGCTCATCTCATTTCTAGAAATAAAGACTAAATTAGACTTTTAAATGATACTTTGCACCTTAAAGCGGCCGCAAACACAAGAGGCAGAAATCAGAGATGTTGACGTCTACTCCCATCAAAGCTGAGCAAGCATTAAAATTTCAGAAGGCAAATAATAGGAGTCCAAAATTTCAGAGTTAGCAGGCCCCAGTAAGACTAAAACTAAAAAAAACCAATCGAATAACAACCCGAAATCAGATTTTTACTGTTTAGTGTGCGCTGAAAATACAATGTATTTTTCCCGAAGATTTCAGCTGATGTAATCTAGGCAGGGGTTGGGCGCATGAAGACTTCACTTCCTACAGCTTGTTCTGTAATGAATGCGAAGACTAATCTTAATTAATTCAACATTACATCCTTTTTGCCCTTGGGATGTAACGATTAATACTTTTTGTTAATAGTCGTAATTAATATAGAAATCATTAAAGTTTTTAAGTTTATGTAATTATTTTTCTATTTTCAAATTAAAACTACAGAGTTCTATTGATTATCAGATTGGGGTTATATTTACATTATCCCTTAACACATGCGTTTTGCCCGGGCTTCTCCTTGGAACGTTTTTAAAACGCGTGCATTAAACGTGGGTACGTACGTCCGTCACGACATCATTTTGTTTTACGTAAATCGAAATATACTCGAAGGTAGTAAGCAAACTAACCTTTATTTATCTTTCACAATAGTTAGTACTACACGAACCGGGAATCTCGGAAAAAATAATGTTTAGAAGACTCTTTATCAAATAAATAATATTTTGTAAATCTTTTGTACAAACAGCTTAGACGAAATGCTAATTCATAACCCAGACATTTTAACTCTGCAAATTCTACAACGCTAATCTATTTAAAGAAACAGCGAGTACAATGTAATATAATTTCGCCACTTTCAACTTTCGATTAAGATAATATAAATTTGGATTTACGAAAACAGGAGACCAGACACCATGTGGAGCATTAATTTTTTCCAAGAACGAACACTAGAATTTCCTATAACCATTTCTTTCATAGGTCAGATGTGGAGTACAAAGATGTTTCAGTATAAACTAGCTTTAAAATACATCATATGTATTTTAAAACGGGAACGTGCTACAATATTCTGCAGGGTGTAATAAATTATACCTAATGAATCTCGGGTATCGTTGGAAACTGTTTCGTCTCATGAGATTTTGCGAGCTATATTTTGTGAGAGTCAGTGATCAAAAAATATTATAGCAGTTGAATAATTAGAGAATACATATAAAATTAATCTTTTATTTCTCAAAATTGATTGAAGATTACAAAAATGTGAAGTATAATTGTTTTTTTATAGCCAGATAGACTGAAATAACTTTTAAAAATAGACATATAAAATAACAGTTTAACACACACACTCGCTGTTACAAAATATAGTGAGCATTTCGTAACTGAAGTATACTTTACTCAAATAAATTTTACCGTTGATTGAGACTACACATATTTTATGATCAAAGATTTGCTAATAATTTCTCTTCACTATAATATGATGACGTGTGCTCAATTTAACAAATTATTTACTGCCATGTAAAGTAAAGAAAATACATATTGAGGTCCTAGATGTCTATGTTTGTCTTATGTCGCGTGTTATATTTAATGTAACCATGTATTTGCTTGGTAAATTAATATGACTATTCAGAATATTTCGACTACATATAAATTAAGTCCGAAAGTGCATAAAGGTCTAATTCATTATCGTTGATCTTTTTTTAATTATTTTTAAACCACTGGCCTTGAATGTTGTACACCTTGAATGCATCTGGGCCAATGCAGAATGCGTTTGTGTGTAACGGTAACAGTGCGCAGGCGCGGAGCTTTATGCTGTATCGACCCATGCTTTCTTCGAATAATTGCGCGGTTGTGGGTCTTAAATTGAGGGGATGCCTCTCGCGCAGAAAGCTCGAGGCCAGCGGGGCCAGGGGAGAGGGGAACGGTCCTCTGAGGGCGCGGGCTCCCGGACCCTCGCATTACGTAACCCACACGCACAGCACGGCGCACAAACAATGTGATTTTATTTTTCTTTTTCGATTTTTCTACTGTTTTTGATTATACAAATTTTAGGATTAGTATCGTGATATTAACTAAGATCGCGCGACTTTTATTTCGCTCTATCTTCTAGTATTTAGCTGTAATGTCGACATTTCAAACTGCCCAAGTATTTTCCAAATAAATTGTTTGGTGTTTTGTATTGTGTTTTGAAAATGAGAACTCGTCATGTGAGAATGTAATTTTTTTTCTATGTTAAATAAATAAAATCCGGGTTAGTGAAAATTATTGCCATATTCAAATTCTTAATGAATATTAAAATGAAAATTTCATAGTAATTTTCATAATATTCCTAAAAATATTCTTAATTGTAATTTTATTTGCATTTATAATATATGAAGTGAAGAAAAATGATGGCGACTGGTAAGTACCAACTTTTTGTAATATATACTATTGTCTGAATGTGTGTATTTTCAATATTTATATTATTCATTGTAATGATTAAAACAGTTTTAAAAAATTTCTCACGTATTATATTTATTGTAATTTTTATTTTACATGTATGTTTTTTTCTTAGAGCGAGTTTTGCGGTCACCTATTCTTAATAGAATGCATATTAGAGTCACTGTCAACCCTCAAACAACTACTATTGCTTATGAGATAGGCTACAAGATTTATAAAGAAGCGATTTGCATACCGGAAGCGCCGTATTCAATTGATCACAAAGGCAATCAAAGCTATCACCAACAATATGTTATGCAGTCAAAATAGATGATTTCATCTACTTTAGCTTTACATTTTGCTATATATATTAGCTAATACGTTATAGTGTTAAAACCGTAACGGGTTCATGGTCAGGGTGTGTCTAACCCGACCCACTTGGTCTATTGAAGTGTCAAATTCTCACGACTCGTAGGTTAAACAGACCAGCAGATCTTAATTTCAATTATAGGGTCAATGCATTTATTAAATTGAATTTTACCGTGATTAACGAGTGACGTAATTTTACGCCTGCAAATCTAACAAGTGCGCGCAGTAGCAACGCAACCGGTGCGCCAACAAAGCGCGCGAATCGTTGACATTTTCCGAGAACATATTATTTACTATAAAACACGTATTTTGTCTGTGATGTATTTATAAAAAATATTTTCTTAAAAACTAAATGTTACTAATTATTCAGTTATATTTGAGTTTGGATTAAATATAAAATTGATCCGGAAGAGAAAAGCATTGATTGAAATAACCAATGATGATGGAAAGTGATGCGTTTGCGATTGTTGATATAAATATAAGTGATAAGAATACAAATAAATCGAACAAAAATGACGTAGTAAACATCAGCAAGAAGACGTTAGTTCCCACAGTTATAAAAATACGTGAGTTTCTTGGTTTGACATTTATTTATTTATTATATTTCCCACAAATAGTAATATAATGGTTCTTTCGTGGTAAATCAGATCGTTAAATAGTAATTAGGTACTGCGTATAATCTTGCTAGGTTAAATAGAATCTCTCCCACTTCACCTCTACCATGAGTGTGGGAGTCAATAATTGAGATCATTTCTTAACCATCATTGTTGTCAGAGTTATGTGATAACTGCCATTTCTTTTGGATTTCGAAATGAGGTCTTAGTTAACGCATAGTTTCCCTAATAACAGCGACAAGACAATTAGGTGTTGCTTGATGAGCACGTTTCTCGCTTCCGCTGTCCTCAATATATTGGCTAGAGGTACCGCTGGATGTCCCTGGGCTAGTAGCGCTACTTACCATAGATTAAACTTCCGACTATAAAGTACGTTATGTAAAAACGAACCTGTTACGTCACACTTCGCTGCCCCTCTTGCAATCAGACATTGTACTATGCAAGTCAACTATAATAAGGTTTTATGTTATTCTCAAATCTATAATCTTCTATCTCTGTAATTCATCAGAAACATCTCTATGACCCATTTAATTTGGTAAACAATTACCGCTTTTATCTAAAGGTTATCATTAATTCTGAACATAGACGATAATACCCATTAACCTGAATTATATATAACATTTTAAATAGTCCGTTACAAAGAACTATTTCAGTTCACAATGGTTGTATTTTCAATCCTATTTAGTATATGGTTGATCCCATTATGCGCTAGCGACTACGGCGTTCTAGTTTCAAAATACCTAGGGACTATTTTAAGTATAGTTATTCTAAATACGAATAGTGCAAATAAAATATATTGGTGTTTTACCCTGTAAGCTTCCATTAAAGGTCTGAATCCGAGTTAATAATATGAATTATGTAGGCCACCGAAATCACGATACCCTATTATATAAAGTTTTGTTTGCCACAGGTATTCAAGTCAACATTTGTTGGAATTTCAAACTGATGAAATAATATCATGATTTTGTTTTAGAGAGAGATCGCGGTGAACGCGATTATATAGGTTTTGCAACTTTGCCAGAGCAAGTGCATCGGAAATCTGTTAAACGGGGGTTCGATTTTACACTTATGGTTGTAGGAGAATCAGGCCTAGGAAAATCGACCCTTATCAATAGCTTATTTCTTGGAGACCTCTACAAAAATAGAAAAATAACTGATGTCCAAGGTAATTCTTACTAATTACTCCTAATGTAACTACTTCGCATGTAACGCAATTATTAAATCCATTTTTTTATGTGATAATTTGTTTATGATCGTAATGTTTCTGATTACTTAATAAGTAACTATAAGAGTTAAAACAAATTTTATAACTATAATAACTCATAGACATATATCTATTGTTAAGTATTATTATTATTTCTCAGTAAACAATTCAATCAACATTTCTTGTTATAATAACAAATCAATTGTAATTCCAAACAGATAGAGTTGAGAAAACAACAACAATAGAAAAGAAGACTATGGAAATCGAAGAACGGGGTGTTAAACTCCGTCTTACAATTGTCGATACGCCTGGCTTTGGAGATGCAATCAACTGTGAAGATTCATGGAGGGTCTGCTCAGCATACGTTGATGAGCAATTCCGACAGTACTTTACCGATGAAAGTGGGCTCAATAGAAGGCATATGCAGGACAATAGAGTGCATTGCTGCCTTTACTTTGTACCACCATGGGCACATAGGTAATATATATTTTCCGTGTGTATTTCAGTTAGTAGGATTAATATACAGAATAGTACACTTGAACAAAAATATTTTATAGTATGACAATATAGTGATTAAAGCAAATTGCGGTATGCATTATAGGTTATCAAATGGCATCTCGTCGTGTTAAATTATGGTACTTTGACAGTTGGCATTAAATTAATGGACAGAAGGGAAATGAACTTATATTCCCTTACTTATAGTGTTGTTGCAGGTGCAGGTGGTTATTTTAAGAATATGTATTTTATTTAATATTATTCCGAAGCTGGCTTCGAACATATAAATATATATATTTTCGAATACAATACTGATATAGCGTTGTTTTTATTACGTGTTGATAGTATGGTTTGTAAATGGTTAGACGTAAGAATTGTAATGATAACTCCAGAAGGACGTGTTGTGATACGGACTCAGAGGGAACTTTTCAAAGATTAGTTACAATAAGTATTGTATTGTTTAATTTGATAACATTTCTTAGAATTATGCTTGATCACAATATAATATAATCTCTGTGTATTAAGAAAACATCAGGACGTACAACATTGAGGAATGAAAATAGTATCGTAAATAAATTAAACTTTAATTATTTTGCAATTGAACGTACTTTATTGAATGGCGTTTTATTTTGTGATGGTCAATAAAATCTTGTTACGTTGATAGTTTTTATAGCAATTGAATTGAATAATAGTCTCATTTAGAGATTACATTCCATGTCGTGTTTTATTAGTGTAAATAATTTATATAAAAAATATAAATTTAATTTTAGGTTCATAAAAGCACTTATTATATATTGCTTTTATAAACACGTAGCCTTGGAGGTTTGCATTTCGATTTTTTCCGTTACAATACACAATCTCTATGATAGCAATTATTATAATATTTTACAACCAATGTCATACCCACCATAATTGATAGCTTAGCTAAAAAGAAGCCCAAAGTGTAAAATAAACGTTATTTTTTTTAAATTTGGACAATGAAGTATAAATAAGAAATATTAAAGGTAACATTTAATAAATATAAACATTTCAGTCTTCGGCAAGTAGATTTGGAAATGATGAGACGCCTACACCGCAAGGTCAACATTGTGGTAGTTATAGCAAAAGCAGATTCGCTAACTGCTGCTGAAGTGAAGCGACTTAAATCACGCATACTGGACGATTTGGATGAGTATCAGATTCAGGTAAGAAATTAAATACATTTTAAGAAATTTATATATAAGTATTATTAATTCGGTTATAAATAAGAGATTAAGAAAACTTAAATAAATGTGTATACCTATGCACTATGTGGACTAATTGAAAATCTCAATCGTCAAAACGTCAAAATTGGTCGCTGTGACTAAATGTGACCTCCAATCACACATTTAAAGTTCATTTGTAAATGTTGCCTTCTTCGATATTTCTTGACCTATAGAATTCATTTCATACACAGGTATATCAATTTCCTGAGTGTGACAGCGACGAAGACGAAGAGTTCAAGCAGCAGGACCGCGACTTAAAAGCAGCAGCACCATTTGCTGTAGTTGCTGCTGACACCGTGCTAGAAGTTGGGGGGAAGAGAATACGCGGGAGACAGTATCCTTGGGGAATTGTTGACGGTATATATAGATATCTATTCTTCGGTGGAGCGTCTGATCAAGAAATTTGTTTAAAACGTTATACCTATTTAATATCTACGTTTATATATTTAAAAAAGTATATATAAATGTATTATTTCAATTAATGCGTAAAAATATAGTAAAGCAACATTAATGACGGAATATTTATGGTATAGATACCGGCAAACATCTTGAACAAATGTTCTTGCCCGCGCAGAAGCGATTCTTAGGTATCACTGGGAGGAGGTGGGAGAGGGTGCGGCGGACGGTGGTGCGCGGCGGCGGTAGAGTGACGTGTCGATCCCGTGATTGGTAAATCAGTTGACGTTTGTGCCCCGCGCTTTGCAAACTTTCCCCCACTCCCTTAATTAA
This sequence comes from Pieris brassicae, assembly GCF_905147105.1. Lineage (NCBI taxonomy): Eukaryota > Metazoa > Arthropoda > Insecta > Lepidoptera > Pieridae > Pieris > Pieris brassicae. The sequence goes on from NC_059669.1 coordinate 8,162,107, forward strand.
TGCTGTTAATGTTAGTTTGCCGGTATCTGTATACAAGTTTAATATTCGTGTATAATACTCAAGCTTGCTATTTATTAAAGCTCAATTCTGGTATACAATTTTCGGTATCAGTAACAATATAATTTCAGTGGAAAACCCCAGACACTCGGACTTTACAAAGCTCCGTACGATGCTTATATCAACACACATGCAGGACCTGAAAGATGTGACCCAAGATGTTCACTACGAGAACTTCCGGGCCCAGTGCATTTCGCAAATATCACAGCACGCTATGAGGGAACGAGGGTAAAAGAACATAGAACCCTTTGTTTAAATTATCATTTGTCTAAGCTAATTTCGGGACTTGAGTTAATTCAATTTAAGTGATGACAATATTAAATGTTTCATTAAAGTTACAAAATTATTGTATTTATCTGTCACAGTTTAAATGTGGCTATAAAAAAGCTACCGACTTATTCCTTTTCCTTTTTTTGTCAGGAAACTTAAGAGAGACTCTATGGGCAACAACCATGACGTAGTAATAACTGACACAGATCGACTCCTGCTGCAGAAAGATGAAGAAGTAAGGCATAAAACATTTACATTAAAAAAAACAATAGATATTAACCTCAATTACTTATACATACAGGCAGTTAAATATTTTTACCATACAATTATTGGAATTGCATAACAAATCATTGTTTACATACATTAATTTACATTTTTATCTGAATTAATTTGTTTTTAAGGTGAATTAAGGTGTTAATTTGTCACACTCCGCTAACTTTCTAACGCAAAGCCTTGGGAACTGTTGATTATTTTAAATTCGAAATAAATAATTGTTAAAATGACAAATACAAACACACATTAAATTCTTCAATATTTTACATCGGAAATATTATATGTTTATTTAAGCAGATAGGAATTTTAAAAAGGCAGCCCGGAGCATTAAAGTACCCGGTTTATTCAATGCAAGTAACGAGATATATAATAGGTTGGAGAAAATTTTTTTTCGCATAATAGTATGTATGAACTTGTAATAAAATCTCTTTGGCTTATGCTATTTGTATCTGGATGGTTTTGGTACCAATAAAAGTTTAAATTTTAAATAAGATAATTCCACTTTCAAATTAGTAAAATCTGTGATTTTAGTTAGTTCGCTAATTAAACGGCGCTGTTTACTAAAGAGGCTAGGCTCTTCATTGAAAGGCTAATTAAGCTAGTTGGTTGCGACCAATGTATACATACTCTTAAACAATGTAAGTTTCGGATTGGAAAACAGAAGAATATTTCATTTAGAAAAGAAACCTGCCACACATCTCTATACACATTTCTATTTGCAGAATTTTAGTGAGTTAATTTTTATTAATTAGGACATGTATTTTTTGCAGATAAGACGAATGCAGGACATGTTGACACAAATGCAAGAAAAGCTTAAAGCCACGGATAAAAAACACGACAGTATTATCGACGTATAGACTGCAACATAATGTAGTATAGTTCAATTGTCACTTTTACCTAGTAGTTAAAAATGTATCTAGAAAGATTAAAAACCTCTTTAGAAAAATCAAATGAATTTAGACATAACATAAGGTCTAATTGTAGTTTGTTGAAATGTTTAAATAGGTAAGATTCACATACCAATCGAATACACTAGTAGATACGTAGCTTATCTTCTAATTTTGTATAAATACTACTCTGTCAAGAATACAATAAATCTAAGTAATCAAATCTCCAGAAAATTACGCCAAATAATTTTACAAAAATGGGTTACAAAGTAGTAATTATATGTGACGAATAAGGCTGCGCGATGATATTATATGAGTTTATGACAAAAAATCCCTGCATAATATGTAGTAACCTTCTGCGAAAACAGTTATCGCGGTGCGTAATATCGTGTGAAGACGAAATACGGAGACGATGTTGACTAACAAGATCGGCGGTGGAGCATTTGGATAAAGTTTGGAAAGACAGCCGATAATAAAAAAGATAAAAGTTCGTTTGATGTCTTTCATATTTTCCAACACGGCGCGGAAACTTGGCCGCTAAAATTAGAAGACAATCAAAAGGTTGATCGCTGAAGATATGATGTTCGATTCGCTATACGAAATCCTTTTGGCATATCTCAAGGAATGAAGATTCTTTAGAGAGGCTTGTCGTACAGGGCCATATCCTTGTGCATTTAGCTGTTTTCCAAAGCGTTGGACTGATAAAATTAGTGCCACAACTGGATCCACTCTGCAACAGTGATGTCGCAATACGGAGGATAGATACAAGTGCAGTTCTACAGTAATCCAAGCAATGATGCCGGGAAATATCGATGTGGACCAGAAACCGACCATGACATGACAACTCCTGTAAGAGTAGACGACTGAGAAGATTCAATCTCAAGGATTAACTCCTGAGACACGGAAAGTTCATCGGCTATCTCTTTCAAACTTAAGAGAGCATTTTCAATTAATATTTTATGTTAAGATCGGTCAAAGACGTGACCAGTCTCCAACGTCGTAAAAAACATAAATGGAATATGCATCTATAACCAATTCATCCATCCTGATACTTTTTAGCCACAGTACCTTTCAGATAAAACTAAAAGTATAACTTCAATTGTTATTTAATAAGTTTATGTCTAACTTGTGAATCGGTAGGTAAGTAGAGTACATAAAATGAGTATTAGATAATCAGCCATAAAAATCATGCTTCTAGTCTCCCATTTTAATTTGGAGACACGCTCAAATTCGCGATAAGAAATACTAATTGGACTACTCTGGACGTACCAAACACAAAACATGTATCGAATGCTAGGCAGTTACGCCACGTTTCGGTGTTTATTTATTATTTCACATGTGACACTGTGCGACTGTAAGGGAATGACAGTTCACGCCTAGTCATATGAGAGTTTTCATTGAAATTCGATTGGCAATCCATAACAGTTGCTCACGCTTACTGTAGAATGTATTTGGCTAGGGTTGGTAAAGGTATTTCGTCGTTCGAAAATTTAACAAGAGAATTAAGATTTAGATACGGAGAAATTCTTGATCTTTTCGATTAAGAAGCACAAAAAATTACAGAAAGTAGACGTAGGTCAGGAAGTATTCGTGTATATTTAAATATTTTTTATTTAAATACTTTATTAAAGTTTATCAAAACCAGTTATATAGCGTATTTATATTTATTGTTAAGTAATATGATTTTTTTCCATAAAGTATCTATTTAAAGTTACTTTAAGTATTATTTCCAAATCAAAGTTCCAAGTAATATAAAGCAAAGTGGTGGACAAGATGGTAAATATTAATAATATACATTTATTAAAGCAAGAATAATATCAATCTCTTTGTATGAAAATGTAAGAATATAATGACAAATAGTTTTGTTAAAAATGACTCAACTTTCTCAAGTTAGATAGTAGATTTTATGGTATTTACTTTACTTTCCTATGTCTTACATGTTAATAATACCTAATATCTATATTCACTGTCTAATAATTATCCAGGATCCCTATTAACCTTTAAGTTAAGATGAAGCCGTTATTTATTGCAAAAGAATAAAACCAAAGTTTTTTACACTGTATGTTTGATATGTTTTTTATCAAGTATAAAATAAATTGATACTTTACATATACAATATTGTTTTTTTTTAGTAAAACTGACATGTTTTCTACTTTTTTTTACACATGTACATTTTATGTACAAAAATCGGAACGTTAAACTCGTCATAACACTGTTTTTGTAACGGTAAATTAAAGGGAGCGTAAAGAATCAACTATATTACAAAATTTAAGAAACATATTTAAATAGATGGCCATTAGTATTAAGGTTTTTAGTTTCAAAACCCTAAAATAATTTAGTTAAAAAAGAGTATTAAAGAAATAAGAGTATAAAATTATTGTTGGTTTATACAACATGAAAAGCATATATAAATGCTATAGGGAATAGAGAAATCACTCTCTACTAAGATATGATGTATACTTAGTCTGGCCATAAATACTGTAACAATTAAAAATTAACAAAATATTACATTTGAATTTAGAATCTGTCATTTTTATCACTGTTCATTGAGTTTTCTCATTTTTGCGACAATAAATGTACAATATTTTGCGATTTTAAAATGGACTCTGGTGATAAAAAGAACCGAATCGCTGTGATTGCATTACACAAAGTTGATATGGAGCCAAATGCAATTTATAAAACTCTCCATACGCTTGGTATTCGTAAATTTTTTGTGTACCGGGCTATTAATAGGTACAATGAGACCCTCTCTGTTTTTTTTATATGGCCCGCACGGTTTGTGCCCAGGGTAAAAACAGGGAAACGGGTAAAAAAAATTAAGAATGGAAATTAAATCTAAAAAATAAAAGATCAATTCTTATAGAGCTACATAAAAAAGGAGTGTAAGAAGTAGTAGGGATTCCCGGCGACTGCCTCACGTCAAAGTTCCCCAAAAACGTAAAAATCATGGTTGGCCAAACCTAAAAAAAAAAAAATCTCTGTACTCTACCCCCACTAAACAGGCCGTGTGGTTCGAATGCACTCACTCCTGAAGTGATAGCTCTAACCGTTCCAGAGATAGCTCTCCCAAAACCCTTGCTAATTACTTACTAATCACCACCTTATCTGCTACTATTTCCTCCACGAAATTCCCACTCATAATCTAATTACATAATGACTCAATACGAATGCATCGTTATCTACTTTCCTACATTCACTACCCGATCTATGGCTCTAAAAGAAAAATAGAATAAACTATGTCTAACCTAACCTAACCTACGGGTCTAAGCAAACAACAATAAATATACCTAACCTACATTAACACCATTATCTATAATAAAATTAGATGTAAGGGATACATATTTAAATAAAACATTTTTATTCCAGGTATTATTCTTTTATTTATATGTCCATTATATTTTTATACAAATTTACTAGCACCGTATCATTGTTCTCTGAGTCACACGTAAAATTTCTAAGGAAGTCTTCTAATCTCATCCCCCTGAACTTGTAATATACATATACCAAACAGTACTCTCCACACACCGCTGATAGATAATCCTGAACCGTAACGCCTCAATAGGTTTACGTCCAAATGAATCAAAATATTCACCAACTCTTTCAACGTTTATATGAATAGCCACCCAATGAGACCTCGGCTGTGAATCAGGGTCAAGATTGCATATGATAAGTGCTGGCACCTGAGCATACATCGGCAATCGATTTGAAGGATATACGTTGCTCTGGAGGCTGGGATGTATTCTACGAAGACTCATTTGCACTTCTAGCGTGTTCATACTTTAATACGCGTTTACTCCCCCACTCTTTCACTCTTTTACTGACTACATTTATTACTATCAATTCATATTTGTACCAATGTATTTAAACACACATAATATGATCTCAACATAAGTAATGAGTCTCTTTGTAAAAAAAAGTAATGAAGGTAAATAAAAACCATGTCATATTCGATTACATTATATTTTATTATTCTTAATATCATAATAATTACATAAGTGATTGCTTAACTACTATAATCCACACATACATTTCTGTTCTTATCTATTTCTATAATATTTGAAAACTCTGCGTAAACTACACAGTTAATTGTTTCAGTGAATGCGCTCTCGAATCTTACTTCCATTCTTACACTACCATGGCGTACAAGATTCCAATGCACATTAGAGTTAACCGACAAGTCAGGTGTTAAATCAAAAGCTAGTAAACAGTACCCATTTGAATATTGCTCCCTCGATATTCCATTACCTTCGTTAAGAAAATGTATACCGGTGCCTGAGTACAGGGTGTGGTATGCGCTAGTAAATACATCGTTTGGAAATGATAGTTATAACGCTTTTGAAGGTATCTGTTGACCATCTATATATAGGCTAAATGAGCAAATAGCAAAATTTTCAAAGTTGATAGGATTTTTACCATAACTACCGTTGAATGCTGTATTATTCACAAAACCTATAATATAACCCATCTCTTAGGAACCTATCCTAAAATATACTTCAAAAGTAATGAAGGTTAATAAAAACCTGATAAGGTTATTCGTTTATATTTTCATATTCGTAAATATATTTTATTGTTCTTAATATTATAATAATTATACGTATATGTGGTTGCTAAACTACTAGATACACACATTTCTGTTCTTATCTATTTCAAAAATATTTTAAAAATGCAATGACTGTTAAGATTGCAAAGGGTATTTAGAGTGCCCTTTGTATTTATTATCCACATTTTACTGATAGGTATGGATACTTGTTCAAACATGCAGTCGAGTTGAATATCGTAACTAGATAATGATATCCATTACCAGTCTATATAACCCGATACTTGTAGAAAGATTTAGTATTGTGCTCTAAGTTCGACAAAAGTGAAGTGGTTGAAAGTTTGAAATAATAAACAACAATGGAGGTAAGTTATTTATATTTTTTAAATTTGGTTTTAGTAAATTCTTTAATAATTCCTATTTATTTTTTGAAACGCATTTTGATTTATTTATGTTATATTCCAGTCTTCATACAACCTGAAAGATGTGGAAAAATGTTTCAGACCATATAATTATTATAATTTATCTGATGATGAAGAAGAGGTTTTAAACATAAAAAAAAAAAAATAATAAGACCAATCGTTTAGATGACTTTTTTCTTCAAGAACCTGACCGGAAGAAGAAAAAAACTAAACTTTCTTTAAGTGTTGGCCGTGCAGGGAAGGAGGGAAGCATATCATATATATCGACTGATAAAGATGATGGAATGGACGCTGACATACTTGTGAAAATGGAATTAAAAAAAGTTGAAAGAAATCCCAGTGGCACAACATTGGAAAAATGCAGATATTCGTGTTAAATATTACATGAAAAACGATTCCAACATTGATGTTCAGATAAAGGATATTGTATACAACACAGTACACAACAATATTGTATAACAAAGGGGATATCCGAGGAAGATAGTGTAAAACGTTACAGTTTTAAAAATTAGTTTCTTCATGCTTCAGATTTTAATACCATATGTTTATATAATTAAGTAATGTTTCAGTTTTCCACTAGTATAAATACTATGTTACATTGTACAAAGTCAATCATTGTGCTTTTTGTTGAAGACCTTTGCGCATTAAGTTTAAAATTGAAAGTCTTAATAATATAAGCATTAATGTTTTTGGGTTAGAATATAATGAACAAAGAAAAAATCATTGTATTGTTGGGCCATTGTATTTTACAAAGAATAAAATGCAGACTCATATAAATTTACTATATTTGACACAGGGTAAAATCGGTCATTATTGTTATATAAAAAATATGTCACGATTAGTCAAGTTTCGAAATCCAAGGAAGCTATATATCTATGTGACTTTTGTTTACATTATTTTTCAACATCTGAACGTTTAAATAACCATCAAATAAATGATTGCAGACATATTTGTACACAAATACCAAGCTTAGATAAAAATAAAAGAAATTGGTGGGGTGATATTGTTTCTGAATGTAAATTAAGTTTTGATAAATTGCAACGTAAATTGATGTTACCTTTTGTTATGTATGCGGATTTTGAGGCTTTTTTAAGTCCCTTAGCATCATGTTCAAACGATCCTTCAAAATCACATACAATAAATGTACAAAAACATAATGTGTATAGTTTTGGATACTACATTAAATGCTCATACGATGATAAATTGTCTAAATATGTAACATATACTGGTGAAAACTGTGCTTTAAAATTTATGGAAACACTGAAAGATAATTTGACAACAATTGTTAAAAAATTGGTTTCTAAAAAGTTGCTAATAAAATATCACCAATACAGCAAGATATACTTAGCAAATCTAATCATTGTTATATTTGTGATAAAATTTTGTGTGGGAATTCAATGATTTACTACGATTGGTTTACTGGGGAATTTGTTGGGGTCATACATAAAGTTTGTTCAGAAAAATTTAGAGTACCTTACACTATACCAGTCTTCTTGCACAATTTAAGTCATTATGATGCACATTTTATCGTACATGCCTTAAACTTTGATGAAGGTCAGGTAGAAGTTCTCCCACAAAATAAAGAAAAATACATGTCATTTTCAAAGGTTCTTAAAATCAATAACAGTAATGTAACTTTACGTTTTGTGGATTCCCTAAAATTTTTACCCAGCAGCTTAGATACTTTAGCAAAAAATTTTAATGAATTATCAAAATGCTTTCCCAATTCAGAAGACTTTAAACGGCTGACTAAAAAAGGTGTATTTCCATATGAATTCATTAAAGATTTTGATACTTTAAACTACAATCAACTTCCAGATCTTCCACACTTTTACAGTACTCTTACAGAATCCATTATTTCTAATGAAGATTACAACCATGCCAAAGATGTTTGGAATCATTTCAATTGCAAAAATATGTTGGATTATTCAAATTTTTATTTAAAAACTGATGTTTTATTGTTAGCAGATATGATTTGAAAATTTTAGGTGTGTTTGCATTAAAACGTACGATTTAGACCCGGCTCATTACTATACAGCACCTGGATTAAGTTGGGATGCTATGTTAAAACATACTAAAACAGAAATTGAATTACTTTCTGATATAGATATGATTGCTTTTATTAAATCAGGAATTTGTGGTGGTGTTTCTCAATGTAGCACTCGCTATGCAAAAGCAAATAATGTTTACATGTCTGACTATAATGCGAAAGATAAAGAGTCATTCTTAATGTATTTCGATGCCAATAATCTATATGGTTAGGCAATGTCACAATATCTACCTACAGGTGGTTTTGAGTGGGTTAGTGTTGATACAGATTTTAATGTTAGTTGTTCATCGGATATAGGTTTTATCTTAGAAGTAGATCTGGAGTATCCGGTGGATTTACATGATAAACATTCAGATTGACCTCTTTGTCCAGAAAATATACCAGTTGGGGACGCTAAGGAAATTAGATTGATTCCAAACTTAAAAAATAAATCCAAATATATCATTCACTATCGAAATTTAATTCAATGTTTGAAAATGGGTTTAAAATTATTAAAAGTTTATAGAATATTAAAATTTAAGCAGAGTCCATGGTTAAAGACCTTAATACACAATTAAGAACTCGAGCTAATTCCGATTTTGAGAAAGATTTCTATAAACTCATGAACAACGCTGTTTTTGGTAAGACTATGGAAAATATTGAGAAACGAGTTAACGTTGAACTGTTAACCCACTGGGAAAATAGGGGCAGAGTATTGGGAGCTGGGGATCTAATTGCTCAACCACATTTTCACAGTGTTTCAATATTTTCTGATAGTCTTGTTGCAATTCAATTAAACAAAATGAAATTAATTTATAATAAACCTATTTATCTCGGATTTTGTATATTAGATATATCTAAAACGCTGATGTATGATTTCCACTATAATTACATGAAATAGAAATTTACTTCAAATCTGAAACTACTGTATACAGATACTGACAGTCTCATTTATCAAATATTTACTAGTAACTTTTATAATGATATAAAGCCAGACATTTGTACACATTTCGATACATCAGATTATGATCCAAATAATGTTTTTAATTTTCCTCAAGTAAATAAGAAAAAAATAGGTTATTTTAAAGTTGAAAATTGTGGTAAGATCTTTACAGAATTTGTGGGTTTGCGATCAAAAATGTATGCATTACAGGTAGATGATAAAATTATTACTAAGGCGAAGGGTGTTAACAAATGTGTCACTAAAAAATTAACGTTGGATAATTATAAGTCGTGTTTGTTTAGTAAAAACGTAAAGCATTGTAAAATGTATCGGTTTAGATCATTAAAACATACAATTTTTACATAGGAAATAAATAAGGTGTGTTTATCTTTTAAGGACACTAAGCGGTACATTTTATGAAACAAAATCGATACGTTACCTATAGGTCATTACCAAATCAATAGTATGTAATTAAGTTAATCATTATTGTAAATATAACAAATTGTAAATTTTTATGTAAAATAAATTTGTTTTGTACATGTATAATGTATAAACGTGTACATTAATATTGTGATATAACACTTACATTTTTTGTATATTTCATATAAATAAATTGTTTTTTAAATATCAACTTAGTTTATGATTCATTTTATTCATCCCTTCGCTGCCATCGTAGCAGGACCTAGTGGGTGTGGAAAATCTAACTTTGTTGTAAATTTCATTAAGCATAAAAGTAGTATATGTAATGAGATTTTTTTAGAAATAACATGTGTTATGATGAAATGCAGCCGCTATATAATATACCCGGAGTAAATTACCACCAAGGACTACCGGAATTGCATATGTTTGATGGTAAAAATCCACATTTGATTATAATAGATCTAGACTTAATGAGGGAATCTGATGGTCGAGTTGTTGATATATTTACAAAAGGTAGTCACCATAGAAATTTGAGTGTTTTTTACATAACCCAAAACTTATTTCATCAAGGAAGAGGACAGCGCGATATTTCACTTAATTCAAGTTATATTATTCATTTTAAAAATCCCCGTGACAAAACACAAATACGATTTCTAGCTAGACAACTTTCACCGGAAGATACCAAGTTTATTGAAGATTCATATACCGATGCTACTAAAGAAGCTCATGGTTATTTAATGATTGATTTGAAACAAAACACTGATGATGCTCGCCGCATAAAATCTAAAATATTTGAATCTAGTAATTTTTTTACAATATATGTTCCTATGAAAAGGTATAAGTATCTTTGTAAACAGCCACTCTAAGTCAGTAATGAGCCATGTATCAACGAATAACAACGCATAAGGAATTGTTATCAGCTTTACATAAATTAAAACCCAAACATCGTAGGATATTATTGAAGTCTTGTAATAATCAAGAAATTAACTGTCTATGTGAATGTATTCACAATGTTTTACAAGGAAAAGTACCTTTAAAAGAGAATACAGAAACAAAATTAAAAAAAGTTAAAAATCTTAGATTTTGTTTTTAATCGTAATCTGATCAGTAAAGGAAAAAGTTTTGAATACAGGAAAAATATATTAATACAAAAAGGAGGGTCCTTTATTCCAAAAAAATTGGGTACAATTCTAAGCACCCTTGTAAGTTGTTTTAATAAATCACAATGAACACAAAAAAAAATGACCAACGGGTGAAGACATCGCATATGAGGAGGGGTGAATTATTGATGGATACAATAGTAAATAAAACAGATCAATTGCAATGGAATAAAATTGGAACAGTTTTCATTAGTGGACAAGAGATACCAGGGAGTAATATTATAGATTTAGTGAATGACATCTTACGACCCTCGAAGAGATCCGATCCAATCGGTTGGGAAATATTCGCCAAGTTTTTAAATGATATAAATACACCGCTAACATACATTGGTAATCTGAAAAGAATCAAATATATATCTGACCTTAATAGTAAAGATAAAACATTGATTCAAGAATCACCAACTGAGGTTTCTTCAACTCCAACACAATCTAAACACATCATCAAATTGAGAAACAAAAGTGATTGGGAGAAATGGACCCCGTATTAGAGTTACATCGCATCTATTATGATATATCACATCCAGCCGGTTACAGCAGCGTCAATAAGTTAACAAAGGCAATGAATGGAAAAATCTCAAAAAGTGATGTTTCGAAATGGTTGCAGTCTCAAGAAACATATACATTACATAAACCGGTTAAAAAAAAAGTCCCGCGTAATAAATATATTTTATCAAATATTAATGAATTGTGGCAAGCTGATTTAAGTGATTTAAGAACTTACATACAATATAATGATGGATATAAATATATTTTGTGTGTTATTGACGCCTTTAGTAAGTATGCTTATGTTAGAGCCATGAAAAAGAAGGATTCATGCACAATAAAAACGTGTTTTACTAGCATCTTTGATGAAGCTAAAACTGTTCCTAGACATATTCAATCAGATAAGGGTACGGAATTTGTATCTAAGGATGTCCAAACTTATTTAAAACGTAAAAATATAAACTATTACACTACAAATAATCCAGATATAAAGGCAAGTATAGTAGAACGATTTCAGAGAACATTGAAAATGAAAATGTGGCGTTATTTTACACATAAGAATAGTTATCGCTATACAGATATTTTACAAGATTTGGTTAGTTCTTATAATCACAGTGTGCACTCTAGTATCAAGATGAGACCATGTGATGTTAAAATGGAAAACATTATGGAAGTTTGGCGGAATTTATATTATGATGAAAAGACTTATATTTCAAGTTTAAACAAAGTACCTAAGTTTAACGTTGGTGACTATGTAAGAATTACAAAATACAAACATGTTTTTCAAAAAGGTTATGAAAGTAAATGGAGTAATGAAATTTTTATCATTACTTCGATTATAGATCGTTCCCGTGGGTTGTATACACTTTAAACGATTTAGAAAATGAATCAATAACAGGAACTTTTTATGAGAAAGAACTACAAAAAATAACTTTTTCCCCCACTTCCGAATATAAAATTGATAAAATCATCAGATCACGTAAAAGCGGTATTAGAAAGGAAGTATTAGTTAAATGGAAAGGATATCCTAACAAATTTAATTCTTGGGTCTTACTGTCGAATATTACAAATCTACAATGAAGGAAAGTTTCTATTTAACTTTACTCAGCAATAGTTCCACACAATATTTCCCGGGAAATATGACATAAAATTTTTCTACAAAACTACCTAAAGCCATTACATTAGAAGGAGAATGGATGGTCGGTATAGTTGAGTTTCAATATCCCTCTACTATGTACTCCGTGCAAGATCATGAAAATATCATATACATAAGTAAAAAAACTACCATCAATAACGAAGAGACCACACTAATGTATAAGAACCATATACCAGCCACCAACTATGATAATATACAAAATATTCTTATTGCTTTAAATTCGAAAGAGAAAGTTAGTTTTCGCCAGGACACCGTGTCAAAGTTTGTCTCTGTTGCATAAAGGATCCATCAATAATTTCACTATCTCTATCACCTAATTTGAGCTTTCAACTTGGATTTGAGCCAGATACCAATTTAGTAAATCATAATATCGGTAAACGCCCTGCTAATCTACATTTGGGGTTACCATCACAATTATTTGTGTATTGCGATATTATAGAATCACAAATTGTTGGTGATGTCATGACACCCCTATTGAGAATTATACCCTTAGATCCTGCTAAATACATATATGGTTCAAATAAAATGCATATATTCAACAAATTCCCCAGTAAACCAATCGTAGTAAATCATTGAATTCCCAAACAAAATTTTATCACAAATATAACAATGATTAGATTTGCTAAGTATATCTTGCTGTATTGGTGATATTTTATTAGCAACTTTTTAGAAACCAATTTTTTTAACAATTGTTGTCAAATTATCTTTCAGTGTTTCCTTAAATTTTAAAGCACAGTTTTCACCAGTATATGTTACATATTTAGACAATTTATCATCGTATGAGCATTTAATGTAGTATCCAAAACTATACACATTATGTTTTTGTACATTTATTGTATGTGATTTTGAAGGATCGTTTGAACATGATGCATGATGATGGGACTTAAAAAAGCCTCAAAATCCGCATATATAACAAAAGGTAACATCAATTTACGTTGAAATTTATCAAAACTTAATTTACATTCAGAAACAATATCACCCCACCAATTTCTTTTATTTTTATCTAAGCTTGGTATTTGTGTACAATTATGTCTGCAATCATTTATTTGATGGTTATTTAAACGTTCAGATGTTGAAAAATATTGTAAACAAAATATTGTACTTATTAATCGTGACATATTTTTTATATAACAATAATGACCGATTTTACCCTGTGTCAAATATAGTAAATTTATATGAGTCTGCATTTTATTCTTTGTAAAATACAATGGCCCAACAATACAATGTTTTTTTCTTTGTTCATTATATTCTAATCAAAAAACATTAATGCTTATATTTTTAAGACTTTCAATTTTGTGTATATCGTTTAATTTAACTGGAAATTTAATATTACCGAACTTTAATTTATGACTGAATTTGGTGTATGATGATACTCTATCCGAATTCTTATGAATTGGAAATAAAGCAGATAACAGTGCCCACTTAAAACATGCGTCATCAGTGTTTTTAACATTGATCACAGCTTTTTTTATTTTTATATCATGTGGTAACTCAATAAAGGATTTTCCTCTTAAAGGGTTAAATTGATTTAAGTTCATATCCAAATGTAAAAAAATTTTCAGACTCCACCCACTATCCTTTCTCTCGAATGAATTTATATAGTTTATTAGAGATTTCGTGAGAGTTGTATAAAATATATTTAAATCATCACCAATACAAACAATAAAATTCATTGATTGGAAATCAAAAGTGTTGTTAATGTTTTTTGTCTCCTGAACAAAGTCACCATATAAAATGAAATTTATTTTTAAAATTGTATGATCTTCTATAGATTTATTTATTATTGTAAATATCGTATCTTTGACTGATGCAAGAAATAACTCTGGTGTCTCAAACTGTAAATCATTTTGATTTTCTGAAGTTACTCTATAGGTTATTATTCTATTACCGAACGCAGTCTCAATTATCTTAACATTGGGTTTTATTGAATGTTGTATTTTATTTACATTATTTTTATGTGCATTGCTCCTTAGATGATTAGCGAAATATTTTTTGGAAACATTTCTATTACAAATACAGCAAAATTTCATGTAAAAATTATTACCTTCATTCGATGTTGATTGCTCTTGTGAAGACCGTGAAAGATGCATGTTCGATCCAGATTTTCTTCTTTTGATGTCAGCAGAGTAAATATCAACAGCTTTCCTTTTGGTTCCACGACCCATTTGATCAACCCTATCGAATACAAATTTTATTATATTTAACTGTTAGAAATGCGAATAGAGAAATAAAAATATATATATAGTATGATTATTAAATATACTCACAGTTTCCCATCGAATTCATCACATAGCACCATCATTCTTTGATCATAAAATGGGTGATTTAAAACATTTCTTTCTATTTCATCACAAACGTTGAAAAGTTCAATTGTATCAATGGATAAGCTTTCAAATTCATGATCCATTTCATCAAAAAAAATACTAACACATTCTTGAGACATTGTATATATGTATTCGTTTCACAACTGTTTTTTGTCTCACACTTTTAACCTTAATGCGCAAAGGTCTTCAACAAAAAGCACAATGATTGACTTTGTACAATGTAACATAGTATTTATACTAGTGGAAAACTGAAACATTACTTAATTATATAAACATATGGTATTAAAATCTGAAGCATGAAGAAACTAATTTTTAAAACTGTAACGTTTTACACTATCTTCCTCGGATATCCCCTTTGTTATACAATATTGTTGTGTACTGTATTGTATACAATATCCTTTATCTGAACATCAATGTTGGAATCGTTTTTCATGTAATATTTAACACGAATATCTGCATTTTTCCAATGTTGTGCCACTGGGATTTCTTTCAACTTTTTTTAATTCCATTTTCACAAGTATGTCAGCGTCCATTCCATCATCTTTATCAGTCGATATATATGATATGCTTCCCTCCTTCCCTGCACGGCCAACACTTAAAGAAAGTTTAGTTTTTTTCTTCTTCCGGTCAGGTTCTTGAAGAAAAAAGTCATCTAAACGATTGGTCTTATTATTTTTTTTTTTTTATGTTTAAAACCTCTTCTTCATCATCAGATAAATTATAATAATTATATGGTCTGAAACATTTTTCCACATCTTTCAGGTTGTATGAAGACTGAAATATAACATAAATAAATCAAAATGCGTTTCAAAAAATAAATAGGAATTATTAAAGAATTTACTGAAACCAAATTTAAAAAATATAAATAACTTACCTCCATTGTTGTTTATTATTTCAAACTTTCAACCACTTCACTTTTGTCGAACTTAGAGCACAATACTAAATCTTTCTACAAGTATCGGGTTATATAGACTGGTAATGGATATCATTATCTAGTTACGATATTCAACTCGACTGCATGTTTGAACAAGTATCCATACCTATCAGTAAAATGTGGATAATAAATACAAAGGGCACTCTAAATACCCTTTGCAATCTTAACAGTCATTGCATTTTTAAAATATTTTTGAAATAGATAAGAACAGAAATGTGTGTATCTAGTAGTTTAGCAACCACATATACGTATAATTATTATAATATTAAGAACAATAAAATATATTTACGAATATGAAAATATAAACGAATAACCTTATCAGGTTTTTATTAACCTTCATTACTTTTGAAGTATATTTTAGGATAGGTTCCTAAGAGATGGGTTATATTATAGGTTTTGTGAATAATACAGCATTCAACGGTAGTTATGGTAAAAATCCTTTCAACTTTGAAAATTTTGCTATTTGCTCATTTAGCCTATATATAGATGGTCAACAGATACCTTCAAAAGCGTTATAACTATCATTTCCAAACGATGTATTTACTAGCGCATACCACACCCTGTACTCAGGCACCGGTATACATTTTCTTAACGAAGGTAATGGAATATCGAGGGAGCAATATTCAAATGGGTACTGTTTACTAGCTTTTGATTTAACACCTGACTTGTCGGTTAACTCTAATGTGCATTGGAATCTTGTACGCCATGGTAGTGTAAGAATGGAAGTAAGATTCGAGAGCGCATTCACTGAAACAATTAACTGTGTAGTTTACGCAGAGTTTTCAAATATTATAGAAATAGATAAGAACAGAAATGTATGTGTGGATTATAGTAGTTAAGCAATCACTTATGTAATTATTATGATATTAAGAATAATAAAATATAATGTAATCGAATATGACATGGTTTTTATTTACCTTCATTACTTTTTTTTACAAAGAGACTCATTACTTATGTTGAGATCATATTATGTGTGTTTAAATACATTGGTACAAATATGAATTGATAGTAATAAATGTAGTCAGTAAAAGAGTGAAAGAGTGGGGGAGTAAACGCGTATTAAAGTATGAACACGCTAGAAGTGCAAATGAGTCTTCGTAGAATACATCCCAGCCTCCAGAGCAACGTATATCCTTCAAATCGATTGCCGATGTATGCTCAGGTGCCAGCACTTATCATATGCAATCTTGACCCTGATTCACAGCCGGGGTCTCATTGGGTGGCTATTCATATAAACGTTGAAAGAGTTGGTGAATATTTTGATTCATTTGGACGTAAACCTATTGAGGCGTTACGGTTCAGGATTATCTATCAGCGGTGTGTGGAGAGTACTGTTTGGTATATGTATATTACAAGTTCAGGGGGATGAGATTAGAAGATTTCCTTAGAAATTTTACGTGTGACTCAGAGAACAATGATACGGTGCTAGTAAATTTGTATAAAAATATAATGGACATATAAATAGAAGAATAATACCTGGAATAAAAATGTTTTATTTAAATATGTATCCCTTACATCTAATTTTATTATAGATAATGGTATTAATGTAGGTTAGGTATATTTATTGTTGTTTGCTTAGACCCGTAGGTTAGGTTAGGTTAGACATAGTTTATTCTATTTTTCTTTTAGAGCCATAGATGGTTAGTGAATGTAGGAAAGTAGATAACGATGCATTCGTACTGAGTCATTAAGTAATTAGATTATGAGTGGGAATTTCGTGCAGGAAATAGTAGCTGATAAGGTGGTGATTAGTAAGTAATTATAGCCTGGAATCCGAAATTTCAGTTCCGGGCGAAGCCATGTTTCAGACAGAGTTGAGACAAATGGTTCAAATTTATTATGCAAATGGATTAAATCATTTTCATTGCAGATGGCGCTTCTGCAATTCCACTGGATTATTTGTTCGCGTTCGTGACGCATAAGAGGATTTTAATTGAGCTAAGGAAGCAATAGTTGGGCGGCGTTGTTCGGTTACATTGTTGTCAGAGTTAGAAATGGTTTTTATTTCAGTCAAAAGTTGGATTACATCAGAGATTGAGAACATAGTTTCATTATTGTTAAGGTTACTGTTTATTAAAGCGACCCCGTTAGAAGAAGCTGGAGCATCGTAGTCCTTTATCAAATTGAAGTGTTCTGTTTTGTTATACCCCAATCGTTTTGGTTTGGGGTATAACAAAACAGAACACTTCAAGATCTACTATACGACGGAATCGAGGGAGAGGAAGGCGATACAGGTGGGACAGGAGAATTAGGAGTATTCTGCATGTTTGAAAACCTAACTACATCAGCAAAAGATTTTGAAACAGGATCATGCACTTTATTTGCTTCTGCGTAAGATACACATCTTTGAGCCATATATAATTTAATTTTAGTTTGCCGTTCGTATTCTGGACACTTCCTGTTTGTTGCAAAGTGTAGACCAGAACACAGACAGCAAGACGCGGCATCATCTTGTATGTTGCACGTGTCCCCTGTATGGCCTTGGCCACACTTGTAACAACGGGGCCGAGAGTTACAATTAGATTTAGTATGACCAAATCGGCAACAAGAATAGCACTGAATAGTAGGGTAAGAGTAAAGTTCCACGGGCAGAGCATTGTAGCAGACAAATACATGTTTAGGAAGGGTTTGACCAGCAAAAGTTATGACAATAGTCTGTGATGGTTTCCACTCAGGAGGGTTGCTGTTACGCACTTTATAATTTAGACGTCTAATTTTTATAATTCCTCTGCTGCCTATAGGCAGAGATATATTGTCTAATATTTCTTCAGGCGACCATTCCGAGGGAACACCTCGCACCAGGCCCATTCGGGTCACATTAAATGAGGGAATAAAAGCTTTGTAGTTATTTCTTGTCAGGCAAGGGTTATTAATGAATTCGTTTGCACATTTGTGGTCTGAGAATGATATGGAAATTCGGTTTCTGCCTATCCTTTTGATGCTGCTATTAATATTTTTAAAAGAATTTTTTTGGAGAAAATAGCCAAATTGGACGGGGTGCAGGGAAGCGACGCTCGTATCTGAAGAAACTTTTTGCGCATGAACTACAAATGGCCCTATGTCATAGGCCTCATAAAACGTTTGGCCTGTAGGATTTTTTGGAGAATGAGAACCGTCTAATGGAGGTGTTGGGTGCTGTTGGGTATTAACAGTTATAGAATCTGCAGAGTCTACTTTGTTCTGAAAATTATCTAGAGCATGAGCGTTCTTAATCTCAGTATATATTGAGGGAATTTCAATTTCCGGTATTTGCACGAACAATCTGAGTCATTTTGTTTGTTCTGACGCTTCGGATCGAATCTTCGTTTCCTTTTGTTGCAGTGTTTGCAAAAATTTTCTAGACGCATTCTTTTTCGGTCACTTCGTTGATCCACATCTGTATCTACACTGGACTCGTCCAGTTTAGAAAATATATTATCTACTATAATATTACACGCTACCTCGGGGGGCGAGCCCCCGGATATCGGGGGCTCGCCCCCATTCATTCGTCCATTTTTTCGCCTGACTCCAGGCCTTGAGGAAAAAGTATAAAAACTTACCAGATACTGTAGAATATATACACAAATTAATAAACAAAACAATTAAATTAAACTAATACATATATATACAAACTGATCTTTTATACAAGTTAAATTAAATTTAAAAATTTCACTAGAAAAAACACTCCCGCCACGACCAACGTTTCCCGCGCTTTTCACCCTCTCTGTTTATAATATAAAATGATCTGGCCATCCTCGTAGTGTTCGTACAAAAAAACCGTAAGGGAAAGAATTCTAAGAAATGCTGTCCGAAAGCAAAAGATAACACCTAGAACCATGTTGCGTATTTTAAAAGATGACTTAGGACTTGTAGCCCATAAGAGACATACCTACTAGTAATTTCTTAACTAAGATTTAAAAAAATAATAGGGTGGTAAAACAGAAACAACGACTGAAGCGTTACGCAAAGGGAGGTTACAGTAAAATTTTGTTTACGACTTCTTCAGAGTCGGTCAGTTTAGAGAGTACGGCTTGTTCACAATCCGTACGTATGTACGCACGTACGAGTTTTCCCATGGAAAGAGTTAGTGTTTCTATTGATGTCTGGTCTCGGCGTTTAAAGGACTGTATTGCAACCAATGGAGAATAAGAATAAGCTTTTTATATTTTAAATTGTTTTATGTAAAGGTAATAAATGTAATTGCAATAGATTTTATTTTACATAGTTTCAGTATTTATGGCTCGACTAGCTATACAAGAAGCTATATAAGAAATATTACAAAATTTACAAAAGCTAATGCTATATAAACCTTTATCATGACAAAAAATATATTAACTATTATTTATAGCACGCTTTAGCACACAATTCAATATTCAATATTGGTACATATTTGCAAGATACTTAGCACTATCTTGCAAAAGTGTACATTTAGTTAATTTGACGGTTCGTCCCATACTAGATGAGTATCTAGTCGGTCGAGTACAGTCTTAAGGTTATTATGTGTCTACTCGAGCCCGACACACAAATGTCATCTAAAAAACGAACACAGGCGATCACACCACGCAACATTCCTTCCACTAATTTAAAAAAAAAACTGGTACACGTGATGATCCATTAAGTAGTAAGACGATAAGCAAAAGTGGGCGATATGGGAAGTAATCGCAGTAATCGGTTGTGATTCCTCAGATAAAAGGCACTACTCGTTCGCGTTTTATATAAATTAATAAATATTTTAATATCAGCCACACAGTCGAAGGAGTGCTACAAGACACATACCTTAAAACACATCTCGAATAGTAATGGAGGAGATTAGTAAACTTCGAATATCTAGTAATTTGATGCGTAGTACTTATTCTATTAAAAATGAAGACTTCATGGGTTGATGGTGAATAAACTTAACGAAAGATCTTTTTTAGAACAAAGAAGAGTTTTTTTAGAAGAAAAAAATCATGTCATTGACCTGACCGAATATGTTTTGTCCTAAAATTATATTTTAAAATAAATAATTTACAATCGAAAGGATACAGATACTTATAAAATAAACGTAACAAGACATAGCACAAAACAAGATAAATACCATACACTTAATGTCTAACATAAAAAATACGGTTTTTGCATAGATATGAATAGAAATTGAGCACAATATATACGTATAAGAATATTTGTTCATCAAAGGTTTAACTAAGAAAATTTTGTGTTCTATAACTGTCATATTTCATTATGACATCTGTGAACCGACACCGACAGATGTCAAGAAATGTCAAATAACAAGACGTCCGATAACCGATTATAGTAGATTCGGATAACGCTGAGTGCAAATGTAATTTTTTATTGTTCTTACGTAGGAATATTAATAATATACACATTTCTGTTGATCTCAAACCTTAATTACACTTATTGTCTAATATGCAATAATCTTTTCTGTGTATTTTATTGATTAATTTGCCATGGCGGACAGAGATCTTTCCTTGGGTCCTAGAGAAGGTATTTCTTACCCTATAAAAGTACTTTATTGCGGAAATTGTTCCATGCCAATAGAGTATTGCGAGAATTATCCTGAGTATGATAAGTGCAAACAGTGGCTAGAAAAAAATTTACCAACTGAATTTGAAAAGGTTAAAATAGGTAAGACTTGCTCAATCAAAGTGAGGTTAAGCTTTTATTACAATCTGATATATTGTGTATTTTGTTAATAAAACAGATGACGAAGATAACGGAGGTGAAGGTGAAGAAAAGAAACGGCAGAAACGGGGTGGTAAAGGCATGTTGAAATCAAAGAAAAAAGAAGATGTCCCAAAACTAGTCCAAGTTTCAAGAGCCCCTCGGGGCAAGAAAAAGTCTGTTACAGTAGTATCAGGACTAAGTACTTTTGGTGAGTTACCATTACGCTAACTTATTTCAAGGTGTTTGATTATAGTTATACTATAACTGAAATACTATTTAGTTAGCAGCTTACTAATATTAACAAAATAAATTTACTTCTTTTCAGATATTGACTTGAAAGTTGCAGCAAAATTTTTTGGTACAAAATTTGCATGTGGATCATCAGTTACAGGAGATGATGAAATTGTGATACAAGGTGATGTAAAGGATGACTTATTTGATGTTATACCAGAGAAATGGCCGGAGGTAAGTTTCGAATTAAATGTGATTTAAAACATTAGATTCATAAATTAATCTGTTAACTTTTTCAGATTGATGAAGATAGTATTGAAGATTTAGGAGATCAAAAGAGATAGTCTATTTATAATCTAATATAAATACACTCTTTCGTTTAATGGACTGGTGATCTACAGCAACAGCATATAAATCAAGAAAATAATACAACAAACATTTATTGATTATTACACACAATTATTATTGATTGTTCATATGAGTAAAGTCTGTTACAAATTACATTTGATATTTGTGAATAATTGTTTTAATCTTTATCCATGAGTGCCTCAGATGGTATGGTTGGTGGACTAAGTTTCCACATTAAGATTCTTACTAGGTCCATTATGTGTAATGTCCGGGCTGAGTTAGCCCGCACTTTACACAGGACCTATCTCCTTCCAGAAGCACAGGAGACTCCTGGGCATTTCTCAGGCTTCACAGATTGACCTCCTAGGATTGCATGTTGTTTCGTTTGTTCATTGTTTGTAGGGGCTGTCTGCGGCGCCTAGGCCTGGCCTAATAATGGCTTGTAATTGTCTCTAATTTTCGATTTGAAATTAGTTCTGTTGAGACATAGACTTAGTTGCTTTGTAATTAGCGGGTTAACTGCTGGCAGAGATATTTTTGGTGATGTTGGAGTTCTGGAGATCTTTGGCGAATCCTTGTTCGCACTAGCGAGGCCCTTGCCCTTCTCGCAAGTGTGCGAATGAGCGTATACGAGCCAGCGCGCATCATTCCGGAGCCTCGTGGGCAGCATTATTGCCGTCATATTCACTGTAGCGTTTGCTGCTTGTATTTTTATTTACTAGGGCTGCTGTATGTAGTGGTCTAGAGGTACAGCAGGGCTATCTCCATTGCTGTTTTCATGCAACCGTTCGAAATTCCGATCTCGGCTACCAAACGGGCTCCGTTATCTTAGGCAATTTATGACCATTGTATTGGCAACAATTCTGGCAGTAAAGGTTATTTTTTGAGATATATGTATATTTTCAACCAACGTCTAGCATATTTTTGCATTTATAAAATGCGATCGTTTCTTTGTTTAGTATATGTTCTAGGTGTTTGTCAATGCTAACTTGATTTCTTCCTCGAGTTTAAGTTGGAAGTCTGTACAGTCCAATGATTCTTTGCTTAAATAGGATTAGTTCTGTTTTTGATGGGGTGACAGATAGCTCGTGCACATTGCACCATCTCTTAATTACTCTGAAAGCCCTTCTCATGAGTTCACATAAGATGCTTTCAAAGTTCCCCGATACTAAGGTAGCTGTCATCCTCATACCCCACTGTGTAGGGATTTCAGATTGCTAGCGTTGACTTCTGTATTGAGCTCGTTAACAACTACATAGGACGCCACCTTGTGGGCAACCTCTGCTGACTTTTGGGATGAATATGATTTATACTTCCCTCCATTTCAGAGGTACATATCGATGAGATATGCAGATTGGAAAAAGTGAGACAACATGGTCTACTATTAGATTCCCACTCCATGTGAGGTAACCATGTATTTCCAGTTCCCAGCCAAGTTAAACAGTTTCTTGATAGTGTATCCCAAATTCGGGACACCTCCAGTTCAGTTTGCCTCCCCCCATCCTGGTATTGTGAGGGACACGACTGCTCATAACTTCTCAGGAGCAGAGACAGGATCTATGATCCGAGCATGATAATTCGGTTGACACGTACCAGCAAAGTATGTGTTCTGACAGACCGCTGTTACCATTGATAGATCTATTATGGTTTGGGAACGTGCGTTAAAAAAAACTGGTTCTGAGCCGCTGTTTGCCAAAATAAGATTATTGCTAAGTATAAAATGACGACGCGATGATGAGCTCCAGTTTCTGCCTCTCGCAGTAGTCAACCAGAAGACTGAGTTCTGGAGTGGACACGTCCTCATCACCCAGTAAGTAGTCGGACGCCAGGACGATGTCTGGGTGCACGTTCTTGGGTAATATAAAAGCTGAAGGGTCCCTAGAACATAGTTCGTTTATTAGTAATGCTGGTATATGTTAAGGTAATATTGTACAGGTTCTTGGGTTACTTAGAGGTACACGTTCTTCGTTCGTGTGTATATAATCTAATGTAATGGTGGCGGTTCTGCCTCGTGACCAGTTTCCTTAGAGTCTCCGTGTTACCAAAACATTCTCGTACACATATAAGACAATCTTCTGTGGAATTCCCGGTTAAGGCCAAACCACCATTTTGGTGTCGGGTATGGAAATGGCATCACCACTCCCATACCTCCCATAATATGTTCTGGTCAGCCAGCTCAGGGTGGAAGCCAGCTTGCACCAAGATTTGAGGACACCGTCTGAGAAGTGGACTTCACCCCGGAACCTGATGTTATTGGGTTCTGCTGTAAGGGAATCTTCAAGATCCGCCATGAGCTAATCCTGAAGGTTTCCCTGGATCTGTTGGTGGAGATTTTCCCCTTCTCAAGCGACGTCAGGACTACTAATTCAGAAAACATTAACAGTGCGTAAATAGGCAGACGCGTCCGCACGCAGCAAGGAGGTCCAAATCCACGGCCTCCCGTGTGAGGAGAAATCCGGACCAAAGAGGTGTCTCGTGTACGGCACGCAACTGTAACCAGCGCACTACGCCACTCAACTTCCAGGACTCCAGTACGGTTCGGGTCACGTGGGAGGTCATACACTGTCCACCTTCTATCGATTTCAGACGATGAACTCGCAAGGACATCACCTCTCCATCCCTGCAATAGTTCGCTACGTGGTTTTACGTTGCGTCTATTACATAAGGTATTAGACCAGGAACTGGGTCGGCAAACCTCGGGAATGTTAGTCCACAAAACTTGCCTTGAGAAGCCTCTCTACCCATCAAGAGGATGTGGTAGGGTAGGCCTACACCTATGCTACCATGCAATGCAAGTATGTCGTGCAGGGAACCGTAGAAGCATAGGCCCAGACCCTCCCCCTGTTCCTAAGTATTTTAGTGAGAATAATAATCCATAGCATAATCCGTGACAACCTTTTTAGGTCTCAGACATTCATGAATCATCATTTGTCCATATCTAATAGGCAATTAGGTGATCAGAATACTGTGCCTGACACACGCTGTCGACTTTTTGGGCGTTCGAGCGATTGTTAAATGCGCACATAGAATGAAACGTACGTCGTGTATAGCCGGGGCTCGAACCTGCGACCTCAGGGATGAGAGTCCAAGCACGCTGAAGCAACTAGGCAAACAGTGCTCCATTAATCTAAATCAAACACATAATATGTAGTATCAGTCGCCAGCTGTTAGCAAACTTCTGTATGCATATTATAAAAAGAAGCTGAAAATAAATACATTCTAAAACTAAGCTAGAAAAACCAACCTTGTCAAAGGTAAAAGCCTAAAGGATAATGAATTATTATATTAATTACAGACATTTTAGTCTGTAATAATTATGTCATAGACCTGGGTTCCGCATTTATGATTTTGTAAATGGCAACAAAGAGAATTTAAGAATCGCTATTGGTTGAAAATATACATATATGTCAAAAAATATCCTTTAGTGCCAGAATTGTTTTCCAGTTTCTATTAAATATTATTATGAATTTAAAGTTTTAATACTTCCTTTGATTTAAGATAGGTTCAAGGAATTCTTTATATTAATGATAATGTAACTAGTCATTGTACCTATATTGACACAAGTAATTGTGGAATAATTCAAGAAACTGTGTAAAAATTTTATGTAACTGGCAAACCAAAACTTTACACTGTTTGTGTGATCTGTGGATTTATTTAATGGCAACTTAGGATTGCCCATCTCAAACACAAAATAAAATCACTTTTCTACATTTTACGTTCATTGCAGTTCATTGTTGTTCATGTTGTGATTTGGTAGATAAACAATGACTTGTTAGTGCTAAACTGATTGCAATGAATTACTCGTAATGTACACGGAGACTTTGCGGAAGTGATTAGGAGCTATCACCATAATGTAGCACTTATTCAAGTTCCTTTTAAAAAGTAGTCCAAAATTATCGTATCGATCTTTTGTCTTTTACTAAGCAGTGATTTTAAGAACTCAACATGTCTGTGGTTAAAGGAAAGGCATTAGTAAAAATGGATGTTATCCAAGTTGGTGAATACGAATTTACAAAACAAGACATAATAGGCCATGGTGCCTTTGCAATGGTGTACAAAGGAAGAAAGAGAAAGGTACGTCATTACTCATCTAATCTCGTTTAGATACAAACAAAAACAATATTCCCTTAATATCTGAGTGCTAATATTAAATAGTAATATAAATATTAGCTTATTAATTTTCTTAATATTATTCAATATCACATAAAAATAAAAACAAGATATTCGTTTGTTGACAAAACTAGACCAATTCATACTATCAAATTATAAAGTTTATTAAAATATCTCTTAACCTGAACACTGACATGTTTTGTGACCATCAAGGCTGAAGTTGTTACATATTGCCTCAAATATCATATCATTAAAATTAAATAAAATAATATATATATATAAAACTTTTAATTACTAGTGTACTGTAGTATATCATATGTACTTTATTTTATGTAATGAATACTGTATTACAATTTTGTTTAACTGTAAATACAATAAATAAATTGAAATATATTATGAAGGTTCATATAAATGTCAATAAATTTTTTAATTACTCAGATATGGCTAAAGTGGATTTCACAAATGTACCTATCCTTGTCCTACTTATAATAGTTGTTTCTCACATTTATATCTCAAGTGCTGAGATTATACTACAGTATTTACAAAATAAAAAAAATATTAATAAAATATTATATTGATTTCTTCTGTTAATCATTTTTAGGAGTAAATAAGTTAACAAAAATACAATATATATTCAATTACTTTATTAAACTTGCCTTGTTGCTCTTGTAATTAGTGTTGTCACTGTCTGAATTATTCCTGACTTAAAAATTGTGGCCCGGCCCTATGCCTACTTGTGATATTGTGGTTGTATCAGACATTTGTCCAATTGTTGTATGAGAGACAGATATTGCGAATGCACAATTACTCCTGCATGCATAAGATTAGATGCCATTCAGCCTGGAGAATATTATAATCAAAACATAGTAACATGTACTTTCATAGAACTATGTATAGTGTTTGTAAATTTAATGATTAAATTATGATTATCTTTTTCAACAACCAAGTTAATTTATCTAAACTTGCAGTAAGTTTAAAAAGGCTTTAGCTGAAATCAGATGAAAGCTGGCTTTTTATCATGACCTTTTAAAGTGATGTGATCTATTGTGTGCTTTGTAATATTGTTACGGATATTTCATAAATAGTATTCAGGCAAGTAGGAAACAAGAATTGGTTGATGTCATAAGTGTCCCTGCAAGCCTAGATTTCATTGTTCTTAAAGGTATATTAAGTTTCATTACTTTTGTAAGAAACTAGTACAACCAGCAAATTGAAACACAATCTTTTTTCTGAGATGTATTGCTAATGTTTGTAAACTTATTGTCTCGTTAATTTGTTATCTTAATTGAAATAGAATATTTTCCTATCATTTAATCTATGAACCTAATCACCCACTTAATAAATTGAATGCTTTTAAATTGAAACTTGATTATAATGATAGTAAATATTAATTTCAAGAAATGTGTTTCTTAAAAATAAAATAAAACTCTCAACTGCCCAAACCAGATTATTCAATAGGCAATTTAATTTATCTGATTAAAATCCTAGAAAAATAATAGTATTAAGGTAGCAATATTTACTTCTTTATTAACGCACACACATTACTTTATTTACAATAAAAATTGACAAGAATAAATTCTGAAGAGCCAAAGACTTATAAACTCATCAAACTTGTGGTCAAGTTTTATTATACAGCATAGGTCAAAATTCTGGAGTACCAGGACAAACTTCAAGTAAAAAACTTGTCACTGTTTTATCGGATTAATATAAACATAAGTACGAAAGTTAGCTATCCTTAAAAACTACTATGTTGAAATCAGGTCAGGTGAACTTATGGAATGTAGGGCGGGATAATCTTAGCCCAGCGTCCGCGCAGCCCTGAACCTCTTTCCGATGCGATAGCATAATGGCATATATATAACAATCTAAACGGTAACTAGCCAACTTAACAGTTTTAACTAACTTCATTTGGGTCTGTTGTAAAAGACTACATATGTAAATCGTACAGAAAAAAGCGAGCGAAAATGTGATATAGATATACAAAGTTTTATTGTATTGCAATGGAGCTTTCACATGTTTCCGTTCATGCCAATGCAGTTCACATAATTTATTTTGAATCAAGAATGTGGGTTCCGGTATGTCGACTGCAAAAATCATTTCACACGCAGTCACTTATGCAACTGTATTCAGCAATATCTAACTGTTTTTATACGTTAATGTACTTGCTTTGCCGTTATTCTAAAAGCTCCATATTGTAGATGTTGTTGATGGTTGTTTAAGATGGCATTTTCTGTTTGGCCGCCGTTCTAACAAAAACACCCACACGTTTTCTTCAAGTGGTAAATGGATGTCTCACAAAAATAGTAAGGATATTACCGATGAGATTTTGACATAACATTTTTATACACGTCTACAAACAATTGTACCACGACGAAGTTGTGATTTCTGTTTATGTTTGTTTTGTTTTACAGAATCCATCGCAAGCGGTTGCCGTTAAAGTCGTGACGAAGAAAGGTTTACAAAAGGCTTCAGAGATCCTCGTGAAAGAAATAAAGATTCTGCGCGAGCTGACTGCCCTTCATCATACAAACCTTGTCGCTATGCATGACTGCATGGACAGCACTGCCTATGTTTACGTTGTTATGGAGGTAAGTTTATAGCATAGTTGGTGAATAAGTCTTTATTCCAAACAATCTTCTAATAACGAAACGAAATTGTAATTAAGCTTCTAAACGAGTATACTAAACACCCGTATAAGTACAGTTGGTACTAATTAAACTTTGTTATACATAAAAAATCTAATACTTAATAAATGTTTAGTTTATTTAAATTAGCATGAATATTTTAAGTGTTCCGGTTTATGCAAAGCAAACAGTTTAAATGTGGTTAAAACGAACTAAATAAACAACGCATTTATGTTCAGTATAGGGATGAAATTAACACACAATATGAATTAAACGCAATCGCATTGTTAATTTGCTGGTCTGTTTGAGTTCAACAATAACCAGGAAGTCGTGAAGTAGTTAGCTAGTGTTAGGTGCCGTCCGTAACCCACTGGCCTTGCCCTTAATCCGTTTGCCGATAACGAATAACGACACGCTATCGTACGCATTAAGCAATCGTCATTTGCCTATATAGGCATTTAAACATTTTGTTTCCAGTTTAAAAGCGATGTCTTCAAACTTGTATTGAAACCATAGACTCGAGCAAATACATCTTGCAACGATGTTTACTACCCTAGCGTATATGAACTGCGTGTTTTTAAACGCGTTGTCGGTTATTTGTTAAACCGGGCTTCCGGTTACTCATATTTCGAGATAGTACTTCACTGTTTCTAGCTAGCTTTTGTTTAAGAAGTGGCAAGGTGACGTAAGTAATCGTAATCCTATAACAACGCCGTCCGGCACAAACATAATGTTTGTTATAAAATTATATAATTATAAATTATACTTTGCTTTCAATCTGTCGCAATCAATATATAACCAAAAGCTTACATTACACACACAACGAGGCAAAAGTCACATTAAACAATTAGCAGTTATTCTTAATTCCTGTCATACATAGATACAGAACATAATGTTCTTTCGTGTCGCCTCGCGTTGTCTGTTTTAAAGCAAGGTCAAACCATCGTTGGCTCACCTCTTCAATTCGTTATAAAATGGCAAAAATCTAATTTTTATTTCATCTTTGTGCTCAGATAATTTATGTAGCCGTACTTCTAGAATAATCTGTAAACAACTCTGTTGATGTTTATCGGTCATTACAACTTATTGTGCAAAAACAGCACGTTTTCGTCGATCGAAGGAGTCGATGTCCGGAAGTTTGAAACATTAGCATATTTTCTGTTATTAAACGAATACGCGATAATTTTTATATATCTACACTTTTGATAAGAATTTTTTTACGCGTGCAAATCCACGCGCGTAAAGCGTGGTGTCTAGTCAGTAGTGTATACTCTAGGTCACGCCATCAACCAGCCTAAATTTATACAAATTGAGTCTCGAGATAAAACACGTTTGGCGAATTAATTTTAACTGCGTATTTTGTTGTCTGCATGTGTCGCCAAAGATATGTATTCTTCAGGTTTTTAAATACCTACACAGAAAATAAATGATTACGCGCTTTTGCGTTGCAAGCTACAATGAATGTGATTCAGATAACGAATATTTAAAACCACATACATTTATTAAAATCGATCAGATCCGGGATTATTGATGATTTCATTATTAATCTGATTTATGCTACTTCATTCACTGAACCATAGTATTTATGTTAACATAGATACAAATTATTATTGTAGGAATCAATAAATTTATCCAAATATTATGTGGCTGTAGATAGCTGCAATATTGTTGATATAGTCTACTGGCCCACTAACCTTTATATCACTGATGACTAGTCAACCCGTTTCTCGTGACTACAAGCTTTACATCATTATGAAATGTTGAAAATGCAAGAAATACAGAGTAGGAAGGGATAGCAGCTCATTAGACTCGCTGAAGTGGTAGACAAATAAACCGTAATCTTTCTCAAAAACCCGTACTTAATTAGCGAGGATAAAAATAAGACGGATATTTATTTAACATAAACAAAGAAATCGAATTCAGGATGTTTATAAATAACGGACATTGAAAGGTGTATTTATGTTGAACTATGGTTCAGTCGTGTAGAAACTTGCCGTGCCACGTTTCTCTGGATCACCGTCATTGCACGTGCGCCATGCGTCTGCGCCTCGTGGATGTTAGATCGGCGCGATAGAGATAATTGCGCATAAAATGACTGTACCCACAATATCTGGGACTAATGAATTCATTATAGGCCACGGAGACGCCCTCTTATCGTCTTTGTTTATAAGCGCTTGACTTGTGTAACGTAGCATTAAATATTATGAACAAAATTCTTTGTGATTAAATAATCATAAATCGGTATTAATAAAATTACTGATATAGTGTCTCATAAATCATTAGAACAAAAGAAATGTATTTAGTTATTTAATTTTTAACCGTTTCGGACGGTGATAAGATAGTCAAATTGATAATTTATTATATATAATTCATTCTCGCCTGGTTGGTTTACTCATCAAAGATGCTAAGGCATTCTAGTTATGTCGATATGTTAATTCCGACATAATCACATATCTGTAATATGAAGTATATATTTAAAACGCTACGATACGTTTTTCGTTTATTTTTATTTACATACCGCCTACCTATAATAGAATGTCAAGGGTAAACATATATTTGGTTCCAAGACTCGTGTTTGCTGCGTAATAGCCGTAAGTACCTACAACCTACGGCTAAGTATAGAAAGTTCATTAGCCTGTATTTTTTACCTGTCATACCAGCAACAGACCATGACTCGTTCCTCCCTACGAATTCATTGAAGTACAAAGACCTTATTTGTCTTATCTAGTTTTGTTAGAGCAAAAAAGTGACCCGGACCGATTTTTGTTACCTGACGATTGGGATTGCACTTTTTGTAGTATATATTGGAAAATATAAAAGCTACGTTATTTTGTTTCATTCACTGTTCACGTATTCAATGTATTGAAATATACTTGTATAATATGTTTAATGTGGGCAACAAATCTACAATTGTTACAAATTAACTGGACATACATACGAAGGCTCAATTTTGCGTTAGAAGGATAATTATAAAGACTGTAAAGTATAAAGAAAAGTAAATAGCAGAAATATAAGTTTACATTTACTCTGTTTAAATATTAAATATACTTGTATTTAATAAAATATTAGAAAATAATATCTAATATAGTCTCTCGAAAGAGATTTATGGTTTTAAAGTACACAACACATACTGTTTACGTAAATGAAGTGTCGAGTTGTCAAGGCAATCTCCGCGGATTACGCAATAACAGACAGTCAGTCTGTCAGAGACCACGTGCCAACATAATAACATATATAACACATATAAAACATAATGACAATACATGAATATTAATGACGGTAAAATATATCTGAATACGGCCATTGAGATGATACTTCAGTATTGCCTCATATCTTGATCATAATGTTTAAAAATATATTTAGGTGAATATTGACCTTTTTAATAAAAAAACTTGATTCTTTCAAGGTAGCTGTCGTTTTTTTACATATTACTATAGCGTTTATCGGAAATTTCCAAATTGATAAAAAAATTGTAGGTTTTTATTAGTTTAAGCAATTATTACAAACGTAGAAAATGCTCTTTATATGGAACACAGGAGGTTATACATGAAAAGATAGTCATTATAGCCAGACTGTTTGTTGAAATACCCTATTGCACGTGGCTCTATTAAAAGGTCCTTGGATACACTCAATAGGGCTTCATAGGCACTCGTTACGTTCGCAACGTCTACAAATTCGTTTCAACAATAGATACATTGTGTCAACTCAAAGCTTCCGTCTAATTTAAGTATTTTTGAGGGAAGGTTCAACTCATGAAACAATGAGAAAAATCTTCGTTTGCCTAATAGATCTACGTAAATTATATGTACGAGTATTCTCGTAATAAGCACGAATGATTGCATCAACCAAGCCAGTTTCTCTGATATTACTCGAAATAAGAAAGTGAGGCCGGGAACTTAATTAATATGGAATGAATAGACTTTTATGCTTTCTTTTTTAAAGCATTTAACCTTTTGTCCAACTTTTAAATATTACTTTATTTATTATGATACATATATGCCTTTAACACTCGTAAGCCGACAGTGGTCTATGGTGATTATATAAAAGCGTGCCCTACACGAAGGAAACCCGACATTATCGTTTTTCGTACGAGTAATAATAATGAATAGTAGATACTTAATATGGTGTCAGATCGTTAGGTGTTCTGAAGATTTTGGATTTTGTACCAACAATATGTTACAAAAAAAAATAGGTTACAAGGTACTATTAAACGCTTATTCTATAAACCATTTCCTGTTGCGTTTTGTTGGTAACTACAAATATACGAATACTTATTGTATTATTACAAGAAGACTGTTTTTTGTTGATAGAGGTGCATTAACATGCTTATTTTATATCTATATAATATTAAAGATTATTATATTTTGTGGAACTATGTTTGTTTATATCTCCATAACAATTATCTCAAGCACATTAATTAGTTCTCATGCGCATACACTACGATTATCTTGAATCCGTGCCAGGTTTGTATACCTACTTATAGTTAAGTGTTTCATAAATATAAAATGGTTACTTTAGTATTACAGGAAGTTATGTAATTGACATTTTAAACTTCATATTGATTCATGTCAAAAATCTAGATCCAAATTTTTATATGTTAAATTTTTGGTGTTAATTGCAGTTGTTTTGTCCTAGGAAGTTCTAAACGCGTCACCCACGTCATAAGTCTAGGGATCTAAGGGTAGGATATAATGAAGCAGTACTCCACATTCAGCGGTCATTTGTTCTCTAGCACATATTCAATATTTTCATAAATATGTGATAGTTGTACGTATTTTATACATTTACTAACGAACGAAGACAAATTATTTTTGCTTATTGTTGCTGGTTTCCTGACCCCCTTTTATTGACAAACGCCACTTATTACTTTCTCTTCTCTTGGGCAATCATAATTTTTTGTACATTAATTTTATTTAATACGTATTGATCGAAAAATAATGTAAATGTGTAGAGTTATTTATTGACTTATTTTTATTCCAACTGAATTAAAAGAGGCAAAGAAAAAAATGAATAAAAAACATTACAAGGAGTAGCAAAACCTATTTTATTTATACAAATAATTTTACATATTATTTATTATATAACAATTATTTACACGATAAATTCTAAACTCCTATACACATAGCTGTCCGTAGGTTCTAAATAATTAAATAAATATAATTAGGGTAACATTGATACTACATATTGCCATCATAAAAAAGATTGAACAAGTTGATTTAAATATTAATATCAATCTTTTTCATTACATGTCATTTCCTTGTTCAGATCACGCACATATACAACACCTTAATATATAAATCCATTACAAACAACAACTTCCATATATAGGTCCATAGTAATTACACAATAAGTTATTAAACAGGTAATTTATCGTTGGTTTTTTCTTGTAACGGTATTTCTTCAGGCGTTGTGCCATTAGTGGTAGGTGTACGGTCATTTGGTCGGGGTGCCGAACCAAACCTCTTTTTGATAGAAGTCCAATTCTTCTTAATCGCTATTACGGCTACAACAACAATCATACTAGCAATAACAATACCTATTACGCTTCGGTCAACACCACCGCCAGTCTTTGGTACTTCCGCAGTTTTCGCACCTATTTTCACTTCTGTCTCTTCTTCATGCGTGTCCTTTGGTGCTTCGACAAGAGTGTTAAGGGTTTTATGACTAATTGGTGCTTCATTAACAGCAGCACGTAGAGAAAACTCGGTCGTGGTTGAACTATTTTCCGGTATTTTGGTGGTAGTTAGCACCGTAGTTGTGTCTGCTGTCGTTGTTTCTTTAGCGCCCTTGTTTAGGTTTGCTTCTTCGTTGTTATCAAAAGATATCAATCCTGGTAATGCTGCACCAAATAGGTCGCTCATATCAGGACAGTCGTAACTCTGTTTTTTACATGATTCTGTACAAATAGTCTCCAAAGACGACTTAAAAGATCCACATAGATCTTCAAGAAGGTCTGATGTTGTGGTGGGAAGCGTAACCTTCCGTAGGGATGTAAGTGACGAAAATAGCTGTGGTGTTAAAATCTGTAACGTAAATATATATCTATTATACCTGATTGAGCACACTTCCAATATTTTACAATTTTCGAACTTTTGTGCCAATGCCAATACAAATTAGAATAAGATATACCTATAAGTGTTATGTATTATAATTATAAATAGTCATAGTCATAGTCTGATAAAAACACTGAATTTGAGTTAGAATTATTTTCCTTCCTTCTTTCTACATCATTTCTTTATAAAGTCTATATTACTATATTACATATATATTTGAACATATAAAATGGAGAAAACGTACCGTGCGTATATCATTTCCTCCTAAATCGAGCTCTTCCAATTTATTTAAAGAAATACTGTTTTTTAAATCTTGAGGATATTCAATTAAACGGTTGCCTGCTAGCTTTAATGTTATTAATTCAGGTAGCTCACTGATTGACTGAAATATAAAAGTCAGTTAAGAAAAGATCACAACGATCCATAATAATATGATAGAACAATAGTACAATTATACATACACCTGCTGCTAACTCCATTATGGAGTTATCATTGGCATTTAAAATTTTTAAATTTTTCAACGATGAAATGTCTCTTGGTATCTCAGTGAGTTTATTATTGTTTAAATTTAATGTTGTGGTTCTTGTATCAATAGGTGATGGAAACTCCGTTAAAGAATACCCAGCGCAATTGACAACTAAGTTGTTTTCTTCACCTTCAATGCTACAAAGACATGGTTTTGGACATGATATTTCCTGGGATGAGTTTTCTTCCTGCTTTTCTTCATCAATGATTGGGAGATTAGGTTGAGACAAAACGTTTTTTTCCAAATTTACTCCTCCAGATATAGAATTACTTTCTTGTTCATCTTGACCGATCAGGGTAGGGCTTTCGTTTTTCCTCATTTCCTCTTCATCCTCGGTACCAACCGATGCTATAATGGGTTCTATTTGTGGTATGATAGGAACTTCTGTAGTATCATGTTTTTCTTCGATGCCAGCATTACCACTTCCCTCAATCACATCTTCAATTCTAGCCTCAATCTCAGATGGAATTTCCGTTACGTCGTTTTCTTGTGCTACTAATACTTGTCTGAAATTTAGGAATTACAATAATTTAACATGTGACTATGTAGAAAGCAATAAGTATCTTTTATCATAACGAGCTGACGTACTAGTGCTAAGTAGATAGATAAGATTTCTGATAGCTGCAAGGGCGTAACTATATTAGATTTTAAGACAGGCTTTTTAAAGATTTTATATAATTCCTTGCAAATACGTAGTTAGGTTTACAGTTTTTACTTTATATTTCGAATGCTGTTATTAATACCAATGGTTTGTTTACACATTATATATACATACTTATTTTCCAAATTCAAGTAGTATTTGTATTTTAGTAGTACTACAGTATTTTATTATACGTAATTTTAATTAAATACTCAAGTTTTTTTCTTATTAAGTAATCCAATGTGATACCTCATTACCTAATTATTAAAGTTAAAAAGTATTACTTACACAAAACACGACGCAACGAAAAAGAACCATATAAACTTCAACTCCATGATCACCACAAGTCACTA
The DNA here is from genome assembly GCF_905147105.1 of Pieris brassicae. Taxonomy (NCBI): domain Eukaryota; kingdom Metazoa; phylum Arthropoda; class Insecta; order Lepidoptera; family Pieridae; genus Pieris; species Pieris brassicae. The sequence goes on from NC_059669.1 coordinate 8,198,530, forward strand.
TATCCTATACCACTTTGTATATTATTATGTTATAGTAAGGTAACGCTAGTAGCATTGGGTCGCAGTGTCCGTAACTCACTGACACTTATTAACTATTATCAGTTTACGATAAGGTTACCTGCTGCATGTGAGGCTTATCGCGAATCAAACTAGATAAAAACTGTCCTCGTCAACAGCGACAACCTATTTCCTTTTTTCATTAACACTTTTTCTTAATGGGAGACAAGTTTATGCAAAGCAAATTAACAACAATAACTTACTAATGCTTAAATCAGATGTCGTGTCGTCGCATTTGATCTGAAATGTATCATAATTATTTCCAAACATTTATTGATTCATATTTATCAGTTATGTTGCATATATTTTGGTCACCTATTACTAGAAATGTTTCAATCAGCAGGAAAAATAATAAAACAATGTAACGCGCTAACGATTCCGATTATTATGGTTTATCTATTTTAGTTACACATTGAACATTCCAAAAGTTGATTTTATTCTCGTAATTGTCAATTTCCGGCACTTTTCTGATCTATATTTTTGTTCCCAGTATTGCAATGGCGGCGACCTCGCAGACTATTTACAAACGAACAGACTGCTCAGCGAGGCTACCATACGAACCTTCCTGCGGCAGCTAGCGGAGGCCATGCGAGCTATTCACGCCAAGGGGATCGTCCACAGGGATTTGAAGCCGCAAAACATTTTACTGACACACAACGTGGCTCCTCCACGCACACCACATCCCGAAGAAATCACTCTTAAGATTGGTAAATTTTGTTTTAATCTTTCACGGAGCAATTAAGAATTTACTCCTGCGGTTGGACTATCGTAATGTTTTTTTAGTTAAGGTGGTTAAGGCAGTTATCATATTGTTACAGTCTCAATAAAATATGCATAATACCCAATTTAATATTCTTTAATATTTTTAACAGCTGATTTCGGTTTCGCACGTTTCCTAGAGGAAGGGAACATGGCCGTCACACTCTGTGGATCACCTATGTATATGGTAATTATGTTATGATAATTAGTTAATTTCATTTGATTCTTTTCGTACTAAATGTATTTAATTATTTTCGGGATTAAAAAGATCATGTAGGAAAATAATGCGCAGTGAGTGTTCTTAACTGAGTACATATTTTATGTACTCAGTTTAATTTACACTTGTAATTTATTGCTTTTGATGGCGATGGCATAATAACTAAATTTTCTTTACAGGCACCTGAAGTAATAATGTCCCTAAAGTATGATGCAAAAGCGGATCTTTGGAGCTTGGGCACGATCGTCTATCAGTGCCTAACGGGCAAAGCGCCTTTCCAAGCGACTACGCCTCATGAACTCAAAGCTTTCTACGAAAAAAGCATCGATTTACAACCCAAGTAAGGAATCTTTTACTGTTTGGGATTTCTGGATATATCAAGTCATTAGTAATATCTGATAGGTGTGACCACGTGTTAATAAATATCGACTTACACCTATGGACAATTATCTTGTATAAAACTCCACCATTGCCTATAACGCACAACACTAGACCTGGATTGTTATAGAAACGCCATAAGTCAGATTTCCAGAGACTAGTTCATTCTACAGACGGACAAAAGAAGATCTAGCTAAGATACACGAGTTTAATGAGATATGATTGTAAAGTATTGAAGAAGTTTTTCTAGCCTTTTTTATCGTCAGGTACACTTCAAGGTCTGCGGTCTCAAGACGAATTTATAACACTTCCTTATAATGGAACAAATTGAGCTATTTCTCTTAATTGATATCGCGCGTGAAACATGCGAATGAAACACACGGGTCATTGTACACCACCATTTACGTACAGTTCAGTTATTTTGGATATTCTTGGCTTTAAACGGATATATTTTCACTCACAACAACGGTAGAAATAATAATAATAATAAAATTACTCACACTTTAAAATACCCAAATTAAAATGAATTAACACAATTTTAATAAATTAATTTAAAATTTCACTGACGCTTAGCAAGTTTAATTTAATTTAAAATTAATAATAACAAGTAAACTGCCAATACCTTTTCTACTTCTAAAGATTCCTTTTCTAGCGTCTAAAGGAATTTAAACATATCTCAATTTCTCACTACCTCTGCGCACTCTATAATTTTCATGTTTTTTCTTACATATTATTAGTTTCTTTCTTTTATAAGTTTGATTTTAACAATAACAAAAGGTGTAAAATATAGTTAAAATGCATAGTAATGAACAATATTACATTTAATGTAAATTTCTAAAATTAAATATTTTAAAATCGAATTCCTCGCCTTACCAAGCGTTTCAAAACATCATAATTATTTTTAAAACTATATGTTATTCAATTTTCTTTATTTTCTTTCATATTCTATAATTTAAATGGCATAAGAATGAACAGATGTAAGACAGCTGATGAGACTCTGACAGCTGCTTGCATTAACGTTGATAATTTCCTGCCAACAATTCCTAGAAAGGTCCAGTTGCAAAGTTGGTTTAAGCTTAAATTAATTTGAATACTTAAGAAAAAAATTACGAAGCCTAATAATGTTACATTTGCTTCAAATATGAAAAGTAATCATGTTATGATGGTTTAACTAACGAAACATCACAGTTATAATTCACCAAAATTGTGAAGTTTGACAATATAGACGGAAATGTAAATCTTAAAAACTATGACACAGAGAACAAACTAATTAAAATATCAAGTCCTATCTACCAGAAGTATATAGACATTATTGACTTAATTACAGATAGGTAGCGTCGGGACGTGACGACCCCATCGCCCACTGGTGAAATAACCTATGACAGAGGTTATTTCACCAGTGCAGTCAGTCAACCCCCTTCCTAGTGGGAGTGCCATACTGTTGCTTTCGGGCTTCAGCCAAACGGGCAGGCACGACCGGGGCAGTACCACTGTCTCACAGAAAACCGGCGTGAAGTGATGCAATAGGTTCATCTTATTGTACTCGCGTTTCGTGCGGTGAGTGAGACTCCCGGAGCCCATCAAATTTCCCCCCCCCCCCCCCCAGAATATGAAGATGCAGTTTAAACAGAGATTACCACTCAGGGAGAGAGAGGGGGGTACCACACGTTTCCGCTGTGGAGAATCCAGCTCTGAGCGTCCATCATCGGAACAATCAGTATTCGGTGGTGGATGCACAGGCTGCCCTTCGTATTCTGGGGTGGGCAAAAACTGCGCAAAAAACTTTAACTTTAGGTTTCGATCTCGGGGCAAACGGAAGAATTTACCGAAGGCATCCCCTTCCACGCTCTCAGTGGACTTTACCAATGTTAGGGGGCTCAACTCTAATCTTAACGCGGTTCACTTTCACCTCGAAACTGCGAAGCCGGCCTTATTCTTCCTTACTGAGACTCAAATTGGAACATTCATTTGTGCCGCGGGCGGGAGTTTGCGTGTACGTCAGAGAGGATATCTGTTCTCGTCGCCTCGGGTCGCTTGAAGGGAGGGACCTATCTAGCCTCTGCCTGCACGTAGACTGCGATGACCATCCGCGATTCTACGCATGCCTATATAGGTCCCATAGCGGAAATACCGAAACTGACCGACTCATTGAGCACATCCAAATGGCTACAGATTCCCTGCTCGAAGGGGTTCCTACCGCTGAAATCGTGATACTTGGCGATTATAACGCTCACCATGCCGATTGGCTCGGCTCGGAAACCACCGATCACGCGGGAAGATCCTTTCACGACTTTGCTTTAGCTTACGACCTGTCACAAATGGTCCCTGCGATTACGCGAATACCAGATGTGGATGGTCATAAACCCTCTTTGTTGAACCTTCTGCTGACCTCACATCCGGAGACCTATCAAGTCTCTGTTGACCCGCCATTGGGTTCATCGGATCATTGTGTGGTCCGGAGTACTGTGCCTACTACGCGCCCTCCTCGGCCCCGTTTTTCGGGTTGTCGCCGTATTTGGCACTATCGGTCAGCAGATTGGGATGGGATGCGGTCTTTCTTTGCGTCCTACCCTTGGGGGCCTATGTGCTTTTCGTCGGAAGTTCCAGATTCCGTCGCTGCCTCTGTCGCCGAAGTGGTTCTGCAGGGCATGGAACTCTTTATTCCATTTTCTGCGGTGCCGATCGGTGGCAAGTCACAGCCCTGGTTTAAGCATTCTTGCAAGGCAGCATCGCGTCGAAAGCGAGAATGCTTTAATGCATGGGCGGAAGCGGCAATATTTCGTGATGCCAATACCAGCGAACATAAAAAAGCATATAACTCAGCCTCCAGGTCCTTCAAACGGGAAATCGCTAAAGCAAAGTCAGAGCACATCGCCAGATTTGGTGAGAGATTGGCCCAACTCCCTTCGGGGACTCGAGCCTTCTGGTCTCTCGCCAAAGCTGTACAAGGGAATTTTTGTCAGCCATCCATTCCACCGCTGCACAGGGAGGATGACTCGCTCGCCCACACTGCGAAGGAGAAGGCCGACCTCTTGGGCTGCCTCTTCGCGTCCAACTCGACTTTGGATGACCGAGGGGGATCACCACCGACGATTTCGCGGTGTGATTATTCAATGGCGGAAATCACATTCCGGCAACGTGCTGTTCGCAAGGCACTATCTTCCTTAGACATTCATAAGTCGAGCGGGCCGGATGGTATCCCTCCAATTGTGCTCCTGAGTTGGCTCCGGTCCTGACGCGCCTATTCCGGTACCTGTACTCGCTCGGCACTGTCCCGAAGTGCTGGAAGACCGCTTCGATACATCCGATCCCTAAAAAAGGCGATCGCTCTAATCCGTCCAACTATCGTCCAATAGCTATAACCTCCTTGTTCTCCAAAATAATGGAATCCATTATTAATGGCCAGCTCTTGAGGTATCTAGAGGGCCACCAGCTGATTAGCGATTATCAGTACGGCTTTCGTCGTGGTCGTTCGGCTGGTGACCTTCTACACACGCTACCTACACATAGATGGGCAGAGGCAATTGAGTCCAAGGGGGAGGCGCTAGCGGTTAGTTTGGACATAGCGAAAGTCTTCGATCGGGTGTGGCACAAAGCACTGCTCTCGAAGCTTCCAGCCTACGGGCTTCCCGAGAAATTATGCGACTGGATCTCCAGCTTTCTGGCCGATCGGATCATCAAGGTCGTCGTCGACGGAGCATGTTCCGACCTTAAACCCGTGAATGCTGGGGTCCCACAAGGCTGTGTTCTATCCCCGACCCTGTTTCTTCTGCATATCAATGACATGTTGCAACTTAGCAACATTCATTGCTATGCGGACGACAGCACTGGGGATACTCTTTACACTGGCCGGGCAGGTATTTCTCGGGCAGTTGTCGATGAGTACCGGAACAAACTTGTGTCTGAAGTCGAAACTCTACTACGTGGAGTCTCGGACTGGGGTAGACTAAACCTAGTCCAATTTAACCCCAAGAAGACAGAAGTTTGCGCGTTTTCCGCGAAAAAAATACCCTTTGTCGCTACTCCTCTTTTGGAAAACACTCTTCTTGAAGCCACAGCCAGCATCGGTATACTTGGCATTGACATATCGAACGACGTTCAGTTTCGCGGTCATTTGGAGGGAAAGGCTAAATTAGCCTCCAAAAAGCTTGGTGTGCTCAGCAAGGCGAGACGGTACTTCACTCCGGGCCACCGCTTGCAACTCTATAAAGCGCAAATACGGCCCCACATATAATACTGTTCTCACCTCTGGGCGGGGGCTCCCCAGTACCAGCTCCTTCCACTTGACCGTATCCAACGAAGAGCGGTTCGAATCGTCGATGACCAATCCCTCTCCGAGCGGCTCGATCCTTTGGCGTTGCGTAGAGATGTGGGGTCACTTTGCATCTTCTACCGCATTTACCATGGAGAGTGTTCAGAGGAGCTGAGTTTCATCATCGGACGTCGAGGCAGAATACAAAATTCCACCCGTATCACCTCGACGTCCGCCGTTCCACGACTGAGCGTTTTTCAAGGCAATTTTTGCCGCGCACCACCGCTATGTGGAACCAGCTGCCCACTGAAGTATTTCCGAACCAATTCGACTTAGGGTCCTTCAAGAAAAGAGCGTACAAATTCTTAAAAGGCCGGCAACGCCCTCGCGAGCCCTCTGGCATTGAGAGTGTCCATGGGCGGCGGTATCACTTAACATCAGATGAGCCTCCTGCCCGTTTGCCCTCTATTTTATAAAAAAAAAAGAAAAGGTATTCATAGATACAGACAAGTATTTTATAAACGTCTTTGATGAAATGCTTACGTTCGCTACGACGACAATTATGGCTTCATAATCCCATACATCTAGAGCATTTAAAACTTTTCAATTATGAATTGTCTCTTTGTGTATATACTTTTGTATGTAATGTGCAAATCAAGTGTAAAAACATATACTTTCGCGTCAATCGTAGATCGGACTTTCACGTCATTATTGCGCATATATAACGTCATTATTCTCGCGTGTCTACTTGTGCGGATTATTTAATGACAGCATAATATCAGATTATGCTTCGATGGATTCATTAGAAAACTAAGTATCCGGTGATTTTCCTAGCCTTGTGGGTGGGTAAAGCTTAGTTTTGAGCATATACACAAGCCTTTTGTAATTTTAGTTATTTTTATAAATTTGCTATAGATGCGCTGAATTTCTGTTATTTTGTTAGATTATTCTCTATTAGTGCGTTTTACACAGCCATTTAAACAATTTTACTTTCGGCGAGATTTCAGTTCTAATCTAAACCACAGAGGAGGCATAGCGATAGAACCATATTTTACCAACGCGAAATAATTTGTTAAGTTTTTAAGAATGATAAATTACAACATATATTGTTATTTTTATAATGATAATTTTAGATATTATGTTTTACAGAATCTACAAGTAATAGCCTTGAGGCTTTTGGAATTTATAGTCTGCTAGTGCTAATTGTCATTAAACCTAAGTTTTAACGTCAAATCCTATTACGACTTATGTCAATTTTAAATAAACAACTATTATGGCTTAACTATAATGGATACAAGGTTATTTTGCAAACTGACTCATGTAAAATATAAGACTAGACCAGTCTAGTCATTTATTAGAGTCCCAGTTTCGTTACACAGAACTCTCCTACCCTTGGCGTAATATATCTGTCATCGGTTGTATGAATTATTAGAGCTAAACGGTAGGATCAAAGGACAGAGAGGTCCTGTTTCATAGACAAATGATACTATGGACAAATATCTTACCTTTATTAGTTAGATAATATTATGCATTATCTTTATAATTATTATGACAAAAGTGCTAATCTTTATGTATATCTTTTTTTACTAGATTTAGACACGATTACTTTATTATGTTTATGCACCCCAGCATATGGAACTGGCTTTGTTGGGACATTATAATAAACTATGATCCGTGTTGAATGAATGAAATATGAATTTCAGAATGCCAGCCGGAACGAGCCCCGAACTTTGCAACTTGCTGATCGGTCTGCTTCGGCGCAATGCCCGCGAACGCATGCCTTTCGAAGTCTTCTTTAACCATCAATTCTTACAAAGACCCAGGACAACGTCCATCATAAGTAAGCTATTTGTAAATCTTTATCGGCTTCAGTTTTTTTTTGTTTCGCAAATCACGTCTTTTTTATCATTAATTGAACGTTGAATTCATAAGTGGCTTTGTAATAACAATTTTTTATACTAACTAAACAAAAAGTCGTCTATTTATATAGTAGTTATAAGGTCTCTTTGCCAGTAGTGTGTCGCTTATATTTTCAATATGATTCCTTCCATTACATTACCACTCATGACCAATGTCAAATTAGTCAATTATGCAGTAAAATCGATTTATACAAAATCAACACGTATCGTATCGTGAAACTTCGATGCATAATGATTAATGAATGAATCATACTGATACAAATAAATCGTATTATTTCAAAATGTGTTCCACTATCCTATATTCCGAGGTTTAAACAGACCTTGAATGTTAAATATTTAGTTATTTGTAGTCGTTTCTGTTCATCAATGTTTTTGATAAGCATCTATCGGAGATGAATAGGTTTCTGCAAATCATTGCGATCGTTGACCCGACATGCTTTAATGAAGTGTCAAGAGGTCACCACACTTTGTATGAATCAATGTTTTGATAAATGATTATATTTTGAGATTTTTTATATGAGACAATGTTTTGATAAATGATTATATTTTGAGATTTTTTATATAAGACGTACGCCCGATAAAAAATTATGTAAGTTAAATCGATTTCTTATCTCCATTCTCACAAGATCTCGTGTTAGAAAGTGGTAGAACATTTTCTTGTCATTGTGCATTTATTCAAGCGCTCCTCAAATGGTATGGAGTTAATTTGATTAGAAGTTCAGTAATGCAGATCAATTTATGCGTCGCTAAATATTAGACCTCTAGCGATAAATGTATGGTTTATTTTTGCATTGATATACGGCATTTCGGTTACGATTACGCTATATTGTTCAGGTTTGGATTCAGATCTACCCGATATATTGGAGTGTGATAACGAAGTCCGTCCCGAAACTAACTATATCCTAGAGGAGTCGTGGGAGAGTCAGGGTATAACATTGATTTAATTCGCTTTGCATGGGGTGGGTGATAACAATTTTACGCATCATACATCTCAAAGCGTTACCCGCATGGCTTTGTGATTTTTATTTATGTTCCATAATTTTCATCAACTTGCTAACGGCTTAAAAGGAATCAAAATTTCCTTTACATTGTCTGTTTTGCGTTTATTTCATACGACGAGCTTTTACCGTCGCATTTTTTGAACAATGCTTGCAAGATGAAAATAACAGATTTCTGCGTTGTATGAATATAAGAATCATGAAGATATTAGGGTTTATTGTACGATACTATGGCCGAGTTATGATATTATTTATTTGAATAATAAATTATTTGCCGATTATAATTATGTTGCACGTTGAACACATTATTGACACTACCGAGAGTTTCAAAGATAATTTCTTACTTTTATGCAAAATTTATTGATATAACTTTGATCGCTTAATTGAAGAAAAATGTATTGATTTTAATGACGTCAATATTAGTATTCGACTTGCTTATATTTGGTGCATGAAGATTCAAAATATACAAGTGCGCCCGCTATCATATAACATAGCGGCGTTCAATAATATATATGTGCGTGATGGATTCGACAGCACAGAAATCCATTGTTATGTTTTGCCGTGGCATTATGGATAGTTATTATTATTTTCTCTTTAGGGACAGCATCGCATACTACTATACCGAGCGGGCTGAGTCGTGCGTCGGCGCCGTTGCCACAGCCCACGCCGCAAGCCCAACCCTTACCCGTTGCACAACCCACTAGGAAGTCTCAACCTGTCTCATCTGGTAGGTACTTTTAACACACTTGGTAAACGCAGAAATTAGTAACATACGTTGTTGTCATAGTCATTTTATAATTATTATTGTCAACAAAGGATGGACGTAAACTTGTATTGTTCTGCTGGTATGAAGGACAAATAATAGTTGGCAACAATCTTTGATTACTATTGATTTTTGGTTTGCAAGTATCGCAACTCCCAATTAGCAAAGTGTTTGTGTAAAATCCTTGATCGCATTCATTTGTTTAGTTTAATGTATTAGATATTAGTTTTTTCTTAAAGAATTAACATGTCAGCCTAACGACCTTATGAAATAGACTTCTCAATAAGAATTATTCATTATACCTACTGACGTTCTTATTATATATTATAATAATGATTGCAAAATTAACTCGGACAGAATAATGGCAGTGGCCGTAGATAACCCTTTTTGTTGGGAACTGAGCGTGCTATATCAATTTTATTATAGTAATAATTCATTTGGCTGTACTATTTTGCAATATCTATATAATTTTCCTGTCAAGTGTAACTAGCCTTCATCGCAAAAATATTGATAATAATATATTATTTACAGCTGTCATCATACAAACAGAAAATACAGTTTTACTATATTTGATTAGAATTTATTTTATAAATATCTTGTGTGTGTATAATTATTCCTGTTATGTCATGAAATGTTTCTTCTATATTACAGACGAAAACTTTAAAACTAAAGTCAATACCAGCGAGTCTTGGTTCTTTATTCGTGTATAATAATTATTTTTGTACGTAAAAGTAAACTATTTATAAACAAATTTCTTGACGTTTCGCAATTTGGCGCGGGAACAATACAAATGTCGACTCAGTTCGACCTTCGTGTCAGCTGAATTATGTATTCAGTGCTCAGGAAATCTATCGACATCTGAGATAATATATGTGATATGGTATTTTGTAAAAAGGAAATATCATTATAGCGATGTATTGTTTAACTTAAAAACTTTTATAGATCTGTTACTAATGAACTGAGATATAAAATAAAAACTATTTATAATTTGTCTTTAATAAACGACAAAAATGGCGCTACAACCTTTTTAGGTCTGGGCCTCAGATTTCTGTATCGGTTTCAAGATCATTTGTTAATCTAATAGGCAAGTAGGTGATCAGCCGTATGTGCCTGACGCACGCCGTCGACTTTTTGGGTCTAAGGCAAGAGAGAGTCGCACGATAAAGCATTATTCAGTTATGAAAAGCTTTTCGTACACGTTAAATTTGTTAAACTAATAAATTAATTTTTTTTTAGACGATTCATCGGAAGCAGTATGGGCAGGCGCTGAGGACTTTGTGGTGGTACATCCAGAAAGTGGTTCGGGCGAATATTCTGGCTCATCATCTTCTGAGGCAGCGTCCAGACCGCGTTCGCTGGCCCTGCAAGCCACATCCCCCCATACACGACATTCGCCCCACTCGCCCCATTCTCCCCATTCGCCCACTCACACTATTGATCAAGTCGGGCCGTTAAGGGTAAGTACTATAACGTGTTTACTTAAAATTCAACTTAAAATTTGTAGTAACAATGTAACAAAGATAAAATTTGCATCTAAATAAAAATACGCGTGAATCTGTGGAGAATTTGTTCCCTGTGGTAATGTGGCAATTGAACAAAATTACTGCAAAAATTCTTATATACGTTTTTACACAAAAACTTAAAATCTATGTTACAAAAGTTGTTATTTGATTTCTAGTGTACTTCTAATTCTATAGTACTTGTAGTTTTGCGGCTAACTTGTTTCCTTTAAAAATGTTGTGTTACATAAGTTGCATATAATTCTTTATAACACGACGCTTATTTTTATTTTATAATTATTGCTTTATAATTAAATATAAACAGACGCTAAATAAAATGTTTATTAATTACGTAATTACTGTACACGAGTACTGCGATGAATCACTTTATGTAAATGCATTAAACATAACCAATCTGGATAATTCATTGGTAATTTTATTTTCCTTATACACAAAAACAGCATGAGTAAGAAATTAAAATGGTTTTAATACGTTAAAAAAATAAGTCTCAATATTTTTTTGTATCAATACTACTTTCGGTATACACTTATAGGTTTTAAGATCAGTGCCCTGAGCCCTGGCCCTAACAACCCGAAACAATTGTACTTCTGGACACGGACGAAACAAAGACACATAGGCGTTTCGTTATACGTTTAGCTTAATAATTTGATTTATTAGTGAACCAGTGCACCTGACAATCGTCTTGTACACACAATAAATATCATCTAATTGAACATCATTCTTTAATTGTCTTGACAACACAAACATCATCAAAATTGGTCCAACCGATTAGGGTTGTACACACACGCAGAAGATTTATGTATATAATAGTTTATTCATTCAGTCAAATCTATTATTATTAACATACATATTAGTTTATAAGAAATATTCTAATGTATACCCAAGAATATTTGTTACAGAAAATGTATATACTGTAAAATGTATGTACATAAATAAGAATAATGTGAAAATATATTGTTTCAATATATATTTATTTATATACATTTTCAGAATCCACTTGTTTCTAACACAAATGTACCTCGCTCGCAGCCAATAGACGTCTTGAGATCAAATCACAACCGAAATGCGACCAACATTGGTTCACTTTCTCCGCCTACCGTGAGTTTTATATTTTATTACAGCGCTATATTGATGGAAAAGATTTAGTTTGTTAGAAATATTTACCTTTTAATGTTTATACTAATATTATTAAGCATATTAGTGTTTTGGGTGCCTTTACAACGTTAAATTGTCAATGAGTAACAATTCCTATCTAAATAATGTATAGCAAATTCGCTCGAAAAAGATTAAAAAACCTACGCTTAAATATGTGCAAACATGAATACAGCATATAACGTTTATGCAAAAGTAGTTAGTAGTTAGTAGTAGTTAGGTATTAAGCAATAAATATATAGTCCAAAAAAAAATAAACTAATCCAATGTTAGCACCCAGGTCTAAATTTTTGCTACGCCATTTTATATCATAACATATTATATATACGTTTATTATAATTGTAAACAGTAAAACCTTTTTAAGCTGCGATGTTAAGAGACACGACATTATTTTACTTAACACATAGATTTTTGTTAAGTATAAGTTATTGTAATAATTAATTCAATTTGAACATAGGTTCCATTCACAATGGGCACTCCGCCGTCCACACGACGTCGTCGCAGCGCGTCTGGAAGTTCCCCACCGCCCTCGCTTTGGCAGGTTTCGCCTACGAACGCTAGCCGTGAGTATAAAAAGTGTGAATTATGTGTTCCGTCCTCCCTTCAGGCGATTGACCACCCCGCGACGGCCCAAGCCGAGGTGCGAGTCTCACAGTCTCCCTTGCGGTAGCCGCGGGATAAAACGCCATTTCAGACCGAGCTACGCTCGCCAAATCAGCCCGAGCTGAGCTGTAAAGGCCCTTAAGGCCAACAGCGAGATTTCTTACTTAAAAAAAATTAAATTGTCTAAATCCTGAAACCTTCGGAATATCGGAATCTTAAATCATTCAATGGATGGTAAAGGATTTTAATTGCAGGAAAGTCCTAAGTATTTTTCATAACAATTAAATATAATAATTTTAATTAAAATATATCTTAAATGTAAAAAATATATTTTTCCTATTAACAATTAACCTTTCTATTTATTTAATCATGTTTTTTATATGATAGTCGTTTTTCTTTTTTTATATTGTGCCATGCGTCATATCCAAAGCGTAAAAGGCCGCATATTAACAATCTATTAATAAAATAATTATTACTAAAGGAAGTAAAATATTTTTTTTTATTTTATTAGTAAAATAAATACTCTTATTTACATCACAAACACAAAAATAAAATTTGTTAAACCTAATAATAATAAATATTACAAGATGTAATGTGGTTGCCATGCTGTAGTATTTAAAATATAGCCAATAGTAAAAATCCATCATATAATCAATATTTATTAATATTAAAATATATTAAAAAACTTTAGCACAAAAAAAGAAATAAACGAACACTTTATATAATATCTAAATATCATAAATGATAATTTACTAGTTCAATTTCATATTTGTTTCATATAGCGTCAAACACTCACAACCCGCGTTGTCCTAATAATATGTGTTAATGTATTATCACACCTACCATCATAGAATTGATCGGTTTTTCTTAAATGTTTTTCATTCATATAAGGCTCATCCCCGCCAGTCCCGCTGGCGTTGAAGGCAAGCGGCGAAGCATCGTCGCCAAAGCGTGCGTTACCGGACGCCTTACTACGGGCGCTGAAAATGCCTCACGACCCGCCCGTCTATATCCCCAACTTGCAGGAGGAGACCATACTTGCCGTATGTATATTGCCCCTTAGTAATGAAAGTACCTAATACTAACCTATCTCTGCCATGTAATGCTGTGATAAGATTCTTGAAGACAAGGTTCTATTATGAGTTCTTAGTAAGTTTTGAGATCCTAACATGGAATTTGACAATAAATAATTTAATTGCTTTTAATTATTATGTGTTTGATATTTTCATGCTATTTTAATATGGCTGATTTTGCCTTTTTTTAAATGTATACCACTTTCAAGGAAATTAAAGAATTTATTTATTTATATAATAAGGACGTCTTTGCTATTAATCAGCATAATTGTTCGGAAACATATTTTTGTAAACTTAGTTCCTAAAGGTTTTTATTGATATAAAACTTTTTTCAATTTAAAACTTTTTTTACTTTGTACTATAAATCATTTATTTTAGATATGTTTTTGTAACTTCCTTAAACACTTCTCACAATTCACACACTCCTAATAGATTTTATTATGAATAATCACATGAAATAATCTTTACAGGAGGAGCACAGCAAGGTATTCTCTCAGCTGAACTTTGTGCTGATGCTGTCGGAGCTGCTCTCCGACCTCGCTGTATCTTGCGGCGCACCCATTGCCGCTCTCATGGATGCTTCAGATGGTACTGTACCTACTTTAATATTTTAATTTAGATAAAAATAACTGTCCTAGTTTTGTGAGTTTTGAGGGTAGTTGCAGATAATATTCTAAAGATACCCTCTTTTTTTAGAACTAAAAGAGTTGTTTATCTAAAGAATTCGTTCATCTGTTATTGTCAAATTGTCCTTATACTATCATGGAACCTACTTTACATTGCGTTGATGTATTTTAGACCGAATTGAATTATAGACAATTGCCACTTGGTAGGTAGTGATCGTTAACTTTTCAGAAATTATTCTAACCCGCCGATTATATCTATTTCCAGAGCGTTGCAATGAGAGCGTCCGCCTAGGTCTTCTGGTACAAGCAATGCAGGCGTTGGCGGCTGGCCTAAGGCTGGCCGCCGAGTGCTACCGCTCACGAAGTCTTCAGCCCACACCACAAGTGCGGAGCGGTAAGTTTATTGTTAGGTGACTTGGAATTTAAATAAAAAATAGTGAAGCATAGAGTCCATTTTGTGTGCTTCAGATTTGAGACTTAGCGCGAGACAGTTCGAATTTTTTTAATATAGAATAGTAAACGAACCTAATCCCAGAAAGGGCAGTTTGAGGGAGGAATACACTCTAACTTTGAACAGTTTGAGAGAGTCATATATCTCAGGGAAGACCCCCGCCGGCAGTTGATTCCACAGTTCGCTAGTTAGCAAAAGAAGGTGTCTGTCTGTTTGTCTTTAAATTCAAGATTATAATAGAAGTTTCTTTTCAACAAATGTTAAGTGTCTAGATTTTGCAATACAATAAACAAAAAAATAATAAAGACTTTTCAATTTAACTAAAATACACTTTTATCTGATTAAAACGTGCTTATTTATGACTATCAAATTATAATAATTCATTCTCAAAACACGCTAACGTTCATCAATTTAAATGACTATTTAGTTCAAAATAAGTTATTCCTTAATATAGTCATAACTTTTTAATGAGGCATAAGTGTATTTTTACAATTTCCTAAAAATATATAGATATTTTTTTAAATTTTATATTGACTTTCAGTGGTCTCGCTAATGAACGGCAAATACAAATGGATTGTGAATGAGTCGAGGCGTCTCCATGATGCAGGCGTGACGCCGGCAGTCTGTGATAAAATACTTTACGAACATGCTATAGAACTGGTAAGTAAGACTTAAATGTGATCGTCATATTTTGAATTTTTGAAAATCAGCGAATAATTGTAAAATTAATTGTAAAAAAATTAGTAACTATTAGTAGAGATAGAAAAACATATACGTTCTGTTAAAGTGAATTCAAATTAATTATAATAACAATATATAGCCTTAATTAACTTTACATTTAGATAAAAAAAAGACACAAGCTTGCACAGCTAATCAAATGAAAGTTTATTCAAACATTTCGGTAATTATGAATATTAATATTAAACAAAAGAAAGATCTAAATTTACATTTACTACCAATTTTAAAATCAAGGGCGTAGAATGGGCGAGACAGGTTTTCTCGCTTGTGAATATATTAAATGACACATTAACAGTCATATTGGATCGCATCGCCGACGGATATGGCGCTCTTTCCACAGAGAATAACATTTATATATGTTTCAGTGCCAAATGGCAGCTATCGAAGAACTATTCGGCGACGTCAAGGAGTGCGAGCGACGCTACATGTCTGCACAAGTGTTGCTACACTCTCTGGTACAACGCCAACCGCTGCATCCACACCATCGGAACACGCTCTCAAAATGTAAGACCCATTTCAACACGACATTAATGAATAAAATAACATTTCCCTAACTTCAAAAGAAGTATTACAATGGCTACATTAGTAAACTAGAACCCTATTTCTGATTGGGTTTTTTATACATATTTTGAGCAGATTTAAAATATTGTATAGATGGGAGGTATATCTGTATAGTTTTGTAATATGGCTACTTTTATCATACGCATACTTTATCATTTGACAGATATTTGAAGTCGGTTTGTTTCGTTTAATAGATCGAGATGCTGTACAAAGGCGGCTCAACTGCCTCAAGGGGCCGCGCAAGCAAATAATGGACGTGAAATTAGAGGCTGGGATCTCATAATGCAATAAGATATCAACCTGTAGGAATAAGTACACTATACAAGATGAGAAGTGATTTTATTTTGTCCTTGAAACTGACTCGAAGTGATAAATATTATAAAAAAATAAAAAGTGAATGATATCAACAAAACAAATGTTGTAGTAAAGAGTACCAGAGATTGCAATAGTAAGTTATATATTTTTTTATCAGTATGTAGTTTTTTTTTAATTAGCGACTGTAGTGGAACATTTTAGTGCAAATGAATACAGCTTTTCATAGATAAGTAGAAAAATAGATGTGTCGTTGTACTCTTCGATTAATGGTTGTACTTGTAAATCTGGTATGGAACGATAGTACAAGGCACTTACATGTCCATTCAGTTCTGCTAACAAGAAACACTTTGCCAATATGTTAAAAAAAATTATATATAAGTTTTAGAAATCGACTAAAAGATATGAAGAGGTAAATGTAGGTTAAAAATGTAGTATTGTTTTTGAAAACGCATGTCATAATTACTGTATTAACATATTAATAATACCTTTTATGTAGTGATATGAAAATTTAATTACGAAGTATAAATCTCGATATGGACAAGATGGTATAGATCTCATTATCGACCAATAACAATATGGCATTTTTAGGTTAAGATATCAATAATATTTTCAAAGTATTTTTAGGAAATTTTTCAGTATGTATTTCGCACCTGTAATAGCCAATTGTGAAACTATTGTATGTTTATTTTTCTTTCCAAAAATGATCAATGCTTTATTGAAATAAGAATAAATAAAGACTGTTGTATTATAAAATTTTCGTTTTGTTTCAATAAATAGATATTTCTAACATCTATAAATTGTTATATTATTTAAAATGACATCCCATCCATTGACATTGTTTTCATGTACATAACTATCTAGCTATAAAATATATTTTCATGAATTTGAAACCTTTAGTATTTATTAAGACTACATATTTCTATAATGAACTTCGACTTTCATCCGAATTGGTACTGCATGTACAATCTAATCTGTTATTGACATACAAATCACACCTAGCGCCATTTATGACTCCCAGAATTATCCTATCAAATGGATGGAATGTATGTTATTGATGAAAGCTCCAGATCTTGTTATTTGTGATCTATGTGTCTATTTAATAAATAAAGTAGGATGTTAAAAATAATGTCAGTATTGTAAGCAAATAAATAATAATTTGATTCATATGTATACGTATATTCATAGGTTTTAAATCTTAGCTCAGCTATAGCTCTATTTAATTCAACACTTTTCACTCAAATTGTACAAAAATGCCAGATCCTTGTTTCAAAAATTTATATGGTTTCATTCTGTTCCTACCTCGAACTGGTTGCAACATTACTTTATCTGGAGGAAACTCTTGCGTTCCCATTGTCTCTAACAATATATCTAAACATGTTAACAGTTTGGTTATTTGATTTGATAGATTCGGCTTCAAATTATCACCTTGCCAATTGGAGTTTACATATCTCTCAATATCCCTTATGTCATCATTTGTACCACTATGGTAGGTGCCATTATAATGCAATGTTAAGGAGAACAATGGTGCTTGCTTTGGATAATCACTACTCAGTGCTACAAGAGCGACAAGCTTAGCTGATTGACGAGTAATTATAGCTCTGTATAACATATTATCAGGGCTCACTAATCCTTCAGATACTAGAAATGTTGTTGATGGTGCTTGAACATATTCAGACCAACTCACTGATTGCCACTGAGTCATAGATCCAGATAATCTGATGGTCGCCATTTCTTTGGATGGTATTATTTTACCACATTCAAGATCTTGAAGCTCTTTCATTAGTTCTACCCTTGCTTTTAACCTTTTTTGTAAAGTAAATATAAAGTTTTCAACAGTTGCTACGCTCAAACTGGGACATGACTGAACATTTTTCAGATCTTTACGTTCATTTCCAATGGCAGCCATAAAATCTAAACCGCACATTCTCTGCGCCCAAATATAGGGTTTACCAATTTCAGATATAATGTGCTGAAATTCTTCGGAAATTCCTGCTGATTTAAGTAAAAATGAAGTAGCAGGATGAGGTGAATCAGAGCCAGTATCTCCAATATACAACTCATTTAGTACACAATTTCCATCTAAAACATCAGCAGCAGATATACCAGTGATAGGTTTTGGATGATTCATAGTAAAGTTAACAACAATGATTTTGAGATGCATTAAATATGAAAAAGTTAAATTTAAACCAGTGCCATCTGGTATTTTAACTGTTACAAGTACATGTAGTGGATGTTTTCTCAAAGCTTCCCTTTTCTTTGCATCTGCTTTTTCTTCTTTAGATATTTTTGCTGATCTATGATGCCTTTTCTTTTTGTCTCTCTGATCTTCATCATTTCCATCCTGGTCTGAGTCAGAATCATTTGACACAACAAATTCATTGTCCATATTGGATGTTTGTTCTAGTCGTCGGGCCTCATCTTCATCCCCAGATATTCCTGTAATAAGGATTCCTTTAGTATTTATTTTTATGATTACACAAGTTTAAGTAAGAATTTTGCATTGAGACCAAACAATGAAAAATTCTTACTACTAATACTTACTAATACACTGTCATAAGACTCAAAAAGTCAGTCCAATGAAATGCACTTCTTTATTGTAGTCATTACAACAAGTTTTACTTTTATAATAATTTGTTAAACATACCAACAATAACATTCTTTGCACCCAGAGCATCAGAATAAGCACTTCCATTAGCATATAGTAAAAACAATGGTGGTGGTAATAAAGTTGCCAATTTTGATTCCTCCCTCTTGTCATCCAGCCTCAAAGCCAAGCATTCTTGAAGTGGTTTAGTTGCTTTAAGGACATCTCTTAAATGTGGTGCAAGAGCATCCAAGCGAGACCTGGCAGCAGCTATTGCTGCAGCAACTCTTTCTTTTGAAGAAACCAACTCATTACAAGCTCCAGCCAGTTCCCTTCGCTGGCGAAGCTCCCATTCTAACCTTGCAAGTTGCAATTGATGCTCATCTGTCTTTGTTATATCCTGAAACATACCAGTTTATATGTAATAAAATATTAATATTATAAATTACTTATATATATTATCTACATAATTATGTTATATATTATTGACTTACAAGACGACACACTTCAGCGGGGGCAGTTTTATAAAAATCATCAACAGGTACAAGCTCAATCTCTTCATCCTTTGATTTAAATTGTAAACACTTTGTGACTTCCTTATTTAGATGGTCAGCTTCATACAACAGGTTTTGAAGAAGTAAATGTGTTGAATCTACTCTCTGTTTTTCCTTGTGCAGAGCATCTCGGCCAGTACGAGTACGCACTTTTTCTAAACGGTTTAATTTTTTTAGTGCAACTAACTGCAGTGAAGCTTCAACCCTTTTAGTATGTAGTTTTTCTTTTGCCTAAAAAACGTAAAGATGTGCATTAAAGAATATTTGATTTTATTTGTAAATTACATGCAAAAGTTACTTCATAAAAAACTTACTTCTTCAGTTCCTTTCGCTTTGAGCTCTGCAATATCTGTAAAAAGTTGACGGATATCTTGGCAAATCTTCTTGAACAAAACTGCATCTTTTTCAGCAGGTCTAAGCTTAGATTCTGATTCTTCGAAATCGACAACTTTCTGCAATGGAATATTACAAGTTATTTTACTTAGATTATAACAAATAGCAATTATTTTAAACAAAGTATTAGTCACATCCTAACCTTGTAAACTTCACCGGGAGATAGCTTCGTACTTTCGCTGCTAGAACTTGTATTTAATTTTCGCCGCTTCTTAGTTGTAGTGTCATCTTTACCCATGTTATTTATTATAAATTTAATATAAAACGCTGTATGGACGTGTATTTATAGACGAGTTTTATTTACTGTTTCTGAAACGAGCTCACAAACAAAGACCACAGAGTACAATATCACCAGCCTCAAAGAGTAAAGACTATACTAGACGAGTAGACAGGGTTACAAGCCTAACGACCTTTTAAAAACAAATATCGTGTAGGTTTTTAGTAACAATAATTTTACTTAATATTAAAACTTGAACTGTTGACATATGGTACACACAGTCTCAATTCCTCTGCTGAAATAGTGATTATAATTTGGTATCATCACTGTTACCTTACTGGTTTAAACTTTATTTTCGAAAAAAAAAAAACCGTGGGAAACACAATAGTAGTCTTACATGTTTTTTGACTTTTAATAAAACTTTATTTTGTTTGTTGGATTTGGATCAGTAGCGTAGTGTAGTTTGTCTACATATATATTTGTGATTTCTTAGTTTCATTTGTTAAAATTTTATAAAGAGTTTAATTAATAGACGATTCACTGGTAGGTTTTTTTTATATACTTTTTCTTTCTCCTTATGGAGCCGCCTGATGACCCTGGGGGCGGAGAAGTCCCTAGGGTTGGTTATATTGTAATTCAATTTCTAATGGGGAGTCTGGCATGGAAACCGACGGATCCGTGAATTCTAGCAGTGGTGCTCGGAAACGTAGAACCACTCAAAATAAGCATTGCTCTCCTTGTTAAAAAAAGAGACGAAATCGGTAACGACACGAGGGCAAGGAAATAAAACAAAATGAACGTGATTGTATTCCTTTATATAATAATTATATCAATATCCAAATTAGTACCTACTGCTCCCCTGTTCACTGACTCGCAACTTAATTCGTCCAATGATAATCTTATAATCCATCCATCTGATAATCTTACAGTTCACCTTATTGATTTTGGTGGTTTTTAAAATTCCATCCAAAACATTGTTAACGGAAGCTTAAAACGAATTTGCCGTAATAGACTGACTCTGTCTTTTAATAATTACCTAATTATTTTCGAAAAAGCCCTGCTTTGCAATCAGCCAAGGTTTGCTTAGTAAAAAAATTAATTTAAAGAAAGAAAGGAAATAGTGACACACCTCTCTCTGCAACGCCTTATTGAAGTACCTTGTGTGGAGCTGGAGCAATTTATCATTGTTAGTTTATATAGACCTCCTTTAGCTCAATATGATAGCTTAGAAAAAATATTAGAGCAGGATCTGTACAAAGTGCAAAAATTCAAGAAAAAAATGATCGTTAGTGGAGACTTTAATGTAAATTTGCTTGACAACTATAGTTTAAGTAAACGTATGCTTATTCTGTTTAAATCTTATAATTTAATTAACAATTTTATTGTACCTACTAAGGGTAACAGCCACCACGGCAATATATATTGACAATATCTATAGTAATATAGTTCCTCGCAACGCCTGTATTATCAACAAACTAGCATCTGACCACTCTGCTCTATTGTTTGAATTTAAAATACTTAAATGTAAAGATACAAAAAATTAAATATGCACAATTCCTATAAAAGACGCTCGGTTAGACAGAATTAGGAGAAAAATTATATTTAAAATGCCATTTTTGCGTAGTAACCAATGCACTAATAATTTATATACCTAGCAATGGAAGGATACTGAATATAAGGTGTAATTGGTTCCGCATTTGAAGAGTTTTTTACTAACATTCCATTAAATACAACCAGCGTTCTAAATTCTTCACCATCAGCCGCCCTTTTATTATTGCAAAAGAATGTTCCTGTATGCACCCTTGAGTTTATATTTAGCCGCATTGACTGCAATGATATTATAAAAACATTTAAACAACTAAAATTTAAAAAATTAAAGATCTTTGGGGTGTATCTGTATTCATTTTACAATCAGTAATCGATTCTATCAGTTCAGAGTTAGCTGTTATATTTAATTAATGTAAAGATTGTGGAGTCTTTCCAGACAAGATGAAGCTAAGTTTTTACTTAGCTTTTATACCATTATTCAAAATGGGCAGCTCTTCTGACCCTACAAATTGTAGACCATATCTGTGCTGCCGGCATTGAGCAAAATTTTTGCTTAAGCTAAACGAAAAGAAGACATTTTGTCTTCTTTTCGTATTAAATTTGTAACTACAAATGTAAAAGTAGTCATTCTCAAATAATAATTAACGATTAGGAAATAGACTTTGTTGATAATGCGGTGTTAATACGAAACACCTACTATACTGTTGTAGTAGTATAGTTATACTATACTGTTTGTTGATAATACTAAACTACAGTGGGGCCTACACATAGAAGGTCTAAGTTCTGCAGCGTTCGCAGTGAAAAGGATACGCGATCTTTGCTGTATTCTCATCCGAATCTCGTTTATTTCAGCTATTTTCTTAGCATGTCATATGGTGTTATTTTGTGGGGTAATGCAGCTGACAGTCAATCGATATTTTTAGTGCAAAAGCTGGCGATAAGAGCGATCTGTGTCTGTTGTCCCCACGGGAGTCAGTCCGAAGGAAGTTTAAGGAATTACATATTTTGACGTTGGTTGTAAAAGTCAATACATTTATGAGAATATTTTGTATGTGCGGAAAAACATAGATACCTTTAAAAAGAATAGTAGCTTCCATAATTATAGTACTCGTAATAAAGACAAAATTAGCGCACGAACTACAAGTCTGCATAAAACGTGTAATTCTTTCCAAGTCAATTGTATACGTTTTTTCAACAAAATCCCTAGTCAGATACAAGTGTTGTCAATAAATAAATTTAAATCGTACATTAAAGTAAAACTGCTTGCCTATGATAATATAAATTAATATTTAAACGATCCTAGTGCTTGGATATGAATTGCTCCAGTATAAAGAACCAACGCGACTGAATCTTTTGGCTGCATTTCCAGACTCTGGGGCGATCGTCAACATCCACGACTGTTTTAGTGTAAAGTGATCCATGTGCTATCAAATTATTTCAGTATAATTAGTATTATTATTATTTTCTTATGTAGCCAAATTCACATTTCAAGGATCGTCATGCTCGCTTAAATGTCTTTGCTTGTGGCGGCGTCCATACGTCAGGTTGTCTCTCTCCCTAAAATATGACGAGGGGGCTGATGGCTGGCCTTGCGTGATACTCGTGAACGGGTGCTACTTGTGGTGACTGGTCGTACTTGAATTCGTGTATCCGGTGATGTTACCTAGTTGTTTCGACTATGTGTTTGCGTGTTGTTCCCACGAGAATGCAAGTGCGTACTCCTATTTTACCATGCCTCCTGCTGATAGAGGATCTTTGACAATCTGAGACAAATGTTTGTTTTTTATTTATTTTATTATTATTTATTTACTTAAGATTGGCGATTAAAAAGAGTGGAGGAGAGTTTATTGCCAGTTCTTTTCTTCCGTTGATGGTCAAATTCTACCTAGGCGAATGTTTATTTGCTACACTGCTCTCACAGTAGCTCTTTACAGTTTCCCCACATTACAGTGTTACAATTGTTGCACATTTGGTCTTGTAAAAGCATTATGTAGGTCAAAACCAAAGTGTTTCAAGTGTGGCTAAGACCATACTGCTGACCAGTGCTCTATCCTAGAGGAAGATGCATAATGTTGTTTATGCCAAGGTTCCCATTTTGCCACAAGTAAAAGATGTATAGATTTTGATCTCACAAAAAGCCATTTAAGAAACTTTAGCAAGAGCTGTATGTATTTCGCACGCTGGAGCATCTAAAATTCATGCACCTATTTCTTATGCTGATGCTTTACTTTCTTCTTCCAATGTCGGGGTTTCTTCTGCTCCTCAATATGGACAGCCTTTGAGCACAAAAAGTACTCTTATAAAAAGAAAGTAAGCCTAAGCCATCCAAGGGTTATGATCGAAATACAGAACCAGAATTAGTTAAGGACTATGATATGCCCTCACCCAGAAATGGTTGTGCTTTAAACTCAAATAACAATCATGAATTGATAAAACAATCAATTGCAGACCTAATTAAAGTTCGCATTAACAGTTTATCACAGTCTAGTATTCTTTCACCGTCCAACTTTAATTGACGCTATCGTTAACTTACCAAATCATAATAATAGAGAATCAAGCCAAAACTCTACAGTGTAGAAGTGTTCCCTGTAAGAAAAGTGATATGATTAACCTTATAAATAAATATAAACCTTTTATCTTTGCCCTCATAATGTATATAAAAAGCTATGCTTACTTCTTACTGTAAATAATATACAATTATTATAAGTACATCTAGTATTCTATATGAGATATTTAATTAATTACTGTTCCCTTCCATAATATAGTATTTTGTGTTAGAGATAGTTTTATAACCTGCTGACCCCTATCCTTTATTCGATGTAAAATTATTTTCCTTTACTATTCCGTTTCCTTACCTTTGTCTGTTGCAATACGCACTGCGTGAAACCATTAAAAAAACTTTATTTTTATTGATATATTTCTTTACATTAACGTCTTTTACGGATAGGATAAGAAATTTTATATTTTGTAATATATGACTTGGCTTAAAATAATTTATTAGTTATTAAGTTATTGCTATGTTTGAAGCGATAACTTCTTATGGGAGAGTAAACCGTTTCGTTACGTACCCACCCCTTTCTCTCACGCATACAGCAGCGGTAGGCAGACTCCTCCTCCACAACTCTAACCTGTAGCGGACATACGCTTTCTCGCTCTACTGAGTATGGTATAAATTATATGTAATAATCAATAAAAGATTTTACTATATATGTCATATTAATATACATTAAATTAAGAATTAATCTAAGATTTTTTCAACTTTAATTATTTCAATTTTAAATAGTTCAACTTGGAGTAATTTAAGTTATAACTTCTGTCGTATAATCAGAGTAAATATTTACGATGCGCGCGCACACCCTAACGCGCCAAAAGAAGTATAAATCCAGAATTGGAAAAAGCGCATGTATATAGATATTTCTTTAAAGATCATAAACCATGAAAATATTTACCTATTAAGTTTTTATTCATTAAATAAACATGCGTCTGCCGCGTGCAAGCTCTGACGACATTAAAACAAGCGGTATGATGTAGCTACTATACAGAGGTCGTGAACGCAACGTGTTTATCTTGTTAACGATACTGCAAATAATAATAACATCGACGGTAATTATTGAATAACTTAATTTTACTGTTGACTACTTTCTTTTGTGGACGTTTCTAACGTATAGCTAATTAACGCAAAATGTCCGAGAATAAACTTCAACTACGTTTAGTTACTCATATGTGTCCAACTCATCCAGTTGAACTATACGAGTTAATTGCAGAATTGTTAGAAGAATCGTTGAATTGCTTTACTGTTTTGCAATATGAAAGCCGCAGCCCCGGTCCAGTACCCAGTCGACCAGACCCATTTCAACAGAACTATATTGATATTGGTAAGCATAACAACCTACTCGCGTTTTAAAATTACAATCTTACTCCATATAAGGAGTAATAAAGAATACGGATAGTCCCGGATGGATTCTGTAGAAATCATATAATGAATAATGATTGAACCTTTAAAAAATATTTGAAGGTGTCGACCTTAGGTGCAACCTACGCGTTAGTAACCTTCGCATCTCAAATGCAACGTTTATTTAAAAAACCTGCTCTAGTTACAAGCATTTCTATGAAATAAAATAGATAAATATTAATATTTCTACTCAAATTGGTATAAAAAGTGGTTTTGGTTTTACAAATAATTTTGTGTTTCAGGGTTCATGACGGCCGCTGCCTATATGAAAATGAAGAAGGACAACAAGTTTATTGAACTGCTGCCAGTAACGCCAGTGTTCGCTCATCAAATGAATGTGGAAAATAAGCCCGGGTACTTCTCAGATATCATTATTCATAGCGATAAGAAGTAAGTAATGTTTATGTGAAAATAATTTTATACGAGTGAAATCAATAAGAATGTGTGATACAACTTACTTATATGGTATTTACTGACTACGATATGGCGCAGTATGTACTACACACGGCATTTGTACAGAAGGCATGGGGTTCGATGTGGCGCTGTATATATGTCCATGGGCATATAAGATTACATTTTAAATATCTTACAAGTTTTTTTTGTGCACAATACTAGAATATTTTGTAGATACAACGTTAACGTCCTCGTTGAAATAGTTAATAAATATCTCCATAAGAGGCAATTAAGTATATATAACAATATATACATTGTACTGGTGTTATTTAAACAACAACTAAATACATTGAACATTCACGATAGTCCAAAAGCAAATAGAAGTACTTAGGTAGATAAATTAATTGTTATCAGCAGTCTGTTGATAACGGCCAGTGCTTCTATTATTTCTCAATCAATTTCGGTTTCTGGTGTCACTGATTCGTAAGACAATAACATTCTGATTACAGGGCCCACAACGTAAATACCTTGCTCGATCTACGCGGTTGTACTTTTGCGTATAGCAACGAAAACTCACTGAGTGGAAGCAAAATAGTTCTTAAAACTCTGAGAGAAAAGGGCGAAAATGCATCTTTCTTTGGCTCATTACTAAGTAGTTACATTAAATAACAATAATTCATGAGATAAAAAATTAGAACTTGTTTATGATAACTTTTATGATTACAGAATCTGGATCACATTTGGCCTCTGCTCGAATGGTATTATCTAAGCAAGCGGAATGGGCGGCAGTTGATTCAACCACTCTCCTCAACTGTAAAAATGATATGCATGACGGCGGAAAAGAAATAATTACTTTGGAAACCCTGGGTCGTCTTCCGCCTTATCCAATAGTAGTTAATTCTAGGCTATCAGGTATGAATATGTAACTAACTTTTATTTATAGTATGTTAGTATATGTATACAATATTATTTATTATATTCAATAATTTTCAGAAACTATCAAGGATTCCATTACCAAAGCATTGTTAAACATAACAAAAATTTCTGAGTGGAAAAATAGATTCACCAAATTTGGAATAATAAAATTTGAAAACAATAGTGATAAATGCTATGACGGGCCGGCTGCACAGATGTGGTCCATCCAGAAAGAGACGCTCAACATTAGATATTATTAGGATTTTTCTTGTAATTAGTTTAATATATGTCCTGTATATTTTATATGTTGATTACACACCAAGGAACTAAGATATAATCTTGATAACAAATTAAAAGATTTCATAATCATTATTTATATTATTTTTTTCGGGTCTAGGAAAAGTCAGTATAAGACTAAATTAGTCGCTTTTAATTTAAATACATCTTTATTTTCCAGTTAGGCCACTTTTACTTTCTACCTTCTGTAACAACATTTTGAAAACAATTATGTCACCCTTTTTTCCATACTGTAACATTATGGCTCGTGGGACCATCATGCCTGGGGCTGCATCTTTAGTTGTAGTTGTTTGCCCATTTATCTGAAATATTATTAAAATAACCAAATCTGCAGGAATTGTCTGCAAGGGTGTAGTTTTTTTTTGTAAAATAATTCAAATGTTCTGAAACAATTATTCCTAATACAAACAAAATTTAAAAGTAAGATTAAAGATTACTATTTAAGCTTAAACTGCCTGTCTAAAAAAAATTATTTCCTTATTTTAAAATAATATATAAGCCTACATATTGCATTCTGGACCTCCTAATTAGAAACACTTCTTAATTAACAATATTTAATAAACATTATAGAATCATGTATGACAATAATAAAAACACTAAATAATATTACCTAATAATGGAGTCAAGGTGAAGATAAAAAACAAATTTTAAATGCTTCTCATAACAAAAAAGACACTACTTATACTACTTTAAAAATGTGTTCTACAACTATGTATAAAATATTGACATATTACTTCTATTAGGAATACAGTAACTAAGTCTAAGAAGTAACTGTGCACTAAACAACTCCGCCGCCGTTGATGTGATCAATCTCTTCTTGGGAGAGGGGCAGACGTCTGTAGCGCGCAGGAAGATCTATGTCTGATATAGATGCAGTACTCATTGTGGCACTCGGTTGAGCTTGAGGAGACTGAATTAAAAAAATATATATTTTATTCATGTTCAAGAGGTATGTCTGATTATGAAATAAAGGTCGCGATACTGACCGCCTGAGGCGCTGCAGCTGCAGGAGCTGCTGCGGCGGCTGCAGGTGCGGCGTGGTATCCACCACCGCCACCTTTTCGGAATTTAATAACGGGAACCCTAGATAGAATTGTTGTTATCCGAACCATTTTTTATTATAAATTTTATTTCTTTATTGCAAAATTTAGACCAATTGTTTGCTAAATGACAGATAATTGTCATTTCCAGGCACGTGACGTTGACAATTTAAAAAACCTTACAATAAGTGCATTTTCTGGCTTTGGTTATTATCTAATATCTAGACTGTGTTAAAAAAATACATCAGTCTTCTTAAAATTAAAATGTTGTAAAATTAAACATTTTGACACCCGATGTGCACATTACCAAGTACCAACACGCGCCCCCGTGACTCGCTAGCAATTTCAGAATTCATTTTTTTTATGTAATAGGAGGCAAACGGGCAGGAGGCTCATCTGACGTTAAGTGATACCGCCACCCATGAACACGGCCTTTCAAGAATTGGTACACTCTTTTCTTGATGAACCCTAAGTCTAATTGGTTCGGAAATACTTCAGAGGGCAGGTGGTTCCACATAATGGTGGGGCACGGCAAAGGTAGTTTTTTTTAGCGGAAAACGACTTGTTGGATTTGATGTGGAGTTGGACTAAAATCTTTACTCCAGTCAACTATCTTTGTTATTACTATAAAATCACTTTGTACGGAAAAGCACGAGGACTATGCCTACTATTTAACAAAATATAGATTAATATCTAAATTAAATATTATAATAATATTGCACGCCCTGCGTTGCAAATTGTCGACAAGAATATTTTGCGGTGCTGATATGTGGCGTTTCTTGTAGTAGTAAACGCTTTTACTCCGTCGCAATAATTGAAATTAAAATCTTAAATTATGAAGGAAATTCCTGCAAACGAGACTGCTGATTAATGTGTCGAAGCAGCTGTTGAGCCAGGTTCTTTAAATCATTTAAAAAATTTAGCTCAACGTCTTAGTGCTCTTGCAAAGACATAACTGGACAGAACCTGGAAAACACTGGAATAACGCCAAATCGGTTAAGGGTAAGTTTTATGCTTTCATCCAACCAAACATACCAAGTCAACCCTGGTTTTGTCATTATCGGAATGCATCGCTGGATTACATCTATAACCTCACGTCTGCGTCTTGGTCATGCTTGCATCCCTGTTTATCTAGCCGAGCTCCGAATAAGGGATCACTCTATCTGTGAGTGTAGCTTGGATAAAGGCACTGTATTTCATATACTATATAACTGTCCCAAAGTAACCCATCCTCTCTATGACGTTCTTCCCCCTAAAGTCCCCCGTTCTTTAAGTGTTTGTGTTTAGTTCATAATGTAGATTTTTATGTTAATATATAGAAAGCAATAAAATTAAAGTGTAATATACATATAAATTATTCATAAATAGGAAAAAGTATTTAATTATGTTATTACTCATATTTGTGTTGTATGTGCTGTCTTAAAATTAAGAATCGAATTTGAACTATTTTTTTAGGTGCATATTTAAAATTAACTTCATTTTTATTTTCACCGATCAATGTCCTTCGTGCCTTCTCCATCTACACGACACAGGCGAAGTACCTTGTGCCCAGTTGGCAAAAATAAAAGCCATAAACAAGAATTGAATGAAGTAAATTATAAAAAAATTACAAGCTGACCGGGTAAACATTGTTACGCCGTATAAATTGATCAGTACTAAATACTAATATCGCTATAAAAAGGGTAGAAGGTTGAAAATTATGGGTTATATATATTTTTTTAAAACCTAATTATAAAAAAAAAAATTGGTGGACAACTCGGGAATCTAAAACCCATTCGCAGACCTACGAATTGGTTACAAACACGAGTATTTTAAATTATCGTAAAATATCTGTTAGATAGAACAATATACATAGTGTATATATGCTGTTGAAATATGTTTTTTCTAATGTCTGAATATATTGAAGGACAGTTCTTTAATTATAACTTGTATTTCTTTTTATCTATCCAATAATTGTGTCCTAATCGTAATATACATTTACAGTCCCAGAATTTAAAATGCACATAAATAATACAGACTTTATTGACTTTTGAAAACGCTTAAAACTTATAAATAAATAAACATACATACATCACATACTCTACACAATCAAAAATTATAGAAGCAATTTTTTCCTATATAATATACAATCTAAGTCTGTTATAATGCAGAAACAGGAATACACATATTGGTACTTAAAGTACCACTATTGTGCCACACTAAGATTCAATGATATAACAATGTAAGGGAGTTTAGACCGGTCTGCGGAAGTTCTTGCCAGCATACTTGGCTTGTGCACCAAGTTCCTCCTCGATACGAAGAATCTGGTTATACTTGGCCAAACGCTCAGATCTGCATGGAGCACCTGTCTTGATCTGGCCAGTAGAAAGACCAACAACAAGATCAGCAATAAAAGTGTCTTCAGTCTCTCCAGACCTGTCAATGTGTATTATATTAAGTTTTTCCTTTTAAAGAAAAGGAAAGCAATTCCTAAAAAGAAACAAGCAGGTAACATCTCACCTATGTGAAACCATTGTGCCCCATGCATTGGTCTTGGCCAGCAAGTGAGCATCAATGGATTCGGTGACACTACCAATTTGATTGACCTTCAGGAGAAGACAGTTACAGGCTTTCTTTTCTACAGCAGTTGCAATGCGTTTTGGGTTTGTTACCTACAAATACAATGTTAAATATAATAATTTGCATTGTATATGGGATTCAAAGCTTTCAAAAGGCTTTCTTACTGTAAGATCATCTCCAACAATCTGGATTGATGTACGGGCAGTGAAGTTACTCCAAGCCGACCAGTCATCTTGGTCAAAGGGGTCTTCAATAGAGACCATAGGGAAGTCCTTGATGAAGTCAAGGTATACATCGGCTAATTTTTCTGACGAGAGGTAGTCAGCAGGGTTTGACTTGGGATTCTTAAAATCAAGATCATATGTTGCATTCTTGAAAAATTCTGATGCTGCTACATCCATACCAATTTCAATCTGAAAACAGTAACTAGGTATAACAAAAAAAAAAAAAATCGGTGGACCTTAGTCTTGGCCGCAGATCTGTGTATATTTTTGGCCATAATTTCGTTTTTCAAAATAGGCAAAAAGCAAGACATTCGGTGCCTGACAAACATTCATTTTTAGGTTTAAGGTGCCGGTTTTTTCTAAAGATTAGTCCAATTGGTGAACAGCTGTTATTCTATTGTAAAACTTCAGGATTCAACATGGTTAACTCAAGCCATTAGGCCGACACCCCTCAATTACATATAATGTGGACTCCATTTTCCGCAGATAATTTTTTCTCATTGTCATGTTTAGGAAAAAAATATTAAAAAGTTAAAAGTATATGTAATGTTTATGAAAAATATACCTTTCCAGTGTAGCCTGCCTGCTGAATAGCATCTTGAATAAGGTACAAAGCATCCTTGTTGTTCTGAATGTTAGGGGCAAAACCACCCTCATCACCCACAGCAGTTGAGTCTAAGCCAAATTTTTCTTTGATGATTTTCTTTAGATGGTGGTAGATTTCTGAACCCATACGCATGGCCTCACTAAAAGATGATGCACCTATAAAATATGGTAATAAGTAACCTAAATCAATAGTCATGAAAAAATATTAAAGAAATATAGATAAGTTTATTATATACAACTGATAAGGATATATGATGTCAGCAATTCATTATTTATAAAATACAAACCAGTGGGCAAAATCATGAACTCCTGCATTGCGAGTTTGTTTCCAGCATGTGATCCACCATTAATGACATTAAATGCAGGGACTGGAAGAACAATGTCTTTGTTTCCAGCCAAATCAGCTATGTGCTTGTAAAGAGGAACACCCTTTTTAGCAGCACCAGCCTTAGCTACAGCCAGAGACACACCCAAGATGGCATTTGCACCAAATTTAGACTTATTCTCAGTGCCATCAAGCTTGATCATGAACTGATCAATCTATAAAAAATGTTATAAATATTACACTCTATTACCACTGTAAAGCCTTAATCACAAACACTTTAAATCTCAAAAACTAATGAATATTCTGTCTTTATCACCCTTGTGACATTTTAAGTCTTTATAAAAAAAAACATCTAAACCAGAAATTATTATAAAAAGTTTGTTTTTTTACACTGCATTAAAATATTTAGATACCTCCTTTTGCTGGGTCTCATTAAAGCTTTGTTTAAGCAATTCAGGTGCAATTATGTCATTAATGTTCTTAATTGCAGTCAGAACCCCTTTCCCATGGTATTCACCCTTCACATTGTCTCTTAACTCAAGGGCTTCATGGACACCCGTTGACGCACCAGACGGTACAGCCGCTCGGAAAAGCCCCAGCTCAGTCACCTTACGAATTTAACTTATATTTTTAGTAAGCTGTTGTATCTTAAAACAACTTCAATTTAGACAAGGTCAAATTATGTACATACTAGATCAACCTCAACTGTGGGGTTGCCGCGAGAGTCGAAGATCTGACGAGCTTTAATCGAAGTGATTGGCATCTTGGAAGTGTGAAATACGGACACCTGCTTAAAAAAAAAAGTTACTTCGATTGTTAGGTAATACAGATTTTTTTATTTTACAATTATTTACTACTTTATAATTAAAAATTCTATGTTGATCGATATTAATTTCACCTATGGGGACTTACCTAATAAAATCAGTTGCTTCTAATTAATTCGACTTCTTTAACCTTTGCCGAAGATGTGCAAATACCACTGGACTGAAATTCGCCGGCTACTGTCCTTTGACCTTCACAAGGTGAAATTAGAGACGTTCTTCTGCACCACCGGAAATGGTACAGATACTAGTACAAATGAAAATCGTCAAAGTAAGAAATGCTTACTGAAATGTTAAGAAATCCCATACAAGTCTATCGTGATTAAAATACATCCACTTTATTTTGTAGATAAAAATGCACCAAATTTCACTCGCAATCAAAACTAATTTTTATCGGTTTTAATTACCTGTTAATCTGTATAAAAGTTTATTTTGATGTAGAATATTTCAACGACAGATGAGTCAATCAGTGTCACTGTCAAGAATGATTTCTTTTGATTTAGATTTTAGAATTTAGTTTGTAAATTGTGAAAATAATTAGGTAGTCCTCGTATATAAGTGTAAAGTGTGTTTTCTAAAATAATGGATGTCAAAGACGGCGCAAACGAGGAAAAGAAACCAATTGTTGTTAAAGATGCTACAGATTTACAAAGACTTCGCCTTGAAAAACTAATGAAAAACCCGGTATGTATAATTGTTTGTATTTTATTATGCTAGAATCGCAGTGGTCAGATCCAATTATTTTTCTATTTTAGGAGAAGCCAGTTTTGATACCAGAGAGACGTAAGGATAAATCACTTGCTCCACCACCTGACTTTGTTCGCAATGTAATGGGTTCTAGTGCCGGCGCGGGTTCGGGGGAATTTCATGTGTATAGACACCTTAGACGAAAGGAGTATGCACGTCAAAAATTCATACAAGAAAAAAGTGAAAAGGTACACTACTACTAAATTCAAACGCGATATTAAGGAACACTAATATATTT
Organism: Pieris brassicae; assembly: GCF_905147105.1. NCBI lineage: Eukaryota > Metazoa > Arthropoda > Insecta > Lepidoptera > Pieridae > Pieris > Pieris brassicae. The sequence goes on from NC_059669.1 coordinate 8,232,325, forward strand.
TTTAAAGGTAATTAATAATAACTAAAGAAAACTTATTATAGACCCTATTTTTGTTTTAGGAAAAGCTTGATGATGCATATCACAATAGAATAGAGGAAAATAAACGTAAAGCAGAGGAAAGAACTGCCAAAAAGAGAGCTAAAAGGTTAAAAAGAAAACAAAAAGCTAAAATAAAAGCTGAACAACTGAAAACAAATATTACTGATGACAAATCTTCCCAATCTAATAGTGATAGTGATCATTCAGAAAAAGATCTTGGACCCAAGTCAAAACAAAAAACTGTTAATATTACAGAACCTAATATTAATAATGTGAAAAGTGATTGTGAAAATGGCAATGATCACTCTTTGTAAACTTTTATTAATAAAATATATTTTTATAATTACCTTTAAACTCTATAAATGTTACAGTGGTAAAAATTACCATATTTCTATTGTTTCACTTATATTTTTTTACTTATACCAAATAATTGTATTTTTCACTTTTTTAAAAGTGGTTTGGTTAATTTGGTTTTGTACTTGTACCTTACCTTGTTGTAATTGTACCAACAAGAAAAATAACTTAAGTGTTTGTTGTTAAATCAAGTGACAAGAGTTTTTAACTATGTATTTAATATCTCCTTGTAAACATAATCAACAACTGCATGAATTTCTTTACTGATAGCACAAATATGAAGAACTTAAAAAAAATGAATATATCTAATACAATATACAACCTAATTTAAATGCATTTTTATAAATACTTAGCCTGGCCATAAATACTGTTATACTTGAAAATAAACAAAATGTTACATTTGAATTTGGAATCTGTAATTTTTATATGATTGTTCATTGAGATTCTCATTCTGGTGCCAATACATTCTAAAATATATTGCGATATTAAAATGGAGTTGTGTGATAAAGAGAACTGAATCACTGTTATTGCATTACACAAAGTAGGTATGGAGCTATTGGATGCCATTTTTATAACCCTCCATATACTTGGTATTATAGTAAAATATTTGTGTACTGGGCTATTAATAAATACAACAAGATCTCCTCTGTTTGTGACAGAAAGAAATCTGGCCATCCACATAGTGTTCGTAAAAAAGGGTGGGCAAAGCAATAAGGGAAAGAATTCGAAGAAATCCTCTCCAAAAGCAAAATATTTTATCTTGATTGATGAAGATAGCACCTAAAACCATGTCGCCTTTAAGAGTAATGTCTTAACTGATATTTTAAAAAATAATAGGCTCATAAAAACTACTGAAGCGGTACGCAAAAGGAGGTCACAAAAAAATGTTGCTCAATTGTAAAATTCAGCTCAAAGCTCTAAGAAAGCTTCCCAATTAGTTGACATTGCAATGTGGACACTATCCAACTTCAGAGATGGTTTGGTGGGGTAATGTTTGCTTGGCTATGAAGGAGTGACTGAGCCATACTTATATGAACAAGGTATCGAAACATTGGCACAAGTGTATCAGGATACCATTCTTGAGAAGGTAGTGAACCTCTTTAACACCATGTTCAATAATAAAAGATTGGTCCTTACAGCAAGACGCCGGGTCATAAAGCTCAGTCTACGCAGTCTTGGTTGCTAACGAACGTTTTGGCCTTCATCAAAACTGAAGAGTGGCCGTCGTCTAGTCCCGATCTTAATCAGCTGGATTATGATTTATGATCAGTTTTAGAGAATACGGCTCTACGCCATGACAATTTGGGAGTCTCTGAAACAATCCGGACAATTGGCAGCAGAATTTTCGCATGGAAAGTGTGCGTGCTTCTATTGATAACTGGGCTCAACGTTTAAAGGACTGTATTGCGGCCAATGGAAACACTTCTAATAAGCTTTTTATATTATAAATTGTTTTATTTATTAAATTAACACTAAAATTAATAAATGTTAGTTGGAATATATTTTTTTTATTTCTTTCAGTATTTATGGCAAGCCTAGATATACACAATTGATACAAACAACTAAATAATTTCAAATTACACGGAATGTGTAACTAATAGCTCTAGGAAGAACTGTACAAAGGTGAAAGAATAAAATCAAATTTAATCATTAATATTTTAATTGTTTTGAATTAAAAAGTACATTTAATTAAGATTAGAAACTAAATGTGAATTACTGAACTGAAGCCATTATGCTATCCTCATTTTTCTTGAGGATTACAAAACCTTCCATAACTGGTGATAGTGGTATGTACTCATCAGTTGCAAGTTCTGCTCTCTCCCCAAAGGATAAAAGAACTGGTGTAGTATGAGTGTGTGATCCTGCTATGGTTTTGGGTGTACCAGCTTTTCCAATAACATCAACAGCCTGTAATCAAGTTTAAATTCAATATTGCTAAGCTAATTACTTAACTTACTTTTAATAGGTTAAGTAAATTTATCTATTCAAATTACCTGTCCAACACGAACACTGACATTCAAGGGCTGAAGATTCTCATCTAATGTAACTAACCACCGGGGCTGCATTGCAGTAGCCAGAACAAAGAGCAAGTAATGTGACTTGCCAAGGATAACTAAAATAAATAATAGAATTCAATGAATTGTACGAATAAATTTACCAAATTATTATTTTTAAAAACATGAAACCTTTTCAGTTTCCATTTTATTTCTTAAGATTCATATTTATTATCCTAATTTAAAATTTGAAAAAAGTTACTGGAGACGAAAAGTATAAGGAGGATCCATTTCAACTAACCTAACTAGGGAACAGTCCAAGTTTTATTAAAATCGTTTTCGCATTCCTAATGTATAATAAAATCTTACTATTTTTGCAGTCGAGAAGCGCTGTTAGCACAACAAGAAGACCAGCAAGTGCTGGCTGGTTGACGAGACGGCGATCCGCATGTGCTGGACTCAATGTCACTGTACCTTTGCCTGCGTGGCACAGACCTTGAGCAAGTCGCACCATGAATAAATGCACGGGCGACTTGCTGTGGTATAAAGCCAGGGCGCGGAGCATTGTTGCCAGTCTGCAAAAGACGCATAAATACAATGTTTCTTACCATAAAACGACAACTATCTATAACGCCAGAAATAGGCAGTCCGTTAAGCATCAATATAAAAAAAAATAACTAAAATAAAAAATGTTTTAATAGTTCCCATGTCACATTCTTCCTTAACTTCTAAATCTAGTCTATTCTAGAGTTCAAAACGAACCACTATGGACTGCATATAAATTAAACAGAAATTAAATATATTAGGACCTAACCAAATAGGTAGGAATTCTCAAATAAATGTCTATATGCACCTGGCATTGTTGGTACCAGCTCCAACAAGTCCCATTGCGAATATCGCGTTATAGGCGACGTCATTGTCAGAGTCGTGTGAGTACTTGTTAAGTACATCGATCACCGATAACTGTGGGTTTGACACAGAACACAAGGCGATAGCGAGTGGCACTGCGCGTCGAACTGCTGGCTCTCCGTAACGGCCCTGCATTTAGAAAATGATTTTAAAATTAAAGTTAATACAATTATTTTAAAATAAACTTTTATCGCATCAAAGACCGTTTAATGACTAAACGAATCAGTTTCATTAATATTTAATTACATTTAAACAGATGCCACTTTATAATAGTAGGGGTATGAACAAATGAATGAAAAGGTACAATATTTTTAAAATAAATCTATTAATTCCTTTTTGTACTCATCTGATAATTTAACATCACAAGTTGCACTTGTTTCTCTTATGAAATTTTACACAATTTTTGATATTTCAAAATATCATTTGCGTCATATTAATATAGCCCCTTATCTGTTTAACGAAACATATATAGTATTTACATATTTATTAACGTCTAACGTCTTTGTCCCCCTAGGAACAAAAATTGGGCTGACTTGACAGGTTTCTCTAAAAGAGCAAGAACTGCGAAACTTACAAGGCTAGTTTTTCGACCATAATGTCCATAATGAAACTTGTGTAAAAATAAAATCACAAACATATTAAATAATATAGTATACAACATACCAGCTGTCCAAATATCCTAGTGCACATTTCGGCGCCAGTTTCTTCCGCGAAAGCGATAACTGCCACTCCCAGGGTAGCAACCGCCTGAACTGACGATAACTCCTTGTTTGCTTCACGCTCCTTCTCTTTTTCTTTGCTCTTACTGTCTTTTGACTTGCCTGGAAAATATGGTAAATAAGAAACCCAGAGTTAATCGAGGGTATATAAAGATGGAATACATACCCAGTTATTGATAAAAATCTTTTACTTTATCACAGCGTAAACACAATTTGACAGAAAGGTCCAAGTTTAAATTAATCTGTAATGTCCTGTATCGCTTTAACTTTATGATAAAATTATTGATGGGAATTTATTTTATTATAAATTCGAGTGTCTTTAACCGAAATTACGTAAATAATAAAATTTCCCGTTTAAATTTGGACAGATATTTATTTGTGCCAAAACTAAGAACAAAGTTATACTTACTCTTGTTCTTATCATCCTTGGAGCTACTTGCTGAACCGCTACCACTGCTAGTGCTTTCTTTGTTCTCTTTCTTATCTTGCTTCTTAAACGCTGTATCTTCAGTGGATGCTTGTTCATTCTAAGACATGTGCAACTTTAATATCACATTGAAACAATCTATAATCAGTTTATTCCTTATAAAAGTAAATCAATGTACCGACCCTGAAGACACATTTTCTGACTTTATGCAGTTGTCTAAAGGAAACCAACTTAAGTGGAGTAAAATCGACGTGTTAGTGAGTTTAACATTATATTTACTTAATTTTTTTGGTGGGCCAAAATATTGTACATAAATAGCCATATGAAACCTGTGTTAAACTATTAGTATAGATAATTTTAAAGGTTTCTGGCTTTCAGGCATCTCAGGCCAAGATAACAAACAATTTTGTTTTAGACTAATTTTATTATTGGTCATAAAAATTTACATTAATTATTATACAAATTAGGAAAATTCGCTTGACTTCGTCATAAAGCTATTTATTAAAAAATGAGTTTCATTTTTTACATTTACGATATTGTCTATAATTTTTTCTTCTAGTATTTATCATTAAGTATTCAATTGTATTTTATAACTAGTCTAAGGAAGGAATCGTTACATACATCAGTCTCGTAATGTTTGGAGCAGATGTGCAGCATCTGTTGTACGACGAGCACGTCACCGGTGCCTGCGTACGCGCACATTGACAGTGTTGTCTGACATAACGACTGCTGTGGTTCTGGTAGGACCTCTAATGCCGCCATTGTGGCTTCTGTACGCTCTTTGCAACCTATAAACATGAAATATTAAATTCAAAGTTTATTTTCGGTGCCTTATGCCCATCTTATACGTGAAACAAAATTCAGCTACTCATAAATTCAACGAAGTTTGTCAAGAAAATAGCGTAGTAGTATTTTTGTAAATTACTGAAGCGAGTTTAAAAAATTGTGCCAATAGTAGAGGCTATGCTAAGCTAACTATTTATCAAAATTTATCTTTTTATAAAGATCCATTAATTTTTATGGTCAATATTGACATTTTCTATTGTGATAAGTATTCTGTCTACAAAAACAACAGAATCAGCTCTCTATGGTTTTTTTGCGCTAAGTAGATAATTCATCGTCTTCCAATCCGTTTTCATATCACAGGAACAAAGGCTTATACATTCTAACTACTTATAATACAAGAATCTATACTGTTGTACATAATTTTCTACTTACTAAATCATTTTATTAAATTAAGCTTCTTACCCAAAAAGCATAGGCCGAGGCCTAAATGCAGAAAGCGCGCATAGGTTGACGAGTGAAGATCTTTATTGTCATCGATTAGACGTTGAATGATTGCACAGGTTACCTAAAAAACAAGAAATAGTATTTATATAATATTTTAATAATTTACACAACACTTTACTTCTCGAAGACTATGATGTATATGGTGTTACCAGGTTTAAACAATTTTAAACGAAATACTCTTGACAATTTGGAATGGAAGGTGCGAAAGATACCGAGTCATAACTTAATTTTGAGTGACGTCACATTATTTATATTGCATTATAAAATACGGCTTAACCCAAATCAACAATAATAATAATAATCAATGGCGCTACAATCTGTTTCATGATCGTTTGTGAATTGAATAGGCAAGTAGGTGATCAGCCTTCTGAGCCTGACACACACCGCCGACTTTTTGGGTCTAAGGCAAGTCGGTTTCCTCACGATGTTTTCCTACACTGTTCGAGCTAATGTTAAATGCGCACATAGTACGAAAATCCATTGGTGCACAGCCGGGGATCGAACCTACGACCTCAGGGATGAGAGTCGCACGCTGAAGCCACTAGGCCAACAATCCTCTAACCAACAAACCAACAATATTTTTCTTAAAATTCGCGAGAATACGTAACGAGTACAGTAAGTAAGTACAATCAGGGATTTAAAGGGAATTAACGAATATACTTACATCACCATTACACGACCCAACAGCGATGAGACCACAAGAAAGCGCTGCGAGTGCACAGATTTCAGGCGGCGCCGCGGAATCGCTTAGAACTGGCAATAAATGAGACAAGACGTCCTCGCGCTGAGTTCCAGCGTACGCTATGCCCAAACCTATTGGAAGTATTTATTATTTAATCGGTTTTTTCAAATTAAATCGCTTTTTAGACTCACAGGTTTAAAAGTTAGCTAGACAGCATTCTTTAAACTTATTTTACAACTTAGATTTGTTCTATTTTTACTTACTAGATTGATCTAGTCAATTATGCTTCAAAATTGCTATGATGCTATACCTGGCACTATTTTAAATCTAAGTAAATAAACATCAAATTATTTATTTTATACTAACATTGTCGACAATAAAAAAATTATGCCATACACTAAACGAAACATTAAAAAAAGTTAATCTTTGAAACCTGATTTTTTGTTAAGATTGATGAACTGTGCTATGTTTAACTAATACCTAGTTGTTGTTAACCATTTGATTACTCACCTAAAACACTGCCGATTCTCAAGTTAGCACTAGAGTGAAGGACATAATCAGACAACAGAGCTAGTGCTGGATCACACTCATTCCTAACTCCACAATTTACTAAGCCAAGAGCGAGAAGGGCTCCGGCTTTAATGTGTTCATCAGCTGTGTATAGGTATTTGTCTATTGGAGTTAAACCACCATCTACATCCCATAAATGGATCATGCCTAGAGATGCTGCGGCTGATAACATTCCTATTCAAAAACAAAACATAATTATTGTCAATTATGTTAAATTACTTATATTATTATTTTTGTTTTCTGTATTTCTGCTTTCTATTAATTATGAAGCAAAAAAAATTTTATATATCTATAAAACTCTTGTTGCCTTTAGGTGTACAATGATTATAATGCCAATGAATTGAATATACAATAAAAAAAATTTAATTAATACAAAATAAAAGTTTTATAACAAATTAATTTATAGACCACGGGTTAATGACCCTTTTATTTACATTTTGTTTCTACTATCAACTAATTTTATTTAGTTATTGATCTTACCATGGTCTTTGTTCTTGTACATCCACTTATTACCATCCTCAGTGGTAACCAACTTATCTCTGCCAAACCCAGCATTAACAAATGCATTGACAAATGTTGCAGATAAGTTCTGACGAGCTGAGTCAACAGGGTGGTCAGCTAGTAGTGATGGTCTGAGAGCAGATCCAGCCGATTCCAACCAAGTTTTGTACACCTCTTCTGGTGTTTTTGGTTCCATGATATCAAGCTAAAATATTTATATAGATTACATTTAAAAACTGCAACATACTTATATTATTATTTTTGTTTTCTGTATTTATGCTTTCTATTAATTATATAGCAAAAAAATATTTATATATATATAAAACTCTTGTTGCCTTTAGGTGTACAATGATTATAATGCCAATTATGATATAAAGGAAAAGATTATTTTAATATTGATCTTTAATTATTTTTGGAATCGCTTTTAAAATCATGTTTGACTTAATTACTCTCTGTTTAGCCACCATTTCATCATTTTTCTAATTAACTGCCATATTATTGGACTAACATATTTTGTACTTCAAACTTGACTACAATTTGCCAAGATTTGAAATAATTTTTTTTAAATTAATATGTTATTGTAAAAAAATTATACGAAATATGATTTACTAAATTTTTTGTCACATAGCATTAAAATAGTTAGTTAGTAGAATTGGTTATTAGTTGGTGACCTCATAGTGCATATAACCAATTCCATTCTCTATATTTTAAACATATATCCATATTACCTCCCTTCCCAAACTCAGAAAGTGATCATTGATGTGGGCATTGAGTAGGATTGTTCTTAAGTCTTCATCATCCAAGTCTAAAGGTACATACTGCCGAGCAAGCATGTAGCATAATTGTTTTTTGACCAACCTAAAATGATTTTTATTAGTAAAAGTCAGGCGCAGGTTTTGTTCAGAATACCTTCATCATATAAAATATGATGTTTAATTGTAGAAATATATACTTTAGTTTACTTTTAAATATCTAAAAATATCAATGTTAAATATACTTACATGTCATTACAGGAATTAAAAACTTCCTCACATTTGGCCTTATCATGCAATTGCATAGCAACCAATAAGGCTCTTGGGTACTCTCCAAACTTCAAATATGTTTCCAGCACTCCTTGGAGTATTTGAGTAGACTCAGGTTCAACTACATAACTTGCACATCTAGAAAAAAAATAAGTGTAATATAACAAAACCTCCCAATAAGGATACTTTACTGCACCTCTCAATGATAGGTTTTCTTAGTAAAAGTCGGTTTTCCACCTAACATGCATGAAACATGTCAACGAGATGCTTTTCTCACAATATTTTAATAACAATTGTATTATCCAATAGCATCAATATTGACTTTATAAAGTATTACATGTGACAGTACTTTTGAATTTTTTAATACAAATATGTATTTACCAAGATAATACTTTATATTCCAACATGTTTATATGGTGTAACAGTTATGTTCATTTCTCCAAGTAGTATATGCACCATAACAAAATTTTACCAACAACTATTAATATGATAAAAATACACATAACTGTAATGCTCTAGGATACATCCATTTTTTCAAGTTATATATTTTAAGACATTTTCCATTAAACTATTACTACTACTAATCTTAAAAAACATCTTACCCAATCAAATATAAGCAAACTCGAGGGTAGTTGCTTTGATCCATGTGTTGTGTGAGCAGATCTAATCGATCAATTTCCATTAGTAAATCACAGGCCTGAATTTCAGCTGAGTGTTTCATATCAAAAGCAATTACATCTCGGACCAGAGGTAACAAACTGTCCATATTTTCTACATTCCATTCCTCAGATATTTCCCCTTCAAGTTGCCTATTGAAACATAATATGTTATTGATTATATGTAATTTATATAACAATTCTTTTTTATATGGCTCATTTTATACCTAACATATTCATGCCCCCATTCTCCAACATTAGCCATTGTTCCTAGTAAACAATACTTGAGACATTCCCTCTTCTCTGCAACATCCTACAAAATTTTATTGGGGTTAGAACTGTTATTATGTTATCCTGTTGGAGCGATAGATAAGATTGCTTTTTGACTAGTTTAACTATATTAGTAATTAAGTAGATTCAATATGAAGAGGTTGTTTCATTGCACTAAAATAGTTATATTACTCAAAAAGCTACCTTATTGGCTCAATATAGGTCGTAATTTGCCAGATCTTGTGTCTACTCAGCTGTACACACATTCTTATATGATATGGAACTTGTTTAGCAACTATTTTGTGCAATGAAATCACCGCTTCACATTGAATCTACTTAATCACTAAAAATTAAAGTAACGAACTTGAAGGATACTTACAAGAGTTCCACTGACACCCATTGCTAATACTGATACCACATCAGCACAAAATTTTTTAGTTTTAGGATCCACTATCTTTTCATAGACTTCTTTTAATGTTGGGTAATGTTCTCTCAAAAACTTTAAGGGTTTAGGTACAGAAGTCATTGAAGTAGTTGATGTACGTATTAGATTACTCAACATTTGTAAAGCAGGAAAATATAAGTCAACTTCATTTCCCTAGAACCAGAAATTGTTATTAGCTTAGATATAGATTAAACATGATTATAGTTCCAGAAATATTTTAACATACCACAAGTTTTTCCACAAGCATATTGAGTTCCTCTTGGAGACGTTTGTCTTCTTCCGACTATAATAAATACAAAAAACAGGATCAGAATTAAAGTGAAGTTTAGTGTGAAATAAACAATTTTAAAATATTTACTCACTAAATCATCATTAGGAGCAGCTACAGGTTCAGTCTTTTCCTTTTTTGCTTCTTCTTGTTTATTCTTAGCAGTCATTTTTATTTCAATATTAAATCCACTGGTACGGGACAAATTAAAGTATTCAAGTTATATGGCAAAAATCTAATTCACAAAGCCCAAATCGTGAGTCTTACAATTTTGACAAGTCACCGCCGCACCAAAGAGTATATAATAAATAATGATATAGTATGGTACAGATACAAAATAATCCATAGCACAGACTGTAATTAATTTATGGATTACAAAAGTCACATATAATCGACAACAAATAATTGTAAAACTTTAAAAAAATAAACAACTAAAATATATATATATATAATAACTTATTGCACTGTTATAAGTAGGTATTGTCATATTATCTTTAAACATATTCAATTACCTTTCTTCGCATTTCGAAAGGTCTGACTTATAATACGAAAATCTTAACGTAATATTTCCGTTTCATGCTATGGTATAATTAAACTAAACGCGCCTTACGTCTCTATAACAGTTTCAATCCAACAAATATCGCGCTTGTATTAATATAGTTCAGTATATCTTTAACTTGTTATTACTATTATGTATATAAACACACTAGCCGCTTAATCAACTAATGCGCGAGTATTTGGAGGAACTTCAACCTATTTTTAAACGAGTTCAAAGAGGGTGCACTAATTACTCGGTTTGGAACAAAGTTCTTTAAGGAATTTGTGTTATATTGAGTGGTCTTCAGTTTTAAAGAACTACCTTCAAATGTGTATTTTCACTTAAAATAAAGAGCTTCTCAATTCCTGGAACATTATAGTGGCCAGTAAGGATTTTATATGTTTCAATGAGATTAATAGCCCACTTCCTAAATCAGTACCGTCGAGTGCTTTCAGACGCTCATTATAAGATTTGTTCCTATGTGACCTGACCATTTTTGTGGCTTTTATTTGAACCCTTTCAAACATACTAATATCCTTTATGAAATAAGGATACCAAATGCTGTAGGCATACTCTAATAGTGGTCTAATGTAACATTTATAAATCTTTAAGAGTGTTCTTGGTGAAAAGTTTTTGAATGATTTTCTCACTAAATAGAGTATGGAATTAGCTCTTTTTACGACATATAGTAAGTAGTAACACCCAAGTCTTTTTGCGTGAATACTGGCATTAACTGCTGTTGACCTAGGCGATAAGTATTGTGCGGATTAAGGATTTTTCTTTCCTATATGCCTATGTGCACTTATTAACATTGAATGACAGCAGCCACTGCTTGGTCCAATTAAAATATATCTATGCCATCCTGTATTGCTTGAGATTGGGAGAGTGGATTTCCAATAAATTTATTGAATGTGAAATCTGTAGTGAGTACTTCGGATAGGTCATGTACAGAATAAAAAGTAAAGGACCAAGTGCTGATCCTTGAGGTACGCCACTCAATACTTGTCGAGGCAAGGACCGTATATCTACTATGCGAACTTGAAAATATCTTTCCGTAGGGTAATTTGTAATCAAAGTTAATAGTTTTCCTCGGATCCGTAAGTGCTCTAATTTGTATAAAAGACGGCGAAGTGGGACACGGTCAAAAGCTTTATCAAAATCTAGGTAGATTAATCTAATCTAGATAGACATACTATAGGATCACCCTGGTCGAAACTTCTTACCCATTGAATTATACACATTAGAAGATTAGTTGCGACAGATCGTCCTGGTACAAATCCATGCTGTTTGCAGGGTATATTTTCATCAAGTAGGAATTTCCTCAATTTCTCAGCTATAATCTTCTCCATACATTTACATAATATACACGTGAGACTTATAGGTCGATAGTTAGAGGATAATAATTTATTACCTTAATTATTGGCACAACAATAGCAGATTTCCAATCGGATGGCACAAGGCCTGTGTTTAAGGATGCATTCAAAATTTGCCACATTTTTTAAATAGTATGCAGAATGCTGTGTGTGTGTGTTATCAAATGTATATCTCAAAATCGAGAAAGCATCAAAGGAAGCTTCAGTCCTGGATAGTTTGATGTTCGGTATTGGTCCACCAGGTTCCGAGGAGTAATTTAGCTCAGTTATCAGCAAACATTTCTGCTATCATTGATGGCTCCACAAGTTCATCTATTACATTTCATCATATAAATATAAAAAATCAAACAAACTCAAATCTAGCAATGTATAGATTTTTTTTAACCAGTACTTCACTATTTTAATAAGGTATATATTATCATGTTCATAAAAAATGCATTAGTTGCAATGCTTGTATATTATGTACATTAGTTTATTAATGCATTATATGTATGTTAAAGATAATAACTACAATAAGTTATAAATTCATAAATAATGTTAGAATATACAACCAATAAAACTTAACATCTAAGCTTAATTAATAGATTTATATATGATGAAATAAAACAATTTACTTCTAGGTTTGTCACTTTCTATTATTAAAAAGTTTTAAATGTCAAAAAAAATTGTAGTGATGTGTTTCATCACAAAATGGTCTTATTATAATGAATTATGCAAGTATCACTTGATTTCTTTTACATATGCATCTAACTCAGCATCAAGTTGTTCAGCAGTTGGTACTGGCCGCTTTCCTCTTATTCCACCTCCTCGTCCACCACGCTTTCCACCACCCCCACGAACATTTACTTTGCGAACATTGCCCTCTATAAATTAATAAGATATTGTTATTAAAGCACTTTATTTATAAGTGTATTATTTGCATTACCATGTCAGAGAGATAATAATTTACCTTTGTTCCCAGAATTTTTTCTAAATACTTTTCCTACTATAGGTTTGTTTCTAGGTTCTGGTCTCAATGAGCTAATTTCAGATGTTGCTAGTTGAATGTTCATTGCTCGACCATCAAGGGGAACACCATTGTACTGCTTCATCGCTTTTAATGCATCTGCTTTCCGGTTAAAAACAATATCAGCTGTACCTATAATAATCAAATAATCTGATTAATAAGTTCTAGAAACAGAAAGAACATTGACGAAGATATTTAAGTATAATAACTTTATTTACATACCTAAAGATCTGCCAGATCTATCATAGTGCACTGCTGCACTTTTTAAAATTCCAAACTCTGAAAACAATTCCTGGATATCCGAGTCTGAAACTGCAAAATCTAAATTGGAAACAAGCAGTTTGCTAGGTCCAGTTGATATAGGTACACCTCGCTGTATTTTCATGGTACTGAATTCATTGAACATGTCATGTTTCCACGTACTGTTAACATCACCCTGAAATAGTTCGTCCTAAAATGCCATGCCAACTGCCTGCTGATGCCTCTGAGTTTGCACTCGAAACATGGCAAACATTGGTTGTACAAATTTGTTTTGAATATATATAAAGGTTTATTATATACACATTGATAAGATATTACACATTTGCAATTCTTCACTGGTAAATCACTTTTCACAGACACTGCATAACATGTTATTTTAAAACAGTCCAATAGTCGAACAATTGCAGCCACATAGAATTTCCTTTGTTGAAATGTCCTCTCCAGTAAAACACTTTTGCACTAACAATTTGCATCAAGGCCTTTCATAATGTAGCACTATATTGCTGCTAGTTGTTGAGGCGGATTGATTAAAGAGGAGACTGGAGTAAAGTATGTACGTTAAAATTGAGTCCCAACGTAAAATAACATTTACAGTAATTTACGAAAATCAGCCAAAGTTAAATGCCGTTTGTCTGGCAGAAACAAATGGCTATATTTTTAGATTTTCACCTAATCACGATGTTAAATTGGTAGAAAAAGCTTGTTAAGCAAGGTAACTAATATACCTGATAAATTATTAATTATAATGCGCGCATTCTCAGGGAGCTAATAGCTCGCTTGTTCGCCATATTTTTTTTTGTCAAACCAACGTAGCTTTATTAAGTAGGTCGGTATAAATTACCCTTGAATAATTTGTTGGTTTGGACACCCCACCACGATTTCTGCCACGCAAAGTGCCACCCGAACGGTTGCCTCGAAAGCCACCTCCTCCACCACGATTGGATCTTTTTGTATCCATTTTTCTTCCAGCACTTCCTCCTCTTCCTCCTTTTTTACCAGCTTTAATGATGTCGTCCAAAGCCATATCAATTTTATCAACCATCTCTATATTGAATAAACCGTTTATACTTTTATTTTATTTGGTAATCTCTTCAAATTAGGTGCACAACAGCTGCTTAAGACTATGCTTAAAACTTAAAGTTGAACAAAGAAAAACCGTAGACACTGACATATGTTATATACCACAGAAACCGCAATCAGTGATGCCAACTCCTACAGAATGTTCCCCTAGGACCAACTTCAAATTCCCCCAAATATTGATTAAAAACCCCTAAAGTTTTTGTTGTACGCTCGGTTTGAGAAGTAATTTTAAATATGCAATTTATGTTTTTTTTAATGAGTATATATATATATATATATACAAGTAGTATAAAATTGCTGTTATTTTTATCTTGGAGTATTATATCTTTTTGATATTTCAGTTATAGCCACGTTCAGAGTTTATATTTGGTTTATTTACATGGTTGGTAATTGTATATAATAAAAATACTTTGAAGAATAAAATAAAAAGGACTATTTGAAGAATATAATAAAATAAATGTACCGCCTAAAACCCTGGGACATCTTGAAACCCTTAAATTTGGCAACACTGTCTGGTGGGTGCTTTCTTTTTAAACTAGTAGTCCAGTTGTTATTATTATTATAGAAGTATCCTCACACAATTCCACTTAACCGTATTCAACGAAGAGTGATTCGAATAGTCGACGACCAATCACTTTCCGTGCGGCTTGATCCCTTGGCGTTGCATAGGGATCTTGGGTCTCTCTGCATCTTCTACCGCATTTACCATGGGGAGTGTTCAAAAGAGTTCGGTATAATACCCGCAGCTGAGTTTCATAATAGGACGTCAAGGCAAAATACAAAATACCATCCGTATCACCTCGACGACCGTCTTTACACAACTGGGCGTTTTCTAAGGCAGTTTTTGCCACGCACCACCACTATGTGGAACCAGCTGCCCACTGAAGTATTTCCGAACCAATTTGACTTAGGGTCCTTCAAGAAAAGAGCGTACCAATTCTTTAAAGGCCGGCAACGCACTTGCGAGCCTTCTGGTAATGTGAGTGTCCATAGGCTGCAGTATCACTTAACATCAATTGAGCCTCCTGCCCGTTCGCCTCCTATTACATAAAAAAATATAATAATTATGAAAATGATAGTAGTAAATTATTCAATGAAGTTGAGAAGTTCCTACGGTATTTGAGGGCAATGAGAATATTTTTATTAATCTAAACTAATATTTTATAAAGGTACATATTAAATTAACGCTACGTATGAGCAATATTAGTAGATACTAGCTTATGTCTACTGGAGACGTCATCAATTGTACTGCATAATTCAACGACCCTAAAATCCTTATGCATTTATACAGTTCGAAAACAGGACGCGCACGGCTTGCGGCGCAAATTTTTGTGTCGCTTTAGCTTCTTAAGTAAAGACTACTCTTTAGTTAGAATAGATTTCTTTGTTAGGAAACACGTCTCAAATATCACATAAGGTATCAAGTTTCAAATCATTACTTTAATCAACTTCGTATTGCTTTATGCACAGACATACAAGTATAAGTGAATGTAAATTTGTTTAAAATGAATCAAATACTAAAATTTGGAAAAAAGTATCTAAGGGTTCCAAAAAATTATGAAACAAATATCACCACAAAAAATACGATAAACACAATTCCACGAGCAAAATCCTTACCGTTAATCGGTACAAAAATAGACTTGATAAAAGGTGGATTAGGAACAAGGTTTGTACCTATTTATTTTGATTGTTTTTATAAGGAAACGGATCTTGAAATGAAGGCTGTTTTATTTATTTCATGTATTTGTAATCTTTTTACTAAACTTGTTTTTTTCTGAAATGATTATTTAAGACAAGAAATCAGAATTTTAATGTTCAATGTTGTAACGTGTACGTATATATTCAATACTACCTTCCAGACTTCATACGACTCATCATACGGTCATGTTAAAATATTTTGGAAATAAATATACCTATCTAATATTACTTCGAGGTAATGTAACATTCTAATGGTGAAGAATGTTTTAAATGAGTGTATATTCATATCCTTCCTCTTAGTAATATTTTTATAGAAAAACACTCAGGTACATACCGAAAACACTTTTAATAATTTCTACGATTAAAATTATTAATATGCATTTCATAGATTACATGAATTTATTGATTTGCGACACCAAGAACTGGGGAATATATTTATGGAAAATTTCGGAACGACAGATTTATTATTTGTCAGTGATGCCGAGCTCATAAGAAAACTTTTTATAAATCTAGAAGGAAAATATCCTAGTCATATTCTACCTGATCCATGGCTATTATATGAAAAACTTTACGGACAAAAAAGAGGGCTGCTATTTATGGATGGTGAAGAATGGTGGCAAAATAGACGAATTATGAATAAACATCTATTAAAAGATAATGACAATACTTGGATTAATGATTCTGTTACAAAAACAATAACTAGTTTTACTAAACATTGGAAAGAACAGTCGAAACACGGTATCGTCATAAATGACATTGCGTCGGAGTTATATAATCTCTCTACTAAGGGTAATATTTTTTTACACTGGATATACTCTAAAGTAAATGGCCTTTCTTTTTTATACATATACTATTTTGTATTTTCAGTTATAATTCAAGTATTAATTGGAAATACTGACCCACCACAAGGAAAGCATTACGATGAATTACTAAACATGTTCACAGAATCGGTTAAAAAGATATTTGAAACCACAACTAAACTTTATGGTATTCCTGTAAACTGGTGCCATCGTTTTAATTTAAAAGTGTGGCAGGATTTTAAGGAATGTGTCGATTTATCTCTGCTATTAGGTAATAATTTGAAGTATTCCGTTTCGTTTTCTTTATTTATTTTTCAGAAAAGGTATAAATTCAACTCAAAATTGTAAGTTACTGTTTCATATACTGGTATAATTTCAGGAAATAAACTTCTCAAAGAAATATTGGCAGTAAAAAATTCTAGTGGTTTAATAAAAAAAATAGGTGACGAACAAATGGATGAAATAACTATGTCTCGAATATTAATAGATTTTATCATTGCTGCTGGAGATACGGTAAAAAGAAAATTAATAATTTCATAAGAGATTATTTAATATTTTATATCGGAATATTCCTAATTTGTACATATGTTTTTAGACCGCATACACGTCTTTATGGATTTTTTATTTGCTATCTCAAAATAGTAACGAGATTACTGAAATACGTTCGAAAAAACAAACATATATTCCATTTGTTGTAAAAGAAGCAATGCGATTGTACCCTGTTGCTCCATTTTTGACCCGTATACTACCACAGGATAGTGTTATAGGAGAGTACTTAGTCAAAAAAGGGGTAAGTTTTTTAATTAATTCATGAAGTAACGCATTATTATAATCCGTGAAAGTAAAAATTTTGTTTTCTTAATTTTTAAGTTTGTAGAAATTATACAAGAAGCACCATAACACAATTATCTAAGAGAAATGGTTATTTTTGTTTCAATACAACCATGTATAATATAATAAAGTTACAAATTGCACTAATATTACTATCATTCTAAAGTTTAAGTATTTAAACTTTACAATTTCAATTGCTACAATCTTGATTTGAAATATGTGGTTGATTTTTTAGAAGTACAATAATAATAAAATTATAATATAAATAATATTTGTTTTTTGTTGAACGTTGTTCATTTGGTGTAGTAGCAATTCCAAGAGCGGATCGCGTCGTGAGATTCGCGGGGCGTAGGTAAAGCCGACCCCTGTCGTGATGCCTAGATCTACCCCTCTACAGTACCCCCTGTACTTGCAGGATTAATTAATTTATATTAATGATGTAGACAGACATTGCTTACTATTATAGTAAAAGTTGTTGGTAGTACTTGGCACAACAGATTTTGCGTGTTACACATATTTGTGCATAAGAAAGAACCTCAAAACACACACAAAAACCTTCTGCACTGATATGCGTAATGAGTAATGACGGTTTCGTATAATATACTAATATATTAGGTCCTTACATATGAAATTGGCGTTTTGTATGGGAGGAACAAAAAGTCGAATATTTTTAAATATAATATATTTAATTAATCAAATTATGAACCATTGTTTTCTATGCACTTTTGCCATCTCATACGTAGTTCATTGATCCCTTTACTAAAAAAAACAGTCGGACGGGAATCAATAAAATCTGTGAAGGCGATTGGGACTGCCCCATCAGAGTTAAATTTTTCCCTTGCAAGAAGTTGTCCAAATTTCGAAAAAAATGGTAATCTGTTGGAGCAAGGTCTGGGGAGTACGGAGGATGTCTTAGACATTCCAATTGAAGCTCTTCTAATTTGGTAGCCGTCTGTTGTGCAGTGTGTGGTCTAGCGTTGTCGTGAAGTAGCAGTGGCGTGGAGTGATAGACATCAGCCGTAATAGTCTGGCCAGATTTGAGAAAACTGCAATAAACAATACCGGCACTAGTCCACCAAACGCTTACAAGTAACTTTTTTGGGGTTAATTTTCGCTTGGGGCAGGATTTGACGGACTGGCCAGGATCCAACCATTGCGCTGAGCGCTTCCGATTATCGTAAAGAATCCATTTTTCATCACAGGTAATGATTCGGTTTAAAATACCTTCATTATTGTGCCGGTTCAGTAATGTAACGCAGCATTTGACGCGCGTTTGCCGGTTTGCTTCAGTCAATTCGTGAGATACTCACCTTTCAAGCTTTTTAATCTTCCCAATTTGCTTCAAGCGAATTAAAACAGTTTTATCACTAACACCGCAGCCTGCAGCTTACTCGGACGTGGTTTGCGATGGATCCGCTTCCACAATAGCCTTCAATACTTCATTATCAACTTGGGTCTCAGGCCGTCCACGGGGCTTGTTCTGCAGGTCGAAATTTCCAGAACGAAAACGTTGGAACCAAAAACGATCTGTGTTTTCTTTTGCAAAATGACCGCCATACACATCATTCACCCTTCGAGTCGTTTCCGCAGCACTAGTGCCACGGCGGAACTAGTACTCGTAAATAATGCGATACTTTAAGTTTTCCATTTTGTAAAATGAGTGACGCAAACAGAAAAAAACAGAAGAAAAAACAAATGAATGACGGTCATCGAAGCACAAATACATGAGTAAATAGCTGTACAAATATGAATTTAAAACTCCTTCCCAAAGAGGAGGTATTTGAGGTCAAAGTGCCAGTACGACAAAACGCCAATTTCATATGTAAGGACCTAATACATAATATAATAAACAATATTATTGAATAGTGACAGTTTAGTAAATAACATTTACTTGGTGTCAAAGTAAAGTCTATCAGCTATTGAATTTCCTATTTCCTACATAGAATACGTCCTATGTCGCTGTCTAACGCCAATACCGACAGATCATTGGCATATACGACCAAGTGTTGGCAGAATATTGACAGTGTCGTTACTCGTTTATAAACTATAAGTAACTATGAACATGCCAAATATAATTTAGGTAGCCGCCAGTCTGTGTATTCAGTATTGTTTATTTGTTATAGTAATGCAATCTTAATAAAATTACTATGGGTAGTCAAATAATTTGTAAATATTTCATTAAATTGAGAAGACCAAGCTATCACCTGTCTCGCGGGCTTGTTTCTAACCGAGAAGAAAAATATAATAGACTTGATAAACTTATCAATGCTAACCTAAATAATGTTTTCGTAAACCAAAAAAGGAATTTTTCACTAGAACCTATAATTACATGGCAACAAGAAACTTATATGAGTATTTCAAACAGTAGTCTAGTAAATTTTATGCAAGATGGGTTACATAGTTTTCACGAAGCATCTGGTCTCACTTGGTGGTCCACAATTGTAACTTCAACTTTATTAATAAGAGCATGTATGACTCTTCCACTCTCAATTTACCAAAATTATATATTAGCCAAAGTAGAAAACATTGGTTTGGAGCTTAAAGACTTAGTTAATGAGTTAAAAAAAGAGACTGCAATGGCAAGAAAAGTTTATAATTTAAGTGATAAGCAGACAGTGATTTTATATAAAAGGTCACTTAAAAAGCAATGGAGAAAACTTATAGAGAGAGATAACTGTCATCCATTAAAAGCAACAATAGTTATTTGGTTTCAAATCCCTCTTTGGGTGTGCATGTCATTTGCAATAAGAAATTTAATTAACATGCATCCTCCATCTCCATCTGCATTGGTTACATTTATGGAACTATCTACTGGTGGTATAGGGTGGATACCAAATTTAACAGAACCTGACCATTCATACATTTTGCCAGTTGTATTTGGTTTGACAAATTTGGCTATAATTGAAATACAAAAAATGTCAAAATTGAGAGAGCCATCAAAATTACAAAACATATTTACAAATGTTTTTAGAGGATTTACATTAGTAATGATACCTGTTGCCGCAAATGTACCGTCATGTCTATGTCTGTATTGGGTTACATCCAGTATCTTTGGATTGATACAAAACCTATGTCTACTATCACCATCCTTAAGAAGAAAGTTGAGGATACCCTTGGTACCAAGTGAACTTGAAGATCCATACAGACATTTAAAACAAGAAATTAGCTTTAAATTAAAAAATATACTAAAAATAGCCTAAAATTTCATAGAATTTTTCTTAAATAGATTAATTAGTAATCCAAAGTGAGTTTTTTCTAACAATTTCAGACACCAATCATAGCATCAATATACACTTCTGGTAGAAATGAACAGTATTTCAGTAAACCAGAAGAATTCTTACCCTACCGTTGGGATAGATCAGATGAGAGAAAAGGGAAGTTACAGAATCATATTCCTTTTGCATCTTTACCATTCGCCCTTGGTGCTCGCTCTTGTGTAGGAAAGAAGATAGCTATGGCTCAACTTGCAGAGCTTATTTGGCAGGTAATAGTTTTCTATGTTTGGATAAAAATAAAACACTTTATTTTGTCCTGAAACTTCAAACAACTTGTCTATTAAATTTATTAGAATAGGTAAAGATATATTGCATATCAATAATATAAATTATTTCTTTACATTCCACCACCATTAAAATCTTTCTAGTTCTTTAATGTAATATATAATATATTGTTGCAGGTTGTGGATAACTTTGACTTCAGATGTATGAATGGTTCAAGTATAAAACCCATTACTTCACAAGCTTTAATTCCTAACAAAAACATTGAATTAAGATTCAAACTGAGAAATGCTTAATACAGTTATAATTCTGTTTTATAAATTAGTAATAGGACATTATATTAAAACTCTCATATATAATTTTTAATATATTTTATTATATAAATTTCTGTACAAGTTTTGTATATTAGTTTATATATTCATTTAATTAATAATTGTCTTATTATCATGGCTTTAACATCTTCCAACCACTGGTCCTTGTAATCTAAATCAAGAATATTTTTAATACATTTATGTCTGTTTTGTTCATTCATTGTTCCTGTTAACAAATATGCTAAAGCCTCTACACAGAGAAAACCCACCCCATCTTGTAAGGACCAAATATAAATTTTATCAGCAGTATCAGATGTCAATTGGAACTGTATAATAGCACTACATAATAGGGTCTTTATTCTCTCAAACAAAAATCTATCAGCCAATAGAAGTACCTCCAAATTTGTTTCTAAATTCTCACAGAGAGGGAATACTTTAATATCACATTTAATTTTATTTAATCCACAATGTAAAAGTGTTAAAAGATATTCAAGTGCTTGTTTAGTTACTTTTTTGAGAGTAACACATTTTTCTGAAGATTCTTTGAAAGATCCCGTAAGCATCACTCTGAATACTTCAGAATGTTGGCATAAAAAGTTTTTATTTGCTTTAACCGTTGACTGATCATCTAAAACGAATACCACAATATCTTCTTGAGAAAGGTTGTCTAATATTGGGTCATAACTAATTGGAACATTATCCTTGTAGCGATTCTCTAAAAGTTTAGGATCTCGTATTTGAAGATTTGTGGCTAACTTGGCTAATGCTGTAATGCAATGATGGATATCTTCTGTTAAAGTTTCAGATAACATGGAAAAAAGTACATCTAATGCTTCACAATCCAAAAAATACTTCTTTAAGATTTTTTCAGACCTGTAAAAATAAAAATGTCTTATGCAAATTTTTGGTAAGATGCCAATGCATAATGAAGGTTGTGAATCTGCTAGTGGTAATGCTGTTGTGTGAAAACAAAAATATAATTTACGACGGAATACTATCAAATTAATCACTCGGAAACAATTAAGTTTTCTAGTAGTGAAATAAAATTCTTCCATTCTAAGTCCATATTGTAATTTGTATCACAAGTCACAATCCCGTCTAGAGCAATGACATATTTTTCAAACTTCATACAGATAAATGTTTTGACAACTCCTAAAACATGATGGATGTTCTAGAATACAGGCCTAAAAAGCGATTCAGTAGATTCTTCCAGGATTCTTTCAGGAGATACTTCCTCAAAGCAAAGGTGGAGATTGTTGCTTCAGTAAATAAAATAAGACGCTTAAATGTCACTTCTAAGTAATAAATTGAGTTTGGAAATAATACAAATACTATTAGTAATCTTCATAAATTACATACCTTATTATGTATGGTAAAGTAAGAGATAAGGTCTGTTTCATATCTGGAGTACCCTTAAGTAAATGATAACTAATTTCACCAATACCATGACTTGATTCTGCCACAATTGTTACTTGCTCCAGTAGTTTTGAGCCTAGTTTCAAAAGCTAAAACAAGTAGTTGATATGATTATAAATTCATTATAGTTTTTAGTCTGCATAATTTGTATATCAGGATTTATTACACTACCATTGAAAAGAAAGGTTTAAAATAATATTTATACTCTTACTTGTTTACACTGACGACATTCAGTAGGTGGGTGTTTTGAATTAACTGACATATTATGTAATCTAATCACGAATCTATGCTTAAGTATGTTTATAAGACATAAAGAATTGCTGTAACAGAAAGTATTACAAATATTCAATAATTAAGTTATATATCTTATAATAATAATTAATGAAATTATATAAAATTTTAGGCATTCTCCCCATAAAATATTAACAAAATAAGTCATTTTGGCTTTTACTTTGATAGTTAAGATGATTAATAGACTATTGTAACCATCTTTATAATAAAACATAGGCTTAGACAATGGTCTATCACATAGTTTATATTGTTTCTAAAGAGTAACTTCTAACCAGTTATTATTAAATGTATATTATATTCAATTGTACTTGGTAAAAATAGGCTGCATTATGATATACTGTTTCTGATTTCGTAATAAAGACATAAAAGTTATAGTAACCTGTTTAGACGCTCATAATAGTAAATAAAAAAACATTCTAAAATACATACCTAAGTATTCTGGCTATAATTCTTGCAGCTCTTCCGGTCGGTCGCCTACATCTTTGCACATAATCAAGTAGGGCATTCATAGATTCTCGACCAGTTAAAAGGTCTAAACTAGGTGATATGTCTTCTTGACTCTCAATGCCTGTACCAGCACCATGGGATACACGAAACATTAGAACTAGTATACACATTATGCCAGAACTCTTGGTTATGGTAACTTTTTTATCATCTTCTGAAAAAAATTGGATCATTATTGTGTAGTGATACAATATTATTTTAAAGCATTAGCATAGCGACGCTGACCAAAAAAAGGATTCAAAGTTTAAAACAAAACGTTCGTCAGGCTCGCGAGTTCGTTTAAGAATAGGTACGCTCTTTTTTTAAAGCGTTCTAATTCGTATTAGTTCGTATATACCTCGACGGGCGGCTGTTGGTGGTGCGGGGCAAAATGCCTTAAAAAGACTCAGTTGTGGAAAAACTGACGTCAAAGTGATACGGGTGAAATTTCATATTCTACCTCGACGTCCGACGATGAAACTCTCTTCGTTGAATACGGTCAAGTAGGAGCTGGTACTAATCACGGCTAGCTTAACTTATTGGGAAGAGATAATAGGTTGGGGAAAAGTTTCTTTGCATTTTTTAAGAAAAATCACAACAACTTTTAATATAGTTTATTTACATTGAACTAAAGTATGTAATTACCATTTTGTTCGATAACTTTTTACTATCTTGTAGGTACGGACATGATCCCATTGCTATAGAAATTTTGAGGGCTCTGATAAAAATACCGCGACAATTGGTTTTGGAAGTCCTCTCGTGATGTTAACCTGACACTGCCTAAAGAATTCTGAAGAGACCGAAACAGGTAGAAATCTTAACGTGCAAGGTCAGGACTATATGGCGGATGCATTAACACCTCCCATCCAAGCTCTCTTAATTTTTGCTGAGTGGCTAAAGATGTGTGAGGTCTAGCGTTATCATGATGAAAAACCACACCCTTTCTGTAGATTAATTCCGGCTGCTTTCTCTCAACTTCTTGCTTTCTCATCAGTCGTTTGCAGAAGAGTTCAGAATCGATGGTCCTGCCTGGTGGTAACAGCTCATAATGAATAATGCCCTTGCAATCCCACCTCATACACAGCATCAACTTGTTGCGAGTTAACTCCGGGTTTCACCACAGTCTGTGAAGCCTGGCCGGCCTTTGACCACGACCTTAATCGCTGGTTCTTGTTGTACGTGAACCACTTTTCATCACAAGTTATCAGCTTCTTCAAAAATGGTTCGGTTTTATTACGTCGTAATAAGAAATCACAAATGAGTATACAGTTCATTAGGTTTCTTTCATTGAGCTCGTGAGGTACCCCAATATCGAGCTTTTTTGTGAATCCAATTTTTGTCAAATGCGCCAAGTGTTTTGTGGTCAATTCCCAGTTCTTCAGCTACGTCGTAACTACTGATATGCCTACCTTGCTCCACTTTTTCAAAATGGCATCCATTTTATCCGTATTAGGGTGACCAGAGCGACGTGCATCTTTCACATCAAAATTTCCGGATTGAAAACGGTGAAACCAAGTAAGTAGCTAAAACTGCACTAGGTCCATAAACATCGCAAATTTTTTTCGCGGCTTGCGTTGCTTTTTTATCTTTTTTGTAGTAATATTTTAAAATGTATCGAATGTTTCATTAAAATTTGTACCAAAACCCGCCATTATTACATTATTACAAGTTCATACATACTATAATGCGAAAAGACTTTTCCCTACCTAATATTTACGCAGGAGATATGATACAGGGATTGTAAAACAACAAAATTATATTATTTGTATTATAATCTTTACACAAGATTCAAACCCGCGACCGAATGATATGCACTCGATTAATGCTTGATTACTACTTATATCGTACTACTGTTAAGACAAACTGGAAATTAATTAATTTGTATGAAATAAATTTTGCATTGGTCAATGTACAAACTAGCTAAGATGTAGAGTAGGTCTATCGCCTATAAGTAAAAAAGTATACACTTACATTTTTACACACAGATATCTTCTATTCATTTTGCTACATTACCTTTCCAAAACATTTAATTAGCCTGAATTTATCCAACATTATTTTGTTGAATTGTTTTGTAACTGTTATAATATAATAAATTACCCTTATTTGGTGCCTCATTATTGCTTTCTTCATCTTCCATGATAAGTTCCTCTAAATCGTATGCTACTTGTTTGGGATCTAACCCAGGCGTAATAACAATACCATCGTCCCTCTCATCTTCACTATCGCTGCATACTGGAGAATAACGGCCCGACACTTCAGAGTCTGAACTATCTGAAACATTTCGTAAAAATGTGTGGGTAGGTACAAATAGTTGGAAAAGAAAAGGATATTAAAAATTCTACAACAATACAATTGAATTCAATTATTTTATTTTAAACTTACTATCTTCAGTACTAAGAGGAGAAGCTGGACCAGAACTGCTTGGACTCCAAGAAAATTCCACCCTATTTGGCGAAGTAGATGCATCAGTGCTACTAGATGCTGGACTCCAATCCCAGGCACTCCTCTTGCCGTGTGAGTGATCTGGACTCAAACCTGACCAATTTCCATCAGAGTATGGGGACAATGGACTCAAGTCTAATCTATCAGGAGAATTAATTTGGAGAAATTGGGGTGATATAGGTTCAGGACTCTTTGGCTCCCAGTACACACCAGCAGACCAATCCTTTTTCGCCATTTTTATAATCTTTGGTTTCTGAAAATATATAACTATATTTTATTGAACATGACGATTATGATATTTAAAATTTTATTGACTTACCTTTTTAAAATTTTTTGGACTTGTCCTACCACGCTTAAGGCCTTTTCGCCGTAAAGGCGACGTAGATGCAGGCACGGAACTGTCATTATCACTGTCATCGGATTTATCACTACCTATAGCATCAATAAACCCAACTATCATGTTATCTCTTTCTATCACAACCTTAAGGTCATCTAATGTCTCTGTCAGTTGATTTTGTTGCAAATCCATGCATAATTCATTAAGTTTTATATTATCAGCATATTTCTGATTCACTTCTCTCTGCTTTTCAATACTTTTTTCTTTAGTTATATGATTATGTTCATACTCCATACTACTTATATAGGCTGTCAGTTTTTCAGTTAAGAGTGTTATTAAACCTTCTCCAATGAGTATTTGAAATGCTATAAAAGGAAAAAAAAATCTATAAAATAAAATATAAAAATGATGTAGATTTTAACATGTTAAGATCAGAATCAAAGTGCTTTGAAAGAGTGTTCTATTTTTACTATATAATCTCTAGAATATTAACTCCAAAGCATAGTCATAGTCATATATTACCTGTGTCATCAAAAACATACTGAAGGAGTGCATGCAAAGCCCGATTGTTTACCCTGGCTGCTGCAACAAGTAATGGTAAACCACCACAATGTCGTAAACGAGATCTATTAACAGATTCTCCACTTAACTGGGCTAAGGTTTTAACAGCACCATCTGGCCACTGTGACAAATCTAAAACATAACAATACTGCTTAAACATCCACGCCTTACCTATATATTTTGTTCAAACAGTTCCCAATAGATAATAAATTTCTGAACAACTTATTGTACCTGAATTTCTTTGTAAAATACTGACAAGGCATTCAACAAGTCCAGCAGTCCCTAGCAGTGGCCTGCATACAGACAAGTAACAAAGATTCATGAGGCATTTCAAAGCTAATGATTCATTTGTTTTTGTCAAAGCAACTAGACATTGATAGCCTCTTCCATCGCCTTGCAACTAAAACAATAAATATATTAAATTCTTAATTTTTATTAACAAGATGAATAAAAACATTTCTTCCAATTGTTTTAATTTATCTTGTTTATAAGAAACTATATGAGTTTAGTATAAAGAGGAATTACCTGTTCAGCACATTGTGGAATTGAATATGTTGTAAAATATCCTAGACATTTAAGTAGACCAATTATAAGCTCTTCTTGGCTCCTCCCAGGCTCGATAATAACATTATCTAAATTTGTGGATTTAATAAGACCAATAGATTCACATTCAGTTGTCAACAATATTGCAACACACCTAGCCACATTTAAACTTAGCATTTCATCACGCTTATCTGCTATCATCCATAATTGTCTGAAAACAGATAGTAATAATAGTTATAAATATTTACTCCTTTATTTATTCATAGTTTTTACAAATATAGTCCTATGGCTTACCTGATCGCTCTAACAGCCATGGTAAGAGTTGGATTTGATGTATTTTTATCTCTG
Source organism: Pieris brassicae (assembly GCF_905147105.1). Lineage (NCBI taxonomy): Eukaryota > Metazoa > Arthropoda > Insecta > Lepidoptera > Pieridae > Pieris > Pieris brassicae. The sequence goes on from NC_059669.1 coordinate 8,260,287, forward strand.
CTTTCTATGAGAGAAACCAAAGCTTTGACAATTCCATAATTATGCAAATTTTCTGCATTAGACTTTGTTTGTGCCAAATTACCAACCATCTTGCAAGCTCTCCCAAGAATACTGTCTCTACATACAGTATTTAGAATGCATACAAGTGGGCCAAATGTATTTAGTTTTCCAACCTAAAGAATAATGGAATAATAAAAGCTTATCATATAATATTATAAGGATAATAAGGTAAGGAGTAAGGATATTTGAAATAAATTAAAAACAAAGGTTTTAAAATATAAGGGATATATATAATGGTTTTTGATGTATTACCGCTAGACTGCACTTTTCATCGAGGCAAATATTGCCTAGAATACTTAATGTAACATCAAGAATGCGTTCATTAGGTTTTCGTAAATGCGGTATTAGACATTCTAATCCTCCACACTCACGAAAAAGCCTTGTTCCTTTTTCGGATGTTATAACGGAAGACCGAATTTTTGTAAGAGAATCCTGAATTCGACTAGATGAGGAAGATTTAAGACCGTCAATGATAGATTGCAAATAGTTTTTATCCATATTAACATTTAAACATATTATTTATTAAATAATTAATTGTAGATTGTAAATAATTATATTATTTATTGATGATTAATTTTAATATTCTGATACATATTTAATTTAAATTTATTTAAAATTCGATGTTTGACACTGACTGCTTCATTTGACAGCAAACACTGGATCTTTATTTGGTTAATCACAAATTTAGTAATATAAAGGTTAGTAAAATCCTATAGCAGGATAATAAAAATTGAATTCCTTCTTCTTTGTTTATTATACGACATCCCACTAAATCAATGTAAGCCGTAAAAAAAACTGTTTCGAAAATGGACAAAAATTAAAACATACGTTAAGAAACAGCACGCCATAATAATTTACAAAAAATATATATATTATAGAAATATAATAATTGACTCGGGGACTGTGTTGGTGGGTAAATGAGGTGCAATTATCCCATTAACCCCGTCTACTCGTCGTCTACTTGCCTAGTCCAAGAGGTAGTTAATAGCGGGGTACGGGTGTAAATCTGTTAACGTCTACAGGGCCTTTTTGGCCCTTTTTTGTCTCACTCCCGAATCTTCTCCGCGTTAAGTGTTACGATAGCGTAGAAGACGAAAAATCTTTCGGTAGAAAATTGGGAGCAAGTATTACCACAAGCCTTATATTCAATTCGATCATTACTTTGTACAGCCATAAATTGCACTCCACATGAAAGAATGTTTAGACACCCACGAAGATCTACTAACGGCACTTCTGTTCCATCGTGGCTTACAAATTTTGGACAAGTCTTAATAAAGAAATTTAATCGTACAAATAAATATCAACCATTAGTAGAAGAGGTTGAAGTGATACACAGCAATCCTGACTTTTGATACATTCGGTTCCCAGATGGCCGAGAAACAACGGTGTCGAATCGACATCTAGCACCAATGGGTTCAGAAGGGGTAGATCTGCGATAAATAATGAACATACTCCTGCTTTGATAATGTCGCAGAACCACTTCCAGAAATAGAAGATCAAAACTTGGAAATTCCTCCATCTAATGAAACGGGACCTGTGGTACTTGAAAATAGCAGAGAGCTAGCGACCGAGTTACCGTCATCACCACAGCCGGAGCCAACACTTCGTAGATCTGACCGCATTCGTAAAACACCGGAATTTTTAAAAGATAATGTTTTAAATTAGTGCGGGAGAATGATGTAAACTTCTTGCTTGAAACTATCAGCCATAACTTGATGACATTGTCAATCTGTTTTGTTCGTGTCTGTGTTGATGTATGTGTATCTAATGTAACCAAAACATATATTAGTGTTAATTTTAGCCTATTAAAACCTTATATTCATGAAAGGTTTTCTCTTATTTCGGTTACGATGACGAGTTGTATAGGACCCTAGAGGATGAAAATATATGGAAAAACCCTTATCAACACATAATATATTTATGCTATAGAGAGAGTTTTATGATGGTGTCAGACACGTTATTTTATCTGATAAGCTTCGTTGAATAGGGTTGTGTTCTAACAAAATAAAAAGTAGGTCACAACTATATAATATTATTGGAGATAATTAAATTTGCTACCTAAGGGCACAATTATATTAACGTGCTCATTATACTTAAGCGTACCAAAGACTATTGGATACAAATGTATAATTACTCTCTCTGTACGGAAGTTACTATCTACGGAGTCATAGAAGACAGATGACATTTGACAATTAAATAAAATTTAGGAACAAAAAAATCGTTTGCTTGGTTTGCTAGCTATGTGACTATGTCAAATAGTTTTAGTTGTATTTTGTATTTTTAGGAATATTGTGATTGCAACTGTTCTATTGTAACATAAAATTGTCATGAAATCGTTTTGTGAGAGATGAGTGTCTTTGGGGATTTTCAACGTGTGTGGGTGCAACGTTTTCCAGACAGTACTTTACCAGCAGCTTGGGAGGAAGATGTCAGAGCCAATTTGGCTAAACATAAACAGAAAGTTGCTATATTACGAGAAGAGCTTGAGAAGGAGGAATTTTACGTGGAATACCTTGAAACGTTACTATCAGATGTAGAGAAACACAAGGCAGCGTCTCAATTCAGTAAAGTGGCGCCGCCCTCAGGTACTGACACGAGCGAAGATAAGACTTTTGATAGCAAGCAGGTAATTATTAGTAATTAATCAGAAATCTAATATCTCCCCCCATATGGGACCGTATATAAATAAATCTTTAATGCAGTCTTTATAATAAAAAAATTGTTGTTTTAGTTTTCTTTGAATCTATTTTTTTTATTATGAATGATTCATGTAATATTAATTTTTTAATAGGGTTCCAATACTAATTCTTTATCTAAAAAAAGTGAGGGCAGTGTTAGTAATAAAAGTGATGACTCAGCTGAGGGCTTAGATGTAGAGGAGGAAAAGGTGCCTTTACGAAATAGACCAATAAACTTTGCTGAAAGAAGTTCTGTTAACCAATGCATCAATGAGCTCTCTTCCAATCTTGCCGCAGAAGCAGCTAGACGACGTTGTAATAGTGAGATTGTCCAGAGAACAGAAAAAGAAGACATTGGTAATGTTTACGTTGATACTACTTTCATTATTATATTACTTTAAAAGAAATCCATCTAATAAGAAATTTTAAAAGGAATTGCAAATATTGCTCTAAGTTCTATAATAAAATCTATTTTTTATTACCAATAAATTATATTTATTGTGTATAATAGAATTTGCTTGTGGTAGGTGTTGAATCAATAAATTCCATACAAGCTAAGAACCGTCCAGCATCACAAGGTGGTGATTTTGTAACAGTGATTGAGGTGAATGGCCTAAAAGCTGCTGAGAATGCTGCCAAGAAACAAGATGAGTCACCCCAGACCTATGAAAGTGGTTCAACTGATCCAGCTATTGCTTCTAAGAAAAAAGTACCACCAAAGTAAGAGAATTTTTACCTGTTCTTTTCTGTTTCATTTTTCATATTTTTGTTCATTAAACAATAATAATTTTAGACCCCCACCAAAAGTGTTTAGCCGACGAGGTGCTTCTTTACCAGAAAGTGGCTTACCAGAGGACAGCCCTCCATCTAGCTTGGGCAGGAGGATGAGGAATTCTGATTCACGGGAATCTATTGCTAGTCGTGGGTCTACACCATCTATAAGTGAAAGAGTGTGTATTTTTTTAATGCAATGAGTTACAATTTGAAATATCAAGAATCAAAATGAAAAAAAATATATATATTTTACTTATTTTCAATGTTTTTTATTGATTGTAAAATTCATAACAATTTTCAAATTTGGTCCATTCAAAGATATGCAATTTTAGGGATTAAGAATGATTATTTTTAGGTAAAAAGCTATGAGTCAATAAATTCACTGTCATCTGAGAGGAAACGTTCTGGGGGAGCAGCTACACCTCGATCTATTGATGAAGAAGTTACATCAACTACTCCAGACTTTCCTGAAGGCAGTGATGATAAATCTCCACCGATTTCTCTTGAGAGTATACCTGCAGTTGTTCGAAGTACTGAGGATGAACCTTATTATGATCAAGTTCCAGTGGACATAAATGATGGAGAATATGTTTATATACAAGCAGGTATGTTGTACCTTTTTTTTAATTACTGAAATAGTTATAAGTTTTAAATATTATATTTTTGATATAGTGTTTTATACATTATTTATGATAAGTGATATTACTATTAAGCATACTTTTTTTGTGTTGTTGTGTACCTTCTAGAAATCTATATATATACTATACTATGTCATAACTATTAATGTTGTGTTGTACAAGGATATTAGATAAAACAGTGTAAGTTTTACTTCTTTAGATGTTGAATGATTTTATCCTTATAGGGGGTGCAGGATCTAGTACGGAAGATGGCTCGAGTGGCACAAGCACCCTCGCCATGGTACCGAGTGCCCCAACGGCCCCTTCAGCGCCAACAGCCCCTATTGCACCTGATTCACCTTTGTGTGCGACGGCTCCTAACTATGTCAACATACATTATTTCATACAGTAAGTTTTATTATTCCTAATATGTTTATGCGTCTTTTAATTACATATATCAAAATTGGTTTCTAATCTTTACCCAGTATTATTAACACAGTACCTATTAATAAAATAATATTTTCAAAGTAAGATCAAGAAGCAAAAATAATCGTTAAGCACTGGTAATCAGTGCTTAATATTGCGATTTAATACACTTTCGAATTTTACTACGGTTAAATAACGATTATAACGTCATTTCTAGAGTACCTTCTAGTCAACTGGGCCAACAATTGAATATATTATCAAATTATATGATATAGAGCTGCGAGATATGTTATAGATATATTATTTCAAAGAATATTGATATGAAATGATGAAAATACAATATATTATTATTATTATTTTCGTTTTAGATTTTAAGAGATTATAAAAACAAGTTGTCATTTGTTAAAAACATATATTTACTTATACGGTCTTTACATTTTACGCAACCTTTATATTTATAGTACAAACATAAATGGAATAAATGTACTGTAACATTCCCTATTGTTATCCACACATTGGAATCACATTAGCTGACATCATCAGAGATAAGAATTTGACTCACAACTTTATTACTCTACAAACCTAATATGTTTGTAACAAAATTAGAATAATAATATGAGTCGTGTAGTTCGAGGGCTCAGACAGAAAAAAAAATCATCTTTAACCCTGATTATTTTTTTAATTAACCTGAAACAATTTTTCTCCGGACTGACGAATATACGTTTTCCGGACTAAAAAACTGAACAAAACCAATGTTTTTTTGCGTTTTTGTATGAAATAGGCATGTCAAGTTGATTAGGTTACCCGATACTAATAGCAAATCCTTTCGGCGAAATTATTAGATCTTAAATAATAATTGTTATAGTTTTTCCTCATTCCTAGGTGTATTTAAACCCAACTTGGCGAATATGAATCATTTGCGAGTCAGTTAAGGCATTAAATAATTGTGATGAGTAACCAACTAAATTAGATGGCCATTCACCTTGAAGTAAATTAATATTGTTCTCTATGAAAAGCAAATTCTAATTCCACAACTATTTAGTTTTAATACTTATTGTTACAAAAACTAATTCGGAAATATTGTTAAATGTACATCTAGCTTTATTTCTCTCTAGCCCGTTTAAGTACGCGACTTAATAAAATGATACCATTATTTATTTAGTCTTTTTACGCAACCTGTATATGTTCTGTCTTAACTGAAACACTTATAGGTAAGATTTACTTGTCCGGAATATGACATGACACGATAGAAATTTAAAAAAAGTATATATATAATAATAATTCTATATTGATTTAGGCATGGCGTGGAAGGTGCAGAGGCAAGTGAAACGAGTTCAGAAATAACGGAATCAAATGATACACCACTATTGCTTCGAACTATTTCTTCAGACACGGAGGCCAGCGCAACACCTCCGGTTTTAAGAAAACTGCAGCATCAGGTTTGTTAAGAGACTCTCTATTAAATATAATTTAATACTTACATAAGTTATTAAAAAACAAACTAAATGTTTATCAATTAATTTATTATTCTGTTGATAATTTTTAAATCGTTTTCTTCTGTGTTATCCGTCACAAATTTTGTATTTTGCGATAGTGGCTTTTTATGTACACTAAACTGAAATGGTTTTTGAGGCGAACATTCCTCTTCGCCTGTGATAAGATTGTATTTGCAATACAATACTTGGCAATCGTAATTTTCACAAGACATGTAATAGCAGATACCGTCTGAGCAGATTGTCTCAATGTGTAGTCTTGACATCAATTCATTAGCCGTTTGTGTTGCGTAGTATGTTAAAGTTGTTTGTATATAATTAAATAATATTTTATCGACTCCAAGAGGTAGGAAACTGATTCGTTGCTCTAGAAGATATTTTTTAGAACCTGAAAAAAGTCTGTGATATATAAATTCTGTATTGAGTAATGGTCGCGGGTTCGATTGTTTTTGGCAAATTTACATCATTTTGCAGCTCTTAATGGCTAATATTTACCATTTAATTAGTTACATCCTTTGACGATTTAGTATCATTTACCGTAGCCGATAATATCATTTCTAGTTCTATCGGTTTTTCTTCTAATTGGTCGTTGTTTTGGGCAGCATTTGAGTTATATAGTTCTTCGACCTTATCCATACTTTCCGTTTTGTTTCCTACAGCCTCTAGTGGTTTAAGCTCAGCTTGCGTTGGTTTAGGCGTTGTCTGTAATGGTTTATTTTCGGGATCTTTTGGTTTTGTTGGCTCTACCGGTTTGGATTGTGTTTCTATCGGTTGAGGAGCATCTTCGTCTGAAGGTAGCATATTATAAATTCTACATTCGCCATTTAAGTCTGTGTCATAAATATTGCATGTTAAATTTGTACAACCGAATTTATCACATCTCATAGTAGTACAGGTTTGATCATTGCACCATACTGTAACATTTCTCTTTCCAATTTCTATACTTTCGACATTATTATTTGACGAGAAAGCTAACTGATCATTTTCTGAGGCGTCGTTCTCTCCATAGCTCCACCAAGTAAAGGGATATGTTATCCAATCCCAAATGGTCGAACTGATCCCGCGACCCTCATTAAAGTTATCTGCAAGCCATTTTTATGTTTAAAATATTTCAATTTAAATTAAGACGACAACGGGTCCACGATTTTTACATAAAAAATCGTTACATTTATGTAATAAGTTATACTTACGCAGTACTGGTGAACTCACAGAAAAACCCACTAAACACAAAACAAAAAAAGGTACAACTTTAGGAGTCCACATGTTGCAGGTAATGCAAGAAGTGTATCTTAAAAATAAATGTTTGAACAAACCCACCTCAGCTTTTATAACTGCCCTGAGGTACTATCCCTATCTGTAGGGAGATAACGCGGCTTTTGGGAATGTTTACTTAATGACTTATGACGAGGACATACCATAAACTTTTTAATTATCCTAAAACCCTTTAGTGATAAACGGTGAACAAAGACAATTAATTACGTAATTTGGATAAAAGTCCACACTAAAACACATTAGTTAGTACTACCATTTAATATACTTCTATATGTAAAATATTTTCTTTGGGGTAAAATTCATGTTGAAATAAGCTAATAAAATAAATAGATTTAATGGGTATTTTAATTATTTTTTTACAAAAAGCAAAGGTGTGTTAAACTTAAATAATAAACTAAATACTTTTTTATTTTGTCACTAACTGAGTACATTGTACAATACTTATGTAATGTAATGTATGTATACGGTCAGTCTGCATTGCCACTTAAAAACTTTGTCGACACTTTATTACATATTGTTTCATTTTTATGTTTCAATTTTACTTCGCACAGCATACAATGACTTTTAATATTAATACACTGCAAGAACCTACATATTCCGTGTTCTGTGCATCTCGTAAGAATCTTAGTTTTTTTTCTTTGTGTGGAGTTAACAGCTTTCTCTAGAAAATGTCTAATATTATCGACAATTGACGAAGTATTCAATGAGTAAATGGGGTCTAGATTCAGCCATCGCATATAGTTTTTCGTATAATTTATATGTTTCAAATTCATAATTTGATATTTATTAATGTCACCAGCTTCAGTTATATTTCCAGCTTTATCAAATGCTATAATTCTTGGCCTCCTACCAATCGTTTTCCAAGGATTAAAAAATAAATCATCAGTCTTCTAAAAAAAGATATATATGTCTAAAAATAGGCATTCATATTTTAAATTGTTGATCATCTGATTAGTTATATGTCTTATTTACCTGTGTATATAATAAACTGTTTCTTAATTGAGGTAATTTATACAAAAATATTATACAAAATATTTTTATCAACATAATATGTATTGAATTGATTTCAAAAAGCACCTTATCAAAACCACCAGTACACAATAAATGCTCACGGCAATACATATTAAATATTTTTATTTCAAACAATGTCATTTATTTCACACAGAATATAATTTTATCGCTGTTTGTTGTAAGGACATTCACTAGAAGTAGTAATTTCTTTTGAAGTACATTTATATTTAATTGTTGTCTTCTTTGATGCTACAAATGTTACACATTTGAAACCGATACATATAGTAATTTTTCCGTACATTTTACCAAGCATTTTATCTTGTAAAATATCTACTATTTCAAGAGCCAAATTCGAAGGTAAATCCATAATTGATTCCATTTTGGCTACACTATCTGTTAAATTAAAAAATAAATAAGAATATAACTTATTATTTAAAAAGTTATAAAAATGTATATATTTATTACCTGTACTATTATTACCCAAACAATGGCCCATCTTGTTATATCGATTTTCTGTATCACAGTTTCTGTGTACACACCTTTTATTGGCACATTTCATTGAGTGACATACGGAATCAGAGCAAAATGTCAAAACCCCGTGAATATATTTGCCCACAAAAGATATAAAGACAGGTGCAATTGTATCTACATCATTCCAATCTACTTCACCAAATATAGCTCTTTCTAAAGCTATTGAGTGATTGTTACGAACGTTGTCACTACTCATATTGAACTTAGATTTTCTTTTTTCAATGTCAAAAATAAGCGAATTTATATTTTTAGTACTGTTTGCTAGAGTCTTAGAACTCTCATTCTGAGATTCCGGCCAGTATGATAAAATTGAATCATTTAGTAATTTATCTAAATTTTTGTCATGGGTTTCATTCAACACGTTTAAAGGTTTTACAGATAAATCGAGAGAGTCGGAAGTGTTTTTGTTTACAGTGTCTCTCCTTTCTCTGTTTAAAATTATTGCAGTGAAATTATCTTTTGTTTTAAAATATCCAGTTTCAATGCTGTTTTCTACTTTGTTCATTTCGTCTGTATGGTTTTCATTTTCATTTGATATATTTAGTGTTAAATAAATAATTTCTTTGGAGTTGTTACTTTTAAGGTTATTATTTTCAGGGTTCTGAGATTTATTAATAGCTGTATAGTTTGTATTTGCTGAGATGTTATTCGTAATATTAATTTTGTATGAAGTATTATTTTCCCCTTGAAGCGTCTCATTTTTAGTTTGGGGCATAGTTTCGTTAGCATCAAGTTTTACTGCTGTGTTCTTATCTGTTTGACTTTCATGAAAATTTAATGTCTTCTTTTTGTGCTTCTTATTTAAGTTGCTGCGGAATTTCTTTTTTTTATGAATAGTTATTCTTTGCAATGGAATAGACTCAGACATTGGAGGCATTGAGTTAAAGCCTAAGAAGTCACTAGGATTAGGAACATTAAAATACGGTGTAATATAGTTCATCGAATATTCTTTACGAGACGTTGGATCTGGTTCCGAGCTGCCATGATCTTTTTTATTAAAAAAATTAGCAATCCTCTCTATAATTTTGGGAAGTTTAATATCAATCTTTATTCGTATTTTGAAGTCGTTATCAGATTTTCCTTCACGTTGTAAAAACGGATCTTTTAAATTATCATAATGCAAAGGTGATTTAACATTAAAACTGCTATCAATAGAGTCGAATTGTATGATGCATTGTTTACAACCACAATTACATGGAATTTCATCAGATTTGCAATAACACGACGACAAAGTATTACTTCCTTGTATGTTAGGAGATAGATAGTGGCGATCATAGGTTGGCTCAAATAGATTGGGTGAAACAGACCGAGATGTTGTATACGAAAACTTGGTATCGCCCTTAAAGCCACGAGATAAAGATTGTAGTTTTGGTAATATTTGTTGAGTTTTACTTGAAAAAGGATAGAAATCCTCAAAAGCAGTTTTAAGGCCATTCTTTTTAGGATACTTGTCGTGCCGTAAAAGTGGAATTTTGTTTTTACCGGTAACTTTTTCTAAGTATTTGACGTGTTGCTTGTGAGCTTTATCCAAGTAATGCTGGTATTCAAGTAATAGATCTTCGATATTTTCATTGCTCTCACTTTCTAATGCTAATGATTTCGCATCTGGTGGTGAATTCTGAAATATAAATGTGTTAAACATAATTCTAATCTATAGGAGATATTTGTCTAGTTTTTTACCAAGTCATTGTCGAAGTCCTTAATAACATCCGCTATGTCGTTAAATAAAATGATATCGTATATTGGTGTGACTTCAAGTTGGTTTATTTCATAACCTGTTAGGAAAAATACAGTGGTTATATAAGTATGTTGTCAAAAATCGGATAATAATACAAATATCACTTACCGTCAAAATCGGCACAATAATAAAGTGAAGTAAAGTAAAATTTTAAACTTAGGAATAGTAAAGCTCGCATGGTTATACCCTTAATGTGAATAATTGAAATGTACCATTAGTAGAAATCAAGTTTAAGTATACTTTTGTAAATATTTTCTTTTTCCGGGTCTATTGTTGTTGTACTTATACAATCTAATCGCTGCATTACGAAAGCAAATGGTAACGTTAGCACGTTAACTTATATATTTTACAAAATATAATATCATACAAGCTTTTTAAAACTGACATTTTTTTGTAACTGCAAAACCACACTATCTGTGACAGAAATGATGAATTTTTGTGTAGAGATAGGTGGGACCGAGGCTCGACCTATCGGAATACCTTAAAAATAATACAATTTTAACCTTATCTATCTTTTAGTTAAGGGTACTAAGATGTAGGTACATATACAACAATGTTTGTGCAATTACCGTCTTAAGTCTCCGACACACCTCTTAGAATGGTGAAATTTACAATGAAAAAGTACAAAAATAATTTACAGATTTTATTTATAATTTTCCCTATGATATAGAATCTGTTATGACAGGCATCACGGTCCCTTTACGAATCCTAGCAAAGTGCGATGGCGCTATGTATATATAACAACAGAATTACTGTACATATTTCCACAAATATATTTCGCTGGAACTCCAGTTTCATAATAAATAACAATATAACCGATAACAATCTGGTTCATGCTAAAGGTTTCTTTCAGGAATCCAGCAATAATGCAGAAGCGGAACGTCTTACGATGCACCGTTGTATCGTCACAAGTATTATTGAAAGTGAGACCGTGTACGTCGAATGCCTATATGTTATGGAAAAGGTAATTTCACGCTCAAATATTGATTATATGAGTTTATTTAATTAGGGGGCATTAATACTAAAGGCATTAAATATAAGTTGAGCATAATACTTTTGTGCTTCGGAATAATTGAACATAGTAAAAATATTTTGTATGTTTTTTTAGTACATGAATGCGATAAAGGCAACACTATCTACATCTCAACCTGTGATAACTGAAGAAGAATTTGGTACTATATTTTACAAGATATCCGAATTGCACGAACTTCATAAGAGTTTTCTGGAAGGGCTCAAATCGGCTGTTGCTAGCTGGGAGGAACCCTTGTGTGTTGGTGTTCATTTTAAGAAAATGGTGAGTGTAAACAATAAAAAAGTTAAATTGATGTATTTTTTTATTAATAAATTTACCTTAATATATAGCATACAACGTTGAAACGAAATTTAAATTACAAAATCTTAGAATTTAGGCGTATCCTTATTTAATTAATGTAAAATAGATTAATTCGCAAAACTTCTGTGCTGCATGGCCGCCACATTTCTGCTTTAAAAGGTCTAATTTTATTCTATTAAAAGTATCATCGGGCTCGTACAGTGAGAGTGAGGTCCATTTTAAAATGTACAAATGACAGAGTATTGCTGTATCAGTTACTTGTGCTCATGGTAAAATCTTTTATTTATTCTTTTAACCTTTTTACTTTTCAAAGTAAGGAACCGTCTAAGCACTTCAAACCTGTTTTTATTATCCACCGAAGTTACCCTGTGATGTCCTAGTACATCTTTTAAATGCAATGTAAACGGTATATACCTATCGAGTTGTCGAGTTGTAAGAAAGTTGTCGTTATAAAGAAAGAAAGTTATATTGTACTAGGCAAATTTTGACGTTTTTTATGATATTAACACCACATATCTGTTGATACAGGCTGAGAATATCAACGTATACGGCGCCTTTCTTCATAACTACGGACGCGCTACGGACGCGGTGCGTCGTCGTTGTGCGAGTTCGCAGCGTTTTGCGGACTTAACTAGACAGATTGCGTGTAGAGGGCAGCCCATGTCACTTGACGATTTATTGCATAAACCAGTCGCAAGGGTGCAGAAGAATGCTCTTGTTTTGCATGTAAGTACTACTATATACATTTTAATAAGTTTCAGTGTCGGATATTAATGCTTTTACTAGTACTGTCCGATGTCACAAGTGTGTCATGTCGCTTACACTTAACGATATGTATTTGATAATGCTCAAGTCTTGAGAGACTTGAGACACTCAATATTGAACTATAAGACGCTTACATATAATACGATTAAAAACAATCAACAACTAAACTACTACGTCTTCTGTCAAATTGTATTTACGCTGAGGTGAAAATAGATGAGTAGTTGAAGCTGTTCAGTTAGACTGATAATGTTTTTTATGAAGAAGGAGGTGGAGGTTGTGCGGAAAGAGAACCGTGGAAATTATTGCTAAGCGTCTTTTTTTTTCAATTGTCTCTGAACAAAAACATCATTTAAAATTACGATCTAGTCTAACTTAAAACTAATAAGTTATTTAAAAATAACTTAATTTATTATAAAGGATATTTAACATAAAAAAAGTGTCTAATGACTCTACTTACAGTCTCTATCAATGGGAAGACACTCTGTTCTTGTATATTATTAATCATTTCTACACATTTCAAAAAAATATACTTTTAATTAGTTCGTATCAATATGATTTCTATCGAAGTATAATGTCATAGCAGTGTTGTCAACATAACAAAATAGATAATTTGCACTGCTGTGTCCCGAACTCCCACGACGTTTCTCTTTCCGTACTTACAAAAGCTATTCATTTAGGTAAGAAATAATTGGGTTAATAAATAATGGGTTACCTGAAAGAAATTGTACTAATCACGACTGAACAATTTTGTCAATTAAATCTTTGCGATAATTTGGTTTTGTATTTTATTATTATTAATTAAATAATTTATGTTTATAGGATCTCATAAAGTATACCCCGGCTAGTCACCCTGACCACGCGATGTTAACTGAAGCTTTAAATATGACGCAGCACTTTTTGGACGAATTTAATATTATACAAACCAAATCTATGTTCCCTGTAAGTATTTTATAATATTTTATAAAGCTGGTAAAAGACATATCGTTGTCCAATGAAACCAACTGCCTGCTCAATGTAGAATACGATGCATGTTTTATTATAACTATGGTTCCATTAATGGAATTAAAGTTAAATGCACATGAGTCTGATATCAATAAAGATATAATTCACAACCTCTCAGAACTCACAACTGTGAGCATTGCTTTTCCTTAACAGTCCACTACGTGTTAATCACTTTTATGTCTGAAACGAGCGATCCGATTTATGGTCCAATGCACTTCACGAAGGTTTTTCCTTACCATGTTTACCTTTAACGTACGAACGAGTGTTAAATGCGCTCGTACAAAGATAATGAACGTACGACCTGAGACGCACGCTCAAGCCACTGAGCCAACACTGCTATAATTTTCTGTATGCATTACAATGTATAATATATTTCAGAATGCTGATCGCGCACAAAGAAGACTTGTAAAGAATTCATTTATTGTAGAATTGTCAGATGGACACAGGAAGTTACGTCATCTATTTTTATTCAATGATGTTATAGCATGTGCTAAATATAAGGTAAGCAAAATATTGATCATAATAAAACATAATAATAATGAAAATATGGAAGTAAAACGCACGCTCGTACGCGTTCGTGCACGTAGCAGAAAAAAATGATCGTTGTCTAATCTGGTATATAAACTAATATGATATATGTATGTATAAATATTGACAATAACGTTCTTTTGACCAATCATATTCAAGCAAAAAAGCACCATCCATTGTAACTGATTTTTATTTAAATCAGTATTTTTAATAATATACTTTCTTTACTTCGAAACCCTTTAATATATTTATATATAAGTAGTATACTTGAAGGGGATAAATATATTAACAGATAGAAAGAGCTACAGTTTTTTCTCCGACAGGCTTCCGGTCGAGATAAATTCACGTTCGAGTTGAAATGGTTCATACCGCTACCGGATATAGTGGTCGTGGAAGAAGATGGCAGTTCCGCGGAGAGGGAGACATCGCCAGCTAATATAGTGGCGCTCAAGTCGCAGGCCTGCACTGTACGAGACCAGATATTAGCCGAGGAACGGGCATTGCAGGATGATAAGGTATTTTTATTTAAACAAAATATACAAGCCTTGGTAATTAACCTAAGATTTCTGGAGATCCAACTGTCCGTTAGTCCCCAGTTATATGAAATAAAAAACGGTGTTCAGCCTTCTGCGCCTGACACACATAGTGTTAATTGCCTTCATAGAAATGAATGTCCAAAGCCGTGATCCGAATACACGATTGCGTCGCACGCCTAAGACAACACGACTCAAAGCTGAAATTCTAAAGCGAGACTTAGTGCGAACTAAAACTGCCGTGTCTCAAAATCAATATTTTTATAAATCGACAGAAAATAAGGTTAGGCGGTCGTGGTGCAGCGGAGAAGCAGCGTAAAAAGCTAGCAGAGTTAGAAGGGCAGTTGGTTCTGGCTAGTCCCAATCTTATATTCCGCATCGCTGCGCGTGCGCCTGCATCGACTGCACTACAGCGACAACATGTCTTCTTCCTTAGTTCGGAGTATGAAAGAACGCAATGGATTGACTCAATACATGCGCTACAGGTTTGTGAAAATATATTTAAAAATGCGTTTTGTACGACTGCAATAAATTGTGGATAATATTGACTTCATTGATTTTACTAAAGAAACAAAGCAAGTACATATGTAAATACCATAAGCAAATCAAGGGACAGCTAAACTCTAGCGTGTATACTTTAACCCTTGTTGAGATACTCTTTAAAAAATCGAAAAATTAAAAGAAGCAAGACTTTAAATATAAAATAAGTATATTCCATAATTATCACGTTTCATGCTAATATTTTTTTAAATATTTTTCTTAGGCATCATCGGCGCCGCCCGCTGGATCCAACACGGTCTCCATGTTGGAACTACAAAGCTGGGTGACGGCGTGTCGCAGTTACTTACAAACTGACATGGGCTCGTACTTGTTGCGCAGTGGACGGGATGACTCCTTACTTCTCGGTGATTTACAGCTACACATTGGTGGAATGACCGCTCCCCTCGACACTGCCGCTGGTATATAATCATAATATTTAGAGTAACATCTAATTTTGTAAATGTGAATTTGTTATAATCTTTACGAGTGCTTTCAAAATCTCTCGTTTGTAAAATTTTCATCGGATTTTGTAGTAGCAATAGTTCCATAAATCCTTAGAAAAACTCGGTTGTCTGTAAAGTCGGTCTACTGACGATAGTTGAACGTGACGACGTCATAAGAAAATACTGATGGGATGGTTGCTTTTTCAAAAGAAAATTTGAATTTTATTTGTTAGATAGATATTTTGTATGGATATAGAGAGGTATAAATTGATCAAGTTACATTTATTTGTACGCATAAATACAATTATGTAAATCCACTTTGTCGATTCGTTCTAGCTTGCACATCAAGCCTTAAATGGAACGCCTCAGAGCGAGGTAACGCCGCATGAGTCATGTTTTTTCGTGCGTGCAGCCGGCTCCATCGAATTATAAGACGTTGTCACTTCAAAAGTCAAGGGCCCAATATCAAAACAAATAAACACGAAGAAAATGTTCACTATTTTATTTCATCACTGAATTGTCCAGCGTGACGTACAGCTGGTGACGTATGCGTGCCTGTCTGTCGTGTCTCAACTAATTACCTACATTCGCGGAATCGATTATTATTTTCAGCTTTTAAATGAAAGTAATTTGTTATATTACTGTTAATTTTAATATTTCATTTGTAATTATGTATAGTTTCAATAAAAGTAAAACTATAACATAACTTGTTAAGCAACGGATAGAAATAATAAAACTATTTAATTCCAGACTACTATATCATCATAGAGGTGGATTCTTATGGGCATTATTTCCGCAAGGCTAAGTCAAAGTTGGTGTGTAGAAGTGCACAACCGCGTTGGAACGAGGGCTTTACTATTGACTTAGAGGGCTCTCAGAATTTGAGACTGCTCTTGTATGAAGATGCCGCTAGGCCAGTTCTTAGAGGAAAATGTACGCTGAAGGTATGTATTGATATTGATTGTTTAAGATCAAGCTGTTGATCAATCATAATCTAACATGTCATCGTCTCGTCTTTAGATTATCTGAAAAGATTTTGACTTTTTATTATTTTATTCCTAAGTTATCACGCGAATGGGTGGCAGAAAGCGCTGCGGGTGGGGTCTCTAGAACAGTGTGCGTGGGAGGTGGTTCGTTGCCTCTTCGTTTGAAATTGTTGCCACCGGAACGCTCTGCGCGGCATGTGCCTAATTCCAAGTCTGGCGCGCTTTTCGGTGCCAAAATCACGCATGTTGCCAAGTAAGTTTTGGAATAACGGTCGAATAGCGGTCTTATTTATTAACGTACTGAAAACCTCAATTAATAATAATAACTCGTATATTTGCCAATATAGTAGTACAATTAGATCGATCAACTACAAATACCCGCACAAACAGCCATATGTCATATCAATTTTTACAATGTCTTATAATAAGAACAATAACATAATGTCAAAGTTAAGTTACCCTATGGTCCAAATACTCGCCTACGCTATAAAAGTAACAGTAATAGTAACAGCCTACGAAAACAATACGAAATAAATTTCGTTTGTTTGTTTAAATTATGAGATACATAGCAGAAATAGGTAATTTCAACAGTATCAATAGATATAATTACGACAATGTACTGTGACTATTACTGACCATTATCAGAAGAAATGTATATCAAAAATATTAATTTCATTTAATTTTTTAAAATTGTTCTCGAGTCCCGAATCATTGAACATGTAGTAAAAAAAATTGAAATGAGATTTAAGGCTATACTAACAATATGATAGTAGCGATTTTTAGCAATTTTAGAATTCATTGTTGTCAATTACAGACGTGAGAAGCGCAACATTCCTTTCATAATAAGTGCATGCATACGCGAGGTCGAGAGGCGTGGCATCCATGAAGTGGGCATTTATCGAGTTTCCGGCAGTGCTTCGGACCTCAACCGGCTTAAGAAGAGCTTCGAAACTAGTTAGTACACCAATAACCCTGATCAATAAAACTTAGTAATTTATATATTTAAGAAAAAAATATTTATTCTATAATTGTTTTCTCGGCTTTACCTTATATTTTCATATATGTCAGAATTGGTTCAGACATCAGAAGTAAAGCACGACATACAAGTTAATTAATAATTTAACCAATAAAAATAATAGCAGTGAGGGAGAGATGTGACAGTCGGTTAAGACTGCGGTCCGTGCACCTCGACGCAACCAGAGAAATCCGTGCCGATACAGCGGGTTTCGGGTTTTTATAAACCCGAAACGTAGTAGGGGCGATGACGTCACGTGCACGTGCCGCTAGCGCTCGATATCGCTGTCTTTTTTGTCATATACGTACTTTGCCATGGTATTATCGCCGCATACGTATGATTTTATTTTTACACTAAGTTTCTTTTAAAATATTTTTTATTTATATGAAATTAAGTAATAAAAAATTACAAATTAGATGCCAGCAAGTCGCGTCCGAAAGAGCTTAAACAGTATTTTTTAAAACTGTTCTTATATTTGTATTTATAATAACATTTTAAAATTCTAGATGCCTATGAAGCAGAGCAGCTATTGAAAGAAGTTGATATACACAGTGTGACCGGTGTACTTAAATTGTACCTACGAGAACTGCCCGAAGCCTTATTCACTGACGCACTCTATCCGGACCTGTTGAAAGCTTGGGGTTCCACTCAGGTACGTTTCTTAATTATGGTCTAAAGAAAGATTAGATATTCCACCTAGAGCGGGTTATATCTGTCATATGACCCCCAATTTACTGCTTTAGGTGCTATTTCATTAAATTTTCATCAAGTATTGCTATTGTGTAATTTAATTATACTTTATTTAGAAAATAATTCATAAAACTTAAATAGTTACAATGACGCCCGTATGGCTATTGAGCGATCTCTTCCAGGCGATCTGAACTAGAAGTGCAAGACTGTAACACTAATCTTATATTAAAAAATTTCTCATTACTTATCAAAAGAGAAAAAAAGGAATTGTGTAAATTAAAAAGAAAGTAATTGAATTTTCCATAATTCAGTACAGTGAGTAATAATTTAAAATTCCATGTAATATGAATGATTAAAAGGTATCAATAAAGAGTTGGACATTGATGTTTAGAAAGTTGTTCAAATTAGGTGTATAAAGAATAAAAATATGCAAAGTTATGTTTGTTTTCTAAAACTATATATAATTTTATATTAATTGTTTACATTTATGCTGACATAAAATATTGTTTTACTTTAAACTTTCGCATTTATATTACTAAAAATAATGTTATATCCTACAGGGCGTAGGCACTTCGGTTGACTCGGGCCCCGCACACACGCGACGACACGCCCTTCTCAAATGCTACGCACAGCTTCCCGATCTCAATAAAAATTGCATCGATTTTCTGCTCAACCATTTTGTTAAGTAAGTATTGATCATAAAACAGTAGTTAAGCATTTTCTACTTAAATAATCGTCAAGGAAAAAGGACCTAATTTCTGTGACAATTTTACTTACAAATATTGAGTAGCATGATAGACTCAATCTGTATTGCTATATCGGAATTGGATACTAAGAAGGAAGGAAATTGAAAGGAAGCTAAATAAAATATTAACTTTTGTTTTTAGAGTAAATCAACACGAGACAGAGAACAAAATGTCTTTACACAATTTGGCAACGGTATTTGGACCTACTTTACTTCGGCCATCAAACAATGCCCCTGGTGCTAAACAACGTACCGACCTGTTAGCCGCAGGAACCGTAGACGCTATGGCCCAAGCCGGTATACTCTACTGTCTATTACAGCAGAGACAATTGGCCGCGCAATTGTCCTCGCACCATAGAGCTCCAACGCTTCTAGACTAACGATTTGCTGCTAAATCGCGTTACCACGTGAGATTGTGATCCAAGAAATGCAGTGTTATGATTTTTCCCGCAACTGACCTTAAGGCATATATTATATTTATACTTCAATCAGAACATTCTATCCCATTTAACTTTACAATATAGATAATCAATTCAGAATTCCTAAAAGTATTTGTTATTATTATTTCTATCAAATAAATTTAGGCATTCTAAATCGACATAATTAAATAGAATAATAAATGAACCTGGAAAGTAGCTTTGTGAGTCGCGCGTGGGAAAAAGCGCAGTGTAGCCTTCTAAAATACTTTTATACAGTCCATTGTTTACTGTTTACCGCCATCTCTAACGTCCATGTCTTATTAGCTGGATTTAACTTTACAAATTAACTCATTGGCAGTGAGTCAATTAAATCGCCGACACAAATAACGTTGTAGATAAAATAGCGATTTTATGTAATTTAAATTTGGTATTTTAAAGTGATGAAGTAATTTTCTGTGCCCAGTGGTGTGGGCCTTAGGCTGGCATGAGAAATATTATGGTGTGTGTTTTGGTTTCCTCAGTATGTTGTCTTTTTAAGTAAAGTATACATTCCATTAAAAAATATCACAAAAATGTGAATGAAATCAAATCAAAATCTGAAAAATATATATTATTATTAAAAAATTGGCATTGTTCACAACATGAACAAATTGTGATTTTGAATATTGCTATATGACATGTGGAAAGACATAATTAAATAAGTGAAAATTATTATATATAATGGCTAATTATCCTTAGGCCAAAATTGGTGCTAAATATTCAATGGAAATTTCGAAATTTTATATTACAAGGACAATGCCAATAAATAATAGAATTCAGTGTGTATGACAAGTATTATGAAGGGACCGAAAGAAAGTCACGGTTAGTGTTAACAAAATATAGACTGATAAATAATTAAACTGTGGAAGGATGTTTCCTGCAAATAAATTAAAATTGCTTTAAATGATTAGACATTTAATACAGATAATTTCAATGTGCAGCAATTTTCAGTGCTAGTCGTGCGTATTTACTTTATTTTTTGTACCACTTCTAGTGCTTTGTTTAGTGTTAGTTTCTCATATATATTTACAACTCATTCTTTTTGCTAAGTTAGTACTTAAAGACAACCAAAAATGGATTTTTTGTAGAACAAAGTTTATTTCATTTGTAATGATTTTGTTATTATCTTAAAACTTAACAATGTATTTGTTGAATAATATTATATAATTATATTTATGATCACATAGTGTTTATAAGTTTTTTACTTGTTCAAAGAACTTCAAATATGTTTTCTACAATCACCAAAGACCTTGTTTACTGCATCTTAATTTACATAATTTCATGTTGACAATATCCAGTAATTACAGGTTTATTAAATTAATAATTATTATTTATAACATCATTAAGCATGTGAAGAACAAAATTGAAATCTTACCACCCAACTGTTGTTGTGTCCTTAAAATTGGCACTTTTATTAGTTAAAAAGTATTTTTAATTAATACAATCCTTTAAAAATTGTCATGATACCTACAAATATATTTTTAAAACATCACGTGATTGCCATAAATTATATAAAACATCTTTTTTATCTTAATATAAAATGTATACCACAATGTAGAGGCCTACCTAGTTTTAAAATATCGTAAATGCAAACTGTAGTAATATTAATTGATTTTTAGGATATTAATGTACTTTCCTACCATTCTAGCTTTATCAATGTCACCATTATTTTCTGACAGCTTTTACACAAAGTAATACTAGGACTGTAGTATTTCACTTTTATAGGATTTTGCAGTATTTGTATAAACATAATATTGCACTGGACATTATTGAAAGGAATACTTTGTAGTGGTCAAAACAACTTGAATAAGAAAAAAACATTATTCACATCGTAAAAGCATATAATTCTTAATATTAAAGGTGTCCAGTGTATTGTGGCTGTTTCCTTAATCTATTTTAATATAATTTATACATTTATATTACAACACAAGTTATTTGGCATCGGTAACAAGTTAGCATTATAATATGTTACTTTATTATTACAGGTCAGGCAAATTGCATTTCATGTATTTCTTTTTACCACATTGTTCTACATTAGTCAAATGACATAGTAGTCATTTGAAACTCCTTATGTATTTAATTTATATACCACAAAACATATATTTTAACCTCTTTACACACCAGTGATGAATATTGAAATGCCAATGAAGCAGCCAAGCAATTGAATATCTTTTATTTTATGTAACAAAGCATTAGTTTCAGCCCTGGTTACCCATACTATAAACAATTAAAGATTTTTGTTATTGCGGTATGGATATTTATAAGATAGTTTGTATTATTTGGATTTTGTATTTAATTTTTGTATATAATTGATACTAAAATGTAGTTATGAACCTTTCACAATAAATGTATTTTTAATACACCTTTTACATGCTTTTGACTTGAATTATTTTCTAAGCTTGAATGAAGTTTCAATTCAAAGCCATGTCACAATATGGTTTGTGATTGAATCCTTAATAGTGATATCTGCCCCAGTTTCTAGTTTAAATATTAAAATTGAGACTAAAACACTAATACCAATTGCTAAAGTTTTTGTTCTTCGGTAAAATAAAAACATAAGAATATTTAAGAAACTATACATAAATAATCTTTTATCTGCATTTAATAAGAGATTATTCACCATTTTTTTATCTATACATTTACCAGACCATAGTTCCTCATTTGGCCTACAAGCTGTACAGTTATAGGAACCAGAACCAATGCAAGTAAAACAAGAAGCATCACAGTATTTGCAAGAAAATGAACCTTCACTATTGATACAATATTGGTTATTTTTACACACAGTATCTAATTGGCATTCATCAATATCAGTACAACTATCAGTTATTAGTTCCCAACCAACAGCACATACTTTACACATATTACTACCATAACTATAACATTCCTGGCATGATTTATGGCAGGGCATACATTCAGTTTCCTTAGTTCTATAATAATTACTAGCACAATGATTACAAAATTGACCAGTAAAAGCTGCATCACAGATACAGGTTCCATTACCTTTGCGAGTGCTATCTCCATGACAAGTCCCTTGATTGCTACAGATATTTCCATCTTTATCTAAAGGACATGGGGTACAATCTGCACCATAATGATGCTTAGGACAACAAGACTTTAGGTTTTCCAAACAGAGCCAAGAATAAAATTCTGATATTTGATAATTTCCTTCTGACCACCATGTCTCCACTAAATATTCTGCTTCTTCAGCAACTGAATAACATTCATCCATATGTCTACTTAATTCTGAACAAAGGTTTTCCTGAATTTCTACCAATCTTATCTCACTCTGAGCATATGATTTTAGTTTTGTTTCTTCCCAAGCTACATCTCCACCATCAAATTTACCACGAGATGTTTTCTCAAACCAATGTATAAAGGAGTCGCTAAAAATCTGACATCGGCGACAATCGTTAAGTTTTTGAAGTCGAACTTGATTTTGGTTATTTTTAGCACTTGCCGTAGTGAGTAAAAGTAAAAATTCTATGAAAAGGCATATGTAAAATGGTTTCTTGTACATGTTAATTATTTTCCAAACAATAACAATAAAGAAATTCTATATGAAAAACAATATTTTAAATAGTAACTGAAATGTATACAACGTTCATTGTGGTTTAATCCTTAATCCTTAGCAAGGTTATTAGTTATATCTTACATTATTTTTTTAAATATTTGTATTTTGTACTTATAATGAATAGATTAATGAATAATTACCGGTATTTTTTTTATCACTGACTAGTATAGACTACAGACTATAATTTTTTTAATGGCAAACACAAAGAGTATAGTAATATTGAAAATTCCCATTCGCGCTCAGATAATCACGCCTGTCGCAAAGTGCTTGTGGGTAGCCATCTGATCTGTTAAGACTTACGTCCAAGTTTGTCTAATAACAACTAAGAATGACAATTTCTTCATACGACACCACTTAAAAGTGTCTCGTCAAGAAATAGCAGAAAAATATAGTTTTATAATAGATTCCTCATCTGTGGTCAGAAGACAGGAATCAGAACTAGTCTGATTTATCTGTGGTAATAATATTTTCATGGCGCTTAGTTAGTGTAGAAGTTAAATAGTTAATACTTAATAAGAACATTATTCCAAATTTTGATTTTGTCATTTCTATCGTATTAATGAATTGATAATATGTATTGGTAAATAATTAAAATATTAATTTTGGTTATGGTTTCTTTATACTCACAAAATAACCTTAAATCGTTGTATTTGTGACTCAAGAAAATATTTCTTTGAAATGGCTGACAAAATAACGTACGTATTTTCAATACATAGGTACAATATCCATTTAGAAAAAAATTTATTTCTTCTGTCTCTACGGAGTGATATACACCCAGTTCGTTTTATTTCTTCGTCGTGACCCAGCAAAATTTCCTCATGGTATTATGAGCATATGCCACATTAGCGAGTTCGGATCAATAATCATTTTTTTATATATATCTTTTTAAATCCTATAATTTAATTTGTGTTAATCTTCTTTTATTTTAAGGAAAGAAAAATATTAATGATAATGTTTTTGTTTCAGGGTAAATAACTCCAAGTTTGATTTGGATGATAACTATGAAGTGTCCGAATCAGATACAGAAAAGGAAAATAAACTTCTAGGGAAACTAAAACATCATCATGACAGTGAATCTAGTAGTGAAGAGGAAGTTTATCGTTTTTCAGAATCTGAAAATGAGTCTGAAAAAAACGATTTGGAAATGGCAGATAGTGATGTTGAAGGCCAAGAAAAGTCTGATGATGATTTGCCAGATTCCAAAGCTTGGGGAAAGAAAAAGAGATCCTATTATTCTACTGATTATGTTGATGAAGATTATGGTGGATTTGGAGATGATGAGGATGCAGCTCTTATGGAAGAAGAAGAAGCAAAAAATATACAGAAACGACTTATAGAACAGTTAGAAGAAGATGATTTTAAGTTAGATTTTTTAACACCATTGCAACCAGCTTATAGTGAAAATGAGGAAACTGTAATCAAGAATGACTTGAGTCAGATGTCTAAAAGACAAAAACTGCAGTTACTTGAAAAAGAAAGTCCAGAATTTGCAGGACTTATTGAAGACTATAAATCAAAGCTTTCTATCGCTAAAGATAATTTACAGCCACTTTTGAAACTTGTAAGTCAAGGAAAAGTGCCAGAGTGCTCTGCTTCAAAATTTGTTAAAACTAAATATGACCTTATTTTAAACTACTGTACTAATATAAGTTTTTATGTTCTTCTAAAAAGCCAGCGTATTACTATACAAAATCATCCAGTTACAAAAAGGCTTTACCAGTATCGGCAGATGTTAAATAAAATGGAACCTATATACTTGGAAGTGATTAAACCGCAAATTGATAAAATTATAAGTGCTGTTGAGAATAAAGTCAAATTAGTAGTAAGGAAAGAAAATATGAAACGGAAATCAACAAAACTGTCCTTGGAACAGCCACTCAAGAAACTCAAACTAATAAATAAGCTTGAAAAAGATGATGGAGAAGACACTGGTGTTTCTGATAATGATTATGATGGTAATGATTTCTTCAAATCTAGTGCTGGTTTTGATGACTTGGCCAACAAACAAACAGAGTCAGATGAGAGTGGTTTCTCTGATAATGATGATTTGGAAGCTGAAAATAACAAACCATCCACATCTCAAGAGGTAACCATGGAAGAATTAGGAGAGAAACGAGAAATAACCTATCAAATTGCTAAAAATAAAGGACTAACTCCACATAGAAAGAAAGAACAAAGAAATCCAAGAGTGAAACATAAACTAAAGTATAGAAAAGCTAAAATAAGGAGGAAGGGTGCCATTCGAGAACCAAGGACTGAGGTCACCCGTTATGCTGGTGAAGCCTCGGGCATTAAAACAAATGTCAAAAAGAGCATTAAAATTAAGTGATTTATATTGTTTTATTAGATAAAATAATAACATGTAATGGTTTTATTACAATAAAATGATAACAGTAAAACTTGTAGTTATATTTTTCTTAATGTTGCCACCTGCAAGAATAAAAAAAATTGTATTCAATATTAAACATTTAGGCAAAATATTTTTAATAGAAAAATTACCATTTAAGAATCATTAGATCATTATTTAGAAAAAAATAGAATTTATTAACATGAAACTATATTTGAGCTAGAAGATGCATGGTCATTTGATATCAAAATAATATTTAAGCACCTATATAAAATCTTGATAATCTTTCTTTACAAGGTTTCAATAAATCAATCAAATATAACGTTTTTTTTATAACTTATAGGTACCCAGGGTACACTTGTGAATGTCAACAGAAAATATGAACTGGCAAGAAACTCCACCACTCTTTTTAATTGCCAAGTTTTAAGTCTTACAAATTGTAAGGCAGAGCAGCCATAAATATTTGAACTAGAGCATATCAATCCCAAGGATTAGGATAATTTAAATAATTGCCAAATGTATAAAAAGCTTTGTTGATTAATTTACGTTTAACAAGAGTTTTGAATTTATTCAGTGATAATTCTCTAATTTTGCTTGGGAGTGTATTGTAGTGATAAATACAATTTCCATATATGGAGTATGTTGAATGAATTGTGTGTTCCTTTTGTTGAGCAAGACATGATTTGCTACCACATATTATAAAGAGATTAATTACTAATTTATACTTACAGTTTTAATACTTTGTCTTTTCCACCAGATGCAACATAGGCACCATCTGGTGACCAATCTACAGCAAAAACTTCATCAGCATGTCCAGGAAGGTCCAACTCGAGTTTTTTTGTTTTCATATTCCAAACTAAAATAAAGATTAATTCCACTATTTAAACTACTAGCAATCTTACAATGTTTAGTCAGTAATTGTATTGCTGACCGAAAGACAAACACAATTAATAATTGTGGTTGTGTTTTTGTTCTGATTTCTTAATCATACAATTTATGACTTTATTACCTTTAAGTGTAGAATCTGCACTGGAGCTTAAGAGAAGCCTGGAGTCTGCAGACCAGGCCACCATGTAAACAGCTTGTACATGTCCTCGCAGGGTTGTTAAAAATTTGCCAGTTGCTGCTTCCCACAGTTTTACAGATTTATCAAAAGAGGCTGATGCTATGATCCTATATGAAAGTAAGTAATAGTAAAAGATAGTGTTAAATATAAATAATCACATTGATAAGCTCTGATTAAGCTAACCTGGAGTCAGGAGAAAATTTTACATCATTAATAAGTTGTTGGTGTCCTGTCATTCTAGCTAATGGACGTTTTTCCTTTTCAGGTAACCAAAGAAATAGAGTAAAATCATCAGATCCAGAGACTAGTCGCTCAGTTTCACTTTTGCATGTTTCTTGATATCTCTTCAAGGCTCTTTGTTGAAGAATTTTTTCTGCAATTAATTTACACTTAGTAACCATATTTTGTTTTATATACAAAAGTTATGTTTCTTATTTTTCTACTATTAGAACATACTGTTTAAACAAGATCATACTAAAACTTACTGTCATGAGAAGGAGAATTCCTATCAAGTATGGGGTGAAATGGGCCCGTGCGTAAAATATAGTCTGTACTTAAAGCCATAGTGTTCACCCAATGAGCATGCCCCTCTAAGGTTCTGCACAAAATTCCATCTTCAGCCCTCCAGACCTAAAATAATTTATATTGGCCAACTTTTTAGCACAGAAATAACAAATAATAAAAAACAGTATTTCTTTATTTCTTTAGATGAGAGTTGCTGAAACCACTAGGCCAACAGAGCTCAGAAAAACAAATGTTTTACATAAATTCAAGATATGCAATATACACAACCTTAATAGTTCTATCCTGCGATGCTGTATAAATAAGACCAGTCCCTCCCCATTTGACACATGTTACAGCTTTAGAGTGTCCAGTCAAACTAAGTATTGTATGCCCTGTTACAGTATCCCATATTCTAACATCACCATCTTTTGAAGAACTTGCCAATTTCTGACTGTCAGGATTACTACAAGAAAAAATTCAATTAATACTGGGTTGATTAAAAATTGTAGCTATATTGATTCTAAAATGGTACACATTATCTTTTGTGAATTAAATAGTGTACATACCTCAAGTATGGTTCCCATGCTAAAGATGTAATCCACTGTTTGTGTCCTATCATGGTCTTTCCAACTTGATTGCCCGAAACTGGATCCCATAATATAATTCGACCTTGTTTACATGCAGATGCTAGTTTTGTGCCGTCTGGAGACCAACTTATACAGAGTACCCAGTTGTTGTGGCCTTAAAAGATATAATGGGTAAGTTGTAACACTTTTATTACTGAGAATTAGCATTTGAAATATGTTTACTAACCTTTACACACATGTAAAGGAGTTTGAGTATTTATATCCCAAAATCTGACTGTGGTGTCACCTGATCCACTAGCTAAATTGTTACCAGAAGGGCTAAAACATGTAGAAATTACTGCTTCTGCATGACCTGGAATAGAACTATTAAATTTGTTTTATTAGGTGTAGAATATGGGATAAAATTCATATTGGTATTTTATATTATTACCTTGTACATCTTGTAACTGGCCTTACTCTAAAGACAGCTTGTTCTTGGTATATAATTTCAATGACTTGTTCCGAATTTAACTTTTCAATATCAAGAGATTCCTTTAGATTTGAGGTTATTTCTGTATCATTGACGAAAAATAAAAATGGTTTCTCTTCCTAAAATATATTTATTTGTTAAAGACGAGAATTTAACATATAACTTGTTAAGTCCTCGTCCTAAAATGTTCCAAAAAAATATTTTCACCTCTTGTAGAAGTGCATTACAAATAAGAGTTAGTTGATCTTTTGTTATATTTAAAGGTAAGTCCAATGGACTTCCAATTTCCTCTCCAGTTTCAGACTTAAACTTAGCCTGAATGCAAGTAGGTAATTCGCTGTCTAATTCCATTTTTTTTATTTAATATAAATTGGAAATACAAATGTAAACATAACCTAAAATTGCAATTAGGACTCGTTGGGTTTTAATTTTGTAGTGGTTGGTACTTGGTAATTTTTTTTTTGATGCGTAGTAGTTTTGACATATTTGACAAATACATATCAACCGCATTGTGTCAACAAGAAAGTAGGAGAAAGTTTATCCCTTTGTTTCCTTTTTATGTATTTATTTATTTTTTCCCAACCTTTTACTTGAAACTGGCATAAAGTTGAAACTTTTGCCATAATATTTAAACAAATAAGTAGAAGAGAGAGGTTGAAAGTAAAAAGTCTAATTCATCTGTATCTCCTAAAGATAAGGATATTTTTAGACAAAAAAGTCTCGACAGCCGTACCAGGAGGATTGTAAGTGCAATGCCAGCCTTTAAGGTAGTAGTAAATTCTTCTCTTGAATGATATTTGTGTAGCGATACCTACATTCTATGGCTATAAATCACTGCGTTCACGTCAAACCCTGAAAGACGCTAACAAAGTTAATTCGACCGCTAAGAATATATATAACTTCTCAGCCTTAGGAGCCGATGGATGCGGCCAAAAGAAAGGAAATAGTATTGGGGAGCCCCTGTCTATAGGTGGGAGTAGTACTTGTAAATTAAATTAAAATATAATTACAAAATATTTAAAAGGCCCTAAAAGGGCATTTATTTATATCTGTAAAAGACCATCTCAGAAATTATTACTTTTCAATATTCACATAATGCCTTGCTGTAATATCTATGCGATCTACCTGCACTTTTGTAAAAAATATTGTACATATTGTTAGAAACAAATATTTTTATTTTATATAGCTTATTTTCAAATAATTTCATAACACGGTGTGCATAACTAACATAATCTAAATTTTCTCGCTAAGTGGATGTGATTCTTTGAGAAATAAAGTATCTTTGAATCGAACTAAGATGGAACTTGTTTAATTACATGTTATTTAATTCTTAAAAGCATCAATAATAAACGACGAAGAGTTTACCACCACGAAACAAAAAAAACACAAGTGTGAATTTGGGGTTTCGCCTATACAAATCATATACCGTGTAAAGTCAATAGCTAGATGTCCACTCTTACTTTTTACCTTTTGTGGTCCCATCGATATGAATCATCTAAGGTGTCTTTTGTCGTCTTTATCCCTGGAATATGTCCATAGCGAATAGCGTGACTGGAGGAAGTGATTGCTGACTGTGCTCTGTGTTAAATTGACAGCGGACAGAAAAGGTAAAAGGAATTATGAAATGTCTGGCATCGGCTTTTACATACGTGTTGTGTTTATTCATATGAGGTATTAAACTAGACGTAATAATGAAATATCTTTACATTTTAATATTGTTGTGTTCCTTAGTTTATTGTGATGAACATACTCATACTTATAAGCAAGGGGAGCAAGTTGTGCTATGGATGAACACTGTTGGCCCGTATCACAATCGTCAAGAGACTTATGCTTATTTCTCTCTACCGTTTTGTGTCGGGACAAAAGTTACCATTGGCCATTACCACGAGACATTATCAGAAGCTCTACAAGGTGTAGAATTAGAGTTTAGCGGACTCGACATTACTTACAGGGATAATGTTCCAGCACAGCAATTTTGTGCAACTGAACTAGATGAACAAGCATACAAAGCCCTAGTTTATGCAGTCAAAAATCACTATTGGTACCAAATGTACGTGGATGACTTGCCTATATGGGGAATCGTTGGAGAAATCGATGGTGACAATTACTATATCTGGACTCATAAGAAATTTGATATAGGCTACAATGGCAACAGAATAGTTGAAGTAAATCTAACAGCAGAAAACAAAGAAAAACTGGCATTAGGAGCTAAAATTCCATTTACATATGAAGTTAATTGGAAACCAAGTAGTATTAAGTTTGAAGATCGTTTCGATAAATATTTGGATCCTAACTTCTTTCAACATAGAATTCACTGGTTCAGTATTTTTAACAGTTTTATGATGGTCATATTTTTAGTTGGTCTTGTATCCATGATCCTTATGAGAACTCTAAGAAAAGATTATGCAAGGTATTCTAAAGATGATGACCTTGATGACTTGGAAAAAGATTTGGGTGATGAGTATGGATGGAAACAGGTGCATGGAGATGTTTTTAGACCTGTTCCTCATTTAGCTATGTTTTCAGCTCTAATTGGTGCAGGTTATCAACTAACAGTTGTCACTTTAGCTGTTATTATTTTTACTATATTTGGAGAACTCTATACTGAAAGAGGGTCTTTATTGTCAACTGCCATATTTATTTACACATTATCATCACCTGTAAATGGATATTTCGGAGGGTCCTTGTATGCCAGAATGGGAGGAAGACTTTGGATTAAACAGATGTTATTGTCTGCTTTCTTGTTACCAGTACTAGTTTGTGGCACAGCATTTTGCATTAACTTTATTGCTATGTATTACCATGCTTCTAGAGCTCTTCCTTTTGGTAGCATGATTGAAGTAATGTCAATATGTACTTTTGTTATTTTGCCACTAACATTGGTAGGCACTGTCCTTGGACGAAATTTAGCTGGCCAACCAGATTATCCTTGTAGAATAAATGCTGTACCCAGGCCAATCCCTGAAAAGAAGTGGTTCATGGAACCATTTATTATCATTATTATGGGAGGAATATTACCTTTTGGCTCTATATTTATTGAGATGTATTTTATTTTCACATCATTTTGGGCATATAAAATTTATTATGTTTATGGGTTTATGTTATTGGTATTTTTGATATTGATGATTGTAACAGTATGTGTGACCATTGTTTGTACTTACTTCCTTTTAAATGCTGAAGACTATCGCTGGCAATGGACAAGTTTTCTCTCGGCTGGAAGCACTGCTCTCTATGTCTACCTGTACTCATTTTATTACTTCCTATTTAAAACAAAGATGTATGGTTTATTCCAAACAGCATTTTATTTTGGATACATGGCATTATTTAGTATGGCCTTAGGAATGATTTGTGGTACAGTTGGTTATTTAGGCACAAGCTTATTTGTACGTAAGATCTATTCAACAGTTAAAATTGATTGAGCGGTACCCATTATAAGGATTACTAAGGTTTTTAAATATGTAATTATTGTCATAGTGACTGGAAGCAATGTTCGAGGGTTAAAAAAAATATAAAAAAATGGAAACTATTGTCTGCATATTGTAGTTATGGCATATTTGTCTTATAATACAAATATAATAGATATTACTGCAATATAATCAGAAAATCTTTGTTTTGGAAATATCATCAGAGAATATAATGAAT
Source organism: Pieris brassicae (assembly GCF_905147105.1). Taxonomy (NCBI): domain Eukaryota; kingdom Metazoa; phylum Arthropoda; class Insecta; order Lepidoptera; family Pieridae; genus Pieris; species Pieris brassicae. The sequence continues at coordinate 8,292,111 of NC_059669.1, forward strand.
GCCTCTTGTAAATTTTTCATAATATTGATGTTTTACAACTAGACTATACTAATTTTTTGTATTCACAATTTGCAAATAGTTATTACACTCACTATATGATTTATTTTGTACTCTGTATTTGTGTAATTGTAGAATTCCAGAGAAGTTCGTATATAATAATGATTAAAGTGGAATATCCTATATATCAATATTTTGTCTTGTGAATCCATTCATATTTATTTTTTGTTATGTTCAATGAGTTGCTTTTATTAAATGTTAAATATTTAACAACGTTACGAAACTGATAAAGCACATGATCACTTTTATAAATGATTTTGTGAATGAAACATAAAAACTACTATTCATGTTTCATAATGTGTAAAGTGTTAGTATGAGTTTATCAAATATTGTAGATCCATTTAGGGACTGTTAAATTTGTAAGTCGCTATTTTCCCTAAGAGTGTGATCTTTAATTAAGTTGTATTTAGGTATAATTTTACTTTCTATATAATGTAAATATTACCTTAGAAATGTAGCTACTGACTTGCTAGCTTTTGTTTTTAATTTATTTGTGTTTGTGGTTTAGGCATAAAATATCTGTAATGCCATCCAACACATTAAATTATAACATTGTGAGAAATAAAGTACTATATTGACAGTGTTTCTTTTAATTATTAATGTCTCATGTTGGTTAAAAAGAACATACTTTTACATAGCCTCTGTTTTTAGCTTAACACACTTCAATCAGATTTACCATGGAAAGTTTTCAGAAGAGTTGATCGGATTAATACCTGTAGCTGAGTTTCATTATCGGACGTCGAGGCAGTATACGAAACATCACCATGACGTCCATTGTTCCACAACTGCTGAATGTTTCTTAAGGCAGTTTTTGCATGAGGAACCAGCTGTCTACGAAAGTATTTCCGAACCAATTCGAGTTTCTTCGAGAAATTACTGTTATTATTAAAAACTACATTTGGCCCGTAAATTGGTCCTACTGCATTTGGATATTACTTGTTGGATAATCCCCATTTATAGAAATTAGCATCTGCAAGAACAAATAAAAAAGCTCGTGCCACTACAACCTTTTAGACCTGGGCTCCAGATTTTTGTTTCAACCTTATGTGCCTGATACGCTGTCGAACCGTGAAGTAACTTACGACTTCTTTAGGTACCTTTACCGAACAAGTTTAAGAACACGTAAGTTGGTAGTAAATAAGACAACAAAACTTTAATGAATATCATGTATTATATAATATGATTAATCTTATAGATACTACATATTTGTTATAATGATTTATTTTCATCATTTTCAACAAACAATTCTGGATTGACAGATGCTTTTCTATTTTTCTTTCCACCTGGAGTTTTAGCATTGAATGCATCCGCAGTTCTTTTCCTAAGCGCAGACACATCTTCATTTTCGTCACTTTGATCCGCCCATTCTAACACCAATCTTCTACCGTAAAGATGAGTGGATTGGCAAAGGGCATCAAATGCATTCTGGAAATAAGGTTAGAATTTTTTAATTTGTTTAAATGAGGAAGCCCACAGGAACTGGTATCCAACTTGCATGTAGGAGTTCCTGTGGGCTTAAAATATACGTACAAAAAGTTTAACAACAACATTAAACGTTGGCTAATTAAGGGCAATAATTTTAATTTATGAACTTAGAAATATTAATAACTAATTCAACTCTACCCTAGGGAAGCTCTACTGAGTGTAGCCATATCTAGGAATCCAGCCTTTCAATTCAATCTAATTTATTTAATTACACTTTTTTTCTTATTTATTTTAATACAAGTAGTGCCACGATGCCACGAGCATGCATCATCATCATATAGTCTCAACAAATCCACGTTCCAATACAAAATTAATATTATAATTTTTGTATTAGCCCACAGTTAATTCAAATGTAATATAACGTATATGTAATATTATATTATAGACATTAAACAATTGTAGGACTTAAATAAATGTATTTTACCTTTGCATCAGCTTTTGAATAATAATCAACGAACGCAAAACCTCGATGTTGGTCGGATCCTGCTGTGAGTTTCTTCGGCAACCGCAATGTTTTTATTTCACCAAATGCTCTGTAATCATTAATTTTATTATATGCTTTATTAAATGAATGCACCTACGACAAATTCTAAATAATAATTTTATGCGTTTTATGAATAAATATATAATTTTATTACAATGTGCAAAGATACATGAACTGTATGCATGCTTTTTAGTCAGAGTTAAGACGAATATAAGGCACTAACTAGCACTCATAATTTTTTTTTACACTACTTTAAATTAAATATTATTATTATTATTTCATGGTTAAAATTACCTGAATATTTCATGCAATTCATTCCTGTTCGCCTGGAACGGCACATTTCTCACGAGTATTTTGGTGCCATTCTGTGTTGTCTCTTTGACAGTCTTCTTGTTAGTTTTCACTTCAGTTCTAAAAAGAAATAAGGACTTTAATAACATACAATATTTATATTAACATAAATATATGCACAGTTCGTCCGAAATAAATAAAGTGGGGATTCTCGAACAGTCTAATCGCCGACTGACCCTCGACCTCGACCCGAGAGCCCTAGTTGAACAACTTTAGTGGTCGGATAACTTTGTTAGAGCATTTCAGGGTGATTCTAACCGTGGAATGTAGGTGTCGCTACAAAGACGCGCTCCCTTCTAACTCTATATAACAAAGTTCCGACACAAATACACAAAAAATAAGATATTTTAGTTTCACCAAAGCCGTAATCAGACTAATAAGATATTTTTCAAAGTCTAAAACCATATTCTTCACTGGAGTTTAATTCCGATTTTTGTTTATTTTTTTTATACACCAAACAAAATCTTTTATTCTGATGGGAGACTTCGCCGCAGGAATAAAAATGAAGTACGCATTATAGGTTATTATTGTTATATCAAAATAGAGAGAGATGGAGCCAATTGGAGGAGGCTCAGGCTCAATAAGAGGTCCTTGAAAAAAAAATTATATAAGTATATATATTTTGTGTGTGTATATTTTGTAACCTTTTCAAGGAATAAATGAGGCTTAATTATTATTATTTTTTATACCAGCCAGAATACATTAAATATAGTTTAAAAAAACACTTACTGATTACCCCTCTCGGAACGCTTAAGTTCAAGTTGTTTCTCATCTAAACTAGAACCTTGCAGTGTTTTTAAGGCTTCAGTGGCGTGACCCTTCTTATAAAACTGCACAAAACCGTAGCCCATAGACAAGAACTTCCCGGAATTTTTGGGATCCTTCTTTTTGGCGATTGTTACCGCGTGAATACGACCACACGAAGTGAAATGCTAAAATATATTGCTTATAATAAGTAAATTATATATACACAAAATGTTGGTCGTTATCATCGGTCGGTTATCGTTAGCAAATTCATTTACAAAAAACGGACAGATTTTGACGATCAATGATTTGTTGGATTTATCTTGGCGTCGAGTAGCAAAATAACTTTGAAGAGTTCGAAAATATTGACGTAAAGAAGTATGAATATATAAATTATTCGAATTAAATATAATCAAGAAATAGACAACAAAATATGACTTAAATCGAATCGAACTGGTGAAGGTATAAAATTATTGAGACGCCTTAAGATTCGCCGGGTAATCTAGTAATTATTTCGATATTTTCTTGATATCATATGCGCTCAAAATTCGACAAAAACTATATCTACTTTGAAATATATTTATATGAAGCAATAAATTGATTGAGTAGATGGCATAAATTGGATGCTGAGGGCTAGATAAAAGAGGATGAAAAAAGTTGGCCTTCACCGGGCCGGATCTAAGAATAATAAAATTATTATCGAATTTATTTTAAGGGCATAATTTTAAATTATATAAGCATTTGTGGTCTATGACGTGACGTCTAATTTGGCGTTTTCTACAAATAAGCAATCTGTCAGTGCCAAGTGATACATACCAGTCAGTGACAGTTAACGTATCTGCAGAATCTATGACCCGTATTCTAGAGCTGTCAAAACATTGTTTCTGATTATGATTTTTCTTTGAAAGTACTCAAGAAGAGATTGCAAATTGAGATACCAATCATATAACCGATTTTATGATCGTTTTAAATTTAATGGTTATAAAATATTCTTACCGATTTTAGACCTTCTTCCGTTGTTTTAAAGTGCAAATTCTTTACAAACACTGTCGTATCATTTTCAGGTTCCTCATTGTCTACAACATCTTGCGTAGGTTTATCTTCTATTTCAGTAGGTTTTTCACTCTCCAAATTTTCAGTAACATTAGTTACCTCAGGGTTTTGGACTTCAGTCATGGATTTAATAAAAACATTTTCTGGGGCCCATTCTAAATATAAGGGGGCCGATTTGAATTGTGAGTAGGCGAGTTTCAAAAAGACTTTCTTAGCTTCGAAAGGCTCGATAAAGTCAACTAAGGCTGTAATACCATGCTTGGGCATAAGGAAACGTGCAATTTGTCCGTGTTTCTCGAATAGCGTCTTAACTTCGTCTTTTTCGGTACCGGCTGGTAAATTTTTAACTAGCATACAAGTTTTTGATCGTTTTTTACTAGGCTGAAAGAAAAATCACCATATTCTGAATGTCGGAACACTGTGAGACGGTATATTACGTAAGCTACGTTGTTGTGTTAAAAGATTTATGAGAAGCTTCAACCGAACTTGTCCCAAGACAAAATTATTTGGCAGCAAGCGTCACTCACACTACTAAATCAATGACAATATCAATACCTTACGACCGACACAGATCAGAGTGATCATAGATGGCTTTATTATAAAACATTAACTAAATAATGTATTGTGTTTGAAATATGGTTACGTTTTGATCAAATAACATCTATGTACTGGTAATCATGTTAACAAAATACCTTAGATTTATAATAAGGCCGGAAAAGGTAATTTACCTCTAAGACATAAATAAAAAAATCAATGTTTATTTGAATTTTATGGTATCCTAGTATAGTAAAACTGTAAAGAAAGAGTTTTAGACAGTTGTAGTAATCCAACAAATCCGTTACGTACCGCACCGCACCGCATATGTACCGCTATTACAGAAACTAAAAAATAATTTTTATAAGTTTGTTGCCTTAGCTAAAAAGGCTTAAATCTAAATAAATTTATATAATTTTGTATTATGAAACCACGAACATATATTAAACATACAAATTATTCCTCTTAACAAATGCAGAAAAGGCTTACTCTATTAAACGCGTCCAAATACACGCCATTGTTTTCCAAGAATGCTTTTGTCTCAGCAACTAATTGGGTTTCACCCAAAGCAAGCCTCACAGCAGCACTTGTATCTATCACCAAAGAAATTTATTTATTAGAGATCTGCCAATAACCAGTTCTGCGGGCAATGTGGGTAAGAGACGAGGAAAATAACTCTTTTGTCTTTTGTTAACATAGCTTTTACACATTAAGAAAACACTTTTTAAACGAATTGAAGCTATGTATTATTATTATAAACTTATAATAATTATTTACATAATTTAAAATTTTCCGACGTTTCGCGTGCTTTACAGGGTGCGTGGTCACGGTGACTACGCACTTATTATTAATAATTTATAAGAATTATACATAGCTTCATTCCGTTTAAAAAGTGTTTTCTTAAAATAACTCTTTTATTTAAGAGACAAATTTAGGCTAACTTATACACCATAGGAAAAATTTAGGACATACTTATACGAAAGGGAATGCAAAAACTTCTACCTTTTTTATTTAACTATAAAACGTTATAGGCATGCATTTGACAAGATTTTTGTGTGGAAAAGTGTTCGTGTATGAACTTTTACAAAATCCTTAGAAATTATTTCTGCGCATAAAATAGCATTCTCCAATCTGTATTGAGACCGAACATGTTCACAGGAGATATTAAGTAGTGACTAGATCAATGAATACGATTGCATGCATTCATCAGTGAAATAAAAAGCAGAAATGTCTTTACCACATGCCCCATATATCAAATAATAACTATAGCTACACAATATCGTAATAATTAATGACATGATATTATTCCATATTCAAGACATGATACTGGAATGTTTAAATCAAATTATTTACCTACGAAGGCGCACAGCTGTATCAAAAACTACCCACAAATATATAAAAAATATAACTTCTTGCAATTCATTAAAATCGAAGCTAAGTGAATATGTTAGGCAAAATTACTTTAAATTTATTTCTTATAATTAATTTTTATTCATATGTATTTGGTTACTTGTACTTTTAAGTTTATTGCATGTACGGCTATCGTTTTATTGTGATTATTTTTAGAACTTCTACAATGTAATTTTAATCTAAAGTATTATTCTCATGTTAGTGACATTGTTGTCTGTGAGAAATAAAGTCTTTAAACGAATTTACTTAACTTTTTAGGTCAATGTTATGAGGGGCAGCATATGCGAAAACTCAAATATTGTAACATCATATATTTAAGCTAATAAAATATAACTATTATATTAAAACAAGTCAATAATGATTATTAATATTCCTTTTATCATAACTTACTTGTATTATTATCATTCAAGAGTTGTTCCTTCGTGGTGTTATAGTTGGCTGCGACAACGTCAGCCACGGCGTTGGCTCCCAAGAACAAAGTGTTCCAGTTGTGTGACGATTTCGCTTGTTCTTTTAATTTTTTTGCCTTTTTCTCCTTGAATGAGAGTCCAGCTAGAAAAGAACAATAAAAAGAAGCATAAAAATACGAGATAAATAAATAAGTAAGTAATACGAGTAAAAGTAAGACAAAAGGCTAAAATAAATATTAAAACGCATTTGCTGTCACCGACTTATTCAAAAAGGTCAATATCATAATTAATAAATGGTTTAAACACAATGTTTCAAAATAGCGAAGGAGAGGGATGTTTATTGCCTCTTCTCGGCCATTCTACACCCTTAATTTGAAATCTGACAGATGTGAATTAAGAGATATAAATTTTGACGTTTTAACTGTAATATCACATAGGTGAACGTTTTTTTGTCATTTGTTTATATAAGGTCCTACAATTGAAATAGGCGTTTTGTATGAGAGGAACAAAAAGTAGTATTATTTAAAAAAGAAGAAGTTTATTAGAAAAAAATCGACTTTAAAATTTTAATTTATTTAATCAAATAATTAATATTGTAGCATATATATGTATGGTATTTTTATCGACACTTTAAATCGATATCAATTTATCATCACTCGAACACCCATACAGAAAACTGGTTTTGCATGATTCGCGCGAACGTGTGCGTTCACGCAGCTAACCGGGTAGTACGTAGGCAGTGCGCTTGGTGGCTTTATATTTGATGTACATATTATGTTTACTTTTTTTTATATTATAAGTGAATTGTAACAAAATATTAAAATACAAATAATTAACTTAAAAATGGTCGTTTGTCTACAGCATAATATAATAAATTTAATTAATCAAAGTATGAATCATTGCTATACAGTCGTGGTCAACTAATTAGGGACACTCTTTGGTTAAAGCGAATTGTGAATTTATTTTTTATTTTCCAACGAGTCTAAACCATATTCCATATCTCTTACATGTAAGTATAATTAGTCATTTATGTGCCCGATTATACAAACAATAACAACTTCTTAAACATTAAACCTCTTTACAGTATAGCTGATAGAATATCGTAGTGCTATTTGTTCAAATAATGCTGGCTGGCCATTTAATTAGGGACACTGAGATATTGCGTTCTATTTTCAAAATTTGAATCTCAATTCTTTTTTACTTCTTCTCTTATTGTTTCGTGGTAGTTTTGGCGGCAATCCCGAAATTTATTTTAAGTTTTGAAAAATATTTTTAAGAAAAATGGGTAAAAATAAAAGTTGCGAACCAACACTACGAAAAATTATCATGAAGTTTGTTGTCGAGCATGGTTGGCCATACCGAAGGATAGCAGAACATTTAAATTGTTCAAAAACTATGGTATACAATGCAGTGCAACATGTCAGACGCAATAACACAGATTTAAATGTGCCCAGAACAAAAAGATCGAGAAAAACAACTCCGCAAGAAGATAGAATGATAACCAGGTTACCTAAGAAAGATCCGTTTCTAGGCTCTATTTTAATTAAACACGAAGTGTTTGGGACAGACGAAAGAGCTGGTCTGGTCTCAGCGACAACCATTCGACGACGTCTGGTAGAAGCAGGGTTGTTCGGAAGAGTGGCTCGCAAAGTACCGTTGTTGAAGAAAGAACATAGAAATGCTCGTTTGGCGTTTGCACGTAAATATGGACATTGGACCTACGCCCAATGGCAACATGTATTATTCTCTGACGAGACCAAGGTTAATTTGATTTCTTCAGATGGAAGGCAATACGTACGGCGTCCAGTAAAAGCGGAAATGAATCCAAGATTCACAAAAAAGCAGGTGAAACATGGCGGTGGAAACATTAAAATGTGGGGTTCATTTTCTGGACGTGGAGTGTAATTTAGACCAACATCAATACAAGGCAATATTGGAGGAAACGATGCTTCCCTATGCTGAGGATCATCTCCCTATTATATGGACGTTTCAGCATGATAACGACCCGAAACATACCGCCCGTTCAGTCAAGTCGTTTCTTACCAGTCAGTCAGTATCGGTGTTAGATTGGCCAGCAAATAGCCCGGACCTTAACCCAATCGAGCACCTTTGGCACGAAATCAAGAAAAAAGTAGCCACTTATCGTACCACAACTTTAGATGAACTTAATGAAGCTTTTTGTGAGGCATGGGCAAACATTCCTGTCGAAACAAGCCAGAAACTGATAATGTCTATGCCACATCGGTGTCAAGCGGTAATTACTAACAAAGGTTTTGCTACTGGGTACTGATTTTACACGTAATAAAATGGAGCTGTTAAAGATATTATAATACTGCAGATTATTAGTTTTGTTTAACTCTATTTTTCATTATAGTTTACTGTGCTTAATTAAATGTCCAGCTACAGAATTATACCTTAAAATTGAATACATATTCAACCTTTGATATTAAATACTTTTTTCTATTTATTTATTCTTTTATTTACAGCCATTTAAAGCATAATAATCGGACCAAATTATGCAAATAATAGTTACTGAGAAATCAATAGGGTTTTATATTTGTATGTACATAACCGGTTATTGTTCTTCACTATCTTTCATGTCCCTAATTAGTTGACCACGACTGTATATGCACTTTTGCCTTCTTATAGGTAGATCATTGATCCCTTTACTAAAAAAAAATTCGGACGGGAATCAATGAAATCTTTGAAGACGGATTCGAATGCCCCATCATAATTGAATTTTTTACCTTACAAGAAGTTATCCAAATTTGGAATTCCAAACCAAATAGGAGATATTTGAGGTCATAGTGGCCAGTACGACAAAACGTCAATTTCATATGCTATTTTTTTGCTATGCTATATGAGCTAATATAATTTCCAAAACATTAATTGTAATTTTGATATATTTAAAAGGTAATATTATATTAAAATTACCATCATCATCATCATTTTCAACTGTTTCAGATTTGGCGGGTAGAATATGCATCATTCTCCCGCAAAACGCAGTTCCATCCAACTTAGTGTAGGCTTTGACAGCATGTTCCGGCATCACAAAGGTGATTGTCGCAAAACCTTTAGGTTGACGGAGTATAGCATCTATTGGCATTTTCACGTCAGCTATCGGACCTAAAGTATATTTTTTTTTTAATTTAATTTTTAAATTTTAATTTTTACGATACATGATCACCCAAAATGGATATTCATTTGTCTAATTGTAGAACAGCCCACAACTCATCTTCAATGAAAATAAAACTGGAATCTTAGGTCTTCAGTAAGCCACTATTAAATTTTGCGAAACTTTTTGAAGTGAAACTTCCTTATCGACATTGTAAAAAAAATTACCGTCACATTTTTCGGTTAGGCGCCATCTTTTTCTTGTCCCTACCACGGTTGATTCGAAGCCGAAGCGAAGTGATTAATAACAAAAATATATAACATTGATAGTAATAATTCTATTACAATTAATGAAATTCTGTAATAATCTTAGTAATAATAAGTTAAAATAAAATAATTGTATTATTTCTAATCATATCTATGATAATAAAAGCCTTTTTTTAAACTTATTTAACCAATTTCTGTAAAGTTGTATATAGTAGATCATTTTACAAAAAATAAGGTCATAAGGAAGTTTCACTTCTTTCGTGTGTACACTAGTACACGCACACATTTTTTTAGATGTTTGTTTAAGTATAACAACTTACCATACTTTTCAAATACTGCAGTTAATTCTTCTTCTGAAACAACATATGGCAAATTTCTTACAAAGATGCTTCCACTCTCACCTATAGTTTCACCATTGTTTGCTTTCTGAAAATTTTATTTATTTATTTACACTTCGTTACACTAGAATATAAAAAAAATTAAACATAATTAAATCAAAAGAAGGGCAACTGACGGCCTTATCGCTTACGAGCGATCTCTTCCAGGCAACTACTGTGAGTAAAGAAAAAATAAAAATGTATTAAATTATTAGTACAATTGACACAATGCTATTTGTCTTATATAACTCATATTTGCATTTTTTATTATTATTATTATAATTCATTGTTTGTATTATATAATTCATACAAAATTGTAGCAAACAATATAATATAATTTGATGATAATAAGAATTATATAATTTGCATATTTACCAAATTTTCTATAACTCTTGGTATTTACCTCTTTTTTCCTTCTTATGCTTTCTTGTTCTTCTTCTTCTGCTGCTTGTTTTGCTTTATCTTCATATTTATGGACATGCACCCTATGACTTCCTGTACAATTTATTTTTTCTGATTAGTTGCATCAAATCAGAAGTATTTATAATAGTTGTACTATTAATAAAAAATATAATGTTTCAAGAATAGTCATCTAATAAAAGAAATTCAGAAAATTAATAAAAAATATATTTGTAGTAATCCAATTTAATTTACAATCAGCCTTGGAAAATATATTGAGTTCAATAGTTCACATTACAGTTTGAAAGAAAAATAAGTAAATATTGATATTTCTCAACTCACCTAAAAACAATTTATCTTTATTAAGTGCCTTTTTAAGTTCAATTTCTGTTCTAAAACCAACATAACAAAAGCCAGCAAGCTTCTTTCCTTTGCCAAGAGGTAATCTAATTGAAAATGGTACTAAGGGCTTAAAAAAATCTTTAATATCTTTCTTCTTACACTTGAAAGGGAGTCCATTTATCTAAAAAATATACATATTTATATCATAAGGAATCAGGAAAAAGAAGAATCTACAGGTCTGTTCATAGTATTTTCTTCAATTCTGATTATTATTAAACAAATGTATATTATTAGTCTAAAGAGAACTAACCTTCACATAAAATAATGGTCTATTTCTAATCTTCTTGGGATTTTCATCAGATGTATCATTCACTGTGTTTTCCTTGAAGCCGTCCACTTTTTTCATTAAGGACTTCATGTACTGTAAATTTTAATAATCCTTTATTTGAGCACAGTATTACTAAATATTTTTTTTATTATTATATGTAGGTAGGTAGGTTGTGGAATTATTCATTTCTATTCAAATAAATATTTATGATTATTTCTATGACAATACATTTTTATAATAAATAAAAATACACACATCTAAATCACTGATTTGTGCATTTGCCACTTTGGTTTCTTGTATTTTTTCTTTTACTTCACTTTGTGGCACTGCAACATTACTTTCCTTAATTTCTTCTTCTACCCCACTATCATTATCACTCTTATCTAAGTCAATTAAGGCATCTTTAATCCATGCTGTTTTGTCATTAACATGAGCTTCAATAAATTCTGCAAACAAGGGATCATCTTTATGCTGAAAGAAGAAAATAATATTTAAATAATATAATGTTTATTTAACTACTTATTTAATGGAGGTCTGTAAAACAATTGATACAGATTTAAAAATTTAAATTTAAATGTTGCAAATAAAGAAAACAATAGATGGTATTCCTAGGAAAAAAACTACAGTTGTTAGTTATTAATTGAAAGTTTATTATCAAACTTTAATTTCCTGCCTACTGAATTAAATGTCAATATTGTTTATAAAATGATCTTTTTACCTTTTTAAGTAATTCTTTTATTTTATTATTATTTTTCTCTGTCTTGCTAAGTTTTTTCTTAGGTTTATTAGTGACCTCGCTGTCTTCTTTATGTAGTTGCTTGTATGCAGTGCTGTCTGTGGCATATTTACTCCATGCTCTAGGCTTAGTTTCAGCACCTAAGTTTGCACAAATATTAACACTTATTTTCATACTATTGATAAATGTTTCATCATAGTGTTCTCGAGCAGCCGAAGCCTGTTCTTCTGACCGGTAGCCCACAAAGCCAAAATTTCTGAATTTGCCATCTTTTGTATATTTTAATTGGATGTCTGTGACTTCTCCTTTTTCGCCAAAGATTTCTCTAAGTTTTTCTGCTGTAACCTGAAATAAGTAAATATTAATTATTAAAACGGAAATATAATTCAACGACGTGACTTATGTGACTTACTTTGTTTGGTAAATTTTTAACAATTAATCGGGACATTTTACAGAGCAGTGTAGGTTTACAAACTATGAAGATTAAACTTTTTATAAACAAAACACTTTCGTCCACATTGCACAAAAATATAAACAAATGTCGACCATGTGTTTTTTTACTCACTCACTAGAAATTGCGTTGACACTTGACAGTTAAAAATTTTTTTGTAATAGTTTTATGGCCTGGTAACGAGACCTTTAAGCCAAGTCTTATTTACGGTCACTAATTCACATGTTATTCTATCGTTTCACTTGTTTTCTTAAATCTTCCCCACGGTATTTTTGATGTATTTATATAATGCACTATAAGACTTTTTGTTTTTGAGCAAATCACACAACTGGCGGCGGGAGGGATCACTAATTTCCATTATTTCACTTGCCAATATTAGTCTATTAAAAATGAATATTTGGTTTTGGCATTTAAAAAAGATATGGTTGATATCTGCGATCTCGTTATTATTACAGAAAGAGCAAATATTGTTAGCTATAATATTAAGTTTAGCGAGGTGCGCGGGTGCAGTGTTATGCCCAAAGCGCAATCTGTTGATTGTGGTAACGAACTCACGACTCACGATACAGCTAGTATTCAACTCATCATACCAGGGTCTTATATGTAAATTTTCCTGTATACTACCATACCATTTTACTTTCAATTTTTGATCTTCTTCCCATAATGTTGTCCATAAATTTTTTATCGAGTTATTGATATAATAATAATAATCAGTCATAGGAACCTGTACCACATTTCTGACATTAAGAGTGTTAATCCCTTCATATGCAGCTTTGTCTGCTTTTTCGTTACCAGTAATACCTTTATGTGAGGGTACCCACATAAAGGCAACAGTTATATCTTTTTTATGCAACCGCAAGACAGTATATTTAATTAAATAAATAATATAATTAGTTTTAAAATTATTAATATAAGAATGCTTAAGGCTATTTAAAAGACTCAAAGAGTCTGTCAAAATTAGAAAATATTTACAATTATTTATAGAAATTATAGATTTTAAAGCGGCAAAAACTGCATATGCCTCTGCTGTAAATATGGAGCACTTTTTATCGAGAGCAAAGCTGAGCAAAATCTTTTTGGGAATCATATACCGCACTTCTCACAAAATCATTGCCTTTACTTCCATCAGTGTAGATTGTATAATACTTGTTATTTTCTTCTATAAAAGCCAGTAAATCTGAATTATTTTCGATTGAATTTGATAAAATCGTAATAGGATGAGTGATACAACTGTATGAATGAGTGTAACACGACCAGTGTGAAAGTTTTTTGATGTTCGAATAATGAGATTGTATTTCTAAGAAGATCTGGCACAGAGTTGGAGATGTACCTCTCAGGAGATCATTTGGTGAAGTGAGTGGACCATCTATATTGATTGGGTGAGGTATTATCCTATTTATAATTTGGATATTATTTGATGATAATAGTTTCAGGCAGTATCTTTCTGCAAGCATAAGTCGTCTCAATATCAATGGCATAATATTTGTTTCGACTTCCATGGCCCTTATGGGAGTCGAACACATTGCTCCTGATATGATCCTCAAAGCTCTGTTCTACAATATATCCAATTTATGTACATGAGTTCTATTTAAATAAGCTAAAGAACTGTAATCAAAATGACTTCTTACAATAGATTTATATAATAATGAAAGTATTTTGGGATCTGCACCCCATGTAACACCTGCTAGACATCTTAAAATGTTAACACCATTTAATGCATTTCTAGATACATATTTAATATGTTCTTCAAATGACAATTTCTGGTCAATGATAATACCTAAAAATTTGTGTGAGGTGACTCTTTGAATGACATCACCATTATAGACAACATCCACTATTGGTGTGTCCTTTCCAAATAGTATTAAATTACTTTTGCCAGCATTTATTTTCAATTTTAATGTGTGTTGATAATAATTATTTAACTGCCTTAAGGCAGTGTTAACATTTTCAATGGCTACTGTTAAATTTACATCTGAACTATACAACACTAAACCATCTGCAAATTGAAGTATATTTACATTTTTAATATTAACATATTTACATATCTCACAAGTATACAAATTATACAACAAGGGTGATAATGTGGCACCTTGTATAGTACCTTTTGATGCAGTTCTAGGTCCATATAAGATATTGTTATGCCTAACATACAGTATTCTGTTATTAAGGAAATCATAAATCCATTTACATAATTGTCCAGGTATACCAGAATTTTTGAGTACCTTCACCAGTATGCCAGGATCCACACTGTCAAATGCACCTTGCACATCTAGAAATACACAAACTGTGTGTAATTTATTGTTTTTTGCATTTTTCAGATCCGATATGAGAGAAATGAAGCTATCAACACAACTTCTTCCTCTGCGAAATCCATATTGAATGTGTGGAATGACATTATTGGATTCTGCATACCAGTCAAGTCGAGATTTCACCATATTTTCAAATATTTTTCCAATACATGATGATAACGAGATTGGACGATAAGAACTGATCTGTTCAGGTGACTTATCTGGTTTTAATATAGGTATTACACATTGAGTTTGCCATGAACTTGGTATGAGTTTTTTATGCCATAGATTATTAAGAACATTCAAAAATAGCTTTTGTACAGATTCAGATAGATGTTTTATTAATAAATATGGAAAATCATCTAAACCAGGACTAGTATTTCTTCTAGATTGTATACTCATTAAAAGTTCAGACCATGAAAAAGAATCCAATAAAAATTTAGATTGAGGATTTTCATTGTTAATATTAAAATAATTGTCTAATGAATTTGGGTCAAGTAAATTGATACTATCTGATAACTTATCTAAAAGTGGCTCTACAAATTCATCCCTATATGATTTATTACCAATTCTGATAGCCTTAAACTTTTTAATGAGATTCCAAATTTTACTGATGGGTGTAGTTCTATTGAAAATATTGCAAAAACCATTCCAACTGATTCTTTTTTGCTCCTTTATAGTGCGTTTTTTTAAAGCATCTAATCTTTTATAGTTGATGTAATTATATTCTGTTGAATCATTTCTATACAATTTCAAGGCTTTGTAAGATTGTATTACGGCTTGTTCACATATACTGTTCCACCAAGGGGCTGGTGGTCTACTCCTAAAGTTAGTCCTAGTGAATCTAGGAACTGCCATGAGTTTGAGTTTATTGAGCCGGTTACAAAACTCATCATAAGATTTTATTGGACTCTCTTCGCTAACCATCATGTCATGGAAGACCAAACCATTTAGTAGTATTTATAACATTGTGTTTCAAATATGGTTTAATTAATATTCCTACACCATTACGAGGATTTTTTGAATTTTTATTGTTGAAATTATAACCGGAAATATAAAAAGATTGATGGTCTTTTAACCATGTCTCATTTAGTAAACAAATATCAATATTATTTTCATTTAAGAATTTTGTAAGAAGATGTTTTTTATGATTTGCACCTTGAACATTAAATTGCGCAATACATAGAGATGATGTTGTATATGGTTGTGTATCCATTATATTGACAAATTTTTAATAAGTATATCTTTAATAAATGTTGTAGTTAAAGGCTCATTATCATTCTTATTACCTATTTGAACCAGTGTTTGTACCAGGGCCATAAGTACATCACTGTTTGCAATTATTTGTGATTTTATATCATTAATACTTACAGCCTGTGAGACAGGCTTAATATTTACAGATTTATTTACATGTTTGGGTGCATTATTTACACTAATCACTTTTTTATTTACAGGGTTGGAGCGTGGTGGAAGGGGAGGGAACTCATTGTTATCTTTTGTGCTGGCAATGCTTGCATATGTTATTTTATTTTTCTTTTCTAGGATTTTATTCATTTTTATTGGACACATTTTGGATATTGCTAAATGAGGTCCACTGCAATTTACACAGCAAATCTCATTTTGTTTATTGCAGTCTTTATAAGAATGTTCACCTGAACAAATAGAGCAACGCTGTTTGCCATTACAAATTTTAGCATAATGATTAAATTTCATACATTTGAAACATTGTTGGAGAGGAGGTATATATTCAAACACTCTGTAAAAAAATAAATCATATTGGACACTCTCAGGTAAAGAGTTTGCCAAAAATGTGATACTAACAGTTTGTGTTCCGACTAATTCATAGACAATTTTTTTCATAAATCTCTTAACTGCAATTATTTCATTTGTAGAAGTTAATTTCGTAAATAGTTCTTTATTTGATATACTTGCAGGCACAAATCTGATACCAGTTTTTTTTCAATTTGAGCTGCTGGAATGTATGCTTTCATATCATGTTTCTCAAGAAAATGTATATTGTGTATCAAGTTATTAGCTGTATTATGTTTTTTAAATATGACAACAATTTTATTTGCGCTAATTCGCCTTATTGCCACCACGCCTTTAATTTCGGAGAATATGTGGTTTAAATATATTGGGCTTTTATTTCCCAGCCTGTCCTGAATATTTTTGTTTTCAATAAAAACCTTAAATTCCATATTAATAGAATTTTCAGGATATAGTCTTTTATAATTAGGCTTGAGATATGGGATATACGAGTCTTTCTCACTGCCTCCGCCGCCAGCATCAGAAACATTTTGGGGATCTTCGAGCCGCCGTCGTGGTCTCTTTTTTGAGTTGGGCTGGTCAAGCCCGCCCCCCTCGTTTCCTTCCATTTGTATTATTTATACACTATGTTTATATTTAATTTGTCTATTAATACTGTTATTTACAAAGAAATAATCTTTATTTTAATTAAAGTATTATTTTAGAAAAAAATAGTACCGCGCTTTTTCAATTTCCCGCCAAGCATAGTTTCACATATCAGTTGTCACTTGTGAGTATTGGCACTTGGCAGACAACAATAACTACTAAAGTAAATTTATTGACTATAGTACTTAGTAGACATTTCGACTGTTCTATAAAATAAGTGAGCCTAATTTTTAAAGTGTTTCTAAGGTTTTGTTTTCTGTTGTATTCAATATTAAATTATTAACAGTTGTCATCCTAGTCTGTGATGACAACAAACAAACGAAGAGGTTATTTTCTTCGTAGTCTTTACATTTACATATTTAGTCCGTAAAAACCACCTACTAATATCATAGGTTTTATTAAAGTAAGACTTAATCAATAAATTCTTTGAATAAGGTCTTTCGAAGAGATTTTTATCAAAAGTCACTGAGGGTTGTTGTTATCTGATCAAAGGTGATCATTATTTCTTGTTTTTTATCTAGTGATAAAAATTCCATTGCCATTGGGCTATCATTGTGAAATCAGATATATATTAAAACATCAATTTGAAAAGATGTCAACTATGACTTTTGGTCAAAAGCAATTCATACCTACACCTCCAGATAAGGGAAGTTTTCCTTTAGACCATGAAGGTGTTTGTAAGGCTACTATGAAAAAGTATCTTAATTGCTTATTTGAAAATGATAGTAATAACTCTATGTGCCGAGCAGAAGCCAAGGAATATCTTGCTTGTAGAATGGAACACAATCTTATGGCTAAAGAAGAATGGTCTAAATTAGGCTTTACAGACAAAGATAAACAGTTAAAAGAAGAACAGAAATAAAATACTATTTAATATACTGTATGCTAGTACTGTTAGACTAGTGATTAAATTTAATTGTTGTTATCTAAAAAAAATAACATTATAAAATAATTTTTATCTTTTATTTCCACATTATTAAAAAAAACTACTATTGTAGATTTGAATAAATAACAAGATTTACATCATAGTCAATAATAATATTTGTTATTGACTATGATGTAAATATTTGTTGCATTCAATTGTTATCCTTCAATTATACTCTAAATTCTAGCAATAAGTAGATCTGAGCTCAAATTTATAACATTTATTTCACTCAACAATCCTCATAGAAAAAGCTGTTTTGATGTTCATACAACTGAAGAGTGATAATTACTAAAGTATTAATCTGTAGCTTTATTGCCAGCAGCATATACGGGAAAACAATAAGTCATGTGGAGGTTGAGGTCACAGGAACTTCACACATCCAATGATGTCAATAGTGGCGTAACAATAGGGTGGCAGACCTGGCAAAATGCCATGGGCCCCCGACCCAATAGGCTGCGAGCTCAAAAAATTGTTTTATTTAATTTCTTTTTTTATTTATGCATCTTTCCTCACGTTTCCTTAACCGAAAAGCTAGTGATGAATGCATTGAGATATTATGTTCTATGGATGAATGTAATACGCATTGGGCTAGCGTGGGGACTACAAACCATTCCCTCTCGCCTATAGAGGCATTAGTGGGACATATACAACGTGTAATTGAGTACGCTGAAAATCTCAGTTTAATAAAATTTAACTGAGTACAAAGTCACAATTTTTACTGATAGGGCCTCAAGGATCAAAAGAATGATAGTATAGTTACGCACTGGATATTAACTTTATTTTTGGATTTCTACTTACTAGTTTTAGCAATAAATACCTTCCAAGAATTGAAGGCAAAGTTGGTTTGGATGCTATTTTTCCAGGTCGACTAAGATGAAGTGAGAATCTAATAGCATACTATCTTGTCTCGTGAAATGGAGGGAAGTCAAAATCATATTCATTCTAAAACCAGGTAGAGAGAACTATACTAAAGCAAAATCCTTTAGACCCATCAGCCTCACTTCATTATTTCAAAAAATGCTAGAAGGGTTGAAGGAGCCTGATTTTATCTATATCCTCACAAACAAATCATTACGCCTACAGGTCAGGCAAATCTATAAAGTCATCACTCCATAACGTTGTGTCTCATATTGGCATCTCTCTGAAATCAAAGGAATCGGCTGCTAGATTTAGAGAATTTATTGAGATAGAAGGCGCCTTACTTATTTACACGAGTATAACTAGAGCACTAGGTACAGGTCGAGTAGCATCAACTCTTATAGAAATAATCAGCAATATGTTAAAACACCCAGGTATAAAGTTCGCCATTAAATACCACAACGCGAGATATCGTCAGAAGAGGTTGCCCACAAGGCGGTGTCTTATCGCCGCTACTGTAGAATCTGGTAGTTAACGAGGTCATAACAGAACTCAATCTCTATAGCTGCCATCAGCAAACCTGGCAGCTATTTTAGTATCGGGGAACATTGAAAGCTTATATGATGAACATTTACACCTTATGTGATCTCATGTAGGGCCTTGAGACTGATCGAGAGATGGTGTAGGGTAGACTGGGTATGATTGAAACAGAGCGAATAACTCAACAACCATACGTGATGCAAGTCGGAACCAAAATATATTGAAACGCACCAAAGCTAAACAAGTGAGAAAAGATTATATGGAGGGGAGACTAAAGCCAATACTTACAATAGGAAAAAAGAACACGTAAAATGCATCATCATCATCATAAGAGAAGTTCTACTGCCTTGCATGTATGTCAGCATATTCGGAAAGCAGACCGAGGGAGAGATGGATATGCAATGCACAGAATGTAAAATGTGGGTGAAGCGTCTACAGAAGGTGTTCTTATTTATGTTTGTCACAAATGTGATTCCGATAGATATAAATTAATTTAAGTATTTTTATTCAAATTCCATATAGTTTTATTGGAATACTAAATCCATAGTTTCGTTTTATTTACTAAGCGGAAGAGCATTTTTATTTTTAAATTTAACATCCGAATAATTATGTGAAAATCAAATTCATTTATTGAATTTTGTTTTATTGACACCAGGCATTGTTTTAACCGACCTTGACATGGGGACCTTTGAAACAATTTTTTTTTAAATCCTACTTTTCATATAAAATAATGTTTTTAAATAAGATTGCTTATTGGTAGACAGATATATGATCTTTAATTAAATACATTTCTCTCATCGCTTGTACAGAATATATTTCCGATGCAACAGACGACATTAGCAGAATTGTTGAAATTAAAGTAAATGTAGAAACGATCGGCTTCTATCAAAAATTTACTAGGCGTTAAATGGAGACTCCATTAAAATAACACTATAGCTATATACTGTTGTAATTAGGCCAGCGCTATCATATGGAGCCTTGGTTTAGTGGCCGAGATCGGAACTCGGAAAGGTAATCTCGAAACTAGGACACTTCGCCTTGTCCGCCGCCAGCGGTTGCATGAAAATAGCACCAAGAGCAGCTCCTAGATCCCTAAATACAGCAGGAGGCGGTACTGGCTGCCATCAGACTTATGCACCTAGGTCTCTGGGGAAAACCCCACTACAGTACACACAAAGCTATACTAAATGGGGCGATAGAGTATAAACCCTCATAGTCGTACCACGTAATTGTATATCAACTCATCGATAACCCTAAATAAGCTGCGTATAATATATAATAATGGGTCTATAACAGGGTATGGCTTCGATGCTGGCATATTCTATCTTGATCTCAACAACAACATTAATTTGACTATGTCGGTCTAACCGAAGTATCCAGCGCCGAGCCGTACAGCGGTTAGGAATTTATAACTTCTCGCAAATGGGAACCTGGACTCGCCAGAGACCCACAGAACTTCAAAATCAACGTTAGTTGCAAAACGCGGACTGGTGACAGTCCAAAATGGCACTGCCAGCGACTTCTGAGATCAACATCAGCCTGGGCGAAGTGACCAGGAAACTTCTGAGCTTTTGGAGGGCTAGCTTAGCCAGGACTCAACGCACAACAGACGGGAAAATAAAGGTAGTAGTGGTATTCGTTACGCCGAATTAAGATAACTATTAATAAAATCCATATATTTATAATTTTATATTTTCCCTTAAATGTATATAATCTAAAACTTATAAATAGCAGTTACATATTGAGTAATAATTAATTAGTATTAGGATTACACAATTTTGAATTATTTTATTGCCAGTTATTAATGGCATTTCAATAAAAGTAAATATCACAGTAATTATTAAATTATTTTATTTGTGACAATAATTGTAAAATGTTGTGAACTTAAATCAACTAAAATATTGCATGAGCGGTACGAGAAGTACTACATAAATTAAGATTCTATAAAATTGTTCTACAATTAAATAATGTCATGTTTAAAAATTATAATGAGTGTAAAACATTATAAGTGTAGACTTAAATTTCAGACCCAATGCATTTTGTATTTACAATTAAAAACAAAAACATTGTTCTCATCTATTTTAATGATTAGGTACAGCTAGATGGACTTCCTATATACGTTTCCAATAAAAATGTGTTTATACTTGAGTAAACATCTATTATGTATAAAAATACTAATACAATTACAATACAATTTATTCTGTACAAATAACTATCTATATAAAGCACCATATTCATATTATAGAGCTCCGTTTTGAAATATTTTGTATTTGTGTTCATTTTTACATAAACATATCTATGGACATTAAAAATATTCTTTTGGTTATATAACTCACTCAAAGCTATAGTGTGGCACTTATTGTATAATATTGTAGTGTAAACAAAATATATATTAAGTTGACGCAAGTTTCTAAAATAATTTTCTTATTTAACCTTAATTCTAATTTTCATGTAAACATTTACACAAGAAGCATATCATAGTTACAAATCTACTACGGACTGTAAGATTTTATAAAAGTTATTTATTACGATCTTAGATTATTCAATATTAATAAGAAAAAGTCTACATTACAATTTACATATTACCGAGTATGTGTACCTCTAACCAGCATGAATGAATGTACAATAGTTTTATTTATAACTTTGTATTTGTTACACATATCATCACATTAATTATACATAAACTTCTATAATTAGTTAAGGCATTCTTGTGTAGGTTTATCTTGATATTTCTAAAAGTTTTACGTGAATATATTTACATGATTATTTTAAAAACACGTTCAATTCGTGTTAATTACTACTATTCAAATAGTATGCAGAAAACATTAGATCTTATGTACTTCTACGAGTATATATACATAATTTGTTATAAAAGTAACATTTTTATTACTTTTAAAGATATTAAGTAGTTTTTTTATTTAAAAATGACTAACTTAATATTACCTAACCAACATGTTTTCAAAATAATCTATGCATTTACTATATGCAATAGGTATTGTGTGTATTTGATACGTACTCAAACTGTCCCACGAAAGCTATAATATTATAGAGACAAATAAAATGAATTAACTTATACATCGCTACATACTAACATCGATATAGAACACGATCTGTACAACAGCTAAATAAATGGTGTTATGTACCTTACAATTCATAATGAAACAAGCACTCGATCATATTGAGATCAAAATGTACATATAATAAAACCTAAATTCCTACCTAAAATTATCCTACAAGATACGATAGTATGGGCATTAAATTTAATACTAAAAGGCAGTGTAGTGTTTGCGCAATTTTAATCCTAAGCCTAAACTCAGACATAATATCGATATGTACCTGTTATATCAGTTCTACTAGCCGTATTATGCATAAGCGATCAATTTTATAAATAATTTACAATGTTATTTACTAAAAGAGATGCTACTAGAGAAAAAAGACAAATAGAAAGATTTGTAGTACTAAGTGCCGCGGAACTTGGTGATCTCAGCGTGGATCCCGGAGCGGGGGGAGCACGGAATGGAGCTCGACGACCTGCTCTTTCACCTGGACACGCCATCCAGTACTGAGCTGAAGAATATTGCTTTTCGTGCTCCACGCGCATTTGGAGGTCATTGAATTTCCAAAAACCTTTGCCTTTGAAGAAGTAGGTTTTACCTGCGGAAAAAATATAAGTTTAATGTTTACAGAAGTATCCTTGCTTTGACATAGTTACGTAATATGATACTAGGTATCCCTTTTAATCGTTTTTAGTTTTTTGCAAAATTAGGATATCGATTTATCTGTGAAAGTGTGAAAAACTAGGAAATAAAGGTATATAAAGGTAAATAAAGGTAAAAATTTGTATTTATAGATTGAGTCTGATTTTGGAAAATTATAAAAATGCAGGTTAAAAATATGTTGCCACTACGATAAGTAATTACAATAAATATTATATAGTAATGCACTCATAGTTAAGGACTTACCATCTTTCCATTGAAATACGCTGTCAACATTGTAGCCTACGCCTTTCCACATGGACATATCTCTTGGATAATCTAATTCAACTCGACCAATTTCTTCATCAAACCTGAAATTTAATGATATTTTTCATGAAAGTCCCAAGGCAATCAATTTATATGGAAATAGTATATTTTCTTCTCGAAAAAATGTTCGTATAACTTACTTCCAATACATACTGCCACTGTAGAAGTACGTCTTGCCGTTGTGTCCCCAGACCATCGCAGCGTCTAATTTATTAAGACTTTCCGGTAAGCCCAGTTCAACTAGCTTCTTAGGATAACCCAGCACCAGATATTGTGAATCGAACAGGTATAATTCTCTTCCTGAAAAATTAAGATTCATTTAGTATTCTTGAAATGGCATATTAAATGAAAATCTGTCCTGTTTAACTCAGAAAGAATACATGAACTTATAGGAAATATTGCCATTATCATTTATACACTAGTATAAATAAAGACTTTTAATAATATATTAATAGAGATTTATATGCACGTAAATTTAATGGAAGTAAGTATACAAACCAACAAAAATAGCAATCTTTCTATCCGGCCTTTCATAAACAGCGTCCACGTGGGATAGGTTATTAGGTAAAAGTGACCACATTCTTGATATTTCTAAAGGATATCCTGGGTAGCGCCCATTAGCACCAATTCTCCAGTGATACTAAAAAAGTCGAATATTACAATGGTAAAAATGTTACAACTTATGTAAATGTTTCACTGGTAACAATATTTTTTTTTCACAAAACTAGATACTAATATGTCCTTGAACATACGGAAAGGGTTTCGAGTTAGACGAATATTCAGAATCTGCTATAGTTATTTTTATGTTTCATGAAAAAGCATGCGAACGTGTTTAAGTTTCTTATGCTGGTGTAATTTGAATTAATGTGGAATTTCTAGAACATCGGCTACTTCAGACATGTCGTGGGTCATATAAACACAAAAAGAAAATTATTTTTGTACTACTATGATATGTACTTACTCTGTTCTTAAATATGAAAAGTTCCCCTCGTATCAAACTAACAGCATCGTAACTCGTATCGCACGTGTCAGGCTTCTCCGACGGCTTTGGTGTTGTGGTTTTTGGAAAGACCGGCTTCTTTTTAGGATAATCTGCATCTGTTGGGTAATTTTGGCGTGGATGCGTAGGATATTCAGGTCTCACATGAGGGTACTTAGGACGGGAGGTGGTAGGGTGTGTGGTTGATTCGGTACGAGGATAATGATTGTGGGTCCTTCGAGGATGGTCTTCGCTGCTATTATAATGCCTCCGTTCTGGGTAGTATGGCCGTTCTGGATACGGGTTGGATTTTTCTGGGTAATGTGGTCGATCTGGGTACGGGTTTCTGTCTGGGTAATATGGTTTACTCGGAGGTCGAGGGTATTGGGGAGTGTAGCGGTGGTTCGGGTGCCGTTCAGGGTGATGATGGTAAATGTATGGCCGTCTAGTTGTAGTGGTGGTGGTAGTTGTTGTGGTGGTTGTGGGCGGTGGCGTCTCGACCGGTCGGTAGTACGGAATCTTCGCCCAAGTCCGTTTTACTTTAGGACCTAAAATAAAATCTTTTTAATTCAATATTCAAATTCTGTTGCGTAGAATTTGTTATATAGATAAAAGTAAAACAGTCGGTAACTTCTGATTTATTTTATCATAAGGTCCCACTTACCATACATTTGCTGTATGCCATTGCGATCATCTTCAGGTAATACGAAGTTGGGCTGGATACCTTGATACCACGGGAACATTAAAGCTCCTTTTACAGAGCTGTGACTGAGGCCCAAGGAATGACCAAATTCATGGGCGGCGACCGCGAACAACGATGTTCCTGGAAGATTTATTAAATGATAATTTGAGTTTGCTATTTTGATAAACGTGAATTTTGATCTTTCTTAGTATATATTGTTTTTCAATACAATTAAATAAAACTTCCACAATAATTGATTGGTGTATAATTTCAAAATATTTTTTTAGTATGTAAAACTTAATATAAGACATTTGCAACTGTTGATGTTTTAGTAGGTATAAACAAGGTTTAACAGTATTATAGGTATAACCACGCCTAGTCATTTGCATGTCAAAATGAAGCTGACCGCGACATGCTCATTTCCGAACATCGACTTTTCACGGAAAAACTAGTTTCGACAGTTAATTAACTAACTACCTTTATAGGGTTCGTGTTAAATACCCAGATAAGCATTAATTTGCAAGCACAAACATTTTATTTTTAATTAAAACGAACGGTGAGACAAACGTTTACCATAAATTCAATCATACACAGTGAAAGATTTAACTGGTTTAATATTTTTAAAAGCTCCTTTTATTTCGGCTTGTGAGCAAATAATGAACAAGTTGTTATTCTTTTATTCTGCGGAGATACACTTGGATTTCTGTCATTAATATTTCGAATATAAACTCGTTAATAAAGCTTTTTACATAACCGTGTATTGATAGTTATAAATATAAATATTGTTTTAATAACAAACACGATTATGGTAGGGTTTCAATTAGTGTGTATTAGCTGTTTGTAGAGCTTAGGCTACACGTGTGCATCGATTTAAGCTGCGCACATGTATCGGATTACGAAACTGGCAGTGATCGTGTCCAAAATTTGATTTAAGATATTTTGCATTGCAATGTTATCTCTGTTTTATTTTATATGGACGATAAAAGTTCTATACATAGTTTATTTCTATAAATTAAACTTTGCGTACTTTTAAGAAAGGTGATTGTGATTTTTCAAAATCGCTAGTTAACTAAATATATATTTTAAATAGTAAAACTTTGACTAGTTATTCTAAAATTTTATATAAAAAAATTGTAAATGCATACATACAAAGAACTGTGAATATTTAAGTAACAATACCTTCTTCGTCGTCGTTTTCTGGTTGCAGTAGCCACAGTTCATCGTCATCAAAGTGAGCGTCACCTCCACGACCTGTGCCCGGGAAAAACGCGTGCGCAAGAATCGAGCCCCTCCCGTCGAATGGATAGGCGTCGTCATGGTAACGTCTGAAAATTAACGAATTCTACATTTAAAAGTTTGATTTTTTATTTAATTAAAAAATAAAATAACACTATTTTTGTAATAATTTTTATTATTATTAGTCATGTTCCTCTAAACAGATGAAAAATTATTCACTTCTGTTTCATATAGATATCTTACAGACCTTAACTTCGATTTTTCTAAAGTTCTATTTAACCAATAATTACAGGCAGCAATAATTACAACATAATACACAGACTTATAATGAGAATAGTTGGCCTAGAGTAATGTATTCATTATGCGACAAACAAGTGTGGAGGACGTAGGTACGGAGCAATCAAACTTGCCTCCCTCGGGTGTTCAGTCTCACTCACCACCTAATCATTTTTGCTTCAGTAACGACTAAAGCTTTCGATAGCTACATATATTTTAAAATTTTACACGTAAATGCGATTGTTAAAGTGGGATTGTTGTTTATTTTGCTGTTTCGAAATTTGAATCAAAGACCTCATAATATTAGTAAGTAACGTATCTATTACAACCACAGCTTTAAAAGGTAAAACACTCCCAAAACAGTAGGTATAGATAGCACTAAAGAAAGTTCAAATGACGTCCGTTAGTATTCTTCATTGAATTTCATACACATATTTTATCGAATATGCGTAATTAATAATCTTATAACGACGTATTCTTCTATTTAATCGCTAAAATACCTACATGAACCCTAATTGTTTAAAAGTGCGTCATAATCAAAAAATTTTCACAAGATAACTTTAATGATGAAATGTATAAATTTCCATAAAATTATGTATTTATCATCTATTGCTACGTAATAAATATTGTAATTCATATTTATTAAAACAACGTCAAAAACAATACGTAGTTTTTAAAGGTAATTAAACATTAGTGGGTGTGAAACAAGTCAGCAATTCTTTCGAGCATTTTTTCCTTTATTAAAGTGGATTGTAATCAGGGACACACCGTCGATGATAAACTAGTTCCTCGTAGTTCAACAAAATGCGACAGTCCCGCGTTGACACAGCCCATCAAATTTAATAGCTTCAAAATGGAAAGTTTCCGAGTAGGGGATGATTTATTACTCCCCAGCTCGATTGCCAATGAGAGGTGGCGATAAAACACCTCCATTTATAATTATGTTTCGTTACTTTTAATACATATGCCATCAAGATTTAAGAATTGTCATTTGAAATTCATAAACTTTGAGATTATGGTTTAATAAAGGCAATTGTTTTTCTTCGTTCACCTTTTGTCTTCAGTCACCGTGACCACGCACGCTGTAAAGCACGCGAAACGTCGGAAAAATTTAAAATTATGTAAAATAATTACAAGTTAATAATAATAAAAATAGCTTCAATCCGGTTATAAAGTGTTTTCTTTCAATGTGTACAAGATATGTTAACAAAAGACAATACAACATTAATCTTGTTTATTTTTTGTATGAGATTGTTAAGTTTCTTCCTTCTAATGAACTACTCATCTTCAACTACGCCTTTCAAATATAACGTAAGATATTTAAAAAAGTAAGGTAAGGTATAAATTAATGAAAATATCGTATAGATTTTTCTGACTCGAAGTTAATATATTTAATTTTTAGGGTTTTCATTTAATGGTCAATATTTAGTAACTGACAAACTTATTGTTAACGGGAGGAGTGTAATAAATTTTAAATACCACGCTGGACTTTATCTGTTCATTCAGTTAAACGTTCATTAACCGAATAACTTATGGAGCTCTGGGTCCGAAGTGAGTTGGCTACTAAGTTTAAACAGATACAAATAAAATTATAAAAGATAATTTTTGTTTTGCAATAAAACAATAGCTATCTTGATATAACAGTCTATAATGTGATGATGTTACAGTAATTATATGCGTTTCAATTTTGACACAAACTCGAGTCTAGACGATAAAAGTTCAGGTTGTAAGTTTTGACGTGGACGCAATATGGTGGTCGCAATATGTCCTTATTGTGGTTTTTGTTGAGGGTAGTTTCTCATGTCGCGTTGAACGGTGATCTAATAAAGGAAACTTTGTATCCTTATTTCAGATGCAGCTCTCGACTTTTGTAACGTCGTTGCGCGTTCTATTTTTAAATGGGATTTTACAAGATCATTCGATTTTGTTATTTCGGGTTTTATATCATTAAGGCTAGACAGAATGTTAATATAAAAAAAGGAACGAACAAACTTGAAACTGGAAAGAGAAAAGAAACCTATCTACTTCTTTGAGAACAAATGGGTAAAAAAATATTTTGGTATTATTCTTTTTTTCTTTGTGGCTTTTATGAAAAAAGCAGCCGCAGGGTTAAATTCTTAAAAAAAGCTAACTTTTTTCTTATTATTTAAGACGATTGCCGTTAAATTTATAATACTAGAAACATAAAATTGCCTCTTTCGAACATTATATCTACGTTAGTAAAAGCTTTTTTTAAAACCGTATCTAATAAATAAGCTACCTTATCGCATCTCTTTTCCTAATAACTTTTAGCACGGACTTTGAATGTGTATATTTCCTTTGACAACGACCTCCCGAAGCAATTTGCCGTATATAGGACTATTAGATCAATAGCAAAGTGAGTTTGGCAAGTCACGTTTGTACTAGAATCGTGTAGCGAGTTGAAAAGGAAACGGCCAACAAACACTGTTTTTACCATTGTTGTTCAAAGGTGTTCTAAATTCAAAGGCACAACATGAACTTTCCTAAAACCTATGAGCTTAGGATAGTCTTGATGCGTAATGTTTTTTATTTTATTTTTGGTTAGCAGTTTTATTGTTAGTATTAATTAAAGACATGAGCAGTGTTGCCTTAGTGGCTTCAGCCTGCGATTCTCATCTCTGAAGTCGTAGTTCCGATCCTCGGCTGTGCATCAATGGACTTTCTTTCTATGTGAGCATTTAACATTCACTCGAACGGTGAAGTAATACATCGTGAGGAAACCGGCTTGCCTTAGACCCAAAAAGTCGTGCGTCAAGCACAGAAGTCTGATCACCTTGCCTATTAGATTAACAAATGATTATGAAACAGATACAGAAATCTGTGGTACAGACATAAAAAGTTTGTAGAGCCACTGATTTTTATTTTATTAATTAAAGACAGTCTGCTATGTCGGTTTGCTATGTAGGTATTTAAAATTGGTATTTCTATTTCTTCAAATAAGCCATACATTTAAATAATTTAAAGTGATTTTCTGCCTAGATTATTTGATCCATAAAATTATACATTAAAACACCACCACTTTACCATTAAGAATATCGATAACCTTCGAAATCTCAATAAAATACGTTCATTCTGTCCAACGTTATATTGTCCGTAACTTATTGTGATGCCTCGCATGAGACCTCACAAATCCCCTTAAAATGGATAGGACGTGTCTCCAAATCCACGCTTGATTATTATTTATTATCAGTACAATGAATCAAGAAGCGAATTTACTACTTTAAGTTACTTTATTCATACTCTCCGTTTACGAAACAAGAAGAAATGCATAATAATTGATTTTGCCAAAAGGATCTTAATTTATTGTGTTGTGTGTATTAAGTTTACTACCGAGCTACATATTGTCTTACTTGGCAAATGATACGACAATATCAGCGTCGTCTGAGTTGACTTCTGTGAAGGTGAGCCTTGAAGCCTGCTCCCAGACGTCGAGGGCGCGAGCCAGCACACTTCTTGTTATGTGAGGGTCCAGTTGAGACGGCCGACGGGCTTGAGACAAGCTGTAAACAAAAATTAAATTTAGAACATACATTTTAAATATACTATTGTTATTGGTTTATTCATTGCAATGTTGAGTTGTGCTTCGTAAAAAAACTTCAAATTTATAATTATAGAATAACATAGATTTTTTACATTTAAATGCGATTGTTGTTTATTTGGCTGTTTTGGTTTAAATTTGCATTAAAGACCTCATAATACTAACAAATAAGGTATCTATTACCACCACACTACCAAAAACAGTAGGTATAGATAGCAGAGTGTCTAAAGAAAGTTCAAGTGACGTTCGTTAGTATTCTCCTTTGAATTTCATTTGTATGAAATGAGATTGTTCCCAGTGATTCGAATGGCTTTTTAATCATATATGCTAAATTAATAAAGTTATAATGACGAATTCTCCTATTTAATCGCTAAAATACCTACACGTACCTAATAGTAAAAATAAAAAATCAGTCACAAGATTACTTTATTATAAAATGGAAATTTATTCCATAAACTTAGCTCGTAGGTTCGATCTCCGGCTGTGCACCAATGAACTTTATTTTTATGTGCGCATTTAACATTCGCTCGAACGGTGAAGGAAAACATCGTGAGGGAACCACCTTGCCTTAGACCCAAAAAGTCGACGGCGTGTCTCAGGGACCCAGACCCAAAAAGGTTGTAGCGCTATTGATTTATTATTTATTTTAAACTTATTTATCACCTATTGCTTCGTAATAAATATAGTTATTGCTTGATAACACGCTTAATTTATTCATTTCAATTTTTTAGATTTGTGCTTTCTAAAAAAGTTTGCTTCGAAATCTAAGTAAGGTACCAAACAAATTCCATTTACATTTATAATTATAGAATTACAGAGCTTTTTTATTAAAACATTTAATTTTGTTAGAGAATGAGTATGAAACTTAACTGCAAGTATGTACTCAATGCATATTTTATTTGTAACGCTCATCCAGAATTGTTCGTAACAGAATAATGATGCACACCATTTTACTCGCCTAGACGTGCTTATTACATTGAATTTATGCGATGTCATGGCCAAAGTGACTTCATTAGTCCTACGCAATTTTAATCAAAGGATTAAGTGATTATTTAAATTACAAAAATTACGTTCGACAAATGCTTAAGTATGTCAAATAACATCGTGTATGTTATTCTCACTTTTGCCAAGCGCCACCACTATGTGGAACCAACTGCCCACTGAAGTATTTCTGAACCAATTCGACTTAGGGTCCTTAAAGAAGAGAGCGTACCAATTCTTGAAGGGCCAGCAACGCACTTGCGAGCCTTCTGGCAACGTGAGTGTCCATGGTATCACTTAACATCAGATGAGCCTCCTATTACATAAAAAAATTAGCTAACAGGTTTGTTAGAGCATTTGTTGTGGTATAAGCGAGCGACTCTCATCCTTGAGGCCGTAGGCCGCTCCCCGGTTCTTGCTCGTACGTGTCGCCCACATATGGTTGCTATCAACCATAATAAATTAAATAGGTGTGATGCAGGTATTTTTAAAATACACTGTAATTGGATCACATAAATCCCTACATAATGAAACTTCTAAATAACATTACAGATAAAATATGAAGTTAATTTTCACGCGACACGTTATGTTGTATAAAATATCGTTTTCGCGGGTAATTAAAACTAACCAACATCACAGGACTGTTGGTCATTGCTGTAGTTAATTATTATTTCAATAACGTTATTAGGGGACACATGGGAAATATGGGAGAGCGTCTGCTGTCTATGTTCCGAACTGAATTTTCATTTGTGTCACTGTTATACGTTGTGTGAAATATGTAATCGAGTCATGTAATGAAATATTTCAGTACAGTCCGACTGATGGAAACCATTCTAAAATTATTGTCATTACAACATGGCTCGTTGTTTTGCAATATAACAGACAAGTTGTTAATTGCATCCCTTTGATGAAATTTGCAACCACATTTTCAACCCAGTGTATTAATGCCACGCGGAAACAATGGATCCAGAATAAGTTATGGCTTATTTTAATTTAACACATAAATCCTTTGACAAAGCAGTCAATGAACGCTGAATTAGGCAATAACAAAAATTTGCAATGAAATTGTTATTAGGAATTGAAAGACTAATGATGAAAGGTACTTAAAATAGTATACCAAGTACAAAAGAGATGAAAGTAGGTGAAAATCGAAAAAATAAATAAAGTAAATCTGTTAAGGAAAACGTGAGGGACTTGGTAAGTTACGAATGCTTTAAAGGACTTCATGGCTCATGGCTATTTCCAGTTATAAGTTAACAGAAACCTTTCGTCAGTGTCGAGACACGTGCTTAGCTACCAGGCCACGTGAACACGTGACTGTGGGGCTACCTCGTCGCTGTCGCAACTGTTGACGAGAAATTAATTAACTTAGTTCTTGATTGACTTCTCTCGCAATGCTAAACGGGAATGCTTTGTTCATTGTTTTATAAGTTAAAAAAGTTAAAGCTTGCGACCCGAATTGCTTTTCAGTAAAAATATATATTTTTAGTTCAATATTTTTATGTGCAATTCTTTTAGTTTTAAATACAAAATATTAGCATGATCAGTTCTGAAACAGACACTTCGAAAGAAACACCACGACAATGGTTACGCATTTAAGCAGATAGCTATAACCTATATGTCGCTCAATTTGCATTTGAATGAGTATTTGGGATATAGCGAATACGTATGTTCATTATTTGATTTATTGGTGATAAAGTGAGGCGATGCGTAGTCGATAATAACATCGCATTGTATAATTCGGCAGAGGCTGCGCCCCGCGTTTATTACGCGAAATAAAACATGCGACATGACGACACAGCGACGTCTTCACGAAATGGACATAATCTCGTTACGATGTCATAACAAAGAGATTTGTAAGCATGAACTTTATGGTCTGTGTCCAACGAGCTAAAATTTAATTTTCTGAAATAATCTGTCAGTGCGCCATTAAAATTACTCGTCCGTATTCCCCGACATTTTATATACCCAAGACGTTGAAACTTACACGAATAAAATATAATTTTATTTCTTACGGTAATAGACGGGAAACGTTAAAATTATCTGTAGTTAAAATGGCGCAGCAAATAAGATATTTTGCAATTACTTTTTAAGGGTTGGATATTAGCATAAAAATAATAAAATGTCAGCGGGATTCGGTCCCCCGTGGCGTGTTAGGAACCCTCTGATATCGGCGTTCGACAAATGTCAACTTCACGAGCATATGGATGGCATCCATTTTGTAATAAAAAAAAATGGTAGAGTATCCTTATATTATTCAGAAATATTCGGTATGATAAATACTTTACTTGAACAGGATTTATTTATACCACGTAACAAATTATTGAGTCCCAATATGTCTTGAGAGAAGTGGAAATGTAGTGATAAGTTTTATTTGTACGTTGAACATCAATGCATTATTTATTATTTCAATTATTATGGTTTATTTAGGTAACAAGATGGAAATTGCAGGTGTTATATGACAGAGAGTTGCACAGAGCAGAGAGAAATGGCGGGATTTGGAAGAGGCCTTTGCCACACAGATATCTAAGAATGAATGAGATGCTAGATATATAAATGTAAAGTATCTGAGATAAGTGGCTATTATTTATTTGATTATTATATTAGGGTAACTAATACATCGAACGAAAATCGTCATGTCTTACAATTAAAATAAGACGTGGTACCTTTGATATTTCAACTGAAAGTCAAATCCCGTAGTAAGATAATTGTAAAAACAACACTTACCAATCCCTAGATATACTTCTATGTTTTTAAGATACCTAGACATACCCTCACAGTATATGGTATGCGATGCTTCAACATCAACTATACTTTTCTCGATCGTTCGCTAATAGACGAGTATATAATGGAGGTATAATATGCAGGGGTATCTCATTGAAATCCTGTCTCCCACGACGCTGCACTCGACTCGTATATTGTAGATAAGCGACGTGGCAATAGGCATTGATGTGCACTGGGGATTCAATGCTAGTCGATCTCTCGATTCTCCGACGGAGAAAAGGATTTAATGCAACTCTTTCAATGAAGGATACGGTGTCGAGTCTGCACGATATCTAACTTTAAAATTATACCAATTTTCCATTCGACATCACTTATTGTTAAGAAATATGCTAGCTTATTTAAATTAATACAAATTGTATTTATTAATTCGAAATTAAATTGGTACTTTGAGAGCATTGTATAAGAAACTTTTTCTCATTTTAATATCTGCAGGTATAAAAATATTACATGGGAATAGCAACAACTATTGATTTCATTTCGTTAACTATTATTGAAATTACATTAATTTTTTCTTAACGTAGAAAACAGGTTCGATCTCCGACGAAACAATAATCGTGTGGTTGGTATAAGGGACCAGAAATCCTACAAGTCTTGAATGAAACAGAAACACACGAAAAGTGTTGGGTATTAGGTTTACCTAAGCATACGGAAGTACCATAATTAAATTATGAGTATGCCTACTTTATGCCTCACTTATATAACTGTACTAACTCCCACAAACTCCCTGTTATTACTAACGTATCCCAAATCAGTCGCAATGTGGTAACGGAGACATATGGGAAATTAGTGAATTCGGTCCGACGCTGGAAGGTAGAATTAAGCTGAGAGTAACTTTGTTATGAGCGTAATAGCTTATTACCGCTCGGTCGCTTTTCCGTCATGCAATTGTCACGAAATTGAAATGATATTTCAGCAACATTGCATTGGCCATCGGAGTTAGCACTTTTTGATATTCATAACCGTATCGTGACTGCGGTCCCGATTCGTGCAATATGGCAAAATATAACAATGAAATGAACTGCGGTTCAGCTGAATACAAGACAAACAGTGAATTTACGTATTATTAAAAACAATAAAACCACATGTATACAACACTTAATGTTTTAAACAGTTGCCCGTTTCATATTTATGCATATTTTATGACCTTTTGTATTGATACCAACGTTTCATTGTACAGTAGGTTTACCATACTCACTTTATAGATTATTTCATGTGTTATTTAAATAATAGAATTGTTGTTATCGAAATATTACGACTAGAATTTTAAAGTCACTTTTATATATATTAAATTCTCTTATTTAAAAAAATTACTACATTATATAATATTGTTTTATATTATAAATATTGTTTTATAAGCAAGCTTTGGTGTATTAATTCTATTATAATTCTTTAACAGTTGTTTAAATATCATTTATATAAATTATTATTAATATTGAAGCTTGCGTCCGGTACGTAATAAAATATGCCGCTCCCTATACCTAATACAGTTATGAGACTTGTCAAAGTCAATATCAGAGACGAATCATATTCGTTAGTAACGAAGAAATTCTTAGAGTCTCTCTTTACTCATATTATTTATTACACACGCTTTTGATGTGAAATATGGGCTAATTTGCGAAATTACAAAATTTAATGTAAAAACTAAATATTTTTTTCAAGCCAGTTAGTTACAAGTAAGAGTGTAAAGAGTTTTCTTTAGTGAATGAGTAGTATTCAAATTTTAAAATGATTACCATATTAAATAATTCAGAACATTTTAAGCATAGAACAGAATACTTTCACAACGTACTTTTAGGAATTAGTTTAATTAATTTTGTAATAAGTTTTTAAATTAAAACCGCACCGTAGAGTGCAATATAAGTGGCTATAGATAAGTTTTGAAAGGTTATAGTCTTACATGAAGCGTCGGGATCTAAAGACACGAGTAGTTAGAACTTTTATATGAGTTGGCTAAACTGAAAGAGATATAATTGGAAACTTGAGGCGTCTGCTGCAAGCGGTAATGATAGAACAGTAATTCACTTTCTTAATATTATATTTAATTTCACCTCGGCTTCAAGGTTTTAATATCGACAATTTATTTATATAGAAAAATAATAATACGTTTTATGTTTATCGATTATAAATGTTTATTACTATACAATAACTATCTGAGTTATTTGGCGTAAAATTTTCGTATCAAACCTACTATGTTGAAATAAAAGCTAAAAAATAAATACAATGTAAAAGAAAATGATTGAAGATATCATCATGTCTTACTTAAGCTGTGAATTTGCTTCTTCATTTTTGCTAGTCAAAAATTTGCAAAATTACTATGAAAATGTGTATTTGGAACAACCCCAAGTAGATGGCTGCTAAGTAAGGTACTCTTTTGACAATAACGAAAGTTATCTTTCTACAGAGAGTAATATGTTTATGAAATAATTCGATATGATTCTTTATCTAAATTTGATGTAGAAATCTTTATTATTTATTAATAGTAACGTGACGGGTTACCATGTGAAGGGCTTATAAAATTTGCCAATCGAAAAAAATTAAACTTTTAGTAAAAACTAGGCCAAAAGATACGCTTTGTTAATTTAGTAATCATTATTTTACTAAAATTACAAATTACTTTAAAAAAATATGATTTAAGTTGTGTGTTTCAGACTGTTGTGTTTTAACAAAAGCGTGTCTCTCAAAGTGGTGTTGTAGTTTATCTATCCAATAACCCATTCGCAAAGTCAACGCCACTGTTTGACGTGACCGCAGTTACACCTCGCTAAGTGGGGGTTATTTTTACAGCTCCCCGACATCGTGCGCTAAAAGCGTTTGTCTTGAATTTTTAAAGTGCCAATTGAAGTTTAGAGCAAAGGGTGCAATTGCCAGCGTAGAAACTGTCTAACAAACTTTTGTCTTTAGTTTTGTCGATTGAGATTTCATTACATCTAGTCGCAGCTTCGGAAAAGGTTTATTACTGGCAACATAAGAATTGCTACTAGTTAAGATCCACAGCATGTTATCATTTCTGCGTGTTTCAATATTATTATTTCCATAGACATTTATATGGTGAGCAATTGAGTGCTGTAGGTAGAATATTAATAAATGAAAATAATATTGTCTTTTGTTAACATACTTTGACACTTTGAAAGAAAACACTTTTTAACCGGATCGAAGCTATGTATTATTATAACTAATAATAATTTTACATAAACAATCCGCGAAAACCGTGAGTCATTTCTACAAAAACCCGTCATCTTTTAGTCGATGTCAACTCCGGGGAAATAAATACAGATAACACAACTTTCTCTACAGTTGTGATACTTTTGACATCCAACACATTTTGTCTTCAGTCACCGTGACCACGCACGCTGTAAAGCAGCGCGAAACGACGGGAAATTTTTTTTTAAAATTATGTAAAATAATTATTAGTTTATAATAATATATAGCTTCAATCCGGTTAAAAAGTGTTTTCTTTCAAACGAAAATAATATTTTTTTACACTCATAGTACCGAGAGGAAATCTAATGTATTTTGCCCCATTACTATTTATAGTTTATACTATCTATTGCCGTGTTTCTGAAATGAGTACAGTAGTTAGTATTTTAGCGGCTTAGAGTCGGCCGATTGAGGAAATGAGATACCGATTACTCTTAGGTATCTGCGCCAGGAGATATATCCGGCGGAATAAGATGAAATTACTTCCCGTGTCGCTGCACGCAGAAACAATGTCCAACTAAGTCGATCAATTAGATTTAAGAACCTGCGAAAAGTGCTCAGTCTACCGTCTGAGCTCCACGGTTTCAGCTCGCTTCATTAGAATCGAAATTCCCACGGTTCATTAGGATTGCCCGGAATTCTCGACGCTCATTAGAAATACCCGGGTGAAGTGGACCCGGACGTAAATAAGTGATTAACGCAGTTCGGATTGCTTTCAGGACGGGCTGCAACTTTCACTAAAATCTTGATACATTTGCAATGAGTTTCGCTCACCTTACTAATCTTTCATGATACTCCAATGACTTTTATGTATACAATTAGACATCACACTAAAAGGGTGTATGGTACAAACCTATAAATACAAGCACTAGTACTCGAATTTATGTATGTACCTGTATCTTTGAGAAATAAAACCAAATTTCTTTTAAGAAGGTTAGCTGAAAAAAATTGCCACGCCATGCATTATTGTTGGCTATGCGCTGTTGATATCTGACAAACCATTTTACCACCGCGTTCTGCTAATCTTCGACTTTGAAATCCCAAAATTGGTACGACAGGCGACTTATTGGGAACTTCTAGTTTGACGTCAGTTTTATCTTGTTCCAAAGTATTTTTCTTGAATAAACGAAGCCCGTTTATTACTGTCAGTATTTTTGTCGGTAGCCGGCAAACTGAAAGCGTCGATCGTGGTTACCAGGACTTTTAAGCTGAATTTTATTACATTCGCTTGAAAGGAAGTAACGGTAATCCGCGCGCTATATCTGTGTAAAATATTAAAGGTATATTTCAATATCGTCTCCGTCACCTCAAAGCGATTTTTCTTTCTTTTTAGACTTGTGGGTATATTTTTGAGATTGATGTCTAGCAATAAATCAAGATTACACAGTTTGGTCTTCTGCTTTTTTGTTCTATATCTAATAGAGGCACGTGCCAAAACTAGATAAGAATTTCTATGGAAAAATTTATACACATTTCTAGTCCTGATTCGTTGTTATTGCAATTTACATCAAATACAAAGGGATCCGTTGGTATTTGTGAGTCTTCAAATTAAAACAATTATTGTATTGCTGGAAATAAAACCAAGATATCAATTGTACGCCATAATATGTAATTCATGGCGGCGACTTGGTTATGTTACGTTTCAGTAAATTTTCGGTTAGAAACAGAGTAGTGTAGAACTTAGTTAAGTAACTAAATGGAACCACACGTCCGGGCAAACATGGTAAATGCGTAAGTTAAACAAGTTTAAAGCAATTTATAACTTCCGTGGTCGGCTTAAATGTAATTTTACCGTGAGATCTGCTTACACGCTTAAATACGAAAGAACTATGCTACATTGTAGGTCTAACAATCAAGGTTAGACTTTAATGTAAAAAAAGTATTTTTTTATAATTTACTGAACGCATTGTAGATTTCATCAACAATTATTTAAATCTAATAAGAAAGACGTAAGTTTAAATCATATTACTAAGCAAGCATCTTTTCTCCGAGAATCAACATCGTAAATCTTATCCCAAGAACATTAAAGGATAAAATGACTTTTAGAACTTTGAACTATATATTTTTATTGCGGGCAGCGATCCGATAATCCTGTTTTAACAATTTTCCACTCTGTTCTAAGCTTGAGTTACGTAAAATATCTCGACTACAGAGCTCTTCGCGACACTGGAGGTCCTTGGCCGCGTTGTTCTTTGCACTTTCTTTGCACTCATTATAATAATATGAAGTTACTTAGCTTTGCGTATCTTTAAGAATATTATCTTTGTATCGTTTTCTAATTAGTTTATTATTTACAAGTATAGTTGGAGTGTTTGTGATCCGAACTCAGTTTCTTGATTGGTTTGTTACAAATATTTTGAACGAGAAATGTAGTTATTATAAAATACTTTCTTTATTGGGAGTATATTAAAAAAACAGGATCAAATTGCGACATAAATACAAGTACCTAAGCTGCCTTAGACCTGGCGAGGAAAATTGAGGACATAAGATTTATTGAAAAATCCACTGTCAGCGTATAGAGTTAATTTGATAAATGTAAAAATTTCAATCTTATCACAATAATAGCAAGAGAACACATGAATTTAAAGTTTTATAGATTTTAATTAAAACTACAGTCTTATCAAATGCATATACTTAATGAGAATGCAAGTTAACGAGTTACGAGTTAAATCACTGTTTCTAGTTGAAATTATTTTTATGAAATCTTCATGAAAGGTCAATGTTTGAACTGAGAGTGAACTCCGAGGTCGTCGAATCCTCGGTCGTGGTCCCTCGATGTGCTTTTGTTACGTAGTATTATGCATTAGATATTATTTTGCTATTTTATTTGTAAAATGAATCAAATATTAATGATATTTTTCAATTTTCATGTACCTTCTTGGATTTTATGAGTTCATTCGAAAGTTGTAACTGTAAGTTGCTTGGAAACGTAAAATGGTTGGTTCAAACAATGTTATTGTTTAGTGAAAATATTGGCTTTTGTAATAAAGTTGCATAATGTTAATAAAAGTAACTGGTTTTTTAGAAAGGTAAAATGACCGAAAAGTATTGTCTTAACACGTAAGTCTTTCACTTTACCGGCGCCTGCTCAACGTTATTTAAATTAAATTCCCCGTTACAAAGCGAACCTCATTTGCGTTAACAAAAGTGCAGATCAAATTTTTTCTTCAGTGTGTACGAATTGAAAGCACCGTAATATTCTTTTTTGTCTAGATTCAAGCGCCTCGTGGCACAAAGCCTATTTTATATTCGACGCTTCACTCATGTGAAAAGAGAAGAAAAGGAGTTGTTAATTAAGAGTCACTGAGCAAAATTGATATCATCGAGTGGGTTTTCTATTGTGAGCCAGATGCACCACTCCAGCACGGTGCATTTGAAGATTGTTTCTAACAGAAAAGACTTTGAACTCGTGTTGTTAATTCTTTGTAAAGCTTAGAAAACGAAAGTTAAGGTTAATTATGTGAATTAAGGTGCTGATTTTGATTACTCTATAGAATAAAGAGCGTTCAGTGGTCATTTAAGGGCAGTCATGCCGAAATTGTTTAGGTGCAACTCGGTGTTATGTCAAACTAGGCTGAAATATACATCTCATTTACAGGAAGCGCGGTGGCTGGC
This sequence comes from Pieris brassicae, assembly GCF_905147105.1. Classification (NCBI taxonomy): domain Eukaryota; kingdom Metazoa; phylum Arthropoda; class Insecta; order Lepidoptera; family Pieridae; genus Pieris; species Pieris brassicae. Next base: position 8,333,008 of record NC_059669.1, read on the forward strand.
ACATTTAGGCAGTGGACCGCGAGTGGCGAGCCGCGGTATGGCATTTGGCAGCGCGAGCGTTAGCACAGCCGGTTCTCTAAACTAAACAACTCGTAAAAGTGTAAAACTCGTAACGATAGCGGTAGAGAGCCGCCTAATATGAGCGGCGGCTGGATCCACGCCAGTAGCGCTCATTATCAGATGGGACATTCCGCACAACCCCCTCGTTTTACGATTGGCCTCTAATTACAACCGTGCTCAAGGCGCTGCGTTTTTTTAAAGTTGATAGTGCCGAATGCACTGCCAAATACATTTATTGACGTTGGCCAAACCGTTTCCAGCATACGGCTTCAGTATTTGGTACATATTCCTAAATTCAAGATTTGAAAATGTATTTGCATGAGTCGCAATAACAGTGCTTTGGTTTACGAGGTTGCTGATAAAGCGAGAGCTGAGCTTACTGTGGGTCGCCTTACGACGTGTTGCCAATTTATTGTTGGTGATAAGCAGTTTGTTTATTCTTAAGCGAAAAGTGTTGCTTCCTAAGCCTTAACAGCATACTTTTATACAAAATCCAGGCGAGTTTAAAAATATAAACAATTTTATTAATGAAATTGCATTCTCTTATCGGATGTAGTTTTGCAAACAGCAGCGCATTTACGACCGAAACTACGGATTCAGTTTCAATTGGTGACGCAATATTGCGATGCTGGAACGGGATTGCAGTCGAGATGAATTCTGTTGTAGTCTATGGTATGTCAGTGTACTATGGTAGGAACATATTCAAGATGCTAGTTTGTGTTCAATCGGCAGCAGAATAGCTGGAATTACATGGAATCGATCGATGAATTAGTATGCCACTCTCGGTCGCCACTGGAATGAGTTGGCATCACGTCGACTGGCGTCCTTGCCACGTCAAAATGCAAATAGCACGGATACCATAATCCATCGATTTTTAAATAAAAACATGTCTACAATATAGCGGCAGGGGCGCCGATAAGAATGTCATCAATGTTATACATGTGATTGAGTGGGTATTATATAATTATATTACAATGTATTTGGTGGGAAATCGACTGATAAACCTTTGTTATATAAGAAGATTTGGTATTCATTATTTACGGATTGTAGGATGCTATGTATGGTATCATACAACCATTAAACTGCTTTTATTCTGCAGTTAGAAAACATTTAGAAATAAGTACCTACTGTTGTAATATTTAACTTATTAAACGTTTTATAAGTGTCTTGACTTTTCCCTATTAATTATGTTCCTTATCATTATTGCGTCGTTATGAAAGTGTAATGTAAGCTTTTAGAGGTGCGCTTGTAAAATTGGACCATAAAAGTTATTAAAAGATAAAACTAGTATAAATGAAACGCCGAACTTCAGTTACATTGATACGAGGTGTGATGCCCAGTTCCCTTAACGGAACATGCCTGCCCTTCACTGGGGACCGTCAACTCAATCTTGCCCCATTACGCGCGACAAATTGGAAAAATATTCAATTACAGCACGCTTGCTATTGGATTATATCTAGGCAAATTACAATTTCGCTTTGGGGAAGTGACATTACTTAGTAACTAAACGCCGCGGGAGTCAATTAATTTACGTATAACCTTGTGCTCCGATTGCTTGGTCACATTTTTTAAACCCTATACTATTGTGGTGGGGTATATCTGGGATGTAAAAATCCTTTAGTTTTATTTATACAGGTAATATTGTTAATAATATTTTATTGTTCAATTATTTCATTATTTCCTACTTAAATTCCGAAACTTTGCTGTTTTGAGAATTTGTCAACAATTATCATAATTCAACACCGTCGAAAATAGCTGTACAAACCAAGCAAGACTTTAGCCACACAATTTTTAAATGTAATTCTTAAAATGCCTTAAATCGTTTTTTAACCAAGCCATTTTAACATTAGTGGAGTTAGATTTACCATTTCCCTACTCTTACTTAAGTAATATTGGTATAAACGAGTTCTAGCTTTGTTGATCCCCCGGCGAGCGTAGAGCTGACCAGCGTTAGAATTTATTCAGGGCATGGAGCGACATACGTTTTGTTAAGACGGTACAAAAATCTAATTCTTAAGAATTGTCGCTAGACTCGAAGGCACTTTGAAGAATAAATTAAATACAATACTGAAATAAAGTGTTGAAACAAAAATACGGCGTAGTAATGTGATCTTTTTGTCCGCTTGTAAACATTTTCTTGATCTGATGATTAGAACGACGACGGTATACACATTATTTGTTTAAAATAGAAAAACGAAGTACAATATATAAAAAAAACTTTTTAACTATACGTTATGGCAAGTGAGAGCAAAATCGACTCTGTTCAAGTAATTGGCAATTAATAAATACCGTTTTCTATTTCAGCGACCGACACTGTGTTTAACGAGAGATCGTGTGTGCTAACAGGATACGTTTATAATTTATACGACACAAATATTTCGTTTTATGTTATACAAGTGACGTAGCTTTGAACTGTTTAAATATTTAGATAGGTTACGAGATAGATCTTATTTCAAAAATAATAATTTCAGGTTTCCTGGTTTCAATTTCAGTTCTGAAAGTTCACATATCTTCTCACTTGAATTAATATAGTATGATACAAATTTCGAAAGTAAGTAGTAGACTTGATACTATAACCGAAGATCACGTAAAAAAGATATGATGAAAGAATATAGTATGATATTCAGTGCACTTTTATAATATACGCGAATCACAATCACAATATGGTATTATTTTGCCATGAGCGTATATATGAAGACAAAATGAATGCAACATATACATATTGTTTTTGATTTATATTGGTGAAACACTAAGTGAGACACCAATAAATACAGCCAACATTTTTAGATATTTAATATCCTATACTATTTGATATTAAAAACATTCGTTTTTACAATTAATAAAGAAGTCACACAATATACGTTATCATTCCTGAAATAACGTCTATTATTCATTTAAATATTATTAAAGCCAACGGCCTCATATAATAAACAAATTGCCGTTTTAGTACGTGCAGAGTTGTTCATCGTTCCTTCGCCTCTCAGCGCCCACTTTACACAGATCGCTATCTTTACAACGTAATTAAGTAAATTTCAAACTCGTCTCGCTCCATCTCCAAAATAATAAGAGTAAGAGCTTAGATAACCTGCGATTTAATGTAATTTCGTGTTATTTTATAAACCCTTTTTAATTGAGAAATTCATGGAATTCATTCATTCAACGATTTCATGTGATGATTACTATATTGAAAAAATTACTTTATCAAAAGCTAGTTATTTGTTATTATTAATAAAGTAAAATATGTTTTCTTTAATTCTAGTAAATATGTTATGACATAGTATTCTAAAATGTATGTGTCAAAATTATATACAATTAGAGCGCCTTAATAATGAATGGGTGTTGAAATACTCCAATAGCGTGAAAAAAGGTAAAATGACCCATTTTCAATTGCTATTACAAATTGTAATAATAGTATGATATATATTGACAACGGCATACCATAACTTTATTGAAAAATACAAAATTAGAATAAATCAAACGTCAAACAAAGATTGAAAAATAGAATTGCAATAAATCAGTAACGTAGTATTTTTGGATCAATGATGATATGATTTCAATCAACAATAAATCATTCAATGCATCAAAGCTTTAATAACATGGATTGACGTATTGTTATACAAATACAGAGGAAATCTTAATACGATTCAAACATTTATTGGTGTGTCCAGACGTGGTATGAAGTGGATTGCACGACACCTTTCAAATAGATTGTCTTGAGACTCAAACGGTAAACAACTCTACCTAATGCAGATTTCTAGTAAACACTTTCTTTCCCTAAAGGACTCTTCGAAATCGCTCTTTATGCGGGAAGTAAATTTTCCATTTCTGCACTCTTTGTAGAGTTGTAGAAGAAGTAGAGTTGAATTACTCTTGTGGATTTATTGAAGACGGTGGCAAAACAAGTTACGTGCTACCTTTGTATTGCGATCACGTGTAGCCTATTTCGTATGAGAATAGTATATTTGGATCTTTCTTTGATTAGTTTTGTTTATTGTACGGTAAACTTTAATAATTAACATTTTGCATTGAGTGATACGACTCAATCTGAACAAACTAGTAGATTAATTACTGGATGGCAGACTCGAGTAACAAAGCCTGATTGTCGGCTACGAAATTAAACTGCTAGCAACGAATATGTATTCAATATTCGTTGCATATGGTAACTTAAATTGAATAGGAAGCTCTTTAATATATTGAATATTAAAAAATCCGATTTGGTATACATTAAGAGTTAATTCCCTGAGGTCGTATTGTAGCTTCATAGCAAGTTATGGCTGTTAAGACGTAGCGAAGGGACAGTAAAGTCTACGATCTACCAAAGACTAACCGTATCAGCTAAGCTGTGTAGGCATGTAGTTGGCACACGCTACGAATGTGGAGTTAGCCTCCTCCTCGATAAGCCGCCTCTGGACTAATAGACACATGGCAAGATAATGTGTGTCTCAAAGGGACAGTATAACGTATACTGTATTTACATAGTCAATAGTGTTCAATAATATATAATATGATTTTATTGATTGTAGTTTTCACTGGTAAAAGGTATAATATATAATCCAAACTTTTATTCTGTAACTATAAATAATAGTGTAAAATATGTTAACATAACATAACCCTACATAAAATTGGTGTCAATTATATTAATGAACAATACTTCATAAAACCTTAACGTCGTAAGTCAAATAATAAAGGAAATATTAGGAGTCATCTTAAATTCGCTTGAAGTAAGGATAGATTGAACTATGGTAAGATAAACGTTCAACATCCGAATGTTCTGGAATGTAGATGGCATGCAGGATGATATTGAGTCGTTCAGTTCATTGCCTATCAAGTGCATTCCCAATGCAAATCAAACCGACCAGGTGTGACGACAAGATAATGGTCCCCCAATAATTATTGTGCATTTCAACAGATAAGGATTAGTCACTGACATTTAATAGATCTACTTTTATGTTTTTCCGTTGCCACGTCGATATTGTAATACTAAATGTTTGGGTTGTTAATTTTAATTGAAACGTTTGTATGACTGTAAAAAAACTTACAGTGTAATAATTTACTAGATATTTATTGCAACTGTTTTTATGGATATATTTATATTATAAATAAAACTATTACACTAATATTATAAAGCACTAGCACTTGATTTTATTTCTAACAAATAAATTAAAAAGTGCTGATTAAACCAATTGTTACAACAACGTTTTAAACATTTCATTATATATATTTAACATATAGATACATGTTATACTGTCGAAACTATGAAAGATCGTTACAAAATAGGTTTGGAACTTGATGGAAAATAATACCAGTACAGAAATAAATCGCGATTTAACGGGTACAATAATGGATAAAAATCTAATTCTATAATCTGTATACAGGTGACTATATTGTATACACGTAACGCAATAATCAACTAGTATTGTAAAAATACAATATATATTTTTCTCATATCGCAATAATCATTACTTGATATGCATTAGTAATTTTCGCAACAATATTCAGTGAAGAATAAATGGTATATTTTCATGCAGGTAAGTCTTCCAATTTCCGGCTTCAGGCGATGGAAGTTAAAACGGAAACGCATCAGTTCGACGGAAGCTGTGCAGTGCGTATATTTGTTCATCCACTTTTACTGGAGGGTTCGTAATATCATTGTTAATTTGTTATATTTTAATTCTATAGTCGTGAATTAGACAAAACTGATTACTAGATAAGTCTAAGTTTAATAAAAAAATATCATTGAACAAAAATTATTTTTACTATTTTATTTTAACCCTATTTACCCATAATGCGGTGTGATTTTTATATACCATCCGACTCACTTATAAAATGTGAAATTAATAATCTCGTAGTAGACACAACTGAAAATAAATCCTTCAAAGACAATCAACTATTTGTTTGTCCTACGAAAGAAGGTTAACCTCTCGAACAAGCATGATAAGCGGTCTATGTCATAAATTCGTTTAGCTAGTACATAAATAAAAAGGTCTTGACAAACTGCGTCTCATACTTCGACCCCACCCATATCGTAAACGGCCGAATAGTTAGCCAATATCGTATAAATCACCTTTAGATCGGCGCCTGTTTTCTGTTCTCCCGTGCTTCTATTTTCGATGCACGTGTGTTGATATATATACATATCAATATTTCTGCACGTTATCTAGTAACGGGCGTGGTTAACGACTATACCCTGAACATATTACGATGTTTCTTACAAAATTGAGACTAAAATCGACTGTTTACAACATCTCGTTTTAGATTTTTTAAATTAAATTTTATAGATATCTAACGAATTGGATTTTTTTTGTATGGAGACAGGGATTAAGTTACGATAGAGTGTAGGTTTCTATATTAAGTTTCTTTACAATTATATAAAATGTAACGTAAAATATATTACTAAAAAACCCATCTACCATCTCAGATCTAGAACCCCCGTTTCCAAACTAAACACATCAACCGATCCCACGGTGACTTCATTTTATTCTTGTCAAAACTTACTATTTCAACCACACAACAACCAACATAACTTGCTCCGCCGATTCTACCGACCAACATGACCACTAGAATTCTACTTACTTAACTCTGGTAAACCAGAATTTTTATTATATTACTTACCAAATAAATATTTTTTTCTTTAAAGCACTGCTTTATATACGTATTCATAATTGTTTTTGTTTACTATCGTTGGAATACTTTCCACGACTAAGCTATTTTTCTGTTCTGAATCGGTCACAAAACCTCAAACCTCTGGCGATCGGCGTGCATAATATCTTTATAATATAAAAACATTCATTTATAAATAATAAGTTAAATATAGTAGTGATATTCCTCTTGATTTGAGCCGGTGGTTTCTCAGGCACAATCGCTCACTCAAGGAGGTTGTGATGGGGCCGGCACGAATGCAAACATCACACCCAGGTTGAGTGAGTGAATGGAACTGTGATTCTTCTTTCATTTAACAATCTTCATTCTTCTTTAGTCTTCTATTTTGATACAAGGGCAACTAAAAATAAGTTTAATTAAGATGCGTAATATAGAGACAATGTTCATATTTTTTCGTCTCCAACAATTTCTTTATATAATCTAATTAATTTCATAAAAACATAATATATTACAACTTTTGCATTTAAAGGTATAATTGATTAATAAAAAGACGAGCGTTTTGGCTCTGTGTCCCGTTAAACCAATACGTTGTAACTTTACTAAGCAATACAGAAATTATTTTATGAACAAAAAAGAAATATATATCTTCGTAGTGATTATTAATCTCTCGCGAGAAACATCATGCCCTCATAAATATCTCAGGTGTACAAAATGAATCATATTTCTCGCAAGTTGTGTATAAAATAAAAAATAAATCAGAATTACGTCGATCTCAGTCTTTCGAGACTTTTCAATAACATTCATACTATAAAAAAATACTTACAAATGTGTTATTCATGATTCCTGTAATTCGGAACGATCATAAAATAATAAAGCTCTGGTCAATGAATCGACGGTCTATGATGCCTTCTTGATTAGAAACAAAGTTTTAATAGCTATTGGCTCCTAGCCTATAGTGGCGGTGTTGGAATTAGGATCGGGTCGTTGTGTATTTCTGCGGTATGGCGCGCGGTCGATGGGGCGGTAAAAATAGAACGATTTAAAGCTGAACATGATTAAACATTTCCATGAATTGCTTTTGGGATCAAAATATTTGCGCAAATTCCTGAAATTGTCTAATTATCATATACATATTATGTATATGTACTGTAAGTATGTCTAGTAGATACATTACATAAGTCCATAGTAGATTGTTTCTGTATCAGCTTTCTGAGGATTTTTATACCATATTTTACCACAAGCACGTGTTGTCCAACAAAAGCTTAATCCGTATAAACTGTATTAATAATGGTTTCGGACATTCACTAAGACATAAAAGAGGTTTTTACAACGTAATATAAGCTGCTTTTTTTGATTTCCAGCAACAAAGCCTGCCAACGCTCAGCACACTAATAAATTAAGGAAAAAAATAAAGAAAAAGATTTCATGTGACTTACAGGCAAAAACAAAACAATAACAAAATAAAGATTCAAAAATTATAAAACTAAAGGGAATTTGATTTCAAAGTGAGGGCAACTATGGATGTGCAGACCTAACTATTACCGGTGCAACGTCGCTTAAACAGGAATACACACATATTGATCACAATCAAGTCACAACTCCTCATATTGGTAAAATAATTTTCGCTTACTACTACTAACGTACATTTTCATATTTTGTAATATAATAATTTTCTTACTGAGAATTCACAACTATAATTATGTTATGATAATAATGGCTGTCTTTACTTTGATAACTATTGTACCTTCGGGCGTTGTTGTCGATCAGCTTTGTTTGGCTTTAGACTTTACTGCAAGAGAAATACATTGTTTGTTCACTACGGTTGAAATAGGCGAACGATACGTGTGGGAGATACAGTGAGTTTTACGCAATATGTTTAAAATATAATTCACGAGCTGTGCCTTTCTTCATAATGCTATAAAATAATAACTATAATATATATAATTAGTTCAACGAAACATACAAAAAGTATTCTAAATTAACTATTACTAATAACCTTCTTATATTATTATTAATATGTATACTAGTGGTCTGCCTGGCCCTTTTACGGCTGGATACTAATATTATTAGTTAGTTAGTGTTAGTCGTAAATAATAAGCAAACAATTGAATTGGCAGAATGATATCATCAATTGTATAACAGTGGTTACATCTTAGATAATATTTTGTTTCATTTCATAAAGAGATTACGTTGTACGAGAAATTGTATGTCTACGAATAGAAATTAATATAGTTATAAATAGCTACAAATAAGTACTAAGGGTAGGTTTGCGGTTGATTGATACTGTCAACCAATACGTCATGTAATATGATATCATGTGGCCGGTATAGAGTATCAGTCTTGCGCACACGCTGCGGAAGCCGCCCACACATTGCGTGCTTCCTCTTGGCACTGATAAGGCTTTACGTCCCTATCGTAAAACCTTATCAGTGAAAATAAATAAAAAACATTTCATATAACGAATATTCAAAAGTGCTTTTTGACATAAGAATATTTGAAAATTTACTTAACACAATGCCACTGTTTTAGCTCCTATAGTTTGTAGACAAAGATTATAGAATATTTCCTAACTTTATAGATATTAAGGATTATAGATAACTAATTTGAAATTTGTAGTGTTAATCAAAATATTGTATTAATTATAATGTCTAAATTTATTCTTACAATTAAGTATTTAAATGATTTCGTTTGTTTTAAAACAAATGATAAACAATGTGTGACTTGAGTTAATTGAATTGTAAGATGTTTCATATGATTAAGAACTACCATAGAAGCAATTTTATTAAAATAAGTTGTTTAATTAAATTAGCTTAGGCCCGATAAAACTGTGACATTAAGAAACCTTATTTTTTACTTTTGTCTAATTGTTATTGAATAGAATGGTGTTAAATAATATATACGATTCTACTTTGTTATAGTACTTGTAACTATAACAAACAAATACTCAGGTCACCGAGGGTTACTGTATGTATAATGTTCGTCTTGGAGCAGTTTGAGCACGCGCTCGCGTCGCCGGCTTCAATCTAAGTTTGGCCGAGCGTCCATTACACTGCATAATGAAATACTGTTCAGAATTCACAACTTTGTCGATACCAGCGATAATTATATCCATCAATATTCAAAGAACTTAAATATGCTATGCTCAAACTTTGGCCTTTTATAATCCTATCTCAAAGGCGAAAAACATTTATCTAGCATCCGTCACTTAAAGCTCCCATGTAAAGGCGACCTTATTTTTTGCTGAAGGTCCGTATCAGTATATCCCGACAATATTACTGTACGACGATATATCGCTTTCAAATCACGTCATCGTTCGCTTGGAACTTGGGCGTGGTTGCATTTTACTTAGTATTTTGTGGAAAGTCAGTAGTAAAATAATTGAATTTGTTTATACAATAGTGTAAAAAATGTATACTAATTCAATTATAATTTTTCTGTTATATACCCTAGTGTGTAATAAATATATCAATAAATAATATTTACGGAAACTTAACGTTTATAACTCAAATTTTAATAACCCACACAATACATCCTCTACTTAGCGTTGAAATAGCTGCGACGCTTATACATAGATGAAACGCATACGTAATAAACGTCTACGGAACATTTGCAGGGAGGGATGGTTGTTATGAATGCAGAGAATGATGGATCGTCCTGCACCGCAGTTGCTGTCACATCTATATACAATACACACAGCCTTATATACACATAAAACCCTGCACTTAACGTTACATTAGCGCCCGCGATGAAAAATATCCAACATTAAATTTAATTAACTTTAAGAGAGACAATAAGTCGAAAATCTTCGCTCTCCTCACGGTATTCAAAAGGGAAGTTTAAACGCATTTGTAAAATAAATTAAGCGTACCAGTGAAGCAATTTGTCGACAGTTCCTCACCCTTTTCTTGGTACCGGGTGACCTAAAAAATATGCTCTATCTCGGGTGCAAAATTAAGTGAAGTTTGAGGGCAAGCTGTCAGTTTCACGCGAAAGCAAGCATTGTAAAAAAAGTCTCAAGAGCGGCATCTTGAAACCTATTATTCTGAAGCGGCTCGGCTACATTGTGGCTAGGCTAGTGCAGGTTTGTACTCAATAGCTGCGGTTTTATATTGCAGATCGATTACATGTTACCTAAAGTAACACGCCTGGATCATGTTCATTATATATTGCAGTCATTGATATATCTTATCCAGGTCAATAAAACTTGTGAGTTATACTTATTATGCAATATATTAAGTCAAAGTAGTGTCTTTGACTTAGTCAATTTTTATGAAATAATAGTCGAATGTTAGCTTATAACTTCTATATTGCTTTCTTTAATTTAGAACTTCAATTCTAGAATACTTCATTTTTATATTTTGATTGAAATACGAAATAACATGTCATTAGCGCTAATGCAATACGAAAAATGAATATAAAAATATCAATTTATCTCGCGTAGACAGCATTTATCCACAGATAGTGGGTATATGTATAGTGACACCACGACAGCACTTAGCGCTCACGTCGGAGGCAGGGTAGCATCAATCACATCACAATTTTATATCAAATGTCGCTCTCAATCAATTTGTGCGGGGATCATGTTCCACGCTATAGTTGGCGTACCTTTTTCCCAAATCTTATATTGTATGTATTCCGATATTTCTCGATACAAAACAATCCAAATTAAATGGATTCCAAAACGGCTTACGGTATAAATATGGTACATTAAAGATTATTACATCGTGGTGTTTTGATTACTAAATAGGTAACATATACGTATCTGTCGCCTCTGTCGATTAGACATCTCTTGACGTATTAGAGGTTTGATTCGCGGCGAAACAATAATTGTTTTCAATCAGGACGCACAGGCTTTGATAAAAGAGAAAACAGACGAAGAAATGAGTCTGCCCCATGTATAAGTAAAACCAAACATATAGATTTGGAATTTATTAGCCAATTTAACCACCTTTAGTATAAAAATATGAATTACTGTACATGTACGTATGGACGTTAGTAGTGGATTGCGGTAGCGATTTGTAAAAAATGAAAAATACTGCTATACGAGTACTTCCATAGCCATTGTGAAATAGTCGATTAAATTGAACGAGTGAAGTTTGTTTGTGTCTTAATCGATTCTATTGTCCGTACGTTTGCTGTACTTCTGGCATTTTATTTGAAGAAAAGATAGATCGTTTGAGTAGCGCAATGGCACTTAAGTCATGGAGGCTTAGGCGTTTGTTTCATAAAGTGGTTATTTCATACATTGCAGTACACTGCCTCTCAACCTAATGACTCATAATATTTTAATTATGAGAAACGGCTATATATTGATATTATTATTTATAATTTAAAAGATTTAATACACTATTTACTTAAATTATTTCATTATTGGAGTACAAAGTACATTATTTGTGTAACAAATGATTTTACCGCTTGTTATTTTTACTAATGCACGCGAATTACTTAACAATAAACTTCTAGGGATATTTCTTACATAAGCGAGTTTGATATCTAATATCATTTTTCCATAATCAACAAGGTGGGACGGGGAGGTAACTTTCCTAAAGTGAAATGGAGTTTCTACTAGAGATAATTAGAGAGTTGGGTCTTCGAGACGCGCTTCCTTCCTAATTGAAGAAGACATTACTTAATATCAATTTGTGGATGATGCATAGATAGAAGCAATACGATACGACGCAAAAAAGATAAATATTCTGAATTTTTTTGAGATATTCAAGAAACTTTTGTACGCTTTGATATGCGATTTACAGGTCAACACAAAGTAAAAGCTGGACATCTTGGGGTCAATTCCCGTTGAAACAATAACTCTAATATATAATTCGGGTTGGGTCAAAAGGTTATGTTTTTAATTTGATGTACAATTGTGTGTAACGTGCGTCAGCTAATGTCATTTCTATATATTTTGTTTCGATAGCGGGTCACGTATTTTCCCTAAATGCTTGACGATAATTTTTGTATCAGGCGCGATTCAAAATTAATTATCGTTGACCTCAAAGTAAGTAATGAATACACACTAAAGCCAATTATGAATTAGAAATGTTAACACGAACTTTGTTTAAGCAGTCTTAACAATTTACGAGGTGAGCTTATTTCAGGTGTATACTATTCTAGGCGTGTACAAAGGAGTTGTTTATAAAACATTATAACCAGTTATTTGCTTAAGCAATAACCTATGAAATGACCTGTTAGTGTGTGTAATACTCGTTATAATATGGTAGCTGTATCGATTACTTCGCTAAAAGCTATCATAATTTAGGAAGCATTAAGGTAAAAATAGGATTAGATATGTCATTATGTCTCTGATTAGGTTTCGAGTAGAGATAAACATTTTTGTCCTAAAATGTTTATTTTATCATTTGGAAATCGAATCCATTGTTATAGGATATGGGCCTTAGCCGCTAAGCAACGGAGGCTGTTTTTAATGTAAGTCTTGCAGTTATTGAGTTTTATCATGGAAATTATTCGGAGCAATTTTGAAAAGCACCTGTTTGCCTAGTGATTGTAATGAAAGTGTATGGAATAGCAGAACTCGGTATTTATTACAGGCAATAATGCCTCACATTTTTTAAAACTACTTGCTACTTTAAGTTGGTAAAACGAAAGTAGACAAAAATTACGCAGAGTGGTTTTTAAATAACTTTTTTTACTTATAATAATACTTTGTCAAAAAGGGACAGACAGCTTTCATTAAATCAAATTTTATATCTTATTATCGGTATGTATTATAAGAGCGACTCAATCTATGATAGCGGTAGATAAAAATTTAATTTAACTAAAACCCATATGATGTATTGACGAAAATCTTCATAAGTATCGTTCATTTTTATTGCGTTTATTGGATGCCTGTTGTGACCGTATAAATGGTTTAATAGACGTTGATTGCTCTACAATGCGCATGAGCTTCCAACAAGTGGACTTATTGATCAATGTAAAATTCAGAAATTCTTTAAAATAAAATTGATGGACTCACCATTTCATTTAATTTCATGTTCACCACACGAACCGATAAAACAACTGAAGTAATACGTTTGCGTTGCTCGACTGCAATTGCATTAGAAAACGAAATAAAAATGGGAATAAAAGGCGTAGGGTAATAAAACGTTTTATCGCCGCTAGATGTGCAATTAATGGATTTGATAAGTGGGGGCGAGTGCTTAGCGCGAAGTCCGTGCGTTGTGTGAGCCGAGTGACCACTGTTTGTTCGTGACGCGCGTAGCGGCGTTTGACTTGATCGCGGGCGCGTCACAAGCGCACACAGATAGCCACGCTGTCGGGCGGGCGGTTATAAGCGCGCGGGGCGGCAATGATAAACAACACGATAATATTGCATTACACATGAACCTTCACTTTACATATCCGTTAAGATAAGCCATCCAGCCATCTGGTTTAGGGCATGGCGTCCTACATCCCGTCATTATCTTTATAGTTTTTTGTTAATTTAGATACGATATGGGTCTAAACCAAACAATGTTCCGAATATTAATCGAAAATATACATAGATTTTAAAAAACCTAAGTGACATTGAATTAGTTATTTCTTGCGATGAAAAACGTGTTTACAATTTGTAAATGAAATTACATAGACAGGACTTTGATGGATTATGTGTTTTATACTATCTCTGTATATTTAAGTTTATTCTTCTAATACGTATGAAGTATCAGTAATAAGTAAGCGATACAAGAGGGAAGTAAACGTTAATCCTATTTGCGTGATAACGTGACGTGAGTCAGACGAATTGCTGGGGCTTCGTAATGGGAACTCGAACCACTGTGGCTTCTTTTCCAAATACTCGTTTAATAATTGAATAATTGTTTGAATTAATAAATTGAAATTTAAATCTTGAGTTGAAATAGGGCACTGTAGTAATGAAATTATGTAATGTTTGGCAATTATATTTATTTCGGTATATTAAATAAAATTAACCGAGCGGTTACATTAAAATCTTTTTAAATTCATACAAATAAAAGGGAACTTCCCGTTTCGATTACAATGGCAACAAAGGGTGAATTTCACATCAACTTTTAAAAAAAGAGAGTTCAGTAATACCGCAAATTGTGACAAATTGTGTCCCGCAAATGTGAAATTTATGTCCGTCGGTTTTAGGGCATAATTGGATGCGGACAGACGACCTCGTTCGTCGTTCACTCGTTCACTTCATTCTGTGACGTCACCAGTATTATGAAGATGTTTTAATCCGCGAATTGTTTTTATATGAATCAGAGCATTGGTTCTAAAGTACTTTATACCATATAAGAACCGTGGTTCACGCATCATATCATTTTGATAGATGCGAAAATAACAAATTGTATTTGTAAATTTTATTTTGCATAAGAACGTGTACGGCGTAATGTTGTTTCCAAGGAACAATGTGCATTAGACATAATAGCATTGACTACGCTATGAAACTGTGTAATGTAAATGAGTACATAATATTATTTTGCATCGGAAATTAATATTCGCGAGAGTAGAACTAGGAGAGGCAGTGAAGCAAAACTTATTCCTAGTATTACGTATAACATTTTAACCAGCCACTGGCTTGGTTTACATCCAATATATATTTGATCTTGTATTGATTATGATTTAAAACGAGAACAATTATAATTCAATAGATAACCTTGAAGAGCTGTGTGATTAAAAATATTTTTCTTTTAAACCTAGATGTATCTTTTATGAATTTATAATCATAGTGAAATGAAAGTAAAGTTATTTTTGCAAAATGAATAGTATTCCGCGGTGTGCCCATATTTTAACATCGAAGTTTTAATAATTTATACTCATTGTTCATAATTTTACTTTTTTTTATGAAACATATTTCAACCAATATCTTTGTTTAATTAAACTTTTATAGCCGGCACTTAAACGGTTGTCTTTTTTGAAAACTTACCAAAGTTGCATTTGTCATTTCAAAGATAAGATAGATTGCGTACGTACCTGAAATGTGAAAAAGGTTGTTATTATTTCAGAAAAAGAATCATACGACATTGTTACGTTTAAACAGATAATAAATTAAATATGAAATAGATTAGCGATGACTTTGAAATAACATCATAGCTTGTCTTCATCAAATAAAAGTAAATCGTGTTAGAAAATACCTCATGTAAATAGAATTTAACAGGTGAGAATAGTTGCCATCAAATTCCAGGCAAGATTGCTGCTATAAATAACCGACATTCAAGAGAGGATTGCCACATTGCATGCTCCTCGGTGAAAGATTGCAGAAAAAGAGACTGGAAAGGTTAATAGGTGGCCTAGATTGGGTAATTAATCAAGCGCCAGTCACTGGTTCGGACGTGAAAAATCTCAATAAAGTCAGGATCTCTTTCGGACTATAAGGGGACATCTAATATCACAGCTCGTTTAAAGCGATCGAGTTTTTACATAATAATTAATCAAGTATGTTTAACAGATAAATGACAGTGAAAAATTATCGCAAACGAACTGAAAAACATTGCCAAGGAGGAGTCACTTTCAAACCTGTCAAAATGTGACAGCAAAAAGGGCGGGAAAATGTCACCATAATGGATGTGTCAGAAGCAACACGACAGAATGCGGCCTATTGACATGCACGGGTTCAAAGCCTTTCCCAGCGGATTAAGATCACTAGATTTCGTAAATTTCAATGAAAATTTTATTGCAAAACAAACGGATTGTTGGTTAATAAAAACGAATGAATTGCTATTATATCCAATAATCAGTGTAATGAATGCGATCGCTCAGTACGATAGTCAATAAATGCGGCTTGGTAAACATGTCGAAATATGATAGACGATGAAAGCTCAGATATGATAAAAGATTTATGTAAACTTACATTTAAGTTATCAAATATATTCTAAGAAAAAGGTACTTGGAGAAGTTTTTACCAAGTAAAACATGGATAGCCTTAAAAAGGCGGACTATATTATATCATGTTTAAGTGACTAGGCTGTTTGACTGATTGTTAGTAAACCTTACAATTTAATACACGAGGAGTATTTAATTGCGTTGACATTTATCATCGATTATATTGGTCGTTATCAGTTGCCGCCCCCTGCGCTCCATTTCACTTGTAACCCGATAGGGGGCAACGCCAGGCGGCGCGACTACTCGCTTAGTAATGGCCACCACGGCCCCTTTTTATTACTTACCCGCTAGTAAACAGATCATTCGGGTTTGTGGTGTTATAAAAACTAAATTAACTGAGACCGGTAGATGTCCAGATACTCTGGGCATCAACGTCCTGCTATTATCATAAACTTACGTCACGCACATATTGACGCTTTCAATGTGTGATTTTTATCGAAGTTAAAAATATTTCGTGATAAACATTATTAAGACGATACTACTATGATGAATTCATATACAAATTAGACTATCGAAAACCTGCAAATTCCTAACCTTTCGCTCGGTAATAAATGTATAAATTAAAATAATTATCATATAATACAGTTATAATCGGTAACGAGTGTGCACCTGAATAATGGCGGTTTTAATTCCATTTTCTTATTACGAAGTAGAACATGAATACAGAATATTCGAATACGAAATCGGAACACACTAAATTGTAAATTATCCAGGGTACGCTTTGACGGCGCGTGCTCTTCCCGGCTCGCTCGGGATTAGAGTCCTAGTTTTACGTTTGCGTGTGCCTTCTATTGTTTCTACTTCATATTTGAAATAGGCTATGTACTAAACTCTAGCCATAAACACATCTGATTGGAGCGTTGGGGCAATTGAGTTTTATATCGAGGCATTTTATATATATATTTTACAGGCAATGCCTTTAGCTAAATGTCCTGAAAGCGTGTAAGTGTTTGTGGGATTTGACAATTGAGTACGAAGCGGTGGTTAGAGGGTTTAGCACGGGTGAAATGAGTCGGGGTCACCAGACTCAATATTTGCGCAGCAATACAGCTTTATTGAAAAGGATGTTACGCCGATGTTAATAAAAGTCAAGGGAATGATAATAGTAAAAAATGCAATTTATTTCGACGTTGCCCGTTATGAAAATGGTAGAAAATGTTCTTATATAAATAATATTTCATGAAAAACTTTGGTACCTTTTACATTTTGGTCAACTATGTATGTATAGGTATATGTGTAGCTAATGAATGTTTTATTTTTGCCAATATAATAAGTGAGAATTGATTTTTAAACTTATAAGGATTGTTCCGATTATCTATTTTTCCAAAGACTAATACAGTCAAAACAGTTTACGACGCTATAGTTTAGAACAACATAACGCTTATATTGACTAAAATCAATGGTATGGGTTGAATTCTATAGTATTAGTTGTCTAATAACAACGTCATCGGCTGTTACGACTTTCGGTTTTTACGACCAAATATGAGTTGTATCTTCGATGTTCTTGTAATAGATTTTAACTTAGTTAAATACATATACAGTCAATACTATAATGAGATAAATATAATTATCTCAGTTAGTAAGACTTTATATACGGTCGTGTGGAACTCGGTCGCGTCCTTATCAGATACACACTGCAGTTAGCTAGTATGCACTTTGTTAATTGACTTATATTGCTGACAATTTAGTTAACACAAGCCTTGCGAGTTATCAAACGGAATTAATATCGAAACAGCAATTATAATGATCTTATCGCTGTTTTAAACAATAACGTTGATAAATTGGATGAAGGTAACTCAGGTCTTAAGCGTTTTTATCGTGTTATATTTGATATACATTAACCCTTAGACTTATACACAGGCCAGTGTTTTTCGATTTCGATTGATAATGTTATGAAGTGAACCTGGTTTTATTTTAATATTTATGAATTTCAAAGGCAATGTATCTGTATCCCCTATCTTTTGTACTGTACTAAAACTCAAGCATTTGAAGATAACTAAAGCCTACAGTTAACATTAGTTACCAAGTTATGACAAAAAAGCGAAAATAGCCATTTATATAATTTTTTTTATTTAATTGAAAATAAAATCAATCTACATGACTGACTATACACTGTAGACAAACTGTTTGACAAAATTTATAATTGTCTCACGTTTTTTAAAAAGTACAAAGAACATTGTTTGCATTCTCTATTTTACAGTTAATAACCGCATGTATGAAATAGTTAAAGTATATACGGGCTACAAAAATGGTATTCTAAATAATTTTCCAATGCAAAAGCGACATTCGTGATAAGCCGCATGCGAGCATCCGCAATACTTCAATCGGTTGACATTTATCATAGTGTGGTTCAAAGTTCCAACAATGTTTGTGTCCTTTTATTTTTAGTCTTTGAAATATATTGTAATACACAAAGTCTTTAAACGACTTTTATCTGCAAATGGTTTTATTACGTCTCCAAACGTTTTCATTGTTAGATCGTTGAACATTGGATAATTGTAGTCAGTGTCTTTCTAGAAGTTATTAAGGTCTCAATTTGTTATAGTTTTTTCGAATCAATCTGTTTTATGTTATAATTGTGTTTGGAACCGACATAAATTCATACATTTTATAATTATAATTAAGAGATGAGTGACTTTATTTATACACAAATAATTCTCATTTAAAGCTTTAATTTTATGTGGTAACGACAAATAGACTTGGCGTTTTTCACCTCGGTTTATTTCTTCAAAACTAGGAATTATAATAAATAAATTATTTTATGTAATTTGTCAATTCTTTTTAAGATTCATCAACCAACAAATATATCAACCATGTATCCCGTAGTAACAGGAAATAGAGAGTAGAAATATCTACAATGGCCAACATACTGTTGCTGATGACAGTTGTTTTGTGTTATTTCCTATTACTCGTTTGTTCTCTGTTGAGTAAAAAGTTTTCGAAACACCATTCCATTTTTAGGATATTGACTTTTAGTATCGGCTGACAGCTTTCTCGTTTAATTAAGAAGTATTCGTACTATTAAAATCTTTGAAGTGTTAGAGTTTGCTGTAATATACTCCAATTATAGAGATCATATTATAAATTACTGTCAAATTTAAATGAGTTAGTAACTAAGTAAACTTATTTTGAATAAATTATTGAAAAAATAAGCAATCGTATAGTAAAACGTGTTTTTAATATCCTGTCCAGAAACACAGGCGTGCATTGAACGCGTCATCAATAAACCACAAATAGAATGCATAAATCTTGAACACTATTTATTTTACACTTAAAAATGATAAGGCTAAAACTACCGCCAAATAGATTTAAACCAGCATTAAATATAAATTAACTATTCTGAAGTATTGAAAAATGCAATACGGAAACTAGAAATCGTGAACATTGGAAAACCTGGTGCCTCGGGCGAGACGCAACTTTAAGCCTGAAATCTGGGAACTTCGAGTATGGGACGTCGCAACTTCGCTTGCACCAACTGTTACTAACCCTGTACTTCAGGCTCGTTTTTCTCAATTTACAGTTTCTCCTTTGCAGCACACATCTTGTTGAGGTATCTGTTATATGTTGATTTAGTGTTGTCAATTGTTATTTGCATTTGAACTGTTATTCCTAAGGCGTTACTGTTAATTGGTGTTATTTATTATTATTAATAAATATATATTTTTTTTAAATACTTTTAAATATATAAAGTGTATTTGTGTAGCAATAGATTATAAATTTCCTTTTACCGCGTTGTGGAAACAACACCTGCGAGGAGTCAATAATAAAAAACTATTACGATTTCATTAATACCATCGTAAATATTGTTGTACAGGGGAGGTGTAGACAGGTTATAAAATTGTCGTTAATGTCAAAATAGTACTTAAATTTTGTATCCATTTTCCCTATAGGTCATAATAATTGGACCACATGAATTGTATTGCATAAACCTCCCACCAAATGTGAGGGTGGAAATAATGAAAATGTTTATTGGTAATATTTTTAGTTACTCTCAAATATTTTATATTTTTAGTGTGTGGGCAAATATAGATTGTATACGGATGTCAGATAATAAAATGAAAAAGGATTATAATTAACTTTGAGTTAAAAAGGATTTACTGATGCAAGGGGTTATCTATACTGATCACGAGGATATAAAAATAGTAATGACAAAATTATGCATTTTTGTATCTTTATATTCTTTCACCTTAAGAATTCTACATAAGCGCTAATTAATATAGGCTATATTTTACTATAAAATGTATAAGAAATTGCAACCGTAAGAAGCCGGAAAAGGCCGCTAATTGCAAATAAAAAGTGCATATGTACAACCTACGGTTTATAAAAACGCCCCAACTAAAGGCCTGCAACTCACAAGGATGCCTTTTGACATCGTTAGTAAGCGGTGGAATAATTTAGCCATTGCGCTTGCCCGTAACTTGTTAACTTCGAAAGAAATTGTAAATCTTACAATCATTAATATTCTAGTGCGAATGTGTCTTTGTTCGAAGTTGGTTTAAATGCTGGAAAACTTTGACATGGTTAAAAATGCAATTTGTCTGAAAAATCTAACGAAAATGATATATAATTTCCGGTTCCACAATATTCCGGAAACTAAACCACTTGCAGCTAATGGCACGTTTGGGCAGACGTTTATTGTGTTTTTCCACTTCCTAATGACTGTCGCATTCTTTGGGGGACGTCAAAGTATACCCATCACTGTCCTCACTTTACTACTTTTGCTTATAAGTTTAACTGCTGCTTCATTTATTTTGTTTTTATATTAATAACAGCAAATATTTTGCTACGGACTTATTCGGCTAAAATGTTTCACAAACAGAACAGAATAAAGAGTATGCTTAAAATATACACATATTCTATGGAATCAAAATGCAATTGAAAGGGGCTTATGACTATAACAATGAGAAATGTTTTTTTTGCACAGAATGAGCGAAGCTAGATTTCTTTTTGTGCAAACGTGCTTAATGATAATAACTATACTTAAAAATATAACCAACAAATTAGCACGACAAAACTCAAATAACTTGACAAAAGAAAAATTAAGCTTGCTTTTCCAGATATTATAGATTAGATTTATAACATTAATGTATAAGTACGTAGAGTATATATGGTATATCATATCTTCTTATGTTTCTACAGTGCTGTGTATTATTTTTATGTTATAATAGGAATATGTATACGATATTAGGTTCTGTATTTGACTCCTAGTTCTAGATATATCTCTTGTACATCTAGATGGCTTAATTCAACAATTGAGTATTTATGAATTATTCATTAAATCACCAAGAAATACGTGGGCATAAAACTCCTTCAAATGTTTCAATTATTTCACAGTAATATCGGAAGATAAATTAATAAAGGAATTTAATAATGTTCACTCACAACGATTACTGAGATAAGGCTCCTTTAACCGGATTACGGTTTTCCTGAACAATGCGAGCGATTATCTCACCGAGCGCTTGTCACTACCAACGGTGCCTGGTTATTGTAATATGTAAACGAGCCAGTTCAAATTTACCGATGTTAATTTGCGTTAATGTTTCCTAAATACTTCCAAAAAACGAGTGACAATCACGTAAAGATTTAGCGATTTATATTTAACTATATTTTGTTACTTACTATAAATACTAGTACGCTAAAGTAAGGATGAGTGCTGAAGGCAACGACAGCAAGCCTGTAGAAACGAACAGGTGATCCTCAGTCTGAGTCAGCATGGATCCGAGCCAAAGGCTCAGTTTGCCTGTTTGCCTACAAAACTATATTATGCTTGTGTTTGCTACAAATGAACTAAAAGGTTTAATAGCGAACGTTCAGAGATAAGTAGAATGATATGTAAATTTTCTCCATGTTGTAAAAGTTTTTTTTCGATATAAGATATAAGTGGTTGCGCCAACAATTAAAATAGACTTTCATTAAAAAGTTTGGGAGTTGCAACAGAGTTTACCTGCAAAATAATGTACACATACATTTTCATAAGCACGCATAGCTACGCCCAATTTGTTTTCCACCCTTCGGAATATCCGTACATTCCATGCTTTTTAGTCTCAATTTATTCCAATGAACTTTTTCCTTGCCTTCTTTCGAGAATGCGTCTAAAATATTCAAACAGTTTATGTTAAGCTCATCGCTGGATATAAACGAGAACAATACGAGAACAATCCGCTTCCCAATCTTAAGGCTTTCATTACGGGCGTATACAAGACGGGCCTAGATAAGTAATTAGAAAGTTTTTGAAAAAAGTCTGTGTCGAGCATGACAGAACTTGAAAAGAAATGAAAGGTAGGAAGAATATCTGGCGATTTGAGCGCTGTTGGCTCCGTCGAGTGGCTGCGACTGTAACGGACCGTGACAATCGCTTCCATGCTAAATGTCATGGTGGCTATTGTTCTACGCCCCCTCACTCCTTTCAGCCCGCTTGCTTTCCCTCTTGACGCTCTGGCATTTACTCGACGCCCCTTACCTGCGGCTAATGAAAAATGTACGACAAAAGTATTGATTTCAGCTCCTCGACCAATGAACCATTTATTTTACTTTCATTGTAATTATAGAACAACTTTAATGACGGCCTATTAAGAGTGCTGTCACGTTATTGATACAAACTGATATTTGCGAAACGAGAAGTTTGTGGTAGTTAATTGCGTGGAGTAAATTAGCAGGAACTCCTTTCTAGTAAATCGTAATGACAATAGCATAGCTCTAGTTGCAGCGAAAAAGGGGTGGCGGGGAAGATAACTTAATATGGCGGGGGCATCCCGGCAATTTGTTCGAGACGAACCTTTAGCTTGGCTAAGTGCTGATACGGTGAGGGTTGTCATGGGAGTAATTACTGGTACAGGTTCGAGAAAATCTCCTATTTAAACTTATCGTGACATATATTAATGGTGCTTAATTAAGAACTTGAGCGTTTCTTGAACAATTTGCTTCAATACAGTCTAAACTATATTACATAAATCGAACGCTTTCTATTTTTATTTTAAGCAAAAATAATTTAAAGATAAAATATGTAAGCCAAGTGATTTTCAGTACGTACGGATTTTCGCTGAATTTCATCCCTAAATGAGATTCACGCTTGTTTTATTGAAGGAAATCATGCGAAAAGTGATTATAGATTTTTCAGACGATGGAGGTAAAAAGTGCTCAGCAACGAACAAAGTTTTCTATGTGTTTGCTGAACATGTTTTATTGTCTACCTGATTTTTAATATTCTGCATAACGTGACTATGTACAGAAATAAAATACGTTTTATATCAGATTGCAGCTTATTTGAACATAGATAAATATATAATAAATTTATAATTAAGGATAATTAATACTACACTTGTGTGTGCAAAACTAAGCCCCGGGTTCTACATTAAATTAGCCTTATGGCAAATACAACAGGGAGCCGTTTTAATCTGTAATTGAATAAAACCTTACGTATTTAAATTAGATTATAAACTTTAAATACACTTTAAAAAATTCAACTTTTGGCGCTGTACATTTTTTACGCTGTAATAAAAACGGTTAGCTTTTTGGGTATGACGTAGTAACTACAATTGGTAGCAGAGTCACTGGTCTGTGCTCACAAACACATGTATACCGAATTATAGACAACTGAACGCGCTAAATAATTCGGTCTTAAAACGCAAATATAAGAAAGTCTTGTAGATTTTTTAAAGTAGTAGGTATTTTGTACAGCATGGGATGTTCGGTTTTATTAGAGAATAAAAGTTATAATATATTATACAATTTAAAAAAAACTGTTTTAATTTACATATACTCAATATCGACGAGTAAATATAGCCTTGTACACACACAAGCGTGAACCACAACTTCATTAGGAAGCCATAAGTCGGGACGCGAGCAACGTTCCCAAACCATTTGCACTTTAGCGATTTACGTGTAGCATTATATTTATGGCTATCGATCCAGTAAAAATGGTATATCATAAAAGCTTTTAAAGTTTGTTGTTTGAATTTTTTTATAAATATTCGTTAAAATATTGTTTCTTTATCAACGCGAACTTATGATGATGCCAATAACAGTTTAACATTATTCCTGAAAATTGGTTATTAAGCTCATAACCTTAAAAATAAGTATACATAGCATTGAAGATACTTATGTCTAAAATCGCAATAAGTAACTAATGACAATGATATAACTGGTCAAGTCTTCCAATACCGTCTCAACCAACTAACAATTATAAGATAGTGTTAGTGACTATAGAAAGTGTACTAAAATCATTAAAATTTGTGTAGCTTACATTCCTCTTAGTGACAGCAAACTACAAATATCTTTGTATTTTTCGCAATTTCGTGAGAGGTTAGTTCTACATCATTAACATACACGACTGTCTCGCAATAACGAAGGGACACTTTGCACCAACACATGCACAATAACAATAAAAATAAGCTGCCCTTAGAGCTGTTTGCATATGACACAAACGTCTAGTGAAGACAATAGGGTCCTCAACAAAGGTCGTCCATAAAAGTATATTTGCTAAGAAATTTAATAACGCGGAAAGGATAAAGCCCTAGGCTTTTAACAAGCCTTTAGTTATATAACTTAAAAATCTTTAAAATGTAAAATATTATAGGTATTTATATAAACATTTAGGCGTGGACATAGATATTTTCTCTTCTAATGCCTATAATGATGCGACAATTTTAATGCCATTTTTAATTGATATCAATGGGGTTTTACTCAAAGATTTACTGTTATTATGAGTATACAAAGAAGGCACCAGGTAATACTTTCATAAGTAATGTGTAAATATATATCGTAGTACGAGTAATATATGCATATTATTGAACGTAATAGCCATCTACTTTCGACATAGTCTGTGACGTGTCGTAGCATTTACGTAGCTTCGTAGACTGTAAGAGGTACTTAGAAGTTTCGAATAGTTTTACTAAAAACTTTATCAATAAAGAACCATATTTAATATTGTCTGCCTTTGTCTATCTAAAACGAGTTTAGTACTCAACTTTTAGATTCTATTTTATTTTTAGTAGCAACTATTGTATTGCTACTAACTGCTGACATTGTCTTTGATTTATAAAGGTACAAAATATTCAAGAATTTCAGTTTCAGTTTTTCAAGACAGTTTTAGATTTTAGTTTAGTCCATGATTTCGGTAAATAATGACGTTTAAGTCCGGAGCAGTTCTCAGTTTCTACGAATGAATATATAACGTGTTAAAACATTCTCTCACTTTTAAAAGTATGTATCCTTTAAATTTACGTTGACTTCACACGGTATACAATTTTGAACATGACTTGGCATGAAGGAAAATTCCACCTTCTAGTTCAATAAACATACCTGAATGGCTATGTAACAGAATCTAAGCTTCCTATGGTCGGCGCCGGCACGACGCCCTACTTGTTGCGTCGTCCAGTTCATTATTCACGCTGTACATTATTATATCTATAAGAACTACCCGCTCTTGTATATACTACTCTTTGGAGACATGCTTCTATGAACTCTTCTGTATATTATTATATTATTCAACAATTTGCATTGAATAATAATTTTATTTTTTACCTTGTTTTTTTAGCATTGTTGTTGTAAGGAATGTTTAATATGTTTGGCAATACATATGATAATTTTGATTCAAAAGCTTATTTTTGTTATAAAAACGTCACTTGTTCCAAACCGGTACCGCATAAATCAATATCTACGTATTCATTATCTAAAATTTTAAAGCTTGTTATTGTATTTTTACATACTAGAGAATTATTAGAATTTCAACGAACAAAATATTTATCTGATCTATCGGGCAAAACAACGCTTTTATTCCATTCAATTATATTTATCTATTTCAGAAGTGACTCAAAGATAAGAACAAAACATTAAATTTTAGTCTATGAATAAGGAGGAAAATAAATAACGACCCCTGAAAAAGTTGTCATTAGAAAAATCTGACATAAACATTCTCCTTTCAAATAAATAAACCCCATTATTAGAGTTGTTTTCGGTGTAATTTCGACTTGATCTTCGAGAAACCATGTGATGTAGGATGGGGTGTCGGTTGTATGTAATTTGCGCCTTTGCTCATCACAGCCAGATTGAAATTCCTTTCAGCCCCACGTTGGCGGCTCCATGGCGCCTTCACTTGTTGCGCGCAATGAAACGTCCTAACTACCCGACGTGATCATTTTATCGGTTTATCACTTCACTTATAACTCACACTAGAAATTTATCTAATTTGGAAGCACGCTTTATGACCACAGTACAGGTCCTTGAATATTCATCTATTTCGCTTTTATGAACTGCTTCCTATAATGTAATTACCGGTCTCTGCGGCTTAGTGGTTTACGCAATTGGTTTTATCGATTCCCGGGGAAAAGTATTATTTTGGTTTGGTAGGCTGCTTTACAGAAATGAGTTTTAAAATGTTTACTAAATAGTAAAGCGTATAGCTTTTTTAATAGAAAATAAGGATTAAAATTAAATATGTTGCTTATGGAATATAAGATACAGTATCACTTATTCCACGTCATTAAATTTGTATCGGTAGACATCGGCCGATGAGTAATCGGCAAAGAAGACATAGGCCGAAAGAAAAATCCAGCGTCAAAAATTCTCGGTATTACACGTTTATAATTTATTATTAATGATTAAAACTGAATTATTATGTTACTAGTTGAATAAGCAATAAGATAATAATCCTATAGTATAACAAAGGGGTTTAAATATAGGTTTTATAATAGTTGTATTGTATATTTCTGTAGGCTTTTATCATATTAAATTGACAAGTGACCGATCTTACTGAATATGAAATACTTTATATAAGGGGAAATTAATTATGCGCCTGCTTATTAATGTTTGCAAGTGACGTCACACAATGACGCTTGCAGTCACGTCGGGTTTCGTCTTTCCAATGTTAATTAATGAAGCCTTTTATAGATGTTTGTATTAAATGGGGTGGCGCTTGACGTCATTGAATGGCTTACGTTTAAATTGTTATTTTTCTTATAGTGTTTACTATATAATTGTGCCGATATTATAATTTAAGTGATTGTATTTGATAGCTAGAAGTATTAAGACGTTTACTACTCAGTTTAAGACGAAAGCGTACTTTTCAACAATTGTCTGTTTAGTAGAAAATAGTAAAGCAAGCTTTTACGTCATGAGACGAGTATTAAACATTTGTTAATCTTAAAAGTATAAAGGCCATTTAGGAGACCTCCATAAAAGGACGTAATGTATATTCAGCATAAAAACTTCTATAACGTAAAGATGGAAATCTCAGAGAAAACATACAAAGATTTGAGGGCAACATCACCCCGAGCGGGCACTTAGCGCGAGCTATTAAGTACTGTGACCGCCACGACGAAACGACGAAAACTATAAAACGTTAAAGCAACGTTTCAGCAGTTAAGAGCGTCGCAAGATCTGTTGACAATGTCGTCTCGAACGCTATAAACCGTATGCAGCCAAGCTGTAAAACTTAACGGCACTATGATTAAACTTATCTCAACGTCTCGCAAATCACGCTAAGGTCATAATTTGGTGTCCATTCCATATCGCTCGTCCAGACAATGGGTTGAAAACGTTTATCTCAGACTTCGATAAACTATAAGTTGTGACTCTTTATTCAGAATTCAACAAATATATTGGATCGTAAAGACTGTATACGTATATATTTTTATTTAAAATAGAAACTCCTTTTACGAGACCATTTAATCTTCAGGAAACATGAAAATAGCGTAGATAGTGCGTGATAGCTTAGGTCACATAAAATGGTGCGGTCTCAAAACGGTTTACAAGTGCTGGAAGGATGTTATAAAGGTTTTATGGACGTTTTCCGACGGAACACATTGCAAGTCTTAATGGACGACCTAAGTGCATAGGTACATTCATGACATTAAGAAAAAACCCATCGTCAACATACTTTTACGATACACTTTATTGATTCGTATCGCACCTTAAATTTGATTGTTCAGGGTTCGAATAACGCTAAAAACAATATGTAACTAAATTTTGAAGAATAACTATAATACACGCCTTGAACATAAGTTCTGTGCGAATCTTTAAAATACTTAATCTAGATTTCAGTAATATGTTATGTAAATTAGCAGAATTGATACATTAAAGGATTATACGAACTCTACTATGTAACTGGGGCATAAAATTCGTATACGTATTCATTGCGATGAGTCGCGCATTTGCTAATAAATGAACGATTAACGGGCGCTTAAAACAAAATGAACGTTTCAACTGAAACCGAATGTAAAGCAAATATATTAAAAGCGGAGTTCGTTGGCTGAGGGCAGAGGTTTGATTTATTCTATGTTAAAATGTTTATCTTTGGTGATTCATCGCTCAACAATAATCAAAGAGTTCAACTTGCTAAACAAAATTTGTAATACGAGATGTTGGGGGATCTCTTTTTGGTTTTACATTAATCATAATGTTAATAGACTTTTGACAGATTTTAAGCACACATTTCTAAAAGGAATTAATCTGACAGATGCCCCTAAACTTATCAAAACGGGGAATGCTTTTTCAAAAATCGAATTAGAATACACAAAAATATTTGCACATAATGTTTGAGTGTCCTTAAATCAGTTTGGAATCATTCCAATGCGAGAATCATAACGCCATCTGTTCAATACTGTGAAATTTGTCGCAAACATAAAAATATAAATATTTCTTTCAGCAGCCTACATACATTTATTAGGTTCATTGCGTCAACTTCATCATTCGAAAATAAAAATAGAATTATGGCCATACATAATTTTATTGTTTCATCATAAAGTGATATTAGTAAGGTATGGTAATGGCAAATTGAGATCTTGTTTTTGATTGTGGCAATACTGTGTTCTATATTTTTTATTTATGGTAAGAAAAAACTTAAATTGTATATGTAATTTAGTAGAAACCGTATATTTTTCTACTTCTACTTTGATATTTTTGGCATTCAGCAAAATATTGTTTTGGCATTCAAACCTATTAACAAAGAGTTCATATGCAAATTAATGAGTTCAATTGCGCTATATGAATAAACATTGCATGACTAGGGCAATGTACCAGGAACGTATAGGATGTCATGTGGTGTCATATAAGTTATAGAGTGCTAGGCAGTGGCCAGACAGACGTCGGCGAAGCCTGTTTTAGCGTCTGATCGATACCTACGCCCAGCCCACCGCGCCCTACTTAGCTACTGGCCACAGCATACTTCTTTTGCGCTTTATTTGTAAAGGTGATGAATTTATTATGAAACAGTTTGTACGTATGCATATTTGATTTCTATTAATACGGAATACACCTAAACATTGAAGTTTTCTCGTTTTTGGATATTTACTTATACTTATTTACTCAGTTAACGATATTATACGCCGCTCCCTTGCCACCGTCTACGTATTAAGTCTACTTGAGCCGTCTGGTATTGCAAGAAACTATGGCATGAGACCGGACGGTATGAGTTTGATTCCATGAAAGAAACCGGGTGCTGGTATGGGATGCAACCTGTTCAGACACACTGGCCCCTTCCCATCTACATGGAACAAACAACAGAGCTGCTTGCGGCTTCTGAAGTGCTAAAGCATGCAAATACAGTGGTCTAGGGCTCTGAATATGATTTTGTCCCATTCGATGTCGAGACCCTTGGTCCGTGGAGTCCTAGTGCTATAAGGCTTTTTAAGAAAATAGCAAAAAGGTTAGTCAACATCATAGAAGACCGAAGAGCTGGCAGCTACGTCGGACAAAGAATTAGTCTAGCTATTCAAAGGGAGAACGCTGCCAGTGTCTTCCGAACCTTGCCTTTCTAAGGTTAGTTATTGGTTTTTCTTATATTAATTTATGTTAGCTGTAGGATTACTTCATATTATTTTTTTTGTATGTTGTCTTCATATGTTGACCACATTATACATTGATAGTGTTTCAATAACATATAAACTATATTATTTTTAATACGTCCCTCGATATGTATGTATATTAAGTATTCTAGTTTCGCAAACAGTGTAAGCAACAATTAAAAAGGTAAATAAAACAGAGTAAATTATGACAACGAGTAGATTAAAAATAAATTATTACAACACAATAGAATCTCAAGGGTTGACAGAGTTAAAGTATATTTTTCACTAGGAAAAAAATTGCTTTATCATTATAAGATTGAGTTAGATATTTTTTAATTGGTTTAATTTAATTGGATGAGGTTATTACAATATTAAGGCTTCAAAGAAAAAATCGTGGCTACTATCTCCATTATATATTTCCAATAATCAATATACTTCATATGTTTCTCTACATATTTTTTGTACAGAAAACATTTTCTGTTCATTAGTTTCTATCTATGACCCTGCAGAAAAACTCAACTTAGATAATTTAATTAAAACATTATTGACTATGATTAAATTTTAATTCTGAACAATATTTATATTAATTACATATTAATATTAATTAATATACGATAATACTATAGTAAGTTAAGCATAGTAGCACCATAGTATACAGCTACGTCGTAGACGTGCTACGCCCATAGTAGCTACAAAATAACATTATTTATTGTATTGATGAAAAGCGCAATATAAAATCAAACAAAAGCCACGATTCTAGGCCAGAATATAAGCACTGGAAATAAAATTGCTGCGTATCACGAATACCTTTGCTATTGAACCCTTCGAATACTCGGCATTCTCGATCTAGAAGCTTTAGAAATAGGAAGTTAGCGATGATAAATAAACTTTAGGCAGTTTACGCAATGTGTCGCCAATATCGTGTGAATATAAAACAGTTGTAAGACAGAACACTAATGTCGCGTTCTCTTGAGTTGATTTAGAATGAATGGTGGGTTGGTCGTGTAAGGAATTTAGAGCGCTTATTTTGTGGGTAAGGTAAAATAATTTATAAAATGGCTCTGAGAGAGACGGTTAAAAAAAGTGAGTTTATAAATTTATACGTAAAGGTAAAACACGAGTTATTTTACTTATAACATTACTCTTTTTATTAAAATAATTACAGTTTTAATAAGATCATTATCTAAAACAGTATGAATAGTAATTATTGTTATGATAAAGGTATAAGATTCTTCATAGAAGTTACTTTTATAATTAAAAACATCAAAGAAACGTCGCGATGGGGTTACACTTCGGATCGTTATTCATAATGGTTGTCACCACGATAACATCTTTTGGCGCCTCTTAGATTATTTGATTATCTATGGTTTATAAAAGATAATCCTAAGCTATTGGCAGCGCACAGATGATTACTTACTCATGTTATGGATATGCGGAGTTTTTAGAAAGATGTTTTCGGAATTATCTATGGCAAACCATGACTCCTAAAAACAATGTTTTACATACTAATAGATAAATAAAAATTAAAAATAAAATTTAAATTTTGTTCATATAACGTACGTTAAGACAATTGACTGATATACAAACTTCATTTTTCTAGATTTGATTTCTATAAAAAAGATATTAAAAACGAACAACGCAAAATGAGAAACTAAGACTGTATTAAAAACGATTGAGCTAATGGTAATAATATATTTCGCCCTATTTTTATAAAACCTGTTAAATTTATAATTTTGCAGTGAGATATGAAGTTATAAAATAAGTGAAGTGGGATATTTCAAAAGTCTACAGTAAAGTAATCAACTCCCGTTGGTCCACTGAGTAATAGATTGGTCTCAGTCGAGAAAACAAAAGATAATTCCTTCCTCGCTAATAGATTTGTCAACTGCGCCAGTAATTAAATAAATACGTTGTTTAGATCTTTGGGAGATATCACTGCATGTGTTTTTGTATCGTAATCAACTTGATCTTAAGATGGTCGGAAATGTCTATCATTGCTCTTGTCAGATATATTTTTTAAATTCCGTAAATTATGTCAATACCAAAACACATTGCGGGTAACGCCATACATTGGAGTTTCAAAATAACGATACAATTATTTTGTATTTTAGGGTTGGAATTTCCTATTCTTTCTTTAAACGACTCTTTAGTCTTAGTAAGCATTAACGATAATAAAACAGTATAAAGCGCCTTACTTTGTATCCCCTGTCCTCAGTTTTTAACTTTCTATAAGACCTTTTTGGTGTTACTTAACAAGTTAACTGGATAACTTTGTCAAACACATTTTAAGGTTGAGGTTTGGTAAGACAAAGTTTGAAGTAGCTGTGAAACATCACGATTTATATTTAATTTATATGCGAGTATCATACAAGAAGAGCAGTGTTGGCCTAGTGGCTTCACGGTCCCTGAGGTCGTAGGTTCGAACCCCCGCTGTGCACCAATAGATTTTTTTTCTATGTGCGCATTTAATATCAGCTCGAACGGTGGAGGAAAACATCGTGAAAAAACCGGCTTGCCCCAAAAAGTCGACGGCATGCATCAGGCACAGAAGGCTGATCACCTACTTGTCTATTAGATTAACAAATGATCATGAAACAGATACAGAAATCTGAGGCCAAGTCTTTAAAAGGTTTTGGCGCCATTGATTTATTTTTTATCATACAAGATCGGGTCGTATGTATGTGTAGCCGAAATCCTGGATTTGCCCCGCATAAGACTACTTGGTAGCATTAATAACTTCTTCCTTATAAGGTAAACAGTGCTGCAGCCTAGACTTCACAATCACAAAAGGACGCCTTTGTTGAGAAATTTTATTAATTAGTGCTTTTTTAAACCAGTGGCACATGCCACATTTTTGGATCTACCCTATGCCGGTTTTCTCGCGAGTGTCGCTCGTTAATGCCTACATTATTTTGTTATATCGAAGTAGTTGTTATTTAAGTTATGTTAGTTATCTAACTGTTAATTGTATGCTGTATGTAAGGTTAAGGTGGGAAGTTGAACTCAAAGTTTCGTCTTGCAAGTCGAGCTTCGCAAGGTTGTATAACGGCAGGCGAGAATCTGAACTAAGTAACTTTAATAGATTTGAGTCTTTTTGCGTACAATTGAACAAAGCTTTATTTCCTCAGTCTTGTAGACGAAGTTTCAAATTAATTCCGTGCAAAACATTTATGATTTAGGATGCATGACTTGATTTTCAAGTTTTCGGTCTGTAATTTATTCTTAATTATATTAAATGTAGTCGAGTTTTCAAATATTTTTCAGACAACGTCTTTATATATTTATATTATTAATAAAATTATTGAAAACATCACGATAGTGGCATTCAAATTCATAGCCACTATTTCCCAAATATTTATTCGTTATTGACACCGGACGTCTTTGTGTTGATTCCTGGATTAATACATCTAATTGGAAGGCACAAACAACTTTCTTCTTATAAAACTCGAACACTTTCCGAAAGGGAACTCTTTCCTTTTCCGAAAGGGAACACTATGCAATAATTATTACATTTAAATATAATAATTCGTAAGAAAAATATTAATCCATTTGTACCATTTAACATCTCTTTTCATCATAGTATAAACATAATTTGACAGATAGAGACGAAAGATTAGTTTAGTCCAACAAGTGCAATAGACTGATATAGTTTTTATGAAGGGTATATCTTTTGGAAAACAAATAAGGTTGAATTTTAGTTTTTTTATTGCGTCTTTGAGTTAGCCTTAATAGTGATCCGATATTACTATATAGCGAACAGAATGTGTCCATTAGTTGAGTATTGGAACCCCGCAACGCACAGCGGGGACCACTGCGGTCTTACTTAAGCAATAAGAAGTTAAACAACAATAGTTTCAATGAGTTTTCTTCATATTTCAAAAATAGAATGTGAGCTATAATTTTGAACTTTTGCAAGTTAACAAGTTTCAAGCGGTGTTCAACTTTATATAAAATTGTTTAACAAGAATATTCGTTATTTCAATGTTTCAACATTATATATTTTTTTAGTTTAAATAAGACCTGGTAGGTACGACTGTTGTGGTTACTGCAAACCTCGCATTGTATTAGTATGATTCCTACAGTCGCAATAATTGTATCAAGATAGGGAAGAATTGATTGTCTTAATAATTAGATTAGACACATCACAGACTCTGTTTTGTTGATGGCTACGAGGCCTGAAACAAACTGGTAGAATGACCAACATAAATATAAATATATTAATCAGTTCAACGATCTATATAATGGATTGTTAACGACGTCATTCATATAAACTAACCGTTTCACCATACCCATCAAGATTTCGACTACAACAAGTGTAGTTTAACGTCGCTAATTAATCGATCTGTAGTTAGCTATTCTCATTTACATAATAATATATTGTAATAAACGTTTATTATTCACTGCCTGACCTCGTTCAAAAGAGTGGTTATGCAGCTAATCAAAATTGTATAGTTGCTACCTGGGTCCGGCTTAGCATGAGTCGTTATCGAAGCAGCGTTACTATATCGTTTATTAAGATCGTTGAAAGGAAATCCATAAGATTGTTTCTAGATTTCCATGATACTTGCACGACAGACACGATGAATTGCACGTAGTTTAAAGTAAAGTAAGATTTTACAATAACATCGTGTTGTGTTCGTATTCTTGTATAGCTCAAGTTCAGTAAATTTTAAAAGCTATTTTTATACGAGACAAGAGGCAAGTTCACTTGGACACATCGCCAGGAAGCTTGCAAGTGCATTAACGGCCTTAAAGGCACGCTCTTTCCTTGAAGGCTCTAAAGTCGTAACTCTTTGGAAATACATGAAATGGTAATATCCTTAAATTTTCTTCCATAATAGATATAGGCCCAGATCGCAGCAAAAAGGCGGTACAAAAAAATCTAAGAAAAATGTCAGCGATAGTGATTCATGCTAAGGCTCGTTGCAGATTAAAAATGTGTTTAATGAGTTAAGTCCCTCGACAGTAAACGTGTGCAGCTCGTTCGTTTTACTGAATATTGGATAATTGTGATAACCACACTCCTTGGGAATTTCTTGAATGTTAAACTTAATCCAATTATTTTCGTCCGTCTAGGTATTAAATTACTGCATTTTGAATCAACAAATTAATTAAATTGCCTCTACTATGACAATTATTTATTTTTTATTTATGGATAAAACTATTTTGAAAATAATATTTAGCCTTCCGTTTCAAGTCGAACCTTAAATAAAAAAAGATAAAAGATATAGTTTCATCGATCAGTATGAAAAGCCCTTGTCTTAAAGATTTGAAGTCATATTTACTTTATTTATCCTTAATAAATAAAGAGCTATTATCATAAGGTCGCATAATATTCTAAAACATTGACCTTTTCTTCTTCCGGAAAATCGTAGTCGTTTCGTATTTAGTTGTTACATTATTATTTGTTGCAATTTTAGGTGTTGGTTGACCGTCAATTACGCCAACGACCAGGTGATTATAGGGATTATCTACACCTCTACAGCTGTTGTAGAATTACTGTCACGCCAGTATGATTTATGTTTAAGTAGTGTCTTGACCGTGTTACGCATCAGTACTATAGTCTGTATACAATTAATGGACGAATGGATTTCGAATGGACTATATTTATAATCTGTGGAATAATTTTATATAAAACTTGAATCTTTACTGATATTAGCATACAGTATAAGTTTTAATTTTACTGCTAGGTATATTGTTGTAAGAATTGATATATAGCTATTTTGTCATAAATACAAATGAATTTACATGCAGTGTTTGAGTACATATACTAGTTTCGCAAAGCTCGTCCAACTGCCGCTTTCTGTGGCGTCTAATTACAAACGTTGAATGGAACTTTTGTCCAGCTAGATTGTCGCCCCACAGTTATTCATTTCAAATTGAAAATAAAATTTCAGCTGCAATCCGCTCATAATTCCGTTAGCGCAAGGATTTTAATCCGTTGATTATTTCAACATCCTTTGTTGAACGTATGAAATGAATATTCGTATATTGTTTACATTATGATTCGAATAGTTGGCCAGTCGAACTGTTAAGCAAAAGTAAAAAGTGTAAATGATTTGAATGCTTCAGTTATAGTTACTGCATAATCCGCAACATCCTATTTTGTAGCTGCATAGCGTAATAATCTTCGCTATTCGTTGGGCTTCGTCAGCGCTCGGCTCGACAGGCACTCGAGACTCGAGACTCAAGAGTCGAGCCACCTCGAGGCCGCCGCGTGAGAGTGCTGGCGCGGCGGAAGCGAGCCCTTACGTGCCTGTCGTCACGACACGCCTTTGTCCACCCACTACCCTTATTTGCTGAACAATGAAAAATACGAAACTTCTCTGACGCGCTCCCGTATCGAGGCGAAATGTAAATTTTTCCGTCAAAATATGTCATGACCCCAATAGGCTTTTATCATTTTCGAATTTTATTGTATTGATTGATGAAAAGGCTATTATGAGATTCTGGCAGATTTTGTGAAATTTTCATTTTTCCTTAACGCGACTTGCTGTGAATCGATTACGTCCCAATTTATCAAGCTTGTTAAATACTCGTCTCGAACAGGCCGTGCTGTCAAATGTTTTTGTATAATATCGAGATTAAATTAGTTTCTATGATTTATTCATTGCGCATCAGTATTGGGAAGTAGGTATAACATATTCAGTAGCCACAGGACTTTTTTCATTTGACATTTCAATTTCGCAACTCAGTCGGTCCGTCAAAGCGCGTGAGCGATGTCCGCTCTGGCCTGCGGTGACAGGCTATCTTCTTTCATACCTATTTATCCCTCACTCGTACAATTATGTTTCCCGGTAACTAGTATTTACTTTCCCGCGATTTCTAATTATAAAAAAAGTGTTTAAGAAAATATATAATAATAAATTTCTATATATATTTTTATTTCATTAATTTAGTTTCAAATGAAATTAAGTATCTATAACTTCAGTCTTTTTAGCATTTGAATACAGTTATTGTATACATTAAAAATCATAAGCCAATTTTATATGTATATATATCGTGTTGTTATCATTCTATAAAAATCATGTGAAATCGAGCGATTTTAGCGAGAGGAACCGGGAAGGGCACTCGAAGCGTTAGAGGGGTTCCGAGAGCTCTTGGCTCTCAGTCCGTCACATTATTCGACCTACTTAACGGCTTCGAGGAGAATCGACTACTTGAAACCCACCCACCAATTGTTTCTTTATTGGAACATATTTTTTTAATCCTA
Organism: Pieris brassicae; assembly: GCF_905147105.1. Taxonomy (NCBI): domain Eukaryota; kingdom Metazoa; phylum Arthropoda; class Insecta; order Lepidoptera; family Pieridae; genus Pieris; species Pieris brassicae. The sequence goes on from NC_059669.1 coordinate 8,370,505, forward strand.
AGCAAATGAAGATCGCCTTTGTTAGTGGTTTTTCTTTGTGTGACGCGACTTTAGTCTTCTAGAAATATTTTTTATATTTACCGGGACATAAATTAGCTTCATTCGATGAATATCAAATAATTTGACATTAAAACTACATATTAAAGAATTGTCTTGAATTGAAATGTTCTGTTACCCTATTATTGTTAGACAGATTTAAACGTAAACTGTATATATATATATATATATATATACTTATTATTAAATTACGTTAATTAAAATATATTGCGCATACGGTTGTATTTTTTAGAAATGGTTATTTTAGCGGAATGTATACGTGTTCTGTGAGTAAATAATCTTGACAGTTAATCTGCATATCTTAGGTTATGTTAGATTAGTTAGGTTACAAAAGCTGTCAATCAAGGTGACTATCATTATGTTAAATGTAACTTAATGAAATTACCGTTAATTAAATTCAGTTGCATTGCGACGGTTGCTTCAAACCTTATTTGCATGGCTCGTAAACAACAATGATATATATTTGTGGTTTTCAGTATTTTTGCTTCTGAATCATGAGGTCTGCTTTCGTTCAGTAATTACTATGAAAAGTCTTAACCTAAACCAAAATTAGTTATAATGTTTACTATAAATCACAGCATTAGTGCCTTTCAATAAATAAAATACTTTCTATTGTCTATGCTTTTATACTCTTTTATAAAATAAATTGACTTTTGTTAGATATAAATGAAACACAACTAAAAATGAAGACTTATGTTTAATTTACACCTTATTTGCTTATACTAGGAAAATAATATAATAAAATTTAATAATGGCTAAATTTGGATAGAGCGGTCAATACAAACAAGGGTTCCGATATTACAGGATGACAGCCGCCATATTGGACGCATAAATCAAGTCGGCAAAGTGACATAAGCGGTAAGCGATCGAGTGTCACCGTCTAGAAATAAAAGCAGGACTCAAAGTGCATGCGATGAAATTTGTCTTCGCCCGTAGGGTTTTTATACTAAACTTCTACGTCTATGGCACGGCGTTGCGCGGTTTTGTAAATTTCTAAAGTTCACGAATGGAATTTCGATTTGGAGGCAGAAGAGAAATGCTCGTGCAAAGTTGTCGAATATTATGGACGAATGCTTTATGCGGAATTTGTAATCACAATAAATATTGACTTTGATTATTTACGCAAACACGACTAACTAGATTTTTCTGTGAATTTTCCTACAATATATACACGTCCTTATATTAATGACCATAATTTTAAACATTACTATTATTCTTACTAAAATTGCAATTTAATACTTTCAAAGTTAGTTGTTGGGCAGTTGTTTCTTGTAAAACGTTTAAAAGTAAATATAAAAATAGTAATGTATATGAAAATATTTTCATTCAGGTCTTCATTCAATCCAAAAATAAAAGCGTAAAATCTTTTCTATTAAAAGAATTAATATGTTTACGACATATTAATTCCTATCGGAAAAATATTCACGCCAAGGATTTTCATTTAAAATATGTTCTTAGTACATACTGGGTTTTCACGTCGACATCGATATGAGTTAGCATGTTACAGAAGCCGCACGTCCTATGCGACGTTCCTGTTACAAATCAACTCTCTTGGGAAGGTTTTGATCGAAATAGCTTTAATACGCTTAGATTCTGGTAACGTACATAGTTATGATTCATTTTAATAAAATTATAATGTAATTGCATAAAAAATAATTTCTTATTGTATTTCCAGTTCTTCTAAGCAGTGTAAGTAATAAATGTCCAGCAATTATGTTTGCTGTTAGACGAATAGCTAAAGTTTGCATTTTTACCGATGTTTGTTCCGGTCTAACTGATTTAACTCAAAAGTAATAAAAATTATTGAAATTAGGAAAGGAACACTTTTAAGGCCATGATTTCTTTAATATTTTACGTAACGTTAATAGATTAGAGATTTAGAAGAAGACACTAATAAAATGTTAAAGTCCTATCAATCCATTGGTTAGTAATAATAATTCAAATATTCTATCTGCGCAATTAATACTGCTATTATTGAGAAATATACTTTCTTTATATGGCTACTATAAGGTATATCGATAAGAAGGTACAGACGCGAAAAATTACATTACAAAGGTCCAAAAATTGGGGTTCTCAACGGCGAATGTATTACGTTGAGTAAAGATATCATTTTCGGTCACACTCTCGGGAGCCTTTTGAATCGGATCCTTGTTATTAAAACAGCCCTATTTTTTTTAAAGAATTTTTTATTTTGAATCACCACACGACCGTTTTTTAGGGTAAGAGATTAATTCTGTGGTATCGTTCGATCTGTGACGTGTGTATTACAGATAAAGGATACTCCAAAATATCTGTATTAACTCAATAACCTTAATTGACTTTTCGGTATACACTTAAACGCTTACCTGACTATACGTAATTCGCAAAATATTCCGTTCCGAGTACCCCGAACGTTTAATATTGGATAAAATAAAGTACCTGAGTATTCCCCCGTTGTTCATATCGGCATGTTATTCAGATTATACACGAATATTTCAATGCTTTCTACTAAATTACAGCTCACGAAACTCTTTTACTTAATGCCAAGCTATCGCATGTCACGAGAGATCGCGGAAGTGTTCCGATGTAAATCGCGTTCAATTGTTTTTTAATGTGACGTATGAGGTTTTAGATAATGCAATTTTTAGATTTATGTTATGTTTGTTTCTGTAGAAGCCCATTGGACAGCTGCCATATTTTTTGTTTAAAACTAAGTATGAGACGAGAATCGTAACATCTTTGTTACGTAATTATTAATAGCCATGATTTTAAAGTTTAAGAATGTTTTTTATCTGTATTGCCTAAATATTTTTAGAATGTGCTAGTCAGATATGTATACTTTTAATCTTCCATAGGTACTGAATGTAACACTGTTTTATTCTCCAAGAACAACTTGACTAAACATAATTTAACTAATTGATGCTTCATAGTATCGTTAATAAGTTATGTATATACAAAAAAAGTATGCAAAAATTTCTCAACTGTTCTTCATAAAACCGCTATTTAAGATTTCCATACCGCTATAATAGATGAAAAATTGCAACACATTATACTGGCTCCGTCTTAAATTGTTATAGAGTGGATTTTCCTGAGCAAATGTACGTTTCATTATTCTAAACAAAGAATAAATTTACCAAGGGAAAACAAAACAATCGTATCAATTTAAAGTGACTCTGGTTGCTGTATACCATGATCGAATTATTAATGTCGACTTTTTCTTTTGCCATGCTGTAATAAACCTTTTTACAAACAAACCAATTAGACTGGGCTTTTAAACTGTTTTGCCCGGGAAAAGTGAGGTAAATGCTAACTGTCAGCGTTTCGGACGGACTCAGTGTCCTTTAATTAGATTCGTGCTGGTATAACCGGCTTATTCCAGCTTAGCCTGCGCCCTGAATGCCGTGCCACTGCAAAAATAACCAACTAATTGGCTTAGGACAGAGCGTTACGCATTCAATATCCGTTACTTGCTAATGGTGCTCAAAGATTAGCGATCGGATTATGAGCGATAATGTTTTCGATTTTCAAATTTAAATTGGACATTCGAGAAACGAAGATCATACGAGGACATTTTTTACAATACTCTTCATAGAGGTTTATAACATATAACCTTTTTACCCAGATGTGTTACTTTTGTAGCAGTTCCTCTAAAAGGAGTTTTATATTAAAAGCCACCGCTAAGCCCTCAAAGAAAATTACGTACAAAGTATTAATATACTCTGAAGGGGTGAAAGTTTCCACCAGCAAATGAGCACATATTGAAGATTCAACACGAATGCATGTTTGTTCAACAGTCCAACACTAATCTGTTGGCTTGTTAATATAACGAGCACATTATTAAGTAAACTGGTAAGTTTTCAACACAAATTTAAATGTTATGTTTTCAAAAACAGCGAGTGACTTAATTCAAATGCATATAAACTTTTGTTTTCCCTATTTCAGAGTTTTTATATTCGTCTGTTTAAAATAATTAATATATTGAATTAATAAAAAATCTCAAGAACGGGATGAATTTATGCGTATAATCTACGTTATCGCTATGTACAAATTCGTGATTATTTGAATAGAAAGTGATGATATTTCATTTTACTTTATATTTATATAAAGTATATATAAATATTACCTATGCAAGTCACCTTTATATCCACTTTATACTGTTTGTATTATTAACATGACACAATAGAAAATAAAGAAATAAACTCAGATCACATTAATTAATGAAATGCAAAAAAAGGTAAAAAATAATTTATTCATATGAATAAATTATGTTACCTATATAGGTAACACAATGTACACTTATGAACGTGAAAAAAAAAGAAATATACATTAAATGCTTCTAATTTTACATTTTCTGACAGTTCTCAAATCAAGCTATGCTAGTGCTAAACTCAATTTTGAAATAATCTCAATATATATATATATAAACAATCGTGTCACAATGTTCGTTCCCATACTCCACCGAAACGGCTCGACCGATCCTTATGATTTTTTTTATCCATATTCAGTAAGTCTGAGAATCGGCTACTATCTATCTTTCAAACCCCTAAGTGATAAGAGGGTACCCTAAAAGATTTTTGTTATTTTTTAGTTTTTTTTTTGTTTTTATTTTTTTATGATACAGCGTACAAAAATACATACAACTCTTAATTTTCACCCCTCTACGATCAACCCCAATTTTTATCATAGTAGATAGGTTATTTTTATTAAACGAAATGTTTCCTAGAAATAATATACCTGGCAAAACGACGTTTGCCGGGTTAGCTTGTGTATAATAAAATTTATTCAAAATGATATACTTGCCCATGACAGTCCAGTAAAAATGTAAGCTTCCAGAATACTAAGAAATAATTTACACATACGTAGTGAACAAAGCCATCTCAAGCAAGGAAACGTGCCGTAAAGGGAAGTAGTCTTGCGCGGAATGTCATTGTTAGATGCCCTTTGAAAGCCTGGACGGCACTGTCCCACTTAACTTCAACTTGCATATACACAATATAAAAATTTAGTATCCAAATTATGCAATAGCCAACGAACTGGGTATAATTTACTTAGGGCTGATTAAAACTTGAAATATTCGAAAATTAAAAAAAAGTCTTTATTACTTTGTGATAATGTGCATTCTACGGAAAACAGAAATCTGTGCATGTCGGTCAAACAGCTAACATTTCATTTAAATAGGGTAACAGTTTATTAAGGAGCAATGTCTTAACCACACGGGCTTTAATTGACGTTTACTATTCAGCTAAAAGATACACCAATCTGTAAGTGCATCGGAAAGCTTCAGTAGAAGATTATTAGCGGAAATATTTTATCCATGAAGCGTTATACATAGTGATAATATCACATAACAAGTATTTACACCGTAGCGGTAGCTACGAGCCTACGGCGTAGACGAAAGCTGACATTTCTAATTAATGCGCGTAAAGTAAGCCTTAATAAATAATTAACGGAACGTATATCCTCTATACACCTCCGGCTACTGAATTATCAACAATAATGGCTTTATGACCTAATTATCGGTCTCAACTCGCGTCCGCATAAATTCACCGACCGAATAGCCTGATAATAAAATTAACGCGAAAGCCCTATTGTCGAAGTGCAAAAATTAAAACGCATTCAACCGCAAAAATTTATATCCTATGTGAGATCTCTGATAGTCTATAGCTTTTAGGGAGCTGTTTATTATTATTGTATTGTCTATTTATACTATTTATTTGTGATTAGTGATGTACCTTATTTGGTATTCGTGTCTATAAGGTATTGAGTATTGTAATGAAAGGCTCCTCAAGATATTTAATATGAATGTTGGTACAATACTAATCTATATTAAAACATCAAAACATTTATATTAATCATGTAGGCACAGTGATTACATTTGTACATCTTGTGGATAAAAAGTTATCTAGACCTACCTATACTAGGACTCATGTAATATGTAGGAATCTTATAGCTCTTTTAAACATTTATTATGATATGAAAATATTTATTATTTAATTCTGAGAATTTCCAGACGGGAAAAAGTATGTATTACTTAGTGTATGTGTGCACGTGACCTTATAAACGAACGATCGTATGGATAACGTTATACAAAGTATAAGTTGACCACAAAGTAATAATGCGTTGACATTTTAATAATATACTCGTAGTATTTTGTGTAAAAGGGCTATATAGTTGTACATTTCATTCTTTTTAGCAATAGTTACCGCAATAATCTGTGGAGTGGCGACTTATCGGTATGAAAATTCCAATAAAAACTTTTTCAATCACAGTTTGCCGTTCGTTTCTGTGTACTCGATTTATCGTTACTGTAATGTCTAAGTATAAATTCAAAATTGTAAATGTAATCGTATATGTAATGTTTTTTTTAAATTGGATGCGACTTTGTCCAATTTTGAAATAGGACCCTCGATAATATTCTATTTTAAAATAACAATATATTTAAAACAAGTGTTAGTTACAATCTACTGTTTTAAAAGAAAAGACATATACATATATGAAAAAACTGTTCATCCTATCAACTTTACAATTATTAATATAAATAATGTGTATATCTTACTTAAGTTATTAGTTATTATACATGACGTCGGACAAAACATATTTTTTAAGCGGAGACGATCGCGTTCATCTTTCGCTAATAAAATTTAATCGAATAATTCATATACAAAAAAATATACCAAAACAATTACACTTCACAGGGTTTTTATTGCACGCAATAAAATATTATATTACCGGTAACACGTTCTTTATAAAAGTAAACCTCGCATGACATTCTAAATTCAATTTTGAGCTCGGACGGGAAAAGGACCTTGAAGTTTTTGAAGTTTCTTTTTTACAATTTTGCGCACAACTGTCTCAGCGTAGATTGAATTTGAAAATTTAACTTATAAATTATAATTATTACGTTATTTAATAGGAGAAATGATTGCCGTTACTAAGTTGCCAGCCATTTAAAAAGAAAAAGCAAAGATTACTATTTTCGGATAGCACTGACGTGGACTCCAATATATTTCATTTTACGACCACTATTTGCGTGATTAAATACGATGTAAAATTGTAAGCATTAGGATTATGGGTTAATTAATGACTAATGCCATTTAACTACCACTTAGAACACATTGTACCTACAAACTTACTTTTTGAAGCACTGAATATACTATTAATTGAAGTTAACAAATAATTTGAAGTATTAGAAATTTAGTTTAAGGTAAATAGTTGCGATCGTTCCTTATTTTATACGAAATAAACAAATGTCTTTATAATTTTAATTTATGATTCAAATAACATATTATAAAAGTGTTTTATCTAAAGTATTAGTGTTTCCTCTATTAGATTGTATTTACGTTGTGATCAATATATTTTATATTAAAGATGCATGATTTGTAGTTAAGTACCTAATACAAGTTTATGCGCTAAGAACCTGTTAACTTTTTAACTATGCTTTTACATTTGGTTAGATGGGAGTTATAACTTAATAAATATTGCTTTTATTCTGTATTTTGCGTATCCAATGAAGGACTTGATTTGATTTGATTTACTTGATTTCTTACTTGTTTGGAATGGTCCTCGATAAACCTTATTCTCAAACCGACATTATGGCATTACCAAAATAATAGTACCGGTACAACCCTACATGGGTCTTGGCCTCAGATTGCATCCGCTTATTCGATCATTTTTATTCTATAGGGCAAAGTAGGTGATCGGTCTTCTGTCTCACACATATTCTTGATTTTTAGGTTTACCAGTTTCCTCCCCATACAAGCAATTGTTAGATTCGCAACCTACAAGATGAGAGTTACACGGTGACTACACTGCTTCGACATTAATTCTTATTAAAACTATGTGATTTTTAAAGCTCTTAATTAAATATCTTTATCATCAAACGCAAGCTTTGACTTTGGTTAAATTTCAGTAGTAAGACTGTTTCCATTACACTATCATTGTTTGGGACATGTTTAACTTCATTAGACGTTGAACGTTCTCGTTTAAGTCCAATCTAAGTTCAGCAGAGATGTCTCCACACATGTGAATAAATTATCACAACGCGACTCACTTAATACAGACGACGCTATTAACAATAGCTGGATAGTGCTTATGTACTGCTATGGAAGTCATTGTATACATGTTGTTCTGTTTTAAAATTCGAATGAATGAATTTGTATTTCGTACCTATTAATTGATCAGACAGGACGGAGGAGGTTATTCGCCGAGTTAGTTTTTCATTACTACATTAAGACAAAAAAGTTTGTGTCTTGAAGTTCGGCTATGTTTTTCTAAATTGTATGAAAATATTTTCATTTATATATTTTAACAAATCCGTAAATAAGTTTTTTATCTCATTATTTAAACACGTTTCTTCAATAGTCATGGCTTGTTTTTATAATTTATTCGGGTCATAAAATTCTAGCATGATAATTAATTAGTTATAGTATGATAATTGTGATTCTGTTGTAGATGTTATTTATTATGATTAGAAATAACGAAAAATAGCGTCTGAGACTATAACATAATTATTATAGGCAATATATTAACTTTTATTATAATATATTCTCGAATAAAAATACTGTAACTCAGAAATCTTCTGTAAGTAGATTAAATCGTAAAATGTAAACACACCTAAACAAATATACATTTTTCTAACCGCAAAACGAAATAATAAACTCATAGAAAAACAAATGAACGCTGGTAAATAAAAGATAACAGTATCAGTGGACACAGGGTTGCCAGAAATTAGTAAGCCCGAGTCGTTGAATAATTAACACGCTAATGGCGATATCGCAAATAAAATGCAAATTATTACACTACAACTTCGCCCATGTTATCGTTAAACATGGCAACTTTAAGTCTCCTCACATCGTCATTCCACAAATTACAAACTCTATGTTCAATATTTATGGTCTTATGACGCTATATGATTCGACTATATTCTACTCTTTCATGTTCGTAGGTACCTAACCTGCTAATATCTACAATTTTGTATTGTAGTCCTTATACTATTCGCCTATGTGTAATATAGATTTAAAGTAGTTCAATGAAGTTGTCTAATATAGCTATATATAATATTTGACAGCTGACAGTTGTGTTAAAGACAATATTGGCAATAGTTTTAAGGCTGTAACGTTTATGAAAAAAGATATATAAGCCACGAGCTACTCCTGTACTTGAAGTAAATGAAAAACTTAAGCATATGAAAAGTGCCTTACGTACCTAATAAAGAAAGTCAATACTAAAATCTAGATCCTCAAAACCTGAACTCCAACATTGCTTTAGGCGATATTGTGACGGAAAATCGGAATAGGTTTGAACTTTCATCTACGTTCTTGTTGATACACAACAAACACCCTTATTTAAGGTTGTTTTGTATTGGCACTAAATGCCACTTTAAAATCGATTTAACTTTAATAGTTGTAACGTTATTGTAGCGGTCAAGCTGATATTGAGCGTAATGGTTCAAGTTGAGCTAAGCCGCGCGACGTGTGAAGCATGCGTCCTTTTCCTCTTATTACAAACGTGATTCTTATATTATATCGGACGCTATCGAAATAGCCAAAGTAAGATTAATATTGGTGAAACGCGAACTTCTATAAGTAGCTGTTAAGCTAGAATAATCTCTTCTTAAGAGCTACGTATTTGCACGGTTTATGTAACATTAATGGTTGTGTCAGACGGCGACGTTTTGTTGGATCGTTAGAGAATTTTGAATATGGAATAAAAATATTTTAAATTTAGAATATTTTACACAACTGTAGCAACAAGTATTTAAAAGGATGTCATGAATAAATTGGTTTCGTTATTTCTGCTTTTTTGATATTATACAATGATGATTTCTTGTACGACTCATCTAACCCCAGACACGTTTTGACCACTTGGCAGGCAGATAGCGTGAACGAATGGATACCGCACCCTTCGATTTATCAAGTGTGAATCGATTTATAAAGTATTTTCGCAGTGTCCTGGGGGCATGTCCGGATTGTAAAAGAATCCGGTTTCGACCGGACGTCGATATCCGACAATGTTCGAAGCAATATCGTTACGGTTTAGCGGCTTACAAACGAGAACTGTGTTTATTTTAACTCCACAATCGGTGTACGAAATCGTGTTTCCTCATAATGATCATTGATATTGCTAAGACCTTTTTATGTGATATGTTTTTATTGGTATACTTTCAATACTTGATGTGAATATATTATTCGACATTAGTTTTTGTACTTTATATAACGAGTTGAGTTGAGTTGAGAGATAATATGAGACATAACTTTTTATAATCCTTACAAAAGATTAACTCAAACTTCTTTAAAGGTTTACGTACATGTAAAAACAAAACACAATTAAGGTAAAATAAATCCATTGAAAACATATATCATGGTAAAAATATAGGTTAATTGTAATAAATATCAGCCCAAATTGCGAACGCAATTACTCAAATTTAGCGAATTTAATATTTTGACCGCTCGCGTTCGTTAAGAAATGAAAGCTGGTGCCGTTGTATATTGGTGGATTGCTTCATTATAATTTATGTCAAGCTTTTAAATGTGGGGATTTGTTTTATAGGCACCACTATGTTCTTGTGAGTATAGTCTGTCCTTTCATTCATTCATTATTATCTTTATTAAATTAGAATAGAGCAGTGTTGGCCTAGTGGCTTCAGTGTGCGACTCTCATCTCTGAGGTCGTAGGTTCGATCCCCGGCTGTGCACCAATGGATTTTCTTTCTATGTGGGCATTTAACATTAGCTCGAACGGTGAAGGAAAACATCGTGAGGAAACCGGCTTGCCTTAGACCCAAAAAGTCGACGGTGTGTGTCAGGCATAGAAGGCTGATCACCTACTTGCCTATTCAATTCACAAACGATCATGAAACAGATACAGAAATCTGAGGCCCAGACCTAAAAGCGCCATTGATTATTATTATTATTAAATTAGAATAAGAGCAGTGTTGGTGTTGGTGTATTAGGTCATATCAGGATCGTTCACAATTGTATTTTTCTTTTCCTGTGCGCATCACGCGCGTACGATGAATCTATTCGCGATTTCTAACAAAAACATAAAACAAAACTTCGTGTTGATTGAACAAACATGATTCTTTGGTCGTATCGCAATCGATAATTTTAACAATATTTAGTTTTACCAATTAACATTGTCTACTTTGAGCAACGATATACCAACATACATAAGAAGAAAGAAAATGAAACACACACTATATGTGTGTATATAAAGCAATGTATATCCAATGTGTAATTCAAATATAGATATCTAAAAGTTCTTTATCCTAATATTAAGCCACTCCTTTTATACATGTAACGACAAATAGTTCTAGAATAACTCGCGAAAACTTTTACTAACGTTCCAGAAACTTGAATTTCTTAACGGTGTCTTAATGGCAGTATGACTTGAATGCGTAAAAACATTTGCATTATATCTTTTCACGCGGACCGAAATATTCCAAGCGTGTATTACAATTTACATAAACTCCGACGTCATTCGACAATATTAAGGAAATGTTATTTTATACTTTGATATGATGTTGCAGTTTTGTGTAAAGAATAATAAAGTCGAATGAATGAAACATGAAGCGTCTGAGAGTTGTATTTTACCCGATTTAAAAAGGAGTAAGTTATCTATACTAGTTTTTTAATTAATTGATGTTTTAAGTGGGTCATTTGAACCAAACACACACTAAGGATAAATCAGTCTCTATGCTAATGTTTATTAAAATACATCCAGCGATTTCTATGTATACACACAGAATTATCATGTTTAGTTTGGTTAATTTATTTATTCAAAATAATTGAACTTTACTAAGAAATGAGAATGAAATTTTTGTTTTTAAATTCTAAAAATATTAGCTTTTTATAAATTTTTAAAGTCCATATTATGACTTTTAGCAAGATCGTTAAATTTTACTTTGAATTCTCTTCAATTTTTAATTGTCTATATGCCTTCGCATTATATTCCTAATTAAATATGTGCTCGATTAACACTTGCTCCTGAAGGCAAGCATCATTAACTGATCGGAAACCTGAAGATTAGATCCAAAAATCAACGGCATGTATTAAGCAGAGAAGGACGATCGCCTTTTTGTAGCCTATAAAATCAGACAGATTTGGGGTTGTTTTGCTGCTGGATTATTATACTTTATTTTTCCTTTCAGTTATATTATAATCATATGTTGAAGTAAGCAGTTCATGCGTTGCCACATTATTATTTGTGGAAGTAACAACTGTTAAAGCAAAATATAATAATCAATTTGATTCATGTAAACCAGTTGCGGATCAAACAAACTCACTGCCCTTTGATTTGGATAATACGATAGTTTCTTTGATATGGTAACGAAGGATAATAATACTTGGGTCGAAACTGAAATAACATAAAATTTTCAAAATTAAAAAAAAAGGTTTGAAAAGACAATTTTGAAAAAAAAGCAAACACAAAAAATATCGTCAGATTTATGAAGATTTTTGTGTTTGTAAATGTTTGTTTTAGGATGTCTTTATAAGAATTGTATATTTTATTTATAGTTACAAGTTCTCTTTTACAATTTTTTTTCATCGTGCGGAAGTGCGTAAAAAATATACTGAAATTTATCTTTTTTTGAAGTTGAACATACGTAAACATTATAGTTCAAATTTTAAGTTTAAATTAAACATATTAAGAGAAACATAAATTAAATTCTGACCACGTATATTGTCGCTAAAGGTACGCCCTTTGAAAGAAAAAAGAGATAAAACAGTTTTAATTAGAATTTTTTGTAGATTAAAACAATTATCGAACTTAAGTGAGCGCGGTCGCGGTTTTCTCTCGCAAATTCAACAGTATCTAAGGTATCTAAGTATCTATATATTTAAATATTAGTATACTATATTTTACTTTTTGAAAATAGATCCCTTTTAACTTCCATTAAGTAATTTTATTACAACATGAAAAACAATTAGAGAACAAATGGATGTTTATTTATCATAATTGACATAAACGGATGTTCTGAACAATTATGATTTTTATCCCATAACCCGAAAATGTACTTGGTGTGATCCACGTACTGTTAAGGTAATATATATAATATCACGGTATATTAAGTTAATAAAAGGCTTAATACATACATCCAACTTCCTTATCAAAAAATCAATTAGACTATTTTAGTTCTGCATTGTTTTAATTAGAAGTCTTTTCATAATTGTGTGAAAAATCTCCAAATTAATAAAAGTAAAGACTTTTGAATTACGTAGCTACAGTTAAGGTTTTAATAAACTATGAATAGGAATTAAGTAATACAAACAGTGAACATGGACGGCTATTGTTTTGCATAATTGGTGGATTTACCAACAATACATCACGTTCAAAATACCTTTCAAACTCAGTTAAACGCAATTGTAAACTATCGAAAAACAAGTAACTTTTAATTTACGAATAGCGAGCCCATCGAAGCAAAAACAACATTTCTAGAAAGCTATTTAAACATTCGATTTGCGTAAGGGATATTTGTACATCATTTTTATAATATGGCTATTCTATTATATCATCGTGAAGCGTTCTGTAGTGAATAAGAAATTCAGATTTAGATTTAAGAATTCTTCTTATTGTGTTTTTTTAAATTCCGACATCATCGAGAAATAAGTTGCATTTAAGAAAGAGGCGCTTCAGCACTTTTTTCACTATTCTACTTCTCATACGGCTTACGATAAAGTACACATGCAGTACACTCCAATTATATAGAAATATGTATAAAAACATATTCCCTTAGAGAATCCACCTCACAATATCTGTTCGTTTTAAACTGTGAGTGCCTGCCTAATGCATTATTAAACAGAATAGATAAAAAGTATCCTTAACCAAATACGAAACAGGTGCATTAGCCGTGGCAGTCATCAGTAGAATGAATCATTACTTGAAGAGTCCGCCAGTGGCTCGTGTCAAAGAGCTCAAAAGTCCTCATCGCCCCCGCTCGCCACAACCCTCCCCCCGCGCATGCCCGCAAGCAAGGGCTGATTGAAGCTCTCAAACCTCGACCGCTCGTACATTCAAGGATTCTGGATTATAGGGCGCCAAAGCCTGCACCCTCATCAGATATGTATAAACGTGTTTGCAGCACCAATTCAAACCCCGAAAATTCCACTCATTCTACCTTCTTGAATACGAAATACGCAAAATCCTTGCAAGAATTGGACATTATTTATAAAAATTCAATTACTTTTGTTCATGAAATCAGTTTATATGAGCCTTAGGTACATTAAGGATTTCCCTATCTTCCCATGCAATATTCGTCTTAAGGCTATGAGTACGTGTAAGTTATAAGAGAGGTGCGCCAGGGGAAATGAATGTCGAGTAGGTCGGGCCGTTGTCATTCATATTAGCTACGACTGTTTAAATTCGTAATCACGTCACCAATTTATATCCATCATGGGTCCTATAACTGTATGAGTAATACAAATTTAAACTCTTTCATTCTTTTTAAAAATCCCCAGTAAGAGTTCAGCTTCCAATCCGCAGGGCAAATACGTATTGTTTCGAAGAGGACAACCTAGCGCTTACATTATGTACACACTTAAAAATCAAGGAGCATAAAAGCTTTGGGGAGATGCCTTAATAACGCTCACGAGTCGCCGTAACACGAAATGATTACACACATAAAGAACCTTATCTCTTTACACTCGGCGATGGCATAAACCGGTAACAGTCGGGAATAACTGTGCCACAACCGCTTGAATGTTTACGCGAATTTTACGCACCAATCTCGCTGCTCGCTAGAAATTGAAAACGGAATTATGATCAAATAAAAAGGCAGTGAAATGCCCTCAATCTTTCGGATCGCCGTTGAATATTAAAACTACCAATAAACCAGATTCAACGGAGTTCTGTAGCGGGCTACCGGATATGTCCTAATTTCAATTTTAACCTGTACCTGACGGTTGACACAGCACAATCTATATCGCTTGTTCAATTGTTGATTTTGTCCCTAGCAAACAATCTGGATACCGTATACGCTTGCAATTGATTCGAAATTATCATATGGTAACTTAACATAGGTAAAATGTCGGGCTTAAGTCATAGATATTTCATTCATTTGTACTTTTAAAAATGTTATTGTTTTTGTTTACACTTTTATACATAATTAAGTTATTTTTTTTTAATTCAGTTAAATATGTAGCAATGTTTGAGTAGATAAAATACGATTTACAATACTTCTAATCTAATAATATAAATATTTGAAATCGGATAAAAAGTAACAAATAGATTTTTTATTATTTTATTTAGGTAATTAATAACATTAAAAACATTAAATTGCTAACAAGAAAAAGACACTGGAATGACATTAGACACTACAATCTACCGTATTTTTGTACTCCTGATTCAAAAGCAGACGCAACGCTATTTATAATTGAAATTTGACTTTGAAAAAGTAAGTATAGAGTATAACCCATACATAAAACACAAACTATTCATACAAAAACAAAACAACTGTAAATATTAGCTCCTTTATAACTATGTAAATAGCAATGATAACAAATAGCAATGTGATTTCATGGAGTGCTGAGAGTCGATTACAATGAGCTTGCATAATAAGGGCAAGGCGCCGACTCGGCTCCGAACGAACGCTGAATGAGAGTTAAAAGACTCTATAAGCTTCGTTTAGAGCTTCAAGTTGAAGATTTCATGCTACATCTGACTTCGGTGCATGAAACTTTTCACCCGTAACGCTCAAGAATTAAATTTGTTTCAATTCGTTTCGTTGAATGCATGTTAGGAAAGTTTTGACGCGAGGTCCTAAATTAGCTGATTCAAAACCTAATATGTTTTTGGCATTTCATAAAGGCTTTACACTTTATAACGGCCTTAATAAATGTCGTTTTTGTTTTAATTGCATACGTGTTTAAAAAGTCTATTGCATGAAACATCACATATTCCTAGGACATTATTAAATTATTAATGGAGTTAATCGATTCGGGATAATACTGAGTGAAGTGGCCCAGCTATCCGATAACCACATTAATGTAAATGCGTTTTTAATTACCAAGGGCTGAATATAAGAGTAATTTGAATCAGAAGTCAGAGCTTAATGATTCATCCGAGATTTTTTTAAATAGAACAATTAAATGCGGTCAAACGTTGGTTGTGTAAACATTTTTACGTGTGGGCCAATCTTTATTCGATAGAGGCTTTAATAGGTATGGCACTGTCACGTGACGACATGTAATTATACAGTCTAGTAATCATATATGAAGCATGACGCAGACACGTTAATGAATCTGTTTCATGGTAATTTCACTATTTCATTATAGGCAAGTAAAGCCTGTTATGGGTAGAACACGTCATTGGTATTTTCTCTATGTTAAGACAAACCAATTAAAAAACAAACAGAATTAAAAAAAAAAACTATTTTCAAAATCTTTAAGAGATATTTACTTATATTATTAACAAGATTACATTGTTAAACTCAAAAATCAATTGTTTAGTCCTGTTTAATGAAGTTTCGTATTTCAACGAATCTTAAAACTTTATTCACAGCGCCCGTGTTTTGGTTCGTGGTTTAATTCCGAGAGCATCAACGGATGGAGGTTGATAAAAAAGATATTAAATACATTTTATTAAAATGAAAATCGCAAAAGCTCTTGAAGAAATAAAAATATAAAATCCGAGCTCAGAAACAACGGGAAAGGTGAAAATATTGGAACAGCTTACAATGTAGGCAAACATTTTGATTGAGTTCCTGCATGTTGGCTTCAAATCAAATCTACATGCACGTGTTAGGGAATCATCTATATCTAAAGTCTGATATTTATATCTAAGAGCTTCTAAATTATATGGGATGGAATAGAAACTACTACTCACACATTTTAAAAGAAACTTAGGCAAAAGTGCTATTCCAAAAATATTTGTTTTACAGTATTTCAAACTAATTAGAGTATTGTCTTGAATGTCTCAACACATATACAACGGTAACGTACTGAAAATACCTTTTACGAACATTTGTTGCTAAGGGCGATACCCTTCTGTACAATCAATCTTCTAGGTGGTGGTGTCAATTGATAAAACAATGCAACACAAGAAATGGTTGGGCCACTCGCCGGGTCCCAAGTCATATTGCATAGTAAACTCGATTGAAACTCGTGAGGCAAATTGAACCGTGGTCGCCTCAGATCTGGCAACGGACCATTATTGCATTATTGCTGGAAAAACCAGACTACTCTGAATGCCTTTTGACCCACGTATTTTTGACTACATTTTAATTTTACGAACGTTTTAAGTTTAAGGTATTTCTATTACGCAAGAAATTTCATTTTATTTAAAAATGTTTTATACGTTATATTTAGTTACTAGGATTGTCTCTTACAGCAATAATTGAACCATACTCGTCTCGTCATTCAATTATGGATCTATTTCAGTGCACGAGCTTCTGTAAATCGCTATCTATGCATATTAAATAGCTGTAAGAAAATAGTTGCAACTACGACTGACCGGTCAATAAATTTAATGTGAATTATATTTATTGACTGTATCTGAGAGAGATTTTTCTTTAAATATTTGTCTTTTAAAGGCAAAAAGGTGAAATCTGCAGTATATTAAATGTATTTAACGGAGAAACTGGGAATTACGGTTGAAAATTAATCTATTGGTACATATAATCTATTTTATCTATCTATATGAAAATATACAAGTATGAAGTATAAATGTAGATTATAAGTATAGTTAGAAATCATAAGAAATTACGTGTCTGTAAGTATAAATTAAAATAATAAAAGAACGAGTCAATGAAAAAGTTTTCAATACATTAAACCTAAAATTTTATATAGTATTGTCTTTTGTTAAAATAGCTTTTACACATTAAGAAAAACACTTTTTGAACGGATTAAAGCTATGTATTATTATTAAAACTTATAGTTATTTACATAATTCTAAATTTTAAATTTTTTCCGACGTAACGATAATTTTTAATAATAATACATAGCTTTAATCCGTTCAAAAAGTGTTCTTCTTAAAATTTTATACTTTTTCATGACTCTTTCTAACTCTTATGAGTTCTGCATTATCGAAGGTGGTGCCCAATAAAACGAATAATAGAGTAACTCAAATTATGTACGAACATTAGTTAGTACATATATATTTGTACTGATTCTACGCATACGACGCCGCGGGTGATAACCTCGTAACGATAAAGAAAGCAAATTTTTATTACAAACAAGAAGTAAGATGGCAGTACCTTTAAAATCTAATATAATTATTCCTGTTAAGCGTCTTACGTTTCAAGATAAAACAGTTCTCAAGAGCCTAATTTCATTACAAGAGGAAATCTCGTAAATATGAAAGTGTCAAAATTAGTAATTAAATAACATAGGCAAAAGCTTTCTCTTTAATTATAGCAGCTGTTTTCTTTCCTTATCTCAATTTTATTACGATGACAATAAACGCAACTCTCCTATTAAATTATTTGTGGGAAATTTGAGGGCGAGGCTTAGTTTATTTGGAACAAAAAGTCTCGAGTTTTATTTGTGCATAAATAGCAGCATAATCTGTGTTTGTTCTTTTTTATTTTCGTATTTATTTCGCAGGGAGTTTTTGTGTTAAATTTGTGATTTTTGTAACTTATGCGCTTCGTTAAAACAGAACTGTTTTGTTTATAGCATGTGGTCTTTTGAGCTCACATTATAATATTTTATCTGCTTATTCGAGAATGAATATCTTTACCTCTTATATATATTTTATTTATATCGATTTAGTGGTTTACAGAACAGAACTGTTGCAGTTTAGTTAATATTTTTTTCCAAGGTAAATTGAACAAGTTGCTAACATAAGTTAATATAACGTGCTCCTGTATTATTACCGTTCCGCTTTCGTCAATAATGGTAAAATTACTTAAGACATATTAGGGCTCGCTTAAATATGCAATAAAACCGTGCGATTTGGTTCACAAGAGTGGGATCGGGTAGATTAGGCAAATTAAGAGCCATTCTGTGAACAGCAATTACAGCGTGTCTATTGCCGCAACAAATGGTGGCATTTTCGGTTTCCTTATTAACATATACATTACCGTATAAGATGTATAGATATTTTGTAACTTGTGCATAAGTTTTTCAGAGTAATATGAATATAATAATTTCAGTTCCCGGCTGTAAGGTATAAAAAATTACGAACTATTGGCTTCTTGAAAAATAAGTTAAAAATTAATGAAAAATGCACATTAATAAAAGTATAGCAACGAAATGACGTTATCAAATAAAACAGCTGTAATGCAGGCGCGTGGGCGGGCGGAGCGCCCAAAGCCTATCGACTCGCCCACGCGACAGCTACTCACCTCAAGGTCACCGCCGCCAAACCAACCGAACCCTAAACACAAGCTTGTAACCCCCTTAACTTTCTGCCATTACATTACTGAGGATACTTCCGAAATTTTCCCGGGAGAGGGCGTCGGCGCCCGAAGCGTCCCTGAGAAAACTGACGGACGTCATTGCTCCTCCACGCCTTTTATAATAGGTAGAGGGGCGGGCGGGGTGATTCGCGAGTTGCGCCGTCGGATCGCGCCTCAATAAATAAATTAATTAAAAGTGCAAGTGAGTGATCGCCTCGTGCAGTCCTGTGAAGTCGTCTAGAGCTTCCGTTTAATTGGAGTTTCAGGTTCGCCGGACACAAGCCTGAATTTAATGACTATATGAATATTATATTCCTAATTGAGCTTTTAGCGCTCTGCACCTGACAAATTAAATTTAAATTCTTATATAGTTACGCCATAGAAAAAATAATTTTAAATTTAGAAAACACGTATGTAGCGCTACGAAACAGCTACGTTGTAGATGCAAAACGAAATCAATAACGAACATACAATAACAAATATATAGGATCGTTTCTACATGTATTTAAATGATATGGGTGCTGAGTATATGAATACGTGAGACTGTCAATCGTCGGGATAAAATTAAAAACCTGTCAATTAAATAACCAAATCGTTACATGATTTTCGAATATAATTCCGAAATATTCATGTGTTCAGATTTCGCAATTATTAACAAAAATACTGAAGTGCTACAAACATCGGACTTCTGAACTAACTCTGTTATGAAAATAGACGAGGCCCTATAAAAATCGCTTTCGTCTCAATTCCAAGTTGTATTTATAGTAATTACAATCCTCTTTTCAGGTCAGTAGAGCGTAAGATATTATAAAGTTCTAACACTATATCGGAGCTATGGGAGCTTTGACGTTTAATTTAAAGGAACTTACAGGAATTGCACTTGTCATATGAAATTCTTGTGACTTTAATAGATCTGCAACTAATTCGAATATACCTTTATTTATAAATTACATACATATTGGCGATGCAATTCTTGATCTTAACTGATGATTTTCTTTACACGCAAGTACGTCTTGGACGTCTAAGTTATTCGTATATCTCAAGACCGTCGTACCGAAGATATATTTATTGGCCATATTTTATTATTATATAACATTTATATTTTTTAAATCTGTTTAATTTTCGATTTTTTAAATATTATAATATGTTCACTTCACACTATTCATCGATGTAATTTATTAAATTATATATTATTCATAATTAAAGCATTTCAACACTCTCAGCCATATCTGTGATTTATATCTGTAGATAATATAAAATGCTGAAAAATAGTGTGATCACTGACAATTATATTTTATTTACAATTTAATCATAAATTAAATAAGACTTCTTTAATTAAATTTACCATCCGTAATAAGGTGAATTTATTACATTACATACTTGACTCATACATTTCCTGTGTTATATTAAAATTATGTAGTACTTACGTAAATCTAACACAATTCAATTGTAAAACATTTAAATCCAATTTTTGACGCACCACTAATATTTTTGCGTTTGAATCAACAAAAATGTATCTTTCAATAAAAACTTTACTGATTATGTGTTGAATTCTATCAAAAAGTTTCATGTTTCATTGGAATTGCCACTCAAGTGACCCTTCCATACGTTGAATGAAATAAACTTATCTTTGTGTAAATTTATTCATTGAGTTACAGATGGGATGTGCATTTTTACTATGACGTATATCTATGGAGAAAAGTAGATGAATTAATTTATTTAACGATATATTACTGATACAGTTTTGTTAATGTATATAAAAATCTGCAAATATAAAAGAAACCAATACTATAAATACCTACAAAAATATATTTAGTTGAATAATGTACACAAGATTCTGAACTACCTCAAATTGGTAATGAAATGAATAAAGAATTATTGGTACCTGGCGCCATCTGTTTTTTATGCCTGTAGAGTAATTGGGATTGATGCATATATCAAGTTATTTTTGAATTCTTTTATTGAAATGATTATGTATTACTACATTTAATGATTTTATACAACATATATTTTTTTAATTAAAAAACAATAAATACTTTTAATTAGACTTCCTAGATAATTCGGTAGAGCGACAAAATAGTATATTGGCTGTAAACCGTAATATAAATAATTTTAACTGAGTTTACTAATTATTCTTAAATTGTTACAACAACGTCTGTAAAACTGTATTTATTAGAAACGAGTGTATCTATAAACTTCTTTCTTTATATAATGAAAAATACTTTTTAAGATGTCTCGTTTTGTTCCATACATGTATTTGGAGGAGACCCTCTACATTTATCGAGACAGTTCTAATAAGGTTTCTCACTAATCAGACAATCAATACGTTATTAAGCAAGTACTTGTGTGCACGCCGGTCAATGACACCGTCGCAAACACTAAAAAATAATTTGTCGAGCTTCAAGTTTGTGTGATTATTCTTATCTGACATATAAAGTTAAACATAATTTTCTTGATAAATTACAAAAAAACAGTAGGGCCGCCCGAACAGGGACTTGAACCCTGGACCCTTGGATTAAAAGTCCAATGCTCTACCGACTGAGCTATCCGGGCTTATAAGCCTCATGCCAAATTTTGTATTATAATCTTCGTTAAATACGATTATAAATTTTCTGTTTTGTAAAAGATTTGTTATGCAAATAATAAATAGCTCATTAAATAAGAACCAAGGAACTGATGTTTACTTAATTTTTTTGAAAAGCATAGAGTTTGTTTTTAAAAATAAGCACTTAGTTGAGACAGCACTTAACGCGCTGTTAACTTTAACGATTCCTTTAAAAATGGATGACAGTGTCAAGAAACTATTTTGTCTAAAGGTCCAGCTTTAAGGTTTCAAGAATACATATTGTCATGAACTCTTTAACAAAATTAGCGACCGACCGCGATTTTGATCACGATTGATTTGAATCATATTTCTAAATTTAATTTTGATGTTTCATTATTATTATCACCATTTTATTATTATATATCTTTTTTATATTATTACTTATAATTTTTGTCGTTTTTTATTTCGTTTTATTTTAAGTATATATATAGTTCAGGAGGAAATGATACTTTTTTGATTGAAATATTTTAATGCATTATCTTCTGTTTTCTTTGAGGTTTACGGAATTATTGTTTATAGGGCATATATTTATATACGGGCAGCTACTATTAAAAATATACATCTAACTTCATAGCATAGATTGATGTAAATCGCGAGGGTACTTGAATTATGAAAATAAAGAGCGATGTGGTGTGGAATGGGTATTGAAATGTCAACCTAATTCCTAAGCTTGGGGCTGCGCACAATATTGTATTAAAACGTCCGAAGAGCTTATAACTTTTACGTGAATATTCGAGTTAATAGCTCGGTTTTCTGTTGGTCAGTGCCAAATATTTTATGTGCCGACTAGATTTCGACGCTTTGCAGTGCAAAAATGATTTTTTAATTTAATGCAAGTGCAAAAAATGAACAGGAATTATCTTTATATTTATAAATTTATGCGTGTGCTTGTAATCAAACACCTCCTAGACGGCTGGGACGGTTTTGATGGGATTTGTGTGGGCTCCATTGGTTTCGAGAATGATGGAGATTGATAGAAAATTACATTAATATGTAATAATTCTCAGATCATATTATGATATATCAATCAATATCGAGCAATTCTTCTTTAAAAGTTTTAATGTAAAAATAAGAAATGTTATCTAAGCGAGTTATTATTTTATTGGAGCACTCTTGTAAGCGATATTATAAAATACATAAATACACAGTGTAAGAATAATTTCCATGCTATATTGGAGTTCGGACCGCGTGGCACTGACAGCACCGCGCGGCGGGAGACGGTACGCGCCCGTCACCTGTCATTGCCATTGTGACATTGTAGTTGTATCAGTTGGAGTAGTTAACAATGGGGTGAGAACCAGTTAGCTTATTACTAATTTAGATGACCTAGCAATCTTATGTTTTTATCGTATGGTCAAGTATTTTTTTTAGTAGTTAACAACTGAACGAATGCGGTGGGCGATCAAGATATTCGTATTCGCATACATTCGTAGAGAGCATAATAACTTGTCCGTCCATGACATCTTAATCCTTTAAAATTGCTTTTGCCTATCCTATTGCTAAACCCTTTTCTTCTACCTTATGGGTCCAGGATTTGACCGACAATGCTAAGACGCTTGTCTAGTTAATTGGGATTACAAAACACACAGAGCGCTACAGAGCCAAAGGCGTTACTTTTTCTCTGTGAAACGATTTTGTCAAGCACTGTTATCTCACACCACTAACTCCAACCTACCTAAACATTACCTTATTTATGAATATGTCTAATATGCCAGGCTTACAGAAGAAAATATACAAAATAAAAAACAACTGGGAATGTTTTAATTAATTAATTCCTATACTTAATCTGAAGACGGGAAAATGTTGTGCATATTACCTCTAGCGGTAAAAAACGCGCTCTCTTAATACTGGACATTGCGGGATTTTGGAGCCCCAACTAGTCAAGTTACGGTACTGAATACCCGATGTTTCTGACATAAACGTTGTTTGAATTTCATACGACGCATTGTTGCGAATAATTAGACTAACACGATCTATCTTCGCCAAATAAAATTATTGTTGAATGTTAATATAGTTAGGTAATTCCAGTAAATGCAATTTGTGGAATGCAAATTCATTGTGAATGTGAAGAGATAAAATCTATTAAAGGAATGTATATGGAGTCCTGTAGCCTTCATTTGTAGGTCAGCCACCAGTAAAACCTGAGCTGCCTAATGCGCTGCACGGGCATTCACAAAAGGAACCATTTCTTTCAAATATTCTTTTGTTTTATTTTAAAAATATAATTTAAGGAAAGATTTTCTTTTTCACCTAGTACTCTCTACACATTTGAGCAGCGTCCTGCGTCTGATACACTAATTGTATCTAAGTAAATGACGATCAAGATTTTTATCTAAATATATGTGTATATAATTTTATTTATTGCCCAGTCAGGTTAGAAGGTCGAGTTGAGAGTCCGTTAAGATTAAGATTTCATTTCAAAGATCAACTTTGAACTCACTTTAAAGTTGATCTTGTAAATTAAGAAATAACATAGAGGAAGCTTAGCTATTGAAACCACTGACTAATCTCCAAAACCTTCTTCGCCTTAAACCCGAGACTACGCGACTCCCTGCTATAAGTAAAATAAAAGGAATATAAAAATTGGGCTACTCGTGTAGAAAACGTTACTCAATAATGGTCTTCAATGGTCAGGACAATAATAATCAAATAACAACAAGAGAGTAGGTATCTATAGTCTCAAACACAAAACCTTTTATAAATTGCCGTACTAATACCTATATTTGGTTTCAGGTATCAAACATTTCGGCTCAGCTGGTCTCTAGAAAGCCTTTGTAGTCTCGTGTAAAATAATTGCTTTTTTGAGGACGAGTACAAAACATATTTTTAATTTAAGAGTTGAACATTAAATAAACAATGCATTTGAAAAATAAATACAAACTCTCGGTGGTCACGCTTTTCCGGCACCGCATACCCATAAACCCGCCGTGAGATGGCGTTGTTCGTTTTATTGCCGGTTTGCACAACAAGCCATAATGGAAGACTACAATATTGACAGACCATTAATTCGACAGGAAATTGTGCTGAAGTCGCGATGTGTACAGGTGTTTGCGAACTTTTCAAATTAGCCGGACTTTCTAGTTGTTTTAACATTAAATAACGAACGAGCATCTGTCTGACTTTGCCTTACATCGAATCTGTGGGTAACTATGCTCGGTTAACTGATGGCAATTAGCGTGTATATTTTGTCTAATTGCTATGCTTTTTAATACTGGTAAAGTATACCACTTCAAATTTTTAAGATTAGTTATAAAGGTAACTAAAAAAATATAATTCACATTACATAATTATTGCAATAATAAAAATAATTTCCTAGAAAATATAACCCACTGCGCACTCCATATTCTAGGGAGAACATATTCTTTTAATTAAGCAACGCGGAAAGCGTCGTAACTTTTACGATGTCCGTGATTTAACTATTATTTGTCATTAATTTTATGAGGCTCTGAAGCTCAACAAAACTGGACAGTGGAAAATAAAACTGGCCTATTTAGAATTATTTATCTAGATAAAGAAATACCACGAGCTATAGTATATATAAACTAAAAAACTATTTGTATATAATTGATTTTGGAATTTCCTAACCAACCATCTAATAATTATAACTGTACCTATGACCATATAAGAAAAAATATAAAATAGGTCCTGTTAAACTTCAACTCCTTTAATAATATAGGTTTACTAACGACATCTAGTTAAAACATATGTAATTATTAAGTCACAACTAGATGGCGCTTCTACCGTATAACATCGAGACCACTATCCAGGAACACGTGTTGTAGTTCGCCAATAGATGTCGCTAAATACTAAATTCAAAAGTTTTGATAAGCAAACGTCGATGGCGTTAAATTATATAAACATTTGTATTTACCTCCAAGTTAAATTCGTGTGTTTCCATTTCTCTCCCTGCACGGCAAATCTTTTCTTTCTCCTATTTTCATCGCCAACTTCACGATCAGGCCGACCGCATCGCTTCTGCTTCATCAATTCTTTTGTTGAATGGTCGATCTCCCCCGTAACCGGAATGCCACCAAACTCCTAAAATATAATTAGGCAAAATAAATACAACAAGAATTAAATACTTTATCACTAATGAAAATTTAAGCATTTCCTTATTTTTATAAGAGAAACGTCTCCAATAAATTAAAATAAAATTTAATGTTTCATCGAAGACATTATCTGATACTCTCTTGTGTGCAAAATGCAGATTTATAGTTTGGTTTTAGTACATTAAGATGTCCATCTGAATTTTTGTTAATACTTTATAATATTAATAATAAACTCGTAAAATTATACGTACTTGGAGAGTTTTAATAGCGATCCTAAATTCGTCTTCATAGGAGTGCGAAACATCGCCCATTAAGAGGTTGCCGACTTCTGGTTGACCTTTCTTCAAGTAGCCAAATTGTTCTAGGTAACTTCTCTGAAAATTAAAAGAACACGTATAAATAAGTTAAATTGCCATGGAGCTCAGAATCAGAATTACGTCGACATAAGAATTCTAATTTATTCGTATATATTGCTCACATCTAGAATATTACTATGAAGTGGAAATATTAGATTTTTTTATATGTTAGTAATAAAAAAGATCATAAATATCGATTTTAAAATAGCAATTTAAAGATATATGACATAAAAAAAACATGGCAAACGAAGCCTGGGAAGGGAAACAGAGGGAACTAATAATAACATGTGTAATAAATATTTAAGAAATCTTTTCGCTACCCAACTTCAAAATTGTACTATGAAACAAAACTTCTTAGGGTTAGACAACTATACTTAATGACTATATGCCGGATTTTTCGGATACCACATTATACATAACAAAACATTTCAGAGGCCCTATAATCGTTAACCACTTTTATTAAAAACTAAATTTTCACTATTGATTCAAATTTCATAACTTTATTGTTTCACTAACAATCCTATGCTGAAACGGAATGTATTCTTCTTGTTCAACAGTAATTTAATCATAAAATTGTAATTTTTAAATAAATTTATTAAATAGACTAACTGCCCACGGGCGAGAACTTTCTGTTCTATCCATACATCCTTTATATTTGTACTTCATGACATTACATATTTCTTTTCTTTTTTTCCGTTACACATTATTTTTAATTGCGTTACTATCAACGAGAGGGATATTTTACAATTGTATTGCAATTTTGCCCTACGACTTTGTCTGTAGACTTGCATTAATAATTTATTAATATCATCATTCCTTCCTGCTTCAATTTATTACATTGCCTAAGTAAATGTTAGTTTTCTTTTCTTGAACATAAACTGATTATACTTGTGTTATCAATTTTTTTTTGCCTTTATGTAATTTCACAATTCTCCTAATTGCTTATATTGTACGATTGCACCTTTCATAATAGACACGCCTTATTATATGTATAAAAACACTATTTTAAAGTTCGCAAAAACAACATTAAATGTATGAATCTAATATTGTCTCATGTCTCATGGTAGAGAGATGGAATTGTCTGATATTGTTTTTTTGTTTTGCTATTTTTATTCTATATTTTTATAAAGCTATGCCTTTTCATTAAAAAAAAATCGTCCATATTCCTAATTGAACTTACCCACAAATATTTACACTAGTGGAGCAATAAAGCGAATATAATTAATAATAATATTAAACGTTTTCACTAAATAGCCGACACTTTTGTATATCACAAGAAATAAGTTATCGGTACACATAAAAATACCTAATAAATAAAAATAATATAAAATATCCCGTCGATTTCTGACTGACGTCGATTTCATATAATCAACACATGAATAGCTCATTTAAACTTGACATCGTATTGTTGTTATGTGTACGCTGTCACCGAAGCATTGAAATAAGAACATTCAAACAATTGTTTATCCAAGTCGGCTAATAACGAAAACTTTCTGAATAACCCCTCCATTATTCACTTCTAAGTTGTATCTTGGCTTTGTTTACGGATACCGGCTGTTTGTAAGTTAAACACCTGAACAATTAAAGCCCGGGATATTTGATTGTTTTGTCGGAAGCCCATAATCTGGATGAGATTGGACGAAGTTGCAGTTTGTATTTTAAACCTCAGTACTAAAATAATAAAATTGGTTATTTACACTTGAGAAAGTACTAGGCTAGTATAATTGTTGTAGGTTCTAACTCTACTATTCCTAGGATGTACATGGCTAACTTTAGCCAATAAATTATCGCCTTAAATTAGAAAGAGAAAGAGCTATCTCAAAAATTTAGCAATAAGATTTCATTTATATTTTTCTCCCTTTAATACTTTTTAAGTATTATGTCAGTAATAGTTATTAAGTTAAGTTTTTTTTCTTAATAAGTATAATCACAATATGTTACGTTTAAAACCGCTGTGGTTTGTATTAATGTAACCTTAGTGCGACAAATGCATATAAAAGTAAACGTTTTTTAATTTACTGTTTATGTTGGTTAGCGTGAGGCTTTTATCTGACTGGGTAATTCATTTATTAGCCGCGGTAGCAAATACTTCAACGTTCTCTCGCCATATACGTTGTTTGCTCTCGATGTACAGAGCCGAACTTCCGTATAAAGCATTTTTGTTTGTTTCTAGATCTATAATTTCATTGATTACAATATACGGGTATTATCCCGTTCGCAAACTTTTTGAAAAAAATAAATTTATTTCCTAAATATTAGAAGTACATATCCGGACCTAATCTATATACGCAGGCAAATCTTTGTCGGATAATTGGGAGTTATTTTTGAAATACGTTTAATAACGGTAAAGGTTTTACTTTTAACGAGTTTTTGTCAAATATGCGACAGTAAAAAATGATTAAGAAACAATAAGGTAATAATAAATTATACTAAAAACAGTATTAATTGATATTAATTCTATTAATCCGTGGTATAAATGGAAAAATCTAATAATAGGTCATAAAACTTGATGGTGATAAACAAATCAATTCACATTGTATATTTAGGTTAAAACCATCAAAGCTTTATTGCCAAGCTTTGAACTAAGCCGATAAAGCACAGTTTTTTTTAAATATTTGCTGGAATAGGACAGCTATGGTAGACAATTATTAAGTTACTATTTACAATATTTCTAACTGTGTGGCGTACATTATTTTTAATTTGCTTCAGTAACCAAGTTATTAATATATTAGTCTAGTATACAATATTATTGTGTAGTTTTAAACAAAATACTGATATTATATGTTTATAATATATATTACTGATATTATATTTAATGAGCTACTTATGGCACGTTCGTATAATAATTATATAATTGTATTAATAATTACATTAAGCCGCATTTATTCTTTGAAACATTCGTCCATCTTTACAGAAAATGAGATAAGAAAACACACTAAACATTTTATACAAAATTAATCTGAATATTTTTTCTTCAAGGACCTGATAGAGTATATTCTCCAACTGGCTCCATGTCTCTTTATGTTGAGCATTTTTCTCCCAATCATTCCGACTTCTTTAGTCAGCCACTACGCAAGAAGGCGACCTTTTTATTTCCTAGTAGCTCATTCTACCTTGTTACCCTGTAGCAGCTTTACATTTACAAAAACCTGCTTGTATACGACATATCTGTAGAAGTTTGCGAAGTGTGTCTCTCTATATGTAGATTCTGTCTATCTGATAACCTGTTAGTGAAATTCCATCTTATCCAAATGGGTCATTTAACAATTTGACTAAATACACATTCTAGAAATAGGACTGTGCTCTCAAAATCGCATGTTCCCATCGTAATTAGCCATAATTGACGGCTGTCGGCGATTCAGGAGCGACAAATGACCTATCTTGGATT
Source organism: Pieris brassicae (assembly GCF_905147105.1). Classification (NCBI taxonomy): domain Eukaryota; kingdom Metazoa; phylum Arthropoda; class Insecta; order Lepidoptera; family Pieridae; genus Pieris; species Pieris brassicae. Next base: position 8,400,275 of record NC_059669.1, read on the forward strand.
GAGTACGATAACTTTGAATCACCGTTGCGTGATGATACCTATTTGTCCTTTAATTAATTGACGAAGCTCATTAGCCTGAACTACTTTTATCTAGGACATTGAACACGGGTTCATTTGAGCGCTCATTTTCTGGAAGCTCGGCTCGGTTTTTGTTTCGTTGAAAGAATACAGATTAAAAAGTACTTTGGACAAGAAATTAGGCTTTAAGTTTACGCAGATAAAACCATATATTTCGTGTGCGTTAATGAACATTCGATGGAGTTATACATGTAGGTAGGCAGTTTATAGATAGTTATTCAAGTGTTTAATTACCATATTAAAAATTGATACTGTAACTATTAAAACAGGTTTTTGAAGTTATACATCTTTTGGCGCGTTAGGGAAATATGATGAGAGTACATTTTTACGATGCGCGCGCACAGTGTCACAAAAAACCGACACCCTGAAGTTAGCATAGTCAACTTTTTAAAATTAAAAAATGTCCATTTCTTTAATTATGTAGAAATAATTTTATGTGTGTTCAATGTATTAAATACCTTTTTTCTATTGTAAGTGTCGTTTTATCTACAAACGTAACATAACATTTTTGAAAAGATTTTTATCTTGTTACGCCAAAGAAGTATAACTCCTAACGCGTAACTACCTAACACATATTTTTTTTTTATATTTAAAAAGCTACACTGCTAGTTGTAAGGAACACAACTGAATTTGTTGAATGTTAAAAAATATTTAAATAATCGAGGATTCTTCCAATCCTCGATTATTTAATTGGCATTTTTTTTAAAAATTTAATGTAGCATTGTGAAATAAGTTTAGAAATAGGTACAATATTTTTTTTATTTTATTCGTTACAAACGCACAAAAGAATACGTGTTTTTAAACAGTCTACGAATTAACATAAAATTTTGCACGAAATACTTGATTGTAACTAGTCTTCAGTGATACTAAATTATAAATAATTTCTAACCTTGGGTGTTTAATATTTTTAATTGCAACCCCAGACATATTAATATAGGTTCTGAGAATACAAGTCTGATGAGTCAACAGTACCTAGTATTTACAAGGGAGCCTTATTGCTAATGGGTCAATACAAAGACGAACATCTGTTAAATCATTAACGAATAATCGTGGGAGTCGCTAGAACCACGATCGACTAGTATTACGTTCTTAATAGAAATATGAAAAAAATAATAAATGGAATCGCAAAATATAGTTGCTCCGATTATGCTTTTGGGTAATATGGGATATAATTATCTTATATATAAAATAATTGTACTATTGAATTCAAAGAGAAAAAGAGTTTTCAGACGAATTGTTCGTATTAATAGCTGCAGATGAGTTTAATTATCAAACGTCGAGGCAGAATACGAAATTCCACTGTCCTTGACGTCCGAAGTCCTCCAATTGAGTTTTTTTAAGGACGTTTTGGCCGCGCACTACCACTATGTGGAACCAGCTGCCCACTATTTCTGAACCAATTCGATCTAGGGTCTTAATTGTTAACGCCGGCAACGTACTCGCGAGTCCGTACGTACTTTTAGTGCCCGCTCCTGCGTGCTCGTTTACTTCGTATTCCGTAATGAAATATAACAATCAAACTACCAGAGTGATAATATTAATATTTACGCGAACGAGTGAGAGATAAAAATAGATAGTTTTAAATAGTTTTTTATTTAGTCATACCCATATATAACATACTTACAATAAACCTACTACATTATTAACACTTTCAAGCAATCATACATTGTTGGTTGTGTAGTATTTACCGTTTTGTACTAAGATCAAATAGATAGCATAATTTGTCGCCCTATACCTCGATATTTACGCCGGTAGTACCGTCAACTATTCAAACATAATCTAATGTTAAAATAATTCTATTGCTTAATTATATTGTGTTGCTTAGATTTTTAAATTCACTCATTCAAATAACACAATTATGTAACGTACACAGCAATCACAAGTGCGTTGCCTTTAATGTCAGCTTGTCTTTTGAAGAGCCCTGAACCGAAAAGTTCTACGAGTTGGGTATTGAAAGACATCTTGACATTAACATACATCCAACCTTAATTTACCCACTGTTTTATCCCAAGTACATATTCGTCCCTTCCTGTGTATACAGCACTGGCTTTGATTACAAACTATCTGAACTTAATAACCCGTTTATTCATTGGACCATAAGTTTGTAGCAAGTTATTCAATTAATAAATTAATATGTACTCATTTTGTAATAACTAAAGCAAGAGGAAAGAAAGTAGAGGCATGATAGAAATGCAATCTTGAAGCAGTGCACGGATTATGTTTATTTTATAATCACCGCAGGTTCGTTCCCCGAAGTCTGTGCTGCGTGAGAAAAAGCTATTACTAGAAAAACTAGGAATTACTCGGGTTTTAAGTGCTTACTTGGACTGAATATTCATAAATAAACACCTTAAAATACTCGTAAAAGACGAAACACTTAATAACAGCTTTGTAAAGAATCGAATATAACAATTAATTTTATGCAATATGTACGATTTTTATGTACAAATTTTTTGATATTGGGTGTTTGGGTAATTTTTTTACATTAAAATGTTATTTTCTTGGTCACAATATAAATTGTTTTAACATCTTAACTGTACAATACAACGTTATTTTATAAAAATACTTTTGATTTTAACCTCAGGGTCATTTTTCAAAATTTTATTTTGAGCTGTTCATTAAAGTAAAAAATATTTTGGAACCTTGACAGGTACCTTTTACTTAAAAGGAAGGAATATATAATACGCATGTAAGGAATTCACTCATTATTTTCAATAATAATTATCTAGCTAGCGCGAGTTTACCAAAAAATCTTGAAACATAACATTGCAAGAAAACCAGTATGCCTTACACCAAAAATCGATTCATATCATACTCGTCTTTAAATAATGATAATAAAATAGATTAACTAACCCATAAAGAGTTATGTGTGTGAAAATGTGTAATTTTATTTCTAAAATCGTTCCTATATACATATTTAATTTACAGATAGCATTCAGATATGTTCGATAAATGAGAGAAACAGCAAGTGTTTTTGCTCGTTACAGTTAGAAAACAAGTTTTAGTTATCAGTTTTGTGATTTATCAGCAATCAGTGATTTTAGCTCGGTCTTTTTGCACGACCAGCTGTTGGCGGCGGTGTTTCCATTTATAAATTTGTGACAATAATTGCTCGTTTTGGATGTTTAAAAATGGTAGATGAGGACTAAATTCTAAAGTTAGTTATATCTATATACGATAAAATATCAATCGAATATATATCGTATATAGATGAAAGAACCTTTATTCTATTCAACCATTTAAAAATTATAAAATAGTACAAGTATTCTCTAATATATTCAATAGTATTCTCAATAAACATATCTGGACTCAAAAGTATGTTATAGTAATATTTAGTCTTCCCAATGAATTTTAGTAAAGTTTGTACTCATACATATGTATTTGGACACAATGTTAGCACATATGTTCTCCTTTCTAGTAATATTTAAGGCTCACAAATTTTTGTTTAAGAAGCTCAGCTGAAAGCTTAAATGGTTTGGTCATTTATTAACGTCGAAGCAAATTCAGCAAAATACAAAAAGACTGAAAATCTAGTTGGTCATGTAGAGAGTGCTTTGCCCTTTAATTAGAGGGTTTTGCCCTGGATCGTATAATATAATGAAATTGTACCTGATTTATGTACATGGCAATTATTAAAAGACTTATTGAACACCTAATTATAAAAAAGGTCATCAAACTTGAAGGAAACCAATCTATTATATAAAAAAATGAATCGCAAAATATAAGCGCAAAACACGGCTGGACCAATTTCAGCATTTTTTAAATTTATTCCTTGATTTTGAAACAATTTTAAAATATTTAGTACTTAGATTTTTATTCCGGAAAAGTGAACTATCACTTTGGGGTAACATAGGAATATGTCCCATATATTATTTGGTAGCTACTAAAAAGTTAATATTAAGTTAAAACGCAGTGTGCAGCTTGTTAGTGAAATTTTGAATATTGTTTTGTCTGTTAACAGACCAGCTAACTTACACGCTAATATACTCTACGTACTACGATCTAATCGCATTAAAATCTAATTAAGAAATTAAATATTTAAAATTATACCACACACATGACCATAGAAAATGATCCTTAAAATGCAAAAAACGCACATAATTTATATTAAATTAGTCTAACGTTTTCCACGAATTTTACGTTAATATTGTTGCATGTTAGAGTTAGTACAAATATAGTCATTAAAGATTAAAATTAAAGTAAATATGTATACAAACACCTTTTTGTCTGTGTATAACTATGCACAATTGCTGTTTTATAAGCTATTTTTACATATAATTGTTCGTAATGATAAATAAATTATGTTCCATGTCAATTTCTAACCATGTACATCTATTAAGATATGCAATTTTCAATTAAAAAGTAAGAGACCTCTTAATTTCATAATCCATCTACCAAAGAACCAAAGAACTTCTTTCGTTTACTCTCATCCAAGCCAAGTCTATTTAGAACCAATTATGGCGTTAAATGATTATATTGGTTTTAATATAACATTATAAATATAAAAAAAGAATCACTGTTAACCCATATAATATCGAAGTATCTTCTTCCGTCTTAAAACATAGCGATTATAAAGAGTGGCGGAAAGTTTCTTGCCAGTTCTTCTTGCCCGCTCAATGCCCTTGACTTGCGAACTAGTATTAAATCTAAATTTACAATTAAGTTCTTTTCTGACGTTCATAAGTGTACTAGTTCACCTATATGAATAAAGTTATTTTGAGTTTGATTTTATCTAAGACTAATTGGTTAAGACTTTAATCGTACTTATAAAAACATTTTACTGTGTACATAGTTTACCAAATTTAGGATAAAGCGAAAGTAGTATCGAACGGAGTCGCGGGTAGATCCAGTATAATAGAAGAAATTGAAGACAAAATTATTTCCCAAGGGATAAAATTGCAAATCAGCCTTGATACGTTTTATTAGATTCAATATACACAGACAATTTTGATGGATGGATTCAATTCACGATAAAACTTGCCCAGCTTTATTCAAACGAAAATCTTTAGATTGTTTTTTTTTATCTTGTATTTTAAGCATTTATCAAAGAAAACTATAAATCTAATTATTTTATTGTCGCTTATCCTAGTATCAAGATTAAATGTAAAGGAACAATTCATATTTACGTATATGCTCCTTTACATATATCAATGCTGTCAGGAAAGAAATGTTGCCCTGAAGTTATGTATTGTATGAATAAACACGAAAATCCAAAAATTAATATTAAATCTTTGTCAAAAATCTACGTCTTTTTCACAATGCCTAACAGTTAAATAATCATAGGTGTGAATGATTCCTCTTAGTTTTTAATAAATCTCAAGGAGTGACATAAAGCGTTCCGCGTCTAATAAAAACGTTCGTTCACTAAGAGTCAAGAGTGTACAGGAATGGAGGCATCAGCACTGGTTTTACCAAATTGGGACCCGGCATTGCCATGTAGCATAAAGCTGGGGGGACAGACCTCCCGATAACCTTTCTATGATTATTTATAACCGACATCCAAACACGGAAAGTTTTATATGTTGGTATTTTGTATAAACCGGTACCTATCCATTGTGTAGCCTCTAGCTATTTAAGAAATGGCTGACTCACCAGATTTATTGTAAAAAGACAAACTTTATTTTCGTATTAAAAATCTATTAACAATTTATTTAATGTAGTTTTAATTCGGTTTATGACTCGTTATACAGGAATCTCTTGTTGATTTTAGCTCTGTTATATGAATCCTCACATGTTTCATATGTAGAACAAAATACATAAAATGTGGAACTTTTGAAATTTCTACGCAACATAGTAGAATTATTCTTCTCTTGTGTAACATTAAATATTTCTCGTCAGTCCAATGTAGGCGAAACACTGGGCGTAAATACATCGAAGTAATATTATTATTGTCTTGAAAACGTACCATGGATCATGGTTTTAATTATATTTAGAAACGACTATTAATAACATGCACATTATATGAGTAAAGTCTATGTTGCATGTTATTGCGAATATTTATTTTAAATTCTTTATTTATTTATTTAATTATCAGTAATCTTACAGCTAACATACAATAAAAAAACATATAATAAAACATAACACTTAGACAATACAGAAAGCCAAAACAGATTACATAGATTAACAATATATATGTATCAGAAAACAAATAATATTTCAAGTTACTGCTTAAACAAAATCAGAGTCTTCCCGCCTCTTCAAAAACTTCCTCACATCTTCTATGGTGAGGTGGAAAATATCAATATTCTAATAGTTGGTGTCATAGTTAGATAAAACTTGAAACATTGCCTATTTATGCAGGTAATTCGATTTCGTACGAGGCACATGGAACTATTTTGTGTATCTTGTCGCATAAGGAGGAGGGATTTTAAGTGAAATTAACGACAACAAATTTTATCAATTATGTCTATTCGATTAGGTATGTTGAGACACTGACATTTGTTAAATACAAACTAAATCAGTGTTATTACGTAGCCATCTATGTCTTTCTGTTGATTTTAATTACTATTACTAGTCGGATAATTCAACAAATAAATTGGTAGAGTAAGAAGTTCTTAATTTATTTTATAGCTAATTAAACCACGTAAAGTAGCTAATCTAGTGTTAACAAATCTTGCATTGATACTGTTACGATAGCAAAAGGCATTTTAATTAACGCCTTATTATGATATCCATGCGAAGCAATGCAGGTACTCTGAATATATTTCCAATTAAATCAACGTAGCAGGATTACCATATTCAACTTCTTTGCCTGATTAAGATATGTTCTATGAGTCCCGTAATATCGGCAAATAATTCTAATTTTCTTTCCAAAGCACTCGACCTTACTGATTTAGGAAGTAGGCGATTAAGAAGAAATCTCATTGAAACCTATAAAATCTTCACTGTCCACTATAATGTTCCAGGAATTGAGAAGCTCTTTATTTTAAGTGAAAATACACATTTGAGGGGTAGTTCTTTAAAACTGAAGACCACTCAATATAACACAAATTCTCTAAAGAACTTTCTTCCAAACCGAGTAGTGGCCGACTGGAATAGGCTTCCGGAAAGTGTAATTAGTGCACCCTCTTTGAACTATTTAAAAATTTGTTGTATGGTTTCTCCAAATCTCCAAATACGCGCGCATCAGCTTATTAAGCTGCTAGTGTGTTTATATACATAATAATAATAATAAAGCTACCCTTCGTCACCTCGGACCTGCGGTTATCTTTAAATGGTATATGTAGTCTCCTATATAATTTCTATACAAATCTTGCGAAGACAAAACGATCTTGTAACTTAGGTTTGTATTAAATTTATGACACATCTATAATCGCAAAATTAGGTCGGCAAGGCGTTCCTCTTTAACGTAAACTGTCGAGTCAATGACCGCTTGCGAATAATGTTTCAACCACGCTGATCGGAACAAGGTCGCCTCGCACTATGAAAGCAAATTGGTACAAGGACTAATCATTCTAATAATAAGAATAAGTTTAATATGCTTTTATGATTGAAACGTATAAAATATATTTAGTCTACTATATTAATTTTCTTAGCTATGAATTATCCATTTCTTGGGTTATGTTTTAGTGTTTGTTAAGATTACATTTACAACAATCATATTATATACGTAATATATCAAAGTTCTATTTAATTTAACGCAATATACCCCAGTCTAAGCGACATTAGAAATATATACCGTCATCTGTAATAAAGTAAATCTTACGTTAATTTTATAAATAACAGATAAGTAAGATTTCTCACGATTCGATTATTCACGAAGGAATTCAATTTCTTACAATATACTACCATTTTATTGCGTTAACTAATAAAGAAAGAGGCCTGTTTCTTCAAAATCCCTAAGAAAGAGGAAAGCCACTACAGGTATAATATAGAGAAAGCCACAAAGAAAAATTATCTTGGTCTGAACTTTAGTTATCCTAATTTACATTTTCTTTTTAAAATTCTCGTAATATTAAACTTCTCTGCCATTTAATTTGAGATATAATATTATTTATGGAGGATTAACGCAAAGCGTCGAGTGCAGTTTATCTAAACTATTGTCTCGCGCAGTTTGCAGGGGGATTGTTATAAATTACTGCAGTCCTTGGACGTTATTAAAGTCCCTTAGTAGTTAAGTAGCGTAATTAATATCGTGGACATTCTCGTAACAGACCAAGCCAATTCGGGCTTACAAAGTTCAGTGACTGGATGGATCGAATATCATTATGTATGATTTATTTTCTTCCACATGAATTAGTAAAAAAGGGGATCCAATTTGGATCCGATACCAAATGCCTTGAACACTTCCTGATTAAAGTATCTTTAATTTGATTGTTAAAACTAGGCTAGTAGTATGTTTTTTTTATTGTAGTAGCGTTTTAAGTGGTTTAAGAGTAACGGTTTAGTTAAATTTTGAAATATTAACGTCGTACATTATCTCGGATATAAAATGTAATTAATATTATTTGATATATTACATTATATAGCATCTATTCGAGTAGTTACTACGGTAGATGACGTCGCGAACCTGGGGTTTTTGCGGTATGTGGGCAGATGCTTTATCCGTATTCTTGGGTTCAAAGAAAGAGTTTGCATTAATACCACAGAAAAACACATACTTGTAATGCAAGTACTACATAGCTAAGACTAAGTCTGTAAGCCTTTTTAGTGGCAAGTTCAACTTTAATGATCTGTGAACATTCATAATAGAAGCTATATGATGCAGTTTCAAATAAAAATCACTTTTAGAACTATTACTATAAAAGCTAGACATCTCAAGAAAACATTAACAAATTTAATAATTACTAGCTTCCCCTGCGAAATTCTTTTCGCCCTATTTTTTTTTACATAGCCTTTTTGTCAATTTCTCTCTCCATAAAGACAATCAGATCTCAGGGGTAAAATCAAAAAAATACTCGAATTGGTCCGTCTTCGAGTATTTTTGTGTATTTTGTCCGCAAAGGACACATTTTTTTTTCGACATTTTGCGATTCATTTTTATTTATATACAACGTCTACGTAATATTTTAATAAAAAAAATTTAATTATAGAGGGCAAAATGTTTCGTGACGCTTTTAGTTGATCTTAAACTTATATAGCCACTGTATCATCAGTTATATAGAGTATTTAACGCAAAGTAAACGTTGACGGGACGAAAACCAGCATGGAGATTCAATTAATCATAATAAATTGTTATTTGAGTAATGGCTGAAGGGCGGTTTTTATTATCCTTAACTTTTATAGCGTCAGTAACCCTTATCTACAACTTACACGTAAGTAATAAAAATCCGCCATCAATCATCAGTATTGAAATTAACTTGAAAAATAAATACAATTTTATTTTCGATATCTCTGGGTTGTTTATGTTTTGCGTAGGGACGAAAGTACTTTTCTATTATCTGCTAAGACTTATTTGTACACTAGAAAATAATTATATAACTGAGTGAAAAATGGAGCTATTGTTTAAATGCAATATATTTTAGACAAACTTATTAAATGGAAATTTAATATAACGAGATGTGTAACAAGTGGTTACTGTCTCTTTCAAAGATGCTCAAATCCTTTAATATTTTGATTTTCAGACTACTTGTCGGTACTGTTATTTATAAGTTCTATTTCAGACAACCAAAAAATAAAATTAAAAAGTAAGTTTAAAATAACAAGAGGTGCAACCAGTGGTTCCTGTCTCTTTTGAGTTTACAAAGGATCTAAAGTGGAAGACTTACGACTTTTTTGGTACCACAGATCTTAAAAAGCATAATATAATTTTGCAAACGAGACAGAATTAAAATTACAATTACAAATAACGAAATATGCCATATAGAAGGTATTTTTTCCATGAGACAGACACGGTTTCGAAAGCGTCTTATACAAAAATAATAAAAATATTTTATGAATAGTTTATCAACTCACCTTGGAATAGTTTACACGTAATTACAAGATTTACATGTTCATGAAAAGGCAGATGGAAGCCCATTTCGTGAGTGAGGACTATTGAGGAATTCTTAACTTCGGAGGGCAATTGTGGTCAGACGTTGATCTTAACGGTGAGTGCACTTGGGGTAGACTAATTTTGTGTTTCTGTTTAGAATTAGTTGAGTCAAAGAACTTTGGATCTTCCAGTCCATAAGCTTTCGTGATGAGAATATATGTAGGATAGCAACAACTATTATTCTCAATTATCAAACATCGGAATAGTTGGAAATATATAATAATGATTACATTACCATGTATTATTAGAGTTTTACACAAGCAACTGATTATTCGGATTTATCGGAGATTAGAGTAGAAGTATTGGTTTCATTTCCTCACTGGAGGGGATCTGGTATTGAAAGTTAACGAACGAGAATCTAGATGGTTTCAAATAAGCCTCACTCTTCAAACGATATATTTGTCAAAGCTGTGAAATTATACTTGAACTTTTAGTTCATTACAAACGATTGGAATACTTTAAGTATAAGATACCTGAATCATTTTTGTTTTAGTTTATAAATCATGATAACGAGAATAGCACTGAAGTAAAACATTTGATTAGAATCACATTTTATGTGGCAAGCAAGTGTCAGCAGTTACTTAAATCTTCTCCAGATACGAGGCGTAAACTGTTATCTAGATTACTAAAAATAGAAGAGCCGTAACACGTGAATTTTAAGGTATAAAAATAAACATCCTACATTTAGAAGCATTGTTATAGTCGCATCTGCTTGTATAGGTTTCTCATAAAAATTTAGATGAGGCCGTGTGCCATTAGCAATAAGGAGTAGTTTGGAATATCAAATCATTGTTTTAAGGAAGTGGCAGGCGTCGTTAACGAGGTCGGATGAGTCAGGTCGTCTCCCCGGCGCCTGAATTTAGCGTATGAAAGTGCTTCTATATTGCGATTATTTAACAAAGTACTGAAGAACTGATTAACAATATGATCTCGGTTATCTACGGATCTCGCTAAATTGTTAACCTTTTTTTAGTTATGCTTTATAAAGCCGTCATTTCCAATGCGAAAAATTACTATTTCTGCCATAGGTGGTATAGGTATAGCATTATCCACGTTAATAATAAACGCAGTATTTGTACCATAGATTTGACACCACTTGTAAATAACTTAACTTTGACATTATTTTATGTTCTTATTATAAGACATTGTAAAAATTTATATGACATTTGCATGCCTATTTATATATGGCTGATTGTGCGGATATTTATAGTTGATCGATCTAACCACTAGTCCTTTTATCGTTGTTTTTGTTAAAAGCGTTAGATTGTTTATTAAGTTTGTTTAGTGACAAATTTTAACTAAATAAACGTAGTCAGCGAGACTTGACCACGATTGATGTGCACCAAACGAGTTTTATAAATAACGTAATAAACTGATATTTTATTTGAATATGTAGTACTTATAAGCATAAACCAATTTTAATTTCAAAAATATAATGTTAAAATACCTAAAAACTTTTGCATTCATTGCACTTCTCCAAAAGTCTTGTTTTATTTACTTTCCTTGGGGTACCTCATTGCGTACATTCAATAAAAAAATGTTTTGTGTAATGTGTTCAACACACTGTGTTGTTATTGAATAAATCACTTTGAATCAGCGCTCTGCTTTTGATTTGCTAAATTGGTAATGTTAATTTGCAATTTCTTAAGAACATACGAAGATTAGGATTGACGAGCCGGCCCCTATAGGTCCACATCAAATAGATTTAATTAATGATTAAGCAGGGATCAGCTTTTGCGTGTGCCAAAATGAACAAAATATTATTTAATTATTATTATGTTATATTTATTAATATTATTTTTCGAGTTACCTAGGACCACAGGCTATGGACGATTTACATGCCATGGAAACGGTGATCGAAGATTATAGCAAAAACTTCCAAAACATTTTGTAAGTAAAGCTATAAATTAAAGTCAAAATTTCACTGCAAAAGCGTGAATAACATCGTAATAATCCCAATAAGATTGCGAACTTTGTAAACTAATTTATTTAGTATAATGAAGTACGGTGCGGAATTTATTACACTGATTACCTTACTTGACGTTCTGAACACCATTATTTAAATAGGATAGTTTGTACGTGTATTTAATATACTATAGACAGCAATACTTAAAAGTCAAATATCATTTATTCATAAAGGTAACACAATGTACACCTATAAACGTCAAAAAAAGAAATATGCATTAAATGCTTATAATTTAACATTTTCTGTCAGTTCTCAAATCAAGGGCGTAGAACGGAAGAGAAGAACTGGTAATAAACTCTCCGCCCCTCTTTTTAATCGCCAAGTATTTTTTTGTATTACACAACATTTGTAAGGAGCTGCAACCATTAAGCCATGTTGCACATGACATCAGCAGGAGGCATGGTGAAATAGGAGCACGCACTTACATTCTTGTGGAAACAACACGCAAATAGTCGAAATAACTAACATCACCGCATACACGAATTCAAGTACGGCCAGTCACCACAAGTAGCACCCGTTCACGAGTATCACGCATGGCCAGTCATCAGTCACCTCGCCATATTTTAGGGAGAGAGACAACCCGACACCTGGATGCCGCCAAAAGCAATGACATTTAAGCGAGCATGATCCTTGATCCTTATTATCTGAAATGGAAAGTCACAAAAAGCGAACGATATCCTTATGATTATATTATCTAAAGACTATTTTAATAACATATACCAGTATACAGTTGCTCGTTGTGTGGAATCCAGACAAGTTCAATTTACTGCGAAAAGTTTTGGTGGGCAAAGAATACTTGTAGTGCCTCTCCACTACTGAAGCTTGGCGATCAGCTCGTCATACTTCTTCTTATTCTCGGCATATATATTATTATACAACATTCCCTATTCAACGCAGCATTATAACTTTTCCAGTCAGAATATTGTATACTACTTTGTCAGATTTCATTGCGAATTTTCATTACTTATATAACCCGGCGATAGACTTAAAGCATATCAGCGAGTGACATCAATGTGTTTCCATATTAACGTCTAAATTTATGCGTTTGAATGTGCAATTATTATTTGGACGTGGGGAATTTCCGAATAATTTTCCATTATGAATGTCATTGTGTGTTTCCAGTTATTGGATTAAATGCCTACTCTGAAGAATTATGCACTTAATTAATTAGCGTATGAAGAACACAGATTCCTGCAATTACATGTAAACATTATTATTGTTCATAATATTGTCGCAATTAAAATTAAATAACTAGTATTGTTATTCATCATTATTGTTATATTACATCTTATATTATTTTTGTCTTCATTCCTATTCGATCACATTTTAAAGAAATGTTTTGATTAAGTTCATTTTATTTCAAATTAAAGTATTTTTTTAATTACTAATGTACAAATACGACCGATGTCTTTATCGCTAACTACGTTGTAAAACATTTGAAGCGTCATTACGTTAATAAATGTTTAATTCATTATATTATTAATTACATGACTCTACTGGGGGGTCGTTGTAATGTATAAAAGTTTTATTGAAAATTATTTTAAAAGTAAAATTGGAATAAGCGTCCTAACGAAATATTAAATACTTAAAGTTACTAATGCCATAAAATGTTCAAGGGATGTTTTGTGAATTTTTGATAAGTTGAAGTGCACTCCATTTCGTGACAAACTCGTTAAAGTTTTATGACGAGGTGTTAATCTTTTTCTTTTATACAACGGGAAAGTTTACTGTAGATTTGTTTGTGAATTTTTTGAAGTGAAACTTCTTTATCGGCGTTAGAGAAAAATTACCGTCTCATTTTTGGGTTACGCGTCACATTTTTGAGTTATGCGTCACATTTTTCCGTTACGCGCCATATTTTTCTTGTCCCTACCACGGTTGATTCGAGATTCGAAACCATTAATTACAAAAATATATAATAACGATAACAATGATAGTAATAAATCTATTACAATTAATGAAATTCTGTAATAATCTTAATAGTAATAAGGTAAAATGAAATAATTGTATTATTTGTATTTATATAATTTATATAATAAAAGCCTTTTGTTAAACTTTATCTAATTTTATTTTATTTAACCAATTTCTGTAAAGTATTGTAGTAGATCATTTTTTGAAAAATAAGGTCATAAAGAAGTTTTACTTCTTACCTGTGTACACTAGTACACGCACACATTTTTTATTTTATTTTTAACAACTTTAACTGACGCCCGGGATCTGCATAGATTAAGTTCTTTATTCCCAAAAATTAATTCTGTTACTTCTTTAATTATACTACTATATTGCCTTCTGATTAATTACTTCAAAGTTTTATATATATATTGTGTGTCAGGTGTCATATTATTGTAAGAACGGTAGTAATGTAAGTTTGCGTTCACTTATGGCATGGGTCCAAATTAAGTTCCTGTTGCAAAGTTGTTGGATGTAAGATTATAAATCTTGGATATATAAATATTTATAGTATTTTATAAATTTTAGTTGCAAATAAAGACCATTTTATTATTATATTGTGTATTTCATTTTGCGAAAACACCTTTAGCCTGCGACGTAAGTACTTAAAAACTTGTTAAAAGTTTCAGCTTCTATATTTTCTTCACGTATGTAAACTGTTACTTGCTTATAGAGAAATGGCGGTCTTCTTTTCAATTACACAATACATATTATAATTAAGACAATTGGTAGTGTAAAATTAATAGAACCCAGGACGATTTGTAAAAATGTATGGTTATATTTTAAAGCCATCTGTCGAAGATGATCTGTAGAAGATTATCGGTTATTAAAGAACCTGTCTATGACAAATTCAACAATATATTATATTATGTGTTAGTTTTAAACATCTGGGGTGGTATGGGTCCATGTATAACACACAATACATAAATTACATAGGAAATATATTAATTAAATCACTATAAATGTTGTTGATCAGCATTAACATGTTGGGTACTCGAAAAGATCTTGTTCAAAGCGTTGTTATACCATGGTTCAGGAAGTTTATAAATACTGATATATTTTTTGCGACAAATAGCTCAGTCTTGCAAGACTAGAGAATTATTAGAATTAATTATTATTCGTTTTTTTATGATTTTAATTACAAACTACAAAGTCTTTGTAATATTTCATAATTATCTCATAAAAAACTATACATACATAATACTCGTAGTTATTATGAAATATTTTAAGTCTTTGTTGTCTCTGATGTAAATAGAAACATGAATGTATGCTATAATTGAATAATTAAGAACAAATAATGTTAATTTTCGGGTATATGGCTAATTTTCGGATTTAAAAATGTTATACCAAAATCTGTAAAAAAAGATACAGCAAGTAAAATTATATTCTGGGAGTCCATGGTTGATCGCTATCAATAATTCTTTTAATAAATATCGAACTTCCTATCGCCTCACATGACAGTTACAAAACCCATGAAGACTTTGTATTGGATCCTGTTCATTTATATTTTTAACAATTTACTTGTTATTCGGGATAAAGACAACAAATCAAAAACCATAAAAAAACGTTCCAGCCATTCTCGAGTTGTAAGATCAAACATATCAGACTTTGTTTTGTTTAATTTAATTCTTTAAATATCCTTTTGGATATATATATATAATCACTATAGCAATGTTATTTTCTATATCTGAAATCAAGAGTTATTAAAAGGGAACAGATACCAGGGTCACATAAATCAAAAGAATATTAACGTATTCATTATAAGTATGCCCTGCATACGGGCGCCAATGCAAATGAAAGCATGTAAAATGCATCATGTCGCTTGGAATTCATTGCCTGACCATAACACGATGTTTATTGAATGTAGAAATAGTATACTATTTAGGAAATCTTTTAATTAATTACGTCACGTATTAATATTTGTACACTCAGTTTTCCTCGTATGCATCGTTTTTGGCGACTTCGTCAGTCAACTTCAACCTCAACTTGAATCATTATTATAAATACGAATTTGTATGGACTTTTAATCTATTAGGTTAACAATGTTGTCTACATTTCATACATATAGTTTTAACGAAAACAATAGCCAGAGTTGTTAAACGCATTAAGGGTTTGACCAATAGAACAATTAAAAGAATAATTTATCTTCTCGTTTTCGTATTTAGTCGCAGTATATAAAGAGATAATAACATGAAATATCATATTTTTGAATGATTGCGATTCAGGACTCGGTTTTGGTCTAATTTGATTTGTATTTATTATTGTTTTATTAAATCTTCGTTACATTACAAACGAAAACAAGTAACATTTATTAAACAAGTAATAATTACAAATGCAACGGGGGCTAGTAAGGATAAAATAAATTATAAGCAAAGCGTAGTGCATAACTAAATCAACAAACAAAAGTTACAAATCACCCTGAAAAAGCTATACAATTCATTCAGGTTCATAAATTGCAATTTAAAATGAAATACAAAAAAATTACAAAATACATTAATAACAAAAAGTCGCGATCTATCAGGATAGGAAATGCTTACCAAGTGTTTATGTAGAAGACTAGTAAAAGAGGTAAGAGAGGCCAGTCGTATGGAGGCGGGGAGCGTGCTCCACAACTTATAAGGCAAAAATAAATGACAACGAATATGAAAATTATAGAGGATAATATTGTCCATTGCCATTGTCTATTAAGGGGCGACAATCGAAAGCATATCGTCTAGCAAGAGCCGTCACACGCTCACACAATTAATTTTAGAAGACACTCGTGAAATTCTCTAATAAAATAATTAATCCATGCAAACAATGGATGTCCGGCCACGTCACTCTGCAAATGTGTCTGGGCTGCATCCTTCATTTAACATTATTAATCACTCGCAGACACTTCTACGATTTATTCGAAATTCGAAGATTTAGACGAGGTGACATAGGAATCTTAGTCACGGCCAACCGAAGAAATGTGACATTAAAATTCTTTAGCTATTAGACTCGTTATGAGTAATGGAGAAACATGAAGTTTCTTATAAGGAGTGCAGTGTCTTTGTTCCATTGCGCTTGTCTCTCATAGTGCAGATAGATGAAATCAACTTCCGTTAACTTTTGTTAGGACTATTTGTGTTGTATGTGAAATAAACATACTCGTAAATAAAATATACTAGTGGCGCTACAACATTCTTAAGTCTGGGCCTCACATTTCTGTACCTGTTTCGTGATCATTTGTCAATCTACTCCTTGATTCCGTGAGGTTCTCCTTCACCGTTCGAGCGAATGTTCAATATAGGCAAAGATTCCATTGGTACAGAGCCGGGAATCGAATCTACGATCTCAGGGATGAGTGTCGCTCGCTACAGCCACTAGGACAAACTTACTCTTATAAAAATATGACGGCCTCATTTCTAAATTAAAGTAAGTACGTTTCTTTCTGTCAATTGTATTACCGCAAAAAGTCAACCGCTTATGACAAAATCTGTCTTATTTCTTATGCATATAAGTGTAATTTTTTTAATATTATTACTTTGACCTTATAAAACGTCAATTCTGGCACATATATAGTAAAAGTAATTTGCTCATAAATTATGTATATACAGGACAAACACATAATTAAATACCGAATGAGATTCAAAATGTGTCCTACATTTTTAATTTCATTTAGTATTCACTAACGTAACTGATAATAGAATCAATATCTGACACCTGTAGATTAAAAATTTCAAACTTATCTGAAATAATTTTTGCATGGGACACATTTCTACTCCCTTACATTGTCCATTCGAAGAATAGTAATTTGCCACATGTGTAGCAATCAAATCAAAGGGAAATGAACCCAGATCTATTAACTGACCCGGCGTGAAACTGAGTGAAAGGATTTTCTATTTTACAATATTTTTTTGTAGTGCCGCATTTAGTTTTAAACCGTATGAACGGAAATTACGTACAATTTGTTACTAGCATCTGAAATGAGTGTGAACACCTGAGAGCAACGTTCGTAAAAATAAGTTCAAGTCTGAATGCTTTATATTCGTATTTGAGATATATTTATAGCGATGCGATTTTCGCTTTATTGAAATCATTGAAAATGGTTGGGCGAATGAAAAAGAAAGGCAAAATTGCGTAAAAGAAAATCAAATTATAGTCCTTTTTGTTTAAGCAGAATAACGTTAGGGAAACTTCAAAAAGGGAAAATTAAATTAAGACATGACAAGATTATATATTGTAACTATGATAATACATGTAACTATCCATTTTTTAAATTAATATATAAAATCTGCGACCTTGCAGCTTCGTTTCAGCTTTCAGTTGGTGTTATCAATTCTGTTATTTTTCCATAAAATGTGATTCGTTCAAATAATGGACTGTGGATATTTTCATGTGATACTTAAAACTCGAAATAGCCTGTCTTTAACTCAATTTGCTTTAAAGACAATTAGATAGAAATCGAATAATCATAATTTATCTTGTTAATCTCAAATGCACTGTACACAGAGCTGGATATTAAAACGCAAACAAAGCTTCAATCTGGCTACACATAACATAAACCAAAATAATATTTTAAACCGAACCGATTGTATACAATGAAATTTTATTATAAGAATTGTTAAATTCAATGTATACAATGATAGAAGTATCTATGGGAACCAAATAATGATTGCGCTAAACGATTCAGGATTAATCAGATGCACTCAGGTGCACATCACAACAGAACGTACTTATAAAAAGGCTTATGTTCAGCAAGAAGCTCTTAATCATTTTTTAACCTTCCTTCCTACCTTCGAATGTAAAATTCTTGAATAATAGTATTTTTTTATTATATTTGATATAAATTAGCGAAGATATCTGATCAGCGAAGAGCTGTCAAGAGAATCGTGACACCATGTCTTCTCTGCCCATAAAAAAAGATTATATGTTTGTTATTTTATACAGCAGTGTTGGCCTAGTGGCTTCAGCGTGCGACTCTCATCCCTGAGGTCGTAGGTTCGATCCCCGGCTGCGCACCAATGGACTTTCTATGTGCGCATTTAACATTCGTTCGAACGGTGAAGAAAAACATCGTGAGGAAACCGGCTTGTCTTAAACCCAAAAAGTCGAGAGCGCGAATCAGACACAGGAGGCTGATCACCTACTTGCCTATTAGATTAATAAACGATCATGAAACAGATACAGAAATCTGAGGCCCAGACCTAAGAAAGGTTGTAGCGCCATTGATTTTTTTATAGACGAGCAATCCCATGTATTCTTAATCAGTAACTTTCAATAAAATTATAATATCTATAAAAACATGCAGGCAATAAGCTAGAGGTAGAACGTTAAAGTTTATTATATATTAAAAGTCTCCCAAATTTGGTCACGCTCAAGTGTAGTTTGGGGAAACATAAAGATACAAGTTCATAAGCTTTAATATTAAGCTTATTTATAAAAGAAATACTAGAAAATTGTCTAAACTTTACGACTGCTTTTTAATATAAGACCATTGTTAAACTGAATATATGGCTGTGTGAGTATACGGCTAGCTCTGCTCACGTTTTCATATAACGTACATTTAGAGCAATTTGGTTATAAATACAATGACTTTATATTGCAGTTATAAATATTTTAAAAAATTGCATTCGATTGTAAAAATATTATTTGATTTATAAACCGAGTCGCGGTTTCAACGTAGTATACAGTACATTGAACATTATCTAGCAACACAGTGCAGTAAAAAACAAATGAATCATTAGATTGACAGATTGATGGGGGACCATAAAAACGATGTTAAAACCGTTATAGACCCTTTTTGGATTACTTTTTATTACCATAAGGACATTGATACTATTTTACTTTCATGGAGTAAAGCCTTAGTTCACTGTTTTTACTGCAAGTCTATAAACATGAATACATAAACATTTAAATACTCATAGGTATCATATAACACAGACATGACATAGACAAATATTCATTACCATTTTATAAATACATTATTTATGGCATGCAGGGTATATAACATCCTAATCATGCACATTATTTGAAGTATTTAGTATTGAACCATTTTTAATTTACCGTATGGGCAGGCTTATGCATTTCGACGAAACATCATAGATTAAAAATGTATGAAACTACAAATTATATAATCTATGACCACTTCTAGAGACAATAAACACTCATTGCAATCTATCTGTAATTGAAACTACAGGAAGTGGCCCATCATATCTATTGAGCGTTCTTACATAAGTCACTTTGAACAATTACTTTTGATATATGCCTGTTTTCTGTATAAAGAAATATCAACCTACTGTTAACAAATTTTGAAAATAAAATTTTCTTTACTTTAATCTATTCATATAATAAATACGTTTGTTAAAAATGAGTTTTATCTATTTAATGAAGTGATGAAAGTTAGGACAAGTGAAATATTTAAATATGAAGAATGTCATCGTTTAAAGTATGACTTAATCCTGATGAGCACATGTTTGCTTTCTCAAAGATATATCTAAATGAATTCAGGTCTTTATATCAAGTCGTGTACAAGTCCATATTGATTTATTATGCACTTGACTTGGTCAATACCTCTCATACGTTTAAAAATAACTCACTATTGGCCCTCGTTATTTGATTTAATATTCATTAATTATAATGAAACTAATGATTGACATTCTTAGCTTATTACTGTTAAGTATTGTAAATATATATATGCGCCCACAACTGAGCATTTTTTAAAGCAGTTTTTTACCACCCCTATGTGGAACCAGCTGTCTGTCTAAGTGCACTTCTAATAATCGTGCCTTCAGGAAAACAACGTGAGGAAACTGCCATGTCCTAAATCCTAAAATCAAAATCATCATGATCACAGATCTGAAGAAAGGAATGCAATCTATCAAGACCTATAAAGGGCTGTGGCGCCACTGGATTATTAATATTATAATTTGAATTTCACCGACTTGACTGTTACGGATAGTATGAATGGACACAAAGTTTTTCATTTATTAATATATCAAACCGAGATCGAACCATGAACGTAATTATAATGTGTACCAATGGGTCTCCATGACATATGAATCATGGACAAATGGAGGTAATTTTGTTCATTATGATTTATATACAATGACAATTAGTGTATGTTTACATTTCAAATATAAATAAACAGCTAAAACATCATAAAATCACTTGCTCCAAACTTATACTAAGACTGTTATTCTAAATGATTCATGTTGCATTTTTGGTCCTATGTCTCATAACAATAAGGTTCAAAGCCGAGGACATATGTTCAATGCCACGATTCATTGATACAGACATTGCTTGTCAATAATGTTGCTATGCCTACTGGCGCCTGTTGGTAGTAAACTACACGTGTTTGGTATAACTTAATAATAAACATTGTTCGTCTCAAGAGTTGTTTGTATGTAAAGCGACGTCTTTATTATGAAATTAAAGCTATAAGACACTGAGTTATCGTTGAGTTTACCGTTTCTGTTCCATTTTAGTGATATGTTACTTTTTTACGTCTTCGACCAAAAGTAAAGCGTTCTTTATAACTCAGTATTTATAATAATTTCGTTTTTCGTTAGTTATTCTTACAATAAGACTACATTCTCTCTAAAAAAATTAAAACCCTGTACAACGGAATAGTTGTAGTCTAATTAAACGCAACACGTTTCTGTCATGAATGAAGTTTATTATTATTATATTTTATACCACCTTCGTAACTTTAGTGTTTCATAATAATTTCAGAGATTGATTCAGAGATTTAAACGCATAAATATAGAATTGAAAATTCAATTCTTGCATATATGAACGAAATTGAATTTTTTTATTCCATATTTAAAATACTATTGGATTTTAAAACCTACTAAAGCCCGAGTTTTGACAAAAACACTGAACTCTTTGACGTTTAGAAGCATATTGCTCAGTAAGCAATAAGTCGATCCATTAATACCTATAACGTCAATAAACAAGACATTCACCCATGGATTGATTTGCCGAATTGTCCTCGACCATTAATCATCGTGTAATCAACGGAGCGTGATTTATCACAGATGTCAATTTATAGCTAGTTTTCAATTATAGATCAATCATTATTTGAGGCACCTTCCCGACGTTTGTTTTAATTGTTACAAAAATATTTAGAAAATCATTATAATTTCTTATAAATACCATTTATGTAGCGATCGTCTATTGTTAATCTTCCCGTAATATTTAGAGCCTAAACTTAGCGCGAACTATGACTGCCGTCAAAATCCATTTTGGAAATATTTTAATCACACTAAGTGATCTCGATCTTAAAAAAAAATCAATGGCGCTACAACCTTTTTAGGTCTGGGCATCGGATTTCTGTATCTGTTTCATGATCATTTGTTAATCTAATAGACAAGTAGGTGATCAGCCTTCTGTGCCTGACACTCGCCGTCGACTTTTTGGGTCTAAGGCAAGTCGGTTTCCTCACGATGTTTTCCTTCACCGTTCGAACGAATGTTTAATGCGCACATAGAATGAAAAGTCCATTGGTGCCCAGCCGGGGATCGAACCTACGAACTCAGGGATGGGAGTCGCACGCTGAAGCTACTAGGCCAACACTGCTCTCGATCTTAAATCTTCCCTAAAGTCCTCATTATGGTGTTGCATACAAAAGACGAAGCATTGAACACACAATCACTAACACTACTATACTAATAATATAAAGAGGAAACATATGTGTTTTTGGATGTATGTTTAGCCAAGGTGTGAAAAAATTATGCATAAAAAATATGTTATCCGCTGTGGAAACTATTGATAGAACAAATCATCAGAAATGAAGTAATTAAAAACTAAGAAAACTACGTTAAATAAAACTTTTCAGTAAACAAAAATTTAACTATGGTCCGACTTAGTAGACTTTCCACTACCACGAGATGGCATTGCTAGTATATTTGAAATCTTCTTTTTGTTCATATTATATATATTCTCTTAGGTTCTCTAAGATAGAATATAGTATAAATAGAAACTATGTTGTTGAAAAATCCATATAGAGAACGGAAATATAATACTGAATAAATGAATATGGTTGTTTCATAAAACACCGCAACAAGAAATGACGGATATTAAATTGGATTACCGCTTGCCTAATGAGCTTCGAAGCAAATTGGATAGATATTATGCCAATAAATGCGGAGTTTATCTCTGATGAAATTGTTTCTGTTAGTTTCGTTCTCTACATATTTCGACTGTTCTTTTGTTCCTACAAAAGATAAAAGAGAATGCGGCTTTACATGAAATACAATCTAGGCTATAATAATAAGGCTAACATGTAATATTGTTTTGACTTATTTTATATGTATAATGCTAGTGAATCTTAAACTAAGGCAATATTCATTAGTGTTCTATAATGTTTTTACACTATGTTCGTATGTCCGAGATACCGCATTTGCACTTATATTCACATGAAAAAATTAAAACAGCACTAGTACAGTGACTCCTAATAGCGAATTCCGACTTTAATACGTATATTTATTTATTCAACTTTTTATAGTATATAATATAGAAACTGCGTATATTTTAAACATTGTTGTCCTAGTGGCTTCAGCGTGCGATCCCTGGTCGTGTGTACGATCCCCGGCTGTGCACTGCACTGTACAATGGACTTTCTTTCTATGTACGCATTTAACATTCGCTCGAACGGTGAATGAAAACATTGTGAGGAAACCGGCTTGCCTTGAGCCCAAAAGGTCGACGGCGTGTCTCATGCCCAGGCCTAAAAAGTTTGTAACGATTTACTTACATTTATATCGAAACTGAGTATATAAGATCAATTGATGACGCTGTTACAGTTTACAGCCTAAAGAGGTTATATAGGTATGTATCGGCCCCACTTTATTTGGGGTGCTACTGTAGCACTTCACTTCAATGTTACGTCATAAAATTTTAAATATTGGACGAAACAAAATTGTATTAATAATTAAGTGTAATTTTAGGATCTTTTAAATGATGAATGTTATCATTTTGCAACATTCGTTGCCCAGATGATTGGACTTTCAACGACCTACATATTTTATGTAACAGGTTTAGCAATTCAATAACGGCCTGCTGCCCGGTCAATACACAGGGCTGGTACCTATTCGCGTAGTGCTCGTAGCGACTTACTAAGTGAAAGTATTTCGTATTCGGAATTCTTACTATTCGATTGTGTATTTCCAAACCAATTCGACTCAGGGTCCTTCAAGATGAGAGTTCTTAAAAGGCTGATAACGCACTCACGAGACCTTTGGCATTAAGAGTATCCACAGGCGGCGGTATCACTTACAAATATCGGTGAACATACTGAAAGTTTGCCTAGTTCTATAAAAAAAACATATTTATATATATTGTACGCCACTGCATTCGTATATTCTATTTTTGATTAAAGAGATCAATAAAAGAAGTTCTACTTAGTGATATATTTAATACATTAAATAAATAAGTTAAACAGAAACATCATCCCATGATCATCACGTGCACGGACGCACTTTTATTAAGAAATCTAACTCTGTGTCCCTAACTCTTCACAACGCGTCTGGAACTCTATACTAACATTATAAAGTTTGTACGTATGCGATAAAGTCAGGAACTATTCGTTCGAATACTATTGTATAGGAGTTTATCGAGTAGCTTCGACAGATTTTGATTTTTACGTGAATAGCTCCACACTGATACGGTAGTTGATGCGGTCGGGTATTGTGTGGCCTCTGCAAATCTGAGATCCTTTGCAGGCTAGATTTTGCATCTAGTCACAATGGATTGGAGACCACAGACAATTTCGTTGAAATAGTTTGTGTTTCGAGATACTGGCCGTGATTGCGTTGAGGTAAACTATTTTACTTCTATATTCCGTACATGACATAGTAAAATTCAATTAAAAAGCTGACAATTAACCAGTGAAATTATTTTGATATCGGCTTTTTGAATGTTATTTTTCGAAGATAGAAAAAAACCAGCTAGGGTTGCAAATATTTTCAAATGGCGCTTCCTCCTAGAATATATTCTTAAACTTAGTAGGATTCCTACCTCCACCGAATTCCAGTAGGATCTAGAAATTGTTATATTGCTCATATGAAGACATTAATAGTCAGGTGGATAGTACGGGTGACCCCAGAACTGGTGCATTCCTCGCTCAACGTTTAATCGCAATACAACAAGGAAATTCTGACAGAATTTAAGGGACAAACTTTTGTAATTGTTATAATTTTCTATTTCTCAATGTTTTATTAATATTATTATTACTATGAAGGTGAAGAATATTGTAATCCCTCTATATTTGTCTAAATAAATACCCTGTATTGTCAGAATTATAGATATCAATTATTATAGATTGTAGGTAACGTTAGTACTATCCCATAACGGAATGAAATTCTAAGTTTCCCATCAAGTTTCAATACAAAGGCTATACTCGGCAACAAAGACCTATTTAATCTTCCGTAATCAGTGCAGCCAGAGCTCAAAGTGAGTTGAACTCCACAAAAGGGCTGGGTAATAGGTTATTTTACGCATCGCTGACTGCCAGTTAATGCGACAGTCTTGAATGGATGTTTTAGCTTTAATATAAACCTCTAGATAAGTCAAAATTCATATTCACTTATGTACTAAACTAAAAAAGGATGTACTAAACTGTGGTTTATAATTCTGGGCTAAATATAGAATAAAGAGCAGTGTTGGCCTAGTGGCTTCAGCGTGCGACACTCATCCCTGAGGTGGTCGGTTTGATCCCCAGTTGTCCACCAATGGACTCTTCTATGTGCGCATTTAACATTAGCTCAAACGGTAAGGAAAACCGGTGAGGAAACCGGCTTGCCTTAGACCCAAAGAGTCGACAGCCGCGGCGTGCGTCAGGCACAGAAGGCTGATCACCTACTTGCCTATTCGATTAGAATATGATCATAAAACAGATACAGAAATCTGAGTCCCAGAACTAAAAAGTTTGCAGTGCTTTGATTTTTTTTAAACATAGAATAAATATATAGTTCTGAGATGTAAGAAAGTGCAGAAGTACGTTTAGCACGTTACATAGACAAATGTCCACTCATGATGATTAAAATGAAACAAAAAGACGACCTCAAAAACGTAAGGGCTTTCATCTACAATATTATTAGACTTAAAATGTCCTATTTTAAATCCAGGGTGATCGATTACAAAGTATTAACCTCCTGAATTAATAATTCTAGAATTATTTTTATATCAATAAATTAGATGTAATTAAACATATTATTTAGAGAGGTGACGGGTGGTCCGTACTTGTACCGTACCGTATCATAAAACATTTTATACTCACACACAAAAACAAAGAGACTTTACAATATACCAAAGTCTATAAAGAGATACGTGCTCCAGTTTTTTAAACACGGAACTTTAATGCCAGATAGGGTACATTAAGAGAATTTACTCACCGCCAAAAACAGAAAACACTTCATTTAATAAACACAACGAAGTGTAATTTCTTTACGTGCATGAAAACATTTGTAGTGACAAGCAGAACTGAGATAAGAAAGATTTATTAGCTACGCCAGAATAAAAGTCTTTATTCAATAATTTCCGAGTTGATTAACAGGAATTGTTTTATTTTAAGGGTATTTCGCTTTTGAAAAAAATATCATAAGTTTGGGATTGAAATTTTTTGGATTAATTAATACCGATCCGTTGATGTCTGTAGTTAGACTGCCCATACACGCCATAACAATATAGTGTGTACATTTTACTTACGTTTAGCATTTTTTAACATTGTATACATTAAACATGTGTATTTTAAATTTTACTTATGTCTTAATTCGCAAGCAGACGAAACCTTAGTACGGTACCAAGTACTACCACTTCTTATATTTCCGCCTATACAAAAATATATTCAAAATAATGTAGTGATACTAACACAGTATTACAAAATGATCGATCAGCTGTGTAGTTCGAAAGGTCAGTACCGATGTCGATGACCTCATAAATCGATGTGCTTTCCGCTACGTTGTGTGTATCATAAAAACGTTTATTCATAAAGCGTTATATTTTAACCAAAGAGCCTGAATTGTATTTTCATCTATTGTCTTTGACATTATGCTCAACTCCAAATATTTTAAATTCGGAACAGTATAGAATTAATTGAAGACGTTTGCATCCGAATGCATTTAAAAATGGAATTGTATTTCGTAACTAATTAATAATTATTGAATAAAAGTCGGTATAAAATACATTTGACTTTTAAACTGTGGGATATAGGCGAGATTCTTTAATTTTATATTTTACGAACACTATCATACGCATCAGTAGGTGCAAGAAATTTAAATACGGCATTCGTCGGACCGGTCTGGAATTCGATATCCTGATATATTACTGGTGAGGGCGCCGCCGACACGGCTCTAGGGACGAATAACTATTAATACAGGGGTTGTGTCGACCTTTAAGTGCTTTTGTACGAAAATAACTACATTCTCGGTTTATCTCTTACATTATATTGAAACGTGGTGTAATTGAAATCTATTATATATATTATTTTATCAGAAGTACGATATGAAAATATCAAATTTATATTAAGGTTATTTATAACCAATTTTAAATATGATAACCTCAAAAAATTGATCTTCATTGTATTTGACTATGACCATGATTTTTTTATTTATACTTAACACGAAGTCCATCCTAAATATTGAATTTTATTGTTTAATATTGTATGGATAGTTTTCGTTATATCCTATTTTCCTTATATTCGTTCCGGACAAGAATGTTCCATAGTTAATAAAATCCTTATAAAGCGCAAAGAATGAATGGAGTATTGTCATCTGTCATAACAAAGAAGTTGACTGTTATCACACACGCTTGTCATTTTTAATTAGTGAGCAAGGAAAACACATTAGGGGTTGATGCCCCAATCTAAATGACGCCCTCATGTGCCCTGGTGAAGTTAAAGAGCTAAAATATTTTTCTGCACATGTGGAATCTTTCAGGGTGCGCTCTTAAGGCCATTAAACATACTTATGCAGAACCTTAGAAGGCAACTATTTATTGGTTTACACACAAAACTCAATTACAGAGTTTATTTATTCGTAAATCCTGCAAAGCGTAAATTTACTGACTTTGATATAATATATGCCTTAGCATTTTAAATGAAGAAGAGTTATATTAGTCTAAAACTAATACATGTTATCATTATTTAAAAATCTAATGTTATGAAAAGGAATAAACAAAATAAAAGTTCAAACTAATTCATAAAATACCCTTTTTAACCGGCTTCAATCGGATCCTCAAACACAAAAATCTGGAAACAAAAAGCAATTTTTTTTACATGATTTTTGTGACTACACAATTTGCGATTTTCAGGTGTTTTATTTATAACTTAAGCGGATATTTTTACTTGAGTAATCTGATCTTTATTATATAGTTTATGAAGTCTTTGTTTGTACAAAATTACATTAAAAACTAGATTTTCGCGTGTATGAGAATTCCCTCAAACAGATTCCGCTAACAGATGTTTCACGTCATTACTATGTTTGATCTTTGGCCCATCCGCTAAGGATCAGCTGATCTGTGACCCGATCTAAATTATGGAGAATATTCTCATATCTAATGATATTTTTATTTCAGTCGTAAATATTGATATGAAAAGTCAAAGAGAAATCTATAAATTATAAATTTTCTTCAAGATATTCAAATTACAGGATTCTTTGTAGTAGGTTATTATAAATAAATAAGTGATTTGATTTGGTTTCTGATTTTTGTCCTGGTGTGGTTGTCTCCAAATGCAAACCATTTATGCTGCATAAACAGGAAATTTCCTCTTAAATTAAATAATACTAATATGAATTAACAGTTTAAAGCTCTCCTCTGTAACCCGAGTTTCAACAGATTAGAAATTGATAAGGCATTGACTTAAAATATCAGATTTAGTAAAATTTTGAAGGGAAAGAAGAATATTCAAAGCCAATGATAAAATTTTAGTTACATATTTAATAGAATAGTTTTGTGGAACTTTTTATCTTTCAATAACATAATGCTGGTCGAGGGATACGTGGTTTGTAGTAAATAATAGTATTTACTACAGTCAAAGGATTTCTAAATTTGGGTTCAGAGCAGTTTCATTTATAAAACATGTTCCAGACGAACTTTCAATTTCTAGGAACAATCACCCAAGGTCTTTCAATGCTACATGTGTCTACAATGGCATTGATTTCGGTACTTCTATAGAATTGTACTTCGTTAAATTTATTTTATGATTTTTCGCACAAAACCCAGACAGCCGTTATAGTTAACATATTCCATAATTGATAAAGCTTATGGACGTGACTTACAAAATTTACTCAACTTTTCTATTTACAATTAAGAATAGCTTCAATTAAGAACTGTTGCAGCTCTTTAAGTTTCGTTTTGTATCTTAAGTTGCAATCACTTGAGTCTTGAGTGCTCTCTATGTCAAACTACATGTAGAAATATTGTTTGAAACTGAAACTAAATATTATAAGTTTGATAGGAGAGTACCTACAGGCCTTAGTATCATAGTCATCTCTATTACGAGTAGATCTATTCGTTAAAATATTACTAGATTACTAAAATTAAACTATTAAAAAACCCAAGCGTTATTAATATTACGAATAAAGGCTCTTTATTATAAACAGAACTGCAGATAATGTATTTTACATAAAACAAGCTTACAAAGCTATTGGCTACTAACACGCCAGTTACAAATTTGTTCGCACTTAAAAAAATTAATAAGCTTATCAGCTATAAAACGTACTTCAAAATAACTTTATTGAGGCATAAATGGCTCAATGCCTCGCCCTTTAATGAATTTCTAACAACTTCAATTGCAAAATTCTCATTAAATTGAGAATTTGAATAAATGTTTGAAATTATTAATTTACAACAGTTATAGATATAGAATATATTTATGTACATTTTATAGTACTGTTATGCTTTTTGTATAAAAAACAAGAACACCGATGTTATAGTATAAATTTTCTAAATTATATATGTAGTAAGAAATACTACATATATATTAGTATGGCATTGAATACAACCAAAACCTTACATATTGAGTTTAAAAATGGAATGAAAAATTATCATAAAATTTGCGAATTGCGCTTGCCACCTTATGATGCCACAAAATACATAATATTAATTCTTAGTATATCGTTCTTTAATCCTTGACGTCTATTGTCTATGCGATTCTTGAAAAATTAGACAGGATACAGGCACCTGAGTCACCGGAACGACGTTCCGAAATCCGTCCGGAATTGCGCGCTCGTAAACGTGATATGAATAGAATATATAAACTATAATTATTACGTTTGTACACAATTATGGTATTGTATATAAATTCATTTGTTACACTTTCGCTGTTCTAGAATTATTTATTAATAGTTTATTTATATCTTTCTGTGTTTACAATTAAACAAATATTGAAATAGCTAGCAATGCAGATACTAATATTATAAAATAGTCTATTACGTTTAAGAACAAAATTAACGACTTTTCTAATTTAAAACCTCTTTTTTCGCCTCTCATTTTAAAAGTATTGGAGTTTTTACAAATACAAATGAAACTGAAAAAGCTAGTTATCAATTTTAACGTGTTTAATTCTGGTTTTGTGTATTCTCAAGCATAGTTCCGCTGTTCGTGGATCTGGATTTATGCTGCTTGCTGCTGGATGCTTTCTTATTGATATATGGTGCCGACTTCCAAAGGATACTTATATAATATATCTTATATAATCAATTTATTCTTTATTACATTTATTTCTCTAGATGCAAATCAATCATTAAAAATATTGTTTGTTATTAAATACTTTTTAGTGTATAGTCATTTTTTGGAAAGGAAATGTTTTGTTGACATGATTTTTATTGTGTATTTAATTAACACTTTATAAACTATATAAAAAAATTCTGGTTGCAAGACAAATAAGACTAAGTTAGTCGTTTTATAAGCTTTTATGCCATCAGAAATAATTATTTGAACACAACAATTGTGTCTCCACAGCAACTGTGAGTGCAACACAACATTCTAATACAGAAACACTTCAAAATAAATTTATTTTCTAATTATCTCACTACTGTAGCTGCTCATTTAGGGGCAGTAAACTTAAAATAGTGAAATTTAAATGCATTATACAATATACGAACTCCAGACAGTTGGCTTGGTTATAATTAACTTCAGCCACGACTTCCGTTCCGAAGATGAGCGTACACGCTTCACTCTATAAATATTTATTTAGCAATATTGACTTCCTTGTCTAATTACTTGTAATTCGATCAAGTCTTACATTGCAACATAGATAATATTTTTATGTTTTTGTTTTTTATTTTAACAAGATCGCCAACCTTCGCAAGGAGATTATTATTAAAAGAATTTTTAATAATTATCTTATTTTTTTATTAAAAGAAGAATATTTTTCTCTTTGTCATAGTATTTAGTTTTTCCATGAAGTTTTTAATAAAACACTTTACTATGTAATATTTGGAAAACACTAAATATAAATGGTCTATGTGATTCTTTCGTTGCGTTGAGAAAGTGTTGCTGTATAAGAATTATGATAATAATAATCCAGTGGCGGTACAATCCTATATTGTTCTTGACCGCAGATAAACCGCAGAAAGAAACGTATGCAACGTTTCTTCGATCATTTATATAAACTAGTACGTGATCAGCCTTTGTCTGATACATACATTGTGAGACCTGCGGGTATCCTCACTTTGCCTTCAACGTAGGAGTAATTGCACATATAAAAAGAAAAATCCTTTGGTAGCTGTGTACCATGATTCGAATATAAAAATACACCGAAAGCTCTCGAAAGTTTTTAAAGGTATATATTTTATATGTAGTAATGGCGCATGCATTTGGACAATATAACCTTAAAATAGGCCAGTTGATCATGATAAAGCCACTGAAGACGACTGACGAAAAAATTACTATAGTTACAAGCAAAATTATTTTTCTGTAATTGTATACAAAAGACAAAAAGGTTGTACACTATATGTTATTAATTACATATAGTGCTCCAGCTGTGAAAAAGCTGATGAAGTCAACTCCATGTTCGAACAAAGCGATTAATAATATCATCCAATTAAAGAAATTCATATGCATAATGAGTTTTCATGGAAGTTCGTTATCAGTGTCTGCAATCTGCACTTGACAAATCATTAATAACGACGAATTTTAGGTCACCGAATTTCAATGAAAAATTCAAGACGTTCTTGGAACATAAAATTTTTATGGTACTCCTGTTAAAAATTGTTAAAGAAATTTTCTTAACTATTCATTGTTTGGAAAAAGTTATAGTACTGATACTGTAATAGTAGAAATGCAGCTACACTTAATCAAACCATAAATTAAGGATAAAGTTGGATGCTTAATTAATCAATCAATTGATTAATTATTTTATAGCCCATACGAATAATATACTTATTTTTCTAAGCAAGAGTAGATCTAAGGGAAATTTACATGAATTCCCAAATTTTAGGTGAACCTATGACGTGATTTAATTTTGGGAGACATTTATCCTTTACCGTTCATTATTATTAGAACCTTTTTTTACTTTTAACCCATTTATAACTCCCGAGTGCTATATCCAAAGTATCGGTCGTGATTGCTACCGGTGTCTATAAAATAGAAAGAGTAGGCATAGCTATATAGTAATCGGTGATTTGTCTTAGGTATTTAAATCATACAAAACGTTACTTATTATTATTGTATTACAAAATGTGTTTCTATATCAGGGATTTAGGATTATGAATAAAGCGTAAATAGAATAAAGAATAAAAAACAGGACAGCCATTTAATAACAGCCAAACTGAAACGTGAAGTTTAGTACTTAATAATAGAATTTGCATTTCCAAATTGGGACGACGGTCGAGTATGCATTAATTTGTACCTGGAGCATCCGAGTAATTAACGAAGTGACGAACAAGTGCCCCCGGACGTGTTTCAATCATTAAAGTTATTGTCTCTGAGCTTTTGCCGCATTTTGCTTGTGAATTGTGGCTTTTACGCCATTACAGTGAACCAATACTACTGTTTTTTTTCAAGTTTCAATTCATTTTTTACATTGAGATAATTGAAATGAGAGATTGCTTACTTACTAAAGGATTCTATCATCGAAAAACAAATCTGTGATCTTAAAATATTGCATTAATCTCGCTTTAGTTGTTAGAAATAGCGGATACCTAAATTATTCTACATTTGAATAACAACTATCATTATAATTGTTTTTTTTTTAAACCGTCAAAAGAGGTTTGCTAACATAAAAATGAGACAGAAGCTAATTGATAATTGACAAATTTGTTTTAAAATAAAAACAAATTTAAATACAACCTTTTTTCAACTTCGATTTTTATTTGGCGGTAAAAATACATTTTTCTGAATAATGCCTGCCAAAGAGCACTCAAATATAAGTTATAATAATTCAAAATTGGGTCAATAACGAAGACCTAGGGTCCAGTAAAAAACGGAAATTCGAGCTTTAATATTTTTGGCAAATACATTAAGATTTTAAAAAATGTAATGATATAATGTGGTTGATCGCCTGGAATAGAGAGGTTAAGCGATAAGGCCGTTATAAACCTTTTGTACCGAGTAATTTTATTTGTAGGGTGTTCAAGAAATTGGTAACAAATAGGATTAACAGTAACATTGGTATACACACAAAAATATAATTGTTCTGAATATGTTTTTATATTCATTCTGAAGTATCAAATGTATCAAGCAACAAACTAAAAAAGTTGGATTATTATTAACTTCACCTTGAATAAGATTAAACAGTCTAGTAGGAAGTATGTTAAGTATACTTCTATTTCATAAAAAACTTCACGGCCCGGCTAGCTCAGTCGGTAGAGCATGAGACTCTTAATCTCAGGGTCGTGGGTTCGAGCCCCACGTTGGGCGGTATCTTTTTTTACTTTTTTGTTCTTTAATACGTATTACTACTTCGGTATTAATAAGTATTAATTTAGTATACATGTGTAAATATTATTTTTAGTTTCATGTAAGTACAAAAAATTATATTAAATCCTATACAATTTTAGCAAAAGAAGCAACATGTTTTAAATTGAAATTTCTTTAAAAAAGCTATTAAATATATGTAGTCAGAGATTGTATCGGTTGCTATCACGTTGTTTAAAATACAATTGCTAGATTTAAAAAAAGCGAGGTAATATTTTTAACGTAAGTTTGGTAAATAAATCGAAGTAAAAATAACGGAAATTAGCTTTATTACTATATACGTTGTAATGTAACTACGAAATTAATTACATATTTATAAAATATAAAATAAATATCGCAACTTAATTTGACTGAACTTTCAAAGTTTTCCTATGGCTAGGTGTTTTCAGTGTTTTGCAATGCTTTAATGTGTGCCAGTGTCGCAGGTACCTGGTTCATTCCTAAAAAAGAATTCTGCTCCAATTCCGAGACAATCATAGTAAACTTGCCCCGCCCCTTCTTAGAGTATCACTAAATCATATTGATCATAACGAAGGTTAAAAAACAGTATAATATAAATATATCTGCTGTTATTTGCTTGATTACTGCACGAGATTAAGACAAATTACTCTTGTTTGTCGAGTAATGTTGCAATCAGCCAGTCCGATAATACTGCAATAGTAAACGCCGCGAGATTTTGCTTTTACAATAGAATAACTAAAGTTTAATATTTATATACACAACAGTACTGTACAATTTGGAACATATGCATTTTAAAAAATTTCTCGTGTGTGTCTGCATGTGTTCAGTTAAACAGATCATAATCTTCATCATCATCATTATTATACATAAAAGCTAAATGTATAAAATTTAAATGTACTCATGACTAGATTACTTTTCTGTCTCTTTCTTTCAAATTATGTTTACACAGTTATGAAAAGAGACAGGTATACTAGAAGTATACCAATACTAAAAATGATGCAATATGATTTTGCTTTAATAAGGAGTATGAACTTTGTATTGTTTTATGAGGCATCTTACTCCCGGTAAAGTTTTATTAAAATATTCTCTTTTTCTATTATCTATGATTGACATAAAATCAAAACACTAACAATTACATCTTGCTTGATTGTAAAACGAGTATTTAAACGGTTTTTCAACAATTTAATTATTATTCAGGCGTAATATAAAAAATCGTAGACTCGGACTTTAAGCGCAAATCACATTCCTCGCCAAAATAGCATAAACAAACAGAGATTAACAACCGAAAGATATAAACAGAACAAATCGGATAATTCATTTAAATTAAACTAACATTGTTCAATCGGCGTAAAGATTTCGCTTAAAGTAAATTCAAGAGGAATCCAGACGTAACACTAACAATTCGTCCCGGCTCCTTCACAACAGTTTCTCTCTAATAAGATGTGGGCGAAAGATTGTATCGGATTTATTACCATAGTTACAATGTTCATGTAGTAGGAATAGAGTAAATACAATTCTTATATTTAGAATAACCAAACTACTAAAATCATTTAAATGATCCCTAGATCGCTTTGTCTCCGCCAAGAGCCGCTAGACAAAACAATTTTTTAAGCAGATATCACCATACAGAACTATTTACAATCGATCACGTGACTAAGCTAGCGATTCAACTGTTAACTGACTGATAACGACCTCACTAGCTGTCAAATACCTTACCAGGGCTTTAATGCGTTATTCAATCTAGAATTAACAATAATTGGAAAGAAGCACCAAGTTATCAGTAGTTAGTTACGAATACAACATTTAATATAACAGCCAAACAATTTCGTCCTACGCTAAACATATTATATGAAAGTGAAATCCGAAGAATACTCCTACGCTTAAAATAAATCCAGTTTCCAGGGTAAATATAGAAAGATTGCACACCTATTTGGACTTTGGATAAAAACCTATTGCGAAACTCTCAGGTGAACGGCTGAGTCACTACGATTGTGTTAACGACTAGGTGATGCGGGCGACTTTGTTCTTAAATAAAGCGAACAGAAATCACTATCAATTATGAATATTTAAGCTTAGGGATTACGCGGCAATAAAATAAGAGTACAAAATAAATAATTAAATACTAGCAATATTTAATATCTCCTATATATATGCCTTAATGTCACAATAAAAGTTTTACTGTAATCTGACTAAATTAGTACAAGCAATCCTATTATTTTTCAAGTTAATAAAAAAATAATTTTAAATTTTCCCGTTTGTTATTCAGACCATCAAGTTTCTAGCCGACGACCTTTCCATATCTTCGAACTGAATCAAGTCTGAGTCTTACCAGAAATACGATAATCTGTTATATACTTAAAATTCTTTCTGTTTGTAAAAAACGAACGTTTTTTGCGTCGAAAAATAACAAATATTCATTCAAAAGTGTATTTGGAACTGAGTTGTAAAACGCGATTTTATTAACATTTTAAGGGAGGTCCGATTATCGTACTTATAATGTTTAATAGCGCAGATTATTGCAGTAATGCTATAAAACATCGCGATGGTCTAGTTATCATTAATATAATTTTAAAACAAACACGACCTAGTTATCCGGCGCGGGCGCAGGAAGTCGCTAACCATCGCGGTCATGCTGTGTTTAAACTGTAATTAAATTTGGTTCAACTCTGATTTCAATCATCCTAACCAAGAATCGTTTATCAACTGATACGTGCGTTGAACTTTTAATATTTTAAAATATAACTATCCTAAAAGTATTAACTATAATATATAAGTAATCGAATCGATAAATCAATCAAATTGGATGTGAAACTAATTTAAAAAAAATTACTGTAAAGTAATTCCACAGTTACATGAAAAATACATATTTTTATGTATATATACAGAAATGAGGTAAGTTATATGTAATGATAAATATTACATAATTATATCACAGTAATTAATTATCGTTATTGTAACTAGACTTAAATAATTCAATTTATAGCATAAATTATTATTGTCAGATAAACTAGATTTTTCGCAATATAAAACGATTTAAATTCACGCGTGACCTGCGATGTTTAAACTAGAAAATAGGAATCCTAACATATGTATTACATAAAACATCGCCAAGGAAATGCAAAGCATGAGACACTCCAAAAGATTTATGGTTCGCGGTGAAATTTGTCAGATTTTTCACAGTTTGCCGGATAATAAATGGTTGTGAACATCCTCAAGTCACCAGGTATTACACCTCCCACTCGTCACTTAGCCCATTAATCTAACAAAGAGTCCTTCCGTCTGTCACCGCCAATCCAATACGACACGGAAACTTTTTGGTCAAATTATTGAGTTAGAGAAAAGTGCCTAATGGTGTCATATCAATTATACTTATCGTAGATTCACTTCTCTGGTCAATATCCACTATAGTTTTATCCATGAAGGCAATCTTAAAATGAACAATTTTTTAATTCCAAATATAAACTCAACTAATGAAATTTATGTTCTAAGGTCCGGTTCAGTAATTAAATGAAATTTAATTGTCTGTAACTTATAATCGTGTAAATTAATACACGTAAAGTGAATTCTGGCAATTATTTAAAAAATATTTTTTTTTATTAATTTTTAAGTTAAACCGAGGCCTAACAATAAGAAGTTATGGGCAATAAAGACAATATTTTTTTAAATAAAATAAAGTTATGAATGTAAAAACCGATGTGTGGCCCACCACAAGTGTATCTATCATTTCGTTTTATAGTACAGAGTTTAATAAAAACAAATAAGGTGAAGGATCAGACACGAAAAAAACATTTTTCACGCAAACAATAAGCTTGTAGTCAACAATATGCTGTCAGTTTCCGGCAGACGCCAGACGAGACAACAATCTTCTGGCGGATGTTAGTGAACTGTTTTGTATGCAATACATAATTTTAGGGAGTCCTTAACATACGGGATCAGACCACGACGTGTTTGAATACAAAATCATAACAGAAATTGTCATTTCAGATATATTGTAAAGAATTTAAATACAGCCTGGTAAAAATATAAAGTTAAAGTTTAATATTATCATTAAATTTTTAGAGGAAGGCTATATACTCTATTATATAGCGGCACTATGGTGAAAACGGTATTATACAAATTAAATCAAAATACGTTTATTCACTTTAAATGCGTCTCGAATTCGGGAAAGAGCAAGACTTCACCATTCTTATATATTCAGCAGAGAAGCATAAAGCATTATAGTGAATGAATTCTTCTTTGTCAATTGTTTTTCTGTGTTGAACTCTCAACTCAGACTGGTCTTAATCATAGGTTTGCAAATGCAAACCTAACAATGACAAATGCTTGTATTCGATAAAATTTTAGTAATGTAAAAGCATAGGAACATTATAAGATTGATCTTTAAAGGTAACTCACCGCATTTTTTTCATGTGCACTACGACTCGGTCGCTTCCTTCCGGGCGCGCCTTGAACAGTCGTCACTAACATGAACACTAGTCCAAGCACGGCCAAAGCTCGCACGTGCATACCCATTGTCCTTCTACAGTTAACAAACTCCCGGGGACCCCGCGCACATTTAAATTTCAAATAAGCGGCTGGCTTTGATTCACTATAAACGTCCATTCGTACCCTCGCGATAATCGATCCCCTGCTTTCGTCTTTCACATTACACACTATTGAATGCTTCTCGATGCATTCATTCGATATCCTACACCTATCGGATTCGTTGAATTTCGTCATATTTTCGTGTTTAATTGATAGTTTTCTGTCATCTTAGTATTCTAGCCGATTCTTTTTGTGCTACTGGCACTTTATCGGCTCTTTTCCTGTTACCGAGTTCCAGATTAATTTCTCTGTCGGGAAGCTGCGTTATCGTGCAACGTGGGCGGCGCCCTTGTTTATTCTACACTTATAATATTCTTGTGTGTACAAGATATTGAAGCGATTCTGCAACAAAAGATATGGCTTCATAAATTATAATCAATATACTTATAACAAATGCGCACAATTAAATAATAATTAATTTTAATATAATATTTACAACAACATATAAACAAAGCAAATTTTGTTCTTGAGATATCGACTCCCAGGGAAAGTCTTCCTAAGGAGGACCCTGCGTTATTTAAAAAAAAAGCATACTTCTCGCTTAGACGGTCATACATCCACTAATAAAATGGATGTCCATGGGCTGCGGTAGTTGCCTTTTATGGCCGTCCGCTCGCCTGCCTTCCTCTTAATAAAAAGCATCAAGAAAACTAGTTGTTTAAAAACCGCATATTTTAAATAACATAACATCTTATTATGACTAATTATTCGTATCTTAGTGAAATCTTTTGTCACGGATTCAGTATTAACCAATTTCACAGTAATAATACATTGTAAGTAGGTTATATCGTGTGCAAATAAAAAATGTCTTAATAAACAGCTGACGATCACAATCATACTTCATGTGTTTATTCTTTATAATAGAACTACTTACAAGCCAAAAGACCAACTCTCTTGACAGAATTGTTAAGTATACCTTTCTGTGTATTCTACACTAAAATAAATGTTGTATTGAGGGCCATGTCGCTTTTATTGATTTGTGCAAGTTTTACGACAAATCACTGTACCAATTTAAATATAATTCGAAAAAAAAAAATATATATATATATATATTTATTATATAATATAGAATATAACGCTCGTCGATAAATAGTTATTTATTGTTTTATGTACATTAAGTAATATCAGTGATAACAATGTCGTCACATAAATCATTCTTTGTCAATTGACATTATAAAATTATTTATTGTTCTATCGGGAATTTAATTTTTAACTCAACTATGAGATGACGAGAGACGAGTACAAAGTCGTATTATGTAAATTAAAACTTTAATTCTACTGCAGTCTGTCTAGCCTATTTAAGCTGATAACCAATAGATATATAGTGATAAAAAAAAAATTCAAGCACCAGTGTGTTTAAAGAACTGTCTTACCAAACTTAGCCCTAAACATACATACAAAAAACATACGTTGAAGAAGGCATTGGCACTTTCAATCTTTTCGTCGAAGATTTCTGCCTCCTTGTGAATGTTTAAACGCTGAACCATTTTTTGATAAAGGTATTAGTGAAACGCTTGTTAAGTTTAATAGACTATTTATTCTATTCAAGTGAAAATCGTCTTGAAAAGTATTTTCCAAATTTTCTTTGAATTGAACCAAAAAAATATCCACTTTTGCTCTTCCAACACCTAAAGTATCTTAGCATATGTATCTTTATTGTAATATCTTTCTCTTACTATCAACAGATTTATGACTAACCATTTCAAATGCATCGACTCACATGCTTGGCACAAGTTAACCAAGCTCAGTCTAAGTGCAACTATTTATAAACATTGATTTTAATTACGGCGCGCGAGAGTTATCTATATAAATCATATTTGTGATAATAAGCATAAAATGTCATGAATTTACATTTCGCAAATGTCATTCGTCAGCAAAAAAGGGCAAAAAAGTATTACCAAACAGTATTGAAATATTATAGGGAAGTCAAGGCATTTTATGTGGCCATAAATTTAATATATATTATTTGCCGACTCCATGGTTTGTGTAACGCCAAGGCTAGAGGTCGTCGGTTCGATTATCGGCGGAAAAAACACAGGGTGATGCTGAAAAGGCTGATTCCTGGTGCTCAGAAGAAGAGGCACAGAAATGAAGCCTGATGCCGTATTTAGGCGTTAAGGAATTTTAAACTCGAATCTAACATCAAGTTCAATTCAATAGTTAGTATAATGTATAATAACGTGCAATGTCAATAATATTCCAGTACCAATTAAAAGTGTGTTATCTTAATAAACGTTAATAGTTAAATTAATAAAACAACACTGAAATAATAAAACAAACGAAACTTACATTTTCTCAATTCGCTTTACAATAGAAAACCATAAAAAGCACTATGCTAAAATCTTCCTTTCCCTTTCATTTGATAGAAAGAGACAACACGAACACTGAAAGCACTGATATAAACTTTATAATACACGCTACTTAAAATTTATATTAAAATATTAGAGCACGATTCAATATTTAATATAAATGTTCACTTAATTACTTATTATATACGTTTTCAGTCAAATTTTCGTAATGTCCTTGAGCGGGACGCTCACACGAGCGACGCGGCTGAGCGCGGTTCTGTACTAAACTAAATTTACTTTTGCCACGGGACTCAACGGTATTACTTTGAACTTTAATGCATTTGCTTTGACGTGGGTTATTCATGTGTGAGTGGCGCTTTGTGGGTTATTGTAGACACAAAAGTGCGTGCAAGAAGAAATTTTGTATGATTAAAATTTCTTTCGATTTCGTATATTAGTATGGTCGCAATTAGCACTTTGAACAAAAAGCTTTGAAAGCTTTTGGGCATTTGTGATTCGATTTACCGCTAATTGCTGTTGGTTTTTGACTTACATAATAACTGAATGCATTGATATAGCTTCATTATAGTAATCTAGATTAAAAAAGAGTACATTACTAGATAAAAGCGCGATAATCATGACAAATTCAAAATAATTTTTTTTCACAATAACCCGTTTTTTAATCCGGTAATGTATTGAGTGTTGTAGACTATATTTCTCTATAAATTGTGTATAAAAGTAAAATTAGGATACTCATAATAACGTCGAAAAAATTATAAGCCGCAACTTACTTCCATACAAGCTTTAAATCTAGTGATGTCTCAAAAGCGTCTAGACTTACATAGATTATAGTATTACACAGTTTAAATAACGCTTAAGTCAATAAAAGGTTTTTTTATATTCTCAGCTTGTTTGATAGTTTAAACCGTCAGATGTTTTTATGCGTTTAACATGTGGTTTACATTTTATAAGATGTTGATAAACTACGATTTGCAGCATTTTCGTTGCGAATAATTCTGTGAACCGACAAAAATGTTTTTTTTTTAGTTCCAACCAGAGTCATAGCTTTATATCGTGCGTTTGAACCACAAAAAAGGTCTAATTTTTCTATCATTTGCAATGTTTGTACGGTGAAGTAAAACATCATGAGGAAACCAGCTTCTCATCTTACGAGAATGGACATGTGTCAGGCGCAAAAAGATAGCGATTAGCAAAAATTATGAAGATAACAAAGGGTCTGTTATCTCCAATAACAAATCAGTTTAACATAGGCCTTTTAGTTTTAAGGGACCAGTATTGGCCTAGTGGCTTGAGCGTGCTACCCTCATATTGTTTTTTTAGTTTTAATTGTCATTTATACATTTGCTTATCCTTGAACTGTCCCACATAATTGTCTAAAATTGTATGTGTCTTGGTCTCAAACCAATGCAAGAGTATATTACAAATATATGACAGTTGGTAATATATTGATTTGTAGACCGGCAACTTGTTCAGCTCTTTTATAAACAAATAGTTGTTTCTTCGATGTATAAAGGGAGTACTTTAAATGATCAATAAAAAGACTCGTAAATTATTGACACGACAGACAAATTATTTTCTTTTCGTTACTAACAAAATTACTTAATATGAATAATAATAAAATCGTTTTATTTCAGGTACATTACAATTCATACATTTATTTTCCTATCATCTAATTCATTCTTAGGCATCACTGTGCCCTATTTTAGCAAAGGACTCCTTTAAACTGTGCTGTTTCCAGAATCTGTTCTATCCACCTTCTAAATTGTCAACTTCTTTTGCATTTATTGTACCTAGGGCAACAGTTTACTACTTTGATGCTACATTTTTCTATTCCCTTTGCCATGTGCCTAGTTAAGTTAATTTATTTTCATTGAGACATCTTCTACCTTAGTCATTCTTAATGATGTATCCTATATGTTATCTTCTCTACTCTTCCCTATCATACATCGTTCCATCAATCTTTGAAACACTATAGTTTTCTATGGTGCGCGTTAGTAAGCAACCAAATTTGCGATCTATATGTTACCTTTAGCTCATATGAATGCTAACAATAACACTTATACCATCTGTATTGTGTGAGATACAGTAGTATGAGAGTAAGAAAATAAACGAAAATGGCGCGCAGAGACGTTTCAATGAACATAAATGATTCATTATTAGCGTAAGTAAGTAACCAGAAAC
This sequence comes from Pieris brassicae, assembly GCF_905147105.1. Taxonomy (NCBI): domain Eukaryota; kingdom Metazoa; phylum Arthropoda; class Insecta; order Lepidoptera; family Pieridae; genus Pieris; species Pieris brassicae. Next base: position 8,443,161 of record NC_059669.1, read on the forward strand.
CACAAAGTCATTTCATAAAAAAGTAAAACTTGACTCATATAAAATTACATCCTTCTCATCACGTAGTAACAGCGTTGGGAGCCAAATGTACGCTTTATAAACTTTATTAATAAAGTAATATAATAATAAGATATAATGTATATTGTAAAGTCCTATGTTGTATGACTATATCAGTCAGGATCAGTCGGATTCAAGTTGAAGCCTTCAATAAAAATTGAAAAGAAAAATTTGCCGCTGTTTGTCTATTCATTTAACGTTACATACTTATATAAATGCGTTTAATTTTTTACATTGTTATATATAATATATAACTATAATACTTCTGTAATTGGCAAAATGTATTATTCTTTGTTAACATTCAAGACAAAGACAGGTGAGAAAAATGAAAGAAACGTTATTTTTTTTTCTAATTTGAAATTTGTATGTTACATCGGAAGATACGATAATTAAATTCACGCTTTCCAAGTAAGTTTACAGTTCTCTATTAATACTAAATAATGAAAACAGTGACAGTCTTGGCTTCTTCTGTATCTAAATCATGATATGGTAACTTAGACGACAATGTTTCTTAGGTACTCTACACCTTACAAAAAGTAATAGTAAAAACATTCTGTCGTATTATAATATCATATATATAGTACATAATATATATATTGAGGCAGTGGTGGATAATTAATATACGTCATATGGTGACACAGATTTAAAACACTTAACCGCATTAAAACGCATTTTATAATCGCAACTTTATGTAGACAACCTGTGGTCGTAAGTTTTAGCAAACGTTAAAATTAAACTTGAAACAAAATTATATTTAACTATACTAGACATTACGTTTCCGTATAAAAATCAACATTTAACACGTGGTTTACACATATTTAACTAGAACTTTTCAAAGTATTTATAACAAGGTACCAAAGCGAGTCATTACCATCCTACTTTGGAATCAATACCATATGCGCACACGCATTGAATGTTATTGTTCGTCTACCTGCTTTACCTAACTCAGCTAAATAACACTTCCTTCTTTTCGAGAAATCAATAATCTATATGACGAAGCTAATTCGTCATATCGAGGGTGACCTACTGAAGTGTTTTCGAAAATTTGTTTTCCTTGTATAATGATATCATTGAAGTACGCGTTCGATTGTCAACTGTTTAAATTTCCAAAAACAACGGATTTTCTAAACAAGAGAGAAACGATGATATATAAAAGGAATAAATCCGTTAATTATTCACTAATCTGACACGTTTTTATTCATAATATTTAGCTTAAATTTATTTAAAACACACAAATGTACAGTATTTACAATATTCTTAAGTAATAATAATAATTAAAAATTCTTAAATAGAAACCTTAAACAAATTTAAAAGTTTGTTTCCTGTGGCAGTGGACCTTTACTAGTGGACTATTACTATAGGTACATATTCGTTGAGGAAAGCGCCAACTCTGTAGTGACCGGTACTATCTACTAGGCGCAACCCTATTTTTTCAATGCATTGATTTTCAATTGTTTACTACACGATTTCTATTCGAAAGGTAAAACCTATTTCTAAGACCTAAGACGCTACTCAGGTATTTATAAAAAAGTTTTTGTTGTTCGTGTTATATTTGAATTTAATCTATAGTGTTGGTTTAACACATTCATTTGCATTTTGAATGAGCAATGCATGATGTATTACAAATATTTATTTTACTCATTATACTGTTTTTTACACCAGTGAAAATTGATACAATACACACAAAACTGTACATATTTCTCATTATCTTTTATTGTTCATACCGTTAATCACACAAAACTTACTTATATTACGGACAAATTATACAACTTATACGTACATATTTGTATATAGATATATAACTGATAAGCGGACTATACGTATAGCACACATATCCATCCATACTTGTTTTCACAACAGTTTTTTGTCACATACCAAAGAAGAAACCCAGAGCGCCCAGAGCGATCTCGTGCGTCACCTCTCAATACCACAAAAATCAGAACAACTACAACGATCAACCAAAAATGCCACAATTTTTTACTTAACATTTAACGTTTTAATATTACAGTGCAACATATTAGCTATTTTTGTATTATTCTCTTTAGTTATAGGTAAGTTTATATTCTAATATTTTAATCTAAAATAATAGAGATTAATTTTAGTATAACAATAAGTGTATATTCGCTGTAAATCTATAAAAGAAATTGATTTTGTCAAACAGATTTAGAAATATGATGAACTGAAACTTCAATAGAAATAAATGCAATTTATACAATATTGACGCTGATTTAATGGGGTATTATTAAAATTTTATTACGACATAAATTACATTTTTAGATCACTGACCACACGTAAAAGACATTTTTTATGTATAGGGTCTCGCTCGAGCGGGGCTGCGTTTGCAATAAAATATTACACTTATTGATAAGATGTATAAAATATATTTGTTATATTGGAAGACAGAAATATTAAGATACAAACAATTTTAGCGATGAACAATTTAGATTTAAATACTATAATAGAAAGTTGCTGGGGTTAACAGATTTGTATACAGCACTGAATTTCAGTGACCTCTCGCTATCGTTATCATTAGGTAATCTGAGACTCGCTATCCTGATACTGACGTAAATAGGTACGAATAAGTATCACAATCAAGCGAGGAAATCCTACTAGCGTTAAAGGTACACACTGCCACAGGGACTAAATTTTTTAAATTTGTTTTAATTTTCTTTATATTATATTATGTAGATTAAGAATATAGTAAACACTGTATATTTGATTGTTATGTTTAGATTTTAATAAACTATATATCCCACTGCTATATTGAGTTTTCAGTGTTATTAGGTACTGTGCCTGGTAAAGGTTGCCACATCGAATTTCCATACAAAAACATTTGGATCGCTGTTGCTGTACACCGGGCACATACAAACAGAAGATTGTACAACGTCGAATATATATCCTATATATAAAACGTTATAGGCCTGGATTATTTTGTATTAGTCTGTGATTATGAACGCACGTCAACAGCTTTTAAGTTAAGGTTATTGTTTGTACTTTTTACTATAAAATTATCATTTTAATTAGTAGTTAAAAAGCGACCTTACTAGTTACAAAGTTATCTGATTGCCCATTTGCCATATTTATGATATGTATTATAAACACTTTAGTGAAAGCAACTAATTTGTTTTTTTACAATTCACGATAATATAAACAAATCTTCTATTAGAAATTATTAGAACCATCCCAGCGTTATACTCACAGTTATCTGCCCTTTAAAAAAAACAATCGTTTCATTATAACTATTTACTATGAAAACAAATGAGTTATACTTTTACTAGTCACAAAAATTGATGATACTTAACATTATATCGAACTATTGAGGTGTCGCTTAGTCATCAGTTGAATAACGGTAATAAATTTGGGTCAAGTACTCAGAAAGCAGTGAACTTGCATCGTTTAATGGTTTGGTTTTGCCTTATTCACACGTCACTCGTTAGACGTTGAACTTGCGGATTTTTAAGAATACGGCTACAAAACAGCGAGTAGCGGACAGACCTTTTACACATGATCCATAGCATATAACGCACGTGAGTGAAATATTTCAATTGGCCAAATGAAGTACATATATTAATTAAAATGTCATAATTTTTTTATCTGATCTAGCCTAATTTACTAAAATAGATATTTGACATAAGAAAGTTCTTTGTCATACACTTGTCTACTTACGGTCCCTGTTAAAAAGACACTATGTTCTTGTGTACCATTATTTTTCACCTACAAATGGTTCCTTTTCAATCTTAATCTAATCTACGAGTACATTCTTTATAATTATATATATCTATATATAAAATATATAAAAATTGTGATTCCAATATAATATCTGTATACTGATTTTGTCAAATAAACCATTTTTGACCCGTTCTCTTCATCATTTCACGCTTACTATTTTATTACGTATTCGTATACATGATCGTTATAAAAGTGTTCTTTTTTGAAATAATGAAATGCGTTTTAAAGTCCTATTTAATAATAGCCTTTTATTTCAGTTATTAAGTATCTTTAAATAATTTTACTATTGTATCATCTACGTTTATTCATTGGAGTGGCTTTTTTGGCAAATGTCTCTTCTGAATCCTGTCATTTCTGTTTGTGCCATTTTCTGGCATGTCTCCCGCTGTTTACGTAATCTGGTCTATCCACCTTTTAAAGTGTTCTCTTCTTTTCCTCTTTGTCACTCCACAAATAATTAAACTGAATACTTTGGTCGACATTTATGTGATTACTCATTTCTCGGGTTCATCGCGTTCCTATGCGGCATATCCTATACCTAATACCAAAATCGAGAGTCAATGAAAGCGGGCCGAATATGTTACTGACGGTATAATACGTCAATCAAACAATGTACACAGATAACTGCGCACGCGCATACTGCTCGTCATAACATTTATAAGGAATCAGGAAAACCATTGTATGAGTAGTGTGCTAATATTTGTAATTTTGGCTATATGTTTAGATTTTGGTAAACATATATAATAATGTTGGTAGGCACATGTACTGGAGCTGCTATCTGCATAGTTTAATCTTACCACTTGAACCGAAGTTAAACAAATATTTAAGGAGTCTTTGATTTAATAATTTTCTCTAATCTGTTGAGTTGTGGGTCAAATAAACAAGAATATTTTTTTGGGCTTTCAATAAAATACTAATAATATAATCCCAGTATTAGAAGAAATTCAATTAGGTGACGATAATGTTATCAACATGTGTATTACCAAGAACTTGATTAAAATTATTGTTGTAAACATAACTTTAAGGATTTTTTTTCTCTGAGCTTTTTAAATACGAATAAATAAATATATATAAATATTGCTCCAATACGTTTTTGACGGTGGGGAGCCCCGTATGTCTAATCTAATAAGTATGGCTAAACCACGACTATTAAGGCTATATTACACCGGGACAACACTGTGCGACATTACGGAATGCCCCAAGACCGCATGCTACAAAGTTAAAAATGTCGCATATTGTGGCAAGAAGCGTGCGGCATGGCAACATCTTGCGTCATGCCAGACTGTTGCAGCTTGTATCCGGTCACAATGGATTCCGTTCCTTTTTCAGTGCGTCAAAACAGTTTGTAGGGTATATATTTGTTTGTATTTCTTTTGGAAAGCGAGAATTATCGGTCGGTTATGGAGTGGTGTAACGAAAAAAGAGACTTAAAGAAAATGTATTAAAAAAAACGTCCTCAAAGTCCTCAGTAGACATTCTGGTAGTTTTTAAATAAGGCGCCATCGTCTACCATAATTTTTGTTAGTAAGCTAGTCCGTGGGCCATTCTGAAGCAATCTTCTTTTCCACCAACGTCTCTATTTCCGTTGTTTAGCTGCATGGCTTAGTAGTAAATAAGCTGCTGCTAAAGTTACTAGATCAGCCATGTTCTACGGTGTATCCCCTCGATCAAACAAGTAGATAGACACGTAACACTCCATGAACATCACAATAGAACCAGGCACCACCCAGGCACGATGTTGCGTAAAATAGGTTGCCGTATGCCACATATGCTGCAAATGCTTTCTATTTGTAGCATGCCACAAGGTGCCGCATGCCGCAATCTGTAGTATGCCGCACTGTCGCACGTTGCTGCCTCGGCGTAAACCTATAGCCTATAGGTCGTAGATTTGAACCCCACCACCAATGGACGTTCTGTCTACGTATCAACTGACTCGGCATGCGTTAGACCCAAAAAGTCGAGTCGACTATTAGAAAAAACAAATGATCACGAACCAAATTCAGAAATGTTGAGCCTTAAAATGTTGTAGAACCACTATTTTTTTTAAATATATGATTTTATAGATAATATATAAATGTGACGATACGCGTTTACGGCCACTCCTGCAACTACCTGATTTAAATCATCAGCATCATTATCTTTTTTTATAGGATAGGGGGGCAAACGAGGCTACGGGTAGTCATCGCAGCCCTTGGACACCCAATTTAGTGGGTGCGATGCCGGCCTTTGAGGAAAGAATTTCTAACAACTATATTTAAATTTGTATACAAACATATAATCTTATATATAAGAACACGTACTCGGAAACTTTTTTTATATATATAACAGGGGGCAAACAGGCAGGAGGGTCAGCTGATGTTAAGTGATACACACTGACATTTCCAGAGGCGTCACAAGTGCGTTGCCGGCTTTTTAACAATTGGTACGCTCTTTTATTGGTACCCTAAGTTAAATTGCTTCTGAAATACTTTAGAGGCAGCTGGTCCACATAGTGTTGGTGCGCAGCAAATACTGTCTCAAAAAAGTTATGTCGTGGAACGACGGACGTCGAGGTCACCTTCGTATTCTTCCTCAATAGTTCATATTTCTCAAATATCCCCAACTGATATTTACTGATATTTACAAGTCAAACTGATAACCCATTTTTGAATTCGGTTAAAAATATTTTATGCACCTTCATTATTGCCATTCGTCATTGTATAAATACTATAATTTGGTCAAATTATTGTCTATCTGGGTATTCTCAGAACATTCACATTGATTCGGACAGAAAGATTAATGTTCGTACCATTTAACTTTAGATTTAATTAATTTTACTTGATAAATAGTATCAGACGATTAAAACCATAGGAAATTTTATGGCTGACATGAAGGAGAAATAAGCCTTGCGGTTAAGCGTGCGGCTCTTAACCCTGATGCAGTGTGTTCGTATCCCGGGCCAGAATAGTGTCATAATTTGGAAGTTTTTACCACACACAACCACTATGTGGAATCAGTTACTCGCTGAATTTCCTTACCAATTGAACTTAAAGTCCTACAAAAAAAGAGCATACCAATTAAAATTCAGACAACGCACTCGCTAGCCTTCTGGCTGAGAGTGTTAATATGTAAAAGGAGGATAAGATTAAGCTACTACTAATTATATTAATTTGATACCAACGCACAAATGTTATCCACTAAACCGGAAAGCACTAGTTAATAAATTCTGTCTTAAAACACCGTTATTACTAAACCTGTCTCTTTTTATCACAGCAAGTCACTGTGACAGAAAGAGACGAAAGAGTACTTCTAGTTAACTTACCAAAACTGACCTCGTAATCCATAAATATTGGATAGAGCATGTATGTTTAGTATATGCAATTTGTAATAATTACTTTAGTACTGACAGATCGACGACCCGCTGACATCCTGCAAATGATAACGAAATTAACATTACGCATTATTTCTACGGAGTAAAACAATTGTTAACTACATTTATATGATAACATATCTTTGAAGCTTTTTTACCTAAATCGATGGCAATTCGGAGATTATAAGAAACTCATTAAGTTTATCACACCTCCCGTGGATTATGCCCTGAATAGGGCGAGATTAGATATAATTTAAAAACGCATGGTATATATATATATATATCTATCAAACACCTGGGATCCAATAATATCCAAATTAAAACCCGAAGACAAACAATCCGCGAAAACAGAGGACACCGTGAGTCATTTTTGCAAAAACCCGTCATCTTTTAGTCGATACCAACTTCGGGGCAATAAATACAGATAAAACAACTTTCTCTGCAGCTGTGATATTGTTGACATTTAACACCCTTCGTCTTCAGTCACCGTGACCATTCACGCTGAAAAGTACGCGAAACGTCGAAAAAAATTTAAAATTTAGAATTATGTAAATAACTATACGTTTTAATAAAAATACATAGCTTTCGCATCCGCATCCGTTCAAAAAGTGTTTTTCTAAATTTTACGCGTCTTGTTCATATGGACGGACAACGCAAACCTTGACGTTCACGGAAAGAGTGAAGTTGAAGAGTGCCCAGAGAGCAATGGAACGGAGCGTCCTAAAAATAAAAAGGGATCCGAAAAAATTCGAAGTCGAAAACGAAGGTCACCGAAGCGCTAACCCAGGCCTTATAGCTGAAATGAAAATGGACAGGCCATATTGCAAGGTGCATAGATAAAAGTTGGACCACCAACGCCACCCGCTGGTGGACCTCCATGAGAAATAAAGAGGGAAGACAACAAAAGCGAGAGGCTGATGACTGGATGATGAGATGAGAGGATGATGAGATATCTTCTTCTATTGTTAGCAACAGATCCATATGAAAAGTACAGGAGGATTCCATACTGCTGTACACAAAGAAATGGAAATAACAATAGCTAACGTAGACTAAAAGTATAATAACAAAACTAAGATCCATTTGATTAGGAATTTTTAACAGTATGGAAAGAAAGTGGTCTTTATAATTGTTATAGTTTGTTTATAAACCAACCAAACATATGCTAAAACATATTTTATACATCTTCATGCATTTGTGTAATATTCAAATACAAGACAATTAGAGCCAAGTCAAAAACGTAAGCCTTTTAAAGATTTTTTGATTTAATATTATTATTCGTTATTATTGGCAAAGAGAACATTTATCTTAAAATCCCTCTTTTATTATTTGTTATATTAAGACAATCATGCTAAAATATATTATTATACTTAGATTATAAATGTTACTTCTTAGCAAATCTTTTGTTAAGATTTGTAACAAAAACATCAGGCAGACTGTCAATCAATTTGGATTTTTAATTTTAAATCAGTGAAGCAAAGTCTGATTTGATAGGTCACAAAGATTTAGGACGACGACCATTAGTCCTGCGCATGAGTCACTAAAATATTTTAAATTCTTGCAGGTATAAAGCGACACTCAAGGTGTGAAGAGGAGATTGACGCTAAATAAGATGACTAGAGACTGAAGCTTAAAACGTCAAGAGATATAATGTAATAACAGCTAAAAAAGTAATTAAATATGTAGTACCCGCATAAACCTTGATTCTTTATTTATTTAAACGAAATTCGAATATACAGAAACCATTATGACGACAATTAAGCGTTACCGTAGGCCGGCACTTGCACACACACTACGCAATCGCGAGCCTTTTGGCATTCTGAGTGATGACGTAACAGGTAAGCTCCAGCCCGTGTACCTAAGCAAGCTTAAATTAAAATTTTCATCAGCATCACCTTGGTGGCTGGACGTCTTCCACGGTCCGCTTCACAAGACACTTTCTTTTGCGAACTACCGAACTGTGGAATCAACTCCCAGTGGGGTCTTCCTTGGCAAATACGACCTCCAATTGTTTAAAGAAAGAGCAAACATCTCCCTCAAAGGCCGGCAACACATCCGCTAAAATCGTTGGCCATGGACTGCGAAGACTTTCCTTTTTGGGCGTCCCGTAGGCTCGTATGCCGTATAAGTTTCATAATCTTTCACTGTTTATTGCTTTTACGTAGTAAAACATGTTCCGCCGCATGCATAGACATCTAGAAGACAAAATCTCTATGTATACGTCAATTCTTCTAACGTGTTCGCTACGATAACACAAAACTCAAATTGCGAGATAACATTTGAAAAAAGGAGTTGTAATGTGAAGGAATAATAATAAAGCCATGTTAAAAATTAATATCAAATGGGAGTTAGTTTTGTTATTATATTCTTAATCTACGTTTGATATTGTTATTTCCGTTTCTTTTGACTAAAAGCCTCCTCCTGGATTCTTTTCGATCTGTCTTTGCTAACTCTATTATACACTTATCAGTATGTAATTACGAGTAGTCTCGTGATAAAATTTAAATCTCAGGCTATATTAAAAAAAAATTGATTAAAAACATTACAAATAATAAAACTTAATTCATGATAGAAATATCAGATTACAGTTATTCCGTGATACATCTAAAACATAAAAAAAGTAATTTTATTATATTATCTTTGTATAATGTCTTATGTACATTAATATTATAAACAGAAACGGTGCTATTAATATGTGTGGATGTCTATTATGGACAAACTAAAAGACGTCTTTATTAAATTTGATTAATGTATACAAAGCCATCTTAGTGTTATATTCAAACAAAAATCGTGTAAGACGTATGTGTGAATGTATGTGAATGGGTGTGTATAATACACACTATATTTGAGAGTATAAGCGTGCGCTGTGTTTGTGTTCGTTGGAAACTCAGAGTCATGTGTGTGTAAGGCATCTGCAGAATAGTTAAAATCTGTAGAATTAGTATTGATAACATCGCTTATTATATTATTCGTATCGTGACCTTAAAACAAATTCAACACGCCCCTGCTTTAAATGCTTACTACCGTGCAAAGGTGACAAGCAAATTACTTAGGGTTGGCAAATTCTAGTAAAAGAGATTATATACCAAACCAATTAACTAATTGGGAAGCACTGGCAAGGCAACGACAACCTTTCTTGATCAGCTTGACTTGTATAGTGTTAAAACCATATTTAGTACGACCTTCATATAATATAGCGTCTAATAATTGTTCGTCGATTATCTGCTTCCACACTACACCACACTATACAGGTAAGTTATTTTTTTGTAACGTTGGTAAGTTAATTTTTTGTAACGTTGGCAGCCCTGATGCAAGCTCCCTCACGTACCTGCAACAATAGGGCACACACGACTCACGATATACAACGTGACTCAGCGATGCAGATGTAGACAATTGCATCGCCCACCCGTCCATTCAATGCGTCGCGTGTTTTATTTGTTAGAGAAATTAGCCTAACAACACTCATGGCCAGGCACTAATTTTGATATGAGGCCCCACATTTGAGAGGCCCAAAAACCATTCAAGCAAACACTAAAACAGTTTTATTTCATAGATTTTGTTTATAAGCCATATAAATATCATCCTTCTGTGATTTTTAACCCGAGATATTGTCCCGAGAATCTTATATATCGAGTAATATCCGCATAAGCAAGTTTCTGGCTACTAGTCTTATGACGTGTTATCTCAATAACAAAAAAAATCTACGATAGCAATTACGATTCTCTGAAGACTGAAACAAAAATCTCACAAATATTTCGTTTGTCACATCACTAATGTGACATAATTGAATTATTGTTCATGTTCTGTTTCGGGGGCCTAAGGCGGGGCCACAGAAACAAAGTTGTGTTCACTTACGAGAAACACGGTATTGTTGAAAGGTACGATTTATTAGCATAAAAAAGTTTTTCACCTAATCGCATTCACTTGAAATAAAAATCATAAAAGTAATTTTGAGACTTTCTGTATCGCGACTCGCGAGCGTGAGTGATCAATGATCATACATCACAATTTATTTCTTTTAAAGTCTACGTTAATATTTAAAGAAGTTTAATGTTTATTACGCCTTAGCAAAGCCATTGGTAATAAAGGTAAAATGAAATCTAGAAAAACTTAAGTATAGAAAAATAAAAATTGCCAAATTTATTAAATATCGCTCCTATTAATAAGCCTGGCTGTAATTCAAAGTTAACAAAAAATAATATACGATATTTTTTTTCCTAAAATTCCATACAAAACCGGACATTGCTGCTCCACAGTTGGTCCTTGACAGCATTTATGGTCGGTAACGGAACTAAAAATAATTAATTTGTAATAAATAAAATTTATACGCGGGTAACTGCAAAAAATATTTTCTTAAACACTATTAAAATCGAATAGAAAATACCAAACGTATATATATAAACGTATGTATATAAATACCAAATACGAAAATATAAGACAAACTATAGGACAATCCAAAAGCTTGCACTAAAATAGTCGACTCTGAATCTAGCTATGTATGATAAAATACTTGAAACATTTGTGCGAAATATACTCAAATATATTCTCGAAATAACTATTACTATCAGCGGTGTAATGAAAATTTAATATCGTAACTAGAAGTAACATACGCATAATTAGGAAGAATTTAAACTCACGAAACGTGACGTTAAAGCAGAGCTAAACTATATGCTTTCTTTCGTTTACCTATACGTCCGTCTAAAGCTGCAAAATATATATATATATATATATAATTGTGTTTATTGTGTCTGCGGTAATGTTTAAATGATTCACAGGTTTTTAAATATATTTTAATTTTGTGTCAAATACTTAGTTCACATTAAGGTCAGCCCTTAATCCAGATAGTTTTTGAGGCCAACAACAAAAAAGTTCGAGGAAGATCAGTCACTTCCCAGTAGCAAATTATTATTGCATTCAATTGGTTTTATTAATATGCTATAAATCAAATTATTGCTTATAAAAAACGGTATCACTTCCTTATTTCGGGATTCCTTTTATGAAATATATAAAGCCGGCTCCAGACTCCCTGTAGATGCCTCGGGGCCTTCGTGACGAATATAGGCGAGTTGAGGCTTCACGAGTGATAGTCATCCACATATAAATAACAAATCGTGTGGCACTCAGGGACTACCGCTGTAAAAAATGCTATGCAATAGACATTTTTTAACAACTTATGCAATTATAATTATATATTTATTTTTTATTTATGCAGTATTTTATCGCAGGTGCGTTAGAGTAGGACCAAACATACTGCGTATTAACATCTCTGTGTTATGTATTTTCGTTACGGAATTTCCTGATTCGGTCGCCACGCTCAAAGCTCGCGATAAAAGCCATGCAGTAGCCTAAAAAATATCGTGCTGCAGTATAAATATAATTCAATATAAGCTTTTTATTTATTAGTTGATAAAATAATATAAAATCTTTACTCCATCATAATAAAAAACGCGCTCGTCCTTCCAGTACAGTAGTTAACAACAAAATAAATAACCACGAGAGCTATCTACACTCTCGCGCTCGCGTCCCCTCATGTCGGCTCGTAGAGAGTGTGGATGGGCAATAACATTGAAATTCTTAAATAAAAAGGATTTTTATTAAAAGTTATATATTATTGTTGTTACTTATTCCGATGCTTTACGTCTTGCGTCACTCTGTAATCTGTCTGTGTCTGTAAATTCTAAGTAGGTTAGGTAGTATACAATAACAAATGATCTTATATATTTCGTCTTCTTGGCGTAACGTATGGCATATGAACTTCGCTTGCTTCAATTACTGGCACATCAATAATTGTTTCGTTGTAAGTAATGTAAAAAAACTCACCAGTTGTGAGCACCCGACTGAATAATGCTCTCACATGAATGCCATGACGATTTATATCGGAGACCAAAGATAGCGTGCCTAGGCATTTGTGTTATATGACAAGTCACAAGCCAACATTTCTGCAGACTTTAGACCAGTATTCTGCAACCTTTTTTGTGCCGAGCCCCACCTTAAACCTGTATGCCAATGTAACATACATATTTTTTTTAAATTAAAAAAGTAAGTGTTTACTTAAGACACTTAAATGATAGGTAAGTAAGAAATTACTACGAAATTGTTAACGAAATTAAAATTTTAAAACATAAAGATAAAGATCGACTTCCAAATAATTTTAATCCACTTTTGAATAGCTTATTATTAGAATTATTAACCAAATTGCCCCTCTTTGGGGCAAAGGCCCTGTCAACACTGCTTTGGACCATTCTTTGATACGATTGTAAGCATTCATATCACCAATAACTTGCAAACGGACAATATTAGTATGTGCCATATTAATTTCAAAAAATCATTAAAATACGTAAAACTTAACGTACATTAAATTGGCCTTAGTATACTTGTAACTCAAACATTGCTAATAAGTGTTTTACACAGTACTAAAGTTTTACTCCCTCCTACGAGCAGATTGAACCCAATAAAGGGACATAACAATGCAACACGTACTATTCCAAACCAGTGTATATGATTATTTGCACCTCTAAATTAATTATGAAAGCTGTAACTCCATCCCGTTCATTACTTTGCTCGTAAACCCGTTCATTCGCTCGTAAAGACCGGGTGAATGATTCGAAATGTTCACATTGTCATCGTACTGAGAAATGAACATAATGTGATCGAAATTAACATTATGACGGACCTATATGGAAAAGTACGACGTTGTACAGTACCATTGAATTCAGAGTTCTAAATTCAATATATTTCAAATGGCGTTCTCATCTTTGTAAGGATTACATTAATTTAAAAAAATGACAATATTAAGTTTAGAAATGGGAACAATGCTTAATTTATGTCCCATTTCTATTAGACATTCTAGAAACTGATAGTGACTAGAATGTCAAATTGTAGTTGTATTTAAACTGAGGCAGTTTTTGCCGCGCTCCACTATGTGAAACCAGCTGCCCACTCAAGTATTTCGACTCGACTAAGGGCGTCGAATTAAGAAAAGCGTAACAATTTTTAAAAGGCCTATAACGCCCTCTAACGTTCAGGCATTGAGAATCTACGGGCTAGTCTATTTTTTTTTTGCTCTGCTGGTAAATGCACTAATAACTTTACAGGTGACCCATTTGCTCCTGTTCTATTAAATGACACTATATTATGTGTAATGTTAGATATGTATTTACAAGCAGAGCATATTAATCCATACTGTTTGATAATAAAATCTTTCTTGATCCGACTCTTGAAACTTGCTACTTCAAATAAAACGACGAATATTACTTTTTAAACTTTATTTTTTTAATGTGTTTTAAAATATAAATTACTCTGTTGTACCAGATTTTTGTTCCACTGCCCAATCTTTTTAAGGGTTGAGTTTTTACCTGCAGAACGAAACTTTTCGGGAAAATTAATATCGGGTGCAGTGTGACTCATTGGAAATCCCCTGTACCATAGAATTTCGTATAACCACAAAATCTACTCCACCTCAAGATGATTCAAAACGGAAATCCGTGTCCTACATACTGTATTAGTAATTTATATAATGTTCTTATAAATATATAATAATAGACTTTTTTACTTTAAACTTGATCATCTATATAATTGGTGTGGATTTATCGTTGATCAAGGAAAACTTGGCTTTGAATAAATTAAAAAAATTAAACTAACTCCAAAGATTTAAAGAAAACAATTTTTACCGGATTGAAGCTATGTATATAAACTTATAATTATTTTCAATCCGCTAAAAAAGTTTTTTCTTTAAATGTGTAAAAGCTATGTTAATAAAAGACAATACTATGTACATCCAAATATATTAAGAAGTATTAAATAATAACATTTCTCATTCACGTTTTGGTTGGCTGCTACCGAGGTTCTGCAGGGCGTCAGGTATGTTAGCCGAGACTCGAAGTCACGGTTTTAATGCCATCATTGGGATGTGGCATCCTTGATGTATCGAATAGCACCAATGGTATCTTGAATGTGTTGATTACAAAGAACACGCACATCTTACAACGTCGGCCCACTATAGAAGTTTTTTTTGTTTACAGACCATTACTAACATTGTTACTAACACCAAATTGTTACTAACTCTAACAAAACTACATATCGATATAATCATAAATAAAGAAATTATTATTGATACTGAGTTGTCTTGTATTATCCAAGAGAATTAATCTGAAGTCGGCTGATTCTGTGGAACCTATTCGCTGCTAATCCGAATCATTTGACACCAATCAGATTGATTCACGGATGAATGAGCTATGCTTGAACATACACAATAATGATGTGTTGTTTAGTAAAAGTTTCATAGATAATTTAACAGCGTTGCTGTGATGTCGTGAAACATCACGAAACCCCGTATACTCGTATAATACAAATTAAATAGCTCCTGTAGATTTATAATAGCAAATGCTTAACTTTTCCCATAAAACAAAATAATAATTATAAATTAAACTGCGTCCAATTATGTTTTCACTACTAATGTAAATATCTTCCTTTTTCTGATAATGTATACAATAAATAAAATAAATACAATATTGAATTTCCGACTGATACTTTAGTTTTTCATTATTTTTAAACAACTTTGATAATTTTCATCACGTGGCTGTGTTACCTTAATTTCCTTAGATTCGCTTGTTTTTCGCAATATCCCACCTTACCTTAATGCGCAGGTCGAAGCAAATTAAAAATATTTAGGTTTTTGTCTAGGTACAGAGGTTAATGAAATAACGACACGGACCTAGAAACGACAAATATTTGACTTGAAAAATAGTTTTAAAATCACATGGCACAGGATTTCTAATTAAATGAAAATATTCTTGTATCATTCACTGGCGCCAATACTCTCTCATCAGTATTCTGACAACGTTCTGAGGAGGAAGTGGCACGGAATGACAGTTAGTTTAAACTTACGGACCACACAGGTCAGGTAAGTTGTAGGTTCAGAGTTCACAGGCTCAAACTCACATAACAGGCGGATTTTGATTTGAGTGTACAAGGGTCGAGGTTGTGCGTTTGAGCCCCGCCCCGGCTCTGCATTTTATGTTTTTAGTTAGAAATTAGTAATAAAATAACACGCGGTATAGAAAGAAGTTATTGTATTATTTGAGATTTCAATAAATAATTTACAACAACTAATTAAATGTTGCCTAATAACCTACTTACTTTTTGATTTTTTATTTCTATAATTACGTATATTATGGTAACGAAGTATAAATAAATAAATATATTAAGAGCAGTGTCCTCTCATCCCTGAGGTCGTAGGTTCGATCCCCGGCTCTGCACCAATGGACTGTCTTTATATGTGGGCATTTAGCAGTTGCTCGAACGCTGAAGAAAAACATCGTTAGGAAACCGGCTTGCCTTAAACCGAAAAAGTCGACGGCATGCGTCAGGCACAGAAAGGTGATCACCAACTCGCCTATTAAATTAAGAAATGATCATTAGGCAAAGACCTATAAAGATTGTAGCGCCATTGATTGATTTATTTTGTTTTAATTAAATTAACACTAAATCAGACAACTTACGAGCCAAGCGAGCTCTTCTAGGCAACCCAGGTATTTAATTATAATAACATTATGCATTGTACGCATAATTCCATCAGATGTCATTGCAACTTAAAACGCATTGGGATACGCAACTGTCGTTATAATTTTCACGGATGTAAACGCACACACAAATAAAAATTATAAATGTTCTCCAAAGCATTATTACTTCTATATAGCATTTTATATAAATTATTTTAGCAGAGAAAACGTAGACAAGGTATGACGCATACATGTGCGGCGTCTTAGTTTAAGGAGATTTATTTTTAATGAAGGTATTCTTAGCTATACTCAGTTTCAACTGGTATCTTCTTTAGAGTATTTAGACCAAGCCCGGCTAGCTCAGTCGGTAGAGCATGAGACTCTTAATCTCAGGGTCGTGGGTTCGAGCCCCACGTTGGGCGTCAGTATTTTGTTTATTTATCATTTTTTATACGATGATGTGACATTCGAACTTTTTATCAATCTCGTCCGATGTTATTTATATAGTTTATTCTTTAACTTGCTTAAATCAAAAGATGCTAAACGATATCCCGGTTTGATTCCAGAAAATGTTTAATTAAATCAAGTTCAGAAATGTGTCTGCTGAATCACAGCCTTACATTTCAGCCAGTAAGAAGCTTAAACAGCCGAAAAGCTATTTTAAGATAAGCAAGTCGTAAGTGATTTATCGTCAACATTAGGGCTATCGCTTAACTGCCTGATATTTTAAAATGGGTGTAGATAATGATGTTTTATCAATTTCCTTTGTACATTAGCTAGTACATAAAATATATGATATTGTACTTTAGACTTTAAACACTATAAGGAATCTTTTTGTCTTCAAAAATATGTAAAATAATAAAAAACACTATATACTACTATGTTACCATATTTTATATGTTATCTTTAAGTGTTGTGTAGAAATATGTAATGTAGAACTTTATAACCGTCTTGTGCAGTTTCAAAAATCAAAATTTCGATACGACGACTTCGTATTGTGTCTCGGTAATATCTCATTAATTTTACTTTCTCTCCCCCTGTTAATTATTGAAATGAAGAAGATACTGCTTCTTCTGTAATATGATGGCCAGCGGGAATTGATCTTTGATTGGGGCCAGTGCAAGAGTCCCATTTCGGACGCTATAACATGACACAACAAAAGAAGATATGATTTGTAATATACATATGTTTCCTTTGTTCAAGAAACATTAACAGTTTAGTAAAATGCGAACTTTACACAGCATTCTGTCATTTCAGATGTAAGCAGATAAAAGAAAATCGGTATTTTTGAGCCGGTAATAACAATTGACGGTTCAAGTGGTTTGTAAATATTTGTTTTGATTTTGTAGTAATTGTCATTTGCAAGCGTCGGCTTTAAAAATATAGCGAATCGTTCTGTCATTTCACAAATTGCAAATTGTAACTGACGGATGTTATTGCTGATTTTTGCAGTTACAAATGCGTGTGTCATATTGTGACTCACCGACAATGCCCATCCATTCTATGATAACAATTATGCAATAAATTATCAATAATTTTAAAAATAATTTTCTCAATACATATTGAGTAAAAATATTCTTATCTTCTGTTTTGCAAGGCACTTAAAGGCAGACTTAAAGGCTTTTACTCTGTAAACAATTGATTTATTATACGCAGCTGATTCACGATTATAATGTTTTGAGTTTAAATAAGTTAATTTGCTTCAATTTAGTGAGTGAAAGTGGCATTATCAAGAATTGTAAGCAATTTAAACATTTCGATACATTTTTCATGGCAATTTAGTATAAGGTATATAACCTACGTGGATAAGGGTTAGACTAACAGACAAGACTATGCCTCCGTCAATATCTAAGACGATTTCGACGTACGGAAGTGCTAAATCTCGTTTCTGAATTCACTGATATAAGTATTTCCAAAAGCTATACGGATTTGGAATTTGATTGGAAGTCGTAGGTTCGTCAAAACAATAATTTAGTTTTGGCGTAATCGGCACTATAGGATCATCTACTAAGGTTAAAAATATAGTTATTAAAACAGACGTAGAAATGTACCTGCCTGATGAAATTTTTTTTTCAACGCTTGTATATCTGCAATCAAGCCTCTTGGCCTCTTTTATCAGATTTTTTAAAATTATGGCCATTAGGGAACGCAAATCCAATAATTTTTAATTTACCTCCGTAATTTATAAAATATCAGACTGCAGCAAGTTTGCCGTTCAAACACAATTTCAGGAAGAAAAGCTTTATATCACTACCTTTATTATTGGTTCTTATGGCTTTCCATTAAATTATCGCCCAAAGTATTAAATCCAAATTGGAAAAATAACTATATCAAATAATAAGTTCAGGCTACTTTTTTTATTTCTGTCTTGTTTCCAGAAAATGAAGATGGATCGAAATTTCGTTTCGTTTTAAAAGCCAGTCCTCAGTTGCATATTGCTTTTATTTGTTTTTAATGAAAAATTGTGTAAATATTATTTTTAGTAAGTTATCTATTAGGTTAATTTTGTATTTTATTTAATAACATTTATATAAGGTGTAACTTACATTCTTCTTCTTATCCGGTACACTCTTGACAGAGCGGTCGTGATCGCTATTTAGTAGTGGTAATCAAAGGAGCAGATGTGATGCGCTTCACGACGTTTCGCCATCGTTGCCTATTAGTGGTCATCCTGCTACACTCATTGAGTGTACCTCCTACGGCAGACTTGATCTGGTCAGTCCAACGCGTAGGTGACCTTCCGCGCGGTCTAGTGCCTTCTATCTTCCCCTGGACGACAAGGCGTTCTATGGACTGAATACCACGCCGAGATACGTGTCCGAAGAATGTAAGGATGCGAGATTGTACTATTGAAAATAAACGCTGCTTAATACCGAGTTCTTGAAGTATCGAGACATTTGTACGAAACTCGGTCCACGAAACCCCAAGCATTCTCCTCCAGCACCACATTTCTAGAGCGTCTATTTTCTGTCTTTCCACATCTCGCAAGGTCCACGTTTCGGCCGCGTACAGAAATATGGGGAATATAAGAGTCTTCACGAGCCTGATCTTCGTGGCTTTTGTTATGGTCCTATTTCTCCATATCTTTTGCATCTTGTCCATAGCCGTTCTTGTGATGCCCACACGTTGTTTGACCTCATCGATGCATCCGCCATTGTTTGAAATCTGAGCCCCAAGATAAATATAAGATTGGACTACGTTGCATTTCGCGAATTGAGTCACTTGAGGCGAATTATTTCTGGCACGGTCAACAATCATTACCTTGGTTTTGCTGCGATTTATCTTAAGTCCAAACTCATGGCTCACTCGTTCCATCCTTGACAGAAGCTCTTCCAAGTGTTGCGAACGGGATGCAAACAGAGTGGTGTCATCCGCGTAACGCAAGTTCGCAATCCGGTATCCACCAATTGTTACACCGTCTGTCCAGTCTTCCAAGGTGATGCGCATTATGAGTTCGGTGTACACGTTGAATAAGAGCGGCGATATTATGCACCCCTGGCGTACTCCGGCACTTGGATGGAAATCACCTGATAGGACATCATCTGTGCGAACCGAAGCTGTGCCCTCTTCATAAAGCTGTCTTAATAGGTGCACAAGATGTTTTGGTGTGCCCATATCTAGCAGGGTCTTCCACAATACCGGCCATCTCACCGAGTCGAAAGCTTTGGAGAAATCAACAAAGCAAATGAACATGGGCTTATTAAATTCTCTTGACTTCTCCATGATCTGCCGTAATATGAGTATTTGTTCCCGAGTGCCTTTTCCCTTCACAAAACCGGCCTGTTCTGGAGCGATCTCTTTATAAAGGTATGCTTTCAGGCGCTCGTTGAGAATATGTAACAATATTTTGCTAGCGTGTGATATCAGAGCAATGAGGCGGTAATTGTTACATTTCTTCGTTGAGCCTTTCTTGTGCAGGGGTGCAAATATGGTATGTGTCCATTCCGAAGGCCAAATGTTCTGTCCTGTCTGCCACACCTTATTACAGATGAGATGAAACATCTGGTCGCCACGTTCTCCTAAGGCTTTAATTGTCTCTATAGGAATTGCATCTCTACCAGTTACTTTTTTACTTTTCAGATGTTTTATGGCAGCTCTTACTTCGGACAGAAGGATGTCTGGTTCCAAATTATCTGGCTCTGGTTCTGTGTCTATAGACTGCCGCGACTGCGGATCCAGGAACAATGACTGGCAATAGCTCCTCCACGTTTCCGAGATTTTGTCGAGTTCTGTTACCACTTCATTTCTGTCGTTCTCGATAGCCCAGGTTTTAGCAGGTAGAGATTTTGTAATAAGACGAATTTTGTGGTAAAGATCTCTAGATTCGTGCTTCATAGCATGTTTTTCAAGTTCGTCACAAATGCTATGAAGGTGGGAATTATGGTCTCGCCTGCAGCAGGCTTGGATGTTAGCAGACAGTTGATTCAGCTCTCTTATGTCTGCTCCTGCGGCTTTCTTAAGGCTCCTCTCTTCTATAAGGGCAAGGGTACTCTCCGTCATCCAGTGTTGACGTTTGCGCGTTTCTGATCTCGGACTGGACTCCGTGACTGCATTTTGGATGAGTTGTTTAGCCTTATTCCATAACGTGTCTGGTGTAGCTTCGTTGTGGTTCATAACTGTCCAATCCTTCCAACTCCGCTCAATGGCTGTATTGAATTTCTCGATATCTGCTACTTCAATCCGTCTTGTCTTTTTGAAGGATCGAGCGGCTTTGAGCTTCAACCTCATCTTTGCGATAACGAATTCGTGATCAGAACCACAATCAGCCCCAGGAAGTGTGTGGGCATTAAGAATAGAGGTGCGCCAACGTGATCTTATCAATATGTAATCGATCTGGTTTTTGGTACCTCCTCCAGGTGATGTCCAGGTGAACAGTCTCCGGGGATGGTGTTGGAATAGACTGTTCGCCACCACCATATTGTTTTCGTCTGCGAACTGCATAAATCTTTCACCTCTTTCGTTACGCACCCCAAGTTCGAAATTTCCCACACATTTACTGTACTGGGCAGAGTTTGCGCCAATTTTTGAGTTGAAATCACCCATTATTATAAGTAACTCTCTATTGGGGATTTTAGCAATTGTTGCTTGTAAATCTTGGTAGAAACTCTCCAGTACGACGGGTAGAGCTTCACTGGTGGGGGCATATTAGATTGATGTTTACAGGTGACGCTTTGAGCTTCATTGACATAATGCGGTCGCTAACTGCCTCATACCCCATTACACTGTTATTCGTATGCTTAGGAATAATAATCGCTACTCCGTTACGGCTACTGTCATCGCTACTGGAAAAGTAGACGGCATGGGCGTCGGTAGAGAAATGCCCGTTGCCTCTCCAGTGTGTTTCTGTTAGACCGCAAATGGATAAACCACATCTGGTGGCTTCTCTCTCCACGATATTAAATTTACCGGGTTTAAGCAACCCACGAACATTCCACGTGCCTATCTTCTGGATTTTTCGCAACTTTATGGAGTTTCCAGTAGCATTATTTCCACGTGAAGCCTGGTCTCTTACCCCATCATGGCCGGTAGTCCATTTCCCACGGCTCGCCCCGGACGCGGCGCGGCGCCGCTGGCTAAGCGGTTCGCATGGCAATCGTGATTATTTTGTGACTACTTTCATAACGATTTTCTCGGGAGATTAGCTGCAGTGGTTTCCCGTTGCCTTCTGCGCCAGTTCTTTTAGGGGCTATTTGAACCCTAAGGCCGCTGTAGCCTCTTCTGACTGTGGTCAGGAATGTGGTTATACCGCCACTGCTCGGTTGCCATTGCCTCGTCTGTTATCTAGCAGGGGGCCCACGGTATAGGAATACCGCCGCGGATGATGTGTTGTCCGCGCGTGCAGGTGAGGTTGACAGTTGGGGCCGGAAAGATGTTAACTCCGTTCTCCCCCATTACCCCCCAACATGTCATGTAACTTACATGACAATTCGAAAAACAATCGTATTTTGGCGCCGTCTGTAATTTATTCAGCCCATATGGTTTCAGTTTTTAACAATGCAATATAAATTTTAATAGCAAGTCACTTCGAATATCCTTCCGCATTTAATTGTATGTAGGACACACGTGGGCGCGGATAACCACGGATTTGTTGAAACAATGCTCAATTCTGACAACTTACTATATTACGTTATGTCTCAGTTAAATCCACCACACCTAAGTTTTACCGCTGTTTTAGATTTAAACATCAAAACCACTGGTTTTTTTAAGCATAATATGGTTACTCATTTTTTATTCAAATATATTTAGGCTGGCATTAATATACAAATGGTAACCGTTATCATAGTGACATAATCTAAAATTTCAAGTAACAATGTCCGCTGAGACATCGTTATTAAAACGCAAATTTAGTTTACGGTTAGGAAAATAATATAAAACATATCTGTTAAATCATTGATTCTATTTAAAAATAAATTTGGTAAGAAATTAAGAAAACTTTTACAATATTGTTATTTTTTGTTACTTTTTATTAATCAACAATCAATCAATCAAAATACGTTTATTCAGTTTAGAAACGTCTTAGCGCATGCTTATAAATGTCAAAAACGTTTACAACGTTTACTTCCGTTTGCAAAACTACCGGGAGGCCTTATTCTGAGAAGAACGGGCAAGAAATTAAGCAAGTTTTACCTCCCTATACATTACATTTATTCAAAGGAAAACGTCATAAACTACAACGTCATCAAAGTTACATAAATAACAATCTGTTCTGTGATTTACCACGTTCACCATTACACACATATTCACAACACTTCAAAGATAACAATATAACTAAAACTATTGCCACACGTTTTTGTCTTCTAGGTAGTCATTAACTGTGTAGTAACATATTAATGTTTTTATAATATGTGTTTTGAATCTGTTTAAAGGAAGTTCTAATATTTCACTTGGAATCATGTTATAACAGCGTAAACTTACTAATGTAATAGCTAGTAACTTAAACTTACAAATGAAGATATTTTTTTCTGCAACCTGTAAAATGGCTGAAAAAGATTTCCCTTATTTCTTGAATTCCTATTGTAAAAGTATCGATATCGATTTGCCTGAACAAATTTCTAAGTGAAGTGCCTGCTTTCAAGCAATAAATTGAAAACATCTAATTGCACGTTTTTGTAAGATAAAAATCTATTGTATATCTGTTGCTTTGCCCCATAAAAGTATTCCATATAACGCTGTGAGACTAACTAAAATATACTATTCTGGCAGTTTCCTCGTCTGTCTGATAGTTTAGTGATATGCTTGGATTATACTTCATTGAAGTTTTTGGTCTATTGTAATACCCAGAAATACCGTAGAATCAATTTAGTTTTTCATTGTTCAGTTTAACCTCTACAGTTGTTGTTCTAACATTAGGTAAAGTAAATCTTATGCATTTTGTTTTTGTGGCATTTAATTGTAAATTATTTGCAGAAAACAAGGACAATATTTTCGAAAGTGCATACTTCACATCGTCAAAATTTGTCTTATTAATTAATTTACATTAAAAATGAAGGACTTGTCATCAGCAAACGATACAATATTACATAATGGCTTTGCCGAAGGAAAATCGTTAATATATATAAGAAATGGTCCCTATATTGATCCATGCGGGACTCGCATTTACATATGTGATACCGAAGATTTAGTTCCTGTTGTATTAAAGAATGTTATTAATTATTCTACTATATTTTTTTCAAAAACTTTACTTAAAGTTGGCAATATTGAGATGGGTCTAAAATTAATAGGATCTGTTCTGCATCCAGATTTAAATAAAGGTATTATTTCACTTCATCAAATTAAAAAAAAAACAGAATGACTAATACAGAATTTGTAACAGAGCCATCTAGCTGTTAATTTTATAACGACAGCTTCATTACAGCGACATTTACTTTCGTTAATATCAAAATAGTTCTATTATATTTAAACAGATGGCAGTTATTGGGATTTTAGAACATGTCCTAATGAAGTTTAACATAATCCCATCAGATGTCATTGTAACGCATTTTTTTTATTAAAATAAGATATTTTATCAATTTGTTTTACGTTAATAATTTAACTTATAAAGTTCTTCAACTATTGAATTTTCACTTTAAAATTATTTATTGATATCCTATGTATATATGTATGTTATATTACAAAATAATTTAATCTAACAGCATCTTTGATTTATTTCTTGAATTTGGTTCTGTCGGTCTGGTTTACTTGTTCTATTAAAAGTCCAAATTATAATAATCGAATAGAAAAAAAGATATTTCATTTTATTGTAATATATTTATCACAAACGCAAAAATATTACAACAATTAAATAAATTTATTTATTTTTATGAAGGAAACAAAAAAAATTATATGCATCGGCCGGGAATCGAACCCGGGCCGCCCGCGTGGCAGGCGAGCATTCTACCACTGAACCACCGATGCTTGTAATATAAGGTGAAATGTAAGAACAGTATAAAAATGCCAATAGATACATAGTTTATTTTTCATATGTTCTACAGTATAATTTATTAAAATTTTATAAAAAGACTTACAAAAAATAGTAACACAATCGATAAAATTATAGTATAGTTCATAAACTCATAATGTATTCCAAGACAGCTTATCTCGTCGAATCAATAGTTCATTGACATATTGTGGTGACGATCGGTACCTATAAAATAGGTACATTTAAATATTAAATTATGTCTTTTAAACCAAATTTATTCTAATTTGTAGATATAAATGTTATCCCGTTTAGGTTTAATTTTTGTTATTATTTATTCCATGAAGGTCAATGTCAAATAAGTCAGGTATGAAATTATTATAAGCATAACAAGTTAAATCGATTTCACGAAATCTTACAGATTTACCAAAATGTATGAAAATTCATTCTTTCTAAAACGGCTTATTTTCTTCTATACATGCCAAGCACAACAGCCTTAAATGTTCATAATTCATCAAACAATTTAAATAATGTATACAGTATTAAAATCATTATCAATCAAACTTTAAATTTATCAGAGTGTTTTCATTTCTTTTTAATTATTATGTTTTATTTATACTTCGTTACATATATAGAAAGACAAATAACATAATACATAAAAATTATAAGTGCAACCTGCAAAGAAACTAGGAACAGAAATATGATGGAATAAGTGCAAGAAATGCACGACCAGATCTTATTAATAAAATACCTATCTTCATAAATAATAAGACAAAAAATAATAAAATAAACAAAACTCTAAAAAGCTATTTTGTATAGCTAAGCTTATATTTAATATTATTTACTAACATATTTTAAAACAAGACTAAAAACCGGCTTATAAAAGTTATATTAGCACATTCATCGCAAGCATTGTTAACAGTGATACGCAAAATCACACAATTCAATTAAACTTGATTTTATTTTATGACCGTGAAAGATTTATAAGCATCTTCGAACACAAATCTATCGGCATCGGGCGTTCAACTTTAGTTGACCTTTTCATGGACGCCTTTCGCATAAATATTCAATTTAAATATATAAGAAAACATCAGCATTTTTTGTTATATTTGGAGTCTTTAATTACAGGGTTCATAGGTGTTCTAATAAATTAAGCAGATAGATAGATATGCAGATAGATCGCTGTCAGTATCGTTAATGGATGTAACAGAGTAAGGGCCCTGGTACCGAACAGCTATCCCGTTTTTAATGTTAAGGTTTGGTACTCCGCCATCCCCAGAACCATCAGCGCTGAGAGAGAACCATGAGAGAACTATGTACGAACATACGTCACACGTCGTGTTGCACACAAACGTTGGTGTGGGTAAACAATTTTACGTTGGTAATAGATCATATATTATGTATTTTGTTTTAGTTATAACTTACTTTTTTGTTGCTGGTTTAATTTTTACCCCTTGCTAGAATACTTATGCTCTAACATAATTTAAATACTTACATATCGAAAACCTAACAATAATAAAATTTTAATAAAACGATATTGCGATTTTTGCATAGCGCCATGGGACCAAATTTTCTTATATCACCTCTCTTACCATGAATTACTATTAGATAAGTGATAAATCAATAATATCTCTTTTGAAAATATATGAATTAATTTGTACTTTAACAAAAATCGCTAAATCATAATTTTGATATTTTAAAAATATATTTGAACAAACAGTTTTTGCTTGGGGACTACATTTTCTGCTACCGATTTTTAATTGACCCATGAATGAATGTATAATTTGTGATGTTATATTTTCTTGTGTAATTTTATGCAAACATGTTGTGGTATTACTTATAAATAAATATATAAAAAGGTGGTTGGTAAATTTTGTCAATCTGTTTAAAAGTCGTATAGACTTGTATGTAGTACCCCAAGTAATATCAATGAGGTGCATTGAAAATTTAAAAAAAAACTGATAATATTACGTATGCAGTAAATTACCTTAGGTTAGGTTAAGGGCCTCATAGCCTAGTGGTCTTATTAAGTGTCAGCTACGGGATATCGGATTTGATTCTGAGCGCAAGTTTCTATAAATTATAATTTCTATAAATTTTAAAACTTATCTACATTCAAGCCGTAAAGAACGCTAGGAAAAAAATTGGTACTGTTTTAAGGTAAAGTGTGATTTGACAGATTTACTCGTATTTTTTTTATTACGGCATTTAGATTTTTTGTATTCAGCCAAGTTTTCTGTCATGTATTTTGAACAATTATTATCAATCTTTTTTATATTTGTAGATATTCTTGAATTGTTATTTTTTTTCATATGTGTTTATGTGTTTTAGTTTCTTCGTGGTCGAAATAGTTAGCCTGCTTAAGGACAAGCTGTTTTCGGTTGAAAGACCATTAACATTTCATGTAATCAATTTAGTGTCAGGCCAGTTAAAAATTATAACATTTTATACTTTATTTTATTATGAATTTTATATAACGTAACGTTTCGCTTACTAATTTATTCCATCTTTGATAGTTTGGTGTAGCTTTAGCCTTTTATCCGATTCAGATCGATTTACATGGCATTTTTTAACTACATCTATATCGCTTGCTTTAAAGCAGATATAGTGTATTGTATTTTAGATGTGAGAAATTCCCATAGAAAGTCAATTATTGTATGTTGGTCAAGTTGTGTGCCTGGAAATAGTGAGGGCATGGCCAAGGTCGTGAACGATGGAGGACGCACCCAGTTGCCCAGCCTAAATCTTTTTTTAGCTTTTATTATGATTTGTTGTCCGCTAAATTAAAATAGTGAAAACCTCATACTGAAAATTGTACATTTACTCAAAAAAGCGATGTCTGAATTTAAAATAATATGTCTATTACACATTCAAGCATATGGAATTTCTCTCTGTATCTGTGATTGAATATTTTATATATATATATATATATATTAATAACTATTTAAGTGAAAACTACAGATGCACATTGAATTAAAAATTTGCTTTACAAATGACAAGTCGTGTCAATTAATTTAAAAGTATGATTGAATTAGAAATTTTAGTCGTCCTACACACACTGCACGCTGGTATTCAGAATAGACGTGATACAGAATTAAAATGTTTGTATTTCTCTGTGACCTGGAAACTAATCAATGACATTAAATTAAATGGTTTGGAAACTAATTAATATTGCATAGTTATTTATCAATACCTGTATTATAATTTCGCATACAAGTACTATTTAGTAATCTTCTTAGTTTAGGATTAGCATAGATAATAAACTTTCTTTAGTGTCATAGTTTCCTGTTTTTCGATTTCTAAAGATACAAGAAGTAGATAGTTATGGAGAGAACAAGGGCTTAAAGTTTCGTAATCTATGAGAAATTCCTTCAATAATCCTGGTGCCTGTTGTACTAATGATACTCTTTACCAATCTAACCAGCCAGTCCGCTAAGAAACTTCGCGCGGTAATCGCGTGTGCATTCGAAATTCAAATCAATGTCAAATTCAAAGCGCGCGTCGTGAAAAAAAAAATAAAGATAAACAAAATATTTTAAACAATGTTCGATTGATTGAAGCTAGTCGATTATTAAATATTTTTTATTTTCATAAATAAGAAGATAATTGTGATTAAATTTCGTTTGTTTTAAACAATATGTAAGTATGCAAAGTATTTAACGTGTTCTGTTATGCTGTTGGTATTAGAAACATTCCATAACGATAATTCCTATGTAGGTTAGTATTTATATTTGCACTATCTCTCATCCGTGTCTGGTTTTACTTTTTAATTACATCGCAAATTGTTTACATAGTTGAATTGCTATTAGTATTTTACATACATACGTGCGAATATTCTTTCACATTATTAAAAATTTACTATTCTACGCAATGAATATAATGTCGGATAATAAATAGACGCGCTTGTTCAAATACATTTAATGTTGCTTCGTTTTTTAATGTTTTTTAAGCCTTTTAACGCAAATAAAATAAAGATATTATTGAAACCGTAACCATAGAAATAAAAACAATTTTAATATCAATTATTCTTTTTTATTTTATATATTAATAATCTTATCTTAAATATTAACAATTACTTTCTGTAAAAAAAAAAAATTTTGATGATGCGTCCACGCATTATGCATTTGTTCACAGGCAATTTATATACAATCAATTAAATGTAGAAAGTACCGTAAATCGTAATTTTATTTTTTATAAACAACTACGGGAAAAAAGTTTTTTTAACTTGTGATAAAGAAACGGCATAGTTTGAAAGTAACCTAATCAGTTAATAGTTTAAAGTTGAAAGGTTATCTACTCGGTTATATAAAGTTTTATTACTCATATGTCTCTTTAAAAAAACATTTATAGAAACACTAGCTGACCCAGCAAACGTCATTTTGTCATGTATATTTCCAGGAAAAAAAATTTTGTTCAATAAAACTAGGGGTTAATCGTAGAGGGGTGACAATAAAGGGTTGTAAGTATTTTTGTATATTGTATCACAAGAAATAAATACAAAAAAAAACTTAAAAATAAAATAAAAAATTGGGTTGGACACCCTTTATCACTTAGGGGTTTGAAAGATGGATAGTAGCCGATTCTAAGACTTACTAAATATGCATAAAAAATTCATAAGAATCGGTCGAGCCGTTTCGGTGGAGTATGGGAACAAACATTGTGACAAGAGAATTTTACACATACAGAGATAAAGTACTTCCGTAGATTGGTGGTTCCATTCCCGAAGAAACCATAATTTAAAATTAGAATTAAATACCAAAATATAATTTTTAACTGTACGTACGGCATTTGAAAGAATTAGATTCATGGGAAAACAATCGTGCGACATTTTTATGATTTATTGTCTAAAAAACATGTCGAATATCTTAATAGAAAATAAACCTCATTTTTGTTTATGCAAAAATTGAGGAAAATGCCATACAAAATAACTTGATAACAATAATATTATTGAAACATATACTTTGTTTTTATCTATTATAAGCGCAAACCACAATTTACATTAAGTTTACTATATAATTTTAAAATCAATGATCAAGCGAGATTGCAAGATAAACTATACACGAACCACAACTGTGTAATGTATAAATATATGATATTTATATTTCTACGGTGTTCTAGAATAGAAGATCCATAACCCACCCATCATTCTCTGTACATTTCGTTACGTACGTTTTAAGAGATTGAAAGTTATGAAGATGATAATGAGAAATGTCATATAGCATTTGATTTTCGTGTAAATAGTGATATGGTTTATTTTAGCGCGAATGAATTATATCATTAGGAAATATATATTGTTCTGTCCTCTGTCATACTGCACTTATCTGCCTTATTGGTGTAGTGTGTTTGACTGCAAATGATACCTGAAATAAAAACGCTTTTTTCAATGTTTCTGAGAACCTTAGTGGTTGCCTGGAAGAGATCGCTCGAAAGCGATAAGGCCGCCAGTTGCCCTCCTTTTGATTTAATTATGTTCAATTTTTTATATATATATATTGTAATGTAACGAAGTGTTAATAAATAAAATACTAGGCGTTAGTTTACGTTGATGAATGAACGTCTTCATTACGTGATTGGGATGAAAAAGTTAAAGACACTATTCTTCTGATTGCAGTCGTGTCGGACATCCGTCCTTTTTTTATGTAATAGGAGGCAAACGGGGAGGAGGCTCACCTGATGTTAAGTGATACCGCCGCCCAAGGACACACTGCCAGAAGGCTCGCCGGCCTTTCAAGAATTGGTACGCTCTTTTCTTGAAGGACCCTAAGTCGAATTGGTTCGGAAATACTTCAGTGGGCAGCTGGTTCTACATAGTGATGGTGCGTGACGAAAACTACCTTAGAAAACGCTCAGTTGTGGAACAGCAGTTATGAAATAGTACATTGTGCCATTGTTGGTAGCTTAATTATTACTTAATAACCTAAAGATAACAATCAAATATACAGAATTTACAATCTTCTTAACCTACATAGTAATTATAAAAATTATTAAAAAGAAAATTAAAACAAATTTAAAAAGTTTGGTCCCTGTGGACCTGTAACGCTGGCAGCATTTCCTCTCTGTATTGCGATACTCATTCGTTGAGCGAGGAAAGCACCAGCTCTGGTATCACCGGTTCTATCTACCAGGCGCCAACTCAAATCTGTAATTAGCGCCTGCACACTTGGACCCCACAGCCCAAGAGTCTCTACTCCAAAAACAAAATTGAAGTTGGAGGAAAGACTTATATTTGAGACGTTTAAATTAAATACGTTGTGTAAATAAAAACATTGGTAATGTTTTTTTTTTGTACACAAAGATCAAGTGTGAATTCCCAAAACTTATGTAACCAACTATAAGCTCTCAAGAATATTAAAAAAGAGACTAGACGTTACCACAGACGTTTGCGCACATGATTTGTTTGCTGAATGACTGATATGGCGGGTTTTATTTTTATAGATCGCAGAATAGGTACTTAAATTTTTTACTTTCCTTGTTTCTGAGAACTGAAATATTTGCTATTCAAAGGTCGGAGAGTCGTTTGATAATGTTTCTAGTAGAAACAACTGCGCATCTATAGAATCCTTGACAACGAACCTTACGTAAGCTTGTGTAATGAGGTTCAAAAAAACTAATGTTCCTTCTAAACTCTTACTTATTTTATCGGTTGATGTATTTCAACAACTGTTTTAGCGTATTTGTGCTAAGCGTAATAACGTAATTCTTAAGTTTTTTTCTAATGTTTATGTACCCATAGTATGGAAATAATTTCGAAAGTGTGAAGTTTTGATGTTTCAATGGATTCGAACCAGACTATTTCCACCAAAAGCGAGTGTGTGGAACTGAGCGTAGCCGATACCCTTTTTATTTAAAAATACTGAAATTCCCAGTGCATATTTAATGCATTTTAGTATTGCTTAATATTACATATACAATATATTACTGGACATTTTTTATATTACTGTAAAAAATCCCCTATATCGGGCCGTGGCCTCAGATTGCATCCGTTTCTTTGATCATTTTTATTACATAGACAAGTAGATCATCAGCCTACTGTCTGACACATGTCGTTGATTTTGATTTGAGACAGGCCTGTTTTATTATGATGTTTGCTTTCACCGTAGGAGCGAGTGTTACACACAATGTCCATTGGGGATCGAACCTATGATCCTTAGGGATCCGAGTAGCACCCTAAAGCCACTATGCCAACGCTGCTCTATTGTATATTTATTTTATAAAAAGGATAATTACTATAATAAAAAAGAAAATATGTACGTATTCATTTACCGGATATATCATCAACGGTGACAGATTTTCTCGTACTTGTTACGCGTTACGATAAATACTGTTCTTATAGTAATAGGTGAAAGCTTTTAATTTGCGTAATACGTTATATTATTTCTTAACTCAACATAAATGCACAAAGACGAAATCTCACAAAGACTTTTCTACACAGAACGAATATTGTCTTTTGTCTATCAATACGTTTAACATTTCGGCCTTATTATTAAATCATATCTTTAATAATGTTACCATAGTCACGAAGTTGTCTCTCCGCATTTAGCTCTCGCTCAAGTCCGCATTTTGGGTTCTAGACCGTCTATGTTTAGCTATAATGATTATTTTTATAATTATGGTTATTATACTCCATTTAATATTTCAGAATCTCGTCTCAAAAAATTTACATTTAAAATGTGTTTCCGTCATATTGAAATAATGTCTAAACACGAGAGCTAAGGTTACTCAGCGGATTTCCACTACATTAAGATATAGATTACAGAAAGTGCAGCAGGTTTTTAGTTTCAACTTCACCGGAAGACTGAAATATACTAGTGGCATTTAGTCACATTATTATATCTCACGATATTGTGAATAGTTGTCGTTTGATTCACTCGACGTGCGTTTTGACATATACCATTTCACAACTTGACAGTTTGTCTATAAATATAGTATGTATATCAAAACTATTGCGAATCATACTAGTAGTTTTTACGTTAAAGGCAATTAGCGTTTTGTCTAAGGTGAAAGTTTCAGAGTGAAAGCTTAGCGGTGAACTTCTCGTATGACAAAAATTTTGACATACAAGGGTCGTAGTTCGCAGTAATCGCTAGAATTACTCAACCGATTTGTAGGTAATACATATTCCCGTTTCAATACGAAGTGATGCGGTCTGTACAAAAATATTTACAATCAAAAAAGTGCCAAGATGTAGGCAACATGACGACCTACTCACGATATTTAGCAAGGACTTTTCTGTTACTTTTCTGATAAACTAAATAAGGAGTCGTAAACCTCATTACACGTAAAACAACGATAATACAACTAGACCAAAGACGTTTAGAAACATTTACGAACAATGCCACTAATTATCTAACTGGCCTTTTCGAACAATTAGCTTATTGTGTAGATATTTAAGTAACTAACATAACAGATTATTTTTTGTTAGTTCGGTTATTCTAACTGTCATGTTAATTTGGTCTTTTATGACCGTAAATCTAATATATGACAGCATGTATTGCAAGTAAAATCAGTAAGAAGCAGCCAGCGGATGTCATTAACAAATACAATAATAATTGTTCATTAATATGCAATATAGATAAATAATAATAGTCATGTATAGAAATCTTAATAATGAGATGTTTTTTGTAGATTGCTATTAACAAGGGTTGTCTACAAAAACACTATTTCAGAAACTTTTAAATTTATCAAGACAGTCAAAAAAAAAATTATATTTAATGTACGATGTTACTTTATAAATTTTACGAGCATGACCTGACTAGACATATTACCTAAACCTTGCTCATGAATCATTCTAGATATTGGTGAAAACCGCAATAAATTCCGCGCAGTAGTTTTTGAGTTTGACTTGGTATGATTTTTAACTAAACCACGTTTAAATAGCTACATAGGGAGATATGAAACATTTTGATATATAGAGACTAATACTACTAAGACTAATATATACCCTATAAAGACTAATCGCTTTTCCTGAATAAAAATCTTAACCAGGGTTCATGGAATAAATTTAAAAAAATTCAACGCTTCGCAACATATTGTTACGAGCTAGGGGATCGGATAGAAAATGCCGTAGAGTTATTCAAGGGTTTATTTCTTAAAAAATCTATGAGGAATTTATGGCACAATTTAATCGCAGAGATGCACTTATAACACATAAAAACACAGTCACTAATTACTTAACTTATGCACACTTCACACAGTACTTTATCACTTATATTCACTTTATTCACACTTTATCGCTGCGGTGTTTCGCTCTTGTTATCGCATTCAAAACTAAGTGACTAGTCGCGTTTCGGCTCGCTTATATATCCCTGGGAATAATTCTAAACAATATTCGAGAACTTTCTAGGCGGGCTTGCTACTGAGTAGCGATTGCACAATTCTAGAACGTTCGCACTCTTTGTCTCTTTCGCACGTTGCTCCGTCCTTGTCGTACGGCGTTCTAGAGTGCTCGTCTAGTTTCGAGAAAGTTCTGATCTTCTCTCTCTCTCTCTCGTATCATTTCGTCCTTGTCTCACACCTAGAAAGTTCGGTCTAGAATATTCCTTCACCAAAGGGGTATAACTAGGCCTGAAAACGCCTGAAAACGGGTCTCCTGAAAACTGCACTACTCGACTACACATGTTCTGAAACCGACTGAAAAAAGGTTTCAGCTTCCTGAAAACTAGGGTAACATTATGAAAATTACAATTTTCTAATATGTGATTGACCCTCTCCTGAAACGGTCAGAAATCATATTACAGCTTGCTGAAAAGTTCTCTAACTAGTGGAAAAATCTAGAAACATTGCAGTCGACCCGTCTTCGTAACAATATTTTGCGACAGCACATTTTTATTTATGTAGAAAAAATACCTGCTCCACAATTTTTCTCTGGAAGTCCATCTGTCACCTTTAACAGTGTTCAGTGTTATAATTTGACTTTTCGGGTTAATATAAAGCCATTCAAAAATAACATTTGAAATAAAAATCTATTCCATAGACAAATATTTCATTCGTCAACCGTTTTTTCGAACATAGATAGTGCAAGTTAATATGATGCATTGTAAATGAGCTACAACAAAGAGCATTTGTGAAGGCTAACATTAAAGAGATCTACGATAATACATTCCACAGCGCACAATGAACACATTCAGCTCGATATGAGGATCACTGAATTACAATATTAACAAGGAACAAAATTTCTCTTTTAATTTAAAAAGGGACTTTAAAAATGCCGTGGTATTTTAACCCATTACTCCAAATGTAAATTACATATCTGCATTTAATCAAATGTTATGCTACGTAGATGCTATACAAAAAGGGCGCGAAAAACCCAAAATTTACACTAAAATAGACGTCAAAATTATCAGACTTGACAATTATGTCAATTAATAGAAAATGGATTATTTTTGGGTTTGTTGTTATTGTTATTTTATTACAAGTAAGTGATATTTTTTATTCTTCATTATTTCTAAATACAAGAAATTTTCAAGTTACGAAAACAATCAATAAAAACAAGTTCTTTCGAATAAATGCTACGGTTCAACAGCCTGCAAATTACTTGAGTTTTACATAATAGTGTTATTTTATGTTTATTTTAATTGCTTGGAAAAGCTAGAAAGCTATGACTTTAAAATATGAGCATATGTTATCTGTATTGCTTTGGCTACAAATAATTTTAATTATATCATTTTCTATTGAATATTCAGTGTTATGTATGTAAAAAGATTCTCACGTGTTCCCCTCCCAATGTTGAAATAAGCAACATATGATCGTTTATATTAATCCTACATACAATCTGAAACCCTTAATTTTCCAAGAATGGTGCCCTTATAAACCGCTAGACAAACCATTCCGCGGAAGAAGATTAAATCCTTTTTTTATATAAACAACAGAATTAATTCAATGTTGGTGAATAGGTTCAAATAAAAAGATTATTGAAATAGAAATATAATTTTTTAAATTAATTAATTACAAATAAAATATTAGCTAGAACTACACATAAAATAATTATTTACAATTTTGTTTTAATTACGTTGTACTTACACGGCAATGCCAATTACTAATCAACACAGAATTATAATTAATTTTCTTATGAGTTATTACAAATTAACAGGAAGTTAATTAACTTGGACTTAACTATCGGACTTTGATCTATGTCTAATTTTTTTTTAACATTACGTTAAAATTACAGTTTAAATGCTGTAAACCGGATATGCAGAAAGTCTTACCTTGTAAATTCGTAAAAGATTAAGTATGTATATTTCTATACGTCTCACTGAAACATTGCGAGCGTTTTTTAGGTTTGCTTCCAATTCAAAAATTGCTTAGGTACCTAAAAGAGCTTTACTGATTATATATTAAAAACAGTCTCCAAATTTAATTTAAATAAAAATTCTTTTGGATACGACTGCTTGAAAACATTGCAGTCCGAGCGTTTTATAGTTTTATTTTCAATTATAACATTATTTATGTAGCTAAAAGAACTTAAAACTTCATATATATTGTTTAACAGTCATTAATCTTTAAACAATACTAAAATAAACTTTATTACATAACGAACCCATCGCTTTACAGCATATTATGTTACTTTGTATTACACATTATACTTGACACAACTTCAAAAATTGACATTGTTCTCAGTATAAGGCCATTTTCATAGCAAAATAAAAGAACTGTTTGCATAGTCAGTAGTCTCAAGTGTCGCTTTGCAAATAAATGCGACAAAAATACGTTAATTGTTAAATAAACAAAGTGCGCATACTTTCGAAACAAATGACAAATTACGTGCACATTTTGTAATGTTTTTTGTGGGTTTAAGCGATTCCAACAATGCAATTACACATAATGGGAACTTTAATTATTGATCTGCAACAGTTATGTGAACGCAAATTGTACAGATACAGTATTTTCCCCCGCGTCTTCGTTCATGTTATTTTTTTAATATGCTGTGTAGTAAATCAGAAAATTAAAGAAACTTGACAAAATATAAAAGCAACGCACTGACAGATAAACAACGTGTTTCCAAGTTTTATTCAGTTTTAGTCTTGTTAAGTGTAGGTCCATCATACCAGTCTCGGAATTAGGGGCTTTAAATCGTCAAACTGTTTTATTCTCAATACATTAAGAACATACACTTCTTCATTAAACACTTTTTATATGACATCAATTTATATAACCAACAATTCCATCCTCAAAACAGACTTATACCATATTTAAAAAAAAAACTATATTACAGCCCTTGATAACAAACAGACATTAAAATCTCATGTATTTACATAGACAACATAGCATGCCTATATACTATATGCTGGTGTGTGGAATCTCAATGTGAGTTATGCGCATGCTCTAGAAAGAAATTTTGCAATAAACCATTAGTATGAGCATAAATTTCGTCAACTATCCGAGGAATCTACTGTTATGGAACTAATCATAGGATAGGATTTGAGCCCAGTATCGGTTTTACAGATAGCCTTGTTGTCATCTGCTATTTAAATTAGATAGATAATTTAATGCCGTCATTATTGAGTGTGTTAACGAACGGTGTAGTTCATTAATAACCACAATACTTCCAACACGGTTGAGGTGAGACGTTATATATTTTATAATATACTTAATATTTTCGCGACCTTTGCATAAACAAGAACAATTAATAAAAGCGCGATAAAGATCTTGTTTTAATAGATTTCATAATGCTGCTCGCATAATGATTTATGATTTTTTAAATTTATTTATACGACACCGAGTAATGTTAGTATAATATTATTGTTTGGTATTTGAAATATTAAAAAAATCACATTAAATTCAAAACTCGGTTATTTGTGGTCAATTAAAGATAGTTGTGGTTTTCATAGCCTAAGTTAACAAAACAAATCATTTATAAGTATAGTTTTGTATTTTGTGAGTACTTCAAATTCGCAAAAAAAATTGATAACATCTTCGTTCCTTTTATTGTTTTCTATTTATTTTAATTGTGTTACTCGTACTTTATTAAAAACGTAATCTATCTTTGAAATAAATTAAGGACACTTCTATAATTATAACTTGTAATATTTTTTTTTTTATCTTGATGTGTGTCTGACGTATTTCCTTATTGATATAAAAAATAATTACTCTACAGCCTCACAGTATGACCATAAAGAAGTAATCTTCCCGAGTTTGACACATTAATTAAAGTCCTTCGTCATACAGTACTATTAGATGTCAGACTTGTCACCTGCTAACTACACGAGATCACATTGTCTTAATTAAATACTGATAAACAGTGAGGCTTATAGTTTATATGCTTCAGCAGGCCATCCAGGATAGCTGTGGTAGCATAATAGACACAGCTATCGATTTTTAACCCTAAAGGTCTTTATTTCTCGGGCTCACGAGTATGTTTATCTTTATATATGCGCGCCTATTAAGGAATACAGAAGTCTGAGACCAAGTCCAATAATAACTTGTACTGCCACATCGATCCATACATTCACGCTGAACTTAGCGAAGAATATGAACAAACGGAAACAAAAGAAATATAAGTGATATTTTATCAACAATTAAATAAATCTCACGAGATAATAACTTCCGTGATGAAATCCAGATAAAAATCTAAATCTTAAAATTGTTTTAGACATTCGCACGTAAGGTTCAAGTCTATGTCATAATAATAGATCAACTTAAAATAAGAGTATTAAAAGTCAAAGTATTATGTAGGAATATGTATCAATCGTGTGTCATACAAATTCGATCTTGCTTCGGTCATTAGCCGGAGCTAAGTTGTTTGAAAATGATTTTTGTTTAAGATCTTAATATATAGGCAAGAGGTTCACTGAATGTAAAGTGATTACTACATGTAATTAACATATGTGTTAGTGGTGGCTCCGCACTGGCTACTCCTACAAGTGCAGTAAACGCTTTTGATGTTACCTAAGATTAGGGGAAACTACTACTCCCATGTATAACAAGCAGATGGGGCCGTTGGTAGGTGTCCTTTGTTTCCCGACGGCCACACTCCCCGAGTCACTTTTCCAAGTTAACCCGTGTGGCTAAGTAAAGAGTGTTATGTCTTTGGTACAGTTGAGCCGCACACCATCACTATATGAAACCAGCTTCCCACTTAAGTATTTACGAACCAAGTCGACTTAGGTTCCGGCCACGCACTCGCGAGCCCTCTGGCATGTTGGCCTGTTCTATATACAATTCGGAAATATATATTAAGCTAAAGAGCTATAATCTAAACATTTTGTCCAAGTAGTGAACATTGATACGGTTATATAATCGCTTAAAGTACCAATACGTGAGGAGCATAGATTTTATTCATAGAAAGTGAAATTCTGGATTAAGATGCAAGAGCGTCGACATTGCATGTCGTGTACACAGAAAGTGCTATTGAACTCTTATGATTGATCTCAATTTGAATTAGTAAATTAACATTAAAATTTGTTTTAAACAAGACTTCGACAATCTTATTAAGTAAATAAGATTTCTTTTTTAATTGTGTCTCGCAAATGATATAGATAATATTAAATATGCCTAATGCTAGGCCGATCACATTGCCCGCGTTTGTGACGATAGATCAAAAAGACTTGGAATGGAATGGCCCAGTGGAGAGGCTGCCCTCCAGAAACCTGGAAAATTGATATAAAAGTGATAGCGGGAAAAGATTGGAAAATAGTAGAGATGTAAAGACAAATGGAAGAATTTGAAGGTGGCCTTCACTCCGGAGGTCGTGTACTAATATTAAATACAATAATAACATAAACATAATCCTTTTAGTACTCGAATATACGCTATTGTTATTTTATTTTATGCTTGGTGCTGAAAGCAACATTTTTATTTACCTTTAAAATTTGCAACCAATTGTGCAACCAACCATTGATAAATTGTAATGATACTTATATTATTGTCATCATGTTATGCCTTTTCCACCATTTTGGGCAGTCGAATTTACATTAAATGGCCAAACAAAATCTTTCTAAGATATAGGTGCATAGTCATTTAAAAACGCCAAACGATTATATATTTATAAACTGCCTATTTAGGCAGACTGTGTTTCGTGTTTTGCGATAACAGTTACCTATCTCCGTTTTCAATGTTTCTAACTCCTACGTTTAACCAAGTTTTAATTAAATCCGTTAAGTGTTTTAGTCGTGATAACTTAACAGATATTTCGTCTTTAGTAGGGATACTAAATAAAAAATAACATTAAATTCATTATAAACACATCTTTTAGTTTTTCTTTTAACATTTTATAGCTAAAATAATTTATTACAGATAATGTTAAGAAGATGCTTTTTGTTCCTGTTATGCACAGCAGTTGTTTCATACGTCGAGGCCACTGTACCAGTCACAGCTACCACAAATGAGATAAATCAATTACCAAGAAAGAAAAGTGTGAACCCAGGTGCAGCTCTATATCCCCGGGCAACTGAAACTAGAGACCTTAGAAATCTAGATGGTGTGTGGAATTTTAGGAAATCACCCACAGACCCGGAGTTCGGATACAAAAACGGATGGTTCGAACAGGATCTTGAAAAGGTTTGTAAGATGAGGATAAATATTTCAAATTTAAATTCTCATTATTAGCTAATTACATAAAATTTTATGTAGAATTAGAAAAACTAAGAATAGTTATTAGTACTATAAGTTAAGCTAATCAAATTAAATACATTTTCTTCCCCCAAAATTGCCTAAATACCCCTTAAGAAACAAGAGTTTCGTAAAATAATACAGGTCCTAACGGATCCGGATGATCCAAT
The DNA here is from genome assembly GCF_905147105.1 of Pieris brassicae. Classification (NCBI taxonomy): domain Eukaryota; kingdom Metazoa; phylum Arthropoda; class Insecta; order Lepidoptera; family Pieridae; genus Pieris; species Pieris brassicae. Next base: position 8,483,904 of record NC_059669.1, read on the forward strand.
CATTTGTGCGGCAAAGAGAAGTCAAAATCCGGGGCTTTTACTTCGTACTTCGCTCACTCCTGTGAGCTTCTGTCTAGCCCTTCAGGCGATTGACTACCCCGCGACGGAAGAGACGAAGTATCGCAGGAAACAACCTTGCGCTAGTCGCGTGAAAACGCCCATTTTGACCGACCTACGCTTGCCCAAACAGCCCGAGTTGAGCCCTTAAGACAAACAGCGAGATTTCATTAAAAAAAATATCGGTAACACACCCGCTAGCCCCCGGAGTTGCAGGTGTCCATGGGCAACGGTTATCACTTTATGAAATGGGACTCGTTTGCTTCCTGTCCCATTCCCATTTCGGGTAGAACCTCTTTTCAGACAGACTTTATTAAAGGCTCCCAAATTTTTATTTGAGCCCTAGTACTTTACGTATGTTGTTCTCAGTTGCTTGTTATGCTACTACTTATGAAGAAACATTTATTTCTCATGTTTAAATAAGAGTTATTATTACATATTTCGACACGTGTTGTGTAGGAACGGTGCAACACGACCGGATGTTGCAAATTTCCCTGGGAAACAGAAAAGCCTTAAACAAATTCACATGATGATAAAGATGTGAAATACACCACTTTACAAGGAGTGTTACGATATGATTACAATTTTCTTCTTTTGTTGTCTTTATTTTTCACTTTTAAAATTACAATAAAATGCTAATTTGTTGATTGAGATTAACAGATGTGCTATATTATGTATTGTTTAATAATAATAATTGTTTAGCCTTTTAATTCAGATAGTTTTACATTTAAACACGTTTCTATTTCAGTCTTCCTAAGGTATCTGTGGCAAAGGCCTTCGCCAAATCCCGCCATTCCTCTCTGCACTGTTCCACTCTCTTTAATCTACCACCTGCTATTTATTTAATTTGGTCTACCCGCCTTCTAAGCAGTCTTCGTCTTTTTTTGTTGCTTAACTTCTCTGTTTCTCTTGCCATGTGCCCCGCTTATTTCCACTTTAGTTTATTTAATTTTATTGTTTTGCTTAAAGTCATTTATAAATATATAAACAAAATATAATCATTTATAAATGTGTGATTAAAACGGGAATAGTAACAGTTAGCTCGATGTAAAACAGAATTGTCCAAAGTAGGGGTATTCCTATGTCCGACTACAAACTGGTTGCTATAGAAAAAATCATTAGTTGGTTTTTGTAATTATTTGTAATTGTTTTGTATGTCAGTGTTATTTAATCGGCAAGTAAACTAATCTTACCCATATAATTCAATACGGTTAAGCAGCTTTAATGGATACTTAAATTATTATATTATAATACATAACAAAATATATATATTTTGGTGTAATTTCATCTAGTTGAGCAGTGTTGGCCTAATGGCTTCAGCGTGCTCTCATCCCTAAGGTCGTAGGTTCGATACCCGGCTGTCCACCAATGGACTTTCTTTCTATGTGCGCATTTTACATTCGCTCGAAACGTGAAGGAAAACATCGTGAGGAAACTGGCTTGCCTTAGACCCAAAAAGTAGACGGCGTGCGTCAGGCACAGAACGCTGATCACCTACTTGCCTATTAGATTAACAAATGATCGTGAAACAGATACATAAATCTGAGGCCCCGACCTAAAAAGGTAAAGAAAGAATTTTGTTGCGTCAGTGATTTAGTTTATATTTTTTTGTAATATATAAGTGAAAAATCATTACAAGAATCCAGAACAATCCAATCTCATTGTTACACTAGGTGTAAAATGGAGTGTTTCACACCTTTATTATAAAATGTACAAATAAACAATCCTCTTTATAAGTTAGATAAAAGTCAGTTGTAACCTCGTAACAATGACCTACTGACTTTTAGGATTACTGGATAATTTGTTAAAGAAGTCGTATAAATCCTCAAGCTAGAATAACTAGAAATTAATGGCTTAAATGACAATCACATTGGAAAATATGTTATATTGATATATTTGTTTTTACAGGTGTCTGGAGATGAAATTAAAATAATATTCTATTTACTTCACCATCAAAATCTAGTTATCAGTTGTCATTTGGCGGACTAAACTTATGAAAGAGAATATAAATAGTTGACATTCCTTTCCTCTTGTCGATAAGCCTTTATACTCTACAAATATCAATATTTTCACAGACAGGTCCAGTGATCCCTATGCCAGTACCCTCGTCATACAATGATATTGGCGAAGACGCCTCGCTAAGAGATCACGTTGGCCTCGTCTGGTACGACAGACGATTCTATGTTCCGATCTGGTGGGGTCAGAACGGCCAACGAGTTTGGCTCAGATTCAGCAGCGTACATTATGCCTCTCAAGTAGTGAGTATTACGTGTAATTATATGAATTTCAAAGATCATACATCTAAGCATTTGGTTGTCATAATGTTAAACCAAATATTGCAGGTTTCGTTTGGTTCTGTTCGGTAATTGAGAAAATTATTCTTTAACAAATATTGCAGTATTTTCGTAATTGCGAAGGGCAGGTCGTGACTTAGGTGTCATAGTTATTCAGCTGTCGTTGGGCAATTGTTCGGTAATTGGATAATTTGTCAAGTGAACTCGGTCGACCGAATAAGATGACCGATATTCTCCCCGTGCGAATTTACTTACATAACGTTGGATAGATTTATTAGACGCATGTTATATGGAAATAACCTTTACGTATGCAAGGTTTATATTTCGATTTAGGATCTCATTAATATAAAGTATGAGTTAGTGTTAATATACAGAACGTCCCAAGACTACGCAACATCAAAGTGAAGTACCTTAAATATCGTAGATGAGGTATGTTGCTGAATGAAGACTTTATTTTATTTTGAATAGTAAGTAGTACTGCATTCAATGATTTTCAAAAAATTACTTGTCTGATCTGGGAATCGAACTGACTCAAATGTGACAAAAAGCACCTCTTTTTTGTCAATCGAAAGAATGGACAAAAAATAATAATTCTTCTAAGATAATATTTTTAAACAACGTAAAATTTTTAAGCCAAATTTCAAGAAAATTATCAATTTGTGTGAATTGTCCTGACATATTATTATTATTTATTATCCAAAAAAGACGTTTTAAAATAGCGATATTATCGTTCCATATATAGCATTGATTATTCACAAATAAGTTTCCACTTAATAAAATACTTCCTGGCACAGTAAGTTATTGTTTAAAATTCATTAAATGCAGTAAAACTCAAAAAATATAAAGTCTTCTTTCATCAAAATATCCTACCTACGATATTTTAGGTACTTTCCTTTGATGCCCCGTAGTCTTGGGGAGCCCTGTTTACGGTTATATGGTATAACGTAAACAGGATTGTTAATGTAGCCCGCTCCGCATAGGTTGAAGCGACAATTAAATCAATGGCTGCAAAACTTGAGTTACACACGTCGAGGATTTAATATTAACACACCCACCCGCAGAAGTACAAGTAGTATTTACACGTATATCATTTTAGTTACTAAATGGTATAAAAAACATTTTTGAATTTGAATTCTGAATGTGGAGTATATATGCGAAGTTAGTTATAAGGAGGCAATGCTATCCAATAGAAAAGCCTTTCATCTTTGAGGTATATCATAATTGCAATAAATATACGTATAATAAATATTAGTACCTCAATGTATATGAATATATTCAATGTAGGTTCTCGTAGTGTGGTCTGTAGGCGTGGTAAAAAAACAAAAACAAATCGACTTTTCAACGAAAACATGTTTTAACGTACAATATAAATTTAGATCACGTCATGTTTTTCTACAGTCTTAAAAAAACAATTGATTAAAAGATGTAACTACTACAGTGTCCTTGTTTTCGTTACTAAATTTGTAACCTTGATTGCGAACAAAAAACTGAATTCAACTACGTACTTAAGTTGATATGTATAAAGCACACTTAGACCTAGCTCAGAACTTCATCAGGAAAGTCTTTCAGGCTAGAATTGACTGAATCCATGATACGCAAGACCTTTGGTACTTACCAGGTGTTGCATATAGCCTGATATCACGTGTCTTTTCACATCGCTTTTGTCGTGAGACAACTATAAATAGCATTAGTCTATAATTATTAGAACTCTTTTGTGGAGACTTAAAAAAATAAAAGAGCAGTTATGGTATGCGACTCTCATCCCTGAAGTCGTAGTTTCGTTTCTACGTGCGCATTTATTAGCACTAGCAGGTCCGGTAAACAAAAAACATCGTAAGGCCCAGCACAGAAGATCACCTATTAGCCTATTATAAAATATATAAATCACGAAACAGATACAAAAATCTGAGGCCAGAGTTACACTAGTCATAGCGCCATTGTTTTTTTTAATAAAGAACTAAAATCAATAAGAAAAAAAAAGTTGTTTAATGATTAATTGTAAGCTAACACGTCACAAGAAACCTAGTCACTATCCAGTACTAGAAAACTAGAAATACTTACCCTGACTGAAGAATGTTGGTAATATCCTGCATTTACTTAAATTAGAGATTACGAGATAAATTGAACCTATTATAAAATCGTTGACGATAATCTTTCTATCACGCAAGATGTATGTTGGTTCAAATTGGTATATTGTAGCAAGAATTCCTACAATATACCAATTTCTATTCTTTACATATTATTACGATGTTTAACATAAATTGCAAAATACAAATAAAATATATTAAATTTAAAAACATTTAATTTATCCAAATTACCAATTCGTTTAAAACAAATGCATTTATCTACAGGTGTTAATTTGTTTGACATTTGGACTCCAGTAACTCATTTACATATACTCTTAATATTAAGTGAATTAACAATTACACAATCATAATCTCTTATATTATAACAATTAGTAGGAATAATTATCGGTGAGTTACGAATTTACGCCGACAGACGAAACTTTACGTACCGCTTAATTGTGATAGGTCTAACGAGTCACAAGATTAGACTGGAGACGTTGTCAAACACAATCAAGCGCCATCTATCGTCTATATTGAAAATCACTCCTTAAAAAAGGCAGTACAACTGACGATAATCTAAATTTAAACAATACATTAATGTTTATGATGTTATTATATTAAATTCAACAAATATAATTTTTAGTTATTCATTGATATTGAAAAGAGTGTTCAATTTTCAATAAAACTTTTCTTTAATTTTCCACTACGATAACCTATATTGAAAAGTAAGTAGTCAAATAAGGCTAAACGATAAAATTTTATCGGAATGTAAATAAGCCGTGCAATTTCCTAACATGACATCCAAACCTTTACTAATCATGTTGTGTAATGTAAACATTGATAGCGTCCCAGATTAAATAAATTCACACGTAAATTATTTCCATTCATGTAAATTTTCATAATTAATATTTTAAAGTATGTTAAGAAATATAAAATGGCTTGTTTTTATCACAAGGATTTCATTTTTAGACAATTATTAATTTTATTTGTTAGGTTAACTTACGCATCCCATTATTAAGGGGTTTTTTTTTGCAGCAAGAGCATATTTAAGCATATTTCTAATCAAATTAGTTGTTTAATGAAATTATTTAACTAAAAAAGTAGCAGTTAAAAATAGACGACACGCAATATAAATAGTTGTTTCCATTTTTTAAGTTATGTCGACAGTAATAATTAAAAACCTAAAGAAAAGTCCCATTAGACCGTGAAAAAACTTCAAATGAAACATGACACACTATTTGCGGTCGCATAGATATGAACAGCTGATAGGTCAAGTAGCGAGTGCCCCCCATCATGACCCCCAGAGATTAGCCGCGTACGATACTTTCACCTATGTATAGTGTATACCGTATTAATTTGTGCATATAAATGATATAATCTTGTTAAGCTTTGGTATTGTGAAATTTAGTGATATCAATCTAATCTGAACAAATTACATTTTAATGTTTTTTGTATGATCTATTTTATTGATAATACCTTATAGGCAAATTAGAAGAAATTGTATCTTAGAAAAAAAATTGATTTCAATCACAATAAATGCCAGAAGCAGAATTGATGTTACCAACAAAGCACACAATAAATTAATAAGATTATCTAATTTCCAGTGGGTCAATGGCCAATCCGTAATGTATCATGAGATTGGTCATCTGCCATTTGAAGTGGAGATCTCGGATGTGGTCAACTATAACACAAGCAACCTTCTAACAGTGGTTGTGGACAACACGCTTTTGAGTGATACCGTACCTCAAGGAACCATACGCGACATAATGGTTGCGTAAGTATTATAATATTGTTACGAGCTAGGGGATCGGATAGAAAATGCCGTAGATTTATTCAAGGGTTTATTTCTTGATAAATCAATGAGGAATTTATGGGCACAAAATTAATTGCAGAGATTCACTAATAACACACAAAAACACAGTCACTAATTACTTCACTTATGCACACTTCACACAGTACTTTATCACTTATATTCACTTTATTCGCACTTTATCGCTTCGGTGTTTCGCTCTTGTTATCGCATTCAAAACTAAGTGACTAGTCGCGTTTCGGCTCGCTTATATATCCCTGGGAATAATTCTAAACAATATTCGAGAACTTTCTAGGCGGGCTTGCTACTGAGTAGCGATTGCACAATTCTAGAACGTTCGCACTCTTTGTCTCTTTCGCACGTTGCTCCGTCCTTGTCGTACGGCGTTCTAGAGTGCTCGTCTAGTTTCGAGAAAGTTCTGATCTTCTCTCTCTCTCTCTCGTATCATTTCGTCCTTGTCTCACACCTAGAAAGTTCGGTCTAGAATATTCCTTCACCAAAGGGGTATAACTAGGCCTGAAAACGCCTGAAAACGGGTCTCCTGAAAACTGCACTACTCGACTACACATGTTCTGAAACCGACTGAAAAAAGGTTTCAGCTTCCTGAAAACTAGGGTAACATTATGAAAATTACAATTTTCTAATATGTGATTGAGCCTCTCCTGAAACGGTCAGAAATCATATTTCAGCCTGCTGAAAAGTTCTCTAACTAGTGGAAAAATCTAGAAACATTGTAGTCGACCCGTCTTCGTAACACTACCCCCTCCTTAGACATGCTCGTCCCGAGCATCATTACTCCCTTTATAGGTGGCCATTATCTTTTCCCATCGAGTCTGCGGATCCTTAACAGCTGCACAAGCTCTACATTTCTTGATCCAGTCTTCTACATCTTCACGATAATGTATCCAATAAAACATTTCCTTAACCTTCATAAGAGTCCGTTTTACTCCTAAATGTCCACTAGACAAGTCACTATGACACATTTCTAATATGTCGCGAACCTTGAATCTTGGCACAACAAACTGCAAATGATCGCCTTGAGCATTTTTCAATTTGCGACATAACACTCCATTATGTAGAACTAAACTATCCCATTGAGCCCAGTAACTCTTAGTAGTGTTACTTGTAGATGTAACTTTACTCCATTGCGGCTTGACAGCTGAAGATTTCATCCAGTCCAGAATGGGTTTAATGTCAGAATCTTGATGTTGCTCTTCCTGAATTAATTTACCACACCAATCTGGACTAATGGTATCCGTTCTTAGTATCCTCACTGGTTCATTATCCCTTCCATCCTCTTCGTTAACTTTATCGCACGGTCCTTGAGACACATCATCTGAACTCCTTAGCTCTCTTTCATGAGTAGATAACATGTCAGAAAATTTCTTTAATTGTCCCTCTGCCTTAGATAGAAGTATTGACAGGGCTTCCTTATAGTTATCCAGAACTGTTCGAACTGCGTTCCACTCTTGTTGATTACTAGCCTGTCCGTCTACATTGATTACTCTACAGGCGTCATAACCACTTTTTGAAGAGTTGCCTTTAAAACAAACTTCCTGCTCTCCACACTTGAACATTCCTTTTTCCAGATCTATCTTACACTTATAATACTTCATGAAGTCTAATCCGATTATGCAGTCATCTACTATGTCGGCAAGAACAACCTTGTGTCTGTATAAACTTCCACCAATCTTGAAGGTTGCGATACCTTCTCCCCGATCGGTTATGCGCTGACCTGTTGCCGTCACAAGCTGTACAATTCCTCTAGAAGGGCTTTTATAAAATGTCTTCAAAAGCTGATATCTGATCACTGTTCGTGAAGCTCCAGTATCGAGTGTTAGGTTACACTTAGTTCCATTGACTTCTCCGTCGATGACTAAGGTATTCCCACGTCTAACCTTCACATCACCTCGGAAGTCTTTCTTAGGGCACGAAAACCTCATATGCCCTACTTCCCCACAGGTGTAACAGGTTGACCCACGTTGACCATTAGCTTTTTCCGTGATAGCCCTAATGCGGTAAGGTCGATGATCCTTGCAAAATGCTTCCACTTCCAACGCATGAGCAAGAGCATCCTTAAGGTCCTTATGGTGACCGAGGTTCACAGCCATTCGAATTTCACGGTCTCGAATACCGTCGACAAAAGCTTGAACCAACATCTTGTCTGCAACATCTGGTGAGGATGCGTAGGCCTTCCTTACCAGCTTCTCTATTTCAAGTCCCCATTTTTGCAAACTTTCATTTGTCTGCTGTATTCTATCTTTCAATTGAGCCCTGTAAACGTGCTCTAAATGTGCGTCTCCATACCGTGATTCCAGGGCATCTAGCAGTTGCTTCAACGTCACCTTACCTTTCTTGGTATCTAATATGGAGAGGGCTTCGTCTCGCAATCCCAGAATAAGGGCGGTAACTGCTTGATCGTCAGTCCACCCGTTTGACTGTGCTACAGTCTCAAATTGAAGCTTGTACGCGCCCCAAGAACATGTACCATCAAAGGGAGGCACTTTCACATTTCCAGGTGGTGCTACAGTCGTGACAACACCAGAGGTCTTCAGGCATTGGATTTCATTTTCTAATCCAAGTATACGTTTATCCTGCTTGGATAGCTTACAATCCATATTAGATTCCAAATTCTCGATCTTTTCATCTACCTGTATTTTCAGGTCACAAAGTTTTTCTCCTATTCGGCGAGCCTGCTCCTCTTGACGTCGTGCCTGCTCCTCTATCATGCGACGTGTCTGAGCCTGTTCTTCCATCATTTGGCGTGTATGTTCGTCTTGACGGCGTGCCTGTTCTTCTTGACGGCGTGCCTGTTCTTCCATCATTTGTTTTGTCTGTTCTTCCTGACGGCGTGCCTGTTCTTCTTGACGGCGTGCCTGTTCTTCTTGACGGCGTGCCTGTTCTTCCTGTCGGCATGCCTGTTCTTCTTGCCGGCGTGTCTGTTCTTCAATCATTTGGCGTGTCTGTTCTTCCTGACGGCGTGCCTGTTCTTCAATCATTTGGCGTGTCTGTTCTTCCTGACGGCGTGCCTGTTCTTCCTGACGGCGTGCCTGTTCTTCCTGACGGCGTGCCTGTTCTTCCATCATTTGTCGTGTCTGTTCTTCTTGACGGCGTGCCTGTGCTTCCATCATTTGCTGCAGAGCAAGGAGGATGTTGCCATCGTTACTTTCACCCATCCCGCGGTTCGCATCGAAACTTTGTCGCCGGGCGGCGTCGCGTGCTGATTGCGCCCTTGTCTGCACTCCCTCCGCAGCTGAAGACTCTGCCACAGACTCCTCTTGATTCTCCCTTGGAGTAATTGGCATGTTTCTATCCCACTTCTGACACCAAAATGTTACGAGCTAGGGGATCGGATAGAAAATGCCGTAGATTTATTCAAGGGTTTATTTCTTGATAAATCAATGAGGAATTTATGGGCACAAAATTAATTGCAGAGATTCACTAATAACACACAAAAACACAGTCACTAATTACTTCACTTATGCACACTTCACACAGTACTTTATCACTTATATTCACTTTATTCGCACTTTATCGCTTCGGTGTTTCGCTCTTGTTATCGCATTCAAAACTAAGTGACTAGTCGCGTTTCGGCTCGCTTATATATCCCTGGGAATAATTCTAAACAATATTCGAGAACTTTCTAGGCGGGCTTGCTACTGAGTAGCGATTGCACAATTCTAGAACGTTCGCACTCTTTGTCTCTTTCGCACGTTGCTCCGTCCTTGTCGTACGGCGTTCTAGAGTGCTCGTCTAGTTTCGAGAAAGTTCTGATCTTCTCTCTCTCTCTCTCGTATCATTTCGTCCTTGTCTCACACCTAGAAAGTTCGGTCTAGAATATTCCTTCACCAAAGGGGTATAACTAGGCCTGAAAACGCCTGAAAACGGGTCTCCTGAAAACTGCACTACTCGACTACACATGTTCTGAAACCGACTGAAAAAAGGTTTCAGCTTCCTGAAAACTAGGGTAACATTATGAAAATTACAATTTTCTAATATGTGATTGAGCCTCTCCTGAAACGGTCAGAAATCATATTTCAGCCTGCTGAAAAGTTCTCTAACTAGTGGAAAAATCTAGAAACATTGTAGTCGACCCGTCTTCGTAACAATATGTAATGTATGTTCGTTACTCTTAGTCTACGAAACTGTTTCTGTAACAAAGACCAATATTTTGAAAACAATAACGAAATTAATCGGCCTTCGAATATCTGTCAACTGAACAGGAAAAAATATATTACTTCTATATAGTACCTATAATCAATATATCTCCCTATATAAAAATTACTGAATCGATTGTCGACTGATCTCTAATTTAGAATATACCCATTTAAATCAACGTTGTTTCGGTATGTCTTTAAGCTTTTTAGGACAGGTCGCTAAAATATTATTTAATTTTAACATTATCTCGTATGTATTGCAGCTCAAACTGGTGAAATCTGTTAAACCTAAAATGAAACGGTTGTGTCATTATTACTTCAAAGTAATTCTAATATCAACGAATTAAAAACAATTAAATTTTAATGGTGGTTATACTAATTTTAGCGCTAATTTATTCCAAAACTTCGCCATTTATCTTCCCGCAGCAACCCCGTTTATTTACAAATAACGTTTTTGTGTATTACGAAATGAGCTATTTATTGATATTGATTATACTTCAATCCGATGTTTATTGATAATTATATCATTAAACAGGTTATTACTTAAGTTGTAAATGTATGTAAGGAAATATAACTTCCGTAGTAATTATTTTATTATTTGCGTCCTTTGATAACAAATATAATGTTCTTGTTCATCAGCAGTATTCATTGAATGCATTATTATGTTTTGTTCCGGGATAACAAGATTACCTTGAAAACATGCTTAATTTAAAGAATTCATTACAATTATGAATTAAATAATAAGTCATTATTGCAATCGTCATTTATTTTTTGTTTGAAAATTTAAATTTATAAAACCACAATCTAACCTACTTTTACAATTATAGAATAGTAAAAGTCCAGAGTTTGCCTGCAAAACAATACTTTACCATTTACTATAAATTTAAATTCATTGATTATTTTTCACTAAAGCAAATTTTAGTAGTAATATATCTTAAGAGCAGTGTTATTATCTTAAGGGTTTAAGTCACATCCCTGAAGTCGTAATGTACAATGTACTATGCGCGCATTTAACACTCCCTCCTACGGCGAAGGAAATCAAAGTGAGGAAATTGACATCCCTAAGACCAAAAAAGTCGAGTCAGGCACAGAAGGCTATTAGAAAAACTAACGATCATAAACATACAGGAATCCGAGGCCCAGAACCTAAAAACTTGAAACGCCAGTATTCTTTATCCTACAGCTCACATAAATTATATATAACAATATCCAATTACATAAAGATATAGCCAAAGATGGAATTATATATACAAATAGGTTCAAACATTTACGAAAGGAAAATATCAACAAAAATAATTGAATACACTTCACTAAGTAATACCTAATTCTTCTTCGTCTTGTGTGATAGTGTGGTGAGGCTGTGGGGTGTGCTGATATCTTTAAATCTGTAAGAACTATCTTGTTTTTTCAGGAATAACAAAGTTCGCTTGGAGCAAACATACACATTTGATTTCTTCAACTACGCGGGCATACATCGATCGGTCTTCTTGTATTCTACTCCTCAAACTTTTATTGATGACGTCATTGTTAACACGGACATACAGGGATTGACAGGTACATAAGATACTCTAGAGGCTTCATCCAAAACAATTGAAATTAATTTATATCGGTATTATATATTGGTATTATTATTTGTTCTTTTATTAGTTCTTCTAGCTATATTTATTTGTTAGTATAATATGGACCTTTGTGGTTTGAAATAAAAAAATATTATTTATTATATCGTTAGAATATAAAAACGTTGGGTCGGTATGAACTATATGTGATTTTTGTTTTGAAGTATGTTCGATATTTTAGTATAATATTTTTTCTAATAAAAATCAGAGGTTTCTCTTTGCAATGTCACGACATCTGTTAATATTATCCGCATTTAAAGCAATTAAAAATATGTTGTAACAATTATCGTTTAATTAATAATACATGAAGTTTCTTGCTTCATTGCTATTCAGTATGCAATATACAAAATAGACGTAACAATTTTCTACTAAGATAATAGGTACGTTAAAGGTACTTAACAAACAAGTTTTATTGAATTAAAGATCTTGTCGTCGTTACATGGGTTACGACCGTATTTGTTACCATAGTAACCATTTTTTTAAGGACAATAAAATACTAATTTATAATAGGACCGTCTAGTCACTTGACACTTACATCTAATAATAGTTTTGGAAAAATATTCGCTTCGAAAAATATAGGTATCTAAGTAGCAATAACAAATGATTTAGTAAGATATATAAAGAAAACAGAATATAGTTAAGATTACAAAACAATTGTTATGTATTTTATTATATTGATAAACGGTCTCTTACTAAAGCTAGAATTTCGCCGGAATACCTCAGTATTCCAAAAATTGTACAATTTGTGATATAGTAAATACTATATAGCTATATATATATAGTATAACTATATAGTTATCGGAAATTTACTGACACAAATTCCAGGCTTCGTAGTTTACAATGTGACCTACAAGAGTGCAAGTAACGCACAGTGTGTGATTCAACTGTTTGATAAGAACGGGACGCAGGTGGCTGGATCGCAGGACTGCGCGGGGCTGATGGAAGTTGGCAATGCTAACTTTTGGTGGCCGTATTTGATGCATCCCGAGCCGGGGTACTTGTATACTTTTAAGGTAGGAAAGAATTCTCATACGGGTTTAAACGTATACTCTTTTTTTAAGTGAAAACTTCTTTAGCATCGTTGTGATTTGAAAGTCGATGTAACGAAAAAGAGACAGAAACATGAATTCATAAGATTTAACATAGGAGAAAATGAGATAGAAAGCATTATACAGTGTAAATTAGTGTGTTTTTGATCATATTCTGAATTAAAAAAAACATAGGTGTGCAAAAAATTTAATAAGAGATTAATTTAATTCAATTATAAAATTAGACGAAATTTATTAATTTTATTTACATACATTTAAAACAGTTTATACACTGTATTATGTATAAAGCTTCCTATCTCATTTTCTCCCGCTTTAAATCTTATGAATTTATGTGTCTGTCTCTTTTTACTGTCGCTTTTTCGTTTCATCGACTTTCAAACTTTATTTATTTAAGTTTTTATTAAAATTAAAGATTTTTACTTTTAAAGCGATTCTCCGCTATTAAGACGATTTTATTAGAACTCTGATTAAACTTTAGACAGTAAGTTGCGGTTTTAACTGTAATATGTATAGCTTGTAACTTTAATAAAGTCCTTATAGAACGAAAATTCTAAAACAATACATTTCTATGGGGCCACGTCGATTTGTAAACGTCCTATACTTTTTAAGTCGAACAAAAAATGAAACTGCGTCTCTATTATAGCTGTATCAATGCGTTGCTAATAATCTTTTATAGCTTTTCTACATTCGTCTCACTTGGAAGAGATTATTAGCAAATATAAATTACAAAGGCTGATTTGTTTAAATTGCAAAACAATGCTCTATTTACTACAGTATTATGTCATAGAATAAAACAATTTCAGGCATCCCTGATAGGGCCACTGGGTGAACTAGTCGACACTTACAGTTTAAAGGTCGGCATCCGAACAGTGACTTGGAGTAATACCACAATTTATTTGAATGACAAACCTATCTACCTCAGAGGCTTTGGAATGCATGAGGACTCAGATGTGAGTATTAAAAGAAAAAATAACTTTAATTAAATTAATGTTTTCTCAGTTTTCTTCTTATTGCGTCAACACAGTCCGTGTGTGTGTATGTGTGATAGTCGGAGAGGGTATGTACGCCTGTGTGAGGGAGGTGTGTACATCTATATGGCTGATGAGGCAAATTTGGAGGCCCGTGGTCACAACTAAATAAAATGCCCTGAAGAACAAAGATGTCACGTTTCGCTTGCTTGTGATTGCGAAACGCGACACGAATCTCTTTTCCATGAAAACAACTTTTAACATCGATTGTCAAGGCTGAATATGAAATTCCGCCCATTTCTCCTCAACGTGCATTGTCGACCATCACTAAGTGGAACCTGCCCTAAACAAATCCCTCTGGTAGTGACAATGAGAGGCGATATCACTGAATTTAAGCCCGTTTGTCTGGTCCCTGGTCTGTAAAAAAACATTTCAACTATGAGCTCGAGTTTCGAGGAGACAAGGTAATGCAGAAAAATAAAATAGACGTTTTCGAATTAATCACGTTTATCACATTTAAAATAAAAAAACACTTTTCTCTTTTGCTTTTCCATTAACAATCTTCCTATAGTCATAATATTTTCTTCAGCTCAGAGGCAAAGGCTGGGATCCAGTTCTATGGGTGAAAAACTTCAACTTAATTAAATGGGTTGGAGCGAACGCCTTCAGAACGTCCCACTACCCGTACGCCGAAGAAATCTACCAAATGGCTGATGAGCAGGGAGTTATGATCATTGACGAATGCCCCAGTGGTGATACTGAGTATGTTCTTTTAGTCTTGAAGTTCCAGTGGTGGCGTCAAATTAAGTTTAATCAAAAAATTACCTTAAAAATACTACTATTAACATACGTGTAGATAGTAAATCAATTAAAACTTAGACAAGTCTGTGATACTCGGTTAAGCTTTTGGGAGACAATATGGCAAACGATCCTAGGGACGCAATGGTCAGGCGAGAAATAGGGTTGCCATGTCGCAAAATCTGTGTTGCCATAAAGTTCGAGTCTCGACATTTAATCCTATTTAGTGTCTCGTTTATAAATCAGCGTATGTCAATGTTTTTGTTGTACAATAATCATACTTGGCGGCTTCGATTCTGAATTGGGGAATTATTTATTTGGGAGAAATCGAAACCCTGAATACGCCATGTCATTTTGGCTAACCTTAATATTTTATTAATTTTACAGTATATTCACTGACTCCTTACTTGAGAAACACAAACAGTCCCTCACTGAGTTAATCAGACGAGATAAAAACCACCCAAGTGTGGTGATGTGGTCTATCAGTAATGAACCCAGGTCTGCTAACTATAAAGCTGATGCTTATTTCGGGTAAGTAATAGTTTAATTGATAAGTATAAAATAATTTTAAAAAAATGCGAAATGTTAACTCATAAATACACTTAAAGTTAATAACAATATTTCCTATTTGTATTGATGATTGTAGTAAAGAAAATTGTAATAACACACAAATATAGAGAACTTACAATATTCTTAACTGTGAGTCGAGAGCAATAAATATATTTTAATGTTGACAACACTGCAACGCCATTTTGATGTATGTTTACCTATGTCGTCGACTAGTGTGTATTATAATTATTGTCCGTAAATTCAAATAGAATTTTATTGCAAATACATTTACATAGAAGTATATAAAAATAATACTAAAAAGTTTTATCCCTGTGGTAGTGTAGCAACTTTTAATGTATTTATGGAGTAGTATTTCATTTTGTATTGATTACCTTTTACTTAAATGATTATCTACACATACATTTCATGACTCTTGAGATCTTTAAGAGTTTTAGACTTTTAAGATCGTGACAACCATTGAATACTTCGTTAATTCTATAATGTAGTTTAAAATTTAATGATTTGATACTTTGTACCTTAAAAGTCTGATCATTTTTCAGTAAAGTTGTGAAACATGTGAAATCGATGGATTTGTCTAGGCCAGTCACTATAGCCATTTCGCAATCCTACTTGAACGACAAAGCGGTGAGTACGTTTTTACTTACTTACATATTTATTTATTTTTTATTAACATTCACTGCATTAATAGTATAAACGATTAGGAAGGCAACGATCAGTGGCGTAACAATAGGGTGGCAAGACTGGCAAAATGCCAAGAGGCCACGAGCTCAAAAAAATGTTATTTTATTTCATTGCAAAATTCATTGGAAAATTGCAAATAGTTTTAATTGACGACCCCAAATGCTGTACTACACGATTTCCTTGACAAAACATGATTGGATCTCCTAACCATGCGTTTAATCCTCCTTAAAGATTATAACGTGGGTTCATTCAAGCGGTGGCTAAATCGGCATCATCTGGACAGGCTTGTCCTCTATAGGCCGTATCTCACTTAACTTAGGTCGGATTGTGTCAAAACGACTATCCTGTTTTGTACACTTAATTTTTTTAATCTAAAAGTGAAATACAATAGTGTTAAGATATGTTTAAAATAATAATGTTCACGTTTTACATAAATCTCAATGTCGACAAAAAATATTTTTCGTCAATATAAATTAGCAGAAGGGACACTCTATAGCCGTATAGGACACTATCCACTGATTTAATAAAAACAAATAGAGGCCTATAGCAAAATACACAAACTGAGTAGTGAGGGATATTAGGCTTATTATTACGCGATTTAACAACAGTAAACCGGCGCAAACCAAGAGCACATTTTAGTTCTTAATAATAAACTAGATGGCGCTACTTGCCAGGCTCACATTTCTAAATCGCGCTTACATTATAACGGTGTGGTAGTACAAATACTATTCAATACTGCAATATTGTATCGCTTCTCGGCCTTTTGGCTAAGATCAAAGTGTAGTATCTGTTCTTTTCAGCTTAATATCTGAAAGTTCCCGCATAGCGGGACCAGTATATTAATCTGATTTTTGGAAACTGACGGGATGTTCGGGGCTCGCTCCACTCTTGTCACGGGTCGGCCCGGCATTGCAGTGCCGCTGGGATCGGCCCACATAATGAACTATGAACTTACTGGAATCCAATATTAGAAATATATCATAGAAGGATTATCAAATTATACTACGTCGCTTCGTAATTAGTTCTCTTGAGTCTGGTCAAATAGGCGATTCGTAAGGAATAATTTATTATTGTGAAAAGATTTATACACATTACCCCAGGATATATCATCAGTTCACAGTTATACTCCAGCAAAGCTAAGTTCACAAAATTTACATTTTAGGGTCAACATTTGGACGTTATTTGCTTTAATCGATATAATGGGTGGTACTCTAATACGGGATCATTGCTTAACATCGCCTCTTACGTGACAGAAGAAGCTACAGCATGGCATCGTAGATATAACAAACCAGTTATCATGACAGAATATGGAGCCGATACGATTGCTGGGTTACATTTGGTATGTATCAGTGGAGTTGGCAACAAAAATTATATTAAAAGCAATATTCAGGTTTGCTACTCGTATGATATTTCCTAACGAAATATAATGACAGTGACACAAACATCCTAATTTTATAATACATACTTTCAAGAAAATATTTAACATAATGTAAATTCATTATACTACTCATTCTTTAATTTAATAACTATTGAACAACAACGAGAGTAAAATTTCACGTTTTTTTTTATTTTTAATTTCTATTACACAACAATTAAATAATAATATTAAATAATCAATTTTAAAAAACATATTGCAACAGTGTTATCGCTACTAAGCGATCTCTTTCAGGCAGCTTATTAAAGGAAACGGTAACAAAAAGCACTTAACTTAACAAAGCAGAGAAAATCAAGCAAATGTAAAGATTAAAACTGAAATTATTACTTTTTTGCCAACGCTACTATAATTCCATTAATCCATTGCATGTGGGATATATCGCATGATTAAATTTCTAGATACCTGAATACGTTTGGTCCGAAGAATACCAGGTGGCGTTGATGTCGGAGCATTTTAAAGCGTTTGATCGTTTGCGGCGAGTCGGATTTTTCGCCGGCGAATTTATTTGGAACTTCGCAGATTTTAAAACAACACAAAGTATGTATTATTTTCAAATATTCTGTATTGTTTCTTGATTTATTATTAAATGACAAATACATATTATTGACAAATTACATATAATTAAAATGAAGATAGGAAGACAATTCTTCCTGTCCTAATACTTGTGTACAAGTCTAAGCAAAATAGTCTGAGGACGGCAGTGGCTGATTAGCAATAATTTAAGTTTCTTCTAAAGTATATATTTTCTTCAAATAAAAAGTCCTTTCACCTTAAATCGTAAGAAGTAACTAGGATACACTCTTTAGCTTAGTGCAATAGTTCACCAAATGGAAGTTTTGTCTTTGTTTGCAGCGATAACTCGAGTGGGTGGGAACAAGAAGGGTATATTCACAAGATCTAGGCAACCTAAGGCGTCTGCGCATCACTTGCGCGCAAGATACCACTCTTTGGCAGCGGCGGAGTCAGGCGCACCGCCACCGGACATCGCGTATTACATCAGTGATCACAAACCACCGGCGCATGAGGAATTGTAAAATAAAAATTATAATAAGTCTCTATAAATTACATTCGACATATTTTAAACTTTGTTTTTCTATGTGCTGTATATAGATTAAAAGGTTAAATTGTTGACAGATTTTCAGATGCGCTTTGACCCAATGAAGTGATCTAATGTATAGACACTTCATACGTAACTCAAAACTCAAGACAATAGTCATTGAGTAAACGAACAAAGCAAAGCTTTTAACGGTGAAAAAGTAATTTTTAAAAGTAACTTTATAATTTACTACTAAGATTCTATTATAAATACACGACAATTTTTTTTTGGTTTCTATATAAAAATCATTAAAGAATTTTGTAATACATTTTACATAACATTCCAATCATCACCAAAAACTGTATCAGTACAATAACTCATCTGTTTGTCCAAGCATATTATTCATTGCAAATTGTGCCTTAATACAAGGTGACTTAATTCCGTTCATTCGTTCAAAGTTATAATGAAACAATTTTATATAATGATTGCGAGTGTAATATTGAGTTCTGATATCACGAGATCCTAACGCCGCAAAAGCTTTACATTGAAGGAACTATATCCATACTTATATTTCATCGAGCACTATAAATTATTATAATATTAGTATAGTGCATAGACAATTTTAAAAATATTTAACATATTGGTGATTTTGATGAGGTGATTAGAAATATAAACATTAATACTGCCATTTAAAGTATTCATTATCTGAAAAGGATTAAGTATAAATATAATTGAAATACCCTCAGTAAGTAACATGTAAACATTACGTTTACGAGTAACGAGATACACAATTATATAAACGACTTAATAATGTAGAATAAGACAGGACAACTGTTTTCCTATCTTATACTGCGTTAATAAATTACATAAAAACTTGTGTCAATATTAAATACATCAAGTCCCATTTGTTTACCCCCTTATAAAACTTATTCAGTCAAATTACACTGTTTAAACAAAAGCTCTGTTCTCTTTCCAATAAATACAGTTGAGAAAGAGACTAAAAACTAACTAGAACTTTTAACTAAAACAGTCCTTTACGCTTTTATGATTAAGGATATTTTTTTAAATCTAACAGCCCTATTCAGAATTGTCAATATAATTATCTTCAATGGTAGATTAATAATTATAATTACATAATATCAAAACAATGGTTTACGCGGAACATTTAACATTTCGTTTGAATTTATTAAGTTGTTTCTTCAGTAATCTTTTAATTAACGACTCTGAGTACGGCTGTGATTATAAACCGTATTATGTAAACCGTTAAGCTAACAATGACATATTAGAGTTTGTGCTGAAAAGTACAAATTAGCAATGCATTTAACTGTAACTGGTATTATCTAAGTCTATTTATAGTTTTAACCCACCTATAACATAAAAGTGGATTATATTATTTTGTTACTATGATTAACTTTTATGTTTTTAGAACTAAACTGCATATTTGTTAAAGGTTCTTTATATTTAAAGGCGAATCCAGAAGTGATGTGGGGCATCAATGCTTCCCGTCCCCCATACCCTGTTACTTATTAAAATTGCATCACCATTAAAAAACAATACAAAAAATTTTCCATCCACTAATCCGTCCTCGTAACCTCGTAACTAGTTAGTTATTGATATTACATGTTCGTGCTCTGATGAATGTTGAAAGAGATATAATGTGAAATAAATTATACAAATATACTGTTTTATTTTATATTCTATCCCCCATTTTGTTGATATGGACTTGAACCGACGAAGTTTGAAAAAAAAATTACAACTTTGTTAAGTTATACGATACGATTAACACGCGAAGAGCTTAAAAATATACATTGGTGGTCATATAAGTACGAGTAAAAACACTTCTTATTAATAAAGAAAGTAAAACTTCAACGTACAAATGTTTGTAAAAAATATACACATTCAATCATGCAATAATATACCGCTCAAATACAAAACTCTTAATGATTTTTTTATTTGCTGCATAAAATATAAAACATTGCTTAATTTTAATTACCAAATGAGTCTTACGCATATAGGAGTTTATTTTCTGTTACTGGCCGCTTAGACGCCTAATTAGAATCGTTTTTAAAAAAGGATCTATAGATAGACAGATGGAGCTATAGCTCGTTCTTTTTTTGAATAACATTTCTTTCTTAGCCTTTACTAATATTTTTTGGCGGCAATTCAAAATTTAATGTATATTTATTTTGTTGAAAATGAGAAAAATAAAAGTTGTGATGCGTCAACTAGACAAATAATTGTTAATTTATATAATAGATCATAAGTGCTCGTACAGAAGAATAGTTGAGCATTTAAAGTCTTCGGTTAAGAATTTTTTTATGTTATCGGTCATAATATATCGCATAGAACTGTTGAAAATTTTACTAGAAAAGCTCGGCCAAGAAAAATCTCTCCCAGAAAAGATACGCTAATCGTTCGTGTTGCTAAACAAGACCCAAGTAAAGGCTAAAACATATTAAAAATAAAGTTTTTTCGCCTTCCACCCGAAAAACAGCTCGTCAAGACTGATACGCCGAAGATTAGTGCAAGCTAAATTGTTTGAAAGAATCTCTCGCAAGGTACCACTTCTCTTCTTCGATTATTGTTCATATATCGATGGAAAGCGCTATGTTAGACGTCCTGTAAACATTGCTTTTAATTATAAATATACAAGGAGTGTAGTCAAGCACGGTGGCAGTAACATTAAAGTTTGGGGGTGCTTTTCTGGATGTGGAGTTGGATCCATTCGGAAGATTGAAGGTTCAATGGATCAATAGCCTTACCAAAATATCTTAGAAAACACAATGATTCCCTACTCGGACGATCATTTGCCTGTAACCTGGAACCTTTCATCATGACAATGACCCGTTTAGGGTCATATCGGCAAATGTTTCCTTAGCGAACAGCGTATATCCGTCTGAGACTGGCCAGCAAATAGTCCGGATTTAAACCTGATAGAAAATCTCTGGTATTTTGTTAAAAAACACAACGAAAACCAGTCAAATTGAATTATATGAACCATTTGTTTCCATTCCATGCTTCAGAATAAATATTAATTATAACTATTGGGAGGCTGTGGATTGTAAGTAGTTGATAAATTACTACTACTAATTACTAATACTTAAAAATATACTATTTTGTTGTTATTTTTAATTAGTTGGCCATTATTTTTTATACATGTAATTTCATCATAATGTAATGTTGAAACTACACTTGTGTAATCGGATTTATATTGATTTTCTAATAAATAATAAATCGTTGAACATATTGATGTCCTATTTATTGTCTCTCCTATTCTCCTATTCTATCTCCTCGCCCAAATTTTTTTTATTAACTTGCGATTGTAATAATAATTTTACTATAAACATTTTTATAAATATAAGTTATTTTACCAATGTGTCAGTGTGCCGAGCGTTGGCAAGCTTTTATCAATAAGAAAATAAAATATATTTAACAATAATTGTATATTTTTAAGGACCTCATGAAATCTCTATCTTGAGCATTTTTTTCCAATCTACCCCGCCGACTTCTTTAAGCACGTCAACCCACCGTGCAAGAGGGCGGCCTCACTTTGTTTTCACCTCACGAAGTGAATGACCGAGACGGTAGAACTGATAAAATGGAATTATAATAAATAAAAACGCTTCTTTAAACTTCATTTAAACTATTTCAGGGTCAACATTTAGATGTGATTTGTTTTAATCGTTACAACTCCTGGTACCACGATACGGGAATATTAGAGGTGATAACTGCCAACGTAGTCGAGGAGGCAACAGCGTGGCATAAGGACTATAATAAACCAGTCATTATGACGGAGTATGGTGCTGATACCATTGCAGGGCTGCATTTGGTAAGGAGAATCTTTTGCTAGTTACTAATTGGCGCCGCCAAGAAACACAATTTGGACTTTTTATTTCTCATGGTTTTATTCACTAACAACTTGAATAAAGTTTTACTCCTGCTTTCGCATGCAAAGTTTATGTTGTATAGTTGGTATAACGTAGTTTGTAAAAAGGTTACGTTTCTAGCTTATAATATACCTAAATAATTGTTTTTTAACTTAATCAAATTTTAGATGCCTGAATACGTGTGGTCTGAAGAGTATCAAGTAGCGCTACTGTCAGAACATTTCAAGGCCTTTGATAAACTCCGGCATGCTGGCTTTTTCTCTGGAGAATTTATTTGGAACTTTGCTGATTTTAAAACTACGCAAAGTATGTATTATTTTGTAGTCGTATCTATCACAATTTTAAGTCAAGAATACGTGTCTAATCTATACATAAAAAACTAGTTTATTTTGAATTCCCCTATTTTATAATAGGGATTAAGACAAACAAGCGTCATCGATGATTCTTTTTAAATATCTTTACATTGGTAAATCATATTAAATATATGAAATATTAGCTGAATAGTCGGTAGTCGTTATAGATCCGGTCATTTTAAGTTTTCTGCCACTCGCCTCAGATGATGTTTAGAAGACTCGACTATTTATAATATAAGATGTATATATTATCTATCTATTTTTACAGTTATAACCCGCGTAGGTGGTAATAAAAAGGGTATCTTCACGAGATCAAGGCAACCCAAAGCGTCTGCGCATCATCTTCGTGCTCGCTATCATGCTCTTGCTTCTGAAGACGGCGTAATTCCCCCCTTCGTTGGCGATTATATAAGTGACGTCGAACCAACCCACTCCCACAATGAACTATGATTATATCTTAAAAAAGCAACATTTTATTAGAAATCAATTAGTTTTTTATATATATAAAGTATTCATAAGACCGTTGTGTGACACATGTTTATTAAAATAACTATTATTCTAATTCATCAGCTTATATTTTTATGTACTTAAAATTTTTTTAAAGGATAACAATATAACGCTTACGCTCTATATAATTCAACTAGCTGCCCCCGCGAACTTCGTTTCTCCTTAATGTGGTTTTAGCTGGCCTTAATACCGTGACACGAAAGAATAATTTCACTGTATTATCGTCACTATAATTTGAATTTGATTTACCCTTCGGTCTAAGTAACATGCTATGCTAACACCAAAAAATAAAAAAAAGTAGAAATAATTGAATTTCACAGTATTTCGTTTACTACAAAATAAATTAAATTTATACTTTAGCCTCAATAACACGTGATAATCATGATATTGAATTGTAGCTTATATGACTCGTTTGTCGGTTTACCATAGCAGTGCCATCTATTGATTTCTTACTCAATCCATTCGAAAAGTATCGACATCAGTTAGAATCTTTTGGAGTTAACAGATAATTGTGACTGTCAATTAATTATAGACAAATAATTTGCAATAAAATAAAACTGCGACTATAATTAAAGATCGAAGCTATCCTATATCTTAAGTTGGACCAGACTGCTCACGGTGTGCCAATTTAATTTAAAATCGGTTTAGTAGTTTGGGAGTCCATCGCGGACAAACATCGTGACAGGAGATTTATATATATTAAGATATTGGTTAGACAGTCTATAAAGTCAAAGTCAAAAATCATTTATTCATATAGGTAACAATGTACACTTATCAACGTCAAAAAAGCAATATAAATTAAATGCTTCTAATTTTACATTTTCTGCCAGTTCTCAAATCGAGGACGAGATTCAGAATCAGTCGCGTTACCTCTTTATACTGGAGCAATTCATATCCAAGCATATATTCATTTATATTATAATAGGCCTTAGAAAACAGTTTTACATAAATGTACGATTTAAATTTATTTATTGACAACAATTATATCTCACTAGGGATTTTGTTGAAAAAACGTACACACTTGGAAAGAATTACTCGTTTTATGGAGCCTTGTGGTTGGTGCGCTAATTTTGTCTTTATTACGAGTAGAATAATTATGGAAGCTACGATTCTTTAAAATATATCTTTATTTTTCCGCACATACAAATTCTCATAAATGACTTGCCAAAGTCAAAATATGTAATTCCTTAAACTTCCTTCGGACTGAGTCCGAGGGGGAGAACCCACAGATCGCTCTTATAGCCCTCTTTTGCACTACAAAATAACACCATATGACATGATGCTATGAAAATAGCTCTGAAATAAACGACATTTGCTGTATTCTCATCCATAACATCTAGTCTATGTAATTTTGTGCAGTCTGTGCTAATTGTCAGAAAACATGTGAATGATTTTAACGTTACCTTAAATGACCGCAGTCAGCTGGCATCGTTGTACCATAGCTTTCCTAAATGTTTGTAAATAAACACTCTTCAAATTAATTTTATTAATATCTTCTCAATCAATTATTTTAAATAAATATCTTTTTCAGTTTTATTTATATATTAAATCGAAGAATATATATTATATTTCTAATTATGACATTAAACAATTGTATACAGTGTGGTGGCGAGCAAAAATATAAGTGTCCAACTTGTCGTGAACCATAGTAGGTTATAAAGTTTAGCTTTTTTTGTGTTACAAAATTCATTAAAATATATAATTATCTCACATTATTATTACAGTTGTTCGGTACAGTGTTGTAAGTTGCACAAAGCAAAACCATGTTTGCCTCCTTCAGAAATACAAGAAATGCCTCCATGTAAAAATAAACCGGACTATGAGTTTCCTACAGAAGACACAGTACCAATAGAGAAGTTTAAATTATTAGGTAGTCAAATTTTTAATTTAGTACATCTATTACAATTAAGAAACTTTTAACGGTGCATTTGGACACACATATACTTCATAAATTACTAAATGAAATACATTATGAAATAAATTTTATTTTCAGAAGAATCAAAGGAATTAAAGACTTGCCTAGCAAATCCCCATGTTAGAGAGATTTTGCAAGAATTGGATAGCTCTGAGTTTCCTGACATCTTGATGAAAAAATATATGCAAGAACCTATTTTTACAGAATTTGTTGATGCTTGTCTAAATGTTATTCAGGAGAAATAGTTTATAAATAAAAATTGACAAAATATATTTACATTGTTTGATGATGGAGAATTGTTCTGAAAATGCTTAGGTCCATAAAGCAGGACCACTGTGTTATTATTATCTATTAACATACAAAAGTATATTACAAAAGTTTACATTAATAGATTGAATCATCAGTATGCTCATATCAACTAGGTATACCTAATATTTAATAGTATAAGATAAATGGTTGAGATCTTTTTCAAAGTAAAGTTATAAATGTGTACTTGATACAATTATTGATAAGTACATAGTTTAAATACCACACCATAAAATAAAATTAAAATCTCCGAGGTGGTGGTAGTTAATAATAATAATATATTTATTAAAAAAATATTATTTAATTGTTTGCATTCTTAAATATTACATTATAATCATAGAAAATTGATAACAATAACAAAAAGTATTGTAAGTTTTATAAAATTAATTATGCTATACATCATTAAGAGCCATTTTGAGTAATTGTTCCAATTTATCAGATTTTTTCTTACCTTCATTAAGTTGCATTTCAAGGTCAGACACCACCTTTTTGTAATTATTACAATTTGAAATGCTTCTATCAACAGACCTTATAGTATCATCTACCATACTACAATCTTTCTCTTCAATTTGGAGATACTCATATGAATCATCAATTTTACGCCTCTTAGCTGCCAACAACCAATCTAGTTCATCTTCCCTCAAGTCAGCCTTATGTTTTAGTGAGGTAAGAACCGCAGAATTATACATCCAATTCATTTGGCGGAACTCTTCCATGGCTGACTTTTTATATATTGTGAATTGTTTACCAAATTTTTTTAGTATACTTATTTTTTCATACACAATTATATTAACTGTGTCTATCAAATTATACTGTTCAAAAAATTGTATAAAATTATCACATTGTACCACTGGTAATTCTTCAGAGCAGTTGTTTGGCAGTAGGGATAGAACTTTACAAGTAACTGTTTCAGGATTTTTAAACCAACCTATCTGATTACAATATTGGCGAACTTGTTCCTGCATATGGAGTGTATTCTTAGGACATATTGGGGAACTTGGATTTACCAGTTTTAAATTTTGCATGATATTTTTTATCACATTAGTATTTTCAGAATTTCTTAAACTATTAGGAATATACTCATATGGTTTTGGGCATGGCACTGAAGAATCTAAATAACTTTTAAATTCTATAGGAAAGCCTGGGTAGTTAAACCAATCCTCATCAGTAATAACTTCAGTTAATTTATCAATAGCGGTGTTGTAATAAAGTACCAATTTCTTTATATCATTCATTAAATCTTTGAATCTGATATCAGTATCTGATTTTAATCTATGCCATATCTCATTTCCAAGATATCGTTGGCAAATTGACTTCAGTGTATCAATTTCAAGGGGTGGGGATTTTGGGCATCTCTTGGCTAACCATTTCAATGCACTTTTGGTGAGACTATCCAGAGAGACCGCAATGTTTGCTGGCTCAATGATAAATATTTTAAAATCTGATATAACATTATTGCTTACATATTCAGATAATTTATTTTCGAGATCATTTTGAATAATTGCATTACTTATTGGTGTAGTTATTATGGCAATGGGCACAATATGATAGGGGTGTTTTTGTTTTAGCACACTTTCTATGTTCTGAACATTTAAGTCATCATTATTCACATAAAATATAACACCATTTGTACCTTCAAGAGAATCTTCATTAATTTCAAGTTTATCCCTATTTATTAAAGTAACAGATGTAGCAAAATCCATTAAATTATTCCAAGATTGTTTCTGAATGTGTATCAGATTTTCCTCTGCACCATTATCTTTCGACCTAAATGCATGCAATAACCACGTCTGAATATTTATCTTTTTACAAAACCACTTACATGTTCCTGGAGAAACCAATGTAATTTTCCAAAAGAAACATTTATCATAAGGATAGTTAATTTGCTTCATCCGTTTTAGTAATGGTGACCTTATTATTTCAACAAGATCATAAGTTTTAGGAGGTGGAATTTCATTAGGTTCATTCTTAAATTTATAACCTCTATGAATTGCATTCATGTGACTTAAAGTTGCCCTTTCAGAAAGCCGTCTCAAACAGTTTGCTTCTTCAAAAGGTGTTTTATCTGGTAACCAAACTGGTGTGTCCTCTAAGAGATGTCTTCTCCTCAAGTTTCTTGACAGGTGGTTTCTCCAAACATTGAACCATTTTTTCATTAGGTTTTTGGTTCGGAAAAGTTCAGCTTTTAGTTCATATGTGCATATTTCATCTAATAACTCAGCAACCATCTCATCAGTAATATTCTTCGTGTATGTTATGATATTATTTAAAATATCCATTTCCTCTTTCAATAGAATACTGACAGTTTCCCTATTCACTTTATTTACCAATTCTTCTGAGACTATTTCAGATTCTTTTTCAACTTTCTCCCTAAAAATTCTATCTAGTTCTTTAGCTTTTCGATCTAACTCGGCTTGGTGTTCCTCTTCTAACTTCCTCTTTAGTTCTGCTTGTTTTTTCTGCTCTTCTAATTTACGCTGTTCTTCTAATTTTTTGAGCTCTTCTTTTTTTCGTGCCTCTTCGAGACGCTTCATTTCCTTTTGCTTTTCTTGCAATTCCATTCGTCTCTTTTCTTCTAATTCTTTCATTTCTTCTTCCTTTATGGCCGCTTCTATCTTTTTCTTTTCATTTTCCAACTCCTCGAGCTCATCTCGCGATTTATTATTTGAATCATCGTTGAATTCATATATATCATTGTTTTTAGGCGTTTCCACGGACTTAAAAATATTACTAGCAACTGAAACCTTATTTTTACTTTGTAAAACTGTAAAAAGTTTGTTTTGGGCAGAAAAGGGATCATTTGCCTGTTTAAACAATGTTCCTGGAGATAAATTCGATGCTTCGCCATTAGTAACAAATTTATTGTTGGACAAATCTTTATTGAAAAGATTATCATTTTGCGTAGGTTTAGCAAAGCCTCTAAAAACACTTGAGGGATTCGTTAGTTGGGTTTGTAGAGGTGCTTTTGCAAAAATATTCGTTTGCGGTACATCTGTAGATTTGCTGAATATACTTTGAGCATTAGAGAAGATGTTTTGTGGTTCAGTTGTTGTTTTCGCAAAGTTTGTGTTAGCTGCATTGGCAAATATACTTTTGCTTGCTTCTGTTTTATTTTCATCTTTAGAAAGTTTATTAAACAATGACCCTCCAACTGTGGACTTAAACAAGTTCTTACCATCGTTACCACGTGTAGATTGACTTGATGAAAATAAGTTTTTGTTATTGGATGAAGTAAAGAGATTTGAATTATTGCGGTTCATATTAGTTTTTTCAGGAGGTGAAAAGGTGAACAGTTTTTGGGCGCCATTTGTGATTTCTGGTGACTTTTTAATACTATCTGGAACGTCCACTGTGCCCGCTCGTTGAAACGTAAACGATTTTTCTCCATTTGTATTGCTAAATACTAATGGTTTAGGTGGTGTAACGGCAGCGGGTTTTACAAAGTTGGGTTTTTTAACTTCAAATGGTGGGTCCATAAATGTTTTTCCATTTCCAGCCAGACGCTGCAATTCCAATTTTAAAGATTCTATATCTTTATTTGTATCGTTTGTGGTATTATAGCGTAGATCTTGTGCTGTTAAAGACGCTAGTTTAATTTTGCCATCAGAAGTGAAACTAGCGTGTAGTGTATGATTTTTATAGTCATATTGAGGGATATTTCCACCCGAAATAATATCAGCTACATTACTTCTCCTCTTAGTTTCTATGAGACTCAAAGCTCTAGCTAGAGGATATGGATCGCTGTCTTCAATAAACTGATTCCTATCTAGGATGACATTAAGTTCTGAATCCACTTTGGAAAATCTAAGGCCATAATGGTTCACAAAGGATTTCATGCTTTCAATGGTTTCAAAAGCGAGGGAGTTCATTAATTCTTCTGCTGGGTATTTGGAGCCTCCTCTAGGTGCATAGGCCTTAACGATTCTAGCTAGACCTCTGGCTCGCACATCGTTAAAATATCGCAACAGTATGCATGCCTGAAGATAAGTAGCTTCATCCCGGACGAGCCGGAAGAATCTCACATAGTTATTGTTATCTAGCGCCATGAAAACTTTGACAGCGAATATAATCGGCTCCGATCTCTGTATTTCATCTGGTAACTGTTTTATCTGGAAGAAGATATCTTTTGTTAGCAACAAAAAATTATATCTTGTCTTTAGAAGATTTCCTGATAAACAAGCGAGCGAGCGTACTTAGAAGTCGAGTTTCGCTTAGCTTTTATGTTTTTTTTTTGTATGTTATGTTATGTTTGCCTGTAAGTGCTTGTCACATTAAAAATTGTATTATTACTATTCTTGTACCAATGTATCTAATGTATATATATTTATAAGGAATTATCAATTTTAAAAAGATAATAAACAGAAATAATTGATTCAATGTATTAAAAAATTATATTGGGATTTTTGATGCCCACGACTTTTTAGCCTCTGGTGGAAGTTACTTAAATCTTTACAAAATAACATTATTCAGGTAATAATTTAAGAAATTAATCTAAAAAGAATATACGAACCTCCCACCAAAAATTAGCATCTCCAAGGTTCAAAAGGGCTATGTATCCTCTAAATTCAGCTTCTCTGGGTTTAAATTGGGGCTGGACATCAGAATACATATGTTTCAGAGTTTGGAGACACTTGGTTAAGTTGTCCGTGTTAAGTTTTTGATCAAACTGCGTATGCTCAAGATCGGCTAATCGCGCAGCACAGTGGGCGTGGAATCGGGCACATATTTCTACTAAACATATTGAATCTGGAAAAAAATAAAAAAAACCTCTGTATCTATATAGTGTATCCACACTTTATAACCAATATAATACTAAATGACATCGAAATTTCGTTATATTTAAAATTTGATAACATATAAAATTGTAATCAAATTTCAGGAGTATACTTTTACTTAAATTGTAGGTTGTATCTCCCAGGGAAGACCCCCACTGGAAGTCGATTCCACAGTTCCCTAGTTCGCAAAAGATTGTCTTGAGAAACAGATCGTGAATGACTTCCAACAAAGTGATGCTGGTGAAATTTTGATTTGATACGGCTCGTACGGTGTTGAAACGAGGCAAGGGGATCAGCCCAAACAATTCTTGAAAACACTCTCCATAGTAGTCTCCATCTCCACTTTGTAGAATACGCAAAGAGACACAATCTTTGTGCGTAGAGAGAGAGCATCAAGCCGATCAGTAATATGTTGGAGTTTGACAATTCGACAAGCCCTTCGCTGAATTTGGTCAAAAGGAAGAAGCTGGTATTTAAGGGTAATACTTTATATTAAGGTTTTACTGAAGAAATTAAAACCCTTTCTAGAAATACATAAATTAATATTATTTATAAAACTCAAACCCATGAACTAATTAATATAATATGTTCACTACCACTACACTACTACTACCTGCACAACACAGAGCCTGTTGCGTAATATCTTTCCGGATGCCTCTCAGCCGGTCCCACATGAAATGAAACCAGTCAGCCAACGACACCTTGAAAACATCATAATATATCACTTAAAAATATAACATTAATTACTAATTTTGTATAAACTAAAAGGCCGGCAACGCACTCGTGAGCCCTCTGACATTGAGTGTCCATGGGCGGCGGTATCACTTAACATCAGGTGAGCCTTCTGGCCGTTTGCCTGCTCTATTAAAAAAAAATTAAACAGTCCTACTTAGGATGAGTGATTATATTTTTGATTCCCAGCAAAACAATTTATTCGTAATTGTCTAAGAGTTTTCTAGACGCACCACGTTTCCGTAAAATATTTGTAGAAATTTTAGGCCCGTATTCATTTTTGACATATTTGACAGTGCTCAGGGGAAGATTGCGATTTGAGGTACCTTTACTTGGTACCCATGTGTACTCTAAGTGAATTTGAGTCTTTCGAAAAAGTTCCGCAATTATTCAACGCAGAATACGATTATAAACAAACTTTATTCTACACAAATACGAAAACAGATAAAAGTATATATGTCGCAGTAAAGTAGTTAAATCAGAAAGTTAATTGAATCTCTACAGAGTTAATTAAATGTCGATATTCAATCAAGTCACTAGCATTTTGATTTAAATAAAGTAGCGTCGAAAATGTTTAACTATCTGTCTGACCAAATGCCAGCGAGTTGATTGTTAATCAATGTTTAACAAGATGGTAAAACAAGACTCCACCATGATTATTTCATTTGTTATTGTTATTTCGGTGTGATACACTAAAGTTCAGCTGTCTTTGAAGATGGGATGTCGGCATCACCTTTTTGTCTTAATAAAAAAACCAATAAAACGTAATTATAAATGTTTCCATACCCTATAAGGGTTTCAGGTACCCAAACAAGGATTGCACCTATAACGGTCCTAGGATGGTCAATAGTTTTAAAAACAGTTCGTGTCATTCTTCTTAAATTTAAATATTTTGTGTTATCAAGACGCATAAAAAACATGTTTAAAAATAATTCTTGAGAAATATAATAGAAAGAAACATTGATTAATACACACACCAATAAACACATTAAAAGATACAAGTCAATATGGAAAAAATATATAGTGCGCAGTGTGAATTTAGCCCCACTGTTTGCTGAAGACTCTCGGATATGCTTATTGACAACAGCACTGCTTTTTATTAAGACCCTTGTTCATGAATATGTACATACAAGTTATATATACCTATATATATTTGTGTAATTAGTACAATATATACCAAATATATAGGTTAATGACATAAATAAATAAATGTATCTATAATGTTATTAAAATAATAAATACCTGTCTAGTTGTATCAGCAATCTCACAGAGTAGATAGGCACAAGTAGCCATAAGTACTTTGGCTGGTCGCAATTCATAACACATTGGCATTTCCTGGTCTGCAGAGCTACGGCTGTACTGTTTCACCGCCCTCCACGGTTCCAGTAGACCATCAGAGTCTACTATGGTTTCTAATGTCATCACCTAAAATAATAATGTTAATAACTAGACCAGTGTGATGTACTTGTTAGATAACAAATCAACACTTATCATATTGGTTTATTAACAAAATATTTATGCGAATCAAACCTTCAAAAGTGAATTAATTACGAGTAAAACCCATAGGACAACAATCATAGGTGAACTATTTTTTTTTATTACTTTAAAAATTTATTATAAATCATCAACAACTAACATACTACAAGTGATACTAATTTAATTTACATGTCATGAAACATAATTCGATCTCAAAATGTATGTTTCAAGTATAGAAAAGTTAAAATAAAAATTAATCAGATTATATAATATATGTTTTTTAATAATTCAGTGTTATGACATTAAAATATTTTTTTTACTAACCTGATGTTCAGCTTGTCTATGCAATAACTCCTTTTCCGGACACATATCAGGGCAAGTGCCAATAGTAGGTCCACCAACTTTCACCTTTGACCCAGCACCACCCCAAGATCTTAGTATTCTAAAAAAATTAAATTTAAATGAATAATTTTTATTGAGGCTAGGTAATTTATCTTAATCAAAAATATTTGACCCTATTGTAGTTAAAAAGAAACCTGCAATGTATTAATTAAACCTGTAAACCTGTATCTAATACAGGTAATCTAATATCTAATGTTATTATGGCTGGCTATAACTCTCAGTTACATACAGTGTTCAAATTCAAGGCAATACCTGGCCTGGAATATATAAAAGTAAATATTCTGGGAGTACAGTAGAATAATCTTATACATTAGAGATTATTAACAAAACAAATACCGATAACATATTATGTACATTCTAACTTACTCTTTATTAATCTAATGAAACGAAAAATGAAATGAAATCTAAGATGAAATGGAGAAATGGATTTGTAAGTCTTAAGTGATTCAGGAAAATGTTAAAGTAGTAGACATATTATAAGTATGATAGGTATTGATTTAAAGCAATAAAATTTTAAAAGTTAAAATTACCACATACAAAGGTACTTTTACTGTCAGAAGATCGATAACTGCCCATATTTAATCAACTCATCATTATTTAATTAGAAAGAACTACAGTTGTAGTGTGTAACTTTGAATTTACCTGTCTCTAGCATCAAGGGTCCTCCACTTCTCATCAGGTGTCAAAGAAACTCTAGACCTGAGTTGATGAAGCTCAGCAGCTGCTTCAGTAGTGCTAAGGCTGGTTTGTGTTGTCACAATAACTGGTGCATCACCACCAAATACTTCAGACCTATATCATTTTAGCAACAGTCAGAATTTAAAATCAGGTGAACAAATAACTGTCTAATTCAGACACTATGAGTCACATAAGCTACCTTATTGCTAAGCTAAGCTTATTGATATCTATTTTGCTCCTAACTGCCTTTGTGACAGCTATACAGAGGGATATTAAAAAAAATCAATGGCACTACAACCTTTTTAGATCTGGGCCTCAGATTTCTGTATTTGTTTCATGATCATTTGTAAATCGAATAAGCAAGTAGGTAAGGTAGTAAAAAAATAAAAGATAGTTTAAATACTTTAAGATGTTTCAATCTATTAAAACAATTTGAAAACCAATCTTATATCATATTTTTGATTATATATTGTAAGATATTAAGAGTGGTATAAAAATAGGAGTACAACTTACTGTAAAGGTTTTCCTCTAGGTTTCACTGGGCCTTCAAACTTTTTCTTCATAATAATTTGTTTAACAGGTCTCAGAGCCTTCTTTGGCGATAAGGATCTTTTTGGGACATCAATTTCCATGGCTGCAAAATGGCATTAAATACACTTGTAGTTACATTTACACAAAATGCATCAAATTGTGTTAAAAGCATATATATATATATATATTTAATTACAAAACCCACCTCACTTTTACATTTAATATTAGCTAACAACTTAATTGATCAAAGTATTTTCACAATGGCAATTTCAACATAAAGTCTATTAGACCCTATAACTTAGAACTTATTCATGATGTTATCTATTTGTTTAATTCAGTGTTGTGTAATTCAGTACAATGTTAATGTATGCTTTACTTACGTTTTTGTCTCGGTACTCTGTATGTTGTAGTTCCTCCCATTGCAGATAATTCTTCTTCTACATCTGAGTCTGGGACCCAATCAGGATCCTCATCTCTCTTACTTTTTCTTCTTCTGTAATCCATAGAAACCACATTCCTCAACATATTTAGTCAAACACTACATTATTTTAAATACCCTCAATGTTTTAAAAAAAAAATATTATAGGTTGAAGGTTTAAGTACCCTTATAATAAGTTCATTTATTATAGACAGGAGTGACAGAGAAATTACTTTCATTTAGATGTACTAAAATATTGTAAGCAACACCTTGTTACATATACAATATTGTTTTTGCTTACACACTTGAAACATTTTTGACACTGTTCATTTTTAATATTATACTTAGAAAAATTAATTATTGCTTTAAGAGAAAAGAGACATCAAAGACAATATACAAAAAGTCACTTTTCTCACAGCTACTTTACATGTCTATTAAGGCAGCTAATCAAGAAAAACTTGAAAGTTTTTAGATGGGCCTATTTTTTTTTTATAAAGCACCAGTACACTACTAATAGACAACCAATGTCCCAGTACAGTATTGATTCTAAAATAAAATGCACCTTTAGCTGTATGTGACCAAACCTTAGAAGACCTTATTATTATAGAACCATCTTGTTCTAATTGTGTTAGAAAAATATTTTATATAATCACAGCTATTATTAATGTTATAATATATTTAGTTATGCACACAATTAACTTAGTTAAATTTGTCTTCCATTAAATTATAACAATAAAAACAATTTTATTGTTACTCCTTATGTGTTTGTTGTTAAAACATCTACTGGGTATTATGAATATAAGAATGATGATTACTGACAAGAAATATTAGCTATTGATCCATTGAGAGATGCCAACAAACAGTATATTTAAGAAGGCAAAGTAACTACATAGTATTAGGTTACTAAAATAAACCATGTAAATTAATCTACTCAATAATCATACTGATTTAATTTTGCAGTTATTTAAGCTGCTTCTGATCTATTCATTAAAATGGCTTATATCTTGTACATGTACATAAAATAATTAACCTAGAGAAAATATTTTTTTTTAATATCTAGTCACAGAAAGATTTCTATAATAGTTAATACATATGTGTTGCATTTATGGAAGTATGGAGTAGCAATAAACTACTAAAATATCACTAAATGACCGTAAATAATGTGTATGTTTTACCAACCTACCAAAATATTTTCATATAAAATGTGGTAGTTTAAGTGCAATAAAATGAAATTCTTACATTCTTGCCTTCGTCCGAGTGACGTCAAACATAAAGCCATCAAAAGCACCTGCATTTAATAATGCTCTTTGCACAGATATTTCTTGTTCATACTCTACGACGCATATTTGTTTTTTAGGAAGAAGGCGAATTCTGTGCACTTTCCCAAACTTGCTAAAGTGCTTTTTTGCTGCTGAAGAATCAAAGAGGCCTTCAGGGACATTGGAACACCTTGAAGGAAGTATGAATTTAAAAAGTGTGTAAAATTTGCAAATGATTAACATATTTTATACTTACGTTATCGAATATTTATTACTGGCATCAGGATTAACGGAATCAGGTTTTCCAGGGTTATTGTGGAATAAATCTCCTTGCTCCATGTTTGTATACAAGTTTCAAACGTTCTTATAACCTCATACTACACTTCAACGGTAATTGTTTAAGAGCCAAACTTTAACTTTCATGTTTTTAGAACTTAAATTTTTAGAGTAAGAGCAACATTATTTGCACATTAAAAACTTATTAAATCACATTAATTCAAACAATTATTTATTTAAAAATGTCAAACAATGTTTTTGAACAAGGTCCTGACAAATGACAGTTACCGAAAGAGCTTAGAGATTCTATGCCAACGTTAGTTGTCAATTTAACGATAATAATCCTACATAGATTTACCACAGGTTAATTTTCTAAAGGGTAAAGTTGAGCCTGTTCAAAATGTGAACCGATGTGGGATTTGAGTCACAGCAGTGCTAAATTACCATTTTTGTTATGTTAACAACACGGTAACGTCATTATAGTTCGAGAGTGGGTTTTATATAAATTTTGATACTTATTAATATGAAATAAGAATGGACTTGCCAGTATCAAAAATATTCCGTGCAGAATGTTTATGTGTGCAGGCTTTCAAAAGCTTTACAGAGTAAAATTATATGTTTATAATCATTAATTTCAAAAGATCCCAATAATATGAAATGTGCCTTTCGAATCCTAATACTGGCTTCGACATAATATAATGTAATTATTTGTGTTTATTTGTTATTTAAAAATAATAATAAATATCACGTAAAAAATATGTTTACTTCATGTCTTGTACGTCATAAGGAACTGCGACGTATCATATTATCGTGCGACGCCATCTTGCCTAGAGAACCGTTTTGGCGGGTTTTCTTTAAATATCAATATTTAACACAATAAATAATAATAATTTGTGTAGTTTCTTATTACTAACAAATAATTTGAAATTGTTTTAAAAATCGTTAATTAACAGCGTATTGTGTCAGTTGGCATAATAACCTCACTGGATCTTTTTCCTCTCTGTCCGCCGAACAGCCTACCGATTTTGATGTTTGTGTTATGTAGTATTTGAAACCTACTTTTACATTAAATATAACTCAACTACAAGAGCTCTACTCAGAGAATTCTAGCGTGGGTAAAGTAGTGAAATTACAGTAATTCCATTTGCATATATGTAAGTCAAATTACGTTTTTTTTTTCTTTTCTGTTTACTTATTTGTGTCCTATTGTCACCGTCATGACATCTTGAGCTTGAATTTCATTTTCAAAATTCAAATTCAAATTCAAAATTCTTTATTTGTTCAGATACATGTACAATACAATTCAGATAGAGGCCTCCCTAGTAAGTCAGAGACCTGTGACAGGGAAGCTTCGCTCTTCTTTAAATCAACCAACACAATTGGTTTAAAAAAAAAAAAAAAAAAAAATAAATAAATAAAAATAAACAAATATATGAATATATTATGATGACTATGTAATGTGTTTGTGAAAGCCGAAACAAATGTGTGCGCGTGTTGCATGAAAAGATGGATTAAGGAAAAAATTATATTAGATGATTTAACAATGCTTCTGTTTTGTTGTAGTTAAGTGTACCGAGCCAATGGTTTAGAGTTGTTTTACATTTATGGTATGTAAGATTATGAAAGCTAAGGGTTTCAACAACAACATGTACAACTATATTGTAGCTAATTAATATTATTTATAACAATAATTATTCAGAATTCTTTTATGATGTAATTACATTCTGCCGCGCAAAATCTCAGTTCCGGTACGTTGCGGATGTGCCGCCATCACTTTCTAATGACGGAACGCCATCCGCCTGTTTTGGCAATTACTATTCGATACAGTCACACCTAATAATATAAATTAATTATACGAATATTGTGGCGGGAAAACACATACACCTGATTCCAGCTACATATATGATAGAGGTGTATATTTGACAATTTGGAAATGAATAAACATACATTTAAAGTAACATGTGTGTATTATATTATATTTAAAGAGTTTGTAAATACATTAAATATTATGTTAATGTTGAAATGTAAAAAATCTAAAAGTTTTATGGCTATTTGTATAAATACACCCTAACCGATGACCATAAAGTATATCAGGCTACGGTGTGGTGAATCACCTGTGACGTCATTGCATAAATTCGGGTGTCACATTCCGTTCGCGAGTTATATAAAAGAAAGTGCGCGGCCGCGAAGCGACCTTGCGCGGTGAAAGGCGGGGGCAAGTAGCACAGCCGGAACTTGAGCTTCCCACGGCTCACGCCTTACCACATGGCATTTTAAGGACCACACGTGGCGTTGGCACTAGTCATGGTTCTAAAACGTTCTTAAAACATTATTAACAATATGTTCTATTAGTTAATTAAAGTTACCTTAAAATTTTATTTTAAAAGTAGGTATGCCAGTTTCTTTTCTCTGAACATTGTCATTTTGACAGTGTTCAAGATAGTACATGATAAAAATCAGAAAATCTAAACAGGTATTTTATAGTGATAGGCCCTATACGTGGTGGTGAATGAATGAACTATTTGACTAGTGTTGCCAAAATCCCTTTTGCTGAATATATATGTACTTTCAAGCTGATGTAAAGATAAATTTTAACAAACCTAAAGACTATAAAAACAAACCCCGTTGTATATAATTTTATTTGTCTAGATTATCAAGTATCGTGGCAAACATGTGACATAACCTTTAATTTACGCGGGAATTGAAACATTTTAATTGCCCAGCGTCAGCGTCATAAGTTGAGAAAGTTGCCTCTTAAGGTGTTGCAAACGACGCCTTGATGATCTTTAAGTATAATTTTATGTCTGTGTACATATTTCAAATAAAACATAACAAATATTTTGTTTGAAAATAGTACTAAATAAAAAAAACTATTTTGAAGGTTTGCTACCTAATTTTATACAAATATACTGTCTGTACAGATAAATATAATACTTTGTTTAATACACTGTTTAACACCCAACTTTTAGTAAATGGCCCATGTCTAGAACAAAAATTCATGTCCACTGGAAGTGTGCCAAAAGATTTCATCCGGTCATTAAAAACGGAATGTGAACTAAAACTAGAATTTAAATAGTTTATGAACATTTGTCTAAGCTGAAATAATTGTTTTTGCTTTGTAAACCTGTAATTGCACCTTTTTAACTAAGGTACTCTGTCTCTTCATCACAGAGTAAACACAATTTGTCAGGATGACACGAAATAGTAGTTTAGTTAAAAGTGGGTAATTATGCTAAATTATATTTGATTAATCGAGTAAATATATCTTAAATTTATATATAAATTAATCTGTTGTATATCGCCTATAATATAATTAATATCATTTTATTTATAATCTGTATAGGTTAAAAATAAGTACACAATATTGTGAAGAAAACATAGACAACAACACATAGTTATGAAAATTCCGAATTACAGACTTTAAATAAAGACTCACTTCATAAAAAAATTAAAATTATAGTACATTATTGCTCTTAACTAATATTATAATAATCAAATATTTTTTGGCAATACAAAACGGAACTATATATTTAACATATCAACACTGCCACGCGCATAAAGTTTTGGCGCCATTATTGTTGCGTTGGACTGAATTTCTATTTTGCCACCAAACTTCGTCGTAGTATAGAAATATACGTACACGTATGTGGAAAGTAAGCCCTTATTCACATAATTCAATTAAATAAGTCTAAATTAACGGGTGGACCGTGGAAACGTGTGTTTATGTGTTAGACATCTTCAGAGTTGGATGAAGATCCAAGGGAATGATTCAGAAACGAGACTTACTAATTACTATATAATAAAAGATCGCACGAAAGGTTTAAAAGCAAAGCAAAAAGCTTCACCAATAAGCATTATGTAGGACATGAGCGAAACGTTTCTCCGATCTCTTATGTCTCACAAAAGTATGATTCATGCAATTTAATTTACAGATAATTGCGTAGCTTAATCGTGTCACACAAACGGATACAAAGTTTTCCAATATTACATTTGTTAGATAGCTATCTAAAATACACATTAAAGTTATTATAACGTAAAACTAATAACATCTTAATATAACTACATCATATTCTGAATGTAAATGATGGAATCTTCTTTACAGAATCTAACACGCTACCCAAATTTAAAAATGGAATTGCATAGGGAATGCTTTTAGCCCTCGAAATGCCTTAAATCTATATAGTTATTTGTTATGTGCATATATCAATAAATTCGCCCAGTTTTTTAAATTGTATTCGAAATTGCTGTAGTTGGGCAAAATAAGGTGTCCTAACATTGAATTAAAAAACTCTTATGTAGTCTCCATGTAGTTTTTGCCTTTTCAGTCCCTACATTTGATTTGATTTACTACATTCACATAACAGGATTGGACCTTAGTGTACTTTCGCAACCTGCTCCAATAAGATCACATGAGCAATGAAAGATCATGATGCGCGTGCGCTGAGACCGCGCCATTCCGGCCGTGAACCCGGATGCGGCTGTGTGACGTAACACGGCCTTCCGCCCCTCGCCCCGCAGCGTCTACGCCTCTCTTATGCAAATTAAATCAATACAGTTGGTCTGTATGCACGCTGCACTTACCGATGAAAGAACATCAAAAGACCGCAAGAAAGAATAACAACATCAATTTACAGATCAATAAAAAAAATATTTGTATTTTCGCTGCAATTCGCAATTTTTTTTTTGAGTTATGGCCTGGTATCTATTCGCAATTTTTACCAGTTAAAATCCATAGATATAATCCACATTGTTTGTAGTCTATAGATATATGAAATAGTGCGAGCACAACATAAGTTCATTCCATAGATGGCTTAATAGGCATCCTATACAATAAGTCTTATAGTAAATAATATCTTATTAGTAATAAGTTCTAGAAAGGGGTGCCTTTAAATAGACTGCATCTCACTTAACACTTAACGTCTGTCCAATTCTGTATAAAAAAACGTTAACTGTCTGGCGAAAGCGAGAAATGTAATTTTGTTTTACTGTTGTAATATTGTCCTGTGTCGTCTCGCCATGTCTGTAGCTAGTAATCAAGAGATCATCTTAATTATCCCCTTAAAATTGTATTAATGCCTGCTTTTCTATTAGCTATCTGATTAAACCCTGTGCACCAATAGATATTTCCGTCTTTGAAAAAAACTTCGGGGGTGTTTTTAGGCTCATACAAAGTGTATAAGGGACATAGATGTAATAGTGCCTCTGTATCCAATTCCAAATTGTATAACCAGATATTTATAACATACTAAATAATTTGCAAATCAAGTTTGTTTCTTTAGTCGTCCTCATTACTTTAGGTCATCTTGGTGTTAATATTCTGCTTCAATCCCTTGAATTAAAAATTAAGAAATTCGTCCTTTTCAGAATCCTGAGCATCCAACAACACCAAAAACTGTTTACACTCG
The DNA here is from genome assembly GCF_905147105.1 of Pieris brassicae. NCBI lineage: Eukaryota > Metazoa > Arthropoda > Insecta > Lepidoptera > Pieridae > Pieris > Pieris brassicae. The sequence continues at coordinate 8,525,361 of NC_059669.1, forward strand.
ATAGAAAATTTAAGTGATTACAATTGTGCTCCACAGATTAGTGTTTCGAGTTGCGTTATAGATACGGTGAAATTTCGCGTTGGTACATAAGTAAGAAAAAAAACTAAAAACGACAGCACAATGACAAAGGTTATTTAAGATACTTCTCTGATAATTACCATGTTATTAAGCTTTATTTTCTACAAATACAATAAGTTGATAACCCCTAATGAAAGAAATTAATGTGGAGGTCGTAAATAAGAAAGCATTTTGAAATTTAATGAGAGATATTAAAAATAACATTATTGTTCGTTCCGGTCTGCAGGTGGTACGTTGACGCCACTAAGTACCAACATACCCAATTAAAACTAAGTAGATATATTCAATTAAAGTAAGCTTAATATATGTAAATAGTTCTTTCTTTATAGCCAAAACTTCTAATAATATTAACAAATTTATTTTGTCCGCTATTCAAGCCATAAATTCTATAAGATGAATAACTAATGCACAATCCCTATCATAATTTATGAAGTGTGTTCAATACACCATATAAGTTAATTAAAATAATTAAATATAGACAATTATATAATAGTCGAAACTTTTATAATGTATATATCTCATTATATCCAAAAAATATAAGAAATGCTTATTTGTGTATGGGTTCATACTATTTACTAGTATGGGAATTAATATTTCTGTTACATTGTTATTTGTTTATTTCAAGTATTTTTGCTGTCGAATCTTTTATAGGCTGGAACGAAGTGCTTAAAGTTTTAATTATAATGTTTATATCAGTGAAGACCTGAATTTTGATTGCACGAGCCAAGACCTCAGGGGATTAGATTCCCATTGGACAAATTTTCAAAACTAAGCGTAAATACTGGTCATTCCACACGCTCTGATAAATAACCTTGTATGTGATAAGGTCACGTCCTTACCAAGATGTAGCCAGCAGGCGAAGTTTGTCGAATTGTTTACGAAATATGAGCGCATCACTGAACACGCAATGATGAATCACTACTTGCTTCATTCTCACCGAATGCGTGAATCAATCTCCGGGAATTTAAAATTGTGTTATTTCACTCGACTTTAATTCAAAACAAAACTATGTTATACATATGGTTAAGAAAATAAAATATATATAGTATTGCATTTCTGTAATTGCATTAAATACGTTCAGTTTTTTTTTTAAATTTATAACCCTCTACTCCCCTGCCATATTGTCCAGGGACTTTTTATACCACATTTTTTCCAAAAATAAAAACAATATACATTTAATTAATTCTACTAGTTCGCGAATGGCAGGCGTCGCGAAATACGCCCCGGCTGCATCGGTAATATTTTTATTTACAATATTCATGGGCGAGCCGGGGCGCAATTCCTCGCGAGACCCGCTCTTTCGGTTTTGTTTGCCTCCTTTAAATATTTAAGAATTTTTTCGCAGAACCGTTCCAGGCACGGTCTGTGCTTTATTAACATGTCCTGTAGGCCGCCACGGTCTACAGTCATCTGCATTTGTTGCTCCAGGTCGTGCCTGGACGATGCGAATATAGGGCAGTGTAAAAGCACATGTTCTACTGTTTGCTCTTCATTACTGCAGGCACATGTTGGGCTTGTCCTAATTTTAAACCTATGCAGGTAATATGCAAAGGCTCCGTGCCCTGTAAGAATTTGCGCCATCTGGGGAGTGAAACGCTTCTCTTTTATTAACTTGTACGCTGTTCTTACATTGCCGATAAATAATTTTGTTGTTCCAGCTGTTTCACCCCCCAGGTAGCGCTCGTTCCATACCTCTAGAGTCCTCTGCCTTACCTGATGTTTTATATATGACAGGGGGCATGCGGCGTATTCTGGTTTTGATCTGAGTTTTTCCGCCGCTTCTTTTGCTAATGTGTCCGCCCTCTCGTTCCCTGGCGTACCAACGTGCGTCTTTACCCAGAAGAGGCTTACATGAGTTCCTCTTTTGCGGCAATCTTCCAGGCTCCGGCGGATCTCGGCTACCTGGGGATCGAGAGATCGTCCACTCACAATATCATCTAGTGCTGACCTAGAGTCACTGTATATTTTAGCGTCACGCTTATTTTTATTTATGTGGCTAGTCGCGTATCGTAGTGCCGTCAATTCGGCTTGAAATACTGTGCAGTGGGGCGCCATCTTCATCTTCTTGCTATTTAGTTCCATGCCATCTTTCCATTCCGTCCAAGCGGCGCCCACTCCTATACTTGTTTTGCTGCCGTCCGTATAGATTTGTGTGCCGCCGTGTCTTTCGATTTCTTCCGGATTTGTGAGCATCTTGTAATACAGTTTCATTTGTTTCGCCGGGTGTGGGAGATCTACGAATTGCACTCTCTTTTCTTATTTTTCGCCCTCCTTCAGTATTTCCGCGCTGACCCCCCTTTTTATCTCGTATAAGGCAGCGGCTTCCTGAATACGGAGGTCTAGAGGAAGTATCCCGGCCAGTAGGGTTGCTGCGTGTAACGAAGTCGTCCTGTAAGTTTTTGCCATTTTTTGGGTAAAGCCCCTTTGCAGATGACTTAGTTTTTTCCGCACACAGATTTTATTTGACGCGGGTTACATTAGGTTAGTTTAAGACGAAATGAACTATGTTTAAAGGATTTCCTTTTTATCTGTTTCTTTTTTTAACTTTGATCATATAGTATGATTTAATTTCCATACATCAGATTAGAAACTACTGACTTTTAAACATATCTGTTCACTTCACACTGTTCCTTACAGCTATTAATATACACGTAATTCGTTTTAAAAATACAAATAGAAAAATGTTGGGTGTCCAGACTGAATGAAAATCTTTTTATACAAATAATCTTCAACAAGAAAATTTTAGGACGGGTTCGATTCCCAAGATGGGCCAACCTAACGAGGAATGTCGTCAAAATTATCAATGAAATAGACGCAAACATCTGTCTGCTTAATTTTTTATCATTCTCGTGAATTTGCTTACCTCAACGAACTTAACTCTATATTTTCAGAAATGGTCTGTCGACGCCTTATCTGTATAAAATTTGTAGAATATACAGTGATTTGGGGTCGTCGCTCGGTGAAGATGGAAGTAGTGATATGGCGGTAAGCAACCTCACTCGGCTAAGTACACGAGCGGCATTCCTCAAGGCCGGCTACTCCTATAGAATGTCCCATAGTGTGGGTGTGCACACTTTGAATCAAAATCACAATGATTAGAAATGCTTTGACAATTTTAGGTAGTAAACTCGATATATGTGAAAGTAAAAGAGTTGTTCTGTAGATATTGAAGTTGGTAGTCGATTTTCTTGCCCTAATGGTGGCATTATTAAATAAATGAATTCGTACATTCAAAAATATTGGCTTCTAGTGTTTGACCTGTTGCGTACAGTGCATATAAGTGCAGGTTAATTTTTATATTAAATATTTATTTATTAAAATAATTTGAAGTCCAAAAAACGGATACAAATGTTGTGTTCTGTGAAATATTATGTTTTAAATAAATACCCTTTTAGATAAATTTATATAGACAATTATAACACATTAAAAAGTAAATTTTACTGAAATAAAATACGTTTATCATAATTCATGACTAATTCCTAATAAATCTGTATCTGTATAGAATTTTAGTTAAGCTTCGTACATTTAAATCTTCGTATCCGCATCTTATACGGTAGGGCTAATAAATTCGTGGCTAGAAGTCGCATGACTATGCCAGAGTTCCAATAGGACAGATCGTGCAACCATGAGTAAGCCTAGACAGGGTTACGACTTTAAAGCTTTTATTTATCTTGTAAAAAATAATAGTATTCCATAGTTACAGGCCACGTCTCCTACATTGATAATTTTTCTTTTTTTAAGCAATCTGTCATTTATTTTTGACAAAGTGACTTGCTTTTCATACCTCTAGATATAACTCTAGAACGACGCCGTGCAGCGCATGAAGGTTCATTTGTTTCGAAGGCCAAGACTCTGAGTCGCCGCGCCAGCTATATAACTTAGGGGTTGTTGAGGTTATGTCGCGGGCGCGGGCCCAAAACATCAAACTCACAGCATAATATGCAAAAGTTCTAATGCATAACACAGTTGCAAAAGTAGCGGGCAAGCTCGCGGATATAATAAACTTTGGATATTGTTTATGCCTGTTCATGTCGAACGACAGAGCGCGATTTACTAGCGACGTCAGGTTAGTTTGAACTTGTCGCTAGAAACAAAAGCTGACAACGAGCTCGCCACGTTCACCACGCCTGCGCCCGCGCGTGTCAACATGAACAAGCACTAACACATCCCTTGAAAAATTTAACGTTGCAATATCACTGTTTCTTGAAATAATACGTAACGTAAATATAAAAAAAAGTATCAATTAATTATCGATTTGGCTACGTCGTAGCAACGTAGCACTTGCATCAAATACTAAAGCCTCCGACGAAGTAGAATTATTCATGCCATAATTGCATGCGACGTTACGCGATCACTAATTGAATAAACATGATCGTTATTATCATATATTCTATTTACGTCCATGATGATGTAGGCCTCCTTTATCTGGCTTACACGTCTATCCGGCATTGTGACCTTCCCAAACATACACTTCATAACGTCGTCATTGCATCTCATAGACGTGATCCGCTCTATTCGGTCTTACTCTACTTTTAATATAAAGCTGACACGATCTCCACAGTATTACCAGTGTTTTCGTCCGCATAGTCCGCAATGAATGTTGGTTAGTTTGCAACATATCATTAATATGTAGAAGAAACAGGGTCCCACACACAAATACAGCCTTGTGGAACTCCTGCGTTTACAGATTGCAGGTCATGCTTCGTCTATAACGACATTGATGCTTCGATCAGCGAGAAAGCTGAAAATAACATATTTAAACACAATTTTTCGGGAGGCTGAGGCTTCGAAAAGTGCTCTGTGCCACACTTGATCGAAGGCTTTCCCTATGTTCAAACTTACCGCCAGCGTCTCCACCTTGAACGCCTCTGCCGACCTATGCGTACGATAAGAGAAGGTCACCAGCCATCTAGTTGGCCCCGAAGAGACAGTCTACATGGTGGGCACGGTATTGGCTAAGAGCAATTTCATTGGACAGCTTTTCAGGGCCAATTTGTCAGGATCAATTAGGATGGCCAATTTTTTTTCAAATTTGGCAATGTGCTTTGAATTAGCCCGAGCAACCTCCCATTTGATTCGCCGTTATTCCTTCGCAAGATGACGCTGCTTCTGCCCAGGCTTTAAGACATTTTCGCTATCGACGGTAGCCCGCCTTACAAGACCGTCTAAACGAGCGCTGGGACTTGACTTGGCATATCGTCATTATCTTGATATGTTTTATACCAGATAATAGATTTTCTCAAGGAAAATGTCAACCCTAACATATCTAAGCGCGTCCTAGTAACAACGGTACTGGCCCCGACTGCGGCTAAGGGCGAGCCCTGAATGTTGTTCGACTAGTTTGCACATGGAATGTCACCTATATACATTTAGATAAATAAGTCACTATTTTGGTGTTACTTTTTGCGATAATTTAAGAGTTTCATTTATGGCATACGTCTTAATTCTAGGTAAGACAAAAATATCTAGATTCTCGGTCTTAGCTTGGACAAAATACCAGTGGTAAAGTAATTTGCCCTGTTTTAAGAATTTTTAAAAATGTCAATTTTTTATTTATATTTCTCTTATCTTTAGTTATTTATATAGGGAAGCATTAACGGCACCTTATAACTCAAACTAACAACTTTGAGCAAACTTCTAACTAACTAACTGAACTACTTCTAGTAAAAGTACTTTTTGATTACTACTTATTAGTAGAAAAGAGTTTCTATAACAAATTGTTAATTCGATTATTTTTTGTCAGGTACCTAATAGCGTTGCTATGCAGAGCACCGGGCATACCAAAGCTTTTTACCTGTTATTCAAAACGGCATCGTCCTACCTCCCATTGAAAGTTGATATTATTATTTCATTAAACGTTATTTGAATTGGAGTATTTAAGTTTTTCGAATACATAATTTTATTGCGTTTAAGTTTAGACGGCATAACGAAGAAAAGCGTGGACAATTTTCCCGTTGATTGTGAAAATCAGCTTGTAGTTGAAGTATTAACTTCTTAGCTATCATATGATTTAAAATTACTCTAGTCTAGACTATTATATTACGTATTGTCGTACTCGTCGAAAAAAAATAACAATCAAAATTATATGTCTCCAATACAATTCTGTCATCGTCTCTCCAAGTTCTATGTTATCTTAAATTTGAACGGTTTTTAAAGGAATCGTTCTTAAATATTAAATTATGATAATGTGATAGTATAATATATTTTGAGCCTAGAGAAGTGCGGCAAAAGACAAAATGCGCGCGCTCCGTGACGAATCCAAGATGGCGCGTTAACGTGGTTTGGCGGTCAATGACCTGCACCCGACCAAGAGGATCTTGCATGAGCAGCCCAATTCCGATTTATTTAATATTAAATTTTGTAACAATAGTTAAAAAGAGTCAGAAATGCGAAAGTCACAGTTGCAATATCAGACCTCCAAAATTATAATTTAAGATCACACCCACGGACAAAAAATGCAGACGTACCATATTTTTTAATGTACTAGAGTATATTTTTTATTACTTTAATTACCTTCCTAATCTTTGTGATTGTATAATGTATACCTATTAAATTCAGTTATTAGCCAGGAAGGCAATCCCTTACACTTATCAATTATTATTAAAATAATAAAAAGGTAGCCTTAATAAAGTATTTTTTTATATAAAACTCAAAACATCAAAGTAATTATAGTATAAATATTTAAAGTACATATATCTATAAGGGTCAGTCCACAATGTCAAATATGTCATAAATTTTGTTATAAAAAATGAGTCGTTTCTCAGAACTCTTCAAAGGCGGGCTCGATCTTGGGTCTTACATAAAACTTGGATTTCGAATAAGTACTAGATGACGTCATTTAGTGACTCACCTGCAAGTCGTGCATTTATTCGACTTCACTTTTAAAAACGATCATGAAAATGCGTGTTTTATACCGTAGAAAATAAAGCTAATTAATTTTAGCCACAGCTGCATTTTAATATATTAAAAATAAACATAAATTACTTTATTTACATGGCTTAAGCTGAACGATGCATTATTAATACATCTGATAAAGAATTATATCTACTTAGATTACAAATGGCTCGATTTTGCGATATGTTTTTATAATTGTCATATCAATATTTAAGGTTAAGAATAACACGTTACAGTTAATATGACAATTTTATAAAGGAATAATTTTATTGTATTTCACCGAAAATTCTAATAAAGTAACATAGGTTATTTAACTGTGGCAAAGAATTTATTGAAATGAATACGGACACACGTTGCCTTGAATCTACTCGTTAAGTTCGACCTAGCCAAGGCCTAGTTCGTGTTTTTAGACAGGCCGAAAAAATCACGGATGTTAGAAACAAGATTTAAAAACAGGTTAGTGACTCATCGCGCCTCTGAAATTGTGCGCTAGGACGAAAATTTACTGCTTTTTACTCTGAGACCTCTAGAATTAAGACAATATTTTGTGAGACGAAACCTGGTGTGACGCACTGTTGTCTTGTTCTTTGTTGCGGCTGCGGCGGGTGAGTCAGGGGGCGGCGCTAAGGGCGCTACGCCCCTTACCGCCCTTCACCGCCCCTCTCCGCCCAACCAGCCATCATTTTGCCGCGCTTTTTTCAATCAGATAATTACCTGCGTCATTCTTAATTTGTTGTCAAACAGTGCTGAAGTCATATCAATGATTCAAAACTAGGATTATTGTTTTGTGACCGGATTTAAATGGCTTTTAAACTCGTTTAGTGGCATATTAAAACGATAAATGTCTAGTCTTTAGTCTATGAGTTGAATATCGTGTATCTGGATACAGTTACTTGAAGGTAAGTCTCACATGTTTATTATTCGGTCTGAGAAGAATTCATTATGTGTATACATCTCTATATACATAGTAAATAAATACTTATTAAATTGATGATACATGAAGATAACGTTCAATGTACACACATAAAATAGATTGTGGTTTTTTGTCGTTAACTTCGTTTCTTAATCACTCATTCTTTTAATTCATAAAATCCAAATCCATATTCATATTTCTAACGCATATGATCTTGCGATTATGCAAATAGATAAAAAAAAACTTTATCATAGTATAACCAGGTTAAGAGAGACAGGCACGATAAGTGTGACGAGTGGAAGCTTTTAAGGGAATGAAAGCCAGAAAGTTAGGGAGGGTCGACTTGCACTACCTTGTTAAAAACAGGGCACGGCACCTTGGCGAAAAACTGTCATTGTCCCATTATATAAACGAAAAGAGTCACAAGAAGAAGATTTAAAGGTTGATGGAAAAGTATAGCATGTGCAAGCAAGATTTAGAAGGAAATGGTAGATCAGGTCTTTTTCTTAGGACGCATTGGCGAAATGTCAAAGTTTTCTAAACTTTTGTAGATGTGGAAAAGTCTTACGATCGTGTAGCGAGGAATGTATTATGGTCAGTGTTGAACATGTACGGTGACCAGCTTGTTCATTCAGGCATTGGAATCGCTATACGTATTTGATTCTCTAGCGTTAGAATTAACGTAACGTATTTTCAATCGTTGGTGTCACCTCCTCGTAACTGGACGGTTCACAGATAATTGTCTAAATGATATCAAAGAGAGTGAAGAGGATTAAAAATAGGCCAGCTGCTAGTGGATTGTCTCCTATACGCTGATGACTAAATCATAACTTGCGTTTTAGGTGGAGGCATTACAAAAGCTGATAACAGTTGTCAAAAACTTTTTGAGTGTTTAAAGGATAAAAGTGGATATATGAAAAACAAAATCTATGGTATTTGAAAGAGGTGTCTATAGTACTGAATGCGATATGCTGATTGATAGACAAAAAGTCGAACAAGTGGATAAGTTTGTGTAAGACTGTATGTTTACTCCGGGTGGAGAGTATGACGATGATGTATATGACAAAGACGGGTGAATGCTGGATTTTCTTTTATGTGCCAAGAAATCTCAAACGAGGCTCGGCTAGACTTACATAGGGGAGTGCTTATCCCGATGTTAACATACCGTAGTGAATGTGGGTGTGGAAGAGAAGGAATTGAAATGAGAGCGTTAGAAAGTTTGTGTCGTAGATACCTGGACATCCAGGAGGTACTAGAGAAGGGACATGTTAAAAGTACCCATAACCGAAGATCATGCATGATGAATGTCATGAAAGTTGATGAAGAAATCCATGGGTTTTGCCGACTCCTTCAGAAAAAAGGTGTGCTGATATAACTGATACTGAATTGGACTTTCAATAGTCTAGAGTGAGTGCAGTAACTTTCTGTTTTAAGGAGAAAACAAAACGATATTGGTTGACTTAAAATATGACTGGCTTGAACCAAACCAAAGCAATAATTGTATTAGAGAAACGAACCTTGGACCTTCATGACATGCGATGTAAGACATTATTACATACACTTCATTGCTACAAAATCTAAGTATAAAACTTTATTAAGATTGTAACTTTGACTTCAATCATATAACACAGCTTATAAGTATGGATTGCCAGCTATAAAAATGAAATGTCTGGAGATTTATTAAAATGGAGGTGGAGGTTTTATGCTTAGCTCCATAATTACAAATAAAACTTACAGATAATATTGGATAAATATTTCTGTTACTAATTGCACAATTATTAGTCAGTATCAGATAATGTACTAAGAAACGAGTAGGTCAATAGTTCACCATTCGATAGCAGCACATAAATCAGTATAATTTATATTTCATTTATCACTTGCGAATGTACTATATTTGGCAATTACGTATAAACTATCACGTAAAATATTAATAACACGAATAACATTCTGTTTGTGACACTGCAAATGATTTGACATACCTAGATATATGCAACGTAGCTGAACATAAAACGTCCCCCTTTTTTTAAGTCGGTTAAAATGGTAGGACAGTAGGTAACGCAATCGCAACATAAAAACATTTGATTATATCCAGCCATATATGGGACCAGCTAGTGCACCTAGTATAAATATACTAGGAGCAATTCGTCCTGACATTTACCACTGTGTTCTTTAGAGCTCCGAAGACCTCTTGACCACGATTTATGACCATACGGTGTCCTTAGCAGAAGCTAATTTACCATACATACATTGTTATTGATATGATTCAATTTTGTGTTTTAAAATACACAACAATCTAGAATTCTAGTTACACTTTAACGGGTAAGGACTTGCAATAACTGAGTCAAACTATTGTCTAAAATAAGTTTCTTTGTAATCCATAAATCCTTAGGCGTGTTACATCATAAATGTTAATCTGTATATAGCGTTATAACCCAAATAGCTCTTGCTAGATATTTTAATATGTATTCATAATATGTGTTTCTCAAAGCTGCGCAGGGTTGGTTTATTGGCATCAGGTCTTATCCCTGAGGTTGTACGTACCCCGGATATTCCACGGACTTTATATGTACGCATCTAACACTCGTACGGCGAAGAAAAACATCTTGAGGAAACCGCCATTTCTCAAATGCAAATTGTCTACATATGTCAGACAGAAGGCTGATCACCTACTTGTATATGAAATAAAAATTATGATAAAACGAATGTAACCTGAAGCCTAATCCAGTGGTTGTAGCGTCGGTTGGATTATTATTTGTTACACAGTGTAATTTCTAATATGTGTTGTATGTAATTTTAGTTCTCAACATTATAACAAATTATTATTTAGCAACATTCATTAATTTATTTAAATGTCGTTAGCCTAGTTAACACACATAAATATAAAAAAGGTCACATAAGTTATTAGACAACGCACGGTTTTATCGCTAGCCAGCGTTTTCTTTCAGACAACCTTAGTATGGAAAAAATAAAAAAATAAGTTTCTAAGGAGGTAAAGTACACGAAGTGCATATTAACAAAAACAAAATAATAGGCTCACCTTAGGGTTTATGAATCATAATTAACATAAATAAGTACGAGGTAGACGAGAAATGCTCAGAAAGAAGATAGTTCGCTCGACTGATATCAAAAAGTTGCAGTCAAATCAGGTTACTTTGAGCAGTAAAGAAGTAAATGGATTACAGTTTTATGAGTAGGAGTTTCAAGAATTAGATTGTCATTTATTAGATTACTTGACATTTACAGACCATAGACAATAGAATAATCATACGTCAATGTATATATTTGATAGCTATATTGTAATACATTTTCAGCTAACGATATTACCGACATTTTAATAAAACTTTACAATGACTGTTCCTTTCACAAATGCAATGTAATAAATAGACATCGTTATCTCGTTTAATAACGCAGCTTTTGAACAATATCTGGGCCACATTCCACATCTCTATTGGGTTCACAGTTAGGAACTTTCTCGGCCAGTAATGTTGTTGCTAGGCAGACTCTGTGGCGCCGTGACATTGTTAATATGGCCAGTGCGATACAGTAGGTACGTCGTTTAATGGTAAAATTTAGGTAGAACGTGATTGTTTCTTTGCAGTCGCACCTTATCTAGTTTATATGGAGAAGCGTCTCAGCTCACTTTAGAGCAGTGTTGCCTGTGACATAATGTCCAATAACCCCTAGGTGGGGCAGAAGGCGTCCACAATGTGTCTGCATCGCGTTCGGTTTTGAGCCTCGTATTTCACATCGCTCCAAGTCTTTCCGGCTCTCTTTGCCTCATCTGCAACTGTACGACGCCAGGTTTACCTGGGACGGTCTCGCCTCCGCTTTCCTTGCGGGTTTCAATCAAGCGTCTGCTTGTTAATATGATTGGAATGCCTTCGGAGTGTATGTCCTATCCATTTCCATTTGCGTCGCTTGTTCTGCTGGCTAATCAAGGTTTCTCGGCAGCGCTCCCTAAGTTGCTCGTTAGAGATCTTCTCGGGCCAGTAGATACCCAGAATACGGCGAAGACAGTGGTTGACAAAGACTTGGAGTCAGCGCGGCATTTCTTTGGTGAGCTTCCACGTGAACCATAGAGCAGCACAGATTTGACGTTGGATCCGAATATTTACCCGAATTTTACAAACGCCACATATTGGGGCAACTTGATTGTTAAGGAGCTATTCGAAAATTTATTAGAAATATTTGGAATTTCAATTTCCGTTTTTTTATTATATGTTTTGAAAATTTACATTCATTTTACAATTTTTAATATATATGAAAATATATGATTTTAAAAATAATAATATGGGACACGGCACAGAATTGCTTGGGAAGCACTGCTCTAGAGGCATATTCGATATGACGAGTATTCATTATTATATATTAAAAACGTGTACTCTTGTCTTCCACATGGTTTGACTATTTTGTTCTACTTTAAGAAATGTTATGATAAAAAATAAAATAAATAATTCTTCGATATTTATACTTCACGAAAACAGCGATGATTGCCCGGAACTCCTGATAATTACATCCCAAAGAAGCCATATATTTGACAAAAAAGCGGTTGTCTTGTAGAATTGGTAGAAATTTAGACAAAATAAATATCTATCATAACTAAAAATTACGTTAAAAACAAAAGAACAGAAATAGAGAAATAGAAGTCATTCAATAATCTTATTCAATAATTGTCAAACTGTATGTCAAGATGCTTATAATGCGATGAACGACGGAGGATGGTTTCATAAACGATACACGTAACGATGTCATGAGTTCATGAGTCATAAACACGCCGAGACCTCAAAATAGATTTGATGCTTATAGTTACTTTGAAATAGTCTATGATACAGGTCTATATTCTTTAGCTTATGAATTGAGCATTTGGACGTTCTAATTTTAAATTAAATATGTCACTTTCAATTGTACCTTCATGACTGCCTACTTCAAAATCCAATACATTTCTATGGAGTCATACTTAGGTTCCTAAATCTCAACTCCTAAAATTAACATTTTAAGTAAATCCTTTGGTGAAATGTTTTAGTGTCATAAAATACCGTGGCGTGCGTTATGTAACCTAACTTTAGTTAAGTTACATAATTATGTATATGTAGGTAGGTTAGGTTAGTCTTGTTGCCTAGGAACGTTTAGGAAACTCGTTAAACGACTTCATTGAATATCGAGATATAATTAACTGTTTAGAGATTCAATTAACTACCTGATTTAACTACTTTACTGCGACATATACATATTTTAGTATTAACTAGAAGCGTAAACCAAATGTTAGCAATCACACACGAGCCCTTTAGTTTAGCCATTATCCCTAATTTTATGTTAGTTATAAGCTAATATGTTAAATAATTAAAACCAGTTGACACCCAACTTCAAACGAAGTGTTTCATTTAACATGACATATCTACAACAAACGCAACCTTACTTAACTATTTACCACATAGCAAGCTTTCTTTGAAATAACATGTGACCGAATGTGTTCATATTTGCTCCAACTAATTCTAATGAGTATAAAAATCTTAATGAAGCAGTGATTTAACGCAAACAGTTAATAGGATTACATTTATTAAGGAAAATATAATCCTAGGAAAATGAATGAATGCTTTTGTGACTTTATTATTATATTTGGCTTATCTGTGTGGCTTTTGGTAGAGTTGAGGATAAATCACACAGTAACTGTGTGGCATAATTAACCATGTGTATATCACTCGAAAATTTAGTATGAAATCCGAACGCGACAAGGCGTATACTTACTTACTCCGGGGTAGTATTTATACTACACTACGCTTCTACTTAGCCTGATCATGCACTCTTTTTAAATATATAGACAACCTTCTTGTTGATTTTTGAATCTGAAGCATGCCGATTTGATCACGATGTTTGCCTTGAAGGTGTTAATTGCGCACATAGAAAGAAAAATCAATTGGGCAAGATTCGAAGGCACGCTACTCACTCAGGGTTGAGAGTTTCACGCTTAAGTTTCTAGGCCAAGACAAGTCATACAGAAAATTGAACAACTTACAAAAAATGAAAATCTATGTGTGAAAATATACATTTTTACGTATTCATAATTTTATATATTTTAATATAATCCGAATGGTATCGTAGTCTATAGTTCCGAAGTATTACCAGTACGCATGCTAGGAGCAATTACTTGCGATGCCGCCAAAAATTACAGATAAGTCATGAGATTGACGGAGCCAGCGCATTGGTGCACGTCGAGAGAAAACGCCCGCGCCGAAGAACAGTGGTACCAACTCTACAAGAGAAAACCGCGCTCAAAACTTTTCCGTTTGGTCCAATGAGTGCTATAATAATATGCAATTGATTCTAAACAATATATTCTATTGTTATATTGATATTTTGAATATGACAAAGTTAAGAAATTAAAACTATGGCGCTAGTTTTGCTTAATTATCAGTAGTGATGAAACATTCGCGAGACGCCAATATTCAGAATCGAACGTCCGCACTCCGCCCCTCCAAAGAATGACAGTGACCCAAATGGAGCGCGGGCGCATTCAGTTCCGCGAGCGAGCGCGTGACAGTCCTGCACGACGCACGCGCCGCCGCGGTGCCACTGTGGAGTCCTAATCGCCGGCTTGTGGTTCTAGTGTCACATTTATTCCGGTTTCCGGTGTTATGCAGTGAGGTCAGTGATTAAGGCCACGGCTGGATCATTAATGGATGGTATCGTGGATTTTGACCTTTCAAGGTAAGTGAATGCGACGTGAGTGGTCGATTTTAGTTACCGAAAAAAAGTATATAACAATTTTCAAATTACTGCCAGTTAATGACAACGTCGACAGCGGTGACTCAGACATATCTCGAATTTTCCTTTTGTGCAAATATTAAGTATCGCGTCGTAGTGTCTCGAAGGCGACGCGCCACCTGGCAACAAGTTCTAGTCTGTCGCTATGCAGGGTCTTTGGAAACCAACACCATAACCCGGCTTTTCTCGCTCCACAGCCGCAACAAAGTAACTGACTACTCGGGCCCGAAATTCCTTTGCGGACATTCACGTCGCTACTGACTAAAATAAATATTTTATTTAACAATAAAACTTCGGCCACTTTGATATCGAACAATACTTTCTCGTAGAACTTTGTTAACGAAAATTACCGAAAACAAATTTCCGTGACGTCAGCAAATAGTCGTAACAGTATAACTGCGAACGGTTAATTACTGGTGATTGATAGTTAGTAACTATTGTAATATATTAAACAATAAATTTGTGACTAATTAAAAATATTCACAAATAGCGAGATTTTTTTAAACTACTTTATTGAATAATTATAAGTTTATAATAATACAAATAACTTCAATCCGGTTAAAAAAATGTTTTCTTACAATGTGTAAAAGCTATGTTAACCAAAGACAATACCACTTTATTGAAAATAAAATTCACATGTGTAAAAAATATAGAATATTCATTTATTTTACCCAACATCGTGTGACGTCAAACATTGCGCGGCAAATATCATTGAGCTTCGACGAATTCATGTGTCAACGAATGTCACTGATAACAAAATAATAATGGAAGGAAGCATACTCGTTTAGGTAATATTCGTCATGTTTTAAAAAAAACAGACGAAAACTTACGTAACGCGTGGATGGTACGTGGCATAAAACCTATAAAATTTTTGACGTGGAAAATAATTTTAACAGTGCCAATTGCATTAGTAAAATTTCGATTAAGAATCGTCAAAATATCTAAATCCCGCCAAAAGGTAATTATTGTATAAAGTTCTCGCCAAGTACGGAGTTATTAGATATAATGCATTTTTAGGTTATTAAAAAATCTGGCCAATTTTCGTTTACCCGAAATAGGGAAGGATATACAAATAACCCCTTTGATACGTCAATGCTCACTACGAATATTAAATGAAACAATGTATGTTTTCTGTAATTTTTTATGACCCTGTGAAACTAAGTTGCATGGAGATATTCTATAACACAAACACTTTATCGCACGAGTGACGAGGTCCCTCGGAGGGCATCCGCCTCTGAGATTCATGTCCAGACTTGTTGCGGTCATATACAGTACACAGGTTTATACCTGTTTTATTTTCAAGTTCTAGATTTTATGTAAGATTTTTCGATGATGATGAATTTGATTTGTATATAAAGTGGCTATTAAAAGTAGATTAATTTAGACGTTAGGTAAGGTGTATATTTTTTTATTTCATTTGTAAATATTAAGTCGTTGGGTTTGTGCGTGTGCATTATCCATGAAAAGGGACTGGTTAATTTAAAAGCTATATTAAACAGAAAATTGAAAATCTAAATATCACGACTTATTTGCAAGAAGTAAGTTTAATAAATGGGTTAAAATTATTTAATAATTTCAAAAGTTTTACAAATAAATTCTATTCATTAAGACCTAGTTCAATATTGTTTTTGTAATGTCCATCCACAGAAAAATTTTAACCAATTTATGTTCCAACTTCACGAGTTTTTTTTTAAATACATAATTAAAACAAAAGAACTATTTACACTTAATTAATTAATTAGTAAATAAAAACAAAAGTGCCTTCATTGCTGCAACAGGAACTAAATCATAATAATTTATTTTTATTAATTGAACGATTTTTTTGCAGTATTCTCACAAACATTAAAATTAAACCATCCAAGACTTATGTATATCCTTTCCTTCATTAGAAATCCTTATACATATATACAAATCATATATTCCAATTACAAGCAGTAATATAAAATTAAATGAAAACTATCCAGAAATCACAGTCTAGAAGTGTAACCATGTCCACAGAACCTACTCAATGACTCGTAAAGCCAGTTTTAATTCCAATGGAGGCTCGTGTTTAGCACTTAGCTAGGCAAGTTGTAATATTTCTTTGGAAATAAATTCTGGTAAACGAGTTTTATAGTAGATATAGATTTACGCGACTTAATGAAATATTTTTGATCGTTAGCTTTACCTAGTATTAATATCTCCCAGAATTACATAGAAACATATATTGGTATCACAATATATAAGAAGATCAAAACAAGACTTAATTTTTTTTGCTTTATTTATAAGTAGAGTTTAAAAAAGCAAAAGAAAAATTTTACCTGCTGTTATATATACTCAGTAGGATTTTAAAAATACAAATAGCATTTTTTTTACAAACACTCAAATTCCCGATTTTCATTTCGTTATTATTATCTATACATTTTCAGATAAATTGTTTAATATTAGGTGTTAAGATTACACATGTTCGCAATCCAAGAAAAATGTGTTATCTAGTTATCTCTGCGGTTAAAATAAGGCTAAACGCTCCTTGATAGCCTAATCACTTTCTTTTATTAATATGCCAAATGACACATGGAAATAAAATGCTCATTTATAATAAAATATTAGACGGCAGTTTCATTATATGATATATATTCATCATATGTTGAATACTCAAATATATATATGTATATATTTCAATGACATTAGTAAACATAACAATCAAATATACAGTATTTACAAATTACTTAACCTACATAGTTATAATAAAAAAAAAACAAACAAAACATTTAAAAAGTTTGGTCCCTGTGGCAGTGTACAAAATCAAAGTTGGAGGAAAGACTCTTCTTATATTGGAGAACTGGATCCGTTTTAATATTTTCCGCCTGGTTGGCGGCCGTCTCAGCTTTTTTGTTTGTCCGAGGGAGATGAGACGGGGCAAACGTGTCCACACAAGTAATATCCCTCTCTCTCTCCCCTTAATGAATATATATCAAGTAGTATCAACGGCATTTGTCTACGTTTAGGCCTTTATTTTTAAACATCCTGAAAACAGTATCTATAAGATAATTTAATTGATTCAGAATTTTGGTTACTCCACCATATTGCTTGCATCGTCACGCTATGGAACATTAGAAAGAAACGTATTCACTTTTAATGAATATACATATTTGGAATGTATACCTAATAATATTTTCCGAACAACAATACTATCTAAGATTAGTATGCGCGTGATTCAATGGGCGGTGATTACTGACGTGGTCTCGTCGTCAGCCAACGTCATATATCGTCACAAGTATATTTAGAAGGAATGTAACATCAGTTACAAGATTTTCCGGAAAAAATTGGAAAACGTCCAGAAAATGCGGTGCAGTTATCTCGTTCGAATTTTAAATTATTTCCTGTTAATGTTCCTAGATGTGTTTATAGATCCGACGGGAAAAAACAGGATTTTATAGGTGTTCTGCACGTCTTCAATTCAAGATAAGTAATAATGTAAGGGAAGAGATATCATTAAACGTATATATATATATATATATATATATATACGTTCCAGAGTTTGCGACATCAGCCGATATTAAGAGACCTATATAAAAGTTCCATATAAAAGCGTACACAGTTGCTATTAAAATCATATCGTTATTATTAATCTAAAATATTTAAGGTTTATAAAAATTACCCTCATTCACTTATCGATTTTGTAAAGTGGTATTTATTTGCGTAATTCATTCTGGGGACGCCATTTCAGAGAGAATCCGGTGTTAATAAAATATAATGTTTTACCTACATACAATAATTAATCTTATTCTAAAGGGTTGCAAATCTAATCTAAGCAAAAATTCATGTTATCTACAATAGAATCTTGCAAAACCTTGTGTGTGATAGCAAATTTAGGTTATCAGTTTTAAAATCTGTTTGAATTTGGAATAAATTAAATTAAAAACATTCAAATCCACCACCAAGGCTTACAATTCTACGTTTTAGATGCTGTCGTACACAACCAGATACATTATTTCTACTTACATAAAAATGTCTTACGTATCTCCAGGTATTTATTAACACTTTGTTGTAATATAACATATTAAAACATAGGATTTGGGAGGCGTAAAGGCCCTATCAGAAACTTTTTTTTTAAAAAGAGGACATGTTCTGTGGGACTCAATAATAAACTTTATCCCTAGGCAACCCTAGTAAGGAAGAATAAACCCGAGTTATTATTATAGTTGATTTAAGTCGTCATTGCCTTTTTATATGGCACTCAGCCTACTCAACCCAGTCTCAAGTTCTTTTGGCAGCCGGCAGACTCTCCCGGCCGGAGATTCTTCCGGCTCTACCTTTGTAGCCCTCGCAAACTACCCATAAATATATTACTCACCCATAAAACGAAAAAAATACCATAATGTTCTACGTTCATTCATTCATCAGCACATCATTAATTTAAATAAGTTGAAAGTTTAGTTACGACGATAATAACTGTTTCATCTATTGACAATGAGTAATGTATGTACGTGTTTGCTTTTATAACCTTATTTTTGAATTACGTAATCCAATGTTTTGCGTATTCTCTAAGTGTGAGTACCGCCACCATGAGTTTGACAGTGACACGACGGCGTCAAAAATTTGAAAAAAGCCTTCTGAACCGAAAGTTTGACCGACCATATACAGTACTAGTCATCGAATAGGGTAAGGTTGGTAATGCCCAGTGTATTTTATTTATTTATTAACACTTCGTTACATTACAATATAAAAAAAATTAACATAATTAACTCAAAAGGAGGGCAACTGGCGGCCTTATCGCTTTCGAGCGATCTCTTCCATGTAATCACCAGTGTGACATTGATCATTAACATTTGATACATTTTTAATTAAGCTGCAAAGTGTCATTTTTTGAAATGAAAAATATAATTAAATAATAAATAATTGAATTTATAATATAATTATGTGAAAAAAATCTATCTAGCACAGACGAAGTTGAAGACATATACTATATACTATACCCCATAGTTTCATCTCGTTGCATTATCCCAGAATATCAGACACGTGCAGATCTATTTTGTCATCTTGTTTGTAAATTAATGGCAACACCAGCCAAAGCTAAACGTGAGATCGTGTTTACCCACCTGTTGCTTTCTCACAATGTTGCATATTTACATGTTACATATATTTGTTGCCAACATTCTGAATCAATTCACAGTAATAGAAAGAAAAGACTTCGGGTTTTAAACACTTATACATCGGTTGGACAGACTTGAATGCTTTTTGATATAAACATTGTCAAAGTAACGAAAAAAAATCCATTACGAAATGTTCAATGTCAAATGGCTTTCGTAACTGTCATGTTAGGCGAAGTTCGCCAAGGCAGCAAGTAATTTTTAAATAAATGTAAATAAGCTACCCTTATTTGTTGTGTGTGTGGTTTTGATGATATATATATATATATATATATATGTGTGTATGTATGTATGTATGTCCGAATATTCCTTCAAACTAACCTACAAATTTAATATTTTTTTATACATAATTTGTCATTAAATTTTGTTTGCAACATTGTATAAACATCGGCCATTTTAATAGCTTCAATCAGCTGTTTCTTGATTGAATGTGTCTAGGATCTACTTAAAAAATGCTGTCAATCCAGATAGCTCAAACGATTGTCAGGTTTTTGTATTATGGTCAATTAAGTTCACTTGTGTCGGCGTTCCCTCAGGAATGCAGTCGGAACCTGTTCAACAGCTGATGCAACATAACACTAACTCATCGTGTTTCGTAAATTATGGTTAAATTCATACAGTTGTCAATAAGCAATGAAAACCACAGATTCAATTACTTTACGGTTTTTAAATTCCGAATTCAAACATCTGTTCCAATTTAAATTCGATATTTAAATTTTAAAAATCTAAGTAATTGTTATCTAAATTCCTCTGTTGGTTATTATACGCGTATAATCTTTAGGGCTAAATCAAAAATTAAGTATTTGACTTTACTAGAAATCACAATTATTCTAAAGTAAATTTCTAGCAGTTTCAAATAATTTTCACACATACCTAAGGTGTAATAATATTTTTAAAATATCAACGTATTACGGTTGAACTATAAGCTCCTAAAGATTGAAAATGTCTATAGACACCAAATTGTATGGCTAATCAAAACATGTATTAATAAACTTACCACAATTTTATTGTCAATTTGCTTAATATAACTATAACAAAGATGTCTCCCAAGAGTTTCGAAGAACTTAATATAAATATCCCGCTCACACCGTGAGACAGCTGACGATGACGTCACGGCATCATCAGCTGGTGCCGGTGAGGCGGTGACAAAACAAACTGATAATATTAGATATCTTCATAGATATCCTCATTAGACGATAACCTCATGGTTATCGTCTAATGCCTTGGCGCCAATCGATATGGTGTATTAAATTCATGTACAGTCATTTCCTTTTAGAACCATAACTAAATCATTAAAACAAATTGAATCGTCACTGTATGAAAATATTATTCCTTAAATTGTGATTACACAAAAATAATTTCGGTATCAAGTACACAGTTTCTATTATATTATTGCCCGATGCATTGTAGGTTATAATATCCTTAATTGTTACCTTTTAAATCAGTTTCCCAACGTGGGACTCTGCCTAACAGAGAGGCAATTTTATTGTTAATTCGAAAATTTCTTAAAATCATTTGTAATTTAAATTTCTTTGTTTTTTATATGTTTTGAATAGTTACTAATACTGTGTCCTAGAAACCTATCATTTAGCAAGACAGTGAGTAAGAGTTTCTTACGACGTACAATTATATTTTTCATATTAACAATTATACATGCTCCATATGGGGAAAATAGGAATTATAGAAAGGCTAAGGTGGGGCATGGCACGAAAAAGGTTGGCAAACACTGTTTTAAATAATCATTAGTCAAAAGAGTCATTAATAAAAATAATTTATTTATTATTATTCTCCCATATAAAATTTGCAACAATCAATAATATTACCGTTAAGAAGGTATTGGGAGACTGGTTTCCAAAGGTAAGAACCTGTGATATGGATAACCAGGTTTCCATTCCACAGCAAAGTCATATTGAGTGGTAACAAAGAGTACATACATATACGGGTCGGCAAACAAATTTAACGTTTTATAAGGAAATGAAACAAAACAGTGAACTAGTTAGTTGTTAGTAGAAATAAAGTATAATACCCAAGACTAAAGTCAATAAGTAACAAAAAGCTGACTTGTCTATAAAGAAAAATTATTAATGAAACAGATTCAGAAATCTGAGGCCAAGACCCATAAAGGTTTAACCCATAAATGGTTAGTTCCACTGATTTTATGTATGTACCTCACTACGTGTTCATACATATACTCACTAGCTCTCTGACCCAACAATTTCGGTGTAATGTATATATTTCCAACTTAATTATAACTTGTGGATTAATGTTTCGTGTTTCCATGGTTACGACGGTTATTTTCATATAATGAATAATATAATCAAATAAGAAATTTCTTCTTAGGTTTATTGATACTGATTTATTTCTTGTATATTTACTATGCATGACAACATATTAAATGATTTAGGAGGCAATTTGTAATAACAAAAACACGTGCAAAGCGCCATATTGCTTTTTAACAATTATTTCTTTTTCGACTTCTAAATAACCGTAAGAGATTCTAAAAATTAATGAGGTTTTAACTAATTTTTAAATAAATTTATTCATTGTCAAAATTATGTATGAATATAATACAGCTTCGCCATATTGCTATTACTTTCATTTTAGGAACTGATATTAAAAAACAATATCTCAACAGAATTAAAAGCGAGATTGCAGACTGGCGACTAATGAGCTGTATCAACGCGATCGATCTATAAATAGCTTCCATATATATAGAACTTGCTCGTCTGATGTCTGACACATCCTTTTTAACTCCTTTTTACATTGAGAAATATTATTGCTAAATTTTTAAAAGGGTTTCAGATTAAATAATGTTATATTAATGGGAGTATTCATATTCTGAGCTGGTAAATAAAAATATTAAAACTTGAATGATGTTTGGCTGTGCTTTGACTGTGTATATAAATAATAATAAAGCCTTTTTTTTATTTCCTTAAGTTACATTTCAAATGGTGTTAGCATTTACTTATAGCTAAATGTTAGTCACCTGTGAATATGGACCCCTGTTGGGTGAAGGCCTCCTTCAACTCTTTTCAGATGTCTCTCTCTTTGCCAATAGTCTTTTCCTTCTACTTCTATTAAGTCTGTTGGCCTGTCCACTCTTCTTTTTCCTTGCCCGTCTTTAATATCCGTCTATTGTGTATGTATCGTGTTACATAAACTGCTTTTTGCCATTTTAGTTTCAAACCTTGTGATAAGGCATTGCTTGCTCATGTTTTTGTCTAAGACTAGGCGTCTGGTAAATAGTATAAGGTCTCCCGATATCTCTCAACAAATATGTACCGCAATACAGTGAGGGAATGCTGCGAGTATTCAAGTACACTGCCACAGGGAACAAACTTTTTAAATATATTTAAGATTTCTATTTAGCCGTTTTAAATTATAATGTATAATTTCTCTAGCTACTACAACTTTTTACACTAGCTAAGCTATTGTATAATTAAAGTGAAAATGGAACAGATGGAGAGAGATGGAGATAGAGAATTGATAGCCTCCTTTTTATATTTAGTTAAAAAAGGAAGAAATTGGTTAGAGTGGTAACAGGAGAGCGTATTTGATTTGGCAAACGAGACTCCGCACTTCGTCTCGATTCTCATTCTTAGGCTACTTTGTAGTTATTCACCAGATCCCTGTAACTCTTCTAAACAAAAAAATGCTTTGAAAACAACTTATAAAACGAATAAACAACATTGAGTCAGAACTATTCTGATGACATCAGATACAAGTTGACGCCATGCAAACTTTGCGAACAATTCCACGAAACACATATTAATTCAATTGGTAGGCTAATGAATATTGAATTTATTAAGTGTTAAATTATATTAAATGGTAATTTGAATAATTAAAACATATACAAAGGAAGTCCTTCATGCCACCATCACCACTATCATCTCGACATCCGCCATTTTACGACAGGTTTTTATGAAACTTTTTTCCGCACTCAACAAAGCCTGCCGAAATCTGGCTTTTTAGATGTTATAACAGTAACTTTAATATTTGTTGTGTTGTTCCAGGTTAATTTGATTCATGGAAGACGTTGGACGCGAATGCAAATCCTAAATGTAAATGAAAATTGAAATCAATGTATGGTAAGCGAAGTGTAAACTGGATCACACATAAATACGAAGAAATAAGTATTCAAAATGTTAATACCAAAAGGTATTTTTTCCTGTAGTTTAACATTTATTAAGATGGTTATTGGAGATAGCTTCGTCACATAACACTTACAAACTCGAAAGTTGTTTCTCAGTTTTCTCTTTTAATTTACTATTAAGAACGCTGTAGGTTCATAAATGTATCGTTCTTTAATATTTATAACATCAAAATATAATTTAAGAAATTATGAATAATGTCCCCGTCTCTCTTTTTCATAGACAAGTTTACCTAGACCTATGTAATAGAACCTCTTTGACGGATAAACACGTGAATTTATTGTATCCAATTTTGGCGTGAATTACTTGGCGTTTTAATTGGTTTACGGATATCGTATATATGTTTAGGGAGTCTACGTAAGGTTTTTAAAATTCGCTGTTATCATAGTAGTATTGTATATTAGCAACATTTCATTAATATGACGCGCACATAAAAAGTTATTAAGCCCATCCCTATATGTACGTGGATCGCACATTAAATATTGAATAAACGGAAGGACATGAACACCATATTTGGGGTCAATACAACAGCTAAAATTTGTTTTCCAAGAACCTATTGACTTTTAAATCAGGATCTTGGCGTGCGTCAAGTGAATTGCTCTTGAATAATAAAGCATTAGATTTTCTAAATAGATTTTGAAAGCGTGAACTCTCGTCTGTCACTGACCGTCTGAATTATGGGTGTATTCCAAATATTACAATTTAGCCTGTTAATAAAGTATTTTTTTATAAACCATGGCTAAAAGTAGCATCTAAAGCAAATTAAATGTTCTAAGGAAGAAATCCTTAAACAATTTAATTATTTACTTTATTTATTTATTATTTATTAACACTTCGTTACACTACAATAAAAAAATTGAACATAATGAAATCAAAAGGAGGGCAACTGGCGGCCTTATCGCTTTCGAGCGATCCCTTCCAGGCAGGTAAAGAATTAGCTTTAGATTCAAGAAAGTCGAAGGTCCCGTAGATGGTTCTAGAACAGAGTTTTCCAACGTGGGGCCCACTCCCCACAGGAGCCAATTTGATTGTTAATTGCCTATTCGAAAGTTCATTAAAATTATTTGGAATTTCAATTTCGGTTTTTCATTTTTTTTGATAATATGCTTAATGCGTTTCGTTTATAATTTCCTAGTAATTTCTTCGTTCAACCTATCATTTAAGTTTCTTAAGTAAACAATTTAACTTCCTAATATTAAAAACTATGTGTTTAAAACATAAAAATCTTAGGAAGGCAAAGGTGGGATATGGCATGGGTTTGGAAACACTTTTCTAGAACTTCAAACTTAAATGAACAATTTTCTGTATGAAGTACATAGATGACAGCGCTTTCGACGATATTGTAACAAATTTCAGTTTAAATATGGACCTTAGGTGGCTAAACAGTATAATACAAGAGTAATAATGTTAAGTAAAATCTTATTTATAGAATTTATTTTTAAACCTATTCCGTAAAAATCGTCGTTAGCAAAAGTAAGGTGTTTGAACCTGGTAAATTATATTATTTTTTATTAAAATTAATTCATTACATTCAAATTTCAAATGAATTCTGAACAAATACCAATCGTGCCAAAAATAAACAATTAAAATTGATAAGATTTTGCATAAAATGTCTTAAAGGAAATGATGCAAGTCTTCTACTTTCAGCCAAAGGCGTTTCCGACTTCACTTACATATACCGTGGTAATAGCTAATATTGTATTGTCACGAGATTTTTAATTTGAGACATGAATTAATTATACTTATTTATTTTATTTCGATTTAAATAAGCATGCCAGTAAAACTCTTTACTTCTGACGTATACTCATTTCTAGTTTATACATCATTTAGTAACGCATGGAATAAGAAAGTAATAAAAACCTTCCTGAATGTTCTAAGATTCCAATTTTATATCTAGAAATCGTGTATAAAAAGCGGCGTAAAATATAATGGCAGGCTGAAGCGATGACGCTAGGGTTAATGACACGTTGACTCATCGGTACACGGGCTCTAAGTTAGTATTTTGAGGCGATATGGGGACAATTCAATTGCATTTTAGCAATTAGAATATGAAACATCGTAGAGACTTGATTTTAATAGAATAATTAATATTCATGCTTTCTCTTAAGACGTGTAAGCTAATTAATGTTTTGTCCTTATCACAGTCATACATGTCTTACTAGTAATATACATATTATAAATGTAATTGCTATTTAGGATTGTTAATTTGTCGAGAAATATGAAACATTTTAATAACAATTATAACTAAGTATCCAATATCACTCACTCAGGCAATTTATCGAACATTGTTATTGTACATTCAAATAATTATAGGAATTGGTCTAAAACCATGAAGAATTCAGAAATTATTTAAAGCGACGAAGAATTGTTAAGTGACTCGAATGATTTTTTTCAAAACCAAATCATGGAACCATCGCTGTTAATAATACGTTTTAATATAAGGGTCAGATAATAAAATCAAGAATAAGCCTTATACCATAGCAACAGAGCACGGAATTTTAAAAATGTAAATGTTCCCTTACAAACGATATAAATATTAAAACAAATCTATACAATATTTACGATTATCCCGTGCTATGAGTTCATTACCTAATGTTCCTAAGTTACCGACACTCCGACGACCTTTAGAACGAAAGTTGTGCAGCAAGTTATGAGTCACGATGGCTGCTGCTGACCCGGCGTCGGCGCAGGGCTGGGTGTCTAGACGACACACTTTGCACACATAATATGAATAAACCTCTGGGATGAAGATTATTCAGATGCAAATTGTACTTATTGCTTCTTACTGTACTATATTAACTATTTAGAAACGGCAAGTAATGACGTCAGTTTTGGTTTTCTATGTTTTGTAAAGATACTTCATAGGTACGAGACAGAGTTCATATACATTTAAGGAGTTTATTTTGATAAAAAATTGATGTTATTAGATTATTGTTTCGCAAATAATGCTCTAATAAAACGTTTATCTACGGCACATCATCAATATCACATCACGGTTTTTATACGTAAACTTATTTTGTGCTTTTTTGTTCGACTATGAACCTACAATACTTGGTTAGAGTTTTTATGGTAGAATGTTCAGGAACATTTTGTAGGGATCTAAAATAATCATTTACAAGACGAAACTTCGAAATAAAAGGTACATATACTAATATAAAATAATAGTAGGTAGTTTAAAATTGACTGTGAATCGCCATGAGTCAGATCTTTGATTAATGCATTTTTAAAAAGGATACCGTACAATTTAAAAATGGAACAGCAAAATAGCTCAAATATATTGTTAAATTAAGGATATTCTAATTTTGAAATTGCTGTAAAAAAATCACGCAATTTTCAAAATAGAAAATGGTGTTATAAGATATTTAACTCTTTATTCCCGAAACCCGATAGGGACTAAGCTACGTCGTAGCACAACCGTAGTATTAGCACCATAAATATATTGTTGAAGTCCCGTAACCCTTGGGGGGTTAAGTTAAGTTAAGTAAAATTCTACGGTGGTCATACAAAAAACTTCATCAGATCAGGAAAAGTTATCAGGGATAGGCTTACCAACCTGAAATTATTGTTTCATCGGGACACATGTAGGTTTTAGTGATTAAGTCTTCGAAGCGCTGAAATGCCATAAATATATTATAGCAAATTTTTATTTAAAATTGACACGCGTCAAAACGCGTTCGTCTTTGTGAAAAATATCGCTTAATTGCATTTTGTATTTTAAACGATTAGGATTTAAGAATGAGATATTGCAAGTGATAATTATTGGAATAATGAATACAGTGAGATTGTAGGCGACGCGGTAGGCGAAGATAGATCTACATTTATTTTTGGATATCTCTGCATTCGTTGCCGCCTACAATGTTTAGTACGGGTGGCAAAATTATGTTTTTACTTTTTAAAACTTCATTATAACGAACGATGACATGGGAACGAGAACGATGATTGATGAACACTATTTTTTACATAACTTCATTTGGGTTAGATTACTCCTTCGTTATAAAATACACGACTCTGTGATTTCTGTAAAAAATAAATTTATCTACTAGAAAAATCTAAATTTCTATAAATTTAATTTTCGTATAAAGTTTTATTTCTACAGCTACAATAACCACCGTGAATATTTAACGTTATGTTACCTACTTAAAATATTTTCGTGTGTTTAAAAATCTACCGCTTCATATTTTGACTCATTACACAGCGTGAAAGTCGCTGAAACATGACCAGATAACCACTATCTATTCGTGGCGAAATGCGCTGTGCTACAATTAATTGAATAATTAAACTGGTCGGCAACATCACTTTTGTAATTATGACGACATAATTAGTATAGTTACTATGCGCGCGGCATACCCACGCGTTTTAATACACTAGAATGTTTGTTTTTTTTTTCAATTGTTGTGTAGCTCGCCCGCATAGAAATAAACTAAGTTTCGTGTTAAAAGGTCACACTGAAACCGTGGCACGCTGACGCTGAACGACACTCGCGCCAAACGGAGAACGCGGGGAGTGATTCCCGCCAAAACGGTCGCAGGCTGTGGCGCGAAGGCCCACGATTGGTCGAGCAGCGGCGCGCGGTGTGCGCAAGGCCGCCGGTTTTCCCGCGAACAATGCCAAATGGTGCATTTGTCAAGGTGAGTTCGTTCACCGCCGACGCCGGCGCCGCACGCTCCCCAGACAATCGCTCGCTCCGAACCGACTCTGAAGGTCGACGGAAGGTAGCGGCTAGTTGTGCGCTACCTCGCGCTCGCGCAACCAACACGCTAATTATCATCAAGTAATTAATGTTTCATTTATTTTAAGGCCTTTTTTTACTTTTGTGGTACTGTTGCTAAGTGTGTTAATTTTACGTGGCTCATGTATTATTTAATATGAGTGAAGAAGGAACTAAAGAAGAATGAAGATTTGTATCAAGTGCTACGCCCGGACGAAATTCTCAGCTCGGCCGACATTAGCGGGTCGGTGGGATCTTCGTCCGTTTGTATCGCTTATACGTAATTACACCGATTGAAGAAATTGAAAAAATAAAGAAGAACTGTCACCAGATTCACAAACCATAATATTTTTCTAATCAAGCAACTATGATATAAATTTTCTACGTTCGCATGTTTTAATATGTAGTTGTAATTTTAAAGTTATTGTACAGGAAATAACTAACTAACTAAATAAATAACTGCACATTTTTTTAATGTGCAGTTTTATCAAAATGTATAAACCTGTTAGATAAGTTTTTTATGCCTAAGCACTCACCGTGCGCCGACGGCCGCAAGAAATGTTCAAGATCCGACCGAGTTTTTGAATTGTTGTAGTTTTAATTTACGCTAAATAATATAAAAATATATACTAATATATAGTTATTTATATTTTTTATAGAAACATTGACTAAATAGTAATTATTACTATATAGTTCTCTATATATATTATAGATAGATATCTTTTTCTTTCAAAAATATTTTTTCAATTTTCAAACACCAGAAACATCAAATATGTCTTTCAGAAGAATTGTTTTGCGAACAAGTATATTTTTTCATTTAATAAATATTAAATTAGCGGTCAAAAACTCTTCATCATCAATAGCTGCACCGCCCCTTATAGGCCTTAGCCTCCGCAAGAATTCGCCAAATAAATACGCCATAGCAATCGATCTCGCGCTTTTTGTGCCAAACTTCGAACACCTATTATTTCGACTGTAACTCTCTGGAACCTTGCCTTGCATGAAGCACGCCAACATAACAAGACGTGATACCAGCAAGACTCTGCATTAGCTTTATCTTTACATTGATGTTATTGCAGTGTCAGGTACCTGACCTCACCAAAAACTCTTAAAAAAAAAACTTGTATTTATAGAAAATAAATTTCTATGACTAGGAATTGTTATTTTATTTCTACTGTCACGTCCTGACTAGGTTATACGCATCTAAAACGATGTTTTAACAACCCATTAAAAATAATATAAATTTAATAATCTGATAGGGGTTTCAAATAAAACAAATATTAAACAAATCAATATTATTTCCAATAAATTTTCAGTACATCCACATTGAATGCGATATTATTCTTTTAAAATATACTCCGAAATTAGGGGTTACTAACTATATACAAAGTTAAACGCAAAATAAAACATCGAACATAACAATACGTGCAACAATTAAAATAAATTAAATGATAGTGTTTCAACGTGGTACATATATCCCTAACTATATTTACGAATTGAACTCTATTGGCGTTGACATCACGAAGCGAGCGACCTCTAGCGAGATCAAACGCACTTTACATCATTCAAAACATATTCAAAACGATGCAATACCAACCGCTATATCCATTTGATGACGAATCATTTGGGAAAAGCATTAACACTTATCTTTCTAAGCAATGTAACCAACTTCAATTTTTAATTAAATATCATATTTGGTAAGCTAGGTTTATTTACAAAATAATTGTCAACACTCTTCCCATATTAACTCCAAATCATCGAAGCATGAAAATATAAAAAATCTAAACTAGGAGTATTGCAACTAAATAATCTAAATGTTAAATGTCTAAAAAATAGTGCAATGGTTGGGGAAATAAAATTCGAATACGTAGAAAATGTCACGTTAAAAGACATTTATGGTAATATTCAGCCAAGACTTAGCGCTATGTACTGCTATGTCAAAAATGTTTTGCTTTTGACACATGGGAATCTAAGCGCTAAGCCCCGACTATCTTACCCTAAGACTAGAAAATGCAAAAATCGAAAACTTGCCCAGATTTTAAATGCCCATCATACCTCGTGATATGTAAATGAGATTTTTAATTATTTTTAATGACAGACCAAACCCCTATATTATGTCACCACAGACATATTAATATAGTTCTATTTATCCTAGTAGACAAGTTGTTTGATACTCCAAGCGCTAATATACGAATTATGAAGAATTGTCCGTAAATTTAAAAGGGCATTTACAACAGCTTGTTAAGTACCATACAGCAAAAGAAAGCTTTTGATTTTTACACTTTGAGAAGCACAGTTGCCAGTCTTTATCTAATTTTATCAATTTTAAAGACGTCGTTCGAAATTTAAAATACGCTGCAATTCATCTAATTTTACTCGTATTTTTAAATTTAGTCGGCATTCGAAATCTAAAAAGCATTGTAGTTCATCAAATTCCAATCGATTTTCAAATTTAGGACTCGTTCGAAATTTAAATATTTTCGTTTATTCGTATAAATGGCAATTTTACTAATCAGTTCTTTTTCATTCAATGGTCAATTGACCGGCTGATGACTTTACTAGGAATAATTAAAGGCAAATATAACAACTTAGAAATAAAGCCAACTCTTTTGATGTGGCATAGACAATTTTATAATCTCTTATTAGAAGATATATTTCAAAACGTCAAAATCTTATCTTGCACACTGTAAATTGTCGAAACTCTAGAAGAACCAGCTTTATCGTTGAATTTGTGGCATATGTTGAAAGCCTTATGTCTTTGATATGCAAATTATGAGAATTATAGGCATTGCATCTAAGTGAAACCTTATAACATTACCCCAGCCTTAATACAAACGAATTTAGGCCTTAACAAATATACAGTTATTATGGCATATCAACAAATTTTTACAAAAACTATACATTGAAACGTTCATACGTCACATGGCACTTCCAAAATACTCAATCAGCCTTCGAAGGGAGCCTTCGGCACGGAAATTCTTTTCTTCACCAATCCCGATATCGGATTCAAATAATAGACCACAATATCATAAATACACTACATATATTTCAAAATATATGTTTTCAAATGCTATTTTCATTTGTTTTAAAAATTATTTTGTTATCGCCGGCCTTATTATAAAACTTTGGACTAAATTGTACTCTTGATTGTTCTTTACATGGAAACGGTCTCTAGTCCATGTTTTATTAGACCCATATGGAAAATCGATATCATTCTGAACTGTGGTCAATTGGTGACTATTAAATCTGATACGGGATCGGTTTAAACCCAAAAAAAGTGAGCAATCGAGTGTCTTGGGCTAAGCGTACCCGGGTGGATCCCAGGTGGCCGTCAATCAGGAGATGTAGGGCAACAGAGCGTAAAACACACACGCCAGTACTATTGGCACAGTTAACGCCAACAAATGCGTGATATCGACACGCATGGGCTTGTTCTGTAAGGTGGCCAATTGAGCGGCCAAACGCGCCTTCTCCGCGGATATCTCCTCCCATCTCTCTTTGGCTCTCACTAGCTCTTCCTCTAGCGCGTGCAAACTGCCATTTTGCATCGTAACTTGTAGGCGTTGCTCGTCGTCGATACGCACGTATTCGCTAGTGACATTCTTCTCGTTGCTGATTTCTGTCGCGACGGAATCTGTGTCATCATCGTCGTAGTCCAGCCTGAACAATTCGTCTATATCGGCGGATATTTGTTTCGTGTCTATTTCGGGTCTCAATTCTTCGAGAGATCTCGACGTTTCGGTTGTCTTATCGAGGGTCGTCTTGGCTTGTAGCTGTTTCATCAAATTGTCCTTTTCTAGGACCTCGGCTTGAAGGTTCCCGACTACTGCGGTTAAGTCGTCGATGTCGGAACGAGTGGGACGGAAGGCGAGTTCCGCTTGCATTTCAGCGGCGTTTGACGCCAGACGCTTGATTTCTGCGAGATTCGCTTCCTCCGCTACGTTTGAACGGGTAAGTTGAGCCTGAGGGATAAGATAAATAGGTACAGTACAATTGCATTACAATGTATAATGCTTCTAAATCCGTCAAAAAATCTAAAGTAAAAATAATATTCTTAGTATCGAAATCCTAAATTTCCTAAATCGTTTGACGAGTCGTATCCGTTAAACACAGTTGACTCTATTAGTGGCTTAATTTAATTAAAAATTATTGTAAAATTTGTACTAATCCATATAATTTTATCATTTAATCACTGTGATAAGCCCGTTTTGTGTCTATTGTATTTCCTTATTGATTGTGTCCCCTTTTAATAATTATTTTTAATATTTTTGGCTACACAAAATATGATACTGGAATGTTACAAGCTCCTGAATCTTTTCATTTAATAAGTTTACAAATTTGTTTAATGGCAATTATTATAAGGTCTATCTCGTTTTTAACAAGGGAATCACACAAACAGTTTGTGGGAAGAGAACAAAAGAGATATTTCATTAAAAACAGAGTAATAAATAAAACACAATAGATAAGACCTACTAATTAGGTCATTAACATTTAGGTGACAAGTTTATAGCAATATAGCAATCACAGATACCAATATATCAATAATTTTCATAACAAAAAGTCTTCTGAATCACGCTTGAAACTAAGGTACAGGGGGCGTAACGCCACGCCCAGACCACACCCTAACGTAAGAGAGAGATGGTTATGTTGCCTTCTCTTTCATATACCTTAAGGTCAATAGCCAAACGTTATTCATATATTTTACCAACAACGCAATTGTAGTTAAATTATAATTGCTAGTTGTCTCGGCGTAAAATGTTGAATTATTGAACCAACTTTGATCATTTTTTTAGGCGATGCACCCATAAGCCAACAATCACTTTTTAAGTTAGTTTTTGATTTATTCCTTATATGTCCTCTGTCGTGATGCGCACAACCCGAAGCTATTTCACCGGGAAACGAACCTTGTACCTCCGAGTCAGTAGTTATGTAAGTTTCGTACTTTTAATATTATAACCTAGATGGCTAAATACCTTTGCACGTTGAAGTGTTTTTCTGTTCAATATTAAAAAAAAAACATCCCACCCCGGTGAACATCTTTAACATCTTTCATTATTTACCTGCAGATCAGCAATCGTAGCGCGGTAGGCAGCCGCGTCATGCGTCTCCGGTGGGTCAGCGGCTTCAGTGGTCGCGAGCAAATCATCTCGAATGTTCCGCAATTGTTCGTTCTCCGCCGTGCTCGCAGATAGACGCTCTCGCAGCGCCTTAATCTCTTCATTAAGGCCACCCATCACGCGGAGTATGTTCGCGTACTCGACCCCCGCTTTGCTCTATAGAAAGTGCCAATATATGACAGTCATTTAAATAAAATTTCTAAATGTACACATATATATTTATTTATACTTTGTTACCATAATAATTATACAAACAAAAAACAAAAATTATGTAGGTTATAGAAGTTATAAGCTAAGAGGCGGCCTTATCACTAACAAGCAATTTCTTCTAGGCAACCCTAATATGGGAGAAGAAGTATAAGATGTGCATAAATTATTAACAAAAAAAACTCGAAATAACATGCAACTATTACTAAACAAAATAAAATCCAGAGAAAACATATAAATAATAGTATTTATAGTGTAATGTAAACGTGTAAATAAATAATTAATGACGATTCCATTGTGTTTTATTTAAAAGAATTGTACTATACAATATTAGGTATCAACTGGGTGCGTACTCAAAATACTAGGTAAGGTGCTCCCGAAGGAGACAATCGAAAACTATAAACCAGGGGATTTAGGGCCACAAGCCTTTCTTAGCTTCTTCTGTATATAGACAAACGTTTGGCCGATTTCCGACCTGTTAGTGAGATGTGGCCTTCACGCCTGTTTAGACTACGAAACCGACGCTTGAATGAAACATGATATTTAGGTTGAAAGGAGCAAGCAAATATTATTGGTTTTTTTTTGCGATCCGATTTCTTATATAACTACATTAACTAAGGAAATCCTATACGCTTTCGCACGTAAGACGCAGTATTTGCGGAAATTCTGTGAAACCTTTAACCTTTTCACAGTATAAAAATATCATATCAACCCTATAATAAAATATAATCTGCGTAAAATAAATATTTTGTTAAAAAGCTGTTATTTTATTTCGAAATAACATAGTTCTGTATTGTTTGAATTCTATTAACTTTAAAACATTATTATACATTGATTCTAACTAGGCTTATTTATTACACATGGAACTTGAAAATGTATTTGTTTTTGGGATAACGCCAACATATAAAAACACACGATATTGTAATCTCTCTACGTATCTCAGATATACTATGTTTTTTTAGAATTTCACAAGAAGCCGGTTAATTAGGCGATTAGTTATGATATTTTTATCAAATTTCCAAAACTTGCATCTTATATCACTTTTATGTAGTAAAATTATGATTACAACGGCGTTGTTAGTCCGTCACTAATAGTATTCAGTTACTAAATTATGCCTATTTAAAAAAAAATATAATTAATAAGTAACTCGACCTAATAAGTTTTTCTAGATCCATTCTATGATATGAAAACTACCAGTAAAGGTTAAAACCATTATTTCATTAACGTTCAAAAGTGTACATTATAGATGACTATTGACATTTCATCATGCATATGAACCAGCAGCCCTAAAGCAGTATGAACTCCATGTAACGTCCCCCGATTTAACGACGAACTCCCTAAACTCTCAACTCTCGATAACGCCATAATTGCAGTTCCTTAAGTTATACCACCGCCCATGGACAATGCCAGAGGGCTCGCGAAAAATTAGTACGCTCTTTTCTTGAAGGACCGAAGCCGAATTGGTTTGGAAATACTTCAGTTAATTTTTAAAGCTTAATTAATGAAGTTGTAAAATGGATATTATGTTTAATTAATAATCACTCACGGGCGACTCCTCCTTTCCATCACCATCGCTGAATGTGGAGTTTGCGTTGTTGTCCGGCCGAAGCTCTCCGTCAGCGGCAACCGGATCGGCTGGTTCTTCATCTGAAATGTTTGCCTTCTCATTGTCTATATCTATTATTATAGGCAAAGAAGAAGACATCATTCATATTAGCTAAAATTTAAAAATTGTTTCATAATTTTTTTTCATAAGTTATTTAGCGGCAGATTTCTATTGAGACTGGTTATGTCTGCGATAAAAATTATATAGGCACAGTGCTATATTTTCTATTCCATAACTTATATACTTCACAGGGACAGATGTCACGAGCTAAGTATCAAGGGACTATGTGCAGGGACTTCAGACCAAATCAGTTTTTTTTTATAGCATAGGGCGGAAAACCGAGCCTATGTCACACCGTGTAAACAATTGGAGGTCATATCTCCCAGGGAAAACCCCAACCGGGAGTCGATTACACAGTTCGCTAGATCGCAAAAGAAAATGTCTAGTGAAGACTTTCAGTTGACGACAGGCGTGACGAAACTTTCGGTGACAGGTGTGACCACAAAGTAATTGCGTCCCACGCTTCCTCATTTCGGTATATCATTGAATTTTTTTTTGTCACAAAATTTAAATAGTGACGCTTTGAACTTGATGAAAAAATTTGACAAAGACAAAGAAAGAAAACTTGAGAAAGTCAGTCGAAAGTGTAAAAAATATATTTGTTTAAAATTTAGTGATAAAAATATTCATTAGAAATACATAAATTATTTTGGCGAACACTTGGAGCATATAAACAGTTACAAACCCTAAGTGTTAAAATATCAAATTTCTATTTTAAGATTTTTTAAATTATAGTTTTTAATTTTTGTGAAATTGAATATGCGTTGAGCACAGTAGTATTATGATTTATAACTATTGAATATTTTAACTGAAACCTAAAAGCGTTATTAATTTGGACTTGTAGTTTTAATTAAGTGTTGTGTGTCTATTAGTAACTAATAAATAAATGTATTATAAACATATCTGAATTTGTACAAAATCCTAACATTCTCTTATAGGTTAATGTCAAAAAACTTTCAGGATATCAACTCAAAAGCATATTAAATTCTAAATAGAAAATACCATTATTAATCCGCGACTTTTCTTCATCGCTACCAGAATTGGACTCCGATGACTTCTCTCCACTAGAGCCCACACTTTCTTCCTCTTGCTGTTTTTCTGCAAATTATTATAAAACCATAAAAAATAGCGAAACGAATTACGGCTATTGTAACAGAAAATGGATGATACTTAAACCAACCAAATCGAGAATTTCCGCTTTTCCGAAAGTTTGACATTAATTACAAAAAACATATGATAACGATAACAATGATAGTAATAATTCTATAATTTGTATTTGACGGCGCTACTATCAATGTTTTGTAAAACAACGTGCAACGGGCGATTAGTCGAACGATCGTACGATGTGTCACTCGATCCCCACTACAGAACCTATATAAAGCAGCGCGTGCACAACAGGCACTGCCCGGTGCACACGTTGCGTAACCACCGAGTAGCCTTTGAAATCTTTACCTATTGAATTTGTTGTTGTGTGTGAAATGTCAGGGCCTGACGCTACATATTCATATCTCTCTCTCATATGTATGATAATAAATGCCTTTTGTTTAACTTCTTTCTTGTAATAACAAAAACACACATTTTTATAATTATTATTATTTCCAAACAATTTTTCTCTGCATCGCTTTTTAATATTTTAGATGAATTACTCTTAAATACACTTTATTTTTCATACTGCTAAATACTATACTATCAGAAACGGTATTAAGAACGTACAAGAAGTTAAAAGATGTCTTACCATTATTTTCAGTATTGTTAAAATCATTCTTCTTTAATATTAAATCAACGTCTTTCCCGCCGTTGCACTCCGCCGCTATCACCTTTATTCCGACCTGCAAATTCATTCAAAAAATTAATACATATAAAGCAATAATGAGTTGGATATTTGTTTTTGTAAAAAATATTTGACAGACCCCTTAAATATTTTGTCATTTGTGTTATTTTACATCTTGATAAATTTTCCAA
Source organism: Pieris brassicae (assembly GCF_905147105.1). Taxonomy (NCBI): domain Eukaryota; kingdom Metazoa; phylum Arthropoda; class Insecta; order Lepidoptera; family Pieridae; genus Pieris; species Pieris brassicae. Next base: position 8,562,951 of record NC_059669.1, read on the forward strand.
ATGGGGCTGTTTAAGTATTACGTAAGCACTATAGGTTGTCTTTAATTTTATTATTTGGTGATTATGTCACCAGAAATTATTAACTTTTTTTTACACATATTACCCACACACAGTCTATGCTTGAAAACGAAATGCGTTTTCTAGGATTTCTTAGGATTCTTATTATTTATTAGAGCATTGCTTACTTTTTCTGACAAGAGGAAGGAGGGGATAAATTTCAGTAAATCTGCTTACGTAATACTTGAATAGATCCAATACCATGGAAATCGGTTCAGCCGTTCTCGAGTTATCAATGTTTGAACAAACTCGACTATTTTTATATCTTAAGGATCAACATTTTATGGTCTTTTCTATTTCTATTTTCTTTTCTTCAGTCAAAACAATTGTTTTTCCAACTGATTTTATTTCATTAGATCACGATGACATGTCGTGCTCAAGGAAGAAATATAAGGCGTGTGTCTTCTGCATATTCATGCACACAGATCTATACCTTGTTAAGAAGCGGATGTGGTAGTAGAAGCTTGATATAATCCGGTAAAGCTCGCACGGCGTCTTCCAGCGTAGTGGCGCGTTTATCTTGAAGCTTATTGCTATCCGTACTCAGAACTAGCATTTTGGCTTCACCGTTTTGTAGGGAATACTGGAACACAAATTTATACATACATACATTACATATACTGATACAGGCGCGAATTAATTACATGACTTGTTTCTTAGCGCTTTCAGCAATGGTGGTTAGCGAGACACTATGGGAATAACGGGTTAATGGTAATAAGGAAGGTGCTGTTCTCGCTCTGACCTAAAGGGGAGGTCTTCGACCAGTCTAACGCAACTGCTCCAATAGCTAAGATCGAGAAGTTGTTTATCCTTAGCGGCCGGAATAACTCAGGGCGATTCGGAGTATGACGTCATCCTACTAATTTAAAGCCAAACACTGTGTCTGCGTCACATAAACCACAAACAATATTACGTTGTTTATAACATATAAGGCGATAATCTGGCGCTTATAGTGGATTTGTTTGATTGACAATTTTTCTTTAAGCAATTGGGTCAATGTAGCCCTAGCATGAACTCTAGATAGTTCCATAATTAGTATTCGTAAACATAAGTAAAATAATCCAATACGTTTTTGACATTTGCCATATTTTGCGCTAAACCGCTGAATTCCGTAGAACAAAAATAAATTGGAACGATTGGCCAGCATGGTGCATAAATCTTCCTATTGATATTTAATTTTGATTCTTCAACCGCATTTACCATGAAGAGTGTTCAGAGGAATTGTTCGGATACCCGCAATACCTGCAGCTCAGTTTCAACATCGGACGTCGAAGGAATACAAAATACTATCCGTATCCGTATATAAGGCAGTTTTTCCCACTATGTAGAACCAACTACCCACTGAAGTATATCCGAACCAATTCGACTGTGTGTTCAAGAAAAGAGCGTACAAATTCTTAAAAGGCCGGCAACGCACTCGCGAGACCTCTGGCATTGAGTGTCCATGGGCGGCGGTATCACTTAACATCAGGTGAGCCTCCTGCCCGTTTGCCCCCTGTTCTATAAAAAAAAAATTATTAAAATACTGACGCTGAGCGGCAATCGTTTCCGAAGCGTGTTTTCTCTTTCCTCAGCTGTTGATATCGCGAGTCGCGCTGCGCACATCTTGCGATCACATCGGGCTGCGAGTTTCTGAAAATAAAATAATTATTTTTTAAATTCATTTATTATTATTAAAAGGCCTACATCGCGTAATATGTACAATATTTTTTAAATTTACCAATATGATGACCAGGATGAGAAATACAGTGTTATTGAGTCATAATATGTATGTCGCAGTGAAGTATATAAATCAGAGAGTTAATTGAATATCTAGCAGACAATTAATTAAATGTCGATATTCAACGAAGTCGCTAGGATTTTGATTTTAATAAAGCAGCGTCGAAAACGTTTAACTATCTGTCTGACCGAAAGCCAGCGTGTTGATTAATAATGTAAAACAAGACTCCACCATGATTATTTCATTTGTTATTGTTATTTCGGTGTGATCGTGAAGAACTGAGAGCTTGGACATTCCGTGTTTTGCTTTATTGTAAATGGTTAGGTTAGTGTAGTATTGTTGCCTAGGAACATTTAAGAAACTCGTTAAACGTTTCGTTCACTCACTTGTCTGACGGAACTATAGCGACTTGATTGAACATCGATTTTTAATTCACTATCTAGAGACTCAATTAACTCTCTGATTTAACTACTTTACTGCGACATGTATAAATCAATTTAAAAACCGTTATGGCGTAAAATAACTTCTGTTGTAGTAACAAATTTATAAAAAAATAATTAACAATATTAGCTTTTATACGTGAGTCAGGTGACACAATCCGGTCGTAGGTGACGTAGCATGCTTGTAAATAATAGTATCAACCTCTGTTTATTTATTTCGTAATCCCCAACCTAACATAAATTATATATCGCAACTTTATTTCGAAACCGTAACTAAACGAAATTCAATCAATGCCATTTTATTCAAATCGTCAAAATCTACAGAAGGAATTTGACATGTCTATTTAATATTGTCTTTGGTTAACATAGCTTTTATACATTGAAAGAAAACAATTTTTAACCGGATTAAAGCTATAAATAAATACAGATTTTCTACAGCTGTGATACTTTTGTCATTCAACACCTTTTGTCTTCAGTCACTGTGACCACGCACGCTGTAAAGCCCGCGAAACTTCGGAAAAATTTAAATTTATGTAAAATATTTTATAAGTTTATAATAATAAAAATAGCTTTAATTCGGTTAAAAAAAAATTCGTTCAATGACTGTTTAATTTCCCAGTATTTTGGTAGACGGCGCTTAATTTAAACGTTATTAAACTGAAAATTGAAACATAGTTATTAGCGAAACCCTTACTAAACAAGTTGTCACCTAGCATTTATTTATTAGAAATTAACTTATAAACTTAAAAGTTTATAAAAAAAGTTACTATTTTTTTAGCTACGGAAGATTTTGACATTAATGTAAATTATTTACGTATGTATAAAGTGTGTCTTTAGTTTTGTAACAGTTTATTTTTATACAACTTTAATGCTAGGAGAATAATTTTTTTTGTTGAATTTAATATTTAGATTTTTTGTTAAATTGACCTGTTCATATAATAATTTTAAAATAAATTATAATAGGCTTTATAATTGAATATAGTAACACTGTTTTTAAACAAACTTTAGACAACTGAAAAATTACTGATTTCAAAAGTGCTACTATAAAAATTAAAATTCCTATAAAAATGTAATCATAGAAAATAATAAATTATATAACTGCACACCTTAAGAAGAAGCCGACTATTTAACAAATAATCTCAAAAATATCTCAGATAAGTTACTTACTTTTTTTATAAAGAGATAAATAATGATGCAAAAATAGTAAATTCTTTCTCCTGTAAAATTTAGTCCTTTTGTTTAATAACGGTTTCGAAATCAAGGTGCGTTATAACAAAAAACAAGTATACTAAAGACATAGCCAAAGATAGAATAATTAATATATATACAAAAAGTTTCTATATTTTACGAAACTTAGAAAAGAATAAAAAATTAATACATTTAACTAGTAATACCTAATTCGGCTGTTTTGTTGTTGGTGTCAAAGTTAGGGTGTGTATGTGGGGTGTGCTCATGATGCATTTTATTAGCGCTTTCAATTTTTTAAATACATTATTATCTAATTTTCATACTATCATGGGAGTTAAATTTCGTCGGAGACTTTTAATTTAATAATAATAATTAACGTTACGACATAGAGACTGGTGTGACGCCATCGTGCCTAGATAAGTGTTTTGGCAGGTTCTTGAGAATATGAATAAAAAAATTTGAAGCTCATATGCAGAGTAATTTGTTTGTTTCTATACTCACTAATTAATGTTTTTCTTTTATTTTTATTATTATTTACTGGAGCTAAGCGCATCTGTCAAAGATGTCAAAGAAAATATAAAACTTAGTATTATTTCATATAAACAAAACATTAATATTGAATAGACTTCAATTGAAAAAAAATCTTATTATTATAATATATTCTACAAAACTCTTCAAACCTGTAATTCAGCAAGAGCGTTATTAGCAGCCAATCGCAAAGAGCAGTTGTGCTTCTGCAGCGCGGCCGCTTCTCTACTGCGCCTTTCGAGACTTTCTTCCAGCGCTAATCTCTGCTCATGGGCTGTTCTCAGACTTTCTAACGCCACTTCCTGTAAATTAAGTGTATTGACAAAATAAGAATCGTCCTTGGAAGAATTAGAAATGCATTCTTAAAAAATCAACAAATGAAAAGAAGTGTAAAATTTAAAAGACTTATAAATTCATTTGAATTAATTAAGTGTTTAGTGCAATGGTGTGGCGGGTAAAAAAATTATGACAGTAGGTAAGCAAACGCAAAAAGAAGGTCACACGACAGAAGAGTGTGTTATAATTATACAAAAAAGTAAGTTAAAATTTAAAAGATATTTACTTTAAATTGGTTTATCACACATATTTTAAAGAACACCTTACTTTGATGACGTGATTTACATTGTGTACGATAATTCCTTCATATAAGAAGAGATATAATTGCGAACGTCAATAACAAAATACTTGTAAGCCCTTAACTTTCGAGTTCAACCACAGAATGAGTTACTTTGTATAGAATTAACTTCCGTGCGTAATTTTTATAAATAACACAGACTCATACATTAATTCCCCTGTGTAAAATTATTACATCAATATTTATACCTGATAGTTCTTCTTATCAGTAAGCAATTGAGCGACATGCTGCGTATCAGGGTGTTTGCCCGCGGCGAGCATCGACTCCAGCGTATGCACTCGCATGAGCAGGCGCTGCTCACCAACGAAAAGCTCCCAAGCGGCCTGCGCTTCAGCCCGTGTACGTTCCACGCACTCGCGTAACGTACGTAGACGACTTTCGAGTGACGCTTCGCGTTGTATTGCTTCCTGTAATCAAAAGTCATTCATTCATACATGGGTCCTTAATAAATGAATTACGTTATAAATTTATAACTATTATATTAATTGTATACTGACATTTGGTAGATAACATTTGAAGGATTTAATATTATTATTGTACTTGTAATCGACTTTAAGCATCTAGATTACATGTTTCGGTGTATTCGTAAAAACTATAGAAATCTTTGTCATTTTCTTTAAAGGAAAACATTGCATACAATATTAATGTATAAAGTAAAGGTTTTTTGCCCTGACACAGATAAACATTTTACGAAACCTAACATACTTTAACTTCGAACAGTTTGTTAGTCAGCATAGTAAAGTTCAGAGTCGTAATTCAGGTATAAGGACTCCAATGTAAAATCCAATAAGTTTTTGGCATATGAAGTCACAATTAGCTAACTAAATTATAAATAAAAACTATGGCTTCACGAACTGGTTTTGCTAAACTATCACTTAAGTAAAGTCTTTCCTATGAAAAGTAATATTACGATGTCAGAGATGCAAAAATGTGCCTAGCCCATTCTCCGTTAAGTAAGATTAACTTACTTGAACATAATTATTGAGTTGATATAATTCATTGAGATGGAGTTTCGCCTCTGTGCCATCTGGATGATAAAGCATCAGCATCGCTACCACCGGAGGAAATGTGTTCTGAAAAATAATATTTAATATATTGTGTAGAAAATACTTTTGACTTCCTCGTCAAGGTCAAGGGCTGATTTGCCTTGACATTGGTTCGCGTAAACAAAAGTGTTATGTAAGTAACATGTACTCTAAGGAAACTTTGACATGAGTCTAAAAGATTTTTAATGTTATACAAAGCTTAATTTTTGAACCAAACCACGTAGCTACGAACTACGAAAACACTAAGAGCGTAAAACGAAATATGAAATCACATGTATAAATATTCACGGTTCTGATTTGTGAGGTTTCCAACTGAAATATTGAACGTATCATTTCGGTAATATTAGATGCTATATGTACTATCAAATAAAATGCCTGACCTTTCGTCTTTCGTTTATGATTCTTTCCCTTTAGGCAAGTCATATTAGACATAACTAACGCACTAAGCGGCTAAAAATACAACCCAAAACTTCCTGACTCGAATAGATTAACACAGTAAAGGATACAAATAACTAATAGCTTACAAAGCTTGCGTTGCGATGTATGTTACGGGATCTATTGGAAATAGAAACAAACAGACCTCTTTTTATAATAAAAGTATGGTCTAATTGTCCGTTTGTGTATGTTTTCAAAGGGCTAAGACACCAAGTTAGTAAAACTGTGTTCAATAACAAAGACCGCCGTGCTTGGTTTTTATAAGGAAATGTTATTAAAATTTGAATGTGTATTTTTTATTCAAATTTATTAGTTTACTATTGCAATGTAGTATTTCTTATACAATTGTTATCATAATACATAGTAATGATAGCGGCAAAAATTTAAGTTAGGTATACTATGGCCGTAGTAGCGTTTAAGGAGGAAAATAATTTACCAACAAACATCCAAATACAAATTTAAAAAAATAGAAGTTCATAATTTTATGCATTTTTTTACATAACCATTCAATATTAGAACCTTATTTTTTGTAACATTAATTCAAATAATACAGTAATCATAAAACTTAGCTCTTGAGCTTATAAACTCACCTTCTCTGAGTTGGCAGTATTTTCAACGACCGGTATACCGAATTGAACCACATCTCCTGAAAATACCTCATGCGGGTCTTTAACCACTGAGCATCTGTTGTTGTTGATGTACGTTCCATTACTGCTCTGATTGTCCTGAAAAATCATATTTTTATAAGAAAACTTGTGCTCTCTTAATCGATATACGTTTCTATAATTATATCATAATGAAGGATTATCTGATTACATGAAGATGATCAATGCACTAACGCAGAAATAGAATACAAAAATCACTTGTTAATTCTTTCATTAATACATTTACAGAAACATCTGGGCCCTGGAATAGATCCTTGTTTAATCCAACTCATACCAATATAAATACAGTCAAAACCGTTTACGACGACATCGTTTAGAAAAACATTACAGTTATATTGACCAAAATCATTGGTACCGGCTGAATTCTATTGTAGTAGGTGCTTAACGTCATCGGCTGATACGACTATCGGTTTTTACTACCAAATATGAGTAGTCCCTTCGATGTCGTAACAGACTTTGACTGTATTATCACTTGGTTTATTAAGATGTAATGAATCATTGTCCTTACACTTTATAAGTAACTGATTCAGAATTATGTAATTATACCGTTCCAGTGTTCATTGATCTTTAAAGGTTATGTTTATTTAATGGTCTCAAGAGTCGACGTAAAATTGAATAATAATAGTCAGATTATTTACACTACCTGTTATTATATTTTAAGCTATACTTGTAATAAGATTGTAATCGAAGACCTGAAGCAAAGTCCACTGAAGCGATTTAATTTGATTGAAGATTGAAATGTTAATCTTCATTTTAGTCTGCTGTACGCGAATCGCGAGTTTTGGATAACAATTAAATCCTATATTTAGAAATACCACTTGGGCCCGCTTATAAATGTTACACGTTAATCTTAGCGGATATCTCTTAGTGAATAAATTTCGTGGAAATTTATGAAATTATTTTTCTATTAACCAATTGTTTAATCGGCTTTGACACAGAATCGCGTCTAGGGGTAAGATTCCGAGTCGAGACATACCACTAAGTAAGACGCCCGTATGTCAAATTTAAGCATAATTTTAGTATTTGTTTAAACTTAATAAAAGGCGTTGCTGCACCCAAATAAGTGCCCATGGCCTGTGATAACTGCTCTTTTTAGGCGTCCTGTAAGTTCGTTTGCTATATGCTATAAAAACCCCTAAGTGAACTCCTCAACTTTCCTGATCAACAAAAATATAATACTTATCTTACTCTTCTGCGCGCATCTTATTCTACGTAATAAATATCTAAAGAATATTGCGATGAGAATCTCTAAGTATGATTAATATGTCAACAAACTTGTGAACTTAAAATTTGCTAGAAAGCAAGGTAATACAAACAAATTCATATAAACAAGAATCTTACAAGTCGTCAAGCATCAGCTGTTTAACCGCAAGGTTCACAATGAGGCCTCTACAAAGCACACAGCTCGCGTATACATTTACGTCAATTAAAAGGATGTTAAACCTGTTTCGAATTGGCAAGTTATGTGGTATATGGTAACAGACAGTTTTTATTGATTAACTGTTGGACCCTTCAACAAATTAAGGCATGTAATTATAAACAATTCTTTTGATTCCATTATTTCATCAGCTCGGCAAATGCGGTTTAACAGTTTTGGAGAACAATTGAACAAGAGCGCAATAGTCAATATTAATAACGTGTTAATATTGGGAAGGGATTCTTACAAATTAATTTCTTCAAGTTATTATTTAGTACTGATAATTATTAGTAATAAATTCGTGTAATTTATTAGAAATTTAAGAATTGACTTAATCTTGAAAATCAAAAGAGTTAATTTTTATTACTAATATTACTGCTAAGGTATTAATGATAACATTACTATGCAAACCTTACAAAACGATATATTTTACTTAGACTTGTCGCAGTACTGACTGAGGTCGTAGATTCAACCCCCTGTTGTGCACCAATGGACTTTCTATTTCATTCGCTCGAACAGTGAAGGAAAACATCGTGAGGAATCCCGCTTGCCTTAGACCCAAAAAGCAGACTGCGTGTGTCAGGCACAGGAGGCTGATCACCTACTTGCCGATTAGATTAACAAATTATCATGAAACAGATACAGAAATCTGAGGTGGAGACCTAAAAAATTGTAGCACCACTGATTTTTTTTAATAAAAACTATCAATATTGTTATTCTTTATTTGAAATCCGATACGTTATAGACCACCGCGACTAGGCTGGTAAAAATAATGACAACGTAGTCATAACATTATGTAATACTGTTCAGGTACTAGCTACAGAAACTAATTAGGAGTTGAATGTGCTAATTTGGACAATTAGGCTACGCTAATGTTCCATTCAAGGATTTGCACGGCGCCATTCGTTCCGCTGCGATTTTATAAACATATTTCAAGGAAACATTAGATTTTCTGACTTCTAACTTATAAATGCAAATTTGATTTCGTATTGATAACTTATGACAGCCATAAGCGTGAAATAGCTAATGAATGTTTTGTCCCTATCTCTCTCGTTTTTTTTTATAAAATAGGGGGCAAACGGGCAGGAGGCTCACCTGATGTTAAGTGATACCGCCGCCCATGGACACTCTCAATGCCAGAGGGCTCGCGAGTGCGTTGCCGGCCTTTTAAGAATTTGTACGCTCTTTTCTTGAAGGAAACGTGTCGTGTCACGTAGAGACAATAATCGTGAATAAATTTGAGACTGATTACGAACCTTAATAGGACCATATATGTATATAATAAACGTGGTTTTGTCGTTGATAAGGATGGCTTTCTTAGGAGGGAATATTCTATATTTTTTATATATAACAGAAGGCAAACGGGTGGGCTCATATGTTGTTAAGTGATACCGCCGCCCATAATTACTCGCATTGCTAGAGGCCTCGCAAGTGCGTCGGCGGACTTTTAAGGCCGTTATACTTCTGTCGCACTACCAAAATAAACACAAAATTATGTGTTTGTGTTTTAAATATAACATGTTACCCCATACGTATTCTGGCTACGTAAACAAATTCGCTGGCGTCAGCTAGTTCCAAAAGGGGGTTCTAATAGTCAAACAAAGGGTTAATTGAGGGAACGACATTACATTGGATACAAACCGTTTGAGGGTTCGATGGAAACATACCACCATAAACAAATTGTTTCCTTGTTAAATATTTATTCTATTTATTTGTTAAGGAGGCCGGCAACGATTATCCAAACGTAAATCAATTCTCAAGGTTTATACAATATATTCTTTAAGAAATGCAACGCTAGGCAGTCTCCAAGTTATCGTTACTATTACGAGTTATCTAGAAATACAAGCCTTAGACCAATTCCATAAAGCTATCGTTACGTGGAACTGGAAGGGCTGCCTACTGAACTATTTCCGAACCAATTCCTACCACGCTTAACAGCTGGCAAAGCACTCGCGAGCCCTCTGGAATTGAGTGTCCATGGGTGGTATCACTGAAAAACAGAAGAGCCTCCTGCCTGTTTGTCCCCTCTAGTATTAAAATTCCTTTCCTAATATATCTAAAACCATGCATACAACTGTTAAAGATTGTTCGTCAGTACGTATATTAAGAAATACATACCAATTTATATTTTACGAAATAATAAACACATTGCCTATTGTAAATCAACTCTCGTAAGGCTAAAACGCATTTGATATGACACTGGTAAATGCTTTGTGCATTCGTAATGAGGGCACATTCAGTGAACTGATTTATATTATTTTTATTTACTAGTGCTTCTGAAGCTACATAATAATGTATATGTCACCGGAATAAAACAAAATCCGCAAGTTTAGAGAGAGATAATTTGTATTATTTTACGTTCACATTTTCGAAAACTTATCAAATTGCTACGTCTCGTGATAAATTTATAAACTAACGGATATCCATTCGTATGATTCTACGCTTAGGTTAGTGACCAATAAGAGCGCACATGCCGTTTGGTTATCGCTTACTTAATATTTTAGGTGTTTGGTAAGTTTTTCAATTTACGAATATAAAACCGTAAAACAATACAAATTATCTCTCGTTTAGAATCCTACGAAAGTTTAAGTTTGCGGATTTTGTTATATTCCGGTGACATATACATTATACTAGATATTAAAAGCGATATGATTTTAAATCTTGAATTATATTGTAAACTATCGTCTGTCGACATTGGGGCAAAGGGTAAACTATTTTATTTCCGTGTGATTTAACGAGATTCAATTTTTAAATTCTCTAAACTGATACATCCTTGAACATTACGATTTAACCTAATTCAGGTATTTAATATAAGAAAGTGTCCAAAAACACTACTAACAGTTTCTATTAAGGGAACACTGTTTTCGTGATCTATTATTTTCTTACTGTTTACGACTTACGACAAATGCACTAAAACTAATTCAATGCATGGTACAAATTGGAATTAGGAAAAACTTTAGCCAATATAAAGTATTTATTAAATAGATTCAACTTTAATAATGCTTTCCGGGAAGCAGAAACCGTGTTTAAGAAGACACCTCTCGCCGAGTTATATAAATAATTTAATTAGCGAGTATACTAAGATACAAATAAATAATAGTTTCGTATAGAACTCATTAGTTGCCACTTGTTACATAAGCTCTTAGAAGCCTGAATAAAGAGGCTGTGGTCGAAATCTTTTGTGGGCGTCAGTGAGAGTCGGCACATTTCCATTCATAAGTGTCAGCGTACCGTCAGCAAAATAGATTTAAACCAAAACAATCGAATATCGTTAAAGGAAACATTTTCATTACCAATTAAGTGTATTCAAAATGACAATTGTTACGTTTAACTAGGGTACTGAGCTATTGCTCAAATTAATCACAATACGATAAATTTCTCTATAACAAAACCGTTGCTGTCTGTACCCATTCACACACACGGGTGGGCGTTTTCGTCACATGCTTTTGTTCACAATACATGTAAACACTGTGTAAAGATCGAGGAACTCTAGTAATATGACCACAAAAGATGCGCTATTCTATAGGAATCCGTGCGTTGAATAGATAACGTACCATTCTTGTTGATATTTAACTTTATCGTACACTTTTGAAAACATACGGAGTTTTATTCAAATAGACAAATGCATTACCAGACCAAACGTATAATAGATAACAAAAAAATCTGAATAATCTATAAATTTGTTAAGGAAAACTATGAGATTGCTTCGTTACTCTCCTAATTATTTATTTTTCATTATAATGCAACGAAATTTTACAAGTCTTGCTTTGACAGGAAAAATGGGCTAAATATTTTCGTATCACGGGTTTCAATAGCAGAGGAATAAGAAACACAGCCATTCAAATTATTAAAAGAAAGGATTCGCGAGTCAAACTCCATGACAAAACACGCTTTAATCCACGGGACCTTTAAATAAATAACAAATCAAATCTCATTTGTACCTACACCTAGAAATAATATTTCTACAATATTGAAAATGTCGTTTCAGTAGATTACTTCGTACATACACACTAAGTTTTCCTCTTTATAAGTACATATTATAGCGTAACAACAATAGCAGGTGCGGTTCTACTCCCGTAAACTCATCTAGCGAAATTATCATACATTATCAAACTTGGTACCATAATCACAATGACACGAATATATTAGATGATACAATATATAAATATTGTATATTAAAACTACAACCAAAATATATTAAGAGTTGCAGATACTAATTAAAATTATTAAAATAAAATACTCAAAGAATTAAACAGTTGTTATAAATATTGCCGAGTTGAATCAGAACACTCATCTCTACTCATATTTATAAAGCATAATGGTTCCTGTTTTCACGATTTGCGCGTGCCAAAAGTTAACTCGACACAGTAAATAAGAGTTAAGAGGCAGGTACGTGTCTGTTTATCTTCAAAGGCGATTAGGTGAGCCTTTGAAAAGAAGTAAATGTTTCTCCGTAAATGGTATATCCCTAAATTACTATGAGGCAGAAATATTTCCGCATATGTATATGCACTTTTGATTAGGCATAGTTGAGAGTATAAACAACCTCGATAAATAATAATAATACCTATTCCGAAAAGGTAAAGTGAAAAAGTTTCCATTATATATTTAAAGTATTCATTTTTGGACATCGATATGTGTCCACCACCTCCCACAGAAACAAATTAATTTATGCATAAACAAGGCTGTTTTAGATATACTTATTTAGATTGTTTTCAACAAAAGGCAGCCTATCATTAATGATATTCACGAACAATATTTTATATTGCAAATGGCGGCCCGTCCTAAAATATATGCACTTTCAATATGCGTTCCAAATTATAAATTAACAGACGTGTTTTGTTTCGTACGAAGTTACGACGCAGTATTAGACTAAGCTGCCGTGTCAAGTAACACGGTGCACCCTTACGCTCTCAGTGGCTCAACCCTTTATACTTTCAGGCATTAAAAACATCCAGATACTAAGACTTCTCAAATTGAAGTAGGATTCATATTGTTATTTTACTTAGTTTAATTATGAAACTTACCACAAGATAAAAATGCCCTTTATCGTAGTAGAGTGTCGCATGGTGACGAGAGAGCACTCGACAGTCGAATATTGTATTTGTCTGGCAAGGTGAACCACGATACACATATCTTCCGATCTGAAACATAACATCAGCATCCTTGTTTATGTCTCTTAACAGTTCGAATATTTTTAATTTCATTCAATTGATGGATCGTGTCATGTTGCCGACTGGTATAACAGTCAAGTTAATGGCTCCAATAGATCCAAGTTGAGTAACAAATTAATAAACCCACGGTAAAAACCAAAGATATAACTGATTTCTCGCTACTTCCTTGCCATTTCTTAAAAAATGGATTACATGATATGAAATGTTTGTTCATGTAGCATAAGTAAATTGTCTTGTATACATTATAAAACATTGCAAGTGCACTACTTAAGTTCCGTTTGCATTTATCTATAAAGTCATTTCGTATGACAAGCGCGCGTCCAGCCATTCTTGAGTCAATCAGTATGACCCAACGCACTCGAGACGCTACAATTGTACATTGGCAATTAAATTTAACAAGATTAAATGGTGCTATTCCTAGCTTCACATCTGCTGCGCTTGCGACGGAAGTTAATCTTATCATATTTTACATACAGGAAGTATAAAATATGATTGGCTAGACCCAAAATGTATTGTTTATACTACCAAGGGACTATCAATTCTCTCGGTACTACAGTGAAAGGTATACAAAAATATTTTTGCATACTAGGCATACTAAATGAGATTGTTAGAAATTGTTGTAAAGTTGTATGTTAATTTGAAATCAAACCAAGATATAATAATTGATTATGTATAGCGAGTACATTCTTGCAACAATCTTGGTAATGTAAGAACCTAGAAATACCAAAAAAAATTTGAGGACTAGGGAAGAACAATGTAGTTTTATAAATAAGGCAAGCTTTGAACCAGCTAGAGATGCAAAATAATTCTGGTCAAATTACTGTGTGTACATGTGATTCAAGTAATATTATGGTATTCTATAGTCAACTTTGGCATAAATACTAAAAACATTGAGTCTTTTATCAGTTAATGTTCACTATTTTGTCTTAGTTTTTGGTTTACAAAATACATACAAGCAGTGTAGATGTATGGTGTCCAAACAAGATGATAGATTCACTAAACTATCAGACAATACTACAGTAATGTTACAAACAGATAAGACATGTCTTGCCTAATGGCAACATAAGATGTTGCCCTGATCAAAGCGAGATACAATCTATCTGCCAAATACCATTATGTATATACATGTCCACTTACAAAGGTCTTATCAGATTAGTTAGACAAGTTTAATCTTTATTAAGTATTTACTTTAAACTATATGCTTCATGGCGATAGTTACTTAGATAAAATCATTTTATTAATTAACACACAAGCAATTATAACAACATCGACATGCCTTTTGTAACTTTCAATCTCCTCTTCAAGATGTAAATGTCATTAGTATATCTTATAAAAATATTTTACAAGACATAATGATTAAATTATATCAATATATTTTGCACTTATTTGTAAATCAACTTACTTTATAAGTTTAATTTTGTTAAAATCGATTTAAAACAAAATTCTATTACATGGTTTTTTGGTGAATGCCAAAATAAATTAGGCTGAGCCAAAAGACCTTTAGGATGCATCTCCTAAGACTAGTACATTATTGTTAAAAGTACATTTGACAATTATTTAAATATAATGTCATCAAGTTAATTTGAGAATACGCAATTGTGGACCTGATTAAAATTAAAATTAGAACATCTCCAAAACAATTTTGGTTTTGAAACTTCCCTTGAATTACCTTGACTGGTTCCTCTAGTGTGACTCGCCTTTCTTCAAATGGTAGGGAGTTCGTGTGGGGAATAAAGACCGCCCGAGGGACACCCACATCCTGGTTGTTAGTTGGGGCCTCTGACCCAGCTGTCCAAGTATAGTCCATATTCTTTACAGTAGCCGTCATTTGTGGTTTCAATTTCTTATTTCTTGCTATCACCATCCTACAGCTATCCTTCAAAGTTAGCATTTAGTGTTCCCACGAACGTAACGAGAAACACATCGTATTTGAAAGATATAACCACTGGCCAATTGGTGAAAGGTGGATATTATTCACTGCCATCTTGAAGAAAAAATCACATAATAGAAATATCAAGCCACGGATCTAACAAAACAAACTAGTATACCTACTTTACGATTTAGAAAATATGAAACTTGATTCCTTTCGTACACTAGTCAATTACTACTTATTTGCAATCCACAGAATATTCAATAAATAAACATAACATCTTACATTTTTACATTACTTTTAACCTTTGAACCGCTTTTTGGCTTCTAATACAACTAAATTTAATACTTAAACGGCGTTAAGTCTTGATTAAAAAATAAATCGTTCGGAGAACTTACGAAATGGGTGAAGAAATCGGACATTTGTTTTGTTGAGTTGGGTTGGTACTTGGTTGTAATTCGTCATTGGTTGATCCGTCGTTCACTGTTTTTTGTTCATTTGTTCCTCTTTTCTCTATTCCTTTAAAATGTAGATTTTTCTTGATCCCAAAAAAATAGTGTTAGTACAAATTAAAAATAAATTTGAACTTATGAGTTTGTTAGATACACTCAATATTATTGTAATTGACTCGTAAAACATATTATTTAGGCTACAATTTAAATTGATTTTCTCTACATAATCTTCCGAACTTTTATAATTATATTAGTATTTTAGAACTGAGTTTACAGTTAACTGTGGTGTATTAGTATTATCTGTTTTGATATTGACAAATGATCACTTGATATGAAAATAATGACAATTGATACATTTGTGATACTTGACGCGTAGTTTATGGTTTTACTCCAGCTGTCATTTTCAACAGTGAATTTTCAGTTTGTCATTTGAGACTCGAGTAGAATTTCAATCGGTGATCCATTGCTGATTCCATCGAAAACGGTTTCTGCCTTGAGTCCCAGTGTGAAGTGAAATAAAGTGGGTGATAAATAATTAAATTCAGTGCGAGCTTAAGTGTTTGTATCTTTTTGTAAGTATAGTGATAAGTTGTTGTGCAAGAGATTACATTTTAGGTCTTTTCTATTGCTACGGTTACCGTTCAAGCAATATGGCCGTTCGACTATTTCGTATTTTAAACGAGTATTTTATATCAGTAACGTCTTTAAGGAAGAATATTACTTAGTTAGAAATATTTGTTTTCTTTTATTATATTTAAATATGTATTTTCATCTATTATGAACTTATTTCGTTGATGTGGCAACTTGACAGAACCATATCTTTTGACGTAAATTGTGATTTGTGAGTCACAATAAAAACATTTAATATTCTTCTTATTTTCACCTTATAATTTGAGAATTTGTTTGAAGATAGAATAAAGTATATGATCATTATTAACAACATAAATACATATGTCCATTATCTTATTTAGAACCAAAATAATCAACTGCAGGCACAGTAATTTTTCATGTAGTGTATGCTTTTCCTGTGAGTAAAAAATTACGTTATACCTTTAGCCACAGGAATACTTATTCTTACTAAGCCAGTGAAAAAGACGATAAATAGTCGAAGAATAATACTTCTTGTTGTGATTAAATCGTGGCACAAAAAACACACCTTGTTTAAAATATTCTGTATATCTTTTTATATTCATTGGTTTAAAAAGTTAGCAAAGATTTTCAAGGCCTGAATAACTACCTATTTATGTAATTAAGGTTGGTTTAGATTACAATATAATAAATTAAAAGCTATTAAGTGGTTTTCTATTTGCTATTAATTTTGTTTATTGAAGTAGTTATAAATATGCATTCTTAATTCTCTTATTACAAATGGTGTTTGCCAATTAGACTTATCTTAAGGTTAATGACCAGCTGATTGTATAATTAAGCTACTATATTGACAATAGATTTATCCTTGACATAGAAGCCATAGTTTCTTAAAATTTCTTATTAGATGAAGCCAAAAAAGTGGCAGAGGTAGCAAATGAAATTGATATATAAAGTGTAATATAAGTAATTTTGGTTAAACTATATATCATTAATGTCATAGACATTTTCTAGTTACTGCAGTTGATTAGGTTAGACTTACTTTATTATCTCAAATTATTACAAATCTAACATTTCACTTATTAAAAGGTGTGTATAAAATAGCAAATTCATATCTAAAAAACAAATTGTAGTCCTTCTTTTTAGATAAGTTACATTAATAGTATCTAACCATCTAACCATTAAAAAGTTATAGTGTATAGAGTTCTATTTTTTTTTAAATTTTGATAGATTAAGTTTTATTCACTATTAACTTTTTTATTTTAACCTCTTGTTCTGCTCCTAGGTGTGATAATGGCAACGGTTTTAACACCATCGCCTGCCTGAATTTACAACTCAAGTGCAGAAAACCTAAGGCCCAAGTATCGAGCATCACCCAACCACAATGAAAATGGTGTTGTCACAACGACAACGAGAAGAGCTGTAAGTTTATATATTATTACACTTATTTATAATAGCTAACTAATTGTGCAGTGAAAGAAAACCTTATTAAAATTAATCAAAAAGTTTAATAGTATATATAAGATTCATTACTCTATTACTATTTATAATATTAAGTTATATTCTGGAAGTATAGAAAATAATATGAAATTGGGGGATATTTACAAACAAAATGTAAAATAGGTCATGAAAAGTGTGTTAGGATTAAAAAAAATATTAGTTTAGTAAATTAAAAAAAAAGGGTATCATTTCTGTTGTGCTATTTTAATAAAGTAAAAAAATCAGAAGGCTCATATTTTAGTAAACACTATTTGGCTGTGGTATACTTAGTCATCGTTGAATTTGGAAGAGCTTGTATTAAAAATTTCAGCTGCAAATCTAACATAAGCTATCACAAATTGAATTAATAAAAATAATAAATAATGCATGGCATTAATCAACAGCACTCATATCACTTTAAATATGTTCTAACCCTAAAAGTAGGAAAAGCTCACAGTTGCAATACTAGCAAAATTTGTATGTTATATTGAACAGATATAAATGCTTTGGTTTTAAATAACTAAAAGCTTTATATTGCCATTTAAGGCATTCAAGGCTGACCCACTGATTCTGTTTAATATTTAAGTGTTGTATTATGTCCCTTTAAATTGAAATATAGGAAGTCCACTGCCCCAGTAATCTTGTTTGCTCAATGTTACATTAAAATGCTTTTTGTTGCCATTTGGAAACATACTGTATATTATATCAAGATTTAGCAATAATGTAATAAAATATTCATAACTGTTCTTGTGAACAGAATTGTTTAATTGTACAGCTTAATGCAATGATGTGTAGACATTTAAAAATTATAAAAAAAAACCTGAATCCAGATCAGTTTTGGTAGGCTTTATGTACTTTTGATAGTTTTACTACACACTTAACCCCTTGAATGTGATTCATATAATTTTAAGCAACAAACATATACTTTATAGCTTAACTTATGTAATGGTAAGCAGTTGTCTTAATTTCACATCTTTAATTGCTCAACAAATCCAGTTAGGTATGTGTAACCGTATTTTAACGATTGATTTCCTTCCGCGTGTCTAGTGTTTTATTAGTGTTTATTGAAACATACAAATTAAACTCGCAGAATCAGAGGATATAATAATATCTGCATTATATAATAATTTGTTTTTGGGATAATTTACATATGTGTTTATATTTTTTATATAAGTAAATAGTTGTTTTTTGTAAAAAGTAAATTAGCTGATCCACGCGACCTCGTCTGCTTAACATTATGACAAAAACACGCTTTATCCTTGTCCAAGGTCTCTAAATAAGGAATTTTAAAACTTACACAATTGTTTAAGTTGAATTTGCGGATAATAGACAAAATAGTAGAATAGGCTCTGTATTAATCTAAGTCATAAAAGTAAATTGTTGGTCACATGTATGTGTTACCTCATTCCAAACAACACCTGTATAAACTAATACACATGAAAGAGAGAACTTATATAAAAATAGTGGAGCAAGAAATAAAAATTTACTTTTTCGTTGTACAAAAAAATGAAGGTTTGCGCTTGCTATCGCTTCACACGTCACCTAACCTTTGAAAGTAACAGTGTTATAATTTTGTGCCATTGACCCCGCAGAACAAAACGAAACAATATGAAACAGCTTTCTTTACAACACAAATCCTTATCTACTACACTGATTTGATATATAGATCAAGGTCGCATAAGCTGATTCGGCCTTAAACGAACTGATATCGATATTCATATCTTCTAAATTACTTAAACGCCAGTCTCGCTAAATGTACATGCTAAATAAACATTATATTGACTATTATTGACGATCCAAGCACACATTGAACTTTTAATTACTTTATTTTGCGATATTTTCTATAACTGTTATCTTAATTCATGTTCTTAACCGCATCGTGACCTGACGTACTTCGATATCTATGTATTCGTCGGGCCAAAGTGAAAGGGAAACACAGGCTTTAAAGATTAAATCGGAATTAAACGAATTAGGATTAGGGAATATATCTAAGAAAGCACGAACAAGTTTATATTTCTAAGCTAAAGTGTATGTAGCTAGAGTTATCTTAAACTGTTTGATGATATAACATCGACGACAAATTCTATAAGATAAAGGTTTTACAAATGCATTTTTATAAGCTGCAAGAGTTGATGGACTTTACCCGTCTCTATATGTCTTGATACTTTTTAATATTTATAAATTTTCCCACGATCGAAACTTTTATATTGACCAGCTCATCCGCATTTCTCCGGTCGATAATTTCAATTGTAAGAATATCATTCCGCGTTCCATTCAAATACATTGTGTTAGGGATCGAGGCCACGTCTAGAGTGTCACTCGTTTAATTGTTTAAAACACTACTTGCAATTTTTATATTGATAACTGAACTCATTTCAATTTCAATATTTGTAAAAAAAACATACTTTATGTAATGCCCATCTTTATAGACGATCGTTGACACCATACATTTTTTTCTGTAATGTTTCATTATCCAAAATCTCTACCGAATCAATTTTACGCGAATTCTTTGTATTTCGTTCGCAATAAGTTTTTTATGTCGTAACATACATTGCGTCATACATTAGTTTGTTTATTTGTGAGATGATTTCATCTTATGAGCTTTGACAGCTTTGCAACACTTGTCAGACCGGATTAAAGACAAATTCCGTTTCAAAACATCTGTAACTCTTATACAGCTTTGTTATTGAGGCTATAAGTGGAGCAGTGAAAGTAAAAAAACTATTAATTCTCGATACCTGACATTGTCCAGCGACTGAGCCGATGATTAATCTTTGAATTCGGTATTGTAGAAATGCTCATAGGTCAGTCAAAACTGTATCTGGTTAAATAAACTTTTTCGCATGTTACGTGTAATCATATATCGATCTAGATTTAATTATGAACCTAGGCTCTTGATATCTGCTTTGCTATTTCTGTTCCATAAACGTTGAAATTATCCTATTTCCGGAATACACTATTTTTAAACGTATCATAATACGTATTAATTACAACAGCAAGCAAAAACACTGAGGCGAGCTTAAAGCTCATTTTTGTTACTAGTCATTAGTATTACAGTCAAAACCGTTTACGACATCGTTTAGAACTACATACAAGTTAAGCGGGTAAAAGTATTAGGTAATTAATAACAACGACATCGGCTGTTACGACTATCGCTTTTCGACAAAATACGATTTCGTTATAATAAATTGTGACTGTACTTTTTGCCACGCCACTTAATAAAATTTTATTGTCAGATTTGTGATCAACCGCTTAATTTTTCATAAACTTATCTAACTTTTGCAACAGTCCTTTAGCATAATATGCAATGCAACTCTTTGATACTAGACTTTGTCATGGGCTCTGTTCATGTTAGGTGTAAATACAGACTAAGTTACTTAGCCTGTCAAATTGTTTGGTCTGTTGGCCAAGAGTTCTAGAGACTATAAAATTGAATGAGACATAAAATGAATTGACTAGAGAAACATTTCGTCACAGTATTACCATAATCGATCATGATCGTAATCTTTCTTATGCAACTTTGTATTAGATATGGTAGAAAGCGGTTACCTTATGTCTAATATTTGGCTCATAAAATTTATGACTCGTTGGAGGTCGGCGATGGTGTTATTTCGTATAAATTTTCGCAATTCGAAACTTGGATATTGTATAATAATTTTTTTTGGAAGTGCTTCTGCATTGCACGAAATAATCAGGAGCTATTTGTGTTCAATTACAATGTTTAATAACTTATTTTGGGTTTGTTTTAAGTATACAGTTTTTCTGGTTTGCAAACAAATAGTGTTAAAAGGATTTAACATAGGAATTTTCTTCATTTTATTTTCTATATAATCTCGTATTCGAGCCTTTTTTCGATGAACCAAAAAACTAAATAAAGGAACATGATTAATATAACGTTAATGTTAAAACTGCAATTTATATAGATATGCAAACTATTCCGTGACTATGTATGTATGACATTCGGATCGGTCTAACTGATAAATCAAACTCTAAAATGACTAAACTTTTTTAACCTATAATTCTTAGATCTATAACAATTTTTTTTATTAATTTAATTTGTATCATATGCTCTGTAAACCTAAGATGTGACGTTTAGAGCCTAGTTAAATATTAAAAACATTATTTTCACTTATATGCTGTTACAATCTATGTTCAGATTTTGTTTCAGTTCTCATAACATGTTAGATGTGCATTAGACAGATAAGCGAGAAAACATTCCCATCATCAAGAAACTGAACTTGTAATTTTAAGGTCCAAGACCCGTTGTTCGCCGGTTTGCAAGATCGCGTGGAATGTAGACACCGGTCGTGGAAGGCTAGATATTCTGCCGCATGCTGTGTACTCTGCATATTACATATATATTCTTCTATCAACATTCATAATGCGTTGTCCGTCTTACAAGTTGCAATATCGCATTCATCGTTTTATATGATGCATAGATTGGGATGTGAACTTGCATATTATCCTCTAGTGATGCCTGATGATGAAAATTTATATGAATTTTCTTACAATGTTATACAGTTCCCAATATTATTCGAGCTAGAGCTCCAACTTACCCATAAATATCCTGAGGATATTTCCGGAGTAGTTGTCGCCCTGTCCCGTCGGGAGACGCCGAGGAAAGTGGAAATTTGACACTCCCCTGCTGCCTAGTTTCTCGGCCACAGAACTACCTGATCGCGTGTCTGATAGACTACTATGTAGGGATCCTATGATTAAAAAAACTCCTTGGTACCGACAAATTTTAGGTCTTCTATACTATAGAGTATATATTCAATTGTTGATTGAGATAGCAGAAATTGTGGTTTATTTGCCTGGGAAGTTCTTTCCATGCAAAACCAAATAAGTGCATATTATGTAGCCTGTGTTAATGGAGCTTGCGTCTTGAGGACGTTATAATATAGCATTTGCGGAAGATTTTTTTAATCGTTTCCTGTTTCGTTGGAAATGACATCAATAAAAGCCATTCAAACTTATCAGGGTAAAAGTTCAATGATTTTTCACATGAAAACGTTGACCTTATTCGTTTTTTTAAACATTTATTCAACACAACACACAAAAGGGGTTTTGTACGTGTTTCTCTCCTCATAAATGCAGAACTATTTTAATAATATATATATAGTAAGATATTCTCGGAAAATTTTCTTATCTTATTAACAATTGTTTCTAATGTTTTAAGTATATATTATAATGATTTAACATTTTTGAATATCCGATATATCACGCTGTGTTCGTTCACCATTCGGTTTATATTTTCTGTCTTACCTAAACCTAAAGAAAATCGTAGCAATGTCCTTGTAGAAGCTGTTTGAGGAATAACTTCTAAAGGTAATCGCAATGACGCAGCTCAGTTTTGACGTAGAAAGCCGGCGCCTAAGCTCGATCGATACGCGTGGGAGGCTTCCCCTCTTCCCTGCAATGGGAGGACAAAAGTTTCAACTCTGCCATTCATAATTGCGTCATAAATGCTATGAAAAATGTATAAATCTGGTTTATTTTTAGGCGAGTTGACAACAGTTATTATATTAAGTTTATACATTATTCATTATACAACCTTCGAATCGAAACATTTTGTATATTTCCGGGGAAACGTGTAGAACCAAGATGTTTTCCGGCAATGCACTTGCGAGGCCTTAGGCAATGGAGTATCTTTGGGCGGCGGATTAATTTAACATCAGATGAGCCTCTAGCCCGTTTGCCCCCATACATAAAAAAAGTGTTTGACGCAGTCTTTATTGTTTCATATCTAACAAATTAATGCAACTGAATTACGAGGATGTTAGCATCCTACTACGGACTATATCAATGATGGCTAGAGTTCTTTAATGTTTGGTGGTAGTAGAAAATAGGGTGAAAGTACCCTTTATATCCACCCTCTGTAGTTGTGATATGTAATCGGTATAATTTTTCACTCGAATAACCTGCATGAATGAAAGATGCGTGTTAAAATAAACAACAATTACGCAATATTCGAATAATGCTTATCTAAACAAACCTTGAAGCAATGCATACACTACTATAAACAAACGTAACACACATTTCAGATAGGTTAAGCGGTCGATAAATATATCCGAATTTTTATTGAAATAATATGAACTGATAATGAAATATATATATATATATATATATAGCCAGGTATCGCTATCCAAATTCCTGCACCCAAATCAACATGCCTACAGCCCAGGCAAGTCAACGGATTCATCACTCCACAACGTTGTGTCTCGCATTGGCGACTCCCTGAAGTTAAAACAGTCAACCCTTGGTGCATTTATTGACATCGAAGGCGCTTTTGACAAAACAAACTTCACGAGCATTACCAGAGCACTCGTTGCATGTGGAGTATCATCAACCCTGATAGGGTGGATAAACAACATGCTAAAACAACGAGCTATACAGTTCACTGTTAATTCCACGACACGGGGCATTGTCAGCAGAGGCTGTCCGCAAGGTGGTGTCTTATCGCCGCTACTGTGGAACCTCGTAGTTAACGAGCTCATCACAGAACTCAACGCTGGCAACCTCTACACAGTGGGTTATGCGGACGACATAGCTATCTTGATATCGGGAAGCTTTGAAAGTACCCTATGCGATCTCATGGGAAGGGCTTTCAAAGTAATTGAGAGATGGTGCAACAAGCACGAGCTATCTGTCAACCCATCAAAAACAGAGTTAATACTCTTCACAAACCGGAGGGTTCTGGGACCACACAGGCTTCCAAAACTCTTCAACACACAACTCAAACTCAAAAATGAAATAAAGTACTTGGGTGTGATTCTGGACAGTAAACTGCTCTGGAACAAACACCTAGAACACAAACTGAGCAAAGCAACGATCGCCTTCTATCAATGCAAAAAGATGCTAGGCGTGAAATGGGGCTTATCGCCTAAAATAACATTATGGCTATACACTGCCATAATCAGGCCAATGCTAGCCTATGGAGCCCTGGTTTGGTGGCCAAGATCTGAACTTCAAATGGCGATCACGAAACTGGGACGCTTCCAAAGGCTTGCCTTGTCCGCTGCTAGCGGTTGTATGAGAACAACTTCGACCGCAGCAATGGAGATAGCCCTGCAAATCTTACCTCTAGACCTACACATACAGCAGGAGGCGGCACTAGCGGCCATCAGGCTTATGGTATTGGACCTATGGGGAAAAAACCACTACAGTTCACACACAGTGATTCTCAACAGTGACTGCGCCATGTGACAGAATCACTAATCAATTAATATTCAACAAGAAATATCTTATACAACCGAGAGAAGAGGAGCAAGATCAGTCGCCCCTGAATGAGCTACGTATATACACTGATGGTTCAAAAACAGGGTGTGGCTCAGGCGCTGGTATTTTCTCCTTTGATCTCAACATCAACATACACCTACCTCTGGGCACACAAAGCACAATCTTCCAATGTGAATGTGTCGCTCTAACCGAAGCAGCCAGAGCCGTACAGCGGATGGGAGTCAATGACTTTTACATTAAGCTCATATCGGACAGTGCATCCGTGCTGATGGCGCTCGGTAACGAAAACACAAACAGCAAATTAATACTGGAGTGTCACGAAGCACTGGAGGCAATAGCTCTAACAAATAGAGTTACCTTACAGTGGATTAAGGGACACAGTGGCTCTCTCGGCAACGATGCAGCCGACGAGCTTGCGAGAAGAGGCTCTGGTATGATACCTGCTGGCCCGCATCCGCTCCTCCCCTTGCCCTTCTCGCTGGTTCGAACCTGGATTCGCCAGAGATCCACTGTACTCCAGAATCAACGATGGTCGCGAAGTGTAGATTGCAAACAGTCCAAAATGGCTCTGCCGGCTGTGAACCCGCAACTTACTAAGCGACTTCTAAACCTGAACAGAACCAATCTCAAAACAATCATAGGGACAATCACGGGCCATTGTCTCCTTAACAAACATCTTTTCGTCCTAGGCGCAACAGACAGCCCCTTGTGCAGAGGCTGTTTCAGCGCAGAGGAATCAGTCACCCACGTAGTCCTGGAATGCGAGGCTGTGGCTAATCAACGTACAAAAATCCTCGGAACAGTGAGGTCGCTCCGCGAAGCCTGTGAAGTGCCCGGGAGACTTCTGTGCTTCTGGAAGGAGTTGGGCTGGCTAAATTAGCCAGGGCTTCTACGCACAACGGACCGACTACGTGTCTAAGTGCGGAAATTGAGTCCACCTACCTACCTACCTACCTACTGATAATGAAAAGCATAGCGGCCGATCACACAAATAGAAATACAGATGTAAGGATGGCTATTGAATTATTTACGTTTGCAGCTATCAAAATAGCAATTTCTTTCAGTAGCAGATTTAATAAAATTTTGCAGTCCTTTTGATCCTTATAGCCATGTCTAACATCCATTATAAAGTAATGATATAAATAAACAAATAAAACAGTATTAGGTTTACATTTGTTGTTCTCTAGTAAACGTAAGATATTTCAAAACAGTACCTTAAACCAAATCCCTGATGCGATGGTGGGGTGTGCTCATGATGCAGGTAATTTAGCATATTCCGCAATAGCTTAAACAAGTCAAGGCTGAAATATTATGTACGAATAGTTATTTAAAAACAATGCCTGACATTTCAATGTAAATGAGAATTGGGCTTAACGCATATAAAGTTTAATAGGCAACATAGTCATGACGTAACTTTTCGGAAACTACTATGTCATCGAGTGTAAATATGTAAATTCTTACGTGCTCTTCATTGCGATGAGACTAATTACAGCTTGTTCCATTTAATTCCTTTGTTTTGATGACGCGAGACGTGCTCTATTATGGGCAGTGTGTTTAGGTTTCTTTAAGTACCTTACGACAGGTGATCGACGTATCATTGTATGTTTTTCGTAACTAGTTTAACGCATGGGGTTAGAACTTTGCAAGCCAAGTGTTAATGTATCCTAAAATGCATAATCTAAATATAATACTACACAGATAACGTAATTTATCAAATACACTACGGAAGGTTTATAACCGCCTAGAAAATAATATAGAGAAACAAACAAAAATATATTTTCTAACCCCAGTCGAATTTGTATAGAGATACGTGACAAGCGTGAGTTATTGTCATTCCCATACAATGTTATATATATGTATTAGCTGGTCACGTCTGCAGATAATTTTGTCTAAGTCCCATTGTAACATAAAAAAACAAACGAATGTTGTTACTGATCCTTCTCTCTGATATCAACAAGAATATTCTCATTGTTAATTTATTGGTATTATTGTCGTCTTATTTGTGATTTTCTATATTGTATTGTCTTCTTGGCTTTCCATGATTCTTTTTCCGTGAAACTTTTGAATACTAATTTTATATTGTATTTGTTTTGTTGTTTCTATTAAATTATCTGTTTGTTTCCTGGTATAAACAATATATATTCCAGCCTCGAATTAGAATTCCTTTCACCAAATTGTTTGAATAGCTCCCTAAGATGTAGAAACTCGACCATTAAACATTGTTTACTTTATACGAGTTGAATAGTAATTGCAAATGTTGCGCTTACTCTGATTTGCATCATGTTCGTTCAGTTAACAAGTAGCTACAGGGTGAAGTGATGACATTGTTCCAATAGTATTTAAAATGTTATTGATTTACGTCACTTAGCCTCATTGTTGTAGTGTAAGCCTAGTGGGCTAAGTGATTCTCAATTCCAAGGGAAGACGCTTGCTTGTCCTTAGGTTTGCAGTTAAAAAAAATAAAAAAATAATGGCGCTACAACCTTTTTCGGTCTGAACGTCAGATTTCTGTATTTGTTTCATGATCATTT
Organism: Pieris brassicae; assembly: GCF_905147105.1. Lineage (NCBI taxonomy): Eukaryota > Metazoa > Arthropoda > Insecta > Lepidoptera > Pieridae > Pieris > Pieris brassicae. Next base: position 8,590,411 of record NC_059669.1, read on the forward strand.
GTTAATCGAATAGGTAAGTAGGTGATCAGCCGTCTGTGCCTGACTTTTCTTTGGGTCTAAAGCAAGCTGGTTTCCTCACGATGTTTTCCTTCACCGTTCGAGCTAATGTTAAATGCTCACATAGAAATAAAATCCATTGGTGCACAGCCGGGGATCAAACCTATTACCTCAGGGATAAGAGTCGCACGCTGAAGCCAATAGGCCAACACTGCTCGGTTTGCTTGCCAATAAAAAAATGTAGTGGCGTTTAATGATTAGCGTCATAACAAACAAATTATTCCCTGAATTTTCTAGATATATAAAAAACCGGGACACTCTGTATTTATTTTAATGTTTATAGTCGAGTAATTGTTTTGGTTGTAAGATGTGTTTGCCATTGAGTTTAATTAATTCATGTTTTTTGGTAATGTCAGTAGTAATAATATATATAACATAACGAATCTCTTCGTAATGGTTAGGTTAAGTAATAAAAATATAAATAAATAGTAATAGATATATGTGAAACAGTTTTATTCAAATATGATTATACGAAAATAATATATATATATAGTTCAAGTATACATTTCCGATGACTAATTATTATCTGTACCAAAACGTCCTATTGTGAGCATTGTTGGCCCAGTAGCTTCAGCGTGCGCCTCTTATCACTGAGGTCTATGTGCGCATTTAATACTCGCTCGTACGATGAAGTGAAACAGCCATAGACTCTAAACATCGACGGCGTGTGTCAGTCATAAAAGTCTGATCCTACTTGCCTATTAGAAAAAAAATAAAAGATTCCGAAACATATACAAAAATCGTAGGTAGGCTTAAAAAGGATGTAGCGCTAAGGGTTGTTAACGTCCTGTGTTTTCTATATCTGTGGCCATAGATCAGATAACGATAAGTACATTGTTTCTCAGTATGACTTATCATACTCTGACCTATGGCCACATAATATAAAATAATATTTAAAAGAGATGCATTTTTATGATGCGATGAAAAATAGGTTTACAAACTTTGGAAAAAAAAATATGGCAATACATTCAAGCACACATTTAATAGTTAAAAATTCGTTTACACAACGTGAGATAGACCCTTTGCCATTTCATGCGTAGAAATAGTTCGTGAAAGTTACTCCCAGGTGAGTTCATACAAAACCACTTTCGCTGTGTAAATACATTTGCAAAAACTTTAAACATAAGTTTTGCTACATATTGCGTAAGCTTTACCAACTTATATTATTTGAGTTAATGTCTCAAATTTATTTAGAAATGTTTGGTTAAAACGTTATTAGAATTTAAAGTAAAATTATAAAACTTTTCAGTTATCATACATCATGACCATTATTTTATAATGGATATGATAGCATGATTTTTGGGTATTTTGTTACTCTAGATTAAGACGGTTTCCAAATTCATAACATTATGTAACATAAGAATAAATTTAAAAGCTTTTTGATATATAAATCGTATAGAAATGACGGCAGCCATGCGAATAAACTTAGGGAAAAATTAGGAAATAATACAGTCCACACCGTTTACGGCGTCATCGCTTAGAACAACATACTGGTATGATCAAAATCAAAGGTCCCGGTGAGTAAAAGTATTAGGTACTTTATTACAACGTCATCGGCTGTTACGACTATCGGTTTTTATGACCAAATATGAGTAGTCCCTTCGACGTCGTTATAATAGATTTTCACTGTAGTGGTATTATCAGACCAGATATGCAAGTGGAAACGAAGCTAAGAATAGACAGATTTATTTCTTACACAATACTTAAAGAATATCTTTGGCATGACTGCGGTTTGTATGTTTCTTATGTAACGTGACACTGGCTAGGAGATAATCATGTTCGTACGTTGAACTCACTGTTGATATTTTATAAGTGATGTATTATGTATTTGAAACAATTGTCTAATGGGGGTAATAATCTAAATTGTATCTAAGATCATAAACATCTAAGTGTTCTTTTAATCGTGGTGATACGTTTAGCAGTGTTAGATCCCACCACAGCAGTGTTGGCCTAGTGGCTTCCGCCTGCTTTCATCCTTGAGTTTGTAGGTTCGATCCCCGGCTGTGCACCAATGGACTTTCTTTCTATGTGCTCATTTAATTTTAGCTTGAACAGTGAAGGAAAATATCGTGAGCAAACGCTACGGCTGAATATGTTTCAGGCCGCTAGTTAAACGGCGCTGTTTAGTTATAGGGCTAGGCTGTTTATTGAACGGCTTATTAAGCTAGTTGAAGTAGAATGATCGTGATACAGATACAGAAATCTGAGGCCCATACCTAAAAAAAGGTTGTAGCGCCACTGATTTATTTTCTTTTATATTCCACCCAGTCCACACTGGAATGTTAGATAAGCTTTTCGATTGAAGGTTGATCACCTTAAATTCACAAAGGTCCTTGAACCCTCGAGCCAATGAACTTGAGTGCAACCCCATATAAGGGCCGTTATATTAAAATGATTACTACACTACATTAAAAAAGATTTTGTTAATGGATAGTTGGTGGTTCTGATTGGCGACTGTATAAAGTAGCGATTAGGTTAAAATAAAATATTTAATTAAAAGATAACCTTTGTACGCTTAGTAACGTAACATGAACTGCCAGTTCTCAAATCAAAGGCGTAAAAGGAGCTCGAAATGATGCTACTCGCTTCTATCGCCAAGTATTTTGCTTATAAAGCCCAATTAGGCTCTAAGTGGGTGAGGTCCCATAAGTAAATGTCTGAAACAAAACAGACATATCACGATTCAATCGAATTAAGTTACATTAGTCTTCAGGTATTGGTTACATAATGAAATAATTCTAAAACTTTCCATAACTGATATAGATTCGTTTTTTAAAATTTCACTCGCAGAAAATAAAGTAACTTTATAACTCCCACGCGAACAATAGGGACTCCCGCGCATCTGATTGTCTTCACAATCGATTTAGTTTCACTAGACATAGCAAACTTAAAATAGCCGAGAAATTAACATTCTGTCATTGGTTTTATAACTGTTAAATCATTAGTATATAACTTTCGTGGCTCGTTGTTTAATGAGACCTGGGTTTCAAACCCAGAAAAAATCATTTTAAATTAAATGGTGATACAGCTGTTATTAATTAAGATTATATTTCCATACAAATTAGTATCAATCTATCAAACAAAGTAGTAGTAATCCCACTAAAGATATGTTTGTTAAAATCAACATTAATTTTCTGAAGAGTCCACTCGCTGAGCACCCCATCTCGTGCGATATGTTTGTCAGGTAAACACCCTTCAACACTGATGTTAATAAAAAATGTATCAGAGATGAATTAAAAAAAATACGAGAAAACAAATTCACTGCTACAAGTATAAAATGAAAGAAACAGCTCAGTGCTTTGAGACTGTAATTAGACTGATGATACTGTATTTATTCCATATTCCTTAATTACATAAAAAAACTCATGAGCATTAAAAACGTTTAAAATAAATAAGATACTAGGCGTTTATCGATACGACTATAATAAATAAACGTTAGCAATTTAATTATAATTAGTGTAATTACTTTGAATTCTAAGACCTCACTCAAAACTTATACATAATTCATATGGAATAACTCCAATCAAGCTTTTCCTTACTATTAGAAAGTTTGTACTTCGCGTGTACAATTTTAAGGAAAGATTTAGTATCTAATATATGAAGTAATTGTTGTTAGACTCATTAAATAATTTCCCACATCACTTAATAATTAACTTTCGGCTGAGCACTGAGTCATCAGAAAAGGAATTTGGTTAATTCAAAATCATTTATTCATGTAGGTAACACTATGTATACTTATGAACGTCAAAAATAGGAATCTATATAAAATGCTTCTAATTTTATATTTAGTGCCAGTTCTCAAATCAAGGGCGTAGAACGGAAGAGAAGAACTGGCAATAAACTCTACGCCACTGTTTTTAATCGCCAAGTTTTTGTTTTACACAACGAATAGCTTGTAGGTATGTTAAGCAATAAAAATATGTTATTGCACAAAATCTTTTGTCGGCTTGTAGAAGCGCGCTGTCTATGATTAGGAGTCATAGATGGCGCCAAAATCAATTAATACTATAGTGAGTTTTCATCATTTTTCGGATGATATATACGTTTTCTCACTAACGAGAACATAATCTGGAAGGAGGTGAGTACACAATATATCCACATATTTTTAAGATTCAGTATCGTCTTTCACGCGTGTGTATTCGCCTTCATATAATAACACATTTACACATAACACTGGATATGCGATTGATGTACCTACATGATTAATTTTATTATTTATATCGAACAATGTCCTAACTTTTGTTAAGATCTAAATTATTTTAAAATATTGTTTTCAAAATCAAAGAACTTCATACTATGTTCAATATCCGAAATTCAAATGAATGTTACCATATCATCAAGTATGTTGAAGGCGTTGGTACAAAATTATTAATGATCTAAATTTATGTGTATTGTAAGTGCGTAAGTTTATTTCAGTTTGGTAGTTTTTTTATTGAATACAAATAATGTTAAAGGTTAGTAGAAACAATTTGTCGGCAGCTGCGAACCGCTGAAGCTGTACAGGTGCGTTATGTGACATTGACAAAATGGACGATGACATCAACCTAAGCTTATTTAATTTATTATTGATAGTATTTCTAAGTTTCCGTATGCGGAATTGTTTATTTTGATAATACAGTGATTTGGCGTTGTAAGTTATTTTAAGGTTGTGTATATATTCCAATAAACGCGTTTAATTCGCTGATGTCTGTATTCGTCTAGCTTTTGTTTTACGTTAATTCTCAGCTAAGAGAAATGATTTCTGTTGCCTTTACTGCAGACGCCAATACTGTTCTAAATTATGATGAAAATTACCAATTTTATCTGACATTTCATAAATGTACCAAATTAGTAACGAATTTTAACTTCATATCTTAACTAATGCGTTTCCGTGTAATAGTTGGATTAAAAATAGGTAATTGATGATCATACACATAATTTGACTTCACAGACATTAAACCTCTATTTCCTCATTTCCTTCTAAAGGCATCTAGTCCGTATAAGCGGATATAGCAATGGAAGGACAAAGGAGTTATCTTTTTAGGAAAACTACTATACATAGTAAAGGTCGTACAATCGTTTAAAATTCCTTGTTGTTACGACAATATCGAAATGTTTATTACGTTAATTTCACCTGTGTGTTTTCGTAGTTACTTTTATTGTTTTAAAGGCGTATTCGTCTTTTAAAATTATGGTTTTATACTTTATTACTTTTGATAAATGCAATGAGAACGAAACAAGCAATAACGTGTCGTTTGATTTTAGTTGGTCGAACAGAAAGACGACCGTATCGCGTATTTGCGATTACAATGTCACCACGTTAAAAAGTTATATTTATTGACGAAGACATTTTACTGACACAAAATGAAATGAATCAGTTCAAAATTCCAACAGATTAAATATGTGATTTATTTATTTTCAGAAACAAAGCTATCGCCGACTACTTAGGCAGCAATGGATACACGGACGCGCTGGAAGCGTTCAAGAAGGAAGCTGATATGACAGGCGAAATGGATCGCAAATTTGGTGGTCTCCTCGAGAAGAAGTGGACATCTGTTATCAGGCTACAGAAAAAGGTAGGTTTTTGAAGAAAATTATAGATCACACCATACCAACTTTAATACTTAATTGTACATAATGAAAAGTGGAGAGAGCGTGTTTTTCTATTAACCTATTGTTTAGTTTTGTATGACAGAAACGTTCGATATGTAAGAAAATTCGTTCTTATAATAGTGGGATTATAATACATTTAATCCATGTACAGTTTTAGGTCATAAATTAGTTGAAACAGAATCGATTTCAATTTAAAGTTTTAGTAGTAATACCTGTTATATAAACAATGAATTATTAGGTAGATAGGCCGTATTTAATATTGTACAATCATTTTGTAACAGTTAATAAAAAGTCGTACTATACTATAGTACTATTTGTTATCCTGAAATGTAAATCTATTCTTATTAATTTAGATCATTTACGTAGTTCTGAAATACGGTGCTGCGTAATGAGGTCAAGGTTGCGCCTACGTTGGTTTCACAACGTTTTCCTCTTAAAAATAACGTTTATTTGTTAATTAGGCAACGGTTCATATTGGAACTTTAAAATAGGTTTTGAACCTTATAACGGTTGCAATGTTATATGTGTAGAAGTCAAAAACGGGTATATATTGTTCGCTTTAGAAAAGTTCAAATTGACTATATCCTATCAAGGGTATTGGTTAGAAGTAAAGGCGCATGATTGGAATAGAAATGCTTACATTATAACCTTCATAGTAGAATATTATCTGTAGAATAAATTACATCCAGTAGCAAGGCAGAGAAAACTTCGTCGCCTCCATACAGTGTGAAAAGCTCATAAGTACATCATGTAGAATATAAAAAGTTAGTCATTATTTCTCATTTTGTGTTAAATGCGCCCATCCCATTCTTCTAATAAGTAGACAAGGGTACTTTGAAGCACATGTTACATATAAGGGGTGAGGGTGTGCGGAAATGGCTTCGTATATCAAAATAATGCGTTTGCGACCCTCGTTCAGCCTTGAAATGCTTGTAGACGCATCTTATTGATTACAAGGTATAGAACAAACAATAGTAGATTGTCACCATTTTTGTTTTGAGTTTCTTTTTCACCAGCCTCGCTGTCTAATAAAAAAACATTGTGAAAGATGAATTTATTTTAAGTATGTATTACAATAAGCAAGTGTCTTTCACCCCTGAGGTCCTGTCTTGTTTTCCGCTATAATAAAAAATCTGCTGATTAAAACCGTAGTCATCAATATTAATGTACGATTTTTGTCCTTTTAATTTTCTACTCAAATATAAAAAAGCTACCCCGCACAAAACGTATATAATGTTCCATTTTTAAAATGTTGCTTGTGTTGTAAAATGCAAGTAGCTTGGCATGCGATCCGAGCTTAGCCTAGGGAATGGCTATTGATCGCTGCGACGACGTTTCTAGGTCGCTATCAGGCTTTTGTAAAACACTAGCGGCCTGTCTCGACTTTGCAGTGGTCTGCACTTATGAGTTCCGTAAGGAATGCACTTATGGAATATCATTAAAATACAGCATATATAATTAACACGTACATTTTACACGTACGAATAAAAATTATCTTAGTAATAAGTTTGTAGAGCATGGATGTTTTTAAAAAAATATATTTTAACATTATGTTTTGTAGTTGACTTTCGTCTGCATTTTTTACAGTAGTGGACTGTTTCTTGTACATATCTAACATAGATATATTTTAATAACTCCGTGATGTGCAGACAAACATATAAAAATAACTATAATTTAGGCAATCATGTACAAAGATGCATAAATGTCAGAACTCTCCAGACACCAATTAATTTCATTTTGTATATATATTGATGATCTCATTTTCTACCAAAGTTTTTCGTTTTTAATTAAAATACTGTTGTTTTCAGCTATTAACACCAGAAGTATTCATAAACAGTGGATTTCGGGTATAACGACGATGAATGGACCATTCTAATTTCGTGGTTATATCCGGAAGTCGTTACACGCAGTAGTTGAGATAAATCCTCGTATAGGTGTTTATATTAATTCATTATTGAAAACATTTGCACACATAGTTATTCACTGGTACATGTAAAAAGTAACTCAGAATATCACTTTGAAACCGACACAAAAATGTAACTACGAGACGTAAAGACTCACCTCTACCTACTTAGCGACTCCGTCGCAAGATCTGCTTGGGATTTCTAGGATTTTTTACAAATGATTCATTAAAATCAGTCGCTACATTCGAACTCGGCGTTGCAGTCAGTCGCTATAGCCACATGAATTTTGTACTGCATTTTACAATACAAGGAACATTTAAAAAATGGAATGGACAAAAATCGTTTTTAATCGGCAGATTTTTTTATTATAGAGAAAAACGTTAGTTATTTCGACTATATATTTTCGTGTTGTTCCCACGAGAATATAATTGCGTGCTCCTATTTCACCGTGCCTCCTGCTGAATCTTTCGTTTTTAATTTATTTTATTATTATTATTTAAATATTAATTACTTAAGAATTCTTGTGGAATGTGGTGTAATGTTTACAGCTCCTAACAAACATTATGTAAAACAAAAATCTTGGCGATTAAAGAGTGGGGGAGAGTTTATTGCCAGTTCTTCTCCTCCGTTCTACGACCTTGATTTGAGAACTGGCTGTAAATATAAAATTAGAATCATTTAATATGTATTTCATTTTTGACGTTCATACGTCTACATTTTATTACCTGTTTGAATAAATGATTTTGACTAAATCATGCTTTTCCAGGGACTTAGATTTAACGTCGTTATAGCCAAGAAGTCGTTACAACCAATCGTAATAAATGAAATCCACTGTAATAAATGTATTGCATTTAAACCGCTAAGTGACTTTGATCTCAAACTCGGTTTTTCGTGTGAAAAATTGATTCACCTAATGAGCGTGGGAGCTAATCTTTAGTTTTTTTTAATATAAATTTTAAAATAAAATTTTAAACGTGGTAACAAATAAGTTGAGCTGTTTATGAGGTTATACGTAATACTGATTCCATGTCATCATATCGAATGACGTTCAGTTTCGCGGTCATTTGGAAGGGAAGGCTAAATTAGCCTCCAAAAAGCTTGGCTTGCTCAGCAAGGCGAGACGGTACTTCACTACGGGCCACTGAAGTATTTCCAAACTAATTCGACTTAGGGTCCTTCAAGAAAAGAGCTCACCAATTCTTGAACAACGTTGGCCGGCAACGCACTTGCGAGCCTTCTGGCAATGTGAGTGTCCATGGGCGGCGGTATCACTTAACATCAGGTGAGCCTTCTGCCCGTTTGCCTCCTATTACATAAAAAAAAAATAAACATGTTTGGATGGCATGGCATCTTCATATTCTTTAGGACCAGAAAAACCGCGCTAGCGCATGCGTCGGTTATATTGACAGTTATAATCTTTAGCTAATGCATCTGGTGGATATAATTAACCTACTGACTTTTTATCATGACACATGTAATTTATAAACATATTGCATATTTACTTTCGACACTCATTATATGAAAGTTAAGAGTAGTTACTTTAATCCGTCTGCTAAGTAAAAGTTATGAAGCAAGGCAGTTGCTAATCCAATCTTTTCCCAGTAAAAGTAGTGAAAAATTTGGTATGTAACATCTATATAATTGGTATGTCGAACCTGGTTTTAACTTAAAATAAATCTATACTAATATTGTGAAGAGGCAAAGGTTGTGAAGTTGTACCTTAGAACCACCGAACCGATTTTCATTATTTTACCAATAGAAAGCCACGACATAAGTGAGTCATATATAGGCTGTGTATTTAACCGACAAAGGAAAACACTTTCGTAGAAGTCGGATTTGTAAAGTCAGAAAAAACGAACGTCGCCTTCTAGAAAGTTGTAAAGCTCTAATTAATGCCTAAAAAAGTCAGCGACAGCCTATGTCTAAGTCTTACACCATACAAAGAAGCTATTTATTTTCCTTTTATTTACATATAATATGCGTGAAAATGGAACAACTCTTAACATTTCAGATACATATATTTTGGTTGTGAATTACAGGTGATGGAACTAGAATCAAAGCTGTCCGAGGCGCAGAAGGAGTTTATAGAGGGTGCACCTACGCGTGCTAAGCGCACGCCCACTGAGTGGATACCTCGTCCGCCAGAGAAGTTCAGCCTTACCGGTCATCGTGCTACTATTACGAAGGTAAAAATAGCCCTTTGCGTAAACATCTAAATTGTTCGAATTAAATTAATGTTTGTCAAGTTGCTATTTACTTTTACGGTTTGACAAAAGAACGCATTTAGTAAAAGTAATAGACAACGCAAATATTCTGATGAAGTATTTTAAGGAAATACGTACTTAAAACAGCGTAACAGCGTTAGATTTTCTACAGTGCTTTTAAACATTTGTAAAGCGTTATGTACGCTTTCAAATATTTTGGCTTTCATTTTTGGTTCCAAACGTGTCTACAAAGTGCTCAAGTTGTCAGTTGTTGTTAATTATAAAAAATAGTATGAACGTATTTATCGTGAAGAGAAAATGGTAGAATATAGGACTAGTATTTACATTCAGTGGAAGGAAACTTCTCCCTTTTTGTTTTTGTTTCCTACCTTTATTTTTCTTAGAGTGAACTTCATAAGCGAAGACACATATTTGTGTTCGATGAGTGTCACGCACTTGTACATAATTTTAACAGTAAGAAGACACGCCTGTGTATGAATAAACGCACCCTATTTGGTCCGATTGATTGATGACATTATACGCAACTAAGCGGTCAGGTAAAAATTGTAGAATTCTTTATACTACAATATTCCAACAGGACATCCAACTCACAGTTAAAATGAATGCAAGGAATTGCTAAGAATAACTGGCATTGCCACCTGCGTTGTCCTAAAAATAGACCCGAGTTATATACTAACATTCCATACTGGAAGCCAAAATGATTACTTTTAAGAGTTGGCATCTTGATGTTTTTGCTTACATACTAATTGTGTTTGGATATTTTGATACGGTTATGTCTATAAAAAATAGTATTTACATTAAACTGGTTAATGTAGCTTCTGTTCATTGTTAATCTAAATTCATTGTCTTCTAACGCCTAGTTTTCTATTTTTTTTTAAATTCGGCAACCAACTTTATTAAATATAAAATAGTGTATGATGAAAATGTATTATCATATAATATTTAAAAAAATATAATAATTGTATTTTTATCCTATTTCTCACTGAGAAGTCTACCGTAAGATATTATTTAATTCAGTGTTCAAAATATGTGCGCGTAAATAATTTCGTTAAGCCTAAATATGTTTTTAATTTTTCAGGTAATATTTCACCCAGTGTTCAGTTTATTAGTGTCATCGAGCGAAGACGCCACCATCAAGGTGTGGGATTTCGAGAACGGCGACTTCGAACGAACCCTGAAGGGTCACACTGACTCTGTTCAAGATATCGCTTTCGACCATTCTGGAAAGTTGTTAGGTAAATTCAACTGTTCTAAAATAATTGAGAGTTATTTATAAATTTTAGTGTAGTGTATGGAACAGTTGTTATAAAGAAAGTGGTACAAAAATGTTGTGACGATTTTGAAAAGAAATATTTAAATATTCAAGTCATAATTTTTTCTATACAAAAGAAAGTCTCCCAAAGGAACCTTGTTTAAAAGTCTCGCATCGAGCCTTTTAAAAAGTTCAGCAAAAACCGATGAAATGTTTGTTTCATCGCCTCACGGATTGCTTTAAAAAACACATTTTATTTATTTCCTAAATTATTCCAGTATCATGCAGTGCAGACATGTCGATTAAGCTGTGGGACTTCAATCAGACATTTGAATGTGTGAAGACAATGCACGGTCACGATCACAATGTATCATCTGTGTCCTTTTCGCCCAGCGGTGATATTGTCTACTCGGCCAGCCGAGATAAGACCATCAAGGCATGGGAGGTTGCTACAGGGTATGTAATATTAAATACATAGCAAAACGGGACTTGTTTCGTTTTGTAGCACATTCTTTGTTAATAATTTTGAAATATAATTTTAATGGATATGTTTATAAGACGGACTATATTTTAGAAAACTATACTAAACTATTAGAATCGTTATGGCTACTTAAAGTATGGTATGGAGTGAAAACTGTCTTACTTATCTATTTGCTATTGCGTATTTTTATTTAAATATATTTACTTTTAAAACACTTTTTACCGGATTGAAGCTATGTATTATTATAAACTTATAATTATTTTACATAATTTTAAATTTTTCTGACTGTTAGTTGATATCAATTTTGGGGAAATAAATACAGATAATGACTTTCTCTACAGCTGTGATACTTTTTGACAATCAACACCTTTTGTCTTCAGTCACCGTGTGACTACGCCGGTAAAAGTGTTTTCTTTAAATGGGTAAAAGCTGTGTTAACAAAAGACAATACTATATATTTACTTGTAATAGCTATACAATTTTTGCGTAAAAATGTTGTTAATTTATAATTTTTTCCGAGGCCCATTATGTTGTAAAGTTTATTAAATAATCCTTATACTTGGTACTAGTTTTGTACTAAAACTGAAACTGTAAACATGGTTGACTTCAATAAAACCTTACTGTCTTGACTAGTATAAATATTTATAGCTAATTTTAGCTTTTAGTTTATTTATCTTAAAAATGTTATGGACATGTTAAAAGTTATTCTATATAATAAATTCCAGCTACTGTGTTAAGACGTACAAGGGTCACCGTGAATGGGTTCGTATGGTGCGTGTGTCAGCTGATGGAAGCCTTCTCGCATCTTGCTCCAACGATCAGACTGTGCGCATCTGGAACGCTGATACTAATGAGTGCAAGGTAATTTTCAACAACATATATATAAATTCATTTTCAAGACTAGGAATGGACTGTTAGTGTAGTTCCGTGGTCTCAAACATGTTATACTATATCACGTACTGTATCATGTACAAGTTCAGGTTATGGAAAATTGTTAGCTTATTAAATAAAATTATTTAATTATCGAAATGTTAGCTTGTTAAATAAAAATATTTGATTATGAAATTTTACAGATGGAGCTACGTGAGCACGAACACGTAGTAGAGTGCGTCTCATGGGCGCCTGAAAGCGCCGCAGCCTCCGTCAACGAAGCGGCCGGTGGTGACAACCGACGTGCTAACCACGTCGGACCCTTCCTCGCTAGTGGCTCCAGGGATAAGTCTGTTAAGGTTTGTTTTAGAATCATTGAGTTAGATAATAAATAACAGCTAAGCAACTAAAAAGAACATCCATCCATTGCCTCCGGTTCAACATTTGCAAATTTCCTAGCATATTTATGCATTTTTTAGACTTGTTTTATTTTAACTATTGGCACATATTCTAACTGATGATAACCACGACCAACTAGTATTTTTGTCAACTAATAAATCATACATGCATTAAAGTAATATTGCAATCGTAATATATTAAACTATTTGTCGCCTTCAGATATGGGACGTCAGCACCGGCGTATGCCTCGCGACTCTCGTAGGGCACGACAACTGGGTGCGAGGTGCTGTATGGCATCCTGGAGGCCGCTACCTTCTGACAGCGTCTGATGATAAGACCCTCCGTGTATGGGACGTGGCTCACACACGCTGCCTCAAGACTTTGTACGCGCACCAACACTTTGCCACCAGCCTTGGTATGCTTACATTATTTTTACTTTATTTTACATCTAACTCCCTCAAATGTCGAAATTACTTTGCTTAGCTGGTCTTTAATGTTACTTTTCTTCCATATAAGAACATAACTTTATAAAACGATGTCTTCGATAGGGTAAACTGTGTTATTTTTTATATAATTTATATAGGAGAAATATACTCAAGTTTATAAATTACATAATTCGACGTTTAGAGGATTAACAGCAGTGATTGTTAAAAGGAAGAAAAACAATTTTTTGATTTAATATAATTTGTTTATTTATTTAAAGTTTTACCTAATGAAAAGAATATAGAAATAAGAAATATGTTAGAAATTTCATATTTAAATATTATTTTAAACATCAAATGGTAACTAACTACTAGATTAAAATACAGTGTAAACTCAATTTAACGACAATAAAGCGACTGTGCTTTTATGGTGTTATACAGAATTAACGGTAATGGAGAGAAGAAAAACTTACAGATAATCCATGACTCCTACTTATTAGTCACGGTCAACAACAGTCTACACGTGCAAGCAATCCCATTTCTTAACAAAAGAACGAATTTTTTACAAAGTTCGTATGCATGATGCCGACGGTCGAGTTTATTGCGGGGTAGGATAATAAAGCGAGAAAAAACGTACACAAGCTGCGCAGTTTTAATGCTGTGTAGAGTGTATTATTGTATGGAACACAAGTAGAACCTACCAAAGTTAATTGATTTCAACGCTTTAGGGAGTTCGTCGTTAAATCGAACGACGTTACGTGGCGTTTACACTGTATCAAGAAATGTATAATTAAACAAACTGCTTTCGGTCACAATCAGTGTTGGCTCATTTTTGTCTATAATTTTTTTTTAATAATTAAAATTTTCTTTCAGATTTCCACAAAAACTTGCCATACGTCATATCGGGCAGCGTTGATCAGACGGTCAAAGTTTGGGAGTGTCGTTAATAGCTTTGCCATTATAGTAACTTAAACTCACCGATGATATCATTAATTTCACATTTACGAAATCTGCAATCAATATCGATAAACGTGAATAAAAATTTGATATTCATTCCTCCATAATGGTGATACGTCTATAAATTACCGATAACAACACATTCCATTCAAGTCGGCTGTTTTTACGATTATTTAACTCGCGATTTTAAATAAAGTACAGTTTTTTTAGATTCAAACATAGTCTCATTTATATTTTAACTTCTCGCTTACATTACAGTGTGAAAGCTAATATTAATGTTAGCGCCATCTGTTGTCTAAATTATAAATTATTTGAAATTTTTTATGTTTTTCTTATCCAATTTTAAAAGTGTATTTTATTTAAATATTGACGGTTATCACTTTTTGGATTAACATCTGACGTAGTCACCGAAACGATGTGAGGAACCAAACTGTGTTATTTCATTCTGTTTTTTAGTTATTTTTAGAATGTTTAGATATAACTTTATTTGGTATAGTTAATTTTTGTCCGCTCTTAAACCTGTACCTTAATTTGTTAGTTGAATTCATGACAATCATTGGATTTGTTCCCTAATCACACTCATTTCTTGTACATATATTCGTCTCTTAAACGATCTCATTATGTTTGTTAGCAAGTGCCAACAACATTAATGATCAAGATTTTTCTCATATGGAATCCTCGCAAAACTTTACTATTGAATACGTGAACGGCAAACAGGAAACGGGATGGTTGCTCTCTTGTTACTTTTCCTCGTGTTCAAAAGTTATGCAATGGTAAAGGTTAGCGAATTGAGGGTAGTTACCCTGCAAAGTCAGAGACGTGATCGATTTAAGTTCGGTTTGTATCGACGGTAAATTGAATAGAACTTATTTTAAGTTTTGTCAACTCAAAACTTTAACTATAAGTTAGAGTGTATATTTAATTTTTTTATTTATTTACATGTTCAATAAATATTTTATTAAATGTCTCAAACAAAATTAATTTGTAGCACATAAATTGCGAGTAAGTGATTTTTTATGCAATCTAAGTTTACTGTAGCGTTAATTTTAAGTTTTGGATATCATACAAGTTACGTAAACTGAAGTGTGTGATATAATACTAATATTTTTTCTATCCCGCTTGAGGTAGCTAGATTCAAAGATTATTGATGCCTGTTTGAAAATTTTAGTTATTTATTGAAATTGTGGAATTTGGTTGGCTGTATTTCTAGAATAGGGGTAGTGTAGGTCGTAATATTAGCTTTGCAGTGCTAAATGTTGAGCATCGAATAGGAGTAAAATGATTATTTAATGAATATTCATGTTTACTGGATATGCCTAGAGAGTGTTGCCAAACTGTCCATGACATCGTTTTTTAAAAGTCAATACACTTTAGCGACTGCTTAAAATTGATAGACAAGTAGCTCTTATGTCTGAGTGGCAATACAGTATCTCATGTACAACTGTCCCATGCCCAAATTAATAGAAACTTTATCTTTACTGTAAAATCAGTTGTCATGGACGGGCCATAGTGGCATAGCATTGTACTTGCATGGTTAATTGCTTATTGTAGAGTCATAATGTTCAAGGAGATTATAAATGAGGTAGTT
Organism: Pieris brassicae; assembly: GCF_905147105.1. Lineage (NCBI taxonomy): Eukaryota > Metazoa > Arthropoda > Insecta > Lepidoptera > Pieridae > Pieris > Pieris brassicae. The sequence goes on from NC_059669.1 coordinate 8,606,158, forward strand.
TATTGGACTGTGTTGGGTGCATTGTTATGATAGATACTCATGTTGTGTAATTTGTTGTGTCTTAGATTTAAGCAATAGGTGTTCGAGTTGTTATGCTAATGTTAAATCAAACTTTTCTAAAATAAAATATGCCAGCATGGGATATTTTGGAGTTTTGTACGTGAAAAATTGTATAAATTAGCATAGCATTCTGTACGCCTAGTAGAACACTGCACGCTGTCTTTCTGCCGGTTCTAGTACTGAAACTAATCACACAAAGCTTTCCAGTATTGCTATTTGTACTTTATAAAGCGCTCAGTGTTTTCTGCCATTATAATCTCCTTGAGAGAAGTTAATTTGAAGCTTGCAAATAATGTATGTTTTAAATAAGAATTTGTATTACAATTATTGAGAAATAGAACTTACACTTATATCAACAATGCTTATCTAAAATATTTAAATTTAACCAAACCTCTTGATACTTATTGAATATTAGGCCACCTTATCCACAAGAGGTGCCTATATAACCACTGTATTTATCTATTCTCTAAATTTATATAGAATCTTACCTACCAACATTTCATAGAATTTGGTCTAATATTTTCTGTAAATAAATCAGATATGTCAATAAAAAACTGTTTTTAATTTATTAAAATAATTATTTTTAAAAGGCTTAATGTAAAAGGTGTTTGTTTATTTTGTTTTATTTTAAAATACAATATGAAAATTATTTTCTCTAAATCTAGGTATATGTGGGTAACACTGAAAATGTTTAGAATTGGAACATGTTTGAATTTCGATTTTGGAACTCTTTGGTAACCTAATGTAGTATATTGCATTAATTTGTTTTTGTGAATTTGCGGCAAATCTAAAACTCTTGTTACACGTGAAAATGAACCTAACGCGAAAACATTTTCGGTCAATTATTTATTATGACTTTCGTTATGGGCTTACTCAACAACAAAGCTAAGATAGGCTGCGATTAGCATTCCTTAATGAAGCCCCATCTCGTGCCACTATTAACAATTCGTTTAACGAGTTTTAGCGTGGACGTAGCAATAGCAATGATGATCCGCGTGAGGGACATCCTTTAACAGCGACTACTGAAGAACATCAGTGATGTGCGACGCATGATAGAGGAAGATAAGAGAGTAACCTATCAGCAGATACGGGCAAGCCTAGTCATAGGAATAAGTCAAGTTCAAAAAATATTACACGAACTTTAGGCGCCAGGAAGCTTTGTACCAGATGGATTCCCCATACTTTAACCGACGACCAGAAACACCTTCACATGGACTGGTGTCTAATGTTCAATAAGTTCAACGGCGGTGACTCAAATGCTGTATGGTCACCATCACAGATGATGAAAGCTGGATATATTGCTACGAACCCAAAACCAAAAGATAACTCAGTGGGTGTTTTCTTTCGAGGATCGGCTAACTAAACTAAAGAAAGGAAGAAGTCAAGGAAAAAAGATTTCCTCATTCTTTGGTCGGAAATGTCATTTCGCGATACTTGTGCTAGAAGATGGAATTACATTCGCTGTTTGCCTGTTGTCTTAGAAAAATTCGACAGCAGCACCCTTGAAGCAGGATCCTCCTTCACCACGACAATGCTTCAGCGCACTCCGCAAAACGGACTGTTGAATATTAGACTATAACAGGTGAATCATCCGCCATACAATCCTGACCTGGCGCCCTGCGACATTCGTTTATTCCCAAGAACTTAAGATAAAATTCGAGGTATTAGCTTTACCAGCCCTGAAGATGCGGTGAAAGCGTACGATAATGCCATAGAAGAGACCCCTTAGGAAGAATGGTCCCACTGCTTTTCTCAGTGGTTCCATCGAATGCGACGATGTGTAGAGAGGAATGGAAATTACTTCGAAAAACAATAAAATCGGCAACTTTCTACATTAAGCCGGTTTTCATTGTCTAAACATTTTAAGTGTTACCTCGGCATACTATTTACGGACAATAGGCTTAGCTTAGACTTTATGAAAAATACAGTCTTATTGGGACTAAATTGTATAAAACAAGGCTAATTAATTTATCAAAATTTCTATAATTAAAAGGATTTAATTAATTAGCAAGTATAATATAATATATATTCGTCTGTCTAATCTTGACACTGTCTAGAAGTTACTAATAAATAATCAGATTTTTTTTTAAATCTTGACAATAGCCTATAAAGTAATCGCTATTAAGTATTCAGCGGACCTACAGGGCATACCAAGACTATGGAACATCAAGCGAAAGCATTTTAAATATCGTAGATAGGATGTTTTGCTGAAAGAAGACTTTGAAAGTAAGTATTACTGCATTCAATGATTTTGTAAAAATTACTTCTCTCGGTGACGTCTCGTCTGGGATCGAACCGACTCAAATGAAAAAAAAATAACCCCTTATTTTTGTATGCTTATTAAGAGAATGGACAAAAGAATAAAAATTATTCTTAAGTTTCATATTTTAAAATATAGGATGCCCTACGAGTCCGTGAAACGAATAACTAAGTGCGTTCTTCACTCAACTGTTGGTGCGGAATTTTAAAAAACCGGTTTTCTTAATCCATTTTTACCTAGGAACACACAAAAGTATTTAGAAATACATCAAATTTTATGAGATACTATAAGTAAGAATATGTATAACAGTTTATGAAGGGTAGCAAACGCTGTAAAGTAGTGTGAAGTCTGGTGTTAGTAAGCAGCTAAATATTACTTTGCGACATTTACGACGCGGGGCCAAAATCCAGTGATAAACTCCTACAAAACGTTCGCCCTAGGACCTACTTCAAATACTTAAATATCTTAAATATCGATTAAAAACCCTAAATAAATAAGAAAATTAATATGAGCCGTTGGGATGAAAAATAACAAGATTTTTCAGACTGTAAAGGAAGAATGTATGACACTTCATATCGGCCTTTTGGCTAAAATCTTAGTTAGACTGTATGGGCTTAGGTAGACTGTATGTATGTAATTTTCTCTTTTATATAATTGCATCCCAATGACAAATGGATTGGCCCGTGACGCGTTTATATGTATGGGTAATGGGTATATAGAATATTTGAGAAACAGGGGCAAGCAATTGATAATCTAAAATATAAGTTTTCTTTTCGAATTTGGTGTTGTCAGACGTCATGAACTGGCAACTGGCAGTTGACATCTCAGTTAGTCTATTTGAAACTTCATAAGTTTACAGTTCATGCTAGCACGAGAATTCTCAATTCAGTTTAACACGGGAAACTCGAAGTTGTATTTAGTTGCAAGTGTTTGAACTACTTTTGAAACTCAATCTCACTCTGAAATAATGCATTTTAGTCGCTTTTGAATTCTTAGTTTTATTTTAGTTTCAATTATACATAATACATAGTCAACATGAATAATATGGATATATCAGAATGTGTTAAGGAATGGGAAGATTTGATTGTCGACTACAAACGATTAGAGGTAGCGCTTTTTGATTAAATAACTTGTTTGCTTTAAAAACATGTAATTTTTTTTAGGTTTTAAATGTTCAGAATAAAAACTATCACACACTCGCAAAAACTTACACGGTAACAAATCAATGTCTGGATCAAAGGCCAAAATATAATTAATTTTAGGCTATAATTTTATCTTAAATATTGCGCATGATTTTATAAGTATTTCTTATACGAGGAATCTGTAATTTCAGACTATTAATAAGGACTATGCCACAAAACTTGAAGAAGTTGGTGAACTTCAAGCATCATGTTTAAAGGAGTTAAACCATCAAAGATATCGAATGTCTATCATGACAAATGCACTTAAAAGGTCAGTTTATGTTAACTAAAGATCATTTCAAATGCACACTTATCTTATTATGCTTCATTTAAACATGTTTAGAACATTAGACATTACTACCTATTTAATAGTTTGTGAGGATATTTTGTATTTAATATTATATTTAGCCCAAAATAAATTTTTGGATTATTTAATATTATAATCTATACCAATCAGTAAATATAAAAACTACAATATTTATAAATTTCCACTATAAAAATATGTATAAATCAGAAAAAAATCCATGTTGTGGTCTCATTTATGTAATAAATCAATTTAAATCGTCAATAATGCTTTATAAATAACCGGAATAAAATCTGATAACACGGACTTTGTGTTGCATTTGTGTGCTTATCAGACATTAGTAGATTAATTATTTAATTTGTATGATTAAGCATAAAAAATAACATTTCAGTACTACTACTTAAATATTGATGAATCATATGCATATAATATATATTGCATTGTTATGAATTTCAAAAGTAATATTTTTATTTAACTAACATTACATACTTAACTTTTGTTGAATTTTAGACAAGCAATACTTTCTATTTTGTTACAAATTGAAATCATTTTATCATTTGTTATTACAATAATAATAATATTTTAACAAAAATTGTTCATTTCTAAAGAAGCAGTAAGAATGTAGTTTCTAAATCCAAATCATTGTAAATTGTATTCTAGAATGGAGAAAAAAGCTACTAAAGATGAACGAGTAGTTAACTTGGAAAAGGAAATTATGAAAAGGAAAGCCATGTTGTATGAGATTGAGGCGACTCTTCCTAAACAGAACAGTCTATATCTCAAAGTAATACTTGGCAATGTCAATGTATCTATTCTAAATAAAAATGATAAGTATGTATTACATATTTATAAAATTATCTCACTTATCAGTAAATTATCTTTTAGATTTTTTGCATTCTCGTTAATTAATCAATATTATACAGTGCAAAAATATTAGTATTATTTAATTTGAAATTGTCATAAGATTTTTTGTCATTTATGTAAATCATGCACCATCTTTTGAGTAAAATGATTTTTAGCTAAAGGTCTTAAATTTTATTTTCAGATTCAAATACAAAGATGAATATGAAAAGTTTAAGTTGATCCTGAGTGCCATCGCTTTTGTTTTAGCTATTGCTAATTTGTATATTGATTTCAGGTATGAAGCCCTAAACTTATTTACTTCTTAAATAACATCTAAAACTATTTAGTAGTTTTATCATACTTGTTTTACCAATTTGCACATACTTTCATATTTGATGGTATACCCTTATAATAACCAAAGATGAAATTATACCTCATAATTCCATTCATGTTCACCAGGCCCTTACAACTGATTCTTATATTCCTTCTGGTTTGGTACTACTGCACATTGACAATACGCGAGAGTATACTTAAAGTGAATGGCTCCCGGATTAAAGGCTGGTGGCGGTTGCACCACTTTGTATCAACTGTTGTCGCTGGCATTCTCCTCATTTGGCCCCAAAATCAGTCATGGGAAGAATTCAAGCATACATTCATGTGGTTTATTGCATATATTAGTAAGTATTTTATAATTTAAATACAAGCCAAGATCGAAATGAAAAGCAATTAATAATATAAAGAAAGTATCAGTAACTCAAAGCCATAAAGTGGGTTACTTTTTATAACTAGGTTCATATGTAATATCTTGGCCGACATCGTACTCGCGAGCCCCCTGGCATTGAGAGTGTCCATGGGTGGCTGTATCACTTAACATCAGGTGAGCCTTCTGCCTGGCTGCCCCCTGTGCTATAAAAAAAATATGTTGAAGTATTCTCTTTTCTTATTTTACTTTGAATGTATAAATCTATTCCTTGTAGCACACCCTAGTATCAGATATGCATGTGATATAAGATGGCATGACATGTCTCTTTGGCTGATTGAATATTTTAATATGTTTGGTTTAAGAAATAATCAAATTCTGTTAAAAATTTAACTGTTTCAGATAAATTTGACTTCCATTAATAATGTAATTTATCTTTCAGGTGTTGTACAGTACATGCAATTTAGGTACCAAAGTGGTGTTTTGTATCGGCTCAAAGCATTAGGTGCAAGACATAACATGGATATAACAATCGAAGGCTTTCATTCTTGGATGTGGCGTGGTTTATCCTATCTTCTACCATTCCTCTTCGGAGGATATATATTCCAATTGTACATTGCATATACGCTGTATCACTTGAGTTATAACCCGGATGCGACATGGCAGGTATGTTAATTATTTTGTTTACTAGGCTCTTAAATAATGCAGTTTTCATTATTACTATTTTATATATTATGTATACTTTTAAAATTTGATCATAATTTTAATTTAAAAATATAAAACGTATTTCGCTCTCTTAACAGACAGGGTGGCTATTCGTTTTCTGTTTTCATTTATTATTTATATCCGTTATCTACCTCACTAGATTTGTTTAAAAAATCTAGTTGTTTTAAATCTAGCTTTATGATTTCCAATTGTTTTATCAATTATTATCTTTGCTATATCCTTAATTAATCTCAGTACTGTGTTTTCTGTTTTATAAAGTTTATCATATTATTAAAGTAGCATATCATAGTTCGAAGTCCTAAGGTTATAAATTATCAGATGTCTTTATTTATTTTATTTGATTAGAAAATATCCTATATGTTTCTGAATCACGTCATCTCTAAAACAAAATTAATCAAAATTGGTGCCATGTTAAATATTAAGATTTCATAAATCAAACAGTACGTGATCGCCTTCATTATTTAGTAATAATCAATACATATTAAAGACTAGCCACAGACAATAGAACTAAGCATGTGTTCATTTGTTTTTTAAAACTACCCCCCCAACACAAAAAACAGGTAGCCGCGTTAAGTATGTCCTTCCTGTTACTTGGTATTGGAAACACCGTCACCACATTCCTCGTGATACCACAGAAGCTCAACGAACAGGTACAGGATTGAGTTGTGAGCAGACGCTTCCAGGGCATAGCATGAGCTTTATTAAAGGCTGATTCTATATATTCCGTGAATTGTATTTATAACTTTGCACTAAGGTGCATTACCCAGGAATGTGTATCAGTCATTTAAAGTTCATGGTAAATCCGAATCGTGAATTATTACAGTTGCCGATTATATACATTATAGATATGTATGTGTAAATAAGTTCTATACAACAGTATAGATAAAAAAATACTAAAAAACAATTTTAGAAAATTACCTTAATCTCAGCCTGGAAGTGTTGTATTTATGCTTCGAATTTAGGCAACGAAAAGCATGTATAGTGTTATAAACTTATCTGACCCCAATACATTACACGATTCCAGTTCACTGTGGATCAGATACGCTTGTGACGTTATGGCCCTCCTTGCATAGGGACTTCAAATAGTAGTCATTTTGTGAAGCATGGTGCCACTGTAGTAGTCTGTAGTCTTCTAGATGTTTGACATTCAAGGTTTTTATCAACCAATCGGATATGCTTGTGACACTATTGCTATAAGTTTGTCTCTGGAGTGGGCGCCTTTGAGAAATTTAGCCGCCGGCGGTATTGAAGATGTTTTACGAATAAACTTATTTATATGATAGACACTTTGCATAGGAATTCTTTCCTACTTAATCTCTTAATGCATCCACTAGTTCAAGTATTATTTTGTTCTGAGATCAACAGTTTATATTTTTTAATTTGGCAACTGGTATATAATCTAAGACCGAATATAATCTATAAAATGTTTAATCAAAGACAATATTGCAATGTATACGCTTTTTATAAATTATAACTTTCTTATTAAAATTTAAACAGTTAGACGTTTGATTATGGATTCAGTGACAATTTTAACGGTTTGTCTTTGTTTTACAAACGGAAGAGTTTGTTTACATTAAGAGTGAGATTCAGAATTGAGCACCTCTCCGAAGTCTTGTTTCTGAAACCAGATTATTGCATAAAAATAGCTACATTTCTGTTCTTTGCGATCATATTATTAGCGACATCAAAGCTTAATAATCATAATTAACACAATGAACATTTTTTAAAATCTACTTTAAAACTTTAAAACTTCCACAGAACATTATCGATAAAAACCAGACAAACCCCTGTTAATAAGCACAATTTTACAATTACTAGTCAACAAAATACATTTGCGGATTTTAATCTTAAATAAATTTATAACCAATGTCAATATAAAATATTAAAAAATACATTGGTATTTCCTTACTATGGCTTTTAGATAATTGGTCATAAATTTAAAACATAATTATTTATTACGAAATTATTTGTGTAAACTATCTATTGTCACTGGTGATTATTAATATAGGAAAAATTATTCAAATGTCAACAAGTTTAAGCAGTTATTCGTCATTGTGCCATTCTTTTGCTACTTTATTTTGCATTGTATTTTTCGTTTACAAATATCAAATCATTTGATAATTAATGGAAGCAAGGTCCAATGTGCTTCAATTCGAATATTCAATAATTTTAATTTTTTATTGTTGTCTCCGAATGTTAGGCTTAGTCTTGTCGCTTGTATAATAGTGACAATGTATTTAGTAGCATTTTATATGTGTTTATTTTAAATTTTATTTATCCGTGTGTAGGGCATGTGTTAGGAAATTATTCTTTGCAAAATCTCAATTTGTTTATATAATGTAAATGTGTATAGAATGAACTTAATTTATTGAACGAATATTTGCCTTATATACTGAAAGCGTGTTTTATGGGATACGGGATTAGTATACAATTTTTTAAAATAACCTTTGACGATATTTACAACTGTTCCTACTTGTAGGTGAACCACGATTTTGTATGTGACGCACAATTGAAAATGTTACAAATACATTATAAGCGGCATTTATGTCATTGGCATTTCAATGACTTTGATGTATTACGTAAAGGGTCGTTTTGCACTAAATATAAGTGCTGGCTTCCTACAACGTTATTAATTATACCTAATTTTTGTATCAGTAGCTCAACCATTAGAAATCATAGAAGGCAAATGTATAGGATTATTATTTGTATTAAAAATATTACCTGGTCCCTAGAAGTTTTAACTCAACACTAGCGCGAACTTGCTTATGGTAGAGCTACAAATGATCGTATAGAAGTCATTGTGATCCACCCATCGTTCAACTAGTCATCTATATTCAATGTGTAGTTGATAAGGGTACAAAGATCTGTTATTTATTAAAACATGTACTTAGCGCTTTGTATTTCATTTATGCGTTATAGTGGTTGTAATTATTTCTTAGATAGAAAATAAATGATTTTTTTTTATTTGCAGATTTATTTATGTTGCATTATTATCTACAGGTGACTTACTTAGCTGTTTTGTTCCTTTTGTTGCACTGCTGCAATATGTACACACTCCTCAACACGATGTACAAGAAAAATCATTTGCGCGGAGCGTTGAAGTTGCGCTACAAATTGCGAGCAATTGCGTACCGGCTCTCTAATGAAATAGCAGTGTTGGTACGTGATATTTTATAAGACGTGTAAAAGAAAAACATCTTTAAGATGGCTGCCGATATGACTGAATAAAATAATATGGCACGAACCGCGCTCTTACGTTTTTTATATTGTCTTTGGACCACAGCCATTTTTAAATTAGTTTTCCTTTTAACCGGCTAATAATTATCATGTTTCATTCTATTCTCAAAACTATTGCAAGCGGGTCTTGGCTTTGAAGTTTGCAATGAGTTTTTGCTGGTAAAATTTCCAGTAAACCTCACAACATTCATCAATTGGGCTATAGGTTTGCAATTTGTGCAATGTGTACGTGAAAATCTGTAATTGCTGATTGTCATTGTCAATTTAAAATACTTAAGCATGATTGAAGTATTTTATACAAAACTATTTAATTAAAAGTGACAAGACAGTGGCGCCAAACGGTATGTTAAAGTGGTGCTTTGTGTTATTCCTTTTCATTATTTGCTTAGTTTTAGAATGCTTGTATTTTCTACGTAGGTGTCCTGTAGCTTATACGTTTGTTATCGTATGCATTGTACAATATTTAATTCCATTTCTTATAAATTTAATCATTTCAGGATCAGAAATGGAGACAAAATAAGTACGACGCGAAACAGGAATGAAACATTTCCAGTAATGAGATTTTTATATAATTATTCTTGAAATATCATAGATATATTCATCTATATTTGTCTAAACATATTTTTCATATATCTGAAGGACTTATAATAGCCATATTACTTTTATGTAAATAAAAAGGTGGTTAAAAATAAAATTACCTCGTTATTGTTATTTTTTATTTAAACTGACGTTTAAAATAAAAAGCTTATATAAATCATATTATCAAATATGTTTCTAGGATCTAAAGCATGAAACTTTTATGTACAGTTATTTACAGCAATCAAAACAAAAATTTATGTTATCATATTATTGACTATTTACACTTATGAATGTTAATGTTTTGAAAAAAGGAAGATCTGAATTTATACACCACCAGTTACCAAATCAACGGCGTAGAGCGGGCGAAAAGAACTGGCAATAAACCCTTCGCCTCCATTTATTGCCATGTTTTATTGTACAAGGAAATTGCACTGGATATTGAAAGAAAGTCATAAGCATCAGCAGGCAAAAAGATACATTATAGTGAGAATAAAAACAAACACGTTGTCGATCAATGTTTAAACGTGTAAAGTGACTGAAATTATAAATCATACCACACACGATATCAATACAAATAGCACACGTTCACAAGCACGATGAATCGTCCCCATCGCACATATTTCAGGGAGACCCACAACACGAACCTTAAACTGCACGCAGCCACAAAGACAAACTTAAAAATATTTTTTAAATGTATATACCAGTCTTACAACAAAATTATTATCACGATCAGTATTCACCACCGTCGTCATTTTCTTCGTTTTCGCTATGAGAGTGAGTTTCACTTTCCATGTCCAGTCGGGGCTTCTTTATTAGTAAGCCCTGTTTTTGCAGTTTCTCTAAAGCAGCCATTGTACTATTCTTGGGAGCAGGCAATTCGCACTTTTCCTCGATCTGAGTTGCTTGCTTGCTGCTAGTTTTCACAATTTTTAATCCAGACACGCCACTTAATTTAGATATACTTTGTTGAGAACTCGTACTTGTTTCAGATCTCAATTGGGAACCTTTTTGAACTTGAGTGACATTGGAAAAAGTGGACTTGCTTTTCATACTAGAATATTGTACGCTATCTTCATCTTTCGTGCTTGTAACTCCTTCAACAGGAAACAGTGATTCTTTAGCCTTTTTAAAGCAACTGAAGTGGCCAACTTCATCGGAACTTCTTTTTGTCGCTGGTGACGCTGATCGTAGTGGTTTGTTACAGGTAATTGCTCGAGGCCTACTTTGTACAATTTGCGCTGGTTTTCTTATAGTTGATGGACTAGGCATTTGGGGTTTTGCGAATCGTGGTCGTGTGGGAACTAACGCGATGGAGGAATTGGCCACGACAGGCCGAACTTGAGGTCCATAATTTCTAACCTTAGCTCCAACAAATGACGCTTGTCTACTGGCTGTGGCCTGATTAGGATTTCTGGGTTGATGTATTGTTTGAGGCTTTATTGACCTAGAAACTATTTGACTAGCATTCTTTACTTCTTGTGTATTAACAGTCCGTATAGTTTTTGTGACTGTCGTTGTCACCTCTTCTATAACCATTTGTGACTGATATGTTTTTACAGTTTTAACTGTATTCACTTCATTTGAAGATGTTGCAGTTTTTTGATTTTGTACTGAGTTTCTATTTACCTGTTGTCTTTGAATTACTGGTTTAGCTTTAGGAGTTTGTACGTTTTTTGGAGAGTCGATAGTTTCGACACCTTGAGAATGCACTTCGTCTTCTACATCTTGCATGTTCCTGGCTGGTTTTATTGTAATTTCTTTATTAAGACTAGGAAAATTATTGGGTTTTTGTTGTTGAGGCGATTCTTTGGGTTGTATAATTTTTTTTATTGGATTGGCTTTAATTTGATCCTCTATGTCAAAATCATCTAAATTGTCATCAATATTTTTTACCGAGCTGTGAGGGGACTGTGGGGGTGATTCAACTTTTACGTTACTTTCATAACCGTTTTCCGGATCTTCATTTTCGCTTGCTTCGGCGTCATTCATTTCAGTTATCTGTACTTTTCCAGTACTTGTATCGGAATTGTATTCTTTGTCTTCGAGTTGATCACTATTATAGTCATGATCTTCGTCGTCTTCATCATGTGAAGGTTCATCTTTGTAATTTGCGTTAAATGAGTTTTTGGGTTTGATAGTGACATGTTTTAAATTATTTATTGCCTTCTGTAGATTTTTTTGCTCTTCTGTCAATTTATTACTATTATTTGTGATATTAGTGTTCTTTGATTCAAAAGTACGGGTGACACTCATTTTTTTACACTCTTTCGGGCCATCTTTTGTTAGTACTTCAGTACATTTAGTGCTTTGTTGACTCATTGATTTAATTGTAACATTTTTGTTTAAACCACGCAATGCTGCAGGTGGTGATATTTTCGTCACCGTTGGTTTATTGCTAAGACGATTTGTAATATTCGTAACATTTTGTTTCCACTTCGTTGGATGATCAATATCTGCATCACTATCTGAGTCATCTATGTGTAATACTTCGACATCATTTTCCATTGTACGTTTAATTACATTTTTTGGCCTTTTAGAAATATCTGTTCGTGAAGGTACATTAGTTGCAGTTTTAGAGGATACTGGTTTTGCAGTGACATTTGTCAGCCTTTTTAAGATGTCTGCATTACTTTGAATAACACTTTCTTGTTTCTGTGGCATTTCACTTTTTATTAAAACTTGGGTGTCACTGTTGGGTTGTATATCATCTTCAGCGGTATCATCATCTTTATTTTCTTCTTCATCTGACATATGATGATTATTTGATGATGGGGATGAACTGCTGAAAGATTTAATTGTTGGCTGTTGGCTCAGTCCTTTCAAAGAAATTATAGGTTTTTCGATGATAGTTTTATCTTTCGGATTTTCATTTTCTGGATCGCTAAATTCAGTTGATGGAGGCAAAATTTTGTTTCTTAAAACAGGTTTAATAGTTATACCCTTGTTTAAATTAAGAGATTGCAATGTATTTGTTTTTATACTACTATCAGATTCAATTGGCTCTTCGTCAATATCATCTTCAGGGTTGTCTTCAATTGTCTCTTCCTCATTATCTTCTGGTTTTTCTTTTTTTACGTCAATACAATCGTTTTTATTTTTAAAACTTATTTGTGATGAAGACTTTATGGTTACTTCATGGCCAAAATTTTGAAAAGATTTTGAAGGTAAATTTTGCTCTGGTGTTTTAGGGAGAGAATCGTACTCTTCGTCCATTGGTTGAAAATTAGGCGTTTTAGAGGTTGCTTCAGTTATTTCTACAATTTTTTCTGGTTCCTTTTCATCTTTAGTTTCATCATCTGGGCTTAAATGCTTATTTATATATGCTACCATACTATTTTTACCATCTTCGGTTTCTGGATTCGTTACTGCTTCTTTATAATCATCTGCAGATGTCATTATAGTATTGTCATAATCTGAAGATGAATCTATTTTACTAGATTGATAACTGTCTTGTTTGTTAACAGAAGTTTTTACTATTTTGATTTGACTATTTCCTTGGCCCATTAATTTTGAAATAACTTCATTTGCATCTTTAGAGGTTTGAGCCTTTTCATTAGCGCTTATAGTATTTGTTTTATTAAGAATTGCAGAAGAAGTATTAGGAACTACATTATTTGAGTTTGATTTAATGATGATTCCATGCTTTTTTAGTTTAGCTAAGTCTTTCTTTACTTTATTTGTAACATTGATTGCAGGATTCTTAGTTTTATATTTTCTTTTTAAAACCATTTGGGTAGGAACTTCTTCAATACCTTGAACATTCAATCCATCACCAAAAACATCTTTATTCATATTTAAGAACTCATCTAAAGTAATTGTTTCCTTCTTTGACTTTTTATGCTTTTTGTGTTTCTTAGATTTAACTTTAGGTTCACCTGATTCATCCATAAACATTTGAAGTAAATTATCCTGTAAGTATAATGAGTGTTATTAGTAAATTGAAGCAAGATAACATCATATAAATTGTAATTAAAATACTTACAACAGAGTCATTGACATCTTCTACTTTTTCCTTAAGAGGTGGAACAGCTTCCAGAGAAAATTCAGTTATCTCAGCTACCCTATAAAAAATTCTATTAATATGAATCATTTATATAAATGTATAATAGAAAAGAAAAAAATTACATTTCATTTGGTTCGCTATAGACATCTTCAGTTGAATGAAAAGTCAAATGCAACTCATATGCATCTAAATGATAAAGTATTGCTTCACAAACTGGGCACCGCAGGATATCTTCAGGTGATTGATTTTCATCTGCATGATCATCTTCCATATGTTTCTGAAAATTATTATTAATTATTAGGACTAATAACTTAAAGGCAGATGCAAGTCATTGTAATTATGCTAGTTTATAAAAGATACAACTAAACTTTAATAAAATCTGTATTACTTTCAACTGATTAATATATTTATGCACAACCATCTCCATTACAACTCTATAATAAAAAAACATTTTAATTCAATGAGAATTAAGTGAGAATCTGAATAGTTTAGAATTTGAAGTCTATTTATTAAATTAAAATTAAATTATTAGTAAATTAATAAATACAAGTAATTCAAATGTCTACATAAAAGAATACAATTTTAATACTTACATCTAAATTTACTTTATTATTGTACTCATCTCCACAGAATGGACAGTACAGGATTGACACCAACTCCTATAAATGTAAAAAAAATGAAAAATTATCTGACACATTACATAAACTTTTGAATCTCAATACACATTTTTAAAAAATCTCAATGTTTTATATAGTAGAGCATTCAATAAATTGCTGATCCAATTAAATATATTTTAGATAATGTCATACCTGATTAAACAATTTGACTTTTTTAGACGAGCCTAGAGTGTTCATTTCAATGTCTTGTCTATGAAAGAATTTGTTGTGATGTAGCATAGCAGATGGTACAAAAAAATAAACACTACACCTGTCACAATGATAGTCTTTCACTTCACAATTTGTTTGACCATTGTGGCTGGTCTTTATGTGTTTATTGTATAAATGCTGAAAAAATTATTATCATAATATAATATAATAATAGATTAAATAAAATTGGGTTTCGGCTATGCCTAATAGGCTTGAGTATTTTTTAATAAATCAATATGGATTTTCTATCAATATTTATATAGGTATTGAATTTAAATTATTAAAATACTTCTAACAGTAAGTATTCAGTCTAAAGAGCAGAGTGATTTCTGTTTGGAACAACTATTATTATACTGTGTAATAAAAGTTAAAGAAGTATGCTAACCTTCATAGTAAAAAGCTTTCCACACCATGGACAAAAATATTTAGCATCATGGTCTGGGTGCATTTTATGTTTGTGTGTGATTGCCTTTGATATTGTTGGAAAAAGCTCTTCACACACATCACAACCAACAAGCTCACTTTCTTCAGATTTTTCGGTAGATGTGGGGACTTCATTTTGAAATTTCGATTTGTTAAACTCTGGATCACCATGTTTTCTGAAAATTAATTGGTTTACTAATTTGTTATATGTATAATTTTAATTTACGGAAATAGTTACACCTCCTCTCTGATACGAGATGTTTGTGTATCTACTCTTGTTGTGAGGAGCTCCTTTAACGCTTGAAATGAAACTGTATACCTGAAATGTTCCTGTAGTAATTCCTTGTCATTAAATCCTGCACTGCAGAAAATACATTTAAAGTTTTCTACACTTGTCATTATGATAAAACAGATTTTGAATAGATCTTTGTTGGTGTTGTCTTCGCGATAACTTATGTATATTGTGTTAACAAAAAGCCATCTTCTCAGTATTTTCTACATTTCGGTTTATCGATACCCTTTAAGCTATTAAACGATTAATTGATCAATCAATCTTAATCGACTCACTATAATATTTAGCTATTTACTTATTTAGTCTTACAGTCAGCCCAAAACACCGATTATTTTAACAGAGTACAGACCATACAGGTTTAATAAAGGGTTCAATATAGAGTGCGGCAAATACTAAAAGCGTAGTGGTACTCGCATGACTGCGAGTAAGCATGACAGATGACTATTGACTACGTAGACGTAGACAGATAATAAGATCTAATTTCTTATTAAGCAATAATATAATAAATGTATAACAATTAAAATGAACTCGTCTCGTGTATACAATACCTGAGAGTTTCGACTTTTGACTAATATTAGCAACACTTTATGCATTTTTAAAACTTCAATTTTTTTAGGATTTAATGGATTGTGGTTGTGGTTGGATCAACCCACATGTAACATGAGTAACTACTATTTTCTTATATAATTACTTGTTTTGCCTACTACATAACTAAATAAGCTTCAATGTAGGTTACATTATTATTATATTAACGTTCAGCGACAAACGTGCTGATTAGATCTATATAACCTTGAAGATAATTTTTTATACAAATTCAATATTACAAAATACACAGAGCGAACTTTGTACTGACGTTAACGTTTTATAGAGGTTAGCTAAAAATAAAATGACAAAAATATTTCAATTAATTCACATTCCGAAACGTCTGTATTCTGGATCGGCGAAAGATAAAGTGATAGCAAAAAAATACGTTTTAACCAAATACTTTCAAGGTGAGCCGAAGGATAGTGATTTTAAAGTTGTTGAAGAGGAACTCCCGGATCTGAAAAATGGAGGTAGGTACATGCCACTACATCTATGTAGAGCATCGCTTTTTGAAATATGATAATATTACTTAAACACTTGTAAATAAATGATTTAGTTTTAATATTTATATATATATATGACAGTCAATCCAATGCATTTTATATTGTATGTATAATCTCGGCTTAAAGCTTTAAGGAAATATTTCGTTTGTACTTAATAATGTAAAAATTCTGTAATTAATAAGGAGCAAAATGTTTTCGGTAAAGTGTATTTTAGTAGTTTTTTGTTAACTGCTTGCAAGCTAAATATTTTAAATTTTGTTTTTATAGAAATATTGGCACAAGCCGAATACCTGAGCGTCGACCCATATATGCGAGCCTATATGATTGGTTACAAACTGCCGACGGACATGATTGGGAGCCAAGTGGCTAAGTAGGTATTGCCTTACTTATATTAAAGGAAAGGATTTTTAAAGAAGACCTTGTCACCAACTCCATGGTTCAGTTGCTTAGCTTTCGGTCGAATTAAATTTACACAAAAATCCCGTTGAGTTTGATTCCTGGTGAAATAATTCAATTCGGGTGAAAGATTACCAATGTAAATAGTTTTAAGGGTTTAACCCCGTTTAACGTATACGCCCATGCTAAACAGTTTTTTTTAAATAATTTTAATGCTTACATTGGGTATTCATAGACTTACGTATCGACTCCCGATGTCGAATCGGTCTTTTTGATCGTTTTGTATCACCTATAGACATTGACGTTATCAGGTTTAATTAATAATTTAATTTTGGTCGATTTAAAAACAGTTGTGTTATTTCATGTAATATTATTGTGTTCTAAGTAGTATTCAAGTAAAATACAGATATTCAGTGATCTGTCGTTCAATTGCTATGGGAGAAGAAAAGCGCGAAGAGACATTACCTTCCATAGCATTCAGCCGGGGCCGCGCCATGGGTAGCGAATGTGTGGGAAACCCCTGAAGCGCCTTCTATTTTTACCATTGTTCAAGTATTAGTCTATTTTATTATTTGTTAATATTGACCGGAAGGAAAACGTTTTTTAATTTTATAAACTTACTTAAATAATATTTTGTTAAATAGGTAAGACATTCGCTTGCCAATTCTTGGGAAAATTAATACGCGAATTAAATTGTTACATACTTTATTTATGATGTAATGTATGTAATTACTAACTTTTAAGGTCAGATTTATGACATATTTGTATAATAAATCCAATCTTTAAGATGGTGTGAGTGTGTATGTGTGTCGTGTGATGATTTAGGTTGGCAGCGTCGTTTACTATTAAATGTAAACTATGGCTATAACTATACGGGATTTAGATCTCCAACAATCTTTTTTGAAGATCATTATTCTTACCGCGTATATTTGATCCATTATCATAGCCTTGTCCCCTTAAATTGTGTATGTCGATATTAATTTTGTTTAGTGGTTCAATTATAAATGAAGTTTCAGCGCGGCGCCAGTTGTATCTGTAATCGGACAGAAAGCTAGGAAATGCTCTCTTATGGAAATAAGATATAAAAAAATCTAGTTTCCATTACATACATTAAAATTTACAAATCAGGAGTGAGGAGTACAAGTAATAGAATTACTGTATTTACTAACTTATGGATACTCAACAACAAAGAATATGTTGTTGTGTACAGTACCATAAATAATTGTACCGCACACTTCGCACACATGGGTGGCGTGGCCCCCTTATATCACACGTAAATTTGAAAAGAAGAATTTCTTCGGGAATATATTCCCAACATGGACAACTGACGATTGACGTAAGGAAGTCATAGCTAGCGTTAAGTCTTGTCTGAATCACACAATGAGATGTTAAGTAGTAAATAATTAAACTTTTTCTCGCGTAAGAAATGCCTAATCCAAAAATTTCAGGGTAATAGAGAGTCGTAATGATAAATATCCAGTCGGTAGCTACGTGACAGATTCATTTGGATGGCGGACTCATACTATTTGCAACCCTGATACTGTACGACCGCAGGATGTTATGCCTTTAACAAAGATTCCTAATGTCGAGCCTCATCCTGTGTCTTTAGCCCTCGGAGTTCTGGGAATGCCTGGGTGAGTTTGGAAGTTCCATAGATAAATACTTAATTTGATTTTGAAAATTTTTTTTTGAATGTTTGCTAGGTTTGCTACGTTAAGTAATTGTCATTCAACCTTTTCTATTTATATAAATCTGGAATATTAGAAAATATTTAAACATGTAATCTTAAACACGCTACTCTAACCTAAAAAATTCAGGTATGTAATATTGTATTTATCAATTTAATATTTACTTAGCATAGTATACTTCTTACAGAAACACTGCTTACTTCGGATTGAAAGAGATCTGCAAACCAAAATCGGGGGAGACAGTTGCAATAACTGGTGCAGCGGGTGCTGTTGGCTCGCATGTTGGTCAAATAGCTAAGATTTTAGGTGCGTTCTAACTCTAATTAACGTTTGTATGATTCTCTATTAGACCTGTCAGATACATATTTTCTACACATGCCCAAGTGACAATTTAGCCCTACCCCACATACTTAGGTGTTCTGTGGCAACCAGAAACAATAATTGTCTTCTTTTTTTTTTGTTGAAATGTTTAGACCACCATTGATTAAATACAATATTAAACGCTTACGTAATACGTGACCATCTGAACATGTAACGTGAGAGAAGTATAATTTAGTACACAGGTTTTTTAAAAAACCTAAATTTAATTAAGCTTATTAACTACTACTACTGTTGCTAAGGGTTATAAATTGCCATCCATCTCAAAATAATTCATGTATGTAATAAGAAAAGTGTACTTGATTCCGAAAAGGCCGGCAACGCACTCGCCTCTCGCCTCTCGCCACTCGCACATTCATGGGCGGCAATGTCACTTAAGATCAGATTACCTACCGCCCGATATTAAAACGACTAAATTTTCTTAATGCAGGTTGTAAAGTGATTGGTTTCGCGGGATCTGACGCAAAATGTGACTATTTGGTCAAAGAGCTTGGTTTTGATCACGCTTTTAACTACAAGACAGCAGATATCAAAGCGGCACTCAGGCAAGCTGCTCCTAACAGAGTAGATTGTTATTTTGATAATGTACGTAATACTTATTACAACTATGTTACGTTTATAGTTCATATTTATTATGCTCGTTTCTCAGAATTACCACTTTTTTAATAGCTTAGGCCTATTAGGGCTGTACATTACTGTAAAATAATGAATTCAACCAGATGCCCTCAGAAATATTTCCGAACCGACTTCTTCAAGATAAGAGCGTACTTTCTTAAAATTCCGGCGACTTGCGAATCTTTTGGCAGTGTAATTAAACATCAGCATCCTGTTCAATAAAAAAAATGTTATTGCAATTAAATACATATTAGTTGCTATCGTTCATTTCGTTATGAAATTTAGTAAGAGTAATTTCAAAATACGTATTACGTTTGGTTACGTGGGTTGGTTGGTAATTATATACTCTTTACTAGCGACCTATTTTGCAAATTGTTGTAACTTTTTTTTGCTTTTAGGTCGGAGGTGAAATTAGTCACAAAATCATGACACATATGAATAAGTATGGCAGAGTTGCTGTGTGTGGCGCAATATCATCGTACAACGACCTCAAACCCCCAAAAGGTTTTTATTCCGATTAATAATTGAATATATAAAAATTAATCCCTATTTCCCTTAGTCACGGCGTTGATCACGCGTTAACGGCTGGACCGATTTCGCTAATTCTTTTTTTGTTATTGTTATTAGATAATTTAAGAATACCATGGTGGTTAACCATATTAAGTAATCCTGACTTTTGTTACGATGGCAAATTTGTTTTTTCAGTGCATAGCGCTTTTACAATTCAAACTTTTTTGATGTAACCTTATGGCGTTAGACATACATAAATAAAATAAATAAATTATACCAATTCCAAATCAATATTCATAGTTAAGACAGGACAACGTCTGTCAGGTCCGCTAGTTATAAATATAAAACAAATGTAAATGAAAATATAGCGATCAAAACTGCTTTTTTGGAAGGCGAGTCTGTCACATGATCTGTTAAATTTTTTAAAGATAAATTTATAACATGTACAAGATTACAAGAACCATTAAAAATCTACAATCTTTTCGGACTGGGCCTCAGATTTCTGTCGACTCATTCATTGAGTCTTAGGCATTCCGGTTTCAACTATATATATATATATATGTGTGTGTGTGTGTGTGTGTGTTTACACACACACACCATCAGATCGACCGAATAGATACGGAAAATTTCGTCATCGGTAAAGTTGTTTCGTAGAAGTGTAGTTACAAAACTAGTGACACGAGATTGATAATATTTGACTTTTTAGATGCTCTTAACAATACAAATGTACCGCAAAAACAGTTTAAATTTGAATCTGTAATATTTTTCATTCCAGTGACAATAATGCAGCCGGCCATAGTGTTTAAGGAGTTAAAAGTGGAGGGATTTTTAGTAAACCGATGGACGCATAGATGGGAGGAGGGCATAAATATGAATTTGAAATGGCTGGAAGAAGGCAAAATTAAATATAAAGAAGAATTATACCACGGTTTTGAAAATATGGTGACAGCCTTAAATGGTATTCTTAGAGGAGAAAATACAGGAAAAGCCGTTGTTAAAGTCAATTAATAATTACAATTATACATTACTGTACCAATTAAGTTTCGTACATTTCTTATGGTTTTAAGTCAAAGTCCATTTGTAATAAATAATAGTGTTATATTTTTTCTATTGGCATAATAAACAAATTAACAGTTGTTTATGGCTTATTATTTGGAGTTTTAATTGTTGGCTTTGTATGCATTTAAAAGGGTAACCATTTAAATGGGTATGTGAGTCTGTCCCAATCTGAAATATTAGGTCTTTACATATGAAATTGGCGTTTTGTATGGGAGGAACAAAAAGTCGAATATTTTTAAATATAATATATTTAATTAATCAAAGTATGAACCATTGTTTTCTATGCACTTTTGCCATCTCATAGGTAGTGCATTGATCCCTTTACTAAAAAAAACAGTCGGACGAGAATCAATAAAATCTGTGGAGGCGATTTGGACTGCCCCATCAGAGTTCAATTTTTTCCCTTGCAAGAAGTTGTCCAAATTTCGAAAAAAATGGTAATCTGTTGGAGCAAGGTCCGGGGAGTACGGAGGATGTCTTAGACATTCCAATTGAAGCTCTTCTAATTTGGTAGCCGTCTGTTGTGCAGTGTGTGATCTAGGGTTGTCGTGAAGTAGCAGTGGCGTGGAGCGATTGACCAGCCTAGGTTGTTTAGCCGCTAGCTTTTCCATAATGGTTTGCAATTGCTGACAATAGACATCAGCCGTAATAGTCTGGCCAGATTTGAGAAAACTGCAATGAACAATACCGGCACTAGTCTACCAAACGCTTACAAGTAACTTTTTTGGGGTTAATTTTCGATTGGGGCAGGATTTGGCTGGCTGGCCAGGATCCAACCATTGCGCTGAGCGCTTCCGATTATCGTAAAGAATCCATTTTTCATCACAGGTAATGATTCGGTTTAAAATACCTTCATTATTGTGCCGGTTCAGTAATGTAACGCAGCAGTCGACGCGCGTTTGCCGGTTTGCTTCAGTCAATTCGTGAAGTAGGGTATACTTTCAAGCTCTTTCCAATTTCTTTCACGTGAATTAAAACAGTTTTATCACTAACACCGCAGCCTGCAGCTAACTCGGACTTGGTTTGCGATGGATCCGCTTCCACAATAGCCTTCAATATTTCATTATCAACTTGGGTCTCAGCCCGTCCACGGGGCTTGTTCTGCAGGTCGAGATTTCCAGAACGAAAACGTTGGAACCAAAAACGAACTGTGTTTTCTTTTGCAACGTGTTCGTTTCTAGTGCCACGGCGGAACTCGTAAATAATGCGATACCTTAAGTTTTCCATTTTGTAAAATGAGTGACGCAAACAGAAAAAAACAAATGAATGACGGTCATTGAAGCACAAATACATGAGTAAATAGCTGTACAAATTTGAATTTGGAATTCCTTATCAAAGAGGAGAACGTCGCTTAAAGCTTTCTGGTTGCTGAATATCGTTCCCAGAGTCATAGAGTATCCTCTAGTTATCTATGTATTAGCTGTCATATGTATAATAAATTTATAAATTTATGGGTTCCAAAAGAAATTGGAACTACTCTACTACTACTCCTACGGGGGGCTGGGTTCTATAGATATTTATGCATTTTTTATGTAATGCTAGAGCGTACCAATTCTTGAAAGCCCGGCAACCTACTTGCGAGCCTTCTGACAATGTGAGTGTCCATGGTCGGCAGTATCACTTAACATCAGGTGAGCCTCCTGCCCGTTACCCTCCTATTACATTTAAAAAAATATTATTAAAATGTATAACCCCATATCTATTGAGGTTGATGTTTCGATGAATTCTGGGTTTAATAGCATTAACAGCCTTTGTAGTTCTTACAGCACGCGGCCGACCCGATGTTTTCTGGTCTTCGACAGACGAAGTGTTGTTGTATCTGTTTATAGTAGGATATACGAACATACGGTTGATACCCAAGCTTTTGAAGTGTCTGGAATATGACCGACAGTTGTTTTGCGAGGCACTGCAATCCTATTTTCTTAAACACCCCATTCCATATTGTAATTTGATAATGAACACGAAAAAATAATTGACATGGCGCAAAATCGAAAGAAGTTTTAAAATAATATGTATACGTGTTCCAGATTCAAAATAATCAAGTTGAAAAATGTGATGCATTAAGTAAAAAAGCGAACTAAACAAAATTTCGAAGTTGAGAATAAATAAAAGCGACACTACAATAAGCAATTATTTAAAAACAATTTCAGTGTCGCAAAATAAATGTTTCAGTGTAAAAGTAAGGTGTTTTAGACCTGTGTACATTGATTTAAATTTAAAAAAAAATTTCACCTCTACGACGGAACATCGATTAAAAAGGGCTCAACCGGTTTTCAACATTTTGTTTTTTTATGTGGTATTAAAAGAAAAAAAAGCTTCAGTGACTATTCCTTTACAATGAATTAAGATTCATAGGTGAGGCCTATACCAATTGTATTTGATACACTTCACTTCGTCTCGACTGTAAATGTTCCTTACGAGTTGCTGCGCTTAATATTGAATAAAGACCCGTAAAATGTCGTTTGTACAGCACAATTAAAACCAATGTGTATGAATTTTCGTCGATTTGGTTCTTAGAATTTATTTATTTTATAACTCTTTGAAAATATCTTTGATATTACTTTAAATGCTGTCACGCTGTGCTCACGTCATTTCAAATATAAAAGAAATATAGATCTTGATACAAACTACAGACATAAATCTTTAGAACTTTAGGAATGTCATATTAATCAAATTAACGATGATAAAAATACTTTATATAAACATAAAATTTTAACGCTACGTTATTATTTGGTCTAACCTTATTCTAACAACATTAAGTAAAATGAATTCTCGTAATGTACAAATACGCGCAAGGAAATACGTTCTTACAAAGTACTATAATGGAGAACCAAAAGAGAGTGACTTCGAAATTGTGGAAGAAGAATTGGGAGAATTAAATGAGAACGGTAAGATATTTTAACGCTCATTGTATTTTTTTATATATTGAGAAAGATTTACAGGTTATGACTAAATGTTCCTTTTACGCCATTAAACAAATCTTTATCATATAATTAAGTACTTATTTTTTAATGAATTGGTAACAATACAATTATTTTAATCCAATGATCTATATCTATCAAAGAAAGCACTAAACTAAAATTAGTTAAGGAATACTTAGTAACTTATAACGTATACAAGTATGTAAAAACTTATGATACTCTATTTATTCCACTGAGGAACTCAGATCAGAGCTCTCCTTGACGACACCACACTAGATTTAAATTGTTAAACTTACCCGCCGCCCTATCCATGAAGGTATTCCTTCTGTTATTTGTGTTGACTTTAGGTGTTACAATAGGTGCATATTTTTTAGCGTCCTTTTAAACACACGAAGACACACTTTACATGTTAACTCAGGACAATAAAATATGTAGTAGTATTTTTTGCACATCGTATTTTTTTACGTGGACCTTAATACTTGTTGCTTGGAAGATATAAGCGACTATATTATGGCTTGATAACGATAAACCGTGCTATAATCTCTGTAGCCTTCCATACCTAAATTCTATACTTTTTGTTATAAATAAACAAAATTATAAAAATTTGTCTACACTCGACAAAGACTAATCATTTTTATATTCTATGAAAACTAGTAAGATTTTTTACAGAAATATTAGTTCAGGCACTGTATTACAGTATCGATCCCTATATGCGGGCACACATGCATCTTCATAAATTACCAATAGACATGATTGGAAGGCAACTGGCCAAGTAAGTTGACAGATTAAACATATTACAATAAGTAATCTTTGAATGAACTAATAAATATAAGCGAATTAAGGAAATATAAGATTCAGAAACGAGAGTTCTAGCGCGAACTATGACTCCCTTATGTCAAAATACAATACATTTTTGACGTATTGTGAGTTGAACTTAGCGCTAAGTCTCATTTCTGGATATAACTACTCCATAAATCTCTATATATATAAAATTCTCGTCTCACAATGTTCGTTCCCAGTAAGTAAACATTTTTTGTATATTTTTTCGATAAACATTTTGTTTATGATACAAAAATACATACAACCCTTCTACTATCAACCCCTGTTTTTTTATTATAGTAGATAGGGTATTTTTATTGAACTGAAGATAAGTTTTCTGGAAATAATATACATGGCAAAACGTTGGCCGGGTCAGCTAGTCGTTTTTATACTTTGTTCTTGACTACAATTCATAATCATTCAGAATATTGTAAAAGAAAAAAATGCTATCTTAAAGATGTCTTTAAAGTAGTACAATTATTGGCAATATATTTTAGCCATGCCAATATTCTCACCTAACTTTCCCTAAGTAAGAATAATTTAAAAATAAATTCAATGAATAGATCTTATTACGTTGCTTTTTTTCTAGAGTAATCGATAGCCGTCATAATGCATATCCTATAGGCTGTTACGTAGTTGATTCGTTCGGGTGGAGATCTCATACAATTACGAATCCCAACGTGCCGTATCCAAAAGGCGATGGTTTACCGCTAGTTCGAGTTCCTGATGTCAGCCCACACCCGCTGTCCATTAGCCTTGGTATTTTGGACGTGCCTGGGTATGTATGTGATTCGATAATGGCGCAATAGGAGATGAGACAGCTTAGTTATCCACATAATCTCGACTGTGTTTCTGATTCACTGCTGATTTCCTTACAGAGAAAAGGCCTGTACCGCTGAATTCAAATATACCACCTGCCTAACCTACTCTAAACCACGGAATAATTATATCATTTGGAAACACAATAAATATCTTTCTAATGAAAGTATTAAATTTCTGTGGTTAGGCCGGTAAAGTTATTATATTTTTTTGTAAACCAGGTACACCGCACACTTCGGTATAACAGAGATTTGTAAGCCAAAAGCTGGAGAAACAATTGTTATTACGGGAGCGGCCGGCGCTGTTGGTTCACACGCAGGACAAATCGCTAAGATTTTGGGTAAGCTTTTAAGGAGCAAAGTACCGGCCATTGAAACATTAATTCATCTCGATATTTTTATGTGCAATTTTGATAATGTTCTATATCACTATCTTTTTATTGATATTATCAAAGTCAGGATCTCTATTAAGTCTTACAGCTAAAGCTATGATGACGAAGCTATGATTTCATTCATTAAAAACACCCATATATATATACAATATTAGGTTGCTTTAATGTTATAGTTTATATGTCAATGGCCTGGTATATACGTTAATTATTTAAATAAGTTCGACGTCCTGGTGGACAGAAAAACTGTGTTTAGTTTGTGTTTCCACCACACCAACTTACTCTATATTAAGATGATTTATGCAATATTATATGAATTAATAATAAATATAAATAAAGCTGAGCAAACCAACAAATTGTTTGTTAGAAAAAACAATTGATAACTAGTTTTATGGTCAGGTTGTCCTCTAATATAGGGCACACCTATTTTAGCCCCTTCTGCTCTGTTCTTGGATACTATTCTGATACTTCTTTTGTCTATTTCTATTTTATGCTTCATTTTAATTATTTATAAAAATATATATTCAGTAGTGCTATAGATGACGTATATTTTTATCACTTTCTCTGTATGTAATCCAGACAATTTTATATCCAATATAAAAGTTACTGCACCGTAATATTAAATTGTTTTGTGAATTTGACAGGATGCAAAGTTATAGGCTTCGCTGGGTCCGCCAAAAAATGCGAATACTTGGTAAATGAACTTGGTTTTGACCATGCATTTAATTATAAAGATGCTGATATAATCGAGGCCCTAATGAGTGTGGCTCCGAATGGTGTCGATTGCTATTTTGATAACGTAAGTTCCACGTTACGTAAGTTTATCTTTATAACAGGTAACAAAAATAATTTCATATAACAAAAACAATTATACTAAAGATATTGGAATACATAATAAGGGTTAAACATTTACGAAAGGAAAATAGACATTAAAAAAATAAAATGCATTTAATTAAAAAAGAAAACTAATTCGGCTATTTTGTACGACGGTGTAAAACGAAGGGTGCCAATGATTTTATAAATATTGGTAAGTACTCGTTCTTCAGTGCTTATTTATATTAATAAAGTCTTCTGAAATAGCGAAACTGACGTTGCAGCTTTTATTATATCCCTATTTTTAAGCCTTTATATTATATTTATTAAGTAATAGATGGTGAAAAAGTCTTCACATAGTCTACTAACAATTATATAAATATTCTTTTTAATTTATTTCAAGGTTGGAGGTGACCTAAGTTACAAAATAATGAGGCAAATGAAAAGAAATGGTCGAGTAGCAGTGTGTGGTTCAATATCGACATATAACAGTGTAGAACCAGCAAAAGGTAATCCTTTATTTCTTATTATTAATATAGTTATATATAGTTTGCACAGTTTGTAATAAATTACGAATGAAACCTTTAGAATTATGTAATTTTTATAGGTGAATGTACATCTAATTAATCTACAGTTATTATGTTGATAACAAAGAAATGTATGTGATATTCGCATTCGAAAGATACAATTTATTGTACCGTCTAAGTAAAAAATATGTATATCTTAATTACAGGAAGCGTACTACAACCAATAATTGCATATAAAGAACTTACGTTGAAGGGTTTCTTGGTATATCGGTGGGCAGATAGATTTGAAAATAGCACGAATACCACGTTAAAATGGGTGAATGAAGGAAAGTTAAAGTATAAAGAAGAAATTTACTATGGTTTCGAAAATATGGTGAAGGCATTAAACAGTATTCTGCGAGGAGAAAATATTGGAAAAGCTATTGTTAAAGCGTAAATAAATGGTAATTTGAAAATATTACGATTTACGTTACAGACTTACATTACATTTCATTTTAGGATTGTCTATGCTATACTTTTTTGCGATTGTCACTAAATGATAATTTACAAAGTGTCAAAGTTAAAAAAAAATACCGTTGGAGTAAGGTTTACCAAATAGAGTGTTTATAAATGTTGAAACTTGTTTACTTAAATAGCAAAGTGCAAACTCAAAGTTAACTGAAACGAACGAGAGATTTGGTTTTAATTTTTTTAATCCTTGTTCTTACAACCAATTGTTTATTTCGATTTAAAAGGAAAAATGGATTTTCCATTTAACTTAAATAAAATTTCTGCCTCGAGTACTAAAGTATATCTTGCTACTTTCGATTTCGAGATTGGAATTATCATTGCAGCTGGTGATGATGAATTCCTTTATATTGTTGCATTTAAAGATTCAAAAAATATTAAAGACATTTTTGTAAAAGTATCAAAAGAACTTTCATGTGAATTTGTAAATAAAAAGAACAAGTTACTAGAGAATTTCGAAGTAGAATTAAAAGATTATTTTGATGGTAAACTCAGGAACTTCAGTATACCGATTAAATCTTTTGGCACAGATTTTCAAAAGGTGTGTATGAAAACCAGAGATGTGTGATGCTCGCACAAAAGAATATTTTCATAATATTGTTTACACATAGTTATTATATATGTTTTGTATTTTATTAGTCACAGTTTGACATTATGTCTACCAAATATCTATTTAGTTTTACTTAGCACTGAAGATAATTTTGATTTAAACAGGAGGTTTGGGATTTGCTGTACAAACAACATTATGGAACAACACAGACTTATGGAGACTTGGCAAAAGCATTAGGGAGATCTGGGAGCCATGCTAGAGCAATTGGTGCTGCATGTGGGGCTAATGGACATATTATAGTTATTCCATGTCACAGGATAGTTGCATCAAGTTCTAAGGGCGGGTTCAGTAGTGGTGTTGACAGGAAAGAATGGTTGTTACATCATGAACATAAGTACAGTTAAAATGTTTTGGTAACTGCACAATTTTTTTAAACTTAAATGGTAACACAAAGTACAAACTTGTCTTAAAACAAAAAAATGTTAGGAATGAGTCATGTTATAAAATAAATTCATTTGAAATTACATGTAAATATATTTTATAAAAAATGGTTTTATTTACAGTCTATAAGTATAGTATGTATTTTAATAAGTTTATACAATATAAAAAGAACTGTTGCTTACAATAAATTTATTTGATTAGGAATTATATTACAAGCTAAAATCACAAGTTAAGTACATTTATACAAATAAATATATTAATTATATAAACATTTGATTTACTTGGCTAACATTTGTCTTAAAAAAGTGCATGGCATAATCACTTCCTAAAATGTGAATTAGTATTTTAGGTGATGCATGTAAGCATATATAAAATATTTAGGAAGAACAGTAAAATGCTAAGTGCGTCCATGCTGCGTATGTAGGCATTGTAAAGTTATGAGAAGGTAGAAAGTTGTTTTCATCAGATAACTGACCACTTTTAAGATAAGTACCTTCAATTTGACGTAAATATAAATCAGTGACACTCATTTACTTAAGACCTAAAATTCTCCCAATGAATGTTTTTATAATTAGTTATTTTAACTATATTATTTCTAACTTTTTCTCATCTTCATTAGTTTTATAGAATTATTTAGTATATGTAGGTTAATGAATTAAATAAGACATACAGAATCACACAAGACAGATGATGCTGGTCACTATGGCACTGGTTAAGATATATACAGACATAAATTGTATCACAATGATGAAGTACCCTATTGCTATGGTATATTGGAGTTCTGGACATTGCTATAATAATGTTATGCTGGTGGAACTAATATTCTACACCTGCCCACATAAAATGAAAAATACTTGTGCTAGCTACCATCATACAGATTAAATTAAAACTAAAATAATCTTCTAAAAGCATTAAGCATATCCCCGTCGGTTGAGATTGTAGTATAGCCCCTTGAGCTGCATGAGATGCGCGTGAGTTCCGACTTCCGCCAGGCTTCCATCGTTGAGCACACAGATGAGATCTGCATCTCTAACTGTGCTAAGGCGATGGGCGATCATCACGCATGTGCGACCTGCCTTTGCCCCATCCAGGGCATCTTGAACTACCTTTTAACAAGAAGTCAGTCACAATAATTATACTATAAAAATATATTTGATATTAATATGCCAACATCCTACATTCACAGTCCCGCAACCCCGTTGAGGCAGCCTCAAACTTTGTGTCTGTTTTATGTCAATATAATTTTTAAGGCAAACGGACGATCACATCTTTGCGCTTTCGAATCAAATCTATTGCTTTCAGGTTGTAGTAGGTAATCTAATAAGTATTACCTATCCACGTCTCAAGGCAAAGAAAAATAATAAAAAAACGTCTACCGCACATCATATTTTAGGGCAAACGAACTTAGAAAAAACTTATCTACTCAAGTTAAAGCTTAACGTGACAAAACATACTTTTTCGCTTTCGGTATCTAAAGCGCTAGTAGCTTCATCCAAAAGCAGCATCTTTGGTCTTCTAATTAATGCTCTCGCAATAGCTACCCTTTGCTTCTGACCTCCTGACAGTTGGGTCCCTTTAGAACCGATATTGGTGTCGTATCCCTGTGGAGTAATTAATTTATATATATATTTCTGATTGGTTTTCGATGTATAATAAACTAAAATATTCTTCGAACATATACGGTTTAAAAAAAACAACCGCTATCTGTGTCTGACGATTCAACTCACGGAAAAAGTAAAAAAAAACAAACATGTAAAAAAGATTCACCCTGAAAATTTCCAGATATAAATAAATATATGTGATTAGGTTCTACTTGAAGGCGTTTTGATCGTAATATATAAATATATAAAATTTAATACTCACCGAGGGCAGAGACACAATAAAGTTGTGAATATTTGCCTGCCTAGCGGCATCAATGATTTCGTCCATACTGGGCTTCCTAGAGTTGTCTCCATACGCAATATTTTCTCCAATAGTACGGTCGAAAAGTATGGGCTCTTGTTGTACAAATCCAATAGTCTGTCTTACGTCAGCAAGACGGAGTTTGTTAAGGGGGATGCTGTTTTGTGCCTGTAAACATATCATTGATTATTGTATTGAAAAGTTTCAACAATATTTTTAGATTTTCTTATTATTTTGAATCGTATTGCTCAGCGGATGAGACATTTATGCTTTGAATGTATCTATGTAATGTTTTAGAAAAATTATAAAAAACGGGCATCATCCAAGAGGAATTAAAAAGGGAGGGAGTTTTAGGAGATAACTATTTTTGATGTTGTGGCGATATATTATTTGTCTTCAGAAAACTTACTAGTGAAATGAAAAACAGTTGAAAATCAACATACCACAATGCCCTCATCGGGATCGTAATATCGCTCCAAGAGCTGTATAATGGTGCTTTTGCCACAGCCACTTGCACCAACAAGAGCGATGGTCTTCCCGTTCTCAATCTCTAGGTCTAAATTCTTCAGAACTTGTACTAAAGGTCTCGTGGGGTAGTGGAAACTCACATTTTGAAGGCTTGCTTCTCCTGTTCCTCTCTGAAAGTTTGATATTTTACTTCAAAACGTTATGAAGTAAATACATTGTTAAAAAATATTTGCGTGTACTAGTGTACACACGTAAGAAGTGAATTTTCTTTATGACCTTATTTTTCGAAAAATTATCTATTATATGCAACATTACAGAAATTGGTTAAATAAAGTTAAATTAGATAAAGTTTAACAAAAGGCTTTTATTATCATAGACGTTAATAATAACATGAATAATTTAATACAATTATTTCATTTTAACTTATTACTACTAAGATTATTATAGAAATGTATTATTTCCTTATTAATATCATTGTTATCGTTATTATATATTTTTGTTATTAATGGCTTCGAATCTCTTCAAATCAACCGTGGTAGGGACAGAAAAAAGATGGTGCGTAACGGAAAAATGTGACACGTAACCGAAAACGTGACGGTAATTTTTTTCCAACTTCGATAAAGAAGTTTCACTTTAAAAAAATGTAAGTAAATTGTACTTTTAAAGTTGACACAGAAATTTAGATGTAGATTGAACCTTTTTTTTCGAGTCAGAATTTTATTCTAGGAAATGCCTGTATGAAACCAGTTAGCGAACGCACGCAATCGGTATATTATATATATATAATATTGAGTGGATCTCAATCCACTGAAACCCAAATGAAATCGTTAAATGGGTATACTTACAAAGTTTTCTGCAGCGGGTTTATGTGGGTCGGTTATTTTCGATTCTTTTTCTAAAATAATCATCACGCGCCTGGCAGCTTTTAGACCTTTCTGGAAGTTGGGCGCGAAGGCGAAAGCCTGTGCTGCTGACGCAGAGCCCATGAGAAGCGCTTGAGCAGATCTATAAAATAAATAAAAAGTATGTTTTATTCAACTTCTAACTCTCTCTAAAACTTTATTAAAACTGATTCATACTAATTTTTGGAATAGGATAAAGTATTTTATATCACATAGGTATCAAATACGACACTTGTTATTCAGGGTTTATAATGTTTAAAATGTAAAAAAAAATTTAATAATCCAGATTTTTTTTCCAAAAAATAATAATAAATTTATGACATTAAAGTAGAACAAATATCAGTAACTTACTTAAGTATAACAGCATAGTCAACGCCTTCGTTCACCATTAAAGTCCCCCCATAATACAAAGCAGCCGCGTAAATAAAGTTGAAGAGCCCTCTAGATAAACCAAAGACAATCCCGCGCCAATGTGCCGTTTTCTTTGCAATCTGTAGCGCTGGTAATAGTTGTATGGCGTAATCTTTTAAGAATCCCGCTTCACGACCTAGTGAGGCAACTGTACGTACGTTTGCTACGGCTTCTACGGCGATCTGTAATGTCCTTGGTTTTGTAGACAGTCATCGTATGACAAAGTTTTCGACTAGCTTATATACTAAATTACTTATTATCAATGTATACAGAACATTTAAAAGTATAATATTATTATTAATTCTGATGTTTCACGTTATTATTTATTATGTAAATTATAAGAAATATATACCTTAGAACTGGTCTCCATAGTTTTCGCCGTTCCAAAGGATTGTGCGCTGACCATTCTACCTTCCTTGTACAGAACACCCACCATAAATGGCACAAATACCATAATAAGCAGTCCTAAGCGCCACTCGTAGAATAAGGACACTCCCAAAGCAAAGCTAAATGTTCCCAAAGCTTGCAACACTGTTCCGATTCTTTGACCAGTCGCCTAAAAAATATAAACATAAGTGTCACAAAAATAAGGCTATGTATGCTAAAGAAATTTTGTCTTATTAACTAATTATTACACTAACGCCACAAAACGTAGATATATTATAGTATGTTTATGACAGACCTAATAATTCAGCAAGATATTAAAATATATGTATCGTCACTCGTTAGTTTAATCAAGGAGTTTTCTTCCCAAGTCTTCGATTAACATTTGGTACGTTAGACGAAGACAACTTGGGGAATTCCTATTATAAACAGCAGAAGGCCTAAAGATATGTGATCGAAGAAACAGAAATATGAGACCAAACCAAACAGAGGGTCCACCAACCTGAAGCCCATTTCTGAAGATCTTTCTATTATTTATAAATCTAAAAAGGTAATTTCTGCGTAGTAACAATTATTAAAACCCAGTAATACAGTTGAATATAAACACTATCGATATATTTCTATGTTCGCAGAGTGAATTCACAGTAGCGATATTGTGTAAATTATGTGTTTAATATTATAAACGTATTTTATTATATTTTAATTATTTAATGTTTCTCGACATTATCGTATTGGCATAGTCTGTAAGGATAATGTGTATTGCTGTAAAAAAAAATTACCCCCTCAACGTTTGCAGCTTCTCCCGACAATCGGGCACAGAGGGCGCCAGTTGAGTTGGACTTGTCGTCGTAGAAGCCTATTTCCTGTTGCATCAACTTTTCAAACATCAGTTTCCGGAGCCGTTGAGTTAAGTATGCTCCAGCAATTCCAAACATTGATACCTTTAAAAAGTAGACAGCACATGACACGTTATTATTTAAGGATATTTTTTTAATAAATGTAATGAATTCTGAAAATATTTACCACAATGAAGTTAGCAATTCCAGAGAAAATCCCGATTCCAACAAATATGAGAGCGTACTTTCGAACTTCATTCCTAACATATTCAGGGTCAGGATGTGAGAGAATCTGAATAATTTAAAAACAACAATATATCAACTCACTTCACTCTGTCAAGACCTGTAAATATTAAATGACGGCATAATTTTGTCATAAACGTTAGAGATTAGACATACGTGGGTCATACTTACCTCAACCTCTGAATCTTAAGATCAATTTGCAAGAAAAAGAAGAAAATACTGTTAAGACTTACACTGAAGTTATGTATGATGATATTTATGTTAAGGTTGTAAAATATATGTAAAAATTAAAATTACCCCAATGAAGTCTCCAAGTATGACACCCAATAACGGCATCGCAAATCCGCTGACAACAGAGGCGATACTGGCCGCCGTCACGGACTTCCACTCTGGTTTGTTTAATCGAACAACTTTCCAGAATGACACTTGTGGCTCTTCTGTTTCTTCTGCTGGTTCCTAAAATGGAAATAAATTATTTATGTGTGCATGGGAGACGGTATTATTATCAGCCCGTTTGCCCCTGTTATATAAAAAACACAAAGTTCTGAAAAGTTTTCAGAACCTGTAGGTTTTAACATACCTGAATCCTTGTCTCTATGTGCTCGTCTTCGTCCTTCTCGCTAACAACAGATACTGTTCGGGTTAAAACGTTGCCTCCCTGATCTATAATCAAGATAAATGTTTTTTAACCTATATAAACCTAGAAAGTTGAAATAATATTGTCTATAACAGAAACTATACATATTGAATCGATACATAAATGAATCGCAAAACTCTACAATGTCTGGACCAATTGTACCAATTCTTTTTTTTAAATGTTCGTTGAAGTTTAAAGATGGTTTTTACGGCGAGAAAAATTCGAATTATTTCCGGGAAAACCCTAAAACAGCCCTTTTCTTTTTCCCTTACAAACGTTTTGTTAATAAAATGTAGAGTCAATTTGAACTTTATTGCTATTCAATAAAGTTCATATTAAATTACAAGCACTCACTGTTGTCTAAGCAATGTCGCGTTCCGAAACACAACAAGTGATAATATCGCGAACCGACCCGACCAAATTGAATAGTCAAAAAATTTCAGAGCTATAGATCATTAGTACTCATTTTTAATTTGGTTGGCTTCGCAATATTATTTCTTTTGTTTTAGTTTCGGAACGCGACATAAAATGCAAATCAATTTGACAGAACAAAGTTTGTCGGGTCAGCTAGTATGAAATAAAAAATAGGTCATACTTAATCATACTACATAGTTATATTTGATATACCTCGGACGACAACACAGTCGAAATAAATAACCAAAGAAATATATTTAAAAAATCATAATAATATTGTTTTTCAAAATGCACATAACCAAGAAAAAGTAGTAGTGTAGTGTAAAAGTGTAGAAAGTGGAAAACTAAATTTGTATGAAAATGACAGTTCGTGTCGACATATTCGGCATCTTGACTAAGCCCTCAAGGGTAGAGAGAGTAGAGCAAAGGTAGAGTATCTTCAAACGTATGTCATATCTGTCATAATTAGTAATTTTTATACCAGTTTCAGTGAAGTCTGGTGAATACTGCAGCATCACCATGTCATAGTAGTGCCCTTTTAATTCCATCAGTTTTTCGTGATTACCACTTTCCACCACTACACCAGCTTTGAATACGTAAATCTTGTCGACATTTCTGATAGTGGTCAATCGGTGGGCAACGACAATTGTAGTGCGACCTTCAGCAGCCTGAAAATATTATTTTGCTGTCAAGTACTATGACGTAGAATTAACATCATTTTTCCTTAGTTTTTATTTAGATCACAAATTAACCTATGTTATCGTCATCGTTTAATAAGTTATAATAGGATGAGGGTAGGGAGAAAACGAGAGGCACGGGCGGAGATTGCCGTGTTTTCGACGCTTTTAAGACATAAATTGTATCTGGTGTGATGTATAATTTTGAATAATTTCGGATGTAACTGTGTTAAGGGGTATGTTTTTTCTAATTATTATTTTAAGATTCGGTTTTATTTTGTTGTGAAGCTATATGAAATGTTTTCTTCCTTTTTAGCTTTGAGAAACGTTTAGATGTTCATTATTGAATGATAAATTAACAAATTCGTTTATGTGGTAAACGCTACCACATATAATAGGTTTGGTAGGATAAACCAAAATCCTCCTGGTATATTTATTTAGTTAAATTAATTATAAGATTTAGTTTAATTTATTTTAATTTTGTATTTTTCTAGTTTAATTGTTTGAGGTTCCTTTTATAAATATCCTAATATGTGCTAATATGTTTTATTTAATGTATACCCATAACAAATTAATAGCATTTTCATTTCTTGTTTTAGAATAAATATAAACCATAACTATCATGTTTATGATCTGTATTCTATAAAACTATTACATTCATTATTATTTTTTCTATTATTTATAAATTGATAATTTTATTATTTATATATTACCTTATCCAAAGCCTTCTGTACTTTATGTTCGGAAGCCGTGTCCAGTGCGCTAGTGGCTTCGTCGAGTAAAAGGATTCGCGGGTTACGTACGAGCGCGCGAGCGATTGCTATGCGCTGTTTTTGACCGCCCGATAGTGACGCACCGCGCTCGCCAACCAATGTATCGTAGCCCTGAAATAGTTATATAGTCAAATCCATTAACCTTTCTATAGCACGGCACTTGGTAAGAAAACTGTTTTTTTTTAACTTGTTAAAAAGGATTATAATAGATTAGTTAAGTCCAACAATTAATCGTGTTAAGATAATTGTTCTAATGAATGTTTATTTTTATGAGGGCAACATAAAGCGTATCTTTAATCAATCGTATAATTATCTCACTTAAAAGGAACCATGACTTACACGTGGTAAGTCATGGTTCCTACCACAAACTCTACTTAATATATGGTATAAAAAAATACATTTTACCGATGGTAATTTCATTATGAACTGGTGTGCATTGGCTTGTTTGGCTGCCTCCTCAATAGCTTGGTTAGTGGCGTCCTCACGACCAAAGCGAATGTTGTCTCGTACAGTGGTATTAAAGAGAACTGGTTCCTGGCCAACAAGACCAATCTGTTCTCGCAGCCAACGGATGGAGAGATTACGGACATCGTTTCCATCTATGTGAACCTGGTGAATTATAAAGACAATGAGCGCAGGTTGTCTTATCGCTTTTTAAGAGACAAATAACCGGTAAACCAGGAAATCATTTTTTAAATATGAAAGCGTGTAAAGTCTTACGATCATACAATTGGAGTAAAAAGTCTAGACGTTTGGAATACACACATACAATTTATTATCAATATACAAGGAAACAAGGAATATTATCTACAATTTTAACAATTTCGCAACTGCCCGGCTAGCTCAGTCGGTAGAGCATGAGACTCTTAATCTCAGGGTCGTGGGTTCGAGCCCCACGTTGGGCGATATCTTTTTTATTTTTTAATCATTTATTATATAATAAACCGGCAAGACGTTATTAAAACCATTAAAAAAAACTTAATTATTCCCATTTAATTCTAACTTACGTTATTAATTGGATAGTATGAACCCAATATGAGTTTGATGTTGTTGAAACGAAAACTTGTACTTAGTACATTTATGTGTTTACAAAAGATTTTAATATAAATTGATTTTAACATTTTTTGTTTTGAAAAGCTAAGCTGTTATCTATAAAAAAAGCAAAAAATTTTTTTTGCCTTGTGATAGAAATAGATATTAAATTATAATAACCTTCTTTGATATGTTTTATTTATTTCGTAATGAAGTAATTCTGATAATTTGGTCTCATAAGTCTACTCTTATAGAGAGCATACTACATAATACAATGGGGAATCGAAGACAAATCATTCAGTTAATATGGCAATAGTAAATAAAAAAACGGTTTATCGAAAGTCTAAAAAATCCTATAAATTTCTTCTCTTACTAAGGATCTTTCAGATATATTAATAAATGATCCCTACATGTCATAAATAAGTAATTTAGACAAACTAAATCGACTTCAATATTATTTATTAAGGTCATATTATTTTCTCTACCTCACCAGAAATGCGTGGTGAAATTTATGATCACTCGATTTGACTAAGTTTCCTAGAAATTTGTAACAAACACACATACATTTAACTGAGGCACATACACGTGTTCTATTCCAATATCACAGTCCACAGACTATTAAAATTTAGAGTACAGATAAGTGGATTTTTTGACAGTCTTTATAACTAAGGAAAACCGAAAAAAACTGTAGGGAAAAGAAAAGGCTCTTATTATTAAAATTACAATAAAGTAGAAATTTGAACTCACGCTGCCATCAATAGTATCATAGTATCTGGAAATAAGTTGAATAATAGTTGACTTTCCGCATCCCGAATGGCCAACCAGCGCCACAGACTGTCCACGCTTCACCGTTATATTGATTCCATTTAACACCTAAAAACATAACTTTATAAAAAAGTGAAACCTAGTTAGAGATCTCAAGGCACCATTTAAAAAGGTCTTCATTTATCCGGATTTCCAATGAAACAGGTTGAATACTATTTTTGTCTCATTTACACAGGCCCCCGCTTATAGAGGTCGAAATTCGAATATACCGACTTTCCACAATCATAATCTTAGCTTTTTAAGAAGCTTAGTTTTTTAGATGCTGTTTATTTATTTGTACAAAATGTACAAATATATATTTCTATAGAAGAAATAATTGTTCATTAGCTACGGTCATATTAATCGAAAGTTTACAATGTTATTTGTTAATGTCCTTGGACATATTGTCACGCCAAATAATATTTATATTTTAAAATTTTGTTTACTATGACAACTTTTTAAATAGCTGATAACATTATCTTTAAGAAATAAATATAAATAGTAGTTTCAGTGATTCTCTGAATACGTAATAAAAATAACTTGGATCGGTATTTAATTAAGAAATATGCCTGCATCGTGCCACCATGGGTAAAAAGCTGCCCTAACAATATATTATTATCTTATTCGTAATGAACTCTTAGAGGAATTAGCCTAGAAAGGTTCAAATAATCATCTGATTTTATTGGGTAATCAGTTCAATTGTGCAATAACCTATAAACATAAAATAAACGTACAAGAAAATATAATAATAAATAATGTTGCTTAACAATAAACCTTACCGGTACATCCGGTCTGGAAGGATAATGAAAAACTACGTTCTTGAGTTCTATATTTCCTTCTATAGAACTGGGTACAGCACCTCGATTCCTCATAGGATCTATCGTTGGTACATTGTCAATCAAGTTAAAGATTTGAGCACCAGCTCCCTTTGCCACTCCGAATACTTCCATTAAAGTGGACGAGATACCGAAGTTTGATGATCCCATCATCACACCGAAAAACACCTGGTAATAAAAAAATAAATGAGTATAAATTTTAATTTTACAAAAAAAAAATTAATTAAATTTTCATAAAAAATTTAGAAATTACTTTGATAAAATGTATTAATACGACGCGATCATACAGTTTTTTAATAGTTTTATATATATATTAGGACTTACAGCTATCATCGTATCCACATCGTAGTTTTCTGGCTCGTTCTGTATGAACTGGCTCCCGAACCAGAACGACAGTGCATACGAACAGAAAATACAGAAGAAAAGTGTACCCATAGCCAGACCATTGAAGAATCCTGGTAAAGAATAATACCATGAAAATTCAAAAAATTTAATTGAGCTATGGACTTCCAATTATAGTGTAATTATATTTAAAGTACTTAGGTAAGATAAAATAGCTTGTCGCAGTGTTTTTGTTTTGATATTTTTCTATTAAACGGTAAAGGAACATCGCAACCATGTCTGAGTGTAACATTAAAGGTCGCAATTTAGCGCTAAGTACGACTCCCATGTGTCAAATTTAGACAGCGAAAAATGTCGAGCCTAATAATTATGCGCAAATATGTGACATGTAAACTTACTAGTCTGAACAACAAAAAAAAAACTAATTACTATAGCACTAGATACTAAAAAAATCAAGTGTTGTTTTTATTATTAACTTGGTAGTTAAAACAAACTTTCAATTTTATTTCCATCCATATAATTAATAAAGATTTTATGTTACCTTTCTTGATATTAATTTTTCTGGCTTCACTAGTGTGTGTTTCGTATCTTTCCAACTCTTTATGTTGTCCACTGAAAGCGTACACTGTACGAATTGCTGACAGGACCTCCTCAGCTATTGAACCAGCTTTACTTGAAGCTGCGGCTTCCTTCTTTGACAGCCTGGATGCAATCTATGTATAATATAATAATGATGAAGTTATATTGACGTTCTTTAACTATGAGTGATGAATTTTCGCCATTGAAATATCTATATATATTTAAAAAAACAAGAGTCGACTTACAAGTCCAGCCATTCCCACAAGAAAGAGTGTAACAGGAAAAGTGACGAGGCAGAGAAGTGCCAATTTCCAGCCCTTCGTTAGAGCCATTATTATTGAGCTCACGAACGCAGCCTGGTAGTAGATGAAGGTACCAAGTTTCTCACCGATTCCTTCTTCTAATTTTACAACGTCACTGCAAATACATAGTCGCTGTTTAGTTTTTAATCTTAAGTAAAGTTAAAAATGTGTTTGATGAGTATCAAACAATCCTAGAAGATTTCGCTTCTTAGTAATTCGCAATTTTTATTAAGTTCTTTTTTGTGCGCAGTAGTCACTTAGTAGTTTTTAATATGTTTAACGCACATATCGCCACTTTTGTCAATACCAAAGGCGGTTATTATTTATTAGATTTATTTATTTATTAACACTTCGGTGAACATAATTAAATTAAAAGATGGGGGAACTGGCGCCCTTATCGCTTTCGAGCGATCCCTTCCAGGCAAGCACTGTGAGAAGAAAAAAAATGTATTACATTAGATAAGGTAGCCAAGTAGTGAAAAAATACATATTACACATAGTTGTTGAGAGAAAACTAACGTGCGTGTGTGTGCTTGTACTAGTTTACACACGTAAGGAGTGAAACTTCTTTATGACCTTTTTTCGAAAAATTGATCTCCTATATCCAACTTTACAGAAATTGGTTAAATAAAGTTAAATTTAATAAAGTTGAACAAAAACTTTTTATTATCATAGACATAAATACATATAATACAATTATTTCATTTTACCTTATTACTACTAAGATTATTATAGAATTTATTAACTATAATAAAATTGTATAATTCTAATAGAATTATTACTATGATTGTTATCGTTATTATATATTTTTGTTATTAATGTCTTCGAATCTCTCCGGATCAACCGTGGTAGGGACAAGAAAAATATATCGCGTAACGGAAAATTAAGAAAATAATCAAAAATCAAAAATAAAGTTTCACTTCAAAAAGGATTCATGAAAAAAAAAATTAAAAGTACACATGAATCACGATAATTTAAGATCAGTCTCACGTCAGTTAGTAGTTAGTAAGAAAGTTAGGGATACTAACTAAATACACAATAACTAATGTAAATATAAATTTAACATGAATAATATACCTGACTAAAAGGTAGGTGTTACAAACAAAAGCAACATGTATACTCACTCAGTCATTTTCGAGGCAAAATCTCCGGTTTGATGCGTGTCAAAATATTCGAAGTCCTGATTTAAGGCTGCCTTCAGGTATTCTTGGCGTATTCTATAAACCTACAAAAAAAATGTATAATGATCGAAAAACCTGCCAACCCATATATTATTTTTCTAAAAAAATTGCCAATCCTGTTGTATTGGTTCCTCGTGGAAATAATAGTTTTTGTTCCCACGAGAATGTAAGTGCGTGCTCCTATTTCACCATGCCTCCTGCTGATAGAGAATCTTTGACAATCTCAGACAAATCTCTGTTTTTAATTTATTTTATTATTATTTATTTACTTCAGATGTCACGTGGAACATGTTGTAATGCTTGCAGCTCCTTACAAACGTTGAGTAAAACAAAAAAATCTTGGCGATTAAAAAGAGTGGCGGAGAGTTTATTGCCAGTTCTTCTCTTCCGTTCTACGCCCTTGATTTGACAACAGGCAGTAAATATAAAATTAGAAGCATTTAATGTATATTTATTTTTTTGAGGTTCATAAGTGTACATTGTTACCTATATGAATAAATGATTTTTGTTTCGCATATAGGTCCCGTTTAGGGACTTGTAATGAATATAAATGCTTATAATTAATGAATTTATTCAAAAATTTTAAATCATA
The DNA here is from genome assembly GCF_905147105.1 of Pieris brassicae. Lineage (NCBI taxonomy): Eukaryota > Metazoa > Arthropoda > Insecta > Lepidoptera > Pieridae > Pieris > Pieris brassicae. Next base: position 8,648,466 of record NC_059669.1, read on the forward strand.
AGTTTTATCCACGTTCAGGCTTTACTTAATGTATGGCCATAACTAGAAAAAATATATGATTTTAAGCTTTAGATATTTAAACGTATATATATATATAATGACCTGATTATAAGCAGAAAAATTCATTAGAACTGTAGCTCCATATGACGTTAGAACCAGAATGACTCCGACCACAGCGTTATTGATCGCAAAGTCTTGGACTGCCTGAAGAAACACGTCCCCTTGTGGATCTCCAGCTATTACAGAAATCCCAAACTCCACCATACTTTGTAGAAGTGAGGATATAAGTAATGTGTTCAAAGGTGTCATACAACCGGAAATAATTGAAAATATTATTCCGACTACGATAAATAATTTGTCCTGTGTCGAGGCGAAGCGAAACTGAAAGAAAATATGATTTGTTACTTATATCGTTTATTTTAATCGGCTACTGTATTCTATAGGTTGGTCATTGCGGTCAACCGGAGTTTCGACGTCCTTAGAAATTATTTTGAGTAACCACCAGATCCACTCAAACTATGAATTAATTTAATTATGCTCTAAACAAGTGTGAATTACTATAATACAATATAGTCACAATTCACATTTTACAAAAGGAGCCGTTCATGTATTACGTAAGCAGATTTACAGCAATTTATCCCCCCCCCTCCTCATGTCAGCCGAAGTAAGCAAAGCTCTCAAAAAATAGCACATAAACATATTCATTTTTTGTAGGAATCCTCGAAAATGCATTTCGTTTTTAAGCATAGATGTGTGGATAATATGGTTAAAAACGTAAATAATTACTTTTGACGTAATCACCAAATAAAAAAATATACCTATAGTGCTTACGTAATAATTGAACGGCCACATTTTCGTATTCAACTCCTGCTATATGAAAACCCATTAAAACTGTTTCGTGACTAAGGGAAATGTGTATTGCTACGATACGATACAAAATATTTTTTCATACTCACAAGGGTAATGAATGAGATTCCGGGAACTTCAGGTGCAGGAGGCTCTGATTCAGTTTCACTATTCAAAAAGGAAAAGATTTCAAAATTAACGTAATTCAAGACTGCGATTTCGTGAAAATTGAGTAAATAAGTATTTTTCGCGGGTTTCATTTTATATATACTATTATAATATCTAGAGCAGTGTTGGCCTAGTGGCTTCAGCGTGCGACTCTCATCCCGCAGGTCGTAGGTTCGATCCCTGGCTGTGCACCAATGGATTTTCTTTCTATGTGCGCATTTAACATTAGCTCGACGAACGAAAACATCGTGAGGAAACCAGCTTGCCTTTAGGCCCAAAAAAAAGTCATTGGCAGCCGATTGGTAAGGGTGCAGGGGGGTTAGAAGTAGGTACAGAGGATGAGAGAATTATAAGTTGTATAATAATAAGCAAATGCAAACTTCAACGTGGTATAATACCTTAGTATCTAGGATTCATAAATAATAATTGTAAAAAAATATTTAGATTTTATTTTCATTCATAATTGCCAAACCTTATGTCCAACAACTTTTATACAATAAAATTTCATAATTGATCTTAATTATTTGCTTGAAAAACCTTTTACTTAGGTAATATCATACTTCTAACTGCGATACGGACATAATTTATATTTTTTATTTTGCGAGATTTTTATCAAATTCTATTATCCATATTATGTTTATAATAAATTTAGTTTATCATCATAAGGAAAAAACATCAATTACTAATCAATCTGAGCAATCTTTCTTACAAAATTTAATATTAACAAAATTCTTAACAAATAAACCACAAAAAAGAATTTAATGATACGATTAAACTGATAAATCAATACGATAACGTTTCTGATTCATATATTTTAATTAATATGACAACGCTTTAATAGAAATAAAGTAGGACCAATGATTGTTCGCTTATGAATTTTAATAGAATGATAGCTTAGAAAAAAATACTAATTAAACGTTATATGAAGGCAATTAGCTTAATTGTTAATTTTAATAGCCTTGTAACGATGTGTCATACATAATTGTGGCTCTACTGTTTGTACGAAAATAAATAAAACCGTACTAAACTTGGTTGAACTTCGAAGCCTGACATAAGTACAGGTCAAGTCTTAATGAGAACAATTTTTAGTGGTTAACATAATTAGATACTAAGAATTAGAAAATTACGCTGTAGATACAATAAAATTCGTAATCGTAAAAATCGTAATTTCCGCATCATTGCGTGTCATTCACGTAGATACCGCAATTGATCGCCCGAATTAATAATATTTTTTTACCGACCACTAAATTCGTGTTTTGAGTCTAGTTTAGAGAACTCATTGTAGTAATTATTGGACGTTCTCAACAGCTCTTTATTATAAAAGTCTACACGAATCCAGTGTGACATGTCGAAATCATAAACGATTTACTAAAGTATTTATATTAAATGATTTACTCACCCTTTCCCTCCATTTTTCGTAAACTCCACTTGAGACAAGTCGTTCACTTTATATCTATTCCTTGCTTTTTTTAAATCCGCCATTTTTATAATTTTGTTTTACACGACGCGCGTACCACGACCACATTTGCAGTCTGGCCAGTTATCAATATTGATATACTTGTATCATAAGATAAATTAATGCTTCATATCTGGAGATACAAATTGTATTGATGTAACAAAGATATCACACACTTACAATACACGCGGTATAGGATAAAAATCGTTAAAACACATATGTGTAAAGCAGGACTTTGACTTTGACGAAGAAATAGTGAGCAAATTATTTACATGCCCGAAATAGATTTGTAAACTCTACCAACACTTATTAAACACCTTCCGCTGAAACGCGCAAAATATTCCATACGTGGGACGTTACCGATGAAAAAAGCCATGGGCAAGAAAATTCCGATGCCTTTATAATCAATAGACATTAAAAAATTTATCACGACCTGTTGAAAAGAAAAGTAAACATCATTTATAACTAATTACACGATCTAGCAGCCCTGTTAATGCGTATCTGTAGGCAATAAAAGGACACGATCGATAGACTTAGTTACTAATAAAGGTTATGCGGTTTTATCATAAGTGTTTCTGATACGCAGACTTTTGCATATGCATGCTCATTGTCATAATAATCCATCCTTAGTGTGTCTTTGTCTATTTCATTAGTTGGGTAAGTGAGTGTACCATGAAAAAAAATTGAGCCTAAGATATTTATTCTATTTAAATAATCAAGTTTTGTTTATGGGGCAGGAAGCGAGCACTAGGCTCTCGTTGAATAAGGTAACACACACACACCTTATACACCTACAACGCCGGGGGCTATCGAGACCTTTTAGAAATGGTACGCTGTATTCTTTACCTTAGTCGTATCAGACCGGGGATGCTTCAACTGGCAGCTGATGCCACAGAGGTGGTGAGTGATAGAAAGTGCTTTAAAAGGCGCTGCGTTGTGGAACGTCATGAGTTACATATCTACAGAACACATTTAGTTCATGTGGAAACATCATTTATAAAATGATAAAAAAAGAGTTTGTATTTCATGTGTTGGTTATATCATAGTTTTCATATTTAATGATCCTTTTAATTTTATTCAATAATTTATATAACGGGTTTTAGAACAGATAACAACAAAACTGCACAATAATAATAGGATCGGTTGCGATACGAAAAAAATCGAGTTTCCATTTATTTTAATTTGTTCTAATTAACATTTTGTAATAATATAATTGTATAAGTTACGACTATCGAAGTCATGGATCCCAATAGTGAATAGTCGATACGAACTAGGTTGGACATGCAGAATTCCACTGGTCTATATTGTATGAGGACACGGAGGTCGTTTAAAGCTGATTTTACATCAACACCTGAAAAATGTAAAGCATTTCCGAGAAATTCCTTGCAAAGCGAACTGTAGACGAAACTTTCATAATAGTATTTTAGCTAAAACTTTGCTATAAAGAATAAAAAATCCTTCAAAGTTATGGCACATGGGTCTGACAACTACGGTACTGCAACTTCATTTTTAACTTCTAAGACAGCGTTAAATTTTCATCTTGTTACTATTACGTGATAATGTTTTAACCTTGTAGAGGATTTCAAACATTGGGACAGTTAACGTTAGTTATTCTAATATCTTTCAGATTGTAGAAAACTTACTAGGTTCATTGAAGACAATTGCGTGATCTATTATATTGATTACTCTCTCCCGTTGCCCGTACACCAGTTCGCAATGTTTTGCAAGACTGAAGACCATAACCACGCAAGTAAATAGCCTCATTAATGTTGACAGCACCGGGAATATACCCGTCGCATGTTTATGTAGGTGCTACGAACCAAATAATAAAATAGCCTTTTTATTTATAATTGATGGGCTGCATTGTCATTTACATCCTTTGTCTCCTTTATTGTTTTACTTGTATTGTGATACTGTTTTTGATGTAAAGTGTTTATCATCTTATGTTTAAAAATTTATTCCTGAAATGGCTTGTAAAAGAAATATTTCAGGTGTTACCATGACGTGTGATATCGTCTTCCTGTACAAGGAAGTACTCTTATATGTGTAGAATAAAAGCAAGTACGTAGAGGCTGACTTCATATTTCGAATTAAAAAAGATTTTAAAGGATAAGAATTCATTTACTGATACAACCATAACAATGAGGACAAAGCAGTGTTGTTGGCTTCAGCGTGAGAATCTCATCCCTGAGGTCGTAGGTTCGATACCCGTCTGTTCACCAATGGACTTTCTTTCCATGTGCGCATTTAACATTCGCTCGAACGGTGAAGGAAAACATCGTGAGGAAACCGGCTTGCCTTAGACCCAAAAAATCGACGGCGTGTCTCAGGCAAAAGGCTGATCACCTATTTGCCTATTAGATTAACAAATGATCATGAAAAAGATACAGAAATCTAAGGCCCAGACCTATAAAGGTTGTAGCGCCATTGATTTTATTTTATGACGATTTGTGGTATCATTGTTTATATCCAACCTGTGATCCAAGCAATATCCTGGCAGCAATATTTGTAAATCGTATAATATCAATCAATACACTGAGAGTGTTCAGAAGGACCTGGAAATTAATTTAAAAGCTTATTAATATAACAATTTGAAATAAATCAATGTTATTCAATTACCCTTCATTTTTGAGTATTTATAATGGTATATAAGTACTTAATAATGATCATTATCGGTATCAGAGACTGGCGCCATCTTGACGAATACGTATACCTACACATATGCTAATCTTTACAATCATGTTTTTACGGCATAAAAATAATTTTACTGTTTGTTACACACACAAAAATAACATTTAGCATGTATTTGCTTAAGGAAAAAATATTCTTTTATAAAAAATAGGCCCTACTATACCTACCCTTGTTCCGAATGCTTGATTGACGAACTCAGCTAGTTTAACTACCCAAACGTAGCATCTACCTAAGCATTTCACTACCTCAACATTACTATTCGTAGTTCCAACTGTAATTATTTTTACAGAAGTCTCATCATTTTCGCCGACTCTTTCTCGATATGAACATTTCAGTTTTTTGCAAAGAGATTCTGCTGCGTCGCCAATAGCACGGAGACGAAAGTCTATATGCATTAGATGCGCCGTCATATCTAGACTAGTTATAATTTTTATCAAGACAAAAATGTAGGATATTGAAAATGCCGATGCAGTTTTCCAACCGGATGAATCGAGCCAAGCCCAATAATCGCCTGCACAACTGATCGTCCATATAAAGCCGTATATCAGAATAATCTTTCGCAGCTTCCCGTATAAAACTCCACAGTACTTCATTCCAAGTTCCTCATCCAATTTCTCGTATATTTTGTAATATTCTTCTAAAGAATTGCCGCATCTATATACAATGTACAAATCAACGATATATTGAAAAAAATCAAATGTTACTTGTACTGCATCTGTGTACTTAATCGAGACCACCACGTCGTGATATGTATATAAAATCTTGAAATATAATGTCAAAGCATCAATGGATCCAAGAATAAGAGCCGGTAAAATGAATGTTACAATCGATAACACTGTATACTTTTTATGTTTAAATGTATCACACTTTAACGAAAACATCCTTAGAAAAGGATTTAAAATCCCAATAGATTTCTTGATGTCTTCAACGCACGGCAATCGATGTTTCGGAATCATTTTTCATAAATTAATCGAGAACAGTTATAATTAAAAATGTGTTGCGAGTTGTTTGGGGAATAGAAATAGAATGAACAACGACAAAACCAATTACATTAATAGAACTGAAAATTACCTTCACGATATGAACATTTAATAGCAGGTACTTCAATAAAGGCATTACTAATTACAGCTTAATTATACTGTCATTTACAAAAATGCCCATAAACTTAATAAAATAAAAACTATAAGAATGAAAGCAATAGAAAATGTAATAACGGTGTACTGAAATGAGATTGGACGAAAACTTACAGCTTTTTTATTAAGGGCGGCAACGATGGCATGGGGTAGATACCTGTTTTAGGACTGTTGTATTGATAATTTTGAAGAAATATTGTTGTTTTGTATGCATCCATTAATTGATCATTTAACAGCTTCATGTACACATATAACATCAAGCTGGTATTTGGAATATAGAAATTTAAAAAAATTAAGTAGTGGGTTGTTAATTTATAATATTTATGGCACCTTTTGGCTGGTATTACAAATCAAATTATATACACAAATCAGCAGAGCAGTGTTGGTCTAGCTTCAGCATGCTACTCTCATCCCTGAGGTCGTAGGCTCGATCCCCGGCTGTGCACCAATGACTTTAAAAACTAACCTTAGACCCAAAAAGTCGAGGGCGTGCGTCAGGCCTAGAAGGCTGATCACCTATTTGTCAATTAAAATAACAAATGATTATGAAACACATACAGAAATCTGAGGCCCAGACCTTAAAAGGTTGTAGCGCCACTGATTTATTTTATTTCAGCCCATACTTTGTAACTTCCAATTGTGAATAGCGACAATGATACTGATCTCAATAAGTTTTTGTATCACGAGATCCCAAGGTAACCTCGGAGCTGGAGATCTTGAAAGAAAACAAAAACGTCGAGATCGCTACCTCTATTGGAAGTTACAGAGTATGGGTCGAGTTTAAACATGTTGTGATGCACTTCATTAAAAAAATAGCAGAATACTCACCTATTTTTTATTTGACCTTAAAAATAAATACATTAAAAATATATACATATTTTATAGAAATATGTTTTAAATTAAGAAATAGATGCTGATTTGAAGCATGAGACTGAAGTTGTATTTCAAATGTGTGTTTGTTTAATTTGTTCAATGTTCTTTACATTGTAGCAAGGTATGTAATACCTTATAAAATATTTTGATTTTCAGTCATAAAGACAGTTCAAAAGAAATAAAGCAATAAATAATTGCAACAAATCAATTGAACTTTGAATGTTGTTTATCAATCAATAGTCGACATTCATAATACTTAAAATTTGGAACAAATACACAGTACTTTGTGTTCTGTTTGTAGACACACCATTTGCACTTAATATTACAATAACAATCACCTGCACCGTCTCCGCTTACTGCTAACTTCATCATTATCTACACTTTTTTTTATAGAATACTTATTTATAAATAATTCTTCATAGACAGCACTACTGCAACTTGGACTTAGAAATTGTGAAATTTCATTGTATAACTGTCTCTTGTAGGTCTCTGGATTACCATTGGCACTTGTTTGTATAGGCATAGTCTTATTTTCTGCCTTAACCTTTATTGATTCTTTCATTTCTTGAATTTTTTGTGAATTCTGATCAATTTTTCCTAATAATCTATTTTCCATTTGTTGCAAACGATCTTCTAAAAACTTTAAGGTGTATTCCTGAACACTGGGCAGCTTTGGTTCAGTTGATAAATAGGATGACACTTGTGTTGACCCCTGAACTTTCTGCAGTTCCTTCTTTCCTTGATCTTTATATTTCAATACTTTCACAATTTTTGGAGGTGATTTCTGTTGCATGTTATTATCCAATGCTATAACGGCATCCATTAATTTCTTATTAAATTTCCTCTTTTTTTCTATTACAGCTAATCTTTTTGGACTCACCCTGCCTTTTGAAGGTGACACTGACTTCTTGTTATCACTTATAATACACAGTTCTTTTGGTTTTAGAATTGACTTAGATGGTATATTAGTTACTTTGATTACAGATTGATTTTCTTGAGGTAATAAGTTATTCAAGCACAACATTGTCGTATCAGTTTTTTTGGAAATTGCATCTACTGGGTTAGCTATTGTTTGAATTTCTTGCCTATTATTATCCCCTGTTATACTTGGCAAACATTTTTGTTTCTTTCCATTGATATCTATTGTATATAATGGTTGTGCATTATTAGTTTGGAGTTCATTTGAGGATAATGATTGTGGGATAAATGGTTCATTTATAATTATAGAATTAGTTCCTAATAGATTCTCTTGTGGTTCATTTACTTCTAAAGTATACACTGAAGGATGTTCAAATTTTAGAGAGTTTAAATTTAATGAGTATGAGGGCTGTTCATTTTCTAATGTTTGATATTGTATATCCAATGAATATTGAGGTGGTTCTTGCTTTTCTACATTTGAATCTACAGGATGAACCAAGTTTTGTTCTCTAGTAACTAAAAAATTTCTTTTAACGGGAAGAACACTAATTTTTGTTCCAGTACTAATAGGTATAGTTACTTGGTTATTCTTTTTTGGTAATTTAATAACTGAACTTGGTGATATAGGCTGAAGATTTTTTGGTATTGATATAGCATCCTTAATTTTCTTTTCTGATAATATCTTAACCTTAGATGCTTTATTTACAGGAGTTGAAGGTGTTGTTATAGGTTTATTTTGCATATAACTATATTCTGTATTTGCTTTAATTTTTCTTGGTTCCGCTTGCTGTTTGTTACTTAATAAAGGCATTGTAACCTCTGTCAAAGGAAATTCACCTTGAATTATTGGTTTTTCGTCACTGGGGACTACATTATCCTCTATAATTATTTCTTGTACTGTTATTTCTTTACTTGGTTTTTTACTACTTTTATCATATGGATTAACAATAGCTAACGGTGAGTTGATATTAGTATTTGGTTGAAACACTAATCGATCACTACATTTCCGTATATTCCGATCAGCTACAACATAATCTTTACAGTCTAAGCTAAATGAATCTATATTGGTACTGTTTAATAAATCAGATTCAAAGTTTGTTAAGAAGTCTGCATATTTAATAGAGTAGTTTGCAACTTTTTGGTCATGTGTTAAAACATCATTTTCTATTTCATCTGTTAAGAGAGGTAATACTGATCCTGTATTTTGATCTTTTTTCCACTTTGTAGGATCACAATATGGACCATCTTCTGTTGGAATTGCATCCATAGTCAACTTTGCTTTCTGTAAATGTAATTTAATCTATTATAAGCAAACTAAATTATCAGCATAAGTTTCTTATTAATTTTTGTAATTAAAGCAGGTTAACATTTGCAAGTCATCTTAATGAAAATGGTAATTACCTGGCAGTTCATAAAATTGTCATCCTTGAAATGATGTTGGCATACAACTCTGTTCTTCAATTGGGATACTTTAAGGTTTAAAAATTCATATCGACGTGCATTGATGATCCACTGGTGACATCGAATCTTGTTAAACACAGGGTAGTGAAACATATGAGTTTTTCCATCTGTTTTCATCGTGCAATTTCTATATGTACATTTACAGCCACCCATCGTTTCCTCTGTAATTTGAAAAACCCAAAAAGTAATATCATGTGCGTAAATTGTATATGCGAAATGTATGGATGTTAAAATAGGTAAGAGTTCCCTCTTATGTTTGCTTTACCTTTTGAAATAGACCGAAAATAAAGATTGAAATATTCACGTATTAATTGATAAATTAAAATTTCTTAATACAATCTATATCGGCATTATCACTAGAGGTTGTAAATTTGTTAAATATTAGTCTAAATTTAAATATACAGTTTAGAATTGCGGTTTTTCTAACTAAATAAACATATTAACATAAGCTCTAGAAGATCATTACAGATGTCACTTTTATTTCTCAAACATAATCCAGCGACTATAGACATCACCATACTCCACAGATTAAATATGAGTAAGGATACACTATAATATTAATAGAGTCTATTCGGAAAGAGAACCAACGTGGGAAGTACCTTAACTGAGAGACCTTAACTGTTAGTATAATATATTCAAAAATATTAATTCAAGGCCTGACGAAAAGTGATTTGTGTCACGCCCTAGATTTACAAACACGCACACATTTTGACACACTATAGTCACACAGCGTAAATTCTTATTTCTACATATTACAAGCAAATCATAAGTTCAAGAAAGTTTGCTTGGTACTCAAAAAAAAAAAGCAGTGGCACTACAATTTTTCCTAAGAGGCAAGTATGTGATTATCCTTCTGTGCTTGGAAAGCGTTCAAAAAGCGACGGTGAATGCTTCTTGGATCTGAGGCATGCCGTTTTCCTCTCAATGTTTTCTTTCATTTGGTTGAGTGCTAAATACGCACTTAGAAGGGAAAATCTATTAGTGCACAGCCTTGTTATATACGCAAGCCTTAAGGGTTGAGAGGCACGCGCTCAAGCCACAAGGCCAACACTGCTCACTACTTGGCACTGTAGTCGTGACAATAAATAAAAAAATTTAAGACGTCGATGGAGCGGTACAAGAAATCTTTGTTTATTAGGTTTAGTATATGGTAATCTAGAACTCTATGGTTTAAATGTGCTATATATCTGTATCTGTTAAAAGGCTATATCCCTACAAAAAAAAAATTACTTTGAAAAATACGACCGTTCGATAAGTTCTTGCGATAGTAATAAAATTAACTATGAGAGAAGAAAAACGGTAAGCCTACGCGATCTATTTCTGTCACTATAAAATTATTCAAACTGCGATTAAGAATAATCCTATTTTCCTTTTTTTGCAGGTATAGTGAACATAAACTAAAGACACCAAGTATTTCTTATTTCACATTGGTAAGATTTTGAATGTTTTAAATACTCTTACAATGTAGTAAGCTTTTGAAGTAAATCGTTAGTTCTAAATATATTATTTTTTTATTTGAAAAAATCACTTAAGTAATATGACCTGAAATATGGAGATACAAAACCACTAGTAAGATTTCAAATGAATATATACTACACCTTTAAAGCATTTTGAATTAATATAAATAATATTTGAATTAAATAAAAAATTGGTTAGGTGGAGTTGATTCATGATAATTTGATGACATTTCTCCACAATACTAGACTCTTAACTGGTGTAAATGCCTTCGTCAAATTAGAATAAGGTCCAAAATAACTATGTGGCAGGTCCTTATAAAAAATTGCGTGGCTTATTAAACTCTATACAATTTAAAATATAATAATAGTGCAAAACAGAAGACACTCTCTTTACGTGCTGTACAATGCTGTAAATTTTTATTGTTTCAGTTCAGATTTGCTACGAAGCAAGATTGTATTTTAATTACAATTGGTTTATTGGCGAGTTTTATATCTGGAATATCTTTGCCCTATTCCATCACGTTAGTTTCAACTGGATTCCAGTCAATGATCAATTACGCTAAGGCAGATAAAAGTGCGGAGGCTGAAACGTATTTTTTAAATGAAATCCAAGATTTTGTACGTAAATACTCGTGTATTGGCGGTTTATTACTGCTAGGAGGTTACTTGGGAACTGCGCTTATGAATATAACAGCTATTCGTCAGGTAGGTATTTTAATTTAATGTATTAACATACGTCTAGTGGGAGTGTATTAACATACGCCTGTTGGGGTTTAGGACTTCAGCCAAATGGGCAGGCACAACCGAGGCAGTATTACTGTCTTACAAAAATAGACGTTGAGTGATAGCAATAAGTTTACCTAATTGTACTCTATCGCGGTGAATGAGATTCCCGGAGACCATTCTCCTTAGAAATATGAAGGTATGATTCGCGATTATTAGGACGCGCTCGCGGTGCAGAATTCCTTGGTGTTGCGTAGACATGTAAAAGAAGAGTTGTTCGGATTAGTTAATTGTAATACCAAATTTCATCCGTATCACCCTCTTTGTCCGTCCGAAACTGAGCTTTTTTATGGCAGTTTTTTCCGCGCACCGCCACTATGTGGAACCAGCTGCCTACCGATGTATTTCCAAACCAATTCGATTTAGAGTCTTTCAAGAAAAGAAGGCACAAATTCTTAAAATGCCGGCAGCGCAATTGCCCTCTGGCAATGTGAGTGTCTATGGGCGGCGGTATCACTTAACATCAGTTGAAAATCTGATGGCAGTTAGGACAAAAAGTATTTTTTATGGTTCAGGTTTCAGATAGAAAACTGGGATTTCTTTATGTTTTACGATTGGATTTAATGAATAGTTGCACTTTAGATACCGTTGGTGTCACCATCACACACACAATCGTGTGGCAGTAGTCACGTGCGAAGGCATGATCGTTACCTACATATTTTGATTACCTTTTACACCCGAATTTGGTACGAGTTTGTATCATAGAGGCTATGCATTAAAGGATGCATGAGTCTGTCATAAACTTTTCTCTATAGGTATTAAAGCTAAGACAAGAATATTTGAGAGCGGCATTAAATCAGGACTTTGCGTATTATGATCTGCACCATACCGGGGACTTCGCTTCAAAGATGGCAGAGTAAATAATTCCGTATGTTAATAAAAATGTATCATTGTATATATGAAAGATTATATTCAAAAAATTGTATCGATACTATCTGGATAGTGGCTTATCACTTAATCATCATTAGTATGTGCCCTAAAAGATATCAATATTAATTATTTTTAACCCAACAACAACAGCGGTAAAGTACTCATATACAATAAATGTATAATTCAAAACGTTACATTTCCTTACTATGTATATGCTACAGTAGTAGTAGTATAACTGATTTTGCAACCACGAAGGGTGCTTATTTAGTCCTTATGGTAGTCTCCCATTGTTTTGACAACATGTTCAGCCCATCGTAACTCCTCAAACTTTTTTCACGATGTCACTTTCGCCGTGCAGATGGAGTAGCTCATGATTATATCTACTTCGATGATTGATGATTTTCTGATTGTGACTTAGTGTAATTTCAAGAAGTTTTAGCATTTTATACTTTGAGCTTTTTGTCCTAAAATGATTTCCTCATCTGTGATATCTGATAAGGGGCTGTCCATTAATCACGTGAGGTTCGAAGGGGGGGGGGGTGTTGCATAAATCACGAATATCACAAGGGGAAGGGGTAGTAAGATATCACATGTATTTATTTTTGCGTCAATCATGATTTCTGAACCGGAAAGAGGCTTGTAGTGTAACCTTCACTCGCCGTTGCCAGCGAACTGTCGTAACTGAATGTGTATATAGCTTTTTAGAAAGCATCTCCTGTGGTAAGACTAAGATATCCTTTATAGGTGTCTTCTGATGCTAGGTGCTGAGATATTTTCTCTTTCATTAATTTCAGGATTAGAGTGATGGGTAAAAGAGGTTTGAGTTGTAGGTAAGTCGGCAAGATCTGATTGAGAGGATCTGGATAAGAGACGGCTGCGTTTCTTTATTATGATATATATATATATATATATATATATGATCGAATAGTGATTCTCATATTGTAGAATTGAATGTTGATTTATAATTTCATTAGCGGTAGCTGATATGACTTTTGATTTTGATTTTAATTCATTAGCATAAGTGTCTAAGTTTATATTTAATAATTTCAAAGGAGCCTCATTATTCAATTTCTTAACAAACTTATATAAATTACAACATGAGTCGTTAATTATATTGAAGTCTTTACTTTTAACTTAGGAATTAACTTTGTACCTTTATAATGCGCCTTACAATTATTTGGGATATTAAAAGTTCCAATGCCGTGTAGTTTTTTTTCGTTTTGGTTTAAACATAATAGCAGTGTATACATATCTAGGCCAATTATCTTGTTCTTGGTAAACGAATGATTTAAGGTATTCCTTTAACGTGGAAGACTACGTTCTAGGGCGCCTTGTGTCTGTGGGTGATAAGGACTTGACCAAAGTTGTTTTATTAGCAGTTTAAACAATATAGCAGACTGCCTCACCTTAAAGTTCCCCAAACTAACCGATTGTAAGCACATGGCTGACCAAACCTAAACAAAAAAATGTACTCTATCCCCACTAAACAGGCCGTGTGGAGTCGATAGAACTCACTCCCGAAGCGATATCTCAGAGACAGCTTACCCAAAACCCTAGGTAATTACTTATCACCACCTTATCTGCTAGTATTTCCTGCACGAAATTTCCAATCCTTATCTAATCATAAGTACGACTCAGTACGAATGCATCGTTATAGTTATCTACTTTTCTACCTTCACTGACCTGATATATGGTTTTAAATGAAAAATAAAAAGCTATACCTAACTACCCGTACTCAAAAAACAACAATAAATATACCTAACCTACAATAACACCATTATCTATAATATAATTAGATGTTAGGGCTATATAGTTAAATAGAACATTTTTATTCCAGGTATTATTCTTTTATTTATATGTTCATTATATTTCTATACAAATTTACTAGCACCATTTAATTGAGTCACATGTTAAATTTCTATGGAACTCTTCTAATCTTATCCCGTTTGAACTTGTAGTATACATATACCAAGCAGTACTATCCACACACCGCTGATACATAATCCTGAACCGTATCGCTATTGTACCTCCACATGCAACAATTACTCCTTAAAAATCCTTCTATAGCTTCAATAGGTTTACGTTCAAATGAATCAAGGTATTCCCCAACTCTTTCGACGTTTATATGAATAGCCACTCAATGAGACCCAAGAGTCAAGATTACATATGATAAGTGCTGGCACCTGAGCATACATTGCTCTGGAGGCTAGGATGTATTCTAGGAAGACTCATTTGCACTTCTAGTGTATTCATACTTTAACACTACGCGTTTACTCCCCTACTCTTTTACTGAATACATTTCCTACTATCAATTCGTATTTGTACCAATGAATTCATTGAAACCCATATAGTTGATCTCAACATAAGTAATGAGTCTTTTTATAAAAAAGTAATGAAGGTAAATAAAAACCGCGTCATATTCGTTTACATTATATTTTATTATTCTTAATATTATAATAATAACATAAGTGATTGCTTAACTACTATAATCCACACATACATTTCTGTTTTTATCTAAAACTTTGTGTAAACTACACAGTTAATTGTTTCAGTCAATACGCTCTCAAATCTTACTTCCATTCTTACACTACCATGGCGAACGAGATTACAATGAACATTGGAGTTAGCCGACAAGTCAGGTGTTAAATCAGGTAGCTAGTAAATAGTATCCATTTAAATATTGCTCTCTCGATATTGCATTACCTTCGTTAAGAAAATGTATACCGGTGCCTGAGTACAGGATGTGGTATGCGCTAGTAAATACATCGCTTGGAAATTATGGTTGTAAACTTTTTGAAGGTTGACCACCTATATATAGGCTAAATGAGTAAATACCAAAATTTTCAAAGTTGAAAGGATTTTTAACATAACTACCGTTGAATGCTGTATGATTCCAGACATACATCTCATAGGAAACTGCCCTAAAATATACTTCAAAAAGTAATGAAGGTAAATAAAAACGTCAGGTTATTTTTCAGTTAGACAATTAATCAGTGGTCCGTTTTTATCTCATGTCTCATGGCATTAGTATAAGCGAGGTTATGGAATGGATGGAGATGGAATAGATCTGAATAATAAGAGCATAGTTGGAGAAGAGCCTCTTTAATGATTCGAGGTTGTTTCTGAATTGACATGTTTTTGAAAAGGCTTATTGATGATCCAGAATCTACTAAAAGGGATAATGGAATATCAGATATTGATGAATCGACCAAGACATGAGGTAGGTCGCTGATTATAGGATCTGGTAGGCTTTGGCAGGTTAGTGATGCACTCCTGCGCGGATACAGAGGATTTTTTTTGTTAGCAGGTCAGAGGATTTACTTTGTTGCACGGATACAGAGGATTTAGTGGTTGGCGGGTAAGAGGGTTTACTCTGTTGCACGGATACAGAGGATTTAGTAGTTGGCAGGTCAGAGAATTTACTCTGCTGCACGGATACAGAGGATTTAGTAGTTGGCAGGTCAGAGAATTAACTCTGCTGCACGGATACAGAGGATTTAGTAGTTGGCAGGCCAAAGGATTTACTCTGCTGCACGGATACAGAGAGAGAATTGAGGTTGTCAATTTTCGAATTATAGGTCCCGCACAACCCCGGGACGAGACAGTTACTCGTTTTTTGAATCTGAATCGTAATCAAAAGTGTCGTAACCCTTGTTTGTGTCGGAATTTGAGTTGTCCCGCTGAATAAGATGATGGACACGCTAAGGTGTCCTTGGATTTTGAGATTTGAATTTGATATTATATTCTCTTTTTCTATAGTTTTTTAAAGTGTGCCCTGATTTTTTACAGTATCTGCAGAAGGTAATTGATTTAGGATTTGAAGAAGTAGGAGGATCGGGTTTATGTTGAAGTTGAGACTTTTGAAAATTGTTCCTTATGGGAATTTGTTTTGAATAGGTATTGTTGTATTTTTTCTTTAGAAATGGCGATGTTGATAGCTTCGTTGAGCGACTTTTACATCTAACGATGTTGGAGATTCTGGAGGACAACCCCATTTGGAAGTGATGGAGGGTTAATTCTTCCATAGCCGCGGTTCTGCCATACATTTCCCTGTTCTTATGCCCGTAGTTAATCGATATTTCTGTTAATAATTTTGAAAGGTATGTTTTTATTCTAAGTGCATATCGGCTGAGGGGTTCATTGGTTAACTGTTTACACTCTTGCGAGTCTGTGAGTAAATGTGTATAATATTTTCTTTCGCTAAATTGAGTTTTAAGAAATTCTTTTAGTTGGGGCCAGTTTGAAAATTCTTTTATTGAACAAGCTGTTTCTGCTTTCCCCTCATTGGCATGGATTGAATTTAAATAAGATATCAGAAGTAGAATTGATAACTCTAATTCGGTTCTAGTTTGTAAAACTGTGGGTGAGGTTTTCTCTTTTGAAATATTGATAGGTCCAGAAGGGGGAAGAAGAGAGTTTTCATCTTCTGTATCAGTGATGCTGACTTCGAGTTTGTTACCACCCGGGCTTAGTGTTCGGCTTTCCATTTTAATGTTATATTACACAATTTAACATAAATATGACCAAAGACTTACAGAATATTTAATATCTTGAGAATGGGAATAAACCAGTCCGTCGAGGTTGTTGCTGTAGCTGATTGTCGGCTCTCGATATTGATGCGATGATATCTATTAATGGTTGTTGTAGATATATGGGCACTGAATGAATTTGGAGCAACCGTCTTGGATAAGGAGTAGGAAACAACTAACTGGGGCTTGAACGGATGTTGGTTATATAGGAAGCAAAATGTTTGTGCTAAAAAGAAAGAATCAAGTCAGAAAGAAAGAATGATTAAGGGTGTAACAGAACGAAATATAGTATATATGTTTTGCATGATTACACCATTCCTTTAATATTATTTGTATGCCAGTCAAAAACAACATGCAACCTTTCTATCTAGACATTTTTATCATGGTCCTCAATTCTATAGAATAGGATTAGATTGTACTGTTAATCGGTATTTAAAAATAAATGTGATTTTAGTTTTGTCTTAAACCTCACCACGTATCACTATTGGCGAGGGAGTTACATTACGGGATTAATGGACATTCCTTAAGTACCTAAAAGATAATATATTATGACCTTATTCAAAAATGTGCTAAAACTTAGATTAGTTATATAATGTAATGTTAATTTTTGAAATGCTAAAAAATTTGGATCTCTCATCAATCATCAGCTCATGTCTGAGCGTCGTGGACAGCAAGAAAGTATTGGAGGGGACCATCTGTTTCCACCGGTCTCTATCTATATCGGTCTCAGCACCTTAGGACAGTTTTGAGGACGATGAGTGTTTCAATTGATCGGTCCATCTGTTGGGTGAACGGCTACGTGAACGTTTGCTTTCTGTGTTACCAACTACGATCAGTTTTTTCAAGTTCTTACCGTATCTGCGTATTGTATAGCCGAAATATATATATACCTTATTATAGAATTCGCTGTCGTATATATATTAAGTTTGGATAAAATATTTATAAGCTATTTAGTTTTAAAGAATGTTACTTTACTTGAAAACTTACTTGGGTTACTTTACTAAGAAAGTTAACTTGGCATAGAAGAGAGTCTGTGAAGTTTATGGGTTAAAGTTATAAACGATGATGTGGACAACCTTGATTCTTCGCTTTTTTTTTTGACTGTCACAACCTTACAATCTAGGCAAATTTAAGAGTGTGTAATTAAATTCTAACCTAATTTATTAATTAAAGATAACCTAACCTTACCTTAATAATGTGTCCAATAACACTAATTTCAGTCTCTGCTTAGAAGACTATTCTGTTCCACATATTAACTCTGACGTTTCCTTTACGTGATGATGGAGTCTTCGTTCGTGATATACAGATTCTTTATAAATATACTGGCGCTATTAAATTTGTAATATTACAATTTGTAGTGACGTTATAAAGTTGGAACAAGGTATTGGAGACAAGCTGGCGTCGCTTATATACAGTTTAGCAGTAGCACTTGGTTGTATCGTCATGTCCCTAATGAAGGGATGGAAACTCGCCTTGCTATGTCTTATTCCTGCACCGATAACATTCTTTCTGGTCGGATTGACGGGATGGGTATGATATTTTATTAAAATATTCTTAATAGAAATTTTTCAATAAATTTATATCAATCGTTATTCTTATATGACAATTTTTTACGTCGTATGTTTGAAACATTCTCAAAAGTTTTTTAATACAATTAATAAAATGTGCAAGTTTTAAAAATCAATTCAATACTCAACATGGCAGCTAGCTGTTTCATCTCCGGTAAAACAATTATTGTGGTTACGGTCAAATAAAAAAAATCCCTTCTGACGGGACTTTTTTATTTAGATAGCCAATAAATTGTACAAGAAGCAATCTAAAGCCAAAAGCGATGCCAGTATGGTTGCTGAGGAAGCTATAAGTTCTATCAGAACAGTCTACGCTTTTAATGGGCAAGAGAAAGAGATAGCAAGATATCGAAAACACCTAATTAGAGCGAGAAATATTCACATTAAAAAAGGTATATATATACATTTGTTTCTAAGGTAAACGTTGCCATAGTAACGCAGAAGAGCTCAACGATCATAAAGGATTTTCAAAATTTGAATCGAATCGTTAAATTGGTCACAATAATGTTTTCTCTTTTTTTTAAATCAAAGAACATAGTGTACGTAGTAAAAATGCAATAGTTATATCCCATTGACAATTTAGACAAGAGACGTTGCCGTTTTGTGTTGCGCTATTGTGCGATAGGAATGAAAGTATCTGTCTCGTAAATAACGCGCGCGCCGGCCATCCCTGCCCTGCCCTACCCAGTCGATAACATTGGTTTTATTAGCGTTTCTACGTTTTTTTTGCCAATATCTATCCCCTCATGTCCCACAAAGCAGACAGCTAACAACTTTTTTGTATTTACAATATATATATGTCTCTACGCTATAAAGAAAAGCTCAACTTATCTAATATTTATATATATATATATATATATATTTATTTTTATTAAAGTGAAGTACCTACCGCAAATAAATTAAAAATCTTCTCGAAAACAGCAGTTTCTGACCCTAATATTATATTTGCTTTTCTTCTTAAGTCGATAATGCCATAAAATAATAATTTCAATACACGAAATAATCGTCGTACATGCAATATAAATTAGATCGACTCGTTTGTTATGCTAGGTTATAACAAATTTTGACCAATGCACAGAATTCTTTGATGTCGCCAACAGCTCTCATTCATAGCTTGTCGCGGGCCGCTCGCTGCTTCGTCACAAAATCATATGCTTCTACGTATGGTTTTTTACATTAAGTTAACGTTATGAACGCGAGTTTACCTAATATACTTAAACGTGAACCTATAAGAGGGATGGGAGTAGTACGCTGGCAGCCACTAGGTTAACACTGCTCTAGCGACACTCACAAAGAGTCATATCACTCAGTGAAAGTGTTAACGCGCTGTGAGATTATCTTCAGTGTACTTGTGTACGCTATATATCTGTTTGTTATTGCAGAAGTATTTACCGGACTGTCGATGGGCACACTTTTCTTCTGCGTGTTTGGCTCTTACGCTATATCCTTTTATTTTGGAATCTATCTCGTGATAAAGGAACCGAAAACCTATAATGCCGATGTCATGTTTTCAGTAAGTCTCGCGTTACAAGTTAATATTTTTCGAAATATGGCATGTAGAAATGTAAACCTTGTGTCGACGTAAAGTTATATTTGAACGCTATTAAGCGTCTCTCTGTATATTTCATCATCAGAAGTATTTTGTATTGCTAGGTATAATGTATTTTAATTTGCGATATTATTATTTAATCTTAAGACAAGTGAAATTGAATTATTTTCAGGTATTTTTCGGGGTAATGACCGCTTTAAGTAATTTCGGTATGGTGGCCTCTCTAATGAATACATTTGGTTCAGCAAAGGGCGCAGGGGCACAAATATTTCAAACTCTCGACAACGTGCCAACCATAAACCCCATATTAAACACAGGAATCAAACCAAATGATTTCAGAGGAGATATTGAATATAAGAACGTTGTATTTCACTATCCCTCTAGACCAGATATTACTGTTAGTATAGTATTGTCTTTTGTTAACATAGCTTTTACACATTGAAAGAAAACACTTTTTAACCGGATTGAAGCTATGTATTATTATTATAAACTTATAATTATTTACATAATTTTAAATTTCAATTTTTCCGACGTTTCGCGTGCTTTACGGCGTGCGTGATCACGGTGACTGAAAACAAGATAACACAACTTTCTCTACAGCTGTGATACTTTTGACATTCAACACCTTTGGTCTTCAGTCACCGTTGACCGTGACCACGCACGCTGTACAGCACGCGAAACGTCGGAAAAATTGAAATTTAAAATTATGTAAATAATTATAAGTTTATAATAATAATACATAACTTCAATCCGGTTAAAAAGTGTTTTCTTTTACTGTTAGTATTATATTAAGTTATTATAAATATTAGATACGTAGCGTACGATACGAGCTTTTCCTTATAGGGTAGAACACTTAGGGTGATTCAGAAACGAGACAACGCTAGAATTATAGTAGGTAGTCAAAAATCATAAGTTTTGATTAACGGGACTTCCACTTGGCGCCTTATCTGGTTTCTGAACTTCAGGCTTATGCCCGCCTTCCATTGCGAGCGGAACGGACCCATTACGGACTCCGCTATACTCGTGACGATGACTTTCATACATGTGCTTCCACCATAAGCGGAGACGGCATGTAAATAAAATCCGTATCGTAAATAAAATTTCTGTTACGAAACCTGCGCAGTAAGCTTGTATTATACAAAACTAAACAGCTACATTGGAGTGACAATGCGGTACGTCCGCAGAGTTATGTACAAATATGATTTTGTAGGTGCTAAAAGATGTAAATTTGGTAGTAAAACACGGTCAAACAGCTGCTTTGGTAGGACATTCTGGTTGTGGGAAATCGACAATTATTCAGCTTTTATCGAGATATTATGATATCGAAGAGGGTTCTGTAAGTGTTATATTTTATGAAAACAACAAAATACTTTTGAATATTGTGATATAAATATTTTGAAGTGAAACTTTTTTATCGGCGTTGTAAAAACATTTACCGTCACATTTATCGATGAAGCGTCACATCATTCCGTTGCGCGTCACAGTTGATTCGAAGTCATTAATAACAAAAATATATATAAATAATAACGATAACAATGATAGTAATAATTCTATTACAATTCATGAAATTTTGTAATAATCTTAGTAGTAATAAGGTAAAATGAAATAATTGTATTATTTGTATGCATGTCTATGATAATAAAAGCCTTTTGTTAAACTTTATCTTATTTAACTTTATTTAACCAATTTCTGTAAAGTTGTATATAATAGATCATTTTTCGAAAAATAAGTTCATAAAGAAGTTTCACTTCTTACGTGTGTACACGTACATGCACACATTTTTTTTTTCACATACTTTCATTGCTACAGCAAGTATTTTTTATGATGAAGATTTATGCACAGCAAGTTACGTGACAATGAAACACGTTTTAATACATAAGCTGTATTCCTTTTCTGTCCTGCCCTATTCCTTATAGTGCAAATTATGTTTAATTGTTATGAATGAAAAGGCACAAATCTGTTGGTTGACCTAAATAAATTAAATTTAAATTTTATAAAACGTACATAGAATTATTCAAAAAATAAGTTACTAGAATATAAACATATGCACTTCAATTATATACTACTTTAAATATATGATTTAGTCGTGTTAATAACGTACATACTTGTACTACGATGTTTTAATTTAGTACTTATTTTTTAGATAAAATTAGATGGAAATAATGTAAAGGATCTGTCTGTGAAATGGTTGCGATCCCAAATTGGTCTTGTTTGGCAAGAGCCAGTTTTATTTAGTACCAGCATTCGTGAGAACATTCGGTATGGCTACGAAAACGCCACAAACAGAGATGTTGAAAACGCTGCGAGGCAGGCCTATGCTCATGACTTCATCATGAAACTACCATTAGTTAGTATTTGGTTTTATTGCTGACAAGCAAGCTTAAACTTAGGTTAAGATATGATTTAAAAAAAAAAAATAGGTTTTTAAAATTTCTTAGTGAACGAAGCAGCTAGCAGTTTTAGTTTACTAGTAATAGTTTAATATTAAAATTATTTCATAAAAATGTATAGATTTTGTTTCGTTTATTTTAAATCAATGAGGGTAAATTTATTCTCTAGGAGAAAACCTTTGTGAATTTTTTCGTAGAGATTACTTTTCAGGGCTACGATACATTGGTTGGCGAGCGCGGTGCGTCACTATCGGGCGGTCAGAAGCAGCGTATAGCAATCGCTCGCGCGCTCGTTCGTAACCCTCGAATCCTTTTACTCGACGAAGCCACTAGCGCACTCGACACGGCTTCTGAACATAAAGTGCAGAAGGCTTTGGATAAGGTACACCTCAGACGAGTTGTGCGTCGTTGTTATTCTAAAACGAATTATTATTTGAAATATATATTAAATACGAGCGCGATTCATATGATAAAACAAATTCGATATTTTTTAATAAAATACAATAAAATGCGAAATTATTACATGTTTTTTTTAAATGATACTTATATTTAGTGAACATTTAAGAATTGGAAATAATTAAGACTGTGAATTATTGGAGTTTGACAAATGTCAGTTATAGTTCGTACTCTTGTTGCTAAATTTTACCAACAAATACCCTTAGTAATACTTTGGGTGAGTACAAAGTTAGTACTTATTACTTCCCCGCCATGTGGCAGGTCACAGCCCTGGTTTAAGCGTTCTTGCAAGGCGGCATCGCGTCGAAAGCGAGAATGCTTTAATGCATGGGCGGAGGCGGCGATATCTCGTGATGCCAATACCAGCGAACATAAAAAAGCATATAACTCAGCCTCCAGGTCCTTCAAACGGGAAATCGCTAAGGCAAAGTCAGAGCACATCGCCAGATTTGGCGAGAGATTGGCCCAACTCCCTTCTGGGACCCGAGCTTTCTGGTCTCTCGCCAAAGCTGTACAAGGGAATTTTTGTCAGCCATCGATACCACCGCTGCACAGAGAGGATGACTCGCTCGCCCACACTGCGAAGGAGAAGGCCGACCTCTTGGGCTGTCTCTTTGCGTCCAACTCGACTTTGGATGACCGGGGGAGATCACCACCGGCGATTTCGCGGTGTGATAACTCAATGCCGGAAATCACATTCCAGCAACGTGCTGTTCGCAGAGCACTATCTTCCTTGGACATTCATAAGTCGAGCGCGCCGGATGGTATCCCTCCAATTGTGCTGCGTACATGTGCTCCTGAGTTGGCTCCGGTCCTGACGCGCCTTTTCCGGTACCTGTACTCGCTCGGCACTGTCCCGAAGTGCTGGAAGACCGCTTCGATACATCCGATCCCTAAAAAAGGCGATCGCACTGATCCATCCAACTATCGCCCAATCGCAATAACCTCCTTGTTCTCCAAAATAATGGAATCCATTATTAATGGCCAGCTCTTGAGTTATCTAGAGGGCCACCAGCTGATTAGCGATTATCAGTACGGCTTTCGTCGTGGTCGTTCAGCTGGTGACCTTCTAGTATACCTTACTCATAGATGGGCAGAGGCAATTGAGTCCAAGGGGGAGGCACTAGCGGTTAGTTTGGACATAGCGAAAGCCTTCGATCGGGTGTGGCACAAAGCACTGCTCTCGAAGCTACCAGCCTACGGGCTTCCTGAGAAATTATGCGACAGGATCTCCAGCTTTCTAGCCGATCGGAGCATCAAGGTCGTCGTCGACGGAGCATGTTCCGACCTTAAACCCGTGAATGCTGGGGTCCCACAAGGCTGTGTTCTGTCCCCGACCCTGTTTCTTCTGCATATCAATGACATGTTGCAACTTAGCAACATTCATTGCTATGCGGACGACAGCACTGGGGATACTCTTTACACTGGCCGGGCAGGTATTTCTCGGGCAGTTGTCGATGAGTACCGGAACAAACTTGTGTCTGAAGTCGAAACTCTTTTACGTGGAGTCTCGGACTGGGGTAGACTAAACCTAGTCCAATTTAACCCCAAGAAGACACAAGTTTGCGCGTTTTCCGCGAAAAAAATACCCTTTGTCGCTACTCCTCTTTTCGAAAACACTCTTCTTGAAGCCACAGCCAGCATCGGAATACTTGGCGTTGACATATCGAACGACGTTCAGTTTCGCGGTCATTTGGAGGGAAAGGCTAAATTAGCCTCCAAAAAGCTTGGTGTGCTCAGCAAGGCGAGACGGTACTTCACTCCGGGCCACCGCTTGCAACTCTATAAAGCGCAAATACGGCCCCACATGGAATACTGTTCTCACCTCTGGGCGGGGGCTCCCCAGTACCAGCTCCTTCCACTTGACCGTATCCAACGAAGAGCGGTTCGAATCGTCGATGACCAATCCCTCTCCGAGCGGCTCGATCCTTTGGCGTTGCGTAGAGATGTGGGGTCACTCTGCATCTTCTACCGCATTTACCATGGAGAGTGTTCAGAGGAGTTGTTCGGATTAATACCTGCAGCTGAGTTTCAGCATCGGACGTCGAGGCAAAATACAAAATTCCACCCGTATCACCTCGACGTCCGACGTTCCACGACTGAGCGTTTCTCAAGGCAATTTTTGCCGCGCACCACCGCTATGTGGAACCAGCTGCCCACTGAAGTATTTCCGAACCAATTCGACTTAGGGTCCTTCAAGAAAAGAGCGTACAAATTCTTAAAAGGCCGGCAACGCACTCGCGAGCCCTCTGGCATTGAGAGTGTCCATGGGCGGCGGTATCACTTAACATCAGGTGAGCCTCCTGCCCGTTTGCCCCCTATTTTATAAAAAAAAAAAAAAAAAAAATATGATGTTGAAAGCTTCTCCCATTATATCTTCTATCCTTTTGAATCAATTTCAGGCAACTAAAGGTCGAACAACACTTATAATAGCCCATCGCTTATCAACTATACGAAATGTGGATATAATTTACGTGATGCATGAGGGTCAAGTGGTAGAATCTGGAAGCCATGATCACTTATTAAACTCGCAAGGATTTTATTATAAAATGTTTAAAACGGTGACAGAAGAGGAAATAAAATCAAGTAGTAAAGGTTCGATTCATACATAAATGTATTTTGAGTAGTCTTTGATGGGTTTTGGTCTTATATTTATTTATGAGGTAGGGTGTTCTTATGATGTCCTAATACTAAAGCCTTGTTCACATGGAACGCGTGTTACCGCGCGATCAAATTTATAGAGTTCAAATGACAAGCGAGCGTTGCGAAAGCTCGTCAGTCTGTTTCAGTCAGCTTAGAAAATGGACGTGGAAGAAGATATTATTTTGTACTTATATTGCATATCTTCAGTTTCACTGATTTTGAACTGGGGGTTTAGTCAAGATTTCTAACAATAGTGTATGTAGAAAGTCGAAAACTTAATGTGAAAATGACAGTTCGTGTCGACAAAGTTTCATACAAATTTAGTTTTCGAATTTCTACATACACTACTGTTAAGGCATCTTGTCTAAGCCCCCTGAATACGAATCGCGATGAAAGTGCGCGCTCTATGGACGTCAACAGTCAACGGACGTTGCATAGGTATGACAGGGGTCAAAGCGCGCGCGTCTAGAGACTTTTTCTCTGAGCGCCGCGAGAGCGTTAACGTAACGTAATCGTGGTAAACACCACGATGTTTAGTCACGCGATTTGAAAATGCGCAACAAAATTCTCTGATCTGAATTCTCACATCTGAACATGGCCTGAATCTCGTTACTTATGAGGTATTAAGTAACTTAAGAAGCGCGTTGGAAGTAAATGCTACAAAAATTGTATGGAAGGTTTTTACGATTAATGAAACGGTCGTTAATTTTTTTTATCTCAATATACCCATGCGAGTGGTTATCACTCTTATGTATCATTTATAATAATTTTTGCATATCCAATATCAAGAATCACAAACTCAGAATGTCAGAATCACGACCTCTGGGTTTTAAATTAAAGCACACTCACTCGTTCTTTAGTTTTCTCCGATGGTAGTTTTCGAATTCGAGGTATAATTATGAAATTACCGTCAGAATTACGATTTTGTTACGTGGAAATTCCGCTAGGGAAAGAGAAAAAATATTACCTGTAAGATTTGAAACAACGATAAATTATCTAGAACGAATCATTTCACATAGATAAAGATACCGGCAAACATCTTGAACAAATATCCTAGCCTGCGCAGAAGCGATTTCTAGGATCGCGTGATTGGTGAATCAGTTGACGTTTCTGTCCCGCGCTGTGTACGATACGCGCAAACTTTCCCCCACTCCCTTGTTTAATGCTCAAGAAGTTTGCCGGTGTCTGTAAGGGAAGTTGATTTAAGTAATATTTTTTGCAGTAAGCTTACTAAGCCAGGAGGAACCAATCATGTCAAATGAAAAGGAAAATTTAACAATATTAGATGTAAGTATATCTTTTGTACTGCAATATTTATTTCATACATAGAAATATCACTGTTGTTATATAACCACCATATTCATAAAGCACAACAAGCACAACATCAAGATTTATTGTTCTCATGTCGCCTTAGAAACGTGTTAATTTGCGTGCGTCATTCAAAGCTTTTAAGTTTAGAAAGAAGGTCGTAAGTCGTATGATTTTTTTATATAATGTATACTTACAGGAAATTGATGAGAAAAAAGCTAAAGGACCGTCCCTCTCGTTTAGAAAAGTAATAATGTTGAATGCACCGGAGTGGAAACTTATCTGTCTAGGCTGTTTTTGTTCCATTGTAACTGGCTTCTCTGTACCATTATTTGTCGTTTTATTTGGAGATTTGTTTGGTGTGAGACTATTTATATTTATTGTTTACGAAAGCATTTTTGTTTATTGGTATATCTCGGTTGTAACTATCGTAATTTAACACTTTTTTATAAGTATTCATTGCTTAGCTATTTTTTGTTTTATCAATACTTTACTATGTTTACAGTCTATGGCATCAAGTGATCCACAGCTATTAATGAAAAAAGTTGAGAAGGTATCGATGTCTTGTATTTCTATTGGATGCGCCATTGGACTAGCGAACTTTATTGAGGTGTAATTTTAATTAAATAATAATATTTATATACCGAGCTATTTGAAGTTACAAAAAAACTTGCGTAAATTATTAAATATAAAAGGATACGCCATTTATTCTTAATCGCGTTTTATTACTATTTAGTTGAGTGTGGAAAAAAAACCACAACAGAATATACTTAGTCAAAAACAACATATTACGTCTGTATTAATGAATTTGATTAATATTTTATTTTTTTTAGACGATAGCGTTCGGTGCGTCTGGGGCCTATTTAACAGAAAGATTAAGATTGAAAATGTTTACCCATTTATTGCAACAGCATATTGGCTTTTTTGACGATCGCTCGCATTCGACTGGTGCTCTTTGCGCTCGGCTCTCATCTGAAGCAGCGTACGTGCAGGGGGTAAGTGTCCCTTTAGTTAGTACAAAACATACCACAGCATATGGAGAAAAGACAATAATAAACTACAGAAACCAGATACTACATGAAAAACTGACTAACATCAAATATACACAAAAAAAAACTATTCGTAATAGTCTTCCTTTACTTATACATATCAGAATGAGCCTAGTAGACTGAACTTGGTACGGCCGATGGTGACGTGTATCTCGATTGTATATACATATTAAGTTTCTCATGTAAATAAAATACATTTTTATAATGAGAAATAAAGTTCTTTAAACATTACTTATTCCTCTTTTTATTTTATGTATACCTACTTCTACAAACATAATGTTACCTTTAAAGAAACATTCAAGAAAACACCGTATCAATTCTTGAAAGGCCAGCAACGCACTTGCGTGCCTTCTGGCAACGTGAGTATCCACGGGCGGCGGTATCGTTTTACATTAGATGAGCCTCCGAAAAAACCTGTACGTTGATACTTGGCACGGGCGTCAATAACAGGTTCCTAGCGTGGGATAAACCAATAATCATAATATTATTGTAATGAATGTCGATGCTTCGGTGGACCAAAAATGTTGGCCAAGTTATGTTCCACCTTCACATATGTTTTTTCTTTAAATACATTTAGGAATTTATTGTCATACAATGTGAAGGCTGAAAGAATTCATGAGACTAGTGAAGATAAAAAATGTTTTTGACAACCTGTATTGAATTTTTATTTGCAGGCTACAGGTCAACAGGTGGGGATTATTCTGCAAGGTCTCGGCTCAGTGGGTCTAGCTTTCTTCCTGGCGATGTGGTTTGAGTGGCGCGTCGGCCTGGTAGTATTGTGTTTTAGCCCAATCCTTGTATTCGTGATCTGGCAACAGGGCAGAGTAATGGACGAGGAGTCTTCTGGTTATGCTTCCGCTCTTGAGAAAAGTACAATGGTATCTCCACAATTTATACTCTCTTTTTAGAACTTTATTATGCCTATTATCGAGGTGGACGCTTAAAAATCAAACAATATGTTATTGATTGAACTTTCTTAAGGTACAAACGCTGGTACTATATAGAAAATAATATTATTTTTTTCAAAATGTTATTTTAACAAAGGGTATAACTTTCTGCTGTGCCGGGAATAGACCGATCACAATCATTCATATTCCCGATAAACTTAATTTCTTTGATCAACTATGTAGCTCAGCCCAGGAAATATTTTTAGGTAGCCGTAGAAGCGGTGTTGAATATTCGTACGGTAGCGGCCTTTGGATTAGAAAGGAGGGTAGTGTCCGAGTACACAAATCTTCTTCTACCCGCCCTTGTAACCGCAAAATGCGCCGCGCATTGGCGTGGTGTTGTTACAGGACTATCGCGATCTCTTTTTCACTTTGTTAATGCGGCTGCTCTAACGTATGGCGGTCACCTTATTGTGTCTGATGGAATTGCTTATGAAGATGTATTGATGTGAGTTTATCTGGGATTCTATGTAAATAATGTATTATTAAAAGTAATTAATAATTTCCTCAATCTTTAAAATGTGTTGGCAATGATTTTATAGTATAGCGCTAAAGGAAAAAAGGAACTAGGAAATCGTTAAATTTCTTATCGCCTGATCTTAGAAGAAATACTTCTAAACTTCGAAGCTCTTAGAATAATAAAAATAAATCCATTATATTAAATACCTATATCATTTTCAAATAAAATCGACGTCGACTCGTGTAACTAACGTCGACTCATGTAACTAATGTAATAAATTCGCGTTTATATCCGTTCAAAGAAGTTTAAAATGTGTAGTACCTACTCTGGCGAACAAAGAATACTATTAAACGGCTTCTATATCAATAGATATTATATATTCATATGTTATTGCATCTGAAAATATATTTTAGAGCAACACAATCCCTGCAAATGGCATCGAATCAAGCGCAGAACGCATTTGCATATGCGCCGGACTTTCATCGGGGCGTTAGTGCGGCCGCGAGAATCAAACAACTGCTCGATACTAAACCCACTATTCAGGATCCTGAAGATTATATTAATTTTGTATGAGTGTTATTTTAGATTAAATAAATAAATTATGCTGGGTTAAAAGAATATGAGAGTTTCAGTCAGAGTTTTTGATGCCCGAATACAGCATTTCGGTTTGAAAAGCATAAATGATGAATGATCAAACATTTATTATTGAGGGATTTTATAGTTATTACACTCTAAGTATCTGGTTAATTATAATCGAAACTGAAGTATAATTGTTTCATAAGCGTAATTTGAGCTTGAAAACTATAGTTTTCTTGCAATGAATAGCGCAGATAAGCAGTCTTATTTAGCTATGTCTTTGGTGTATTTGCAGGAAGCTAACGGTGCCGCGACGTTCAAAAACGTCGAGTTCTGTTACCCAACACGAGCCACTGTTAAAGTGCTACGGGGGCTTAATTTGCAGGTATACCTAGAACAAAGTCTGACTCCGGTATGTCAAGTCCAATATGTTTTTGATATTTGGGTCTTTAGATCACAGCAGATAGGATTACGAGAGTTGAATACAAAAAATAAATTAGATTTAGGAAAATATAAAGGAACCTATGGAACTTACAACGCTTGATCGCAAAGAACGCAAGATCTTGCTAAATTTGTTGCCGACACTTGACCAAAATGTTTGACTATTGACTACATACAAACTTTAAAAACTGTTGTTAAATAGGCAATAAACGTTGCAAGAAATATAGGCACGTAACTTGTACTTCCCTGCACCTAACGTTCGCCAGTGTATCAACTTTATTTCCTTTGCAGATTGATAATGGAAGGACTATAGCTATAGTTGGGGAGAGTGGTTGCGGCAAAAGCACAGTCATACAACTTTTGTTAAGATACTATGACCCTATCTCAGGATGTATAGTCAGTATTGAGTTAATATTTGACGTTTTTAACTCCGATAACATAATTGAACCGAACCATTAATATTAAATCCAATTATTTACCATAGAAGTAGTCTAGGTTTATATTTTAAATTAAAAATATTATACGGTACAGGCCCGAAAGTTCTATGTACAATGAAACTGTGGAAAACTGTTTCATTCGATAAACACTGTATTTCTAGATGTTAGATGACCTTCCTCTGACGCGGCTACGAATGAGTGATATTCGAGGTTGTTTTGGCATCGTCTCTCAAGAGCCGACGCTTTTCGATCGCACTATTAGCGAGAATATTGCGTATGGAGAATGTAGGAACGTGACACCACAGGAAGTGATTGATGCGGCGCGACTCGCTAACATACACGATTTTATTGTATCGTTGCCAAAGGTCTCGCTACTCCTTTATAAACTTTATTACAATTTCTTTAAGAAAAACACTTTTTGAACGGATTAAAGCTATGTATTATTATTAAAAATACGGCGTGACAAGCACGCGAAACGTCGGAAATAAATTTAGAATTATGTAAATAATTATAAGTTTTTAATAATAATACATAGCTTTAATCCGTTCAAAAAGTGTTTTTCTTAATGTGTAAAAGCTATTTTAACAAAAGACAATACTATACAATTTCTTTGTCTTTTGCACTTAAGTTGGCAGATTTTATTGCTTATGTATTATAAGTATCGTCTACTATTGTAGGCCAACTATTTTATTGAATTTCAACAAAATAATAAAAAAAAAATCCGCTACGAAACGTTCCAACATCCCTCCATTTCATGAAATGGATGGCCAGATCATAGATCAATTCTACAATCGGACCAAAACATATGTTCTAGCACTTTTCGGCTAAAAAAAATTAGGTTAGGAGAATATTTTTTAGTATGAAAAGACAACGTTTTGAAAGGCTGTGTGTATTATAGATTGTTTTCTTCGTCCGGTCATAAAATGCATTATTCTTGTAATCATGGTATGTTTAGGGATACGAAACTGATATAGGATCAAAAGGGATCCAGTTATCAGGAGGTCAGAAACAGAGGGTTGCGATTGCCAGAGCTCTGATACGACATCCAAAAATATTGCTGCTTGATGAAGCAACCAGCGCTTTGGACAATGAGAGTGAAAAGGTATTTGTTAACTCCCATAATATCTTGTATGTCTACAGATAACTTCATACATAAATCGAGGGTTTCATGTGTATGACACATCCATTTTGGGTGAGCCAGATCCAAAATGGGCGTGGACGCAAGCTAACTATATAGTAATGTACTTATTTTGATTGACTTAATGCATTTTAACGCGTTTGCTGGCTTTTTGGTTAAGGTAGTCCAAGAAGCCCTGGAAGGAGCTAAAGCTGGCCGAACCTGCGTAATTATCGCTCATCGCCTGAGCACAGTAAGAGACGCAGACCTCATCTGTGTGCTGAGCGATGGAAGACTGGCGGAAGTGGGCACACACACGCATCTAATGCAACTCAAGGGACTGTACTATAACATGATGGTGAACAAATAAATATTTTTCTATATTTTTATAGGTGTGACGTGTCTGTCCAATTCATTCATAATATCACTTCCTACACTATCTTTCCTTAACTTACAACGTTAAAGACCACCAACGTCATGCTACAATCATCCTGGCAATAAAACAAACGTTTTGTATTTTTTAATATATAAACTAATACGATATTAATTATAGAGATTTTCAAAGCTATTTTTGTTGAAAATGTCGAAGTAACCAAGCAACGTTAAATAGTACATATGCTTTTACATATTTTGTTTGTGTTTATTGTAATCGAGCATTCTCAACTCCCTAGTTTCCTACGCTTAGTACGGTTGACCGAACGCTTCCTAAGACGGAGGCGGATTTTTTACATTTTATATCGATTTGAATTATCAAGATTAAATTATCTATTCATAATTAATAGTAGATAATAAATCGATGACTGATAATCGAATCGATCGACAATATAGTCTGGCTTTAAAATAAAAATTAATAATTTTCAAATTAATTCTTACGTCTTAAGCTTATGAGAGTTATGGATGTTAAAGGAACTGCATGAGAATTGCATCCAAAAAGTCTAGATCGGTAAGTTACAAAGAATCGGCGCCGACTATAACACCAAAATCATTCAAATATAATTTTATCATGTTTAAACAACCTAATTTAGATTTTTCGTGAGCGTCAGAATGGACGGTCACTAGTCGTGTTAAATATAGATTAAAAATTACTTCCCAATTGCTTCTATTTAATTCCTACTATAATGCTAAAGAAAAAAAACTTCCTTGTTAAATTTTTATTTAAATTGATTTCACAATATTTGAAACAGCAAAACAGCCAGCAAAATTCATATTATAATTTAAAAATCGTGCAGTATTCTTTTTGGCCATCCGTGTAAACAAGGGACCTGAAAAAATAACATGTCGCATGAAAGGATTATTTAACAATTAAGAATTATGTATTTCATTTGAAAGGTAAGTGGAATAATTTCATCAAAAACATAGAAATCAAGAGTAAGTAATCTATGAAAGTGTGTTCACCATCCACCAATCTTTATTAATATCATATAATTACATCCTTCAGCTGTTTCATATTTACAAACTACTTAGTTCTGAAAAGGCCTCAAAGCCTTTACATTAATTTTGTAAGTTCATAACAAACAAACTACAATATAATAACTGCCACCTCCTACACTATAATTATTATAATGATTTTTAACTTAGACAGTTTCTTAACAAAATAAACAAGGCTCCAAGTAGATCACGGTTCAGGGATACTATTGTTTTGAAATTAAATGCATCAATGTAGGTAATAAAATAAAAAAAAACAAAATACATATCTACACAAACTAACACTTCAGATAATTTTACAACACAGTGATGTACTGTGTATATTTTCTTATATAACTCACTTAATCTATCTTTGCTTGCAGCAAAGTAGTTACACCCTAAGGTTTTACCTCTTAAGGTGTTGGTGCAAGCATAGCTGCTGCAGTCAGTTTAGATATAATGCTGCCAGCAATAAGATTGCCATAGTAGGACTGGGCCACTGCTGCAGTAGACCCAGCAACAATTCCTGTGCTGCTAAATCCCAGCAAAGGTGCTACGAGAGGGGTAGCAAAGCCAGCTGTCCCATAAATAGCAGCCGCTCCGACCAAATTTACAGCCAAAGCACAAAGGAGCCCCATGATGAGTTAACTGTAATAAAACAATTTAATATAGGCAAAACATTCCAAACAAAGATTTTATAAATACAACTTCCTTTTTATCCTACTTAATATATAATTGCAAATATAACATAGACAAAGAACTTTATGAGTTGAGTACTAACTACTCATAAATAAAGAAAGATTTCTGTGTTGTGCTTTTGTCACAGCACAAGTTGTTCAAAACAAATACCTTCTACACATCATTACTAATAATAATAGTTAGTTCACTGAAGTTAAATAATATCCAACATTGGTAGTCTTTACCTGATACTCTTGGAAGTAGTGCGTAGTACACTTAATAGTAAATACGTATGTGCACGGTGCAGCACACAAAGTACAATGACTAATGATATGACTAAAATTTGAATTTAATTCAAAAAAGCAGGGCGGCGCAGATACGAATAAAGATAACCAACAAGCAGACTTATAAACTCCTCATTTAACGTAACAAATTTTAAACAAAAAAAACAGTCTTCGAGTTATGGGATGCTTATGATTCAACTATATAATAATATTAATATAATCGAGTTAATACGTATTATATAAATCTTTATATTTATGAATTGAGAAAGAATTAAGTTTTCACAATTATAAAGAATACTTCAGTATGTATTGTTGGAATATTATTTTCTATGATTACTATATTTCCCCCTAACATTGGTAACATTTGAAATCTGGTCATACTTAAAACATAAAAGGTAAATCCCCATCTAAAAGACCAGGCATCACTAAAAATAATGCCAAATGATGACAAACAAGAATGCGTCATTCCACAGAACACATTTCGCTTATGCGCATAGCTTAAGCCGACTTCAGACTCTCGCCACGAATATTGGCTTATCGAGGGTGCATGATTGGTAGCCTTCCATACTCTCACTTTATTTAGTTACTCTCTACATCTTCAAGATACGTTTTGGACGTGTTTGGAAATACAACCTTAGCTACTTTTTATGCCTAACAATATTATTATTTTTATTGATACCGCCGCCCATGGACACTCACATTGCCAGAAATCTCGCAATTGTGGTGCCTTTAAGAATTGATACACTCTTTTCTTGAAGTGCCCTAAGTCAAATTGGTTCGGAAATACTTAAGTGGCCACCTAGTTGATGGTTCCACATAGTGGTGGTGCACGGCAAAAACTGCCTTAAGAAACGCTCAGTTGTGGATCGACGGACTTCGAGGTGATACACATGGTGTTTTGTATTCTGCCTTGACGTCCGATGATGAAACTCAGCTGAAGGTAATAATCCGAACAATTTGACTAGATTTAGTCTACCCTAGTTCGAGACTCAAGTTAGCAGAGTTTCAACTTCATACACAAGTTTGTCCGGATACTCATCGACATATAAGAAATTCTTGCCCACCCAGTCTAAAGAGTAGCCCCACTGCTATCGTCTGCATAGCAATTGATGACACTAAGTTGTAACATATCATTAATATATAGAATAGAACAGGGTCGGACAATACATCGGAAATTCTCAAACCGCTACTTTCATGCGGTTAGTATGGTTGACCGACCGCTTACATGAGTCGGAGGCAGATTGTGCCATCAAATCAAAATATTTTAGGATACATACAGAAATACAGGTATCTTGTCTGAATCTAGGTGTGATCACTATCTAGAATTATAATTTTATATTGATATGAATTATCAAGATTAAATTAGCTATTTAAAATGAATATTAGATAAAATATAAATGTTAAGAACAATATAGTCTGGTTTCTAAATATAAATCAATAACTTTCAAATTAATTCTTACGTCTAAGCTTCTGCGAGGTATTTTCTCTTTTACGCTCGATTCGTGGCTCGTTTCTTTATCACATTAATAACATTGATAATGTTACTCACTACATTCCATAGCGATAGCAATACAGACTTCAATAGAGTTTTTACAGTGCGTACCCAAAGTTGCGTCATTATCGTTACGGATGTTAATGAAAATTGCATTCAAAAACTTCTGCCTTGGTATCACTATTGGAAGTCAAAGAGTACCAGCACCGACTGTAACACCAAAAAAGTTCAAAGAT
The DNA here is from genome assembly GCF_905147105.1 of Pieris brassicae. Taxonomy (NCBI): domain Eukaryota; kingdom Metazoa; phylum Arthropoda; class Insecta; order Lepidoptera; family Pieridae; genus Pieris; species Pieris brassicae. Next base: position 8,684,686 of record NC_059669.1, read on the forward strand.
AATACATAAAGTTGGTCAAAATAAGTAGAATCAAATAGTAAATAAAACAAACACCTGTGTTTATTTTTTTATTTATATTCATTTCACAATATTTGAAACATATGGTTAGTAAAACAGCGAGCAAAAATCAAATTTTAGTTTCAAAATTGTGCCGTGTTCTTTTTGGCCATCCGTGTAAATAAGGGACCTGAAATTAATAACATGACGCATGAAAGGATTTAGTTGACAAGTAAGAATTATGTATTTCATTTGAAAGGTAAGTGGAATAATTTCATCAAAAACATAGAAATCAGGAGTAAGTTATCTGTGAAAGTGTGAGTATGTGTTCACCACCCACCAATCTTCTTTAATATCATATAAATACGTCCTTAAGCTGTTTCATATTTACAAACTACTTAGTTCAGAAAAGATCTCAAACCCTTTACGTTAATTTTTTCTTAGTTTTCGAAGTTCATAACAAACAAACTATAATATAATAACTGCCACCTCCTACACTATAATTATTATAATGATTTTTAACTTAGACAATTTCTTAACAAAATAAACAAGGCTCCAAGTAGATCACGGTTCAAGTATACTGTTGTTTTGAAATTAAATGCATCAATGTAGGTAATAAAATAAAAAAAAACAAAATACATATCTACACAAACTAACACTTAATATAATTTTACAACACAGTGTATATTTTCTTATATAATTCACTTAATCTGTCTTTGCTTGCAGCAAAGTAGTTACACCCTAAGGTTTTACCTCTAAGGTGTTGGTGCAAGCATTGCTGCGGCAGTCAGTTTAGATATAATGCTGCCGGCAATAAGATTGCCATAGTAGGACTGGGCCACTGCTGCAGTAGACCCAGCAACAATTCCTGTGCTGCTAAATCCCAGCAAAGGTGCTACGAGAGGGGTAGCAAAGCCGGCTGTCCCATAAATAGCAGCCGCTCCGACCAAATTTACAGCCAAAGCACAAAGGAGCCCCATGATCAGTTAACTGTAAGAAAACAATTAAATTAGGCAAAATATTCCAAACAAATATTATCAAGAACTTCATGAGTTGAGTACTAATAAATAAAGAAAGATTTCTAAGGTACTCGTACTTTACCTTAATCTGTCTTCTTACAGGAAGATAATAACTTAATAGTCTATATACTTTTTGTTGTTAAAAACCTACTACAATAATCATTACTAAAAATAAAAATAATAATTAGTTCACTGAAGTTAAATAATATTTAAAATTGGTAGTCTTTACCTGATAATTTAATCGTAATCGTAGTCTTGCCTTGTTAGTTTTCAGCTAGACTCTTGATAGAAAACACGTATATGCACTGTACAGCTCACAAAGTACAATGATGAATGATATGATTACAATTTTAACTGGCAGCTCGGCGCAGATGCGAATCACGAAGGCCACCACACAGGCTTATAAACTCCTCACCTTACTCCTCACTAAACCTTATGATTCAACTAAATTATAACATCAATATAAACGAGTTAATACGTAGTAAATACATTTTTATTTATATGATTATTTCAGTATGTATTGTTGGAATATTATTTTTATATCGTTCCAATATTTCCTCCAACATTGGTAATATTTAAAAAATCTGGTCATACTTTATACATAAAAAGGTAACTCCCCATCTAAAAGCCTAAGAACACTAAAAATAATTCCAAATAAAAACAAGAATGCATCATTCCACAGAACACATTTCGTTTATGCGCAGCTGACTCCAGACACTCGCGAGGCGCCTCTCCACGAATATTGGCTAGTCAATGTCGCTAGTATCTTTAATCTTTATCTACAAAATGTACGTGATTAGAATGACTGCGTTAACTACATTATGTGCCTACCAAGAGATATATTTTTTTAATGTAACATTGGGCAAATGGGCAGGCGGTTTACTTGATGTTGTGATACCGCCATCGGCACTGAATTCGAATATAGTCAAATTGAAAGTTGTTCTTCGTTGAAATCGTGAATTACAAGTATAACTCACTTGTCATCTTTAAACGAAGTTACAAGTTTTCTATAAAAATATTCAAAGTCAAATAGGTCAATTCATATGTATTTTGGGGTAAATTTATATAATAATAATAATAAATAGAGCATTTTTAAGAAAAAATATATCTAAGTATTAGGTATCATAAAATAGAACTTTGTTGTTACAGAAGACAACTGATTCCTTTATAATGATGTCCCATGAACAAGGAATTATTTGTAGCAATAAAATTATATTTTGTCTCTGAACCAATTATGATGTATTCTTGATCATGCCTTTTTCCATGGAACGAGAATAAAAAATGATCACTCATGTCCTTGCTTAGTTTAATATTTTTTTTGTAATATATTAGTATTTTTTAAATATATATCTAATAATTTCATGGCACCAAAAGTTAAAAGTTCCTGGTTGTGTTGCCTTTGAAGAAGTTGTATTTAACGACTAAGCCCCTGGATAAAGAAAGACACAAAAGGGTAGACATTTTTCAAATTATTGAATCAACTATCCTTTAATTGATAATTATTCATTTGTTATCAAAACCCAATTTAAGCTTCTATATTTTTATAAATATTGATATAACATTAAGGTGCTTGGCTAAAGAATTGTTCTGTTTTACACAAATACACATTGTATGTATGAAATAGCATCATAATATTATGTACTTATCAAGGGCTTTGTTTTATCTTTCATAACTATTACTTTTTATAATCTAATTAAATCTATTTTTCTATAAATTAAAAAAAATTATATAAGTTAGGTCTATGTGAGGCTAGGTTTGGATTGGTTTTTATTTATATTTTAGTTACACTAAGTTTGGTTTAATGTTTGTGTTTGAGTATGTGTGTTTTAAATATTTAGTGTTTAGAAAGTTTAATTTTATCATAAAATTAAATGTGAAAAATGATTAGTAAATAAATTTATAGCATGATGTGAAATTTTAGTTAAAAAAATAAATAAATAATACTTTGCATGTTGGTTTTAAGTATGTATGGCATTAAACAATTAATACATCAAATACATTTTTATCAGCAAGTTTGTGCTTCATTATACCCCAAATCATTTCTATGGGATTCATAGTGCAATGTTAAGGTGGCAGTCTTAAAACTTCAATACCACCATGTGATTTTAATACTTCATCTATATTGGTATTGGTTGGTGGACTCATTTTCCGCACTTAGACTCATAATTAGTCCGTTGTGCGTAAGTCCGTAAGTGCTAATTTAGCCAGCCTAGCTCCTTCCAGAAGCACAGAAGTCTCCTGGGCACTATGTATGTAATAATAACTAGCATTATCCATAACAATGAATGAAGGTTTTTGTTAGATTTGGAATTATCTTCTCTGTCACACATTTTTTTAAATTGTCTATTTATATTGACATGGTAGCCAGCAGATACACTTGTTGACCTATACTCCAGACAACAATTTAGTACAAAGGCATTTTCTCCACCAGTGTTTACAATGATCCACCTCACTCCAATTGAAATAATTTTACATGCAATATCTTGGTTTTGCCAGCACTTATTCACAGAACAATTTTATTATGTTCTTCAGCGTCGCAGTTTTCCTTTATATGCTTCAAAAACTTGTATCTTTGAACTTTTATGTCATCTCTCTTCATCAAAATGGTCCTTTTTGTTTTAATTTAACATATTCAAATCTAAGTCTGTAAAAAAATTATGTTTATCATGTTACTCAAACAATAGCTTAGTCGTCTAAGCAGTGAAGCCCGTCGACTTGAACATAGTACGTCCCCAATCTGTTACAACTAAGGAGTACCGCACAACGATAACACATTCTTAAAAACACATTGAGGTTCATCCAGGTCTTGTCGACGTATACGTGTAGGTAACAATTCTACGTAAATGCATCGACCACAAGCAGGATAAACCTGTTGCCCCTATATGCGGGAGGAATTCCCAAAACGTCAACATGTAAAGTCTCAATAGGGACGTCCGACTTGTGCCACGATGTGATGGGCTGCAGAGGGGCATGAGGTACACGCCTGTGTGGGAAACACGCTTAGACAATGTGACGTGTATTTTGTAACCAATTTTCTAAACCAGAAATGACTTAGAATTAAATCAGTTAGGTACTTTATCTGAACCAATATGGACATGTTCATCATGAAAGATTCGCAGGAGACTTAGACGATGACCCTTTGGTAATTATACATAAAGTTTGGTTTAATGTTTGTGTTTGAGTATGAGTGTTTTAAATAGTGTTTAGAAAGTTTAATTTAATCATAAAATTAAATGTGAAAAATGATTAGTAGTTCTTTCATTTAACTGTATAAAATAATATGGCTTATATATTTAAAATGTCTGCTTAGTAATGTAATTTATGTGGTTAATCCATAAATTTTTTAGTATGATGTGAAGTTTTAATTTAAAATATAACTAAATAATATGTATCATGTTGTTTTTAAGCATGCTTGACAGTAAATAAATAATAAATCAAATACATCATTATACCCCAAATCATTTCTATTGGATTCATAGTGCAATGATAAAGTGGGAGTCTTAAAACTTCAATATCACTGTGTGATTTGAATACTTCATCTATATTGGTTGGTGGACTCATTTTCCGCACTTAGACTCATAATTAGTCCGTTGTGCGTAAGTCCGTAAGTGCTAATTTAGCCAGCCTAGCTCCTTCCAGAAGCACAGAAGTCTCCTGGGCACTATGTATGGAATAATAACTAGCATTATCCATAACAATGAATGAAGGTTTTTGTTAGATTTGGAATTATCTTCACTGTCACACATTTTTTAAATTGTCTATTTATATTGACCTGGTAACCAGCAGATACACTTGTTGACCTATACTCCAGACAACAATTTAGTACAAAGGCATTTTCTCCACCAGTGTTTACAATGATCCACCTCACTCCAATTGAAATACTTTTACATGCAATATCTTGGTTTTGCCAGCACTTATTTACAAAACAAGAACCGAGACTGTAAGGCTTGTGTAAATTTATTATGTTCTTGACCGTTGTAGTTTTCCGTTATATGCTTCAAAAACTTGTATCTTTGAACTTTTATGTCATCGCTCGAATTTAACATATTCAAATCTAATCATCTAAGTCTGTAAAAAAATAATATTTATCATGTTAGTCGGCTTGAACATTGTAAGTTCATCAAGGTCTTGTCGACGTGTAGGTGTAAATATACAATTCTTCGTAAATGCATCGACCACAAGCAAGATAAACCTGTTGCCCCTATATGCGGGAGGAATTCCCAAAACGTCCGACATGTGCCATGGTGTGATGGGCTGCAGCGGGGCATGAGGTACACGCCTGTGGGGGATACACGTTTAGACAATGTGACGTGTATTTTGTAACAAATTTTCTAAACCAGAAATGACTCATAATCATCATGAAAGATGCGCAGGAGGCTCAGACACTTTTGGTACCTATATAGCAAAAGATTCTCGCGTCCTCACCTGTCAGCGTGTACCGAGAGTAGAGTGTTTTTTATAGAACACTTAATTCCAAATCTAACAAAAACCTTCATTCATTGTTATGGGACATACGGGCGGGAAGGTCACCTGATGTTAAGTGATACCGCCGCCCATGGACACTCAATGCCAGAGGGCTCGCTAGTGCGTTGCCGGCCTTTTAACAATTGGTACGCTCTTTTCTTGAAGGACCCTAAGTCGAATTGATTCGGAAATACGTCAGTGGGCAGCTGGTTCTACATAGCGGAGGTGCGCGTCAAAAATTGCCTTGAAAAACGCTCAGTTGAGGAACTGCGGACGTCGAGGTGATACGGGTGGAATATTGTGTTCTGCCTCGACGTCCGATAATGACACTTAGCTGCAGGTATTAATCCGAACAACTCCTCTGAATACTCTCCATGGTAAATGCGGTAGATGATGCAGAGTGACCCCACATCTCTACGCAACGCCAAAGGATCAAGCCGCTAGCAGAGGGATTGGTCATCGACGATTCGAACCGGTCTTCGTTGAACACGGTCAAGTGGAAGAAGCTGGTACTGGAGAGCCCCCGCCCAGTATTTAATGTGGGGCCGTATTTGCACTTTAAAGAGTAGCAAGCGGTGGCCCGGAGTGAAGTACTGTCTCGCCTTGCTTTACCCAAATTGGCGACCCAGCTATTTAGCCATAGTGTAGCCGTAGTAACGGAACATTTAACGACTAGGCTCGACTACTCTCGCTGATGAGTGCAAACATCTCATTGATTTAACTATATTAATTAATAATTTATTTAAATCCTTAAATATAAGTAATTTATTTATTGCCGATGGAAAAAAATTAAGGATCCAATAAAACATAATTCGCCTTACCACCGATTGTGACAAAAAGCCAAAACTATTTTAAAAACGGTAAGATTTGTAAAAAAAGATAGCTCTTCTTCAGAAACTGAGCTTATTGTGCCTTCAGTATGGAAACTGTTGTTTAAAAGATATAAATTAAATGCAATGTTAACTAGAAATTTTAATCAGGACCCCATAGAAAACTTTTGGGAACATCAGGAGTTTTAGCGGCAGAAACGTCTCACCAAACACAGTGGCTTTTGAAGGGGCGTATAAAGCCCTATTCTTAAATGGTTTTAGTGCGCCCCATTCGCATAGAGCAAATTGCGAAGCTCACTATAATGAATGTTTAGAAACATAAGAATATAACATTCCTATTAATAGCCAAATGGTAGTAAAAATATATTATAATGAACATGTTGGAACCAGCTTACATAGTGATACAGGTCAAGGGAATTATGTATGTGGATGGGTCCTGAAGAAATGTTTAAAATTTACAGTAAAAGTTAGTAAAGATTGCAGGGAAGAGTTAATAGACAACAGATCACAAAATGTGAACAATAATGCATACCTTCAAAGAAAAGAATATTTTGTAAACAATAAATGGCTGTGCTACCCAAACGTTATACTAGAAGAATATTTTAAAGACATACAAAGCAAAGCCCTTTCTTGTCTAAAGAAAAATGTAGCGACAACAAATGTAAAAGGCACTATAATTTCACATGTCGAAATATTTACCGAATCTCCTTTCAAATGTGACAGGTACACATAAAAGAAAACTAAAAATTTCAGCACAAAACTATAAACTATTAATTTAAAATAAATATGTGTAACAATTTGTATCGTTTCATTTTTCACCCATACTACCCTAATTAAATAAAGCTGATTCCCTAGGAACTATTCTAACTTACCAAGTTAAAATAGTTCTTGGGAAATGCGCTCTATTCAGATATCATAAACATAAAGTCGTTTATACATAACTATATTATACTATAGACTAGTTCCTGTTCCAACAATCAGATGGCGCTTCAAATTGAAGTTCAAAAATTGCCGCGACTGTGCGCTCTTTTCCCCTATACTTATATTAATTACTCTTTGACGCACACGCATCTAATGCAACTCAAGGAACCGTACTATAACATGGTGGTTAACAAATAAATATTTTTCCTACACTATCTTTCCCTAACTTACAACGTTAAAGACCACCAACGTCATGCTACAATCATCCTGGCAATAAAACAAACGTTTTGTATTTTGTAATATACATACAAACTAAAACGATATAAACTATAGAGATATTACAAAGCTGTTTATGTTGAAAATCTCGAAGTAATCAAGCAACGTTAAATAGTCGGTAATAGGTATATATGCTTTTACTGTTTTACATATTTTGTTTGTGTTTATTGTAATCGAATCCTAGTTTCCTACGATTAGTACAGTTGACCGAGCGCTTACGTGAGACGTAGGCAGATTTTTGACATTTTATATTGATATTAATAATCAAGATTAAATTATCTATTCATAATTAATAGTAGATAATTTATCGATGTTAAGTACAATACAGTCTGGCTTTAAAATTAATCATTTTCAAATTAATTCTTACGTCTAAGCTTTTGCGCGGTATATTCTTTTTTACGCTCGATTCGTGACTCGTTTGCGTTTGATCCCAGTTGCTTCATACGCATTATGGATGGAACTGCATGAGATTTGCATCCAAAAATTTCTAGAACGGTAACGATATTGCTATTGTAAGTTACAAAGAATCGGTGCCGACTATAACACCAAAATTGTTCAAATATAATTTTATCATGTTTAAACAACCTAATTTAGATTTTTCGTGAGCGTCAGAATAGACGGTCACTAGTCGTGTAGAATCGCGTTAAATATAGACTAAAAATTACTTCCCAATTGCTTCTTTTTAATTCCTACAATAATACTAAAGAAAAAAAAACATCCTTGTTAAATTTTTATTTAAATTGGTTTCACATTATTTGAAACAGATTTTGGTTAGTAAAACAGCGAGCAAGGCAAATTTTAGTATCAAAATCGTGCTGTGTTCTATTTGGCCATCCGTGTAAACAAGGGACCTGAAAAAATAACATGTCGCATGAAAGGATTATTTAACAATTAAGAATTATGTATTTCATTTGAAAGGTAAGTGGAATAATTTCATCAAAAACATAGAAATCAAGAGTAAGTAATCTATGAAAGTGTGTTCACCATCCACCAATCTTTATTAATATCATATAATTACATCCTTCAGCTGTTTCATATTTACAAACTACTTAGTTCAGAAAAGGCCTCAAAGCCTTTACATTAATTTTGCAAGTTCATAACAAACAAACTACAATATAATAACTGCCACCTCCTACACTATAATTATTATAATGATTTTTAACTTAGACAGTTTCTTAACAAAATAAACAAGGCTCCAAGTAGATCATGGTTCAAGTATACTGTTCTTTTGAAATTAAATGAATCAATGTAGGTAATAAAATAAAAAAAACAAAATACATATCTACACAAACTAACACTTAATATAATTTTACAAGACAGTGTATATTTTCTTATATAATTCACTTAATCTATCTTTGCTTGCAGCAAAGTAGTTACACCCTAAGGTTTTACCTCTTAAGGTGTTGGTGCAAGCATAGCTGCTGCAGTTAGTTTAGATATAATGCTGCCAGCAATAAGATTGCCATAGTAGGACTGGGCCACTGCTGCAGTAGACCCAGCAACAATTCCTGTGCTGCTAAATCCCAGCAAAGGTGCTACGAGAGGGGTAGCAAAGCCAGCTGTCCCATAAATAGCAGCCGCTCCGACCAAATTTACAGCCAAAGCACAAAGGAGCCCCATGATGAGTTAACTGTAATAAAACAATTTAATATAGGCAAAACATTCCAAACAAAGATTTTATAAATACAACTTCCTTTTTATCCTACTTAATATATAATTGCAAATATAACATAGACAAAGAACTTTATGAGTTGAGTACTAACTACTCATAAATAAAGAAAGATTTCTGTGTTGTGCTTTTGTCACAGCACAAGTTGTTCAAAACAAATACCTTCTACGCATCATTACTAATAATAATAGTTAGTTCACTGAAGTTAAATAATATCCAACATTGGTAGTCTTTACCTGATACTCTTGGAAGTAGTGCGTAGTACACTTGATAGTAAATACGTATGTGCACGGTGCAGCACACAAAGTACAATGACTAATGATATGACTAAAATTTGAATTTAATTAAAAAAAGCAGGGCGGCGCAGATACGAATAAAGATAACCAACACGCAGACTTATAAACTCCTCATTTAACGTAACAAATTTTAAACAAAAAAACAGTCTTCGAGTTATGGGATGCTTATGATTCAACTATATAATAATATTAATATAATCGAGTTAATACGTATTATATAAATCTTTATATTTATGAATTGAGAAAGAATTAAGTTTTCACAATTATAAAGAATACTTCAGTATGTATTGTTGGAATATTATTTTCATATGATTACTATATTTCCCCCTAACATTGGTAACATTCGAAATCTGGTCATACTTAAAACATAAAAGGTAAATCCCCATCTAAAAGACCAGGCATCACTAAAAATAATGCCAAATGATGACAAACAAGAATGCGTCATTCCACAGAACACATTTCGCTTATGCGCATAGCTTAAGCCGACTTCAGACTCTCGCCACGAATATTGGCTTGTCGAGGGTGCATGATTGGTAGCCTTCCATACTCTCACTTTATTTAGTTACTCTCTACATCTTCAAGATACGTTTTGGACGTGTTTGGAAATACAACCTTAGCTACTTTTTATGCCTAACAATATTATTATTTTTATTGATACCGCCGCCCATGGACACTCACATTGCCAGAAGTCTCGCAATTGTGGTGCCTTTAAGAATTGATACACTCTTTTCTTGAAGTGCCCTAAGTCAAATTGGTTCGCAAATACTTAAGTGGCCACCTAGTTGATGGTTCCACATAGTGGTGGTGCACGGCAAAAACTGCCTTAAGAAACGCTCAGTTGTGGATCGACGGACTTCGAGGTGATACACATGGTGTTTTGTATTCTGCCTTGACATCCGATGATGAAACTCAGCTGAAGGTAATAATCCGAACAATTTGACTAGATTTAGTCTACCCTAGTTCGAGACTCAAGGTAGCAGAGTTTCAACTTCATACACAAGTTTGTTCGGATACTCATCGACATATAAGAAATACTTGCCCACCCAGTCTAAAGAGTAGCCCCACTGCTATCGTCCGCATAGCAATTGATGACACTAAGTTGTAACATATCATTAATATATAGAATAGAACAGGGTCGGACAATACATCGGAAATTCTCAAACCGCTACTTTCATGCGGTTAGTATGGTTGACCGACCGCTTACATGAGTCGGAGGCAGATTGTGCCATCAAATAAAAATATTTTAGGATACATACAGAAATACAGGTATCTTGTCTGAATCTAGGTGTGATCACTATCTAGAATTATAATTTTATATTGATATGAATTATCAAGATTAAATTAGCTATTTAAAATGAATATTAGATAAAATATAAATGTTAAGAACAATATAGTCTGGTTTCTAAATGTAAATCAATAACTTTAAAATTAATTCTTACGTCTAAGCTTCTGCGAGGTATTTTCTCTTTTACGCTCGATTCGTGGCTCGTTTCTTTATCACATTAATAACATTGATAATGTTACTCACTACATTCCATAGCGATAGCAATACAGACTTCAATAGAGTTTTTACGGTGCGTCCCCAAAGTTGCGTCATTATCGTTACGGATGTTAATGAAAATTGCATTCAAAAACTTCTGCCTTGGTATCGCTATTGGAAGTCAAAGAGTACCAGCACCGACTGTAACACCAAAAAAGTTCAAATATAATACATAAAGTTGGTCAAAATAAGTAGAATCAAATAGTAAATAAAACAAACACCTGTGTTTATTTTTTTATTTATATTCATTTCACAATATTTGAAACAGATGGTTAGTAAAACAGCGAGCAAAAATCAAATTTTAGTTTCAAAATTGTGCCGTGTTCTTTTTGGCCATCCATGTAAATAAGGGACCTGAAATGAATAACATGATGCATGAAAGGATTTAGTTAACAAGTAAGAATTATGTATTTCATTTGAAAGGTAAGTGGAATAATTTCATCAAAAACATAGAAATCAGGGGTAAGTTATCTGTGAAAGTGTGAGTATCTGTTCACCACCCACCAATCTTTATTAATATCATATAATTACGTCCTTAAGCTGTTTCATATTTACAAACTACTTAGTTCAGAAAAGGCCTCAAAGCCTTTACATTAATTTTGCAAGTTCATAACAAACAAACTACAATATAATAACTGCCACCTCCTACACTATAATTATTATAATGATTTTTAACTTAGACAGTTTCTTAACAAAATAAACAAGGCTCCAAGTAGATCATGGTTCAAGTATACTGTTCTTTTGAAATTAAATGCATCAATGTAGGTAATAAAATAAAAAAAACAAAATACATATCTACACAAACTAACACTTAATATAATTTTACAAGACAGTGTATATTTTCTTATATAATTCACTTAATCTGTCTTTGCTTGCAGCAAAGTAGTTACACCCTAAGGTTTTACCTCTAAGGTGTTGGTGCAAGCATTGCTGCGGCAGTCAGTTTAGATATAATGCTGCCGGCAATAAGATTGCCATAGTAGGACTGGGCCACTGCTGCGGTAGACCCAGCAACAATTCCTGTGCTGCTAAATCCCAGCAAAGGTGCTACGAGAGGGGTAGCAAAGCCGGCTGTCCCATAAATAGCAGCCGCTCCGACCAAATTTACAGCCAAAGCACAAAGGAGCCCCATGATCAGTTAACTGTAAGAAAACAATTAAATTAGGCAAAACATTCTAAACAAATATTATCAAGAACTTCATGAGTTGAGTACTAATAAATAAAGAAAGATTTCTAAGGAACTCGTACTTTACCTTAATCTGTCTTCTTACAGGAAGATAATAACTTAATAGTCTATATACTTTTTGTTGTTAAAAACCTACTACAATAATCATTACTAAAAATAAAAATAATAATTAGTTCACTGAAGTTAAATAATATTTAAAATTGGTAGTCTTTACCTGATAATTTAATCGTAATCGTAGTCTTGCCTTGTTAGTTTTCAGCTAGACTCTTGATAGAAAATACGTATATGCACTGTACAGCTCACAAAGTACAATGATGAATGATATGATTACAATTTTAACTCGCAGCTCGGCGCAGATACGAATCACGAAGACCACCACACAGGCTTATAAACTCCTCACCTTACTCCTCACTAAACCTTATGATTCAACTAAATTATAACATCAATATAAACGAGTTAATACGTAGTAAATACATTTTTATTTATATGAATTGAGAATTAATGAATTTTTCACAAATATAAAGATTATTTCAGTATGTATTGTTGGAATATTATTTTTATATCGTTCCAATATTTCCTCCAACATTGGTAATATTTAAAAAATCTGGTCATACTTTATACATAAAAAGGTAACTCCCCATCTAAAAGCCTAGAGAACACTAAAAATAATGCCAAATAAAAACAAGAATGCATCATTCCACAGAACACATTTCGTTTATGCGCAGCTGACTCCAGACACTCGCGAGGCGCCTCGCCACGAATATTGGCTAGTCAGTGTCGCTAGTATCTTTAATCTTTATCTACAAAATGTACGTGATTAGAATGACTGCGTTATGCGTTATGTATTTTGGGGTAAATTTATATAATAATAATAATAAATAGAGCATTTTTAAGAAAAAATATATCTAAGTATTAGGTATCATAAAATAGAACTTTGTTGTTACAGAAGACAACTGATTCCTTTATAATGATGTCCCATGAACAAGGAATTATTTGTAGCAATAAAATTCTATTTTGTCTCTGAACCAATTATGATCGATTCTTGATCATGCCTTGTTTCCATGGAACGAGAATAAGAAAATGATCACTCATGTCCTTGCTTAGTTTAGTTAGTTTCATATTTTTTTTGTAATATATTAGTATTTTTTAAGTAGGTATACTAAATATATATCTAATAATTTCATGGCACCAAAAGTTACAAATTCCTGGTTGTGTTGCCTTTGAAGAAGTTTTATTTAAAGACAAAGCCCCTGGATAAAGAAAGACACAAAAGGGTAGACATTTTCAAATTATTGAATCAACTATCCTTTAATTGATAATTATTCATTTGTTATCAAAACCCAATTTAAGCTTCTATATTTTTATAAATATTGATATAACATTAAGGTGCTTGGCTAAAGAATTGTTCTGTTTTACACAAATACACATTGTATGTATGAAATAGCATCATAATATTATGTACTTATCAAGGTTTTTGTTTTATTTTTCATAACTATTACTTTTTATAATCTAATTAAATCTATTTTTCTATAAATTAAAAAAAATGATATTATAAGTTAGGTCTATGTGAGGCTGGGTTTGGATTGGTTTTTATTTATATTTTAGTTACACTAAGTTTGGTTTAATGTTTGTGTTTGAGTATGTGTGTTTTAAATATTTAGTGTTTAGAAAGTTTAATTTTATCATAAAATTAAATGTGAAAAATGATTAGTAAGTAAATTATAGTATTATGTGAAATTTTAGTTAAAAAAATAAATAAATAATACTTTGCATGTTGGTTTTAAGTATGTATGGCATTAAACAATTAATACATCAAATACATTTTTATCAGCAAGTTTGTGCTTCATTATACCCCAAATCATTTCTATGGGATTCATAGTGCAATGTTAAGGTGGCAGTCTTAAAACTTCAATACCACCATGTGATTTGAATACTTCATCTATATTGGTATTGGTTGGTGGACTCATTTTCCGCACTTAGACTCATAATTAGTCCGTTGTGCGTAAGTCCGTAAGTGCTAATTTAGCCAGCCTAGCTCCTTCCAGAAGCACAGAAGTCTCCTGGGCACTATGTATGTAATAATAACTAGCATTATCCATAACAATGAATGAAGGTTTTTGTTAGATTTGGAATTATCTTCTCTGTCACACATTTTTTTAAATTGTCTATTTATATTGACATGGTAGCCAGCAGATACACTTGTTGACCTATACTCCAGACAACAATTTAGTACAAAGGCATTTTCTCCACCAGTGTTTACAATGATCCACCTCACTCCAATTGAAATAATTTTACATGCAATATCTTGGTTTTGCCAGCACTTATTCACAGAACAATTTTATTATGTTCTTCAGCGTCGCAGTTTTCCTTTATATGCTTCAAAAACTTGTATCTTTGAACTTTTATGTCATCTCTCTTCATCAAAATGGTCCTTTTTGTTTTAATTTAACATATTCAAATCTAAGTCTGTAAAAAAATTATGTTTATCATGTTACTCAAACAATAGCTTAGTCGTCTAAGCAGTGAAGCCCGTCGACTTGAACATAGTACGTCCCCAATCTGTTACAACTAAGGAGTACCGCACAACGATAACACATTCTTAAAAACACATTGAGGTTCATCCAGGTCTTGTCGACGTATACGTGTAGGTAACAATTCTACGTAAATGCATCGACCACAAGCAGGATAAACCTGTTGCCCCTATATGCGGGAGGAATTCCCAAAACGTCAACATGTAAAGTCTCAATAGGGACGTCCGACTTGTGCCACGATGTGATGGGCTGCAGAGGGGCATGAGGTACACGCCTGTGTGGGAAACACGCTTAGACAATGTGACGTGTATTTTGTAACCAATTTTCTAAACCAGAAATGACTTAGAATTAAATCAGTTAGGTACTTTATCTGAACCAATATGGACATGTTCATCATGAAAGATTCGCAGGAGACTTAGACGATGACCCTTTGGTAATTATACATAAAGTTTGGTTTAATGTTTGTGTTTGAGTATGAGTGTTTTAAATAGTGTTTAGAAAGTTTAATTTAATCATAAAATTAAATGTGAAAAATGATTAGTAGTTCTTTCATTTAACTGTATAAAATAATATGGCTTATATATTTAAAATGTCTGCTTAGTAATGTAATTTATGTGGTTAATCCATAAATTTTTTAGTATGATGTGAAGTTTTAATTTAAAATATAACTAAATAATATGTATCATGTTGTTTTTAAGCATGCTTGACAGTAAATAAATAATAAATCAAATACATCATTATACCCCAAATCATTTCTATTGGATTCATAGTGCAATGATAAAGTGGGAGTCTTAAAACTTCAATATCACTGTGTGATTTGAATACTTCATCTATATTGGTTGGTGGACTCATTTTCCGCACTTAGACTCATAATTAGTCCGTTGTGCGTAAGTCCGTAAGTGCTAATTTAGCCAGCCTAGCTCCTTCCAGAAGCACAGAAGTCTCCTGGGCACTATGTATGGAATAATAACTAGCATTATCCATAACAATGAATGAAGGTTTTTGTTAGATTTGGAATTATCTTCACTGTCACACATTTTTTAAATTGTCTATTTATATTGACCTGGTAACCAGCAGATACACTTGTTGACCTATACTCCAGACAACAATTTAGTACAAAGGCATTTTCTCCACCAGTGTTTACAATGATCCACCTCACTCCAATTGAAATACTTTTACATGCAATATCTTGGTTTTGCCAGCACTTATTTACAAAACAAGAACCGAGACTGTAAGGCTTGTGTAAATTTATTATGTTCTTGACCGTTGTAGTTTTCCGTTATATGCTTCAAAAACTTGTATCTTTGAACTTTTATGTCATCGCTCGAATTTAACATATTCAAATCTAATCATCTAAGTCTGTAAAAAAATAATATTTATCATGTTAGTCGGCTTGAACATTGTAAGTTCATCAAGGTCTTGTCGACGTGTAGGTGTAAATATACAATTCTTCGTAAATGCATCGACCACAAGCAAGATAAACCTGTTGCCCCTATATGCGGGAGGAATTCCCAAAACGTCCGACATGTGCCATGGTGTGATGGGCTGCAGCGGGGCATGAGGTACACGCCTGTGGGGGATACACGTTTAGACAATGTGACGTGTATTTTGTAACAAATTTTCTAAACCAGAAATGACTCATAATCATCATGAAAGATGCGCAGGAGGCTCAGACACTTTTGGTACCTATATAGCAAAAGATTCTCGCGTCCTCACCTGTCAGCGTGTACCGAGAGTAGAGTGTTTTTTATAGAACACTTAATTCCAAATCTAACAAAAACCTTCATTCATTGTTATGGGACATACGGGCGGGAAGGTCACCTGATGTTAAGTGATACCGCCGCCCATGGACACTCAATGCCAGAGGGCTCGCTAGTGCGTTGCCGGCCTTTTAACAATTGGTACGCTCTTTTCTTGAAGGACCCTAAGTCGAATTGATTCGGAAATACGTCAGTGGGCAGCTGGTTCTACATAGCGGAGGTGCGCGTCAAAAATTGCCTTGAAAAACGCTCAGTTGAGGAACTGCGGACGTCGAGGTGATACGGGTGGAATATTGTGTTCTGCCTCGACGTCCGATAATGACACTTAGCTGCAGGTATTAATCCGAACAACTCCTCTGAATACTCTCCATGGTAAATGCGGTAGATGATGCAGAGTGACCCCACATCTCTACGCAACGCCAAAGGATCAAGCCGCTAGCAGAGGGATTGGTCATCGACGATTCGAACCGGTCTTCGTTGAACACGGTCAAGTGGAAGAAGCTGGTACTGGAGAGCCCCCGCCCAGTATTTAATGTGGGGCCGTATTTGCACTTTAAAGAGTAGCAAGCGGTGGCCCGGAGTGAAGTACTGTCTCGCCTTGCTTTACCCAAATTGGCGACCCAGCTATTTAGCCATAGTGTAGCCGTAGTAACGGAACATTTAACGACTAGGCTCGACTACTCTCGCTGATGAGTGCAAACATCTCATTGATTTAACTATATTAATTAATAATTTATTTAAATCCTTAAATATAAGTAATTTATTTATTGCCGATGGAAAAAAATTAAGGATCCAATAAAACATAATTCGCCTTACCACCGATTGTGACAAAAAGCCAAAACTATTTTAAAAACGGTAAGATTTGTAAAAAAAGATAGCTCTTCTTCAGAAACTGAGCTTATTGTGCCTTCAGTATGGAAACTGTTGTTTAAAAGATATAAATTAAATGCAATGTTAACTAGAAATTTTAATCAGGACCCCATAGAAAACTTTTGGGAACATCAGGAGTTTTAGCGGCAGAAACGTCTCACCAAACACAGTGGCTTTTGAAGGGGCGTATAAAGCCCTATTCTTAAATGGTTTTAGTGCGCCCCATTCGCATAGAGCAAATTGCGAAGCTCACTATAATGAATGTTTAGAAACATAAGAATATAACATTCCTATTAATAGCCAAATGGTAGTAAAAATATATTATAATGAACATGTTGGAACCAGCTTACATAGTGATACAGGTCAAGGGAATTATGTATGTGGATGGGTCCTGAAGAAATGTTTAAAATTTACAGTAAAAGTTAGTAAAGATTGCAGGGAAGAGTTAATAGACAACAGATCACAAAATGTGAACAATAATGCATACCTTCAAAGAAAAGAATATTTTGTAAACAATAAATGGCTGTGCTACCCAAACGTTATACTAGAAGAATATTTTAAAGACATACAAAGCAAAGCCCTTTCTTGTCTAAAGAAAAATGTAGCGACAACAAATGTAAAAGGCACTATAATTTCACATGTCGAAATATTTACCGAATCTCCTTTCAAATGTGACAGGTACACATAAAAGAAAACTAAAAATTTCAGCACAAAACTATAAACTATTAATTTAAAATAAATATGTGTAACAATTTGTATCGTTTCATTTTTCACCCATACTACCCTAATTAAATAAAGCTGATTCCCTAGGAACTATTCTAACTTACCAAGTTAAAATAGTTCTTGGGAAATGCGCTCTATTCAGATATCATAAACATAAAGTCGTTTATACATAACTATATTATACTATAGACTAGTTCCTGTTCCAACAATCAGATGGCGCTTCAAATTGAAGTTCAAAAATTGCCGCGACTGTGCGCTCTTTTCCCCTATACTTATATTAATTACTCTTTGACGCACACGCATCTAATGCAACTCAAGGAACCGTACTATAACATGGTGGTTAACAAATAAATATTTTTCCTACACTATCTTTCCCTAACTTACAACGTTAAAGACCACCAACGTCATGCTACAATCATCCTGGCAATAAAACAAACGTTTTGTATTTTGTAATATACATACAAACTAAAACGATATAAACTATAGAGATATTACAAAGCTGTTTATGTTGAAAATCTCGAAGTAATCAAGCAACGTTAAATAGTCGGTAATAGGTATATATGCTTTTACTGTTTTACATATTTTGTTTGTGTTTATTGTAATCGAATCCTAGTTTCCTACGATTAGTACAGTTGACCGAGCGCTTACGTGAGACGTAGGCAGATTTTTGACATTTTATATTGATATTAATAATCAAGATTAAATTATCTATTCATAATTAATAGTAGATAATTTATCGATGTTAAGTACAATACAGTCTGGCTTTAAAATTAATCATTTTCAAATTAATTCTTACGTCTAAGCTTTTGCGCGGTATATTCTTTTTTACGCTCGATTCGTGACTCGTTTGCGTTTGATCCCAGTTGCTTCATACGCATTATGGATGGAACTGCATGAGATTTGCATCCAAAAATTTCTAGAACGGTAACGATATTGCTATTGTAAGTTACAAAGAATCGGTGCCGACTATAACACCAAAATTGTTCAAATATAATTTTATCATGTTTAAACAACCTAATTTAGATTTTTCGTGAGCGTCAGAATAGACGGTCACTAGTCGTGTAGAATCGCGTTAAATATAGACTAAAAATTACTTCCCAATTGCTTCTTTTTAATTCCTACAATAATACTAAAGAAAAAAAAACATCCTTGTTAAATTTTTATTTAAATTGGTTTCACATTATTTGAAACAGATTTTGGTTAGTAAAACAGCGAGCAAGGCAAATTTTAGTATCAAAATCGTGCTGTGTTCTATTTGGCCATCCGTGTAAACAAGGGACCTGAAAAAATAACATGTCGCATGAAAGGATTATTTAACAATTAAGAATTATGTATTTCATTTGAAAGGTAAGTGGAATAATTTCATCAAAAACATAGAAATCAAGAGTAAGTAATCTATGAAAGTGTGTTCACCATCCACCAATCTTTATTAATATCATATAATTACATCCTTCAGCTGTTTCATATTTACAAACTACTTAGTTCAGAAAAGGCCTCAAAGCCTTTACATTAATTTTGCAAGTTCATAACAAACAAACTACAATATAATAACTGCCACCTCCTACACTATAATTATTATAATGATTTTTAACTTAGACAGTTTCTTAACAAAATAAACAAGGCTCCAAGTAGATCATGGTTCAAGTATACTGTTCTTTTGAAATTAAATGAATCAATGTAGGTAATAAAATAAAAAAAACAAAATACATATCTACACAAACTAACACTTAATATAATTTTACAAGACAGTGTATATTTTCTTATATAATTCACTTAATCTATCTT
This sequence comes from Pieris brassicae, assembly GCF_905147105.1. Taxonomy (NCBI): domain Eukaryota; kingdom Metazoa; phylum Arthropoda; class Insecta; order Lepidoptera; family Pieridae; genus Pieris; species Pieris brassicae. The sequence goes on from NC_059669.1 coordinate 8,704,553, forward strand.
TGCTTGCAGCAAAGTAGTTACACCCTAAGGTTTTACCTCTTAAGGTGTTGGTGCAAGCATAGCTGCTGCAGTTAGTTTAGATATAATGCTGCCAGCAATAAGATTGCCATAGTAGGACTGGGCCACTGCTGCAGTAGACCCAGCAACAATTCCTGTGCTGCTAAATCCCAGCAAAGGTGCTACGAGAGGGGTAGCAAAGCCAGCTGTCCCATAAATAGCAGCCGCTCCGACCAAATTTACAGCCAAAGCACAAAGGAGCCCCATGATGAGTTAACTGTAATAAAACAATTTAATATAGGCAAAACATTCCAAACAAAGATTTTATAAATACAACTTCCTTTTTATCCTACTTAATATATAATTGCAAATATAACATAGACAAAGAACTTTATGAGTTGAGTACTAACTACTCATAAATAAAGAAAGATTTCTGTGTTGTGCTTTTGTCACAGCACAAGTTGTTCAAAACAAATACCTTCTACGCATCATTACTAATAATAATAGTTAGTTCACTGAAGTTAAATAATATCCAACATTGGTAGTCTTTACCTGATACTCTTGGAAGTAGTGCGTAGTACACTTGATAGTAAATACGTATGTGCACGGTGCAGCACACAAAGTACAATGACTAATGATATGACTAAAATTTGAATTTAATTAAAAAAAGCAGGGCGGCGCAGATACGAATAAAGATAACCAACACGCAGACTTATAAACTCCTCATTTAACGTAACAAATTTTAAACAAAAAAACAGTCTTCGAGTTATGGGATGCTTATGATTCAACTATATAATAATATTAATATAATCGAGTTAATACGTATTATATAAATCTTTATATTTATGAATTGAGAAAGAATTAAGTTTTCACAATTATAAAGAATACTTCAGTATGTATTGTTGGAATATTATTTTCATATGATTACTATATTTCCCCCTAACATTGGTAACATTCGAAATCTGGTCATACTTAAAACATAAAAGGTAAATCCCCATCTAAAAGACCAGGCATCACTAAAAATAATGCCAAATGATGACAAACAAGAATGCGTCATTCCACAGAACACATTTCGCTTATGCGCATAGCTTAAGCCGACTTCAGACTCTCGCCACGAATATTGGCTTGTCGAGGGTGCATGATTGGTAGCCTTCCATACTCTCACTTTATTTAGTTACTCTCTACATCTTCAAGATACGTTTTGGACGTGTTTGGAAATACAACCTTAGCTACTTTTTATGCCTAACAATATTATTATTTTTATTGATACCGCCGCCCATGGACACTCACATTGCCAGAAGTCTCGCAATTGTGGTGCCTTTAAGAATTGATACACTCTTTTCTTGAAGTGCCCTAAGTCAAATTGGTTCGCAAATACTTAAGTGGCCACCTAGTTGATGGTTCCACATAGTGGTGGTGCACGGCAAAAACTGCCTTAAGAAACGCTCAGTTGTGGATCGACGGACTTCGAGGTGATACACATGGTGTTTTGTATTCTGCCTTGACATCCGATGATGAAACTCAGCTGAAGGTAATAATCCGAACAATTTGACTAGATTTAGTCTACCCTAGTTCGAGACTCAAGGTAGCAGAGTTTCAACTTCATACACAAGTTTGTTCGGATACTCATCGACATATAAGAAATACTTGCCCACCCAGTCTAAAGAGTAGCCCCACTGCTATCGTCCGCATAGCAATTGATGACACTAAGTTGTAACATATCATTAATATATAGAATAGAACAGGGTCGGACAATACATCGGAAATTCTCAAACCGCTACTTTCATGCGGTTAGTATGGTTGACCGACCGCTTACATGAGTCGGAGGCAGATTGTGCCATCAAATAAAAATATTTTAGGATACATACAGAAATACAGGTATCTTGTCTGAATCTAGGTGTGATCACTATCTAGAATTATAATTTTATATTGATATGAATTATCAAGATTAAATTAGCTATTTAAAATGAATATTAGATAAAATATAAATGTTAAGAACAATATAGTCTGGTTTCTAAATGTAAATCAATAACTTTAAAATTAATTCTTACGTCTAAGCTTCTGCGAGGTATTTTCTCTTTTACGCTCGATTCGTGGCTCGTTTCTTTATCACATTAATAACATTGATAATGTTACTCACTACATTCCATAGCGATAGCAATACAGACTTCAATAGAGTTTTTACGGTGCGTCCCCAAAGTTGCGTCATTATCGTTACGGATGTTAATGAAAATTGCATTCAAAAACTTCTGCCTTGGTATCGCTATTGGAAGTCAAAGAGTACCAGCACCGACTGTAACACCAAAAAAGTTCAAATATAATACATAAAGTTGGTCAAAATAAGTAGAATCAAATAGTAAATAAAACAAACACCTGTGTTTATTTTTTTATTTATATTCATTTCACAATATTTGAAACAGATGGTTAGTAAAACAGCGAGCAAAAATCAAATTTTAGTTTCAAAATTGTGCCGTGTTCTTTTTGGCCATCCATGTAAATAAGGGACCTGAAATGAATAACATGATGCATGAAAGGATTTAGTTAACAAGTAAGAATTATGTATTTCATTTGAAAGGTAAGTGGAATAATTTCATCAAAAACATAGAAATCAGGGGTAAGTTATCTGTGAAAGTGTGAGTATCTGTTCACCACCCACCAATCTTTATTAATATCATATAATTACGTCCTTAAGCTGTTTCATATTTACAAACTACTTAGTTCAGAAAAGGCCTCAAAGCCTTTACATTAATTTTGCAAGTTCATAACAAACAAACTACAATATAATAACTGCCACCTCCTACACTATAATTATTATAATGATTTTTAACTTAGACAATTTCTTAACAAAATAAACAAGGCTCCAAGTAGATCACGGTTCAAGTATACTGTTGTTTTGAAATTAAATGCATCAATGTAGGTAATAAAATAAAAAAAAACAAAATACATATCTACACAAACTAACACTTAATATAATTTTACAACACAGTGTATATTTTCTTATATAATTCACTTAATCTGTCTTTGCTTGCAGCAAAGTAGTTACACCCTAAGGTTTTACCTCTAAGGTGTTGGTGCAAGCATTGCTGCGGCAGTCAGTTTAGATATAATGCTGCCGGCAATAAGATTGCCATAGTAGGACTGGGCCACTGCTGCAGTAGACCCAGCAACAATTCCTGTGCTGCTAAATCCCAGCAAAGGTGCTACGAGAGGGGTAGCAAAGCCGGCTGTCCCATAAATAGCAGCCGCTCCGACCAAATTTACAGCCAAAGCACAAAGGAGCCCCATGATCAGTTAACTGTAAGAAAACAATTAAATTAGGCAAAATATTCCAAACAAATATTATCAAGAACTTCATGAGTTGAGTACTAATAAATAAAGAAAGATTTCTAAGGTACTCGTACTTTACCTTAATCTGTCTTCTTACAGGAAGATAATAACTTAATAGTCTATATACTTTTTGTTGTTAAAAACCTACTACAATAATCATTACTAAAAATAAAAATAATAATTAGTTCACTGAAGTTAAATAATATTTAAAATTGGTAGTCTTTACCTGATAATTTAATCGTAATCGTAGTCTTGCCTTGTTAGTTTTCAGCTAGACTCTTGATAGAAAACACGTATATGCACTGTACAGCTCACAAAGTACAATGATGAATGATATGATTACAATTTTAACTGGCAGCTCGGCGCAGATGCGAATCACGAAGGCCACCACACAGGCTTATAAACTCCTCACCTTACTCCTCACTAAACCTTATGATTCAACTAAATTATAACATCAATATAAACGAGTTAATACGTAGTAAATACATTTTTATTTATATGATTATTTCAGTATGTATTGTTGGAATATTATTTTTATATCGTTCCAATATTTCCTCCAACATTGGTAATATTTAAAAAATCTGGTCATACTTTATACATAAAAAGGTAACTCCCCATCTAAAAGCCTAAGAACACTAAAAATAATGCCAAATAAAAACAAGAATGCATCATTCCACAGAACACATTTCGTTTATGCGCAGCTGACTCCAGACACTCGCGAGGCGCCTCTCCACGAATATTGGCTAGTCAATGTCGCTAGTATCTTTAATCTTTATCTACAAAATGTACGTGATTAGAATGACTGCGTTAACTACATTATGTGCCTACCAAGAGATATATTTTTTTAATGTAACATTGGGCAAATGGGCAGGCGGTTTACTTGATGTTGTGATACCGCCATCGGCACTGAATTCGAATATAGTCAAATTGAAAGTTGTTCTTCGTTGAAATCGTGAATTACAAGTATAACTCACTTGTCATCTTTAAACGAAGTTACAAGTTTTCTATAAAAATATTCAAAGTCAAATAGGTCAATTCATATGTATTTTGGGGTAAATTTATATAATAATAATAATAAATAGAGCATTTTTAAGAAAAAATATATCTAAGTATTAGGTATCATAAAATAGAACTTTGTTGTTACAGAAGACAACTGATTCCTTTATAATGATGTCCCATGAACAAGGAATTATTTGTAGCAATAAAATTATATTTTGTCTCTGAACCAATTATGATGTATTCTTGATCATGCCTTTTTCCATGGAACGAGAATAAAAAATGATCACTCATGTCCTTGCTTAGTTTAATATTTTTTTTGTAATATATTAGTATTTTTTAAATATATATCTAATAATTTCATGGCACCAAAAGTTAAAAGTTCCTGGTTGTGTTGCCTTTGAAGAAGTTGTATTTAACGACTAAGCCCCTGGATAAAGAAAGACACAAAAGGGTAGACATTTTTCAAATTATTGAATCAACTATCCTTTAATTGATAATTATTCATTTGTTATCAAAACCCAATTTAAGCTTCTATATTTTTATAAATATTGATATAACATTAAGGTGCTTGGCTAAAGAATTGTTCTGTTTTACACAAATACACATTGTATGTATGAAATAGCATCATAATATTATGTACTTATCAAGGGCTTTGTTTTATCTTTCATAACTATTACTTTTTATAATCTAATTAAATCTATTTTTCTATAAATTAAAAAAAATTATATAAGTTAGGTCTATGTGAGGCTAGGTTTGGATTGGTTTTTATTTATATTTTAGTTACACTAAGTTTGGTTTAATGTTTGTGTTTGAGTATGTGTGTTTTAAATATTTAGTGTTTAGAAAGTTTAATTTTATCATAAAATTAAATGTGAAAAATGATTAGTAAATAAATTTATAGCATGATGTGAAATTTTAGTTAAAAAAATAAATAAATAATACTTTGCATGTTGGTTTTAAGTATGTATGGCATTAAACAATTAATACATCAAATACATTTTTATCAGCAAGTTTGTGCTTCATTATACCCCAAATCATTTCTATGGGATTCATAGTGCAATGTTAAGGTGGCAGTCTTAAAACTTCAATACCACCATGTGATTTTAATACTTCATCTATATTGGTATTGGTTGGTGGACTCATTTTCCGCACTTAGACTCATAATTAGTCCGTTGTGCGTAAGTCCGTAAGTGCTAATTTAGCCAGCCTAGCTCCTTCCAGAAGCACAGAAGTCTCCTGGGCACTATGTATGTAATAATAACTAGCATTATCCATAACAATGAATGAAGGTTTTTGTTAGATTTGGAATTATCTTCTCTGTCACACATTTTTTTAAATTGTCTATTTATATTGACATGGTAGCCAGCAGATACACTTGTTGACCTATACTCCAGACAACAATTTAGTACAAAGGCATTTTCTCCACCAGTGTTTACAATGATCCACCTCACTCCAATTGAAATAATTTTACATGCAATATCTTGGTTTTGCCAGCACTTATTCACAGAACAATTTTATTATGTTCTTCAGCGTCGCAGTTTTCCTTTATATGCTTCAAAAACTTGTATCTTTGAACTTTTATGTCATCTCTCTTCATCAAAATGGTCCTTTTTGTTTTAATTTAACATATTCAAATCTAAGTCTGTAAAAAAATTATGTTTATCATGTTACTCAAACAATAGCTTAGTCGTCTAAGCAGTGAAGCCCGTCGACTTGAACATAGTACGTCCCCAATCTGTTACAACTAAGGAGTACCGCACAACGATAACACATTCTTAAAAACACATTGAGGTTCATCCAGGTCTTGTCGACGTATACGTGTAGGTAACAATTCTACGTAAATGCATCGACCACAAGCAGGATAAACCTGTTGCCCCTATATGCGGGAGGAATTCCCAAAACGTCAACATGTAAAGTCTCAATAGGGACGTCCGACTTGTGCCACGATGTGATGGGCTGCAGAGGGGCATGAGGTACACGCCTGTGTGGGAAACACGCTTAGACAATGTGACGTGTATTTTGTAACCAATTTTCTAAACCAGAAATGACTTAGAATTAAATCAGTTAGGTACTTTATCTGAACCAATATGGACATGTTCATCATGAAAGATTCGCAGGAGACTTAGACGATGACCCTTTGGTAATTATACATAAAGTTTGGTTTAATGTTTGTGTTTGAGTATGAGTGTTTTAAATAGTGTTTAGAAAGTTTAATTTAATCATAAAATTAAATGTGAAAAATGATTAGTAGTTCTTTCATTTAACTGTATAAAATAATATGGCTTATATATTTAAAATGTCTGCTTAGTAATGTAATTTATGTGGTTAATCCATAAATTTTTTAGTATGATGTGAAGTTTTAATTTAAAATATAACTAAATAATATGTATCATGTTGTTTTTAAGCATGCTTGACAGTAAATAAATAATAAATCAAATACATCATTATACCCCAAATCATTTCTATTGGATTCATAGTGCAATGATAAAGTGGGAGTCTTAAAACTTCAATATCACTGTGTGATTTGAATACTTCATCTATATTGGTTGGTGGACTCATTTTCCGCACTTAGACTCATAATTAGTCCGTTGTGCGTAAGTCCGTAAGTGCTAATTTAGCCAGCCTAGCTCCTTCCAGAAGCACAGAAGTCTCCTGGGCACTATGTATGGAATAATAACTAGCATTATCCATAACAATGAATGAAGGTTTTTGTTAGATTTGGAATTATCTTCACTGTCACACATTTTTTAAATTGTCTATTTATATTGACCTGGTAACCAGCAGATACACTTGTTGACCTATACTCCAGACAACAATTTAGTACAAAGGCATTTTCTCCACCAGTGTTTACAATGATCCACCTCACTCCAATTGAAATACTTTTACATGCAATATCTTGGTTTTGCCAGCACTTATTTACAAAACAAGAACCGAGACTGTAAGGCTTGTGTAAATTTATTATGTTCTTGACCGTTGTAGTTTTCCGTTATATGCTTCAAAAACTTGTATCTTTGAACTTTTATGTCATCGCTCGAATTTAACATATTCAAATCTAATCATCTAAGTCTGTAAAAAAATAATATTTATCATGTTAGTCGGCTTGAACATTGTAAGTTCATCAAGGTCTTGTCGACGTGTAGGTGTAAATATACAATTCTTCGTAAATGCATCGACCACAAGCAAGATAAACCTGTTGCCCCTATATGCGGGAGGAATTCCCAAAACGTCCGACATGTGCCATGGTGTGATGGGCTGCAGCGGGGCATGAGGTACACGCCTGTGGGGGATACACGTTTAGACAATGTGACGTGTATTTTGTAACAAATTTTCTAAACCAGAAATGACTCATAATCATCATGAAAGATGCGCAGGAGGCTCAGACACTTTTGGTACCTATATAGCAAAAGATTCTCGCGTCCTCACCTGTCAGCGTGTACCGAGAGTAGAGTGTTTTTTATAGAACACTTAATTCCAAATCTAACAAAAACCTTCATTCATTGTTATGGGACATACGGGCGGGAAGGTCACCTGATGTTAAGTGATACCGCCGCCCATGGACACTCAATGCCAGAGGGCTCGCTAGTGCGTTGCCGGCCTTTTAACAATTGGTACGCTCTTTTCTTGAAGGACCCTAAGTCGAATTGATTCGGAAATACGTCAGTGGGCAGCTGGTTCTACATAGCGGAGGTGCGCGTCAAAAATTGCCTTGAAAAACGCTCAGTTGAGGAACTGCGGACGTCGAGGTGATACGGGTGGAATATTGTGTTCTGCCTCGACGTCCGATAATGACACTTAGCTGCAGGTATTAATCCGAACAACTCCTCTGAATACTCTCCATGGTAAATGCGGTAGATGATGCAGAGTGACCCCACATCTCTACGCAACGCCAAAGGATCAAGCCGCTAGCAGAGGGATTGGTCATCGACGATTCGAACCGGTCTTCGTTGAACACGGTCAAGTGGAAGAAGCTGGTACTGGAGAGCCCCCGCCCAGTATTTAATGTGGGGCCGTATTTGCACTTTAAAGAGTAGCAAGCGGTGGCCCGGAGTGAAGTACTGTCTCGCCTTGCTTTACCCAAATTGGCGACCCAGCTATTTAGCCATAGTGTAGCCGTAGTAACGGAACATTTAACGACTAGGCTCGACTACTCTCGCTGATGAGTGCAAACATCTCATTGATTTAACTATATTAATTAATAATTTATTTAAATCCTTAAATATAAGTAATTTATTTATTGCCGATGGAAAAAAATTAAGGATCCAATAAAACATAATTCGCCTTACCACCGATTGTGACAAAAAGCCAAAACTATTTTAAAAACGGTAAGATTTGTAAAAAAAGATAGCTCTTCTTCAGAAACTGAGCTTATTGTGCCTTCAGTATGGAAACTGTTGTTTAAAAGATATAAATTAAATGCAATGTTAACTAGAAATTTTAATCAGGACCCCATAGAAAACTTTTGGGAACATCAGGAGTTTTAGCGGCAGAAACGTCTCACCAAACACAGTGGCTTTTGAAGGGGCGTATAAAGCCCTATTCTTAAATGGTTTTAGTGCGCCCCATTCGCATAGAGCAAATTGCGAAGCTCACTATAATGAATGTTTAGAAACATAAGAATATAACATTCCTATTAATAGCCAAATGGTAGTAAAAATATATTATAATGAACATGTTGGAACCAGCTTACATAGTGATACAGGTCAAGGGAATTATGTATGTGGATGGGTCCTGAAGAAATGTTTAAAATTTACAGTAAAAGTTAGTAAAGATTGCAGGGAAGAGTTAATAGACAACAGATCACAAAATGTGAACAATAATGCATACCTTCAAAGAAAAGAATATTTTGTAAACAATAAATGGCTGTGCTACCCAAACGTTATACTAGAAGAATATTTTAAAGACATACAAAGCAAAGCCCTTTCTTGTCTAAAGAAAAATGTAGCGACAACAAATGTAAAAGGCACTATAATTTCACATGTCGAAATATTTACCGAATCTCCTTTCAAATGTGACAGGTACACATAAAAGAAAACTAAAAATTTCAGCACAAAACTATAAACTATTAATTTAAAATAAATATGTGTAACAATTTGTATCGTTTCATTTTTCACCCATACTACCCTAATTAAATAAAGCTGATTCCCTAGGAACTATTCTAACTTACCAAGTTAAAATAGTTCTTGGGAAATGCGCTCTATTCAGATATCATAAACATAAAGTCGTTTATACATAACTATATTATACTATAGACTAGTTCCTGTTCCAACAATCAGATGGCGCTTCAAATTGAAGTTCAAAAATTGCCGCGACTGTGCGCTCTTTTCCCCTATACTTATATTAATTACTCTTTGACGCACACGCATCTAATGCAACTCAAGGAACCGTACTATAACATGGTGGTTAACAAATAAATATTTTTCCTACACTATCTTTCCCTAACTTACAACGTTAAAGACCACCAACGTCATGCTACAATCATCCTGGCAATAAAACAAACGTTTTGTATTTTGTAATATACATACAAACTAAAACGATATAAACTATAGAGATATTACAAAGCTGTTTATGTTGAAAATCTCGAAGTAATCAAGCAACGTTAAATAGTCGGTAATAGGTATATATGCTTTTACTGTTTTACATATTTTGTTTGTGTTTATTGTAATCGAATCCTAGTTTCCTACGATTAGTACAGTTGACCGAGCGCTTACGTGAGACGTAGGCAGATTTTTGACATTTTATATTGATATTAATAATCAAGATTAAATTATCTATTCATAATTAATAGTAGATAATTTATCGATGTTAAGTACAATACAGTCTGGCTTTAAAATTAATCATTTTCAAATTAATTCTTACGTCTAAGCTTTTGCGCGGTATATTCTTTTTTACGCTCGATTCGTGACTCGTTTGCGTTTGATCCCAGTTGCTTCATACGCATTATGGATGGAACTGCATGAGATTTGCATCCAAAAATTTCTAGAACGGTAACGATATTGCTATTGTAAGTTACAAAGAATCGGTGCCGACTATAACACCAAAATTGTTCAAATATAATTTTATCATGTTTAAACAACCTAATTTAGATTTTTCGTGAGCGTCAGAATAGACGGTCACTAGTCGTGTAGAATCGCGTTAAATATAGACTAAAAATTACTTCCCAATTGCTTCTTTTTAATTCCTACAATAATACTAAAGAAAAAAAAACATCCTTGTTAAATTTTTATTTAAATTGGTTTCACATTATTTGAAACAGATTTTGGTTAGTAAAACAGCGAGCAAGGCAAATTTTAGTATCAAAATCGTGCTGTGTTCTATTTGGCCATCCGTGTAAACAAGGGACCTGAAAAAATAACATGTCGCATGAAAGGATTATTTAACAATTAAGAATTATGTATTTCATTTGAAAGGTAAGTGGAATAATTTCATCAAAAACATAGAAATCAAGAGTAAGTAATCTATGAAAGTGTGTTCACCATCCACCAATCTTTATTAATATCATATAATTACATCCTTCAGCTGTTTCATATTTACAAACTACTTAGTTCAGAAAAGGCCTCAAAGCCTTTACATTAATTTTGCAAGTTCATAACAAACAAACTACAATATAATAACTGCCACCTCCTACACTATAATTATTATAATGATTTTTAACTTAGACAGTTTCTTAACAAAATAAACAAGGCTCCAAGTAGATCATGGTTCAAGTATACTGTTCTTTTGAAATTAAATGAATCAATGTAGGTAATAAAATAAAAAAAACAAAATACATATCTACACAAACTAACACTTAATATAATTTTACAAGACAGTGTATATTTTCTTATATAATTCACTTAATCTATCTTTGCTTGCAGCAAAGTAGTTACACCCTAAGGTTTTACCTCTTAAGGTGTTGGTGCAAGCATAGCTGCTGCAGTTAGTTTAGATATAATGCTGCCAGCAATAAGATTGCCATAGTAGGACTGGGCCACTGCTGCAGTAGACCCAGCAACAATTCCTGTGCTGCTAAATCCCAGCAAAGGTGCTACGAGAGGGGTAGCAAAGCCAGCTGTCCCATAAATAGCAGCCGCTCCGACCAAATTTACAGCCAAAGCACAAAGGAGCCCCATGATGAGTTAACTGTAATAAAACAATTTAATATAGGCAAAACATTCCAAACAAAGATTTTATAAATACAACTTCCTTTTTATCCTACTTAATATATAATTGCAAATATAACATAGACAAAGAACTTTATGAGTTGAGTACTAACTACTCATAAATAAAGAAAGATTTCTGTGTTGTGCTTTTGTCACAGCACAAGTTGTTCAAAACAAATACCTTCTACGCATCATTACTAATAATAATAGTTAGTTCACTGAAGTTAAATAATATCCAACATTGGTAGTCTTTACCTGATACTCTTGGAAGTAGTGCGTAGTACACTTGATAGTAAATACGTATGTGCACGGTGCAGCACACAAAGTACAATGACTAATGATATGACTAAAATTTGAATTTAATTAAAAAAAGCAGGGCGGCGCAGATACGAATAAAGATAACCAACACGCAGACTTATAAACTCCTCATTTAACGTAACAAATTTTAAACAAAAAAACAGTCTTCGAGTTATGGGATGCTTATGATTCAACTATATAATAATATTAATATAATCGAGTTAATACGTATTATATAAATCTTTATATTTATGAATTGAGAAAGAATTAAGTTTTCACAATTATAAAGAATACTTCAGTATGTATTGTTGGAATATTATTTTCATATGATTACTATATTTCCCCCTAACATTGGTAACATTCGAAATCTGGTCATACTTAAAACATAAAAGGTAAATCCCCATCTAAAAGACCAGGCATCACTAAAAATAATGCCAAATGATGACAAACAAGAATGCGTCATTCCACAGAACACATTTCGCTTATGCGCATAGCTTAAGCCGACTTCAGACTCTCGCCACGAATATTGGCTTGTCGAGGGTGCATGATTGGTAGCCTTCCATACTCTCACTTTATTTAGTTACTCTCTACATCTTCAAGATACGTTTTGGACGTGTTTGGAAATACAACCTTAGCTACTTTTTATGCCTAACAATATTATTATTTTTATTGATACCGCCGCCCATGGACACTCACATTGCCAGAAGTCTCGCAATTGTGGTGCCTTTAAGAATTGATACACTCTTTTCTTGAAGTGCCCTAAGTCAAATTGGTTCGCAAATACTTAAGTGGCCACCTAGTTGATGGTTCCACATAGTGGTGGTGCACGGCAAAAACTGCCTTAAGAAACGCTCAGTTGTGGATCGACGGACTTCGAGGTGATACACATGGTGTTTTGTATTCTGCCTTGACATCCGATGATGAAACTCAGCTGAAGGTAATAATCCGAACAATTTGACTAGATTTAGTCTACCCTAGTTCGAGACTCAAGGTAGCAGAGTTTCAACTTCATACACAAGTTTGTTCGGATACTCATCGACATATAAGAAATACTTGCCCACCCAGTCTAAAGAGTAGCCCCACTGCTATCGTCCGCATAGCAATTGATGACACTAAGTTGTAACATATCATTAATATATAGAATAGAACAGGGTCGGACAATACATCGGAAATTCTCAAACCGCTACTTTCATGCGGTTAGTATGGTTGACCGACCGCTTACATGAGTCGGAGGCAGATTGTGCCATCAAATAAAAATATTTTAGGATACATACAGAAATACAGGTATCTTGTCTGAATCTAGGTGTGATCACTATCTAGAATTATAATTTTATATTGATATGAATTATCAAGATTAAATTAGCTATTTAAAATGAATATTAGATAAAATATAAATGTTAAGAACAATATAGTCTGGTTTCTAAATGTAAATCAATAACTTTAAAATTAATTCTTACGTCTAAGCTTCTGCGAGGTATTTTCTCTTTTACGCTCGATTCGTGGCTCGTTTCTTTATCACATTAATAACATTGATAATGTTACTCACTACATTCCATAGCGATAGCAATACAGACTTCAATAGAGTTTTTACGGTGCGTCCCCAAAGTTGCGTCATTATCGTTACGGATGTTAATGAAAATTGCATTCAAAAACTTCTGCCTTGGTATCGCTATTGGAAGTCAAAGAGTACCAGCACCGACTGTAACACCAAAAAAGTTCAAATATAATACATAAAGTTGGTCAAAATAAGTAGAATCAAATAGTAAATAAAACAAACACCTGTGTTTATTTTTTTATTTATATTCATTTCACAATATTTGAAACAGATGGTTAGTAAAACAGCGAGCAAAAATCAAATTTTAGTTTCAAAATTGTGCCGTGTTCTTTTTGGCCATCCATGTAAATAAGGGACCTGAAATGAATAACATGATGCATGAAAGGATTTAGTTAACAAGTAAGAATTATGTATTTCATTTGAAAGGTAAGTGGAATAATTTCATCAAAAACATAGAAATCAGGGGTAAGTTATCTGTGAAAGTGTGAGTATCTGTTCACCACCCACCAATCTTTATTAATATCATATAATTACGTCCTTAAGCTGTTTCATATTTACAAACTACTTAGTTCAGAAAAGGCCTCAAAGCCTTTACATTAATTTTGCAAGTTCATAACAAACAAACTACAATATAATAACTGCCACCTCCTACACTATAATTATTATAATGATTTTTAACTTAGACAGTTTCTTAACAAAATAAACAAGGCTCCAAGTAGATCATGGTTCAAGTATACTGTTCTTTTGAAATTAAATGCATCAATGTAGGTAATAAAATAAAAAAAACAAAATACATATCTACACAAACTAACACTTAATATAATTTTACAAGACAGTGTATATTTTCTTATATAATTCACTTAATCTGTCTTTGCTTGCAGCAAAGTAGTTACACCCTAAGGTTTTACCTCTAAGGTGTTGGTGCAAGCATTGCTGCGGCAGTCAGTTTAGATATAATGCTGCCGGCAATAAGATTGCCATAGTAGGACTGGGCCACTGCTGCGGTAGACCCAGCAACAATTCCTGTGCTGCTAAATCCCAGCAAAGGTGCTACGAGAGGGGTAGCAAAGCCGGCTGTCCCATAAATAGCAGCCGCTCCGACCAAATTTACAGCCAAAGCACAAAGGAGCCCCATGATCAGTTAACTGTAAGAAAACAATTAAATTAGGCAAAACATTCTAAACAAATATTATCAAGAACTTCATGAGTTGAGTACTAATAAATAAAGAAAGATTTCTAAGGAACTCGTACTTTACCTTAATCTGTCTTCTTACAGGAAGATAATAACTTAATAGTCTATATACTTTTTGTTGTTAAAAACCTACTACAATAATCATTACTAAAAATAAAAATAATAATTAGTTCACTGAAGTTAAATAATATTTAAAATTGGTAGTCTTTACCTGATAATTTAATCGTAATCGTAGTCTTGCCTTGTTAGTTTTCAGCTAGACTCTTGATAGAAAATACGTATATGCACTGTACAGCTCACAAAGTACAATGATGAATGATATGATTACAATTTTAACTCGCAGCTCGGCGCAGATACGAATCACGAAGACCACCACACAGGCTTATAAACTCCTCACCTTACTCCTCACTAAACCTTATGATTCAACTAAATTATAACATCAATATAAACGAGTTAATACGTAGTAAATACATTTTTATTTATATGAATTGAGAATTAATGAATTTTTCACAAATATAAAGATTATTTCAGTATGTATTGTTGGAATATTATTTTTATATCGTTCCAATATTTCCTCCAACATTGGTAATATTTAAAAAATCTGGTCATACTTTATACATAAAAAGGTAACTCCCCATCTAAAAGCCTAGAGAACACTAAAAATAATGCCAAATAAAAACAAGAATGCATCATTCCACAGAACACATTTCGTTTATGCGCAGCTGACTCCAGACACTCGCGAGGCGCCTCGCCACGAATATTGGCTAGTCAGTGTCGCTAGTATCTTTAATCTTTATCTACAAAATGTACGTGATTAGAATGACTGCGTTATGCGTTATGTATTTTGGGGTAAATTTATATAATAATAATAATAAATAGAGCATTTTTAAGAAAAAATATATCTAAGTATTAGGTATCATAAAATAGAACTTTGTTGTTACAGAAGACAACTGATTCCTTTATAATGATGTCCCATGAACAAGGAATTATTTGTAGCAATAAAATTCTATTTTGTCTCTGAACCAATTATGATCGATTCTTGATCATGCCTTGTTTCCATGGAACGAGAATAAGAAAATGATCACTCATGTCCTTGCTTAGTTTAGTTAGTTTCATATTTTTTTTGTAATATATTAGTATTTTTTAAGTAGGTATACTAAATATATATCTAATAATTTCATGGCACCAAAAGTTACAAATTCCTGGTTGTGTTGCCTTTGAAGAAGTTTTATTTAAAGACAAAGCCCCTGGATAAAGAAAGACACAAAAGGGTAGACATTTTCAAATTATTGAATCAACTATCCTTTAATTGATAATTATTCATTTGTTATCAAAACCCAATTTAAGCTTCTATATTTTTATAAATATTGATATAACATTAAGGTGCTTGGCTAAAGAATTGTTCTGTTTTACACAAATACACATTGTATGTATGAAATAGCATCATAATATTATGTACTTATCAAGGTTTTTGTTTTATTTTTCATAACTATTACTTTTTATAATCTAATTAAATCTATTTTTCTATAAATTAAAAAAAATGATATTATAAGTTAGGTCTATGTGAGGCTGGGTTTGGATTGGTTTTTATTTATATTTTAGTTACACTAAGTTTGGTTTAATGTTTGTGTTTGAGTATGTGTGTTTTAAATATTTAGTGTTTAGAAAGTTTAATTTTATCATAAAATTAAATGTGAAAAATGATTAGTAAGTAAATTATAGTATTATGTGAAATTTTAGTTAAAAAAATAAATAAATAATACTTTGCATGTTGGTTTTAAGTATGTATGGCATTAAACAATTAATACATCAAATACATTTTTATCAGCAAGTTTGTGCTTCATTATACCCCAAATCATTTCTATGGGATTCATAGTGCAATGTTAAGGTGGCAGTCTTAAAACTTCAATACCACCATGTGATTTGAATACTTCATCTATATTGGTATTGGTTGGTGGACTCATTTTCCGCACTTAGACTCATAATTAGTCCGTTGTGCGTAAGTCCGTAAGTGCTAATTTAGCCAGCCTAGCTCCTTCCAGAAGCACAGAAGTCTCCTGGGCACTATGTATGTAATAATAACTAGCATTATCCATAACAATGAATGAAGGTTTTTGTTAGATTTGGAATTATCTTCTCTGTCACACATTTTTTTAAATTGTCTATTTATATTGACATGGTAGCCAGCAGATACACTTGTTGACCTATACTCCAGACAACAATTTAGTACAAAGGCATTTTCTCCACCAGTGTTTACAATGATCCACCTCACTCCAATTGAAATAATTTTACATGCAATATCTTGGTTTTGCCAGCACTTATTCACAGAACAATTTTATTATGTTCTTCAGCGTCGCAGTTTTCCTTTATATGCTTCAAAAACTTGTATCTTTGAACTTTTATGTCATCTCTCTTCATCAAAATGGTCCTTTTTGTTTTAATTTAACATATTCAAATCTAAGTCTGTAAAAAAATTATGTTTATCATGTTACTCAAACAATAGCTTAGTCGTCTAAGCAGTGAAGCCCGTCGACTTGAACATAGTACGTCCCCAATCTGTTACAACTAAGGAGTACCGCACAACGATAACACATTCTTAAAAACACATTGAGGTTCATCCAGGTCTTGTCGACGTATACGTGTAGGTAACAATTCTACGTAAATGCATCGACCACAAGCAGGATAAACCTGTTGCCCCTATATGCGGGAGGAATTCCCAAAACGTCAACATGTAAAGTCTCAATAGGGACGTCCGACTTGTGCCACGATGTGATGGGCTGCAGAGGGGCATGAGGTACACGCCTGTGTGGGAAACACGCTTAGACAATGTGACGTGTATTTTGTAACCAATTTTCTAAACCAGAAATGACTTAGAATTAAATCAGTTAGGTACTTTATCTGAACCAATATGGACATGTTCATCATGAAAGATTCGCAGGAGACTTAGACGATGACCCTTTGGTAATTATACATAAAGTTTGGTTTAATGTTTGTGTTTGAGTATGAGTGTTTTAAATAGTGTTTAGAAAGTTTAATTTAATCATAAAATTAAATGTGAAAAATGATTAGTAGTTCTTTCATTTAACTGTATAAAATAATATGGCTTATATATTTAAAATGTCTGCTTAGTAATGTAATTTATGTGGTTAATCCATAAATTTTTTAGTATGATGTGAAGTTTTAATTTAAAATATAACTAAATAATATGTATCATGTTGTTTTTAAGCATGCTTGACAGTAAATAAATAATAAATCAAATACATCATTATACCCCAAATCATTTCTATTGGATTCATAGTGCAATGATAAAGTGGGAGTCTTAAAACTTCAATATCACTGTGTGATTTGAATACTTCATCTATATTGGTTGGTGGACTCATTTTCCGCACTTAGACTCATAATTAGTCCGTTGTGCGTAAGTCCGTAAGTGCTAATTTAGCCAGCCTAGCTCCTTCCAGAAGCACAGAAGTCTCCTGGGCACTATGTATGGAATAATAACTAGCATTATCCATAACAATGAATGAAGGTTTTTGTTAGATTTGGAATTATCTTCACTGTCACACATTTTTTAAATTGTCTATTTATATTGACCTGGTAACCAGCAGATACACTTGTTGACCTATACTCCAGACAACAATTTAGTACAAAGGCATTTTCTCCACCAGTGTTTACAATGATCCACCTCACTCCAATTGAAATACTTTTACATGCAATATCTTGGTTTTGCCAGCACTTATTTACAAAACAAGAACCGAGACTGTAAGGCTTGTGTAAATTTATTATGTTCTTGACCGTTGTAGTTTTCCGTTATATGCTTCAAAAACTTGTATCTTTGAACTTTTATGTCATCGCTCGAATTTAACATATTCAAATCTAATCATCTAAGTCTGTAAAAAAATAATATTTATCATGTTAGTCGGCTTGAACATTGTAAGTTCATCAAGGTCTTGTCGACGTGTAGGTGTAAATATACAATTCTTCGTAAATGCATCGACCACAAGCAAGATAAACCTGTTGCCCCTATATGCGGGAGGAATTCCCAAAACGTCCGACATGTGCCATGGTGTGATGGGCTGCAGCGGGGCATGAGGTACACGCCTGTGGGGGATACACGTTTAGACAATGTGACGTGTATTTTGTAACAAATTTTCTAAACCAGAAATGACTCATAATCATCATGAAAGATGCGCAGGAGGCTCAGACACTTTTGGTACCTATATAGCAAAAGATTCTCGCGTCCTCACCTGTCAGCGTGTACCGAGAGTAGAGTGTTTTTTATAGAACACTTAATTCCAAATCTAACAAAAACCTTCATTCATTGTTATGGGACATACGGGCGGGAAGGTCACCTGATGTTAAGTGATACCGCCGCCCATGGACACTCAATGCCAGAGGGCTCGCTAGTGCGTTGCCGGCCTTTTAACAATTGGTACGCTCTTTTCTTGAAGGACCCTAAGTCGAATTGATTCGGAAATACGTCAGTGGGCAGCTGGTTCTACATAGCGGAGGTGCGCGTCAAAAATTGCCTTGAAAAACGCTCAGTTGAGGAACTGCGGACGTCGAGGTGATACGGGTGGAATATTGTGTTCTGCCTCGACGTCCGATAATGACACTTAGCTGCAGGTATTAATCCGAACAACTCCTCTGAATACTCTCCATGGTAAATGCGGTAGATGATGCAGAGTGACCCCACATCTCTACGCAACGCCAAAGGATCAAGCCGCTAGCAGAGGGATTGGTCATCGACGATTCGAACCGGTCTTCGTTGAACACGGTCAAGTGGAAGAAGCTGGTACTGGAGAGCCCCCGCCCAGTATTTAATGTGGGGCCGTATTTGCACTTTAAAGAGTAGCAAGCGGTGGCCCGGAGTGAAGTACTGTCTCGCCTTGCTTTACCCAAATTGGCGACCCAGCTATTTAGCCATAGTGTAGCCGTAGTAACGGAACATTTAACGACTAGGCTCGACTACTCTCGCTGATGAGTGCAAACATCTCATTGATTTAACTATATTAATTAATAATTTATTTAAATCCTTAAATATAAGTAATTTATTTATTGCCGATGGAAAAAAATTAAGGATCCAATAAAACATAATTCGCCTTACCACCGATTGTGACAAAAAGCCAAAACTATTTTAAAAACGGTAAGATTTGTAAAAAAAGATAGCTCTTCTTCAGAAACTGAGCTTATTGTGCCTTCAGTATGGAAACTGTTGTTTAAAAGATATAAATTAAATGCAATGTTAACTAGAAATTTTAATCAGGACCCCATAGAAAACTTTTGGGAACATCAGGAGTTTTAGCGGCAGAAACGTCTCACCAAACACAGTGGCTTTTGAAGGGGCGTATAAAGCCCTATTCTTAAATGGTTTTAGTGCGCCCCATTCGCATAGAGCAAATTGCGAAGCTCACTATAATGAATGTTTAGAAACATAAGAATATAACATTCCTATTAATAGCCAAATGGTAGTAAAAATATATTATAATGAACATGTTGGAACCAGCTTACATAGTGATACAGGTCAAGGGAATTATGTATGTGGATGGGTCCTGAAGAAATGTTTAAAATTTACAGTAAAAGTTAGTAAAGATTGCAGGGAAGAGTTAATAGACAACAGATCACAAAATGTGAACAATAATGCATACCTTCAAAGAAAAGAATATTTTGTAAACAATAAATGGCTGTGCTACCCAAACGTTATACTAGAAGAATATTTTAAAGACATACAAAGCAAAGCCCTTTCTTGTCTAAAGAAAAATGTAGCGACAACAAATGTAAAAGGCACTATAATTTCACATGTCGAAATATTTACCGAATCTCCTTTCAAATGTGACAGGTACACATAAAAGAAAACTAAAAATTTCAGCACAAAACTATAAACTATTAATTTAAAATAAATATGTGTAACAATTTGTATCGTTTCATTTTTCACCCATACTACCCTAATTAAATAAAGCTGATTCCCTAGGAACTATTCTAACTTACCAAGTTAAAATAGTTCTTGGGAAATGCGCTCTATTCAGATATCATAAACATAAAGTCGTTTATACATAACTATATTATACTATAGACTAGTTCCTGTTCCAACAATCAGATGGCGCTTCAAATTGAAGTTCAAAAATTGCCGCGACTGTGCGCTCTTTTCCCCTATACTTATATTAATTACTCTTTGACGCACACGCATCTAATGCAACTCAAGGAACCGTACTATAACATGGTGGTTAACAAATAAATATTTTTCCTACACTATCTTTCCCTAACTTACAACGTTAAAGACCACCAACGTCATGCTACAATCATCCTGGCAATAAAACAAACGTTTTGTATTTTGTAATATACATACAAACTAAAACGATATAAACTATAGAGATATTACAAAGCTGTTTATGTTGAAAATCTCGAAGTAATCAAGCAACGTTAAATAGTCGGTAATAGGTATATATGCTTTTACTGTTTTACATATTTTGTTTGTGTTTATTGTAATCGAATCCTAGTTTCCTACGATTAGTACAGTTGACCGAGCGCTTACGTGAGACGTAGGCAGATTTTTGACATTTTATATTGATATTAATAATCAAGATTAAATTATCTATTCATAATTAATAGTAGATAATTTATCGATGTTAAGTACAATACAGTCTGGCTTTAAAATTAATCATTTTCAAATTAATTCTTACGTCTAAGCTTTTGCGCGGTATATTCTTTTTTACGCTCGATTCGTGACTCGTTTGCGTTTGATCCCAGTTGCTTCATACGCATTATGGATGGAACTGCATGAGATTTGCATCCAAAAATTTCTAGAACGGTAACGATATTGCTATTGTAAGTTACAAAGAATCGGTGCCGACTATAACACCAAAATTGTTCAAATATAATTTTATCATGTTTAAACAACCTAATTTAGATTTTTCGTGAGCGTCAGAATAGACGGTCACTAGTCGTGTAGAATCGCGTTAAATATAGACTAAAAATTACTTCCCAATTGCTTCTTTTTAATTCCTACAATAATACTAAAGAAAAAAAAACATCCTTGTTAAATTTTTATTTAAATTGGTTTCACATTATTTGAAACAGATTTTGGTTAGTAAAACAGCGAGCAAGGCAAATTTTAGTATCAAAATCGTGCTGTGTTCTATTTGGCCATCCGTGTAAACAAGGGACCTGAAAAAATAACATGTCGCATGAAAGGATTATTTAACAATTAAGAATTATGTATTTCATTTGAAAGGTAAGTGGAATAATTTCATCAAAAACATAGAAATCAAGAGTAAGTAATCTATGAAAGTGTGTTCACCATCCACCAATCTTTATTAATATCATATAATTACATCCTTCAGCTGTTTCATATTTACAAACTACTTAGTTCAGAAAAGGCCTCAAAGCCTTTACATTAATTTTGCAAGTTCATAACAAACAAACTACAATATAATAACTGCCACCTCCTACACTATAATTATTATAATGATTTTTAACTTAGACAGTTTCTTAACAAAATAAACAAGGCTCCAAGTAGATCATGGTTCAAGTATACTGTTCTTTTGAAATTAAATGAATCAATGTAGGTAATAAAATAAAAAAAACAAAATACATATCTACACAAACTAACACTTAATATAATTTTACAAGACAGTGTATATTTTCTTATATAATTCACTTAATCTATCTTTGCTTGCAGCAAAGTAGTTACACCCTAAGGTTTTACCTCTTAAGGTGTTGGTGCAAGCATAGCTGCTGCAGTTAGTTTAGATATAATGCTGCCAGCAATAAGATTGCCATAGTAGGACTGGGCCACTGCTGCAGTAGACCCAGCAACAATTCCTGTGCTGCTAAATCCCAGCAAAGGTGCTACGAGAGGGGTAGCAAAGCCAGCTGTCCCATAAATAGCAGCCGCTCCGACCAAATTTACAGCCAAAGCACAAAGGAGCCCCATGATGAGTTAACTGTAATAAAACAATTTAATATAGGCAAAACATTCCAAACAAAGATTTTATAAATACAACTTCCTTTTTATCCTACTTAATATATAATTGCAAATATAACATAGACAAAGAACTTTATGAGTTGAGTACTAACTACTCATAAATAAAGAAAGATTTCTGTGTTGTGCTTTTGTCACAGCACAAGTTGTTCAAAACAAATACCTTCTACACATCATTACTAATAATAATAGTTAGTTCACTGAAGTTAAATAATATCCAACATTGGTAGTCTTTACCTGATACTCTTGGAAGTAGTGCGTAGTACACTTGATAGTAAATACGTATGTGCACGGTGCAGCACACAAAGTACAATGACTAATGATATGACTAAAATTTGAATTTAATTAAAAAAAGCAGGGCGGCGCAGATACGAATAAAGATAACCAACACGCAGACTTATAAACTCCTCATTTAACGTAACAAATTTTAAACAAAAAAACAGTCTTCGAGTTATGGGATGCTTATGATTCAACTATATAATAATATTAATATAATCGAGTTAATACGTATTATATAAATCTTTATATTTATGAATTGAGAAAGAATTAAGTTTTCACAATTATAAAGAATACTTCAGTATGTATTGTTGGAATATTATTTTCATATGATTACTATATTTCCCCCTAACATTGGTAACATTCGAAATCTGGTCATACTTAAAACATAAAAGGTAAATCCCCATCTAAAAGACCAGGCATCACTAAAAATAATGCCAAATGATGACAAACAAGAATGCGTCATTCCACAGAACACATTTCGCTTATGCGCATAGCTTAAGCCGACTTCAGACTCTCGCCACGAATATTGGCTTGTCGAGGGTGCATGATTGGTAGCCTTCCATACTCTCACTTTATTTAGTTACTCTCTACATCTTCAAGATACGTTTTGGACGTGTTTGGAAATACAACCTTAGCTACTTTTTATGCCTAACAATATTATTATTTTTATTGATACCGCCGCCCATGGACACTCACATTGCCAGAAGTCTCGCAATTGTGGTGCCTTTAAGAATTGATACACTCTTTTCTTGAAGTGCCCTAAGTCAAATTGGTTCGCAAATACTTAAGTGGCCACCTAGTTGATGGTTCCACATAGTGGTGGTGCACGGCAAAAACTGCCTTAAGAAACGCTCAGTTGTGGATCGACGGACTTCGAGGTGATACACATGGTGTTTTGTATTCTGCCTTGACATCCGATGATGAAACTCAGCTGAAGGTAATAATCCGAACAATTTGACTAGATTTAGTCTACCCTAGTTCGAGACTCAAGGTAGCAGAGTTTCAACTTCATACACAAGTTTGTTCGGATACTCATCGACATATAAGAAATACTTGCCCACCCAGTCTAAAGAGTAGCCCCACTGCTATCGTCCGCATAGCAATTGATGACACTAAGTTGTAACATATCATTAATATATAGAATAGAACAGGGTCGGACAATACATCGGAAATTCTCAAACCGCTACTTTCATGCGGTTAGTATGGTTGACCGACCGCTTACATGAGTCGGAGGCAGATTGTGCCATCAAATAAAAATATTTTAGGATACATACAGAAATACAGGTATCTTGTCTGAATCTAGGTGTGATCACTATCTAGAATTATAATTTTATATTGATATGAATTATCAAGATTAAATTAGCTATTTAAAATGAATATTAGATAAAATATAAATGTTAAGAACAATATAGTCTGGTTTCTAAATGTAAATCAATAACTTTAAAATTAATTCTTACGTCTAAGCTTCTGCGAGGTATTTTCTCTTTTACGCTCGATTCGTGGCTCGTTTCTTTATCACATTAATAACATTGATAATGTTACTCACTACATTCCATAGCGATAGCAATACAGACTTCAATAGAGTTTTTACGGTGCGTCCCCAAAGTTGCGTCATTATCGTTACGGATGTTAATGAAAATTGCATTCAAAAACTTCTGCCTTGGTATCGCTATTGGAAGTCAAAGAGTACCAGCACCGACTGTAACACCAAAAAAGTTCAAATATAATACATAAAGTTGGTCAAAATAAGTAGAATCAAATAGTAAATAAAACAAACACCTGTGTTTATTTTTTTATTTATATTCATTTCACAATATTTGAAACAGATGGTTAGTAAAACAGCGAGCAAAAATCAAATTTTAGTTTCAAAATTGTGCCGTGTTCTTTTTGGCCATCCATGTAAATAAGGGACCTGAAATGAATAACATGATGCATGAAAGGATTTAGTTAACAAGTAAGAATTATGTATTTCATTTGAAAGGTAAGTGGAATAATTTCATCAAAAACATAGAAATCAGGGGTAAGTTATCTGTGAAAGTGTGAGTATCTGTTCACCACCCACCAATCTTTATTAATATCATATAATTACGTCCTTAAGCTGTTTCATATTTACAAACTACTTAGTTCAGAAAAGGCCTCAAAGCCTTTACATTAATTTTGCAAGTTCATAACAAACAAACTACAATATAATAACTGCCACCTCCTACACTATAATTATTATAATGATTTTTAACTTAGACAGTTTCTTAACAAAATAAACAAGGCTCCAAGTAGATCATGGTTCAAGTATACTGTTCTTTTGAAATTAAATGCATCAATGTAGGTAATAAAATAAAAAAAACAAAATACATATCTACACAAACTAACACTTAATATAATTTTACAAGACAGTGTATATTTTCTTATATAATTCACTTAATCTGTCTTTGCTTGCAGCAAAGTAGTTACACCCTAAGGTTTTACCTCTAAGGTGTTGGTGCAAGCATTGCTGCGGCAGTCAGTTTAGATATAATGCTGCCGGCAATAAGATTGCCATAGTAGGACTGGGCCACTGCTGCGGTAGACCCAGCAACAATTCCTGTGCTGCTAAATCCCAGCAAAGGTGCTACGAGAGGGGTAGCAAAGCCGGCTGTCCCATAAATAGCAGCCGCTCCGACCAAATTTACAGCCAAAGCACAAAGGAGCCCCATGATCAGTTAACTGTAAGAAAACAATTAAATTAGGCAAAACATTCTAAACAAATATTATCAAGAACTTCATGAGTTGAGTACTAATAAATAAAGAAAGATTTCTAAGGAACTCGTACTTTACCTTAATCTGTCTTCTTACAGGAAGATAATAACTTAATAGTCTATATACTTTTTGTTGTTAAAAACCTACTACAATAATCATTACTAAAAATAAAAATAATAATTAGTTCACTGAAGTTAAATAATATTTAAAATTGGTAGTCTTTACCTGATAATTTAATCGTAATCGTAGTCTTGCCTTGTTAGTTTTCAGCTAGACTCTTGATAGAAAATACGTATATGCACTGTACAGCTCACAAAGTACAATGATGAATGATATGATTACAATTTTAACTCGCAGCTCGGCGCAGATACGAATCACGAAGACCACCACACAGGCTTATAAACTCCTCACCTTACTCCTCACTAAACCTTATGATTCAACTAAATTATAACATCAATATAAACGAGTTAATACGTAGTAAATACATTTTTATTTATATGAATTGAGAATTAATGAATTTTTCACAAATATAAAGATTATTTCAGTATGTATTGTTGGAATATTATTTTTATATCGTTCCAATATTTCCTCCAACATTGGTAATATTTAAAAAATCTGGTCATACTTTATACATAAAAAGGTAACTCCCCATCTAAAAGCCTAGAGAACACTAAAAATAATGCCAAATAAAAACAAGAATGCATCATTCCACAGAACACATTTCGTTTATGCGCAGCTGACTCCAGACACTCGCGAGGCGCCTCGCCACGAATATTGGCTAGTCAGTGTCGCTAGTATCTTTAATCTTTATCTACAAAATGTACGTGATTAGAATGACTGCGTTATGCGTTATGTATTTTGGGGTAAATTTATATAATAATAATAATAAATAGAGCATTTTTAAGAAAAAATATATCTAAGTATTAGGTATCATAAAATAGAACTTTGTTGTTACAGAAGACAACTGATTCCTTTATAATGATGTCCCATGAACAAGGAATTATTTGTAGCAATAAAATTCTATTTTGTCTCTGAACCAATTATGATCGATTCTTGATCATGCCTTGTTTCCATGGAACGAGAATAAGAAAATGATCACTCATGTCCTTGCTTAGTTTAGTTAGTTTCATATTTTTTTTGTAATATATTAGTATTTTTTAAGTAGGTATACTAAATATATATCTAATAATTTCATGGCACCAAAAGTTACAAATTCCTGGTTGTGTTGCCTTTGAAGAAGTTTTATTTAAAGACAAAGCCCCTGGATAAAGAAAGACACAAAAGGGTAGACATTTTCAAATTATTGAATCAACTATCCTTTAATTGATAATTATTCATTTGTTATCAAAACCCAATTTAAGCTTCTATATTTTTATAAATATTGATATAACATTAAGGTGCTTGGCTAAAGAATTGTTCTGTTTTACACAAATACACATTGTATGTATGAAATAGCATCATAATATTATGTACTTATCAAGGTTTTTGTTTTATTTTTCATAACTATTACTTTTTATAATCTAATTAAATCTATTTTTCTATAAATTAAAAAAAATGATATTATAAGTTAGGTCTATGTGAGGCTGGGTTTGGATTGGTTTTTATTTATATTTTAGTTACACTAAGTTTGGTTTAATGTTTGTGTTTGAGTATGTGTGTTTTAAATATTTAGTGTTTAGAAAGTTTAATTTTATCATAAAATTAAATGTGAAAAATGATTAGTAAGTAAATTATAGTATTATGTGAAATTTTAGTTAAAAAAATAAATAAATAATACTTTGCATGTTGGTTTTAAGTATGTATGGCATTAAACAATTAATACATCAAATACATTTTTATCAGCAAGTTTGTGCTTCATTATACCCCAAATCATTTCTATGGGATTCATAGTGCAATGTTAAGGTGGCAGTCTTAAAACTTCAATACCACCATGTGATTTGAATACTTCATCTATATTGGTATTGGTTGGTGGACTCATTTTCCGCACTTAGACTCATAATTAGTCCGTTGTGCGTAAGTCCGTAAGTGCTAATTTAGCCAGCCTAGCTCCTTCCAGAAGCACAGAAGTCTCCTGGGCACTATGTATGTAATAATAACTAGCATTATCCATAACAATGAATGAAGGTTTTTGTTAGATTTGGAATTATCTTCTCTGTCACACATTTTTTTAAATTGTCTATTTATATTGACATGGTAGCCAGCAATAACACTTGTTGACCTATACTCCAGACAACAATTTAGTACAAAGGCATTTTCTCCACCAGTGTTTACAATGATCCACCTCACTCCAATTGAAATAATTTTACATGCAATATCTTGGTTTTGCCAGCACTTATTCACAGAACAATTTTATTATGTTCTTCAGCGTCGCAGTTTTCCTTTATATGCTTCAAAAACTTGTATCTTTGAACTTTTATGTCATCTCTCTTCATCAAAATGGTCCTTTTTGTTTTAATTTAACATATTCAAATCTAAGTCTGTAAAAAAATTATGTTTATCATGTTACTCAAACAATAGCTTAGTCGTCTAAGCAGTGAAGCCCGTCGACTTGAACATAGTACGTCCCCAATCTGTTACAACTAAGGAGTACCGCACAACGATAACACATTCTTAAAAACACATTGAGGTTCATCCAGGTCTTGTCGACGTATACGTGTAGGTAACAATTCTACGTAAATGCATCGACCACAAGCAGGATAAACCTGTTGCCCCTATATGCGGGAGGAATTCCCAAAACGTCAACATGTAAAGTCTCAATAGGGACGTCCGACTTGTGCCACGATGTGATGGGCTGCAGAGGGGCATGAGGTACACGCCTGTGGGGGAAACACGCTTAGACAATGTGACGTGTATTTTGTAACCAATTTTCTAAACCAGAAATGACTTAGAATTAAATCAGTTAGGTACTTTATCTGAACCAATATGGACATGTTCATCATGAAAGATTCGCAGGAGACTTAGACGATGACCCTTTGGTACCTATATAGCAAAAGATTCTCGCGTCCTTATCTGTCAGCGTGTACCGAGAGTAGAGGATACCATTCTGTATTTCGTAACTTGTTGGGCCTAGATAACCTTGTAGCAATGATGGGATCTTGAGCCTCCCCGTCACCTGCTAGGGCAATTTGGGCCCAATTTCGTGGTCGATCAATATTCTTGAGTTTACATGGGTTGCGACTTAGTCAGCGTGCGGTATGATAGCTCTCTTTCGATGGGAAACAGGAAAATTTTAACGAAAATCCTGCCTTAGTCAGTTCATCGCGTAGTTTTCAAAGCTTCCTTAGTTCATGAAGACAGGATCAGGCATTGATGTACACCAGAACCTTTCCTTCCGTGATGAACTTCTTCAGTTTCTCTTCATGTAACATTTTATACGCTCTAACGTAAACTGGCGTATCGCTCGTCAGCCGTATGTGCATGGTACCTGTAGTAACCGTGGAAGTAGCTGAAGTTATTTTGTGCGGGCATTCCAAACTTAACATGATTTTATATATTATTGTAGTTAGGAATGGTCTTATTGGAATGGAAATTGGAACGGAATTTCAAAAAGGATCGGGCAAATTTACTATAACAGGTTTAATAATTTACTATAATTAGAGTGCCTCTGTATTGCATTTTGGTGAGAAAATGCAAAACGGCAGCAATTAAAGCATTGCAGAGTGGGGTAAATATAAATATCTATAGATAGGCAGTTGAAACATTTAAAGACCCTGGGAGGTAATACCTTCCCATCAAAAGGTTAAAACTACGGTCTCTGTTGGAATGAATTTGGGTGTCTCGCCCGTTTCAAACAGTCAACTCCACTGTTTTATAAAAGGCCACTACTACTCGAAAAATTGGAAAGACAAGGAATTCGCGGAAATATCCTCCGTTGGTTTCAGTCCTATTTATTCAATAGAAATCAGAGGGTTCGAGTTAATGGGTATAGCAGTCAACTAGAAAACGTTTCATGTGGTTTGCCCCAGGGAAGTGTTCTTAGCCCAACGCTTTTTAATGTACATTAATGATTTATGTTCACTCGAGCTCACCAATGATAAACTCTTTCCCTTCGCTGATGACACAGCTACAGTCTTCCACTCACACTCTTGGGAACATGCCACATTGTTAGGTCATTTAGGTCTTCGCCAAATCTCTTAATGGCTTTTAGATAATCTCCTTTCTCTAAATGCGTCTAAGACCAAATACATATGTTTTCATATATCGAAAATAAATATTAAATTAGACTCATGTTTGAACCTTCACAGCAGCTGCAACTGTCCTCTCCTGGAACCCACTAAAACAACCAAATACCTAGGATTAATTATTGATTCAAGGCTTTGTTGGGGCCCTCAAATAAACTACCTATGAGAACAAATATTTTAAGAAAAACACTTTTTGAACGGATTGAAGCTATGTTATTATTAAAAACTTATAATTATTTACATAATTCTAAATTTTAAGTTTTATGTATGTGGATCAGAAGGTTTACTAAGGCGTATGAAAACGACTTCGTAAACATATTTATTCATAGTAATGGTAGTAATACGCCATTTGTTTACCTTTAAAATTAATTTAGAGTAAATGGACTAATTAACAAATAATAACAATAAAATTTCTCTTTCATGGTCTTCATTGATGTAATCCATGTGGTACTTATTATTTACCGGTGTCATTGGTGCTTAAACAGCTGTTACACCATTTCATCTTTTGGTTTCTTTCTGTGTGACATTTCTTGATATTAGTCAAGACGCTTTACAGTTTATCCATTACAATATATAAATACTCCATTAATTCAACAAGGATAAAATTTAATAATTGTACCTAGGGAACACACTTGTAATACTTGTGACTCAATATCCTTTGTAGTAGAAGAAGTAAATTCGCACCGCGCTAGTCCACTCGACGATCGACTTATTATACGAAATCGACGTACTACGTACGGGTGGAAGACAGGTAGCCACTAATGTTAATTTAACAAAAGTAACTATGACATTATTAACTCGTAAGATACGTATATAGTATAGTGTTAACTACTAACTCACTACTTAGAAGAATTATATGCGCGTTATAGTTGAAATATAATATGTTTTTATTAACATATATACATTAAAATGACGCTAAAAGCCTGAATGATAATTAAGATAGACAACCATTATGCATGATTTTAATTCTATATTAACTTTTCGACTGTCGTTTGTAGTTTACCTTTATAGTTATCAAAATACACCCATCTTATTATTATTTATTTCGCAAAAAAGTACGCACAAATTACATGTTTTTACCTATATACTTGCATTAAAATCTTAAGAGACCTATACATATTCATTCATTCATTCATTACAATTGCATATAATATGAATTGTCCCTGCCACATGAAAACGTAGCCTCAAAGTTAGGAAATGGAAGTTTCAGAATTCTGGCAAACAGTCTGAATGTATCACTAGCGCGGTCACGACGTTGCTATACTCACTATTGCCGAGAACTTGTTATCTCTTATCAATATGATACATCATTACCTTACAAGCACCGTGATAAACGTTTATTCGCGATAAACCGATTTTTATTACTCATACAAATTAACGTTTAATAATGTTCATTTATTAAAAATTTGTTAAAAATAGCGTTTTGTGATTTAGCAAGATGAGGTGTTTTTTGATTGTTTTCTTTGTGTACACAGTTAGTTGTGAACTTTGTTCTCGTGACGAAAGATTAAACATAACCGAGGGTGTGAAGTTTGAAAATGAATCTATTTTATTCGAGGATGTTGAGTACGTGAAGGGAAATTGGTTCGAATTAGAAGATGGTACATTTGGTTGTCCCTGTATTGGGCGTATTTGTTTGTGGAAATGTTGTGGGTCCGGACAGGCTTATGTCAATAGATCCTGTACGGATGTGGATATGCCAGAAGTGAATCCTTTTAATCCGCCTGTTTATAAAGGGCCGGAGGCAACAAGTATCAACGCATCGGCCCAATTCTTTTATAAGTACACGCTGTCTTGTGAAAAATACCTAGTTGGTGCTAGAGCTGATGAATTTATTTATTTACAGAAGGTAATAGTTATTATTACTATATTAATATGAATTGTTATATTTATATGGATATGGATGTGGTACGTTGTTGATGGTTATACCGTTATCTGTTATTTTTCATGGTCATGATAGTTTTTCGTAAAAACTACTGAAGCTACGTAATTCTTTGCAAACGAGGTCGTGGTATAGTTAGTAATAGTAAACATATAACATTATTCAGTTAATAGATACGAATAATATATTTTTCTTATTCATATACACCTTATCTAATCATAATATACAAAACATAGTCGGGTTTGTTTGAACGCGTATAAATCAAGAACGGCTGGAGCGATTTTTGATATGTTGTATTTGTCTCCGTCCTAATTAGTAGAATAACTATAATTTGAAAATTCACAAAAACACATAATACATAATATTTATGTGTTTCGTATTTGTCAAACATTTTATGTTCTTCTCGTGGATACGCTATTCCTCTTTTAAATTAATAATGTGTTTATTCACTATAATGACGTATTTTAAATTTATTATGTAGAATAATGTCAATGATTAAAATTGGTTGACATATACTGGTTTTCAAAAATTTATGGTTTAATTTCTTAATAAATCAACCAACTTAATATTTATCTTGTATTCATTGTATTACTTGCATAAAACCATAAATTAAGTTCAGCTAATCACGCGACATTCAGCGTTAGGCGTTACGGAGTTTGCCAAGTTAATATAAATCAACGAAAGTATACATTATCCTTGGCAAAACGATTTCCATTGAAATACCTGTTAAGACAGGTAGACAAATTATTCGCAAAGACGATAGTTTCAGGTTGTTTAAAGGATATTTTAAACTGTTTGGATACTCTAAATATAATTACGTTAATGTGTAGCTTAGAATAAGTATGACTTTCATATGTATCTCGTATAAGGCTTAGAGAAAACTTTGACTCTCATATGTCAAAAATATATAAAATTTGCCCTACAGGAGTCACACTGAGCGCTAAGTCTCGACTCTGAATTTTACCATCATTAACACCAACATATACATCTTAACATAAAGAAATACTCCTCTTCTCTAGGCAGGTGCTCCCAGATAACAGCTTCTTTCTTTTAACAAAACATAGCGAAGGGCTTGTCGAATTGTCAATCTCCAATGTATTACTGATTGACTTGATTCTTTCTCTCTACGCAGAGATTTGTCTTTTTACAAAGAGCTTTGGCCCTCTACAAAGTATACTATGGACAGTTTTCCGAAGAGTTGTTGTCGTATTAACTCCAGATTACATCGGCATCGCCTTGGCATGGCTGGAAGTCTTCCACTTCACTAGACTTACTCGGTGAACTAGCGAAATGTAGAATCAATCCCCATGGAGACCATCCCTGGGAGATACGACCTTTAATTGTTTAAAAAGAGAGCATACTACTCCCTCAAAGGCCGGCGCCGCGCTCACTAAAATGGGTGTCCATGGACTGCGAAGACTGCCCTTTATGGGCGTCCCGCACGCTCGTTTGCCTATAACTTAAAAAGAAGAATATTAAACTTAGCAATATAATTTACAATGTGAACCAATCTCAAGTATTGTTCCGAATTTTAGTGTAGTGATATTATTACGTACTACACGGATACTTTACCATGAATACTTTTAGATTAAATCCTTATTTAAAAGTAAAACTTCAAGCATTTCTTGGTACTTTAGTGCTTTATAAAATTTTATTATTTTAATATATATATATTTCAGCTCTTGAATGTATAAAACAAAAATTATTATTTTATGTTTGAACGTAACCTCAGCTTACTTATTTGTAATAGGAAAAATCATAAGGATTTATTAAGATTTATGAGGGCAATTGGTTACCATTTGTATTTTGATTTTACGTTATGAGGCAAATTAGCGCGTAAAAATTGCATCAATTTAGTTTCGAGATAACTCTTAATCCGAATAAACAAACTATTTACTAATACACCGGGAGATAGTGACACAAAATAGTGGGTAATTTGTACCAGTATAGCGATTCTTCAGGGGTCTTATTATGCAATGAAAAAAATAAAAATAATGGTCGTAGCGCTGGTAACGGCGGCCCATTCGCGTGGGCGTTAGTCGAACTCATCGGATTAATAACGAGTGTTAAACGATTTGTTCCATAAAAATTCTAGTCAGGCAAAAAATAATTTTCTGTTTCTCGGCGGTATGGCGGCCATTTGAAACCGTCCGAAAAGTATTCCTTCAGATTATAGGACAAATTACCAGCAAATAGATATATTTAATGTGACCAAAGAATGTCTCAAAAAATATTTAAAATACTCTGGTATCTTCTATTAATAATGGCTTTGTTATTCTTCCTTTATATTAAATATTTATTATAATGATCATTGAAACTTAGAACTTATAATTTAGTATGAATTTGTACTTTGTTATATTTTTTGTAAAAATAGGTAAAACTGTGCTTTTATGTGTATGTTTGAATGTGTATTCCGTTTTGGCTTTTGTTTATAATGTAATTGTTTGAATATTGTTTAATGAGTAACTGTAAGAATACTTAATAAAATACAATAAAAGTATGGCATGATGATTTTCGGAAATGCCCGTTCGACCATGATTAACTGTGCAATAATTAGCCTGGTACAAATGGTTGATTTTTTTCTGGTGATAATGGCGGGCTACTCCTAAGTCATACCGGAGAAGTATGGAAGTATGACACTGCCGCCTATTACTTTTTTATGGATTATCGGAAAATACAAGAACTTTTGTGGAACAAATCGTTTGACACTGGTAATTAACTCGACGAGTTCCACTAACGCCCACGCGGTTGTACAACCGATACCAGAGCTATGACCATCATTTTTCTTTTTTTCATTGCGTAATAAGTCCCCTGAGGAGCCGCCATAGTGGTACAAATGACCCACTTTTTTATCTCCCGGTCTATTAAAACTTAACTAAAAATACTAGAAGATTATGTTATTATTATAAATATTGGAGCTGTATGGGAGTGCCCCAGTGGCGTTTGACGCTGTGATTTGAATAGCCTGGGAAATTATTAATAAGTTCTACAAAGGTAGAAGCTACTCACCTTTGCGTTAAAGAAATTATCTAATAGATATTTTTCGAATTTTGAAGAGCGTCGAGACATAGAATAAATTCGTTTATTCTAGTGTTTATATTATTGTATTTAATAACCTTTTAGTCCATATTACCATTAACGATTCCTACTTCTCGTTGATAAGTTCAAAAGGGTGCGAATAAAACAAACTGTTTCTACAAAGGGTCAACTTATTTACACTTAAACGAGTCAAATGTTTAAGTTTCCATTATTCTGCAAATATTTAGATGACGTAAATAAATATTTAAGAAACACATTGTTTTTGCAATGTTATTTTCGCACGACGGAACGTGTTTTAATTTAAAATTTTGGTCTGGTTATGCTAACAAATGCTCCGAATAGTATTTAAAACTGTTTATTATTACAGCCGTCATTATATTAACACATGATTAGTGTTACCATGTGTGGGAAACAATTATGAAAACAATATTTTGGGTAATGTTAACATTTTACACACGTAAATCGCTTCACAATTTTAAATCAATGTAATCGTAATAATAAAGGAATTGTATTGAAATAATTAATGTTTATACTTTCGTTTAGAAATACCAAGGGGAAAATCTCTTGGAAGCGATACTCAAGCATCCATACAAAAAAAAACACGTCGAATTATTAAACTCCTCTTTGGTCTATTATTGAAGTCATTTTTTTACATATAGCAAAGTAGCGATACGTTTTTGTTTACAAAAACTTAATAAGAACTCCACGAGTGCATAAGAAACTAACAAAAGCACGAATGCATCTTTAAGAATAAATGTAGTAGTAATAATTTGAACTGTTGAAAATTTTCGTGTTGACGAATACCAACATTTACTAAAGTATCGTAAAATTCATACTAAGGCCTCAACCGGTCCCTTTATTAAGGGTCCCGAAGCTCTTCAATGGGACTTAATATCTATTTGAAAATTTATTTAACGGTGAGTCTCTACCTTTGTTGAACTTCTTAATAATTTCGCAGGCTAATCAAATCGAACAGTCAGACACAATTGGGGCATAGCCCCGTAAATGTAAAACAATCTTCTAGTATTTTTAGTTAAGTTTTAGTAAATAGTACGCATTCGATTGTTGATATTATAAATATTTCTCATATAATGCGTTTATGAAAAATTAAATCATATAAGATATGTGGTTCAACCCTATATCATACGACTGCATTTTACGATCATACATATTCATTCGTTTATTATACGAATGCATGAATTATAAGTGAATGAAACTTGTACAAATGGCGCCATTTAATTAAGCAAATTGACAATCATTCTAAACAAACAGGTTAAGTTCAAGTTGTCAAGATCAATATCATTTTAAAACATAATTGAATTAATAACTCATACAATGTTTTAATGACACCGTACCTTATGTCGTTATATATATTATATGTCATATAACCCGGAGACCGTTAATTTTCTGGTTATTATTTTGCCTTAAAATATCCTTTAAACAGATGTAGATCTGGCCCATACTCTTCTCACGGGTCTTCAAATCATAAAGTCCTATTCACATATACATATATTGTGCTACACATTTCGTTTGTTAGTTTCTGTTCCAAGATTTGATATATTTGGGAGCATTATTAAAAATACGAGAAAATACCAACTGGTCGGATAGCCATCAAAATACCATTCTTGCATTTTAGTTTCATAATAAAATAAAACTAAATTAAACAAGCGTTTTAAAAAAAAGCTTTTGACGCGAAGACTAGACATTTTTTTGTTTTAGGTAGCGCAGGAAATCATTGGCGAAAACTAAATTAAGGCGTACACGTACGTGGTTCGTAAATTTATGTAGACACGTTTGGTACTTATATACGAAATAAAATAGGAAGTATTGATCATTATTTTTCCTTTATGTTCCTATTGTTATTGACTTCCTTTTTTAACATTCTACGTTTTTGGTTATCGAAATGTTTATACGTAAATCTATATGGTGGTTCCAACACTGGTTTCTCAATAGGTAAGGTTATAAAAAATCTAATATTATTCAAGTAAAACCATTTTTGTTTAAAATAATCACTTAAATTGAGGCCTTTTAAGAATGCGCCTAGTTTACGGAGCATGGACCATGTAACTTAGCCAAGTTTGATTATTTTCTTCTAACACAGAACTGATGCAACTTATTCATTCCCATGTTCTACGATCATTCGACAAATTTATTTGACTGCCACAAAAATGTTAACAGTACCTGTGTATTGCTTTTATTATTTATTTTTAAAAATGAATTTCTACTTTTATCGAATCTTTCACTAATTTCATGAAAAATGTGTTACATTACTTACTTATTCATTCTCATAGATTACAGGATATATTATATTATTACAATAGTTCTAATAATAGAAATATATATAGTTTTTTAATATGTTTCTAGATATTGGTTTTCTAAAGCTACCTGTAGAGCAATGAAAACGATATGAAAAAACAACATTTAAGATTATGTATTGTTCTACTTATTGCATCGAAATTAACATAACAAACTTAGTTAAATAAGCAAAATCTATTATCACCAATTATAATAATATATACATTTTGATAAAAATCTTTTAGTAAGCGAAGCTCACTTCGCTGAAAGTTTATTTTCGAAGCTAGTTTTTATCAATAATAAACAATGATTTGGGGCATGATCTAGAAAAGATTGAATGTCCGGTCTTTTTTCTAAAATAGCTTAATGATTTAAAAAGTATAAACTATGTTATTCAGTGATATTGTAACATTCTAATAGTAAACTAATTTTTTGAGATTAATATTAGTACAGATTAAATAGATACACAACGATTATCTATGGAATATGATTTTTGACAAGCCAACAAGACTCTTACCACAAACAATACATGACATAGATACAAATCGAAAATAATAAAATAATTTATTGTGACCATTTTTTTTTCAGAACGGGACTCTGTACGAGATAGCAGATGGCAGGCCTCAGTGGCATCCACCAGCAAGATACTGTGTTGAAATGTGGCAGGACGCTGCTCATATAGAGCCGATACTGGTGGCTGGTGTGTGCTACCCTGACGACCCCCAACAGGATGTTGACAGTCCTGCGCTTTTTATCGCTTATAGTATAGGTAAGAATCAACGATTTAAAAAAACTGATATTTCGCAAAAAGGCTAAAATTGCTAGGTGAGTTACATTGCGAACTCGCGAAACCTTCTGACAAGTGGAGTTCATACAAGCAATATACTATTAATTGTGCGCACTGGCATGATTTTTTAAATTTCTGTGCATTGTAAAATACACTTCAACACAAATGTATGACGTAGCGTCGTCATAAATATAATATTTCACATTATTCTTTAATGGTTTAATGTATTAAACACTCGCTCGGAAGAAAAACATCGTGAGGAAACCACCATGCCATAGACCCAAACGGCGTTGACACAGAAAGCTAACTAATTATCACGAAACAGCAACAAAAATCTGAGGCTCAGGCCTGAGATGCTGTAGCGCCACAGGGTTTGTATATTTAATATAGTTTAATCAAACTAATATGTTTACGCTTATTTTTTGTCTATATTTTAAAACCAAACACGTAAACTCTGGATTTCTAACATAGCGCTAAGTCACGATTCACTATTACGTAAAACGACAACTAAAGTGTTGTAACAGTCTCAATAAGGTTAAGTGCTGACAAATATTAGATTTCGTTAACAAACCTATCTACGTGAGCCATAAAATTTACGAGCCATTAACGGCGCCATGGGGTGTCATTACAACTGTTATAAATCCTTGATAGGCTTGAAATCTACTTTTCTACAAGCGCCCGTAATCAGTAACTCAGTAATTAAATTTATAATATTACCCAATATACATGTTATACATAATAGACGATCGTATTCTCTGGATTCATTGAAGATATTTATGGATATAAATTATTTGAAGAAGTCTATTAAGTATGAAGTTTTGCAATTATTTAACCAATTACGGTATAAAATTCGTAATATTAGCGCGTTTAACCAGTTTAAAAGGGCATTAAAGATACATATCAGAATTAGCCTAGTAGACGGAAGTTGGGACGGCTGATGGCGACGTGTACCTCGTTCGTATATATATATATATATATATATATATATGAAAAACTTAATGTATATGTATGTACATATTTCATGTAAATATTTTTATTTTTGTAATGATAAATAAATTCCTTTAAACATTATTTGTACCAAGTTATAGAGGCTTTATTGATGAGAAAATCTTTACCTAAGTACACTTCGATGTTAACTAAGCAACGGATTTAACGCTGTAAACAGTGATTTAAAAATAACGGATTTCTGTCACCCGCCGTTAACTATTAAATGCTCGCGTGGTACTTGGCCATTTTGATATAGCTTACACTAACTGTCATTTCTAACACAAAAATAATATAATAATTAAATTCCAGCAGTATGAATGCGTGCAGCTGAAGTCAAAATGACTCTAAAGAACTCTTTCGTTTCATTCTCTCAAATTGTGTTTACACTGTGATGAAATAGTACATGAGTACTTTAGTAAAAACGGTACAATTGCACTGTATTATTAGCCAGTATCAGAGATAACCATTAACACTTAATAAACAACTTTGTTGTAATTTATACGAATTACAGATGCAGATAAAAATTATCAGTAAACTGACTCCGTATTGTTTATTCAATGGCTATTAGCCACCGTCTTGTGTAATTCTTTTTAATTTCCGAAGGTCTAATGATATCAATACCGTTCCTGTTGGCAACATTCCTGGTATACGCGTTCATCCCGGAGTTACGCAATCTACATGGCCTATGTCTAATGGCGTACTGCGGTGGACTAATAATTGCCTATTCCTTCCTGTCTTACTTGAAACTGCACTTTGGGAAGATTGGCGTTGATATGACCGGATGTTATATTATAGGTGAGTAACAAAAGCAGTGTAGGTCTAGTGACTTCTTCGCTATTCTTGAGGTTAATGGTTCGCTCCCGGCTGTGCCCAATCGCACGTACGGAGTAGGAAAACACGGTGACACCATCACGTATGACAAATCCAAAAACTGATGATATGTCAGACAGTAGGCTAATCACCTACTTGGCTATAAAAAAAATTATCAAAAGAAACCGACGCAATCTGAGACCGAAACCCATAAGGAGATTGTGTGATTATTATTATTAACAAATACTTCATAGATTTTGTATTTTGTTACGGAATGGAAGGTAAGTGAAGGCGTCTTGTGCCGCTAACGCTAAAATAAAAAATGTTATGATTATGTTATTAATGTTATTATTAGGCATACGAATAATACACATAGGTACAAGTAAAATACTTCACTAAAAACATGCATGTGAATCAGTTATAAGTATGCAACAACATTTACAGTTAAATTACAAAAATAGCAAACAGAATAACTTAAAGTATACATTTAATTAATTTATTAAAACTAACATGGAATAAATGAATAGCATATATAAAACTAAAATTTTACATAAAAAATAAAGTTTGGTGCCTGTGATAAAGTGGTCTTAATTATGCATAAGCTTATTTATTGCGATGTTGAAAAAAAACAACAGCTTAATCAGTAACAAACTGGCCGCACTACCAGTTGAACTAGAACATAAATCGATCAAAGGTTTATCCAAATCTATTTATCAGGGTCCTAGTAAAAGCAGTGTTGAGCTTCAGCGCTATACCCTAATCCCTGAGATTGTAAGTGGGTTTTTTTTCTGTGTACGCATTTAACAATCGCTAGTCCAGCAAAGGAAAACATCGTGAGAAAACCGCTATGCCTTACATCCAAAAAGACGACCGCGTGTGTCAGGCACAGACGGATAGTCAAGTAGTTAAAGTCTCGAAGCAGATACAGAAATCAGAGGCCCTAGTCTAATCTGAATCCTGGCAAAACATATTTAACGATGACCTGTAGTCTGTAACCCACCAATGAGAGTAAATACACGTTTGTGGCTATTTTCTATAACACGAGATTTTGTCTGTGCTTGTTTTTGTTGGGTCTGTGACTTGCGACGATGTTATTTTTCATCGTTGTGTTGATTGCGAGTAAGATAAACCAATTGCTGTGGTTCGATTCGAGCGGTCACAGATGCGTAAACAGTTATTAATATATTTATAAAATAATTTAAGTCTATTATTGTTCACTATTTAAGTAACGTAAACCATATTTCAATTTTATAACAATAATGAATATTTTCACTTATTAAAGAAAAATACACTCGTTAAAATATGCCTATTACGGCACACCCAAGCTATTATTAAATATCAGGACTAATGACTCAAACAAAATTAATATTATGTTACCTTTTAACAAGGCGTGTCAAGTTTTTTTCGTAATTAGGTTAATTATGGCTTTGTACATCCATTAAAATAGGCTATTTGATTAAGATTTTTAGCAGGATCGCTGCGCTGTTGACAATAAGGCGTATCAATGTCGCATTATAGCGTGGAAATGCTGTCGGCAATTTATTAACTAAACAATAAGTAAAGTACATAAAAGCATACGTGTTGTGTATTTGAACTAT
This sequence comes from Pieris brassicae, assembly GCF_905147105.1. Taxonomy (NCBI): domain Eukaryota; kingdom Metazoa; phylum Arthropoda; class Insecta; order Lepidoptera; family Pieridae; genus Pieris; species Pieris brassicae. Next base: position 8,745,628 of record NC_059669.1, read on the forward strand.
CGTAGAGACTTTCATAAATTCAATTAAAAAGTTTTGTTACGGCAGTTTTTAAATTACAATTTACCTGTAACAGGCTGCTATATTTCTTCATTAACTTATTTGCAAGAATAAAGCAAAGTAAGCATAATTGCAGGATTGCAATTACCGAGTTAAAGTTCAAGCCATTTTTAACTGGTAAATTAGTTTATGGAGGTCCTTCAGCAAAATTTCTACATTATGTATATTTTTCATAATATATAGACACCATTTGAAACTAGTCCGATACACACACTACTGATCTCAGGTTTTTTTCGAATTTCAATAAGAATTAGTAAAAAAGTAAATTTCTTATAAAAAACGCAATATAAATGATAACTCTGCAGGGGTTGAGCTGAATCACCTCCCATAGATCAATTTTTTGCAGCTGATGACCCCATCTAAGTCCTAGTTGTGTTTGATCTACGACTTTTTAGTCACCCTGTATATAAATTCCAAGTAAACGAATAAAAGAATAGCTTTTTTAAATATATTTAGTATCTTTAAAAACTATATTTGGTGTTTCGACACAAAGAGGTCCTAAAGATATACAAACAACGACATGTAAACAATGTGTTGCTGCAAAAATACTGTCAACTACAAACTATGTAATTAACCTAAGTATTTTGCCCGTGACATGCTAATGTAGGGATAGCGTGTATCTTACCATTGACAATGAGTACCTACTGATTTTATTTACCTACAGAGTATTTCCTATATTATTCATTTACATAGTAAGAATAGTAATTAAAAATGTATCAATAGAAAATTAAATTGAAAAAGTTTGGGCCCTGTGACAGTGTACCTTTGCTGCCAGGATTTCCCCGCTGTATTAGGATGCTTATTCGTTGAACAAAGAAAGAAGCTGTTGAGTCACCGGTAATATATACCAGGCACAAATGTTTTTTTTAAGTGAAACTGCTTTATCGGCGTTAGATAAAAAAATCCCGTCATGTTTTTCGGTTACGCGCTATCTTTTTTTTTGTCCTAACCACGGTAACAACAAATTCGAAGAGATTCGAAGCCATTAATAACAAAAATATATAATAACGATAACAATGATAGTAATAATTCTACTTATTACAATTAATGAAATTCTGTAATAATCTTAGTAAAAATAAGGTAAAATGAAATAATTGTATTATTTATATTGTTACGAGCTAGGGGATCGGATAGAAAATGCCGTGGATTTATTCAAGGGTTTATTTCTTGATAAATCAATGAGGAATTTATGGGCACAAAATTAATTGCAGAGATTCACTAATAACACACAAAAACACAGTCACTAATTACTTCACTTATGCACACTTCACACAGTACTTTATCACTTATATTCACTTTATTCGCACTTTATCGCTTCGGTGTTTCGCTCTTGTTATCGCATTCAAAACTAAGTGACTAGTCGCGTTTCGGCTCGCTTATATATCCCTGGGAATAATTCTAAACAATATTCGAGAACTTTCTAGGCGGGCTTGCTACTGAGTAGCGATTGCACAATTCTAGAACGTTCGCACTCTTTGTCTCTTTCGCACGTTGCTCCGTCCTTGTCGTACGGCGTTCTAGAGTGCTCGTCTAGTTTCGAGAAAGTTCTGATCTTCTCTCTCTCTCTCTCGTGTCATTTCGTCCTTGTCTCACACCTAGAAAGTTCGGTCTAGAATATTCCTTCACCAAAGGGGTATAACTAGGCCTGAAAACGCCTGAAAACGGGTCTCCTGAAAACTGCACTACTCGACTACACATGTTCTGAAACCGACTGAAAAAAGGTTTCAGCTTCCTGAAAACTAGGGTAACATTATGAAAATTACAATTTTCTAATATGTGATTGACCCTCTCCTGAAACGGTCAGAAATCATATTACAGCTTGCTGAAAAGTTCTCTAACTAGTGGAAAAATCTAGAAACATTGCAGTCGACCCGTCTTCGTAACACTACCCCTTCCTTAGACATGCTCGTCCCGAGCATCATTACATCCTTTATAGGGAGCCAATCGATTTATGTGAACGACTTTCGGTTTGCTCCTTAAACCACCCACTTTCTTTATGCGATAGGTAACGTCATTTATCTTCGTGACTATCGTGTATGGACCATCCCAGTCAGCTTGAAGCTTTGGTGATTTGCCTTTTCGTTTTGTTGGGTTATGGAGCCATACTTGCGAGCCTTCTTTAAATTCTATGTGATTCGTCTTTCTGTCATACCTAATCTTCGTAGTCTCACTTATTTTACTTTGTGATGCTCGTACGTGTTCATGGATTTCGTCCAGTTTATTACGCAGATCCGCAGCATATTCTGTAACACTCTCCGGTGTGTCAGGTGGTCGCCCAGTTACAATATCCGCTGGTAATCTAAGTTGTCTCCCAAACATGGCTAAAGCAGGAGTAACATTTGTGGTTTCATGAACCGCAGACCGGTATGACATTAGAAATAATGGAATATACTTGTCCCAGTCTTTTTGATGGTTGTCCACCAGTTTTGCCAAGTGCCTTTCCAAAGTTTGATTGAAGCGTTCCACCATTCCATCTGACTGTGGGTGATATGGAGTAGTCCGCGTCTTATGAATTCCCATTAATCGGCACAATTCTTGAAATAGTAGAGACTCAAAATTTCTTCCCTGATCACTGTGCATTTCCAAAGGTACTCCAAATCTAGAGAATACGTCATTTACAAGTATCTCAGCTACTGTAACTGCCTCTTGATTGGGAATAGGGAATACTTCGGGCCACTTCGTAAAATAATCCATAACAACCATGATGTACTTATTTCCTTTTTCTGTTAACGGAAATGGTCCAGCTATGTCAACTGCTATCCTCTCCCATGGAGCTCCGACATTGTATTTCTTCATACTCGCTCTAGTTCTCGACTGTGGGCCTTTAACAGCTGCACAAGCTTTACATTTCCGAATCCAGTCTTCTACATCTTCGCGGCAATGTATCCAATAAAATCTCTCTTTAATTTTCAAAAGAGTCCTTTTTACACCTAAGTGTCCGCCTGATGAGCCGTCATGAAACATTTCCAATATGTTGCGAATCTTGGCTCTTGGCACAACTAACTGTAGATGAGATGCATCCCCACGAGCGTTTTCCCATTTACGACATAACACCCCATTATGGAGAACTAAGCTATCCCATTGAGCCCAGTAACTCTTGGTCGTGGTGCTAGTAGATGCAACATCATTCCATCGCGGCTTTATAGCTGAAGATTTCATCCAGTCCAGAATTGGTTTAATGTCAGAGTCTTGTTGTTGCTCTTCCTGAATTAATTTACCACACCAATCTGGACTAATGGTATCCGTTCTGAGTATCCTCACATTGGCAACCTCTCTACCTTCGTGTCTTGTACAATGTTTACAGTCTTCCTCACATGGCCTACGAGACAATGCATCTGCGTTCCCGTGCGCTCTACCCTTGCGATGTTCAGTAGCAAAGTCATACTCTTGCAATTGTTCGATCCATCGAGCCACTTGTCCTTCTGGGTTCTTGAAAGGAGGTAGCCATTTTAATGCAGCATGATCTGTTCTAAGACGGAACTTGCGACCTAGTAAGTATTTACTGAAATGCTGCAGCGTCTTCACAACAGCCAGTAGTTCCCTCCGAGTGACACAGTAGTTTCGTTCTGGTTTCGATAACGACTTGCTGAAGTAGGCTATTACTTCCTCGTGCTCACCTTTTACCTGTGATAGTACACCTCCGATGCCAATTCCACTGGCATCTGTATCTACCACATATTCGCCATCATGGTCCGGGTAGCCTAGTATCGGAGTCTCACATAGTCGGTTCTTGAGCTCATTAAATGCAACTTCACACTCTCCATCCCATGTGAATTTTCTCTTCTCTTCGGTGAGTCTGTGAAGAGGTTTTGCAATATCCGCGAAATTTTTCACGAATCTTCGGTAGTAAGAACATAAGCCTAAGAAAGCACGGACTTCAGTTTTATCTTTAGGTACTGGCCATTCCTTCACCGCAACTATCTTCTCGGGATCTGTTCGAACTCCGTCCTGCGATATAATGTGACCCAAGTAGCTCACTTCTCTTTTAAAAAATAAACATTTCTTTGGACTTAATTTCAGGTTGGCTTTATGGAGTCTGGTGAGCACCCGTTGCAGATTCCGTATATGATCTTCAAAATTTCTCCCAATGATGACTACATCATCCAAGTACACTAAGCAGGCTTGTCCTATCAGTCCTGACAGTACTTTCTCCATTAGTCTTTCAAAGGTAGCAGGCGCATTGCAAAGCCCAAACGGCATAACTTTAAACTGCCATAGTCCTTTTCCAGTTGAGAACGCTGTCTTCTCTTTATGACTTGGGTCTATCTCCACCTGCCAGTACCCACTTTTCAAGTCTAAAGTTGTAAACCATTTTGCCCCACTTAAGGTATCCAAGGTGTCATCTATTCTAGGTAAGGGATAACTGTCCTTCTTTGTGATATCGTTAAGACGACGGTAGTCGACGCAGAACCTTAAACTGTTATCCTTTTTCTTGACTAAAACTACTGGAGAGCACCAAGGGCTGGAAGATGATTCAATGACATTATGATTTGACATTTCCGCAATCATCTTGTCTATATTCTTTTCATATGCGACAGGTACTCGTCGCGGTCGCAAACGTATCGGTGCTTCGGTTCCAGTCTCAATTCGATGTTTAACTACACCTGTCCTGCCTAGATCTCCATCGTGTGTAGCAAACATGTCTGAAAATGACTTCAATAGTTCCTTTGCTTTCAACATTTCTTCTTTTGACAAGGTTACCTTACAGTCCTTTAATACTTCTTGAACTATATCTCGTTGTTTACTGACTGTACTATTTTCAGTGATGGATCTATAGACGTCATACCCACCCTTCAATGTATTACCTTTTAGAGAAACTACCTCATCTCTACACTTGAACGTGCCGTTCTTCAAGTCAATCTTACAGTTGTAATGCTTCATGAAGTCTAAACCGATAATACAGTCATCCACGATGTCAGCAATAACCACCTTATGTCTGTATGATCTTCCCCCAATCTTGAAGGTAGCGATACCTTCCCCTCGAACGGTTATGTGCTGACCAGTAGCTGTAAGGAGCTCTACATTTCCACCAGAAAGGCTTTTGTAAAATGACTTCAGAAGTTGGTATATAATTACTGTCCGGGAAGCTCCAGTATCAAGGGTTAACTCACACCTACATCCGTTTACTTCTCCGTCGATAACAATGGTATTCCCATCCTGAGTTTGAGTGATCATAACTTTTGGGGCCTTCCTTACAGAACCGGCCAGCACCCGCCCCGTGGTCCTGGCTTCTACTCGTTTCCCTGCCGCTGTTCAGCGGCAGTCACACCCGCTGCTTCCGGATCCCCACGTCTAGTCTTTATTTCGCCTCTGAGATCTTTTTTAGGGCATGAAAACCTCATATGCCCTATTTCCCCACAGAGGTAACAGGTGGGTCCACGTTGGGTACTTGGTTTTTCCGTGACAGCCCTAATGCGGTTAGGTCGATGATCCTTGCAAAATGCTTCCACCTCCAACGCATGGGCAAGAGCATCCTTAAGTTCCTTATGGTGACCGAGGTTCACAGCCATTCGAATTTCACGGTCTCGAATACCGTCGACAAAAGCTTGAACCAGCATCTTGTCTGCAACATCTGGTGAGGATGCGTAGGCCTTCCTTACCAGCTTCTCTATTTCAAGTCCCCATTTTCGCAAACTTTCATTTGTCTGCTGTATTCTATCTTTCAATTGAGCCCTGTAAACGTGCTCTAAATGTGCGTCTACATACCGTGATTCCAGGGTATCTAGCAGTTGCTTCAACGTCACCTTACCTTTCTTGGTATCTAATATGGAGAGGGCTTCGTCTCGCAATCCCAGAATAAGGGCGGTAACTGCTTGATCGTCAGTCCACCCGTTTGACTGTGCTACAGTCTCAAATTGAAGCTTGTACGCGCCCCAAGAAGATGTACCATCAAAGGGAGGCACTTTCACATTTCCAGGTGGTGCTACAGTCGTGACAACACCAGAGGTCTTCAGGCATTGGATTTCATTTTCTAATCCAAGGATACGTTTATCCTGCTTGGATTCCAAATTCTCGATCTTTTCATCTACCTGTATTTTCAGGTCACAAAGTTTTTCTCCTATACGGCGAGCCTGCTCCTCTTGACGTCGTGCCTGCTCCTCTATCATGCGACGTGTCTGAGCCTGTTCTTCCATCATTTGGCGTGTATGTTCGTCTTGACGGCGTGCCTGTTCTTCTTGACGGCGTGCCTGTTCTTCCATCATTTGTTTTGCCTGTTCTTCCTGACGGCGTGCCTGTTCTTCCTGACGGCGTGCCTGTTCTTCCATCATTTGTCGTGTCTGTTCTTCTTGACGGCGTGCCTGTGCTTCCATCATTTGCTGCAGAGCAAGGAGGATGTTGCCATCGTTACTTTCACCCATCCCGCGGTTCGCATCGAAACTTTGTCGCCGGGCGGCGTCGCGTGCTGATTGCGCCCTTGTCTGCACTCCCTCCGCAGCTGAAGACTCTGCCACAGACTCCTCTTGATTCTCCCTTGGAGTAATTGGCATGTTTCTATCCCACTTCTGACACCAAAATGTTACGAGCTAGGGGATCGGATAGAAAATGCCGTGGATTTATTCAAGGGTTTATTTCTTGATAAATCAATGAGGAATTTATGGGCACAAAATTAATTGCAGAGATTCACTAATAACACACAAAAACACAGTCACTAATTACTTCACTTATGCACACTTCACACAGTACTTTATCACTTATATTCACTTTATTCGCACTTTATCGCTTCGGTGTTTCGCTCTTGTTATCGCATTCAAAACTAAGTGACTAGTCGCGTTTCGGCTCGCTTATATATCCCTGGGAATAATTCTAAACAATATTCGAGAACTTTCTAGGCGGGCTTGCTACTGAGTAGCGATTGCACAATTCTAGAACGTTCGCACTCTTTGTCTCTTTCGCACGTTGCTCCGTCCTTGTCGTACGGCGTTCTAGAGTGCTCGTCTAGTTTCGAGAAAGTTCTGATCTTCTCTCTCTCTCTCTCGTGTCATTTCGTCCTTGTCTCACACCTAGAAAGTTCGGTCTAGAATATTCCTTCACCAAAGGGGTATAACTAGGCCTGAAAACGCCTGAAAACGGGTCTCCTGAAAACTGCACTACTCGACTACACATGTTCTGAAACCGACTGAAAAAAGGTTTCAGCTTCCTGAAAACTAGGGTAACATTATGAAAATTACAATTTTCTAATATGTGATTGACCCTCTCCTGAAACGGTCAGAAATCATATTACAGCTTGCTGAAAAGTTCTCTAACTAGTGGAAAAATCTAGAAACATTGCAGTCGACCCGTCTTCGTAACAATATTCATGTCTATGATAGTAAAAGCCTTTTGTTAAACTTTATCTAATTTAACTTTATTTAACAAATTTCTGTGAAGTTGGATATAGGAGATAATTTTTCGAAAAATAAGGTCATAAAAAAGTTTCACTCTTTACGTGTGTACACTAGTACACGCACTCATTTTTATATGTATGATAAGGGTGCAAACGAGACTCCGGGACGCCTAAAAATGGACACCCATTTTAATTGTGTAAATAGGTAATTGTTTTGATCTAAGTTGTTATTATATGTTTATCTGAGTCAGACATGTCAAACTTTAAGACCTGTTGCTGTCCTCACGACTTACCATAAGAATAAGTGTTTTGCCCACATAAAAAGACCAGCTCGTGCTCTTATCTAAATCATTAAATCTGAAACAATCAAACTATAGACACAAATATTATATTTATAGTTTATCTAAAGAAAATCAAAGAATACGATGACAGACAAAATCGTCTACAGCGCGAATCAAAGCCAAATGTTTAAAAGAAAACATTTCCAGAGGCTATTTTTTGAATTGTTTCAGTTTTCACAGATGAATAAAGTTTTTATGATGATAAATCTTAAAACTAATTCGGGTTTGTTCGAACATTTACAACTCGAGAACGACGACAGTTTTTAACGGTATTAAGTGGTTGCATTTTTAGCGTTTAATAACTAACATTGGAAAATACGAAAAAAATCTAAAACACAATGTTTATAGGTTTCGTTACTGTCAAATATTTAATGTTTTCCCGTCGATATGGTAAAATCTCCCCTTAATTAAAGAACGTATTTAAAGAATGATTTCGGATCGTCCAGATATATTATATCCACAATACTCAGATTTTAAAAATGTATAATAATGTCAGTAATGAGGAAGGATTTACATATATTAATAATATAAATAAATATTAATATATATTTTTTTTAATTTTCAGCGTTCATCGTGTACTACACATTTCAAACGAGTTTTTTCTGGCTTAACATCATGTGTATCGATATTTGGAGAACTTTTAGGTAAGATTTAAATTTTTTTAAACATCTAATGAATACGGAATAAAAGACAATAAATTAGTTTTATTATCTGTGACGGAATAACTAAGGATGGAAAGGTATGCATCGCAAGCGAGCTGCGATCTGCGAGCTGCGATTATTAAAGTAGTATAAGTATTAAAGTACAAAATTACACTACAAATACGCTTTTCCAACCTTATATATCCATTATTTTACTGCTGATGTCGGATTGTATAATAAATTATACAAAACCAAAAAATGTACTCATAAATATTTAACATTTTTATAGTGTAATTCAAAACTGATAAATAGTTTCATCAACAATTGTAGCTACGTAGTAACTGTACCAAGTATCGATCGCTATAACTACAAATGAAAAAAATACAGTTTTTTTGTAAATAAAATGAAAAATGTATTCCAGAAACGTGGCACCAACTTCTGTCGCATTTCAACCAGACCAGTAGGTAGTTTCGAAGGTCCTTTCTTTCGACCATTGTTGTTTTACAGCCATTTCCTATATTCTATTTACGAATACAACTCAGATCTCATCATAATGTAAGTAAAAATTAAATATCTTAAATACTGTCAGCAATAAAACTCAAAGGATTTCGAAACAAAATGCAAATAGAACACCCGAGAATACAATCGGTTGAAATCCACAATCAAAAACCTTTTCTAACATCAATTAAAAAACAAACAGCGTTATCAAAACATACATTATATTTATTTTCATCAAAATATTCGATCTTTCACACGCAATTGTTTTTTTAAAGAATGCTTTTCATTTAAAAAATAAAGCAATACCATATTTCATCTCAAATATAAGGCATAATTTACCTCCAAACGATGTCTAAATATGATCTTAAGATAATTTTATGATTGGAATAACAAGACCTATGACACCCTGAACTGATGTTCTTCAAGAAAAGAGCGTACCAATTCTTAAAAGGCCGGCAACGCACTCGCCAAGCATTGAGTGCCATAGGCACTTAGCATCAGGTTACATCATCATCCATTTCTATAAATAAAATGATACTACACCAAAAAATAAATTACTTTTTTAGTTAATCAGGATTTAACGAGTATGCTTTATTACGAACGGTTATTCGTAAATAGAATATAGGAACGACCTCTCTGTAGCATGTTCTGTCGTTAGCTATTAGAGTTACTACTATACTCATTATATATAGTTTCAAAATAGCATATTGATCGGTAGCTGTTCCACTAAGTAGTTTATTTTTAAACCTATTACGTTTTCAAATTGAAGGTAAACAAAGTTGTTCTGAATTCTTATTTCGGTATTTGGCATGTACAAAATGGCACGATTATGTTATGGCATGATTATTCTAATCGTGAACTGTTTTCCTATGCTTATTCCTAAGGATCGGTGGACTTTCGTCCTCACAAACGTCTAACAGGTAAATTGGGTTTATGCAATTAAACTAAAAATGAAATATCTACGTAGTGTACTACTAGCTGACCACGTGAACTTCGTTTCCCCTTAATATTTTTTATTATTTGCCCCATATAGTACGAGATCCGGCTGTTATTTGCTAAAAACGAAATTTTTATGTAAATTTTTAATTAGGAGAATCTTAAAAGCGTCGCTCAGTCGGCAAACGCTATCCTAATCTGACAAAATATCATGTTACGCGTTAACTCTTTTTCGCTTCGCTTCTTTCTTTGAATATTTATTATCTTTAACAGCCAGTTATTTGCGCCCAGTTTTAATTAGGCACCTACATACATTTATAGAAAATAGCTTCAACTTGATATATAATTGATGTTAAATTGACTTGATGTTAAGTGAATTGTACGTTATAAACGTATTATCGAAATCATACCCTTTTTACACTTGGCTGCGGAGAGCCGTGAGAGGTAACCGTGATTTTTTAAAATCTTTATAAAATTTAACGTGATGGAGACGATATTTTATTCAAAAACAAGAGAACGAAATCTTTTCCCAAAAATCAATTAATAATAGTAGCGGCCAAATTTTGATAGACGACTTGGTAGATTCTCATATTTATATACGTAAAGATTTTATTTTTAACAAATAACAGATGAACGCACTAATCGTGCAGCCGGATCCTAGACTAATAGAGACTGTTTGCGTTTCCGGAATAAAAACCTAAGTACTAAGTAAAACTAATTTTTATCCTCAGAGTTAATAAAAAAAAAAATACTCGCACTCCAGTCCAGTTTCGTACCATATTTTGCGATTTATATTTATTTATATCGATAAAAAAGGCGCTAGAGCCAAGGGCTAAGGGCTACTTAAAAGTATTCTTAAAATACACTACTAAAACAGTGTCAAATAAAGAAAATAAAATTAAAGTAAATATGTTAAGTTTAAAGTCATTTGTTGGCACTGCCTTTTGGTAGTGGCCAGTCAAGTTTAGGACATCAGAAATAATTGGAAACCCTGGCTAAAAAATATATATTTTAATAAGTAATAAAATATTTCACCTATATGTCCTCTTCTCATCAAAAAAAAACTTTTAACAGCCATGGCTACAGAGGTACCTCGAACAAACGTCGGGAGAAGAAGCGTTTTGCCTTATATGGGTTGTATGCGTGGGGGGTACCAGCAATCCTCACAGGGATAACTATTGCTATGCAGTACAGTGAGAACTTGCCTGCAGGTGTGATTACACCTGGATTTGGAACGCAGAGGTGCTGGTTTGCTGGTAAGTGACCTTATATTTATAATATTTAGCTTAAATAATACTCGTATACGTCAGAGTAGAATGTCAAATGCCAGAAGTGTAGACTATTCTTTACGTCCATATTTTTACCCCATTAGTTTGACATTATTTAACACCTTTATTAATATACTAGCAATCGCGGTTTCACTCGCGTAGATATCGATCTTGTGCACTGGAAAGTCTATTAAGTCGGAACACAGATATAATATATTTGCTATCTACAAGATATTTAAGTTTCATTTTACTCAGTTTTCTTAGTTTTTAATTACTTCCTTCAAATTGTTAGATACACATTTACATTTATAATCAAATCAATATACCGATTTTAGTTTACTACGAATATGAATCTTATACATTTTTTAATTTGTGACATAATTTTCGTAGAATGTCCAACATTTGTAAATGTAAAAAAACACTCATCTTTTTAATTTCAAGTAAAATGAATTTTTAAGAGAAAATTATTCATTTCAAGTAGAATGAAACAAATAAATGAATGATTTTTTTAATCGGTCCAGGAGTTTTTTGCTTGATTATTATAAATTGTTAAAAATAAAAACAAAACTTGAAAATGCAAAACTTTCTTCTATAATATTAGAGAAAATATTTATTTGTAGAACTTCCCTATATACAACATTTGGCATACTTTTGTTTTGTGACAGCAAAATATATAGATATTCTGGAATTCCGCCCCGGGATAGGCCAACATACAATTTCCCGTGGTTAAAACATGCTTTTTGTAGATATTTATACGTTCTATAATACTGTACAGCATTTTTTGTACTATCAACAGCGAACGCGATGACAGATTTTTTATGTATAATTTTTTCACTATTTAAAAAAAAAAAGTAATATAACCCATTTTACTCATTGAAGATGCAGCTTTCTAATGGTAAAAGAAATCGGTCCATTAGTTTTTGTGTCAAACATTACAACATTACAACAAAACCACAAAAATTTCCTCTTTATAATATTAGTATAGATATCCAGCTGACGTGGATTGACCAAATAAAGAAAACAGCAGGTGTTACATGACACAGTGCAGACAGGAATGTCGGGATTTGGAGGGGGCCTTTACCAAAAAAGGCACAGATACTTAAAAATAATGAGATATAAATATAAATGAAAAAAGTATCTAAATTAAAGGGCTATTATTATTAATACATATTATAAAAGTCTCTTGCAAATTATATACCCAGTTATAGCCACTAATTTTCAGATTGGATGAGCGAATTGGTGTACTTTTTCATCCCCGTGTTTTTGCTGGTAATTTGCAATGCTGTGCTCTTCACAATCACGGCATATCGAATTCGTTCGATTCGTCAGGAAACTGCTATATTGAAAGGTGCCGAATCATCGCGAAGTGACAAATTGAAGAAAGATAAACAAAGGTAAATTAATTTTATTTATCTCTAGCGCTTTAGTCTGTGTGAGAACTTGGAAATGCAATCTCGAGTCAAGACCGTTAATTTGAGATCTCGTGGGATTGAGAATTGCAATCTCGCGCGATATTGGTATTTTCGAGATCTCGGAATTCTAGATATAGAGTGAGTTTGTAATAACTTCTTAAGAAAAAGTAAGTAAGCTAAGAGTATCGAGAGTGCTGTTTGATAAGGAACATCTTATGTCAGTCGCTATATACCCAGCGTTTCTATATAGAAACGTATACGAAATATATATTCGACGCTCAGAGAACGCTTGCCCAACGAAGAAATTAACTTTTTTGATACAACAGCCACTTAATCTCGTTAGTCCTATGAGATCTCGTCATGTTTCGCTTCGGGATTCATCTCGAAAATTGGTACGAGATCTCGCGGGATCGGGAACTCGCGAGATCGGGATTATATACTCTAGGGAGAGCCTATACGATTGTCAATGCTGGTGTCGGCGTCAGAATCTTTGTAACGGTGATTTTTTCTTTCTATGTACACAATGCTCGTACTGTTATAAAAAAACAACGCAGTTAGACACATTTCCCAATGGAACTCCATACAAAATATAATAAAGTGCTTTTGTATTTCAGATATGGACTTTATTTAAAACTGTTTGTGGTGATGGGCGTGAATTGGTCCGTGGAAGTGATAAGCTTCGCTGTGGGCGGTTCCAACTGGTATTGGGTACTGATAGATTTATCTAACATCGCGCTTGGCATCTACATATTCTTCATATTCGTGTGGAAGAACAAAGTTCGCAACCTTGTTACTAAGAAGTGAGTATATTGATGTGAAAATGTAAATAATACATATGCTTAATTAAATTGTCTTTGGTTCAACGTATTTTTCCGCCTAATATACCAAAATCCTCATCATCATCATCGTACACAATTGTAATTAGCGCAGCGTTTATTTGTTTATCAACGCTGGCCAACGCTCTGCACACTGTTACATTGGTACATGAAAAATAGAATACAAAAATGTAATTATAAAGGCCTAAAGCATAGTTGATGTCAAAGTGTGTTTTGTAACTCAACAGCGAGAGAAAAGCGCACAGTCACATGGATAGTAATAGGAAAATATTAAAAATATTTCTGTATCGTATACTTAATGTGTAATGTCTCTTAATTAAACTTAAATTGCATTAGTACAATTATTTGTGCCATCCCCTAACGGAACACGCGACGTTATTTTTACATCTATGCTGATTTTTTAAGCTCTTAAAGATATATTGTACTTTGATTTTACAAAAAAAATGTCAATCAGGTGGCAGAGGCTTCGAGGAGTTCGTATGCCGGAGACCAGCACTGGTCGGTGGATGTCCAGCTCGGCACAAACAGAGGACACTAGAATCTCCCACGACGAAACTGGTATACGACTTAAGGAACTCCGATGATTTGTAAGTTAACCACTGACTCTCGAACATATAGTCGTATTAGTCATTATAATAATTACTTATTTAGTCATTTGAAATCTAAAATATTAATCTTATAGGCCCTTAGAGTAATTAGGTTATACATATACTATGTTTACTACTAACGGTTATTATTCACGTGTTTATGTATTTTTTTTTATTCCATTCTTAGCGATATTTTTTGTGAAAAGTATTATTGATATCAACCATTCTAAGAAAGTCTTCTTCTTTATTATTCGAATCGTAAGTAATTTGTATAATATATAATTTGTCTTCAGATGAATAAACACGCACAATAATTTAGACCTCTTTTCTCATTCACTCTATTTAATTCCAGCTTCTACAGTAATGCATCAACATTCGAATTAGTATAGCCATCACTCTACATTTAAGATTCTACACAATTACTTATAAAAACTAAATTAGTCTAATTATATTATTTTAAATAAAGTACTTGTTCGTTTCTCTCTATCGAATTGTGACTGAGATGAAAACAGACAGTAGTGCACTTTAGTTAAAACAGAACTATTCGACCGATTTATTTTATATGACCTCAGTGAAATACTAGTCGTTTTGTTTTTCGCAGTTTACATAATGAACAAAATAGCATTTATAGCTCTAAGCATAAATATAATGACGTTCATTTTGATATAAGAAAGATAAAAATCATTTATTCTTATATTTTTTATTAATTTACATAAAGGAAAATATATGTATATATTGTTAGTAAATTGTCAAAATGACAAGTACAAGACACGTCAGATGCGCGGTAAAACAATATATCACAACGCCAAAATATGACAGTCTCTCTGACGCACAAACCGTGCAGGCCAAAAAAAGGGGGAAAAAAAGAAGACAGTCAGCGCATAATGAGACTTCATTCCTGTACATCACAATTACCACCCTTATCTATCTTTTAGACTTTACATAATCTGTTAAGATATATTTAGATTAATGCTTATTATGTAGTTGCGTAATAGATGTGCATTTATTTGTTTAATTATGCGCTTAAGTACGAATGGTTGGCATTTGATGTAGGTATGTAATATTTGTTTCATTGTACCCACCTATATATTAAAATAAGTATCGTTAATACTATAGAAAAATATAGAAAAAATAAAATCACTATATGTCTTATCACTCGCTCGTCTTCAACTAGACTGATTGTTATTACGTAGATTATTGTTTCGCTTTTAAAGCTCAAAAGATTAATCTCTTGTTATGCTGTGCCTGAGACGAGAGTTATTTTATGCCAAGCGGGACAACCGATGTAAAAGTTTACTGTGAACATTAAGTTGTGATATATACCAAACAACTAATACTCTAGGACACAATGTCTGTTAAAATAAATCAATGAGCGGCATAACAACGAAATAGATAAATGAGATTAGAAGGGATATATAGGCATAGTAAAGACGCTGCAAATATTAGGTCCTTACATATGAAATTGGCGTTTTGTATGGGAGGAACAAAAAGTCGAATATTTTTAAATATAATATATTTAATTTTTCAAAGTATGAACCATTGTTTTTTATGCACTTTTGCCATCTCATTGGTAGTTCATTATTCCCTTTACTAAAAAAACCAGTCGGACGGGAATCAATAAAATCTGTGAATGCGATTTGGACTGCCCCATCAGAGTTAAATTTTTTCCCTTGCAAGAAGTTGTCCAAATTTAGAAAAAAATGGTAATCTGTTGGAGCAAGTTCCGGAGAGTACGGAGGATGTCTTAGACATTCCAATTGAATCTTTTCTAATTTGGTAGCCGTCTGTTGTGCAGTGTGTGGTCTAGCGTTGTCGTGAATTAGCAGTGGCGTGGAGCGATTGACCAGCCTAGGTTGTTTAGCCGCTAGCTTTTCCATCATGGTTTGCAATTGCTGACATCTATTATCATCAGCCGTAATAGTCTGGCCAGATTTGATAAAACTGCAATGAACAATACCGGCACTAGTCCACCAAACACTTACAAGTAACTTTTTTGGGGTTAATTTTCGTTTGGGGCAGTATTTGGCTGGCTGGCCAGGATCCAACCATTGCACTGAGCGCTTCCGATTATCGTAAAGAATCCATTTTTCATCACAGGTAATGATTCGGTTTAAAATACCTTCATTATTGTGCCGGTTCAGTAATGTAACGCAGCAGTCGACGCGCGTTTGCCGGTTTGCTTCAGTCAATTCGTGAGGTACCCACCTTTCAAGCTTTTTAATCTTCCCAATTTGCTTTAAGTGAATTAAAACAGTTTTATCACTAACACCGCAGCCTGCAGCTAACTCGGACGTGGTTTGCGATGGATCCGCTTCCACAAGAGCCTTCAATACTTCATTATCAACTTGGGTCTCAGGCCGTCCACGGGGCATGTTCTGCAGGTAGAAATTACCAGAACGAAAACGTTCGAACCAAAAACGAACTGTGTTTTCTTTTGCAACATGACCGCCATACACATCATTCACCCTTCGAGTCGTTTCCGCAGCACTAGTGCCACGGCGGAACTCGTACTCGTAAATAATGCGATACTTTAAGTTTTCCATTTTGTAAAAAGAGTGACGCAAACAGAAATAAAACAGAAGAAAAAAACAAATGAATGACGGTCATCGAAGCACAAATATATGAGTAAATAGCTTTACAAACTTTGAATTTGAACTTCCTAATCAAAGAGGAGGTATTTGAGGTCAAACTGGCCAGTACGACAAAACGCCAATTTCATATGTAAGGACCTAATTTAAGCATATTATGAACTAAATGAAGCAAAGTTGTTAATCAAAAATTTCGCCTACAGCAATTCCAATCTTATTTATGTGTTTAGTTGCAAATAAAATATACATGGTTATTCACGTCTTTATTACCTAATAAATTGCTTTAATGTTTGTAATTTGGTTTAATTAAATAAATGAAAAGGATGCACTGTCTTTGGTCAACGGAAATTCCACCAGAGGAAGAGCTTTACAATAAAATTATATGTATGCCTAATTACGATGTGCTTAAATTAGACAGATTAGACAAAATGACATTGCTTGTTATTAGTACTCGATTACGGAGCTACAAAAATTACTTGTGTTGGTTTGAGGTGAGACATATTACGGAGACGGTAGCCATTTTCATATGATTTATACTTTAAGTTATTTGAATTTGAAATTTATATTTTTTTAGGTTTATTGTAACTCTTAAGAGTCTGGTCACCGACGTATAATAATGCAACAAAGAATATTTTTTTATTTAATTTCAAACACATATGAAATTTAAAAATATGATTTTATACTAAATTTCCTAAAGCAACGTGCGATACCTATTAACCCTTCGACGCAAAAGATCATAGTGCATATAACCAAAACCATACAAAATCCCTGGAATATACCTTTCAGATCAATCATTGACAGCGGTTTAATTGGTGCTTCTTCTTTTATATCATCAAATCTGTAGTCAATCCATTTGTTGATCAAACCACCTTCGATCATCATCTGCATATATTTATTAAATCGACCAGTCATTGGCGAATGTTTATGCATTATCATCTCCAAGTAGTGGCTGTGTATTCTGTCCTGTCTTGCAATGTGAAGATATTGCTCGCCGTTGTTTAAAAAATTTCGTTCTAGAAAACGGCCCAATGCACAATCCACTAAACAAAATCTTTGACTATCATTCTTCATACGCTCAGGACATATGAACATATTTTGTACAGGAACCACTTTGCTGTTGATTAATTTAAACTTCTCCTCGGTTTCCGGTAATACAACATCCGGGGATGATATCCCTTCGATTACGTAATCTTTCTCTAAAATATCGTCAAATGTATCAACTTCTTTTCCCTTCTTATATACTGAAAAGAATGAAATGATCGCTGCCTGCGAGGAAAAGTTTAATACAAAAAAGCTCCAGATTGCAACTGCAAGAAATATTCGGAAAGAACCACGCTTCGGTGGTTTGTGAACACTTATAGAAAGCACAGTTCTAAACGAATTAACAAAGTCCTTACCGATTTGATCGAATGAAAATCGTCGTGACTGTTCTATGTTAAATATAATAAATGCCATCCAAGTACAAAAGAAACAAAGCAAAAATTCGACTATCATTTTTATGTTATTTTTAAATAACTTAAGATCGAATACAACAGTTTCGAACCCCGCCCGATGCGACATAAAGCAGACGCCACTGTCTTGTAAAGGCACAGTATTATCTAACTCAACAACCATCACGTCAAACTGATACATTGGTAAAATAACTAAATCCTTCTTTCTTTGTGTGAATGAAACAAATTCCTGCAGGTTTGTTATATAATCAAAGTCATGCTTCCATATAGGTTCATTCATCGTTATGTCAATGGAAAAATTCATGAGTTTTGACAGTGCATTCCAAATTTGACCATCCCTCTTATGAAGCGTGTACGTACCATTATCTGCCTTAATATTGAGAAATGGATCCAGTTGAATTGCAAAACTATTCATGCTGTAATTATGATAGTTGGCGCTTTTATCCTCAAATAGAATAAGGTTTTTAACGGTTTCCGGGGTTTTATAACTGAGAACAGAGGTACTGAAGCTCAAGCATGTACCGAGGTTGTTAGAACGAAGTTTTGAATATATAGAAACATTGTGGCAACCTTGTTCGCAAATCAAGCCATCCAAATCGCTTATTGGCATAGTAATCTTTTTGACAGTCCAACACCCAAAAATATGATCTAATTCAAACGAGCTACTGGTGTACGGATTAAAATGTGATATATAGGTTTTCTCCTGTAGGTCATCAAAGTGTATTATAATAACATTAATGACCTTAAAATACCAAAAAGCGTAGAACATTTGAGCTACAGAAACTGTATCGTATGAAGATTGATAAACTAGGATAATATATGCAAGTGGGTGCCAATATGGTAATGTTACAACTTTAAATAGTGCTGATTCGAATTCGTTTCTTGATCGACAACTAAAAGCTATATAATTTGATGGATATGGAACGACATCTTCAATTTGTGCGTCTTCTTTATTTATATCGGTTATAGTAAATGTAACAGGTAGATGTTTGAGTTTCGAATAAAATTGATCAGGAAACATCCCTATAAGGAGAAATGTGTGCCGGCCGTTGTACACGAAATTTTCTTTAATAATTGTGGTCTGTAAAATAAAAATAATTTTAAAGTACAGAAGCTCTCTTGTCTAAATTATAAAGTTACAAGCCACAAAGATATCAGTTTTAACTGTGTTTCAAGTGATAACACCGTTAAAACTGAATTGTGTTCAAACCCTGAAGCGTGAGGACGTCAACATTTATTTATATACTTACTAAGGTATCAATTTTATTATCTTCATGATTATTTTTTAATATCTCGAACCCGCACCCAACACTAATTAGAGTAAAAAATATTCCTATCTTTAAGTACATCGTCCACTCGTCCATCTTTATACAATCTTTATGATTCGTGAGAGTCATTTACAATATAGTCATTATATAAATGTACAGGACATAAGTACTCCTATTACAAATCAATCAAATTTAGGATTTGATTTGACTACACCAAGTATATAAAATAAATACATAATAGTTATCGACAGCGCAGTGTTGGCTTAGTGGTTTCAGGATGAGACCCGCAAGCATATGATCGTGCTTTCGATTTATGGCTGTACACCAATGGATTTTTTTTCTTTATGGGCTCTTATACGATAGAGGTAAACATCGTGAGGAAATTGGTATGTCGTAGCTCCAAATCTACGATATATGTCACGCATATGTGTTCACCAATCACATCAGTAATTAAAAATATGAATGAATCGGATGCATTCTGAGGTGAACAAGCGCAACTAAACGTGTACGGACACAGGAACTAGAAAGTACTTCAATTATAATAAAAATCATTAGGTATACATATAAATATGTATTAAATGTACAATAAATTATAATATGTCAACTGAAACAATAAAAATGTATACTAAAAAGTATTCTAGAAATATCCACTACATGATACCTGGTGCTTCATTGCAAGCAGGGGGGGGCATGGATGGAAATACCATTAATGAAGCAAAACAGTGACACGGTGGAAAAGTACAGGAACAGGCAGACCGTAGAAATGATAGAATGACTACATTTACAAAGTAAAGGTTGTTAAACAAAGGTTCGGTAACGTGAAATTAGTATATATTTCCAAGTAGGTTGTACAGTCGTTATTGAGAAGTTTATGGTCTCTAAGAATTTCATATATTTACTCTACTTTATTGTAATACTTTGTACATAGTATAACATGATAGGCTAAATAAGTTATTGTATATGGCTTAATGATTCTATAGATTTACTTATAACTTATTCAAATTTGGATTGACATTCACTCTACGTGATAACACTTTCGTTGAGACCAATATAATGAGTTCTTTTACAATCAGTCAATGTGTGAGTTTATTAGATTCAAGTGTCTAGAGCAGTGTTACCCAACCGTTTTTGTGCAATATCCTACCTTAGGCTACCTAAATATATAATTTATATATGTATTAAAAGAATTAAGAAATTTAAATGATTTTAGGAAGAAACCACTTGGTATTTGTTAATGAAACAATAAGTAAATTTTCACAACAATAAAAAACTGAAATTCCAAATAATTTTTATATTTATATAGTGAGATCTGGGTTCAATTCTCGAGCCCTTTTAAAAGTGGTAGCACAGACGCAATAAAATTAAAGATGCAATAAATAAAATATATTTTATTAAAACAAAACAATTGATTTCGTATAATCTAAGTCTAATTATATAATAAACATTTACCCTTACACATAATTATTTGGTATCACATGTATTGTCTGGCCATCCAAACACGGCATGACTGACAAGTACCGTGTCAAACATGGCGGGAAATAATATAAAATGGAGGGAAAACGATGCGGCGCTTCGTTTTCGACCATGACACATAACACGATCTTTCCGTTTGACCGCACAGACAAATAATTATTTCAGTGAATGTTGGCGTCTGAAGCACGATACAAATATGTAATGCATTGTAGAGAAGAATATATTATAATATTTTGTCTGTGGCACCCTCAATGTCTGTAAATATAAACTGACCTTAATAAAGAGCAAAACATACAAAAACCTAAACTACAAATTCATCAATAACCTCTAATAAACAAGAAACTCAAGAAAAAATCATTTGATGATGCCCACAATTGCCGATCCGCCTTCGTAGAAATAGTTCAATAACCCTTGTGTTCACTATCACTGAGTTTATTTTTTTTAAACAAGGCGCAACACGTGTAATTCTGTAACTCTAGTGATTTCGACCTTTATAAGTTTCTGTTGTGCGCCATCCCAAGGTTGAGGTCATATTGTGTATCGAAATTCTATAAAAAAATTGCCTATATATTAACAATAAAGCGTAATTAATCCGAGCCCCGCATCGTAACGTTTTACAAGAGGACCCCCCAAAAGTCGTTACGTAATACTTGAACGCCCCCTAAGTGCCAGAGGCGTAATATTTAAGACATCTACAAATATTCTTTGTTTACTTATGACTGAACACCAGTGCGCATACTCAGTAACTATCAATAAAGAATAATTGGCTAAATTCAATATCACTCGAAATAATCTTGGTTTATTACAAATATTGGAAACAACGTAGAAATGTTTCTAGTTAGCTTATATTAAGCATAGATTGCGCAATTATCTAATAATAGTTATTGTTATGAAATAACGAGACTGCAAAGTCGTACTTAGTTAAAAAGATTTTAAGCTTTCTCCGTTGAAGTCTGTTATTTTAGTTACCTATTATAAAACTATAATTTCTTATGCAAATTCCGCCATCTATGCTTAACATAAGCTAACTTGACACATATCGACATCACCTGTTCCCAATTATTTGACGTTATTAGATGGTACTTGGGTGAGTCCGCCTATCGTAACAAAACTTTTTTTAACCTGCTATTGACAATATGTTTTTCCCCTTATAATTTATTTGTCAAAACGCTATGCGGTTACGCCCCTTAAATGGGTATGAAAATATCAAAAAATCACAGATATTTCTGCAATTCGTCCCACGCCTTATCGATCTGTTGCTGCGTGAATTCATAACTCCAGTACGGACTGAACACAACATTTGCTTCGGACACTTGTTCACAGTTTGATGGTTGTGCTTCAACCCGTTTCTTCGCCTCCTCTTCGGACAAATTATTCCTATCTTGAAGTCTACGAATTGCCTGTAATTGAAGTATTCTTTAAACTATAGAATATAAATTGACAATAAAAAATAAACAGTTTTTGTCAAGACAAATAATGACTCAGTAGCGCTACAGGTCTTTTTAGGCATTTGTTTCTTTGATCATTTATTTCGTAGACAAGTAGGTTCTGACATGGGTCAGACACAAGGTGATCCCTTCACCCATTTTTGGATTTAAGACGCGAAATTACATCGAAGTCCGTCGTTCCACAAATGAGCGTTCCTTTAGGCAGTCTTTGCTGCCCAGCACCATTATATGGAGCCAGCTACCCACTGAAATATCTTTGTACCAATTTGACTACGGGTCATTGAAGATATGAGCGTGCCAATTCTTAAAAGGCCGATAACGCACTTGCGACCCTTCTGGCAGACTGAGGGTACACGAGCGGTATCACTTAGCATCAGATGAGCCTTCTGCGTTTGGCCCATGTTTTAAACAATTCCAAGGTACTATAAGAGCTTTGGAATGGGATACCCCATTTGCGTTACACATTAGATAGCCATACACACAAATTACTTAGCCGTAACTCTATATACCTCTTTCGGTGGTACAATAACGGCCCATAGTTGATGGCAGTACTGGAACCATTTCGCTTGTATCATAACCGCAGCTTCCATAACAACTACTTTATATCCCTGCTCTCCTAGTACTTTGATTCTGTTTTGAGCCTCCTCAATAATAAACGGCCATACTGTTTGGTTCAATTTGTTTAGTTCTTTCTGGAATATATTCAAATTTTAACACAGGTTGAAATTGGTATACACTTGCAAATTTGCTTTTTAAATATGGAATGCTTATATGTCAATTTGAGATCTTGCAGTTTTAACTTCATCGGTGACGCAATATTGTAACGACGTTCTATTTAGAATAGATCGTAAAATGACCATCCATAGTCATAATAAGGTAATATAAAAAAATAAAGGAATAATTTTTTTGTGATTAAATACAATGACGTGTAAGGAATAAGAATGTAATCTTACCGTATCACTAAAAACAATATCCCCCAACTTCTTCCTATCTATCTCGCCTGTCGCTGTTATAATATGATTACCGAATGTTTTGGCAAGTGTTCTGTTTAATGGCAACCCCGGCTTGTATAGCTCATGTGCTATTAAATCACAGTTTACAATGGCGGCACCTTTTAACCTAAAATAAAATTTAATCCATTATCTTTCACCCTAAATCCGAAATAAAATACCAACTTAAAAATATAAAGTATGATTTGTACACTTCATACTTTTGGCGGCAATTATAAGGCGTTTTAACAACTGACAATATATCTTGATTATAGTCCGTGCAAAATATAGTTAATTGTTATAAACTTACTTGAGCTTTTCTGTAATATTACTTTTTCCACTAGCAATACCTCCTGCCAAGCCAATCACATACGGAGTAACTGGGATATTTGAATTTGGCTAAAAATAATTAAAAATATATAACAATATATATATATTTTATAATGTTTATTATTCCACGTTAATATGAAACAGTATCTACGTCTTAAAAATTACTTTTACGGATATACCCCCTTAATTATTTTATTTATTTAGTAACACTTTGTTGCAAATAATATAAAAAGTGAACATAATTTAATCAAAAGCAGGGCAACTGGCGCCCTTATCGCTTTCGAGCGATGTCATCCAGGCAACCACTGTTAGGAGAGATTTATTTTTTCATTAAATTAGATAAGGTAGGCAAGAAGTGAAAAAATTACGCATTACACATAACACGTTACAAGGATACATGAAAAATAAAAAATGCACATAAATCATGATAATTTAAGATCAGTCTCACGTCAGTTAGTAGTTAGTAAGAAAGTTAGGGATACGATGTGGACAGGTAACGTTTGTACAGAAGAAATTTAAAGGAAGATAGGGACGGGAAGTGAATTCCATAGCCTAATTGCAGAGACCTTAAAGGACTCGCTATATTTCGGATATTCGGATATAGTTTTGAGAAAAGATTGTGCCACTGTGGTTTTAGTGCTAAAGGAAAGAAAATTACGAAGACGTCGAAGTATACTGGAGGCACCGAACAATTTGCGGCTAAATTCATTAACATGCTGCTCCCTAGATAAATTTTGATCAAGTAGATTTTTTACCGTACGACTAATATTTAAAGTTACACCGTCGACATGTACAGGAGGTATCCTGGACCAATCAAATCTCGGCGTGAAATAAGGGCTGCCAATAATGATTACTTTACTCTTGTTGGGATTCAAATTAAAAAAAAAAATTGGTCTACTAATAGACCAAAATTTTACTCCAGTCAACGATCTTTACCATCTCTTCGTTAGTAGATTGTATGGCTTGCTGGAGATCATTGAGACTTGTTTGAATGTAGATTTGAAGATTATCAGCGTATAAATGAAAATTACCTTTGGAGATTTCAGCATAGTTCCCAATAGTCGCATTCTTTGATTGCTGGAACTTAATTTCGCGTCTTCCTCTGACGAATGCTGGTCATCATGTGCCAATTCAATCACATGCATGTCTAGCTCTCTTATGCCATTCTCTTTTCTCTTTTCATTAATTTTAACACCACCCCTGTGTGTTTCTTCACTAAGTACAATCATCTAGAAAAGAAAATATACCTTAATACAGCGAGTATAAAGTTTAGAACTTATAAAGTTATATTAAAATATATTTTAATTATAAAGTTTGATTAAATTTTTGTGTTTGTTCCATTCGATATAATACAGATACTAATCCAGTCGCGACTATACTGTTTTTTTTTTTATAGACAAGTAGAAACAGGCTTCAGCAGTGTTGGCCTAGTGGCTTCAGCGTGCGACCCTTATCCCTGAGGTCGTCAGTTCGATCCCCGACTGTGCACCAATGGATTTTCTTTCTATGTGTGCATTTAACATTAGCTCGAACGGTGAAGGAAAACATCGTGAGGAAAGCGGCTTGCCTTAGACCCAAAAACAGCGTGCGTCAGGCACAGAAGGCTGATCACCTACTTACCTATTTGATTAACAAATGATCGTGAAACAGATACAGAAATCTGAGGCCCAAACCTAAAAGGATTGTATCGCCATTGATTTATTTATTTTAGAAACAGGCTTCTGTATATTCGCGTCTTTGCCTATACTGTAGGAGCTGATCTTGATTACAAACACGCATATAGAAAGAAAATTCCACTGGTGTAGCGCGAATCACGCTTAAACAGATTAGTGACTACAGATTAGAAGTTAATTCAAAAAACAGTCTTACTTCAAATCTAGGATCATCTTTTGTTGGTCCATACAAGTCCTGTATAGCAAGGACATTGTATTCCAAATCTGGATTTATATCAGAGAGGAAATCCTTTACAGCTTTGATTCTTACTTCAACCGGTTGTATTAGTTCCCATAATATTTTTGCTGAAATATAATTGTTTTTTTACGTAAAATGGCAGACTTGTATTCAAGTATGTAATAAATCTCAAATGGCAGATTATTAACATTCTCTGAATATCTATATATTTAATAATCTGCACGGAAACTGTTGAGGAACCACTTTAAGGCCATTGATTTAATTTCCTGTAATCATATAATCGTTTTGGATCTACTTATCTGCCTATAAAGCAGAATGTGTAATAAAAAAGTTTAAGTAGATTGGATTGGCGGCCTCTGTCTAAGCGTCTTATGCTTCCTATTTGGCATACCTATACAAACATGTAAGGTATGTACATAGTAAGTATTTCTATAGCCTTACATTGAATCATATTAACATCTGTGACACCAACTGTTACATGTTTTGTTGCCCTCAAGGCAGCCTGTGATAGAAGTATCTTGTGGCCATTGTGAAGACGATCAAATGTACCACCAAGAGCTACATATTCATAAGTCTTCACTGGCTCACCTTTCATACTTTCAATTTCATTTTCAGTCTCTAAAATTAAATTATATTTTTATTAATATAGTATAGAATCGCTAAGCCATTACATACTTCTTCTGGGTTATAGAACTTCTGTGAAGATAATGCCTAAAAAGAAATATCACTGTAATAAAGAAATATACCAGGAATTCACACACTCAATTTGTAATTTGTGATGTTTAATTTAGTTATACATTTACAAGTAACAAATTTTTATCTAATTATTGAGTAGCTTATAAGTTTGCAAATTTATAACATTTTTCCTTTATTCAGGTGGCTTGGATACATTATTGATAGGTTGTAGGCTAAGCATAAGCATGCAGTTATGTAATAAATAATTGCATAGGCTATATACTGTTAATAAATAGATATATTACATTTACCAATAGTTTCCAGTTGGCATTCAGGTCTTATATTCAACACAAGTTCTTTAAGATTTTGATTTTCTATTCTGCTATCAGTCAATATCATATCAATAGGATGATTTGTTTGGAGTTTTTTTAAACCCTCCAAAGGTTTTAGGATCAATCTTATGTCTAGGTTTTCATTTTGAGTGGCAGTCTGAAATATTTTTATGGAATAATATATATTATATAATATAGTTTAAAGGATTTTATAATACTTTGCTAAAAGATATATTAAAATCAATTAACATTTATATCCGTTACGGTGGGTAGTTTTATTTAAATGTGTTTGTAGTACTAGTATAAATAAAACTTTCTTAATTAAATTAGCTAAATTAACCAACAAACTAACTTTAATTTAAATGCTTAAAGTGTTTGTTGGTTTTAATGGAGTATTTTACATAGCTAACACAGAAAATGGATGGATAGACAACCTAACTATCCCTCACTAGAATATTAGTAAACTCCAAATCAAACTCTAAAACCTAGTTTGGCTTGCTACTTTAATAGTAAATAAGAATTCAAAAAAAAAATCAGTCCCTTCAGCAATGCTGTACATACAGTTTACATTGTTCCTTTTTCATTTGTAAAAGGTACCTTATGTATAATTATGACTGTGTATGATAATTCAGTCTAATATTTATTTTTTATTTGCAGAATAATAATATCACCAGTGTTACATAAAATCTTAAATACCTTTGAATATATATCAATAATTTGTTTGTTGATTACTGATAAATTATTATCCACCCCAATATATTTGATGTAAAGTATATTTTTTACAAATCTTGACGATTGCAAACATAGTTTCAGAGTTTTTGCAGTGTTTGATACAAATAATAAAGCATTTGAAGCCATTAGATCTAGAAAGAAAAGTTAAGATATAGAAAATTTTAAAATGATAATTATTCAACAATAGTTTTTACCTACCTGTATTTGAATTCATTTTTGCAAAATAGTAGGATAATGAAATTGATAGTAACACTACCGCTATGGCAACGCTAAGTAAACTGTGACACATATTTATACATACTTTATCATTATAATAACCAAAACATATTCTTATGTGCAAATAGTATTGCAAAATGTACTCACTTCGTACCTTGAAACTCACTTTGTTCTTTGGACAGATTAAATTTATAAGGAGAAACAAAAATCACTTGGATGTGTACTGATAATGCAACGATTAAGTTCTGTACGACTATCAACGTTATGTACACGTTACTTTATTGCTTTTAAATGATAGTTCGTGATTGGTAAATTTTTTTTTAATCAATTAAGACGTTCCACGTACAATATGAAATTTTCTCTTGCAGGGCCTAATTATATTATTTGTAATATACATACATATATCGTACAACGAATGAGTAATATATATATTATTCTTACACTCGTACAAAATATGTTTAATAAAGTCTTATCTAAGGCAATAAAGGTTATAAATTATAATATATACATCAAGTATGACCGCAAGGTGTTAACAATAGTGTAACTAACAATAGTGTATTCAGTATTGTATTATCAAATTCATTGGAGTTTTTATTGCTTATTCCAAATATTTTTTTATTTTATGGCGGGGTCTAGTCATATTAGTATTCGACGTACACTACCGCTTTAGCGTAATTGTATTGTCGAAAATGCTTTGTTCACAGCCAAGAGACACGTTACTACACTACCGCAATTCGCCGGTGTAGCTCCAAGCTGCTGTTCGTAGGAACTTATTCCGTCATATTGTCTCTGGATTAAATGTATTTCTAATGTCACACATATATAAACCTAATAAAAGTGAAAACTTTACAATATTGTACTTGTACATTTGCAATAGGAAGCTGCAAAATGGACATAAGAATACGAGCAAGGTCGGAACAATTTTAGATTTAATTGGAATTTATACTTTATATTTTTAGGATTTGATCTCACAACAAATAATCTGCAAAATCAAGAAACAACACATTTAGCTTTGAAGAAACGATAGAAATAGTAGTGCGGTTTGATTAATAAATAAAGAGTGATAAGAAATTTGATTAGCAGTTGTTAAAGTCCAAGGAATTTAAAAAAAAGGGGGGAAAAACCAGACTAGTGTGAACACTGAAATTAGTGTTTGATCACAGCTTTAATTATGTTTGGTTTTAATTAAGTTTGGTGTTTGACCAATTTCAATATCAATTTGAATACAGATTTTGAGTTCATATTATAGAATAAGTCTGGTTTTTACTAGTGACTACATAGTTTGAATTGTCTCCATTTATGTATACCCATAAATCAAATTTCAGTTAAGTAGGCATTTATAAAAGTTGATTGTTAAAAATCTATTTCTACTCTCTTACCTGTACCAATATTGTGGTGAGATAAACAAACTTTGTACAGCTAATTGCATGCATAATTATATGAATGACCTGTACCTACTAATAGTTAGGAATATTAAACATACAGGTAGTGAAATGAAAATGTTTCAGTCATAGTTATTTTTTATTAAAATAAGGCAGCTCTGTAGACTATCTTCATTAGCATGTTGTATAGTATAAATAGAAAAATAAAAAATATAACAACTTATTATACAATACAAACAGTACTATTGAATACACACACCAAATTAAATGCATAATCAATGTAGATGTATTAATAAACATATATGTAGTTAAAAACCAAAAATCATAATTAACTGATAAATGTAAGTGTCTAATGGGCATCTCAATATCTTTTTTGTGTGCTATTCTATACAAAAAAAAAGTTCAATTTATAAAACCTAATGTTAGATGTGATGATTTCATTAAATTGTTTAGGTACTTTGTAAGGTTAAATACCTGCATGCATTTGATACATAGCAGAAAAAGACATAGCATTAAACAAAATAGTGATTGTTTTCTTAACACGATTATTGGAAGAAATAATAGTTATTGTAAAGATGTGATTCTTCCCAAAATCTACAAATACAGTTTGTTTATAATAAATATCTCATTCACATGCATATTGCAGAATTTTTTAAGATTAAATGTGGAAGAACAAAGTTTGAGTTACTGTTTTGAGGTAATGTTACTTAACTAACCAATTTAAATTCGTTTTCAGGTATAACACTTAAATTAATTAAAATCTAAGACTTTAATACAACTTCTCCGTTGGTGGTTTCTGTTAATACTTGTAGTTGTCTTATTGTCTTCTCTTTTTCTGAAAAGAAAATATTTATCTTGTTAGTACGTTCATCAAATAGAAAACTGATAAACTTGTGTAAGATAGTTACAAGGTTTATTCAGTACGTAACTTTAATATTAAAATTCTTCACTTTATTTTAAACTTAAAAATATACTTAATTTGTCACTTTGCTGCTAATTGTCAATCAAAGTTTTTAATTACCAATGTCAGTAATTCCTACGGGACTTGGATGCAAACTTCTCATTCATGAACAATATTATAATAACTATATTAACTTAGTAATAAAAAATTAAAGAAAATGTCTTACCATTACTTAGTTCACTAGATTTTATACATGTTTATGAAGTATAAATCTACTTGATTTGATAAATTTAAATCAATATTATATCATTAGATTATTTAGATTAACGCTATAGTTCATATATTTTTCTGTTTTTGTTTTAATCATTATTATTATACAAGAACGTATAAAAAAGATAGATAAAATTAAAATTACAGATATTTAAAACTATAACTCTTAACTAAAAAACAACGTTTCGTTAAAACGTCCAAAATATATCATTTTTTAAAAGGGTAGCTTAAAGATGGCGATAATTGTACTGAATTAATACAAACAGCAGCTTTTGAGATCACGCAAAAACATGGCGAATAAACGCCATCTTTTCTACACTGTGAGCGTGAGCGTTAATTTGCGTTTTTGTAGCACTGTCATGGCGTTATTTATTGTATCCCGACTCACGCCTTTTGGGATTAGGCTACCGATTGTCGACACGAGCTATCATTTTCATACAAATTTAGTTTTCGACTTTCTATATACACTACTGTTAAGCCATCTTGTCTAGACCCCATAATAGCTGATATACTGATAGAATTTATTTTTAGTCTCATCACAGATTACCTCAAAACTTCAAATAATTACTTGGGTCATTCAGGAATGTCAAATCTCAAAAGACAAAATTAATTCTTGTTTTACATGCCTTACCGAGGGGCAAAATACATGTTATTACGTATTATTTAAGAAGAAAGAATACAATTATCATGAAGGGTAATTAATTAAGTTATTAAATTTTTATTGTAAAGTCATAGTCAGCCGCGATTATTTGTCATTATCCACTGCCCGCATCTTAAAGCCATAGCAAAATCGAGTAATTTAAAAATACAGAAACATAATCATATTCTTATGTAACCAGTAATTTAAATTTACCTATTTTGACAAACCTTCCTCCATTTACGAATTTTATCTGTTATACATGATAAAATGAAAATATTTTTAACTGGCAACACTGAGTTTAAGAAAAGTGGAAACTCAACAAAATTTTGCTCGAATGTTTGAAAATAAATAAATTTCTTACTTCATAAATAATTTCCAAACGGAGAACTGTAAAGGTTAACTCTCATTATTACATCCTTTTTTAAGTTTAATGGGAAACCTGCATACTAAAACAGAGGGAAGAAACAAGCTATCTATTCACACATCCCGCGACGGCCAAGCATTTACAAGTCAGGTAATCTGCGATCAAAATGAAAACTTGCTAATGTCATTCACAGCTGTACATTCAACATACGTAATCTATAAAATGCTTTGTTGTTGATGACTATGTGGTTGCTTACTTGCAAATAATTTTAACAACTAACGTTTGGGTCGATACTGACGTTTGCGTGTTGATTGTTTTGGAAAGTGTTTGCAGTTTGTTTGTTTGTGTTTAGTTCAGCTTGTCGCATTTTGTGGGCAACCTCAGCGGACGCTCCTACCTAAGCGTAACCAGCAACCATTCAGTGTACAGTACTTCTCGGCCTTGGTCACGAGTATCTAGACGAAGGTTAGTGTTGTGTATCATTAATATTTTATTGCCAGTACACATACGTTACATATTTACGTTACGTGTTGAGCGTGGTATTTTCGAAACTTTTTAAGTACGTTTTTCTTTATAAATTTTAAATAAATATGTTATTGAATTTATTAGCATAAGCATTTTTTAAGTTAAACAAGATACCAAATTTGTTAAATACTAGAGGTTGAAATGAAATCGAAGATAAAAAGAGTACATTAATTTTACAAGTAAATAGGCATAATTATAATTACATAGCTAAATATCTGATCTACGCATTAAACTGTCAAAAACTTTGATTATAATGAGACCTTAGTGTACATTTCTGGAGTGGTCTTGTTTATTGCTACCATCTATTTATAGCATAACTTTTCAGGTGGCACAATTCTACATTGAATAATCCTCTTGAAGCTTGTAAAACTGCTTGGCCGGTTGCCCATAAAGAGTCAATATTTCTCCCAGAATTCCCCATCACAACTGATCTCTTAAAAAAAGATTTTGAAGTAGTACAAACAATTGCTAAAGGTGCATTTGGAGAGGTGTTTAAAGTGAGAAAGGTCTCTGAAAATAAGGAATATGCTTTAAAAGTTCTGAGCAAGTCACAGGTTAGTTATGCTTAAAATAATTTACATAATTCATTTTATAAATATAAATATTGAGAGCCACTAAGATGTAATTAGCCCTGCCTCATGGTTTCAAAAACCATGAATGATTTGAACCAGTAGTTCCCAGGGTTAACTCATTCTAATATATAGTTAAACATTTGAAATAATTGGTATGTTAGAATTAAGACTTGACATTTCATAGATAAAATAAAATCACATTTTATGAATGATTTATATTATTAAAATCAACAATATAAATATTAGAAAACTGGTTAGATCAAATGATTTACAAAGGCATTATTGTGTTTCATAATATAATTATCAAAAAAAACCTTATAACAAGAGCTGATAAAAAAAATGGTTTGTTCGGGTGCCACTCTAAACAGCCAGTTAAACTATGTTTGATAAACAAAGGTACTCCCTTGACCTATTTTTATTCATGCCCAATATTTGGCAAAATGCCAACTGTTTCCTCATTCCTACAGTTAAAACTCCTGCAATTGGTTATTTTTATCCTCCCATATCAAAAAGAGGAGTATTTTCAGTGTTTAAATGATTCATAGTAAATATCAAAACTTAATGCGGAAGTTATTTCTCTTTTGGAGCTACTGATTGATATTTGTATTATTGTTATGTAAATTAAGCTTAAAGCTTGTTATCGCTACACTGTATACAATAATGATTTAAAATTTATTCAACAAGGTCTTACAGTGTTATCTTGATGCTATTTTTAGACAAAATTAAATTAATTGTAATACAATACTATTCCTTGATTGACTTTGCTTTTTTTTAGGTCTTTATTTTCTTGAGAAAAAAGTAATAAACATACTTACTTTAGATAGTATTATTTGTAGCTAAACATGAACCATTAGAGGACCCGGCAAACGTCGTTTGCCATGTATATTATTTCCAGTAAACATTTCTTTTTGTTTAATAAAAATTACCTATGTATAATCTTTGTATGCTGTATCATAAAAAAATGAAAACTAAAAAATAAAATTTTGGGATGGACACCCCTTGTCATTTAGGGGCCTGAAAGATACATTAGAGAGAAGTAGCCGATTCTCAGACTTACTGAACATGTATAAAAAAAATCATAAGCATCGGTCGAGCCGTTTCGGAGGAGTATGGGAACAAACATTGTGACACGAGAATTTTATATATATAGAGATTATGGTATTCATTCATTATTTACATATAAGAAATGCAAATGTTATAAGCTATTAAAAAAATGTGCAATTTGTATTCATTTCATACACAAAATTAAGTAGGACACTAGGTCATTGTCAAACGACATTGAGATAATTTGACTGTATAATACATTAATTAACATTATGAGCGTTTGTATGATATACCTGTCTTTTTTAAAAACACATCACCTTATATTCTGCATACATTTTGGTACTACAAAATTGAGAATGAGATTCACTCTACGGTTTCCAAGACAACCTGTGTTATTTAATCAGGAATAGAAATGGAACCGTATACTTTAAATGCAATATATCGGTCAAAACTATAAAAGGATTGGTCGAGATAATAGTGTTTCCCATTGTCATATATGGCGCTGAGACTTGTACTGTGCGAGCATCCGAATGGAGGACGAGCTGCTTGAATTGTGCCGTTAGAGGCGGAGCATTCCCTGGAGTCTTTCTTGAATATATTACTAGAACCTTCTGAGCTTCTTTGCCCTTAGTATGCACTCCCACAAGAGACGAGAATGGAGAAAAATATGCAACACCAACACGACCTTTAGTAATGCTTGAAAGCTGTAATATGCAATCCAAAACATTGAGTAGGCTTTGAATAATTATCAGACTACATTTTACCGTTTGTGACTTTCGTGTTTGTTTTCTATTATTATTCTTTATCTTTTGAAACAAGCAAGATAATTTTTCTCCCGTTAATTCAAGTAAATTAAGTATTCATTGAGATATTTATTTTGTTTTTTTGTTTGTTTTAATTTTTTCCTTTGATAGATTACTTATTTGATTGTTGTGTATGGGTTGAATTTGTGATGTCATATTTTCTTGTATTTTTAAATATATAGACGAGATATATAAAGTATCTTTTCTATTCCAGTTGGTTCATGACAGAGCAGTGTGCCAAGTTAAAGAGGAGGCGAAGATCCAGTCCGTTGTTGGCCATCACCAGTTTATAGCTGGAGCAGTATCACGGTGGCAGACAAAGAAGAGACTTTATTTTGGTAAGTGTATGCAACTTTAATAGAATGTTACTCTATAATGCCTTGGAGTAAAATCGCTGGTCTGCTAACATCCACAAACGTTTATTAAACTTAAGGTCTTTCACCAGTTCCTTGACAACATTTTGACGGTGCGTCCATGGGCAACTTTACTAAAACTATAACTTGAGTGATATACGGTTGAAAATCTATTTTACGTATTTATTAAATTTAAACAAAAAAACCTTGACACGAAACGTCCACAATGTTTTTAACGAATATTTTACGCATCCTATTTTATCTGTGACTCAAAACAGAAGAAAATGAGAGTCGTATTTTGTCAAATTAATAAAATGTCATTTCTATTAATTGGCTAATTAGCCGTAAACGTGAGTAAATAATCTGGTATCTTTAAAATATGGGTCGTAAATAGTATCGTTGAAAGTTCATTCTGAACACACAGGAGTTCCGTGATATTCATAATTTTAATTGTTTATCGTGTGTGTTGTTGCCCACAAGTTTCCTTGGAATACGATAAACGTTAAGTTACTATATTATTCTAAGATATATCTCCGCTATTGGAACCTTGATCGCATTAATGATATCAGTACAAATAATAACGATTTTTAAACTTTTTATTTACACTTTTTTGGTCAAGAATTACTATATTAATAATAAACTTTAAAAAGAAAAAAACATCGTGCAAATTATATAGTTAAGCAATTGTGTTGACTGCTTGCAGTAAAGCACGGGGCGTAATTTTTTAATATGATATTTAGTAATAATAATAAAGCCCGTTTATTTCTGATTTGAATTATACAATTTAATTATGTTATCCTTTTTTTCCTGTTACTCGACTTTCCTTCAGTACCGTTCATCGGAACCCGTTCATGTGTTAAGGCCGTCTCCAGCTTTTCCATTTTTCTCTATCAATGGCTGGCTATCTTCAATACGACAATTAATCCACCAAAACTATTTTCTAATTCTATATATTATTTAGATACAGTGGAATCTCTGTATATGTAAAGGAAAATGCAGCAAAAAAAAATCGAGTTAACGAGTTTTCGACTTAACAAGAACTTAAAGATACATATGATTTAACTGCTGAAATTACGACATACATAGGCGCGACTTATATATGTCTAATGAATATATTCATTAATTGCACGTGTACAAGACAAAACCAATAGATGAGTAACCCTGAACCCTAACATTAATTTTAGATTTTATTTACGTCATTATAATTTTTTACTACGACTTAGGAAGTCTCCTTTTTGAAATTCGAGTTATACAGTAGAATATTGTATTATCAATACTTCGTAGGGAAATAATATTTTGCTCGGCTTACGAAGTCTAAGTGGTTCTTCTTAGCTTACTGAGGGTTTCGAATTAACGAGCTTCGAGATTCCACTGTATTTGTAAATTTTTCCTTATTAACACAAATCATGTAATTCTCCATAATAACCTATCCAATTATTTATGATTGGTTTCATTGATTATAGAAATAAGCTATTTCATCATATGATTGGTATTTAATATCAGCGTAATTATAGTAGACAAGATAACATTCGTAGCGATAAATCTAACACGTTTTCTAACGAAAATAATCTATACAATATCGAAAGTCCGAAAATGAAATGTTTTAATTGAAAATAAATCGAATGATGTATCTTTGCCTATTGTAAAAACAAAATCAATCGTTGCGTAGTTTTTAGTACTTATTCGTCCCTATCATCGTATTTACACTGTGATGGAAACACATCAATGGCGTTATCATAAGTTTGACAAAGTTTGATACCCTGGTTATGCATACCAGTAAGATTTTTTTTACCAATACTCGTGGAAGAAGATTTTGTAAACCTTTAAAAAACTTCAATTTTTTTAATGATATTAAGTTTGTTATAACAAGCTTAATAGTAAAACTAATAGTTATAGCTGGGAACCCTGACACAGGTATTGTTTACTTTAAAGGTTTCCCAAATCTTACACATTATAATAAATAAACACCTTTTTTACCCGGCACACGTTGATTTGTTGTATATTGTATTTGGGTAGAATGCCTGGCGAACCCCGAGGGCCCATCTTAAGGGCGTGTGAAGGGCTGTGGTGTTTTTAGTGGGTGGGGTCTCTACCCCTCTGAACAGCAGAGGGATTCGAGTGTAGACCCACCTAGCGTCAAGCTCGACATCCTTGGCGCGGGCCTGCGTAAGCGCAATTTCACCTCTTTTAACAAAAAAAGGTGTATATTGTAGGTCGTCAAAGCATATAGAGATTACGGTACTGATACTTATTAATATTGTTTAATATTTATGTATATATAATATATATTGTTTGCATTAAGAGATACTCATCGTCAAAACTATTCGATGATAAGTAGGTATGTTCATTTCAGTGGCTAAATACACTTCAATAAAATAAATTAAAGTGCGCATATGCTTAAAAAGGTGTTTTCAGTTGAATAGTTCTCCTTAAACCCAATTCGCAGCGGTCACCAGTAATAAAATCCGACCTAGTATTAGGTAATTGCTTTATCAGTACGATTGCGACTAGACATTAATGGTAAAATGAGGTCGATTCAACATTTGTCATTAGGTCATCTGTGTATTTGTGGTCTGGATGGCCTTTGGTTAAATACAGACGTGTTTTAAAACTACACTAAAATCTTTTAAAATATAAAGTCCCATAGACCGCGATTAAAAATTATACATGATGTATATTTTGAATGAGAGGTGCTCACAAATATTTTGTAAAAAAAACCTGGCGATATTTGCTAGTTCTTCTCGTTTGTTCTACCTTGATTTGAGATCTGGCAGTAAATTTTAATGTAGAACTATTTTTTTTAACTGACGTTCATTCAGTTATCTATCAATAAATGATAAGAATAATGATAGAAATCATTTTAATATTTTGCCTATGTAGGTCATAGGTTAAGTGTCTACGGTATTCATTATTTTTATTTCGAAATACATTGAGAAATTGTGCTTCTCAATATATTACATTTTTGATAGACAAAGGTGTACTAATATCTATTGGAACCACGAGATAACTTATTATGCATAGTAACGATTCTATTGTCGAAATATAATGAATGCAGTTTTCGTATGTTTATTAAATAAAATAAAAAAGGTCATCTTAAGAGAATATTTTACAAATTGATATTACTATTTTGCGTATAAAACCCAAAATTTAGATTAGAACGTCGCCTTTATTTAGTAAATACTAAGAAAAGCTTTATACGTGTTATCGTTCTCAAAGAAGTTTAATAATAGGAAATTACTAGTAATTACTAAAATTTGTAGTTGGAGCAAATTTCTATTGTATTATTTTATATGAAAGTCTTGAGGGGTGTAGTGTGCAACCCTAGTGTACTCCAAGAACTGGGTTTCTTCGTGGGTTTGTTCGCGGAGTGAATTCATAGTAGCGATATTGTGTAAATTATGTGTTTAATATTATAAACGTATTTTATTATATTTTAATTATTTAATGTTTCTCGACTTTATCGTATTGGCATAGTCTATAAGGATAATGTATGTATTTCTGTAATAGATAAATAAATAAAATATTATTTCGAGATCATTCGAAAAAGTGTTAGGCATAGCATCAATCCCGAATGTGTTGCATACAAAGAACACGCATATCTTTAAACGTGCTGCTGTCCATGCACCACTGTCTCACTTGTTTACTAAACCATTAATCACAGCAACTAAGACCTAATTGTTACTAACACTAACTAAAACTAAATATAATCTGAAATAAAGAAATGATTATAAATTAGTTTGACCATAATTATCGTTTATTTGAAGTTTATCAATAATCACCTCATTTGCTAATGTCCACAAACAGTTTCAGAGTACATTCCGGGCGGTGAGTTGCTAGTTTTGTTAGACCAGTGGAGAAAGTTACCAGAGGACATCGTCAAAGTGTTCGTTGCTGAAATTGCGTTCGCTATAGGTAGGTAAAAATCTAATAAGCACAAGTTTTACGATACATTTGAAAGTCGTATATAAAAATGGGTTGATTCGACGATACACATTACATTTCTGTTTTGGAGTTCTTGTTCTTCTACTTTTATTAGCCATGAAACATTTTGCGGTCACAAAGCCTGCAGTGGTGAATTTGGGGTGGAATTCTTTGTGCTAAGGGTACCTTATAAAAGAATCCCCTTTAATGTAGTCAGACTTTTTAGATAAATATAGCTGACAGATATATGACAGTTTAATAGTACTAGCAGGCGATGAGTAATTGGTGTGTAATAGAGAAGATGTTTTAGAATCTGTGCTGTAAGAGAACCCTCCTGAGATTTGAGTTTTCAACAGTGTTAGAATTAGTATTTTTTTATTTTATAAGGACAAGATTCTGTAGAACAATATATTAGTTTTTAATTATTTGTTATGATAAAAGCTTCTTCGTATAAATTAAATATGTACAATTTTCTTTGTACATATTTAATTATTATTTCTTCATTGCTTACACTGCTAACTTTTACTATTATTATTTGTTTCTACTGAGTATAAGATTCTCATTTGTTTTTTGTGACTGAGACGCAAACTAGCTTCTGAGGTCTCTGGCTGAATGACCAGCGCTGTGGAACAACTCTGTTCCTCAGCATAATGCTGAGCCAGAGCCAATTACAACCACAGCACACACGCATTACACAATTAAACATTTTTCTATAAAAAAATTGTTATCTCTATTATTATTTATTTTTATTTTTTGATTATTGTTATTTATGTGTTTTAATAAATGTTATGTCTATGTCTATTAATGTAATTACTGGATTCCATGTATCACCAAATTAAAAATATGTGAAAAAATCTTCCAGATTTCCTACACAACGCGGGTATAATATATCGTGATCTGAAGCCGGAAAATATTCTACTCGATTCGGACTATCACATACGATTGATTGATTTCGGTCTTTCCAAGTGGCTGTCCATTGGATCGAGGACTTCGACGCTCTGTGGGACTCTTAAATATATGGGTGAGTTATATTCCATTTCTGGGGTGCCTTGAAGTTGTTTGTACCTACAATGGTACAACTCAGGAAACTAATAATTATGTTTAATGCGTTTTATTATTTTTACAATAGTATATAAAGCATGGTGCCGGCACGTATATTTGCAAATATCTTTTAATATCATAAATCGAATCTGCAAGGTTCGCTTGCTTCCTCTCGCTAACGTAAAAATTAAAACGGTCATTTTCCGTTTCAGTGTGGGATTTGACACGTTATACCAAAATGGCGTACACGGCTTTCGCACTTCGCACTTTATCTTAAACCGTTTAATTCGTACGCGATTATTAACCATGACATGCCAGTGACGCCGTCACGATGAACGCACGCGATTTCAACTTCGAAATCGCCATGGACGGTAGCCAAGTAGACGAGGTGGTAGCCAGTATCTTCCATACAGTGCTATTCCACCGATCGAGTGGCAAATTCACCTACAACAACGAAGAGAGTTACTCCATACGAACCGTTAATTATGTGGACGTTGACTGCGATTTCATAGACTTCACGTACGTCTGCTGCGCGTCCGAATCGCTCGCTCGGAAGCTCAAAAGAGAAATATCGGCCTTTTCGAAACTCCTGCGCACGATTGACGGCAGGCCGTCCCCCGCTAAGGGCGAAATAAGCCTCGAGTTCTTCCAAAAACACCGGACTAGATGGTTCCTGCCGACATACGTGCCCGTGCCTTGGGAAATATGGCGCGTAAGTTGTGAACTGACCGAATCGGGCCAGGACATGCATAGACACGAGAGCGTAGTGGAAATGCTTCAAGACCAAATAGTTTTTATCACAGAGATAATAAACCGTCACGAATACGTGCCCAAGATGCCTAACCGGTCGGACGCGGATCTGATATTCGATACCTCGTATCCGGATATTCAACCTTATCTCTTTGCGATAAAGTATAAGTTACCGGAAACTGAGTCGAATACGGTCAGCAACACAGTTCGGAAACTAATCAGGGACACCCTGTATTTGTGATTATACGCCTGGTGATTTTCTATATTGACAATAATTTTGTTTCGTAGTTTGACCTGAAATGGCTAATTATTGTCGTCGATGAATTATGTAATTGTGATATATTTTAATGATTTAGATAATCGAATTTCGGCTATAAATGTGAGTCGAGAAATTTATTTAATGTACTTAGTTATTAGACATTGAAATAGTTTTATTTTTATTTGTTAATCCGCCCCTAAGTTAATAGTGAATTAGTTAAACAATAGTCAATGAAAGCTGGTTGTTGTGTCCATTTTACGTTTGATCCTAACGTTTTAGGGTTATCAATTATTTTTAATTTATATCGGCACGTATTTTGGCAAGTTTTGTTTGCGTCTTTTTATTGTAAACACCGCGATTAATACGCGACATCTAAGTCCTATACGAACGTTAGGTTGTGATATCGGATTTCCATACAATTTGTATAGACTTTTAGTTCCAAATTTGGCCACGGAGCGATACTCAAAATTGTCTATATTATTAGCACGAATTCTATTTATTAACCATATCTACGGATTGCATCTCATAAAATTCAATTTAGTTTTATAACTAGAACACTTAAAAAAAATCATAGATAAAACAAAACCTTACGTATTAAAAGGCTTGGCAAGACAGACGTGCCCTCCGATAGGCCGCATCTCACTTAACATCAGATTGCGGCCAAATGTATGTCTAGTTCTGTATAAAAACGTTTCGTCCGTGCTAAGAGCCGTATTCTTACCAAGGTACGTGTTGAACTATAAAAAGTAGAAATAAAAAAATTGATAATGATATTTTATATGTTTTACCCGTCTTTAACATAGGTTATGTAAAGAATTTTCAAAAAACTCATATATTAAAAAATTGTGAGCAGTTTGGGACAATTTTTATTTTGTGTACGGAATAATAGAACAGCATATCTTTTTGTCTTTATTCTATAAAAAATAACTCGAAAATAGTTCAAAGTTGCGGCTACTTCTCCATAACTAAATGACTCAGAAAGTTAGGTTGTAATGAACCTCGAAGAACCACCGATTTCTAGGTGGAGATTTAACCGCAATTTTAGCTGACTTGTAGGCGAAATCCAATAAGAGCACATAGTGTATATTGTAGTGTAAATATATTTTTCTCATTCAAATTAATGGTTCAATATGAGAGCTTTATAATGCTTATATGTATATTGTAGATTTTTCTCAGTAGGTTACTTTAAAGTGTGATAATTTTAACATAAGATGGTGCATGGATAGAAAGTGTATGAGAAAAGAGAAAATATAAAAAAAATCGTGTGTTCTACAGTGAAACTTAGATTTATTACTAATTTTAAATGTATAAATAGTTATTTTCATATGTAACGCCTTGGGTTGGCCCGTATTTCAAACGTCAATGTCAATGTCAAAGGACATCGTGAAATTACGATTAACTCTTTTAATTATATTAAAGTAAGCCTTTATTCGGATACTATAATTTTAAGTTAGTTACTTATAAATAGACGACCTCGGAAAGAGTGAAGGCGTCTTCCTCGTGTCGCTCATATTGGCTAGTCTTCTCCAATCTTTCTGCACTCTCTTTTATTTCAACGCTAATCGATTATGGCGGGTGTCTATTGGGTTAAGATGGTTCTACGAACGTGTCAAATTATGGAAAACGTACGAACGTGGAAGGAAACGTTTTGCACGACTGTGATTGGTCGAGAGCCGCACATCGCCTCGAGCGATCAATGATTTGGTTTTTTAAGTGAATAATAAATAGATATACGTTTGAATTACAGGCCATCTTATTAAATATAGAAATTATATTCAATTTAACTAATTGTCCGCCCTTGAGTTATATGCTATTATTTTCATCTTCGAATAAGTTCTAATGGCGTCAAATAAGTACTAAAATTTCCCTTATGACAATTTAAGTTAACGAACTGATAATCGTAACGTAGATTAAAAAAACGAAGATGAGATTTGCTTTCCTATAGTTGTGTTGTACTATAAACTGTCGAATTTTTATCTCACTTTACTTCACTACACTACATAGCTTTACTTTAAAACAATCTAAACATTTTGTAAAATACACATGATTACAGATGACGTTTAATGTTCAAAACGAAGCATATTTTGTTTTTAATCCAAATTTATAAACAACAAACAACATCATTGTAAGATTCGATATATCTACGGCTTAATATTAGGCCTTTAGAGTCGCCATTCTGATTACGATATTAATGAATAACATAACCGGAGTTTCAATGTCAAAAAGTCTTTTATACCTTCAATTTGTATTTGTACTGACTCCATCCATGAACTGCTTTGCTTATAAACGCCTCTCTTAGCTTAGCTGTCTAAAATTAAGAACTGGTTAGCTGAGCGGTTTTATAA
Organism: Pieris brassicae; assembly: GCF_905147105.1. Taxonomy (NCBI): domain Eukaryota; kingdom Metazoa; phylum Arthropoda; class Insecta; order Lepidoptera; family Pieridae; genus Pieris; species Pieris brassicae. The sequence goes on from NC_059669.1 coordinate 8,788,111, forward strand.
GTAGGCGGTTAGTTATTTACTTTCCTACCTCATTTGTAGCTCTAATTACCCTTGATTGTATCTTTTTATTAACTTTTGTCACCAAAGAAATGGCTGTATCCTGACAATGTTATGATTGGCCCTGTTCACGCTATTAGTACCTAAATGTGACCTTTTAATATCGTAAAGAGATAAACCAATAGAAATTATTACGAGTTGGGCGATTTTCTTTATTGCTTCACCATGTTGTAGTGGTGCTGATGAAGCATAAGGCATATACTTATACGTGGAAGAAGGGTGTGCCCTTTCTTGTAAAGGGCCCGGCTTCAAAGCAAGAATTCTCGTCCAGTCTAGCTACTGGCTGGCCCGAAAGCGCTCTAGAAGTCGTTTATGCTGAGCGGTTGAAAGCACGTCAGGTAGTGATTTGTATGTCTCACTATAACGTCTATAATTTACCCTAAGTACATACCATTGGAACGACGTATAAGGGAAATACGATTCTGATCGAACACACCAACTCTAAAGGGGAGGGGTTGTTATTTTACCTAAGGTCAAGCTTTGAAAATAGATAAATTTATTTGATGAGACATACGTCTAGAACTGGGTTCTTTCGACGGTATAGTTGCCTCATCAGAAGCGAAAAAAAGATTACAAATTTAATTTTATTTTTGTTATTATACGTGAATTTATCATTTACCTGGATTTAGATTACGGACAATGTATTTTTGGATGTATGTTTCGAAGGGTTTGTGGCCTTCGTGGAATTAAAGCATATTTTGGATTTGGATCTGCTAAAGTACAGAAAGATATTCTTTTGCATATTAACTAATTAATTACGCGGTAATTTGGAGTGCAAAAGGATGTAAATAAAACAATAAACATAAATCGGCAGCTAAAAAGCTTTTCCGAACATATTATTATAACTTCAAAAAAATTTAAGGAGGAATTTATCGTGAATGAATCCATTCCCCATTAGGTGTGAGCTGGTACCACAATTTTTTTGTACTTAGGTTCTGACACTTAAGTTCTATTGGTTTCTTTCTTTACGATCACAAGTTTCCTTTGTAGATTATAGCGAGCCGCTTAAGTCTTATAATTTATGATCCAAAATCAAATATTTGGTGATGAGACAATATTTTTATACAGATAAATACAAAACTTTATGGCTGCGTACATGTTTTTGCGAACATAATTTCCCGTATAAACCTTAGAGTAAGCCTGAGATAGCTGTATAATCTTTTGTCTTTATCACTTGCACTTTAAAAACAAATAAAGCTGACAAAACATTGTATAACTATTTGAGACTTATGTTTATAATTTGCTATTTTTGTAATGCCAAATCGTACTTGTAAGGTGTATGGGAAAAAATTGTGAAAGTGCGCTGGTAATGTTAACGAAATAGATTTTTACGTAGTACATATTTAGCGAAGTAAACAATCATTGATGAATAGGTATTGCACGAAAAACTTTAGAAGTCAAAAGAGGAGGATACATGCACAGACTACCGTAGAAGTATTCTGTGCAAACATTGTTTTGTTTCAATTATCTATTTCGTTACTTAGTCGGTTTATAGAATGCATTTAAACTTAGCTCGGGCTTGGCGCCAAACTAAAGCAAGTTTCGATCGCAATTTCACTACGATTCAAATATATACTTCCAAAAAGTTACTAAGTGACGAGTGAAGAGCTCGGACAATTTCTTGCGTTTCTATTATTATCAATTCAGATTTAATGTAAGCTAAGTCTAAATACGCTTTGTGCAGCCAAACCCTTAGAGTTGTGACTCACTGTGTGTCAAAAACATATGGATGTGCTCTACAGGGTATATATAATAGCGCTGTCTCGACTCGGAATCTTACCCTCTGTCTCGATTCGCACCAGCCATAGAGTTTGGCAAGTCTGTAGTGAGTAAAAATTGTGTGCCTCGTTTAAGATATCGTCGCACGTTGTATATAAGCACCTTTGCCTTACTTAAAAATGTTATGTATGGCTGTTACTTGTATGTAAAGTATATGTTGTGATGTATCAGTTCAAAAGCAGGATTTGTCTTGTGATAATTTATATAAATATGTGAATAAATGATAATGTATTATTTGTTTTTGATTTTTCAAATACCCTTATTTTTATATATAAATAAACCAGATTCATAAACAGTTAAACTATTTTACTATAGTACTATTACGTCTCTTACGGTCAAATTGAGTTGCCGCTGTGACAAAAAAAATAACAAATGAATGCTTGTTATTTAGGTCTGATTACGTCTAACTACATATTTTTCAAAGATAATATAATGATTTTTAAATTGAGTATCTTTCGTTTAAGGTAATTTAATTCTTAAAGAAAATATTATCCTCAAATATAAAAAGAAACCTGCGTTTATAAGCCAAAATACATTACACATTACAACAATGTCTATAATAATACTGTCCTGCTTAATACCGCTAAGCATTGGTGACTTCTGCGTGTGGTTTATTCCCTTGATATCATGTCGATCCCCAAAAATATGAGAAAACTAAGAGTTCTGATACCACCATTCTGTCGGCTTATCGATAATCTCAATTAAATGTTGAAATAAAAAAGTATAATTACTTTGTTCTTTTTTTTGTTGGAATGTACATGATTTCACATGGGTGAGACAGTTATTATATTTGAGAATTCACAAAAATATTGTTTATTTAATAGAGGCTCACGATGTTACTTCATCGGTAAGGGGGATAATATGTATTAAGTATTTGAATCTCAAAATATTGTGAAAGTGTTGTGATCTCAAGACTTCAAGAAGACTTCGTGTGCTCAACGATAACAACTTCCATGTAATTATAAAACTTTATTTTATTATAATTAATAATTGTATGAATGGTGGAATGATGCGTGGAGCACAGGAAGTGTGAATGTTATGTTTTGTATTGATAAAGTCGTAAGCTTTACAACAAACGGTCGTACATAAAAATATGCACGTCATGAAATAATACGTAAAAAAGAATAGCTATCTTATTATAATAGATACAAATAATAATCTCGTACAGAACTATACGGAATCATGACCACGAATCAATCGAATATAATTTTTGTACTAAAGCAATTGTATAGAAAATCTGAGCACTAGACATTAACATTATCTTATTGACCTATATGAATTTTGTATATTGTTCGTGTTCAGGTCATGTGTATTTTTAAAAATGCATTTTCGTTTGTAACAGAACTTATGGCTGGACTAGGTACAAGAAGCTAGCATACCAATTAAATAGGCATAATATTTAGTTATTTTGGCAAACAAACGATAAACATTCTGTTATTTCATCCGTTACGTACACTTCGATTCTACTTGTACTGAGTTATATGTGTATAACTCTTGATTTGAGAACTGGCAGTAAATTTAAAATTAGAAGCATTTAATGTATATTTCTTTTTTTGACGTTCATAAGTACATTGTGTTTTTACAAAATATTTTTGACTTTGATATATTATAAATGATTGATTTCAGCACCAGAGATCTTACAACGGGACGCGTATGGACACGCAGTTGATTGGTGGTCGCTGGGCGTAATTACTTGTAGAATGCTCACCGGAGAGGTATTTATATATTTACTAATATGTAGATTGTAGGTATGTGTATACAATTTTTAACTTCCCTGGCCATCCACCAAGTAAGGCGCTTCAAGCCTTTAGGTATTATGATCAATTTCTGTGTGTCGCAATTGTATGACAATGTATGACTTAAAACTTAGCGATTAAAAAGAGTGGCGGAAAGTTTCTTGCCAGTTCTTCTTGCCCGATTTATGCTCTTGACTTGCGAACTGGTAGAAAATGTAAATTTACAATTACCTATAATATTACCTATATTGAATAAAGTTATTTTGACTGACTTGGACTTCAGAATATGGGATATAAACCCGAGACCCATAACTTTGAATAAAAAAATACTTTGCTAGCACTCTGTATAAATCTTTATAATACAAATATATATATATAACGGCAGATAATTTTTTTTACTTGTAATTGTTACAAAATGATTTTCAGTCCAAACGTCTATATTCTAAATAAAGACTATTTTGCTACTCCAATAAAGTAATTATATTTTAACTAATATTTCATACCCAATTATGATTTCGATTATTTTCGTAGGTATTTTACATGGTATTTATGTAAACTAAGCTACATATTAAGAAATGTAACAGTATAAATAAAACATGTAGTAAAAAACGTATTTATTTATTACTTAGAGTACCGGAAATTCGATAATTTATTTGCAAATAATTACAACGTAGGTAATTCTTTAGTTTCCTATTTAAATAAGTCTCTAACTAGTCTGACATTCACGCGAATACGGCTTTTGGCCGGCTAATGCGGGGGATCATCACAAACGCACAGCGTTGAGCTCTAGGCTCCTACTCGCTTGTTGGCAAAGGGCGCGTGTCGAGAACCATTGGCTGTCGACACACGCCCACCGCCTGCACAGTTTTGTTTATCTAAGAAGAGGATGGGCTAGAATTCTCCAATTTCTCGCCGCTCTCCTCTGATGAGTCCTTCTCCTTGTTCTCCCCACTTTCTCCGCTCTCCTCAGAGCTGCTCTTAGCTGAAGCGTCTCCTAACGCTAAGTCACCTTCCTTGACTTCAGCCTTGACGTCACCTGATTCCTTTGCAGGTTCTGCAGGTGCTTCGCCTGCCTTCTCTGCAATTTCGACCTTCTCTACTTTCTCTTCGACTTTCTCACTCTTTTCTTTTGGCTCTTCACTGGGTGCAGATTTGGCCGCAATCTCAGGAACTTCGGGTTGCTTTTCTTCTGGTTTCTCTACTTCTGCAGATTTACTTTCTGGCTTTGGAATATCTTCTTTCTTTTCTTCTACAGCATCTCGAACCACTCGTTGTGCTTCGTCAGCAACCACACCGGCGGCGCTAGATTTCGGTTCAACCGGAGTAGAAGGAGCAGATGGCTCTTCTTTTTTTTCTTCTGATTTCGACTCAGCCGGTGAGTTTTCCGCAACATCTCCACTTTTTGAAGCTGGTTCTTCAGGAGCTGGTGTCTCATCCTTTTTCTCCTCGGGTTCAGCTATTTTAGGGGCAATGGCTGGCTGTGATGCGGTGATGGGACTTATTGCAGCTGCATCAATAGGATCATCGGCGACTGCAGCAGGGTTCTTTACTGCACTGACTACGTCAAAACCTTCGGCGATCGCAGATTTAAGTGCTGGCTCTTTGACTTCTTCTACCTTTGCTTCAGATTCCTCAGATTTTGATTCTGGTTCAGATTTGGGTTCAGGGATCTCAATTTTTTGCTCTGGCTTTACTTCAGCGGGTTTTGCTTCTTCTGCTTTCTTTTCGTCTTCTTTAGCTGGTTCCTCAGACTTGACTTCCGGTATTTCTGCCTTCTTTTCTTCTTCCTTGGCATCTTCTTTCACATCGGGTTTCGATTCGACAGCAGCTTCAATAGGTGATTCTGCGTTTTTAGCTTCAGGTTCTACTGGTTTGCTTTCCTCCTTTTTGGCTGGTTCAGGATCAGCTTTTTTCTCATCTACTTTGGCTGGTTGTGCATCATTTTGTACCTTTTCTTCTCCTGACTTTGCCTCCGCCACAGCAACTGGTGTGACGGGTGTTTCTTGTTTCTCCTCCGCAACGGGCATGGCGAGGCTCATAGCCGCAAAGGCCAAACAGATTATCAGCACCTTCATCCTGAAAAAACAAAAACAATATAATAAGATTTATAAATATACAAAACTAATAGAAAAATTGCAACGCACGTCTACAAATCGTGAATGCGGTAAGGCCAATGTTACGCGCCGCCTCCGAGCTTAACGTTCATCGCAATTTTCCAATTAAGATTGGATAATGTAAGGGCCCGACATGCTGGGGGCGAGTGCCTAGTTAAATTGAATTAAAAGTTGACTTTGAGCCGGACGTAGGTTATTTGTGAAAGTGGTTAATAAATAGGGAAATATACCTAAATAAAAACTGATCTAAATAAAAAGCGTTAGCAAGAACCTATACCCATTTGAACAAGATATTAAAATTTATTGCATGTCTTATAAACTCGTTATAGGTCATAGACACGAGGTATTTATATACTGTAAGTCATTAAGTCGTATCCCAGGTCCTGTTGGAATGTGGTCCGGCGCCACGCCACAAATAGACCGTACATCCTTCGTAATTACAGCCCCCTGAGGATATTAAAAATAGCGCGCAACGATAACGGATTTTTGAAGCTAGCCAATGAAACAAAAAAATATCTGCACACGCTTGGAGATTTTCAAAGCATTGTGGACATTTCCTACCGTTGTCTAGTACACCGGATGGGAATTGTGTGTTTGTCATAAGGATCAGGCGAGACGTCCACACTACGGTATTTGAATTTTAATACGCGTACTGAATAGAATTGGTAATTCAGAGATGCTATCGTGAATGATTCACTGGTGGGCTAATCTGGACATTGCTAATTCGAACAGCCAATGATTTAACGCAAGTTCATTGATCGTTAAACCGCAATTTATATCATTCATAACAATGAATCGATATTTTGTGTGCCGCAAATCCAATTGAATATACGGGGTGTAATTATGAACACCTAGAAAGCAAATACTGGCAGTAAACTATTCGCATTAAATAAGGAACTAGCAAATGTATTATCAAATATATTACGTATTCGTTTCGTTGTAAAAAAATATTTCTACATTATTCTTGTGGTGTACCTACTTGTACTATTACGGCTAATGACGGTTTGACACGGATCGACAATTTATGTATACAAATTGAATGAAAAAAATGAAGAAATATCTAATAATCCCTACATAATATGGTCGCTTTCCGCCGGTTCTACGCTTGCCAAGTATTCCATGTTGCGCAGGTAAGCGATTTAAGCAGATGCGCTAAGCACAGTACAAAACACATTTCTAGCATTTACATGGAGTACTTAATTATGACATCCACCAAGCTTATTTTGTTACTAGTTGTTTCGACAGATCTCTTGCTTTTAATATTCAATTTAAACATATGCGAAGCTTCAGTAGTGAATTTTAACAGATTTTTTTCGTAATTTTATATCTGTAGCAATCTCCTATTAATTAAATTGAAAACGCATTAAATTTGTAGAATATCGTTCACAAGTTGGTGACAGCCAAAATATGTAATATATGAAGCTTAAAATGCGGAACGGTTATTAACTTCTGGTAATGATTTTATAACTTTACAAGTTGTACTTATTCGTTTCCGTGCATAATAATTATTTTGCTTTTATTTAGAAGGGAAGGGTTGTTCGCTTTTATAATACAGGTTCTTTATTATGTTTATCGAATGCTTTAATATGTATTTTATGTACTTTAATTAACAAGCAAATTTCAGCGCTTAAGTATCGTAGTTTTAGTTTTGTTTTCTTTTTATGTATTTAACGCATACATCATGCGTCGAAATTACAATAAAAAATAAATATGGGAGTGAATGTTTTCCCTTTTAATAATAATATATACCTGTACGCTGTATAGCGAGGTACAAAACTGCCTTACAGTGACCTCAACATTCAAATAATTTGGCTACGATTCCGATGTGAGTGATGTGAGTTGAAGAAAATCTATCAATCATAAATTGATACTAATTTGTAAGAATTTGTTAAGAATAGTTATTAAGTATAAACAATGTGTTTTTTCGTAAAAGGGTGTACAATGGTTATTGTTATTTTTGTGTTCCTTGATGGAAGCTCTCAGTGTTATGCCCGTTAGCAAACCAATGCATAGGTTCGAAATCCAAGGTTTTTATGCGCATTATTTGAATCTTATCCAAAACCACTGAATACGGTAACATTCCACTTGTAGCGGAAAACGTTTGATTTGTTTGATTGTTTCTGAGTAATTCTGGAAGGATATCCTTAGCTCGAGTCTTCCCACACATTCGAGCAATCTTTCAATTGAAGCCCAGCGCATGCTCTTCATTGCGCCAATCAAAAATATGCCGGCGATGCGGCGAATACATGCCTCGAAACGTGACAATGTATTACTACCCTTATGTGAATTAAAAAATTTATAAGTTCTAAAACAACGTGTATGCATAAATTGCTACAAGAATATATGAACACAAATTTGAACCGATACACATCAATTACATGATCAAGCTAGCAAGGGAAATAAAACAGGTAACCACAAAATAAAAATATAAACTTAAATATCATAAACAAAGTTACGGGAAGTTGGTATATTGTTGTAAAATATATCAACATAATTGTTTGGGGTTTCTCAATACAGACTGTTAGCACGATACAGATCATCAATATACGCAAAAAGATTCGAAGTCTACCCTCTGCTTAATTGGTATACGAATATAAATTTGACTTTATACTCTATAAGCGTTAAGATTTTTTAAGAAAAAAAAATCAATCTAATTATTTATTCTATATCAGCAACTTCAAGCATCTGTTGCTTTTTATTATATTGACATTGATGAATTTGACATTTGTCTATGGTAAATAGATTTACCATCACCTGTATTGCTAAACATGTTTGAATACTGAATAGGCTTTCAAATTTGATAACCTGATTGTAGGCCTTGTTTATTTGTCCTTGCATTATTGCGACAATCAACATATTTTACTGTTCGAAGCCGTGAAATATTTACTAAGGGAAATAATTATGTATGTATTGATAGTCTAGGTTTGATCAAGTAGGTAACTGTCTCCCTGAAAGAACTACGGACGACGAAATTTCTCAAATAGAAAAAAAGCTTTCAACTAATATTGATAATAAGGTTTATATCTAAAATTAACTGTTGAAAGCTCAAGTAAATTAACCCGAAAATCCCCAATAAGGGCCGCGTGAGTGTCGAAGCCGTTCAGCTGTACGCTTCCCGATATACAGAAGACATTGAAGATTCAAAAGAAATGAGTGTGTATCAAAATTGATGTAAAAATATATATACATTGAAAACTTTTGTAATTGACCGCATATATAAATTATGGTACACGTGGAAATTATATTTTTTATACTATTAGTAACTTTCTTATTAAAACCAAAAAGATCGTCTACACACTGTGGAAATAGAGCACAACTTAGCCCCAAATTATTTTCATTTACCCTTATCTATGGCCTCAATTCACCAGATCAAAATATCTATAGACATATTTGATTTTAGAATTATTTGTTGAGTAACAAGTAAGTGCATTGTTACACTCGTATTTAGCACTTATGTACTTAAGAAGTTACAACATGCATCACATAAGGTTTCGTAAACTACAAGGCCTCTTCTAATATAATTATAATATTAACTATCAATAGCATTGCAATAATCTTTGCGAAAGATGCTGTAATGTCATTAATTAATGTCGTATTAACATACTTTTGGCGTTTGAACACTGATCAATTGATGTCACAAACAATAATCTAGTAGCGGGGTTAAATTGATTTAACTTTATAGGCACGGAGATAATCAGCCGACCTCGCCTCATACGTAGGCTGAGACTCAGTTATTCCTGTTTCTTCAAATGTTTTCCTTATCCATACGACAACATCCGTTACGGCAAAGATTTCGAACGCACGATCTCGAATCTTACAAGAAAAGCAGTGGCCAGTGGTAGCCACTGTTTTGTTGATGTCTACTAATTAGTCTATTAATTTTATTACTTTTTCGATATATTTTAAGTCATACCTACCTAACAATATACATTTATAAGGTAAAAATAACATATATATTATTAATTTTCTTTCCCAACCAACTAGGTACTTAACATAATTAGCTCTGTCATTCGCTATTTATCGTGTCTAGGTAATCTTGTGTATGTCATATCTGGTCATCGTTCACGCGGGACACGTAATATGAGCAAATTTTATTATTATACGCTTTTTATTTACACGTTTATGTCATGTACGACGCAAAAAGTACAGCATGCATGGTTAAGTTCTTTTGCCGCTATTGTTTATATTTTTTCTAGAGATACACGAGTTAGATATGTGACCAAATTAGTGAAAACTGTTTAATACTAAAGAATTGAGTAAGCAGACATAATAATAATGTCGATAAGAATATATAGTTTTAAATGTTTACGGCCAGTTTTTAAATAAAGGGCAATAATAACAGATGAGAACAACTGTCCAGACTAACGAAAACAATTTTATAGTATAATAATTCTAAAAAAACGAATCAGCGCTAACTCATTGCTAGATGTAAAAGTTACTAAACGTATGGTCATTGTGAATATACAGTATAATAGGTAATTCCAGACTTGCGAATTTAAAAGAGAACTAAGTTGCAATAATATAATAAGTTCATACATATTCTTAAGTTCCGTGTATTATTATTCCAATGTACACAAGTAAAACATTAAATTGCGGTATGTCATTTAAATTTGCACGTTTACAGTACGCTCGAAGAATTTCAAAGCATTTAAGAGTAAAGCGTGACCGGCTAGATTGACCCAGACATTTTTTATCGCTATACCTACATTACAATAATTGATATTGAATATTACAAATCACGGCATTTTTCTCGATCTTGCGCAAGTTAAATACAGGCCAATGTTTATTGAATGTATCGCTTTTTAATATTGGTTTTAAACTTTTAGATATAATTCACTAAACACATTTTAATCTGTATTGATAAGTAAATTACATTAGTTAAATAGATGCCATTTCTTCAAAATGAGTATCGTGGAAAAAAACACTTGAGGAAAATATTAAGCAGCAGAAAAGTCGATAAGAAATTTGGCGAACTTTTTTACCACACAAGATATTCGTAATTATAGATAAAAATTTCGTCTCTAAAAAATGTCGGTTTAATGTCGAAACGTTTGACGCGAAAATTTGACGGCATTTGAATCAATAACATAGAAACTTACTATAATGATCACCACTGTTTTATCGAGATGTAAAATGGCAGCCAGCCTCAGTGGGAGTGGCCGGGGAGGGTAGGTTTGCTAGAGTATATAAAAAACATAATATAACTGCCGCCTCCGTGTCTTGAACCTTCATGTTTGTTGAAGCAGCAGTTTTTGTATTCCGGCTAGTAGACGATAGAATAAAACCTTTGACAGAAATTACGGGACATAACGAGAAACAAGTTTGGGTATCGAATTCACGGTTAAAATCAAGTCTATAATTATTTTAAAGCAAGATTTCATTGCCCATACAGAGCCTGTTATGTGAAACCAGTTTAAAGTGTCGATTGTGCAACGGACGGACCGCGGTTCATTGTCGCTGCATTGGGGCCGATCGATGCCATTATATCATTTGGATAATAACGGGATTTTCCTACGCTCAATCAGATAAGCAGATAGCTGCGGGTTTAAATATAACGTTAGATCAATATCTGAGTAGAGATCTATTTACAAACTTTTATACTAACGTAACCACTGGTTTACATTGAGAAATAATTCGTCTTGGACAGTCAATATATCAAAAGGCACCAAACCGCGGAACAGCTAGTAACAACACTGTTGTAGATTTCTCTTGAGGCTGTCATATGTAGAAAGGATTACTTGTAATTTGAGTGATATTATAAAAATATAAATTGAAAAGATCATACTCAGAATGGAAATTTATAATAAGTAAGACTGACTGCTGATAAAATCTTTTTGTCTCACGGAGGTCATCGCGCTAAATCTTGTTTTTGGATCTAGTTCCATACCAATTACAGGTAAAGTTTCCAGTATAAATACGTATTGAATTCAGTTCTTGTTTTCAAACATAAATTAAACCGAGGAACGTGTAAGTATTATTCGTAGCGAATTGATTTTCCTAGTCGCTGTGTGATATGTCCAATTTCAGTCCTCCATCTTGGATTCCATTTCATACTTTAAATACTCTCTTTTAATTTGGACTTCGAGCAGAAATTATCCAGTGAGGTATAAACCTAGTTCCATATAGGGATAACATGATCTTCGAAATCTTATTTTAGTTAAAATTTAACTGCGGTACTTAAATTGTAAATACCACAAAGTTGAAAGACACGACTGGCTTTAAAAGCTTCCGCCTTCGCCAACTTTAAACCCACTGGTATTATGAAATAACAAGTAGTCTACTAAATACAGGAGAGGATTTATGTGGGAGTTAAAAAAGCACTCTAGGACGTATCTACAAAATCACTCTACATCTACGCTGTTCAAATTCTAGCGATAACATTCAATACAAATGAACACAACTAGCATGAAACCACACGAAACTTACCACCAGTGCGGATTGTGGCCCGAAGCTGGCCTATAATTAAAATGTAATCTTATATGCAACTCTAGAAAATATAATAGTCTAACAACTGTTGAAAACTAAAGTATAGTAGTCAGTCATTTGAAATCCATCCGTGGATTAGTCGAACAACTAATATTTGAATTTCGAATATTGATCGGAAGTGTTAACGGTACCATAGAGTAAATGTTGGACTAGAAGTCTTAGGTCAATGCCAGCGGAAGAGCATTTGGAAAATAACGGGGTGCCCAACAAGCTTAAAATGTCAACTAAGTGCCCATTGCTTATTGTGAAATTAACTAAGATCCGAAAGTTTTTATGGTTTTGCTGTCCCATATTAAAATGTATTTTTAATTTGATTTATATTTTACGAATTAATTTTACTTCTGTATGTATACTCGTATGGCTTGTTCAGAAACAATTTGTTATTGAAAGGAGACGTTTTGGAATATATGCATGTCTAAAATTTTAAATGTCTGACCTTGTTGATTCGAGATATTGTTTTAACTACTTACGATGCGTGAAAAATATCATTATGTTAGATAATTGCATTGCCTTGAAGAGATTTGTCGGTTGCCGACTTAGCCTGGTACGGACATATTGATTTTTTAAATACAATACCTATAAATTCAGCTTTTCTTGCAATGGTTTTTTAACTATGGCATCAAAAGGAATTAATATATATGTACGCAGCTTGAGTTTGTCATGAGTTACTAGCATTTTCGCTTAACTTTAAGAGTTTGTATATAAAAGAAATCACTGTAATCCTATCGACACAAAAAGTTTTTTATACAGCTTATCGCTATGAAAACTTTTCTCAATTCATAATACTCGGATTTATCTTTTATCTTACATTATTCATTTTAACTTGAAAATATGCAATATAATTGATATGGAAATTGTGGAAACTACGCAAATGTGGCGCATATACAGCGCATGCGTCAATCATTTGACAAATGCGAAACGTTACATTAAATAGGTGGGAAATTAATAGCGTGAATATAACAACAACAAAATATATTTTCGCTTAATCGGTCTTTGAAAAATATATAATAAGATAAGACTTGCCAGTAGCATAAATAATATAAAAACTGCAGGAGAACGAAATGTAGTCTGTGGTTATTTTAACGTGGTTTGATTTATTGCTAATTATATGTGTTCAATCTTACTAATTAATAATATTTTTTCTATCGCCTTTAATGATGCGAGCAACTGAGTCATGAAAATGATTCGTTTCGGTTCCCATCAAGACGCAAACTTGATTACCGAGGTGATTGCAATGTTTTTATCGTACTTTTGTTATGCTTCAGTCAGATTGCGGGGTCATTACTTGAAATATTTCTTATTACCGAGTTCATTAAGAGTTCGTATTACGTATTCTTTCACCACCGAAACGATATCAATCGTCATAGCAAGTAACTCGTTAGCAATAGCTAATATCTTAAAGTAATCTTTGTAAGTGTTATAATAAAAACTAGGTTTCCCGAGCATTATTAAAATTAAATTTTCTTTAATGCATCGACATCTTGAATAATTCATTTTTGTCTAGGACTTTATTGTCTATACAATGACATAACAATAGAAACTTTAAGTGTTTGGCCTTAATATGAACATAAATTATACACCATAGAGGTAATAGTACCTTCGAAGGGTAGATAGATACTTAAGATATCACTGACCATGACCAATCATTATTCTAGACAAGCTGGCTTTAAAAATAGCCCTTAAGACGTATTAACATTCTTGTACCATACTCGATAACGCTTTTATAATATTTGACAAGCCATTTACAATTTCTTTTTATATCGATCCCAAATGGGTCTTTATATCGAAAAAATTTTTTTTAAACGTCTAATTTGAAGGTTTGTATATTAAAATTTAAGGCTAGACCGCGACATAAAACGTGTTGGGGCATATTAAAGTATACTATCAGACCAAAATTTGCAAAGACGGAAATAATAATTGTATTTTTTGTAATTTATTGTCAGCTGTAATGGATATTTGTCATATTGTAACTTTCAAGAGAAGTTGTGTTGTCTATAGAAGTGGCCATGACCGATGAAAAACCTACAATTCCAACGATTATTGTAGCAATGCGTTTTGCATACATTTGAAAGTAGGAATACAAGATCTATGATAATTTTCGTTTCTTCACCTCGTTATAATCGTTTTTGTATCTATGTCATGTTTTGTATCTAAATCAAAAGAGAGTCCCAACTCTACGTATCTTTGCGATCACGATAATTTAGCAAAACCATACTTGAATTTTTGCATTTAAAGCGTTCAAAAATAGTGTCATAGCTGCGGTTATTTTACATTTGAAGAAACATTTTCTTAAGCATTTTTATTTGTAATAACAATGTCGCAACAAGACGTAGTATCGAGATAAATAATTGTAATAAAGTTTACTTGAGATTTACATATTTTAAATGTCTACTATCCGAACCTATGCATAATTACCAAGACTACATTGATTTAAGGTTAATATTGTTAAGTTTTTAATCTGAATAAAGCGAGCTATTATAAAACTGTTATCTTATCAAGTTACGTGTATATTAACTAAATGTAACTAAAGCGGAAATTTATGCATTTTAAATTAAAAAGTAGCATTGATCGTTCATAATGAGACGCGGGGCTTAGTTGTTTCTTTATAGGTTTTATAGACATTAAAATTCTATATTATTTTCAAAAGGTCTATGTTAAAACGAATGTTTGCGAATTGCGAATTACAAAGTACTGATACGTATTGAATGGAGTTTTTATTATCTCTAAGAATGTAAAAATACTATTATTTCATTATAAGGTTTTAATGCTTAGGATTGAATACGTGTAGTATTTGAAGATTTAAAAATGTATAGAATAAAAACCTGAATTTCATTTCTAAAAGTTTCTGTAAAAAAATATTTTTTTCGTAAAAAGAGGTTCTATGTTCCAAGAATTTTAATAAAAAGATACTTTTGTTTGTTAGTCTAGATTCTCGATTTATCAAAAGGGGTTTTTTATTGTTTAAATTGGATCAAGACTTAGAAGCTCTATAACTTTGCGTAGTTTACAACCTTGACTGTTACAGGGAAAAGTACAGTCTCGTATTAGGTACATAATTGGATTACATTTAACTGTAATTTGATAATGTTTTTGTAAGGGTTACGTTTGGGTAATTACAATATTAGAAAGTTTTGAAGTCGGCCTGCACAATCTAGCTTTTTATCATTTTTATTAACAGATATTTATAATTTAAGGATTATTATTTTAGTTGAGTTTTATGTTAATAGTTATGTGCAAATTGGTATCAGGAACTGGGCGCGGGTGTTTTGTTACATCCTTGGCTTTGTGTCGTCTGGGTATTGTGTGGACCGATCATGCATGAATACTCTTTGAATCTGTTCCATTTATTCGATGAGTCTTAATGTTTTATTTTTAAAATCACTTTTATTTTTATTTATGATATTATAACAAAAGAGGTTGTAAATAACGATTTTTTAACATAAAGAATTATTTTATTTTAAACTTTTGAAAATCGAATGCTGTTTTAATGTTCCATACGTAGAAATAATTTTAAATCTAGCAAAGCCCGATTGTTTCTACTCACCTAGCGCTATTAGATCCTTAGTCAAACAAAATGAACTTTCAAGAAGCACTGGCACAAAATAATAATTTAGGGAAACAACTATGTTTGAACGGTTTGACGACTGGCAATGTATTGGTGGTTGTTTCATAACGCTCGTGCTTATATAGGTAGGAGTTTAGGCGCGCTCGGCCTACAGGGCATGCCATCTTTATGCTTTGCGATGCATCTTTAGATGTAAATATCTAATATTGACAGCCAGCGGTCAAGTTCTTCGCTTTTCTAGGGCCGTAGCCATTTCTTATTTTACGCGTCGTTGTTTAGCATTTTATTTTGACGTTTTATATTCAAATTGTTAGAACTAAGGATTTATATTTTATGGGAACGATTTTGAAGTAATTAAAAATATTAATAGATTTTAAGAGTTTTTATAATTAAATTTATTTTTATATCAAACACTCGGAATTACAAATTAATGATTAATTAATATTTAACTATTGTATATATCAATTATTATACTTTTTGCTCATTTTTTTTAAAATTTAGTATCAAGTTCTTAGATAAGTTCTTTGTAACGCAAGTAACTAGTATGTATGAAGGCACTTTTTTCCCCACCAGCCCTTTTGGGGACCCAGCTACACATTGAAATATTTCCAAACCAATTTTATTTAAGGTCCTTCGACATAAGAGTGTACCAATTCTTTAAAGGTTTCTAATAGTAAGTTTCCATAGGCAGAGCCACCAGCCTGTTTCCCCGTGATCAAAAAAAAGTTAAAACTAATACTAATACTCCTAATACTAAACTATAAATTGTAAAGCGTAATAAACAGTAGCTGTTTTTTTTTAATTAAAAATCGATATCCACTCTGCAACTTCGTAAATGATGAGGTATTTTTGGGTCCCAAATACCAAAATGGCGGCCATAAGGCGTCAAACCGTAACAATAACAATTTACCATCATGACAGACAATTATTTGTAATTATAGACAATTTCATTCAGTAGAAATATTTGCATACAAATTTGATTGAACGAGCCAATAGATTGTTTCATAATTTGGGTTTCGACTCGGTCAAATGATCCAAACTTTTTGCCGTATTAAATATTTTACATCGTTTCAAATTTATATAAACAAAGTGTTTTCGTGTTATCGCTTTAACAATGGAAATCATGTAAGACATGTTTCTTATAAGAAATTACTATATCATTGTGGGCTCTATGTACCTCTATATTTACGAATTGTCGCGGAAAAGATTTTAGAAATAATTATAATATAATAATTGTTAAAATCGGTAGTTTTTGGGTTTACTAAAAACAAATTAAACCGACTTTAAAAACCACAGAACACTAAGTAAATAAACATTATCTTAGCTATTTACTAGAATTGTAAGAAATTCACCATAATATTACTTTTAAGTCATAATTATTGTATAAACTAGATTATTATTCAGATAAGCACTCTCGCTTTTGTGAACTTTATAGTTAGAATAAAAATGGTTATAAATCACCTTTTATTTACCGAGGTCCTTTTATTTTCATCTTCTCTCTGATATCAAAAACGGACTGTTCCCTACGTTGTTAACTGATATTAGTTTCGATAATATTTGTGGAAAACATACAAACTCTTTTAAAGTTCACGCAATAATACAATCTTTCCTTCAGCATTTTGTTGGGAACCCCAGTGCTGACATTTTCCTCACACAGCTTCCATTCTCCTTCCATTCCACGAGAAAAGTACTAAATATCTTAACAATCTTTTCAATTTCTACAACTACATTATTTAAGGAAGGGCCGCCGTATTGAGACCACAGATAAAGAAAAAATAAAAAGTTTAAAAATGGAAACATTTTCCAGAATGTAATTTTTTCACATATTCTGTGCTTGACATTATTCAATACGAAATATGCAATGAGGAATTCACACACTAATTGTTTATTTCATTGTTTAAAAGAATAAAATAATTGTGTCATCATTCTAAGAAAAATCATTAATGTTGAACAGCGTTGAATTTGCGTCCTGTCTTTGTATTGCCATTATAAAATAGGTAGAACGCAAGTGAAAAAATTCGTGTTTTTATAATTGGCATATACCTAAAAATGCAAAAATTGTATATGTAATAATACTTAAAACTATTTTTACATAAGTTCCCTTATTTACTGTGCTCCTAATTTCATAGCCTTCTATTAAAGATAAATGATTTAAAACCTCAAAATTTCAAAACACAACCCCGGTAAGTTTCAATAGACCAAAATTGGCACGTGCATAATGGATCCTCTATAGTCTATTCATTCATAAAACTATTTACTTATAAATATTCAAATTAATGTCTAATCTCTGTCAGGCTAGTTAGTCCACGCGCGGAGCATACATAATATTAATAAATAGTCGATGACACAATTATTTTGTACCGAATGAAGAAAATATCACAAGATTCTCTATGACTTACTAAATAATGTAATATATTCACGTTTATGTCATTGTATATTTAAAAAATATGTTTATAAAAATAAAGGGCCATAAAATTGTAAAGTCATATTAAGTATCCCTGTTCAGATATAAAATCAAGAAGTAATTATTTATTTATTATTTCAAGTAATTGAAAGTAAATTATTTTGGATTACTTAATTAGTCTAGACTCATTGATGAAAAATATTGTTTTACAATTGAATATTTTTTCTTTCTGGTTATGCGATTCATATATATTCCCTTAATTGGGAATATCCTCCCAATAAACACAAATGGTTCGATTTTTGTTTCGCTTCCACACATGAACAATGTGATTCGTGATTTTATACTGGAGGTATTTTAATATAAAGTTTACATACGTTCTGTATGACATATTAATTTGTATTTATATACTATTTTATATTTGGTTTTTAAATGGTTAACCTTTGGTTTTTGAAAGGTTACTTGTAAACATTCAATTGTATAACTGTTAAATTACATTAACATCTTTAACATTTTTATATAGTAGCTTATTTATTATATTATTTTGAAAAGCAAGTGCTACCTATGTATATAAGGAAAAATAATTAATGCCAAACGAACGACGGGATGTTACAGCCCTCTGGATCAGCTAATATGTCGAGTTAGGTTCATGACCTTTAAGAAGTCATTGACTTTAAATATAATTCACACAATCTTGAAATTGTGTTGTTTTTTTATAGGTGCATACGTTTACATATTATCTATTCCCTTTATATTTATATAGATAAATAGATAGGTTTAGTTTGTATTAAAAAAATAAATATCAACCAAGATCGCAAACAGTATTCGTTTCTCATTGTTTTTGTCATACTACTTTGTTTTATGTATGCTTGTCCAATTATAGCAATTGACAGCTGTGCATAAACAGTCAATTTGCTTAATGCTAAACGATTTTCCCATCTTTCCATCTCGAAAACAACAATTTTGCACGCGCTACGAATTTTTGGCTTCTGACATTTGATGTAAAATAAATGAAATAAAGTTGTGTATAAATATTATAATGCGCCCGGAGTACTTGGGTTCATCGCTGACGAAACAATACTGGTGTGTATAAAATGATAATAAATAAAAAAATGTAAAAACGATCTTTAAGAATTCATTAAATCATAATAATGAAAAATATATTTGAGACTTGAGTCTGTACCGCAATAGTCACATTCTGCCATTATTTATTTTATTTTAGCTTATTTTTACGCCGCAATGAAAATACACACCAATGCTTTAGGAGACGAAAGTATAAAAATTATTAAAGATATTTTGGTACAAAATATGTAACATATATGGAAAATAAATAATATATTTATAAATATGAATATATTAACGTATATATACAGAGCTTAGGAGATATTTACCCTTTGGGTCAGTTTAATTTTTAAATCGATGCGAAAATGTATTTTCAAGTACAATGTTAGTGATCAGTTGTGATGCGACAGACAGCACCAAGCTTATATGAATTCTAATTAGATGTCTTCTATGTATAAGACGATTGCTTTAGAACGTTATTTCACCGAAACAATCTTAGAAATGAGTTACAACTGTATACGGAAATCCGTGAGAATGTTTTCGATTTTTTTTTTGCGTGCAGTAAAACCTCTTTAAATCAAAAATCCAGGAAGACGCCAAATAACTTTAGTTATAGAGTTTTCGACTAATGTATGATTAACTTAGGTGGATAATCCACCTATTCGAGTTGTAGGAGTTAATAAATCTTACAAATTTGAAGTAAAGTAAATAATATTTTAAATAAATAACTTCAATTTACAGAGGTAACAAACATAGTATTTATTAAGTCTTATATTTATAGATGGTAACGGAGGTTTCGGAGCTGAACCTAATTAATATCCCATTCCGGCTCTCTTCGCATCATCTGCAACTGTACCACGCCAGGTTTGCTTGGAACGGCCATCCTTCCGCTTTCCTTGCGGGTTCCAATCAAGCGCCTGCTTGGGGATATGATTGGATTCTCTTCGGAGGGCCTATGCATTTCCGCGTGCGTCGCTTGATTTGCTGGCTAATCGGGGTTTTTCGCAGCGCTCCCAAAGTTGCTAGTTAGAGATCTTCTTGTCGATACCCAGAACACAGCAAAGACAGAGGTTGACAAAGACAGAGGTTGACAAAGACCTCGAAGTTGGAGTTGAGAGTTGAAGTTGAAGTTGGTGCGAGATGTCTTTAGTGACCTTCCTAGCTTCACACCCATAGAGTAGCGCAGATCCAAGTTGAACTTGAAAATAACAATTTTTTTACAAGCTTGACATATCGAGGTTGGACTTAAAGAGGTTCTACTATACTTACATTTTTCTTAAGACTTAATGAGCGGAACAGAGTATTGATCAATGAAAACCCAGACCTCTGACCATTCAAAGCATCAAAAAGCTTTAGCCGCGAATGGAGAACACTATATAAATTATATAAAATGGCTATAAGTTTAGAGAGCGTTCATCTGATAAGTGATACCGCGCCATGGAGTTACCTCGAAAGCTGCATCTGTAATCTGATAGCAACTTGTTTAGTTCTTGTACCGCGCGATCCAAAGATCGTGAAATCAGAGCGAATATTGAGAGAACTATATCGAAATTGCATACAATTAGGTCTTGTTGTATTTTATTAAAAGATACAGGTTTTCACATTAAAAATAACCTGCTAATATAGCCTTATAAGGGCTAACATCACTTTATTTCAATTTTACAAGAAACCCTTGCAACGATGATATTAACTTGCAAGGTTTCCACTTAGCTATATCTCCGTCATTGTGAAACAGGATTATGCTGGCTCCAGGTCACATATAACATTTTGTCTACCTGTTAATGAGTTAATTTGGCATGAGTAGTTTACTATTGAGAACTTAATAAGAATGCTTAACGCAAAGGAAAACATATTTCGGTGTGTATTTAAGTGTTTTCTTTATAAAATATATGTGATTGAAATTGTAATTGACTGTGTCTGATACATAGATTTTTGGAAGACATGCCTCTTTTCGTTTAGCTTTTACCAGCAACTGTTGGACACTTAAACTCTCTAATCTAAGGGTACGAAACGAGTCCCAACTTGCCTTTTCACAACTGAGAGTATTAGGCAGTTTCTGCCGCGCACCACCACTATGTGGAACTAGCCAGCTGCCGACTTAAGTATTTCCGAACCAATTCGACTTAAGGTCCTTCAAGAAATAACCTACCAATTCTTAAAAGGCCTGCAACGCAATCGCGAGCATTGGTGTCCATAGGCGGAGGTATCACTTAACATCAGGTAAGCCTCTCGTCCGTTTGTTCTAAATAAACTCTTACTGCCTGACGTCAAAAATTGGATTTTGACATTTCGAGTCGCGTCTCGTTTCTGAATCCGCTCAAGTCTATCGGATAAGGGCAAAAGATAACCGCACGATCGATAAGAATCGTGTATTTAATTAGCTATCATTGAATCGAAAAAAATATATTTCTAAAAATTATATTACATAATTTATTATCCTCATTATCAATAAGTTAACGTTACTCGTGTATTGTATTATGTCTCGTACATAAAACGTAGATAATATTTTCTTATGTAATTTCTTTTTAGCATACATTTATCTAAATATAGGTATTAACTTGTCCCGACTAGATGTTTATTTATTATATATTTTGAAAATAAATATAACCTATGTTATTCAGGGATAATGTAGCACTGTAATGGTGAGCGAGTTTTGAAACTGTAGTTTGTGTTCAGTAGTTTATATTTGTTCGTTACAAACATACAAAAATATAAATTAGTTCTTTATAATAGAGGTTTATTTCATACTAAATAAAAAAGTACGCGAGATTAGTTAAAGGTTCTATTGTTATAAATATGTATAATAATAATAATTGGAAACTATATAAAAAAGGTTATTAAATGGCCGTCTCATTTGTCAAATTAAAGCGGAAATCCTCGGAAATAAAAGATTACGCGTTCGTGACTAACCTGATGTCTTTGAATTATCTGATAAGTGTAGCAGGAAATATTTTTTCATATTCTTGCATCTTTATGAGAAATATTTGCATTTACAAAGTACCTACATGTATTCAGACATGCGCGGACTTAGACTTTAAAGAAGGTTGCGGTCACGGTCGTCCAAATGTATCTAAGTTTCACAATAGATATGAAACAAAATCATTTTTTAAAATTATAATCAGCAGTCTTTTGTTTCCAAAGACTATTTAAGTTGATAAATAACACGAAAATTGTGTTTAAATACGCCAAGTGCGTTACCATGGAAACGGAAAATTTGTACCTCCATTAATCTACACTAACAAGATTTATTATTGATTTTTAGTTTACATTGAATTTGCGCCAAAACAACTGGACTGATTCAAACAATTCTATGGACATTATGGCTGAGTAACATAGGCATATTTATTTCCATAATACTTTGCTTACGCAAGCTCTAAATGCTCTTAGCAAGTGGTAGCCCGCGTTCAGCAAAGATGGCGTTGCTCTAAATTTGGAGGCCACTGCGTCAGCGAAGTATTCACGAAATAGACATACAGCCGCGTGAAGCCGGGATCTAGAATGGATTAAACCACAAAGAACATATACACATAGTTTTGATTAAGCTACTTAATATCATTACAGGAATGTAATTTGATACTTCACCTTGCGAGAGATAATCTTTTCATTATTTCTCGCTATGTACCTTCATTGAATATTAATTTCATTACAATTAATCTTGATATAAAACACCGCGGTCATTCAGAAATGACGACCATACATCTTATTCATTAGTTAATATGTTTTGTCGTGTTTATGTATTTGGAACGTGACGTGAGAGTGACAGGGACAAATAATATGATCGGTATTCTAAATTTCAAAAGTTATTAGTGCAAAACGTCTCTCCAACTTTGCTTTTGTTCCCTTTAGAATAAAGGTACACAGGCGTTAATAAAAGATTTAAGTTGACGCCTCGAAGATAGTAGACCCCGGAGCTCGTACTTTTCTCACTCAAAGAATAAGAATAGCAATACGGCGATAAAGGTACACAGCTACTGGGACCAAACTTTTTAAATTTACTTTAGTTTTTTATCTATCTATTTATAATTATTATTACTATGTAGGTTGGGAATATTGTAATTACTCCATATTTGTGTATATATATATATCAGTGAGCAGTGTTGGCCTAGTGGCTTTAGCGTGCGACTGTGCATCAATGGATTTTCTTTCTATGTGCTTAAAATTAGCTCGAACGGTGAAGGAAAACATCGTGAGGAAACCGGCTTGCCTTAGACCCAAAAAGTCGAAGGCGTGCGTCAGGCACAAAAGGCTGATCACCTACAAATGATCATGAAACAGATACAGAAATCTGAGGCACAGGCCTAAAAGGTTGTAGCGCCATTGATTATTTCTTATTATGGATATCAGTTACACTACCAGTATATATCATGCTTAATGGGATACAGCTATCTAATTTACGAGCGAGGAAGGACTGATTTAATTAATTTATTTGTTTTAATTACTTTATGTGTAAAGAACAGGGGCAAACGGGCAGGAGGCTTATAAGATATGAAGTGGCCATCGCCCGTGGACACTCACACTGCCAAAAGGCTTGTAGGCGTTGCAGGTTTTATTTTTTAACGTGATTGCAAAACTCCTAATAAGTTAATAAATAAATTATATACAATGGTTTTTTTAAACCAGGTCAAACCGGAATTGAAGAAATGAACCTAAAGGTCGCAGTTAAATAAATTATTATCTATGTTATCTATGCGTTTATCGCGACATTTCATTTTCACTATCTGAAAATATTGATTACTGTCAATTGTTATCGATGTGACAATCAGCTTACCCACCTACCAATTTTATTTAAATTTTCTTGACAATGTTCATTTCTCTCTTCATAATATTTAAAGGAAGACAATATAATAATAATTTCCTTAACAGAGAGCAATTTTTATACAATTACACGCTTAAATGTAAAAGATTCCAATGGAGGTATCAAATGGTTACGCTTTAAATGTATCTAATGTTTAAGTTACGCGAAGCCGCAGATGTTGGCCTAGTGGTATCAGCCTGCGACTCTTATCCCTGACGTCGTAGGTTCAAACCCTGGCTGTGCATCAAAGGTATTGGGGCCAATAGTTGTTGTGAAGGAAAACATAGCGTTGTTTTACCTATAACCTACTTGTATGTCAGGAAAAACAAATGATGACGAAATGGATCATAAATCTGTTGCCCAGACCGAGTATGTTGTAGTGTCTGTTTTTTATTAATATCATAAAAAACCTTCTTTACTATATGTCTAAAAATGAGGCTTTATATAATTTAATTAAGAAGATTTTTACAATGCTGCCTGAATTTTAACTAAGGTTTTATAAAATTTGTGAAGTGCGTGCATAGCACTAATATTCAGTGTATGACGTTTCGAGAATTTTCCAGCAATAATGGTCAGCGACAGATGTTTAATATACTAAACTAAAAGTAGTAAGTAAGTAAGTACGACTCACAAAGTTATCATTTATTTTTATACAGTTACAAATTAGTTTTATATACATAAATTAATATGATAATACAAAATTATATTACTTAGATATTCACAGATATAAAACTTCGAGACTCAATGTGAATTGAAGTATCAGCTTTAGGGTATAGGCGACTGAGACCAATATAGGGCTATCGCGGGACAAATAAATTCTAAAACTAAAACTAAAGTTTGAGTGTTAAGTCAAATCGGAACTCTGGCGTTTACGATTACACTAAAATAAAATAAATTACCAGACGGCAAATTGGTATTCCGAAAGATGCTATTATTACAGCCCATGCTCGGCGGCGATTGGCACTTAATATGATCCGTCTTCTCGTTTTCCTTCTACCCCATAAAACATAATAATAGCAGAATCGTTTTCTTATTTTTAATATTGTATCTTAGAGTTATTCAAAATAAGCTTTATCTTTTCCATTCCGCTCAATGAATAACAACGCAAACTAATACGGCCCATCGTTTATCTGATAAAACACTCCACTCTAAGTAATTTATGTTAGATATAGCTGGTTAACGTATATCTCTATAGTATTTCATTTAATGAAAATGCTCTATCTTAACAATAAAGTAATAATTATGTTAAAACTAAAATAACATATATAAAGTTCTACTATTTAGTTTGTATTTTTTTTTATACAGTTTGTAAAGACAGTTTTTGATATATTTTTACATATTTTTGAAACTGAGGGCATAATAATAGTGATAGTAATAGTTGGGTGTGGTATAAGTTGTGTTTAGTAATATCTGTGTGTCAACGAACCACACGTTCTGTCCACACGAACAGCAGTTTCTACTAAAGTTTATTTTTTAGGCACATTTCTGAATCTTCAATCCTTCTAATCCGCCTTTGCTATCATTTCGTGATTTAGTCCAACATAGCTTTGGTACGCGGTCTTTTGTTCCCTATGCGCGTCTATACCTTATTTCATAGTTTTTGCATAAACATTGTTTTGTGCCATTCTCAACCACCCAATAATAGAATCGTCTTCATATACCATATAGAAGATGTCCATATAAAGGCATCAGGCCAAAACCGGTGAGAAGCCGGGGCTTGACCCTAGTCTACTTATTCGATTAAAAGCAAAAAGCTGTATAATAAGCCCCGAGAAAATTACGATAAACCCGAGCTATCTTGGTAATGACTACTTTATTTTTAGACAGAGATTAATAAATTATAGATAGACGGAGTACGTTATAAAATCAAGTTATGCGAGATCCCGGCGTCATAGGGAGTAGTAATCAATTTTGCGTTAATGGCCTGGCCGCTACTAATGTTGCCAGTATTATTTCTAGAAAAAAGCTAGTTGTGTCAACTTGCACCTTAAGTTATTTCAAATGTAGAATACATTTTTGCATCCTGCCAGTGACTGTAAAAAGTTCTAATTGCGTTTGAATTTTTCTGTGGAATAATGTTTCACAGAAAAACGTGCTTAATCGACAATCCCGCAGTTAGCTGAGAGAGAAGGAATGCCAATTTTTTTTAAAGATTTGTTAACGCCTTTAAACGGTGAAATATTGAAATGAAAATATGTCCTCATTTAATTGTATAGGTTATGTTGATAGATTGTTTATTTAATAAGATTTGTCAACAAATATAATAAAATCGTAAATTTAGAACAAACAAAAAAAATATTCAAACAAATTGCACACCCTTTAACAGACAAACAGCATAATTAAATTAACTACCTAAAATCTATAACGATTATAAAACGAGAAATATAAATAATAGTTGAAATATTATGTATTTTAGTGTATTTAGTTCGATTAAGAAAACTAAGCTGGCAGCCCTATCTGCAACCTGCAATATTATAGTCATTTATTTACTTGGAAGCTGTATTAATCCTGGATTAGGTCCTGTCGTGTTACTGGAATGTGTGCATTAAAATGGATCACCTCATAATTATTATTAATCTACAGTCACTTCTCATAATTTATTACAATTCACAGTTAGATTGACATTACATCTTGTTTTTAATATACTAGACTAGACAACTTCGTGTTGCACGCATATAACCCGAAGTTCAAGGGTTGCATTTACCGCAAAATAATAAGTTTCACTTCATATAAATTACTTAACATGCCCGTGAATCGTAAACTTTGAAAATTTTTATACCTTTCTCGTGAATCATTCCTGATATTGGTGACATATGTTGGCGGTTGCAACATATGTTGTTGCTGATGTTTTTGTAGGCATTATCTAGCTACAACTTTTCTCTAGAATTTAATTTTATATCTCAAGTGTTAAGGCAGTGTTCGTAAGAAATATCTTATCAATATAACGAATGCTTATGAATGAACGAACTTATTTTATGCATCCAATTTATTATTAATACGACTCAAAGCAAGAGCTTTCGTGATCGGAAACTGAGTAATGTAATTATTGTTTAAATTTAAGGTCATATTAATATGTGTAGTGGTTGAGTAAAAGACAAATTATATTTTTAATTAAGGATTTCACAAACGATGTTATCATTACAGACTGTTTCCGCATTACTGTTTGCGGAAAGACGGAGAAAATAACAATTCAAGTTTACGAGTAATTGTTGAGGCCTAACTGTATGCACGGACCTATTAATATGCCAAGTTCAAATAGATAATTAGTTTTGTTTATTACCTGTGGCTTCGGTAATTGAAGTTGGACTGTAATGTTAACTGTATACTTTAAGTAGGTGTCACGTCATAACTTGCCGGTTTTACTAACATAACAACTTAAACGTATGCGTCTGTTTGAAGTTAACCAGTATTCAAAAACGAGACAACACTAAGTCTGACTCCTGTACATCAAAAAATTCTTGGATTTCGAGAGGCATATTTCCCTCTTAATATAAATATAATATAAAATAGCGATTCATTGATCAATTCAAAGACAAGTTTACAGCCTTCGGTGTCACTCGAATACAATTATTGTTTCGCTAAGAATAAAGTCCGGGACCACTGGTTTTGCTTTTGCAATAATGTCCTATATGTTTTCTATAAATATCTTAGGAAATATATAAAAAAAACTCTCAAGTACCGTGCCCGGATTCAATGTATGCATAAATGTTTAAAAATGCATAATTAAACTGTTTATATTCATGAAACTTTTGGTGGGTCGTGTATCTTTATTCAATATAATGGTTTCTGTTACTTCCCCAGACAGGAAATAATTCGCAAAAATGATACACGATGAAGTATTTAATTGAAATTAATATCAAATAGTAAGGTCATCGCGTCATCTTGCATTGGAAACTCTAGATGGTCGTTCAATGTGGTGGAAAATAATGAATACCTTAGTTACATTATTGACTTGTTTCTTTGACTAGAAGAATTCTTACAAAGGTTTATGATCGGAAGTAATTCCATCTTAAATACGATCCAAATGACGGCCTGAGTCAGTTGAAGTAGTATTCAATTTCGTAACTCTAAACTGAATCGCTTTAAATTTTAACGTAGGTCTCATTAGACAATTGACTGCAAAAACTTAGTATCTATATTTTAAAAAAAGTCTCTGACTTTGTTTTTTTTTAATTCTTAAAAAAACGTAATGTAGGTTATAATTTTTTTAGAAATGCATATTATCTAAATTTCTGTTATATTTAAGAGGATTGAGAATGGACTGAAGGATTTATACAATAAAATATTAAAATCGTTGAACTAAATAATAAATGGGATATATGTTTGATACGTATAAACTGCTGGATTATTTGGTTAAATAAACTTAAACGACAATGAAAAAAAGAAGTTGTTTGAAGGCGTATGATTTGGAGAAGTCATTCATATCTATTTCAAAATTTTTCAAAACATCGCTGGTACGTTAACTGGTTATCTAATATGTAAATAATAATGAAAGCCTTTCACTAGACAACTAAATACATAACTAATTACCTATAGCATACATTTTAACTAGATTTTTAGCACACTAGTCAGCAGCGAATTGGTCACATGGTCTTCCGACAAAGGCCTCTCCTTGTTGTTTCCACTCGTCTCTATCACGAGCTGATCTTCTCTATCCTTCCGACAGATCGTCTTCCCATCTTATGATTTGACGGCCTTTTTTTCTTCTCTCATCTCTGGCATATTATTCTTTAAAATCTTTCGTCCCTTTTTTTGTTAATACATCGCATATTTTTGTTCTTTTCATTCTTTTTCTATCACTACATAAGTATTCTGATACAAGTATTTTTCATGAAATCTCACCCTTCTGTCAAAATCTTATGACCAAATGACATATTGTTTCAGCTATTATCAAAATAAAGGTTATAAACACGCCATTCCACGACCTTGTTACGTAAAATACATACAATCCAAATGAATACAAAATTGGTAAATAATTTAGATTATCTGCATTAATAGGCGCAGAAGAACTAATGGACCAGTATTTTGCAAGTGATTGATGCAACAAATTTTATGGTACTTTTAACACATACATAACGCTTTAAGAAATGTTACAATTAAACACTTTTAAAACATTAATTTAGTGTCGCTACAACCCCCTGATTGCAACTTTTGTTAATTTTTCATTTTTAATCAAGTAGTTGATCATCCTTCAGCGTATGTCCCTGGTCTTAGGCGTTGCTGGCTGGGTCTGAACTAAAATTTCAATATTTTTTTTAAATACGAGAATGATACTTGGCGCTAGTCTCGAGCTACTTGCCACTGCCTCCTTAACAAACATCTCTTTGTCCTTGGCGCGACAGACAGGCACCCACGTAGTCCTGGAATGCGTGGCTGTGGCTTTCCAACAAACAGAAATCTTTGCAGGAGTAAGGTCGTTACGTGAAGCCTGCCAAGTACCCAGGAAACTTCAGAGCTTAACATACGCTGAAGGATGGTCAACTATTTGCTTAAAAATTAACAAAAGGTGCAATCAGGTCAAACTAATATGCGATGTTCACCTTCATCTTTTGGATTTTACGTAATGTTTCGTTTAATACTATTCCGACACTACAAATATAGATTGTCTTAAAAATAGATTTTGACTTTAGACAATGACAGAAATACGGTTGTGATAAAATTGATTCAATGCTAGTCTCCACACGATGGAGCCCTGTGGGTTTACAATTGTTGATGGTGCAACAGAAGTGTATGTTTTACGAAACTGTCGAAAACTAAATTTGTCGACACAAACTGTCACTTTTAGTTTAGTTTTCGACTTTCTAGATACACTACTGTTAAGGCATCTTGACTAATCCCTGTTTATGATAGTAGGATGCAGACGTACTAAACTATATTGGTTATAATTATAAAACATTTCAAATCAATATTGCAGTGTCGGGAAATATCTAGATTTTTCTAGACTATTTTTCTATATATTAAATTTTAGTAGAGCTTTCGACCGGGTCTCCACCGGATTCCAGGATGTATTATCACACAGGCGCCTCTTATAGAGAATAATAAAACTAAACGAACCCTCGCTGCAGGCAGCTGAGCCGTGGGTCATTCGCCTCTTCTTACCAGTTTTGTGTTTACCAATCAATTTTTATACACATTCTTGACGATAGCGCTTTTAAACAGTAATTTACATAATTTCTTAATTTCTTAGACGAAATTCCTTAAACGAAACGGTTTTTAGATGACATCTATTACGGTTACAGTTAGACATCCTTCGTTTAGGTTTCTTTTTGAGTACAGTTTTAAATTTAACGGTTTCATTTAGTTTACGAAATATTTTCAAATAAGGTAAAAAACCGGGAATCTCTGTATTGACGATAAGCCACTTAGAAATGGATCTGTATGTGTGTTTTTAGGAAAAAGGCTTACCCGGGAATTGAATCGATTAATAACTTAAAAATAGTATTGTAAGAAGTTCACAATATAAATAAAGTAAACGGAAGCCAAAAACTCTAACATAATATTTTTAAAAAATTAAATTTTTCTCGACGTTTTTTGGGTTTACGTTAGGCGTACCTATATAAGATGAAGAATTTATTGTACACATTTAAAAAAAATAAAGAAAGAAAATGAACATTTCAATTTTAAGTATATATATATATCAACTTTGTTATAGAAGGGCTGGGACACAGGTTTTATACTTAAAAGGGTTCCCAAATTTCACATCGACACTTGCGTAGCTTACGGCTTAGACTTTGTTATAATGAACAAACACGTTTTTATTTATTGCTTAAAATGAGAAAACAATGTTTAAAAATGTATCTCGTCGTCGCACGGTTTGATTGATAGATCATTACAAAATTTGCTTACATTATTATATATTATACACATTATTTGAATAGGATAAAATTCTATGTTAATTACGTTCAAGGATGGTTTTCGTATCATTAATTATATTGAATTGTTCACAGTACGATCATCTAATAATTGCTTGAGACTTGAGAAGTACCTCTTTATTATAAACTGAAATGAATAGTTTTTGTTAGCATCTTGCTTATATTGTCCCACGAGAGTGGAATTTTAAAAAACAAGAAACCTACATGTCTTTTGAGTGGGACGACTTTAGCCTGGCCAGCAACGAATAATTACAGTAGTATATACTTAGTATGGCCATGTTACAATTTAAATATCACATTTGAATTTGGAATTTGTTATTTTTATATGATTGTGCATTGAGTTTTCTCATTTTGGCGCCAAAACATTGTACACAATTTTGCGATATTAAAATACAGTGCGGTGATAAAAAGAACCGGATCGCTGTAACTGCATTACACAAAGTAGGTATGGAGCCAAATGCAATTTTTAAAACTCTCTATACGCTTGGTATTAGTAATATGTTTGTGTACCAGGCTATTAATAGGTACAATGAGACCTCTTCTGTTTGTGACAGAAAAAAATATGGCCGTCCACGTTTTCGTACGAAAAAGGTGGTCAAATCAGTAAAGCAATTTGAAGAAATCCGGTCCGAAAGCAAAAAAAATATCCCGGCAGATGAAGATACATAGAACATATCGCGTATTTTATAAGATGACCTTGTAGCCTATAAACGACGTACTGGTAATTTCTTAACTGATAATTTAAAAAAGAATAGGATGTTAAAATCTAAATAACTACTGAAGCGGCACGCACAGAAATTTTTTGTCCATGATATGACATGAAAAATGACCATATTTATGCTCAAACCTCTAAGTAAGCTTCCCAATTAGTCAACAGAGTGCAACGTGGGCACTATCAGACCTCAGTGATGGTTTGGTGGGGTAGTATATAGTAGCTATGAAGGAATGACTGAGCCATACTTTTGTGAAAAAGGTATCAAACCATTGCCACAAGTGTATCAAGATACCATTCTTTAGAAGGTAGTGAAGCTCCTTAACAACACCAAGTTCAATAACCAAGAATGGTCCTTCCAGCAAGACTCGGCGCCGGGTCATAAAGCTCGGTCTACGCAGTCTTGGTTGGAAACGAACGTTTCGGACTTTACCAGAGCTGAAGACTGGCCGTCGTCTAGTCCCGATCTTAATCAGCTGGATTATGATTTATGGTCAGTTTTAGAGAGTAAAAAGTGGAAAGAGTGCGTGCTTCTATTGATAACTGGCCTCAACGTTTAAAGGACTGTATTGCAGCCAATGGATACCACTTCGAACAAGCTTTTTATATTTTAAATTGTTTTATCTTTATGTATTAAACTAACACACTGTAATAGTAATAAATGTTATTTGCAATAGAAAAAAATGTTTTTTTCTTTGTTTCGGTATTAATATTTATATGTAAGGACCTATCATTCCATATGAAGTTTTTTTTTAATATAATATATTTAATTAATCGAAGTAGATTGCTAAAGTACTGTTACTATCTATGCACTTTTGCCATCTTATAGGTAGTTCATTGATCCCGTAAATTAAAAACCATTCGGACGGGAATAAATAAATTTTTTAAAAGCGGATCCAACTGCCCAATCAGAGTTGAATTTTTTACCATGCAAGTTATCCAAATTTCGAAATAAAAGGTAATCTTTTGCACCAAGGTGTACGAAGGATGTCTTAAACATTCCATTTGAAGTTCCACTAATTTAGTATCAGCCTGTTTTGCAGTGTGTGGTTTAGCGTTGTCGTGAAGCAGCAGTGGCCTAGAGCGATTGACCAGCCTTGGTTGTTTAGCAGCTAGCTTTTCCCCCAATCACACTATCTTTGTTATTGGGTAAAATGCGTTCGGTATTTTTAAGTTTCTCGCGTTCATACAGACGCGGCCGATTATATGTTATATCAAGATTTGTGAATATTATATTATGCTTATTGCTTGAGTGCGTTTACGATCGCCATTGGTAGTTCCTTCTGGTACTGGCGTCGGTAGTCAGAAGCTCCCAATAGCGATAGCCATGCGGACTTCAGCTGAGTTTTCGAACCGCGTATTCTCAATTGCAACAATTCGTTAAGGATATGGGAAGAGCTCCATCACTTCAATAGCTCAATATTTCTACTTTTGGTAGTTACAGACTACCTGAGCAAGTATCATCAGAAGCAAGAAGTTTAAGTGCTTCGATGTAACACAGTAACAGAAAGACTTACTTTGAACTAATGTATCCAGTTGTAGATAATACTAGATTCTAAAAATGCCTTTCTAACGTAAAATTTTCTTTTTCTCCAGATCCAGAATAGAGAATAGACTACTTTTGGATCTATGGAAAAGGTTGCTATTAGTAAATTTTCTAACGTGAAATATCCGGTATTAAATATAATATTACCTATGTTTAAAGGACATACTTAAAATGCCACACCCAATCTAAAGTTCCGATGTTATCTATGGCATCTCTACGTTCTTGCAATGTTGCCAGTATTATAAACCTTTGATCTTTGTTAAACCTTTACTATTCGTATATATATAGGGTTCAACTTTCTAAATCTATTGAAAGATCTCGTTTATTTAAATCATATGGAATTACAAATACAAACGTACATTCCATAGAGAATACCAAAGTTTCCGATTTGATGTTTACATATTTCGGTGCTGAATTACTACTGGCATTAACCTATTGTAAAAAAATAAACAATTTACATACTTTCATAGTTATGCGGAAAATAAATTTACTATAGAATATATCGTAAAAAATGAAAACACGACGACCTTAAACATTCACGACTACAATTAGTATTTTAGATAAAATAAATGTAAATGTCTTTTTGCTTATTACATTAACCTTGTGGCATTAGAGGTAAAACATATCTAAAAATGTTGAAGCGGCCATCCTGTGTGCAATTTACTTCAAGATTCGACCGGAAATTGAATGAATGGTAATGAAGTTAAGGGCAGATGTCTGACAGTCGCATTACTAATGGCTTTTTTATCTGCTAGCGGGAATTGTTTGTCAAGTGTCATATAAAAATGATAAATTAAGGCGCGATTTTTTTTATTTATCCTCTGTTTTATTTCTAATTTAATAATTAATATTAATTTCTTGACAGGGCTCAATATAATTGCCCCTTTATATAATCAGTGAAAACAGTAGCCGCGTCCACGGTTGAGATTTTCAAAAAACAACATGACTTTAAAATATAATAGATACCATATAGCAATCATTAATAAGAAAAATTATAACAATATTTTCATCCAACGTATTGATTTTTGAGTTCATATTCAATCGACTTCAATTAGACCGAACGTTATCGTACAATTCAGAGACGTTGAGCGTTAAGCATTCACACTTTTAGCTCTAAGTCTCAACTGTGAATTTGAAGGAAGGAAATAATATTAATAACAAAAACAAAACAAACATTAACCTATCCATTAATTGATAATCCTTTTCTACATTCTTTAATTATAAAGTATTCTATGATCGAACAGAATCGAATCAAACAAAAATAAAGTCTGGAATCAGTTTAATTATTCAATTACAGCAAATGATTACGGAAGGTTTTTCAAATCAAAACATATTCCCAGGCCGCAAAACCTGTCTAACAGTGTTCTTGTTGCCAATATTATGGCGCTAACGGTTCCTTAATTTATCAGCGGATCGCATTCAAGTTTAAAATCTTAATTTCAAGCATAAAAATCGTATAAAAACGATTTTTTACTGTTTTCGAAACTTTAAAAATTACTAATGAGCTAAGGCTAATGTGGGGCATTAAATCTTGATATGCTAACAGTGTTGCGTGTTAAAGGCATTTTATACACCTTAAAATTTAATCCGATTTTTTGTCTCTGGCACTGCCAAAAAGGCAACACACAACACCATTATTTGGTGCTGGTCTCAAAGCTACTCGATACTTTATTTTTTTAGATTCTTACATTTTACATACAAAGATTTATTGGAATCGCATCGGGAGCAGAAGCGAATCAGATACACTCCTATAAAGTATACCTAAATTCAAAAGAGTGTATAAATCTTAGTTATAAAGTATTTGTTATTATGTTAAAAACAATGCTATCTCTTGTAAAGGTATATAA
Organism: Pieris brassicae; assembly: GCF_905147105.1. NCBI lineage: Eukaryota > Metazoa > Arthropoda > Insecta > Lepidoptera > Pieridae > Pieris > Pieris brassicae. The sequence goes on from NC_059669.1 coordinate 8,823,083, forward strand.
AATTAGCTTATTAGTGTTGAATGGAATCCTCGGTATAGCTTTAAAAGTACCAAAATTTGTGTCAGTTTATAGAAACCTATAAACCTTGACATCAACTTTGAAATAGGGCATAACCGTGCGTGTGTAACCGTACTTACATCTTCGTACACCTGCACATCATCAGGTGTCTTATGCCACTTAATATTCCCGCAAAATTTAAATGTTATCGTTTAAAAATTCACTATAGCTAGGTGCACGGTCAGCAGACGTGAGCTGGTTTCATTTCTTTAACTTTTGCCGATGTGTTTAAAGTATAACTGATAATATCATTTGCTACTGTTGTCTACTTTGACTCAGTTCAAAGGAACATTTGAAAAAAAAACCAGGCCTAAAACCTCTAAAAGACTACAAAATTTAGATTTTTGGACAAAACCCTATGGAATCGTTGACCTATGAATCGACCACCACCTGAAGCGGGGTGGAGGTCTGGACTATAAATAGTCACAATAGATATTTAACCCAGCGTTAATAAATACGGTTCTTTATGTCCAGGTCGTGTTCGGCCTGGCTTTGAAACAGGACTTGATCTAATCTTAATATTATTATTTCTATTTAATAAAGTAGTTTCAGAAGTGTGTTAAATGTGAAAATAGTTCATCATATAAGTGCGGGGTTATTACTCCAACCCTCAAAGTTCATTGACAGAGAACTAGAATAGATTTTTCACGTTAGAATACCTAAATGTAACTAATCGCCAATGCAGAAAGCTTGTCGTGTTTGCGTCGTACCTAAGATGCATTTATCTTGATAAACTCAAACGTTAAACGTGAAGCACATTCCAAGTGTGCAATTAAGGGGCAGGCAGCCTATTTTTAGCTGGTCGGGAGCGCTTTTTTTCTTTGATAAAAAAGCAGACGCTCGAACGCCGGCCTCCATAGAATATAGCGCATGCAAAAAACGTACAATTTTAACGCCCATGCAAGTGTGCTGAATTATTAGATTCGGGGTATCTTGAATGACAATTAGATTTTTTTAGTCTACGTTAAATTGCTACGATACAATCCTTCCTAAAGAGTTTAAGGCGGCAAAGTTGTATAATTTTTGGGACATTGTTAGACTCTAGCCTTTCCAATTTGACTTTCCAATTAACTTTTTTTAATATCATAAAAATCTACGACCTATATTTAGATTGAAGTCATTTTGATACATTCATGTTAGTGAAGAATGATTTACTAATTATTCGACAGTTATATAGAACTAGCGAAATCCCAAGTTTTGATACAAACCTTTTACATATAAACACTATATTACATCGCTAATGATCAGCTGTTATGTGAAGTTATGAGTTCATGAGTGGTGAATGACCCCGTGTAAGATGAACTCAACCTGTAGACAGCCTATAAATATCATAAAATTGTTTCTTTTGAAAGTAACATTAGGCTCCTATTTTTAAATTTAACATAACAATGCCACATTTATTACAAAAATATAAATAACTGGTATGCTAAATTTAAAAGACTCTTGGCTATGTGGGTACGTGACGTGACGGTTTCGGGTTCGATCCTCTCGCAACTCAATTAAATTTTGTTTTGCGAATCTGGTTGACTTTGACCTGGTGGAATGGCCAAACCTCTTACGTGGTAAATGTTTTGGAGATCAGAAGGTTTAACATAGAATCATGCAGAGCAGTTTTTCCCAACCTTTTTTGTGCCATTGTTATGTCGTCCCCTTCCCCTATGTAACATACAAAAATTTTAATATAAAAAAAAAATTGCTCACATAAGAAACTTAAACAATTTAGGAAAAGCTCACTAGGAAATCGTTAACGAAACAGTAAGTAAACTTTCAAAACATATAATGAAAAACCGAAATTTTCTAAATAATTTAAATAAATATTTTTCTTATTCATTTATCATTTTAATTTAGTGTGGTCCTTGCGCTTGATGCGGATTGAGGTTCCAATTCGGTTAGCTTCAGTCTCAAGTCTCCACGTTGTGTTTTATTCGGCCGATTTCGATTGCCCCCCTGTGGGGTGTGGGACCCACGTTGGGAATCATTGTTCTGGAGTCTCGTGCGCTCGTACTTCTACTAACGTACAAGTTTAGCTAGGACTAACTTAAGTTATTACTTTAGTATAATCTTATGTAGTTAATAATATTAATTTTACAGTTTTCAGAACCAGCTGTTCATTCCGAAGATAAAAAGGACAAAGAGATTGAAGAAAACGATAGGTACCTGCTTTATATGTTCACTTGAACTGATTTCGTTTACATTCTAGAATAAGAGCATTTAGAAACGAATCCTAAAATTTCGCGTTAGGGAAATCTTATTATCCCTATACATGCTACTATGTCTGAATAAAGTTAGATCTTTTATATGTTTCTACAAGATATTAAAGCATTCTGCGCAATTAACATCTTTAGATATAATGACATTAAATTTACAGTTCCGATGTGAAGACAACACCAACACCTGGCGCTTTACCGAACGCTGAATTAACGAAAGCAGCCCGTGGACTGCTTATAAAGTTGTTGGAAGTAAACCCTCAATATCGCCTCAAGTCATTACGGCAGCTCCAGCAGACGGCTTTTTTTATGGGATTCAACTTTGATGATATAAAAATAAAGAAGGTAAAAAAAACGCCTATTGAAAAATGTCATGCAATACAGGGAGTATTCCGCCATACATTTCTTAAACACCAGTTTTAATAAGCGTGCAAGTTAGCCAAATTTTCGTTTAAACGTTCGAAAGGTTTTTCGATGTCCATAGTGGCATATAAAAATTCATGCATTTTTAAGGTAAGTTAATGTGTTTTCTAAAAATATAAATTAGTGTAAAAAATATTAACATGTAAAAAGGATAGCATAACCTATATCCGGTAACAAATAAAAAATATTTATTTACAGATTTCTCCAAAAACCATGCTACAGCAGTATGGAGAGCAAAATGCATTTCCCGAAATAGCTGAAGATGTGCCATTTACTAATTTCAATCAAAATCTTCATATAACTGACTAATTATGTTTTATTTCATTATAATTGTTCCATAACGTAAATTATTTTTATTTTACATTACTCCAATGTTGCCACATTCAAAAGAGTATAGCTGCAGTGTAGTGTGCCAGAGACACAAGTGCACTCTCTAGTCCTTATCTCTTATATAACGCAGCACGTTTTGCGCGCTAAACTGAAGCACGGGGGCGTACAAACACCGCTAACTAAAATTATGTTATTGTAGGTAATAGGAAAGTTCCTCAGTTTCCTTTTTTGTACACAACCCACACCTAACGAGCTACAGTTCGGTGGTAATTTTAGGCATGTTCATAAATAAAACCAGTTGGCGATAATGAACAAAAGTTTAGATTTTCTCCATTAGCTTTTCAATAATACAATATTAAGCTCTTGCTGGCTTTTGCTCAAAATAATGTTGAAATTTAATAAAATAAAAATATTATATAAAGTTCTCGTGTCACGGTGGTTGTAATTAAACTCCTCCAAAATTGCTCAACCGATTTTCGTGAAATTTTGTGTGCATATCGGTTAGGTCTGCCAATCGGACATCTATTTTTCATAAATGTTAAGGGTGATCCAGTCCTAAATTTATTTTTTATTTACAAAATTACATACAACGCTTAACTTTGACCCCTCTACGATCAACTCCTATTTTTTATTTGTTAATATAAAACTTGTGTCTTGAACTCCGAGGTTTATCAAGAGAAAAATTCCTATCAAACCCTAAAAAAAAATCATTCCGGAACACCAAACAGTCTCTGGGGTAGGATAGCAATGGTGTGTATTAAAAAGGATAAGTAAAATCACTTTAAGAAACGAAGTTCGTGTGAGCAGCTAGTTAAATATACATTCTAATTCGCTCTGTGTTCACAAGCTTACAGTAATATTGACAAATGGCAATGACAAACATTTACATTGATTGACGTTAAGCATAGATGATGGAAGTTGGTTGTCATTTCTTGTTGAATTGAAAAATCAAAAGATTGTGATTGTCGCATTTGGGTATTCAGACATTTCTATTTTCGATTAAAATTGAAAAAATGGCTACCTATATACAACGGGCTGCTGTTTCATACTTCAGAAATAACGCACGGCTTGCTTCTCACGCTGCTACAGCTGGTGGACATGGCGGTAAGTTTATTTATTTATTGGAAGAATTATGTAACGATCTAACCTAGGTTTATCTTATCTACATAAGCTATTCTTTATTGTATAGGTGGCTGGAAGTTCTGGAGAGGTATTTCCTTTTTCGTCGGCTTCCCCGCTGTTGCTTTGGGAATGCTGAACGCTTACCTCGCTCATCAAGAAGAGCACCATGAAAGACCCCCATTCGTCGCGTATGAATACATGCGTATTCGTTCTAAGGTAAACAAATTTCATTAGCATATTCATAAATCTTGAATATTACGTAGCTTAAAAAGAATTCTATTTTGGGCGTTTTTCTATGAACAATATCAGTCTAAACTCTTTGAATTTACTAATTATATGCTGTAATTGGGACATAAAATCCATTTAAGTTTTCCTATAGGTGTGGCTATTATAAAAATGAATATCTACTGGTTGTTTGCCCTCTTGTGATTGCAAAAAATAATTTACAAAATGCTTAGTATTTTTATAGTGTTGTATTGTAACTTGTAAATAAAATGAATATTTTATAGTATCAAGGTTCATCCATTTTCTCAACTGATTCTAGGGTTTTGTCTGAATCCCCCATTTAAGAGCTTATTTAGTAGAGATAAACTAGCTTTTAAGCTAAAACAATGATAATACTGATATTTCTTTATATTTCAGCGATTCCCATGGGGTGATGGCCAGAAGTCTCTTTTCCACAACCCTCATGTCAACCCACTGCCATCAGGTTATGAAGATGAACATTAAGTATATTATTAAACTAGCAAAACTGTATTAGTATATATATTATATTATAACATACCATTTTGTTTATATTGTTACCTGAGGTGGTGTCAAACATTTGAACTGAATATAAATTTAGACTATTTGTTGTTTTTATTAATAGAAAAATTAAACATATGCAACTTCATTTATCAATCTTCACGTTTGTGCTGGTTCCCTGGATCACTATTGATCAAATTTAATCAAAAAAATGTAAATATGTCTGTATGTTAGCAGTCCTTTTCTGGGTTGGAATAACTGCTACTGACAAGTACTACAATGTAGTTTATGAAAATCATGTGATTTAAGTCAAAATACAGACATAACCTAATTAAATAATTTATTCTTGTTTGCATTGTAATTGCATTGCACATACCTTAATTGTAACAATTACACATAACACAAATATCAAAATATACACAATGGAATATATCCAGCTTATTTTAAAAACGATTTAACATTTATATTACTTAACAACACTAAGTGCATAAATATTTATTTACCCAACTACCACAATAATACATTAACAAACAATAATATGGTAAAAAAACATTCATTCATTAATTTAAGACAAAAATTATTTAATATTACCTTATATCTATCAACATAAACATTATATAAAAAGAAATCTACTGTGCGTGTGTTTGTAATTAAACTTGTCCTAAATGGAGAAATTTCCATGAATTGTTGTGTGTTAGAGAATGGTTTAATTATATAATTAGATTATTTGTTTGTGTTTAAGATGTGTACAGTATGACATTGATGTTGTGTCGCCTAATATATTCATAATTTATATGGGCTTAAACTAATTTAGGGAATATTATTATACTATCTTAAAGAATGTCTGAAATATATCCGATAGGTAGTCTATAGGTGAGTTCTTCACCATTTGGATCGTCTTTTAAAGACACGCGAAGTTTTCACCAAGCGGCGTCGATCCTGCAACTGCTATAACATCAGGACATCTTTCATTGCATCAACTGGATTCACAAACTTAGTTGATCCAATCAAAACATTATTGTCAATACCACTTGTGATCACACTACGGTGGAGTTGCTTGCACTCATCTGCTGTAATACCTCCAATGACAAAGATTATTACTGTCTGATTGTCCATTGGGTGCTTGATTTTTGATTTCTTGCTGGTTAAGATGCTGAAAAGGAATAATTGTTTTTATATTAAGTATTATATTAGTGATAAATAGCTTGGTTAGTTCAAAGTCTAACAAGATCCGAGGTTTGATATTCAGATTTTTTTAATATTTTTAGTGGGAGATCTTCCAATCTTGTATTACATACCGTAACCCCACCAGGAAGACACATCCATGAATTTCAGAAATTATTATTTAGGCAGGTGATTTCCCCTACCAAAGTAGATTTTTCCTACTCCTTGATAAAGGAAAAAAGTGTTATGTACAAAGAAATATAAAACAATTGGTGTCTAGTGGATTCCAAGGCACAACTTTAGGAGAGACATTAGTCTCGCTATTAACACTAAGGCTCGTTTTCTATAACGTCAAAGTACAATATAGTTTCAAGAGATGTCAAAACATTTTTTCTGTATGAAGCAGCAGCAGCAGGCAGCGCTCATGTGAGATTATGGACCTAACACGGACCAAAGTAAAATTATATGATACACAAATGAATATGTTTAAGCTACAGTTAGTCTGCGAAGAAAAATTATAAATTACATATAAACACTCACTTAAGTCCAGTACGTAGCAGGTCCTTGATACCCTCATTCCTATGACGCAGATCAGGAATATCTGGTCGCTCAGTATTAACTAAATCATCAACCAGCTGTTGGAGAACCCCGCGGTATTCATGTCCAATGCCACTCTCACAGGGCTTAAGCACTGAGTTGTATCTATAACAGTTAAAAATAAAGTTAGTTATAGAAAAATTTATATTTGTAATAAATATATATATGTCTTTATCAAATAAACCCTAAGTTTATAGCTAGTAACCATATATATAGTCATTTTTTGTCCGTTTATAAGTTATTGTTATCTATACTAATATTAAGAAGTGTGTGAACATATTTTTCTATGTATGTTTATAATGTTTCTACACAAAAAGTACGGGTCCGATTTCAAAAATCCATAATATTCTAAAAGAAAGTAATTAAACTAAGAAAACTAAGTAAAATAAAACTTTTATGATACTATATATCAAATATAGTGAATCATATAAGATCCCCCCTCATATCGAGCGTTCAAGTATTACGTCACGCAATTTTCACGGAGATTCTTGCCCCCCCCATAAAAAGCACAGTAACGTTTTCAGTATCCAATAGTAAAACGTTTTGTGACCAACCCCAGTGAGTCTTTAAACTTACCATTATGTGGTGTAAAGTACTGGAAAGTCGAAAATAATATTATTAATGAGGCGTAATTCGATCTCCGACCCGCATCGTAAAGTTTTACAATAGGACCTCCCCCCCCCCCCCCCAATTCCTTACGTAATACTTGAACGTTCCCATACCTAAATAATACTTTTTCAACTGGTTATAGAAATTAGCTTTATTTTTATAGATTTGGTTAATAATATAGTAATTATATTAAATAACACTAACACAGCACAGAGTTAGAAGACTATTATTAAGAAAATCGCAAAATTTATTAAAATTTGACAAATAATACACCCGTATGCTGCTAGTATACTAAGTATCAATTTTAAGATTACAAGTAACAAAATTTCGAAAAAAAAACAATTAAAAACTAACCTTTGTAAGTTTTTCCTCATTTGCGAAACTTGTTTTAACAAATCCATAACATTTGAAGAAAGCCGTTCACACTCCTCCGGTGTGACAATATGTCCATCTGAATTGCTGAATAGGTCTTTATGGTCCTCAAACATGGCAACACTGAGGGTTTGATGGAGTTGTTCTTCGTGTTGAGATGTAAATATCACTTCTGTCCCAGCAAGTGAATAAACATGAACTAATAGGGCGAGTAGGTTTTTTAACTGCATGTTTCGATCTTTACGAGTTTTTATTAGGTAGCTTAGCTGAAAAAAATACGATTTTGACAAAAGACAATTTTGTTAATATATTAACTGATCTGAGTGTTTTCAATAAAATCCTAAATTCCGTACGGATTCTTATCCGGTAATTACTAATCACTAATAGAGTGATTCACAAATTAATGATGCCGAGGAAGCTCTCTAGTTTTTAATAGATATACGAGAATGACGCAGCCGCATGTAATTTTTTTTTATAGAACCGAGGCAAAGGGCAGGAGGCTCACCTGATGTTAAGCGATACCGCCGCCCATGGACACTCTCAATGCAAGAGGGCTGCGTGCCGGCCTTTTAAGAATTGGTACGCTCTTTTCTTGAAGGAACCTAAGTCAAATTGGTTCGGAAATACTTCTGTGGGAAAATTGCCTTTAAAAACGCTCAGTCGTAGAACGGCGAGCGTGGAGGTGATACGGATGTTGTCGTTTAAACCCCGGTTGTGCACTAATAGATTTTCTACGTGCGCTATTCACTCTAGCTACTAAGGTAATGGAACATTGTGAGCAAATATGCCTGTCTGCGGCCAAAAAACCGAAACATCAAATTTGACTGAGGCATAGCTTTTTAAAGCACATAGCAATTGGAAGAATAATTCTATCTTATTACGATTAATAATAATTAAAAGCCGATGCTTTCTCTGCTTCCTTTATTGTTGCGACATTGGATGTTATGTTTTGAATCAGGCGCAACTTTTCATTTCAATAATTACAACAATTTACAACAAGTTAAGATTGTTACTTACAACCAACCCAGCTAAATGGTTAGCTAATTAATTTAATTTTTAGCTTTATAGGCATGTAGGCATAATGCATCCATACATCATCCATTTTTGGGTCTAGCCCCGAGATTCAAAGTCGATAATTATATATATGTCTTTTTGTTTTTGACATATGGAAGTCATTTGAAATCAAAGTTTGCCTTATATATGACCAAAAACTTATAGGATTTTTCAAATAACTTTATCATACTAACTTGATGCAAAACACTAGTAGATTCCCTACTGGCAGCAAGGTTTTCCTGCACTTGCTTCTCCAAACTCATAAGCAGTTCCATTTGGCTTCTTCTCGGTGACTTGAGCATTTGAACGACTCCCAATGCTTGTTGTAATATGCCAATATGTTTGTTTATTATGTCATAGTTACCTGTCAAAAATCATTTATTCATATAGGTAACACAATGTACACGTATGAACGGCAAAAACAAAAGAAATATACTTTAAATGCTTATAATTTATCTATCTAATCTATTATCTATCTAATCTATTACATTTACTGTTCTCAAATCAAGGGCGTAGAACGGAAGAGAAGAACTGGCAATATACTCTCCGCCACCCTTTTTAATCGCCAAGTTTTTTTTTAATTACACAACGTTTGAAAGGAACTGCAACCATCACACCATGTTCCACATGACATCAGCAGGAGGCATGGGTGAAATAGGAGCACGCACTTACATTCTCGTGGAAACAACACGCAAATAGTCGAAATAACTAACATCACCGCATACACGGATTCAAGTACGACCAGCATAAATTATATATAATATTTGCAGCATAAGTCATATATAGGCGTCCATGCGTCGGGTTGTCTCTCTCCCTAAAATATGGCGAGGGGGCCGATGGCCCTGGCCCTGGCCATGCGTGATACTCGTGAACGGGTGCTACTTGTGGTGACTGGTCCTACTTGAATTCGTGTATGCGGTGATGTTAGTTATTTCGACTGTATTTGCGATGTTGTTCCCACGAGAATGTAAGTGCGTGCTCCGTGTATATATATTTATAGGCGTCCATGCGTTTATATCCTGATAACTGTCACTATAAAAAATTGTGGTTGTCAAAAAGATGTAAGTAGTTCCATACTTTTAAGGCGTCCTTAAACAAATATGCTAACTATTCTTGGCTTTGATTTATGATGCCCACACATTTAAACAAACTAACTCATATATATAAATTATAAACATTATTGACATAATGATGATATGTTTTACAGTAGTCAGTGTGACCCATGACATACTCGTTAAAGTTAATTTTCAATGACATCTTTTTATATTATGTAAGGCGTTACTCTCGTGGAACAATTAAAAGAACAAATTTGGGATAAAATTCCTAATTAAATATATTTATTTAAATATACTAGTACTATTTTATGCACGCAATATGTGTAGTACATCTAAAAGTTGTCTAGTATTCTCACCTTTAGAAGCTGAAATAATTTTTTCAACACTTTGAGGCGTCACCTTCAAGAGCATTTTAGGACCGGGTGACTTTTGTACATCCATCTTTGACAGCTTATTATAGAGATCAAACATGACTTCCTTTTGTGATTTATTTATCATATAGTCATATGTCTGGAGGCAAGAGTCGTCATCAGCGTGATAAAGACAGCCTGGACTGAGTTGAACATCATCAGGATGAAACACACTGTCAAAGAAAATTTTATTTAAGTAATCTTTTATAAAGAACTTTTGTGGAGATAGTTAACTCTTGACAAAAGATTTAAAAAAAATTGTTTAGTAATATTAAAACACAAATTGGCGCGATCAATTTCAGTTACCAAAAGGCTTAACAAGAAATTTAAAAGCTTTAAAAAAAAATAGAAATTACTATGCCTCTGATATGAAATGTTTTTAGATTTGAAACAATTTTCCTTTTAACATGAACCTGCAAAACAACAGCAAAAATGTAGAGTAGATAGGTGTTTGGTAAGATTAATTTAAGGTACAATATAAGTTCTGTCTTAGTTAAATCTTCCAGAAAGACAACATTTATTCACAATTATCCTTTATTAGCAGATTGTAGATAAGCCTTCTGTAGTTATTTTACCAAGTTATTGGTAAATAAATAACTATTTCACGACGAGAATTAATTGGGCCAGGATACCCCCTGTCCATATCAACGGTGTAACTTTAAATATTAGCCGTACAGTAAATAATTTGGTAAATCAAAATTTATCCTTGGAGCAGCATGTTAAAGAAGTTAGCCGCAAATTGTGCGGTGCCTCCAGCATCCTTCGACGTCTTAGTAATTTTCTTTCCTTTAGCACTAAAACCACACTGGCACAATCTCTCTTCCTGCTTTTACTGGACTATGCCGATTCTTGCTCCTTCAATCTAAACGAGGAATTGTTAAATAAACTGGATCGTGTCCAAACTTTTCCAAAAACCATATCTCTGCGTTCCGTAAGCGGCTAGGGTGGTTACCCGTTCGTCAGCGACGTGATGCTCATGTTCTCCATCTCTTATATTCCATCCTGTTCAACCCTAAAACTCCTTCCTATCTCAAAAATAATTTAAAAATTTTGGGAGCCCATAGCTATTGCTTACGCTCTTCCGAAAACTATACCCTTGAAATCCCATCTCATAACTTGGCGATTCCTTTAAGGTCTCTGCAGTTAGGCTATGGAATTCACTTCCCGTCCCTATTCGCTTAGATCCTTCTCTATCTTCCTTTAAATTTCTTCTGTACAAACATTACCTGTCCACATCGAATCCCTAACTTACGTACTAACTACTAACTGACGTAAGACTGATCTTGAATTAAGATTATCGTGATTCATGTGCACTTTTTACATTTTGTTTTTCATGTATCCAATGTCAGTTTAGTTTATTTTTTGTTCCTGTTTAGTTTCTTCTATATACTATATGTAATATGTATTTTTGCACTTCTTGCCTACCTTATGTAATTAAATACATTTTTTTTGCTTTACTCACTGTGGTTGCCTGGAAGAAATCGCTCGAAAGCGATAAGGCCGCCAGTTGCCCTCCTTTTGATTTAATTATGTTCAATTTTTATATTGTTAATGTAAGGAAGTGTTAATAAATAAAAATAAATGAATACATTATTTTTAAGAGTAGGGGAGCCCAAGCGGAGATTTCGGGATTTACTACAGCGTGGCAGATTAATATTCAGGGGGATACCTTGTGAAGTACCTCTAGCAAATATGAGCCCCATATATATGGCCGCCCGTCAAGGATAAAGCATCAGATTAGAAAAAAAAAAAAAATTTTCAGATATTCTCGAGCTCGTCAGATTAAAGTAGGGTTAATTACATGCTAAAAAGCAAACAATTTGCAAGTGACGTAAGGAAGTTAATAATTCAAAGATGACGAAAAATATATAATCTGACGATTTCCACTTTTAGATTCACTTACATCCCCTTAGAAAATCTGACGCGATCGATTATTTTTATTTTCATTTTCAATCCTTACGTACCACCCTCACCATATTAAATAATCAGATTAACGTACATTAATAAAAGTACGTAGGACATGGATGTTATCAATATCTGACGCGCTCGAGTATGTCGAAGGCAGTTTTTGTTTACATTTTTGAAAATCATTAGCCGCTTACCCCACCAATGAAAAGGTATGCATTATATAATATTTTTTTCTTCTTATTATCTAAGCTCAATAGGTCTCAACCACTCTCAAGTAAATACCCATTTAGCATTGTAAGCTCCCCTACATCTGTGTAAATTTCAGACAGACACACTAACAGACATTGCAGACAGGTAATAAATATTGAAATACTTACGCATTAGCTGCACATAGTGGTGACATATCCACAGCGATTTCATTACATTGTCCTGGAAACTTCGGTAAAACACCCAACATTTTGTCTAGGACAGACTCAACGGAATGACTAGTCACACCACAGAGATCAAATGTTCTGTCAACAATGACTAATGACATTGGAGTAGAACAATTCTGTAAAAAAATTTAAATAATGAGGCATTGATATTGTAATACTAGAAATAAATGCTAAATATAATGTTGTATTTTTTGGATTCAGTACATTTTATTACGGCCAATTAACTAAATTGTGCAGTGTTGGCCTAGTAGATTCAGTAAGCGATTCTCATCACTTACGTTATTGGTTCTATATCTATCTGTATTAGACATCCATATTTAACCACCAAATTTATTCACTTGTACAGTGAAGACAAACGGTGTCTGTTGAGAAATATGATCACCTACTTTATGAGTGCCTATTAGAAAAATTATAATAAAATAGCTGTAAAAGGTTGTAATGCCACTGGTTTGTTTATATTAACTAAATATAAATAAATATTTACTAGCTTACTAGTATAGAATGAGAATAATATGTAATATTTATTTATAGTGACAAACATGAAAATTTGATAAGCATTGAAAAAATTTGTTACCTTCTTTCTAGCCACACAAACAGGCGAATTCTCTAAAACCCCAGCAAGAAGTGAACTATATTGGCCAATGTAATAAATGTCTTCTTTAAAATTCATGGAATCCAACATAGTGTTAAGACTACCAGCTAATCGCCGTAGCATGGATCTTTCATGATTAGTTAAAGTATAGAGATCAATCGAAGTGGAATCTGGGATCAACTGGCCATTATATTGTGGTGTTACATTTTGATATGGAGGAGTCAGAAATAACACATTTGTAGGTGATATAGTGAATATTGGAATGTAAACAACCTCCACTGCACATGGCTGTAAAAAGAAGAATACTTTGTGTAGCATTTTAAGAGACTTTCATATAATATACTTGTCAAAGTAAATTTTCGGATTCTTAATTTTTGAAAATATTTTTTCTGTACGGGTGTGATTGGTATATTAGTTAATATATGATGTATCTGGTAAATAGGGTATTCTTTATTGGTTTACCTAATACACCTGTTCTAATAATTGTCAAAATATAAAAACAGAATATTCATATCAAAATATTTGAAAATGAAATCTCCTACATGTCATTCGAATACATTTAGATTATTATATACAATATTAAATCCTTATAAAATTGTCTTAGTGATTCTAAAAATGATGTGAGGTTTCAAAATTTTACATGTACTAGAAGCCTTTATTAAAAAGTATTAAGAGGTTTAATTAAAACTATTCAAAAATCATTGTATAATAAGAATGTTGTATTAAAATTAGAAAAGTATCATAACATCAGTCTTTCAGTAAAATGACTTTATATTTAGTTGATATTACCTGTTTATCAATCCATCCTGTTAGCATCCGTTCTAGCTGCTTGGTGGCTTCCGAAGTAGCTTTCCCAGATGTCACTACATCTGTCACATCTTTATCCTTATTCAACTCCAAGTATAACACATCTAAACTAATGCAGGATATTAATATGCAATGAGTTAAGTCGCTGTTATGTATTATTTCTTTTATAGTTTGTAATTGAGTGCTGGTTGACTGCGTTATGAAAACAGCTTTACGTTGGTCTCTTTTGCAAACCTGTGAAATATTAAAGTATATGTAGACACAACCAAGAGTCATTTAGGGATAGAGATGGAAGACTTGCATGGGATAGAGATGGTTACCTCAAATGGAGATAAACTTTTGACCGCTACTGCACCGCCGTCCAATAGGTTAAATAGCCCACCGTCCCAGTGTAAACACTCTGAGCTATAATCGTCAATAAATACTACTGCGCCAATTATACGATTATACACTTCAGCCCACCAGGCTTTACGAAATTCTTTGACTGAGGTGGCCATTTTTATAAATTTATAGATTGATTAGAATTTACATGGTATAAATGGATTCTCTCGAATTCTATTTACACGAAAACTTAATAGTTAATAATATAAATATATATGATTTTACAAAGACTACGTTCTACATTATTTTCTTGAAAGACCATAGAGTACCTAAGTAATTTGTATTAATAGGAACTGATAGAGATATAGTCTACAGATCATTAAATTTGTTGTAACTTGTAAATATATTGTATAGATGAAAAATTAATGAATGAGATACAACGTCATCTAAATCTCAGCGATCACTATTTTAATTAGTAATAACGCCATCTATCGGACAATAGAAGTAATATATATTTTTTGTCTGTTTGCTCAGTTCCGCTACTGGCCAGTATAAGACTTTATTACGAGTAGCATAGAAGTAGATCTTTTGTCCAGTAACGAACAATGAAAATAAAACCATTGTCAACATAATATAAAATTTATTTTGTACTATTAAGAGATTGATTTTTCAGGTAATGTCTATATTTTATAGTTTTGTAGAAGACACAAAATTATTAATAGATAATTCCATAAATATCTATTTTGTCTAATGTAGGGAAATATTTATCACAAACAATATTGTGTCGTTAAAAGAATAGAAACGGAGGAATAGGAAAGACGTTTTTAATTTTGCATACAATTATTATTAATTAAATACTGTAGTGTAACATTATACTATGTTTATAACATTTAACATACACCTAATATCAAGAATACATTTATTTACTTATCACACAGGGAATGTTCTCACCATACTTATAGCTACTTAATAAGTTATCTGTATTAACAAAGCTGATACAGAAAATATTTGTCAGTTTATACCTTCTTTGTGTAATCTTCTCTTCAACCATTTCGGGAAATAATTAAAATACCGTTTTCTGTTTTTAAACTAAAGAGTATATTTTAACGCTTTTTAATCTAAATAATGAGAATTTTTAGTCTTTGTAGCTTTGTAATTATTCTCAGATCATATTTCTTACATGAAGTTTTTATGTGTAAAAATTACGGTAGTCTATGGCTGTTGCATTAACATTTTCCTAATAAATTAATTCTCTTATCCGCAAATATTATGGAATGCACAGGAAGGAAAAACATAATACGCAAGACTAACAAAGTCGCAAAGTGAATAATTATAATACTAGTAGTTAAGACATTTTGACAAGATGCGACAAATATTAGTCTAGTTGAGGTTTATTAGTTTATATAAGAAATTATTTTATTTTCATTGCACTCTCGAAACACAAATATTTCAAGACGGTCAATACAAACACTAAGTTAAACCACAGTAAATGCATTGTTGGAACATAAATACTAAATTAGTCCATGCCAGCAACATTCCCGCCTTTTCTATAGTCTGCATTACCATAGATAGCAGTTTTGTTTCTGTAGAGGCCGCATACAATGGACCCTCTGCCCTCGTATCTTCTTAAAGCGTGGCCTTTACGTCTTAGGCCTTTTAGTATATCCTGTAAAAAAAAATTTTAAACACGTTTTCCGCATTTTTATTAGATCAAGATAAAGGTTAAAATTTAGGATTAAAAAATAGGGATAAACAAAATTGTGAAGTACCAGCGAGCTCGCGGACACACAAACTGCTGCTGTTTCCTCGACAACCTTCGGTGCCTTTGATTCCAAAACAACTATTTTGTCGCCGGGGATCTTATATGGGGACAAGGAATATAATCTGGGATCTACTGATTATATTATCCGAAACAAGTTTAAGGCTTAACGAATTAAGGTTAAATGAGGGCAAAGGAAAACTTGACGTTGATTTTGTTATTTGATACTCAATTTAAGTTAAACACAAGATAATTAAAATATATAATCAATTTCATAATTTTTTGTTGAGAAACTTACCACTGTAACACCATATTGATATGCCACCTCCATAGGGAATATCTGATGGTGAATTCGAGGTGCATCAACTGCTTCTTTTATCGTTTGGCCGAGCCATAGTGTACGGATCGCAACCTTTGAATGTAGGAAAAACATATAGAAAATGTTAGGGAGAAACAAAGAATTAGCTAAAACTCTTACTTCTGAAAGAAAGTGAGAAGGTGCTCTCGACTTTAGAAGTGTAAAGTGTATATATCTATAGTCATACAACTTAGAAGTTTTACGAGTACATTTAGGTATAACATATAATATTTTCGACTATGTTTTTACGTTAAAATTATTTAAAGTATCAAACATATTTTAGTCATGTTTAACAAATATAATAAAAAATAAAGAATATATCAATGGCGCTACAACCTTTTCAGGTCTGGGCCTCAGATTTCTGTGTCTGTTTCATGATCATTTGTTAATGGAATAGGCAAGGGATCAGCCTTCTGTGCTTGACGCACGCCGTCGACTTTTTGGGTCTAAGGCAAGCCGGTTTCCTCACGATATTCTCCTTCACCGTTCGAGCTAATGTTTAATGCGCACATAGAAAGAAAATCCATTGGTGCACAGCCAGGGAGCGAACCTACGACTTCAGGGATGAGAGTCGCACGCTGAAGCTACTAGCCAACACTGCTCTTGAAAGATAATAACCAATGTTAAAATTTCAAATATTTTCGGATCTGCACTTTTCCCAATAAGACTGAGCACAGACAATTACTTTAATTGTCTATGGACTAACGGCCAGAAACAAAACAGCTTTCGAGTGAAGTTTTACTTACCAAAGCAACAGCGCTGGTAATCTTAGTTCCACCAGAGGCGCCAATTACTATTTTTGCGTTACCACCTTGGTCCACAATAATACTTGGACACATGGAAGACAGAGGACGCTTTCCAGGTTTTATAAAGTTGGCTGGTGACGGCCTAATGCCGAAGTAGTTGGTGATGCCTGGTGATGAGAAATCATCCATGACGTTGTTCATCAGTATACCTGTTCTGTTCGTTGTGAAGCCAGCACCATAACTGTGAAATGATTTCAGTGGTAAATTTTGTGGCCATCATGTCTTCAGAGTATTTCATTTCTAAAAGTATATGTACCGAGTTAAACTAATAATGAACTAGTGGTGCTGCAACCTTTTAGGTTGGATTATTGAAGTGAAACTTCTTTATCGGCGTTGGAAAAAAAAGCCATTAATAATAATAATATATAATAACCATTACAATGTTAGCAATAATTCTATTACAATTAATGATAATAAAAGCCTTTTGTTGAACTTCATCTAATTTAACTTTATTTAAACAATTTCTGTAAAGTTGCATATAATAGATCATTTTACGAAAAATAAGGTCATAAAGAAGTTTCACTTCTTACGTGTGTACACTAGTACACGCACACATTTTTTTTTAGACAAGTATAGACATCTGTCTCTTATATACGCCGTCGCCTTTTTTGGTTCTTTCACAGTACGAGCGAGTATAAAATGTATATGGGAAAACTTCATTGATGCCGGGGTTCACACATACCAACTCAGGTATAAGAGTTGCACGCTGAAGCCACTAGTCCAATTGCTCATTGACAGCATGTTACGGTAATTTTAAATTATCATAAAATATCAATATATAGCAAAGGATAGAGCAAGTTATCTATAGCAAAGGATAGAGCATTGTACTAGAATGTAGATTAAGGAAGGTCGTTTAAAAATAGAGAACCTAGCTCGTTGTTGTGTGAGAGAAAGTTTCGCCTTCCTTTAAATAAATATAACATGACTCTACACTAGGAAAAATATATGACGCAGCCTCGCTGATATGATAAAAGTATAATCTATGATAATATAGATAAAGACATCATTTAAGGATGTAGGCATGTATCCTTCGCTAAGGCATATATGGATGGATAAACAGAGCGTAACACGTAGTTAATAGAGATAAATAGTTATTGGGGCATCAACGAGTATTTTTAGAGGAATTTATAAGTATTCTCCAGCTTCAGAGAATCCAAAAGGGTAAAAATTCATTAAAAACAATTGTGTCAGGGTCTAGTAAAAAAATAGTTTACACTAACATAAAAATATTTTGCTGCAAAATATATTGATTGTTTAGGTTTAGAGAATAAATAACAGTAATTTACAAATGTTAGAGTTTCGTATTCTCCATTTACAAGAAATATGGGTATATTTCTTATAAGAAAAGTTTTTGTTTGGAAAGCCTGTTTGCATGGAAATAAGGCAGAAATAAGTGAAATCGCCAAGTGGTACCAGATATTCCCGTTACTAAAATACTACTTACAAGTAATTTATGGAGCTTGTTAATGATACAGCATCGCCATTATACCCGATGACGGAAATGTGAGCTGTTCCGGCATCATTTTTCTGGTATTCCTCAGCGCCATAATGGGATGTGCTGTTGCTGGTTATAGTGTCGTTGACTAAGTTGCGGATTTCGGCGCCATATTCCGGAGACGTCACATTAGCTATAAGCTGAAAGCGGAAGTAAGATTTGCAGCTTATACCAAACGACTAGAGTCTTCGCAGAAAGTGAAGAGAAGGGAAGAGAGAAGATTATAAAAGGAGTTATTCAATAATTCTGATTTCAAGAAAATATATAAAAAATAAATATTTATAATTTTTAATATAATTTATTATGACGTAATAGTGTACTTAACAAAAAAAGTAAATAGCACTGCTGGAATCACAAATTCTACTTGAGGTTTCCTTTGGTCCATGAATTTCTTGAGCAATTGGTCCTATTAATTTCTTGCCTACTACTAATGGTTTCATCTTATTTAATAAAAACTCTAGCGATATATAAAAAAATATTACCTCTTCCAACTTCAAAAAATCCATGTCCCCTAGTTTCGTTCTCGTTGAATACGCGTATTTAAAAGCTTCTATTATTCTATGGTATGTTAGGACTGTATTATCTGTGCCATTAATACTTTCTGCGGTAAAATTATATCCGCTCAAGATGTTAAGAATATTGACTAGAATCACACCACTGCTTGGCGGTGGTGGAGTGAAGAGGATGTCTCCTTGACTGAGTGGGACAGCGAGTGGTTCAATTATCTTTGCTCTGAAAATATAACATATTATAGGTTCATGTTATACAATTATAACTAGCTGTTGTTGTTCGATCTGTCAGTGGGAAATTTCGTCGGAAAAGACACACCGAATGTAAACATTTTTATATAAATTAGTTTGAAAACCTGCTTTTTGGAATTAATTATGTTATTAAAAATCTATACAGCGCATTATGTTTTTAATGTGTTGTTTTTCTTCAAGATACCAATAGGTTAGGTTTTATTACAACGTATTTAATGACGTTTTTGATACCATTATCACAAAAACTAATTACGGTGTATCGAGTTCAATATAAATGAATCATTTTTAATGCAGTTATCTTTTTATAGCTTTTAATGATTATTTCGTCGTGGGATGATTTAAAAAAATAAAGCTAATATAATCATATTTTGTAAGTGTCCATAGATCCAAATATCAGATTGATTTGCATTGGCGCAATTTCTAATACCAAAGACAATCATAGTCATGTCGTACTCAAAATTAAAAGCAGAAAAAAATATATTTCATGATTAACTTTTTGTTATTTATTTAAAGAGTTAGCTGTGGTATTTTGTCAATATCTATGACTTGTGAGACATATTGGTTGACAACTTATAAACAATATACGTCAGTCAAAACTAATTAAACTTTTTAAATACAATTAAGAGTAAAGATTATTCTAGAAAGGTCTGAGTAAAATTTAAATAAGAATTTCATCAGCAATGAGTCATACTGTTTTTATGACTTTACGCTTATTCAGCTGCAAATTCCTATGTTTGTAAATATGAGAATGTTGTGAAATAAATATTTCTGTAATGAATTATTTATCCGTTATACGTCACATTCTTTTGCTTAAATGTGTCATTGGTCTTCATCACAAAGCATGAAATACCGGGTTTTATTTCAGCTATTAGGTCTTTCTTTGATTGTGATTATGAACAACATCTCTAGTCCATCATGAGTAACCGTGGTTCCAAAAATCGTGTCAGAAAACACAAACATTTTTAATGTATACACGTCATGTTTCTATTATTATTATACACTAATGTAATATATTGATTTGGAATGTTTTTTTCATAAATCTACATCTGTTTGACATTATAAACTGAACGGTTTCGTCTTTCGATTGACATTATTTCTATTCGTGTCGCGTGTATGTGATTAGATAATTAAAATCAAACATAACTCGATTATCTATAATTCTTCCCCCAAGTTATCTATAATAAATTTTATGGGTAATGAAGACAGTCATCACGGATAAGAAGTAAAAAATAATTTTTCGTTTATGGTTTAAATGTAAAAACTTTCGGTGTTTATGGTAAGTTAAATGTAGGTTAAATTCTTTACATTACGAATGCGTTCATAATGTTAACATTATTTTGCGGTAAAATAAATTGCGATATTAAATACATTGAAGTTTTAAGAATTTTCTAGGTTTTCCATTAAATAGAGTGTATCATGCTATCTTACAGCCAGCGTAATATATAAAAATACCTTATGTTGTTGTAATTTGTAAAAATGCTTTATAAAAATCTCACTCGTAGTTCTGAAGGTCCTCAGCTGTGATGATACTGCCAGCTTCCTTTAGATCCTCAAGGAAGTCAACAGAGAGGCTGCCATTGTACAACTCATCCCCACCTTTCTCAGCGATGACTTCCAAAGTTCTGCACCAGGCCTCGCTTGGCTTTACCACTGTGCCCGGCTTGTGGAACTGATTGTCTTTGTTTACATATGTCTTTCTGAAAGTATATTGTATTGAAAGATTCATTATTATTCATATAATTGATTATTCATTTCAATAAACCTTACGGGAATTAAACATACTATTATCACAATTATCCTATGCAGTTCACACCTGGCCATGTTTATGCTAGGAGCTAGGCGAAAGACCAAGACAGAATTCTACTCATTTTAAAATAAATATTTGTATGACTTTTAATCACACGTGATTTAATCTAGTAAATCATATTCTTAATTATATCTCGTGGAGGACACAAAATTTAGAATGTTACATACCTATCAATAAATATTAAAACAATAATTTTAGTTCTGAACAATATCCATATTTCATTCGATATTAACTTTATTTGATATTTTGTTAAGCAGACATTTGATTTATTTCCGCCTGTTCGAGTTATCAACTCAAGGTTTTCCTGTTTCCTGATGCGTAAAAACAGGTTTATGTAGATGTTTCAGGAACTTATATTGATACTTTTATTCGTATACAATGCTCTCAATTAATCTTTAGCTTGTTTTAGTTTGGTTTTCCTACAATTCTATATTTTTATTTTTCCCATAGTATGTGTTTTTGTTATAAGAGATCCCTTGTAAGCGATAAGGACGCAACGTGATAAAGACAAATACAATAGCAACCGAATTTGTATTAAAAATAACTTAAAAATTTAATTATTTCAAAGTCAATTCCTCTCTTAACGTCTTCGTCGTATTATATGATCGGTATCTAGATGTAGAATAAAACCATAAATATAATCTAATAAGTGGCTGGCAATGGTACAAAAAAAATAAAATAAAAAAATCTTATAACTGGCTGGCAATGGTACTCAAAAAAACAAAAAGAAAATGTACTCAAACTTGGTGTGGAATTAGTACAAAAACCTAATGTTGAAATCGTGTAGCCCCACTGTTCTATTTTAAACGCCACCGACTGCGTTTCTATCTATAAAAAAAAAACTTCAATAATGTTAAAAACATAAATCAAGATGTAGTTTAACAACGCTACAATAATTATGTAACACTCGGACATTGACCCCAAATTAAAATTTATGTGGACTTATCTGTTTCAATCAATTTTTTGTCGTTTCATTCCTTTAGCGAGAGGTAATTGATCTACATGTTCATTAACCTCTAATATTGGATAGTAATTTTAGTATGGACATGAGATGGGTAAGAAATTATGCTATTTTTATGCAAGAGTACAGAAAAGGCTTTAATTGAATTCTCCATATAGCGCGAAATTATATTTGTTTACACATCAGAACCTACATCGTGTTCATCGGATCCTTATATTACGAAAGATTTTAACGTGAGATGGGTTTTGCTATTTTTAAGCAGAGAATAGACAACAGAACGGAACAGCCTTGCCTTTTCCAACTCGATTTATCAACAGGAAATTATAATCTTACACATGTAAGAATTTGTTATTAGCCCTATCCTACTATTATCATTACTGTTTTTTTATATACTTTAACAGTATTACTGATATACAAATTACTATAAAATAAAAAAATAAAAATCTTAAATCATCATCGTAAAACGTTTTGGTAAGCTTTGAGGCTGTAAGTATTGGATTTTGACATACGGGAGTCATCGCGTCGCGTCGTCGATCGCGCTGAGTCTTCTTTGCACACTTTGAAATCAATTTTAATTATTTTCTCTCTGTGTTTGTTATTTTTGCCTATAAGTGTCACACTAAATCTTGTATTTTATTTTTGTTATGTTATGTATTGTTAAAAATCAATGGCGCTACAACCTTTTTAGGTTTATTTTTTTGGTCTGAGGTAAGCCGGTTTCCTCACAATGTTTTCCTTCACCGTTCGAGCTAATGTTAAATGCGCACATAGAAAGAAAATCCATTAGTGCACAGCCGGGGATCGAACCTACGGCCTCAGGGATGAAGGTCGCACGCTGAAGCGCAGAGTCTGAGTCTTATACTATGTAACCAAACGGAAGATCTGGCATTCGTGTTAGGTGAAAATGGTTACATATTCTAATTTAAATTTCTATACATAATAACAAGTGGAAACCTGAGGCTCCCGTCAAAACTTTTGGATTAACCGCGCGCACATCCAACTTGATTAGCAAAGCGCGATCAATACGAATAATTAACAAAATTTCTACGAGGTAGACCTATTTGTTTGTAAACTGGCTGAGTTCACAAGAGTTGCTTGCTATATTGTTTGTTATAACATTTAGGCATATAAAAGTTTTTTTAATGTTTTTTTATGTAGGATAATCGGTGTAGGTATTATTTTGACGTTCTAACGAATTATACCGTGTAACTGTTAAGGTGGAATAAATAAATAATTCCCTTTTTTCCGTGACAGAAGCTCGTAAGCCATTGTATATTGGGATGGTTTATACATTAAAAAAATTGTGACAAAGGGAAGTCCTGTTCCGGCGCACACCCACCGCGTGTCAGACATTAGTTACCTAAATATGCTTTTGCATAGTTCTGAGAATTTCCCTCTGTTATTTAATAACGTAATTTGCATTCAATTCTATGAGCAAAAGCTTTTTAATGACACCTTTTTGAAAGTAAATTAAAATCTACAAATTATTTACTGAGTAGATCTATGCATCGTTGAATATTAATAACTAAACGCGTTACTCTACTAAGCTGAATTGTCAAAAAAAATTATATTAGGTGTAAGTTTAATATTAATTTTCCCTGTTGTGTCTAAGCTAGGGGTAATATATTCAAAGTCCTTTCCTAGCTTTTATTTAAGGCCACATAATTGACGGTATCTATCAATTAGCTGAGAATGCTCGAGATATATGTCCATCATTAAATTGACACTAACCATATCTTCATAAACCTGTCATGTGTTCTGCCAGTCGTTTTTGTAATAGGAGAGGGGGTTAACGAGCCTACGGGACGCCCAAAAAGGACAGACGTCGCAGCCCATGGACACCCATTTTAGTGGGTGCGTTGCCGCCCTTTGAGTAAGTAGTATACTTTTTTTAAACAATTGTAGATCGTATTTCTCGGGAAAGCCCCCACCGGGAGTCGATTCCAGTTGAATAGTTCGCAAAAGAAAATGGCTTGTGAAGCTGATTATGGAAGACTTCCAGCCAACAAGGTGAGGTGGATGAAATGTCTTCGAAAGTAGGATTTAGTTTTGCTTACCTTAAATGACGATCGTGTTTGACGTATGGAGCACTTTCGAGGCCTTCATAATTGGGACCGGTTATTTCAAAGCCGTATTTGCAGAACTCCAGTGTGGGTTTGATTAGATCTTTCCAAGGCAGATTTCCCCACCGCTGGTGCGCAACCCACATTCCACGTAACTCTCCTGGGACTCCAACTGCAAGGCCTCCTGTAACATGAGATTTCTTTGGTTTACGCGTTTCTATTTATTATGCGAGCGATATGAGCTGATTTCTTTGAGTTGGACCACGATGAAAGATACTACATGTTTCATCTATAGATGTATAATATTACCTTTGATCATTCGTTTGTTTCTTTGTCCCATATATCTTTTGAGACCAAATGTTTACGAATATGAAATTGTTATACATCCACGTTATTTGGCCAGTTTTCGCGCGGTGGGAGAAAATTTCAGCAAATACTTTTTGAACACTCTACATTTCTAAACACTCTGGCCAATTTATTTATTCGGAACTATATAAACGAAACGAAACTGTAAAAGTTTTGTTTATATTTTCAGGTTCATTTTTCGTGACTTTTTTTTAGTATAAGAGTTTACTTGAATGAGCAATAAATAGCCTACAATTGTTATCTTTCAGTTTCAAAGGTTTGAAGTGCTAATAAATAGGAACATCTAGGAACAAATCAAAAAACCACTAGTATTAACGGTTTTGTACTAATTTGATTGTGAGGTTATGAATTAAAGCTCTATGTCACAATGACAATTACAGCTGACAGTAACGCCATTGGTGTGACATAATAAATTACTTTTAGTAATAATAACTATGGAATCATCCTGGACTATAAAATAGTAGATCTAGTAACATTGGCAAATCAAATAAACTACAAGTATTAACGGTTTTAAACTAATTAGACTTTGACATTGATCATTTAAGGCTCTGTGACATAATACTGTGACAGTTGACAGTAGCGTCGTTGGTCATGTATTATTCATGCAACGAAATATATATTAACTTGTAACATCTTTCCCACTACACTGTGTATTTGTACACACAAATTTCCGACTTATTCAAGGCAAAGTCGTGGGTGAAAGCTTTATTCTGGAATAATATGGAGAACACAATATTAAAAGCTGTCATTATATCGCCTGTGTTCTGTATTTGCTAAATTTCTCTTATGCTTTCTCTTCAAACTGGTTCATTGGTGACTTTTAATAACATTTCATATTTCATTCTCTTGAATCTTAATCTTGTATTATCGTGACAATTTTGACAAATCACACAATAATCAAATTACGATATTTGAATTTTAAATACGTTTGATTAGTCAAAACCAATACGTTTTTGACATATGGGAAGTATTCAATAAATCCCTTATGTAAGAAACGAGCGCGAACTCCTGTTTGTTAAAAGCAAATAAATAAAAAATAGATGCAGGAGCCATACTTAGAGCTGAGATTTGACTGTGAATATTGACCCTTGATCGTGGAGCAACCGGTGCGCCGCTCAACTTAAGGTCATGTTTTTAAAACTGTGGACCAAAAGACAATTCTTTCTATGAGCGAAATCTATTCAATGGCTGGCAACACACACGCGAGCCCTCTCATTCAGAGTATGGACGGCGGTATCATACCAGGAGTTTAGAAGGAATTAACACCAGGAGAGCATCCTGCCCATAAGCTCCCTGTTCTTTAAAGAATAGAAGTAAGTGATGTGCCTTTACATTGTTATTAATAAACAGACGAAGGAAAAATATTTTCACTATACTGTAAAATAAATGTACAATTTAAAACAATGTAGTAGACTATCAATTTTAATTATAAACGGATATAAGGTAGCCTAAATCTCGGTCAACGGCACTGTATTATTGTTTCAATACATTTTTCTATTGTAAAGCGATTATTTATACAATTGTTGGGTGAACAATAAAATATTTTATATCTAACCTACATAGATTATTTCGCAATGCCAAAGATAATGTTTATGCTTACAATTTAATATTGTGGGTTATTTGTTATTTATGGTACCATTTGCCAGGTGTAAAAACCATGCACACAAATCGTCAAAAAACGGTTTAACTTAAACAGAAAAAAAAACCACAATATTTGTTTTCCTAACATTAGTTACATCTTTAGAGAATCGCTAGCATATTTATATAGCAATATTGCAGTATTATTTGATTCATAAGATTTTGTCAAACTTTTTATTTCAAAATTATGATAAAGTACCCACACAATTTTAGTGATAGAAAACCTCCTACCCTCCTACTGTTTTACGACAGTGACCTACTCTACTAATCCACATTATTGTTCTGCATGCAATTTAATTTAGCAATTGTTTAAATGTAGAACAAGAGAAAATATAACTCATACGGACTATAAAAAGGACGCAAAAAATACTGGCTATGATAACTCATATTTAGTGAAAAAACTAAAGAAATTCGTGTCACAGACTAGTTTAATTACTGTACCCGATGTATAAGTATGTTACCTCGTGCGATAGGTTATTTTGATAATGTATTGGCCTCGTTCCCGCGTGGCAACAGAAATAGAAATACTATCGTTGTTCTAATAGAGGAAAGGAAAAATCGTGTTATTAAAGTTTTGCTATAAATCCAAGCTATCTATCTGAAACTCCTTTATCTAAGCGAATTCTTATGACATACTCGGAAACGAAAAGTTTTTGGCGTACACTTATTGACATAAAAATTATATTATATAATTTATTTAGCACAAACAAAATTATTGTTCAGTAACAATACCTTTTTTAGCCTTATCAGCATTGCCATGAAACATATCCGTTGTTGCAGCCGCTGGTGCCGTCTCTCTGCCGATCACAGTGTATGCCTTTTCCTCTTCCTTAATGTATACAGTCATGAAGAAACCTCCACCCAGGCCCATACTTTGCTGGTTTTGTAGACCATTGCAGAACATCGCTGCGATGGTTGCATCGACCGCTGAGCCGTTTATGGATAGGATGTGCCTGAAAATTATTTTATACTAAGATTCGGTAGAAAAAAACCCGTTTTGTGTGTTAAAGAATGATGAAATATTTTAAAATGTTTATATCAAAGTCAGTCAAAACTTCGTTTCAACTTGTGCTATAACTGGAGTTTTCTTACTTTTAAGACACATGTGATATGTAACATATACGTATAACCTCGCAAAGCCTATATTACTATATATTTTCTTTTTATTAATAATATCCTAATCGTCTTGTTTTCTTTTAAAATTGATATGCTATTATCATATAAAAAGGGTAACGATAGGTATAAAATCGATAAATCGTTATTTATTTGTATTTATCTCAATGCACCTATTTATAAGAAGTCTGTTGATAGCAATAAAAAACAATAACAATGATAGCGTTTGTTTTGTTTGTAGAAATGTAATTTGTAATAAAGTAATATTATTAGGTTTTTTTAATATTTCCTTTATAATTTTTTAAATAACCATATTGCCATTTTGCTAAAATATAAATCGGAAATGAATAAATATTTTGAATATGTTTAATAAAGTTATGAGCAGTGTTGGCCTAGTGTCTTCAGCGTGCGACTCTCATTTCTGATTTCGTATCGATCCCCGGCTATGCACCAATGGACTTTCTATGTGCATATTTAACATTCGCTCGAACGGTGAAGAAATCGGGAGGAAACCGGCTTGCCCGCCGGTCTGGGTCTAAACCCAAAAAGTCAACGGCGTGTGTCAGGCACAATATCACGTACTTGTCTATTAGATTGACAAACGATCATGAAACAGATTCAGAAATCTGATTCCCAGACCCAAAAAGGTGTGGCTATACAACATATTTATTTTATTATTATATAATTTAGTTTAGTTATTTGATTTAGTTATAGTAAAAATAATTTATACAATTGAATTGAAATAAAAAAAATGAATTGTCTTCAAATGTCTGTCAACATGTGCTAAACTTGTTCCTAAAATGCTTACATCTCAAAGACTTACTGATGTTTTTGTGATGAAACTTAGTATTTTCTCCAAGTTGGAATCTGATATAAATCGAAAGCTAAATATGATTTCTAATTTTCGATTGTGGACAAACACACTTACTAAATAGAGTTTAATATAGTGATTTCAAAAACATCACGTATATAGTACAGACTGATAAACCCTTTTTTGTAGTCGGTTAATAATAGATATACATAGTTTATAAAGTACTAGGTAGGTATTAACTTTAGTAGGTTTAAGTCCTCCTTATAAGTACTGAAACGTTTTGTATAAGGTTTCATCAGCACGTGTACTAAATACAATTATTAATTTTACCATACTCTATGATGTGGGTTAGTTCCACAGATTACCATGTGCATCGATCTGTGCCAAGCTATCAAACTATTCTAAACCCGCGTTCCTTCTTATGTTATTCTTTTAAATCTATTACTCCCTAATTCGTCGGGTATATATGCCCAATAAAAATTAATAATGTATAGACAAATGCTAATCTATTTTTCGATACAAGCTATTCTATTATTTATATTAATTAAAAAACTAAAACTAGGTTTATGAATTTGGAGTCGCAATTCAATTACTTAATACCTAATATTAGAGTTAGTTATATCAGAGAAATATAGTCATTATGTCAAAATTCCTAAGCACCCTCACTGGCACTAGCATAAAAAGTATAAGTTAGTATTTAAAGGTTTTTGAAATTATAACGAAGTCTTTTTAATTTTTTTTTCTGTAACGTTTGTTTATAAAAAGGTACCAATGGTGGTGTGATGGAGGAAAAATTATATTGGCATTTGCATCCATAAATTTTCCAATATTTCTTTAGCATTTTTCTCTGAAGCCTTTTAAGTATAATAGATAGGTTTAAAATTTGGACCTGAGTTTTGAAGTCCACTGCTCTTGTAACTGATGCTACCTACTTTGTGTATAATATAAGAATTTACTAATATTAGGATAAAACGAGATTATAGTCCCTTTTTTATTGGGTAATTCATTTACAGTTCCCGCCAGGGCAATTTATAAAGTGACTCGGGTCAGACGGGAGGATTAACTCAAACCCAACTCTCTGATCTGCTCTTTAGAGACGGGAGACAGTGTAACAGTACAGTCCTAACTTAAGGAACAATAATATTAATTCATGTTTAAAATTAGGTAGGTATCTTTCTATCTACAAATCCTGCAATTAATACAAGGAGCTTACCTATTAATATCGTTAAAATTAGTGATTATATGAAGATAATTTCCTGAATAGAAAAATATATTATAAAACAAGCCTTTTTGTGTTTTCTCATAAACTTTGAGTGTTGAATTAAAGTCAATACTGTTACAGTAAAAACAGTGAAGCATTACGTGAAGTGGAACATGGGACTAGCATTCTTCATTAGAACGGTACATTAATGTAGGTAATGCATTATTATTATTACCAGGCCTCCTCAAAGATGATTGGATGTGACGTGGACCCGTAATTATACGAATTAAAGAAGTCATTGTCTCACCTACCCCATTTTATAATAGGTTATGGTATTAACTCTAGTATTTATATACTTACGTAATAATGTATATAAATATATTATATTTAAAAACCATATCCAGAAGCAATTAGCTATTCTCTATATATCGTTAGAAATGTATTGACAAGTTTTCATTGTCGCAGTTATAAGATAAAAAGCGCGAGGTCGCCGTGTATTCAAGGTTATTTTTGTATGTAAACAGCTAGTGCGTACTGCGTAGGCGGATCGACCTCGCGTCACGTCCCAAACAAAAACAAAGGTAATAATACAACAGAATAAATTAAAACGTTTATTAGACTTACATTACAGTCGCTTTTGTATCGAAACGATTTAATAACATTATCTAGCTAGAAATAATAACACAGCAAATTTGAGCTCTATAACAAGCTCAGGAGATCAGTCGTTGGAACGATGTTGTGTACCATTAAGGCCGCCATCTTACGGCTGCATTGTAATATGCAAAATAAATGTATTGAGAAAGCATTGTCCTCCGAGAATGTCCCACTGATCCCGTCGACGAGCCCCTTGATCCAGAGAATCGTCGTAATATCAAACTCCTATCGTTCGGCAGTTCCGTATACCTTTTCCAAGCCATAGTCGTTGATCAAATCTTGATTACATCTAGTGTTTGTTCGTCGACTTTTTATTGTTTTCTGTGTTAACGAGTTTCGTCACGATCTTTCTGGAATGGCCGGACGGATCGAAGTGGTTAGTGTGCTCGCTCACCTCCTTCTTTGTCCTTTGTTTGCCGCTGTGTCCAGAGAAAATGTGCTTGTCGTGATCAAAGTTGTAGTAATCGTACTCATCAAAGAATGCTTCCGACATATTTTAAAATTTTCTTTCACTTCACAAGGTATCGCCGCTGACAATGTCACTGTAGATTTTGCTTCACAAAATGTCTGACTTTAAGACTAGCGCGTCGCTTATATACGGTATTGTAGACACGTCACTGACCGCATGCGCGTCGGCAAATCTCGAATGCTATTGGTTGGATTAATACGCCGGTCCCACACAAGCGGAATAATCGCTCTTGTATGTGTAAGCCGGTTAATGATACCACAAAAAAAATACGTTTCACTATAATGTCTAAATTATAATATTAGTTCTAGATATAGTTATATAATGTAATACTGTTTAAATCTTGATTTAGCCCTCGCTTTAAATTAAAAATAAAATTTAATAAATATTCCCTTGGAGGAATAGCGTGAATTCACTAATTGTGATAATTAGTCAATTTATTTAAAAAAAAATATTAAAAACACTCCATTTTACGAGAATTAGGGTATTTGTTAAAGATGGCAATACTATTAGTGACGTCGCATGCATCTGTTTATATATAATATAATACGCAGTTGTGTGGGTGTGTGTTGCACAACAAAGTTAAAACAATAATATTTAGAAACGTGACTTTTAATTTAATTAGTCATACTTTTTAAAATCGTGAATTGGATTAAATTTGATAAGGTTAGTTAGAATAACATGAGTCAGGTACAAGAGAAATTTAATAATTAAACTGATTCCTGGTTCGAAGATTAGATCGTTACCTAATCTGAGTTACACAGGCCGATGGCCGAACACCCTTATGTGATTGTTCATTGTTTAGTATCAAGGCGAACACATTTTTGTTACATAATATCAAAAGATATATAACAGCGATTGCTATTTTTACTTTTGTTTACACAAAAGCGACATCTTGTGGTAAGTAGATTTTACATTGTCATGTCATGACTTCAATGTCACAAAGGTTTATAAATGTATTTCTAGTAATTTCTAAGCCATTCATAGAAAACGGTTATTATAAAGAACTAGTGTATGACATTCTTACTTTTTTCATAGTTCAATGAAGTTATATTACGTTAAGCGTTTGATTTCAAGTTTCAAGTTGAGACCTCTTTTACTGAGTCATTAAATAGGTTAAAAAACTTACCTCCCAATATCGGAACATGTTGGAGAATCTGTGCAGACAGCCGCTCTCTTGAATGTATGAAGCCATGATGATGAAGGCGGAAAGGGCTCAACAGGATCCACAAGTTGGGGTATTGTGGCTCGTTTGTAATCAAATTTAGCGACGAAATAACCACCCAAAGCTGATAAAATGACAAGAACTAGCAAACCGGCAATGGTCAGTTTAGTCCTTAGCTTGGCCGATCTGAAAAGAAAAGTGTGATTAGCGCCCTCTAGTGTCGTATATATTGTCGTCTTTGACAAATGCTGCAATTCCTTTGTAATTTCATTTGATAGCTATTCAGCAACAGATGGCGTTGCAATACAGCCCCAAAAACATTTATGGTAAAAGGCTCTAAATATAAGAAATTAGAATTCTTCTAAATGATAATGTAAAAACATGTAACGTATAAGAAATATAGTTCACAATCCATAACCTGATACGGTTAAGTTATATATATATATAATATTAAAACAAATCTGACTATTATAAAAATATATAATAAAAAACCTGGATTGAAGATTGGATTTTAGGCGTACTAAAGTTTTGACCAATTCGCAATATTCGTATACGTAATTCACTCACAAAGTACACAGAAAAATCATCTAGTTGGTAGGTATCAAATTATTAAGATGGTATACATACATGGAAAAGTGCAAATTGTTGTTGCTAAAATGCCCTTGCAATATAGCAAACCTATTAACAGGTGAAACGAGCCGAATGGTATCAATCGCTATGTCATCAATAGGAGCACTTAGAAAATTTCGTCTATAAAGCCCACTGCGAAATGTTTGCGCCATTTTTATTTAATTTTAACACAATCACCAAAAATGTTACATTAACACCAGGATGAGACATCAGTTATGAGAAAATTCTATACATTTCGAATGTAATCAAAAGATAACAAGATGTTATGATGTAGTAAATGCCGTGAACTTGTTCCTATTTTTACTAATCAATAGTAAAAAACAGCTGTTCATACTGGTTAAGAGCTGCATATTTCTTCCAATAGATGGCGCCATTCTTTGAGCATTTATTCTGGACTAACTATTTACAAATAAAATATTTTTATTTCAGTGAATGTTTTTAAAAATATTAATGTACAATTTCTCAGGTAGCGCCTGATGAACACTTTTTTTACTACATTGAAGTACAACTTGCTATTATTTCTCATAAGGCGTTTTAATTGTTCGTCTTAAAAATAGATGTCAGAATTTAAGGAAAATATTTGAACGATTCATACAAATATTTATAACAACACTACTACTTACGGGTGTAACCGAGTAAGTGTTAACGCTGTACGTGCCTGAATTTTAATTATGTTCCTCATTAATTAAATGTAAAACTATAGACTAAATAAATATTACTAAATTCGTATATTATATATATATGAAAAACTTTGGTACTGCTAAGATCTAAAATATTGTAGAAAAAAAGTGAACCATTCTGCCGGGCTATTAGGAAGCCTCTCCACGATTAATCTAATCACTGACTGTCCAGTCTGAAGGCCTGATCAAGGTTGTGAAGTTGTATATATCGTTAGCAGCCGGAATAACTTTGTATGCGCGTTTCAGGGTATCTCTTTACTTGTAGCTGTAGAAGGTAAATGATGAACATTGAACTTTTTGTTACACTAAAAAGTCCGGGAATCCATACAACTATCTCGGGTTGACTCACTGTAACCTTTTTTATCGTAATCAAATTTGATTTACATTATTACCAAAGCTGTTTTTATAAACATGATTTAATTCCTTATCAAAAATATGTAAATTTAATTAAAATTGCTCCATACAGTATTTCATTGCAATAATAATGGTAGGCAATATCATTGTTTTAAAATAACTGCCGGACAAAGTCATAGGTAAGCACGACGCCCGCATTACATTTACGGGTCTAATTCTAGAATCAATCAAACTAAAATCTAGTTTTAAGAGTTGTCAAACCATTTTTCTGTTTGACATATTTGATAGCGTCAAGACGAGGACAATACCACTTAGAATATTATACCTTTTATTAATAAATAAACAGTTAAAATCTATTATGTCAACATAAACGCCCATCAAACTCATTAGACATTTGATTATGCCGACCTAAATTACAGGATATCTACGATCGTTTAACAATTCGCTACACAAGACCTTCATTGTTTTATTAATCAACTGATCAATGTTATTGGAATACTGAAAGGGTTATTTAGTACGCGCTCGGGCAGTCATAAATAATATACAGAATAAAAATATGAAGTCGCCTTTATTATATATAAATTATATATCGAATGGGAAATATGAGTTATTTTCTACAAATATCTACAGGCCACTAATCCGTTCGTGTAGAAGTAATATTTCATATTTTTTTTTTTTTTTTTTTTTATAAAATAGGGGGCAAACGGGCAGGAGGCTCACCTGATGTTAAGTGATACCGCCGCCCATGGACACTCTCAATGCCAGAGGGCTCGCGAGTGCGTTGCCGGCCTTTTAAGAATTTGTACGCTCTTTTCTTGAAGGACCCTAAGTCGAATTGGTTCGGAAATACTTCAGTGGGCAGCTGGTTCCACATAGCGGTGGTGCGCGGCAAAAATTGCCTTGAGAAACGCTCAGTCGTGGAACGTCGGACGTCGAGGTGATACGGGTGGAATTTTGTATTTTGCCTCGACGTCCGATGCTGAAACTCAGCTGCAGGTATTAATCCGAACAACTCTGAACACTCTCCATGGTAAATGCGGTAGAAGATACAGAGTGACCCCACATCTCTACGCAACGCCAAAGGATCGAGCCGCTCGGAGAGGGATTGGTCATCAACGATTCGAACCGCTCTTCGTTGGATACGGTCAAGTGGAAGGAGCTGGTACTGGGGAGCCCCCGCCCAGAGGTGAGAACAGTATTCCATGTGGGGCCGTATTTGCGCTTTATAGAGTTGCAAGCGGTGGCCCGGAGTGAAGTACCGTCTCGCCTTGCTGAGCACACCAAGCTTTTTGGAGGCTAATTTAGCCTTTCCCTCCAAATGACCGCGAAACTGAACGTCGTTCGATATGTCAACGCCAAGTATTCCGATGCTGGCTGTGGCTTCAAGAAGAGTGTTTTCGAAAAGAGGAGTAGCGACAAAGGGTATTTTTTTCGCGGAAAACGCGCAAACTTGTGTCTTCTTGGGGTTAGATTGGACTAGGTTTAGTCTACCCCAGTCCGAGACTCCACGTAAAAGAGTTTCGACTTCAGACACAAGTTTGTTCCGGTACTCATCGACAACTGCCCGAGAAATACCTGCCCGGCCAGTGTAAAGAGTATCCCCAGTGCTGTCGTCCGCATAGCAATGAATGTTGCTAAGTTGCAACATGTCATTGATATGCAGAAGAAACAGGGTCGGGGACAGAACACAGCCTTGTGGGACCCCAGCATTCACGGGTTTAAGGTCGGAACATGCTCCGTCGACGACGACCTTGATGCTCCGATCGGCTAGAAAGCTGGAGATCCAGTCGCATAATTTCTCAGGAAGCCCGTAGGCTGGTAGCTTCGAGAGCAGTGCTTTGTGCCACACCCGATCGAAGGCTTTCGCTATGTCCAAACTAACCGCTAGTGCCTCCCCCTTGGACTCAATTGCCTCTGCCCATCTATGAGTAAGGTATACTAGAAGGTCACCAGCTGAACGACCACGACGAAAGCCGTACTGATAATCGCTAATCAGCTGGTGGCCCTCTAGATAACTCAAGAGCTGGCCATTAATAATGGATTCCATTATTTTGGAGAACAAGGAGGTTATTGCGATTGGGCGATAGTTGGATGGATCAGTGCGATCGCCTTTTTTAGGGATCGGATGTATCGAAGCGGTCT
The DNA here is from genome assembly GCF_905147105.1 of Pieris brassicae. NCBI lineage: Eukaryota > Metazoa > Arthropoda > Insecta > Lepidoptera > Pieridae > Pieris > Pieris brassicae. The sequence continues at coordinate 8,858,518 of NC_059669.1, forward strand.
TCCAGCACTTCGGGACAGTGCCGAGCGAGTACAGGTACCGGAAAAGGCGCGTCAGGACCGGAGCCAACTCAGGAGCACATGTACGCAGCACAATTGGAGGGATACCATCCGGCCCGCTCGACTTATGAATGTCCAAGGAAGATAGTGCTCTGCGAACAGCACGTTGCTGGAATGTGATTTCCGGCATTGAGTTATCACACCGCGAAATCGCCGGTGGTGATCTCCCCCGGTCATCCAAAGTCGAATTGGACGCAAAGAGACAGCCCAAGAGGTCGGCCTTCTCCTTCGCAGTGTGGGCGAGCGAGTCATCCTCTCTGTGCAGCGGTGGTATCGATGGCTGACAAAAATTCCCTTGTACAGCTTTGGCGAGAGACCAGAAGGCTCGGGTCCCAGAAGGGAGTTGGGCCAATCTCTCGCCAAATCTGGCGATGTGCTCTGACTTTGCCTTAGCGATTTCCCGTTTGAAGGACCTGGAGGCTGAGTTATATGCTTTTTTATGTTCGCTGGTATTGGCATCACGAGATATCGCCGCTTCCGCCCATGCATTAAAGTATTCTTGCTTTCGACGCGATGCTGCCTTGCAAGAACGCTTAAACCAGGGCTGTGACCTGCCACCGATCGGCACCGCAGAGAATGGAATAAAAAGTTCCATGCCCTGCAGAACCACTTCGGCGACAGAGGCAGCGACGGAATCTGGAGCTTCCGACGAAAAGCACATAGGCCCCCAAGGGTAGGACGCAAAGAAAGACCGCATCCCATCCCAATCTGCTGACCGATAGTGCCAAATACGACGACAACCCGAAAAACGGGACCGAGGAGGGCGCGTAGTAGGCACAGTACTCCGGACCACACAATGATCCGATGAACCCAATGGCGGGTCAACAGAGACTTGATAGGTCTCCGGATGTGAGGTCAGCAGAAGGTCCAACAAAGAGGGTTTATGACCATCCACATCTGGTATTCGCGTAATCGCAGGGACCATTTGTGACAGGTCGTAAGCTAAAGCAAAGTCGTGAAAGGATCTTCCCGCGTGATCGGTGGTTTCCGAACCGAGCCAATCGGCATGGTGAGCGTTAAAATCGCCAAGTATCACGATTTCAGCGGTAGGAACCCCTTCGAGCAGGGAATCTGTAGCCATTTGGATGTGCTCAATGAGTCGCTCAGTTTCGGTATTTCCGCTATGGGACCTATACAGGCATGCGTAGAATCGCGGATGGTCATCGCAGTCTACGCGCAGCCAGAGGCTAGATAGGTCCCTTCCTTCAAGCGACCCGAGGCGACGAGAACAGATATCCTCTCTGACGTACACGCAAACTCCCGCCCGCGGCACAAATGAATGTTCCAATTTGTACCCCGGGTAGGAGAGGTAGGAAGTATCAGCCGGGAAGGATATCTGAGTCTCAGTAAGGAAGAATAAGGCCGGCTTCGCAGTTTCGAGGTGAAAGTGAACCGCGTTAAGATTAGAGTTGAGCCCCCTAACATTGGTAAAGTCCACTGAGAGCGTGGAAGGGGATGCCTTCGGTAAATTCTTCCGTTTGCCCCGAGATCGAAACTTATAGTTTTTTGAGCAGTAAAAATTTAAGGTAAAGCCAATAATACTGAAAGTTGTGTTGCCGACGACAGAAATTAAATACGGAGTTGGGACAATGTTTAGTGAAGTAGTTAAGTTTAGAGGACACCGTGAGTCATTTTTGCAAAAACCCGTCATCTTTTAGTCGATATCAACTTCGGGGCAATAAATACAGATAACACAACTTTCTCTGCAGCTGTGATACTTTTGACATTCAACACCTTTTGTCTTCAGTCACCGTGACCACGCACGCTGAAAAGCACGAAAAGAAAAAAATTAAAATTATGTAAATAATTATAAGTTTTTAAGAATAATACATAGCTTTAATCCGTTTAAAAAGTGTTTTTCTTAATAGTTAAGTTTTCTTTATCAAAATATACAGTGGCCACGACTACCTTCGTAGATAAAATCTATATTATATATGAATAAAAATGAATCGCAAAATATGTTGCGAAGTCGAAAACTCGAAGGTACTTATTCGAGTAAAACGTTTTTTTTATTTATTCCTTGAACTCTGAGCAAGGTTTTTATGGGAAAAAATGGTTTTGTTTAGATTTTTATACCGGAAAAAGTACCGGTCGTTATGTAGTAGCCTAACAAAATGATCCATATGTTTGGTATGTAGCTACTAAAAAAGTAGGCTAAGTAAAAAAAACATTAAGGCCAAAAATCCAATGAAAAACGGCTCACTGAAAATTAGCGTTGCTGGAAGCTAATGCTAAGCTGAGACCAGATTTAGTTAAAGTTTAGGTTCTTCGACCTTTCTTTTTATTAAGTAAACATCAGGATTAGGCATAACACAACAAACATCATCGAGTTACAATTCTAAGTAGCAAAATTTTTTTCAGTCGCATATTTTTATTTTTGAATTCCTAAGAAGTTAGTTTGACCTTGGTACAATGAATAATTAATGATACATTTCAGTTTTCTTTAGTTAAAATTTTTTTTTTAATATATTCTGTCTATAAATGTACTTGTTTTCTGTTACATATATATTGGTAATCTAAGTAATCTGTTTTGGCTTTCTGTATTGACTAAGTGTTTTGTTTTATAATGTGTATGTTAGCTGTAAGATTACTAGTAATTAAATAAATAAATGATGATATGGTTTTAATGTCTATTTATGGTATTGTGGTATACGCTTTACGCATGCGCACACGGCATGCTGCCAATCGTGAATTCCACTGAGTTTCAGAATTTACGCAACATAGAATTAAAAATGAAAATTTAAGCCAAAACTAAAAATAATGTGAAATTAAAATGTATTACGCTTTGTCTTTGTAACAGGAAATTGTATTGATAAATAACAAGGAGATTGCCTTTAATGTATAATAAATAATTCCGATAATTCAGTGCAATGTCAAACGAAATATTATCCCTATGATATTGTATAACATATATTCTGACCGACTGACTATGCAATTAAGTAAGGAAATATTATCTACTGGTATATAATTAAGGTTATTGCAATGATCTCACAATGCACGATGGTTTTTTCTACAACTGTTGGTACATAAGTGCAAACTTCGTAAGTATTATTTAAATTTTCCAAGAAATGAGGATCTTAGAAGTAGAAATAGTGCCAAAATGGATGAATCTAATCCTAAATTTCTATGATATTACTCAAAAATATTTTTTAGACCGGGTACTAACCTATTGGGTACTAATCTCTCGTAGATTTGATGCTTGAAATATAATCAAAAAATATGTAATATCCTTTACTATAATTTCAATGGTTGACCCTAATTAAAATACCGTATAAATTCCTTGATAGAAAAAAAGACAAACTCACCTCTAACTATTGCCTAATTACGGCAGGTATTATGGAGCCGAAAAATAATTGAATTACAGCACATTAGGCGAAAGCTGTTTCTAGCGATTTTATTAAATATTGTATATTTGACGAGTTATATAAATAAATATCATTTGGCGTCTACTTCATTTTCGCCCGTCTCATCTCACGTGATCTACAGTCATACGTTTGTTTCACTAGGCACTGGCGAAAGACGCGGGCGGGCGGAGGAAGACGCGCGCGTGAAATCATGATTTTGCTAGCCTAATGCGCGCTCCTAAGTCATCATAAACTATGAACATGTTTTTGTGAGCATTTGAGTTAACAAGTAGCACTTTAAGCGTGGGCAAGCGATATCAGAATTTAGTAGTGACAGATTGAGGGTAGCAGCTTTCATGATTTAACTTACAATATGTTCTCTACGGTTGCTTAAACAAAGACCTGCAACTTGGCGGGAACAATGACTTTTCCAGGAAAAATTGTCATTTCCACAGTTAATCCTTCGTCGGTCATATGTTATAAAGAAGCCCTTTAGAGAGGTTTGAGAAAATAGTTTTTATTTTTCATCTCACAAATACAAAATACAGATGATTGTTATAGATAGAATCGTGAAGAAAACTTTGAATTTTTTATGGTGTGTAAATGTGTAATATATACTTCGACGTCAGTGGCCAATTATCAAATACCTCGAGATATCTTTGTTTTTTTTATTACAATAAAGTTCACAAAAAAGAGTGCAACTTTACATGAATGACAATCTAGCCCATACAATAATTATGGCTAATAAGTAATATTATGTTCACTTAATTTTCTACAATACTAATGAATAGCTTAAACTAAGCTAATGTTAATTAACACTAATTAATGTTATGACACTATGTTCATGTCAATAACTATTGTAAATTGTATTAATTATATATGTTTTTTTTACTGAAATGAAATACAATATACGTATATTTCAGCATGCGGTACTTAATTATTAACCACATTAACGCGTTCGTTCGCGGCTTCATATATAGACCACAAGGTGATTGGACTGACAGCTCCATTTTATCCAAAATAATTTAGTAGAAAGGTCAAATCATTAGCTCATTGCATTTTTTTTAAGGGGTCAAAGGAGTTTAATGAATATCCATAAAAGCAACTGCCGTTTTAGAGGATGCGTTACCGGCCTGTATTATTATTGGTTGTTGCTGTATAGTTATGTTAAGTATATCTACTATTCAAGTACATATTACTCGAACAGCTGAATAATTGCGAGTAAAGTTATGTTTAACCTGTTATTAAACCAAATAGTTGTATACAAGTGTAGTCAATGATTTGGACTACGCGAAATTTATATAGTGTTTAATAATTATACATTTGTTCGGGGTTTGATCCATGACTTATAAAACTAACTCACCTGCGTTTGTGCGATTCAGGCAACTGTATCAAAACATGTCCAGTCTTCCTTTTAACACTGTTAGGTTTATGTAAAGAAGATTGTTTAATTAATTGTTTGTCACTCATTTTTCACTTGTCACTGCGTCACTGTTTACTGACTTATGTGGGTTGTATCGGCCTGGCAATGGTTAAATAAAACGTATACTGTATAGAATTTAAAATAAGATAATTCTTTTAATATATCCAAATTGTGTTTGAATACAATACAATATTTTCTTTTTATTATCAGACAAATGTCGCAGAATACGCGCGGAAAAACAAGTTTTTATTTGTATTTTTAAATTAATGATATAATCATTTGATTCATTATTATTATCAAATTTATTATAGTTATTATTTTATCAACAATATTTAGTTATTATTAAGGCTCGATGTGTGAACAGAATATTTAAAATACCTATTTCTTACGTTCATAAATGTACCTTATTAAAATGAATTAAATCTTTCTTGTCAAATGCCGTTAATGTTTTGACGTGATATCACATGGAAATAATTGATTACCCACGTTGACTGTACGTATTGCACCTTGAATGTTTAAGATTACATTTTTTTAGACATATATAATAAAGATACTCTATAAGAAACTAAGGTAAAGTACTGGCAAGATTAATTTATATATAAATTGCCCAAAGCATGCTGGTCCTGTTTTCCATCGATCTACGAGTGTTACATGTCCACAACTCCACTTGTAGATAGCCGGGGATCGAATTATGACCTCAAAAATGAGAGTCGTACCCTGAAGCCACTAGACCAACACTGCTCTGTTTATATATTCAATGACGTTTTTAATTCAAAAAATGCATTTTGAACCACTAAACAATTTTTCCAAGTGCCAACTGTGATTCTATGAAATTCTTAACACATATTATGTAATTCCAATAATAATAGAAACAAGAATTATGTATAAATATACTCGTGTTGATACAGCCGTCTTCGAGTTTTGAGCATATCAACATATTTTGCGATTCATTGTTATTTATATAGATAGATAAACACGACAATTTAATTAGAGGTAAGTACTTTTATGAATAATACAAAACGTATGAATACAATAATTGACCTGACAACAAAAGCTGTGTTTCCCGTAAAGATAATCATAATTTTAATAACTGTTTAGTATGATTTCGCATATTATTGACATATACAATAGAACAATATAACGAGACTATGTTATGGTCTATATGTGCAATATATAATGTACTTTAATAACTTGAAATATTTGGTAAATATAATAAACCTCAATTTCGAATTTTAATTTCGGTCCAATGGTGTTGAACGTAAGACGTCACCGGAGTTGAACTTGTTAGTAAGTAGTAATTTAATTTCCTATAAAGATTTGTTACCGAAATGTGTAAAAAAAGCTAGTTTGCCCAACGAGCAAACCACAACTTTTTGAAGCACGTTAAAGGGCCAAGTCACTCGACTTGTATCACATCTATGAGAAAATTTGTAATTGCAACAATGATACAATTTTTTAAAGGAAATGTTATACATTCATTATGATGGTGACAGACACCATTTTTAAATCTTAAGTCCGAATTTGAACGAACAATAACAAACGCATTCGTCTCGAGAGTTTTTACATCAGACACTTTTTATTTGCCAGCCAGTTACGTTTTCATAAAATATACGTGATATACCTCATTGGTCATTAAAATATTAATTAAATCCAGATTCTTAATTCAAATCACGTTTGATAAATAAAAGTTAATTTATTTCAGTCACAGTTTACAGACGATAGATGAGTTGAAAAATGTATTGTCTTATTCTTATTATTATTATTATTAAAAAATTGTCTTATTCTTATTATAAAAATTCTTGTCTTTGTCATTGTTAACGATAATAGAGATTTCATAAACAGCCTGACGCAACAAGAATGTTCTGTTTCTTTAATGCCGGGGATGTTATCATATGATAACAAGAACATGTTTTTAATAGATACTTGACTGGTTTTTTTTGAGAAGTACTGTTTAATATAGATAAAACGACTAATGATTTTTGCGGATTCAAAATTTTTTTTTTTTATCATTAATTTGGAATTCATTGGCATCCGCACCTGTTATTTTATTATCTTTACTATTATAATTTAATGGAGTTAAAGTATTTTCCAAGCATATTTGACTTCATCTTTAGATGGTGTTCAAAATCCACCTGGATAAACATGGTGCGGTGCATACACAGAAACTATCATCTCGAATAATGTCCTAGGTTTGAATCATGGTGATAAATTTCAAGTTACTCAAGGACGCCTATAATCGATTACGCAAATGATAACTTATATGAGACATTATTTTAAGTGACTTGCATTATTGGTAGAAAAAATGTGTTTCTTTAGTTTTGCAATTAATTAATCATCGTAATATGACAGTCATGGTTATATATATATATTTATTTTTTATGTAATAGGAGGCAAACGGGCTGGAGGCTCACCTGATGTTAAGTGATACCGCCGACCATGGATACTCACAATGCCAGAACGCTCGCAAATGCGTTGCCGCCCGTATATAAAAAAATGCTATAACACAGGGTCTAACAGGGACTTTAGCCAATAATTTAATATTACCTATTTATATGACATACACTTTAGCTTAAATTCACGCAAATTAATTAATTAAACGCTTAATTTACGACCAATTTTTTGGTAACTTTTATAATGTTTCGGAATCAGATACAAAGATATCTTGCTGCTGCCAAATTGTCTTTGGTTAACGATCAATGAGAAAGTATAAATATTATATTAAATTGGATAAATATAATAATAATTTATATTTTAAATAATAGTTAAAAGGAAAATTTGATTGTATATTTTCTATACTACTTTCATGGTTCATCCACCCAGGATGTGAATATCGTAATAAATGCAAAATGATTTGCCAAAATAATAAATTAAGTTTTTTTAGTATGTGTGATAACGTTTTGAATTTATCAAATATTTGTTTTTTTGGTTCCAAAATTCTTAAGGTTATAAATAGATTTTAATCAATACCAGGGCCTTTTAACACTGCACACAAACACAAAATTCAAACACGTTATTACACGTATTTGACGTAAGGAAACGTCACACCACACTGGAATATAGATCGTAACTGATTTATTACGCTAACGAGAAATTACAACAAGGCTTTTCTGAACACACTTAGGCGTTTATACACGACCGGAAGTGGTTGTTTCCTAAGTCAAGCGTAATAAATGATAAATCGTTTATTTGCAAAGAAAAGTGGTACAAAATATGAATGAATAACATCCTATGCATATCGTAATGGCAAAGCCCTCAAAACAAATAAAAAACGTCAAAAACATTTAAAAATAAACGTCACGGGACGCCTGACAGATGTGAAACATGTAATATAAGTAATATGCATGCACAGATTATGACAGGAACTAAATATGGCGTAACGAGAAACACGAAATATTACGTCTATTTTGCAAAAAAATATGATTGTGTATTTTAGAAGCATTTATTTTCAATAAAAACAAAAATTAATTTAACAAAACGAGGCTTCAAGGACAGAGGTGACGCGTCGCCATGCCAACAATCGGTTTTACCCGCGGCTATAGAGGTTTCACATCAAAGAAATTTTATTTAGAATGGTTTTCATAACACCTTGTGGAAAGGTGTCGAGGAATGAGTGTTTGTACTGTTTTAAACAACAGTTTTAAAGGCTTCCATGGGCGGGCGGTATCACTTAACATCAGGTGAGCCTCCTGCCCGTTTACTCCTATTACATAAAAACAAAAACGCTAACGGTAATTAATGCGTTTTCGTATAAGGCGGATTTCCGTCCCCCATATAACGCGAAGATTTTTATGTTATATATCTGTAGTGTGAAATTTATAAGGATTTGTCAAGTCCATAATTAGTTCTGCGTACCTTTGCACCTGTTTCAATTGTGCTGTTACAAAATAAAATATAAACGTTATTAGATTCATATTCCTAGTTTTGTTATTGTTCAAAAAACTATTTTACGAGAATACTCCTGCAACGCGGGCCCAACCCCTTTAACGAGGCCCGGGTCTACCGCGTTTGGGGGATTACTATATTTCTAATGCCATAGTAAAAAAGGAAGCTGAACGCCATTATCAGCAGCGAATTCCATTTTAAACGTCCCGATAGACTGCATGGATCGTTTAACTATTTTTTATATCCGCACAATCAGCCATATATAAATAGGCATGCAAATGTCATGTAAATTTTTACAATGTCTTATTAAGAACATAAAATAATGTCAAAGTTAAATTATTTACAATCGGTGTCAAATCTTTGGTCCAAATACGGCGCTTTTCCTTTAAAAATTTAATTATCTTCCCTTTAAAATAATTACATTAAAGGTAAGTAAACTATTCTGGAACTCGCACGTAACTTTAGTATCAAGTGCTGTTTTTGAAGTATGAGGTCTCTTCGTGTGAACCCGTGTAATCCAAACATACATAATAAAATATATAGTCCATAATATACTTTGTTAGTTATAAAACTAACTAGGAAGAGGTGTAAAGTTTTCACTAAACGTCTGCGCTATCTAGTGTGTAATAATCCTTATTTTACAAACTAGTTTTCGCAACTTCCTCAAAAGCCATGTATCATGGTGAATTTCTCAAGGGGCAAGGTGAGTTGAGCTAATAAGAAAATATATTTAAACTGGATTCGTACCCGTAACTACGAAGCATTTTTTTCTCCTATATAATTGATTAAATTCATACCTTATTAGTAACTAGACAACATAGTCTCACAAACTCTTTAACAAGTAATTTTTTTTGGTGTCGGGACATGACGACCCCATCGCCCACTGGTGAAATAATCTATGACAGAGGTTTTTCACCAGTGCAATCAGTCAACACCCTTCCAAGTGGGAGTGCCATACTGTTGCTTTCGGACCTCAGCCAAATGGAGAGGCACGACCAGGGCGGTACTACTGTCTCATAGAAAACCGGTGTGATGTGTGATGTCATCGACGGAGCATGTTCCAAACTTAAATGCAAGGGCTATGTCCCACAAGGCTGTGTCCTATACTTGACCCTGTTTCTTCTGCATATCAATGACATATTTACAACTACAACCCAGTTCATTCTGGATATGAACGATATCATGACATGACAGAGTACGAAAAGTATTTGCCGCGCTACACCGCTATGTGAAACCAGCTGCCCACTGAAGTATTTCCAACAATTAGACTTAGGGTCCTTCAAGAATGGAGCGTACCTATGTTTAAAATGCCGGCAACGCTATGACCCTTGGAACGTCCATGGGCGGCGGTATTTCTTGACATCTGTGAGCTTTCTGCCCGTTGTATAAAAAAAAACCTAGATTTCGAACCGAACTTTGTTTATGTAATATTTTGTGTTACTGAGAATCAAACATAACAAAAAAACATTAATAGATTAACGTTTGTAATTATTGTCAAATAACTTCAAAACATTTAATTTATTCACGTAACGTGTTTAGTTTTTTATTAGTATTGACTATTGAAGGACATATTAAATATTACTTGTGTAACGTCTAACATTTTTAGATTACAAATCATTAATGTTTAATTTATTTATTCTGTTATATAAATATTTCAGTACTACGGAGAGTCTGTTTGAAATCGCCTATTAAAACACGCCATTGCGATTTACTAACAAAAAATCGGTAAGGAAAATAAATATGTTTAAATAATTCCGTAACTCGGAGGACATCGACCTGGGCTTCCTCTCGTAATGCTCTTGTCGCTTGCTTTTGTTGAAATCAGTGAAAAATGCAATAGAGTGCATAGCATATGGTGCGGTGGTCGAATCAGTATGCAGTAACTTAGGCTTATGACTTCCGTATGACGAAATCCAATATATCTTACATATATGAGAGTCATACTTAGCGCTAAACAACGACTGTGATTTACTTAGGTCTTAACTGAGCGGAGGTCTTTGAAATTTAATTCTATTTAATATCAATAAAGATTTTCGGTCAAGCGTAGGAATTCGTGAGATTCTTTTTACCCCTAAATGTCCCCAAAAGTGTAGAGACACAATTGTCGGCTCATGCAACGAGAAAGCGTTATCATGGATATCTTTTGAATCATCACCGATACGACTTATTGCAGCTCATAATGATGGGCAAAATATAAGCCAAGAAACGGGCTATCTACTTCAAGTTCGTTGTGATACGAGCGTGAGGCATTGGCATTATTATCCGAACTCAAACTCTTCCAAAACGGCTTAATTGATTTTTATATGATTTGTCATTAATATACATAGAATCCCCTTAATGTTCACCCTTTTCCCCCCAACCTTCATTTATATTGGTAATAAGTAGTAATAATGGTAAAAAGTAGCGATTTTAGTATTGTAATAATCTTTAACACTGGTAAATTACCACAGGCAATAAGGTAGTTTATTTAACGTTATATTCATTCATTAAATATAATAATCGTAATCTTGCACGCGTTTGATCCGATTACGTCAATAAAAGCGGGTAATGATGAAATGAAGTGTAAAATTAATTTTATATGGTCGTCATTCGTTTGTAGAAACCACAAACTCCAATTGTATTCAATTGGCCAAGTATGGTGTGGTTTTGAACACGTTCCAGTATAAATAGACAAAAGATAACAAATATCTAAACGTGAATGTGAAGGAGGAACCATAAAAATATACACAGATGTCATGTTCGCCCAGTAAAGAATAGACCTATAATAGTAATCATATCTATATCTAAATATCATATCTAATAATCATATCAATTAATGGGTGTCTACAGACCAACTGTTGATTAGTTTAAGAGAACTCAGGACAAATTCAGGTTTGAAAACTTGTTTTAAAATTTAAGCAAAACGTCGTTTGACTCGTTTCTAGATGTTTTCTTTTCCTCAAATGTCTGTTTTGTGTCTTTCAGCTGTCAAGCGCAAGGATCTCACTAAATTAATATAGAAAAATCTTTCTTAAAATTTCATTATATTTTACTTTACACAATTTCCTAGTGATTTCTTCGTAAACCTATAATTTAATTTTTGTTATAAATAAATTATGTATGTAAAGGGGTCGCTTAAGAATTTTAGGGAGGCATGGCAAAAAACTGGTTGGGAAACACTTGTCTAAAGCATGCTTTCCCATGCTATGTTTTTATTTACGGTACGTTTTATCCTGCTAAAATCTACGATTACTCATCGTATATGAATAATTAACTTCATTAATTTCATTTTGTAAAAGAACAGCCAGATTACATTTCGCATTACTAACCTTGATTAAGTTTTATTATCTTGTAGTACGAGTAGAGTAAGTTTATGACTAAAGGGGTGAATGTTTTCGGGATTATGAATTTAGATAAAATAACATTAATGCAAATCCATAAAAAGGCCAATTTACAAGATAATATCGTTGACCATGACGGTTATCAACGAAGGGTAATAAATGCAGCGAATCACGTGAAAATAACAAAAGCGAATTCGTAGACTGTGAAATAAGACTATTTTTTACTTTTACATCAGACTTGTACAATGCAGTGCTGCCTTAAAGTCTTCAGCGTGTGACACCCTTCCCTGAGGTCGTATCTCTCTCTCGTATCATCGGATATTAAATTTCTCATTTTATTTGTCCGGTATATATTGGCTGTGGTGAAAATAGAAAAAAGAATCACATATATGAAAGATGCGATGCCTTCTTGAATTGAGAAGGGTTTTGGCGGTTTTTTATTAATATTATGAATATTTAATTTGAATTTTACAACCAATTCTCAACCGAATTAAAAAATATTGAATTGTACGTTCCATAGTCACTAATTTTTCACTAATAATCTGAAATTGTTTTTAAAATCTTGTATCTCATCGCAATAGTGGTGCACAGTTCCACGAATACGACCATATAAAACTGTATAATTAAAATCTAAAATTATTACTTTTAAAGTAAGATTGCAAATAGTATAATGAAAACTGGCAGTACAGAGTCTGACTCGCCGCTATTAGAACGCCATGTTAATATACGGTTCAAAGAGATGTACTTTATTTCTCAAGTGTGAAACTTAGTAAGAAAATTTAAACTAGGTTACTTTTGTACATCGTGTTATCAACTATATAACATAAAAATATCAAATACTCTGAAAATATAAAAATATAAATAAATAAACTATGTAACTTAGTGTAAAATTAATTCGCAAAAATAGGAATATGTACAACTTTTTTTACAAGTACAGGTAGATCGCATTGATGTTAGAACAGGCATTGTCTAACTAATTAATAGTAATAATTTCTTAGACTTTCACAGATATAAAGAAATACTAGGAGTGACTTTTTGATAATTTGTAAATATTAATTCTATAAACACCTATAATTGTTTATTAACATGAGAATATAATTTGTATTTACAATTTCCTTAATTCTATTATTATATATTTTCGACAGACTATTTGTGTAAATATTAGGTTGTAGTCTAACGTAAGAGATAATTTTTTCACGCTAAATACGACGGCTAATCGATAGTAGAAGCGACCCTAGTTTGACTTTGGGAATTTTTAAACATGTAGTTATGAAGTCGCTAGGTTGGGGAGGTTGCCCGCAGTTATAATGGCTGACGCATGGTTATCGTTAATAATTAAACCATAAACTAATCGAGAAACTGCAAATTATTGCCGTGTTATAAAAATACAAATTATTATGATTGGTCATAAACCGAGACGATATAAAAAAATTATAATAATTTAAAATTATATATATGATGATTTTTTATAAAATGCCAATTGGATATAAACAATGCTTTACAAATTATTCTTGACACTTATTTGGGTGCGTCAACTATAAGAATAGACAATGCAGTCTGTAAAAAAATAGGTGATATAATTTCGGTAGAAGTGGAGTTATTAGATTTCGAACGAAATCCTTGTTAACGGCAATTTAAATAATGCTTAGATGAATAATAGTTAGCCCACCCCGTCCTTCTTGTTTAGGGGGGTGGGAAGAAGAAGGACGAGCTTACTCTCCTTATTTTCGAGGGGAAGATTCGTCGAAGAATTATTGGTCCGCCAGCTTTAATAAGTAAATAATATCCTTGCCGTCATCGTCCAATTCATAAAATGCTACAGAAACTCACAATCCGGTGGCAAGAGAAAACCCGGCAGACCGAAGCTGTGTTGGTTGGATGGAGTTATCAAGGACCTCGAAGCAATAGGTGTTCGAAATTGGACGCAAGAAGTAGATATAGATTAACGATAGAGACAGATTGCTGTACAGTCATTGATGATGATGAATAATTGTTAATCATCAAATGAGTTTCCTTTTCAATATCCCTCAGTTTTACTGGTTATTTCAGGCGTTGTTATTTACTAATAAGGTCACATTTAATTATGAAAAATACACTAATAAATACCATAAATATTTCATGCCACTGACCTTGTGCAACAATTTCTGGCGGTAACATTCCTTCCCTCCGTTATCGTCATTCTTTGAATTGTCATTTTGAGCCTTCTGCAATAATAAATAATGTTTTGGAATTATTTAGTCACTTTAGCCTGATAAGTATCAGGTATTTGTATTGAAAGATCACTAAGTATATTATGCTTATAAATTTAAAGTTAAAAATTCTTACAGCTTGACAAATTTAGTATCAGGAGGAGATTGTATGTTATATGGTATAGTGCAATGTAATGTGGATGTAACGAAAAGGTTACTGTAGAATGTTATATATATGCTATAAATGTTATAAATATAAATTTGTATTTTAGGGAAAAGGTTGGCTTGTTATTGCGCAGTACAATTAAAATTCAAGGAAAACGTTAATTTCCTGTTGTCAAAGGTATAAAAATAATATTACATAATACATGTAATAGGTTGGAGAAAAAGTTTCTTCGCATTTTTAGGAAAATTCACAACATTTTTAAAAAATATTTTATTTACATTTGACTAAAGTATGTAGGTATCATTTTGTTCGATAACTTTTTGCCATCTTGTAGGTAGGAACATGATCCCATTGCTATATAAATTTTGGGGCTTCTTATCAAAATACCGCGACCATTGTTTTTGACAGTCCTCACGTGGTGTTAACTTGACACTGTCTAAAGAATTCTGAAGAGACCGAAACAGATGGAAATCTGAAGGTGCAAGGTCAGAACTATACGGCGAATGCATTAACACCTCCCAGTCAAGCTCTGTTAATTTTTGCTGAGTGGCTAAAGACGTGTGAGGTCTAGCGTTATCATCATGAAAACCCACCCAACCACACCCCTTCTGTTGAAGTCGAGCTTTTTTGTGTACCGAGTTTTTTTTAATGCGCCTTCACTGTTTTGTGGTAAATTTCCAGTTCTTCAGCTACGTCGTAACTACTGATATATCGGTCTTGCTCCACTTTTTCAAAAATGGCATCCATTTTATCCGTAATAGGGCGACCAGAGCGACGTGCATCTTTGACATACAAATTTCCGGATTGAAATTCGCTTAAACCAAATTTGGTGCTATTCTCATAGACACTGCACTAGGTCTATGAACTTCGCAATTTTTTTTCGGGGCTTGCGTTGCATTTTTACCTTGTAATACAATTTTAAAATGTATCGAATTTCTTCATTAGATTTAATCATCTTGGCAGTACGAAACATATATAAAAAACACACATTTTCCTAATTAGAATTTGAAATTATCTTCTTTAAAATTTAAACTTTTAATGATACCAAAACCAGCCAGATAGCCCAAGAGATCTTATTACAAATTCATACGTACATACTATAATGCGAAAAGACTTTTTCCCCAACCTAATATGTGTGTATATTGCAGATACCAGATTGTAGTAATTGTGATTAAGCGCCATCTCTGGGAATGTTGCGGGATTACATAGTGTCAATCCAGTGCTACTATAAAAAAGTGTGCTTAATTGTTATTATATAACTTTGCTTACTAGATTTGTTTAAGCAGTACATCATTAACATAAACCACTCAATCATATGCCCTATATGGAATTTATTTTCATTAAAACATTTACAATAATAACGTTCATAAACTTCATGCTGTAAAAATCAAACAACTTATTTAAGCGCCATCTGTTGTTCGTATTAACAACAATTGTTTATAGAATGTTTAATGGTTCAGTGGATATCGTAACATATTTGTAGTCACAAACTCACAATACATTGATTATGTAGGACTAGGTGGAGCTGGGTGGAGCAAAGGTGAGTAATTGATGTACCAATAATGGTCAAGGTAAATCTCACTTTCGAGAAACATTGGGTGAGGTCAGTGCAGTTAGCTCAATAAATTACATAACATAATCGTTTGTAGTGTCATGTATTCTTGGTATATAAGCAAATATAAATAGTTGAAAATAATAATAATAATTAGGGACATCAGAAATTTGAACACAGTAAAATAGAGAACGAAAGTCAATGATATTTATTGAACTTACTATATAAGTCGTTTAAACACAAAATACAATAACTGTCTTATGTTGTTAATTTTGTCATAGACAAATACAGTCAAAACCACTTACGACGATATCGTTTAGAACAACATACCGGTTATATTGACCAAAATCAAAGGTGAATCGGGTACCTACTTCGGGTTTTTACAAATATGAGTAGTCCATTCGATGTCGTTATCAGATTTGACTGTACCATAATGGCATTTAGTTGTTCAGATAAATACAAAAAAAAAATTCGTTGACTGTTGGATGTCAACATCTTGACTAATACATTTTGCTCAGGCAAAATAAGGCTTCCTGTTCGATACCAACTTTATTTACAGTATAAGTTTGTTTAAAATGGAGATTAGTAAAGTGTCATTAGCATGTTTCCAAGAAATTATTATATTAAAGATATAATTAAATTCTGTGTAATATTTTCGCTGTAGCGCAACCATCTCAAGCTACATAAAAAAATTATTAAGTATTTTAATAGTGCATTATTAACTAACAGTTTCATTTAAGTGTTAATGAGTAAAGATAACAACGTTATTCGACAAAACGTATTACAGTATGGGTAACACTAAGAAACTTTCCTTCAAGAAAAGAGCGTACCAATTCTTAAATGTCTTACACGCACTGGCGAGCCCTTTGGCAAGTCCATGAGCGGTGGTATCACTTAAAATCAGGTGAGCCTCCTGCGCGATTGTTCGATCTTAAAAAAAAAAAAAACAAAAGAAAGAAAGAATTTAGTTTAATAGTGAAGTGTGTGGATTTTTTATAATGCATACGATAAAGATTTTATTACACAAAACATATTCATCGATATTTCACAATATTTTATGACTATACAGAGTTATTTTTGATTATTGTTTTAAAATCGCAAAGGGAAAAGATTGAAAACAACTGAAAATAAATTTTCCATTGTCTATTCGATTCGAGTCTTCGATGAATCAATTATTGTATTCTTGTCTCGGATTTTCCAAGAATAGGATTTACCGTGAAGTTTCTGTGAAATAGATATAAAAAAACAGCTCGTTATTTATATATAAAACAAGAAAGGTCATATATATCTTTTTAATGTTTAGACATACTTATATGATGACAATACATTATACTTCATATGTAAATAAGTCTAAGTGGAAACATAAACTAACTTAATTTACCAAAATGTCGTTAAAATAATGGGTACTAAAAATTTAATTACATTATGTTAGAAATACCTATTTCATAAGATTTTATTTTATAGTTTTTAAACAAATCGATATACAGAAATTTTACAGGTATAAAATAGTAAACATTTAATTGAAATAAAAATCGCTTGTATTAAAAAGGTTTGTGTATAAGAAATATTGAGTCTTATCAAACAAAGTAACACAATCAACGACAAAACTACTCACTTATCAAGTTTTCACTGTTTCCAAATACACTTTCACTACAAAGACAGCACTGTTAAATTTTTAAAATTCGAATATCCACTTAATTTAAATTTCGAATTGTAGAATTCACGATTTGCGGTACGCGCGCGACCGCCGGAGACGCGATGAGACGTGAGCATGTATTTTTTGTTACAAGGGTTCACGATTGTTGTCCGACTGGAATCTGGATTGACCGACTCGTTGAGCAGTTATTCAATTAAAATTTTATTTGCCGTTACTGTACAATATTTGATATATGTATGATAAACTAAAATTTCATTTATACGTTTAAGAAACAAGGTATACATATAAACTATCAACCGACATGTTTCAACGTTCTTTGAGACTGTCTTGAGATTCAGAATCGAGTCTTAACGCGGTCTATGACTTTTGTATGTCAAAATCAAAGACATTTTTGACATACGAGATTCTGATTACCCTCATATACAAAATGTTATTTTTATATTTAATTTACTTAATCAAATTGTATAATTGACTGGAAATAATAGAAAAAAAATAATTATAGCATTGTATTGTTTTATGTGTATTTTATATTTAATGCGTGTAATTAAGGTAAAATGTGTCTTTGGTTTGAGGTTCAAATTAAAGATCTTTATTTTTATTCTTCTTTCTATCTGTACAGCTTTTTGACGATTATTAAATTATAAATATAGCCAAAACAGATTACACCATATATACATGATTAGTAATTTGTTGAAGTGTGTGTGGGAATGTTCAATGAGTAAAGAAGTAAGTGTGTGTGTTTTTATGGTCCTTAAAATCTATTCGTATTGCTTATTTATTTTTGAAATCGCAATTTGCGAATAACATAGAATTAGTATAACGCGTTCTTATTCTACAGGTTTCCAATACGTGTAAGTATGTACTTTGAACATAATTTGTACTAAAATAGAGGATATTAAACAGTTAAATATGACGAGTTATATGGGTGTATATTTGTTTATTATTTTAAGCAGTTCTGGGAAATCCCTATGACTTATTTCACTTATATATAACATTGCAAATAACTAATTCTAATGTCGTAATTTATGAGACCAAATGTTATTGAAGTTTCAACAATTTATCAACACAAAGAATTTCTAATTAACATAGTACTTACGTCTGATGGCCTTCCGAACAAGCGAAATTGAGATATTTAATTAAATGTGTAGTGAAATTTCTATTAAGTCAGAACTATTTGTAATTGATAAATATATACTGAAATAGTAAATAGTGTTTCCTTCTTGTTCACTATTTGTAACGTGGAAGTATGTTTTGTTGATGTTTTTTTACTTTATTTAAACTAATGGCATTGTAATAGTCATAAAAGGTCATTTAATGTTAGATATTAGAGATAATAAATAACCTTAAGATATGAATATACGTTAGCTGAGGCAGTTTATACTAAATTTAAAACAAATATTTTGATGGAACCAGATTTTTCTTGTAACTATTTGACATCGTCATCATTATGTCAGCGATAAATTACTCGTAGAACTTAAAACCCTTTTTTACTTAAAGACGTAAAGTGCTAATAAACGAAAACAATTTAATTACTGTGTTGCCTGGCTTGAGGTTTTAAAGATTCACGCGTACAGTTTTTAAAGTTATTCTGTATTGAATTTAAATCAATTAACATCACGTATAGATGATATCTGTCTAGTTTATTTTTGAAGATATACTTTTTTGTCGCGTAAGGGAAAAATGATGAGAGTCAATTTTCACGATGCGCGTGTACACCGTCACAAAAAACTGATACCCTGAAGTTAGCATAGTCAACATTTAAAATAAAAAATGAGATTTTTTTTAATTACGTAGAAATATTTTTTCGTGATATTTAAATAAACGTTATTTAATTAGATAATACGTTATAATAAAACTTTCAATGTATTAAATACCTTGTTTCTATTGTTAGTGTCGTTTTTTCTACAAACGTAGAATAAGGAGAAACATATTTATTTTAAATGATCTTGTTACGCCAAAGTATAATTTTTATCGCGTGTACCTGTTTTTTTTTATAGAACAGTGAGCAAACGTGCATGAGCCTCACTTGATATGTGAGACACGTGATCGGTGATCCCCGCCGCCCATGGACACTCTCAATGCCAGAAGGTTGCCAAAAATTTTGTTAATATATTTGGGTATATATAATCGACCTTAATGCAACCAAGATGAAACCTAAATATTAAAACAAAAGCAAACTAACAAAAGAGTAATAATCAGTTATCGCACTAAGATTTTTTGTTGATAGGCAAATGTTTTAGTAGTTCTTTTGTTACAAGTAAACGTGCTATGTTATGTAACATTATTATCGTTACTTTCGCAATGGGACTGAGACTCAAAGTCAAAGTCAACAATAAATTATTCATATAGGTAACACAATGTACACTTATGAACGTCAATATAAGAAATATACATTAAATGCTTCTAATTCTACATTCACTGCCAATTTACAACACATCAAGGGCGTAGAACAGACGAGAAGAACTGGCAATAAACTCTCCGCCACTCTTTTTAATCGCCAACTATTTTTTTTTGTATTACACAACGTCTGTAAGGAGCTGCAACCATCACGCCATGTTCCACATGACATCAGCAGGAGGCATGGTGAAATAGGAGCACGCACTTACATTCTCGTGGGAACAACACGTTAATACATAGTCAAAAATCTCTCTTAGACTCAACAATCTAGTCTTTATAACAATAGACTCCAGAGCTACAGGAAACAGCACTGGACCAGTTCCGAATACGCTTACGAAGGTGGTGCATAAACTAGCGTACGATGGTGGCATGATCTATTTTAACTTTTTAAATATGTTTTATGTGACGTGAATGTTTTTGAAAGAAATCATGACTGCACTGTGCTGTCTGACGCTATCATGCATTATGGCCCTATCCCAGCACGAATTGCTGCTGTGTCAGAGTCTCGGGGTGGACTGCGGTGCGCAGTGGAGAGCTAGAGCACTGTGGCGCGCCGGCCCGTAATAACAATTAGTTACGTAAAACATTAAATTAATGTAATTTTATCAAGTTTTTTTCTGAAATGGATTGCTTGGCTTGCGATTCAATATTTCAAAATCATGTTCTATAGGCATTTTCGTCATAAAATGAATTCAAAGCGTCATAAATTACCTATGTTTGGATTTTTTTCTATCAAGCAAAGTTATTTAAATCGTGTATTGATCTTTCGAAATGGATATATAAACTACTAAACTTCAGTATATATTTTTTCCATTCACCCTACTTCAAGTAATAATGACAAAAAATGGAAAGAAACAATGTACTTTTTTGGAGTTTGGCGACCGGATAGGTGCTTAAACTTCGTAGCTGTAACGCTGTTTAATCATAATTTAAGCTGCCATCATTGAGGTCCAGAGCGTGACAATTAAAATGAAAGGCGAAACGATTGGACGTTCCATCGTGATTGATCAATAGCTTCCCTAGTATACGCATTGTTATACGTCAGAATATTACGTTTGTCTAATTACGTTGAAACGCAAAGTTTCATCTGCATTTTTCCTTTTATATTTTCACTACTGAAACCGTCTGAATCTTCTTCTACTGCGCCTGGTTTAAACCCTTTACTAGTAACAGAATGTTCACTTTCATTAGTTTCATTTGAGACATTGGGTTACTACAAATCAAGTTGTGGTCTGATATATACTGAGTACCTATTTCATGGTGGCATCTAATGTACCTTTTTTTTTATAAGTTGCCGTCTCGAATAAATGCATTTCATATTACTAGAAGAAAGCAGTGGCGCAATAGCTCTTGGTCTTGGCCACACATTTCTGTATGCGTTTCGCGATAAAAAAAATCTCTTATAGGCGATCGTTGTATGCCTAACACACGCCGTCGATGTTGACTCTAAGGGTTTACTTACGATGTTTTCTTCAGCGTACGAAGATCAGGTCAGAGGTCAGGCAATTCGCTCTCTTACTGTAATATTAATAGATTTGAAAAATATAAACAGTTGTTATAAATGCCACAGTGTTAACGTCCTTTCGTTTGTCAAAGTCAATTGATGTCGAGACAGTTCAATTATTAAGACATGATCTAATACTTCCCTATTCTAGAAATGCTTAGTCATCATTTATTTGTCAACAGTCGAATTAAATATTCGTAAAATATTATTTCAATTGCAATATCAAATATCTGCCTTTCGCGTTAATTCTTGTTACAATCTTGTAACCAATTGTTACTAAGCGGTGTTTTGTATTAAGCCTGTTACAGAAGATATTGTTAAAATGAGAAAATGAAATGTACATTCAATAAAACGTTATTAATATACAAATAATTATTATTTGATTTACAATCTAAAAGCGAAATTTGCGAAATCTTGTATTTATGTTAATTTTCATGATGAAACAGAGTGTAGCTAGTTCTAGTAGCTTCATTAGTTTTAGTTAAAAATATGTATTCTAATAAAGTCTGATTACACGTTTCCTTTACCCTTTTGATTCGGTCGAAGCGAACGCCTCGATAAATGATCTCCAACATAAATATTCAAACGAAAGGTTCCTAGGATTATCGAGATTTAATAAACAAACGATTTAACTGTATAATAATTCCTTTAATAAATGTAATACTTATTTTACGGTTAAATAAAATAAAACGTATGAATCTTTAATAAGCTTGTGAATGTTGCCCTCATAAAAACATTTTTCACTCTTTGTAGCTTTTGCAAATATGGCAACATTGTTTGAGTTAAACCGTAAATCCTGTATGTTTTAATTCATGTGCCTTTGTTGGACTAATGACGAAACTAATATCGTAAATGTCTTTTTTATTAGATATTTTTGTTACTTTTGTAGATAAATAATGATTATTATATTAAACATTTAAGAAAACTGCTGTCGGAAACTGTTAAAAAGAAAAATTATATAAAAAGAAAATAGTGGCGTCTAGGTACGTATAATATCAGCCGGTTTTCTCACGATTTTTCTGTCACCGTTCAAGAGAGTCCTATGCGAACATAGTATATTGGTGCTAAGGCAGGGTTTGTACCAACAACCTCAGGAATGAGTGTTGCACGTTAAAACCAATAAGCCAACACAGCTCACCAAAATAAACTAGGTACTGTTATTTCTTTATCGTCTTGGAAAAATAATTACCGTCACATTTTTCTGTAAGGCGCCATCTTTTTCTTGTTCCTACCACGGTTGATTCGAAGCCATTAATAACAAAAATATAGAATAACGATGACAATGATAGTAATAATTCTATTGCAATTAATGAAATTTTGTAATTATATTATTTGTAATCATGTCTATGATAATAAAAGCCAAAAAATAAACTTTATCTAAATTAACTTTATTTAACCAATTTCTGTAAAGTTGCATATAATAGATCATTTTTCGAAAAATAAGGTCATAAAGAAGTTTTACTTCATACGTGTGTACACTACACGCACACATTTTTTCATATTACATTTGTTTTTGGTCCAGGTATTATAAAAGGCTGTTTACATTTTGTTTTGTTTTGTTTTTATTTTTAGTAGTGTTACTCACAGTTATATAAAAAAACTAATCTGTGAAACATTTAAGGACACTTCTGTAATTACAATAACCTGTGTAATATTTTTTCATATCTTGTATTTGTAATGTTTCCTGATTAATTAATCAATAAAATTATCACTATCAAAATGTTTTAACTAACAGTGTTGCCAAAACAAGATCTATCACCTCGACGGCTCTCTTTTCGCACAGACTATTCGATTTTACGGATATACTTTTAATAAATAGATACTATGATAACCTTTCTATAGCTGTGGGTTTATAATTCAGGTGTCTGCCGCAGTTTCTAAAACGAATGACCGTGTATAGGCGACGGGAATAATTTCAATACAGTTAACTACGAAATTTGATTTGGTTTTCGATTCGCTTCGGTTTACGATATGACTTTGAAAAATTCTATAACCAAATCGAATTAAGCAAGGATTAGATTTAGAGGTATATCCTGTAAAATGTTGTTAAATTTCGGGTTGGATTTAGAAATACGTTGCCTGAATTTGATGATACTGATTATGTAGCTGTCTCGGAGGACCTTGATTGGAAAAAATTGGATTTATCGGAAACTAAAAGTCATATTAAGGCGAAAAAAATAGCCTAAGTTTTATCAGAATCAGTTTAATATGTTGTTTAATAATATGAATTTCTGGAGGCGACACATAATATAGATAAATGATTAATTATATTTGACAGGTATTGAAAAAATATAATAAAAAAAGCCTTTTTATTCCCTGCAAAAGAACAAAGTAAACTTATTACTATTTAGTATATATAAAAAATATATGTATTCGGTTTTAGGCATGGCGGTTTCCTCACGATGTTTTACATTACGAACGAAGGTTTGTGCAAAGCCAGAGTTCGGACCTTAGTGATAAACCTGGCACACTGAAGCCATTTAATACTGTACGCTGGAAGCGTGTGGTACACGCATGTAATAAAATTATGTGTGACGACCATGACCATGACATTGACCATGAAATAGAAGGTTCTTATGTTACAAATTATTAGAAGGAACTTATGTTACAAATTATTACTAATCGTCATACATAAGTTTTCCTTATGCTGGTGGAACACGTAAGTTCTTTAGTGAAGCGAGAGGAAATCCCACTTTACAAAACCCAAATGATAAACGGACCCCGCTATACTGTGTATACGCTGTGCTTCCACCAAAGCGGAGACGGCATGTAGGAAAATCATCGTTACGAATATAACGGAGTCCTTAATGGGTCTGTTCCGCTCGCAGTGGAAGGCGGACAAAATACTGCATCTAGGTGAATCATACACGTAATTATAATTTATTAATCTTTAAAAAAAGTGCTTGATTTTAAGACGAAATAATTGAATTTTTTCTATTTAGAACTAATAACGATATCATACATTGTCACACTAAATTGAAATGCTACATTTTCCCTGTATTACAATAATATTTATTTCCAAATTAGTAACTATTTATGTATTTAAATAAACAATAATCGCAAGCTTCCTTAAAGAACTATATGTCAGGATTGGACTAGGACGTCTGACATCACGGCCATACTGTATGTTTTATTAAGTAAACTGCCTGAGTATCGTATTTGTGTTTTAGTTAAATAAAGTTCAATTCCCGGCGAAATAACAATTTAGATTGATTGGTTAGAAAACAAACAAAACTGCGTTAACAAGACCCAGTCTTACTGGTTAGTTATAGAGCCACGGCCTTTAATCATTAGTCCCATAACACCACGCCTGCTTACCACGCAATTTAAATGATTCCAATTTCAATATTAAGTTGATGTACGAATTAGTTTGACAATACAGATTGAGATCTAAATGGGCCTTGTTTGATGACGACAGCATTATTCAGTAGTTTTTAAATGCCAATTCCAACCAATTAATGAGTCAATTATTTTAAATAGTTATTTTTAGAGTAGCACTGCTGTTACTAACATCTGATTAGTTGACTTTAAATTGAAGCAACTTACTTAACCAAGACAACCCAGCATTTGTCTCCAGAAAGTGTTTCAAAATTTCGGACACATTGCCGAAAAAGCTCATGACAACGTTAAGAAACTTATAATAGCCGGAAAATGGAGGGAAAGAGGATGCGGCGATAGACCAACCAGGTATCACAAAACCTCGATCTAGCAACATTGGCATATCAAATAAATCCCTAGTACGGTTTTGAACTTATTTGACTTTGATGTTATAAAACTATAATCCCTATGACATAACGATAATGGCAGCTGACAGTAACGCCATTGCTCCGACATAATATATGTAGTTAATTAATGCTTAAAGTTGATTTGATTTGTGAAAATGAATAATATTATTATTATTGTGGTCCTAGTACTTCCCTTTGACTTGACCTAAGGTTGCCTGCGTCGCTTTGATATTTGTTTCATAGACAAGTAGATGATCAGTCTTCTGTCTGACAATTCTTTACGTCGCCGATTTTTGTTTGATTTGTGACATGCCTGTTTCCTCACGATGTCATCCTTAGCTGTACTAGCGAGTATTAAATGCGTACATAGAACGTCCACTAGTGCATAGCCGGGCATAGAATGGACAACCTCAGTGATGAGAGGCGCACACTGATGCCACTAGGCCAACACTTATTTTATAAGATTACTATTGCCATTACAAAATAATCATGAAAATATTTTTTTTAAATAACTTGTTTAAAAAAATGCTTGGACCGGTACCGTGTTATACCAGTAGGTAAGCTTTCAATTCTGAAATCGTGAGTTCAAACCCTCTCAACTGACTTTTCTATATGAACGGTGAAGGAGAATATCTCAAGGAAAATGGCACCTGAAAATATTTAGGAGGACTTTAACTTTTGTATCATATCACATATGCCAGGTTATAGCTAGTTATAAATACGAATACAATATTTGGAAATTGTTTATTGTTCTTGAACAAAGATCAAAGTTTAATCTTGTTCGGCTTATTGCCATCACTCCATAGGAAATTGCTAATTTTTTTTATCCTTGAAGATAGAAAGCTTTTGATTGCATCGTTTATTGTTCTTTTTGAAGCTTCAGGTGCCTTTTGTAAGTTCTGTATTATTTCAATTTCGTTCGGCTGTGTAATGTTCTCTGAAATAAATTAAAATATCAAAAAATATTCTGAGCTTTTTCATATAGTTTGATACATACACAAAATACTACTTTTATATATAGTTATAAAAATATCGATACGTATCAGTACTTGACGAAACTATCGTACATTTCGTGCTTTAGCTCTCGGAACGTCGAGTAAAGTAAATAAGGTTTTATTTAAAGAATTTACTATATACAATTTTAGCTATTGACTTCCACGCTACACAAGTAGTACAGCTTATCTTAGTATTGGTACATTGGTTTATTACAAAATATTAAATATTTTCAGGTAAAAAACGGTCTTGAACGTATCAAAATAACACAACGCAAACTTTGCATCTTTGTATAATGTAAACCTAATTAATACAGCAAATAAAACATAAGATTTAAGCCTGGCTTCTTTGCTTAACAAATAAGTATCGCAATACATTGAGGATATTGATATACTGCCAGCATTAAAGATAGGTATTTCGTATATCATTTAAGATTTTCGGGTCAATTTCTGCATACGATTTGATGTCGATTTTTCTTTGGTAATCACGATCAACCTACACTGGACATGACATTACGTTCTTACTTAAGCAGGCTAATCGATTCAATTAATGTTTAATTATATTGTCGGCAAAAACTGTTGTTAATATAGCCTTGGAACTATCTACTATGTTTAACCATCAGGTTAAACATAGTAGATTGGTATGAAAAAAAGTATTATATTGACATACATGAGTCATAGTTCACGTTAAGTCTCCACTTTGAACCTGGCAATTGAATTATAAGATCCGGTATGTATTAATAACCTTAAAAGTATAATATAATAAAATAATCTTTCTGACGAAACCCGTTTTGAAAGGTTATCTATTAATTGTAAAGAATAATATATTGAGTATTTGAAATTCATATAAAATTAAAGTTTAAACATAGTGTATTATTAAAATACGAAACGCCTGCTACGAATATTTTAGCAATTATTTCTCTGAACAAATATTCAATTACTTTTGTGAGCCATCTGTCAGGATCGTACCAAGTAGTGGTCTATGGTTTGTCTACGCCTTTGGAAACAGTGATTTATATAAATAAAAGGCCTTTGTGAAGCAAAGATGTCAAAGAGCATGACTGTGAAGCCATAAAGACATGCTCTCTTATACAGTCACATATATATTCACAGATGCTTCCAACGCATGTGTTATGAACAGTTCTCGTTAGTTCAACAGAATTTGTAAATATCCAGTAACAACAGGTATTAAGTAACAATATAAATTTAAAATTTGTGGTACAGGGAGATCCTACAGCTCATGGCTTTAATGGTCTAACCTTACAAAGCCCCAACATTAATAGTTTAGATTATTATCCTAAGGAGTACATAATCTTATGAATTCATAACTTATTTATGTCCAACTACTCCTTGGCTCTATTAGTTATGAAACTTTGGGCAGTCAAAGGGAACGCGTGGGCGTTTTACAGAGTATAAATAAATAATACATTTTCAGTTTAAATTAAGATTTTCATTGGAACAACGAAATTATCTTA
The DNA here is from genome assembly GCF_905147105.1 of Pieris brassicae. NCBI lineage: Eukaryota > Metazoa > Arthropoda > Insecta > Lepidoptera > Pieridae > Pieris > Pieris brassicae. The sequence continues at coordinate 8,886,201 of NC_059669.1, forward strand.
GAATAGACAAATGTGCCTATTCAATAATATTGTACCTTCAATAAATTTAGTAACAACTTCTGAATATCAAATGGCAAAACAAAACGTACACGAGATTAATGTTAGCAGTAATGTTGGCGGTAATACACATTTTTACCTGTTAATCCGGTCTGATGTTCCACATAGCAGTAAGCATAGCCAATGAAGACTCCAACAGATATTGCTGACACTATCATTACTATGATGGTGACCATGCAGATTAGGCATATCAGCCATTTTGGTTTCCTAAAGGAAAACTTCATTTTAACACAAAATTAAAAGCGCAACATTATTGCCCAAAGCGGTAAGCGACTCTAGTAAGATGATCAAGCCTATGGAACAAAAAGGAAACACTTTATTATACATAAAAACATGTGTGTGTACTTATGTATAGATACCGGCAAACATCTTGAACGATGTCCTTGCCGATTTTTTCGGTATTACTGGGCGGCGGAGAGTGACGTGTCGATCGCATGATTGTTAAATCAGTTGACGTTTGTGTCCCGCGCTGCGCAAACTTTCCCCCACTCCCTTGTTTAATGCTCAAGAAGTTTGCCGGTATCTGTACATGCGTTAAAAGTTATACCTCTTTGGCGTAACAAGATAAAAATCTTTTATTTTTTTTAACTTTCGCCTTATTCGCTAATATCTAACTAACAATAGAAAAAAGGTTTTTAATAAATTGAACGTTTTATTATAACGCATTATCTAGTTAAATAAAGTTTATTAAATATCACAAAAATATTTCTACACAATTAAAGAAATGGTCATTTTTCTTTTAGATTGTTGACTATGCTAATTTCAAGGTTTCGGTTTTTCGTCACGGTGTGCGCGCGCATCGTAAAAATTTACTCTCATCATTTTTCCTTAACGCGCCAAAAGAAGTATAACTTCAATAAAAAAGCATATCTAGTAAAAAAAAGTAAGTGCACTAGCCCACGCTAGGATTTCCAGTGTCGTGGGCAGCTAGTCCCTTCCGTTGGACATAGTAACGGTAGGTACTTGACATAATAATTTCTACATAATAAAAATACAAAATTTAACTACTGCTGCCAATGAGAATACTTTCCGTTTTAGCATAAGACTTGTTGAAAATTTAGTTTTTTAAGAAAGTGGTTAAAGATTGATGAACGGGCCTCTGAAGGAGAAAAAACATTAGGCGAAAGTGCGTTTTTTGGGAGGCTTGCATGTATGTTTGCGTTGTATATGACGTGGTGTGGTCGGTGTGGTCGGTGTTGGTTTCCAAAACTAAACAGACCAAAAGATCGGAAAGCCTGCTTCATTGATTTACAATAGTATACTTACTTTTTTAAAAATTCAGGCGGATCCGTGTCAGAAATACGAAAGTAATTCGACATAGTAAAATAATTTATGTAACAAGAAATAATTTTTTAATAATTCAATAAATTACTTTGACGTCGTGACATGATCATGATATATAGGCAGACCATAGAGTATAGGGAAGCGAGTAGACTTTAGATGTTAGATAGATTAAATAATCACAATTTTATCAAGTATTAATAGTAATTTATTTAAAAATAATTCCGTCGAGCTAACCTTAATTCGATAGACACCGATAGAAAAACACATTACTTACACCCAATAAAAAAAATTAAGACAAGTCTGACGATCAACTTGTGCTTATCCATTGCTCTATATTCGCATGCCTAATTCATGAGCTGGGGCAACAAATACAGATGATAGCAGACCAAAACTGCCTACAGGACATTTTAAACGTGAAATAATTAAATAGGAAAAGACGCCGAACAAGAATGAAAGAACGGGCCTTGTAGTAATTGCGCCTCGGCTCGCTCATTAATATTGTAAATAATATTTTACCGCTGTAGCAGGGCCTATTACTTTATTTTAGTAAGGAATATGTATACAAGAATTATGTAATATTTTAATCCATATACATAAACTCTTTTTTGACCATAGAAAATTGTAATTTAAAACTCATATTTTTTCCAACTATATTATACTCTTTGTTTTTATCTATTGATATTTTTTTTATTTGTCACTTATTTTTTACAATTTTTATATATTTTTTAATAGTATAATGTGTATATCCTGCCGATGTACTGGTATCTTAAGCTGTCTCGGAAATTTATCTTATGTATTTGAAAGGTAGGCTTAAAGAAATTTATTTTACTTATTTACTTTTTACTTGTTATTTAGAAATTAATTTTCCACCTTAATAAGCGAGTGACTTATTTTAAAACATGTGGTCAGCCTTTGTCGTCCTGACCGAATTTTTTAATAAGGCAACGAGTGGTAAAATTCCATAGATCACTTGGTTTATACCTTAAGAGAATTCATGTGTTTAGAAAAGATTTATGACACAACCAAGTTTTCGGTACTATACAATATTTGGCATTTAAATAAGTTGAGAGATTATTCCACCCGGACAACGGGGTCAAAAGTTTCTTGGCTTTTACATTGGCTTTTAATATAGCAATATCTGATGTTAAGTGATAACATCAGATGAGCTGGTATTAGTGGCGTAGGACTCAATGCTAAAGGGCTCGCGAGTAGCCTGTCTTTTAAGAATTGGTACACTCCTTTCTTGAAGGATCCTAAGTCGAAATATTTCGGAAATACTTCAGTTCTGCATAGGGGTGGTGCGAGGCAACTGCCTTAAGAAACGCTCAGTTGTAGAATGACGGACGTCCAGGTGATACCAATGGTATTTTGTAATTAATGCCTTGACGTCCGATAGTGAAACTCAGCTGCAGATTAGTTTGTATTTTTGTTACAGGCTAGCATCATGCTGTGCTATGACTGCTGTTGTATCCTGTATCGTCACCACATTGATTTTTATGCTGGGAATTGGCGTCGGACTTGGCTACAACTATTGTTACGTTGACTTTACTTCTGGGCAGCGTGCCAGCGCTGGTATATAATCTGTGGGCTACCAAAAGCTTCTAAGCTGCACATATATTTCAAAATGTACCTTAACGCCCAGTAATAAGACTGACGGAGGCTAAGCCGGCTATTATTTTGTATTGAATCTGTGCTAATTTTAGTCCTCCTAGGCTTCGTGCTTGCTATTTTGATCATAGCATTTATAGTAAAAAAAATCGGAGTGGGCCTATTGGCTTCAGAATCGCATCTGATCCATTTAAGGTTATAGGTTACCATGGCTGTGTACCAGTTAACTTATGCATTTAACACTTGTTCATACGTTGAAGAAAAACATCGTAAGGAAACATGCATGCTTTAGACAAAAAAGTGGACGGTGTGTGTTCTTGCCTATTACAATATTATGAAACAGTTCAAAAATTGAGTCCGAGTCCCACAAGATCGTAATGTGTTAACAACTCTCTCTTTCTCTCTCTCTTTTTAATAATTTAGAACAGTTTAAAAAAATTGATTGTGGCCTTTCATGGTTTGAAGATTTATAAAATCCTTCGTACAACAGGATATTCAGCGTCAGTTCCCGGCGAAACTGGATTATTGGATTAGATAAAGATACAGCAGAACTCACTTGCCAATAGAAATCAATGAAACCGAAACAGATGTGCCAGCTCTATACCCCGATTGATGGCTATTTGCAAATTACTTATTTTCAGATGCATTTGATTCCTTTGAGGACCTCATGGTAATACCTGTAAATGATACAGAGTCTGACGACAGATCAAGCAAGGGTTCGAGGAAGTCGTTCCAGCCCTTCGATCTACCTATTAAGAAGAATGTGAAGATATCCGTACCCTTGAATGAGGGCATTGATTTTATAAAACTTTTAAATAAAATAAGAAGTTCACGAAAGAATGTGACTCTTCAATTAATTGTATAGGAGAGATAGGAAATAATGGGAAGGCCAAAGGTACAAGCAAGAGTACCAGTCAGTAATAATAATGACGATATAAGATTAAAAACTGAACCCGAGCCACGAACTACATCTAATTACGTAATAAAATATATTTTTTTTGTGTCAAAAACTTCAGTAGCGCAAGAGAATATTTGAAAAAAAATCCACGAACTATTCGATTAGCATTGTATAGTGATATACAATGTATCGAGTACCTATGTGTTTGAATTGTCAATCTGATATCGGGTTGACGACGTCAACTTGACGTATAATTCATGTACTTATCGAGACTATCAAGGTCGGCAAAACTAAGTACCGTTAGTACTAGTAAGTACAAAGAGCTGTTGGGTTTCGCAAATATTTTATTAAAATGTGGTGTTATTTATATGCAATTATTCTAAATAGGGCCCTAAAAGTATCCAAAATTGTTCGATTTTCCATGGCACACCATTTATTTAATAAATTTAATGCTTTAAATTCTTTGTTATTTTATTTAAATGATAAATGATTTTTAAATTTCTCTGAGACAAAATTGTTTTTTAAGATAATTATTTTTCAAAGGCGACGGGGATGCTTGCTAAAAGGAATTAATAGAAAACAATTAAGGTTTTGTATTTATATTTATTTTTGCAATTTTATGTAAACATCAATTTAAGTTCTAATGAAAAAGAAAACCGGATAATAATATATAAGATAGATAAGAATACCATTATATTCCCCATATTTCTGTATGCGGCCGAAACGTGGACCTTGCGAGATGTGGAAAGACAGAAAATAGACGCTCTAGAAATGTGGTGCTGGAGGAGAATGCTTGGGGTTTCGTGGACCGAGTTTCGTACAAATGTCTCGATACTTCAAGAACTCGGTATTAAGCAGCGTTTATTTTCAATAGTACAATCTCGCATCCTTACATTCTTCGGACATGTATCTCGGCGTGGTATTCAGTCCATAGAACGCCTTGTCGTCCAGGGGAAGATAGAAGGCACTAGACCGCGCGGAAGGTCACCTACGCGTTGGACTGACCAGATCAAGTCTGCCGTAGGAGGTACACTCAATGAGTGTAGCAGGATCTCGGATCACATCTGCTCCTTTGATTACCACTATTAAATAGCGATCACGACCGCTCTGTCAAGAGTGTACCGGATAAGAAGAAGAAAAAGAAAAATGATGAAGGATAAGTAGGTATGTAGGGACATCGGAAGTATTTCATAGATATAAATACATTTCAAGTATCTGGTGCAAACATTCCAATAGATTCCATAGTCTAATATATTCTATGCGAAGAAAAACTGTGTCTAAAATGTCAATTTCTCTCGGTAAGACAATGACATACTTTATCATTGAATTGTAAATCAACTTGATAAAGCAATATATTAAATAAAGTGGACTAGTATAAATAAAATGGGTTCAATCATTTCACATTTACTGCACTTTTCTGAGAAGTAAGTTTAGCTTTATTACGATATATAACATTAAAAACTGTTAAAAGCTTGAAGCTTAAATTATTAATCATAATGTTGGGCAATAATCGGAAATAAATAAATGTATATATATATATATATATAATATACGACTACTAAGTGTGATCGAATAGCAAGAACTTACCTTCAGGTACCTTCCACGTTAGTGGTAAAGCCTAGGTCTTGCGTGCACAACCCTAATTTTTGCCCACTTCTTTCTTTCTCTTTAAAAATTCTAAGAGATAGCAGAGACTTAACACAGTGGGTACCTAAAAAATGTGTAGATTATAGACTGTTAGATCTACTAAATATCGAGATTATATTTAAGAGTGCTTGAAGACACCTTGACATGCTTTCACTGGCATGATCAGCCCACCATCCATCACTATCTAGCCAGCATTATCTTTTGAAGACTTTTCTTGGACGGCCTTTCCTACTTTTTTAGTCAATTTACCAGTAAATCTGTTAACACGTCGTACGATGTGATTTATATGTCTCTTTAATATATGTTTAAAAGAATACATCAAGTGATGTAACCCATATTTTTCAGTATATTCGTCTGCATCACTTGCTCAAGTCTTGTGACCTGTTTAGTTGTGACTATAGCAATGACGTTATTACTTGGTATCGGACTGGGATACAATTATTGCTTCATCGATTTCAAAAGCAACCACAGTTATGGTATGTTTAAGATTTCCTAGACATTTTACCAGCTGCAAGCTGCAAAATTGCAATACAAAAGGTTCAACATACGTATTTTAGCGACTCCGTGATTTTAGTTATTTTCCTGAACATGACTACCATTGTTTTGTAATCGTCTTTTTGGCTTAGATGTAGTGGTATGCTTTGTTTTCCAATAAAGCAATTGTTCGGACGCCACACAGAGCTTTTCACTTGGAAATATTCAACAAAACGAGCAATGTGACTGTTTTATAATGCGATCCCGGAAAAAGAATTAAACTTATTAGAAGCTAATATAAATCTTTTTAACTATATGAAGACAAATTGTGTAAATGATATCTTATAACAGGTTCTTTAATTGAATTATATTTCATAAATTATTAGCATCACTGATGATAAAGATATCATTCTATCATCATTACTGTATGGTATTTGGAGACTGACTTAGACGCTAGACTTTATATTATACTATTTTCAGTTCCAGCACGTTACGAGTATAAAGAGTCCACTCCGTATTGGCAAGCTGGCAATGATGACGAGTACTATGACAAAGAATCAAATGAATCCAATCCAATAAAAGCCAAAAAAGGAACGAATGGTACAGTTAGGTTGAACTATAATTCAAATGATACCAGAATACCTCAACCTGATAATTTAAATGAATCACTAAGAAATCAATCGTTTTTCGAATTTATGAGGAAAAAAGGGCAAGTTAATGAATTAATACAACCAGAAGAAAAGCATAAAGCAATAGAGAAGGATTATAATATAACCGATGTACTACAGAATTCAAAAATAGTTATACCAATGTCTGACTTGGATTTAATTTCTCTTCTATCGAAATGGAGAGCGGAAAATAGAAATTATTCTTTACAAGTTGTTGTAACTTAGTATATGGTATAAGAATATTTTTGAATATGTTTTATGATATTTATTTTTAAAGATTATAATTTATTAAATATATGACATCTATTTTATAAATTAACTCATTGGTTTTTTTACAAACTATTTTATAAGTAGTTCTTTCTTGTGAAAATACTTAAATGAACTTAAAAATGTGCCCAAATTGCTTTTTGTAAATTATTACAAGTCTTTATATTTTATTAGATTCACCACTAAAGCCTTAAAATAAAATACTTAATTTAAAAACTGTTTTCAAATACGTCTACGTATACTATCATAATCTTAGAATGACAGAAAGATTGACATTTCTCTTCTATCAAAATATGTAAGAATTACACAACGGAAATACTCGCTCATATAATAAGTCCTATTAAATATGATATATCTGACACGATGATATATGTATAAAGTCATAAATATACCAATTCCCATGGATTTTCCTATGAACAGCGGTAGTGGGACCAACTTCTTCCAAAGTTATGTAAATTATGTGGTAAGTCAAAACATCTTATTAATAAACATACTTATAAATAGTTATATATAATGTTTATAATTTATTTTTAAAATGACAAATCGTTAGTTCCATAATAATTTAGTGCTTTAACATGTGATTAGGAGCATGATGTTACTTCTGCAGGTGCTTGCAAACATGATTTAAAAAGAACCAGTAGAATATTGCCAGTTCTTCTTGTCCGTTGAATTGAGAACTGGCAGTTTAGGGGCCATCCAAGTATGACGTAACCACTATAAGTGGGATGGGGGTCTTTGATTTTTACGTATGACGTCAACAGTAATTATTTACTTACTCACGAGTTCTTTGCTTACTTTTGTTGACAATAGGAAGGAAGGGGTGGAGGGGGGAAACCATTAATATTTTTACCGACGTTCCATTAAATTACTAACATAAATGATATTTGATTTGAATAACTATACAGTACGTTAAGAAATAGGTAGGAACCTTTATAATTATTTTTAAATTTAATTATTATTTGTACACGATGAACCAACATGTTCCTATTGGTCTGAAATAATTTATATCGATGTCAGTTTTCGTAACATAATAATCGGTGGCGGCGGAGGCGGATGTTGTATCCCTTTACCAAACCCCTGCGCGTGTTGCTGTCGCTGTTGCTTCGAGCTCATCTGTAAGCTGCTCTGCTGTCTCTTAATTTTAGTCTTGATTGCGGCTGGGCTATTCTTGTTGGCTGAAGCGCTGTGTAAGTATTGCAGGCTGTGTTATAGTTGCTATTATTTGATCTTATTCGAAACTGAATTTCCCGTATTCTATAATGATACGTGTACGATTCATAAATAGCAAATATATTTGGGGTTTGTTTGTGTCGCATGGAATCAAATCAAATTATACACATTCTACGTTAATAATTAAATGTTTATGCGAAAATAGTCAATATAGTATCAAGTCGAGATATAACTTATTATACTAGATGGGTGGACGTAACACATGGGAAAGGAGATGTAAAATGTATTGTTAATTTTTATCGATAGTATTATTTAACCGATAAGTTTAGTTACGAGGTTAATGACTAAACAATTATTAATATTTACGGTGAAACTGCCAGAACTATTATAATATTTTAAATTCAAAGAAATGATTATGAAACGTGTATAATCTTGTTTTTTTATTTGAAAAATTCTCATGGATAAGTTTTATATTATTTCATTTAAACAATATCCTCTAAAAAGTCAACTTTAATTTTCAGGTTCGTAGTTCCTCGCAGAAAAACTTGACAAAGGTAATAGAATTCTGTGAAAATATTTATTTGTATGAAAACATTAATTCTGTCAACATTCCTCTATGACATAGTGACATGTCAAACAAACCGCCGTAAAATGAAAATAAAGTAAAAATTATGAATTCACAATAAAAATGTACATTTTAAAGTAATGTGGTATGTTAACCTTATGTGTCTTTTTAATTAAGCTTTATAATATAACATTATGATTTGTAATTATGAATACTCTTATAGTAAAATGCTTGATAATTCTCACTTAATCTGTCTCTTCAGAAGGCCCTTGGTTGGTAAATTATTAAATGCAGTTGTGCGTGTGAATTCCATGGATCAGTTCAGTGATACTTTTCTTGTCTCTTGATTATTACGGTGAAGAAATATTGCGAAGAATAAATATATTAAGGAAAGACTCTCAGACGATAAGACTTGATACAAAAAGTTTAACACATTGTGTTGTGGTAACAATAACGTGTGTTTAAAATGACACGGAGCCCTTTCGTCGAGTCGTTTTAGCAACCTTGAATTCTTAATTATATACTATTATTATTATTTCTTTCGCTTTGTTATATTTAACAATTTACACTGTTTTTTGTATTATCGCGAACGCTTGGCAGACGCTTCCGACTTCATTGATATAAAAAGTCTGATTTCTGTCCTGATAGGACGTTAGATCTGGTTAGCGCTGCGCCTGATTCGTTCTCTTCTCTATCTATGTCATTTTCGCACCAGTATATCTTATTAAATACATATTTTAAAAGTTTTTAGTTGATTTTCGAGAGATAAAATAAAATATAGCCCAAAATAGAAAAAAAAACTCAACTTAGTGAGGATCGAATTGAAATTACATCGGGTAGTTTATTGGAGAGTATATAGTTGACATTCGATAGAGACTTGAATTCAAAAAAACATTTTTGCCAATTCTCCGCTTGTCCATATACATACAACAGCCTGCGTTCTACTATTTAGAACGTCAAAATATTTTGCTTATTCTACGAAATTCTTTCCATTGAATTAATGTTTTAAACAAATATAACTATTTCAGTTGGCGTAACGTCTACATAAGTGATGGTGCTCTAAATATCGCAGCCCAAGCCTTCATTTGTGTTGTATCCTGTGCTGTCGGGCTAATAGTCGTCCTTATATTACTGGCCGCAGACGTTTTTTGTACGTAATAACTTAATTATAGAAACGCATAAAGTAGCTGTTGATCCCGTCGCTTGAATGTAGTTGATCAACTACGTTAACCAATGCACTGGAAATGAACCCAGTTCAAAAATTTAAAGTATATTAAACTTCAAAAGTCTATACACAGAGTGTACTCACCTCAATACTTCGGTATATACATTTATATTTCTCGAAAATTTTAAATGACAGTGAAATAGCCTATTAAAGACATTACGAGCAGTATGAACTATACTATAATCTAATTCATAATCTGTAAGCTTACATGACAGTCAGAAAAGATTTTAGTTTGACGTTTTTTGTTCAGATTAATAAACATCTTGTTATCTGTACTTTTAACATGTATTTACGGTTTAAGATATTTATTTCCCATTAAGAACGTTACAAAATTCACTTAGATGATAAAATATTCTAATACAAGAGTACATTACGCTTATTAATACATTATATATTACATTATTACAATAGTAAAAAAAAGTACAACAGCAGGTGAAACGGAAGACTTATTAGATAAAAATGCATCAAGATAAAATAATACAAAGAAACAACAACATATATGCATTTCTTTTTACATATTATGTTTTCTTTAATTTCAAAACTATCTTTATCTTTAATTGCACAGAAGAACCAGAGTTTCTTCCTGGCAATTAAGTTATTTTGCAGTTAGCTGTTAAAAGGGCTAATGGCAAATCACTAATTTCTTGAATTTCGAAATATATTTTATTTAATGTTTGTTTCTATAATTTCAGAAAGTATGATTTTAAACCCAAAATATTGGTGCTGTAAAAGAATGGACGTCAAGTTATCAAGTATATATTTGAAATGGTATTGTGAATGTATTTGTACATTTAATTATGTATCGCGTTTGATAAATATATTTGTGAATCAGTTCTCAAAGTGGTTTTTATTTAAGAGGTATATTTTATGTTTCTACCTAAAAAAAACTTCGCGTAGCGGTACAACCTTTTTAGATATGGGCTTTAGATTTCTGTATCTGTTTCATGAACATTTGTCAATCAAATACATAAGTACTGTATACTTGCGTACAGGCACAGGAGGCTGACCTCCAGTGCCTGATACACGCCGTCGACTTTTTTGGTCTAAGGCATGCCGGTTTCCTCACGATGTTCTTCTTCACCGTACGGGCGAATGTTAAATACGCACAGAAAGAAAGTCCATCTGTGCAGAGCCCGGGATGAAATCGCACCCTGAAGCCACTAGGCCAATACTTCTCCACTGCTCTGTCTACCATTGTCATATGATAATAGTTGCAATTTATAAAAGTCTTACCAAAAGTTTAATTTTTATTTATTAAGATTCCTTGAGTGGCATAAAGGCAGAATTAAGGGAAGGATCAGACAGGAAACATATTTTTTATAGCTATAATTAATGTTAGTTTAAAATATTTTATAGTCTGTTAACCTCTTCACGTGAAAGAGTTCACATACCTGGGCTAATAAATCTCAACCACTGATGTTATGTCAAAAGAAATAGATACAAGAATTGGGAAAGCATTGAAATGTTACTTTGCTTAACGAAAAGCTTGTAGCGCCATTTGTAAGGTACAATTTTCTTAGGACACCAAAAAAAAATCGTAGCCATAGAGTATAATTTAGTTGTCAGCATTGTCGCTGCACAGCTTTATGGTCTCAGTCTGTATTAATTGTTACGTAATATACAACATTTACTAATTGAGTAATTTTTTATAAGATGTGTGGCCTGGGCCTATATATTATTACACATTTATAAGATGTGTATATAGTTTTCTTCTTGTCTTTTCTTATTGTACTCTATTATTTAGTTCTATTCTCTCTTATCCTAATCTTTGTCCATGAAATGATAATGTGTCTAATGAAGTCATGACAACTATAGTATATATCTTTTATTGAAAGAAGTATTTTAAAATAAACTACAATATATAAAGAATATAATGTGAATTATAAAAAATATTTAATTATATAAAGTTAAATACACCACTGTTTTTGTATGATAAGATGTGGTAAGTAATAAATTAGCATACTGTATGATAAACATACACAAACAAATACAAACGAACAGTAAAATACATGGGATTTTATAAAAGTATACAACTTGAAACATAGGTCCTTGATACATTTTTGAATCTATTTTAAATCAAACTGCCATTTGTTTGGTAAAAATATTTTTTATTACCTTTTACTATTGAACAGTATGTATTTACTAAAAATACAATAGATCCCTTATCCACCGCATTAATTCTAAGGTTTTTAGTAAAGAAGTTGTGATATGTAAGAACCCACTATAATTTGATTTGAGATGTGATAATAGTGGTATTAAGCTACCTAGAAGAAACAGCTATTAACTATGTTTTTTAATAAATTTGACTGAATGTATTAAATAAACAGTATAAAATACCTATAAACGTACCTATTTAACGTCATTACTAAGAACTATTCAATCATTTGTAAATCGGATAATGTATCACTCATGAAGATTACCACGGCTAACGTCCTACGCCTAAACAAGGATTTAGCATTTTTTTGGAATTCGTACGTTTTCTTAAACCAACTGGCAAATGGTGGCTGCAAGTGGCGGTGCGGCCAAAACTGCTACGTTACTTATCTACTTTCCTACTTTTTTACAGCTATTGTTTTTTAAACTTAAGCAAACTGCTTTGCTTTATGATACCACTGGTAGCGGCAGTTATTTTTGGGACTTTTATATATAATTACTTTAAAACGGAACATGTTCCACAGCTTCCTTGAGGTTCTTAAGGTAAGGCGATCTTACTACCAAATGCTAAATCAAACTTGGCTTACATACGGTTTTATCTTTAGATTTTATCTAACGCTTGATCATTTTGAATAGCCAAGTAGGTAGGTAGGTAGTAGGAACACATTGATGTGCCAGACAGCTCGTGGATTATTAGGTGTAAGGCCGGTCACCTTACGATGTTTACTTTCCATATAGAAGATTAAATACTACGTAGAATGCACATTGATGCACACCTCCGATTCGAAAGTATTATCTTAGTCTCTCTCCCTAAAATAGCCAGGACTTTACGTACAACGGACCTATTGAACTTCTAAGTGCGGAAACTGAGTCCACAAACCATACCATACCTCACCATTCTCTCGTATTCTGATATCAGCATTATGTTTATGCGGACTGATGGTGAATGGTCGAACTTGAATTCGTGTATACGGTGATGTTAGTTATTTCGACTATGTATTTGCGATTTGTTCCCAGGAAAATGTAAGTGCGTGCTCCTATTTCACCCTGCCTACTGCTGACAGAGGACAACTCTTTGTTTTTAATTCTTTTTATTATATATTAACTATTAATTACTTGAGATGTCATGTGGAACATGGTGTAATGGTTGCAGGCAGAGAGTTTATTGACAGTTCTTCGCGTCCGTGCTACGACCTTGATTTGAGAACTGGCAGTTAATATTAAATTAAATAAATACAAAAGCATGTAATATGTATTCCTTTATTGACGTTCATAAGTGTACATTGTATTTCCTAAATTAATAAATGATTTTGACTTTGACTCTGACTTTAGAGTTGGCAGCCTCGAAGCCACAAGGCCAGTAAGGTTGCTTACAGCGGTCATATACTAGTTATGCACATTACGGCGTAGTTATATTAAGGTCTGTATTTCTTCGTCTATTTGCCGACGCGTTTACAAAATATACCTTGTACTATGTACAGAGAACTGTAAACTAACCTAATTTCATCGTGGAAAAATATTAATGTTAAATGGGAGAGCATTATCACGATAGATTGAGTATGAAGAGTTTTTGTCATAATGTTAGGTACTTTAGGTTTGACAGGATTGTTTGTTATTTATAACGCTACCTTGTTATTACAGTTTCCTAAATAGTTCATTTAAGAACATTTACGGTACATTTAAGTCTTATTTCCATAAAGTATATTATGCAAGTTACATTAACACGTACAATAACTGGTTCTTAATAGATAAAAATGAAAAATTAATGCGTGTAATAATTTTTAAATTATTACACGCATTAATTTTTCATTTTAATAGACGGTATTTTAAAAAAAACTTTGTTAAAATATTGATCAGCGCTACGAATTATGCTTCAAGACAACAGAAAATTTGATTTTTGACATACCTCACATCCGTTATTTATTGCAAACTTAAGAAAACGACGTTATTTACATTTTCTTAATGCAATATATAAACTTGAATTACATCAAAATTGTTCAAAACATTCAAAGAAACTTGCCTTTATATACCGAGGGATCCAAAACGGCTGTGGGTCCCTGTATGCTCCACCACAATGTATACAAAACATTGTTACGCCATAAAACTATTTTATCACGTTCCTAGAACTTATAGATCACTGCCATGTAATTATTTCAAGGGGAATATGATTAAATTTTTAAAGATAAAGTGCCTTTATAGCGTAGGCGAATATTTGGACCATAGATTTAACACCGATTGTAAATAATTTAACTTTGATAAATTATTTTATATTCTTAACGACCTATCCAGTCGCAAAACGCCAAATAAGTATATTGTTTCTTTCCATTTCCATTGAAGTAGGGCAAATGGAATAATGGGAAAAAAATATATGGTGGAGTTGAGTAGTTTATGTATCCATTTTGAAAGATTGATACACGATTTAAATAACTTCGCTGGATAGAAAAGTAATTCGACCATAGCCAATTTTTGGCACTTTGAATTCCTTTTATGACGAAAATGTGTATAGAACATGATTTTGAAATTTACTCGATATATTATATCGCAAGCCAAGTAATCTATTTCAGAAAAAAAATTACATTACTTTAATGTTTTACATAACTAATTGTTATTACGGACCGGCGCGCCTCAGTGTGCCAGCTCTCCACTGCGTACCGCAGTCCACCGTGACACAACAGTTCGAGCTGGGATAGGGCCTTAATAAGACATTGTGGCAATGGCTGATTGTGCGGATATTTGTAATTGGTCGATTTAACCACTGTACCACTCTTGGCAAATAAACGATTATTATTATCAATTTACTTGATGTTTCGAGTGATCCTAATCTTTGGGATTGGTTTACTCCAGTTCAAATAATTTGTATGACTCAAAACTTAGCGATTAAAAAGAGTGGACGAAAGTTTCTTCCAAGTTCTTCTCGCCCACTCTACGTGCAACGTGCAAACTGGTAGTAAATGTAAATTGAGAATCAATTAAAGGTCATTTCTGTTGACGTTCATAAGTGTACTTGTTTACCTATATGAATAAAGTTATTTTGAGTTTGAGTATTTTTTAGCAACCAGCTTTTGTCAGACTTTTTATCTTTTTTACACGTGTATCCTATGAAGAATACTTATTTTTATTATAACCTTTGTGCGCCTCAGATTTCAGAAATAGTTTTTTTATTAATAAGCAAAGAATTCTAACAAATGACGAATTTTCTTGAGGAATGTGGTGTGGTTAGGGCGTAATATTACTATTTTTACTGACACAGCCCTAGCATGGTTATAGTATAGCGCAGAGCGAAGAATCCTTAACAATCATTAACCTTGTAACTGATGATAGTTAAGTAAAGTGTATGTCTTTGGTATAATAAAAATTTGTAATATATTTACTAACAATTTTTTTAACAATTACAGGTTCTAAGGCATCTTCAACAAATTTGATGAATGGATTATCTTCAGTTATGATCTTTGCAGATACGTGTTTTGAACAATAAAGATGGAATTTTGTATTTAGAATGTTGTACATAAGTTTATTATAAATATATTTAATTAATGTTTTTAATTTTTCTCGTAATTTATTAATCGAAATTGTAACACTAAAATGAAACTTCTTTACATTTTTTGTCATTTGTAGTCCGCGCTCTTAAACATTGTTTCAATATTAATTACAGGACCACATCATAAACGCATGAAACGAAACATCTACGAGTGTCTATAAAAAGTAAATCGTTTTTCAAGTTATGTTAACAATAAATTATATTATTCTTCATTATATAACTTTATTGTACATTATCACGTTTCCTCGTCATAGCTATAATTGGTTAAATATGAAACAAATAAATGTATACCAAATTAATTTTTTTTCTAAAGTTGTAGTAGTTGTCTTTAATTTCGAAGGGCCCTTCTAAATAAACATGCTCTACACTCATTTCATTTAATTATCCATGTATCAATTTCGACATCATTGTTCACCTGAGTATATATATATATATATTATTTTAATATTAAATAAATAATAAATGAAGCTTGTCAAACATTTTCGTTGGGTTTATTTTGAAGGGATGTAAAATGAAAAAGGAAATGGGTAGCCGCAATTTCTGACTTGGCAATTTCCACCTGTCAGGCTCCTCTTACAATGGGATGAAGTTGATTAGGCGTGTTATTGAGCATACCTAGTAATGAACGAAGTCCAATTTTCCCGTTTTTAGAATCGTGTGAATAAAAGCAATATTTGCTCCAGATCGGGATATCTCACTCTACAAACAATATACCTACGTCAAATTTATATCATCATTTCATGGTATATTTATTAAATCATACTCATAATCATAATCATAAGTATATTATATCATCATTTCATTATCAAGGGCCTTTGACAAATGTTTTGGCCTAGTGACTCTCACACCTGAGGTCGTAGCATCGATTGTGCACTTTTTTAGTGGACTCTCGCTGTGTGTCTTAAGGACCTTGACAGTTCATCTCGGGCTATTTAGGCGAGTGTAGCTGGGCCGGAATGGGCATTTTCCCATTGGGCGTCTCACAGGATACGCCCATATCCTGTGAGACTCGGACCATGGCTTGCAAGTAAAGATCCACGGCATCCCCGGTGAAGGCTATTTTTTACCCTCCTCTGATTTTGATTTTACTTTGCCGTGCCTTTGCTACGGGGATTGGATCATCCGGAACCGTTAAGGCGTGTCCAATATTTACGGAATGTATAACTAAGTTTGTTATGGAAGAGCTGGAAACGTGTATTTATTTACGTAAAAGGGTTCCCAAATCTAAATTACACATCGTAATGCATATGTACTTAAAATCAATAAACACATTTTTATTCATACGATAGATGGTTTCCGTAATGAAAGCCTCAAATCCTATAATTAACAAAGTGTCAGAGAACAGAACAAGACAGAATGCAGTTCATCTATAGGTCTATGAAATAAAAAATAATGCCTAAAGATTATTATTACATTTATCGAGGTAGACTTATAGGAATAATAAAAAATATACAAAGACACCCCTTAACACCTTTAAAGATATTCAAGGTACCCTTTAAGGTAGTTATTACAATCTATTATATTATTAAAAGAATAATGAAATGAATGTGACGGTGGAACACAGATTTGTCAATTTCTACGTCCACTGAAAAGTCGATTCAAAATAATTCTTGGCGGTTTTACTCCTTTATCCTAACCTATACCTTACCCATAGGTATTTGATATTCATCACAGGTAATTTATTACTCTTGATTTTTTAAAATAACTCCGCAATTATAATTAATGAGTATATTTATATTTTTTAATTCTTGTTAATTATTGTTTCTTTTATTTAGGTATACGATTTTAATTTACACTCAATTATCTATTGATACCCTAAAGGTACTTAATTGAGAATAAATTGCCAAAAGTAATTTCAACTTACAGCTGGGGCCTATAACATTAGCAGTAATTACAATCAAAATTTTCTTCTGAAATTTGGATGGAGTATCTGCAAGACGTAATAGACGTTCATGTTAAACGGGGTTTAGGATTACCAGAGAATAAAAAAAAATATAAAAATCACATTCCAATTTAATTTTGTAGTTATTTTTGCTTTTGTGCCGAAATGTTTTGGTGAAAAGACAACGACTTTGTTCTTTTTGCCTTAATCAGTTAATTTGTCTTTTTTTTCAAAGAAGAAAGAATAACAAAAATGTTATTATGACTTTTTTTCACCTCCTTATCGTTCTGTCATTTTTGTATATTATTTTTGAAACTGTTTTAACATTATATTTTATTTATATAGTTCTTAATTAAAGGCTAAAAAACAAGAAATCAGGGCTGATTAAGGGTTATAGTCACTTTTATGTACCGTCCGCATATACATAGTGCTGATCACAATACGAGAGAAAGAGTAGAAAAGTCTCGAAGCATAAGCATAGTCATATTTCTTTGTACTTAAGTAATTATTTTGTGAATTAATTTGTCGTCATTTGAGCCCGACCTTCAAAAAACTTTTTATAAGCAATACGTAGATATAGCAATATGAAGTACAAAGAGGCAGGTAAGTTTGTATTTTTTATTCGTTAAAACTTTCAAAGATCAACTTTTGGAGTTTTGGTCTAAAGATTTCAAAAAATCTCGCACAGTTAGCACATGCTATTATTTGTTTCTTAAATAAATGCCCCACCGGGTTCCTATTTAAATTATACAGTCAAATGAGATATTCTATTAAAAATAAAAATCATTAAATCATCAAATCTAGATTTACTGCCTTCTCAGGCCAAGAGCGTAGAACGGACGAGAAGAACTGGTAATATTAATATCATACATTGAATTTCTAAATCATAATATGATACCAAACGAGCATTAAAATTAATAATGATAAGAGATTTTATTAGTTATATAATTCGCTTGTTATGTGTTTGAAAGTTAAATATACCTGACAGTTATTTCAGAAATTTCAAGTGAATTATCCTTTGTATATCGATTAAACTGAATTTACGAGAATTTGCAGGAACCATGCGAACGGAATAACAAACTAGTTTTGTACGTAAACACAATTTTATGGACTGCAGTATACATAAGTTGATACAAATGAAACTTATCCTTAACTAGAAATATCGTTCTGTAAAGTCAGTTTAGAGGTGCTATTCATATTTAGTTAGATTCTATAACCTTATAGAACCAATTAATCGTTTTTTTTTTAATAAAATTACTTCATTGAATCCAACAATCTCACGTAAGTAAAGTTACCATATGTTTAAACGTAATACCACGCAATACAAGACATGCATAATCTTCTATGCTGAATAGCAACGTAAAGTTGCGCCATGCGTTTGCCGTGATCTAGTTCAATTAACTGTAATGGATGAAATACGGGGAAACGACGTGATGGTAGAAGGAAGAAATCGTGGCTTGGCAACTTTAGGGAGTGGACAGGTATTACGACTGCGGCAGTGTTGCTGCATCTGTCACTAAGAGACCGACCGCCAACCTCCAGTATTGGAGAAGTACTGAAAGAAAATAATCTTCTCAAACTAGTACTTACCAATAAGACAATGTTTTTTTTAATAAATAAATCCACTAATATGAATACAAAGGTATCTCTCGTAAAGAAATGTGGCGAATGCTGCATATATACGTTAAAATATTTTTTTTACATTACATATAAAACACTAGTACTTTCCAATAAAACAATGTTGTGCTTTATTAATAAAACCATTGAAATACTTCACGTACAGAAACCTATTAATGGTTTTTTTTCCAATTCATCGGAACCAGGGCGTTATTAAAAAGCATGAGTAATTTTCTACTTTTTATTATAAGTATAGATTAACACAGTTCTTAATACAACAGCTTTGACTAGCAACAGATAACAGGCAGTGATCGCATGGTGACTTTTTACATAAATATCATCTAAAATGCTTATAAAATATGAGTACTTACTTTAATTTAGATTTACTTCCGTACTATCAGTAAATGTTCAATTTCGATATTCAAGAATTCTAAATTATTTAACTGCCCCAGGTCAAGTCCCGGAAATCAACAAATTTTCTATATGTAATATTTTTTTCTCGGCCTACCAAATTATATTATATATCGCGACATATATCTATATGTCATGTGCAGTAACGGCCGTTTACTATACTCGATCTATATCGTAAAATTATTTACGATTCAGGGTTTCGCAAATTTAAATTAATAAATGAAAAATTTGATCTGTCGAATTCAAAGATATCTTACAAAAACGATCCATTGTTCGGTTATTGAAAAATATTGAAATCCAAGAAATGGATTAAAATATCCATTTCTAGTAGTAAAAATTGGATTGGGATTGATAATAGAAAGCGGCCGTAAGTCAATTTAGCAGATACATCATTATTTGATATATATTTGTATTCTATATATCTCAAAAGGATTTTCTTTATTTACAAATAGAATATCAGTGAAGACGAGGTCTGACATAAGCACTGTAAAGAAATTTGAACAAGCTGTATCAACATTTGCTGATAGTACAATTAGATTGACTATGAAACATGAAAATAGGCCTTTCCCAAATATAGGCTTCATAAATTTTCTCATCCGTTTTTCTGCCACTTGCGCACTGCCCGTAAATAAATATATTTCATAAACATTTAATTTATTAACGAATTTATGACTTAACACATTAACATCGATATACTTAACACTAATAAGTTTATATATCTATTTAAGCGTTTGTGTTGTAATAACTAGATTAATGCGATTAACACAGTTAAACTGAATTATTAGGCTATAATGTGTGACCAAAATTCATCGACTTTCTATCGTTTAAGCAGTTGCTATAGCCTACCGAAAACAGTGCTGTTCAGTAAAGAAACAAATTCTTACATAAGAGGTGTTTTGCTCCCTTATAAAGTACTTCCTGACGGGTATAAAAATATAATATATTTTTTATAAATAAAATATATAAACATTTCTATAAAGAAGACCAATCTTGGTGAGACCATACAAAGTGATTTTTTAAGCCGGGTCCATACAAACGTAACGAGTAAAATAATCAACCGTGTAATGTAACATGAATTCTCGCGCCGGCGCTCGGGCTGATCGGCTGTCGTTAAATGATACGCGTTGCCTTCGTGTGACGTCCACACTGTCGATGCAAAATTACTCGTAACCTTACCGTTTTCTTTTTCTTTTTCATCTGGATAGGGGGTAAACGAACATTAAGGGCAGTCATTCCAGCCCATAGATACCCTTTTTAGTACAAGCAAAGGAGTTTGCTCTTTTTTAAACAATTGGAGGTCGTACTCCCAGGGAAGTTGCCCACCGGGAGTCGATTACACAGTTCCTTGGTTTGCAAAAGAAAATGTCTAGTGACGCGGACCGTGAAAGACTTCCAGCCATGAAGGTGATTCGGATGAACCTAGCAGTTGTAGTTTATAAATAAACGACCAGTGGCTCTACAACCTTTTAAAGTCTAGGACTCAAAGTTCTGTGTGTGTCAAGATCAAATATGCGATGTGCCTTCTACGCCTAACATACGCCGTCGACTTTATACATTACTGCTTAAATATAGAATTATCTCTAGAGATATAACGAGATACCCAAAAGTATTTTAGACGCGCGTTACATTATCAATTGTAAAACTGTAAGAAAGTCGGTGAACTAGGTTTTAACCTTATTGTTCTAATGATAAATAGACTGAACGCAATTCTAAGAAACTATGCTTCCTTCTACATTAAGCAGTTTAAAGCATATTAATATGACTAGACTTATTAATTAATTAGGAATGTTATTTAAAACATACGAACTAACTTTGAACTGAAAATAAGAATTTTTACCTAAAAAGCCTGACTCAAAAGGAAAGTAAGAATGTATTGAAAGATGTGACGATCCATTAGTGGAAATGAAAAGGATCTTTGCTCATAATGAATGAATTAAAATACTCTAATTATTTAATATAAGAATAAAACCCGAGATGTTTGAAAGGGACACTTCGTCTAAATAGAGCATAGATGATTGGGATGATCCAAATATTGGACGGCAATGGTAACAAAAGCTAGTTAAAATATTTAAGGCCAATTTCAAAAAGATACAATAATTAATGATGCATTAAATACCTTGATCGCAAAAAAAAAATTCAATAAGTCTCGTGAGACAGAAATAATGAAAGTTTAAAGCTTGCGCCTCAATAGGAATAAAACGAAATAAAAACGTATTGAAAGAGACAGACAGCAAATTAACGAAACATAGGATTCTTTAATAGCATTCCAATGACTCGATAATCCACAATAAAAGGCTACAAATGGTATTTTTATGAGATTAGATATATCTATAAATTCTATATATATATATATCTATATCTAGATCTATCTATAGATTATATCTATCTATATATATATAGATACAGGTTTCTTTTTTTATTTACAAATATGAATTATATGTTGTATATGGAATAAATGAAGCACAGTAAAGTTAAATACAGCTAACGATATGGCGGGACCCTGTAAGATAAACAATTACACCTACGATAAAATAGTAGAGATAGGAAACATCTTTGGTCACAGTTTGGTCGGGGAGAAGAGTAGAAAGCGTAAAATTATTCTAATGGTATTCCAAAAGTCCATATTTTTTTTCCTAAAATCTCGTTTCGTACCTAAGAACAACAATACATGCAAACAAATGATGTCGCCTTTGCCTATTCTTCCAAAAACCACATTTCCGTGGTTTTAGCATAATTAAGAAATACTTTGGATGTTACCTTATTTTAACGAAATGTGCATATTCGATGACTCATGAAAGAAGCCACTTTTGTGCTATCTGCTATCACCGGATCGTCTTCGATTTAAAAAGTCATAATTTAGCTTAGTTTGGCAGCGAACAACTAAATACTCAAAACTACTACAACGTTCCAGTGATAGCAGAGGTGGACAAAAACATACACCATTCCTGTTAAACCATCATTAATTTACAAAGCAATTTTTATCAAGCTACTCGTCAATAAATCAACCAATACCCGTAAGTTATAGGAATATGGCATGTCGCAGACATTATTGTCCATTTTGCACTCTTTTTAGCATTAACTTTCCATCTATAAAACGTCATGTTTACGTATGGCCTGTTGTGGCCACGAAAGAAGTAGTGGTTCATCTGTACTTTCTAGTTTGACATCCTCACACAGCGCTGGTGAATATGACAAGGTTCCTAAAAGCGCGCCGCTTGAACGAGATTGTTGACGACAAAGAGGGCGTTTAGATGGAGATTCGCATTCATCTGACATTGCTCTAGTTACGGTAATTCTCGGAGATTGTCGTCGACGTCGCTCCCTATTCATACCCTCTTCTAATCCTAGTGCTCTACCTAACACGACGTGGGGAGGTGCACGTATAATCGGAATGGCTGATGTCCTACATCTTGGGGTTTCATCGTCATGGGGATCTTGAAGCATATTGCATGATGCAGCTCTTGGTGCCGGTCTTTCGGAACCACGAGCACCCATGGCCGCCGCGTCTGATAATCTCCGAGTTGTGGGTGGTCGAATGCAACCTGAACCAGCAGATAGAGATGGCCTTCGGGAACCACATGCACTGGGTGTACGGGCTTGGATCTCTTGTGTTACTTCGCTTTTTGTCATTCTCTTTCTTCTATAATTTCTGAGCGAATCCTTTAGTGCCCGGCTTCTTATGCCATAGAGGATACTGTTCACGGGTGGTGCAGCCGCCAACAGTGCAACTGATAAGGCTGCTAAAGATCGAGGAGGAACAGCTATAGCCGGCCAAATTAACATACAATAGTATGGAAAGTACAGTATTGCCAATGATCCTAAAGGCTGGATAACTGCTGATAATGCTCGTCGGCGCGGTTGGGGTGGAGGTGAGAAGGGGTTACGTTGGTGCGTTACAGTAACTTGTGCTGAAAGAGTCACTTCATATATCGCTGCAGCAATCCGATGTCGATGATATCGGGCAATGCGTAGTATCTTCAAACTGCACGCTAAGACAAGCGCCGTTGGTAATAGAAGAGTTAACAAGGCGTAGATAAGACAAAACGCAAGCGCAGAGGGACCAGCGCCACAGTCCGGGGCACAGCTACCAAATCCAGCGTTATACGCCAGCGGAGGATGAGCTATTGCTAGGGGAGCCAGTAGAGCAGCTGTAGCCACCCAGCCAAATGCCACGCATATTAGTACCTGAAAAAATAATTAAAAGTTATGTTATGAGTATTTGATAAATTGGTACTAGATTCAGAAAAACAATTAGAAAGAAGTAATTTAGATACATTAAACCGACCTCAATACCTAAGAGTGAATATCGCAAGAAACTGATTTGTATAAAACCATTCCCTACTTTGGAATATATGTACCTAATTTGAATTTAAAGAGTCATCTCGATGTAATTTTGAGAACAAACACACTTACGTGGTACACGTACTACAAATCTAAATCATCACACTCAAATCTAATTCAAAAAATTTTCAAATTTCGTTGTTAAAAATAAATTCAACCAAAGGACCGCGAAATTTCCGCATTTTACAGACAATTGATCGTGTATAACGATTATAACCTTTATGAATACGTGTTTACATAATTTTAATCGAACAATGAAATAGGAATTAATTAAACACGAAAATCGTGTTTGAAAGCTATTAGGATAAACTATTGATTATATCTGCCTGTGTGTTTAATTAATATCTTAATAATATTAGGCATTACATATGAAATTGTTGTTTTGTATTGGAACAAAAAGAATCTTTTTAATTAATCAAAGTATGTAATCATTGCTATGCACTTTTGCCATCTTATATGTACTTTTGATCTTTTTCCTAAAAAACCATCCGGACGGGAATCAATAAAATCTTTGATGGCGGTTTCGACTGTCTCATCAGAGTTGAATTTTTACCTTGCAAGAAGTTATTCAAATTTCGAAAAAAAAATGTTATCTGTCGGAGTAAGGTCCGGGAACTACGGTAGATGTCTTAGACATTCCAATTAAAGCTTATGAGCTCAAAGATTAGATGTTATTTGGTAGCAGTCTGTGGTCTAGCGTTGTCGTGAAGCAGCAGTGTTCTAGAACGAATAACTAGCGTTGGTAACAACTACAACGCTGCGAAACATAGCAGCTAGCTTTGCCATCACGGTTTGTACTTGTTGACTATAGACTAATAGACATCTGCCGTAATCGTCTGGCCAGATTTATGAAAGTTATATTGAACGACCCCGCCACTAGTCCACTAAACGCTCACAAGTAAAGTAGTAAGTACGATAAAACGTCAATTTCAATCGTAAGGACTTAATATTTGTCATCTGATATATTTGCTTTCTTCAGCAAAATCTAATGCAAAATTTCAGATAGAGGAGTATTATTGCCGGGCAAATACGAAACTTTTGCCAATATCTAGTTACGGAATTTTTTTTACCTTCAAGGTATCCTAGAAATAACAATTACTAAATTAACATGTACTAGAAATAACAATTACTAAAGTAACATATTTATATTTTTGTCTCTGGCAAATAGTGTTTAAGAGATATAAGATCTTTAGGAGGATCGATAGGAGTTGGACCTCGAAACAACAGGTGTTCGAAGTTAGACGCAAGAAGCACGAAGTAGATTACGATAGCGAAATATACTTGAGGAGGCTAAGGTCTACACGGGCTGTAAGCCATTGATGATGATGATCATTAAGACAATTATTATTACGTATGTAATCAATACATGGAAGCAAGACCAAAAATAAAGTATTATGGGATTGGGCATACCTTTTTAGCAGAAACAATGGCAGCGTAATGCAGCGGTGCAGCAATAGCAGCAGCTCGGTCAGCGTGCAACCCACACACAGTCCAAAGTTGCAATGGATGCAGTGCGTGCAATAATACTGCGCAGGCGCACGTGCCCCCGCCGCATAGTGCAGCACCGCTGGCTAATGCTCCTACTACACCCAGGTGTCCCAAAAGCAGAGACGATGCGGAAACCGGCTGAAATAATTATAGAGAGTAAAGAAAAGAGTACTTAAAAATTTAGCTGAACAGCGCCATCTGTCATATAAATAAATAAAATAAAAATAAAATGGCCTATTTATTCCTTAACAAATATTACAAAAAGTATATGCAATTTAAACTTTGAATTATATTTATAACTAATAGATGATGAAAGAAGATAATCTTAGTCAATCCTTTTGTAAGTTCTAATCTACTTGTAAGGACCACTTCACGAGTAACAGTCTCCTCCTGACCACTCGACTTTTCTCTATCGTTCGCCAAGTGTATACAAAACTCTCCTCCAGTCTTTTAATTCCATCAGATCACCTCTCCAGTGGCCCACCTTTCTTTGTTTATTCGTCAAACCGAACCGAAACAAAAACTTCAAAGAAATTGGCATTGTTGGGTCTAATTGTATAGAAAATGTGTAGGCCTCAAGGGGCCCAATGACTTAGCATCGGTATCAAGAGATCGGTTCGGTAAAAAAACTATGCACAGAGCGTATAGATGACCGGTTTGTGGTGAGTCAGGCGTTGCGAATTTTCTTGGGTGCAAGTATTTTTTGCAAAACAGTTTGTATTGTTTATGTCAGTTTCATAGAAATAGAACAATAAGAAGATTATCCGGAAAGCCGATCTTCAATAATTGGCTTTTAAAAATAAAGTCTAAGAGAGCCTCAAAGGAGTTAAGATTGCTATAATTAAGTCGGAAGTATTTTAAGCTGAAATATTGCGAACCTTTTACGCTATTCTCATAAAATTACCTAATTTTCTGTTTCAAATGTTTATTCTGACCTTTTTTAACATATACAATCTTAAACATAGATAAAGTGAGTAAACCAAAGTTACTATGTAATTTCCATATAAAAAGATTTTAGTCAGTAACAAATACGGCCATATTTAACACTATCTTAATATTTAATGAGTCACGATTAGGTCCCAATCTATTCGGCATATTGAGCAGAGTTAGCCTCGTGGCTTCAGCGTGCGACTATCATGAGGTCGTAGGTTCATCCCCAGCTGTGTACTAATAGACACATAGACCTTCTTTCTACGTGCGCATTTAACATTCGCTCGAACCGGGAAGGAAAACATCGTGAGTATACCGGCTTGCCCTAGACCCAAAAAGTCGACGGCGTGCGTCAGGCACAGATACAGAAATCTGTGGCACAGACCCAAAAAGGTTGCGCCACTGATTTTAATATTCGGCATATTGTGTATATTATATGAGTATCGCAGTGTTTTTAAAGATATGCACGAGAATGAAGGAATTTAAACAATTTTCTTTACAGAATTTGTTATTACATAGGTTTAGAAATTGTTGGGTCTAAAATTAAATAAAATATCGTCCTAAGTTATGTCGAATTTTTAAGAATGTAAACACTAAAAATATTTTAGTATTTTATTCACAAATTCTCGTTGTTTTAGTAAACACAGTTGAAATATGCGTTTTAATTTGAATAAACATAACCGAAATGGAAGCAAGAAGGTACAACGGAATTCATGAAATATTTACGGTGGACTCTGGAGGCTTACCTTCATGTTTGGGCCTTATGTTTGAGAATTATATATTATAACCCACTTTAAGTACTCAATAATTACATTTCCGGCTTGTTAACGGATACCGAAACGTGAAAAAATATTATATGATTGTGCTTGGAAATTGGCTTTTGAATATAAAATTATTTGTGTTGTACAAAGAAATCAAAGGGATTCGAAAACTCTTTTGTAGCTTTGAAATTTAATAAATTTATTTCATCAACTTGATTAAATTAAAATTATGTTTTGAGTTGTTTGCGTGTGCATTCAAAAGCGTTTACTAATATATACGTTTATTCTCACTAAAACATACACTTACACGAGAAATATATTATTTTAAACATATAAACTTTAATATATCACGCCACCGCCGTACGCCGTTATTAGAGTTCAACTACTAAAAAACTTCGCAGGCGTATTCGAAACAGGTCCACTGCTAGAATTTCCCGTATTTTAAGAAGCAGTTGGAACGACTCGTTCCGAAATATAGGTTATATTTTTGCAACCTTATTCGGTTCTAATTTTATGTAGATATAAATGATTAGTGTTATGGCGGCTACGTGTGGTACGTGTGGGATTGAAGTTAAATTGTATGCTCGTGTGTGTTTGGTTAGGTATTTTTTTTAACTAAAACACATGTTGTGTATTTAAACAACTGCTTAATATTCATTAGTTTTGTGTCAATGTATAGATTGCTAGCTGGAAAGCATCTAAGTTTACGAATAGCACCAGCAAGAGAAGCTTGATGTGATCAATCCACGATATGTTACTATGGAGATGTAGAGCGAGTTATGTCGTCTTTGTTCTTTGTATTGGGTTGTATTGTTTTATTTAGAGCTTTGAAGACAATTTAAGAAGTTTTGTAGATATTATTGTTGTAAATAATGTATTTTAATATAAATAAAACTGTATTAAATTGTAGGCACTATTTACTGTTAGGCATTACAAATTATAGTAACCACCTCCGTGGCTTGCTAATTAACGCAACTATATATATCATAGATACGCAGGTACCTTCATGCATAAAGGGGATTATAAACTCTTCAAAGAAACGTTTAGAAGTAAGCGGAAATTCTAAAGGAGATGATGCAACGAACAACTTCCGCTAATCGATGCAACCTTTCCTAAATAGTTTCCTTTAGCCTACATTGTCTACTTTTATATGCAAACCCATTATAAAGAGAATCAAAGACTCTGTTTGAAAAACAATTTTAGTCTGACGAGATCTATAATTCACGAAAGGGCGAGAGGTCAAAGTTGAAGTTTTTATAAACAAGACCACACATATGTAATATGTGTACAAGTTTGTTTGTTATATACCATTACCGCATTTTGTAGTAATTAAAATTTGTGATACAGCGAGATTTAGGTTCCAGGGTTGTGATGGACCTAGATCCGCCCTTGTTCGACGAGATAAAACCAAAATGTTTTATTTTACATTGTAATTAAATTCTGAGTTCATTTTTATATTTGTGGTACGGAAAAATAATAAATCACTGGCGCTACAATCTTTTTCTGGGCCTCAGTATTTGTTACATATATACTGAATTTTAGACCCAACAATTTTGAACCCTATACGTAATTGAAATAACAAAACGTGTAAAGAAAATTGTTTTAATTCTTTCATTTTTGTGCATATCTTTAAAAATATCGCAATACTCATAGAATATACATAATATGCAGAATATAAAATCAATGACGAAACTTTTTTAGGTCTGGACCACAGAGGTCGGTATCTGTTTCTTGATAATTTGTCAATCTAATGTTCAAGTAGGTGATCAGCCTCCTGTGTCTGACACACTCCGTCGACTTGTCGAAGGCAAGCCGATATAGTTATATTTCAATAATGATATTAGTGTGTGTGTGTGAGTTTCAGATAGTAGAAGTTTCCCTTCAGCCCGGAGCTTCGCCATCGCCATCGTATTTTTGTTTTTTTGCATCAACAATATTCTTTATATTGAATCACACTATCATTTTTAGACCCGTTTAAAGTCTGTAGATTTTGTTTAAGTTTATGGCGTTGATACAAGCATAGAGACGGTTGGTCTACGTTTTATGATATGTAAGGTTCTATCGCATTTAGTATATCTATATCTAATTCATATAAAAACCGATAAACCGTCAAAAGACTTTGAAACGCTATATACTCCTTGGAGTATATGTCAATTGTCAAACAACCATCGTTTCAATCTGGCATTATTCTTAATCAAGATTGATTTCAAAGGCTTAAAAACATATAATGTGAATTTATTCGTGAATATGTAGTTGTAAAACAAAATTATGTCTATTGAGTGGATTTTTGTCAAACAGTAACGACTCGGTTTTACGAAATTCTGAGTTCCGAGGTAACCGTTTCTTTACAATAAATTATGTATTTAGGCTACTGTATAACCTCCATTTGATATATAAAATAATTGACTGGAACTCTCTATAAATAATGAAAAACATATATTAACATGTCGTCATAAAAACATTTTATGAAAATAATCTCATTAAATGCCTTAATATATTGACATGTTCCAGATTTTGTGAAATTTGTTTGGTGTAAATGCTATTTATAAATAATGTGTTGCATATTCACTTGCTGTGGGTGGATGATCGATCTCATTCAAAGGTATTTAATAACTAAAATAGCATATAAGTCCCGAATTACATTCCCAGTGACATAATTCTTGCTTTAGATTGATTGTTGACATTGGCTAAAATATATTTATACACCGGCGCAAAATGCGTATGCCGTATGCCTCAATTAAGGGTATTGAGTTATAACGTAACATTCGTTTATGTAATTTTACATTACAAGGTTAATACGGGAGACATTCTACGTAAGCGAAATGCTATTAATCTTGAATACAATAGTTCGTACGGATGCCATTGACCCTAGAATCTAGCCTAAAAGCCTCCAATTTAGCAGCCATAAAAGGCAGCTAGATAGATATCCGGCAGATAATCCGTTGTAGGTAAAATTTAGTGTATCTAAATTCATTATAGTACCTAAATATGAGATATATGTATACTCCACGCAAAGAAAACATCCTCGAAAAGTTGGAATTGAATTAAAAACAAACAAATTTATTATATTTATTAATCTCCATTGTTTTAACAAACACTCCTAAAACAAACGTTTGATATTCATGAGCAGTATAAAACAAAATATATCATAAATATCAACAAAGGTATTAGAAAAATTGACGAATTGTTTTAGGTTGTCCACGAAAACAGATAGACAATTATAAAGCCCTTCTCATGTAAATACCCGACAGGAAATCTTTAGAGTTATAAAATATTATTATTCCACAATACCTTTGTGATTCTCCTGTTCAGGATTAAGTAATCCCTTACAAAAACAGCGCGCATACGTTTCTCGGCCTAAATTTTTTATCCTCATCTGTAGATACTAAATATTAAAAATAAAATAAATATATGAAATGCTTGCCCTTTAGAACTACTATTTCAGTATTAAAAGTCGTTTTTGTCGGTAATAACGTTAAACGCTAAAAACAGCGGCTGCAGTCTATTGCAAAAAATATAACCGCCTTCAAAATGTACTGCAAAGTAATAGGTATCGGTTCTAGGACGGAGAAGTTATGTTTGAATATATAATTAAGAAAATAGACGAACTATAACCTCTTGCTTTGGTATTTTTGATGTTGGTTTAAAATCATTAATAAATCTCAGCGTGCGTTACATCAATCAGTCCCTTTTTTACGTTGGCATACTGGTTCAAACGCTTGAATCACACTTGCTCGTATATAATCGTGAGTCAACCGGCATGCTTTGGACTAAAAAATCTACGGCACAGGTTTATCAAGAAAAAGCCTATTAAGAAAAATAATAATTGATCACAGAGAGAGATAGGAAAATCTAAGGTCCAGAGTTAAGTGGTAGTAGCAACTTCCTTAAATTAAGCTTCAGCGATGGATACATTTCAGACTATGGACATTTACAATGTCATGCTGCATCAGCTCAGCGGTTTGCTGCACACTTGTGACAGCGTCTATGTCCGGTGTCGCCTTGGGCTATAATTATTCCTTAGCTGAATATATTGATTTGAAAGGTCAGCATACATCAATTGAGTATAAGAACCGTACCTACTGTTAGCACATTGCTTTGTAGTTTATATATCAATACCATAATGCCAATCTTTAAAAGCACGGGCCACGAAAGATATGTTAGTGTTTTCGTTATCTTAGCAGAGCCTAGTATTTACAGACATGTTTTGTGCCTACCCTTAGCCTTTCTAAAACACTTACGCCCCCTCCCACGCTTAAGAAACTTAAATGATAGGTTTTAGGAAGAAATTACTAGGAAATTGTTTACGAAACACCGTTAGTAAATTTTCTAAACATGTTGGTATACTGAAAAATTTAAATTCAAAATAATTTTAGTATATTTTCAAATAGCAACAACAATGAAATTGCCCCTCTGGGGGAGAGGGTGAGCTCCACGTTGGTAAACACTGCTATACACCGTTACTCAAGTTGTTTCTGTTGATATATTTTATTTGTTCGCCATTACAAGCAGTTACTTAAGGCATACTATTTTCTAAGTATTCTTATATCGATATTACACTGTGTATATATTTAATATTAAACCAAATTGATAGTTTTTATACTTTTATTACAATATTTATGTAAAATGCCTGTGTTTAGTAACTTTTATTTTTAGAAGTACGAATACGACTTTCTATTGAAGTTCCCATTTATGGAATGATATAGATAATTAAAAACTTTTATTACGACTAACTTTAGCTGTAAAACATTTTTGTTCACATAATCTTGTAATTTTATTATATATTGTGGAGTTTCCTAAATAAATGAATAATTGAAATAATGAAACTAATTATTCACGATATACACTTTTCAGAGACCAATGTATCTGTTTATTTGAAGAGGGGAGTCTTTGATGACGACATCGCTGACGATATGGACTGGAGAAGGAGTGGCCATATGCCAGTGAAGGGACATATCAATGATGAAAATCGTAAGAATGCATATTTACGTTAGATTAATTTGTGTTACTGTAAAGCGTCACTCAAAACCCCACTGGAGACCAATGTCCAAGTTTCTGTGTTTATAACACTTGCAATAAGGAAAGATCATAAGGACGTCGGCATATGTGGACGTCTCAAGGACAAGTATAATTTAGAACAAAAACAATTATATATATATAGAATATACGTACATATTTATTAATCTACAAAAGTATTTGCTATTAGCCGTTAATAGCTTTTAAATCTCTTGTTTCACTTCGTTACACCCTTTCAACGTCCAATGCTGAAAAAACTTTTATAAAAAAGAAAATTACTATATATAATTAGTGCTTTTATTATATTATGCTATGCCAATCAATGTAGAGATAATAATTTTGTAAGTCGCGACTGCGCCGAGATTCTAGTGAATTATAATATAAATTAAATAAAAGGTGTTTAATAATAATTAGTATTAAAGGGAGACATTTCAATATTGCTTTTGTTTTTGCTCCAAGAAATATTTGACAAATACAAGTTCATCAAAAATCGAACGATTTTTCATTACATTTCTTGCCGTCAATAAGTAATACAGCAAATCTATTGTTTACATATAATGTTTAAAATAATCAATACTCCACGTAATAAATGCGTTTTCTGTTGTTAACGGACAAGTTGTAAACTGACATGTCGAATAACCGGGTTCGATTTCTAGCAAAACAATAAACAAAGGCTGACATTGCTTTCTTGTTTAAATTTGTTGTATAAATTTGTTTTTTTGTTACTAATTATCCTATCTGCCTTCAGGAACCCTTTCACGGGTAAAGGCCTCCTAAAGCTTTTTCCAAAAGCCTCTATTCATGGCCATATCTTCTATCCAACTTTTTCTTATTACTATTAATACAAAACTCAATCAGTTATCACGGGGGCTGCTGACGATGAGCAATCATCTATGAGAGCTGGGCGAAGACTGGACGACTCAATTTTGAACTCCAACGATAAAAATAGTTTCGAAGGAGCTTTAATGAAACTAACAGCAAAACCTCCCGCTTATAGGGAAAGTTCGACGCACGCTGAAATTAAAATACATGATGTAAGTATGATAACAACATTCCCCGCAATCGCAATATACCAGCCACTTTGAGGTAAGTGTATCTATATAATTCTTCATGGAATGTCTTAAAAGCAAAATGATTACCAACCAATGTCTGCATTTTATTTGACTTTAAAAAGGTTTAAAATGTGACGTTCATTTTTTGTATGTATGACGTAGTTAACTACGTCTGTGGGGTGTCCTCGAAAATATCGCAGAATCTAAGTACCAATTTGTGCCTTTTGTAATCCTAGATCATATAAGCAAAAAAACATTATTTTCCACTTTTCACATCTTGTTTAGTATTTACGAACAAATTCGGCTTAGTGTCTTTCAAGAAAAGAGCGTACCAATTCTTAAAAGGCCGGCACTCTCGAGCCATCTGGAATTAGTTAGTGTACATGTATCACTTAAGATCAGTTACACCTGCCCGTTTACACTCTGCTCAACAAAAAAATTACTGTTCTGTTTAAATAAATATCTCTCAGACAATATAAATATCTAAATAAATATTCATCAAACAAATGTTAAAAATAATTTCTGTTAACCCAGGATAAGGTGCATATTAACAAGTATAGATCAAATTTATACAAACATGAACAGCAAGATATCAATGGCTAATGCACCACCATTTGAATGACGTAACATAGTGAACACACATTAAGTAGATCACTTTGTATTAAGGGACTGTAATATCAAACTTTTGATTGCCGATCGAGGTAGCTTTTGTGAAGTGAATAGTAGTAATATATGCTTCCGCACGTCGTGTCACTGTTAAGTTAATGTCGTACCACAGCGACTGAAGATGAGTAATCCGCAATAACAATTTCCTTTACGCCTATTATTTACAACACCATCATCATGATCAATGGCATCCCTTTATGGGTCTTAGTCTTCGCAAGTATCTTTCGCCATCGTAATCTATATCGTGCTTCTTGGGTCCAGCTTCAAACACCTAGGTCTAGGTCCTTGACAACTCCATCCCACCAACGCTACCTCCCCAATGGGGTTTTCTGTTGCCACCAGATTATAAGTTCAGTTAGCACCTTGGGTTTCTGTCGTTCGCCAGCCGGTGCATATGTCCCAAACACTTGAGCATGTTGCATTTTATAAATTGGACGTTGCCACCCTCTACATCAAGTTTTTCATTGTAGCGAATTTGCCAAACACCGACGTCGCAAACAGGTCTAAAAATTATTTGAAGAATCGCGACAACTTACATTTACAACATAAAGCTTCTTATATAATTTGGTTGTAAAATAAATCTGTTATCACTTCACGGGTTCACATTTATTTATTTATTTATTATAGTGTACCATCATACATAGGACTAAATCTACGGTATATGTTACAAACTCTTTTATCTAAAATGTATGACAATTTGGGTTAACATAAATGTTACAAAAATACAATTAAAATCCTAATTTACAATTTTTATTTAGCACAAAAAAATTTACAAGCTGATTAGATTCGAGATAGGTACTTAACAATTATTTCTTTAAAACCGATCAGCCCACTACCGAATATATCCAGCTCCGGATAAGTACTGTTTAATCAGTTAAAATCGCGAACAATTCGAAAGAGAGCGGTGGCTGAACTCCTATGTAAGTTTTTGAAGAAGGAATTTGGAAAATTTAAACCTTGGGAATGAGTAAGGGACAACAATTTTAATATACTGTAAGAGGTCACTGCTCTTCATTTATTTTAGCAATTTATAGAAGGACACATTTTAGAGATAACGTATTTTCTTCTCCATAAGAGATCCGTCGTCTAAAATTATGACTTTATTCTTATACTATTATTAATCCAACAATTAAAAGAAAGTTGTGTTTGGCTATCATGGGCTTAGCCGTTAATATGCGTCGTTTTGTATGTAATAAAATTGAATTATAAGCAATAAACTTGCGCGGGAACGACCACGATGACCTGTGACGAGACGTTCTTTAACCCTTCGTTCATTAAAGTCTTGCGGATTTTCGCATAAATACAAGATTAAAAAGATATATCACAACACATATAAACGTATTAAAACTAAAGTATTATTGATTTTTAGGTATTAAATCAATTGCCATCGCAACACATGCAAATAGATGAATTGAAAGCTATACAAAGCGCGATTAATATGCAGAAAGCCGCTGAAGCAGAGAGACGAGCACCTAAACAACAAATTGTATGTATTTAAGATTATGGACGCTATATCTGGTAACTACTAAGTCTCGGAGGTTGTAAGTTTTGTCAAAGCAAATAATCAAACAATCCATAGTTTGGGTAGGCCCAAAAACATACAGCATTATGGGACTTAACTTCAATATATATTATTATTTATTGGTAGAAAATATATCTTTTACGACAAGGCAATTTTTTTGTTGTTCTTTGATGTTTACGTTTAGTTAACAAGCACATATTATGCAGCCCCAAGAAAGTGGAAGAAGAATGTTACCAAGAGTGTCATTGCTACCTCCATTTGTGACCACACCAAGCAACTCCTTGAGACTGGCTGTTCCGGACCAAGGCTTCCATAACCCATATAACTGGAGAGCTCCGAAACATCAGTCCTATATTCCCCCGGATCAGTTTGATTATGGCGAGCGACTAACTTTTCCAACGCCTATAACAGCGAAGCCTACTCCAATAAGACCCAGTAGACCTAAGCCGAGACCTCAAACAACATCGGCGTTCAAGCCCAATCCCACAACAGAACGCACAGTTAGAGTTGATGAAGCTATGTCAAAAGATATTGACCAAGTGTTGGACAAAATAGATAGAAATCTTCTTTTGGACAAATTTGATGATCCGAGGTAATTGGAATGTTCTGTTAAAAACTCAACTTTTGTGTTAATGCGTTGTATCCTAGTATAACCTAGTTATATGCTATCTTCAATTAGAGTTGTCAATATATTCAATACCCCATAGTTCAGTTTGACCTAGCTTTGGAGTTGTGAAATAAAGAATAATAAAACTTAATATTAAAAAAATATTGTAGTTTCAGAGATGAAGAAATTGCACATAAATTGAAAAAAGGTCAGAATCAAAGCGAAGAAGACTACGAAGATGATATAAAAGGAATTCCAATTCGAAGGAAAAGAAATATAAGAAGTAATAAAATAACCAAATCTAAAAGTAACGCTGAAGACACCCTTTTGTATAAATTATATTCCAGCTCATTATTAGATTCCAATGAAATAACCATCTCAAAATCAACAATTCATGATAATACAAAAATTGTCAATACAATCCAGAAATTCAATATTAGTACAAGTGCTTTATTGAAATTGTTGTCGTCTTGTACATCTTCGTAGCTTTCGTTGGTTTGTATTCTGATGTCATAATAAATTATAAAAATATTTTTATGTTTATTTTTACGTGTCTATATTGAAATAGTATTATGCCCCCGATTACATCGATTAAATCGAAGGATATTGTACGATATGCAGAATACGTTTCACGTGGATTACCATAGGTCGTTCAAAAACTTAGTACCTCTTGAGGGAAACAAATTTCATCTTCTGTTTCATTGATTTTTATAGACAATTAGGCGATCAGTCTTTTTTTCTTCAACCCAATTCATTGTACACAAAAGATATCGTGTTATTAGGGTGACGAATTTCTACAAAAATCTCAATTTAAATTATCATAAACACTTTGGGAACCAAAACAGGTATCCAGAACTTAATATAGTTTTCTATAGAGTAAAATGTTTAAAATAACTAACTGTATATGTAATAAATAACTTAGTATTTTTGATTTAGATTTAAGAGATAAAATGGCGATATTGTTGTAAATAAATACAACAAAACGATGATATATCAAAGCCTTTGACTACTTCGTCGGACAGGAATTTCCAATTAGATGTTTCAGTAAAAACCGTTAATTTATTAGTGTCTAATAAAAAATACATTGTATTTTATGGACTCAGCTGTTATAATTAAATACGAGAGAATAAATCAGTATTTAGACTAACCGAGCATGGAGTCGTAAATTACAATTAAGCTATGCAAATGAAGTGTAATTACATTTTAATTATGTCATTAAACAACAGATTACATTTAATGAAAACATTACTAAAATTCGTAAGTCTGAGGAATTATCATCTGATAAACTCATCTACATCTATACGATTAAGAAAAAAAACAAACAATGTCGATTCCCTTGATTACAATTGTATATAGACAAGTAGAGACAATCTACTATCTAACAATCTATGCCAGACACAAGCCGGAATGTTGCTGCTTTCCTCATGACATTTTTAGAAAACAATCACCTTTGATGAATATTGGTAATAAAAAGGTATGTTATTTTTTCTTTATTTCTTTATTCTATAGAATGATAATGGCAATCACCTCGTGGGTCATAACGTCGTAACACCTCAAAACGGTAAGATATTGATATTATTGATAGTGTTTAAGGCAAAGGTGATCCATGTGTAAACCCGAAACAATTGAAACAGATGTGAAATTATATTTTAAGGAAAGTTGCCGTTTTCCCAAGACAACGAAAACGGATTGTATGGAGAGTTAACTTCATTCTACGGTAAAAAGTAGTTTATTTCTGAGTCCCTTGATTCCGTATTAATTACTAAATAACATATATATTTATTTATATATCACTGCATTTAACATTTTGAAGAGAAACTTCTTTATCGCCGTTGGAAAAAAAAAACGGTTACGCGTCACATTTTTCGGTTAAGCGCCATCTTTTTCTTATCCCTACCACGGTTGATTCAAATAGATTCGAAGCCATTAATAACAAAAATATATAATAACGAAAACAATGATAGTTATAATTCTATTACAATTAATGAAATTCTGTAGTAATCTTAGTAATAATAAGGTAAAATGAAATAATTGTATTATTTGTATGCATTTCTATGATAATAAACACCTTTTGTTAAACTTTAACTTTATTTTACCAATTTCGGTAAAGTTGCATATAATAGATCAATTTTCGAAAAATAAGGTCATAAAGAAGTTTCACACTTTTTTTAAGGATCACCATGAAACTGGTTGCTGAAGAAATAATGATGTTATATTTTAATTGTTTTATTTAGAACATTTTCGACACAAGTCAAGGTTTCAACACCCATATTTTACAAAATACTTCAGTTTCGACAAGTAATCGCCTCTTTTAATGTTAAGCAGGCAATAAATAGTCTATATTTATTACTCAATATAATTCATTATAAATACTGAGTTTTGATTATGACATGAGAAGTTACATCATCAATCAAAATAAAACAAAGTATGTCCGAACCAATTTGACTAGGCTTTTAAGAAAAGAGCTACCAATTCCCGAAAGGCTGGCAACGCACTTGCGAGTCCTCTGGCAATGTGAGTGTCCATGGGCGTTGTTTCACTTAACATCAGGTGAGCCTCCTTCCCGTTTGCCTCCTATTACATAAAAAAAATATAAAAGAAAATTTCCTTTATCTTTGAGTTACGTAAATAAACATCCTACTAGGAATATTAAAATGATAACGCAAAAAACTGTCGGATAACTTATGTCAAAGCAATGCGGAACAATAGAAATGTCGGCGCAAATAAAAACGTGATCACAATATATGGTTTCACTCTTATTATCAACTCTCAGTTCAATAAGGTGACAAAGAGGTTAAAAACGAACTGACACCTGCTGTTTTGGTGTTCAAATTTATTATTTCGTGTATAAAACTCCCGATATAACAATTATATCGAGAGTGTCAAATAACAATTAAATTAAAGTGTATTCATTAAACAAGAATATTACCGCTTCCGTGGCACGACCATATCACATACACTTACATATATAAATTTTCCTAGTTCGTGCCTTAAAATAATAAAAAAATCAACGAAAAAAGTACAGGTCCATTGTGCATTAGACAGTTATTGGCGTCCATAGAACGATGATGTAGGCGACACATTTCTGGATGCTTTTCACTAATATTTTTTGCTTAGTCAGGAATTTCCATAACGTTGAGGTCTAGTTAAACCATTCTAGATAGACTAAACGGTAAATACCTATATAGTAAATATCTATGTACATAAAACTTACATTAAAACCCTACATTACCTCTAATTTCCATCATATCCCTCGCTTGTTCACAAAGTATCTATTAAAAGGGATTTTATATTCCCTAACACACTCTTAGTTAACTGTGCTTAACGCGGATAATGAATGGAACCAAATGGTTTGTTTGAGAGGGTCTTTTGGGAATATGGTTATTGTAACCAATATATATTTAAGCTGTATCTTTTACGTCTAAGTATAATTAAAGTTGTTGGAGAAAAGTGAAGCGAAAAAATACTAAACTGGTTCGCATATTCTGCCACATATTTGCACGCACGCAAATTTGTCTTAAAGGAGTTTTAGATTTTACATTATTAGTCAT
Source organism: Pieris brassicae (assembly GCF_905147105.1). NCBI lineage: Eukaryota > Metazoa > Arthropoda > Insecta > Lepidoptera > Pieridae > Pieris > Pieris brassicae. The sequence continues at coordinate 8,925,600 of NC_059669.1, forward strand.
ATTAAAATTTGTCAGTCAGTCTACAGTGTTTCACGCAAATAATCATTCATTGAGTAATACATTTTTTCCATAAGTAATACACCAAGTCGATTTTTAAAGACTAGTCGGAAGATCTTTTAATTCTTTTGGTAAATTATTGTAAACCTTAATAGCCATACAAAAGGTGTTTATTCTAAACAGTTCCAGATAGATTTTTGGCACAGCCTATTTCTCCCCGTGTCTACTTCTTACTTCGACTTTAAAATATGTATGTTTTTGGAAAGGAATAAGAACATTTCTAAAATATAAATACAGGGAAGAGATAAAATATTGAGCTTCTTAAATAAAGGTACGCAACTATCAATACATTTTGCTCCAAAAATTGCTCCAATACATTTCTTTTGAGCCTTATATATCCTATTTACTTCGACTGAATTTCCCCAAACTATAATTCCATATCTAATAATAGATTAAACATATGCATGATAAGCAGCCAATACCGTATCATGGTTAACAGTTTCTCTTAGTCGTTTTAGCACAAACACGAAACTGTCTTTTTTGTTCTGTAACTTTTCAATATGTGCTTTCCAACTACAAAATTTATCTAGCGTTATACCTAAAAATATGAACTTTTTCATTATTTCTAGTTTATTGTTTTTGTATTATAAGTCTATTTGTGTTTTTGAGTTGTAGGTCTGAAAATGGATTATGTTAGTTTTGGTCATGTTTATTTGTAGATTATTTGAATTCATCCAGTTGATGGCGTCGTCTAGAGATTTAATTAAGTTGTTTTTTAAATCTTGTTCGTTTTTACTTTTTATTATAAGTTTAGTGTCATCAGCAAATAGTGAACAGTTCTGGTGTATAGCATCTGGGAGGTCATTTCAACCAATACCATATCAACCAATTTGACTTAGGGTCCTTCAAGAAAAGAGCGTACCAATTCTTGAAAGGCCGGCAACCCACTTGCGAGTTTTCTGGCAATGTGAGTGTCCATGGGCGGCGGTATCACTTAACATCAGGTGAGCCTCCTGCCCGTTTGCCTCCTAATACATAAAAAAGAGGGTGGGACAGTGCAGAGACAAATGGCGGGTTTTGGAGGAGGCCTTTGACCAAAAAGGGGCAGATACCTAAACAAACTGAAATAACTATTAGTTATCTGTGTTACTGTTTCGAATTTCATTAACTATCTATAAGTACAAAGTAGTTTATGGAATATATTTAAGAACAAAATGCAAATACTTTTTCAAGTACAAAATGTTTTGTCTTTTGTTAACATAGCTTTTACACATTAAGAAAACACTTTTTAAACAGATTGAAGCTATGTATTATTATTATAAACTTATAATTATTTACATAATTTTAAAATTAAATTTTTCCGACGTTTAATAATACCATCAATCCGTTTAAAAAATGTTTTCTTAATACAAATTGTTTTGTATGTAAAATTTACGCACATTATATATATATGATTGTATGAAAAAAAACGTTTGTAGGTCTGGGCCTCAGATTTTTGTATCTGATTCATGATCATTGTTAATCTAATAGGCAAGTAGGTGATCAGCCTTTTGTTCCTGACGCAGGCCGTCGACTTTTTTGGGTCTAAGGCATCCGGTTTCCTCACGATGTCTTCCTTCACCGTTTGAGCAAATGTTAAAAGCGCACATAGAAATAAAGTCCATTGGTGCACAGCCGGGGATCGAATCTACGACCTCAGGGATGAGAGTCGCTCGCTGAAGCCACTGGGTTAACACTGCCCGCTGTAAAATGATTGTATGAGCTGAGTAAAAATATTGCCGCCGCGATCACCTCGGTATCCATTTTCGATAGTCTTTAGAGCCTTTTCGTCAATAATACCATCGATATATTCTATAAGTCTTATCGTTATATTGTTTATTGTCTTAAAGAGGTTTGAGTTTTTATTTAGATTTAGTTTTAACTTTTAATGATGTATTTTGTGCTGTTTTGCTTATATGTATCATTTTCGACATAATTTTGTTAACTATCTTTGTTCTAATATTATTAAAATGTACGTTATTTATTTATTTGAAGGTTTGCCAACGGGCTTACATCAAGAACAAGAAAAACCTTATTGTACAACCTTTAACCAGCAAACACAGCATGTATTACATGCATGCGATTTAAAAACCGAGCAATATAAATTATGCGAAATTTTCGAAACGATCTGCGAATCTGTGAGTAAAACAGGTTGAATGGTCCAATTTCATGTATTTTAGGCATAGTTGTTCTAGAACGCATGATAATATGCACAATATACATGTACAATGGGCATTAGGACAGGTTTATTATATATTTTTATTAACTTTTTAATTTCATTATCAACTTTGAGTCTGCTAAGCTAACAGTCGCAAAATATCCAAATGAAACATAATATTATGATATCCTTATGATAGGAGGCTTCAAGGTATTTCAACTTAATGACAATGACACTTAACAGGCCCTAGTCTTTTATGGTGTCAAGTGGCGAGACAAAGCCTGTAGTTAATACACACACGAATTTCTTTTTAAAACTAGCTGATAATATAGGAAGGTACTTAGTTCGAACCGCTTCATATCGATTATTGAGTTTAAGACGTGATTGTTGTTAATTGCGCTCATTGATGCACAGACGAGAATTTAACGCACGGCCTTATTGTTAAATTTGCAAGCGTATACCACTTCACTACTCTCGTAATTAACATAAACAGAAGTAAATAAAAAAAACACTAGAATAAGAAAGTACTTATCTAATAAAGGAAAATAAAACCTTCAAGAAAGTTTAAAGTAAATTGAATTTGTTACCACTCTGTTACCTTCTCGCTTAGAAAACATAGGTTTGAAATTGAAATGGAGCGTGTCCAGCCCATTATGGGAAATTGCTTTATTGAATACAAAGGAATGGACCATTTTATTTTGATCACAATAAATTGTTACCTTTTGATCGTGTTCAAACGAATTGTTTGCAAATTCTTTTTCTGAGCTTTATTTTTGAGAAAAGCTTTTATTATATTAAGCTTATATCATGTGTTCAAACTCCTATAATCCCCTATATAACATATAATAAGAAATATATTTTCATTATTATTTAAATCAAATGTAAGTGATGCGTAATAAATTGGCCACAGTAATGTTATCGTAACTTCCAATAGTAATTACGATATCAATATTATTTTTTTCATAAATTCTTCGTTTCAAAATTTTACGAGAAATATATCGATAGCGGGTTTGGTATTTGTACCAGGAAATGCTTAACTAATAATTGAGAGAAACATTCAATTTATTTTTATGAAGTGGGCAGGTTCAAAGTTCAAAGTTTGAACCCACAACCACACCACTAAGTGATATGGCATAAAGGTAAATTACTCTAGGCTAGCATTACCTGTTTGGTTATAGCGATGATGAAGAGAATGTAGATGTTTAGCAGCAGACCAATAGCGGAGATGACGGTAACGGCTACGCCAAGCATGAGCTCTATAGCAGCTTCTTCACGTACGTCCGTCCCGTTCATCCCTGAGGCTACTGCCTATATGCCCTTTCACGCTATCATGGCATCACTATGGCTATCTTACTGCTGCTGCTGCGTTCCACAGCATTTCGATTGCCTGAAAAATTAAAATATAATATTACAAAAAAAAATTATTTAATTTCATACAGACCTGGCCGATATTTTTATTTCTCTATAGAAAGAAGTGAAACGAATGTGATTTAATGCGTGCATGCATTTGAACTATATTTTTGATTAACATAATATGCATTGACGTGTTACCTACAACAAAGCGCCACTATTTACTGAAAGAAAATTGCTTATCACAAATAACAAGGTAAGGACTATCATCTAATGCACTTCAATACTATTCATCTGGGATTTCTCGAACACAAAGAAAAATATCTATTGATTATTGAATAGAGTTGTTACTTACTGATAAATAAACATTATTGAATGTATACTAAGTTTATACATATTGTAAAGCCTGGAAGGTCGGATTTTATACTAGAATTTGCTGTAGTATAACATCTAGACAATAAAAAAATCAGTGGTGCTATAACATTTTTAAGTAGTAGTAGTAGTAGTAAGTAGTAGTTGCTGAGCCTCCTGTGCCTGACACACGCCGACTTTTTGGGTCTAAGGCAAGCCGGTTTCCTCACTATGTTTTCCTTCACAGTTCGATCGAATGTTAAATGCGCACAGAGAAAGAAAGTCCATTGGTGCACAGCCGGGGATCGAATCTACGACCTCAGGGATGAGAGTCGCAAGCTGAAGCCACTAGGTTAACACTGCTCGCTCAGCGACCTCAGTATTCAGTATTGTATACTCCTGTGTCGACTGCGGTACTTTCCTTTCAAGCTTTAACTAATTCAAAAAAATCGTAGCATTTTAGTCTTTAAATAATCTATAATGTCTGACAAGAACTTAAGTAATTCAATAAATCTCCGGCTAACAAATGAATTATCGTTAATATTTTAATGTTATCACGAGACTAGCTTTTGTTAATCTAAATTCGAGTGTCCAATAGTTATTATATATTAGTACCGAGAGTACTCGTATGACTGATATTTAAAAACGACCTCTGTGAAGCTCTTGTTTTAAGTAAATGCGTTAATAAATTAGGATAAATAGTTCAATTCATGTAGATAGATTTAAATGACGCATACCACTTTCAATGAAATGATTAAAAAAATGTTACCAGATGTATAAATAAGATAATTTATATCGCATTTTACCCGTGTATTAAATATATTTTAACCAGAAATAGGAGAGAATACATCCCGTCACCCCAAATGGGCGTTTTCATGAATCGTTTTCTTGGTAAGTAGGACGTGACCGTTGTCTTGCAATGCTTTTCTTGACCGTTTGAGCATGCTACTTCACATAGTAGCATCATGAGATTTTCACAACTCAGCATACTGCACGCAGGCACGCAGTGTATAGACTATTATTGCCCTATCAATTATTTATTTATCGTAGTTCTTGTAATTGTATGAAATTAATTAGTGGAAGTCACATTTTTCTGTTTTATGAGTTAAACCTAGTATAGTTGGTACATTTATTATTATATAATACCTTACCTATAATTAACATTAACTGATTATGTATATCACTTTTTTATTAATATACATTTATATTGCGTCTGTCATAGGTATATTTATTATATTTTACATACAATTTTTATTAAAAAAACCTAACTGTTTTGTGATCGCGTAGTATAAAACTTAACGTATTTTTGTATGTAAAATTTGCTGGTTATTCGTAATATTAAATAACGGTCATATAACAAGAGAGCTTGTTTACATAGCAAATAATGAAAGAATATGAATAATTTCGCTTCAGGTAAGTTACTTATATACTAATAGATTTTTATAAATAGTTATCTTGAAAAGTTGTCCCATCTGCTTTCAATTACACAGAATGTTAAACTAATATTTTATAAGACAACATTTCTGAAAATATTTGAATTACGAACTCCAATGTTAAAAATTATAACTTTAGACATAATTAATAAAACAAACGAATGTTTTACAAAATTCATTCCGATACAGATCAAAGGTCAATTCCAAGAAATTTGTCACCAAGGAGATTCTATTGTTAATAATAAACTAAATTTAAAAAATATTCCTATATCTTTAATTAGCTATTATCTGTGGAAGTAGTTTTATCGATTGAACCTCAAATATTCAATCGATGGCAAGTACAAGGTAATTTGGTAACATTACTCTTGGCCTTGGATCGACAACATAAATAATTTATAGCCGATTGTTAGTAAAATTCAAGGCCTTCAATTTTCTTTAACAATTTCCGGATCTTCGTGACTTCGAACATTTTAAAAATTCATATCGATTTACATATTGTATCCCCTTAAAAATGCAATCTTTGCCTGAAGTCGAAACGCTGCTACGTTGAGTTTCGGTCTAGATATGACTAAATCTAATCCAATTTAACCCCAAGGAGACACAAATTTTCGCTTTTATCGCTAATTTAAATTCACTGCCAGTTCTCACATCAAGGGCGCAGAACGGAAGAGGAGAACTGGCAATAAACTCTCCGCCACTATTTTTACTCGCCAAGTTTTTTTTGTTTTACACAACCTTTGTAAGGAGCCATTACACCATGTTCCACATGCCATCTTAAGTAATTAATAATAATAAAATAAAAACAAAGATTTGTCCCAGGTTGTCAAAGATCCTCTATCAGCAGGAGGCATGGTGAAATAGGAGCACACACTTACTCCATTCCCACTCCCCTTACAGCCACTGCTATCCACTGAATTATTACTGAACCAATTCGACTTAGTACCTTGATCAGCCTTCTCTGCCTGACACACCAATTTCAAGTTCAAGGTATTCCTTGACCCAATAAGCAGGTATGCATAAAATATCCAATTGGATATTCAAACGCACGACCAGGATTTAAAGTTTTTAAAGATGTTTTTTTTCTCATGGATTGGCGGGACTTAAAATGAAATTGTATAGGTCTTATGGTTTCTAAAACTAACCAAACTTATTGCCTCGTTTTTAAAGTTTTACTGCTATTATATATACAAGATAGTAGTAGACTAGTGGCTAGGCGTGTCTGCCTTGAATTTTTAAAGACCGACCTTCAAACAATAGTTATAATCACCATGGCATAGTAGACTAGTAATAAATACTAAACAAATGCCTAAATGCTAAACTACGGATATTATTAAATATTATCGATTTCATTAATGCATAGTTTGTTTGTCAGGGTGGCTCAGCCTGGCCGTGATATAATTACAGTAAAACTTTTAAAACGAGGCAATAAATTTGGTTAGTTCTAGAAACCATAAGTCCTATACAATTCCTCTTTAAGTTCCGCCAGTCCGTGGGAAAAAATCATTATATTACCATTATTGTTCCCATAATACGCTATGTCTGTCGCTAAATACAGTTCTACACCATAAAAAAACAAAAATTCTAACGTCCGGCACCGTCTCCAGAATCTAATAAAGCGTGTGAGTTATAATAATGTTCTTTAACTAAATTACTTACAAACATGGCGGCTGACAATATAAAACAAAAGACGAATGGCGAGTTTCGCTTCATTGTGACAGCTTACCTTAAAACGGATGTGCCATGTGATTAGAATAGAGATCCGGTTGACAAATCACATTGAAACGACGCCATAGTTTTTTTCAAGATGGCGATGTATGTGATAAATCTTAAGAAAGATCATGTTGTTAGAATAGGAACGAAAAAAACATTTTATTTAGAAGCACATCGAACAAACTGCACTTTTATTACATTTCAAGAACATGTAGTCTCCTAATGGACGCAACAGATGGTGGAGACCATTAGGGCTTGATATTATTAGCTTTGCACACATAGTCTCAATAGCTTGTTCGTCTTGGCTTCTGTTATTTAATGAGTTTTATGTAGTTACAAAAAGAACGTAACGTAAGATAAAAAGGGAAATAGTTTCAATAATAATAAATATATTTCAAAAGTGCATGCATATCTTTTAATTGATGTATCATAGACGTGAATAAGCAAGATCAAATTGAATGTGTAGGCCATCAATCTTTAGCGAAACTTTCTCTCACTGACTAAATGTTGCCACGAAACGAAAAAGATGTAGTTATCAAATCACACGAAGAACTTTTGATTATATTCGTTCGTCGTTAAATATTCCCGCAAAAACGAATTAATGAAAGATCGGCATAAAAGATAGAGCTTCTATCCATGTGCATATTCAGAAAACATAGCCACTGTCAAAGGAGCTTCTGAGTGTTATACATAAAGCAAAAAAAAATAATTAATATTAAACAACAACTACCAAAACATTGCTTTATTAAAAATTACATAAGCTTGTAGAAGTTGATATATTGACAGCATATTATTATAATTTCTAGCCGTAGAGCTGGCCAATCCTACTCGATAGAGATAAAATTTTATAAAAATGATATAAAAATATTTCAACCGGAAGAATTTTAATGGAAATTGTCTACTATGTTACAAAGGAATTAACTTTTCCAATAAATGTCAAAATTGACATGCTACAATTACACGCTTTTCACCCACTTAAATATTCTCGGAAAGTCCCAACAATTTTTCTTCCGAAAAGGTCACGAATTCACTAAAACATAAAAATTTATGACTCTGAATTGCTTTGAATGATTTTAGTTTTAAATATAAAAAATTTACATACATAAGAATTTTTGTAAATACTAGAAATACTTTTATAAAAATATTACATGGGCACATCGTTTACGATCATCATTTAATATTTCGATGTACTGAAAGTATAAAACCAATTTTGCTTGCCTTTCTACAGATTATAGAAGGCAACGGATGGCCTTTCCTCAAAAAGACCTAAGCTATTCCTTCAACGTTTTTCTTTATTGTTTGGGATAATAAGTAATAATATGTTTTCACGATGTGTCGAGACGTGAATGATGGCCCGTAGATGGAACAGACTATGGAACTAAACCTACACTCCTAGTGTAGGTTTAGCACAGGCACAAGCAACTTGAAATATTTTATAAAATTTTCTCAAATAAATATTTATATCAAAAAAACATTTATGCGATACAAAGTGGTTGTGGTGGTTTAAAAAGAACCTTGAATGTATCACAAGATTCTCAATCAAACTGACGTTACTATGACCAAAGAGTATAAATGGTGTGTGCATAATAAATTACTCGTTTGGACAATTAACAGACGAGCCAAGAGTGACTTGACATATAACATTTCCTGGATTAAACCTAACTTTTGCTTTCAATCTACAGCAGTTAACTGGAACAAAGAACTATGAGTTACTATTTCAGATCTGATCCTTGGATTTCTGTATCTGTTTCAAGATTATTTATTAAATAGGCAAGTAGGTGATCAGCCTCCTGTACCTGATACACGCCGTCGACTTTTTAGCCTAAGGCAAGACAGTTTCCTCACGATGTTTTCCTTCACTGTTCGAGCGAATGTTAAATGCGCACACAGATCATTGGTGCACGACCACAGGGATGTGAGTCTTATGTTGAAGCCCCTAAGTCAAAACTGCACAGCCTAATTGTATAAAAAACAAATATATTCTTTAGAAATGGGCTAACAAAGCCAATTTAAAGCAATTTTCCACAAACGGTGATGTTATATGGAGCTGACACACCGACAAAAGAAAATACATATAATTAATTTTTTGTCTATATTTTTATTTAGACTCTATGGAAATCCGGAATAACCTATGAAAGTATCTACCATAATCTAATATTTTTTCTTATTTGTTGTTTATTATATTTTGTTTAGTCATTGTTTTAATTGAAAGTTCCATTGAAATTTATTTAAAATGTATAACTGTATACATTCAAGACTAATGCACCATTTTCTCATTCCAGTGTAATCCTTGCAGTAATCCGAGTTTCTACCGAAATCACCTTGGCTACTTCAAAAAGACCGCATCAGTTGTACTTGGTCGCATTTACCGCAGTAATTTATAGCACTTAGAACAAACTATTAATTAATAATGCATTCCTGCTATTCAAAGATGTCTCTTGTGTTTAACAAAGTTTCGTACAGACCATTAGCAACCTCTCAAGCTAGTTGTGAAAAGCTCTTACATTCAATTAGTATAATAATCAAATAATAAGATTCATAATGATGGCACGCGTGCGTGTTTACTGACTTTTCATTTAGCGTTTACAGTATTCAAAATAATAAAGTATTATGTTTACTTGTGGTGGTTGGCGACAGACTGTCATGTGAAGTTGACAGATAACGAGTAACCTTGTCAAATTACAGTTATTGACTGTAATGTACTTGACATTAACATTTTAGAAATGGGCAAACGAAAAAAGTAAACTTTAGTTTCTGTCAACTGTGGATTGTTTTGGGTTTGAGTATGTATTTACTTTTTTTTAATTTTACAACTTACAGGGTTTGTAAATTAGCTCTAAGAATAGGAAATATAAATAAATAGTTTTTAATATTAAGTACTATAATTTAAACTATCAATTAATTGAATGTTCAACATTGAATACTTCTTAGAAAAAGAATTGTTTCATAAAAATGTGTTAAATTACTATTCCAAGATACATTTATAGTCACCAGCGCTAGAACCCAGACCTTTGCATATGTAATTCAATCTTCTAGAGGTATTCATATTGAATGAGGTACATTGAACTACGTATAGCTGAAACAAAGCGAACATGCACGTACTAAGATTACTTTGCAAAGCATACAAATTAGACTTGCAACGAATGGTATACTCGACCAAAAGCCAAATACTGAATATCCGGCGGGCTAGAAAAAGCAAAAAAATTGGTTCGATTATTTTAATTTCGGTAGCAATATTGAGAATTAATTACAATTATTTAAATTAATAAATATTTAAAAAAATAAATTTACAATATTTTATTGTATTTAGTAGTTTTGCCAAATCGATATAGTTCAAAGAAATAATCAAACAATTTTTTTGCTTTTTTTTTAGCCCGCCGAATATGTAGTATTCGGCGTACGGCCGAGTATACTATTAGTACATGATAAATAATTAACATGATTAAATCAAAAGGAGGGCAACTGGCGGCCTTATCGCTTTCGAGCGATCTCTTCCAGCCAACCACTATTATATATACCACTATATTTGGGCAATAAATCAAATTTTTATTATTTAAAAGTATATTAGTAGTACTGAGCATGCAACTCAAAACCTAAGCACGTAATTTCGAACCTTTCCATATATGTTCGCTTGCTCATACGGTGATTATTTCCTAACCATATGGCCAAAGAGGTGGTTTATGTTTAACACCCAAACATCGACGGCGTGTGTCGGACAGAGTTTGTCAACTACTTGCGCATTACGCGGCCAAAACTTCTAGAATGTTCAAAGCTGATATGTAGATGTGTGTAATGGATATTAAGAATATGCATAGCGGTAAATAACCTGCATCTTGACAACACCCCACATACAAATCATCACAAAACACAGCCGAATCAGGTACTAGTTTAATAATTTTTATAGATTTTTCCTTTCTAAGTTTCGTAAATGGTTGAGCCTTTTTGTATGTAACTATATTATGTATAATATATTTGGCCATATCTTAAGAATAATTGTTTTTTTGTAAACTTGAAAATATAGCATAATAGATGTTTATTTCCCTACTACCACTTATTCTATAATATTCTTAAAATAACAACTGATACCTTTGTACAACAACTACATATTCGGTTTTGTATTGTAATGTATTTAAAATAAATAATTTTAAGTTTTCCGACGTTTCGCGTGCTTTACAGCGTGGTCACGGTGAACCGTGTATACATAGGTTCAATCCATTGAAAATGTGTTAAAGTTATGTTAATATGTATATTGTATAATTAAAAACGTCGATACATAAATTGTTTATACTGGGTGAAAATTTCCCGACAGTCTCGTCTATTATCACTAAATAGTCGAGAGAAAAAATATTCACACTTTGTATAGCCATCGTAACATTAATTAGATTTCCGCTGCCAAGTATTTCTAAAAATTAACGACGTTAAAAGACTTTTACGCGCAATTCCAACCCAATTTGAAATTAAACGCAAACATTGTGTTCTTAATTGGTCTTTGCATAACTATTTCTTTTATGGCTTTATTTAACTAGCTTTCGCTCCTGATTCTCACCTGCCCTTTACACGTCCTAGACATGATGAAGAAAGTGGTCATGTGATCACCTAGTGGACTTTATAGAAATAATGATTTCCGAACGGAACTCCTACAAGCAAGAAAACTAATGATGTCATTTTTGATAATTTGAGACCAAATGAGAGCATGCATGATGCTTATTGGATAACATTTTCGTATGTGCACAATTAGCACTGCGTACGCGCAAAAATATCACGGCGAAATGATGGAGATGGATGGGACTTCATCAATGAAGACATCATGACCTACCTGCCTATAATACAAATTTACTTAACTATTTTTATGAATTTCATTCTTCGATTTTGAAAATATTTTGTCATCTTTATTAAAAATTGTAGCATGTCTACGTCGTAGACCCCTTCGTGCGTCGTAAAGATTTACTATGTACGTGTTAATAATAATATTAAATCAGATTAACTTATATATAACACAGTGAAACAAATACTTAATCAATACAATTACAATTGAATAAAAGCAATACAATTTCATAGCCAAAATGTTCAAACCTATTTCAATAAAATGGCGAAACGTGAAAAAGAGTGTTGATTTTTCAGTTGCAAACTTGTTTGTAGAGGTCCGTATTTTTGTTTACCTTGCATACAGTTCATTAGACTATAATAAATATTGTTCAGAACTTCGAGATATTTGAATGCGTGTCAGAATGCACTCAAATTTTGACATGAATGTAAATAAATAATCACATTTTTAGATTAGATTTCTCTTAGATTATATTCTTTATATTATTAATTATGTGTTTAGTGATGTTTTATTTAATTTGTTTGTTAACCTGTGGAAAACACGCTAGTTTTTGGGTTGTCATTTAAATTTTAATTTAAAGATTTTTTTGTAAGAACTTTTTGGATTATAAAATAAATAGAATAAAGGGATTGCTTTTATATAAAATAACAAAAATTAATACTGCAGCAACACGTGAGTTTCATTTATCATATATATTAAAACTAGCTATTATTGAATTTGGGCTGATATTGCTTAAACTTCGTAGAGTAAACCAGCGGCGCTACCTTTTTGGTTTAGGGTTGCGCGCTGCGAGCCATCTGTTTCCTGGCCCTCATCAAGGGATAAATTGATGATGATTTTTAATTAATGACGAAAGATGTGAGTGTGTGTTCTATCATCCGAAAATGTATTAATATAATATATACCAAAACATTACCAAACATAAAGAGGGACAAGATTAGTAAATTCCTCAAAAAATTGAGCAGAATCAATATTCATTAATGCAATCATTAACTGACGTCGTGGCAATAGGCATTATGGCAACATTTCAACAGAGTAATCGAAACATGAAAACATTTCTGTCAAGTCAAGCAATAAATTCGCTGATAAAAAATATATTTAAATGAACGCTAAGTATAAGGATATGACATGGTCTTACAGATTAAATAATTCACAGACTATTATTTGAATTCAGAATATACAAATGAGGTTTCATTAATGTAGTTTTATTTATAATACTTGTTAAACGAGTTTAAATTCACCATTCCATTTGATATCTAAATAATAAAAACTAAAATTCCATTCACTATTCAAATGGGGAAAGGAAAATACGTAATGTAGTGAATAATTCGGTTGTGCAAACGGTTCCACATGAGGTCACCAAATTGTCCGGGGTGTTGGCTCGTCTGCCTACAATATTTCAATTTTATGCCTTTAGTTTGGTTGTTAGAAGGCCTTTTTCTATTAGGTTCAGTTCTAAAAGTATGAAGATCTTTTGGAATACGGCTGTACTATGGCCTAGAATATACATAACACACGAATGTAAAACGCAAAAGTCGCATTTCATTTTATTGCGATTGGCCTGCATCTCTAGACCAATCACAGCCACTCGACACGATCTTATTGGATTGATAGAAAGACACTCGCTATCGTTTTGTTTTTCATGAGAATTCAGCACCCCATCACGATCTCTGTTTACGTAAAGTGAAAAACATATCCAGGGAGTACCTTTGTATTAGTTTTCTTAATCCACAAAATAACCAAAATAACAGAGGCTAAAAATATAAGATATTTTAACCCTTATACTATTGCGGACCATGTTTGAATTCAAAATAGGAATGTTCTAAATTTAAAACGATCGAAAAATATCATTTCTGATTTAAGTATTGATAATTCCATTAAAAATAGTTGCAGTGAACTTATAGAATCCCATCAAAAAGGTAAATGTCGTTTAAATTAGTTTTAAATAAAGCAATAACACAACTATCATCGCTCTCAAGACCATAATTCCTTTTTGTTCGCGAAAGTCCTAATTAATTTCCTTGTCAAAGCAATAAATCTTATGAAGGAAGACTCAGGTTTCCGTTGTTATAACGATGTTAGCATTAATTTCTATTAATACAAATGAGTGTTTGTAACTTTAAAGTTTTTTTTTAAATATCAATTGCAGCTATTGTAAAAAAAATAGCAGTCAAGAGACGCCTGCCAGTTATGAACCATCCAAATTACGGTTAATAAAATAATATATTACAACAGGAACTAAATATTGCATAATGAGAAACTCAACATTACCAATTCCAGAAAATGATGACTGTTTGTTTAATAAATGTTTATGTTAAGTTTTGTATTTGATAAATAAAAACTTTGGTCACGGTGACTGAAGACAAAAGGTGTTGAATGTCAAAAAGTATCACAGCTGTAGAGAAAGTTATACTATCTGTATTTATTTCCCCGGAGTTTATATCGACTAAAAGATAACGGGTTTTTGCAGAAATGACTCACGGTGTCCTCTATTTTCGCGGATTGAAAATTTAAAATTATGTAAAATTATTATAAGTTTATAATAATACATAGTTTCAATTCGTTAAAAAAGTTTTTCTTTAAATGTGTATAAGTTATGTAAATTAAAGACAATACTATGATAAATATACAATTCAAACAAATTTAAAAAGTTTGATCCCGGTGGGAAGATACCTTCGCTGTATTGATACTTATTCGAGCGAGGAGAGCACCTATCTGATCACTGGTACTATGTACCAGGTCCCAACCTAACTTTTTAATTAGCGGTTGTGAACCCCACGACCCGACAGTATCTACTCCAATGGGAACAATATCAAAGTTAGAGAAAAGAGTCTAATTTATTTTAATTACATTCAGATATTTTAAAAAATATTTCAAATTGCGGAAACCTTAAAACAGTATCACGTATAGACAGCTATAGATGCTTAAAATCGAAACTCGTAACTTGGTTAAACTGATTTGGTTTCTACGTCTAGTTCACGGATAGGTTCCGGAAATCGTATGACATATCTATTTTCGGCCGAATTAAAAAAGTTACCCGTACGCGATGATCTAAAATATTTTTTTCATATTATTAAGATAGATTATTAAACATAATGATTAATGTTTTCACAATACGTAATAAAAGTCAATCATCCTATAATATTCTTGGCGTGCTCACGCATTTTGAGTAGCACTCTCGCAGTAATATTTAGTTCATTAAGTTTACTTACACAAATAAACTCACAACGATTTGTTCTTGGCTTCGTTAAAGAAAACGTATTAATAGGCAAGTAACTTGGCCTTCTGTGCGGGATACAAGCCGTCTACTTGGTCTAGGGCATGCGGGTTTTTTCATGATGTTCTCTTTCGTCGTATGAGTGTTAATACCGCACATAGAACACACAATGAGCTTTAATGTCCAAGTCTTAATTCGTCTGCATTTACAAGAGTTTCAAGCCACTAGGCCAACGCTACTCGTATGATACATAGCCGTGGGTGGATCGTGAATTTGTGGGGCTCTGGGCAATAGCCCAGAAGACGGGGAAGACCCCGTAATACCCCGTAATAGACGCGCACACGCGAAAAAATACACTGACAGTAAACAAGCGACGGGGATGTCCCTGAACCGTTCGATAGACGAGCATAGCACATTGATTGATCCCAGGGATTCCAACCTTATGATTGGATTGTTTAAAAGTTTAGGATATTAATTAAAATTATCGTCTATTATATTCACGGGGCCCGGGGCTGCAGCCCCAAAAGCTCTTAAGTAGATCCGCTACTGTACATAGCAGTTATGATAAATCACTAGAACACAGTTTATTATGACTAAATCTACTAAGGTGTATATATGGAGCTATCAATTAATTAAAGTAGAAATGAAATATTCAAACAATTTCTTTTATAACGTGCAATTTTGAATAATCTAAAAGCATATTCGCATAAAGCTTAGGAATTTACATTGGGTGCCTTAAGAGGGTTTTATTAGAGATCTGCCAACCGTAAAAGGAGACAGAAACGTTTATTGGGCAGTTACTGGGATTCAATAAGAAATATTGGTTTCTTCGCTATTATTCGATATAATGTTAATCGTTTATATTAAAATACAAAATACTAGATGACAAATACTGGATATTGTATGTAGCATAAGTACAATGTAAGGGTAAGATTCAGACTGAAGACTTAGTACTTATAAATAAGAATTCAGTATGTCAACTCCAAGTTTTGAAGTACGAAAGTTACACGTACTAAGTATCGATCGACTCTGAATTTTACATCAAAAACTTTTTGGGTCTAAGGCAAGTCCCCTAATAATAGACAATGTAGCAGTCAAAAACATATGTGTTATAACACACATTAATGGCGACTTCATAATGAGCACATCTGTTTATGTTTCTAAAGAAAATCTTTTATATTTTTTCGTCTAGAATGTTAGTATACTTTGTTTTGTGGTTAACTTTACAAATACAATAAATCAATGTATACACTTATTTTTATTTTATATTATTGCCTAAAACCAGTAATAAAAAACAAATGTCCAGTCTTTCACATCCATGCTAAATAAAATACATCAAAACTGTTACTTAAACAATGAACATTTATATATTTGTACGCGATCTATAATATCGACGCGTGCAACATTCAATATTGTTCGTAAAATGCCTATAAAAAATCTAATTTTGTCGTCAGTTGCCGTTTGGCTCTCAATACGTTCTATTTGTATGAGGCCCATGTGTTTTAATTAAATTATACACGATGTTAATCACGAGGCGAATCATATAATATTGAACTCAATTCTTATTAGACAAGAATTTTGATACGTTGATTAAACTATTATGAAAAAGGTTGTTTCGGAAAAAAATATATCTTGATCTTTAACAACTCCCTTAAAAATAAAATTATCACTAACATTTCAAAAATCATTACATACATTTACTAAAAATCTCAAACAATTTCTTGTTAACCTGTCCTATGCTGATACAGAAAATATTCTTATTGAGCAAAAATAGTTTAAATATAGTTTTGTGTTATGTAGATATCATAAAGGAAAATACAGTTTACATGTCAAAAGGAAGAGACTGGCTGCCCACAACACAGGGAATCCTCGTATGGGGCCAGTGCACTTTATATTATCTAAATATCCTGTATATTGTGTTTAATAAATATTTATATCTTAGTTGTCTTTTGTTAACATAGCTTTTACACATTAAGAAAACGGAGAAAAAATTTACTTTTTAAACGGATTGGATCTATGTATTATTATTATAAACTTGAAACATCGGAAAAATTTAAATTTAAATTATGTAGATAATTATATGTTTATAATAATAATACTAATATGTATGTATAATAATGTTTATAATAATAGTTTCAATCCGTATCAAAAGTATTTTCTTAATATTTATTTCTTTCTTTCATAAACGATGCATGGATGGTTAGGTTCTACGATTTACGGATTTGCACACAGGTCTATTTCATAGCCTTAAAGGGCAACTGCGTACGATCGGAATTTACTAAAACCAACCAACCAAGTTTGTTGAATAACCGCCAACACTACTGTAATGAAGGCTTGATTCGAATACGGACGTTATCGGAACTTGGCTTGGAACCCTTGGTCTGAGTTTGATCCGTTGCAAAACAATTTTTAATTGTTTACAATTAATAAAAAAAAAATTGAACGGACAAAGAAATGTCTGCTCGTGGCCCTCTAAAGAGAAACAATCCTAATTAATCTTTGTAACACTTAAATGACAGTAAAAACTTCGTAAAGTAGCTAATGAAAGGGCGAGTCGCTCGACACTTAGTAAATGGGAGATTATGGAAGATGATTTGTTTCGGCTCCCTGCCTCTATTAAATGTGGCGTGTGAAGTAATAAATTTTGGTCTTATCAATAATTTTGTTTATGTTTCTTCGTTACTTTACTCAGATGTATTTTACCTTACTATAATTATATATGATGCATTAATAAACAATTTATTACTTAAGATGTCATGTGGAACATAGTGTAATGGTTGCTTCTCCTTATAAACGTTGTGTAAAAAAACGTGGCGATTAAAAAGAGTGGCGGAGAGTTTATTGCCAGTTCTCTCGTCCGTTCTACACCCTTGATTTGAGAACTGGCAGTAAATGTAAAATTAGAAGCATTAAATGTATATTTCATTATGTTTTTTGACGTTCATAAGTGTACATTGTTTTACCTATATGAATAAATTATTTTTAATAATGTTAAGGAATAACGAATAAGCAAGAAAACGCTTTGCTAGTAACACAGTTTTAATCAGAAGGGCATAGTTTAAATGTAAAAATAAACTCGATAATTGCAATAATTTCTTAGAGATAATGAAAATTCTATGGTACTTATTTTACTTAATGTATGATAACAGTGTCGCCATTTTATATTTAAAGCACAGACGGAGCGGTTGATCATAACAAAACAACCGCAAAGACGTCCTTCACGCCAGACGACTTCCTTTTTTTGTTTTGTTAAGTCGAATTTTATCGATTTATTAGGGACTTTGAAAGACGTGGAATTAGGCAATAGGTTGGAGGTTTCTTCAAAATGTATGTAAATATTAATAATTCACGTGCAGTCTTTTAACAACAGTAAATTCTTACATCATTAGTGTAATTATATTCTTTAATACGTGATAAATGTTGGCAATGCGTTATTTGCGAGTGAAAAAGAGTTTATTGCCCATAAAATGTGGCCACTTCCACCCAGTACATGACACGGCTGTCGCAAAGGTCGCGCACGCTGCCAAATGCAGATTTAGAATATATTTCGTTTAATACAAGCGACTTGTCCCGGTTTTGTATGTGTTTCCATTACTTAGCCGGATGTGGCGTTGTGTGGGAAAGTTCGCGCATTTATTCTAGAAAGCTTAAAAAAATACTATTAAACATCATAAATGAACTCACAATACACACATCATATGTGCAAAAGCTCCGGAAAAGCTATTTACCAGAGACTATAGAAAAGTCATCATCATAATATAGTCGTAAAATCACTCGTGCTCTGAAGAAGCGTGAGTATAATTTTTTTTTAAATAACAGGAGGCAGGAGGCTCACCTGATGATAAGTGATATCGCCGCCCGTGGACACTCACACACTCATTGGGGAGGGATTACACACAGTAATTATTTACTTTACACATATTACCCACACATGTCTATGCTTGAAAACAAAATGCATTTTTGAGGATACCTACAAAAATTATTACGTTTATGTACTGTTATTTTTGAGAGCTTTGCTAACTTTTGCTGACAAGAAGAAGCCCTTCTTCAATTTCAGTAAATCTGCTTACGTAATACTTGAATGGCCCCATTGTAAGAAGACAAGTGCATTGCCGGCCTTTTAAGAATTGGTACGCTCTTTGCTTGACGTCAAATTTGTTCGGATACACTATTATTCATTGTATGATTGGTGACCCGAACATATTTCGCTTTGGCAGTATATTACCATCTTCGCACTATTGGTCTTACTAATTTTTTATGATAAATTAAAAACAGTTTATAATTAGCGGGCTTTCAGTCCTTAACAGAAAAAATTTATTGCGTTGTACTATATTACAATGACCTCATACTCAATTTGGATATAGTTCTCTCCATACCCGCAAAACAATCTATTTACCATTAAACTAAACCTACCCCTTTTAGAACTCATTCAAATATTTCTTGAAACTAACATTTAAAAACAACTTGTTAGTAATTCTCTTTTGAAGGCACTTTTGAATTATCAAAGTTACGGTTTGCATTTCAGAAATATTTTCCCGTCGAGTTGAACTAAACGGATGAAACTTAACGACATTTAAAATTAATCAAACTTTATTACTTGGTACGCCTCTTTGTTGTAACGTTTCTGTTAGGATTTATGCAATGAGATCTATATTTGTCATAGTAAAACAAAAGACGAACGACGAAACTGTGCATTTGTTTATAATAGATAGGAAAAACACAAGTTTTTCAATAATATTTATGACGTAATATGCCGTGTGTAACATCTGCTCGAAGCACATACTGTAGGGCAGTCCTCATTGTGTGGCATGATTTCAAACCAATGCTGGTCGACCTGGTACCTCATGACTAAGAGTACAGTAAATTTATAACTTCATAATTCTAAAATACGAGAAAATTAGGTGGAAATGAACGATAAAAAAACGCTGAAAGCGGATTTAAGATTTTCCTGCATTTGATGAAAGTTTGTTTATTTATTATATCGTTTATTAGAATCTTAAAAAAAATAATCAAGTGTAAAATATTCAAAATTTACATAGTAATAATATAAAAGCAATTTAAAACTACACGAAACATGAGTAATTAATAAGAAATATCTCAGAGGTGACGAAAACCTTATTAAAAAATAATGACCTATAAACCATACTTAACCTTGGGGCGTATGAGCTATTTCGATCAAGGTAAAATATTGAATCACGAAAGTGCTACTAACTCTCGTTATGTCCTCCATAATCGATTTTCTCTACCCTAATGTCAGTAAAATTTTATGTGTCGTTATCTCATAGTGTTTGAAAGATATTTTGTATAACAGTTCACAACATAGTACCTACAAAAAGCGCGAATTGCACAGACCCAAAAAAGATTACAATTCGATGGGTATTTTATTATTTCTAAGCATAATTTATCTGTGGACAGATATTTTTTTCTTTAAAAAATCATAAAAATACGTTTAAAAATAACCTCCTATTTACGATTACGTTCCTTATATTCATAAGCGCGGATTTAGTATTACATTATTTTCATAACGTGACAATTCGAGTGATTTCCAGCTATTTAAAATTAAAAAGTATTTTTTTTAACTTTTAACTCTAAACGTAATACATACGTTTGGTTTTGAAAAATACTTGTTTTGTACAGAAGAAGTAATAATGAATGAAGCAATGAAATTGTAAACACTTTTAGCTGAGCAGTGTTGGCCTAGTGGCTTCAGCGTGCGACTCTCAACCCTGAGGTCGTAGGTCGAACCCCGGCTGTGCGTCAATGGACTTTCATTTAACATCCGCTCGAACGGTTAAGGAAAACAACTGGACGGTGTTTGTCGCGTACATAAGATTGATCACCTACTTTCCTATTAGAAATGACCACGAAACAGATACAGAAATCAGGCTTAAACCTAAAAACACATTGTAGCACGAACGGTTAAACACTTTTAGCTGTCGCTTAGCTGATTATCTTAAATAAATTAAAATTAAAATTTATTTATTAATTTTTATGTGTAGTCCTCGTGTCCTCCAAAGACAATATTTCTAGTTAAAATATTTGTATGATTAATGAAACCATTCGTTTGAAGTAAGTTGTATTATAGAGATCCGATAAAAGTCTTTAAAGAGATATTGAAAATTCCTTTGAATTGATGAAAATAGTATTGCGAGTTGTTTGAATTGTCTACTAAAGTTATTTGACATTACGGATTTCCGTATTTAATATAGTTTGGTGGGAAAGATATTTCAAAATTATATGATCATTTATTTACAGTTTCAATTAAAATCCAAATAAATTAAAGTATTTGCCACCAATATTTCCCTTTAATATTAACTAAATACATTTTTCTGGCGGCGGCGGGCGGCAAACTTCTGCCCGTTTGCCTCTAGTTCTGTATAAAATAATATTACAGAGTCCCAGCTCTATTTTCTTTACTACCCCTTATTAATTGTTCGTTTTTAATTTTACGTCCTTAATTTTTTCCAGTATTATATTATTTCGTATGTTACTTTTACATTAAGTACCTATTCTACCTTTCATATCGTGTTGGGAGGTTTCAAGTTAAAGGCAAGTTTGGCACCTGTATGGCATAGTGGGTGTACCACAAAGAACGGTTCTGTGGCCGTCGATACACAATCTTATACTAGAATAATAAATCCTGAGTACATACCTCGTTACAATATCTTCTTACCAGGAATATTATAGCACACAATATTATCAGCCGTAAGGATTTCGAGAAATTCTATTAGTTTGGGAACAAAGAGAGGTTAGACTGATGCTAATACATTGCCTTACGATAGTTCTCAAAAACGCACTAACCACTCACTATAAAATTCTAAATAGTGGCCGTAACTATTATCAATTATAATTAACAAAAAGTATATATCAAAATAAAAATGTGTCTAACGTAACCCGCGTAAATCTCAACAATGACTCAACTAATACAATATACATGTGACGATCGGCCGAAAAAACATATTTGGGATCACCCTCATCAAAAATTATTAAATTGAAATTATGTATTTCGAACAGTGGGTAACACCAAATTAGATGGCAAGAATACACAAGGCAAGTAATAATGTTCGATTTCAAGATTTATATAATTCCATAATGACGAGAGCAGGAATTGAACTACTTAATACAGATAGACTTGTAAAATAGTAGGTGTCTCAAAAGAAAGTTCATATTTAGTGGATCAATTTAAAAAAGTAAGTCGTGTATTAAAAAAATAGTGTGCGTGTACTAGTGTACACACGTAAGAAGTGAAACTTCTTTATGACCTTATTTTTCGAAAAATGATCTGTTATATGCAACTTAACAGAAATTGGTTAAATAAAGTTAAATGAGATAAAGTTCAACAATAGGCTTTTATTATCATAGACATGAATGCAAATGATACAATTATATCATTTTACCTTATTACTACTAAGATTATTACAGAATTTGATTTTTTGTAATATAATTATTACTATCAACGTTATCATTATTAGATATTTTTGTTATTAATGACTTCGAATCAACCGTGGTAGGCACAAGAAAAAGATGGTGCGTAACGGCAAAATGTGACGCGTAGCCGAAAAATGTGACGGTGTATTTTTTTCCAACGCCGATAAAGAAATTTTATTTAAAAAAGTGTTTTTTTATTATTAAAGTACACATTTTGGGAATTTAGTTCTTAAAAATAATACGGTCCAAATGTAGACCCTCGCGTTCGCTGCACTCATGTAATCGGAGAATAAAATTACTTATGACGGTTTGGCAGGTAGACTCAGTGATGGCTGCCATTTCGTGACGGATATTTTCTTTCAATTGCACCAGAGAAGTCGGTTTATGTATATGAATCGCATAATAGCATATGTAGATAGCTTAGAATACAAGAAAACAGCTGCTATTAAGTACTAAATAAGCCCAAGTAACTTCTGTGTTGTAATAACATATTGTTAACTCTGTCCGGGCGAAATAACTTTTGTTGTGTTGAAATGTATTACGTCTTGTTACAAAGATCTACTAATATTACATACTTAATCTTCAGTCACTATTAAACTATGTGATTATTTTTACAATACGGATTATCTTAATACAGTACATACAAGCTGCTTTTTATTTTATATTTGCGTTTAGGCTTATGTATCTTTACCTTCTTCTTGTGATAAAACTGCATAGAAATACATACAGTTTGCGGGAAATATACACGAAACGTCAGTGTTTTACGCTTTAATGCAATTTCTCAGCAGCCTCCAATACGAATTGGCACCAGGCACGATAGGTAGGTACGTCATAATATATTATGATGATGATATGATTATTGGCAATCACTACCAGGATGTTCATAATTATCAGTAATACGTTAAATTATAGTTGTCTCAAGTAGTTTTGATATTTGGAAACGAAAATTGATTTCGGCACGGAATCCGATTCTAACGCGAAAGGCTTTGAGGTCTTTGGGGATTAAATTAAAACTCAGATAAGCTTGTATTACACTTGCTTGTTTTTCTCGTAATACCACTGGGAGACATATAGCAAACAAAAAAATTAATATTTTCATAAAACGGTTGCAAAAATATTCTATATATATAAATAAAAAAAGGTTAGCTAATATATTTCAAGACTATCCTAGTCATTATTACAATTTAAATATATTTATTGATAATGAATATGGATACAGGCACAATGTTTTCAATTTACATTTTTATTAACGAAAAAGAACATTCCGACCACGATTCTATTTTAGTTCTACCATGTTGATAATTTAAAGCTTTCAGAATCCAGATATATTCGGGACGTGAGATGAGTAACCAAGTAAAATTCAAACTACATGAAAATTCACTTCACAGCCATTTTTGCTCAGTGAATTATAAGTACAACTTAGTTACTCTCTGCTTAGAATTAGGAGCAAAAACTAGTAGCCGACCCCGCATGCAATCATTTCTATCTACGTTCGTAATTAACGTTTCCGAACGAAGGAAAACATCGTGAGAAAACCAGCTCGTCTTATACATAAGCGAATGTGTTAGGCATATAATGTTTTGTCACTTCTATTCATTCACTAATACAAAAGCGATAGGGACAAAACAAAGCATATAACATTTAAACTCTATTAGTCGGTAGCTAATGTCTGAGCGTCGCGGTCAGCAAGAAAACATCTGGAGCTGACACTCCACCGGTTTCTGTCCAACGCCTTGTTATTTACAGTGTACAGTTTCGAACCGTGAAGGAAAACATCGTGAGGAAACTGGATTGCCTTAGGCGTCCGTCAGGCACAGAAAGCTGACCTACTAATCTATTAGATTGATAAATGATCATGAAACGGATACAGAAATCTGAGGCCCAGACCTGGTATCCGCTACCCCATATTTTTGACCCACCGGATCTCACATCATTAACGGGATTCAAAACTTCTTAAACAAAGTTCTTAAAAAATAGCTGGGCGATGTCATTTATTTTAAAGATCCAATAATGATTTTGATATTTAATACAATTTAACGAAAAAATAAGAGATGACGATGATGATGATAATCAATTGAAATTCTATCAAATCAAAACTAGCCTAGATAGTGATACATGATCTGTGCGAATTTGTTATTATATAAATTAATAATTTGACTTTAAGTGTGTCATATAATGGCCCCTTGAGGAACTATTCTCTTGTACTGTTCATAGACCGAATCAAAGGTCAATAGATCTTAGCGTGACCGAAAGAACCTATTATGCATGAGCAATAAATTCACCTGACCAAAGGTCGAGCCATACGTATATCTTATACATGTTATAAACAGTTTCGATTTCACTAATGTACCTATTATTTTTTTATGAAACGATATTTGCATATTCTATATTGTATAAATAATTAATTGCATGATACATAATTGATCTGTAACGGATCATATCGTCTTTGGTCAGCATGAGTAGTATACATTTAAATATAAATGCAAATTTATTATCCATGTAGCTAGATGTTTTTTTGACCACTGTAAAGCACTCAACACGTAATTTTATGAAAATAATAGTTAAAATGCGCATATTATGAATAGTTTTGAGTTCACTAATGTACCTATTAAAAGTATTAGGTTTAATGAAACGATCTTTGTATATTCTGTATTCTAGAAATAATGATTTATTCCCTATACACATAATATATCTGTAACGGTACCTTGTATTGTCTTTGCTCTATAAGAGTAGGTACTATATATTTTAATGTATATAATGTATAATGAAAATTTATTAAATATATTTTATTATTCCATTTTTTTTATCTAAACGATCTTTGTCTATATTCTATTCTAGACATAATTATCTATGCCATATATAATCTATCTGTAACGGTACCTCATATTGTCTTTGGTCTGCAAGAGAACTATTTATAAATGTACCTATATGAATAGTATAAACGCAAATTTATTACCCTATTAATGTAACTCGATGTTAATAGCTAAAACGCATTTTTTGCGTTATACTCGCGTTAAAAATTGAATTAACATATTGTTAACAACAAGCCGTTGCTTTTATTTCATAATGAATGTATTCCTCTGGATAATTAATTAACTAATAGAACCATCCATTGTAAAGACAAACTGCTACAGAGCTTGCAATTTTATAAATTGAAATGGACGAATTAAATCAAAATGCAAGGCGGGCATTAGTAATCTATGGGAAAAACCTCAGTCAGACATATTGCAGAATGACACGCGAAGTGACATCCTTGAAGTTTAAATATATAAACTATAGTTCAGTTATTCAATGTAAGTTTATTTTTAACCAGATATCAATACGCGTTTCCGAATTCACCGCCTTGCAAGTGTTCATAACGCTACTGCATCAAAAAAGCATTTAAATTATACATAAAAGTTGTAAATACATAACCTTTGAATTATCACGGTCTGTCTAGTAGACAAAGATTAAAACACTGTAAATGTGAAGAATTTCTGCGTATGATATTAGGAGCCCCCGCCCCCTTCTATTAATGAAAACGAAATCGCACAAGTTCTGTTGACGCTGCCATAAAAAGAGACAAAGTTCAATTAGGATTTATTTTTGATTAATAGAATATAAAATCTTACGAGATATACTTAAATAAATAGAGATGTTATCGTCGGTCTAACCCGCTCACGGTCAACAATATAAAAAGACGGCATAGCGACTGATACAACACACCTTACGAAGAGTCGCATATGCCGTAATGCTGTTTATTTAAAAAAAACAAAATTGTAATTAAAAAATATATATGTGCCTGACATAGGTATTTAAAGAAAATATTTTAAGGGTTCCTAAGATACAAATTTTAATGTATAATTGCAATGTATAAACACATTTTTACTTAATTCTTTTATATCTGATATACAGTACTTAAGGGATCCGAGGGAAGGGATATCCGAATTTAACTGTAATAATTTCCAATTCAAATTATTATTCGAAATCGATTTTACTACTAAGGTGCCTTGCCTTATTGTGTTTTATTTTATAAAGGATAATCAGATACTTATGAAATAGAAACGACGTGTGAAAATGACATGAGAACTTAAGAACGTGCTACAGCCAGATTCATGCAACTTCCTTACAATGGAGACGTCCGTAATATTGCAACACACAACTCACGAGGGGACTCTTTGCGAAGAAGCCGCATGGTTCAAGTATTCACGAATATATAATGTTAATCCATAATTATGAAGGAACAACAAGGGAAAATAAATTAATTATAATAGCGAATAATTAGCATAGCAAGGCTGCTAAAACAAAGAAAGGTCTCCATGGAGTTTCTGAAAATTTCCAACGAGTAATTTTTCACCACACCACAGTTTTACTATTATGAATTTTACTATATAATGCTCATATTTATTACATGACAGTACGGCAACGCAAAATCCTTGATGCATTAGGTTACAGAAAATGGTCAACAGTGTACGTTGAGCTAATGAGGATTGTATCTTGTTCTGTATCGGTTTACGGTTCGTGCTGCAGTCTTTGTAGTATCAAATCCTAATGATCTGGGTTTCTCGAGTTCGTTAATGTACACGGTCGAAGGCTTTAATAGAAATTATCAGGTCACATTTCTAGAGCGCGCGATAAAAGATGGACACTTGAAATAACAAAATGGACTGGAATTACTGGAAAGATGTCTAGGATGACAAAAGAAAAGGTGGACCGATGACATAATAGAAATAGACCTGGAAAACTCGTTGAAAGTTGCTAAAGACAAAGAGAAATGTAAAAATATGGAAGAGGTTTTTCCCCCAAAAGGCAAAATACTGGATCACTAAAAAACAAAAAAATATAATTAATTTTTTTTTTAACTTATTTAAACACAACTGATGTGAACTATCCTAAAGGCCTTATTTAATAGCTTAACGCAATCGTGGTCAGCGGAGGATTGCTATGGAAGTTTGATATTATGATTAGAATAATTAAAATGTTACCATATAATGCCACCTATTGCCGCAAAAGAGTATAACTCTTATTAATACGATTTATTATCATACCTTCTAAATATTTTTGACCACTTTACGGTTAGGGATATGTGCATCATAGAAATCTGTTTAGTATAGTCATGATTTTTTGTTACACACACACATAGTATATACATATTCGTAGGCATGAGAAGCAGCATTTTTTTCAATTGTTGACCTACACCTCATATTATATTGTATAATGCACAAATGAGCAAGTGAATTTATATCATTTAAGATAAATTGAAGTAGTTTGCAGTTATTTACTAAACGCTCAAAGGTAATTAATATAACAGTAAATAATGCTCTATTTCTGAGAATTCTCGTTTAGTCTTTTGAAAGTCAACACGCATTTCAAAGGATTTATCTATATGAGCATTGCAAAGCTAAATAGTTTTAATAATAGATACTTTTTATACTAGTTCGTTCACTCATTGTTCACAGGCAATAATTCCAGACTAACAAAGAAGCGCTTTACACAACTGTATTCTGGAATATTATGATAACAAGTAACCCATAAAGAGATTGTCAGTAGCTAATTACTAAGTTAATATAGCCCAATTGGCTTCAGCGACTCTCGTCCTGGAGGTCGTAGGTTCGATCTCCGGCCGTGCACGAATCAACTTTCTATGTGCGTCTTTAACATTCGCTCGAACGTTGAAGGAAAACGCCATGAGGAAACCGGCAATAAAACAGGACACAAATAGTCGACGGCGTGTCACGTACCGGCTGGTTACCTGTTCACAAATTTTTATAAAACAGACACAGAAATTTGAAATCCAGACTTATCTTTTAATACTAAGTTTTATATATAAGTAAATAATAGTAGAAATTTAGTAGATTATCTTAGTGATGCAAGCGAACTAGTACGGAAAAATGTAACACAAACAGAAGTCATTGAAATTTTATATAATAAGAATATGTAATACGTTCTAGGCTAACAATGCGATCGCAAGATGTCATATAAAATAAAACATATGAATCGAATAAAACAAGTGAAGTACTAACATTATTAAATCGCTGTGTCATAAAATTGTCTTCTCAATTTCATATTGTTTGGGTATGTCCCAACAATATAATCGATTTAACAAACTAGCATTGTGTTTCTAGAGATTTAGAACAATGTAGTATGCTCTTTTGTTTTCCATCACTTAATCTTATTTAAATCTGGTCAATCAAAAGTGTTGAATTTTACTTGTGTTGTGGCACAATCGTAAAATTATTCCGTGAAAGTTATACAGTGGAGGATTTGATGGATAAATAGATGGATGGTTAATATATAACATTATAAATACAAACACATTTAGTGCGAATGCGTATATACGTATACATTACTACTGGGTATACCGGGAAAAGTAATTTTGTATTTACTTAAAAGGGTACATTGTTTATAATTTATTATGATTTAAAATAATTTATTTTGACTTTTTTTATTGTTATTGTTATACGACATATATTTATCAAAGATATAACTTTAAATGTTTAAAAACACTACTGTACGTGTGTATGTCACTGAACTCCTGTTAAACGGCTGGACCAATTTGAATGTTTTTTTTTGTATGCGTTTAGGTGGCGCCCTGGATGGTTTAGATTCACAGATCAGTCTGGCAGATGGAGCTGCAGTCGGTAACTAGGTTATTTATCTGTACAACAAATAAACAGCTGGTATATATATATATATATATATATATAAATCATGTGTTCGTTATTAAACTCCTAATGGAATGGACATATTTTGATAATTTTGTGTGTTCAAGTGGAGTCGAAAATGACTAACATTATTAGATATATTTTTTGTATGTAAGACGTGTGTACAGGACAACATCTGTAGTCTGAAAAAATGAATACTATAATAATATTTTTCGCTGTTAGAGGCGTTATTTTCTTAACGCGTCATTATGGCACAGATACAGATGCTGATGAAAGATTTGGAAGCAAAGGCAGTCTCGAAGCGGGGCTCCTAATTATTTGTCATAAACGATTTTTATTTATATATAAAAACTTTGTAACTTAAACACTACATATAGAAAGAAAAAAGTATGGTGTAAAGAAGGTGAACAGGATATTCAAACAAAAGGCCGGCGCTTGAGTCCTGTCTAGATTAATAATGAACCGTGATGAACGATGCGAATGTCCATATGATCATGATTTGGTTACCTCGTATACACAAGCACATCTGTACTAACCAACATTTTTATATTCTTTATTAACAAAATCATCAAAAGCTAGATTACACCAACACTGCGTATTTATAATACGAAAAACGTAATATTAAATATCTGACCAGCCGAATGAAATAAAAGAGATAGGGTTCCCCCCTATCCCCCTAGATTGGAAAATTATAGCGATGTGTCGTATATTAAATGTAATAACACAAAATGAAATTCTTATTATACTCAACGAGTAAATTGGAAAGCATTATTTTGTTTTATAAAATTGTTTCCGCTTTTCTCGGGCTAGGTTATTAATCGATGTATTCAAAACTCGACAAGGTTAGTGTGTCAGAGAGGCGAGGGAACCTGGAATGCAATCTCGACTATTCGATGTTCCTGTGTATAAAATGTATTCGGTTAGTTTTAGTAAATCCATTCTTTAAAAAGTAAAAAAAAAAAGAGCTGTGAACTCACTGTGAACAAAAACTTCATCAGTCTTAATTTTACTTAAACTAATGATAAGTCGTCGTTATATCTCGTAATCAAATTAATATATTAAAATCTTAATAGACATTCAAACAATAAACCTATATTATATTTATTTTAATTAGTATGTAAAATAATTCCGGGAAATATTCTAGATAGTGACGTTTTCTATAAGTGTATAGTACATCCCTTTGCTCGATTGTCAATAGTTTACCAAGCTTTAATTAATTTGAATAATTTTCTCACCTAACATTACAGAAGATTTAATACGGCTTACTAAAGTTTGAAAATATTCTATCGCGATGTTCATCGGGAGTAATGGAGATTCTAATTGTGAATTTTTCACTTCAGTTCAATGAACAAACAACTTTTTACTCTATATAACATAAATGCAGATTTTCAAACGTAATATGAATAATAGCACCTCTTTTGTTCTTGTTAACTAGAAAACTTTAATTGCTCTAAGCTTGTAGAATTACTAAACTCGCAGCATAACTTTAGTCTAATAATGATTTACAACAGTACAATTATGAAGGTAAAGTAATTATACAGTAGTAGAAACCGGCATAATTTGTATGCCCTGCCTAGTACGGAAATAAAACCATTTTTCAAAAATACATTTTTATACTTTTTTTAAGTGTTTTTATGTTATTATGCTCGCAAACTCAAACTCAAAATAACTTTATTCATATAGGTAAACAAGTACACTTATGAACGTCAACAGAAAAGACCTTTAATTGATTCTCAATTTACATTTACTACCAGTTCGCACGTCAAGGGCGTAGAGCGGGCAAGAAAAACTAGCAAGAAACTCTCCGCCACTCTTTTTAATCGCTAAGTTGTGAGTTATACAAATTGTTATACAGCATACGCAGTATGTCTATGAAAGTTTAAATACATTTTCCCATACAAAGTCGCAAACATTATATATTATATCTATTTTTACAAGTCTGTATCATCTTGGCAAAGTTATAACAATAAAATTTCAGAATTATATTGTTGCATAACTTAGTATACATCTAGTTGAGTTATGGACTACGCTTCAGCTACGGCGTAGCAAATTTGTAGCGAGTTGTTTAAAATAAGTTACAAGTCCCGAACACTTAAGAAATATCTTAGACTATTTTATATACTTAACTGCGTGTCATAGTAGTTAACGCACATAGCGTATAAGTCGATACGATTCCTAGCGAAATAATGTGTTTCTGTCTTGTAGAAGCCCGCCCAAGCTTCTCGTTTAAGTACATAAAGAAAGCTTTGAAATTACGTTATAACAAACATAAATGAAAAATTAGACACATAATGTATAATAATCTATACCATGAAACTTTATGGCACTTAAATATAACTAAACAGGGTAACTTTATGATTAACAGAGAATTCTATTTAAAGAACAATTGTCTTGAGTTACTGCTTGTCAATACAGATTTAGCCAGTGAATTTCACCGATAAGTCGCAGTCGTTCCAAGGTTGCATGTCGTGAAAGTCTAACCTATTTTCAGTACGATAATCAATGCAATTTCCATACATTTTTCAAAGTTCTTGGAAGCACTTTACTGCATGTTTATTTAATACATTTCAGAACTGTTAAGTGATATATATTACAATACCTTGGTCCGTCAACCTCCGAAAAAAGGTAACGTACGATGTATTTTTTGACCATATTTCTTTCGATAAATAAGCGAGCAGTGTTCGCCTAGTGGCTTCGGTGCGTGACTTTCATCCTTGAGGTCGTAGGTTAGATCCCCGGCTCCCCCCGGCCCGTGCACCAATGGTCTATGTGCGCATTTATTCGCCTCAACGGTGAAAGCAAACATCGTAAGTAACCTGCTTGCCTTAGACCCTAAGTGTCAAGCAGCTACTTTCCTATTAGATTAACAAATAAAAATGAGGGTTAGACCTAAAAAAGTTGAAGCGCTCCTGTATAAACAAGGTAAGCAAAATCGCTGTTTTGTGCCTGATATATACCGTCCCTTTGTCGGAATACTAGAGGCAAATCCGATTGAGCGAATAAACAGTAATTTGGTATACCTAGGTTTTAATCAAAGTGAAAGTTAAAAATCATTTATTCATATAGGTAAGACAATGTACACTTATGAACGTCAAAAAAATTTTTTGACCTTCATAAGTGTTACATTTACTGCCAGTTCTCAAATCAAGGGCGTAGAACCGAAGAGAAGAACTAGCAATAAACTCAATTTTTAATCGCCAATTTTTTTTTCGGTCGCCTTAGTTGTGCACCCGCGTAAACAGTGCGTTAACTTTAGTCTTGACTAACAAGCTTATAATTAACGCAGAGACGGATCACTCCTTTACAAATTATATAAGTTTAAACTCAATTAGGATGATAGATTGAGATTAGGTAGGACACTGGAGCTCGTCAATTGTCTAAATGTGACCGACGTGTTTTAACAATGTGCGCTGTTACCCAACCCAATCCTCTGTAACTCGCAATAGAGATCTCAATTTCGATGTTGAGTTCTAGTACGGCGCGATGGGTTTTGAGAGAAGTACTGTAGTATTGGATATACGCCGTGATAATTTATTTTTTTATAGCGAGGCAGAATTTTGTTTTTGAGAAATGTATGCATACCTTTTTTGTTGCTTAGTAGGGGAAGGTTATGTGGATCTAGCTATTGTGCATACTCACTAAACCCCCAAGGCCCCACCAACAATCGCCATTGGCGGAATGTGTTAACAGCTCAGCCTTATCCGCTTCGGATACTTGATACAGCAAGTATGCTTCTTAGACAGAGTCGTTCACTTTTGTAAAAAAAAGCTTGTAGAGATGGATTCCAGTACTTGCAGGGATCACCACCCCTTATTTTGAACGCTTGGCCCTTCTCCCCGCTTGGACATTTTCTGGGAGGAATCTTTCACCATAACAAAGCGGTAATGTAGCATGCCCTAACAACGATGATGGCAGTTCACAAAACAAAACGTGGTAACTTATAAAAATATACTAATAATATAAAGAAAACACTTTTAAACGGATTGAAGCTATGTATTATTATTATAAACTTATAATTGTCTACATAATTTTAAAGTATAGTTTATAATAATAATACATAGCTTCAATCCATTTAAAAAGTGTTTTTTTAATGTGTAAAAGCTATGTTAACAAAAGACAATACTAATAATATAATTTTTTCACTTAGAAATAGAAGCAATGCTTAGATTTTTATTCGTCATCTGGTCTCTCATCTTTAATAAACATATTTTGTCTGTCTCATTTATTACCGGTTTCATATTAGGTTCGCTACATTATACGCTGATTTATTATAAACAGTTTAGATATAATTTGCACCAAAGCTTTCAAAAAGTTTTAAGAAGAATTCCGAACTTGTTTTATTGGTGGTACTGTCTTTACCCTGTTAATCAAATATAAATAATAAGATTTGGAAAATTTGTAACTTTTTACGTATATAACTATAACTGTATAGTCTTCAGTGCTTGTATATTATCAATTTATCAACCGGTTATAAGCCTGTGACACGAAACCACGTCGGGAATTCAACATTCATAGTCAATAAATAAGAGCCACTAGGAAGTAATTACAACCAAGGTCGAAATATATTTCATAATTACGAGTTGTTACAATGTTTTTAGTGCTTTATCTTTTTTTGTGTGTTTGTAACTGGAACCCCTCCCGATTGGGTTCTGGCTTGTTGGTAAGCCTTGTCCATAATCTGTACGCCCTGAGCTTGGTTCCTTTTTAAACAATATTTTTAATCATGGTCTGCTGACATGGATTGTTTCGCGATCCTTATTAAGTGAAACGTTTAATATAAACATTTTCGTGAATTGGCCTGTCAAACTAGATGTAGAAAATGTCTGTAAAATGCCTAATAGGAGTAACTACTAAAACTCCGCCCAAAAACTTGAAGTTGTATTTTATACTTTTTCCTAGAAGTTTTTTTAAATATTTTCTGTCTGGCCAGGACATCATTCGTGTATTCTCTGATTTGACTTTGAATGGCATTTGACTTTTAAAACTGATAGCATAACCGATTTTTGCTGAAGCCGAATTCTTCAATGTTGCCATTAACTAGCAAGTATTACATATAAAACTTCAGCACTTAGAACACCCAAACTTACAGATACTAGACCATCGCATGGTATATACATACATAATTTTAATACATTTTTGTCTAAATCGGTGCAAAACCGGGGCATCTTGTTAGTATATGTTAAATATGAAAGACTTTGATCCAAGTTATTTATATGCATATGAGGCATACACATTATACTCTCAAAACGAAATCCGTTGGTGGTTTTACTGTTAAGATTATTTATGTTTAATGTTTTTTTTATCTTTACATTTTCTTAAAGCTTGCTAACGCTACAGGCATTGATTACTTAAATTTAAATAAGCCAGGCAGTAATATGGAAATTATATTAACTATTGTTTAACTATATTAAGAAATGTAGGTAAAAAAAATAAATGAAGAAAACATTAACTCCAACCCAAATCATTTTAGTAAGTTAAGATACAAAATGAATTAAATTTAGAATAACAAGTGGACAATGTTACCTTTTTTGTTATCTGTAGTTTATTACAATAACGATACTTAATGAAGCCAAGCAAAGGAACTTTCTAGAAAATATCCTCAACTGAGCTGTATTCGATTATATCGATAGAATCAAATTAAAATATTTGTTATGACTACGATACAATAATTTGTAGTTGGACTAATTAGTTGGAATCATTTTAGAAAAATATAGTTTTTAAGGTATTATTTAACTAACTTATTTAAAGATTAATATAAAATGTTCAAATTAGTTTATTGAAATCGAAATATTGCATAGGTGAAAGCTGAAACATTCTATGACATTTATCAAATAATTTTATTTAATAGATGTGTCTTTTAATAGAACACCTGCGCAAACTTGCAGGGCAATCTAATATTAAGTGATACCGGTACATCGACACTCAATGCCGAAGGTTCATGAGTGCGTTGCCGGTGTTTTAATTGATACCCTCTTTTCTTGGACCCTCGAATTGGTTCGGAAGTGCCTTGACGAACAGTTAGTTCCTCATAGTGGTGTGGCGCGGTGCCTTTAGAAACGCTCATTAGTAGTATCACCTGACCTGCATCTGCCGTATCCTTTAAACCAAGATAGAAGTGAGTTTTATGGTTTATTACCATCTAATTTCTTAAATAAACTAACTAGTTATTTAGAAGATATTTGTAAAAACCGACGCAAGACTGTGTAATCCAGAAGGGACCTAAAACATAGTCCAATTTGCGTAACGTAATAATCGCACAAGTTTAAATTCAATAATTTTCCCATAAAACAGGTTCCTACCTATAAAAATATTAATACCGTCAATTACGTAATGAAATTCGCACGTGGGTAATGTTTTACGATATCACTTTAATGTTTGAAAACATGCCGGGAAATAATAAATCGATATATCCTTCATAAACACTGTCTGAAGGTCGGAAATATTCGTTCTATGAATACTTTATAAATCTGAAATTGTTTACGCGGCAATCAATTCACCTAAATTAATAAGTAATCTGTTCTAGAAAGTAAATTTCAATAACATGTTGGATTATTTACAACCAGAAGTTCCTAGCTTTTTGCTGGGTTCCTCGTTGATGGCGTAAGCCATACATAGCAATTTAACATGCGATTCGTTCTATGAAAAATAAAAGAGTGTAAAACTGAAATGAAAAAATAATATGTTTATATGGAATATAAGAAACAGGTATGACTTATTCCACGTCATTAAATTTGAATCGGTAAACATACCTACTGATCGGCAAAGAAGACAGAAGGTGTAGGCCGAGAAAAATAGCGTAGAAAACACTCGGTACTATTTTAAAATAGCAAATCATACAAAATGCAAACAACACTTATTTTAAATTATTCCAGCCATTTTGGAGCCAATATGTATCGCTAGAGACGATAGCAAGCAGCCACGTTTCTGTGATACCTTGGAAGATGGGATAGGCTTTGGTATGGGATGCTACTTCTGTGGACACGTCGCTGTCGCAGCCGTCGAGCATGAAAAAAATAAACGGCTCAAATATATATATATATATATATGTATTTCTTCCAATTTTGATTTTGTTCCCTTTGGAGTTTTGAAGAGACTTTTCGGCTGTGGGCTTGTGCACAGGCGCTAATTAATTATTGTTACTATGTAGAATTACGTAAATACTGTATATTTGTGTTTTAGAAATAAAAATTCCAGATAGATTAGATTAATTACGATTACTAGTGTTATAGAAACATAAACTAGACATCGCTTTTCTGTTCAATAGGTCGAACATATTATAAACGATTTTCAAAATTCGAATGAAATCTATTAAGCCGTTTGGTCAAAATAATATGTATTACTTTATTCAATAAACAACATATTGTTTGTAGTAAAAATACAACGGATAGTTCTAATTGGCAATATTTTTAGAGAATTTACCGTATTGTGTTACGCTGTTGTGCGAAAAGAAGGGAAATAGCTATCTCGTAACAGTTTAATCAAACGTGAACCTATTGAATTTATTACAAAGATACATTTATCACAGGCTTGAGTTTAATTGAAATATTCAGATGACACTTCGAAACATCTAAAAACTAAACAATCGTGTCTATTACTCTTAATTTGCTATGATTTCGACACAAGTGAACTTAGCGATAATGTTTACGTCCAGATCGTAGGCATACAGTAGTTCAATATATGTATGTATGTTCAATTCAATATATCCTACCAAACTACCATGCCAATGCGCGGCATTGTCGTTTATCCGCGACGCCTGTATGAATGAATTCTCAAGGGTGTTAAATTTATCGACCAATATTTCTCAATTTGATTGTATGATAGGGTTTTACATTTTTCTTGTACTATTACAAAAACATGCATATTACACCAATGCACTATTGTATATAAAATTTTCATAACGTTTTCCTAAATTGTATCCTGAAACAATTACACAGTTATTATATTGATTGTTACAACGTTAAGCGTAGAGATTAGGATAATACATTATAACATATTCAAAACATGGACCATAATAGAATGCAGAACAGGAAATGTGGAAGAGATAAAACGTGACTACCATAAAGGACAGCTACATCCATGTTAGTACTAGGGCTCGATGCCAGCCTTTGAGGGAGACATACGAGCTGTTTTATTTATCTTTGAAATACGATCTTTAAATAATTAGTATTCTTATAAAAATATTTCATTGTTCTATTATTGCATGACGCTAAACAAAAAACT
Organism: Pieris brassicae; assembly: GCF_905147105.1. NCBI lineage: Eukaryota > Metazoa > Arthropoda > Insecta > Lepidoptera > Pieridae > Pieris > Pieris brassicae. The sequence continues at coordinate 8,962,972 of NC_059669.1, forward strand.
AACTACTCATCTCTCTTAAAACAACGAATAAAATGTGACAATTATACGAAATACACGACTAACAATCCACTAAGTACATGTTATATTCATAATTAATCCGGTTATAGAAAATGATAATCCATACAGAATGTATAAAAGCGTTACGAGATTATGAGCGAGCTTTAGAATTGTGTATTTTGAATATCAATACTTCATCGTATACCATAATTGTACGTTGTCTTTCCTCTCACGTCTTCTGCAATTGTCTCAATTCTATCAGGCATTATGAACAAAGCTGCTCAGATATAATTGGACAAGTTCATAAACTTCAAGTCAATTAAACGTGGGGAGTAATTATCATTTTCTGTTTTATATACGAATCCAAAACTTAAATTAAACTTTTTTTTGCGATCTCGGCTTTATATTTATCTTAATGATATCAGCGCTGAGACGTTTTGTAATTACAGAGTACCAACGATGATGTTACGGTGTACAGCTGCCCATAGATTATAATACTGGCCGGTCGTTGTCACTGTCAAGGAAGTTGCCGGCTTTTAAAGAATTGGTGCAATTTTCTTTTTGACAGATTTTTAATTCGAAGAACAGATAATAGATAATACAAAATTTCTAGATCAATTCATTTACAGGACAGGTACACATTAATATATACAAAGAAAACCAATACATTAACTAAAGAATTATAGGAATTTAAGTGCACAGGTGCTAATTAAAGATTTAATTTGGCACCTGGTAGATAGTAGACCCCAGAGCTGCTGCTTTTCTCGCTAAACGAATAAGTATCGAAATATAGCGAGGAAATTTTGAATCTCTAAAGCGTTAAAGGTACATGCCACCGGGAGAAAACTTTTTAAATTTATTTTTATTTTCTTTTTATTCATTATAAGAACTTTATTGTGACTGACATAAAATATTTGTCCGAACATAAGTTTTGTGGGTAGTCACAGAACGCTGATCTGTCCAATGTGGCACTATCCTCAATTGCATCCGTTTTCTCGATAATTTTAATTTTATAGTATATCATTTAGATTTTAGATATGCCAGTTTCCTCACAACGTTGGCCTTCAAGCAAGTACTATTTACACTTATAAAAAAAACAACACGACACGACAGAGGGTCACACGCTGAATCCCTCATCTAACCTAATCCCCTCTTGCTTTCTCATAAATTCCATGACAGGATTTTTTCGAAGGGGGCCGGAGGTTAAGTAATACCACCGATCATCCAGCCAGTAGGCTCGTAATTGCGTCACCGACCTTTTAAGTATAAGGTATGTCACAAAAATCACATCAAATTCTTTCTTTCTTAAAACTTTTGTCCTAACAGTATTCATAGGGATAGTACAAGTGAAGTTATTTTTTTAATTCCAGGGAACGAATGTAATTTGAATTTTAGTGGAACGCTGTCTTAATAAATAGCAAAATAACTTTGGTGCAAATTTTAATATCAGCGCACTTAGCTGTTTGTTAATTAGTTCTTCAGTAAAAATATGGAAGAATATTTTAAAGGGGTCACAATGTGTGGCGAGTATTAAACAAACATAGTATGAAATAATAAAAAGCATTATGTCACAGTAAAATTAATCACGGACTTGTAATAGAGACAAGAGTAAATGAAAAAGTTCTCATGTATGTAATCAATATATGACCTTCACCTAAAACTAATCTGGCCATAAATACTGTTACATAAAAACTTTTCTGTTTTTCAACTTTTTAAGTATTTTGAATTTGGAACTATGTATTTTAAAAACTTCTTTCGATTTTGCGCCATTTAACTTATTTGTGTTCATCATCAAATTACAATATGGAATGGTATTAAAGAAAATAGGATTGCAGTGATCGACTTGCAAAAAATGTCGCTGTCGGTCATATTCCTGACACTTCGATAGCTTCAATAACAACACTTCGCATGTCAAAGACCAGAAAAGATCAACAAATACAACAAAGGCTGTAAATGCTGTTAAAGTCGGAATTCGTCGAAACCCCATTAGGAAGCAAAAAATCTTATCGGCGAGAAATGAAGATTCCCGCTAGGACTGTGAACCGCTGTCGCGTAATATAAAACAAGACCCGAAGCTCGGTGCTTATATTCGATATACAGTACTTGCCACCTAAATTTCCCTTGAAAGCAGTGTGTAAATCCATAGATTGGTGGCCAAACAGATCAAAGGTTATATTTAATAATAAGAATTTTTTTTATTTTTGCTGAGATTTTATATTAAAGTGTAAGTATCAATATTAATAATATTACATTACTTCATTTATAAACAATGCGTTTTCATTTGTAACAGAACTTATGGCTGGACATCAGAACTCACTCAAAATATGAGAGTCTTTTATCTAACTTTGGAGTTGAGACTCTTAGGTAGGTTTAAGTGCAGAAGCGCAGCGCACAGCGACCACAATCTGTAGATGTATCAGTACTAATTTTTAATTATTATGACTATGTTGGTTAAGAGTATGAATATCATTAAAATGTAATAAAATAATCAATTTGATTGATAAAACATTTATATGTAGCAAAAAAAGTAAAAGTAGTTGACGAATAGTAACTCTCGTTCGGGGTTTTGTCTGTTTGTTTAAATAAAATACATTTCACCGCAATTAGTTTATTACATATATCGTTTATATCCCGTGTACATAATATATTAATTATATCACACTCATTTTTACGCGTACACAACAAGTTTTTACGCGTATTGGTTTGTATCATTAATATTGAATATTTTCTAATATGTACTTGAAACCAAGAGTACTAAAGGAAATCAATAATGTAGCAAATGCCTACGAAGTTAGCCGCAATTAAGTTATGACTGAACCTTAATGCCGCGCTCAATTATTTAGCAACTTCAGATCTAACAGAATTACCTAGACATGTTTGATACAGATAACTTTGCATGTAAATGCATTATTTCTATACGAATGATTTTAAAAGATACCGCTGCCCAGGATCATTCATACTTCCAGAAAGATCGCTAAAAATATCATCAAGGATTTAATAAAATGCTATCGAGTTGGTAACAGTATTTTCACACGTACAGAGGCCATTTCTAATAAGCTCCTTCTAATGAATAATGAGAATTGAGAACTAATTTCCAGTCATGATAGAAAATGTTGCCAATTTATCTCCGAATGGTGTCTACTGAATCTTCTACAAATAATCACTTCTAACTAAACCTCTACTTCTAATTATCTTGGTATTATTAACAAACAATAAATTTTTTAAGGTCAAATCATGTGAAGGTCATTGGGAACATTATGTTATGACATGATATAGTAAAGTATATTTAACGTTTAGTAGTTAATATATATATATATATATATAAATATTTCTATATATATTATAGATTATAAATAAATAATTCAATTTCCAATGCCAATTTTATCGCATATAGAAATATCTTTAAGCTTAGCAATAACCCTCCAGTAACTTATAGAACTAGTCTGTCTACTGACACATGAAAAGCTCGGGCCAACACCCAGTTGAAACGAGCTTATAACCATCAAGATATCATTTTATGAGCAAAGGGTTTAAAAATGAGACGTACCTTGTAAGTTTATACTATATTATTATTTTAATAAATCTTATATGAAAGTTTGTTGTAAGTTAAAAGTTTTGTAAATTAAATTTCAGGGAAAAATTACAATTATGAATAGGGAAAAATTACAATTATGAATAGCGAAAAATATGCAGAGTTAAGTTTAAAGTCGTACAATAATTAAATCGCTATAATTATATTCGAAAGGGCCGTCAACAAAAGAGTTATTAAACATAATTTATTAAGATGTAAAGTTCTAGTGATATAGAGGACGACTAATAAACTAAAACGTATCAGATCATAATATATTTATATGCATTGGTAAACCTTGTGTTACTGAGATAATGAATTAAATATATGAAATAGTAATTAGTTTTTTTATATACCAGGGGTCCGAAGATTCTATTACGGTGCTAAACATATAAGTTTATATGATAAATTAAAAGTATTTTTTTTAAATTTCAGAACTTCTTCAAATCTTATTCTTGAAACTCCTACTCATAAAACTGCTTTCTTTCACTCCTCCTTTACTGTGCAAAGTATCCTGCTATGGAATTCCCTACCAATTGATATCAGACGAGCTCAATCTTTAAATTTATTATTTCTTCTGCCTCATAATTAGTTACTACGAATATATATTAACTAGTTACTCAACAACAATTAACCTTTGTCTTAGCTTTTACATTTTTGTTTATACATATTATTATTTGCATTTTTTCTTTAGATTTTACTTAATTTAATTTTTTAGTTATACCTAGTTACTAGTAATTTTGAGTCGTATTGTTAATTAATTATGCACTTGTTGTAGGTGTTTCCTTTTCTTTATTGTTCCATATTAGGGTTGCCTGGAAGAAATCGCTTGTTAGCGATAAAGCCGGCCGTTGTCTGATGACTTATGTAACCTGCTTTTCTTTGTTTTTGTATATTATGGTAACGAAGTGTAAATAAATAAATAAAAAACCACTTCTGATAAAGTATATGTAACTATATGTAAAACTATAGTTAATTTTACATTTTAGAGTAGTGTTGAGATCCCGGCCGACCAATTGATTTTTTAGCCATTTAATATTCGATTCAATGAAAGCATTGTGAGGAAACCGGCTTCACTCAGTCCCAAAAAGTTGACGACGTGTGTCTGGAGGCTGATTACCTACTTGCCTATTAGATTAAGAAATTATCATGAAACAGTTACTCTCTTTATCTGAGGCACAGATCCTAAAAGGTTGTAGCGCTACAGATTTATTTATTTTTTAATACAACATTTATTGTGTTTATTTTCGCCTAAAAACTTACTTATTAAAAATTATAAAATTATAATACCAAAAGGCCTATTAAAGTAATAGTCTTGAAGCCTTATCCTAATAAATTGTGAGCATTATCTAAAAAGATACCTATTATCTTACACGAAAAATCTTAAAATAAATATTAAAATATTATATTTATTATATTGATGTTTATCAAATAAAATAAAAAACAAATCATGTATCGTAATAGTCATGTTTGCATCAAACAAGTTCAGCCTTGAACTATAAAATTGTTTTCAACATCTAGTGTTTGTTCTAGAACTTTTTATCGTTAAGAAAAACCACTTACCTAGCTCCATAGTTAAGGTGAAGTATTAGGGTGATGATACAAGTGTGGACCGACCGTTATTAACGCTTTAAGAGGCAATTAATAATCATGTGATAATCTCAAGTGTTACTTACATTAATCTAACGTTCATAGCTAATATTACACTAAACAGAATGGCTAGAATGTGCTAACTGCTGCAGGGCAAGAATGATCTGGATATTTTACAGACAACACATCTGTTTATAGGAAGGGAACTCTGTTAGTACTCGACTTCTTTTGTTTTGTTAAACTTATCATAAGCATTATGTTGGTGCACGCCGTCCGCATCTATTATCGAGGATATGGGTTCTTGATTATGTTTCATATTTTTGTGTGTGTGTGCTTGTTGGTGCAGCTATATTTAAATAAATAGTTATTATGTGTTGTTATCCTCTAATGGGTTTATCTTTTTATCGACGACATGCATCACACCTGCTCATTTAAAAAAAAGATCAAAGAAATTGATGCCAATTGGAGCTAGCTCATGGGTTGTAGGGCCACTTCATTATTATTTAAAGTAACACAAAAGAATTGAAACATCGAGGAAAACATCACCACAATGTAAAAAGATTTTTAGAACATCTTAAACGACCTTTAATAAAAAAAACGGAAGCTTTCAAGCGCCCTTATAACCACAATGTTACATTCTACGCCAATTATATGGGCGATTAAAATTATCTGAGTCTTCTATTACTAGCTACTGTTTTACCAATCGATATGTTTCAATAATTCATAGTCAAACTAGCGTTAAATAACCACGGATATTATAAACCTACTATACCATGTAGTACAATTACAAATATACTAAACAGTACTGTATCAATTTATTTATAATATTAAGAAATAATAACTCCCGGTGGTGCTACAATGCTTTAGGTCTGGGTCTCAATTTTTTGTATATGTACCATAATCATTTGTCAATCTAATAGAGAAGTATCAGTCTCCTGTGCCTGACACACGCTGTCGACTTTTTGTGTTTAAAGCAAGCTTTCCTCACGATGTTTTCCTTCTCCGTTCGAGCGAAAGTTAAATGCGAACATAGACAGACAATCCATTTAATGACAGCCGGGGGATAGAACCTACGACCTATGCGAACACTGCTCTTGTTTTTAATAATATATTAATCAATTATAATCTCTATAATCTGACATTAATAAACGAGTAATAACTATTGTCAATAAGCGTTCAATAACCCTAAAATAGCTTTTAAATAATTTGTCTTTACACTCCCACGACACTTTGCTCTTTAATAATGTTCATTTTTTCAACTAATGAAGCTTTTTGGGTAAATGATAACACGAATTATATATTAAATTTAACGGCATGTCAAGAGCAATTGAATTTATAAGTGCTTGTTAATTGCAGAGATCGACATTTTCCATAAGCCTCAAATATATTTGAAGCATTTTACTGATAAATGGCACAATGAGATTTAGGAAATACCAAAATCTATTTATAATCAATACAAAAATTTTCGTGGGTCTTGTATGAACTCTAGATGATTGATGACTTTCGAAGAATATTTTAGAGGTTTCAAAGTTTTAGGTCGGATAATGTGTATAAATATTTTTCTGCTTCATTATTTCGTATAAAAGATGTTATTATATTATTTTATAACCAGGCATTGATAAACGAGCGACAAATAAAACGTATATTAATTTTAATAGATGCATGATAAATAAAAATATTTTTAACAAAGAAACCAAAGTTTCTTCATCACCAAGTGAAGAGGATAGAGCAACGGTTCTGTGCAGGGCAATTTCACTTGTTTTTATTTTGCCTTTGGAAATTTATGAGATGTAAATTATATTTCAAACTTAAATATTTTGTCAATTTAAAAAATGTAGTATTTTAAATATTTCAATAGTAATATGTTTAGAACAAAAGTGTATTTTAAATTTTAACAAATTATTTACTGAAATAATACGGAAGAAAACTAAAAAATATACGATATAATTATAATTCTCTATTTAGATATATTTATTCAATAACATCTCACCCCCTTATATTTTGATTAATCCTTCTAGCGACTATTCCGTCCAATTCACTTAAAAACAGTAAATACTAATTATCACAAGCAAAAGTTTTATAATACACGAAAAGTCAAGAATCACAGCGAACACGAGTCCGCTCTACAAAGCGAGCAAGGAGTGACTGAAGCACAGTTTACTGAAAGCTGAAATACAAAGCTCTGAAATACAGTATATATAAGTACGCAAGTACAGTAGACAAAGTAAAATTCACAGTCCAGAATTACCGCTAAATATTAGAGCCGTATAAAAATGTGTTCAATTTTGACATACAGTAATGGTTCCTGTTAGGTCTGAACTCTGAATCGAAATCAAAATAGATATTAAACTTTAAATTCAAAAATAATCTAAAATACTTTTGCTTATGTAAATTTACCATAAACAGCGTTTTTTTTAAATTATCATTATTTAAAAAATATCATCATGTAGCAGAGTCATTCTAGTTTAAAAAGTCATGCCATTTTTATAAAATAAATAAACTTTTGATAATTTGTCGCGTATATAAAATGTGTTTTCTTCCAAATTATTATTTGTATTTCTCTTTGGCATATCTTTGTTTCATCACAATTAACATTTTATTACCACTTACTTATTAGTGAGTTAGAACAGTTACATTTTTGCACCTATTAAATTAATCAGAAATAAAAGGTAATAATAGTCCAAGGCACACTATATGTACTCCACGTAGAAACCACTATACCCGAAGGTACCTCATGAATCCAAATAACAAAGGATTAAAAGAGTAATTTTGAAACATATTAAAACATCAATACATCAAAGTGGCTTAAAAAATTTAAAGATAGTGACAAACCAGTTTTTTTAAGAATTCTTGGCACGAATAGCTGCTGCTTGTATTTGACGTATTCTTTATACATTCTACACCTGTTTTACTATTGAAACCAATAACAATATTACGTATATAGGTCAAAAATCTTGCAGTTAAAAAGTGATAAAGGCGATTCATTTAGGTGATTTTGACATTTCATTTATTTTTAAGCAAATTTTTCCCTTTCATAGTTGAATAAATTTTGTGCATCGTGGGATGCGTGGAATTATCGGGCATCGCTGAACGACTTCTATTAAATATAATACTAAAAACACAGATGTTTCTCCAGCATCTAATTATATCTGTGTCACGGCATATGTTTGTTCGTCCAGAGCTTAAGAATGTAACACAAAAGACAAAATAATACAGCAGCGCTTTCACTTTGATTCGTCAAACAAAATTTTGCATATCCATCAATTATTGCCAATAAAATAATCTCAAACTTTCGTGTAGCATTCTAAATCATTTGGACATGATTGAACAGCAATTTCGTATAGAAATGAACACACTGCTTTTTATAGTAATACTGCCTAGTTATAACCGAAATATCAATATTTCTTCATTTTGCTAACTTTTGGAATCAGGAAAGTAAAAATTTAAAATCTTTAAACAACTTTTAGACCGCCACTTCCTTTAATCGCCGAGTACTTTACTTTCAAATCTTTCGCTCCAACGCTGCTGCGTTGAATGTTTAGATTTAACAACCTAGAGTGTTTTGATTTATGGATGGGAACCACGCAACGATTCCTTCCTTTTTCCAGTTAACCATTACCTAAGAAATATCCTGGAAAATTTGTGACCTGCGAAGATTTCCAATGAACAACTACAGGAACGGTGCTAGGAAATGCCAGTCGCCCACCAGATCTTACGTCCCAAATGCAGCTGTCCCAAATCAGACACACTCGTCAAAGGGAGCCCCAGCACATCCCTAATCAGGCACTGTATAGGACTCTCTGGTGGCCCCAAACAATCATCGCTACGCTCAGTTGTAGCCTAGACACGAGCCATAGGGTTAATGTGGTCCGAAGTGAAGTATGCGGCTCAAAAAAATTTATATTCAATATACTAGCTACCATTACCATGCTCCACAACGTGGAATAATATCTTCATAAAAAAATTAAAAAGTGGTTTGCGGTATATATTTAGTGCGCACGCGACAGCGGTTAAAATTTTACTCCCTTGCGCCTGTACGCCGGGACACAACCTCCCATCTCCGGTTCGTGTGTCAAAGTCAAATCGACAATTGTCATCCTTCTCTGATTGACACCGATTTAGCGCGAACAGAGCCTCTATTAGTAGTGGGCTTGGCGAAATAGAAACACTCTCTTACATTAGTAACAATAAGGTAATTCACGGTTGTAAATGTTATATGGGAGAAAATACATAGAAAATAAATTTAAAAAAAAATTATTTCTTCGACTACATTCAAGTCCATCCGGTCATCTTAGATAGCACCCGTTAACGAGAACAGATACGAAGTTATTTCAATAGATATTTATGCGAACACGATCTGAAGTTATAAATGTTATCTAAGGACGGTCCGGTAATGTAATGACAGATTATTTAGTCTGTATTCGACATTAAACGAGACATGACATTCTTGTCATGAATATGACAAGGCAATTCTGAATTTACATCATAGGTTGCTGACAATATATTTTATAATATTAAAATATTTAACCTATTTTCTTCTAATGGTAAGTCATTTCAATGTATATTGTTTTATTGCGACGATAATTAAATAAATAACTACTATATAGGTATTGGAGTCAGATTGCATCCGTTGTTTCGATATTTTTTTTTATAAACTAGTAACTGAATCCTTCAGTGTTTGATGCATGTCGTCGGTTTCGGTTTAAGACATGTCGGGTTCCTCACGATGTTTTACCGTGTTATCCACATACAAATATAAATCTATATGTGGTTAAACTTTCCAATATGGACCATCGATTTAAATGCCCATATTTTTTTTAGATAGTAATAATTATAGCCTTTATTAAATAATTATAATAATAAATACTAGTACATAAAACGTGAGTAAGTAAGTAAGTAAGCCGGTAAATTTCTGATTTACAGCTTGTCCTTGGACATAGGCTAACTCCTTTAAGAGCTCCACTCTTCTCGGTGTCTAGCTTTACGTCGTCACATAGGACCAGCTGCTCTTCTTATATTATCGTCCCAAATTTTTATTTGTCTTCCTCGTTTTCTTTTGTCATAGCGAGGAAGTCAATCCGTCGCTTTTCTCGTCCTCTTTGTCTCCTCTAATAATGTGTCCTGTCCATTTCAATATTTTACTAGAAGGAACAACATTTCAAACCTTTGCCATGTCCTTTAATTCTTCTAGTTTTACTCTATCTTTCAATTTCAAACCTAGAATACAATTACATACTCTTAGTTCATCAGTATCAGTGAGTGACCAGGTTCGACATGCGTATATTAGGCACGGTCATATACAGGCATCAAAGATTGTTCTCTTGTAAAACATTTTCAAGTTTCTGTTTTTCATTACTTCTGACAGTGAGATTTAGCGCTAATTATGGCTCGCGTATGTCCAGAACCTTACTTGATTAACAGAAGTCATACTCAGCGCTGTCTGAACTAAGCCTTACCCTAAGATGGGCGTAACTCACTATTTTGCGTGACATTATATGTCTCCAAACCAAAATGTTTTTGTTAATGAAACCTTTATAGCAACGCCCATGGAGTTATAGAGAGAATCATATATGGTAAATATTAATAGTTGATACAATGTTCACGTAAAGGGATCTATGCTTTGTATGGATAGTGCATACAAAATGAGCTATTTGGGATATTCTGAACACATTTTCGTTATTTTACGACGGCAAATGATGCATTGTTTTTGTTTGTTTACTCTAGAAAATAATGACTATCTAAAATACAAAACCTAACAACGTTTTATAAGTGTTATTAACCTTATATTTCACGACGTCTTATTTATAGTTATTCCTTTACACAAGTAGATGACCAGACAAGTAGGTGGCACTCGACGTCGATTTGTTAGTTTAAGACACCAGTTTCCCTTCACTTATAAGCGAGAAAGATCCATTATATGCACAACGGTTTGAATTGAATATATAAAAATTACGTGTTGAAATCTCAGGTTAACCTTTGGACTGGTCAAAGGTTAATTTACAATAATAATAAAAAGTTAATAATAATAAAATTTCTACAATATAGCCCTATAAAAAATTGTGTTCACTTGTCTTTGGCGCGTGTGCAATGGTCTAACAGGATCATGAAGCTATTCTGAGCTAAAGTAAACCAAATATAACTTAATTTTATTCCAGAGCAGTGTTGGCCTAGTGGCTTCAGCGTGCGACTCTCATCCCTTAAGTTGTAGGTTCGATCCCCGGCTGTGCACCAATGGATTTTCTTTCTATGTGCACATTTAACATTAGTTCGAACGGTGAAGGAAAACATCGTGAGGAAACCGGCTTGCCTTAGATCCAAAAAGTCGACGGTGTGTGTCAGGCACAGAAGGCCTATTCAATTCACAAATGATCATGAAACACATACAGAAATCTGAGGCCTAGACCTAAAAAAAGGTTGTAGGGCCATTGATTTTTTTTTAATACAACACGAGATATTAACAGTAAAGTTTGAGAATAAAAATGATATATTTATATATAGGGAAAAGCCTCCTCCAAGTCATGGCACAATTTCCTATTTTTTGCTTTCCCCGGCCATCTTTACATACATACTTTACTCTATTTGTCTATGGTATTAAATCTACTTGATTTATCTTCTGAATTCTTTTACTGAATTATTTACATTGCAAAAAAATAATTAGTGATTAAAATTAAATCTAAATATAAATTATGTAAAGTTTAGTCGTGTACATTGTAGTTTTCATTTATTGATATAAAATTAAATGAATCGTGTACCTCCACGGTCAATATTTAAGTGATCATCCGTCCTTTTCTTTCAAATTCTTTTTACGCTGTGTTGGAAAGAGACGAGACCGTGATAGTACAATATTAAAAGTAATTTGACGGATTTAGTTTTACTGAATAAGGGAACTTTAGGGGTTTATGAATTTAGAGCTACTTGTTTTTCTATTGATTCAGCTTTATGCTAATGAATAAATTTTGATAAAAGGATCACTATAGGATTATGAGTTCTCACGACTGCGAAAGTTGTGTTAGGTAAAACGGTCCCATGTATTTTATTTGCCTAATCAGTCGTACCAGGTTCTACTTTTTTCTTATCAAGCCTTCTGTGCTTAACACACGCCAGGGTAGTAGGTGTTTACAAACATTTTGCAAAATAAAACCTTGCGGGTTTAAAAGAATGACGGAGTGTTTATTGCCAGTTCTTCTCATCCATTCTCCGCTTGATTTGAGAACTGGCAGCAAATGTATGAGGTGGGTTTCGAACGTACGAAGCACTGACATTCGCGCTCCTGGTTAGGTAAAAATCCTTTATTTTATTGATAGGCAAGTATGCCACCAGCATTTGGTTCATCACACACGCTGTCGTTTATCGGAATGGTTTCTTCACGTTTCTTTGTACCGGCTAATATTATAAGCGTAGATAAAACGAAGTAAAAGAGAATCTATATCCAATATTGGCACTCATGACCTCAGGGTTAAGAGTCACACGCTTAAGCAACTTGGCTAACGATAGACTTGTTGACTAATTTATTGTTAAACTACGGCTTTTAAAAAAATTATTAAAATGTTGTTAAATAAATACCCATCTATACCAAAGATTAAGTATTAACAAATACAATGTACTAATAATTTGGTTTCTAAGGTGTGTGGGAATGTTAAAAGTCCATACAATTTGCGTTTCTCCTTCGAAAATACGCGTTTGGAGATAATACGGAATAAGTCGAGGCTCGTGTACTGATTTCTCTTTTTGTAATTTAAAATGAAAATGAGAACGTACGTTTTCTAAGAATTTCATATATAGCGCTCGTTCAAATATAGAATTTATCACTGAAAAATGTAGTCGCTTTTGAATTAAAAAAGAGTGCGCAAAAGTGGAGTTATACCTCATACATAATACACAACCAATTGAAGTACGATTCCGCTTACGATTTCCGTTCCAATTCACTGAAAATCGCTACTATATTATGTACGAGGTTAATAGCTAAGCTTCACTTTCTGATTTCAAACTCCCAGCGAGCAATCATTTTGGGATCTGTTCGATCATTTTTCTTAATACTCGTGTGCATCTTCTGATTACATTCAAGAAAATATATAATGCATAGTTACAATTAGGTGGAAGGTAAGCTAGACCGCCTTAATAAGCCAGTACTTTACGCAAACTACTGCACCTGCTACTACTAGTTCACAGCTAGCGTCACGGCTGTTCAACATTGCATTATATATATTAATTGTGACTCAGTTAACCCTTGGATTAATCTGTACATTTTTGTTTATACATATTATTAGTATTTTTTCTTTAGATTTTACTTTATATCAGTTATATTTAGTGTTGCATGTTATTTTTTGTTATTGTTATGCACTTCTGTACTTTACCCTCTGTAGGTCTTTATTTTATTATTCCATTTAGGGTTGCCTGGAAGAAATCGCTTGTTAGCGATACATTTATTCGCATAGGTAACACAATGTACACTTAAGAAAGTCAAAAACAGAAATTTGACTTTTACTGCCAATTCTCAAATCAAGCGCGTAGAATGGAAGAGAAGAACTGGCTATAAACTTTCCGCCACTGTTTTCAAGTGTCAACAGTCAAGTTTTTGTTTTACACAACGTTTGTAAGCTGCAACCATTACACCATGTTCCACGTGAGATCTTAAGTAATAAATAATAATAAGGCCGCCCGTTGCCTAATTACTTATGTAACCTGTTATTTTATATGTATTTTTTTATAAGATAACGAAGTGTGAATAAATAAATAAAATTGCATACGTCTTTCTATATTCGCAATTAGCTCCTAGATTGAAAGCAAAGATTGCATGGCAAACTGGCATGTCTTAAACCGAAACCTCAAGGACGTGTCAGGTACACAAGGATGATCGTCTACTCGATATATATGAGAAAGATAAAGACACGAGTGTAAGCCAAGATATAGGGTTGCAGCGTCACTGGATTACCTATTATTAGTCAATGTTGTAAATTAGAATTCGTGTAGCCCATTTAGTGTTTTATTTTTTGTAATCAAAAAATAAAGTGTTTTTACTATATTGATAAATAATTGATTTATATATAAGGTTGCTAAAGCTAGTGTGATTTTCTAATATGTATATTTCTAATATAAAAGTATGATGATATTAACAATTCCCAATGGACTTATCCATGTTCTAGAAAATAACTTTTAACGAAGTTTAAAATTATATTAAAATAATATTAGATCAGGGACATTCTCATCTTCTTCTTGTATACGTTTAAAATGTTCTACATTGTAGTATTTATATAAACATTATCAAGCGAGTCTGTATTTTCCGGCTTTTCGTATTTTCTTGTAATCTAGTCTGTATATTATTTTATAAGGAAAACCTTCTATTTACTCCGACTTACTTAACTTTGGCCTCCGAGTCAAACATCCTAGTGAAAATAAACAAACATACTGAAAAACAAAGTAATTCAATATCCTACGATGATTTATTACATAAACATTGCTATCGCTCATAGATTGCCATAATATTAGGCTTTGGCGGACCTTTTGAACAAACTTCTTGAGATTCTTCAATAAATTTCGGGTGTTATATTCTTATATGTTTGAATATATGTACTATTTACGTTCTTGCTCTTCATATTGCAAATATTGGTTATGATCCGTTCACTTTACTGTTATTAACTTTGTGCGTGATTCTGAATTAATGAAATGGGGTGCTTTAACAACCGGCTTCAGCTTTTTTTGAATGAAAAACAAAAAAAACTGCTAACTTTGAAAATCCGCCTCACTTTTTTACTTCCGTACGTATTATTCAATGCAATTTAATCAAACTGTAGTAGTTTAATATCAAAGGAACACTTTGATCAGAGCCTTTCCAAGAATGTGTAACTGCAGCTTGTTTTATTACATAAACACACTTCACTACAATTGAATACATAGTCGTCCATTATACCGGTGACTTAACACATGTTGTCTTTAATATGCCTTTCACGGTGGAAAAGGCATTACATCTTACGTCTACCTTAAAGACATAAAAAGTATTTTCATAACAGTCATAGTGACATCTGTGAAGTGAATAAAACTATAGCTAAATATGTCGCCTTGGGCCACAAAATATAAACATTTTTTTATAAACCAGCAACAATGGTATATCATTGACCTGTGTTCAATTTTCAGATAAACAGTATCTAAATCTAATAAGCTGTCATGAAAGGTTGTGTTATTCGATTTTATATTTGGTGATGTGCTACATTTGCGGTTGTTTTGCCTGGTCTTTGGACTTATTTCAGAGGTAACATAATTTGTAAAATAACTTGCTATGTCACATGTAGCGACATCTTCAATCTACAACTAGAATTCACAAATATAGGCGGCCTGAAACGCCCTAATAAAGTTATTCCAGCCATTAAAGGTATATGTTACTTCTCGATCTTACCCAGGTGATTTCGGACCGACCTGACAGTGATAAGAGTCACGGAACTTCCCTTTCGGTCTATATATAAATTTAGTACTAAGATATATTCAATCGTTATGGAGGTATTAAAGATTGCGCCATTGTATGGACGGTAACAAAGTTATTGTTAGGTCTGAGGGCAACTGAGGACCTGACATGTGTATTATAAACAAATACGTCTGGGCTTTCAGAATATTAACATTCTTCTTATCCTGTTGGTTGATGGTGGCTGTATGCTGTGGGCTGACGATAGCAGTGCTTGCAGGCGTTGCCTATGGTTACAACTACTGTATGGCAGAGTTCGTTACATTAACACGTACGTATATGATCTTCCATTCATACATTTCCATCTGTTGCTGGAGATAAATGACACTCGAAGCCTAGTGCGTGTCTAAAAAATCATATTTCATAGAATTTGCAAATGTGTGAAATAAAACAGACTACAAAGTGGTGACACCAGTTATAATAAAAGATCCGACCTCACACCCGTTAATGTAATAATAAAATAATAGCTTTCTAATTCAATAATTTTCTTAAACTTTTCAGAAACCGATGTTCGAGTTTATATGCGCCGCGGACAGTTCTATGACCAGCCAGACTTGATATCAAATAAAAACCGACGAATGGGAGATACAGAAAGTGAGTCAAAACCCCTCCTACCGGTTTTTGGAAGTCGGCTTGAAGCGTTAGAAGCTTTTTTTAAGTTTTAAAGAATAGTCCTAAAAATAAATTTCTGATGGTTTAATGTCGATCATTAACCAGACTTTACAATTGGTTACGTTATGTTAGTTAAAATATCATCCTGAATATTATATTAAGAGTTTAGTTGCAACCATAAAAATAAATATTAATTTTAAAATAAATAAAATTTTAAACACACACATCACCGCAACAAACCACACACACAGTTTTATTTTTTATCATGTGGCACGCGCAGTCTTGCAATAACCCATGCAATCCAGCCTCCACCTATTACAACAATTAACCCACTTTCATTAAATTTTATTATCGACGTTCGAAGCGTAAATCAAAGACAATAAAGTTAAATATATGTTTGCAGACAGTTCATATAATTTAACAAGTGATTACCAAGATTACGTCAATAAAGACGAGCCGTTATCACAGAAGTGGTCAAAAGGACAGGATAACCGTATATATGCAGAGAAATTAACGAAATATTCAGAAAGCAGAAGAAAAGAACCTGTTATTAAAGAGGTAAGTTACATATATAACACACGTGATGTGAGATGTTATATCCATACGATTTTATACTACGACAAATGTCCTGTTGATAAATAAGCCTTTTAAGTCTGGACCTTACATTACTGCTTTATCATCATTTGTTTTTAATAAGCAAGTGATTAGTCTTCTGTGCCTGACACGAGCCGTTGAGTTTTTAGGTCTAAGGTTTCCTTATGTTATTTTCTTTCACCTTACGAAAGAGTGTTAAATGCACACATCAGAAATGAATTGGTTCACAGCTAGGGCTCGAACCTTCGACCTTCGAATGAAAGTCCCATACTGAAGCCACTAGGCCACTGCTATTTTGGTACGAATACTTATTTTGCAGTGTATTAGTTATTAAGTCATAAATAATGAATTTAAATGCTGAGATTATAATTTATAATTTAATCTTGTTACCCAAATTTCGTCGACTATGTATTTTTTTACTAAAGATATTTCTTCATACAACCCTTATCAGCGATTAATATTCTGAAAAAATAATTATTTTAAGAGGTGCTAAGCACAGAACGATGTTTACCTACTACCTTGTATGTAAAAAATATGTGCGAAAACTTCGAAAACAGATATTGCACAATATAATTATGAACGTTAAACAATCATATTTCGAGACAAAATGCATTAACCCTCCTGTCTGTTTTCGAAATTAAAAAGATATTTTTTTTATGTTGATTTACAGTGTTTTACTTACGTATATATATATATATATATATATAAGTTATATTAAATAAATATCCTTTATCTATATAAAAGCTATCTTTTATATGTACTTTTGATTACAGACGCTGTACTACAAATTCACAACAGCGCCCACACGTCGGATATCTATAACGCCGAATCCAATATTCTCGACGACGATATGGCATAGCGGATCGTCAGAAATTATTATGCGGCAATTTGAACCAATTAATGATATTAATTCGAAAAATGAGGAAAATAACTCAAATGAAGATATAGATACCACGCAATCTATTTCACCTGATATCAAAATTATTGTTGAAGATAGTCCCAAGAGGTGAGTGAATTGCTCATACAAAATAGGGTCCTATTGACTGAACTAGTAGTTAGTATACTTTATGTATATTTCGCAGCCAGCTGGCTTAATTAGCCGTTCAATTAACAGCCTAGCCTTTTAACTAAACAGCGCCGATTAACTAGCGGCCTGAAAGATATTCAGCTAGTTAATCAAATAGTAATGGTATTAGTGATCCTATAGATTCGATTCCACTGCACCATAAAATTTTATGAACTTGAGTAAAGTTGTTACTGATACTATTACGAAGTTATATATTAAGCTTCAAGTATTTGAAACTATAAAAAATCAACTTATACTGGTGCTTAAGAAATAAGTTGAAGAAGGTTTATGTTTTGCCGTAAGTGCCATATATTTTAGATAAGACAGCTTGTAAGATATACCGTAGATATAGTATTAGATATATATGGTCATCAATAGATAAATAGGTGTGCGAACTATTCACTTAAACGCTTGCTACAGTACGTGCTATATACATAAACTGATGTAACCATATGAATGTATTTTGATATTTCAGTAATGAGCCAAAGATGCGAGATTGGAAACCATCTCCAAGACCAGTTGTGCATGATTATTTAACTGAAGTGGATGAAGACGCAATAGTTTACAAGGCTGTTTAATATAAATATATTTTTTCCTAAGAAGTTTCTTTTTGTGTGTGTTTGAACTTTATTTCCTTGACAAAAACGAATCACTCTCATTATATTATATCATTTAATTTCATAATCAATTTAGATTTTTTTTGGGTAAGTAAAAAAACCGTTAAAAATGTTTGTTAAATATACTTCGTAATTATATTATTAGGTGTACTTGATCGGATTAGTTGGTTGTTGAACCTAATAACATCGTTATTCAAAGAAGTTGTGAAAATCGAAATTGTGTTTGCCAAAGGCAAGTAATATACCTTAATTGACTGGACCAATCCCAACGGAAATATAGGTAGGACTGTATAACTGGAATTCCGTGTACAGAGGACAACACTCAGATTTGTTGGCTTCAGTTGAAAGATATCCGAATTTTATTGAATAAAGCCTATGTGAACTTGGTTAAATCAAGTATTAGTACATGAAAATTCATTTATAACTGTTACAAACAATATAAAACTGTCATGATAAAATCATATACAGTGTAAACTCTAGTATTGTCTTTGGTTAACATAGCTTTTACATATTGAAAGAAAACAATTTTTTTACCAGATTAAAGCTATTTTTATTATTATAAACGTGACCACGCACGCTATAAAGCACGCGAAACGTCGGAACATTTAAGTTTATAATAATACAAATAGCTTTAATCCGGTAAAAAAATTGTTTTCTTTTATAGTGTAAGCACTATATAATGACACTGAAGGGACTGTGCATTTTATGACGTTATAGAGAGTGGTCGTTAAAATCAGAGAAGAAATAAGATAACCCGTGACTCCTACTTATTACTCATGGCCAACTACAGTCTACACGTGCAAGCAATCCCATTGTAAACAAAAGAACGAATTTCTTCGTAAGTTTGTATGATGCCGACAGTCGAGTTTATTGCGGGCTATTATAATTAAGCGCCAAAATAACATACACTGCTGCGCAGTTTTTACTAATTTTAGCAACTTAAAAAGTGTTTTATTACTCATTTGTTGTCGTTATGTAGAGTGGGGGCAATGTTATGTAGAGTGTATCATTGTATGACAGACAAGCTAAAGCAACCAAAGCCGATTTCGACGCTTTAGGGAGTCGTTAAATCGAGGGACGGTACATGGCATTTGCACTGTATGTAAGAACGAATAGATTTTGTGGAATTTGATAGATCGCCACGTTGAATTGTGATTCGCTATAACGTTAAATTGTTTCGATTTGCCAATTTTATTGACTTACGCCCTCAATCAAATATATAGCGAGAGTATGGTAAACTATTTTTTATTATACTTAAAAGCAGTGTATTTTTATACTTTTTATTGTTCCTAAACTTTCCTTATAGTACAATTGTATGCCTTTTCATTAATAAGTTTGATTTAAGGAAACATCGATTGAGGACTGTTTATTGTTAACAAATTATGTATCCCCCGAACCGTTTTTCGTAATACATCAATATTTTATAGATCCACATGTTAGAATATATTAGAAAGGAATTTTTCAGAATATATTAATTTTCTTATATAACTATGTATTAATAATTCTTATTAAGTTTTTGAGGCTGAAATAACTATACATTCAGGGCCATTCAATGCTCTTTCCGTTTTTGACTACTTCACTATCTAATTCTTCTTTAATGTATCAACTTCCAGACTCGTCCCTTTGTCTCTATCATCATCACTACCAACTGTTATCATGTAACCATTGTCGTGCTGTTTATTTAACGATAGCAGTAATGGTTTTTTCTTCTTTACTTTGTCTGTTTTATAAATTTTCTTGCCTATGAGCGCTTGGTCTTTGCTTATTTCTTCTGTTTTCTCTTCGTAATCATTTTTCTCTCTACTCCATGAAGAATAATGCCCTATTAGCTTGGCGGATTTAGCGTTTACTCCAAAATCCCTGTGTAAATATTCTGTTAACGCTTTAGGAAGTTCATTATATAAATAACCAGTTATAAATGAATTGGCGTTCATTCGTTCTTCTATATTCCCTTTAAAATCCATTATTGACAGCTCTATTGACCTGTAATAACATTATTGTTCCAAACATCATCATCGGTTATAAGCGATAGATTTGAACGACAGTTGATGACAAAGAATTGATTATTGAACTAACATCATAGTCTTAGAGTCAAAAGTTAGTTATCTTATCGATACGGAAATATAACCTCAAAACGGCGGCGTTTTCGCATCCACCGAGTGGGATGCGTCACTGTTTTTGTTTATTCTTTTCCTATCCATTGGTATAGTTATATTATAGATTTTTATTTATTTGTCAAGAAACAATCCTAGATGTAGAGGATAGAACGAAACTACATAGCCAAAATCTATACCCCGATTTTGTTATTATTTTGGATGAGTATGATGATATGAATTTAAAGACGTATTCACGTCAATATTTAATAACAATGTATTTAAATAAAATTGACAATCTAATCTAAATTTACAAATATAACATTTTCTGTGTAATTAACTCTGTTTACTCTCAATAACTTCCAATTTAAACCAGGATTAGTTGTTATACATACCTCCAATCAACAAAATTATAGTTTTGAACTTGGTTATCGATGCCAATTTCAATGGAAAATGTCAGATCGTCTATTTCAGCAAAGAAATTTTGCGTAACTTTAATAGTTTGATTTTCAAAATGTACCTTTCCACGTACCTAAATAAGAGAAAAGAGTATCTTTGTGCAGTTAAAAAGGTACTTATTATTAAACTTAACTGTACGAGCCAAGGCTGCACATTTTGCTCACTCAGACTTTCTTAGTTTTATAAGCGTCATGTTCCCTATGTACATGCCATGGCTGTACATTTTGATCTCTTATAAGCTTGACAATTTCCTAAATTCGCGGAGCTACGCCCCGAGAGTATAGACAAACGCAGGCACTGTCTTCTACATTACTGTTATTCGTTTCATAGCAATTAACTAAATCATGGGAGTTACACCCCGAGAGCATAGCCAGACGTAGGCACTCTCTTTGATTGTTAAAATTGCATTCATCCGGTACATAGCAAGTAGCCCGTCAATATTTCGCTCATATTCTATTACGTGTTACGCGAATGGTTAATATAGAGTAAGACAAGAAACCGTAAAATATTTAAAGCACCTCGATGACCCTTGAACCGTACATTTTGGTCCTTCGAGTCGGATTTTAATATGTTTATTAAGTTAACAATTTCTAAATTGCATACTGCAAACTCTTCTACTGAGTTGCTCAATGATTACGATCTTTGACATGTAAAAAAGTGTAATAATTAAATATTTCAAATACCTGAACATAGTTAAAAGTTAGAGCTTCACCGATTTTCAAACACTGCAACTTGAATGGTCCTCCTCTGTGTGCCGAGAAGGCTGAATCTAACCCATGGACGGTTACATCGTTTACACCGACATGGATAGGGCACGCTTTTTCAACGCACTGAAATTATACAAAATCTATGGTTAAACGAAAAAAATGTCATTGTTCGAGATTTGAGACAAATATTCAAGATTATATTAAAAAAATCATACAATTATCAGACTTTTTGCCAGTTTCAAATAAAATTTGTATCTATTTATAGTATCTTTTTGGTAAGCCGGAAAATCTTCTTTAAGGGAAGAGCATCTGCTAATAATATCGTTAACAGCTGACGAATATTCATTATTTTTTTGTATGTTAATTGTTTTTTTTACTTTTTACGTGTGTACAGGACACTTAGTTAACAGTTTCCTCACTTTTGCAAAACTGGATATTTTTAACAGGGTTAGAAGAGAAATCTAAATCGACTAAAATCTAAGTATCCTTAATCTCTGAATGGGGCTCTACCTTTCGTTACAGTTTATTATGTCTAATTATTGATTATAGAAAGCTTCGTAAATTCAGTGAATAATTGCAATGAAATTACAAGCTGTAACTGTCTTTGCCTTCATCACTTACCACGTCCCATGTGATATGAAATGGTTGTAATTCTGTAGTAGCCTTGTTCAATTGTTTAGATTGTTTATTTGAACTCCTTATAAGTTTAAGTATGTACTTCGATGATTCTTTGAATATTTTACGTTGGGATTTCCTATTATAATAATAATTGGTTAGTTGAATAGTGGTTAATTCTATATTGCCGTAGAGGATTTCCTCCATGTTGTAAAGTTAATAATGCGTAGATATAATAAATTAGCTTTCAAATGGGTTAAATACAATTTAATGTAATATATTGAAGTACGTAAGCCATATAACAGCTGTATTTTGGGTGGTTTTACTCAATCAGACAATAATCTCTGTAGTGAATTTCCATTTCGTGCATGAGCAACCAATTTCAGCTTTTACAATAAACAAATCAGTGGCGCTACAACATCTTTAGTTATGGGGCTTAGATTTCTGAATCTGTTTCATGATCATTTTTCCGTGCCTGACACACGCTGTAGACTTTTTGGGTCTAAGGCAAGCCGGTTTCCATGCGATTCACCGTTCGAGTTACTTTTAAATTCGCACATAGAAAAAAAGTCCATTGATGCACAGCCGGGTATCGAACCTACGACCTCAGAGATGAGAGTCGCACGCTGATGCCACTATGCCAACACTGCTCTCTTTACAGATGTAAATATTACTAGGATAATACTGAAATAATAATTCAAATGTGTAAATATCATAATAAATTGTTTAATAAGTAAACAGCAAGTCAAGGTTTCCTATTGTCAAGAAACTTGAATACGAATACAATGGTGCAAGTTCAAGAAGGAACTCGAAATTCCTGGTTAAGATTGTTAAAATGACCTTCACAGCCCTTATTCTGTAACTTCCAATAGTAAATAGACTCTGAGAAAACTATTAACCTCATGGAAACATATATCACAACCTGTATAAAGCCCAAAGACAAAGTAATTTGTATGGGCACTTGGTTATCGGGGTGGTCTAAATAATAGAGGATTTTTTTCTATATTAACCAGTCGCGTACAACAATAGGATATAGGCGCAATAATGAAATGTTAATTGCTATGAAACGAGTAAATGCAATGTAACTGTTGAAGAGAGTTAGGCACTCTCTTAGGCGTCTATACTCTAGGGACGTAACTCCGACGATTTAGGAAATCGCCACGCTTATAAATCGTATGTACAGCTTTGGCTCGTACATAATTAAAAAATCATTGCTATGGAAAAGCTATAACTCTCACGGTAATTAAAATTTTGACGTTGGACTTCTTCGTTTTGTGCGATCGCAACGTTGCGACATCAGCGCTACGAATGAGAGAACTACAACTAGCATACCAATACATCGAAGTCAGTATCGACTTTATTGGACTATAGTAAGGGACCAGCTCAAGATTTTCCAAATATTAGTATAAAAAGACCCTCCATTCAATAAGAAAGCAATTCGAATGTATTTTACCAAGCAAAGGCGAAATGAAAATTTACCTTTTACACCTATACTTAATAAACCTCCTCAAAGTTTTTTAAATTGCTCTAAAGCGTCAGAAGTTAACTATGAGCAGGGCTGGCGCTTTTCTCGCATGTTTGTTTTATTTCAATGGAAAAGGCTACCTTCTTACCAATAACCGCCCACCCTAGGTAATATTAAATAAAGATTATAATAAAATGCATGAAGTGCAACGTTAGATAAAAAAGTGTACAAAAGTTGAAATAAAAATTAACGTATAATTTATTTTCTTTCATATTTTGATTACTCTCGGGAGTAACTTTATTAGCATTTGAATGGTAAAGAATAAATATTTTATCTTTTTCTTTAATATTTAATAAAACAAAAATATTGTAATCTTACCGAAACTCAGACAAACGGTCTTGGAATATTAATGTAGTGTTGATGTAAGTCAATAAAGTTGCTTGAAGCTTCGGCAGCATCTCCTCACGAATTGGTTTCGATATCAATTTCTCAAGAGATTTACCTGTATAAGAAATTTATAGCTTCAAAAGTTTTGACAAAATATATTTTTAATGTTAAACAAAGTTGCTAGTCATTTTTTCCATAACTTTAGTCGATAAAGAATTGAATATAAGAAAGATTTTTTATATATTCAAATAAATTATTATAATAAACTAAACAAAACTATTACATTTTTATTAATTTCTAATTATTTTGATTAATACTATGTAGGTTAAGAAAATTGAGAATAGTGTATTTTGCCTGTTATGTTTAAGTTCTAAACGATTAAATTATAATATACAATTTCTTTTTTGTTTTATTCCTTTAAAGTCTGCCTTTAACCTTAATTAGAAAGACTGGCCTTGTCAAAAACAAAAACGCCAAAAACGCCGAGCCTTGTCAGTAGTCAATCGTAAAAATCGCTTGACATGTCTATGAGGTGGTAATAAGATTTGGTGTCTTACAATAAATATAAGATATTTAATTTCATTGTAAATAATAATAAACCTATTACATTTACTTACAATAAGATATTTTTTTTTAATTAGCAAATGCATGAATTTGAAAGAGATTCAAACTACTTGACTAAAGTGCAAATCCAGGGGTCACAGGTCATATTTGATTAATACGTATGTATGAACTACCAAAAAATTAAACTAAGATACGTATATGTATAAATAAGTGCGGTAACTGGTTTGGAATTCTACCCGAAATTCCATTCCTGAATGTCAGGTCAAAAAGTAATTAATCAACTTCATTAATTATTTATGGTCAAAGTAATCGAAATGTTACAATGTGTGTGTTAACGTATTGATACGGTGAAGGTTCGAGCTACCGTTTACGTCTAAATACGCTTAGGAAACGCTACTAAAGATATTTAATGTAATTTATTGCTACATTTGATTTTACAATTTAGCCGTGCTTTTAGTGTTCAACGACAACGTTGTAATGAGTTTATAAAAGCTAAATTGAAATAAATACGCAACTCTCAAATTGTCATTCACTTAGTTGGCCACAGAAGACACATAAATATTTATCATTCATTCAGATCAGAACAGAACGTTTAGAACGCGAAAATGTGAAATTTAATTAAACAAATATTATATGTAGTACAAATAATTACTTTGGGGTTGATTGAAATATTGTGCTATGATTGGCTCACGGCCTAGTCCTGGGGATGATATCTGAAAGTAAAATATTATAAATAATGACAAAATTAAAATAATATCCCTTGGGGTTTGAGTGCCAGTGTAATAGTGGAGCTATTACTCATTACTTTAAATTCATATGTATGAATGAGAACACATTATTATCGAGCATAAAAATGAAATAAATAATAATATTAATCCAGAGGCGATACAACCCTATATGACCTCAGATTGCATCCTTTTCTTTCATAGACAAGTCATTAGCCTTCCGTCTAACGTGTCGTTGATTTGGATTTAAGACTTCTCTATTCCTCACGACGTTTTCTTTCATTTTACGAGTGAGTCTTTGACATAGGCAGAAAGTCCATTCAAAGTCCAGACAGAACCTACGAATCAGAGACGCTCAAGCCACTAGGCCAACACTGCTTTTTTGAAGCAAACAACAACAAAACTCAAAAATGCAATAAATCATGAATAAGGAAGATTATTACAGAATTTTTTGGATTTTTCAGAATTTCAGTACTCGGTATTTATAATGTCGACTTTCAAGTTATCAAATATATCAATTAATTACCTCAATGCTGAATTTACATTCCGTAACCGCAAACGTACTGTGTCCTATATCAACTGATTGTCCACTTAATTTAATCATCGCATAGCCTGTTAACTTGCAGTTCTCGGCTATTATACTAGAATATCATAAATTTTCGAGTTTAAAAGTTCTAAGTTTTCAATTGCTTTTCTACAAATACTGTACGAGTCGGGCATTATAGTAAAAGGCGATGTCAACGTAATGTAAGATGGTTGTTGTAGAAGCTAGTCAAGGGGTCTCTTTAATGAATGCTAATGCGTCCCCAACAGTGACGTTATTGGTGGTTGCTATAGGGCCGTTATATCACCTCCCACAGTCAGTTTTGATAGATCTGCTATTAGCCAAATGGAACGTGGCATCGAGTCTTCCATTTTACCCAGAACGAACTTATTCTTTTATGTGGAGACTGTTACGTGTCGCAACCTTGTAGCTCCTCGTGGTACTACATTGCTCTACAGATCATATATATCTTACAGTACATTAATATACTGTCAATTACACTTTTAATGAGTTTTATTTATTATTATTGTTCTAAACTGAACACATTTAGCGAGTTAATAGTTAGTTAAGTCAAGATTTAACCTAAGATCCCATAAGCAGTCGACAAAAAGTATTTTATATCTACTTATAATATATACGACTTATATACATATAAGTTGTTAACTAATCAGGGATAAATACAGCTACATACTTCTTATTATAATGAAAAACCCTAACTTAGTGCGACGTAATGAAAACTATGCGTAACGAACTGTAAAATGATTTTTACGTACGCTGCATTTCCAATATTATCCACAACATCGTATGTAAATGGTGAGTTCATATCATTTGGATTCCCATAAATAACATCTGATTGATTTCTGAAGAGCGTGTATCGAGTATGGATTAATATCTTGTCGATACCTGTCTTGATGCGTAGAATATTTGATGCAAGCGCAAAAGTCACTTCCGGTGCAGAGAGATGCGGCAATTCGACCAAGAACATTTCGTGGAACATTCTGAAATATGTTACGTAAATAATAATGAATATGTAACGTATTAAAAACACATCCTGACTACTATCAAATTGATAATGAATCTATTACATATACAATTATATACCTAGTTTGCATCACGTTTTAAAAAAAATGTTGAGGATGACTTACATACTTAGAAAAACGCTCAAAACGGTGGCAAAAATAGCCCGAACCCAATAAAGCACAACTTCAAATTTTTTAAGTTGTGCTTTATTCAAACTTCATATCACAACTTCAAACTAATGCCGTGAATTGGACTAGACGTATTCGCTACCAAGATCAATAACAATTAATAACTTAATAGTGGATAAATAATATTACGGAAAGCTTGTATTTAATATTAATAATTTCTTAATTCCATGGAGAAGTTGATATGTCACAAAAACCTCGCAGATCCAAAAAATCTACCTATTTCTTTGATCACCAATAAATTGCTGAAGTCAATAATACTTTTTCCAGATGAATTAACACAAATAACAAACAAACCTATATAACCTTTTTGAACAACGTTCCGAAGTATTCATGATATGATTTGATATTAAATTTAATCCAATATGAGCCGTAAACACTGAACACAAATAATACAACGAAAGAACTCAAAAAACGGAATAAAGTAAATAAATCAGTGCTACAACCACTTTAAGTCTGGGCCTTAGATCTGTTTCATGATAATTTTTCAATCTAATAGGCAAGTAGGTGATCAGCCTCCTGTGCCTGACACACGCCGACGACTTTTTGGGTCTAAGACATGTCGTTTTCCTCATGATGTTATCCTACTCCGTTCGAGCGAACGTTAAATGCGTAGATAGAAAGCAAGTCGCACGCTGAAGCCGCTGTGTCAACATTCCTCTCCAAAACAGAAATATAAGACAGAATTGTGTTCATACTACGAACATTACGAATTCCCAATAAAATTCCAATCCAGGGTACACAACTCTCCGTAACCGGGATATTGATGTAATAAATGAATAAAGATTACGAGTTAATAGAAATAAATAGCCCTAAAAGCGATAGAGATTCTTAACAGCTTACACTCCAACTACACCGTCGGACAAATAGAAGCCATTTGCTATTCTGTGTGCGTCGGCAGACTTTCTAATATAGACATTCATCCCTTTATATCCATAGTTATCCTTTAGAGCCTGAAATTGAAATTCTAATGATACATTCATTGTTATATTAAAGAAAATATATTATGTATTACATTTTACGAAATATCAAACTCGATTTGGCGCTTTAATATAAATTTCATTAAGTTAAAAAAAAACAAGCTGTGTCAGAGCACTAGTATAGGGCGATTCTTAAAATAAACAAATAATAATCTATCCAGTTATACTACAGAGTACTAGTTAGCCAGATATACTCACTAATTTTATTGCATTTTCATATGATTTTCTATGTTTTTGCCAATCTTTTTGAAATCCGGTGTATATGTCTGCAAAATATAATTTATTATTTTACAATTTTACAGATTTTTAATCGTTTATTATTATATTATTATTTTTTTGTAGAACAGGGGCAAACGGTAAGAGGCTCACCTGATGTTAAGTGATACCGCCGCCCATGGACACTCAATGCCAGAGGGCTCGTGAGTGCGTTGCCGGTCTTTTCTTGAACCCTAAATCAAATTGGTTTGGAAATACTTCAGTGGGCAGCTGGTGCGCGGCTAATACTGCCTCAAAAACGGGTAGTAATGCGATTGTTTTTATTATAGCTATAGTCATTATTTATAGCTTTGAAATGGAAACTTAAACATAAAAATTAATTGTAACGACTAACATAACAAAATATTGCTCTTGTACCGTAAATTACGATATTACTTTACATTTCGCATACAAGTTAAACAGCATTAAAGGCTTCTTATTTATTACTTATATATAATAAGTTTATTTAGAGAAGCAGACTTGCCTCGCTACTATCACTTAAAAATAGAATCAATTAAGAACTGCATAAATATTATTTACCACTATTGAAATAATTTTTAAGGGTACTCTCTATATCCGCTGAATGTCCTTCAAATACGAATAGAAAACATAAAATATAAAAACGAAACGTTTTTAACGACATTTCGCGTTGAAATAAAATATTAATGCTTTCATGAATAAATTGAAAATTAACTTTGAATTATCAAATGGTTATTAATTTCTTATTTTTGTAGGGTTAAACAAGGCTGGAAGCGATTATTAAACATGTAAATGCAATAGGGAATCAGTGATTCATAATAAGATGATATATAACTTCGAAAACAGAAATTATTATTCGTCATATTACAATACAGCCCGGCAACTATAATAAACAAAATACTAATAATAATAATATATAGTTTTAATACATACACTAATATTTCCATGACAAGTCATTGCTTTCCACTGAATTTAAAAATAACAGTTATTATAGAATATTTACATTCTTCGTCACTACCACACATTTTCTGCTTTTCTATCTTATTTATACATTTACTTACACTTCGTAATACACCTTATGCAAAAATATATCAAATCAAATCAAATCAAAATATCTTTATTCATATAGGTAAACATGTACACTTATGAACGTTAAGAAAAACAAATTAAATTAACTGTAAATTTACATTTACAACCAGTTCGCAAGTCAAGTTATACATATAAAAAGCAGGTGACGTAAGTTATTAGGCAACGAGCGGCCTTATGCCAAACAAGCGATATTTTAGAGGCAACTCTGGTATGGAACAATAAAATTAAAATATATAAATACGTGCCTAATTAGGTTTAAAATTCTAAATAATTACCTAACGATAGTTAAGTACATAGTTTAGGTCAAATGTTTTATTTAATTTTTGGAGATATTAGCTATTAACTACATATTATGTAGTGAACATAAAAAGAAGACACCTCATCCAGAGCTGGGCAAACAGACAAAGTTGTCGACCGTGTCCTTGACATTTTAGTAAATACCCTTTTTTGTCTGAATAAAGGCTTTCTATTAAGATTATTATTATATAATGCATTATTTCTTTATTCAATGTAAAACTTGGTGTTAATTCAAGTATTTATAAAATATAACAATACGAAAGGGGTTTCTTAATTCAACCGCTATGGATTGATTTTGTTAATATATCAACGTACCACGACAACAATATTAGCGATGGAATGAGATTATAATGCGACAAATAGCTTTAATTATTATAATTATTATTCTATACTTTTAAAACCTATTTCCTATCTTCTATATGGAGTAGAAACAAGAACAATCTAGGCACGGAAAAGCAAATGACTGATGCCTTTGAGGTGAAGTGCTCGAGGCGAATTTTAAGTATACCGTGGACTGCGAAGCGCACCTATACATCGATCCTGACTCAACTCCGTATCTCCGTGACTCGCCTCTTTACTATATGCTGACAACGATTTATATCATATATTAGCGCAGAGGCGATGGGAAGAGAGAAACTGATACTGACTGACTGACTTGGAGAAACTGATCATGGTTGATAACACAGAAGGCGAAAGATCATGTGGTCGTCCACGGAACCTGTGAAAACAGATTGTCCGCTCCAGATGTATCCTTACTGACCACAACGCTCTGACAGGAGCTACCGACTGAAAAGAGAGAGATTGTACACACACGATGTAAGAGACGTCGATAGGTCGCATAAAACAGGATTATATGTCATGTCAGTCATGCATTGTCATTGTTATTAAAACCGAATAAATAGAATTTACAATTTTCTTAAGCTAAAGAAGGAAATGCTGCCAGTATTAAAGGGTCTACCATAGGGACCAAACTTAAAAAAAATCTTTTTATTAATTTTTAATATGATATTAAGTAAGAGAATTGTAATTATTAACATATTTAAACTGTATCAAACAAATGTGAATGTGAATGAACATATTATTTATTTACATTGAAATAAAAAGTTCATTTCGAAATGGTTTAATAAAGTGAAAATACTGATAAGCTTAAAGGACTCAATGCAGTCTCGAGTTAATTAAAAGCGAATTTTATGACTGAATCTGAATAAATGTGAATTTTTGACGGAAAATGTTTTGTAAAAATATATTATTCATTTTGATTATAAGTACACCCAACGTTTTTCCAAAATCACATCTAAAACGGACCTCCGATGATGGTAAGGAATTGAATGTATACTATCCTGCAACTTAGCAACATTTCTAGCTATGTCCGATAGCACTGGCCTCCTTAGCCTCCTCCTCCTCCTCCTCCTCTTTAGCTGTGCACATATTACTCGATCAGTTGTCTGAAGGAGGAAGGAAACTTTTGTCTGAAGTCGGTCAGGCATTATAGTTCATTTAAACGAAGACACAAGATTGCGCGTTTTCCGCTAATAAACACACATTGATACTCCACTATTTGAAGACACTCTCCTTAAAGCCTAAGCCTGCATCGGATTACTTGGCGTTGACATATGGAATGACTAAATTCTACAGGAAGAACGAGGTGTTAATTTATTTGAGATTTTTTAGAAAAAGGAATTACGAAAATGTCTTTCTGTTATTAGTTGTATCCGCTCGCCCCCCGTGTTTTTAACGACCTTTTACATAAGGATTCTCGCTGATTGGTATCTGTAAGACACTAAAAATAACAAGATTAAACGTATATGCATTTAACGCATTTCTCTTATAGAAAATGAAATACTTCATGATGATGACAAGCAGCAACTGATAGTTCCAGAAGATGTGGAAGTTTTCAATGTAACAGCCCATAAGCCTAGTGACTGCTGGCCAAATTTCAGTGTAGACAAATATTTTAATATTTTAGACAATCTGGACGGTAGATATTTTTTTTAAGAGTTAAAAATTTAAACTAAATATCGATTACATATGTATAATAATTCACGTGTCTGCCAAGCATGTCTACATATTTTATACATGAGAGCCTTCTAGCAGTTTATCCCTATCACTTAACAGCAGGTGAGTCTTCTGCCTGATAGTCCACTTTTCTATAAAAAATTGTTTTATCACGCCTGCTGCTACTGCCTAGGGACATCCTACAGACATCCACTACGGTCTTTACATACCTCTCAGTTCCTCCACACTCATAATATTCATCATATATGCTGGTGGTTTTGATCAGATAATCACGCTATCCATATATTGTAAATACATACTTTATATGTCTTATACAAAGCACAGATTCCGAGATATTTTTTTTAGCGAAATATGCTGAAGTGCGCCAAAATTTTCAAGCTGCAGTTGGTAGTGATAATTTCGATACTGAGATGCTAAAGGTAAGTTTAAAGCTCAGTTTCTTTGTCATTTGACAGGTCACCCTCGGCCTACGTCTAGCTCTTGAATGTGCTACTTTTAAGTTAAAATCTAACAGAGTTTAACGGTATTTTAAGATAAAGTAAAGAGTACCTTACAGCATTTTAAAAAGCCACTGTCAACTACATTGTTACTTTGATTTATATGCTCTATGGCTCAACGCCAAATCTCTTGAACTGTCTTATATAAAATAAATGTACCTTTATACTGTTCATATGAGTACTTAATATTAATTATTCTAATCACGCCAAGCGCGGTTTCATTTTGCAGCTTCCAAATATTTTCATGCATTACAATGAATGATAGGTTATTCCTGCATCTATGTCAATATTAAATTATGACTGCTTTCTATAAGATCCGCCATCTTTTGTTCTATTCCAAGAAGTTGTCGTTTCGCGCGGGAATCTAACCTAAGACTTTTGGGTTATATGACCTCTAATAAATAAATTACGAATAATAGATATAAATAAAATGTATATCATATTATGAATTAACGTAATATATACTTATGATGAAAAGACTGAGTTAAAATACTCTGAAATGTTTTATGCCTTTAGGACAATATTTCTATCAGTCGTATTTCAACCAATTGGGATTATATTTATTAAATATCATCAGTAAAAGTAAGTAGATTATAGAGATTAATGCCACCAGCTTTCTTTCTATAGATTACCTGTCAGATGTCTAATAGAGCCTTTTATGTCAAGATTATAAATTTTTCAGATGCTAGTAAACACTGGTGGTGTTGCGGAACGAACCGCATATCATGTAGCAGGCAATCGCGGTCTTATACCGGCGGGGATAAATCTGGGCGGCTATTGTATGATGAGGGCTCCTAAGAATGTTTTGTGAGTACATAACATTTTAAACTTACACAATTAATATATAAAAATATTTTGTAAAAAGACAGAAGATTATTGTAACTCTTGGTGCTAACACAATTTAACCAAAGCTACAGAACACACGATAATGTTCTAGATTATAAATGTTGATGTTCTAACATAGAATGATGATATAATAAATAATTTAATTATTGCAAAGGCATTATAATTTGACATTTGCATGATAGTTTGCTGTGGCTGCTTGTGTAGAGTAATTTATTTCATATTTGTACCACTTTCAAGGCATATAAAAGAAAATAATTAATAAATCTAGATTTAGAAGTATTGTTGATTTTGTTATAAAACATATTTAAATCCAAATCGCGACAATACACTATTACAAGTAAAAGTTTACTTCTATTAACTCTCGTAAAAAGAAACCACATTTCCAGTTATATTAATCGTATCCTTTGATTTATCTTCTGAAATACCGCAATTATGGTCTTTTAGAATATAACGTTTACGTCGTAATTGATGTCTGTCCAGCCGTGCTCGTCACCGTAAAATGAGATTGTTATCGCAAAGAAACTGTGACGACGCGTCCCTACTTGTCTAACTTATGGTTAGTTACAATATCCAATTATGGATTCTGATTCGACTCCTGGCAAAGGCCGCCGTGATTATCTCGTCCCCCTTGGGAGTGATAGGACTTAAAAAAATAATTGCTTAAAACTATATCTAAGCACTTGTTGTCTGAAAAAATGCCTCAGTGTATTTGACTTTAAATGACAATATTAATGTGACAGATTCAAAACCTTTTTTTAAGTTGGGACTTATTGCGGTATCGTTTGACGTAAAGGTCACTTTTTTACATAACAGGGAGCTCATATTAAGTGATATAAAGATACTCACATAGGGCTTGAAAGTGCGTTGAAAATTTTAAGTAGAATTGGTTCGGAAATACAGTGGGAAGCTGGTTCCACATAGTGGTGCGTGGCAAAAGCTGCCTTAAAAACCGCTCAGTTGTTATTGTCGCTAAGTTACTGGTAGGGGCGTAGCTCAATGTCTCGACAGATTGACTACTTATTACTACCCACACTTTATAACTAAGCATTATGTGAATTTACGACCCGTGAGAATAACGAGCTCTGGCAAAATTTTATACTCGAAACCATCGGTCGCTTTAGTTTTTTTGTTACGCAATTTCATAGTCGGTTCGTTAATAAAATCGATACTAAACATTGTATTAATTTCACATATAATTAGTCGTAAATGTATATCTAAAATAAGTTTTTTTGTGTAACTAATGTTTTAATAAATTATTTAACGAAAGGACATTAGTTTGTTGTTGTTTGTTTAATAAACCTTAAGAAAGCGTACATTAGGATGGACATTTAAAGTATCTAAAAGCAATCTTTTTCTACAATGAAGCCAAATTTTTACAGAACCTAATGCTAATGATAATACCTTGCTTCAAGTTTTCACGAGCTTTCAACATTACAGTGTGAATACTAAGTAGTTGTCCGTAAATTGACATTTACTTCACCTAAATGTTTGTAAAATAGCGAAGTTTTAATAAATGCTGAACTTAAAAATAGTAATTAAAAAATGTGTTTATTAATTTTAAGTACATATGCATTACATTACAATGTGTAAGATTTGGGAACCCTTTTAAGTAAAAAATACCTATGTCAGGGTTTCCAGCTCTTTCATAACAAAATTAATTATACATTCCTTAAAATATATTTATATACTTATAATGTAATCACATTTTTATTTTATTTATTTTTGTTTTTGATTTTTCAACTGTTATCAACATCTTTGACTGCATAAGTGAGGGTGTGAGTGAGTGAGTGAGTCAGTGGGTGAATGAATAAAGTGTGTAACTACTTACTAGGTCTCAGAAGAAGCTCTAACACTGCGTAGGGTGCATTCATAAGCCAGTCCTTTAGTCGTATTTTTAGATTGTAGACGGTGAGCGGGTAGATGTTAAGCAGCCTTTTTAATTTAATTTATTAAAGATATGGTCTGCTTGCATATTGCGTCTGGCAAAGCCAGCTTATATATTCTGTTAACATTTAAAATAACATACATCCGTATTTAAAATTACTATAAAAAAAACCGGTAAGTGTATAAGATGCTGCGTAGTTTAGCGTTTGTATAGACGTACTCTAATAATTTACACTTTCTTCTCTCACTCACTGATCAAGAGAAGGTAAGCGTGTGGCGAGAGTCAGAAGATGATCTACTTGCTTTATGTCAAATTATATATAATAAATAAATTAAAATATATATGTTTCTGTTTTAGACATAAGGCTCATCAAATGCTAGACTTACTTGAGTATATTAAATACAAAATATTGTTTAAAATAGTAATAACATTTATTTTCATGAATATGGTACAAAAAATTTGTAGTGGTACAATCTATAGTTACACACAGATAATAGGGTGCAAATTTATCTTAATAATAATATAATCATTATAACATGAGTTATCATTATGACAATATCATTATAGTCAATCCTTATATTATTTTATCACTACATCATCACATTATTAAAATATATTATTACGTTATGAAATTATTTCTAACGTTTCACACAAATAATCATTAATTAAAACATTTCGACATTAAGTATTTTACGACGTTAAGTATTTATTAGTAGGAAGATCTTTGAATGTTTTTGCCTAATTATTATAAACCTTAACTGCCATACAAAAGGTGTTTGAATGATACCCACGTTATGCTTATACTATAAAAATATGCTCCAAAGTGAAAACATATAAACAGAAAAATCTTTAAAACGACTAAAATATAATCTTGATATGACGTATTTTTCTTAAATTTTAACATCAATGTCGATATTCAAAATTTAACTGTCAAGTTAGACTAGCCAAGTCAAACTTAGCCTAGGTATATAACCTCCCAAAACCGCAAGCTTTGTACTAAAGGCACTGAAAGTAAGCTTTGAAAGAGCGAAAGCTAATTTCAAATATGAAATTTAAACATACAAGAATTCAAAGAAAATTTAACACCTCGGTTTTCGGTCCGTTGTGAACTTTTAATTACGTTTGAAATTACGAAACTCTCTTTATATGGAAATTCAACATTCAAAAGTCCTCATACTTAAATGCTAATGTAATTTTTTAAGTTACAAAGATAAAAGAAATAAAGTAATTTAG
Organism: Pieris brassicae; assembly: GCF_905147105.1. Taxonomy (NCBI): domain Eukaryota; kingdom Metazoa; phylum Arthropoda; class Insecta; order Lepidoptera; family Pieridae; genus Pieris; species Pieris brassicae. The sequence goes on from NC_059669.1 coordinate 8,999,310, forward strand.
AATAACCATAAATCAAAGAGCACCATAAGTTGCTAATGAGAAGGGGACGGCAGCAGGTGGACGCTTTCCTTATAAAAATATTTTTTGAAAGTTTTATAAACACGAAATTAGTAGTGAACTTCTATATGGCCCGTCGAAAGAGCGTTGCCGGCGTTTTAAGAATTGGTACGGTTTCTTGAAGGACCCTAAGTCAAATTGGTTCGGAACTACATCGACGAGGAGCTGGTTCCACAGAGCGAGGCAGAAACTGCCTTAAAAACGCTCAGTTGTAGAACGACGGACATCGAGGTGGTACGGGTGGAATTTCGTATTCTGACTCAACGTCCGATGATGAAACTGAGCTGCAGGTATTAATCGGAACAACTCCTCTGAACACTCTCCGTGGTAAATGCGGTAGAAAATGCCCCCACATATCTATGCAACGCCAAAGGATCAAGCCGGTCGGAGAGGTATTGGTCATCGACGATTCGAACCGCTCTTCGTTGAATACAGTCAAGTAGAAGGAGCTGGTACTAGGGAGCTCCCGCCCATTGCGAATTTGCGCTATATAGAGTAAGCGATGGTCCGGAGTAAAGAATCGTCTCGCCTTAATTTAGCCTTCCCTACCAAATGACCGCGCAACTGATCGTCACTCGATATGTCAACGCCCAGTATTCCGACGTTGGCTGTGGCTTTAAGGAGAATGTCCTCGAAGAGAGGAGTAGCGACAAAGGGCGTCTTGTTTGCAGATAACGCGCAGACTTGTGTCTTCTTAGGTTTCGGGTTCAGACACATGTTTGTTCCGATAGTTATCGAAAACTACCCGAGAAATACCTACACGGCCAGTGTATAGTGTATCCCTAGTGCTATCGTCCCCATAAAATGACTAAATGACATCTGTAATTCAACACCACTGTATATTTTGTTATAAAATAGTATACATTTATTTATAATATATAAATATGAATACGAAACATTTCTATAGGATTAAGAAACTACATTATTTATTTTATGTCAATCTGTAAATCCTTTGATAGTCGGAAATACATTTACATATGCACAATATTGAACTTTTATTTAATATTTTATGCTAAATATGCACCAGCCGCATACAAACTATGAATTTTTCTCTCTGTATTTGCCTTTACGCATTTACATCGAAAAGGCTTAAATAAAATGTATGAAAATATATTTTTTAGATTCTTCCACCGTATGAAGCTGCGAAATGACACCCACTTCAAAATCCAGTACCTCCACAATGACCTTGAGAACATGGTGCTAAATACGAGGATAAATTTGAATGACCTGCATTTGTTGGGATCTTTCGACCGCGCTGTAACTCATGAAGATCCTTCCAAACTATTCTATATGCCAACATTTGGACAGGCCGAGTTAATGCTTTTACTATACGTATATACTTTTCTTATAATCCAACAGGATAACGTTGATATGTTGCCTTCGTAAGCGTAATCTCAAATATTTAACGTACTTAACATTGGAACTCAAACATATCAGGGGTCATATGACGTCATCGATAACAAACAATCCCAGGCAAATATTAATTAGGTACATATCCGTGAAATATTTAACGAAATCCAAGGATTATACAACAGAAATTGGACATGAAAACGTTTTAAATATTTTTCAATCTTTCTTCAAATTAAAAGAACAATAATATGCAATAAATCAATAAATTAACTTGACAGGTTTCTATTAAAAAATGTAAAATATAAAATGGAAGGACGCTATCGCCTATTGCATAATACGCTGAATCTTGTACTCGCAGTCTCGGACATACAAATGGACGATGTTATTATGGTGGTAATTTTTTACATTTTTTTACCGTTTTAACCTCTTTTGAAGTCGGTTAAAATCTCCCAACGCCCAAACTAAATTTAGTTTAAAAAGTGTGTCTTTATATATTAATATTTATTCATTTAGGAAACAAAACAGAGACATGTCTAAAAGTAAAAAAAGAAGTCAGAATATAGACAATTTAAAGAAATACAAATATACAACCAAAATAAACAGAAAAACTTTCAAAACACTGTTAAACCACGTTATAATTAAACAGTCTTACATATTATTTAGGAACATCCGCACAGCACGACGCGGACGCCTCAAATAGAATGTACTGGCGCGCAATCGCCTTCTTTATTTCAAGTTCGCCTGTCGTACCCTCCATTATTTCTGACAATATTATATAATTAATATTTCATGTTAAAATGTTTAATATTCACATTTTAGTACCATATCAATGAGTCCAAACAAGCAGCACGTCTGGAAAAACAAAATATAGGTATGTTTTTCAGTGGGCCTTTATAGAAAATTCAAACGATATCCCCGTAGACATTTTACGATCATTAAGCATTTTAAAATTAGAAAACTGTACCAATACTTCGAATATAACTTTTTTTTATAATTTCAATTTAAAAGTTAAAAAAATCAGGCAACAAATAGCTTGGTGTACACATGTTCGCAACTATCTCTTTTCATAATAGCATGAATACATTTCTACGCAAAAAGACGAAAGACGAAAGACGAAAGATGGAGCGTATTTAATAATAATAATTAATTACAGATGGTTTTCTGGATAGATTAAAATCTGACCTTAATCTATGGCTTAAAGATTACTTTAATGATTACCTTCTGTATTTTGGATTAGCCGGCAGGGAGATGAATGCTCAATTTCAGTAAGCTTATTTAAAATTAATATATTACAATACTGCCGGTGGCTGATAAACCTTATCCTAGGTTCGAGCCTGGCAAAAAAATATTTGTAACATAAGGATTAAGGAATACAATGAAGTCTATGGGACGCAGATAGAATATCAATCAAAATAAGAATATCATAGTTCTTTACACATTTAAGCTGACATTTTTCGTGTACAAAAGATAATGTTTTATTCATATAAAGACTTTTAGGTTATTATGGTTTAAGTTGATTGGTCCTTATTTGGTTAAAGTAAAACTTCCTAATAATTCGTTGAGAAGAGGTGAAGATGGAATGTGGAATGTGTTTAATTTTTAAAAACTGTAGATTTATATACAAAAGTTATCCTACACTGGCCACTAGTGGTAACATGTGGTACCAAGATGCGACGGGTGCGTAGACGATAAAATCGAGGTGCGGCAAAAAGTTGACCTTTTCTGCGCGCAACCGTCGAAGCGTACGAACGTGTTCTTCTCAGAACAGTTCGATATCGTGGTCTTACGATAACGCAATTAACTGTTCTTTTCAGAACAAATTATTGTTTCATGACGATAACGTTTACAACTGTCCTTGTCAGGACACATCACTGTTTCATTACGACACGTACTAATCACCTACAGGATTCCCCCTCTAGCGAAGCGTACCGGCAGGCGTATAACGCGGCCTCGGCGAGTTGTTCTTGTAGGTATTGAGGTGTTCCCAGTGTCTTGTTGTTTCAGGTTGTTGTCATTTTGATGTTTCAGGTTATTTGATGGTTCATGTAGTTCGCTCGCACTTGATGTGATTTGCTTGTTGCAAGTACTCGGTGTTGTATCAGTAGGCACATCTTGTTCGGCGATAGTGTAGGTTTGAGTCTGTCGATAGAGATATTCATTTCACGGTTAGGTAACTGCAGCGTAAATATCTTGCTGTCTCGTTTCAGCACGCGATAGGGTCCGTCGTAAGGTGCTTGTAATGGCTTCTTTACGGCGTCTATGCGTACGAATACGTATTCACATGATTGCAGGTCGCGGTGAACGAATATGGGTTTTGTGTTGCTGTGTGGTTGACTCGGCATTGGTTGCAGGTTACGTATTGCGTCGCGCAGCTGATCGATGTAGCCAGAGTCCATGATGACGTCATTGCGGGTCGTTGATAAGAAATCACCGGGTAAGCGTATGTTGCATCCGTAGGTAAGTTGGGCGGCGCTTACGCCGGTGTCACTTCGCATAGCGGCGCGTAATCCTAGTAGGACGGTTGGTAGCTCGTTGATCCAGCTTCTTGCAGTCTGTAGTCTTGCTTTTAATGCGGCTTTAAGGACACGGTGCCATCGTTCGATGATACCGTTACACTGTGCGTGGTATGAAGTTGTACGCGTTTTTTCGATCCCCAGTAAGCGAGAAAGAGATGCAAATACTCTGCTTTCAAATTGGCGTCCTTGGTCCGTTGTTATTGTTACAGGACAACCGAAACAGGAAATCCAACCTTCGTATACCGCTTTGGCGACGTCTTCAGCTGTTATTTCGCATAGTGGGTATGCTTCGGTCCATCTCGTTGCTCTGTCGATCATTGTCACGAGGTATCAATGACCGCTGGCCGCGGTAGGTAGCGGACCAATGATATCGATGTGAACGTGTTCGAACCGTTTGGTTGGTGAAAAAATTGATAATCGACTTGATGTGTGGCGTTGTATTTTGGCGCGCTGACACTGTAGGCATACTTTTGACCACTTGCCGACGCCTGCGTTCATTGAGGGCCAGAAGTAACGTTGCGTAATTAATTTTCTCGTAGTCTTGATTCCAGGGTGGCTAACGTTATGTACTGCGTTGAATGCGGTACGTCGGTATTCTTCTGGTAGGTACGGACGTAACTGTGAGGTTGAAATTTCGCAGTGTAATTTGATGTTTGAGACGGGCAGGTTGACTTTCTTGAAACATAAGTTGCTCTGTAGACTGAGTGCTTTAATGGTATCGCTATCGCGTTCTTGAGCTTGTGCAAGTAGATTGTAGTCGATCGGCGATGGACAGGTGATTGCTTCGACACGTGATAATGCATCTGCGGCTGCATTTTGAGATCCACTGACGTGTCGTATATCAGTGGTAAATTCGCTGATATAAAGTAGCTGTCGGGTGCGTCTCGGTGATTCGCTGTTTGTATTTGTTTTTGTGTAAGCGAAAGTTAGCGGCTTGTGGTCGGTGATTATTATTATTTCTCGTCCCTCGAACATTTTGCGGAAATGTTTGACAGCCATGTAGATGGCGAGTAGCTCTCGATCGTAGGTACTGTAGCGAGTCTGTGCGTCGGTGAATTTCTTCGAGAAATAGCCGAGTGGTTGCCATGACTTGTTGATAAATTGGTTGAGTGCGGCACCAGCTGTTTTGTCGCGAGCGTCGCTGAATATAGCAAGTGTCGCCTGGTGAGACGGATGAGCAAGTAAAGCGGCGTTTTTTATGCTCTCTTTACATGCTTCATAAGCTTGCGTTGATTCAGTGGTCCAGTCCATCTTAGTTTTGTCACGCTTCTTGACGTTGTGCAGGTAGGTATTTAACGGCGCTTGTATGGTGGCGGCATCTTTGATATTTTCACGGTAAAAGTTTATCATACCGAGAAAACGTCGTAGTTCTTCTACGGTTTGTGGTTTTGGAAAGTCTGTAATAGCTTGTACCTTCTCTTGGGGTGGCTGTATTCCTTCCGCCGTGACTTGGTGACCGAGGAATTTCACAGTTGGCTGGCCGAAAACACATTTTGATGGGTTGATGGTGATGCCGTATTCTTCTAGTCGCTGTAATATGATGCGTAGATGTTTTCGGTGCTCTTCCTCGTCAATTGATGCTATGAGTATATCATCAACGAAAGGGAATACGAAGTTGAGTTCGCGCAGTACTTCTTGAATAAAGCGTTGGAAAGTCTGTCCGGCGTTCTTTAGACCAGGACACATGCGCGGAAACTCGAAAAGACCAAAAGGTGTGATGATGGCGGTTTTCTCCACATCTTGCTCGCTGACTGGCAGTTGTTGGTACGCGCGATTGAGGTCGAGTGTGGAGAAAATTTTCTTCCCTGCGAGTTGGTATGTGAAATCACGTATGCGTGGTATGGGATACCGATCGGGCTTGGTTATGGCGTTGAGTCTTCGGTAATCGCCACACACGCGTAGGTCTCCATTCTTCTTTGGCACGACGTGAAGCGGTGATGCCCAAGGGCTTTTGCTTGCTCTGCATAACCCTTGATCGATCATGTTTTGGAATTCTTTCCTGACCATTTCGTAACGATGCGGTGCAATGGGGCGTGGCTTGCAGTGAAGGGGCGGTCCATTTGTTTCAATGAAGTGTTCAACGGAATGTTTGGGACTAAGCTTCATTGAAGTGATTCTGGTTGTGCCTGGGAAATCTGCTAGTATGCTGTGGTAATTTTGCTCAATGTCAATACTACGAACTGTAGGTATGTCTGCAGTACTGAGTTGAGCATTTGTTACCAGCTTTGTTTTCCCGTCGATCAATCTTCTGTTTTTTACGTCGACAATGAGGTGGTGGTGCTGCAAGAAATCTGCTCCCAGGATTGCCTTAGACACATCTGCTACGACGAATTTCCATGTATATGGTCTTCGGAGGTTAAGATCAAGTTGGAGTGACTTCTCTCCGTATGTTGGAATGACCGTGTTGTTAGCGGCGTAGAGTTGAAATGGCAGTGGTTTTTCGCGTGAGCCTTTTGTCTTTGGTAGCACGGAGATATTGGCTCCTGTGTCGACCAAAAAGGTAAGTTTCGTTACCCTGTCGGTAACGAAAAGGCGGTGTGATGATTCGGTAACGCCGGTTCCCGCCGCGGCCAGCGTTACTTTTAGTTTTCCGACTGGGTTATGGGCTTGCAACTGCATGGTGGTGCGCATTTCTTCGCGTCCATACCATAGCGATGATGGTAATAGCAGTACGGCATTGGAGATTTTTTCCGGCTTCGATCTTCCATCTGCGACTCTCGTCGGTTTTCGTTGCGCTTTGTTGATGCGTTCCGCGAGCGTAATTGTAAATGGTGGCGAGAACGACTGTTGCGGTAGTTGTCGCGAGGTTGTGCTCGTAGCTCAGCGACTTCCAAAAACAACCTTCATATTTCACCGATGAGGGTGTCGATGTTTGGTTGTTGTTCTGGAGGTGGCACACGGAGTGACAGTGAAATACCGGAGACTTCTTGGCTCGACGGTTGTGATGAAACTTGACGCTCTGCACCGGAAATTTCTGTGTTCGACATCTTCAATTTTTTTGGTGTTCTTCTCGGGGTCACCACTTAAGGTTATTTTGGTTTAAGTTGATTGGTCCCTATTTGGTTAAAGTAAAACTTCCTAATAATTCGTTGAGAAGAGGTGAAGATGGAATGTGGAATGTGTTTAATTTTGTCTTAAAGGGTGCGTAGACGATAAAATCGAGGCGCGGCAAAAAGTTGACCTTTTCTGCGCGCAACCGTCGAAGCGTACGAACGTGTTCTTCTCAGAACAGTTCGATATCGTGGTCTTACGATAACGCAATTAACTGTTCTTTTCAGAACAAATTATTGTTTCATGACGATAACGTTTACAACTGTCCTTGTCAGGACACATCACTGTTTCATTACGACACGTACTAATCACCTACAGACTTATACGTGGTTTACTGCTATATCACCAGCTTTTACCAGTAAACCAAATAGAAAGAAAATGAGGCATATTTTCTAAAGACTTGCAACTGTGATATTCCTTTTTATATTAACCATTAATAAAAATATTCTTAGTAGATGCTAAAGACGCTTTATAAGCAACCTGTTCTAGCCGAAACTAGTTCTATTCTAACTTCATTTTTGAACTACTACTACTACACTTATCTGCATCTTTTTACCGTACCGTACCGTAATCACAACTTGACGGGAAAGAGGGATTTAAATTTTATAAGGGATCCTAATTCGTTTAACTGTTAAATACCCAAAATATAATAACTATGCTTCTTAGATCACAAAATAAAGATACAGGCAAATCAGCACAATATCTTTAAAACTGTCGATTTGTCCTCTAGGAGATATGACAACGAAAAGGCGCAGGTTTTGAACGACTTTATGGACAACGCTATAAATGTCATTATACGAAAACTGCACCAGGTCAAGGCTGGGTCGGTGAAACTGCCGAACTTTACAATTTACGCTTTCAACGGAATGGTACCTTTTCTATTTATACATAGTCTGTATTAAAACTTAAATCAGAAGGAATAATATTTTATTGATTTCACACATGCACGTTCTATGAAAGGTGATTTCATGACGACGAGAAATAAACTATTCTTTATTTTTTGTTTTTATACACATTTGCCCCATCCGAAACGTTGCATTTTAATTTAAAATAAATATCGCATATAATAGTATAATATTAGAAACATAACTGTGTTTCACTCACTCAATTGTTTGAAAGATCTATAGACTAAATTTAACCATGGCTTCTAAATTTAAAAAATCATTCCTTACTACTCTATGTCGTATAAATATAAAAAGTAGTTTTCATTTTATAGAACAATATACTAGCGAGACAATAATTGTTCCGGCAATGTAAATCTTTGTATATAGTAACCGCAAAATATGTAAATTGTTTCAGCAACTTAATTTAAAAAACGGCGTTATGCGAGGACTGGATAGCCTGTATCGACGGTCAGTAGCTACTGGTGTAAAGGAAAAAAATATCCGCAAACTAGATGCGCTGGTGACGTTTAGTAACTTGAAGGTAATATTTTTTCTGACAACTATAGTAAACATACGTTTATTTTCGAGGCTACAAAAAAGTTAGAACTCGCAGAATCTTTTCTATTCTTACGAAACTATGTTAGCGGATACGTGGTATCAATTAACCAATCAAACAAAACCTTTAATATTCTGTAATGTCAAGAAGAAAATTCTATCGTTTCATTGTAAGTTCTAGATTTTCACCACCAATATAATTTAAAAATAAATATCTTCCATAGATATTCACTTTCTAATAAACAAAACTATTATGTATTTTATATTTTTCATATTTGAACTATACAAAATAATACAGGTAACGTACGGCTATACTGCTTTGTTAAATACGGGATCGCTACCCCTAACTGGTACACTAACGTTATCAGTCGATGAACTCGTTGCAAGACTCTCCATCGCTATGGTCAATAACCCAGAGTCCGCGGATCTAACATTCGAATTTGTTGAGCCAGCTAGGTTAGTAATATTAAAGATGTGTAATTAATTCGTTGATTTGTTTTTACATGCCTATATACACGTACACTATTTGAGAAACCAATGTACCTAGATAAGTTTTTTTTTAGAACTGAATCATTGACGGTGGAAGGTCCAGCAAATAGAATGATGTCACACTTTAATTTCTTACTTGAAAGACACATTATAGCAATTATGAGCAACACTCTGATTCATAATATAAAAATGCTCAGTACATTGTCCCGATGTGGTAAGTAAAAAAAATTATAAACGTTAGCTTTAAACCGAAAAAAATATATGATAATCCTAAAAAGTAAAATTACCAACGAATTAATTAAGCTATAAACAAGGCCTCGTATCACCACATTATATATATTAGGTTGCTGTAGTAAAACTCTTTAATGCCCCTTTTTATATAATACTTAACTTACGTATTTTAGTTCCAATTTTGGTTCCATTCAAGGATGGTGACGAAGCACTTTCTGTAGAACCCCTTGAAGTTCTGATAGAAAGCAATGATAATACAAATAGTAAGGATAATGAAAGCAAAGAATTTGAGGATGACGTAGGGAACAACACTGACCCACAAATAGATCCCAGTAAAAACAAAAATTTAACGGCGGATTATGTTCTATGGAAACAAGATAGCGTAGAACTAGAATTCCCGCCAAAAAAAGGTTCACAAAAGAAACAAAAAATGTATATTAAGTATAACGAAAACTTTGCCCTCGGAAAAATAAATAAAAAGATATGATTTGTTCATGTGTGTTAATAATTTCGTTCTCGTCCTTAAAATGTATTCGATTTTGTAACTTAGACATAATTCATGTAGTATGAATTATTTTAGAAACATATCCGCTACCACAGACTCAGTAGTGAGTAGTAATCGGAAGTGTTGTAGAGTCTCCTGAAACTCATATACTTGTGAAATAATTTTATCAATTGTCAATATCTAGGTGTCAATGTCGCCAAATATTTCATTATTTGACAAATCACAAGAATCCAACGTCCAAGTGTTGTTGATTGTGCAGGCTTTACAATTAATTTTATTTATCTTTCAATATGTTTTGTAATGCAACTAATAAATGAAAACTATCAAATGTACCGTGTGTGTATAAAACAGTCATGACGGAAGAAACCCTGGAAATCGAGCAGCAACTCGATAAATTGTTGACTGATATCCAACCAAATTTACAAGATGTTATCAAGAGGGTAAGTTAAAAGCTGAATCGATCGCTTTATCCCTTTTTGTTGCATAGAACACGTCTCAGAGCGATATTTTATCTATATTCAAGAACGAAAAGAAAGTAAATGCATATTTTTCTTATTTCAGAGTTTTACCAATGTTGCAATACAACAAACAAAAAATGGTGAACAAATCAAAACAGATGCTCTGGAAGATACCTCATACTTTGCTAAAAATACTCAGGTGTAAGTGAAAGTTTTCATAACTTATCATAAACTATCAAATTACTAAGTACCTACTAAAAATTTAGTCTAATCAGGCTATACAAATGAGTAAAGAGCATAATTAAGCCAAGCATATAAGGGTGGATATGGTGGCCTTACATTTTATATAATGACAGAAGATAACAATATATTTCAGGACATTATCTAGATTAGAGCTAGTTAAATCTCCAACATTCCACATGCAATCGGTATCCCTGGATCTCAAGTCAATGTCCCTTTCATTAAAATGCTCACTAGGGGAAGTAAATGTAAGAGGACTGTACAGTGCTTTTAATGAAAACCTATACAACCTTATTCCTGTTATGTCAGAAGGTCATCTTGTGTAAGTAGTTTTATATAGAAATATGTTTTATGTATAGTTAATCATAAAGATATTTTGAATGTGGTAAAATTATATCTAACACTACAAAAAATTCCACCATTATAAACTACTTTGTCAAGTTTATACTGAATGAAATAATGTTGAAACTAAAGAAGAAAGATGTTCTAACATAATTTATAATATTTCTATTTAACAATTTTACTAATAGGTCTGTACGAAATGGAAAATTTTAAACAGGTATTTTAATTTTTTTCTGAACTTTTTAAAAAGGAAATAGATGAGAGAGATGAGTAATTAAGAAACAGTAGTTTTTCCAAAAAATATAGTACTGTGTGTGATTTTTTTCAATTTTATTCTTCCGATACTCCAATTTATACCGAATGAAACATTAGCACTTTCTTATATGTTGTTGGAGTAAGATATTTCAAAACAACCTTGGGTATAATAGTTTCATATTAAAGATACTTAAAGATATTTGGTTTATAATTGACATAACTTGACATTTTGTGTCTTTACAATAACCAAGTTTGATATTTCCGTAAACTAATGATGATATTATGTTTCAGAATATCATTGTCAAACATGATTGCAGATGTAAAGGTGGGCTTAGTACTAATAGATGATGCATTTTCATTTATTAACCCTGCTATAGAATTTATTCATGATGAAGTCCTAGTAAAGGTATATAAAAACACTGTTTAACTACCAAAATTATGTGTATTTTTTAAAGTAAAACAAAGGTTAGAAAATGTTGGTTTCAAATGATTGGAAAAGATTGTTGTCTGAACCATGTGGCGGACACATGCCTGTGTCTATTTAATTAATTTAATTTTAAGGTCTAGGTGATCAGCAGTCTGCCTACACAAACACAGTTTCTCTACCTGAAATATTACATGTAAACAAATTCTAGGACTATAGGCTTATTTATAGATGGAAATGTAACAAAAGTGGGAATTGCTCGCATTTGTGAAAATTCATTGATCTTAATTTTACTTGTATGTATAATGTAAATGTAATGTAGTGCAAAAGAAATTCTTTTTTTCTGAAAATTTTCAGTTGTCATGGCCATCACCACAAAGAAATGGAGGATATGAATTCACAACCACAGAACAGCTGGCAAAACATATAGGTATGAATTGTTTCTATGCCTTTAGATCGATGGTAGAAACCAAACTGAAACTTTTTTTGTAGTCTGTGCCTATTTTTTTTTGTCCAAATTCTTCGTTGTCGAGTCCAATCGTTTAGTTTACAGAATCGCATTGATTATAAATCACTTAATTTAAACAAATTTACTTTGCTAAATAAATTTTATTTTATTTTACATTTAAATTTTTTTGTATTGTTCCACATACATGTGGACCACAAGGATTAACTGGCCACCCTCAACACAAGGTTTTACTCATTGTGCGGCCTAGCATCTGTATGACTAGCAACCATACAATTTTGCCTTTCATAGTGGCTCATCCAAAAACCTCTCTTAGGCCTGGAGGCATTGACATGTTGCATCAATTTCAATATGTCATGATGTTTTTCTTAACTATTATATAATACAGAATATTTAATACAATATTTTAACCAGGTTTAATTTTCATAATTCTTATATATTTTAGATGATTTACCGCTAACAGCTGCAATATCTCTGCCCTTATTCGCCCTCCTGAGACAGAAATTGCAGCGACACCTGGAGAAAGTGCTTTACCAAGCTACCAGTGTTTCAGACGTAGTGGGGTGTAATCCTAGTATGTTGGAAGCATATAGGTATACTTATTGTTTCTTTCTTATTCTGTAATTCACTTATTTAATTGAATAATATATATTTATTTAAATAACGAGCATATATTTAAACAATCCTTTAAAATAAATTAATTGTTATAATTTTAACTGTTATTGTAATAGTGTATATGTCACCGTAAAATTGTAAACACCATTAGACTGTAATGTATCTCGCGAGATTGTGAACTGTCGAAAGTTTGAGAACCTCAACGTACTGCTTATACTTTAACGTATTATTATTCGGTATATTGTAATGTATCGAAGTGAAATCGTCAAATAACAATCTTAAAATAGTTGTCAACTGTCCGAAGGCTGTCCCTGATTGGTCGGCTTGTTAGTAGACCGTAGAACAAACAAATACGGTGGCGCGGGGCATATGCCGTTCAACCAATCAGCACGCGAGTTGCGTTCCGTATCACAATTTGACGGTTTCTCTTCGATAGATTACAATCTACGGAAGAATAATACGTTAAATTTAACGTATTATTCTTACAATTGTAAGCAGTACGTTGAGGTTCACAATCTTTCGACAGTTCACAATCTAACGGTATTTACAATTTTACGGTGATATATATAAATTGTAATACTGGTAAGTTATTTTCAAACAGCTCAATGGTGAATAAATTGAGTGAGAGTGGAAATCGAGTGATCGATATGATTTTGATTAACATGCGACGTACCCTTCTTCAGACGTGTACTGAAATTTTGGAACTACCTCCACTTCATGCTACCTTTTTACATAAGGTATATAAGTTGTTTACTATTAATAATTATTTTTTATTTATTTATTCATTGTTATTCTAAATCAGGAACTTTAAAACATCCTCTTTTATACCCGTGAAGATGTAAATTACATGTTTTTATTTCATAGATTTGTAAACACAAAAAATCTGTCAAGACAGCTTTAGATAGACTATAGAATCATAAACTTTTAGATAATAATAATGGATAAATGTGCTTTATGCTAAATTGTCTTTTTTCAATTGCTAGATAAATTCATTATAAACTTGTTAATTCCAATTATACCGTATGAATGCCATCATGGAAAAATCTTAAATGCTGATTTTGGTCCACGTCCAAAAATTGGTTACCCATTACAAATAAATACATATCTTATGATCATCGTAATATGATTGATAATCAAACACTGAATAAGATCGTTAAAAAATTGCTGAAGCTTCGTTTCTCCACGTTATATCGCTGGATGATGAAGTCGAGTTGGGTAGGTCTTGAGAGGGGACAAGTCATAAGCGACGGCATGGTGTATGTGATGAAAGCGTAGGAAGCGAGCGAGGCGTATCAGGACGTGAATATATAAATATGTTTCTGTTTTTATTCCTTTACAGATAGGTTCAGTATCGTTTGTTGGTAAATTTGAAACGGAATTGGGTTGGGTGAAGAATTTAGCGAGTATAAATCGGGTAAATGATGTCACAGTGACACGCCCAGATCCTGGGAGAACATGTTTCCATGTCACCCTCAAGATCAAGGATTTGCAGGTATTATATATCTGTGTGAACGTGTGTATATATATATCTTATGTAAATTTTTTTTTATTATTCTTGGTCAAATAAGATTTCTCTTTATTTGTAAATATTTTTAGCACTGTAGCAATTTTTTACTTAAGTATTTTTGACAATCGGATGAAATCAAACGGAGAACTTGACCGATATTTTTATCAACTGACAATTGACTAAATTATAATCATAAAAAATATTTTTATTTGGTATATAATAGAGTATTTATAATATTAGATCTTATTCTAATGATATTTTATCTAACACTAGCTCCTCATCTGCTTGCCAAGCATCAAAAGCCTCTCCCACTCCTCTCCATTCGCTTTCATTGCGCTTGCACTTGCACTTTATAAGGCTAACCTATCGCTATTGGAAGTTACTTCGAGTACTAAAGCGGTTTTGGAAATTATTTCATATAGTTATGGGTAATCAGGTAAGAGACTCACCTGATGCTATGGACGCCAATGGACTGCAAGAAGGCCAAATGCGTTGCTGGCTTAAAAATTTGACTAACAATATTTATCATTAATTGCTACAAAATTGTCATTTATTTATCAGATTGGTTACGACGATTATCGTGTGAAGGCTTTGGGGGTAGGGTGTACGGGTCGAGTGGTTTCTTCGTTCAGTGATAACTCCATACACATGGCGCTGTGCGTGGGCCTGGCTCGCTGGGAGCCCTATGCACAGCTGGATGATTTGCGATTGTATTATTGCGGGTAAGTCGAACATATTGTTGAAAACGGATTGTAAAAACAATTAATTTTATAAATACATAATATCAGTGATGACGCTTTAGATTTTGTATCTGCTTTCGTGATCGTGTTTTTTTAAAAATTTTGGTTATCAGGCATTTTTGTCTGACACTCGCCAATTTTTAAATCTCAAGGTTTCCCTACGACGTTACTATTTTCTTCACCACCGTATACGCTAGTATTATTATGCTCATGGAAAGAAGATTCCATTGGTGCACAGCCGTGATTGGATTAGCAATCAGTGTGTCAGACTACTTATATATCTTTCCTGGAAAACCAGAGATTTTGTATTTGTGGTTCTCCTCCAGTTGATTATGCCATAACTTCAAAAAATATTAAACAGAAATTTTACGTTAAATATTTATACGTGTAAAGTTTATCGAATTTTTAAAATTTTATAACACTAATCCAACAATCGTTAATGAAATATTTTTCATATTAGGATCAATATTTAATATTTTTTTACTAATGTCTAGGGGAATGGATATGCACATAACTGGCCTAGGTCCGCTAAGCGGAGAGCTGAATTCGGTTCGGGGATGGATACGTGGCGCTGTCCGTGCGCACGCGCAGCCCGCTATTGACGCGCAATTACAACACGAATTACGTACAGCACTCGCTGAGTTACCGCTCAATGAATTAATAAGAGAGGCTTAGACTTAGTTATTACAGAGCGGATAAATAACCGTAATAAAATAATTATTTTGAAGGAAAAATAGATATTTGGCGATATTCATTCGGATAATTGTTACGCCATAAAAACTAAATACTTTCTTAATAACTTTTGACTGTCTTTCCAGTTTGTTTCATTTCATTACAGCGTAAATATTTTTTGAAGGAAAAGACCAATTAATACTATAATAATAATAATAAACATGATCCTTTCTGTGGCATATGTCGTCTAATTTTTCGGGATCGAACCTATGACCTCATGGAAGTGATTCATACAGTCGTTAAAAACGCATGCTGACGCCGCTAGGCAAACACTGCTCCAAATGAGTACTAGTCAAACTGTTTTTTTAAGGCAAATAGGAGTAACATTAAAGTGATCTGATAAGAAAATAATATAAAAATTAATAAAAGAAAAATTTAGAAAATAATGACCGTATTGAGTTTCTTTTTTTCTATGTAAAATATGGAGTAAAATTATCTTATTAACAAATTATCCGCTCTGTACTTTAATATAATTAAGAATCCTATATAAAAAAATGCCTCATGTCCTTGCGTCCAACTAAATAAAATTAAGAGAATTTTTTTCGTTGTGAATTTTTTTTTTAAATTATTGTATTGTAAAGCAATATTTATTTTTATTAGGTTAAATCTTATAAAGCGACTGTTAAAATCACTGTTATATCCAGTCACTATATCAATTTCTGTATCGTTATTACGAGATTTTCAGTTATAACTTTTGTAAAGTTTATTGAACAAGTACTATTGCAACAATACTTAATTCTTGTAAAGCCGGCAACGCACTTGCGAGCCTTCTGGCGTGTGAGTGTCGATGGGTGGCGGTATCACTTAACATCAGGGGAGGATCCTGCCCGTTTGCCTCCTATTAAAAAATTACGTTTGTAAAACTAAACGAAATAGTTCTAATGCCCACGAAGCGCTGAAAACAATTATTTATTTTCATTCACTGAGACCTTGGCACGTGCCCGTGGCCTGTCAATTGTCAATGTGATTGCGCCAATATGACGTGTGTCAACCATATAGTGATGGTTATTGTTAATATTTTTTTGCACCAATTATTATTACATCACCATAATTTAGGTGTAGTTTTAGTGAATTTTATAATTGCATTTTTGTAGAATTATATACTTTTTATACGTTACCGTGTTTACCGTGACTGTAGCATTAATTAGCTTTTTTGACTTTATACATCTCATTTAATAATTATGTCTTTTCTAGAATGTTCGATGATATTTATTGGTTGTGAATGCCTTTAATTTCGAAACTGTTGTATTTTTCTTATTTAATAAATAGTTTTTGTTTATAAACATTTGTTTTTATCACTTTTAACATTATTATTCTAAACTTTTTAATATTATTATTATTGCTATATTTAAAATAATTACATATATTTTTGTTGAATTTTTCTAGTTATTTGGTAATAGAATAATTTTAATGTCGGTTGGTGGTTCTATCGTAAATTAATAGAAAAACTTTAACACCCAATTTTGTTCCTCTGTTTAGGTACTGATCATTTTTCTAAACACTTCTAGAAAATTAATTTTGGTCTATTATTAAGAGCTCTTAATGTTCTTATTGTATTATTTTTCTTATTATTTTACACACGTGCACAGGTAAAAAATCTTGTATTTGTCAAAATACGTCTGCTGACGGCTTTGAAGTTTGGAGCAAAAATGTTTATTTATTCAGAATTCATTTGAGATATTGTTTAAATTTCTAATAATGGGAATAATACAGTCGGTATGTTGTTCTATAATTTTTTGCGTGGAAAGGTAAGAAAAGTACAAATGATAGGTTTGTATTAGTTTTTTCGGATTACATTTTATTTAAAAATATAGGGTTTTAACCTGGACCTGTTGTGCTTTTCTCCTTATGCTGTTAATGTTTACGATCGTCGTGCTCATGATATATGGAATATCGGTCGGCTATCATTATGCACAAAAAGAGCTCGCCGCTTTTGCAAGTAAGTATACTTATAAATTGTCATACAAACCTACGAAAATTATAAAATTAATAAGTTTATTTGCTTCCTCAATTTAGCATTTTACAAAGTTGCACAATACAATAATACAGCTATTGACTATCTTTGTGAGAGCCTGGTACCTTTAAGAGGACTATAGAAGACCTGTGGTCACCGGCCTTCCATCGCAGATAGAAAATAGTCAACATTATGGAGATGACTATACAGTACGACTAAACTAACAAACAAAAAACCTAAAGCACGAGTGATTGTGATTGTGTGGGTGAACATACATTCACACAATACAACTTGTGTTAAATCATTTATTTAACGTTTACCTTAATTGGCTATGGATAAGAAATCTCGATTACATCGTAATCAAGGCTTTTTAGACATTAAGAAACATCTATTTGATAAGATTCTATATTATGACTTATAGAAAGATAATCAGTTGTACAAAAACCCAAGAAATCAGAAGAAATTACGTATTGTTGAATATGAAATAGATTTGCAAATTGTGTCCTTTCGCCGTTTGTTAGTCAGTGCGAATAGTAACACCTCCGTACCTAGACCCGACAGTTGAAACCACAATATACATAGAAGACTCAAAGTCTGAGCAGTGTTCGCTAATGATCATATAATGTAAATGTAATTAAACTTAAAATATAATTAAAAGATTTGAAGCTGTGATGTACATGTGATAAACCCCATCTAAAACCACACGAGCATATACATAGTTCCAGCGCTTTGCTTACAAAGAACATCAATATTCGTTATTTATCGTAATATAATGTCAGAGACAAGTCTAGTAATGAAAAAAAACTGAAGAATTTATGTATTGAAATGTTTTTTTAGTGTCATCGCGATCAACAACAGAGTCGAACGTGTTGAGAGGAGGAGCAGAACAACCCATCGTACGACTTGTCGCCGTCAACCGGACGGAAGTTGAACACGCACCACAACCGATCCTAGGTAACATTAACCAGACTTCTGTTATCCGTATAAGAAACGGAAGGTTAACGATTATTTTAGTGGTTTTTGTTTGTCGAACAGATTATTTATTTACAATTTCTTATAGACTGTAAAGTTAGCCCTTGCCTCTACACAACAATTTCGTTAAAATTGTACGTAACATTATTTTGGGTTTGATTTCTGAGCACGAAATTATAAACAAGCCATCCAGTTCGCAGCCTTTAACCATTAGAAGGACTGACATGTATGGGTTAATAGGGAGAAGGAGTAATATAAAAAAATACATTTTCTGCAATTTTACTCTATACACTCATACAAAGTGTGAGCTGAGGGTGCAGAGTGCAGACGTCGATTACTGGTTGGGGGGTGAACTAGCTGTTTTACTTTAGAATATAAAAGTTTGCTACTCGTCATCGGCAAATTTTGTTGCAGACAACAGTTCTATCTGTTAAACATGAAAAACCCGTCATGCAGAAATCTTTTAGACTTGAAAATTCGGTTCTCAAATGCCGCCCTAAAATCTGCCCTAGGTTACAACCTACTCAGCCTGCTGATAAATCCGCCACTGACTCTGTAAGATAAGACCAGAAAATCATAAAACGAGACAAGGGACCGGCATATCCTGCTGTCAAGTCTAGTCTGGAGAGATTTTATTGTTTAGTAATAGTGTCCTGCGATTTTACGCGTCAATTTGATCTTATTAGCCACACGGCCGTTGGATGGTGTAGGATAAAACAAAATTAAGTTTTCAATTCTTCTCAGTGGCTTCTAAGATTCATTAAATGATATAAATAGCTTTATAATATTAGCATAGATCTATTTTATAATTTTTTTTTATTAAAATCATTCGAAATTTTAGAGGTACAGCGTTCGGCCCGAAAGAGAGGCGGCGAGACCATTTACTTAGAGAAGTCCGAGTCGCCGGTGGTTGTTTTAGAAACCGAAAGGTAAAAATAATTGGTTATATAAAAATAATACTATATCGTGCATATGAAAATAATTAAAAAATATCTATGTGATTACCATATAACGTGTAACGTAACGCACTTGACATATAACTTGGAGGTTATGGTTTTCCACTCCCTACAAAATGTTTCACAGAAACATGTTGCGCAGAAGGTAGGTCATTTTATGTCTGAAAACTACTAGAATTTGAGACGTATGTTTTACTATTTAACGGTGACATTTCAGTCCACCCAAAGAGCCTGAGCTGTCACCACAAGAAAGGGAACTTGCAAAGCGAATTATTGGACGATATCGTCGTTCAAGAAACAGCACGTCGGAAATCCCATTCTTTCGGCCACTTAACAGCACAGAACCATCTTTGAAATCATCTTTAGCAGCCTTTTTATAATTTATTTGGACTTTGATTGGTGTTTATTAGATTCACCATAAAAAATTCTGTAAGTGGATATTGTTATAGATTCCTTTTGATTAAATGTTGAAATGAAATGTATACAATTGTAAAATTTTAATACAGCATTGTATTTTTAAAATTTGTTTTATTTTTGCACAAAAAACTTTACAATGCGGACAAAGACACATTCGTACTTGTAAAATCGATGGATTGGGTTATATTCGTTCTTGTTAAATTGGTATCTAAGGCGTACGATGAATTTGTTACGTTATTCGACAGTGGCGGTGTGTCGGCCTCCCTTCTAGTCAGCCTGTGGGCAAAACCGCGTTGCACTGCTTTATCGACGGAACGCATAACATTCCCACTTGCCAAAGACTTTCTCGCATTTCCTGATCGTACAGCGCCTGCTGCGGCTGCAGCCTTTTCTAAAAATACAAAACATTTTTATGTCTATATTTATAAGGCGTCATAAATATATGATACATGAAGAATATATTACCCATTGCGTCCACTGAATTTTGGACAAAACAATAGTGGAACCCGATTCCAATTCCCATAACCATCACTGTTATTAACGTCAGCATAAGGCAGCAAGTCAGCATAGCACAAACAGTACATAATGATACTCTGAAAATTGTATGCGTTCATAATAATTCGGGATTTAAACCTCTTGCAAACAATGAAGTCTATTGCAATTTGAACTTTATGCTATAAAAATTGATTGAGTAAATACCTCTCGAGAGCATCTAGCACGATCGATATAAAAGAACTTAGAGAACAACACACACAACCCATTATATTATTAAAATATTACTAGCAAAAGGCTTCTGCATGATTTTAAAATGCAAAAATTGCTTGCGAGATTTGGTGCATTAAAACATTTTTTTATTTGAACGCCAAGTTAAGAAAAATTTGCTTAGAAATCAAATCAAATGTTTAGTTTAGTTGATGACATTATAATTATAAACTTGTAATTTGCATGTACTGTCATAAGCAATGTCGAAAATAATCAACAACTATGAACGATTAAAATATTATCATAATTTGGTGGTATAGGAAAAATTGTCTATTAAAAAAAATCTAGTAAATCGTTACTAAAACTATAGATCATAAATTTATGCATAGTTGGGTGAAACTTGACGATAAAGTAACTTATTAATTATAATAAATGCACTATTTATAGAATTATTCAAATACTTCTCAGGTAAATAACGTCTATGTTTTACTATAAGGTTTAGTATAACATTGTTTGTTACCTTGGCACGTACATAGGGATCATCACGCTTATAAACTAAGAAAGCCTGAGTGAGCAAAATGTACAGCCTTGGCTCGTACAACCTGTTTTCAAATTTTTTTATTTATTTCCATTACATTTAATCTAGAGCGGGCTCCAGACTCAGTAATATTGGCGAGTCGAGAAGGCACGAGTGGTAGCTATCCACACTCTCGCTTTATTTATGCTCGCTACATCTGTAACTTTATTGTTTGTTGCAAGTGTTGTATGGGAGAAAATGAAGAAATTAATATTATATTATCTATTCAACGACGAGGTGGTTGTCATTAGAATTACTGCGTTAGAAGTGGCGTAAGTGGCCGCGAGCTAAATTTTTATTTTATTTTTCATTGTAAATGTACGCAGGTTTCCTCACGTTTCCTTCACTGAAATGCTAGCGATTAGATTATGAATGTATTGAGATGTTATGTGTTATGGATGATTGCAATACGCATTGGGCTAGCGTGGGGACTACAGGCCATTCCCTCTTACCTAAGAGAGGAGTTATTATTGTGGCATTACATATACAACGTGTAATTGATTACGCTGAAAATCTCGAAGTTTATTAATATTAAACTGAGTACAACGTGACGATTTTTACTGATAGGGTCCCATCAAAAGAAATTGCCATGAGCCCCAGATGGTTTAGTTACGCCACTGTGCGTTAGCTACTTTATGTTTCTTCCAATATAATGCTTTGCGTTTATATCACAAATACAAAAAAAGATTACGGTATAAATACAATTTAACTAAACCTTTTCTTTCTTATGCGTCCTCTAAAAGTCTGTTTTCTAGTTTTTAACTTGTGTATTTGATTATGTTTTTTATTCAATGATAACATATAACAATAAAAAAAAGAAACACAAGTCGTTACTCCACTACATCATGATAAGCAAAAGGCGCGTCCTTACAGTGCAGTAGTTATCAACAAAGTGAGCAAGGGCTCGTAGTTATTGCTGCACCCTCCCTCGCGAGGGGGGTGTTTTGTCCTGTTCGGGGCGTATGCCCCCTTCAGGTGGTGTATATGTTCGCGCCCTGCTGATACAGGGCGGTACGGGGGCGGGCATATAGCCCTTGGTGAGGGCTGCAGGCGCGCGGGGAGACTCAGTCTCTACCCGCTGCGCGCAGCCGATGGGGTCGTGTCCGGAGTGTCAAGTCCGGTGGTGATGGTGATGAAGAGGGGGCCAAGGAGTAGTCTCGACTTGGCCCTGGTGTCGTGATGATGAGTGATGGTATCGGGCAGCTTGCGCGGCTCGCGGTCAAGCACCGCCGGGTGAGACCCCCGGTTGGCCCGGGGGAGGCCCAGCGAGGCGACCAGCGGTCGAAGCCGCGTTTGCTGCCCTGGTGTCGTCGGGACCCGCGGAGAGGAGCTCACGCGGGTACTTGTATTGGTCGGGCGGCCTGGAGTGCCACGGCGCGATGTTTTGGAGGTGAGGATGTTGAGAGGCGTCCGCTCGATCAAACATCCTCATCGCGAGCCGTGCGACGAACTCGTCGATCGACTCCATCCGCAAGTCTCGCGCTATGGTGGCGTTCCTCACGTAGCGTGGTGCATGTACAGCGCACCGTAAGACGGTGTTTTGTACGGTGCGCAGTCTTCGGCGGTTGGTCTCCTTGGCATAGGAGAACCACGCCGGTGCCGCGTACGTGAGGTGAGGGCGCACATACAATTTGTGTAGCGCGAGCTTGGTGCGGAGAGGTAGGTTGCCTGTGATCAGTGGGCGAAGCGTATGCACAGCCCTGGAGATGTGGTGCGTCATGGTCAGACCCCGGTCTATGGTGACCCCTAGATAGGTGACCGGCGTCTTCCACGGCACGTCTCAGTCCAGGAAGCGTAGGGGTGGTGGCAACCAACCCCGGCCGAAGACAATGGCCTGTGTCTTGTCCGGGTTGGCGGCGAGTCTCCACTTGTCCAGCCACTCTGGCAGGAGGTCCAGAGCGCGTTGGAGTTTTTGAGCAGCGTGCGAGGCCCTCAGCGATGACGCCACGTACGCCGTATCGTCGGCGTAGAGGGCGAGTGTGCACCCCTCGGGGCACGGAACGTCGTCGGTGTACGTGGTGTAGAGCAAGGGCGATAGCACGCTGCCTTGCGGGACGCCCGCCGTGATGGGTCGCGGTCTCGACGCAGCCTCTCCCGTCGCAACGAAGAACGTGCGCTCGGTGAGAAAGGCGCGGAGCACGGCGACCATTCGGCGGGGCAGTGGAGACTCGATGAGCTTCAGCACGAGGCCGTCGTGCCAGACACGGTCAAAGGCCTTCGCCATGTCCAGCATAACGGCGGCGGCCCCCTCCTTTTTGTTGAGGGCCGAGGCTGCAGTGAAGAGCACCTTCGTCAGCTGCAGCGTCGTGCTGTGCTCGCCGCGGAAGCCGAACTGTTCGGGCCTCGGCTGCAGGTACTGTTCGATCCTCTGCAGCAACAGCCACTCGAACAGTTTCGACTGCGTCGAGAGCAAGGTGATGGGTCGATAGCTCTCGGGTCGGGTAGAGTCCTTCCCGGGCTTCGATATTAAGATCACCTTGCCCTCTTTCCATGATCTAGGGAAGTGCGTGTACCGGAGGATACCCGTGAAGAGGCGCGACAGCGCGACTATCCACCTCATGGGCAGATGGCGCAGCGCCTCGTGGGTGATGCCGTCCGGTCCCGGCGCCTTCCTGGGTCGCAGTCGTGAGATCCTCTTCCGCACTTGTGACGGCGAGAAGAAGATCTGGTCTTCATCGGTAGGGATCGGGCACGTCAGCCACGTGCCCATGAGCGTGGCTGTGATCCTCGGCACGACGAATATCAACACCGGTACTCACGTTTAATATTCGGTGCATTCCTAAGTCCGGTGGCGCCATCGATGTCGAGGGGTGAGGTCGGTGCGGGGTTGTCGCATAGGTACTCTCGTCGTCCGTATACCGCGACGAGAGCTGCGATTGTTCACCACCACTTTGTTCAACAAAAACTACACTATCACTGGCACTGACACTTTGTACCGCGAGGGGGGCTCGAGCGCCAGCCGGGCGCGAGTCACCAGTGACCTCGGGGTCCGCGCGAGTTAGCGTAGGATCGTCTAAAATGTTTTGCACGTCCGTAGTAGTAAACACTGCGGGGGCGGGGTTGTGGGGGGCCGGTTCGACAGGGTGTCGAACGGCAGTATACCGCGACGAGAGCTGTTTTGCACAAACAGTTTTTTCGCCCGGTTTTTCGTCTCCGGGTCCCGGGGCTCGATCGCTACGCGAGCGAGAGCGGCTCAAGGACCGGTTGCGCGACGTTTTTGTTTGCGACGACGACGGCGGCGGCGGCGGTAACGCGGCTCGACCGCGAGAGCGGGAGCGTTCGTTGGCACGCGGGCCGGGCGCATCGCGACGCGGTTTTCGCTCCATAGCTGGAGCCGGATTCTGCCAGGCACAGCCTGAACACCTTAGCTCGGTCCGCACATGCGCATCCTCCGGTGAGACCCGCTGGTGGGAGGCCGGACTAGGCGCAGCGCATTCTTCGCTTCGGCGTCGGCGTAAGTCGGTGCAAGGCGGATCCTCAGCGGCGATTGCTTAGGGATTTAACAACTAAATCCACGGCAATACAGTACAGAGAGAGGCTCGTGTGCACTGTAAAGGCAGAAGACCGTGCAGAGCAAGGGCGAGAGTTGGTTGATGCTCTCGACTCCTTGACTCCCGTCACAAAAAGCGGAGAGATGACAAGATGACACGAGGTGCTATGAGCGCACCGTCAACACTCTCGCTCGCTTCCCCTTGTGTTGCCTCGTCGAGAGTGTGCATGGGCAAAGGTACAAAGACTTTAATATTATCCCTTGAGTAATTAATAATTTAAAAGATGAGTCGCTATGTCAAGAACATTATCTGTGATTATTTAGGCAAAGTAGATGTACATATAGTATATAACGTTTCCTCTACTATATCTGTCGACTGACTCTCTGACTGACTGTCAGATGTCATAAGAAATAAGCGATGAAAAATAAAGTAAATTTTTATTCTAATCTTAAATTATGGGAGACGAAATAAATTCTAAAAGAAAACAAGACCAGCAACAAAATATTCAGAAACGCAGACCTAATAAAAACTATGCGTTAAAAAAACGTCTTCCTTTACGGCCTAAAGAAGGTGATAATGTAATATTCATTACTAAGAAAACTAATTTTAAGGTACTGCAGGTATTATAATTTATTTATTAATTTAACCTGCAATAGCTAATTTATTTTGTCTATTTAAGGCTCAGTTGGATAAATGTTGTGACCTGCTGACAAAAGGAGAAAAAGATATAATATTGCATGGTCTTGGAGCAGCAATACAAAGATGTTGTAATCTAGCTCTTCAAGTAGAGGCATTATTTGCTGGAACGTGTCAAATTGAAGTTAATACAGGAACTGTTGATTTAGTAGGTGTGTAAACATAACATACATGTAGCTGATAAATACAATAGTTTAATGTGGCTAATATTTGTCATTTTAATTTTCAGATGACTTGGAACCAATAACTGACGATTTAGAATTCGGTGCACAAGTAAGGCACTCTTCATCAATCCACATTAGGATATTTAGGACTGCTTTGCTTGGAGCCAACTAGTAAAAATGTTTTTCACACTAAGTGAAATTGTTCAATGGATAGGACTTACAGTGTTTGAGATATGGATAAATTTAATAACAATAACAATATTTACAGCTCTGTTAGCATTAAAAATTGATGGTGTTGTTAACAGTGCTTGGTGGACAGTATTTGCTCCGTTATTTGTAAGCGATGCTATGAATGCATATTTTTGCTGTATAGTGTGTATAAGAATGACCTTAGAAAATTCATATAAAGCTTCAGTGTACAGGGCCTCATGGAGTTGTATCTTCTTGGGGTTAACTTTTGTATTTAAATTTTTATTATGCAGGAAATTGCAAGGCGACTCTGCTATAGAGTATAGTGAAGTATTTGCACCTTTGTTTATTTTACTACAGTTAATAGCAGTAAGAGCATGCCAATTACATCAATAATTATCTAAAATAATGTAAATAATACAATTTCTGAATATGTTTATCTTTTATTGAAAAGTATTTGAAATCTTATGAATTAAAAAGTTTGAAATAAGAAAATCAACAAGGCGAAAACAAGGGATGTAATACTTAAAAAAATTAAAGTAATGCCATACAAAGACCAAGTCATAGAAATTTTCAACGAAACATACTAAATAACCCTGCCTTTTTCTTTGTTTCGCCACCAAATGAAAAGGTGAAATTATTATTTTCTTGGCTTCCAGTGCCTGTTTCCCGGTTTGGATCGCCAGATCCCAAGAATGAAAATTCAGTTCTTTTTATTCCTAAAAACAGTATTCAACTTTAATATTATTCTAATATTTAAATTATCAAAAAATCATACAAGCAATACCTGCTAAGAAATTGAATATTCCTTCAGATTTTTTGTTTTCATCTCTATTATTTTGCATATCATCTGCTTTTGGAGACATGAGTAGACTTGAATCTAGATTTTAACATTCAACATATGGAGAAGTTTTTTTATATTGTTATAATAAGAATAACTACTAAAAATGCAGTTAATTAGCTATACATAATTCAAATAAGAAAGTCCTAGAACAATTTACCTATTCCATGAAGATAGTCTGAATCACCTTCAGCATTATCTGTGCATGATAAGTCTAGTGATTCCAATAAACGGTGTGGGCTATGAGCAAAAAGCAAACCCCCTATTGGCCTTACAGCTTCACCAGCCTTAAAAATCTCAAAGTTGATTACTAAGTCAGTGGTTAACATTTTGAGCTTTAAATTATTGAGCTATGATTATTATACTACACAATAAAGAAATAATATACATAAAGAGTATAAGTAAATGAAAGAGACATATTTGAACTACATTTATTGGTACCTGAGCAGTTGAACCAACTGGTTGAATTTCAGGAATATTTTGTTTATCTTTATCAATTATATTACTGTGGACATTATTCTTTTCATAGTCCTTAGGTTCCCCAACATTTTGATCTTCTACTTCAAAGAATTTTGATGTTACAATGTTGTCTTTTGGTTTCTACAATTAATTGCTTGGTTGCTTAAGAGACCTTTATACAAATACTTAAGAACAAGATACTTCTAACAAGCCATAGGATTTGATTTGTAGGGGAAAACAACTTTTTTTAATGACAAAGAATCATATACTTTGAGGTTTTAAAACACGGATTTATTTTAGAATTCATATAATAGTAATTTTTTAGATCATACTAGAAGACAATCATACAAATGTTGTTCTTAAGTAAATATATTATTGGATTTATACTCTAGCTTGAGAAACAAAACTTGAAATAACGTACCGTTTGCAGCGTATTTTTGCTGTAAATGAACTCAGGGGACAAATCCAAGTTATTTTTTTTCCATATCATATTTTTTATATTAGTGTAACTATTATTGCTTAGACCACTTGTGTTTAGCAAACAGCTGTCTACTTCCATATTTTCCGGTTCATTTCCTTTCAATTCGAAAGATACTTTTTTCTCTTGGGATTGCTGTAAGTAGATGATAGTGGCACAATTGTGAGACAAATTAGCAAAGAAACTTTTGTTAATTTTTTTAAATATGCAAACAAATAAAATGAACTTGTCTTGGCCTGATCCAAAAACATCCCAACGTTTTGTCCAGAAAAAGAAACCATTTCAGAAGTCATGGGTAAGTAGCTTAATATTAGGTCCTTACACATGAAATTGGCGTTTTGTCGTACTGGCCACTTTGACCTCAAATACCTCCTCTTTGGTTAGGCATTTCAAATTCAAATTTGTACAGCTATTTACTCATGTATTTGTGCTTCGATGACCGTCATTCATTTGTTTGTTTCTGTTTGCGTAACTTGCGATACTTTAAGTTTTCCATTTTGTAAAATGGAAAAATTAAAGTATCGCATTATTTTCGAGTACGAGTTCCGCCGTGGCACTAGTGCTGCGGAAACGACTCGAAGGGTGAATGATGTGTAGGGCGGTCATGTTGCAAAAGAAAACACAGTTCGTTTTTGGTTCCAACGTTTTCGTCCTGGAAATTTCGACCTGCAGAACAAGCCCCGTGGACGGCCTGAGACACAAGTTGATAATGAAGTATTGAAGGCTATTGTGGAAGCGGAGCCATCGCAAACCACGTCCGAGTTAGCTGCAGGCTGCGGTGTTAGTGATAAAACTGTTTTAATTCAGTTAAAGCAAATTGGAAAGATTAAAAAGCTTAAAAGGTGGGTACCTCACGAATTGACTAAAGCAAACCATCAAACGCGCGTCGACTGCTGCGTTACATTACTGAACCGGCACAATAATGAAGGTTTTTTAAACCGAATCATTACCTGTGATGAAAAATGGATTCTTTACGATAATCGGAAGCGTTCAGCGCAATGGTTGGATCCTGGCCAGCCAGCCAAATCCTGCCCCAAGCGAAAATTAACCCCAAAAAAGTTACTTGTAAGCGTTTGGTGGACTAGTGCCGGTATTGTTTATTGCAGTTTTCTCAAA
Organism: Pieris brassicae; assembly: GCF_905147105.1. Taxonomy (NCBI): domain Eukaryota; kingdom Metazoa; phylum Arthropoda; class Insecta; order Lepidoptera; family Pieridae; genus Pieris; species Pieris brassicae. The sequence continues at coordinate 9,027,739 of NC_059669.1, forward strand.
TCTGGCCAGACTATTACGGCTGATGTCTATTGTCAGCAATTTCAAACCATGATGGAAGAGCTAGCGGCTAAACAACCTAGGCTGGTCAATCGCTCCACGCCACTGCTACTTCACGACAACGCTAGACCACACACTGCACAACGGACGGCTACCAAATTAGAAGAGCTTCAATTGGAATGTCTAAGACTTCCTCCGTACTCCCCGGACATTGCTCCAACAGATTACCATTTTTTCCGAAATTTGGACAACTTCTTGCAAGGGAAAAAAATTTCTCTGATGGGGCAGTCCAAATCGCCTTCACAGATTTTATTGATTCCCGTCCGACTGTTTTTTTTAGTAAAGGGATCAATGAATTACCTATGAGATGGAAAAAATGCATAGAAAACAATGGTTCATACTTTGATTAATTAAATATATTATATCTAAAAATATTCGCCAATTTCATATGTAAGGACCTAATAATAAAATTTACCTAATACATGTATTCTTTTTGAAAACCTTACCCGTGATGATCCATCTTTTAATATGCTACCTTCTGGAGTATGCATATACTTTGTTTCCTACAAACATTAAAAGTAGATTAGGCGCTAAAAGTAACAATGGAAGATTCGGGAAAAAACTCAATTTACAAGCAAATACTTCGAATACCTAACCTGTGTTAAGTCCATGAACTGTGTGGGTGGCAACACAACCAGTGCTTGCGAATTGGAAACGGTTAAATTTATTTCTTCTATCTCACCAGTTTCAATGGGAGTTTTCTATAATTATTTTCTTATTAATCATAAACTAAATAGGACATTTTAGTTAATTGTGTCTTAGAATGTTCCTAAGTAGAATTGTTCCTCTTTGGTAACACAAGGCTCATCGATATAAAAGTTCGTGATATGTATGAAGTAACCGCATGGGACAGATGGTATATTAATGCTTTACTCTACAGGCATAAAGATGACCAGCCTTCTATGACTTACAGTCCTGGTGGATTTTAGAAAACCTCATCACATCTTCACCGGACGAGCATCTATCAATTAATATCAAGAATTGTGACATTGGTATTTCTTTATTACCGAGAAGGCGCGCGATTTTTTTAGCTAAATAGCCTTACTGTGTTCAATAACTAATATATACCTACCTGTGAAAGTCGCTCTGAATTTTTCTCTCCATTAAAATCCTTTACTTTCGGATCGGCAGTACAAGCGGTACTATTTTTCGATTCAATGACATTAACATCGTGAAGCTTGCTCGGCATAACTTTAGCGATAATATCATGAGTTTCATTTTCATTTAATTTAATATCCTCCAGAATATTTATTAGTTTTTTGTTTGAATAATCGTTTTTATCTGCTTTAGTTACGCTACATACATCGAAGTAGCTCGATATGTAATCGTCTTTTAAGTGTGGAGTATTAATTTTTTGTATCGTCTCAGTGACTGGTATATTAGCTATTTCGTTATGTTTGGAAATTTCGATTTTTTTAATCTGAAAGTGAAAATGATTATTTATCCCCGGAAATTTAATCCGCGCTTTATATAAATCAAGTTCAATATTAAGTTTTGCTAGGTGTTACAGACTAACTGAAGTGCCCCTCGAGGCATTTCTGCACCAATAGGACTATTGAGATATTCAAGAAAAGATCACACTTCTGAAAAAGCAAGCATCTTAGCGTTGCTTGTGTCTATAGGCGGCGGCCAGCACTATATTTCCTGGCCTTCACTTAAGTAATCGGGCGACAGTACCACCACCGAGTCGTTTCGCATAAGGACGTCTCATGCAAAACTCAGGCCTCACCTTGGGCCTTTGTGGGTTCGGGGTAAGGGACCTTGCCTTCCCCAATGAGCCTAGTCGTTTGCTCGTTTGCTAGCCTGTCTTAGAAAAATAATTATGGCTTAAAAAGTTGCTAGAAATTTTAATAATTCCCTTGAGAATCGAAACTGCTCATGACTCACTCATTCTCACTTAGTTATTTTAATTGGAATTGAATTTTTATATTACTATACATCAAATATAACTAGCAAGTTAGTAACTTGAAAAGCTTCTAAAATACAGTTACGACTACGCCAGGAGTAGAAATCGGTTTATGGCAATAAATTATTATTATAAATGAATGCATTTAATCAGTAGGGGTTCGATTCTCAGAGTAACAGAAAATAGGATTTATAAGAAATAATTTAGCAAATGTCGAGTTTTCCACATCAGTGCTCATACACAGACATAATAGTTGTAAACGTTCTACCTGATTCAATCGGACGCTCAATACATCGAGATCCACACTTTGGATTTGAATTGGTGGTAACTGAAAATATGCTATTGAATTAGATTTGTTTTTTTTTTAACTTATACTATAAAAGTTCGATCAACTTAAAAGTAAGTTTTAATATAATTTCAATCTGAATCGTGTAGCACGACACATCGCTTTTCCAGGAAACGTGCGTGCTCAAAGAGAGCTAAGTGTTAGGCAAAAAAGACAATTTAAAGGTAATAGTTTTTACCTTATAACAGCAGTCGAAAGGTTAAGTAAAGAGATATATATATATATATATATACACAGCTGAATATATGTTTTAAATGTTTCGTAAATAAATAAAGCCTCTATTACTGGATGCGGTGCGGCAAAAAGGCCTCACTGTTACCGGTCTCCGTCCCAAAGTCGGCGTCGTGGTGTGTTCCCAGCCGCCGCAAAAGTTAAGGCATTTCTCCAAGTCAAAAAAGGGAAAAATAGCACCTTTTAATATCGGTCCAATAGTTTTCACGTTTATTCCTTACAAACAAAAGTAAAAAAATAATAATTTTATTATACTAGTAGAAAATTCTTACCAACAAGCCTACATTACTTTCTGGACTTTCAGTCGAAGCAGGTATTTTAACATCTACATTAATTTTCAGCAAAGCGCTTGTTGGGATATATTTATTCTCTTTCATTATTTGTTTATTGGTAACGGATAGTTTTCGTTTCTTTGCGTCATTTTCATTTAGCGTTTTCAAAAACATGGGTCGATCAATAACAATGAACTGAGCTAGTTTTATGGCGCGTTCTTTATCAAGTGCAGCCATTTCGGCTCTTTTTTTAATTATCTGTGTGGACAGCTCATTGCATTGATTCAAAAGAGCTTTCAAGTTATCCTGGCTTGCTTGGATTTTGTTTTTTACATCTAAATACTTCTTAATATAAGATATATTTTCATATTTCTCCTGAGCAACGGCCCATTCCTTTTCATATTTAATGATTCCGTTTTTCATATGCTCTGCATCGTCAGAGTGGAGTTCTTTAATTAAAAGATACTCCTTTTCAGCTTCTACATTAGCAGATTTAATAGTATCCAAAGCAATGTGCAAACTACGAGGGTTTCAAAATAATTAGTTACCAAAAATAATTTGAAAATTGTGGGGTAAGAAACTAAGGGGCTAATTAAGAAATCGGGTTTCATTGGAATTGGCCAAACAGAATGACGTATTATGTCCCGTATCTATGGACTGGAGATGCTGTTGACTTATGGTGGTATGGACTTACTTATGACAAAGGCGACGCGCCGCCGTCGGCTTTTGTTTAAGTCTATCACCTGACTGGGCCTTAATAGAATTGTAACAATTAATCGACTACAAATATTTGAAAGCATTCAAATGGAACAAATGAAGCGCTATATTTCGTAATTTAAAATCAACGTTTTTGTTGCTTGGTGGACCCTTGTAACACAATCTTTTAAATGGGTCGGACCGCTGGTGTTTCATAAAAAGTGCCACAATGTATCTCATGAAGCCTAAAACTATGAGATTTGTATTTTTGATGAGATAAATATTTCCGTTATTTGTGTTAAAATTATTTCAGATACTTTTTAGTTGCGTTGACCTACGATTAACGTTAGACTGGTGTGTATGTTACCTCTTTCGTTTTTGTTCATCTAATTTTATTTCCATCTCCAATTTCATATTCGACTTGTTAATGAAATTAAGTTCGACTGTTTGCCTTTTCAATTGCTCTTTTAACTTCTTCAGCAATAATTGTTGTGCTAAAGAATGTGTAGCATTATAAAAATTAATAAATTATATAATTAACGTAGAGTAATTATTAAAAGGATCAAGCTTACTTTTTATACAACACTTAGAAAGTGTAACAGACGATTGATGTTCATCAACAATATGACGAATATTTTGTATTGATTTATCGGCCATTTCTTTCTATTTTTGATACACGGTATAATTTTGATAGGATTCAGCAACAAAATAATGTTTTTAAAGTTATACGTGAATTAACTCGACTCAGAGCGGGAAATGTCTTCTTTTTTTCCGATGTTATAGATAAATAACAAAAATATTGTTTGTGGTCGTAGGCAGATAATAAGAGTAAGCTTGTTGCTAAAATGTTTAGTTGCGGGAGCGAGATACCTAATATATAAAACGCATAAGAGTAAATAGGACAGTATATTTCGATTCTGTGTATCTATATCTAATTTGATATAGATTATCAATATATTTTCATTGTTGGCTTCTAATTTTTCATAACGCAACAATGACATGATAGGCATTCTATTTATTTTGATTTTGAACGAAACTAGATACAAAGAAAACAATCAATCTTCATAACTTACAAAACAACAAATATAATTATATCTTCCGTTAGAAAATAAAAAAAGCAACATTTGCCATCGTTGGCTATATTAGTGCGGTTTCTATGGAAGCTTATTTTAAGCAGATACAGGTAGTACCTTCGCATTCTACGTTAATCATAGAATCCATACTTTGTTATTAAATTATTTCTTAGTGATATCTATGGAGCTATGCTTTCTTAACTAACTTATCTGTTGGTTTTGCCTTTAAGTACTTATGTATTGTTTATCGATTAAATGTAGATTTGATGGCATTTTAATCTGAAAAAACCAATAATTATATTTTGTGTTTAATTATATATTATTTGTGTTTAATAATATATATAGTATTATATATATTTAGAACACTGTCGAATATACCAAGAAAAACAACCAGATATTTTAATACCTAAAATTTATTAACAAAATAATGTCATACAGTTTTTTTTAAATAACAGACATAAAGATAATTTGATACAGCCTAGCATTCTAATTTAAACAGGTACTTTAAAAATTTATCCCACAAAAATTAAACACGAACAAACAAAATACGCCGCACGAAGGAATGTTGGCTAACGCCGTGTCATTTCGTGCGAAAGCCAGTTCCACAAATTCCTGATCGATTTGTCATAAATTAATTATCTGTGGCTATCAGGAAGTGAAACTAACCTCTACTATGACCATATGTTATACCAGCAAACCATTCATACATTTGGCAGTGTACATATTACGATATTAGCACCTGCTCTAAAAATTATTCCTACACTTGCATTGCGATCACGTAATAATACTGTTTGTTTGCCAAATCATTACACTAACACCATAAACATCCAAGTAACGGAATTAAACACATACAATTATATCATTTTATACACTTCGTATATAAATATTGCAATACATATGTACACAATTGCACTGGCATATAATACAAATTAAACTGACCAAATCACTTTCAACTTTGGCTTGGATGAGTGGGATAAATATTTAGTTTAGTCAGGCAGCCAACCGTCAATGCAATATTCATCTGTCATCTCTTTCTCTAATAAGATTATCCTATTAGTCTAAAGGGTTAAGCTGTGCCTAACAAACCAACATAGTTTCAATTGGAATTTGAACTCACAGCCTCCGCTATTGAAGATCACAAATGACGGTTCAGCTGCCAGACGCCAGACAGCAATGATATCTTACAAAGCAAACTAAAAGTGGGGATTCTAAATGCAAAATGAAGAATAAGCTAAGATGTCAATAATATTTCGTCACAACGAAAGCATAGCCCGAGCATCCAGGAATGTCGACTCTTCGATTCAACATCACGTCACCCGAGAGGAAACCAGTCAGTATGGAATAACTTAATACACATCTAATGGGTCCCATTGAAATAATTTTAACATAAATTTGTACCGCCAACGTCCGCTAAGTACCACCGCTGCGTCATCGTGCGACGCGAATTGCCCCGAACAGCGTCAGCGACATATAGAAAATATGGCTAAAAATAAAATGGCTGTATCGTTCTCATAGAATCCACAACCTATCGCCAAGATTAGTGTCTATATGTCCAACGCAGCGGCAACAAGGAAAATCTGGGAACATCAAACACCGAAGGTCCGGCGGTGTTTCAATACTATTCACAGAGAAGGTCATCGCTCAGCGCTCATTAACTGTAGGGCGGGGGCAGAAGGATTTCAGTTAGGAGACGTTTGAGCGAGTCCACCCCGGTGAGGAAACCGCAGTCGGGCCCATCGTGCGGGGTGGCAGTGGCGAGGGGTGACTCTGCTGCGGCGCCAGCGTATGCCGTATGCGCGAAATCTATCATGCGGATGTCGACTCGTTCTTCAGGACTCTGAGGAGCCTCCCAGCCGCCACGTGTTCTGGCTCTTTTCCCGCTCCCTTCGGTCTCGTTCTCCGCTTCGGTCTCGTTTTCGGCTCGCCACGAATCGCTGCTGGCTGACGAATAGGCCATCCAGCTATCGGCCGAATCGGGACTCGGCGGGTGTGGCCGCGGTGAAGGCGGACCGGCGGATTCGGCATCTTCGTAGCCTCCCATAGTCTCCTCGCAATGAGGGCGGAACGGCTCGCGTTTCCGTGATGATTCCGCGGGCATTTCGTCGTGTAAGGTGGACATGTCAAAGTGTCCGGAAGGTGCCAGCTCTGCGGAACTGCTAGATGCATCGCCCTCATACTCGGATGTTGAAACGCCTGAATCTTCGGGCTGGGGTGTCACGTCACCTTCGTATACGATTAATAGAGAGCTGAAATTAAATAAAATAACAGTTAGTAATTATAATCTTAATTATCGAATTAATATGTAGCATTAATAGCAAAAAAAAACTTTTTTCTCAACTTTAAAGTGGAACAACTGAAGCCACACAAATTTTTGAATTGTATTGTATTATGTTTTTGAATAACTAAATACTCATAGTATAAAATACAGATTTTATTTTTCATCCGTTCTGTGATTCGTCCAAAAAATAGTCAAAGATTGAAATAATTTCCCAACTAAACCAAAATTTAACATTTACAGAATAAGAGTGGTTCAATTCACTTACCACGAATAAAATCTGTAGTTAGTCTGTTTGGCGATGGCCCGTCTTAGTGAATCTAAATCCCTCAGCACCCGGCGTACAACGCGCGCTCTTAAACCGCCACCGGCCGCAAAAAAGTCACGGAGTGCGTCACGCAATCCGCTCTCAGTGAGACCGCGTCCCCAGTACTTGTCACGACGGAGGCACGCGCCCGTTTCGGGAAGGTACACCTGTTGATATTTACAGTTATGAGCCTTTGTGGATTAAGTAAACTAGCATGACACGTTCGTCACATTCTTCCTTTTTCATAACCGAGCTGGAAATGCATTTGCTCATCCCTTGGCCCCGAAAGTAGTTCAGGTATCTGGGTTTGTCCCACACCAGTCTGGGTGAGCAATAGCCACTAAAACCACCTTGTTAGTTACTACAAAGTCATGTTAGAGAGGCTTCGGGGTCGCTTTCGCATGGAGGAAATTATTTTGCTCATCCCCTGCCCCCGAAAGTAGTTCAGGTATCTGGGTTTGTCCCACACCAGTCTAGGTGAGCAATAGCCACTAAAACCATCTTGCTAGTTACTACAAGGTCATGTTAGAGAGGCTTCGGGGTCGCTTTCGCATGGAGGAAATTCATTTGCTCATCCCCTGCCCCCGAAAGTAATTCAGGTATCTGGGTTTAACCTACACCCGAATCTCTGCTATTCAGAGTTTAGGTGAACAACACCCACTAAAACCAAGGTAGTTTCTACAAGGTCACGTTAGAGATGCTCTGGGATCACTTTCGCATCCTATCGGAGCCTTTACGGCATAACTCTCAAAACCTCCGGTGCAGTACACGCTACATACAGGTAGGAGATGGTTATATTCTAGTATTTTCCTGTCTATTATTATTATGCCGCAGAATGAAAGATTTAAAGATCCAATTTCTAATATTGTCTTTTGTTAACATAGCTTTTACACGTTAAGAAAACTATGTAAATAATTATAAGTAAGTAAGTATTATATAATAATACATAGCTACAATCCGTTCAAAAAGTGTTTTTCTTGATCCAATTTCTGTTTTTTTTAGTTTAATGAATACATCAATTTAAGTTAGGTTTTATTTATTTAAAAATAATGAGAAGCTTAACTCATTTCATATGTGTTTCCCCATTAAAGATAATGACAATAGTTTTATCTGCGTCAGAGCATTATTATGTAAAAGGAAAGGGCACATATAGGGTACATAGACTAGTCATTAAATGTTACACAGTACTATCTCGATGATGTAATCATCAGAGAACAATATGTATGTACTACATGTTCTTTATAAGCTAATTATATTTTATATCAGCAAGTGTTCAGTTTTGCACAATTCGAATGCTTATAAAGAAGAGAATATCTCTCTTTTAACTATTTTATTTTACCAATATTAGTAATCATAAATGTAGCATCATAAATACGCAATAGATTTCTTATAATACAAAAGGTTAACCTTTAAAGTGCTGATCAGGCGGTCTTTAGGTAATAGCCGTGCCTATAAAACTAAGAAAATCTCCCCATCCCAATTTACATCCTTTACTAATTACCGTAATCATTGTATTCTAATTAATTTTAATCTATTTAGATATTGCGAAATGAAGAAAAGAATAGCAATGTGTTCAAATAGGTCGTCAACACACCTGCATCCCACAAAGTCGAACTCCGAGCGAGCCGGACGTACTAGCCGCGCATTTAGCGATCTGCTTCGTCCGTTTCTCAGCGCTCGCATCGTCGCCGTGTTGCCGCGTGCCCATTTTTAGATCGAGCACGCACGGCCGCCGATACGAAGACGTTATGTTCTCCATCATGAGAAAATCTGCAAGATATTGCCATTTTTAGATGGTCCTACGCAAAAATTTACTTCTAATTAACCTAAAAAGTTCTCAAAGGAACATCGCCTATTGGAGTTGTTGTGTAATTTGATATCTTCAAGCGGGTCTTCGTAAGTCATTACTTTAATTAGGATTAGCTACCTACGTACCTATATAATAGTATCTGTATAATTGTTTTAATAAAATATAAATATAGTGCTAGAAAAAATCGGTTATACAGTCGACTCTCGATAATTAGGAAATCAAGTGATAAATTCAAATTACCAAGAGGTCAAAATTACCTCTAATTATATTATTAATTATTAAGAATAGGGAATAGTAAATAAGAATTTGATCAAAATTTGTTATTTACTATTTATTTGTATTAATAATTAAATACAATAAAATAATTATTCACAATTCTTTATTCCGAAGTCCGTAATCTGGTTTTTGAGTGAGCGAATTCAGACTATCAATGTCCAAAAAAATTTAAAAATACAATTATACAACAAATGATAAACACTTTAAATTATAGAGTTGGGAAGCCTGGACGTAGACTGGAGATGTCATGTGAAATATGGTGTAATGGTTGCAGCTCCTTACAAACGTTGTGTAAAACAAAAAACTTGGCGATTAAAAAGAGTGGCGAAGAGTTTATTGCCGAAGAGTTTATGGCGAAGAGTTTATTAAGAGTTTTTACCGTCCGTTCCACGGCGTTGATTTCAGTTAATGTAAAATTAGAAGCATTTCACATATATTTTTGACATCCATAAGTGTACATTATACCTATATGAATAAATGATTTTGAATTTTTCAAATTATCGTTTGTTGGCAAGATACCTTCATTCAACTTCTAATTTGCGATGGGACAAATCAACATTGATTTTATTTAATTAATATTCATATTATCGACAGTCGACTGTACTTATTTCGTAATCCAACACGGAACTGTCGTGTCAGTAGTATGTGCATTGTACGGTTCCTGGGTCATAGGGGTGCTTGAGGTAATAGAAGATTTTATTTTCGCTCTATATTAAACACTTGCTATGAAAAGAATTAATGCAAACTGTTCAAAACTCCTTACATAATCCCTTATAAAACTAAAAAATTCTGTATAAACACAAAATAAATTAGTAAAAAATAACCAACGGAAAATTTATTTCGTATCAATCAGATCGTTCGTATCTTATCTCGTGTATCAGATATGCCGTAATTACTAATTCCAAATAACCTATGCCGCGAACAATGAATCACAAAGAGTCAACTCACATTGTTTATTTGAATTGTCCATATGCGCAATACTCTTGAGCACCTCGCTGGCGTTGCCGTTCCGATGGACTCTAAATCTGCAAGAAAAAGAAAGGCCACAATGAGCGATCGCCTTTAACCATCATGGAAAACCAAGGAGCTAATCATTGAAACACAAGTGCAGTCGTTATCGGTATATTGTTACATTGCAATTAAATATCATTACCACGATTCCACGATGCAAGTCACACAGGGCTCGCGTTGTGAGTGCTCGTGCATCGCTCATTAGTGGGATAGTCATGTAAGTATGAATAAATGGCGACGTCGACCCCGGGCCGGCGTACGTCAAAGATTCTGAAATATGATAAAGGACACATGACAAGTGTCGAGGAGGGTGCGGCGCGAGTGCACGCGGCTTCGCCGGATACGCACTTGAACACATCGTCGCGCTTGCGCTTGCCCGTCAGCGACTGCTTGCGCCCGTTCTCGTCGCGGAAACACGGCGAGTAGCGCTTTTCCAATTTCGTTCCACCCATGTGAGATGCCTGCATCACGCCTGCAACAAACAGCTTACTCATAAGTATGTGCTATACACAATTGCATACGTTGTATGACAAATAAGCTATTCTCGTGACAATTTTTTTTTATTTTCAAATTAACTTATCACTGTTTAATCTCAAACTGTTTAAATTCTGCCAGTATTAATGGAACTTATGGCAGATCAATTTGACAACAAATTGTAGTATAATAAATGCAATATTTACTTACTATCGTGCAACTTGCGAGCGTTAATTTAATGAAACGTGAAAGTTTAATCGGGTAACGTAAGTTAAAAGGGTTTGTATATCTTTTGTGGTGTGTTCCTGTATTTTGTTTATATGAGACACAGCAATGTTAATTGTCTGCTCAATTGTTGTGTATCTGTCAAAAGTATATGAAGACGTGATTGTAACGTGTCGTGTAGGCTTTAAGTAAAGGTTTACAAACCCACAATGTAAAATTACCGCTAGGGCGCTAATAGAGGGCGGTTGTGCGATGAGCCTCCGGCGTCGCTCCGCCCGCCGCAGTGCCGCGACCCTTGCGACAACAAGGAAACTAATATTGTGTTCCTGACCCTTTCCCGCTCCCGCTCGCGCTCTTGCGTTCAAACCCGCCACCCGCGAGCACTCGGCTCAGCCCTAATGCAATCGAGGCCGTTCAATTCCACCGCAAGGTGCAATGGCGTTAAATCCTTAACGTTCACATTACACTGAGCCAATTGTTCAACATAACCAGTATAAGTGTAGAAAATTTCCATGGTTATAAGTTTATCAACATAAACAACGATTACGATATCTAATATCTGTATAATGCACAGCGCCACACAGATAAAACTCAAGTAAATAATGAGGACGTATCCGCTCTTGAAAGTCAAAATGCACGGAAAACTGCGTGTTAGCTACGTGCCTTTTCGCACGCGATGACTTTCTAATTCTATGCTTTATGGTGAAAATGGACTATATATAGTTTCGTAAAATCGTAATATCTAGAATGATTGCGGTCGGCGGGTTTGCGTTTTACCTCTCAGGCGTCACACTTTCACGTTATTCATATTTTGTTTATGATGGTCACGATAATAGAGCAATAAGGAAAGTTAAAAACACAAGTCCCAAGTGTACATACGCACCGGCAAACTTTAGAGTGTGCCGATAGAATGATAAGATAAAAAATATAAAGAAACAATCATGCGTTCATCGGACCACTCGTTTTCCATGACGTAAATATGAATGAAATCACTACACGGTGTGTAAACAATATTTCAAATATAAAACTTCCTTACTGCTCAGTAATAACATTAGACAGTTTATGCTAAAAAAAAACAACACGGTAATTGCATTAAAAAAAATGAGGCAAATGAATGAAATGACGCATCCAGCGAAACAGTAAAGCAAGCTGCCCGTTAGGGCAAAACTAACTCAAACTTGCAAAGTTGTAATTCTCACCTTTATATCTGGGGACAAAGCCTTGGATGTCTTCAGGAATGTTCTGGTAGAAATGCAGTTCTCTGATATTGAGCGGTTTGATCACTGTACTGTCGTTGAGAACTAGCAGTCTCGTGTGACCGCCAACCTGAAAGATTACGATTTTTACATAAGGACAAATTAACAATATAATCATAAATCTGTTTGCTGTTAAACATATAGGAAATCGAACACACGTAGCAATAATTAGATAAAATGAATCAATACATTGGGAAATGTTAAAATTAACGAAGTTCTAAAAGCAAATAGGCCTCTATTAACTATAGACCTTCCGTGATTATGTAATGTATGAAGCAATTCCTTGTCAGTTACTTAGTGAGTTGTTTCGTTAGTCATATAACAAAGCTACTAGGCTATGTCTTTATATAAGGCTTTACAGTAACACAGTAACGGAGTAAATATACTCTAACTTAAAAATGAAATGAGTTTATGGAAATATTTTTTATCAATTAATTTATTCACAAAAATAAACACAGTAATGCGATACCAATGCGATAATCTCAAAATGAATAAAAATATATAATGTTGAATGTTAAATACAGAAGATACAAAATCGCTACTATGAACTCAACATATAAAAATGTTGATAGTGTCAGAGATTTAGGAGATATTTATTAAAATTGTCAATTTTTACACAACTCGTCTCGATGTAATTTACAAATTTATATCGGTAAAAGAATATTTATATGCAGCATAATTATAAAGAGGATTTTATGATCACAGAATAATCGTACAAATTCCGGGTGACGCAATATCATACATTATTGACCAACAGGCACACGTGGCTTACAGAGCTTTTCAGGAGATATTATTATCTTATCCGATAATTTTTATCGTAAAAAACGTGCCACATATATCTATGTTCTAATTATTTTATACCCGCCATGTATAACAGTTCTTTATAGACCCCTTAACTACAACGATTAACCTCACCCAAACTAGCGTTCAATTGGTCAAAACTTGGTTCAAAAAATAACAATTTTATTGGATTTTTTTACAGTATAATGAGCTCAAAAGTCGTCATTGTATTTCTTAGAAGTTCCTATTTCGATATCAAAGTACTTCAGCGGATTAACGCTTTAATATGCATAAGTATAAACTAACAAGTAATAAAGTATATACAGACTTATTGCCATAGGGCAAGGAGTACAAATAAACACAATACTGCAAAACTCATCAAACAAGATTTTTTTAATTCCATCTCATTTAATTTAATAGGGATTGAGTGGGATGGATATAGCAAATAGCGCATTGGATCGAATAAAGCGAGGGTCGAAATACACTCAGATGGCATTGACCTGTGTGGTCGAAAACACCTCGTACTAAGCAGTACGGTGTGGATCACCTCACAATCGGATAAAAATACTAATACATTGTAAATAAATAACTTCCAAAATCTACGAATCAAAATATTGCGTTGCATATTATTGTTAGACGTAATCTATAATCTAGTGCTACTTGCGTTAGATTTAATATGACACATTTGTTGTTAGCAATATTACCTCAACAACCAACGATCCTTTTGAATACTGGCGGTTATTTAAAGAAAAACATTACAAAAACACATATTTAATACTAGTATTTGCCTGAGTACGAAAACGTAATAACGGGTTTTACTGCATACATATGCCTAGGGAACACTGGCTATGGCTAGCTGCGCAATTATTTTATTACAAATCAGTACTATAAGACTACTAGATTTTGAAACAGTACGAGAGACATGAAAGTAATAAAAAAATCTCTTGAATAAATAGAATGAAATTGGCATGTGAATAAGAAAATAAACCGTTAGAAATAATTAAAAATACGGACTCGTTCCACTTAGTTCCGCACTATGAATCTAGAGTTGGCTTTGTAGTTGTTAGTACATCAAGCGAATTTGTGTAATAAAAATAGTCCCAGACCAGGAATCTGGGTCCGCGTTGAACGATTCTCATTACGTAACGTAAGTCAATGGTTGTATACCAGTGGTGGTGTGAAAGTCCATTGGTACACAATAGGGTATAGAACCTACGACCTCAGAGATAAACGTCATAGTTTAAGCATAATCGTCTAACTGTTAATAATTGTTTTACTTGCTACAGAGTACGGGTTTATGTGATAAACCTATCTAATAAAATTGGCCCAGCTAATTGAATAACATTCCACACCCACCATAAACTATTTGACTAGATTTTAAAAACCTACAAAAATACATTATACAAAGCAATGCAGTCATACAAAATAAATAGTAATGTCCAAGGCTTTCAAGGCATTTTAATTACTCATTTGAAATAGACAAGCCTTTAAATGCCTAACATTTTATTCTAACAGTCATTCGGTATTCGCAACAATGATATTTAACAACACATACGTACGTACATATTGAGAGCGCGCATTAGGCTTACAAAATACATGATTTCAGTGAAACAAATGTATGCCTGAAGTTCGCGTGCGACGAGACGGACGATACAGTGTTTCGCGGAACAAAAATATAGTAAACGCCAAATGATTTTTAATAAAAAAATTCATAAAATATACAGTAAGTATTTAATAAAATCGCTATTTCTCTTCCAAACTAATGTGCTTTAATTCAATTTTGTATCGAGAAATCTATATGGTATTGTGTTAAGTAGAGTTAATTATAGTGAATGAATGATCAATAGCAATTTATTGTTTTTAATTCATATTCATCAATAATCAATCCTTTTTATTCGGGGCAGTTGATGACGATGTTTGGATTCAAACATCACATACATAGATCAGATCTGCGCGTGAGTGATTGTGGTTACTGCCTTCTCTTAAATAAACAGTTATTGCGACTTATAGTCATACATTTCTCCCCGCGGACTTTTTTAATACCTTATTTTTCGTGAAACATAATGCATAGTGCTAAGGAGGGCCCACCGCGATTGTACCCTACCCACTAAAACCAAACGGTGTCTTTTCTTCTGGACGGACTACTCTCCGTCCAGCGATAGTCTCGTTTAACGCAGTTTGGTCACAATTTTTTTTCTGTGGGAAAATGTGTGTCTGTACTCGTTGGGCATCTCTATCGCCTTTGTCTTTAAAACGTTGTTGGAGACTTAGCTCTCACGTTTTTAATACTAAATAACAACGCTATGATTCATTAAAAAAATTTTAAATGTTCATATTTTTCATTTATCATTTTTTGGACCCAGCAACCTCTCGCTACAGGTGTATTGCACTAACTAAAAACCTTATGTTTTCACTTTAAGAGTTTTCACGAGGATTTATTGCCAGTTCTCCTCTTCCGTTCCCTCCTCCTTCTCCTGCTCCTCCCTTGATTTGAGAATTGGCAGTAAATGCAAAATTAGAAGCATTTAAGGTATATTTCTTTTTCTTTTTTTTACGTTCATAAATGTACGTTGTGTTACCTATATGAATAGATGATTCTTGACTTTTTAAAAATTTGATAAATTACAAAAAACAGATTAATTATAACATTATTCGTAGAGTTTTTTTTATTAGGACCAGATAATTAGGACAAACACATGCTATAGATTGACATAGATACAAAAAAATATATATAAAAAGCGGTGCCCTCCCATAACACAACTTTTTTTGCACCTTCTCTAGCCTCGCTGAATGGGTTAAATACATTGGAGACCAGACGAGTTATAGAGTTTTCAATAATATAAAAATACTTAATCACAAAAACCTAACATACCTTGAGTAATATAATAATAATGGGGATAAACGTCCTACAAAGTACACAAGTATACATAATAAATATTTTAAAAAATACATGATAATTATTATCGTAACTATATAATTCAGTTCTAAGTATACGCACGTCATAAACGCGTAAGTAGATTAGTGAAGTAAAGCGATTATTATGAGAAATCCTAACTAGAAAATAAATAATGCTAATAGGTTTTAAAAGGTAGATTTAACTTAATTTGTTCACGTTTTATACTTTATTTAATAAACATCTAATTAGTTTAATTTTATATTTAGAATATATAAGGTACTTCTACTACAAAATTAATATGCATTGATGCCATTTATAGATCAATGAATCGTAAATACATTTACTGGGTAAGGGTGACTTTCAAAAAGGAAACATATTGACGCGCGGGCTTAGCGCGTACCAACTATGAGCCGTACGGGATTTACCCTCGTCAATGTCTGGGTTTAACTTATATAAGCTATATGATTATTTTTAAAAAAAACCAGTGGTTATGTGAGCACAGTTCTATATTGTCTATGGTTTAAACGTGTAAGTTGTCTATGGTTTAAACGTGTAAGTTGTCTATGGTTTGAGCAGTGTTGGCCGAGTGGCTTCAGCGTTCGACTCTAATCCCTGAGGTCGTAGGTTCGATCCCCGGCTGTGCACCACTGGATTTTCTTTCTATGTGCGCATTTAACATTAGCTCGAATGGTGAAGGAAAACATTTTGAGGAAACCGGCTTGCCTTAGACGCAAAAAGTCAACGGCGTACGTCAGGCACAGAAGGCTGATCACCTACTTGTCTATTCGATTAACAAATGATCATGAAACAGATATAGAAATCTGAGGCCCGGACCTAAAAACGTTGTAGCGCCATTGACATTATTTTATATATTTAAACGTGTAAGGAATTTGTTTTTTACACTATCGACAAATAAGCGAAGTTAACAATAGGACAATACTTGTAGAATCTATAGCTAACAAAGAATTCTTTGTTCTCAAGAAATAACAAGACAATTAATATTCAATTCGTTCAGCGTTAGAATTTTTCCCGCATTTGTCACACACCGCCGTAAGCATCCATTGTTTTTATATATTCATACTTCACAAGATTGCGGATACAGTCAATATATATTCAAAGAATCACGTAAGTCTACAAGCCACAGATGCACAGAAAACATACTACATAATTTAATCTCTCGCTGACCACGAGAAAGAAGAAAGTTTATACAATAACAGAAAATATATAATCTGTGCTTGAATTATCTGTGGGCCAGTTTGTCAAAATCAAAATCATTTTCCGATAGGTCGACTTAAACGAAAATTGATAAGGTTTAAAAATGGACTCCTATTTATAAGTGGTATTTGACTTAAAATTTAATGAGAAAATACATTATATTTGGTAAAGCTATAAGAATATATACGGTCTAGGACATTCGTATCGTAATTCTATTACATATCTCATACAGCTATATAAACGGCATTGATATTGCTCAACACTGGTACTGTAGAACAAAATACACGTGTATTTTTATTTGAATGGAAAAATCCAAAGCGCGCAGTCGAAACTTCTTTTAACGATTCAGATCAACACCTCAAGCTACTGTTCCGAAGTCTGAATAACATTTTTGAAATAGTTACTGTGATATATTATTATTAGTTTATGTACGTTAAGAAATAATTAGCTAGGAAACTTACACAACGATCACACAGTCGATTCCGGAACAAACAAAAACTGGTTTTGAAATAACATGTACATCGCTATTAGTGTCTTAGAAGAACATTTCGTAGCTAGATTATAAAATGAGCGACTAACCTTAAGTTATCACAACCTTTTTTTTTTTGACATGCCCTACGTTAGCCTTCTAATATTCTTAGGCCCCACCCCTCAGTAACATCCATAATTTTTAAAAAATAACACTTAGATAGGAAAAAATAAAAATATATATTGCAAAACTGAAATTCATAATCCACATAAATGAAAAATCCATTTTTAATAATTTTTCTCTTTACAATCAAATTGCCCCACTATATGGCGTGGGCACCACGTTGAGAGACACTGATCTAACCTATACCCGTCGCTTACAATAAAGACGCTAGTTCGCATATGCATGGTGTTCATACTCTTTGATTAACACTCTTCTTAGGAGTGACAGATCACTTCCGTAAAGCTTTCAAAGCGAACCTTCCCTTACGATACGATTTTCAAAGACAGTCTGAAGCTCGGAGGAGCTTCTCGATAAGTTTCTGATGTGCTGTCATATTATGACTGACTTGACGTAGCTAATTTTGTTGATATTTTGTAATTTATTAATCTTATGTATCAGTTTCCTGACCAAAATATGCCTTACTAAGAAATTCTCGACCCGTTATATATAACCCATTGACAAAAAAATATGTACTTACTTGATTGTGTAGAGGCAGAACATCCACCTCATGGCCATCGTCTGGTGACAGCGTGTGTGCTGAGGCGGGCGGCTGCGTTCGCTTGCGCTCGCTTCGCCGCTCCGGCTCGCCCATGCCCCAGCCAAGAGAGTACACCATTACTTCGGTGGAGCCACCGCCGCCACTGTCCACCTATAACAAATATCCTCTTATAGTCCAATAAAATTTGACTAATTCTTACATAATGTATTATGCAGACTTATTTCATGTACTTTAAATTTATGTTGGTGAGACTAGCAGGTCATGAGATAAATAAAATGGATTCGAAAACAATAAATTAGATCAATATAAAAACGTTTCTAAAATATTTACCCTTATAGATACACTGTATCATCTTAAATAATATTATGTATCATCTACATTCCTAAACACAGAGCAATGTACTAAAAGATTTAGTATTTTCCTTGACCCGGTAAAGAAGGACGCATTAATCAAACAGTCTTATATAAATTTACTCAAAATTCCCTTATTTATCGTTGGTATACAGTAATTACTATAATATTTACATAACACACATTTAAGACATTCAACTTGTCAACCGAAATATTTACATAACAATATTTGTTATTTACGGCTTCCATAGCTTAGTGGTTCACACATGTTTGAGATCAAGACAAGTCCTGGATACGATACCTTACGACACAACAATAACCTTCCTCAAAGCCAAGGCATAACGGAGAAATGTCACAGCACAATGCGAATGAAAAATGACGGGTTTAAAAACAAATTTAATTATTTACCATAGACTAAAACGAGTTTCAACATGAGGATAAACATGAAAAACTAAGAATTTTTATTCGTAAATCTACTGGGCAAAATACCAAGTAACTCAATGACCTCGGCAGCTACACTGACAATTAATTAACCAAGATGTCATCGCTGTCAATCAGAGTACACGTCCTTATTATAATTTTGGTAAAGAATATACAAAAACACGATTTCGTTTTCATATGAAATTATCGCTTAAGTTTTTGTTTGTGTATGCTTACAACTAACACAATTATAGCCAAAAACTAAATACAAAGATAAAAAAGGTAAAAATGTAATCGAAAAAAGAGGTTTAAAATATTGTAAAGATGTATCATTCAAATATAAAATTCATAAAATCGCTCCGATCGAAGGTTACTGCAACCTTATATCGAGTTTACCTAAGACTTGATTTAAATACGACTAGCTATTTTTAAATTTGATTATTATGGTTTATTAAGATGTTTATCGCTTTTATGAGAAAATTCAAACTAAACCAATTTCTAAGAACATGTTGTTAATAAAAAATTCAATTAAATGACTCATACTGTTTGTGGAAAGAAAATAACGATCACGTGTTTTTATTATTTAGTCTAGTTGAATACGCAATACGCAGTGTATTAAAGATATTAGAATAAATATCTAATATGAACTATTACTCATATATACAGTTCTTATCAAACCAATATTGAAATTGTCCCTGATAAACATAATGCGTTGTACATTGAAAAGTCTTCTTCGTGGTAGTCGGATTTGCTAAGTCGAATAAAAACGTTTCATACAAACACCGCCTTAACGATAAATGATTGTCATGGGGAAAAGTAGTCGAAAAGTGTCAACGAGAGCATACGTCGAACTTAAATATTGTTACGAAGACGGGTCGACTACAATGTTTCTAGGTTTTTCCACTACTTAGAGAGCTTTTCAGCAGGCTGTAATATGATTTCTGACCGTTTCAGGAGAGGGTCAATCACATATTAGAAAATTGTAATTTCCATAATGTTACCCTAGTTTTCAGGAAGCTGAAACCTTTTTTCAGTCAGTTTCAGAACATGTGTAGTCGATTGGTGCAGTTTTCAGGAGACCCGTTTTCAGGCGTTTTCAGGCCTAGGTATACCCCTTTGATGAAGGAATATTCTAAACCGAATATTCTAGGTGTGAGACAAGGACGAAATGATACGAGAGAGAGAGAGAGAAGATCAGAAATTTCTCGAAACTAGACTGAGCACTCTAGAACACCGTACGACAAGGACGGAGCAACGTGCGAAAGAGACAAAGAGTGCGGACGTTCTAGAACTGTGCAATCGCTATTCAGTAGCAAGCCCGCCTAGAAAGTTCTCGAATATTGTTTAGAATTATTCCCAGGGATATATAAGCGAGCCGAAACGCGACTAGTCGCCTTTAGTTTTGAATGCGATTACACGAGAGGAACACCGAAGCGATAAAGTGAATACAAGTGATAAAGTACAGTGTGAAGTGTGCATAAGTGAAGTAATTAGTGACTGTGTTTTTGCGTGCAATTAGTGCATCTCTGCAATTAATTTGTGCCCATAAATTCCTCATTGATTTATCAAGAAATAAACCTTTGAAGTAATCTACGGCATTTTCTATCCGATCCCCTAGCTCGTAACAATATTTAAGACAAAAAAGTAGCATAAGAAAGTGGGCACGAGTAGGCGAGTCGTATTACTAATTTATAAACGATAAATATGTCTTAAACATTATGACTTCGACACAATTATTCATTATTTATTCACGTAAAAATAACACAATAACATTGTCTGATGTAAGTCTAGTATAAACTTACAACAGAAGCATTATTCATACGATAATAATGTCGCAAGCCACTGAACTTTCGAAATGTTATTAATATGGGAAAGGCACGAGTCAAAGATATCGGTAAAGTGTTTAAGACTGCACAAAACTAGTTCGACGGGGTCTTCGTGCAGTCAGGTCAGGGAACCGGCCTGATTGGCTGCTGACCGTCCTGCTATTAGGTTACTGACCGTGCATTTAATAAAAATCCTTTTCTTCATACAACTTTGTCAGACAAGGACATCTGGATCAATCTAGAAAGGGCTGGGACAGGTTATGCTTCACATTGGACTTTGTAATGTGCAAACAATCACGAGATTCCAATATTGTCGGTATGAAAATAGAAAGCGATATAAATATGCCAGGCCCCAAATAGATTGTTATTTACATTCGTTGACGTTAAGCTGTTTACTTCAATAATTTCAATATATGTTAGCCAACGGCTTGCACAAACGATTCGTATTACATAGCGTATTGACGTATTATCTACGCCTGTGACGTTGAAAGAGCGCGGGAGGCGCAACGATGGCGTGGTACAAACGCTACCGATTTGGCGTCACCAATTTTAGAAGCGTAGCTGAGCGAAAAGTTTATTTACGTGACGGTATCCCCGCCCATTCACCTGACTGCATCTCCGCGAACCAAGAAGCGACACGAATGTTATACGTCATTACTTGTAGCAAAAACTACACCAATGAAATAAATACACGTAATTTGGAACAAATTTTGCCTTGGCAATGGCAGCATCCGTTTTAAAAAGAAAGTTTTCATTTGCAAAACCGTTTCGACGAAATTGAGAGGTGACTTAAATTAAATATATGATGGATTTTAAGACATCTCCGTCACCAAGAACAAGGCCTACTTGGCAAAATAATTGTTTCTATTTGTAAATCACATAGACATAGACTTCTCTTGAACACAATAAAACGGAAAGAGTGCTTTATGGGAACATCACATAACACCAATGAAACTGAATACAGAAAAATACCTACTGTATAAATAGAGTCCATAGACCATACACATATACATGACATACACAAATTAAAGAGAACTATTAGTTTAAACAATAGCATTCATGCTTTATTACAATAACACCACTTGTTATTGTATAAAATAGCATCTTTTCATTGCAAAACAAAGAGATCAATCTCGAGAAGTTTACTTCAAATTTATCTGGTTCAAGGAGGTGTTGAACTATTAAGTGAACGTATATATAACCTCCTTGCATTTACTGATCATTCGAGAATAAATTCCGAATTACCTACCATTTGAATAGTTATAAATTGAAATACCTACAATATTACAATACAATGGAATACATTATGACCTCAATACTTTTACATTCAAAGGCTTCGTGAACATTGCCAAACTGCTGGAAGGTACTACATTTATTTAAAGAAATTCCCTTCAAACCCGACAATGAACCGATATCTTACAAGTTATTTCCAAGGTTTTCAACACGTTGACTTTTGCCATTTGTCATGATTTCTCAAGACTTATTTTAGTACTAGAGATGAAAATTGGTTCAATCAACAATTTGCAATATCATATGCTACAGATCTTCAACTACATACTTTCTAAACTCATTACTATAATGTACTTAAATTGCTTGTATTAATGACAATTTTATTATTATAATAATAGCCACAGCATATTTCGTAGTTTCAATCCCCAATACGTGTCGGGATCAGGCCTTTAGCTTACCATGATATGAATCTGTTTTGCAAATAAGAAACGTCATTACTTTCGAACATCAAAAGTTGAATCCCCAAATAATTATAACTGTTTATCATATTACTAGAAGTTAGTAGAATGGCGACACTAAATTTACGTATCCTTTATGCATCTACGCAATGCAATGAGAGTGAACCGAAATAGGTTGACATCAGGTCAGTAGGTCAGGAAACAAGGCATGCTACTAACATGAGATATCGAATCGTGACCTGCGCAAACCGCAAAAATAAACGATGCGCTGACAATTTCGTACCTGCCGAGCAATTATTACACCTGAGTGAGCACTGCTTATATTTTAGCGCTAATCTAAATTAATTGCAAGCAATCTTATCACGGCAACATAGAATTATTTGTAAACAGCAAAATTTTATCACCCATGAGGTGATAATACGAAGCCATTAAATGTGAGCTTTATGTTCGAAATTTAAATCCCAAAATAACTTGGGATAAAGTAAATATCAAAACAATAGTATTTTGGAATATAGGTTACACAAAGCTCGTGTGAACGCTTTGGAATCTTTGGCGCCAGATATTTTTAAATTCAATGACACTAAATTATTTTTTCAAACGTAAATCGTTGCAATATCAAAAATAACAGGTCTTATAATAACTTCCATTTAAAATAAATTTCATATATCTAGCAAAGCAGCCTAGTTTGAACCTATAAATAAACTGACGGCTTTCTATAAATGATAGCTAGTACGGTAAATTCTTATAAAGAAAACGATGCAATTGAAATTTCATATTCATATGAAAGCATATTTCTGAACACATTGCCTATGAAATATTTCTGATGCCAAATGACTCATCATTTACATTCATAGAAAACCACAGATAGAATAGTATACTTAATTGATTGTAAATGACCAATGAGCTAATACGGGGATTCACCCGTACACAATCATAAATTCAAAAATGTGATATATTTATTATAGTTTTTTTTTTCTTCATTGAATTATACCACTAATTCAATGAAGAAAGAATCTTAAGTGGATTGTTTTATATGATGGCCAACTTACCAACAGCCATGTATGGCCATCAATCCTACTCATATTTAAGTTGCTCTGTGGGCTCTGAATAAAATAACCAAAATCTTGAAAGTTCCCACTAAAATTTCGTAGTCGAGCAGAATTAATTCCAAACAATCATAACCATACAAATATTTTAATAACAGTTAAATAAAAACAGTCTACAGCCACATGTGTAAATACGTCTTACAATAATAGCGTTGTAGCTGCGTGCCGATTAGAATGAAGATGAGATCATGTTAACATTTAACTTACAAACAAAAGACAAATCGTAGAGACCTTGAGCTTGACATATGGAGGAAAAAACCAATTGCATATTGGTGGCTAGCAATAAATAATTAGTTTGAGCGACGCGTACGCCCACGTCTTATTTCTCGCATGGTAACCGCTTGTCTGGCATGCGATAACATCAATTTAAAACAGACTTGCTTCTAAAAGTAATGCAACACTGGTGTCATGGTTTTTGATTCTCTTAATATTGAATACCGACCAGATGTTATATTTATTATTTAAGATTCTTATTAGTTTTTATGTATGCTGAAATTCTCAATCAAAGGTAAACTCAATCATCGTTATTATGTTACCAAAAATATCATCCACCTATAAAATATCTTTCCTGCTAGAATGAAAAAAACGTACAAAATGTCACTATACATATTATGATAACATCTCTTAAATTAGTTACAATTTTAGTAGATCTACCTATTAAAGAACCATAAAAATTAACGAATAACAGTTCGTTAGTTAGCGATAACATTACACTAGCGGTCATTGTTACCAAGTCACGTCTCGCAAAATTGAAATAAAACACAAAGTCAAACAAGTTTCAGCTTACCAAAGAGAGGTCACATTGTTTGGCCAAACAATTGAATAAAATTGAAAACGTTATGTTAAATAACACTATCGTGGGACAAAATAGTTACCATAAACTGTTCCAATTGGATAATAAAACTTATAAATGAATACAATGATAATAACATCATAAAAATCTAGTACAACAGTGCGTTATTTAGTATTCCGCATACATTACTTAAATCCCATTTCCACCAGCTGCCATGGGAGAATTTGTGTTGCCATAAGGCATTAAAGTATACATTATTGTCACAATGGGGTTAGTGGTAGAAGGGTGTAAATTAAGGTATATGAATTTTTAAATAAATAAAATTAAGTAGGGTGGTTCACCCTATATATAAAAAATAGTTTACGACCTATTCTCAAAAATCTACTGAATATACATATATTTTTATAAAAATCAACATCGCGTCGTAACGCCGTTTCAGAGTAGTTTGTTAATAAACACGAGAATTTCATATATCAATCCATGAACTTATGTTAGTAAAAATACCAAAACAAATAAATCTATAAGTTTTATCAGGACAACATAAACACCATTCATCAAATCTAAATCTAAGTATGTCTCCATTTCTTGCAAGGATGTAGGATAACTTAGGCCTAACGGAATATTCCAAGCTTTCTAGAGCCCGACCATGGCTTACGACATCTACATACCATCATTGTTGCCTGTAGCGGTGCGTTCGCACTTTCACTTGCGTAAGAATTTCTGTGCAATATTCATAATATTGACTTTATAATAATAAACAAAGCCGCTATTGCAACAATTTTAAACTATATACATTGCTACAAATAAAAGTTTATACATATACTTTTTGTTATGTTACTTGAAGACAAAAGGATTATAGTTATAATTTTGTTATGCGTGTATTTCTTCCTAAATGCTTGCCTCCACCAATTTCTTGGGTCTCATCGAATCATCTTTTGCCAACTATGCTCTTGTGACACAACAGTAACCACTCAGTCGCAATTTTAGCCCATTTATAGGTCGGAATTCTGATAATATTGACTTAAGCTGCCTGGAAATAATAAGTACAGAATCGAAATAATAATGGATCAAGAGACAAATACACAACTAAAGTTTCTTAAACTTAGTTGGTCCGCTATTATACCTTTTATAAGACACGTCCGATTCTTATAGATCAGACCTGTATGAAATATAAAAACTTATCAGTTCCCTTCATTACTTCCGCTACATTTCAGGGTTATTATAAGGTAAAACATTTTACTGCTTTATTATTATAAAAAACAATTTTGTTGGGAAATTGTCTTCAGTAATGTAACGCAAATCTGACATCCGGTTGTACATTCAAAATCGGGGCTTTTGTGAACAGTGTAGAGGAATTAGCAGATGCTAAAACTAAATTGAGAATACTATTAAAAGAAGTAAACATTTACGCAAATTGTAACCTTGGAGATTAACAGCGATTTAAATAACGTAACAATTTGATTAAGATAAGATAAATTTTTGTATATATAGAACTTTCAGAAGTTAAAGAGTATGTCTATATTCTATAGCAAAGGTAATAAGGTAAAAGGTTGTTGAACTTAACAGCAACAAACAACCAAACAACAAAAGAAAAAAAAAGAAAAACAAAAGACAGAATGCCATTCAGATCATTGTGACATTTCACTAAAAAAATCTATAGAATTACTATGATCAGTGTGTTACTGAAAATAAAATATTTCATTGTTTGAGTGTTTATGATATCATAAGTAGGTATTTGTAACGTATCAGAATCAAACGCGTGACGCAGTGACCATGAACGCTACAAATTTGGTGGAGTTCAACACGTTTATAGCTTATTCATATAACAGTATATGAAAAACGCCCTTCCGCCGATATTTTATCCGCCCTTCATACAAATTATTTCTTATAAGAACATAAATGTGAATGTATAAAATGAATGACGTATACTAAGAAACATACGTGACAATAAATTTCCTTGAGCCCGCTCGTGGTGAAATCCCAAATTGGAACAGCTTCGCGACAAAATGGTACGTTCTATCAAAAGCACTAAACACTGCGAGTCTGCTACTGACACAGAATATTACAACACGAGAACAAAACTAGGTAGAGTGATGTACGTTTTGACACACTTAAAAAGCAACACTCCTCGATATCTCAAAAGAATACATACGCAATACGAAACTGGTTTTCAATTGCAAAGCTGGGGTATGCATAAAATAAAATAAAAATACAGCGTAGAACACACGAACACTTGCTTCTACTAGCGTTGCGCATTGGCGACTGAGACGACTCGCGAACCACGAATCAATGTTAGGTATTGCCGTGCCTAGTGTGCGCCCTATCTGTACACGGACGCACACACGTCCACGGCAGATCGAGGGACTGTCTACCCTGGTTGGAGTCGAACCTACCTGTTCGACTACTATCACAGATTGTTCCTTTTATACATTGACGCGAAGTAATCACGCAATTTTATCCAGCAAGCACTTAAAACCGGTCAAAAAATAAATACAAGGAATCGACATACAATAACAATTAAAAAGTGGATAAGCTCGATTTAAAGCTTATTACATTTACTTGTAGTTAGAATATAAAAATAAATGAAACTCAATCGATAAGGAAAACAAAAATGCAGTCTTGTGACTTGAAATGCAATCAATTAATATTCGTCATGAATTATTTATAACCATTGTAACATGTCTTTGCAGATATACTTTATACTGCAGTTAAATAAGTATTTCTTTTATAAATTGTAGATCATAAAAAGAACAAAAAAAATTCCAAAACGGGTGTTACGTTTTCAGAAATTAAATGGAATTCTTGAAGGAAATCTAAGCAATTTCTGAAAACTCTCGTCAATTATCGTTTTTTATTAACTGATAATAAATTATATTTATTACTGGTGAGGTCACGAATCAACAGCATTGATATTAAAACTAAAACAATATTAATGGAATCACTAAAACCTAAATTTTACTAGTAAATTAATTCACATATAAAGCGCAGTGCCATTAAATTCATAGAATTATTATTCATCATTACAAATCGATTTTACACAGTTTTTATGGAATTGTTCACAATTCTATAAATTATCGTATAATTTAGTTGTTATATATATTGGTTTTACCTAGAGTTTAGACAATATCCCGTTGATAAAACCTATTCCTTCGGCTAAAACGGTGCAATATGTCCAATTTTTTTTTATGAATAAGAGCGTATACATATATAATTAAATTTTATTAACAATCTTTAAAAATATATAAATACTGCTAATCGTGAAACGCCTAGAATATTCCTTAAAAAATGCATTAATTTAAATCATTCAAGTGCGCCCGCTTATTTTAGAGTATAATAAAATAATTACCTCGTTAAATTGTTGAATATGATTTCCGCAGACATCTCCGCTTAGTCCAGTGGACGTGCGGCGCGCACCTGAGATCATCATGATTTAAATCAAGACTAGCGTCAGAACGTCTGAACGACTGATAACCGTATCATTAGATAACATATCCAGTTCTTTGTGCTTTATCACTAGAAAGTATAATAACAAACGCGGTATAATCTAATACTTGCCATTGATTAAATAATACGGTAAGTAATATTTAAATTCAGTGCCCTTCAACATTGCTGATACATTTTATATGATTATAGTTTACTATTGGAAACTGAATGGAGGTCAATGACCTATGCTTCTTTAAATCAGTAGTTATGGTATACTTACAGGTGCATTCATCATACATTATTTATATATTATCCCAATCGACGTTCTATGAAGTATTGTCAATATGAAGCTCTTTCAGAAGCGTAATATTGTAACAAGAATATTATATTTGGAAATACTTAATATGAAATATACGTAAATATTATAAATTAAAAATATTTACACAAGTTTATTAATGTAACTCATAATCCGACATATCTTGTGTGTATAAGTATAAAGTCTTTAGTATTACACAAAAATAAATATTTTTTGATAACAAAGTAATATTCCATTGTAGTGAGCAGTGTTGGCCTAGTGGCTTCAGCGTGCGACTCTCATCCCTAAGGTCGTAGGTTCGATCCCCGGCTGTGCACCAGTGTACTTCTTGCTATGTGCGCATTTAACATTCGCTCGAACGGTGAAGGAAAACATCGTGAGGAAACCGGCTTGCCTTAGACCCAAAAAGTCGGCGTGCGTAAGGCACAGAAGGCTGATCACCTACTTGCCTATTCGATTTTCAAATGATCGTGAAACAGATACAGAAATCTGAGGCCCAAACCTTAAAAAGGTTGTAGCGCTACTGCTTTGTTTTTTTTTTCAATATTGCATAAACTGTTGTATTCTTTTTAGACAATAGAAATTTTCGACGAATTACGAAAATCATCTCTTTCCACACACCAGGAAGAAACTATTTCTTTCGTTCCAACTGTATAGATTGATTTATGCCAAATCGGTACGTATTGGGTATGACTCTCATTTTACCTTTATTATGATAGATTTAAATCAAAATGTATTTATTTATAATCGTAAGTATCTACTACCAGTTCTCAAATCAAGGTCAAGCGAGAACGGGCGAGAGGAACATTCAAGAAACTCTCCTAAGAGTGATTTTTAAGTTCTTTATTTTAGTCGCTTGGGGTTATAATTCAGTGCAAATATTTTCGAGAATTTAAATCAAAATTTTCGACATTTTCTTGGTGAGGATAGGTTGAACATCGACTTTCAGAAGGAAATGTTAACTTCAATGAAAAATAAACTTAAATGAAATTAAATACGTTGTTCCATAAATTTTACTGTATATTTCCGGATATATGACTCACTAATAAGGATTAGGGGGTTTTATTAACTAATTAACCTTGGCGTATCCGTGTAATAAAATTGAATTCGCGTGCCAAACAAGTGTTATCAAAACAATATCATACGTTGATTTGACGACATCCTAAAATTGTTATCAAAAACAAAACAAATTTTTATGATGAATTAATGTTTAGGTTTAGATCCGCATTCAACATATGGTTTAATGACTATCTGAAGTCATTAGTTGTTGTGCAACGTTGTGCGAGTGTTTTTGGTAGAGAAATCTTTCAGAACCAATGTGACTTAGGATCCTTTAAGGAAAGAGCGTACCAATTCTTACAAGGCCGGCAACGCGAGTCATCTGTTATTGATTGTCCATGGGCGCTATCACTTAACATCAGGTGAGCCTCCTGGCCGTTTTCCTCCTATTCTATAAACTACAATTATTACAACATGAACTAGATCAGATCTTCTCGAACTCATAACATTCAATGTTCCTATCAGATCTCTACACTCGCACAGAACCTTTAAACTTCCGACTCCCAGAATCAACATTGAGCTCCACGAGTCTCTTTACAGGAGTAGAACACTACTTTGGATTCTGCTACTAATATCGATCTTTTTCCTCTACTGCTTCATTTAAGAATAGGTTAAAACAACAGCTATTAAAGTCCTAAACCTTGTATCTTTCTTCTTTATTATAGCCACTAGTATGTTTGTCGTTCTCGTGATTTACAAATTCTGTGGTGTATTGTCTACTTAAATAGCATTTTGCTGTCATGTTTTGCTTTGTATCTTATTTTTTATCAGTGAAACTTTTTATGGATATATCCAATGTATTAATTTTATGTTTTTGTTTTGTTTCCTAAATAAATAAATAAAATAAACTGTAAAAATGGCCAATCCCTTTATTAATATTATCATATTATTAGTAGTTAAATAATTTATAGATGTTTATATTAAACTGCGTATACCAAGTGGTATAAAAGATAGTCAGAACATAAACTTTTTAGTTTAAATTTATTAAAAAAAATATACATACTAATGATATACACTGGACTTTGAATGATATCTTTATAACAACTTATTCTTATCTATCGTTTTAGGTGATGTAATAGACGCCGCACTGGAAACATCGATCGAACTGCTTATACAAAATGCACGAATGCTCTAAATTCTAACCAATTCAAGGTTTGAATGAGTATTGAAAGGACAAATTGGATTTCAATTGGAGCCAAGGCTGCATGGTAACGCAAGAACCGTTATTTATTCTCCTCCCTTAGAAATAATTAAAATCAAAGAAAACCTCCAAAACACCCCTCTGATTTCGTCACAATTTAGAGATAACGTACAAGACAAACACACAAGATCTTTTTTTCATTATTATTTACAGAGAAACAAATCTAGTGCGCAATATTTCCGCATTTACACCTCTCAATACGAACGGAAATAATCAAACCACAAACAAACCAATTCTGAATCTGGACGAGAGCCTACGAAAACATCAGCCGAGCTATTTCAGGCAACACATAGTAGAGGCTAGCCATGAAAATAAACAAAATGACTATGATAAACAATACAATTCACGGTCGAAAGTAAGAAATATGATTTGCCATCCCTAGCTAAACAAGAATATCACCTAGCTCGAAATGAGGGTAGATGATTACCCGCCCCTACACAAAGCTTTATATGCAAGGGTTGGAGCTATGCATAATTTAGCGTTGAAACCACAACGTTACATCACAAGGTAAACTGTGGGCTGACTGACGTAAGAATGATACCTAATTGACTGGAAAATATTATCAATGAAAATGTTTTACGTTTGAAACAAATTTCTATTAATTTCTTATGAGTTCACCTCATTATTTTTACATCTCACAACTATTCAACTTAAAATAAATGCATACAGGTTTTACATAAAAGTATTTTTCCGATTTCCAATGATATAGTACCTTTTCGTCCCTAATCTTAAAACTGGACAATATATATTTTTTCCAAATCTACAAGGCAACTATTATATATAAGAAAATCCTACGCTTATTTCTACATCAAAAATTCCTAATAAATTCAGGAAAGGTCTAAATCCTACGCATTGGAAGGCAGTTTTCAGCAATCCTCCGCAGTGGTCCACCCACACACTTTGCGACCTACGTTTATTCATACCCCCACGCCATCTCTCAACATAAACTTCGTTTGGTGACGTCACGGAATCTGTAAAACATCCCTTAGGTATTGTGTCGGGAAGTTACGGGAGGTTACGAAAGTTTATTTAAATTAATATCCATCATCAGGCGCACACACAAAGTTATTGGTACTTTCGCCTTATTATATATTTAAATAAAGTATGGCAAGGAATAAAGTCATACACGTCTTGCTGTTAGACCCTTTTTCTTGATAAGAGGAAATGCTATTTGTGTATTCCTCGCACGACCTGGGCCTCTACTCAAACCAGGCATGTTCTCTGCGATTCAAAGCCGGGTGAGCAATAACGACTTTAACACTCCTCACATGCATCCCGCCCTGTATAACTCCCGGGGTCGTCTTCTCAATCTACCAGAGACAAGAGCTTACGTCTTTGAGTCTAGACACAGGACACCAGCTATTTTGATATGTTTTAAATCAATAAAATATTTCGTTAGTGAAAATAAATAGACCACAAAAAACAAAACCACTTTCTGGAGGCTCAGAATCTATTATGGAACTACGAGCTGAAGTACGAAATCAATGAAATTTAATCAAATTGCACCGTAAACCAACAGAAACTGCTTTCAGACTGCAACGGGATGAGTAAGCTGTCATTTTACGATGACATATCATCGAATAGCGAGAATATATACGAAACAAATTGATATTAAAAATGTACTACCTATGTGTGATATTTCTATAGACCTTAAATGAAGTTTAATAACTACTTTTCTGGTGTTATTGATCTGTTCAATTATTTGTGCACAACAAAATGACTATTCATAACACCTTGTGGCGATAGATATTATTATAATATGTACCAGTGACGGTCCAATTGTGATACGTGATTTTTTTAAGTGATCGTGATGGGCCTTCTTTGCCTGAAATACGCCGTCGCACTTTTTAGGTATAAGTCATGCCGTGCGCATATATAACGTAAATTCCATTGGTGCACAGCTGTGGCTTCGATCCTATGACCTCAGGAATGAGAGTCGCACTCACGGACCACTCAACACTGCTCTAGATAATTATATATCAATGTCGCTACTACCTTTTTTTAAGTCTGGGCCTCAGATTCTGTATCTGCTTCATGATCATTTGTTAATCGAATACGCAAGTAGGAGATCAGCCTTCTGTGCCTGACGCACCATGTCGACTTTTTGGGTCTAAGAAATGCTCTAGATAATTACTAGGTTTATATTGTATTTTATTAAAGATTACAGCATCTTACAGAAACGCCCTTTTCCTAGCACAGATTTTTCAAGGTCGGAACTCGTCGCATTGCGTAATAGGATTTCCCCCCGACAACATCTACGAAAGGTTAAATTAATCAGAATTGGGTTTGATACAACCATTCAAGAAAAATCTGTCGAATATGTAGGCAATTTACGTAGAAAGTAACACGATTAATTATAATTAAATTGATTTTCTGCTTTAAGTTATTCATTATTTCTGACCGAAGTTTAGATAACCGGCATTCCAACTGAGTAAAGAAAGCTCCACAGACAAATATATGCTTCTCCATTTATCCCAAGATTTTACTAGTATTTCTGCTACTGTGTTATTACAAGAACCACGATTATTCCCGTCGGCAGATACCACGGAACTCCGCTTGCTACTCCTGACCTCTCTCGCGTCATCCACTTTCATGTACTTCACCAATTATGCTCGTCGGATATAGGTATTTTTAAATTGACCCATCTCTAGTACCTCCTGGATTTGCTCCAGGTATGTATGACAAGGCCTACCTAAACCGATTTTACCATCAACCATTGCTTTGTATATCCTACTTGTTAACCGATTTTCATTTATTCGTTCTACATAGCCAATGTTACATTATATTAGCACCAATTTGCTACTTTACCAAAGCGACGTATCAATGCGACGTGTGCGTACCTCACGCAGTCACGCGCCTCTATATTTATAATGCGCAACAAACTATACAAATGTTTTTAAATGTTCAGCTGTACCGATAATGAAAGATGTCAATAAACCAAAATAAGCGTCATGTATATGTAATGTATTATATTCATAATTCAAATGCTTTTGTTAATTCAATTGCGTTTAAAAATTAATGATTTAAAGAAATAACTTTTAGTTTATATATATCAAAAGTTAATTTGAAAAATCTCAGCGCTGTTTGTAAATTATTTTATTAATGAATTGATAAGAATAAACATTACACTCGTTCTCTTGATTTCAGTTCTTCAAGTAACATTATCGAACAAGTTCACGATCACTCTAACATGAATGTCAAGAGCTGAAGCGCAGAAGACCTATCGAGTGATAGAAACGAACAATGCCAAGTTTCAAGTGGACTGGAAAAGACCTCGGCCTTGCTAGAGTGCGTAGGGCATAGCGTAACGGTGACGTCACAGGCCTTGGCGGTTTGTCATGCGCATGAGGAACATACTTAGAGCCTACTGCCTTCAGACTAGTTGTCTCCACTCACCAAGTATGTCTATGACCGGACGACCGAGGTTGGAAATGCAAGTTCCGAATGTAAAGAAATATATATTCTTACTCTCTATAACTAAACTATTCATTACCAATTATTCCTGTTAGAAGAGTATTATGTATTAGAAACGTAAAAACCGTTTGTTGCTCTCACACTTCCTGCTTGAAAAGTCCCTTATTAAAAGGATATTGGCTGTACACGAAGCATATTATCATAATTTCGCGTTTATAGTCGTATAAGGTTACGTTGTTAATTGTGTTGCATTACAATATCATTTATAGCGAAATTCTTAAATGATATTTCCGGATCAACTCTCAAAACATACTTGATTTCTCACGCGATTACTCATAATATTTTGGAGTTCTATGTATGGGTTATTCG
Organism: Pieris brassicae; assembly: GCF_905147105.1. NCBI lineage: Eukaryota > Metazoa > Arthropoda > Insecta > Lepidoptera > Pieridae > Pieris > Pieris brassicae. The sequence continues at coordinate 9,062,000 of NC_059669.1, forward strand.
GATATAACCCAACCCCGACATATTTGGGAGCGAAAAGCGTTCGACTCAGTATATTAAAGCATTTCAACATTTCAAAAGTATTGTCATTAGAGAACTCCGTATTCCTTCGAAAGTTTTAATATAATACCGCAAAAATTACTACATATTTTGATTAGCACCATGTGAAATAGATTCCTTCTAGTTGCAACTCAAATTCAACGTCACGACATCACGAACAGGTACTGAAGGATTCAACGTATATAAAATTTAGATCCATCCATCCTACAAAGTGTAGAATCCATTTTTCTTATCCTACACTATTAATATCGTACGTTTAATATATACCTACGTATAATTGCAGGACAACGATTTCTAGAATACATTGATTGAATATTAATAAGCACGTAACAATAGTTTTAAAATAATATCGTAATAGAAATGTATCGATTTACTTTATCCATGGACAATGATACACACACATGCAACCTTTAGTTTCAAATTTATTAGTAAGTCCATAATAGGTATTTTTGTTTTAAAAATTAACAGTAATTGGAATTTGGCTTAAATAACTTATGAAGCCTGAAACATGAGCCTTCCTCCGATATAAGTACATACTGTCACATCTGCAAACGCGAACGTGTTGGTAATTAACTGTCAAATTCTACACATTTTTTTAAAGCAAGCCATGCCATCGAACTTTGACTTTTTATTCGCAAAAGCCGGGCATTCCATCGTCATCTCTGTCGATGTTCTGGCAATATTCCAAAGAAATGTAATAAATAGCAAGCACGGGCGCCAGATAGTCGATATAACAGTAAGCAATCATGACGGAAATAGTGCACTTTCAGTAAAATTCATTGCTTATAAAATACACCGGGCTATAAACACACGAGTTTGAGGTGACACATTCCATGTGAATATATTTTTGATGGGTTTGCCAGCTGCAATAAATTGTAATAATAATAATAATAATCATCTTTATTTCTTCTCTCACATATACATACATAGAAGGTTATTATGATTAAACTAAGATGATAACATTTGGAAGTGTATGTGAGAGACTGGTCTCTGTAACAGGAGACCTGAGTGACAGATAGCCAGCCTCTCCACCACCGGACCGGAACACGTACAATCAGGTCATTGTCATAAGATACAATAGAAGAAAATAAGCAAGTGCTAAAGGAAAAAAAAATGGAAACGGAGTCGTAAAAATAAATTTGGTGTGTGTTTGTGTCTGTGTGTGTGCGCGCGTTTGTGTGCGCGTGCGTGTGTGTGTATGTGTGGGCGAGTGGGTGTGTTACAGAGTAACAGTTATTAAATCTTCTGTTTCATCATAACTCAACGTCTTCAGCCAATTAGTAACCATTTTTTTACATTCATATTTCGATAGTGGGTAAATGTTAATTTTTTCATTTAATTTATTATACAGGTAACAGCCCAGGAAACCAAAGAATCTTTGCGAGAAAGAAGTTGTCCATCGTGTAATACGACAGCAAACTTTATGTTTAATCCGCTTGTTTATATTTAATTCGGGGTCGTAACTAATTTGATAATGTTGTTTTAAAACTGTGTTGAGAATAAATAATTGACGAATTGTTAACACATCGGCTAGGGCATAAAGCTCTTTAGTGGGAAAAAGAAACGGTAAGGAATGACTTACTTTTAACACTGCTCGTTGGGCTCTTTCAAGTTTTAGTAGATTGGTTTTGAAAGTACCTCCCCACACAGTGATACAATAGCTTAAAATTGACTGACATAAAGCCTGATATACTACTTTAACAATTCTATTGTCTGCTATAAGTCTTAAAGTTTTAAAGATGTAAATGAGTTTACGAGTTCTGCATGAGAGAAGATCCACGTGAGAATTAAAACTCAAGTTACTATCGATAACTACACCCAAATACTTAACACTATAGGCAATGGAAATGCTTTTGCAATGGCAGAGTTGATTTGAAGAGCAAGTATGGGCTGTGATAGAAAAATAATCATGAATGTGAGACGGAACGTTTTTAATAGAGAAGGGCATAAATTTTGTTTTATCAACATTAAGCGTAAGGCCGTTGCCTCTCAACCATTCATTAACAAGGCCAAAACCAAACTGAGCAGAATTATACACCTCATTCCAATTATTGCCAGAGAAGACAAGGGCAGTGTCATCTGCAAAAGATATTATCTTACCATTTGGCAACTGGAGGTTACATAACTCATTAATGAAGGTTAAAAACAACGTTGGGCCAAGTACGCTTCCCTGAGGGACACCGTAAGTTATTGACAAGTCATTACTTACAAAGTCACCGACCTTAACCCTTTGAAATCTATTTTTAAGGTAACTTTGGAAAAGACCCAATTGAGAACCACGGATACCCAAAGATTCAAGTTTGTTTAAGAGAAGTGGGGCAGACACTGTGTCAAATGCCTTAGCAAGGTCCAAAATTATCGCTATAACTTTTTGGTTTCGGTCAAGTTTGGCTACAATGTGATCAGTAAGTTCGTGAACGGCGTCGTTTGTAGAACCAAACGTACGGAAACCAAATTGCGAACTAGAAATGAGATTCTTGGTCTCAAGATAGTTAACAAGGCGTTTGTTTATAAGTTTCTCAATTACTTTTGCAATCGTGGGTAGTTTAGATATTGGTCTATAATTATTGACACATCCTCTGTCACCACCCTTGAAAATCGGAACAATATCAGCCAGCTTAAGCTGATCCGGAAAAACGCCTGTGGAAAAAATCAAATTTACAATGAATGTCAATGGTGGGACTATTATTTGATGATACCGTTTTAATATAGCACCTGAAATATTATGCCGTCCAGTACATTTATCTTTTTTTAAGTTGAGAATACAGTTACGAACTTCATTTTCATCGGTACTATCCAAAACTAAGGATGATAGTGGATTGGCCATTGAGGATATACAACCCCTACCAGAGGAATATGCCTATTCAGCCAGATCTTTACCAATAGAAACAAAGAATTTATTAATAAAATTGACCGATTCAGGAGAAATAAGTTGCTCAGCAGGTCTGCAGAGTTTTGATGTATGCGTTAATTTCCTAATAGTGTCCCAGAGTGCTTTATTATTTGTGTTTGCCGCCGCTTTTAACTCTTTCGCCTCATATTCCCTTTTAAGTTTCTTAGGGAGCCACTTGCAAAAATTTCTGTACCTTTTGTAGGTTATTTTCTTAATTTCATTGTTCAGGTCTTTTTTATATCTTTTATGAAGTTTATCTCGATTTCGTACACATCTTAGAAGACCAGAAGTCATCCAAGGCTTCTTTAGCCTCTTGCGATTAGGTACGGTGTGATTTTGAGTATTAGATTTTATTTTAGCATTAATCTCCGAGATAAGAAAAGAAGTAGCAACATTTGCATCTGAAACCCGATAGATCGGTTCAAAGCAAAGGTTTTTCATATCATTATCTAGGCCTACATAATCAATTTTACTATGGGTGAAGTCTTTATTTTGTTTGTGAGATTGCTGGTCTTCTAGTGTGAGAACTACGCTGTCATGATCAGTTACAGATGATTCAACTACATAACAAGCTGAAGAAAAAGTACTTTTCATAAAAGCGTGATCAAGGCACGTCTTGTTGTGAGTGGATATTGTATGTGCGGGTAACAGACCATGAGAAGCTAGTAGATTTAAGTAAAATTGAGAATTCACATCCTTAGTGTTTGGCATAATATCGATATTGATATCACCAATAATTATGACTGAAGATAATTTTAGATTGGTAAGAATTTCGTTTAGCGACTCTATAAATTAGGAGACGTCTTTATACCCTGGCGGTCTGTAAATGGCAATGACGGCAGTATTGTCATTTATTTTTATTACAAGAAAATTGGACTCGAGTACTTTTGGTTCAGATATTTTTATGTTTAGGCAATTTTTGAAGTAAACTACAACGCCTTCATTTTGAGTCAGGTTGTGTTCGGTAAGGGCATGATAATATCCGTCAATACGGGGAATAATATTTGTGTGGCGTAGCCAGCACTCAGTGAGCACAATAAGGTCCCATTCAGTTTTAGATCTATCTAATAGTGTTAATAAGTCTGGGAAGTTCCAATTTATACTTCGAATATTTTGGTGAATCATTTTCAAACAATTTTCAGGATGTTTAATTAAGGTCTGTAAGTCTTCCACTTCACAATTAGAGGAATAAGCTACGGTAAAGTTATCAAGGTCTTTTAATATTTCATTTGTTTGATCGAATTTTCGTAGGTACGAATATAAACAAGGATGTCTTCAGTGTTAAGGATTTTTGGTGCAGGTTTTGTAGCGTTGCATTGGCTGTTGAGCTATCCTTTTTCATACATTTATGGAGTAATAGGTTATAACCAATATTGTGTTTATAAATGTGTCCAAGTGTATACTTAAATAAGTGTTTTTGGAATGTAAGTGTATGTAAACGTTGAGTAAATGAAGTGAGTGTGTAAATTATAACAATAATTTGTATTAGTATTAAAAATAAACATCTTAGAACTCTTACCATATAAATCAAGTTAAACAAAAATAAACCAGAATTAATAAAATAATAAACTGGATAAATACAATAATACTGAAAAATAAATTCTAAAAAAGACAGTCATATGATTTGTTTTACAAGATCATCAAGACATTTTTCGGAATCTATTATAACAGGCTTACCAGCTGCGTCCATGCGCAGGAAAACTCTGCCGTTAGAATACCAACAAGCATACTTAAATTTTTTGGCAATTTGTCGTGTATCATACATGAGTTTCCTTTGGGCTGGCGGAAGGTGCTCATCAATGTATATCAGTGATTTTGCTCCTGGGAGCCCAAGTGTTTGAGTGTTTAACTTTTCAGGTATTAATTTTTCTTTAATGAGTTTTCTTACTCTGGATAGTAATTCATTCCAGGTGTGAACGCAGCTCAACTTCTAAGAATTGTGGGTCTTCTCGGTGTTTTTGAATTATTTTTTGGCAAAAAGCAACCCGAGGTTCATAATTTCGAGGCAATAAGGATTGTACTCGCTGTACATGAAATTGATGGAACTCATTTTTTTGTAGTATTCGGTGAGCTGTACTTTTGGGCACACCTATGCTGGCCTCCATTCCACGTACCGAACAACTTGGGTCCTCATCAACTGCTTGAAGGACAACTGCCTCATAGGGTAGTGAAATTCTACCTTCACCGTGCAGTTGGTTTGGCAGTCGGCTCTCAGAGATCAGTAGACGGTGCACATTGGTAAAAACTCTGTGATCCGGATAGCGATCTGCATTAGGGTATCTCTCGCGATACCGTCTAGCGGCTTCACTGGCATTACATAAACATTCCCCATACATGAGGTGCATGTTAGCATATTCCTGTGTAGTGTACGTAGCCATGGTATGGTACAAATACACAATAACACGAAAGTCCAGAAAAAAGTAAAGGTCGTCGTAGATCACAAATGTAAAATCCAAATCACAAGCAAACAAGTCCGTAAATGAAGCCAAAGTAGTTAGAACACAAAATAACACCAGCGAATACGAAAAGATACGTAGTAAACGAAGGAGCGTTGCGTACTGACCTGTAGTGCGTGTATCAATAGCAATAAGTAGCGTCACTATCTGTCTCGCTCACACTTTACTTTAAACCACGCTGTGGTTATTAGGAACGCTTTGGGTACACTAGAATCGTTTTTTGTAATTCCAGAGAAATTTTTAAAAACGGACTTTGTTTAACAAAAAATTTTCTGGCCGATCTAAGAAATAATGAAGTAAGTGTTATACCACGTTAGAATCCTTATTAAATGCGCTGCTTGCCAAACTGGAGTAGTACATTTTTTTTTCAGGACGATCAGTTGAACTAGTGCGAAAAATTAATTTTGAAAACTTGGTACGGTATAAAATTACATTTTCCTACAAGTTGGGAGTGATCGGCACAGGGTTTAGGATCATAGGTTACATAAAGCACTATTCGGGATGACGTAAGAGAAATTTTTTTTGCAAAAAGTAAATATTTGTAACAACAGGAATGAAAAAACTGTCACATGGTGTACATTTTCTGGAATAAAAGGAAAATTTCCATAACTTCAAAAATATATGACTTAATTTTTTTTTAATTTTTCTGATAACTGGTGTGGCATTACCTATGAGAAAATTTCGACTTGACGTCGACTTTTGGGACACCCTGTATAAGCGAGCCGAAACGCGACTAGTCACCTTTAGTTTGGAATCCGATAACAAGAGAGAAACACCGAAGCGACAAAGTGCGAATAAAGCGAATACAAGTGATAAAGTTCTGTGTAAAGTGTGCATAAGTGGAGTAATAAGTGACTGTGTTTTTGTGTGTAATTACTGCATTTCTGCAATTAATTTGTGCCCATAAATTCCTCATTGATTTTTCAAGAAATAAACCCTTGAATAAATCTACGGCGTTTTCTATCCGATCCTCTAGCTCGTAACAGTATTATACTTCTTAAATAAAAGGATTAATAAGATTCCAAATTACACATTTGAACAAATCTGAAAAGTCACATCGAATTAACAAATTGCAAGAGCCAGGTGCCAGGAATGTGTTGAGTTTAAATAGCTATTAAAATATTAAATGCAAAACACGTGAGACGTGTTACGAATATAAATTTCCGACAATCAGCGACTGAAGTTTTCCAGGAGTGACTCAAACTTGGAAGTCCAAAGAAAGTCACGTGAAATTAATTAGTTAGTTTACGTCCATTGATACAAAATGTTATTGGCAAAGTTATCAGGTTGTTCCTTAAGCAGAAACAATTCTGTAAAACATTTTCTATTAACAACTAGCTAGTAAAAATTGTTATTAATAACTAAATACTTTTTTCAATTTAAAAAGTAATTCAATTTAATTTAAACTAAAAATTGTATTATTTTTCAGTCATGTTAAGAATTAAAGGGATTTACGTACAACTCGATATTTTTTTTTCAAAATCTTAGTGTTAGCAGAGAGAATGTCAGAATAAGGGGCAAGCAAGATGAACGTTTTTCCCTTTTTTATCACAATTTTCCAACAACAAATTTGCCATGACAATTGCTCAATCAGGAACACAATAAAGACAAATGACTATTCATTAGACCGCGACGTGAGTTAAGTTTCCATGAACTTTTCCTTGTGGCTGGCATCATCAGGAAATTAAAGATAAAGATACCAAATGAATTTGAAACGGAAAATGACTAAACAAGATCAAACTTAATGAACAGTGGTTTTCTTAAAAGTATTTTAAAGTACAGTAAGTGTAAAGTAAAGTCCAATATTAAAAATATATTTGGATAACAATTGCATAATGGTAATACTGTGATGGAATTATTAAAAATTTTATGAATGGGCCATAGGATAGAACTTGGAGTAAATAAAAAAGAAAATCACTGTTACCATGTGAATGGGTAATAATATTCATAAACAAATCTTTAATAGCAAAATTTTATATTGTTGTGATTCACACGACTTTCCCACATCCATATTGGGAACAGATTGTTTTTGGCAAACTGCCATATCTACAATAGGGATGGACAAAGCTATTTATCTATCTTTCAACACTAACCTACAATATATTGTAGGTGCTCTTATTATAGTGTCAATTAAATTTTATTTACAAACTCAAGATTGTTATTGTTATTTATTTAAATCATTATATAATTATTAAATCAACAATAATGATAAAACTGTATGAGAATACAGGTTTTTGTAGGACACATAATGATTGTATAACATACATATAATTTTAACTGTTAGTTATTATTGGTCAGAGGGCCAATGAGTAGAGCATCACTGACATTCTAATTGACATAAAAACACCTTTGTGTGACAAAAACTGGCACAAAAAGGCAATCTGTATGCACCAAGGACTGCACATAAATAATTACAATACGGAACGAGGATGAAATCTTACTGTCTCTAACCCATATCTTTAAAATATTTGTTTACCTTTAACAAACAAAAACATTCTACATATTTAGATTTTTAAGTCAAACTTCTTTATTGGTGTTAAAAATTTACCGTCACATTTTTCGGATACACGTCAGAGATTCGAAGCCATTAATATCAAAAATATATTCTGTAATAATCTTAGTAGGAATAAGGTAAAATTAAATAATTGTATTCATGTCTATAATAATAAAAGCCTTTTGTTAATTTTTATCTAATTTAACTTTATTTAACCAATTTCTGTAAAGTTGCATATAGTAGGTCATTTTTTTCAAAAATAAGGTCATAAAGAAGTTTTACTTCTTACGTGTGAACACTACATGCACACATTTTTATAATAAAGTCAACTTTGATTGTAAACAATTATCCTAATTGATGCCATCTATTTCATCATGAACTATTTAATCTGGAAATAATCAAAATTTACAATTTATTTTAAGTACTCAAATATTGCATTAAAATAATAATTCTAAAGTGCAATATTGATCATGTATAGGAAGTAACTAATACTATACTCTATTTACATTAAAATATGAGACTAGAAAGTTTGTTTGTAACTTCCATTCCATAATGACAAATCTCTCTACAACCCAAACATTTATCTCTTCAGCATCAGAAAAATTTAACTTATGTTCTTATATTAACTGATAAAATATAACAAGGAAAGATTACTTTTTACTAATATAATATTAGTAAAAAGTAGTAGTAGATACTGATAATTGACTATGCAGGCTGAAAAAGATTTAATCACAAAAATGATGCTCATATATGTAATTATTTTAATACGATAAACTGAGATTTTAAGTATAGTAAAATAAAAAGTCACGTTTATACAGGAATGTGTGATGTGCCCACATTCTTCCAGTTCAAACTAATAATCTAACAGATACCCTGTCAATTTACTGTAATAGAACTAAATTACTTGTGACGGCACAAGATCACCAATTGCTATCATATGACATAACAATGAACTCATTAAAGTATTGTAATAATAACTGAACTTTTCTAGCAGTTTAATATGTTCAATACAATAGGGATGATTATTGTGGAATTGAGACTTTACATAATAAAATGGCCTCTATTTCATACAAATATAAACAAAATTATTTTATCTCTATTTAAATAATGTTATATGTATGGCATTCTGTTTTACTTTCAGTTTCGTTAGTAAATAATTGTTAAAGTAATCCAATAATACTATTTTACGACTTACCTAATTTCTTGTATTTCTCAATATAATTTGTAATAAACTCTCTATTATACACTTTATTGTTTTTAAGAGTCACTAAAAACCACTTGTTTTGCACTAATACACTTCAAATCCAGAAGCCAAGACAGCTGGTACCTTTTAAAGGGACACGTAAACGATTTATTTATATAAAAATACGTTTAATATCGATTAATGAGTTAGGTAACGATACAGTAAATTATTTTAAGGATATATAAATTAAAGACGGATTAATATATTCATCAAATTTTTATGGGAATGTGGAATCGAAAAACTCAAAATGGACATTTAATCATTCATATTAAAATGTTTGGCAGTGACAGATGAAATTAGCAGTCATTTATATAGATTTAAAAATCTAGAACACGAATACGCATTGAAGCCGCGCTAAATTAGCGCTATAAAAATTATAACGAAGAAAATATATATCCATAACACCAAAATAAACAATGTTTGTCGACTGACGAATATTAATTTACGTAAATAGGCAGTAGTTGTCTTCCGGCCTAGTATCGATCTTTATCGCCTTATATGCATAAGGAAAATAAAACAAACGTAGTAAGGGACAGATTTTAATAAATAATTCATTGAAATTAAGCACACCACAACTTGTCTTACCTGAGATATAAACATTATAATCTTGTAATATATACTTTAACAACTTGAAATATAATCTTTATTAACTTGAAATATAATTTAAATTACGATATACACTTTATTAACTTGAAATATAAAGTTTATTAGATTGAGATATAAACTTTTTTAACATGACAGATAAACTTTATCAACTTGAGCAATAAACTTTATTAAATTGAGATATAAACTTTATTAGATTGACATATAAACTTTTGTGGACTTGTGATATAAACTTTATTAACTTGAGATATAATCTTTATTAACTTGAGAAATTGTATGGGAAGTTTCTGGAGAAATAATACCAATACTAATATTATTTATATTTATAAATATGTATTTCCTTAGGATAAATTTCCTTGGTAATACATATCTTGTTTTAATTTATTTCGTATGAGAGTTTTTTACTGTTGACATTTCTATTAACATTTATTTTATTATTTACAGAGTTCATCATATTAATATCATTAAATCGATTTATTTATTGAAAGAAAAGCATTATTTAATTATGTACTGATTTAAAATGAAAAGTATGGTCTAAGCGGTTTTCATTGGACCTGTACCTTCGTTTGTCTTAAGTGATTAGCTAGCCTAACCAAATATTGAGGCAAGTAAACTTTAACATATATATATATATTTGTGTAAACTATTTCGTTTCGACCTGTATAGTATTTCCACAAAATAATATAAATTGGATTTATTGAAGAGATTAATTTAACACACAAGATACTACATTTTTTTTCAAATTCGAGCAATAATTTCTTAAATATTAATTTATTTTATGTACACTTTAACAAAGTTTCGTGAATGACTTCTTGTCTTCTCAATATAATCAAAATCTCAATGACGTTTATCTTTGGACCTCGCATCCCAAAACCGAAAAGAAATAAAGTATATTATGTACAACCAAATATAAAAAAAAAACTAGTCTTCACATTATAGTCAAAATATAAATTACAAATTCGGCTTATAATTTAAATTTCGAATTAATTTTATGGCGTTTTTGATCTATGGATAATTATAGTTTTTAGTCTATGTCCTCCAAATTGACAATAAAATGATTATCTTTGGAATACCTAATCTAAGTAGTGAGGGCGAATTACTGTCCATGCCATTATTCTTTAAAAATAATTTTGCAATTTTACGAGAGGTTATATTGTACTAAACGCTTGAGCTCACATTAAATTTAAAAAGTTATAAATCATAATGCTCGTGGAGTTGCCTGATGACAACGAACAAAGTGATAGCGGTATGGAATCTTTGACGGCTAGCAAAGATGATACTCCAGAACGTAGACCCGAAGATACCTTCATTACCCCTGCGGTATGTAATCTATTATCTTATGTATTGAATAAATAATTTTGACTTTATTACATTCAAATTACCTGTTCACAGTTGGGGACCTCTCCTACCGCAAGTAATCCAGCCTTTTTGTCGCTCAAAGAATATGATGATGTGAGTAGTTTCCTTATAGTTAACCTATTTCCAATCACAATTCCTACTTACAATGTTAACTTTTTAGGAACCAGATGAAACCCTTACAGAGAGATTATGGGGATTGACAGAGATGTTTCCAGATTGTGTTCGCAGTGGCACTTATACAGTAACTACAAAGACTTGGTAAATAATTGTAACTTACTAACATTAATACTATTATACTTACTAATATTGTATGCATAATATATTATGTATACTCTTATAAGTGTTAAGGTTTAAAGTTATGGTGCATTGAAGGGAAATAATCATTCAGTTTATCTATAGCCCAATATTTTTATTATTTTAGTGCAATGTTTTTATGCAATTCTATGTTTTAGGTCAGGAGTAAAGAACATATATCAATTGTCTCGATCATTAATGTGGGTAGTGGCTAGTTCTTCTGTTATCTTATTTGCTCCAGTAATATTTGAAGTTGAACGGGCTCAAGTAGAGGAAATGCAAAAGTCACAACAGAAACAGGTTTGTCTAAATAAATTGTTGCATACAATCATTATGAGCTATTGAATTTTTTCAGAAACAATGATTCATTGTTTAATTGTAAATAGCTAATAACTACATTGCATCTATATTATATTTAATCTTCAATATTCATTTACAAACTTTCATTTGAAACAAATTCTGTCCAGTTACATAAATAAATTTTGAATATTTTTCCAGGTCTTATTGGGGACTAATACATCAATGACAGGACCTATGCCAAGCATGCCTCCAATGCCTCGATAAAACCAAATTATACTATAGATTTCACTTAGTTCGGTTATTATACCTACATATTACAGATTACTACATATAAATGCTTTAATTATAGTTTATTTAGGTAACATATTTTTATTTGATGAAAATAGGACAACAATGTTAAAATAACATCAATTTTGGAACTCTGACCCTGGTTATCAGTTTAATATGCATTTCATATTTCTTTTAATTTACCTGTATGTCTTGATGACAAGTATACTTTTGATTTTGAGAATGTAGATATTGTTTTGTTAATACTTACCTAATAGAGGAATTAAATCTTATACAAATAGTTTCATTTTTATGGTACCTAGAACACTATTCCTATAATCAATAATGATCACAATTTTTTTATTAGACAATATATGAAAAAAAAAATTTCTTTAGATAAGGCATTATATTGATATAATGTCTAGTTATAACCATTAACCAATTTATAAACATGTTAGAAAAAGATTTAATTCCTTATGAAATTTATTTTGTGTGTTTTTAGATACACTCATCTGAAAATATTTATTTTATAATGTATTTTCCAACTACCATGTTCACATACATTTCAAAAATAAATATATAATTTAATAACCTGCATTTTTTTAATACATACGTATATATTAGAACAGTAACAGATTTAGAGTACTATATTCTGTGGTAATCATAAATCATCATGAGACAGACTCTAGGTTTGATAAATATATATGTCACTGTCTTGGCGGGAAATTGAAAAAGCGCGGTACTATTTTTTTCTAAAATAATACTTTAATTAAAATAAAGATTATTTCTTTGTAAATAACAGTATTAATAGACAAATTAAATATAAACATAGTGTATAAATAATAAAAATGGAAGGAAACGAGGGGGGCGGGCTTGACCCGCCCAACTCAAAAAAGAGACCACGACGGCGGCTCGAAGATCCCCAAAATGTTTATGATGATGGCGGCGGAGGCGGTGAGAAAGACTCGTATATCCCATATCTCAAGCCTAATTATAAAAGACTATATCCTGAAAATTCTATTAATATGGAATTTAAGGTTTTTATTGAAAACAAAAATATTCAGGACAGGCTGGGAAATAAAAGCCCAATATATTTAAACCACATATTCTCCGAAATTAAAGGCGTTGTGGCAATAAGGCGAATTAGCGCAAATAAAATTGTTGTCATATTTAAACAACATAATACAGCTAATAACTTGATACACAATATACATTTTCTTGAGAAACATGATATGAAAGCATACATTCCAGCAGCTCAAATTGAAAAAACTGGTATTATCAGATTTGTGCCTGCAAGTATATCAAATAAAGAACTATTTACGAAATTAACTTCTACAAATGAAATAATTGCAGTTAGGAGATTTATGAAAAAAATTGGCAATGAATTAGTCGGAACACAAACTGTTAGTATCACATTTTTGGCAAACTCTTTACCTGAGAGTGTCCAATATGATTTATTTTTTTACAGAGTGTTTGAATATATACCTCCTCTCCAACAATGTTTCAAATGTATGAAATTTAATCATTATGCTAAAATTTGTAATGGCAAACAGCGTTGCTCTATTTGTTCAGGTGAACATTCTTATAAAGACTGCAATAAACAAAATGAGATTTGCTGTGTAAATTGCAGTGGACCTCATTTAGCAATATCCAAAATGTGTCAGATAAAAATGAATAAAATCCTAGAAAAGAAAAATAAAATAACATATGCAAGCATTGCCAGCACAAAAGATAACAATGAGTTCCCTCCCCTTCCACCACGCTCCAACCCTTTAAATAAAAAAGTGATTAGTGTAAATAATGCACCCAAACATGTAAATAAATCTGTAAATATTAAGCCTGTCTCACAGGCTGTAAGTATTAATGATATGAAATCACAAATAATTGCAAACAGTGATGTACTTATAGCCCTGGTACAAACACTGGTTCAAATAGGTAATAAGAATGATAATGAGCCTATAACTACAACATTTATTAAAGATATATTACAATGTTATAAATACTACTTTTTATGAAGATATTCAAACTATAGCCATAAGTATATACACAGAAGATACTACACTGTCTATTCTTTGTGTGTACTGTCCTCCGTCACGTAGGAGTATAAGAATGAATAGATTGCACAATATTATAAGAGAATTACCGAAGCCTCTTTTTGTAAGTGGTGATTTCAATGCACATCATATTGCTTTTGGATGTATGTCTACGAAAAGTCGAGGGAATAACTTATATAATATAATTGATGAATGTGATTTATGTATTTTGAATAATGGTAGCTTTACTACAGTAAATTATCCTACACGCAACCCCTCAGCAATAGATGTAAGCTTTGTTAGTCCATGTGTGGCTCCTCTTTGTGAATGGTCAGTACATGATGATGCTATGGGTAGTTATCATTATCCAACCATAACGAACATTACAATGTGCATTGAAAGATACACAATTAATAAACATGTTGACAGATTTTTATATGATAAAACAGATTGGACAAAGTATAGTGAATTGTCTGGTTTGGTCTTCCATGAGATGATGGTTAGCGAAGAGAGTCCAATAAAATCTTATGATGAGTTTTGTAACCGGCTCAATAAACTCAAACTCATGGCAGTTCCTAGATTCACTAGGACTACCTTTAGGAGTAGACCACCAGCCCCTTGGTGGAACAGTATATGTGAACAAGCCGTAATACAATCTTACAAAGCCTTGAAATTGTATAGAAATGATTCAACAGAATATTATTACATCAACTATAAAAGATTAGATGCTTTAAAAAAACGCACTATAAAGGAGCAAAAAAGAATCAGTTGGAATGGTTTTTGCAATAGTTTCAATAGAACTACACCCATCAGTAAAATTTGGAATCTCATTAAAAAGTTTAAGGGTATCAGAATTGGTAATAAATCATATAGGGATGAATTTGTAGAGCCACTTTTAGATAAGTTATCAGATAGTAACAATTTACTTGACCCAAATTCATTAGACAATTATTTTAATATTAACAATGAAAATCCTCAATCTAAATTTTTATTGGATTCTTTTTCATGGTCTGAACTTTTAATGAGTATACAATCTAGAAGAAATACTAGTCCTGGTTTAGATGATTTTCCATATTTATTAATAAAACATCTATCTGAATCTGTACAAAAGCTATTTTTGAATGTTCTTAATAATCTATGACATAAAAAACTCATACCAAGTTCATGGCAAACTCAATGTGTAATACCTATATTAAAACCAGATAAGTCACCTGAACAGATCAGTTCTTATCGTCCAATCTCGTTATCATCATGTATTGGAAAAATATTTGAAAATATGGTGAAATCTCGACTTGACTGGTATGCAGAATCCAATAATGTCATTCCACACATTCAATATGGATTTCGCAGAGGAAGAAGTTGTGTTGATAGCTTCATTTCTCTCATATCGGATCTGAAAAATGCAAAAAACAATAAATTACACACAGTTTGTGTATTTCTAGATGTGCAAGGTGCATTTGACAGTGTGGATCCTGGCATACTGGTGAAGGTACTCAGTAATTCTGGTATACCTGGACAATTATGTAAATGGATTTATGATTTCCTTAATAACAGAATACTATATGTTAGGCATAACAATATCTTATATGGACCTAGAACTGCATCAAAAGGTACTATACAAGGTGCCACATTATCACCCTTGTTGTATAATTTGTATACTTGTGAGATATGTAAATATGTTAATACTAAAAATGTAAATATACTTCAATTTGCAGATGATTTAGTGTTGTTGTGTTCAGATGTAAATTTAACAGTAGCCATTGAAAATGTTAACACTGCCTTAAGACAGTTAAATAATTATTATCAACACACATTAAAATTGAAAATAAATGCTGGCAAAAGTAATTTAATGCTATTTGGAAAGGACACACCAATAGTGGATGTTGTCTATAATGGTGATGTCATTCAAAGAGTCACCTCACACAAATTTTTAGGTATTATCATTGACCAGAAATTGTCATTTGAAGAACATATTAAATATGTATCTAGAAATGCATTAAATGGTGTTAACATTTTAAGATGTCTAGCAGGTGTTACATGGGGTGCAGATCCCAAAATACTTTCATTATTATATAAATCTATTGTAAGAAGTCATTTTGATTACAGTTCTTTAGCTTATTTAAACAGCACTCATGTACATAAATTGGATATATTGCAGAACAGAGCTTTGAGGATCATATCAGGAGCAATGTGTTCGACTCCCATAAGGGCCATGGAAGTCGAAACAAATATTATGCCATTGATATTGAGACGACTTATGCTTGCAGAAAGATACTGCCTGAAACTATAATCATCAAATAATACCCAAATTATAAATAGGATAATACCTCACCCAATCAATATAGATGGTCCACTCACTTCACCAAATGGTCTCCTGAGAGGTACATCTCCAACTCTGTGCCAGATCTTTTTAGAAATACAATCTCATTATTCGAACATCAAAAAACTTACACACTGGTCGTGTTACACTCATTCATACAGTTGTATCACTCATCCTATTACGATTTTATCAAATTCAATCGAAAATAATTCAGATTTACTGGCTTATATAGAAGAAAATAACAAGTATTATACAATCTACACTGATGGCAGTAAAGGCAATGATTTTGTGAGAAGTGCGGTATATGATTCCCAAAAAGATGTTGCTCAAAGCTTTGCTCTTGATAAAAAGTGCTTCATATTTACAGCAGAGGCATATGCAGTTTTTGCCGCTTTAAAATCTATAATTTCTATAAATAATTGTAAATATTTTCTAATTTTGACAGACTCTTTGAGTCTTTTAAATAGCCTTAAGCTATATAACTGTTGCCTTTATGTGGGTACCCTCACATAAAGGTATTACTGGTAACGAAAAAGCAGACAAAGCTGCATATGAAGGGATTAACACGCTTAATGTCAGAAATGTGGTACAGGTTCCTGTGAGTGATTATTATTTTTATATCAATAACTCGATAAAAAATTTATGGACAACATTATGGGAAGAAGATCAAAAATTGAAAGGAAAATGGTATGGTAGTATACAGGAACATTTACATATAAGACCCTGGTATGATGAGTTGAATACTAGCTGTATCGTGAGTCGTGAGTTCGTTACCACAATCAACAGATTGCGCTTTGGGCATAACACTGCACCCGCGCACCTCGCTATACTTAATATTATAGCTAACAATATTTGCTCTTTCTGTAATAATAACGAGATCGCAGATATCAACCATATCTTTTTAAAATGCCAAAACCAAATATTCATTTTTAATAGACTAATATTGGCAAGTGAAATAATGGAAATTAGTGATCCCTCCCGCCGCCAGTTGTGTGATTTGCTCAAAAACAAAAAGTGTTATAGTGCATTATATAAATACATCAAAAATACCGTGGGGAAGATTTAAGAAAACAAGAGAAACGATAGAATAACATGTGAATTAGTGACCGTAAATAAGACTTGGCTTAAAGGTCTCGATACCAGGCCATAAAATTATTTAAAAAAAAAATATATATATATATATGTCACTGTTAAGTGTCAAAACTCAAAGGCAACCTTTTGATATGATTTTGGATAATTTATTCACTAGTGTCGATACCAAATATTTTATTTTATGACACTGCAAATGAAACAAAAACCAATGTAAAAATGGCAAATACAGGCTTGCTGCCATTCGTACGTGGAGTCGACTTTACATCCAACGACTTTAGCGTAAGTAAATTACAAATCTGAATTCTATAAAGATGATGTCATGTTATTAACCCAGGGGATATTCTGATGTTTCTTTCTAGGAAGGCAAATTTCCAGATGCAATTCGATACATGACCGGCCTACAATGGCTTCGATTGGATAAAACAAATATAGCAGATATTCCAGAGGAATTAGGAAAACTTCTAAAATTGGTAATTTTTTATTGCATTACTTTATTTGTGTACTAATTTACCAGTCGCAAATTAATTCATAGCAATGAAAACAGTATAAAAGCTCTTTAAAGTCTTGTTACAAATAGAAAAATAGCATTAAAGCGATGTACTTGGTCTAATTATTATACTTCCGATATTGTATTTCAGGAAAATTTGTCACTCAAGAAAAATCAATTAGAGAAGCTCTTTGGAGAATTAACAGAGTTGAAATGTTTACGTTCATTAAATGTGAGACACAATAAAGTTAAAAGTTCAGGTATCCCTGCTGAGTTATTTCAATTAGAAGAGTTAACCACTCTTGATCTATCTCATAACAGATTGAAGGAAGTTCCTGAAGGCTTAGAAAAAGCTAAATCTCTACTTGTATTAAATCTTAGTAACAACAAGTAAGAATATTTTTTATCTATAAAAATCTACATGTGTAACATTGTGTGTAGGCAGTTTTAGCCTGTTTCAGTTATAGATGTACTTGAATTATGTATAAAAACGTTTACTTTCAGAATAGAGAGTATACCGCCCACACTCTTTGTTCAGTTAACAGATCTATTATTTCTGGATTTATCGAATAACCTTTTGGAGACATTGCCCCCTCAGACTAGAAGACTGGTGAATCTGCAGACTCTTATACTTAATGATAATCCTCTAGGGCTATTCCAGTTGAGGTAATATTCTAGAAAAATTAACATTTGCATTGTCTTATAAAGTCCATACAAGTTTAATTTGCATTACAAATGACATTTAAGCAAAAGTTAAAATGAATATTTTTGTTGTAGCAAATGCCATGTTAGGGCAGAGACTGTTTTTTTTACCTTTCCACATGACAATTTTTGTGCATAAAGTCTTAGTGTGTAAGTTAAATTGGCCAATTTGGTTATGTATGCAACAAAGCTCTTTATTAGATTAGATTTTAAAAAATAACTGCTAGAAAAATTAATTTAGTAAATCATTCAACAACTCAAAGCAACTTATCCATTGTGCTTACAGACAGTTACCATCGCTGCAAAGCTTGGAAACACTTCACATGAGAAACACCCAGCGGACAGTTGCGAATCTCCCAACATCACTGGATACACTTTGCAATCTATCTGATGTAGATCTGTCCAAAAATGCATTAACAAAAGTGCCAGATGCACTCTATTCTCTACAGAATTTAAAAAGACTGAATCTTAGCGACAATGAGATCAGTGAGATATCATCAGGTTGGTTAAAACTATCTATTTGGATTAAAACTAGGGTACATATAAAAATTCTACAACTTCTTGTACTTGGCCAATTGGCAATCTCCCATTCACAAATGGAGACAAATAAGCTATTAAGTGTTATACATATGTAACTAATTTAGTTATAACTAGTAGTAGTGTTTTCAGTAGATACCAATATTACATCAACTCCGATCTATCAACACCAAGGTACTGTCCATAGTAATTGCATATCTTATTTGTTAAAAATCTTTTTCAGTAATGGATATATGGCAAAAACTAGAAAGTCTCAACTTATCTCGCAATAAACTAACGGCACTACCAGCCTCACTTTGCAAGTTACAAAACCTCCGGAGACTGCATGTGGATGACAATAAGTTAGACTTTGAAGGTATACCTTCCGGTATTGGAAAGCTTGGAGCCTTAGAGGTCTTCTCAGCTGCTAATAACTTACTGGAAATGATACCTGAAGGTCTTTGCAGGTATGTTTATTTTTTATCATCTATGCCATTTTTTGACAAATTGATTTATTTTACATACCTGTAAATCATGTGTTTTCTGTCATTTTCTTTGATAATGTTAATACGGCGATTGCATTGGCAAGATTGTGGGATCGACAAGTTCACAATCAACATGAAAAAAACCGCATGGCTTTCCTAATCACCTACTTGCAAATTATGATAAATAAGTGTGCCATCCGGATTTAACCTTAGACCCATGATCTCAGGCTTAAGACACCCTCAACAACTACACTAACACTTCTTTGAATTATTATTGCTTTATTATATTATAAAAAAACAAATAATTATTTATTCTATCTAAAGGTCAAAAGTTTATTCAATTTGAATCAGTGTGGATTCATTCCATTGATGATGATGGATGGACCATTCTTTACAGATGTGGATCTTTAAAGAAATTAAACTTGAGTTGCAACAAGCTGATCACTCTACCTGATGCAATCCATCTGTTATCTGACTTGGATAGCTTACAATTACATGGCAACCGTGACTTGGTCATGCCCCCGAAGCCGGTTGAAAGAGCCAAAGGATCTGGACTCCAGTATTATAATGTGGACTTCTCTTTGCAAACGCAATTGCAGTTGGCTGGAGCGGCTACACCTGAGATGAGCGCACCGAATTGTAAGTAATACTATATTCTACTTCCCTGTTGAGTATAATATTTATAAATATTTATGGATATCATAATTGTTAATTTTTATTAGATCTTTTAATTAATTTTACGGATCTATTTATTATTTTGCTGTCACAAAATAAATCTACGTCAAGTGGTGTGTATAGGGAAGTTCTAAGACATTGAAGTTCTACAAATAAATCTCTCTCTTATATTATAGAAGGAAGTTTTGCATTTTGAATTTTTGTTTTCATTTTAACAATTTATAATAAACAAGCTAAAAATTCCTGGACTGATTAAAAAATTCATTCAAATAATTTCATTTCACTTGAAATCTAGAATTTCAATACCTGTAGAGTATTTTTAGATTTACTAATGTCGGACATTGTACATAAATGGTGTTACGAATTAAAAATGTATTAGATATATATTCGTTGTAAAGGAAACTCAGTATATTGATAAGATTATGAAAATGTGTATCTAATGATCTGAAAGGAATTAATTAAAAACTAAGAAAACTAAGTAAAATCGTTGTTGACACGGGAGGCATACACAGTCCCTAGACTATTAACTTCAAAATATATAATGCTTTGTACGCTTAATAGAGGTTTCAAAATCCTTATGTGTATGTGTGTGATACTATATGTATAGTCAGATTGCACTGGTATTATAGGTTATAAATGTCACAATGCCCAGTCGAATGTATCAATGACATTGTTTTCCGAGATATATCGGAATTATACCTCATAAAAGATGTCCTATATTGATATAAAAAAGGGTCGACTCGGCGATAATGTACAATTTCCTATAAGATTCTTTAACTTTAAGTACGTAAACTAGCTTTTTGGCAATGTTGTGATTGACTTCTCTCGTAGCCGGTACCAAATCGGATCCAATAGCCCGCAAGCTCCGCCTCCGTCGAGGCCGAGCTGAACCAGAGCAAAAGGACTCGGCACTCATACTCCGTGGAATGCAAGAGCAGGCAAACACTCAACATGCGAACGAGCTGAGCGAACAACCTAATAGTGAACTCAAGTGAGTAGTAAACTTCATCTTCATCAGCTTTAAATATTTCCTAGAATTAAACTTAAATATAAAATCATGAATTGTGACGTGAATATTTGTTTTATTCTCAATTTTTATTAAAATATAAGTCACCGAGTTTTTAAAGCTTTGTTTATTAAAAAGCTATGTAGACAAGGAATTATTTTTTAATAGGCTTTTGTACTTTACGTACGGCATATAAAAATAATAGAGAACGCTCTTTTTGTTTATGTCAATATTGCTAAATATGTTCGAAATACATATTTTGTATTTAATACATTTTGATGACAGTTATGTGAAATAATTTCACTTAGCCGATCTTCACATTTGATAATTTCTAAGTGAAAGTGCGTATTTTAAAATGGTAAAATATTAGTAGTATATTATCAGTTTTGAATCTCTTATTCCCTTACTAATTTTGTCCTTACCCTTACGACTGACAGTTGTGTGTCTTTCTTCATGTTAAGAACATGTATGAGTATGAGTACCTATTTTAAGATAAAATTGTGTAACAACGGCCACCGATCCGTCCTTTGTGGTACAGTATATGTTAACGTATGTAAGGATTATCGTATATCATTAGAACGTAACACGTGTAGCCTGTACATGTTAGGTATTTTTATCGACATTTTACATCAACACATTACCTCGACATCTTTTTATCGTTAATTGCACATAACTACAATAAAAGTAGCTTTGCATGTTTCGTGCATATGTGTGCGTGCACGTAGTAACCGGGTGGTACGTAGTCCGTGCGCTTGGTAGCTCGTTATTTGATGCATATGTTTACTTCTTTACATTATAAGTAAATTGTAACAAAACACTAAATAAATTTAGTCACGTATAAGCTTGTACATTTACATCTGGCAAAAATACGCATTTTATCTCTTTAACTTACTTTTCAGACCAAAAAGATGGGATGAAAGTCTGGAGAAGCCGCCGCTGGATTATTCCGAATTTTTCGATGAAGACACGGGCCAGACGCCAGGTCTCCAAGTTTGGGAAATTGAAAACTTCATACCAGCACCTGTTGATGAAGTGAGTATTATTGTCTCTAATAATATTATATGATGTGTGATCCTTTTTCATATTACGGACTAACCTATTGATGCAAGATTTTTATAGTATTATTTCTAGCATATATCACAAATAAATTTCTCGATTCGGTAATAATAATAAAGACATGATAATAATAATAAAGACATGATAATAATAATAAAGACATGGTAATAATAATGATGCCAGACTCTGTTTAATTAAGAGTGCAACCGTCCAGATTCCCGTAGATTTTTACGACGTAATATTTATAAAATCTCACATTTTGCGTAATTGACTGAGAATTTAAAACATTTTAATTATACTTTTACTGTATTACTAACAGATTTACAATATCGGATCCGCTTTTATATCTATTGATATTAAATCATTGTCAACAGGTAGCACATGGAAAGTTCTTTGAAGGCGACTGCTATATCATTCTAAAGACGAATATAGAAGAGCAGGGCCAACTGTCTTGGGACATTCATTTCTGGATTGGTTCTAAGGCCACAGTAAGTGGGTTTTAACTTTAAAATATACTTAAAAATATAACATACAGTGTTTAAAATACTGATTTGAGTAAATATTAGCTGTATTTATATTTCGGGTAGATGACCCGAAATATGAATGTAATGTAAATGTCAGTGGTGTTCTGTAAACCATTATCGGGTTCCATTTCTTAACTGATCGTTCAGCTGGAATTATTCCTTTAAGAAACTTACGATTCTAATAATTATGACGTTTATTAACAACCCAATTTAGATGTAGTTCTTCAATAGTTATTTAAAATTTGTTATTTAAATTATAGGGTAAGCATTTTTCTATAAGTTTTAAATAACTAATATTATCTAGCTGGATAAAGGCGCGTGCGCAGCAATGCACGCAGTGAATCTGCGAAACTTTCTGGGTGCGAAACGAACACAGCGTCACGAACAAGCCGATGAAAGTCCTGAATTCCTTGAGCTGTTCCCGTTGCCTCCTGTTTATATCAATGGTAGTCGAACTCCATCCGGCTTCTTTACTGTCGACGACCCCGTAAGTAGATTGTTTTAATTCATTAATTGTTAACCATAAAGATATTTTTTTTGTTTTTAGTTTACAAATTAGTTATGAAATATTGGTATTTTTATTTTGTTAATATTACATATAGTTTGTTTATAGTTTTCGATATATTTGCATAAACGCTGCTCAACGAACATAGAGTACATAACATAGTATCTTGTAAGATGTCACATTGATTTTGTACTAATTAAAAAGTAAAGTGATCGCTTGAGTATCTTCTAGTAATTGTTTATTTTTTGTAAAATGTATTATTACCGCAATTGTTATTTTAGGACAATTGTCACGTACACTATAGAAAATTACATTATATATGTCGGAGCTGTCAGCTGTCATTGTCATATACAAAGCTTATCGTTAATACTTGAAGTTTTTTTTTTAGTTGCCATTTTAATAAATTAACGGCTATTCTATGGTCTTTAGCATTACGTCACTCGTCTCTACCGGGTTCATGGTGCTGGAAGTAGTATACACTTAGAGCCGGTACCTGTAGAAGCAGAATCTCTTGATCCCAGATACGTGTTTGTTCTGGATAGTGGATTAATTATTTATCTATGGTAAGACAAGTTATGTATATGTTGTGTTTAGAATCATGTCCGTCTCACTCCATAATTTTATTTTATTATATTACATAATTATAATAATATTATATTAATAACGTTTCTCTTTCCATCACACCGTAAACACAATTTGAAAGAAAGACACAAATGAGTATATAATAATCAGTGTAATTTATTTATTTTAGTTAAGAATAAAGGGGTTATTACTTCATCAAAATATACCTATATACAATATATACATACACTATTATATATATATATATATATATATATACGTTGGTCCAAAGAGTCTAGAAATGTTCTTGTTATTCATTGATATATAAGAAAACGTGTCAAGGGACAACAAATTAACACGTAAAAAGACTTTTAAGATGTCATATTGAAAATAGACTTACTTTGCAATTGCAATTCCAGGATCGGAAAGAAAGCGAAGAACACCCTCAAGTCGAAAGGTCGCCTATTCGCAGAAAAGATAAATAAAGAAGAGAGGAAGAATAAGGCAGAGTTAATAACAGAACCTCCTGGAAAAGAGCCCAAAGGGTTTTGGGAGGCTTTGGGCTACGAAGGTGACCTACCTTTCGTTCCCCAGGTATGTTTAATACTTTTATATTATATAATCATTAATTCATGGAAAATTAAGTTTTTTTTACATTTCTAGAAGTTTTCCAAAGTCGTTCTGTATTTCCTTATTTTATTCACATACATCCAATACAATTTAAAATAAACAAAACATAGTGCAACAGAAAGAAAACACTTTTTAACAAAAATAAAAACAATTTTAAATTTAAATTTTTCCGACGTTTCGCGGACGTACGTGGTCATCATGACCAAAAATTATGTAAAATAATTTTAAGTTTATAATAATAGATAGCTTAAATCCGGTTAAAAAGTGTTTTCTTTCAATGTGTAAAAATGTTAACAAAATACTATACTGGGAGAGTTCGCTTAATATCGACTATTGCACTATAACAACATAAAGAAAACGCTACTAAGAAATTAATGTGGAATTTATAGGTATTTGAAAATAACGTTTATAAATAGGATTCTTTTTGTTCTCAAAGGTTCTCTAACCAAGAAGGTTATCATTTTGACCTGCGTATGAGTATGATCTATTTACTTTCAAGTACGAAGATTGTATGTGTTAAACTAAAAAGTTTCTACTTATGAGTTGGTATCTTTTCCTTTTCAGTTGACAGGTTTTGACAAATTAATAATTTTAATATATGTGTGTGATGCCGGAAACATATATTTATTGTGTAATTGTTTATATCGATTTTTATATTTTGTTTTGTTCTCTATAGTAAATAGGTCATATAGTTTCGCACGCTCATCTTTATTTTTCCTTAAAAGGTTGCTTCACTGGAAAACGATAAGCCGCCCGTTGTCCTTATATATTTTTTTTGTGATTGCAACGAAGTTACATAAATATATAGTAATAGTATGAATTTAGACCTTCATTTTAGACGTGACAACGTCTAATCAATAGATGCACCCCGGCCGCTCGCACGAAAATGCATGACTCTTTGTCCCGTTACGCTCATTGTATGCTTGCGCCGCATCTACCTCTTTTCCACTCGATTGGCCCATACGTCCGAGGATTCACTTTGTATCCATACAAAATACTGATAATTCAATAAAAATATTTCAATTTTATTTATAATATTATATATATATATATAATATAGTATGCAATCATTTTATCAATGTTTTGTTATGACGTTCAGCCACTTTTTAATATTGAAGTTCATACCACACCGATATGAATAAATAGATTTGATATGTTTGTATAGGAACATGTGCCTGAAGATTTCACATGGCTAGCCCCTCGCTTATACCGCGTGGAATTGGGTATGGGCTATTTGGAACTGCCTCAGACGGAGCAGGCAATCGCTCGTTCAGTGTTGGCCACGAGGAACGTGTATATATTGGACGCGCATCTTGATGTATTTGTATGGTATGTGCTTTTAAGAAATATATATATGTCGCAGCCAACTAGCTTAATTAGCCGTTTAATTAACGGACTAGCCGTTTAACTAGCCGCCTGAAAGATGTTCAGCCAGATGATCAAACGGCTAGGCTTGGATAGATGCCACTCTCAAACTCGAAACGAAACTACTTAAACTGTAAATATGGCGTCGGCAAACCACAACTTTAATGGTGCTGTCAAAAGTTTCATGAAAAACAACAATTACAATGGATGAGTGTAGTAACAATAATAATGTGAATTTGACTTAAGCAATTTAATTTTAAAATAAATATTGTTTATGTCATATGTTTCATCTTTTTTTTATTTCTGCCAAATAATGACTGTATCGTACTAATGGCCTAAGCATTAGCCAGTTTGTTCTCTTTCTACCAGGCCATAAAATTATTAAAAAAAAAAAAAAAAGCATTAGCCAGCCAGTTTATTAAATGTTGTAACAAACGCTCCGTATGAATATCTTTCAAGCCGTTAGTTAAAAGGCTAGGCTGTTAATTGAACGGCTAATTAAGCTAGTAACATTAAAACAACAAATAATCTAATTGCTCCGTTTTAACTCTAGTATTCTGTCTCTTTTTATCGCAGCTTAAAATCAATTTGACAGAAAGAGACGATAGTGTTCATACTAATAGTTTGTATTTATATATGTATATACTATGGCATTATAAGTATTTTTTTTATTAAGATTTGGAAATGAATTCCTAAACTAACGAAATTATAACTATTTAAAAAAAAATTAAATTGATGGACGAGATGGAACCTTTTAAATGCTTGTGAGAATTGATATATGAATTAAGTAATGTATTAATGAATAAAAAATAAATATGTCAGTGGCGGCCCGACCTTTTTAGGTCTGTACCTCAGATTTATGTATCTGTTTCATGATCGTTTGTCAATCTAATAGATGATCAGCCTACTATGCCTGAAACACGCCGACTTTTTGGGTCTAAGGCGAGCCGGTTTCCATACGATATTTACCTATCAAGCCAATGTTAAAAGCGCACATAAAAAGTCCATTGGTGCACAGCCGGGGGTTGAACCTACGACCTCAACGGATAAGAGTCGCAAGTCGCGTGGCCACTAGGCCAACACTGCTCTCTATGTTAATATACAATTAATTAAAAATACATGATCACATATTTGGCCAATAGGACTTTCTGAATGAATGCACAATCGTGACTGTAACAAGCAATCCAATTGATATATATCACGTAACGTGACTGGTGACTGTGATAGGTTCGGTAAGAAGTCATCTCGGCTGGTCCGAGCTGCTGCCGTGAAGTTGGCGCAAGAATTGTTCAATATGGTCAAGAGACCACCGCACGCGCTCGTTACAAGACTTCAGGAAGGCACTGAAACCCAGGTATTTGTCAAGCAATTTTTATTTCAATTAAATTTGTAAACAGCTTCATTTTCTAACCTTCATAAAGAGTCAAGACTGAGCGTTAAGTATATAAAAAAAATATTGGATATTGCTTAGTAGTATTCAGTACTCCCAAATTAATAACGGGCTGTCCATTATTCACATGAACTCAAACTCAAAATATCTTTATTATCAGTACACTTATGAACGTCAAAAAGAAGTTACATTAATTGTAAATTTACATTTACTACCAGTTCGCAAGTCAAGGGCGTACAGCGGGCAAGAAGAACTGACAAGAAACTTTCCGCCACTCTTTTTAATCGCCAAGTATTGAGTGTAGAATGAGGTTCGATAAAAATTATGAAATATCACAAGGGGGATAATAAGATATTACGTGTACTAATTTCTCGTGAAACGCGTGATTTCTAAACCGAAAACTTGTTGTAGTGTAATCTTGACTTGCCAATGCCAGGCAACGAACGAATACAATATATGTTTTTCTTTATTTCACCATTCCTTTAATAATATTTTTATGCCAGTCAAAAACAACCTGCAATCTTTCTGTCTAGACATTTTTATCGTGGTCTTAAATCTCACCATGTATAACCATGGGGGGAGGGAAGGGTTAAAAAATGATACATCACGTGATTAATGGACAGCATCTAACAGATCTTCGCCAGTGTTCGTAAAAATAAAATATGTTTATTATGGAACATAAGATACAAGTATCACTTATCCCACGTCATTAAAATTGAATCCCTACTCATCGGCAAAGAAGACAGAGGGTGTAGGCCGAGAAAAAAAGCCGGCGTAAAAAACTCTCGGTACTCTTTTAAAATATCAAATCATCAAACAACACTTATTTTAAAACAAATATCGAAAATTAATTAGAAGTAGCCTGTCTAGTCCCAGGCCCTTTTATTAACTAGATAATCGTTAACTTTGTAGTAAGTCTTTTTACATAGCTTTTCTTTAATACGTTTCTTAAATTTATTAAATGGCAGAGATAAAAGAGCCTCTGGAATCCCTATTCTCAAACATTCAAATCATTGAATCGTCAGAGCCATAAACAATGCATTTCCGTATTCTTAATTTGGGGGTACTGTAATTCTATTAATAATAGAAATTTTAATTATATAAATAATAAATGAATGCATATTTTTTTAATAAATAAAGTCTAAATATGATAGGTTTTCAAAACATACTTCCTGGGTTGGGAGGAAGTAATAGCCGTGGACTTCACTCGTACAGCCGAGTCCGTCGCAAGAACCGGTGCCGATCTTACTACTTGGGCCAGGAATCAGGAAACCAAGTATGTATTATGCAAAAATATGTACATCTAAATGGGTGTTATTGATTTTTATATAATTTTACATTTACCTTTTCTGATGACTACTATCCGCCATGGATTTTTTTTATTAACTACGCTAAGCTCGATCAAATTTCGAAAAAAGGTTTTACTGTGAAGCAGTTTAAACTAAGTACAAAATTTTCCAATTTCCAAATTTTTCATTACTAAGGTTGCCTGGAAGAGATCGCTTATTATCGATAAGGTCGCCCGTTACCATCTTAATAATTTATGTTATCTGAATGTATATCTAACAAATATGTAATGGTATTAACAACACATTATGTGATAAGGAGCAAAGAAACTTGGAGATTTAAGATATTGACGAGGAGTTTATTGCCAGTTCTTTTCGTACGTTCTACGGTCTTGATTAAAGAACTGATTTTTTTAGAAAAACAATGAGACAGAGGGTTGTAATATACAACTATTCAGACATAAAAATAATCTTAGCGTATGTGTTTTAAACAGTCTCGCGCTTTAATTCGCCATCAGAATTATGGAAAACTTACTGTTAATATTCTCAATAGGACGGACTTATCAGCACTTTTCACGCCACGACAGCCAGCAATGTCTCCTATAGAAGCCAAAACACTAGCTGACGAATGGAACGAAGATTTAGAAGCGATGGAGGCGTTCGTTTTGGAGGGTAGACATTTTGTGAGACTACCCGACCAGGAACTCGGAGTGTTCTACAGCCAGGACTGTTATGTATTCCTATGTAGATATATTTTACCGGTGGATGATGAGAATGAAGATATGGATGACAATGAGGCTGATGCTGATGCTTCATGGGTGGTGTATTTCTGGTAAGCTTAAATTAATATTTCTTTTGTAACTATTGATATTCATTCATATAGACTATCAAGGAGATATTTTTAAAATAAATAATTGTACGAGCAGTGTTGGCCTATTGGGTACATCGTGCCTGTCTCGTCTCAGAGGTCGTAGGTTCGATCTCCGGCTGTGCACCAATAGACTTTCTATGTGCGCATTTACATTCGCTTGAACGGCGAAGGAAAACATCATGAGGCTTGCCTGAGACCCAAAAAGTCGACGGCGTGTGTCAGGCACATGAGACTCATCACCAACTTGCCTATTAGACAAATAATCATGTAACAGATACGTAAAACTGAGGCCTAAACCTAAAAAGGATATAACTCTTGTGATTTATTTTTATCAAAATTTTATAAAGCTGTTTTTATATATTTCCTAACTTTTTAAGGCAAGGTAGAAAAGCACCAAACATGGGTTGGTTGACATTCACATTCGGTCTGGAAAGAAAATTCAAACAGCTCTGCAAACGGCTGGATGTGGTCAGAACACATCAGCAACAGGAAAGCCTTAAATTCATGGCGCATTTCAAGAGGCGGTTCATCATCAGGGATGGAAAGAGGAACGTTAAGCCGGTAAGTGACGCTGATCCACACACTAACCCCCTGTGTTGTGGGTCTGTCTAATATAATAATCTAATCAGATTACAGCTCTTCCGTGGTGAAAAAATGTTAGAAGTTACATTATGTATAAAAATAACTTTTAATAACAAGTAGTCGTAATGGATATTAATCATTTAATTAATCAGATCTTGATATAATGAGTAGTTGGCTGATCAGTTTAAAAAAAGCGATGTTAAGCATCCCTAATCCGAATGGTTAAGCGAACTAAAATTTGACATTTTTTTAAAATAAAATTTATGTTCTCCGTAATTGTCATGTATTTTAGGATAAATACGTATTTCAATAAAATAAATAAATAAACAAGAGTGAAAGTGTGGCTGACAGATAATAAGCGTGCGTAGTGCTTACGCTGTGTCCTAGACATTTATAACAACCTTGTAATGATTATACCTAGTATTGTCTTTTGTTAGCAACAGCTTTTACACATTAAAAAAAAACACCCTTTAACCGGATTGAAGCTATGTATTATTATAATAAACCTATAATTATTTACATAATTTTAAATTTAAATTTTTTCCGACGTTTCGCGTGCTTTACAGCGTGCTTGGTCACGGTGACCGTAAAAAAGCTGTTTTCTTTCAATGATTGTACCTCTAAGAGTATTCATACATCTAATGAAAGGTAAATTCCAAATAATATTAGGTATGGTCAAACCTAATTGTCTTTACATGGGCAGAAAAATATATCGGTACAGAGGTCGCAACAGCTTACGTACCGTTTTGGTTGTACACGTTTGATAACAATCTACTTTAAAAAAATATGTTTGTAAATAAAATGACGTTAATAAGAATTATATTAGTTCCCATTACTGAAACGCCGGTTCTCTTTCACACTTTCTCATTGTTGTTTAGGAGGGCCGTCAGCCAGTGGAGCTGTTCGAGTTACGAAGTAACGGATCGGCGCTCTGCACACGACTTATCCAAGTCAAGGCAGACCCTACACAACTCAATTCCGCATTTTGGTGAGACCATTACTTCCTAAAACATTTTGATTTTATTCCATATAACTAGCGCCAGTACAGATACCTATCCATCCCGACTTGAGTAGTGACTTTTTGTACCGTGCTATTATTGTTTTTCGGAAATCTTTGTGATATGGACTTTGACACACAATGAGAAATTACATATGCTGGCGGCATTTCTTCGATACATTGCGATAATTATTCGATAAGCGTGGAAAGCAACAGCTCTGGCGTCACCGTACTGTCGACCAAGCCCCAACTTTAATCTTTAATAAGCGAAGCACTTGAATCCCACGGCCCAAGAGTACGAAGAGGGTACAAAATTGAAGTTGGAAGGAAAGACATACATTTTTAACTCTATCCTCAGCTTGTCTCAGTGCATTAGGGATGTTGAGACCCATAATTATTAATTAATTTAGTGAGACCAACGAGTAGGAGATGGAACCCGAGTTCTCCTGCTGCATGTCTGTTGCATTAACAGCTTATCGAGACTATTCGGTGCTGGAAATATGGCCAAAGTAGCTAAGCACCCGTTTGTAAATGATAGTTAAGTCTTGTGACGTTTAGTTGAGAATAGACTTATTGGTTATTTTTGAAGTCCATGGTATTCGCAACATTCTCCTCCGACACCACATCTCTCTGATCCTTACAAAAATATGAAATATATTAATGTTCTGACGAGCGTGTTTTTGGTATTCGACACGTTTCTGTTTTGCCATATTCTGGTCACTTGAATTTATTTATGTGGCCATAGCTCAGAATATGATAAGTCATACTGAGCAAAAATGTACTTATCATTGTCTGATCTATGACCACAGATTTAAAATAATAACATTTTAATATGTATTCTTTTTTGTTTAGCTACATCCTAAACGTGCCACTAGAAGGCGGAAACGATACATCCTCAGCGATCGTATACGCTTGGATTGGGAGTAAGAGTGACGCAGATTCTGCTAGGCTCATCGAACAAATCGCTGAGGAGAAATTCAATAACCCCTGGGTTAGCTTGCAGGTATAGTAGAATGAGCTATTATTAATATATAGAAGGTATTATTTTTAAATAAAACCATGGCCTTCACTGTTATTTAAAAATGCTGAAATTAATTTATTTATGCTTATTAAAATCACCTGTGTTTTTACGTTTGTGGATGAAGGAACCTTCCTTACAGTACACCTGTACTGTTCTTCTAACGGGAGGATCCTCGACTAGTCTAACTGGTCGAACAGTTGATCTTCGGCGGCCGCAATAACTTTGTAAGCGTGTTTCAAAGTAAGACGTCGTCACAGTGATTTGAAAGTGCAAATTGTACATGTCGCTATAACGTATTCTTATTATTTACTTTAAAAAAATCATTGCATTTTAATCCGTTATAGAGAGTTGTCGGTAAATGGTGAGAAGAAAAACGTGTAGATAATCCTACTTATTAGTCATGGTCAACAACAGTCTACACGTGCAAGCAATTCCAATTTGTAAACAAAAGAACGAATTTCTTAGACAGTTCGTATGCATGATGCTGACAGTCGAGTTTATTGCGGGCTATCATAATAAAGCTACAAAAAAATGTACACAGCTGCGCAGTTTTTACTAATTTTAGCAACAAATGAGTAATAAAAGTACTTTATTACTCATTTGTTGTCGTTATTGAATATAAAGAATAAGGACGTGAGTTCATATCATTGTTTAATTGCGTTTAGCTGTAAGTAAAACTATGAAACGCCGCATTTAATTTATTGTGTTTTATTTCATGCATTTTGAGACTTACCCTATCCCTAACATCCCTTATAATTATGCACATATTATCAAAGGCCTTGGCAACAACATTGGTTTTACATATTTTTTTATTTGTAATATATATTATATCTAATACTCTATGTTTGAATATGGTTTTTAGTCAATACCTAACCATTACACCTCCTATCATATAGGTGTTGACGGAGGGTAGCGAGCCAGACAACTTCTTTTGGGTGGCTTTGGGCGGACGAAAACCGTACGAAACTGATGCAGACTTCCTTAATTTTACGCGCTTATTCCGCTGTTCCAATGAGAAAGGATATTTCACTGTATCTGAGAAATGTACTGATTTCTGTCAGGTTGGTATCTTGTATATGTAAATATATATCGCCAGATCTAATTACCCAAATACCTCTCCTCTGAATGTTGGATTTTTTTAATATTTTACAATATTGTGTCCTTAAATCAGTAAAACATGTTTAAAAATTTATATTGAAAAGCACCTTTGCAAAGCAAAAATCAGTATTGATATAGGTAAAATATTGCTGGTAAAAGAATTATCAACATCAGTCCAGTAGTTCAATTGTTAAACAGACTTCACCTCATACTTGTTTATTTGTCTTTTACTATAATTTTTCAAGTGCGGCAATTTATTTTATCAGTACATCTTAATAAACTTTGTCTGTTTTGACTTTCAACTATAAGCAAATGATGATGATCTTAGAATTGGGAAAGATTGTTATGTAGGTGAAAATATATCAATCATTTTAAAATAATGTTACAGAATTATGAATTAAATTTGTTTTTAGGATGACCTTGCTGATGATGATATAATGATTCTTGACAATGGAGAACAAGTGTTCCTTTGGCTTGGAGCCAAGTGCTCGGAGGTTGAGATTAAGCTTGCTTATAAAAGTGCTCAGGTAATTAGTTTATTTTTATAGAACTTTGATTATTTATGCTGTGGACCAGGATCCTGAACTTGTACTGTGTCAATATAATGTGGACTGATTCTAGGATTTATCATTTATACCACTTATAGTTGGCCATATGATCATTGTTATGTTTCAACAATGTTTAAAAACCAAATTTATTACCTTTTTTTATACTTTAGGTATACATTCAGCATATGAAGACAGTACAGCCCGAACAAGCAAGAAAATTATTTCTTACACTGAAAGACAAAGAGTCACGTAGATTCACCAAGTGCTTCCATGGCTGGGGGGAGCACAAGAGACCACCAGAGTAAAAAGATGTATTTATAAAATGTTTTAATCAATTAGTTCTAGAAGCTATATTAAAGCAGTATTACAGATTTCATGTATCATCTGAAATAATTTCATATTATCAAAAAGCATATTACACTGCCATACTCAAAACTATTATTAGATTGTTTCTCAGAAAGTCAAAATATCAGATGTAAATAACAAAAGCATTAAACACACTTTATTTTAAACATACAAATAAAAGACTGAATTATGCCATCTCATCTTTATTTGTCACTTTTACTTATAAAATTAAGCACAAGTATATCTTTAAGTAAACGTAATATGCAATACAAATATAATTATTAATAAAATGATTGACTAGCTTATGTTACAGACAGTTACTATAGGCCCTTTAAAGATCAATCTTACAATAAAAACTATTACTATTGTAAATATACAAATATTTTGTCAAGTAGATTTAAGTGTATATAATAGTGTGACGCTTTGTAACATACTAAATATAATTTTGCTAAAATTATGTTAAAAGCACAAATATATTTTATAAACCTTTGTAACCATCTGAATAAATGACATAACAATGAGAAAAATGTTTTTTTTTACCCGCATTTAATAGAGATATAAGGTATTAAGACAATTAGGGTGATGCTAAATAGTAAATCAGTTCATCTAATCGTCGTCATCGTCATCATCGGAAGGAACAAATAATTCATTTTCTTCTAAGAAGTTCGCAATGTTTTTACTTATAGCTGCGCCAATAAGAAGTCCAGGGATCACCGCGCCCACCACACTTAAAATACCAAATGGAGTCTTCTCAGGTTCTGGAAGTATAGCTCCGCTCGGTGTTGTGGTTGCCGTTCTCTTTGATAAAAATGTACCATTTTTGTAATTTCCTTGTACAACTAACCGAGTAAATCGTGTTAGGTACATTTTGTAATAATTTGGGGCTCTTCAGACCCACAGGATTTATTCAAATATTCAGTTTTGCCTTATTTTATTATGCAGAAGACTTGATCTTTGAATTTTGAAAGTATAAAATAAGATTGTCACTGCCAACTGCCAAGTCTTAGTTGAAGTTTGTTTCAAAAGTCAAAACTGTTTTAGGTAGATATGACTAAGAGGTCGTTTTCAAATATATGTACACCAGCAACGAGTTATTGAGAAGTCAACTGTCATTTATTATCATTTAATTTTGTTTTACTGTTTTCAGTGTTCAAAGTGTTTTTATTGTAAAATGTTGTTAAAGTAAACTATGTAAAATTAAAAGTAATACATTTTTTAAAGAACTTAAGTATCTTTATAAAGAGGAAGATGAATATTACACTGACTAGCTTAGAAGCTTTAATTTGTAAGTATAAATTGAATGTCCTTAATAATTATTTGTTATATCGCTAAAATTTTATTGTCTTTTAGTAAAAGCAACACATGAATCTCTTCCGCAACCTGATCCTGCGGCCTTAGAGGCATTTTGCGCAATTATGCGTGAAGCCGCTGATGGCTTTCATTTAGCGGCGCAGGCTTTAGCTTCTCGAATTCACGTACAAAATCCCCGTGAAGCTCTATTAGCCCTCTCTATGTTAGATCGTCTTATGCGTAAAGGCGACACGAACTTTCAGGCTGAAATTGGAAAGTTTCGGTTTTTGAATGAAATGATCAAGCTAGTTTCGCCTAAATATTTAGCGGACAGAACTGCTCCTGAAGTTAGGACTAGGGTAAGTCTTTCTTGTATTCCTTTCCCTTTTTTAAACTATACCTAAACATGGACTCAGTCTGGTAACTTATTGTAACATAATTTATTATAGGTTTTACAATTACTGCATGCCTGGTCTATTGAATATCCAAAAGAGAGCAAATTTAAGGTGGCCTTTGACATGCTAAAGAACCAAGGTGTTATTAAGGAGACTCCACCACCTCTGCCACCTGAGGAAGTATCTACAGCTCGACCTAGAATTAAAAGTGCAATTTTTGAAGATGATGAAAAATCAAAGCTGCTCCAAAAATTACTTCAAAGCAAAAAACCAGAAGATCTACAGCATGCCAATAGATTAATCAAGACTATGGTCAAAGAGGTGTACTTAAGAATTGTTTATTTTATATTTACTATTTTAAATTGTATTATTATTATTGTAAACTGAATCGGACTTCATATTGTTTATTAATATCTATTAACAATTAATTGCATTTTAAGCTTTAGTAATAAAATATAAGATTTAAATGTGTAAATAAATGTATTAGGAGGAAAAAAGAAATGAAGCCAACAGTCGGAGGGCATTAGAAGTGAATGCAGCTCTAGACAGTGCAGGGGTTTTAGCTGACATGTTGGATCATGCTGCTGAAGCTTCTCCTGATGAAGAACAACTCATCCATGAACTACATTCCAGCTGCACTAGACTGCGAGTTGTGTTACAACATTTAGCAGCTTCTGACACTCAAGTTGAGAACCTAAGTGAGTACCTAATCCTAATAGATACCTAAAATTATATTTTTTATAAACCAGAAGGGTCAATTTGATAAAGTATCATATTTGTTACTTGTATTATTTATATGTTTATTTTTTCATCGTGCAGGTGACATCCTTCATGCAAGTGATGTTTTAGATGAAGTGTTTGATAAGTATAATAAGTACACACATAACAAAAAAAGCAACAAATCCACACCTACAAGCCAAAATAATGATAGTCTTTTAGACTTTGCGGGAAGTTCTATCAAAAACACAGATAAAAAACATGAAAACAGAGCTATAGATGATTTAGGTGATATATTTTTAAATGAAAGCAGTTCAAATAGTCCTAAAGTGGAACTCCTTACACCTGTCAGTTTAATACAAAATGGTAAGTATATTTTCTTTACTATAAAGGTATGACTGGATTAAATTTTGATTACATATTCTATCTATAGTTACTTCTTTTTTTTCAAAGTCCTACGGGATATTACAGGCTGGCATTGGCAAATGTCCAACCAAGCTTTAACCCTATGTAAGACTAACTGAGTCATAGATAATTATTTTAATGTAAGATAATTTTTATAATTAAAAAAGAAAGATAATTGACATTTCCATATTTTTCCACATCTGTCTTGACTTTGTAACAAATATGTTACAGATATGTCCTAATCCAGACCTATATTATATTGTAAATTTTTAGATTAGTGTAAAAACTTGATAATTAATGAGGATAAACAATAGTCATAATCAGTTATATTACCATTTAATATATTTTTCCTGATATGAGAATAATAAAATTACAATAAATTAGTTAACATTTGCTTATTTAAAAGAAATTTAAAGAATATAATATTTGATTACATATGTCCCCCCTCCAATAATTTATTAAATTAAAAAAATATATATTCAATATTAAAAACATTTTGGAATATTAACTTGTTCAACACCATTAAAGATACTATCAATCTAGAAGAAAAACCTAAGAAGGCTGAGGGCTGGAATGAACTAGACTCGCTTGGAGAGCAATTATTAAAGCAATCATTACCAGAAAATGCAAAACGAGTTGAGAATTTTAACCAGTAAGTAACATACTTAGGTAACACTGATAATGTTTAGAAATTGAAAAATGGCTTAATGTAGAAAGTTGCCAATACTTTTATTATTTTTGGAGTAATCTCCGTTTCTCTCTACACATCGTCGCATTCGATGGAACCACTGAGAAAAGCAGTGGGCCCATTCTTCCTAAGGGGTCTCTTCTATGGCATTATCGTACGCTTTCACCGCATCTTCAGGGCTGGTAAAGCTTCTCGAATTTTATCTTTAGTTCTTGGGAATAAATGAAAGTCGCAGGGCGCCAGGTCAGGATTGTATGGCGGATGACTCATTATCTCGACACCTGCCATATTCAAATATACAACAGTCTGTTTTGCGGAGTGCGCTGAAAGAGAATCCTACTTCAAGGGCGCTGCTGTCGAATTTTTTCCAAAACGACAGAAGGTGTCTTGCACAACTGTCGCAAAATGACCTTTCCGACCAAAGAATGAGGCAATCATCTTTTTTCCTTGACTTCTCCCTTTCTTTACCTTAATTGGCCAAGACCACCACGAACCTGAAACCACTTTTGGTTCGTCAGCAATATATCCAGTTTTCATCACCTGTTACGATGTCAAATACAGCATGTCAGTTACCGCCGTTGAACTTATCTAACATTTGGCGACACCTGTCCATGCGAAGTTGTTTCTAGTCGTCGGTTAAAGAATGGGGAATCCGTCTGGTACAAAGCTTCCTGTTTTTTAAACGTTCGTGTAATTCTTTTTTTAGTTGACTCATTCAAATGCCTACGCTTGCCCGTATCTGCTGATAGGTCACTCTCTTATCTTCCTCTATCATGCGCCGTACAGCACTGATGTTATCTTCAGTAGTCGCTGTTAAAGGTCGTCCCTGACGCGGATCATCATTGAGATTGCTACGATCACGCTTAAACTTGTTAAACCAATTGTAAATAGTGGCACGAGATGAGGCTTCATTAAGAAAGGATAATCGCAGCCTGTCATAGCTTTGTTGTAAGTAAGCCAGCAACTAAAGTGATAATAAATCATTGACCGATTTTTTTTTGCGTTAGGTTCATTTTCACTTGTAACAAGAGTTTTAAATTTGCCGCCAATACATAAAAACAAATGACAAATGAATGCATTATATTACTTTAGGTTACCAGAAAGTTCTAAAATTGAAATTCAAAAAAAGTTTTCATTAGCTGTTTCTAACTTGCCAGTTCTAAACATTTTCAGTGTTACCCACGAACATCGTCATAATAAATTATGTTTTAAATTATTTAAAAAATATTTTGTCTTTTACGATGTTTCTTTATGAACAATTAACAGTTTTAGTGCCTTAAAACAAAGTATGTGATCTTGTGTCTCCTTTCAGGAAATCAAATAGAAAAGTACCTATGAATGCTCTAGAAAAGTCATCACCAAAGGAAGATAATCAAAAGAATGAACACCTACTGGATCTTGATTTTTTCACTAAAAACCTGGATGACACAATGTTATCACCCGCTGAACAATCAACTTCCATCAGCCCAAATGACGATCTCATGGTGGATATAACCGAAACGATGAATAATAATATTCATACAAATGTAGAAAAAATACTAGACCTGGCTCCTTTAGTAAACAATACAAACGAGTTAAGTAAAGACACTGTCGAACAGAAGGTAAAATCCTTAGCAGATATAAATGTGACTTTGCAAAGTGTGCATCCTAGTAA
Source organism: Pieris brassicae (assembly GCF_905147105.1). Taxonomy (NCBI): domain Eukaryota; kingdom Metazoa; phylum Arthropoda; class Insecta; order Lepidoptera; family Pieridae; genus Pieris; species Pieris brassicae. The sequence continues at coordinate 9,101,210 of NC_059669.1, forward strand.
AGTGGCTCCCTTAACAGTATTTGAAGATGAGGGTGTGACAGTAGTTCTACATTTTTGTAAAGATAAGCCGAGACCTGATGTTAATGTTGTTGTGGTGTCTACTAGGAGTAAGCATGAGTTTGCCATTCAGGATTATAAATTTCAAGCAGTGGTACCTAAGGTAAAGTGTATCTTGAATTTTTTTTATCCTAATTAATATTTTAGTAACTGCCAATAGCTAAAATTTTAAATTATTGATTCAAATTAAAATATCAAACAAAATTATATTTGAATTTATTTAGAATATTGATTTCGAATTGGTATAATTAACTAAAAATGCTTTATGATATACAACATTCTTTGTTTGTCTTTCTGGCGTATATAAGTAGTTTTGTTCATCTGGCCATGTAAAAAACATGGATTTTCAAGATTTATGCCACAAACAATTAGCGACTGTAATTATTTTATATGTATTGTATCAATATAATAACTCGGATAGAAGCATAATATTTTAAACGGTATTCATTTTTCTTCATCCTCTTGACGATATTTGCAGCACGTATTCTGCCAATGTTATGTCAAACGCCACAAGGTTACATCAAAAGTTTGAATGAAATGAAAAAACAATTGCTAACGTAACAAAAGTATTCTTAAATTTTCCACGCTAACTTTCTTATTTTTTTCATCAAAAGAACCCTGACAATAACAAACACAACAAAAAAAGAATTTGCGGTCTTTTTCGAAAAGAATCGGTCGAGCCGTTCACGCGTGATGCCGTGACAAAGGGAAATAGGATTAGTTTTTTTGTATATATAGATTTAATAAGTGTACCTGCTTTATTTCCAGGGTTGCAAAGTCCGTCTTCTCACACCATCTAGCACCTCTCTGCCAGCCTTTAACCCGTTTTTGCCGCCACCCGCCCTAACCCAGGTACTACTCATCGGACGCCCGCCCAACATCTCTGATATTTCACTTAAATTCGTTCTTACATACACATGTGATGACGAAATGTATTCAGAAATGGGAGAAGTTAAATCATTGCCTCTTGATGTTTAATTTTTAAATCAGTTGAAAACTAAAAGCAATAGAGCTACGAAAAGTATAGCTGTCTCTTTTGCTCGCGTTTGTGTCAATAATTTTGGCATGTTCCTATATTTGCTTTTTTTGAACTAACATGCGATGAAATACAATATTTCGCGCAATAAAACTATTTTTGCGTTTTTAGTTTTGTATAAATAATAATTTGATTTAACCACTTGAGAAATGTTCGATTACATCCATGCTTTGGTTACATTCCTGTCAAATGTCGGCAAAAGTAATTATATGAAAATGGAAGGCAAACATCCTTATAATTATATAGATATATAAAGAAATAGACACATATAAATGTCACACTGACTTACAGTAAGTAATTAGATATTTTTTTGTTTACTGCGCAATTTATTTATTATTACCGACAAAATATATTTAAGCACGGTGTTTTTAAATGCTATATTATAATTTTAGTTTTATCTGTAATGATCTAGTCGAAATTTTTTGCATTTAACATTCCATGACGAACTGATTAATACTTAAGTTTTGTACTTATTTTGAAATGTATCTTAAAGTAAATTTGGGGTAGGAAATGAATATTTTCTATTCAACAAAAATCTATAAAAGATTGACGCTGTTATAACAGATGCATTTATTATGTACAATGGTATATATTGCTGTGTAATAGACTCAGAATTATTGTATTTAGTTTGTAAGGTGTTGAAATAAATATTATTGCCTGCTTGCTCCTTTCTCTTATTTAACTATAATAACCTAAGTTTAACCTTTTGATTCAAATATTGTTGCGTTACGTTACGTTTGCCGAATCACCAGCTTTTAAACGTATCCAAACGAGATGAGATGAGACTAACAAATAAATGTCAGTCCAATGGTTAAGATGGTCGCTTGCCTTTAAAGACTACCGTAGTAAAAAATAGTATACCTTTAGATAACACTATCATATCTCGCAAAGAATCCAGTGGGGACTTAGCGATTGTATAATGTATTTGATAATATCAAGTGTCGACCACGTTGAAACAACAGTTAGGAAAGTTAACCGAATTCTAGGTTTCATCTTAAAGATAAGTCAGCATAAAAAGCCTCTAAAATCAAAAGACGGTCAACTTATCGTAACAGCAGAAGGGTAACTACGACGCTGGCGTGAACACTTCGAGGAAACCTTTCGTCCCACAGCTACGCATGGAGGCATGCAAGACACATTTCCACCACCCAGGCCACTAGACATCGATATCGAACCATCTACACGTGATGAAGTGGAGAGAGCGGTCTTGGGTCTTAAGACTGGTAAAGCACCAGGGCTTGATTTAATAGCCGCAGAAATGTTAAAAGCGGACTTGGCTACTACCGTCGACACGCTGACACCTTTGATTGGGAAAATCTGTGCCAGCGAGAAGCTTCCGGAGGACTGGAATAGGGGCCTTCTTATTACTGTGCCCAAAAAAGGTGATCTAAGCCAATGCAGCAATTGGAGAGGTATCACCTTGCTCTCGGCCCCTTCCAAGGTTTTCTGCAAAATTATCTTGGACAGATTGTCTGTAGCCGTCAAGCCTCTCCTTCGCATAGAACAAGCTGGCTTCCGGCCTAACCGCTCGTGTACCGACCAAATTAACACTCTTCGTATCAATCTCGAACAGGCATCAGAATGGCAGAGAGAGATTTATCTTACCTTTGTTGACTTCGAAAAAGCTTTCGATACGTTGAGATGGAGCAGCATATAGTCGCGACTCTCTAACATTGGTGTCCCGCCAAAGATAATTAACCTAGTTAAGGCCAGCTATAGGAACTATTCTTGTAGAGTGGATCACGATGGTCTCGTCTCAGACGATATTCAAGTGCATGCAGGCGTCCGGCAAGGCTGCTTACTCTCGCCACTACTTTTCCTGGTTGTTCTCGACGGGATTATGGATCGCATACATCAGAACCAGCGTCGCGGAATAGAGTGGGGATTAACCAACATCTTAGAAGATTTGGATTATGCCGATGACCTCTGTCTGCTGAGTCACACGCACCGCGACATGCAATCTAAGTTGGACGACCTGGAACGCGAGGCGGGATTTGCGGGACTCAAAATCAACACCCGGAAAACGAAAGAAATGCGTGTTGGAGTTGAGAATCGCACCCCAATGCGGGTGGGTGCAGAGGACATAGAAAGCGTTCAACAATTTGTTTACCTCGGAAGCGTCGTGTCTGAAACCGGAGGTACAGAAGAGGACATCACTTCGCGCATTGCCAAGGCCAGAGCAACCTTTGCACAACTTCAGCCTATATGGCAGTCACGGATGTTGACGCGTCGAATCAAGGTTAAAATATTCGGATCCAACGTCAAATCTGTGCTGCTCTATGGGTGTGAAACGTGGAAGGTCACCAAACACATCTCGTACCGAATCCAAGTCTTCGTTAACCGCTGTCTTCGCCGTATTCTGAACATCTACTTGCCTGAAAAGATCTCTAACGAGCAACTTTGGGAGCGCTGTCGAGAAACCCCGATCAGCCAGCAGATCAAGCGACGCAAATGGAATTGGATAGGCCATACACTCCGAAGGGATCTCAATCATATTCCCAAGCAGGTGCTTGATTGGAATCCGCAAGGAAAGCGGAAGCGTGGCCGTCCCAAACAAACCTGGCGCCGAACAGTTGCGGACGAGGCAAAGGGAGCCGGAAAGACTTGGAGCGAGGTGAAACACGAGGCTCAAGACCGAACGCGATGGAGACTCACTGTGGACGCCCTCTGCCCCACCTAGGGGTTATAGGACATTAAGTCAAAGTAAGTAAGGTTTCATCTTACGTATTTCAAAGCCATTTAAAGATCCTAAAAGTTCTATAAACATATACAAAACATTTTGGAATATGTGACTGTTGTCTCCCTTATATATAACTCATATTAATACGGAATTCCTTACTAAAATCCACTGCAGTACTAAGAAGAAATATTCAGTTTACATGCCTGTCTCACGATTGTCCACATTTTTTGGACATAGTACTACTAACAGATTGTGACGGTTGTACAATAAAACTGTGACCGAATCAAAATAAACACGGTGGATATTTTCGGCAAATACATGGACACCTTTCGCCGAGCCGTTTTAGCAACCTTGCGTTCTTAACTACTTTATTATTATTATTCCTTTTATTGCTTTCGCTATGTGTTTCCTACTTAATTTCTATTTATGAATTTTCCTTTTTTTGTAGATCCGCGGACAAACCCAAAAGACAAAAAGACAAGGAGTTCCTTCGGGATTTGTGTACCGTGGTAAACCGGGCTAGTTCTTCGAGGAAGTTGCATGGATGTGGTTAGGGCTGCGCCTGATTCGTAAATTGTGTGTATATCTATTTCTTAGATATGTAATAAGTGTTTCTGTATATTCGTTTTAATATGGGTGATGTTTGAGGCACCTTTGTAACTTTATTATTACAAAAAAAACAAAGTTTCTATTAGGTCAAATATTTTGCCGAAGGCGGTCGAAGACTAGCTCCAATTTTCGTAAAAAATACAATGCTTTATGCATATGGCGACGACGAAAGAAATAAGGTTGTTCAATTTGATAGAATACAAAAACTCCTATATACGCTTTTATAATTTACCCGCTCAAAAATGTCAATGTCTGTTATTTGTATACCCATTCGATTGCGGCGTAAGATGTACATTTTACAACTTCATTCTTGTTAATCCTAAAACTCCTAGTTACTTAAAGCAAAATTTTATGTTCCTCTCTGGCGGTAATTTTGATTTGCGTTCCTTAGATAATCTAATTCTTGAAACTCCCATTCATAAAACTGATTTCTATCACTCTTTCTTCACTATTCAAAGTATCCTACCATGGAACTCCTTACCAATAGATATCGGACGAGCTGTCTCTAAATTTATTTAAAATCTTGTTTTTGATCATTTTTCTTCTACCTCGTAATTAGCTACGCTAATATATATTAATTGTGTGTCAATTAACCTTTGGCAAAGCTTTTACATGTCTGTTTATACATATTATTATTTTTATTTTATTTAACTTTAGTTATAGTTGCGAGTTATTTTGCACTTCTTGTACTTTACCCTCTGTAGGTGATTCTTTTTTTTTTATAGTTCCATATTAGGGTTGCCTGGAAGAAATCACTTGTTAGCGATAAGGCCGCCTGTAATGTAACCTACTTAGTCTTTGTTTTTTTATTTGTATAATTATTTATACTATGGTAACGAAGTATAAATAAATAAATAAATTGTCAGTTCGTTGTTGTCAAAGTAAATTAAATACGTGCATTAAAAAGACATTTATTTACAAAATTTAAATGCACGTTGAACACTTGAAATCTTAAATTACTACCCAGTTTTAAATAAACTTAATATACTTACTCTACTCAGAAATTAATTTTAGAAATAAAGCAAATACTCAAATGTATGAACAAATTCATACGCAAATATATAGTTAGTAGTAATTATACGTTTACAAAATAACAATAGTTGATTTTTACAAGCTTTTATACATAGTCCAATGTCTATGGCTCATCTACATTTTTTTTTTTACAAATGGTTAACTGTCATCAGTCAAAAGCTGATAAAGGATGGTACTTATTTATGTACAACGGTCCACAAAGTTGTTTGTTTATTCTAGCATTTAACATTCCCACAATTTGAAACACTTGCGTCAACGGATTGGATATATTTATATAAATATAAAAAAATCTATTATTAACATAGAAATCTGCGCGGAAAGCGAACCATCACGTCGTGTGATTTGAAGTCGCAGTTAGAATCTATATTTTTTCTAGTAGTAGTAGAAAACACATTTACGTCATTATACTTAGATTAAAATATTGGTAGTCTGATATTTAATATGCTAAAATTAAAATATATTTTTTGTAAATAAATCAAATGACGCGTATTTTCTTCCGGTTCTTTTTGAAGTCTATGCACATCTACATGGCCAACCAATATTTGTTGTAGCTTGTTTATTACTTCAAATTCTCATGTGGCGTTTTTATTGCATAGTCTTGTGTATTTCACAAAAAATCAAGTAATGTCTTAATGTTGTTTTTATGGACAGTTTTAAAATAACTAAAAATATCAGATCTATACAGCTTGGTCTCGGAAAGCTAGCGCTGTGATAGGTTTCTGATGTCCGCAATATTCTCGCTCTAAAGTCCCTTTCTCCAAATCCCACAAACGTGCGTAGCTGTCCGATGAACCTGATAAAAACATTAAAAAAAATTATTTCAAATTTACGGGTAATCAAACGTCACTCTCCACTTGAGAATTGTCAAATATGTCAAACTTCAAATAGAGAAAAAAATGTATAGTCCTTGAGACTAAGAATTCTATAATTCGTTTGATTTTTGTAAGCATTATTTTTTTTAATGAACGCTTTTAAAGTTTGTATAGGTAATAAAAAGATTTCACTCTCAGAAAACTTTTCAATAGTCTTGTCAAACTATACGTACTCGATACAGTTCAGCTGTCGGCAGTTCTATTGTTAATTACGATACGAAAGCGAAAGAAATGAATTTGTTTTCATTTTTGGCTCTATTTTGTCATGTCAAGTCCCGTCTATGAATCTGTCTGGAAGTGTATAATAAAAAAAAACTTTTTGATTGTGTGATGACATCATAATGACACAATAATGTTGCACTTGTGTGTATTAGTTATAACCGTTTGCCTTATTTGTTATGTATTTATTTTCGCCAGTTTAGATCCATCCAGTGTATCGCTCACAATACAAAATATATTTTTATACAGTAGTTTGTGAGACAGGTAGGACGTAACTCGGCATTGACTATATTAGTCTTCAATTGCATAATCTATATGCAATCAATTAGATTTTTAGTCTGACAATTTTAGAAAGTAGATTTAAGCTTGATTGACGTTCTATATAATATACTGTATATGTCAATTGCCAATTCTTTAATATTGGGTAAAGGCGGATAATTACTCACCAGTGAAGAGATATCTAGAGTCGATGGTGAAGGCGGCATCCCACACCCAGCGCTGTGTGTCGTGTCTTAATTCGCGTTTTAGGGTCCAGTCTTTTGTATTCCACACTTTCGCGGAACAATCGCCAGATGTCGTTACTAACATACTAAAATACGAAGAAATTTTAATTAATTAAATATAAAAAGAGTTTTGTACCTTATAAATTAAATTAATAACAGACTTTAATTATCGAGCAAAACCAAAAAATAGTAATTATTATTATCTAAACGTAATATCTATATATATATAAAATTCTCGTGTCACAATTTTCGTTCCCATACTCCTCCGAAACGGCTCGACCAATGCTTATGAATTTTTCAGTAAGTCTGAGAATCGGCTACTATCTATCTTTCCAACCCCTAAGTGATACAGGGTGTCAACCCCAAAAAAATATTTTTTATTTTTTTATGATACAGGATACAAAAATGCATACAACCCTTAGTTGTCACCCCTCTACGATCAACCCCTATTTTTATTAAACTAACAAAATGTTTCCTGGAAATAATATTCGTGGCAAAACGACGTTTGCCGGGTCAGCTAGTATAAAATATAAAAAAGCCTACAACCTTCTAGGAAACACCTAGGGAGGCCCAGCGTCAGATTTTTGAATATGTTTTCAGACACTTTATATTTCTTGAAAGACAAGTCACCCTTCTGTGTCACACGAAGGTTTCCTAACGATCGTTTACTTCGCGAGCGATTGTTAAATGCGCAAACGACATCAACCATACTAGATTTTGCGCTTTATAAATTTCGAGTCTCAAAAAAATGCGTTTTTATATAATTTTAAAGTGCTTTGTATATTTCTACGTTACGATAAAAATTATCCTTTTGCAGCATTTAATACTTTTATATTATTATAAAGATATTATTTGACCACTAAGGGTATAGATACCGGCAAACTTCTTGAACAAATGTCCTTGCTTGCGCAAAGCAATTTTTAGGTATCACTGGAAGTGGGAGCGGCGGGGGAGTGACGTGTCGATCACGTGATTGGTAAATCAGTTGACGTTTGTGTCCCGCGCTGTGTACGATGAGCAAACTTTCCCCCACTCCCTTGTTTAGTGCTCAAGAAGTTTGCCGGTACCTGTAGTTTAAATAATAAAGAAAAAATTACCAACAAACCAAACTTACCTTTATAAAATAAATAACGCGAAAAATTGCGAATTGTGCGTAGTTAAATAATACTTACGTAGAATCCAAACTGAAGTTACACCTCAACGCGTACTTGCTATGAGCTTGTATATGTTTCTTTGGAACAGGCCGAGGCGGTGACCCACCCAAAGACCAGACATAACAATTTCCTTTATTGTTCACACACGCCATTAATTTTCCTTCTGGGTCTATTGCTATATCTTGGATAGAGGCTTCCGCTTCTGGTATCTAAAAAATTCGCGCAGACATTTGAAAAAAAATATTACTACAATGTTCCAAGAAATTTCAAACGGAGGTAGTTTATATTTATACCATATCACTGTAAAGTTATTTTATTGTATAATTTAGGCATTATGTACTTATTAAGAAAACACTTTTTAAACGGATTGAAGCTATGCATTATTATTATAAACTTTTAATTATTTACATAAATTAAAAAATCTGACGTTTCGCGTGCTTTACAGCGTGCTTGGTCACGGTGACTAAAGACAAAAGGTGTTGAATGTCAAAAGTATCACAGCTCCAGAGAAAGTTGTGTTATTTGTATTTATTTCCCCAGAGTTGATATCGACTAAAAGATGACGGGTTTTTGCAGAAATGACTCACGGTGTCCTCTATTTTCGCGGATTGTTTGTCTTGGAGTTTTAATTTGGATATTATTGGATCCCAGGTGTTTGATAATTTTAGACCGTCTTCTCTATTGAATATGGGGTGTTTTTTTTTATTTCAATGGCTTCGCGTACTAATCTTGGGAAGAATCTTTTTTTTTCGCAAGTACTTTTGGTTGGTCAAAGCGTATGTAATGATTCGGCCTATCTAGTGTGTATTCACACTTTGCGAAAGAAAAAAAGAGTTTCTTAATGTGTAAAAGCTATGTTAACAAAAGACAATATTATGTACTTATATTATATCCGTACTAATAATTTAGTAATAACAAGTTCAAACAAAAAGAAAAAAGTAATAAAAACTAAGCACAAATTTTTTATTTTTATGACAATTATGGGGATAAATTAGGGGCCGTTCAAGTATTACGCAAGCATTATTTGGTGATTACGGCAACAGTAATTATTTAAAAACGAAATGTATTTTCGAGGATTCCCAGTTTTATTTTTGACAACTTTGCTTACTTTTGCTGACAAGAGGGGGGGTTAAATTGCAGTAAATCTGCTTACATAATACTTGAACGGCCCTTATACTAAACAAAGTATTAAACGCTAATGCCAAATAATAAAATAAATCGCGTCAAGCTATTTTGGTAGGCATTTGCATTTAATATTTCCTGAAATGGCATACGGAAATTGAAGCCAAGTCAATGGTAAACAGCAACTAACATAGTTTTATATTTATATGGCAGCACTGAACATTTAAGATATGCACTGAACTAAAAGTTAGCCATACATAAAACAAATGCTTAAATCATTTGGTGTTTTTGGTTGTGTGATCATACAATATTATACCACATATATAACAGCCATCTCGGGAATTATACATCATACAGATTATTTATTAAACAAGTTAACATATAAGTATGAACTAATTAATAAGTGTATGGAAATTGACTAAGCAAGTCGCAAGTCAAAACTTTGTAACTTGCAAGAGAAGTATGGAAAGGAGCATACTGGGCTACACACGGAATGATAGGAAAATAGCCGCATATCTCCGAAGAATCATCAATTGGAAAGATGACCAGAGAAAAAAAGGCTTAAGTGGAGATGGACAGGGCATTAGCTCAGAGGCCACAGAGCCATCTACAACACGACAAGCAGACTTTATAAAAGGCTGGTCCTCTGTGGCAAAGACTTGCGAGGGATAAGAAGTACTGGAAATAGCTGGAGGAGGCCTTTGTGCCATAAAGGCAAGCTGTACAAGAGAACAGGTGTGCAACAAAACCATCATAAAGAACTTTTTTTTATACATCTATTTTGTAAACTCTTATTAGTTATAAAGGCAGGAAAATCAACTAAAGAAATATATATAATTACAAGTTGTTCATTGTGATCAGTCTTCAAGTCCCAGATGTGAATAATTCCGCTCTGCCCTCCCACCATAATCTGTGATTGGTCTGGGTGCAACACAACTGCATTTACTGGGGCTGGCACTTGAAATATCCGCTGACATTGAAATTGTCTTCCAGCTCTGCAAACAGATTAACATTATTGCCTAGAAGTAACCTGTATTCCTATACTACTAGTACTAAAGTAACATGTCCTTTCCTCTTCCTTTACAATAAAATTATACCGAGGAGGTTAAATTGTCAACTAAATGACAATGACAAAATATTTGCTATCAGAACTTGATTATGGAGCTACATAAAAATTATAAGACTGTTTACATATGATCATTTACAAACACACAACCATAACCACAGATATCTCACATAGTTAAGTAAATGTATCTTAATTTTGAATGCCAAATATACAGTATATTTCATATTATTTTTAAGTACTAAGTTATGGTAAGAAATTTACATTTACTACCAGTTCCCAAATGAGCAGTGTAAAACGACCAAGAATAACCAGCAATAAATTCTCTATAAAATTGTCAAAGGTTTTTTACATAATGTTTGTAAGCACTTGCAACTGTAACATCATATATAACATTAACATATAATACACCTTAAATCCCAAATCCTAGCTGTGCAGTCTTCTCCACCAGTATACATCCACTGACCATTTTCCTAAAATATTAACGGACATTATTGTTAGATGTTATGAATTTATTACTTCTTCATAGAACAGTATGATACTAATTAGGTCCATCATAATAAGGAGAAAACATTCAATAGTTTATTTGAATATACCAAATAAAGATAATCTAGTGGCTTTAAAGTTTAATTGGTAAAATATATAAATAATTGTGTGTCTCTATCTATTTCATTCATTTAAATAACATAATATACCTGAAAGCCAACACGTGAGACATTTTTAGTGACACCATCAAAGTTTATGATTGGATCAGGGTTGGCACTGGCTAAATCGTACATCCGAATATGCTGGTACCCACATGCTGCCACCATTTGACCGCTAGGATTAATTTCTAAATCATTTACTTGCTGAAATTTATTAAACATATATTTCAATAAATTAAATTTAAATGTTTCAAGCCCGACTCATGGAGTTAGAGGGCATTTCTGTAAGTGACTTCAACAATGCAGTAAATGTTTTGTACAGTCAGTTAATAATAACTTTTTGTAAATTTTTTAGAATGTTTAAGGATTCCTTGTTTAATAAAATCGTAGCAAAAGAATTAATCCTTAAATACACACGGATTTAGATAGATTTTAATATATTTTTCTTACTGAGTCTGGATGTTGCATAGTGCGTAAACAAACACCGCTATGAGCCTGCCAGAGCTTGATGGTGTGATCGTAGCCACCAGTTACAAGTGCCACTTGAGAGCCCCCCGCAGGACCATCTCCAGACATTGTCATTGTTTAATATTATCAATAATTTACAGTGTTAATATAAAATTATAACCTATTATACATTTTATCCAAAACTAACGAGACCAGGACAATTATTATTCCCCTATTGGCTCGATAATATGGTACTTATTAGTCAAGTAATTTAAAAATGTTCGGGAAAAGCCACACATCCAAATTATTAGTTTGTTTATAAATTTCTATTTACTATAATTCGTTGTAAATGAAGTATAAAGGCAGCACTGACATATTTCGTCAATTGTCGGTACGACTCACCACGCAAGTATATTTAAGCTAGGGATGCCGATGCTTAGCGAAAAATATCGATTTTTAAATCGATACGAACCGTAAGCTGATGAATCAATTTACAAATAATCGTGGTATAAAATATGTGTTTAATAAAAATAAGTTTTCTAAGTGTGCATTTATAAAGCAAGTATAATTTTAAAAATAAATACTTTAATAAATTAATTCTTATTAGTAAAATCAATTTCTTTTTCATTCAAAGCATTCGGTAATGACAATAATTATTATTACCAAATCAAATTCAAATCAGTAAAAATAATTTTATTTTAAAATTGTTTAATGAAAAAGTTAGTTCCCAATAAATTTTTTATTAATCAGTTTATCTATGTATAGTTTAGATCAATCGACCTCCGCTTGCCATCCCTACTAAGAACGCTACATTTTTTTAAAAATAATTTTATGGCCTGGTAATGTGAATTTTAAGCCAAAGCACGCTACATTAGTGTCACCATATAGATACAAAGAATTCTTTTTTAGAATGATGCCATAACCCATTCGTCGTTCGGCCCAATCATTTTTGTCAACAAATCAACGTTACATGGTACAAAATATGGTTCTCCAGACAAGATGTACCAACATTGTCATTTATTAGGCCCGTACAAACCATTTGTTAGTTCAGCTAATCAATTTTAGAGTTAACACGTTTACGTAGAATTGGAATACCTATCTAAATTGCAAAAAATTTCAGATAAGTACATAGGTACGAAACCTAATTATAAATAAATCTCTATAGTATATATATTTTTGTTCATCGGTAATATCTTAACCATGGAAGTTTTTAAATAAGACTAATACACGTTTACAGGAAATGGGACAGAAAATAAAAAACAACTTAAAAATAGAATTTTATATGAAATTACTTTATTGAACATGTAAAATCCATATTGACATGAGGAATGCTATTCTCATTTACAAAATAACACAAAATATGTAAAATTTCAGAGACTAATCACATTAAAACCTACCTATACAACTAAAAATACAACATACACATCAATTTTTCTAAACATTAATCAAATTGCTCACCTCGGTGACATTCCGAGATGTAAGCTTATCTTAAGTTTGGTACCATTATTAGTATTGAAATTTACAATGACAGAGGTAGGTTTTACTTTAACAATAAGCCATAGTTAATGAAATTGTCTCTAATTTTACATTTTGATATAGTTAAACCAAAACTTATGTCTTTGAGCACAAAGGTTATTTATACATAGCAACACAAAAATTTATGGCAAAGCACAGCTTTTACTGCAGAGTTAGGTAAGAAGACATAGAGTTTTGATGAAACCATTCAAGGTACATTAATTAAAGGTGAGCATCCAGTCACAGCGAACTTAACAAGGGAGGGCTAACTGTACAATTTCCCCATTTTCATACATGCTAACACTTAACATTATTTTTTTGAGGCTTAGAAATCTAGACCTTAGCCTGCGCTGAACCTTTCCAAATTCTGCATGAAAAAGACTGCATACAGTGTGGTGCAGATGATATTACATGAAGCTGCACAGGGATATCCATTAATACACATACACATAGTATAAGACTAATAATAACCTGCTTGGCTCCATACATAATGGCTGCATCACATGTTACACTCACCTAGAATCTATTCCTATTTAATTACTAAAACATTCTTACTAAACTACTTATTAAAAAAATGTTAATCAATGCCTTCAGAATACCAATAATAATACAGAAAATAATAATTTTGTAAACTTCCAATAAAAGGTGCTAAAAAATTTGTTGTAATGTATACAGACTTTGGAAAGTCAGTGGTACATTATGTAATAAATTAAGTCCGAGTAAATTATTCAATATGAACAGAAATGCGTTGGTTTGGGAGATCATTCGCTTTCCTCATCATCATCGTCACCATCCTCCTCCTCAGACTCTTCCTTCTTCTTCTTAGCCTTCTGAAAACGAAAGCATTGGAAATGATTTCATTATAGATATAGTTCTACTACTTCCAATTGCTATATACAAATAAACAAAACCAACATAAAATATGGATAGTTATGATACAGGTTACCTTGGTGACTAATTGAATAAAATCATAATATAACTAAAATGAAGTTGTTATTGATGCAATATACTCACGGGTGATGCCTTCTTTGCCTTCTTGCCTCTCTTTGTCGCCTGCTTCTTGCCACCACCACCACCTTCACCACCACCTCCATTCGCGTTATATGATTCCAAGTCTTTAGTATATTGTTCTTTTGCTTGGGCGGCTTTTTCTTCCCATTCCTGATAAAAATATCATATTAATATAAAACAAATCAGGAATTGTGGTAAAAATCCAAAAGAAAGTAGGCTATAATAAAACAAAAACTTACACTCTTGTCTTTCATAGCCCTCCAAATTTCTCCGCCTTTTTTAGCGATCTCGGTGACTTTCAGGCCTGGGTTATCGGCTTTGATTTGTTCTCTTGCGCTGTTTAGCCATAGCATGTAAGCTGACATGGGACGCTTCGGCTTGTCCGACATTTTGACTTTTTTCCTGTAAATAATCATTTAACATTACAAAAACATCGAAAACGCGCGGCAACAGGTTATGCGGGCCATGCTGCACTCTATTCGAAGCGTCCGTATCGGAACTAGGCGTTCTCTAGAACACACTTTTGGCGGGAAACCTATTTACAACCCATGCAACTTAACAAAATGTAATTATTTCATTTCTGCATTGAAATCCCGACATAAATAGCACATTTCAATCAATTGGTAGCACATCATTGAACAAAAATTGTTATCGCCCCATATAACGAGTTCAGTGGCCTATGCTTGGGTCGTACGAGCCATTTTGTTTTCACGTATTGTGTGGAAAATACGCAATAACTAATCATGACATAATTGCTACATCATCGCCAATATAATAAGCTTTAACTTGTAGAAGAACTGTTCGATACCTTTAATGGAAAAGATTCGAGAAATAAATTATCAAAAATAGGGCGTCCTTTCTCATACCCACGCGTAGTACGGAAAGTACGGCGAAGCCCATAGCCATGTTTGAGTCAGAATTCCAACGTGGAAAAAACCTTGATTGACTAAAATAAGTCTTCAAATATACATTAAAGCTTAGTATTATAAGCGGGTTTATTAATAAAAATAATTAGACTTACCTGATGGCGAAAATTTTGAAATAATTTTTGAACTAGTGCACAACCAAACTGCAGACGTAGAGAACCGAAAGAAAATGTATGGAGCTCAAAGCAATGTTCCCAGAGTAAGCTAGCTTGGGGGACCTCGCGTCATCACCACAGCGCCCTCTATCTCGGCTGTGATTGGCTGGGACGTACAATGCTACCAACGCTTAAGTACTATCAATCACCATACTATTACGTATATCCGTGACGTATGCTTCATCGGATCATACAAATATAGACTTTATATATTAACAATATGGTATGATGTTGATTATTAAATCGTACTCCATACTATTTGTTCTAAAATATTTTTACGGTTTTCTTCAAGAAAATAATGCTAATACTATTGATTAATCGACACTACGAATCCATTTTGATGCATATTTTATTTTACCACATATACTTTACATAGTTTCATTTAAAAAGTATGTCAAAATTTGGCCTAGTCTACTGATAGGTTTCCTTACCAGCCTTAACAACATTAATTCGCGCCCGATTTTAAATACAGCCAACGTGTATACGAAAAACTAAAAGCGCGGCAAACGTCAGAGCGAAAGGGATGCCAATAAAACAGCGTTTGTTTACGATTTGATATTTCAAAGGGGATTGAGAAATAGTTTTTATTTCGTTTCAATAAGGATGTAGCACTTACAGAAATAGAAATAAAATTCAATATATTTGACGGTTCCTTTCCTACCGTGTATTTTCTATTTCCTAGCGTAAACCACATTAAGAACTTAAGAATTTGTTTTCTTAATTGGTAAATGAACTTGGTTTTTATATAATTATTAAGTTGACATTGGTTTTTTAATAATTATATTATATCTTTACGTAATACCATAATCATCTCTGTCCAGATACTTTTTTAATTTATATGATGTTCACCTCAGCATTTCCACCATCGCTTTTATCCCATGCTTAACAGAAGATGGTGTATAGTACGAGCTGATGTAGCTATTATATTTATTGTTTTAGTTTATAATATAGTATATAACGATATTTTAGTTTAGGCTGTTTTTTTATCCTATCCGGGGTTTTCGTTATCTACCTATATTCTTCTAAATATTTAATCACTGTTACGAATTTTGGAATCCTCATCGTGTTTTATATTTCTACAAGACTAAGTAATAAGGAATTCCCAAAACTTTAGTGAGTTGGTTTTTAAATAGGTACCTTAGTTTGATCACAATAATATTATAAATTGAGAAAAGATACATCGTGGTTTACCTATGATGCTCTTGGGTAGAAAGTAAAAACTTTCGTAATGTAAAGGTAATCGGAAGTGGATTTGAATTGTGCAAATCCACGTAATAAACTATGAAATCTTATACTCGCTAACTTATTTTCGCTCTGTCGTAAATACTTAGTTAATTAAAGCACTAGAGCTGTATTTAGTATATACCGGAATAAATGCGTATTAAGGACCTGCTCATGATAACATACATTAGCACGCCGACGGTTCGGTGAAGTTACAAATAAATACATATTTTAAGGTTTACTAAGAAATTCTTAACTAGTCAGACAAACCATTTCTACAAATCTTGACACAATTTTCGCTGTATGGGCGACCGCACAATCATAAAATAGAAGTAAAAAGCTACCAGGCGTTAAAATGTATGATGCTCAAATACATATCATTGAAATTAATTTTAAAAAATCTGAATCGACTTCAAATGCATACTTCTTATTTCTAATGATTGGTCTTCTCCTCCTCCTTTGGTTTTTATTGAAGCCGGTTAAAATTGAGTTGCATTAGAAACATGATATTGTTTTAAAAGAAACGTTTATTTTACAAAAGTATCTTCCAATGTATTGTGTATTACCGTGTCTTACAGCCTTTGTAAATTAGCCAAAAATATTCATTATAAAAAGATCGAAGCTCGAATAACGGAACAGGTTGCACATAAACCGGTCAATACGCAGAAGTCTTGTCTCAAAACTCAAACGTAGGTAAATAACCAGTCCGACGCCATTAACCATTCATAGATTTAAAAAAAACAGGATTCTTTTCTTCAAAATATTTAGTATGCATTTCAACAAAAAATAAAATTACATAGACCTAATGAATACTTTCACAGGTTTATTTTTGGAGATTGTATTTGTAAATTAGTGTTTTTGCATATTTTTACCCAACATAAGATATTGACAATAATAGAAGTAAAATCTTTATGAAACTTGATTGAATAATAATACAGGAAAAAAGTTTTTATAGTTCTCACTATTATAACTAGCGTACAAAAAGCCCCTAAGACGTTACCGGGTCCCAAGAACTACCTAACTGTATTTCGTTTAACAATTGTAATGCAAAGGGATGCCGTGCAGGGAACCAGCAACAATTATTGTTGCCATCCCCTGTAAAACGCTAAAGAAAGAAATAATATATACGATACATTGCGATAATGTAAAAAGTAAATTAAGGACAATGTTTACGTATACTTCTTGGTCGCTCGGTTGTAACAATATACAGAACTATAACGAATGTAACGCTTTAACACGCAAATATCGTTGTTAATGACGTAGGATTGTTAATTGAGCATGTCAAAAATCTCTCGCATATTTTCGTGTATTCCTATATAACTTCCATAATATGTATGTCGCATCAACGTAAGCAATTACATTATTTTAGTTAATAGATTTAATGACTTTGATAAAAAATTTGTTACAATTTGATCGTATACTACCATTATTTATTTAAAATAGATTATATTTATTTAAACGTTACATTATTTTATTTATCTAGAATTTTATATTATATTACAGTACTTATCACCTCGAACATGCATGATCGGGGATTCAACATTATCAATTAGATACGATAAGCAGTTTACCTATACTTACAGTTTTTTTGCTTACTATACGAAAGTGATGGTTGTGGTGTGTCTAACATTTTAGTACGAAGTTCGCTGCTCGCGAGAAGACTGATGTTGCCACTCCCTCAAAATATATATATTGTTCAAATTGTTCTTTTTTTTAATTATATTATGCAATATCGTTGATGATTACGCGACTATAAGCTATTATCTATACTAATAATATAAATTATATTAGGGAAGACATTTATTACAGTAAGTATGTATGTTTGTAACGGAAATGTCATGTTTTTAACAATGCCTTTTTCCTTTTTTATTAATAAGAAACATGTGTTTTATAAAAAAATGCTAAAAGTATGTATGAAAACAAGCCAACTGTACGCTTTTATTGAATTCGCTGCCAGCTGCATAGGAATAATTCGAAAGTCCTGAATTTGATTGTCGCCGAATGAATAATAGTAGGGTTGGTAGGCACAGTAGGTCGGTATACTGCATACAAAATTATCAATGAAATAGCCTCGACGATTACACACACATAGGACTTGATTGATGCACCGTTACATAGAGATATATCCCGATATCGTGGGATAATTTACATAGGTCGTGAAGAAAAACTCATGAGTATTTTTTAAACCGCTAATAACATTACCTTGAGAATCCATGCGATATATTCAAAATTACTGATTTTCTCTCTCGAGTCGTAAGATTATGTATCTAAGTCGATTTTGATATTCGGTAATCATACTCCTAACTTAGTGCTAAGTTTTGGCGACTCCGAATCTTAGAGTATTTCGCGGATTTTATTCTTTGATTAACATTATTACCGGACCACAACCAGACTGATTTCTGAAATTCTTGTTAAACACTATAAAGATATCTAATCTATAGAGATAAACCTTAATGAATATATATATTCAAATCTTCTTCTAAAAAAACGTAGATGTATAAATATATCTTTGATAAGGAAGAAGAAATCGACTTGAAAGCTTAACATAATAATCTCGATTATGAGTGGTTCATGCCTTTTTTGTTTTTACAAGCTATTCAGCCAGTTTGAAATATTTCTTTCCATTGTAATTTGTACCATGTCGAAGTTATTTGTTTTTTGCGCATGGTACCGTCTTACGGTGCCTGAGATAAAAGGCATCCTTCGGCTAAAGGCAAACGTAGACCGATAATAGACCACCGTATTTGCCAAATGAACAATAATTTGAAGCAAAAACCCGTGAAGTCCTGCCGAAAATACAAGAAGTTATTAAATTTAGTGTATTTAAATAAGATTACATTAATAAATATTTTTTTCTCATAATATTCTGTAATTTTTATATTTGTTGGTTTGTATCAGGTAAAAACAAAACACAATAATTTTTGTAAAATGAATATTATCCATTACTGTCACTAAAAACCACATAAAAAAACATCCGATTTCGCTAATTATGTTTTTGTTGTGTTTGTAATTGTCAGGAGAAGATTCTTATGAAAAAATGTAAAAACATAATTAAGACAATTGTGCGGAAAGTTAAAAAAAAAATAAGAATACCTAACCACTATATTAAGTAATCCTGACTTTTGTTACGAAATCAATTTATTTTTCAGAGCACCGCACTTTTACAATTCAAACTTTTTTTATTTAAGATTATGGCATTTTACATAATATTGACAGAATGCGTGCTGCAAATACCGCTAAAGAGGATGTAAGAAAAATGAACATCGTTAAAATCAAATGCTTTAAATATATATAAAATAAATACAGCCGCTAATCATTTGTGGCATTAATCTTGAAAATCAATGTTTTTCACATGACCAGTTACATATCAACTGTTCCAGTGTCGGAATGCGAACAAAACTATTCATATACGCGCCAGAAAAACAAACAAAGAATATTGTATATCATAAAGCATTAGAATAATAAAAACTTTGTTTCTGAAATATTTATAGATAATTATACCAAATAGAAATTAATATTCTTAGTTAAGACAGGAAAACGTCTGTCTGATCCGTTAGTGCATTGATAAAAGTATTAATTTAGTCAATATTCCGTGTGAAATTTAAACGCACAAGTGTCTCTTACCCCATAAGGATTTTACCTTACCGTTGCAGGTAAGAAGCGTGCAGTCATTCGACCGACCGCAGAAAAGTTTGGCGCGAACTTTAATTTATCCCCACTTATTTATTTCAATTCTAATTTAATATATGTTATCATTTCTGTGTTATTTTAATCTAATATAATCTATTAGCATAAAATAATAAATTATCATTTCATTTATACGTAAATAACATTACATTTATACATAAATTACATTACATTACTACATAGATTACATTACATACATAAAGCATTTTTTATTTCAATTCCGATGTTATTTATTTGGGACCCTTGTGGCATGATAGGATGAATAAATAACCTTACAAACAATCTAATAAAAGCATCTATCTTCCATATAACTTTGAGCTTAACAAACAAAACGACTATTGCTATTAAAATTTGTAAGGCGCTTACTGTTAATAAAAAAGGTGTGAAAATCGAATTGGTTAAAAAAAAATAACTTAAAAGTCTTGGTTTATTAAAATCTATAAGACCATTTGTTTATTCTAATGGGTAAGTAATCAGCCTTCTAAGCCTGACACACGCCGTCGAATTATTAAATCTAACATGAAACCGTTATCACGATGTTTTCCTTCATCCTACGAGTGTTGCGCGTAGACAGTCCATTGGTGCAACCGGGAAACAAACCTGCGACCTCAGGCTTAGTAAATTGCTGGCAAAAAACTATACTTTTGATTTTGTATGTTCTTATTTACTAATACTAGTGAATTAAAATACCAATAATTATACAAAATGTTTATTAAACTAGCAATTACTTAATGAACAATAACTTATATACATAATCAAACACAACAACACTGAAAGTCACAAAAATGGAATTACTATGATAAACATTTTAATTATTTTATTTACAATGTGTGGACAAAAAACATTTATATGTAAAATGTGGATACAACATAATTTTTTATTTGTATTACAAATTAATGTATTTGAGATTTATTTTATAACCATACATTGTTACATTTAAAAATTAATAAGATGTTGTGGAAAATACTTCATGGCACTAATCACTTCCGCTGCCGCTGTCGTCTCCGGAACCGGATGACGCCTCTGCTTCAGATGAAGAGGCCTTCGCTTTCTTCGAATCTTTACTCTGAAAGACAAACATATTTTAAATTGTTAGTAGGTGCTAATAAAACCTCAAAAGAAATGTTATTATAAGTTTTTATACATTTTTCATAATTATCTGGTTCATAGGATTTGGTTCCGACTTAAAAAAATATCCAAATACTATAAAATAATTCAGGCTGGCAACATTTTTGTTGTTATATTACTTAATTATAGAAAATATTATC
Source organism: Pieris brassicae (assembly GCF_905147105.1). Lineage (NCBI taxonomy): Eukaryota > Metazoa > Arthropoda > Insecta > Lepidoptera > Pieridae > Pieris > Pieris brassicae. The sequence continues at coordinate 9,122,431 of NC_059669.1, forward strand.
AATCAACCTCTTTGCTTTCTTTCTTCTTCCCGCTATCAGAATTTGATGAGCTGTCATCATCTTCAATGTACTCTTTGCTGGTAAATTTCCCGGAACCGGATCCAGCGCTGGTATTCTTCGCCTTTTTGCTTGGAGGGGGTGCTTTGCTCTTCTTTTCCGCTGCTTTCTTTTCTTTATCGGCTAGCTTCTTCTTTTGTTTGAACTCGTCAGCCGCGCCGCTGTCCTTGTATTTTTTCATCGCTTGACTATAATCTTCTTTCGCTTTGCTTGCCTTTTCTTCCCATTCCTGAAAAATCAAATAAAATTAGAAATGGACCACATAAGGTATAACTGTTGCCGGTATTTAAAGCTTCCAATTATTTAATATTTAATAAGATTATATTTTAAATGTATCTAGACTACATATACTATATGTGTATGTGAATCGCCTATTTACAATAATCTTAATAATAATAATAAAAAATTAAATTAGATAAATATTGGTTATATAATAGAAAAAAATATTAGTTCCTGTGGCAGAGTACATAAAAATAAAATTGAATACCACTAGTTCTCAAAGTATAGGGAAAGATCTTCACGGTTCAATAGAACTTTGACAGTTACAAGATTATTACAAGCCACAATTACTTACCGATAAACGGGTCGATCAAGTATTACAAAAGCAGATTTACTGAAATTTATGACAGCAAATATAAACAAAGCTCCCAAAAATAATAGTACATAAACTTTATAATTTTTTATAGGAATCCTCGGATAGTCATTTTCTTATGAAGCATAGACAATGTGTGGGTAATGTGTGTAAAAAAAAGGTTAATCATTACAACAAATAAGAAAATCAAAGAACCCCTTATCTCCCCCCTATAGTATAGCTTACATACAATACACTACTATACAATAAAATACTTGAAAGGCCCCAAAGATTATATAAATAAATAAAAGTCCAAATATCTCATTTCTCTTACCGACTTATCCTTGAGGTCTCTCCATAACTCTCCTCCCTTCTTGGCAACTTCTGTCACTTTGGTGCCAGGGTTCTCTTCCACAATCTTCTTTCTGTTCTCATTGAGCCATAACATAAATGCAGTAGAAGGTCTTTTAGGTGCATTTGCGTCCTTTTCACGTTTCTTTGATTTATCCTTGCGTTTCCGAGGTGCCTCAGACTAAAAATAAATGTATATTCAACTATTAATTCCTTAATAAAATAGTATTTGCCAGGAACTGATTTCCTGCGTCAACTTTATGCATTTTGAATAGATTGTTTGCGTCCTCTTCATGTTATGTTTCAGTCAATTTACATAAAATCATAATTTCTATTTCGTTCAGTAGTTTATTCATTTATTTTATTTATTAACACTTCGTTACAATACAATATAAAAAAATTAAAAATAATTGAATCAAAAGGAGGGCAACTGGCGGCCTTATGGGTTTCGAGCGATCTCTTCCAGGCAACCACTGTGAGTAAATAAAAAAAAGTTATCGCCATTATACTGTCAGAAGTCAGTGTCAGTCGCTAAAGCGTCCGCCCTTATCCCTAAGGTCGTGTGTCCGAATAATACCTGACCCACAACGAAAGTTTCTTTCTATGTGTGCCGTTCAAGTGCTCCTACGACGAAGGAAAACTTCATGAGGAAACCGGCATAATCAAATTGTCTATTGTCTTTGAAATAAAAATGATCAAAATAAAGGATGCAGTCTACAATCTTCGCCTCAGCAAAGACATATTGAAAGTTATAACGCCACTGGATTATAACTATTATTTGCCCGAGGGATTTTATTCAATTTGCAAGGAATTATTAACACAAAGTTTGTAAGTGTCTTTTAAATGAATATATTTAATTTTGAATTATAAAGAAAATACTTACGATTGTAATTGTTTTCTTGGGCTTCTTCTCCTTTTTCTTTTCTTTCTCTTTCTTACTTCCTTTAGATGCATCTGACGCGTCCGAATCTTCCGACGACGATGGATTGGTATCGTATCTGAAAATATGAAATAATAAATACTTAAGGGAGCGTCCAAGTATAACGTCATGCAATTTTTGGACATTCTTGACCCCCCCCTCGCCATGAAATGCGCCGTAACGTTTCTGTATCCAATAGTAAAACGTTTCGTGACCAACTCCAGTGACTCTTTAAACCTAAAACTTACCATTATAAGTGTAAAGTAGTGGAAAGTGAAAAATAATATAACGCGTAATTCAATCCCCGCCCCGCATCGTAACGTTTTACAAGAGGTCAAAATTCCTCTCAAAATTTGTTACGTAATACTAGAACGCTCTCTAATCAGATAAATTTAAATGGAAAATCTCAATAATAGAGCGGAAAATGACTTTCTTAAAAGCCGTGCCTTTATTCCGAAAACACAAACTCGGAAATCGAATCTACACCCTAAACGCAGGTACTACCGAAGCCACAGATCGTGTTATCTGTATATAGATGCATACAATGTTAATAGTAACATTCAACAATTGTCCTCGATTCCCCATTGAGAATGTGGAGAAAGGATGGTGAACAGTTCTTCGAACCTAAAAATAAATCAATGGCGCACAACCTTTTTATATCTTGGCCTCAGATTTCTGTATCTGTTTCATGATCATTTGTTAATCGAATAGGTAAGTAGGTGATCAGCCTTCTGTGCCTGACCCACGCCGTCGACTTTTTTGGGTCTAAGGCAAGCCGGTTTCCTCACGATGTTTTCCTTCACCGTTCGAGCTAATGTTAAATGCGCACATAGAAAGAAAATGGTGCACAGCCGGGGATCGAACCAACGACCTCAGGGATGAGTGTCGCACACTGAAGCCACTAGGTCAACACTGCTCTTTGAACCTAATGGGAGTTTTAATATTACCAACTTTTTACTGGCCTAACAAACTACAGTGTCAACTTCATGTAACGTTCCACGATTTAACAAAGAACTCACTAAAGCGTCGTAATCAATTGGCTTTGGTTAGTTTAGCTTGACCGCCCATCTAAGGCGATTGTTAGTTGCGCCTTGGGTTTTAGTGGCTATGCACAATAGCGATTCCCACATAACCCTCCAGCATCAAGCAGTCACGCCGCGGTAGGCAATGCATTTCCCCAAGTAAAAAAAAAATGCTTGTGCTATATACAATGGTACACTGTACATAGCATCACCCCCACTCTCGATAACGATAACAATTGACTAATAAAGTACTTTTTAAGTTGCTAAAATTAGTGAAAACTGGCATCGTGCATACGAACTTTCTAAGAAATTCTTTTATCTACAAATTGAGATTGCTGTCATGTATAGACTGTTGTTTACCATGACTAATAAGTAGGAGGCATGGATTATCAATACGTTAACATATTCTTAGTTGCTCACCAACTTTCAAACTGTAAACATAGCTAGTAAAAGAAAAGCACTATGAATTGATGATTGATTTTTATGTACATAACCACTAACACTAGTCTGAAATAAACTTTTTATTTTTCTAATTCTGAATTTTGTACTCGCCATTTAACGACAACTCTCTATAACGCCATAAAATGCCAGTCCCTTCAGTGTCAGTTTACACTATTTTATTCGACGAAATTCTTATTATTTCTTTACATATACTTTAAAAATTTGTAAGCGACATTATGTAATCATTCGACATACTCTTTTTGTTTGCATTAGAAATGTTTTAAAAATCGCAAGTTTCAATTCATTATCTTATCTGAAAATATGAAATAATAAATACTTAAGGGAGCGTTCACGTATACCGTCATGCAATTTTTGGAGATTCTTGACCCCCCCCCCCCCCCCATGACACGTGCCGTAACGTTTCTGTATCCAATAGTAAAACGTTTCATGACCACACTCAGTGACTCTTTTTAACTAAAACTTATCATTATGTGTTGTAAAGTACTGGAAAGTGGAAAGTAATATTAACAATAACGCGTAAATATACGCCGCCCCGCATCGCAACGTTTAACAAGAGGAGAAACCCCCCCAAATTCGATACGTAATACTTGAACGCTCCCTTAATCGACTATATCATCGTGTGTCCCAGATTTATTATTTCATGTACACTATACTAGTTTTACTATGTCAAAAGTATGATAATGTATGTGAAGTAAAACTATTTTGATAATAATTATTCAATTTCAAATAATTGAAAGAACTTACTCTTCAGCAACATCGCTCTCGTTGTCCTCTGGATTAAAGTCTTCATCAGTACTTTCGTCTGAGCCATCGCTGTCATTCGAATCTCGTTCCTTCGCCTCAGCTTTGACTCTTTCGAGATACGCATCGGGCTCCTTTTCAGTGTCCGAATCACCGAAGTCGTCATCATACAGAGCTTTGTCCTGAAAATCGATTTAATAAAGAAATGAGGGACGGACTAATAATAGGGAAACTCATCAAAATGATAACGCGAACCTACGACATTATCATGCTTCCAAATAGCAGTTTACCCATTTCATTCATAAACTGAAATTGGAATCGAACTAAGAGAGAAACAAAAAGTGTATAAGTATCCGAAATAATAAATGGCCGTGTTGTATAGCACGGTGGCATCTCCGACTCAAACTGGTCACGTAGCCCATTACATAGATGGTCAAAAATGGACACCGAATGGACTGGCTCAGAAGGGACAAAGAAACTGTAGTAAGGCGCAGTTTTGAGTTATTTTTTTTATTATTTTCCATTCATTGATATAGACTTTAAACACGCATTAACTCCGAAAAAAAGACGGAGCAGAAACTATTTTAAAATAATTTAACTATTTTCATGTTCAAACAATTTACCAACTCTTGGTAATCTATATATATAAAAATGATTCTCTATTTCTCTTGGTCACGGCATCACGCGTGAACGGCTGGACCGATTTCGCTATTCTTTTTTTGTTGTGTTTTTTTATTGTCAGGGGAAGGTTCTTATGAAAGAGAAAATTAAGAAATTTGCATGGAAAATGAGAAAATTTAAGAATACTTAACCACCATAATAAGGAATCTTGACTTTTGTTATGATGGCAATTGTTTTTCAGTGCATAGCTAGTTATTATATAATAATAGTTATTATATTGATAAAATACATATAAAATAATTACAGTCGCTAATTGTTTGTGTCGGAATACCAACAAAACTACGTACGCGCCAGGAAAACAAACAAACCGTGTTGTATACAATAAAGCATTTTTAGTTAATTATATCAATTTGAAATCAATATTCACAGTTAAGATCTGGCGGGTCCGCTAGTAATAAGATAAATAGGGCAAAAACATCATCAAATGATTGTCTTTGGTTAACATAGCTTTTACACATTGAAAGAAAACAATTTTTTAACCGGATTAAAGCTATTTGTATTATGATAATCTTATAATTATTTAACATGATTTTAAATTTATTTTTCCGACGTTTCGCGTGCTTTACAGCGTGCGTGTAAAGTCAACGTGACCACGTGAACAAAAAAATGTTTTCTTTCATCATCAAAGACCCCAAAACAATGTATCTAAAGAAAGTTGTAATTTCAAACGCCGTAATCATAAAATACTTACATTTTTGCCTGTATTCTTAACATGCAGCTTCTTAGCGGTGATATAATTGAATAACTTATCATATTCCCCTTTCTCTATACTACTGAATGTGTGAATACTGCCTTGTTTTAACTCTATTTCGAAATCGAATGATCTGAAATTAATAACATTAATTAATATACGTTCAAATATCTCTAGATATAACGTTATAATAGCAATTTTATTAAACGCAGAGTTACGTCAAATCACGCATCAAGACCTAGACGACGCGGAGCGTGTGCGTCGAGTACGTACAAATAATGCGGTGCAGCAATCTGATATGGGACGTCACAAACACTTCGTTACGTTAACTTCTATAATCTATTTCTAAATAGTTTTATTGCTCATGGCATCTTGGATTAGTTTATTATTATGTATTATGAAAATACATATTCTCCAACATATATTATAAATCACCGTAACAGTAACAAGTGAAATTATAATAATATGTACATAGCGCTATTTATAACGATATGTAGTTTTGTATTTAGTATTTTTCAACAGACAGGGGTGGCCCTTTTAAAACCAACTACCACCCTAATGGTCGCAACTCCCCGCTTAAGAAACGATGTTATAAATAATGCTTAACATTTTATTTCAAGATAAATAGTTTATTACAACACAAGTCTTGGTTTAATAAAATCAGAGCCGCAACAACATTTTAGGATACCCTATGCTTTGCTTTTTCTAATGGGCAAGTAGATGGTCAGCAATCTGTGCCTGACAAACACCGTCGACTTTTTGAGTCTAAGACTCTAAGAGTAAACCGGTAATAATCACGATGATTTCAATCACCGTATATGCGAATTGTAAACGCGCAAATAGACAAAGTCCATTGTTGAGAACTGGGAACGTAAAATACGCAAAATTCTATAATCTATTTCGATTTTTGATCTATTTATTAATAACATTAAATTTAAAAAGATTAACTTTTCATATAGTAAAAACTCTAACATTGGTTTTATATTAATAATCCAATTCATCCATATTTAGATAATATTCTATAGAATAACATATTACGACATTATAAGTTATTTATTTGACATTTTAATTATTGAAATTTAACTTACTTAGTAGACGAAGCCCCTCCTCTCGCAAAGTTGACTGAGGCGATTTCTTCAAAGCGGATGTGAACCGGTGGTTTGTGGACATATATGAAGCCTTTCTCTAGCGGATACAAATATCCAGCCGCTGCCTTGTATGAACAAGCTATGGCTGGTGTTTTGTGATGCCTGAAATGAAATAATCATAACTATAAAGTATATATATATATACTTTATAGTACTTATATATATACTTTATATTATAATGTATATATATATATATATATATATACTGGTATGTTTTGTATAAGAATATAAACTAATTTTGTTAGACCCTTTTAGTGCCATACAAGTTTTACCAATATATTGGTATTTTTACCAATTTTTGCCAGTGTATTTTTATAGACAATTTATATGAACAACAGATGTATTCCCGTTACAATACACAATTTACTGTCAAAACGAAAGCTATCGCAACGCTGGCACTTCTCAAAACTAGCGAAAGCAGCGCGTCGGCACTCCATGGCACTAAAAAGGGGAAAAGTTTTGGTAGTCCTGATAAGACTTTTTAAAAATAAAACTTATTATACAATCAACATACATCGAATTGGTTATTATATGTCTCAGATTCAAGAACATAGAGGTAAAAAAATTATAACAATAAAAATATTAATTAAAACTAGATCAGTCTCATTGCATTTTTTTAACTACTTCGGTCAAATTATGCCTGTTATGTTAAACCTGGGATCATATCATTGCATGGTAAATAGTTGTTAAAATATAGCATAATTGTGGTTTAGTGGAACTTTAGTTCTGGCATGTTGTTGTTAGTTTATTGCTATGCAAATGACCCGCTTTCTGTACCTATGAACCAGAAACTATTATTAGTATTTAAGGAACCCTCACCCTAAGAAATCACCAGGTCCTGTTACACGTCTGTTGATGATAACTTTCATAATTTTTGCTAGTACTTCATATGTTGGCCCTGATAGTTCCTTTGTGATTTTGTCTTCATATTTTTCTTTTAGTTCCTCTCTAAAACATTCAAATATACAATGATTATTCATTTAAGTTTTGGTAGCAAAAGTAATTTAATTATTAAAAGTAAACAAGTTATTTACTATTTATTTATTGAAGCTGTAAAAAATATTATACTATAATAATGGAAATAATCTAAGTTACTTACTCAGTAAAAGGTAGCTCCAGGCTAGTTTCCTCTTCAATACCAAAGAGCAATACTAAGTAATGATATCTTGTTTGACCCTGTTTAATTGGTGGGTCTAATGACACAACAAAGAACATTTGTCGTGTGTCTTTGTGTGGTAACAGAAATAGACGAAGTACTGTAGACATTGGTATCTTGTAATCAAAAGTTTTACCATGGAGTTGGAAGAATGTTTGAAAAACTTTGATGTCATAACGACCACTGTAATAATGTAATAAATAAAATCACAATGTGGTTAGCACTATTTTAAAATTTGAAAATAAATGGTATTTTTGTATGGGAATTATATTATAATATAATTTTACTACTACTATTAGAACATAATTTCTTCGTAAGTTTTTAGATAATTGAATGTTATTTTAAATTTTAAAAAAGTCATCTTTGGTTAGGTTAAATTAAATTAAAAGCTTCAAGCTATTAAAACTTGAAATTGTTGCCTATTTTTTTAATTTTGTTGTATACTGATACTGTATATGAATAAAATTATTTAAAATATATACCGTGGTGTAAGACATTGTAACTCTCGGAAAATAGCAATGGCATCTCCAGAGACAGAAATGACACTGGCTTTGTTCATTACTTGTTGGTGGAAAGCCTCCACAGCATCCATGTCACCAGCCAACTCATTTGTTGGTATGTGAAAACGCATTTCCATCAAAGAAACTGGTGTGTCATCATTCTAAAAAAAAATCTTAGCATAAGTCTTAAAATTCTGATTTCACTAAATTTTAATGTGACAATAAAGTTACAGTAAAATTTTACAGAAATTTTATTTAGTACTTAAAGGTTTTATATAAAAAACTAGAAGTAGGTTTAAGCTTGCTACATTTATTTTTTTAATACATTGGTTACATAATACTGTCATATGTGTGATATTATCAGCAAAAGTGCAACTAAGTATGAATTAATAAACTTATTTATAAAGTATAATAAGCTTAAAAAACAGATATAAAACCAAAATACTTTTAAGCCACAACAAGATTACCTGATGGAATTCTAATGTTACTTCATTCTTGCCTGTGTTACACTGTGACACATAATGTAAGGGAATTTCAAATGCTGTATTTGTCCCCACATTATAGCTAAGTACAGCTCCATTAAACTTTGCTGTGCCCCAGTTCCAGCCCTTTAGAGATAATTCCTTTTCTAACATGTCCTTCTTATAATTGGTTTTAAAAAACTTAGCTACTTTTTCTTGTTCCTTAAATAATAAATCATTTATTTTTAGGTAAGGGTCTTTTAGAGCTAGTAATGGATGATAGTATGACCAATTTTGAATTAAAATTATTTTTGGCTCAGCTTTTCAATTTCGCTTTCCACATATTAATATTTTACACCCCATATAAAATAAGAAACATATAAAGTAATATAATTATAAAGCAATTTTAATAACTGTACCCCTTCTTTAAATCCTCCATATCTGTGTAGAGTACCATTCTTAAGAAATACACGGAGCCCCCAGGAGCCTATAAATTTTTGAAAATTAACTAGCTCTATGTCATTGGAAGAAATTTGTTCCACTTTTCCAGTCTTGCTATTTTTAAAGATAATGTTCTGATCAGTCATCTTCAGCCGTCCAGGCACCTATGTATAAGAATTTAAACAACATTTTAAGAGGTTGTAAAAGTAAGGCATATTTAATACACGAAAGTACAAGCAGATTCTATTCGATTTTAAGTTAGTTATGTTCTTTATCAGCGAATGTCTTACTTAATTTTTTTATAAAGTCTCAATATCATACCATGGTGCCTTTTATTTCAGCTGAAACATCGTTGTATTCTAAAAACTCCATAGTAGCGTGTGCCGGAGAATATACAATTCGCCTTTTTTTCGTTTTTTATTGCCGTTTAGTAATAATTACCGACTGGCAATATGAAACACAACGCAACAAAAGAAAATTAATATGTATATTTTAAATACGGTTCCTTTCGGTAAATATGAATCAAGTAATAACAGCCTGAAGACCACAGAGTAGTACCTTTATAAAATGTAATCACTTATGACACATTAGTAAAGTTGACCGGTTGTGTGTGACACGAAGTATCGATACTTTGTGATATCGATTTGTTTTTTCTTTTCGATAGCAATTCTGAAAACTTTTAGACAGATATCTCATATTGTATTCTACGTTGCTTGACGGCGTGACGTGTCGTATTTAGGCAATATTACAAAGAAATTATAATTCATAGCATCAATCAATTTACGTATATATTTTTGTTAACTTTTGAGTACAGTTACCTACATCTAATCGATCCCTTTATACTATAGGTTGAGAAAACCATTGGAAGATAGATTGATGTGAAAACATTTTGCCATTATATTCAGGAATGTTTAGCAATAAATTGTTATTACTTATCGTAATCCGTATTTATATGAACCTGCATAAATTAATGACTTAGATATAACCTAACATCGTTAAGTAATTATACAACAAGAATTTCAAGTATGAAAATCATAAAAAGTGTATTAAAAATTTATTAATACTTTGTTCCATAATAGAATTGACATAATTCAAGAAAAGGAGGGCAACCGACGGCCTTATTGCGATCAAGCGGTCTCTTCCAAGTGACCACTGAGAAAAAAAGAAATATATATTAAATTAGATACGGCAAGCAAGAAGTGCAAAATACATAATACATAAAGTTATTTAGACAAATCTAAAGTAGGATAAAAAATCTAAACTAAGAAGGACATATGAAAAAGAAATAGTGCACATCAATCACGCTAATTGAAGTAGGAGTTTTAGGATCGAACAGGATGGAATATGAAAATTTAGATCGAAAATAACACAAAATCCAACAGTGTTTTCACCTACATATGTTTATTATATTTGCGTTTATTATGATTGCTATCTTAATGTATTTTTATTATTTCTTGATTTATTATTTCAATAACTTATCTACTGTATTCATCATCTAGGGACGACTATTATTAATTTTACTAAAATCAACAAACCTATATATCAGATCAGATTTAGGGTATGAAATACCCGAAGGGAATCACATAAACGTAGAGAATAATTGCGTCAATGTCAACACGCAAAATGTCAAACATCAACAAATAATTCAAATTGATAACTGACAGTTTGGAAATTACAGTTTCCACTCAATGGTGATAGTAACCAGACGTATCGTATCTTTGTTGTGATTTAAAAAAATAGTTTGTTTTGTTTAGGATTTTACAAACAATTATTAATTAAATTAGTATCCCTAATATTAATGCAAAATACAGTTCCATATTGTTTAGTGTTATCAAACCGGTGAAATACAAACCTTAACTTTGATAGGATTTAGAAGTCTTAAGTATTAGGTATATCCTCGTTTATTTCGTAGTCACTCTTTACATGTGCAAATCCTATGGCGTCATTATCGCTACCAAGGGTACTTCAATTGAAGAAAAACAGTTTGGATGCAGAACGCGAACACTTTGAAAAGTTTCAGGTACGTCGTATATTCATATAAAATTATGTTAATATATAATAAAATATTAGAATCTATTAGCTAAAATTGGTAGGATATTTTTCCTTAAATAATCTATTTTTTGTAAATTTTTAGTAAACTGTAATTTAAAGAAACATATGATTGCACTTTAACTTTAAATCCTGTTAAAAATCTGTGTAAATATTAGTCAAGTTTATGTTAATAACTATGGTTATAATATGGCAGGAATTAAAGTACAAATATAATACTAGGAATATTTATGCAGTAAAAACATGAGTGAAGAACCTGTTTTGATAAATATTGAAGAATATCTTGTTGTAAATGTGAATGCAAACTTTATCACTTGACCTACTTAGGTTGTTAATATTTCTTGCTTATTAATAAATGCTAATATATTATGGCTAACTAAAATGTATTTGTAGGTAGAGTTAATATAGATTCCTATAAACATACTATTATATTTTTTAAATAATATAAACATTTGAAAAGCATTTAAATCTTGAAATTTAGGTTTTGATGATAAAATACTTCTATTATGCCTTATCACATCCAGTTCCTGAACTCCTAGCTTCTTTCTGTACACTTTCTTAATATTATAGTGTTTCTGTTTTAAATACTATTCATACTAAAAACACCACAGTTATATAGAACTATTTATACTTATTAAAGGTAAAATGTAAGGGTCTACTTAATAACTTCTTTAAAAAAAATACAATTTTTGATATTCTTCAGTTTGTATTTGGAGATGTATCTTAAAAGAAATATATTAAAGTAACAATGATCTTAATATTTTGCTATCACTTTCATCATTTACTTATAGCAACATTGACTGGACACCTGATAAGTTATCTATGTTATCATACATAGATAAATTTTGTTGTTTCATTTTACGATAACTATTCGCCATATTTCTAGATTGATTCATTTAGTTTGCTGTATAGAATTATTCTTGTGTTCTTGGATTACCTGGGTAAGTTGATATTTGTTATGGGTGACTGAACTGGAAGCAGATCTTGTATAATATAAAGGGAACAGGAAATCATTGAAATTAATTAAGTTTCTTATTTGCTGTTTTGTTATGAAAGTATCAAGTAGTCTTATTAATATGTAGGTATTATTTAATTTTTTTATGAAAGAGTATAGTCATTTGCTAACGAAATAGATTACAATTTTATTTAATGTCTATAAATGTTTATAATATACATGCTGTGGTATATACAATATACAAAATAAAACATGGGTTAAATTTGAGAGAGCTGGATGGATTGTTCACTGCAGCAGTGATTGTCGGTATCCGCCTACACCGCGCCAACGCTGTTTCGTTCCTGTTTCTTTTATATTTGTTAACTGTCCTATATGGTCAAATATAATACTTCTATTGTTTGTCTCTATGGGTAGGGTAGATATAGTAGGTTTGATTTCTATATGTGATCTGAAATAGACTTATATTACAAAAAAACAAAACCTTTATATAACAAAGAAGAATATAACTTACTTAAAAGCCATATGGAGTATAATGTACATACCTTATCTTTTAATAGTTGTGTTAAAGTAAGGCGAAGATTGTTTTAATACTTAGGATCCGAACATAAATTTTGGTGAGGTAGATTGCAAAACTTTATTAAAGCCATAACGAAACAAGTGAGTGTAAAACGTGGGAAGCTATGATGAATGATTAGAAACCGGCTGCAAGTGTGCGCGATTCCGCGAAATATTGTTTGATACGAACATTTATTATACTATATATGTTATTACGTGCTTTATATAGGCGAATATAAACTATATAGGTACGGAAACTGTTAAGTTATTTGATTTTAAAATGTGCACGTTCCATTTGAACGAAATTGATATTTGGTGCGATACGGTAAGGCCAGGTGCGAGTTTGTCACAGTCGATAAACGATAAAGGCAAAAAGGATTAAAAAAAGCCGCTTTCTGTTTGTATAAATATTCAGTCAATACAAATTATTCTATAATAGGTATGACTCCACATCACAATGCATAAGAATGTCTTGTTACTCGCATATTACTTTATGACTCATGTATCTTACCATCTTGTTTTTCTTAATTGTATATGCATAGTCTTTACATGTACCTAAATCACAGCCGGCCATTATTTTCTAGCAGCATTTAAGTGTAGTTGTTGTAATAATTTGATATCAGATTGTTAGGTAGGTTTATGTTATAGGTTAAGGTATTTTGATTTAAAGTTGTTGATTTCCGTGTTATAAATTCTTAAATGGCAATACTGAGATTCATATAACGGAATAACAATTGCTAAACAATTCACGTTGATATCTTTAGTACGTGAATGTACGAAGTATAACTGCATTCAAAATGACCATTTCTTTGTTGACCTACTTTGACATGGATGGTAATGTTTTACGTTCCCACGACAAGTAAGTACAAGATTTCTTCGATACGTTCAGTAAAGCGCCTAAGGTGCCTGCTATATTGATGATAGTGATACTTGTAAAAATATGTTGAATTAAACAAAATAAGTATATCATTATTTTTTGTTTACTCAAAAGTGAAAATTGTGTTTTTTGAACTTCACAAATGGGATATACTATATAAAAAAATGAATCCCATAATAAGTTGCTAAGCTCAAATCTCGATGGTTCAATTCGAGTCTTTCTTTATTATTTTTTCCTGGAATAACTGATGTGGTTGTCATAGAAGAAAACATTGCAAGATGGAAAAGATTTAATTTTATTTAGTACTTAGGATTTTCGCGAAAACAGTTTCTATGGGGTAGCATAGAAACCTGTCCCATATTAAAAAAATCATATTAATGCGAAACGAAGTTTCAATACATAAAATTTTTTTTTATCAAATTGTTTTTGAACTAGCAATACTTAATAAAAATCTATGCATGTTTCTGCAGTTTCTAAGACTAATCGGTAATCGATCTATTGACAATCAACACCCGTTATTAAAATTAGTTCATTTCTTACTTAACGATGTCTTGAAACAATTTACGATGACTGATTTCGATATATGAGTAATGGGTTTCTTGTAGTGAGTCGGTTATAAGTATGGTTTCAATAACTATAGATATATATTCATATATAACATACAATGTATTTCCAAAATGTATTCCATGACCTAGTGCCCTCGACTTCGGCTGCTTCAAATTAGCATATAACTCGGAAGTAGTTTTGTTGTATTAGTTGTTAGGAAATTTTATATTTTGGCTTCAGCAGGCTTCTGAAAGGTAAAAATGGCATAGCCGTGTTTTATTTAAAATGTAGCTTGTTATATAAAATAATCCATATGCGCAATGTAATTAATATAACTGAAATCTTTCCAAAGATATGATAAAGTATTTTTTGTGTAAAACGGTCTAAAAATGTATGGAAATTAATGATTTTATTATGAGCCACAGTTATTACATAAAAACCATTGTCAAGCTCCAGTAATGGTTATATTTAATTTTGGTTTCTTTTATATTCAATTTTCCTGATGTGAAAACATTTTACGTAAAATTGCTATAAACTCGCTTTTGGGTAGAATAAAAAAAAACAATTTCAATTAATTAATTAATTAGGAACATGACAGACATATCACAAAAACAAGATATATGAAAATAGAAGTCTCCTTACATTGTTTTCCAGATAAGATTTAAGGTATAAAAGTATCAGTAACACTGACACTTACTGATAATAAAAAAATAATAACTAGCATGAAAATGTAAACAGCAATTTCTAGTACATACAAAAGACGAAAAAAATACAATAACGATTTTAAAAGGCCCTTATAAGCACGATAATATCAAGTTTAAAGAAGTGAGTGTTATAGGAATTACACATTCTATGTATGACACGAACCCCGATGTTAGTAATAACAAATGATAAATAAACAAACATATTTTTTCAATTGGTACCGGTACTAGAGATAGGAGCAAACAAATTCGTTTATAACGCATATAACGGAAAGGCATTTTAAACAAATTCATTGGTTATCAATTTTGTGTTTTTTTTTTAAATTATTTTAATTTAATTCAATCGTTATGAAATTCGGTATATGTTTTAATTCTAACGTGTAGAATAAACGAATGAACTTTCATTAGTATAATTTAGCGACTTCGCATGGTGCCAGACAGCTTAAATTCTTCCAACAAATCCAACCAATTTACACCTCAACAACATATCAAAATCTTCCTCATAAATCACTATCTATTGGACTCTACTCTTAATTTAATTATTTATTTTAGACTTTATCGCGAACATACAAAGGCGACAAAATACTTTGTTTTTTAATGTGTCTATTCAACTTTTTGACAAGTGAGTAGATTGAAAAGGACAAAACTATTGTTAGTGAAAACAGTTTAAGTGTTAAACAGTTTAGTGAAAAATGGAACACAAGAACAGAGTCTTTCGATTGATAGAGAGTGTAAGTAGTGTTATTGGACACTTTATTGTGTTACATAGCCTCATTAGTAAATAAGATTAGAATGAAATTACTTGTTAGTGAAAAGACAATGTATATTGTATATAAATAATAACATGAGGAGGTAGTGTTGATATCCTTTGTTTTATTCTGTGTATTATGATTGTTCTAATTCCTATCAGATGCTAATAATGTAATAGTGTAGTTATGATAATTGCATCCGCATCACGGGTTCATCAGTAGCGGAAGCGGCTGGAGGACATCTACCGTCGGTTTATTGTCCCCTTCGGTACTAGTAAAGTTTTTATTCTATGCACAAACAGATATATTGTATGAAGCTGAATGAAAATTAACAATCAAGGTTGACAAAGAAAGCATCACGCATAGAAGGCTGGTCTCCTAGTTGCCTATTAGAAAATAAATGATCAAGAAACAGATACAGAAATCTGAGGCCCAGACCTAAAAGGTTGTAAGGACCTAAAAGGCGCCACTGGTCTTTCTTATACATAATATTTTTTTTTAATAAGAGGAATCATTATAATAGATTAGATACAAAACATTACCTAATTTCAATAATATACTATACAAGTTAAAGTAACCTCTTTTTTAGGGTTTTGAATACGTGAAACGTGATTATAGTCACTATTGGGTATTGTTTGTAGTCAAATTAGGCACAACTCTAACATAGTTGCTATGCTTACATAGCAGTTAGGTTGTTTTGAGGGCGTCCGTGCTATCAGCGTGTATTACCTCGACGTTTGTCATTCCACATCAGCGTTTTTAATGCTGTTTTTGCCCCGCTCCACCGCTATGTGGAACGAGCTGCGCATTAAAGTATTTCGGAACCAATTCGAGTTAGTGTCCTTCAAAAAAAAGTTTGTGCCAATTCTTGAAAGTGTCGGCACTATTCCGAGCCCTCTTTTTATATAACAGGGGGCAAACCGGTAGGAAGCTCACCTGATGTTAAGTGATACCGCCGCCCATGGACACTCTCAATGTCAGAGGGCTCACGAGTGCGTTGCCAGCCTTTTAAGATTTGCCTCCTATCACATAAAACAATTTTTTGTGGCCAGAGTGTAAATGGGTTAATGAAGTTTCAAAATGCAATAATGCAGTTCTTATATCTACCTGTTTCTTAGGCGTGCTTTCGTAATATCGTTGTGTAAGGTAGTTATCACATTGCAGCGTTATCGTTCCGCATAATTAGCAGATGTTACACATGTTCACACACGGCTGTCGGCTAAGCGATAACAGACCGTAAAGAATCAGTGCGTGGAACCAACCGTCATGTCACGATTTACCGTAATGTGGTCAAGTAAAACAATAGTTCATTACTTTATGGCGCATGGCGACTATAGCTCGTAAATCAAATGACTTTTAAAGTATCATAAAATGTATCCTCTTTAAGACAGCTGTTTTAGTTGTTTACACAATTTATTCTACTTAAAAATAGGTAGACTGTCAAGAAGACGTTAAGGCCTACCCGGTCGCCAAACTCCAAAAAAGTACATTGTTTCTTTCCATTTTTTATCATCGTTTCTTGAAGTATGGCAAATGGTAAAAAAATATATGATGGAGTTGAGTAGTTTATGTATCCATTTTTAAAGATCGATACACGATTTTAATCTTCGCTGGATAGTAATACAATCCAAATATAGTAAATTTTTGATACTTTGAATTCATTTTATGACGAAAATGTATATAGAACATGATTTTAAATTTACACGATATATTTTATCGCAAGTCAAGTAATCCATTTTAGAAAAAAATGATAAAATTACAGATTAATGACAGAAATAACCAATTGTTATAACGGGCCGGCGCGCATCAGTGCTCCAGCTCTCCATTGCGGACACTGCCACAGCAATTCGATCTAGGATAGGGCCTTACTACGCAAGAGTCAATAGTTGTAACGCATTACTGTGGTAAAAGAATCTTTATACATCTTTGTTTGATATGAAAGCGACCAATACGAATACTAGAATATTGAAGAAAAACAAAATGGTCCTAATTATTTATAGATATTAACGTATAGTTTATCCTACATATATTGGTGTGCCGTGTTGTTTCTAGTACGTCCACGGTGCGCTGTTAAAATTTTCCATAACCTAGTTTTTTTCAGTTCTATTACTTTAACAATTTGTTTCTTTATTCCAACTTGGTTTAGTTGAAATAAGGTATTATTATTATAAGTAATTATAACAATCATATATATAGTGTTTACAATTTTCTTAACTTACATAGTAATAAAAATAATTCAAAATTCAAAAAGAAAATTAAAACATATTTAAAAGTTTGGTCCCTGTGGCAGTGTATCTCTATCTCTAGCGTTAGCGCTTGCAGCAGTTCCTCGCTGGTTTGCGATACTTATTCGTTGAGCTTGGAAAGCACCAGCTCTGGAGTCACCGGTACTATATACCAGGCGTCAACTTAAATCTTTAACTAGCGCCTCGCACACTCCCAAGGGAACATAATCTTCTCTTACATTTGAGCCGTTCATTATAACATAGAGAGAGTAAGGTATTATAATCATAACATTGATAACCCTTAATGTTCACTTTGACCCTCTGCTTCAAGCCTGTTGCAAAGAGAATTTGTCGAAGATCGACTCATAAGTCCAGTTGATACAGGGAAGCGAAGGGATTACGAAAAGACATGACCCCAAAAAGGTTATTGTGCCTTAAATCTTCTATTCATAACACAAAGAACAATAACCTACTTGGGAAATCATTGTCTTCACGTCGAATTGGCAATTGCGTTACTGCGGGAAAATTTCCACTTTAAATGAAATAGTACTCGCGTAAATATTATGAAGGTTTTGATTAGAAAAATACAAATATTATGAAAAGATTTATTTTCGTCAAATGGCCACGCGAAAAGAGTTATAGTTTATAGGAATGGGTTTGTAGATATGCTATGTATTTAGTGGTGTGGCGCCTCGTATGAAAGCTGTGGTCGGCGTTAATTACACTTTCCACATCCGGTTGACCTGTTTCGAAAGCCGATACGTATATGCTGAAGTCATATTTCTATGGTGTACCTATGTTTAGGGAAGTTAGAGCGGAAGTCTTTGTCAGCTGTTTGAGGAATCTTTTACATAATATATGTTATTTAGAATGACACTTAGAGATAGAGGTTTCACTTCGATATTTTTTTGAAGTTTGAATGTGATACTATTTTTAATAAGGTATTTGTGTTCGTATATAAGATTAGATATTCAAAAACGAGACTTGATCGCCCAAGATCCAGAGCCCCAAGTCTTGTTTCTGAATTATAAGTGTTCAATTTGGCTTTTATAGAAATATACTAAACAAAAAACGACTGAGTAACAGATGTACAGACGAGGTAACATTAACGCCCAAAGCAAGAGTAAATAACACCGTAACACAATGCAATAAAGATACAATTACAAACATGACGGCAAATTAACAAAACGAAAATACAAATAGCGATTATAGTAGTAACTCTGGTAGCAGTAAAAAATACGCGCCGTATTTATTAAACTATTATTTATTTAAAAGTAAAAGTAGCTCCTTTATACTTGAGTAATTTTTGTTACGTGTTTTTACTTGCATAAATAATAAGACTATATAATTACACACATTGTTGTTTATGATGATAAAGTATGAAATGTATCTAAGTTTACATTAACCACGTTAAGCTGGTGGTAACAGATAAAAAATATTTGTCTGTTTAAACTTTATGAATAATATATACAAAAGTCTTTATTAAGGTTGGATGGTGTACAGAATCTGGTAAGGCCAGGTGATGACACCCTGGCTTTATCAGATTCATCCTTGTCGTCCGTCTATGACTCTCTTTCATAATAATATGATAGTGACAATTGTTAAATAATTTCACTACAAGCTTTGTTAGTTTTCTTGCGAAAGATTTTGGAATAGCAAATTGAATTTATCATAGTTTATTGTCATTTAAGATACAACAATGACTTGATAGATTCAAGGTCATTTTCTAAATCGTTCCAGGCGTGTATTTTTTTTCGGAAAACATGCCGGTATGCTGTATGGTATTGTCAAGATGTATGTATTGAAATTCGTTCTAACGTAATAGCGTGCTTTCCGGCTAGATAAACAGAAAATCGTATATAAGTCAATATTGTATTGTGTTTTTTAGTTAGTACTGGTCCGATAGGGCTCCGTAATAAACGCCATTTCGCTAACTGAACACCGCTGTTAAGGAGAAGTTAAATTTTTATGTAATCGTTAAAACATTTAAATAAGATTATGTTTTCGATATCATCGTCAAATAGCGATGTACCACACATTTAGCATCGTTGAACCTCATTCCTGAGGTCGATCTTCAGGCGTACATCAATGGACTTTCTGACTATGTACGCATCTAACAATTGCTCGTACAGGTGAAGGAAAACATCGCGAGGAAACGACAGACAGAGGGTGATCACTGATGACCTTCTTGTCTAAGAAATAAAAATGATCAAAGAAATGGATACAATCTGAGGCCAAGACCCATAAATTGTTCTAGCACCTCATTATTTTCGACTGGCAGGCGCAGTAATGCTTGAATTTAAAAAAAGTTGATAATCTTCTGCGGATTTTTTCTAGTCGGTTAATATATTATATCATATTAATCGTATCCTCATTTGTTACAGGTAACTGTCATTGGCATTGATTTTCCGCTGACGTTTAAAAATATCAGGTAAACAAGGTCTTCGCTAAACCTATTAGACAAGATGCCGTAGATATCCAGCGTTGGATATAAAACGGAAAATAATTGGATCTTTTTAGCGCTGGTTGATTAATAATAATAATAATACCGTTTTAATTCAAATACATTTAATCATATTTCTAATCTGTGCGCCCTTTTTTCCTCTCTCTATTCCTCTCTGCACTGTGCCACCTGCTATTTCTTCAATTTGTTTTATCCACCTACTAAGTTGTCTACCGCGTTTTCGTTTGCAAATACAAAAAAAAAACGAAAATTATGTTTCTTTAAAATCTATTTCCTTCAATACATGTTTGTATATATTTTTGAACCTATGTAATACAATTTCCGGAAAGGTGACTATCACTTCACGTTTCTCTCACATTTAGTCCTTATTTTAGAACTGTCATATTGAGATATGTATGCATAAGGCATTCGTAGCCCCAATGCAAGTGTAAAATATACTAGCTAATGTCCGGATGTCCATAGTATTCCCTTCACACTTTGAAATCAATTATTTATAAGTTACTAGCTGCCCCCGCGAACTTCGTTTCTCCTTTATGTGACTTTACTTAAGCTACCTTTTTAGTACACCAACATGGATCATTTTGCTATGCTACCCCAGAGACAGTTTGGTTTTCCGGAATGAAAGACTTGGATTTTTCTGTGTATATTTCTCTTTATAAACGTCAGAGTTCATAATTTTCTAATAAATAAATATTATATAGGGGTTGATAGTAGAGGGATGAAAATAAAGGATTGTATGTATTTTTGTATCATAAAAACACGTACAACCCTTAATTTAATTTAAAAAAAAAACATTTTTTTTAATCTCTAAGGAGTTTGGAATATAGATAGTAGCCGATTCTCAGACTTACTGAATATGAATAAAAAATTTCATAAGAATCGGCCAAGCCGTTTCGGAGGAGTGAGGGAACGGACATTGTGACACGAGAATTTTATATTTATAGAGATTAGAATTAAATTTTAGGGTTATTTTTTTCTTCGTGTTTGTTAAGATTACCTATAAGTGCTTGTCACATTAAATATTGTAATTTATTTTTCTTGTACCGTGTATCAGCTGATCTGTGCCGAGCGTTGGCAAGCTTTTTTAATTAAATCAATAAATACTAACTAGATTTAAAATAAATTAACTATTAACCATACGTAGCATAAACATAAAAGACATTTAACACCTTAGTATTTCTAAAAAACTAATCGTATTTGCTACCAGTCGTAATCTAGAATTGTAATTTACTGTGTATCAAACGATTTGTAGCAATTACAACTTCTTAGATGGATAAAGAGAATCAACCTTGGATTAATCGTACGAGCATGTAATTAATCCTTTTGTTCGACCACGTTTCTTAACACTTGCATGGACCATGTATTCATAACCTAATACTTGGTTGATCCAAAGACGACAATGCTTTCATTCTGGCCTTCAATTGTTCTACTGTACTGAAATTAAAATTATTCTTGAGATTATTAAGTATAAAAATATTGTCTATAACTTATAAAGATAAAAGATACACTGATTTGGTGTTTGTAATTAAATCTTAATGTTAATTCATACATTATACTTTCAATAAAGTAGCAAATTAATAAATTAAGTTTTACCATGATTTTTAGTTACTACAACTAAAATTAAAGTTGATCAACCAAGTACGCCGCACTAACAAGGTGACACGTTCTTCTTTCAGCGTGGCACAGTTAACTAATGCATGCTGACTGTACACTAACAGGCTATGGCGACCCCCGCTGATAAGCGTTTTCACCAGCTGGTAAGTTGATACATTTTTCATGTTAAAACTCCCATAAAATGCTAACTAACTTGCAATTGGTATCACGATTTTCTAAGCTACTTAAAACCTAAGGAGCAAGACAATATATAACTTTTGTTCTTGACATAGACAGTCAGTAAAGTCGGGATAGCTGTCGCTATTGGGAGATAGAATACCCCAAAAGTGAGTTTCAGAAACGAAAGAAACTTCCTTATGTCAATAGCCATATACATAATTTACGTTTATTAATCAAATAATAGTAATCTACAAAATATTAAAAACTACGTTTTCTCGTACGGAAGACAGACATATCGCCGACTCGCCTTTCTGAATCTTAGCCCAGCTCTTTGCATGCGGAAATGGTTGAACCCTAGTTGTCTCATGTTAATAATATTCATTAATAGGATAATTTTGAATCTGCTTTAAGTTTCTTCCTCGCTTGATTAATGAGTCTTATTAACTCTTTTATTAGGGTGGCTTTTGTGTTGTTGTTTTTTTTAAATAAATATAAGGCGCCATTCAATTGTTACGTAAGCATTATAGCCCCCCCCCCTCCCCCCGTTTGATTTACTGGAGCAGTATTTCCTTTTTTACACATCTTACACATAGTGGGTGGTGGGTCTATGCTTGAAAACAATATGCATTTTCGAGAATTCCTACAAAAAAATTAATACGTTTATGTACTATTCTCTTTGGGACCTTTGTATACTTTTGCTGACAAGAGGAAGGGGAGGGGGATAAATTTCAGTAAAGCTGCTTATGTAATAATGCTTGAACGGGCCCTTATCTAATTTTATATTGTATGCTTGTCGAATCGTAAACAATCCAAATATTGTTGTTTTTTTTATTGTTGTTATAATATAAGATTTCTCAATTTTTGAATCGTTGATAACATCACAATCGTACTGTTATAAAAATTAAAAACCAATGGCCCTCAAATTTATATATCCGTTTCGTGATTATTTTTCTTATAGGCATACGTCTATTTTTTGGTTGTAAGGTATGCCGGTTTCGTCACGATGTTTTCTTTAACCGTACGCGCACACAGAACGTCCTGGGGGTGAGAGTTGTTAATGTTATTATAAAAATAATATTTTTTTTCATCAATCGGACAAAAAATCTTGTTAGTATATTTTTAAGTTAAGATTTCTTTGTATCCTTTTAAGTTTATTTCATTATTTGGTATGTCCATTTGCTGTTATGAGCTTGAGTAATAATACTATTTATTTAAGATCTTTAATCGATCCATATTTTGTTAAATGCTTTAGTATACAATTCAGAATTAGATGCCGTGCTAGTATTGGTTTGTAAAAAGGTATATAGAGATAGGGCTGCCCCACTTGTATTTGACTTCTGTCCCATTGGGACATGGACAGCGTACCGCGTACGTTATGCGTAGATACATATAATAAATTAACTGCCATCCTTATAGATTAATATAGTCGCGTGTATGCCGTTAATGTATTGTTTATCAAGTTTAAACAGTTGCTGACGTCATTGAAATGGTTTACATGTTCTGTTACAAGAATCATGCATGACTCGACAAATATTTGTGGCACTTGTGACTACATATCCGCTAAAAGTATATTTCTAAAGGAATTTATATCTAATAAAAATGTATTGTGTGCAATTATGTATTAACTTGTATAGTTTATTAAAACAAATGAATTTCAATAAATTTGGTTTTATAAATGTTGGGCTGGCGTAGCAAAAAAACTTACCCAATACACCTGGCCCTGCAGGTGTACCTGAGGGCAGACACAGTCAACCTTATGTTCTCTATTCTATAAGTTTATTGTAATAATAATAAAAGCCTTTTATTACAGTTACTTTATTTAAATTTATATTTTTATCATCTCATTCATTCACTTTTTGGGGCAATAAAAAAAAAGAATCACCCACAGAGGGTAAAGTACAAGAAGTGCAAATTAACTCGCAACTATAACTAAAGTTAAATAAAATAAAATCCAATGAAAAAATATAAATAATAATATGTATAAACAGACATGTAAAAGCTCTGCCAAAGGTTAATTGACTCATAATTAATATATATAAGTAGTAGCTACTTACGAGGCGAGACAGAAGGAAAATGATCAAAAAGAAGATTTTTAAATAAATTTAGAGACTGAGCTCGTCTGATATCAATTGGTAAGGAATTCCAAAGTAGGATACTTTGCACAGTGAAGGAGGAGCCATAGAAATCAGTTTTATGAATGGGAGTTTCAAGAATTAGATTATCTAAGGAACGCAAATCAAAATTACCGCCGAGAGGAACATACAATTTTGTTTTATGTAACTAGGAGACTACCTCACTTATTCTTCTTAGTGTGCGCAACAGTGTAATAAAAACCATTAGTAAATTGAGTCGATAAAAGGCGATATACCACAGTTTTATATATGGCCAGGGTATGCGGATATTTTTTGTATATAATAGGCATGCAAACGAGCCTGCGGGACGCCCAAAAAGAGCCGTCATCGCAGTCCATTAACACCAATTTTAGTGGGTGCATTGCCGGCCTTTGAGGGAGGAGTACACTCAAAATTCAAAGAGTTGGAGGTCGTATGTCTCAGGGAAAACCCCCACCGGGAGTCGATTCTCAAAAGGATGATGAAACTAATCGAGAATATCCTTTTCACCACGAATTACTTACGGGCAGATTAATACTATTATAATAATGAAATGATAAATTTAATGCTGAAGAAATAATCTGAATAGGGGCATAACACCGACGTAAGCCTCTTGTCTATAAAACTAAGAAAATTTGAGCGAGAAGCCGTAGCTAGTAGATTGCTGAACTCAGCCTAATTCAAACTGTTTTCCTTTACGTTTGACGAAACGTCGTTTCGTTGTCGCGTTTCGTAACAATAGATTCTCAAAGTCAAGGCAGAATTGCAACGAGGCGTAAACAATCACAACTCATACGTTTTTGTTTTTTATGCCCACGACCTTGACTTGTTTATTTGGGACAACTGAGAATTTGTTAATTTTTAATGTAACAAAACCCAGGAATAATTTCATACCCACGGAATCTCTCAGCCTTGACCTTGATCAATAACATGATATAAAAAGAAAATATTTAAAAGTTAAATTTATAGTATGGGTGTGTAAAAACTATTGGAAGTAGGTCAAGCTTTATTTCTGACAAGCAGAAAATGTTATGACTAAGGTTCTGAAACTGGCTCAAAAAACTACAACATTGTCTATTCCATAATAATCCAGTGGCGTGTTACCCTTTGGGGCCATGATTGCATTTGTGCCTTTGATCATTTTCATTTTATAGTGGCAGGTGATCAGTCCTCTTTACCTGGCATTTCAACGATTATGAGATTTTAGATATAAAGACAGCTAGTGATATTAAAATAACACTTGCTCGGCCAAGGTACAGGTTTGAAACTCATTAAATCAATATATTTCATATTCCTTGACTGAATTCGCGACGTAAGAACATCGTCAACAAAGCGCTATTGTAAGCTTTTTCCCATTATGTTTGATGTCAAAAGTTTGACCCTATTTTCTGAAGCCGGAAAGTGGCTGTTAGATCGACATAGTTTAACTTTTGAATGAATGAATTGCATAGTAGTTGTTATTACATATATAAATCATTTGTTTGTGAGCATAGTACTGTATACTATTGAAATAATTCGAAGTTCGAAGCTGTTTTATAGGCATTAGCGTATGCTTCCGCATTAATATTATAAATTATCATAGTATATAAATTTTAAAATATGATTATGCAGTAATCAACTTAAAAGATTAAAGGCGTTAGGATATGAATTAATGTAGTCGAATTAATAGATTTAAAGTTTAGATTTAATATAAATTAAGTCCTCAAAACAAAGTTGCTACTTGAGGCCGTATAAATAACGACTTCTTGAGACTTTAGTTAGGAACAATGTAGGTATTACAAATTTATGAAAATAGCTTCTAGAACTAACGAAACAACCCTCCCCGTTGCCGCTTTAAAATGCATTTTCTATAATTAGACTTAAAACATCACGCAAAGTGAACGGTTTCTTGGTATTTATAACTCGAAAACCACAGGCTATAAATAAAATCTGATTTTAAACATGTGCCCGCGACGAACGCATGTTTGTGATCGTTTATTTAGTAAACAGTACTCTCTGATGAATCATTTATTCGTTATATGTTCGGGATTGTAATTTTCCATTTATATGACTGTTCTATTATCATAACATAATTGAAATTTGTTTATGATTGCAATAGAATCGTTTGTGGAAACTGCTTTCTAAACCGATTCGAGAGATCGAACCTCATATATGGTAACTAACGTATCAAACAGACACATTTCTGAACGAACGTAAAAATATTTGGCAATTTTTGTTAATTTATTATCTCTAAAAAACAAAAGACCTCAACTTTTTTGAACCTAGGAACGATTTGTATTGGAAAATTAAATAATTGTTGCTTTATTTATATATTATGCATGTTTTTCGTTTATAACTTTTTGTGAACTTCAAATATTTCAAGATCAAAGTTAGTCAAATCTGTCCAGCCGCTCTCGAGTTTTCGCGAGATAAACGAACAGCAATTTATTTATATTTAAATGAAATAATAATAAATAATTTATCTGTACAGTGTACATCTATCTATAATGATATTTATGTATACTGTAGAGTGCTCAGAGACAAGTGAAGCGTTCGGAAGCCCAGACTAGAATGCTTATTTAACAATTTGTTTTCTTAAAGTTACTAAAGAATTTGCTGATATGTCTGTATAATGCTTGAAAGCACAAGGCTATGGAATGAAACATATTATCTTAAAACTCAATGATAAATTGTTTAATATAGCATTTATATTAGGTCCTTACATATGAAATTGGCGAATATTTTTAGATATAATATATTTAATTAATCAAAGTATGAACCATTGTTTTCTATGCACTTTTGCCTATATGCCATTGTTTTTTTAGGTAGTTCATTGATCCCTTTACTAAAAAAAACAGTCGGACGGGAATCAATAAAATCTGTGAAGGCGAGTTGGAAAAAATTTAACTCTGTTGGAGCAAGGTCCGGGGAGTACGGAGGATGTCTTAGACATTCCAATTGAAGCTCTTCTAATTTGGTAGCCGTCTGTTGTGCAGTGTGTGGTCTAGCGTTGTCGTGAAGTAGCAGTGGCGTGGAGCGATTGACCAGCCTAGGTTGTTTAACCGCTAGCTTTTCCATCATGGTTTGCAATTGCTGACAATATACATTAGCCGTAATAGTCTGGCCAGATTTGAGAAAACTGCAATGAACAATACCGGCACTAGTCCACCAAACGCTTACAAGTTACTTTTTTGGGGTTAATTTTCGCTTGGGGCAGGATTTGGCTGGCTGGCCAGGATCCAACCATTGCGCTGAGCGCTTCCGATTATCGTAAAGAATCCATTTTTCATCACAGGTAATGATTCGGTTTAAAATACCTTCACTATTGTGCCGGTTCAGTAATGTAACGCAGCAGTCGACGCGCGTTTGCCGGTTTGCTTCACTCAATTCGTGAGGTACCCACCATTCAAGCTTTTTAATCTTCCCAATTTGCTTCAAGTGAATTAAAACAGTTTTATCACTAACACCGCAGCCTGCAGCTAACTCGGACGTGGTTTGCGATGGCTCCGCTTCCACAATAGCCTTCAATACTTTATTATCAACTTGGGTCTCAGGCCGTCCACGGGGCTTGTTCTGCAGGTAGAAATTTCCAGAACGAAAACGTTGGAACCAAAAACGAACTGTGTTTTCTTTTGCAACATGACCGCCATACATATCATTCACCCTTCGAGTCGTTTCCGTAGCACTAGTGCCACGGCGGAACTCGTACTCGTAAATAATGCGATACTTTAAGTTTTCCATTTTGTAAAATGAGTGACGCAAACAGAAAAAAACAAATGAATGACGGTCATCGAAGCACAAATACATGAGTAAATAGCTGTACAAATTTGAATCTGGAATTCCTTACCAAAGAGGAGAACATCGTGATTAAAGTGATCAGTACGAAATACGCCAATTTCATATGTAAGGACCTAATATATATATAAGAAATAATTAGTTTAATGAATGCTTAATATCAGCGACACAAAGGCTTTCATAATTTCTCTGCGATGGCTGTTATAATGCCTGCGAGGACATGCGGGTATATTGTTTTTGTCATGACGTTTTGTTGGAATTATAACGATAATACAGTTATATATAATAGTATGTAATGGTCTATAAGAATGTATTCTTCATAACGTCACTTGAGAATTATATTTTAGTTTACATAAAACATTTCGAGATCTTGTGTACTAGCTGGACTTAAATCTAATACAGTGATATTTTTTTCAGACTTTGGCTATACAGAAAGCGATTAATTCTATAGAGACCCCGGTGAAAGAGAAACATGTACGGAGCACGATCATTGGTACTTTTCAAGAACAGAGCGCCATCACATACTGGGTAAAGATGTATTGAAATTATTCCTGATTTCTTACGAAACGAGGCAAGATTTCGGCATTAGGATTAAAAGCTGGTCCATTAAAATTTATTATAGTAAAAAAGGAAAACATTACTTTTGTACGAACTTCTAATACAAAAACATATCTCAAAAATCCTAGCCAACTCGATGTAAATAAATAAAAATATAAATAAATATGCCCATAAGTAAATATGTATGATTCTTGCTTCTTTAAAATTGGTACTAATACCAAAGATTAAGCTTTCAATACTCTAATACTTTGGAGCCACTTAGCATAATAGTAGTAATAAAATCTTTTGCAAAACATTAATTGAAATAAAAATTAAATAAATCAATGGCGCTACAACCTTTTTAGGTCTGGGCCTCAGATTTCTGTATATGTTTCATGATCATTTGTTAATCGAATACCCAAGTAGGTGATCAGCCTTCTGTGCCTGACACACGCCGTCGACTTTTTTGTCTAAGGCAAGCCGGTTTCCTCACGATGTTTTCCTTCACCGTCCGAGCTAATGTTAAATGCGCACATAGAAAGAAGTACAATGGTGCACAGCCGGGGATCGACCTTACGACCTCAGGCATGAGAGTCGCCCGCTGAAGCCACATTATCATTATTTCCTGATCTTCCACAGATGGTGGCAATCCGTCAGCCGCTTCAAGACAACCGCATCGTGTCGTGGAAGTTTTGTCACGTGACACATAAGCTGCTACGCGAAGGTCATCCAGCCTGTCTAGATGACTCGCAACGGCATATTAATATGATTGAGAACTTGGGCAAGCTATGGGTAAGAATACCGTGAGATAATGTAATAAAACATTCTGTAACAAAAATCTAATTTACGCGATATCGTTTCTTGCTAATGCCTAGAGGCAAAGCAACGAATATGGTTGCATTAAAAAAGAAAAATATAAATAATTTTAATTAATAATTTGCAATAATAGAAGACTTTTAATCACGGTGTAGCGACATCTACAATCTGCGCTGAGAAATCGCTGTAGTGACGTCATACTCCGAAAAAAAATTTTGGCCGTTAAGGATATATAGAACTTTTCGACCTTAGCGACACTTCCACTGCCCTTACTCCACAACGGCAAACAAATAGTCAATAGCGTTATTTAGCCTAGAATTAAAATATACTGGCATATTTTTGATCTACCCACATTTCACTTTATGTATTACGTACTTAATTTACATCAGTAAAAAAATTACGGATAAAGAGTAATTGTTATTTCAGATGCACCTTCGCGAGGGTTATGGAAAGCTGATACATTTATACTGCATCCTGCTGATGAGTAAACTGAAGTTTCACGCGCGCAATCCTCGTTTCCCCGGTAACATGCAGCTCACCGCTGAAGAGTTGGATGCGATTGCCGAAAATGATGTTAATAATTAGTAAGTAATCATATGGGCGTGTATTTTTGCGAACCGTTTATTGTTTTATTTATTTATTTATACTTCGTTACCATAATATACATAATTATACAAATAAAGAAACAAAAAGTAAGTAGGTTACATAAGTAAGGCATCACGCGGCCTTATGGCTAACAAGCGATTTCTTCCAGGCAATCCTAATATGGGGCAATAAAAAAAAGAAAAACCTACAGAGGGTAAAGTACAAGAAGTGCATAATTAATTAACAAAAAAAAACAAATTTTATGTTTTTTCTTTAAGAGTGTATGCCATAAATAAATCTCTAGTTGAGTCTCGTGATACTTGGCGATTTTAACGCCCACCATGCCGATTGGCTCGGCTCTGAAACCACCGATCACGCGGGAAGATCCTTTCACGACTTTGCTTTAGCCTACGACTTGACGCAAATGGTCCCTGCGATTACGCGAATACCAGATGTGGATGGTCATAAACCTTCTTTGTTGGACCTTCTGCTGACTTCACATCCGGAGACCTACCAAGTCTCTGTTGACCCGCCATTGGGTTCATCAGATCATTGTGTGGTACGGAGCATTGTGCCGCTCACGCGCCCTTTACGGCCTAGCTTTGCGGGCTGTCGCCGTGTGTGGCACTATAAGTCAGCAGATTGGGACGGGATGCGGTCTTTTTTTGCGTCCTACCCTTGGGGGCCCATTTGCTTTTCGTTGAGTACTCCGGATGCCGTCGCTGACTCTGTCGCTGATGTGGTCCTGCAGGGCATGAAACTTTTTATTCCATTCTCTGCGGTGCCGGTCGGTGGCAAGTCCCAGCCTTGGTTTAGGCGTTCGTGCAAAGAGACTTTGCGCCGTAAGCGTGAATGCTATAAAGCCTGGGCAGAAGCGGCGACATCCTGTGATGCGGCTATCGGCGAACGTAAAAAAGCATACAATTCAGCCTCTAGGTCCTTCAAACGGGAAATCGCTAAGGCAAAGTCAGAGCATATTGCCAGGTTTGGTGAGAAATTGGCCCACCTTCCTTCGGGAACTCGAGCCTTCTGGTCTCTTGCCAAAGCTGTCCAAGGGAATTTCTGTCAGCCCTCTATTCTACCACTGCATAGGGAGGATGACTCACTGGCCCATACTGCAAAAGAGAAGGCCGATCTTCTAGGCTGTCTCTTTGCGTCGAACTCAACTTTGGATGATCAGGGGAAGGAACCACCGACATTATTGCGGTGTGATACTACGATGCCTGAAGTTACATTCCGGCAACGTGCTATCCGTAATCATTTATTTTCCCTGGACATCCATAAGTCGAGCGGGCCTGATGGCATCCCCCCAATTGTGCTGCGTACTTGTGCTCCTGAGTTGGCTCCGGTCCTAACGCGCCTTTTCCGGTACCTGTACTCCCTCAACACTGTTCCGAAGTGCTGGAAGACAGCTTTGATACATCCGATCCCTAAAAAAGGCGATCGCTCTGATCCGTCCAACTATCGCCCAATCGCAATAACCTCCTTGTTCTCCAAAATAATGGAAACCATTATTAACGGCCAGCTCTTGAGGTATCTAGAGGGCAGCCAGCTGATTAGCGATTCTCAGTACGGCTTTCGTCGTGGTCGCTCAGCTGGGGACCTCCTTGTATACCTTACACATAGGTGGGCAGAGGCAATTGAGTCCAAGGGGGAGGCGCTGGCGGTAAGTTTGGACATAGCGAAAGCCTTCGATCGGGTGTGGCACAGAGCACTGCTCTCGAAGCTTCCAGCCTATGGGCTCCCCGAGAAATTATGCAACTGGATTTCCAGCTTTCTCGCTGATCGGAGCATTAAGGTCGTCATCGACGGAGCATGCTCCGACCTTAAACCCGTCAATGCTGGTGTCCCACAAGGCTGTGTCCTATCCCCGACCCTGTTTATTCTGCATATTAATGATATGTTGCAACTTAGCAACCTTCATTGCTATGCGGACGACAGCACTCCTCCACAGCCTTTTACACGGGCCGGGCAGGTATTTCTCGGGCTGTTGTTGATGAGTGCCGGAACAAACTTGTGTCTGAAGTCGAAACTCTTTTACGTGGAGTCTCGGACTGGGGTAGACTAAATCTAGTCCAATTTAACCCCAAGAAGACACAAGTATGCGCGTTTTCCGCTAAAAAAACTCCCTTTGTCGCTACTCCCCTCTTTGAAGGCACTCTCCTTAAAGCCTCAGCTAACATCGGAATATTGGGCGTTGACATATCGAATAACGTCCAGTTTCGCGGTCATTTGGAAGGGAAGGCTAAATTAGCCTCCAAAAAGCTTGGTGTGCTCAGCAAGGCGAGACGGTACTTCACTCCGGGCCACCGCTTGCAACTCTATAAAGCGCAAATTCGGCCCCACATGGAATACTGTTCTCACCTCTGGGCGGGAGCTCCCCAGTACCAGCTCCTTCCACTTGACCGTATTCAACGAAGAGCGGTTCGAATCGTCGACGACCAATCACTTTCCGTGCGGCTTGATCCCTTGGCGTTGCGTAGAGATGTTGGGTCCCTCTGCATCTTCTACCGCATTTACCATGGGGAGTGTTCAGAAGAGTTGTTCGGTCTAATACCCGCAGCTGAGTTTCATTATCGGACGTCAAGGCAAAATACAAAATACCATCCGTATCACCTCGACGTCCGTCGTTCCACAACTGAGCGTTTTCTAAGGCAGTTTTTGCCGCGCACCACCACTATGTGGAACCAGCTGCCCACTGAAGTATTTCCGAACCAATTCGACTTAGGGTCCTTCAAGAAAAGAGCGTACCAATTCTTGAAAGGCCGGCAACGCACTTGCGAGCCTTCTGGCAATGTGAGTGTCCATGGGCGGCGGTATCGCTTCACATCAGGTGAGCCTCTTGCCCGTTTGCCTGCTATTACATAAAAAAAAAAAAAACACGGACGCTCGATCCGTCGTCTTTGACAAATGAAATGCGCGCCCTTTTGTTTTACATTCGTCTTCGGTTTTGGATTGGATTGGATTCCCATATTCAAGCTTTGTTCATTGTTACTTTAAGTTTAAGTTTCGGGACGTGTGTGCGCGCGTAAGTTATAGAACTTTAATCAGCCTTGGTGTGACATTACCATTTGATAGATTGATTATGAAATTTAAATAAAACATGACCAGACTTGATACTCTAGGAAATAAATATTTCGGAATATATCAGTGATATGTGCGACCTCTAGCGGTTGATTATTATATGACTCCTAAATATATTTTTTTTTAGTTTTCAGCTTTGCGTCGAATTGTTCGACTACATGGATGACATACTTAATTTACAAGCAGCAGGTGAGATAAATTCTGACGTATTAAAACAAACAGAGTTCTTCCACAACAAATTCGTTAGGCAACAAAGACCGGCAACGGACTCGCGAACCCTCTGACAATCTATCTATCACTTAACATCAGATGAGCCTGTGTATATATATATGTTATAAATTTAATATGTTTGTTGGACATAATAGTGCCTTGATCGTAGTCCTCTTAACCCTGAGGTCGTGTGTTCGAATTTCGTCAGTTTTCTTTCTAATTTAACACTCAGTCGTACGGTGTCAGGCACAGAAGGCTGATTACCTATTTGCCTATAAGAAAAAGAATTACAGAAGTCGAGATGCTGGTTGTAAGTAAATAAGTAAATAATAATTTATAAAATAGTTGTTATAAATGTATAAAATATATTCCAGTATTCGATAGTTTGGGAAACGCGCGCGCTAATTCGATGACAGCGAGCGGACAGTGTCGTTTGGCAGCGCTCATCCCGTGTGCGCAGGATTCGTCACAAATATACGATTGCAACGTGCGGCTACTGTTCAGACTACACGCTTCGTTACCCGCTGATACACTATCTGGACATAGGGAGAGGTGCTCAGAGTATATTAAAACTTAAAAAAAGCAAGAGACCATTAAGAAAACACTTTTTGAACGGATTGAAGCTATGTATTATTATTATAAACATATAATTATTTACATAATTTAAAAAAAAAACCGACGTTTCGCGTGCTTTTCAGCGTGCGTGGTCACGGTGAAAAGCACGCAAGTAACTTAAAATTGTAAAAAATTATAAGTTTTAATAATAATACATAGCTTAGATCCGTTCAAAAAGTGTTTTTCTTAATGTATAAAAGCTATGTTAACAAAAGACAATACTATGAGCAAGAGACCACTTTAAACGCCGGCAACGCACTCGCGCGCCATCACCAGATGGCTACACCAGTAGCAAGTCTATAACTTAAATCTAAGTGCATAAAAATGCACTTTTAAGTAAGTCACTTAAATAAAATTAATTCTTCTTTGAGGTCTTGCTTGAAGGCATCGTGCGTCAGATGTGTCGGTTTCACTTTTCATTTTTAAAACAAGTTGGTCAGTTGTGCGTTTGGTGGGAACTTATTAATTTTTATAAAATTATAGTTCTGTTAACCTAAAGACACTTCGGTTTATACTCTATGTGCGTCATGAAGGCGATATATATATTTATGTATTAGCCGTTGATATAAAAGATTAAAAACTTTTTAATTGGATAATATGTCAATTAGTTTTGTCTTTTGTTAAAATAGCTTTTACACATTAAGAAAAACACTTTTTGAACGGATTAAAGTTATGTATTATTATTAAAAACTTATAATTATTTACATAATTCTAAATTTTTTCCGACGTTTCGCGTGCTTTTCAGCGTGCGTGGTCACGGTTTTCAGTGTTTATACACTGTATAATGCTTCCTATCTTATGTATTTATGTGTCTCTTTTTGTTTCAAATCACAACGATGCTAAAGAAGATTTCACTTCAAAAACTTGTGAAATGTTTTGTAATTAGCTCTTTCTTGGCAATGATATTATTTGCGAACTCGAAAAGGCGCAAAGGTGTATAGGACGAAACTACTTCTTTTATTGTCTAGCTTCAAATTTTGAAGTGAAACTTCTTTAGGCGCATGAGCTAATTTTTTACGGATGAAACGTAATAATAATGTCGCAATGATGTGCTGAGCTTTTGTTGAAGAAAAGGGAGAGAGTGAGTGAGACCGATTGAGAGAGAGTGAGAAAGCGATACACGCTATTGGTTGATGTATTCGTTTAGTAGTTACATATTAGAATTTTACATAGAAATTCTGTCACATAACATCTTGTGCAGTAAACGCAGATTTTTTATTTATTTATTATTTATATAATCATTAGCACGTATACAGTGTGTAAACAGTAGGAATATAGATATACAAATACATGGAGTGATCATCTATTTAGGCTTTTACCTTAGTAATAATTAATTTACAAAGAAGTTTCACTATTTTTTATATGTTTTAGATTCCGGCAACAGTTTAAAAAGTTAAGCTCCTTCTACAAACATGCGAGCAGTCTTCAGTACTATAGAAATCTACTTACACTACCAGTACTGCCATCTAACCCACCTAATTTCCTATTACAGGTATATATTATATTAATTATTTTATAATAAAAACAAATATTGAGATCAAATTCAAATCCGATAAGTTACCGCAGGTCTGTATATTTTTGTGAATTTATTTATATATAAATATAAATGAATTGCTGTTCTTTGTTTCGCTGAAACTCGAAAATGGTTGCACCGATTTGGCTAATTATGATCTTGAAATATATATATAGAAGTTCATAAGATATACATTAATACCGTAAAAAATACTTAAAATAACAATTGAATTTTCCAATAAAAGCTCCTAATTCCTAGCTGATGTGTTTTTTAATTTTTTTTATATAGTTGTCACATATGCTTTCAGAAATTTGTCTGTCTAGATGTAGAATGTAGTCCAATCTCTTTGGTGGTGTATTAAGATTTGACACAAATATATGTTGGTGATACGAAGTTCACCAGATCATCTAGTGAATAAATTAATAAGTAGCACCCGTTAAGATTACGGCCTATGGCCTTTAGCAGTGCGAGAAGATCGAACAATTTGCGTAATGATCCCATATGTACGATAATTATGGTACGATTGGAAACCATGGTTATTGCAATGTCATAGAAAAACGAGCAATGTGGTTTTAAACAATGCCTTTGAAAACGTTTGATAATTTTTTTTAGAGTGACTTCGGCACGTACGTTGCCCCCGTGGTATCGATACCAGAACCCCCACCAGATGAAGTTGACGCTGTTGGCTCCTTGATTGATACCACCGAGACGTTTAGTCAGGTATATTTTTAATAAATAATTATGTAAGTGATTATAGTAGAGTAAAAAACATTAAAAATGTTTGTAAATATTATTAGGTACCGACGCCTGAACGCCAAGAATCGTTGGAGACCCATTCGAGAACCACGCCGTCTCCAGTGCCTGACCCTCTCATAGAAAGAGATCGACTCATAGATCATTTGCAGAATGAACTCAAGAGGATGCGGTAAGTTTTTGAACGTGGATAAGAGCGTATTAACACTGTTACGATTTGCGTGTTGTTCCCTCGAAGTGCGTTCTCCTATTTACGCTACGCTGATAGAAGACAAATATTTGGTTTTAATTTTTTTTAATTATTAATTACTTAAGATGTCATGTGGAAAATGGTGTAATGGTTACAGCTTCTTACAAACATTTTGTAGGGCAAAAAACTTGGTGATTAAAAAGAGTGGCGGAGAGTTTATTGTCAGTTCTTCTCTTCCGTTCTACGCCCTTGATTTGAGAACTCTCAGTAAATGTAAAATTAGAAGCCTATAATGTATATTTCTTTTTTATTGACGTTCATAAGTGTACATTGTGTTACCTAAATTAATAAATGTAAATTATAGTAAGAAAGACGGTACTTTCTTTAATAAAATTTATGAAAGAAAGTACCGTCTTTACTTTACTTTATAATATTACAGATTTCTGTATCTGTTTCATGATCGTTTGTCAATCTAATAGCAAGGTGATCAGCCTCCTACACCGTTCGAGCGAATGTTAAATGCGCACATAGATAGAAAGTCCATCCACAGCCGGGGATCGAACCTACGACATCAAGGTTCAGAGTCTAAAACTAAAGCCACTTGGCCAGCACTGCTCTGATGAACTTCATCTTTTTAGGTTACATTTTTTCACAAAAACAAGTGATTTGTCAGACAGATCACCAGAATACATCCAGTATTTAAAAGTTATTAAAGACAGATATTTTAGTCTCATTTTGTAAGATTCGGTTTGGTTCAAATAATCTTTAACGGCATTAGTTATATTATGAAAAGTATAATAACGCACGTCTGGTAATGTTCAAAAATTTCTGCTCTTATTCCACAGATAAAATTCCTTTGATTTCGTATAAAACGTATTCGTTAATAAATTGTTAAAAGTTTATTAAAAATATTAATATTGAACAGGACAGAAGTATCGCAAATAGTCCAAGAGCGCAATACCATGTTGGGTTCGATGCGGGAACATTGCGCAAGGATGGAGACGCAGTTGCGAGCTACTAGGGTATATATTAAGATTATTATATGTTAGATTATTCAATTATTACACTTTTAAATCGAAATTGTACTAATAAAAATTTCTTTCAACAGCACGAACTCGACGAAGAAAAACAAAAGGCAGACATATTAGCAGTTGAAACTCCACAAATTAAAAGTAATTATATTTTTTAATGTATTCTAATTTTTCTCATTTGAAAATGTCTTTTTTATTCTCCCATATTAGGGTTGCCTGGAAGAAATCACTTCTTAGCGATAAGGCCGCCTGTTGCCTAATAACTTATGTAACCTACTAACTTTTTGTTGATGTAATTATGTATATTATGGTAACAAAGTATAAATAAATAAATAAATGTTTTAACTATAAAATCTTATTTCGTGTGTCAAATAATCACGGTAAGCGCGCGCGTACAAATTTACCCAGAGAAGCGCCATTTACGCGTGTCTTTCGTATACGGAATATTGCATGTGAGACGGAATTCACCACAATTGCATTACAGTGGACCCCCGGTAATCCGACAAACATTTGGAGGGCAGTGCCGTTTTGAATTAGTCGTATTATAGAGTACTGCCCAAGAATCTCTATAGTCCGGTTTTTTTTTACAAAAGGGTACCTTATATTAGATATATTACACAACAGACAATGATACAATTCTAAATGTTATATGTTATACGTGTACTCCGAAGTTCAAACGACGTATGTCAAATTCCAAAAAATATTCAATATAATGTCCACTATAATAGTCCACCACTGTCTTTATAGTTAATTATAAAAACACGGTTTTATGTTGCCTTGTTTTGTTTATATTATGTTCTTATGTTAATAAGTTTTCTATTGTATTAAGTTACAGTAAAAATCGGAAATAAGGAAATTAATAAATTTCAGAAAAGTTGACTGAAACCGAGGAGAAGGCTAAGGTGTCAGACGAGAAATTTCAAAAGTTAAAAGGTGCTTACACACAACTTCGTGAGGAACATATTGCGCTTATTAGACAGGTTTGTAAATACTTTAATATTTATTACAAGATAACAGTGTATTCCGAAAAACTTTTACAAGTTATAATTATAAACGTGCCCTTGAGTTCTTTGACAAAAAAGATCGAAAAATAATAATAATAACAGGCATGAAAATGTCAACGTAGTAGTACATATGTCGCAGTAAAGGAGTTAAATCAGAGAGTTAATTGAATCTCTAGACAGTTAATTAAAGATCGATATTCAATCAAGTCGCTAGCATTTTGATTTAAATAAAGCAGCGTCGAAAACCTTTAACTATCTGTCTGACCGAAAGCCAGCGTGTTGATTAACAATGTAAAACAAGATAGTAAAACAAGACTCCGCCATGATTATTTCATTTGTTATTGTTATTTCGATGTGTTCGTGAAGAACCGAGAGCTTGGAAATTCAGTGTTTTGCTTTATTGTTTAGGTTAGTCTTGTTGCCTAGGACCGTTTAGGTAACTCGTTAAACGTTTCGTTCATTCACTTGTCTGGCGGAACTTTAGCGACTTGATTTAATTCAATTAACTCTCTGATTTAATTGCTTTACTGCGACACATACACAAAAGGCAAAACAATTACGCTTGACAGCTGTAGACATACTAAAATATCAACATTGATAAAAGTATTTACGTGTACGTCCTATTACGTGTTTGTACGCAATAGTTGAATCAAATGTATTGCATAAGTGAAGAGACCTGGATAAAACATGAAAATGTATTAGTATATAATAAAATGTTAAAATTTCCTAATAAAATATACAGATGTCACCTCTCTGTTTGGACTAGAGATGTACTTAACAATGTTTTGTGTTTTGTAAAATAATCAGTAAAATAAATTACTCGCTTTAGAAAGCAGAGGTGGACAAACTTACAGCCAGCTTACGGGCGGCG
This sequence comes from Pieris brassicae, assembly GCF_905147105.1. Lineage (NCBI taxonomy): Eukaryota > Metazoa > Arthropoda > Insecta > Lepidoptera > Pieridae > Pieris > Pieris brassicae. The sequence continues at coordinate 9,161,620 of NC_059669.1, forward strand.
GCGGCGCAGCATGAAAGTGCTAAGACAATACTACAACAACAATTAAATGACCATATGAAGTAAGTTTTTCCAGTAAGGGATAGTTTATTGTTAACGATGTTCTTTTAAAATTAGTAGTCACTTGCGACAAGACCGTGCTAAACGTCAAACTTAAAAATCATGTGTAAATGTATTCTAGATATGGAATTTTTATATTTCAGACTAAAAAAGAAAATTTTATTATGTAAAGGACACATTGTTATATTATTTGAAGATTAATCCCGCATGTACTTCCGTGCAAAAATAACTATACTAAATCATAATTGTGTGTGTTTAAAATCCTGCAAAAGAAATACCGATTTTAATATTTTTTCAGAGACGTTGAACTTCTCCAACAGAGTGCTTCTTCGAGTGAAGAGATAGAGGCATATAAATCGGAAATAGCAAATATTCGTAGTGATTTAGAACAATCTAGACAAAAAGAAGTTGAGTTGGAAACTCTGCGAGCGTCAATGGAAGCATTACAAATAGAACACAAAACGGCAACAACCGAGCAAGAAGAAAAAATATCACTTATTGCAAGTGAACTTAAAGATGCTTCAGAAAACTTAGAAAAGCTGAGAAAAGAAAAAACTGAGAGTGAAGAAGAGCTGGCCAAAGTAAAGGAAGAATTACAGAGTGTAAGACTAAAGAGTGGAGAGGATTATAAGAAGGTGCTTCAGGAAAAGGAAGATGCCTTGAAACAAATTACGGAATTGACTATAAAATATCAGCAGGATAAAGAGGTCAGTACTTAAAATTGCTAGTCGCGATTTAGTCTAAAAATTCTATATGATTCTCCAAAGATATTATCAAAATCTGTTTACAGATTTTTGCGCGACATTATCGCAAGTAATTTATTGGTATATTATCTAATACTTATTTTATTATTTGTATATTTGATTTAGTCTGTAAAGTTATTTTAGATTGCATCTAGCTTTTAGTAAATATTGCATGCGCTAAAGTACCTAATATAAATTTCGTCAGGCTCAAACTCAGCACACTAACACATTGCAAAAGGAACTCGAGAACCTTAAGCTTAAACTATCTGATTCAGAATTTACACTCCAGAACGAATTGCATGATCTTACCATGTTACTACAAACTAAAAATAAAGAATTAGAAATGTTTAATGAAAAAGACATAGAACTAAAGAATGCACTTGAAAAACTTAACTTAACAAACACAGAATTGGAAAATTGTAAAATAAAATACGATATAAATTTGGAAGAAAAAGATGAACAAATAACAACTCTTACTAACAATTTAGACGCCGTTCAGAAATCTAATTCCGAGATTATTAATAATTTAAATAAACAAGTAAAGATATTAGAGGAACAGCTTCAAGAAGAAGCGTCAAGTACGATAATGCTGCGGAACACATTATCAGAGGAGCAAGCTGAAATTTTGCATCTTAGATGTAAAGTTAATGAATTAGAAACCTCTAAATCAGAAGAGATTAAAGTACTTAGGGACGAAATTAAAACAGTGACAGCAAAAAAAGATGAAGAACTATGTTCATTAGTTGAGGAAAAAATTAAGCTTCTCACTGAAAACGAAAAGCTGTTAAATGATTTGAATTCTGAAAAACAGGTTCGTTGCGGGTCTAGGGAATGTCTTGGGATTTGCTTACGATGTTCGTTATCATGTGTCTAAATTGTTTCTTGTTGAGGGACCAAAGCGAAATGCTTTACTTAGGTATCTTAAAACGTAGTTTAAACTGTGTCTAAAGATGATTCAGACTTATTTGTTAATAAATTTTCTAGTGCTAAAAAAAATATTCTTGCGACATATTATACATATCCAAAAATTACGATTAAAGTGAAGTTGATCTTACAAGTCTCTGAAAATGTGCTTTATTTATAATTGAGCCAAAACTTTAATATTACAATCCATTCAAGATCTACAATACTTGTCGATAAATTTTTTTTTGTCGACGTTTCTGTTTGTTCAGTCCTGTTGCTATTTTTATCTGTATGCTGTTGTAATATATCTTCTGTTGCATGTTACAATATCTAATGGCATGATTTATTTTTCCTATATCGCCTTCGCCTCTACGAATGCATGGAACCTTCTGGCTTTGGACTTCGGCCTTGCGTTAAGTATATTCCTTGTATAGTTAGTGGAAGCTAGGCTTATGCATACTGAAGAAGGCAGACTGAACGCAGAGTGTGAATTGCAGGATTTGTTACAACACAATACAGTGCTTGAAGCCGACTTGGCTTCGTTAAAAATCCAATTGGAGGAGGCACAACGAGAAATTAAGAAACGTAAGTATTAAGAATAGCGGATTCAAGAGCGTATCCGATGTATATATAACTCCAAAAACGTATCTTCCCAAAGAAAGGTTTAAATAGCCGAAAAGAATTATAATCTCTCAAAAGGGGTTTCTTATATTATGGTAATAGTTTTAACTTTATGCCAGTTTCAAATAAAAAAACCAAAAAGGGTTTTAAATTGGTATTTATCGTGTTTAAATATATCTTTTTATACGTATTATAGCGTAAAATCTTTAGCAGCAATTTGATAAAATATTTGTAAGCAATTATACTGTTGTTTGCATTTTAATTGTAGTCTTTTTTATGTTATATTTGGACACATACGTCGAAAAGATGAAACTTTGTCCCCGAAAGGGGGCATGGGGCAGGTATTTTTGAGTTTGTTCTTTAATGTACGTGATTATCAGCCTCCTATGCTTGCCAACCCGAAACCTCCTTTAATAATCATACCTCCTACTACACGCGTTAACCCAAAACTCATGAGACGTTATGTCCTATGGATGTGTATTGCTGGTGATAAATAATAAATAAATAATTGTAGAGCTTGAAATAATTATGTTCATTGTAATTTAATAAATTGACTTGTATTTTTATAGTGACGACGACAAAATCAATAAAGAGCTATTTGACAATTGACCATAGCACACCATAGATAAAGTACAGACTATACATTTACAACAGGTAACGGAAAATGGCTTTTATATTACAGAAAACGCTAAAATTATTGGTTGTGCCGGTGAGGCGGCGTTGGACGTTACGAATAGTGCTATTTCGACCTTAGAACACTCGAACACGCAAGATGCGAACAAATATGCCGCCGAGCTTGCTTCTAAGGCGTTCGAGGATCTTGCCAGGAAGTCACAAGTAAGGGGGTTTATTCAAACTGCATAAGTAGGTGTAGCCCAACTCATAGGGGAATAAACGAGTCTCACGATTGTCCACATTTAATAGGATAATACAGTTTAAATTTTCCCTTGATTTATAGTACGTGAAAATGTAGGTTGAATCACTCCAATTATTGCACTCTTTAAACTAATTAGTCTATGGACTTTCTGTCTATGTGTGCATTTAACACTCGCTCGTACGGCGAAGGTAAACATCGTGAGGAAACCGCCAACCTTAGAGCCAAAATATCGACCACGTGCAGGCACAGAGTACATTCTTGTCCATTAAAAAAAAACAAATGATCGCGAAACAGATATAGGATCTGAGGCCCAGTCCTTAAAGGTCTGAAAGGAACTGGTTGTGGCAGTAAGACTGTATATCCTTTCTTATATTTTTACCTGTTTTGTGATATTATTTAATTAAAGTATTTTTATAGGTGGAAGGAAACGAGGAGTTAGTAGCGAAGTCCGCGATATACGCCGCACACAGCGCTTCGCAACTCTCTGCGTACGCGGCTGAACTCTCGAATATCTCCACTGATATGGAATTAGCAGACAGTGAGTTATTTTAATAGACTAACTTTTATTATTTGTAAATTAACATTAAATGAATGATATGAATCGAATATTTCTTTGATTGTTTTTAATGGTTTACTCAAGAAGATTTAGTGACGCATGTCATTTTATTATCATCAAAACCGTCTTCTATTTTAATTTCGTAGAGTTAAAAATATTGTTTCTGAACCTAGACCTTTTTGATGAATATACCTTATAAATGAATAAATGTGCTATTAACATATAAAAATATCTTTTTAAAAATAATTTACAGAATTGAACAGCGACTGTCGAAGCATGTTATCAGCGACAAAACAGTGTCTGGAATCCCTAAAAGCGGGTGCTATAGACCGCACTGCATGCCTCGAAGCACGCACTAGCGTACAAACGTTGTCTCGTAGTGCTGCCACGGCAGATAGATTGTCGAGTGGCACTCGTAGTGTGGACGACGAATTGGCTGATATGGACCGCGCTATAGAACAAGCGGCTTCACAGATAGAGGTGGGTTTAGTCAGAGTATCTTTGGTCTTATGTAAACTACAAACAAAAGCTGGATTGTTACAGGTCTTATTTATAAGTAATATTTTTAAAAGTAAACAAATGAAAGATGGCGTTGACAAGCAATGTTTATTTGACAAGTGATACAATTTTAAATATGAAGAAAGCCTTTGTAGTAGTAGTAGTGTAGTAGTTTCGCTCATTAACGATCTTATAAAAAGAAAAGTATTCCAACACTAATTTATAAAGTTTTCGGCGCTATTTAGGAAAGCAAACCAATTGGTCATTTGTCATAAGGAAAAATAAAGAATTATTGAGAGTGATCTGTATGAACATGGCTTTAAAAACGCCATGGAGTAAAAACATTAATTACAAAAAAAATATATTATACATGTTGATTTCAATGTTTGATACGTCAGTCACATGACACAAGGATTACAAATTAGTCCATCTACTCTGACGTAGCATACTTGTGAATAATAATTAACAAATGTATTTTAGCGGTACTTTACATAATTGTGATTTAGGTAAAAATGGTCACTAGCTGGTCATGTGATTTTTTTTACGGGGTCAGGGGGTATTTAAACGCTTTGGCGCGTACACGAGGGATCCAAAAAGCTACTATCGATAAATTCCGAACCCATATTAAAATACGAACAATACTTGAATAGTTAACGTATACTCTGATTTTTAATTCCCTATAAATCTGACAGCTATCATTTTTTGACATGTCCGAGATTACAAACCTTTTTGGCCGGGCACATTTTTCAATTTTAATACAAGTAAACAGCGTAGTCTATGCATACATTTTATTTGTTAGTGAATGTATTCATTTTATTAAGTGCTGTCCTCCACATTAAAGGTGGTAAGGATTTACGGCGAGTGATAATTACGTGCCTTTTCATCACCAACAGTAAAATCGCACAAGTAAAGATAATATTTTTTTAAAGGTAATACCTGGAATTAATAGGCAGTGATGCCAGCAAAAGAATAAAATAAACTAATTTAACTTAATTCGATATATTGTTATTGATATTCAAATATTTGTTACTTTTGTATTATGTCAATGGAGTAAGTAAATATTACGGTTTACGGTTTTGTAGGTAAAACATAAATAATACGTAGCATTTAATAAAATACTATTGGCCTAAATTTGGCCCTTTTTCGGTGGAGAACTTTTTAAGTAGCAAAACTTATGAAATGTCAAAATTCTACGGAATGAAAAATCTGAGTATATCTTTACTAATAGTGTGTCTTTTTTATCAAAAATATTTCGAAAGTATTATGGTTTTCTAAAGGTTAAACGTGATTAATTTCAGAACTTACTTGCGGCAAGTAAAGCAGGCGATTCCGGGGTACAGTTAGAAGTGAATGGCAAAATCCTGGATGCATGTACCACTCTTATGGGTGCTGTCAAAGTCCTAGTTCAGGATTCTCGGGCGCTGCAAAGCGAGTTAGGAGATCCAAAGACAAGACAGAAGATGTACAGACGCAATCCACAATGGTCTGAGGGGCTTATATCTGCTGCTAAATCTGTCGTATTTGCTGCAAAATTGCTTGTGTAAGTAAATTTATTAAGAATTATATATTTTTAGATAGTTTCCATAACAAATGATATGGAATCTTCCATTACAAAACTTCGTAGAGTTTTGAAGACATTTCTGGTTAATTTATTGTTTTTTGTCTACTGGATAATTTTACTCTTAGGGGTTTTAAAACAAAAATCATCAGTGACAAAACAGTAATGAAAGTATATATTAAACACGAAAGTTTTTGGGTTCAACTTTTATTCCAACATCACCAAAAAGAAATTTAGAGAGAATAGAATATAGAGACACCTAAAAAACTTCAGCTTTTCAAAATAAAATTATATAATTTTACTTTTTATTTAACGGTTATGACTCTGAATAATATGTGTAACTCGATGTTTCAATTTTACAGCAATCGTGGTAGCTTTGTGTGTTGTACTCGTGTCTTTTACCATTAAATTCTAGTAGATAGATACGGTTCGTAACACGTATCAAAAAAGATAGTCCGCCAATTCAATTATATAATTATCGGTTTGAAGCTGTTGTTTAAATGTTCTATCGTATACAAGGTCAAGCGCCGATGAGGCAGTGGCATCAGCGGGCAAAGTGGAAGGCGTGAGCGCAGCGGCACACGAAGTGGCTGGCAGCACGGCCCAACTGGTGGCCGCCTCACGCGCAAGAGCTCCTCCCGCGGCGCCTTCTCTCGCTCGACTGACGAGTGCGTCCAGAGCGGTTGCCATGGCGACGGGCGCGGTCGTTGCCGCAGTGCGGTCTGCGTCCGCGCTCGTTAGGGATAAAGGTCAGTTTTGTCATTAGTCAAGCCAGACTTAAACATGATGACTAGCTTTGTTTTAATTTTGGTGCTTACACATGACGCTTTACATAAACAAGCAATGAAAAATTCATGACTTTCACCGCTAACTATATTCTAAATGTATGTTTATAAAAATCAACATTTTATGAATGTAAATTAGTTCTTCTAAATATGGTTTCTCATTTGTGACTCTCTTACCTAAAATCAGAATACAAAATATACTACAACATAAATTGTAGTAGAAATATACTACAATTTATGTTGTATATACAGGTTGTCCCAGAAAGAATGGATAATCCTTGAACCCCGCACGGGACAGCTATCCAGCGCTCAGCAATAACTTCGTAGTGGTATTAGATAAAATGATGTATAATACCATTTTATAAATTCATATATTTTTTTTACATGAAACACTCTCAAACTATGCCACAATTATTTTGGTATCAAATTTCTTGTCAAAAACTCAAGTTCTTATTTTTTTTTAAAGTATCATAGATACTTATATTATTTAATGTATTTCTAGTAGTATGGTCTATCAGGAATAAGATGATACCAAAAACGCCACAAATTTCATTATTTTGTGACCGCTGTGCAAATGAATGTGAAGTAAAGTAAAAATAACGTATGTTTTTTCTAAAAAAAAAACATATTTTGGGTATCACTTGGAATATTTTTTTTCAATATTTTTTTCTGAGCGCTGGATAGCTGTCCCGTGCGGGGTTCAAGGATTATCCATTCTTTCTGGGACACCCTGTATATTAGTTAGGAAAATATATTATGGAAACCTATTCCATAAGTACTCGGTTTTACTTTAAAATTTCTTGCTTAGTTTCGAATATTTTTATTTCAGAGGCCCTGGACACATCGGCTTTAACATTGACAGCGACGCGACGACTGGAAATGGAAAGCAAAGTGCGCGCGTTGGAACTTGAGAGTGCGTTAGACGCGGAAAGAGCAAAATTAGCGGCGTTACGCAAGAGACATTATCATCTTGCGCATTTGGAAGAGGTGAGGACATAATTTCGTATATGTACCAATCTTTGTAACTAATTAAAAAGTATCGGAACGATTTATGAGATTTTTATCATTTACCCCATGCCAGAAATGAAGTCTCATCAGATTCTGGTCAGGGGAGCGTTCAAGTATTACACAAATTTTTGGACCATGGGTACAAGTCCTTTAGACATTATGCATAGACCTGTTTTGGCCATATCTCCATTTACGCTACAACCTATATCACTAGGTATATTGCATCTGATTCTTTGATTATTTTTCTTTTATTAGCAAAATAACAGTTTCCTACCAAAATACTACACAATATGTATGTAGTAATAAAATGATAATTTTTATTTGATTTAATTGTTTACAGAATGGAAACATTGAAAACGGAAAGGAGTAGAGGTTTAAAAATGCGAGACACTGCCAAATTCTCTCTAAAATGTATTCTAGCATTTTACTAACAAAACATTCTGGTTTTGCATTTAAAATAAATGAAAGTAAAAAATAGTATATGTGAATGAAATTGTATGATGTACTTTTGAACTAATATTATCCATGACGGAACTTGTAATGTAGTGTTAGGGATTTCATATTCAGTACATTTGTGATGAGATATTTTGAGTATGAAAAAGCAATGCGAAAAATCTAAAAGTCAATTGTATATCTTTAAAAACTTTACTTGATTCATATCTATGTCAAATATATTTTCACTTGGAAACATTTTTTATTTCAGTCAGTTCATTAACATTTGACATACCAGTTATGGTTTAAATAAGCTTTAAATATACCAGTTATGGTTTTAATAAGCTTTAAATATAGTACTAAAATTGTGTTTGCATATTTTTATAAATTTAATTTGACTTATATGATACCAAGAGTAATTTTTCAAGCTAATACCATTTGTGTATTTACCTAATCTATGTAAAATGAATAAATATATGAATAAAACTATTTAATATCTATCATGTGTTTTTTGTTGTCAAACCTGAAGTAATAAGATACTAATGTAGATGCAGATATAATATATAATGTTATTGTTCTGTATTGGACTTCATATTTTTAAGAATAAAATAAGCAAGACTAAGAAGCTTATTCCTATCTGAACTTTTATTGTGATAGTGGTTTCTATGGATTAAAAGACTGAACATGAAAAATATTATGTATACAATTAAATTTCTTTTCTACTAGTTTTTTTTATAATTTCAGATTGGTTATCATGTCACACCAAAGTGATAATGATCAAACAACTTTACCAAGTAACAATTTAGGAAATGATAATCGAAAGACCTTGTGAATTCGTGTCGATCAAACAATGAGTCATAATTTCCAAGTCAAAAGATGTGAGAACATATAAAACATATCACTCTTAAAGATTACGGTTTGGATGGCTGTTCAATAGAATATTTCCATTTTTAGCTAAAATTAATTCAATGAATATATTTTTTTTGTCAATTATTCTTATAATGCTTGGTTTGGATAACAATAGAAACTGCTATGGGTGCATAAAAGAAAACACAATTATACTTACAGTTATTATTTCGTACACATCAACTAAATTAACATTGTAAATATAGAAGCATGGCAACCTAAACTCTAATATAATCATTGAAATTACATGATAAAAATAAAACTGAAATAAGACATACTAAATGCACTGTTTAAATAAATGTTTATATCATCAAAAATACATGTCTACCTATCTGTACACAAACCCCCAAAAATTAATTAGCACTAAAAATCTAAATATCACAACAATATTTGTGCAAACTTGCAATTTATAACATTGAAGTAAGCTGCTAGGTGTAGGCCACTAATTATATTTATGTTGGTTAATGTTTAAGGATATTGTAAAGCTTACTATAATAACTGTAAAGCCATTTATTTCACTTCACAATCATCACTGAGATGTTAAAAACCTCCAAAAATTTAGCACCACATATCCCACATACTCTACACAATAAATACTGTTGTAAAATGCAATCTTTACCATGACCCTCTTAATGTACTATTGTTATAAGTAGAACTTAGTTCTCATCACTTATTACTAGAATAGCTTATGTAAACATGATGCAATTATGCTAACTGCTGGAATTACAAAGAAACTTGTACATTGGCTATTAGAACTTAAGTTTCAAATTATGCACAAAATCCTGATATATAATCAATTATTGTATAAAATGTAAGGTAGTCCTCATGTAACAAAGTATACTGTACTATAATATATTGTTTTAAATTAAGTATCAAATTGCCAATGTAAAAAAACAATGTTTGTTAGTTTCTTTGTGACTGTTTATGGCAAAGCTTCATCCCACTTTAAATGTTTCTCTCGTGTTAGATGGACAATCCTTACATGGACGGCTTGATTTTTTTCAAACTTGGGTGGTATTGGGCAGAGTCGATACATCACCTCATCTCCAGGAAGAGGAACATATTCACCTTCAATGCTAAAAGTTATAGTGTTTAATGATATTGTAAATAGTTGGCAAATAAACATTTTATTGAAAAGGAAATTGTTTTATATTTTCTTATCTATCATATACACTTACTCAGAAATATGTACAAAAAGATCTTCGCCGCCTCTCACAGAGGTTACAAACCCATGACCTCTTTCTCTACAAAACGATTTTATTGTTCCAGTTTCAATAGGATTTCCTAAAGCCCTTTCAGACCTAAAACATAAAAAATGCAATAAACTTTAAGTATACTAAAAAACAACAACTAATATCTGCAAATCTTACGTAGAGGCGGTCCGATTTCTGCGAGTTATAATCGGACTTGGAAGCTGCAAATGCGCATTTGTCTTATTGGGAGAGTCATCATTGTTAAAACCAACTTCTCGGGACATTGTTGTAAGTCTACAGCTTACAAAGACGGAGAACAACCCACGGAAATGGTATTATTAATCAGAATATTAAAATTAAACTTAAGTGGAAATGTAACATTAAATATTTAGATATTTTTGACTACTTTGTCAAAGTTATGTTTAAGCATCAAAATCCATTGCTGTTAAGTAATCAAGTTTGACATATGTAGGCATGTTTGATTTTGATAGTCTGTTCTCTGCGACCGATAAGATAAAAATCGTAATTAAATCTGTGGTATAGAATAGTGAGTTAGCCTTAAGGTAACATTTTGAATCGAGACTTAGCGCTAATTTTGACTTTCGTTCGTCACAAATAATTTTTTTTGGGATATTATGTCCTTGTATATTTACAACATTTAGGTCAACTCTTATTTAAATCAGTTAGATTAACTTAGTGTATTGGTTGATTTAAATTAATGTAATGAAATCAATACAAAAATATCAAGTTTATTGGGATTCATTATGGTAATGTTACTTGTCTTTCTCACTTTCTTATATTTCTAATGATCCCAGTTTTTTTGTTATACTCATTGTGTAACGTGGTAACTGGTAAAACTTTCTTAAGATAGTGAAAGCTACTGCGAGCGTAAAGTAGGCATATGTACGATATAAGCACTTTTAGGGTAAGAAAAATTGTAATTTAAAATATAATACTTTATTTACTACTTGGTAACGCAATGTGACGACACAATTTTGTTTAACAAATACATTTATACGGTTAAATATTTATTTTGTAACAACGTCATAACTAATTATTTCCTTCTATATCGAATTTATATTTGAAATAAATATTAATAACTTGGGCATTGTCTTAGCACTGGTTTCAAAGGAAGTTTGATCTTTGGTATGTCTATTCCTTCCCAATCACCCTGTAAAAAAGAGAAATAATGTAAAAAAACAACTGTTTTACCTTTTGGAATAAAGGGAATGTCAGTGGAAGTAGTCATTCGTTCTTCATTAGTAAATATTCTGTGATATATAAGGCACTCGGCAGAGAGCGCTATTTCATCTTTTAATATAAAAAAAATATTATTATTTTTGGGAACCCTGACAGGTATTTTTTTACTCAAAAGGGTTCCCACATCTTACACATTGTAATGCATATGTACTTATAATAAATAAACATATTTTTTTAAAACATAAAACGATGCGGTAATTACCTGAAAACGATTACCGTCAGATTTATTACACTGCATAGAGATAGGTGACTCACTGTACAACATATGTAAGCTATTCGTTCTTAAGGGAGTCCATGGTTTTATCGACAAATAGTTGGCACGAGGCGATGCTTTATAAGATATAGGCATGTTGTTCCATCTAGAATGCATTATAAAAGATTGAAAATAAAACTGACATAAATAAAATGTGACGTGTACGTAGCTCGGACTCTATGTATGTGCATTCAAATAATATAATTATTAACTATTAATTTGAGATATCAAATTATCTTTGGAACCTTTTGCTACTGTTCGAATGACCTGGATGTCCTGGATTCTATTTCTGCCAGACCATAATTCATCCCACCGATTCTCGAGAATAAACTAAAAGTTAATTCACGCTTTTTACAAAACCCTTCATATTATGTAGGTGATAATCGATAATCGTCGAAATTTGAATTTTAAGTGGATATTTTTTTAGATAGTCATTAATAATTTGAATAAGCCAAAATATAATGACTTCACAAACTTCTATTTTTGAAAGAATTGATCCAATCCTCCAGAACTTCTCGGCGACATTATATTTAAGTACCATTGGTTAAGTGAACTTCAGTTACATTAATATATAAATATTTTAATAATAAACAAAGATATTATAATACCTCTACACCAGTATACCTTTTTTCAAATTTGAAATATTTTTCTAAAGCGGCGTTCGAAACAGCGCTTTTGCAGACTTCCAATTCGCTGGCAGGGTAATAGTGCATATAGTTTACGCACATTTCGTCAGTTATTGCGTGACCACCGATCGTTGCGTTTTCCTTGCCAATTGTGTCGTATAGACAGGTCGTCATTAGATAATCACCCTGGAAGAATATTTATCTAAGTACTGAGAATACGACGATGATGTTGTTTTAACTTTATAACATCATTGATTATGCCAACATCCAAATCATAAGGTCTAACTGGCTCACGTGGTTGGGACATGTGGACCAAATGGCAGACGACAGAACCCTTATACCTTATTGAACTCACAACCTGGTGGCAAGAGAAAACTCGGTAGACCGAGGCTTCATTGATCGGCGATCGGACATCGAAACAATAGGGGTTCGAAGTTGGACGCAAGAAGCACGAAATCCATTGTGATAGCGAAATATACTTTTGGAGGCTATGGCCCACAAGGACTGTATAGCTATTGATGATGATGATGATCGATTATGGCAAAAACGGTATTACAGAGAGAAACGTATTACTTAATTTGAAATTCAACATTTAAAAAGTTTTATTCATTTATAACTGTGTTTGGCGTATGCAGGCGTTTTCGTATTACATAATGTGCTACGTGATCCATTTACTTTACGTAAACATAAATAAACAGTATTATATAATTTGTAAAATTAAGTTTCTTTTAATTGTATTTTGTACTATGTAAATTGAAGAATTACTTTTTAATTTTTTGAGGTGTGATCGCTTTGATACGCAAAGCTTGCGGAATAATCATTAAATGCACTTTTACAAGTGTACTCTGAGAGCCCGAATCGAGACTTAGCGTTTGGCCCGACTTATTTTTTATTTTATTATTTACCGCTTACCGGCAAAACCCTTACAGGTCGATGCAAAATCCTTATTTCCTGAAAATGTGTTGAATAATGAACATCTCTATTGAGAACTGGGAGTTCGATTCCCTGTCGGAAATGTCTGGTCCACACGGCGACACCGGTCAAATGTGTGTGAAGTTGACTTCCGAATACAACGATACCTTGTCTCGGAAGACCCTTAAATGTTAAAAGCAAATTTAAAATGAATGACCCAGCCAATGAATTATAACATTTCGTTCCCTAATACTTTATGTTAACTTATTTTTGTGCTACATGTGTACTTTAAATTAGCTTGATTATAATATTAAAAACTAGAAACAAAGAAAAACATTTTATTAGGAAATGTATTTTCCAAATTCTTTAGAAATTGGGTCACATTACACTTACCTGAATGTTACCGAATGACAAAGCTTTATTATATGTTTTAGTTTAAAAAAATCCACATTATTTAGCAAAAGTCTTAAAATTAATTTTTTAAACGAGCCTGGTCTGGATAACCATTGTTGCTCCCTCACACTATGACATCAACTTATGTTTGTTTTGTTTTCCTTTACGTGTTTGTCACATTGAACCATGTATTTTATTTTTCTTGTAGCAATGTATCAATGTACCCAGCGTTGGCAAGTTTTTTATAAATAAATAGATCATAAAAAAATCTACTTATCGCAAATAAGGTTAAATAAGTAAAGTTTATAAAGTTAAATAAATACTATTATAACAAACACAAAGGGAGAATGAAAACTTACCACCCCAGTACACTGTGGTATACAATACCCGATGAGGGGAAAGGCTTTTTGCCCACCTGGGATTGCCATTTTGTCCGTATATTCAAGGCCTAACTCCATGATAGCTGCGTCATACTGTCGTCTATTAGCTGTCAAATGAAGAGTGATACCGGAGCTGTCTATCCAGTCTGAAAATCATTTTAATATTCGTTTTCATTTATTTAATATTCGTTACCAGATTGAATAGGTTTAAGACGGGGGCCTATTTGTTAAGGAAGAGTTACTTTGAAAGGAAAGGATAAACATATGACGAAAATCTAGTATAATGATTGCGATTTTAAGGAATGGAATGAAATTGGGTATTTTCACAGAAATTAAGAAAGGCACAAGAAGAAACGGAGATGTTGAAAATATGTGATAACACAGGAGTTATTATAGTGACATCAAAAGGAAGGATGACGGCCTGTGGCTTTAGAAGAGGTAGACATGACGGGCCTCCCTACTTCGTTTTCAGTAATGGACTGGAACAAAAAATATGGAATATTTGTAGAACGATAAAAGTCAAGAGTTTGAGATTTGATCAAAATTGGGATGTCAGGTGAAATGTTGATTCAAGATTTATATCATGCAATTTTTTTTATAAATAGGAAATTCCACGTATATTCTACTCACCATCTTTGACTTCCGGATTATTATAATGTACTTCCAGCATGACGTATTTGTTTGCAGCTGTTCCACCAAGTGGTAGACCAGCTTCCTTCGGGTATACAAAAGGTGGGGCTCCCATGGCCCATGCAGCTTTGACCTTACGAGATTCAAGTATAAGTAATGTAAAAACAGGTTTACCACCATCAGGTCAAATATTGGTTTATTCTTACTTTGAAAACTCGTCAAACATAATGAACAAAAATACAACGTTGATTCTACAAATCTCAAAATTAAAATAACGATAAACTATGAAAATAATGATCGCGAGACCCCGTACATAGAGTACTTTTGGATGTCAATACATCTTGTTAGGTATAGTGCACTCACACTTCAAAACGAAAACATAACTTGTATAAAAGTTTAGAAACTCAGTTCTACCGCAAAGAGTTGTTAGATTATTTTATTCAGCCCCTACAAGGTCCCTTGTCTTGAGTTATTACGTAGATAATTGCAATGTGCGCATCTTTTCATCTGCGCTCAATTTTATTATACATTAAAAAGTGCAATTACTTGTAAATATATCATAAATACCTTTGAGCACACTTTAGTAGTCTCTGGTCGATCCGATGCAAAACAGTTGCCTTCGTAGAGCGGTATTTCCTGCTGAGGATTCGCGTCACAGTAGAAAACCTCCATGTGATGCACCAGTCCTTCATTGCCTTTTGTAATTTTAGACTCAAACTGAAATTCAAATTTATATATTTTAAATTCTGTATAAAATCTGTTAGTTTATCTTATTTTCTGTTTAGTTTATCTTTTTTTTTCAAATGTTAAATATTATAGCCTTTTTTACTTTATAATTGCAGGAAAACAAAATGACTATTTATCAATGTTGTAAGTGTACACTTCTTCATTTAATGATTAAATACAAAATGTAGGTTGTGTTTAATACACAGTTTTAAGCTTTTATAAAACATACTACACTGATATTATAAGAAACGATCGTTATTATTGAAAAGAGGGATAATGTCACGTTATAGTTGCAAAAATATTACGAGTGCACTTCGTGGAATGGGTAAAATTGAATTCCGTTTGTATTGACTTTTTTCTATTAAAACTTTTAAATCATGACCATAAGATAGATATATATATATCTATATTTTTTATATAATTTTTATTTGGCATAATATTTTCTCTTCCTTACCCTGATAATATGATGCACTTTGTCCGTAACGAATTCTGGAAGTTTAACAACTTTGCACCAATATGTCGTATCAGAAGTCGGTACTTTGAGGTTCTTGTTCGTGATGGAGAGTTCTTCAGCTTTTTCTTGAGATATTCCAGTTGGAGTTAGCAGTCGAACACGTATGAAGCCGTGGTCGTGAGGGGATGTGCAATTCAGACATAGGCCTTTCGCTGAGAAAAGCTTATCCGTACCACGGGCCCAGATAATATGTACTGTACCATCCTGATATAAAAAATGGCAGAGTGTTTTACAGTTGTGACAAATTACGTCCTATTATTATAATTTTACTGGAAACAGACACTTATGTTATATGTGAAAATGAGCTTTTTATCAAAAGTTTTCAGTTAGAGTATGTAAGAATTATTAAAAAACATTGTAATTAGATGTTACGCTATTGTCTCAGGCAGAAAAAGAAATTACACATTTGCCGCTTTTACACAGCTTTACTTTTAATACTTAACAAGTAATTACCTAGCTTTTCCTCCAGAATTGTGAGGACATCTCATATACTTACACACTTACTAAATGAAAAAAAAACATCTTCAAAGGAAACGGTTTCATTATTTAAAAAATCAGTACCTCAATAACATAATCGTCGTCGTCGCATGTGTCAAAATAACGTTCAAAAGTTAAACAACGACCTTTAGCGTTGACGTGAAAAGCGTCGCAGTTTTGATTAGCGTCGAGTAACAGTTTTCCTTTTTCGTCCGAGTGCATATCCTGAAATTATCAAAATAACCTCTAAATAAAATAAATCAGTGGTACTACAACCTTTTAAGGTTTGCGCCTCAGATTTCTGAATTCATGTTTCATGATCATTTGTAAATCTAATCGGCAAGTAGGTGATCCTGTGCCTGACACACGCCGCCGACTTTTTTGGCTCTAAAGCGACCCGGTTTTCTTCACGATGTACAAAGAAAGTCCATTGGTGCACAGCCGAAGATCTAAACTATGAGCTCAGAGACGAGAGTCGCACGTTGAAACCATTGGGCCAACGTCACTCAAAATAACCATTTGTACGCTCAGATAATTTAAATGCTTTCTGATTCCTGATAAATGAAACGCGCGACTAGTCTACTAGCTAGTTAGATATTGAAGTTCATTTATGAAGTTTTCCCAGTTGTGTGCTCCTATATCTTTATAACAAAAAAATTAGATTTTGTTAAGATTTGAGAAAAATGTAATAAGAGACCTGTTAAGAACAATACGAGTATGTTACGAGTGGATGCCCTTCTGAATTTAAAAGAAAATTAAATGGAACATTTTCAAGAAAGCATACATAAAAATGGGGTTCAACTCAAGCTTGTACACGGGTTAGATGTATGTTAGAGTGTAACTCATCTGTTTGGGCTTCGTATGAAACTAAATATTGTCGTATATTGGAGCGCATACAGAATAAGTTTACTCGTTTTCTTTATTACAGACTGTATGGAATCGATTCCTAATATCCCTTAATATACTCAACATTATTTGTCTTAGGTACAATAAATTATAAACAAAACAGGACTTAAAGTTAGTATACTACCTATTTAAAGTCTTGCAGGGACTGGTGAGCAACCTATTTCAGAAGTCGGCTATTTTGTGCCTAGGGGATATGTGTTAAGATAAGGTTGGTTTGCCATACCAGTCAGTTGTATAGGGCTCCGTTAAACGTCTTTGTTGATTGTACTAAATGACAATTGGCATCTTTATCATCCTATGTTTTTAATATTATATATTTATTTTCGACATTATCGTACTGACTTAGTATGTATTTTTTATGAATAAATAAATATCTAGATAATTGTATCAAAGAAAATTTTGGATGCGATCGGAATTAGAATTTTTTAGACCACAATCACTAGGTCTACACTAATCTCTTGTGCCAATATCTATTACACAACTCGATTATTACTAAACAAACCTTTAATAGTACAACTGACATACCTCGAAATGCTCAATTTCATTATAATCCGTCCAAACTAAGCATAAATCGGCATTTTCGAAATCACCTCGATCTGAGAATCCCAGTGCAAACCAATTCACCGCCGGAGCTTTTTCCGAAAGCCTAACTTCGAATTGAATTTTTTTATTTAAGTAATTTACTCGCCATTTTATTGATAAATCTCCGTTTGGATCAAATACTGAGTCGCTTTCAGCTATTTGATGATCTATTAGAAGGATTATTTAATTAATTGTAAATAATTATAATAATTTATATGAAGTGTTTAAAATTTAACAAAACCTTATTTCTTTGCAGTGAAATTATTAACGACCCAAATGGTCGTGAATAGTTTTTAAAACGTAACCCATTTAATAGATATTAGTTCGATTTACGGTATAAATAAATATATTTCTTACCCGACTTCTTGTAAATCGTAAACGAATCACAACAAATAAAGGAAAATACAAATATTAGTATACACTGAATATACATTTTGTTTAATTCATAATATTATATTTAAATATTGTGTTCAAGCCTTGGGGTCTCCTTCACAACTGAAGGTGCCGGCGACTGGAGGCAAGTAAAGCTATAGAAAAATTATGATTTCCACTGACTAAGCTATACTATGAATAGCGAGCAATTGTACTGTAGGAAACGAAACAACTTTATATTATGTTCAAAAATTAAGTATTTATTTATTGACACTTCGCTACACTACTGAAAATAAAAAATAACATAATTAATTCAAAAGGAGAGCAACTGGCGGCCTTATCGCTTTCGCTTTCGAGCGATCTCTTCCAGGCAACCACTGTGAGTAAAGAAAAAAATAAATAAAAAAGTATTAAATTACATAAGATAGGCAAGTAGTGCAAAAATACATGTTATACACAGTTATTAAGATAAAAACTAAACAGGAACAAAAAAACTAATCTAAAAAGATGATACATTAAAAATAGAAAGTAAAAAGACACATAAATCACGATAATTTAAGATAAGTCTCACGTCAGTTAGTAGTTGGAAAGAAAGTTAGGGATTTTTAGGAAATAGGGGAAATTTAAAGGAAGATAGAGATGGAGCTAAGCGAAAGAGAAGAAAGGAGGAGTTATGCGATGGAATTTCAAGGATATAGTTTTCGGAAGAGCGTAATAGTATATTAAAATATATATGATATTAATGTATAGTTAGAGGTATTTATATAATTAAGAATACAACATTGCTAACGTAAGCTGTTTTATACAGTAGAATATTATTTATAATTGAAAGTAAAGACATCATATTTCTATTTTACTCCTTTTTATATTTTGTTATCATTTTTATGTTTTCTCCTCGTTTTCGTTTCTGAATTGAGGACCACTGAAAAACACGTAGCAAATATCGAGCCTGTTTTCTAAAAAACTATAGCTTTCTACAATCTGCAGAAAGACAACCGACGTGCAGTAATGCGAAAATAATTCTGATTTGCGTAATTTCATTTATTCACTTTTTTTTCATACTAAGTGTCAAGATTACAGTCGAAATGATCTGGGATAATGGGTCATTTATTAATTCCTCTGCAGAAAGAGACCGCCATTAATGTTTCTTCTGTCAAACGATGTTTTTGTCTCCCGTACATAGTCTGATAATGGACGAACGTGTTAAAATTCAGCGCATTATAGCAATGCATAGCGGGAGTTGGAATGCGAGTTTCATTGGGGATCGCTTTATTAAATTCCCGCAAAATTACTGAGAAGTTAGCGTCTCTGGCTACCGCAGATGAGGTCTATCACGGACCTAATTATTTTATTTCTCATTATAGTTATTAACTTCGACTTTTTTAAATCTATTGTATTGACAGTTTTAAGATCGGTTAAGGAATAGCAATAACTTTGAACTAAAACTATGATACCATCGTCGTTTTGACATTCGTTATTAATTTATACAGATGCCAAGTGTAAATTATGTTTTTAAGCGTCATAGAATGATTATTAACTTCTATCGAAATAACCCCTAAGATGTTTGATTTTTTTTATTTTTATAGAAATAGGGGCAAACGGACACGAAGCTCATCTGATGTTAAGTGATACCGCCTCACATGAACACTCAATGCCAGGGGGCTCGCGAGTGCGTTGCCGGCCATTTAAGAATTGGTCTGATCTTTTATTGAAGTTGGATTAGTTCGGAAATTACCATACGAACATATCAATACATAGTTATCTAAATGAGTTCAGTGAATTTTGACCTGAAAGGCCTTCAGGTCGTTATGGAAGTATTAAAGACCCCTGAGGCATCTCACGAGCTGTCCTGCGCCAGCAGTCACTTCGCTGCTTAGCCGTTCCTTCAGTTCTGCACCAGACCTGGATATATTTGCGATAGGTTTGGTAAGACCAAGAGATAAATGTCGTATGTCGTTTTTTGAAGTAAAAAAATGTTGGTAGTTTATAAGGTTTACTACCTTATCAGTCTATATATAATCAAAACCGTTTACGACGACATCGTTCAGAACAACATACCGATTATATTGACAAAAATAAAAGGTCCCGGCTGAATTCTATTGTATTAGGTACTTAATAACAACGTCATCGGCTGTTATGACTATCGGATTGTATGGCCAAATATGAGTAAACCCTTCAATGTCGTTATAACAGATTTTTACTGTATTATTATATTCTTTGTCATGTATGCTGTTAACAAATAAATAAATAATAGACCAAGTAGATATACTCTGCATCTCTCTTTGTCTATGGCGTGGCTATTTACACCTCAATGTAAAAGGTTACGTTTTGTACTTGAAACTAGCATAAAGTTAAAACTATTCCCATAATAAAAAAGAGGTTACGTTTAAAAATAAACCTATAGCAGTTATAATATTAATTAGATTTAAATAACCAGAAAGAGAAATAAAACACTTTGTAAATAATGATTTGTATATTATATATCAATACATAATGTATCTATAATATCCTCTTGATTATCTGTCTTTACTTCTGGGTCAAGGTTTTTTT
This sequence comes from Pieris brassicae, assembly GCF_905147105.1. Lineage (NCBI taxonomy): Eukaryota > Metazoa > Arthropoda > Insecta > Lepidoptera > Pieridae > Pieris > Pieris brassicae. The sequence goes on from NC_059669.1 coordinate 9,182,338, forward strand.
CTTCTTCAGTATTTTCCTTTACAATGTCCGCTACTTCATTTGATGGCTCCTGTAAAAAAAAGGTTTTATATTTATTTTTATTTAACGTATTATATTTTTCATCTGACAATTTGACTTTACTCTTCTATTTATGGAAACACGTGTCTCTCGCGTAAAGGGTTATATGTTAAACTAATATGGTCCTTATGATTACAGATAAATACTTTCAAACCAATTTTAGATGTCCCAGACAAAGCTTCTAGAGTGTATGTCGACTAAGGATACTACCGTTTTTGTTACCATGGTAGACACGATACCCGTAGCCCGCGCATAACAAGACTGAGTTTCGATTGCATACAATATTTTACTAAGTCTCGGCAAAAGATTTGGCCAAATTACGCGTGGTTGATATTCACAAATATATTTTTCATTGCAAAAGTCTAAAAGGTGAGTGCATCCAAATACCAAACAAGTTTTTGAACCTAAATAAAATCACATATTTAATTTGATTTTTAAAAGCTAATATTACGTTTGTATAGCCTACATATTTTTTATATTGTATTCAAATTTTCTATATTTTTTGTTAGAATCTTGATCTTTAAATATTCTTTAACTGCGGTGTGGAGTGCGAAACTGGATTTTTCTATAATTTTCACCTTGTTTCCTATCTTTCATGTTTTTGACTATGGATAATGGCTCAAAATACCTTATCTATTTACTATCAAAACTGTGGAGGCATCAAGAGTAAAATAGATAAACTCAAAAATAGTATTCTTCTTAGCAACTTTGATGTTATTGTTCTGGTTGAGACTTGGTTGGTGGATTCTGTTTTTGATGGAGAGTTGCATTCGGGTGGTTATGATGTATTTCGACGGGACAGAAACCTCCAATTCTCTCGTAAAAAAGGTGGCGGTGGAGTTTTAGTTATGGTGAAAAGAGGAATTAAATCTATCAGATTGACTGAGTTTGAAACCCCGGACTTGGAGGAAATATACATTCACTTGCCATCTCATGCTGGTCTCCTCCTGACTGCTTGTTACTTTTCTCCCGTTACTCATACCTCTGCATACTTAAAATTCTTTCAAAAACTGCATGACATACACGCTAGCGCTCGATTTTCTAATTACATAATTACAGGTGACTTTAATTTACCTTATCTCATCTGGTCATCCTCTCCAGATACCCTACTACAATCTGCAAATACTGAGTCATCGAAATTGTTGTTGCATACCATGTCTTTTATGAATTTATAACAAAATAATGTTATCCACAACAACAATGGGCGGCTCCTGGACCTAGTCCTAACAACACTTTCCGGGCGTGTTGATTTCTCTGATGATCCTTTACTTGGTCCTGTTCCTCATCACCCGCCTTTAGATATTCTTAGTACTGTTAATAGGTTAACTGTCATGACATCAGCTACTTTCAATCAAAGAAATTTATTTAATGCAGATTATGACTTAATAAATAATGCTATCGATAAGGTCGATTGGGTGACATTACTAGCCACGTCCCATTCTGAGGATGCTGTTACCGTCTTCTACTCAAAAATAAATGCAATTATTGCTGCTTGCGTGCCATTCTCTAAACCTAAATCCCGTAAGTATCCAGTTTGGTTTAGCAGAGGGCTGATTAGAGCTCTTAATCGTAAGAAGAAACTCTGGTGTCGCTGGAAGACCTACAAAGGCTTACTCGACTATCAAGAGTTTTCTTTATTAAGAGCACGTGTTAAAAATCTTATGAAACTTTGTTATAATCGCTATATAGAAAGGATTGAAGAATCGCTTAAATCTAATATCAAACATTTTTGGAAATATACTTCCACTCTAAAACAAAGTAATTTAGGTTACCCTAAACTAATGAAGTATGGCAGCATTTCATCCGACGATCCCAAACAAATAGTTGAGTTATTTTCAAATTATTTTCAGTCAGTATTTGAACCTCAAACTCACTCGGATGGAGACGCTGTGACAGTTGAAGAGAGCCTTTCCAGTGACTCTCAGATCCTTGTGCATAACTTGTATTTCGATGTAGACGAGATCAGCAAGGAACTATATTTGCTTGATCCGAGTAAAGGTCCTGGTCCAGATCAAATTAGACCAGTTTTTCTAAAGCATACACATCGTTCATTGTGTGTCCCTTTACAGATTATATTCAATAAGTGTATGTCCAGTGGCACTTTTCCTGATTGCTGGAAATTATCTTATATAACGCCTATCTTTAAGACTGGTGAAAGGAGTGATGTCGAAAATTACCGACCGATTTCAATACTTTCTGCAATCCCTAAGATCTTGGAAAGATTAGTTCACCGACGAATTTATTCCAGCCTAAGGCACGTTATTATAGACCAACAGCACGGATTCGCAGCTGGTAAATCTACTCTCTCTAACCTCCTTGTTTTTACTAATTATATTTTTAGTAGTTTAGATAATAAACATCAGATAGACACAATCTACACGGACTTTCAGAAGGCTTTTGATAAGGTTGACCATATGATGCTTTTACAAAAGCTGTCTTTTAATGGTATTAAGGGCAATCTTTTAAGATGGTTTACGGCATATCTATCTAATCGTGTTCAATCAGTGGTAATAAATGGGTTTACTTCTTCTCAAATAGTAGTGACATCCGGTGTCCCCCAAGGCTCAATCCTTGGGCCGTTGCTCTTTTGTTTATTTATCAACGACATATCTAAATGTTTTTTACACTGCAAGTACTTGTTATACGCAGACGACTTAAAGTTATATAAAACGGTAGTTGCACTTTCTGATGTGGAACTTATTCAGAAAGATCTCGATAGGCTAGATGACTACTGCAAAATAAACAAATTATTCTTAAAATACAGTAAATGTCAGCATATCGTGTTTACAAGGAAAATACATAAAACAATCACGGCCAACTTCACCTTTGGAAACCATTCCCTCGAACGTGTGAGCTCTGTAAGGGATCTTGGGGTCCTTCTTGACTCCAAATTATCCCTAGATAAACACATAGGCTTGATTATTAATAAAGCCTACCGTATGTTGGGTTTCATAACGCGTGTCACCAAACCTTTCAAAGACAAAACCACATATATTCACCTCTATAAGACGCTTGTGCAGTCTCAGTTGGAATACGCTAGTCCAATCTGGAATCCCTACTACGCTATATATGTTACACAACTGGAGGCTGTACAAAAGAAATTTTTGCGTATTTTAAATTGTCGCATGAACGGTGGTAGGGCTAAATACAACGAACTTTAAAAAAAATATAATTTGCTTTCTTTGAGTACTAGGCGTAGTTTGATAGATTGTGTCACTATAAGAAAAATATGCGTATATGAATTAACTTGTTCAAATCTTCTCGAACTCATAAGATTCAATATTCCTGCCAGATCTCTACGCTCGCACAGAACCTTTAACCTTCCGACTCCCAGAACCAACATTGGGTTCCGTGAGCCTCTTCACAGGATGTGTTCTACTTTTGATTCTACTACTAATATCGATCTTTTTTAGCACTCCTCTACTGCTTCATTTAAGAATAGGTTAAACCAACTATTCGAGTAGTAAACCTTGTATCTTTCTTCTTATTTTGGCTACTAGTATATCTGTCGTTCTACCGATCTATAAACTTTGTATTGTTTACTTAAATATTTTGTTCTTTGTCATGTCACGTTTTGTTTTGCTTTATATCCTTTTTTTATCAGTGAAACTTTTTGTGGATATATCCAATGCTTTATTTCTTATGTTTATATTTCTTTTCTGACTTCTACTTTTAGAGATGTATCTGTTTGTTTCCCAAATGAATAAATAAATAAAGCGTATAGCGTTCAAGTATTACGTCACGTAATTTTTGGAGATTCTTGACCCCCCCCCCCATAAAACGAGACGTCATGTTTTCTGTACCAATAGTAAACATTTCGTGATCACCCAGTATCTCTTTATACCTAAAATTTACCTTTGCGTGGTGTATCGTACAGGAACGTCTAAAATATTATTAACTATAACGCGTTAAAATCAATCCCCGCCCCGCATCGTTTCGTTACATAATACACGACCCCTAAGACATAATTGAAATGATATATAAAAAAATAATTCACCACATTTTAAGTTACAGTTGAATAGTTCTCACCGATTTTATCACTAAACACTTGTATACAAGCACAAACCCAGACTGGTCACTTTAGAAAATACAAGAATGAGGGGTTCCAAGGTAATATATTGAATACCTTAACTTTAATAACGGACCTAACAGTTGTTCACACAAAAACTAACAAAAACATCTAATTGTAAATTTAAAACATCAAAACCGCTTCAACTCTAAAAAAATTATAAAAAATCGGTGTAGACGTTTAGAAGTTTAATCAAAAACCCTACAGGTTTAGATTATCGGTAATTTTCTTTTAATCTAATGTTTTTGATAAAGATATAGAAAATCGTTAGGGCACGCCAAAAATCTGTGAACATATTTTTATAAAATTGTCTGATCCCTCACCTGTTCCCTCTCAAACAGCACAATCAACTCCACGTGCTTCGTATGCGGAAACATATCAACTGGTACAGCGCATATGGGGATGAAAGGAGCACCGTGTAGCGTCTTTGAGGAGGCTCGACTGAGGTCCACAAAGTTTTTTGTAACAGAGGCTGGGCTACACGATATGTATATGAGCCTTTTGACTTTTTTATTATTGCGCAGGGTCGTTATTGCGGACATATCTACGATACAGAAAATTTAATATATGTATATCAAATGAAGGAAAGCAGGCATGCTATGATGAAGGAAAACTTCGTAAGAAAACCAGCATGCCTTGGACCAAATAGTCGACGACGGCTGTGCGACACAGAAGGCTGATCTATATGACTTTTGGAAAAAACAAATGATCACGAAACAGATACAGAAATCTGAGAGCAGAATTAACTAAAAAAGTTATTAAGTATTGTCTTTTGTTACCATAGCTTTTACACACTTATAATTATTTTACATAATTTTAAATTTAGTTTTTCGACGTTTCGCGTGCTTTACGGCGTGCGTGGTCACGGTGACATAAATAATCAACTTTATAATAATACACAGCTTCAATCCGGTAAAAAAGTGTTTTATTTAAAAAGTTATCAATTGAAAAAAAATATTTAAAATTCTTAATATTAAGAAACAAAAAAACATTATTAGTACATAAAGGAACTTACGTAACCCAGCCCTAGGCGGGTCTACAACAGCGATGACGTCATCAGCGCTCGCACGTGCCAACACTGCGTGTAGTGTTGTTTCCGCTTTACCCGCATAAAACTCACAATTTTCGATATTGTTCAATAACGCGTTCGCTCTAGCGTCTTCAACTGCTTTCTCTATTAGTTCTAGGCCCAGAACCTGTCCGCAATGCTAAAACATAAATCAGTATTATAACAATTAAAACTCAAACTAAAAACAACTTTATTCACATCAGTAACAAAGTACACGTGTGAACTTCAACAGAAAAGATGTTAATTTGATTCTAAATTTACATTTGCTACCAGTTTGCAAGGATAAATAATTGTAGTAAACCTGCTTACGTAATACTTTAACGTCCCCATACAATATGGCTTCTAGAATACTTAAATCACTAATACAGTAGTTTAAAACTAAGTAATTTTATAATGTTATCTAAGGTATGTATATTTATTTACAAAAGCTTTCCAACGCTCGCACAACACAACGCACACTCATACATACATAGAAAAGTTATAAAAATTAAAAGCAAATTGATTTCAGAGTGACAGCCTCTATAGGACCAACGATATGCAAACGTTTTTAGCCAAAACGCATTCTTCTACTAGGAAAGACAAAGGGATAATGGAATGCCTTGGATATCTATAGAAATTAAAATTTAGCTAAGAGGGCATTAAACCTTATTCATAAATATCTTATACGCAAACGAAACATCAATTAATTTTTAATTTTGTATGTTGGCAGCTCTTTATTTGAAAAGCCATTGGAGGCGATGCCAGAGGAATCTTTTTATATGTAATTTAATTTTTATAAGATGTACAATAGTGTGACAGATAATTGTAGTGTGAATAACAAAATGAACATAGATTCAACTTATAAGTGGCTAAAGTAAATTTAGTTTAAAATTCTATTGTGAATTTCATCATCGGACGTCGAGGCAGAATGTTCTACTCGTATCACCTCGACGTCCGTCGTTTTGCAGCTGAGCGTACTACGCACTTTTTGCACCACCAGTATGTGGAACCATCCGCCCCCTGAAGTATTTCCTAAAAGCACTTGATACCTTTTACCAAGAGGTAACGTGGCACAGGTGAGTCCGTTTGCAATTGCCGATAACAGGTCTGTTATATAAAAAAATCTGACTATAATTCAAGAAATCAGCAAACTACATTTAGATAATTTTAGTTAATAAACCAGATTTCCTTAAACCATTGATTTTATCTAGTATTTTATCTGATGACTGCAATTTTTGCAATGTAAATTGTTAAGGCATCTTTATTTCTAAAAGGGCTCCTAGACGGGCAATATTTTCTTTCTGTAAACTGTAAACCTATGAACTGTACTGAACCTTAAGTTCAGAGATTTCGTGTTCTCTAAGGGGACACATTTTTAAGACAAATTTTTGTACGCTACCCTTTATCACGTAGCGGCCTGGAAAAGGGAATATTGATGAATATAAAAGTTATTTATTACCTTAGCAAAACACAAGCCAATGGTGCCAGTACCGCAGCATACATCAATAAGTATAGAGTTGTCATTTACACGACTCAAATCTATCGCTTTCTGGTATAGGATCTCCGCGCCAGCTGTGTTTATCTTAAAAGTTTTTAATTATAAATTAATTTGAGTTGAACTAATTTTAAGCAACTGAAAAATACAACAATAATGAAGAATTGTACAACAGTACTGTCATATGTAACAGTGGCGCTACCTTTTAGGTCAAGGCAAGCCGATGTTTTCCTTCACCATAAGAGCAAGTGGTCAATGTAATAGAGAGAAAGTCTGGTGCACAGCTGGAGTTCGTACCTCAGGGAGAGCCGCACGGTGACGCCACTAGGCATTAACTGTCATAAGTTTATGAGCAATAAATTTAAGCAGACAGAAGCTAGCTAATAATTATTCTCGCTTTTGTTACACCAAAACATTGTAAAACCCTTGGTACTTGTAAAAGGAGCGTTCAAGTATTACGTCACGCAAATTTTGGGAGATTCGTGACCACCCCCCGCCACCATGAAACGTGCCGTAACGTTTTCTGTATCCAATAGTAAATCGTTTCGTGACCACCCCAGTGACTCCTTAATACCTAAAACTTACCATGTGGTGTAAGGTCCTGGAAAGTGGAAAATAATATTAACAATAACGCGTCATTCAATCCCCGCCCCGCATCGTAACGTTTTACAAGAGGACCCCCTCCACCCGTCGCAAATTCGTTACGTAATACTTGAACGCTCCCTAAAGGTAAATATCATAATACTAACCTGGAAGAAAGCTTCAGGCGATATTCTAAACTGTCTACCGAGTATTGTGTCAGTTATGTGCGTGGCTCCTAATACATGTATGGGTTTAGCGGGTTCCTCACCTGCTCTCCTAGAAACATACATTCTATCTTGGGCCATTTTTGCATAGCAAACTAATTATTGTTTAAGTATATATAGTCACAATATGATCTTGTAAAATAGCTGTTTCTAAGCAATGTAGCCATTCGATTTTAATTTTGCACACAAGTTTAATTTACATACTCTTACATATATTCATACACTCACATATAGTCAAACACACACTGCCACTAATGATTTAGACGTAGTATCTAGTCATGTCCATAATGCTGAATATTATCTAGCCACTGTTGGTTGGGGACCAACCACAGGATTAAATACCTTTTCTAGGCATTTGCCTCTCACAAAGATGGTGAATACCAGCGTTATGTACACTTGTAAAATGGTAAATTGTGATGAGGCTAGGAACTTAATTAGTATAAAGTATATTTAGTCTAGGAACAGCCTTTATTATTTTATTGGAAACTTAAAGATAGTCCCAAAATAACATGAGTAACGAAAATAATTAACCGTTTTATAATAACAAAAAACCAAATAATACATCCACTATACTAACCTCTTTGCAACAAAGTGGACATAGACAGATGTAATTCCACACGACTCTTCCGAAGTGAAGTAACTATTTATTTCTTCCTTCACTTTCTCTCGCTCATCAGCTGATAGTATCTGTAAACAAACGAAATACAATCAATAAAATATTTATAACCAGTTGTTTCTAATATAGAAACTTCTCAAAAAAGTTTCATTCTAAAAAAGCTAATAAATTCACAAATATTTTTTGACAACTTAGCACTGCTACCGCCGAATTCAGCAGAATGAATACATAATTGGAAAATAAATAAGCACTGGATAGGGATCTATTTTGGGTTATGAGTAATGTCATAAAAGAGGAAATATGCTTAGTGGGCACAACATGAAAATAAACAAATTATGGGCAGTACTGACGAAACATAAATTTGAGAATGGACTTACCTGAGGATCCATAGCAATAATAAGCATGATGTCACCATTATGTGATGACTGCCGAACAGTCAGACATTTCCAGTATCCAGAATAGTCAACAGGACTGTAAGGAGGTAATTCTGATTTGCGAATGAACTCCTGGAAAACCTGTAAAAATATGAGTAATATTGTTCAAGTGAAATGGACATTGATTATTAAAGCATTAATATCATAATCGCAAAATAATGAATAGTATTAATTCATTTATTTTTTTTATTACCCGATTATTTACTACAAAATTTATAAGTTATTCCCCTGGATTCAAGTTTGTATTATGTAAATATTCAGTTGACTTTAATAAAAGTAGCAATACAAAAGTAAATGGGGAATGCCACAGACAAATCAAAACTTTGTGTTGTAGATTTCTATTGGATATACAGCATTTGCTAATATTCCCTTCTATTCTATTCTAAACTCAACTCACAAGCACTGCTTTCTTCATATTCTCTGGAATATGCTTAAGCACTTGCACTGGAGCAACAGCCACAGATCCTGCCCAATAGCATCCTAACCTGAACCCAACTGTGGGCTTCTTAGTTTCCTCATCGATTCCAACTGTAAATTCACACTTGTTCCTAAAAATATAATATAAAGAGTAATTCTTTCTAACATTCACTAGGTGTCCTATTAAACCTGAATGACCACTGAGTAGATATATTTTCTGTTAGAAAAAACATGTTATTTGGCCTACTAAATTAAAACAATTACAATTATGCTGAGAATTAATGATTCTGTACATCTGGTAATATGCATGTGAATTAACCATGTTTTTTTTATAATTATATTATTAAAATTCTTAAAAAATAGCTTTAACTGTTTTGAAATAATAAGTCCTTACTATTTTGTCTTTGTATTGTTCTTTCTACACATACCTATAACCCTCTATAATGGGAGATCTTTCAATAGGTTTAAGTTCAAAACTTAAGCCATCATACAACTTTCTATTGTCTTCTATTTTACTCCTTTTTTGTTTATCTATCTTCCACAACTCATTATCAAATTTCATTAAAACTTGCTTTATTTCCTTTGTTTTTAAAGTGAGCTGTAAGTAATTAATTAATCAAATTTATTTAATAATAATAAACTCAATCTGTATATATTTTTCTAACAATATATATTATTTCTTTGCCATATTGGCAATAAACATTCAAGACTGAAACCTACATATATTAAAATTGGACCAACTTTTTATTAGTACACACCTGTTCCTCATAAGGATATTTCCAATAGGGTATAACAGCATCCTTTAATCGTTCCTCCTGACATTTGGTTTCATCTATCTCAGTTTTCTGTCGTTTAGGATTCTTATCATTCACTTTACATTCCTGTTTTCTTTTTACTAATGGATCTGGTGCTGGTTTTGCAATTTCAGCAATTAATTTCTTACCTAAAAGAGCAATTGTTTATTGTAATGTGATATATTTTTTTATGACTTATTTATTCTCTTATACCTTTCCATTCATATCCATTTAGTGCTGTTATAGCTTTATCACGCTCTTCATCGTTTTGAAAACACGCATATAACCAATGATTTCCAAACTTTTGCCGTTTGATTTTACTTACACTTAACCCCAACTTTTGATTCATCAACTTTTTTAATTCCTGAAATATGTATAGTTTTAAGTGGTTTCCTCTATCGGTACAAGATAAAGAAAAAGTTTTAAATTTTAAAATAAATATTTACAGCTATTCCATAAAATTTAGGAAGACCTCGTAATTCTATTTTATGTTTTTCAGACGAGAACCCTCCTCTGTCTAAATAAGCATACTCTTCATTAGTTCTAACTTCTTCAGTCATTTTAAATTGTTTCCATTTATAGTTTGTTTACATTAGATATAGGTTAACTCCAATGTACTTGCTGTTTAATAAAAAGGTTAGGTTGGAACTCATGGAAGTCACAGATTAGTTATTAGTAGTAGATGACGACGGCAAGGCCATTTGGCATCGCGCGTCGAGGAGTAGTGGATAATCTATAGCCAATGTCAACAAAAATAACACATTGCCATTGAACTAAAAAGTATGTTCTTAAATAAATTCACCTATTTAATAAAATAACGTTCTGCTGTTAAAAAACCTTCGTATAATAATGACGTTAGTTGTAAATTGTTTGTTTTTAGAAGGCTGTACAAGGTAAATTCAAATTAAAGGTACAATATTATATGTATTTCACAATAAGAAAACTACAAGAATAATAATAATTGGAATAATATCACAATCAATAAATAAAACATAATTATTTCTAAACAAGTATCTAACATAACTATCAGTCTGTTGTTAGTACAATCTACAGTATAATACACATGAATCACAAATTATGTTTCTATAAAAATGCTTCATACCTATAGATAAACAGGAAGAACATTAATTCAATTTCTTTTTGTAATAAATATAATTTTCTCTACATAGAAACAGTATAAAAGTAAATCCTTATCTTGCCACAATTACAAACAAAGCCAAACAACAAATTTACAGAATAGTCTAAAAACTAAAACACATAGATTTTTAAGCTACAAAATTTATTTGGTTGAACAACCTAATCTCAGGAACTTTACGAATACCGGTATGCACTACTGTCAAAAATATTCTTTTTTGTTGCATGGACTTTAAGAAATATTAAAGGCTTATTTATATAAAAACAGACATTCAACAAAAGGAGCAGAGCATGAATAAAAAATGTTGCTATGGTAAAATGTTAGCCATGGAGAATAGCTAATAAAAAGTTAGAATATTTCACTTTATAGACAAATTAAGTTAAATGTATTCCTAGTATATAAAAAAATTTCAGAGCTTTCAAAAAACTCATAAAAACTATTATTTTTTAAATTCACTGCTGCTATTGCACTTTTAATTAATATATGGGCAACGCCATCTAGTTTCAACACACAACAGCAATTGTTTGCAACAATAACTTGTATTATGTTTCATCACGTTCCCTATCAAATATTTTCCTCAATGCATCTCTGTCTTTTTCAGCTTTCTCTTTTTTTAGCGATCGAATATTATCCAGCTCCTTATTAATGCCTGCAGCTAGAGTAGGGCAAAGTTCTTTCACTCGCAAAAAGTCTTTTTCTGCTTCCTCAGGATTCCAAGCACCAACGTGTGCACGGCCGCGTCGGTATAGTGCTTTGACATTATCTGGAATAAGTTTTTTGTCATGTAAATTACATTTGTGTTAAATATTGGGATAAAATGAATAATAATCTAACTCAAATCTAGAATTGAAAAGAGATGCAAAAGATAGTAACTAACTTACTACCATTATTTGTAGCTATTTTCTCGCATATACATCATAATTTAATGCTAACAATAACAAAATGGTTTTAAATCATGTGAGCTGTCAATATTAAATTTATTTATATAGTAATTCACAAACCTTTGTCATGTTCAAGAACTGTATTACAATGCTCTAAAACTGCATAATAATCATCTTTAAGAAGCTTGCATTGTGCATAGTTTAGAAGAATGGGTAATTTTAGGTTATTAAGAGTTATCCATTCCTCATCTTTCTTTCTCTCTCTGAAATTTTGATAGTGATTGTACAATTAGTCAGGGTGGGGTATTCAAATAAATAGTAATGCTCATTTACCATTTCTGGTCTTGTTAAAAAATAATATCGTCATAAACTCACCTTGAATAATTACAATGTTTCTATATGATAGAGTAAGTCAATAAATCACAGAATTATAAAATATTATGTAATTAAATGATCTTCCTTAAAAGTCATGTTCATGTCATGACAAGTAACAGAAAAATGCTAGTATTTTAATGTGAAATGCAAAATGAAATTTAATTATCATAAGACATACCTAATCATTAATTGCTCCAGAATAGCCAGTGCCTGTCCATAACAGTCCTCAGCTTTGCTGTAATGTTTTTCAGCATATAACTTATTTCCTTTTTCTTTTAGTTCAGGTACTAACTTCAGTCTTTGTTCTATATTGAGCTGCCAGAGTTCCTTCTCATATTCATCCGACTTCTCAACTTGCAACAGTTCTAAAGATATAAAAATACAAGACTTCAATTTATAGAACCTTTTATGTTAATAAATGGTCTTATTGTAGAATTTTTGAATACCTTTTAAATGCTTTTTAGGAGACTTTAAAGCCTAGGGACTGATATATCAGACAGTAACAACATTAATGTTTATATAGCCCCATGGCAGAATTCTTGGTTTTGAGTTGAATCCAAGAAATCATAGACAGGGATTATGATTATCTCAACACTCACCTATAATGAACTCCAAATTGCAGGGATTACTTATTAAGTCATCTAGATCAGGATATCCAATGCCTTCTGTATGCAAAGTCATTGTGCATGAATGTTTAACTTTTTGCTCTAGTCCTAGTTCTCTTAAGGTTTTAGAAACAAATGGATAACTATAAACCAGCTAAAATTGATTAAACATTTAATTTTATACATCATACATTGTATTAACTGTAGTAGCATAATTATTCACTTAAACTCATCTTTAACATTATAATTAAAATATGATGTTTACAGTTAACAAACAGTAACAATACAAATTTACTTTATAGTTTTAAAAATAAGGCATTGTGCTAAAACTACAGACTTCTCAAGGATAGTAAAAAGTGTTCATCAATACAAACCTCCTTTTGCACAATAAAACTAGAGACTTCTCCAACTGCCATCATTTTGACTATAGTTTCCCAAACCTCTAATTTAAATTTGTGACCAATTACTAATACCATTGGCTCCTTTTTACCAATCTTTTTACTATCGTCGACAAGGATTCTTTCTTTGCCTAGCTTCCAAGTTTGGAAATGAAAGTGAGCCTGTAATAAGGTTTAAATTTACATATTATATCAGGAAAAGATTATTCTATGATATATTTTAAACAATACACATTTACCCATACCTTACTACCATCTGTAATAGGTATATACTTTTGCCCAGTGTGTAATATATTTTTTACAATAGGCGCCATTGAATCGTTTATAAAAAAAACGAGTTGATCAGGAAGGCGGAAGCTTTATTACTTCACGTTCTTAAACACTTGGTTTTCGTACACAATTTTTGAATATTTATTTTTTACTTATTTTTTTTCAATGATAAATGTAAGTTCAATCATAGCCATAGAATACAGTATCAACATATCATCTCAGAGTACAGACGAAAGATGAGAGATTGTGACAGTTATCACTGAAAAAAAGACACCATAAAGCATAAACTTTTGTTCTGTATAACTTTCACTCTGTTACAACAGCTCTCAGCTCTGTAGTCTATGTTTGTGATTTGTAATGATTTTTACCAATGCCCCAAATTATTTGAGAAATTAACTTAAAATAAGTTATTACTTACTTTAATTATATATTAGTGGTCCTAAGAATACACAAATCATTTTCTTTTGATAATGGCAGACTTTCTCGAGTCCGAAGCCGAAGAAAGCGAGGTTAGTAATACGTCCCAATTTTACTATGTTTCGACCAAACTTTCATTACACTTTTAGTCGTTGAAAACAATGGAATTATGTTTTATGTTTTAGTTGGATTCTGAAGATGAGAAGCCCGCAGAAAGAAAGAAACCAAAACGTAAAGCTGCTGTACAAAGTGACGACGAAGATGAAGAAGAGGATGGTTTGTAATTGATTGTAATCAATTTCTGGTTTCGCCCAATTCCTTATTTTTGGGCTTAGCTTCATTTTCAAGTGTTGTAGTAATTACAAATTTAGCCTACTATGTTTAGAAATTTAGTAAAAGTTATGTATTTTTATGTCCTTTACTGTTTTAGGTTATTCTATAGTAATCATTTTGGGTTAGGAATGTTTAACAAGATGTTAAAAAGCGAGCAGAATACATATTTTATTATTTATATCTGATAAAAAAGTGAAATATTTATAAGGAACATATTTTTCGTTTTTACTAACAAATCTGTTATGGATTGTCTTTCTGTAGTGGATGTCTTTATTTAAAGCATAGTTACACAACAATTTGAACATTCACAGTTTTTGGTGCTATTAGTGAAATGAAGCCCTAAGTATACTGAGTTATTTTTTATATAGTAGTACCATTAATCTACAGATGATGAGGAACGGCTTCGAGAAGAATTAAAAGATCTTATAGATGATGCACCAATAGAAGAGTCTGGGAGTGATGGAGAAGATTCAGATGCAAGTGTGGGACCTAAAAAAAGAAAAAAAAGTGATGATGAATTAGATGATAGGCTTGAAGATGAAGATTATGATTTGATTGAGGAGAATCTTGGTGTCAAAGTTGCCAGGGTAAGCAAGAAGATTCTATTTAATCACAACTACATTTAAAAAATAATATGGAAAGTTAACAGATAGATCTCATGATTATTTTAATAGTTAATGCTTTATTTTGAAGGTGTTAATGAGTATTGGCTTATTATATATATATATATATATTTTGCTTTTTGACATAGTTTTTAAAAGAGACAAGTCCGTAAGTGTACTAAGTCTCTCTTTAATAAATGTTTCTAGAATAAATTTAAACGTCTGAGGCGGTTGGAAGATGATGATAGTGACAATGAAGGAAATGATGATCCTGATTTAGAAAGAGAAGTAATTGCTGAGAAGCTGTTTGTTGCAGGATCAGATGAGGTATACTTTAATTTATGTATAATTGTAGTATAATTCATGTGTAATGTATAATTTAACAGGCAATTGTGCCTCTATAACTGTTTAGACATATCGCAAACATAACGCAAGTATACTACTCAACATATCAAGTTTTGTTTTTAGTTTCATTGGCCTCCATTATAAAAATAAAACAAAACAGGACCTTCGAATTCAACTGGCTGGTTCTTATGTTTAATTAAGCATTGAACAGAAACTCTCACCCTTAATACATTTTAAAAATACCATCAGTTCCAGATTTTATCAGAAAGAAAAGCAATTTTTTTCATCTAACATTTTTCCTTGTAGGAAGAAGAAAATCGTTCAGAACCAGGTGCTGCAAGGGAAATGGAATATGATGATGACAATGAGGACATGGAATCAGATGCTGACGACTTCATTGTTGATGATGATGGAAGACCAATTGCAGAGAGAAAGAAAAAACGCAAGCCTATATTCACAGATGCGTGAGTAAATAGTGTATAACTATGTATATATATATGTATTAGACAAATAGATTCATAAATTATAAGAAACATGAATATTGTATGTATGTGTGGACTCTGTTTCCGCACTTAGACGCTCAATAGGTCCATTGTGCGTAAACGTAAATATTAAACTTATCTGTAATAATTGAAAGTGTTAAGATGATTCTTCAACACATTATGACATTACATAAATTAAGCTCTGTTATAAATGAGTACCAATGCTTATAACCATTTATACGGTTTGTAGAAAAGCAAAATTATTATCGAATTTGGTTTGCTATTTTTTTTCACTATTAGTTAAATGCATGTTTTTATCAGTTCTCTTCAAGAGGGCCAAGATATATTTGGGGTGGACTTTGACTATGATGAATTTGAGAAGTATGGAGACGAAGACTATGATGAAGAAGATGAAGAGGATTTGGATGAATATATAGAAGACGAGGAAGAGGATGGTTAGTTTATCCTTTATCCATTGATTCATGCCAGTAGAAATTAAAAAACTTGAAACTCAGTTTATGACATTTTTATATTTAAAGAGTGGAAAGTATTTTTTTTTAAATAAATGTTTTTTTTAAGGTGAAAGACGTAGAACTAAAAAAGGTAAAGCTAAGCGGCCAAGCAAGAAGTCTATATTTGAAATCTATGAGCCTAGTGAGTTAAAGAGAAGTCACTTCACTGATTTGGATAATGAGGTAAATATATAAAATACAGCTTTCAATTAACTTGCCTTGCTGTACTGAGTACCGAAACAGAAACATACCTAAAATTTGAAAATCAATAATTGTTTATTACTCATGAATAATTCACGTTAAAACCTCGCAAATACAGTATAAACTCCTTATAACGTTTTAAAGGAACCAAGCATTTTTTTTCGTTATATGGAGGGAAGGGAAAAAATACCAAATTTAACCAATTACAATAATATCTAATTTTATTACGTATCTTTTATTTTTGCTTTTAGATACGTAAAACAGACGTACCGGAGCGAATGCAAATACGCGAAGTGCCCATCACGGCCGTGGAAGAAGGTAGTACTGAGTTAGAGGACGAGGCTGAATGGATTTACAAACAGGCTTTCTTGAAACCGCCTGTGTCCAAGGCTGATTCTCAAGAGGCTAGGGAGAGATCAAGACGGTATGGTACAAAAATAAATTTCAAAAATTTCCTCCCTTCGTCTTGAGTACAGATATTAATATCTGTCTTGTAATCGATTTTTTTTGTTCATGGCACTATTCTCTGGATAAATTTGGGGTGGGGAATTAAAAATGATACGGGTCGAGATCGGGTTGTAGCGAATTTAACTAACAAATTGGCCACCTGTGGGACGTAGTGTGACAGTGTGTTAAATACCATTGGTTGCTCTGCCCTTGATTCGAACGCAAGACCTCAGGGTCGAAGTCGCACGTTTAAACCATTACGCTATCGCTGTTTGAACGTTCAGCTAGAGATATAAAAAAATGGTCAAATACATAAAATTAACACCTGCTCTAACGGTTAAATTGTCTTTTTTATCTAATGAAATGTTAAACAATATGAATCTTCTTTGTTGCTTATTTTTTATTTACTAGGACTGGGATGGCATTAACAATCAATACCTAATTATTTCAGTATTGTATTTATTATGCTCACTCAGTTTCGACTTGACGTTCTTAGTTTTATAAGCACGAGACACGAGACATAGTCACACTATCTTCAACAGTTGCATTCATTCGTTACATAGCAATTAACATTTCATTATTTCGCTAATATTCTATTGTACGCGAGTGATTAATATGGAGTAAAAGTAAAATCCTCTATTGTTTAAACCACAGACCCAGAGTCAGTTAAGAGTTTATTTTGTTTACAGTGGCCCAAGCACAGTGGTGAAAATTCGTCAGGCTTTGGACTTTATGAGGAATCAAACGTTGGAAGTCCCGTTCATAGCCTTCTATAGAAAGGAGTATGTGCAGCCCGAATTGAGTATTAACGATCTATGGAAAGTGTATAAATATGATGCCAAGGTTGATATATTATTGCTTTTATCTTAAGAAAGTTAAATAATATGCTGCATTTATAGTATATTTCATTATAAGTGCGGAAAGCCTGTCATTGCAAAGATTTCTGACAAATTGATAACTATTTTTAATACAGTTGCGAAAAAATTAAGCATTTTAACAAAATTATTTGATTTTTACTTTTCTCTCCACGCAATAAATTCGTCGTATGTAGAGGATATGTAGCGACTTTTGACTTTTCCAGTAAAAAGTTATCCGAAGCATTCTGTGCAATTATACTGAGTATGTATGTGTCGTTCGCGATTGATCGGTTCAAAAGAACCAGATCTTATAATTCTTGCTAACGAATGGGTCACTTCGTTGAAAATGATTCGTTCGCTCAATGAGGTCTCGACTCGCGGTGGGTCGTAGCGATCCATGGGAAACTGAGCTACGAGTCAAAGTAACAAACGAACCAAGCGGGATCCGACGATGTATTGGTATTTAAAATTCACGTGAGAGACAATTGAATATGATACTTAAATGTAGGTAAATTGTAGCTAGAATCTATTTTATACTTTTAGTTTGCTTCTACTTCAGTTTAATAAGATATTCTATGGCGGTACAAAGAAGTTTCAATTTTCAATATTAGTCGCGGTTATTATTGTTGTGAACTATTTGAACTAGCCGATATATTTTGAAAATTTACTTTTACTCTTTAAAACAAAAAAGGTCCCATTTCAATTTTATATTTTAGTGCCATAGTGTCCTTTTATGTGTTGATTGTTAACGAAGTGGCGCGTGAAAATAATTAATTACGAAAGGTTCTCTTTTTTAAAGTAATAACAAAATAAGTTTAGAGTTAATATTTATTAATCAAGTTATTTCAATAATTTATATTTCTTTTATTATTTTTTTATTAAGAAGGTAAATTTCTAATTAATAATTAATATGTAAAATTATTGATTATAATAATTATGATTCAGTTCGAAATGACCTTTAGTTCGTATGAACTATGAAATTGATTCAATCGTTTGATTGAACGGGTCGAACGAACCAGATCATTTTGTCAATGGCTCAGTATTGATTCACATCTTTCAGAGGTGTTAATTCAAATAAAATACCGTCGAACTCTTTGCAATGACAGGCTTTCCGCACTTGTAATGAAATCTTTATTTCGATTGGAAACAATTTTAAAAATAAAAACATAGAATTTTTTTATAAATTTTCTATGGTTTACCACTCATTTAACTTTTTGATTTGATTTGAAATGCAATTTATGTGTAATGAATAAACTCAAAAATTACTTGACTGTTTTTAGTTTTTAAACTGAATGCGAATTATTCTTGGCTAAGATACGCTATATTTGCGTCCAAAATATTTTTATAATTCCGGGGCCGCCTTACTCATAAGTCGACAATTCCAGCACTATAAAGTCGTCTAGAGGTATGACTAAATGTATTTATATTGAAAAATATTTTGCAGTAACAATAGTTTCATTTAGGATTTCCATTTTTTAATAAGTTTATTGTTAATTAACATTTTACATGTTAATACATTATTAAATACAAGACAAACCCCAGTGACAAAAGAAGCTGTATAGTATATTTACGAAAATAATACGTATTTTTTATCATCAAATAGTATCAATCAATCAAAATACGTTATGTTTAGATGCGTCTTAGCGCATACTTATGAATGTCAATAAAATTTACAAAATTCGCGAAAGTGGAAGACCACGCCATCCGTTCGTAACACTACCAAGAGGCCTGGTTCTGAGAAGAACGGTCAACAAACTCATCAAGTTTTACCCTCCCTCTACATAACAATTATTCAAAGGAAAATGTCATGTATACATACTCGTGTGTTATGCTGATGTAAAATGTATGTCTATTTTAAAAGTGGATTCCGTCTAAGAAAAAAAAAAGATAATAAAAATGAATTTATTTTCTTCCCAGTGGTGTCAATTAAAGCAACGTAAAGAAAATCTATTGAAACTGTTGGAGAATATGCGCGAATTCCAAATGGATAAAGTGATGATGAACCCCGACGCGCCTATTCCAGACGCTATGAGACTAATCAAGGATGAAGATATTGAAAGGTAAATCTGCCAATAATGGCACATTATATATGCCATTCGATTCCTGGCGAATTTGTCTTACTTTATGTAAATACAGAAATGTGTCTGCCCTGTAAACCTTTATAAGATTTTCTGTGTGTATGCGATAGTATTGTCTGATCTCGTTTCACTCCCCTTAACATCTTTCCAATAGAAAAAGTGACCACGAAAAATTTTAAAGTTCTTAAAGTTCAATCGAACCGTCGACGACCAGTCATTCCCAGCAGCTTGATCCCATGGCGTCGCGTAGAGATGTGGGATCTCTCTGCATCTTCTACCGCATTTACCATAGTGTTCGGATTAATACATATTAGCTGATTTTCATCATCGGACGTCAAGGCAGAATACGAAATTCCATCCGTATCACCTCGACGTCCCTCGTTCCAGAAGTGGTCGTTTCTTAAGGCAGTTTTTGTCGCCACTACGTTGAATCAGCTGGACACTGAAGTACTGCCGAACGAATTTCCGACCAACCCCGTTAGTTCTGCTAAATCAGAATTAACTTTAGCCGGAGTTATTTCTTTCCTTGTCCGATATATATCTGTGGCCATAGGTCAGAATATGATAAGTCATACTTAGCAAAAATTTACTTATCATTGTCTGATCTATGACCACAGATATAAACCTGTGGGTGTGTTTTTAACTCGTCCTTAGCTGGATCGATTTTGGCGATTCTTTTTGCGGATGTTAAAATGACAATGGTGTATATTAACAATTAGATGTCTCTTTGTATTGAATACTTACAGAACAACGTCTGTCGGGTCCGCAATGATAAAGTATTCTGTTATCCTATTACATGTATCTATTTCTATAGGTTAAAAAACGTGCAAACACCCGAAGAATTGCGCGATGTTCACACACATTTCCTGTTGTACTACTCACATGACCTACCTGAAATGCAGAAAGTGCAACGCGGCAAAGAAAGGAAGTCGGAGATTGAAGAGAAAAAGTAAGTTTTTTTTCGTAAATTGATGTTCATCTTTTTGTAAATTTTTCGTTCATTTTTTTTTGTTCATAGTATGTTTTAAAGGCCTAAGAAAGTTTACACAATATATAAAAAAACTTTCGCTTTCAAGATTCTTAATATCTTGTTTATCTAAAATTTGACACTTTATTAATATCGTAACTAAATTTTCGACTTTTTTATCGTAACTAAAATTTCGGCTTCAGTTACGAACAATCTTTATATTTTGTCGGCTTAGCTTTCCGATAACATGAAGGGAATTCTGTTACCACTATCTTGCTAAATTAAATAGCAAATTAAGGCATAGGTATCTTTGGAAACTTATTAATTACAAGCATTACGTTTGTACACGCCGTCCACTACTGTTATCGAGGCTACATATTGGTTCTAGTTTGTATAACTTGCTACATTTTTTGGTATGACTCAAAAACACGCATCGCCTACTGAAAAATAATTTGTTGTAAACAGTTATATATAAATATAAACTTTGTTATGGAAGAGCTGGGCATTCTGACACTGGTATATTTTAATTATAAGGGTTCCCGAATATAATACAGTGTAATGCATACATATAATAGAAAAAAAATATTTTGGATTTAATCCAAGAAAGTTCTGAGTAAAACAAGTTAACTTATGAATGCACTAAGCAATTCATTCTGACGTGGAAAGGCATTATAGAGGTTCATCCTTTTATGAAAAAGCTTTATTGTTTTGACAATAAGTCTAACCAATGAAAGTCGAGAAACTTTGACGATTAATCGAATTGGATGAGGTTATACAATCAATATCACTTTTTCAGGAAATATGCCCGTGAAGAAGCAGAAAAGAACGGTGAAGACCCAGACGAGGCAGCAGCGGCGATAGAAGCTGCGTTGCCTGACGATGAAGAGACCACTGAGGTGAAGTATGCGGTTCGATCGGGGCCTTACGAACTATGCAGAAAGGCTGGACTTGGTAAGTTACAATGAGTGATTATACAATTTTCCTTTTATTGTAGGTGACTGGCGACTGACAAACCTACCTAGCGACATCAATACCATTTTGTTGTTAGTTTCTAAATATATCTCCAGGAAAAGAATCATATATTATAATTTTGTACTTTATTCAATATAAAAGTAACAAAATAAATAATTGTACAAATTAACCATATATAAAGATAAATTTTTAAAATCAATTTTCTCTAATATTAGTGTTTGTGAGCCTCAAAATTTTCAACTCACTACAAACGAAAATTTCATATTTTATCTATACAAATTACTCAAAAAATTTTTTTATAGAACCTCTGGTACGCAAGTTCGGTCTGTCAGCCGAACAATTCGCTGAGAACGTGCGTGATAACTATCAGAGACACGAGGTCGAACAACCCTCTGTTCCGCCTTTGGAGGCTGCCCAAGACTATGTAAGTATTTATTTCGTAATCAGCTAACTTAAGTTATATAAAACAATATATATAGGCAATGATGGAATACATGATATATACAAAAACGTTCAAACATTTACGAAAGGAATTGATAAATAAAAATTATTAGATACATTTAACGAAATACCTAATTCGGCAGTGTGTGTTGTGTTGATGGTGTGAAAGTGAGGTTTGTATGTGGGGTGTGCTCATGATGCACGTGATTAAGCGCTATGGATATTCTTAATACTCCTTTTAAGCGTGTTCCGCGATAGCTTAAACAAGTTAAGGCTTAAATAGTGCTCGTATTTCGGGTTTGTGCGAGACAAACTGAGTTTTTTTGCATAGTTGGTATTGATTAGAGGAACGTAAAACAAAGAACGATTACAAGCCTGGCAGGCATGGAAGGGAAATTTTAATTAATTATACTATATGAGGTCGTGGGGTAGCATTATATCGTAATGTTTACGTCGAGAGTCTAAAGTATCAATTTTAAAACATTTACACGCGTCTTTTATAAGTCTTATGGGGGATCAATTTTATAATAAGAATTATTATTGTAATTAAATGTTTATACTTTAATACTCATAATAACTAGAATTGCATTAAAACACAATTAAATCATATAGGTAATCAATTACACTTCTGAACGCCAGCAGAAAAGATGTTGAATTGATTCTAAAAACTAAATATTCTTATTATCTATTTGAGCATATGTGAAATATCATAATCTATATTAAATTGTCTATTCTTTATGTCTCTTTCACATTCTAATATTGTTAACCCGTGTAATTGAAATATTCATTAGATCACTTCAATTGGCGTCTTCCATGTTACGAAGTATGCATAAATCGTTATTTAAAGAATTTGATGATATTTCAAACTCAAACTCAAAATAACTTTATTCACAGGTACCAGGTATTCAGGTAGGCTCCAATTACACCTATGAACGTCAACAGAAAAGATGTTAAATCGATTCTAAATTTACATTTACTACCAGTTCGCAAGCTAAGGGCGTAGAGCGGGCAAGAAGAACCTGCGAGAAACTCCGCCACTCATTTTAATCATACAAATTGTTTGAACTGCGCACCACAACTATGTGAAACCCTGAAAAGATTGTACGAATTTTATTAGGCCGGCAACGCACTTGCGAGCATACTCGTCATATTTTTACCTTTGTTATATCAAAGTGGCAACTTCTTTACTCACCGATACTGTGTAATTCCCATAAGCAGTAGTGATTGCAATTTCGATTTTAATATTGAGCTGTTGAAGCCCGCGATTTTACGGTTACATCATCAGCGCTACAGATATTGAGAGAACTATAGGTGTGTGTCAACACTGTCATGAGCAGTGTTGGCCTAGTGGCTTCAGCATGCGACTCTCATCCCTGAGGTCGTAGGTTCGATCCCTGGCTGTGCACCAATAGATTTTATTTCTATGTGCGCATAACATTGGCTTGAACGGTGAAGGAAAACATCGTGAGGAAACCGGCTTGTCTTAGACCCAAAAAGTCGACAGCGTGCGTCAGGCACAGAAGGCTGATCACCTACTTGCCTATTCGATTAATAAATGATCATGAAACAGATACAGAATCTGAGGCCAAGACCTAAAAAGGTTGTAGCGCCACTGATTTTATTTATATGTGTGTGTAACAACGACTCGGAATTTGACATATAAATGATATTCAACTTAAAATTGACTTTAATATTTTTTTACATATAATTTCTAGACCCCAACGGGCGGATCTTCAGGTGAAGTGTTACGTCGTGCTGTGTACATGTGCGGGGTCCAATTGGCCCGTGAGCCCCTACTTCGCTCTACTCTGAGGGACACGTTGCGGGAAAGGGCCACTATTACCGTTAAACCCACTACCAAGGGGCTGAAGATGATTGATGAGAGTCACTCCTGTTTTGGGTAAGTTATTATTCAACGTGATGTGCGTGTGTTGCTGATTAATTAGTCAAAATCAGTTATAACGACACTGAAGGAACTACGCATATTTGGTCGATAGTCGTAACAGCACATGACGTTGTTATTAAGTACATAATACAATAGAATTCAGTCGGGACTTTTGATTTTCGTCAATATTACCGATGTTGTTCTAAACGATGTCGTCGTAAACGGTTTTGAATGTATTTGGAAAGAGTTTTCGTGTTTATATTTTGATGTTGTAATTGCATTTTTTATTGTTGCATAGAATTTGGTTGATTTTTGGTTAAGAATGCAAATTGTGGTCTTGACCTAGCGTATTCTTCCAGACAACAAGGAGAAAAAATATAATTTCAGTGGAAAAGTTTTATTATACAATTACGGGACTTAAAGACAAACCTACAAAATATTTTAAGCTTCTAGAATAGTTTAGATTTTTTTAAATATCTAACGCCTACAGCAGTGTGTGTAACCTTGTAATTTGGATCAATTGCAATGTTTACAATTGATCGTTAATATTTTGGTATAGGTAAGTCCATATAAATGGCGGTGAAACAGATCAGAGACAATACAAGTACGCATACACTTATGTCATTAGACATAAATTAACTAATAAATTGAAGGCTTTCACTGTTCGAGCAGTGTTGACTTAGTGGCTGAGCCACACATGTTGAAGGCATGCGTTCGAATCACGGCTTTGCATCAATGGACTATTTCTTTCTATGTGCGCCTTAACAATAGCTTGTTTGGCGACGGAATGATGTTATGAGGAATGTTAAAATCGCCTGTGTGTCAGGCACGAAAAATCAATTCCTTAAAGGCCGGCAACGCACTCGCGAGCCCTCTGGCATTGAGTAGGCGGCGGTATCACTTAACTGTTACTAAGCTGTTTAGCTTTTTTTAATTACAGTTTAAAATACCTGAATAAGAAACCTGTTCGCGATTTGACTGGAGATCAGTTTCTGAAACTGACCATGGCTGCGGAAGACAAGTTGCTGGATCTCAACATCAGCGAGAATCTTGAAGGCAACACTGGCCCCAGTTATTTGGAAGAGTTGAAGCAGTTATATCAGAAGGTATTTAAGAACAGACTAAAAAAAATATAATCTTATTTTTTTGTTTACTAATTTTGTCATGTCATAATATAAATATAAAATAAAAAACATTTTTGTATACTGAGGAGAACTGTAAAGTTTTGGCGCAGCAAATGACGAGTGTCTATCTCATTTATCCCTATGGACATCGTCATTTAGCAGGATTAGTCTTCTGGGTTAAGTGAGAGCACAAAGGCCACGAATAATAATAATAATATAATTGTAAAATATTTAATTTAGATTCATTCCTTTCACTCTATTAAATGAAATTATAACGGACAGCGGGTTCAAGTCTCCGATCTCACTTCTAATCACAATCTCCCAATCACAATTCACATATACTCATTACAATGTCACCACCACAATGCTCCACTGAATACTCGATCAGAACTGTCCTGCTTTCCCTGAGCGCACTAGCCAAAGCCAAGTGACTTTGGATTGTGATTGGTCGTAACAATATACGTACTTTTATTCGTTAAGTAATGATTCCAATGTATGAAAAAATTATATTGAAACAAATCGAAAAAATCATTAATCAAAGCAATAATAAAATCAACGGTCAATGGACTCGAAAATAGCGTTTCCTGATAATCTGAGCTTTCTCTTATTGCGGTATAATTTTTTTGGAAATTGTTAGTACATAATTAAATTAATAATGTTAAATGTTATTTGGCTGAAGAAATGGTTTTCTTTCTTTCTATTCAGTGAGCTAGCAATTATTTTGATAGAATAGTTTTTTCCTCGGCAATGGAATCTTCAGACAAATTTTTCCTTTTATCGTTAGTTGTGTTGTTGTGCTTTTCACTTCTTTACTTAAGCAGTAGGCAGAGATCAGGGATCTCCATTTGCTACGGTCCCGACATACTCCTCTCGTTTTATCCACTTCGTGACATTTACCATGTATGCTTGTCGGTTGAACTTAGTAACTTTGAGTGTATTTAAATTAACTATCCATATATTTCTTTCATGCGAATTCTGCGTGTTGGCAACAATTTGATGACGATACATAATACAACAAAACATTACAAACGTTAACGCTAAAACACTTACTGTATAATCAAATAAAAAACAAAGTAATCTTTAAGGTCCTTATTCAATAAGAACCTTAGATTTAAACTTATTGGAAATACGTTTCAATTTAGCAGAAAGGGTTATAATTAGGATAAGTACAATCTAAGGTAATGATATTAAATTTTTCTACTTATTTCATCACTGGGGCAGGTTTTTATTATTTGTTTTCAATTTTTCTGGTCCAACCTTAGTTCTCATTAAAATTATTTTCTCTTTATTCATTATATCGTCGATACAGTATGAATTATCATTTTTTTATTTATTTATTAATGCCAAACAATAATTATAATAGACTACTAACTATATTACCTTAATCTACTAACAAATTTTACACATACAGTCTAAGCAATTCCGGAAGCAGGTCCAAGCAATTTGGTTCTACCTTTACAATCTTAGACATACCCTTTGAGTTATTCCTCGGAATAAGTTTTGTTAATTATGTATTTTTGAACGAAACTTTTTGTTTTAGGATGAGTTTGCGGCAACAGTTCAAGCCTGGAACGATATTCGAATCGAAGCAGTCACATTGGCTTTGACTAAAATCGTTATGCCTGAATTGAGACGGGAGTTGCAAGCTCTTCTCTTGCAGGAATCTAAGGAATATGTACTAAAGTATGTACTTTTATAAAACATTTTATTGTGAGATTTATGGAACTTTTTGCTAATGTTGCCTATTCCCAAATTCCTAAAATTGTTAGAATTCTTAGACCTCTTTCGCAATCCCGTCTAAATTAAAGTTTAATATTGACTTACAATTGATTATAGTGGTTTTCCATATTTCGAGACAAGTAGCTTTCTCCTTCATATACATATACAGATTATGTTACTAGATATAATATATTTAGTTGAATCTCATTAAAATAATAAGACTAGACATTAAGAAAGATATGCTGAATGGATTGTTACTAATTTGAGCATGTTTCTGGAGGACTAAGTCGTAGCTATGCCCCACTAGAATGTGGGACGTAATTTGTAGTTATATTGTTGTCGTATGAAGTTATTAGACAACTGCGAACCCAGTGCTTAAGATGTATTTGTAACTAGAGATCACACTGTATATTTTTTACAGATGTTGCAGACGACGTTTATATGATTGGCTCAAAGTGGCTCCTTACGAATCCCGAGTCTCTGATGATGATGACGAAGAATGGGATGCGTCTAATGGTAACACTTTTGGTTAAATAGGTATAATTTATTTATGTTTATATCCGTCATAATCTTGATTTAGACATATTTTCTTTAATGGTTTTAATAAAGATTTTTGCTATATGATAAACTCCATGTAACGTCATAATTATTTGATTTTGTTAGTTTAAAGTACAAGGTATAACAAATTATCGTTAGAAAAATATATGAAAAGTATCTTCAGTATATATAGTCTACGTGGTAAGGTTCTGTCTGAATTAAATAAATGTAATGGCCCAGTCTAGAAACAGAAGCAGAAACACTGCGACTGGATTGTCCCTTCTTTGAAATTGTGTATAGAATATATTATTCACGAGAGAAAAAATGTTGTTAATATTTTGAATTGACTCTTAAAAGATATAATATACTATATAAATATTTATTTCATATTTGTGTTAAAGAAAATACGTATTTCTTTATAGGTGTACGTATTGTATCGATAGCGTACGTACCAGACCGGGCGCACTGTGCGTTCGCGTGTTCGTTAGTGGGAGGAGGCGAAGTCGCCGATCATTTACGATTACCGCATTTGTTGTATCGCCGTAACGCTTGGGATCCTCTTGAGAGGCAAAACAAAGAGGCCGACCTTACCGCACTTAGAAGGTATAATGACCTTACGTGTATGTACAAATTAAGTAAATTGTATTGCTAACCCGGATAATCAATCAAAATAACTAGCTTACAATTACTCACATAAAGTCTATCTTTACGCATTTAAATATAAAAGAAAGTAACTAAACAATACAGTATTTATTTATTAGTAATCTTACAGTTAACATACATATTATATCTAAAATCTTAGACAATATACATAGCCAAAGCATATTACATTGATAAACAATATATATGAAACAGACAACATAAGTAAATTGATACAAAAAAGTAATAAAATAAAACTGAAATTTGACATTAAACAAACGACAATTTATATTTCAAAGAAAAATCTAGATTGTTACTGCTAAACAAAGTCAAACACTTCTTGATTTTTTACATCACATCCTCTTTATCCTCATAATTCGTGTCATAGATAAAACCCGAAACATTGGCAAATTAAGCAGGTAAGTCGTGTATCATTAAATCATTTTGGAAGGCCGTTAAAAACTTAGTTAATTATCCCATAGGTTCATTCTCCGCAAAAAGCCTCACGTGATAGTGATAGGGGGTGAGTCACGAGAGGCTCTCAATATTAAGGCGGACGTGTCTGAGTGCATTCAACAGTTGATTGAGGATGAGCAGTTTCCCAGGATACCTATAGAGATAGCAGATAACCATATCAGCAAGATTTACAGTAATAGTATACGAGGAAGGGTGAGTTGAACCAAATGTTATGAAATGAACAGTTCTGCCAGTAAAGTCAATGAACTGCAAATATTTTTATATTATATTAATAAACAGAATCATAATGTCATAATTATTTATACTAAGCATTGTTATAATTTATTTTCTTTACAGTAATCTATTTTTTATTAGTAAAATATCTAACATTTAAGGGTGTAAAGATCTGTACAATTGTAATTTAATGTTATTTAGACTTTCATCTCATTTATAATTGTTCGTTGAATTTCCAGAATGACTTCAGGGAATATCCCGACGTACTGAGACAAGCGATATGCCAAGCCCGATTATTACAAGACCCACTTATGGAGATTTCACAGCTTTGTGGACCTGATGAGGAAATACTGTGCCTTCGGTACCATCCCCTACAAGACCAGATCACCAAAGAGGACCTTCTTGAAGGAATTGAACTAGAATTCGTCAACAGAGTCAACGAAGTCGGCGTTGACGTCAATGAAGCCGTATTAACGGGACGAGGGACGGAACTCCTCCAATTTGTGTGCGGTTTGGGACCAAGAAAGGCTCAGGCCCTGATCAAACTCTTCAAACAGACCAATCAAAAGCTAGAAAATCGTACGCAATTGGTCACAGTGTGTCACATGGGGCCGAAAGTGTTTATCAACTGTTCGGGATTCATCAAAATTGACACAAGTAGCCTTGGAGATAGTACAGAGGCGTATATAGAAGTTCTGGACGGGTCAAGAGTGCATCCGGAAACATATGAGTGGGCAAGGAAGATGGCAGTTGATGCCCTCGAATATGAAGACGAAGACGCCAATCCTGCGGGAGCCCTGGAAGAGATCCTGGAGGCCCCAGAGAGGTTGAAAGATCTGGATCTAGATGCGTTTGCCGAGGAGTTGGAAAGACAGGGCTTCGGTAATAAGAGTATCACGCTGTATGACATCCGAGCGGAGTTAAATTCTAGGTATGTATGACAAAGGTATTTTTTTAATTCGAACCAATTTTGCTCAATAGGGAAATAAAAAGTTCCTCAAAAAAAAACTTGCTGAGGTTGCAGTTTTGTATTGAAGTGTATTGTATCCATGTATGTGTATGTACTTTACATACAATTAAAATAAGTTTTTTAAGACTAAAATAGGATCAAGAGTAGCGTTGGCCTAGCAGCTTCAGGGTGCGACTTCACCTTCAGGGTTTGTTTCCCGGCTGTGCACCAATGGACTTTCTTTCTATGTGCGCGTTTAATATTAACCGGCTTGCTTTAGACCCAAAAAGTCGACGGCGTGTGTCAGGCACAGGAGGTTGATCATCTACTTGATACATTAAAAAAAAACATTTTTTTATGTATTTTTATATCTAGAATATATATTTACCAAGTTGCCTATCAAAATTTGGCCGCTAGTATTAATGGATTTAAAAAAAAAAACATTTCGTTGTTTTTCAAATAAAAAATCGTCTACATCATGGCAATTTACATAAAAATTATCACTAAACATCAGGTGAGCCTCCTGCCTGTTCTATAAAATAATAAAAATAAATAAAAATTTTAAAAATCAGCCAGATGTACACAGGTATGATCTCGATACATTTATACGTTTATAGCGTACATAAATTGAAGCTAATTTTCTTGGTATTATCATATATGATTGCCTAGTTAAATCTGGCCGAAAAAGGGTTGTTGTTGTTAAAGATGATTGCCGGTTGTGCGACGCTTTTAACCATACAATCAAAAACGAGTGCTACACACATGCAATAATTATTAGTTATGTTCTTATATAACAGACAATATTGCACAGACTATTCAATAACTACCGTAGATAACCAATAGCTTTTTAATAGTAATAGACGATTGTATTTCTTTCAGGTACAAAGATCTCAGAGTTTCATACAGATCGACGACTCCTGAAGAGATGTTCGATATCCTAACCAAAGAATCGCCAGAAACATTTTTTGTTGGAAAGATGGTATTAGCCAGTGTCGTCGGAATCACTCACAGAAAGCCACAAAGGGAGATGTTGGATCAGGCCAATCCTGTGAGGAATGACGAGACAGGCCTTTGGGAATGTCCCTTCTGTCATAAGAATGACTTTCCTGAGCTCTCTGAGGTAATTCTATATCATATAGTAGACATACATAATTTAGTAGTATTTAAAAAAGTTTTTGTGAATATTTTATTACAAGCACGCAGGCATAGTACTACGTGTACTTATTTTAATAAGTTATATCTTATTAAAAAAAAATGGCAAATACAATGTATTAAGATTACACTTACTTAAGATTACCTTTTAAAATATTAGAACTGTCGTGTATTTTTAGTAGACGTATAGTTATTACGCACATTGCCGTGGTTGCTTAAAGGCTTGACTAAGTATTTTATTATGTGCTGACCGCTTTAAAAAATTTAATAATTATTGCTGTGTCTTTTGTAATATTTATCTGTTTTTTTTATGACCTTGTTAGTGCGGCCATAAATATATCAATTAAAATTCTCGGACATTTTTGCGCTTCTTTCATTGAAGATTTTGTTTACCATTCGTTTCATATTAACCTTGCACGATATGCGTGTCTACTTATAACTAATCTATTTTAGGTATGGAATCACTTCGATGCGGGCGCGTGTCCGGGTCAAGCGACGGGTGTACGTATTCGTCTCGATAACGGACTTTCCGGATACATTCATATCAAGAACTTATCGGACCGACACGTAACAGATCCGACGGAACGCGTACGAATCGGACAGACGATACATTGTCGAGTGCTTAAGATAGATGTCGAACGATTCTCGGTCGATTGCTCTTCTAAGTCGTCTGATTTGCTCGATAAAAATAACGAGTGGAGGTTTGTAAATGATTTATTTGTGATCTGCACAATCAAGATTATTATGAAAATGATTAGATATTGACTAAACAAACAATTATTATATATCATTCTAATAATAAAATATCTAATTATTCGCTGTTGTTTTAGAAACTAATATATATGTCCGAGATATATATCGTCACTCCATCGATATGTACATTGTCATTAGCAGGTTTAGTGGGCGTCATGTGGGTAAAGTGCGAGCACAAAAGACACTAACAATTATCGTACAGTATTTAATTTAGATTTATTCCTTTTAACATTACGAATATAATAACACTAGCTTAAATCTCACTTTTAATCAGAATCTTTAATACATTTTTCGAATCGACTAAATAAGTAATTTAAAATCAAAAATTAATTTCTACTTTATAAGTAATTAAAAATAAACGTTATTGAAGTGAAACTTTTTTATCGGCGTTGGAAAAAAAATTGCGGTTACGCGTCATATTTTTCTTCGAGAATAGATTCGAAGCCATTAATAACAAAAATATATAATAATGATAACAATGATTGTGATAATTCTATTACAATTAATGAAGTTCTGTATTAATCTTAGTAATAGTAAGGTTAAATGAAATAATTGTATTATTTGTATTCATGTTTATGATAATGAAAGCCTTTTGTTAAACTTTTTTTTTGTTAAATTTCTGTAAAGTTGTATATAGGAAATCAATTTTTCTAAAAATAAAGTCATAAAGAAATTTCACTTCTTTCGTGTGTACACTAGTACACGCACACATTTTTTATGTGTCCTATGGCGAAATGGTGATAGTTCCTAGAGTTCAAATTAAATACCACTAAAAAAATATACAGATAGAATTTGAAATGTGTATTTTTTTTTAAAGACCAACGAAAGATCCCTATTACGATCAAGAAACAGAAGAGAAAGAC
Organism: Pieris brassicae; assembly: GCF_905147105.1. Classification (NCBI taxonomy): domain Eukaryota; kingdom Metazoa; phylum Arthropoda; class Insecta; order Lepidoptera; family Pieridae; genus Pieris; species Pieris brassicae. Next base: position 9,214,703 of record NC_059669.1, read on the forward strand.
TTGCGAAAGGATAAAGAGGCGAAACAAACTAAGGAGCGAATGCAATACGTGAAAAGAGTTATAGTGCACCCATCATTTAGAAATATATCTTTCGCCGAAGCAGAAAAACTTATGGAGAAAATGGCACAAGGAGAAGTTATTGTGAGACCCAGTAGTAAGGTGAGAAAAAAAATACTCCTACTAAAGATGGTGATTAAAAACATGGCGGAGAGTTTCTTGCCCGCTGTACGCTCTTGACTTGCGAACTTGTGGTAAATGTAAATTTAGAATCGATTTAACATTAAAGTCGTAATGAGTTTGAGTTTGAAATATCAACAAATTCTTTAAATATCGATTTATGCATACTTCGTAACATGGAAGACGCCAACTTTGAATGTTGTATTCGTAAGTTACGTTGTGATTGAAGTGATCTAATGAATATTTCAACTACACAGGTTAACAATTTACAACGTAAAAGAGGCATAGAGAATATACAATTTAATGTAGATTATGATCTATCACATACAGTCTAAATAATAGGAATATTTCGTTTTATTTGAAAAATTAAAACTAATCTAAAAATATATTAATTTCCCAATTTAATTAGTTAATAATTTTATAAAATTGCAGGGATCTGATCATCTCACGGTGACCTGGAAGGTGGCAGAAGGTATTTGCCAACACATTGATGTGCGAGAGGAAGGCAAAGAAAATGCGTTTTCGTTAGGTTTGTGACTTGTTTTGCGGTTTCAGGCTTTTTAGCCCGTAATACAAATTAAAAATCTTTCGTTGTATATGTTTCTAAATAACTGATTGTGACATTTATTCATCAGGTCGCAGTCTCTGGATACAGGGTTCAGAATTTGAAGACTTAGATGAAATTATAGCTAGATATGTAACTCCAATGGCCGGTCACGCGCGAGATCTCATTGCCTACAAATATTACAAACCTTTAGGCGGCATGCGAGACAAAGCCGAAGAGTTGCTCAAAGAAGAGAAATCTAAAAACGCAAATAAAATTCACTACGTGGTGTCGGCAGCTAAGAATCATCCCGGCAGATTCCTTCTATCTTACCTGCCGCGAAATAAATGTACGCACGAGTACGTATCGGTGACGCCAGATGGATACAAATTCAGACAGAGAATGTTTGATTCGCTAGGAAGTCTCTTAAAATGGTTCAAAGAACACTTCAGAGATCCACCCCCAAGTGGAACTCCAGCGCAGAGGACGCCAGCTCTGCGAACACCACACGGCGGGATGACATCTACAATGTATCACACACCGGCCGCTCACACGCCGGCCTTCCACACTCCAGCGCACACACCCGGCCCGGCATACATAAACACACCTTACACCCCATCAGCTCAAACACCCTACATGACACCGTTCGCCACCACTCCCAGGCAGCCAGACTTCCTAACGCCAGTCATACCGCGACACAAGCAGCTTCCAGTATTTACGGAGCCGTCGGACTGGCAAAAGGCCGCCGAAGACTGGGTTAGACATCGAACCGTTAGAGACACCCCTGCAACCCCTCGTAGCAGCGAAGGAATGTCGACTCCGCGACAATCTCGCACGCCCAGAATGGACTCGAGATCCACCCCCCGACATGACATGAGATCTACACCCAGACATGACGCCAGAAGTACCCCCCACGGCCACTCTGGAAGGTCGTCCAGGGCACACTCAGTGCGTTCTACCCCCCACACGAATACGTCACCCAGGTCGATGTCACTCGGCGACGCAACACCGCTCTATGACGAGAACTAGTATGAAGACTGATGGAAATTTTTATTTTTGTACGTATAGTACGTATACGTATACGCTATGTGTAATCGTTGCGGACTTTCATATAAATTGGATGACACAAATAAATAGTTAGCAATTCATGAATTACCCATTTAGATAGTTAAATAAACTGGAATACGGAAGTAGCGGTTTATGTCCATGTCTTCTTTCGATACCAAGAAATTTGGTAGAGTAGCAATTAAATGAATTAAGCGTTTGTATAATCAATTACACTGTTTTCTTGCGCAAAACTTCTATATCACTCTGAAGATATATATATATATATTTATATTTCTAACTAAATGATTACCACTACTACTATACATTTTTTAAACATTTGGGCTTTCATTACGATAATGAAAATCTCATCACTAATTACTTTTGTCTAGTTTTATATGTATCCAGTCTGGCTATAGTAATGTGCCTACGTTGAAGATTATGTAAAATATTCCTTACTAGTAATCTATCTACAGTTTTACTGACTATAATAATAATAAATTAATTTTTAATTGAGTATAACTTTATTATATATATTCGCTTCTTCCGATCCAATGTCTTATCTTATTTCAGAATGATATAAAAGTGTTTTATTATAGTAAATGCCTTAATATTGGTTAGTGAAGTTCATCCAAATTTATTCAAGGCTAAGCTAGCGGGAGTATAATAAATAATATGGAAAAATTTTGTGTTTTTGTTTTCTTAATTTGCAGTCACTGAAACTAATTACTTAATGTTTTGATGTTTTCATATGAAATAAAGTAAATGTTAAAACATATTTTGTCTGTTTTGATGCGTAAAATGGCTTGTACTATAACTGGCAATAATTGGGTTTCCCGCCAATTTTTAAGATGCATAGACTATCATTTCATTTTTTATACAAGAACGGGTGATATATCTTCTATGTATGAAACATGAAAGGGTGTGATTGATTTATGATAGATAATAATAGTACAGTTATGTCAGCATTCTTACATCCAAAATAAATTTTGAAAGGAAAAGGAAGAAAGAAAGAAAAATGGGTTACTTTCAGAAGGTTGTTATTTAGCGCAGTAACCTTCTGTAAGTAAACATTTACAGCTGAGGAACATACATAACATAAGAATTATTTTGAATAGTCATAGATTGCTTAAATTATATATATATATAATGTTCTTACATATGAAATTGTCGTATTTCGTACTGGCCACTTTAATCACGATTTGGTAAGGAATTCCAAATTCAAATTTGTACAGCTATTTACTCATGTATTTGTACTTCGATGACCGTCATTCGTTTGTTTTTTTCTTCTGTTTTTTTCTGTTTGCGTCACTCATTTAACAAAATGGAAAACTTAAAGTATCGCATTATTTACGAGTACGAGTTCCGCCGTGGCACTAGTGCTGCGGAAACGACTCGAAGGGTGAATGATGTGTATGGCGGTCATGTTGCAAAAGAAAACACAGTTCGTTTTTGGTTCCAACGCTTTCGTTCTGGAAATTTCGACCTGCAGAACAAGCCATGCGGATCCATCGCAAACCACGGCCGAGTTAGCTGCAGGCTGTGGTATTAGTGATAAAACTGTTTTAATTCACTTGAAGCAAATTGGGAAGATTAAAAAGCTTGAAAGGTGGGTACTTCACGAATTGACTGAAGCAAACCGGCAAACGCGCGTCGACTGCTGCGTTACATTACTTACTAAACCGGCACAATAATGAAGGTATTTTAAAACGAATCATTACGTGTGATGAAAAATGGATTCTTTACGATAATCGGAAGCCCTCAGCGCAATGGTTGGATCCTGGCCAGCCAGCTAAATCCTGCCCCAAGCGAAAATTAACCCAAAAAAAATTACTTGTAAGCGTTTGGTGGCCGGTATTGTTGCCACGTCACTGCTACTTCACGACAACGCTAGACCACACACTGCACAACAGACGGCTACCAAATTAGAAGAGCTTCAATTGGAATGTCTAAGACATCCTCCGTACTCCCCGGACCTTGCTCCAACAGATTATCATTTTTTTCGAAATTTGGACAACTTCTTGCAAGGGAAAAAATTTAACTCTGATGGGGCAGTCCGAATCGCCTTCACAGATTTTATTGATTCCCATCCGTCTGGTTTTTTTAGTAAAGGGATCAATGAACTACCTATGAGATGGCAAAAGTGCTTACTTGATACGTGATGACGTGCGTACTAATATACTATATAACTACTATATAATTGCGTACTATACACTTTAATATATTAATTAAATATATTATATTTAAAAATATTCGACTTTTTGTACCTCTCATACAAAACGCCAATTTCATATGTAAGGACCTAATATATATATATATATAAACCCTTATTTATAAAAAAATAAATTATTGTAACCGCACCGTTTTAAGTCAAATACTTATCGGTCTCTTTTTAGCACAACTCAATTTGACAGAAAAATCCTCCCTCGTGGGAGTAGGTTAAGATAACCTCCTTATAGTAAGTTAAGAGTTTAGTTGGACTGATTTCGATTTTTATAAAGATATTCGACGCATAACGACGGTACGTCAGAAACAAATATAATATTTATTAGCTCGCTGCGAATTAGTTGCGCTCGAGAGTTCATTACATGGTTCACTAAAATAGGGGACAAACGGGCAGGAGGCTCACCTGATGTTAAGTGATACCGCCGCCCATGGACACTCTCAATGCCAGAGGCCAATTTGTACGCTCTTTTCTTGAAGGACCCTAAGTCGAATTAGTTCGGAAATACTTCAGTGGGCAGCTGGTTCCACATAGCGGTGGTGCGTGGCAAACATTGCCTTGAAAAACGCTCAGTCGTGGAAGGTCGGACGTCGAGGTGATACGGGTGGAATTTTGTATTCTGCCTCGACGTCCCATGATGAAACTCAGCTGCAGGTATTCATCCGAACAACTCCTCTGAACACCATGGTAAATGCGGTAGAAGATGCAGAGTGACCCCACATCTCTACGCAACGCCAAAGGATCGAGCCGCTCGGAGAGGCATTGGTCATCGACGATTCGAACCGCTCTTCGTTGGATACGGTCAAGTGGAAGGAGCTGGTACTGGGGAGCCCCCGCCCAGAGGTGAGAACAGTATTCCATGTGGGGCGGTATTTGCGCTTTATAGAGTTGCAAGTGGTGGCCCGGAGTGAAGTACCGTCTCGCCTTGCTGAGCTCACCAAGCTTTTTGGAGGCTAATTTAGCCTTTCCCTCCAAATGACCGCGAAACTGAACCTCGTTCGATATGTCAACGCCAAGTATTCCGATGCTGGCTGTGGCTTAAAGAAGAGTGCTTTTGAAAAGAGGAGTAGCGACAAAGGGTGTTTTTTTCGCGGAAAACGCGCAAACTTCTGTCTTCTTGGGGTTAAATTGGACTAGGTTATTCTACCCCAGTCCGAGACTCCACGTAGTAGAGATTCGATTTCAGACACAAGTTTGTTCCGGTACTCATCGACAGCTGCCCGAGAAATACCTGCCCGGCCAGTGTACAGAGTATCCGCAGTGCGGTATTGATAAAAGTATATATACTTGATGTATACTTCTCGTAATGAGGTAAACATTGTAAAATTATAATCTTCATCTCCTTTGAAAGTTAAGGAAAATGCATATAAAAGTATCGCGCCTTTTGCTAACCTTGTCGGCATTGTTTTTGTAATTTAAGTGACAAATGAGAATTATTGTAGGTCACGTAAATGACATTGATGTTTGTTAATTCGACTGTAAATGCTGTCAAGTTAATCCGTTAAATCTGAACTCGGAAGTTGTAAAACTCCAATGCGATATGCGCTATTAATGAGGTTACTTTAATTCAAAATGGATTACAAAACAAGACAAATAATATTTTGAAAAACAAACATTGTTGCAAGCCGCTAAAAATTAAATATTAATTAATTCATTCGTTCGTCTTTATTCGCAAACAATATTATAATATGTTGTTTATATTTATAGATTCTATACAGTTGCAGGCAAAGCATTTAATGCATATTTATTTATTTTGATTATTTGGTAAACGTTATTACACGCAATAGTATACCTTTTAAAAAGGCAATCAAATATCAAATGGCATGGCCAATTTCTATAAGGCTTATCAATCTTCTGGGCCTACCAAGTCTCAACAATTATTTCGCTGTTAAACGACTGTCGTCTTCAAAAAGTGATAATATTCCGAGATAGCCTTAATTTTATTTATTTAAAAACAAAATAAAGTGTAATGGGAAAATTGGTCGGCGAAACTCTAAATTGTTTCCTGTCTCATAAGTGAAAAATAGCTTCCTCAATGGAGATCACACGCGAAGGTCTGACTGATGCGCTTAGGTAAGAACAGTTTCGTCTCGTTTGCCTTATTGCCTTATTTCAAGATATTAATTAGGTATATACCTATGTATATACATCAATCAACAGTCAACACTAATTTCATTATATTTTTATAATATAGGAAAGATTCGGCTAAGTATCACTACACACACGACACAAAAGAAAGTAAGTACCGAGTTGCGAATTCGGAAACAGCCAACATTTTGTCTAAGAATTATTTATTGCCTGTCTTTATATTGTTCGCTAAAGCTGAACTAGAACTGCACTTTTTATATCAAAACAAAGTGTGCTGTGTATATTAGGATTTCAATGCGATAACGCGAGTCCTGAATTGGGCTAAGAATAATTTTACAATCCATTTGTTTGTCGAACTGAGATTATAGCCTTGCTAAGCACGTGTCTTGATATTTATTTTATCCGCGAAATGAAATTATGAGTTTAGTTCCGTCGCGCTCTTCATGAGACGCACGCGCAAGAAAGCGAGGTGTCCAGTGATTTCCGGGAAAAAATTTAAACTGTTCGTAAAAACAAAATAACAAAAGTGAATCTTTGTCAAAAACCTAAAATTTTAACAAATTCTCGATAAGCTGGTATATTCGTTTTTATTTTCAGTGAAATGAAATGTTAATTTTAATGCAATTTTTATATATTGTATGGTTGTTGGCTTGATGCGTCACATAACTTTTTTAATTGAAGCTACACAGAACGCAATATTTTAGTTTTATCCAGAAGAAATAGAATACGGATTATAGAATAAAGTGCAAATATCAAAATATTTTTAAGTATATTTAATAAAACCTTCAAATGAAACTAATTTATGAAAATAAAATATAATGAAAGCGATATCTACTTTCAGATTATTATAAATTTATAGTTATAATTGTCGTGAGAACTACTTTACTTTACTTTTTTTACATTATTTTTTCTATACAATTAATATAATATGCAATAGCTAATATATTAATTGTATAGAAAAAATATTTCTTAATAATTCCTTGTATAATCCTGTAGAATACAGTAATAACATATAAATCAATTTATTATAATGCTGATTTTTTTTTTGTTATATCGAAGTACTTACACAATTTCTAGCCCTTAACATTTCAGTTTCGCCAGAAATCAAACCACTTCATCAATTACCGAACAAGCTCTTGAACAGATCTATAAATTGAAAACCTTTATTGATGAATACACCATTTACACATACTAATGTTGAAACAAGATAAACAACTTCTATAAATCAGAAAATTATATACTATCGAATTAATTTTCTATTAAGACCTTGAGAACGTGATATTTATATTTTTGTCATAATTTACAATTTGATCAGGCGTGACTCTTGCTTAGCAACGTACGTGGATCTTTTAATTTGTAGTATAATACGTATTCAATATCAGAGCAATCTATTTTATTCTTAGTTAGTCTATGTTAATAAAGCGTATAACAACATGCGTGTTTATAGGTGTAGGTTTAGTAAAAAGACTGCTTTGCAGGTATCTTGAAATTTTTAGATACTCACTTTTTTACTTTACAATTTTTACTGAAACTTTTACGCTTAAGTATAGAACTTAAAAGTTATAACTTCCAATAGTGACAGCGGTGATCCCGACGTACTTAAGGCAAGTTTGATGTAGATTATTCAATATCCTGTAGCGCTGATGTAACCTAGTGAACGCGGGTAAGAAAATGTCGGAATAGATTCTGATCTCTGTCGGTGTCCCTACTGGAAGTTACAGAGTGAGGTTCCTGGTTAAGTCACTATTTTGTCCAAATATTAATTCCATTCCCTGCATTAACGAGTTACGAGTCCTAATAGTTTAACATTGCGCTTGTGGGAAAAAAAGCCAGTATTTTATGTATTTCTCCCTATACCAATACGCGCTAGCTATATATGTTATATTAGGGCCAATATAGCTATGCTAGCATTGATGGGGGATTTTAGAACGATGGTTTAAATTATAATATATAGTGTCTTATATTTTGTCATGTAATCATGGTGCATAAATTACGATGCAGAATAATTAAAATTCGTGCACATTTTATGTAAAATGTTATATTCATTACTTTTTGTAATTGAAACGTTGTTGTTTTTATTATTTATGCTTATCTTATACACTTTTGCATACGATACCTAACAATATATTTGTATTTGTGTCCTAGTTTTAAAATAACGAAGCTAGTAGTGTGACACCACCTTTGTAGGCTTTACGCAAATGACCTTTCTAAAGTAATTAATGATATAAACAAGTTTTATTGGCTCTTAATATAAGCGAGGTAAAGGAAACCTAGAAGATTACTTCACATTTATTATCGTTATCGCTTAAAGTATTGGTCTACTGTCTATCGATTACAACTTCTAGGGCGAATACAGCCTATTGAAATTTAGATAATTTTGGCGTTTTAAAGTATATGATAAGATTATTTTGATCATACCTTTAAAATTTCGAAACGTTGCATCGCTTGACTGTAAGACGATTCAAGCGTCAATTGTTTTGTTATTCAATTGTAAACTAGGGTCGAGACGTCCCAATAACGAAGTCATTTGTGTATAACTAGCACTTTCACAAGACTAGCGTTTGTCTAGATAAAGAATTATGGAATTAACCATTTCGTTTTCTAGTGGTATGTATTTTATAATCTATATTCAAAAACACCGTTATTTATATAGACATACATGATCGCTTATGAATATCAATTACTCAGTGTGTACGCCTATTAAGCCTAACCTTTAAATACATAAAAACGAAATCTAATTGCACTCTTTTAATTCAAGTAGTGTTTTGGCTCTTACTGTCGAATTGTGTTAACGCTGAGACAGAAAGAGATCGATGAGAACTAAGTTGAGACCACTGTTTCACAGTCACAAGTGTCCTGATTTATTTATTATGAATAAGGGGGTTTGTCTTAGAAGAGCAATGTTGGTCTAGTGGCTTCAGCATGCGAATCTCTTCCCTGAGGTCGTAGGATAGAACCCCAACTGTGCATTAAAGGACTTTCTGTCCATTTGTGACCATTATTTAAGGATACGTCTTCAGTTCTGTGATTTAGTATCGGCTGTAGGTAATTTATAAAATATTTTCAAGGGAATTTTTAATCTAATATCCTCGAAGACAAGCTCACAAACTGCCAAATATAGAAGGTAGGAGGAATTATATGGGAGTAATTATTACGAGTCAACAAAATAAAGATAGCCGCTTTTCAATTGTTTTTTTTTATTAATATTGGAAGGTATTATAAAGTTGCTCGCATTGTCCATGGATAGTTCGATAAATAGATACTTTAATAAACATTGTGTCCTGATTCTGCGCAGAAATTCGCTTGTATAAACTCTCAATTAAAATGTATGGGTTTTGGCAAGAAAGTACCTACGCATATTAAAACATAATATCCTGTTTTAACAGTTAAGTAACGGACAACCTCAATGACGAAACACGTCCATAAAAGCACCGTTGAATATCTAAAATATGAATTACGTAAGGTAGCGAATGTTTTATTAAAATCAAAATATTATATCGATATTTAACCTTTCCACATTACTTTGGAATTACTTTGGAATGCAGTGGTATCCTTCTGTGAGCATGTTATGCTACAGAACGAAAGAGCGAGCGCTTTAGGACGAATCCTACGGGTAGAAGACGGGGAGTAAATAGGAGAAGATGAATAGTGTGCCCCCTCCGGTGCAGTACCGGAGTTTTGTGAGGGTAACATGCCGTTGATTTCCCGGTAGAATGCGACAGCGACCCCGGAGCTTCTGCTAACGCGGCTTTGTAGGAACTACTCGAGGTGGGTATTAGTGGTTATTCTTCACCCAGTCTATGAATAGCAGAGATTTTGGCGTGGGTCGAGTCCCACATATCCCTGCAACCTTTGAGGGTAGGGGATGCGCAAATTCATTTCCACCTCGGATATCAAAAAAAGAAAAGAAAGGTATATAGCGCGCTTGGGTAGAATGCCTGGTCCTTGAGTGTAGACCCAGCCCCACAGACCCCGCGTCAAGTTCCATATCCTTGGCGCGGGCCTGCGTAAGCGCATTTTCACGTCATTAAAAAAAAGGGATACAATGCATACAATATGCATAACCTAATGTGGGAGAGACAAATGCGCAGCATTTTATTACTTGCCCTATATACAATGACTTAAGTTAATTAAACTGAGGGAGGGAGAACGGCGTTTACACTTTGCGCCGCCTTTTTTACAGAATAGGCACGAGTCTCCTGATACCAAGTGATGCCATGGACGCTTTCAATGCCAGATGGCCCGCGAGGGCGTTACTTTTACTGTTACTAGTAAGAATTGGTACACTTTTTCTTGAAGAATCCTAAGTCGAATTGGTATAAAAATTCTTCAGTTGGCAGCTGGCTTATTGTCTTTACTCTATTATAGAATTATAATAATTTTAGCTTTTATTTATCTAACCATACACACACGCATATATACATACCGTACCGTAAAGATAAAATATTTTGTTTAAATTTGAAGTTATGATGAATACAATTGCAGAAACTTTGTTTGCTATAGATTTTCCAATCACTACTAGTCTGTGTGGCGTAGAACCGTCGTAGAATTTTAGGTCGCAATAATGCAAATAAATGGTTTTTAACACGTACACCAATTCACTTATTAACTTTGACATATAAACCTAAATGTAACAAAAATAAAGATATACTTTGGTTTCACATAGTAGGTACGCTGGCTGTGGACACTAGGGCAAGCCAAATTCAAATTCCTTTATTCATTACAGGTAACACAATGTACACTTATGAACGACATAAAGAAATACATATTAAATGCTTCTAATTTTACGTGTACTACCAGTTCTCAAATCGTAAAAAAGTGCGTAGAACCCATAAGAAGAGCCAGTTCGTCTCGTAATAAACTCTCTTTAATCACCAAGTTTTTTGCCCTACTAAATGTTTGTAAGGACCTAAATGTAAATGTTTGTACATGTACATGTACCATGGTACACATGACCATTCATAATAAAAAAAAGTGGCAAAGGAAAGTGGGGAGGAAAAAAAAGTGGCTTCAGCTCGCGATTCTTAATACTGAGGTCGTGTGTCGGAACTGCCTGGATATGTTATACGAGCTAGTAACACTTCCTCGTACGGTTAAGGAAAACATCGTAAGGAAACCGTGTTGACTCAAATATAGACGACTGTAATCAAACACCGAAGGTCGATCTATAGAAAATAAATGCACATGATGAAAATTTTCCTAGATTTTCGTCTATCTTAGTTTCCCCTTTTAATCTTATTCATACGAGCATAGATTTTTTTCAAATAACGCATTGATAAATACCACAGATACATACAGCTCTTATGTTTTTTAATTCGTTTATTAGTACATATCACAGATTAGCTTGCGGTGTGCAAAGATCTTAAAAATTGCATTGACATTGTAGTTTTGCCTTGACAGTTCTCACACATATTATTTTCTATGATCATATCGCATGCGCTGTTAATCTACTATAATTATAACTAGATTTCAATGATATCTTAACAATCAACTACTTTTGACGCTTATCCACTTGTAACAGATAAATTTGATAATTATAAAGGCATATTCAATAAATAATTGTAGAAATAGGATCTTCCGCTCGAAAATTAGGAGAGAAGTCTCGTCTTTCTTGCTAAGGGGCCAGGTTTCAGAACCATAAGTGAGCACCGGTCGCAGAAGAGTTTTGTACAGAACAATCTTGGTATTCTTACATCCATACAAAAAAACCACTCAAATCGGTGCAGCCGTTTAAGAGGAGTTCAGTATATAAACGTGAAGTAGAATTGTTTATATAAAGATATGTATATGTGGGCTTATCGCCACTGAAATATTTCCGAACCAATTCGACTTAGGGTCCTTCAAGAAAAGAGCGTACCAATTCTTAAAAGGCCGGCAACGGACTTGCGAGCCATATGTCAATGGTGAGAAGGTGAGCCTGCTGTAAAAATCAGAACCTACTTGTATATTAAGAAAGGTGGCCATAACTGAGGGACTGTGTCGCCAGTGGGGCCGGTGAGGTTATGACGCTAACAAAATCTAAGTTGGATTTATAAGGGTTCATATATCTATGTGATACTTCAATACAATTGTAGTCGACCTTTTGGACATTATCGGACATTATCATTACTCAGGTTCTGACAATCTACAAAAACACTTTTAAATTTAAATTTTTAACTTTGAATAAATCTGAATAATATAGAATATAATTTATAGTTACGAAAGATATAACTCATTTAGTGTTTATTAAATACCCATATAAGTTTATTGTTGCTGTTAGTTTTTTTTTGTCATTAATACAAGGTCTTCTTTTCTGCTAATCGAGGCTACGCAATATTGAAAAAACCTAAAGCGAACTAATTAGAATAAAAAATTGGAAAAACATAAGTATTTATTTAGTATTTAATAGAATTTTATCGCGTTTTAGCAAAAAATGTCGTAATTAATTTTATGGGTATGGTGCTATAACTGATATGTGATATTTATAAATTAATATACCATTTGTTACACAATGTTGTCGTTAATATAAGGAAGTATTTTACCAATTTTCAAAAATGTTTTTCGATAGTAGAAAAGAAATATATGTTTATCCATCCAAGTGTATTGACTAAACAATACGCATAGTGAAATAAAGATTTACTACGTTGTTATTAACATATTATCTGTATTAATTTTATATGTAAACCTACATTTTATCTATTAAAGAAGAGAGATCACTACTGACACTCCGTCGACGTTTTAGATCCAGGATATGCCAGTTTCCTCGCGACGCTTCCTTCATCGTACGAGCGAATATTAAATGCGCACATAGACAAAGTCTTTTGATGTACAGACGGGGATCGAACATCGGACCGTAAGGATGAGATGAGGATTAAATAATTTGAGCGTAGCCTTGTGAATTTATTTATTTCAAAAAAAAAAAAACGGATACATCAATAGGTACAGTAAAAAAGTTAACTTAAGACATAAAATAAACACATTGGATGTATCCACAAAAAGTTTCACTGACAAAAAAGGTGATTAAAGCAAAGAGCAAAGAACAAAACAAAACAAAAAAAAACATGACAGTACAAAATTTATAAAACCGGGCTACGACAAACATAACTGTAGCTATAATAAAGAATAAAGATACAAGGATTATGACATTAACAGTTGTTTTCAATTATTTTTAAATGAAGCAGTAGATAATGAATAAGAATGATGATAATTTGACGCATTATAATATATTCGACACATTATCGTTGTCGAAGGCCGGCTGAAAACAAGTTATTCGCGTGTCTTATTGAAATATACAGGCTCCAGAAGATAAACCATTCCTTATATGGAAATTGTATTAGTATTTACAACAAACGAGCAGTGTTGGCCTAGTGGCTACAGCGTGCGTCTCTCATCTCCGAGGTCGTAGGTTCCATCCCCGGCTGTGCACCAATGGATTTTCTGTATATGTGTATAAATTTGACGATTATTCAAATAATCCTAATCCTTGGGATCGATTTGCTCCAGTTCAAACAATTTGTATGACTCAAAACTTGTCGATTAAAAAGAGTGGCGGAGTGTTTCGTGCCAGTTCTTCTTTCCCCCTTCTACGCCGTTGACTTGCGAACTGGTAGTAAATTTTAATTTAGAATTAATTTGACAACTTTCCCTGTGATTTACATACTATTTACAACTACTAATGTCTGTTATTTACTTTTATTCCGTATCTTTAATAATTACTATATTTAGTTGATTAATTAATGAGGACTGGATGTTGACGTTGCGCCTACCCGCATCATCTCTCGAGTATACATTCACCAAGAGGTCATGAAGTCGAAATTGTACATGTATGCTCCAATACATTTCCAAAAAAAATTATCAATTTTTCCTATAAGTAATATATTGTGAATCCAAGTATAGATTCTTTTATAGGGCCTCTCTTAAATCCCGGGGCTAGCATAGCCGGGGATAGATTCTTTTTCGCTGAATAGTTGACAGGTAGACCTCTAAGCTGAAGTCCCCACATAATTACTTCATTGATTTTTAGATAAAGAGAGTTTATTCGTTTTTTTAATACTGTTCTAATACTCTTCTAACACCAAGATAAATTTTTGATTGTTATCATTATAATTAACACAAATACAAAGAATTCTTTCATTTAATAATTCTACTTAGATAATTCATACAAACTGTAGTTTCTCATTAATTAATCAATTTCGTAATCTTTTTGTCGTAAAGTGTTGGCAATTATCCGAACGTTAACTAAGTACGAGTCGTTAAACGGTCCTAATAATATGTTTCATTGTTTAGCCGTTGTAGTTATTAACAGACTTTGAAAAGGAGTTTATTCTGTATGTGATATTTTTAGAATTGCATATTTCATATTGATCTTCCAATCGCGTGTATTGTCCACATATTTCTCGTAGACTGAAAATGATATCGAGATTTTTTTATTTGAATCACGTAGACTGCTTAAGAAACCATCAAATCGGTTTAGTAGTATATAATAAAGATGATATGAAGAGTATAAGTGCCTAGATAAATAATGAAAGAGAGTACTGTTGGCTTAGTGGCTTTAGCGTGCGGCTGACCCTGAAGTCGAACAGGTTCGAACCTCAGTTGTGCATTAATAGATATTCTGTCTAGGTGCGCATTTAACACTCGCTCATACGGTGAAGGGAAACATCGAGGGTAAGATTTAGACCTTAGACCCAAAAAGTCACAGTCAGCCTGCCTTAGGCACAGGCATTACCTACTTGACTATAAGAAAAGTCAAATGATCTTGGCACTTGTTGGTAAATAATGTTTTCTTTAATAGGTATTTGAAGTCGGTTCAAGGTTTCTATTACTGTTTATAATTTATGCAGTGTTCAAGGTTAGTCTTAGTTATAAACGTGTTATAAAACATATGAAAGCTTTTAAAACATGTCACTTCGGTTGACCTTTGATCCGGACACGGTATCGTCAAGGATTCTTCTACTTCCCTATATCCTAATCCATTAACGCGTCTATATTACTATATATTATGCACTTTGATATGTTTGCGAATTTAAAGAAATATAAAATCATGTAAAAAACAAATGACACTACAATCCCTGGTGTTGGTGTCAGAATGATGAAGCTATTTCCTTATGGCATATGGCTTTATGGCATAGTATATCAGCCTTTTGTGCCTGACACAGTTTCAATTTTGTAGGCCAAGGAATGCCCAGTGTCGTCACGAAGATATCTTACTTTGTGACATATACATATACACATAGGTTGAAACGGTATAATTTTAGTTAGTTTTTAATTTCATATTAAATTTTATATTTTCGTTTACAAAGTGTTTCATTTTGAGTCCATTATATACAGTAAATTGAGCGTGACAATGATGTATTCTTAAGTGTCGTCTACATATATACCTTGTCATTGTCTTTATTTTATAATCACGCGCTGAAAATCACAAACGATTCTTTGTATTTTTTACTCGTTTCTATGAGATAATTTATTTTTGTTAATAACATAAGGATGTGGTTTTTGTAAATATACAAAATTTTAATAACAATAGAGCATAAAATAATACAGTCTGTAACATCTTTTCATTAATGACGATCGCAAAACTAATTCATATAACCTTGCAATATGATAAGTAGAAAACTTACGTGTACAGAAGTTAAGGCAGGCAGATTTTTTGTATTCTTCTTTCGTGGCACAAGGTCAAACGGGCAGGAGGCTTAACCGATCTTAATGTTATATACACGGACACTCACTGCAAGAAGCCTGCCTTTTACGAATTGTTCCATTAGATTCGTCTCAATCAAAATAACAACAACATTTCTTCAAGTACTTTTTAATTACGTATGCAGTACATTCTCATTAGTTATTACAATTTTAAGTTTTACGTTCCAATGAGCGGCATATCAATACTTATAATTTATAATGCATATTATTTATTTTCAATATTTATATATCGTAATAATTTAGGAAAGCAACAGAAGCAGAAATCAAACGACTGGCTTCTTAACGCAAAACAATAAAGAGTTTTACTTATACTGTCAAAATCAAAAATCATTTATTCATATAGGTAGCACAATGTACACTTATGAACGTCAATAAAAATAAATATTCATTAAATGCTTCTAATTTTACATTTACTGCTAGTTCTCAAATCAAGGGCATAGAACGGAAGAGAAGAACTCTCCGCCACTGTTTTTAATCGCCAAGTTTTTTTGTATTACACAATGTTTGAAAAGAGCTGCAACCATAACACCATGTTTCACATGACATCAGCAGGAGGCATGGTGAAGTAGGAGCACGCACTTACATACTCGTGGGAACAACATGCAAATACATAGTCAATAATAACTAATATCACCGTATTCACGAATTCAAGTACGACCAGTTACCATTTATTTAAATTTTTTTTTATTTCACATTATTTAATTCACCATAATTCAAATTAGTTGTTATCAAATCTAATGTAATTTATTTAATATGTATGAATGTCTAGTAAGTATGAATAATACATTCAGGAATTATTTCGATCGCGAAAAGGTCATTTTTGTAGCTATAACAGAAACTCGTACCAACCAAATGTAGAATGAGCCAACCGCGGCGAAAACAAAAAATCGTTATTGTTTTCGTACGGGTAATCCTCAATTTGCAGTATCACTATAATCTTAACTGGATAAGCTTTGGGTAAAACCTATCATATCCGTTTTTGGTTCAGAGCTTGCAAACATTTATTATTGTATGTTTTTATCGACTTGCTTCTGTGAGAAATGTGGTGCACGCTTATTAAGAAATTTAATCTGTCAAGAATGGCATCAACACCGGTTTTATGAGAAATTTACCTAAGTTCGGTCTCAGAGTAAACTAACATAGAGTAAATTTGTAGATTATCGCACAATAATTACATACAAAACCTAATGTTTTTGATACTAGCAGATTTTATTTTTTTATGTATTCCTTCTCCCGCGTTTGTGTCGCGGGGTCCCAGTTCAGTCATAGTGATAGGTACTTACAGTAGTTTAATATATAACTATAACGCCCAACCATGTTAATTTATTTCTCTAAAACCTTTAAGGACCTATCCGGTTGCCATACCCCAAAACAGTATTAATAGATCAGTATATTTTCTCTTTTCATTTTTTATAATCGTTTCTATAAGTAGGACAAATGAAAAAAATATTTGGTAGAGTTGAATAGTTTATGTATCCATTTTGAAAGATTGATACACGATTTATATAACTTCGCTCGATAGAAAAAAAATTAAACACAGGTAATTTTTGACATTTTATGACGAAAATGTATATAGAACATGATTTTGAAATTTATACGATGTATTTTATCGCAAGCCAACTAATCAATTTCAGAAAAAAGCTTGATAAAATTACATTTATTGAATGTTTTACGTAACTAATTGTTATTACGGGACGGCGCGCCTCAGTGCTCCAGCTCTCCACTGGGCACCGTAGTCCACCCCGAGAGACTGACATCAATTCGTGCTGGGATAGGGCATTAAGCTTAGATTCGCATTTATTCTTGTTTATTCATAAATTTTAATTGTATCCCTATATTTTTATTGTTTCTAAAACAATTTATAGGCCTTCAATTAAAATATAAATATATGTATTCAATTTTTGGTATGGTATTTCTTATATAGTATTAAATTTAAAGCCTAAAAAGGCACTGCACACCTGACTTCGTTTTATTCCGTACATAAATATAAAATTAAAGAATGAGCTGTGTTATTAAGTAACTAAGTTTTAAAGGTTGCAGTAGATAACTAATTATCAAACCGATTGTGTAATTTAAGACATTTAACAATTGGAACATTTGTATTTAACTTATCAGTTAGTTGAAAACGTTTCAACGATATACAATAAAATACGGAAAACTCCAATGTCAACAAATTAATTAAAAAGTAATATTGTGTTAAGAAACGGAAGTAAAATGACGTTAAAAGTAGAAAAGGAATTTAAGCCGAGTGAAACGAGACGTATAGTGAAGAATGTGGTCATCATCAGTTTGGCGTTTATGGTGCACTTCACGGCGTATAGTGTGAGTATATATTATATTAGTTTAGTGCGTATATAATAAAAAAAATAATCAATGGAGCTTCAACCTTTTTAGGTCTAGGCCTCAGATTTCTGTATCTGTTTCATGTTCAGCAAATAGGCAAGTAGGTGATCAGCCTTCTGTGCCTGACGCACGCTGTCAACTTTTTGGTTCTAAGGCAAGCCGGTTTCCTTACGATATTTTTTCACCGTTCGAGCTAATGTCAAATGTAAGAGCAGTGTTGGCCTAGTGGCTTCAGCGTGCGACTCTCATCCCTGAGGTCGTAGGTTCGTTCCCCGGCTGAGCACCAATGGATTTTCTTTAAATGTGCGCATTTAACATTCGCATATGTAATATTACTGTTAGGTAATCTAATGAGCCTAAAACTATGGCCTAAAAAGCAACTTACGGACAGTTTTTGACAAATAATTTTCTTATATACAGTCAAAACCGATTACGGCGACATCGTTTAGAACACCTTATAAAAAAAACAGATTTTGTTTATGTAGAAAAATTATAATTATATGTTGGTAATGTCTTTTTATTTCAATTTTCATGTGAAATAAATAAAATGCAGTTTTATTTTATACATGTGATATTAATTACACATTCAATAATCAGGTACTTAATAACAGCGTCATCGGTTGTTACGACTATCGGATTTTTCGACCAAATAGGAGTACGTCTTAGATGTCGTTATAATAGACTTAGACTGTATATATATATTTTATGTAACAGGGGCAAACAGGCAAGAGGCTGACCTGATGTCAAGTGATACCGCCACCTATAGACACTTACATTGCCAGAGGGCTCGCAAGTGCGTTGCCTTTTAAGAATTGGTTTACTGTTTTCTTGTGGTTCGGAAATACATTTTTGGGCAGCTGGTTCCACATAGTGGTAGTTCGCGACAAAAACTTCCTTAAAAACGCTCATGCGCGCAAAGCTTCGAGTTTCGATGATTAGAAAAGATTAATAGGTTAAACTAAATCAAAATAATGCTTATTATCGCTATTTTTTCTTGTTATCTGTTATTGAAATTTTAAGTACAGTTTAAAATTACAACCAAAATGAAGAGGAAATATACAAAAGACGTTAGGTTTTGGGTTCCTATCATAATTTGTGTGGGTGCCTGGAAGAGATCGCTCGAAAGGGATAAGGCCGCCAGTTGCCCTCCTATTGATTTAATTATGTATTTTTTTTATATTGTATATGTAAAATAAATAAAAAAATAAACACTTTTTACATTACACATTTCCAAGTTAGGCTAGTAGGCTAGAGACAATTTATAAATACAACTCCATCTGTAATTAACAACAACAAAATCTAGGTAGACCATTTGAAATGTCTTACTACTCTGTCAGTCATCACCGAGCTACGGTTGTAATATCGCTGTTCTTTTGTTTTATGTGAACGGTTATATTAATTGGTCGGAACGTTGGAGAATGCAGTATTTATCCAACCCAGTTTGCTATTTGCAAGCTTTTATACATTCTTTACATTGGCTTTAGACGTTTGTTGTATCCATTAAATATTTAGCTACTTACGTAGATTAAAACGTTTACAATGTTTGGCTTATTTTTCTCAGAGGATCTTGTTATTTTACGGTAAACCTACCCAGTATTTATAGTAATAATAACGAAGCCAGATTTATTTATTTAAAAAGGTTGAATATAAAGTTTAGATTTGTTATATACATATTTTTTCTCGATATCCAAACTTCCTTCTGTACCATTGATCGGAACTCTTTCACGGGTAAAGGCTATCTCCAGATTTTTCCAAATATTTATGTCCTTATGCCGTGAAAGTCGTAGAAAACACCATACACCTAAACATTTTTTTATAATGAAGCCGGGTGTACTTTTAATTCGAGCTATCTACGTGTAGCCTGTAAAATTAGCCAAATGTTTGTGATTTTGTAGGGTGCTGCAAATCTCCAAAGCTCCATCAACGCCGAGGAGGGTCTTGGTATGAGTTCGCTGGCGGCTGTCTACGCGGGACTCATTTTATCCAATATATTCCTTCCAACGGCCGTAATAAAGTAAGTTTTTAATGTAATTGAGTGTGTCCGAGGAAGAAGAATAACTGGCCTGGGGAACTCTATCTGTTGTTTAAGCCGAATAATCAATATTGTATTGAAAATAGAACCCAGAAGCTCCAGAATTGCAGCTGGAGCTGGCATACATAACTTTCAGGCGTTACTTTTGACTATATACTAAACATATATGATGTATATAATGACTTAACCTCGGGTTTCGGTTCGGGTGCTCAGGATGAGAACTTTCGGTCTACCTAGAGATTGACTGTTCCGCTAAGAGTTGAGAAGTGAACTAAACAAGAGACTATCATTTCAGGTGGTTAGGCACAAAATGGGCGATATCTCTCTCGTTTGTGACCTATATGCCGTTTATAGCTGCACAATTATGGCCGTCATTCTACACAATGATACCAGCAGGGCTGTGTGTCGGTCTTGGAGGCGGACCCCTTTGGTGTGCGAAGTGTACCTATTTATCTGTGGTAAGTTATGAAAAAAAAAAGTCATGAGAAGACATTGAGAGAAATAAGACTCTCATCCTTGAGGTAGGACAACAAAACGCAGCGTTTAGACCGAAAAAGTCGATGGCGTGTGATAGTCACAAAAGGCACATCGCTTACTAATATTATTACTTATAATATAATGCTACAACAATTATAAATAACGTAAATGTTCTTATTAATAATCATATTAATAAGAACATTACAAATATCAATTTGCATGGCTGATTGTGCGTTTTTTTTATAATTAATCAATATGAATATATGACTTTTTAATAAATGATGCAAATAAATGATCTATTTCAATAAAAAACTGTAGTAAGACTGACACTCACCGCCCACTCTCATTCACCCAAAGATTAATTTCAATATCACTTATACTTACTTCATCTATATTTGTAATATACAGAATGTTGCATCAAATTTAATTTAGACAACTTCAGCACAGGATGGAATAAAAATCTCTTAAATATCTATTTACCAAATTTTATCAAAATCTTTTGAGATGGTAAAAACTGATAATCTTATATCGATCTATAATTTTTTTAATAAGATCCATGTTTTCAGGTATCTGAGGTTCATAGCAAGTTATCAAACATAAAAGCGGAAGCAGTGTTGACGCGATTCTTTGGTCTATTCTTCATGATATTCCAGTTTAATCAAGTTTGGGGAAATCTTATCTCGTCGCTTGGTAAGTGCTCATTTTTAAGTTTCCTTGTGTTTATTGGTCTATGTAACATTATGGTACAAAAGATTTTTGAAAGGGCTTACACAACATCTTTTGTCTCTAAAAACCCTTTAGCCTTTCCAAAATTCTTATATTAAAAATTTAACGGTTTAATTAAGAAACATAAATATTAGGTTTTAGGAAGATATCGCTCGGAAATGGTTAACGTAAGGTAAGTAAGGTAACTTAAGTAACGTAAGTTGGTAAGTAAATTTTGTAATCAAAAAATGTTGAGTCCATTTTCGAATTGTCCCCTTGTGGGGCGTGGGCCCCATGTTAGGAAACACTGGGTTAGATGGAAAATATGCCTTTTAGGATTTACAATTAATATTCATGTCTCGTTTACATACATAGCGAGAGGTCCTCCAACTATCCCCCCTATTTTTTCTATTGCCGTCAGAAGCAAATACCAGCTATCCATCCTTACATTCTCGTCGGCCTATTCCTCTTTGGGTCTTCCCTTATTTCTTTATTTTTTTGAACTAGTCCATGTCTCAGCATCTTTTATTTTTGTTATTTTCTGGTTGTCACTTTAATGATTTAAGAAACAAAAAGCTTTCAACTCATTTAAAAAAAAATGTCAGGTGCAAATAGCTACTTTCTAGCATTATAGTAAGAAATTACAAAAATTACTTTCAGTGTTGTCTTCGGGCGACAATCACGCTGCTGTGACTGCAATCAACGCGACCATGATCCCAGAAATCTGTGGAGCGAATTTCTTGCCCAGCGCTGATGCTGCAGAGGCCTTACAGCGGCAGCCTTATGAGAAAATTCAGCTCTTATCTGGTTAGTTACCTTAGTTATTAGGCAACTTTGCTTATGTTTTTACGACCTAGCTTTAATTAAGACTAATAAATAAATATACCAAAATTTACTAAGAAACTTTAATATAATATGCAAGATACCCTATTCTAGTGTTACGTTTACGTTTCTTCTATGTACTACGGTTAAGTACTTAATACAAAGAGCAGGAATCAGAAACGAGACTTAGTGGAAAGTCTGACTCCCGTACAAAAAACATGTATTGGATTTTGAAATAACATTCATGAATCTTGTTTCTGGATATCATTCAACTCATTACAATGTTTTTTGTCAGAATACAGCTTAGATTATTATACATTTAGATAATAGAAGTATTATACAAGTTTTTGTTGTACATACGTATATATTGCTCTAAAATTCAGGTTCAGTGTGTGTGACACTGTGTTTATCAGAGTGTATTATTCTAATTGTTAAAATTCTTCATATAAATTATAGAACCCAATGTGGGTGACAGGATCTGATTATTTATGGTTTGAATATGGAATAAATATTTGCATTTCATTTCAGGCATATATCTGGCGTGCATGGCGACTGCAGCCATAATTGTTGCAATCGGGGTAGACTCTATGAAGAGGTATAACTATATTATAAATAATTATTGTAATTAAAAACATTAGATGATTTTAATTTGATATTTCTTAACAGTGACAACTTACTGTTTATGAACACCCATTCTATATAAATTAAAAATGGCTGGAGCAATTAGAGTATTTTTATTCCTCCTCCGAGGAAGGTTTTTATGGAGACAAAAATTGAACGGAAAACTTGAAAAACCAATTTTCTCCTTCCATGCTTGTTAACGCAATATATATACATTTTCAACGTTTACGACTTACGGCACCTGTCAAGGAGGGTCACTTGTATCGCCTATATTTAAAATCGCTTCTCCCGTCTCACCTCCCTCGGACAAGCAAAAAAGCTGAGGAAAATAATCAGCAGCTAAATTATAACCGTCTTTCTTTCAACTTCGATTTTGTTCCCTTTGGAGTCGACACATTGGGCCGTAGGGTTCAAGTTCAAGTTCATACGCTAATTAAAGATTTAAGTTGACGGCTGGTAGATAGTACCGGTGACCTCAAAGCTGGTGCTTTCCTCGCTCAACAAATAAGCGCAATACAGAGAGTAAATGCTGCCAGCGTTAGAGGTACACTGCCACAGGGTCCAAACTTTTGAAATTTGTTTTAATTTTCGTTTTATTAATTATTTTTATATTTATATAAAAACTATTACTGACCGATTCATCAATACCGCTCAAGCCTTAGAAAGTTTGCGGTAGTTGAAGAATTATTTAAATAAGTATAAGAACTTGTAAGAGTGAGTCAATACGATTTAGAATAATCTTGTTCAGAGATAATACTTCTTTTGTCATCTTTAATGAAGTGATAATAAATGTTATAGATACGACACTGGTCGTGCTATCAAAGTAATGGGAGGCGTTGAAATGCTCATGGCGACACTCAAGCTATTAGTGGAGCCCAAGCAGATTATGCTGATAACCATCATGGTCTTCACCGGATTGCAGCAGGCTTTCTTCGGAGCTGATTTCACAGCGGTTAGTATTTGTTTTTTCTTGTATCTGGCAAACATGGTATTATGGCATCTGCCTGCAGTGAGGTCTTCCGTAAATTCTGGCAATTTAAATAAGTTTGTAATTTTTATTTAATGATTAATTTGCAGTTTCGGAACACATATTTCTTAAGCATTATAAAATATTAGTATAAAATGTATTTCAGTCATTCGTGTCATGCGCAGTCGGCACTGGAACAGTTGGCTATGTGATGCTGACCTTTGGTATTGCTGATGCTATAGGATGCTTTGTTACTGGATATATCGCTAAGGTATTTCATGAAAGTTTTAATTATTGTCGCTAAAGATTCCTAGAATATTATCCGTGGGTCCGTTACAGTTATATCAGTAATATTAGGCATAATAATCCTTACATATGAAATTGACGTTTTGTCGTATTGGCCACTTTGACCTCAAATATATCCTCTTTGGTTACGAATTCCAAATTTAATTACTATAAGTAACTAGCAATGCATATAAGTTAGATCGCATCAAACCGATATGCGTTTCCTTTAATTGCATGTACCTACATACATTGTAAAAACCCTAGGCATAATTTGAATGTTTGAAAATATTATGTTTTTGCACTATTTGTATAAATCTATATGACCATTAACAACGCAAATAAAACCTTAAACTTTAAAGGAACTTAGTTGAGCAAAGCTATATATTATGTGCAATGAAGTCTTGTTTATATTTTTATTTAATGTACGAATGAAATTTTTTCTGTTTTTATTGTGTCTTATGACTGTAAATCATCGTATTATGTACTCGTAACCTATAATTGAATAATATTTTGTTCAATACAAGAGATGGATGTTCTTCTGCATAACATACAATCTTTCACCGGGACAATACCGATTTCGATGACATTTTGCGAAGTAACAAAGTTCATGGATTTTTGTTCTTCCATTTAATAATCATGATTACGTTTTTAATCTTGAACGTTGCCTTGTGTTTTGGTATATTAAATATCTTACTTACTTTGACTATTTCGCTTGTCTCACGGACAACTTTTACGTGTAACTTAAATTAGCCTTTTTTATTTATTGCTTTGAGAAGTAAATCCAAGAATACATGTTATTATGATTTGTGGTGACTGGTCGTACTTGAATTCGTGTATGCGGTGACTCAAAATAACTAATAAGTTATTTTGAGTGTTGTTCCCACGAGAATGAAAGTGCATTCTCCTATTTCACCATGCCTCCTGCTGATAGAGGAAAAATCTTTGTTTTGAATTTATTTTTTATTATTAATTACTTAAGATGTCTCACATGTTGTGTAAAACTAAAACTTGGCGATTAAAAAGAGTGGCGAAGAGTTTATTGCCAGTTCTGCTCTTCCGTTCCACGCCCTTGAGAACTTTAGAAGCATTTTATATACACTTTTGTTTTTGACGTTTATAAGTGTACCTATATGAATAAATGATTTTGGATTTGAATTATATGATATCTCTCTGTGATAATCTCCTGAAGATACTTGACTACTAAAATCCCATAAAATGCTTTTCTACTTCTAAATATTTTTTTGTATATATTTGAGAAATTGTCTCTCTCGATACTGCTTGTTATGATTCGTAATTATTTTTCACAGATAACAGGGCGGCTACCTCTGATCTGCGTAGCTACTGTAGTTCATATGGCCCTTGTGGCCACAATACTGCTGTGGAAGCCTCAAGCAAATATGAGCTATGTGATGTACATAATCGCTGTGCTGTGGGGACTCTGTGATTCCGTCTGGCTTGTCCAGATTAATGGTAAGAAAATCAGAGTATTTAGGTTAACCTAGCTGTAAAAAAAAGACCGTGTGACTCTAGTCTAGGCTTTGACAGTCATTAGTACCTTTTCAAATGGAAGAGGAGGCAAACGGGCAGGAGGCTCATCTGATGTTAAGTGATACCGCCGCCCACTTACACTGCCTAACGGATGACAAGTGCACTGCAGGTCTTTTAGAATGGGTACGCTCATTTTTTTTCGAACCAAAGTCGGATTCGTTTGTAAATACCTGAATGGGCAGCTGGTTTCACATAGTGGTGGTGCGCGGCAAGAACTGCCTTAGAACGCTCAGTTGAGGAACGACGGAGGGCGAGGTGATATGTATTTAATTTGATATTTGGCCTCGGCGTCTGGTGATTATCCACTGCACCTGCTTTTTATTCACACTATTATTAGATTAGTCCGGGTATTTTTGAACCAATACTTAGGGTCCTTCAAGAAGCGACTCTCTTTGGTCGTCATACATGAGCGCTCAGGCTGTGCTCTGTCCATGAGGGGGCGTTCTCATTTAATACCAGGTAAGCCTCCAATCTTCCAAAAATGGACTTTTCCAAATTTAAAAGCGATAGTTTCTATATAATAGTAGAAAAATTAATACCATAAACATATTTTTTGTATAATACTAATAATTGCTTCAAATACCCGTTAACCATTTTTTTAGCATTCTTTGGAATCCTTTTCCCCGGAAGAGAAGAAGCTGCTTTTTCAAACTTCCGCCTCTGGGAATCTGTCGGCTATATCATAGCCTACGTGATTTCGCCCCATCTCCGTACGAGTTCCAAAGCCTATCTCCTTGGGACCGCAATGCTTGTCGGCGTTTTTCTGTACTTCATAGTGGAATTCCAATTGAAGAAGGAAAGAGACGAGAAGAAAAGAGAAGAGAAGAAAACCAAAGAGCCTGAGAATGGTTTAGATAATAAGGCGTTCACTATTGCAGAATAAAACAGTTCTGCTGTCAAGTATTTTTAATAATTAATGGTCCAAATGGGTTAAATTTATAATATAATTTATTATGTTGCAAATATTAACTTTATTTTATCTCTTTTATGTCTTTTCTTTCTTCTTTTTGCAATCTTTATTCTTTGTGCAACCATGCTATACTCTGTGGCTGGCTATTGTATATACACCGTTTTATAGTCTGTGACTGTAACGATCCAGAGTAATAAGACAATAAACAAAGTTTTTCATTAATGATTGCGCCATAATTTTTTTTGAAATTCTAAATTTGACGTGAGATGTGTGTAATATGACTTCTGTTTTATATTACTTTTAAAAAATTTAGAAATAATAACAGTTTTTTTTATACTTATGAAATACTTAATGACGCAGACCCGTGTAATTTATTATTAATATAAATACATAACGTAACGGCGGCCGTGATATTATTTTTTTTTAATAAATAAGTAGGTGGTCAGACTTTTGTACCTGTGTCGATTTTTAGGTCTAAGGCATGCCGGTTATTGGATGTTCTGCTTACGTAAAAGCAAGTGGTAATTGTGCACATAAAATAAATGTGCAGCTGTCATTCGAACACATGACCTCAAGGTTGACGGTTTCTCAAGCAACTGGGCTAACAGTGTGAAGAAAAGAGCAGATTATATAAAACTTAAATGAAGAATTAAATGTAGATGAACATAAACTCTGTGTCATGAGAAATAAATATTTTTAACATAGGCGGTATGAAAAAGATTAATTAAATGGACCGGCTACAGTTCTGATTACATTATATATAAATCTTGTGTACGTGTGTTCATGTAGATTATAATGTTTTAGATTTACATTATTTTATTTGTCTTTATGTGTGGACTGGGGCCTATCGTGTCGGGCTAGTAGTCAAAATTTACAAAATTTTTTTATTTTTTTTATTAGGTCTATTAAAACCTAGTTTTAAGCGTTATTATCTATTACAAATTGTATTACCATATTATTAACTATTTGAAGTGCGATACATGTTTGTGATGAATAATTATTGTTATTAAGTTATTTTTAGGTAATGTTGTGTAAGTTATTTAAACATATAGTTCTATGTGTAACGTAGCAAGTTGTTCGATTCATATACATACGCAACTTGACACATTCCTGTCGTGTGTTAATATTATAAATTCTAATGCAGACAGAAAATAATAGTATTATAATTTTTTATGAAATTTACATACATAGAACATATTATTTATGACATATGATAATTGTTTAAAAGATATATTTATTTGATAAAAGTATTTACATTTAATACATTACCGGTATTATTTTAACAGATAACACCCTTCATTATAAAAATGAATCCAATTTAACTATATCGTCTCTTTCTGTCAAATTATCTGTATGTTGTGTCGAAAAGAGACAGTTATAGTTTTACGATTGATTTGAACATATATAAGCTGTTTATTGATTAGTTATAGTCTGTGTGATGTTCGGAATGTTTTTCTGAAAAGTAAAGTTTAAAGTTCAAAATATTTATATTTCTTTGAAAGTTATATTTTATTAAACTAATTGTAAGTAAGTGTGTATCTAAGTAAATATAATGTATCTGTGATAACTATAATTCAATAAAATCTATTACTATTTTTTTTTAATCCTTCGATTTCGTCCTTTAGGTATCTCTGCTGAATCAATTTTTAAAAGAATTTTAGTAGTTAAATAAAGATCATAAATATTCCCGAAAGACATTAATGAGTGTAATTTGTTTTGTATCAGGCATTGTTGCGCAGGCGACAGTTTTCTCCTCTACCCTAACTTAATGTTGTATACATAGACCACGTACGAGCTGATGAAAGAACAGGGCCATTGATCCAATAGATGTATATTGGTGTCTGGTAGAACATAATAGCGCTGAAAATTTTTGTAGATACAATACTCGTAATAGCTTTGCGTATAACTTTGAGCGTGAAGAGTTACTACCACTGTTTAGGCATAGACTTTATGCAAATATACATAACAGGTGATACAAATTTACTATACATAATTACAATTCATACACAATAATATGGATCGGATTACCTTTACCCCATCAGAGACTGTTTCCCTAGCTTACGCCAGCGCCAGTCAATCACTCCGGGCAGTGCGCCCCAAAAATTGTCTTGGCTTCCGAAACGACAAAATTCCGTTCAAAAACAAAACGTTCTGTGCCACCTTTCACCAATTGCTGGCTTTCAGCTGCAGGGGCTGCACTTTCTCCACTTTGTCGATCCAGCCGAGCTACTGGTATCCGTCCACCACGTCGGCTCAAAAAAGCACTTGCGAGCATTATCGTAATATGGTTTACCTTTCTTAAATCAAAGTAGCGTTAGCATAGCGTTAGCGCTTGCTATTTCGACAATATTGAGCTATTGAAGCGCGCATTTTGAGGCTTCGACATTAGCGCCACGGATATTGAGAGAACTACATCGAACTTGATTACAAAAAAGTATGTAGAAGAAACGTAGAAGTTATAGAGTTCGGGCCCTGATTCTCTTCACTAAATCATCTTTCTCTCAAGACAACTTAAAAATAGGACTATATGTGTAACAACGATTCGGAACTTGACATACAAATGATATTTAAGTTAAAAATGACTTAAATAAACTTTTTTGCATATAATTTCTAGACCCCAACGGGCGGGTTTTCAGGTGAAGTGTTACGTCGTGCTGTGTATATGTTCGGGGTCCAATTGGCGCGTGAGCCCCTACTTCGCTCTACTCTGAGGGACTACCCACTACCAAGGGGCTGAAGATAGATTTTAAAAGCGGTCACCCATTGGTCATTCCAGAAATCTTATACACAATAAAATAGTCAGTCAAGCCTTTAAGCAACCACAGCACACGTTAAATATGCTTACTAACTAAACAGACATGACAGTCTTAATATTTTAAAAGTTTATTTTAAGTCAGTGTAATTTCATCGTATCTAATATATATATTAGATATACATATTTTATTTGTATTAAAAAACCTTTTTTGTGAACATTTTATTACAAGCACGCAGCCACAGTAAGCATTATGTGTACTTTGAATAAATTAACTGATTTTTTGAGTACACTGAATTTAAATAAACGTTGCGTATCACCCAAACCCTGGCAGTTTTTGTATTCATACAAATTCATATAAATTGGATGACACAAATAAATAGATAGCAATTCATGAATTACGCATTTAGATAGTTAAATAAACTGGAATACAGAAGAAGCGGTTTATGTCCATGTCTTCTTTCGATACCAAGAAATTTGGTAGAGTAGCAATTAAATGAATTAAGCGTTTGAATTATCAATTACACTGTTTTCTTGCGCAAAACTTCTATATCACTCTGAAGTTAATTTTTAGCCTTAAATTATTTCCTGGTCCACTAATATCTGGTTATGCTATGTGTTAGTAAATATTTGTAACAATTAGTATGTAGTTACTGTTACTGTATTCGTTCACCTGTGATCTGTAAGGTTCGCTACATGACCTGTCCACTTTGACTTCAGTTTATTGGCGTGGCTTACAGCATCAATTGCTTTGGTCTCTGATCTTATTTTTGTGTCTTATCTTGTCTACCTTTTAAATGTTTAGCATTCTCCTTTCCATGCCTCATTGACATGTATATATAAAGTTTTTTGTTTTATTTGTAAATTTTCATGCAAACATGTGGACTCTAATGAAACAGTCCAAATATACTATGGTAAAATAATAAGTTTTATCGCAAATAGCCTGCAATAAGTATATATATAATATATATAAGTCTATCCATATAAAAAAAAGCGCAGCATACAAATGGGGCGTACAAAAAACCTCTATGTAGAAGAAACGAACTTCAGAAAAAAAATATTGTTTTCATTACGATAATGAAAATCTCATCACTATTTACTTTTGTGTAGTTTTATATGGCCTAGTCTGGCTATAATAATGTGCCTACGTTGAAGATTATGTAAAATATTTCTTACTACTAATCTATTTCCAGTTTTACTGTCTATAATACTATTACATTAATTTTTAATTGAGTATAACTTTATTATATATATTCGCTTCTTCTATTTCAGATTGATATAAAAATGTTTTTAATGTAGTAAATGCCTTAATATTGGTTAGTGAAGTTCATCCAAATTTATTCAAGGCTTATGCTAGCGGGATTATGATAAATAATATGGAATAAAATGTGTTTTTGTTCTCTTCATTTAAAGTCACTGATACTAATTAATGAAATATAAAATGGTAAAACATATTTTGGTCTTTTTTAAAACCAACTAATTACCAGGTAGTGCAGTATCAGGATGATCAAACTGAAATACCTTTTTCTTCCCAAGTAGATGACGACTTTGAATACTGCAGGAAATTAACAAATCCTTACCCATTTTCACAGATAGAGCTGAATGACTTCATCAAAGACTTCAAGCTTTCTATGGAATGTGCTGAGTTACTAGCAGCAAGATTAAAATAAAAAAGTTGCCTTTCCTCAGGCGTTCTACTTATCGTACGAGAGGACAAAACTGATTGCAGGTATTTTCATCTGATGAAAATTTTGCGTATTGCTGTAATGTGAGTGGTTGGTTGACTTTCATGAGTTTGTCGATTTACCAGTCGAATGAATGGCGTCTCTTATTTAACAGTAAACAAAGTCTTAAAGCAGTTCTCCTAAAATGGCTGACAACTATCTAAATTAGTAGAATATATGCTGGTTCGATTCAAAGATTTAGGTTATAATATGAGTAAAAAATTACACTATCTCGACAGTTACCTAGATCAATTCCAACACAATTCAGGACCTAGGCAATGAACAAGGAGAACGTTTCCTCCAAGACAAAAACAATCGAGAATAGATACCAAGGAAGATAGGACACTCATATGATTGCGGACAACTGATGGGGAATCATACGAGATTGCCCAAGTCAAATTAAATTAAATTAATTCAAAAGACAATTTCTTGATGTTTAATGCCATAAAAATATTATATTTATTGTTAAAAAATTGTTTTTTTTTATCTCGGGAACTAGAGCTGATGGAAAATTCAGACATCCAAGTTAAGTCAGACATCCAAAATAAATTTTGGGAGGAAAAGGAAGGAAGAAAGAAGAAGAATGGGACACTTTCACTCATTTTTTAGCGTGATACTATATTTCACACCTTCTGTACATCATAATATTTACATTAAAGGCTATATATAAGAATTATGTAGGATAGTCATATATATATTTATATATGTTTTAAGTCAAATACTTATAGGTCTCTTTTTATACTGTGCGCATAAACTCAATTTGACAGAAAAATACGAGGGAGTAGGTTAAGAGAACCTACTTATAGTAAGTTAAAAGTTTAATTGGACTGATTTCGATTTTTATAAAGATATTCGACGCATAACGACGGTACGTCAGAAACATATATAATATTTATTACCTCGATGCAAATTAGTTGCGCTCGAGAGTTCATTACTTATGTTGATGTTATTTATATTATAGTTGGTTTTCATAAAACATAAATAAATTTTATGGAAGAACTAAAATTTTAATTATACAAGCGAGCAAAAATACATTTATTTAAAAAAGTATTTATTAACGTACATACTCGATATTGTGTTAGTTTTTTTAATAAAAAAAACAATGATAAATCGAGTTAATTACCTTACCAATAAATTGGGTAAACTGAGATTATAGCCTTACTAAGCACGTGTCTAGGTATTTCTTTCAGTCGCGAAGTGAAATTATGGTTCCGTCGCGCTCTTCATGACGCACGCGCCAAAAATGAGGTGTCCAGTGATGTCCGGGAAAAAATTGAACTGTTCGTGAAAGCAAAATAACAAATGTGAACCTTGTCAAAAAAACAATAATCTAAATCTAAATTCTTGATAAGCTGGTATATTCGTTTTTATTTTCAGTGAAACGAAATGTTAATTTTAATGCAATTTTTACATAGTTTATGGTTGTTGGCTTGGTTCGTCACATACCTTTTTTAATTTAAGCTACACAGAACGCAGTATTTCAGTTTTGCCCAGAAGAAATATAATACGGATTGTAGAATAAAGTGCAAACATTAAAATATTTTAATGTATATTTCTTCATTTTATTTACAAGTAAAAAGTGAAAAATATTTAATAAAACCTACAAATGGAACTAATTTATGAAAATAAAATATAATGAAAGCGATATCTACTTTCAGATTATTATAAAAAAAAACAATAAACATTTTCTATTGTCATTAATATCTACCGACTCAAAGTATATATTTATCATATATCTTAAATACAACAAAATAATTAATAGTTTAATGAATTATAATTGTCGTGAGAACTAATTATATATAGAACTAAATATATAATAGCTAATATTTGCCATTTCAATTGTTGTCCTTAAGAATATAGTAATAATGTGAAAACCTTTATTGATTTCTGAAAACACCATTTAAGAAAATTATATACTATCGAATTAATTGTCTTTTAAGACATTGAGAACGCGATATTTGTATTTTTATGTTTAAAGAACTTTATTTCTCATTACAAAATTATATTTTATTTACATGAGAAACATTATGTATATACGAGCGAGATACACGTCCCAATTTTAGTCCACTAGATTCACTCTGACATGCATTTTTAATGCCCCCTTGAATATTGCGAATTTTAGATGGCAACTGATTAACTCATACCCAATCGACCTCTTCAAATAATTTGTGCGCGGCTTCGGCAAGATAAGCAAACTCGCTCGACGAGTGTTGCGTTTTTTTTTGTTGGTTGTGTTGTAATTAAATAATATAAATGATAAGCCACTATGGAGAGAACCATTTAAATTTTTTTAATTAAGATACAAGTGCTATAAACATACAGTTGTTTAAGCGTCATAATTTTGGTTTCTTGGTAAATTTTATTAGTCTGTGTTAAAAAATTGTATATAAATAGTGCTGTTATTAATTTATTTTGTAGTGTTTGTAAGTTTGAAATTATTTTTTGCATGCTGTACCCCATATTTCAATTAAATATATGAAATGGGGCTTGAATAAACAATTATAAATTAAATGAAGTACGGATTGCAGAAAACATTATGATATTGACCAAAATCTGTCTATAAGTGATTTTAGTTTGGTAATTATGTGTGATATCTGAAAGCTCCACTTTAAATATGTATCTATTCTAAGACCCAGATATTTCTCCCATTTTTTGTTAGTAATTTCAACGTCTTGAACTTTTAGCGGTTAAAAGATAGGAATGATTTTATTTTTTGCCCTGAATATTAAATAAGATGTTTTTGAGATATTAATGGTTAAGAGATTCTGTTGAATCCAACAAGAGCATTTAGATCTGATTGAGCTTGAGCAACTGGATATTAAACCAAAGTAAAATAAGCAGGTGTCATCAGCGTAGTGAGTGATTCGACCATGTAAACCGAGCTCATGAATGTTGTTAATATAGATTAGAAATAACAAAGGACCTAATATAGATCTTTGTGGGATGCCGCATGTTACTGGTATTTCTGAGCTTTGAGCATTATTTATAGTATTATAACCTATTTTGACTGTCTGGGTTCTGTTTGATAGATAAGATTTGAATAATTTTAGTGCATAATCTTTTATTCGTTCTAATTTATTAAGCTATAGGTTGTGGCTTACGGTATCAAATGCTTTTTTTTTAATCAATAAAGACACCCAGCGACATTTTTGCCATAATTAACAATACTGTTTCTGTAAGATCAGCCGACATTGAGGAGCGAGTTCATGTTTCAGTTCAGAAAAATCCGCAACAGTGAATACGTAAAAGAAGTCTTAGGACATCATAGAACGACTTTGTGACGAATTATGAAGCGTGATTTGCATTTGAAGGTTCAGGCAGTCCAAGAATTAAAACCAGATGTTGCCAATAACCGACTTAATTTTGTCAATTTGATGCTCGAGCGGTTCAACCATTTCAACGTGATGTTAGTGATGAGGCCCATTTTCACCTAAATGGCCATGTGACCAAGCAATATTGTCGGTTCTGATCCGAGACTAATCCCCGACGCTTGCATGAACGTCCACTTCATAGACCTAAGCTTGTCGTGTGGGCTGGGATATCATCAACCATTATTATTGGGCCATAGATTTTTGAGGACGAAAGAGGGCAAATGATGACAGTTAGAACTAACAATTATTGCAACATGACAACAGACTTTTTAGTGCCAGATTTAGCAAGGCCTCGAGGATGTGGTTTGAACAGGACGGGTAACGTAGCCCCGATCTCGGGAAAACCTCCACTGGAAGTCGATTCCACAGTCCGCTAGGTCGCAACAGAAAATGCTTTGTTAAACCGACCGTGGAAGACTTCCAGCCTTTAAAGTGATGTTGATGTTTGAATTGATACCGCTCGTACGGTGTTGAAATGAGGCAAGAGGGATCAACCCAAACAATGTCTCTGCGTGGAGAGAGAGGATCAAGCCGATTAAACACATTGGAGATTGACAATTCGACAAGCCCTTCGTTGAATTTCGTCAAACGGAAGAAGCTGGCATTTGGGAGCACCAGCCCAGAGATGTGAGCAGTATCCTATATGAGGTCGTACTTTGCCTTAGCTCACTTAAACAGGCTACATAGCCATATAAATGCTGAGGTAATCCAACTTATTGATACGACAGGAATAAGACGCTTACAGATAACTTAACCTTTTGAGTTTATAAACCTAGTGTAGTGAATATAAGTGCAAGTGCGGTATTTCGGATACATGAACGTAGTGTTACATTACAGAACACTAAGAATGTTAATGAACATAACCTTAGTTTAAGCTATTCATTAGTATTGTAGAGAATTAAGTCGACATAATATTACTTATTAGCCAAAATTATTATAGGCTAGATTGTTATTCATGTCAGTCGAACTTTATTGCAATAGAAAACACTATATTTTTTATAGTTATTATATATTTTTGTTATTAATGGCATACGGTTACCGAGTAAAACTCAATTAAATGTAGTGCCGGATCTTGTTAAATAAATACAACAATCACATCCAAGTATTAGAAAAAGAGATATAATTACTTACTTTTTTTAGAAATTCACAGGAATATAGAAAATAATTCATAATTACGAAAGATAACTCTTTTGGTACTAAAAACAATTAAATATCAATCTACGTTTATTGTTGCTGTTAGTTTTTTTTATCATTTATAATACAAGGCCTTCTTTTCTGCTAATCGAGGCCACGCCGTTAATTGAAAAAACCTAAAGCGAACTTATTACAGTAAAATATTGAGAAAACATAAGAATATATTCAGCATAGAAAGCAAATTAATAAATTAAAATTCTATATTATCGCGTTTTAACAAAAAATGGCATAATTAATTTTATGATTATAATGCTATAACTGATATGTGATTTTATTTATAAATTTATATTTTATTTTTTATACAAAGTTTTCGTTAATCTGTGGAAGTATTTCATAAAAAATATGTGTTTATCCATCCAAGTGTATTGACTAAACGATTACGTAACATTAAAATATAGGTTTACTACATTGATACTTACATCTTATCTGTACTAATTCTATATAGACCTACATTTTATCTATTAAATATCGCTACTGTGCCTGACACTCCGTCGACGTCCAGGACATGCCAGTATTGGTCCTAATGAAATAATATGTTTCATTGTTTACTCATAGACCAGGTTATTCGGTATGTGATATTGTTAGAATTGTATTTTTCTTATTGATCTTTTTAGCGCGTATATGTTTGTCCACACATTTATCAAAGACTGAAAATGATATTGAGAGTTTTAAATTGAATAACGTAAACATATTAAGAAAGCCTCAAATCCGTTTAGTAGTTTTCGAGATGTGAGTATCAATACATTTCAGGAGGTGCAATAAGAATATAGGTGCCTAGATAAATAAAGTAAATAGAGCAGTGTTGGCCCAGTGGCTTTAGTGTGCGGCTCTTATCCTGAAGTCGCAGGTTCGAAATCAGTGGTGCTGTAATAGACTTTCTGTCTAAGTGCATTCGATTATACGGTGAAGGAAAATATCGAGGGTAAATTGGCTTGCCTTAGACGCAAATAGTCGACGCCAGGCACAGAAGGCAGATCACCAATAATACAAACAATAGGTATTTAAAGTCAGTTCAAGTTTTCTATTACTTTTTATAATTTATGCAGTGTTCAAGGGCAGCCTTAATTATAAACGTGTTCAAAAACATATGAAAGGTTCTAAAACATGTCAAATTCGAATTCAAAATTTCTTCATATAGATAACACACTGTACACGTATAAACGTCTATTTACCAAAGTTTTTCGGGCATAGAGAAAACTAAGACAGAATAACTTTGCTGATTATCGCACAATTATTATATAAAAAACATACTGTTTTTGATACTAGCAGATTTTATTGTTGTTCCTTTATGTGCGCTTGTGTCGTGGGTTCCCAGATCAGTCATAGCGATAGGTACTTCCAGTAGTTTAGTGTGTAACTAAAACGCCCAACTATGTTCCGTCTTATTTATTCTAATTAATGTTCTAAAACAATTTATAGGCGTAAAAACTAAAATATACATATATGTGTAAAAAAAATTGGTATTATACTTATGATATAGTAACATTTAAAGCCTCAAAAATGTCGTTAAAAGTAGGAAGGGAATTTAAGCCGAGTGAAACGAGACGTATAGTGAAGAATGTGGTCATCATCAGTTTGGCGTTTATGGTGCACTTCACGGCATATAGTGTGAGTAGGTATATATTCTTTATTCAAACATAAACTACTGATGTAGTCTCGATCTAGATCTCTGAAACCGTCTCATATGCTTAATCTGTTCAGTTATTCCTGTGCATTTGACGAATAATTTTCTTACATACAGTTAAAACAGTTTACGACGAAATCCGCCACAGACCGCCTTATAAAAATTACAGATTTTGTTTATGTAGAAACACGATAATTACATACGTAATGTCTTTTTATTAAAATTTTCATGTGAATTACACATCTATTAGTTTTTACGATCACATACATAGGAGAAGTCTCTTCGATGTCGTTATAATAGATTTTGACCGTATATATATTTTATGTAACAGGGAGTAAACAGATAGGAGGCTTACCTGATGTTAAGTGATACCGCCACCTATAGACACTTACATTGCCAGAGGGCTCGCAATTGCGAACTTTTAAGAATTTTTACACCGTTTTCTTGGTTCCACATAGTAGTAGTCCGCGACAAAACTTTCCTTAAAAACGTTCATGCGCAATGATTCATTGTTGGTCATTAGAAAAGATTAATCAATGGTTATATAGCCCCTTATGGGCCTTAACCTTCTTAAGTACGCTTCACCATAGCCACCTACAGTGCTTTTTTAATCCCTATTGTTTTGAGGTCCTGTCCGGTCACAACTCCATCCCACCAACGCAGCCTCGGTCTACTGGGTTTTCTCTTGCCTCTTCTGTCGTTTGCCATTCGGTACACATGTCCCAGCCACTTGAGCCGGTTGCACTTTATGAATTAGGCGATGTTGGCGTCGTCTATGATGTTATAAAGTTCTTTATTGTAGCGAATATGCCAAACACCGTCGTCGTAAACAGAACCACACAGATTCTTCCAAGAATCTTCCGCTCAAAAATAAGGAGAGAAATAGCATCTTTCTTGCTAAGGGGCCAGGTTTCAGAACCATAAGTGAGTCTGGTCGCAGAAGAGTTTTGTACAGAACAAGCTTCGTATTCTTTCTAAGAAGTTGATATCGGAAATATGTACAAAGGTAAAAATAGCAGCGATTTGCCATGATTATCTGTCGGCTGGGATTATTATCATATGTGAGTGATCGCCTATGTGTGCTGCGCTGCAAGGATAAATTCTTTAATCGCAGCATTATCAATGCCCATGCACCAACGGAAGAAGCGGATGAACTAACTATTACGGATTACATAGTTTGCATGTAACGAGTAATGACATCGGACATAGACTCAAACCTCGCTACATCTCTAAACATGGTCATAGGTGGGACAAGATTTCCCCATATAAATATACATAAGGGGTGTTCCCAGATGGGAAAATTGATCATATTCTCATTGACGGGCGCCACATTTTCAACCTCCTCGGTTTTGAGACTTGTAAAGGGGGAAATGTGGAGTCCGATCGCAACCTTGCCATGGCCAAGGTAAAGAGCAGGATCTCCAACGTTAAACATACGAAGCCGAATTGCAGCCTTAGAAACAATTGTTATGGAATACAATTGGAACTCCTTCACCTCTAAACGCCTAGAGCTTATGATCCTTTCCATAGGGTTGTCTTTAATGTCCACCTTTCACCTGTGCATCTTGCTATACACCCATTATCACTTCTGTTTTAGGGCATTATGTACCGTATGGATTCAGTTTTCATGAACTAACAATCTAACGTAGGGGCAACACTTAGGTGCAGCCACATCTGACCGTTACGAAGTATTTTCCATGTCAAAGTGGTAAAAAAACCATACACCTAACATTTTTTTTGTAACGAAGGCGGATATATTAGCCTTTTAATTCGAGTTATCTACGTGTATCCTAAAAGCTTGCCATATATTTGTGATCTTCTAGGGTGCTGCAAATCTCCAAAGCTCCATCAACGCCGAGGAGGGTCTTGGTATGAGTTCGCTGGCGGCTGTCTACGCGGGGCTCATTTTATCCAATATATTCCTGCCAACGGCCGTAATAAAGTAAGTTTTTAATGTAATTGAGTGTGTCTGAGGAAGAAGAATAACTGGCCTGGGGAACTCTTTCTGTTGTTTAAGCCGAACAATCATTATTGTATTGAAAATAGAACCCAGAAGCTCCAGAACTGTAGCTGATCACACAACTTTCAGGCGTTCACATAATTTTGATGATGTTCGTGTTCAGACTTAACGCCTGCGCAAATATTACGCCAAAACACCATCGCGGGAACATTGCCGTCAGCCGCATCAGGCGCTTGAAGATTCTTCATAGAAACCTGTCTACTCATGTCACTTGACCTACGATCATTGTAACATTCACATCCTTTTTTGAATTACTACTTATAATTTACACCATCTATCCGCTAAAGATAGAACAGTTCGTTTATATATGATATAATAATAAATTAATATTTATGTATATAATGACTATGGTTTCGGTTAAATTTCGGGTGCTCAGGATGAAAAATGTATCTTTCGATCTACCTAGAGATTGACTGTTCCGCTAAGAGTTGAGAAGTGAACTAAACAAGAGACTATCATTTCAGGTGGTTAGGCACAAAATGGGCGATATCTCTCTCGTTTGTGACCTATATGCCGTTTATAGCTGCACAATTATGGCCGTCATTCTACACAATGATACCAGCAGGGCTGTGTGTCGGTCTTGGAGGCGGACCCCTTTGGTGTGCGAAGTGTAGCTATTTAACTGTGGTAAGTATTGTAAAAGAAATTGAATGCAGTGAAAAAATCATGATGGCGTGTGAGTCACAAAAGACACATCACTTACTTGCCAGTACAATTATAAATAACTTAAATTTGATCTGAAACTTCTTTATCGGCGTTGGAAAAAAAATTACCGTCACATTTTTCCTTTAAGTGCCATCTTTTTCTTGTTCATACCACGGTTGGTTTGAAGAGATTCGAAGTCATTAATAACAAACATATATAATAACGATAACAATGATAGTAATAAATCTATTACAATTTATGAATTTCTGTAGTAATCTTAGTAGTCAGGTAAAATGAAGTAATTGTATTTAAGTTTTTAGTCATATCTACGATATTAAAAGCCTTTTGTTTATTCAAGCAATTTCTGTAAAGTTGCATGTAGTAGATCATTTTTTTTGAATAAAGAAGTCATAAAGAACACTTCTCACGTGTGTACACTAGTACAC
Organism: Pieris brassicae; assembly: GCF_905147105.1. NCBI lineage: Eukaryota > Metazoa > Arthropoda > Insecta > Lepidoptera > Pieridae > Pieris > Pieris brassicae. The sequence goes on from NC_059669.1 coordinate 9,254,944, forward strand.
GCACACATTTTGTTTTATTATTTATCACTTTTTATTACTTCATATATATTTGTAATATACAGAAATTTTGCATCAAATTTAATTGAGACAACTTCAGCACAGGATGGAATAAAAAGCTCTTAAATATCTATTTACCAAATTTTATCAAAATCTATTGAATTGGTAAAAACTGATATTCTTATATAGATCTATAAACTTTTTAAGATTAAAGACTAAAACTAAAATAAGATTCATGTTTTTAGGTATCTGAGGTTCATAGCAAGTTATCAAATATAAAAGCAGAAGCATTGTTGACGCGATTCCTTGGTCTATTCTTCATGATATTCCAGTTTGAACAAGTTTGGGGAAATCTTATATCGTCGCTTGGTAAGTGCTCATTTTCAAGTTTCCTTATGTTTATTGGTATATGAAACATTATGATACAAAAGTGTTTTGAAAGAGCTAATCCCTCACTGTTCCCCAACCTTTTCTGCAGTGTTTCCCCACCTTAGCCTTTCTATAATTCCTATGCCTCTAAGTAACAATCATAAGTTTGATATTAAAAATAGATTTTTTAATTAAGAAACTTAAATGATAGGTTTTTAGGAAGTAACACAGTAAGTAAATTATCAAAATAAAAAACGTTGAGTCCATTTTCGAAATGCCGCCATTAACAATCAAATAGCCCCCTTGTGGGGCGTGGGCTCCATGTTAGGAAACACTGGGCTAGTTAGAAAATATGCCTTTTAGGATAAGTGATTTACAATTAATATTCATCTCAGTCCTTATTTCTTTGTCTTTTTGAATTTTGGTGATAATAAGTAATTTTGGTATGTCTCAGCATCTTTTATATTTGTTACCCCGCGTACTCTTTAATTTCTGGTTGTCACTTTAATGATTTAAAAACAAAAAGCAATCAAATTAATTTAAAAGAAAATGTCTAGTGCAAATAGCTACTTTCTAGCATCATAGTAAGAAATTACAAAAATTACTTTCAGTGTTGTCTTCGGGCGACAATCACGCTGCTGTGACCGCGATCAACGCGACCATGATCCCAGAAATCTGTGGAGCGAACTTCTTGCCCAGCGCTGATGCTGCAGAGGCCTTACAGCGGCAGCCTTATGAGAAAATTCAGCTCTTATCAGGTTAGTGGCAACTTTGCTAATGTTTTTACAATCTAGCCTTATTTAAGACTAATAAATAAATATACCAAAATTTACTAAGAAACTTTAATATGCAAGACACTCTGTTCTAGAGTTACGTAGAAGAAACGTATCATCTACGTATTACGGTTAAGTACTGTTAAGTAATACAAAGGGCAGGAATCAGAAACGAGACTTAGTGGAAGTCTAACTCCCGTACGAAAAAACTGTACCTATTGGATTTTGAAATAACATTCATGAATCTTGTTTCTGGATATCACCCTAACTAAACCACTCATTCAAATATTTTTTTGTCCAGCTTTTATCTGGATAATAAATATAAGTATTATACGCACAAGTTATTGTTTTATATATATTGCTCTAAAATTCAGGACCCTGTGTGTGACACTGTGTTTATCAGTATATTATTTAATTTATGAATTTTTACTTCGTCACCTTAATATACATAATTATACAAATAAAAAAAACTAAAAGTAAGTAGGATGGATATATAAGTTATTAGGCCTTATCGTTTACAAGCGATTTCTTTCAGGCAACCCTATTATGGAACAATAAAAAAAGGAACACCTACAGAGGGTAAAGGAGAAGAAGTGCATAATTAATTAACAAAAATAAACTCAAAATAACATGCTACTTTAACTACAATTAAATAAAATAAAATCCAAAGAAAAAAATATAAATAATAATATGTATGTATGTAAAAGCTCTGCCAAAGGTTAATTGACTCACAATTAATATATATAAGTAGTAGCTAATTACGAGGCAGAAGAAAAAATATCAAATAGAAGATTAGTAGTAGTAGTAGCAAATGTTTTATATTAATTATAGTACTCACATTGTGACTGGACCTGATTATCGTTTGAATATGGAATAAATATTTGGATTTTATTTCAGGCATATATCTGGCGTTTATGGTGACTGCAGCCCTAATTGTTGCAATTGGGGTAGACTCTATGAAGAGGTATAACTAAATTAGTATAAATAATAATTATAAAGAAAAACATTACATGATTTTCATTTTGGTATTTCTTACAGTGACAACTTACTGTTTATTAACACCCATTCTTAATAAATCAAAATGAATCGCAAAATATGTTGCTAAGCGTAACACTTGAAGATGGCTGGAGGTATTCTAGTATTTTTATTCCTCCTCCGAGGAAGGTTTTTATGGCGAGAAAAATTGAACGGAAAACTCTAAAACCCAGTTTTCTTCTTCTGTGATTTTTAACGCAACACATATAAATTTTCAATGTTTGCGAGTAACGGCGCGTACAAAGCCGTGTGGGGTCGCTTGTTTTTAATATATTGTCTATAGGTAGGGGAGCGAAGGGCTAGTTGTAACAATAAAATTGAAAACCTTGAAGTGTTTTGGCTAAATAACTACACAAAAACTTTGATCGATACTCTAACTATTTATCTATGAAGTGATCGAAATGTTAATAATCGAAATATTATCAAATCTACAGGTAACTCTCTCACAATTATTAGATTTTTGTTAGAAAAAGTAGTTATCAAAGAATTTAGTGTTCATCAGAATTGCAGTTGATGAAACCAAAAGAAATAGTATCTCCTGTGACACATCCCACATTTGCCCACATATTACCTGCAATGTATTCTACCTAATTACCTTTTGAATGTCTATACACATCATCCCAAACACGTGTTTGATAAAATGATCTATAAAAATCAAATGTTATTTTTCAGTCATCCACCCTGAAGAATTGCCAGCTCAAGGTTTTGTTACAACTAGCTCCTAGATATAGTTCTTAATATTTACCACGATAACTATTAAATCAACTTAGTAATCTAAAAAACTATTACCCAACATCATAAATAGTTATATTTTAGTAAAAATAACCAAATATTTATGTAAATAAAATTGTAGATTACCTGTCATCAATAATGCGTTTGCACACCCCACCCACTGCGTGCCTGGCGGGACACCGGCTGTGCTTTTTTTTTGTTTTTAATGGAATCTCGCTGTTGGCCTTTACAGCTCAGCTCAGGCTGTTTTAAAGAACGAAGTTCGCCCTGATAGGGCGGTTATCCTACGACTGGAGCAAGGGCGTCTATTGCGAGACTCGAACCTCGGTTTGGGCTGTCGCAGGGTGGTCAATGGGTCAATCGCCTGAAGGACGGAACCTCACTAGAGTGAGCGAAGTACGCAGTAAAGGTCCTCGTCTTCCCCGGTGAAGGCGGTTTTTTACCTTTAATCTGATTATGGCTATTTTTATTATTTATAACCGCGTCTGCGGCTTTATTTTGTCGTTAGCTACGGTGTTTGAATCGTCCGGACCCGTTAGAACGTGTGGGGGCCTCATACGAGCCTTATTGTCGGGAAGGAGTAATAATTGATGCTTTTACGCATCAGCGGGTTGGGATGATGTCTTGTCGAAGTGGCGCTCGGACGCCAACTTTATCCATTGGGCTAGGGAGCTCTAGGTCTTGGTGGAGATCGATGTTTCTCACGTAAAAGGGCCCCATTCAAGAGAATCGAGACTGAGGCACCTGTAGCCAGATATGGGCGGGGACACAATGCGCAAAGACTACGCTAGCGTATGTCATGCATGATCGGATCGGCAGACCTTGTACAATGTCTACGAGAAATGTATAAGACTCCTTTTATTTAGGAGGAAATGTAGGCGAGAGAGGACAAATGAGGCCTTTGGAAGAGTGCTTACGGAAAGACATGCTGCATTCGACCGTGACTCCTAGATATTTGAGGGATTTTTGCCATGGGATGGCTTGCCCTTATAGCGTACCTCTTTTGTGGGGTGTTGAATTAGCGAGAACACCGGGCTGAGGTTACATCTGGCAAAGAGAACTGCGACGCTTTCTCGGTATTTATTTGGAAGCCCCATTCCCGAAACCATTCGCCTAGCCTCTGTCTTTGTGAGTTGCATAGAGGGCTAGCTCCACATTGGGAGCCCTAGGGATGTCGCCGGTAAACAGCGTGAAAAGAAGGGACGAGAGGATGATGTGTTGAGGGGACGATAACCTTTCTTCTACGCGATAGCGCATTGAGCGGTCGGACAAGAAGTCATGTACGATACGCACGAGTCTTAGTGGCACTTGAAGGTGGTAGAGCTTGTAAACTAAGCCGTTGTGCCAGACCTTGTTGAAAGCTTTCGGCAGAATAGGGGCAGTGCGAGTATGCGTTCGACTTCGCGGTTCACGTGTTCAACATGCGCCGGGTCGGGCTGTGGTAAAGTGGCGTGGCACGTTATACTTTTATGATTAGTTAAAAAAGACGCTAATAAAGTTCAAATTCCTATCGAGAAAGGTCTGTTACTATTTACGATTGTTACAAAGAACCCTCTTATTAGAAATCGCACGCTCATCGTTTCAATCAGAAATGCCATAAAATATAAATATTTACGACTGGTAGATAGTACCGGTGACCCCAGAGGAAAGCAACAGGCTTTCGTCGCTCAACAAGTGATTATCGCAATACAGCGAGGAAATGCTACTAGCGTTAGAGGTACACTGCCACAGGAACAAAACATTTTAAATTTGTTTTAATTTTATTTTTATTAATTTTCCATTATTGAAGAATTATTTAAAGATGTATAAGAACTTGTAAGAGTGAGTCAATACGATTTAGAATAATCTTGTTCAGAGATAATACTTATTTTGTCATCTTTAATGAAGTGATAATAAATGTTATAGATACGACACTGGTCGTGCTATCAAAGTAATGGGAGGTGTTGAAATGCTCATGGCGACCCTCAAGCTATTAGTGGAGCCCAAGCAGATTATGCTGATAACCATCATGGTCTTCATCGGATTAGAGCAGGCTTTCTTCGGAGCTGATTTTACAGTGGTTAGTATTTGTTTTTTCTTGTATCTGGCAAGCATGGTATTATGGCATCTGCCTGCAGTGAGGTCTACTAAGAGGTCTTCAAATTAAGGTCAATGAATATCTAAAAAATAAATTCTGGTAATTTAACTTAGTTCTCAAATTTCTACTTAATGTTTAATTTGCAATTTCGGAACACATTTTTCTCATGCATTTTAAAATATTACTATAAAATGTATTTCAGTCATTCGTGTCATGCGCAGTCGGCACTGGAACAGTTGGCTATGTGATGCTGGCCTTTGGTATTGCTGATGCTATTGGATGCTTTGTTACTGGATATATAGCTAAGGTATTTCATCAAAGTTTTAATTATTGTCGGTGAAGATTCCTAGAATATTATATTTAATTAGCGGGCTTGACAGACGTTGTCCTGTCAATACTATGGTACGATTTCGAATTGGTATAATCAACTAAAAATGCTTTATGATATTCAAAATTGTTTGTTTGTTTTTCTGGCGCGTATATCAATAGTGTTGTTGGTATTCCGACATGGGAACAGGCGACATATAACTGGCCATGTGAAAAACATGGATTTTCAAGGATAATGACACAAACAATTAGCGACTGTAATTATTTATTTATTTTATCAATATAATAACCCCGATCGAAGCATTACTTTTAATGATTACTTAATATGGTGGTTAAGTATTCATAAATTTTCTAATTTTCCGCGATATTTTCTTATTTTTTTTCTTATAATAAGAAGCTTTTCCTGACAATAACAAACACAACAAAAAAAGAATCATCGACTACGCTGCCTGGGTCCGTTACAGCTATATCAGTAATATTATTAGGCATTATAATCCTTACATATGAAATTGACGTTTTGTCGTATTGGCCACTTTGACCTTAAATATATCCTCTTTGGTTACGAATTCCAAAATATGTTTTTTATAACACAGAGCTAATAATGAATAAAGCAGCGCATAAAAGCGCGGGAAACTTCGTTCATGGTAAACGTATTTTTCATGGTGGTGAAAATTTAATTTAATTTTACTAGTTAAAACGCCGAGGATAAGCTGGATGTTTTAATTTTTGTATTATATGTAATCTTTATATCATATTTGTGTATAGTGGCATTCTGTAGTAGTCGGTAAGTTATTGTAAATATGAAGAGCCCCTGTAGGATCAAATGTATCTGTTAGTTCACAAGATCAATTTGACAAAATGGATACGGATTGTTCGTTATCATCTCAGACAGGTGAAGGACGCAAACGAACACGTTATTTGCATCTTTGTCGGCAGTGTACGAAAATTAAGAAAAATAAAGTTAGTGGTTCTAGTGGTGATTATTGTGAATGCCTTTCGCATTTGCAATATAGAAAATGAGTAAATTTTAATAAAAAAGGTTATTTCTAAACCTATATCTCAATCCACGCCATCTCCACACTCGCAAAATAATAATAATTCACATAACACATCCTCTCAACTATCAACATCTTACACGGAAAATTCAAATATTAGGTCCTTACATATGAAATTGGCGTTTTGTCGTACTGGCCACTTTGACCTCAAATACCTCCTCTTAGGTTAGGAATTCCAAATTCAAATTTGTACAGCTATTTACTCATGTATTTGTGCTTCGATAACCGTCATTCATATGTTTTTTTCTTCTGTTTTTTTCTGCTTGCGTCGCTCATTTTACAAAACGGAAAACTTAAAGTATCGCATTATTTACGAGTACGAGTTCCGCCGTGGCACTAGTGCTGCGGAAACCACTCGAAGGGTGAATGATGTGTATGGCGGTAATGTTGCAAAAGAAAACACAGTTCGTTTTTGGTTTCAACGTTTTTGTTCTGGAAATATCGACCTGCAGAACAAGCCCCGTGGACGGCCTGAGACCCAAGTTGATAATGAAGTATTGAAGGCTATTGTGGAAGCGGATCCATCGCAAACCACGTCCAAGTTAGCTGCAGGCTGCGGTGTTAGTGATAAAACTGTTTTAATTCACTTGAAGCAAATTGCGAAGATTAAAAAGCTTGAAAGGTGGGTACCTCACGAATTGACTGAAGCAAACCGGCAAACGCGCGTCGACTGCTGCGTTACATTACTGAACCGGCACAATAATGAAGGTATTTTAAACCGAATCATTACGTGTGATGAAAAATGGATTCTTCACGATAATCGGAAGCGCTCAACGCAATGGCTGGATCCTGGCCAGCCAGCCAAATCCTGCCCCAAGCGAAAATTAACCCCAAAAAAGTTACTTGTAAGCGTTTGGTGGCCGGTATTGTTCATTGCAGTTTTCTCAAATCTGGCCAGACTATTACGGCTGATGTCTATTGTAAACCAAGTAGCAATTGCAAACCATGATGGAAAAGCTAGCGGCTAAACAACCTAGGCTGGTCAATCGCTCCACGCTACTGCTACTTCACGACAACGCTAGACCACACACTGCACAGCAGACGACTACCAAATTAGAAGAGCTTCAATTGGAATGTCTAAGACATCCTCCGTACTCCCCGGACCTTGCTCCAACAGATAACCATTTTTTTCGAAATTTGGACAACTTCTTGCAAGGGAAAAAATTTAACTCTGATGGGGCAGTCCAAATCGCCTTCACAGATTTTATTGATTCCCGTCCGACTGTTTTTTTTAGTAAAGGGATCAATGAACTACCTTTGAGATGGCAAAAGTGCATAGAAAACAATGGTTCATACTTTGATTAATTAAATATATTTATTTAAGAATATTCGACTTTTTGTTCCTCCCATACAAAACGCCAATTTCATATGTAAGGACCTAATATCTCTCAAGACTTTAACGCGGGAAATTCAAATAACACCAAAGCTACAATAACCATGATAGATTCCCGTTCGATTGGCCGTACTGAATATGTTCCTACTGATGTTTCTCCTTATTTAATACAACATGTATTAAGGAGCAGCGAGTTTAAAGGCAAACATTGTGCTGAAATTCAACCCAGGATCCCCAGTAAACCATGTTACTATAGGATTAAAACTTCCAAAATTGTCACCTCTATCATTTCCAGTATGCGTTTAGAACATGTATGTACATACCATCATTTAGGCTTCGTATTGTTGATAGCAATATTTCTAAGTGAGAAGATATTGGTGACCTCGACCATATTTTCTTTTCTTGTTCCCAATATGACCGCACCTCCTTTCTGTATTCCTACAGCTACATGTTCCGTTTCCGACATTAGCGAAAAAAACTGCCAGGTCGGCCATAAAAAGCAACAACCTCAGATACTCAGTAATTGTATTAATATAATAATAATAAACTTTATTGTACAGTTTTGTGGCTCAAGTTGTGGTTACATAACAATACTGCAATACCTACGCATCTACCCTTTATGCGTTTAATATAACAAGTACATAAATTGTATAAACCCCAGTCATAATTTGAATATATAAAAATATTATGTTTTTAATCTATTTTATTATGGTAAGTAACCATATATGTTTATGCAAACAACGCAAATAAAACCTTAAACTTTAAAGGAACTTAGTCGAGCATAGCTATATATATTTAGTGCAATGAAGTCTCTTGTTTATATTTTTATGAAATTCTTTCTGTTTTTATTGTGTCTATGTCTGACGTATTATGTACACATTACCTATAATTGAATAATATTGTGTTAAATACAAGAGATGAATGTTCTTATTCAAGGCTGCAGCTCATAACCTACAATTTTTCACGGGGAAATTACCAATTTCGATGACATTTTGGGAAGTTACAAAGTTCAAGGATTTTTGTTCTTCCGTTTTAATAACCATTTCCATCTAGATTATGTTTTTAATATTTCACGTTGCCTTAATATTGATAATAAGCATTTTTAATCCACATCTTACATACATTTAACAAGAAGAGATAAAAATAAAATTTTACTATACTAAACTAAGCGGCCCTAACTAAGAGCTTTCTCCCGGACAGGGGCCTGAAGAGTCCTCTCTTCCAACTTTTTCCACCCTATTTAATGTTTTGCCATCGTCATCCATTTTTTTCTTTTCTCTATTGGTCATAATAAACGTTGTAAGGCTGATTATGATATATTGAATATCTTACTTACTTTGACTATTTCACTCGTCTCACGGAAAAATAGGTGTTTAACTTATAATCAGCCTTTTTATTAATTGCTTTGAGAAGTAAATCCAAGAATATATGATTTTATGAATTGATCTCTCTGTTATAATCTCCTTAAGACACTCAACAACTAAATATGCGATAAAATCCTTTTCAACTTCTAAATACATTTTTGTACATATTTGCGATAATGTCTCTGTCAATAGTGCTTGTTAAGATTCAAAATTATTTTTCACAGATAACAGGGCGGATACCTCTGGTCTGCGCAGCTACTGTGCTAAATATGGGTCTTGTGGCCACAATACTGCTTTGGAAGCCTCAAGCAAATATGAGCTATGTGATGTACATAATCGCTGTGCTATGGGGACTCTGTGATTCCGTCTGGATTGTCCAGATTAATGGTAAGGGCCTGTGGCCTTTTAGAATATGTACGCTAAGTTTTTGAAGGATCCTAAGTGGAATTGGTTCATTAATACTTGAATTTGCAGCTGGTTTCACATAGTAGTGGTGCGCAAGAACTGCTATAAAAACGCTCAGATGTGGAATGAATACCTAAAAACATACATTTTCACAAATTTTCAGCATTCTTTGGCATCATTTTCCCCGGAAGAGAAGAAGCTGCATTTTCAAACTTCCGCCTCTGGGAATCTGTTGGCTATATCATAGCCTACGTGATTTCGTCCCATCTTCGTACGAGTTCCAAAGCCTATCTCCTCGGAATCACAATGCTCGTCGGTGTTTTTCTGTACTTCATAGTGGAATTCCAAGTGAAGAAGGAAAGAGAAGAGAAGGAGACCAAAGAGCCTGAGAATGATTTAGATAATGAGGCTTCATTATTGGAGTATGAGAAAGATCTCTAGTGAAGGTGTTTGTTTAATAATTATTGGCCAGATGTGTTGAATTTATCTATATGTGCAAATATTAACTTTATTTTATTTTATATACGTTGTTTTCTATAATCTATAATATGCATTCCATTGTCAATTGTTTTTGCAAACTTTATTCGTTGTTCAACCTTCTTAATATACTCTGTGGCTGATCGTTCTATTGTATATAAACCGTTGTAACCTAGATCCAGAGTAATAGGAAAATAAAAACATTTTTTCATGAATTATTTCGATGACTTCGTAATTTTTTTGAATATTCTAAATTTGACGTAATATATACCTTGTCTTGCCATTAATACTGAATCGAAGAAAAAAATTTCGTCCATTGCATATAATTTATTACTTTTACAGTGTATTAGTTTAATACATAAATATGAAACAATTTATGAAATATGAAAATCTTATTCCAAGTGGCCTCCATTGGCTGCATTACAGTCCTTTAAATATTGAGACCAGAAGCATGCACTCTTTCCATGGGAAAATTCTTCACTGATTTAGGGACTCCAAGTCGTACTCTCTAAAACTGACCATAAATCATAATCCAGCGCATTAAGATCGGGACTAGACTACAGCTAGTATTCAATTCTGATGAAGTCCGAAACGTTTGTTGGAAGGACCTTGTCTTGCTGGAAGGACCATTCTTGGTTATTGAACATGGTGTCAGGTCCCTTAACAACATACAACTGTGCCGATGTTTTGATACCTTTTTCACAAAAGTATGGCTCAGTCACTCCTTCATAGCAAAAACCCCACCAAACCATCACTGAAATCGGATAGTGCCCACGTTGGACTCTGTCGACTAATTGAGAAGCTTTCTTAGAGATTTGAGCAAAAATACGGTCACTCTGTTAAAATGTTGCTCAATTGTAAAAGTTTTCTCATCCGTATACAAAATTCTTCTGTGATCTCCTTTGCGTACCGCTTCAGTTGTCGATTTTACCACCCTATCCTTTTTTAAATTCTCAGTTAAGAAATGACCAGTGCGTCTCTTATAGGCTACAAGTCCTAAGTCATCTTTTAACATATGCAACATTGTTTTTTGCGCTATCTTCATCTCCCGAGATAAAATCTTTTGCTTTCGGACAGGATTTCTTCGAATTCTTTCCCTTACTGCTTTGACCACTCTTTTCGTACGAACACTACGTGGACGGCCAGATCTTTTTCTGTCACAAACAGAGGAGGTCTCGTTGCACCTAGTAATAGCCCGGTACACAAAAATTTAGTAATACCAAGCGAGTTTTATTTTGTGTAATGCAATCACAGCGATTCTCTTTATCACACCACTTCATTTTTATATCGCAAAATATTGTACAATATTGTACAATTGAATACTTAATGAACAATCATATACTTAATGTATACGAAATACTTAATGACGCAGATCTATGTACTATAAAATAAGACATAACATGACGAGGTTTTTTGCTTAATAAATAAGTAGATGCTCAGCCTGCAACCTTCTGTGCCTGTGACGATTTTTAGGTCAGTTACTGTACAGTATAGTTATTGTATATTGTGCGTACGTACATGTGCCGTGATCCGTTAATACATCAATCAAGGCACTAGGCTAACACTGTGTGTGATATATTTATAATTTTCTAAATTTTGACTTTTTAAATTAGTTCTTTTAAAACCTATGTTTTAGAGTTATTATCAATTACAAATTGTATTACCATATTATTAACAACTTTAAGTGCGATGCAGGGTTTTTATAAATATTTTTTTTAATAACTTAGTTTAAAACGTTTTAAGTAATTTTACGTTACTTATTTGAATAATAAATATATATATTTATTATAAATTATGTAAAATAATTATAAATTTATACATAGCTTCAATCCGATGAAAAAGTGTTTTCTTTCAATGTGTAAAAGCTATGTTAACAAAAGACTACTAATACTATATACAGTCTTAGTAATAAAGATTTATGCACATCGTATTAGCCTGTTATAAGAAAAATGTTACTAATAATTCCAGAATAGGCAAGTCTGATGTATACGGTTGTTATAAGAAGTGTTTTTTTTTTGTAGGAAGAATTTTACAATGTCTAAACTACGCAGAGGCCTAATATAACGGGTGTATTAGACAAAAACGGCGTCATTTGATTTGATTTTGAGTTTGACAAAATTTTATGACAGTACTGTTCAAGGAAATACTTATAGTAGTAGTATTTGTTTATGTTGAAAATGGATTGTAAAAATCCATTAACAGGAAGAAGTATGTGCAAGGTTCAGATACATAAGTGGATTTAGAGGCTATCGACTACACATATGTTACAATTAAAAGAATTGGTGGTAAAAGTGGGGAATTCTACATAAACAGGAAAGAATTGAAACAAGATGCAACACTGCGTATTTTGGATGTCATGGTACGGTGAAGAGGCAGTACTCACGATAGCCGTATCTTCAGAGAAAGTCAACTCAGACAAAGAATGCAGAATAGAGACTTCCATGGACGGATTCTTAGCGATTCAGGCTATACATTGACTCTATATTTATTCACACAAATTTTAAATCCGAGATTATCACAAGAGGAGGCATGCAGTAATTCTCATATATACGAGCAAGAAATACAATAGAACGATGTTTTGGTGCTTGCAAGCAACGATTTGGATGTCTTCTTCTTCTTCGTCATTAGAAAATGCCAAATTATATATAGTAACACAAGCAATCCTCCACAATATTGTTATGGATATGAAAGAAGACCTGGATGTTACGTATGATGACACTGAGAATGCTCCCGAAGAACCAAGGTCAACCTAGAGCTGATTTTATTTAAACACATTATTTACATGAAACTTAATATACATGAACGAGATACACGTCGTCATCAGCCGTCCTAATTTAGTCAACTAGGCTAATTCTGATGAGTGTCTTTAATGCCCTTTTGAATTGATTAAACGCGCTAATATTACGAATTTTATACCGTAATTGGTTAAATAATTTCACACCCTCATACTTAATAGAATATTTCAAATAATTTGTACGCTTTGGCAAGATAAGAAAACTTGATCGATGTGTATCGCGTGTTGTGGTGTGTTTGGTCTTTTTGAATGATAAGCTATTCAGTATTTTTTTGTGATGACACAATGTTCGCGCCGTGACTATCCGTAATTTAAGGCTGTTTTATTTATATACAATAAGTATGAAATAAATAAAAAGTTATATTTTATTTATAACAGCGGTTTTATTTTTTTTATAAGTACATATCTAATTACTATTTTCATTGCTGCTCTAATAATTTAGCCGTTAGTAGATGCTCCTATCTAGCCCATTCCTGAACTGCCACCACCAGTTTTGTTTTTGGCAATGCGGTGTTCAATCTGTGTCTTGTTCACTCTGTGTGGTGTATTATTTTTTTGGCATCGACTTTGCTCATTCGCCACTTCGGTTTAAGCTCCACTAATGACTGCTGTCTAATGTTGAGCTTATTGAACCTGAAAGCATAAATATTTTATTAGGTTATCACTTAAATTATAAAGTATATATTAATTATTACTTAATTAACTCTGTAACAAACCTTTCAAACACCTTCTGCCAAGCATAAAATTTCCGTTTATTTGTATTTGCGTGAGTACATTTGTTTTTGATTATATAGACGTAGTACGCCAACTCCTCCCTCAACAGCTTCTGTAGCGCAAGAATACCATTCAGATAAGTAAGTAGAGTGCATAGATGGGTAGTAAAAATTTAGGACAACACAAAATACAATGTTAGTATAGTTATATGCACAATATCAATAACAAGTATACATAACATAACTTGACCTACCTTTTCCACAATTTCCCAGTTAGGGTCTCGCACTCTTATTACATTAGTTTCTGTACTCATTAAATTTTTTGAGGTTTCGGTAACACAAAAAAAAACAAAACACATGACGGGTTGTTTAGTTATTCGACCAACACATCGATTATTGACAAAGAGGTGTTCAGGATAACTATCATCTTGTTATAACGCATGTATAGTTATTTTTTTTAGTAGCAAGTTGTTCGATTCATACAAATACTAAACTTGACTCATTCCAGTCATGTGTTAATATTATCAAATTCCGATAAATTCACTTGAAGACGGGATATAATAGTATTGTATTTTTTTTAACATACATACATTTTTATAACATACAGTAATTGAGTGGTTTATTCATATTTGCCAGATTTGGCGAGAAATTGGCCTACCTTCAGGTAACGTGCTTTCTGGTATCTTGCTGCTGGAAGACCGCCTCAATACATCTATCCCTAAAAAAGGCGATCGATCTTATCCGTCCAACTATGCATACAATGCTCGTAATAGCTGTATCTCTCGTAATAGGAGAGTGTATATTACCATTATGCTTAAGCCAGCGCCAGTCAAACACTCGGCTGGCAGTCAAAAAGGGTTTGGGCCTCCGAACCGACAAACTTCCATTCAAAAACACCAACAGCTGGCTTTCAGCTGTAGTAGAACCTACACTTCGTCGATCCAGCTGACTGGTATCCGACCACTACGCTGGCTTAAATAAGCTACATGCACTCAAAGCGATCAATATAAGCCTTGTATTCGCCTATAATTATCAATTTCATTGTAAAACAAACATAATATTGTTTTTACTACAAGTATTAGGTATATTGGGCTGTGGTTTGCCCTTGTAGAACACTAGGTGTATCGATAACATTTAGATTTTAGTTATCTACGACCCCAATTATCATTTTATTCAGGGGCGTGAAACAAAATCGCTTTACGGTGTGGACTTTTCTCCTGAAATTGTATAATGAGCTTATTTTGATGACCATTCCTATATAAGTATGTGGTTCACGCCTGTCGCAAAATTTGTCTCCAGCGTCGGGGTTTGCTAAGGATTCAATTTATTTACTAAGATTTGGTAATTTTGTGAAAATATATGTAACCTTATGTAACATTAGGTAAGTTACATATACATATATAATGTAATTGTAATTTAAGATTCTCGTTTCCGGTAACTTTTCAATAAGTCAAGTTATTTTTTTGCTCTCCTCTCTCTGCACTGTTTGCCTCTTAAGTTATCTCACCTCATGTTTTAAACGATTTAAGCAAGTTGTTATCCAGCTTCAAACAAAATGTTTCATTTAACATATATCTAAACATATACACAACAACCGCCACCAAATTTGATTCGTGTTAAGACTAAAATCATAGTATATACTAAACATTTACAACATGTAGTAAAACTACAATGCGAACGTCTAGTGTTATTTGTATCATATTCGTGATGACAATAAGAATCTTAATTCAGTGATACAATATCGATTGTGTTTTTAGGTTTTTCAATTATGTTTGGGCAGACTTCCTGTATATGCCTAACACTTCAGAACTTCAGGTCTAAAATCCCGTAATTCCGACAGTAATAAAATCGTATTGCGATTACTCAAACGCCTCGTCGGCTACTTCTGGCCTGGCTTCTCTTTATGTTTACCGTCTCTAAGTCTGTTCATATAAAAAATGTTTTTTTTTATGAATAAATAAATATTTTAAAATAATTGTAAAGTATTCTGAAAATCGGAAATAGAAAAAAAAAGATTTTTCTTAAAACTAAATTTAAATAGTATATAGTTATGAATATCAACGTCATGGTGAATACACTGACTTAACTTTACTAGGAAGGAATTGTAATTAAGTGAATCGTAATTTAAGCGTTGAAGGTTTTATGGAAGTATAAAACTAAATATTAAAAAACTCAAGCACCGCAGATTTCTTTATCAGTTTCTTGATATTTTTTTAAAGCAGCCATTTGGTAGTCATCTTTCTGTCATTGACATACGCTGTTGTTTTTTTTATGACAGTTTTCTCTCGACAGTCGAGCAAATATTTCGTGAGAAACAACTACCTCTGTTTAATAATCGACAAAATTGTATATTATACATTTATCATAAATGCGTGGTTACAGAATTAATTCAATTGTCGAGCTTGCTCGTTTACTTAACTAGCAATCGCAAATATCTATAATAAAAATAATAGTTAATATTCCGATATTAACTCGCGTAATCACTTAATTTGTGTGTTTCCATTATTCATGCAGCGCAACGATATTTGAAACAGCAAGGTCATATACAATTATATTTTATCTAGCACCAAAAATCTAACTAAACTGTGAAAATAATTCCTAAAGCATTGTTGGCTTCAGAGTGCGACTCTCATTCCTGAGGTCGTAGTTTCGATTCCCGGTTGTGCACCAATGGACTTTTTGTCTATGTGCGCATTAAACACTCGTGCGGTTAAACATCGTGAGGAAACCAGCATGTCTCGAAATTAAAAAAAAAAACACTTGCTCGTGAATGAAAAACTCGTGAGGAAACCGTCATGTTACAAATCTAAAAATCTATGACATGTGTCAGATTGAAGGTTGATCGCCTACTTATTGTATGAAATTAAATTATACAAAAAAACGCATGCAATCTGAGGCCAAGATACATGTGGAATATATAAAATAAATACTTGTATACAATTTCGTTGGTTACTCTTGGGTACCTAAGGGTGCAAATCACGGGTTTCGCGGGAATAATAATTGTTTTATAAGAAAAGATTATTTTTATATAATATATTTCCGAAACTTTTAAACATTCAAGCATGCGTTGACAGCAATAGAAACTCAATGCCATATGTCAGATTTAATGTTGATTTTGAAAGTGGTGTGATGGAAACAGTGCTTTACAGGTCTGAGTTGGTTTGTGTTCACTTAGTTAGGGTCCTATAACCTAAACGAACGTTTCTGTGTAAACTATGATAATAGTGGTTTTGTCTTAATAAAAGGTATGTATTATATAGATTTTAATAATGAAAGTTTTTTAAAAATGTACAATTGTTTTCATATTGAGTTATTTTTAAGCGACATAAAAGTCGAAACTTTTGCAATTTTGTACAAATTTGTCTTAATAAGATAAATTTTGTTTTCGTTTTTTTAACTGTATAATATAAATTAAAATTATATTTAACTGGTTACATACTAGACACAAGTCTATATATAGAACAAAAAATAATCTTCATTTTAATCTCGCTGTACTGCGTCATTTATAAATTATACATTGTTTTTTTTTTATTTATAAGTACTAAAATTAAGTAAAACTACAATGAATCTTTGAAATCTACATTAATATACATTAAATTATTTCAATTTTATTTTTTTAAAGTAAACACTTCGCAATATATTGTTTTGGAATATTTATTTGGTATATATATTTATAGTTTTTAACACTAAATGATAATTAAAGGAAGATATACGAGTATGTTTAATTCATTATATCTTTATGTATATAGAAGGTAAAATTTGATATAATTATCTCTTGATTCGTTGGAACGCAATAAATTTAATTCGAGAAAAATTAAGATTACCAAATCGTTATTAATAAATATTTCATCAAAAAATATTTTTATTTAAGTACGTATGGCACGTGTAGTCTTGGTAGCTTTTTGTGCCTAACATAATTTTTTGTTACTCTAAGGATTCCTATCGCTAAAGATTGCTCCTGTATGTAAAATCTAATGCATTTTTGATATACAGAATACAGAACTAGGCTCTAATTCTCGATTGTAATTCTTGGCTCTTGCTATTAGATATGCCTACCAATATTGCTCTTTAAGGTAAATGTTAATTGCGTACTTGTAAAGAGAATGTCATTGGCAATGTTTTTAACCTACGACCTGAAGGTTGAAAGTTACACGTCAACCACTGTGCTATAGTAATCACTTTTGATCACTATGTATTTTTAACCACTTAAATTAAATGAAAAAAATTATAAATAAATAAATTGATAATGCTTTAAGTGGATTGATGTTCTGTTATAAAAATATTTCGATTCCGACTTTGACAAACTCAATTATAGCGAAACTCGAAAAATGTCAGTCAAAATGTGTATGTGTTAAGAGCGTACTAATTCTTCAAAGCCTTTGGGAGCGTTCTGGCAATGGGTGTGTCTTTGGGTGGCGGCGGTATCTCTTAAAATCAGACGAGCTGCCTGCCCGTTTGCCCCTGTTATATAAAAAAGATAGGTGTATGTTGGAATGAATATCTATTAAAATTTTGGGTATTTAGTATAAATATTAAGTATACGTCACAAAAGTATCTGTGAAAGCGAATGATACGATATAAATTTATTACTAGAAAATACTTATGTACTTAGGAAACATTAAACGTTTGTCAGCGTCCTGATTCCATAATATTGAGTCATCATAGCTAAACTTCGACCTAGGTCAAATTTTAACCTTCTTTGATTAACAGTACATTAGTACCTACTACAAAACGTCATTATAGTCATTTGTTTTAGGTTGAAAAAATTAGCAGTAGAACGATTCTGTAAGTAGTACAATTAGTTTGATTAATGATATATTTTTGTGATAATTTATTCCTTCGTTAATTTAAAACGATTCTAACTAGAACACCAACTTAATTTGGCAGAAGACGCGAAGAAGGTCTAGCTTGGCGATTGAGTTCGGAACTAAATTCGAGATGTACGAATACAGAGGCTGATATATTGTGATTCTTACTATACTAATTACTACCATCTGTGAATGTAATATAAATTTCGCATTCATAATAATCGGATCATAGAAAATATTGTTTTATAAGAGTCATACATCTTTTCGAAACATAACTATTGATATAATATAGATACGAGGAAGTGTTATTGTTATTAGAAATTGGCTTTTGACTTTTGATGCTCTACTTTTTGAGATAGCCTTGGGTTCACGATTCTTGTTTGAGGTTTCAACGATTAGTTTGAAAAATGTATAACAAGAACTTTCACGGCGTTATATTCAAAATAAATATTAAACATTGGTTATTTTATTAACCAATAATTCCACATTGGACTATTCAAAATTATTAATCAAAGTTAAGTTATTTACAAGTTTCAAGCTTTTTATATGGTGTCTATTCTTTAAAGTCGTAGGAAATGACATGAAAAGTTGGACATATAATATCTTTTTATAAAACAAGTTTTATGGTGGGAATTTACATGAATATATTGCGGAAGTTTTCCTTAGTCATAAAGGGCTTTCCCGGCTTTGACAGTTTTATTTTCTTCACATTTGCAACCGCAAATAATCTGGTTTTCTCGTTCGTAAAACCGCAAATAAAACACAAAATGTATGTATTAATTACTGCATTCCTTCAATATTGCTTCTATACATATAAGGTTAAGTTAGTATATATAATAGCTCTCATTTACAAAACATTAAACTAGTTTTAAAATATCACTTGGTATGATTTGTTAGATATTCAAAACAAAAATACATTTAACTTGAGAAATATGTATTATGAATAGAAATAATATAACATCGAACATAACATGTAACCAATAAAAATAAAATAAATGCACAGAATTTATTTTTAGAGTAAAACCTGACTAGTAAGAAATCATTTCAATTATCTCTCTACAGGCTTTTACGGGTAATGCAATTGATGCTTGTATTAATGTTTACGATTTCTGAACAGCAATCCAATTAGTCCAGTCCTTTGCAATCACCACCAAAATTCCAATAATAGCACAAAAATACAGAAAAAGTTATCAAATTCCTTTATTATTTTAGGTATATCATATGTATCTTAGAAACGCTAAATATACAATAAACCTATACTTAATTCTAAGGGTCTGTTTCACAATATATGGATAATGTACCAAATAGCTATGCAACACATAAATTATCTGGAAATAAGAGTGTCTAATAAGAAACTTCACGTTTCATCGGAATCATAACTTATGATGGACTTTATCTGACACTTGTGAAACGCAACAATAGTGTTTATCCTACCAATAAGTAGTAGATAGTTTATTTGGAACTTATCCGTACAATGTGAAACAGAGCCTAAGCCTCTGATTTTACTCCATGTCATTCTATCAAATACTCATTAAAATCTATCCCCACCTGGAGTGGACCTTATGACTGGAGTTAAAACAAAAATGTACCAATATG
Organism: Pieris brassicae; assembly: GCF_905147105.1. Classification (NCBI taxonomy): domain Eukaryota; kingdom Metazoa; phylum Arthropoda; class Insecta; order Lepidoptera; family Pieridae; genus Pieris; species Pieris brassicae. The sequence goes on from NC_059669.1 coordinate 9,274,799, forward strand.
TATGTTATTCCTACTTCCTTATTGTAAATTGTTTGCTACTTTATTTTGAAAAGATAACTGACGTATAAATATACGTCACATTATCATTATTGACATAGGCTTGTAAAACTCTTTTTTAATATTGAGTTGTCTATCTAGGTTACAAAATTATGATTTAAACAAAAATCTGGCGCTTCAACCTTCTTAGGTCTGGGTCGCAGTTTTCTGTATCTGTTTCATGATCATTTGTAAATCCAATAGGCAACCAGATGATCAGCCTGTGCCTGACGCACGCCGTCGACTTCTTGAGTCTAAGGCAAGCCAGTTTCCTCACGATGTTTTCCTTCACCGTTCGAGCAAATGTTTAATATTTCTTTAAATGAGTGCATAGAAAGAAAGTCCATTGGTCTACAGCCGAGGATAGAACCTACTCCAACACTGCTCCAATATTAGAAAATTAGAATTATCATGTATAATTTTATTCTTATAACACTGAGTTCTTTAAAAAACTTCTCAAACAGTGATCTACAACCGGATGTGGAATTAATCTGTCACGATAACTTTATTGACTAGAAGCATAAATTCAATTTGATTGATATAATTGTAGCTATGAATAATTAGCAATATATGGTATGGTATAGATCGATTAACACATGTTCCTAAGTGTTCTAGATTTCCTGAAATCGTTTCATCAATAATCCTAAACATGAGACACACATGGACTTAAATAAAACCGATTTAATGAATAGTTTGCGATATTTTTTTAAAATAAGTGTTGTTTGCCATTTTTTATGATGATTTGCTAATTTAAAAGAGTACCGAGAGTTTTTTACGCCGGCTTTTTCTCTCGGCCTACACCCTCTGTCTTCTTTGCCGATGAGTAGGGATGTCTACTGACTCTAATTTAATCACGTGGAATAAGTGATACCTGTGTCTTACAGTCCATAATAAACATGTCTTATTTTTTTGTAAACTCGAATATATTTATATCACATGACTTTTGGTATTTATGGTCAGCGAGCTCTCGCATTTAAATTAAATTAAAAGTACTTGGGTAAACTAATGCTCCTATGAAAGTCAGTGTGTAACTTAAATTCAAACTAATTATTTAATTTGCACTCAAACTTTACACTTGTTAATACGAGGAAAATCAAACACTTATGGAATATCTAATAAATATGTACACATGTAAAAATGATGGTAAAGATCCATGAGACTAGATGATAAATCAAAAATATCGAGTAGCCCGCGATATCACCAATGTTCCTAGGAGACTTTTAATATACAAACTAATACTCTTAGGACAGAATTTACTGGATATATAATTTATAGAACAGAATGATCTGTCAAGTTTGAAGTTATATATATGTCATTATTATGAACATAGACATGCACGAAGTCTGGACATTTTTTATCGAAGCTGTGACATAAATATATGTAATCGTAATTACTGCTCTGGTCACGAATTACAATCACTGTAAAAACCCACTGTTTAACCTTGCCTGGGGTCCCGACCAAGGTCATATATACATAGAGTACTCTGTAATGCTTGCCTCGCAAAAATGCAAATGCAACGCAAAAAAACTATTATCATAGCAATCTAATAAAATAATGACAATCCTAAAAATCTAACTATATTTTGAAGAAAAAAAAGATTTTTTTCTAGATTACCCGTGGAGCATTTAATAATTGTAGCATAGAAAGTCACTGCCGATAGATTTAAAAGATTGATCTAGACTTTATCAATTGTCTATTTAGTAAATTAAGACATGTTATACACAGATGAGAAGTAACATATACAAGCAAAATAAGGAAACAAACACAGTTTTTAAATGTCTAATAATTTAGATCGTAGATATTTCGAGATTAGAATCTTAATCTCGTTGTTGTTTTGTTAGTTTCGCAACAAAAAGCCAGTCTAAAAGACTGACAGGAGAACAGAAGAGAATTTTGATACATCTGAATAGTAGTAGGAATAATATTACCTCGGATAAATAGGATTTATCAGAATTCAGAATTTTCGACTATTTCAATGTTAAGAATTTATTATAATCAACGATGACTGGACATTGGTTAACTCGCCCTATTGTTCCGCCCTGTTCCGTAGAGAAATGACGTGACTTCCTGGAGGCCGTACTTACCGCATATCGGCCTCTAACGTAGGCAAGTTAAATGTAATTTATAATAATAATAATAATCTTTATTTCTTCTCTCACATATACATACATAGAAGGTTATTATGATTAAACTAAGATGATAACATTTGGAAGTGTATGTGATGGCTATCTGTCTATCTGTCACTCAGGTCTCCTGTTACAGAGACCAGTCTCTCACATACACTTCCAAATGTTATCATCTTAGTTTAATCATAATAACCTTCTATGTATGTATATGTGAGAGAAGAAATAAAGATTATTATTTATGTTAAGGGAGTGTATCCATAGACACATATTTCAACGCTCGTTTTTATAGCCATAGATTATAGTCAGGTTTAAAGCGAGCAAAGTCGTCACACCAACTTGTGATACCAAGTTAGAATTACTTCGGACATTGCATATTGATGACGCCAAGTAATTTGTATAGATTTAATATCTTCCTATAAATTATGACAAATCGATGTTAAACCATAATTATATTGAATTGAACGGATAATTTGCATAATAAATGCGTATGTTACGACTACATTGGTTTAATAGGATTTGAGGTGACTAAGGAACTTCTTTCTTAGGTTTTTATGAAGTCGATAAAAATGCAATTAGATGAAGTGGATTAAGCGTTTATATTAAAAGAGTAATAAAATGCAATACCAATCATGTTCGTTCTACAAAATGAAATATTTCATGGTTTTATTGACGGCACAAGTTAAATAAAATTTAAGATATTATATATACTTTATATACTATGTCATATATCACCGCCTTTATGGAAGTTTATTCACATGGACTGATAAATTTTAATGTTCAGAAAAGGCTTCCCTTCATTACTTAGTAAAACTAGTTAGTAGAATTATTTATTTCATTGGCCTACACAAACAGCCAAACACACACAGATAACATATGAAATGGGTTGATATATAAAAAAATATAAAGTTTATTTTACCATAAATTAACTAAATTTATATACAATGTTTTAAATAAAATAAAAAACACAAAATATCTGAAAATTTTATTTTGAACTGTATCTTAAATATAAAGCTTTTACAAAATATAGTTATGTTCATAATAGGTAAAAGTATTTTTAATTTTACTCTCTATTGCAGTAACAATGCCGTCATCTGTAGTCTTCGGTACGAACGAGAAATGGCGCATAAATCGAAACATATTTATACTCGGTTTCGCCTTCATGATCCACTTCACCGCATTTCATGGTACTGCTAATCTACAGAGCTCTGTTAACACTGATGCAGCAGCGGGGACCTTCACACTGGCTGCGATATACTTTTCACTGATTCTGTCAAATGTATTTTTGCCTGCCTTGGTTATACAGTAAGTGGAAAAAGTTTAGATACAATAATGCATTGATAATACCAAAAGGGGACAGGAACCTACCATGGTACTCTATCTGGCCAATGGGAATGTAATTGGATTTTCAATGCCAGAGTGCTTCTATGAAACCGGGGAGTTCTTCGGTTTTTTACTTACTGACATAGAATATAATAATCAATTGTGCTACAACCTTTTTAGGTCTGGGCCTCAGATTTCTGTATCTGTTTCATGATCATATGTTAATCGAATAGGCAAGTAGGTGAGCAGCCTTCTCTGCCTCACGCACGCCGCCGACTTTTTGGGTCTAAGGCAAGCCGGTTTCCTCACGATGTTTTCCTTCACCGTTCGAGCGAATGTTAAATGCGCACATAGAAAGAAAATCCATTGGTGCACAGCCAGGGATTGAACCTACGACCTCAGGGATGAGAGTCTAGACATATAATATATTATAGTTTAATTTTTAATTATATTTTGACAGCATGATCATATGCTAAAGATTAATTTATTTTAGAATTTAAATATTTGCTAAATTTTAAAAACCAGGTCTCTTGAAAGTATGCTTCCTAAGTTTATTATACGCTTTATAATTGCGATAAAATTTTCAACTTTTGTAGGTTAAAATATACTTGTCTATCAAAGCCTGTGACAGGTTGTCTGTGTCAGGTGTGATAGGTTGTCTTTAACAGAGGCTAAAGACGTCAATCTTTTATATTTTATATATTTGACGATGTAATAATCTTGTTTAATTTCAAGTACCAATAATTAGCATTTACGTTTTCAGGACCTTTAACTTTTTGTGCGAGTAAGTTGTCAAACAGGAAATGTAATCATTAACAATATTAATATGTTAATTGCTTAAATTATAACGTTCATTACTTGTGACCCATACATATCATTATGTCAAATTAATTATTCGAAAAATTTAATAATCAGGTCATATTTTTGAGCTGTAACGGGAACTATTTTAATACGATATTCGGCTTAATACATGTTTTTAAAGGTTTTTAATAGTACTATATTTTTCATCAAGGTCTTGTCTAGACGTAGTAAGGGCTTAACACTGTCCTGCTTTAGTGGATAGGGTACAATAACGGAATCCCACGTAACACTCCGCACATGTAATACCAGTATTCCCTATACTAAAAAATGTTTAATTTCCATAGAAACAAAAACTGCGGCTTTAGACGTTATTCAAAGGATTCGGATGTTTTATTAAATGTTTACTTTAATTATGCCTAGACCACGGGGTTACACACCCCCTTAGGTTTGATTCCTAGCAAAATAATAATTCGGTTAAGTGATTTAGAACATAATGTGTCATGCTTATTGTCAAAAACACAGCATTCTAGATTGCTTGTTCAAATATTGTTTAGAATTAATAATTTTCCTTAGCAATCGACATATCATAATAACCTTATTAAGGGACAATGGGTGGACACTTCATGCCATTTTAATGTTTTGTTATTAAGATACATACAGTGTCCAATGTAAGGTCAGACAGCAATGGGTCAATGCTGTATTATCTACGAACACGAATAATAGAATATTTCTCATTATCTATAAACTGATTTGATGTAACAATGGCTCAATTTTATACGACATTAAGTACTTATTTAACTGCGTGGAGGTCGTATTTTAAAAAGAAATGTATATTCCTCGCTCACAATTATTGAATTATAACGAAAGAATTATTTTATGTTTGATTTTTACTCTTAATATCACTTTTGATAATAATACAATGTTATATATTGGTGTCTAGTCCAAAAACACGTTACGAATATGGAGTATACGCAAATTTCAGAAACAGTTATCTTTGCCACAGAAATCAAACCCACAATCTTCGGGTTATATAGCGTACAATACAAATAAATGGCTTATTGTTTATAAGGCAATATTTTTTTAGCAAGTTGGTTATGTTAGAATAGATTATAGAAACGTCAAACAAATGATTTAGAACACATTTACAAAACAAAATATGTACAACAACAACAATAATACTTTGTTTACATCCCATACCGAAATTAAAATAAAGCAATAATTTTGTGTATTTATATTATGTTCATATTAAAATCTTTGCTTATAAGTTGTACGTCTTAGTATTATCTTGTTCTCTTTTGCATATTTCTTAATGATTTGAATCACAGCACGATATTTTTAGTCAAATCAAAAATAGAACTTGAATGAGTCAATATTCATTGTAACATTTATATTCCATGTTCAATTTTTAATTAAATATGAACATGGAATATAAATCTAATACTATAACTATATCTAATCTAAAATAAAACAACCAGTTATCGATAACGATAGAGCCTTTTCGTTTTCCTTTTCGAAACAGAACATATATGGAGAATACCACTTGCATATAGAAACATTAATAATGAATAAATAAATTATCCCTTTATTGCTGTACTTAATATTTATTTATATTTAAAAAAATCAAGACATTATATATATTTACACATTATTACTACTAATTATCTTGTCTATCGATAAATGCCTATACCTATACCATTCTACCACGTCCAACCTTATGTCGTCCTTCTAACACTTCACTATTCTAATATTCATAATTGAGTTAAAATTAATTAAATCCCACAGATGGCTCGGTTGCAAATGGACTATGGCCTTGTCATTCATAGCGTATATGCCGTTTATCATTGCTCAATTCTACCCTCATCTTCACACCCTGGTGCCAGCGGGAATGATGGTTGGTTTTGGAGGAGGGCCGCTGTGGTGCGCTAAGTGTACTTATTTATCAGTCGTAAGTATTTTTTAAGCTTATAGACATGTCCTGGGTATAGTGATCATCTTATTCATAAACGTACCAGACTCTCGGACCGATTTGGCTAATTTTGATGTTGAAATATATGTGGGTATTTAGGGAAGGTTTAAACGGTATAATATATAATAATAAAAAAATAAAACAAAGGAATGAAAAATATACAATAACAAATCATGATTAATATAATTTTTAATATTATAGATAGAAGATTTTTGAATGTCGTTAATTTGTAATTTAATACCTAAACCGATTTTGATTCAATGTTTTTTTATTTAAGACGTACGACCGTGTACGACTGTAGTTTCCGCTAGTAATTTATAAAAATACCCTATAAATAATAATAATTGTGCACTATCATTTTGAAATTGATTAACAAAACAATATAATTTTTACTTGAAATTAAATATATGTAAGAAATAATAAAGATAAAAATTTTAAAAACACAACACAATCCGAATGAAAAACGGCTTATTAATTTATACTGGTTGTATTGTTTAACTAAACAATATCCTATGCGTTATGTCCTTAAGCCTTCACCGTTTTGATTTGATATTTAAAACCTCTGGAACCGAATAATCTTTTTAGTTGTAGAAAAAACTTGGTGTAAATTAAATACTTTGATCGTTATAATTATTTATAATGTTCAAAGTAAAACTTAAATTTACTGAATATCGTATGTTCAGAGGTTTCAAGAGCGTTCCTAAAAACACCTACATACAAGTTCATATAAGTCAACGTCGTATTTAAAATTAAAATTTTTGGTGTTAAGGCTGGAAACTAAAATGTTAGAATGCTGTTGGATAAGTTAATTTGCATAAACGATTTGATGTATCGTGATTGTTTTACTAATTGCAGTTCCTGGTTTGTTGGATAATATTGATTAGTACATTTGTATCTATATCTTTATTTAAATATATTCATATAAATTTAGAGTTTTGACTATGTTAAGGGCAACTTGTTCGAACACCGCACAATTTTCTATAAGCAACAAAACACTTGTTTAAGCGGTAAGGTAGATCGTTTATCAGTAGGTCGCAATGACAATTGTTGGTATGTGTTGACACAGTCCTACTTCCCTACAAAAATATAAGTGATACAAAATCTAAGTAGAAAATGATTTTGCTCTATCAAACTATCTATCTTTGTTAAGTATATCTTTATTTACATTTTATTATAAAACCCTAAAGGTAGCGGAACCATATGCAAAGCTGTCAGGAGTATCAGCAGAGGTATTGGTGGTCAGGTTCTTCGGTCTTTTCTTCATGTTCTATCAAATGGCGCAGATTTGGGGAAATCTCATTTCTTCTGCAAGTAAGTATATGGTACCCAATTTTCCAATATCAGTTTAAAATATAAATGTCATATTATTAATAGACCAAATTTGTTCAAATTTAATTAAGTCAAGCCTACGGCATATAATCTACTGAGGTTGGTTTAAGTGATGCTTTGCACTGATGGGTTCTCATCCACAGCTTAGGTTATAGGCATCAAGAGCGTTAGAAAATCAGTACATCTAAGAAAGACCTTCATAGATCAAGAATAGAAGGTTCCTAAAAAAAGATTTTTATGAATTCTCTTCAAGGGCTTCGTCGTAGTCATCGTTTCGGCCTATTGACGGCCACTGCTGGACCTAGGCCTCCCTCTAAATTTCCAGTACGGATCCTCGCGCTTTGCATAGAATACCTTACCTCAACCCTTACCAGATCTGTCCACTGTGATAAATAAAATGTCCAATTCCATAATTTCGGGATCGTTCAAGTAATTAACGAATATTGGGGCCGGGGGTTCCTCTTGTAAAACGTTACGATGCGGAGCGGGGATTAAATTATTATTATTTTCCACTGTCCAGTACTTTGCACCACATAATAAAGTCACTGGGTGGTCATGAAACGTTTTACTACTGGATGCAGAAAACGTTACGGCGCGTTTCATAGGGGGGGGCCCTCCAGAATCTCGAAAAATTACGTGACGTAATACTTGAACGCTCCCTTAATGGGGTTAGACTTTTTAATGGCGATTTACCTAAAATGAACAAAATGAATTGTTCTCTAGTTATATTAATACAAACAGAAACACCAATTATCTAAGCTATAACAAAGAACAGGTTATTGGCCTATTACCCCCTTCCGTGTACCAAAGTGAATGGGACCTTGATTTAGTCACAGCTTGCTTATTTGTTCCGTGCAAAAATGTAAACACTGAGTTATAAATAGGTTGCTTTTTTGGTTGTAAAAACGTACATATGACGTCTTTACACCAGGTGTAAGCCGGAAATATGGATTATTATGATGAATTCGCTTTAAACAGATCAATTGACATGATTAACAGATCACTCTCACCAAAAGACTATTTGTTATAACTGTTTATAAATGACTTATAGAAAGGTATTTTTCGTTAGTACTTTTTTAAATTAAATTCTAAATTAAAAAATAATACATAGAAAAATACACGTCACACTTAATACTATTGTTCGTAGAAAACGAATATATTTGTTGCCAAATGATAAACATATATTGTATGTAATATTTCACAATTTTTTAAATTTATTTTTATTTTTCTACACACAATTTGTTATTAGTAAGTCATATGCTTCTAAATATAGTTTCTACTACGTATAGGGCTTAAGAAGCATTCTCAGAGTTTATATTTTCAAAACCTTTTGTTTTACTACGAAATATTCCGGATTATCGTGGATTAGTTCGACAAACTTGAGCGTAATTCAGATGAAATAAAAACTATTATTTGGTGATAGTTTTCTGTTATGTTTTTGAAAGCGAGTATGAAAAAATGAGTTTTGTGATTTTCCCGTGTGACAAAATCGTTATCGTTACAGTTTTATTTATTAATAACGGAAAAGAACTGCATTATCCATTTTAAATAGCTTCAAAAAGGCTCTTTATGATATCAACATATAATTTCAGTTTTATCATCCAGTCTTGGTGACGTCACGTTATATTCCAACGAAACTTACCTAAATGCTGACGTCATAGCCGCCTTTAACTACTCGATACCAGCACCTGACTATGGTGCTACGTGTGGTGTGAACTTCTGCAGCGGAAGCGAGGAACACGTGAGTGCACGATTCTATAATTTATGACACATGTATATAATCGAGATAAGATGTAATTATATTTATGAATTTATTATACATATCTATATATATATCTACTAATCTAATATGCAAGAATTGGAATTCTTGTTATTTTAAGAATTAAATATATGCATTGTTACAGCGGAAATAATATAAGTTTTTATAATTTATTGTGATATATACAACAGATACAAATACAATATATCTTAGAATTAGTTTTTGGTTAGCAAGAGTATTTTTGATTTTAAAATTTAAAACCTTTAAGTAGCTACATACCAATACAATTCTAATTTCCAATTTTTGTCTCCATAAAAACCTTCCTCAGTGTTCAAGAAAAGAAAATGAATTTTGTGCTAAGTAACATATTTTGCATTTCATTTAAATGCATGGTATTTTCAGGATAATTCAAATTTAGAACCTCCCTCGCCGCTGAAAATTCAGGTTATAGCTGGTATATACCTAGCTTGTATGCTCGCGGCTTGTGTCTTAGTAGCTATAGGAGTTGATTCATTGTCCAGGTAAGATCTCACTCATATATAATTTCGAACAAGTTTTAATTTTAAATTTCGTAAAACAAAATCTTGGGTATTTCAAATAGTGGTTCTTGAGCTCCTACAACATTGAGTAAAAATATATAGATAATAAAATACAGTTTATTCAAGATTAACTTCTATTAAATGAATAATTTATTGCATATTATTTCGTTAATAGCCTGCCTAATACAGTTAAAATGTGCATTCATTGACCTCTTCAAACATCTGCTTAAGCAATACATATTGTATTTTATTTGGACCACTAGATTAGGGCAAACACAAAAAATTGACGTACATACAAAAACATCAAAAGGGTGCCCTAAAACATGACCAGCAAAATCAAGTACAAAGAAGATAAAAAAATAAAAAATTGCAAAAATACAAACAAAAAGAATTCAGTTTTAAATGTAATCTTATATAAGCGTTTCTTGTAATATTTTTTGAGTTTAAATATCGAATGTTATGTACGAAACGACTTAGTTTATAAAAAAACACTCATTTCATGTGAGAACATTTCCAACAATTTTTCCTCTTCATATTTTTCTCCAAATATATAGGTACAATACCGGTCGTCAGCCAACAGGTCATGGCAAATCTGGCCTGCAGCTGCTTGCAGTGACGCTGCGACAATTACGCCATAAGTACCAGTTATTACTGCTTCCTGTTATTGGCTATATCGGTGCTGAACAGGCGTTCATGGCTGCTGATTTCACTCAGGTATTCTTAAAAATCTGATCCGAATTTCCTAGGTGGTTACGCTCAATTTTTTGTATCTATTAAGACTTTTAGTGGGTGAATTTCTTATTACAAGAAAAATCAGTGGTACTACAATCGCTCATATTCCTGTGTCATATGTTCATTCCAGTTTCCTCGCGATGTTTTTCTATACCGTGCGTGGATTTTATTGGATCCCACACATGATTCGAATTCACGACCTCAGGGTTGAGAGTCTCACGCTCAAACCTCGAGCACACCGCCCACTTCTTAATTGAAAATATTTTTCATTAAACAGTGGTTTAGTACTGAATACGCTGCGACAAGTACGATAGTAATTAGTCCCAGTATTGATTCAATTATTTTGTTGTGTAAAACACAAATTATTGCAAATAACAACTTAACTTTGTCGCCTAGAAATAATATCTCATATTTTCTAACTTTTTATTATTTATCCTTAACATAAACGTGTCTAAGAGGTAATTGCTGTTATAATAGATAATTTCCTTCCTTATGGATATTAATACTCTTTTAAGTATTTATCACCGCGTAATAAAGAAATATCTAAAAGTGGAACCGGCAAATAATTAACAATTATACACGTGAGGTCAGAGACACAATAACTCATTTCTAATTAATTCTGTAATCGGAAGTATACATTTCAGTGATACTACTTCCGGTCGTGTAGTCTAGATTTGTATGAAGGCTACTTTGCGAGCCTTTCACTAAACAAAGGAATATGTTTTAGATTTATTTGATAACGCGATGATTAGAGAGGTCATAGTCACCTTGAAAGTGATAGATCGCGGTTCAAATGAGGCCAAAATTTTGCTCAAGAACCTCGCATTATTGCACCCACGTAATAGTTGGTTATATGTTTAATTAGATTTTTATCGTTATACATGAGTGACTCTAAATGCTTTAAATTGATTAATAGGAAAATCAATATGTAAATTTTTTTTTCAATTCTACCAGAATTGAAAAATGAGCGACAACAAATGAAAGACAGTTATCTGACAGTACCAAGAAGATCACAGAAGAGGATACTTTTTATGCTAATTTGCCACAGATAAAGAAACTACTTAGTCGATCAGATTGTTTGATTGAAAAATATTTTTAAATTTTACGATTGGTTTTAGCGTAATTTGCTAAAATAAAATTGGCCGGCGTTTAGAAATTGTAAATATTTTTACTGGACTTACGTGAGTTAGGGAAATTAATAGATTAATTTGATTTAGTTTGGACAAAAATTTAATTTAAATGGAATGTATGTAAATAATTTCACTGCACTGAAATTGCTATAACACCCTGCATCACGGCTACAAAACCCTAATTACTAGTTACAAGAAGTAAATAGGCAGATTATTTTGCATCATAGGTAATTCATATAAATATGAAATTATCAGAATATTTGCATTTTAGACATAAAGGATGACTTAATAAATGCATTGTTTGCTCTGTTATCCAAGTTTTAAACTTTTCAGGCGTTCGTAGGCTGCGCTTACGGCATCCCAAACATTGGTTTCGTGATGATTTGCTTCGGTGTCTTCAATGCTTTAGCAGCTCCTGTCGCCGGTGCAGTCGTCAAAGTTACTGGAAGATTTCCAGTCATGTTAACCGCATTGGTAATTCATATCACATAAAACATTATTTAGATAAAGTACCTAAATCCTGGGTCTTCAGATTGGATCGGTTTTTCTGATATTTTTTTTATAGGCAAGTCACGTATCGCCGTACGACTATTTAATATAAAGTCGATATCTTTTCTTCTTTGGAACTCAAGAGGATATCGTGAAAATCTTAAATTTTAAAATATACTAACTACTGCTTTATAGCCTAAACCTTATTCAATAAAAATAATGTAATAGTTAAAATACTAGTTTTGCTTTGCTTTATTCAACAGTCAATATAAATTTTGTTTTAATTTGCGTCTTTTTCCGTCAGAAAACGTTCTTAGTCGTTTTATATAATTTGCAGGTCCTGAATCTCTGTCTCTTAACGGCCCTTCTGCTTTGGAGACCGGAGCCCGAACAATGGCTGATGTTTTACTTCCTGGCAGCCATTTGGGGGACGGCTGATGCTGTATGGCTGGTACAAGTAAATGGTTAGTGTCAATACGAACACTTGTATATGATAAAATATCTGACGTTCTCTGTAACAAATTTACATACACAAACTTAATTTCCAAATAAAATTATAATCAATGAATAATAATATCGGTGGTTAATTATTTCCAGAAAATATGTGTATCTGTTATTGATAGTTGACCATTATTTTTGGCACACATCGTTTGAGCCACGGTGGAATCTCACACTTAATTAAGCTACGCTCTTAGAATACTAAAACACAAAGCATTTAATACGCTCCGTTATATAAAAACACGTTCAGATTGCTATTCGGGTTTCTGCAGTGCGTCAGATATGTTTGCTGAACTGACGGTGTTGATGCCATGATTCGGAAAAGGGTGGCATTGTTAATGCATCGTGTTAGGCATAGGAACAATATCCTGAATGTACTGTTAAGGACACACATGCCCTACTGTAGGAGTCTTAGTGTTTTGTTTCCTAACCACTAATAACATAGCAACTAAGATCGACCTGTAACTAACTCTAACTTATCGATATAATATGAAATAAAGGAGTTATTATTATCAAAATGCTGAGCAGTATTGGCTTCTGCGTGCAACTCTCATCCCTGAAGTTGTAGGTTTGATCCCCGGCTGTGCACAAATGGACTTTCTATGTGCGCTTAAATGCGCATTGGCTCGGACGGTGAAGGACAACATCGTGAGGAAACCGGCTTGCCTTAGACCCAAATAGTCGACGGCGTGTGCACAGAAGGCTGATCGCCTATTTATGATTAGATTAATAAGATTATATATACTACTATACTAATAGATTAACAAATGATTATGAAACAGATACAGAAATGTAGGCCCAGGTCTAAAAAGGTTGTAGCGCCTTTGATTTATTTTTTTATTATTAAAATACTATCGTTGTTTAAAATGAATTCAAGTTTACTTTGTTTCTAAAAAAAATGCTAAATTTCCAAAGCAAATTATACCACAAAAATAATTTGACGATTGTATAATATACCAACTCTGTTTTTACAGCTTTGTCTGGTATCTTATTCCCTGGTGATGAGGAAGCGGCCTACTCAAACTTCAGGCTCTGGGAGGCGACCGGCAGTGTGCTGTCATATGCATCAGCTCCCTATCTCTGTGTTCGCACAAGGTATATTTTTATAACCATGATCTTTGATGGCATTTTCTTGTTGGAGCTTATTTACTTCGCTTAGTTTGATCCAAAGCAATATTCACTGAACTCATTAAAAAATTGACTGGCTTGATGAAGTTATAGCCAATGGCACAGTGTTAATAATTTTTCCTACAGATTAAATTAATCCTACAGATTATACATCCTTCTGGGTTTGCTGTTATTGGGTTTCTCTGGATATACGACCATAGAAGTGATGGAGTACAAAGTAAAGAAACGTCACCACCAAGAGAGGAACTTCGAACTAGTCATGAAAACTGAGCAAGATTAATCTTTTGCGTATGGTTTTTTAGTAGGCGCCTAAATTGTATACTGACATTTTAACTCCTGATGTGTTTATACGTGAAAAGTAGATGCTACAATGGTAGAGGAAAGTGTGACTGTGAAATCCATAGATATTATTTTGATTTCTCAATATAGATATTAATATGGTCACAATTTACCTTTACCAAACCCCCCTAATCTTAATTAATATTCTCAATCATCATACAAGTTAAAATGACGACAATCAAATACTTATGAGAATATCTTAAAAGATATACACGAGTGTAAATGACTTTATAACTAACAGACGCAGCGCTAACCATGCAACTTCCTCATTCGAGTATGCAATGGTGCACACACTTCCGAGGGAACTCTTTGTACCGAATAAGTGGCATGGGTCTAAGCGTCCGCGAACATAAAATGTAAATACATAGATAACAATTATGTAGGAATATAACAAGGCAAAATAAACTAAAAACAATAGCAAATATAACCACAGCAAGGTTGTTAAAAAGATTGGACGACAGGTCTTTATCAAATTCGAGTCAAACTCAAAATAACTTTATTTATATAGGTAAACAAGTGCACTTATAACGTCAGAAAAGAAGTTAAATTACTTGTAAATTTACATTTTCTACCAGTTCGCAAGTCAAGAGCGTAGCGCGGGCAAGAAGAACTGGCAAGAAACTTTCCGCCACTCTTTTTAATCGCTAGGTTTTGAGTCATACAAGTTGTTTGAATTGGAGTAAAATCAATCCTAAGGATTCATTAGGTCATTTTAATTTTTGACAAATTTGTAAAAAGCTTTATTAATTAATTTACGTTTAACGAGGGCTTAGAATTTATTTAATGATGATTCTTTAATTTTTCGGGGGGAGTTTGTTGTAAAAACAATACAATATACAACGAAGTCATTTTTCATAATATTTTTTCAGTAATTCGCCTTTTTATTTTTTTAATTAAAACTAAATCTAATTGCACTCACTAAAATGCTATCATTTCTTTCTGTCGAATTGTGTTTACACTGTGATGAAAAGCGATAACTTTAATTAAATTTTTTTCGCGTTGTTTTTACACTGAGGGGATTTTTATTACAATTAAGAGATTTAAAAATATGACATTTTTAAACTATGTATTAATTTAACAAATGTTGAGATTTTATTTAAATGGTTATTATAGTTTTATAGAATTACCTTGTATTTTTAAATAATACTTGACGTATGTTCCTATGTAAATATTAATAATAATAAAAGACAATATTAATAAATCATTTTATTTTCCTTCACATAAATACTTAATATGGATTATACATCCACGAATAAGATCTACGTAGCTATAAGTAATATTAATTTTACACGGAAATTAACAATGATAACTGTAATTTTAGATGTATTTAAAAGTATTAAGGGCGATTCATGGAAATTAGAATGTTATTTCATTTTTTATATATAATTTGGTAGTTTTTCTATTTGATACCAGTATAAATACAATTATTCAATACATAGTATATTACGTGAAAGGGTCTTACATTTATAACGAACAGTTTTATATTATGTATTAAAACAATTGTATGTAATCAAAATCACATTAAATTTCCCTTGATATTTTTAATTCAATATTAACCATTATAATTTACACTTTACATTTACACTTTTATTACTAAAAGCTGTTATAATTAATTACAAATTTATTAAACACTTTCAAAAATTGTTATTATCGGATTAAAGCGTAAACCGTAATACTATCCAAAAACATGGTTCAAATACGTTAAAAACAGTTGAAGAACGCCGGAGTCGAAATAGAAAAACCGATTTACGAAATTCATATTTACAACATCGACATTCTTTTTTAATAATGTATATGTTATCCATGGAAGTGTTTTCAAGTTCGGAAGACTTGGAATAAGGCACAAGTTGCAGTAGCACCACTTATATTATTTTTAACATTTGAATTGGATATAACTATTTTGGCAATTAAGGAGATTACCACAGATCCTAAACATACTGTATCAATCTATATCTATAGACTTGTACGTATTTACAGAAATTGTTATTGAAAATATTGTGCATTTTACATAACTAAGATGTCCGTTGAACAAAACATGAAACTTTTATTTATCTACTATTTATATCCGAGCCCCATTTTTGGAACGTTTTCACTGGTTTTATTTTTAAGCATCCCAAATTTCCCCGTATAATTTCTGAACTAAAACTGTATCACACACTAGTCTTATACTTTTGGGTGTTTGAGATATATTGGCCCTAAAAGTCTGCTTTACCTTAAGTAGAAATATTCATAGTAGATAATTATTTCTTATTCTGCTCCTAAAACATTATTACTAATCCGAGTTAACGGTTGGAAAATGAGCTTTACTCAGGTGTGGTACAAATAAATGCTACATATCGATGTCCATACATCGTATTACTATATATATACAGTTTGTAACAGCCCTGTGTTAAGTAGACATAGCCTCAAATTCTTTTAATTACAGGCATAAATATACTCATAAATCTATTCTAAAACTATTTCTAGCGGGGTCAAATAGCACCGAAATTTTTGAAGACCATTCTTCGTTTTCGTAAATTCTCAAAGCTTAACCAAATACAGCGAAAATAATATTTGGACGGCAACATTATTATTTACAATATTAAGTAGAGACTAAATGCATTTATCTATAAACAGGAAGACATCTTTAATATATGGTTGTTGCTAACCAAACCGCGTCATATTTTAGTTTATTATTCCACTTATTCAGTCATAAAGTCGTTAACAACCATTTGAGTCTTAAGTCCGTCTATTGTTTCTATCACATAGAAAATATGAGTGTAGGGAAAAGTTCAGCATATTTTCTATATAAAAGACACAATAAAGTATGTATAAGTACAAGCGCCATTTGTTTTATTGAATTAACTAGGACTGGTTGTGTTGCTTCTTGGTTCTGGCTTCAACGCTCCATTGATTTTAGGTGTATTTGGGGTGACAGGGGCAGTAAGTAAGGTGTTCGCTTGACATTGAGCACAGGATTCGAGTCTCCGGGCCAGAACAGCGCGTAGCTTTAGTGCTGGTCCAAGCTTCATCTGTAGCATGCCGGTGAGGTGGTCTTCTGTAAGTAGTGGCAGGCCCGCTCCGTCGATTCTTTGTTCACGGAAATTCTGAAAAGATGAAACAAATTGTTAAATGACAGTATAAAAAAGGACATCGAAAACTTGTTCCCTAAGTTGTTGTTGTTGGTCCCTTGGTGAATTAAAAGATATCAAAGAAGTTTAAGGAAAAAATAATTCAAAACTCGCTTTTCGCAAGGACACAACTTAAATAAATACTTGACTTTGAAGAATAACAAATGATGATAAGTTTCTACCAATAAGACGCAAGCATATTCCTCTGTAATATTACATTTTTAATGGTAAATTCCTAAGTTTTTGTAGATAGGTATGTGAATATGTCGCTGTATGGTAAAATTTGAGCAACGGGTTGTGGCTTGTGGGAAGCTGAGCGAAGTTAACGTACGCTCGGTTGCCTTTGCACCTGTTCATGTCACGTATACTGCGCCTGCGCGGCTTTGATACTATCAAGACAATCGAGAGTATAATAAGAAATAAAATGCTTATTTAATTAATAATTAAAGCACCTTGTATGATATGAGAACGTCAAGGCATTTCGATGTTAAGAACGTAAAGTTCCGTGCATCACAGAATAGCAGTTACCAATATTCCACGCATTTAATAAGCGTGAAATTGACCATCGTTCGTCGAAAACTTGAACCGTATCTAAAAATATTTTCACGGTAAAACAATAATTGGTATTTGTGTGACAAAACGGGTGGATCGAATCGGGCGCGTCAGTATCAAGACGATTCGATCTCGGGTCGCGGCCAGCGTCCAACCTGTCATCTCGGCGGGAACGTTGACAAAAAGCGAGCCGCCTACGTGACGTCCTGCCCCCCGCGCCTCAGCTCATCTTCATGCTTGACCACTTTTTACGCCGCGACATTTGCCCGGAGTTCGATCCGTGTCATCCGAGTTCTTTTTTTAATTGCGCCGCGTCCGCGTTGTTCGATTTTTACTTTTTAATTTTATAAATGGCTTCTGGCAGCCACCGAGCGGTAAAAGGCTAACAAAAAAGGCCTATGAATAATTAAAGCGAGATGGTAGCTACCGAGTACCAGCTCATGGGAACGGAATTAGTTATCGCAGCGACAGGTCGCCGGCGCCCACCGGTCGTTGTGAAGGACAGGTCAATTTGCTGCGCTCATTTTGCTGCTTTCATGATCGACGTTGATATAGAGACACAGGAATTTATTTATGTGCAATCGCCTCCGGAATCAGGCGGCTGGCTGGTAGCCGACTTTGCTTAACAATTCTAATATCATGATTGGTATATCCAACATAGATTGTGACTAATACAAAATATCAGAAACTTTTCTGTGTTCTATGTAGTTCAAAGTAATGAAACTGCGTTATTGAAATAGAGCCTTAAAATAGGCATTAAACCGAGCAACCTTCGTATAAAATACAGCCATAGGGCATGTGTTGGAGTAAATCAAGGGTCAGTTTGACCCCAGTATCCTTCAGTCTGTGGTTTGGGGGCATACTTAATTTAATAGGGGTTACGGAGTGGAGAATCGGTTCGGGACTTTAACTCTGGTGCCCCGGGGTCAAAAGTGGCCCGCTCTTAACGCAATGGAATGATACTGGAGAAAATAATTTAATTGGGGTATAAATTGGCAGTTTCAGATCCTATTATTTGTGGTCGTGAGTTAAATTTTGTTATATTATTTTTAAATTTTAATTGTCTTGGTATTTAACCTATTAGAGCCCTATTATGGTCTTTATAAAATAACGTCGGGAGTTTTGTTTAACATTTAAAGTTTTTTTTAGGTGAAACATATCTTTTTATATATGTTCATATCATGGTTAGTTTAGAATATCCTTTTGATAACACCAAACGGTCAATATTTATTATTACTCGGTTTTACTCAAACAATACCTTATTACAAATAAAGGCGATTACTGCAGAATCATTACGCATACCATCTAATCAATGGACGACGGATGCTGTTTATTACGCAGTTTACGTTAGCCATTTTATCAGGCTATGAATTTGTCGTATCGCCCGCGGCCATGAACCGTTTAAATTGCGTCTGTAGCAGCCGAACAGGTTGTGTGGAAGCAAAAAAGGGTAAAGTCCGACCCTGGGGGTCGGTCTGTGGTCCGGGGGGCAGGGGGCTAATGACAGGGGCGGCTGCGCCCGCGGCGGCTTCCGCGCAAATTGATGCTTGCGCCCTCTGTGGAACCTTTGCTCTTGGCTAGTGATGCGCCCGATAAATTATGACTAGGTACTCGTTTATCGTGGCAGGTGCAATCGGTAGGCGTACCGAGTCCAGGTTACTCAGTATTTATTGGTTATTTTAGGCTTCATATTAGGTGATTTCCAATCTTGAAACTGGTTCTTTCTTGAGCACAAACACTATACTTTTATCTGTAAGGTCTGTCAGAAGTTTTTTTGCCGATGTTCTTCAAGTTCGGTCGTTGTTAAAGTTTTTAGGAACGTTTTAAATGTTTTAATTTATTACCATACGGTGTCATATAGATAAAAATTAAAAGGTTTGCATCGATTCTAATGACCTACAGGAGCAGCACTAGGCACTATCCTATAAATATTGCAATTATCTTTAAAACAGAGCCGCTGACGGTGAGCGGCAGTGCTCATTCCATAATTATAATCTCCCGCGGTCGCCACTCGCCATACCTCATCGCTTTTTATAACCCAAGGGTCATGATGGCTTTGGTTTTTTATCAATTGTCGTTTTGTTTTACTTACGCTTTCTAACATTTACTGGCACCATTAAGTTTACCTTTGTGTTGGAATTTAAGAGCTTTTTAATATACAATTTCGTTAGTTTACTGAAAGAACAAGTGCTTTAGTGGGGTAAAGCTAGGCTATAACATTCAATTAGTCATTACATTCATTAGAATTCATCATTATCATTCATCCGCTCTATCAACATTTTGTATCTGTAAAAATCTAATGACAGTTATAATGTGATTCAATACTTAGTATTATGAAGGAATTCAAAGTTCAAACAAATGTATTGGTCATAATATAATTACTAATTCACTAAAGACTTCATAACATCTGTTTGGGTATCAGCAACTCATTCATTCTGCTATCAGAAAGCTTATCAAAGCGGGCATCACGAGGCCGCAAAAAGCTCTAACATAATTGGAAAATGACCTGATCACAAAGAGTAGGCGTGGCGTCCGCACCTCGCGGCTGCACGCGACAGACTGCTCAAAACACACGCGTTTGACGGAGATAGAATAATGCGCACGCGCAGCTGGGTGGAGCGCAATCTGCCGAACGATAACGAATGCGTTCGAGCTCACTGTTAGAAAACGCCCAGTGTAAGTTCGCGCACTCTATAAAGTAAGTTGACCTCCAGCTTTTCAACGCAGCGCGTTCTTATCTTCGTAGATTAATGGACTTCATTTTAAATAACGGGAGCACGATTTTACATCAAATTTACGTATAACATTATAAATTATATGTTCATAGTCAATTATTATATAATTTTATCACATCGTCTCATTATTCAATAGCCACATATAAGAATCTTTTTCATTTTTTATATTGCAATACACATAATTATGCACAAAAACTAGGGCGTGACCAACTAACATACTGATGTATTTATAGTGAATATAAACAACTTAGTGTTTAAAATATTATGTCTATTATTTATTAGTTTTAGTATCACCATATCATACATAATGCTATATCGACACTATATGTTACAAGCTGTTTTCTAAAATATGACATAAATGTTACAAAAAATATATGAAACAAAATCTCTATCAAGACAGCGAATTAGATTTTTTTCCAGAACAAGGAGAATATGGCCAGAAGGCTCCCTTTTTGTCAAGTGATACCGCTGCCCGTGGACATTCGCAATACCAGAGAACTCGCGAGTACATTGCCGGCCAAAAGGTATCACATAGGAATTGAGCAATGCGTTCTTTTAAATGAACCAGTACACTCCGGATTTGCCAAGATCTGTATAAGTAACGTTTATTCAGTTATATTCGCGAAGAATTCGAATGAGAGCTCGGTTTTATTAAGTAAAAAATATATAAACACTATCTCGATTTGCGGTCGCCAGATCCATAAGTTAAGAATAACCTCTAATATATACGCTTGCAATTTTATCTATATCTACATTAATAGTTCCATAAGCATTTAAATTTTCGTCCGATAAGCAAAATGAAACGAGAATTATCGTGTTCATTGCGAGATTGGCCTTATCACATGTAATTTAACCGCTTCAATAGAAACTAGTTTCGTTCCCTTTATTTGTTATACGTCCCGTATTAATTGATTTTCTTGTGGTTAAATTAAACCTGGGGTTAGGTTGTTTAGTGCTTACAGTTAATTGCCGCGGGTGAAGAGAAACTATTACTTAAAGCCTGAGAGATGAAAGTGAATTTTAGCGTTTAGAAGTTCTCATTTTAATTAAGATACTATGGATATGAAGTTTTGAAATTATGATAATGTATGTTTTTGTAAATTTTAGTTTCAAATGGTAAATAAAGTTACTATAGTGACATCGGTCATATAAAATACATTTAGGTATATAAGTTAAACAATAGTAGTTTATAGTAGATAACTTAGTTAAAAGCTATTTATTAATTCAAAAGTTAATGATGTACACTTATCAAACCATGAGTTTGTCACGATCAGTTTGTGTTTGTGTTTTTATACACATGAACGCCATGGATGACTTATTTTTATAAATAATAAACATTCTGATTCTGAACTCAAATAAATATACTTGAAAACGGAGTTCATAATAAAGTATAAGTAAGAAATTGAACAATGTCATGAATCATGATATTTCTAAACAAGGCGCGGTGTGCTCCAAAACAATCTAGTATCATCGACTCGATTCTAGATGCAATCAGTGTTCGTGCCACTGCAACAGTGATGGGTGAATGTCGATATATATTTAATATTGGTTTATAAGATTTACGAGTACATAATTAAAAAAAAATCAGTGGCGCTACAACTTTTATAGATCTGGGCTTCAGATTTCTAAATCTGTTTCATGATAACTTGTCAATAAAATAGGCCAGTAGGTAATCAGTCGATTTTTTGGGTCTAAGGCAAGCCGGTTTGCTCACGATGTTTCTCACTGTTCGAGCGAAATGTTGATTAAATTTCTATGTGCAAAAGAAAGTATATTGGTGTACTAAGTTTTACTAAAACTTGAGGCTTAAACTGTTGAGGGCAATGAGATGTTTGACAACTCCAAATTATATTTAAGACCCCAATAGAAACCCAGTTAAATGATAATTTATATCTCAATTAGCAAATCGCGACAAAACAGTAAAGGCCACGCCATATCGGGGCAGTGTTTTAACGTGAGCTGAATTATAACACGCTACTTGTATGCTGAAGCCGGGTAGCTCGAAATAAATTACGTCACGACATTAGCAATACGATCAACGTTAAAGTATCGATATCGATGTTTTATCTCGTAACTAATGGGCGAATAGCGGTCGCGTGCCACGCGCCTCCCAGGGGAAAGTGCAACACTTGATACTGCACGAATGATTGTTATCATGATTTAAACATTTCTCTTGTTGCTTTAACCCAATCACACTTTGTCACTTGTGCAGTTAGTTTAATGCCGTGTAAAATACGGGCAAGTGCACGAATTATTTTTGAAGAGAAACTTCTTTATCGACGTTGAAAAAAAAATTACCGACACATTTTTCGATTACGCGCCATTTTTGTTCACGGTTGATTCGAAGAGATTCAAAACAAAAATATATAATGACGATAACAATGATAGTAATAATTCTATTACAATTAATGAAATTCTTTTATAATCTTAGTAGTAGATAAGGTTTAATGAAATATTTGTGTTATTTGTGTTCATGTGTATGATAATATAAGCCTTTTGTTAAACTTTATCTAATTCAACTTTATTTAACCAATTTGCCTAAAGTCTCATCAGATCATTTTTCGAAAAATAAGGTCATAAAGAAGTTTTACTTCTTACGTGTGTAGACTAGTACACGGACACATTTTTTCATTTTATTCTTTACACACATGTTACGAGTAAGACAATCGGATACTTATGAATAATGTTATTGAAAGGATATACGTGTGTGAAAATAACTTGAAAACTTAAGAAGGCGTAGATCCAGATTCCTCACAACCGAGTAGCCAGCAATATCTCAGCCCACAATACACGAAGAGACACTTTGTATTGAAGAAGCCGCATGGGCCCGTCAATACGCGAATATACACTGTTAATACATGTAGGAATAAAGAAAATACTAATAATAGCAAATAAATTAAAATTGAGTACATTGTTTTACCGGATATATTAAACTTTTTTTCAGATGAGACTGAAGCTTCCCAAATCCAGTATTTATATTAAGTAGTTTAGAGTACGTATTGTTTTTTTTTTAATCCTAATTTATGTATGTCTGGGTTGCCTGAAAGAAACTGGTAGTATCACCGGCCAGTTACATCCATTGTCTTGCCGTAAAATGTATCGTATAAATATGAAAGTCCACAGGAGCTGCCAAATGAGAAACTCATGATTAACATAAAAGCGGACCAGTTACGGACAATCGGCATTCAGAAATAGTCGTCTAGCTTAAATTTATTACTAAAACTGAGATTAACAATATCTAGGAAAACCTAATTAACGAAATTTTGAGATTATTAAGTGGCTCAGACCCTCAAATTTATCAATTAAATAGATTAAACATACAGGAGTCAGAGCGCGTCTCCTTGTCTCTGTGATTCTAAGCTAAAGATGCTATTAGTTGGATAATATACATTGAAAATCCTGTTACAGATAACGCTTCCGCATCGTTACATAAATTTAACTTTAATTATAGTTCTATTGAATAATCTTAACTAAATGAAGCAAGCGTCTAGTAATTTACCTAAACGCATATACGATGTACAAGATTTGCGAGCGCTTTTACGCAGTGTTGCAAGTTGGATCCGATATTGCCATTAGTTGGAGAATGTAACAGGGGTAGAACACGGTGGTGTTGCATTATGTAACACTATTTACCAATTATCCAACCGGTTATACATGGTCCTTTGTAAGAAATACGATTCTCTGTTCATAATCGAAGGAAACCGATATTTATTTATATATTGTAAGATGTGATTGCGTAATTACACAAAAATATTGGGAATAAATATGATATTTTTTAATTGAATTAACCTTCATACAATTCGTACGTATTAGTTAAATAGAACATATTTAGGGATATGACGACGAATTTATTACGACACAGATACACGCGCATAACCATAGATAAAAACTGTAATATTACAGGTAGGTAGATTACAATATCACCGCCCACGATTTGAAAAGCTGCTAAAAGATTGACTGCTGAACACATCCGTGAGATGTGTTCAGCAGTCAATCTCTCAAAGAGTTAGAGATGCTGCTGCAACTTAACACACTTTACACACACTCATTTAATTAATTTCACAAAAATTAGGTGACTATAAATAATTGTAACTTGTTAAAATAATTTTTGTTAAAATTTGTGAATTAAATTTTGTAAACAAAAATCTAACGTGTTAAGTGTGTTTTAGAAGAGCTGGATACTTGTCGCAAGTATTTTTTACTTTTAAAAGGGTACCCAGATCTAACAATTGTAACGTATAATTTTACTTCAAACCCATTTTTTTTATAGAAACGGATATTTTGTTTTATCTATACTTATCCAAGGATATAGTCATGATAACATTTCTCAGTGTATTGATGAATAAATGTGACAATATTTGTAAGTATAATATGACCCATTAGAACGGTCAATATGAATACAATAGTTAGTAAACTAGAACAGTACAAAACATTTCTATAAGCGGTAAAGCGAAGCCAAGCTAACTTATTTGTAGCTGATAAGTTGTTTATCTTTATTAAGACTATAGTGGGCTAAGTAAGTCGATAAATTAGCTACCAGGTATATCGCCGCTGGACTATTTTACTTACGAACCATTGCTAATGGGTTTGCTGGAGATAGTTTATGGTTATTAATTAAGTAAGTGATGGCATAGATTCATGAAATTATTCAGGTTAGTTCAGACTAATAAATATAATTTTTAATGTGTTGGAGCAAAAATTGTGATTAGGCAGTAGTAATTTGTAGCATACATTGTTAAATTTGGTATAATAAAAATGAAAACATGTATATGTTATACATTTTAGTGTTTTTATAAAATTATGTAAGAGATTCAACATGCGACTCTGAGGTCGTAGGTTCGCTTCCCTATTGTATACCAATAGACTTTATACGTGCGCAGTTAACACCCGCTCAGTGAAGGAAAAACATCGACAACAACAAACAAAAGGGGCATGCATTAGACCCAGTCGAAGGAGTGTATCAAACAAAGAAGGCTTATCATCTACTTGCCTATTAGAACCATCAAAAGATACAGAAATCTGTAGCCCAGTCCTAGAACGTTGTGTGTGAACTAACATCTCCTATTTATACTTCGTTACTTTGATAAACGCAGTTTGATAACTGAAAAGTGGTGCAATGGCAGAATTCATGTGCCGTATAGGGCAATCTCCGTGAGTACGACGTTATAGTAACCATATTATGTAAGCATGGTAACAAAAATTATATAAAGATCAGTTAACCGGGATTCTGTATCCAAAATATACACACACTCACATATATATATATATAAACAGTATTCGATCCAGCTTTCATAAAAAGCTCTTTTAACGCAACCACGGCGTCCAATCTCTACTGAGACTGGCCATCTTTAGACTAGCACTACTTGCCTATCTTATGTAATTTAATACATTTTTATTTTTTCTTTAGTCACAATTGGTTGCCTGGAAGAGATCGCTCGTAAGCGATAAGGCCGCCAGTTGCCGTCCTTTTGATTTTATTATGTTATTTTTTTTATATTGTAGTGTAACGAAGTGTAAATAAATAAATAAATATAGTATTATTTACTTAGTTAAATGATACAATGACCTGATTATTATTAGACTAAGATGTTATAAATTCTAACATAGACACCCTACTCCCATATCACATCGCGGTTCAGACAAGATATCTCGAATATTTGTGTCTATTCGTTTGTTTTACATACACTGAATATTCATGAGGCTGAATTAAACTAAACCCTTGTCTCACACGGCATTGCTGTCGGTAATGTATGTTACATTACATTATGACATTACTCTTATTGTTTTGCTGGTAAGGCATGACTGGAGTAACATTTTATTTACGATTATCTCATTGTGCGGTTCAAAGCTTCCGATTCGATTGAAATTGTGAGGATTTTTTATTTTCTTTCTTATAAGGTAGTTCGATACCTTTTTTGTTTGGTACATACATTTTATTTTTTTAACATACGCCTGATAATGCTTACATTACTGAAACGAGAGTCATATGGACATATTATGTATTTACCATGACGCCATTTACCCGATGGGGTAGGCAGAGCTGACCATGCTCGTCGCTTATGGGTCTTAAATGTCCCTTGTACCTCCTCGATTAGGTGCAGGTATGTAGGACAAGGGCTATCCAACCCAATTTCACCATCCACAGTTGCCTTGTTGCGTGTTACCCACTTCTCAAGCATCAGTTCTACATGGTGAAACCAATTATTTAATAGCTATTTAAGGTTAATTAGGCGTTAAGGGTAGGACTGTTGGTCTAGTGGCTTCAGCGTACGACTCTCATCTCAGGGGTCGTAGGTTCGATCCCAGACCTAAAAAAGGATGTAGACTTATTTTTTTCTTACGCAAGCGTAAGTCTAGCGTTCTATTAAGCTTAAACAAGAATATATATATAACACTGGCTGCCCCCGCGAACTTCGTTTCTCCTTAATGTGGTTTTAGTTAGCCTTAATACCGTGACACGAAAGAATAATTTTACTGTATTATCGTCACTATAATTTGAATTTGTCAAATTTGTGGGTTTGCTGGAGATAGTTTATGGTTATTAATTAAGTAAGTGATGGCATAGATTCATGAAATTATTCAGGTTAGTTCAGACTAATAAATATAATTTTTAATGTGTTGGAACTTCGGTCTAAGTAACACGTGGTTGGCTATGCTAACACCAAAAATTCAAAGAAGTAGAAATAATTGAATTTCACGGTATTTTGTTTACTACAAAATAAATTTAATTTATACTTTAGCCTCAATAACACGTGGTAATCATGATATTGAATTGTAGCTTATATGACACGTTTGTCGGTTTACCATAGCAGTGCCATCTATTGGTTACTTACTCAATCCAGTCGAAAAGTATCGTCAGTTAATTATTGACAAATTTGCAATAAAATAAAATTGCGACTATAATTAAAGATCTAAGCTATCCTATCTCTTAAGTTGGACCAGATTGCTCACGGTGTGCGCGGTAAAATCGGTTAAGTAGTATAGGAGTCCATCGCGGACAAACATCGTGACAGGAGATTTATATATATTAAGATAAGATGTAAAAATCTAAATATCGAAATTCACGTCACACAACGGACCACCATCTACGGGTTACTCCAGTTATCAAATCATCATAACTACTAAATCAGTACGTCGATTACAAATACCCTTGTAAGGACGACATAAATCGAAACGGTCCACCCACTGCGCCGGTTACAGATACAATCGGTAACCCGGTAAATAAACTATGAAGTGCATTCGGCCAATCGATTGTTGGACATCGACAATTTTCACGATTCGAAAAGTTATTTGAGCTATGAAACTATCGACATAATTAGAGCTTTTTTTAATGATTGAAAACTGAGCTTTTGAAATGTTGTTTAAAGTTTCTATGAACGAACATAAAAAGTTATAAGATCTCATTTAATTCTTTTGACTTCTCACAAGTTTTGTTCAGTAATAATTTGTGCGCAAGCTTTTCAAATTTGGAATGCCAAAAGAATATTATATGTGTTTTAAAAATCGTTCCGTGTTAGTGCGGCAACTGAGTTCACAGTAAACTACACACACACACTATATTTTAAAAATAGAACTCATATCCGGTCGAAACATCATCCATATAATATCACGGTTGCGTCTAGCGGCGACTCAGGCGATCTCTCTTTAATTATATTGTTACAATCCCAGGTCGTGAGGTTACAGAAAACAGATTATCTTTATACGATATCGGCTCCCGCTTTGTGTGTAGCCCGATCGATAGGATTCTTTTACTGTACCGCTTTGATTAGGGTTGCCATTAGAAAATAAATATGCCAAAAGATTTTTAATGAGTAGTCAGTATATAAAAGAGATAAAATGTGTAATAAAAATAATTATATTTCGTAACTTTACATTTTTAACAGTTAATATGCATGCGCAAGCACCGGTTATGGTTGACAGGTGTTTGTATAATATAACATGTAATTTTTCGAGCTATCAATATTAAATTAACTTAAGAAACCAAACTTCCGTTACTTATTTTAAAACCTGCAGTCCACGACATTAATGACACTAACCGTGCTATAAACAAATATTCTGGATTAGTTACGTTTTTTTAAACAGGCATCAAAGGTTAACCTGATGTAACGTGATGGCCGCCCATGGTCACTCAAATTGCTGGAAGACTTAAAAGGGCGTTTTGCTTTTAAAAATGTCTGACTTAATATCGCATTAATTTTGAAACCAAAGAATCAAAGAACAGTGTTAATGTTTGATTAATAAATTTGATTTATTAATTAAACGGGGAATTTTATTTAAAAAAATGAAGGAGGTACGAAAACTCCGCTATTAATAAGCAAAACCATACAATGCTGTGCCATATTGGCTTATCGAAAGTATGCTTGAGGAAATGGCTTGAGGCCAAAAACTTAATCATGATACTGATCCGTGTGTTGGCGTCAGTGTCGTCAGAGTTTCCACTGACGACATAATTGTAACAATCAGTGTTACCACACACGTAACTAAATGTGCATTAAACTAAATTATTGCGGTGAAGTCATCTTAGAAATTACACTTCCGGTATGTGTTCAAAAGAACGAGGAAAACTTGTCAGAATTTCCTTGTGCAACATTTATTTCTTTTAATAAAAGTAGCCGTAGGGCTACCATACAACACTTTTGTAACTGTTAATAGTCGGTGCAAACAGTTTAAAATAGTTGTAACAGAAATAAATATTCTAATCATAAATCTATCTAAGTATGGATAACAGCGCTATGGATATTTAGAGAACTACTTTTAAATTGGGTTATAATATTAAATGATAACATTATCTGACAAAAACATACAAAGATATATTTTGTTTGTAACATATTTGTGCATATATATAGAAAAGAGTTTCCATCAAAACCAATTACTAAAATAAATACATACTGGAGTGACTCTATTTTTAGCATCAAAATGTAAACCATAATTTAACCAATCTTAAATTACAATTAATATATCAATAACGAGACAAAGTTTAAAATTGAATGACAGCTTAACTTCTGTTTAAACTGTCAAGTTTGACATTTAGCCGAATGACCTTTCATCGAAGTTCGACTCCTACAATGAATGATTATTATTCAACATTATCATAGCACAGCCTACGCTCACCCACGCAAACTTACCAGACAAACTAGATCTGGGTTTATTTTAACCACTTGTAATGATAACCATTGGCATTCAAGTACCTATAATTTGATTATTTGTTTATAACATATATATGTAGTCGAATATAAGGGAATAATTGAACTGACGTTCAGATCTCTAAATTTCTTTTTTTATAAGGCTGCAGTGAAAACGTAGGTATTTCAGTATTTTGGATACTTAAGGACATCTTAGGCCAGGGCTAAATGACACCAATAAAACAAATTCATTATAAATTAATCTGTATACAAATATGTATATCGATTTCAAATAAACATTTTCACAACACACTTTTAGTCGAGTATAAAACGACAAAATAATTTCCTCTAACGAGTAAAAGTACGCATTATAAAGAAAGCATGACAGTAATAAAACAATCGACGCTCGCATCCGTAATGATTATTATCATTTAATGGCACGCGTCCATGTTTGATAATATAATGACTTTATTTGTACCGCAAGACGTAAATTATCTTTAGCAAAATGTCGTTTTACTACAGTAACAGAAGCCCACGAGTTGACGGCTAATAAGGCCAATAAGAATAACACATGTACACGTGTGTATGTGTACACAAAAATGGTACGCTGTATAAAATTTCGAAGTCAAGTTAAGAAGCACTTCGTGCCTGTACTAGGATGTAAGAAAATTATCTGTAGGTGCATTTATATCTCTGGGGTTTCTGTGGGTTTCATTAATTTCGTAATGTTGGCCTGCTGAGCCAAAATAATAAGTTTTTTGATACTCGAAGCCAGGAGACCTCAGAGTGTTTGAAGTTCTAATCGGGTATTTATATTTCAATATCGGTTCATTAATTTCATAAAAATAGCCTACTTTTTCTATCGAATAAACATTTTGATTCTGCGAGCCAGGGCCTAAGACTCCGGCTGAATGTCCTTAAAAAGGTAGTATAACTTTATTACTGTCGAGACATATTTAACCTTTGCAAATGTTGGGGCAAATTCTTTGCCCACAAATGGAATCAGTCATTTGTATTCCGGCAATAATTTACATAATTTAAGCAAAAGTTCCTAGAAATTTAGATCTTTTGCCATAACTGTCTTTTATACTTTTAACAATATATTACATTGTTACAAAATATTTAGGTTAACAATCGTATTCTAAATCGAAGCAACAATATTTTTGATGGACACGTCAACACAATTTGTCAAAATAAAATTAGAAAAGGTCTCTCGCAACTACGACTCCTATAAATCAACTTTTAATATGAAACCCCGTGTTATGCGTTAAAAAGTTTTATTTTTAATGTCGCTTAAACCAAAAATTGCTTTAGAGAGACATATATTATTTTTATAAGCCATTGTAAAGACTAATTCAGTCTTTATAAATCTAAACATTTCTTACATTAGCTTATAAACCTTAAGATTATTGAGCACGAGTCTAGGAATAAAATTAATTTCTTCATCTCAAGTTACAAGTAAGATAGAACGGTGTGCAATAAATCGGAAATAATTTACTATAGATATTAAGGTGATCGCTTCGAGTGGTTCTGGTATATGCTAATGAGAAGCATAAATGGATCACTGTCTTACCCCCCGGCGTATTTCCTTAGATATTTCATCTTAAACCTATTAATGGTTCTACGGTCCTATCCCAACCAAATAAAAAATATCAATTTAAAAAAAAACATTGTTAAATGCTTATTTTATATAATATTCTTTTTTTTTGTAGATTCTATAGTATGTGGTGAAGGTTTATAATTAAATATAGAACAGGACACAGTTCCATGCATGGAATGGATTTGAGAGTATGACATGCCTGCAACTACATGTTACAAATAAAGACTGTCATATGTGCATATATATACATATATATATAGACGAACAATGGAGAAAATGAGCATCTAAGTGCGGAAACTGAGTCCACACTACAAAAATATATGATTATTTCAGCGTATTGGTCCGTTGTAATAAGACAGTTGACTATTAAAGAAAATCGTTCGAAAGCTTTGAAAAACCTTCCTTTCACTAGAACGTAGCAATAACCCGCCATAACTCAATAAACATCACAGCAGAACTAAAGCACCATGGAAATGTCACAAATGACTGTCATTCGGTGTTGGCCCTCGGCAATCCGATACAAATATATTTTATTAAATTGTAAAGCGGCATTCTAGGTGGGTGGCTTGCACAAGCTGACGTAGACCAACTTGAGTTGCCAATACTCAAAACTACAAATAAACTCATATTATTAAGGAATGTTAACGTAAATGACGCATAGTATTTATTCAGAAATTTATACACTTTTATTATTTTCATATTAAGTATTTTTGGAGACACTTGAGCCGTGGGGTGCAAGTACGCAGGTGCTAATTAAATATTATGTAGAAGTACATAGTACCGGTGGTCCCAGAGCTGGTGCTTTCCTTGCTAAACGAATAAATATCGCAATACTGCTAGGAAATGCTTTCAGAATTAAAGGTACTAACTACCACAGGGACCAATCTTTTAAAATTCGTTTCAATTTTCCATTCATCAAATTAGAATAATTTTAAAGTGCTTTGTGTGTTGGCAATAAATTACTATTAGTAATAAATAAAAAAGTATCAATGACAGATTGAACTATAATGACGTAACACTAACAATTTAGCACTGCAGCGACTCTTTCCGCACAGACTCATTTAACCTAACAAAGATTCTACAGTTTAAATTTTAGATGCTGTTTTGTGTTACTCTAGAGGTCATGGTTGTCACAGGTTTCCAAATTTTCCCTAAATGTCTAACGATTTCTATAAACATTGATCTACTATAAACAAAAAACAGTTCAGTATTCCGAGACCATTTTTGATGCAACGTCTACTATGTTACTTGTGCAATGTAGGTAACCGCTACTATAATTTATCGATCGCAATTGTCACCAGCATTTCGCAACTTATGAAAGCTCTATTACACATTTATTAAACCAGTATTACATATGCACTTCTTGTGTCTATTGTTCGAGATGGAGTCGTGTCATAATAATGATTGTTTGTATAATGTATTGTGACATGATGATAGGCATTTTTTGTTACGAATATGTAGGTTACGGTGTTTCAGGTGTGGATGTAACTGGCCGACATTTATACTATTGAGATTAAGGAAAAAATAAATAAAGTATACTTACAGCTTGCTTATGCAATAATAAAATGTAAATAGGAAATTATGTTATCTTGAATTGATATAGATTTTCTACATAATGTATTTTAAATTAAATGAAGCGGTTCCGCTTCTGTTAAATACAAATCGAAAGGCCGCAGTAAATCCAATGTTTTTACGCCTTTAATTTACATACGGCGCTTCAGATCTCGAGTTATCGTCTCATTTAATTAAATTTCCGTGAGCTTTTATTAGGTAATCGGTACAGTATTGAATGTTGACAATTCAAGAGGTAACTTCGAGTGAATGTGGTAGGGTTTTGAATAATGAGTGTGGAATAGATAAACTCGTTATACCGTCGACAGATGTCAATGCGGGACTCGGACAAATGGTAGTGGTGAAGATTCTCAGAGCGGTCATTATCTGTCGTCTGGTTTGTTGTTTTGCTAAACGAATACATCGACAAACTTCAATTAAGCTGTGGAATTGTATTAAATTGTATAAGATTTTATTTTAGTTCGCTATATTTTAAACCTGTGGATTCTATAGAGCAGGTATTTTGTCCACGTTAAAAACGAGTCAGTCGTAGGTATAACGCGAAAGTTAATACTAAGTTTTACTAGTCATCCTCATAATGGTTATAAAGAATGTCTTCAGAGAAGTCAAGGCTGTGGTTTCAGGATGTAAACGCGGTTAATGGCCGAGTTCTTAGTACCGAGAACAAGACTTGGGACAGGTGGGCTCATCGTTTCAAATGTATCATGAACTAGTAACAGCTAGTGATAGTAATAATCAAACTGTATCTTAATACATAATTTCTTCATTCCTTTTTCAAATGATTATAGTTCCAAGGACCTGTATGTTGTTATTGTCCTGATGACTTTTTTTTATATGTTATGTTAAATGATACCGCCGCCTATGGACACTCTCAATGCCACGCGAGTGCGTTGTCGGGCTTTTTTAGATTTGGTATTCTCTTTTCTGGAAGGTCTCTAAGTAGTTGGTCTTCCGTTAGTTTAAAATAACGTAATATATGAAAGAGAAAATTGTGAACTATTCGCAATATATCGAAAGTCGCGTCCCAATGCGAATTGAATCTGAGCCGACAAACATAGCCGACGCATTACACTATTTCACGGCACTCTTCAATCCAGCAGAAATTACCGGTGCCGCTTTCAACGGAAACAGTACGCGTGCTAGCGAAGTTAGCTATAATGGAGTGTAATCTGTGGTGGTAATGTCGGTTGCAACGCCATCTAGCGTAATGACGCCGAGTGAACCAGTTTGCGACCTTTCAATGCTGGAATGTCAACCGCGGTACCGATGGTTGCGTGCCGAGATGCATTATCTAGCTTTGTATGAATTCATTTGATGTAGGTGTGTTGCTGAGTGCTTTGATTGCGGTCGTGTAGATAATTGCTGTTATTAATCTGTGGAACTTTAGAATGTCATTGTCAAAAATAGTCCTACGAGATATAAAATAGAATTAGTTCGTCGTCAACATTATCTCTAAATATTAACTATATTATGCTACACAATATCTGCGACAATATCCGCCAGATCAGTTATCGAGATATTTCAAAATGTTTAAAGTTTAGAAAGGCCTGTTTTCATTCTATACTGATTGGTTTAAGTAACTGAACTTCAAATGAACGAATCTGAGAGTGGATGTTATAGATATGTATCTTATATTCCATCTAAATATTGTATGTAGAAAGATGGCTTTAGGCGTCTATTGAATTGATCGATTCAGGACGATTTCTGTAGAAAATTGGCGTCCGAAGCAATTCCACTGGATTACACCTAATACACTACGCTACTACGTGTCAGCGATGATAAATGTACATTTTAAACTCTTTGGAATAAATTATAGCAAACAATGATAGATATCCATAGTATATTTCTTTAGAATTTAAGTTCATTACAAACATAAACATTCTGAATTACGAACTAGTTATCATAGTAAATTGAAAATTGAAATTAAACAAATATGGTGAATGACCATAGAGTATAAATGAGGCTCTACATAGATTACATCGTATGCATTGCTCCTTATCACAGGATCTCAACGTCTCTATTTAAATGGCCGATCGAAAGTAAATAATTCTACTGTCAATGGCCCTTCGAATATGAATTACACGATTTAATTATATTATTACGACTAAAAATCTAAAAACCTTTTCTGTAAAATGGCCAACTCTAGACAAACAAAAATATAACTTCTTAATACTACAGTTCAATACAGCTATACGCCTAAACTATTCGCATGTTATTTATAATATTTTGCCATTGATTGCTTGCCCCTTGCATTATTAAATTCCAAAAATCTCACGAAAGACATCTAAAGACATCAGTACCGTAACGAGTTTGTGTGTGTGGACTGTAAATCTCTTTGGTGGTCTCGTGCAATTCTATTAGCGCAAGCTTAATTCCTATTCATTACTTTCTGGTCCTTAGCTGAGGGTCGAGAGATATGGTCACAGACTACACATCTATATATCCTGTCGATAAACGTCGATAAATGTCGTTAAACCGACGCATGCGGTAGACGATTCTAGAAACGATTATGGTATTTCGAAGCAAAAACAAGACTGTAGTAGCGATTTTGCGCTGCTTTACGGAGCTGCCTTTGTTTTAGTGACACAAAATGTTGGTAGTTACGGAAAAAATTATAGAATGATGACGTGAAACACTAGCAACACTTACTTCAACTGTCATTGCATTGTATAATTACTTTTTGCTTTTTTTGTGAGTGATACTTTAAAATGGATGATAATAAAAAATCTATTTGAATACTGGCAGGTTATTTTTTTCAAATTCCTATTTTAAAACTAATAACTCTTTTAAGAAAAACTAGTTGAGTACTGATTGGTAAGCAAATAATAAAAAAAAGCATTTCAAATGATTACTTGCGTTAGATATACGACAAAAATAAATACAGATTTCGAAATCTGCGGAACGAGTCCTGTATTGTTTATGGTAAAAGGCCTTGGAGAGCGAACCAGTCTCATAAATCGTTGTTATTGGGCAATACCAAGTTTGGATAATAGGAACTAGTCTACGATGGACTTGTAATGTCATCTATAGACCACAAGTGCCGACCGGTTAATTGAGAAAGCTGATTGCAAAATTACTAATGAACAAGTTGAAATCAAGACCCGAAAATTCATTAATGTCCGAAGGGATCTATTTTATTTATTAATCATTAACATGTTCTTTAAATTTATTAATTATAATAATCTTTGTACACAATATTAATTAGCTGTGGAAATGAATGAACTTGGGTAGCAAGTGAATGTTTTTCATTAAAATAACACAGATAAGAGAACAATTTCATGAATTGATAATAGAAATCTGCTATTCAATTATCGATTAAGTCTTTAAATGACGGCGGCACTTCTTAAGCACAAGATTAATATGCTTCTTGTGTTGCCGAATTATCGGAGCGTTTAATGTTGAATGATATAAATTGTAACCATTTGCATGTCACGACTAAAGTGTTAAAATGAAAGCTGTGAGTGGCTGTTGATAAACAACACGTGATGTAAACATAAAGGTTTAATATACGCCTAATTTTAATGACGTCATTTGTACGTGTTTAGTTTATGTCATTTAAACTTTGTATGGTTTATGAAGAAAAAATTATGTATTTTTTTATTTATAATGAAACCAAAATCCTGTCCTAACAGAGACCTTTACCCGAAAATAATGCACAACAAATGAAAAAAAAATACACACTAAACTAAAGATAAACATAAAAATTTATTAGGAAACAAACAACTATTGGCTATAACAACATTTTTTTTAGTTTTTGATAATAGTATTACGTACTCAATAACAACGTCATCAGCTGTTACGACTATCGGATTTTACGACCAAATATGAGTAGACCCTTCGATGTCGTTATAATAGATTTTGACTGTATATTTTACAAATTTGACAGTCGCTAACAATGTTTATTTATGTATAGCAAAAAATAAAATCACCTAGGTATAGTATTCAAGAACAAAGAACGAATGAATGAAGACCTTCAAATTATAAAACAGCTGTTTAAGAAATGTCAATAGAACTATAGAAGTAGTCTGTGCCCTGTCTTTGAGGAACAGTAAAATCGTTTTTGTGAACTATTACATACACTGATTAACATAGCTGATATAAAAGTGAAACTAATGCGCTGATGACCCGTGACCACGATGATTTCATGACTCCAAATCATAACAATGTCTGTTTAGCGGTCACGATACATCATTATAGTAATTACATATCAACTATTACCAACTTAAACATTCACTTCGTACACTGGAGTGTCGTTCTTAGTACAATGATAATACGGCATACATTTCTATGTGATTTATATGATTAATTGGATTATTAATATTTTAACAATAGTTGAGCTTTTGCTAGTCGTGTATAGCTTGAGGTAACGTGTGCTGTTTGTTTTTATTATTACCGATTTGAGTGATCCGAAATTATAGGCATGTGGCGGTGTGTGGCATCCAAAGTGAGCTCACGCATTCTAATGAAATACAAAATATAGCCGCAGGTGGAGTGGATTGATTTTATTAAAATTAACGCTAATTGAACGTGTTTACGCTGACCATTAACTTTGACTATTTAAACGGGTTATTTAAGGTGTTATTATTAATCAGCCCATATTACAATTTGTACTAATATTGTAGAAACTTTCTTATATTTTATGACGAAGTATCTTCCAAACAAACCGCTTAACTTTATCGCGCAGGAGGTCGGAGGTTGGAGATCGTATCTCTCAGGGAAGACACTCGGAAGTCGATCCCACAGTTTCAGCAAAAGAAAATATATTAAAGCCTTTTATAGTATAGAGCTTTATAGTAGAATAGTATTTTCAAGTATATCGTTAATTTAAAATATATATAACAATACCTTGTATATTACTTAAAGTTCATAGATTTCACATAGACCTTTTCACGCACTCATGATCAACGCTTCTCGATTAATTGAGTTAATTGCGTCGCAATTGCTCTGGTTCATTTATCTTTGCACCTGCGTTCTTACAATCGATAAATTTATGACGGGCGACTGACAAAGATATATTATGATGTATGCAAGATAT
Source organism: Pieris brassicae (assembly GCF_905147105.1). Lineage (NCBI taxonomy): Eukaryota > Metazoa > Arthropoda > Insecta > Lepidoptera > Pieridae > Pieris > Pieris brassicae. The sequence continues at coordinate 9,312,717 of NC_059669.1, forward strand.
TCTGAACTAAATGTAGGACTATCTAAAAGTCTGTAATAGATTAAATTTAAAGTACGGGTGATACCTCTTTTTATCTCTGAGGTGCAAATGCATTTCTGGAAGAAGCGGGGCCATGTTGGGTTAGATCCACACTCTCCTATTTAAATACTGAGAGGGATGTACACATTCAAACCACCACTGGCAGTACAGTATTGATACATACCTAGGCATATCATGATTATTAAAATGATAGACGTTTAAAAACCTCTAACATTTAAAACCTTCATAATATTCAATTACAAAAATGAAGAGATTTTATTGAATACGTAATTATAGCAAGTGTATCACTTGCCGACACTTGCTCTCAAAGTAGCAATTTAATATTTGAATTTCGAACTCAATTTATTCACTATAACAATGGATGCTCAAATGCCTGTATATGGCCTGAGCATCTTGGACAAATTGTGAGCAATTAGTTTTATTTCTGTAACACGTCTCCGGAGACCTTTCACGATAGTTGTAACAAATTATCTCACAACCACCGCAATATGTCGCTATTGGGCCACAGTTTATGGTTAGAACAGTTATAAAATCGTGATCGATTTAATGATTTAATTTTGGGACTACTTATCGAGGTAACTAAATAACTACGAAGGTTTACTTAAGTAACTTTTATTGGAAAGTTTTGGAAGTCCGAATTATCTAATAAGCAGAACATTGATTAATTATAAAAAGCTAAGATTCTTTACATACGAGTCTCGACTACGATTACTGCTGTATAATAATTCATAAGGCTTTAAAAAAGTCACAACTGTATTTTAAGTAAGCTGTGACTCAGCTTGCAATTTAATTTATATGCTTCATATTGAGCACATATTGGGGATAATTTATATAAATCACACGTTGCGACACCGAAGATCACGAGCGCACGAGCATCTGCATTTAGTGACGGGTTTAAAACGGGTTATTTGAGCCCAATGTCACACGATGACGTCATAAAAGCATCGTAGAAACTTACAAAGCGTTATACAAAAGAAAATTCGGTCACTTAAGCAATGTTTGATTATGTGCAGTATCGCAATCTACTTCTGCCTTCGTTTTTTAGAACAGAAAGACGAGGAGGAGTTGGACAGAAGGGTCACCTGACGTTAAGTGATACTGCCACCCATGGACACTCACACTGCAAGAAGGCTCGCAAGTCGGTTGCCAGCCATTTTAGTATTGGTACGCTCTTTTGCTAAAGAACCCTTAGTCAAATTTGTTTGGAAAACTTTATTGAGCATGTGGTTCCACATAGAGGTGATGCGCGGCTAAAACGGCATCAAAAACGCTCAGTGGTGGAACGTCGAGGTGATACGTGTGGTATTTCGTATTCTGCCTCGACGTCCGAAACTAAACTCTGCTGCAGGTATTAATCTGATCAACTCCTCTGAATACTCTCCACGGTAAATGCGGTAGAAGATGCAGTCTACTACGGTTCTCTGGTATAAAGTATTTTTTTTTAAATTTATTATTAATAGTTGTCTTTGTTTATTTTTCTATAATCGTTTGATTTTTACTGTACTTTGTTCCATTTTCGATTTTGCACAATGCCTTTTATACTTGTTACGAATAATTGTACTATTTTATTTATATGTTTATGTATCTTGTAACTGTGCTTATATATAAATACTTAGGTCTGAGCAGTTTTCTGTATAGTCAAGTAGTTGGACAACCTACAACATCCTGATTCCTGATATTTTCCTTCGACAGAGCAAGACACACACTGTTTTGTTTATTATTATTTTTATGATAACTAAAAAAGTAATTCTGAAAATATACATATTCTAAAATGTTACCATTTACTATTTTTATTATTTTAGCGTCTAAGAAAATAAATGAAAATGATGTCAAATGTACCAGGCACTTAAGACGCGTGAGTTCATGACCATTTGTAGTAATCTGACCTTTTCTGTGCTTTAAGGATAATTTCACGCTTTGCTAGTATCATGACGATAAATATAACGACAATACGCAATTAGGTTGTGAATCTAGGACAACAAATATCTTATGCAAACCATTTTCACGTTTACGACCATTAAATATGGGTTATGGTTGCAAGATATTAATTTGGATTGAAATGTACGCTATTTATCACGCCTGTACCTCTGCTTGGATAATAAATATTGTCAATCAGGTGGTTGTGACAAACGTTGCGATATAAAACACTCAGATACCTGATGTTGATTATTTCTACGGTATCTCTTAAGCAGTAAACGTCGATAAACAATCAAGTCCATATGCCTCTACACATGTAACCACCGAGAGTTTTTCCATGAAACACAAGTATTTATCTTAAAAAAGTTTCTAGTATTTTTTTATATTTACAAGAGACCCTGTGGCCGTTTCTCAAATTAATTTCATTACGTTCATGAAACTTAAACTAAATTCTACATAACAAATTTATACCCATATATAAAATACGCAAACCTATAAATAATATAATTTGAAATTAAACAATTACGATCGAAATCGAATTTATCTCAACGTGAGCTTCGCATCAAAATGATACCGTTGCAACTTGTCAATAAATCCGAAATTAATCTGAATATATTGGTCTGGCGTGAATTGAATATTTAACAATAGCTCACGAATAGTTGTGTAAGTGGGATGAATGATTCTTAGGTCAATCCTACTTAGGACCTTAAGCGGATTTGGGATTTTAGACATTGCAAATCTCTTACAATCAAATTGTAATACTGAATTTAATTTATAAACATCAATATTTAAAGCTGTGTATTTAATATTTATTAATAGACTGGCGAATGTCAGTTTTAATATAACGATACTACTGGACCCGACAGACGTTGTCCTGTTCGAATTGGTATAATAAATAAAAAATATTTCAGAAACAAAGTGTTTATTATTCTAATGAACTGTAAAAGCGCTATGCATAAAAATTGCTATCGTAACAAAAGTATTCTTAAATTTTCAAATTTTCCGCGCTACTGTCTTAATTTATTCTTTCATAAGAACCTTTAAAATAACAAACACAACAAAAAAGAATTTGCGAAATCAGTCCAGCCGTTCGCGCGTGATGCCGTGACCAAGGGACATAGGAATACATTCATTATTATTATATATATATATATATATATATATATATATATATTATTTTTATAATGCTAATTAAAGAATGAGGTCGATTTGTTAACATTAAAAAAAATGTATTTTTCCGGGAAGCTATCCTGTACTCATACACTAAACACTATTATTTACTAAAGTTTTTTCAGTACAGATTATTCTCGGTAAATTGCCGTTTATTATACTTAAGTTTCATAAAGCGACGCGCACGACTCAGTATCACGTACTTGTACGTACATTAATGCAGTATCCGTCTATCAATTTTATGTATTATTTTAATTACAGTGGAAATACTGCTAAGTAGTATTTCTTAATACGTGTAAGAGATTACATTTTTATAATCATTATTTTCTAAATAATAAGATGACAATATAAATCTTTGTTATAATTTATAAATTCTGTGTATTAAACAAATAATAACATTATAAGTTATTTATTATAAAAAAACAACTTTAAGCCAATATAAGGAAGTAAAAGTATAAACAATTATCGAAGAAACAGGTATTGTTTATAAAAATACTGCCAAGATAAAATTAAGTTCACTTAAATGCCGATAAACCAGTTATTTTTTCAATAATTTCGACGATGAAGATTAACGTTCTTTAAATTAGTGAAATTACTTTTGTATCGTCACTATGCAAAACAATAGCTCTGACAGGAATCTCTTCTTCTCCAGGTTATATTGACAATAGTGGAAACAAATGCCTATAACACAGAGAACTCCATTTCCGCGAAATAATTGCAAGGTCCACAAACTGATCACCTACTTTTTAATATGTAATAGGAGGCAAACGGGCAGGAGGCTCATCTGATGTTAAGTGATACCGTCCATGGACACTCACATTGCCGCAAGTGCGTTGCCGGCCTTTTAAGAATTGGTACGCTCTTTTCTGGTGGACGCTAAGTTGAATTTGTTCGAAAATACTTCAGTGGGCAGCTGGTTCCATAGTGGTGATGCGCGGCAAAAACTGCCTTAGAAAACGTTCAGCTGTAGTCACACCAGACGGACGTCGAGGTGATACGGATGGTATTTTTTATTTGCCTTGACGTCCGATAATGAAACTCACCTGCAGGCCGTACAACTCTTCTGAAAACTCTCCATGGTAAACCTACTTGCTAAAAATATCAATATAACACACAGGAATTGTCTACTCCATGCCCCATTCTTAAATCTGAGTGAATGTTTTGTATACTAAGTATGTGATCACAATAATTAAATAAGACGGAATAGCTAAGAATCACGTAATAATTGTGTTCCTTATTGTAGATATCGTAAAGCCAAAACACGAGCTTGTAGCTCTATAGAATTGTACAACATCGCCGTGCTAGAGCCTTGCGCAACACCGTAATGGTCAATTTCACGTCACGGAGTAGTGTCATGTCAAAATAGTTACAAAACGCACGTGACAAATTCTGTGGTGTTCCAAATGTGCTTACGAAAACATTTTAATTCTCACGGAAACATGATTTAAGGCTTTTTAGGTTACAGAAACCATGGCCTTTGTCAGACTATTTAATACATCGTTAAAAATTTATTAGATAACTTGATAGGTAGAAGACATTGATTCGTTAGTACAATGTTAAAATAATTATTGGTTTTAAATTCTGTAGGTGAAAAACAATAATTATAATTTCAGAGTCTTTTCATCGACTTACGTAGACTAGAGATAATGTGACGGAAATGCTCTCTGTACCACATTGTATAAAACTTAAAATAAAATACAATTAATTTTCACTTGTGTTACGCGCTTTTCCATAAGATATTACTGATATAAAAGCGACATTTATTATGTTATAAAATTACTTAGACAAAGTTCCATATGATAAAATAAACGTATCAGGATGAATCCATAAACCCATATCTTAATGCAAGTAACATGTAATTTGTAAGTGGTCTTAAAGAGGAATATTTATATTCGATGACTTGAATGTTCCGGCATCCGACTAATAAAATTGTTCGGATCGTATCGTGGATGGTAATAGTCGTTGGACCACCGCGCTTTTCGAACACGAAGTCATTAAGTTGCGGAATTTAATTACGTTCTGAAAACTGTAGACAGCTTTTTGCTATTTCATTGTTTTGTAAATATATCCTATTTGGTGTACACGTAGTAAGTTCTTGTATGACATTTTATAGCTCTGCTTTTCTCACTCATATAAAATAGGCTGCGTCAGTCATTTGACTCATATTAATTGTTATTTATCAATGCATTAAAAGTTTTAGTACTTAATACTCGCCTCTTTTCAACCTAGCGTAAGCACAATTTGACGGGAAGAGACTACAATAAAACTTTAATTTTTATGATTTTTTTTAAATTTATAGCTGGCAATCGAGCAGCAGGTTCATCATGGACACTTACAATTCCTGAAACCATCGGTACACTCTTTTTTTGAAGGAAGTCAAATTAGTTCGGATAACATTTTATATAGTAGTAGTACTAATAAAACATCTCGTTACAAAATCAGCATCCAAAAAATTGCATTGCACTTACGATTTCACAAAATAACTGAGAGAGTTACCTAAAAGCGTTTCTCACGTACTTCAATATTTTTTACGAATCATGTCATATAACTGACAGGTTACAAGTTTTATTGACCCAGCTATTTGGGTTTCTATATACATCGTTTCATTTGTTTACGAAGCTTCCGTACATGGTGGAACATACAAGCCTAAACTGTATAAGGAATTTCTTAAAACTTTCTGTATTAGTATTATATTATATCTTAACTGAATATCTTCCGTACGTATTCTGTATGGTTCATACATGTGGTATTAATGTTATAAAAACTTACCGAAACATATTCAGCACAAATGTCGATTGAGTTCACGAAGTCACAGACGTCGTCTACGGACCAGGCGGAGATGCGCGCGCGCGCCTCTGCGCAGAGGCAGTCGCGGGTTTCGCTCCGATCTACACGAAAAACAAAAAAATATTATTTTTTATAAACTTTTAACTTCACCGCTATAATGTTTTACTCTATGAAGGTCATAAGCCAGAGACAATAATGGTTTTGATTTTATAAAGTATTTTGTTGCTGAGCTTGTGCAGTGAAGTGAGCCAGCCTTTTTAATGGCGTGCTACATTAGCCTTTCTAAAGTTCCTATACCCTTTATTAATTTTAAATATGTAAGGATTGAATTGTTTACTCAAACAACCTCAAAGATAGATATTAGGAAGAATTGACTAGCAACATGTTAACGTAACACAGTAAGTTAATTTCCAAAACAATGAGAAATACATTTCATATTCAACATGAAGAATTCATCCCCCCACTCTTGACAACCAAATGGGCCCCATGTACCCTACATGATTGAGATAAAATATTGCCTTGAGGTTATAACAGTTGGATTACATGCATTCAGAACATTGGCTTGAGCATACATCACTTTTGAAGATTGTCACTTACGAAATTCGTTTTGTTTATACAAAGCTAGATATAGATTGCTTTGTTACCATCGCAAACATGTGATTATGATTAATATTCAATTTATAATATTCATAAGTCGATTTTTTTTAACTAACGTTTTTAAATCAATGCAATGAATTATGCAATACACAGTGACGCGTGATGATTTTAATTAACTGCTACAGTTATATCTAACTCATAATTATGACCGTAGTAAATATAGCGCGTGCGTGTACCTTGACTTTTCTTCCGTGGAAAATCTCGTGAAATTGCATTTTTGCGAATACGACTTAGAAAATCTTCTTCTCCTCACAACTATTATATTTTGAATTTAAAATCGTTAAATATACTACAAATTAATTTTATTTGCTATAATTTACTTCCTTAATTCTCAATAAGTCTAAATATGTAATTGAAACTTTCAGAACTATTAAAACTAAAAAAATTAAAGAAGCACAATTGTCCCTTTTAGATTTTAAGTAAAATTAATTAGAAATATAGAAAACTTAATTTTAACTTAAGAAGTTTTATTAAATTAAGTATACCATATATAATTAATAATAATATAATTTAAACTTTATTCATGACAGAAAAATTGAGTTAACGCTAGTCTCCACAAGATGTGGGTAACAACTGTACCGCAGAGTCATTATGGTGTCAAATATTACCTTCATTTGATATCCTATCCCTATCATCGTCGCTCCGTGTGCTAGGACTGGCGGAGAGTCGTGCTCGCTTTGCAGCGCTCTCTCCCGCCGCGGAGAGATCAAGCGGTGAGTGTTCGGGAACTGCACCGGTCCCGATACGCTTGCGCCGCGATCTTCCCCCACGGCCCACGCGCGATATTGCTAATAAAGTCTGTTGAAATATAATGACACAAATTAAAAAATGCTGGTCTTAAAATAATTATCTTATGAAATATTAACACCTTATTTACACCACAATAACAAAAACAGATGAGAATTAAATTATAGAACAGGAGGCAAACAGGCAGGAGGTTTATCTGATGTTCAGTGATACCACCTATGGACACTCTTGGTACGCTCTTTTCTTGAAGGACCTTACGTCAAATTGGTTCGGAATCACTTCAATGGACGGCTGGTTTCATGTAGTGGTGGTGTTTGGCAAAAACGCTCTGTTGTTGAGCGGCGGACGTCGAGGTGATACAGGAAAATTAAACCCAATATAAGGCACATGTAATCATATTAATATGTGAAATTCCATTCAAAAATTCAACAGCTTAACCTAACCTAATAAGATTTGTGAATTTTTATAGCACGATTGAGTACGGTCTGAATTGTAAACAGTGTTCAAATCAGACAGCTGAAACCTTAGAATTTGTTAGACAGACGTAACAGTGTTACGTCAGGAATACATTTTAGAACATTAAATTTCGGTACATTAATTATTTGCTAAGTTATGTGTGACTGTTTTTTATTCTAGGTGACATTTGTTGTTTGGATAAGCTTATAAGTTAAACAATTATGTTATACATAAGGAAGAAGTTTCATTCCTTCTTCGTTCATTGTATCTTACTAGTTTGTTACATGGACGAAAGTTCTTAATTTTTAATTGTTATAAATTATACAGAGCAAGTGATGATATTAATAAGATTATAATAAGTTATTATAAACTGTTAAGTGGTACTTAGCCAATTTTTTACTTAGGTTATTACTTTCTTTATATAGTTGAATTTAATCATTTTATTGTTAAGAATCCAGTTAAAATTATTAGTACTTAACTGTATGTAAAAAAATAATTTAATGACGTAAAAAAAGCATTATATTTAGTAAGTAAAGCTGTAAATCTTTCTCAATAAATAAAATAAAAAAATAATTTAACCAATGTTTGACGTCCAATATAACCCGGAGCCTCAGTTCAAGAAAGATAATAATGAATACTTAAAAATAAAATTATACAATACGGTTTTGTCTGACTGCTTTAAAGACTTACACTCAATGCCAGAGTTTTAATTGGTCTGGTCTTTTCTTAAAAGACAAGCAATTTTTAACATCTTAAAACTTAAAATACTTTATATTGCATCAATCATGATTATATTTTTAGAAGTTATTACATCTGTATATCAGATTGACTTGAAGTTCCATCTCAAACGCTTTAAAAATCAACTCATCAGTAGCGACTCAAGTAGACACTGCACAAACATTAGGTGATTATCTGATCGAGAGCACCCACAAGTGGCCGACATTCATCATAACGCTGGCCTTTCGTTACGCTCGCTGCCCGCGGGTCAAATCGCAATCTATCTTTTTTAATTGCTGCAAAGTAAAAAACACGGACTAATTCTAGGTAAAATTTCGATGCGCGCGCGCGTGAAATGAACACATAGCCGCACGCGCCGTGTGCTTTTATTTAGGGTTGCCTCATGTTAAACTTATTTACTAAAATAACACTCCTGAAATTTGTCGTAATTTATTGACGGCATTTAAGTATTTACCTGAAATTAACTTTTTTAAATTAAAAAAGAGCGTGTGTTTTTGTTTAAGTGTTTTTAAGTTACAGTTACACACGGTATCCAAAATAACGTACCATTACAGATTATTTTAATGCGGAAACTATGTATTATATCACATAATTAAAAACAACACAATATTAATCAGTAATTGATTAAAACATTTACAAAAAGACTAAATATTTCCTACAGTTTAGAAACTGACAGGACGCTGACATTTTGTCAGTCCACGGACAATTAAAAACGTCTGTTAATATGTGCAGTTCATTAATTACTTCCATACATTGTGTTATGTGTGCCTTATACTTGTTTAGATCCTTACCTTTTCAGTTAATTGGAGCTTTGTGCTTAATTTATATTTTATTACAGCAACCCTACAATCGCACGAGCTGTAGCCATTAATCTTACGATTTATTTCCGCGCTCCCGTTTCCCCGTCAGGTGAGAATAAATTCTATAAATTTACTGTAGACAAAGAGAAATGTAACAAATCATGTTAATATCGGCGATCAGATAATATCGAATTTAGAAAGTAACTAGTGTTTACTTGATCGCGATCTAAATTACGTTAAACTGAACTTCAACCATTTCTTAGAAAGTTGAAAACCGATGAGCAAAAATCGCTACACTTCGCGTGTTCACTGGTACATTGAATGTGAAATTCCGGTTTTTATATAGATACCGTATATTATTTTACAACGCAGCCTCTTTTTTATATTTTCCCGAGAGACAAATAGACGTGGATGTATGTAATTTAATTTGTTGGGACTATATTCCATGGGGACCACTTGGTGTTGCAGTGAACAAACTGTTTCATTTTTATGTTTTACTTGAAGTTGCTGAACTATCCGTTCGCATAGATTCTCCAGGTACATTCTGTGTTCGAGGTCATTTTTTGGCAATTATTTTCTTGTAAATTGGAACCCAATAACTCTCAGCTAATTGGCCAAACGTACGTGACTGACTGAACTGCGACTGTAACATCGATTTCATATGAAAAAGTTCGATTTCACATCCCATCATTGGCGTGTCGCGAGTGGCGCGCGCACGCGCGTGCCTACGCCAATTAGTGCAGCTCCAGTTACCTTTAGTGGAGAGAGGAGATGCTTCGCTGCACTGGGCAAAGTCGTACTTACCTTAGATACGACTAATAGGGTTGTCAAAAATAACAAGATATAATAACAGTATGTTATAAAACAATTCATTTGTGTAGTGTTTTTTCGCCATGAATACTTTTAAGCGCTATGGTGTTCTATCAGTTGCCCTTGAGTGGGATATTCCGTGGTATATGTTGCACGTTTTAAACAGTTTTTTTTTAAGAAAAACAGTTTTAGTCTTACATCTAATCAAACAAAACTTGTATAATACCTTAAGTATGCGTAAATGTATAAGCATGTGAACGGGTCTGTGTGTATAATAAACTCTGTATTTATTTGTTGTTATAAGCGTGAGCGTTTTAGACTTTGAAAACTCAGAGTCATGCTAAAACATACAGTAAGACCTGTGTAGAGAAGGGAATTTAGAATAATTGTTTTAATATAATTTGGCCGCTGTTGAACACTTTTATAAGTTGTTTACTTAATCTGCTTCATTTCCATGACAATTTAAAAAACTTGTAACAACCCTACTTGTCGTGTGCCAACTAGCAACCACATTTAGCACTTTCTTCTTATCTAAAGGAAGTGTAAAGGTCAGAGCCTTATCGGTCTTAATTACGATTATTACCCCACAGGAAGCACGGTGTAACCGCGTTATGATTATAAAGATTCTAATTATCATATTTTTTCATTAAATGTCAGAATGTTATTTAAAGAGGATGCTTGTAATCATTCCAAAATGTTTCTTTATATAAAATACAATATGATTTTTGTAAGAATAATTCACGTTACGTCACGTACGTTTGTTACAATAATAGTAATAAGATCTTCTATAATAGGACGTGGAATTATTGTTCCCTACTAAGTATCTTATGTTTTCTAGGCCACAGAAATCTCTTTTGATAGCCAAGGCGTTAAGGGGCGGCTAGTCGAAAATTATTTATTTTAATTATTATAATAAAATTATTTAGAACTTTAGTTTCTATTTTTAGTATTAGATGTTGTGAAGTTATATTTTCATTTAAGTTTTTTTAAATTATAAATGTTACATATGGGGCATAATAATTTTAGAAAAGCTACGGTGAGTTTTGGCTCAAAAAATGTTAGGTAACACTAATCTAAACTCTATATAAGCGAGCTGCAACAGTTACATAGCCACTCGCCACCACATAGACAACATAAAACTCTATGGTTTATAGAGCATTTATAGATAAGTAATTAAACCACTAATTATGTAAAATCACATTTTCATATATAATAAGTATTCATATTATCTAAAAGTAGAATTACGAGTAGCATATCTCTGTTCGTATATCGTATGGGCCGTGATGATGTTCTTAACAAATATTTTTCTACGTTATGTTATTCCTAGGTCGGACATTTAAAAGAGTTATAGTTCTATATTAAATTTAGCACAGGATTTCAACGAATACGTTAGCAATAAAGCCAAAAAATATTATATTATTTTATTACAATGTATTAAGAATACAGTTGCAATAATCACAAATAACAAGATCAGCCACAGACTGTAACTAATTAATGGTAGTAGTTACTGTGGTTCAGGAATTACCATAAATTAGCTTTATTCAATAAAGATCTCTAAGCGAGATACCATCGCGTGGGCCTGGTATAACTACACATATGTACAGCTTCTATTTCAAGTCAGACAGCGAAGCATCTCTTTATTCCTGTATTTGGAGGGTCCAGGTGCTATCTACAGATTTCTTTAGTATGATATTGAAATGCGTCACTCACTACAACAAGAGCGTAGCGGAGGCGAGACGACATGCCCCCACTCGCCTATGAATATAGAGAATAGGACTGGTATATTTGTACAAAATATGGGTACAAAATAAGTTCCTACATTATAATAGTCGGGGATATTTAAAAAAAAAACAGCTTTTATTTTCCATAAACTATAGACTGTAAAATTATATAGTTCTTTATGGAGGGAAATAATATAAAGAAAAGTTAAATGCTTCACTTTATGTAGGCATATTTAACAACGTGTAATGACCAAACTGTGCTAGGTGTATAATGACAAATTTACTAGCAATATGACTCCATCTTATATCATCGCAACACAAGTATCAGACTCTAAATGAAACATATGTGTAGCCCCCCGTTGTACAGAGACGTCTTAATCACAGCCGTGAACTATGAAACGGCGAGGAGAGTACAATTAAACTGGGAAGGTCAGCGAGCACAGAATTTATAATTATTAATGAATTTTAAAGATGCTTATGAAATGAGAGTCAGCTGAGCGTGAATTATTTCAAAGGGGACTGGCATTACCCAGTAATGTACATTACGTTAAAGGAAATTGTAAAACAATGTTTTTATCTTTTAATAACACTCTTAAGCCTGTGTTTCGTAAAATATTACGCTTTGAACACACTATATTTGGGCCACGGATGTTGGTATTAATGAATGTTAACAATGCCTAAAATAAAATAAAATTGTCAAGCTTTACTTTTGGAGCTTTAAATTTATATAAATTTATACAAAATATGTGTATACAAGGTTCCGGACCACAAGAGTTGGGGATATTGTTTTTTTTAATAACCTTCGTTCCGGTTACCACAAGAAGTTTTTCTTCACTTTACCAAAAAATAAGGCACCGAGTTTTCTGGTAACACACGGCAATCTTACTCACGAGGCACATCATATACATATAAAGAGCTTAGACATATCTTAAGAAATTATATATTAAAACAGTATTTAATTTTCGTGAATACAAACAAGGCAAACATACCTTTGTGGAGGTCATGTCTATCATGACAGGGAATGCCGGAATCCGCGGTGGTCCCCCTTGCTGTTTGGCTAATTTGGCAAACAATCCGCCCATAGGAGCATCATTTGTGTCGTTGGATTGTACCGGCGCGCGTGGTTCTACTCCGAAACCGTTGACTCGGTGGAAATAGCTAAAAACATATTAGTACATTAATTAAAATTCGCTTAATATTTGATGGTGGGTTTGTTTGTTATCGTTGAAACTATCGATTTTAATTTAGTAAAGATAGTCTTCTAACTTCAGTTAGAAATAGTAGCAGCTAGCAGTTAGCAATAGTATTGTAATTGCTTCATATAAATGACATTCTTGAGCGTGAAGAGACGACATTTTGTAACGTATTAGTTAATGGCCATTCCGAAATAATTTTTGTTTCGCTAGGAATCCATCACCCCGTGTGATGTCTATCGTATTATCCATTATTTAAATCGTAATAATAAAATACTAATTAAAAGTTAATAAATAAAGAAAAGAAATACACATAAACATAAGTACTGCATATAAACATCTCAGGAAAAAATGAGCCCTATAGGCCAATAAACGAAGGTTTGTAATGGGCGATTTTATCAAAGAAGGCACCAATCATATATTTTAACATTGCTGTACTTAAAATTGGAGCTAGAATCGTGCAAAGTTTATTGAAGTGAAACTTCTTTATCGGCGTTGTAAAAAAAATCCGTAATTTTTTTCGGTTACGCGTCACTATTTACCGTTACGCGCCATCTTTTTCTTGTCCCTACCACGGTTGTTTCGAAGAGATTCGAATCCATTAATAACAAAAATATAACATATGATAACGACAACACTGATAGTAATAATTCTATTACAATTAATGAAATTCTGTAATAATCTTAGTAGTAATAAGGTAAAATGAAATATTTGTATTATTTGTATTCATTTGTTTGTCTTGTTAAACTTGTCTAATTTAACTTTATTTAACAAATTTCTGTAAAGTTACATATAGTAGATAATTTTTCGAAAAATAAAGTCATAAAGAAGTTTCACTTCTTACGTGTATACACTAGTACACGCACACATTTTTATTTATTAAAGTACACCACATCAAAAATTATACCTTGTCTACATGTAATTATATCTATGCAAGAATACATGACAATTATGGTGATAATAAATTTTAGAAATAATAAAAAATTACGCTTCCAATTTTAGTTTTTACTACTTAACAATGCGGATTAGGTACGCTTCACAACGCTTTTTTTTAAATAAATAAATTAAAAAAGAAACATACCGAAAACACGTCGTTAATAAATTGATTACTGCAATTCGGTGCCAATGTTTGCCATTCTCATTGTGTTTGTTTGTTTGAATAACACGATAATATAGGATCAAATACTACAAAAATATTTACCATAATAACATAGGTTTAACCTAATTCACAACCATTCTTTCAATACACGGTTATTAGCTAGTAGTCATTTGCGATTATCACTACTGTTTCAAAAGTTTTATGCAATATCCTTGAACGTTGTATAACAACGGATATCGGATATAATTATAGGAATAAATTATATGGAGATTATATTATTATACTGCCTTGGGTCAGGTATTTTTAAATAAAGTCAATAGGTTAGGAATTATAGAGTTAGTCGAGGTTAAAATGGTATCTGGACTAATGATAGGTTACGAGGAACTTCTATAGGTAATACTGTCAAGTGGAATTTAACATACCAGCTGCCCACTGATGTATTTTAAATTCGACTTAGGGTTCGAGAAAATAGAGTACCAATTCCTAAAAGGCCGGCTACGCACTTCCGAGCCGTCTGGCAATGTGAGTGTCTATGGGCGTGTCTATGGGCTATATTTATAAATATAAAAATAAATAATTCAGTGGCGCTACAACCTTTTTAGGTCTGGGCCTTAGATTTCTGTATCTGTTTCATAATAATTTGTCAATCTAAAAGGTAATTAGGGTCCCGACTCCCGTGCCTGACACACGCCGTGTATGTCTTAGGCCTAAAGGAAGCTGGTTTCCTTATGATGTTTTTCTTCACCGTTCGAATGAATGTTAAATGCTCACATAGACAGAAAGTCCATTCATGCACAGCCGGGGATCGAACCTACGACCTCAGGGATGAGAGTCACTGAATATTGCACTGGGTTTAAATATACAATTCTCTTTATTGTAAGTTTTATTAAAGTTTAAGATACATTTTAAGAAATACTATGTTCTTTTTCTTGTTTAGTTTTCGGGCGTTTCGTTTAGTTAAATTATATTTCTGGTGCTATAATTGTTTGTAATTGTAAATAATAATTAAAAAATAATCCATATTGGTAACATGACAGTTAAAATGAAATAAATGCGATTGGTACGCTTCTTTATTTAAATTATGGCCTTAAAAGGCTGTCATTTGCAAATACAACACGGTGGGGTATCAAACGTCAAAATACTGTCAGAAAACAATTCAATATGAATGATTTATTACAAAACACTTTCAATACAACTCAATTAGAACTTAATTTATTCAATATGAAGCAGTTATTTACTTTTGTTATCTCATTAAGTGAAACAATATTTATCACTTTGTGCAGGTGTTTATACACAATATTACCAATTCAAGCGTTATGCCCGTTAATTACGGAAATTTATGCCCTGTTGCCTTAAATCACGGGTCATTATAGCGTGTACGGCCCGTGTGACCAGCAAAAGACACTCGGGCACCGATCGGTCGAATCGTAATTAAATTTGACAGAGGTCACTGACCTAGCACCGTGAGATGAACAATTCATTAATATAACATAAGTTCAGACGGCGGTTCTCACGAATCATGATAATTTGTCGACTAAACGCGATCTGTTGTCGAATCGATTAATATGCAAATTGATTTGGGCATCACTAGGCGGTCGCTGAACTGAAGCGTACATATATCTTGTGATATTTATATGGTTATATAATGAGGCATATAAATCAATTGATAAATACATGTATTACATTATACTTGTATGAAGTTCTAGGCTTGGCTTTATTTGACATTTTTGATTACAGTTTCATCAACAATAATTTTGATTCAAAGAGACCGGAGGTGGTACTAATGTAGGTGGTTATAGGATGTTATAGATGTTGCATTATAGATGTTATAGGGCAATTGTTGGTGGGGGTAGTATTTTAGTGCGTATGGACAAGTCCCAAATATCCCTCCTCGGAAGGGTATGCATGCATTGCAAAAAAAATAAAAATTTGGAAAAATCCTAAAACCCAGTTTTAATGTCATAAAAGCCGTTGTGAATAGTGAACTAACCGTCTTAAAAACAAAATATTTTTCAGTATAACAACAAATTTTGAAACAGGAGCTAGGGCTGTAACTCACTCGTTAGTGGGATGTGTGTTGTATCTGGCAGCGAGCGAGCGCATTATGTCAGAGTAGTTGCGAGGCGGGTGCGCGGGCGCAGGGGGTGCGTGGCTCGGGCTGCCGCGCTCCGGCGGTGTGCCCGGGTATGACGACGTTGATGGCGTCACGCTGCGAGATCTGTCAAATCAGTTGTATTGAGGTTTCGGTTAAAATCAAATGAGATTCTGTAGATGCTACCTAGCTGACATTTAAATTGATAATATTGCAATGTTAATATGCCTAAAAGATACTAAGGCAATGAGTGTCCATGGGCGGCGGTATAACGGATCATCAGATGAGCCTCCTCCTGATGAGTTACATAAATAATAATAATTGCATAGTAAACTTTTGATCGTTGGTAATGTTTTGGCTCTCTGAATGACTTCGTAATACCATTAGTTTCAGTTTGTAATACAAGATATTATATTGTTGCAACCTCATTGTTTTTACCTGGAGGCGGTGGATTCGTGTGGGCTTAGCCGTTCGACTTTGACACTGGAGGCAGTCGGCGCAGACGCCGGCGCATGCGTTTGCGCGGGGGACGCCGCATCTCGGGCACAACGCCTTGCGGGACCACCACCGCCTTCACCTGCAACATAATTATTAATTGTTATTTTTGACAACCCTAACGAACATACATGTACGAAAAGCTTTCGTGATGTGATGACGTAATTTATTTCAAACTTTTAAAATATCACCTAATTATTCATAGTAATAATTAATAATGTTAGTATTTCTTCTCCGAACATTATAAATAAGCTGACTTTCCTTAAAAATAGGTCTAAATAAATTTTAAACCGTGGCTTATAAAATATAATTTTTTTCGTAAAACATTCCTTATATCAAGTAACAAAATATCTATACAATGCTTTAAATCTGTATTTTACGCCAAAGCAAAACCTTCTCGTATATAAGTGTTAATAATGTTGCAATTGAAGTCGTGTGATGCTGTTTGCTACCTATATTTACAGTAAGTTGCCCTTAACATTGACTTGTTCACTTGTGAACCGAGCAAAAATGTCCCATCACAATTATATCGTCCAAGTAAGGCCGAGCCACGCAACCGGTTGGACATCCCAACTTTTTACGAATTAACCTTAACATTTACGAGACAACATACCGTTGTCAGTTCAAATTTTATTGGGACATAAACGGCTTAAGTTTTCACCGGTGGTTCACTGTAAAACATATAATAAAACTAGAGGCCAGTCTAGATATTTATTTTATAAAATACTAGCTGTCTACCCATTCATTCAGTCGTAGCACGATGGTTTAGAAAGCTTTTCTCGTTAGACTTTTAAATGCAAAAATATTTGACGCGTATATAACAAATTTTTGTTACACGTATATATACATATAGTTTTTGTAGATGTATTCTATAAAACTGTGGTACATCACATGGCCTTAATAGTTTATGCAGCGATTATCAACTCTCATTTGTTTTTTTTACACCTTGTGTTACTTTCAGTTACACAATCGTAATTTCACACATATTTCTTTTTTAATGTTTTATAGCCTATGTTCATCAGGGATAACGTAGGGTTCGGATGGCGTCCAGGGTCCCTTGTGTTGTATGCCTTGTCGAACCCCAAGGGTCTATCTTATAGGCGTGTGGATTTAGTGGTTAGGGTCTCACTATCCCTCTGATTAGCAGAGGGCTTTGAGTATAGACCCAGCCCCACAGCCCACGTGTTAAGCTCGACATCAATGGCGCGGACATGCGGGACCGCATTTTCACCTGATAAAGAAAAATGGTTCTAATGGTGAAAGAATGGATCAAATGTCCTGTAGTAACAAAACTTTCCTATTTATATAAATATAGATTTTGGAAATAAGTACATATCTAGGGTTTGGTAAGGCCCTCGGCCTAGTAGTGTTGACTTCTAAAAGAATGAAACACAACTTATTAAAATATCAGTCTTAATGTAAAGTCAAATCAGAAAGACGCATTATGTCATTACGCCAACCAGGCTCCAGAAGATAAATCATATCAAAAAGATATATGAAAATTGTTTTCGTTTTTACAACAAACTCCCAAGCTAAATTAGAGAATGATTCAATTAAATTCAAACCTCTCGTTAAACGTAAGTAAATCAATAAAACTTTTTTATAAATTTGACGTATTTTTAAATGATCCTAATCGTTGGGATTGATTTGCTCCAGTTCAAACAATTTGGAAGACTCAAAACTTAGCGATTAAAAAAAGTGGTGGAGAGTTTTTTGCCCGCTCTAAGCCCTTGACTTGCGAACTGGTAGAGAATGTAAATTTAAAATTAATTTAACATCTTTTCTGTTGACGTTCATAAGTGTATTTGTTTACCTATATAAAAAAAGTTGTTTTGAGTTTATAATAATTAAATATTTAGGAAAAATCTAGGTTTTTTAAAAGTATAATTTTTATATGTCATTCTAAATATTATTTATAATGTTCTATTTGTAAATTTTTAATTATCATTATTATTTATATTCATTATTTTATTTCACCAATATTTGTTTATAATATATATTGATTTCCGTATTCTCAGTAGTCCTATGTATAACTGGTTGGTGCTAGTATAATCTGACAGCGGCGCAGTGAATCCTGGCTTAAAACTGTTTCTAAGACCTTCTGAACTAAAATGCATACAATTGTGAGAATGTACTTTCGAGTGTCCTAATCGTATTAAGGAATATAAAAGTTTTAGTAAGTTCAAGTAAATAAAATCTGTAATCAAATAAATACATAGTTTCTGGTTAAATTTTTCTGCATTATGAAATAACGAAATTAAGTGATGGCAATCAGTTACAAGATTCCATATTCTGTGTATTTTGTAAGAATCGTGGAATTTTATCTGATCATTTAAAACGTCACGAAAGTTAAATTTAATTTGTTAAATGGAAATATTTTTAATCGTACATATCCTTATTTGTAAATTGATATTTCATATACACCACACAGTTTTCCTTCACCGTACTAATGAGCGTTAGTTGAGAGTTAAATGAGCCCGTATGATAAAAATAATTCAGTCGTTCGAGAGAAGATTCGAAGACAGAAATCGAACATGGTATATTGAGGTTCGATAACCAAACGCGCTTCTAAGAAACTGACTCAACCGTAAAAAATGTAATGTACATTGTGAATGCATTTATAATTCCTCTCCAATACTATTCCTTATATATTTATTATCGTTGTCAAAGTTTTTTTTTTAAATTTGCTGTGATACATATTAATGTGTAATTTTGTGTTAACTCTTACGTTATCAGAAATATACGCGCCTCACGATCCGTAAAATCGTTTTACTTAACTATGTAAAATAAATTTACTTTACATTGCGTAAAGAATGTAAATGCCTGTTACATTTTAATGTCAGTTAAAAACTCGGGTGACCTCTGTGGCATCTTGCTCACGAGATATCATCTATACATTGACACTGTTTGAAGTTGAAATATACCCGCTTTTCACCAATCTACCATCTTAAGGTAAACATGTCAAGAAAATGGTCAAAATAACACCACATAGTTAACTTAAGGTTCTAAGGGTAAGTCCCTGTAATCCCCAAATAAACACAGTAAGGCACTTCTGTCTTCTGTGACTAGCAGTAACTGTTATCTTGCCCATAATATATCCCTATAAAAACTAACCAGTTACGTATCTATAGATTTTAAAAAAACACTTTTTTAGTAGTTTCCAACACAAATTAATTGCTCATTATTCATCTATAATAGTGTGAACTGTCCTCTAAAAATGTTGCCGGTAAAATTATGACATTAATTGACCTCCCAGTTACCACACAATAATGTGACATTATAGTAATAGAGTCATTTGTCTTGATTAAACAACTTATGAAACTTTTTACTACGACCATTTTGTCATGATTAAATCTTTAAAACTGGTTTTATTTAAAGTAAGACATTGAGTTCATTCTTCTGAAGTTCATGAAGATTATTCGAAATACTTAGAAAATTTGCGTTAGAGTTTTTGTGGCCAGCAATGTTAACACAAATTTCAATATTCAAAAAAAGAATGTGAACAACAGGTGTTTTATGTTCGAATATTTGAAATTAAATAAAGATTCAGATAACTTCGAGTTGAATAAAGGCAACATTATTACAATATAAATTTCCATTGTTAAATAACAATGATAGCTCTATTTACTATGGCTGTAACATTTTCATAAGAATAGCGTCCCACGTAGGCATAATCTTAGATACGTTATGAGAAAATTATTTCAAATTGACGCGCTTTGTAGAGACGTTATAAAATTTATTATTATTGATATAATAATGTTATATATTTCCATTGTGTTCTGCAAACTTGCTTTATAGATCAAAATATTAATATCTATATTAGGTAAGACCACAAATCATTATGGTGAATTATATGAATTTGTAAAAAGAATATACGGTATTGCGAAACGGATCTGAAATTTTTAAATCAATATGAAAAACGTACAAGAAAAAATAAGTAGCATATTTTTGTTCAGCGAACCTGTAGTTGTGTTTTGTAGTATTATTATATTATATATATGTATTTATTCCGTAACTTTTATGAGTATACAAGTAAAATATTTTTATATTTTAAGTTCACTAAAATTTAACTATATTTCGATTTGATATATCCTACTGTAAGATATATGAAAGCAATTAATGCGATAAGCAGAAAATTTAATTGTTAATGACATAATATAAAAGACCTAACAGCAAAAGGTCAACCAATTAACTGGACTTGATTAGAAAAACTTAATTATAAAAAGCTGTACCGAAGATATGATAACTGTCATAAAATAAATCTTCCAACAGCCCATGGGTAAAAGTTAATTTTGAAATATCGATCGTAAAATCTCTATAGGATCATGTGGTAATTGAACGGATGTGGTCAAATATTGTCAAGGTAAGTGATGAGCGATGGCTTCCGGTGGCAAAGTCTTGACGTTTGGAAGGAAATGGCCACCGTTAGTTTTGAGTCTCTTGAAGGCGCTATAATAAATGTAAATACTGACTTGCGGTTGCTACAGTTTGAGAGGAAATTAGTAATTTGAAAATCTTCATTGATAAATATTGAAATCGATGATTCATTCTGATGGTAATTTCATTGGATATAACTTGGTGACAACGTGGTTTTGTGTAATGCATTTTAAAAAGCGACTAGTCAATAATCAATATAGCGAATTCTAATGATTGTGTTTTTTGGAATTGGCCATGTATAAAGATTGATAGGGAAAAAAGAATAGACAAAATAAATGATATATCTTTAAGAAAAACAAGTAAGGTAGCAAATGTCACAATAAAAATAAATAAACTTAAGTTGACTGGATGAGGCAAGAGGAACAGAACAGTGAAGCAAGGGATAGACCTGATTAATGAAACAGCAGGTACTTGGCAGAGATTAACACAGTGCAGACAGAAATGGCATTTGAAAAAGGCTTTTGCCAAAAAAGAGCACACAGATATCTAGGAACGAATGAGTTGATAGAAATTATGATTTAAATGCTAATTGTCTGAAATGGCTTTTATTATGATTTTGGTTTCTTCCATTTTATCGTCATTTGACACGATTAACCAATAACTATGTTAGCAACAATAATTTTTTATTTTAAGAAATGTCATAAACACATAAAACGTAATTATTTTTCCGTATGAATATTAACAAAGTGCAATTTCT
Source organism: Pieris brassicae (assembly GCF_905147105.1). NCBI lineage: Eukaryota > Metazoa > Arthropoda > Insecta > Lepidoptera > Pieridae > Pieris > Pieris brassicae. The sequence goes on from NC_059669.1 coordinate 9,334,572, forward strand.
TTCTGAGCTTTATTTATAATACTTTTATATTAACCTCGAAAGGGTGGAAACATGAAAAATCTCTCTTTATATGACCTTTGTGTAAAAGCCACAAGCCACACTTAGGGGTCACAAGCGTCGTCAAACGAGGTACCGTAATATCCACCTGACCCCAAATGACGACACGTCTAACTGATGCTTAACGTATGCACAGCCAATACGTGATTGTCTTGTTGAGTGGTTTTGGATATGGCTCCCTGTGAATGTTGTACTCGAGGCAAAACTTAAATTCCTACCAAAATCATATCATTCTGACCTGGCATATAAGAAAAGTGGAAAGGTACAAAAAAAGATGTACGTTATGACACGGAAATTAATGAAATCTAAAATAAATTCTTTGTTAACTCGGTAACGCAAAATGAATATAAAAAAATCGAATTAACCGTTTAATATATATCGAATGGACCAACCAAAAATATTTATTTAAGCTTATAAATACGAGACCGGTCTAATTTGAATTTGCAATAATGTAATCTAGAACTTGTCATCATAAAACACTTTTAAAAGACTTTACTAGAGTTCGAAGTCATTCAGTCCCATATGCCGTTGGGACACAAATTTGAAACATATTTGTACTGGTTTCACCTTTTGACTGGGCTATTTTTGTAGACCTAATCAAACAATTATAAATAATAATTCCTAAATACAAACTAACTTAACAAACAATGTCCTTGCCAGCGTAAAACGAATTCATGTAGACAAACTATAACAATAGAAAGTACAGTGCCAACTTCGCTGTTCTAGTACCAACATTGACGCAGGACAATGCTTGTTGACAGTTGACATGTACCGCGCTAACAACTTGCCACACAAGGAAACAGGTCTAAGCCGGAAAAGGTTCTATGATTAGTCGAGTTCATCAAACTACAAGAACATGATATATAGGTGTCGCCTATCTACTTCTTATACCACATTCTTGATCTTGAATAAATTTACTATGACACAGCATTAATTACTTCTAATTATATTGTATAAGCGCTGAAGCTTAATTTGTGATACCGTGTTCACGGATACGGGTTACGGAGCCATACAGTATGTTTCCTCTTTCAATAGAATATATGATTTCAGGAAAGTATTTAACACGAAACGTGTTGGAGTCTATTTAAATTTCTACCATTAAGTAGAATGAAACGAGAATGTATGAAACACAAACATTTCTTCATTCCGAGCACGAGTGAGGACAAGTCTATCAGCAAACACTAGCTGCCACTCGACTCTTAATAGAAAAATCAACAAAAAGCACTCTCTGTGTACTCTGAGCCACGCGAGCGTGCGTAGGCGCATTTACCACCTGACCCCCCAAGACCTGATCATCCGAACAGGTGTAAAGCAGTAGTCAAGGTTTTAAAACTGTATCATAGGTATTCCCGTAGTATAACGTGGCTGTTAAGAACTCAAAGGAACGCAAATCGTATACAAATTTAAATTAAGGTTCTAATTTTATAATATGTGATGAATTTGTCTAACTATACAGTTGTATATGATAAAGAAAAAATTGTAATTAGTTCTCTCAAGGTGACAAGTAGCAAGTTCAATTACCGACTATTTCAACCGCATCCCACCTGTTTGCCCGGAGCCGTGAGCAAACACACTGTGTTTATGTTTGCCTAGTACCCAACCACCTGCGTTGACCTAACGACGGTCAATCAAGAAATACGTCATAAGTACTTTGAGCCTGGTACTTAATGCAAAAATCTGACGGATTATGATGATTTGCAAAAATATATCAAGATACCACCTTATATGGCCCCATATTTGTATATAAATTTTGCTTACTTTTACTAAACACGTTTCTTTAATTTAAAGTGTCTAATAATGCTTTTGAATTTTTTTCGTCTGTTTTGTTTCCGTGTATGATAATAGCATGATAATTTATCTTATTTCTAAAATAATACGATTAAAGCAAAACAATATTTGTCCCTCAAGCCGGCCTAAGTTGTCATCGTCCGTGGAAGAGGTCGAAGAGAGGTCACCTCCACAAAGACCAATATTTGTCAATACATCGCTTTGTTCCATACGGGTTCCATACACGTTAACTGTTAAACGTTTTAAGCAGGTGTTTTGTGTGCCTAGTCAATATTTAAGTACATCTTGTTATGTATTTTGGAAGAACTAATTATATAAGTGAGCTCGAAGTCCCGGTGTTTCCAAAGTTTCGTGGAATCAAGCCCTTCCTAAGAATACATAACTTTTGGTGACAAAGGAATAATATAAATATTACGATTTTCAGTGAGCGTGAAGATTGATAAATAATCTAGCTATGCCATTGTTTTAAAGATATGTTATTAATAAAACTTTAATCAACCCAAAATATATCTTGAGATAGATCACAGTTGAGCCAAAACATGCTTAATAAAATGCTCTATTTACGAGTGGCAAAATAATAATCTTTCGACTCGACACGTCCGCATAATTTATTCGATAAGAGTCATCGTATTTAAATGTCAGAGGTGACAAGCCTCCGGTGAATCAACGTGCATCCCACGACCTCTCTCACCCATCACCTTCACCCAGACCTCAACCTTGACTGCAGATACGAATAATTTACCAATTTTAATGCGATCCAACCAAAAATGATGACGATTTATGCAAATTATTAATCAACTGGTTTCACAAGAACTTTGAACCCACGCGTTTATTTTTATTAATTCCTTAATTGTGTATATAGTTAGGATTTAATTGATCTAAATCGAGATACTCTATATAATGTGTCCCGTGTAGAATGCAATCATTATACATTAAAGTAATAACTCTTGTATATGCTGTTAATAAATAAATTGTGGTTACGTATTTTTTGATATTTTAATTATTCCTGAAGACAAAAAATAGTGCTATAATTATATTATAATGGACTACGAAAAGGAACGAATGTTTAAGCACTTGACAGCATCACAATATGTAAAATTTGTGCAACAAAATTATTATAATTATAAATTGTATCGCGTCATATCGTGACATAAAAAGCATGAGTAAAACTTGCGTTTATTTAAAGCATGTGTATGATATTTGAATATATACATTTTCAATTGCCGTCGGTAAGGTTAGCAGTAATTCTTAAGTAGAACCATTTCTATACCAAACTTCAATTATGAACAAGAAGGGCACGTTTTCATTACAATGCAAAATTCTGACATTTCTAAAATTCAATGTACACTATTGTTCGAAGGATACGCACTTCGACACTAAACCTATTTAACTATTTGCCTCACACAATCGTGACCGATCCCTATTGTGTCGATTTCCTGCTCTTTGTAAAAACCTTTAACTACAGGTCAGGTTTACCTGCATTTTTTTCTTCGTTCAGGTAAATATGGGGCGACTTCCCAGAATTGCAGGCTTTTTAATTTTTTGCAAAACTCCTTTACAGCTGCTATATAAATAGTATAGCGTATTACCTTGCCATACGGTTCATTTTCGATAATTAACAATGTTTTTTTGTATGTGAAAAGCACCGTCACAATGTGCATGAGGGTAAAACCAGTGAAATTAGAGAAATAAGGGTGGTTTTTTGTTGAAAAGCGCATTTTGTTTGGGAAGTGTACTCAGATTCAGTGATTTGTAAATATTTGAAGAATAAATGCATTTTTAATTACATTTTCTGCAGGTATGGTTAGGGGAAACCTTTCTTCCATAATAATTTAATTGTTAGATATACTTACCATCAAGTGATGACCATATTTTGTTGCAAACTCTAGTTTTACTTCATTCACAATAGCATTAAGAGAATCTATTTATACAAAATAATAAATTCTCATTAATCTAAATATAAATATTACTAGAGGAGAAATCTCACAAACGGCGATGGTCCTAAAATATTTGTTATAAGAAAAATTCTCATAAAAGCAGGTAGATAACATTATATTTTGAAGCTTTTTGCCCGATGAAATATTTAATTTATTACATGGGCAAAGTCATGGGGTTAAGGCTGGAGACCAATGTCACATTTTTGGTCAAAGGTGTAAATAAATGTGTTTTACAAATTGATATATTTTGTTTCATTAATTTTATGAACTGTATATTAATGTAACCTTAGGTTAAATATTCCATATATTATTCCTTGGTTTATCACGATGGAATTTAGATTTTAACTATAAAGTTGTCAATTTACACCATCAAAATTTACGAAACTTTTTGGTATTTATAAATAGCAATTTTACATACTAATTAATAAACAAGATATTGCATAATTAAATGTAATGGGAAATTGTCACTTAAACTAGAAATATAATCGACTCGTTAACACAAATATAATGCCTTATGTAAGTAATAATTACATTTTTAACGCGACCAAAAAGACGATTTGGTGAAAGTTAAGAAATTTATTATGTTAGCTGTCACCTACGATTTCACATAAGGACTGACATTGTGTGAACTGTGATTGGTTTTATTTATCAATTGGACAGCCAACAACTAGATAATTACTTCAAATAAAGTAAAATCAAAACTTGGCGATTAAAAGGAGTGGCGGAAAGTTTATTGCCAGTTCTTTTCTTTCTTTCTACGCCCCGAGAACTGGCTGTAAATGTAAAATTAGAAGCATTTATATACATTTCTGTTTTTGACGTTGTTGTGTAGATTGTGTTACCTATATGAATAAATGATATTAAATTTTGAATGCGTTACCCAAATTAGTCTTATTATAACAGAAATCAATTGTTCACCTTTAGTTAAGCCGTTTAATGCCTTCAAATGACAACAAATATCGTTACAACGATCGTGGTATATTAGTATTACAGAAATATCTTCCTCTGTTATTGTTATATTTACATATATAGTGTTTGTTTAAATAAAAATGACTCCTAAGGCCTTCGAGTTATAAAATTAAGACCTGACTACAGTTGCCGTGGCTAAATATTTTTTTTATTTTTTTTGTAATCATTGTTAACTGTGTTTTTGTTTATGTTTGAATGTGTATTCCGTTTTTGGCTTTTGTGTATATTATAATTGTTTATATATTGTAACATAAGTAGCTGTAGGTATACCGATAATCAAATAAATAAATAAATGATTTTAGCTGAACCGAAATAACTTTATTGACTTAACTGTAGCAAGATACAGTGCGCCAAGTACCATTGAATAGGCTGCCTAGATTTTAAAACAAATTTAAAAATAGAAACTAAACCTTATTGAATGTAGAAATATATAATTATCTTTAATCCTCTACAATAGTAAAGCTTCAGGGAATTATCCTTTACTTATATTTTTTACATAGCGGTCATCAAAATGAGCCGCACCTAAACTCCCTTTTGTTAGACATTTGGGGTACCTGGACATGTCCCAAATAGATCCTTTTTGTAATTATGCCCGACTAAACCTTTTTAATTATTACAATTGCCTTTTACCGAACGCTACCTATACCTCGAAATACAATTACGAAATCTGTAATTTTTTAAAATAAATATTTCGAAAAGTAATACGGAGAATAATTCATACTTATAATACCGATTTTAGTTTTAAATTTAGAACAGATTTTGTTTAGCGAAAGAAATAATGTATGTTCCTGTAAGTATATGAACTTTGATACAGTGTAGACCATGCGAATTAACCATAGTAGAAAAGAACTCAACGCGCTATGCTGTCTATCTTTATGTTTGATTAAGAATGCTTATATTTACTCCCTTTATATAATTATAAAATATGTATTATTAAACGCTGTCTGTCGAGAAACAATTCAATTTATAGAACTTGCGCAAAAAAATTTTTTTAAGTTTTATTAAAATATATTTACACTTTACGTATATTTTACACAATAACATTTGAGTCCGACGGGTACATACAAAAATATTAAATTAATTCAGTAAGATATTAATAGATATTTTAAATACATTTATTATAGTTTAGTTTTTGTTATTACAACTAAAGCTTTTGTGATATTTTTAGTGAAGACTACACGTACACTATGTAAGTGATTATTTTATTTAATGATTACAAAATATTTCATAGATTTAGATTTTGCACCAGTTATTCTCTAAATACATGCAGAATTTATTCATTAATTATGGTCTATAACCATTATGAAAATGCATCACCTAAATGAATTTAGATTTTATAGTAAGATAATGCTGTTATGAAATGTACTTACGGTCATCAAAATCCTCATCGAAATCCGAAAAACATTTTTCCTCCTGCAAAGCCTGATTTTCCGGCTGCTGGTAGAATCTCTCCGATTTAATATACATTTTGAGATACATTAGATTAAACCAAAATAAATAAACGCCAGTTTACACTTTACGTCACAATCAATAATTATAGACTTAATAAAGTTATCCAAAGTTCAAATCAATTAAACACAAATCACTAATACAAAACTCAAGTCACGGAATGTTTTGAAAGGTCATTTATAAGGTCAGAAACAAGAGCAGCGAACACGCGCGTTCGTTACGACTTGCGGCGGCGCACTGCCCCGACCTCGGGTTTATCAGGCAAGAGCCAGGTAGCATTAACGGCAAATTGATTCTCATACTGTTTGGGATTTTTAGAGTTTCATTTATTCAATTTGTGCCATGTGGTGTTTTCATTGGACGCTTCTAATAATAGGCTGTATTGTTGCTTACAGAATTATTATTATATGTGTACTCACAAAATGTTACATTTACATATATTTTTTGTTTGTATTTTAAAATGTAAAATTTATATTTTTTTGTTGTTTATATTTTAAGGTGATAAAACCAGCACTTTAAGGTTCTTCATTCAGTTTTTTTAGAGCAATTAGCACTTAGACGTATGGCAACAAAATTATTGGGACACCAGACCTAAAGCATGATTTTAATAATCATGACATACGCAGAAAAGTATTTGCTCAATGCCTCTTTTCGGGTTTACATTATTAGCTATATTAAATCGCATATAAAAACCTCTGTTTATAATATTCTTTGTATATAACATTTAAATAATTAACAGATCGAACACGACACGTGTGGAGAGGACAGTTATAACGATCCAATTATAATGTATGAATTAATTAAACGTACGTAATTATTGGATGTCAATGATCATAATTTCTATTCAATTATCTTCACGACGGGAGGGGTTAATATCAAATAAATTGATGTTATTGAATATAATAAATTTAAAATTGGTAAAAAAACTTCGAGGTCATCAAAGAGGTTGTATTCGTTATAAACCTTTTTATAGATTTAGGCAACAAAATAAATTTTATATAGGAAAAATATAGGTTCGGATTGTGTTCGAATGTCAAATTTAATTTAATTTATCATACCAAAAAATCGTATGGTTACGATTAGTCGGTAACTTAGTGGTTAATTAAGTATAAAAGTCTTGCGTACATTTCTCAGAGAAGCATTATGTAAGATGTTAGCTTGCTATAAATAAAGGGGCAAAAGTATGTCTGCCATATACACTTTATAATGCTATGTTTTTATTACATCGTGATTTTGATAAGCAGTCCTAATAACCACGAAATAGATAGAGTATAATAAGATAAAAAATACAACCTTAACATATCGCAGTGCCGCTTGTTGCATTAAAATAATTTTATCAAAAATATTCGACTTCCTTTAAAAAGAGAGTACTTACGAACCCTCTGTCATTGAGATTGTCGATGTTATCACTTAACCTCAGATGAGCCTCCTGCCCGTTTGCCCTCTTTTCTATAAAAAATCTACCACACCAACAGACGGGGTAGGTTTATAGGTAAGATATAATAGAAAATAAGTATTATATTATTAAATATATTTTTTCGTGAGACACTCAGATCAGACACTTATGATTAACTTGAATACCCTAATAATTACATTTTAAATATTATTTGGAGTCGTTAAATCCGATTTCTAATTAAAAAGAAATTACACAAATAAAACATACGATTTAGTTACCGAATTAAGTTAACTTTGAATTTACCACCTGGCGCTAGGCATGTGCTCAGTGTGGGAGGATAATCAAACTATCTTAATGTTTTTTTAAATGGCTGTTCTAACGCCGCTATTTTAATGTTGTTTAATAAATTAGACATCAGTTTGAGCATGAATCTTACTAAATTTAACTTTACTGTTACATAACAGATTTAAATATACGTTATGTCTGTATTTATATATACAATAAACTATATTATAAAGATTGTATTTTGGATGTTCCCTACGAATGAATTCATAACCTACTGGACTTATTTCCAAATTTATTTCACCGATAGAATGCTAGCCGTTTTCTACAGGTTTTATATCTCCAATATTTATGAAAAATTCAGATGTGTGATGCCGCTGCTGGTAAATGATTATTTTTTTTATTCACAAAACCTTTCAGACAATTGAAGAAATTACAAGTTTTAATGTAAACTTACAAGAAAACTTTTGCTACCAACAGATACTGAGTTTCTTTGGACATACATAGAGATCCAGAAATTTTTGAAAACTTGTATTCCTCTACTTACTGAACTGATCAATCTTGTCAAAGACAGAGTGGAGTGCAAAAATCGTGAGGCACTAATACGACTGCAGAAATGGCGCGAAGAAGACAGGCAAACACGTCGTTCATGAAAATTTTGTTAAAACATATATACCTACTATTTAAAAGACTGATTTATGGTTTTTACAGAAACATCATTTTAAAATATAATAATTATTATCTTAATACTACGTGTATACATATCTAATGCACAAAGAAGAAGCCTGATCTGAGCCACTATCTTCAATCATAACATGCAGTTAATCCAGTTCCAATAGTCTGTGGTGCGAGTTGTGTGGCTTTCAATGGATATGTTCATTACCTATGCCTTGTGCAAATATGGTTCTGAATGGTATTTATTATACTATAAGGTGATACGAAGAATATTCTCTGTAATATACATAGATTATAAAATTAAAATAACGTTTTCAAAAATCTCGAATAATTTTGATTAAAGTATTGTGAGAATTTAAACAGTCATCTGATTATTTGATGTACGGTATTAATTCGTCTGCTAAACTGCGGATTCCCTGGACAGCTAAGGAAATAAACGGTGCAATACTAAGACACAAAGTTATAAGTAAAAAAGTCTTTCGACACTTTGTGACGCGCATCCTGAGTGTTTTTGTACATGTAACACGAAAGAGTGTGAAGTGCAGAGATCCAGAAAGCCTAGAAAAACTCATCGTAACTGGTAGAGTGGCACCAGACATCGAGGCCGATCCCCTACTCGCTGGACCGATCAAGTAAAGGCCACTACGGATCTTACCCAGGGGCTTAGTTTTCCGAAGACAGGGGAGAGTGAAGGAAGTTGGGCGACGCCACTAAAACGACCATTAGAAATGAAGAGTAAAAAGAATATTAATAACTGTAAAATCATGTATAGTCTGTGATTTAAACAAAAAGTTCTTGTTTGTTTTAAGAAGAGTTAGAACAGAAACAAATCACAAACTTACCTATTAATGATAACGTCAAATGTTATACAAACTATTTCGCGTTGACATTTTATATCGAATTATGTAAATAACAAATTTGCCAAACCCCATCGGCTCAATAGGTGTCAAATTATGAATTCGCAAAATTGTCTGTTGAATATTTTTGAGACAGCGTAGGCGGTTTTAAATCAGAATATAAATGTGTTTATATTCATGAATGAATTCAGGGTTTATACTTTTTAGGAAATTTTGTGTTTGTGGCTTTGAAGAGGTGGACTTGAACATTTGGTTTTATACTTGTCATTGATATTCTAAAGCTGAATGTGCATATGTTGCAACAGGACCATATCTCATATTTTCTTCTTTTCTAAACATTGGAAGAGCTGGAGTATTACCAACCCGGAAGCACCAAGTCCGATGTCCCAAGCTTGACAATCAGTCTCGATCTAATATATTTGAATTCATGATTTCTTATTATGCCTTTTCATTAAGAGCATAAAAAAGACTGTGTACATATGTACACGCGTTAGAAGTTATACTTCTTTGGCGTAACAACATAAAAATCTTAAGAAAAATATATTTCGTCTTATTGTACGTTTGTAGAAACAACGACACTAACAATAAAAAAAAAGTATTTAATACATTGATTTTATTATAACGCATCATCTAGTTAAATCTACGTTATTAAAGAAATATATGTTTTTTATTTGACTATTTATATCAGGGTATCGGTATTTTGTTATGGTGTGCGTGCGCATCGTAAAAAATTACTCTCATCATTTATCCCTAACGCGCCAAAAGAAGTATAACTTCAAAAAACAATCTTTTTCATGATCATTTGCTAATCTAATAGGCAAGTAGGTGATCAACCTCCACGCTCTCGTCTTTTTGGGTCTAAGGCAAGTCGGTTTCCTCACGATATAAAAATCAATACTTACTGCTTTTTATTGAGAGAATAAAAACAAAAGTAGTAGTATATATGCACTTATATAATGAAGAAAAGAGATGAGAAGAAAATCGCTTTATCATCTTATTTATCACAGGGCTTCATTAAAGTTTACTTAACAAAGTAATATCTTTTGGTAGTTTTTTATATTAATGCTATTTTAGGCTTTACTGAATCAAGACAATTTTAATACACATAACGTAACTACACACACACACACAAATACATACACCCTACATGAATTCTCTCTGTATATATTATTGTTTACATTATGTGGCGATTTCATTAATAAACTACTATCTATTATCGTTAGTAACATAACTTAGTTAATAAAAATATTCCTAAAATTAAAGAAACGTTTCACAATTCAAGATGTATGAATTTATATTTACCGGAAACCAGGTAATTGTAGTGTAAAGCCGATTGGTTATTTTCTATTAAAACAGGTAGAACATTACACTTATGGGTATAAAAGGGCCGACAAGCCCCAACTGTCTGTTTAACACAACACAATTGTTAGTAAGCGCCTTGCCTATTTGGTTGTGAACCGTTCTTGTCTTGTACCTTGCCAATATTTAACACGGATCTGAATATTATGTTAAGAACCTCTTTCTCTACTACATATTATATTCTAGCATGTTCTAGTAATATAACGCGGCCTTAATGCACTGATAAACAAAAAGAAAATACAAAACAAAATAAGTAATCGTAGAATAACTAGTGGTATGATCTATTCCAGCAATCTCAAAGTTTTGACAAATTCCTTCTTCTGTCACAAATGTTTTCAAGTCAAATTTAAAGAGTATTTATTATGCAGAAGAATAAATAAAAACTGTAAATAGGTCAAAGTTTTGCCTGTACACAAATAATAGAACGAAAACCTAAATTGGTTTCAATTTCACTCTTCTTACGTACTTTTTGTCTCTGTTTGTCAAATTATATTTTCGCTATATTGAAAAGAAACTTTTACTTTACTTAAACTGGTACAATTTGTCTGATTATTTCTATGTGAATACATAATTAAAATAGCTTGGATGCGAATATAGCCCTTTTTACAATTGCCAAAGCGGTCAAAGTCCCATGAACTGAGGTTGTTAAGATGACATAATGTAAGGTCATTTTCTACTTGAAATGTAAATAGTTCAGCTGAAACACTGTAATTTACATAACAAAAGTAAGATATATTATACTTTACCTAGCATTGTGTAATACACGTCGAATATACTATCCAAGGACATATATTTACATATTTTTTAATTACTTTTATGCTAGTATCCTACCTAAAAAATATTTAAAACAATAAAAAAACCTCAACAAATTATCACAAATTATATTACGTACTTCGTTTTATATGAAATATACGCAGTTGCGCTACAACCTTTTTATTAGGTCTGGGCCTCAGATTTTTATATCTGTTTTATGATCAATCTAATTGGCAAGTAGTTATTCGGCCTCCTGTGACTACACACGTCGACTTTTTAGGTTTTATACATGACAGTTTCCTCACACAGAAAGAAAGTCCACTCATTCACAGCCAGGGATCGAACTTACAATCTCAGGGATGAGAGACACACGCTGAAGCCACTAGAGAAACACTGCTCTTATTTATAACAAATACCTTTGAGCTATCTGGAGATGCTTACCTGAAAAAAAAAACATTAATTATTGATTCGACTTCTGGTGGCGTGATCGAGCAATCTCTTCAAGGCAATCACTGTGAGAAGCAAGAAGTGCAATAATATATAAGATTTATTTATTATTTACTTTACTTATTTTATTTATCATATTTGTCCATTAGTTTTGGACAAATATGAATAAACTAACTAACTAACTATCCTCTAAACGAATACATCAACCATTAGCGTGTTTTTTTGTAAACAGTATTGTTTCAAGGAATAGATGTTCTTCAAGGCCAAATTATTATACATTTTACATTAAATTTTCGTTTAATACAAATAAATTGAAAAGGTTAAACTGGTGTTAGTATCACTAATTGAGAATTTGGCAATTACGTGGTCTAAAGGTTACAGAGCCGGTCTGTGTTTCCTGAACTATAAATGTAATTGTACATTAAGCATTGCGATAATTATAAATACATATAAATTATGAAACCGGAGTTCTTAACCAGTTAATAATGTCAAACGCATTTTCACTGAGATAAATTGATCTGTATATTTTAGTTGTTGAAATGTAAAAGCAATGCCGTTATGACAGCTCTCAACACGATGTACAATATATATATATATATATATATATATATGTGTGTATTTTTATTGGATTATATTTTTTATTATATAAAAGTTTATAAAAAGGAGTTTAGTAGTGTGGTGGATTCCACCAAGACTTCGAACAAATTAACGTGTGGGTACACAACAACATAAACGTTCGTGGAAAGAAATGGAGGATGTAAAGAACAGATCCAAATGGAATCAGGGGGAGGGCTTCGCCCAAAAGGGATCCTTACTCCACACTAATGGAAATAACAATAACTAAGGTGTAAAGTACATAAGTGAATAATACAAAACTAACATCCATCTGATTTTTAATATTAAAGTGGCTTTATTATTATTAATTCAATATGTTTTTCACGCAATACAACGACATTAATTTTGTAACCAAGCCATATAAATCGAAACGTTTAAAGAGTGTTCCTATTTCAAACTTATTGATTGAAATTTGCCCTTTTTTTTCTTTACAACCAGTATTATTGTGAATATAGAAATATCTGCTTGTATATTAGAAAATATTTTTAATAATTCCACAGATACAAAATCGTGGCCTTGTGGCCGTGACGATAGTGCCTATTTTTGAACATACGTTGAAAATTTAAATATTAACTATTTATAACCACAGCTTATAGATCAAAATACACCGTTACTTTTGCATTGCATCGTCCTAAAGGATTATGTTAATATAGAGTGATTTGTGGACGGCCATTAACGCGAGATAAGTAAAGGTCAGCTGACAGACATCTTGACCTTTCATTGCTACTGTATTGCACGAAAGTTAGATGTTATCACTAAAAAGATATTTGTCAAAGTTAAATATTTTCAGAACAATGAAATTGCGCCTAATTCGATGTGATTTCGAAATGAAACCATTTAAATAAATATTAAAACATATGAAAATTGTAGCGAGCAATGTTGGCTTAAAAAAACGTCTTCCTTAAATTTTAATATCGTTTAATTTATCAATAACTTTTTTTAAATATATATATATGACGATAATCTTTTAAAAAATCCTACATCTAACTCCAATCAATATGCAGTTACCAATTACCAATCACGACCCGTAACGCGATGAAATTCATTAGCTATAAACTTAGCGGTTCTAATTATAATTCAATCGCCATATATTATAGTTTCATACTTTATGTACGTAGGGCGTTTGATGGTTGATGCTAATTATAACTACCTATATAGTAATATAACGCTTGAAATGTATTTTCAGTTTTTCGTAGCTTAAGTCCCCAAAAGAAAAAAGCTCATTATTTCTCTTCGTTTTTTGCCGTCGTTTCGTGATGTATGGCGAATGGAAAAAATATATGGTCCTTATAGCGGTTGCCTACAATCGCTCGAAAGCTCGAAGCGAGACACCAGTATCATTTAATTATTTTCCTGTATTTCTTGTGTAAGTGTAAAAAACTTATACTAATAATAAGCGTAAATCGAAAATAAATTTGAATGAGAAAATCGTTTTATCCAATATGTGAAATAGACGGTCCTATTTTATTTTTATATCACATATAGTAGATAAATTACAATCTAATAATTAACTATGAAAGAGAAAGATAAAAAGTTCATTGTGTGCGATTTCACAACTTTCAGATTTCATGCACTTTCCACAGAGTAATTACCAATTGAACCAATTCTGTTCCGTCGTAAAGTAGGCGCATGTTTATTACGCTCGTCGCATACAGGTTAATTTAATTTTGTTAGACATACACTTCTAGCTCAAGATTTATTATATTTACTCACATTAAAACTATTATACTAAAGTTATGGCCACAGATGGACAACATAATAGTTACAAAAATATCAAAACATTTAACTGAGTTAATTCGGCTTTGTCGACGAGAAGCTGCGTTTTTGGATGTGCTCATGATGCAGGTTATTTAGCGCTATGGCTTAATAATCTCCTTATAAAAGGTATGAACTAAATACCTGCTGGATTTCAGCATTAGAATGCTTCATTATTAAACAATGAAAGTCCAGCAATGAAAATCCCAAGTAAACGTTTTTACAAATGAATTCATCACATTGTTCACGAATGCTGAAAAGACGTTAGGAACTTTGAGGTATATAATGTGTTACACGCGCGTATGAAATCAGTTATTGGCAGGTATTTTAGTAGCGATAAATAGTATACAGTGTTACATAGTTCGATATGATTTGAGAAAAACATGATCAAGGCGCCGTCTTCGTAAGGAGTTAAGTACCGATTATTTATTTATTTACACTTTGTTACATTTATAGAAAACTTACGGTTTCATGAATTGCGATGCAATACTAAGGAATAAGAAATACAAGAATTACATAAGTCATTATTGAACAGGATAGGATATGGTTAAGAAATTTTTATGAAGACAAGTTTTAATAAGATGTGAGGGATGTAGCCGATGGGTTCGGCCTATTGAACATCTTAATGGCGGAGATCCTAAACGAATCGCCTAAGAAGGATGAGCTTTGAGGCGGAGTTTCCAAAAACCATCTATAAGTGTATACGCAAATTTATTACATCAAACAATAAATAAGTTTACATACAAAAACGAGCCGTCACAATATACCAAAGAAATTATTTTAATTATACATAAAAGATTACGACAGGAGCTAAATATGGCATAGTGACGACTTTTCTGAAAATTATAATTGTATATATATACAGTCTAGATGTAGTAGTGTACTACATACTTTGTTTATAATTGTAGTATTTAATGAAAATTTAATTTATATATATATATACAATTATATATATAGTACAGCGTGGCGACGCGACGCTTGCCTTGGCGACACCAACAAATGGTTTTAACCGCAGCTATAGATATTTCACATCATACACATATACATTAATCACACATCTACATAAATATATCAATTACAATTTACAATTACAAATATATTTTAAAAGTTTTTATAACACTGCCTTTATTGAATACTATTTCCTGTTTTATCGTCAAATTTACCAATGTTTTGGAACAAAGAGAAATTTTGAGAAATTTTAAATTGGTTCCACAAACCATCGTGTAGCTTTATGTACTAAACTGTCAGATGAATACAAAACTAGTGATTCGTGTAGAGTATATAAAGTATGAAAGATTGTTAGTACAGAATAATGGATTTAGCAAGATACTTAGAACTAAAATTTTAATACTTGTTATTTTCGTATTATGTAAGAGTTAAATGGCAGGTAAAATGTGTTAGATATTAGATGTTTGAATACCAAATACATATAATAATTGACAAACAGTTTGAGCTTAGTGGAACAGAAATAGTTATTTACAATTTACAGTTTCGTTTTATTCGTTCCCATTCCCGTTCAACTTTATTTTCTTCTTGTCTTTTGTAATTAAACTTATAAACCGACGGGTTTCGATAAAATTTTGTGTGTGTAAGTGCATTCGTGACTTTACAATTAGACCACATGTATATGTAGGTACAAAAGAATTATCTAATAATTTTATTTTCAGATTTTATTAATAATTAGTAGATTGATAAACAGTGTAAGTATTCTTGACTAAGAATTACCTTATGATAAATAAGTTTAAGTAAGTATTCCAGAAAGTAATTAATTTACTGCCCTATACGTCCTTAAACAGTCACAAAGCGTCAAGATTTTGTTAAAGTTTAACGTTACACACAGTTACGTTACCCACATTTGTTCATATAACTTAGGAATATAAATGTTATAACTAAGCATTTACTGTAATGTTGAATATATAATAGCAAATCTAGATTTAGTGCTTGTTGTGCGATGTTCCCGTCAGTCATAATAAGGCTTTAGCGATGCGTGCGCCCACGCATCTCCGTGGTACACGATTACTTCTGACACATTCGCTGTTCGCGACAATTAGACTGAATACAATTACATGAATTGCTTGTCTAAGGAGAATATTATGCTTTATCTGTTTTTGCTATCATATATATAAAAAAATGCGCAGAGACGATGACAACCTGGAGACTGATCGTTGTTGGTGACACGGAAGGCAAACGATCACCAATCAGCTGAACCGATCAATCGTCCTCAAAACTGTAACATAGGAGGACTGAAACCGGTGGAAACAGATAGTCCGCTCCAGAAGTCCTCTTGTTGACCGCGACTCTCAGGCTTGAGTTACCGACTGAAGAGAGAGATAGGGTGAGAGAGAGAGGGAAAGAAATAAAAATGTATGGCTGCACTGCTTGGGTTAATAGGTAATCGAATCGCACGCAGGAATATTTTTCTCCTTTCTTCGGAGGAAAGCGTAAATAATTAATAATAACTTTGGAATTCTGTCATTAAAAGTAGAACTAATAAATTTAGATTCTGATCACATTTAGACACCAAAAAGATCAAATAGTCTAAAGGAAGTGATTCATAAACTATGACGCCACAGCCAAGCCTGTGACAAGTATGCACTCAGGGCAAAAGTCGCGGCCCACGTGTGCCCAACGCGCGCCAACAACCTTCCTAATATGAATTTGAAAAGTCATTTAAAATTTATAGTCTATGGATTTGCGTCGCATTTGTTTATTCACAAAGGAAGGACATTTAATAGTTCCCGCTGTGAGAAATTATATTGACGTTTACTTGTTTGTTTTGTTTATCTTTTTATAATCGAAGACATCTTCAGTACATTTACCCCCTTTTTCAGCTATAGTACTCTATAAAATTGTTTATGATAAAAATTAGATTTAATAGGGTTTCGATATTTTTGTCGTATGTAGAATTACAGCCCATATATCAGATTGTAATGTCAGATTTATGTACGTAAGCAAAATAATTAAAAAGCTCTATCCGGCGAAAAGTTTCTCGTATGTTGAAATTAACAAACATAAGCATCCTCTTGAACCACATTTCATGTCCGCATTAAAATCTGTATCATCTAAATAAAGACACAACAACATTTTCATTCTTCCGTATTTTTTATTGTTATGTTTAGGTTTTAATAAGCAATTTAAAGACGTTTTAGATTCTAATTTTCATTTCTAGTGTTGGTAAAACTATCTCTTCATTATGTACATTTTTACATTATACAACAAAGTCTGAAAACGTTGCCTTTGGTCTTGATTAGATTTTGATAAGAGTTTCGTCGAAAATGTCGCGCTTAGTAAGGTGAACGAGTATTGTAAAGGTTGATTTAGATTGTGTAGATTAGTGTTAAGCGAAATTGCCCTAGAATGACAGCTATGTATTTACGTAAACATTGGAATGACATAGCAATAATTCTGAGATAGTCAAACTATCCAAATACAAACTCACAAATCACATAAAATTTTTGCTAGCTGAATTGGAATTCGAATCTACATAGGTACGTAGATCTTCGCATGACTCTGAGGTACCAAAAACTAACACAGACACGCTTTGAACAACTCTTAGATACACTTTCATATACATGCGCACACATACTCAATCACACACACTTAATTGTCTTATAAGACTTGGGTTTAATTAGTGTGTAACACTAAATATACTTTTTCTTAAAAACTATTTTAAATATGTACCATCTACCACTGACTAATTGGTATCTAATTACCCATAACGGAGGGAGTCCCTAGTGTGGAAATTAGCAATATATGCATTTTGTCATAACTATTTGTCATGAATAATGTTTTTAATATTATAATATGAATAAAAATAAATCGCAAAATATGTTGCTAAACGCAAAGACGGCTGAACCATTCGAGTATTTTCTTTCTTTATTCCTCGAACTCTGAAGAAGGTTTTATTGAGATAAAATGAAATTGAATTAAAAAAATTGTTTTATTTAGAAAATTTAAAGAATTTATTCTGCAAAAGCGAATAGTTTTTATATAAAAATGTTCCATATGTTAGTATGTGACTTCTAATAAAGTAAAGGGGAAATGAAGTTCCTTGTTTATAACGAATGTCCTTGTTTATACTGGACTTTATATCCAAATTTTTAACTCAAATTCTACTATAATCTGTGTTAATATAACTGTTATAGTCCAACAAAATATTACTGCCAAAAAAATGAATAATGTTAACTAAATTATCAGTAATGATTCATTACATTAATAGAATCATTAAAGATAATGCAACTTGAATAAAATGAGAATTTAAAAGAAAATATTTGAGCATAAACAGAATTGAAATTAATTCATAGATAATTTTTACAATAATTAAATTTTAAAATAGTAATTAATTAGTCTTAATAAAGATAATAACGTCACCAAACAATATGCAAGTGCAATACGTCAGTAAAGGTAAACTTAAAAGCAACAAATTATTTCTTTAACTCAAAGTAAATTACTATAATTAAGTCTCAGATAACGTGTATGTTATCTTTGAACGTTTTTAAATAAACATATTTTGTAATGAAACACAATGTTTATTGGAACGGCGGACCTACGTTACGTTTCTGTTGGGGCAAGAAACTAAAGGGTAAACTGAATTAGCTTCTACTAATATCTACCCGCCTTATCTAGGTTATATGCATAATAAAGGATTACGGAGGGAACACCTTCCAAACTGAGTCTTAGTTTCAGAAATTTATCCGATTTTTTTTTACACTTTGTGTCTCCCAACCTGTAGCTAAGATAAAAAATTATAGAACCAAGATTGCCCGGAACTATAGAGGCTTTAGCATCTCTCAATAACTTCTTAATGATTTAAATTTCTAGACAAAACTTAGCTAACATAAAAACTAAAGTTCCAAGTACGTTAGGTTAGGCCTACGCAATGTCACCTCATACGAAAAAAAACTTTACGCAATGATACATTTTAAATGATCTTAATATTGGCTCGACACGTCTGACCTTTTCATATAGTTTGCTCTTATTTTTCGTATGCCCTTATATATAACTGTTAAACGCGGAAGCTGTTTGACATTTAAAACAATTGCGCTATGTCATTTAATACTTTATTTAATCGATAATAAGGTCCCATTTACATTATATCTTGATGACCTTAAGGAAATGATCGATCGTATGTAGTTGTTGATACATATTCAAATATAATAACTAATAAATATTATTTGTATAGTAGTATGACAAGTTACGAAGATTACAAACAAAGTAAGCAAACGATCAACCTTCATATTGAACAACGACTAATATAACTACTCCTAATAATGCCAGAAAATAATGTCCTTACACAGGGTTATTGGTAGTTCCACGTATTCCCGGTAGGAGGTGATAGAGGTGTCTATTTTCGATAATTTAAACCCTAAAAGTGAACCTTTATTGAGTTTCTTTTTAAATTAAGTAAAAAAAGAACATTCATAAATATGGTTATGCTTAGTCTGGGCGAAGGAAGGTTCCTTCCTCGACGGGTCCATCGCTTATGAACTAAAAAAACAGGGAAAACACGTAACTTTTTCATAAACGACGACATTAAAGGACATTACACAACATTAAAGACCAAATCAACATGTGTTTTGCTAAGTGTTAATTGATCAATAATGTACTCTAAAGTGACAGATTCCTGACGTCACCTTGACTTTCGCATGTCAAATGTCAAACGGTCATCGAACCGACGCGTGATAGTTCAAAACAGAGTTTTAATTCGCACAATCTAGATGCCCTAGGGCATAAACAACTTTCCAAGATATACAGAAACTCTGATGATTTAATGACGTTTACGTTACATATCAATTCTTGTAGTGACACTCAAGCATCAAGCATAGACTTGACGTGTTTTACAGATAACATGACTCATATATAATTTTGATTGGCCATCCATAATCGAAAATATGATTCTGGATGCCGCATTCTGTGTATAGTTCACGTATGTTATGTTTGATTTCTAGTCTTTTCCAATTGGAAAGAGTTCACTAATAGAATCACCCAACAGTAGTGCTTACTTATATGAATTATTAATGGCTGGATTATTACGTAATTCTGATGTATATATGTCTGAAGGTCAAGACATTGTTCAACTCTTATACTCAAATGACTATCATATAGAGGTGTAATTTCTCACAGATATTGGCATTAATAGTCAGCTGCCGGCACATATAACTTAATGTTAACTAACTTACTTAATTATTGTAAAAAAATATTAATTTATTTAGGAAATCTAGAGTAATGTATGTAACGAACTTTGCTTTTAATTAAAGGTGAACCAGTTTTTAGTTTATCTTCGCCATTATATTTGAATATTTACTGCTTTGTGGCATTTTATAATAACTGTAAATACCAAATTATGTAATGGTTATATTTGGGCCAAGGATTCGTGTTTTAATTTAGCTTGGTCCTGAAATAAAATTCTTAAATGTGCTACATTTTATTTACCAAGTTTACACGCATATTATGTCCTATTGTTAGGATCACGAATGAAGTGATCAATTCTATTATCTGCCCACGAAATTATATATAATATTTTAAATTGAGAGAGCACTTTAAAAAGATTTTTATTACTATAATAAATAATACAGTAAAAGCCAACCAGCCTTATAAACATGCAAAGCAACATTAATAATCGTGTTATAAAATAAATTGCATTTTAATTTCTGTGTTAATTTATGACAGATAAATAATTTTTTCGTTATCTTTTTATCCTTAAAACAACAGTATATATATATATATATATATATATTGACAAATCATGAAAAACAAATGACGAGTGCACTGACCCGCTGACATTTGACAGCGGAATGTCAAGGTGACATACGCGGCAGTCATATATATGCCATCATACTTTCAAAATAATTGAGAACTTTTTAGACAGTACGTTGTATATAATTTTCTATGCTTCTGTAATGCTTATATATTTATTGCTCATTGGGAGTCAGAATTGTCTAGATTTGGAATTGGAGTGCCACACCAAAACATACTTCAATAGCAAATCTAATAAACCTCGGTTCATACACAACCATTTTTTAAGCTTACTTTAGTATATGTCATCATGACCGATTTATGTCAAGTATATGCTTACAAATGAGGTAAATATAAACGCTGTCCAGGATGCTTTGATACTCAGTGATTTAAACAGTGTTAGAGAAAATACTTTTTTATGAGCAAAACGTGAATGTGATGTTTATAAAAGATTCAAATTGAACTCTCAAATCGCGTCTACAAAGTTCCTATAAAATGTATCTAATAGCGAAGTTGCAAATACGAACGTCATTACTAAATAATTTATAGTCTGCGAGGCGATTATAACTGCAACTTGGTTTGTACAAGAAGTGTTCTGCTATCCGCAACACGTGTATTCAATAACCTTGCGGAGCTTTGCAATAAATTAGTATTTGCAAAGGTTACACCCCACAGAAGGACTGGAGAACTCTGTATTAAGTTGAGTGTTACCATGTTTTTTGTACTTCTAGGGACTTTCCGCGGAGGTTACACTAGAATGCGAAAACGACCCTGGAAGTCTCCTTATGCGTTAGGCTGGGATGAAAGGGGAGTGTTTTAGAGGGTGTTGCTAGCCCGGCTATAGGACAGGATATAAATAAATAAAATCAATGGCGCTACAACCTTTTCAGGTCTGGGCCTCAGATCTCTGTATCTGTTTCATGAGCATTTATTAATCTCATAGGCGAGTAGGTGATCAGCTTTCTGTGCCTGGCGCACGCCGTCGACTTTTTGGGTCTACGGCAAGCCGGTTTCCTCACGATAGTACTGACTAGACAATGAAGATATAAACAAATATAATATAACGCTAAAAACATGAACCTATTATATATACCTAAAGTAAACACCAATTACAAAAGGAACAGCTTTATCATTAAGGCGGCACAATTTGACTGTTGATATTGACCTCTGTCTGTTGGGTTTTCGCAAAGTTTATTTTGACATCCTAATTGTTTAGTGAAATAAATATTGTGTTATTTACTGCCCTACGTGTTTCTCAAATCATTAAGTTTGTTTATTGATTTTGTACCAGTTTTCTTGGATTAAAATGATTTAATTTGTAGCAATCCACCTACTAATTATTAAGTACTTATGAATATTTTATTGGCGTACGTAGTTGTTTATAATTAGTACCAGTGCCGGAACAAGCCTGCGCGGGCCTCAGCAAATTGTATCAAGGGGCCCTTGGGTTGCTTTAGGTTCTCAAGTTTAGGTTATTTAATAAAACAAAACCATAACAAATTTTTTTCTGGCTTGATTGTAGGCAAATGTAGATATCGGCAAAGTAACACTTTCAAGAATCAAATTTGTATAAAATAAATAATATATAATATACAAATACTTTCTTTAATCAAATCATGCTATATATTAAACAAAGTGAGATAATTAAGACGTTCTTATAAATATTAAAATCTGGCCGCTTTAATGGTACATGTGGTATGCATGTGGCATGTACAGATGCTAGTCAAAATATGTCGATTATAAACACTACGGTAAAAAGTTTGTAAAATACCTACTTATTTTTAGGATTTAACGTGAATAAATCGAGTTTTAGATTTTTAAGTGGAAGTGATATTTTATTATGGTTACGGGTACGTAGGACCGCGGGGCCCGCAAATTCCCGGGGCCAAGCATTTCCTACTCTTGCTACGTGGCTAATTCGGCACTAATTCGTACATAATTAAGTTATATGCGATGTAACTTCTTAATAAATAAAATAAATTATCCCATATTATTCCTATTATGTGCACACATATTCCCAACATTAACTGTTATTCTAAAGAGGAGGCTGATTATTTCATTGTATACGGCTTATTTTAAATGTATAATTGTAAATAACATTTTATATGTTTCTAATGCTTTCTTAGAAAATGTTACTTAATAATAATAATAAAGCCCGTTTATTTTCCACCTTTATAAATGTTGAATTCTTGTATATTGAATTGAATTATTGTTGAAACAGTTTTTTTCTTGTTATCCTAACTTCCTTCAGTACCATTTATGGGAACCCCTTCACGGGCAAAGGCCTCCTCCAGCTTTTTTCAAATATCCATGGCTTTCTCCATTCGCTTACCGCTTAACCTCAATTTTCGACCCCCTTATAATTTCAGAGTTAAATGAAGAAGTTATAAAATAAGTTTAAGATTTTTAAGGTAAAATATCTTCATACATTTTGAGAATTTTAATCCCAAACAAAATACGCTTGGTGTATTGACATAATTCGGCATAATAAACAAGGTAAAGCAATAATAACATGATAGATGCCAGTCTTCGGTAACAATGCTTGGTCATGTTATGTAAACATGACAAATATTGCCTGTTGACATGTGTGGCGTCACAAACATCTCTGACATCACTAATGTAGAAAATATTCGCTATTTTTCGGACAACTTCCTGAGGCCGATCAATATCTAAAACCTAATAGCTATCCTAATAGAAGTTCTTGAATTCATTGTTCGTATAGACGATCTGTTGTAAACTTAACAAATTGTGAAAGACAATACTTTCGAGCCGCGTTACTACGGTTTACCGTATTGATATATACGCATACATGAATGAACCATAAAGTGGTAAGGCCCTGTACTTTCCTCTAATTCTAATAAATTTAAATCTATTTAATCTACTAAAACCTATACGAAATAAACATTTCAATACTCCTTATGTTTACGAGACTTACAAATGATCACAAACATAATTATTTCGTTTGCCCGTTGAATCCCCAATAAGTTATGTTACTTGTGTTTATATGTAATGTTTCAATAAATAAATAAATAATAAATGTGTGTAAATACACACAAATGCAAACATTATCAACGATCCCAGCTGATAGGCAAAAGAAGGCGAAGACCAGAAGCTTACATTAATTTTATCTCGTCCACAAGGCCCTCACGCACCTTACAATGACGAATACAGGGCAATAGTTGATGTATGGCCTGTCGATATCTACGATCGGTATGACGGATAGGCAATTTATATATGCACAATTTGCGTACCGGTCTCTGATGGGAACCACGCTGATGCAAGATAGTGTTTGTCAAACATACCAGACTGCATTGAATGCTGATAGAGCTTTCGTGGGTGTGGACTACGAAATCATATTGTTTTAGATACGAAATACAAAGTTAAGAAAGCGCTTCACGCAGCATTCACAGTATTATTTACTGATCTGAAATACCTAATTACGTAACTTTATTTATTATGAAATAAAAAAGCTTTATTCGCGCTAAAATTTTACCATACATCAGACCAGATTAGGTCGGTAGACGGAAAGCTCTACGTTTACAGTCCTTATGTGGTCTGCTTGCAGGTCCAACTTTTTGGAGTTGTGAACTAGTTTCGTATATGGCGCGGACTTGACAGGACATATGAGACTCTGAGGACACTGAGAACCTAAAAAAAACACCATCGATCTATTTAAACATTTTTTCTAACATTTAAGCTTCCATTTGAACCTCAAAGGAAACTACTCATTATAAATCGCAACTGGATGTGAGGGGTCTTTCCACTTTCAGACTTGGACAGTGAACCTGTTAATGCTGTCATTCCCCTACTATCAACATGACACCCCTGACGACAATGGCTGACTATGTATGAGAATCTTCACTTTAAAGATATTAACTTAAAATGTAAGAAATTAAGCAATTATGTATCAACGCACCATTTATTCAGACTTTTTAATAACTAGCAAATGCTTTTGTTTTATATAAAAAAAACTTGAAGTAATTTCATGTCAATTATAGGCATTGATGTATTAGCAGAGATCATTAGAAGCAATTGCGATTAATCTTTTATTTCAAAGTGATTATTCAAAGTGAAGTCGACCGGTCAGTCGCAAAGGCCAAATCAAATCCGATCACTTTCCCGCAGCGGGATTAACTCCCAAATGTCAATGGCTGTGACATTTTTATGTCAGGACGACATTTTGACGTTACGAAACGAGATAATATCGAACCAATTAAAGATTTAATGTATACAGTTTTGATTATTCTGTCATGCAATAAGTGGAATCTGGAAATAGATTATTTGTTTTCGATGTTTTTGTATTAGAATAAGCACAGCGTAACGAGACCTTTTTAATAAAGATTATGTACATTTAACCTTAGATATAAGTATCAATCATATACAAAATCACGACAAAAAGTTCACTGAAAGCTTCTGATTTACATATGCATTTTATTTAATTCTAAAAAGATGAGTAACGTAATATTGTCAGTTGTCTTCTTTTTTATAGAACAAATGGCAAATGGGCACAGGGCTTACCCGATTTTAAGTAATACCATCGCCCATGGACACTCAAATCCTGGCTGGCGAGTGCATTGTCGACATTTTAAGAATTGATACGCACGTTTCTTGAGTGACCCTAAGTCGAATTGGTTCGAAAATACTTCCTTGGGCAGATAGTTCGCTGTTCTCTAGGTAAAAACTGCTATAAAAGCGCTTAGTCGTGGAATGACGGATGTCGAGGTGTATGCCTAGCAGCTCGCAACACTCACTATTACGACGTGGGTCAAAGTCTCTTGGGTTCCTCCTCCTAGGAACTCTAGCTAATGGACGTTACTATACGTTTCTCTAGAAGTGTTTTTGAGATTTTCCGTTATTATTTTAGGATTACTTAACATTATTACAACTAAATAAATACACCCCAATTCTATATAATACTCTCGCGTAGTATCAAACAAATGTTATAAATATGTATTACATTACATAATCTGAATGTGTAGGCCATTGGAAGTATCCTGTTCGCCTACAAGCCATTGTGATCGTGTGAGGCATCAACCATTTGTCTTCAAAACTATAGATAGTACGTTGAAAATGGTTCAAAGTGGTATTGGAGTTGTGTCTCCGCACTAATGCAGTTTATCGACTTTAATAAATACATCGTACATTATTTATCGTGTTGATAATATTGGGTTCGAGATACAGTACAAAGTTGAATTGTGTACACTTATGTTTGTCCCTTCGGAAAATCACAATATTTATGTAACACGCTTACACCTAACGCTTAGGTAATAATAAAGCCCTAATAAAGCTAAGCATGTGTATATTGGTTTGCCTCATATAACCTTAAAACTATAACAAAAAAAATATTACTTATATTATGTATTCCATTTTGAGCATTATGTTTATCATAATTGTTTTTTATTTATTTTATATAGCTTTAGAATTACGAATTAAATACATACATTACACAAGAACATACAGTTTATATGAACCATCGCAGTTGCTTCATTATGTCTTACTAGAAAAACAATTGTGTTCTTATTTTCCTTCATAGCAAGTTTTGTAACGACGCCATTAACAAATATAACGATTGATAAATATTTAAAAATAATTTCAGCAAGCGACTTTCATTCCCAGCTATGCACCAATGAACTTTTTCTATGTGCGCATTTAGTTTTTGAACGGTGAAGGAAAATATCGTGAGGGAACTAGCTTGAACCATACAGTCGACGGCGTGTGTCAGGCACCGGAGACTCATCACCTACTTGCCTACTAGCTTAACAAATGATGATGAAACAGATATCTGAGGCCCAGACTTTAAAAAGGTTGTAGCCATTGATTTATTTTATTTTTAAATAATTTCTTATACTTCCTTAAAGTTTTAAAACCAATAGATATTTTATCTAATTTATAAGTCTTATTGGGATTTAAACCCGTCTGAAAAGAGTTTATATAAATCTTGTAGCTATTGTATTTATCGTTCACATTCTTTTTTCAAATGAGGTTCTATGAATGTGCAAGTGTAGGCGAAGAATGAGTTCGTTTCCCATTCAATTTGCTCGCCGTTCGGATGTCCATGTTATCAACGTAGTGCCTGCCCCATTCAGTGCGGCGCGCCATTAATCTTGTCTTCACCCACTCATGCGCTCACACAACATGACGTGTGTGTACGTCAGTGCTTGTTTATATTAGGGGCTTCTTAAATACTATTATTAAGCATGTAAGCACTTTTATCGCTTAGTTAGTCATGTTCATTTAAACTTGGATTAGATTTAGGTACAGAACGCCGATTGTATTACTCGAAAAGCACGTAAGCGCTTTCATCGCTTTTAGTTACGCAAACAATACGAGGCATCAATTACCGCCTATCAGGAATATAGTTCTTGGGCCATATATTTAAGTTCTCTAATCACTCATCTTTATTGGTAGACTTTACAATAATACATTATAATAATGTACGAAAACGTGAATTAAGCTTTATATATACACTACAACTGTAGTTCAAGACAAAAAATATTAAAGATTACATTCTAACTAATCTAATTTCCATAATTATATAATAATATTTAAATAAATATATATTATATATTACTTAATATATAATTATAATATCTCATAAAAATTCATGAGGTTATTCTTCGCTTGTATCATATTTTTTAAATATGTTTCCAAATTTCTATTTGCTTTATATGCAGTAAATGCCGTGTCCGAGCACAGTTAATCTTATATATTTTTATTATTAAAACGTAATAATAATATTAAAAGAAACCGTACTAAATTCACTTCATAACTTAGATTTATTTGCGTGTACTATAGATAAATCTTGAAGTTGTACAACACACTGTCACTAAAGAATTAAAAACATTTCAAGATTCCATAGTTTATGAAAAGTCTAGTTAGCCTTCAATAAAATGATAGTTGTATCATTTAAACAACAAAATATACGTTCATTTTTATTAGTGTGCGAACATGAGGCAGGTTTTATTGGGTTTTCATCTAGTACTTGAGCGCAGTCACGCAAAATTTAAAGCGAATAAAACATCGTTTGGTGAGTGTTGAATAAAGAAAAACACTTTTTGAACGGATTGAAGCTATGTATTATTATTAAAAACTTATAATTATTTACATAATTTTATTTATTTTTTTCTCCGACGTTTCGCGTGCTTTTCAGCGTGCGTAGTCACGGTGACTGACGTCGGATAAAAAAAATTATGTAAATAATTATAAGTTTTTAATAATAATACATAGCTTCAATCAGTTCAAAAAGTGTTTTTCTTAATGTGTAAAAGCTATGTTAACAAAAGACAATACTGAGTGTTAAATTATTAACCAATCCCATAGATTATATGCGATCACTTTAGCACTTCCCTCATGCGTAGGGTATTGATAATAATCTAGTCGGGAATAAATACTAGATTTAAATATCTGAATGTCACTACGAGATTACAGAGCTTGTTATGTAGTAGGCGAAACCAGAAAGGCGAAATAAAATATATTTGAAATCGCTCCAATATATTTCTAAATGAAAATATTTATTTACAACAGTTACTATCTATTTAGAACAGTGGAAGTGCAACGGCTTTACACGATTCTTAACTCTGAGATAGTCCCTTTATAGCCTGGCTGTGAATAATAGATTTTTATATCTACGAGTATGTCCATCATATATGCCCGTACAGCGAAAAAATCCTGCGATCATATAATATATAAACTTGCCTATCAAAATATCAAAGAATACTGAAATCGTTGATGAAGATTGTAGCGCTAATATTTAAAGTAATAATGCTGAACTAAAACATTTTAATCAGATTTCTCATTGTATTTCGTTTGATCAATTTTCTAAAGTGACGCTTAAGTAATAAAATTAAAGTAACAAGTCGTTAAAAAGTCTTATTTAATGTGTGGACGTAAAAAGCTTCGCAAATAAATATAATTTAAATTAGAAACTTAATTACACTCTCTAGTTATAAAACGATATATACGTGTTTCATATAAATTGACTTTCCGATATCTGTTCTTTGGAGATTTAATGTAATAATTTCAGTTTGCTTATAGCCAGTTCAGCTTTCAAACTCTTTGTACGAGAAACAGTATAAAATTGCAGAGATTAATTCAACATTTATCCATTTTCATGGCGATTTGTATACTTTCATATATGCACATTTAAAAGCTTAGTTCTCCTCTGATATATGAACAGCACAGATCACATAGCTCACAAAACCAGCTAGAATTCAAAACGTTTATATGTTTTTTTTAATTGAAACGATACGATATACGAAAACTATCTTTATATAGATGATTTGTTAGGGACAATTTATTGCCAAGCCAGGCGTTGCGTATATACAACGACGTAACATTATAGTTATTTTATTAGTCTATATTACATTCTTGTTTTATTTATCGTATAATTGAAACGAATTAACATATCTAATTGATTTACATTAGGACTATGTTACACATGACTCTGATGTTGGTTTCTTTATAACTATTTTTGTAACTGGATGATAAAGAAAGTCTAGCTGAGTGTTATATTGAATTGACGTGTTTTTAGTAATTCGAGACGCCCTTGTACAACTATCACGGTTAAATATCAGCGCACGCCCTAGGGTCCCTTGTTAAAGCCAATAAATATTAATAGGACCAACGTGTGCGGTGTACGATTGAATATAAATCCGGCAATTCCATACCATTTCTACGGTCACAATTCTAGTTCAACCCTCGTTATATTTATAGTGTTTCTATTATGAAAATGTGCATTCCGATTTTGTTCAAATGATTTTATATTGGCTGAGCTCCAGTCAAATATACTATGTAGATAACCAATAATGAGTTTTGTTCCCCATAAAAAATTTCTAGGTTATTCTTTTGTATTTTTTATATGTACACTTATTTTTATATACCTTGTAAAGAGAGCAGAACACAGTTAAAAGTTAAAATATTAGCGAATGTTATCTAATACAATTAAAAATATATATGGCTGGTTAACCTTTTAAGTATAACCTTGTAAACATAATAATATTATAAAATAATCAATATATTTTTGGCAAAACAAGTGTACAACAATCTTTATCACATATCAGCTAATTTATATGAATAGTGTCAAGCCGTAGATAGTGCAATGGCGTCACTCGTTGAACTCGGAAGAACGTAAGATACGCAATAAAAGCCACGCGATCGTTGCAACTACATTTTGATTACACTGCGCCGTTTCGCCCACGCAATGTCGCGACCGGCGTAAATATGGTGCAAGGAATTAGACCTACTAGTTATTTATCGCCGGTCGGAGAAATCGACGCTTCAACTTCCTGCTCGGACCCTGTCGAGGGCAGGAGACAGTAATACTCTTGTAATAGTCCTTTATTTGCCGCTGTAAAACTATATCACGGGCTATTGTGAGTGTATCTTACAATGTTCATGTATTCGGCGGGATTGACAATTGTTTGTACGATTTACGATTGCTATGTTTGTTCTATTTTGTTTCTATTAAGTATTGTAGAACAGTGGCAGTGGTTAAATGGAATACTTTGATTTGTAATCGCTTTGTAACCAAAGATTATGTAGGCATTTGTTTTATCAATAAGCGTGAATAGTGTGTAATTATAATTACTGATTTTCGTTAACCCTTTTTATGTAAAAGAATGTTGAAGTATCGATGAGAATTAAACGTTACAAATGGCGGTGATCTTTATCGGTTAAATTTCAGCTGTTCGCATAATGTGAATTTCTTATTTTAACCACAATAAAACACGTTATAAATACATTGTTTTAAAACATTCATGAAGTGATATTAGGTGAAACTTGGTAAAAGAAGACTTTCAAAGTTATATACATAATGGCCGAAATACCAATAGTAATGCAGTAGACGCCGTGGTCGTTAAATTTTCTAATGCTATTTTTAATAATCTGGTAAGTAATAAATAAGTCTGGTAATACAACAAACAAATGACAAATATTTCTGTCCAGAACAATTGTTATACACACGTGACCGCGGAAGTGGTGAGGCCTAATCAACATTTTTACAACAGTTGACATTT
Source organism: Pieris brassicae (assembly GCF_905147105.1). Lineage (NCBI taxonomy): Eukaryota > Metazoa > Arthropoda > Insecta > Lepidoptera > Pieridae > Pieris > Pieris brassicae. Next base: position 9,365,659 of record NC_059669.1, read on the forward strand.
ACTTGACATTTGACATTATAGACGTGTAATTATCTGTGGGTGCGGGCTGTCAATGCATACCTAACTGGGTTACTTTTTGATGGATATCGATCGAATCCAGTTGTGATTAATTTGTATGTAGCAAATATCAATTGAGATTCTAATTATACTATTTTAAAGCGTTGATTGAATAATTAAAGCAATTAACGATTTATGAACCTTATAATTGCGCAATATTTATGTGTTATCTGGTTAATGACAAATTTTATTTAAGGCCAAGGTTATGTGACTTTGTAATTAACTGGCTGGGCAACAATTTATTCTAGAATAATCAGCAGTATATTACGTTCTTAATTAAAGTATCGTCTTTCTTCGAAGTGAATGTTTGTATACATTTTAAGTTTAAACAAATGCTTTTTATACTGTCACTCGTCAGGACGCCAATACCACATATTATGAATCCAAATAATAATAAAAATAATAGTACAATAATAAAACTTTATTCATGACAGAAATACGGTTGTGACAAAATTTATCTAACTCTTTTCTCCACTAGGAAGTGGGTGTTGGTGTCTTCCTGTGTTGTGGGTAACTAGATTACATTTAGAAAAGATGTGTATGAAAAAGTAGTTTGACTTTACATCTAATCAAAGAAAGGTCGTATGAGACCTTAATTGTCCGTGAATATATGAGTATGTGAATGGTTTTGTGTGCGTATGATATATATAACTCTGTATCTGAGCGTGTGGCTGAGATTTGATATCAACTCTCAGCCTCAGTTTTATCAACTAACGTGCGCTGTGTCTGTCTCATACCAAAATATATAGTAGGACCTCGGCAGAATCAAACTCCAAATTAATTTTTATTCTTTTATGAGTTTATATCTCGATATTTTGTATTTTTGACACATCTTTCCAATATATTTTTGTATGTAAAGTTTGGGCCCAAATACTGGATCAATTTTCCACGCGAATTCAACAGCTTTTGTCAATACAAGGCAATTTCATAATGAGAAATATCTCTCATATTTCTCTTCACTCGTTTAGTCAGGTTTTTCCTAACAGGTGGTGAAGGATACTTTTTGTCCCGTGTCATTGTGACACGAATGACCTCGCTCTTACTCAGAGGTGAGAGAGCAAAAACTGTACTAATGAGTGTATCCGAAGTACTTAAAGATACAATATATAATGGGTTTGTCTAAATTAGGCATTGAATGGTTTTCAATATAGAGGGTTTTAAATAAAATATATTTTAGAATCAGCTTATTTGAAAAAGTGTAAACAAAACTGTCAGCGGCCTGTGTCAGGCTCGGAAAGCTGTCTAAGATATAGATACAGAAATCTAAGGTCTAAGCGTAAAAGTTTTCAGCGCCAGTTTTTAACTATGACGGAACATAATTTTTAATAGATTACAGAGCGGCAATTAAGATAAGTGATGAAATAGTTACAAATTTATTTATAATTAGCACTAAGCATGTCAAACCCAATTAGTAACCATGGAGATTAGTGAAATTAATTTTATTTATCAATTTATTTCTGGATTTGCTTTAAGACCATCCATTATTCGTCTATTTATTATTACTATTATCTTAGATTTTTTTCTTTCTCTATGATCTATAAAAAACGTTACGTCAAGGAATGATATCTGTATTAGTATGTTGATATGTGAAATCTGTCACTTTGTTTTTGTCTATGCATATCTCAGCGCCCACGCATGATCTATAATCTTTTTTGTTCGATGTGAGCAGTTCATTATTATGTATATATGTGTATATATTTCAAAGTCTTTGTTATAATTTGCCTTGATGTATTTTTAGTTCGCAAGTGAATTATTATGAAAGGAATTTACTAATTTTGAACACTAGTTTTCATCCGCTTTTGATTTTGGAACATCTTACGACGTCCTTCACAATAGTCGTTATAGTTACGTTAATTTATATAAAACAATTCATAATAACTTAAGATTAGTTGGTGAATTCAAATACGAGTTCGGTAGTCTTAGGTTATCGTTTTCTTTCGCGTAGCACTTATTTTAGGAATACAGTCGTTACTTTCAGTAATAGCTTACATAATAATTTTGTGTTTACTTGAGGCGCCTTTCGAGTGCGTAAAGTTCTGGCTAAGCCAGCCTTCCTCCTTCCCGATGGTTGGCATATGGAACAATTTGTAATAATGGCTATTTCTATGAGAATATAAAACGATCGCTGCAACAATAATTATAAAATGTTGTAATTATTAAGAATCGGACGTCGATATCCGCTAGACGAACGGGTCTACTAACACCACAGTAGATGGATAGAACAGTGTAAAAATATAATACTATACTAATTTAATTCCGTACCTTTACAAATCCAAATCAAATGGGTGTTATTTACACTTAGCCTACGTTAGTTATTGTTATTTCCATTCGTAGTCTTTTTGGGCAAAGGCCTCCTCCTAAACTTTCTATTTGGATCTGTTTTTTTGCATCCTCCATCCATTTCTCCCCAGAGACCTTTATGATGTCGTTCAGCACATCGCTTTTTTTTCAGGAGGTCCTTTTCAGTGTATGGGTTCTTCAGTCCATCTTTTGTCTGTACACCTTGCAAATTCCATGTCATCTGTAAGGTAGGTTAGCGGATCTGTGATCTTAGTTCTCGCTCTGATGTGTCGATTTCGAATTTTGTGGATTTTAGGATGCTCCATTGCTCTCAGGGCACTAGTCACCTTCGACTTCACTGTTTTCGTTAACGTCCAGGTTTGGCTCCCGTAAACAAGGCATGGAAGAATGTTATGTTTCATTAATTTGTTATGTATTTGATAATATAATACGTATTATTAATTTTGTTTACAAATTTAGCCGACCTTCGACATTAACATTCCAACAGTGCTACGGATATTAAGAGAACATCATAGTTACAGAGTACGGGCGCTGGTTTATACACTGTGGTATAACTTTATCCGAATGAAGTGTAATCAGTGGTATTACAAAACCGCTCCACTTTCCTACTCTGTCGCACTCGCTACATCTTGTACAAGGTTCTTCCCTTTGACATTTGATATCTTTTATTTTCCCACATTCTCTAGAAATTGCACAATATTCGATTTAGATTTTTATAAACGCTATATTTACATTTATGTATTTTAGAGCTTTAATCAAATATAAAGAGATATACATAGAAGAAATCATTAAATATATAATAATAAAACAACGAAATATATCTTGTAGTATTTGTTACATACGCACAACAGGTGTTCCATTTTTAAATTTCATATTTTCCGACATCGGATGCAATAGGAATATAGATTTTATTTTTTCCTTGTTTAAATTTCCTGACAATACATAGTTAAGGAATTTAAAATATAAAGTAATGGATCCAAGGGGAAGGCAGCGCGACCAGTTGCCGGGGACAGTGACCTGGCTATCTCGATCGCAGCCTCCGACCGGCCAGATGCCGAAAGATGCCAGACAGGTCCGCACTCCGCGTTTTTATACGTCTTAAACTTTGCTACGACAAGACTTTACGTAAATATTTATAGTATTTTTTTTATTGCAGTAGATTATTTTTGCAAAAACCATAAAGTAAACTAAATTGATCATAAAGCAACATGCCGAACATATATATAAATTTGTCATTTGAATGTCAAAATTAATTTAAAAATTTTGTTATACAGATCTCGAAATTGAATTTGACTTTGAATGACGTCGAGAGTCTTTCGTAGGCATTTGAATGTGTTTGTATTAAATGACTCCAGCTGAGACATATTTCTAAATAATCACACTACGTCCCTAAATTACGAAGTGAAGTATTTCCGAACCATTTGAGTTCTTCAAGAAAAGAGCCTACGAATTCTTAAAAGGCCGGCAAAGCACACGTCCTCTGGCATGAAGAGTATAGGCCGTATCGCCGTATCGTAATCAGATGCCTCCTAACCGTTTGCCCTGGTTTATAAAAAACAAAAGAAAAATAATGAGAATTTATAGGCCTTTAACATATTGTAATCATACTACATTAACAGCAAATCTATTATTTTTAGATTTATTTATTTTTATTTTTAGAACAATAACGATATATTTAATAAGTAAATTGTCAAGTTCGTCCCTGTCGTAACCTTTAGCTCGGGGCGATGGGATTAAAAATAAAAGAGCCGGCGTTAATAACGTATTTCTCCGGCCTCTGCTCCTCCGCACCTCCCAGGCTACCTCAGGAGCTTCTTATAATCAAACTAATTGAAACCAGTTTTTATAGAAAAATAGTTACAACTGCGACTGCTCAATCATGTCTATTTATGACATTCACAATGATTTTAAGTTAGTCAAAGTTGGGATATGGACCAAATTAATTCAACTTATTACAGTATATTGGTAAAGCTTCTGTGATCTATATATATCCCTATTTCCCTTGCTCACGGCATCATGCGTGAACGACTGCACCGACTAAGCTAATTTTTTTTGTCGTGTTTGTCAATAGAAGGTTCTTATGAAAGAAAAATTAAGGAAATTCCGCAGATAATTAGAAAATTTAAATAAGTAATCCAGACTTTTTTTACCGCAAATTTTTTTTCAGTGCATATCGCTTATACAATTCAAACTTTTTTAATGTAACCTTAGTGGCGATTGACAGAATGCGAGCTACAAATATCGTCAAAGAGGATATGTAAGAAAAATTAATACCGTTTCAAACAAATACTTCAATCGGAGTTATTATTTTGATAAAATACATATAAAATAATTACAGTCGCTAATTGTTTGTGGCATTAATCTTGGAAATCCATGTTTTTCACATGGCCAGTTGTATGTCGCTGGTTCCCGTATCAGAATACCAACAATACTATATGCGCCAGAAAAATAAAGTATATGGTATATATCATAAAGCATTAGATTAATTAATACTTTGTTTCTGAAATCTTTTTTTATTTATACCAATTCGTAATCAATATTCATAGTTAAGACCGGACAGCGTCTGTCGAGTCCGCTAATTACATAAATAAAACAAAAGCATTCATGCGAGTACTATAATTTAAGTTAACTTTATTAACCTTTTGAATTACCTCCGGAGGAGATCTTAACTCTTCCAATTATCTCTGATTTTCGCTTTTATTTTCCAATCTTTCACACTAACTCTTTTATCTCATCTTCCCGGGATTCTGAATATGTCCTCAAAGCAGAAAAAAAACAAAAACAAAGCGTCTTAATCGTCGTTAGACTTTTGTTTTTATTGTGACAATTTGAACTGATCATTGTAACTGAAAGTTTATATTACATTGCATCATAACTCTTTTTAAATGGTTGACTCATCAAAGTTTGTAAATAATTCCTTTATAAAATAATAAAAATCGTAAGACAATACAATTTCTTTCCTAAAGTTTTCTAATCTCAAACATATTATATAAGCTTAAATCTGGTAAGTACTAAACCAAACAACCTTCTAGATTATAGTCATTGGAGGCTTCAGAATGAGAGGAAATGCCTAATTTTACGAGCGGCTTTCATTGCGATTAGAAATGTGCCTCAACACCATTCAATGACTGAAATCCGCAATAAATTCGCCTTCAAGCCAATTTTGTTTACATATAAGCTTTGGTTTGAGAAAATATTTTTTAAATAAACACACGAATAAAATATTTTTAGTTAATGACAAAATATATGTGATGTGAAAACTGCGCCAAATTATTTGCTGAAAACTTCTACGAAATATGTCAAAAATATAGCCGTGACAATTTTTACAACGTACGTTACAGTTTCGCCGGTATTTAATAAAATGCGCGAATAGAGCACAAACATCACGTAACAAAAATCGAAAACCAGAGTTAAAATTCACAATTTCCTTGAGGGCCCGTTTAGTTCCATATGAAGATTTTTAATTGCAAAATTAAAACTACGATTAAGACCTTGCAACTATGTGGATCCAGATTTGCAACATCTCATCTAAACTAATGCCCTTTCCTGCTAAAAATGAATGTAATAAAATATGTACAGGTGTATGAATATGCTCCAAACTCAAAACAACCATTATCAAATAAGATAAAAATAAACAAAACCTTTTCAGATCTGGGCCTTAGATTTCTGAATCTGTTTCATGATCATTTCATGAAATAGGCATATGTGATCAGCCTCCAGTGCCTGACACGCTGTCGATTTGTTTGGCCTAAGGCTACCCGGTTTCCTCATGATGGTTTCTTTCACCGTTAGAGTGAATGTTAAATGCGGACATAGAAAGAAAGTCAATTGGTGTACAGCCGGGGATTGAACGTATGAACTCAGGGATGAGACTCGCACGCTGTTACCACTAGGCCAACACTGCTACAAGATATAATACGTATATATCTTGTAGCGGTATATAATTGTCTGAAAGAGAAATTTATCTCAAACACCATTATCATCAAACGTCAAAATAACACCCGAATATTGCGCTAATATATTGGCTATTAAAATTTATTTTTAGCCAGCCTCAAAGGCTCCACAATTCTAAGATAGATGTAATAAATAAAGTTTCTCTGTGTTTGTTGCAATGTTTTCGTTTTGTTTTTTGTATTGATGTATTTTTTTTAACTCCATTATAAGGAATTTGTACTGTAATAGTCTTTCAGGCACAGAAGGTTAAACCCCTAAGCACTCTTCGTGTGTTTTATTTACTTTTAGTTTATTTTTAATGTTTAAAATAATAAACAAAAAAAAAAAATACCCTATCTATTGAAGGTTATATATTATATGACACCGAAAAGATATGTGTAAGAATTCTTTCTATCGTTATGCAATAAAGTTTTAATAAAATAATTACAATCAACTCTACGCTCACGAATAAATTATAGCTAGTACTAGTATGAACTAAGTAAAATCGAGCCGCCCGTATAGTCAGATGAGTCGGCGTTATTTCGTGAGAAGCCGACAGTTAATTACATAGTGACTATACCAATACAAAAACAGTATGCACTTTAATAATCCATCCATAGATAAAATTATAGCCAATATTAAAGGCATATTACATAATAATTAGGCATTTGGTGACGGTTCAAAGTGCGCACGATTTTCATGTGTATCTCTCGTTGTATTAATTAAAACTTGAGCTAGGTTCAAAGTATTGGGCTAGTTAGTGGCTTCGGCAACTCTCATTCCAGAGGTCGTAAGTTCAATTCCTGGCTGTGCCTATGGACTATCATTCTATGCGCATATTTAACATTCGTTCGAACGGCGAAGGAATGAATCCGGGTTGCCTTAGACCCAAAAAGTCGAAGGCGTGTGTCAGGTACAGGAGGTTGATCACCTCCTTGCCTATTAGATTGACAAACGATCATTAAATAGATTCAGAAATCTGAGGCCCAGACCTAATTAGGTTGTCGCGCCACTGTTATATTTATTTATAAACTTGACAATTTTAACTTCGCTAGTTCAACGCGCTATTAATTGACATTTTGTCATATCATTTGTCAAAATGTTTGGCTACTATATCACTAAAATAGCGCTTTAAGAATGAATGCAAACTCATAGGATTTGCTAGTAAAGAAACAGAGGCAACCCATACCAAAACTACGTGCAAAGTGTTATAGGGATATTATTTTATCACGTGCATTCTTTGTACAACTAATTATTTTTAAGCTTACAATAAACGGGCCTTTGTGTGCTTGTTAACGAGCGAAGTACAGCACATTTTATTATGTGCATAATTTAGAAATAATATGTTCGCTATAAAGAAACGATCGGTGTTTGTGTATCAGATTTCGGGGATAAGCGAAACAGGTGGAACGAAGGAATTAAGAACAAAAAAGCGATAAATTCAGAAATACAAACAGTTCGTATACACCATGGCAATTTTGGAATCAATATAACAATTAATATGAATAAACTGTCTTAAATTTATGAAACTTTCATCATAGGAAGGACTTTGAGGCAGAATATGAAATTCGTTCCTCTGAGTGTTTTTAAGGCACTTTTTGCCGTCCCCCACCGCTATGAGGAACAACCCGTCGATGTATTACCGAACCAATACGACTTAGGCACCTTCAAGAAAATTGTATTGATTCTTAAAAGACAACACACGCGCCTTTGCAAGAGTAAGTGGGACATAAAGAGTGTCCATGGCATGTGCATCTCTTAGGAGCTCTGTTTTCTTTAATTTTGAGGTTTTAGGATACAAGAGACTGGTTTCATTGTTGTTGTATATACTGCCATTATTTAATATATCAGATATAAATAGTACAACGTTATATACTAATACGAAGATAATGTCCATTTTACGTGCCAATACTTGTTTGCCTGTTCTAAGTCGCAAATTGTATAATATACACAGGTGCCATTTATTTTCATTGATAATATCTATGGACCCTTTTTACTATACAATAACTAATCTCGATCGTTATCATTGAACGGAAAAGCCTGTTTGTAATGACAACACTGCGGACATTGTTGGGTAACTCTAAAATCTTTGCAAATAAGTAACGATAGAAATTATTATAGCGAAGATAAAATAAGTTGAAAAAGCTAAATATACTAATTACCAGAACTAAGTTCGGCGGCAGTTGTTGTATGGAGATGGTTTAAATAAAAACTCTTTGTTTGAAGCTGGTAACAACTGACCTTAATTGTTTAAAATGTGAGCTTAGAACTAACACAAAATTAGGGAAACAAAATGTAAACAATTATCTTGAAGCCAATATGAAACCTTTAGTTTTTTAATTGTATTTGAACATTTTCAGTTGCGATTATCTCCAATTACATAAGTGACATTTAGATTTATGAAGCCAAGTTTGTTGTTGTTAGCTTTGCAACCTCTAATTTTGTTTTAATAATAAGCTCATATTTTAAACCACTGAAGTGAGTTGTTACCCAGCCTCAAACAAAGAGTTTTATTTAAACATCTCCATACGGAAAATCACCACCGAACCTAATTCGCGGCCATTTTAATTTATGCACAATAAACATTTTTTTTGAGAAAAGAAAAATTACGAATTATTTAAATATGTATGACCATGATAATTTACTTCTCTCTATTTTGTTTTATGTATTTAACTTCTAAACGGAAAATTAGCTTATTAAATCTATATTCCGACCCTATAAAAAATATTATTGCAAGCCTTGAAGGTAACGCCCTTCTCTTGAAGGGCTCTAAGTCCTAGCGATTCTGAAATACCTTGAATTGGCACTTCTTGCGCTCTGTTGTGGAACGCTAGATGTTGGACTATGAAAATGTACAAAATATACGACACTTTATATTTCTCTTGGATACATAGAAGTAAGAACGGGAAAAGAGAAAACTTTACGTTTACAAATAATCAATTCATGAGTATGAGTTATACCAACAAATTATGTTTAACAGACTACATAGTGTTCCCACATAACTCAGACTGTCAAGAATGACGAGAGGATACCATATACCTTTTCACAGAGTTAAACGTTCATAATTATTTACAGCTAAACATAATTCTAGAGTAAGTAATATAAATATGATTTAACAATATTTTTGTTCAAAAGCAATGAGAACAAACATTTGGAATGTTTTGTTTTTTATTGCTTAAATAGAAAACTTTGCGACTAAAAAGATTCAAGAGTTTCTAGGTACTATATACATTTTCTTTATATTGACGTCCATTTTTATATTTAATGTGTTATTTATACCTAGTCCAGCCATATGTTCTGTTATGAAAATGCATTATTTTAAATGAAGTAATGTAATGTTGTTAACATTTATACCTAGAGATTTATCACGGTCATCAAAAAAAAAATTATATAAAAAAAATTATATTCGAAATGTCCACCTTTGGCTTTTATACGGGCGTTTAATCTGTTTCGACGAATTCGACTTGTTCCAAATTCAAAATTATTAAAAAGTAAAAAAAAGTAAAGTTTTTGTGTAACAGTATTTATGGCCGGACTAGTTATAAATGAATGATATTTAAATTTGTAAAATATTCAAATCTGTTAAAATTGAAGTATTTATTATGACAACAAATTAAATAAATTGTATCAGAGTAGTATATTGTGTAGTATCATTCGTATTTATATAAAAGATGAACTAACTTTATTATCATTTAAATTTCACCGATCAAGATACTCTAATCTTGAGGCGATCATTTAGATGAGAGTGATAAGAACAAAACAGTGAATTGCTATTTAAGATTTAGAGTATGTTTAGATCTCATTCATTGATTGACGTACTTAAACCGTCACTATGTTTTTTAAATATAAATACAGTTTGAATTAGAAACAAGTTAATTAATTAGTTATCAGATAATAGCGATACTGTGTTTAATTAATTGGGTTCTAGATAAAATGCAAATTATCCTACGCGCTTGCCACTTATAAAACTATTTAACTACAATTTCAACGCAATAAAATGCGATAAAGTAAAGATTCTTGTAAGCGTTTCATTGCTTTAAAGACTATAAGCTAAAATAGTACAAATTAAAAAAATCTGTATTCACAATACATTGCATACAAATTCTGCTCTGACGAAAAATTTACTACTAATTTGTACAGCTAATTAAAATGTCCTTATTTGCTTTTGTAATATATAAAATTAATTCTTATAATTTAATAAATATGTGTATATTACCGGTAAACTGCAAAGATATGCCCACGCTTACCTGAAACAAAATAAAATAAATATTAGACATTATAATTGCTTTTTTAAATACAAACAAATAAGTTTGTAAATTATTAATTAATTTTTACACATTTAAGATCCATATTGTGCAAAAGCTGTAATTTTCTTTCACTGTTACCCATTTAGAGCTCACTTACCCATTGTCCCATTGCCTTGATCTAACGAAACACCATATCATTTGATAGTAAAGTTTATTAAGTTATTTTTATTCAACTATATTATCAGTAGCAATTGCAGTGACTCATATAAAACGGACACATTTATTTTGGCCTCTGAGTGCTGTAGATGGCCAGTCTTAATATAGAGAAAGCTTTCTTAGTATATCACATAACTATAGAAAAATGATAGCATAGATATGGCACGGCGAAACAGCTGCAATACCTAAGTTATTCCTTCCAAATGTTGTTCAATAAAACTAACGGGATTGATAACCTAGGTCACAATGGATTTTTCCATATCTTTACAGGTTCAGATAATCGTGCCTGTCCTTGTAGCTGAAGAGACGGTGTTACATGTCCTGACCGACTGTCCAATCTATGGATACGACAGGTATAACAATGAACAAGCTACGCGAATAAAAGTTACAGAGACGAACCTTAAAGAAATAATGTTCAACAATAGGTTTAGAGGCATCATTCTAGAATTTTCTAGAAATTTTATACAAAAAAAGAGCTTAATTATTATTAATATAGTACATAAATATTAGTTACTTAATACCATCGACGACAACATAGTCGGGGAAATAGGTAGATAATATAAAATACTTATGATCAAATTCCTAGCTAAAAGAAGAAATTAAAGACGTTTCAAAATAAAGTTACGGACTTTATAATAATTGGATTTGAAGCCTAAATTGAGACACACTCTCAAACATAAAACAGTGTTTGCCTATGAATCTTCTACTAATATACTGTACAATAAAACAAATGTACATACAATATTCTTAAGATATTCATGTTTATTGTATAGGAAAAAAAACAATGGCGCTACAACCTTTTAAGGACTGGGCCTCAGATATCTGTATCTGTTTCATGATTATTTGTTAATCGAATAGGCAAGTAGGTGAGCCTTCTGTGCTTGACGCACGCCGTCAACTTTTTGAGTCTAAGGCAAGCCGGTTTCCTCATGATGTTTTCCTTCACCGTTCGAGCGAATGTAAAGTGCGCACATAGAAAGAAAATCCATTGGTGCACAGCAGGGGATCGAACCTATGACGTCAGGGATAAGAGTCGTACGCAGAAGCCACTAGGCCAACAGTACTACTTATTGCATGAACATGAAGTAACAGTTAGGTTAAATGTTTATAACAACATTATATACTTATATATAAAGAATGTTTATTTAAATAATTTAATATTTAAGTAATAAGTTTACAAAGATAAGTTTATAATAACCTAAAATTATGAAGTATAGCAAAACAGCATATCGCTTTTGCGAGTCCGCTCCAAATAAATGGCGAGCCATTTTTGGAATTGGCCAGTAAAGCGTAACAGATTGTTTGACATAAGCTGAGTTCACACCATGCGTAGGAGTCATTGGTGTTTGCTCGTTACAAGAATTGGCTGCCTCAAATCAACGATGGTAACACCACGTTTACATTACCAACTGATTATATTGTATTGGAATTTAGTAGCATAAGCTTTAGTAGTATGACCTTTATATTTCAAAGAAATTGCGTCAACATATCAAAGAAATCTGAATTCTTTAGTGTTTACTATTCATTCAAAGGTATAATTCTAGATGGTTTTGGCTTTGGTGGGCTTGATTAGAATCTTGATGTATTATCATATGTATTTTCATTCAAGAAGACAAAACACATCAATATACAACACAAAAATAGAAACTAAACTAGTAGCTTGCCAGAAAGACGCATAATAAAGATAAAACGATAATAAAAAGCAAAAAAAATAAGACGAAAAACAAAAGGCATAGATGTCTTATACTATTCCTTAAAACAGAAGTGGCAATGGGCGGGGCATATAGCAAGATGCACAGATAATAGGTAGACTTTAAAGACAACTATAATATGGAAAGGACCAAGGGGTAGAAGGAGGAGACGGCGCTCTAAATAGGTGAAAAGAAGAGTTAGCAGACGGCGAATAAAGAAAGAAAGCCATAGATGGAGATATTTGGAAAAAGCTGGAGGAGAACGCGTGAAGAGGTTTGTAGAATCAATAGTAGTGATGGAAGTTAGGCTATCGAGTAACACAAAAACAATACCCCAAATATAACTGTATTACACAAATATTTTAAACGGGCTTAATATTACTAGACGAAACACATATAAACTAGAACAAAATTTCTATCATCTTCATGTCTCTCATGATTATCATTCCACGCTTTCTCCCGGTCACATTAATAAGGTTTATTACAAAACCTAGCACAAATGACACTAGGCGTATTTGTACGCAGTTAGGTACGCGTGATTGCGCGCACGCGACGTCCGTGACGAGCGACATTCGTTCAGCAAATGTCGCGTGCACCCTAATGACATTGAAGCTTAAAAAATCGTTAAATTAGGGTTATTTATGACGTGATGATTGACCAGACATAATAGTAGATTTTGCCTAATTAGAAGTCAATCTCAGTTTGATATTAGGTCTAAGGAACGGTGGTGCGACACTGATATGACGAAAATAATGTAAATTGTGTTGTTAGTACATAAATTTTTTAGTAGTTATTCTTCGTATATATGTTGTCTGTTTCGGCAATAATTTTACATTTAAAATTGTAAATATTACCTGAAATAACGCAGTGGATCAATAAACTGAAAAAAAAAATTCCTGTCCTAGAAATAAGAAAACATATTATTTGAAACCTCATTTAAATAATTTGGAATAGGTCAAGACCTATTCCAAATTAGTCCCTATTCCATAATGAACTTGAAACTACGATTAGTTCAAGAACTAATCGTAGTTTCAAGTTCATTATGCATCTTGGTGGGTCTATTGTAGGTTAGTAATTAGAATGCTGAATAAATAAAAAACCCAAACAAACCCAATATTCTCGAAACAAAATCATTAAAAGATACTGGAAATACTGTTTAGAGTCGCCTTATTTTATTTAGACCTTAAATAAGATATTCGAGATTATTATTATCCCTGAATAGGTATTGCCACAACACAAATATATCCTTACAAAGTTGGCATAGGGTTGAACTTTAGATATCGATGAACCAGCAACAATTTGTCATCTTAATAAAATTTTACATACAACAATTAAGAAATTACCATAATAATAATGTTTGCTCGTGCAAAGCGTTCGTTATTTCCCCAGGTTGAGTGCCAAGGAAACCATCAAAAATAAACCTTTATGAAGCTGTCAATCTTCAAAAGCTTTCTATTCTACTCTGAAAGTTAGTGGTTCAGCTCGCCATAAACATTGATAAATTTTAACGAGCCTCCGTTTAATACTCGCACAAATAAGCTAGTTACATTAACAATACATAAATGTTTATGGTAACATCGAGTCCAGACGGATATAAAAGGTAACGGTGTGTTTGCATGTCACACGAAGAGATGTCCGTTAAGTAATTTACGGGGACTTGGACAATCGCCTGCTTTATCGACGATGGCTCAATCGAACAGCACTACATTTAATAAAGCGATCGAAAGAGCTGTAATGCAACGAATTTACGAGCACCGTTAGCGTACACATAAAAGTCGATAAAGCAGTTTTTATCGATACCGCTGCACCGAGTTATCGACACGATAACTTTATACGTACCGCTTCAGTTTGCGAACTGTGAACCAGTTTTTTATCTCATTTTATTACTTTGACTCGTTTTTAGGGTTCGATATCTGTAATGTAATATAATCTGGTTCATAAGTAATTTGTGTTCACGGTAATAATTGTATGGCGTTCCTTACTTTCATGTTTCAGTTATGTAAAGTAAAATCAAATGCAATCCTAAATACAATTGAGCTAGTATTGACTAGTTAACTAACTATGAAATTAATCGTTATGTAGAATACCTGGCGAACCCCCAGGGCCCATCGTTAGGGGGTGTGAAGGGCTAAGGTAGGTCTCGCTACCCCTCTGAATAGTGGAGGGCTTTGAGTCCCAGCCCCAAAATCTCCCCGCCTAACTCGACATGCTCATTAAAAAAAACAAAAAAAACTATGATAGTCATAAAATCAACTTTAAAATGTTATTACACACAGTAATCATAATACACTACAATATTTATTTTTTAATTATTACTTAAAGCTTACTTTTATTTCATATTTCAGTCAAAGAAATATCACAACGAGGTAATCGTATACAATTAAACTAGTAGACGTCGCTATGAAATTAATAAAATCAACTTTGAAATGTCAGTACACACATGTATAAGTTACACATACTAAAGCTACTCCACAATACTTCTTTTTTAATTATTATTCATAAGTAGGTTAATTGTCAACAATTTAATTTGTACAATGTCGTATAGTTTTTTCAGAAAGTGTATTTGGTAACCAAATCATATCTCTCAATCTATCTACTCAATAAATTCAGGTGTAATTTTCAAGGTTTGTACTCAACCATATCGGTATACAACTATATTCACTGAGTCAATAAACAAAAAAAACTGTGTTTATTTTAAGAAAGGTGTCCATAAAGGCGTCTTGTGTGAAATAACAGACAATTAAAAAGAGCGGCAAAAAGATTCTCGCCAGCTCTCTTTTGTTTCCGATCCCTAATTTGAGAACTGACCAATACGTTTATAAGTGTACAAAAGTTGGCTACATGGATAAGTATTATTGACCAACGCTGGCATAGTACTTTTACTATACAATAATTAAGATGGTAGCCAATTGGCGTAGTAATTACATATTTTGGTCAGCAATCAGTCAGAGAAAGCGCGGTTTTATCTCAAATTATTGTTGTTAACATTCCGCAATAATTCTATCAATTTGTAATATGATGAAGCTGGACTTAATTGACGTCTAGCTTCTGTTGCTTTAATTAAATAAAAATAATTGTACATATGTATGTTATATGGTACTATACAGCAGTGTTGATAGTAGATTCAGCGTGCGACTCTTAACTCTGAGGTCTAACACGCAAAGACTCAAAAAGTGGACGGTATTGGTCAGGCACAGAAGGCTGACCACCTGCTTGCCTATTTGATTGACAAATGAACGTGAAAATGATTCACAAACTGTGGCCCAGGTTTAAAGGTTGTAGCGCCTTACTATATGTCATCTAGTATTCATATAATATAGTTAATGATTAGTTAAATTACGAGTACAGTATATCAATTTATAGGGAAGCACAATATATAATATAATAGGCAAGTGATTTAGGTGATTCTTACTTCCTACCCGAAACCATTAATTATATTACCGGAAATGGAACCTAGCGTTATCCTACGCATTTAAGCGGTAGTAAAATGGTAATGAACAAATGGCTAATAAACGAAATGAAATACGTGTCTAATTATTCTGTATCATCCCTAAAGAAAGAGTAATCCTAGTTCCATACTCTTGAGTTACCACACATTACAATGTAAAGACAACGACGGGCATTAAATAATTTCGGTAAAAACCATCTACATTAACGATTTCATAAAGCCATACGGTAATATTAAATCTTATCAGTGACAAAGTACACCAAGGTGAAATAAAAACATTTATTACTCCACACAGAAGCAGCCGCGACCGGCTACTTGCGCGTAAACATTTTTATCGTAAAAATATAAAATTTACAAGTCGACACCGATTTACAAACAAAAACAACGGCGATCTCGCGAAATTTGAGGCGCTATTCTGAAAAGCGTTTCGAGACGTCCTCTCGAAATGTTTTTGCGGACCATAATTAGTTTCATGTTTTAATTACTAATTAAATCAGTCGAATTGCACCGCTGTTCATGACAATACTCACTCATTGTAATTTGACATAATAATTTCCTCCTACTTTAATTTTTGTTCCCTTTGGAGTGGAGACTTTCGAGCCGTGGGGTTCAAGTGCATTGGCGTATCGCAACGAATATGTATCGAAATACAGCGATGAATTGCTGCCAGCATTAAAAGTACACTGCCACACACCCATTTTTCATTACTATTACTATTGACTAAAAAGCTACTTTATTTGACTCAAAAACATTACATTTTGTACTTACATTCTAAAGGTCTAAACATACAATAGGCAACGTACAGTTGAGATACAATATTCATTTTATTTAACCTTATACATAATATACTACTATGAGCACTAGTGTTTAAACTAGGCCCAGCCTGTATCGTAAACGCTAGTTCCTTCCAGTGTCATTAACAAATTTGTTAAGTTGTTTGTCATTAGATCTTGATTCATGTTTATTGTTTATTTAACAAAATAAAGGTAGAATCTAAGTTGTTGCAATTGGTTAGACCGTAGTATGTGTGAACTTAGACAAAGATTTTCTTGTACACACAATGTTGTGGATGAGAAACTTGAATACGAGATATTAATTTAGTGTCGTTATTTAGGTAAGTATGGATACTAATATTTATTGTTAAGATTCTCTATTTAAATTATATTAATTATAACATAAGTTGATAATATTGTAAATATATTATGACATGACGAAGTATTTTAGTTAGAACAGTGCATATACAATTTACATTATATCTGTTCGGGCATTATGACTGGTATAACCTAAAATATAACTGTATAAAATATAAATAAATAATCATACAAATAAAAAAAAACTATGCAAGGCATTCATTATAATATCGTACGTAGCATACGTAAATGTATAAGCAATAATTTCGGGTTCATAACGAACGTGAAATCTCATTCCCAGAATACGACCGCATTACCGCGACATAATAAAATACTCCGATAACAAAAACTGTATCAAGCATAAACATTTTACAGCGGTCCCCGGACTTTACTTAATTTCACTCGTAATTTTTAATATTCGCAATCCTAACATTATTCGTATTAATTTACCGGGTCATTCCGCTAAGTGCTTATTTATCGTATATTAAGAAATTTAATTATAAAAGTTCGTATTAAAACTGGTTAAGCATGGATTTAGATCTATATTGCATTTTAAACGGTAAAGTGAATGTATATAAATATCGAAAAGCATTGGTTTATTTTTTTAAGTTCAATACAGTGTAGGCGTATATTTGGCGTTTTTTTGGAACTTCTTTAATTAAAAGTAACATTTACATGAAGAGACTATATTATCATCAAGAAAAAATAAAATAAAATACATAGTATCGACAATATCGCTACTGTGAATTCAATATGCAAACATATATACGTAGATACGTGTTGGAGACACCATTCAGTAGACGCAACGCCTTGTTAACGGATATAGGGTATCTATGCAACAGACTGGTTCTGACCCTTGGTATCCCAAACAACCTTGGCCTTCGCCGTCACACTTACCCCCTAGGTACTAAGAAAGCGAGTTCTTGGAGAACACTTGTAGTAGGCCAACTGTAAGCCCCGTCTTGTTTCCAATTGATTGTACTCTCGGTATCCCTATTAATGGAAAGCAAAATACGTTCGGATTTTATATCGTGTTCATACAAATAGACAGGAGCCGAGGGCTAATTTCATAAATGTAAGGATGTGAAATGTGGTTAAGGTAAAAAAATTGGTACGTTATCTCCAAAAGAATTCCGGTTTGTACTGAATAATTACAACTAATAGTAGATTCCTTAAAATGCTATAAAATAAGTTATTTAAAACTTTAGTTACATTGTATAAGTAAGAACTTACTTTAGTATATATAACATTGAAATTTCACGGAAGTATTCGTTACAAGCCATGAAATTTGGAACTACGTTATTGATAAATTCTAATATAGAATTATTCCCTTCTGTTCTAAATGATAGGTTAGTTTAAATACAAAGTTGCCTTTCCCACTGCTATCAAGAGGAGTGGCGCGTGCGCCGCCCACACACACATTACCAATTCTAATACATGGATTCACACACGTTATCATATATTTACGACGGCAAGCATTTATCATTGTAATAAATAATATTCTTGTTCAATCAATTTTAGTCTATCAGCTTTATATAAGAAACGTTTTATTGAATTTATATTATAACTGGTTACTTCTTTCTTTTGTTAATTAAATTTACAAACACATTGTTTAAAAAACACCAGGGAAACGGGCAGGAGGCTCAGAACGCTACGCCAACAATCAATATTCAATGTATATTTGGGAAAATAATGTTTTATAAAAAAACGGAAAGAGAAAAACCAACCAAATTTTTCGTGTTAATTTTGCAAAAGGTTTTTGAAACTATATACGGCTATACTAGCCAAGAGGCTTTTTGTCACTGTTCTTTAAATACTGGTTTTGTTATTTGTCATTATAAAGATTTTTTGTAGGTTGGGGGGGGGGGGGGGGTTAGCGGCAGTCATCGCAGCCCATGGACACCAATTTTAGTGAGTGCGAAACTATTAACAAATTCCTTCCATAGTAAATTCTATATCTACATGAATACAGTCCGTAAATCGTGCAGTGCTGATGACGCGGCAAAATTTCCTCAACTCGGCTTGTCAATCCTAAGCCGAGCTGGTTATGTGGGCCCTGACATGCACTATATCATTGCAATTATCGACAGTGTATTTGCATTGCATATTTATTTTAACTAGGCACGGCGCATGCCTTTGTCCATTGATATTTTCAATATTGTTTATTTTAATGGAATATAGCATTATTTATTTTTAATTTTATTTTATTATTACCGCACATGCAGTGTACAATTTTGAGTTTGATTTTGTCAGTACATAAGGATGATTAGTAGATAAGTAAAGTAAGTAAAATCTGTGAAACAGATGCAGAAATCTCCTATACCTTATTAGGAGCAAGGAGAAATGATAAAGTTTGGTGGAAAGTCCTTGCTAAGCCAGCGAAGCTCCTTCCAGAAGCACAGAAATCACTAGGAGCAGAAAATCCTAGGAGGTAGGAGCAAGAAACTTCATATGATTTTGTAGTTATGACTAAAATAAACTGTTTTAGGGAGATCTATAAAACATATAAGAATATTTTACATTCATGTTGTGTAGTTAAACGCGAATAAAACCCAAGTTTGGTTATTTACTAAACGTTTTTTTCAACGTTAGTTTAAAACATTTCATTAACTCTCATTTAAAGATATAAAAACCCAATAGGAAATGCTATTTACTAGATACTGACCTGTTATATTTTTTATTTTATAGGATCAAACCACCCTAAGGGAAGCCCAAAAAGGCAGTAATCGCCTATAGCGAATAGCCCATAACTAGACTTAACTAGACGTTAGTTTTATAAAATTTCTAGTAACTTTAAAATTTCATGATTTTATTTAAAGATATAAAAACCCAATAGCAACTAATTTTCCAATGAGCAGTACATTACATTTATTGTAAGACAAAATTATAACACCATTATAGTACCGATAAACATAACAAATCAGAAATCGTTCAACACCTAAGAGTACCGTCATCAAAAAAACAGAGGTAAGCGAAAATTAACTTTAATAATTTCTATTTTAGGTATATTCCATTTACATGACAGTTGTTACTACTAAATGTCAGTCTTATAATACTATTTATATACTTCAAGTAACAAATACAAAAAAGTGAGGCCAAGACCTAGGGGTTTTAGCGGAACTGTGTTTTATTATTATTTATCTTTTCTTAATTGTATCTAAAAAACGTTGCGCGTTGCCTGGAAGAAATAACTTATGTAACCTACTTACTTTTTGTTTGTATAATTATGTATATTATGGTAACAAAGTATAAATAAATAAACGTGAAGGCTACGACCATACTACCATAGTAATTAAGCTACACTGGTATCCATGGCAACAGCATAGATAAAAAAATTAGCACAAATAGTGGGCAAATGTTATAAGCTTAAAATATTCGTAACGTAGGCCATGATCTTGTAAGTATAAAAAAGCATGGTACGGGCGGAAAGGCGAGAGTTTTATAAGAAATTCTACGTATGCTGACGGTACATTAACACGTCTATCAATTTATCAATTCGTGACCTTAACACTTCCTTAACAACTTTAATCATTAAATTACATACAGTCATCACGCACACCACACTTCGACAGCTAGTCGACGCACTTTTCGTATTTTGGGGAAAGCTGATCGTTTATTGCGTGAGAAATTTTAGTACTTTACCCGTGCTGTTAAACTATTATAGACCTTTTAAATTTCTCCTAGGTTATTAATGTAACCATAAAAATAAATAAGTGGCAATGGGCGGGGCACATGGCAAGAACAGAAAAGTGGAGCAAGAAAGTACTAAACTAGTGCCCAAGGTACAATAAACGAAAAGAAGAATACAACTGAGAAGAGCATATACCAAATTAAAGAAACAACTGGTGGTACATGACAGGGAGTGGCACAGTGCAGAGAGAAATGGCGGGATTCAAAGGAAGCCTTTGCGGCACACAGATATTTAAAAGAAGAAGTTAGTTATAAATGTGTTAAATGTAAGAGTGAATGCTATTAGTATTGTCTTTTGTTAACATAGCTTTTACGCATTGAAAGAAAACACGTGGTCACCGTGACCACGCACGCTGTAAAGCACGCGAAACGTCGTAAAAATTTAAATTATCTAAAATAATTATAATTTTATACATAGCTTCAATCCGGTAAAAAGGTCTTAAAATGCTATTATTATTAATGTGAAAAGTGGAAGAAATAATTAACTCAAAGATTATATCCGTACTGGTCATAAAATTATTTATTATCTTTGGTTAATCTTGCTAAAAATGAAGCAATTGGTTGGTCAGAATCACTGATATACTGATTGGCGAAAGGATTCTGATAAACAATCTAGGTCTGAATATCCATAGTTTCTCCTCTCACAGTTTGATATCAATTTTCCTGTAGTTTTTTGGTTTAATTTTCCAAATATTTGCCCATAAGTCTTGTCAAATAAAGTATCGCTGTGCCGAGCGTTGGTGACAAATATGACAGTATGTTTATTATTATATCATTTATATTATTGTAAAGGTCTTTATCTTATAAGGTGTCCTATCTTTTCGTGTTCTTTATACTTATTTCTACTTATTTAGTGAAAAAATATAATTGATACTAAATATAATAAATTTTACAAGTACTTCATTATGGTAACTCCACAAATTGGTTTCTTATAACCTCCTATATAGTTTATATATTTCCATTTTTGTTCTACTTGAAACCAAAATCTATTTCTATACGCTAATTCGTTACGTCGCTTAAATTGTATCAAGCCGCGGTCGTGCGCCGGCGCATGGAAGTATGGAAATGTGCACCTGCCACTCACGCCACCCACTGCGCCAGATAAACGAGCACTTAGACCCCGCTAACTACCTATGCCCAGCCTCTTCTCGCTTGTTGCTACCGTTTGATTGAACTGAGCGCCGATACAAATATTAAATGTCCTTTGGAGTCCTCGGAATCCCACAAACTTTGTATAGCCAACAACTGAAGCTTTATGTAACGTCAAGTTCAGTCTGGCTGTGTCTTTTTATCATATTTATGATAAAACCAAAATCTTACTAACAGATTATTTGAAAGAAAACAATTTTTATTATTATAAACTTATAATTATTGTAATCATATTTTTTTAATAATAATTTTTTTCAATGTGTAAAAGCTATGTTAACCAACTATGTAACAGATTATTTTTTTTAGGTCTCTGCACAAAGACACAATTTTAAATTACGATCTGGCCTAACTTCAGGCTAATAAGAAATTTTAAGCTAAACAAACTTACTAATAAGGATATTTTATATAAGACAGCGTCCAATAACACTACTTACAGTGTCTATTAACGCTCTGTGTTTGTGTACTATTTTTTTATTCCCTTACCACTGTTTAACACTTAAGACTAACGTGTACTCACACATAGAAACCCGTCACTAATTTATATAAAGCCCTTAAGACCTTATAAGCTTTCGAGGTATTACCGCTTTATAGGCCTTATGTTAATTAGTATAATACTGCGTGTTGATGTATCTGACGGATGACGTTTCACCTGTGTAGCACCATGCCGGCCACACAACGCAGCCTTCGGTGTCCTCACGACGAGAGATTGAAGCCAACATCAGATTGGCATTGAAGCATCGGCTGCGAGCTCCCTGAAAATTAACAACTTCTTAGTGAAGAGCTTTCGGGCAATGCTTAAAGCGTTTTATTTGTAAGCAATGATTGAGCACATTAAATTTACTTACGTTGCATTCGGTCCAAGTTTAGCCCGTCCATGTTTTTTTAAACATTTTTTTTTAAATATCTTACATCAAACATTCTAATATAAAAATAAAGAACAACATATTAAGACGCCATACGGTAAAAAATATCTAATCTTTCAAGTCAAATACTTTAGAATATATTTGGACCTCCTTTGGATCTACCTGTGTCCAGCCAACATCAGTTTTCATCTTCATTTATTTCAATTAATGCGTATTTTTTAAATGAAATAGCTTTTCTTTATCATTGTCCAATAGCAAAAATTATTAGAGTATAGTAAATACAACTAAAAAGTATAACACCACTTACAGATACTACAGGTATTGTCAACTAATAAATACAATATTTCACTGTATTTGTTGTTTAAAACACACTAGAACTAATTCAAATTCTAGTCAACTACTACGATAAATCTACGTTAAGGCTTTAACCCAGTAAGTGTGAAAGTGTACGTGCGAGATCTGAGATTTGAGGTAAGTGATACCCCATTAGCCAGTTGAAAGCTGACTTCAGTTTAATTTGAATAGCGATCAAATGGTTGGCACTCGGTGAAATGTATCGTGGCGTGACTAAACACCAGTCACCTTAAGCTATTTATTTCACTAATTATAAGTTACATAGTATTAGATTTGACAAAAGTGTTGTCAACATACGAAACCAGGCTAGCAAGAGATAATAGAATCGTTAAAAGTTAATTGAAAAATCGTTTGCATTTAAGATTTTAAGGATCAGGTTTATCGTCTCAACCTTTTAATATCAATTCTATTAAACTCAATTTAAATTTCGTGTACCCCTAGGTATCAACATCCCTCCTTCAGAAGTGTGTGTAAAAAACTATTCGATATCCAGATTGCATTCTAATAAAGATAGTGAGCAACCCTTAAAACTTTGAAACCAATTTTCATTTAGTTTTGATAATTTAAGTTTTTGATTATTTATTTTTTATCTCTTCATTTTTGTCATGTTTGCCAGTCACATTAAATATTGTATTTTATTTTTCTTGTTCCAATGTATAAGTGTGACGAACGTTGGCAAGCTTTTATACTATTTTTTTCTTTTTTCGCATTAACGCAGTGAGAATTAGAAAAAAATGCTCTTAATAATAAGGGTCGGAGTAATTTTTTTTAATTTGTCAAAGTTTATAATAAGCAGTAACCAATATTCGTCAGAACATTTCTTCTACAAGTGATCGCTATGTCATTAACACACCAACTTTAGTAGTTGTCTCTTCGTCTAGGTGTCGTATCGTGCACAAGACATTACCGCAACCATTTTCATCAATTGCCTATGACATTTTTATACGGAATACAGGATGTTCCAATATTAATGACAGTTATTTATGGTTGGTTATTAACATCTTAAAATAATATATATTTAAAACTCATGTCCATGTTTTTTAATACACGAGGTTTACAAGAAGGCGTTTGCCACAAACGATATCTATTTTATCAGTTAGATAGGTGCACCCTGTACCATTTAAAAATATGTTATAAATAACAGATCCTGCCTTAAGGTTTTAGGTTTTTGTTATTAAAGTGAACTAACCTAATCATATCTAATTAAAACTAGAAGAGAAACTAGTTAGGTCCTAATAATCTAGAATTGCGTAAAGAAAGTCTCAAGCGTGCCACCTGATAAACACCGTAATTATTCTCGCAAGACAAGTGTCATGCGCACATGCCAATTAAATAATATTTATTTTTATGTCCATAAATCTACATTTAATGGGGCCTTTAATGTGAAACGTTCCGAGGTTTCTATCACTTTAACATAATTGTAGATTAGAATTAATTTGACACAAATTCACGTGAATGATTTACTTCGAAAGAGCAATATTATACTTCTGTATAAAAAGCCAACTATTTTATTTGTATTATGGAATTATTAGTAGCGAGAGGGCAGCTGTCTACTGTGTGTTTTGTGATAAGAAGTAATAGTAAGAAGAAGTACATAACAGATTTTTATTTAATAACATTTGATATACTGTCGACAAGATACAATAAAAATTAATATATAAAAACAGTTGTCACGTTGAAAGCAGTAGTCCTAAACACGGTTACATTACTGGCTTTTAATTTGAGTCCAATAAAATGTTTATGACATTAACAACTTAAGAGAGACATAGTTTGTTTTACCCGTTCCAATACATAATCAAAAGTTATTTCAAATTTAAAATTGTTGTTTAACATCCTATATAAAACACCAGTACCAATTACGCGGCACAAAGTACGGCCACCACCCAAGAGTCCAAGAAATTGGAGTCGTGCTCATGTTGAACTAATAAGATCAGTTTGTTCCAACGATTCTATTATATGACTTTACTACACTACTAACATAATATTAAAGTATAAACTACTTGCTTGTACTTCAGTTGTCATTAATATCGGCCGTTTTTCCGCATATTTGCGTAATTCCTTAGTAGACTTGTAAAAAAGCGAAATAACAGTATTGAAAGAAAAATTACATGTATGTATGAAAAAATAATTATTAAAAATTAATTAATAGAAAATTAAAACAAATTTATAATATGTATATACAATTAATAATATGAAGAAATATGATCACTTAAAGAGTTTTAACATCAGTGTATGTAACGTTATTAATGGTAATTTATTAAGATTAAACTGTTCGTATTATATCGTATAGACAAAAAAAAATCTACGGTGCTACAACCTTTTTAGGTCTGGGCCTCAGATTCTGTTTCATGATCATTTGTTAATCGAA
This sequence comes from Pieris brassicae, assembly GCF_905147105.1. Taxonomy (NCBI): domain Eukaryota; kingdom Metazoa; phylum Arthropoda; class Insecta; order Lepidoptera; family Pieridae; genus Pieris; species Pieris brassicae. Next base: position 9,391,106 of record NC_059669.1, read on the forward strand.
TAGGCAAGGAGGTGATCGGCCTTCTCTGCCTGACACACACCGTCGACGTTTCGGGTCTAAGGCAAGGCGGTTTCCTTACGATGTTTTCCTTCACCGTTCGAGCTAATGTTAAATGTGCACATAGACAGAAAGCCCATTGGCGCACAGCCGGGGATCGAACCTACGACCTCAGAGATGAGAGTCGCACGCTGAAGCCACTAGGCCAATACTGTTCCATATCGTGTAGACACAATATATTATATTGAGCAAGCGAAAGCAACTTTAATTGTCAGATGCGTCTTCAAACACGGTTGTTTAATATTTTATTAAGTCAGCAACTAACTAAAGATAATATAAAACCTAACCTGTACTTTTAAAAAATATCTAGTAGTAAGCTTTCGTTGGTGTAATAAATATTTATAAACAAGAAGAGTTTTATTAATATCTTAACTTATATATGATACACAACAATAAAAACAATAGCCATTCAATAGTATTTTAATGTTTCAAGTGCAACACAAAAACTCAGGGTCAGTATAGTGAATGTCAAGACACTCTCTTAGCCCAAGTCAACGTTATTAAAAGTATCGCCTTTCATATGGCTTTGTATATTGATATCTGTCATTCAAATAAAATATATATTATTTGGAACAATCTCAATTTAAAGTACACTTATTAGTTCCATCGATACTAAACTCTAAATCAGCGCTCTTGTTGAGTGGCCGTTCAAGTATTACGTAAGCACTATAGGGGGAGGGTAGGAGGGGGGGTCTTTGATTTTCTTATTTGGTGATTACGTCAACAGTATTTACTTTTTACACATATTATTCACTCAGCTTGAAAACAACATGCATTTTCGAGGATTCTTACAAAAAATTAATATGTTTATGTACTATGGTTTTTGAAAGGTTAGCTTTGCTGACAAGAGCGAATAAATTGCTGTAAATCTGCTTACGTAATGCTAGAACGGCCCCTGTATAATATCTAAGAGATTACAGTTTTTTTATACCCATAGACACTCACGTGCCAGAGTTCGCTCGCGAGTTGCCGGCCCATTAAGAATTGGTACGCTCTTTTCTTGAAGGACATTCCTATTGGTTCGGAAATACTTCAGTGCCACAGAATGGCGGTGGGCGGCAAAAATTGCCTTAAAAAGGCTTAGTCATGTAAGAATTACAAAATCTAATATCAAGTACGAGAATTAATAATTTATGCCTAACATTAGGTATAATAAGCTTTTTAAAATAAATTAAAATAGATATGAAAATCTTCTCAAATCACACAAAAAGTAAAACATGAGTAAAACAGCTTCAACAAAAAGTTATTAAGATTAATTTAAAATCTCATTATAGTCAATAAAGCGTAGTATTCATTTTTTATGCACAGATTATAGTAAACAATATTTCATTTACCTGCAAATAAAAGTTATAATTATATAATAAATAATAAAATAATTCAAATTTACATAACTCGCAATCTGGTACAACCATCATTAATTCGATTAACTTGTAACATTAACGATAGAACCAGTAACGGAAATACTTTATGAATGGCACCGCGCATTCTAAAATGATTAGTGTTTAGAAACAATAGACCACACCGCGAAACTTAATGTTGCCATATTTCAAAGAAAACGACCAATAGCTTGTATAAAATAGTCTATCGATTGGATTGTCTGTAATAATAGTAAAACTTGCGAACTATCCTGGTGGTGACAAAACATGAGCTTTACTTTGTTGGAATATAGCTTAAATTAGCTTTCAGTATATATGAACCAAACTTTTTGAATTAATAATACAAAAAAGAACAATATTCTCTAAATAAATGGGTGCTAACAGCATGCACAGACTACCGTATTACTATAAAAAAGAGACCTTAGAAAATCAAATGACTACATATTAATCAATGATTACATATTAAGATTCGTGGAAAAACCGACATAATATGATTCAAATATCAATCTGTATTTAATAGCGTTTTTGTAAAAAGTCTTTAACAAATATTATTACGAAATTTCAATGCAAGCTTATAGTATTATTTATAAATAGATTTTTGTTTTTGTTAAAGTAAAGCAACTTCCTAATCGGCATTGGAAAAAAAATTACCGTCACATTTTTCGGTTACGCGCTATATTTTTCTTGTCCCTGCCACGGTTGATTCGAAGAGATTTGAAGCCATTGATAACAAAAATATATAATAACGATATAGTAACAATAATGTAGATAACAATGATAGTAATAATTATATTACAATTAATGAAATTCTAAAATAATCATAAGTATGTGTAATAGTAATAAGGTAAAATGAAATAATGGTATTATTTGTATATTAAAAAGCCTAAAAGCCTTTTGTAAATTTAACTCTAAACATAAACTTTATCTAATTTAACTTTATTTAACCAATTTCTGTTAAGTTGCATATAGTAGATCATTTTTCGGAAAATAAGGTCATACAGAAGTTTCCGTAGTACTCCTGTCTCTTGTTGATTGCTATTGGTTGTCTATAGCTGTCGTCTTACTAAACGTTTGTTGTTAAATCCTACTCATATCAAATCACTAATTAAAAATGAACTTTCGTTCTATATTCAAAGCACGATTTATGCCAAGGCTGCGACCAAATTGACCACCCACAAAATATTATAGGAAATGTTTTAGAGCCACCATTAATTCACTGTTGAAATGCGTTTATTGATTAGGTCGAAGGTAAGCGGCTGGTTCAAAGCGGGGGTCCCGTAATAATGATTTATTCGATGTGCGGACCCTTGAGTTATTGTTACTGGTACTTAACGACCTCACGAGTTGATACTAGTATTCGATATTTCTTGTTAATTTAATTGTATCCATGCACTAGTTATGTAACCTAACATTAGTTATGTTAAATAAATATTTTACGTAATAATTAGATGCGTAAATAAACAACCATAATACACTTGAAGCCAATATTGAGACATTTAGTCTTTGTCACACTTATAAAATGTATTTTAACATTCTCGGTTCCGATAATGTCCAATAACATGAGTGATATTTAGATTTCTGAACCCTTAGAAAAGCCAAGTTCGTTGTTTTTAGCATCGCAACCCCTCTACCTCTAATTTTGTGTTAGTTATAAGCTCATATTTTAAACTATTAAAGTTAGTTAAAATCAGTTGTTACCCTTTAAACAAAGAGTTTTATTTAAACATCTCCATAGAACAACTTCCACTGAACTTCATTCACGTATTCATTAATATATTTAGCCAAGTGACGTTCATAAGTCAACAGAAAAGATGTTAAATTTATTTTAAATTTACATTTACTACCAAGTCACGGGCGTACATCGGGCACAAAGAACTGGCAAGAAACTCTTCGCCACTCTTTTAAATCGCCAAGTTTTGAGTCATACAAATTGCTTGACCCGGAGCAAATAAATTCCAAGGATTAGGATCATTAAATCTATAATGTATAAAACATATCATCAGCGGAACAGAAGACACAGACCACGGAAAGTCGTGAAGAGATATCCGAGAACGATATAATGTGTCTAAGAGAGCTTTTGATATAAGCTTAAATTATATATATTTATATATAATATTTGTGTGAATTTAGTTTATTTTGATTAATATTTAGTTAATATTTCAGCATGTTTAACAAGCCTCACATTAAAATGATGGATACCTCCAAACGTGCCAACGAAATTTAACATTAATAATACCTAACCCAATTAATAATGATATCAAATATATATCATTAATCAGTCAACGGCCAATTTTAAATCGTCTAGACACGAATGAAAGGCGTGAAATTCGAAATACGTCTATTGTAATGAAGATTTAACAGCGAAAGTTTTCTTAGAGATCATTTTTGTTTTTACATATGTTAGCAAATATCAGGGTTAACTAGAGTAGTTTAGGCTATGAATTAAACTCCGTCTGAACTGGCCGTACACGTACGGTGAAGAAATTTTACGAACTTGAAAATTAATAACAATAATTAGTGGCGCTACAATCATTTTAGGTCTGGCGCTCAGATTTCTGTATCTGTTTCATGATTGTAATCTAATCTAAAAGTTGATGATCAGCTTCCTGTGCCTGATACACACCGTCGACTTTTTGGGTCTAAGGCAAGCCGGTTTCCTTACAATGTCTTCTTTCACCGTACGATCGAGTGTGCTCATAGAAAGAAGGTCCACATCTGGGGATTGAACCTACGAATTCAGGGAGAGGCACACTCTAGGCCAACACTGCTCAGAGGCAGCTCTTACTGCTGAACTTGAAAATGACGGCCCTAAATACTTTAAAGTTGTCAATCTATGAATAGAGTCCCGTAAAGGCTTACCAGAGAAAAACACGCTTTAAAATCTTATATATTTATGTACTTCTTAGTTCGAGATGATTATATAAAGGTGCATGTGGAGCGAGGATGCGCAGACGCAGAGGTCGGGCCAAGGTTCGATACCTTTTGTTCTGCGATGTAGGACAGGGCACAATTACATGAACAATACTTATTGGCTGCACGAGAGCTGTTTACTATTTTTCTAGTAGTTTCTAAGCGCATCTTCGTATTCACACCTCATTATTTTTGTAACGTTAAACTAAGTTAATTCTTTAACGTGTTAAATCATGATTTCGTTTTTCTCAAATGATGAGGGGAGCGAAACATAATCACCGCCTAGTTAAACCTATGGTTGTCTGGAAGAGATCGCTTGAAAGCGATAAGACCGCCAGTTGCCCTCTTATTAGAAGTACTAATAAATACATAAATAAAACTAAATTTAAAAAATTACATAAACATAATTTGCATCTTGTGCTATAAGATGGGTTATAAGATGTATCGGATATCGGATAAAGATTATTCAATCTATTTCTAAATTTAATAAAGTCATGGGTACAGTTTCCTATTATTATTATTTTTAATAATTTAGTTTCTGCCTCGTAATTAAGTATTTATACATATTAAATATGACTCATTAACCCTAGGATTAGCTTTTACATTTTCGTTCATTATTATTATTAGTGGTTAGTGTAACATGTTCTTTTTTGGTAATTATTTTTGCACTTCCTATACTAAAGTAAAAAAACACATTCAGAGGGTTTATTCTGTTTACGGCCTTTCACTCGCAGCTTGGCCGAAATGTTTCCTTGTATTTTGGCAAGATGTATAGTGACCACTATAATATATATTGTTTATCAATGTATATAAACCCATACTTCACTATTATCTTTCTAAAGATGACACCTATTAGATGATATCTGTTAATAAAAACCATATAAAATCCTTAATTTTTAGTTTTATTTTTTAAGTTTACGCGTTGTACAGTGAGACACGACGGAGAACATCATTGTAATATGTACAAACAAAATAGTACGAATATAGATTTACGAGAAGAACTCTAGATTTACGAATACTCATGTCAAGTAAATAAAACATGTTTGTATGTCTGTCCGTCCTACAGGCGACCTCCGACAGGTCGCAGTGACCGCCCACTATTAGCATATGGACAAAGCCTCCGAATATATACGTTTGACGCACGACACTCACTTGTTCGGCTCTAAGATGTTGCTGTTTCACTGTAAACGAAAATACACGTACCCGTTTTAAACAAATGCTATTCTATATTGTTTTTTTTAAATTCCAATTAATATATCGAAAGCTCAACCATGGATTCAAAATTACAGTTGCTATATGTATATTGTAAGTATATATATGTCTGTTCTATTTTATGCAAAAGTTAACACTTAATCCTCGTTTAAATATTTCAAATAATAATAATAAATCCCGTTTATTTCCAATCTTTACAAATGTTAAATATACCGTGTTTGTATATTTTTTTCTTGTTACTCGATACCTTCCTCACTAGCCAGCCTCCTTCTGTGCCTTTGATTGGAACCCTCCTCCTCCAAAAGGCCTCCTCCAGCTTATTTCACCATTTTTCTAAATACGCAATTTTAAGTAGATAATATTCGTATGTATGGCATCATATATGTACGATAACACAATTTCGACGCATATGTATACATACATTTCTATGCAAACAATACAGTTTAGCGCTACCATTGTATTATCGGTAGCCTTTATCATGCAAAATTGTTTCAAGTTCGGTTAAGTCCTGATTTCTCGGTTCGAAACAATGGTATAGTTCAGACTGCTTGAGTAAAAAACAATCTGATATTCAATCATTATACCATTAAAAGAATACCATTTACATATAAATAAAAGATGGACTTGAAATAACGATGACTTACTAACGGGCAAAAATACTAAAATAGATGTGTGTTGCTCAAGACAGTGAGTAATGGAAAAAAATGGAGGAGGATTTTACCCTAAAAGGTGTCATACAAAAACTAGACCAATAAAAAAGACAAAAGAAATCTATATTAGATTCTTAGAACTTATACTAACACAACGAATATTCAAATTAATAAACGTAACCAATTGTTATTAAAATATATCACCGAAAATTTACTAATAAATAAATATAATAATAAAATTACGGTACTAGCAATCCAGTCTTCGCTCGAGACATTTATTTTTACAATAATTTTGAAAATATAATCTATCTTATGACAATGTAGGATTAGTAAAATAACTTTCGAGTCCGGTTTCTCGGTTTATTCGTAACAAAATATGCAAAATAAAAATCATTCATAAAATCTTAGTTTAGATAAAATAGGCCTCTATTTAGGTATAAAGCATTACTAGGTACATATTTCTCTATCTAATCACAGACTACAGAAAAGTTAAGAAGTCCATAGATTATCCCAATTCTCTGTTGTTTTGAAAACACAGATTCCAAATGTCAGTATCTGCGTCGATCTTTATTTAAAATATTGTGGATGTGACGTAAAAGGGTGACTGATTACATAATAAACAAAGCAATCGTCAAACCGCATACGACCTTGTCAACGTGTAGTTTGCGTTCTACGTTTGACACGTATATATACAGTACTATATGATCTGTTGCCTCACTTATAAATCAATTATATTCGATATAGCGCGTATTTAATAGCACTGGTTTAGCTTTCCACCGACTAATTGTTGAAACAAAATGTCTTATTGTTTACTTACTCATCCCTTTTCCACATATATTTATTATTGAAGGTAATTTTCCTTTAATAAAGTTTGTCGGTTAGTAATATATCCGTTATCCAGAATGTTGCTTTTTTATTACGAACGTTTCTGTCAGATTTTACAACGTATAGGGTACGCTATGGACACAAACGTGTCCATACTAAGACGGTTACAATCTTCGGTAAAAATCGTCTATCAATACTTTTTTGGTTACCTACGCATACTGAGTTTTTTTGAACACGTAACACGCATCCAGAAAGTTTAAAACTTATCGTGACAAGCAGAATGAAGGGCACCCGACCTCGAGGCCGATCCTCTACTGAACCGATCAAGTAAAGGCCGTTACAGGTCCAAGCGAACATACTTTTCAGGATCAGACAGGAGCGAGTTTAGGATGTTATGCGGCAGCACTATCACTACCTTCAGAAATGAAGAGTGCGACAAAAGAATTGGTACGTCTGATACACATACAGAATTTAAATTCACCTATTCCCTTTTCATGTGTTATATTCATATCTGGATACCCTATAGGTGCACGAAGATAAACAGCATAATCAAATTAGCATGCATTTAGCACTAACACACACGTAACATTTGTAACTGACCTTTTTAGTTCTAAGGTCGTGATGTACTCGTTTGTGACCGGAAAATATTATGGTATAAATAGTTGTCCACACATGAATTGTCTTTATTAAAAACAAGCTTTGTTAGGCTAGTTAAAACGTCGTCTAATTAATAAGAACGCTTTTGCGTTTTCAACATTTGCTCACTTAGCTGAGGAATATTGCAGAGAACAAATTTTTTGCCCTACTCTTAGCTTTATTTTAAAACAGAAGAAAGCTTATAAGTGATAAGCCCGTTGTACTAAGCTTTTAGATTTATTATTGCATATAATTATATTAAGTATAGTTAACAAAGCGTTAACCTTAAATAGCTTAGATATGATATTTTGCTGAAATAATACTTTATTTTTGTTTGAAAACTGAGTATTACGGCATTGAATGATTTTCTATAAATTACTTGTCTCGCCTGGGAACCAAATATGAAACTAAAATCCTTTTTAAAAATATTTTTTTTGCCAATAAAGTGAATGGGACAAACAAGTTCTTTTAGTCACATAGTATTTTCAAAGAAAGCATCCACATGAAATCAATCATTTTAATCAAATAAAAAACGAATTAGAAGAACTAACACTACAAGTTTAAAAGTACAATATCTTTATTAAGTCATGGAGGAACCATATTACTTCGTATTCCAGACACTTTTGCGCATAAAATATGTGAGTCACATCATCCTTCTGTACATTTCATCCGTAAACATGTTTACAGCGCCGAAATAAACAATATCAATATTGTCAAACGAGACATAATTTTTTTCCATTTATAAATAATGCATGTTTCCATTTTCCGAGCCATCCAGTATGACCTTCAGGTCACAGGCAGGTCGGCTGCGCGTGCGTCACACATTAAACAGGTACGTCTATTTACGCCTCAATAAAATTATACAATCGATGTTATAGTACTAGCAGTTCATGGCCGCTATAATATCTTATAGAATTATTTATCCTTCTTATATTTCTTTAATGTTAATAATTATTTCCATAATAATAATAATTGATAAATAGATACTTTATCGATTCAACTGTATTGGATTTTGACATACGGGAGTTAACTATCGCGCTAAACTCTATATTTAAAAGAAATAAAGAAAAAAACGTTAATTTGATTAAAGCACACACACATATTTAAAAAAAATACAAACTCAATCTGCTAAATCAAATATGGGCTCAACTCGGCTTTAAGTTTATGTCACCAGCAACACTGATTTTCAGTGGAAACATACTATCTTGGATTGACAACTATACTAAACTATATACTAACTATAACTATACACTAAACAAAACAACAATTTTTAAAAAATAAAATATTTAAAAATAGAATAAACAAACAAAAAAACCCTAGATTTGTCGATACGAAATTAGGACCTAATAATATCCTAACTTATTTAACGATAAAATTACAAATAAAAAATAGTAATCATAAGACAATTTAAGCAATAGAAAAACAATTGTTTTCTCGGGAATACACGATGGAAATGATTTTCTCCCTTAATACATCCATCCATTGACACAAGTACACAAAAATGTTAATTTTATTTTACTAAAAAGTTTTAAATGTCACAAACCTTTTAAACATTACATCGCCTTGAAGTTTGAACCTGTATTTTATAAAACCCGATTGCACATTAAAATAACAATGATTAACATTATCTTAAGTTATATCTGTATTTTCCTTAAATAATTATACGCAATACTCTATGGAAAAGAGAACTCGTGTTTCTGTAGTGAACTCTATGGAATCAGAATTCCTATTAAATCTATAAAAAACAAAACAGTAAAAATAGAAATTCGAATACCTTCCAAAACTCGACTGCCAACTCATACGAACCTCGCACTTTAAGTTTTACTACAATATATCCCATTTGCTAGTAGATTGAAACTCGATATGGGATCTTCATGGCATACAAGCAGTTCGAGATAAGATATCTACAAAAACAAGTACTTGTCGGGGCTATAGTGTTTATTGCACACGTCACACATTAGTCCTGACTATCGGACGCCGATTATCGGTCAGCAACGGGTCAGCCATTGTTTGAGGTGAACAAAAATACCTTGTTGACTCCACTGAAAAGCATCTAGACTATTATCTGATGGCGGAAGGCCTTTTTAAAACTAAATTACAACATTTATGCATATCTACATAATATAAAAATAGAAAATTGCGCAATTTTTAATAAATGATGAAAATGAAATGAATAAAAACTTGGTTATTTCATACAATAATACTAAGAATTTTATAATTTTACTAGTATAGATTTTTATTTACCAGCAATTAATCTATAAATGTTTGTAGTCAATGTTTGAAAGCACTTGCATAAATGAATCGTGAAATAATTATCAATAAATAATTAATTTAACTCATTACAATATCAAGTAGTTTGCAAAAACTCACCGTGAATTTCTTAAAAAACTGTAGACTACTTTAATATATTGTTTCATTATTACCGCTAATAAAATCAGCAAATTCTGCTAACTGTATAATTTTATACGAACGATGCTATTTTTAATAATGCCAGCTTAGCCTCACACTTTCTATAAATGCATACATTTAAATGTTAAATATTTATACAATCTCACAAAAACACCTTAATCAGATCATAAAAATATGCGTCTCATTTGACATTCGACAATTCTGTCATATAAATACCGATGATCTCAATTTATTGTGTCAAATTTTAAACGATTTAAGTGTTATCATCGTCCACAGATAAGTGAAAACATAAAATAAAACTAAATTGGCCGTTTATTTCGAATAGAGAAACAAAATTGAGCTATTTACGTGAAATAGTGGTCTTAGTTATCTAAATGGTCGAGTTCTCTGACATTAGGAGGCGCCTAATGTCGACCTAACGCACTATTAAGTAGGTGTTGCCTATAATGTACTAGTAATAATTTATTGTTACATATTTACTGAGTAATAAGTGCTTTTATTATTATATATAATATTATAAGTCTCATGGAATACAGCTGGGCAGTTGGGATATTATTCATTATACACACACCAACTTCTTTTCTCCCTACTACCAGCGATCCATGCGGCTTAATCCCTTGGCGTTGAGCAGAAATGTGGAGTATCTCTGTATCTTTTACTGCATTTACCATGGAGAGTTGTTAGAGGAGTTGTTCACCTGCAGCTGAGTTTCATTATGGGATATCAAGGCAGAATACAAAATACCATCCGTATTACCTCAATGTCCGTCGTTCAACAACTGAGCGTTATGTGAGGCAGTTTTTGCCGCGCACCATTATGTGAAACCAGCTGCCCACTGACGTATTTCCTAATCAATTTGACTTAGAGTCCTTCAACGAGCGTAATAATTCTTGAAAGCCGGCAACGCACTCGCGAGCCTTCTGGCAATGTGAGTGTCCAGGGGCGGCGATATCACTTAACACCAGGAGAGCCTCTTGTCCTTTTCCCTCCTATTAAATTAAAAAAAAACAATAACACATTATGTACTAAATATACTAAGTAAGTCTTGCTAGATATTTATGCCATTATTGTGTTTAAGATCATAACGAGTTGACTGGTATCGGTAACTATAATGTCTAAATCATACAAATCTGTTATATTTAGATATCAAAGCTTCCATAAGGCTTATTTCGGTTTCTATAATAGATATTTTTCCATAGACTACATATTTATGAAATAACGCCATATTAAAAAAAATCTAAATTTGAAAACCTATTCTACACCAAAACGCTTCAAACGTGAAACAAGCGATAACGCGCATTGTTCTCACAGTTCAAAGGAAATTGTACCTTTTCATCTTGTAGTATGACTGTGTTTATCTTATATTTGTTGTATTTTACGCCATTTTACAATCACAAAGGTAAAGAGGTCGAATGATAAGCGGCATAGTGCGGAGGTCACATGAAAAACTAAAATATTAGGACGTTAATTATTTTAACCGCTTTTTCGTATCGTTAACCTGCTTCTGTTTCCTTTACAAATGATAATAATTGGTTTTAATTAACAAAGGTACACTTTAACAAAACAAGTGAATACATTTTTTTGATAACGTTCTTAATTTGAATTACAGAGATTTCAGACACATTTATTACTTTCATTTTTAGGTTAAATTGGAAATAATATTTTTCAATCAAAAGCGATATGAAAAAACATAATTTACAAACAATGACCTTCAGTTACAGTTTTTATTAGATCATATTCTGGTGTTTTCTAAAGACTTTATCTTACTTCGATCGTAAAAGTCAAGAGAATTTGGTTTCCGGTTTTTCATTCTCTAATGAAATTATTTAAAAATTTCAGGTTATATACACTTGAAATTTTTTTAAAACTGTCCATAGATTAACTATAAATGAAATTTTGTTTATTATATTGCAATTTAACGGGAAAATCAGTTTGGAAAATGAGAAAACATTGAATACTCAATGTAGATAACGTTTACGACAAATATTATTCACACAGCCTTCAATGTGGGCGCAAGGTCGAAGCGGCGCGACCTGGTGTCGTGTTATATCTATAACATGATAATTACTTACATTTGCGGGTTGGACACATTTGTTATCTATGGTATTGGGGACAGATATTTTAATCGTCGCTATCCATTCATTTTTCACGCTTATTACATAGGTAATGCTTTATCTGAGTTTCGGTTTAAAGAACTTTGTACTGGCCTGTAGCGGGTCCATTTTATTTTAATGTAATATAATGAATTTATAACCTATGTTACTTTGCCATACAACCATACGCATTGAGATAATTCGTTACAAATACATAAGTCAAATCTTTCTTCTCAACAATTTTATGTTTTATTACATAACAGGTGGGAATGGGCCGGAGGGTCCTGACCTGATTTTAAGTTATATACCTATCATGTCCTTTATTAGTACGTTGCCGGCCTTTTAAGAATTGGCTTCAAGGACCCTTCGACGGGCTTCCTCGTGGAATATAATTAATCTTAAAGATTAATTATATGTTTAGTTATAGATTTATGTTGGAGACTGTTAGATACATAACATATGTACATATAACGGTGACCCCAGAGCTGGTGCTTTCTTCGCTCAACGAATAAGTATCGCAATACAGATAAGCAATGCTGCCAGCGTTAAAGGTACACTGCCACAGGGACCAAACATTTTAAATTTGTTTTAATTTCTATTTATTTCTTTTTAATTAGAATGTAGGTTAAGAAAATTGTAAAATATACAGTATATTTGTGTGAAATAAATGTTTAATCAAATATTAATCTCAAACGATTAATAAATGATTAAACTGTGTAAACCTTATAATTATTTTTACGACAATCATTCTAATCACTAGCCTAGAAAATTATTGAAATCATAGCTAATTATTTTGCATATTACAACAAATGTGTCTAAGTTCAACTGGGTTGGCAAATATGACTTTACTTAGTGATAATAAAAATATAGTTTTAAGTACATCAATATACCGTGTAACCAGTACTGGCATATACTGTACCAAAGTTCTACATACCCTCGGCTGTTTCGTTTCAATTTCATTTCAATAGATAATTTCATTTCATTCGACTTCATATTTCGAAATTATTATCAAACCAGAGTATGCAAAAAAACGTATAAGCCACTTAGAACTATAAAAAATTGTCCAGTTTTGTCATATTTCATCGGTTGTAATAATAAAACTCGTGGAACATGATCTCCTAGGATAATGGATGTAGTCCGTTAGCCACGGCCTCAGCTTCTAAAAGTATATTTCAGCATCACCATCTATCACGGACTTCTTGCGTTCAATTACCAACAACTATATACAAGTTGACAACTCCATCTCACCAGTCGAGCAGTGTGGCAGTGTCGAAAATTCCTTATTAAAAATTAGACTATATTTATTCTCTCTTTGTCACATTACGACCTAGCAGTTAGATATTTTTGCAACAGTGAAAATCTGTCATGACGATAACCGTTACTCTGATTTACACGCTACTTATTAGTGAATGCTAATCTATAACAAACATTAACAAATAAAATCTAATTTCCACTGACAATGCCAGCTACAATCGCTACAGATCTGAGCCGTTTTAGTTCAAGCTTTACGACTATCACTTTCACAAGAGACCGATTGTTAAGATAACCGTTGTCCACAAACTAAATAAGTACCTAAGTATTAGAGCATGTTCATATAACTTGCGTTTATGTTAGTACTACGAAGTTCTACAATACCATCATAGAAACTATATTTTTCTTCTTTAAGGCCGGTATGAAATACAATATATTTCCTTTTTAATTCAAAAATTTGTATCTATTCTTGAGCAATGTTGGAAGCAGCTTCAGCGTTCGACTTTCATCCCTGAGATCGTGGGTTCGCTGCTCCGTTGTGCACCGATGGACATTCTTTCTATTTGCGCATGTAACATTCGGCTCGAACGGTGAAGGAAAACGGCTTCCCTTAGACCCAAAAAGTCGACGGAGTGTGTCAAAAGGCTGATCAAGTAATTTTTTTTGGAAAAACAAATGAATGAGAAAAAGACATAGAAAAGCAAATTATTGATGCAGTTTACTCCACGATTGTCACATGTGAATTTTTGATATTCTTCTTAATCATTAAAAAATTATACCAATGTCAAGATCTACATCCGTCGTTGCGTCGCATCCGCATCCGGTGGACGCCTCTCAAATTCGGATATTGGTGGCAATGCCAAATCTCACATAACGTGAGAACGTTTTTTTTACAATAATTGTCATTAATGCTAATTATGTCCGGTCCTTTAATCTATTCATAAAGGTTTCCGGTTTAATAGAGCAAAGCCCAATTTTGTATTAAGTTTTGTATCTTGTTTGTGCAAAAATCGTGTTATCTTATTTATAACAACTAATACAAATCAATCTCCTTTGCCTTATACACGCCGCTGTCGACTTGTTGGGTCTCAGGCAAGTCGTTGTCATTACAGAAAATCGATTGGTGCAGAGACGGAGATCGTACACTGCTCTCTAACAGCTAATAAGGTAGAACTAATTTAAGCATTTCTTTAAGATGAAAATACATAAAGAATTAATAATTTCTCAGTATTCATTGCAAATCCTAGGTACCAGCTAATCCTCAACAATTAATCCGTTATTGCAATTAAAATACTTGGTAAACATTATACCTATATCAATACAGTAATAGACACATCACATAAAATATAAAATTAATTTCAGCATAAAATAAACTTCCGCGTTGTTCGTGTGAAGTGCCCGCTGAGCGGCAAAACAAAAGTAGACTGTTTCTTGTCAGATTAAGGTTATTTTGGATTTAGTGTCAACTGTTTCTGAGGTCATAAGAACGTTTGACACTCGTGAAACATAATAACAGTGTTGAAACTAAATACCTCAGGAACGACATACGTTTTCGTCGACACAAATTAACACGAAACGGCGGAGATTAATTTTGAAAATAGTGCTCGAAACTATTCATGTTCTGTGTAATTACTTATTATGCAACTATTATTCCTTTGTTTATATAATCAATATAAACAATTATTTAGGATTGACGAATGGAGAACGAAATTTTCACTTCTAAAATCTACGTTTTACAAAATTTGGAGAAGCACGCAGGCCTTTTATAAGCTTATAGTTTAGACATTACGTCAAAACCTTTTCGGCTTGGACAGAAACATTTGAAATTATTTTTAAGTTAATAATTATACTATCACAAGCAATGATCCTTTGTAATGTCAATATATAAGGACAATTAAATAAACATTCGTACGTATGAACATTTGTTAAAAGTTGTAGTAGCGTACAAATTTTACTACAAATTTATTTATCAGAATATTAAGGCTTTTGTCTTTCTATGTGAGATATTAACACTTGCAACCTTCCGAGGAAACGTGTCTCAAACCCAAAAAATACAAAATATGTCAAGAAAGCTGATCACTGACTTGTCTTTAAAATTAAAAGACCCAAGACCCATAGAGTTATACTACTAGTTAGCCACTAGCTTATTATTAAATTCACGATTTTAACGGACAGAACAGTGCTTATCCGAAGTTGGATATATTCGGTAGTGGGTTGATCGGTTTTAGAGAAAGCTTTGGGTGCGTATCTCGAACCTAATTCGCTGTTTTGCTGATTTTTATTTCTGCTTTACCATACATTTCTGCTAATTATATTGTGTGCTTATTTTATCTTGTATATGTCTTAATTGTATTTTTTTTAACACTTATGTTTACTTCACTTGTCATGCATTTCAGATGGAAGATTTTGTAAAATATGCCCTAGATTTAGTATGTATGATGCGGTAAACTTTAATAAATAAATAAAACAAAAGCTGTAACTGTATTCAAAGTAGGTACAGTACTAAGCCGTGGGGTTCAGTGCATAGGCGCTTATAAGATTTAAGTTGTGAGTCACTTACCCTTTGGCAGAGCTTTTACATGTCTGTTTATACATATTATTATTTATATTTTTTATTTGGATTTTTTTTACTTAATTTAAGTTATTTTGAGTTGCATGTTATTTTGAGTATTTTTTTGTAAAAAAATTATGCACTACTTGTACTTTACCCTCTGTAGGTGTTTCTTTCATTTTAGTCTCCCATATTAGGGTTGCCTAGAAGAAATCGCTTGTTAGCAATAAGGCCGCCTGTTGCCTAATAACTTATGTAACCTACTTACTTATTGTTTTTTTTATTTATAAAATGATGTATATTATGGTCACAAAGAATAACCCCAGACCAGACCCCAGAGCTGATGCTTTCCTAGCTGAACGAATAAGTATCGCAATACAGCGAGGAAATGCTGCCAACTTTAAAGGTACACTGTCGCAGGGACCAAACTATTCAAATTTGTTTTAATTTTCTTTTTTAAAATGTTTATTTAAGAAATTTGTAAATAGAAATTATACGTATCTAACATGATTAATAATTAAAGATTCAAAGTAGTGAACGTATTTAATTTTGGCATATATAATATTCTTACTAATACCGACTCTATAAAGGAACTTTAGCGAAGTCCTCAATAATTAATTTTATTTACGCGAGAATAAGCAAACAAAATAATGGGATAATTGGCTTTATAGGTTACAAAGGCGTGGGACGATGGGATCCTTAACATTTAAACCAAAGGACGTGAAAAAGAAACAATACGCGATAAATACTCCACGTTTTTTGCTCTCGATAATCTGTCACAATTATTGATGTCAACCATTTGTTTAACGATTGTAATAAATTATCTGACCTGTAACTTAGCATGCGAGCGGGGTCGTTATGAAGGTTACCGAAGGTACTACTGTTTACCGACTATTCATAACAATTACCATTGAAAATAACATTCGGAGGTCATTATTGTTTAAGTGACAAGTATTTCTGTTCTGTTATTAATCTACAGAGAAATGATGAACTTTGCGAAAATAGTGTGACGTAGAATTATGTTATATTAAATTAATTTTTGTTAATTTTATACGATATATATAATAACGATCTTTGTAACTATAATATTAATAAGGCTTTATTTATCCACTTATTAATTATAGAAAAAGAAATACATATACATTTATTTATACAACGTTTTTTTTATTTATAAAAGATTGTCATCGCTCGGCACACTGAAACATTAGTAAAGGAACCGCATTATACAATTATCAATGTAACAAGCACATATAGGCAAACATGACGTACATGTAAAGATCATACAACTATTAAACAAAACAAATAAATTAAAATTACAAAAACTAAGCGATAATCGATTGTAAATTGGAAGCAAGTATGGATATCCATATAGACCTAGCTATGAGAATGAGTAATCTGGATATCGGTGAGCTTTGACCAAAAAGCGTACTTCGGAAATGGGGACAAATAGAAAATGAATATTATTACTCTAAGATGCTGACAGAGAGGGCCTCCTGCAAGGTTTTCCACCCTATTTTATTTGCCGTCATCATCAAACTTTTGCCAGCTGCCCTTTCAATCTCGTCGGCGCATCGCTCTTTTAGTCTGCCGTAGTTCTTTGTTCTTTTGAGCTCCTTTTTAACTTTAGTGGTAGTATAAATATCAAGGCGGAATTTATCATGATCTTTGAATTAGACAATTGCTACAAAGCAATAAAATACTAAATACACTTAGTTGCAAGCACTTAGTGGTTATATACACTGGTTCGATTGTCGATGAATAATAATAACTACTAATTATGTCCATAGCAAAGGTCATAGAAGAAATTCATTTTTTATCGTTACTTGACATTATCCTTACTTCGATAATTTATAAGGAAAAATATTTAAGGTTGATCACGTGTCAAAGTGGGGATATAAATATTAATCGATCAAAATCATGGCCTGAAGAAGGAAAACTAAATTAATATTTGTGTTGTACAAAATTGAAGCGGTTTTAAGATTTTCGTTGTTTAATGGTTTGGTGTGTCATACGCTCCGGGGGGATCCAAGTCTCAGTGCCAAACAAGCTCAAACGCCATTTGATTTGAACAGGCAGTAAATGTAAAAAAACAGTAATTTTTCTAACGTTCATAACAGCTGTAGAACTATGATGAATTTTTTGATTCGTAAAAGTAATTTTTAATATGTGACTAGCGGACCCGACAGACGTTGTCCTGCCTTAACTATGAATATTGATTTCGAATTAGTGTAATGAACTATGCTTATGTTATAATTATGATATATAACATTCTTTGTTTGTTTTTCTGGCATCTGTTTAAATCGTTTTGTTGGTATTCCGACATGAGAACAGGCAACATATAAATGGCCATGTGAAAACATGGATTTTCAAGATTAATTGGCATTAATGCAATGCTTTTGTTTTAAACGATATTCATTTTTACATGTTAATGTTATGTCAAACACTATAACGCCAAAAAGTTTGAATTGTAAAAGCACACTATGTACTGAAAAAAAATGCTATCGTAACTAAATTCATGATTACTTAATATGGTGGTTAAGAATTCTGAAATTTTCTAATCTTTCGCGCTATTTCCTTATTTTTTTATTTCATAAGAACCTTCTCCTGACAATAACAAACCAACAAAAAATGGATTAGCGAATTCGGTCCAGCCGTTCACGCGTGATACCGTGACCAAGGGAAATAGGGATGCATCTTTATATACATAGATAATAACGTATTCTAGTGTCGAGAAACCAGGTGCCTGCTAATTAATCGAGAATATACATTAAATTGACAGGTTAATAGGCCTTGCGGCTAGACTGCTGGAATTTTAATTCATAAGAATTTTCTATTCACCTTCCTTGTATTAAATTATTTTCCTATTCACAACATTTTAAAATATTTTCTTGATAACGTTTATCACTTATTGAAAATTAAGAGTTCGAAGAAATAATAAAAATTATCGTAATTTCAAATAGACAAGTAAGAAATTCAAGCAAAGTAATTTTTATAGTACATTCTCATAGCGTTTTAACTGGTTTAAATCACAGTTCACAGTGAAAACTGACATTCCACAGGTCGCAGGCATCACGCATGATATGTTTACTAAACACCTGCTACGTCTTTGACCTTAACTGGAACTCGTTGTGTGGATTTCCATTGAATCTACTGGAGTTCTATATTGAGATCGTAAACATGCTGGATTTGAAGCTACTATTTTTAATGATTAACGCATAGATATGAAAAATAATTGTTCATTTTACCCTCCTTCGATTACAAACGTTTCGTAACAAAACAACTCTTGGGGATTTAAAAGTGTGACTTTGAGTTTATGCCTATCTCGTCCTTACCACGCCCTTAATTTGAGAACTCTACATTTTGAACCATTTTTCTAACTGAAGTTCATAAGTGTACATTTAGTTACCTACAGTAATAAATGACATTAGACTTAATTTAAATAACACTAGTACAACTTATTTATATACACCAGCTCCATTTAAAAGAGGTAATAGAAAGTATTTAAAAAGTACAATTTCACGGAGGCTTGGTTGCAACGCCCAATTCTATTGTACTCCAGTAATGGATCGCAATTATCCTCACATGACATACGTTGATTTCGACTTCGCCACTTGCGACAACTCTGTTCTTACTTGACATTGCTTAAACAATATCTTTATTATATCAGCTATAATTAATATTTAAGCACAAATGAAGACTTAGTGTCTATAGTAAAAAATATGTCTTTGTTGATATACAGTAATCTGTTGAATTGTTGAAAAAATCTCAAGTATCAGAAGTGACTACTAATTAATTAACAGTTTCTCAGTTCGATTAACATGGTGTTTAAGTGGAGGTCCCAGGTTGGATTCCCAATGTAACTAAAAGACATACTTTACATAACTCGAGTTGCGCTTTTCAGCCTTTGTCACCGAGAGTTAATGACTAACATATGACATTCACAGATTATATTAAATAATATGATGACAGATTATAAATAATGTTTGTTAACAAATATCGTTTAGGAGAACTATTTATTAAGAGGTTTATTTGCCTCACATTCAGCTTGTTTGTTTATTGTATGTGCAGAAATAAAACTTTCGTGAAGGTCGAGGTCGCTGCTGTACTAAATGTGATGAAACCTACTTGCCTCATAATTATCATTAAAGTGCAGTAAAATGAAGATTGACGGGACATTGATCAATAAGTACGTAAATATTGCCAGACACAATATTCGTTGACTTTGGATTAGAAAACCATAATTTAGTGGACAGTTCTAATAGTCGACATCGAGGTCACGCATGTCACCCGATGCTGGTGGGAATACCAAGTAATCATTTGCTCGCCTTGCACAAAAATTCGTGTTTTCGTGTCAATGAACTTTGCTATGCGTTTTCCTTAATTTTAATAGCGTGTGAATAGATTTTGAATTCGTCTTCGTCATATTTGCGGCATTTACTATAATTTCACGTGTGTCGCTGTCATTGTAATTCTTTTTTTTTTTCTTTTCGACCATACCGCCTAGTATTTCGATTTAAGAATTTTCCCTTTAATTATATATTAAGCATATTTATGTCTTTCGTAAAAAATCATAATTAAAATGTTTCCAATTTGACTTTGCTCTCCACGCCATCTTTTGTACAATTGTATCATCATCGTATAGTATCACAATTGCCGTGTTCTATGCCAATTTAGGCACAATTTTTCGAAAATCGTTAGCATATTCGTATTAATTTATGACAACTTGAAAACAGCAGAAAAATACTTAAGGCTTCAATAGCCTGATACTCATTTAAAAACACATCTATCTTCGAATAATGTCAAAATTGTCTGACTTTACACGCTATATTTCATTCGTAAATGAGACAGAGACGCTTCATTTAACGTCACCTGTCATGGTTTGGCGGTGAAATCATTAATGAACTGGATTTCTCAGCCTCTATGCTTATGAACAAGTCAAACGCAGTGTTTTCTGTATCCTGAACCTAACTTATTAAATTTTGTGACAATTTTAAATATTTCAAGTAGTCTGTGCGGAAAGAGTACTGGGGGTTTAGTTAAGATCCCTAAATAAATAGAGTCGACACGAACTGTCATTTTCATACAAATTTAGTTCTCGACATTCTACATACTGTTATGGCATCTTGACTAAAACCCCTGGCGTGGTTATACAAACTAATATAATACTTATTTGCCACGCGTCATTTCAATTTCACAAAATTTATGTACTTTTAATGTTGTGTCAAAATTATTACTGTCAAACTTTATTAACGTAACAGTGTTGTCATCAACAAAAAAGGTAATTTAGCACTACAGCGACCTCACAAAAGTTCTCTTCCCGCACAGATACTTATGTAGCAAAATGATTACTGTCGAAATGGAATAACGGAACAGTGTTGTCAACATAGCGTAACTACTGGAGCCACCTCAAAGAAGCTTCTCTTTCCGCACAGACTATAAAATCAATCAAATAAGGTCGGTGTGATCTGATGTGATGTGATAAAACATAGTTATAAATAGTTCTTCTAAACGATATTCCTTTCTAATATATATAACGATAAATGCTTTTATTTAACCAACCCTACATCTCAAGATTTGCGACAATGGTTCTAATTGACGTAAAATCGCGATCGCAAACTAACGAAGTGACCAGTCGACCCGTCAGCGACCCGCATGTGCAAGCGCATGCGTAATGTGACCGCTGGTATTGCCAGTTAATTAATTGGATACTCGCCAGGGTTACCATATGTGCCAATGTTCCACTCGTAATGAATAGTAGAAAAGTAAAGGTAAACATGTTAAAGGAGCGGTGGAAAATTAAAAAGTAATATATATCAGGAGATACGCATAAACTATTATTATATAGAATAAATACTTTGGAAATTATCTCTATGAAATATTTCTATGAAAATAAATCATCTCATTGAATCGTAAATAGTGGTAAGAAACCGATATTCCTTCTCTAATTGGTGCTTAAATTAATAGTAATACAGTTCCTTTTTGTTACAAACACCAATCAGTATATGTGGTTCTAAAATGTGTGACGTTCCTTAAATTATTTTTATGATAAATTAGGCATCGATTTTAAAAAATTTACTTTAAAAAGTCGAATTACTGAAATAAACACGAGGTAGCTTAACGTCTAGAGCTAATAATAATTATTTATTCGCTACGGTATATATTTCTAACTATAGCCAAGGGCTATTATGAGGAATTATTAAGAACTGCAAAAGCAACATCCTGTTCATAATCGACTGAACACTTAGCGTTTACTATGTAGTGTATGTATATACCTAATTACCTATAACTAAAGTATAAACTGCCACTTAACCCAGAGTCGATAGTTCAAACAGATCCGTATTTGTGAGTTAAATGCGTATTTGTTAATGACTTAACAATTTAGCTATAGAGGTCAGGTCAATGACATGACTATTTATCACATAACAGTCCAACAATAATTATATTTGTTTTCTTCACACGTAAGCAATTCGTTAATTTCAGTACACAAGACCTATAATGTATGATTAGGTATTAGCATTCGGTACATTTGCCTCCCGTCGCGGCTACAAACTAAAATCACTCGTCATAGATTTCATTTTATCTAAGCATGGGATGATTGAATTAAAAACAATAAATATGTATTGATCCTTCATTACAATTTCAATGGTTGACTTTGATTAAAAACACAGTAAAATATAAATTCCTCAATAAAAAAAACACAAACTCACATCTAACTTTTGCCTAATTTAAAAAAAAAATTGAATTACAGCAACGTGCTGTAATTCAAACTAACGAGTTTGGCCGAGAGCTGTTACTAGCTATTTTATTAAATATTGAATATTTTACGAGTTATTTAAATACAAAGCATTTCGCGTTTACTTGATTTTTGTTCCGCGGAACACTGTGTCGTCCGTCTCATCTCACGCGATCTTCAAGCATACGTTTATTTCACTAGTCACTAGACCGGGCGGAGAAGATCCGCGGGGTGTAATCATGAATTTTGCTAGCCTAATGCGCCCTCTTAATTACTTAAATAATTATTCTTGCATAAAATAAAGTAAAAATACATGTTTCATAAATTACCATAATTTGTGAAATATTGTACGCTTACGTATAACAATTGCACTAAAGATTATTTATCAAATAAATACAAGAAGTATTAAATGAACTAAATAAAGCAATCGAGTTAATATTAATTGGATATCATTTTATTATTCAATTATTATTAATAACTACATGATCGTAAAATATAGGGTTATCATAAGAGTAAATTCATAAATTTAAAATTACTGTTAATTGATACTCGAGACTGTACATAGTACGAAAACGCTTTTCCGTCTTCATCATTCATATTTTGTCTCATTCCGTCAAATTGTGTTCCGTCAGATAGTATTTAGTTCAACGAATGCTATAGATCCGTTTTTATGACATGTCATTAGATTAATTGAACTAACTAATTGAATTGAACTAACGAGTGCTAGTATTAACTAGCACTCGTTAGTTCAATTACCTAGATATCCAAATTGATTTTTATGAGATAATTCACATCCATGTATAAATAATATAAAATATATCGATTCGAATATATTACATAACAACAATAAATTCTTATTATAATTTAAAGAATTACAAAACCATTGTTACTTCCTCCAATGCAGGCAGCCCTATCAGTCCTGATGCAATTTCGCTCTGAAAATCGTAATATATGGGGCATACTTATCATCCATTTTTGGATGTGTTCACCTTCGCCCACAGTTCCGCCACTCACTCGAGCTTCGGTTTTACTTTCGCTCTGGTTTTTGACCTCAGCGCACCGTAAATTTAATCCAATTTACTGTACAACACTCGAAAGTGTAATTATTTTTTATCAATACCTATAAATTTAACACGACATATGCATTATTATACGAAGGTTTTTAGGTTATTTTAATACTCGTATAGTATACGCTGTAGATAATCGTCATTATTCAAGTTAACTTACTGTTTCTAAGGTAGGTAATAGTCTATTACTGAATTTATTTTAACTGGCTATTGCACTCTTTGAACTAAATACTATCTGTCCCATTCTATCACACCGCTAACACAATTTGAGGGAATTAGACAAAATAGGTTTTATGTCGAGTTAAATATGAATGATGAAGACGGAAAAGCGTTTTCGTAAACTTTACAGTCTTGAGTATCAAATAACAGTTATTTAAAGTTATGAATTTATTTTTATGATATATTTTACGATCATGTAGTTATGAATAAATATTGTCTAATAAACTAACTTAAACCGATAACAGTTTGAATTAAGAACGCAAGCGTTGATTATAATATAGGATTAGATCTCTTAGATTAGATCGATCCATTAGAACCTTATTGTATATTTAGGTTAAAAAGGCCCTAAACTAATGTCTCCCATGTGGGGCAATTAAGAGGGGCTGGCGGGTTCTGTCCATCGAGCATTCTTTTGAGGTCTGAGAGGCTGTTAGGCTAAAAATCTTTTATTATAAACTTTCTCAAGAAGGCTTTTTGGATGATATTGTTTTGGGCGCCTAAAAATAGAAAAAAACCTAATTGAACTTTTTATAAGTCTCAATCCCATTTACACCTTGAAAATAGAAGTACACGCAACAAGAATAAAATGGTAAAATCATTGATCCGGAACACGCGATCAATAGCTACTATAGGGTTGCCCCAGCAGTAGTCACAAAATAGCCACAGTATAAACGTTAAAAAAATGATGGTTTCGATCACATTTCTTTAAATAACTGTTGTATACTTGTACTTATAATAATATTAAAACACACTTTATAAAAAGCACCGCTAACTAATAATATGTATTCCCAATCGCCCAAAGTCTAACGGCGTAGAGCTTTTTAATATAGCTATAATACAATTTAGCTAGCAAGTGTTCATGTGTTAGATTTTGGATATCAAATCCAGACGTTGGTCTGCATGTAAAAAACAAATTGAGTTACTATGGATATATATAGAATTGTCAAAGGTTAATAAAAAATAGCTAAAATATTTATGTTCAAATATATGATATTGAAACTTGAAAAGTATAATTAAATTATATATATTTTCTAATAATAAACAGCAAACACTGTAGGAAACAGTTTCAGACACATAGAAAACATTGGATACGTGTTCAATACAGTGATATAAATTTTAATGTTAAACTTAAAAAAATATTAAACTGTGGTAACATTTATAAAAGTCAATTACCAAAACCTTATCTGTATAAATTCAGCATCATTAAGCTCCCGGCTTCTTGATTCATTTTGATATCTGGTAACCCTATCTCCGGTGGTTTTTACCGCGACTCTTTCAAACCAGTTCAAAGAGCACGAAATTCGAGCAGTTTTGATTAAAAAGTACAAAACCTGAGGCCGGGAGATTGTCCGAACCAGTCGCGACAGGAAATTTTCAGTATTAACGGCGTAATTGGCGCGGTTCGTGTTGTCTTCCGGTATTCTTGAGAGAAACGTTTGACAACATGCATATATATATACATATCATGGCTTCACAGGGCTGGATATGTATTGTTTTTATATGTTATTTAGACTCAAGGATAATGTAGAAATGTAATCGTACAAGAATATTTGAATCGGTCCAATAATTTTGTGTTTATTCATAACTAATGTTAATATTTTACTATAACAAACTAAATTAAATTTATTTTTAACGGATTTTAATATTTGTGATAATTCTTAACCTATACCAACATTCATAGTGTATATATAATTTCACACACCTCCTTTTATGTTATTTTCTTTTTATATATTCGTTACTTATATCGCATCGCCACTTTTATTAAATTAATCTTCAAAAACTGTATTATCTAAAACGTTTATATATATATAAACGTTATTAAACGCTATATTAAATAACACTTGTTAGTAACTTAATAATTTTAACTATACTGTGTTTTAAGTGTGTTAAAAATGTTGAAATGGGTTTAAAAAAATATTGTAATGATTTTATATTAAACGTAATTATACAACAAAACTGCCAACTAAGAAATTAAAGTTCTTGTAAAAATAACTATTGTTTTAACAGAAATGATCGAGTTTTGCCTTAAATCAAAAGTTCGGTTATAAGGCCACACATTTCACTACTTAATTATAATATAATTAACGTGTCATGTGTTGTCTTATGTGTAATTAAGTTTACATTTTTCGTGAAATAAAGTTAGTATTTTTGTTAATTAACATAGAAAGTAGTCAGTAAAGGTTTTTGTTCTTTACTCTGAGTGTTAATATTAAACAGCTTAACCAAGATAAAAATAAATAAATACTTCCATATGCATTTGTCGCGCTCCTGACAAGACTGCTGATAATGCAAACCACAGTAGTTTTTCACACGTTTTATGATTATGTATTTAAAATAACTTAGTAAAATACCGGAATTTGTAGCAATTTAGTTGAATACATTTATATCAGATTTCTCAAAATAAATAGTAAGTGACAAACAATTAATTCGTCAAAAAGGGCCATCTTTGCCATCAATTGAATTATTATTTTGATAGATCTCAAATCTAGAATCTACAAGCTGCTATTTTAACGCTGGTTAAAATATCAGTTTCAAATCTTTCAAATCGGCATTTATTCACCGCAAACTCTAGCATAAGATCGTGTCAGCCACTTGTTCACCTCAACCTGTTAAAGCCGAAACCAATGGAGCGAAACGTTTCATGGGACAAAAGCTTCGGAATCCACTTGATTTCGTGGACGTGACCCGCACTTGATGCATGAAGAATCATCTTACGCTCCTGATTCCATGAAATGTCTTTCAAGGCAGCGTGATTTTACTAACCAATTATTTTTTTTACATTACATTCATACACTACCTCAGGTTACTATAACAGCTCCACTTTCATAAGTAAATACTCTATAAAGCTTCACTTGCATGCGAGAAAAAAGTTGCTACGTTGCTACTAAAACTTTAACCATTTTTGAGAATTTTGCCAATAAAATTAAGTGGGTAACTCTTGGTGTTAAGAAACCACTACCATGAAATAGTAAAAAAAGGTATATGTCTAGGTAGGAAGTTATATGCCAATGCTAATTATGACTGAAAATGTGTCTACACCATTATACATCACTGTAATACCACGTTTAAGATGACTCAAATATCCGTGTTATAATTAGTGCAAGATCAAAATCGTGCTCAACACAACCACCAGGTGACCTCCACTAACCAAAACCAATCGAGCGTAACGGGGACAAAGCAATGGAATCCACTTGTCTCATGCTGAAACGTGACCCGCACCTGATGCGTGAAAATACCAAAAAGCTTTCGATAAAAACCTGGCATAAAAGAAGTTTTTCTTTTTGAAAATGTCACTAACACGTTCTCTATTATTTTTTTGGTACTGTTCTATTGGTCGGTGTTCAGTCTGTGGTAGTTATTCTGTAAAACTGAATACGGATATTATCTGTGGATAGTTCCATAGGTGTGTATGTCATGAATTTATACATAGGATAACTGGACAGAGATTCGGCAAAGTTGCGCTTTTATATTGCTAGAAAGATATCGTTTTTCTAAAAACAAGCTTAGTATAGAACATAATATATAATCATGTTTATTTATTTATAATTTTGGCAACAACATTTTCTTGGAATATATTACTTACCATAATTTGACCTATTTAGAGAGAGCGTGTGCAAATTCCTACCCAAAAAAAATAAGAATTAGATTTATATAGATAAAATAACTTATCACTTGCCATACAACCCGCAGACGTTATAAAGCTAATAAAAAAGCAATAAAACCGCAAGATTTGAAGGGTACAATAAAATATGTATAATCTGTTTTATTATCATTATAAATTTTTTCAGATTGAAATTACCCCATAACGGAAGTACTTAGTCTCTTTTCATGACGGCGTTAACAATCTGACGGAAAAGGATGAAAGTTATCTTATTGTAAAATCAATAGATTTAATATTACCTTTGGTTTACAAGTACTATTAGTACTTAAAGGTAATAATTTATAATATCGAATTATATAGCCATTATAATCCCAATTTCAGCAAGACTGCGTATATATCCGATAAGCAGGTTTATAATTTCATTATTTTCAAACTATTCATATAATTCTTGCAATAAAAATAAAAATATAATTTTGAATGTCCAATCGGATAATAGTTAAACCCATAAAAAACTTTTTCATGTAAAATATTTCCAAGGAATCGTGGCTCGCAAAGTAATCGGAACTCATCTTGATTCTAAATTCTAACTCGCAAGTTTGGTCTATCTAATTTGCTTGGTTCATCAGTGGGGTCACTACTGTGCTACCAGATATACATTACGGGAGAACTTTTAACCCGTGACGATTTTTTATGAGTTATCAATTAAAAGCATTTAATAACGGTACCTTTACCTTATTAATGCTAAACATTAAACATAAGTAAAACCTTATGACTGTAACGGTACAGATAATAAAGTACAAAGAGAAAACAATACTCCAGAACATAATTAAAAACTCATAATTTTGGTCCAAACTTAAAAACGGCAGATTGCTTAGCGTAGTCAACAAAGCGCGATCAAAAAATAATTGATACCGTTATTAACTTTCTTTATTAAATGATACGATCTTTTAGATTTACGAAATGACAGAATCACGAACTACTGTAAAACATTGTTAGCTTACGAAACATTTGAAAGTTGAGTGTGTAGAAAAAAAAACAGTGAAATAAATTTCCTATCTACTACAAATATTTATTTAATTTCATAGTTAAACATTCGTTATTAATCGCTTTTTAAAGTATTTATTAATGCGTATTATTGAAAGCTTTAGCACAGTGCCAGTTACTCACACATCGCAATACAGAAAGGAACTGCTGCATTTAACATACTCAGTTAGTCATAGTTTAGCAATATACAGACAAAGTAAAGTTTTGTTAAAATAAGACAATACCTAGTCTATAGCTAAAATATTTAATACGTACTAAAAATTTAAGGATTTTATTATTTATAGTAATTGATATAATTATCACATAAACTAACATTTATTTTGACATATATATTCTATTCTTGCACTTTTAAATTACAGATTACAGATTATTGGCAGCAACAGCGCCACCTCTTGTCAAACTGAGCAAACTTTGATCAACATAACCGCGTTACAGTTAGCCTGTGGTAATATCCTCTATGTCATAATTTTGAAATTTTGACAAGCGTGCCGCATTATTTATGTATATCTCGAGTTAAATGCAAAACACGGCGGTTGAGTCACGTCCTGCATAATATTGACAGTGATCGCAACCTCGTATTACCATTGAGATGTTCCTGTTAGCTCAAAACTGACAGCGACTTGATGCTTTATTGCGCTCCATTTGACATGCCCTCAGTATGAGAGCTTATAATAAGGCTCATTTTATATTAATTTAAGTACCGTAACTCGGGAGATGTGTATGAAATATCAATTGTTTTTTAATCCGTTTTTATCATGTTGACCAAATTGTAAGATTATATATAGGAATACCTCAAATGCTTGGTATCTAATCGTTGAATAACGTTGTCACCTTTAGTTAATTTGTTAACATATTGAATCCGGAATACATGTAGTTTTATTAGTCTGACTCTTTCTAATAAAGGGACTAAAATGATTGTAATACTCATAGAAGAACTCGACTATTGCATTGTAAAATTGTGGTAATTTTACGAAAAAAAAAACATATTTTCAACACGAGATATTTTGTCCAACTATGCTTTTAAACATATATTCCTATCTTAAAATTGTCTTCCCAACCTGTTTTAATTTTATTTTACAGCCTTGTGGTTAACTCATCGTAACTAACGAATAAACAACAGGGCAAAAACATTTCTAGATCTGTTTCATTATGTGTTTTTCGTGTCAAATGGGAATTAGACTCAAATCGGATTGAAATCGATCATTACTTTGACACTTGGTACACGAAAGATTATAAGTTATAGTTTTATTATACTAAAAATTTGTTTTTGACTATATTTGTAATTTATATTTTCTTTAATACTACTAGTATGACTGACGAGTCTATAGACAGTAGACAGTAGTTGCAATAATGTTTCATTATAAAACAGTAATTAAGTTTTACCCTAAATTTCCTTTAGAAAGTCCGTTTTATACAATGATTTTATGTTGTCATACAATAACTTCTTATTGTTATAACGAGCAATATAATTAATATGCATATACCACATTTTTAAATTACGGACATCCGTTGACTTAATAACTGCGTAACTGAGCATTCTCATTTTTAAACCATTTCTTTTTTAAATTATCTCCGCTATTGTTTAGACAAATAATGATAGAATGTTAATTTTACTGAATTATACTATATGTGTTTTAGCTGTTATGGAATTTATTAACTAATACATAGAAGAAGTTGGACGATAAAAACCATGGAGACGGAGATGTAGAAATTTACATAAAATTTTCTAGCGAACACGACAGATCAACTTTTCTTATCATTGATATTTAATATCAAAACGATCACTATAAAGAGAAAAATAACAGGATGGAACTTAGTTTAAAGGCGTTTTTTAACTTATTTTTTGAGCCATTAAGCATAATTTGTACCAGGAAACTATGAATGCGTAGCAACTTCCCATCGCTCGGTCACGTAGTGCGGTCGGTGTGGCCGGTTGCCGGTCGCGACCCCCAATGTTGCCCGACGTTACCAACTCGAAATCCTGACTTGGTTTTACAGAACTTTTATAGCTTCATTTTGTTTAATATATTAAACCTAGTATTATATCTGTACATAATATTCAGAAGAGAGAAACATTTGTGGCAATGAGATGCCTCACTGAAAATGAATAGTAATTATAGTATGTTATACTAAAACTCTTGTATACGTTACGTGTATCTTATAAATATAGCAAATTAGTATATCGATTAAGTATGAATTAACCCAAAACTATCTATTAGTAAATTCGATTTGGTAGAAGGGTAATAAGTACTGTTTTGTATTGGTTCATTAGGTAAACTTTCCCTATAAAATCTATATAAATAAGTTTATTCCAAAATATTTTGCTAAGCGCAAAACTCGAAGACGGCTGGACCATTTCGAGTAATTTTGGTGTTCCTTGAAGTTTGATGAAAGTATTTATGGAGAGAAAATATTGAAACGCAGTTTCATAAGAAAATCATATTAAGAGGACGGCTCCAATAAAACAGATACACAAGTAACGTTACATGCTAAAGTTGTATTTGTTTTAGTCACGTCGTGCGGTTATCGCGGTCTGAAATGTACTGGTGACCTCTGAACATCGGCAAAAAATCACGAGCTCAGGTTTCACAATTTTCAGTTAAATGGATTATTACGGTTCGATAAACATTCAACATTTATCAAGATGCTCTTAAATTTAACTGACCACATTTTTTGTATATAACCAAAAATGCCATTGGCACTACATCTTTGGTTATTGCCTTAGCTTACTGTATTCATTTTGTTACAAATATGTAAGTGATGAGCCTTTTGTGTCCGACACATCAATTCTGAGGTCACAAACGTCTTTGTTTGCTTTATTATTACTATACAGTATAAGACTTAGGGTCCACCAAGAGAAGAGCGTACCAATTCTTAAAAGGCCGGCAACTCACCTAGTGTGATCCCATCCGGTATAAAACCCATCAAATTTCTAAAACGGATACAGTCGAGACTTAATTCCGGAACCCAAACCGAACTCTGAACTCAGGGCATTCTATTTATATGTCGTTTTATATGGTAGTGTAGTGAGGCTACGCGGATGCTCCGGCGCGTGCGCAGACTGCGTAGTGGGCTGTCGAGGTCGCCTCGCACCAAGGAATGTCTTGCTTTACATACCTTTGTTGGATCATAAACATTGAGTTTTACTGTTCGTTTCTAATGAGTTTTTATTCGACATCAAAGGAAAACTAAACCTCAGTGAACTAGTATTACCCACCAGAAGACGCAGATATTTATCTGCCCCTAATAACCCTTTAATGATTACATCTTTAAATTATTCCCTAAATTACGATGATCTAAATACATAATAATAAGGAGTTTTTCGCAAGCCCTCAATTATTATGCTTATTAATCATTTGTTCAGTACCAATTGATAACATTTTGCTTAGTTCTGTGTTCATTAAACTAGCTTCAATACATGCATGCTTATAGCTTTAATTCAGTCCAGCGTATTGTACGTAATTCTAACATTTGTGACTTTAGCTTTGAAAGTATAGAACTAAGGTCCTACCGTTGTTAGAAGAGTCATGATACATTATGGATTCGACACTTTCTAATAGGTGTCTTTACAGAGTATATATCTATAAAAACAAATACATAATCCAAATCTACACAAAAAAATCTTTGATGAAATTTATGTGCAATAAAATCTACATTACAAAAATGTGGTGGAATATGAGACTGGGCGGTTTGAACCCGCGCTCAGGCATTATTAACACTCAATAAACTTGATATAGGATTACTACATAAAACCCTAGTAATGCAACTTAATTTGTAAAAACCTATGGAACTATATGTCAACATAAGCATTAAGTAAAACTTTTCCAAAGGTTCTGTAACAATCTTTTGATAAATTTACAATTTGGAAATTGCCTTAAAACTATATTTTAATGAAACAATAATTCTGTTGCGTTAATGATGCCTGGTGGGGGCTTAACAGTGAGGCTTTTCTTTATATTTTGGCACTGCAACTTTTTTAGGTCTGGACCTCAGATTTGTTCATGATCCTGCTGTGCCTGACACACGCCATCGACTTTTTTGGGTCCAAGGCAAGGCTTCCTCTCTGTTTTGCGCACTTAGATAGAAAGTCCATTAGTACACAGCCGGGAATTGAACCTATGAATGAGAGTCGCACACTGAAGCCATTAGCCAACACTGCTGTCCTGCTATTTATGTGATGATAAACTCTAAATAAAAAATCGAATAAAATGTATGCCGCTCTGTTTTCTTTCGCGCGAAGTCCATCGTTACACAGTATATAGCCTGTCCTAGTGATAAGGAGGCCATCCTTGGTAAATAGACTTACATCAGCGCTTTCAACAAACAATAACTTGAAGCTTATAATACTCGTATTATCACCTATCCATTCTTGATTTTAATTGTGTTTATACTTTCAGGAGTAAGTATTTTCTCGCTTCTTTTTCTTACTTTTTTACTGTTAGGGAAACATTTTTATGTGTTAAAGAATTTATAAGACTTATCTATTTATAAATGTTTTTTTTTAAATATTAATGTTATTGAGATCGTAAGGATCTATGAAATCCAATATAATATTGGTGATTCAGATAATTTACAAAAGTTGCGTTAGGCCATACTGTAAGTATAATTTATTCAAGTCCAGGCGTACATAATATACCAAAAATATGTATGACAAAGGTGACGCGTGTCACGCGTGACAGGGAGGAACTTCCGGGGCAATCGTGATTAATATTTATAGCCTATGTAAGAATATTTGATTATACTAAAGAGTTTCATCCAGTACACCAAAGCTCTAACTAAGCTCTAAACTAACTGTTTAATAAAAAAGGACAAAATATTGTATCATATCAAATTACACCAAATTAGTATTTTTGAGATCTCCAATACTTGTATACTACCAGTACGGATGGATGGATGCTTTATAAATATTGTTACCGTTTCGTTATGACACTTATTATATATAACAACCATTAAGATGTGATCATGAATGATGTAACAAAAATAACAATGCAATATTAGATCAGCATAAATATAATGTAATCTATTGTATTTTGTTACACATGTTTTTATCAATGTATTCGCTCATAGTGTATACACAGCCCAAAACAGTAAAAAAAGCTCATATATGACTTATATGAACTTTCATAGTAGAAAGTTAGACTATATGTCTACGAATAATAAAAGTTATAATTTTATCTTAAATATTAGTCTTACAGTTTTAATTTTTTTTCGAGGTCCTAGTGGACGGAAAAATCTTCCACCTTGTAAACTTCTTTTATTTTTATATAATGTATAAAATAATTAATGATAAAAAGCAAAACGATATTATTAGAAGTATAGAAGTATCCGTGCAGATTCCTTGAATGGAGACCTCGGCAGAACAAAAGAATGCGCGGCCGCCCACCAACTAGGTGGACTGACGACATCGTAAAGTAGATTAGCTCCCAGAGGTCCATTGGTTACAGAGACGCCAGTGCAGAACATACTGGATCATGGAGGAGTCCAAAGTCCAGAAATGGGCCAAATGAAGAGGCTGATGATGATAATGCTGATTATTAGGAATTGCGATTTTAAGGGCCTTACGTATGTAATGTTAAGCTCTATTTCGGGTCAGCGAACAAATCTTTCTAGCTATGAGATATATCTGTTTTATCACAATGATTTCCATCGCATGTTTGCACGGTTCTCTGTTTCCTGGTTGAGAATCTAATTTATATTTGCCAAATTCAAGTATCCTATTTTACAATTCCAGACAACTAACATACATTTTTGCGTATTTCTGATGGTTTTACGTCTATGAATATTCTAAGGTAACGTCTATTTCATGTTTCTTATAAAAACTTATTTTGCATATAAATTATTCTTCGAAAGCCACTTCACTGGTTAAGCTGAAAACTTTAAACCTTCGCGAAAAGTATCTTAACGTGAGTTGTGTAACCCAACTTTATGTGATGTTCTATATAAATATTTAAGTTACTAATAAAGCGGAAACAATAATCACACTTGAACCCAATATAAACCCTCTAGTTTTTACCACACTTATAAATTGTATTTTAACATTCTCGGTTGCGATAATCTCCAATAACATAAGTGACATTTAGATTTATGAACCCTTAGATAAGCCTATATATAGATTGATTTTGTGTTAGTTATAAGCTCATATTTTAAACCAATTAAGTTAGTTGATATCCAGCTAAAAAGAGTTTTATTAAAACATCTCCATACAACAAGCGCCATCGAACTTAATTCGTGAAAGGAGATTTATTAGGGTTGTATTAATAATATAATCAGAATATAATAATGAAATCAGACGTCCAATGTCAATTATTGAATTGGCCTTAAAAATCAGTGGCACTACCTTTTTTAGGTCTGGACATCAGATTTCTGTATCTGTTTCAAGATCATTTGTTAATCTAATAGGCAAGTAGGTGATCAGCCAGTGCCTGACACACGCGGTGAACTTTTTCGGTCTAAGGCATGCTGGCTTTTGCTCACGATGATTTACTCCACCGTAGGAGCGAGTGTTAAATTAACACATTTCGAACCTACGACCTCAGTGATGAGAGTCGCAAGCTAAAGCCACGAGGCCAACACTGCTATGAAATTGACCTTAATGGAAAATATATAACTATAATCAACAATAGTATTTCGCTTTTGTTTAATAATATTATTATTATATTATTAAATGTACAAGGATGGTTACTACTGATATTAAAATGTTCTGTTAATTACTTACCTTATCATTATGCCTTTATTATATAAAAAATAAACCTTACTAAGAGACTTCGTTAAAAAATATTTGCTCGCAAGAATTGGATAATTGGAAATCTATTTGAAGACGTTTCATATTTGAAATATTAGGGACAGTAATGACCCATAATGGGGTAATGGGCCATCACTCACGTCAGAAACTCGTCACGGATCAAGTAAAGTGTCAGATATTAGGATAATTATACCCAATTATACCAATTATTTCGATTGATGTACAGTACAAAAATATATGGTCTGACGAAAGGAAAAATAGATTTTCCGGGTTTCATTATAATTTATTTCTTCATATCATCTATACGTTCGAAATGAACCAAATAAAAACGGTTTCGTGTGATAGAAGTATTACAGATGGAATTCATTATAGGAAAATAAAACTGTGTGTTTTTCTAAAGAAGACTAAAGGGAATATATTGTTATAATTAATGAGATATAAATTTATATTTAAGTGTTTGTGTACTTTAATATAGAGTGCTAAACAATGAATGAAAAAAAATTAACACAAGAACAGAGTGTCTTCCCTTTAATAGAGACTATAAGTAGTGTTATTGGACACTTCCTAATGATAAGAATCCTTTTTAGTAAATTAGGTTAGACTTAAATCACTTATTAGTCGTAAGTTAGGCTAGATCGTAATATTCCATGATGTCGTAGTGAAGACACATATATATAAAAAAAATATATTTAAAAAAGGTTTTTCTCGTTCAAACGTAATGATTAATTAACAATTACTGCTTAACTCAAATTCCCATATCATATAATAAAAAAATTAAATGAAAACGGCTGTTTCTGTTGCCCAAACAAAAAAAATATCTACGTGTAAACATTTTTTTTTCTCCAAAAGCCTTACAACTTCGAGAAGAGGTTCAGGTAATCGATAGGTACTTAAATTCAAAATTCCGTTGAAATAAAATTCTAATGAAAATGAACAAGAAACAAAATTGTTGTACTCATCCGAAAACTATTAAACCTTGGTAAACGAAAAAGTAATTAATATTTTTACAACACCACAACAGTTTTCTCTCTTCGACTTCAATAACACCGTACATAAATAATTCAAACATACCATTTGAACGATAAACTTGGACCGAATTCCACGAGGAAAAGTTGCAAAACATACCTTTCAGGTATTTCCAAATGCAGTTTTCCGCCGCCGAAATGTTCCTCAGTTTGTCCGATAGAAACAGCTTGAAGGGTCACCAAAAACACTACGAAACACAGTCTTACACTCGAGTTCCAACACTCGTGCATCGATCTCACTTATCACTTGCGAATGCACGTGGACGATGCGTTCAATGTTTATGAAATATGCGACCAAAGCGCGCGAAACAGTCAAGCCGACTGAGAGCCTCTGAGCTCTGACTCACGTCACACACGCCTAGCACTCAACAGGTGAAAATGCAACAGTGTGGTGTCACTAGCGACCGACCCGCGGCATGTGGAGGTGACTCGGGTGAGCTGCGTTTGTGTGAGTGGACCATTTCGTTCGTGTTAGGCAGATTTATTACGCGTTCGCTGTGTGTGCGTGATATTTGCAGGTGATATCTATTGTACATACGCGGTCACAAGTCATGTGAGCGTGTGTGCGTGCTACCTGTTTTGCCCCCGCAACTTATCAGTTTTGTTCTTTTAGGGTTGTGTAAGAAAATGTATTATCTTATAAGACATTAATTTTGCTTGTTATTGTTTTATACTGGTAGTCGTTGCGCGGTAAACAAGCTGTTTAAATTGGAGCCACGTGAAACTTGTATTGCTACCTGCGGCATTTTAATTTGTTTTGTTGTAATTCTTGCGTTATTACCGATATTGATACGTTAGCCTACTTAAAATATGGCCAATGTGAAATCAAGAGCAAAGTATATGAAAGTTTTGAGAAAATGAAAATGCCTTTTGGTATAAACATTCAGAGAGAGTACTTACACGTAAATGTTTTAAAAAATACTGATACTAGATAATTTACGATAAGCCAGAGAAAGCTAGAAAATATTCTTCTTTTGTTTTGTTGCATAGACATTTGTATGTACTAACAAAGTGTCGATAGAAAATCATACAACATTATATGTTCTGCGAAAACGTGACTTATGTACCTACATTATATGTGAACTATATACCTAAACGCTAAGGTCACGGCTTAACCGCTCAATATACCTATTAACAGCTCATGTCACTAATGTCACCTTGACGTAATGACACTGTCATTCTCGCTTCAGATAAAGGATCGAAATTATTTTCTATAATTAAAAAAGAAACTTCGTACAAGGTCATAAAATTGAGAATCGTTTGTCAGTATTATTTAGTTATTAGAATCTTTTATAAATATGTCGTTGGTATTAAAATAATGTATATTAAGATATTAGTCAACTTATTTTCGACTTTATTACATTGAAATAAAATAAAAAATCAAGCGGAGACACTTGATTATTTATGGTGTTTTGCTTAAGTCCGGAAAAATCGTGATCGTAGTGTATACGAGTATTGTAATAATTTGTAACTAATTAGTAGGTTAAGTAAAATGATTATCACTTATAAGTTATATTGAAATTTATTATTTCCATGTTTTTAAAGTATTCGATAGTGGAGTGACAGGTCTGAAATACCTCTAAACGACGAGCATGCGTGGTGTATGTCATTAAAGTTAATGAAGCGAGAGAGGTATGTCAGGAGTAAGAACCGTAGCTAGTAAAGATCCGTGGTCACTACCTACCCCTTCGGTGTATAAATAAAATTGTAAGTGTTATGTAGAATTCATTAATTCAAGCATCTAAAATAATTAGTGTATCAAATGGAAGAGACTAGATACCCACGATCCCTGGAATCCTAAGTGGGGGCTAGTGCTTCCTTTTAACTATACATCATGAGTGTAACAATGATTTTGTCTTTATTCCTTCTTTCAAAAACAATGCGATAACATCCATTGTTGTGTCAGTACTGATGAATAAATGAATTCGTAGTAAATGTGTAAAATATAGCAATGTTGGTATTATTATATATTTAAATATAATTTTACAACGAAATTTTGCATCATTCGACGTCAACACATCTTCATGTTCATAATTCTTTTATTATTAGCAGTGTTGAGTCGTTAACCATTGTTCTCAATCCTGAGGTCGTAGGTTGGACATACCAATGTATTCATTTATGACCAATTAAAAACGTCAGGATCTACCTCCAGGGTCTTACTCTCGCGCGCAGAGGCTTGCCGAAGACAGGGGAGAGTGGAGGAAGTTGTGCGGCGCCACTAAAAAGACCTTCAGTAATAAAAAGACTGCGAAAGGTAAGCATTGTAAAGACCTTGCGGCTCAAGAATCGCTGACAAGCAAAGAAAATTGTCAATTCCATTAAAAATTAAGTTGACGCCGAAATGTGTCTACGCGTATTTAGTTATTATATTAATGTTTTTCGTATCGTAGAGAACAAAAACTATTTTATTTAATTAATATTTAATTACCAAGCCCATTACTTCTTGAATAAGTGACATTCAATATTTTTGGAAATATACCTCATAAAACACTAATTCAAGAAACTCACAAATCATAAACTATGTAAATACTATCCAGCGACTCTAAAACAATTGTAGAAATGTTTTCTCAATACTCACAGTCTGTTTTCAAATTTTGTTTAAAAGATTTCAGTGCTACTTGCAAAGATTTTGGCTCTGCCGTAAATAATTACTGTTAATACTCTGCTATGAGTGGCAATATGCAGCGCCACGTCTGCGCCGATACCCAAAAAATATTTTTAAAAGCTAGCCAACGCTCCGCACACTGATACATTGGTACAAGATAAATACATAATATTAATATCACAAGCAAACATAAAAAAACACGAAAAAAATAAATTATAAAGGACAAGGGGAGGAACTATGGAAATCCAGAACTATGGCCTACTAAATGTATTTATTTCTTTTCCCATATAACATAAATCATATACAGCAAAAACAATAATACTAAATATACAGCCACAAATGACACACAAAAAGGTTCAAACATTTAGGAAAGGAAAAAAATCAATAAAAATACCTAATTCGGCTGTGCTCTGTAATGGTGTGAAAGTGAGGGTATGTACAGATACCGGCAAACTTCTTGAGCATTAAACAAGGGAGTGGGGGGAAAGTTAGCGCATCGTACACACCGCGGGACACAAACGTCAACTGATTTACCAATCACGTGATCGACACGTCACTCTCCCGCCGCCTACACTCCCAGTGATACCTAAAAATCGCTACTGCACAGACAAGGACATTTGTTCTAGATGTTTGCCGGTGTCTTAACGTGAGATTTGTATGTGGAGTGTGCTCTTGATTCAGGTGATTTAGCGCTATGGATATTCATAATAAGCATATTCCGCGATATCTTAAACAAGCCATGGCTTATATTTCTACGCCATAGCAAAATGAATACCATACCTGTATAAACCTTGATGAATATTGGTATTATATCCCTAAATTGTACCGCTATAATGAATATTGTATTCATACACCAAGATTCTTGTATCATAGTGCGCCGATAGCATTCTATTTTAATTTATTCCTGAGCGCAATTAAGGGCATGTACTGTAACAATGGCGCGCGGATGCGACAATTGTCCTATCTGCATCTAACACAACCTGTACTTAACCTGCGGCACAGTTCTACTACAGTTGGTAAAGAAAACGCGGATCTAATGTTTTAGCAAGCTTGTGAATTATATCCCAAATATTTAGTAATTAAAAATGCATATAAATAGCATATTGTTGACTGGTCTCTATATTTTATTAACACAATTAGGTGTCAATAAACGATCATAGTGCTGCGCCTGGTCTACCTCGCTCGGCCAGCGTGACCTTCGTTCCGTGAAGCTCTCCCCGCGACCCAATCTATCGCCTCATCAAAGTATAATACTTAACACAAACTATTAAAACAGCAAAAAGGCGAATGATGATATTTACTTTGTAAAGTTATATTTTTTTTGTATTAAAACGGATAATAATTTTACTAACAGTAATGTATTTAGTAATAATAAATGGAAATAGTGTAGCCCCACTGAAATTCAGTGTTGCTAGTGACAGCAAAATAATGTTGAATTGGTGCGAAATGTTTTCTTTCTTCCGTCCTCATACAACTCAACACAACTCTTAACTTTGAGCATATGTCAGATTTATATAATAACTAAATCTGTTAACTATGTTTTAATAAAACATACACAGCACTATAACACTATCAGTTATTTAACCTGAAATTTAAATAAATAATTGTGAACGGTAAAGGCCTTTAATTCACTGTTCAAAATAACCTGTATTGATCTGGGCTAATCAAAACGTTTAATTATGGAAAAACGTGCAGTTGAAGCTGACCAATTTTCTTTAAACCAGAGACTATATATATATCAACTCATACTAACTTATTTCATGATAAAAATGTGTTATTATATGTTGTTTATAAAAAAAAATGTTTTGTTTGAAAGCTTATTTCCTTATCAATTCCAAATATTAGGTAAGTTATCTGCCATTAAAAGGACCGTATAGGGTCATCATACACTTTACACAAGAAACATGTTAATAAAGTATAATTTGTTGTATTTTAATATATATTAAAAAAGACAAAATGCGTGCGTATAAAGTACACATGTCAGAAGTGAAACTACTTTGTAAATTAATTATTACTAAGGTAAAAGCCCCAATAGATGACCAGTATATGATCACTCCATGTATTTGTATATCTATAGTCACACTGTTTAAATACTGTATACGTGCTAATTATAATATTATATATATGCACAAGACGTTATGCGACAGATCTGCCATCTAAAGTTCTAATATGTAACTACTAAACAAATACATCAACCAATAGCGTGTATTTTTACTCTCTCTCTCAATCGCTCTCTCCCTTTTCTTCGACAAAAACGCTGTACATCTTCGTGACGATCCGCAAAAACTTTACCTTCATGCGCATAGGCATAGGCCCTCTTTGACTTGTTCTCAGAATAAAAACGTACTAAACACTGAAAACCACCAGCAAAGAGGCACCTAGAGCGGATCTGTTTCCACCGGTTTCTATACAGGGTGTGGGCCTCGGTATCCGGAAGCTATATCCAGGATACTCCCTTCCCTCGGTGAAATAATATGCGCTGGTTCGGCTGTCGCGTCTCAGTATATTAAAAAAAGGAATCCAATAATAGACAAGACTAAAACTAGCACTTACCATCAACGGTGGCGTATCTCACTCCAAACACTGGATCCTTCAGTGATGAATCAAAAAAAGTAAATGCTATATGGTATGCGGTATATATTTAGTGCGCACGCGACGGCGGGAGTTAAAATTTAACTACCTTGCGCCATTACGCCGGGACACCACCTACCATCTCCGGTTCGTGTGTCAAAGTCAAATCGACAATTGTCATCCTTCTTTGATTGACACCGATTTAACGCGAACACCACCCATACTAAAAAACATATTGGATTTGATATATAACAGTCCCAATTAGGTCAAGGCACAACTGTGGATGATACGAAGGTCTTTTTAATCTCACCGATAGATCATGTACATAGCTCTTGTTACATCCTGCCTACTGTTCAATGCAACAAATAAAAAACAAGAACTAATAAGCGACCAGCAACAGGCCTATCTCAAAAGTAAATCATCGAGCGGAAAGCGCTAGATAAAAAACGTAGAACCTGATGATACGTGTTCCAGCAATTTATTATCTAGATAACAGGTTGTAGAATGAACTTAATAATACATTGAGCTGGATCTATAATTTACAAGTAAGTTATCTAATACAATGATAAATGCTAGGCAAGAGAAGAATTTATGAAATATAGAATACAACGTCATCAATACTGAACACTGTCATAAGAGAAGCACTGTATAGAAACCGGTGGAAACAGATCCGCTCTAGGTGCCTCTTTGCTGACCATGATGCTCAGCCATGAGCTGCCCAGACCCCGAGAGAGAGACTCCATCGTTTAGAAGAACGACTAAACTTATGTGAAGAGAAACATAAAAGTGAAGGGAGAAAGTATTAAACTGAGGCGCAAGGAACCAGCAGATACATGGCAGAGAGTGACACAGTGCAGATAGTAATGGCGGAATTTAACGGAGGCCTTTGGCAAAATAGGGCACACCGATACCTAGGAATAAATGAGATGATAATCATGTAATATGCTTAAATGTAAAGTGTCTGAAATAAAAGGATTTTATTAATATCTAATGCAAATAAACACATTGAGGGTCGTAAATAAGTTATGCAAAAATTGTGATTTTGAAGTAACTAAAGATAAATATTGAGTTCCATGATCAGAGTAGCTCAGTTGTACCAGCTACATGGGTAATAAACACACGTTTGCCCAAGCTTAAATGTACACTGCCACAGGGATCAAACTTTTAATATATGTTTTCTATTTATCAATTTTTATAAATATTATAATTGTAGGTTATGCATTTTGTAAATACTCAATATACTGGATAGAGCTATGCGTAGCAGATATTGAATGCTAGTCGGTATATAATTTCTTAATAAAATGAGTGCCTATTAGGAATAAATACGTTTAT
Organism: Pieris brassicae; assembly: GCF_905147105.1. Taxonomy (NCBI): domain Eukaryota; kingdom Metazoa; phylum Arthropoda; class Insecta; order Lepidoptera; family Pieridae; genus Pieris; species Pieris brassicae. The sequence goes on from NC_059669.1 coordinate 9,434,015, forward strand.
AAATAACAATAAAATCCTCATTAAGCGTGTAATACCTTGACACCCGACAGAACTTCATAAACTGCAGCTGAGAGCCATCTTAATCACATCAGACAACAATTCTTTGTTGTCATAATCATTCGTGTAGGACAATGCCACACATAAATTGGACAATTTATACCTTTTTGACTCACGGTTAATCACGGTAAAAGCATAATTTATTATGTATCTAGAACCAGCTTTTTAATTTGTTTATTACCAAAATTTAAAAAATGATAATAATTTTGCACAGTTAAACAAAAATAACTTGTAAAATCTGAAGGTGTAATTTTTTTGTGAAATTTATAATCACGATAATTGTATGAGTAAACATGTAGTTTAGAATAAATATATTGTAATGTGTACTTGTGTGTACCGGTGTACTTTAATAAATATTATACATCCTACATATTGAAAATAAAAATACAATTTTATATGAAAGACAAATTCTTTACCCGAAAACGTAGAAAGCTCTATTGCAATAAAAACCCAAGGAACTTTGCTTTCCAAATAGCGCAAGTTCTATAACAACTAATGTTAAACAGCTGCAAGATGAAAGGTCACTTCCCCGTTCCAAATTTGAAAGCCCAGATTAACTATTACCAGTCAAGTATGGCGAGAACAAGCTACTACATAAAGTTACGTAAAACATTCTAAGACAATTCATTAAACGCATTCCATACATCCTTTAAAAGGGTTACCACATAATACAATTTATTAAATATTGAAAACTTAGCTTTAACAATGGCAGTCTTATGCTTAAAGATTAAGGTTAAATTCTCTAACAAATCGATGAATGCCGGCTGCATGCACGAAAAAACATGACTCATTGTCGCGTTACGATCATTGTCCCGTTGCGCTCATCGTACGCTTACGCCGATCTCTCTTTCACTCGATTGGCCCATGCGTCCGAGGATTCACTCCTTCCGAGTATCCATACAAATAGTGATACTACAATGCAACTGCTAATAGTGATACTACTTGCAATAACTTCATCAATGTTTTGTTATGACGTTGTCACGTTAAACTATCGTCCGTAATTCGACTTTTCAGCCAACCATATATTTAGTTTTATGAACTAGCGCTTGGTATCAGAGGCGGCTTTACGAGGCCCTTTGTTCTTCATGAAAAGTATGTGATGCGAAAGTAGGTCTGGTTGTTTGGTTTAGGTATTTGTCTAGGTATTTGTCTGAGGAGAAATGCTTAAGTTATACAAATAAATAAAATTTGAGTTTTTAAATATTTTACATTGAAAGGTTTACAAAATTAACAAATACAAAATGATTTCATGATGACATTTTTAAATTAGAGTTTTCGGCTTTTCCTAAGGCTAAAATCTTTAATTAAAGTACAATAATCTAAAGGATGAGCTAAATCATTATTTTTTTAAATAATAGCAAGGACTGAAAGCCCATCTTATCTCATCGAATTCTTCAGATATGTATAATTAATTTTAAGCCTCGAAAATTTCCTACCGTCATAGATATTTGCAAGTCACTGCATTGCACTGCATTAATGATATTTAAGATCCTAACAATGATATAAAAATAGTTTATTTTGAAAATTTCCTCCGCATTCAAATCATGAGCTTCATCTTCCCCTTCATAATTAAAATGCCTCTTTTACGTCACCTTCTGACTTCTTTAAACTGTCTGTCAATATCATTTTCCTTGGCTATTTCTCTCGCTGTAACAAGAGATGACTGAAAACCATTTTCTCGATAATTATCTTCCCAATTTGTGAATGCGACTAGGTGTTGTATAGCCACATCTAAGTGCATGGTTTCGCTTTAACATTTATCTTTGTAAGGATGTTGATAATGTTGATATCTCAGGTTAATAAAGTTTATATTTCAAGTGAATAATGCTTATATTTCAATTTAATAAGCTTTACTACTAAAGTTAATAAAGTATATATCTCAAGTTGATAAAGTTTATATCTCGGGTTAATAAAGTTTTTATCTCAATTTAATAAGTTTTATTTCTAAAGTTAATAAGCATAATTTCTCAAGTTAATATCTTATATTTATAAAGTTTATATCTCAATCAAATAAAGTTTATATCTCAATTTAATAAAGTTTATATCACAAGTCAATAAAGTTTATATTTACTTTTTTATTTTAGCTGTAATAGGCCACTGTTCAGTAGTGTGGGTGTCACAACAGAGTCCATTACTTTTTTCTTCAATGAAAAACTCATTTAAGACTTTAAAATATGAACTCCAGACTTTTTTAATTCTTTTTTCTATCTCCTCTATATAATGGCTTTTAACATACTCTATATTTCTACCGTTGACAGTTATTTTGTATTTTATGGCATTCTGTTTAATGACAACATATGGTTTTTCAAGGTTTATTTCCAGTTCACACTCTCTACTTGTGTCTTCTAGGGATTTACGCACATATATTAAGTCTTCATGGTTTTTGAATTATTAGAACAATGTCATCTGCGAATCGATAATGTCTTAAATTTTTGCCATTTCTTTTTACTCCTAACCTTGACCAATTCAGCTTTCTGACGATAAATTCCAGAACTGCGGTGAATAAATTTGGCAACACGGGGTCGCCCTGCCGAACCCCCCTTTTCACCTTGTTGCACGAGGCGATTGCCCTGTTCACCACCCCCTAAGGCCGCCGCTACTTGGTTTTATGTGTCTGATATTATACTCAGATTTTAATAGATAACATTGGTTAACGTCGCGATACGACGCTATATTATATGTACAAAATATAAGTCAGTTATATGTTATGAAAACAACTACCTAAAGAACACTTTTATAATCAAAAACCTCAGTAATTTAATTTAGTTCTAAAAATAATAACATAAAAACAATATACAATAGTAAAATGACATTTATTTCTGCGAAAAATTCATTTAATAAATGAAATGACGTGTTATTATTAATATACTGACAGCCCTATTGTGTTATAATTGCCCCGATTTTCATTATTGCTGTCATAAAACAATGCTTTAATCAGATTAAAACAAATTTATTCGTACACTTAAATGTGACAAAGTATCACTGAATAAATCGTATGAAGTGATCGATTTATGTATACCTTAGTATAATTTTGCGCTAGCTTTCATTCTTAATATATAAAGGTAGTAATTCTATAATTATTGATGCGATATTGGTCTAATTGTGTTAGTGTTTGTGGAGTAAATAAGGCTTATAATTGGATGCATGGGTGTGTCGTTTCGGGTCGATTAGATCGGTCGGAGAGCGAAGGTCGTTGAAGGTTGGCGCGCTTTTCCGCGATCAACAGTATTAGATTATACAAGATGGCGGGAGCGGCGCGTGCGCAACCCGTACTTAGTTGGAGCGGTAATATGCCGCAATAAAATACTATTATTTTTACATAAATTCTTATGGGATTTGTATTGACATGTACTCTCAATAGATAATAGTGAATCATTTACGACATACAAACTTTTTTGTTCTTATTCTCGAACGGGTGATTTTTGTTGCATAAACTCACAATTAACATTAAGATCTACATATATAACGAATTATCTGTGAGTCTATTAAAATAACTACAAGAGCAGATTGTAAAAAAACATACTTATATAATAATATAAAAGCGTTTAATGTCGAGGCATTCTAATATAAGAAAGTGTTCAATAACACACAATTATTGTAGTAATTATTGTATTGAAGTTACAATCTCTGTTAAGGCACTCTGTTCTTGTGTACAATTTTTTTCACTTACCACTTGTACTTAAGACTAACGTGAACTCACTCTAATACAATTAGTTTTGTCCATTCTAGTTTAAAAAAAAGATGTACTTAAGTTATATATATATATATAACTTAAGTACATATATTTCAAGGAATGTATATTTGAGATTGTTATAGAAGAGCTGGGAATCCTGACACAGGCTATTTTTACTTAAAAGGGTTCCTAAAGCTTACACATTATAATGAATCGTTGTCAAATGAATAATAACATTTTTATTTTATCTATTCAGTAACTTCCATAGATCAAAATCAAACACATTTTTGACACACCAGAGTCTTGCTTTGAATCTTGGGTTCAAATTCTAACTGTTAAACGTTGTGGCATTTTACAGACCCTTATTTAACTTAAACTTAGATAATAAATGCGGTTTTAATGCTACAATACAACGGGCACGAAACTATATTACAAATGGAAGCTTATTAGTTATTACTGTGTCGATAAATAATGGTTATTTATAAGATTGTTCAGATTGTTGATATTCGAAATTAAATCAAAGATTTAGTTGTAGATTGGTTTTGTTTTTGATTTAGTTGGTCCGTCCGAGTTTTGTTTTGTATGAGATTATATAGAGTTTTATGTAACAGGAGCCAAACGGGCAGTAGGCACTCCCGTTGTTAAGTGATACCGCCGCCCATGGACACTCACATTGCCAGAAGGATCGCAAGTGCGTTGCCGGCCTTTAAAGATTTGGTACGCTCGGGACTAAGCTATCTTTAGTTAGGAAATTTCGTTTTATTGTTTTGCATGCAGTGTTCAGTAATCCTTCACGTTGTAAGTAAAGTGGCAGTAATGATACACGTTTAACTTCTCTTTAAAGGGTATTCAAATCGAATAAAATCATTATAAATGTCACAGTACAGAAATATAACGTGTGCAATCTCCGAGTTATGGGAGAATAACCGTGTTATACGAGGGACTGAAAATCGCGTAATATGAAAAGGGTTTACGGTTAAAGTTTTAGTTTATAGTAAATCGTAAGAGTTTTGTCCTTACAAATATTTTGTAAAAAAACTTTGCGTTTTAAACTACTACGAGGATTTTATTACCTGTTCTTCTCGTCGGTTCTAAGCCTTAAAAGAAAATTTACAACCTTAATTTCCTGACGTTTTTCTGACGAATAAATTATATTTTGATTCAATTTGTTATTTTATATTATTAAGTCGCTATTGTTATACTTTCTGGATAGTTTTGAATTATAAAAATATAGTTATTTAAATAAAAACAGTGGCGCTACACTTTTTAGGTTCTAAGTTTTCTGTATCTGAGCATTTGTCAATTGAATAGGGAAGAATGAGCCTCATGTGCCTGACACACCGTCGACTTGGGACTAAGGCAAGTCGGTTTCCTCACGATGTTTTCTTCACCGTTCGAGCGAATGCGCACATAGAAAGTCCATTGGTGCACAGGCACGGATTGAATCTACAACCTCAAAAATGAAAGTCGTAGGCTGAAGCCACTATGCCAACACTGCTCATATAGTTAGAAATATTTGATTTTAATCTAACTAAGATAACTTAAATTCCGAAACTGGACGTCTTTGCCGGTTGAACGTTACCACTTGCTAATCGGGTACGTGAGCTCGTTTAGGGCCTTCACGGCGTTTCACCCGCGATATCTGGGTCTGCCAACGGCTACCGCCATACCGAGATACGTCTTTTTAACACTCCGAAATTTTCCTACTTTCTCATGATGCGGTGAGCGATGAACGGCGTCCTTAGGCTTTAGACCTGTTAATGTACCTGCCTTATTCTGAACTGAGACTCCAGGTTATATTGGACGTCAAACTTTTGTGAAATTAATTTCATCACTTGCTTTATGTAATTTATAACAATTAAAATAACTTGTATTCTAATAATTTAAACAAAAATAAAACGAGTACAAAAACGCCAGGAACGAAGAATGTATCAAATAGCCAGTCCTTTCTTGCGTTCTTTATATTTCTGTGTAACATAATTGTTTATGTTATTAGCTTATCCAAAACACAAACGCCACTTTGAATTTTTAAAATATACAATAAAATATATATAAAAACGTTTAATTTCTGTAAACGTCCCCTAAAAGTGAAATACTACTAAACACATAATGTAATATTTAGAATAGTCTAGCTCGTTTATTTTTACCGTACCTAATGTATAAGTAAACTGTTAAGCTAAAAACACGCCAGAAACCAAATGTATGGATTTAATTATATAAACCAAAGTTCATATTAGAAATTGACAGTCCATTATGAAATATCAATAGATGTGCCAATTTCGTTAATCAGTTTAAAAGATAATTTATAAAGGTTAAAGATCACTGATGATTAATTATATCCTTTATACCTATTAAACGGATCTATTATAATTGAGATTTCTTAATTTAAGATTGTAGGATTATGTAACAGATTTCTTATTAAATAAATAACGATATATACACAATTTTTATCGTCGTAAATCTATTTTAAAAGTCAACGTGTTTTGTTTGTATTTAATTCTAAACTGAGAAATATAATTGTCGACGTTACTACATCGGCTAATACATATAAAAAAACAGTGTTCGTTTTCGTCAGAAATAAAAATTTACCATTAAATTTTGTTAAATCAGAAGATTAAATTATGCATGTTAAGTTACGTGGCATACTTGAGTAAATTCCAGTATGAAACTGTATACTGTAGCTTTCATCATAAAGAGTTTCTCATTAATAGTTTTCTGGGTAATAAATTTACTTTAAGCGAATATAACCTGGTATTTATTACATAACTTAAATAACGCGTTACTAATACATTTCAGTAGGGCAAGCTTTTCGCTAAAGAATTTTTATCTCCATATTAAATTAAATAATTTCCCGCGTCATAATTGAGAAGAAAACCAATAATATTAAGACAACAAAATCTTAAACGTAACTCATACATATTCTCATCAATTTCCAATTTCTAATAACACTATATTATTTCTAGCTGCTGTAAGGTTGTATTTCTACGCAGAGGAACAATCGTTCATCGTATACGATCGTAATTATCGATAGCACAACACTAATTCTAAGGTCGATATCTTTGTCGATATCCATGACCGGCAACTTGTTAACAAGGTACAGTAATGTAAGTTATCATCTAAGATTATTGCTACCTCGAATATGAACAATTTTATAGATAACATTCGCTATGGTTATCTGGTGTTTTTAACGTCCATTTGGCAAGGTTGATGCATTCCTGGATGTTTTATAGATTATTTTTAAGAGAATTAACACACTGTGTCTAGGATCGGATTCGGAAATCGGCATTAATTCCGGCTGCTTCGAGTTATAACACATAATTGAGAAAATTATAATAAAATTGTGTAAATAGAAGTACAATTGAATACATTACAAAAACATAAACTGTTATAAAGTTCAATCTTATGGATCTAGGTTGTTTTTTTATAGAACAAGGGGCAGCCGGGCAGGTGGCTCACCTGGTTTTAAATGATACAGCCGCCCATGGACACTCACTGCCACGGGGTGCGCGAGTGCGTTGCCGGCCTATTAAGAATAGGTACGCACTTTTCTTGAAATATATATATTTCGAAAATATTACAAGTCTCTTTAATCTATACCGTACCATAGGTTTATGAAAAAACAATTAATAATTTTACTAAGAATCATTAAGAAATTGTTCACAGTTTGAGAAAAAGTAATGATATATATTTGTAGTATAAACTAAAAGTAGGTTTATACACTTATAATAAAGTGTACGTACATAAGTTTAATTAATATGAATAATAAATAAGTAAGAACTTAAATGTGTATCACAATAAGTTATCTATATAAGAAAACTGAAAGTTCAATCTCATTAATCTTGGCTGTTTAGATATATGTTAACCTAATTTAGTTAATTAATCATTTGTTAAGAAAATATTACAAGCCTCTTTAATTTTAGCCGTTTTAAAAGCGTTTATAACATATAATTTTTTATTAATAAAATTATAAAACTGCCGTTTCGCGTGCTCAACAAGCAATATTCATCTCTTTCCCATCAAACTGTATTTCCTCTATAATGAAAAGAGACATAAGGGGCTGATTTTATTATTATTCGTTAAACCTATACCTTCAATAGTTCCAAATGCCTTTATTGTACAATTCGAAAGCTTATCAATTCCTGATTAAGTCATAAACTTAATCTAAGTCTTGTACTTTCACGTGACCTCAGAACAGTTTTGTTCTATCTCTACAGTATAGGTTTCTATAGGAAAGTGCTCCACTTCCAAACGGACATCGCCCCCTCCCCCCTCGCACTACAAAACTGTTGATGTTATATCCAATGTAATTTTTTAAAACAACATCAGAGAAAATAAGTATCAGTTAATTAGATAAACCTGTATCTGTGTTGGAATTTGATAATATTATGATGTATGTTTTTCTACAAACGTTTTGGAAACTAAAGTTATATCGAGATGTTATCCTAACGTTAATTCAACAGTCGTAGTTTTATCAAAATCGGCTCGTTGTTTATTAAGTATATTTGTAGATATTTTACAGTGGGCTGGTATTGAAAATGTATTTATTGAAATTATGATATAGAAAATATGTTGTGATATTTCTGTTGGGTGTGTAAATAAAATGTGTAAACTATAACCACTCCGATGTGTAGGTCATGGTTATAGGTTTTATCTAACTATGACGCTAATTACGAGGATGTTAATATTTTCCACCTTTACAAAGAGGATGTAAGGAAATATATGAAGAGGTGGGAGGAATTTGACTTTGTTTAGAAGTGATAATCTAATCTTTTCTTTGATATATTAATTGTCGTTGTTTGGTGTAAAATAAGTTTCATTTTGTATATTAATGTACTTACTTATGATTTCTGTTTCATATACATATATTGTTCATCAATGTAATCTGTTTTGGCTTTGTATGATGTTCAAGTGTTTTTTTTTAATATACATATTAGCTTTAAGAGTATAAATAAATAAAAATGCAATGTAGAGTTTATTTAGTAACAACCTTGTTTTAAGTTGGCGTATAAAATTCTATTCAAAATTTATAATTTAAGAAATGTCGTAAACTAAAAGTAGGTTACTATAGTATTGTCTTTAGTCACCGTGACCACGCACGCGGTAAAGTACGCGAAACGTCGGAAAAAATTATGTAAAATAATTATAATTTATAATAATACCTAGCTTCAATCCGGTTAAAAAGTGTTTTCTTTCAATAGGTTACTATAGTTTTTTTTTTATAATATGGTGTACCAACCTTAATTTAACTAATAAATAAGTAATAAATCAAATTTGGATGGAAGGCGTGAACCGTTGAGAAAGTTATGAATCTGCAGACCTTGGACTTACCAGATAATTCTTCTACTCGATCTCGGATACGCAAACTTCAAAATCACCCCCTAGGGGGTGAGGATCCTTTCCCGTCCAAATAAAGAAAATGCATGTCACTTATGTATTCTACTATAGCTCTTAGTATTACGTTCTTATATATCTAGGTACACCTGATCGCAACGACCTGTTCACCCCTTAACCATATACAAGCATTGAGACCACGGATAATTTACATTATCGAGCCAATTTCCATACATTTCCATGATGATAATCTAAATAAATTGTATTCAGAGGACCAGGGTTATCAAATAATCAGTATATTATATTGTGACTGATGTAACAAAATGATTTTAAGTTTTTTTTTTATATTTCTAGAAAGAAGAACAGAGCTACTGGAGTTCAAAATTCCCGTAGTACCTTTTTCTTTCGCTTTTGATTGGATTGAAAATGATGATGTCAGCAGATTTATTCGGTCTCCCGTTGAAGATTTTAAAAATAATTTTAATGTTGTTTTTGTGATTATAGGTAACGCGCAAATAACAAGAGTTTTTCGTTCCTTCAGCGTGCGGCTCTTATATTGGAGGTCGTAAGTTGGAATCCAGGCTGTGCACTAATAGACTTTCTGTCTGTGTGCGGATTTAACACTCGCTCGTATGGTGAAGGAAAATATCGTGAGGCATGCCATAGACCCAAAAAAAATCAAAGGCATTTGACAGGCATTTTGCTTGCCTATTAGAAAAAACAAATGATCACGAATCAGATACATAAATCTTAGGCCAAAACCCAAAAGGTAGTACCGCCTATTTTCCTTTTAGTACACAAAACTATAAAATATTTCATACGCTTATAACTAAGGCTTAGCTAGTATCAAAATGCCATCTTTTCTTATCAGTAGCAAACGCCGGAAGGCTTGCTGGGGCGACCATTGGCCCGTCAAGTGTACGTCGAAATTACTGCCTTACATTTTGCAGCTAGCCTTCGTGGGCAGGGAACTTAAACATTTCCCTGTAAATTTTAGGCTTTAGTAAGCTGATATATGTATTATTAATTAATGAAGTAATGGCACAAATTCAAACAGGTGGTGTTTGTAGTACCTTCCTGTCGGTACGCTGGAACTGTCAATAGCGATAGCGATACCGACTTTATTGTAGACTTCTCGATGAAAAGCTTGAGGGATAGATAAAGAATATTTGGTGCAATTATGATAAAATTCTAATAAAAGGACAAGTTTGTGTATTTTATAACAGAGTTGAATGAAATATCCGCTGGATAGATGTATTAAACAAGCTATTGCTCACGGCTTTAGGCATATTTACGCTAGCAAAAAAACCCACGCTAAAGCCCTAATGACAACAGGACAATTTCTTAAAATGTCGACCATGATTGCGATGGTATTAAAAGCGGCAAATTACAAAAAAATCGTTAAAATAGTCTAATTTTATTTATTTATTTATTAGATTTCACCACATGATACACTAGCTATATCTACAGTTTATGCGGCGTGACGTGTCGATCGCGTGATTGGTAAATAAGTTGACGTTTGTGACCTGCGCTGTGTACGATGCGCAAAGTCCCTTGTTTAATGCTCAAGTAGTTTGCCGGTATCTGTTAACGCCTTTATTAGGATTACATTAACTAATGTTGCAATTATATTGCAATTTCGTTGATAGACAATCAGCCACCGTTAGTGTTACCCTACTAATTTTAATAACAATCAGATAGACATTTCAAATGTAATTTCTTGGCATAATATTTAATTTTACTGACCATTATTGCAAATAATCTCTGAGGAGATAGCGAAAATATCAATTTACCTTAGAATAAATTAAATTGACTATCTACGAGCACAATTTACTCAAAGATTAAAGTGTCGATTGTCTTTGCATAATGATGGTGAGGAATAATTTTAACTCGAATATCACACCCACTTAGAGCCTGTTATTATGAGCAAAAAGATGAATAGCTCCTTAATAGTAGTATTTATAATTCTTAAATTACTGTGTTTCGCGTGTTACATAGCAAACATTGGTACGGTACTGTATAGAATGTATATAATACAACAATTATAAGATATTTGATCAGAAAAACCTCGTTTGCCGGGGTTTTTGACGTGGGTTAATGAAAACAAAAAAAGTAACAGCTTCCGTAACTTAAGCGGATTCGAAGCAATAATTTTTTTATGGCTGATTAATTCAACAACAATAGACACACAACTTTTGTTTCTGTCTTGAACATGTTTCATTTGGCACGTTACAGTATGTACGTACGTACGTATATGTTGGAGTGCCCAGGCAATACTATGTTAACCTTTGGCTTTTTGAGGAATAGCAAAAATGAGAAATGTTTATCTCGGGAATAAACGATTCAGGTTGCTTAAAATACAGTATTTAAAAACAGCTAAAAGTATATCGGTACAGATAAAAAAGTGCATAACGATTCGATTCATGTATAGTGCATACATTTTAGAATATATTTTGTACTGTTTAACTGTTATTTGCCGGGTGAAGTGATAAAAGCTATTAGAGGATGAAAAGTATTTTTATACTCGTTTGGTCTCAATATTTTAAATTAGAAATTATGACACAATACTGATATAGTTAATAATATATTTTTATTCATTTTCTGACCGTTAAAATCAATAAATACATCCTTTATGCTGGAAGTTGGGGTATCAGGTTGAAAAACACTGAACATTCGGCCGTCAAAAATATATGTAAAGTTATATATTTTGGGCTTAAATTAACAACGATATACAACACTAATAGAATGTAAGGTTTTATTTAAATTTATAGTGTAGTACTTAGTCACAACGATTGTGCTTTTACAAACTAACACTTATTAATAGAAAAGGAAGATAGTTAGAAACGAAATTAATTTATTAGAAACGAAACGCACAGAGAAACACAAAATAATAATAATAATTATAAATTATAAAAAAAATACAATTTAAGTGTGTGTTGCTGTGACTGTAACTGGTCCTGGCTGGCCATGCTGTGGAGCAGACGTGTTCCACAGCCCTGGTCACTCTGGCAGAGACCACAGCACTTAGTTTGCGCCTCAGATGAAAAATGTAGAGTGTATGTAGTATGTACTATGTGTAGAAAAAATAATAAAAGTAAAAATTAACAGTATGAGTAAAGGAGAAGTCTTGGAAGATTTGTGAGAATAGTAAATAAAATAAAAACTAGATAAAAAAGAACAATTATTACTATAACTACTATAAGAAATTTTTTTTTTAATTATTTAGACTGTTACAATAGTCCTTCTTTGTCAAACTCTCGGTACATCCACCGGTCTCTTTTCAACCCAACGTTGGTGCTATTTGTTAGAAAGAGACAGACGTTAAAGTACTGATTTTGTTTTAATTTTTGAGTATTTAAAAATTACACGGAAGGCCGTACTATAAATATAAGGGCACCGTTGGAATGTGCTACAGTTTAAATGAGGCTGCGCGGGTGTAACCGGTCTACCGGGCCATGGCATATAGGGTGACAATAAAATAAACTGACCACTGGACAATTTATGATTTGGAGTACGTGAATAACACTTGTACAGGAAACACATCCCACGTGTATGTATGTAGACACAGTTTCCGCACTTAGACGCCCATTTGTTGTCTGTTGTGCGTAAAGCCCTGGATAATTACCAGCCTAGCTCCTTCCAGAAGCTCAGAAGTTTATAGGCTTCACGGAGCGACCTCACTGAGGACACACTTAAAACGTACTTTGTCCTTTAAAATAAACAAAATGGTTATCTCACATTCTTTTCATTGCTGTTATTTTGTTGTGTTTTGTTGGAAAGGTATGCACCATACTTTAAGCGACTATAAATTTTTACGGTAGTGGACAAAAAGTGTGCAAAAGATCTCCTATAGCTCATATATCATGGGAAATTTATATAAATAAAAATAGAAAAACAATATCATGAAAAATATACTGAATGTTTTTTCATAACAAAACATTGAGATTGAGTTATTAACACATTAATGATTTTGAACCTTATGCCGAAAATATCCATTAAAACACAAAAAGTCGGTCACCCGTTGACCAACTCGCCTCCGCAACTTCGGGGAAAGGCTGATTTATAACTAAAATTACAACTTGCACTGGAAACCCGATCGCCGTTAACCATTATCAATAATTTGTTGTCACACAGTTTACTATAATTGTGTCCATCGTCTTTATGAAGACTTCAGAATAGAACGATCATCTGTCTCACAACGTACACAATTTGTTTAATCGAGACGAAATAATTTAGTTAATGTTATTAGAAGTTTTTATTAATTATTACTACAACCTTGTCATCTTAAACAACCCCAAAGATATGATATAATTCTGATCAAGCCAATAATTATTATTCTATCCGTGACGCAAACATCAAATTACAAAAATTAAACCTACCATTTAGCATTTAAGATGATTCACGAAGTTTTCTATGAATTGTAATAAGTATTGTAACCAACATATTTTAAACCACTACGTTCTCCAAATAGTATTTTTATTTTTTTAGGAAGTGTTCAAAAGATCCTCTTTAACAGACAAGCGAAATATATATAAATAAAAATCACAAAATATGTTGCTAAACGAAAGACTGTATTGGTCCAGCTATACGAGTATGTTTTTTATTTAATTTATATGTTTTTTATTTATTTAAATATTGTTTAAGAATTCAATAGACATTTTGGAACAAGTAAATAAAATGTAAATTCTCGTTACTGCGATTATTCTAATAAACTCAATAATTTTGCAACTCAGCGTTTAGTACCCACGTGCAATATTTGCCTGAACGCAGCTTTCAGTATCAGAGATAGCATCTTAGAAAATATATGAGCGACGCGCACAATCCTATCACACTCCATTGATATCGTTGGGTAATAGCTTTTTGGAACAAATAAATAAAATGTAAATTCTCGTTACTGCGATTATTCTAATAAACTCAATAATTTTGCAACTCAGCGTTTAGTACCCATGTGCAATATTTGCCTGAACGCAGCTTTCAGTATCAGAGATAGCATCTTAGAAAATATATGAGCGACGCGCACAATCCTATCACACTCCATTGATATCGTTGGGTAATAGCTTTTTGATAAATTGTGATGAAGATGGTCATAAACACATACTCATAATCGTATTATGAGTAAGATTATTACTCACAATTAAAAGGCTAATTTCATACAGTGGACCTAAAGTGAAGGCTTTTCGTTACGTTAGATATTTCGTAATGAGGTAGCTATTATTATTATTATTTACTTTACAAGCAACACAATCCTGTCCTAACAGGTGTTCCTAAATCAAAATTCACATACGAAATCAAAAACATAGAAAAAAACTGAGCTATATCCCAATTAATCATAATTACGTGTGCTTGCTTTGCGTTGAAAATAGGCCTATTCAAATAAGTTTTGCTGTTTAGAACGATTGTACCAATTAACCACTTTTATATATAGTAATGATTATTCGTTGTAATGTATAAATGGCTCTGTTTTGGATTTTCGTACTCAATTCTCTTACGACTAAAATAGCCGCCATTTTTATTGAAATCAAAATTGAAAACTATTTTATAATGGATCGTTAGTAATAAATTATTAAATTAAATATCGAAATTTTTTCACTTGCACTCCTGTTACACTATGAACTTCCAAACATTCCAAATTTAAAAATAATTTAAATCTAAGCAGCTTTTAGTATTTTCTTCCACTTTAAATATCCCCATTGTTCTTATTTCCTCATCAATCGCTAAATCACTACGCACTAGACAAAAGCGTGAGATATTATCTCGCTGCCGTTGGCGTTATCAAGATCGCTACTACTCGTTCCATAGTCCATACAAATTGTGGTACGTTCTTCTTTTGGGCATAGTTAACCTTCTTGTTGGATGTACGGAGCTAATGGGCCGGTTTCATTGTGTCAACGTGTGAACACGATCGTCGTGCGAGATAATACTATAGGAACTTCTGAACCTTTCTATATTAAATGATACGTATTTATAAAAATACTTTACATGTAATTAGTAACTAAACTGTCTGAATAATTATATACTATAATAAGCTAATCTTGAAATCACCTTTTTGATAAATTTGTGAATAAACATACACTTACAAAATGTACCATACGTACTTGGAAGCCATCGTGCTCAAAAAATATTCAATTCCAATAACACACGCATATAGCTACAACTTGCAGCTCCATTTTTGAAGTCTGTTTAAAGAATATTACCAGTTACAAATAAAAAAAACAGTATTTGTATATCAAACTTAATAGACTTTTTATGACTAAATCGAATGGTTAAATTAAAATGTCATTAATGAATAAGTAAAGGACATTTAAAAAATAAATATCGTCTATTTTTATTTCGAGAAGTGGCATAGTGGCTTAAGCGTGTAACTGTAGATGAAGGCGAAATACGGCAAAGTTTCGGCGTCTGACAGTAGGCTGATCACCTCCTTGTCTATTAGAAAAAAAAATACGATCTCGAGCAGATACAGAGCTAAACCTACACGGTAGTACCCCTATTTTTATGATTTTTCTCACGAATGCTTGCTTTATTCCTTCACGTATCAATTCGTTATAAAGCATTCAATCCCAACATCAAACGTTTAGATTAACGCGTAAAATAGCCATTAAGATCATTAAATTAAGACAAGACTGCAGTAAATGCGTAAGATTGCGATTTATATGAAATTGATCGTAGCAGGTTGCCGTATCTGGGTGAAAGGTTTCATTGTAGTGTCACGAGTCCACCTGGTCGATTTATAAGGCAAGGATATACATTCCCCGTGAATAATGGTGTAACAAAATTTTCTGTGACCTATGCTACGGCGTAGCAAAAATGTTTTGTGCGAATATTTGAAAATATACTCTTTAAATGTGGCCATTCATATAAATTTAAAAGCACTTATTTTATCATTATTTCAATTATAACTTCCATGCTTTCATAGTATTTAATGACACAGAATGAGGCAAAAACTTAGTAAGCTCGTCAACGACCACTTTTCG
The DNA here is from genome assembly GCF_905147105.1 of Pieris brassicae. Lineage (NCBI taxonomy): Eukaryota > Metazoa > Arthropoda > Insecta > Lepidoptera > Pieridae > Pieris > Pieris brassicae. The sequence continues at coordinate 9,450,050 of NC_059669.1, forward strand.
AGCGGATCCCTTGGATTTACAGATGTCGGGACTCTGCAGGAGAGTGAAGCAGTTGTTCAGATTTTCCTGCAGCTAAGTTTCATCATCAGATGTTAAAGCAGAGAACGAAATTGCATCTTTATCTTTCGGCGTTCCACAACTGAGGGCACGCGCACGACTTCTATGTGCCAACTGTCCACGGGACTATTTCCGTAAAAAAAAATTGTTTCATTAAGAGAAAACGCCTCTCTAAGCAAATGGGAAATAATCTAAATGATAAACGTATTACCTTAGTGACCGCACACGTCAACATATTTTAAAACAATAATAAATAATACAGATAATAAATACACAGATTAAAAAATTGTAGTTACGGCATTATACGTAGGAGCAGACCGTCCAATGGTCAATTCGCCAGAACCGTTATTGTTTTGTTTGCTCGATTTGCGATATCTCTAGATAAAACCTGATTACGTTACTACCGTTAGAGGGAAATTTATGTACGTTTTTACTGGGGATTGTAAGTATTAATTTTGGATCGATTTAGTCCAGATAAGCATTGTTTATGGTCGCATATCCTTACGCAATCTGGGAATAGATATTATCTGCCTTTCATTATCGCTTATTGTTGGATATTCTATGGTGATGTCACAACTGTATGGCAATATGACAATTGCGAAATAAAAACGTTTAATCTTGGCATGATTTTTTTCTTAATAGACAAGTACAGAACAACCTTGTCTTTACAACTTTTGCTGTAACCACTAGGCCAACACTGCTCACACAATTACAAAACTAATGAGAAAAATATTTATGTAAAAAATATGTTGTCAATTATATCTTTAATAGAAGAATTTAAGTTCTTAGTTGCAGGATTTAAAACCATAACCTATATATATCTAATACATAAAGAATAAAGCATGAACTTACCGTTACTTGCTGTTAAAGGGAAATCCCGTTTTGCGTTTCCTGCAAGAAAGGATACGATATTAATAAATTAAGAAAACATTCCTACCAGGTCATATTATTTATAATTAAATTTGTAATAAACAGCTTATGTCATTAAAGACATTATTTGAGGCTGTCAAGCAGGAGAAATGTCATTGTCATCCATGTTTAACGATCTCTGTGTAATAATTAACTTACTATATTACACTTTTAGTAAAATCTTAATTACACAATTTTTAAGTTCAATAATACCCTTAGACTTAAAAACAACGATGCCTATCAAATATAACCTATCACTGTTCCTTTGACCCTATGCGAGATATGCCAAAGGTTATGTTAAAGGATAACCTTTAGATAACCGAGGAAGTCTTAGGTTTAATTGATAAAAAATTGAGTTTTAGCTTATGTAAAGTATGGTTTTATTGTTTGGTACATTGTTACATAAAACTTCATTATTAGAAATGTGATAAAACGTACGGAAAGCAAAATAAACGATCCGCCAATCCTTTTGTTTTATATTAAATGTTTTCGGTACTGAAAAATAGATTACGCCACTTACACATTCAAAGATTTTGTAATAGTTTCCACATGTCCGTTCTATATATCTGAACTAAAATATTTGTCATTGAAAAGTTAGCTAATATCATCATATTAATATTGAAGTGGCGGTTCAATTCTCGCCCCATACAACATCTATTTAGTTCATATAGATGAATAGCTGTCTATGGCACACCTTGTCTATGACAACAATGAAGATTCAGGGTGGAGATTTAGCGCGCACTATGACACGTATGTCAATGATACTATGAATACTTTTAAGATTTACAGATAATACATTACTTTACAGATAATGTTTCCGTCATAAAGCGTTCTTTGAAAAGAAGTGACAATAGTAACCACGCACAGCGTACTTAGTTGTAACACAGCCACAGAGTCACGCGCCTTAAAAACAGTTTAAAAAATTAAAACACCTTTAGTAAGCAATTCCAACAGTTTGCTTGAGAAATGAAACTCCGGGCTAAACATATTGACAACACAACATTTGTTTGGAGTATACAACACTCGTAAATTATTGTGTAATAATCACTATTTAACAATTATATTATCCAGCACTGAACCGATTTAAAATTTATTTCGACACCGAAAACTATTTCGTTCAAAATAATAACATGAAGAATGAACTGAAGACGGTTGTCGCGAACAGTTTAATTATGTTGGTCCCGATTCATTAGTGCACAGGGAATCCAGGGCGGGAATCAAAATGAATTTTAAGTTATTTGAAACTTTACAAGGTACGAATATAATAATGTTAATAGTTAAAATATAAATAAAGTTTATTAATTTAAATAATATACTTGTTACAAAAATGACCCTTCACGTCCTCGGCCCAAGTCCATTGCTGTCGACGTAGTGGTTATATGTATTTATGATCAAAGCTAACTACAGCTCTTTACTATTGGCTTAATGTAAGTTACTTCCATCAATATATCTATTTAATCTAATACTTGGTCTATTTGTTTCAAAATAAGTATTTCAGCCTGTTCGTAATAATGTTTATATTTGTTATATACAAATTAAAAGAGTCGACAAAGAAATTAAAAACATATCAAATTCCACCAACACCATCTTCACCATAGAAGGAAAGACCTGGGCTGTTCTGCTGACTATACCCTTTTGAGTAATAAATGAAATCGTGAATGACGTAAACATTAGTCCTGGAATTATAAGACAGTTTTGACTAAATGGACTTTAAGTTATGGAAAACACACAAGTATTTTATGTAAGACAATAACTGTGTAATATCTAAATTATAGTAGGATTAAAGTTAGAAAGAATCTATGAAAAACCCCCATTATGCATCGATCAAAATGACATTTTAAAGTTTCAAAATTATATTGATTACAGACGTCACAGTTTTCCTGCTATTTTATACAAGATCTGAACGCAGGAAATTGAATGTCGTGTTCAAATTATGGTAATTTAAGATTTATATTATTCAAAACAGTTTGATTAATTGATATAAAACTGGAGCTATTGCTTAATATAATAAAGCTGTCGTAACCACTTGTAACAATATCGACAGCTCAGTTTGACTGTTTACGATCAGATTGTTGTTCCTGATTCATTTGTAGCCTTTATCATTAAATTTTATTTATGTTTAAGCTGACACTAAACGTATTATAATTTAGACAGACGAAATTAGTTATTTTTCTTGAGAAACATAATTATAAAATTTCTGAATACGGCCCATGGATCGCGTCAGGAGGTCAGGGTTACAGACGCTCGTCTTTTGACCTACGATATTTGGTCTCTCACAAACTAACTACAAAATCATATAACCGTCTCACTCCCGCAGGCCGCGACTTCTTACTTGACATTTGACCCTCGCGTCATTGTCGACGCGTTCCTGCTCTATCTTACAGCGATATATATATAGCTATTTCATTCATACAGGTTATGACATATCGGGTGACTTCTGACCCGAACGTCGAGGCACATGCTATCCTTTTTTCGTGTATAGTAATAGTGTATTGACATCCTTGTCACTCATGTTACGACCCCTACGGCTAGCCACTTGAATAGATTAGGTGTTTTCGTTGAGTTCAATATTCATTGATAGTTCGTTCGTTGGCATTTAAAATGCAAAACTGTAAATCATTGTCGAGTTAATTGATTGATATATAAATAGCATTTTACAACTGAATATGCTGTATGATAACAGAAGAAACTCTGAGTATAAATCTCGATTAACCGGGTCATACGTCTGACAATTACAGAACAAATCAAAAAAATATAAAACACTGTGACGTTTTGAGCTAAAACAACAGTTAAAAAATTATGAAATAGTGTCTGCTATAGGGACCTATATCAATAATTATTTTTGACAAGCTATCCCGGCGTACTTTCGCTTTCATTTTTTCAAATTTTTCTCTCCTTTTTCCTTCCTTCCTCAGAGTTCACCGAATATATTTTAATAAAATACTCCAAATACATTGTGTAAGGTCTACCTAGTAAGCGCAATTGAAATCGTAGTGAATGGAAATACCAATCTCTCTTGCTGCCCGAGCGTAGCGGCCCCTAACTTTTTCTAACGCTGACCTGCACCAATCGGGAACGCACTAAGAAATAAACGAGGATCTACGAAACAACTGATATTTTAATTTATATTAATACTTATTAAATACAGATAACACAACATTCTCTACAGCTGTAATACTTTTGACATTCAACACCTTTTGTCTTTAGTCACCGTGACCACGCACCCTGTAAAGCACGCGAAACGTCGGAAAAAAATAATATTTAAAATAATGTAAATAATTATAAGTTTATAATAATAATGCATAGCTTCAATCCGATTGAAAAGTGTTTTCTTAATGTGTAAAAGCTATGTTAACAAAAGACATAGGTACTATTAATACTTATCTTTGACCAATTTCAAAGGTAGAGAGGTGGAAGCCGAGTCACATTTTGGGTTCAACCACCAACCAAACTATTAATAATTGTGTATATAAATGAAAGTTCTGGGTTTTGCTCCACCTGTATGTGGGGCAAATGATGGGATAACAACAGGCTATTGTTTCATTTAATGATTTATGAGGCTTGTTTTATAATAAAATTCAACAGCATACTTTTGGTTGAAACCAGTGTTGGGTTAGTACTAGACTGAACGTGTGTCTCTCAACCCAGATATCGTATCACGTTTGTTTACGTAGTACTCTTTTCTTTCTATTTGTTACAATAAATTGACGGCGGCGTCAGGTACAGCTGATAACCTGCTTGCCTGAAACAAAAGTAATCACAAAACAGATGCAGAAATATGAGGTTCTGGTTTTTTATAAACTTTGATAATGTAAACGAATAGATATTTAGATCATTATAAAAATAACAACTTGAGTTACTTTAAATGTGGCTTTATCAGGATTGATTTGTTGTTGTGCTAATGTTTCATGTTTACGATTCCTATCTTTCAATCAATCGCAGTTTTAGCCCAAACATTTCGATTATATCATAGAGTATATGAATACTTTTTATAACAATGCCAGTTAGCAGTACGTTCTTCATACTTAACTATGCGTATACTATTCGAAAGCGACGATTGCATTGCCTTTTTAATTAGAAATACGCCTACGTTTATGTGTTTTATAAAAACATTTATAACATGATCTGATTATAAAATTATTTGATTTTCTAGCTAATGGTGCTGATCATAAGGTGGTTGTTTAAACGTCAAATATAATTTATTAGTACAACCTATTTGAAATGAAATTTAATTTGGATATTGTATTTGGTTTTGTTGGTTTAATTTGGTTATTTATTTATTTACACTTCGTTACATACAATAAAAAAATACTGAACATAATTAAATCAAAAGGACGGCAACTGGCAGCCTTATCGCTATCGAGCGATCAAAAAAAAATTAAGAAAAATATATTAAATTGCATAAGATATTATTTAGTTAATGGATTAGTTTTAACACATTTAAAACTAAGCTAATAACAGACACAATAATTTACAATGGAATTATTTTAATAATACACAAATAAAAAACCATAACCTATCCAATAAATTTTCACAGCTCGCAAAGAAGAAAGCGCGATGCAACTCGGCGCGTGCGGTTCGTGTTTTTGCTCCGATGAATATTTATCACTTGGTATAGCCATTAGCGGGCAACCTCACCTCACTTGAAATTGATTCAACACACGGTAATTAGAATCAAGCGTAGCGATCGTGAATTTCTATAGAATATAAGAATAACGGAACACTGTTCTAGTATTTTTAATTTCATATATAAGAATGCTGCAGGACATGGCAGTTAGAAAAATGGCGGGATTTGATGGAGACTCTTTCAAAATCTGTCTGATTTTTCTCAAATGTCACAGGTTAAACATTGTTTAAAAAGAAAATGTAATTCTAAGTAGAGACGGAAATAACTGTATTACTAACAACAAAATTATTTTTGTTTTTAAGTCGTTATTGTAGTTTCCGACTTCAAAGTGTTGCCACATAATAGAACTAACATTTGTTTATGGTACTGTAATTTTATTTAATAAATATGTAGTATAACAATTTTGATTATATATATCTTTAATCGACACGCAATAGGGCAAAAGAGGTGCTCCGGTTTGCGCCCTATTACGCCTTTTTTTTAAATTGTATCAACTACCATTTCATAATTAACATGACCATATATATATATATATATATATAAGTCCTTCAGTCGGATTAAGTAATATATATATATTACTTTTGACCTTGATACCATTGTAAATCTTTCGAGTTAATCATTGCCGAAATCATCGAAATTCAACCCTTATATATTTAGTCTAAAGATATTTTAAAATCAAATATCAGGAATTTCTACGTTAAAGTTATTAATGATAGTGCGCGATAATGATTGTCGTATTAATCATCCACCCGGCAGAAACATTCATCTAAACAAATGAAGGGATCGCGATGTAATTAAATAATCAAATGAACATGTAAATTGCCGTCTTGAAGCACCATTACTTTCAAATATTAATGAAGTACGGATCTCTTATATCGTAATTTAAATCGTCAATGGATTTATTTCATGAAATGATTAAACGGTGAGCTACTAGCTGGGGTAATAGCTTTTAACTCCCTTCGATGTTTTCAATTTTCTCTGACAAGCTATTGATATTAATGTTGCTTTAGTATAACTTTACGATTTAAGATCTTTTACAGTTCCGTTATACTCACCTATGATTTGACCAACCTAAATGAACAACGGGCGTCGAACCAAGGCTTGTATTTGCGTTAATTACTAAACCACTTTGTCGGGTCTTAAAAATACTTTCCTTCACTATATTAGCAATTAATTCACTACGTACGTGTACAGATAACAGACAAATACTATGGGTTGAATCCACGACCAGCCACTATGCTAACAAACTTAAAATCTTTTTAATAACATACGTATAAATAATATTCTCATTAGCAAAAGAGAAAACTGGTTAACTATTAATTTAACAATAACCCAAGTGTATCTGACCGAAGTAATTACAGTTATTAATAAAAAGGTAGAGTAAAGAAAACTGATGCAACTTAATTGGATTTGTAATTAAAAAGTTGTGCAATAAAAATCGCGGTTCATATCAAATTTTACGTAATGAAAGTGAGTGTATTGTCTTATATAGGAGAAATCTATAGTATGATGATAAATCTGCCCGCAACTCAGTATAAATAACTAAAATTTTTACACACACTTTCACATCCACGTCTTTTTATATCAAAAAACACGAAAATAAGAATTAATTTTAAAGTTTCGTTCTTCTAAAAACGTAAGACAAAAATAAAGACGTTTAAACTAAAAATATGATTATACAACGATAATTACATTTTTCAACAATTCAAATCGCCTCGTGATACATTTCTAACAAATGATTGTATACAGTTACTACAGTTGCTCCTACTATTAAAATACCGGTGCATCATAAAAAGTAAATATTACAAGATAGCAAGAGGCACGCGACCGCGGTCAAGTTTTTCTTCAATATAATGTTTGGCTCGTGCCAGTTATTAACCGATCTCATTCGGAAGAACGTACTTTCTTGTACGTACAATACATATTATTTTGTTAGATCACGATGTTTGACGCGAAATTCAACCATAATTTGCCGGCGTTAGAGGTTAGATTGTTGTGATCTAATAAGTGTTATAGGTGGGCTGTTTTATACGGTCGGTTCTAGTTTTTGCTAGGTATCCGGCGAGGCCAATAATTACAGAGTTCTGCGTCTTGAGATAGGTGCTTCCGTTCCGTTTTTACGGAGAAATTTTCCCGCTACGCGCATAAAAGTCGATTGTGATGAGTTTCTACGCACTTTATAATTTGTTTTATGAAGACGTATAATTAAGAAAGCCATAAGACCAGAGCGTATTTCTGTATATTGTTTTTTCATTTATTGTTTTAAAAAATACATTTCAAATACAACATTCCTAAGGTTTTACAGACGTAAGGTATTTTTCATCTAACAACAATATTGTTACATTTGACAAATAACATAATATAGAATTAAAATATTGTCCTAATATATAGAACATTTTCTATTCGCGATGGAAGCCTGGTAACATGTTACCACAGTACTTCTATAGTCCAATTATAGGCACCAGGCGTTCGCAATACCATCAATACCATCAGTATGGTTGATTAAAATTAATTTTAAAAAAATGTGAAGTTTCAAATAGACATTACTTGGTGTATGAGCTATTTCTCACTCAGGCTTTCTTAGTTTTATAATCGTGGTGATTTCCTAAATCGACAAATTTCGCCTCGAGAGTATAGGCAGACGTAGACACTGTGTTCGACTATTACATTGCATTCATTCGTAACATAGCAATTAACATTTCACGATTTCACTTATATTCTATTGTTATACGCGGGTGATATAGAGTAAAACTGAAACAATATTTAAACCACCCCGATGTCCCAGGTATACATGGATTTAGTTATAACGTATATAACCGTTTCAATATAACTGAAGCAACACTATAATTTAGAAGCCTATAATATCCTGTTGACGGTTCAAGAAATGTCAGGGGACAATATGACTTCAATAATTACAGATTACTTGCACCTTATTTGCTGAAGCGTTTTTCCATTTTTATTTACAATTAAAACTACCTCAGTATACCGATTAGTACAACCTTTCATCTGGTTAAAAATACTTAACGATTTCCTTATAGAATTTTACATATTTGACAATGCTAAAATAGGTATTGTACAGCGAGGAAATGCTGCTAGCATCAAATACACTGCCACGGGGACCAAACTTTTTTTTTTATTTTCTTTTTATTAATTTTTAGCAGCTGAGTTTTATAATCGGACATCACCTCGACGTCTGCCGTTACACAACTGAGCGTTTTGCAAGGCAATTTCTGTCGTGCACCACCGCTATGTGGAACCAGCTGAACTATTTCCGAACCAATTCGACTGAGGGTCGTTCAAAAAAAGAGCGTACCAATTCTTCAAAGGCCGGCAACGCACTCGCGTCCATAGGAGGCGATATCACTTAACATCAGATGAGCCTCCTGCCCGTTTGCTGCCTGTTCTATAAAAATAATAATAAAAAGTATTATCAATACTATGTAGGTTAAGAATATTGTAAAAACTGTATGTTTTTGATTAACCATTTGAATTATATGAAATATAAACTAGCTAACGGAGAGCTTCGGTTCGGATGTCCTCCGTAACGATATTAAAACCATCAACAGCGGACGCAAAAATATGTCCAAGCAATCGAGGGAATTTCATCTGTATTCCACTGACATTTTGTATATTTTTAAGAAAACATGCGCATCAAAAGCGTATTCTTCGTCGACGTTTTAAAATATGGTGACAGGTGATAATAAATTGAAAGTTTTTTTTTTCACGTACTTGACATAAAACAGCGCGGCTGATATAAAATATACCATAAGATTTACATTATAATAGTATACCGATAAACATAGAGATATATTATTTGACAGAGAGTACATATGCTGGCCATACTTACCTATTAAGGAAAAAATCACGGAACTGATTTGAGGCCAGAACCATTTGGTGTTTGCTTATTTTAATCTTGAGATATCTAAGTTTGTTTTGATTAACAATGCTGACGCTGCAAAATTACGTATAGTCGAATATTAATACAATGTACACATTTTACCGTCTCATAAAATAATTTACAAAACGCTTATATAACACAATTTTTATTTTCATTGAAATAGGTTAGTAAAGTTACGCTACAGACTATCGCTACATTATCATATATTAAAATAAATAAATAATAATAAATGAAAAAAACCCTTTTAAAATGGAACTTAATATGGCTATTCCATACTAAACCTATTTAGCTCTGTGTTTCTACGCCGAATACAACATAATATAAATTTTAAAATGGTAATTTTGCATATTTATGGGTATTATGCTCAAGTTGAGCTCATTATGTCGTTACGTTTTCCCGCCCAAAAGTACAAAGTAAAAGATGGCGTTATGGGAGAATGCGCGCGCCACGGGAGCATAAACCACGACAGGTAATCAAAAAGAATAACAGGTTTATTGAAAACTAAGTATAGAGTATGCAAGACAATGCAACTCAATTCCATAGACAATTCATATTTTCCCGCACGACGCTCGGGTGTATTGATAAGTTAACTTAAGACTAAGGCTTAGTGGCTCGGAGTATTGCAGTAGTCAGTATGTAGCTTTTGAAGATAAAACAATATGTTTATTATGGAATATAGGATACAGGGTATCACTTATTCCATTTGATTAAAAGTAATGAAGTCTTTAATTCATTATTATATTGTTTAAGTAACCATTAAATTTGATTGAACCACACATATCTATTAGAGATATAAAAAAATTCTAAGTACACGATAAAACCTACATCTCAAATTCACCAAAGATCATCAAATAAATATCTACTTTGAGAATAAAATATAAAATCTTTAATAAAAAATATATACTTGAAGATATAACTCTTTGCTCCTTAAGATCTTTTTAAACCTATTACTTGGTACACGTTAAACAGAATATTGAAACTTTGTGTATCGTTTCCACAAACATATCAGTCTGTAACTATTGTCCAACAAGAATTTGCAAACAGTAATCATTGCTTGAGAAAACTGGACAAACGTTTCTTCTCACGGTCCTGTCACAGTTCATGATACGACTCTAACAGTAATCTATATAGCCTAGGACTCTTGTTATAAAGAGTACAGCGAGTACGCCCGCTGACGACATTAGGCCATCACAGCTCTTAAACTGTTTATACTGATAATAATAATAATAAAGGGAAAGATAGACTAATATGCCCTCAATTTGGGAACTGGTAGTAAATGTAAGTTTATTACATGGTACCAAAGTATATGAATACATTTATATAGATGTGATTTGATATAGGTTGGACAATGTCTAGAACGTTTTAGAATCTGTCAGTAAGTATAGTAGATTGTGTCTACGCAAAATTTATGCTGAAATCGAAACGGAATTAAGTTTACTTCTACTAAAACACTTTATTAACATAACGTGTAGCATATTAAAATTAGTCCTAAATAAATTTTTAATTTGTTTTTGACTTACTGTAAATTGCTATGCCCTGTGACTGTCCACAACTGATGAAGTGCATATTGTTGCCTCGTCTAAATCAATGTATGCAATAAATCTTTTATGGAATTTTACGAATTTGTGATTTGACAGATGTTCTAAGTTATATGTGTGGTAAAATATCGTAAAAATGTGAAAAATCTCTACCTGCCAGCTAGTCGCAGAATTTCTGCGCAAAAATAAACATTATAAACTATACATAAATAAAGTTTATAGGAAATTTGATACATTAAAATTGTACCGCCGCGGCTTAGTACATATCACCTCGTACACATCACCCAAAGGTCCCGACTTAAAATCTGCAGAAATCATCTTAAGCAATTTCCATTAAGCAACTTTGGAAGCGCTGCCGAGAAACTCCGATCAAGGGTCGCAAGTGGAAATGCAAGGAAAGCGGAAGCGTGACCGTCCCAAACAAACCTGGCGTCGTACAAATGCAGTTGAGGCATAGGGAGCCGGAAAGAGATGACTGTGGACGCCCTCTACCCCATCTAGACGTCACAGAAAGTCAAGTTAAGTCAACATCACAAGATATTAATCGATGGGACATTTTTTTCTTATATAATAAGGAAACGAGACTACGCACGCCAATAAGGGAATCCCATAGACACCCATTTTAGTGGGTGCGTTGCCGGCCTTTAAGGGAGGAGTATACTCTAACTTTGAGTAGTTGGAGGTCGTATCTCTTAGGGAAGATAACCCCACCGGGAGTCCATTCCACAGTTCGCTAGTTCGCAAAAGAAAGACACATAATTGTATTCTGCATAATATTGCGTTTCCGTTTCAATATTTGTATGTAGAAATAAAAAGTTGAAAGTCAGGCCGTATCCTTTAGAAAGCATAATGCTTGTACGCGTCATCTCGAATAAACGGTGAAAGAAAATTACGAGTTAAAGCTGATTTGCTCGTTAGAAAATTACTTATTGCCGTAATAGTCACTGTAACGTCGTGTGTGACAGACTGAATCGAATCGGCATTTCTGATTGGATATCCTTAAGTGGTTAACTGCTATTGATAATCCAGAAAGTACCGGAGATCTCACTTGTGCTTTTTTGTGTTTTATAGACATTTTGTTTGCGCGACTGATACATTTCTTAGGCTTTAAAGGCTTTAAAAAAAGTTATACGTTTTTAAATAAAACATAGTTTTACGACTGTTCGTATAACGGTTATGATGCAACTATTTCCTTTTAAAATGTGTTCTTATTTTCTGTATATTAATTTTTAATTATAAATAATTATGCATATTGATTATTATTATACTGTTTAAGAATATTGTAAATACATATTTGTGTGTTGGAAATAAATCACAACAAAGAATTCGTTATATCATGTTTTTTTTTCACTTTTAAAACCCTATGTGCAATATAAATTAAGTTTCTCATCTCAGAGGCAGACACAAAAGTCGAATGAAACACAGAAAACATTACCATTATTAACACGGCATACGTATACAATATAAGCTCATATTTCTTCTTACATAATAAGTGCCATCCAACAATTTTCTAGACATCAAGACGTCGAACCCTTTATTATTATGTCAAGCCAGTTGTTATATTTGGAAGACTGAACGGAAGCAGTGCGCGTGCCACTTACTTCAACGGGTCGCCGCGCACTGACGAGTCTGTCAACCGACAATCATACACACAAACACGGTGAACCATATCCTATATATAAAATCAAGCACCTGTCCAGTTGTACCATGACCGGTTTCTATATTCATAATTGCTACAAGTCATATTCGTAAAGTCGTAATCGTAATAATTACGATTAACTTTGAAATCGAACAACATATAAATTAAGAAACAAGAAACTAACAATTTAACATCAAGTTTACTTTTTTAAATTAATACTAAGTGAAACTCTGCCTTGAACCAGGAGAGTGCTCATTAACATCTCTGTTTATTAATTTGTCTCGCCTAAGACTGATTGTAGAATAAATTATTATGTATATGCAAATTTTAAATGCGCTGCGTATAGAAAATATAACCGCAGCAAATTGCTGAGCCAGGGCTAGTTACCACCAGGACACACACACCTACACACTAGTATTCCTTTAGAAAAATATCGTTGGTAATAAATGTTATGTTTATGTTAAATACATGTGATTTTTTACGAACATATTTAAATATCCATAATTAAATGGGGTTATAGCCACTCAGTACGTATTTAAAAATCCTTGCTAGTATAAACTAGGAGAGCATTGAAACCTCTTTTTCCTTCATCTCTGTTTAATGACTAAATATTAAATCACTAAAAACGATAATAATTATTGCAATATGTACTCATGTATAACTTCCGTAGTAAAAACAGGCAAATCACTAGCTGTGGCTTGTACAGAACAAAAAGCTATATTGACCTGACAGGCGATTCACTTCGCTGGCCATACTCAATCTAATGAGAAGGTGGTGTATAATTGGCTAAGAGGCACGCGTCGGGCACGCGACCTTTACACAGTTAGCATGACCTATAGTTTTTCTACTTCCGTATGAATTCATGCAGATCTATTTAAAAAATAAAAATGCCTTTATTCACAATAAGTAGATATGCATAAGAACGCTTTTAAGTTAAACAATACCTGTGTCAGGGTTCCCAGCTCTTAGATATAAATATATATTAAAAGAAAACTGTTTTTACCGGATTAAAGCTATTTGTATTATTATATACTTATAATTATTTTACGTAATTTTAAATTTAAATTTTTCCGACATTTCCGAGGTGTTGAATGTCAAAAGTATCACAGCTGTAGAGAAAGTTGTGTTATCTGTATTTATTTCCCCGGAGTTGGTATCGACTACAAGATGACGGGTTTTTCAGAAATTTCTGAAAAACCGTAAATTTAAAATTATGTAAAATAATTATAAGTTTATAATAATACAAATAGCTTTAATCCGGTTAAAAAAATGTTGTTTTTTTTTTCAATGTGTAAAAGCTATGTTAACCAAAGACTAAATACTATATAAATTAAATTTAAAATACAGTTTTATTCTTTTAAAATACTGTTTACATCTTTTTTTCTTATTTTAACAGCAAACGCGACGCGTAACACGCGTGAGTGTGGGTTCATGTGTATGAATGAGTGAGTGTAATGTGTATGAATGTTTTTTTTTGTACATGCTAGGTCTCAGTTTCTACTGACAGGCGTCTCTCCAACTGTGCGTAAGGTGTGTTCAGAAGCCAGTCCTATTACTGATTTTTTTTTATTTTGATAGAGAATAGAGGCTTACAGTACTATTGGAATATTTAATGTTAACTTAATTATTATTCTCCAGTGTCTTTACAAATACAATATTGTCAAATAAGCATCGAAAAATATATTTCAGTTTAGATAATGTGTAGAATACAAGGCATTTCGCCGGAAACTATAAACTAAATAAATATACACATTAGTTTATAACTAATTATTTAAATTATCATTAAAATTATGATAATAAAACGTAAAACACTATTCATTACTCTTTAATGGGCAATTTTTTTAATAATTATGTTTAGAATACAAGGGATTTTGCCGGTAAATATAAAATAAATCATAAAACACATTAGTTTAAAACTATAATTTAAATGATAAATAAAATTTTGATAATAAAACCTAAATCACTATTATATCATTCATTTCTCAGCTATATTTTTTTATATAATCACGTTTAGAAAACAAGGCATTTCGCCGAAAAATATGAAATTAATCATTTAACACATTAGTTTAAAACTATTAATAGAAATGCTTAATTAAATTAGGATAATAAAAACTATTTTATAATTCCTTTCTCGGCTAATAAATATTGATAAGATCTAGAGAAAAATAAATTCTTCGTTTTTCTCGGCTAGAGCAGTTGAAACGGCTTTTCTTTGATAACACAGCGGTTACTGTCGGTCATTACACATTATTGGAATTATTGAGTAAACGTCAGGAATTTCTGTTCTTATTTTTCCCTCCATACTGTTTTATCTTAACATTTACACGTTAAAATATATATCATTTAAGAAATAAGGATTTTTATAATATATTGGTTGTATTGTTTGTTTGAAACTGTAAGCTTACCGCGTAATTGCAAAGGCAATTTCGAAAATTAAATGTTCGTACCATGTAAATTAAAACAAGCGATATCATGTTCACGATTGGAATGACAACAACTATACGTTTGACAACAACTAAAAGTAAAGTTCTATCTTATTAATAATAAAAACCCCATTTATTTCCAATCTTTACAAATGTTAACAATATACGGTTCTATTTTTTTTTCTTGTGAACTATCCTAACTTCGTTTTGTACCTTCCGGAATCCCTTCACGGTTAAAGGCCTCCTCCAGCTTTTTCCAAATACCATTTCTTTTTCAACAATTATAAAGTGCAAAGTTGATTTGCACAAACATAATTGTTTTTTGTGTCGACGCGTGCGCAATGCTCGCTTGGTTTTATGATAAACGCCTCGTGCCTTTTATTGTTCACGCGTTGAAGCTTTTTATTATTATAATTTATTATGTGGTAATTAAAACTTTGTAAAAGAACCGTACATTGTAATGAATGTATGCAATACAATAAAATTATCTTAATAGACTAGCCTAGTGTTCGGGGGACAGGCAAGCCCAGGTTCCGCAAACAGCTTCCTATCGGTGGCACAGACTAGGTAGCGGTGGAAGTTTCTGGTTTTGGAGGCCAAGGTGTATTAGTTCGCAGAGGCAGTGTGGTGATCGATTCAACTAATTAAATTAATGTATTGATTGAATAAATAAAGAATATTATTATACATTTGGTGTAGTAATTTTTATAAAAGTGGTTGGCTAAGAATAAAATAAATAAAAATATCCTTAAAGTAAAGTGAGCGTATTTTACAAGATTCCCAAATTTTATTAAATAAATCTAGTTACACTAAAAAGTGACATCGGCAAATATAACACCTATTTAGTTAAATATGCAAACTTTATATCGTAAAAAGTAAACACGTTTCAATACGAAAAAGCTTCAGAACCAGATTGTAAACAATTTCCACATTCACACCTCAATTTAGCTATGAAATGAGCACCTATGAATGTGTAGGTAAGTGTCGATCGACCGTTCATAAAGCATCCATTCAATTATATCGGAGCACCCTTCACACACAGTAATTGGTAAATGCTTCAACACTTCGCGATAGGAGAACCATAAAGTATTATGTTTATTATATTATTTGTATTGTATTTATTATATTGAACAGGTCACAATGTATCAAGTATTTCAAATTAAATACACACGGGATTGTAAAATAAAATTGTACAGTGCCTTAATATATAAATAAACGCTTATTATATTACATAATAATAAATCGTACAAATCACCTTGAAAATACAGCACTCTGTCAACAACACAATCATATTACAGTTAGACCACTCAAAGCGATGAGTAATATACCAAACCCTTGGCTATGGAATTAAATTTATCTATCTGGTGATTATTTGTTTTTTTCTAATAAGCAATTATCAGCCTTCTGTGCATGATATACGCCGTCGACAACTAATCCAAAGGTACACCGGTGTCCTCACGTTCCCTTCATCGCCAGTGTTAAATGTACACATACACAGAACTGTCCATTAGTACACAGCCGCAACTATACAACCTCAAGCCTGAGAGTCTCAAAATCAAGCCAAGGCCAATAATGCTAGCGATCATACCTTAACATTGACATTTTAGATATTAGATATAATTTTTATTATGGTCTATTCGAAAACCATGGTCTCCATACAAATACCTCGGAGCTATAATGACCAGCGGTCAACAATTGTGCAACGATTGGTCTGAAAAAGCAACAGAAATAAATCAAACAGATACCAGCAATGCCTTACCTCTTCCTTATTTGTATGAATACCTTTAGAACTGATATTTTAATCGATTTTTTTATGAGTCAAAATCATAGTTTTAGAATGATTTGTCATTGTTTCCTTGTCGACAAAAAAATATTTTATTTATTTATTATTAAAAACAGATAAAAATAAATGATATGGTTACAACGGGCGGCCTTTTTGCTAATAAACAAAGACCAGGTAACCGTTGTAAGGATATAGGAATACTAAATAAAGTCAAAAATGAGAAAACATTAAAACAGTCTTAACATTTTTTTATACGGATTTACTCGTATACTGAAAGCCTAAATATTTGTTACCATGGATACGGTAAGTCCAAAAAGAAGACCTTTGTAAACATTTCGGTACTATACGCCCCCCATAAACCAACGTCGAGTGAACCGAAATCTGGTGATTGGGTCGGTAGTGGTACACCCTCGAAATTTAGTAAAACATGTATAAAAGTTAATTGTCTGGGCTTAGCCATCTGCCTTACAACCCGACTTTGGCTTGTTTATTTATGCGATATTCTGTATATCATAAAATCACAGTTCGAGTGCTACATATTTAGGATCGAAGTCCATGTCATTATGAAAGCTTTCTTCATATTCTTTCACTTGTCTCTCATCCTCGCCACAATTTTCCAATCCTTCTCCGCTATCACTTTTATTCTATCTTCCCTTCTGTGAGGAGTCCTCTCCGTTTTCTTCCCATTGGGCAATTCCAAGTAAGGTTTTTGACCCATCTTCACCACATTGACATTCTGTATATACCATCATTGTCGCTATTGACATTGTAACATTTTCTTAAACTGCATAGTGAAGTATGTGTTGCAAATTTAATCAACTGTAAGTAATATACCAACTGAATAATATACTAACAGTATTATTTTACTAAATTCAAGCAAATATAAGTATCTCAAACTTTTGCCTCAACTTTTGCTAATTTGACACAGGTAATGTCTGCGGTTACGTAACATTGTCGCTCGTCTAGGTGTTAGTAAAGACAAGAACTAAATCGCTACAAGCTGGACCGGACGCGGCAGGTGCTACCGACGGTTCAAATGGGTTCAAAACACCCCCTTTCCCCGCTGTATCCGTGCAAACCCGTTCCTCTAATAATATAATGTAGAAATGAAAGATTAATGAGAGCAACTCGTGCACGCCTTTACCAAGGGATGAGGGATTGTCGATAAAATGTTTCAATAAATTCCCGCTAAAAGGCTTGGAACACATTTGTATGTGTAATTTTTTTAAAGTAGTGAAGACACTGTCTTTATAGTAGAGGTCTTATTTTTTCTCGAACTTATTACTCGATTAAATTACGTCGAGAATTAATTACAGGGCGCTGTATGGTACTATCCTGTCTGGAGTTAAAACGTAGACAAAAGTCAATCGTTTTAGCTTAGTAAGGAGCATAGTGCAATGTTCGTCAGAAACGTTTAGAAGAATCTTCCTTTACTAAGTAAACGCGTACACGGCCAACTTATGCCATGTTTTCATTATAATAGCTTTCATAGATATATGTAATATACTCGTAGTTATTATTATTGATTTTTGTCGTTATAATAATATTAAATAAAATATGTGTTTATTAATTTTAAGTACAATTGCATTACAATGTGTAAGATTTGGGAATCCTTTTAAATAAAAAATACCTGTCAGGGTTTCCAGCTCTTTCTTAACAAACTTAATTATACATTCCTTAAAATATTTAATTTATATACAATTTATATACAATTTAGTTACATCTTTTATTTTATTTATTTTTGGTATTGATTTTTAACTGTTATCACGCTTGAGTGCATAAGCGAGTGTTTGAGTGCAAATGTGTGAATGAGTGAGTGAGTCAGTGAGTGAATGAATAAAGTCTGTAACTACATACCAGGCCTCAGAAGAAGCTCTAACTCTGCGTAGGGTATGTTCATAAGCCAGTCCTTTAGTTTTTACATATATAGACTATATACGTTTACAAAAACAGTAATGAAACGCATGCATCAAAATAAAAAATCATATTATCACAAAACTTCATATTCCGTTGATTATAATGTTAATCACATTTGATTTAACGATTATAAATTTAATCAAAGAACCCAGCACTAAACCAAAAGTAAAATATGAAGTTCGAATAAAGACCGCCTGCGTAAAATATTAGACATTCGCTGGCGCATCATTGACCGGTAGCTGTAATGTACACATGATGACACTCGCATTGTCATCGGAATCTCGCATTCCATAGTAATTCCCATATATTTTTTGTGGATACAAAATGAAATTGATCTATTCGTACAGTAGAAAAGAAATATAAAAATGTAAATAATATAGTTATATATAGCTACCAAACAGATTAAAGGCCCGTAAAAAGACAAAGTTTGCCATTTCGAATATGTTATATTCGAATATTTATTTTCAGCAGAAAATTTAATAAATATGTTAGTGTTGTTTTAATGCATTTTCATTGGTAACAGGACAAGATATATAGTACAAACACATGCTTAGTAGCATATATACAATTATTTAATGAAAATAAGATACAAATTCATATTTTAATTTATATCAGTTAATCTACTATGCAGTTCATTAATTATTTCCATACATTGTGCCATGTGTGACCATTTCGAGAGGTTAGTATGGTGTTAACTGTACACATAAAAGTATTCAATGGCTCACGGCCGGCGTCCTAACGCACGCGGTGAACGCCGTACGGTCGAAGAATCGCACGCTTATACAGTATTACACGCCTCTCAACCTAATTAATTTAAGTCCAACACCAATTTGTTTCATAATTTTACAGCAAATTTCCGACATAATATGAAGAATCTGCAATCTTTTTATGAGATAATTTGTGTTATTAAAATCATTAGCGCGAAAGAATTTTGTAACTTGATAATATAGCGCGTCCTCGCAACTTTGTTTAAATATAAAAATATATTGTTATTTTATTAAATGATTAATTGTCCAACTTGTAGACTGGATCCACAGATGCCAAAAGTATTTTTAAACCAGCTTTGTGTTCAATAATATGGGTATCGTTTATTCTTTTTTTCAAAAACAGACCTGTAACACCACAGCTGTTGCAGGTCCCCATGGGCGGCCGTTAGCACTGTATAGTTATGTACGATTTTGGTAGTTTTGTAGTTTTACGTAAATATAAGGCTTGAATTTTCTTCTTCATTTTTTTATTTTGTTTGTTGTTACAAAAGTATATATTATGAATACTATAACGTTTAGAATGGGTATGTTGTCCTTATTGTTTATTATATATTGAATTTTGTATGATTTTATATGTATACATTTTGTATCACCGATATAAAAATCGCTCTAATAACTTCTGAAATTGAGTTGTGCAAATAATGCGAGTATAACCTTTTATTTTTTATCTTGCAATACAGTATTGGCATTCAGTAATTGGTTATTTGGTTAATCAGATCACGTTATGGTTCAGTGACTGGACTATGGTTCTAAAGTATTGAGACTACTTCTCAATACCTTATAACTTCCGTTTCGCAAGACGTTTCGTTTTTGCCGCGCGCCTCCACTGTGTGGAACCAGCTGCCCACTGCAATATTTCCGAACCAATTCGACGCATTCACGAAGCGTACCAATTCTTAAAAGGCCGGCATCGTACTTGCGAGCCTTCTGGCAATGTAAGTATCCGGTATCACTTAACATCAGGTGAGCCCCCCCCCGCCTTTTTGCTCTTACTCTTACATAAAAAAAATGGTTAGACTGGTTCAGGATTCTCAGTTTACCAGCACAACCTTCCACTCAAGTACAACAGCAAATTTTGGACAGTGAACACTCATGAGCAATAAACCTCCTTATTAGAAAAACAAAAATAAATATTTTGAACACTTTTAACTCTTTCTGTAATTAATTATACCTTTAATGAGTATAAACAGATAACTCTAGTTAAAACGGGTTATTAGTAGATTTTTATGAAGTTTAATGAATTAGTTCCTTATATATAAAAGTATTCTATTTCTATTCTATAAATAGGCTGTTCTCCTCAAGTCAAGTTCATCAGCGATCTCTCCTTGTTTTGCTCTTTAGATATTCAAAACAAATACCACTCGTGAGAAGCTCGCGAATGACCAGTTCAAATTTATAGGCAAATTAAAAAGAAAACTTCAGGTCACACTATTCCAATTAGGAAGGTCAGAGTGATATAGTGGATACTTGGTTCAAATAGGAAGCGTGACTCGAGCAACGCTACAATTAGCCATATTTGGCAAGGCGCTTGTAGCATGCTATTTATTGCTTAAAACAGACAAAAATTACAAAAAATATCGCCTTTCATTTTAGATACTATAATGGATTCAATATTTTTTTTAGAATATGTAAATTCTACAAAACTTTAAAACTGTAAGTTACGTAACTTACGATCTGTAAGTTAGATGATGTTGAATATATTTATTTTATTTACATTTAAACTTATTTTTATTGCTGTATACAGCAGTTACATTGTGTAAAATATATTAAATTGTCAAATACACTTCCTGAACATCCACTTAACGCATATCACAAAACATGTGCCCTTGTTCTGTAACTTCCATCGACTGCGATACTGATTCTGACTTTTTGTGCGCAAGTTCCATGTTCCTGCAATATTCGTAACGCTGATATCGCTACTAACAAAATATAAGGTGTACAAATTTATGAAAGGCTGTAGAGTTTTCATCATAAATAAACAAGTAATATTTCATAGTGACTTCTGTTAGTATAACTCTACAAACAGTCAACAGTTTTCTTATGCTTTCGTATTTATTACCCTGTTTTATGACACGGAACAAAAACTCATCGTATTGGGAAGTCGCTATTGGAGCAGAGTAAGAGGTCAGTGGGAAGTTTGTTAAACATCTTTCCAGTTTTTTATTTAAAAAAATGTGTGCGTGTACACGTGTAAGAAGTGAAACTTCTTTATGACCTTATTTTTCGAAACTATATGCAACTTTACAGAAATTGGTTAAATAAAATTAAATAAGATGAAGTTTAACAAAAGGCTTTTATCATCATAGACGTACATAATACAATTATATCATTGTTACTAATAAGATTATTACAGAGTTTCATTAATTGTAATTGTGTATTACTATGAATGTACTATCATTGTTATCGTTATTATATATTTTTATTATTAATGGCTTCGAATCTCTTCGAATCAACCGTAATAAGGACAAGAAAAAGATGGCGCGTAAGGGAAAAATGTGACGCGTAACGGAATAATGAGACGCATAACCGAAAAATGTGACTGTAAAGTTTTTTCTAACACCGATAAAGAAGTTTCACTACAAAGATATTATTAACTCAAATATGAACCATTAATTTGGTTGTTCAACTGCATTCTTTCAACCAATAACAATTAAAGCGTTTACCATTTAAAAAATGAGCATTCGGAAAGCGTGACCATGCCACAATTAGCCATATCTGGATTCTGCTGACTACATCTTGATAACCGGTGAAATGCTATCAAACAATAGAGCGCTTTGTAACCACACTTATCTGAGTTCTGTTTATTGTTCGCTGAACTTTGGTTGAAACCGAAATGCCACGCTTGTGTTAGGATTATTGAAAATAGCGAGATACGCAAAAGATTACCTAGTGTCATGCATTGAGATTATAACAATATTTGGTCGATTTTATTTTGCTTTTGATCTCAAACATCACAAATCTTAAAATTAGGACAATTACACAATTAGGATAAAATAAGATACTTGTGAAAAATGTGAAAATGACATGAGAACTGAAGACGCCGCAACGCTTACCTGATCCATGCAACTTCCTCACAATCGAGCAGCCCGGAATATCGCAGCACACTCTCGAAGGGACTCTTTGTATTGAAGAAGTCGCATGGGTCCGCCAAGCATCGGCAAATATACAATGTAAATACATAATTATGTAGTAGTAAAAAATAAATATAAATTGATAGATTAATGAGTAATTTTATTTTAAGCCATATTTCAAATCACAATCTGCGCCTGAGGACTGTCAAATATGTCAAAGTTTAAATGATTTAACAGCTCTTGCAAGAAAATTTTAGTTTCAGTAACGTCAGAATATGGGTCTGTGAGTGTGTTGTTAAAAGCCTTTAAAACTGTCGCATGCGGAAAATTTGACATAATTTTAACTAATTGAATTACTTATACAAACTATTGTGGCCAATATTCCAAGGTCCGGTTCACAAAACATTTTCTTTTGCGAAATAGGGAACTGAGGAATCGACTTACGATGGGGGTGGATGGTCTCTGGGACAACCTCCTATTTTTTAAAGCAAGAGTATACTCCTCCCTCAATGGCCTGCAACGCACCCACTGAAATAGGTCACCATGGGTGGGGATGAATGCCGTTTTTGGGCGGCCTGTTGGCACATTATCATAGAACAAAATAAGAGAATCTTGTCTCTTCTTGTGGGCAATATTTAACTCTTTCTGATTATGTTATTACCTTGTCCATATCTATAATATTGTGTTAACAATGTGCATTGTCTTTTTATGAAAAAGCGGAGGAAAACTTCGAGAAGGACCAATGTGAAATCTATTTTAAATAAAAATTCATTAAATAATGCCACGTTTCTAAACTAAAATTTTCGCTAACATTTTGTCCTATTAAAAGTCACAATACAAGAGGTTGTAAAGAACTGCTAGTCTTTCATATTACTCGAATCAAAAGACAGTTTTTCTATTAATAAACTATGAGAAAGTCACGTTAATTGATCATATTTCTCCAGCTAATAAATGTCGTCCAATCAATTATCTTGTTTGTAGGAATTCCTGGTTCACGTTTTAATTAAAATCGCAATGTTCGTATCATGTATTCTGACTTAATTAGTTATCAATATAAACTATATTACTATAAACAATATAGCATTACAGTGGGCATCGAAAAATTATTAACAACGGATTTTACTCTCATGACTTGATTCGCGTTTAGCGTGTCTCAATATAAAAAATATTAATTTATATCATAACTAAAGTGTTTATTTTTAGTTTAACATACCTTTCACCCTTTCAGCGTTATTAAATACAAACATTCGTCGATTAATAAAATATGTTTATTATGGAACATAAGATACAGGGTATCACTTATTCCACGTCATTAAATTTGAATCGGTAGACATCCCTACTCATCGGCAAAGGAGGCAGAGGGTAAGCCTTTTTACACAGCTTTTCTTTAATACATTTCTTAAATTTATTAAAAGGCAAAGATAAAAGAGCCTCTGGGATTTTATTAAAGAAAAGTATCCCTTTTCCCAAAAAATAATTACTTACTTTAGATAGTCTAGTACGGGGAAATTGCGGCCTGCGTTTGTTCCGAGTATTAACATTGTGCGTATGTTCTACTCTAGTAAACTTATCACTATTTTTGTATACATTTATAATTATTGAGAAATATATTGCGAGGGAAAGGTAAGTATATTAATTTTCTTGAATTTATCTCTCAGAGATTCCCTACATTTTAAATTATATATTGCACGAATAGGTCTCTTCTGCAGGATGAAAATAGTTTCACCATCAGCAGCATGACCCCATAATAATAAGCCATAAGTCATTACAAGTCTAGCTGTATCGACATCAGTTCGTGAGCGAAATTTTTTAACTTACGCGCTGCAGAAGAAAAGGAGTCTCTTCGCCAATCCGTTAATATGAGGGGACCACTGAAGGTTTGAATCCGTGGTGATTCCAAGAAATAAAGTTGTATCATCCAGATTCAATTCCTCATCATTTATAATATTACATCGTTAAAAATATATCTGTATAAAATACAGAAATGTAATTAAAAATTACTCAATTTATAGTTTCATGCCTATAAAATAATTCATTTTATATTCTTTAACGAAGTTGTTTATTTGAATATTAATTGAAATGTGTATGTACTCTAAATACAATTTACATAAATCTTAAATCGTAATGAATGAAGTAAATTGAGGCTGAAACGATTGTCGTCCGCTTGAGAGGTGAGTTGGAAAGGGGCAAAATATATCGATCATTATAAATTTCCACTCGGCAGCTAACGGCGGCTGCGCACGCGACCTCTTGACATAGAATAAATCTGTAGATATGATGGGTGTATAGCGACAAGCGTAAAATTGAAAACCGGAATGGCTATGAACATATTTAAGTATTTCTCGGTTTTCCTCTTTTTGTTAAATTTTTAAGTACACAAAGATACGGATGGCATCGTAATAATAAACAAGTCTTACGTTTAAAAAAAACTAGTGTACTCACGTAAGAAGCGAAACTACTTTATGACCTTATTTGTTGAAAAATTATCTACCATATGCAACTTTACAGCAATTGGTTAAATAAAGTTTAACAAAAGGCTTTTCGTATCATAGACATTATTTAAAATAATACAATTATTTCATTTGACCTTATTACTACTAAGATTATTACAGGATTTCATTTATTGTTATAGAATTATTACTACTATCATTTGTTATCGTTATTATATATTTTTGTTATTAATGGCTTGGAATCAACCGTGGTAGGGACAAGGAAAAGATGGCGAGTAACAGAATATGTGACGGGTAACCGAAAAATGTGAAGGTAATTTTTATTACAACGCCGATAAAGAAGTTTCACTTCAATAAAGCTATATTAATAAATACACGTAATTTTAGATTAATAATACTCATAAGTCAAGCATTAAATCCCACTTACAAGCAGTACAGTTTAATGAGCACTAATTCATTGAGATATTTGAAAACTACATGACTTTATAAATTATAATAATAAAGCCTCATTGATTCCATACTATTTACAATAAAATTTACATATCAAATAATCACACAGTAGGTTATTTCTTGTCGGCTATTCTCTTTCTATGTCCCTTCTGGGTGGCTTCGGCGGTCTATTTTCGGTCTGTACACTTGGAAATATGGTCTGCCCATCTCATTTCAGTTGTAAGGCGATAGCGTACGCACGTATGTTTAATAGACATAAATTGTCGTAAAGTTCGTCAGCCTGTGGCCTAAGTGTAGTAACTGACACCCCTGTATTTATTTAATCTATGTGACAGCAGATCATTCCGTGTTCCGCGCGCCATCTATAGATCTTGCGCTTGCCTTGTTCGCTCACACCCAATAGATATTACCCTCGAGTGAGCTTCATTTAACTTTACTCTAGTACGGGGTCACACTTACATAGATCTTGTTAATAATAATAATAATTTATTTGCAAGAATATGCTACAAAAATGTTATGGTGGTACAATCTAAAGATCACATATTCTGCCACACATAATGGCGTGCAAATTTGTCTTACATAATTAAAAGGTAGAATTTTACGTAATAGTTACATATTAGGTTGGGGAAAAAGTCTTATAGTATGTAACTTGTAATAAAATCTCTTTGGCTATTCTATTTGTATTGGTTTTGGTATCATTAAAAGTTTAAATTTTAAAGAAAATACTTCTTAATTCAAATTAGGATTTTTTTATTTATTTTTCGTACTGTCAAGATCAGTGAATTTAATGAAGAAATTCTATACATTTTTAAAATTTTACTACTAAAAAGGTAAAAATGCAACGCAAGCGGCGGAAAAAATTGCAATGTTTATGGACCTAGTGCAGTGTGTGTGAGAGTAGCACAAGTTTGGTTTAAGCGTTTTCCATCCGGAAATTATGATGTCAAAGATTTGCTGTGGTCGCCCTATTACAGAAAAAATGGATGCCATTATTGAAAAAGTGGAGCAAGATCGGCATATTAGTTGTTGCGACGTAACTGAAGAACTGGGAATTGACCACAAAAAAATTATATAGCAATAGGATCATGTCCCTACCGACAAGATGGCAAAAAGTTATGGAACTAAATGGTACCTACATACTTTAGTTAAATGTAAATAAACTATATTAAGAAATGTTGTGAAAACTTTTTTTTACATTATCAATTAGATCATCAATGTCAATTCTTATGTTGATTTACACACATCATCACATTTTAAAAATATTTTAACAAATTAATATTAATTACATTGTTTCACAGAAATAATAGTATTATTTTTTCAAAGCAGTACATTAAGTCGATTTTTAAAAGCTCTAGTATGAAGATCTTTGAATGTTTTTGGTAAATTATTATCTAGATTGCCATACAAAAGGACATTAAGATAAGTAGATACGTCCGATCTCTTCCAATCGAAAACATATAATTTAAATCGTGGTCAGGAATTGTATTGTATAGTCGATAAAACAATTTTTCCATAGGAGTCTTACGGCTTTTTGGTCGTATTTTCAGTACCAAATTCATTGTTAAATTGTATTTTTTTCGCACTCTTCTACTGCTTCATTAACGATTTTTTCTAAGGTCATGTATAATTCTCATTGTTATCGTGATTTTTATTTAAAATATATATGTGTGTCATCTTTATATTGTATTATCTACTTGTCAACAGTTCTGCTGTCATGTTTGTATATATATTTATTTATTCACACTTCGTTGCACATAATATAAAAATAACATATTTATTTTAAAAGGAAGGCAACTGGCGGCCTTATTGCTTTCGAGCGATCTCTTCCAGGTAAGGTGAGAAGAGAAGAAAAAAAATGTATTAAATTAGATAAGGTAGACAAGAAGTGCAAACATACATGTTACATAGTTGTTGAGACAATACTAAACAGGAACAAAAAAATAACAAACTTAAACTAAAAAAAAGGATACATGAAAAATAAAAAGTAAGTGCACATGAATCACGATAATTTAAGATCAGTCTCACGTCAGTTTGTAGTTAGTATGAATGAAAGTTAGGGATACAATGTGGACAGGTAATGTTTGTACAGAATTTAAAGGAAGATAGAGAAGGAGCTAAGCGAATAGGGACGGGAAGTGAATTCCATAGCCTAACTGCAGAGACCTTAAAGGATTTGCCAAGAAAGGAGGAGTTATGAGATGGGATTTCAAGGATACAGTTTTCGGAAGAGCTTACGTTATGGGCTCCCAAAACATTGAAGTTATTTTTGAGACAGGAACGAGATTTAGCGTTGAACAGAAGTATATAAATATTATTTATCTGAGATACTGTTAAGGACATCATCAACTTTATATTATATTTCTTCTAAATATATTAAATAAATAAATAAACGTTGTTGCGTAGTGCTATCTACGTATCCATATAAGATACTTAGAATTAGAACAAAAAAACTACACGACGTCACAGCCATAACTTTAAAGTCGGGTTAACAACATAAAATGAATAATAAATATAATATTAATAAGGAACGTTATTAAATCAAGATCTTACAATTAATGGTCCAATTTGGTAGAATGATTCGATGCTTAAAATGTCTTAAGCAAAGCTCAAACACAAAACGCGTCAAATAAATTTTACATAAACGATTAAACGCAGCGCCGTGGCTGTGAGCATTCCGGCAATTTATTAAATCATTAGTTAAATAATCACCGAGGCCGCTAATTGAGATAGGTCAGATATTTATGCACGTACGTAACAGTAAATTACAATCAGGGTATAGTAAATACGGAAGTAGCAAGGATTGGTTAGGTTTTGAGCGTTATGAGTTGATGAAACGAAAATAATGACTATTTACAATAGCCGATGGCGATGGCTTATAAAATCCCCGTATTTTTAAAAGAAAATTATTTCCACTGTAATATTAAAAACTATAAAACGTTTCGTTTGGAAGGAAACCTAAAACCTATGTTGTTTTTATAGTCTAGGGTGGTAAACAATGGGACGCCCAAAAAGGAAACCCATTTTAGTGGTCACAAAAAAATTATGTACCACAAAGAACGGTTCGGTGGTCGTCGATACACAATCTTATACTAGAATAATAAGTCCTGAGTACATACCTCGTTACAATATCTTCTTACCAAGAAGAACGGCACACAATATTATCAGACGTAAGGATTTGGAGAAATTCTATTAGTTTGGGAACAAAGAGAGGTTAGACTGATGCTAATGTCTTGCCTCACGATAGTTCTCAAAAACACACTAAACACTGACGATAAAATTCTAAATAGTGGACGTAACTATTATCAAAAATCATTAAATCGAAATTATGTATTTCGAACATTGCTGATCTTTAAATACTAATAATACTTAGGTATAATCGCATCTTCCAGGCACGATCTGGAACTTTAAACGCTTATGACAGTAGACAGATCTTAACAAAGCGGTTCTGCGACAAAATTATGAATTATTTGAAAAAGGCAGACAAAAATGTAAGAGCTGGTCGCAAGCAATTGGATTATTATTATTATTCTCGCCCATTAAGTTTGATTTTATTTTATGTAGGTATCCTGTAGTAACAATATTAGTGATGGAAAAATGGACACAATGGCAAGGGTAGTAGAACGATAAAAAAGTATTACTGATTTTATCCGAATTATGTAGTCATTAAGATGTTGGGTTATTATTGTTATTTATTTAGAA
The DNA here is from genome assembly GCF_905147105.1 of Pieris brassicae. Taxonomy (NCBI): domain Eukaryota; kingdom Metazoa; phylum Arthropoda; class Insecta; order Lepidoptera; family Pieridae; genus Pieris; species Pieris brassicae. The sequence goes on from NC_059669.1 coordinate 9,479,278, forward strand.
TAAATTTATCTACCGTTTATTAGCGCCGGATACTCCAAAATACATAAACGAAATTCTGGAACATATACTAAACCTAATCACTTTGATAAAGAACAATTTCCCTAATGGCATTCTGAAGTTGTTACAATAACCCTCAGTAATTAAGCGGCTATTTCACAATCAGTTAGCGGTCAGTGAGAATTGCCCCCGTACGACACGCGCCGCACATTAACCCCTGGTCACCTGCAACACTTAAGTATTGCTATTAACAGCTATTTATTTACTTAACTCTATACGACGTTAATTAGCTGAATTCATTATCATAATGCAGTCATATTGAATACGGTAGTTTTATATGAAATCCCTTATATGCTATACATTTGCAACGCAAATAATCAAAGATCATTCACTCGACACCTTGCATTTATCAGTACAGGATTTTCTAGGCCGCCGTACCATCAGCGACTTAGGAATTTTATTTATAGAACAGGGAGCCAACAGGCTGATCTGATATTACCATCAAAGCCAGAGAAATCTCTCTCTAAGATCAATACCACTTTCCTCGGCCTTTTAAGAATTGGTACCCTAAGTTGAATCGGTTTGGAAGTACTTCAGCGGACAGCTGGTTCCACATAGAGATGATGCGCGAAAACTGGCTTAAAGAACGCTCAGTTTTGGAACGACTAACATCGAGGTGATACGGGTGAATTTCATATTCTGCCTCGACGTCCGATGATGAAACTAATTTAAAATGATGTCATCTTTAGCTGGCGTTACGTTCTTAAACCAATTGTTAAATTGTCAAATACAAACAGTCCCCTCTTACAGAATATTAACACTGTCGTTTTATTCATTCCCGAGATTCAAAATGAGCAAAACGCTAGGTATTTAGAGCTTGATATATTCGGTAGTGATCTGATCAATTCGTGTATTTTAGAACAGATAGATTATAGTATACTGTAGAAAACGTTAGATGTAGTGTACTTGAATATAAAAATAATGTTTTCAGAGTGAAATGCATATATTTATTTAACGTTTACACAATTACAAATTTTTTTAATGAAATAGTCTAGTGAAATAGAAAGAGTCAAACAGGCGAGAGGTTCACCTGATGTTAAGTTTTACCGCCGCCCATGGACACTCACATTGCCAGAAGGCTCGCAAGTGCGTTGCCAGTCTTTCAATACTTCAGTGGGCAGCTGGCCACATAGTGGTAAAACGACGGACGTCGAGGTGATACGGATGGTATGTACAGCGTCCTAATAGCAGACGTGATTATCACGGCATACATACTTTTAACATAACAACGAATAAATAATTTGAGCTGTCTACATTTTGATGATTCTAATTGGAGTAATCATTTCCTACAATGTAATTACAGGTTGGCTATGAAATAATTACACTGATGTAATCCAACACGTCGTAAATCTCATTCTAATAGAAACCGTAGACTTTAAAACGGAAACGAAGTCACAACCTTTGCGCCGATGTTATCGCGATTCGGTGCATGGTGATAGAAGGCGCGATAGGCGAACACGATTTAACCACGTTGCAAATTTATAATTGATTCAACATTATTTAGAAATAACTCATCTGCTGTATTTTTGTTGATATATATACACAACCAAAATTTCTTAGTTGACTGATCGAGCTTATTACGTCTACCCACATTTTTGTTGCTGTTATGCTTTTGTTATTTTATATACCTACACTGTGCGCCCTAAATACTAAACTTAGTTTTACATATTATTTCTCAGTAAGCGAACATTGTGTGAACAATTTATTCTTAAACCATAAAATCGTTTCTTGCAGTCAGAATAATTGAGTTTTTCTTGGAAAGATTTATGTCTTTAGAAAAAAAATTGATGGCTACAGCTGATGGTGAAAACACAAACAAATGCTCAGGGTTATTACCAGGCACTAGCGGTAGACCCTTACAATCACAGTCCATGAGAGGAACATTACTTTAATAAATCCGTCAAATATCTTGCCTCATTAATTAAATAAAATGCATACTAACTTAGATTAATAAATTAAATAAAAAATAAAATACAATTGCAATGCTTTATACATTTACTTAACGTAAACAGTCTTTAAAACGTTAAACGCTTCGTTTATATTCATATTACCCTTCGCTAGTCATATATTAAACATCGTAACAAACACAAACAGTTAAACAAAATTTAAATCAATGCTAGAGGGCTGGCAAGCGGTTTGCCGGCCTTTTAAGAACCCTAAGTCGAATTGGTTCTAAAATACTTCCATGTGTGGCAAGAACTGCCTTTAAGCACCGCACCAACTTGGCACGGGCCAAGTTCTCACCATGATAAGGTTTCTATCTTCAACAAGTTAAATATTTTGTCTATTAATTTTCTATAATAGTAAAAAATCGCTTCCGCTTCCCTCGCCTTTCAGCCTCGACCCTTAATGTAAATCGCTTAGTGGGTTTATAAGAGTAATTACGGGCGAGACAAAAGGCACGCGTCGGGTGCGCCCGCGCAATTAGATTCGCTCCCAATGAATCTTAGATCTACGAACAATGCTGATGGTATCATTGCGGTTCTACTTTGAATTTGTTGCTTTAACCTTTCTGAACCGTAACCTTTGTGATAAAATAATTGTTCGCTTATCGCCAGTATTTCGCGAATATTAAGTGGTAGAGTCATGAATTAAACATTTATTTGATTAAAATCGACTATTGTACTTTAGCTAGGTTTACTTTGTATAACTTTGTAGCTGATACAAAAATTTCTTGAAACCACTCTGCGCGCTGCGAGTCGAGTCCTCTGTCTCCGCGCTGCATTTATCATCAAGGGTGAAAGGCCTGCCCCCGTACCGCCTTGTATTAACAGGGCGCGAGCCTAAACACCCCCCCTTGCGAGGGAGGGTGTAAAAAGTATAAGACCAAACAAGTTCTGTAGAAATCGGCCAGTAATTATTTATGAAGCAACTACTTATAAAAAAAAGGTGAATGACGGAGGTCATTGACTATCCGAAACAATTCGGCTTAAGAAGGTCCTCTTCAAGACAAGAACGTACCAATTCTTAAAAAGCCGGCAAACCAATCGCAAGCCCTCTGGCATTGAGTGTCCATGGGCGGTATGACTTAACATCAGATGGGACTTTTGCCCGTTCACCCCTGTTCTATAAAAATATATATTATATTCCTTCCCTGCCCCATGGGAGTTCACGACTTCCTAAATCCTTTCTCGTAATTTATTTATCAGTATAGAATAATCAAATAATCTTAATACTAACAGTAGTTTGGTTAATTATAATATGATATTATTTTTCAAATCAAATCAAAGTAAAAGATTTTATCGTTTAATAACAATAAATCATAAGAGTAACGTTTTCCTTTAAAAATAATTTAGGTATTTTAGGTGCATTAAAGGAATTTATATGCTACAGAGAAAGCTTATTGCAATTCAATTATAATGCTCAACTGTTAAGGGAAACAGTGTAACCCCTTTGGCAAATATGTTTTAGTAAAATTCCGCCGCCGAAAAAAAAGTTGCATAAACTCACGAGCATTAAATCTAATTGAAATCCCACACGTAACATAAATCATATACATCTACCTAAAAAATAAAAATATGCGAGTCTTTACAACAGCTTGCCTCCTGAGATACGGGAAATAGCAGTGGACACAGGACCCGTTTCAAATACGCCTGCGAAGTTATTTGGTAAATAGACTTTAATGCAATAACAGCGTATGACGGTGGTGTGATAATTTTACTTGTATATGTTTTAATCAGCTAAGAGTAGAATTAGGACACACGCCAATAATTTCTTTTCATGGTTTAAGTTTAATTCTTTTATTTTATGGTTATTGTATTAACACTGTTTATTGTATCTACGTGAAGTCGTTGGTCGTGTCCACATGTTATATGGACGGCACCACTTTTTTATACTTTTGTATGTATGTCAATTTATATCATGTGTTTGTCCTAATTATCTGGTCCAAATAAAAAATAAATAAGAATAAACTTCCCATTTCTATTAAATTTAACTCATATCTACTGATACCAAAAAAAAACATTACATTGAGATTATTTTTCAGGGAATGTCATTTAAATGGGCGTCTAAGTGCTGAAACTGAGTGAACACTATACACACATACAAGGAATGTCATTAGCCAATCATTGACTTGGAAAATTTTAATAATAAATGAGACGCGTGAACTACACAGTAGCGTAACAGTTATTAATAGCATTAAATACAATTATTTTAACTAGATCACTCACCTCGACTCATATTTTGGTACCTCAGGTGATCTATGATGCTGGTCAGCCTTGTCTCCCTTTGAGGTCTATCCTCGACTTCTTGTTTCACTGTCACTTCACTTTTCATCACTTCATCATTTTTCACATCGTTCGTTATCACAATATTTGACATTTTTATTTATTAATAGTTCCGCGATAGAACGATATACTTTTTCTCTTGTTTATCTGTTACAAAAATAATGTAATTTATTTATTTTGATGATATTAACATAAATGAGTGTTTTGGTTGTTATATTGCCGTGTCTGTGAATAGCGATAAGAGACGACAATTTTTTTTCAAATTTTGACTTTTCAGAAAAATAAAATACGAAAAAAGACAATTCCTCAAACAGGTTCAAGTACTCCTAATAGGTGATCATCCCTTTCCTAATAAAAGTAAATTTTTGTATCTGAGCATGCCGGTTGCTCAACGATATTTTCCTTCATAAGCAAGTGTTATCGTTAACTCGTAACTAGTACGACCGTACGCTGGGATTGCTCGAAACTATTTATTATAAAAGGGTTATCCTCAGTTTTTTCACCAGTGAAACTCATAACCCAATGTTTTAACCATTGAAATATCTATGAATATTTATTTTATAGGAGACTTCAGTATAGCTTACTTGCTTAATTAATTTATATTTATTAAGACCATAGTAATATTATATTGTAATTACATTTTCGCATAATTTTCAATCGGGAATCAAAACCTGCCAATTAAGCCAGAGGGTAGAAACTACATAATAATAATAAATATAAAACAATATTAAACTTCTACAATAAATTAAGCAATGGAAATCTTCGAACACATGATAACTGCTTTATTGGCCCGATATGGTTTGAATATATTTTTACAATGTCTTCATTTATAACAGTAACAATATCACTGACAGACGACAAGATAATGCTTTTACTTTGACGCAAACGAATATATTAATTTGAGAGTGAGTATTGTCAAAAAAATATTGTCTGCAATCCAATTGGGACGTCTCTTCATCATTCATTCGTTGTAACAGCGCGATATCATAAATAATTATTTTTAAATTCGTATAATCATAACGAGTTTATAAAACAAAATTTTAAACATGCTATACACAAGTACGTTTTTTTTGTGTAATAGGAGATAAACTCGCAATAGGCTCACCTGACGTTAAGTGATAATATTTCACTCACATTGCCAGAAGGCTTGCAAATGCGTTGCCGGCCTTTAAAATCTATTGTAATGTTTCTACAGGCCCGTATTTTGCCGGAACGTGCGGCAAAATACGGGCAAATTCGTAAAAAAATTATAGCATAAACGAATAGGCTAGGTCTTTTAAACGACCTGTCAATATTAGTAGATATAATTCTCGCTTTGTGATTGTATATCTTACTATCTTATTTTTGTAACTATGTTTCAAATTATAGCAAATTACTGTTTAGCTAAGCACTACAATCTTGTTTAATAACACATCTTTAAAAGGATAATCAAATCTTGCCAATTTGATGTTGATATTTTACCAAAAAAACAACTATCGAAGGAATCATTTTCCGATATTTTGATTTTGAACAGATTTTCAAAGGTTCCCCTGTATTAAACAATCATCGAAATCGGTTCATGAAATACAAAGTTATCCGCGAACAAAAAAACATCCAGGTCTAATTGAGAAACCTCCTCTTTTTTTAAATCGGTTAAAAATTTGACACCGTGCAGTGGAAATAAAATAAATCCATGGCGCTACAACCATTTTAGATATGGGCCTCAGATTTCTGTATATGTTTCATGATCATTTGTTAATATATTAGAGGAAATACAGCGATAAAAAAGGCAAGTAAAATTATTAATTTATAAGAACACGGAAAAGTTGTATTAAAATTCATCCTCAACTAAAACGGTAAATTTCAATGTGAATTATATACCTAACTTCTAATGTCACTTAAAGTGACGTAAATTGTATAAATGGCGCGCTTTTATCTAAATGTAGTTTGCCAATGAGCTGCTTAAGTATTCAAGTTCCTTTTTTCAAGTCAAGTCAATTCATTTATTTCAAAAAGACCACCTAAAATAGCACTTTCAAACGTAAAATAAAATATAAAGATGATTCTAGTTGCCCCTTCCAAAAGGTAGTTTCGTATATTCTTTCAATCTCTTCAATTTTTTCATTTAAAACGTTTACAAAACATATATTACTACGTGGCTAGAGCTAGGTAAATCCTATAGTATCCCTTACCAAAGTCACCATGCATATAATCGAAAGAAGTCAAAAGGACACAACACGACACAAATTCCTACTGAAAACACTGAAACTGAACAATTAAAAAAAAACAAACACTGAAGGTAAAACAGGTAGAGTACATCGGTTTATCGCGTTCAACTGATAACTGAGGTGTCAGGTCAAACGAGCAAATGGGGCATGGTACGAACGAGTGATAAGAAGCGATAACGGGCTCTTAACCTTCCGATGCCTCTAGCAAGCCCTTATTACCTTTACGTAATGTCACAACCATTCACAAATGAATATGTGTAGTTGTATACATCAACATCCTGTATAGTAAACTACTGGGGCCAAAAACGAATTAGTTCTATCAAGAAAGGAATCTAAATAATTTTCATAAATAAACTTTACTGCCTAAAAAATTATACTTAATAAAATTATTTAGTAAAATTAGTTTTACGTATTTTAAAACAGGTACCGTGTTTCTAGACTCCTAAATTTAGATTTTAGTATTTACTTCTTTATTTATTTTTTTAAATTTACTTTTGCATTTATTTAGTATTTCTTGGTTTCGTTTTCTTTACTGAAAGAGATGTATCAAATCTATCGTCACTGAGAAAGGTTATAAAAAGTCGTGTGTATATATAAAAATTGATTTACAATATAATTCTCCTTTATAAACTCCATAGATACAAAATATCAATAAACATTTTCATATCACGAATAATAAAATTATTGGCAAAACGCTTTTTTTTACTAAATGTTATGACCTGTAGTCAATGTTTAGTCAAACTGGGTTTTACCCAATTCTTATCAATGACTCAATATAGCTAGTCTGGCTATCATAGTTTAGTTTCCTTTTTGTCAATAAAAAACGCACTAATTAGCAAACATAAATTTGAAATCTCTCAAAACTACAAGTTATTTTCCCGGCAAAATAGATGTGTAAACATTCTCTATGCCCTTAAAATCTATCGATTCTTAATAAACCTCCTCGCTTGTAGGATAAAGAACAAGAAGACTGTCAATGTCAATGCAAAAATGAACAATGCCCCTAAAAATATTTTGCCGTCATGTATAGAAATAAGATGTGAAATATTGTTTTATAATTGCAAAGTCAATAACAGTACAAGAAAAGGGCAAAAGATAGACGCTTGAACGGACATAACTTCGTGACTGCTGATAAACTGATAACACTGATATCGAACTCACAGCGGACAAAGCGAATCCTTATCAAATCCAATACTGATAACAAATTACTGAAACACCTCTTTTTAATATTTTACTTACGTCCGGGGTCTTTAAATGGCGTAAAAAAGTAGTATTGAAACTAGCATTTCTTTAGAAAAATTTTGCACTCGTAGCTTCTCGTTTTTTTCATGAAAAGTATGAATAATGAAACCTTGAAGACGCACGCAAAGCAAAGGATTTCAAATTGAACATTCAAATTCCAATCATACACGGGGAATAAATTCTAACCCAATACACCCAACACACAATTAATAAATAAAGGTGAAATTAATAGATATACCATAACAAGTGCATAGTAGCATTTTCAGCTGCTTGGCTTATGTCATAGTTATAGGTTATGCGCGGTCGTGTTGGCGCGCATGCGTTGTCGTCACGAGCTAATTCTGGCGGGGCGAGGTCATGACCCGCCCTGCGCACGCGCAACCAAAAATAAACATCTGCTAACTAATCTTTATGAAAACTTGCATTAATAATATTATAAACAATATGGATAACGATTCACTATTAAGTATAATTAATTTCGCTGAAACTGTGTATCCATGTTAAACTTATACTTTGGCGGTGATGTTCTTTTTATAATGGTAACACCATGCTCTGTCAATCATAGATTGTAAACTTCGTAATTTAAAAATTCATCTAATTTAATCAATTTAAAGCAAAGTCAACGCTTCAAATATTAATAAATGAATAATATTACTTTTGAACTCGTTTAACTGATACAAAGTTGGCTTTATATAGATATTTGATACTCGTGTTTCGTACATGCAAAGGTATGTTTGGCGTATATCCAGGTCTAGTCGGGTATTTTAGTAGTCCAACGAGGTCGTGACCCGTCACCCGCTATATAATAGAACTTGTGTACAAGCCAAAATTTTAATTAACGTAATGAAATGGGACGCGTTTGTAATTTTATATAGGACTTTTGAATTTTAAAGCGTCAGTGTCTTAATTTTTAACGCCTGTAATAACTTGTAAATTATTGTACTTGAAAGATTGCTTCTTGGCCAATTGAAGTCATATTTATGGTATTAATGTATGTGTTAGAACATAATTCCGGTCGACGGAATCGACACATATAAAGTCCTATATATACTATATTTTTTAATGGAAGGCGACCTCCCAGTCAGCTTGCACTCCAAGCTTCTGCTTGAGCCTACCGGCAGACGTTTCTCTTCCATACAAGAAGAGTATTAAGGTGAAATACATTATTTATTAACACATTTTTATATTGTGTACATCTAAAATGTATAATTCCACTTGACGTTTCGACTTCCAGATCGACAAATTCTAAAAATCTCCAAATAGGGTGGACTATCGAGGCCATAATGATAATTAATAACGATGACGTGATGCCTAAATAAATTATATCCTTGCTAAGAGAATTTCTACATCATTGTACCTTAAAACTATAGTTGTTATAACCGTAATAAGTAACAGCTTATGTAAGAGAACAATAGCAGCAAAGCATTGAATTTTCTTACCCATTGTGATACACCTGAGTCTACAGTGGCGCACTTGTCATGAAAGTTGGCCAATTTGAGATAAGAATAGTAAGAATGTTGGATTATATTAACTAAATTTACGAGATATGGAGAAAATTGTGAGTATATAAAATTAATTTCTAAAAAAGAAAAGAACAGAAAGATATTTTTATTAAAGTTGTTTATTTCCTCGCGTTAATCTATGAAATTAGTAAATTAAAACTTTACAGGTAATAACAGTGTATTTGAATTGTCTTGTATTAATTGCAACCGAACAATATCCGCCCTATTATCAAAATCAAATGCCTTACGACTACACAGATGTCGATTACGAGGACTACGAGGAGTCTAATGAATGCGCCTGCACTTGCCAACGCTGTGAAGACATAAAACCATGCTGCAGAAACACGTGCAACAACTGCTTCCAACCTTCCATCGTGATGGTTCCCTATCCCTACCCACTTATAATATCAACGAAAGAAAAAGAAACAACTACAGCGCCATCAACACAAGTAACGACTACTCCTGTACAACAAGAAACAACATTAGCGCCACCTTCACCAACAGAATTACCAACTACAGACATCCTTAGAAACAATGAAGCGTACATAAATGATATTATAGCCAGAACACCGAATTTGAATAAAAAGAATAAGTTTGTGTTAACCAATCTAAGACGTACAAAGCCCGAATGGGTACCGAAGTATGGCATTGTACCCATACCGGATAATTTGGCAGAGAAGTTAATGCTCCAACTGCGGAGCATGCGTGTGCTACATCCAAAGAAAGAGACGTTTAAACCTAGTGCAACACTGTCTTCGTTGGAGAAGATAATATAAAGAGTGTTATTTACATTTTCTATTAATGTAATTTTTTTTATTATTTTGTAATATTAATTGTAACTAAAGCTAAATATTTGGCTGTTTGGATAAGATTAGAATTATACACTTACGATTCATCTTAATTCTAATCACAATCAAACACAAGCACTAAAATCACTTCACATTGGTATAGCGATAGATTTTTCGGCAATTCAGAATTCAGTGTGACCTTTCAGGAGGCGATGCGTGTGTGTTATGACTGTGTGGTGACCCCTCACCAGTCACAACGATATTTTTAGAGTTGAAAGTTCGACGGTTCAAGCGATTCCGTGGCTTCCTTATTTACGCTTTATTTGCATGAATACATTTATTCTTAGATATTTTTTTGTTAAAAGCTTTTATGAGTTTTATAACAAAATAATTCATATTATTTATTAACATTAAAGTTGCTTTCATTTTATATTAGAAACAGAACTGAAATGCGATAATTACAAATTAATTCAATCATAATAAATCTCTATTAATTATATTTATTTTACCCTTAATTATAGATTATAATTCGTTCTTGTAGCCCCAAATATATATACATATAATCCCAGGCGAAATATAATTATTTCCCTTAAAAAAGGAAAATGATGTAGCTACTAATATAAACTATGCCGTTGCGGCATAACATTTTTTTTATTGTTGAGAAGTTATGATAAATATTTATTTATTCTTTAATTTTTAATGTCAAATTCTATTAAAAACTCTTTTGTTGAGTCCAGAATAAAATGTTTTCAAATGTGCAATATCTTGATATGATGAACAAAATAGTTTTTGGATTTCTTAATAAATTCTGATATTGCGAAACACCAAGGTTGCCTTAGGTCAGATGATAATCAGAACGAGATTGCATTGCATTCTATCAGCGCCCGCTAAATGAGTGGGCGGTGACTTATACCAATGGGGTACTAAATATTCATTTACGTTAACCGCTAACAACTCATCTTATGTACGGGTTTATTTCAATTTTAATGGTCCAGTCAATCTATGATTCGTTAAACTTTAACCATTAAAATATGACGCGAGCTGGTAAGTTTCTCTATATACATATTGAATTTTCTTGTATGGTGTATATTTAATTGCATAAATTTAAAAAATCTTGTAATTCTTTCATAAGCCGGAGCACGGAGCACGGAGTTGACCGATTTTGCTTTAGTTGCTTGTTAAAAGCAATTAAACACAAATGCATGGGGGCAATAGTATTCTTCATAATACTTAATCATAAAGTACAGAAAATTTGTTGTATGTATAAAGGATATCAAAATGAATTGAAAATAATGCGGGTGCCTGTGAGCCAACTGGAGTCGTTACCAGGTGACCTGTCTTCCCTTGAAGATGACTACAAGTACGTTTAGTTAAATATTTGTGTAAGACATACATAATTACGAGTATACAGTACAGCAAAGTTTTAAATATTTCGCCTTTCAAAAAGATCAGAGCAATGCAAAATGTAAATTTTTTAGGCGCGTTCAAAGATACACAATTTTATTCTATAAAAGACTAAGATCGTTTAATAATTCTTGTGTGTTTAAGTGATATTAATGAAAAAGACATAGAAATGTGTCTACAAATTAAGTGTTGCGGGACTAATAATTGTAGCTATATCTTAACGTCTCTGTAGTAAAATTACATTGTGTTTACGACACCCATAAAAATAAAATAATGTTGTTACTCGATATAAACAATGTGATACAGTTGTAAAAAATGTAATGGAAATTTTCTGGTACTATGAATATGGTAAGTGAAATACCGTTTCTAGACATCGATACAACGTAGGAGAAATATTAAATTCCATTGTAAAATATACTTAGTGTGCCCTAATATTCAAAACACCGCCAGAGCGTACGAGACATTGTCGTAATTTCGCAAATACGATTGGTACAGTATTACTGTTGCTTATTTAGGCCCAATCCCTCTTTACTCAAGCAAGATTGATTTGCTCTAAAAGTGATTAGAAACATTTGCGGAGATTCCTTGTGTGCCGTTCGCATCTCACAATAAATTTTAGGGCTTAAATTTATAATAATAGTAGTAAGATACCAGTTTCTATGTATAAATGAATGTTTGCTTTATAGAAACGTTAATCTGTAGCTTAATGACACTTATTTCTAATCTATTCACAGATACAAGTATTCCTCACACAATTGTTGTTTCTCAACAGCACATTTAGTCAATTTGTACACACGCCTGGATACATGTCATATCCGCAGAGATATTACGATGAATATGACTATAAAAGATTAGGTAGGCAAAGCAGGTTCCACCGACGAAGTGGTGGAAAATTCCCCGAGTATTCCGCAGATTCCAACTACGACTATGGAAGGGCAAATTGTAGATGCTCTTGTAGAAATTGCGAAAATATAAAACCCTGCTGCGTCTCGATATGCGATAACTGTAACTCGCAATCTTTAGTATTCGTTCCATATCCAGTTCCCCTTGTCGTTGCTATCACATCGAAATCAACTCCAAACACATCAACAACAACTACATCTTCAACAACGACAACCACAACCACAACAACACCATCAACAAAAACAGAAAATTCACCTGAAATAACGTTCTCTACGCCAACGTATGCTAGAATAAATTACAGGCCCGATTTTGGAATATCTACTTCACCCTTTTACAAAAAAAAAAGATTACTTTTGGGAAAGAAAAATAAGTGTCTTGGAGGTCAATGTCCGAATTACCGAAGGATAGATTTAATAGATCATTTGTTAAGAAATGAGGATGGTCGGCAAGCGGACAATTATGATGATTTTGATGTGAAGCTCGAGAAAGGCCACCAATTCGGTATCATTCCTATACCGAATAAAATGGCGCTAGAATTCATGACCAACATGCGGGATATGAAATTAAATGAGTTATTTCAGTCAAAGGTATAAAGTTCTAGTATATTAGTGGTTTTAGTTTTTTAATGGGGCGGGGATAAATGGGGGAGCGTGTATGTCACTTAAAATAAAGTGCCGCTATCTGTGGACCTGCAGCATTGGGACTCGGCCTATCAGTCGTAAAGAAAGAGCGTATCAATTCTTAAAAGGTCGGCAACGCACTTGCGAGCTCTCTGGCAATGAGTGTCTATGGTTTCGCCCATATCAGTAAACTGGTAAGCCTCCTGCCTTTACATTAAAAATGGCACGGAAATTCTACTTCTAAACGAAATTAATAATCGTTATTTTTAATAGAGTTTAATCATTATGGCAGCGTTCAAGTATTACGTCAAAACAAATTTTTGGAGATACTTGACCCCCCGCGAATGATGAAACTCCGCGATGAAACGCGACGTAACGTTTTGTGCACCCAATAGTAAAACGTTTCGTGGCCACTCAGTGACTCTTTACACCTAAAACTTAGCTTTATGTGCTGTCAAGTACTGGAAATACAAAAATAATATGAACAATAACGCGTAATTCAATCTCCGCCGCGCATCGTTATAAAAGGAAGCATGGACACATGTGGTTTCTATCAGATATGTGATAAACATAATAAATATACCAAATAAGTATCAAATAACTTTATTCTTAAAATAGGAAGTACACAGCCATTTTACATTGGACTGAGGTCCGTAGGCAAATAAATTATCATTCATTGTATTTCCTACAATTTAACTAACATTAATCACATACACCACACAACCAAATCCATAAATTTTGTACTCAAAGTACAATAACATAAATATATACGGGAAGACATTATGGCAGTATATAAAACATTTCATATTAAAAAAATATTTTGAACTCTTGCCTTAGAAAGAGCGACTAAAAGGTATTTACTATTTTAATACTAAACAATGTATACCACATAAATAATACTCTATAATTTATTGTATGGCAAGTAAATAAAAGTATGTATAAACAAATAAACAGACACACCTTTTTGTTTCTAAAAAAATGTATAAACAAATATTAGTTAAATGGGAAATCTATTATTAATAAAGGCATATAAGGCTCTATATTTGAGTCATTATTTTGTCATAATTCATAGTAAATAATACATACATATATCTATTTTTCACCAACACTAGTAATTTAATAACCTTGTAAATGGCATCAAATTATTTATTATATTAATAAACATTTACCAAAATATAACATTATGTAGTATTTAATTGATGCGTATTATTTAAATAATGTATCAAAGTACGATACGTACATTAAAGTCACAGATAACATAGAACTACCTTGTCTGTGGTAATTGTTCTACATTATCTGTGGCTATGTCACAGGAGCCGTAATGTCAATAGTCATTAAGATCACTTTTGAACAATGAGAGCATCTGTCAATTCCTGGAAGCTTGTTACGAACCAGGGCGCCCTCTTCTGTACTTCCTCCCGTACGACGTTCCCACCAAAACCTGGAGAGATACAATTTGTGTAAAGTTGCATAACTAAAAATTGCAAGGACATAGTCAGCTGTTTCTGATGCAAAAAACAATTATTGATTCGCGAATATAAAAATGAACTATACGAGCATTATTCACTCTACCTATGAATGTGAGGTAGGAAAACACAAAATCATAGAAAAATAGGTTCTATGAGATAGTCATTAAGGCCCTATCCCAGCACGAATTGCTGTGTCAGTGTCTCGGGATGGACTGCGGTGCGCAATGGAGAGCTAGAGCGCTAAGGCGCCCTGGCCCGTAATAACAATTAGTTATGTAAAACATTAAATTATGATAATTTTATCATTTTTTTCTTTACACGATAAAATATATCGTGTAAATTTCAAAATCATGTTTTATATACATTTTCGTCATAAAATGAATTCAAAGTATCTAAAATTGGCTATGTTTGGAATTTTTTTTATCGGGCGAAGTTATTTAAATCATGTATCGATCTTCCAAATGGATACATAAACTACTCAACTGCACTATATATTTTTTCCATTTGCCATACTTCAAGAAACGATGACAAAAAATGGAAAGAAACAATGTATTTTTTTGGAGTTTGGCGACCGGATAGGCCCTTAAGTCCAATCACAGATCTAATCCCGAAATCTATATTCTAAACCAGTAATAGAGATCTTACCAATAAAGGCATCAGCGGGTGGACTGGCTTCCGCGTCAGTGGCGCCATCTCCAATCATGACCAGCTTCTGGTAGCCGTGTTGCTCTTTCAGCCGTCTTATTACCAGGGGCTTGCCACCAGACCGAGACGTAGGCTCGTTCTCATCGAAACCCGCGTATTCACCTGAAGAAAGAAAAAAGCTGCATTTTCTTGCTACTCATAAACGTCAACAAAGGGACTGGACGAGAAGAATCTTAAATCGGAATCTTTTGAGTATTTCACGATATAGCATTGCTTATTTATTTATAGCGGCACCAACAAGGTTACACAACAAAAAACAGAAAAAAACAAGTTATAAAATTGATAGCCAATAATTCATTATAGATCCGGACAGTGTGCACAAACATAATGGATATAATAGAATAATTATCATAATAAGTTAGAATAATTATCGTAATAAGACAAATATTACCAAAGGATAACAAACAAACGGCATTCTAAAAATATAAGGTGATAAGTACCTGTTATCGGATGGGCAATCCGAAAAAATATAAAGATTGTTCGGGCAATTAGAAATATTTTGTTTACAAAATTCTTGTAATTAGTTAACAAAGGATTGATAAGCATTTGGTCTAATTCTCATAGCCAAGATTGCAATTATCAGTGACGTAACTTGTTGAATGATTTAGTATTCTCGTTTATCCTTAAAACGATTGTATAAGACAATGCATGGCCACTTGAACTAGTTAAGTTATTTTCTTAGTACTTTTCACTTTTTTTTAATAAAATGACGAGGCTTTGGGACGCACAAAAAGATCAGTCATCAGTCAATACCCATTTCAGTGGGTATATTGTCGGCCCTATACTCTTTCATTAAACAATTGCGGGTCGTATATTCAGAGGAAGAAAATCGTAAACCCCCACAGTTAGTCGATTTCACAGTTCGCTAGTAAGAAAGTGCCTTATTACACTATGACTTGCAACTCGTCGATGATATCAACAACATGTAGATAAAAACTGATTTAGAAAATTGCTTTTTTTAGAACGAAAAACAATCTTACGTGGGGATGTCTTAAAAAGAAAGAAGAAGAAAGGGATGTCTTAGTCATATGTAGTAAGAGCATGGTGTTTTAAACGTACATTTTCATTCAGATGAGGACAAGCGAATACCAATGCACCAATGTTTTTTTCACATTCGCTCGTATGTTGAAGGAAAACATCGTGAGGAACATCGTACTGGCATGCCATACACTCCAAAATCAACGGAGATGTCAGGCACAGAATGTTGATCAGTTACAAAATCTGGGGCCAGTCGAAACTAAATATTATTCAAATATTTTAAAAACAAACAAACGACGACTGCAATACAAAAGGAAATTATTTCTAGATTTTTCTCTTCGCAAATTTGACCTTGATAACCACGCAAACATCTCACGGACTACTTAAAATGATAATATTAGTCATTTATTCATCGGAAATCTGTTATCACGAACTTCACGCAGCGATTTCATGATCAATAAAAATTATAAACTTTCCTTATCATCTTGTGTATTTTGCAAAATTTCCGTAATCTTTTCAGTTAATTTTATAAATAATGATAAAAACGACAACAATACGAATCCAGACGTGGCCATACGATTTTCTACTAATATCCGTAGGCGCTGATTTCGTATCTTGACATCGTTGAACTAAAGCTACTTATGAACTTGAAACAAAATCACTTTACGTCAAAATAGATTGCATGAGAAATACATTAGGTCACGCTCTGTCACGTGACCATTTTCATACAAATATGATTCGCGATAGGCGAGATCGCCTAACTCAAGCCCCGAGGTCGTTGTCGGCATTGCTTTAAGTTTGAAAAGGGCCTAGTTTTGAATAAGTTCGTGAAAGTTTACCAAGGAAACATAAGGATTAGTTTGAGAAGGGCCTAGTTTTTAATAAGTTCGTCAAAGTTCGTTCGTTCGTTACCATGGAAACATAAGGGTTTTTATAGTAATTAAATATTTACCTACAGTCTACATAATGTAATGGTAAGATACATATAGATATTCATAAAAGTAAAATCGTTCTATCAATCTCGTTCGTCCTTCTCAAATCGTGTTCACGCTATGATGATTAGATTTTCATGTACATTAGTTGAAACGTAGCAATTCAATTGATTTATTTATTAAAGTTCATCACATCACACATATCAGATACATTGACAGTAATATTACAAGCTATATTTTCTAAAATCTTCATATATTTTAAAACTTTAATTATGGTAAACAATAATGTTACAAAAAGAAGTATAACTTCAATTACTAGCAAAAAAGCGGATTAAGTATCGGATATACCACAACCGAATGATTAAGTCTTTGTGCGGGTGAGTTTAAACTCTAAAACATATCAATTTCCTTCTTAATTCATAAAAACCACGATAGCAATATAATAAACAAATTGCATAGGAATGAAATAGCCATTACAAACGCTTGAGATAATTTTGTTTTACTTTACATCATTTAATCCGTCAAGTGGGGTCTGATAACTATAATTGCTTGATAACTGTTTATTTGTAAACTAACATCATATGTATAATGCGTCATAATAATGACCGTTTTGAAGCGTTAACCAAAATTTTAATAAACACAAGACCACGCGTCTTGCGTTTTGGGTTTTGGTGAGTATAACTCTTTCATACAACCACGGAATGCGAACAGCATCAGTAAGGCTTAATGCCAGTTGTATGTAAAAGTCCTGTGCCAAGTGTGAAACTTCCTCATGTTGTAGCCGTTTGAGAATATACCTTATAAATATAGTTTAATGTCATAACTGGTACATAATCTTACAATGTATACCACAATAATATATATAGCGAAGAACCTATAAAAATGAGTTTTTTACCTTATCTGCATTGATTAATGTAATACATAATCAGTATTTTACTTTCAAAAGAGTCCATGTAACCTTAACAAAGAGTCAGAAACTGTAGTAAGTTTCATCTTTGTATCTGTTTCAGTCTTTCAAATGAAACATTTTTTGCTCGTGTATTTAGAATATATAAGTAGTGTAGGCCAAGTGGTTTCAACATACTCATGCCTGAGGATCGATCCCTAGCTGAGCACAAATGGACGTTCTGTCTACGTCTAACTCGCCCGAAAGAAAACAACGTAAAGAATACCTCAAATCCAAAAATCGAAAACACGTGTCTGACAGAAGGCCATCCCTACGTGTCTATGAAATAGAAACGATAAAAAAAACGGCTGCAATGTGCTAAGAGCCATTATAGATCTCCGATCTTATGAAATTTTATTAAACGAACGCATTAATCTATCAAGGCGACAAAGTTTACCTTGGTAGAAGTATCGCGATAAAAACATTCATATTGTTTTGCACAAACTACGCAATTTCAACTCAACTCAAATTTGAATACCCAAGTATGGTAAATTGACCTACATACAAATCAAATGACTTTAAGAATACCTAAATATCTTTTATAAGAAAAAACTTGACGATAAAATGAATGACGGAGTATTACTTGCCAGTTATTTCATCCCTTCGCCTTGATTTAAGAACTGGCGGTAAATTAAGCTGAAATTATTCAAGCTGATTTTAATTTAAATTTCATGCTTTTAGCGGATCATGAAACAGATACATAAATCTAAGGCCCAGGCATAAAAAAGGTTATAGAGCCACTGGTTGTTTATGAAGACTTTATAATAATTATCCTGGTACAAAATTTTTCCATTGAGTTTCTTTTTGAATTTCTTTAACCGGGTGTCATGTATCGCAGTGTTATCAAACAACCCGTGACAAAGGCGTGTCTCCATATCAATGTACTCGTGTAGCTTTATATTTAGGGCTGAAAGTCGATAGGATTTTGGATTCTATTCCATATTCTTTATCCATAAAGAGACTTGTATCCTGTATTGTCAGTGCTATTACAAAAATTATGTTGGTGATAACACAATTACTGTTTTATGTCAGCGAAAAAGAAGGGCTGACGACTTAATAAATTAAATTAAAAAAATTAAACTTGGAGACTATTGGCAAACATAGAGACATCTGGAAAGATTTTAAGGAGGAGGCCTTCATCCTAGAATGGTCCGCACACGTCATCCAGATGTGACGAACATTTAGCTATAAGTAATACTCCTAACAATACTGGAGATGTAACTGAAGGATATGGAAATAAAAAAAGCTTTATTTTATGCGATTTCGGCCTTAAAACAAACAGCTACTTTAGAAATAAAGAACTATAGGCGTGTTTATAGTCTCAGAAAATGTCATGAAGACAGAGCTAGTATGTGAATAAGAACGGCTAAAATAAAACAGTATCACAAAGAATTTGGAATTAAATTCTAGTACCTACTGTAAACTATATTTGTGTCCTATTTGTGATAATCCTACGTTTACATTAAAGTTGTACGTGACAGCCCTATCGTCTGTAATATACTTATATGGTCAGTGTGTCAGGTTAATGTATAATTAGATTGCTTTCTATCTATTTATTGTGTATTAAGAATTGTGAAGTAAAGAACGACTGGATTAAGAATACCCATAGCGATATAAATTTATTTATTACATAAATACACACGTTATCCTTACAGACGGTAGGACAATATCGAAAAAAAATATAATAAAACACATAATGTACACAATATCCCTCATGTGAATTCCAAATAAACATATAAATACTCTCAATGCAAGAGAGCTCACGAGTGAGGGTGTGAGAGACAGTGGAACGGGTGTTACTTGTGGTGAGTGGTCGCACTTGAATTCGTGTACGGGGTGAAAATATTACGCCTACGCCTTTGATATTAACGTTGTCTTTTTAGCATATTTTTATTTTTCTATGGACGAAGATGTTTAATAGTCATATATATTCCTATAGAATATTATTCCTACGGTAAACTAAAATGAAACATGGAAAACTGTGGTGGTACTAAGTTGTTCTATATGTGTCTTTATGTGCTTTGTAGATGAGAAAAGGACCTACTTTTGCTCTAACCTGCGAGAATCCTCGATCAGTTTCCACTGACTGGCCCGAAGACTCCAGTGGCTAAGATCGAGAAGCTGTATCATTAGCGGTCGCAATAACTTTGTTAGTGCGTTTACTTACCATTGAAGTAAAACTTGAGTCTGTTCGCGTAAATATTGCTTCTGGGTATTGAGAGGAGATCTGCCACTGGGTCAATGAGACTTCTGAAGCCACCAGATACGAGATATACGGCCACACCTCGTTCTTGTAGTACTTTCACTAGTTCCCTGGAAAAGGAAATGAATGTATTAACATTTATGTATTTTTTGTACGTATGTCTACTCGTAACTCACTCATACACCAACGCGTGTTGCGCGTCGCGAAATGCTTTTTCTTACAAAATTGGAAGAAGTTAGGAGTAAAATATCTCAAAATTGTAATTTAAAAAAAAACTAAAAAAATTATTAACTTTGTTATGGAATTTACTATTAAGTTGGTTATGGAAGAGTAGGGAACCCTGACACAGGTTTTTTTTTACTTAAAAGGGTTCCAAAGGGTGTAGGATACACATTGCAATTTATTGTTAATAAATAAACACTGTTTAACAAAACCTGTTTAGTTCCATAGCATTTCTAAAACAGTAAGTAAATTTTCAAACGAAAAACTTATATTCAAATTACATTTTGTAATAACTTAACAATCAAATTAATACCCCCTTTGGGCGAAACCCTACTATAAACCCTGTTAAAGTCCTAAAAAATTCCAAAATTCAGCGACAAATCTGCTATTGTTTATTATATTTGCAGATATAAAAACATGACATAAGTTCAAGAAACTATCTGGTTAATACCACTTCACTATCGCAATGACCTCTCGGATGATTCAATAATAAAAAAATTTCATTATACACTGCTGATATTTAACCGAAATGGACCCGAAATTAAAGGGAAATGTTTTGCTGTATCAAGCGCAGCTGTCTTTTTTTCCAGACTAGTAATTTTTAATCCACAATTTTAAGATAAATTTTGTATAATCAAATCATTTAACCTAATACTTATGCACGTAAATACTGCCAGTTCTTAAAGGGCTTAGAACAGATAAAAAGAACTGGCGACTAAGAGAATTGAAGACTGGAAGAAGACTTCCCGACACTCTTTTAAATCGCCAACGTAATTTACAAAATGTTTGTAAGCAAAAATTACATCATTATTCTCATAATTTTAAAGCAGTTATTTATTTTTGAAGTGAAACTTCTCTATCGGCGTTGGAAAAAAAATTACCGTCCATTTTTTTGTTTACGCATTCATCATTCACATTTTTCCCTTTTTCCGTCCCAAGCACGGTTGATTGGAAGAGATTCGAAGCCATTAATAACAAAAATACATAATAACTATAATAATGATAGTAAGAAATCTATAACAATTACTGAAATTCTGTAATAATCTTAGTAGTAATAAGGTAAAATGAAATAGTTGTATTATTTTTATTCATGTCTATGATAATAAAAGCCTTTAATTTCTGCAAAGTTGCATATAGTTGATCAGTTTTTGAAAAATAAGGTCATAAAGAAGTTTCACTTCTTACGTGTATACATACACTAGTATACGCACACATTTTTTATGATACAGGAGGCAAACGGGCAGCTGGCTCACCTGATGTTAAGTGATACCACCATGGACACTCACACTGCCAGAACGCTCGCCAGCGTGCCGGCCTTTTAAGAATTGGTACTCTCTTTTTTGAAGGACCCTAAGTCGAATTGGCTCGGAACGACGGACGTCGAGGTCATACGAATGGTGTATTATGTTTAAATAAATAAGAACGTTCCACCTTAACAAGAAGCATGCATGACCGTAACTCGGCGGACAGTATAACTCAAATGTGGGACGGAACATCGCATCAACAACTGATTGTCGTTAAAAATATTTTGTAGAAATAAAAATGAATCGAAAAATGTATTTATTTATTCCTTGAACTCTGATGAAGATTTTTATGGAGATAGATCAATTTAGTATTACTAAATTGTAGTAATAACAGTCTCTATGGGGTAGCATAGCAAAATGTTCCATATGTTGTTATGCAGCTACTAAAAAGGTAAGTAAAATGTTATTAAGGGCCTATACGGTCAAACAACTCCAAAAAAGTACATTGTTTCTTTGCATTTATTGTTATCATTTCTTGAAGAATGGAAAATGGAAAAAAATATATGGTGGAGTTAAGTAGTTTATGTATCCATTTTGATAGATCTATACACGATTTAAATAACTTTGCTCGATAGAAAAAAAATCCAAACATAGCCAATTGTTTGACACCGTGAATTCATTTTATAACGAAAATGTATATAGAACATGATTTTGAAATTCACACAATATATTTTATCGCTAGCCAAGTAATCCATTTCAGAAAAATACAGAATTTTCAGAATATCATTTCAGAATATCTCTTAATGGGGACGAATTTCTGTTTGTTTAATTCATATTTCTTAAATAGGTAGGTAAGTAGGCTTGCCTACCTTCATATGTCCACGATCGAACCTAAGATCTATTCGTTAACCAATACGCCAGACATTCATTCGTTTTCTGTCCTAAATATATTAAAAAAAACTAGCTGCAAACTTCGTTTCTCCTTGATGTGGTTTTAGTTAATACCATGACACGAAATAATAATTTTACTGTATTATCGTCACTATAATTTGAATTTGATTTACACTTCGGTCAGTAACACGTGGTTGGCTATGCTAACACCAAAAATTAAAAAAAGTAGAAATAATTGAATTTCACGGTATTTCGTTTACTACAAAATAAATTTAATTTATACTTAGTAGTAGTCTAGGAGTCCATCGCGGACAAACATCGTGACAGGAGATTTATATATATTAAGATGTCTTATAACTTACGCGACGCCCGGTGTAAGATGGATAGGAAATTTCTCTAAGTATTCTTTGATTTGGCCGACGGTTGGTCGTATAATATCCAGCCTCTTCTTTAACGCCTCCTGGAACGTCATGTTACCACACATCGCTTCTGCAGTTCTGAAATCAATATATAAATTATATCAGGCCACCAAAGGTAATGTTTTTAGGCCTGGGCCTAAGATTTCTGTATCTGTTGTATGATCATTTGTCTATCTACTAATTTAATCGTAAAATCGTAATCTAATAGACAAGTAGGTTCAGCCTCTTGTGGCTGACACACGCCATCGACTTTTTGGGTGTAAGGCAAGCCGGTTCTCCTCACGATGTTTTCCTTTGCCGTTCGAGCGAATATTAAATGCGCACATATAAAGACAGTTCATTGGTCCACAGCCGGGGATCGAACCTACGACCCCAGTGATGAGAAGTAAATCCACTAGGCCAACTGCTGTATAGTTTTAAGGCATAAGAAAAAGTGATTAAGAGCCAAATTTGGACTTCGACAGCAGAGAAAGTTTACGTTGAGAAAATATTACAACTCCATACTCTTTATTTGTATTTATTTGAAAATGGAACCCAATTGGGTTTGCCCTCCATTCTGCACTTTGACGTGTATTTATTTTTGTATACCCTCACAGTTGATGATTTAATGATTATTTACCAGTTCTCTTACTTTAACTTTAAAAGCCAAGTTTTTATACGTACTGTCAATAACACATTATTTTTTAGCCTAATAAACTATTTAATATTCAAAATTTATGATAATTAAGCGAGTTTTATTCAGTGTTTTTCCTTTACGAGAAACGCGTGTAATATTTTTTTATGATGTCATATCGATATTGAAACTTATTATTAAAAAAATATACTCTAAGGCGAATACTGAAAGTCATTGGCAAAGATAAGATTTAAATTATATTAACTTGTAAATTTCATAATGATATTCCCTATAAACTTCCTTAAAACCAATATCCCCATCGAGTTGACTACACCAATACGTAAGATGATAAAGTTTTTGGAGTCGTTTAAGTTGTTCATACATTAATGTATTTTTTTCCAATGTATTACGTCACCTATTTATTTTGTATTGCTAAGGTCAGGTCGGGACGGTTATAAACTGCATTCTATTAACGCTTGTAAAACAAATTCCAGGGGCTTGAGACAAATATTCTTTGCGGCAGGCGTGACCCACTACCTCCAAAGAAATTTGTATAGAAATAGTCACGTGACTTATCGTGGCCTACTGCTATTTTCATACCAAGTCCTGAGTGTCCAAAGTAATTTTGTCTTAAGCCTCAGGCCATATTGTATATTTTTGGTAAAAATTTGAGAGATAGAAAAAGGCCCTGGACACCATGGCAGGAGAGTAGAGTATTATTATAAAAAAAAGCCTCAGACTTTGTATTAAAATTATACTGTCACTAGACAATCAGGGTACATATTTGTAATATTTTATACGTTAACTATGAACTAATTAGTAGTAGCCCATACACAACATCGACTCAGTCTATGAATTTTACTTACAATCTTTTAACATCTTCGCCTTTGCCGCAGAATTTCGCCAACTCGTCAATTCCTTCGTCCCTGATGACAGTTGAATCGACATCGAAGCACACGCAATCAGCTGTCCTCAACACCTCTTTAACGCTTTGTTGAGGAGTCATCGCACTGATTGATACTAAAGACAGTGTCTTTAGGGTTGCGAATTGGAGGTTTGATTTTAAACTATATGAAAAATAAAGATTAAACTTGGTCAGCCCTAGCTAATTATAACAATAATTCATTCAAGCAACGGCTAAAGTTTATGAATAGTCAACTATCATTGATATAATATAATGATTTCTCCTGTTGTATTGAAAATTGTTTTATAACTAACAAAATGCTAGTTATCCTGTGGTAAATGAAAAACGTATTTTCCTCATCTATCAACTCAGATTCTGTGCGTCAGTTGAAAGGAAAATAAACCAATAAACCTTGTCAACAACAACACGACTGACTTAACATAATCAAAGCAACTTTTACTTGGGATTATTACTACACTAATCAAAATGACGATGTGATAATATGCCAAAATGTTAGTCTTCATGCATACATGCTAAAATGCTTTATAAAAATACCTGCTTAGAGCCATTTTCACTGTGTGCTAAGATTTATAATTTTAACGTTCAAAACAACTTGTTTACCGACCGTATTTGCGGAGCATTCGTTTTGAATAAACTATTAATTAGTAAAACCCACTTGACCGGAAACCGTCACGAACACGCCTCCGTTGAATGTGATATAATATAGTACAGTAAACTTCGTGGCGCGTTATCGCCTTTTATTTACCAGCCGCAACAAGATAAGGCTATGATGCGAGCTACAAGACTTTTCTCTGAGAGCTACGTACTATGAATGACGTCAAACATTGTCTCCATTAAAGACATATGCTAGACAGTGGCGAATTTTGAAGTAGGGGCGATGATCCCACAGTTGTCTCTTTCACTCGCGATATAACAGTATGGAGTGTTTGTTGAAACGATTGGTTTGCCATTTGCGTCGAATGAAAATCGCCTTATCTTTTTTGAGGCCGATGTTAATGGCACTGATTATTCTTGTTTTGTAAAAACAATCTCAAAGTTATAGAGAATCCTTACCAACATATACATGTACAAAATAATTTGGGACCTGTCAATAGAGGTAAAACCGGCTTATCAAGTCACTATAGAAATTTAAGCTTAATATTTTGTTATGAGCTATAATAGTATGTAACCATATAGTATAAATTAGATATAAGATATTCAATTATTATTAGATATTCAACCTTGATATTTTAACCATATATACATATGTTTTATAGGTCATACTGATCATTCATTTAAGCTAGGATAAACTTATGTTTAACTATGATATTTTGATATATTATATTTAAAATTACAGGTTTAATCATATCTAACTACTTAAAAATATATTATTACTGTCATATTTTAATTGTGATAATAATGGTCCCCTAGCATGCAAAATTAAATTACATGTCATAGAGAATACTTAGAAGGCCTTAACAAGCAATAGAAAAAATGCTGATTTGATGATATCTTTGGTTTTTGTACATTGAAATAATAACAAAATTTACATAATACAATTTCACAGCAAGGTTATTCTTTTGATCATGCACAGACTTCATGATTTAGTCGCTAAGTCTGATAAGAACTATTCATTGCATAATTGCTACTTAAACTAAAAAGAGAAAAAAATTCACTAAAATTTATTTTAGACTGTATTAGATGTTTTTATCAACTAAAGTTACTCTGCAAGTAGCTAATTTTCTTTTTAAATTATCTTTTTATCAACTTTAAATAATGAGTTAGATTAGAGTTATAAATTTTTATAATCCTAAAGTAAAGTTAAGTCCTACAGTGGAGTTACAATATTGTTGATCAGTTTAAATAAAGTCATTATAATATACAATTTTCTTATTCATAAACCTCTATAATATTAAAACTGTGGTAGATGAGCCACAGTTTCTACTACTACCCAACACAATATTATTATTAAGAACACCAATAGTTTCTGACATATAAAAGTTCAACCATACAACAAAAAAGCTTCAGCTTTATAGGATTAGCATATAATATGTATACAATAAGTAGATATTGAATTCAGACACTCAATTGTCCATCAGCTACAATGGGACTAAAGGCAGACACATGAATTGACCCTAATAACTGACGGTAAACTTTACAACATATATTCATACCAATAATACAGAATTTCTTAAATGTTTGTGAAGCCATTTTGGACAAGAAACCAATGTTGGTTTGTGTTTTCATAGTATCTGTATTTTGAATTTAGAATGATACTGTCTACTAATTATTTTATACTTCAATACTATTTGAGAGTTAATTAAATTTTATAATTTATAAATAATATTAAATAACAATGATATTGAGATGGTTAAGGTCAACTATTATGCAACTCATCATGCTGTTGTGTTTTTTTAGTAAAAGAGCAATACAAAGATAATACAATGATATTGTATATCTTTACTTGTATGAACCATGCGGTCTTACAGTGTTTGAAAATATTTACAATAAATAAATAGTTCCTGTTTTTTTTAGGAAACTGCAGTGAAACGTAACATGTTTCTAATTACAATGGATTATTTAGTATATTTACAACTATAACAATAAGAACAAGCCAAAGATATCAGTTAACCATCAATAAATTAGATATTATTGTGCCAATTTATTGAAACTAGTAATAGCCAGATATGATTGACTGATATCGCCTATATGAAATTAGAAGATTTGTTTGAATAATAAGCCAGTTTAAATCTAATATCTATTTAAATGTATACTGAACATATTATTTTAATATGTATTATAAGAGGCTTGAAAATATTTTAAAGTAAATTATGTATTTGGAAATACTTATTTAATATATTTCTTACTCTTTAATGAGGATATCCTGGTGTAGTTAACGTTGTCATTTACTAGTGGTGTTTTATAATTAATAGGACCAATGTTTACGGTCGCGGGCACTTACAGGTATAAAACATTTTAAAACTAACGCTGACTCATTGCAAACTAACAAATTAGAATGAATTAACCTAGTCAACCTTGCAACATATACCCTACAACATGACATCTTACCTTTTGAAAATAATAAATAATCTTACATGAATAGCGCCATCATCCTTGCTCTATTTCTGTAATAAATATTGTCGTTATGAATTTTTAGATCTTATAAACATTCACAATTAATAAACAAACAAAATATATTTTTAAACCAGCCAGCTGTGATTGACATTATTATTCAACATTGACTGATGACTCATGAGAATTGAGAACCACATAAATAAATCCGTGTGTGTCGCCTCCGGAAAATCGGATTTGGGACTTGAGGGCTATAAAACTTCTATAGAAAAAATATTTAGGCACAAATTTTATACAACGGATTCTTTCATTGGGATTATTTATTTATATAATGCCTGAAGTCGCCTTAAAGACATAGTGTACTTTTAACTTTTAATTCATTTTGAAATTAAATTGTCTGCAATCAGGTGTAAATTTATAAATAAATTGACAATTTAAATGTTTATATTTAATGTGTAAAATGAATGATAAATATATCATTTTCGCATCCAATCGACAATTTACGCTAACACCATAGGGCATAGACTGTTTTCTTTATCCGATATTTGCGCGGGAAGGGAGGGCATGTTACATTTTCAAATGCTCGCCACTGGCCAGTTTATAATAACAAAAATTAGGTGAATTAACAGTTATTAATTATAAGGGTAAATTATTATCTAGTCCCTAAAATCAGAACTAAGGATTGTTCCAAAATGAATGTTGTAAAGAGAGAAATGTTGAATAAGAAATCTAAACAAAAAGTAAAACACGATTTGGTTCGAAGAGATGCTGCTTTAGGTAAAAAAAAATGGTTTAAACATTGAAACAGTGATAATATATTATAGTAGAAGTTAATAATAGTTGAAGTGCATTTATGAAATATAAAATTAATTTTTATTAAGGAATACGAGGTGCTATAACGAAACTGCCGCTCCGGAGCAATCCGATTTTAGGACGGACTATTGCTAATGCGCCGCGATATCAATTTGATAAAGATTTTTGGGAAAGAAAAAGAACATTTCCTATGGGTCCTCCGTCAGGTCCTCCTCCAAATGTAAAGAGAAGGTATATATTTTTACGGAATCATTACTTACTAAGACTTAAAAGGGAAAGTTTCAATTATAAAAGTTATAGTTTTAAATTGAAAATAAAGGATCTATTGTATAAAAAAATCTAATGTATGAAACATCATGAATTATGCTAGACAAAACGAATATTACAAGCGAAACAATTGTTCCCGAGGTTAAACAAACAAATTAATTTATTACCTATATAAAATACGAGATCATTTTCCTTATACGAAAATTTATGCTGACAAATTTTAAGTACTTAACACAAAAGATAAATTAAACGTGCAGTCAAACGCGTGCTCCTAGATAATAATGTGTTAATAATACCAATGGTTACATAGCAAATATTAATTATTATCAACTGCGATAGAAGTATTTTTAAGAAAGTATATACTTATTCCATGTACTCTCCTCCAATATAAATATAAGGCTAACTGCTTCTTTCCTCGCTTTAACATGTGTGATGTTTGAGAACAAAAAAAAATGGTTATTCAGAGTCAAGACACGTGTGACTGTAATTTCCAATAGAACAACGAGAAAAACATTGTGTTTACAGACTAATAACGTCAAATTCCAAACTAGACTCATCAACGAGCTCAAAAGCACCGCGAGTGTTAGCCAATGATTCAAGTGCTATCGACTCATTCTTATCCACTCCAAAGAATCGTCCAATCGCAATACGATATATTAGTAGCAGCAGTCGGGGTAAGTTTTAAATAACCTGCCCCCGTGTAAATGATTCCAGTAAGTCACAGAGTACATGCGAACAAACCGATATCACTTAGGGGTCTTCAAGACAAGAGCGTACCATTCCCTGAAAATCCCGACAACACACCCGCTGACCGCCGGCGTTGCAGGTGTCCACGGGCAGCAGTTATCACTATATTAGTGGCCCGTCTGGCCCGTCTCCTGAAACAAAAACAAAAATCACTGTTTACCACATAATTGACAGAGCAAAGTGAAGTGGGTTAGAGTACTGAAAGCCTAAGGTTTTAATAGGGTATTATCAATAAAAAAACGACATCGATCTAATTACATTAACTGAAGTCATTCCTCTCTTTCTGCCATATTGTGTTTACTCTGTGATTAAAAGATATATGAGCTGAGGGCTTAGTCAAGATGACTTAACAGTAGTGTAGTTCGACACGAACTGTCATTTCGTACAAATTTAGTTTCCGACTTTCTACATACTGTTAAGGCATCTTGTCTAAGCCCCCTGGTTCAAACCAGAATGGCATGTGGTTATATATAGACTACTATTACTAGGAATCGAAGTGTTACATTGGACAAATAATTTTCGTAGCTATTAGTAATGTCTGTCAATAAATGATTGTCACATAACAAAACATACTAGTAGTACTCAGACATAGCCTACTCTTAAGCTTACTCTAATATTACACTGGGCAAGATTATGTGTACCTAAATACATACAGACAACAAATGAAAAATATGGTAGAAACAAATAGCAATCAGATACGTAAGTTACCAATAATAGAATCCAAGGATATATAATTTTTCTCCTCTAAAGAGGTTTATTACGATAAGATAGTAGTATAAGTAGAGACGCCAAGAATTAATAAAAAATAATTTATCATTGGATTATACTATTGGTATCTTACGTATCTGATTGCTATTTATTTCTCCCATATTTTACTTTTATTTAAGATTCAATTAAACGCGATAAAGTTATAGTTTGACAGTAAAAATAAGAGTAGATTCTTTATCTTATTTAATTTTTAACACTTGCCACCTGATCAATTATCCTATTATTTTAATTAATACTATGTCTGTTACGTCCTTGTACAATTAGTAGTTCCTGTTCCCGGTTTTTTAAAATATTTTATACAAAGATTTAGATTACTATAATAGTCACTTGACCGCCAAATTAAACGCTAAATCCTTAGAAACTTATATAACAACGATAAGAACACCAGAAGAAACTCATTAATTTGAGAGTGTATGTAGGAGGATTCAGCGGAAATCGGTCTGCAAGATCCGCCAGTACATCTATGGTAGAAGCCAGTGTTATACTAGGTATGTATTTCCACCACTATTGCTTAGTTATTAATCAATTATCATTTCTGTTTAATTGCAAGTCAAGAATGCATGCATTCAAAAATCTCTGTTTCGGGTTTGAAACATACTTTGAAGCTTTCATAATTTAGTAGCGTAATTTAATCGGGTTTAACAATAGCGTCCATTTCATGTGTATTTTAAAAGGAATGACATAAGTATGCTCCATCACGTGACCATTTCCATGCAAATTCGTTTGGCGTTATTGTGTCACGCCTGTCGCTAAGTGACTTTGTCTCAACCCTAGACTTTAGGGCAACGCACAACGAATATAATTTTTGGGGTTATATCACTACTACGACACGGAGAGACTGGAATTTTTATAAAAACATCGAAAAGTACTTTACTGAAAAATTTGATAATTTAAACCAAATATTGAATAAAGTAATTTTAATTTTTAATTTAATTAAAAAACCACAAATTTGGTATGTCATTGCAGCAATATCAGAAGGTCGTGGTAAGGCACGTGGTGAGATAGGTATGGCCGCGGTGGACCTACGACACCCACACTTAGTACTTTGCCAATTTAGTGACACGTTATTGTATACACATACATTGACGAAGATAAATTACTTCAATCCTGTTGAGGTAAATAAATATTTAACATGTTTACTCAATGACAATGCTTCTAAAGTCAGAATCTAAAAGTTTTTTTCTTATAATTATTTTGATCAATCAAGACGTCATTAAAATAGGCTATCTGAACAGATTTTCAAAACTATTTCTAAGACTATACAATTTGTTGTTTTTTATTTTGTTATGCTTTAAAAATTAAACATTCATCATTTCATCCCGCCAAAATGCTTCTCCCGGAAAGATGGCGGCTAACCAGTCGCTAAGATATATCACGCTTGTAAACACGTCAAACGTCAAGGATTTTATGTGTTAATTATCATTCTTAAATTAGACAGATATTCATATATTATATTTCAATTAAAACAGTATTAGGATTATATAGGCGAAAACATATTATTTACAAGCATGCTATGCATATCTATTTAGTGTTTGTTTGAGCAATTTTGGCCTAGTGGCTTCACAAATGATCATGAAACACATACATAAATCAGAGGCCCAGACCTGAAAACGTTGTAGAGCTACAAGTTTTATTGAATAAATACTAAAATTCTTAAGTCCGGCAATGGACTCGCAAGCTCTCTGACATTGAGTGTGTCCATGGGTGACAGTATCACTTAATATCAGGTGAGCATTCAGCCCATTTTTCCAATAATCATATATAATAAAAATCATATAATTAGTACATATTATTTGAATTACAGTAGAGCCTGCTTAGCACTAGTAACGAGCGTATACCTTCAGGATATCACGCTTTACTATATTACAGATTATTGTACCGCATACATTTTGTGAAGGCGCCCAACCCAACCAGCTTTATCAGCTTATTAAAGACCAATATCCATTGATAACTGTCACGGCAGTGCAGAGAAGGCATTACAACGATTCCGCTGGACGTCAACAAATACAATCTCTATGTGCGCCGCAATATAGCGCGGTTTATCTTCAAGTGCTTCATAAGTATGGAATTTTATCAGTATGCCAAAAATACAATTTGTCACATTTCCTTCAACGTGTAGAGAAATAAACACAAATATATTAACATATTAACTGACAGTTCAATTATGCTCTTAGAACAATTTCATATTAACGCTTGCATAGTCTTATGAATTGGACAATGAGTTTATTTAGTCCTATATTATTAATTATTTGCAAACAAAATATTTTTTTATGAGTAAGCACTTAAGAAATGTAATGGTACTTATAAAGGCCACAAAGCGTCTGATAACTTCCAATAACATCGATACAAGTCAAGTTAAGGCAAGAAAAGAAAAGTCTAATCTATGCATATAACTAAATTTTGCGTGGCGCAATTGTTAGAAATTTAATCTGTGGAAATTGATTTTGTACTTGATATCTGTTTTTTTTCTTTTGATAATTTTAAAGATAACAGGGTTTCTTTGAGAAAACAACAGTATCTCAGTCTGAAGGACTTGTAGTTTCCTGTTCGGAAAAAAGTTGCGTAAAATTTCATAGTAATAAATTATCGAACAGTTTACCTAGACTTGCCGCGTACAACCACTTTATAGAACCATCTGCCATGAAGGTATTTCCGAATCGTTATCGACATAGGGCCTTCGAGCAAAGATCGTACTACAACGTTAAATGCCGACAACGCACTTACACATCTCCTGGAAGTATCTCGTGTAACTTTAAGTGACTCGCCTCGTTTGCCTCTTGTCCCAGAAATACAAGAAATTGTTCCTCTTAGTAATCTACATTGTTTCAGGTTCTATGCGTTAACCGCAGCCGCAGCTGTACTTAAATACGTAGAATATATCCAATGCATAGTTTTTGCTAGGGAATCATTAAAAATAACATATCATTCATCTGAGGATACCATGATAATCGGTAATTTTTTATCTTCATATCTCCTCTAACACCTGTTTTGTGTTATCTAAAAAAGTATTTTTAATTGCAAGTTTTATGGTTATGGATTTATCGCCGATAACTTTATCTAATGTAAAATACCTTATTCACGAGTGACGCACATATGTTATGTAAATATTAATTTATTAGGAACTCAATTTTCACTTTATACATTTTTTTTCGATAATAACGTTTGTTACGCCCTTGATTACTCACTTTAATTAGATTATAAAAATAATGAGGAAAGTTTAAAATGTAACTTCTTGTAGTAAACTTTACATATATGAAAAAGTTATCCTAAGGTATAATAAAGAAAAATAATTCCATTGATTTACATGACGGGTTTTAATTCTAAATACCGAGAAATTGGCCCAAGAAAAGGCATCACGCTTTAACATCCAAATTTCTTAGATGTTGGTACGGCAACCCAGCTTGAACTTGTCCAACCGTTGCTACCCTCAGCTGGGCCAACTTGTTGTCTTCTTGGTGTACTAGGCCCCACATATACCGTGGGTGGTATAAGGGCATTAAGAGCGGGTATACTGCAACCGTCTTGTAAGAAAGAGTTCATTGAAGCAAGGTTAGATGCGGTGCAAGAATTGATGGAGAATGATTCGGGCATAATGACAAGTTTGCAAGTAATTGTATTAAATTTACTGTTTATAAATTGTCATGTCATTCGATATTTATTAGGTAACCTGACTTATCATAGACGTCACGAGGACTACGATAACACATGTTTTTATTTAGTCAACAATTATTTATTCTTTTTAATTTTAAAGAATGATATTTCTTTCCAACACACAAATACATACATAGTTGTAATTATAACAATTAAAAATTTAAAAAAAAGATTGGTTCCTGTGGCAGCATTTTTTCGCTGTATTGCGATACTTATTCGTTGTGCAAGAAAAGCACCAGCTATGGTGGCAAATCTTTAATTAGCGCCTGTGCACATGAACTCCACAACTCAAAGGGCACAAAATCAAAGTTGAAGGAAAGACCCTATTATTTTATCTTTGATTCGGATGAGCGCGGCGTGGCCCGAAAAACGACCTGAACACTTTTGTCAATGGAGGCCATGGTGTCCAAGGCTATTTACTTCAAATCCGCAGGGACACTTATACATATAGGTACTCCTAAGTGAAGGCTGATGCCAATGCGAAGTGAATCAAGGTCCAAAAGGGTGCCAATGTTTTGCGTAAGATTAGCATAAGCCAATGACCGGCATCCCACTGCCACAACACTAAGTCTTCTAATGTAAAATTAGTTTTTTCAAAATTTTAATATATTTATTCAATTTTTTTTTATATTTAGCTTGTTTACTTCTGGTTCTGATATATAACGATCACAAATGATCATGTAAAACATTCTTTATATTATTTTGTTATCAATTCATAATACAGTCGGTACTATGTACATGTTATTGCGTTTTTTACATTTAGCCTTTGTATTTGTGAATAATTACATATACAAACAAACACAAAACGTCACATTATAATAGTCTTTTACGTACATAATATTTTTCTATTAAAGTGATCTCTCTTGTATTAGGATATTATAAAGAAGCTATCCGAAATAGATAGAATCTTATTACTATGTATGGAAAGTCCAAATCAGCAAATGGATAAATTTGGCGAGGCGCAGCTAAATCAGACACTACTTCTTAAAACTACAATGGATGTTGTTCCCAATTTAGTGTTTGCGTTATTGCCTGCAGAAAGCGGCCGTTTGAGGAAGATAAAAATGGTAATCATGCTTCTGACTATTAGAAACATATCAGACCTCTATTAATTTATGCAGTCTCGTTCTCGTCTGTCTCGCTTTGAAACTCTGTTGTCTATTAGGTTAACGACTAACTATAAGCATTTAATAAAACTTAAACAAACATTTGTAATAGAATAATCTCGACGTACATCCAGTGTGAGTTCTTAACATAAAAGACGTTCACGTCTCCATTTTTATTTAATTTAAATAATTTCTTGTATTCCATCTGTGTGGTGTACATATTCTATTAACGTAAAGATTGTACTTTTGTAACCCCAGTAATTACGTGAGAAGTAGGTAGTAATGAATAAACATTGTGGAGTCTACTCGATAGGATGAAGATCTGGTACGAAATTTTCAAAAAAAACAAACCTTTTATTTGGAAGGAATATGTTTTTTAAGACTATCAATTTTCACTCTTCATGATACGCTTTTAGTGAAATTATTCCACGACTACTAATTTTCATGGCAGTTAAAGAAAATTTTTAACAGTGTGGTTTTACACTAATATAGGACTTCGAAAACCCCCATTACAAAGAAATAGCGGACAGAATACGAAGCATTCTGCTAGACGACGCACATCTAGAAAAGGGTGCCATGGGAAGTCTACAAAGATGCTTCGCGATAAAGCCAGAAATAAATGGACTTCTAGATGTGGCAAGAAGAACGTATTCCGAATTAATTGATGACATACAAAAAATCGTTGAACAACTAAGTGATACTTATGATCTACCAATTCGATTGAATCAAAATGTTATGAAGGGATTTCATATTGCAATGCCTGTATCACCTAAAAATCGTAGAAATTTTAATGTTGCCGATTTGCCCTCAGTTTTTATACAGGTATTTTATATAAAACACACAAATATAGAGTATTATTATAATCCTAACATACATAGTAGTAAAAAGTAAAAATAAATAAATATTTTTTTTTTTTAAAGTTTCGTCCCTATGTCTTTAATGCTGGCAGCATTTCCTTGCTTATAAAAAAAATCAATGGCGCTGCAACCTTTTTAAATCTTGGCCTCAGATTTCTGTATCTGTTTCATGATCATTTGTTAAACTAATAGGTAAGTAGGTCAGCTTTTTGTTCGTCGACTTCACGACGTTTTCCTTCACCGTTCGAGCTAATGTTAAATGCGCACATAGAAAGTCCATTGGTGCACAGCCGGGGTTCGAACCTACGACCTCAGGGATGAGAGTCACACGCTGAAGCCACTAGGCCAACACTGCTCCTCCTTGCTTTTATACTTATTCGTTGAGCGAGGAAATCATCAGCTCTGAGGTTATCGGTACTATATAGTTATAAATTTTTTACCACTGTTCTACTCTGGGTTTTTGTCCCACCCTCTTCCAAGTTCGCGACATTACTACGGCATTTATTTTGGGTGTACACAATAGTGTTATCTGGTACGATCTTGTCCGATGACAGCGGTTCTAATTACCTTAAAAATTATTTGACTAAATTAGGAAAATTCCCTTGATCCAGTTAGGATTCGAACGCTCGACGGTTGAGAGCAGCACGCTGGAGTAACACAACTCTTTTAATAAAAACATTACGCAATGTTTGTACATGTTTGTATTGTTTGTAGGTACATTTCAACGGTGTAAGCGTAAGTATGACGACAGAGGAACTGGTAGTACTCGACCATCAGGCGAAGGAGGCTCTTAATGAAATACAAAAAATGAGTAATATGTAAATATTTCACGTTGTTTAGTAAAATATTGAACACGAGGCATTCTGG
Source organism: Pieris brassicae (assembly GCF_905147105.1). Taxonomy (NCBI): domain Eukaryota; kingdom Metazoa; phylum Arthropoda; class Insecta; order Lepidoptera; family Pieridae; genus Pieris; species Pieris brassicae. Next base: position 9,515,901 of record NC_059669.1, read on the forward strand.
TACATAAAAGCATTAGTATGCAAAGTCTATTTAAAAATGGAACGGTTTTAAATAAGTATTTTTTGTTAATAAAGCAATTGATTTTACTTTACCGGCTGCATACCTGACATTATTTGCATAGACATTTTATTTAGTAATTATAAGTTGTATCTGCCATTTATATCAGATATGGCACCTACTTAAGTGACAATTTTTTAATCTTTAGAGTAATTTCTGCATTACTAAAAGACTTAAGACCATTCATGGCTAGTCTGTACAAGCTTTGTGAAAACGTTGCCGAGTTGGATATCTTAATAGCATTGGCGCAGGTAACTCATTTGTTCTCATTTGAATTCAATTTGTGTAGGTTCTACTAATTGTATAGGTAATAAAAAATATGAATTGTTTATAAAATCTTGTCGAAGAACACATTTTAAGCTAAAGTATCCACTCAACTGTAAGAGACAGTTCATCACAGATATTTAATGACTGTATTATAATGTGTAATACTGTTATATATATTAAATTCATCGTAGTGTTAAATATATATTTGAAACTAAATATGACGTACATAAAGTTCGCGTTCCAATAACAATTATCACAAAATACCTTGAATTTTCTCTTTCTAGAACCGTAAACAATGTTACGATTTAATGATTTTACCGAAACAATTAATATTCATCACTAATCAACACGTCTAAACTCATTGCAGATAAGTTCAGTAGGCTCATACATACGACCAGAATTCAGTGATTATTTGGATATAAGGAATAGTGTACACCCACTACTTGACTATAATAGCCAAGTGATGCCTGTACCTAATGATGTTGTTAGTATATTTTTAATTTATTTATGTAACATTACAATAATAGTAACGTTCTAATAATTACTATCAAGGAAAAGTCCTGATAGTACGTCCGCCAGAGATTACTGATTACTTAAACATTTTGTATCTTGTAAGAAACCTTAACTCAAATCACAAAAGGTATAATTGAAATACGAAAATTGTATTGCGAATACCTAATATTTGGCTTAAAGAAATCCCAAGAAATATAAAAAAAGGCATTTGAATACAAAAAAATAACATTGACAAGTGTCTATGGACATCACTACAAATCGAATAAGAAAACTTTTTTCGCTTGACGAAAAAACATTGAACACTGGCAATGTCAAACATCCCTAACAAAAATTTTTTTTTTAGTTCGCAAGCCCCGAATACAATTTCACGATCATAACAGGACCTAACATGGGTGGAAAAAGTATTTATATCAAGCAGATTGCGATTATGCAAGTCATGTCACAAGTAATATATCTTTTATGTATTTCGATTCGATAATTTAATATCATTTTTTTTAACATAAATAAAAGATCACCATTTAATAATATTATGTGTAATTTTCATATATTATGTTAACCAGTATAATCACCACCACCACTATAATACTCATCAAACTTGGTCATTAAAAAGAGTGGGCGAGAGTTTCTTGTCAGTTACTTTTTCCGCTCTACTCCCTTGACTTGCGAACTGGTAGTAAATTGTGTAATGTAAATTTAGAACCGATTTAATATCTTTTCTGTTGACTTTTATAAGTGTACTTGGTTACCTATATAAATGAAGTTATTTTAAATTTGAGTTTATTCCCCATAAATTGTTTTATGTATGTTGTGTTAATATACATTATTTATGTTGAGCTTTTTTGTTACAGTTGGGTTGTTACATACCAGCAACAAACGCAGTTTTGAGACTTTCTGATCGTATTTTCTCTAGGATTGGATTTAATGATAGTGTGGAGTTAAATGCGTCTACATATGTTATTGAAGTAACGTATTAAATGTTCTATAATTATTATTTATTTTTTAAAAGGCAACTTCAATATCAAAGACTTTAATGCAAAGTAAATTTACCGTTACCATAAATCATTGTGCAACCTTAAATTTTTTAATAATGTTAGCGTATACTCGTTATATATTGTTTTTTATTAAAAAAATATATTTTTAGATGAAAGAGATTCAACACATACTTAAAGGCATTACGCGATCGAGTCTAGTCATCATAGACGAATTATGCAGGTTAGTATTGAGATAAAAAATTAAAGTAAAATAAATGCCGTGAGAACGTTTGTGGTGTGAAATTAGGTGATAAAATTAGCAATAGTGTGATACGTGAACAGTGTGGCACAATAGAGGACGTAGTAGATGCAAGTGTACGAAGGTAGTTTAGGTAGTTTGGTCATCAATAAGAAGAAGAATGAATAAGAAGTGATTTACAAGTTTTTCTGGTTTATCTGGACCAAATACATTCGAGAAGGGAAAGGCCAAATATAGCCATAACCGACCAGGATGCATGGTGAATATCATGGAAGTGGATGAAGCGAGAGAGGTTTGTCAGGACCGTAGCAAGTGGTGATCGGTGGTATCTACCCCTTCGGTGAAATAAATAAATTATTAATTAAATTCCATAACAGTATTTCCTGAAGGTCAAGTAGGTGATAATGATATAAATTTTTCTGTCCCGTTATTTTACCACAGGCGTTATAGAAAGTAAAACCAAAGACAATTATAATTGTCTATTATAATGCAAAGGACTTAACTATGCCGTGATTGGTTTAAATGGAACGGCGGATCGTATCGCGTGTCTGTGGTTGAACTAGAGACGCTGTTGACCGATCTACATGAGGCGCTTGATTTATTTATATTTTAATTTGAAATTAATAAACGGATATAAAACATACGTATATTTATTTACGATCTTTTATTTATGTAATATTCTAGGGGGACATGTATAGAAGAAGGAGCTAGTATAGCATGGGCTATTTGCGAAGAGCTTATATTAAGTGATGCTTTTACATTTTTTACTACACATTTTCTGTACCTAACAAGACTTGAAGATTTGTACTTTAATGTAGTAAAGTAAGTTTAATTTTTCATACGGATTACATAATACTGGTAATACAGTTTTTGGATATCTAGACTATATTTTACTAACTATTTATGTGTATAAATAAAATCAATATATGGGTTTGGATTGGAGTATTTAAAACGGAAAGTTAGTGAAAAAAATAATTGTTTCCTTTCAGTCATTTACAGGACGATAGTGTTCGGTTAAAATTGGCAGGTCTTATTTTGAGCCATATTTGGTTGTGGCTTAAAAATAATTACATATTTGAACACAAAGTAGAATAATGATATATTTATGACGATTATTCAACCGAACCAAATATATTGATCGTAGTGTTAAATTTGCTTTCAGTCGTCACACAGCAGTTGCAGAAGAGACTGTCGGCACGGAAAATACTCAAAAAAGGCTTGTTTATCAACACAAAATAGAAGCTGGTATCACTAAGATAGACCATTATGGATTAGCCTTAGCTGAGAAAACCAGTTTACCAGAACAAACTATAGATTTAGCTAAGGAATTAACAGAATTACTAGTCAGTCGGAGAAAGGTAGGTATATTTCGTTAAGAATTGGGAATTGGCCTAGTGGCTTCAGCGTGTGACTCTCATCCTTGAGGTCGTAGGTTCGATCTCCAGCTGTGCACCAATGGACTTTTTTCTATATTCGCATTTAAAAGTGAGGAAACCGGCTTGCCCTAGACCCAAAAGGTCGACGGCCTGCATCAGGCACAGGATGCCGATCATCTACTTACCTATTAGATTAACGCCTGTTCATGAAACAGATACAAAAATCTGAGGCCCAGACCTAAAAACGTTGGATCGTCACTTATTTATCATTTTTTTATTTAAAAAATTGGGAATTAAGATATCATATCTAGATTTGTAACATCAGACGATGCTGTACCAATAAGAAGATAAAATGTTTTCCAAGATAAATTAATTAAAAGTACTAAGTATATTAATTGTTTTAATTTATTAATTTTAGCCACAGCAACATTCACTGCATGCTAAGAGCGATGATCGCTGTCTGTATCAAATTAATGTAAAGATAGCACAGGAGTTAAGAATAAACCAAAGTCCTGCTAATATTAAAAATATTCTAGAGAAATTTAAATCCGATAACCCTGATATCATAGAAAATCTGCGCGAACAACATAGTAAAAGTACGTCGTATAGCAAGGGACATACCACTACAAATACCAATAATATTTTTTCTGAAAGCAATATATTCAACGATACAACAACGCTGAATGACTGTAATGTGATGAAAAATCTTAGTACAGAAGAGATAAAGACAAATGATGCAAAGGAACATATAAATAAATTTGGTAATAGATATACTGCAGTAAAGTCATCTACAGAATTACTTAACCCTTTTTTTAATGCGACATCAATGGAACATAGCCAACAAACTCAACATAATATACAATTTAGTAATGAAACGAGTAATGCAAAAGAAAATTTTGATAATAGCGATCGAAAAACAAATGAAAAGAGTTATTCCGCTTCAGATAATACTAATGCAAACAATAGTTTGAAAACCACAGATGAGCATGGAATTAGTAACGATGACGATAGCGATTCGGAAATTGCAATAGCTTTAACTCAAGTCATTCCGGAAAATTCTGATTCACAAAGTAGCGATATCTTGTCGTCCGAGGAAGAATTATTCCTGGAAACTGTAAATGAAATAAAAGAATCTATTAACGATATAAATTTAGAAAGGTGTATTCTAACACCGCCTGACGGTTTTCGAGATGAGTAAATGTTGTAATAATCGCTGCGTAATAGTGAAAAAAATACATTTCTACATATCTTAGTTTGGCTATTTAATTTAACTTCTTGTGTATAATTTAGACTATTGCCCCATGACATGCATCGTATCATTTAATTTTTTAATTTAAAATCATCTTATTTGATTTTAATTATTACTTAAGTGATAATTAATTTTATGATACAAGATAACTTCTTATTGTAACGCTGTGTATTTAGGTGTTTTGTTTTTATAACTTTTAACAGGCTTTCATTTTAACTGCAGCTTGGTAACGTAAGTTTACGTTATCAGAAGGCAATTAAAACACAAAAAAATATATTTTCTTTTTTCGGAACAACCTTGAATTTATTCGAATGATTAAATGGTGTACCTGAAAAGGATAGACATTCAGTGACTAATGGATTTGCTAATATATAGATCTTAAACCTGGATAAACATTAATGAAATATATTGTCATGGAATACATAAAAGTTAGTTAATATGAGGTATTTTATTTTAGCAAACAATAGCTTTTGATGTCTCATGGCATTTTTATATTTGCTTTAAAACAAGCGATTTTTTTAAATGACCAGATAGAGAAATATTTGTTAAAAAAAAACTTTATGGCCAAGGAAGCAAGCAAGCGTTTTCCATTCCTTTTGTAGGTGCACAACACATCTACATATTTTTTTTGGGTCAGGGAATCTAGACATCACATAAGTTACTGTGTTGTTTCAAAGTTTAGAGCTTTGCTTGATTTAATAACTTCTACAATACTGAAAAGTGCATTCCGTTTCACGATTATTTTTTGTAAGCTGGATATCTTCAAATATTATTAACGTAAAAGAATCATTTTGAGTTGTGTAAAATTAAGGTCATATGTATAAGAGGACCAAAAGTAACATTTTTTCAACGCTGCTTAAATACGATGAAGGATACAAGTCCAAGATAGAAAAATTGATAATTTACCTACTTTTATGTTGCACAGCACATCTGTTACACACATCACATTTATTACATTACTTATTGTTCTTGAATATTTAGTAATCTGTGGTAACAGCAACAGCTAAATGTAAATGCAAATGGCGGCGCTTGGCGTGTCTATAACAATTGGCGTCGCTTTAAAAACATGTGAAATATAAGATGATACGTTTCAATGTTGTTTTTGAAATCAAATAAATAAGTGTTATTCAAGGGCGTAATCAAAGTAAGTTCTTACATTTTCAAGCGGATCACTTTGTGATTGATTTCGCGTATTGGTAAGGTTATAATATTTTGATTATAGGGCAGCAGCGATGTCGCTGCCGCCTTACTTATTGGGGCCCAACCCCTGGGCTACCATGATGGCGCAGCAACAGCTGGCGGCGGCGCAACAGGCCGCTTTACAAGCGCACGCTGCCGCTGCTGCAGCTGCTCCGCCGGTCCCTCCGGCTCAACCACCAAAACCTCACCACATTCCTGAGGAGAAGATTAAGGAAAAGGGTGAGTTTACCATAGTCAGTTCCTCATTTAGTATCTAAGTTTTTATATAAATTGAAGAAGTGCCAAATGTTTCAAACATTTCTTTAACACACGACTAATTCTAGTCATTACAATGTATTTTCACGTGAAAGTAAAAAGTAAAGGATATAAACTTTAATGACACACCCCATGAAACAATATTTCACTCTTGAAGAATCAGTTGAAATAATTTCCTGTGGGGTAGATTGCTTGCAATGGATATAATTTTCCTATCTAGTATCACATGGAAAATGCTGTTGTTGCAAACATTATTCATGTGATCTTATATTTAAGATAACAGTTAAATACTTAAGTAGTGAATTTTTTATAATTTCTTACAGCTACAAAATGGCTTCAGCTTCAATCAAAGCGTTTTGCGGAAAAACGCAAATTTGGTTTTGTGGATGCTCAAAAAGAAGATATGCCACCTGAGCACATACGCAAAATCATCAGAGACCATGGTGATATGACAAGTCGTAAATACAGACATGACAAGAGAGTGTATCTTGGAGCATTGAAGTACATGCCACATGCTGTTATGAAATTACTTGAGAACATGCCAATGCCCTGGGAACAAATCAGAGATGTACAAGTTCTATACCACATTACAGGAGCTATAACATTTGTTAATGAAATACCCTGGGTAATTGAGCCTGTATATATTGCTCAATGGGGCACTATGTGGATTATGATGAGGCGTGAAAAAAGAGATCGTCGACACTTCAAAAGAATGAGATTTCCACCGTTTGACGATGAAGAACCTCCATTAGACTATGCTGATAATATCTTGGATGTTGAGCCCCTTGAACCGATCCAGATAGAGTTGGATCCTGAGGAAGATGGGGCAGTAGCGTCATGGTTTTATGACCACAAACCATTATTAGGGACTATACATGTTAATGGATCAACATACAGGAAATGGAATTTGTCATTGCCACAAATGGCAACACTTTACCGTCTTGCAAACCAACTACTGACTGATTTAGTAGATGACAACTATTTTTACTTGTTTGATTCAAAGAGTTTCTTCACTGCAAAAGCCTTAAATATGGCCATACCTGGAGGTCCAAAGTTTGAACCTCTGGTGAAAGATAACTCTGCTGGAGATGAAGATTGGAATGAGTTCAACGATATTAACAAGATCATCATCAGACAGCCAATCAGAACAGAATACAGAATAGCATTCCCATACCTCTATAACAATTTGCCACATTTTGTTCAACTGTCTTGGTAAGTACTATGTAATATTATATTATATTTTCCATTGATTATGGCATAAATTTAAGTATACTATGGAAGTACAATTTTTATTATTTCACTATATAAGAAAACATATGTAAATATGTTTTATGCATTCTTTTCATTTAATATATTTGGCATCTTTTTAGCACCTAGCTAAGCTTTAGAATCCCTACTAAGAAAAATGATTGATACAATACTGTTCTGATATTTTCTAGGTACCACACACCCAACGTTGTGTACATAAAAACAGAAGATCCAGACTTGCCAGCTTTTTACTTTGATCCCCTCATCAATCCAATCTCGCACAGACATTCAGTAAAGTCCTTAGACCCGGTCCCCGAAGAGGAAGACTTTGTTTTACCTGAAGAGGTCTCACCATTCTTACAAGAAACTGCATTGTACACTGACAACACGGCAAATGGTATTGCGCTGCTTTGGGCTCCAAGGCCTTTTAGTATGAGATCAGGTAATACAGATTTAATATTTTTTTTACTGTAATTCGTTTCTAACTTACATACAATTATTTTTGTTCAGTTACTTTCAACGACTCTTTAAATTCATTTAGGTGGTATTGTCTGTTAACATAGTGGATTATATATAGCTTCAATCCGGTTCAAAATTGTTTTTTTTTCAATGTGTAAAAGCTATGTTAACAAAAGACAATACTATGTGCAACAGTACGGACTGGTAAATGAATACATAGCTTCAATCTGGTTAAAAAGTGTTTTCTTTCATTTAGGTCGTTGTCGTCGGGCCATTGACGTGCCTCTTGTTAAGACTTGGTACAAGGAGCACTGCCCTCCGGGTCAGCCTGTCAAAGTGCGAGTCTCGTATCAAAAGTTGCTTAAGTACTATGTGCTCAATGCACTCAAACATCGCCCGCCCAAACCGCAGAAAAAGAGGTAATTGGAAGTTCTATTATCCTACAGAGGTGGTTAAGTTTTTTATGAAGTTATTAACTAGCTTAGTATGGCTATGTATACCAACAAATCTTCACAGATTTTAAGAATCTGTTTGTTTGTTTAAGACTAGCAGATATATACTATATAAGTCTAGCAACAATAATTGTGGATTATTATTATTATTTTCTTTCAATAGGATTATTTAGATGTATAGTTTATGTACACCTTTAATTTAACATCGCAATTGCATCAAAACGAGCGGTACCGGAAAATATCAGCTATTGATTAATGTTCCACTTCCTACACACTCCTTAACTAGGTGACTGTACACATACACACCTTAAAAATAAAAACAATTGCACAAAACTTATTCATTCTCTAGGTACTTATTCCGTTCCTTCAAATCTACCAAATTCTTCCAAACAACAACATTGGATTGGGTAGAGGCTGGTCTCCAAGTGTGTCGTCAAGGATACAACATGTTGAACTTGCTCATCCATCGGAAAAACCTTAATTATCTACATTTGGATTACAACTTTAATTTGAAACCTGTGAAGACACTAACAACTAAGGAGAGGAAGAAGTCTCGTTTCGGAAATGGTAAGAATTATGTTTTTATTAGCAAAAAACAATTTATAGATATGAAAAATGATTTTTATAATTTGAAAGCTGTACTGTTTAGTATTTGAGTTTAGTAATAGTTAAATCAATCAAAGCGAAGTCAATAAAACTTCTGAAATAATTGATACTTATTACCAATTAATAATAATAAATAAATAAATTTACAGTTAATAAAAACTTGTGCTTGTTATGAATTATTAATGAACTTATTAATGAATCATTTTTTTACTTAAGATATAAAATTGTAAACACGGTATCATTGGTAGTTTGTATGCGTTTATAAAATTCAGTGTCATTAAGAAAAATGGTTTAAAATGTGGTTGTAAAAGTAAAATAAAGTAACATTGCAGAAGCATATGTATTCAATTTTTTTTGTATTTGTTCTCAAATCTCTGAAAATGTTATATTCATTTCAATATTGATTTATATCAGGTAAATTCTGACTGTCCAAGTTTCATTAAAATCAGTTCAGTTTAAGATATAGGCATCTATGCATTACCACATATTGTGTAAACTCCATGTGACGTCCCTCGATTTTACCAGCTCGTCTTCCATACAATTATACACTCTACGTAGCTTCACCCACTCTCGATAACGGTAACAATGAATGAGTAATAAAGTACTTTTTAAGTTGCTAAAATTAGTACAAATTTGCGCAGCTGTGTACGTTCTTTTGTCGCTTTATTATCCCAGTCCGCAATAAACTCGATTGTCGGCATCATGCATATGAACTTTCTAAGGAATTCGTTCTTTTGTTTACAAATTAGTAAGGAGTAAAATTAAAATAGGATTATCCATACGTTTTCTTCTCTCCATATAACAGCAATTCTATAACGCCATAAAATGCACAGTCCTACAGGCTACAGCGTCGTTATATAGAGTTTACACTGCATTATATATGATGTGCTATATAATTAACAGATACTTGAAAATAGTTGAATTTTTTAAATTATTTTCATTATTACAGCATTCCATCTTTGTCGAGAAATTCTCCGTCTGACAAAATTAATAGTGGACTCGCACGTCCAATACCGTCTGAATAACGTGGACTCATTCCAACTGGCTGATGGTCTACAGTACATATTTGCTCACGTTGGTCAGCTGACTGGAATGTACAGATACAAGTACAAACTGATGAGGCAGATTAGGATGTGCAAGGACTTGAAGCATCTGATATATTACCGATTTAATACTGTAAGTTTTTATTTAAAATATGCAAACCATATTAATCAGTTGATCTTCCAATGTATACATTTTATATTATAACTAGCTGAACCGGCAAACGTCGTTTTGCCATGTATGTTATTTCCAGGAAACATTTTTTTAGTTCAATAAAAAAAACTTTTTACTACAATGAAAAATAGGGGGTGATCATAGAGGGTTGGCAATTAAGGGTTGTATGTATTTTTGTATACTGTATCATAAAAAAATAAAAACAAAAACATTCTAAAAAATATTTTTATATTTTGAGTGGACACCCCTTATCACTTAAGGGTTTGAAAGAAAGATAAAAGCCAATTCTCAGACTCACTGAATATGCATAAAAAATTCATAAGCATCGGTAGAGCGGTTTCGGAGGAGTATGGGAACGAACATTGTGACAAGAGAATTTTAAATATATATAGAGATTACACATAACACAAATATTTCTGTGTGTGTCATGTAAACACAGTTATGAGCCAACAGTCCAGTTATTCAGAGACAGTCGGTTTATTGTTTCGTCAAAAATCAAAACTTACCCCTCTGGATATATTTGTTTATAATAAAATGTAATTTAAAAAACACAACTCAGCCTATGTCGCTGTGTTCTTTTTATATGTTGGTAATAATTTGATCAACAAAAATAAATATTTTAAATATAATATATATATAATAAAAATACATAATTTTAGTAGTACAAAAAGCTAAACTTTTCTCTAAGGCCGTTTTTAATTATATTTGTAGGGCCCAGTGTCAAAGGGTCCAGGTTGCGGTTTCTGGGCTCCAGGATGGCGTGTGTGGCTGTTCTTCATGAGAGGCATCACTCCGCTGTTGGAGAGATGGCTTGGCAACTTACTGTCCAGGCAATTCGAAGGAAGACACTCCAAAGGTAACCTAGTATACCTATAAATTTATTTAGTAATATTGTTATTTAAAATTTATTATTAATTCCTTCATTATTTGTACATAAAATAGATATAATATTATGTACATAAAGTATATAATATTATAAATATTTGTATTTTTGCATAAATAATTAACTCTTATTCCTATTTATTGGCAATATATAAAAAGGAAACAAATTTTAATTGCCAGTAAGTAAGCTCCTAACTGTGTTTTGGGAGCGTTCCAGTATTACGTAACGAATTTTGTAAAGCGTTACGATGCGGGGCGGGGTTTGAATTACGCATTATTGTTATTATTATATTCCACTTTCCAGTACTTTACACCACATAATGGTAAGTTTATAAATCTTTTTTTTTAAATGGACGCATTTTTTTGACTAGGTGTTGCTAAAACGGTGACGAAACAGCGTGTGGAATCTCACTTCGACCTGGAATTGCGTGCGTCTGTCATGCACGATATCGTGGATATGATGCCAGAAGGAATCAAGCAGAATAAGGCGAGGACAATATTGCAGCATCTGTCCGAAGCCTGGAGGTGCTGGAAGGCGAATATCCCTTGGAAGGTAAGGCCTATATAAGACTTCCCTTACTTTTCCATACATATATAATATATTTTATCAATATAGTATGGCATAACTTAACAGTACGCTTTAATACTCCACCTTCCTGGTTTTGTAAAGCGAAATGATGTAACCAGAAATTAGAAATTCCGGATTTAACATCCGGAATTTCTAGATTCAATTCTATTCGAAGCAATAATTCTTTAAGTAAGCACAGAAAATAAACTTCATGTATTTAAAATAAAAGTCTTGTTATTTCATTTATATTTATTATTAGAACTTTTTGATCGTTCGTTTACGTTTTTTAATCTACTCAATCTAACAGGTTCCAGGTCTTCCGACGCCAATAGAAAACATGATTCTCCGATACGTTAAAATGAAGGCGGATTGGTGGACGAATACAGCTCATTACAATCGGGAAAGAATCCGTCGAGGAGCCACCGTAGACAAGACCGTGTGCAAGAAGAATTTGGGAAGACTGACGAGGCTGTATCTAAAGGCTGAACAGGAGAGACAGCATAATTATTTGAAGGTGAGCTTAATATAAATGAACAGCCAGCAGGATTTTAAAAAATCAAAGCTATTTGAATATCAAGTTGTTATGGCGAAAATCCGACTAAAAGAACTACAAAGTTATCGGGATTTATCGTTTGCTATAATATAATTATTACACTAAATGGTTTTTGTTAATCAAAAATATTTTTGTTTTATTCTTGAATATTTTTAAGTGATAACTTATGGGAGGTCAAACCGCTTCGTTACGTAACACGTTATGCCGGCAGTCTATCTAGCTTCCCTTTCTCACGCATAATCACGCGTTGGGCAGGCTCCCCTTTCACTCTAACCCTCGGCGTATATCAAATACCCGCTTTTCCCTCTCTTTACTCAGTGTTGTACGTTGTGTTTATATATGGATATTACCAATTATAAATGAATAATTGGTAATCTGGATGATACAACTGTATTTCTTGGAATCACCATGGATTCAAACCTTCAGTGGTCTTATTTTATTATTAATTAACGGATTGGCGAAGAGACTTCTTTTCTTCTGCAGCTTACGCGGTTAAAAAAAATCGCTCAGTAACTGATGTCGATACATCTAGACTTGTTTATTTCAGTAACTTTCACAGCTTAATGACTTATGGCTTACTATTGTTGAGTCATGCTGCTGATGTCGAAACTATTTTCATACTGTAGGAGAGGGCTATTCGTGCAATCTATAATTTAAAATGTGGGGAATCTCTGAGAGATAAATTCAAGGAAATTAATATACTTACCTTTCCCTCGCAATATATTTATGAAAATATTATGTATGTATACAAAAATAGTGATAAGTTTACTAGAATAGAACATACGCACAATGTTAATACTCGGAACAAACGCAGGCCGCAATTTCCCCGTACTAGACTATCTAGACTAAAGTTAGTAATTCTTTTTTGGGAAAAGGGATACTCTTCTTTAATAAAATTCCAGAGGCTCTCTGCCTTCTATGCCGATGAGTAAGGATGTCTACCTATTCAAATTTAATAACGTTGAATAAGTGATACTTGTATCTTATGTTCCAAATTAAACATATTTTAGTTTTTGTACTGTGCGTTAAACATTTACTGTTGACAGTGTACATATTAAAATATTGTATCTAAGTATAAAATATATTTCATAATCAATAAAAGATTTTATGAATACATTATCTTTCCTAATATTATCATCTTAATATATATACAATTTCAGTAATAAGCTAAGCTTTTCTCAATTCAAACAATTTTAAATATGTGGTTCAACTTAGATTACTTTAAGTTTTTTTTTCTGTCGGGGGTCCCGAGACGCACTTGTTTTATTTTGTTTAAAGTAAGACTGAGATTATACATCTACAGTATTGTAAGTTCCTGCGTTATTGTATCCCAGGTGTTTGATAATTTTAGGCCGTCTTCTCTATTGAAATTGGGGTGTTTCTTTTTATTTCAATGGCTCCGCGTACCAATCTTGGGAAGAATATTTTTTCGGTCGCAAGTACTTTCGGTTGGTCAAAGCGTATGTAGTGATTACGCCTATCTAGTGTGTGTTCACAGACTGCTGATTTTGTATGTCGTCTATGTCTTATGTCCGCAATGTGTTCTTTGATTCTGCTGGACATATTGCGTTTAGTAATCCAGTTTATATATACCTGCATCTTGCAACGGGGTGTTACTTTTGATTGAGTCGTCAGTCACCGTGACCACGCACGCTGTAAAGCACGCGAAACGTCGGAAAAATTTAAATTTAAAATTATGTAAATAATTATAAGTTTATAATAATAATACATAGCTTCAATCCGTTTAAAAAGTGTTTTCTTAAATAAATACGAATTAAAAAATACATATATACAGGGTGTCTCATTCCAGGATTTAACTTTAGTAAAATAATAAAAAGTCAACCGTTGCGTATATATTGTTTTAATTAATACAAAATCCAAGCTCACTAATGCGGATATTATTTACGAAAAATAACGTCATCGAGATGACTTCCACCACGGCGTATGCACTCCTGCCAACGTAGACGCATATTTGCTATTACGGGTTGCAGCATTTCTGTTGTAATCGAAGTCACTTCTTCCTCGATTTTTGTCTTCAACTGCATCTCATAGGCGTCTCGACAAAAACTCGACTTTTTAAATAGCCCCAGAGAAAGAAATCCGCTGATGTTAAATCTGGGGACCTAGGTGGCCAGGCTATGTCCCCAAACCTGCTTACGACTTTACCAGGAAATAAAGCCCTGACCCTGCTCATCGACACCCTAGCAGTATGAGCGGTAGCCCCATCTTGTTGAAACCACGTTTCCTCATCAGGCCCGTTATTTTCTTGGAGTTCCGGCACAACAAAATTGTTTAACATCGCTACGTAACGATCGCTAGTAACAGTTACTGCGGTGCCGCGATTATCTTCAAAAAAATAGGGTCCGATTATTCGTGTCGCAGACATCGCGCACCAAACGGTTACCTTAGGACTGTGTAATTGCTTCTGATGCTTTTGCTGTGGGTTGCTCGGCGACCAGTAGCGACAATTCTGTCGATTGACGTAGCCTTCGAGGTGACAATGGGCTTCATCACTGAAGAAAACCTTATCCAGGTCATTTTCCGGTCCAAAATTCTCTAACATTTGTTCACAGTAAGTTTTTCGCATTGTGAGGTCTTCAGGTTTGATTTTTTGGACTATTTGAATTTTGTATGGATGGAATTTAAGGTCTAATCACAAAATTCGGTGAATGCTGGAGTGATGAATATTCAACGATGCCGCAAGTTTTCTGACGGAGCGCCGCGGGTCATTCCGTACAGCAGCGGCGGTGCGGTCAATGGTTTCAGCTGATCTTACGGGTTTATTCTGTCGACGATTTGCTTCGTTGATTGTTGAACCAGTTAGCCTGAACTTCTCTGTCCACAACTTGATTAGTTGAATACTTGGTGCGTCGCTTAATCGACGAATTTGGAACCGCTAACAAAACGCGCGCCTCGCTTGAGTAAACGAATTGGCGCTTTTAAAATACTCTTCTATCGCGAACGCGCGGTGTGCTCCTGACTACTGCGGCATGGCGACTAACCAATCCGCGTTCCCCCGCTATTGAATTACGCCCCCGTCCCTGCCCTAGCTTGTTTCGAAATTTAAATATTTTACTTTAAAATATGAAGTTTTACGTGAGACACCCTGTATGTATGTATTTTTATTCTGCTTATTTCAGGACGGTCCCTACATCTCTCCCGAAGAAGCCGTAGCAATATACACAACGACAGTCCATTGGCTCGAATCTCGTCGATTTGCGCCCATCCCCTTCCCGCCCCTATCATACAAACACGACACAAAACTGCTCATTTTGGCCTTAGAAAGGCTGAAAGAGGCGTACAGTGTCAAGTCCAGGCTGAATCAGAGCCAAAGGGAGGAATTGGGATTGATAGAACAGGCCTATGACAACCCGCACGAAGCATTGTCGAGAATCAAGAGACATTTGCTTACACAAAGAACGTTTAGAGAGGTGAGTTATATTTTGTTAAAACATAATAACATTTTACAGTTATTATTAATTGTTATTACAACTAAACTGTCTAAATTTTATTATAGTTTTTGTACAATACGTATTGTTTTTAACCAATATAATGGATATTTTAAAGAACGACCTTAAGTTAGGTTCGAATTTCCGCCTCTTTCTCTGATAAAGTACTTCCCAGTTATGCGTTGTTGGAGACCAGTTTCAGAATAGTTTTTGTAATCCATTTTAGTGCAAAAAAGAAGGAAATGAAGTCGTTGTTAATTGATCGTTTTTTTCTAAATCAATTTTTTTTTTTGACGTTAAATTTTTATCCTTATGTATGTATGTATGTATTTAAAAAAAACTAAAAAACATGACAACTCAATTTTTTTAAGTCGATTTACCAACATTGTATTATGTGTATGTGTATTATGTAAAGAAACATAATAGTTAGGTTAGTAATTATTATGATGCCTTAAGAAAAAATACCAAATGGAATGAAATGATGAATCGCGTAGGGGTCCTGAATCCAGAGAGGCCCTGTGCTCTGGAGACGGTCGTGAGACCAAGTCCTTGCTGATCGCATTGAGACAAGGCCGCGCTCGTCTGATAACACGCTATCTGATCATTCCATATTACAACTATGTATTTCCTTAAAAGTTAATGATATGGAACTGCATAACAAAATATATTTTTTATAGGTTGGTATAGAATTCATGGATCTATACTCGCATTTAGTCCCGGTGTATGATGTGGAACCCTTGGAGAAGATCACAGACGCATATTTAGACCAATATCTGTGGTATGAAGCGGACAAACGAAGGTTGCTGCCGCCATGGGTGAAACCGGCTGACACAGAGCCTTCGCCGCTACTCGTCTATAAGTGGTGTCAAGGTATAAATCACTATATTTTAACGATGTGTTACCTTCTATCTTTTTAATGATGAAATAGTTTTTATTTTGCATTTAATGTATATTTCTTTTTTATTGACGTTCATAAGTTCACATTGTGTAACCTATATCAATAAATGATTTTTGACTTTGACTTTAGTTGTTGAATATTTTTTGCTTTTTGAAAAAAAATATAGTCTTTATAAACCAAATTGAAGCTTAAATTCGTTCGTTACTAAATTGAATAACGTTTCTTAGAGAAAATTCTTTTTACCGTCAAAAGTCTGATAGTATGTTTTTAAGTTTCTAGACACAAATTATTTTGACATTTTTAACTTAGTTTCTTAAATATAAATTAACTTTTGGATTTTTATTCAGGTATTAACAATCTCCAAGATGTATGGGAAGTAGGTGAAGGAGAATGCAATGTACTTCTGGAGTCCCGCTTTGAAAAACTCTATGAAAAGATCGATCTGACCCTTCTCAATAGATTGCTTCGGTTGATAGTCGACCACAATATTGCTGATTATATGACTGCTAAGAATAACGTCGTTATCAATTATAAGGTAATTTTTTTACCTGTGATAAGTGTTTACCGCAATCCAGTTTTGAAAAGTGAAAACTTTTCAATATCATTTTTTCTTCCGTTTAATTTTTTTTGTTACTGTACACGTTTATAAAAATTTGTCTAGGGCGAGTGATTGAATATTGAATGAAGTGATGAATGGCGTAGGGGTCCTGAATCCAGAGACTCCCTGTGCTCTGGGGACGATCGTGAGGCCGAGTCCTTGCTGATCGCATTGAGACAAGGCCGCGCTCGTCTGATAACACGCTGTCTGATCATTCAATTACAAAATAAAATATACTATAATTATTATAAGTTTTATCTTCACTATTTCGAACTTTTTGTCCAGTTATTTTGTGTGCCTATTTAATGAAACGAGTATTTTGAAGTAATTAGTGTTAATAACAATAACAATGGCCGAAAAAATAATAGGTACACAGAGTAATCATAGTGATCTAGACAACTAAACAATGATACATTCTATAATGACTAACAGTGCTAATAATCTACAAAAAGATAAGAATTGTCTCGGATAATTCAAAATGACAAAACTTTTTTCTTAAGATTCCCTCTTAAGCAGAGGAATCTGACATTGAAATGACTTGTCTTTGTCACCCTCCTTTTTCTTCATTCACTAGAAATTCATTAACGATTCTGATTTTTTTATTATTTGGAGAAAGTAAAAAGCCTTTGTGGCTTTTAATTGTGAAACCCAACAATAATCTATTTGCGTTTGTTTTATATTATAATGATTACTTTTTACCACAGGACATGAATCACACAAACTCATATGGTATCATCCGTGGTCTGCAATTCGCATCATTCATAGTCCAATACTATGGTCTAGTGCTAGATCTGCTAGTCCTAGGTCTCCAAAGGGCTAGTGAAATGGCCGGACCTCCGCAACTGCCGAATGACTTCCTGGCTTATCAAGACCGTCCTGTGGAGTCAGCTCATCCAATTAGACTGTATTGCAGATACGTCGATCGGATTCATATATTCTTTAGGTGAGTTATTAATACTAATATTTTAATTCTTATACTGTATTTACTAGTCTTTCAAATTCGCAGTAACATTTTTGACATTTACTATTTGACAAGGGTTCAAAAATCATTTCAGAATATGCATTAGTTTTTCAATTTAAATTCATTTATTCATATGGGTAACACAATCTACACTTATGAACGTCAAAATAGAAATAAATATAAAATGCTTATAGTTTTACATTTACTGCCAGTTCTCAAATCAAGTAAAGTGCGTAGAACGGAAGAGAAGAACCGACAATAAACTTTCTGCCACTCTTTTTAATCGCCATGTTATTGTTTTACAAAGTTTTTAGTGTCTATTAGACAATATGATATACACAATTATGTTTTTTTATTATTTTGTTAAGTACTGGATTTAAAAACTCATAAAAATACTTAGAATTGCAACGCTGTCTAAACAAGATGGCGGTGCGACGCCATCTTTAAACAAGGCAGTATGGCGTACTTGTAAACAAACGTCAAGTATGTAGTGCGTGACATATTATTTACAAATTCACTAAGTCATCGTCTAATAATGGGAGCGTTTTGTATCACACCCAAAAATCTATATTTTTTATCAAATAATTTTTGTTATACTTAAATATTGAAATATATATTTATGTTTTTTATTTCTGACGACTGCACTTGCGTAGGTGTTGTTGCAATGACATATAAAATATTCCTTTCTCATATAGAGTATAAAATGCAATAGATAGAGAGTATATTCGTACATTTATGTAAATACAGTAAATTATATATTTTTAAACTACTCAAATGTCGAATAGGTAATAATTATATATAGGAAAATATTTATATAGCTTTTTGAATTAAATTTTTGTTCAACAAAATATATCAAACTTTTTTATCGTCATTTTTTATTACAAGTTACATGGTCATATTTATTTTATTATAGATTCTCGGCTGAAGAGGCCCGGGATCTCATTCAAAGATACCTAACAGAGCATCCGGATCCGAATAATGAAAACATCGTTGGGTACAATAATAAGAAGTGCTGGCCCAGGGATGCTCGGATGAGGCTCATGAAACATGACGTTAATTTGTAAGTATATACCTTTAATTAAATATTAATACACACACCATACTATATGATCTTTAAGAGTAATAATCTTTTATATTTAATTTATGAAGGTTTATTTAAAATATTAGCAAGTCCCATGTTTACGACACTTCAAAGTAAAATTATGTTTGTACTATTTATCAAGTATTTGTACTATCAAGAAATTCCTATTAAAATTTATCAAACTGCCGTGACAACTTTCGAGCTCTATATTTGGAAAAACGATACCCATTTTACTTTAGGAATTTTGCGGCCGCCGAACTGAGAAACCGATTACGTCAGAAAAAAAAATCGCATCATGAGGTCCCATTCGTTCAGGCCCTACGATATGCCACATACAGACATATACACGGCAAGCTTTTAACGGGGATTAATAAGAAGCTAATTATGTAATCAAATTTATTTATTTATTATAGGGGTCGAGCGGTATTTTGGGATATCAAGAACCGTTTACCTCGTTCCGTGACAACGATTCAATGGGAGAACAGCTTCGTCTCAGTTTATTCGAAAGACAATCCCAATTTGCTATTCAACATGGCCGGCTTTGAGTGTAGGATACTGCCTAAAGTAAGTACAATAATATGATTAAAATTGTCATACAATATTGTAACTTTATGATTTATTTTTACTAATTTTCTGTTTAATAATAATGTATCTTTCCGTTTTCTAAGAAAAAATACATTTCAAAATCGTAGAACGATTTAATTACGGTAATTATAATGATGAACTTAGGGATGTATCGATGCGCTTTTTTGCCGATTCTCTTATAGAAATATCGTCGATACCGAAACCAAGCTTATTTAATTAAATTAAGCTTATTAATTAAAATATATCAAGTTTGGTTAAAGTTTTTAATTTTTATTAAAAAAATAAGGCACAAACTTTGAATAAGATTAATGGTTTGGTTATTGTAATCACGCAATTTTTGGAGATTCTTGACACACACACACACAGTTTTAGGGTATCTGCGGCGTCTAACACGTTTTTGGAATTGAATTTCAGTGCCGCAGTCAGAACGAGGAACTGTCCCACCGTGACGGTGTGTGGAACTTGCAAAACGAAGTGACGAAAGAGCGAACGGCGCAATGTTATTTGCGTGTTGACGACGAATCCTTAGCGAGATTCCACAACAGAGTCAGGCAGATTCTGATGGCCTCAGGTTCCACCACGTTCACCAAAATTGTTAACAAATGGAACACCGCGCTTATAGGTTTGTTACTTTTATTAATATTATTACTAAATATAAATTACTCTGATTTACTTTAAGTGACTTTTAATTATTTTGTAGTGAAGACAATTTAAAGTTATAAAAAAAATAAATACAAAAATATATAACACAATTTAAAACAAAGAACTTATAAAATGCACTTCACTGATCTGTTTTTCTCGTGTATGTGCGTTATGTTATGGGAACAAAACATTTAAAATTCCAACAGCCGTGACCATGAGCCATGTCTTCTAGAAAGAACTCTTAGTCACGTGATCAAGCGTAAGATAATATCGTATCCATAAATTTTCATTGGCCGTTAATATCGTGTGGTGTATTTTTATCTCAGCTCTCTGGGCTTGATAGTCAATTTCTAATATTAGGTATACCTAGTTGACTTAAGTCATATGTCCCCCAGGTGGGGCAGATTTATACTAACTTGGTAACAATAAAACCTTAAAACTTGATTTCGACGACAATCCCATCAAACCTTGCGTTGTTCTGTAACATATTTATTTTTTAGGTCTGATGACGTACTTCCGCGAAGCCGTTGTAAACACTCAAGAGTTACTCGATCTGTTAGTAAAATGTGAAAACAAGATTCAAACGCGTATCAAGATCGGTCTCAACTCCAAAATGCCCTCACGTTTCCCGCCCGTTGTTTTTTACACGCCCAAAGAGCTTGGCGGTTTGGGAATGTTGTCTATGGGTCACGTACTTATACCACAGGTAATATATTTACAGCTATGCATTGTTTCTTTTTGTTTTTGTGTTTGCTATAATTTCAGAAGGTTTAGGATAAAATCTGACTTAAATCTATTTTATGGCTTATTTTACAAGATTTCAAAGACCATTTTATTCAGATTATTTATTAGTGACTATAGAACCAGATTGTTATTTTTTGTTCACTGAAGTATTCAGTTTTTAAATCTCAAATTAAACAATTTTAAGAACCCAAAACTATTATGCAATATGGCAGGTGGCGTCTCTTGTACACACGACTATCAATAATGATAATTAGTAATCACCGTTATTCACAAAAACTTAATCCGTGAATACACTTTTTCACTAGTCCTTTTGTCTCTCTTCTATACACAGGACTGAAAACATCAGTGCTTTACTTAAATATAAATTATTACTTATAGTCTGACCTTCGCTGGTCGAAACAAACAGACGTCGGTATCACTCACTTCCGTTCGGGAATGTCTCACGATGAAGACCAGCTGATTCCCAACTTGTACCGATACATTCAGCCGTGGGAGGCAGAATTCGTGGACTCACAGCGTGTATGGGCCGAGTATGCTCTGAAGAGACAGGAGGCGAACGCGCAAAACCGGTAATATTTAGTTTTTTTGTTTTTGTATCAAGTAGAAGTTAGGTATTAAGTTTTGGTGATTAAGTTTTTCATAGTGGCGACATTGTATGTCCTTAGTTTTAATATTTTATATGACGGTAACCTAAAATTACTTCATACAAAAAGTTGTTCAAAGAAATATATAGCAATGTTTAATCATACGGGTTACTAATACCATTTACTTAAGCTATTTAATATCTCTGTCGACTACATAGTCGGGGAATTATCTAGAATTATATTTAAAAAAAACCTTAAAGTACTGTTTCGATTTTGTCAGATATTATTATGAATGAAATGATGAATCGCGTAGGGGTCCTGAATCCAGAGACTCCCTGTGCTCTGGGGACGATCGTGAGGCCGAGTCCTTGCTGATCGCATTGAGACAAGGCCGCGCTCGTCTGATAACACGCTGTCTGATCATTCAATACACTTAAAAAATTATTTTGATATCTTCTGTTGCATTTTCTACCGTAATTATAGATCGCTTAATTAGAAGAAATAATTATGAATTCCCTATAATCTTACTCTAATACATTGAGTGTAAACAACACTCAGTTGCTTTTTATAGTAGTAACTAGGGATACTTTTTATTTATATATTTAAATTATTTAGTTTCCTATAAATTTATACTTTTAGACGTCTAACCCTCGAAGATTTAGAAGATTCATGGGACAGAGGTATTCCACGTATCAACACGCTTTTCCAAAAGGACAGACACACGCTCGCGTACGACAAGGGCTGGCGTATACGTACTGAATTCAAACAATACCAGGTAATCCTTAATCTATGTACCACCATCAGTTTTATAACCAATAAGCATAGCTATCATTAAGCCATTGCAATATTAAGTTATTTTTATTTTTGAATCTATTTATTTTATTTATTTTTATTTATTTATTGTTGTATAAGTGTTCTTAATATAAAGGTAGTTGATGTGGTGGAAACACAAACTGTGCACAGTTTTTCTATCCACCAGGACGTCGAACATAATTAAATCATTAACACACATATATATATACTAAGGCCAGTGACATATAAACTGTAAATTTATAACAATCAAACCATTCAAACGATTTAAAATTGCACGTAAAACGTCATAAACAAATCTAAACACTGACGCGCCATATTTAGCCGATGCAGGAAACCTGTTCTTGTCGAGAATTCTTATTCACATACAGGATGAGTTCCTATATTCGAATATATATATATTTTAATGACGTATATGGCATAATTTATGTTATGCATAATTTATAATTGTTTGACTTATGTAGTATTTTTTTAATTTAAATTTAATATTGTTTCTTGTTATATTCGTAAGAAGTGTAGCTGGTATCGAGTTTATTAAATTTGGAATAATGTAATCTAATGTTTTTTTCCCATATAAATTATTGTATTTGGGTAATAGAAATTCGTTTTTTAATTTTCTACGTGTTGAGTAGTGATAGTGAGTTTTAATTGTTTTGAGATAATTTTCTGTAAAGTAGTTTTCATTTAATAATCCTAGTTGTACTTTCTCGTGTATAGGTATAATTTTGAAAAATGCAAATAGCTTTCTGTAGTCCGCTTTATATTGTGATTTTAATTTTAAGGGAGCAATTGTTTTTAAAATACGTATTTGTATTGCAAATATTTGATTTAGATAAGTTTTGCATGTTCTCCCATAGCTTGTAAGTCCATATGTTATAATGGATTCGGCTAGTGCTTTGTATAATAGTAGCAGAGTTTTAAGTGGTATTTTATTTTTTATTAAAGTGAATTTGGCAAGTATCGCTCTTAGCCTATCACAGACAGAATTAATGTGCATTTTCCAGGACATTCGGTCATCTATTGTAAGCCCCAGGTACTTATGGTTATGAACTAATTCTAAAGCGTTGCAGTTGCAGCTATTGGGGTACGAGTTATAAGAATGTGCACATGTGTGGTTGTGTAAGATTAAGATGGGTGTACGTGAATTTAGATTGTGACTGGATCGGATATGCATGAACTTTGTTTTGTTAGGATTTAGTACAAGTCCTACGTCGTGGGACCATTTAGCCAATGTATCGAAATCAGATTGTAGCTTTGTTTCTGCTTCTTGGATGTTAGGCCCTGCAGCTACTAGGCATGTATCATCTGCAAATTGGAATATCTGACAATACTTTATTATGTTAGGTAATGTGTTAACATAGGTAAGGTAGTGTAAAGGCCCAATGACTGAGCCCTGAGCCGTACCTTCTGTAATAGATATTGGAAAACTTTCTTCGTTGCACACTTTAACACGATAAGTTCTGTCTTGCAGATAGTTTTCACACCACTTGAGTAGGTTTCCTCGTACTCCGCAGTCATTTAAGTTCTGCAGGATTACGCTGTGCTTTAATGTGTCGAATGCCTTACTGTAGTCAATAAACACTACTAGAACATGATCTTTTTTATTTAAATGTTTATAAATGTGGTCTGTGAATGCGGATAGCAATTGTGTGGTATTTTTATTTGGTTGGAATCCATATTGTTTGTTAGAAAGAATATTGTGTTTTTTATAATAATTTTGAATTTGTCCACATATGTATTTTTCTATTATTTTGTTAATTGTTGGCAATATAGTTATTGGACGATAATTATTATAGATTTTTTTGCTACCATTTTTGTATATTGGTCGAACTATGCCTGTTTTTAGTAAGTTAGGATATTTTCCAGTATAAATGCTCGTATTAATAAGGTTAGCTATGACTACGTTGATTTTATTACATAATGTTTTAATATCCATAACTCGTATTTTATCTGCACCTGGAGACTTTCTGTCGTTTAATGATTTAATTATCTTTGCAACTGATTTAGGGTCTGCTGACTGAAATCTCATACTAGTATTTTCTGTATGCTGGTAGGAGCTTTTATCTAACAGTGGATTTAAACAGTTGGTTGCTATATTACTAATACTATTGTGGAAGGAAGTTGCAAAATTATTTGCAATATCTTTACATGTAATATTTTGGTTTGCAAATGCGTTTTGTATAGCTACGTCCATGGATGTTTTAATTTTTCCTGTTAGTTGGTTTAATATGTCCCATAGATTTTTTAGATTATTTTTATTAGCTTCTATATTGATTCTAATTGTTTTATTTTTAGTTTTATTTATTAATTTATTGACATAATTTCTGGTTTTATTATATTTTTGTTTGAGTATTAAGTTGTTTGGATCTTTTATATATTGAGTAAAAAGTTTATCTCTGTACTGACATCCTTTAATAATTCTATTATTAATCCAATGGTTACTATTTCGAAGAGAGTTAGATTTAAGTTTAACTGTACATTCAGATTTTTTATATGCTTGTGTTAAGTTATTTTGTATGAAGTTATATATACCAATAGGACACTTCATTTCTAATGTCGGCTTCCAATCAATTTGCTCTAGAAGGATCGCTAATTTATTATTGTCAATTAATGTTTTATATGTTGGAACATCCTGTGACTGTGTTTTAGTGCAAGCAAGCACGATCGCTCGATGGTCCGCTAGTTTTGTGCCAACCGTTGCCGTGTATAGGTCGTGTGTTTGGGATCGAGCGTATATGTGGTCTATGCATGATTTTGTAATGGTTCCTTTGTATAGTTCCGCCCTAGTGTAAGTTGTGATCCCACACATAAGGCCTAAACTGTGTAATGTGTTGCAATATTTATGTTTTATAGGAATGTCTAGCTTTAGATTTATATTAACGTCTCCCAATAGATACAAATCAATATTTTTCTGACAGTTGTTCTTAATAATATTATGAAGTTCGTCAATAAACAGGTTCTTGCTTAGGCTAGGTGGGCGGTAAATAGCACAAATTTGAGCAGTGTATTTTGTCTGAGTTGTGATGGTAAAAAGTATATTCTCGAAATGTTGGCTTTTTACAATTTTCATATTAAATTTATGTTTCTTTTTTACATATACTACGATACCTCCACCTTTCCTACCGTTTCTGAGTGCCGAAAACATATGGTATCCATCTAAATTATACAGACAACTGATTTTATCAGAAATGTTTACTTCTGTAAGCACAATAACGTCAACAGCTCCAGCCGCATAAATACACTGCTCAAGACTATCAAAGTATTTTATGATTGACCTTATGTTTATGTGTACACACAATAGATTTAAATGTCTACTGGGAATTTTACTCACAAAATCACTTATGTTTATACAGTCTTCTAATTCACAAATATCACTAGTTAAACTATCCATCTTAATAATAATAATTTATATGCATTTAAATTGGTCAGTTAATTGGCATTCTGTCTTTTTTTTAGCACTTGTATATCCAACACTGATCTTAGGTTTTGTATTTTAGTGTTTTCATCCTTTCTTGCACGCACCATACCGTTTTTAAACCATACGTATTTATATCCTTGTTTATTCTTTAATTCCTGTTTGGCTTCCCATAAAACGCTTTTGTTGTGTTTAGTCATTGCTTCCCTGATGAATACTATTTTGTTATTGTTGGGTTCATAGGGGCAAACATCGGCCACCATAGTTTTAATGGTTTTTGCAGCTTTAATCCACTTTTCTTGGGTTGCTTTATCATTAAGTTTTACTTGTATAATGCCCGGTTGGTCGTTTTTACCTTGGTATCGCATTGTGTTACGGATACTGTCGAAGGGCTGTTTAAGTTTTAATGCTACATTTTCAACTAATTTTCTCACATTCTCTTCACTCGCAGGGGGGACGTTTGCTATTTCTATAAAATTAGAAAGTTTCTCCTGTTCCATCTCATGGAAACGCTGCTCCAATGCACCTACCCTCAATTCCAGATTGTTGTTTTTGTGTATTAGTTCCGTGTTTTTTCTTTCTAAAACTTTTATGGTGTTTTTAAAAGCATCAATACAACCTAATACTTCGTCCAGCTTCGTACTGTGAAATTGCAGAGATTGGTTGAATTCGTTTATTTCCTTCTTTATAGTTTTTTCTACTTCCTTTGAAATTTTCTGTATTAGCCCCTTAGTGTCCATAGGTATATCCTCCTCTGCATCCTCTGTTAGATACAAAGAGGAGTTTCGCTTCGGGGATTCTTGTTGACATTCCATACAGGTCCAGTCCAAGCTTGGGGCCGCCTTTAATGCGGTTATCTGTTTGTTGGTAAGACCACTACATCTGGTATTTAGGTGTACCATTTTTTCACATCGGGCACATTCACATCCAGGCAAAGATTTAGAAAAAGGTTTATTACATTGGTCACACTTAGACATGATTAGATTGTCTTAAAAAGATCGTGTTAGATTATACGCGTGTCACTCGCACGGCTGCGCTTCGACGACTGAGTCAAATATAATATCTAGAAGTCAAATATAATATAATACTTTGTAATGCAGGTATTGAAGCAAAATCCATTCTGGTGGACGCATCAGCGTCACGATGGTAAATTATGGAATCTGAACAACTACCGGACAGATATGATTCAAGCCCTTGGTGGAGTTGAAGGAATTCTGGAACACACATTATTCAAGGGAACATACTTCCCTACGTGGGAAGGTTTGTTCTGGTAAGCATTTTTATCTGTTAAATTTTTAAACGCCGATTACGCATTCACGAGCCTACATTCATGGTTACCGCGTAACATGCTAAAATATATCTTGTAACATTTTTTTTTAAATTTGCACACAACCATGAGACAAAAGCTTTTAAGTAGCTTTTTCTTTTTTACAAGGGGCTTTTGCCCCTTTTCTTAAATTCCCGGTCAGAATTTAGTATTATAGCTTTGTTTTCCTAATGAAAAAAATAATAATTCATTTTTATAGGGAAAAGGCCTCTGGATTCGAGGAATCCATGAAATACAAGAAGCTGACCAACGCCCAACGTTCCGGTTTGAACCAGATTCCGAATCGTCGTTTCACACTTTGGTGGTCGCCGACTATTAACCGTGCCAACGTGTACGTCGGTTTCCAGGTAAAAATTCACGATCTTTATAGTTATTAATTGTTGATCAATACTCATTATTTAGATCATAATGATGTACTAGAATCCCAAGAAGGCAAAATTATAAAGATAAAAATATAACTTTTAAATATATATGTTTTTATATAATATGATATATAAAAAAATATATTGTATTAAAATAAATAATGTTTTTCTGGCTCAGGGCTCACTGGATCATACATACAAAATAATAAAATAACTATTTATTGAATTGTAACGAAAAATGTACATCATTTCAGGTGCAACTGGATTTAACTGGTATTTTCATGCATGGAAAGATCCCAACTTTGAAGATATCGCTCATCCAGATATTCAGAGCTCACTTGTGGCAGAAGGTTCACGAATCTATTGTCATGGACTTGTGTCAGGTAATATTCCTAATAATATAATTGTTCAAAACATTTTAGTGAATGAGTCTTCACTAAATATCTTAATATATTCTTCTATTATAAAGTGATGTTACAAATATAACTAGTTGAATAAAACATATGTAAGTTAATTATTTACAAATTATTATTGATAAAAATTATTTCTCTACGTATTTTATTTACTACGTTAATATACTATCAGGTGTTCGATCAAGAACTAGATGCTTTGGAAATAGAGACAGTACAAAAGGAAACCATTCACCCGAGGAAATCATATAAGATGAACTCATCCTGTGCTGACATACTTCTGTTCTCTGCATACAAGTGGAATGTATCGAGGCCATCGCTTCTAGCAGATACCAAGTAAGTTAAATATTTTAGAATGGATTTATAATTAAGTTTTTGCCCTAAAATGAAATAACCAATAAAGTGACATATTTTAACTGTAGTTAAATAGATCTATCTGTTCTATAAACATTTTGGATGTGATAAAGTTTGGTATTGTGTTGTTAAATCATCTTAATTTAGTTATTGACACTTCATTGCACTAAATATAAATATATAATAAAAGTAATTAACTAAATAGACAAAATATACGTCGTGCGACCCCAATGAATAAATACGAAGAAGCATAGCCTTTAAAATTAGAAGGTTATTAATATAACTGGTTTTAGGGACACAATGGACAACACAACAACTCAAAAGTACTGGTTGGACATACAACTCCGTTGGGGTGATTACGACTCCCACGACATTGAGCGTTACGCACGAGCCAAGTTCCTCGACTACACTACGGATAACATGTCAATTTATCCCTCACCTACTGGTCTGCTAATTGCCATTGATTTGGCCTATAATCTCCACAGGTGAGAAAGCTTTTGCATATATAAAAATTTTGTTTGTTAAAAATCTCTCATCTCAACGTTGTTATAAGTGTATGCATATCTGTTGTATATATTTTTTAAATCATTACAGTGCATATGGCAACTGGTTCCCCGGCTGCAAGCCCCTCATACAACAGGCCATGGCGAAGATAATGAAAGCAAATCCCGCTCTTTATGTGCTAAGGGAGAGAATAAGGAAAGCTCTGCAGTTATACTCTTCAGAGCCAACGGAGCCATACCTCTCCAGTCAGAACTATGGAGAGCTGTTCTCTAACCAAATTATTTGGTAAGCAATAAATTAAATACCAGATTAGAACGGGCTATATTTCACAACTAAGTGGAACTAGACAGAGGGTAAATTGGCAACGTTTTCCTTTACAAGATATTATTATTATTAAAAGAATTTTTTTCTCTTTATTAATTATCTGTAAATCTGTTTGTTATATTAATCCTGTTTATTTTGTTGTTAATGCGAGAATTACACTCGCGTAAACTAAAGATATGTGGTGTATGAAGGATTTTATTTTTGCAATCTTAAAACAAATTAAAAACACAAGGACTTACTAGGAATGTTAGAACCATTTAAAAAAATCATTAATTATTTTTGTTTATTTGACATACACACAGATGCAGTGAGAATATTAATTATCACACCGTAATTCAATCCACTAAATCCAACTTAACAGAAACAAAAGATTACTTACTACATTTAAACTGATTTATCAATAACTACGAAAGTAAAAGTATCTTATATTCTATTTATTTATATTTTTATTAATAGGTTCGTGGATGACACAAATGTATACCGTGTGACCATTCACAAGACTTTCGAAGGCAACCTGACCACGAAACCAATAAACGGCGCCATCTTCATCTTCAACCCGCGCACGGGACAGCTCTTCCTCAAGATTATTCACACTAGTGTATGGGCTGGACAAAAACGTCTCGGACAGGTTAATTATTAAAATTAATATAAATATATATATATATATATATATATGTATATTCATATAAAAGTTTATACACTTGCCCCCTAAATATATTATTTTAATTATTGACTTTTCATACAGCTCGCTAAATGGAAGACTGCTGAAGAAGTAGCTGCTTTGATTCGTTCCCTACCCGTTGAAGAACAACCTAAACAGATCATTGTCACAAGAAAGGGAATGTTGGATCCACTCGAGGTAATTAAGAAAAAAAAATTTACATTTGAATTTAACGCATATGAGATATTTCATTACTTGTCACTGAAATTTAGATTTTAACATATGCGAGTTCGCGATTCTAAATCCTACTCTAAGAAGTAATTTATTTATTAATTAAAGCAAATAAAACAACATCGTTTTTAACTACAATTAACATTACACATTTCCAATTATATATATTTTTAAATAATAAACTACCTTTCCCTCAACAGGTCCACTTGCTTGATTTCCCCAACATTGTGATAAAGGGTTCCGAGCTCCAACTACCATTCCAAGCGTGTCTAAAAGTGGAGAAATTCGGTGATCTCATCCTCAAAGCCACTGAACCGCAAATGGTCTTGTTCAACTTGTATGACGATTGGCTTAAGACGATATCTTCTTACACTGTGAGTATCTTTAGTTCTTCTAAGTCTACTCGCCAATTTTTATCAGGAGCTTATAATTATATCCACGTACATATGACAACAGGGCGTGGTAATCAGTTTGGTTACTGAATTTGGTGTTTGGTGAAAATAAAGAAAAAATGTCAAAGCAGATTTATTAACAACTATCAAAAAATATTAATAACTAATTTAAAAAAAATGTATTAATAAAGAATTCTAATAATAAACAATGCAATTTGATCAATGTTTAAGAATATATGTATGTAAGTATGGGTTTATAAAAATTGTTATCAAATTACGTTAAAATGACTGATTTATTTAAGATTTTCTATTAATTCTTCAGGCCTTCAGTCGTCTCATCCTCATCCTACGAGCGTTGCACGTAAACACTGAACGTACAAAAGTCCTCCTAAAACCAGACAAAACAACGCTGACGGAGCCTCATCACATTTGGCCTACGCTTTCTGACGATGACTGGATCAAGGTGGAAGTTCAGCTCAAAGACCTTATTCTGGCCGATTATGGAAAGAAAAACAAGTGAGTAGAATTTTAGCAATAAGCTGTGTAACAAACTTTAATAAAATTTTCTGTGAAGGGCAAATTATAATGCATTCAATTGAATAATTAAAGACGAGAAATTTTTGTTTATTGTGTATATATCTGATCTATGTAGATTAATAGATTTTTATATTTACTCATAGTTTATACTAGGTTGTCTCTAACAATGAAAAGTAGAGTTTCATCTATATTTTATTATTTTTGCTATTTATTATAAGATA
This sequence comes from Pieris brassicae, assembly GCF_905147105.1. Lineage (NCBI taxonomy): Eukaryota > Metazoa > Arthropoda > Insecta > Lepidoptera > Pieridae > Pieris > Pieris brassicae. The sequence goes on from NC_059669.1 coordinate 9,547,121, forward strand.
TTTAAATAAATCCCAATTGTGTAAACTATCCTTCCCTATTCAATTATTTCAGCGTTAATGTGGCATCGCTCACCCAATCGGAGATCCGTGACATCATTCTCGGTATGGAGATATCGGCGCCCTCTGCCCAACGGCAACAGATAGCAGAGATAGAGAAGCAGAGCAAGGAGCAGAGTCAGCTCACTGCCACTACCACACGCACGGTTAATAAGCACGGAGATGAGATCATAACTTCTACCACCAGCAACTACGAGTCGCAGACCTTCAGGTAATGATTATCTTTACTTCATTTCGATCAAATGCAGAAATACGCTAGTCAAAATATATTAACTTAACCATTGTGTATAGTCGCAGCATATGTTCGTTTTTATATCAAACAAAATGTATTATTTGATCAGATGAAAAATTTATATCGTTCTTTAACTAGTGCTTAATTTTATTTATAATGTTATTATCATTTAAAGTTGTATTTTAACCATACTAAGAAAATATTGATTATTTAAACCTGCTATATGACTCATGAGTAAACCACTTTAAAACCCTATTTTTAAAAATTATAAGTTTATTTTACACTTACAACTTGTGCTTAAAAGTATGATCCATATGCATGGAAATAGTTTTCGCATTTGTTAACATGGTCTTACTGGATGGAATTTACATGGATTGAAATACTTATAGTTGAATAAACCTATGCATGTGAAGTTGGATAATTCTAACATATATATTAAACCTGCCTTTTTTAGTTCGAAGACGGAATGGCGTGTGCGTGCGATATCGGCTACAAACCTGCATCTACGTACAAACCATATCTACGTGAGCTCTGATGACATTAAGGAAAGTGGTTACACTTACATCTTACCAAAGAACCTGCTTAAAAAATTCGTCACTATCTCCGATTTGAGAGCTCAGGTAACACAAAAATATATTATGTTAATTACTCATTGCCTTTCGGCTGCTGTTCACCGTTAGTTTCGTATCTTTATTTATGGGGAAAATAAGTGTAGGATATGAATTCGTAAGCGACAGAATGAATGTATGGACTGTAAATTTTTTGTCATATCCTAAAATTAGCCAAAGGTTGCAATAATAATTTTATTTTCAGATCGCCTGCTATCTCTATGGTACATCTCCCCCCGATAATCCACAAGTACGCGAAGTCCACTGTGCGGTACTTCCACCGCAATGGGGTACTCACCAGACGGTGCATCTTCCTAAACACTTGCCCAAACATCCGGCGCTTGCGCACTTACAACCATTGGGATGGATGCATACACAACCTAACGAATTGCCACAGTTGTCGCCACAGGTAAGATAAGATTAACTTGCTTGATAAAAAGTATTTATAGAAAATGCTTAATTATAAGAAACTTGAGACTGTAAATCCCTGATAAATGTAATATATAATTTTTTAGGACATAACAGCACACGCCAAGGTAATGGCTGACAATCAAACGTGGGACGGTGAGAAGACCATCATAATCACGTGTTCGTTTACACCTGGATCGTGTTCGCTAACAGCGTATAAATTGACACCTAGCGGATACGAATGGGGGGTCAAGAATACTGACAGGGGAAATAACCCCAAAGGTTATTTGCCAAGTCATTATGAAAAAGTTCAAATGTTGCTGTCGGACAGATTCCTCGGATACTTCATGGTGCCATCACAAGGCAGTTGGAATTATAACTTCATGGGTAAGAAAGAAACTATAGAAACACCTTATTCTGATTATTGTTTATTCACTAAGTGATATTTATATGGATGTTTTTCTTCAATTTTCAACTTCGGTTCAGTTAATTAGCTTTATTTATGTACTTGATACTAAACAATTTAAATTATTCAAGGAATAAAACTGACTTTATTTATTCAGGTGTCCGTCACGATCCCAACATGAAATACGGCGTACAACTTGGCAATCCACGTGAATTCTATCACGAAGTACACCGACCGGCTCATTTTATGAACTTCGCGGCGATGGAAGATGCCACTGCACCGACAATAGCGGCTGATAGGGAGGACCACTATGCTTAAATACCAGTTTTCTGTGGTTTTTTTTTAAATATGCAAATTGAAAACTGTAAATATAAGATATAAACTTTACAATAAATAACGTTTTTTTTTAAATTTTATACTGTTAATACTTCTTCCTTCCTACACCCATCTCATCTAACTCTTGAACTGGTTTTTTTCTTATGTACAGCGAAGTTTAAACCTAAAGGGCTCACAGTATTGAATTAGAGTAATAAGAATTCTATAGGGACCTTGCTGTGAAGTCATGGACTTATACTACTTAGTAATGTTATGTAAATATTGTACTTTAAAAGATTTTGCTTTAGAGTGGTAGATGTGCGGCGTTCTCGAGTATCTGAATTTAATCAAAATCCAATTTCTTGTTTCTTTCCCGTAGGCTCGGTCGGTGTCGACTCTGAGTAATTTATAGTCTATCAAAGTAAATTTACTAGGACTCATTTCTTAAAAGTTGTTGTCAATCTGACAGTGACAAGAGTGGCTGTTTATAGTTCTTGTTTTTTCCATTTACCGGGCTTTTGCAGTTTGGGTTAAATATAGAAGAATAACTACTAGATCTTTTTAAAATTGTTAACTGCTTATTAATCCTGATTTATATATTAAGTCGTACATATTATATACATATAGTCGTACATCAAAATGGGAGATCATGATGACTTTGAAGATAGCCAATTCCCTGATAACGACGAGTTTGTACCATACGTAACGGCCGGTAACCTAGCACAAAGAAATGGAACAAAAGTTACCGTCTGGGGTAAAGTTACTAAAGTATCTGCAAGTGAAGGTTTCCATGTAAAAACTGTTGATGACCAAGAAGTTCTCATAAGATTAAAAAAGCCTCAAAACGAACCACTCGAAGGGTGGTACGAAATTCACGGAGTGTCGCAAGGAAAAAGTATACTATGTGATGATTACGTGCCTTTTTCGGAGGAAATGACTAAGAATATTGATACTGAAAGTCAAAAAGCTCTAGCAAAGCTACTTGCTGCTTTAGACGATCCTTGGAATCTTGGCGATGATGGATCTAGTGGCTTACAAGGTGTTACAGCGATGGAGTAAATCATAAGTAATTTTATAGGTTTAATATTATTAAGGGTCTATTCAAAATAAATTTTTCTTTGGTTTAATCTTTCTATTTCTAAATATATTTCAAAATATAGGTAGCCTTAAATGAGATAATGCATATTTTAAGATCAAAAGCAATCGTTTATAAAATAACAGCTCTTGCTACCAACAATTGACTCGAGGATATGACTTAAGTCCACCTATTTCCTTAATCCGTTGCTTCTCTACTTTCAGCCTCTGTTCATGTAATACGGCATTTGACAGAGCTCCTTCTATACATGTTACAGGGCGATTTCTAAAAACATGAAACAGTAAAATCAATCTATATTAAAAATAACACACTGTAATGTATTTTTTATAATCACACTGTTAACATTTGTTGTATAAAACTAACTTTCCAAAAAAATTGTGAAGTAAACTTACAATGCTTTCCCATAAGTAGTTTCTTTATCAGCATGCCACGAAGTTACTGGCCTTTCCTTGCAATCCTTTAAAGCCAAATCAGTGAGGTATTTCTTGATATATTGTTTTAGTTGTATATTTTCCTTGGCAAGTTTAGCCTTTTCACTTCTAAGGCACATTGTTTGGACTTTAGCTCTGTTAACTTTTAGTAGAAACTTGTCCATTTTTCTAAATTCCTTGTATTCTTCCTGCGTATGTAAAACTAATCAACAAAGAAATCTTATTAACTAGATGGGTTGCACAATACTTCTAAATTTACAATAATATAGATTATGTATTAAATAGGTATTTTTATCATAAATATAAAATCTTACTATCATAGCAGTGTCAAGGTTTTCATAATCATCTGAAATTCCATCACTCTCAATCCCTTCTAGAAGAGAATCATCGCCATATTCATATTTACTGCATATTTTTGCCATTACATTTATTTTTTGAATCTTTTGAAGCATCTTCTCTATAAACTATAATATAAAAGGAGTTTTCTAAATTTTTAAATTTTATTGCCGTTTATATATTATCAACAGTGGAAAACTACTAATAACACTATAATTTACAAATAAGATTAAGATGTCCAAAACTTTGTAATTGTGTTGAACTACAATACAATGTCTCTTCTTTTTCTTTTTAAGAAGTTAACTAAAACAATTGTCAGAATTCTTCAGTAGATTAGACAACCAAACTAAACAAAACAAAAAAGATTTCCTGGTCTTAACTAAGACCTTTTTGTTTTAACATAGCAGAATATAATCACCGTTTTAGCATCAGTGCTAGCATCCACCAAAACTGCTAGCATTTCACTCTCCCAACGTCGATTAGTCTTGTTATCTTTCTTTATCTGCCAGTATTTCTTAGACAAATCCTCTTTATGTTTGTTAAGCCGATTCAACTTATAGCTCAGGGAATTTGTGGTTCTAGAGCACTCCTTTTGCAATGAGAGAAGTACTTCCTGTTTTCATAGTTTATAAATTGTATTAATTTAGTAGGTAGGTAATTGTGTTCGAAAAATCGTTTATGGAAAACAGGCTAGTCATGATGAGCAAAAATTATAAGTGAAACAAAAAATTACACGGAAATTCGTCTACTCTCATCCATACAGCAGTTACATTATTATTTTGCCTTTTGAATAACGCGAAACAACGTACAGAAAGTGTATGCCGTACCAACTGGAAAAGATGTGAAAAGTATAGAAACCATATGATCTTCCTTATATCGTCAAGATTTAAATCCTAAACCCTATTTTCGATATGCTACACAGTGAAAACATTTTTGTCTATCACGCTTACAATCAAAGCAAAGTTACCGTGGCCTGTTGTATTTGAATCTCATTCCTGAATATATCCCTTTGGTAGAAATCATCTTTCTCTTGAAGAGATAGATAGTGACTCATAATTGGATTGTGTTGTTCCAAGTATCCATTGTAAACGTCACGTAATTTGCTCCAATATATGTCTATTTCTAGTTGCATTGGACGGCATAAATTTCGCATTTCTTCTTCATGCTAAAACAATTGTTTTTATAAAGATTCTAAATTTAAAAACCATACAGTACAGTCCAACAGGTACCTACTACATAGATTTGAAAAAAAAATAATGCTTCTTAAAAATAAATCTTTAGAATTAGAATCTACTATATTTCAAAATCATGGCTTTATACATAAACTACTAGTAACCGAATTAGTTTCACATCAGCTTCCTGTAATTATGGCGTCAAATATTTCCGTTTTCCGCTTTAGGTTAAAATGTAAAGGATACCCATGACAGAGTAATTGTTTAATAGGTCCATGCAAAGCTTATAACATAATCAAATCCTGAGGCTTGACGAATTTACCGTCAGGCCTAGGCTGTGCCAGGTAATTCGAGCGTAACTGTAAATCCATAAATATATGTAATTCAGAATGCGAGTGTCACTTTGATACTATTCGCGTTACTGTTACGTTGTTCATTTTAGCAACATGATCCAAAAATTGTCTATATTAATCATATGTTCCTTTCTGTCAGAAATCTATGTAAGTAAAATAAATTTGAATAATTACAACTTTTTAACGAATCTACAAATTCGTTACTTTGCTTAATGTTTTACGAGACAGGTATTTTTAACACCTCTTTGTTAACAGAGTTTAAATTGCCGGACAGAGGGTAGTCTGAAAAGCGATGAGTTGAAGAAAATTTATAATAACTGCTTGAAGCAACAAGAGGGGAATAATTATAGCGGTTCCGAAAATTCTGAAGATTGGCAAGATCGTGGTTCGGATGGATCGGAAAAAGAACGGAACAAAAACCAGAGAAATAGAGAAGAAAATAAAAACAGAGAACCACCTAAACACTGGATGGATGATAGATCAGACAGATATGAAAGTGACGATAGTAGACAAAATTATCACGACCAAGGTATGGATGGAAAAAATCAACACAATTACGGAAAATCTCATAACCAAAATGACAGAAGAATGGATAACAATCATAGAATGGACGGGGATTACAGAACTAATGCTAACAATTATCAGCAAAACTATAATAATCATGAGGGTCAGGGTCTCTATCAAAATGGTGAATATGGAAGTGTAAGTATAGTTGTCAGTAATAAAAATATAATAGTCACAATCAGCAGTTGAAAATACTAAAGAAGAACGATACTGATACCAAACGAATAGAGCTAATTTGTAGTTATTTTTTTGTATATAGTATTTAATTAATCACTAAATAAGCTGGTTATTTTAACAGGAAACGAAACGCAATATGTACTCGTATCCTAATCATCGTTATAAACGAGATCGATCCGAAAAAAACTCAGGTCAGAGAAGCCAGTACAATCCAAATACTCCGAGATCGGACGACAACCATCGTGAAAGGAACTCAAGTGATAATTTCAAAGATGGTGGAAAGGCCTGTGCTATGCACTGTTTTCTTGATAACTTGCATATGGTAATTTCAGATCAGTGATTTTAACAGTTACGACTATTATGACATAGATATAACATTTTTTACTAACGAAGCACACACAGAGAATTATAGCAATAATAATAATCAAAAAATAAAAATACGAAAAAATTGGAAAGAAAAAAATGCACTTATTTCTTTTTTCTTTCCATTAGGTACATTTTAAGTCTGTAATGTGTGTGTGTTGTGGTTGTAACTGGCCCTGGCATAGCATTATGCTGTGAAGCAGACGTGTTTCACAACGCTGGTCATCTTGCCAGAGACCACAGTTAGTTTGTGACACACACGCAAAAAAAAATAGTAGTAAAGAAACAGTAAAATAAAATTATCATTGCATCTCGCTAAATCAACCGGTGAATAAATTAACAAGAGTAGACAGAAACCACGTGTAAGGTTAATTTTAGGTATACGACATCCATTCTATGTTGTGTATTTATGCTACACAGTAAAAATCACAGGCTTACTTGGATACTTCGACTTAGGGATATCTATAAGTTTGTAAGATTCACTGTCAAATATTTGTAAGAAACATTTAGAGCGCGTCGGGTGGACTTAATTATTTCATAGACATTTCATGAAGCTCATGGTAGGCCTACTGTTGAGCAAAATCATGCGATTGGACGACCGGGTACATACAAAACATTTAAAATGTTTAGCTATGTTTACACTAAGGAGAAAATGACAAAGTACCGATGCTTATTTTTGTGTTTCTCAAAAGTTGACAATGTTTACTGGGATTTTTTTAAAACATATCTCTACTGCGATTATTTTCGTAGACAGGAGATAATGGAATGCCGGACCGTTACCTAGTAACCAATGCGATGACCAAAGACGTGAGAAATGAAGATTTGAGGGATTTTCTTCAGGAGTCCATCGAAGAGTGTTTTCAAATTCTCGATAATGGTATGTTTTAAAAATATCAAGTTGGTGGAATATTATGGTTTTGCCTCTTTTATACAAATTACTTACTATTATACTAGGTAAAGAGCTCTTTAGTTTGTTTTATTATATATTTGTTTTATTTTTGAACTGCCGCAACGAAACGAGGCGAGCTCATAAAATATAGGAGTGAGATGGACAGGAAATCGTTCCTAAAAGTGAATTCATTATTGGAAGGATATGGTATGAATGTTTCCGTTTCAGAAAATACCGAGGATAAATGTGACTTTTCTAAAAATTTATTAGTCTGCTTATCAGAGAAGGGACGAGCCACTTGTGATGATTGGAAAGACGACATACAGTTCAATTAAACTATTGTTAATAATAAATACACATTATTACATTTATTAAGGAATATTCTTCGTAATATTTATAAACAAACAATAAAAATGGATTACCATTATATAATTTTATTTTATTCAAAATCAAATGTTCGATACTTTACATCGTAAATGTTCACAAATTATTAAAATAAACTATGTTTATTTAGACTAAATATCTTTATATTTAATAAGTTATTTGTCTGAAATCTAGTATTTTTATAACTGTACCTACCTCCAACCGAGCGTCGTTTATTATGGTCGCTCTTTCAATGTCTTTCTCATTTTTATAAGACTTAGAGTCTCTCTCTTGTATAAAGGTTATTAACATTAGCTTGAATTCTGATTTGTCCTCGCTGTCTGTGATTTCTATCTCTTCCTTATCCCACATTTCTAAGAAATCGTTTTTCTGGTGCTCATATGCTGCTTGTAATCTGTCTAATCTCTGCGTGCCTATTCCTATGGAATAATAATAATTATTGGAAAACAGAGTGACAGCATAACCATGCCTTCCCGAATATAGTCTAGTGTCCACCCCAAATGTATTTATATATTTAACGATGTAATGATATTTTAAAGATAATATTTACATTATATATACAAGGAACATTATGTACTAAAAAAGAGAATTTACCAATAAATTTATTGGTTAAAGTGTATGTGGAAATGTGTAATGTGTAAGTGTGTGCGCGTGCGTTTTTATGTAATCTTAAAAATCTATTCGATTTGTTTATCTCCTCCGAAAAGACCCGTTTGGAGATAATATGGAATATATCGATTAAATATCTGATTACCAATTCAATGTTATATAGATAATAATGCATACATGTCGTTGTTATAATATTGGTACTTAAAAGTATGAAATATATACTTGAGAATAACGGTACGTCCAAATTTATTATAAAAAAAATAATCTCCATTACATAAGAGGTATAAAAAATTATTAGTGCATGAAAACGCTTTTCAAGAAAAAGAACCTACTTAGAAAATAGCTCAAATTTTCCGTGTGTGCCTGAAAAGCTCGCCTGTGCTGTTCATCGGAATCTTCGATCGCACTTGTCAGTGATTCGATGAGTCTGTTCTTTCTTTCCATGAGGAAATTGAAACTGGCTGCCATCCCCTAATATATAATAGCAAATATTATTAAATTTAACTCATATGAAAATAATTGTAAAGGTAAGTCTGCGGTCGTGCTCCCTGCGGTCGTATTCTCGAACCATGGCTAGGCATCAATGGACTTTCTATGTGCAGTTAACACTCGCATTTCACTGTACGAAGTAAAATATGGTGACGAAGATGCCTTGATCCAAAAAGTCGACGGCGTGTTTAAGGCACAACTGATCACCTACATGCGGATTAGAAAAAAACTATTATTACGAAACAGATATAGAAAAGCCCATACCTTAAAGGTTCAAGCTCTAATAGTTTTTTTAAATATCTTTCTATTTCTCTCTTTTATGTGTAAGAAGAAGAAAAATATTTTTTATTAATTAATTAATCATACAAACCTGTATATCCGTTTCCATTTGCCGACATTTTATTCTTCGAAGTATGTAGCGCCATTCTTGGTTTATCTTAGCTCTATTTATTTTGCTGAATGATTCCTCTTTGTCTAATTTATTCTAAAAAAACAGTATATTATTACTATATATTTGTCTATGTATCATTTTTAAACTAATTCTTCACAATAAAACGACTTACTTTAATAAACCGGGCAATTAACTCATGTTTTCTCCTTCTCGCTTCTTCTTCTACGTCAGCTCTGTGCTGCAGATACCTTGCCCGTTCTTCGTCAGACATACGCGCTAATTTATTGACTTTACTTTTTTTCGGCATATTGAACCTTTGAAACCCTATTTAGTCTTGTACTTCAATATATATTACTATTTGATCAAAATTTATGTAAGATATTAATAATTCTGTTATTAAGTTAAAAAAAGATCTCGCTAATTCTAAACACAACAAGTAACTGAAAATATTGAACAAACATTTCATAGTAACAAGTGTTTTGAAGAAGTGTGATAATGTTACAACGTGCGTACGTTACCTTACCTTGATTGACTAACTAGTACTAAATAGTATATCGTTCTTATTATTTTTTTTGAAACTTTATTTATTTCCTGAGGCACTTACATAAACTAAGTATTATTATTTAAATATAACTAGCTGACTCGGCGAAGTCTGTTCCGCCGAACAATGTAATAATAACTTTAGTTAAACTTAATTTAGGATTTCATTAAGATAACTTTAATACAACTTTTTTACAGAAACAGAAATGTTTTTTTCTTGCCATTGCTAAAGAAGAATTCTCTAGCGACAATATTGCGATACTGCATGTTAATCCATTATTTTCTGATTTACAACATTTTTATTTGGTTTTTCGGCGCAAGAACAAATAAAGCTGATGGTTTGCCGACACGTGAACATGTCACATACAATTGACCATGAGAAAAAATGCAGTTTCTAGACCACCAACACTCAAGGAATGTCCTTGTGACTTATGACTTCGTCGTCGTCGACGATCGTCATGGCGAATGCAAGACGGATCAGAAATACTATTATTGAAGGGTAAATCGTTTAGGATCATCGGAAGAAAGAGATAAGTAACATCGGTTCAGCCGATCTTGAGTTATAAGTGGTGTAACTAACACGACTTTGTTTTATATATTAAGATTATCTTGTGTTCGTAATTTTTTTTTTTACTTAGTGTATATCAGGAACCCTCTCCGGTAAAAGCCTCTTCTAGGAGTTGCCATCTTTATTTATTTTATTTATATCTTTATTTCATTATAAAGCCCACTCCATATAGGCCCGGTATTTGTCCAGTAAACAGAGAATGAGTTTTTTTATATTCATCTGTTAAATTTCCGAGGCGTCGGAATCACGAAATACCTATTATATTGCATTTTATGTCATCAAGCGCTTTCGCTATTTCCAATATTTTTTCATATGGTATTCCAACGTTGTAGGTATATAAAGATGGTTATTTTTCTTTGTTAATTCTTTCATTGCTTATTTTGTGTGGTATGATGATGATGTGTTTTGAGGGGTTTGGCCATTTAGTGGTAAGTAAAAATTTATTTTTTCTCACGTATGCCACTAGTAGTAGCCTCTAACGTGGATAAAGTTTGGGAACTTAGTGCGCGGATTCATTCAGTAGTATAGTCGATATACGATATGCTTAAGTTTAAGTGGTATAGCTACTTTACAGTAAATGGCGTTAGTAGGGGAGAGTAGAGTAGTGGGAGTCAGCGGGCAATGGGAGTCACCCACACCACTACGAAACACTATATGAGACCGACGCGTAAACAGCGTCCTCAGCCCCCGCGCAGCCACGAACGGCTCGCGCCAGTCCACTCATGCGCCACTGAGAAACGACCGTGTTTTGTTTTTGCGATCCGCTGATGTAATTTTTCGTAAATGCAAATTAGAAGGTAAGTACCAAATATCTTGCAGTATGCGGTTATGACATTTACACTTACTTAGTTAGACGTTTCAAATTGTGATGTGCAGTTCAGATTATATCAGTGCATTAAAGTTTTTTTAATTTTTTATTTTTTACTCATTAGTGTAGTTGTGGGTAATGAGAGTCAGGTGACTCCCATTACCCACAAGTGATTACTATTGCCCGCAACTGTGCGTTGCTGTTGAATAATGTTTTTATTATTTCTTTCTAGATGCCGAAAGTACGCGTCAGGACAACTGAAAAGGCTTCCTGGTCTTCTGATAGCCTAAATAAAGCTATACAGCTCATTGATGGCGGTTCTTCTATAAGAAATGCTGCTAAAGTAATGGGAATTCCTTTTTCAAGCCTTCAGAAGAGGATAAAAAAAGGTTCTACCTTAGCACCACATCTAGGACGATTCACTGTCTTTAGTCGTGATGAAGAAGCCGAGCTAGCGAACTTGGTGAAGAAAATGGCAAATATTTTCTATGGTTGCACTGCTAATCAAATCAGAAGAGTCGCTTTCGAATATGCTGAAAAATTAAATGTGAAGCACAATTTTAATCAAGCTTCAAAAATGGCTGGACGCGATTGGTTGCATGCTTTTATGGCTAGAAATAACATTTCTATTAGAAAAGCGGAAGCGACCAGCATAAATAGAATCACGGCCTTTAATAAAACAGAGGTAAGTCTGTTCTTTGAGCTACTTGGGCAGCTGATGGAAAAACACAGATTCGTTGCAAAAAATATTTATAATTGCGATGAAACCGGTATTTCAACGGTTCAAACACCGGGAAAAATTTTAGCTGCAAAAGGACAGAAGAGAGTAGGATCTATTACCAGTTGGGAGAGAGGAAAAAACATCACCTTGTTGTGTGCTATGAGCAGTGCTGGGGGGTACATTCCACCTATGTTTATCTTCCCTAGAAAAAGGATGACTCCACTACTTGAGAAGGATGGTCCAGCAGGCGCGCTTTACAAATGTTCAGACAACGGTTGGATCAACGAGCATCTCTTTCTTGGATGGTTGGCGCATTTTAAACAGCACGCTAAACCGTCTGCAGATGAACCCATCCTTTTAATAATAGACAACCATGCTACTCACATTTCTCTTTCCGTCTACGAATATTGCAAATCCAATCACATTCATATGTTGTCTCTGCCACCACACACGTCTCATAGAATGCAGCCCCTTGACGTTTCTTTTTTTGGCCCACTCAAAATGGCATACAAAAAAGAATGTGACTTGTTTTTAAAAAGCCATCTAGCAGAAAAGATAACCCCGACGTAGCATCCTTGGTGAGGAAAGCATTTAATAATGTTGCTTCTATTAGTAAAGGAGAATCGGGGTTTAGATCAACTGGAATATTTCCACTAAATCCGGAGGTATTCACAGAAGAAGATTTTCTCGCTGCAGAAACTCTCCAATCTGAGACCGTTGTAATCCAAGACTACAATGAATCTCTCGCAGCTGCCTGTGTGATTCCTAGCACATCAAAAGAAGACTCACCAGTTCCGAGCACGTCAACACAAATTGTTTCACTAGATCTTATGATGTCTAACCAAGAAGTCCCACTTGATTCTGAATCAGATGTTGTACCACAAGTTCCTGGCACGCCTAATCAATATAGTATATTGCATGATTTAATAAAAATGCCAGAGAAAGCATCTGTTATTAAAACAAGACAGGGCCGAAAGAAGCAACATGCTACAATTTTAACTTCAACGCCACTGAAAGAAAATCTGTTAGAAAAGGAAATTAATAAAATGAAGAAAAAAGGAGGTAAAGGAAAAGAGAAAACATGGAAAGGCAAAGGACAAGGACAAGGAAAAAAGACTAAAGTACAGAAGAAGGGTCCTGAAAAGGCAAAGCGCCAAGTATTACAAGAACAGAACGAAACTTCTATATCAGATGTTGGCACTGACGACTTATGGCAGGACGATGAGGATGATGACGCAGAAGATGCTAGAAACAGATGCCTAGTATGCGACGAATTCGGAAGAAACAACGAGATGTGGTACAGGTGTACCTCGTGTGGACTATGGGCTCACGCGGAGTCCACTGGATGGGAGTCAGCTGAAGGTTATGTTTGCGACGTATGCTAGATTTTATTTGACTCCGATTGCCCCCAGGGTGATCACCATTACCCCTACGTTGGTGTAATGGGAGTCAAATCTGTTTTTTTTTTTAAACTTTTATAATTTCCAAAGTTGATTGCCAAAGTGACTGAAATTGATCTATAATGATAGTTTAATAAGCAAATTATGTTTACAAGCAGTTATAATAAATACTTTCTTTTTAATTAAAATTTTATTTGAGTTCTCGCTTAAGTGACCCCCATTACCCTCTTTTACCATGTTAGCTTCCATGTAATAAAGCTAGTACAGTTACTCCTCGTTAGGTGGCGTTAGTAGTTCCTCGGAGTATTTAACGGTTTGTGATTTGGATGAAGTTTTCAGTCTTTTCAATCAAATGTTTGCGACACAGTTTCCAAAGGATTTTCCTTTATATTGCTATCACTGTTAGGTCTTTGAGGTATAAATTTGCTCAAAAATGACAGTGGTATCATAATATAAACAAAAAATCACTGAGTATGTGAAAGTTATTACGACTGTTTAGATAGTTTTTTAGTTTTTATATTCACTTTAGCCGTACGTTGTGAACAATTTAATAACGATTTATTTCCATATAACTTCCAGTTTTTATAGTTAATTTGGCAATAAAATCACAGAGCCCAGCACCACCTTCTCTCTATAGAGAGAATCAAAATATTGGGTTTGGGTAGAATTAACCATTTATATTCACGAGCAAAAATATTTTTGGTCATTTAATAATAATAAGATTCAGGTTATGATTTTTCTCTCTCGGATACGTGCGCAATTGTTAATAAATTAGTCAGATTTCACTCTTTTGACTACATGGTCGACTCTTTGTCAAATTGGGTTGAAATCTCTGTTCTCGATAGTAGGATTGTGGTTTAAAAGTTGATTGATTGCACCGATTTAGTTTTTATAATTAAGGGGGTAAACATTAAATAATGGAAATTTTATATAATTTTTTCAACGTGGAACTTTCTTCCATTGATTGTAACCATGACAACGAATTTGTTTATTGACAAAACCGATTGTTGAAGTTTTTAATTAAATATATAAAGCATTGCGCTTTATTAAATAATGGAGACACAATCATCAGGCACTCTTCAATCGCCATCTACGTTTTCGGAGAGTTCTAAAACCGGTAGTAGCCGATCTCTAGGAAGCGCGAAAGATGAACCAGATTTTACAAAAGATAATTGTGAGTATTTCTGTATTGCCGACTAGAATTAAATGGAATTACTAACAAACATATTACTAGATTGGTTGAATTCCTTCAACCTAGTTATAGGACAGGGATCAATTTCTAATTTTCATACACATATTTTATCATACTAATAATGGAGTGGAAACAGAGGTGATGGTACACGATTAGGGGATGCCATCAGGCCTGCTCGACTTTTGAATGTCCAAGGAACATAGAGTTAATAGCGGATCGGATTCGGACATCAAAGTACCACACCGCCAGTAAGAAGCAAAGAGACAGCCCAAAGGGTCGGCTTTCGCCTTCGGGGTGCTAGCGAGTCATCCTCCCTGTACAGGGGTAGAATGGAGGCCTGATAAAAATTCCGTTATTTTATAACAGCCTGGACCTCAGTGCCTGCCGACGCAAATTCTATCTCATAAATAGTGGAATTCGGGCCAAGTTATTCCTTTCGTTTTTAAGCAAAAGCACTCGGAACAATGTTACATCCTTTTCATTCCAATTAGCAGAGAAGTCATTAATAAGAACGTTTTTTTACAGCTGCATCTCCCATTGATTTGGAGTGCCACATTCAAGCAGAGCGCATCACAAAAATTTTAGAAGAAACAATTTACAAAACAAAGATGGCGCTTTGTCTGCCACACTTCGTCCAGGAGTATAAAACTTTGAGCTCCATACTATCCAACCAACACATGGAAGATTTGGTGTTCATATTCGAACAGTATGATAATCCACTGTTTTCTACTAGTCTACTTAATTTGGATGCGTTGGAAGATATCAAAGCTGTGTGTATACTAAGAATTTTTTATTGTTTTTACTAAGTGGGTAGTTAAACGCAAACGGGTAATTCTTTCCTTGTCTTAATTTGTTTTCTCTCCCGCGGCACTGTTTTGTGGTGGAGTGTTATGTGGGACTCGCTACTCACATATCCAATAAAATCAGACGGCACCACCAGCAATTGCTGGAGATATCACTCGGGAATCGCATCCCGCCACGGCCATTAGTGATGTAGGCACAGAAATGTGCCATAATCCATCGTAATGGAAAAATTACACGATAAAAAATAATTTTAACCTTTTTCAGGGTGATGTATCGCTGAAGAATAGGTTAAATCCTGAATTGGGCCACCTTGTTTACATATTAAACAGCTACCCTAACCTGAAGCCTAAAGTCGAAGAAATGATTATAGAAGTTTGTATTTAATTGGATTTATTTGAAAATATTGAAACGGTGGCTTATTCTGCAGCACCTGAGTTGGTTTAAGTCTGTTGCTCACTCGACCCAAAATGTTTTTACAAAGATGAATTAGCCCGTAAAGTAGAAATTAACGACCAAACGTAAAGCCTGCTAATATTTTTAATATAAAATTCCAGATGAAAGAAGAATATGCGGCATATGATGAAGTAAGTGGTTTTTTATTTATTTTTATAGAAAAATCTATTAAAGGTAGATTTTTTTGTAATAAAGTGTTAGATTTTTGTGGTATTTCCAAAAATTCAGCCACTGGCTTATATTGATTATATTTATTTCAGTCAAGAAAAAGTTTTCCAGGTTTAGAGTATTTGTTGACGTTGGAACATTTTCGTGACTTGATGATCAAACAAATGGACACTACAGCAGCAGAAGAGCTTGCTGCCAAATTGAATACTAGGAAACTAGAGGGATCCAACGAGAGGCTTATTGAAAAAATTAAAGGTTACTAGAAAACATTACTGGTTCAGATTTTTGATCGGCAGCTTGTGGGTAATTCTATTTTAGATTCCCTGGTAGTCATTTTTTTGAATATCTTCAAAAAATTATAGTTCCTTTCCTAGCTAGTGTTAATACAATGCGCATAACCTTTATTATTATGCGAGTATACCAGAATTTATTAAAAATCAAAACTACGTTTGACGAATAAATGAAAGAAATCTAAAAAATATTTTCAGAATATACGCAGGATCTTAAAGAAGAACATGAACGCTTTGAAGAAACAATGAAGATGAAAACAGATCTCATCGCAAGATTAGAGCAAGAGCTAGCGATTTTGAACCGTGACGCGGAAATTAAACTTAAAAAGAAAATGTAAGCCAAGTCTTTAAACTAAAAGCTTAATTTACTGGGGGTAAACATATTCCAGCATGGGCATTTCAGAATATTTCTGTAAAAAAAAACAACGGCGCTACAACCGTTTATAGGTCTGGGCCTCAGATTTCTGTATCTGTTTCATGATCATTTGTTAATCGAGTAGGCAAGTAGATTATAGAAGTAGTAGATCAGCCTTCTGTGCCTGACACACGCCTCCGACTTTTTGGGTCTAAGGCAAGCCGGTTTCCTCACGATGTTTTCTTTCACCATTCGAACTAATGTCATATGCGCACATAGAAAGAGAATCCATTGGTTCACAGCCGGGGATCGAACCTACGACCTCAGGGATGAGAGTCGCATGCTGAAGCCACTAGGCCAACCTCATTTCTGTACATATCAAGTACAATACACACAAACAATTGTTGTTTTTCTGGTAATCAAGTCCATGACATCGTTATTCGATACGCTTTAGCTACTAAGTCAAGATGTTTTTGGATATATAATAAAAGAAATGCTGGTCATTTCCTATGCTATCCAATTTCGTTCTAATCTATTTAATACAATGGACGCTGTTTGTGGTCACGTATTTCCTGGAATATGTTTCTACGTCTTTCTTTATACTGGCGAGAACACTTATTAGCTGTGTATATATAATTGCCAGTGCACAGCGACAGCGATACTGATCCCTGCGTATTTGTATGCAAATTATTTGCTTTGATCTCGAAACCTTGGCATCACGCGGAACAAAACTTCATTATTGAGATCCAGATTGCTTTTGGAAATTACAAAGACTTGAGGGGTAAAGAATCAAAGGCAGCTATATCCACAGTCTGGTCTGTTATAAACTATGAGCGCCATTTTATTCTATATGAATATCTTTTCTTATCAAAAAAAGCTAATCCTATAGAAAATCTGCGTCAAAAAACTATATTAGAATCAACGATAGCTATATCCATAATGCTGATAAAACAAATACAGCTAAAGTCGCGGCTGGCCAATCAGAGCGATCTATTTTACGTTTTTCAATATGGCGTCTTTCAGTTAAAAACGTGCTTCTGCGTCTGTCGATTTTATTTAAACTTTGTGGTATTTTGGACAATTTAATTGGCAAAACTTCGTTAAAAGTAGAGCTGAAAGTGATATGGTAGTGCCAATAACACAAGCTATACACGGGAGAGGAAGAAAACGCAAGAGAGAGCCGGAGAAATGGAAGGTAAACAGGGCGAAAATTCAAAGGTAAGTGATGTGCGCATTGTAATGCAAGTTCGATAAAATTGTTGTCAAACATTTTATTTTATTTTTTCATAGGTACTCGTCGCATTCGTTGCCTGGTAGAATTACCTGTAATCACAATAGCAAAAGTTTTGCATGTAAGAATCTTCGTGTTCGAGATCAACTCAATTTCCATCGAGCTTTTTATGCAACACCGCTAAAAAAGAATCAGGATGCTCTTATATTGAAATGTTGTTCAGCAAATAAAAGTAATAGGAAGCGACCGACCAAAAATATGAGAAAAGGCAGGGATTTTGCTATAAAGTATACAATCTATACAAAAAATAATCAAATTATACCAGTTTGCAAAAAGGTATCAATAAACGGTAAATACACTTGGAATCACAGAATGTAATGAGAAATTTCTTTGCAAATGGTCCACTTCCATTTTTTATCAAAAAGAACCCCACAGCCCAGTCAAACAATCGTATTTCAGAGCAATTTTTCATGAAGACTTTAATTTAGGTTTTGGTAGTCCTAGGACTGATATGTGTTCTAAATGTATTGAGTTCCAAGAAAAAATAAAAACAGAAAAAGATGTATCGAAAACAAATCAGCTTATAATTGAACAAAGGGTACACAAACTAAAATCTCAGGCATTTTTAAAACTTCTACGGGAAAAAAAAGACCAGATGGCAACTTTTTCCTTTGAATCCAGAAAAACTTGGTCCTTCCAAAAGTTCCTGACCAAAACTGTTATTACAGCAGGCAGCTATACTTATACAATTTCACCATTGTCCAAGGAGGATCCAAAGACCCCTTGAATAAAAACACAAAAGATCGAAAGGACGGAAGATGAATACGCAAAAGGTGCAAATGAGATAGCCTCCGCTGTTTACGATAGATTAAACAAATCTGATTTGACGATTTCACTCACTTACGTTTAGTATGCGGGTGCGCTGGACAAAATAAAAATCGTATGATGGTATCTATGAGCTCACGGTGGATTTTGCAGCATCCGCTAATAAATAAAATAGAACTAGTATTTCCCGTCACTGGACACTCTGTTATGCCTGCGGATCGTGTGTTCGGGAATATAGAAAAAATAATTCGCAAACTTGAAGTGATAACACAGCCTTCAGACTATACAGATATTATTAGCGAATGTGCAACTGTCACAAAACTTGATGAGATTGATGTGCTGGATTGGAAAACTTCTATTCAGAACATAGTCAAAACACTAGCCCAGCTCCATTTTAAGATATCGCAGTGCAAGCGTATCATTATTCGACGGACAAAAAGCAGGGAAATGTTATGATTCGTGGCGAATTGTTTTATAATTCTGACACAGGTGGTCCCAGGACTATTTGCCGAAAAGGAAAAAAAAAAGCAGAAATGATACAACCGTCTACACTTTCAAAAGGCATAGATGTAAAACCACTAAAGCTCAGAGATGTGAGAAATCTACTACAAAAGCATTATGGTGAAGACTGGAAGGAGTTACCTAATTTGGTATACTAAAATAATGTTTTATTTAACCTAGATGAAGAAGAATTACAGCTATTAGAAAAGAATGGAGAAAATGAAACAAATGTCATGGAAGACGAAACTTGTGAAGGAGTCGAGGAAGATGTTACGCTAAGGATATAACAATAAAATATTTTAACGTAACATATCATCATCTTAGCGTAACATCTCTCCTCTCATCCGATGAAGGTTCACATTATTTAAATCACCTTGCTGCCTACTTCACAATTTACAAACTAATAAAGTTGATTTTTCATATTTTGTTTTCATTTTTACTGTATTTTCTGACTGACTGACTGTTGCTTTCGCATTTATATTAGCCAAACGTACATATCTTATAATGGAAATAAATTTAAATGCTATTTATTTTTTCATACATCATACCATTATCCACACCATTCGATGTTTCTGATGTCATGCGTACATCTCTAGCATCGTGACGTCATCCGCCCAGTGTTGCAATCAAAAGCAGCTATATCCATAATGGTCATAATCAAAGAGAGCTAAATCCAATAGTTGGTATCAAACACTGCTATGTACAGCACAATTTATTTAAAATAGCCGTTCTATCCTGCTCTTACAAGATACGTGTGTTGGTACACCTGCTTATTTTGTACCAGAGCATCCTGTCAAACAGTCGTATTTACGGTATTGCTAAATGAAAATAACAGTTTTTTTCGTTTTGTGGAAAATAATTTCATACGGATTTAGCTGCCTTTGATACTATACCCCTCTCTTATAGACTTTTAGATATTATAGGTTCTCATGTACAATTATGTCTTAAAGGCCCGTATTACAGACTAGATTCAGACCGGCAAATGGTGTTAGCGACTCGTGCGCATCTCGTAAAGGATGAAATGTTGAAAGAGGAAGAGGTTGAGTGTCGAGAATTGTATGAGAATATATTAAGGAAACATCTTATCGATGAGAAAAATCAAAGGGCTCGAAGGTACGGTTTAATAAACTTTGTTTGCCGAGGACATTTTATTTATTTATTGGTAATAGTATAAGACTTAAAAGAGAAAAAGAAAGAAGACCATTAAAAACTTAATTTTGTATGATATATGGTTATTGTAGTTAATTTTTAAAGTTAAACAATGTGAAATCAAAAAAAAATGGTTTGTCAGGTTTAAAGTTGAGACACAATTATTATCATGGCTACAGAAGTATGATCTAGAAATGGCGGATAAGCAGGTGGAACTCGATGAGTTCACTACCAAGTACGAAGATGAGGTCCAGAAGTGTGAAGAACTCGAAGTAAGTTTTATATAATAAAATAATATCATATAAAGATTGTATTTTAACCAGAGCGGTATTGGGCTTATATGATAAGAAATTAAGATTTGTTGAAAAGCGCAACGTCAGGGCAAAAAACGAATCAATATAAAATAATTCCAAACGTTAAACACATTCTCTTTATAGTAAATATCATCTTTACTATTAATATATCAATAATAAACTTTGAATTATACTTTTTTATGTATAAAAATATATGTATATATATAGAACTTACCTAATTTTGTTAATAATAATTATATTTCCATAAAAACGTCTGATACTGAAAATAAATGAACCATTACAGTTAAAACTAGCAGAACAGGACAAAGAATATGTACCCCTGATGGCAGAAAGAGAAGAAGAATACCACCAGGAGCTGACGGAGAAGATGAACAAATTTCTATTGGAGCACGCCGCTAGAGTCATACAGTGCGCTTGGAGGGATGTACTTTCGAATAGAGCGGAGAAGAAACGGGTATATTTTTTTTAGTATCTTAATATTAACGCTCTGAAGAATTTAAAACTGCTGCTGCAGCTTAGTTGAAGGAAGCAACCAACATTAAATTTTTACGAATCTTTTCTTGTTTTATGCAGCTCAAAGGGAAGGGAAAGAAAGTCAAGAAAAAATCCTAGTCCTGATTTTACTATTCCTTTCTTCCTGAATTACTACAATATATTAGTAGAACTTCACTATAGACACTTGTTTATAGTGTAGTTAAAACTACTTAGTTTTATTAAGTATTTAACAAAACTGCTATTCGAATGATACTTTTAGTTTCTAATACGTCCACGGAGTGCAGCTTGTAATAATATTAGATCACTTCCCATTACTTTTTTATACGTCACATAATTCCCACCTTCCTAATTTTTGGCATCCATTCCCTTTTAAACCTTAGCTTAAGAAGCTGCAGAAGAAAATGCAAGCAGCTCAAGCCGCGGCCGAGGCAGCCGAGAAGAAAAAGGGAAAGAAATAAAACTCTTTGTGTTTTAGTTTATTTAAATAACTTATGTACTAGAATATATTTTGTTTGTAAACTGCTTTTTACTTATAAAATTCCTTGTATGTTCGATGCTCGATTTAAGTACGTTTTATACAATGTAAAAATGTTTATAAAGGCTTTTAAAAATAAAAACAGTAATAAACTCAGCTTAATCAACAGCGGGAATAAAAACAAAAGACGTAACGATGGCGCCTTTCAATTGATTTTCATTTATCGTATATTATAAAATACTTAACGATTTAAAAGATTTTTATTTATAAAAGCTTGCCTACGATGAGCACTATTATACATTGGTATAAGAGAAATACCATATTTAATGTGCCAAGCACTTGTAAGCAATCATAGCATACACGAAGAAATAAAAATGGTTCTAAAAATATCCGTCAGATTTGGGCTATACGCATCTTGAAAGGAACAAAAGGGATAATAGGATGCCTGTGTATCTTGGGCTTGGGAAATCAACCTGATTGTTAAATATCTTTAATGCAAATGATATATTAATTAATTTTCAACGATTATCTAATGACATCTTAGTGTGCTAGCGTTCTTTCAGTCCTTTTGGTAACTGGCAGTAAATAAACGAATCGTTTTTTTATAGACTCGATTTTGGTCTGTCAGTATTGACCAAACTCAAACTCAAAATAACTTTATTCATAAAGGTAAACAAGTACACTTATGAACGTCAGAAAATAACTAAAAATTATTGTAAATTTACATTTACTACCAGTTCGCAAGTCAAGGGCGTAGAGCGGACAAGAAGACCTGGCAAGAAACTTTCCGCCACTCTTTTTAATCGGTAAGTTTTGAGTCATACAAATTGTTTGAACTGGAGCAAATCAATCCTAAAGATTAAGATCATTTAAATATTCGTTAAATTTATAAAAAAGCTTTATTGATTAATTTACGATTAACGGATTAATTAGGGCTTTGAATTGTGATACAATCACTAAATAAAGTCAAAGCCCTCGTCGAGCAAATCACAATCAAACGCATTGCGTCATCGTTGTGTCATTCGTTTTACTCTCTTGCTGTCTTGATCTATGATAGCTTAAACAATGTGACAGAAAGAGACGAATCTTATATGAATCAGTTTAATAGGATTAACACTTGGACAAATATAAGATATTTAATAATAGTGCTGTCTCTTACTTTTTCTATTATTTAAAGAGAGAAATAAAGATGAGATGTTTTATGAAGGACAACGATTTATCGTAGATATAATTGTTATATATCGAAATATTACAACCAGAATGATTTTATAATTACAATCAATAAATAATGAAAGATATTAAAACCGATTTAATTTTTTTAGTACTCACTCCAGAATTGTGTATATTTTCTTGGTTTTCCCTTACATATGAAATCTACAGATTCTATCAGCAAATATAAGAGAGGAAAAGATAGATATATTCAAATCGTTGATTACATATTATCATTATTATCGAGGACTTTTAAATGTCTTATAGCCCTGACATCGATCAGAGTGTCTGAAGAACTTTTGGTGGTGGGTACGAAGGAGATGGCCCGTCTGGCTCGTTCACCGTTCCGTAGAACTGGGTTCAAATCCTGCAATAAAAATAAATTATAACTTTAAGGTAACCCGAAAATCCCCCTTTTCCTCAATTAATCATTTAGGGTGATTCATAGCTATAATAATAATTAGAGAAAATGTTTTATTAATATTAAATACGTTTTAGATTAATCGAATTATACATTTTAATTTAATTACAATTACTAAAATGCCGTCATCAAAAAAAAATCTACCTAGGAGGTTAGGTTATATTCTTGATACAATGGCCGATTACTTTTTATTTTTTCGATCGTAAATATTCAAGGTTCTGGTTAAAAAATATATAAAGTAACTTAGCGGGTAGTTCCCGTTTTTTTTAGAAAAGGATATGCCAAATTCCAGAACGTTATTTACATTTAAAAAAGCCGGAGGTATCCCTCAAATTCTTTCAATGATCTCTTATCTTCGCAAACATTATCACTGTTATATAATAAATTAAACTTCATTACTAATTAGTTCTGTTCTGTGAAGTGTATAATCCTGAGTTCGAGTTTCAGCTGAATTTTTGCTGTTGTAATTGTAGTTTTTAATATTCGTGTGTTTAACTTAACTATTTAAAAGATCAAAATGAATGGAGTCAAAAGTAAAAATGTAAAAGTCAATATTTTAAAAAAAACCAACCCTGAGTTGCACGTGAATCGCATTAGCGTTGAGTTCAGTCTTCTGTATCTTCTCCTGAGCTGCGCGCAACTCTTCGTCCAACTTCTGCTTCTCATCTTCCAACTCTTTAAGCCGACGCTCTGCCTCTAATTGGAGAAATAAATAATTTGATGGCGTTACATTTTAATTTATTATATGACACTTAAGGGACTTTTTGCAATGCTACCCACTGCATTTCGAAAAGGCCGGCCATACACTCGATTACCCTCTGGCATTGAGTGTCCATGGGCGACAAAATAAAACAAAATACTAATACAGTAAACTAAATAAATTGACGTCGAATATATATTAGGTCCTTACATATGAAATTGGCGTTTTGTCTTACTGGCCACTTTGACCTCAAATACCTCCTCTTTGGTTAGGAATTTCAAATTCAAATTTGTACAGTTATTAACTCATGTATTTGTGCTTCGATGACCGTCATTCATTTGTTTTTTCCTTCTGTTTTTTTCTGTTTGCGTCACTCATTTTACAAAATGGAAAACTTAAAGTATCGCATTATTTACGAGTACGAGTTCCGCCGTGGCACTAGTGCTGCGGAAACGACTCGAAGGGTAAATGATGTGTATGGCGGTCATGTTGCAAAAGAAAACACAGTTCGTTTTTGGTTCCAACGCTTTCGTTCTGGAAATTTCGACCTGCAGAACAAGCCCCGTGGACGGCCTGAGACCCAAGTTGATAATGAAGTATTGAAGGCTATTGTGGAAGCGGATCCATCGCAAACCACGTCCGAGTTAGCTGCAGGCCGCGGTGTTAGTGATAAAACTGTTTTAATTCACTTGAAGCAAATTGGGAAGATGAAAAAGCTTGAAAGGTGGGTACCTCACGAATTGACTGAAGCAAACCGGCAAACGCGCGTCGACTGCTGCGTTACATTACTGAACCGGCACAATAATGGAGGTATTTTAAACCGAATCATTATCTGTGATGAAAAATGGATTCTTAACGATAATCGGAAGCGCTCACCGCAATGGTTGGATCCTGCCAGCCAGCCAAATCCTGCCCCAAGCGAAAACTAACCCCAAAAGAGTTACTTGTAAGCGTTTGGTAGACTAGTGCCGGTATTGTTCATTGCAGTTGTCTCAAATCTGGCCAGACTATTACGGCTGATGTCTATTGTCAGCAATTGTAAACCATGATGGAAAAGCTAGCGGCGAAACAACCTAGCCTGGTCAATCGCTCCACGCCACTGCTACTTCACGACAACGCTAGACCACACACTGCACAACAGACGGCTACCAAATTAGAAGAGCTTCAATTGGAATGTCTAAGACATCCTCCGTACTCCCCGGACCTTGCTCCAACAGATGGCCATTTTTTTCGAAATTTGGACAACTTCTTGCAAGCGAAAAAACTTAACTCTGATAGGGCAGTCCAAATCGCCTTCACAGATTTTATTGATTCCCGTCCGACTGGTTTTTTTAGTAAAGGGGTCAATGAACTATGAGATAGAAAACAATGGTTCATACTTTGATTAATTAAATATATTATATTTAAAAATATTCGACTTTTTCTTCCTCCCATACTAAACGCCAATTTCATATGTAAGGACCTAATATAATAATAATCATAATTAAATTTCATAATCTCTGTTTTCTTTTAAATATAAAACACGTGGGCAGTAAGGAGTCAGATCCAGTCTTATATAATGATCTACGATAGGGAAAGCGTGGTAAGACCACGTAAGATATGAGATCACATATCCAGAAACGTGATGGGAAATTTATTTTTTTAGCTCTTCGCATTTAATTTCTGAATCTGTTTCATTTGACAATCTAATAGCTGATAAGCCTCCTGTGCCTGACGCGTCCGTCGACTTCTTGGGTTGGCAAGCAGGTTTTTGGTACGCTCTTTTCTTGAAGGACCTTAAGTCGAATTGGTTCGGAAATACTTCAGTGGGCAGCTGTTTCCACATAACGGTGGTGCGCGGCAAAAATTGCCTTAGAAAACGCTCAGTTGTGGAACGACGGTTTCCTAACAATGTCCTTCACCTTTCGAGCGAATGTTACATTGGTGCGCGGGTGGGATCAAACATTCGACCTCAGGGATAAGAATCGCACGTTGAAGCCACTAGGCCAACAATGCTCTCGCTTGGGCAAGTAAGGAATAGAAAAAAGTGAAAGAGAACTATGGCTCTTGGCAAGTAGATAAGAAGCTAGGCAATAGTAAATACTTTATTTCTGAATAAATGATTGTTATATAAGTTGAAGTTACCTCTGTACTGTGCTTCCTTTTCCGCCTGTAACATTTCAAACTGTTTCCTTTTCTGTCTCTCCTCTTCTAACATTCTATTTTGCTCTTCTTGAAGCCTTTCCAGTTCTTCTCTTCTCTCCCATTCTTCAGCTAGGACCCTAAGTTTTAAATACATAGTTAAAGTCTCTAATAGATTCGATGATTTTTTTTATTAAATATTTATTTGGTTTAGTTATTACATAAAATGAGCTGTCCGTCTGTTGCAAGGCAAATGTTGGGTTGCAAATAGCGGAATTAGAGTGAATGTGTCTTGCCGAGAATCAAACTAAGTTCCTCGAGTTAGTCGTAGTTTTTAAATTCGTCGGGTGATGGAAATGTCAAAACATTGACAACACATGAAAACTTATTCACAATTTTAGGAACAAGTTTTAAGTTATCATAAAATTATCTGATATGTTTGGATATCTGTAGTCAGGGTCTAATTGGGAAATATACTAATTAACCCAAGGTCCATACAAATTACAGCAAAAAAAAATGTTTCACTAAAACTTAGTCAAGACTTCATAAATAATTTATTTAATTAAACAGAACAAACACATTTTTAATATAACACCATTATGTTGTAGAAGATAACATACCTCGCTTGCAAAGCCCTAACGATTTCTTCATCTCTTTTCGCCTGCGTCTCTTCTTGAAGGAGTTTCTCCAGCTCTACTTGAGCGTGCTTTAATTCTTCTAATTTCTTGTTGTCCTTTTGTGCTAATTCTGCTAATTCCTGTAATCGATATGTTTAATAAAATTATATAACTAAAATTATTATAATATTTTTATTGATTTTTTATTTATTTTCGTTTTGTATAATTATGTATTCCATAATTGTTATAGCTTTTTTTGTGGTATGTAATTTGTGTTAGCTAGGAATACGAAATTAATAAATATGTTCCAGTTGCAGCAGTTGGTTAAATATATATGTAAACATATCAAAGAGAAATTACTTTTACAAATCGAAGGTTAATTTTTAACGGTTAGTTACGTAGTAGATTCATAAATAACTCAGTAATTATTTTATCAGTTTGATCAATGTAGGTAACAATGTATACTTAGGAACGTAAATGAAAAAATAAAATCAATAAATCAGAGGCGCGACCTTTTAGGTTTGTGCCTCAGATTTCTGAATCTGTTTCATGATCGTTTGTTGGCGATTTGCCTCCTGACACACGCCGTCGACTTTTTGGGTCTTTGGCAAGGTTTCCTACCTACTACAGCCTCGGGGATAAGATTAGGACACTGAAGCCACTAGGCGAACACTGCTCTTGCTGATAATACAAATAATACATTTATTGCGAATTCTTAAATCATGGCAATGAGTTCTGTGTCACTTCGATAGCCAGGTTTTGGTCCTGGTCCTCATCACATCATAAAGCATTAATTATATCAATAAAAAAATATTTTGCTTAATTTAAAATTAATGAATTTATTAAAAAGCTACCTGTGCCTGGGCCTCTGCTGCCAGCCTCGCTCGTACTTCGTGCTGCAGACGAGCTCTTGTTTCCCTAACTTCCTGCTCCCTTCGCGCCCCTGCGCCTCTCCGTCCTGCCCTGGCCCGCCTTTGGAAGCCTTCCGCTCCTCCTGACACTGCTGCCGCCTGACGCAGGGCTGATACCCATTGGAGACGACTTCTAATAAGACCACACCAGAGTATTAGAGGTTTATTTCTTATTTTAATTATAAAGACTCTGTGGCTGATCCAGTAAGCACTTTTAAGTACATGTGTATAATTAATGATATATATATATATATATATATATATATATATATATATAATTTTGAATAAAGCATATAAATGTTGTTATATATATAATTCTGCTGTGCGGGTGTTTTTATTAAACTCATCGTCTGAACGGATTTAGATGAAATTTGTTGTGTTCAAGTGAATTTGAGAATGATTTAGATTTTTAATAAGATTTAGTTTTTTTTATTCTTGTGTTTAGCCGTGTGTACGTCTGTAGTGTCCGCTAGTAGTTAATATATATGCTGATTTATATATCTCAGTATTTATAGGATTAAATATACAAGAAATTGTATTTAGAATTAATTAAAAATCTGCTTACTTATGATCCTGTGTCCCAAACTCAAAAGTCCTTTCGGGTGTAATCAATTGAAATTTCTGTATTTTACCATCGCCTACCGCCGCTTCCACAGAGCAATATTCGTCTATGGCAATTCTTCCGCATTGCTCCTTCTGCGACGAACTCTTGTAGTATGTCAAAGCACAGGGTTGGAGAACACACCAATATTCTCGCATTGTCGGTAATAGATAGCCTCTTTTAAAGAGGTAGCCCTGAAAAAACATCAAGCCGCTGTTACATTATGGCAAGATAGAGTATAACATTTTCGAACAGGTCACTCCTCCATAAAAAGTTAAAATGGAAATTGGCCGCATTTGTGATACCAGATGGGTCAAGAATACCCTTAATTGGAATGGCCCAGTGGGAAGAAAGAATAGA
Organism: Pieris brassicae; assembly: GCF_905147105.1. NCBI lineage: Eukaryota > Metazoa > Arthropoda > Insecta > Lepidoptera > Pieridae > Pieris > Pieris brassicae. The sequence goes on from NC_059669.1 coordinate 9,575,630, forward strand.
GGATTCTCACCAAAAACTTGGGATGACGAAATAAAAAGGTTAGCGGGAAAAAAATTGATAATTGTCGCAGAGACAGGGATAAGTGGAAGAATTTAGAGGAGGCCTTCACTCCGTCGGAGATCGAGTACTACGAAAAACATATCTGACATGAACTTAGTGTAACTATGTGTACTCGGATAAAGGCTATTTTTAAGAAAAACACTTTTTGAATCAATCCGTTCATTTCATAATGTGTAAAAGTTATGTTAACAAAGTACAATACTAAGGCTATTTTTATGTGTGATTTTTATTTAAATTTAACTTTTGTTAGAAATTTAAAATAAACTGTTGTAGGTCTACGATTTTATTCGTGACACGCCTGTATTTAAAACGCATCAAAATTAGGTATAAATATGTGAAACTACGCATAAAATCAGTGGCGCTACAACCTTTTTAGGTCTGGACCTCAGATGTCTGTATTTGTTTCATGATAATTTCTCAATCTAGTAGAAAACAAAGTGATCAGCCGTCTGTGCTTGACACACGGCGTCGACTTTTTGTCTCTAAGGCAAAACGATTTCCTCACGATGTTTTCCTTCTCTATTCGAGCGAATGTTAAATGTTCACATGGAATGAAAGTGCATATGGGTGCATAGCGAGGGCTTAAACCTACGATGAAAGTCGCACGCTGAAGCCACTAGGCCAACACTGCTCTTATAACTATGCATAGCCCATATATATTCATTCATTTTTCCAAATGTCATCAAAATCGTCGCAGATCTTAAACCGTACAGCTTAATCTTGAAATATATGCTTTACGTAAAAAAAATTGAGGAAACAATTTGAACAAATACAGAAAATCTAACAGCGGGTTTGTTATTTAATATCCGTGGGTTTTAATAATTTATTGATTATAGACGAAAATATTATGAAATGCACAATGGATAATTTAGATTCGAATCTTGTGCTGAACACAAGAGTGCTCTTAAGGAAAAAAGAGATTTGAAACATAACATTACTTTCATCACTATTTATTAGGATTCAGTAATTAAAAATGCTTGGCAAGCGGAACAGAAAAGTGGAGCAATAAAATACTAAACTGGTGCTCGAGGTACAATAAACGAAAAAGAGGAAGAGAATTTAGATGGTGGATAGACCAGATCAAAGAAATAGCCCCTGGGCAGAGAGTGGCACAGTGTAGACACAAGAATGGCGGGATTTGAAGGACACCTTTGCCAAAAAGAGCACACATAAAGAATGAGACAGTAATGAATGTGTTTAAGTGCAAACGTATCTGAAATGAAAAACATTATTGAAAAGGAATGAATAAAAGGTATTATTAATCGAAAATGCTTACCTTTTTAATAATATCCTCAATAAAAACATCGTATATCTCATCTACAGCTTCAACAAGGGCCTTAGAGTGTAACTGCTGGTCGCAACAGTACTTTGCCTCAAGCACGGCGAGGAAAGCTGCCCATTTGAAATGGCCGATAGAGGACCCCAAAGCCTCCCAGTCGGCTGCATCCCAGCGGAGCCCTAGACAATGGACTAGCTGCTCAGCTACTAAACCTGCTTCAGATGGATGAAGGACTACCTATCGAAATATTTAAAAAATTACATAAGTATTTATTGTTCGCGCAAAATTGGGAGCAAATTTGTTTTATACTGCATTTTGTATTGAATTTTTTTTTTTCAATTAGAAACCATTAAATCGGTCCAGCCGTTCTCGAGTGTCTTCAAACAAACCCGACTTTGTTTTATATATTAAAGATTATTTGTACATATAGTCAAAGTCAAAAATCATTTATTCATTATGAACATCAAAAAAAGAAATATACATTAAATGCTTCTAATTTTACATTTACAGCCACTTCTCAAATCAAGGGCGTAGAACGGAAGAGAAGAACTGGCAATAAACTCTCCGCCACTCTTTTTTATCGCCAAGTTTTTTTTGTTTTACAATATATATTATACCTCATGACTCTGCCTGGTCCGGTCGCTTTTTTTAAAGGACCTAGATACGGGTGACAATTCTAAAGAGCCTAGAAACGAATACACAAGTTCTCTACTTCAACTTCTCTATGAAGATATATATACACACACAACCTTTTAGGTCTGAGCCTCAAATTTCTGTATGTGTTCCGTGGTACTGAGGTAGGTGATCAACCTTCTGTGCCTGACACACATCGTCGACTATGTGGGTCGATGAAATGCCGGTTTCCTCACGACGAGCGAGCGAGTGTTAAATGCACACAAAGACAAAATGTCTATTGGTGCACAGCCGGGGATCGAATCTACAACCCCAGGGATGACAGTCACACGCTAAGACCAACTGCTCTCTATATATCGAATAGCGTAAGTCCCACAGTTTGTCAGAAAATATTTTTATATAGATTGTAATGCATCTATGATATCACTCAAGATAAAAAGATTATAAACAGATCAAATCCCAAACACGTGGATTATCAACTGATAGTAGTCCTTCGTGAAGGTTATTCTAACCACAACCACAATTACAATAAACTGTGAAGATAAATGAATCGGTGAAGATTTTCAGCAACTCCATGGAGACCTTTTACCGAGTCCTTTTAGAATTCTCCTTTTTGCCTACATTATTATGTATATAGTGCGACTTCTTTAATATAGAGAGTCCCCTCATGAGTCGTGTGCTGCGATATTGCAGGCTACTCGATTGTGAATAAGTTGCATGGATCTGGCTAACGCTGTCTTTTTAAGTTCTCATGTCATTTTCACTTCTGATTGTCCCCTTTGTAACATGTGTGAGAACAAACATAAAAATATATGTATATAGTCTCTTCTATTTTTTAAAGGCATATTTAGATAGAGAGAGTTTCTAGCACGTTTCAGTGCGAGAAATCGTACGCGAATATCGCCAGAAATAGACCGTTATCGTATCAAAATGTTTACATACAAGCAAGAACTATATTCTCACCTACAATGGTGTCATACGAGATTCACCAGCGATTTCCGGCGATAATTATTTTCTGCGTCTGTTTACACATCAAAATTTTAGTAAGAAGCTTCTTTTTCGATTGTCATCAAAGTGGAAGAGCGAGAAACTTACTCCTACTAAATTGGCCTTTAGTCTAATAGAAACAAAACTGTTTACAGTTTACATTCAAATATTTATTACTAAACAGTAGTTCTTAACAAGCTAAAGGTACAAATAAAACAGTTATTATGTAGCCAGTGGCATCGTGTTGATTAACATGTGGCTCGCAAATGGCGAGCATTACGAAATATTAATTACAGTTTGACGTCTTTACTAACTGAGTGGAATATAAAGGTTGGAATTAATTTGCGATTTGTAATATTCATCAAAGCATTTGAAGGTATCATTTAACTATTTCAAGCGAAGTACGGCTAAAAGAATGACGACAAATGTGCAATACGAAATCTGGTTTTTAATCCGCCCAAAATTATTTATTTATCTATTTCTTAACAATTATTCTTATTTTTATATTTATATATACTTTAACACAATACTACTTTACTTTTTATACTAAGTATTATTATTATTACATTCTTTTTTGCGACTGAGGCGCAAGCTAACTATTGTGGTATCTTGCAGAAGGACCAGCGCTTGGAACAGTCTACTCCTCAGTATCATGCTGAGCTAGGGCCAGTTACATTCTGGTCAGTTTGCTGATTACTGCTGTAGCCTATACGGAGTCGCCGTCACATCCTCCCTGTTGACTCGTGACTGATCCTTAATATACAAACTCGTCCACAAATTCACTATATAGACACTGTCAGAGTAATATTGGCCTCAGTGTGAGATTCACATTATTGAGGTCGAAGGTTTGACTCCCGGCCGTGGATTTTCTATGTGCACATTTCACACTTGCTCGTATAGTGGAGGAAATTATAGTGACGATGCCTTAGGCCCAAAAAGTCGACGGCTTGTGTCAGGCTGGCTGATCACCTACATATACATAGATGCGCTGAGGCTATTTCTGATATATCTGACGCCCAAACTGAAAGATGTAGTATCAAATGGTTTTTTATAGATTAAATGCAAATATAAAAATCGTTTAGGAAAATGACTTACAACATAGCGATTAGAGTCTTCAGCGTCTTGTACCAGGTCAGCAAGAAGACAGAAGATACGGAAGAGCTTAAAGACTGAATTGTCAGCGAAGATTGGCTTTTCTCTAGTGAGCAGGTTTTTTCGACAGACGAACCAACATACCTGTATATTGCATAATTTTAGATCAAAGCTAATAATACGAAATTGTATTTTTTTCATAAGGGTTACTAATTATCCAAAATAAATATATAATTCATATTCTATCCTGTGTAACTCTTAAAATATTATCAACAGGCATGCTCATCGTATAAGTGATCGGTTGCGGAATTTTTTTTTGAATAATAGACAATAAAATAAAGGAAAATTGAAAATGAAAGGAAACACACCTCACTGATTTTCTTTTCAAACTCTCTCGCGTTTGGAAGTGTTAATGTCTTCGGTAGAGAACTGAAGACCTCATGCTGCAAATAATAACGGAACTCGTCGAAGGTCAGCTCCTGGGTCGAGCGAAAGTGGTCCAGGCCCTTCTCCACACCATATAGGTCTAGAAGTGTACCGAGATTTGCCGTTAGTACCTGAAAATTGGGAAATTATAATTGATACTAACATAAAATTATAATCAACAGAATCTTGACCTAAGGTTGCACATAAGAATAATAATTTATAATAAATAAATAAAATACATATAATTTTAATTCACTTAACGAATAAGTGAAAAGTTTAACGAGCCTCCAAACGAAATTATATTTTCATAATTTCATAAACGGATTGAACAGTGCATATCCGGAGCTGGATGTTTTCGGTAGTAAGCTGATCGGTTTTATAGAAAGCAATGTTGGGTGCCTATCTCGAACCTAATTCGCTGCTGATTTTTTTTTTATTTAAGTTTTGTGTCGTCTTTACCAAATTTCTGTCAATTTTATTGTGTGCTTATTTTATCTTATATATGTTTTAGTTGTATTTTTAATATTTTTTTAAGACATATTTAATTCAATTGCCATACATTTTCGATGGAAGATTTTGTAAAATATGCAGTTGATTTAGTACTATATATGTAAACTTCAATAGATAAATAAACTAATATCAGTTGTGTTCTTGCCTAGATAATTTTTGTGAGTATCAAATTGTCTTATATTTCCAGCGGACAATCGTAATATAATTTCAGTGAGTATTGATTACAATTAAATAAGAAATTAATTAAATTGAATTGTTAGCTCTGGTGATATTATTGAAGCTGTATTAATTATTCCATACAACATGTGGTTAGTTTACATTCCATAATAATATTATTAGTTGTGTTAGTATAAGTTTTAAAATTGTAAGTTAGATCTTTTTTAGTGGTCTAGTTTTTGTATGGCCCCTTTAAGTGTAAAAGCCTCCTTCATATTTTTACATTTCTCTTTGTCTTGAGCAACATTCATCCAGTTTTTCCTCGCTAGTTCTTTAATGTCATCTGTCCATCCTTTCTTTTGTCGTCCTATACATCTCTTTCCAGTAGGTCCAGTCCATTTTGTAATTTCTAGTGTCCATCTTTTATCCCACGCTCTAGCAATATGACCGGCCCATTTCCATTTAAGCCTAATTTTAAGTACAACTCGTGATATTAACTAAATCTAATGAAAGTTTATTAAATCAAACATTTTGGTTTTAAGTGGTTCTACTACTACAAAAGTATTCAAAACCTTCAATCGTACATAACTGAGTGTACGATTACAAAATGCAAATTTAATTGCGTCGAAATAATCTTTAAATTGGATTAACAAAATGCGGAAGTAGTCAATCAAATGAACATGGGTAAGCGGCCGTAATCTTTCAATTTATATTACCATAACAATAAAATAATATAGGTTTAGATAGGACTTCAGTATGCTTCAGTATAAGTTATACCGACTGTGGGAACATACTATATGAGCTAGTTAATTGATGTTAGGCATCAATTGTTGCGTTTGCAGTATTAAGTTATCCTCGTTATTCAGAGTTTACCATCAAGCGCCTATTTTGGGACAACAATTAGGCTTTGTGGTTTTTTTTTAATTTACTTTCTTATTAGATTAGATTTACTTAAATTTGCTGGAAGTATATTTCGTGGAATATCGAACCACCTGGTGTCGCAGGCAAAACTGAATCAATTCTTACTTGAAGTTGCTGAACTATCCGTTCGCATAGAACATTTTGTGTTCGTAGTGTGTCATTAATTGGGACAATGAAGCTTTTGTCTGCCACGTTTGTTTTCTGCTCTAGTTCGTGCCTAGATGCCCCATACGCCAGGGATTGTCGTTGTGTGACGTCCTAATTAACCAAATCAATATTTTGGCAGTAAACGACACAAATTCCTAGTCGTTTGTCAAATGCATTGCTGGCATTTATACCCATTTAATGCAATATAAACCCATTTAATGCAATATAAAACAGTTCAATCTGTCACTTTCTAACACTGAAACACAATTTGAGAGAAAGAAACAGTACTTTAGTTAAAAGTGCTAAGCTAAGCTACGTACTAGAATTATTATACAATAATGGTACTATATAACTGCACTTTCGTAACGGACTAGTCGTACTTGATAGTAAAAACCATTAGTAACACAAACAGGTTATCAACAACGATAAATCTTAAAAGCATAATAAAAAGCAAACAATCGTTGGGCCAAGGCCTCAATCAACAGCTTTGGAAGCTTAAGATCCTATCAAACCGTTTGATATTGAAATAGATTGTGTTCTTACTAGATAGATAGGAAAAATGCCGCAAATACTAGTGTTGCCGTCGTGCCGGCATTTCGATTCTACAGAGGGTTATACTACATACTGCGCACACTAAAAACAATTTTCAGCTACACTCTCAATTATAGAGTGTATTTATAATACACTGTATATTTGATTACACACCCTCTTTTATGTTCTCATGCATTCACACTTAAGGTTTTACACAAATATTTTGTTTCATTACATGTAATACGATCTGTTTCACAATGTATGAATAAAATAACCAAATAGCTATGCAACACATAAATTATTTGGAATATAAAAGTTTCAAATAAGAAAGTTCGCGTTTTATCGGACTCATAACTTAGGATGGACTTTATGTGACGAATAGCGCTATCGGACAGTCGTGAAACGCAACAATAGTGTTTATCCTACCAATAACTAATAAATATCTTATTTGGACCTTATCCGTACATTGTGAGACAGACCCTTAGACTATTTTTACTTTAAAACATTACTTTAGCAATGCACTATTATATATATATGTACCGAATAATTATAATCTAGTTACGCACAACACAGGGGCGTAATGTGGGGAATAGCGTTAGAACAATGTTGTCGAAACCATATTTTTGTCATCAACAAAGTTTAATTATTATTATTTATTAGTACTCAAAACAAACAAACCACCGCAACAACAAGCTTTTGGAAGAGCACAACTACAAATAACAACGTATCTCGACCTACTATATACCTACAAATGCGAATCCTCAAACACATTGTCTCGAGAAATGTACACGACATATATAAAAATGAATAAAGAGGAATTTTTAAGCACTGCAATATATTGCCCTTAACACAATAAGTCAACAAATTTCTTCTAGTCGAGCACTTTTTTCGAGATGTCATAAAAAAAGAGTTGAGCATGGCGTACAGACTCGAGCTGTAACGCAATTTCGGCCATACATCGAGAGCAAGCAACATATATGGCGAGAGAACGTTATAGTATTCGCTACGGCTATAAAATGGACTACCCTGTCAGTTATTAGATAGCCGAACGTTAACCAACATAAGAAGTAAATTGAAAAACTATTTTTATATGAATTTGTCGCATTCCTAAACAAGATGGCTATGGTTACATTTATACTAACCACAGCGGTTTAATGTAACATATTGATTTTATTCTGTAAAATAAAAACTCAGAAAAGAACTACTTACATACCATATATTAAAAATATCTCACACTATCTTTGGAGGCCTTTGGATTCTTGTAAAAAAATTATAACAACCTAATATATTGAAACAGAATTTGCAGGAAATATTACAATACAAGGATCTTACACAATGTAATGAGTATCTATTAAGAATGCATCTAAAGAAAAATATCTACCTACGCACTGTTTTGATCCATATTACAGATATTATTCTCGTAATTCTCTTATCCTATATGATATATTTTGACATGCGGAAGTCAAGTTGCGCTTTGCGCTGTCGACAAAAAATTTTATCCTTAGGGTAATTACGAGGAGTGCCTGGTGAGAAAATTTTTGTGGGGTACCAAATCGAATACGCATAGGCCCTTTCGAGACTAATATCGTGTGCTGTTATTGAGTTTATTTCCGTAATCCTGATAGCAACACAAACAATAAAATAATTGCCATAAACTCGGCTTCTATTGCTTCTACATATTTGTCATGGTCTTCCATGACTACCAAATCGTTCTTGTTCTCAGAAACATAGCATATATACAAAAAAATCACTACAAATACTTTTCTTAGACCTACTTTCCAGGTATGCTTTCTATAATCTTTATAAATCTTTTATTAAAATTTATTTACCAGGAAGCGTAGCTTAATAAATTACATATTGTTTTTAGAATGGGTTTTAAAACACAAAGTTGTTTCACTTCCTACTTAGCGAGAAAAATAGCTGAGCAGCGATAAAACTAAAGGTCGACGAAGTAAGGCATCATTGTCTTTCTTATCGTATGAGTAAGTGGAGTGATTGGGTATAAATGGAATTTTGTTTGTTCTGTGTTTGATCTGTATTTTTTAATCGTTATATGAAAAGAATTTCCTTCCTTCAATGTGTTTGGTTCAAATTATTGTTTAGTTAAGAGTTTTGGTACTTGAAGACTGTAGGAGTGTTATACAAACATACATATTGAACAAAACGGCCCGAATGTTAAACAATCTCTTTCTTTAATCGGCAGTTCATGTCTAAGCGTCGTGGTCAGCAACGAAGCATCTAGAGCGGACTATCTATTTCCACCGGTTTCTGGCCAACGCCTTTCTTATGACAGTGTACAGTTTTGAAGTCTTTCATTGATCGGTCCCTCTGGTTGGTGAATGGCCAGGTGATCCTTCTGTGTTACCAACGACAATCAGCTTCTCCAAGTTAAATATAAAAGAATAATTTATTATAATAAGTAACTTATCGATAGGCACGGATATTACTTGGCGTTAACAAACACTTATTAGTAGTAATGTTTGTCTTGTTTAAATTGTGAAGTCCCTAGTAAACTTACTTAGTGAGCCACGTTATGAAACTTAAACAAAACATGCTGTAAACACCTTAACAGGTTATTTTCTAGTAGTGACTTTAAATGGAATAAATGGCGATGCTATTACACAATTCGCACCTAGATTAGTATAACTTTGTGTGACTCATCGATTGATTTGTAACCGTACTATATATATGGTTGGCAATACAATACGATACTCGCTTTCACGCTTAATCCCGTGAAGCAATTGTATTTTGGTCTATTTGAGAACTTGATGGCTTAACTTAGATTTTTATTGTTGTATGTAGTTAGCTGGTATCAGAAAGATTGAAGCATGACAGATAACCGATCAGATAAACCGCTAAATGCTAGTAACGAGAAATGAACGCATTGAACACTTGTGAGTATAATGTGGTAGGTCGACGCGACCACGACGAACGCTTAATTTTAGTAAGTTTGTATTAGCGCTACCACGCGTGTTCGGAGACTGAAAAGCAAGACTTCAACTGTGATTAAATGTAGGGTACTTTAAGCTTCAAATAGTTTTTGTATTGCTTGAAAAAATATACAAATAATTATAAAAATAATGTAAATTGGTATTACACCACCCGTGACTTAAGTTTGTACTGTCTATAATAAGAATAATAATAATTAATGTATAAAAATAAATTTAGCCTCTATACTTACTATACTTATACATTACTGTACTTAGTTTTTTTGTTTTTAATACTTTTTTAGATTATACAACTAATTTCGACAAAAGCCTCCTTCAAATGTCGCCAATTGGTAACAAATTTAAAATAATAGATGAGAAATAGTTTCTAATTTTCGTGTGTTTTAATACTTGTAAGTACGATACATTTCTAATTGTGGAGAGTGCTTTTAAAAAGTTGCCCTGAGCGTATCACATACTGTTAATGAAGGCAATTGCTAAGTAATTAACACAACATCGTCCAGGAAATGATCAATTTACACTTACTTTTAATAAAAACTATAATCGTTTCGCTGCATTTTTCTTGCAACGCGCAACTGACCTAGAGTTAGCAATGTTAACTTTTTATACACTAGCGGTCACTACATTAATATATCAGGGATAATGTAGCATTAGAACGGTAAAATAATTTTTGAACTCCGTCCAGTAGTTTTTGTGTGTGATCGTTGCAAACATACGAATCTGTCCTCTTTATTCTATTTCGAGATATTCTTAGTTTGAGACTATTTAGTATTTACACCATAAGTTTTGACAACGAATATAAATAACTTAACTGTTCCTTTTAATATACCGTTATGGTAATTAATATGACATTTGCATGCTTATTTTTATATGGCTGATTGTGCGTATTTTTATAATTAATCCGAATGTACCACTTTATCTTCGAATAAAGTATATACGAATACTAATATAGAGTTATATATCACGTATTAATCAGAACTGAGTTCTAAGATTAATACGCATGGTAATGATGCTAACTACTTAGGTATGCGACTTCGCACGCAATTGTTCCAACAGGATGTTGGGTGCTCACTAGCGACTTTAATACCTTTAATTCCTAAAACCTTTCAAAACTGTCACTAGTTTTAAGAAGTAATATCACCACGTGCGTCACGTGGTTCAGAATATTAAGACAATGTAATGTGTCGTATACCAACGTGAACTATTAATATAATGAAACACTGAGTTCGAGGTTACTTATTAGAATAAATTTCGGGTTACCTTTGAAGGTACTGCTATCGGATTCAATGGAACTCAGAACCACTGGGTTTAACATATCTATTGACGTATTGATAGATCTCAATTAGCTACGAAATATTTGTAATCACTTCCGTGTCACTTTCACTCTGAATATAAACGCGGCAATAGATTTTTTTACTATTCCGAGATTCATAATAGTTTGTTAATGTAGAATAAAAAATTATAGATATCTTATAACATTTAGTTTACCTTGTAATTTATGTTATTGTAACAGACCTTGTAGTTAAAATTAAAAATACATGCAGAAAATATCAATAAATATTGAATACAAATGATATAATAACACTATTACAGCGCATTGTATTGATGTCGCCCGTCTGGCCGGCGCCAAAAGATCTGCAAGGAGGGTGACACCCCGAAGAACATCGTAAAAGCGCGGGAAATAAAATTGAGAAATCATAATCGCAGATGACAAAAATATAGCAATGAATTATCTTTGTATTCTCAAGGACCACAATTAAGTAATTTTCGAATCTATGATTTACATTACTTTACAATTTTTATTGTTAAGTGTTTTCTTTGTTAATTGATGTTTATTTAAATTTCATATATTTTTTATACAAATAATTATTAACTTTATTACATTCACTGTCATACTCAAATTCATTCGTTATGCTTTAACGGTGACTTAAGCCTTTTAGTAAAGATTTTTTTAATGAACCATAAATTGTATTTGAAACGAAAAAAAACATACTCGAATCGTAATAGATTCGATTGTTAAATGTTGGTCGAAAAAGGTTTTTATCTTCATAAATAATCTAAGTAATTTAATATTAGATTTTTTAATGAAATTCGTAGACTAAGAGCAATCAATGACTTCTGAACCTCTCCCTCAGAGCGCAGAGGTATTATAGAGTAATGAATTTAAAGCGTTTAGAGTCTAATAAAAAAATTACGTAATACTCGCGTCTATTATTTAATGGGTCGTCTGTAGCTTAGGAATAATTGATGCACACTAATGCCTTGACCGAATTAGTTGACATACGTAAGCAATTAAAATACAATAAGTTCAATGCATTTTGGTGTGACTCACAATAGTTGTTTTTAATAATCCTAAGGAGTTGAATGTCATTTGCGAAATTAACTGAAGGAAAACCACTATTTTCGAACTTAAAGTTATTATACTTGTAAAGGTTATTGCGGAATCGACTTTACGCCGTTTACTGTCATTTCGTTTTAACATTGTATCACCTGTCCTTAAGTAATTAACAAAATTTGGAATGTAGTTTTTCAATCGCAATAAGTATTTAGAGGTTTTTAAAAACTATAATTAGCTTAAATACTCTTTCTTTTATATTTAAATATAATAAATAATGCCAATAAAGTTACAATAGGTTTTATTGTTTCTTACTTTATACGAGAATTATTTAATTTTAAAATCTTACCTTTAATTTAGATTTATGAACCACTTCATTATTTTGTAAAGACTCAAACGCGTGCCAAATACAGTTCGTTACATTTTTTAATAATGCTGACATTTTTATTCACTACACAGTCACATTAAAACTTCTTCCTCTTTGGGAAAATTACACACAAACACGACTGTAACCTCCGCGGACGAATTTCAAACTGGCCTTATACGATTGATATCAAAGGAAGTAAGTAAGCGGAACACGATAAGGACAAGTATAATGCTCTTTAATTCAAAAAAACTATTTATTTTACTAAATCTTAAATTTGTATCAGGCTGGTTATTATTTTCAAAGACAAAAAATAATAAGGCCACGCCCAAGTTTAAGTGTATTTTGTATCTGTAATGTACATTGTAATGTATAAAAATAAAATCTTGTTTGCAGTAATTTACCATATAGTACTTAAAATAGTACAATAGTATATAGATCAATTATAAAGGTAATTGTTAGTCTTAGTTTACGTATCATACTATAATTAAAATAATCTTCTTTTACATAGCTCGTTTCGAGTGCCACACTATTACAATAATCTCATAGATTCGCGTTTTCGTTTAGTACTTCCATTAACATAGACAATACAATATGTTTACTAAAAAAAATGTGTCATAGCATTTCTGGTGAATGTGGGTCAATAGACACGACATTTAATAATGTCAGAGACACAATTACGTACGCATAAAAGCGCTCGTATCGTATAATATTATAGAACCCATCCCATTTGTCCACCTTGTCCAGTAGTATATAGTAGAACTATTAAAGTAAACATATTTTAACTTCGTAGAGACAACATCATTTTACGCTTCACGCCTTCTTCTCTTCTGATGACGCAGTTAATGGAGACTTTAAGAAATTTAAAATATGCCATTATGATTTTACTAAGAATGCTTTAAATTGAAGCCCTAGGTTAGGAAATTGACATGATAATCCTCGTGCTTCCGGTCATGATCATTATTTCCATCCCATATGAGAATTATGGAAAAGAGTTTACATATTGTGCCTTGTTGGCCTAGTGACTTCAGCGTGCGACTCTCATCCCTGTGGTCGTAGGTTCGATCACCGGCTGTGCACCAATAGACTCTCGTTCTATGTGCGCATTTAACATTCGCTCGTACGGTGAAGGAAAACATCGTGAGGAAGCCGGCTTGCCTTAGACCCAAAAAGTCGACGGCGTGCGTCACAGAAGGCTGATCACCTATTAGATTAACAAATGATCATGATAATGAAATATAAACAGAAACTGAGGCCTATAAAGGTTGTAACGTCATTGATTTATTTATTTTATAATTTTACACATACACGTTGTTTTAGAACTAATAAATAAATAAGATGTTACTCATCCAACATCGAGATGGTCGTGGCCTCAGTATTACCCATATCGGGTCTCTGACTCATTGTAACAATTGTTGCTATGCTTAAAATACAAGATTACATCTGTATATTATATATGCACCGATGTATATATTTTTTTTATTATTAATTTAAGTAAAATTTCAATAATAAAGTTTTTTCGTCTGTAACAATTCTTGTAATAGGATTATGTGCTGCTCTCGCGAACTTCAAAACATTTTCTCTCTATAAAAACCTTCCTCGGAGTTCTAGGAATAAATAAAAAATACTTTAACTGGAGCAGCCGTCTTCAAGAATTAGCAAGATATTGGCGTTTAATTTTTATGTAATAAGATGTATCTAATAATAACAAAAAGGGCAATATTACAAGTTTCATCTCTATCAAAGCAAAACGGTGACACACCAGTTATTCAAATGTGTGGGCTCAGTTTACACACCCACAACAAAACTTTCTTTATTTTGTCCTCCGATGATCGACAAACTGTATATAAAAATCGCTTAACAGACATGGTCAGTAATTCAACTGTTATTAAAAGCTAATAATGTTCTGAATAGTTTTGAGAATGACCAAGAAAATTAAACATCATTAGAGGTTTTAGTAGAAGGAACTTGGATTACACGCTATACAAATGTTCATAATTGTATCTTTCAATATTATTTCTCCGTGAAATTCTTTGAAAATACCTAAATCCATACAATCATTGCACGACCCGTGCACAAATTTAAAGAGATTACGATTTTGTTATAACATTAGGTCCATACCAACGATGTATAAATGTAAACACTGAATGAAACGCGCGGTCCGAGGTCTTATAAGCAGGAACAAAGATATCTCCCTTATAAGTCCAGTTCATGCAGATTCTATCGGAAGTGAGCGAAGGTTGCACCATATTTGTCGCAAAACCTGCTGCGATTCGATTTTTAAATTGAAACTTTAAGCTCAATATAATGCTGACCTTGATTAATTTTAATACTTCGTTTACACTGTATAAAGTGTTTAATTAACTTTTACGTAGTAATGTAACAGTTTGGTTCCTTATAAAAGTTATTTTATAACAAGCTGGTCCTGGTGCTCTGTTGTCTCTTATTAAACTCGTACGTTCGAAGTCATGTAAAGTACGATGGTGGTTTTATTTGATGATCTTGAAATAAAATAGTCATAAAATCAGTGCTGGACAGTTCCTTGCCAGTTCTTCATTTCCGATCTGTCGTTTAGTCATAGATATTTAAAGTGTACAAAAGTTACCTAAATTTGTAAATATATTCTAACGTTGATATGAAGTTAACTGACTGCACAAGACACAGAAAGTCTTCCCGGTTTCCTGCCGCCCGTTGGAGAATGTAGTCTAAATTATGAGGATTCGAAATGGGCGGTACATGTGAAGCCTTGGTATATGCGAAACATAGGCCTCTGGGATGGAATCATGATATAACTACCTACATTTATACCAGAGAAATGGAGTTATTCGAGTCCTACACGCCCCTGTCTCTTTACAGGCCAAGGGCGAAATGCCCTTGGTTATCAAATTTTTTTTTTTTTAATTGTAGTTGTTTGAATTTTGTTCCGTCTATTGTAATTGGTAGCATAAACGATAATCACAACTCTAATTTCTTTAGTCATAAATTCCAGTCGCTACCTTGATAATAGTACAAATCAGACATGTCGGTTTGTCTACGTATCTATAGTATTCCTCACCGTATCGATCCGTCTAGCGGCTAGCCCTTTTTGTGACCTTCCCAGTTTCTGATGTACTATAAAGATGTATACTTGAACCAGAAGTTTAGGACAACAGCAGTAATGTTATTTGAAAATAACTTTATAGGTTTAGGTTAGGTAACAACTGTTCCTGAGCGAATTTTTGTAACGAACTTTTTCATTATACATTATTAATCTCTTGTATTGATTGTTGAACACTAACACTAATAATGTAATAAAATTTGCGTGTATATTTATAAGCCAGGTGTGATCAGGCTTTGTTACACCTTCTAGCAGTTCAGATGCTCGCCTCGCCTAGCTAAATTTAATAATAGTAGGTTCGTTGTAGGAATTTTATTTTAATATGTATGGTTTACCTGCTCGCGTATTTTTTTTTAATTTATAGGAAGATTAAGTCACATTTCATCATGTTGAATCTATTTGATTGATTTTGTTTTAATCATTGATGATGATGATGAGATTGATGTTGTGGGTGATTAGCCCTCTGTTCCTACTAAACATTTGTATTAAACTCAAATCTGGAGGGTTAAGCACAGTAATTGTCAAGCATACATAAAGTTTAATTAGTCTAGCCATAAATACTGAAGCAAAGTAAAAAAAAAATATATTGCAAATAACATGTATTACTTTAACAGTGTATTAGTTTAATACATAAATATAAAACAATTTAAAATATAAAAAGCTTAAGCTTATAAAGCGAAGTGGCCTCCATTGGCTGCAATACAGTTCTTTAAACGTTGAGGCCAGATTTCAATAGAAGCACTAACACTTTCCATGGGAAAATTGTTTTCTGCCAATCGTACGGATTGTGTTAGGGACTCCAAATCATCATGACGTTTAGAGTAAGCCGTACTCTCTAAAACTGAACATAAATCATAATGCGGCGATTTAAGATCGGGACTAGATAACGGCCAGTCTTCGGTTCTGATGAAGTCCGAAACTTTCTTTTCCAACCAAGACTGCGTAGACCGAGCTTTATGACCCAACGCTGAGTCTTGCTGGAAGGACCATTCTTGGTTATTGAACATGGTGTAATAAATGGGCTTTACTACCTTCTCGATAATAGTATCTTGATGCATTTGTGCCGATACCTTTTCATAAAAGTATGGCTCAGTCACTCCTTCATAGCTAAAACCCCACCAAACCATCACTGAAGTCGGATCGTGCCCACGTTGCTCTGCACTCTTTCGACTAATTGGGAAACTTTCTTAAAACTTTGAGCATAAATACGGTCATATTGTTTGTAAAAATGTTGATCAATTGTAAAAAAAATCTCATCCGTAAACAAAATTTTTCTGTGACCAGACGTACCGATTCAGTAGTTGTTTCGGTTATACCAGACTATTCTTTTTAAAAACATCAGTAAAGAAATGACTTCTACGTTTCTTATATGCTACAAGTCCTAAGAATCTTTTAAAATACGCGACATGGTTCTAGGTGTTATCTTCATCTCCCGAGATAAAATCTTTTGCTTTCCGACAGGATTTCGTCGAATTCTTTCCCTTACTGATTTGGCCACATTTTCCGTACGAACACTACGTGGATGACCGGATCTTATTCTGTCACAAACAGGAGGTCTCGTTGTACCTATTAATAGGACGGTACACAAACATTTTAATAATACAAAGCGTATGGAGAGTTTTAAAAATTGCATTTGGTTCCATACCTACTTTGTGTAATGCAATCACAGCGATTCGGTTCTCTTCGTCCCCACACTCCATTTGAATATAGCAAAATATTGTACAATGTATTGGCGCCAAAATGAGAAAACCCAATGAACAATGATATAAAAATGACTTCTAAATTCAAATGTAATATTTTGTTACTTTTCAATTGTAACAGTATGTATGGCCAAACTAAGTACATACATAAATTTAAAATTAGCATACGTTTAAGTAAACACGTCCTTCTCCTAGACTCGACTGACTTAAAATAGTACGTGTAGAAGTAGTTATTATTACCATTTTTTATTGAATCAATATATGTATGTATGGACTCATTTTCCGCACCTAAACGCCCAATGGGTTCGTTCTACATAAAATCCTGGCTAATTAAGCCAGCTTAGCTACGTAAAGAAGCTCAGAAGTTTTCTGGGCACTTCGCAGGCTTCACGGAGCGATCTAATCCTCCGAGGATTTCTGATCGTTGGGAAGCCACAGCCACACAGGGCCATACATGGTGGCTGCCTGATGCCTCTGCTCCTCTACACAAGGGCCTGCGCCTCTGCCTTATGTTGGAGTGCATACAGAATAAATTAACATGATTCCTTTATTATAGACTGAATCACATCTATCCCTACTATCCTTTAATGGTTTTACTATTCAAGGTACATCTAGGAAAACTACTTTAATTTTTAGTTTTAGTTAGTAGTTTAGTTTGGGTACACCACAAGTTTAAAATCTGTTTTAAGCAATAAAAACCAATGATTATTCAACAAATCTCAACTATATATGGCAGAAAGGGTAATCAATGCAAAACATGAGCCTGTTTTGTTATATTTATAATTGAGCATTGAGATTGTCTGTAATTATTGACATCGCTGCTCTCATCTCATTGTCGATTGTCCTGTGGCGTTCCCTCGAGCTCATTTAAGTGAGCAAACATAGCCAGGTATGCAAGTGGATCCACAGAATTAGATAAGTTCAGACCAGTGTGCCGCAAACTGTGGTTTACACTTTGCAGCACATTGTAACGGAAGTGACGTCGCCAGTCACATCCTGCCAAGCCAAGCTACCATGTTGACCACCTCTCCAACCAGCCGTAAATGCCAGCCAATTGGAAGGAAGTCTATTTAAGCCAAGTCAGCCATAATTTAATTTACTTTTTTTGGAAGACGCAGTCAATAAAAACAAGTGTGCTGTCAACTTATTTTCTCTGTTAATACTGAAAGTCTTGCGGGGGGTGGTGAACAACCCAAGTGTTCGACAAGAACACGGTTTCTATGTACTTTTGGAAGATATGGGCGACGGCGAAGGCCAAGGTTGTTTGCAATACCAAGGACCAGAACCAGTATGTTGCACAGATCCCCGTTAACAAAGGCGTTGCACCTACTGAATGCTGTCTCCTACAAAACTATCGACTATCGACTTATAAAGTTCGCAGATTTCACAATAGGGATATCGTGTATACTATGCATTTAATATTAAATACTTTTTAAGAAGAAAGTGGCCCGTAATTGTCCCTATCATTTTTTTGCGATTATAAACTTTATTGAATCAAAAACTCTTAGATTAGTCACCGTTGCTTGTTCTTAAAATGACTTCCAATAAAACACAATTATCTTTGGTTTAATTTATTACGTATATTCATTACACATAGAGGTAAAATTACGAACTGACAATTACCGAATACACGTTGAGCGTACTTAATACGCAATAACATTGAAATACATTTTAACTATAACTAGAATCGTGAACATGTGAAAATTATAGGTTAGAAAGAATTTAAATAGTTAATTTACAAATATAACAATATCAAAATAAATATGTACTAGTATTAAAAATCTAGTGGCGCTATAACCTCTTACAGGGCAATAGATTTCTGTTTCAAGATCGTTTGTCAATTTAATAGGCGAGTAGGTGATCAGCCTTCAGAGCTTGGGACTTTTAGGGTCTAAGGCAAGCCGATTTCACGATGTTTCCTTTCACCGTTCGAGCGAGCGTTAAATGCGCACCTAGAAAGAAAATGCATAGCCGGGGATCATACCTACGACCTCGTAGTGAGAGTCGCTTGCTGAAACCACTAGGCCAGCACTGCCCAAAATATACTAGTATTCATTTAGTTAAGTCAAGTGACATAAAAACATATGCAGCTGATAGTAACGACATTTTTCAGGAATTAACATGAAACAGGTTTTAAATTTACGAAATAACGATTTCAGGCTATAATTATAAAAGAGCGAAAATAGTATGGATCTATCAAGACTGCTTGGCAAGAAACTATGTCAAAGAAACTTGAATCCGAAATTTGAGAAAATCAAGAGATTAAATTATGATTGTTTTATATTCTAATTTGTATTTTTACCGCCACTTTAAAAAAATATCAGTGTCAATAAAAATAATCCTAAAAGTCACATGTTCAACGAGTTAGATCATTTCGATTATACTAATAAATAGAGAGCCATTGTGACCGCTGTCAACCTGACGTTTTTAAAAACCCGCGGACGCCATCTTATTAAACGACAGACCTCGTTCTCCTGTCAAAGTCAAAAGCTGTGTGACTGAAATTTTATTCTATTTTTTTTCAACATCAGATGTACAGCAATCAAATGGTCCATCTTTTAGCTATAGCATAGACAATAATTATAATAAATATAACACCTAAGTACCTTTCCTTCCCAAATACTTCAGTTTCCCGCGTATTATTCCAAAATAAAGAAGCCAAATTATTTCCAGCATGAAATATAATAAAAATAATGTCAACAAAAGCGTTTTGTGCATCATCAACAAAATATTAGTTTAAAATATTACTATTTTTAACTAGACACTATATTCAAACGGAATGTCAGAAACTAGATATAAATAAAATATTAAGATACAACGAAAATGTTCTCATTATCCTGATCCGTGACATTAGTAATCTAATCGGCAGGATTTTTGTCTGTGGTTCAAACTAGCAAAATCATTTTGCCTTATTCTACATTTAAATAAGTACAAATTTAAAAATCTATATTTACATAAACACGAAATGCTATCTCAAATATTGGTTTATGTTTGTTATGGATAAAAGTTTTAGTACATCACAAATATAATTAAAATCATAAGTAATAAATATAAAAAAAATATTGTACACACACTTATAACAATTGTTAGGTTTATTCAATGTAAACTAAGTCCATAGACCATATATATATAAAGTATTTTTCCAAAGAAACATTGCGTGTTACAATATACAAATTCAATAAATTACGCAGTTATTAATTTACTAAGCGAGCGAACTATATTCAAACAAGGTTAAGAAATATATTTCAGTTGAAAATATGACAGGCAACATTTTAAATCAATCAAAACCCCATCTATATCATTCGATCAGGTATCCACAAATGAAGGACGGACGCATTTCGTTCTTACTTTGTGTAGCATTTGAAATGACATGTCACGATTTGCAGGATTTTGACAGTTTACCAATTGCGTCAAATTGACAGCCACGTAAACAGTTCTATAGACTCACAGATGCTTTTTCATACTTACATAGAACATGTTGTGTGACCAGAGAATTGCAACGCTTCAGAATATGTATAACTTGAAACGACCCACGGTGGTGACGCTTCCTTATATGCACTTTATATTCCGACACGGGAACCAGTAAAAACCTGCCTTTATTGTAACTCTACTATGACTTCTAATATTATTAAGTCATTTTCACCTTTTACATGTAAATCTTGCTACATGTAAGAAAACTCTTGATAACTAGTTTTCCAATAGTTATGCATCCGCCTCTTAAAAAATCTTACATTACATTATATTGTAATCTATTTGACTAGGATTCGTCACAGAAATGTACCTTACACTACGAGTACATATATTATTTGTGCCGCCCCATCGTGACATAAGCTCGGAGATGACTTTTAAATAGTTCCAAAATTGACGAGAAAAGTATTGTTGTCTCGCTTTTACATATGTTAAATGAAAGAGACAGGTATAGATTTTTTAAACACATTTCTCAATTATATAATTTTAGCTGTTGGAATCTATTTTAGAGTCATCTTTAAATGTCAGACCACGCAGTTTTTTCACTGATTTTTTTTAAATACATTTTTATACTGCGGGTCTTTCTACATTAGTATTGAGGGTAGAACCACATCTGCCCTTAAAAATTTGATCAAATCTGAAATGATTTTGACGATTCAAACATTCTGCGTAGAATCAAAAACCGATTATATTTGTAATTGTCGATTTATCAGATTAACCGACACATTTTGCGCTTTGGGATTGGGTGGAAAGTACCTTTAGTGAAATATAATTTATAAATATAAAGATTGCTCTCCAACAAAATTACAGAACATAATAAAATTACAAGACAGTATACTGTTTCATTTAATTTCAGATGGGATAAGTTCTAAGGACCGATGTTACCAAAACAAAAATTTATATCAATATTTATTAAAATAACAAAAAACAATTAAGTTTTTTAAACAAGTCGAAAGAAGAAAGGCAATATTGTCGAGAGCAAGGATAAACTAATAATTCTAAGGCCCACATTCTAATTCGAATATCATCACAATCTCGTCTTAATTCTCCTCATGTTTGATTAACGTTCTAGAATACGGACCTAAAACAGCAAACAACATAAAGCTTAGTTCGCACAAAAGCTCATGCATGTATATTATGTAGAAAACGTTATATAAGGTAAATCGTCAGTCTGTATAACCCGACCGAGTCGGTTAACATAAGGGACCCTGTATAGGAACTTATTATTAGCACATTATAATCGATTTTCGACTCGACTTCAAAAGTCATCGAATTGAGCATTAATTTCCTTAAAACACCTTTAAAGCTGCATTTAACCTCGACAACCTGTAAGATTAGTTTGAATTGATGCAGAATGTTTAAAACGTTACGTAACGGAGAGTAGTTGCAATTTAATATTGAGGGTAGATGTGGGTGTGCGAGTGGGATGGAGCGCATGTGAGGGAGAGGTCGCTAGGGTATAGCTGGCTGTTCTGTTGGCGATGCGGGTCACCGCGAACCGCCGCGACCACGCCTACCTGGCTTACCGCGACGATTAAAACCCCTGAAATTTACGAATATTACTCGTAGAGGAAAGACAAAAATCGATCACCTGCTTGGTTATTAGATAAAAAATGATTACGAAACAGATACAGAAATTTATGGCACAGACCTAATTTTTCTGCAGTTGTTTGTGATTATAGACTACACTACCATAGAGTTTGTCAATGGTCTAGTTATCATAACGAAAATATGTAAAGTACTATGTCACGAGTGTTTATGGTAATTATAAAATAATGTATTTTCATTTCTACTTTTTTTTGTTGAAATATATTTTTATTCCAATTTTTTTGATATTAAACAAGACTTTTTGTCAGACAAATATAGACTATGACTTACCTGTAAGGTCCGCGATAGGGTGGGCGTGTGGGCGAAGCAGGTGCACCGGAAGCGGAATTACCACGGACACTGCTTGATGTTTCAGGTCTCGGGTTTTGGGTACCACTAGTCGATGATTTTGGCTCCTGAAGATAAAGAAAAAAATTATATAATATATAATTATGATAGACAAAAAATTTTGTTTTACTATATTTGTGTCATATTATTATTATTTTGTAAACTAAATTTTTATATGGAGAAATAGATAATGATTTCATTTTGTACCTTGTATACTTCTAACTAATTCACTTATACATGGAAAATTATGTAAATATATGAGCACCAGGTATATACATAATAATTTAGTTATTTGCTGCATCGTTTTTTCTCACACCATTTGTATTATTTTAGAATAATAGTTTTTTAATTCTAGTTACAAGGTCTTCACATATACAATGTAAACTCTGTAACGACACTGAAGTGTCTGTGCGTTCTATGGCGTTACAAAGACTTGCCGTTAAATGGAGAGATGATAAACGTATAGATAATCCATTACTCCTATTTATTACACGTGGTCAATCAATTTGTAAACAAAAGACCGCATTTCTTATAAAGTACGTATGCATGATGCCGACAGTCGAGTTTATTGCGGGTACGGACAAAAAAGAAACAGTTTTTACTCATTTTAGCAACTTAAAAAGTACTTTATTATTCCATTGTTGTCGGTATTGATAGTGGGTGTAATGCTATGTAGTGTGTCATTGCGGTCAAGTATTACGTCGCGCAATTTTTTGGAGATTCTTGACCCCCCAATAGTAAAACGTTTCGTGACCCAGTGACTCTTTACTTTACTCTGACCTGAAACTTACCATTATGTGGTGTAAAGTACTGGAAAGTCGAAAATAATATTACAAATAACGCGTAATTTAATCCCCGCATCATAACGTTTTAAAAGAGGGTACCCCCCCTCCCCCCAATTCATTACGTAATACTTGAACGCTCCCTAAACCAACCAAAGCCAATTGTTTTCGACACTTTATGGAGTTACATGGAATTGTAATTATCAAATCAATGTATACAAAATATTGTAAAAACTATTTTAAAAGACTATGGTTCCATATGACACTACCTTTTGGTATGGGCAACTAGCATTTTTTTAAATATTTCTAACTTGTAATTTTGATTCTCAAAGTCTTTTATATTGATTTTCTGTTCTTTCTTCTATAGTCAATTTACTTAAAATTCTAATCCAGTAAATAAGTCCGGTCACTTTAGACATAAAAATTTAGATTTAAAACTTTATTTGTTATGGTAAACCCCAGCTCTCCACCAGCTTCCGGGAAAATTTCCAAATTCAGCTTTCCGAGAATTTTTGTTATTTCAAATGTCTATTTTGACCGGACTGTGATGATATATTTGAATTGAAAGAAGTCAATTCAACTATACATTTTTTTTACAAAATTATTTTCATTCTTGTCATTTTGCATTTAATATGAAAATACATAAAAAAAACTTCATACCTCCTGGTCAGCGGGATCAGTGATGATGAGCGGTGGTGGTTCGGAATCGCCTACGCCAATGACTCCCCCACGAGCTATCTGGTGAGCCATAAGCGCCGCCATACGTTCTTGCATTGCCTGATATAAATATAATACTTAAAAAATGTTTTTACCAGAAATTATATAAAGGTTCTGGTTAACTAGAAGAGAATTGTTATGTAATATCATTTATGTAAAAAATGTTAAATAACGTGTACATATACATTAATATCAATAATCATGATCATATTGATTAATTGAAAAACTGCAGTTATTAGAATTCTTTTTGTCATAAAATTAAAAGAAACGCCTTTAAAACTTTATTTAGTGTTTTTTTTTATGGCAATAGACTTGACTTATATACAGTGTTTCTCTTAATGTATGATAAGTCCAATGTACATATTAATATAATAATAATTTTCGAAGGTAAGACTCATTTCATAGTATTAAAAATAAATAAATCAATGGCGCCACAACCTTTTTAGGTCTTCATATTTCTGTATCTGTGTCATGATCAGCCTCCGGTGCCTGACACACGCCTGATTTTTTTGGTCTAAGGCAAGCTGGTTTCCTCACAAAGTTTTCCTTTGCCATTTGAGTTAAATTGTTAGTGTTAAATGAGCACATAGAAAGAAAGTACATTGATACACAGCAGGGGATCGAAATTACGACCTCAGGGATGAGAGTTGTATAGTATCAGTAAGTTAAACTTTGCCTTGGCTTTAAAGTTGTCTTGCTACAATGAGTATAATACAAAATGACAAGATTATACAACCCTTACAACTTTGAAATAATTAAAATTAGGATTCTCATTTCATCAATAAAAATCAATCAGTATTAGAATTGAACCTTAATTTCATCAGTAAGATGGAAAGGCTGAGCATCAATGGATTCAACCGGCGGTGGAGCTTTCTTCAGATCATCCACATTGAATTGGAGAGTGGACCGACATACTGGACAAGTTTGCTGGAATTAATGTTACTTAGTTATTGTTAAAAGCAATGAGTGAAATGCTACAGTACCTATAAAATAATAATACCTCTCGTATACAATAAACACGAATTTGAAATATTTGTTTACATTAGTTTTCTTTTGAAATGGATAGATACTTAAAGATAGTTTCATTAAAAGCCTTAAGTCTCTTTAAGATAATAAAACATCAAACACACACAGATTGTATTTGTTTTTTGAAGTTAAACTTCTTAAGGCGCATGAGGGTAATTTTTTTACAGATGAAACGTCACGAAGATGTGCGGCGTTTTTATCGAAGAACAGGAAGAGAGCAACTGAGAGAGTGAGAAGAGTTTGAATATAGATGGTCCATGATCTTCAATTGGGCCTTTTACCTTAGTAATAATTAATTTACAAAGAAATTTCACTTCTGACATGTGTACTTTGTTTCTTTTTTTCTTTGTAAGACCAGATAAATTTGTTTATCACACATTAGCTATTACTATTATTTGTGAACCAATTGCCCAAGGCAAAATTTTTGTTAAACTTCAACACGAGTAATGTTTTGTATTTATTTAATTGAATTATAAGGTATTTAAATGTTGTGCTATTAAAAACAATGCACATTAAATGTATGGACCATCTAACCTGATGAGGCTTTGCTTCCATCCGTTGCCACATTGGTAATTTCTCAAACTCCTCATCATAGTACTTCTTGCCAGCAATACAATGCTTAGACAAACATTGACTATGAAAATAGTGGAAACAAGGAGTCTTTATAAATATATCTCCTTTGACAAATCCATGCAGACAAATTGCACATTGACCTCGTGGTAGATTGCATTGAGTTAGGCATTCCCGTACCATCTAAAATTTGATTTCAAAGTCAAAGTAAAGCCAAGGAAGACAAATAAAAAAATTCAAATATATATAAGCAAAGTGTTAATAAACTTGAGATTCAAAAGAATTTTTAAACACAAAACAGCACTAATTGCTCAAGTCTTGAATACAACTTCTAGTTCATTTGACAATGAGCATAGCTAGGTTAAGGGAACAGTTTTCTTTGTCATATATCTGGGTCACAGAACCTGTTGCAATAGAAGATTACACTAAAGGTTGGGTAGAGTTACATTTAAGTATACATATACATAATAAAGCATTTTCCTTTGGTAATATTATATCAAAGCTTGTTATTGATTAAAAACAAAACAGTGGCACTACAAACTTGTAAGGTCTGGGCCCCATATTGTTAGTGACTAGACCAGTATTCTATTACTTAATTACCAAGCTTTAAGTATTGCACTGAAACTTATATTTTTAAAAAAATGACATACATATATACTGTATAGTAAAAGTTAAGGACCCCTCTTTGAGTCCATTCATCCAGTAGTACTAATTTATATAGGCAAGTTTGTTCATTCACAACCAAAATACAGTAACAATGAATAAATCCTGTTAAAATTAATTTATAAAATTAGTAGAATTTTACAACTATGTTTTTTTTTAATTTTAAGGAGTTAAGTAAAACCAAAACAAAATAAGTTTTGATCCTCAACATTTGTAGCATGAAACTGAGAAGTTGAGAGAGAAGAAAAAAATGTTAGTAATTATAACTTACCTCTATCAATTCATATACAATAAGATGTCCTATATTGTCAATTAACTTGTCTTCTATATCAGTTTGAATGCATGAAAGGATCCTATCATCCAGGCCTCTAGGATTTCTCATGATGACCTTGGGGCTACTCTCAGGATAGTCAGGAGATAGATAAATCTCTAAAGTCAAACGGACATACTGCTCATCACTTTTATCACATGTCGAAGGCAGTACATTCATTTCTATACCCTTTGGAACACCATCCTCCCATTTGATTATAATATCTGGAGAAAATATTGCCTCAAGTGCCTGTAACTCTTCAAAAACTCTGAAATACAATTATTATAAGTTAAAACGTCAGTTTTTATTAAAAAAAATATTATAAGCAAAGAACAAACCTTTCATCAACATCGGCGACCGACATGATGATAGCACAACGCAAACTGGCCTAAATTTTATCCGGGGCTCGGTGGAAGATAGGTAGCTTTCCTAGTGCATTAAGTTCAGGCAGGCGCAATGCAGTCTTTGATCGTTGCAGCGAACAGCTGGTTTTAGGAATCGCAACAAAAATCAATCTTGCTATACATCACGCTCAGATGACATGATTGACAACTGACAGTTTACCACAGACTCTACAGACAACAGACCAAAAAGTAAATTAATATAGTAGGTGCAGAAATAGATACTACTCTTCACTAAATTTTTACAGTTTGCTAAATCCACGTATCTGTGATTTAAAATTGCAAGTATATTTCCAATAAATATGTAAAATTATTATGATTATTTTTTGTTCTGAGCAGTGTTGGTCTGGTGGCTTCAGCGTACGACTCTCATCCCTAAAGTTGACGGCGTGTGTCAGGCACAGATGGCTGATGACCTACATGTCTATTAGATTGACAAAATATCAAGAAACAGATACAGAAATCTGAGGCCCAGACCTAAAAAGGTTGTAATGATTTATTTTTTGTTATGAAGACCCTATAATCATACTTTTGTTGGGTCATCTCCTTATGGGCCAGGATTAAATTAAACGAGTAATTACATGACTGATATTTATTGCTTAACACTCGTCTAAGTGCAACGGGGCCCGGAGACAACTGACTCGCGACTCGTAATTTTCACACGTCGACAGTTGTCCCCACACTTTTTTCCTAGGATAAGGTAGCCTACGAGATCATCAAAGCAGTGATGGTTGTTATCTAACACTGCTGCCTTTTTATCAAATATAAGGGTGTCGCACAGCAAAAAAAAAAGAATATATAATTTAGATTTTATTGAAACAATATTTCGTTATTTTAATTAAATTATATGTAATTATTATTACTTAATTACCTATCAATAGTTGAAAAGCTGCAACATTATTTAAACGATTCACGACTAATTTGCGTTGCTTTACGCACATGGCATTTAATTCAGAAATATTTAAACGACACGACATAAAACGGAATACACATTTAAAGTCAAACTCAAAACACATTTGATATCGAAAGATAGGTAATTTCAATTTCAAATGCACGTTATTTCTGAAAATAATGAAATAGGTGAAACTACTTCGTTGATTGTGAATCATATAGGCTATATTTAATTCCGAGATTTAGAAAAAAAACAATCGAAGTTATTACTAGGCCACACACAGTTTACTAAAGAGACACTATCACTATCAAAGGCAAAAACGATAAACAAAATACGGAGACACGTATATGTCCCGCGCCATATTTGGACACAAGCTGTATCGTTTTCTACGTTTGGGTGTAATTTTTATGTTTAGATTCTCATTAAAGAGGAAAACATTGAAGTAAATCGAAATTAATTTTTTTCATCCATTTGAAAAATAGTCGATAGCTTTAGGAGCGGGCAAGCACGGTACCTTTAACACATTGACCATCTGTTGAACTCCTATAGTTTATAATTAAAAAAATATATATTTATCTAGATCTTCCGTAATTTTTATGGAGTAAAAAATTGTAATCTTGAAGATTTAGGTCTAGTCGAGTGATAGCTAGTATTATTAGCGCCTTTGTGTTGCCCGTAACAAAGTGTATCATAAAAATTTCACTCCGTATTATAAAAAGATTACAAATATAATCTTTACAAATTAGTAGGTGCCTACTTTAATTTGGTGAAGCACTCCTTATTGATTGATTATGACAGCTTCTTAGTTATTTTAGAAAAATATATTATTATATATTATATAGTTAAATTACATGAAGACGATATTCCTTCCGATCTTCATATTAGCTGCTTGAGTGAATTCCTTATTTTTTTATTGCATACGAGCACGATAAAGAAGGCGACGCCAATGAACCCGTTATATAAATCAACCATGAGCCAAAATGGATGACTATGTGACGGCGGCAAGACGTGCGCAACTATTTCTAGAACCCACGAAATTCCCATCAGAACAGATAGTTTTATGTACACTAATAGCCTGTAAAATAATAATAATATTTTACCGAATACACTCTAAGGGGTTAAAAAGGTTTCTGAATAAACAAACTGAATTTAGCATGCTTGCTAGGAATGCTCATGTTCCTTGTGATATGTAACACACGAGGAAAGGGGCACATAAGAATGGAACAAAATAAGTTAAAATAATACTTATTAACATGGCGTGGTGGTACTTACAGTTTTTTAAAAGACAACGCAGACTCGTTTAGAAATTTAGTTACGTTGAAGGTTTTCCATATATTATATGCCGTTATTATAAAGAAATACGAATTTCCTATTAACAATAACATCATAGGTACATCGAGGTAAAGTAGCCTTTCATATCCTGTAAAAATATCAATGATTATTATCATATAATATTTATTCTTAATCTATCATTAAAAGTTTCCCTAAATCAACGTTTCGTAGCGTGTCAAGCACTGCATATTATATAGTTTTCGTTTTAGTGTAATGAATGTTCTTTTATGTTCATATTTTAGGTTCTTGATGCTTAATCTTTAAGCTCTAGAGGACAAAGCTAAAAGCTGTCTCTTGTCTGTGTTCTGTAAAATATTGAAACGTTTGTTATTTTCAAAGATAGAATTACGTAGTTCAAAAATCGCTGAAATCGTAATTATTCTTGAACTTACGGTATTCGTACGTTAAATTGTAAAAATATATAGTATATACATAAACATGACTGTCTATATATATCGTAAAAAAAATGTAGAGTATAAATAAAAAATAAATAGAATTGTAAACTAAAATCTGTTGTAGAAAATGTATCGTATGCAATTGTACGTTGGCCTTACCTCTTAAAAAGCATCCATTTAGTATAATATTCGGTATCATGAACCACGAAAAATGCTCCAGGCCAGTGTGATCTAACACATTTAATAGAATCGTTAAAATCATAGGCACTTCCCAAGCATAGACAAGATATTTCTTATAGCGTCTATTTTCAATCTCTCGATTGTTAGCTCTTGTCGTTCGCTCGAACATGCGTCTGGAAAAGGATACCTATAAAAACATCAAAGTACCGTTTTGGGGCGTAGTGGTTAATGAAAATTCTCGGAGAAGCAATAGTTTTTCAGTTTAGAAGGCATGCAATGCTGGTTCTACTTGCTAAAAATGTTACGCTTCTAATTCAGAAACTCATCGTTCGGTTTTAAAAACAATAGTTGACACGTATTATATCTCGTTAAAGTACTATCAAAATAAAAGTTTTTTCTGAGTAATATTTTAAGCATGAAATAGCTTTCTAAGCGGTTCACAAATGAAACATGCACTGTTTTAATTGTAATAGTTTCAGATCCGGCCGAGATACATTCATCGTGTTTAAAATTATAATCAAATTCAGTTTTTTATATTCACGGAAGCAAAACAAAAAATGCCCAGAAGCAACAATTGGTACAAAATTAATATTAAACTAATTATGTTCTAACACATTACAATACAAAAAATAACACATTTCATCTAATATCTCACCGATAATCTCGCCACATCATGAAAGACAATGCATTCATCCAACAGAAACTCGACAGGATAAAAAAATAAAAGAGGGAAGCTGTAAAAAAAATATTTTAATATGTATAATATAAAAGTTATTTGTTTATAAATGGATTGCGTGTCTCACGTTTTAGCGTGGGTAAATAAATAAAGGTAGTTCTGTCGATATACAATGTACCACTTAAAAGAAAGTCAACTTAATAATCACAGGATTAAACCGGTGAGCCGTGACCTGTCATAACTTCGTTTTGTGTGAAAAAGCCGATAAAAAGAAATAGTTTAATCGTTTATTAAAACCTAAACATAACAATCATATAATATACATTATTTACAATTTTCTTTAACTTATAATAATAAAAAATAATTAATAAAAAGAAAATTAAAACAAATTAAAACAGGGACCAACCCTGTGGTACCTTTAACGCAGGCATTTCTTTGCTGGATAAAAATACTAATTTCGGAAGGAATAATGTAAGTATGTAAGTGAACATATGAACTCATGACACAAAATCAAAACCTGACAAGACTGAAAGTGGACCTTAGCTAACGACTAAGAACTGTATTGCCAGCTATTAACAAAAAATATTTTTTACTATAGATCAGGAGACATACGGATAGGAAGCTCCCCATGTGATACCGCCTCCCATGGACACTGACATTATCAGAAGGCTCGCAAGTGAACCCCGCCTTTTACATTGCAGAGAGACCCCGCATCTCTACGCGACTATCAAGCTACTTAGAACGTAACTGTCCTCGATGTATACTTTATAGAGTTGCAAGTGGTCGCCCGCAGTGAAGTACCGTCTCGCCTTGCTGAGCATAAAGTTTCATGCATACATAACATAGATACATATAATAACTACTTACTAAAATTGTAGCAATAGCTCGGTGGTATTGTAGCACTACTTAATTCCACTATGTGCATGGTGGCCAATGCTAGAAATGCACCAAGAAGACTGATAACACAAGATAAAAGAATTTTGCCCTTCATATTTCTTGAATTTGGTAGAAGAACATATACCAGAATCGTCAATGTGAGAAACACACAAGATGTCAATAATTCAGTAACTAAAACAAAAATTAACAACTTTACTGTTGACAAATTTATTTATTTGCTAACATTCCTACAGCTACTTATTATACATTTAACAATTACATTATACAGAAAAGCCAAAATCGGAATACACATTCAAACATAAACATAAAATATAGTTAACAACTATTAATATAAAATATAAGTAACAAAGCCATTATGTCTAATAAAGGATACCAGAGTTTAAGCATTTTTCAGTTTTATTAAATATATCTATTTACTGGTAATTTGTGTTATAATCGGAAGGTATACGACACATGACTGAGTTACGAAAATAGTTTGTATTAGACCGAGGAATTTGAAATAGTTAAGTTTGTCTCGTATTGTATAAAATAAGGGGACTTATTACATTATACGTGGGTAACACATTAAAATGTTTAGAACTGGCCAGTTAGAAATATTGCTAATGAAAACTTTTTTTGGATTTCGATTTTAGAACTTTTTGGTAACCTAATGTAGTATATTGCATTCATTTGTCATTTGTTTTTCTGAATGGGCGGCAAATCTAAAACTCTTGTTACACGTGAAAATTAACCTTACGCGAGAAAATTTTCGGTCAATGATTTATTATGACTTTTGTTGTGGGCTAACTCAACAACAAAGCTATGATAGGCTGCAATTAGTATTTCTCAATGAAGCCCCATCTCGTTACAATTGGTTTAACGAGTTCAAGCGTGGACGTAGCAATCTCAATGACGATCCTCTTGAGGGACGTCCTTTAACAGCGACTACTGAAGATAACATCAGTGCTGTGCGGCGCATGATAGAGGAAGATAAGAGAGTGACCTATCGGCAGATACGGGCAAGCCTAGGCATTGTTATGAGTCAAGTTCAAAAAAATATTACACGAACATTTAGGCGTCAGGAAGCTTTGTACCAGATGGATTTCCCATACTTTAACCGACGACCAGAAAGGCGAAGGTGTCGCATGGACTGGTGTCGCCAAATGTTAGATAAATTCAACGGCGGTGACTCAAATGCTGTATTTGTTATCGTCACAGGTGATGAAAGCTGAATATATTGCTACTAACCCGAAACCAAAAGACAATCAGCTCAGCGGCCAATTAAGGTAAGGAAAGGAAGAAGTCAAGGAAAAAAAAGATTGTTCAGACTTAACGCCTGTGCAAATATTACGCCAAAACACCATCGCGGAAACATTGCCGTCAGCGACATCAGGCGCTTGAAGATTCTTCATACTAATCTGTCTACTCATGTCACTTGACCTACGATCATTGTACGATTAACATCCTTTTTTGAATTATATTAATTTATTAATTATCTGGGCATTTAATTTACACCATCTATCTGCTAAAGATAGAACATGGTGACCCATGAGGGTGTAGGTGATTAGTACGTGTCGTCATGAAACAATAACTTGTTCTGAAAAGAACAGTTAATTGCGTTACCGTTAGGACAACTTTTTGCCGCGCCTTGATTTTATTGTCTACGCACCCTTCGCATCTTGGTACCACATGTTACCACTAGTGGCCAGGTAGGATAATTTTTGTATATAAATCTACAGTTTTTAAAAATTAAACACATTCCACATTCCATCTTCACCTCTTCTCAACGAATTATTAGGAAGTTTTATTTTAACCAAATAAGCACCAAAACAACCTAAAGTAAAACTACCCTAAAGTGGTGACCCCGAGAAGAACACCAAGAAAATTGAAGATGACGAACACAGAAAATTCCGGTGCAGAGCGTCAAGTTTCATCACAACCGTCGAGCCAAGAAGTCTCCGGTATCTCACTGTCACTCCGTGTGCCACCTCCAGAACAACAACCAACCATCGACACCCTCATCGGTGAAATAAGAAGGTTGTCTTTGGAAGTTGCCGAGCTACGAGCACAACCTCGCGACAACTACCGCAACAGTCGTTCTCGCCACCATTCACATTCACAATCACGCTCGCGGAACACATCAACAAATCGCAACCAACCGACGAGAGTCGCAGATGGAAGATCGAAGCCGGAAAAAATCCCCAATGCCGTACTGCTATTACCATCATCGCTACGGTATGGACGCGAAGAAATGCACACCACCATGCAGTTTCAAGCCCATAAACCAGTCGGAAAACTAAAAGTAACGCTGGCCGCGGCGGGAACCGGCGTTACCGAATCATCACACCGCCTTTTCGTTACCGACAGGGTAACGAATCTTACCTTTTTGGTCGACACAGGAGCCAATATCTCCGTGCTACCAAAGGCAAAAGGCTCACGCGAAAAACCACTGCCGTTTCAACTCTACGCCGCCAACAACACGGTCATTCCAACATACGGAGAGAAGTCACTCCAACTCGATCTTAACCTCCGAAGACCATACACATGGAAATTCGTCGTAGCAGATGTGTCTAAGGCAATCCTGGGAGCAGATTTCTTGCAGTACCACCACCTCATTGTCGACGTAAAAAACAGAAGACTGATCGACGGGAAAACAAAACTGGTAACAAACGCTCAACTCAGTACTGCAGACATACCTACAGTTCGTAGTATAGACATTGAGCAAAATTACCACAGCATACTAGCAGATTTCCCAGGCACAACCAGAATCACTTCAATGAAGCTTAGTCCCAAACATTCCGTTGAACACTTCATTGAAACAAATGGACCGCCCCTTCACTGCAAGCCACGCCCCATTGCACCGCATCGTTTCGAAATGGTCAGGAAGGAATTCCAAAACATGATCGATCAAGGGTTATGCAGACCAAGCAAAAGCCCTTGGGCGCCCTTGGGGCCCTTGGACGTCGTGCCAAAGAAGAATGGAGACCTACGCGTGTGTGGCGATTACCGAAGACTCAACGCCATAACCAAGCCCGATCGGTATCCCATACCACGCATACGTGACTTCACATACCAACTCGCAGGGAAGAAAATTTTCTCCACACTCGACCTCAATCGCGCGTACCAACAACTGCCAGTCAGCGAGCAAGATGTGGAGAAAACCGCCATCATCACACCTTTTGGTCTTTTCGAGTTTCCGCGCATGTGTCCTGGTTTAAAGAACGCCGGACAGACTTTCCAACGCTTTATTCACGAAGTACTGCGCGAACTCGACTTCGTATTCCCTTTCGTTGATGATCTACTCATAGCATCAATCGACGAGGAAGAGCACCGAAAACATCTACGCATCGTATTACAGCGACTAGAAGAATACGGCATCACCATCAACCCATCAAAATGTGTTTTCGGCCAGCCAACTGTGAAATTTCTCGGTCACCAAGTCACAGCGGAAGGAATACAGCCACCCCAAGAGAAGGTACAAGCTATTACAGATTTTCCAAAACCACAAACCGTAGAAGAACTACGACGTTTTCTCGGTATGATAAACTTTTACCGTGAAAATATCAAAGATGCCGCCACCATACAAGCGCCTTTAAATACCTACCTGCACAACGTCAAGAAGCGTGACAAAACTAAGATCGATTGGACCACTGAATCAACACAAGCTTATGAAGCATGTAAAGAGAGCATAAAAAACGCCGCTTTACTTGCTCATCCGTCTCACCAGGCGACACTTGCTATATTCAGCTACGCTAGCGAAAAAACAGCTGGTGCCGCACTCAACCAATTTGTCAAAAACTCATGGCAACCACTTGGCTATTTCTCGAAGAAATTCACCGACGCACAGACTCGCTACAGTACCTACGATCGAGAGCTACTCGCCATCTACATGGCTGTCAAACATTTCCGCAAAATGTTCGAGGGACGAGAAATAATAATATTCACCGACCACAAGCCGCTAACTTTCGCTTACACAAAAACAAATACAAACAGCGAATCACCGAGACGCACCCGACAGCTACTTTATATCAGCGAATTTACCACTGATATACGACACGTCAGTGGATCTCAAAATGCAGCCGCAGATGCATTATCACGTGTCGAAGCAATCACCTGTCCATCGCCGATTGACTACAATCTACTTGCAGAAGCTCAAGAGCGCGATAGCGATACCATTAAAGCACTCAGTCTACAGAGCAACTTATGTTTCAAGAAAGTCAACCTGCCCGTCTCAAATATCAAATTACACTGCGAAACTTCAACCTCACAGTTACGTCCGTACCTACCAGAAGAATACCGACGTACCGCATTCAACGCAGTACATAACGTTAGCCACCCTGGAATCAAGACTACGAGAAAATTAATTACGCAACGTTACTTTTGGCCCTCAATGAACGCAGACGTCGGCAAGTGGGCAAAAGTATGCCGCCTACAGTGTCAGCGCGCCAAATTACAACGCCACACATCAAGTCAATTAGCAATTTTTTCACCAACCGAACGATTCGAACACGTTCACATCGATATCGTTGGTCCGCTACCTACCGCGGCCAGCGGTCATCGATACCTCGTGACAATGATCGACAGAGCAACAAGATGGCCCGAAGCATACCCATTATGCGAAATATCAGCTGAAGACGTCGCCAAAGCGGTATACGAAGGTTGGATTTCCCGTTTCGGTTGTCCTGTAACAATAACAACGGACCAAGGACGCCAATTTGAAAGCAGAGTATTTGCATCTCTTTCTCGCTTACTAGGAATCGAAAAAACGCGTACAACTTCATACCACGCACAGTGTAACGGTATCATCGAACGATGGCACCGTGTCCTTAAAGCCGCATTAAAAGCAAGACTACAGACCGCAAGAAGCTGGATCAACGAGCTACCAACCGTCCTACTCGGATTACGCGCCGCTATGCGAAGTGACACCGGCGTAAGCGCCGCTCAGCTTACCTACGGATGCAACATACGCTTACCCGGTGATTTCTTATCAACGACCCGCAATGACGTGATC
The DNA here is from genome assembly GCF_905147105.1 of Pieris brassicae. NCBI lineage: Eukaryota > Metazoa > Arthropoda > Insecta > Lepidoptera > Pieridae > Pieris > Pieris brassicae. Next base: position 9,612,050 of record NC_059669.1, read on the forward strand.
ATGGACTCTGGCTACATCGATCAGCTGCGCGACGCAATACGTAACCTACAACCAATGCCGAGTCAACCACACAGCAACACAAAACCCATATTCGTTCACCGCGACCTGCAATCATGTGAATACGTATTTGTACGCATAGACGCCGTAAAGAAGCCATTACAAGCACCTTACGACGGACCCTATCGCGTGCTGAAACGAGACAGCAAGATATTCACGCTGCAGTTACCTAACCGTGAAATGAATATCTCTATCGACAGACTCAAACCTGCCTACACTATCACCGAGCAAGATGTGCCTACTGATACAACAACGAGTACCTGCAACAAGCAAAACACATCAAGTGCGAGCGAACTACATGAACCATCAAATAGCCTGAAACATCAAAATGACAACAATCTGAAACAACAAGACACTGGGAACACCTCAATACCTACAAGAACAACTCGCCGAGGCCGCGTTATACGCCTGCCGGTACGCTTCGCTAGAGGGGGAATCCTGTAGGTGATTAGTACGTGTCGTCATGAAACAATAATTTGTTCCGAAAAGAACAGTTAATTGCGTTACCGTTAGGACAACTTTTTGCCGCGCCTCGATTTTATTGTCTACGCACCCTTCGCATCTTGGTACCACATGTTACCACTAGTGGCCAGGTAGGATAATTTTTGTATATAAATCTACAGTTTTTAAAAATTAAACACATTCCACATTCCATCTTCACCTCTTCTCAACGAATTATTAGGAAGTTTTATTTTAACCAAATAAGCACCAAAACAACCTAAAGTAAAACTACCCTAAAAGGGGAACAAAGAAGAATCCGCGAAATAATAACAATACGCAAATACGACGAGACACCGGTTAGCGCGGCGACCTAACGATCTTCAACATCACATCAAATCATTCCTGTGCATGGAGCCTTGCAGTGGATATTTCTAAAATTACGGGCTGTATTGGAAAGCAGAAAAACAAAGAAGATTCGAGCAGTGAATCAGCTAAACGTTCACATCGAGCAGTTACGAGTTCGTCCGCTAAGATAAGTGTCCTTCCTTAACTAATTCCTAAAAACCTAATAACTAACAAAATAATATTCAAAATAGTTTGTCATTTGTGCCAATTAAGTGTTTTTAGACAAGTTTTACAGCGTTTTATGCACATAAATTTAGTGCAAAATTGCATCATCTTTTTTTACCTACCCGTATGTATAAAAAAGTGAACAAAGGAATTAACTTTTAGCTATTTATCTCAATATTATCTAAATTAATACATAAATCATTCAATTGTATGTTCACTATTCCGTAAAATAGGTCAATGGAAGTACATTAAAGGTCACTCAATTGATATAAAGTTGAATTATTTTACGAAGTAACGTTGGTTTCGTATTTTACGTTTTCTCGTTTCGTATTGTTTATACATACAATATTTAGCGTATGTGCCGAACATTCCAGGCTAATATTTATAATCGCCGTGCGCCGATTGCAAGTACATACTTTTCCCGTTGGATTACATTGGCCGGCCTCGGCTCCTGCACCAGCCGGTTGCGAACTGTTGAGTGCAGCCGGGTTCCCTGAGCGGGAAGTGCCACTAGAACGAGGAACGTGAGCCATTTCAATTGAATTACGCAGGAATTGCATTGCTATTTAAATAAAGAGAATCAATATTTAGTTAACTGACTACCAAAAAAGCAAAGTTTAAATTATATTGTTTTGTTGTTGTTTGTTCGTAAGTGTTATATTTAATGACAGAAGAAATGAATAAACAAAGTTTACGTCATTTAATCACTAGAAGAACGTCCGCCAAGGGACAAATTACAAAATTTAAAATTATTTAAATAGCCTGTTTAATGGATCTAAACAACGTTCAATTAACGGAGTTAGTTTTAAAACTCACTAAATTTGAAGCTTTGTCTATGAAGATTGATGATTTGCAGAGTGAAATTCCATTTCCTCGTGTCTTATTTGCAAGGCGACGCGGCCAGGATTCTTTCAAATTTGGAACTGTCAACCAACAATTATGCTGAAGTGTGGAAGATGATTTGCAATAGATACGACAACAAAAGAATATTGTTTAATGATCCTTTAACATCATTATTTAATATTAAACAGTTTCCACGGGAATCAGAGCGACCTCTACGATTTTTGGTAGACCACGTGACCAAAAATTTGCGCGCCTTAATAAGCCTAGGACAACCCACTGACAAATGGGATGTGCTAATAATATTTATGTTATCATCTAAGTTAGATATTAATACGTTGTTAAAATGGGAGGAATAGCGCAACAATTTTGAAGGCGACGTACCTACCCTCGAACAATTTTATAAATTTATGATAGACCGTGCTGATGTGCTCGAGTCATTGAATCGTAATAATCGGTCTAACTTTACTAGCGTGTCAAAGGTGACCAGTGCCCCTGTGCGTTCTATAGCTAATAATATTATATTCAAAGGCAAGGTCAAAAAAACAACGTAAAATCGTTTGCGAGCACCAGCAATAATTATAGCAAGACACCAAATACTACATTTATGGGTATTATTTGCAATGAGCGTCATAGGATATATGATTGTCCAACGTTTAAAGCGAAGGGGGTTGACAAGCGAATGATGGATGTGACGAAGTATAAATTGTGTGTTAATTGTTTGAGACAAGGTCACCCCGAAAGCGAGCGTCACAATAGTCTGCTCCAACGCCCATCATCCTCCTCAAGCCACCTCGCCCTCAGTGATGAACAAGATGAAAATTAAATTATCGTTAACTATTCTAATCACAATACAAATCAGGTATTATTATCTACTGCTATCATCGAATCCAGTTGATCATCAAAGGGTCAAAGTTCGTGCTCTCTTAGATTGCGGTAGCCAAGCTTCATTTATATCTGAGTCCCTAAAGACCAGACTGTTATTAAAGTCTCGCCACATTGACACACTAAAGGTCATTGGTATAGGCAACACTTCTTCAATAAATGTAATTGAAAGTTGTGCTATTCAATTGAAAGCAACAAATAGTGATTTCAGTGCAATGTTATCGTGTTTTGTGTTAAATGAGCTCACCGGTCGTTTACCAAAGACGCCGGTTGACATCAAGTCAATTAAATTACCAGAAAATATTCAGTTGGCTGACCCCATGTTTTATCAACCAGCTCCCATAGATGTACTAATAGGTGCTGATCTCTTTTGGGACATTTTAGGCAACGAACAACGTTCTCTAGGACCAAACAATCCTAAGTTTGAGGATTGTTTGGTCACACAGTGCACAGGTGCACAGTTATGTTGGATAATCTCTGGCCCTATAAATTCAGCAGTATCTAGCAATAGGATACACTGTAATCAAGCCATTGTCTCTTTATCGTAAAATGAAAGTATAGAACAGTTAGTTTCAAAATTTTGGGAGTTAGAAGAAGTTCCGAAAAAGTCAATCATAAGTGAAGATGAAAGCGAGTGTGAAAAGCACTTTCTCGCTAATACAATTTACCTTTGAAAGAATCAGTAGATTGTTTAGGTGATAGCTACAATCTTGCGAAAAAACGATTCATTAATTTAGAAAAACGGTTCAAGCGTAATCCAAACCTTAAATCTGAATACACAGAATCATATAAGAGAATATGCAGAATTAGGGCATCTCTCTGTATCTAACTATAATAGTTCACCTGACCCTCGCCCAGCGTACTACCTGTGTCATCATGCGGTCATCCGTCAAGAGAGCGAGTCTACCAAGTTCCGCGTAGTATGGCTCAGCCTCTTCTACATCAGGTTACTCATTGAATGACATTTTGATGGTAATTACTTAATTCGGGCAAGTCAATACAAGTACCTACTCACTGGAGATGTGGAAAAAATGTATAGGCAGGTACTTGTAAACGAAAGTGATAGGAACTTATAGCTAATTTTAAAGGAATTTAAATTATTAATTTTTTTAAGGTTATTGAGGAGCACGTAGAACAAAGTGACGCACCATTTCGCATCAAATTTGCAGTTTTTATTATATTTTTCAGTCGTTATTTAAATGGATTTTAAACTAAATACTTACTAGATATGTAGAATTGTTCTAAAGTCTTTACTGGCTTCCTCTGATGTTGTGTTCCATTATTTATTAACCAAAAGCCAATTTCAGTAGAGTTGCCATTTTCTTTATAGTCTAGACAAAAGCATGATGGCTCTATGAAGTCATCTTCCATAATTATGAAGCCATTCTGAAAAGAATAATCGGAATTAGTTTGTAGGTAAATTATTTAATTTGATTAAATTTAGACGGTTAAAGTTACAGTTTGAAGAACTGTTGCTCTACAAATTTGTATAACAAACCAAACTGTTTTAAACTTTCTAGCTTCATTAGTTGTTAGTTGAGTTGAATAAAAATCAGATTAAAACATAATAAAAAAAAAATGTTTTTAAATTACGTTAAAGGAAATCTAATATATCTTTTATACCTAGTCCAGCCATAAGTTCTGTTACAAATAAAAATGCATTTTTTAATGATATTATGTAATATTATTTATTAAAGTCTGAGCAAAAAATAAAACATTCTATTTGAAATTGCCACCTTTGGTTTAATTTCTTTGGCCACGAATCTATGGATTTACGCACTGTTTCCAAGGGAATTTCTTTTTCAAGAGACTCAATTTCTGCTTGTCGTTTAGAGCAGGCCATGTCCTCTAAAAGTGACTATAATTTGAAGTCTAAATGTTTGAGGTCTGGGCTAGATGAGAGCCAGTCTTCAGCTCTTATAAAGTCTGGAACGTTGATTGCAAGCCAGGCTTGATCCAATACTGTATCTTGATACACTTTGGCTGAAGTTTTCATCCCTTTTTCACAAAAATGTAGTTTTGGGACTCCTAGATAAGACACGCCCCAACAAACCATCACTGAAGTAGGATGACGACTAAGTTGTACCTTTCCGACCACTTGAACAGCTTCTTTAGAACTGTGAGCGTAAATTTTATCATTGTGCTTATTGTAGCATAATTTAATCATGAATTTTTATCGGTAAAGAGGATATTTCCGTACTTTTCACCTGCGTATCGAAACAAAGCGATTCGATCCACTCTCTTTAACTGTAAATATTTATTTAGGGAATATGATTTTTATCGACGATGAGCACCGAGCTTCAGGTCTTGTTTTATAATACGCGACAGAATCCTAGCGGGAATCTTCATTTCTTGCGATAAGATGTTTTTGCGGAATGGGGTTCCGACGAATTGTATCATTAATAACTTTTGTAATTCTAACAACATGCGGCCACCTCGGTCTTTTCTAGTCTTCGGCAGACGAAGTGTTGTTGTATCTGTTAATAGTACGATATACGAACATACGGCTGATACCAAGCTTTTGAAGTGTCGGGAATATGACCGACGGCTTCATACCTACTTTGTGCAAGGCGATCACTGCAATCCTATTTTCTTTAAAACCCCAATGTTGTAATTTCAAAATGAACACGAAAAATATGTGAAATGGCGTAAAATCGAAGGAAATTTATCGAATTAAAGTCTATATGTTCATGTAATGTAACATGTAATATTTAATGTTTATGGGTGCGTTGCAGGCCTTCGTTTCGGAAATCAAATTTCGATCTTAAAATTAGGCGTTATTATTTACGAGCGAGATACACGTCCAAATTTCAGTCTAGTAGATTCACTCTGACATGTAGTTTTAATGCCCTTTTGTATTTGTTAAACGCGTTAATATTGAGAATTTTAGATGATAATTGATTAAATAGTTGCACATCCTCATACCTAATTGACCTCTTCAAATAATTTGTGCGCGGCTTCGGCAAGATAAGCAAATTCGCTCGACGAGTGTTGCGTGGAGTTGTGTGTTTGATTTTTCTAAATGATAAGCTACTATGGAGAGAGTTATTTAGATTTTTTAAAATGAAGATACAGGTGCTATAAACATATGTTAGTTAAATGCCTAAAAATGCCTCTGATACTGAATTGATTAAATGCACATCTTGCCTCACTGTGTTGCATTAATTCTGCGCTGATCTATCTGAATCTGATTTTAAAAGAATTCTTCCTATGAATAGGAAAAAGTGAAAGTCCTTGGCGTGCAAGAGCAAAAAGGTTGCTCCTACTTCATCTGTGTCGCCGAAAACAAGTTTAGCATCCTCATTAAACGTCGATACTGAGATGCTGACAAAATATATGGATACTAAACTCGCAGACCTGAGGCAGCAATGGCGGGACGACCTCAACGCTGCCATTTTCGAGGTGACGCGGAAATTTAGGGAAGACATACTCTCTCTTGAAGCTCGTATGAGTACTTAGGAGGGTAGACTTTCACAAATGGAAGATCAAACGACCAACAATGAATCTTTGCCAAACAACTTTATCGATAAGCACCTTTCTACTGAAACTCTGATCAATGAGGTTTGATATCGCAATCAAAGGGAGAAACACCTCATTATTGCAGTTATACCGGAACAAGTAGCTATTAACGCAGAGGAAAAATCGTTTAAGGATGAAGATAAGATAATACAACTGATTTCCACCATGAACCCCAATCTACCAAAACCCCTTAAGGTCTTTCGGATAGGAAAATTTAATCCAGGCAAAAACCGTAGAATCAAGGTTTGTTACGAATCAAATACTACGGCTAAATTCTTATTACGTAACAAGTCTAAATTTCCGGAAGCCATTAAAATTTATTCAGACTTAGCTCCAGCTCAGCAAAAATATCTGCAAAATTTAAAGGATGAACTAGTCTGACGACAGGCCGAGGGAGATACTGACATCACTATTAAATACAGATCTGGAATTCCCACTATTACCAAAATATCTTCAAAAAACTCGAAGTAATGAACACAACCATCGCCTTAACACAGATACGAATACCTATGAAGTTTTGCAAAACCAAGTTTTTGTCTTTATAGGGCTAAAACTAGCTAATGAAATACCAACACAATTTCACACTAATTTTACCCTAGAACTTCCTCAAACTTTTAACGCTGTATTATCTAACTTTAATCCATGCAATTGAAAATTCACAAATCACCAATATAATAAAAACACTATAATACAATATATACCACCACCAATATAATATAATGAAATCACCAATATAATAAAAACACTAGACACAAATTGTAGTACTGAAATAGCTGGATTCAACACTAAAACCATAAAATGTATTATCAATGATATCTCTGAATATCTCTCGATCTGCTTTAATAAGCTGCTACATAAAGGTGAATTTCCGGATTCTCTTAAGAAAGCCAAAGTTACTCCTATCTATAAATCAGGCCCTAAACCTGACCCCGGTAATTACAGACCAATATCCGTTCTACCTTTAATATCAAAAATATTAGAAAAGATTGTTTATTAACGACTTGATACTTACTTACAAACTAATAATTTTATTTTTAAACACCAATACGGTTTTAGATCAAAAAGCAGCACTTTATCAGCTACTGCCGATCTCATTAGTGAAATAAATCAAAATATTGACTCTAAAAAAATGCCACTGGGTGTCTTTATTGATTAAAAAAAAGCGTTTGATACCGTAAGCCACAACCTATTGCTAAAAAAATTAGAACGCATAGGAATAAAAGATTATTCACTAAAATTATTCAAATCTTATCAATCAAACAGAACCCAGACAGTCAAAATAGGTAATGCTCAAAGCTCAGAAATACCAGTAACATGCGGCGTCCCACGAGGATCTATATAAGGTCCTTTGTTATTTATAATATATATTAACAACATTCATGAGCTCGGTTTACATGGTCGAAACACTCTCTACGCTGATGACACCTGCTTATTTTACTTTGGTTTAAATATCCAGACTATGGTTGCTCAAGCTCAATCAGATTTAAATGCTTTATCTTGTTGGTTTCAACAGAACCTCTTAACCATTAATATCTCAAAAACATCTTATGTAATATTCAGAGCAAAAAATAAAATCATACCTATCTTTCATCCGCTGAAAGTTCAAGACGTTGAAATCACTAACAAAAAATGGGAGAAATATCTGGGTCTTAGAATAGATACACATTTAAAGTGGAACATACATGTTTCACACATAATTGCCAAACTGAAATCACTTATAGGCAGATTTTGGTCAATCCGTACGTCATTTGATTTACAATTGTTTAGTTAAGCTCCATTTCATATATTTAATTGAAATATGGGGTACAGCATGCAAAAAAAATATTTCAAACTTACAAACACTACAAAATAAAGGCACTATGTAGATACAATTTTTTAACGGAGACTATTAAAATTTACCAAGACACCAAAATTATGACTATTAAACAACTGTATGTTTATAGCACTTGTATCTTAATTAAAAAAAAATTAAATGGCTCTCTCCATAGTGGCTTATCATTTAAAAAAATCAAGGACACAACCACACGCAACACTCGTCGAGCGAGTTTGCTTATATTGCCGAAGCCGCGCACAAGTTATTTGAAGAGGTCGATTGGGTATGAGGGTGTGCAACTGTTTAATCGGTTGCAATCTAAAATTCGCAATATTGGCGTGTTTGACAGATTCAAGGGGGCATCCAAAATCCATGTCAAAGTGAATGTAGTAGTGAACTAAAATTGGGACGTGTATCTCGCTCACAATATTTAGTTTCTCATGTAAATAAAATATATTTTTTTGTAATGAGAAATAAAGTTCTTTAAACGTTTTAATCGTCATAATTTTGGTTTCTTGGTAAATTCTATTAGTCTGTTTTAAAAAATTGTATCTAAATAGTGCTTTTATTAATTTATTTTGTAGTGCTTTTATTAATAGTGCTTTTATTAAGTTATTGAGTAGTTTGAAATTATTTACATTGCATTTTTTGCATGAATACTGTACTCTACCTTCTTAGTGAGGCCTCAACTAGTTCCACCACTGACTGTTCAGCCCAAAGGTACCGGTGCCTATCGAAATTTGGTATAAACAATAAATAATTGACGCTACAAGCTTTTTGTTCTCCTCAGTATTTTGAATCTGTTTCATGATCATTTGTCACTCTAATAGGCAAGTACGTGATCAGCCTCCTGTGCCTGACACACACAAGCCGGTTTCCGCACGATGTTTTCCATCACCGTTTGAGCGAATGTTACATAGAAAGAAATGCCATTGCCATAGCCGGGGATCGAACCTACGACCTCAGGGATGAGAGTCGCACGCTAAAGACATTTGGTATATGAAGTCATCGTGCTGCACTTTGTAAATATCGCTACAGACACAGTTTTAAAGCCTGTACCGATTCTTATGCAAAACGTTTCCGAGTATAACTTTCGGTGTTTTCACAGTTGTGTTATTTTCTAACCAGTAACATCACATCCCAGAGTAGTGTTTTTTTTAGCACTATACAGGGATTTTAAGTAATACCGCCACCTATGGATACTCACACCAGGAATTGGTTCGCTCTTATCTTGAAGGACAATTCAACTTAGGATATGTTGAATTGTTTCGAAAATTCTTCAATGCGCTGTTGGTTCCATATTGATGGTGTTCAGCAGAAAGTGCCTTAAGCGCTTAGTTGTGTAATAACGGATGTAAATAAATTCCTTAAAAAGATTTAAAAAATCCCGCCTATATTTGAGATAAGATTTGACTTTGAATTGAAACCAATTGAAGTAATTTGGACATAAGTACCTATGATGCTGTCAACATTTCCTCGCAGTATTGAATGATTATATACATATTAGAAAACTACTTGCAGGCAGCCAATTATAACCCGGTTATTATGCATGAATAAATTGTATAAGGTGGACACGTTGGGGTTTTAAATAATACTTACTATAAGGAAAATATCATAGACTACTGTGCAAAAACGCCTTTTATAATTTACAAGCATTTCGACAAGAATGTATTTAAAGTAATTTTCAGTTCTAAGTTTGTGCCCCCCCGGAAGAAGAAGATTACCAAAGAGCTTTTTGACAATCAGCAAGAAGAACTCTTCCATCCTATTAATTTGAAAAGTAATAGTTGTTAATTTAGGATAATTATTTTTTTATGAGTGAACATTAAGTTACGTTTATAAATACTCAATTATTAAAATTATTAACTCTGAATGTCGTTTTATAAGTATTATTAAATGAAAAAAGATTATATAGCGATTTGACATTTATTCAAGGTCCATCTTCATCATATTGATTTGCAATGCAATTTGCAAGTGTAATTTTGAAATTCGAATATCTTTGGAAACAGTATGATACTAATTAGGTATCTATTGTAAACTGGGCCTACCATGATCTCAAATAAATGAGACAGTTTGTGTTCCCACGTGACCTTAGTGGTCATCAGATTTCGATCATTCAATTTGTATGAAAATTCGTACCATGAACGCTCGGCTGAACAAAAATATTGCGCCTTCAAACTATGACAGTTGTGAACTTTTCTGTATCGAAATGTCCATATAATAGATTAGAACATATAAATTTCTATATTTTAATTAAAACTCGTTCATTAAGTTAAAATAATAGGATGTAGAAAGTGTTTTTCTACATCCTATTATTTTAACTTAACTTTTCATCGTGCGTGGTCATGGTGACTGAAGACAAAACACACGACACAACGCGCACACAAAATTTAGAATTATGTAAATAATTATACATTTTTAATAAAAATACATAGCTTTAATCCGTTCAAAAAGTGTTTTTCTTAATGTGTAAAAGCTATTTTAACAAAAGACAATACTAATAGGATGTACTTTGTCTAAAATAGGAAAAAATATAATTTTTATATTTTAGTGATTATAAATAAATTATTTAAAAGTCGACGGAGGTCCACAATACGCTATAGATCAACGACTTTGATTCGTTGAAGATTTCAGTGTACCAACAAATAATTACACAAACTATCTTTAATAATATTCAATTAATTAATTAGGCAACTATAAAAAAAATATTCCCCAATACATCATATTTTATTTTAAACTAGCTCCTGCCCGCGTTGATTTTCTGTATATTACATTATATTGCGTTGATTATATGTGAAGTCTCTTTTGACTTCTTCAACGATTATTCCGTATCTTAATAGAGAGCATAATTAATTATACACCTAAACCTTAATTAAGAATCTGCGTTATATACATTGCAAACAATAAGAATGCTATCACTAGTATTTATTATAATTAAACTTTTCTTTTTATGTTCATAATAGTATTATTCTCCTCTGTTTTTGTTGTTAAAAAAAACATACTTATTTTTCATATTTATAGTTTGTAAATAATAAGCCATTTGTAATAATTCTAATAATAGCATTAATTTAGTTAGGATAACGGCATCATGATATAAAAAGATGTCATCAGGCAATTTAATAGTGTTGGCCTAGTGGCTTCAGCGTGCGACTCTCATCCCTGAGGTCGTAGGTTCGATCCCCGGCTATGCACCAATGGATTTTCTTTCTATGTGCGAATTTAACATTAGCTCGAACAGTGAAGGAAAACATCGTGAGGAAACCGGCTTGCCTTAGACCCAAAAAGTCGACGGTGTGTGTCACAGAAGGCTGATCACCTACTTGCCTATTCAATTCACAAACGATCATGAAACAGATACAAAAATCTGAGGCCCAGACCTAAAAGGTTGTAGCGCCATTGATTTTTTTAAAATATTTCATTGGGATATGTCCCTCAATTCAGTGAGTTAGTCAGGTTTAAGCTGTAATGAAAATATAATTATGTATATTATATCACTTAGTTAACGTATAAACTAAATTTGTTTGTATATTTTATTTATTTTTATAGAGACATTAGTTTGATAGTAAAATTTCAAAACTTACATAAAATCCTCAAACAATATCATCGTTCTTTCGTTCGGTTGCGATGCCAATACTTTCAGGTTATAGGCGGTCGTGTCACGAAAAAATGCTATTTAGTTTTGACTGGAAATGGCTTTATTATATAAGTACACATGTATATACAAAACGACGAGGCACAGAGTTTTAGATCCGATATCAGTTTGTCTTCTGGCGCTGCGTCATGCTCCAATGCAATCAATAAACAAAGAAAAAAGTAATTTTAATTATTAACGGTAAGTCCACAATGCTATACAGTACCAGATTGGACTGGCGTCATCATTTTATTGCTATGACGTAGGCTTAACGGACATAAAGAAGTTGCTCAAAAAATTAACACCATCTTCGAATATACACTTCATCGCAAAATATGCATACAGGATAATAATATTATTTTCCTGTTCGTCTCAGCTTTAATCACTTCAAGACGCTTGTCCAAGCAACTCGTGTAGAACCTGTTCTTAAAGAATGCTACGTGTGAACAAAGATTTAACATGAATCGATTGACAGTTTTGGTTCTATTTCTGATATTCCCGTTGTCGCGTTCGTCTATTGGGAGTAATGATATCAATAGATATAAGTACAATTGTACGCATAAAGACGGTGAGTGTGCGAAACAAAAGGTGAACGTTGACTTTGAATTGTGTGCATCAAAAGTTTGTATTTACAAGTGCTGCCCTAGAGATCAGGTGGTGGTATATTCAGAGTGTGCACAGGCGAAAGCGGAGAAGTTGTCTGATGTGGATGTGTATGACTATTACTTGAATAAGGCTAAGAGGACGTTTAATGAAATTTTTCATGTGATAACGAATAAATACGCGAATAGAGAGTTTGCTGAGAGTGCATACCTTGCTATTTTCATCGGAGGCGATGTTTATTTGGAGGAGGTAAGCTTTGTTGTTTATGTTATTTTTAAAAAGCTACTACAATACCTCTTACATTTTGCCTTGCATGTAATTAGTAAAATGAATTGGTTTAAGTATACATACCTATAACTAGTCTGGCCATAGATACTGTTACATAAATACTTTTTTTTCAACTTTATAATTTGGAACACGTATTTAAAAAAAAACTTCTTTCAATTTTGCGCCATTTTACATATTTTTTCGTGCTCATTGTGAAATTACAATATGGGGTGTAAAAGAAATTAGCCTTGCACAAAGTGGGTATGAAGCCGTCGGTCATATTCCAGACACTTTAAAAGCTTGGTATCAGCCGTATGTTCGTATATCGTACTATCAACAGACACAACAACACTTCGTCTGTCGAAGACCAGAAAATATCGGGGCGGCCGCGTGCTGCTAGTACTACAGAGGCTGTTAATGATGTTAAAGCCAGAATTCTTTGAAACCCCATTAGGAAGCAAACAAATCTTATCGTGAGAAATTAATATTCTGTAGCGTATTATAAAACAAGACCTGAAGCTCGGTGCTCATCGTCGATATAAATGACATGCCCTAAATCAGTCTTTACAATTAAAGAGAGTGGATCGATGTCATCGAAACGCCTTCTGTCCCGAGCCAGCCCAGACCGCAACTCTTTAGACATCAAATTATAGTCAATTTTGGAGGACGTGGCCTGCTCTGAACGACGGTGACATTGAGTCTCTTAAAAAATGTTTCGAGCAAGCAGTGGCGAAATCTCCCTTGGAAACAGTGCGTAAATCCATGGATTCGAGGCCAAACAGATTAAAGCCCCTAAAAAGCCAAACGTTGCCATTTCGAATAGAATATTTATTTTCTGTTGAGACTTTAAGATAATTATGTAGGTATAAATTTGACTAATATTACATTACTTAATTATTTCAAAAATTGCATTTTTTAATTTGTAATATAACTCATGGCTGGTTATAAATATAATCAACATAAAATTTGATTTTGACTTTAAAGTATACAATTTCGATTAGGTCGTAGTTGGACGAAAAAAATATATGGCATGAAAACTTTGCCTTTGTATTTAGATTTCGAACGACAGGTTTTAAATAATAGTAACTATTATGAAAGCAAACTTTACAACAAGTATTATTAATGGGTATTTTTTTCGTTTCTATGATAAGATAACCATAAAATCATAATCAAAAATCATAATATTAACTTTAGGACAAAGTTAGATTTTTTTGTTGATTCGTAATAATTTCTTAAAAAATAAGTTCTTTATATGTGAGTCAAAACAATTTTAATATTAAAGAATAATGAACCTAAATACTAAGACATGACGGTGTTATACAAAAAGACGCTTATAAATAAATAATAAAATCGTTTATTTGATAAGATAGTGGTACAATTGGACCGATTAATTATAAAAATCCGCACAATCAGACATAGAAATAGCTATGCAAAAGTCATATGAATTTTATAGTGTCATGTAATAAAAACATTGACATAAGGACAAAATAATAAGTGAAGTTTAGAATTGGTGTCAAACTTATGGTGTAAATAATAGCACACGCTATATAGGCACCTTGCCTTTGAAAATTTGCTTACCTTCTCCTTGAAAGAATCACACAGCAGTGATCTTTAACTTCTAGGCAGATGATTAAAGAGTTTGATAGCCATGGCGTAACAATTTTTTTAATACAGCGTGGTGCAGCATGCAGGGACCACAGCCCATACACCATTAGAATTTGTTTCTAGCGTCATGAAAGATAATATTCTGGTAGATCTCATATATTTTTAAAAAGCCCTGTATTGTATTGTTAAACGGCTCTTAACTTTTTGTGTTTGACCAATAATCATCAATTAACTGAATTCAGCGTGGACACGAACCTATTGACAAACAAGATGGCAGAAATTCATGATCATATTTGTTAAATTCAGAGATATTTCATTTATATAGACGAAATTAAAAATTATTAGGTATTAGGTGTTGTATGATACTATTTTATGCGTAAGACCTTTAAAGATTGTTTAACCGAATAAGTATACTTATAAAACTTAATCTAATATGACTTCTTTAAGGCTCTCGGGGTGAGAATGGAAAACAAAAGACGAAACGTTTGTTCGATTGTGATTCGTCAAATGTAATATCGTGTATATATAACGCATTACGTCGCTCGTCTACGCGTATTGGACCAGAGATACTGCTTGACTATGACAATCGAACGGAAATGAATATTCTCACTCTCGTGCAGACGTTATCTGTTACTTCTAATAACGAAGCGGATATTGAGAGAACGACGTCGAAACTTGATAGATACAAGTTTCGTAACTGGTACATAAACTAAGTCATAAGTTCACGTACAACGTGTTTATGACAAAGTAAAAAAGAACATAGAAACTTCGTTATCAGAAGTTTTTTATTATAGTTTAAAAAGTACACATATAAGCTAGAAATAAGGTCTTTTTTGAGGAAAATCTATGTAGTTTCAAATAATATAGGGCAGAAATATAAGAGTCTTTCCTCCAATTTCGTTTTTGTTCCATTTGGAGAAGAGTCTCTTGGGCCGTGGGGTTCAACTGCAAATGCGCTTATTAAAGATTGGTAGCTTTCTTGGCTCAACGAATAAGTATAGCAATACAGCGAGAAAATGCTGCCAGCGTAAAGTTACACTGTCACAGGGAACAATCTTTTAAAATTTGTTTTAATTTTAATAATTTTTAATTATGTTTAGGTTTTATGTTTTATTGTTTTGTTTGAATGTTATATTATGTTTTTAGTTTAAATTTTGTATTTATAAGTTCTCTTTTGTATTAAGTAACTGTAATATTGATTCACATAAAAATGTATATAATAAATTAAATATAATCTTTCAAGTGCGAAGTCACCTACTATAATATAAACTATCTGTGCTCAGCGGTTTCGGTTGTGGTCTTAGCGTCATGTCGTCACATACATCACATAGGAAATAAAAATTTAATTCGCCACCGTACCTGAGTCAATCCGTTAATTTCTCGTCAGTATATCAAAGATTGTTTCCTTGAATTTTTAGCTTTAGTTCAGATTTATACACAAAAAACTATATTCATATATTGCAAAATATATTACAATAATAATATTATTTAATAATATTTAAACCCAAGTAGATGATTCATAAGGAAAATGTGTTGTAAAACCCAAATGATGCCGACTAATATTAAATATCTAATAAATAATATAATGAGGAAATACAAGATATATAATTAATTATATATTTTGTTTCGATTATATTATACTACTGGCTCGGACTAATGAGTAATTAACCTTTACCAACTACGGTTGGTAAAATAATTGCTAATTAGAGTACCTACCTACCTACTCTTTAATAATATGATTAAAAGCCCTATTAAACATTTTTATTATATAGCTGAGTTTCATCATCGGACGTTGAGGCAGAATACAAAATACCATCCGTATCACCTCGACGTCCGTTGTTCCACAACTGAGCGTTTTCTGAGGCGGTATTAGAAACAGCTACCCACTGAAGTATTTCCAAACTTCTTCGACTTAACTTCAAGAGGCACGTACTTTAAAAGGCACGAACGCAATTGCGAGCCTTCTCTCAATGGGAATGTCCCTGGGCAGCTGTTGAGCCCATTTGCCTCCTGTCAAATAAAGTAAAAGGATATATGCCGTTAAAGGCTCTATTGTCAATTTCCATTCGATTTAGCGTACGATATTTCTATCGACGCCACATTAATAGAAATAGAAAATTAAAACGAACCCATTATTAAAGGGAGTTCCCCCCTTTAAAATACCACACATTATTTTCCATTGTGGTACACATATTACGAATGTCATAAATATTCTTGAAACAGAGTTAACACCTACGATTTAATTCCATCAGAGTTGCGTATCACGACGTTAATTAACCTTGTATTACGATTTCCCTTCCCGGTTTTTCCTGAACATAATCATTTCTAATTATTACGCTTGGAGAATTGCTTACCTAATGAACTAGCTTTGACTTTAGAGTCTGTATTTACATGTAATAATGGTATAATAAGAAAAGCCTTTTATTGAATATACTTTACATTTCTATTTCTATAATCTCTATCTTTCTAGATATCTGTATGACCTGTATGTACTTTGGCGAAGGCCTGTTCACAATCCTGCCATTTCTGTCTCCAGTGACACTCTATGCCAAGTATCACCAGCTGTTTCCTTAATCTGGTCTGTTTAACTTCTAAATTGTCTTCCACTTTTGAGTTAAATGTACCATGATCACCAGATTAATATTTTCTAGCTCCACTTTTCTGATTGTCTTGCGATTTGTCCGGCCCTTTTCCACCTAAGTTTATGTTATTTCATTGTGACATCGGAACCTAGGGTATTGAGATATAATTGTATAATAATAATAAACAATGGCGCTACAACCTTTTTAGGTCTGGGCCTCAGATTTCTGTAACTGTTTCATGATCATTTGTAAATCGAATAAGGCAAGTAGGTTATCAGCCTTCTGTGCCTGACACACGCCGTTGACTTTTTTGGGTCTAAGGCAAGCCGGTTTCCTCACGATGTTTACCTTTAGCGTTCGAGCTAATGTTAAATGCGCACATAGAAAGAAAATCCATTGGTGCACAGCCTGGGATCGAACCTACGACTTCTGAGATGAGAGTCGCAAGCTGTAGCCACTAAGCCAACACTGCTCCTTATATAAAATTGTATCTGTATTATCAATTATTTGTAACTAGTAGGTACTTCTATCGTCATTGACAAGTAACTAGCCCGAAGAATTGTTTCACCAGGTTGTGGGTCCTTGTATTATTTGTGTACGTATGGCTAAGCAACAGAGCCTAGGAAGATTATCAAGACGAAATAGTGTATATCATATTTCAATGGCCAGGCTTGCAATTTAATAAATAAAAACTTTACTTTTCAGAGTGGAAGTTTATATGTGGATATGCCAAATCAATATAGAAGATGGATACAGATAACGAACAAAGATTTCTGCATAGATTACTCGATGACGGAGAACGACACACTCTCAGATTCGCCCCAGTTCTTCGTAAATTATCAAGCAGCGCCTCCTAGACAAAAGCAATCTACTGTATATGTCGTAGGTATGGTATTTTCTGCTTTTGGGTACAGTTTTGAATTTATGATGAATTTAGTTATCTATTTTCTCTCATATAACATTTACAACAAGAAAGTTTTACTTTCTAGATCCGCAGGGTTCTCATATCATAAATTTATTTTATAATTTCATGCATACAGCTAAGGTAATAAGTTAAAACAATAACGGGATATTAAAAGACTTGTTTAACGGGAAAGTGCCAGGATTTACCTTTAACATTTAGCCTTAACCATGCTTTCGTCGTCGATACAAAATAAGTCGATAATTAGTCGGTCCACAACTGAGCACTTTTAGGTATTGGCCGTTTTTGTCGCACGCTACCACTATTTGGAAGTCCAGCTGCTTACTGAAGTATTTCCGAAGCAAGGATCATTCAAGAAAAGAGCGTACGAATTCTTAAACGCCGGCACGCTTTTGCCGTGGCTTAAAAAGTGTCCGTGGTCGGAGGTCACTTAGCATCAGAGCCTCCTGCCCGTTTGTTCTATATAAAAGGTAAAGCTGGCGTAAACCTAAATGAATACTTGTAATGGCGACATGGAATTGCGACGATTTTGTATGCTAGACCGATATAGTCTCAATGTAGGGCTGATTTCCTAACCTTGGGATTGAACGAAACAAACCGTATTATTTTATTTTTAGAGCTCAGCTTTGTCTATAGACCTATAGATCCTATATGTCCTATATGTCTATAGATCCCAATAGATATAGGGATTTGGATCCCAACTTCAATGTTGCATTGAGAATGAACTAATGTTACAACTGACTCGCTGACATGAAATTTTTAAACATATAAGACACCTTTGCAAGCCATGACATGTGGTAGAATATGTGCAGTTTAGATTGGACCCCCATAGCATTCTTTTACTAGCAAATAATTTATATAATTACATAAAAATTACGTAAACGTCGAGATCACTATTGAATTGGTTCACTTGCTTTCAAATAATTTAGCAATATTTACGATTAATCCTTTTAATAAAGAACAATTAAGCATCAGTTTCACAAAAACAAGTTATACAAACTAGAATTTTGGCCACATTGGCCTCGATGTATGTGTGGACGACGTGCACAAACATAATGCTTATAATATGTCGTTAAATAGTTCAGCAGCAGTGTTTGCCTAGGGATTTCAGCGTGCGACTTTCGTTTTTCAGTTCTTAGGTTCGATTCCCGGCACACGAGTATCTGTCTTTGTGCGCACTTAACATTCGCTTGAACGGTGAAGAAAAACATCGTGAGGAAACCGGCTTGCGTTAGACCCGAAAAGTCGTACTGTCTATTACTTTGACGAATGATAATGACGCAGATACAGAAATCTGAGGCCGATACCTAAAAAGTTTGTACGCCACTGGTAAACAATGAAATTATTTATATATATATCTATTAAAGGAACCTATAATCGAATCATGATTTAAACCTCTAAAGCATATTTGTGTAAAAGTTCTTCCAGTTCCGTTTCTGAATGATTATTTTTTTCAGCTCTGGCAATATCATCTGTATTTCTTTTCCTGGTACTCTTCATATACATCATACTACCGGAGGCTCAGAACTTAGTAGGCAAGATTCGTATGTGCTATGTTAGTAGTTATATTGGGTATTTCGTTTCTGTGGCGATTGTTCTGGCTGATTCACATTCGGAGACAACCTGCAAAATTTTGTGTAAGTATTATCTCTATATATATAAAATTTTCGTGTCACAATGCTCGCTTAGTTAGCTTCTGAATTTTTTATGATTATTTAGTAAGTCTGAGAGGCGGCTACTATCTATCTTTCAAACCCTAATTGATAAAAAAATTTATAAAAACATATTGTTTATATTTTTTTATACAAAAATACATACAATCATTGTACGTCATTTAAACTGTGTTTAAAATTAATTTAAAAAAATTGTTACAGCATTCATTGCATATTTCTCCATCATAGCAACGTGCTGTTGGATGAACATCATGTCGTATGATATCTGGTCTACATTTCGGTATGATTTTTTAATGAAAATTTAATATCATTTAGTGATTTTATTTGAGGACAACACAAATTCTTACCATATACAAACATATTAATATCAAAGCGGTTTTAATGGACACGCAATATAGCAATTTATAGTAATCTCTTTAGAGGAAAATGTTAGAAATAACAACCAGTTTCATTTGTTTTTATCCTGTATTGGATATTGCATAGCCCCAAAGGTTAATTTCTGGATCATTTTACTAACGCAAACAAATGTTCGGCGGGGAACAAAAAAAACATCCACATTATACAGCACCTGCAACTTAACTAATAGACACATTTCAATTAAATAAAAAACTTATTGATAAGTTGTAAAGCACTATTGTTTTGGCTAACAACGAAACTGTTGTTACATTACAGAACTAGAGGAAGTACAAAGTTTTCTGGGTCCAGTGAGAGACGGAGAATAGAAAAGCGGAAATTCCGTCGATACTGCTGTTACGGATGGGGACTTCCACTAAGCATGGCCGCTGGTCTGATGATAATCAACTCCCTTGACCTTTCTGATCTGCCCTGGTTCATCACACCACAGATTCCAACGTGGGGATGCTTTTTAATAGGTAAGTTTCCTTTCCTAGAGGTTAATGAACCTGGGTTATATTAAACTTTCTGAACATCATTCAACCTTCACTTGTTTAATCACAAATAGATTTCTGGATATCTCAGTTATTCGTAGCGTACATAAGCTACTCTGGTCTGGCTTGTGTGTCCTCCTTAGTATATCTAATTCGGTACAAAGATACTTTATTTCTCAAAGAATTACATTCACTTAAGTGAGAAAGTTTAATTTAAGGTTGGTAAGTTGCGAACATTGTGTTATGAAATGATTAGAAACTAATATAAAAATATTAGTTCATGTGCAAATATTAATATATAAACTATGTCGTGTAAAATGGTTTCGCTAAAGTAAATACAAAAAATTAACAATATTTACGATACTTTTACAAAACTGTAGGTAAATGTATCGATATTACAACAGGCAGTGTGTAACTAATGACTAGTAATGATTTCTTATATGCTCGTTCACAAATGAATAAAAACAATAATATTAAACTCAAACGTTAGTTGATTGAGTTAATATGATCTTAATAATCAATAAATTCACGTCATACTGCCGTAGAAAAACTGTTTTAGTTATGATCTTTGTCGTGGATCAAAATTTTCCTGTCTGTCAATTCTCAGGCTGTTGAGGATTTTGTTTATTCATTTACAGCATAGATGCTAAACAATAATTATAATCTTTTAAGTAAGGGTTAAGCGGTAAGTACCAAAAAGAAATCGGCACTCGGGGACTGCGGCGGTAAAGCTATTTGATAGCATTTTTTATCAACTTATGAAATGCAATTATAATTATTTATTTATTTTTTATTTATGCAGTATTTTTTTTCTTTGATATTAATTAATTCAAGTTCACTTTTTAAGCGTGACAACCGATAAGAGAAAAAAAGGACTTTTATTGAATAAATAAGAAGTTAATATCGTTTGAAATATTTTTAATATCTATACATATAGGTTATTAAAATTTAATATGAGGTGTACGACTAGTAAACTATATTTTAGACTTATTTCTAATATGAGGATTTGACCGATCTATGAGGTATCCAATCAAAGCTGTTGTCCGCTTCCTTTTAAAATGCTATTGCGTATATGTAAGTATTGCTTATGCGGGACAAAAGGGATGCAATAGATATGTAACACTAACAAGTATAAACTTACATACTACCTTAAACTACTAACAAATTCTATTTTTACTTAAAAACAACAAAGGTTCATCTTCCCAAACCTGTCATAAATGTTTATGACTGTCCGGTCCTGATACCTGCATATATTTATGACTGGGATGCTTCTGACAAGTTTTATTCTATGTGAACGCCATCAAGCTGTTTAGTTAGCATATATTACTAATTTCTAGGGAAATTAAAATGAATTTTTGTAACTATAGTATTCGTACATCTCATGCTGCCAAATAGTATCTACGATGTGAAGAAAAGAGACAGTCAAAATTGTACGATTAAGGGAATTAGTCTCTAGTGAATAAGCCATCCCTTTATTACTTATTTTAAAAATATTCACCTAACCTGAAATTATGTTAAGCTTCGAAAACGGCGGAATTTTTACTGTCCATTCTGAAACTACAATTTTTTTTAGATGGTCAGCAATTCGTATACATGTACATACCGATGATGATTCTTGTGGGTGGGAACTGTTTATTGTTCCTGCTGACTGCATGCAGTATTTGGGAGTCAATGAGAGGAAATGAAGTGCTGGGACCAGCTGCGACTAAGCGGCAGCAACAAAGGTACGTTTTGGTGTTTAATTTAATTATTTACGAGCGAGCGACTCTCGTTCCTTATTACGAATTTTTGAACTTCGACTGTGGACCTATCTATGTGCTCATTATAACTCACTCGTACAGTAAAGGAAAACTGTGCGGAATCCGGCATGCCTTAGACCCATCAATCGACTACGTGCCTTTCGCACAGAAGGCCTACTTGCCTAGTAAAACAAATGACCAATACAGTCCAAACCAAGGGTCGTCACTGGTTACATAAGAATGTTACATGAATTGTGTTGTACTCCCAATATAACTAAATATACTTAAAATGGGACGAAGATCGTTGCATACAATATTTCTTGTGAGTTGTTTATACGGAAACCCCAAACATTAAACTCGTGATTACAATTGACGAGAGAGGAAACGAGTTATAAAACATTATTCATACTAAACGAGGTACAGTAATCCCGTGGTCCCTGATAACTTGCTATTTATAAGAAGGTATCAAATATTAAATAATTCTTCCTTGTGTGTAACATTATTGTTTAGGTTATAAGCTCTTCCAAAACACAAACGCCACTTAGAAACAAAGAAAAGAAAACTCTGTTAACTTTCAAGCGGGCGCGCGTATTCGAATCGACCGCGCTTAGTACATTTTCGTTCATATTATTATTATTACCCATCACATTTATTTTTCATGAATAGTAGCCTATCGCTGTATCATTTGGAGTAAAATAAACCTTTGCTCAGGGCACTCCCCCCTCTCCGTAGATCAATTATTTCGGTCTTGGTGCAGTCGTCGAAAATACTACACGCGCCTGTCGTCGAAAAGGTTACGCGCGATGCTCAACGCCACATACCTTTGATCACGATCGTCGTAGTTTTTCGGACATCATTCAATATTATCGAATTAAGCTTTGATTTTTTATATACAATGAGTCGTGGACGGTTACCACAAAGTGCAATAATCGAGGAATTACTAAGAGAAGACGAAGAAGAGCGTGAATTAGCTCAGCGACCAAGGCTCTGAAATTTCCGACCTCATCATTGCAAAGGAACCTCGATATGCTGAGGAATCAAACTGATTGGAATTAGAAGAGAATGATTTTCCAATTTCAGAAACAAGTCGCTGTTGTAAGGAAGTGCCAAAAATATAACAATAACAGAGTGAGGCTCGCGTTTAAAATATTCTGACGGAAGATGAGAGTATTTTGAACTGAAGCGGGCCCGTAGGATTGGTAGTTTGCCAAAGCCTGGAGTTTATTCATTTCAGAGAATGTTATTGAATATTATTAATAGTTGTTAGATATACCTACACAAATAAAAAAAAAACGTGAATACGTGACTGGAAACCGAGATGAGGGGAAAATTCGAGCACTTTTCGAATTGTTGTACAAATTATGGGATCCTTGAAGACATCACACGCCAATTTAGAAGATTTATATGCAAGCGATGGGACAGGCCCACCTATTGTTCCTACTACTCTATCAATGAAAAGAGTAAAATTTCTAGTAAATTCATTGCGGTTTGATGGTGGTACTACGCAACAAGCTCGTGGTGGTACCCTTGACAAAGCTGCGCCAATAAGAGACGTTTTAGATATGTTAACACAAAACTGTCTTTTGCCATATTCAATAGGAGAGAACGTTGTAATTGATGAGATGATGGTTGGCTTTCGAGGAAAATGTCCTTTCCGACGATACATAATTGTTTCTCTTTCTTAATTTTAATTACTTTTGTTGTGTTATGCAAGAATACCTTTACAACGCATTTCCTAAATCGCGGAATCAATCTATCGTGTTATGGGAAGGATTACTGTATATATCTCAATAATATATGTTGTTAGCTATCCATTATTAGTATATATAAAAATATATCATCTTAAAATGCAGGAGACTTTTCTGGTATTGAGTGATATATTTTTTTTTATTGAGAAAGATTTCCAGCTTATTACTAACTTACTTTCTAAATATAATGTTCTTTTTACGCCATTTAATAAATCTTTACATATAGTTAAGTACTAATAATATTATCTGGATTGATAATAATAAGAAAGTAATAAACTAATTAAAAATTAGTTAAGTAACACTTAACAGTTTAGTATAACTTATACACTTATGTAAACTTATCATTCACTATTTATTCCACTGAGGAGCTCAGATTTCATAGCTCTTCTAATAAGTATTCGCCTCAAGTGTAGTGTACACATCACAAGTTAAACTGTTAAACTTACCCGCCACCCTAACCATAAAGCTGTTCCCTCTGTAATTGGTGTGAACTTTAGGTGTGTGCAATAGGAGCATATTTTGTAGTGTTCTATTATACACACGGAGACAGGCCTTACTTAGTAGCTCAGGATAGTCAACTTTACCTGTAGCTAAATTATTAAATATGTTACATCTGCTATCTCACGCCTTACTGAGAGAGGAAGAATGTGGAACTGGTTACATCTTGCTAAGTAGTCAGTCAGGAAAGTATTAGCTTTATATTGCAGATGTTTGATAAATTTCTTTTGTACGAGTTCTACTACTATACTTGCGAGGCGTATTCTACGTTAGGTCTAACATAGGCAAAGTAGAGAGTTTTAAGTGTCTTGACTTGAGTGAACTTTGTCGACGTTCTTAAGATAAACCCTAATATTCTATAAGCTTTGCGAACAATGCTATCGATATGAGTATCAAAAAGAAGTTTGCTATCATGTCTTTAATTATGTTGACATTTTTAATACAGATTTTTAAGTTAATAGGCGTGTATAACTTTCTTATTTCTTCTTGAGTATGTCATGGAAAAACAATTGGATACGTTAAGATCAAGTTTATTAATTTGACAATAAGCTTAAAATCTATTTAAGTCACCTTGTAGGTCAGGTGACTTAAATAGTTTCAGTACCGACATATTTTAAGATTTTCACATCGCCGCGTATAATAATATTTTAGAATGTAGGAAGCAAGTTTGAATATCGATTTTTAAAATTTTTTCTATTTTATTGGGTTGTATGAATTGTGAGAGTACTATCTTACTGTGATAAAGATAAAGTGGTATCCGAAATGCAATCTAAATATGTAAACTTGAAATATTGAACAAACAAATTAGCTATCTCTTCACCATTGTCTGCTTTGAGATCATTATAGTACATAGTACTAGGAAAAGCATGGCCTCCCCTTTTACATTTAACGTATGACAAAAAGCGTTTGCTATTGCTTATAGAGTTCTCAGTTCTATCAATCAAATTTGCAAAACATTCTTTTTCGAACTTTTTTATTCTCGTTCTAAAGATAGAAAATTATTCATATTCTGACATTTATAAACACCATTTTGAATTTGCGGTGATATTAAGATTTCTCCCTGATCATTTTGATAAGAGGTAATGTGTACCATGGGGGGTTATTATTAGTTTTATCATTTTTATTGGTTTATATTGGTCACGAATATTATATAAAAATTTTATACCTCTGTTTCAAGGTCATTATCTGACATTATTATTATTTATTATATCGTAGTTACCTTTGCTACATAAATATCTTACATAAGTGTTATCCGTTAAATTATCTGACACTAAGAATTTAATACATATGCACAAGGTTCTGTGGTGAGGGTCTTCTACGGTTAGTGGGTCGTCGCACGCATTGCCATTAAAGTTTTTAACGTAATTGTATTGACAAATATTGCACACCTCTAAGGAATTTGTTGCTCTCCGGAGTAACAGTTTGGAATCAAATGCAAAGAACCTTCATTACCAAAATCCCAGTTTATATTTCAAAGATTAAAATCACCCAGGACAAGAAATGTATCCTGATGATTTTCTAGCACAACTTCATTTAACCTTTGGGTTATTTAACTGAATTGAGTGTGTGTTGCCGGCGTTTTTGGCACACAGATATAAGGTACAAATATGAAGGTTATTGAAGTGCCCATGTACTTTTCTGAATTGCGTAATTGTGATCCAAATGTCTTCAGCTGACGATCTCCACTCTACCCGTTCTCTTACACCAAGGTTTCGACTCACAGCCAGTAACACCCCTCCACCCTTACTGTGATTGGTTTTTGCATAGTCTCTGTCACGTATTCATACGACATATCTGCTATCAAAAGTGTCACTGTCATAGACGCCATCAACCAACCACGTTTCAGTTAACGATATAACGTCGTAAGAATTGAGTTATAAATTCCTAAGAAAGTTGCTACACTTTGTGCGTAAACCACGTACATTTTGGTAGTATATTTTCAACGTATCAAGATCGAGTAACTTTATGGCTACATTTATTAAGAATATTTCTATAATAGTAACATAATCATGTTACAAAAAAACAATAATAAAACCTTTTTAACGACACATGCGTAACCGGTTGACAAAAGTTGTCCTTTAAATTATTATTATTAAAATATTTAATTATTATTATTTAGATTTAAAATTATGTAAATAATTATAAGTTTATAATAATACAAATAGCTTAAATCCGGTTAAAAAATTGTTTTCTTTCAAGGTGTAAAAGCTATGTTAACCAAAGACAATACTTTAAATGATATTAATTATAAGCACAATTACTTTATCTATCGCTAGCCTAAAGTTGAAATAATTAAACCCACATTGAAATAGCAGTTTCTTTTCTTTACATAATGCGTAAAAATAAATAACAGTTACACGGTTTGTAAATAATTTAATTTGAGACAATCACATTCCTCCTTCCGTTATTTTCTGAAGATCCTTCGCCGACTTTATTATAAAAACTGGGGACGAGTCACTTCTTCGCGCTTGAATCTTGCAATGCTTGATCCAAACATACCGCCAGTCCATTTCCTTGGCTAAAAGCTTAGTCTTGTTTAAAAGAATATTGTCGCGAGTAGTCAGGTGTTTTGGCGGGTAGGGAACTCTCCCCATTAAATGATCTGACAGCCGCCACAAAGTTCTCCTTAACATACCTGCAGTTGAAACACGCAACAATCGGCTTCGGATGATTAGAGTCTCTCGATGGTGTGCGGGCTATAAAGTTTAACTGCTGTTTTAGATCCAATACTTACTATTAAATCAAGTAGGTTTTCATTTGCCGTCTGTGGTATTCCCTTTAACTCAACGTTGTTCATTCTATTCCTTTGCTCTGCCGCATCCCTTTCACAGTTTTGCCCATCAAGTCTGCTTTGTAAATTATTTATCAGTTCTTTTGTTTTTTCCACATCCAAAAGCCTATCCTCTATATTTTGGAGTCGTAATCCAAAGTCCTTAATAATTGTGCTAGCGTCTACTACTGAGGATATCAGCCCAGAAAATTCATCTCTCATTAACTTGATCTGGCTTACTAATTCTTCGAAGGCTGTCATTCTGGACGACATGGTTTTTATCTCTTCTAACATCTTCCGTGATGGTTCATGCAGTTTTCGATATCCTCCCTCTGTGATTCCTATGCAATTATAGTGGAACGTTTGTTTACATGATGAGCAAACTGCCCCATCAAAGAGGCCTTCATTGCATTCCCCAAATTTCATTATTGCTGTCCTGTTGTATGTTTTATTAGAGTTTAGAACAAAGAAAAAAGTTTAAGAATCACGTTCAATTCAAATCACTTTTACATTAAGGATAGAACAAAAAGAAAACATTTAACTTTGATATTTAAGTATACCAATTAACGTAGGTTAATAACAGTTCCTTTACTTATAGATACTTAATTTCGCGATAAGAATTTTTTTACACAAGGATACGTCCTGTGCGTAAGGCGTTCCGCAGTAACTAATATCTCACGATGTTTTCCTTCACCGTACGTGTGAGTTTTAAATGTACACAGATACAATGCCAGAAGTCTCGCAAGTGCTTTCGGCCTCTTAAGAATGGGTTCACTCTTTTCTTGAAGGAACGGATTATTTATTAATATAATATTTCGAGTGCTTTGGAACTTCTATCGTACAGCGTTAGAAAAAGAAATAAATAACTAATATTCCTAATACTAACACCAGGTTCAAGATATGCGTGCGGCTATCAGTAACGATGGGTGTGAGTTGGATATGGGAAGTGATTAGTTTTCT
Organism: Pieris brassicae; assembly: GCF_905147105.1. Lineage (NCBI taxonomy): Eukaryota > Metazoa > Arthropoda > Insecta > Lepidoptera > Pieridae > Pieris > Pieris brassicae. The sequence goes on from NC_059669.1 coordinate 9,640,060, forward strand.
GGTACCAGCTGCTGATGAGTTTGCCCTGTACCTTGACCTGTATAATGGCTGCATTGGATTCTTGATTTTCCTCATATTCGTTTGCAATAGGCGCAAGCTAGCTCACCTCAAAGCAAGGTAAATATATTTATTTTATAATCTCGTTAGTCGGTATCTTACGTCTCATCAAGGAAACATATGGAGCGGACTAACAGTTTGTACTGGTTTCAGTTTTGAGGACCCTGAGTCTTTCAGATGATCAGTCTACCTGGTTGGTGACAGCCACGTGATCTTTTGCCGTCTGTATTATTAACCTTGATCAGTTTCTCCAAGTTTTCAACTCCTCTGTGTATGGCCGTAATATGATATGATTCGTTGTCGGCATACCGTAGACCTGCCAGTCCGTATGCGGAGTTGGGTCAAGACAGTGGTGCCCTTCGCAACACACGCCTCAAGCACAATGGAACCAATTTACTCATAATAGTTCTTTCTATACTACATACTAGTTCTTTTTATTCTAGACCCGTATTCTGAACTAGAATAAAAACTCACACATTTATTATGTTTGAAGTTTGTCATACGCGGCAGTTCTAAAGTGGAGATGCTGTTTTTGATATGGGTCTAAGATTCACTTGTCAGTTACTTGGTGGAATAACTATCCAGGTTAATCTTCCTGTCCGGAAATGCTTTAGTATTTCGTTATTGACGTTTATGTATGTGTTCTGTGTGTTTTTAGATTTCATTCATGGCGTCACCCGAAATCGTTTAATCAAAATACGAGTAACGATTCGCAAGCTGTGGCGATGAAGAGATTGGACAACTCTTTAAGCACTGTCGAGTTTTAGAATTAAGTTTTGACTGATTTACTTAGTTTTTAAGTTTTATGACTATAAATATAGCATTCCATGGCCAATTTTGTCTTATTTTGTTGTGGCAATTCTCACGAACCAAATATACATGTATCAAAACCCTAAGCGCGCCTTCCGAACATTACCGCGCGGTGGCAGCGCGTCTGCAGCGCTGCGGCCGCGATACTTTGTAAATCTATGTAAATAAACAACGAGCGGTTGCAGTGCTACACCCGCGCTGCGGCCCGCATCAGTTCATATAGCGACTAGTGCTGCGCACACGTATGTTTTTGTACAAGTTTAAACATTAACGAAAATCATTTCAGTGTATAACAAGCCTTTGACATGTTGAGGGCCAAACTTTAGTTTTCAAATATGATCGCGGGCCGCGTTTAAAAGTACTTAGTGCATTTTAAAGTACTGATATTATTTTTTGATATTAGACATGAAACATTGAACAACAATGTACAATTGAAATATAATAACAAAATGAAATTTAAAAAAATGGCACATTATAATTAAATCGTAAAATTTGCAATTATTCCAAACTACGAAAGTTAAATCAATGAGACACTTGAGATTAGGGAAACTAATCCATCGATATTTGGATTAATTCCATTGACAAAGACGTAAATTATTTTCCAAATTATTGTCAGTCAGTCTTGTACGATGTGTTGATTTATTAACTTTCATCAATGAAAAGAACTGTTCGCATATATAAGTACTGCCAAACGCTCACATCAATAATCTTGCGATTTTTCTAAGCTGCGGAAAATTTTCTTTTCTACATATTTTTTGTAGAAATCGCACAACTCTACGTCTTCAAATTTGGATTTTAGGAGTGTATTTTCTTGAATCTCGATCAACTCCATTTGTGTCTTGGTGCATTTTGTACATTACATTTTGTAGGAGTAGTAAATAAACTGAAACAGTCTTCCATGTTTTTGAAGTCGTTAAATCTATTCGAAAATTGTTCCGTCAGTAACTTGAGTTCTTCAGCATATTGAGTTGTTCTTAATATTTTCATACGCAGAGAGCGTGTTGAAATGGTAACTGTTACCAGACAGCATTTGTGACTTCCACGAGTGTAGTTTGATCTCAAACGCTTTTAAATGGCTGTACGAATCATTTACTAACAGTCCTTGTTTTTGAAGTTTCAAATTTAAATCATTTAAATATCCTGTAAGATCGATCAGAAAAGCTAAGTCACATTTTGGGTCACTTAATTCAGATAGTGGTTTATCTTTTATTTTCATAAACTCTCAATAACATCTGCTATATCATTTCTAAGCTCGTAAAACCGTTTCAATTTTTTTTCTTTACTCAGCAATCTGACTCACAGTAATATGTTACGTCGTTGTATTCAGCTGATATACCATCTAAAAACGCCTTGAACTGACGATGGTTAAGCCCTCGGGATCGAATAAAGTTGATGGTTATTACTACCACATTCATAACATTCTGGAGTCGAATAGACTTGGAACACCAGTTCTGTTGGTGGATACTGCAAGGACATCAGTTATTACATCAGTCTATGCTTGGCAATTCCGAGAGAACTATGGAAATTAGTCAAACTTTTCAGTTTTCAATAAAACAACAAAACCAATTCATTTGTCGTTGTTTTTATTTGTATAGCATTAATAACTCTTTAGATTATTTAACAATTAAGATGAGCCTTAACTTATCTTCGGTTAAACGGTTCAATGCCACGATTAAACTGTTATTTAGAGTGAAACGTTCTTCCAACGGATTTTCGGATCGTCAACTGTAACGTAGAGTCCGTGATGTCACTGTTTCCAGAATTCTAAGCAAGAAATGGTCTATGTTCACTTGAGAACTTCCTCTGTACGTTTGGATATGGACACACCTTTGGTTGAGTTTCTTGACTAAGAGACCCTTCTAGAGTAATGCTTGCTGTCATTGATCTTTTTGGAAGCTTAGCACGTCCGAAGCTTTTGTATCTGAAACAAATTTGCAAATAATACGAAAAAGAAATGAAAGATCTTTTTTACACAATAAATAAGGATTTTTAGTAAAAAGAGAAAGTGCACGACACAGGGAATCCTAATCCCAATCTCTCTTATATGTCCTATACTGTAAATAATGATTGATAAGAGAGACAACGATCAAATGAGATCTCAGTATTAACAAATATTTTGAATGTGCAATATTTTAAGTTTGACGAGATTTAACGAGATTAAGTTTAAGTTTGATACATACAAAAATGTTAAAACGGGCAAAAGGCTAGGTGATGTTAAGTGACACCGCCGCCTCGTACACAGTCAATGACGGAGGGCGTGCAAATGCAAAGGCCTTTTAAGAATTGGTAGTATTTTCTTAAAGAAGTTGACTTACGTAGAAGTTAGTACGGTTGACTGTTGAAGTTCTGCATTGTCAGGCATTTTACTTGCCTAAAATAAACACACTTACCTGTTTTTAAGTTTGTTCAAAATAGACTTCTTCCAGATAAAAATGAGAAATATAGTAATTCCTATAAGCATGTTGTATGCGTCTGTGATGTACCAAATCGTAAGAACAGGGTAAAATGAACTGACAACTTCAAGTAACCAGCTAATGCCCATTATTACTGATAACTTCAAATACACTGTGAATCTGTAAAGGAAGCTTTTCTATACAAAAAATATTTTTAGAAAACATTCGAGCAAATATCTCTTCTTTAGCCGTTTTGAAGCGAACCGACATCGCTAGAATTGAGGGCAAACGGCCAAATCCATATAATAAACAGCTAAAATATAGGTCTCTTTCATTATTTTCCAGTGATGTCTCCCAGATTTTGTTCTCTGGAGTCGTGGGGTTCATATAAGGCATAGGCGCCCATTAAACATTCAAGTTGGCGCCTAGTAACGGCGACCTCAGAACTGGTGGTTTTCGCGATCATTTAATAAGTATCGCAATACAGCGTATTACAAACTACATAATTATCAATAACTACAGTAGTTGAGTTATATTTGAGCTGGTCCGGAACGTGATTTTCTTAAGTGTGACTGCCAAATGGCGAAATGGGATTCTGGCACATGGAAGTCATCGCGCTTACTCTCTTTTCCAAAATTCACCGTAAGTTTTTTGCCTTTCAAAATTTTTTTTTGGCAAGATTAAGAGTCGAGAAAGTTCGGAAAAGTGTTACTGCCGCATGTTAATCCACATTTTATATATATCCTTGTTCGATTGGCAGCACGACACTGTTCCATCATCGATGGGGTCCATTTACAACATAATATATTTTATATAAGAAATATTTGATTCGTTATATATTGGCATTTTACACGACCTTTATTCTATAACAGGAACACGGGCAGGAGGCTCACCTGATCTTAAGTGATTCCGCCGCCCATACACACATTGCCAGAGGGCTTGCAATTGCGTGCCTTTACTTACCTCTGCTTCTGTGATCGATGAGCTGCCGGGATACCAGCAGCTGGAGAATTGAGCACTTGAGTGCCTCTTCTTAAACGCCATACGTTGTATGCAGTCATTCCGAAAAGTACCCAGTTTCCGGAAATCATTATCAGCATAGGAAAAATCAAGTAAACTAACTTTTGCTCATCTAAATATGGAAATGCAAATGAGTTTTTTTTTAAATATTTTGTAGCATCTCATTTATACGTTCGACTCAAGATTTCATTGGCTTTGATGTGTACTAGGGTTTAACCTCTATTCATTAAGGCATAGGCATATATACATAAGCTCAGAGAGATTCCTTATGTTGTATAGTAGGTATTTTAGGTACAGCATTAAGCATAATTAAACAAGTGTAATATTAGTAAGTAATAATAATAACAAGTGAGTGTATAGTTTAACAATATTAAACATCACCGGACAAGATACTTTACGAGACTGACGTCCAGCTCCAGTAAAGCTCTAGCTCCAAAAGAAAAAGAAGAGTATTACACAATTTTTATAAAATTTAGCTTTAGTTTTTTTGATTTTTAATATTCTTGTCAAATAATATTTTGTTGCTTTTCCAACCACATTTTTATGGAACTCGAAGGTATGCAGTACCTACAGTATGTCTCGTAACTTATGAATATAAAAAAAACTATACTTTGTAAGAAACATCCACGTTTCGGTGGGAAAGGCTTGATAATCCATGGCTGGTCACTGAAATCTACTGCATTTAGCACCAATAATACCAGGATCATTGCTAAGGGAACTCCCCAAGCATACAGACAGTACATACAAAACTTGAACTTTTCTCCTATGCGATGGATTGGACGAGCTTTCGCGTAGCCTCTGAATGAAGGAAATGCATAAATTGTACAAGATATTATATAATACTTTAATCGATGTAAAAATTAGTTGTTATGTGTTTCGTTTGTCAAACTGTGTAAAAATTAATAATGACGTTTTTCTTCCATTAAAGAAGTATTATATTGGGTGAATTTATAAAAGATTAATTTATCGATAAAATGTTTTGTATTTATTATAGACATTTTATTTATTTATTTATAAGTCCTAACAACATGTGTGCTTAAATATACAAAAAAATATGACTTAAATTATAAAAATTTGAAACTAGTAAGCAAAAAACTAAACACAAGCAAACAGTAAAAAAATCTAAAACTATTTAGAGACTTAAAGCTCATTAAGAGCGTGATAGACAAAATTACTGTAAGTTGGAGGATTGTAAATTTAATTTTTTGTACATTTTTACAGTATATATATATATATATATATATATATATATCATAACATCGCATCAAAGAAAAGAATTGTTAACTTACCGGAATGTCCACCAGATATCATAAGACATAACGTTCGTCCACGCAAACGCAGCCAAAAAGAAAAAGTATATAACGATTGCTAAAAAAATATTAAAAATATAAACTTTGCTAAAAAAACTTATTTTTACAAACTAAATTATTCATTTTTATTTATTTATTAACACTTCATTGCGTTCAGAAATATAATACAATTGACATTATTAAATAAAAGAAGGGCAACTGACGGCCTTATCACTTTCGAGCGATCTCGTCCAAAAAAAAGTAAGCAAGAAGTGAAAAAATACATAAGACATATAGTTATTTAGATAATTCTAATGGAACAAAGCAAAGCTTTTTTCCATTAGAATTATCTCAAGACAATATTAAAAAAGGACACGATGGAAATGAATCTCTAAACTTTATTAGGATCTTTTTAATTATAAAGATGTAAGTTTCTACGGGTACTAAAAATCATTCGACCTGCCATGAAGTCACGTGCAGTCAGCTGATCTCTAACTTTTTAGAAGAAATAACTTACTTAGATTCATACAACTATCATTCCCATAAAAACCAATTTGTAACGTAGCCAGGGCGAGGAAGGCGACCAGCAAACTGAACACATATGCCATGAGTACCATCCCACCTATATTTCTCAACTCTGGGAGGACTGCGTACACAACGAGCAGTAGAGCCAGGAAGAACGACGATATGATAAGGGCTGGAAAAATAATATAATCTCCAATTTCTTGCATCGGTAGACCAAAGAGTATCACTTTACATCATATGAGCCTCCCGTATGCCCCCCCAGTTATATAAAAAACACAAAAATATAAATAACAATAAACACTTCATTAAAGTTAATATATATATATTTATTATGGCTGTCAGTTTTAGTGGTGTGTTACTAATATGAGGCTTTTCTAGATCATGGATATTCATGACAATGGCATACAAACACTTTGTATGGATGCATATTGATTGTCGTTTGATCGTAGTTCAATAGTCCAATTTATAATTTTTAAATTTCAACTTTACGTCGACTCGACAAAGCAGTTTTGGCCTAGTGGCTTGCCTCTCTTATTCTTGAGGTCGTAGGTTCTATCCCCGGCACCAACCTGTATTTTCTATTTGCGCATTTAACATTCGCTCGAACAAAGGAAAACATCCTAAGGAAACCGACTTGCCTTAGACACAAATAGTCGACGGCGTGTGTCAATTACAGGAGGCTGATCATTGACTTGCCTATTAGATTGACAAAAGATCAGAAATCTATGGGCCAGACCTAAAAAAGTTGTGGCGCCATTGATTTATTTATTTTATTTTCGTCGTCTCCACGCATAAATTATGTAGATGTATGATAATTAAAACTGAATCAATAATATTATACCAGTAACGCAATGAGTGTACCTTCTCTTAAGGGTGGAAGGTGATTTCTTAGTTTGACTACTTTAGAGTCATATAGATTGAGAAACAATATTTTTTATTTATTTATTAAAAACACAATCCTGACCTAACTGGTGATCTTTAATCGATAAGAATGTATAACTAATGAAAATTCCACACACGAAACTAAAAAGTACCATAATAAATGAATTAGAAAACACAAAATTATGATTTAAAAAAAAAACTAAAAAATTTACTAATAACAACAGGCTCTAATAAATATATGTAGAACTTTTGTCGGTTCACTCAACGGAGAATAAAAAATATCAGTTAACCCAATAGTTCCTTAGAGCTGTAGGCTACCGCTGCATATAATATTACAAAAAGGCAATTAGATATACAAACCTATAGATACATGTTCGGTGCTATGAGCGATTACAAATGAGAAGCCAATCCAGAACTCAATTGTTACATCTGTTCCGTTGGCATAGTCCAAACAAAAGCGTGCTTCGGATGTCCATCCGTCGGAAGAGTTCGGATCGTTTAAATATAGTATACCACTCTGCAATTAAACAATAAAATATATAACTGTTCTAGTTTTATTAGTCAACCCCTATTTTACCTCTATTAACCAGAGACAACAATTCGGACGTAAATAAATTTGTATTTTATCGAGGACCTATGCCACTAAGCTATCCTTATTATAAATTCGTCAAACTGTTTTATTATGGGGCTCCTAGACGCGGTAAATTTTCCCGAAAAGGTATTGCTGCAAGGATGAGGCAGGTAGCATCAGCCTGCATTTACGGTAAGACTGCAATACTCGGCAATATTTTTAGTATAGCCGGGATACATTGCCAAATATTTTTTGTATATCCCAAGTATGTTAAGTGTCCAGCTGTATGGCCGGAACGATCGCTTTGCAATCGAATATACTCAACATTTCTCGTTATTGCTGTCTCGTCTAAGTGCGTCCATTTTTCATGCTACGTATATAAGCTGCTGCAGTATGAGTGCGTCCACCATTGCAGCCATAGGTAGTAGCCAAGCCATGTATGTAGACCGTGTAAAGACAAAATAATGATCCATATACTTTTGCAGAAATGTGGCCGAGATATACATCTATAAGCCAAGTGCTGTATTAAAAAGTTTTTTGTATTTTCGGGATATAGTCGGAAATGATGTTGCCGCATATTTCATTAAAAAGTGTAACAGAGTTAGCAAACGAAACTCATAAGTAAATCATGCGGCTTAAAAATGTAAGTGGTTTATGGACAAAACAGTGCGTTTAAAAATATAATTTATACATAGTACAATTCAGTACAGTAAATATCAATGCGAACTATAGATATATATATATATATATATTACACAATATAAAAAAGCTAGCCCGCTGAAGTATAAAACGTCAGCAAATTCATTGAAAATCGAACATTTCTGAACATAAACGGTGATGATCTGGTCACTTTCAATAATAATTATTGGATCATAGGATTATTAGTATAAGTAATTATAGTATAAGAAAATAAATTAGCCACAATATTGCTGGAATAGTTATTTGTAATTGCCATTTTCAATAAACAATAGGAACACAATAGGACAACAATAGGAACAAAATATCAATTTTATACTTCCTTATATCAACGGTATGTATTAGGAGGTAATTTGTATTTAATCTAATATAATGTTCAAACACAGGAAAAACACTATTTCCCTCTTCCATGTCTATTTTATCAAGCTCTTTGATGAGTGACGGCTTATTTCGTCGTCTAAAACCCTATCGTTTAAGCGTATTTATAAGTATCTAAGCTTTGTGAGTTGAGCGGAAAGAGTGAATGTCCTGTATTCGATATAAAGCGGAACTTGTTCTTTCCGGTAGAGGTAATAAAATATCTATTGGTATTTAAATAAGCAAAACTGTATCTTTTTAATTATTAGGGTGGACCCCAATAAGCTTTTAATAAGTTATGCTTTTAATCTAATAGTTACAAAAATGTTTGAAATCCTATTTAATAAACTTTTAGGAGTTTTTGCAGTATGAAAATATAAACATCTCGTACCTGACTTAAATAACGGTTCATTCCAAAAATTTTCGGTGCAAAAGAAGCCATCGCGAAGGTTTTATTTAGCATTAACCCTTGCTTAAGTAGAAACGTGTCTTCGAATTTCCTGCTAACCGGTCTCCAATGATCTTTATCATCGTACAATTGTACGTCAGAAAAGTCCATTTTCTTCTCACCATCATATTTCACACACAAAGGTTCACCTTTAGCTATTCTACTCACATATTCGTCTTTCCCACAACATTTATATAAACACTTTTTAAACTTGCAAAGTAAATCTATCTGGTCATCATCTATAATTATTTGTGATTGTGCTCTCGCCGCGAAAATAATTAAAATTAGTTTTAAATACATTGTCTATACACACCGATCTCCTGTCGATGACTACTCACTTTTAGAATTGGTTGATATTATTGTGGTTTCCTTATCAACTGGGTTATACCTTGTTTCTACAGCAATAATATGTTATTAGTTTAATACCATCAAATTATGATGATAACTTTCAGGCTCAATAGGGTAAATGTAAAACAAAAGACGAAACGATTGTGAGTTTTGTTAGATTGTCATTGCTCACCATATCTTTCACAACAGAGCGAAGGATTCGTCTTGCGTTTCTTGGGTCTTGTGTAGTTTCAAGTTCTTCCTCACCAGAATACTGCCTTACGATTCTGTAACTTACTTTTTAAACAGTTGATTCTCACAGCGGATTTCGCTCGCAAATCATTCGTGAAGGTGTCATATTACAATTTGGCATTCTGATAAACAATATTTATATATTTGGAACTAAAATTTGACACTCAAAACACTTACGCTGAAAAATTGTTGGTATTTGTCACTCTGATACCATTTGATTAGACATGTAGATTTTTTACGTCAAATTAAAAGTTGCTCTTTCCTCGGTGAAATCGTGATTTACCACACATTTACATAGTGAGTTAGCCATTTTATGTGTGCAAATATTCTAACATAGGACAATCTATATGTATCTTGGGGTAAGTTTATAAAATAATATTTATGAATACAGCCTAGGCCCGTGTCCAATTTAGCACTCTATTTCAAGAAATAAATGATGGAAAAAATTAAAAAATACTTAATATAATATCGTATTGACGAAACCTCGAACATTTGCTGCTTTATGTGCTGCTGAGATGAACGAAGAGTCTTGTAAAAACATCTATTTAGATGATTATCCAAGGTAAACATTATTTTTATCTCACAACCAATTTTTCAATGTAGTCTTGATTATGTCTTGTCACCAGCAGGGATAAGTCGAGCAGAAAACGATAAATAAGATATAATAAGTTTTTGTAAAATATTTTTATTTTTATTTATTTATTAACACTTCGTTACACTACAGAAAATAAAAAATGAACATAATTAAATCAAAAGGAGGGCAACTGGCAGCCTTATCGCTTACGAGCGATCTCTTCCAGGCAACCACTGTAAGTATAGAAAAAAATAAATAAAAATGTATTAAATTACATAAAATAGGTAAGTAGTGCAAAAATACATGTTATACACAGTTATTAAGATAAAACTAAACAGGAACAACAACAAAAAAAACAAACTAATCTAAAAAGATGATACATTAAAAATAGAAAGTAAAAAGACACATAAATCACGATAATTTAAGATAAGTCTCACGTCAGTTAGTAGTTGGAAAGAAAGTTAGGGATTATAAGTAAGTATACTAGAATTGTAAATATAATAATTTCAGAGTTCCAAATGTTCAAAATTCTTGGTTTCTGCCTTGAGAATATCACATTTGTATCAATGACAAGGCTACTGGATATAGAAGAACACAATAGTGCAGACATTTTCAAATTATTGAATTTCGACTTCAATCGACACTTCAATTTATAATAAATGATATCGCAGCCCAATTTCGGTTACTATATATTTATAAATATCGATGTCACATTAAGGTTTTTGATAAAAACATTATTCTACTTTACACAAATATGAAATCATCATTACATACATGATAGTTTAAGTCCTTTATTTAGCGTTTTAATTTTACGGTTCATAACTATTACTTTTTTATAAACTAGAACTTAGAAAATATATTAAAATAAGAAAATATTTTTGTCCACAAAATAAAGTAGAGGTTATTATAGATTAGCTTTATGTGAAACTGGGATTGAATTAGGTTATAATATACTGAAATTTGAGTGCGTTAAAGGTTTATTATAATCATTAAATTAAATGTGTAAGTTATTATGTATAATATATATACTATATAAAATAATAATAATAATAAGCCTTTATTTCACATCTTTGCCATACATTTCATAAAAAATGATAAATTTACAGTTTTAACTAAAATGCGGCCCCTGTCCGGGAAAAGGCTTCCTCCCACTTTGTCCACCCTAATTTATTTTGTGCCATCGTATGTAAATCACCAACTTGTTTACAACATGACACAGTTAGAATCCAAGCAATGGTAAAATACACATTAACTAATCTACAACATTGTAAATCTAGATAGAGAGTTTACTTATATAAAACGAAGTTAACTTCTCAGTCGATGAAGTGTCACCAAATTTTAAAAGTAAGTAGATCTTTAAGAATCTGAAATGTCCAGTCTTAGAAATAGTAAGTTCTTCTTGCACACAAAGAGAAAGAAGTTAATTAGACCCACCAGGACATAGTAGGCTGCTGATCACTTCTAGCACCCAGTTAATGCCCATTACTATGAAGAGCTTAACATACAGCAGCAACCTAGAAAAAGCAATAGCTTATTATATAATTGACGTTGCTGTTGTTTCGCGGATGTTTGGACTGCAAGCCATTTCTTTTGAATTCAATAATATGATGAAGAGAATTAGGAAACTCACTTTTGCCTTGATAAGGAAGAGCTAAAAAACCAACATAATAACTTTTCATGTATTGCAATGAAAATTTGATTTTTAAATTTCGATTTGGCTAAAGAAAGTAGTGTACAGTAAAGAAGCTGGGTGTCCTTTATTTTAATTATAAATGATACCTGTGTTTGTCTTTATTGTGTTTGTCGTGTGTAGCACCTCCCTAGACTTCAGTACAGCAGTCTGTTCCTTTATTTCTCGAATTTTCAAAGCAGTCAAGATGAAAAATACCAATTTCGCAACAAAAAGGATTACCATCGGCCCGTACAAATGTATAAGTTTGCTCTTTCCTGAAACGTAAGTTCGTGTAAATTTTTGCATAACACTTTTCAGTACTGCACAGATTATAGATAAAAAGGGAAATATATTATATAAAAATGTATGTTTATATTGGGGGAACTAAAGGAATATTATTATAAATGTACCATTCGATACTCAATAAATAGTTATTTTGAACATAATATAAGACTGTTTAATACATGTTAGAAAATTAACTAAGAAATTTGTTATAATTTTCCTTTGATAAATGCGCTGGATTCGTTATAGAACACAAATTTTGAAAATAGATTTAAAGTGACAGAAAATATGTTTCAATGTTTATAAATTTACATTTACTACCAGTTAGCAACACATAGTAAGAAGAACTGGCAAGAAGCTCTCCGCTATTTTTTAAAAACTATATGTAAGGCAGAGCAGCTGTAAATATTTAAACTGGACCAAATCAATCCTAAGTATTAGGATCGTTTAAATAATTTTCAAATTTATAAAAATCTTTATTGATTTATTTACGTTTTACATGAGTTTTGAATTTATTCAGTGATAATTCTCTAATTTCCATTCAAGGAGTGGTTTATCTTCAGGAGCCTGGTTAGTCGCTTAGATTTGGTATGTTTCGAGTATTATGGTGAAAGTCACCAATTGTTTCAAAATCGTTTATATTTGTTTACAACAAGCCTATATATATTGATCAGAGGGAGTAGTAGAATGCACTAACTGAAAGGAAAAACTATGCATTAAACATCGTACCACTTATGAAACATCCTTGCTGTCTTAACAGGGGCAGATACCAGTTCAGTGGCAGATGTGAGAATTCCAAACCGGCAACCAATCCCGTAAACAGCGCGGGCACTCCAAACGCGTAGATCGTGTTTGCTCGGAATCTGGATTTCCCTGACTTTTAAATTAATAAAAATTAAAATAACGATAACTACGGAATAAAACTGTATGACTTAATAGTTTTTGCGAGATTACACACACACATATAAGTAACACATAAGCTTATAACCACCTCCAGTGTTAGTGCCGTTAGTGCGTAGTGACCACGGCTTTTACTGCCGTCAAGTCTACGTTTAAACTCCATTTTCATTAATAAATTAGGATTCCACGACAAGATACTACAATTATCGACTAATAGTAAGTACATATTAGTTGATAGTTTATTATTTTGACATTATACATGATATATAATCCTGTTGTTTATGTCTTCTCTCTTTCCAAGTTTGGGCATTAAATTACCAATAAGCAGTAAGAAGATAAAGCTCTAAAATTATGATGTTAAGTCATATACTTATGCGTTATATTATGGTTATAAAATAAAAATAAATAAATAGTGTATGGTGCTCCTTGCCCACATAGAAAGAAAGTCCATTAGTGCACAGCCGAGGAACGAAGGGGTTTCTTCTATGGGATTTTCGTACGCTTTCACAGTATTTTCAAATATTCAACAGGCCGTTTTGCGGAGTGCACCGAAGCATTGTCGTGGCGAAGAAGGATCCTGCTTCGAGGGCGCTGCTGTCAATTTATTTCCAATACAATAGGCGAACAGCGATTGACATACCAGTCTCCAGTAACTGTCCTTCCATCTTCTAGCACAACTGTCGCTAAATGATGTTTCCGACCAAAGTATGAAGCAATCATCTTATTTCCTTGACTTATTTCTTTCTTTACCTTACTTGGCCGATCCTCAAACGAAAACACCCACTGAGCTTATTGTCTTTTGGTTTGGGTTCGTAGGAATATATCCATTTTTCATCACCTGTGACGATGTCAAATTCAGAATTTGAACTTATCTAACATTGTCGCCAAATGTTAGATAAGGCAGTCCATGAAAAGGTGTTTCTGGTCGTTGGTTAAAGTATGAGGAATCCATCTGGTACAAAGCTTCCTGACGCCTAAATGTTCGTGTAATTTTTTTTTTAATTTGACTCATACCAATGCCTAGTCTTGCTTGTATCTGCTGATAGTTCACTCTCTTATCTTCCTCTATCATGCGCCGCCCAGCACTGATGTTAGCTTCAGTAGTCGCTGTTAAAGGACGTCCCTCAAGGGGATCATCATTGAGATTGCTACGTCCACTCTTAAGCTCGTAAATAACACGTAAATAGTGGAACCCGATGGGTCTTCATTGAGAAATGCTAATCGCAGCCTTTCAGAGCTTTGTTGTTGAGTTAGCCCACAACGAAAGTCTAATAAATCCTTGACGAAAATTTTCTCGCGTTAGCTTCATTTTCACGTGTAAAAAGAGTTTTAGATTCACAAAACGATCATTTGTTGATGGAATATACTACATTAGGTTACCAAAGAGTTCTATAATTAAATTAAAAAAGTTGTCATTGGCAATGTTTCTAACTGGCCAGTTCTAAACATTTTCAGTGTTATCCACGTTATTCCCAGGCTGTTGAGGATTTTATTTATTCATTTACAGCATACATGCTAAACAATAATTATATTCATTTAAGTAGGGTTAAGCGGGGAGTTAAAAAAAATCACAGCTCAATTAAATATGACAATTTAATATGAGGTGTACGACTAATAAAATATATTTTAGACTTATTTCTAATATGAAGATTTGGCCGATCCATGAGGTATCCAATCAAAGCTGTTGTCCGCTTCCTTTTATAATGCTCTTGCGTGTTACATGGTATTGCTTATCCGGGACAAAGGGGGTGCAATGGATAAGTAACACTAACAAGAATATAAACTTACATACTACCTTAAACTACTAACAAATTTTATTTTTACTTAAAAACAACAACTTCTTCATCTTCTTCCCAAACCTGTCATAAATATTTATGACTGTCCAGTGACTGGGATGCTTCTGACAAGTGTTATCCTATGAGCTCGTTCCCACTATGTCGTCTGTCGGGACGATTTTTTATCGTGTGTCGTAGCGGCAGAACATTTTATATTAAGCTATTCACACTTGTCAACGATTTCGTGTCGGATCCGACAAAAATTATCGTGTGTTTTGTCAGCTCTCTCGTTCGGAAAATAAACGTGGTTGTACTAAAAATGTAAAATGGCTGTACTAAATAAAAACTCTGAAGGTTGTATCACTTGTTGAGGAATGACCTATTCTTTGGCATTCTTTGGGTGATCATAATAAGCCTTGGCGAGAAGTTTGTTGCCAGCTCATATCAGATTTCGACAAGAAAGTTTTAAGTTTTATGACATGTGTGTGTGTGTAAGTGTGTGTGTGAATTAAAGCATTTTATGGGAAATTTCCTCTTATTTTGAGGTGGTAATTCTCACGAACCAGAGATACATATATAAAAACTCTAAGCGCGCCTTCCGACATTTCTTGAAAATGGCCGCGCGGTGGCAGCACGTCTGCAGCGCTGCGGCCGCGATACAGGGCCGCGCCGACCACCGCCAGCGCCTGTGTGCAAAACCCATGAAGCGAATCTTCAAGTTTCAATGTATTTGTTATTAATTGTGACTGAAAGAAAAATGTTCTTCAGTTTAATATACTTACCTGAATAATATTTTCTTCAATAGGTAAAACGTCCGCTTACCAATTGTTGCGAAATAAAACGCGAATTAAATTGTTAGTTATACTGACTACTTATAACTGACGTTATATCTGTTTGTAAGGTCAGATTTGTAACAATTTTAATGAATAAAAATATTTGTATCATTCTTGCACAATATTAAAACCCCAGTCGTGTGATGATTGATGTTGGCAGCGTCGCTTACTATTAAATTTTAACTATGGTATATAAAATGCGCGGGGATTAGATCCAGCAATCTTTTATGAAGACCATTATCGTTTAGTTTTTCTATTATAAATGATGATTCGTTAATTCAGCGCCAGTTGTAAATAAATGGGTATAATAAGACAGAAAGCTAGGAAATACTCTCTTATTTCCAATTTCCCAGTTTTTTATTATCAGACTTATTTGCTCTTAGGTGATAGGTAACCAGCTGCCCACTGAAGTATTTCCGGTTCCATCCGGATTATATTCTTGAAAGGCTGTCAACGCACTCGAGAGCTATCTGGCATTGAGTGTCCATGGGTGGCGGTATCACATCAGGTAAGCCTCCTGACCGTTTGCCCCCTTGTTATTTAAAAAAAATTACGTCTGTACATCAGTCTTTGTTTTGCAATTCCGAGAGAACTCTGGAAATAAGTCAAACTATTCCTTTTCAGTTTTCAATAAAACAACAAAACCAATTCATTTGTCGTTGTTTTTATTTGTATAGCATTAATAACTCTTTAGATTATTTAACAATTAAGATGAGCCTTAACTTATCTTCGGTTAAACGGTTCAATGCCACGATTAAACTGTTATTTAGAGTGAAACGTTCTTCCAACGGATTTTCGGATCGTCAACTGTAACGTAGAGTCCGTGATGTCACTGTTTCCAGAATTCTAAGCAAGAAATGGTCTATGTTCACCTGAGGACTTCCTCTGTTCGTTTGGATATGGACACACATTTGGTTGGGTTTCTTGTCTACGAGTCGATTCTAGAGAAATATTTGCTGTCATTGATCTTTTTGGAAGCTTAGCACGTCCGAAGCTTTTGTATCTGAAACAAATTTGCAAATAATACGAAAAAGAAATGAAAAATCTTTTTTACACAATAAATAAGGATTTTTAGTAAAACGAGAAAGTGCACGGCTCAGGGAATCCTAATCCCAATCTCTCTTATATGTCCTATACTGTAAATAATGATTGATAAGAGATAACGATCAAAGGGAGATCGTTTTAAAAAATATTTTGAATGTGCAATAATGTAAGTTATTAAAAAACATAAAATATTGTTCATGTTTTTGCAATCACTGTCTTGATTTAACGAGATTATGTTTAAATTTGTTACAAACAAAAAGGATAAAACGGGCAGAAGGCTAGGTGATGTTAAGTGACACCGCCGCCTCCGCCGCCTTTGAAGAATTGGTAAGCTTTTCTTAAAAAACCCTAAGTTACACACCCCACAGTTTCACTTACGTAAGTGAAAGTACGGTTGACTGTTGAAGTTCTACATTGTCAGGCATTTTACTTGCCTAAAATAAACACACTTACCTGTTTTTAAGTTTGTTCAAAATAGACTTCTTCCAGATAAAAATGAGAAATATAGTAATTCCTATAAGCATGTTGTATGCATCTGTGATGTACCAAATCTTAAGAACAGGGTAAAATGAACTGACAACTTCGAGTACCCAGTTGATGCCCATTATTACTGATAACTTCAAATACACTGTGAATCTGTAAAGGAAGCGTTTCTATACAAAAAATATTTTTAGAAAATATTCGAGCAAATATCTCTTCTTCAGCTGTTTTGAAGCAAACAGGCATCGCTAGAGTCGATGGCAAACGGCCGAATCCATATAATAAACAGCTAAAATATGGGAATGGAATGGAAATCATCGCGCTAACTCTCATTTTCAAAATTCACCCTAAGTTTTTTGCCTTTCAAATATAATTTTTTGGCAACATTGAGAGTCGAGAAAGTTCGGAAAAGTGTTACTGCCGATTATTAATCTACATTTTATATGAATCCTTGTTCAGATTGGCAGCACGACGCTGTTACATCATCGATCCATTGGGGTCCATTTACTACAAAACATATTTTCTATAACAAATATTTGATTCGTTATATATAGGCATTTCATATGAGCTTTTTTATATAACAAGAAGAACACGGGCTCACCTGATCATAAGTGATTCCGCCGCCCATAGACACATTGCAAATGCGTGCCTTTACTTACCTCTGAATCTGTGATCGATGAGCTGCCGGTATACCAGCAGCTGGAGAATTGAGCACTTGAGTGCCCCTTCTTAAACGCCATATATTGAATGCAGTCATGCCGAAAAGCACCCAGTTTCCGGAAATCATTATCAGCATAGGAAAATACAGGTAAACTAACTTTTGCCCATCTAAATATGGAAATGCAAATGAAATTTAACCTCTATTCATTAAGGCATAGGCATATATACATAAGCTCAGAGAGTTTCCTTATGTTATAGTAGGTAGGTATTATATAGTAGGTATTTTAGGTACAACATTAAGCATAATTAAACAAGTGTAATATTAATAGGTAATAATAATAACAAGTGAATGTATAGTTTAACAATATTAAACATCACCGGACAAGACACTTTACGAGACTGACATCCAGCTCCAGTAATGCTCTAGCTCCAAAAGAAAAAGAAGAGTATTACAAAATTTTTATACAATTTAGCTTCAGTTTTCATTTATTTTTAATATTCTTGCCAAATGATATTTGATTATTTGTTGCCTTTCCAACCACATTTTTGTGGAACTCGAAGGTGTGCGGTGCAGTACCTACAGTATGTCTCGTAACTTATGTATATAAAAAAACTATACCTTGTAAGAAACATCCAACTGTCGGTACGAGAGGTTTGATAATCCATGGCTGGTCACTGAAATCTACTGCATTTAGCACCAATAATACCAGGGTCATTGCTAAGGGAACTCCCCAAGCATACAGACAGTACATACAAAACTTGAACTTTTCTCCTCTGCGATGGATTGGACGAGCTTTCGCGTAGCCTCTGAATGAAGGAAATGCATAAATTGTACAAGATATTATATAATACTTTAATCGATGTAAAAATTAGTTGTTATGTGTTTCGTTTGTCAAACTGTGTAAAAATTAATAATGACGTTTTTCTTCCATTAAACAAGTATTATATTGGGTGAATTTATAAAAGATTAATTTATCGATAAAATGTTTTGTATTTATTATAGACATTTTATTTATTTATTTATAAGTCCTAACAACATGTGTGCTTAAATATACAAAAAAATATGACTTAAATTATAAAAATTTGAAACTAGTAAGCAAAAAACTAAACACAAGCAAACAGTAAAAAAATCTAAAACTATTTAGAGACTTAAAGCTCATTAAGAGCGTGATAGACAAAATTACTGTAAGTTGGAGGATTGTAAATTTAAATTTTTGTACATTTTTGTTATGATATATATATATATATATATATCATAACATCGCATCAAAGAAAAGAATTGTTAACTTACCGGAATGTCCACCAGATATCATATGACATAACGTTAGTCCACGCAAACGCAGCCAAAAAGAAAAAGTATATAACGATTGCTAAAAAAATATTAAAAATATAAACTTTGCTAAAAAAAACTTATTTTTACAAACTAAATTATTCATTTTTATTTATTTATTAACACTTCATTGCATTCAGAAATATAATACAATTGACATTATTAAATGAAAGGAAGGGCAACTGACGGCCTTATCACTTTCGAGCGATCTCGTCCAAAAAAAAGTAAGCAAGAAGTGAAAAAATACATAAGACATATAGTTATTTAGATAATTCTAATGGAACAAAGCAAAGCTTTTTTCCATTAGAATTATCTCAAGACAATATTAAAAAAGGACACGATGGAAATGAATCCCTAAACTTTATTAGGATCTTTTTAATTATAAAGATGTAAGTTTCTAAGGGTACTAAAAATCATTCGACCTGCCATGAAGTCACGTGCAGTCAGCTGATCTCTAACTTTATAGAAGAAATAACTTACTTAGATTCATACAACTATCATTCCCATAAAAACCAATTTGTATCGTAGCCAGGGCGAGGAAGGCGACCAGCAAACTGAACACATATGCCATGAGTACCATCCCACCTATATTTCTCAACTCTGGGAGGACCGCGTACACAACGAGCAGTAGAGCCAGGAAGAACGACGATATGATAAGGGCTGGAAAAATAATATAATCTCCAATTTCTTGCATCGGTAGACCAAAGAGTATCACTTTACATCATATGAGCCTCCCGTATGCCCCCCCCAGTTATATAAAAAACACAAAAATATAAATAACAAT
The DNA here is from genome assembly GCF_905147105.1 of Pieris brassicae. Taxonomy (NCBI): domain Eukaryota; kingdom Metazoa; phylum Arthropoda; class Insecta; order Lepidoptera; family Pieridae; genus Pieris; species Pieris brassicae. The sequence goes on from NC_059669.1 coordinate 9,660,021, forward strand.
AAACACCTCATAAAAGTTAATATATATATATATTTATTATGGCTGTCAGGTTTAGTGGTGTGTTACTAATATGAGGCTTTTCTAGATCATGGATATTCATGACAATGGCATACAAACACTTTGTATAGATTCATATTGATTGTCGTTTGATATCGAAGAAGTCGAATATATCATTTTAATTTTGACTTCGCGTCAACCCGACAGAGCAGTTTTGGCCTAGTGGCTTGCCACTCTTATTCCTGAGTTCGTAGGTTCTATCCCCGGCACCAACCTGTATTTTCTATTTGGGCATTTAACATTCGATCGAGCGGTAAAGGAAAACATCCTAAGGAAACCGACATTTCGAGGTTGCCTTAGACACAAATAGTCGACGGCGTGTGTCAATTACAGGAGGCTGATCATCGACTTGCCTATTAGATTGACAAAAGATCAGAAATCTATGGGCCAGACCTAAAAAAGTTGTGGCGCCATTGATTTATTTATTTTATTTACGTCGTCTCCACGCATAAATTATGTAGATGTATGATAATTAAAACTTAATCAATAATATTATACCAGTAACGCAATGAGTGTATCTTCTCTTAAGGGTGGAAGGTGATTTATTCGTTTGACTTTTTTAGAGTCAAATAGATTGAGAAACAATATTTTTTATTTATTTATTAAAAATACAATTCTGACCTAACTGGTGATATTTAATCGATAAGAATGTATAACAAATGAAAATTCCACATACGAAACTAAAAAGTACCATAATAAATGAATTAGAAAACACAAAATTATGATTAAAAAAAAAACTAAAAAATTTACTAATAACAACAGGCTCTAACAAATATATGTAGAACTTTTGTCGGTTCACTCAACGGAGAATAAAAAATATCAGTTAACCCAATAGTTCCTTAGAGCTGTAGGCTACCGCTGCATATAATATTACAAAAAGGCAATTAGATACACAAACCTGCAGTTATATAATCGCTGCTCTGTTCGATTAAAGGCGAGAAGTTAACCCAGAACGCAATTGTTACATCTGTTCCGTTGCCATAGTCCAAACAAAACTCTGATTCTAATGGCGTCCATCTTTTGTAAGCGTTTGGAAACTCCAAATATAGTATACCACTCTGCAATTAAACAATAAAATATATTACTGTTCTAGTATTATTAGTCAACCCCTATTTTACCTCTATTAACTAGAGACAACGATTCAACGAACAAACCAGAGATAATTGCCATATTCAATAAACAACAGGAACAATTACAAAATATCAATTTTATACATGCTTATATCAACGGTATGTTGGAGGTAATTTGTATTTAATTTTTTTTAAAATTTCTATGTGAGTTGAGAGGATAGAGTGAATGTCCTGTATTCGATTTCCAGCGAAACTAATTCTTACAGAATCAACATATATTGGTCTTAGAATAAGCAACATTGTATCTTTTTACTTATTACGGTTGAACCCAATAAGCTATTAATAAGTATATGTGCTTTTAGTCAAAAAAGTTACAAAATGTTTTGTAATCGTTTTTAATAAACTTATTCTATTTTTTTTTTGCCTACTGGGATTATAAACATCTCGTACCTGACTTAAATAACTGTTCATGAAAGAGCTTTCCGGTACATAAGACTTAATCGCAAAGGTTTTATTTAGTATTAACCCTTGCTTCAGAAGAAACGTGTCTTCGACTTTCCTGCTAACCGGTCTCCAATGATCTTTATCATCGTACAATTGTACGTCAGAAAAGTCCAATTTCTTCTCACCATCATATTTCACACACATAGGTGGCTGACCTTTAGTTATTCCACTCACAAATTCGTCTTTCCCACAACATTTATATAAACACTTTTTAAACTTGCAAAGTAAATCTATCTGGTCATCATCTATAATTATTTGTGATTGTGCTCTTGCCGCGAAAATAATTAAAATTAGTTTTAAATACATTGTCTATATACACACCGAGCTCCTGTCAATGACTACTCACTTTAAGAATTGGTTGAAATGGTTGAGGTTTCCTTATCAACTGGGTTATACCATGTTTGTACAGGAATAATATGTTATTAGTTTAATTCCATCAAATAAATAAGTCTTTGTTAAGAACCTACCTGACCTTGACCTAAATACAGCTTCGAAAATAAATTATGATGATAACTTTCACATCAAATAACAAACGCTCAAGAGGAGGAATGTAAAACAAAATACAAAACGATTGTGAGTTTCTTTAGATTGTCATTGGTCAGCATCTTTAGCCCAATACGCAACGTCATTTACGTATCACAATAGAACGAATGTTGCGTCTTGCGCCTTGTGTAGTTTCAGGTTCTCAATCATCAACATACAAATAATAATTTCATGGCGTGTGTCAGATGTAAAAGGTTAATCATCTAGTTGACTATGAAGAAAAATTATCAAGAAAACAGTGTGAGAAGAAACCACAGATGAAACTGCTTTTTTAAATTCACGATCACAAATTTGAAACCAATTAATGAATTTGGGATAAATAAAAAGAGTACATTGTAATAACGAAACTCAATTATTACTACTTTTATTTTAGCAACAACTGCACAGCACACAAAGCTATTATTATAAGCGTATATTTTGTATTTTATTTTTAAATTTAATATTAGGTCCTTACATATGAAATTGGCGTTTTGTCGTACTGGCCACTTTACCCTCAAATACCTCCTCTTTGGTTAGGAATTTCAAATTCAAATTTGTACACCTACTTACACATGTATTTGTGCTTCGATGACCGTCATTCATTTGTTTTTTTCTTCTGTTTGCGTCACTCATTTTACAAAATGGAAAACTTAAAGTATCGCATTATTTACGAGTACGAGTTCCGCCGTGGCACTAGTGCTGCGGAAACGACTCGAAGGGTGAATGATGTGTATGGCGGTCATGTTGCAAATGAAAACACAGTTCGTTTTTGGTTCCAACGTTTTCGTTCTGGAAATGTCGACCTGCAGAACAAGCCCCGCGGACGGCCTGAGACCCAAGTTGATAATGAAGTATTGAAGGCTATTGTGGAAGCGGATCCATCGCAAACCACGTCCGAGTTAGCTGCAGGCTGCGGTGTTAGTGATAAAACTGTTTTAATTCACTTGAAGCAAATTGGGAAGATTAAAAAGCTTGAAAGGGTACCTCACGAATTGACTGAAGCCAACCGGCAAACGCGCGACGACTGCTGCGTTACATTACTGAACCGGCACAATAATTAAGGTATTTTAAACCGAATCATTACCTGTGATGAAAAATGGATTCTTTACGATAATCGGAAGCGCTCAGCGCAAGGGTTGGATCCTGGCCAGCCAGCCAAATCCTGCCCCAAGCGAAAATTAACCCCATAAAGTTTCTTGTGAGCGTTTGGTGGACTAGGTACCGGCAGGTATTGTTCATTGCAGTTTTCTCAAACCTGGCCAGACTATTACGGCTGATGTCTATTGTCAGCAATTGCAAACCATGATGGAAAAGCTAGCGGCTAAACAATCTAGGTTGGTCAATCGCTCCACGCCACTGATACTTCACGAAAACGCTAGACCACACACTGCACAACAGACGGCTACCAAATTAGAAGAGCTTCAATTGGAATGTCTAAAACATCCTCCGTACTCCCTGGACCTTGCTGTATGTGTATGTGTTTTTGATCAGTGCTGGAAAAAGCATTTCTGCTTAAAAAATCAGTCAGATATTACCAGAATACTGGGCGTGACGTTCAGTTTTGCGGTAGAGATAGAAGGAAAGGCTAAATTAGCCTCCATGAAGTTTGGTATGATAAGGGAAGGCTCTGGGCTTGTAACTCTATGAAGCACCAATTTTGGCTTCAAAAGGAGTTCTGTCAACACCTCTTGCCAGCTGCTCCCCAGTACCACCTTCTTCCACTTGACCGTATTCAATAAGGAGCGATTTGAATCGTCGACTTGATGACGTGGGGTCTCCTTGCATCTTATTCCGAATGTGTTGAGAAACCTTTCTTAGGATTTCATGAGCGTACCGATTCTTAAAAGGCATGACCTTACACCTACACTACACCTGCTACACCCTACCCTGCTGCTACCCTATGCTACACCTACACCTTCTAGCAAAGTAAGTGTGCCATCTGCCTGTTATATAAAAAAAGTGGTTAGAAATCGGTTTGATTTGGTTTAAGGTCTAATACGTAATAAACTGAGTTATTAGACATTGTTACATTAATTGAAACAATTTTCCTGTTTGTCACATATAGGTCTCCAATATTTTAATAAACGAAATAAAGCATAATTTCGGAACGCGAATAATATTTTAATTATGCAACACGCTTTACACCAACTATTTAGAGAGTCCCTAACAATCGAACAAATCTCATCGAGGAATCATCTACTCCACAGTTCTCTTCTGTCTTCTTTTTAATCCGTACTACTGATAAGATATCCAAATCGTCCTTTAATTCAATAGATAGTAAAACATAAAAATGATGATGAGTACGTTGATTGCATTTAATTGACAAACCAGTAATTACTTTGTCCGTGAATAAAAACCTAGCAAATGCCAATTGATAATATGAAAGATCGCTAGTTTCCGAATTGTTTAGGACAGCAGAGGAGTCGTTGTGGGAGTAAGATAAAGGGTTCAGTTTGAATTCGGGCGAAACTATATTTACATAACTAGAGTCCATACAGCTAGCTGGCGGTACTAGCGGGAAGGCTGGATTGACCTTAATGTTAACGTTGTTAATGTTAATATATAATTTATAATTAAATTTCAATTGTATGATTGAATAAACGGCTCAAATATAGGAGTTTTTCCTCCAACTTGGATTTAGTTCCCTTTGGAGTGGAGACGCCGTGCAGGCGCTAATTAAAGATAAATCTTGGAAGTTGGCTCCTGGTAGATAGCACCGGTGACTCCAGAGCTGGTGCTTTCCTCGCTCAACGAATAAGTATTACGATACTTACGATACAGCGAGGAAATTCGACGTGCATTTCCTGTGGCAGAACCAAACTTTTGAAATTTGTTTTAATTGTCTTTTTATTAATTTTACTATATAGGGTAAGAAAATAGTAAATACTGTTTATTTAATTGTTCATTAAAGCTTACTAATATAATATTTAGGACAATATTGTAACTAACAATGATATTGGCTTTAATAAATAAACTGTTATTATAATTATGTTTGTTACATATGTATGGATATCCATTGCACTCCTTTTGTCCCTCATAAGCAGTACCTGTACCCCATAAGCAGTATCTGATGCAACACCATTATAAAAGGAAGCGGACAACAGATACAAATAGCTTTGATCGGATACCTCACATCGGACCGGTCAAATTCTCAACTACTAATAAGTCTATAATATAGATTATTTGTCGTGCATCTCATATTGGGCCGATTACATAGTAATATTAAGCTAAGTCTCAATTATTGTAGTAATTTAAATATTATTTTTATGGGATTCACCAATGGCCCGCACTTAATTTATGGTCATGGGTTGAAAAGAAAAAAAGGATCTTTTACAAGGGGCATATAATGTAAATAGCCGTATAATTAAATTGTCTATGACTAAATTTCACACCGTAGACGTAGGATTGCATTTAGCCTTAAATTTGTTTAGCTCTTTAGAAAATTAGAAATTAAACAATTTAATAAGCGAACTAACCTGGAACAACTGTAAGTGTAACATTATTTTATTAATATAGTAACACTTGTCACACACTATTTTCAAGATAGTTCGAAACTGATAAGGACAAAACGTTGAATGACAAACTAACGCTCTTGCTCATAAAAAAATAAAATTATAATATATTTTTTTAACTTTTGTCTCTTTCTGTCAAATTGTGTTTACGCTATGACGAAAAGAGATATATGAGTAGAAATTATAGTTAAAACGGTGCTAAACGAATTTGAATAGTGTTAATGATACAAGCTGTTTTTTTAAACATTTATTTCTATACAATTATAAAAAGTACATCTATAAGAATAAAAATGCTTACAAAGTGCAATATTACAATACATTACTAGTATATAAAGGTATATTTTTTTAGTAAGGAATTATAAAATTAAATGAGATCATTTATGTCTAACAAGTAAATAAAATATACATAGGTTTTGTCTTAAAACATATATTTACTGTAAAGTCCCGTAGATATCCGACGAGGTAAAAACACAGACCAGTGTTTGTCTTACTAAGCTAGCGACTGCAAACCCTTTGCATTTATTCCACGACTGTGGATGAATTTTTGTGCGAAATTAGCACATGCTCGAATAGAAAAGTGCATTATCAAAAGTGGTTAATATTATTTATATTTAAAGTTTTAGACGAGCTCGCCGATATGATAGCTAAAACTCTTATAAAAACTCAATGATATTGCACTGTTATTATAGTACACTGGTCTCTTTCCGTCAAATTGTATTTACAGCATAATGGAAAGAGACAGAATACTGCTTTAGTTAAAAATATTATCTTGAAAATTCTCTTTGCTACTTTAAAGATTTCTTTGTGTTTTACGTTTTAAATTTATGTTATTCTAGTCTCGCTTTGACGGTCAAAACAAAGGACGTAATTGTGTTTTGTCGAACGATGTCATAGATTTTTTAAATACAGAAAATACAAGCTAGCTAATCCGCGGCTAATCAAACATTCTAATTGCATTGATGAAAAAGCTTTAAGATTAAAATCGCTGCCGCATGTGACATGTTGAATCTAAATAGAACCGTAGACATACTCTTTGTGTTAAAAAATTAGTGTTTTGTCAGTGCTGCTAATGCCATATCTTCTTTTGTAGACACAGTCCGGGAGGTCGTGGTTTGACTTCTGTTCATGGATCTGCCGCGTACTTGCCTGTACCTGGTTAATATTAAAAAGTAATTAGACTATTAGTATTTAATTTTAATTTATTGTAATACAATACACACAATGCTTTAAGTTTAATTTTTTATAAAGAAGTACTCTTATCTCTTTCTGACATATTGTATTGACGCTGTGATGAAATCAGACAAGAGTTAAAATGGTGCAACTAGACTATTTTTTTAATTAAGAATCATATCTTAGAAGTGGGACTCGAAAGTTTCTTTTGGCACATACTTTCTCTTCTGTTATTCAAAATCAATGCAAATATGTAGTAACTGCTTCAATAGTAATATTTGTGAGTATAATGAGTTAAAAGTAATAATTTTAAAAAGTTTGTGAGGACAATTTTGTATTAAATCTTAATTTTATAGAAGCGATTAATTTGCCTAAGAAATAGTTTGGTAGATTACATTTAGCTTACAATTATGATTGCTACATAATTTATACTAAAAAATAAATGTTAAAACATTTTCAATTATTAAAAATGGTTTATTAAAAAGCAAAGCTGTCTAAAGATAGCATATAAGCTCAAACATGAAACTAAAGATCTATCATTTAAAACCTGATGGAACAACGTAGAATAATTTGGTAACTGTGCCCCATCATTCATTTTGTTTGACAACTATTGTGATTGTATAATAATTCGGAACTACAACCAGAGCGTAAATTGGCAAGACTGTAGATACAGTAGAGGTCGTTTTTAAGTGTATTGGTAATAAGTTAAGAATAAGAGAGAATTCTCTTCATTTTGCTAAAGTCTAAGAACGATAGCACAGGTAAGAGATAGAGATTAAGCATGCAATTGTGAGAACTATGTTTCTCACCTATTACAACCTACCGCGTGATAACATGCCAAAATACGTGCCGATCCTAAAATGATATAGGAGCGGTGAATATAGTAAGGTAAATAAAATAAAAAAATAAGGCAGAGTATAATGAACCAACCCAAAGTCGATAGTATAGTAAGTTAAATTGTATACCGGTAGTTTATCCAAATCCAGAAATCTTTGAAAACAAGGAAAATGAAACACACAACCAAGAGACACCGTAAGATAGAAATCAAAACTTATTCTAGTATCATTAATCTGTCCCATAGTGCTTTAAAACCATGTGCAACTTTTATACTCCTTTTAAACCACAGCCTGTTAATAAAAGCTTGCGTTAGTCTTTCTTTAGGCTGTTCCTAAGCCTAATTCCGTACCTTGATGATATAAATCATTATTTTTTGTCTGCGTTTTATTTGTGTCCTTAAATTATTTTTACGTCTATCAGTCTTTATATAACAGTAGTTTGTACAACTCCATTAGAGGTTCTTATAGATTCCAAACTTATTCTTTTCTGATCCATGTTGATGTTGCTTCGACTTCCAACAGTCCGGACTGTACTTCTTAATTCTGTGTCTCTTCTGTGAACTTTCTCTTTGATCCTATGTAAATCACCAACTGGTTTAAAACATGACACAGTAAGAAGCTGAGCAATGGAAAAACACACATTAACTTATCTGCAACATTGTAAATCTAGATAGAGAGTTTACTTATATAAAACGGAGTTAACTTCTCAGTCGATGAAGTGTCACCAAATGTTAAAAGTAAGTAGATCTATAAGAAACTTGTCCAGTTTTACAGATAGTAAGTTACCTGTTCTTTAGTAGCCGGAAGATTTTCTTCTTGCACACGAAGAGAATGAAGATGATTAGACCCACCAGAACATTGTAGGCGTCTGTGAACTTCCATATGCTGTTAGCCTTTGGATACAAAGCGCTGATCACTTCTAGCACCCAGTTAATGCCCATTACTATGAAGAGCTTAACATACAGCAGCAATCTAGAAAAAGCAATGGCTTATTATATAATTGACGTTGCTGTTGTTTCGCGGATGTTTGGACTGCAAGCCATTTCTTTTGAATTCAATAATTTGTTGAAGAGAATTAGGAAACTCACTTTTGCCTTGATAAGGAAGTGCAAAAAAACCAACATAATAACTTTTCATATATTGCAATGAAAATTTGATTTTTAATGTTCGATTTTAAACTCGATTTGGCTAAAGAAAATAGTGTAAAAGTAAAGAAGCTGGGTGTCCTTTATTTTAATTATAAGTGATACCTTTGTTTGTCTTTATTGTGTTTGTCGTGTGTAGCACTCTCCCTGGACTTCAGTACAGCAGTCTGTTCCTTTATTTCTCGAATTTTCAAAGCAGTCAAGATAAAAAATACCAAGTTCGCAACACAAAGGATTACCATCGGCCCGTACAAATATATGAGTTTGCTCTTTCCTGAAACGTAAGTTCGTGTAAATTTTTGCATAACACTATTCAGTACTGCACAGATTATAGATAAAAAGGGAAATATATTATATAAAAATGTATGTTTATATTGGGGGAACTAAAGGAATATTATTATAAATGTACCATTCCATACTCAATAAATAGTTATTTTGAACATAATATAAGACTGTTTAATACACGTTAGAAAATTAACTAAGAAATTTGTTATAATTTTCCTTTGATAAATGCAGTGCGCTGGATTCGTTATAGAACACAAATTTTGAAAATAGATTTAAAGTGACAGAAAATATGTTTCATTGTTTATAAATTTACATTTACTACCAGTTAGCAACACATAGTAAGAAGAACTGGCAAGAAACTCTCCGCCATTTTATTTTAAATTATTTATAAGGCTAATTATTTTTAAACTGGACCAAATCAATCCCAAGTATTAGCATCAAATTTATAAAAATCTTTATTGATTAATTTAATCAATGATAATTCTCTAATTTCCATTCAAGGAGTGGTTTATCTTCAGGAGCCTGGTTAGTCGCTTAGATTTGGTATGTTTCAAGTATTATGGTGAAAGGCACCAATTGTTTTAAAATCGTTTATATTTGTTTACAACAAGCATGTATATATATTGATCAGAGGGAGTAGTAGAATGCACTAACTGAAAGGAAAAACTATGCATTAAAAATCGTACCACTTATGAAACATCCTTGCTGTCTTAACAAGGGCAGATACCAGTTCAGTGGCAGATGTGAGAACTCCAAACCGGCAACCAATCCCGTAAACATCGCAGGTACTCCAAATGCGTAGATCGTGTATGCTCGGAATCTGGATTTCACTGACATTCTTTCAATAGAAATTCCACGGTTGCCGCTGAAATTTAAAATTAATAGAAATTAAAATAACGATAACTACGGAATAAAACTGTATGACTTAATAATTTTACCCTGCTCCACACTTATTAGGGTTTTGCGAGATTTCACACACACATATAAGTAACACATAAGCTTATAACCACCTCCAGTGTTAGTGCCGTTAGTGCGTAGTGACCACGGCTTTTACTGCCGTCAAGTCTACGTTTAAACTGCATTTTCATGAATAAATTAGGATTCCACGACAAGATACTACAATTATCGACTAATAGTAAGTACATATTAGTTGATAGTTTATTATTTTGACATTATACATGATATATAATCCTGTTGTTTATGTCTTCTCTCTTTCCAAGTTTGGGCATTAAATTACCAATAAGCAGTAAGAAGATAAAGCTCTAAAATTATGATGTTAAGTCATATACTGATATTATGGTTATAACATAAAAATAAATAAATAGTGGAGCTGCAACCTTTTTTGGTTTGGGCCTCATATTTCTGTATCTGTTTCACGTACGTTTGCCAATCTATTCAAATATTTTCGAGTCTATGGCAAGGTGGTATTCCTGACGATGTTTTCCTTTCGCACATGGAAATAAAATCCATTGATGCACAGCCGAGAATCCAACCTACGGCCTTAGAGATGAGAGTTGCACGCTAAAGCCACTAGGCTCACACTGCTCATGTTATAGTTATAGAATATTTATTTCTGTTACAACTTTAAACATTTTTTACTCAGAAACATTAATATATAATACCTCTTTGCACATACTATTATTATTAACAGTTACACAACACAACATGAGACAATCAAGATTAAAGATTACAAAGTAACAACAAGAATTTATGATAAGTGACAAGTAATTTAAGAAATAACTCACAAATCTACAATGTATTGTCAGTCATAAAGCATTTAAAGCACAAAAATAGCTACAGAAGAAGTAAGTGCCCGTGCACTGTAATGGAGCGAAGTTTACTGATCAACGCACATAGCGAATATCCTAGAATTCCTGTCTTCGAGTGGAAGAATATTTCACAAGAAAGGGCGTTTAAAAAATATTGCTTACCTGAACGTCCACCAGATGTCAAACGACATGACATTTAACCAGAAAAATGCTGCCAGGATGAAGTAGTAGATTATAAAGGCTGAAATAGAAGATAATATACTGTAAATTTACGAGAGAAAGTGGTCAATTACTATCGAGAATAACTTTAATCTTTGATAATCAAAGAAGTATTATATAATCATTAAAGGAAAACATGTTTTATCTAAATTAATATAAAAAGATAGTTATACAGACACATATATAATGTCATATCTAGCAATGAGAATATATAATTTATTTTGTTTTAATAGGAGTTTGGTTATGTACTACATTTTGTAACATTCCTAACTCAAAAAGCAGCACGTTAGCAATGAATTAGCACACAATTTTCTGCCCGCATATTTCTATGATAATCGAAACATCCTTGTTATTTAAAAAATGATAAATGACTTTAGCAGCTACATTTAAAACCTTACCTAGGCCTTTGACTACGTACTCATTGAAGTGTTAAGTGTCCACAACGAGCTGAGTGAGGCCAAATTAACACTGGACACCACATCTTTGTTTCTATATTTAGTTTTATCGTTCATTGTTCACGTTTCGTGTGTCTTAATGATGTTTCTTTCTTCGTATTAAGGATAAAATTTAGAACGCCTTAGCGCCATCTAAGGGAGCGTTCAAGTATTGCGTAACGAATTTGGGGGGGGGGTCCTCTTATAAAACGTTACGATGCGGGGCGGGGATTGAATTACGCGTTATTGTTATTATTATTTTCCACTTTCCAGTACTTTACACCACATAATGGTAAGTTTTAGCTATATATAGTCACTGGAGTTGGTCAAGAAACGTTTTACTATTGAAAAACAGAAAACGTTAAAAAAATTTTACTCCAACTTTGATTTTCCTTTGGAGTAGATCCTTAGGCATTGGGTCTCAAGTCCACAGTCATTGATGCAGTGCAGTGCAATATTACTATGTAGGTAAATACTGTATATTTGTGTTTTGGAAATATAATATTAAATATTACAAGATGAGACAGAGAAAGGCCATATGCCCACATTCCAACTATTTACGAACAAAATCCCAATACCAGGGATCATTGCAGCAGAATGAATTCTAATTTTAACCGTAACATCGGAAAATCAGAGAAAAATATTCCGAATGTCATATTTTTTTTGTGAAACGACCGTAAACATCCAAGGCGCGTCAAAGCCGTTACATTTCGTAATTCTAGTTATTTTTGGTAACATTTTAGAATGGATGAATTCTATTCAGAACGTTATGGTCTTTAACATTTTGACTACGGTACCAACTCCTAATGTTTTCTTAAAGTTAATTATTATTATTAAAGCTGTAATAATGAGTCCATACAATAATTGGTTAGTTTAGTTTTGTTAGTGTTCTAGTATTTGTATTTGTATGGCCTTTTTTTAAGGTAAAAACCTCCTCCGTATTTTTTTGTTTCTTTTTGTCTTGATCAATATTCATTCAGTCTTTACCCGATGGTTGTATTATGGTAATTTTTTCTGTTGTCGTCCTATTCATTTCGAGTAGGTTCAGTCCAATTTCCTCTTCCAAATGTCCATCTATTATCCCTCCATTTTTAAGTAAATTTTCTTCTTCAAATATCTATTTATTTCTTTATTAATTGCCGAATACACTTCATTGACATTTTTAAACACTAGTGAAAAAATAAATATTTTTATCAGCAATTCTTCTCAGATCAGTCCTGATAGAATTAGATAATTTTGGGAAGTAAGAAAGTTTATAGAAATACCTGTCTCGTGGTGCAGACAGTCCCTTTCTTCTGTTAACGGTACTTGACAATACACATAACACTTATAATTAAACTTGTTGCACAATACAAATATTTTCAGCATAGACAAGTTGTTGTTTAAGATTGTCAGAGAATGTATGTAATGTAAGTTTTTAAACGTTCGTAAAAATATTGTATTTAAGCGCGTGGTTAAAGATGAAAGTGCCTCTAAAGAAGAAAAAGCGTTGAGCGAACAAAGCGCGTTATAAAAGTTCAAACTAAAATATGTGAAGCTTGTTTATAATTATAGATCTGTTTTCTAAACATCGGAGTTATGAGGTTACAAACGTGAATAGCAAACGTTTAAAAATATTAATAGTAGTATTTCTTGTTCTACTTTTGTATTATAAACAAATTAATCCGTGTCAGATCTATGCGTATTCCAGGCCCAATTCAAGATGTTGAATTTTTTATACATCCAGCATTTTAGAAAGATACTTATAAACCGCATTAAATCTGCGTAGTTTAAGTTTAAAGTAAACCTGCAGCTGGGTTTCATCATCGGACGTCTAGGTAGAATAAGAGATTCCACCCGTATCACCTCGACGTCCGGCGGTCCACAACCGAACGTTTTGAATGCAGCTTTTGCCGCGCACCACCATTAGGTAGAACTAGTTGCCAAGAAGATCAAGAAAAGAACGTACCAATTCTTGAAAGACCGGCAGCGCGCGTACGTGCGTTCGTGTTTATGGACGGCGAAAAAAAAAATAGAGTAAACTAACTTGGTTTTATCGCACGTAAAGGATTGAAGAACTTAGGGTCGACTTTGTGGACTATAAGTAAAGTTTTATTTTTTTATAAAACAAAACCGGGCTCACCTGAGGCTAAGTGATACCCATGGACACTCACATCGCGAGAAGACTCGCAAGTGCGTAGTGCGTAAAAGGCCGCCGTATTATTACGGAATAACTATCATTTTGGAAAAACGATTTCATCGGAATACATTTTATTAGCATACTTTTGAGCTTTTGGTGTTGCCCGCAAATGAAATTCAAATATGAAATTAATATGGCGAGGTTTATTAGTGGTCAGGCATAATTTCGTATTTATTTATTTATTAAGTCTAATACAATAGCAACACTTGGGATCTTGCGTAGTCATTCAATTATCATGACATCTTAGTCGTCGTCCTTCATGCTTCGGAAATTACGTAAACCGCTTTGAACATAACATTTATCGAGTCGATTATTTGTAAATTAATATGAACGTGTCGTATTTACTAAAGGTTGCTAACACTTTTCAATCTTGTCTTTACTAAGAAATCGTGTTTGTCCAAAAGGTAGGCCTGTCGAATAGAATAATTTTTCTCCTATAATATTAGTATAGATTCACAATATTCGACAACATCCATGCCTAATTTTATTACATTCGACCCCCTGCTAAACTTATTATTTTGTTAGTATCGCAGATATATAATATCTATATATTCTCTGTAAGGGCTATTGTATATAATGTTAAATAATTTTAAATTATATATGAAAACTATTACAATTTAAAATCCATTCGCCATCTCATCTTATTTTTCCAATTTTGTTCATTTTTTTCCTATATATCGAAGGCTCGAAGACGAAATTTACAATGTCATCGACATTACAAATATGATACAGGAACGAGTTTTAAAATCGAGTACGTAAAACATGAAACCGAATGAACGTCACACGTGATAGGTGATCAGTGTTCCTGACACTCACCGTCTATAATATGTTTTTGGGTCTATAATATGTTTATGAAGAAACATATATTGAGGAAATGCGTTCAATGCGTGTTATATGCGTACCCAATAATACATAACCAATTTCTTCAATATATTTTTCTTCATCGTCCAAGCGCGTCTACATAGAAAGGAAACCACAAAAGTTGTTGCACAGTAGGGCTTGGAACCTACGTCGGCACTAGGCTAAGAGTTCACTTAGAAAGGGACCAGTTCACATCGTCTGTTCTACGCCTTTGATTTGAGAACTGGCAGTTAATATAAAATTAGAAGCATTTAATATGTTCATTATTGGCGTTCATAAGTGTTCACTGTGTTGCCTAAATGAATAAATGATTTTAGAATTTTGGATTATTATTTATCCCTAACTACTAATAATGTAAAATTTCGATAATTAACCACAACTGCGTTTTTATTCTAAAGATGTGTTTTATTTTCAACATATGCTACTCGTGTAATTACTTAAAGAACAAATAGCTTGTGCTACGTGCGTTGTGATCTAAAATATACTAATTATATGCAGGAATTATTCTGAGTCACTAATGGAATTTATTTAGGAAAATAAATGCGATCTCCCTGGTGTAGGAGATGCAGGGATCTTTGGTAGAAACATGAAACCTAAAAGTTATGCAGAGAAATTTGGGGAAGAGCTTCTAAGTTCTTTTCGTCCGCTCTACGCCCTTGATTTGGGAACTGGAAGTCAATTTAGGCCCTTTTTATTATTGACGTTAATGAGTCTATAGTTACCATTATGAAAAAAATTATGTTGCTCTCAAACATCAATCAAACACTTATGAAAATATTTTCAAACAAAGGTGTGAAAATTACACGAGAATCGATACGCAATACATTTCTAGATTATTGATACTGTCTCTGTCAGATACCCCTAATTGTATTAAAAGCATTAAGAATGTTCTGGATGCTAAATCAAATATATTCGTATTGCGTTTGTTCGTTATTAATGTGACCAGATGGAGTCGATAAAAATACCGACAAATCCTTTGAAGATCAATCTAACACATGTAGAATCCGAAGTATACAATAAGAATAAT
The DNA here is from genome assembly GCF_905147105.1 of Pieris brassicae. Classification (NCBI taxonomy): domain Eukaryota; kingdom Metazoa; phylum Arthropoda; class Insecta; order Lepidoptera; family Pieridae; genus Pieris; species Pieris brassicae. The sequence continues at coordinate 9,675,611 of NC_059669.1, forward strand.
GGGATCATAGTTGATATTTTTAAATGTAAACCTTGTGTATCAGATAACGTGTGGCCTATACATTATTTATTTATTATTTATTGTAGTTTTGCACTTTTTTATTTTATCATATTGTATTTTTCTTTATAGCGATTGACTAGAAGAGATCGCTAGAAAGCGATAAGGCCGTTACCCACGTAACGGTTCGTAGAATATAATAAATAAACGGTGGTATCTATGCTTTGCAGTTGAAAGCTATTTTAAATCTTATGAGTTCAAACCCCTGTATGTTATTAGAATAAACCAAGCGTTTTCACGTCAAAAACAAGACAAACCTATGTGAAGAGAAAATATACCATTTAACAAACAAAACAAAAGGTTCTGATTTCCTAATTTATACATTGTCTTTCAATTAGAATAGAAACTGTTAACACGCACATACTAAACAGAACATTAAGCAGAAACGTGGCCAAGTATGGAGTACCCTCCACAGAATGAAGGAGTACATGTCTATCATTAAGAAAAACACTTTTGGAACGGATTAAAGATATGTATTATTATTAAAAACTTATAATTATTTACATAATTCTAAATTTATTTTTTTTTTCTTCCGACGTTTCGCGTGCTTCTCAGCGTGCGTGGTCACCGTGACCGTGTATTCAAAAAGCCTTTTTCCTTACGTGTAAAAGCTATGTTAACAAAAGACAATACTTTATTTAACCAATTTCACATTAAAGCACGCGAAACGTCGAAAAAAAATTAAAATTTAGAATTATGTAAATAATTATAAGTTTTTAATAATAATACATAGCTTTAATCCGTTCAAAAAGTGTTTTTCTTAATGTGTAAAAGCTATTTTAACAAAAGACAATACTATACATGTCTATCACTAAACCTTTCTTCTTATATTTAAATTAAAAAATGCTACGCAAGGAATATCTGAAATCTAGAACGACAGTCTATGATTGCCTGTTGGTTTTTATTATCTGTAAATTTAGATTAAACTTAGCTTTGAGATTGTTTTTGACTTTTTTAGTTTAAAAACGCTTGGTAGTTCAAACTAGTAGTACAAGGATAACGTGCGAATGGCGTTTCAATAGTAGATGAATTAAAAACGTTTGATCCGCTAGACATTATTATTAGTTTTTGTCTTATGTAATCATCAACGCATACAAAATACAGTGTGATATATCCTCATACGCACTTCCGTTTTATTTAAATCATTACATATTATGTAATGTATGTATTTAATCAGCAACACATAAAACAATCAGTATAATTTTTCCTCATATTATCTTCCAAATTCTTATTGTATTCATAACCATTGCCCCGTCCACCATTACAGGACTTATGACTCATGGTAACTTACTTACCGACGTACGACGTACCTACTGAATCACTCAAAGGTAAAAGGTTAAAGGTTTAAGCCCTATAGAACAGGAACAAGCTAGCAGGAGGCTCACTTGATGTTAAGTGATTCTGCAATCCATGGACACTTTCAATGCCAGACAATGCCAGAGGGTTCGCGAGTTCGTTACCGGTCTTCAAGATTACTTAGATAACCACAATGGATTCGTCTATTCATGCGTGTCATTTTTATTCATTATAATATGTCACTCGTAAAGACGAATTGCCATAAACAAGCGAAATGGAGTCTAAAATCATACAAGGTAACGTGACCAATTTAGCAATGTTTAAAATACTTACTAAACGTCATACAGTATTCCCGCGAAATGTTATCTATGCTGAGAAGAATCTGCATGGTCGAGAGGAAGATGAAGCCAACGAAAAGACTGAGGAGATAGGCTATAAGAACCTTTCCGTGAAGGTTGCATAGTTCTGGAAGGCAGTAGTATACCGCTACAGTGACGATGATGAACACGCAAGATATTAACATACCTGCAATTAAATAATTCAATATAAATTTATTTTTCTTAAATAGAACAGATACCAAAACAAAACACACAGGCTCTTTTCTTTTTTAAACAAAACAGACTGTATGTATATTAGATTACTCTTTTATGGAGAAAATAGATGCAAATCGAAATCATTTGACAAAAATGATCCACATGGGTGTGTCTGTAGGTATCCAGAAACACACACATGTCACATTGGATTGATGAGGCCCTGTTTTGTTTTTTTAGTAAAATTAAATCGTATCTTGTCGTTTAGGCACATAGCGTGAATAATGGAAGGGGTGCCAAAACACTATATTTTTCAGACAAGCACCAAAATATTCATCCTTACTGTATTAAAAATAACAGTGAAATAGACATACAAATGTGTAAATTGCAAACTGCATACTTCAAACATAAAATTCAGTAGATCAATGCACTTAAACAGATCAAACTAAATTTATGGAACTAAATGTAAGGAAAGCGTTATGAGCTGGATAACTTGCATATAATTCCTGGAATGTAATTCTCTTCATCTGGCTGCGGATCAAAGCAAACTAATGCGTCTAATCTACTAATTTGTTTCCCATCTTCCTCACTCACGAAACTGTCGATACAGTACATGTCTGGTGTAAAGACAGTCCATGGTTTCACACTGGTCGGGATTTCCACATACAGCTTGCCATCCTGGGAAAATCATAATAAATATGAGAATCCAAATACATGTTCATCGTGCTTAATTTATTCCTAAATAAATTATTAAGCTCAATATGCTGAAGACAAATCGACCTATTGCAATCACAACATTTTTATATGCTGTCACAGATAGTCACGACTTCTATCTAATTTTGTAGTTAAACAAAACAATTACATAAAGATAAATCGAATAAAAACAATTGGTTTCCCGTGAATAAATATAAAGCATTGTTACTAAGTACTTCGATGCTTCGTTTTACACAGAGCATACAATAATTACTTTTAATGTAAATATTATTATTCGTTCTATTTATAGTACAAAAATATCATGGAAATAAAGCATGTAGTTCTCTATCCTGATATTAATGAAAATAACACGTATAATTAGTAACATTTTGCACCTACAGACTGACGTTGTTAAAAAAAGGTCAATTTAAAGCGTACTTTTGTCTCCTTTTGGTAAATTGTGGTTACGCTTCGATGAATCAAGACAGATAGTATTTTACTTACAGTTAAAACGGTTTAATAATACTGATTTATTATTAATTGTATCTATACTTAGACATGGAATTAAAGTTTGGGGAAATTCAGTCGAAGTAAATAGGGTATTAAAGGCTAAAAAATGTCTTAGAGCAATTTGTGGAGCAAACTATCTTGATAGTTTGTTTGTACCCGTCGTACCTTTGTTTAATAAGCTCAAAATTATATATCTTCTCTGTGTTTTAGAAATGTCCTTCGTCCTCATGTAAAATTTTCTTGACATTTTTTTGAAAATTAAGATTACCACCTTTTGTCAAGGTATATAATAATTTACCAAAAACATTAAAAGATTCTTTTGGAAAAAAGTCTATTATTCTATTAATTATTATTTGCGTGAAACATTATAATTAATATTAATTTGTTCACGTAATAATATATTTCAATAATGTGAAATTTTCTCACTACAAATAATATAAGAATTGTATATAATGATGTAATTTGACTCATAATGTATGTAACTTCTATGCAAAATTCCTTTTAAGCCAAATTTGCACGCCAATATGTGTGGCAGAATTTGTGCACTTTAGATTGTACCACCATAACATTTTTGTACCATATTCTTGCAAATAAATTATTATTAATTATTAGGTTCAAATTGATATTGAGATTTCCTGATTGTGTCTAGTTCTAAGACGTTTTCTCTGTAACAATTATTATTGTTTCACCAATATATCATATTAAAAATAATCTATATTTATACAAAAAATTCAGGAACAATTTTAATCCATAAATACATATTCATTTTCAAAAGTACAGTCAAAATCTGTTATAACGACATCGACTGGAGAACTCATATTTGGCCATAAAAACGATAGTCTTAACAGCCGATGACGTTGACGATGACGATATTAAGTACCTAATACAATAGAATTCAGCCGGGACATTTTGGTCAATAGAACCGGTATGATGTTCTAAACGATGTCGTCGTAAACGGTTTGGACTGTATTTAATAAAATTCTTACAGTAGGCAGGAGTCGTTAGATTAGTTTTGATAGAAACAGCTTTATGTATTTTCCTAACAAGAGTACAAGAGCAAACTTTCTCCCACCGAAAGCAAACTTGCCATTTTGCTTGGCAAATTGGCAGATAATCTTAAATGTAGTTACTGGAAGTTTTCAACTTTATTGACAATAGATATTTGATCAATTTAACACTTCAAAATGTGTTTATATAAAAGCATATGCGGCGTTGGTTGTTGTTTATAGATGCATGATTTTATGTTAAGCCTAATATATATCCTAATTTGTTATCTTATTGCCTTTCTTAAGAGAAACATTGCAAAATACTGCTCGTAACAGACAAAGTATTCTAGTCGAGCCCTTTTCGAGATGACATAAAAATGAGTTGAGCCAGCTCCAAGCTGTAACGCAAGTTCGGCTCTGTACATGTAGAGAAAACAGCGTCTATGGCAAAGGAACGGGAATATCTCAAATATTTGCTACCATGTCTAATAAATGGACTACCCAGTTAGGCTAGTAGTTAGCATTAGATAGCCTTTATCGTTTATTAACATAAAAAGTAAGTTGAAAAACTACTGTTATGTCCATTTGTCGCGCACCTAAACAATACTGCTATGGTTACATTTATACAAACTACAGTGGTTTACTAATTAACATTTCATGATTTTATTATATTATTTTGGAAAATTAACAAATTAAAAATTAAAAAAAAAACTAAAAAATTAAAAAACGTGGATTTATGATCGAATGTATTCGTACCTATGTTTCATACATCATTAATCTAGTTGTTCGTGTGTTCTCATCATCAATTCTCGGGTTCGAGTTTCACTGAAATTTTTATTAAGAAAATAGTTCAATTCTAGCCTCACCAAACTTTATCAAATCAATGCTGAATCAGTAATTGACCCAATTGGGTGGAATTGAACTCTTTCAAATCCCATAATCATGATGTCATCCGATCCCAATTCCCGAAAGATCTTTTAATATCCTTTATTGATAAATTGAGACTGCGAACCTGCTTTATGGAAATCCTATCCTCTAGTCTCTCTAGTTCATCTTCTAGTCCATATCAATAGTGATCGTGGCTGCAATCCTGAGCTACTTTTTCTCAAAATAATTTATAGGATTCCAATTCCTTTTACGCATTGTTTGTAATAACACAAAGTAATACCAGGCTTACCATATGCCTACTTACTGCCATTGTTCTAAGTAAAGAGCATTAACAAGGAAGTGTTGGTAAAATTGGCTTGGCATGATAAATTGATGGTCGTAGTTTCAATATTGACATGATACTAACGCAATAGGGGTTTAATGTAGAATAATAAGTTCTATGCCAATTTTCCTTATGATAAAATATTATGAAATCATTTGACGAAATCCAACATTTTTCAGTGGTGTTCAGATTTGAACTATTATCAACTGCTGATCACGTGGCGTTCTAAATTTTAACAGCTGTAAAGATATAAACTTATAATTCATAATCATTTTGTTCTGTGTAGCACTAGAATTGTTTAAATATGGCGTTATTAACTTAAATAAAAACGGGAAGGAAAATTCATTGCACTATCGCAACAAAACTGCGTGTTTCGTTATTATACCTCATATTTATATTTGAAATTAATATAATGTCATTAACTATCTATACTATTAATAATAACACATATACTAACATTTAAGACTTTTTATTAGTAACTCTAAACAAATTGTTATTTTAAGTTAAGTATCAAAAAATTATAAAAAATATTTATAATTTCTAGAACTCGCCAAAACGCTTTTTTATGCAAAATGGCGTCGCATGACGTATGACGTACCATTTCGTGTTTACGTAAACAAACTTCAGGTTTTTTACGTATTGATCATCATTTTTATAGTTTCTAATAGTATGTTAGGGTATAATGTATATGATGATCTTAGAATGAAAGTCAGAGTCGAAAATTGGCCAACCATGACTGCCGTATGTAGTTCGTGCTTCGAACTACATACGGCAGTCATGGTTGGCCAATTTTCGACTCTGACATCGTTGGATCTGTCTCTAGCTTTATCCGAAATACGCTTTTCATACAAAATATTCATTTAGATATTCCCAAAGGGCTAGGAAGAAACCACGAAACTTGCTACGGTCCTGACACGTCTGTCTCGCTTCTGCGAAGATATGTTTTAATGATATATTTTGATGAATACTTTGACTTGACAATCAATAAACGAACAAGTACAGATGTAATAAGGAAAAAATGCAAACAAAACGGTTTATATGAATACCATCGCTCCACTTAGATGACGTACTGACGTTTTATCGAATAGCTTAGCTAATTTGGACGAAAGTGGAGCATGAAGACATGAAGCACCTAATTGATTAAATTTATTTAAATTTTTAATTATTTAAATTTTTACTTTGTAGGTTACGAAAATTGTATATACTGTATATTTGATTGTTTTGTTTAGTTACATGAATAAATAGTAATACATCTCTTAATTAAAAAAAAGAAACAGGTGCTTTGCTTGACATTATTCAATCTGTTTGTTGTTGACATTTTCAAACAGCCATGTTTCGAATTACCATATGATTGAGAGATGATAGCTTAGTGACTTATGAACGGGTATTAAAATGGCAGATAATTTTAAGCGTATCAGTACAAAGGTAGAAACATAGACAAAATTATGTAACTTTGTAATGACGTGTAAGCTGATTGAGACTCATGTTCAAAAAATATGTTGTTTGTGGTCATTTCATTTCATTTTAGGTCATTAACAGCATTTAAAAGGGAATTGAAAAGTCCAAGAATAAGATTCTCGGAAATAGTCTGTTTCCAATATTTATTTAAAAACATGTTTGTTTCAACATTGATAATCAAAATTTATGATTCTTGGAAATGAAAAAAACTTACGATAATAATATACGAACTTATGGTGAGTATCAGACTTTTTTTATAGAAACGGGCAGGCAGCTCACCTGATGTTAAGTGATACCGCCCCGCCGGCCATGGGCACTCTTTTTGCCAGAGGACTCGCGAGTGCGTTGTCGGCCTTTTAACTAGACTTCATAAAATTCGTAACCCATTACATTTTTAATATGTTGATGGATATTTAAAGACATTAAAAAAGGCTATTGCTTATTGTTCATACTTCTAGGATTTAAGAAGGAAAATTTTCAAAGCCAGTAATATTTTCAGGAACATTATCTACCTATATTACGATAGGTAATACCGTGAGGAGAACTACAGTATGGGAACTTATTTTAACGCAAAATATACATTGCAGTACAGTAATGTACAGTTTTTGCTTGTTTAGAGCAGGCAGCTTAAAATCCTGATAAAAACAAGATATAAAGTAAATCGTATAATAACGAGATGTTCGAGATGATAAATATTTCTTCTAGCTGTAAAGTCAGTAATTTAAATATACACAGTAATTAAAAAAATATATAGTGATGTAATTAAAAAAATATATTTTTACTGAAATAGGCAAAAGAAGATTTATGTCGGCTTATTCTTCTTCGTTCTTTAACTTTTGCCTGTTTTCATACCTGACACTATTTGTCTGGTAGACGATAAAGATCATTGTCGAGTTTTAAACACACAACTATTTTTGTTGTCTGTTTTAATGTAACCATATATGGTTCAAGATTAGATAAGGCACGTGGTATGAAATTAAAATAATATCGATTTCAAAAACACTATTTTTAATATGTTATATTTATAGAGCGCTAGAACCTTTTTATGTCTGGTCATGATTATTTGTTTATCTATTAGGCAAGCAGGAGATCGGCCTCTTGTGCCTGACACGCCGTCGACGTTTTCGGTATAAGGCAAGCCGGTTTCTTCATGATGTTTTCCTTCACCGTTCAAGCGTAGAAAGAAAGTCCATTGGTGCACAGCCGGAGATCGAACCTACCTCAAGGATGAGAGTCGCACACTGAAGCCACTGCCAATACTGCTCTTATTCCAAAATATTTGATAAAATGACAGTTTTTTGTAGAGCATGTAGCACAAGGCAAACACATTTTTGCGTCCTGAATTGATTTAGCCAAACAGCAACAAACTGATATGATGATAAACTCCAAAAAAAATATTTTCACAGTTTCGTGTCTTTATCAACTGAGGCCTTAAGCTGTTTACTAAATTGTATAAATACCATTCTATGATTATTCATACCCTTAAATTTGCATTTTTGTGTTAGCGGGCAAAGATTTTATTCAAAAGAATATTTTATGAGAGAATACAAATGATATAATTCGTGAATACAATTAGTTAAATATGTATTATGTTAAAAGTAATTTATACATTTTTAATAACTATGTGTATCTCACAGATGCAATTAATATTTTTAAAACTCAATAGATACATTTTTTATAAATAATATAATAGAATGGTATTCCATTAAAACCTAGGACTTAAAATACAATGTTATCGTTAATCGTGAGATTATATGTATCTATAGACACGTAGTATTGCAAAATAGAAACAGCGAAACAGGTTTTATTTAGGTTTTATTATGACCTCTTACCTCTCCCATATTAAAAACATCGTAAACGTGACCAGCGGTGACCCGAACTTTTCCATCATCAGCATTACAGTCTGGCTTTCCAAATTTAAAATTGAATAACTTCTCCACATACACGAGGGGGCTTTTCTTTTTATTCTCACTTGTGATATTCTTACAAGCTGAGTTCTCGCTATCGTAAGCTGCGCCCGCTGGACAACACTTTGCTACCGTCAAGCCTTTTGGTATGAGACAAGCTTTCACTTTTTCGTCTTCATTAAAATATTCTTTAAAGATTATGCCACCGTATGCTATTATGTTTGCCGTAGAACGACCGCCTGTAATATCTACAGTATCATTCAAATTACACACTTTTCCACACACACATCCAAGGATTGCAAATGTTATTATCACTTTATACATTTTAAATTTTGCACTTTACTCAACGGCGACAGGTACTTACGAAGAATGACCACTCATAATACAATTTAATAATTCATTTCATTGATTTCCTTTAACACGTATTTAGTCCACGTAAATGCAGTTATTGCTAATTCATTGTAGGATTGACACGGATTCGTTTGGACTAGAAATATTCAGTTCTTTGAAAACACAACTCAAACGTAAATTATTTAACACATCGAAATAAAAATTAAACTTGGTAAGCGTTCGAAGATGGTTAAATGTTATACGCGACTGGCGATGTAGCGAAACTTTCGACACGCGCATTTATTTTTAAACTTACAAACAGGTTTATTGGGAATACCTGTGGCATTAATACAATGTTAGGTATTGATTTTATTAGACGATAAAATCATCTTACATATTCCAAAAGAAATCCACGCACAATTATTAATAAACACGGATCTCGGTTTTATCAAATATCTCGTACGTCTGTGTATCAACAGATCTATAATAATACTAGCAATAATGACAAGTAACGGAAGATTGTTTGTTCTATCTAATCAGCTCCTAACTACACTTAACTAATCACTCTTATGTATAAGACACCGGTTATGAGTAATAAGGGGAATGTCCGTTAATTATCATGTCATTTTAAACTCATTCTATAGATACGCATCGAAAATATAGGTTAATAAAGGTATATTATTTATTTGCTTGGATTGACAGATTTTGGCTAGAATAGGTTTCATACTCGAAGTATAATATATATTTAGGGAGTTTGGTTTAGGTTGATTGGTCCTTATTTGGTTAAAATAAAACTTCCTAATAATTCGTTGAGAAGAGGTGAAGATGGAATGTGTTTTTTTTTTTAAACTGTAGATTTATATACAAAAATTATCCTACACATCACCTACAGATACATTTTGTTACATATATTGTATTAAAGTAAAATTATATGTACTGTATATTTATTATTCATTTATTTCTACTATTCAATAAGATTTGGAAACCTTTTGCAAATCTCATTTGCAATTGTTACATTTTTTGTATTGTTGAAGTACAACTTATGACATTATATTGATTAGCACCAATTAAACTTAATTGGGCAATAACGTTATTTGCACAACAAAATGCTTTGTTTGGGATGGTAAATGTCTTTATCATCCACAAGTATTAGTCAGAATTTAGTATAATGTAGGTGAGCCAATCCTGCTAATATAAGCAGAACTGATCCAACGTTAATCAAATTTGACACGGTACTAATTATGTTTTTACGATCTACATCTTTCCGGCCAAGCCGTATCATTGTTTTTTATAAAACAGGCGGCAAACAGCCAGGACTACCACACATGGCCTTCTTTAAGGACCCTAAGTCATATTGGTTAGAAAATATCTCGATGGCCATTTTGTTACACATAGCAGTGGTGAGCGCAAAAAATACCTTAAAAAATTCTCAGTTGTGGAAAATCACGTTCTCATTATCCGCCCTTGAACGTATATACTTTAATAAAAAAAATTGGATTTCTATTAGTCATACAAAACATACTAAGGCCCTCACTTGGGGGATGAAACTATTTTTAGTAATTAATTAGTGTAAATTATTAAGTTTAATATTTATATTTGTATAGACCTCATAATCTTATCTTCTTACTTCTTCTCTGTCCGCTCTTGACAATCAGCTGGCGATACATTTGGATACATTTCAAACTACTTCCACGCAACTGTCCACATTTTAAACATGGTTTTGTAATATTGGCATTCCCAATAGAACTATTATTTTAAACAATGGATGTAAGGTGTGACACGTAATGAATTTAAGTAAAACGTACAATTACATCGCGCGTCGTCATGTAAAATAATGAATTTTATGTAACCAACGTTTTTGCAGAACATTGTTACGCCATTATAAGCGTAGAATACTTATTCAAGCTTAATGATGTGGTTTAAAATATTCTCAGCTTCTGGGTCGTCAGGAAAAAACGTGGTTGGAACTGCACCGGATTTCGGGGCACTAAATGAGTGGAGGCCGAGTTCTTTTTTAAGTTAATTTTTTCATTTAATCATTTATATTAAAGTAAAACCAAGTAGATAAATTAAGTTCTTATAAAAATGTAACAAATGAAAAGTTGTGTTTACAAGTCGGAAATTTAAAAATACGTCGCTATTGTAAATATAGGGTCTTTTCGAAATGAACTTATTACGCCGGGCATCATTCTGTTAATAAATAATTCTATAAATACATTTTATGTATTTTTTTTATATTAATAATGTTTTTGCGTAATATCTTTAAATTATTGTTATAATGTCATTGTAAGCTTTGAACACTTAAATCTTATTAGTGGTTTAAAATATTCTCTACTTCTGGTGGGTGGTAAGGATAAAATGAACAAAAATCAACAATTAGTTATTCTTAAATTATAATATTATACATGTGTTAAACTGTCTTAATTAATTGTATTATTAAAAAACAAAACACAATACAAGGTTTAAAATATATAATATTTAGTAACGAGCAAGTTTTTTAACTTCTGTATTAAGATACAAAATACGCATGCTACTACGTAAGTATTTTTTTAATGGAAACTGGAATTCCATTGGAGGTCAGACTTTAATTTATCTACGTCATATTTAGCATTGTTCCGTCTATTATAGAGTAAAGGGTATTTTGTTGAACATTCAACAGGTTTCAGACATCTTGATTTTAATTATCAAGTTAAACTAAACAAATAGTTTAAAAACACGCCTCATTTTTATTGACTTTCAAATATTAGCCCTCTTAGAATATGAAAGTACTGCAGCGCCATCTGCCAGGCTGCTGTGTGTTCAATGGCATACACACGTACAGTAGAATTACATAAAGTTATTAAAGCATGTAATCCTTAGAATCCAATTTAATTTATTTTCTTATTGTTTAGAAAATATATTATTTGTGTACGACAAAGAACGGGTCGGTGGCCGTCGATACACAATCTTATACTAGAATAATAAGTCCTGAGTACATACCTCGTTACAATATCTTCTCACCAGGAAGAAAGGCACACAATATTATCAACCGTGAGGATTTGGAGAAATTCTACTAGTTTGGGAACAAAGAGAGGTTTAGACTGATGCTAATGTCTTGCCTCACGATAGTTCTCAAAAACGCACAAAACACTCACTATAAAATTATAAATAGTGGACGTAACTATTATCAATTATAATAAACAAAAAGTATATATCAAAATAAAATGTTTCTAACGTAACCCGAGTAAATCTCAACAATGACTCAACTAATAAATGTGACGGTCGGCCGAGAAAAAATATTTGGAATCACCCTCATCAAAAATGATTAAATCGAAATTATGTATTTCGAACAGTCCCCCGTCCCAGTCAGGCACAACATGACTGAGTCCAAAACCGGAGGCTGGGAGCAAAATTTTATGCCACTGGAAGACGTGACAAGCCCGCCACGGCTTTTGTCATTTTATACTTTCGTGGGTTGGAATAATGTTTGTGTGTTACTTAATCTCCGCCAGTTTTGTTAACGTTATTAAGATATCAATATTTCAAACATTATGTATCTGTATAATTGTTTATAAATGTCTGGTTTGTTAATATAATACATAATTAAAAAGTTAATTAACTTTACAATCTGTGAAATAGGAATATTTGTGTGTCTACTAGATACAAATAATGTTAATTGATCTTAATTGCATTACAAGCCTATCGCATATAAGGGTTAAGTTATTAATACAACAATATCGTATTTGGTTTTCAATTTATTTCATATTATTAGCAGAAATGTGATTTTTATTTATATGTAGATAAGACTACAAATACTTTAAAATAATAGATCAGGCGGCAGTTTTAAGGCAAAGTGAAATAAAATAAAAAACTACATGATTTGTTTAAGCGCCATCTAGTTTATTCTTTATGAACTGTTACGGCTATCGCTATTGTCAAAATACCGCGTGTATTTGCCTATTGTTATCAGAGAGGTCATGCATTCGCAACAACCTTTTAGTTTGGTTTAAATTCAAAAAGTATGGCACTAAGTTTTGTTTTAATTTTTTTAACAAAATAATACATATATAGATATGTACATATAGATATGTTTTAGGTTAGGTTCGCTGTATTCGACATTTTCTTTTGGAAACCAACGAATTCAAATCAGATCCCACTGAATTGCCCCTAAAAGCCAGGAACGTAAACATTGACTATGATGTCTACCAACCGACGTGCAGTAGTTGGCTTTTATTTGCGCCTATAATACAAATATTTTTCTTACTTTCTAAGCAGGATTTTTTTGCTTCTAGTCTAATCTTTTGTTTTCAGAATTATTGTAGTACGTACATTATAAAGGTATGCATTGTCACACTACAGATACAATTATAATATTTAAATCACTTACGCATTTGATTATAAATATTTATTATAATTATACAGTAGTTTTCCATTCATTTATTTACTCTATTATTCCATTGCATTACCATTTATTTTCAAAAACAAAAGCAGTCTATTTATTTTTAATTTCCATTCGAACTATTTGAGAGTTTTATCAAAACTTTAGAAGATTACTAATTACACCTGACTTACCGCGGAAGCTCGTGTAAGAACATAAATAAAATAGAATAAGCTTCCTATACTATACGCCTACTTTATATTTATATCGTCTCTTTGGTCTACACTAATATTATGAAGAGGAAATAATTCTTTGTTTGTTTGCATTGAACAGGGTCAAATCTACAGGACTGATTATGATTATGATATGATACGCTATAGAATATTCAAAAAGTTAAGGCTCTGTATCAAAATACGATATAGCCGAGGTGTGATAAAGACCAATAAAAATTATATTCGATTCTAATCGAAACTATTGACAATTGATCAAACTGATGTAATAAAGTTTATAGAAGACATCAATATCAACAAATAAGCGATACAGAGAACGGCTTGTTAGTTTAAAAGAAAATTGTCTGTTTAAATAATATTTATGATGTCCGCGTTTTAACAGCGTCTTTAGGTGGGAGTCAGTAACGAGACTTACCCTGAATTATGATTTCCGTATGTCAAAATCAGTCAGTGGCAGTGGTAACAAAAAAAGAGAGGCCGTCCATTAGAAACCTGGGAAGATGAAATATTAGGTCCTTACATATGAAATTGGCGTTTTGTATGGAAGGAACAAAAAGTCGAATATTTTTAAATATAATATATTTAATTAATCAAAGTATGAACCATTGTTTTCTATGCACTTTTGCCATCTCATAGGTAGTTCATTGATCCCTTTACTAAAAAAACCAGTCGGACGGGAATCAATAAAATGGCGAATGGCATGTGAAGGCGATTTGGACTGCCCCATCAGAGTTAATTTTTTTCCCTTGCAAGAAGTTGTCCAAATTTCGAAAAAAATGTTAATCTGTTGGAGCAAGGTCCGGGGAGTACGGAGGATGTCTTAGACATTCCAATTGAATCTATTCTAATTTGGTAGCCGTCTGTTGTGCAGTGTGTGGTCTAGCGTTGTCGTGAAGTAGCAGTGGCGTGGAGCGATTGACCTAGGTTGTTTAGCCGCTAGCTTTTCCATCATGGTTTGCAATTGCTGACAATAGACATCAGCTGTAATAGTCTAACTTTTTTGGGGTTAACTTTCGCTTGGGGCAGGAATTGGCTGGCTGGCCAGGATCCAACCATTGCGCTGAGCGCTCCCGATTATCGTAAAAAATCCATTTTTCATCACAGGTAATGATTCGGTTTAAAATACCGTCATTGTTGTGCCGGTTCAGTAACGCAGCAGTCGACGCGCGTTTGCCGGTTTGCTTCAGTCAATTCGTGAGGTACCTTTCAAGCTTTTTAATCTTCCCAATTTGCTTCAAGTGCATTAAAACAGTTTTATCACTAACACCGCAGCCTGCAGCTAACTCGGACGTGGTTTGCGATAGATCCGCTTCCACAATAGCCTTCAATACTTCATTATCAACTTGGGTCTCAGGCCGTCCACGGGGCTTGTTCTGCATGTCTTAATTTCCAGAACGAAAACGTTGGAACCAAAAACGAACTGTGTTTTCTTTTGCAACATGACCGCCATACACATCATTCACCCTTCGAGTCGTTTCCGCAGCACTAGTGCCACGGCGGAACTCGTACTCGTAAATAATGCGATACTTTAAGTTTTCCATTTTGTAAAAAGAGTGACGCAAACAGAAAAAAAACAGAAGAAAAAACAAATGAATTACGGTCATCGAAGCACAAATACATGAGTAAATAGATGTACAAATTTGAATTTGGAATTCCTTAGCAAAGAGGAGAACATCGTGATTAAAGTGGCCAGTACGAAATACGCCAATTTCATATGTAAGGACCTAATAAAAAGGATAGTGGGATACCGTCAGAGATGGTATATTAAACATAATGACATGGACTTAATTTAATCCTGATTATTATTATTTATTTGTTCGGATAAAATAATCTATGATTATGTTAGTATAAGCTTACAGACTAGTGTTAGTATATTATTTTTAAAGCTAAAACATAAAAACATAAAACTTATGAAGAAGTCTATGTCATACACCAGTCAATCTGAATCGACAAGTGTACGCACAGAATGCCTCAAGATAGGCAACAACCTGTCATCTGCCTCAGTCCTAGTCAGTTATGTAGTACTCGAATACAGGCCATTTTTATTATGTAAAAATCCAATTCATAATTGTCTCTGGGATCTTGGGCTATTACTTGATTTCGATGTCGATGTCTCGTAATACTCCATAGATATTATGTTTCATTTATATTTTAAACAAGCTGGTAATATTTATTTTTAGTCAAATAACGTTTCCCCAAAATAAGATCATGAATTGCCTTTAACCATTAGCCTACATAATATCTTAGCAACGATATTCAACCAATAGAACAACTAAAATATTTAGGAGATAGATATATAGTTTAAAAATCTTTTCGCGAAACTACATATAAAAACGATTCACGCGAACAAAAATAACTCGTAGATTGAGCGAACAAATACTTTAAATAACGATTTTACTATACAGGTTAAGGACATCCTCTGTATAGTAGAATTGTTAATAAACTATGTCTGTACATAACTAAGTAGTTCTGTTACTCGTCTCGAATGTTGGAAGTGCAATATTTTTAAATTCCCCTATACTCTATTGCCTGAGAATTAATACGGGTCACGTGATCTGTGACGGTACTTCGTCACTCGAGATAGCGATAACTCTCCACAGTTTTGGCATTTTTATCACGTAATCAAGTTTGCGTGCAGAAAGGAACTAAAACGACAATAAATGTTCGCTGGCACTTATTATACCTATTCTTTACATGTTGAATTACATTATAATTGTTGAGTACTTTTTTAATAGAACAGGGAGCAAATGAGCAGGATATCTGATGTTAAGTGATACCGCCGCCAATTGACAGTCCCATTACCAGAGGTTTGCGAGTGCGTTGCCGGCCTTATAATAATGGGTACACGCTTTTCTTGAAGGACTCTAAGTCGAACACTCTTCATGGTAAATGCGGTAGAAGATGCACATTGAGCCCCCATCTCCAATGCCAAGGGATCAAGCCTCTCGGAAAGTGGTTGGTCGTGGACGATACTTTTCTTGGCCAGTAAGAGCGTCACTGTCATGGGTATTAGTTTACTGGCAGTAAATAAAAATTAACCATTATAAGTAATTTGAAGTAATGCAGGTAACTTAATAATTTATTGAAATGTTTTAATAAAACAATATACACTATATATGTATACTATCTAGAAAATACAGTTCTAAGCTTAAATAAATGTGACACAAACTTAGGAACGACTGATCCTGATGAACCTATCATAGGTTTTGTTAACTGTACTATTAATATAATATCTTTTATGATACTTATCAAACAGAACCGTTCGATAATTAAAACTTCGGTTCGTTCGGTAATTAATAATGCAAGTAATGAAAATAAATACAAATTTTAGTTGGATTTTTATTAGATGTTGGTAGATAGTTGTATTTGAGAGGTAACTGACAATGTCAGTCTGACATTTCAAAATGGCGACGGCAGTAGGACCAAAAACAGCCGCCGGCCAAGACAAGTATTGACCTAGCATATAAAAACGGTTTCCGTATCGTTGTCGGTTTGACAATTACTGAGGAACCGTCGGGAAAATTAAAAAGTTAAAATTATATAAAATAATTATAAGTTTATAATAATACATAGCTTAATCCGTTAAAAAGTGTTTTCTTTAAATACTGAGGAGATTTAATACAATTTGGTTTAATGTAGATATTAAAATATACGTAGGTAAGTAATTAAATTAAAATCTTTTTGGCAAAGCACCAAAACTGGGTTAAATGTCAAGTATTGGTAGGCTAAATAAAGAGTCCTATATCGAGCTAAAAATTTATTGTTGAAAGTCAATAATCGTTAGCGAATGATTTGATCGGCCATTTCGGGTTATTAGATATTTCGATTGAATTATCGATATACATATATTTTTGCTATTGAATTTATTTATTCAAATATAAATATATTTTTTTCCAACAAACAAATACACAGTATTTATAATATTCTTAACCTACATAGTAATAATTAATAAATAGAAAATAAATAGAAAAAAGTGATTTTAGATTTAATCCCTGTCCAATCTCTGCTATGTATCTATTAACGCTGGCCGTTTTGGGATACTTATTCGTTGAGTGAGGAAAGTACCAGCTCTGGGGTCACAAGTCCTATCTACCAGCCGTCAACTTAAGTCTTTAATTAGCGCCTGTGCACTTGAATAAAATCAACGTTCGAATATGTTTGTTAACTTATGACCTTAAATGATGTATTTATTAAGTCAAAGCACTATGTTCTAATGTATGTACAATTGATATTATTTTATTCATTAGAAGTATTTTTCAATTTCTTCAAAATCAAATCATCGATTCAAAGGGAAGTAAAGTGTTCCATGATCGCTGATATCTGTGTACGAGCCAAGGCTGTGCATGTTGCTCACTCAGGCTTTCTTAGAGTTGCGATTTTCTAAATCGTCGGAGTA
Source organism: Pieris brassicae (assembly GCF_905147105.1). Taxonomy (NCBI): domain Eukaryota; kingdom Metazoa; phylum Arthropoda; class Insecta; order Lepidoptera; family Pieridae; genus Pieris; species Pieris brassicae. Next base: position 9,693,571 of record NC_059669.1, read on the forward strand.
AAGCCTCGAGAGTATAGCCAGGTAGGAGGTACACTCTTCAACTGTTACATTGCATTAACATTGTATTATATTATATTGTACGCGAGTGGGTAATAAAGAGCAAAACTAAAATCCTCTATTATTTAAAGCACCCCCGAATCGTACACTATGTATGATTAAAAAATCGTATGAACAAAGGAACAAGATTCAATATATAATTAATTCGTCTATATTCGGAAGGAATATATTATTTTCCATGATTCACATGTTTCTGTGTTGTTCCTACATGGATTGGGATTATTAGGATTTTTTTTACTGACTTTCATGAGTGAATATTAAGTGACATGAATAAATTATATCCTTTTTTTTATTCACATTGAAATTGGCAAATTGCGGTATTGCTATAATAATTGTAAATAAACAAAAAACAGAAAAAAAATATTTTATTAAAGTAAGTGAAAGTGCACTAGCACAAGGAATCCTTGTGTCGTGGACAGCTAGTCTCTTCCATTTGATATATTAATGATTTTAGGTACTTGACGTAATTATTTCTACATAACACTTTTAATTCCATATTTTAACTACTGTTGCAGAAGAAGAATACTTCCTGATTCTGGACAGGTTTAGAAGAAGTTACTTAAGATTGTTAGTGAATCTATAATCTTGTGAATCGTCAGAGAAAATTTCGCTTTTAAGAAAGCTCTGAAGAAGATAAAGGATTGGATGAAGAAAGAGCGTTTTTTGGTCGGTTTGCGTTGTGAATGTAGTTTCAGTAGGTCAGTGTTTGCTTCCTTTGAAAATTAAGCATATTGCCATTAAATATGGTAGTGAACTGTTACAAGTTTTGTTTCATTGTACAAATTGGAAGTTGAGGAGCAAAAAGCTTTTAGATATCTTAAGAATTGCATTGGGCACGCTCAATTTTCTTCATCACATTCATCAGAGATTCATAAATATAATATCGACTGTTATAATGCAGTTTACAATATTTTGATTGTATGTGGATCAGAAAGTTTTCTAAGGCGTTTGAATACATTTACAAGCTTGCGAAGTCGAGAACAGAGGTGGTTTACTTGAGGGCCCCAACAAAGCCTCGAATCAATCATTAATCCCGTTATGTAGTGTTAATGTTTTCCGTACAATACTGGTGCAATAAAAATGCCTGGGAGACGGGGGGGTTGTCATAAACAGAGTAACTTTTAATTAATAGACCAATAAACTTTATTATCAATACGAAACGATCGATCAGAATTGTATTAATCCTATCACTTGCATAGACTTTCGAACTATTGGTCGGACAGCCGCTGATTATAATATAATAGTCGAAAAAATATTTTTTAGTTGTTGATAAATTTCCAGTTCTTTTAATTATATTTCAATATGAAGAAAATACATCTAAATCATAATTCTAAGTACGGCTTTGCAGTAATGGTATCCCGAAAGGCCCCGATATCGCTGGTAAGACGCCGTGAATACGCGAGCTCTAAGTAGCATTTGCAAACAGTAGCACGCGATCGGCAAAAGCGGTCTTTAGCTTTAGGCGAAAGCCCACTTTGGATCGCTGCCTAAGTAAAAAGTATCATAATGTGTAATTTTACAACTTGTGTCTTCCCTTTAAAAGTATATTCGTCTCTCATTTTTTAAGACGATATCAGGTAGTTTACTCAATAACTAGGAATATGTAAGTCACAATAAAGGGATTTTAAGTTTAAAACTAGACTTTCACTTTACAAGTCTGTCATTAATCACGGACTAACTGGCTTCGGTAGAATTTACCCAACCTACCGCATTTGGAGGTTATACCTAATGTATAACCTCCAAATGCGAATCCTCAAACAGGTTGTTTCGAGAAATGTGTTTGACTCATATAAAAATTAAGAAAGAGGAATTTTTAAACACTGCAAAATAAACAGAGCAGTGTTGGCCTAGTGGCTTCAGCGTGCGTCTCTCATCCCTGATGTCGTAGGTTCGATCCCCGGCAGTGCCCCAATGGATTTTCTTTCTATGTGCGCATTTAACATTACCTCGAACGGTGAAGGATAACATCGTGAGGAAACCGGCTTGCCTTAAACCCAAAAAGTTTACGGCGTGCGTCAGGCACAGAAGGCTGATCACCTACTTGCCTATTTGTTTAACAAATGATCATGAAACAGATACATAAATCTGAGGCTTAAAAAGGTTGTAGCGCCATTGATTTATTTTTAAAATAATGCCCATAATAGAAAAAAAATGTCTTCTAGTCGAGCCCTTTTTTCGAGATGATATACAAAAATAAGGTGAGGATGAGAACAAATTACGTACTTATATATGACGAGAAGGTTGAGGTATTCGCTACCGCGGCTAATAAATAATCTACCCAGTTAGTTATTAACCTAGCGTTTGTCAACAAAAAAAGTAAATACTAAAACTTTTGTATGCATTTGTCGCGTTTCTAAACAAGACTGCTATGGTTACATTTATACAAACCACAGAGGTTTTCTACTGATTTTATTACGTTTTTCTAGAAAATAAATAAATTATCAATTAGTTAAGATTTTAATTGTAACAATAACAAATCTATTTAAACGCATTTCAAGGTCCTGATTAAATCAACCCACCGCTTCCGCATCCTGCTTTGATGATGATAATAATGTACTGTTGTATGTTAATGCGAAAATAATTTTTACTTAGGCTACTAGATATTTTTATACAGTTAGGCAAATTAAAGACTCCATCCGGTACTTTTGGAACCTTAATGTCCTGATTATAACACCAGAGATTATATTATATTTATGAGCAGTGTTGGCCTGGTGGCTTCAGCACGCGACTCTCATTTCCGAGGTCGTATGGAGTAATGGAGTTTCTTTGCGCATTTAACATTTGCTCGAACGGTGCAGAAAAACATCGTGAGGAAACCGCCTTGCTGTACACTCAAAAAGTCTACGGCGTGTGTCAGGCACAAGAGGCTGATCACCTACTTGCCTATTATATTAAGAAATGAACTTGAAACAGATACAGAAATACGTGGCCCAGACCTAAAAATTGTTGTAGCGCCACTGATTAATTTATAACTTTAAAATAAAACGTGATTGGAGTGGTAACAATCTTTATTATTATTTTTTGTTATGTGGGAAATACATCAAGTGGCTGGCTGCAGCCAGTATACACATTTGTGCCCGTTCATCGCATTTTACACGACATTCCGGTTATTAGAAAATATATTTTTCAAAATTAACATTGTATTAATATTGAGAAACCTATAACCTAGAAAAAACGAGACACTGAGACACAGTTTCACAAGACTTGTAAGGTAAACGTTGCCACTAACGGGATTCCTTAACCAAAAGTTTATAGGTTCTTATTGTTAATTGGAGCAAAAGCAAAGAGCTTATTCGGGCACACGTTTTGAAATTACACGCACTCTTGTAGCTTTTTAAGTAGCGTCATTACAGCTATTTTTAAAAATATTTTAGAATTTAATAAAGTACGTTACTCAGGACTTTAGGTAATTTAGCAATCTATTGGTGATTCTCATTTTTGAACACGGTGCCAGTTTTGGGGTTTACTGATTACAAAAATAATAATACAAATCTTTCCTGTTTATGCTATAAAATCGATTATAATTAAAGAAACAATTGAATAAGTATGAGCATGATAGTTTATGGTGTGATTCACCCTTAACGCCACACGTTTTACGGCATTTTTAGTTTTTATTTACACCATAAGCACTTATCCTACCGTGACGAAATTGCTATTTCTCTAATTCAAATAGTTAATTATCATGTTTTTGATGTCAACGGGAAGTCATTATTCATTCATTAAAGTCAATAGGTACTACAACAATTTGGCATCTTCGTCTTTGATTTCATCAGATTCCATAATACTTGATACATTTTTCGGCCATATTTTAACACAAAAATGTGTATAAATTACGGTTTACATTATCTACAGAAGCCAAACAGCAATCTATTACATAATCAATGATAGCGTATCAGTGTTAGCTTTTAATAATTTTATCAATATATAGAAAAAATCTCGTAGCAAATCAGTATTTTTGGTTCAAAATTATGTTAGGCAAAGGTTTATCAATGTTAATAAAATAAATTTCTTTGTTTGAATAACCATTGAGTCCCATGGTACTTCATACCTTCCCAAATGACATCCTTGACATAACAGACTTGACAAGTGTCAAAATTTTAAAACGGCGAATCTGTGAGGGATTTTCAAATATTAAAAAAAATTTTCTTACATTAAATAAGCTGGGTTTGAATAAAAATGTAATTAAATGGAATATGCCCGTAGTTATAATTATTGTTTTTTTTTGCTTACTTGTTTAATTTTTAAGTGTAAAAAATTATGCTAGCTTGCTTGTGCTCTAATATGATGATATATTGAAGTATTTGTATTTAAAATTTGTAATGTCATATTTTCTTGTATAACATTATGCATACACGTTGTGTTAGAACTTATAAATAAGTACATAATTTACATTTGTAAATATTAATTACTTTATTTTACATACGGTTAAATTGATTAGCAGTCCTATATTTAAACAAGATCATCCTTTTTATTTTCGTCCACGATAAGATATTAATTAATCTGACAGTAGATGCAATAATTTAGAAATCAAAATCATTTATTCATATAGGTAACACAATGTACACTTATGAACGTCAAAAAAGAAATACATAATAAATGCTTCTAATTTTACATTTACAGGCAGTTCTCAAATCGAGGGCGTAGAACGGCAGAGAAGAACTGGCAGTAATCTCCCCGCCACTGTTTTTAATCGCCAAGTTTTTTGTTTTCCCCAATGTTTGTATGGAGCTGAAACTACTACACCATATTCCACATGATTTCTTAAGTAATTAATAGTTAATTAATAATAAGAAAATGAATTAAAAACAAAGATTTGTCCTCATTAGCAGGAGGCATGCTGAAATAGGAGCCCGCATACTTATGCGAGAAAGTTCTCTTAAAACTACCTTAGTTGTAGTCAACTATGATAAATTTCCGACTGATAGGCACTTAAGGCAGATATTTTGACGCTGATCTGTTAGGTGTGGTGTATGTATGTTCCCTAATGAGGAAATTAAAACAACTACTCAACACGACGAACAGTTGTTAATAGTTAGAACCAAATAAAAGTAGAAAATAAATATTATTACATTATGTAAGTAAATCAGGAAAACGTCCCATTTTGTCAAATTGTGTTTATAGCCGGACGGTTATTAAAGTTCTGTCACACGATTTCTCAAGATTTTTTCCTTCGCTGTACGAGAGATAATCTATAGAATATCCGGTTTTCTAACACACGTTTTCCCGTGGGTAACCCGCCAAAAGCTCATTATTTACTTAATTTAGCCAGAGGTTAAAATATTTTCATCATATTTATAAATCATGTAACAGTATAGACACATATTAGCGGTCGCGCCAACGTTATTAATAATATTAGATGTCCTTATACATGAATGTGTCGGTCGTATATAGTTTAATTATTCCAACCTCAAAACATATTTATTTCCAACACAGAAATATATCGTAATTGCAATATCCTTAACCTACTTAGTAATAACTTAATTAAACATGGATAGTTCGAAAATTAAAACTTTGGTCCTTCTGCTACCTTCTGGTACCTTTCACACAGGCAGCATTTCCTCGCTGTATTGTGATTCTTAATCGTTGAGAGAGGAAAGTACCGGCTCATCTGTATTATCTACCAGGCGGCAATTTAAATATTTAATTTGCGCCAGTAAACCCCGCGGCCCATGATTTACTTCAAAAGCTAACAAAATCAAAGTTGGAAGAAAGAGTTGCTTGGGAGAATATATGGGCTCTTCTAAGCGAAGGCAAAGTGATTCAGGGTAAAAAAAAGTTCGACGCTTCTGTTTAAACCATCATATCATGTCTGTTTTTATTTTATAGTATGAATTATGATATCGTTGGCTTTAAACAGAGAACTCGATTGATATATTCTGTTAAGAAGAAGTACATAGAACATTGTTTCCCACTTCTATGAGATGTCGCGTGTATGCACATGCGCTGGATGCACATCACGGTGAAGTTTTTAAAATTACATTATAACTGTTCGACTTTATTAGAAACTTAACTAAAGAACTTATTAGTAGACCCAACAGAGTTTTATCGCGAGCCCGTAGTTTGTCGGGCCTGTAGGACGTAAGTAAGAAAGAAATACATCAAAGAAATGTTTTCTGTGTGTTTAACTTGCTACCAAAGTGGGAAAATAACCATATGAAAAATTATTTTAAAATCGTAAAATTATGGTAGAAATCAGACAGCACAGAACTGTATATACATGTCACACGAATTAATGAAATAAATTATGAAATTACCCAAATAATTAATGAATGTTAAGAATGTGATTAAATGAAGATAGAAAACAAACCGAAACGTCCTTGCTCTAAATTATTACGCGGCTTTAGCAGATATTTTATTCAAATTCTTCAGATCTTTAATCAATAACAAGATACTTACCAGCTGAACATACCATGGACCATCGTCTTCTTTATAAACATTCCAATCACAGGGAATCCCCGTCAAAACAGCGAACTGATCGCTCTTCTCCAAATCCACAGAAGCAATATGATTATCATAATAATGCAGCCGCAATTCCTTCTGAAGAACATCGTACATTTCAACACAACTTCTGTTCACCATCACTTGACCCAATGGACAACATTTGCGAAAACAATTTCTCAATTCGCAAGGACATCCGAAAGTCTCAAAATCGCCGCTCACATTTAACGAGAAAATCTCATTTGGCGGGAAGCGGATTCCATTTTTAACAATCGAACCGTCGCTAAAAACATCTAAACCTGTCAAGTTCATTCTATAATCGGCACTACACAGCTGTCCTCTCACGTTTATGACACAAAACAAATTTATTAATAAAAAAATAAACATTTTTATATCTTTGCCAATAAATGTAACGCGTTGTCGTGCTATCGCTATGAATACAAGTGTACTGGCTTCGAAGCGATGTGTTACTGTCATTACCCCAGGGAGTGGATGTGAACTTGACCACGTTTTCGAAATCTTTTCAAGGAATAAAGCTCTTCCTATATCGAAAATTGCGTCGTAATATTCAATTATTAGGAATTATGGTGATGTATAAATGTATTTTTAACTAAGCGTCGCGCCAGCGGACGCGGCATTTTTATAGAAGCTCTTAGAATAAAATTGTCTTTTGATTTTTCGATATTATATGTAAATTCAATTGAATTTAAGATTTTAAAACAGAATTGTAAGAGGATCTGTTTTCTCAGGCATTTTTTAAATCTGAGTCTTCGTCTATTCCATATATGGTTCGAATTTGGAATCCTTTAGTGCTCCTTTTACCTTGTATGTGACTGTTTTTATCTCCGTCCAATGTCAAAAGATCGCGCCAATTTTGCAAAACAAGTTACCGGTCAATGAACCCAGAGATTTATAGATTATACAACGCTTAAGTAATGCAATTCAATAAGCAAAGAATAATGTCTTGTTTATATAAAAGTAAACATACTTGCAGTTCAAGCAAGTCCCCCAACGATTTCCTTTGTGTGAAATTCAGATTTATCTTTAGTCTTGGCATTAATGTTTGAAAAATTGAATAATAACCGTTTATAATGTACAATTAAACGTGTAACTTTGTTACGGTATATATATTAAGCTCTGAAAACGACCATTCTACTGATATGAATGCAATTTTTAACAGGCAAGTTATTAATTAAATATTAAATTCTAGAGATACAATAATTATGACCTAGTCTTTTTGTTTGCCTAAATTTTTTTCATCAATTTAACAAACCTTTAACTGATACGTGTTTTCTACAGATTGCTTATACTGTTGGCAGTGCGTACAAATGTTACATCAAATCATACTTTGAATTTACACATATATGTATATGTTTTGGTCGGTATCACGGCTGATCAACGTGGTCAGCTGTATAGTGAGGTCTGGCGCGAATAATTTTCCTCCATCAATTTCGCTCCAGCGCGTCTTAGATCGTCTTAGTCTTTGACTTATATAAAACGGGGGCAAACGGGCAGGAGGCTCGCCGCCGCTAAGCCCAATCTCAATGCCAGAGAGCTCTCGAGCGTTTCCGACCTTTACTCATTGTCCATCTCGTTGGCGATCCCAGTCGCGATCTTTTGTCTTCCGTGTTGCCAATAACGATGAGCTTGTCTAGTTCCTCAGCGCCCCTACTGTGTGACCAAAGTACGAAAAGATGCGTTGTCGGCAAATTATTGATAACGGGTTTTCATATAGAGCTGGATAAGGATCGATGTATTGGGCGTTTAACGGTAAACGGTCTTGACATCCGCCTTTAGGACCTCATTTCAATAGCATCAATCCTTTGACTTTCTCAGGCTTTCTTGTCCCGGTTACTGCTCCATTAAGGAAGATTTAAAATAAATAAATAAATGTACATATAATAAATATTATTTATACTAAAACCGATAAAATGTGGTTATGCCTACAGTTACGTACAAGCCTTTTGCATTTTAGTGAATATTCGAACAGGATTTAGATGCATATGACGCAATGTACTTGGAATCGTTTTGTTTAATCACGATTCAAGTTAGATAATATAAATAACCCGTTTGTGGTAAATAATTTTAAAATCCGTACATATTCCACTTGCCTCCTTTCATTTAATTATGTTTAATTTTTATATTGCAATGAAACGGTAATAATAATAATATTATAAGCTAAAGTTGCCTGGCCTCGTAGTTCTCTCCGACGAGTAACATTAAATCTACCAAACATTATTTTACGGTCTTCACCAATAGATTTGATTAGTTACTTATTATATGTAGTTTTACTGAAATATAAAGATTATTTTTGAAGAGATCGCGAAATATCTTACGGACCGCGCGTCATGTTTTTTTAATGCTGTGGCCAAATTTATACGCCACACAATACAAACTTTTGATTTGTAACATTATTTTATATTCGTGAATTACTTTTATAAGACGAAAATCCTTCTAAATATCCTGTTGATAACAACTTACGGCGTTTCTATAAATCGTGAGTGTGTTTGTGGCCATGGTTACGATATTTTTTTTATTATAATTATGATCGAAATTTCCTCTGACCCTTGCTTATAAACTGAACGTTCATAAGAAATAATTCATGCATCTTATAATTTTAATAAGGAAAACTGTTATTTGTGAACTACACACACACACACACACATATATATATATACAATTATATATATATATACAATTATTTAAATAATGCTTTTAATTCGTCATTCTGCATTATAATAAAAGCCTTTTATTAAATTTTATTTTATTTAACCAATTTCTGTAAAGTTGCATATAGTAGATCATTTTTCGAAAAATAAGGTCATAAAGAAATTTCACTTCTTACGTGTGTACACTAGTACACGCACACATTTTTTTAAATTTCGGAACCCTGAACTCAATCATTTCCAATGTTAAGCCCATTTTAACGTTATATTTATATTGTTATTTTTATTTAAATGCTTGGTAAATCTAACGGCTAGACCTGGTTAAAAATTGTAAACTGTTAGTATTTTATGAGGAATTGACTTCCCAGGACATTCTTAGCTCATTCATTATTGAGTTAATTATTATTGTATATCTCAGATTTAGCAGTGTTGGCCTAGTGGCTTCAGAGTGCGACTCTCATCCCTGAGATCGTAGGTTCGATCCACGGGTGTGCACCAATGGATTTTCTTTCTATGTGCGCAATAAACATTAGCTCGAACGGTAAAGGAAAACATCGTGAGGAAACCGGGTTGCCTTAGACCCAAAAAGTCGACGGCGTGCGTCAGGCACAGAAGGCTGATCACCTACTTGCCTATTCGATTAACAAATGATTATGAAACAGATACAGAAAAGCTGAGGCCCAGACCTAAAAAAGGTTGTAGCGCCATTGATTTATTTATTTTATTTATATCTCAAATTTAGTGCCCGATATTTAAGGAGGAGTACGTAGTGACAGGTTCAATACGAAGTAGCCGTTTCGAGCAAGAAAGGATTAATGTGTAGTGGAACATCAGCCGCACCTTACCCATGTGCACAGTTCTACAAAATCTAAATGACGCAATCTATGGACCACTCTACATATTTGTGTATTGTAAGCGTATTTAATACGGTACTAGTAAAATTCCCTGGATCACCTTGAACCGATTGCCAGATATGCCAACAAAAACCAATAGCTTAAGGGCTACGGGTGAGGGGTGTAGGTTTCCCAATATTTCCCAATTATTCACGGCCACCCCCGTGCGCATTGCCCATAGCGACAACATTCCGAACAGTTAAGGCAAGCCAGAAAACCGTCTCCTCGGCATACACCATTTGGAAAGGATACTATATATTTATCAGAGACAAAGTTGCGCAAATTGAACAGTCCAATAATTATATTATCCGGAAGTTGACACTCCTAATAGTTTAATAGTTCGCAAGGGAAATAACTAATGAAATTTATCAGAATATTATCAGCCTCTTCTATATTAATCAATTAACTTTCGTGTGTTAGACAACTCCCAATGGTATCACGTTACTGCAAATAATTACTGACTAAACCTGGCTTCACATGTTCCTGTGCTTCAGATATATATATTAATATACTAGACTACTACTACTAATAATAATGTATCGTATCCAACAGATGTTGTTTTGTACTAATGTCTAACATACTAAAAAAAACATTCTCGACTCTATTTGTACACATAAAAACATTCATCAAAATCGATCCAGCCGCTTAAGAAGAGTTCAGTGAGTACAGCTATTATATATATAATAGCTTAACAATTAAGTACATTTTATTCGGCATTTACGATGTTTCTCATGTATCAACTAATTTCGTACAAACACATACTATTAATAAATAAGTTTGTAACAAAGTATTTGTTCGTGTTATTGTGATTATGATTTTGATGGATATTAAAATATTAATTAAAATAATGTATGTAAGGTTCATACAAGGTACGCAAATTATCACATAAATCTTTTAATTTCCTGGACATTTCAGCTTAGTTTGCTTTCTAATAAATTATGACAGACATTAGAACTAATTTATAATAAATCAATAAAAACTGAATTGCATTAATAAATTATAATACCCGATTATTATTGCTAATATCAGTACTATCCATTATTTCGTATAAAATTAATGGGAGCTACATCAAACACGAATTTAATTGTCAGTTTTGATTAATTACATGTCAGTAATTCGCTCATTTGACGTACGTCATTTGTTTGTTGTATATGCGTGTTATATATCTACTGTATGTTGAATATTACATTGAGTTGAATATTACACTTCAAAAGTACTACACTTTTAAATAGTTGTTTACTACACTAACATACGGATTTTAAACATGGGCGCTCACTAAAGCGCAGCATGCAAAACTGCAGTGTGTGGCAAACGTCGGTGGAACGATGTATGATATGAAAATAAAGAATACATCATAAAGAAGAATAACTAAGGCACCAGATGTCACAACAAAAATAAATAAACTTAAGTGCGGCCCCACACGGGAAGAGGAACAGACAAGTGGAGCAACAAAGTATTAATCTGGTGCCTTACGTACCATAAATACATTATTTGTATTTAGAAGACAATTTAGAAGGTGGATAGACCAGATTAAGGAAACAGCAGGTGGTACACAAAGAGTGGCACAGTGCAGACAGAAATGGCACAAAAAAGGCACGCAGATATCTAGGAATTAATGAGATGATTGTTGCTTAATCAGCCGTTCAATTAACAGCCTATCCTCTTAACTAAACAGCGTCTACTAGCAACCTAAAAGATACTCAGCCAGTTGATTAAACAGCTTGGATTTGGATCAATTACGTTTCTCTCAGTGGCTAGTGTCGGAATTCTTCAAACTGTTAATATGGATGTGCAAACCACAACATTGATGGTGTGTTCCAAAGTTTAATGAAAAACAACAAGTACAATGACTCTTCCATTTGTAGTGACAATAGTAATGTGAATTTAGCTGTTAATCAAGCTATTAATTATAAAAGAAATATTTTTTTATGTCAGATTTTTTTTTTATGATCTTTACCATATGGTCACTCTATGGTATGAATGGCCAAAGCATTAGCCAGCCTGTTTATTAAAGTTATAACAAACGCTACGGCTGAATATCTTACACTCTGTTTGGAACAGCCTGTTACTAAAATATATACGACATCAGCCCCACGTATATTGAAAAGGCTAGGAAGTATTTGAGTTGCTCTAAATTTCAGGATATTGAATCGTATTAGGCCTAGAAATATAACGATTTAAAAAATGCCCCACTTACCACCTCCTCCTCGACGTGGTGTGGAAATGATTATTTTTCTCAAAACGCGTGTTGGAGTGTACTCCAAGATGTACTTTGCAGCGCTCATGCGCCAAAATGTTTAAGTTAACGAAAAAACAATGTAAATACATAAATTGTAAGTAATTGCCTCTAGTTTATTTTGTTTTTATCGGTAATGAGTCAGCAATCTCCAAATTCCCAGAAAACTTTACGGGTAACTTTTCACACCAATGACTGTACTAATAGTAGTTCTAGAATAGAAATATCTTGAGGTTAACGAGATTTTGTATTAAAATCTATTTTGAGAAGGTGTATCGATAATTTTCATTGTTACTGGAATCATTTATTATAATCCTATGACGATGATGACGCTGATTTACCATATCGCATATTTTTTTGTGAAATGTCACTAACAGTCTATTTTAATATTAAATAAATACTAATAATCCGACACGACTTTTGTTTTTTTATATAAAAAGTGTTTCTAATATTAATAAATGGATTTTTTTATTATCTTCTTATTGTCTACTATCACTTACCTTTTGCAGGAAAAAGTCGTTGTTTTCTATATGTTTTCTTGTACAAGCTATGCCGAAAATCACTTCAAATTTATTTGTTATATTGACGAGCTCTATTGAGTCTTTAAGAAAATATATCGCCTGTGGATAATTCAAGAGCAAATCACCATTCTCAATCAGCTCTACACATCCTATTCTTCTTAATATCTTTTGTAATCCCATACCAAAAGGGCAGCATTTGCTTATACATTTATCATTACAGACAGTTGCATTTCTTATATTCAATTTAGTTAAAACCTCCTTTGAACTAACTAAAGACAAAGAAAAAACAATTAAAGTTATAAACATCACGAAATGCACCATTGCTAACGAGGAATTGGTAGATACTGAATGCTCAAAATTGCACATTGTTCATAATATAATGAACAGTCTATCCTCAAGGGAATAAAATAACGCTTCAATTAAAAAAATGTAATACTGTTAAAATTCAACAATACAAAACATACAATACAATCTATACAGGTAAATAAAAATATACAATAGCATTAATAAATAAGTGGAAGAAATCATAATTAATTATGATATAGTTAAAATGCATTATAAAAATTTTGTGCTAGTTAAAATTGTCATGAATCTACTTATCAGATTGATATGGCATACGCATTCTTATTATTAGCAATTTATACAAAGGTAACCTCCGAAAACGATTTCGGTTCACGAAAATATCAAATCGGTTATTAATTAGATTGTAAACATTTATTTGGTATCAGATTGATTATTACGAGTCCTGGACTAGGCAGTGCTTGCAGTCAGGTGTATTCCGATGTTACAACGTACAGAAATCCTCAGAGCAGTGACGTCGCTGAAGCCTGCGAAGTGCCCAGGAGATTTCTGTGCTTCTAGAAGGAACCAGGCTGGCTTAGTTAGCCAGGACTACAGCGGGCCTAGTGAGAGTCTAAGTGCGGAAACTGAGTCCACGAACCTTTATCGTATTCAATCGCTCATGCATTCATAACCCTAGGAGATCTAAGTACATTTACAATACTTACAAACTAGTTTTATATCTCTACAGCATCTGGGAACACATGGTCTAAGTATCTTTGATCACAAAAACTTTGCAAAGGTTTCGGTCTATCAGTCCTTATTGCTATTGACTGCCGAGAATTGTTCACACTATTTCTATCAAATCTCAATGCAATTTCCTTAACTTTACCTGGTTTCGGCATACAATCTATATCGATATTCTTATGTTGTACTTCATATGACTCAGTCAAATCTTCAACGCAGCGTTCCTTTTCACTATATCTTATTTCGTTTTTCAATTGTGAATCTGTTTGACGGGTTTCAATTTGTACATTAATAGCTTTCCTTCCTGCCATATTTTTTCCATAAGTACTTTGGTTACTCTTACGTAATTTATTTCTTAGTATCTCTTTATCCGATTTAACTTTGCCAAAAAACGGATCTCTTGAATACTCTATATCAAAATTACTATTAGAAACCAAATTCTTATTTCTATTACTTCGTTTACTACTTCTATCAGACCGCCTGGCTCGCGGTTCTTGTTTGAAGGTAGTAAACTGAATATCGTTATTATTAACTTCATTTTTAAAATTTAACGGATCGAAAGCGTGCGTTCTTTGGTGAGTTAGAGGCTTGGACAGCGATAAATACTTAGGCGGTACGCCGTGCTTGTTTATCGTTAATTCGTATTGTATATGCGGATCCAACACCGCGTATACATTTTCTTTGGCTTCTCTCTCTAGCGACGACAAAGCTGCCTACGGAGAAACAATAATACATTAATTAATTTGCATGGACATAACAATTATACTTTTGATATTTTAGAGGGAAAAGAACCTTGTAATGAAATCATAGGATTTAATGTCGCTGAAGTGCAAAATTTTTTTTTTGTTATCTTAACAACACCTGTAATTTTGACATAACATATGAAACCTTTGAAAGTATAAGACTTTTGTATAGATATCTTAGTTGGCATAAGATTTACGAAGGCTCTCTTTCCGCACAGCCTTTTTAGCAAAATTACTTTAATCAGTTTCCTTACGATGTTTTACTTCACGTTGTGGCTTGTAAGCAAGTATATAAATACTAGAGATATAGAACGAGTATTCTTGCATGTGTTTTACGGGTGTGGCTAAGTAGCAGCTTTTATGTGTGCTCTTAGACACCATTATCAATACGTTACGCAAACAAGAGGTGCTCAAAATCTAATTTCTAAAACCATATGTCGTGTTGTGAAAATTCATTACTTTGAGGTTAATCCCTTAAAAAGCGTCTACTCAAAGTAATTAAACGTCGCGGTTTAACTGTGAATCATTGTGACAAGTTAAAACAATGAATTGACGAAACTATTCGGGTAATGGAATCGCGTGTGTTATGTTAATATTGTCTGAGACAATTTAGTGTTGTGTGTTGTCACTGTGCGATGATACCTATATAAGAGTTTTTTTTTTAATATGGCAAATTATATAGATTTAAATTATTTATTTTAATTACGAATAGACTTTAACAGATAAATTTGGATTTCTTTTGACCATTAGAACAATGGTTAGATATATTGAAGAAATGTATGGTTTTAGTGCATATTTCAAATGAGTACCAATTATCAGAATTACTAAATATATTGACGATGATTTATAGTGTTATTATTGTACCAATTAATAATTTGGTTAATACATGACAACTTTATAAACACAAGAAGAAAGAAGAATGAGAAGTAAAAGTTAAATTACTAAAGTTAATAAACCTAGTGTAGTGAAGTTACGTGCAAGTGCGGTACCTCAAGTAAAGTCGCACTCTTTTTTATGAACTTTATTATTGAAAAAAATTAAGTTATTAGCTACTCCATACTATCATAAATATATAAATAATATATATAAATAAGTTAACTCCTCTATATTTCGTTCACCTTCTGGTTATTTCTTCAATTCTATTTAACAATTCGTTAAATATCTACCTAGCTTACCGTTATATATCTACCTAACAACCTCCACCACATTCCTTATACCCATTAACTATTTCCACCATATTCCTTATACCCATTAACTACCTCCTCCACAATCTTTATATCCATTAACTACCTCCACTACATTTTTATACCCATTAACTACCCCTACCACATTCCTTATACCTAGTAACTACCTCCACCATATTCATATACCCATTAACTACCCCCCCACATTCCTTATACCATTAACTATCCCACTACAGTTAATAGTGCGTCACACCTGTGCGATTCACACGGTAGTGGGTGGTTGAAGCACGACGGCAGCGCGGCGGACCTGCAACGCCGCGGGTGAATATCGAGACGAAACTGGTTCTGCACTACGTGGGACTCGAGTCTGGTCCCGCGGGGCGTAAACCGCGTCCGCTGGTAGGACTGTCTTCTCACTGGGAAATATTATATTACATTATATACAAGTATTATTTTCTCCAGACTATATGAGTCTGTGGTTTATACGAGTACTTTATATTTAAATAAAACTTCTTTAACGGTATGTCGCGACAACTGACGGTGACGACACATTCTGAATCGTTTTAACGAAGTTATTCCGACCACTACGGATAGTGCTAGTTCCAGCCAGTCTCTACACTGGTCGAAAGCCTTCCGTTAGGTTAGAAGGACACACATCCTTCCTCAACAGACAATATGTTTTTGAAGTGAAACTTCTTTATCGGCGTTGGAAAAAAAACGTCACATTTTTCGGTTACGCGTCACATTTTGCCGTTACGCGACATCTTTTTCTTGTCCTTAACACGGTTGATTTGAAGTGATTCAAAATTAATAATTTTGTAATAACGATAACAATGATAGTAATAATTCTATTACAATTTTGTAATAATCTTAGTAGTACTAAGGTAAAATGAAATAATTGTATTATTTCTATTCATGTGTATGATAATAAAAGCCTTTTGTTAAAGTTTATCTAATTTAACTTTATTTAACCAATTTTTGTAAAGTTGCATATAATAGAACATTTTTCAAAAAATAAGGTCATAATGAAGTTTCACTTCTTACACGTGTACACTAGTACATGCACACATTTTTTTCTCGCAACTGCAACTGCTACGAACCACTCAGAATGTCAAGTTATGGAAGTAATTTAACGTTCATATTCGTGAAAGAAGTTTTAATTTTGTTACAACTAAAGCAGTGATCGTGTGTTTAGATTCTTCTAGATTTATTGATGATAATAATAAATATAGTAATATTGAATAGAAAATGCATTATCTCAGCTAGCAACACATTAAAAAAAATTGAATTTTTCATCAAAATATGTAGTATTAAATATAAAAAAATACTCACTTATCTAAATCATCAGCTTTGTACTCAACACTTTCTGTAAAAAATATATATTTAATTCCCGTAAATAAAGAGAAATATCGAATATATCATTCGGGTCTTAAATCCATTTACAGATTTTATTTTGAAATTGGGGCTACATTCAACAGAGATCCTATATAAAGATCATTTTTCGACAAGAGTGTCCTACATACACCAAACGAATTTGTATTGTTTGTGGCAATGGTCACGTGACAATGCCAACGCAGCTGAGTTTCATCATCGGACGTCAAGGCAAAATACCATCCGTATCACCGCGACCTCCGTCGTTCCACAACTGAGCGTTTTCTAAGGCAGTTTTTGCCACGAACCACCTACGTGGAACCAACGTACTACAAGAGGAGAGCCTGGCAAAGTCCATGGGCGGGTGGTATCACTTAACATCTGCTGAGCCTTCTGACCGTTTGCTTCCTGTTAAGTAAAAACAAATGCCATTCTCATACAAAACTATCTCGGCTGTTGCAGAGTGGTTTTGCCTATGTCACGTAGTGTACTTACCTCGTTTCCGACGACATCTTAATATAAGGCACAGCACTATGACAAGGAGTGCCGCAATAAGCAGAGCTGCCACTATGAGTGGGGCAACGTGCGCCGTCTCTGTTAGCGAAAAATTATCTGTGAGAAGAAATTATTTATGATTTTAAGTAAGCCAATTAGAACGTATACAATTTGGAATTAATTTTGATAGGGCTATTCCAAAGCCCACAGTGAATTATGGTGCGGAATACGCGAGTGAGTCACTATACTTTAAATATTTACAGACAAGGATATTTGCACGGGATTTCGCGGCTCTCACTTCACTGTCCCATTACAGACTTTTAAAATACGGGATACACGGAAAGCCAGCCTCTTATTCTTTAAATATTTACAGACAAGAGGCACGCGGCTCTTGCTTCACTGTCCCATTACAGACTTTTAAAATACGGGATACACGGAAAGTAAGCGACTTGGAGGTCTTTAGTACGTTTGCTAGCTTCAGAGTTAGCCTTATATTAAATTGTTGCTACAGGTCGCACCTCACAGCTGCGAACTCTGAACATTCTAGTATAAGGTGTAAACGTTTTTTTTTTGTTTTTCCCTTACTAGGGTTGCCTGAAAGAGATCGCGAGAGCGATAAAGCCGCCCGTTCCATGCCTTATAATTTTTTATGTATTATGTTATTTGTTTATGTTTTTTTAGTGTAACGAAGTGTTAATAATTAAAACTTTGTTGGACCTATGGGTTACCAATTAATATTGTAACTTATCCAATCTTTTAAGGCAATTAAACAACATTATTATTTGTTTTTTTCTTTTATTACCGGGACAATTTAACGTAAGTTTCGAAACCGTATTATGGCAATGGCATTAAGGAGCAACTACAAAACTCCGTAATTTCATATTCGTAGAATAAAATCCTCATTAACTGAATTCAACACAATCTATATAAACAACATAACTTCTTACTTAGGTATAATCCTTTGACATAGATGGCGTTATTTTTAAGCGCCTTTTAAATGAGTTATGATATAGTTAATATTAATTAAAACCCTGCATTTTATTTAAATATGTTATATTCAAGATATTAAAAAGTGTGTGTGTACTTATATACACGCGGTAGAAGTTATATTTATTTGGCGTAACAAGATAAAAATATTTAAAAAAATGTATTCTACGTTTATAGAAAAAACGACACTAACAAAAGAAAAAAGGTATTTAATACATTAAAGTTTTATTATAATGCATTATTTAGTTAATAAAGTTTATTTAAATATGCCAAGAAAATATTTCTACATACTTCAAAAAATTGACATTTTTTATTTTAAAATTTTGACTATGCTAAACTTCAGGGTGTCGCTTTTTTAGTGACGGTGTGCGGGTGTTGGTTTAAGTCTTAAGTTAGGATAGATAAAGTAGATCTCAGTTAAGAGACAATTTATAAAAAAATCTCTTGTACGTACCATGCACAGTAAGAGAGACAGCGTGAGAAGAAAAACCGCGTTCGTTTTCAACGTGCAGGACGTACACGCGAGCGTCTGACATACTGACGCTATTTATAGTTAGCGTGTATCGATAGCATCCGTTTATACTCGCTGCGTCTATTGCTTTATAGCGACCTAAAATATAAAAATGGTTATCTGTAAAGTCGGTTTATGGACGATAGTTAAACGTGACAACGTCATATCAAAAACATTGATGAAATCATTGCATAGTTTCATGATTAAAATTCAATCACTTTATTGCATTATCATACTTTACTATACTTTCTATTTTGGATACAAAGAAGGAGTGAATGCTCGGACGCAAAGGCCAATCGAGTGAAAGATAGATGCAAGCGTACAATGAGCGTAACGGGACAATGAATCATACTTTTTCGTGCGTGCAGATCGATTTATTAGACGTTGTCACGTTAAAAATATGTATAAAAATAATTGTAACAATAAACTATGGAACTCTTTACGTGTGTTATATTTAAAATCATTCGTTTAGCCTTCAAAAGTTACACCATTACCTAAATGTTTGTGTAAAGTAAATTAAACGTTGTTCTAAGCAAACAAAAACCTTGTAGCGACATCTACATTTTACGGCAATCACTACGGTGACCTCCAAACTCAAACTCCAAAAAAACTTTATTCATATAGGTAATCAGGTACATTTATGAATGTCAACAGAAAAGATGTTAAATATATTCTAAATTTACAAGAAGAACTGGCAGGAAGCTCTCCGCCACTCTTTTTAATCGCCAAATTTTGAGTCATACAAATTGTTTGTAAGGCAGTTATACCCGGCAACGCTCTAACGAAGTTATTGCGACCAGGATATTTAAAACTTATCGGCCTTCGAGCCAGTCAGACTGGTCTCGGACCCTCTCTTTAGGGTCTAGGAGTTGTCCACTATCCTTCACAACCTCATTGACGAACGTTCTTGCTAAAACCATTTGTGCTATATATATGGTATTTTCTTTTCACTATTATTCTTATTTATTTCTTTTTACTATATAAAAAAAGAAGATCATTTAAAGTAAAAGAGAATAAAATACTAAATACTTATTGTTCTGCGATATATATTGAGTCATACCAATAGACGAAGGGACATCCAGCCGCAAACTGCCCCAGAGCCAGGCAGCTCTTCGTGGTGGAGGGTCAGCACAAACAGTTGCTTGAACTTTGGCCTCTCCTCCACTCCATGCGTGAGCCGTTCCCGTCTCAGCACCGACGGGTGGGCCCAACACGTTCAGGGTTATTGCTTCTGATTGGTGGGTTCTGCAAAATATTTTTTAATTTCTCAAGAACATACAAGGTAGTGACATCTACATATAGATATTCAACTTTTCGACACACGTAGGTACACTTTATATAAGAAAAATGTATAGAAAAGCCATTTTGTTATTCTTATTACCGTAACTGCATTTCTATAAACCAAAGAAAATATTATAAAAACTAGGTCCGAAACTAACGATTGAGTACGTATTATTTTCAAAGCATGGCGTCCAAGAAAATAGCATTTTTTTAAACCCATTAATTATTTAGTTACAACGCTTAAGAATTTATAAAATCTATTGTTTAAGCACTTACGATAATTTATTGTCAACATTAATTCCTTATCCCCCGCATGTTATATAAAAATAAATATTTTTTCATCACGCGAATACATTATGGTTTTCTTATGTTCATGAATCACGCACACTCACACATCCTTACACATTCTTACACACACCTCTAATAAATTAGTAAATTGTCTTGATTAGTACATAATGTTTTGTAATAATTCTTCGTATATATGGTGTAATATGTATTGTCAATAAACTGTTAAGCTGCTAAATCACTGGAATGGCATGGCGACCTCACTGGCTAAGTATCCAAATAATTTGTATGGAATTGTATAGCAGTTAACTCACTTAGCGAAGGTTCCAGGGAGAAAAAAAGAAAGGAAGAAGGTTTCAGAAAGGTTTTTGAGGCTGTGGTTGCGCTTCCGCAATTTTTTTTAATGCATTGTAATACTAATTGCATTGTAATAATACTAATACACAAAATAAGCAAATTAATATCAAATAAACTTAAAATTATTAGGAAACTAAAATTTCTTACCGTTCCTCTAGTCCAATATGATTGATGGCCACGCAAGTGTATCTCCCATGTTGCGTATATGATACATTATGGAGCTGCAGCTGTGGGGTCGATGATATAGGGTAGCCTTCATCAGGATGTGAACTTATTGCTGGTGATGGACTGAAAAAGGTGGAAGTTTAGAATATAATCTAGGAGTAGCAGAAAGTTTATAGTATTTCATATATATTTTATCAAGACTTTGTTACAATACATATTCGATACATATATATTCAGATAACATAAATGAAGACAACGGGCGGCCTTATCGCTACTAGGGGAAAAAATAAATACTAATACTAAGTGCATAACAAAAAAAATACAGATGTTACGCATTCACAAAACCAAATAATTAAAACTAAAAGCTAATCTTTTTAAGATTAATGAATAAAGAAAGAAGGGTGTTGAATCACTTAGGTTCGAAAATACATAAAAGTTATATAATACCTAAAAAATATGGTTACTTATTACGTTTAAACATGGAAATGATATGATTAAGACGTGTTTATATAGAAGACTTCTAAAAAATGTTTGAGAGGCTAATTCTAGGAAGTAAGAGCAGATTTAGAAAGGATATAAATTTAAGAATTACAAAGTCACCGAGAAAGCTTTTTATTATAGCGCCATCTATTAAGTCTACACGTTTTGAATCATTAATTGTTTGAGTTGTATCATCAATGGTTATACAGCCCCTTGTGGGCCTAAACCTCCTCAAGTACACTTCGCCATCGCAATCTATCCAGAGCTTCCCGTTTTCAATTGCGAACCCCTATTGTTACGAGGTCCTTGACAACTACGAGTACACATACACACACTAGTCCTTCCATCCTACCAACGTAGCCCCGGTCTACCGGATTTTCTCTTGCCACCGGGTTATGAGTTTAGTTAGGACCTTGGGGTTCTGTCCTTTGCCATTCGGTGCACATGTCCAAGCCACTTGAGCCTGTTGCACTTTATGAATTGGACGATGTTGGCGTCGTCTAGTTATAACGTTATTCATTGTTGCGAATACGCCAAACACCGTCGTCGCAAACAGGACCAAGGGTTCCTCGAAGAATCTTCCACTCGAAAATTTGGTGAGAAGTCTCATCTTTCTAGCTAAGGGGCCAGGTTTCAGAACCATAAGTGAGTCTGGTCGCAGAAGAGTTTTGTACAGAACAAGCTTGGTATTCTTCCTAAGAAGTCGTGATCGGAAATATCTACGAAGGCCTACTTGCCTATTCAATTTACAAACGATCATGAAACAGATACAGAAATCTGAGGCCCAAACCTTATAGGTTGTTAGTTAGTTAGTTAGTTAATCAGCTACTATATAGTGATAAAATTCCCTGATTATTTATACTCGTAAATTCCTGTGGTTCTGATATACGCCTAAAAACAACTCCGATTTAGATGGATTTTTGTGGGTACAAGTGGAGAATGGTTTAGATATACATTTTTTTATGTATAACAATTGCGTAATACGGCTATCTGCTAGTTCTACATAAAGTTTTGGACTCACTTATGATACCACTGGTAACTCGGCGGTGGGTTTCCCTCAGCTTTACATTCCAAGGTCACTTGAGTGAACAAATTGGCTTCCACTACCGTATCTGGACCTACCCAGATTACGCGAGGTGGGTCTGTAACCAATTGTATCATTATGAGATGGGGAAATAACCTTTCAAATTCGTGATGTTAGTGGTTAGTGAACGTTAGTTTTAAGTGAAAAGAAAAAAACATGAACAGTTTCTTTTCCATAAATATCCTTTAAAATATTAGTCTAGATCGTAAAGTCCAAGTTCTCAGTGAACTATCAATTCAAAAAAAAATATTTAAAGTAAAAGAATATATTTTAAAATTCATAGATTACAACTTACATTTAACATCAATTTCAATTTTGACAGGTTCTGATGTACCCAAAGAGTTTCTTGCTTGACATCCGTAAATACCTGAAAATGTAAATATTCGTAGTATCAAGAATTCACTGTTAACGAAAATTAAACTAACAGTTAACCTGTTATTGAGAAGTGGACTAGCAAGAGGCGCAACACCGTAACGTTATTTGAAGTATTCAATATGAGTTTTTATTGACTGGAGTTAGCGACCTCTGACTCCTATATGTCTAAATCCGATAGATTTCTGGATACATGAATCCTGATACTTCTCTATGAATGTAAGAGTTCGTAAGTTAAGAAAATTTAATAACAGTAAGAGTTTGCTTTTCGTTTTAGAACAAGTGGTAAACGCTTTACGTAATTTTATGTGATACCCACGTCTACAGTACCAGAAATCTCGCAAGCGTTTTTCCGGCGTTTCAAGAATTGGTAGGCTTAGGACCCTAAGTCGAATTCATTCGGAAATACTTCAGTGGTGAAAAGTGTTACTAGTGGTAGTCTATAGGTACTAGAGTTACTCAAAACTGAGCGATTAAAAAGAGTGGCGGAGAGTTCTTGCCAGTTCTTCTTGCCCGCTCAACGCTCTTGACTTGCGAATTGGTAGTAAACGTAAATTTAGAATAAATTTGACATCTTTTCTGTTGACGTTCATAAGTGTTGGTTACCTATATGAATAAAGTTATTTTGAGTTTGCCTGGTCTTAAGTTCTGCTTAGCCGTGACTTATCATAATTTATACGTTTTTTTACACATCCGTACATTAACTAACTTTTTATAATTAGTAAACCTCATGGTATTAGCATATGAACCATGGACACAACCTTTTAAAAATGAAAATATTGGTTAAGAAATAATTCTAAGGGCGACTGTTATTAACAAAAGTAACCTTACCCGAGTGATTTCTGTACACAGGCGCTCTGATAAGTCGGGGACCATTCGTGCCTATGACCTGTCCATCTTTCGTCCACCAGACATATGGGCTTGGGTTGCCATCAGCACGACATTCCAGAGTTAGAGCGCTGGAGCTCTCTTCCAGGCTGGCCAGACTGCTGGCGTCTGAACCAACTATGGAGACTACTGGGACAACTGGAATTTAGAAATATAAATGTAATAACTTTGGATATGTCAGATAAGCTATCTAAAGCTGTATTTTTACATATTTTTGATGAGGAATAATAACATTTTAACAGAAAAAGATATTTTTTTGACAATTTATATATATATATAAAAAATATCCCTTTTAATTCTTAGGATTAAAATAACAAACAGTGTATGGCAAAGATACTGCGTATTGCTAATAAGCGTTTCCAGCCAGCTCTATTCAAAAATAATTTATGAAAGGTCAAAAGTTGCTTAAATTTTCAATTTTTATTTTTATGTAATGGGTTCACCAGATGTTAAGTGATATGGCAAGGCCACTCACATTGCCAGAAGGCTGCGTTGCCGGCCTTTAAAATAATTATAAACATCTTACATGTAACATCGAGCATGGTGTAAGAGTCTCTGTAATGTGGCGATGGGTAGGAAGGATGGTGCGATCTGCAGGACAGCTGTCTACCATGCGCTGTTCTCGATGCACCAAGCTCTAGCACGGATCTTGCAGCCCAGACCCTGGGTCTTTCAACTTCCGAAGCATTTGTTTGGCTCCATGCAGTCAGTCGTTCCTTATCTGAAATTGAGAAATTTTAGTTTAATAAAAAGAGGGTTTACGACATGAGCAGAACCGATATTAAGAGTACTAGGTTATATTTTAAATTGATTTTTACATGAACTCCATTGTAAACTTATTACATAATTATTTCTTAATAATTGACTTTTCACATTTGCTAACACTACCGATAAATGTCCAAAGTACCAGCAGAAAGCTGTAGTCAATCGTTATCTAATAATTAATATAAATAAACACGAATTAACGATACGATTTAATATAAAAAGCATCAAAATAAATAAGGCATCAAAAAAGAAAATGTCCAGAATCACTTCACGAAAACTGTTAGTACATGTACCGATTATATATTTTAATGATCTCAAACTGTCAATACTGTATTGAGTTGATTACCTTCTCTATTTCTTTAGTCTTAATTAAATACGTACGTATAATATTAGTTATTATTGTTTTTCAAACTTAAATATCAATAAAAACAGCAAAATAATCAGTAGTTTAGTTAGTATCGTCTTCGCTATAGTCTTCTTTAGTTAGTACTTTAGTGTATTCACATTTGTGTAATCAAGAACGACAAATATTAATAGCGATTCAGAGGAATCTCTCGTATCTCGTAGATTAGAAATAAATATTAGTGTAGAAACGTGGGTATCATATCAATAAATAAATAGTAATATAAAAATAGCTTGTCTTGTCCCTCATCCTTGCCCACTATCCCTTTTATTCCATCTTCCCAGGTTTCCGGTGGAAATCCGCTCTTTTTTCTTCCCACCATTTCCAAAGCCATTCCAAGCAAGTGTTTTTTTACCCATCTGTCACCACAAACGCGGGCAATTTAACAAGACAATTTCCACTTTAACTAATTTGAATGTGTTACGACGTCTGTTGTGTTTGTAAGGCAATGGTGCATACACCGTTATTAAGTGCGTCTTTAAGTTTCAACCGAAGAATAGACAATATATTACTAATTTGGTTGCTTGTATGCAAGGAAAATTTGATGTAATATATAAATTAGTGGTACGTCATTTTAGCCTTTATTTAGAAATTCTAACCATACTCAAATATGCCTTGTGTTAAATTATTCGTGGTTTTAGTACGCTGTAGTTGAAAAGAGCATATTATGTATTAAATTATTTCCAAAAAACTGAATTTTCAGTTGATATTACTAAAATATGCCGATTGAGATTTTAAGAAACAATAGATGCCCTTGTTCAAAAAACAAATTATGGTGAATCCTCCTAATAAAACATAAGCTAAATAAAAAAAGCATTTATATCAATTTTCGATATCTTCTCAATGCTGCCATTTTATTAATTATATTTTCGCTGTAAAAGATGACACATGTAAAACGAGAGCAATCAGATACTTAAGAAATTTATAAAAAGGATATGCATGTGTGAAAATGACATGAGAACTTAAAAAGGCAGCGTTAACAAGAACCATGCAACTTCCATACAATCGAGTAGCCCGCAATACCGTAGCATACAATTCCCGTAAGGAATGTTTATATTGAAATCGCATGGGTCCGCCAATATACAATGTAAATATATAAATGGCAATGAGGTAGGAATATATGAAAAGAAAATAATAGTTAATCATTGCCGGGCTAAAACGTCTCGGCGAAAGGTTTCCATGGAGTTGCTCAAAATGTCCACCGTGTCAATTCTCATAATCGTACTGTGAATCCGACACAAGCTATTAATAGGACCATTAAACAAATAAAATAAATAACTAACTATTTATCAACTGTAGATAATTTTGCAGACTGTATTTTGCGATTACTATACATTAGAATAAAATTTAAGATGAACATGATAAATTAAAACCTAAATTAATTCTAATTTGCTGTAACAAAGATTGGCGGAGAGTTTACTGCCAGTTCTTCTCTTCCATACTACGCCCTTGAGTTGAGAACTTGCAGTAAATGTAAAATTAGAAGCAATTCATATACATTTCTTTTTTGACGTTCATAAGTGTACATTGTTACTTATATGAATTAAAGATTTTGAATTTTGGTTAATTGTATAGGACTTACCCAAATACCACTCGATGTACGCCGGTGGGTTCCCATATCTAGCCTCGCAGACCACAGTCGCCCTGGATCCTGCTGCAACTGTAATGTTTTGGCCTGGTAAAACATGGGAGCCGTTGAACAGAATCCGAGGTGTTTGCGGTGGAACTCGTACTGCTAAAGCTGCGGGTGGACTTGATAATGCGTCCTGAAATGTGATGAAATATAATTAATTTTATATTTATTGTACAAAAAATAATTTAAAAAAAAATAATTTAATAACAATTACATGGTGCAACGGGCCTTTGGGTGGGGTTTAAAAAACACCAAAAATTAAGAATTGTATAGATTTTTAGTGAATTCTTGGAAGGCTTCTTAGTTTTTCGGTAATTTATAAAGTACTTTGTTCAATTTACGAAAAACCCGTACTTTAATTACTTTGCCAATGAAACATAATGATAGGTGAAATACACTAAAGTTAAAGGATAAGTAACCTCGGGACTAAGTGTTAAGATAATATTAAATAATTGTCTAAGCATTTTTAATCCATTAAATAAAGAGTATTTATTTCTCAATACATAATAAATATATCCTCTAAAAATAATTAAGAAATTACCTGAACATCATAATTACTGGCTGTAACCTGGCACTGCCACTGCCCATCATCAAGCTGGAGGGTAGCAGCCCTTACCCACAGGGAACAGTCACCTCCGATGGAGCTATGTTCGTTGGCCCATTCGTACTTTCCTCTGTAGATGCCGACGGGCTGTAATGAATGAACTTAATTAATATATTGTTAGAAAACAATTTTTTAAACGGATTAAAGCTATTTGTATAAACTTATAATTATTTTACATAATTTTAAATTGAAATTTTTCTGAAGTTTCGCGTGCTTTACAGCGTGCGTGGTCACGGTGACTGAAGACAAAAGGTGTTGAATGTCAAAAGTATCACAGCTGTAGAAAAAGTTGTGTTATCTGTATTTATTTCCCCGCAGTTGGTATCGACTAAAAGATGACGGGTTTTTGCAGTAATTACTCACGGTGTCCTCTATTTTCGCGGATTGTTTGTCTTGGGGTTTTAATTTGGATATTATTGGATCCCAGGTGTTTGATAATTTTAGGCCGTCTTCTCTATTGAAATTCGGGTGTTTTTATATTTCAATGGCTTCGCGTACCAATCTTGGGAAGAATCTTTTTTTTTCGCAAGTACTTTCGGTTGGTCAAATCGTATAGCGCATCCGGTTTTAAAAATGTTTTCTTTCAATGTGTAAAAGCTATGTTAACCATAGACAATACTAATATATTGGTACCAAGACTACATACATATTAATAAAAATAAATCAGCCTGCTTTTGGTAACTAAATAACTTATCTGTATGCTTTCATGTCAGCAACAATTGACAGAAACAGGCGAAAGAGCCTTTATTTAATTAAGCCTTTATAATTGCAAAAAAAATTTTTTTAATGGGGGTAGGATATTTATAATTAAAAACTGGTATCAAAAATTAGGAATATAAACGCAGATATTTTGAGTGCTTTTTAGCAATCGTGGTAAGCGAGATTCTTGCAGTTGACGAAACCTGTTAAAGAAACTTTCAATTGAGGTATACTTTCTACATTATAGAATTAATTACTATATATATTATGTATAAAAATCCTCTTCCTGAAGGACTTAAGATCCGATAATATTTATTTACAAAAAATAATATTATGTAACCATGACAAGTCATTTGTCAAAATCGAATCTTATCAGAATGTATTTAATTATATTGGTAAGTACACATATGAATGTTAATAATTTAAAAAAAGGAAGATCTCTTTTCATTCACTACCAATTCTCAAATCAATGACGTATAGCGGACGAGAAGGGGTAGAAACTCTGTGCCGCTATTTTTAATCGCCAAGTTTTAGTGTACAAGGGGTAAGAAACTGCAAGCAAGACAAGATTCACTTGTCATAATAAAATAACAAACGTCAACATATCCATTGCTGCACTGCAAGGGCTTTAACTAATATAAACTTACACACAAATTGATTTGTATGAAAGGTTATGTTATCCTATATATTTACGACAATACAGATTACATACTTTATCACAAAAAACTATAATTACACGAATTAAGTTCGGTGGCGGTGATTATATGGAGATGTTTAAATAAAACTCTTTGTTTGAAGCTGGATAACAACTGACTTTAATGGTTTAAAATATGAGCTAGGGGTAGTTAGGGGGGTAGGTTCATAAAACTAATGACACTTATGTTATTAGACATCGGAACCAAGAATGTTGAAATACAATTTATAAGTATGGTAAAAAGGGCTCATATTGGCTTCAAGTGTGATGATTGTTTACGCTTTATTATCAACTAAAATATTTATATGGAACATAACTCACGTTAGAAATAAAAACATTGACTATCAATACACGGCATCCAATTAATATAAGTGCAATACGAAACATATAAAAAATCCTGAAAGCATATTTCATTCTTAATTAATTTGTATGTTGCAGTTCACCACTTCACAAACGCTTTCACGATTGATGTGAATTTATTGCTTTTTCATGATAATTTTAATCAATATGCATATTTCGTTTATCCTTGGGGTTATGACTGTTGTGACTTATGTAACAATATTTTTAGCTTAATTTGATCTCAGTTATTTAATTATTATAATTTCAACCATATTAAAGTACTTAGTGTATCTTAAGTGTACCTTTTTGTTATAGAGGGGGCAAACGGGCAGGAGGCTCATCTGATGTTAAGTGATACCGCCCATGAACACTCTCACTATGGCTCGCGAGTGCGTTGCCGGCCTTTTAAGAAAGCCTAAACCATTTTAAGTTTCATTGTTATGCATTTAATGATATTGATAACTGATGTAACTTATTCTGGTAACAGTGAAACAAGCCTTTGAGAAATTGCATTTTTTAACGTTCATGAGTAAACATTACTTAAAAAATAAATCAGTGGCACTACAATCTTTTTAGATCTGAGCCTCAGATTTCTGTATCTGTTTCATTTGTCAATCTAATAGGCAAGTAGGTGATCAGCCTTCTGTGCCTGACACACGTCGACTTTGGGTCTAAGGCAAGCCGGTTTCCTCACGATGCTTTCCTTCACCGTTCAAGCAAATGTTAATTGCGCACATAGACAGATAGTCCATTTGTGCACAGCCAGGGATAAAACCTACGACCTCGGGGATGAGAATCGCACGCTAAACACTAGGCCATCACTGCTCTGTATTATTTTATTAAAAGCCGAATACTATAGTACCATATATACGATAAACGCAATAGAAATCGAACGCGCGAATATCGTAATTTTAATTTAAGTACAGTTAATTTCAATGTTTGTGCCATTGTAAAATTTTCTCTGTGAAGGCACTTAAATTACATTCAAGCATTTATTCATTAACTCTGTTTTCAGAATTATATTCGTTCAAACGAACGCTGATGTGTATATTGCGCGGTATTTACTCATGCTAATTATATTGTGCATATATATTTTTCTTGCTGAACTTATGTTATACTATTTGCTTTTATCATTCTTTTATTTAGCAAAGCCTTATAAGTCATGTTGCCAAAGCGAATTAACAACGTTATTACTACTTGATGATTATGATTGGAGACGCAAAAATGTACACCACCTTTGTAGCATTATCCAACCCCAATCCCACAAGAACAAGCTTCTGGGATCGCTTTCGATTGTACCAGGGCCACATCGCCACTTTAGAGGCTTAATTTATATCCATATAATGAGAGAGATATCCACTATAACAATTGGGTGAACGAGCAATATTTGCTAAAACAAAGCGCGTTGAAGTTTCTACTAGGGTCACAACGCAGTGAAGATTTTTTTCTATTTATCTCAAATTCCATATGTGACTTACAAGTAGCTTAATAATAGGCTAGAATGAATAGGGCTTTATAATGATAAAAAGCAGGATGTCGGTGGCTATGAGAAGGGTCAGGATTCTTAAGTACATATTATAAATAGAATCTAACAATGCGTTGAATTCATTACACAAGGATATTTACAACATACGAATACTGTGCGGGACTAAATATTGCTTTGTTCAATGATAATGGTATTTTTAAAGTATTTAGAGGGACTTATTCCCTCGCCATTTTACGTCTGTTGTTCTGTATATTTTTTTACATACGCCTTGTTATTTAGATTTTTATAAATATATTTATTTACTATAACTATACAACTCAACTCAAAGATCGATGGAACGATGATAGGGAAGAAAAGAATAGACAATATAAATAATACAGCTTTAAGAAAAACAACTAAGGTAATAGATGTTACGATAATAATAAAAAAACTTAAGTAGAAATACTAAACTGGTGTCTAAGGTGCAAATAAAAAAGAAGAATACTACTCAGAAGCTGGTTGGACCAAATTAAGGAAACAGCAGGTGGCACAGGGCAAAGAGAGGATAAGTGCAGAGAGGAAAGAAAAAGAAAGAAAAGATTTAAAAAAAAAACGTGTTCAAAGTGTGTGTAATGTATGTAAAAGTATCTGAATTAAAGGCTATTATAATTATACAACTACCCGAACAGCTTATAGGCAATACGGTAGTTGTGTACCTTAAATATTAAAGTCGTTTTTGCGTTCCTTATAGGCTAGTTAAAGAACTCGCTTTTCAGCTCTTTGAAATCTTTGTTTTTAAATGTTACTTGTATTTTTTATTTTATAAGTGTAAATTAATTTGTTAGTTTTAATTTAATTTGCTGCTGGGCAGGGAGGGCGCGTAGGCCATTATACAGATGACTAAAACAGTAACCGATTTGCTGTTTATATTATTGATAAACTTTAATGAGAAAAGAA
This sequence comes from Pieris brassicae, assembly GCF_905147105.1. Taxonomy (NCBI): domain Eukaryota; kingdom Metazoa; phylum Arthropoda; class Insecta; order Lepidoptera; family Pieridae; genus Pieris; species Pieris brassicae. The sequence continues at coordinate 9,725,170 of NC_059669.1, forward strand.
CTCCTTTTCGAATTGTTCGATATATTATATAGAACAAACGGGCAGATAGCTCATCTGATGTTAAATGGAACCGCCGCTCATGGACACCTTTAATGCCAGAAGACTCGCAAGAGCATTGCCAGTCTTTTAAGAATGGCAACGCATTTGCCACTGTGAAAAATTGTTCTTGGTTCTACTTGCAAAAATAGTATACAACTCTTGTGACTGCTCTATAGAGTTTTTGTCTCTGGCAGAATGACCAGCGCTGTGGAACAACTCTGCTCCTCAGCATAATGTTGAGCCAGGGCCAGGAACAACCACAACACGCACACATTACACACTTCAATTGTACCTCATTTTTTTTATTATTATTATTATTATTTTGTGTAATTCGTTAGTAATTAATGTTGTTGTGTTAAATTATAACTTGTTAAATAATTCAAATGTTTTGCTAAGAGAGAAGAAAATTAGCTTTTGAATTGGTTTTATTAACGGATACGTTTAAACAAAATTAATAAATCGGTAGTGTGTCTACTATATTGATAATTTTTCATTCCGTTTTATTTGTAGAATAGTCGGGTTTGTACAGAAAAATAGTAATTAATAGGTACCTTATGGTAGATTTCAAATTGCTAAACAAAGCTTGGTCTAGTCTGGATTGCAATTTTCATCGCAGATTCCACTGATTGCTCACTAATGAGCTGCGGCTCTTACCTATTATAGAATACAATGCCATTCATAGCTATCAATAAAATCATAAATTTATAGACGATAAAACGACGATGATGAAGTGTGTAAATTGGTTTTTCCGTATTATATTTTAACTTATATAATATATATTTTTAATTCAGTCCAGAATTGATTCTAGGTACTACTGACCCTTTACGAGTAGACAACTGTAAAACTGTTAATAGTGATCTGAAAAAGTATAAGACCTTTGCATTTATTTTAACTCATATTGTCGCAATTAGAGCAGTGTTGGCCTAGTGGCTTCAGCGTGCGACTCTCATCTCTGGGGTCGTAAGTTCGATCCCCGACTATGCACCATTGGATTTTCTTTCTATGAGCACATTTAACGGTCGAACGGTGAAGGAAAACATCGTGAGGAAACCGGGTTGCCTTGGACCCAAGAAGTCGACGGCGTACGTCAGACACAGAAGGCTGATCACCTACTTGCCTATTAGATTAACAAATGATCTTGAAAGAGATACAGAAATAGATTTGATAAAACGCAAGTCCTTACTATTTAAATTATCATTTTCGTATTTGAAAATTTTGGACATGGACATTGGACACCCATGTTTAGTACATTGCCAGCCTTCGAGTACGTTATTTAACTGTTGGGAAGATTTTACCGTATCGACGGGATTCACATTAAATGTTTGACAGTTACGATACATGAATATTTTGTATTGAATTTCATTCAATGTTTTTAAGTTATTCTGATATTCGGGACTGAGACTAATACAATAGATCGAACCGTTTTCTTTTATAAATTAAAGATAATGCAAAATGGGAATGTGTTTTATTCAACTTTCAATCTTTCACCCACTATAGGGAATACCTCTTACGTTCCTTTGTGAAATCTGAACAAGTTACAAAGTTCAAAACTTTCTGTGATTGTGTTAAACCAATTTCCGTAGTTAATTTTAGCGAGTTTACATCACTCATTTCTCCGGCGCCATATATTTTCTTTTCACATTGCAGGGTGACTTTACTGCTGAGTACACACTGAAAGACTGTTTTTTTTATATTTGGCAAAACTGCTTAACCGATTTAACTGTTTTTTGTTGCCATGTTTCATTAATATTTATGAACTAAAAGTCTGTTTTAATAGGTATTATTTATATCGACCCAAATATTAAACTTCAATAATACTTTCTGTATAATTATATCGAAATATCACAAAATGCCGATTAAGTGGTTCGCTAATTATTCTCTATTTAAGTACATATTTTAAAGTCATAATTAAAGAATTGGCTGTGCTATTGGAACATCCCTAATGCACTGAGGCAAGCTGAGTATAGCGTGGTGTGGAGGCAGCAAATCATCGTATGGGTTAGGAGTTTTCAAGACAGGCATTCAGAAATAAATACTACGATGATTAATTCTAGCAATGTATATTTTGCTTCCGTATCCAAATACTATGTCATTTTCCATACAAGTTTTTTTTTACTATTCTATTACGTACTCCTAACTAATGATGATAAAGGAAAACCTACGTAGAGCGAATCTATCTCTAATCTTACTAATATTATGTTGTGTCGAACCTACTACTAGACCGCTGTCAAATATTCATTCCCCACTAAAATGAAAATAATTTATAAAAGACAATGTGTAAGAGAAACCGGGCATGCCGATACTACACTACAATGGATATTGAGAAAACGAAAACTATAGTTACACGCTTGCAAGTCAGTACCAAGCTTAATTTCAGTTGTTTACAAATGAACTGGAATTCAAACACATATGCCGTATGAGATTTTAAAATAGCTATGTGTTTGTTTTGACGTTTTTATTGAGAATTAGACTTGAAATTTTAACTTCAAATAAACATTGGGTTTGAACAAATAGGAAGGAATAAGTTATGTGCAATAAATTGTTATATTTTTAGTCCACATTCAGATACATGTCAATTAAAAATGTAAAAACCATATAATTCAATTGACGTTTGTTATACATGCTCTTCCATGTCTCTAAAGACCACTGAACTAAATTTGATAAATTAGCCTTCCCGAAAAATAATTGATTTAAATAATTTTGATATCCTTGAAATTTCTCGGCAATAATCAAATACACATTACAAGAAATTTAACACACACAACAATTGTATTAAATATAACGGTTTAAAAGTGGCTGTTTTACACACTTAATTAAATAATAATAATTAACGTATTTCAGGCTGACTGGGCCTAACTTTTCTCTATTGAGACTTGCCGTGCATACAGGAGATACTCTCAATTCCATAACTCTCAGACTACGAAGGGAGATGTCCCTCACAACCACAGATTTATGAGAACAGGACGGACAGCTTTACGTGTAACAGTGGTGTTCAAACTTGGTGTAGGACTTATAAATTATTCGTACTTTTCAATAATAATATATTTCACGAGCTCTGACGCCCGTTAAATTGGTACAATATCTGATACCCTCAACAGAATGTAGAAAATATCTATTTGAAAAGGTAAGTAACAAACTATTCAAGCGGAATAGTTTGTTTATATGAGCCACGAATTTTTTTTTCTCGTTAAAATCTTTTGAAATTATCAATAAAATTATGCATTCCGTGCGTAGCATTTTTATATCAAAACACCGATTCATCGAACATCCGAGACGCAATGAAAAAGGTTTTCCCGGAACTTAAGAAATAAATTAATAAAATTTTCTCTTCTCTTTACTTATCTTTATAACGAAATTTGATAAAGTTATGCAAAGCATAAAGAGATTGGAAGTTTCTTCAAGGGCATTTAAAATCGATAAGTAATTCGGGTTTTGCTGCTATGTTTATTTGGTTACTTGAATCCGAATTATGTACTATATATTGATTGATTGTTGCGCTATAACTTGTAAAACCACCAAAGCGAATAACAGGGATAGTGGAAAATCGCCAGTCCTCAACCTTTACATGCCTTTGAGAACTGGCATTGTTTTTACGTTCATGAGTGGACATTACTTAAAAAATCAATTAGTGGCGCTACAACCTTTTAAGGTCTGGTCAAATTTCTGTGGTTACAAGATTCATTGTTAATCTAATAGGCAAGTAGGTGGTCAGCCTTCTGTGCCTGACACACGCCGTCGACTTTTTTGGACCTAAGGCAAGCCGGTTTCCTCAAGAGGTTTTGCTTTGTCAAGCGAATGTTACACATAAAAAGAAAGTCCATTGAAGCACAGCCGAGGATCGAACCTACGACCTCAGGGATGTGATTCGCTCGCTGAGGCAGTGGCCTAGTGAGGCCAACACTGCTCTCGAACAAAGTGTATTTACAAGACGCATTGCATTTGTATTTTTGATATAAATAAGTAATGTACTACTAAGTTTTTGTTGTATACATCAATGGTCCTTGTAAAATTACATATGTTTAAAACAATTCCCCGAACATTGTTACAAATAGGTAAGTTAATATTATTCTAAATTGCAGTTACAAAGCTGTGTTACGCAATTAAACTTAGAGGCGCTTTGCGACCGCAAAAAGCATTCGTAAAGTTGTAATTTGTTGGTTTTCTAGAACAGATTAAATACTAATTTCTTTTAAGGCTTTGTGCGGGTTTTATTTAATTGCTTGCGACTTTTTTATATATTTTTTTTATTTTAAACAAATTGGTAAGTACTAATTAAAACATATGCGACGTCATTACAAAGCGATTAAAATTACAGATTACATTTTAGCTTTTGCGATCCTTATCCTGCTCAAAGATATAGGAAGATATAACATACATTTCCACTGCACTCAGAAGTATTGGCCTAGTGGCTTCAGGGTGTGACTCTCATCCCTGAGGTCGTAGGTTCGATCCCCGGCTTGAATGAAATGAAAGGCAATGAACTTTCTTTCTAGTTACGTATTTAACATTCGCTCAAACTGAAGGAAAACATCGTGAGGAAACCGGCTTGCTTTAGACCCAAAAAGTCGACGGTGTGTGCAGGCACAGGATGCTTATTAGATTGACAAATGATTATGAAAACTATGAAGCCCGGACCTAAAAAGGTTGTAGCGCCACTGATTTGTTTTCTTTTATTTTGTATACTGTAAAAACTGCTCATGTCACCAAAACCTTTTAAATACTTCAATTATCACCACCCGCCAAAAAGGTTTTAGTAGTTTCTAAATAATTGCGTCGTAGATGTGTTGCGGAACCCTAAACATTATTTGCCATGGACATTTCATTGAATCCGATCAATGGTTCATACGTATACAGACAGAGGGAAATGTTGGACTAAGAAGAGCATTATATACGTGCATTCTCCTATCCCTCCATAGGTTGTGTTAGCCCTTACCTACACCGCCGCGGGCCAGCGCACCGCCCAACTGCTAGTCTCTGTATAACCTATACAGACCTCACTAATAATCGCCTACTGCATCTGGCAACTACTTTTTTCTGAATCATGCTTTTAACATTCTTATGCTTCAAGCTGTCGAGTTTTGTTGAAAGGTTGAACTACTGAATTGAAACTTTTATATTGTATAGCCAACCAATCTATGAAGGCAACAAGGAAAGGTCCTGCAACGGCAGGACACAGCTAGCTAATACCTGCAGCTAAGTTTCATCATCGGAAGTTGAGGAAGAATACGAAATTGCACTCGTAACACCACGTCGTCCGACTGAGGGCTTTTAAGGCAGTTTTACCGCGCACCAAGAATATGTAAAACCTTTGTTGTGTTGCCCACTGAAATATTTTCGAACCAATTTGACAAAGGGTCCTTCAAGAAAAGATCGTCTATACTTAAACGTCAAGTGAACCTAATGTTAAATGTAAATCGTTCCCGTTCGCTTCCTGTTCTATAAAAACATAGTTGTATCTAGAGATTAATTTGCACAAAATAAAAAGGCTTCTCAACATCATCCGTTAAAATTGAAATACTTTCCTGTTTCCACGTGAAGACGCAATCTATAATATAATATAAAGCAACATATCTTGAAGAACAATAGCAATGTAACATCCTGGGTGTGGTCTTGCGATTTATGGACCGAATGAACATCTGCTATTTTCACTACGAATTCAATGAATATGGGTTGCCCAATACTATGGGATTGTTTAGCAAGGTTGTGGGTAATGCTAAACCTTGATGCTTATTGGTAGGTACATATAATAATATGATAGAACATTCGTTAACTGGGGGTTTTCAGACCATCTAGCGGTGTTAAGAAGAATATTCACAATGTTAAGATATTGAAATCTGAAAATAATATCGATATATATATATATATATATATCTCGATATTATATATATATATCTATATCCATACTTTATAAATATATTTAATTGTTTAATTTTGGAAGATATTAACATTTTTAATTTTTTTTTATTGAGGTTCATAATTTTATTTATTTAATATCCCTAAAATGCTAAAAAGTATCTGAAATTTATTTATATATAGTATACGTACTTTCTTACATCTGAGAGCTTTCCTGAAGCTTCGAGTGTACACAAAGCCGCTAAAACGAAACTAAAGAAAACTCAAAATTAAGTCTCAAAGACTGAATAAGATTTCACATCAAGACTTAATATATTCAGGGTAAGTTCTATCATTTTCAATGCATGAATGAATGTAATTTACAAATGCATAATACCTTATTTTAAGTTCAAAAGACGAGATGTCTCAAAGACGTTTCTCCTGACGCTTTATAGTTCTTTTAAACTTCATACATTTAATGTATGGAGTTATTGGCTTTTGTTAGACTTAATTTATATATAAACATACATACATTAAGTAAGAGTAAATTTGTATGCGCCCTGAATCGCAGTGGAAAGTAATAGGCAAAGAAAGTTAAAATCTACTTTTAAAAAGGAACTTATTACATTTTAAACCAATTGATATCACACTGTTACATTATTTATTAATACTAGATAACCCGGTGAATTTCGTATACTTATATTTGTGTCAAAACATAATCCATTTTTTTAAAACAGACCAATGAGATCGGACCTCTTACTACAGCTATGAAACACAAATTTCTAAAGGCATCTATAAATACGAGTATATGACAACCAATAAAATAACATAACATAAGATTTCCCAGCTAAAAACAACTTTTATTAGAAAATTCAATTGTCGTTTTTAGTATTTTACTTTACTTCCACAAATATTTAAAGATCATTAATATATCTGTCTAGCGATTCTTGAGTTTTAAATTAAATCCTTAAAATATCTGTTTTATTATTATCTATTAAACAATGTGGATATGATGTAGTAAACATATATAAACATTTATTAAAAAGCCATCGACCACTAAATCGTATCTGTATGTATTATATATTTGTTATTCAATCATTTCATACATTTCCCTAACCAATATAACCCTTCATTTACGCTGGGAGAAGCTTTTATCAATTTATTAATGTGTATAAACACTCGAACACATTAACCAAACATATTTAAGGATGTCCGCGCCGACCGTTTGCCCAATAATTCATCAGATACAGTCAGTGTTGGTGATTTATCGCCGCCGCTCGTTCCAAATGCAAAGTTTATACGCAAAAATTCACATGAACATTTTAGAAAGAAAGAGACACAAAAATAAGAATTTTACATTACACAATAAGAGAAATTTTATCTTAATCTTACTTAGTTAGTGGCTTAGTCTCAGTCACGACACTTTACCTTGAAGGCATCCGTTCAAACCCCAACTATGCAACAATTTTCTCATTAATTCCGCTCAGTGCTGTGAAAGAAAATGTAAAGAAACCAGCAGGTTTAACCTAAAAAACTGGTGGGTTCATTACAGAAAACTTGTCTTTAAAATAAAGACGTATCACGTCACCACAGACCAATTAGCTCATGCGATAGGTCAGTTCAATTATTGACGAATACTGAGACGTTATGAATACTGCGTTCGCAACGCAGGTTTTCAAAGATCACTCGACACCTTCCATTCCTTTCCTTATAGGCACCCGCACTATCAGAGACTTATGAAGTTTAATTATGTCACTGTACGATCGGAGATCTCCAGTCAGTGTTACGTACTAATACATATACAAATAGTTAAATGGTCAAATACACAACAGTGACCACTTACGGAATAATAACATAGCCGTTTTATTCATCACCAAGGTTCAAAATCAGCAGAATCATCCAAATTCAGTCTATAAAAACCAACCTACGACTTCAGACGTCTTTTAGTATTTTTTTGCGAATACAACAGGAAGAGAACTAGTGTTTATAGTTCTTCAGAGCTTGATATATTCGGTAGTGAACTGATTATGAAAAAAATGTATTTTTTTTTAGAAGTGACTTACGCGTTGCGCGAATTTTTTAAATAGGAAATTACCAGTAAAATCAAAATTTGTTGTTGGAAGTGTAATGTTTGTATTCTATTCTTTGTAAAATATATCTACACCATAATTGTCATGTATTTTAGAATAGATAGATAACGTATACTGTAGAAAATACATTATTTTATAAAATATATAAAGTAAACATCCTTCCTACTCTCAAAATACCAGTAATGATTCAAATTCATATTAGTACGTACAATGTACATAATACATAATAGTAGTTACCTTAGGGTTAATCTAGCATATCAAATTTCTACCCTCAAACTTGCCACTCAAATTGATAAATGGCCTTAGTTCTCATTCGATAATAATAAAATACATGTTTAAACATACGTTATACGTATAATTGTAAACTCGTTAGGCTCACCATGTTTGCTTGTAATTGCGGACATACTCTATTGTGGGTTATAAACAATGACTCATTAAAAGCGCCTAAACCTTTGTCGGCCTTAATGTGGAAATATTGTTGGATTAAAGTATTGATGCCGCGTAACTTGATTAAGATGGATGAGGTTTATGTTAAAATAATTAAATTTGCCGTATTTATTTAGTTTTTGGTCGTCAGTTAAAAGTAACTTTATAGAAAAGTATACTATTTTTTTTATGGTAAGTATACAATGTAAATAAATTTTAATGATGCACCATACTTAAAATGTTAAAGAGAATCGTTAAAAGTCGACACCTAATCAATATTGGTTAAGAATATTATTCTATTCTATCATATACGAAATCTGCCAAATCAAACTCAAAATAATTTTATTCGTATGGGTACACAAGTAAAGTTATGAACGTCAACAGAAAAGATGTTAAATTGATTCTAAATTTACATTTACTACTAGTATAAGTCAAGGGCGAAGAGCGGGCAAGAAAGTCTCCGCAACTCTTTTTAATAGGCAAGGTTTAAGTCATACAAATTGTTAGAACTAGAGCAAATCAATCCCAAGAATTAGTATAATTTAAATAACCGTCAAATTAATAAAAACCTTTATTCATTCTAAATGAATAAAGGTTTAATCATTTGACAGTTGACACTGGAATCAACCATAGATAAGGTAGTGGATATATAGTACTATACAGAAAAATAGTCTGAATTCCAAAACGAATTCGAATTGAATTAACATTTTTTCAAACCATTTTTTTGGGACTCTTAAGCAAATTGGAAAATACTTCGATGGGCCACTGTTTCCACATTGTGGGCCAAACGTGCCGAAAAAGCTCTCTGAAGGCGATACATGAGATGATTCGTAAAGCAAGTGTAGGAAAATGAACACCATGTAATGAATATTATCTTTCCATTCGGGAAATTTGAAAATTATTTTATTCCACAGATCTTTATATAAATATGTAAAATCCTTTCGAATGGGAAAATTAATGAAATGTAAACAGAGGCGAACGTATTATATTGGATTTCTCATCCTCCCATTAAAAGATTATTTTGACTTGGGCTGAATTTCAAAGAAGCGGACGCTTAAACGAAGGGAAAGATATTACAATTTAAAGAGTGATTAATTTTTTTTCCAACTCCGATAAAGAAGTTTCACTTCAAAAATCATAGCTTCGTAACGTTAGGGATTGGTATTGCGACTACGGAAGACTTGCTGCACCTAGCACAGGATAAGACACGCTCCTCCGCAAATCTCCAGTAATGGAGGTGCCCACAAAAGCTGTCCACATTAAAATTACGACATGGTGGCCCATGTGAGGATTGGCTGTATTAAATTGTGAATGCTCAATACGCCCATTCAGTCAACGATATGTTGAAGGACGGGCCGTTGTATGCTATTCAAATATTGAGTCTGCATAATTTCCTAGAAATTGAAGAGACAGTCATGTTATCTAATTGATAATACATCGTATTACCAAGACAGGGATCAACAGCTCTGTTACTAAAATTTTCAAGTCTTGGGTACACTAAAATGTATTTTTAAAGCAAAATCACGAAAATAAGAGAGATGACTACAGATAATTTACGTACACAAATACGCGAGAATATTTTCTTACCTTATAGCACTGCCTTCTTTAAAAAACATCTAAGGTGGACGCAAGAAACACGTACCTATCTAGGATTTATTACGTATAGTTTACGTACGTTTTACAGCAGCATAAAAGATTAATCATTTAACTGTATGAACTACTTTTGAGTTTCATTGACAGGGTAAATACAATTAGACGAAACGAAAACCACGAGAATGTAAGTGCTCCTATTTCACCATGCCTTCTGGTGATGTCATGTGGAACATTTAATAGTATTATATTTGTTTTTTATTGACGTTCATAAGTCTACATTGTGTTACCTATATGAATAAAAGATTTTTAACTTTTGACTTGACTTTAATTTAGAGAGTGTTTTGAGACATAATAAGAATAATGTAATTGTCATTGAAATACCTATCAATATTATTTGCCTAGGTACCTATATTATACATGTCTCCAGAAATGCGTGTAGCGATATCTCTAAAAACACCCGATTTAAATCAATTTATATGGTGAATTAAGTAAGAGACCCTTAGTTTCCGAGAAATTTGTGGATAAACACACGAAAGTGAGGCTTCTAGGGCTAGATTTATTACTCATTGCAACAATATCACCACCATAAACAAAAAAACCCTTTTTTGAATTGGTGGAATCAAAACGTTCCTTTCTGCATATATTTGGTTCATAAAACTAAAAATACCAAAGTCACTTCTCTGTACATGCCTCAAATCGTTACTAGGTTTTTCGGCAGTTTGATCAATAGAGCGCGTTTGTATCACCAGGGCAACAGAAAAAGAGGAGTTGTGTGAAAGCACGCCAGCCTTATCACCTTACTCACGAATGGTTTACTCTTTTCAACTTTAATAGTAAAAACTTTGAGCGAGGTTAATTTAAATATTTATCAGTGTGGTTTGGTATAAATATCAGCTATTTTTTACAGTGAATTTTTGTAGTGAAAACTTCTTTAGCATCATTGTGATTTGAAAGTCGATGAAACGAAAAAGCGACGGTAAAAAGTGACATACACATAAATATCTAATTTTCCCCTCGTTAAATCTTATGAATTTATGTGCGTGTCTGTTTTTAATGTCGCTTTTTCATTTCATCGACTTTCAAACATTTATTATTTTAGTTTTTAGCAAAATAAAAATTTGTTATTAAACTTAAAAATTTGAATAAAAAAAAATTATTTAAAGAAAAGTCTAATACGACATTTTGATAGTGAATATTATTAATTATAAAAACTTCTTTAATAATTGTAGTTTTATCGAAATTTCTACGACTTCGTGTTTATTTTGCATCATTCATTCATACACATTTTTGGGACACTTAACTATAACACGGTATTAGCACGTTATCATGCATGTTCGATAGGGCTATAAAAACTGTCTTAGAGCAATTTGTTGAGAAAACTATCTAGTTGTACCTTAAATAAATTAAGAAGCTCAAAATTTTATCTCTCTCAATTATATAGCAGAAATGCCTTTATTTGTTAAAAAAATATAAACATTTTTATGTCAACGGTAACGGACAACTGGCGCAGTAAACATTGTGAGAAATTGGTTATGACAAAAATATATCTGGAATTCTTAAGGAAAAACCAATTTTTGTATGGCATTGTCTATAATAATTTATCAAAAGCATTTAAAGATATTCCTACAAGAGTTTTTCGACTTAATATACGACTTATATTGATGATTATATTAGTAAAATACATTAAAATTTAAATAATTAAATATTATGTAATAATATGTTTTAATAATGCGATGATGTAGTGATAAAATAACATAAGAATTGACTATGATGATATGCTTGGTAATGTAATATGTAACAACTATGTAAAATTATACCTTTTAATTATGTAAGACAAATTCGCACGCCATTATGTGTGGCAGGATATGCGATGTTTAGATTTTACCACCATAATATTATATATATATATATATATATATATATATATATATATATATATATATATAATGGTTCTAACTGACAGATATAATACGAAAAGATAACTGGAACAAGAGCCATATTTACTACAAATTCAATTTTCAGTGTCTTATTTTTTTTAGATTTTAGTTTAGTTTTAATAAGTAAGTGTTGCATGACATTTTATGTGTTTTGTTAATTTTACACGTCCTGTACATTACCCTGTTTTTTTATTTTTCCCTTTGCCTGGAAGAAACTATTTCATTCGAGAGCTTCAACTTATCTGATTCTAATAACGTAATAGCTATGAATTTATGTTAAATAATTTATTATAACATAGTTCACATGGAAGCGAAAATATATCAATGTTAGTCACGATAATCTATTTAATTTTATATTAATTAAGTATGGTATTTAATCTAAAATAATTTTATGTCTTAGTGTCTCCACAAATTACTTGCGTGATAAAATGTGCCAATGCTCCCTGGTACATCCGCAATGACGACCTCCATCGGGACCTTAATGTAGAGGACGTCACAAAAATCTATTTATAAAAGAACCTTATATGACTTGTTTTTATATGTGTTTGAGATAACGAAGTGTAAATCAAAATAAATCACTGGCGCTACAACTTTTTTAGGTGTGGGCCTCTGATATCTGTATCTGTTACATGAGCATTTGTCAATCTATAGGCAAGTAGCTGATCAGTCTTCTGTGCCTGACGCACGCCGTCGACTTTTTGGGTCTAAGGCAAGCCGGTTGCCTCGCCGTTCGAGCGAATGTTAAATGGGCATATAGACAGAAATTCCATTGGTGCACAGACGGGGATCGAACCTAGAACCTCAGTGAAAGTCTTACACTGAAACTAGGCCAACACTGCTACAACGAAGTGTAAATAAATAATTTAATTAAGAGCTTTCGTGTTCATTTAGAATGTTCATGTCTGTTCAAAAACAGAGGGATAAATGAAAATATCAAACAAGTCTTTATAATAAGGATGTGAGTTATCTGAATGATCAAAACAGTCCTACCTTTCCCGAAAAATCAAAGGATTACCCGCATGGTTCCACACAATTCTGAATGATCCACGTGTTCCAAATGAGGTATTCATTGAATGAGCACCATTCACTCCAATGCATTGAATCGATTAAGTCGCATATTAACATCGATAATGTAGTCGAAAGAGCTTTTATTCGATCTTAAGTTCAGGGTTGCCAGTTTATAAAAATAAAATTGTTTGTATACTTTATAACTATTTTTTCTTTATAAATTGCACTGCTCAAAGAATTTACGATCGGATGAGAATGGCACTACAATCTTCTTGGTTTTGGGCCTCAGATTTCTGTATCTGTTTCATGATCATTTGTTAATCTAATAGGCAAAAAGGTGATTAGTCTTCTGTGCCTGACGCACCCCGTTGACTTTTTGGATCTAAGGCAAGCCGGTTCACGACGTTTTCCTTCACCGTTTGAGCGAATGTTAAACGCGAACATAGAAAGAAACTCAGGGATGAGAACCGCACGCTGAAGCCACTAGACCAACACTACTCTTAACATTACGATCAAGCGTAACTAATAAGTAATGTAATTTACTAAAAAGAATATTTAACATATTCCATAAGAATCCAAAATCACTACTTACAGTCTGTATTAAAGGGACTCTGTTCTTGTGTTCTATTTCTTAACCCGTTTACAGCTGCTTAGCACTTAAGACTAACGTGCAGCTCACACTAATACACTAATTTGAATGGTTTTGCCCGTGGTGTCAAGATATTGAATATCTCGACATTCACGTGTACGGGGCGCCTTCGTTTGTGGGCTCCAGCATTATTTTTTATTATTGTGACGTCGTCATTGCAGATTTACCAGGGAGCATTGCAAGTTTTATTACGCAAGTAATTTCTGGAGACACAAAGGTGAAATTAAAATAATTTTATATTAAATACCATACTTAATTAATATAAAATAAAATAGTTAATTGACTTGACTAACTAAACTAAATTAAACTAACACATTAAAAAATTAAATATACGTAGGTATTACGTTTTAAGATTCAGATAACTTGAAGTTCTCGAATGAAATAAAGATGGACATATCATATGCTATGAAGCCATGAAATATGGAGCCAAATATTGACGGTTATAATCGAGACGGAAGGAAGGGAAGAAAAGGAAGAAGAGGCCGACGACGCAAAAGATGGGAGGACGAACTCAAATTAACAGCAAGCAACAAATGGAGACGAGTCACAAAGGATAGTTAACAGTGGAAGGATTTAGAGGTGGCCTTTGATGGCCAGGAGGTTCACCTTACTCCGAGGTATATTGTAGTGAAAATATATAAAAAGGCTATATTATTATTATTATTTGTTAAAGTTCTGTAGATTCTAGAGGATAAAAATACGTTTTCAAAAGAACTCCAACGTTATAAGCCTAACGATACGATTATAATCTCCACAGTAAGAAGCGGTGTTAAAAACTTAAAGGCGACAACCCTACTTAACATAAGCTTAAATCGAGGGAGCAACTCAAAAGGGGGACTTGCTTTCTTTGATGTACGAGTACGAGACGATTGTGTAATCGATCTCGCTTTTCGGCATTTATCATTGAATAGCTCAGTGGGTGATCAGCTAAGCCGTGATTTGAATTAATATGACGTTACATAGTTGCGCGTACGCAACGGCTTATGGTAATCATATGGTAGGTATGAAGCTTATGGTATGGTAAATGGCATCATGTTTTGCTTTCAAAATTGGATGCTGCATAATATGTATTCAATTTTTGCTTTAAAATAAAGAAACGTTTCCTTTACCGTTCGAGTAAATGTTAAATGCAGAAGGTATATTGGTTCCCGGGGATCGAATCTATGATCTCAGGTGTGACAGTCGCACGTTACCACTGGGCCAACACTGCTTTGCACTGCAGCACTATTATATGCTTTACTAAAATAAATTGCTGTGTTGATCCAATCTTAAAAGAATTGGAAACGACACGACTCCTGTTACCGCTATATCTGTATTGAAGATCTCGTATTACTCGATATAACTTATTTATTTCAGGTTATTTACATAAATGTTAATGGAGTTAGAAACAATTTGGTCTTAGTTGCAATATTAATATTGGCAAGTAAACAAAACTCAGCGTTTCTTAAGGTAGTATTTGCCGCGCATCACCACTATGTAAACCAGCTGCCGATACAATTCGCCCCAAAGTAGAATTGAGAAAAGAAGAGAGTGTACTAATTCTTAAAAGGCTAACATTGCATTTGCGAGCTTTCTGGCTATGAGAGTGTCCATGGTCCATAGGCGGAGGTATCACGTGTCATTAGGTGTGAGTCTTGCCCATTTGCCCCTTGTTAAAAACCCAAAAGAACTATAGTCAAGTAACTCCTATGGACAGCATACAATCATTTCAAATCTTAAAACGACATGCGTGTTCTGTCTAATCAACACATTCAGGATACCACTACTGCTAAGCCTAACATTGATGGCATTCAAACTGTCAGTTCGGGTCTCTGCAGTCCAATAGCAACCAAAACGTATTGTTATACTGACGGAGCGTATTCAACGCATGTCCCAAATCTTACACGTGCATTGTTGTAATTAATTAACAAATGTATTTCTATTAACATTTTGCGTACACTGTAGGAAAACGTGAGATGAACAAGTCTCTGGGTTAAGAATAATTGCTGACCTTGTCCGAAGCTGCATTTGGATGTTTCATAGAGTGCACATTGAATAAGATACGGTATTTATGACATGTAATAAATAATATAATATCCTACAAAGTAATAATTACTAAAAAGAAAATAAATAAAAAAATCAAAAGTTTGGTCCCTTCGGTAGTGTACCTTTAACGCTGGCAGCTTTTCCTCGCTGTATTAAGATACTTATTCGTTGAGCCCGGAAAACATCAGCTCTAAAGTCACCGGTACAATAATATAATTATACTGTAGTATAGACATCAAAGCACAATTAAATTCCTCTTTTCTACATTTCATACGATACCATAGTATGGCGAAATCAATCACTGATGAGCTTTGCATAAATGCCGAAGATGTCTCTCATTTTACCATATTGCGGCAAATATTTGCCCATCCCAACCGCAATTGCAACGTATTTCGTGATAGAAACAATTTTACGTATGTGCAAATTGCATACGTGGTCACGACTTGATTGGACATCACGATACGAACCTTCGTCGTGGTCACGATAATGTATGATTAAATAATTGGATATGTGCTAAATATAATTGTAATCCGTTTTTTTAAATACTACCTATAATTTTTTTATCTATTGTGTTATATATGTAGAAGTAAAGTAGTTAAATACGAGAGTTAATTGAATCTCTAGGCAGTTTACATTCAATGTCGATATTCAATCAAGTCGCTAAGTTCCGTCAGACAAGTGAGTGAACGAAACGTATAACGAGTTTCCTAAACTTTCCTAGGTAACAAGACTTTTTTTTTATTTATGAAGGAGGTAAAAATGCACAACTGCAGGCCCGCGAGCGCATGCAGTCGCTATCGCGGGGACTGTGGGGATGGTTAACTCTTATCCCTCTGCTAATCAGAGGGGAGAAACCCGACCCACTAAAATTTCCTCCTGAGCCCTCCATATCGCCTGCTATGCCGGACACATTCATTCTGAATGAATGACGTCTGGCATCGCATTGAGTCCCCCGGGGGTCGCACTAGGCATTCAACCCAGGGAACTCAGGCGAATATGACTGCATACGGGCTCAGCGACGGCGCAGGGGGATACTGTTGGGCAAACGCTCCTCGCGTCTTGCCCCCACACCCCCGCCTCGCCGCCGCCGAGCACAACCCCTCCGGCCATCGCCACGCACCTCCCGCTGACGCTCGGCAGCCTCCTTCTGCAGCAGGACATGCTCACAGAAGAAGGCCACCGCACGCCATGCCTCTTGGCTACCAAGCATTGCTGCAACAACGCTCGGTAGCGAGAGGTCCGTCCCGACGACCGACACTAGGTCATGGCGTTGCCTCGACCAAGTGGCACAATCGGCCAGGGTGTGCTCCGCCGTGTCCTCTGGGGCACCACAATGGTGGCAGATGGGAAGGGTTTCCCACCTCGCCACCTTGTGCAGATACCGCCCAAAGCACCCATGCCCAGACAGTATCTGCGCCATCCGAAAGGACACGGCTCAACTCGGGCGATTCACCCATTCCCGTAGGCATGGGCGAATCGCCTCCACGGTGCGTACTCCCGCCCTAGGCATAGCCAGATCATGGGCCCATCTATTAAAGGTGGCCTCCCTGGCTTGCCTCCTTGCCGGTCCGACCAGTTCAGCCCATCGGCCACCTGCCCTAGTCTCACACTTGAGACGATACAGGTCGCCTAGGGCCAACGCCTCTAACTCCCAGTGGGGAGTCCCCGCCAACAGGCACGCCGCCTCGAACGAGACGGTCCGGTAGCATCGAGCCGCCCGAACCGCCATCACTCGCTGTGGCCTCCTGAGTAGGGTGCGGTTCCTCGCCCTCAGCCTATCATCCCATACAGGGGCCCCATACAATGCCATACTGCGTATGATTCCGCAGTACAGCCTCCGCACACTCTGCTTAGGGCCCCCAATATTCGGCAATAGCCTTGCAAGCGCCCACGCCGCCCCTACAACCTTTCCCCCGAGAGCTTCAAAGTGGGCCTCGAAGTTCCAGCGGCCATCCAAGACGAGACCAAGGTACTTCATCTTGGACGCTACCGGAACCCCCACTCCTTCCACCATCAAGACCGCCCCAGGAGATGGACCATTCCTAGGGCCATGGAACAATAGGGCGTCCGTTTTTTCAAGAGACACCCTAAGGCCCAGGGCCCTTATCCGTCTCACAACAAGGGAGGTGCCGACCGTTGCGAGTCGAGCCACCTCCCCATAACTTGCCCCGTTGGCCACTACGAGGGTGTCGTCTGCATAGCAGAAGACGCGCAATCCCGGAAGAAGCGCGCCCCTCAACACCCAATCGTAGGCCATGTCCCACAGAAGCGGCTCAAGGACTGAGCCTTGAGGAACCCCACACCGCACAGGGTGGTAGGAGATCGTGCCCTCCATGTTGGAGTACACGATCCATCTTTCCGCAAAATAGTCCCCCACTATTTGGCGCAGATACAGTGGGACCTCGAAAAACTCAAGTGCCTCTCTGACCACTCCAAAAGGGAGACTATTGAAGGCATTCGCAATATCTAACGATACTGTGTGGGACCTCAGGTCCCAAAGAGCATCAAGCGTCGACCGTCCCGCTTGGAAGCCGTACTGCGCCTCGCTCAGATCTGGCCCCTCAACAGAGAGGTGCCGGCACAATCTAGACGCCACAACCCACCTAAGCGCCTTGCCCGCCTCATCCAAGAGGACGATAGGGCCGTAAGCCGCCGAACTGTCTGCCGAGCGCCCCTCCTTGCGCACTAGACACAGTCGTCCCGTCTTCCAAGCCACCGGGAACCGTCCACTGCGTAAGCATGCAGTGTACAGCTCCCGGATGGAGACCTCCATATGAGGGAGGACTACTGCCAGGACACGCGCATGTACACGGCCCAGATGGTGGGGCCAGGAGCTTTCTTGCGGGCCTTGAGACGGGTCAAGATAGCCTCCATCTCTATGTCAGAGACTTCCGGAGCCATCTCACCCTCTCCTCCGGCCGCTTCCACTACAGTCGCCGCCATACACGGAGGGACAATGTCGGGAGGCAAAGGAAACAGGTCCGCCACCACTCTGTCCAGAAAGGCCGGCTCCAGACTCTCCACAAGAGGCATTTCCGCACCTTTCAGCCTTTTACGAGCTGATCGGTAGGGGCGCCCCCACGGATCATCATCCAGTCCCCGGAGTACCTCCTGATGGGCCCTTTCCTTTGCCTCACAGATAGCGCCCCGGAGAGCCCTCTTGCGATCATTATAGATAGAGCGAAGGCCCTCCGTGACATCGGGACCATCTCTTCTCCTCCTCTGACTCCTGTAGTAGGCCCTTCTGGCCTCGCTACATGCGCCACGGAGATTGCTAATCTCCGACGTCCACCAGTAGACCGCTCTCCTCCCCTTCGGCGGCCTCCATTTGGGCATTGCCGCATTCGACACCCTTCGGAGACTCAGACCAAGTTCGCCAGCTCCTTCATCCACATCCACAACACTAGTGTGCGCACACCACCCCTCTATAATGGCCATCTCCTCCGCAATCTGGCGGTCCAGTCGACGTACCGACCAGCGGGGGAAGCTCTTCCGACTCTAGGGAGTCTGGCCCCGCACTCCCCACCTCATCGAAGTAGAGACCCACAACCGGATATATCGGTGATCCGATAGGGTCTCCACTTCGTCCAGAACGCTCCACGCCGTCGTAACTCGGACCGCCGCCGCAGAAACGTAACAAGTAACGTAACCTAACCCAACCTAACCTACCCATTTACAATAAAGCAAAACACGGAGTTTCCAAGCTCTCAGTTCTTCACGATTACACCGAAATAACAATAACAAATGAAATACTCATGGCGGAGTCTTTTAAGAATAACTTAACTTAATAAGATTTAACTACTTTACTGCGACATAATATATATTATGATATATTAGGGCCTGCAACACATTCAGGATACCACTAGTGGTAAGCCGTGCTATGCCACGCTTTTTAGATTGATGGCATTGAAACTGTCTGTTCAGGTCTCAGCAAACATAGTCATTGTGTTTGTAGTCCTGTTCCACAAATGAGCGTTTTTTTATGAATTTTTGCCGCGCACCACCACTATATGGCACTCAAGTATTTCCGAACCAATTCGACTTTAACTTTTGCTCGTGACGTGTCAGGCTGTCCACCTAGTTGCGTATTAAGAAAACAGAATCTGAGTCTTTTGAGATACACTCGTGAAGTTAAATGCCTTAAAGTCAAAAATAGAACCGCAATTTGAATACCAAAAATAAAACACGTCAAAAAAGT
Organism: Pieris brassicae; assembly: GCF_905147105.1. NCBI lineage: Eukaryota > Metazoa > Arthropoda > Insecta > Lepidoptera > Pieridae > Pieris > Pieris brassicae. The sequence goes on from NC_059669.1 coordinate 9,744,967, forward strand.
TACTCTAATATTAACCGCTCTGTAGAGCTTTAAGATTTTCTAAAGTGCAAACTTAAAGTTACCTTCTTAAACTTGTAGTTTACTTAACCTTGTGCTTTTACCACGCAACACCTTTTTATACACAATAATATTTTCAAGTTCTTTAATTTTTTAATATTTACGTTTGAACTTGAATCGTTTATGGAGTTTCGTTATTCTGCGGTGAGATATACAAACAGAAGTGTTTCTTATCTATTAAGTAATCAAAGACTGCTGTAAATATTAACTTTAGATCCAATTAGATGTAATGTTTAAAGTGCTTACAGTACGAACTCCTTCTGTTCTGAACTGTTTAATATTATATAAATTATATATTTATATAATATGTTGAACTGTTTAATAAAGTGAGTAAAACAGTTGTTCGGGATAATCCCTGCAGGTGAGTTTCACCATAGGACTTCGAGGCTGAATACGAAATTCCACCCGTATCACCTCGTCAACGTCCGTCGTTCCACAACTGAGGGTTTTTAAGGCAGCTTTTGCAACCACAACCTCTATGTGGAACCAGCTGCCCATCGAAGTCCGAGCCAATTCGACTTTAGGTCCTTCAATAAATAAAGAGCGAACCAATACTTAAAAGACCGCCTATGATAATCTCAATGACAGAGGGCGAGATAGCGAGTACATTGCCGGCCTCGTAATAATAAAAGAATTTTTCGTAAATTATTCCTATAATATACTACTACGTTTAAGTAATTTGTTAATATTAATATTTGTCATTTCACTTGTTTTGCATTTTAATAAGTTGTAGTTTTTATTATTTTAACCACTATTGCCACCACGCATACCAGATTTACCCAATTAAGCTTATTATGCTTTTTCCGTGTTTGTATAATATCTTTTTCGCTCCACTTCTCTTCTACTACTGAATAAGCCCTTTAAGTTCTTAAATTACAGTCTTTATTTCACTGTCAAAGGCTAGATTGTGAACTCTGTTCGGCTTTCAATATGTGGCGTCGCTGTAGGACAATTTTCCGCTACAATGGACATACGGTATTGCCCCATACTGCAGTGCGGGAATTTTCTACTGATTTTAAGGAATGAGTCCCTTTCATGAGCAGTTTCAGCTAATTTCAAGATGATAAACTTCCGATATTGAAATGAAAGAAATATGGGACACACGGGCTCACCTAGCACTGTTTTCTAACTATAAATTTAAATACCAATCTACTATATGCAACTTCACAGAAATTCGTTAAATAAGATAAAGTTTAACAAAAGGCTTTTATTATCATAGACATGAATACAAATAATACAATTATTTCAATTTACCTAATTACTACTAAGATTATTACAGAATTTCATTAATTGTAATGGAATTATTACTATCATTGTTATCGTTCGAATCAACCGTTGTAAGGACAAGAAAAAGATGGCGCGTAAGGGAAAAATAAGACGCGTAACCTAAAATGCGACGAAGAAGTTTTACTTCAAAAATAAAAAAAAACAATGGCGTTATAACCTTTTTAGCTCATGATCATTTGTTAATCTAATAGGCAAGTAGGTGATCAACCTTCTGTGCCTGACACACACAGTTGACTTTTTGGGTCTAAGGGAAGCCGGTTTCCTCACGACGTTTTCCTTCACCATTCGAGTGAATGTTGAATACACTGGAATGGACTTTCTTTCTATGAGCCGGGGATCAAACCTACGACCTCAGGGATGTGGGAGTCGCACGCTGAAGCCACTAGGCCATCACCTTTTTTTGGAATACATTGTTATAAGTTTGTATATAAAATAAAACCTTCCAAGACTTGGTGGATAGATATTATCAATCCCTCAGCCTACCCTCACATTTTTGCGATCTGCGGCTACCGACGTACTTGCCAACCGGTTCGGTTTGCTGTGCATAGTCTAGTGTCTACGTTAGACAATCGTAAGACCAAGTCCAGACAGTCTAGATCGCTCATACCAAGCGTTACCTAGCTTTAGTGATTTTATTTTTATCATCTCTGTATATCGAGTACAAATTAAACATTATTACTATTAAAAATCAGCAAATTATAGTTCACAATTTTTATAGACCCGTAATATTCGGTGTCATTATTAACGCCCTAATTACCACTTAATTGTTATGAAAGATTTATTTAATTAATTAAATATTTCATATGACCTTTTCTCACACCTAAAATTCTCTTTTGTAGTTAATAATCCAAAATCAAATCTAAATACTCTTTCATTATATTATACATTGATAATGAACGAGATATTGTGAAGGTAATATTTAAATTACATTAAAAAAATATTTACAATATTCTTAGACTAAATAATCTATACATATATAAATGAATCCCTATTTCCCTTGGTCACGCGTGAACGGCTGGACCGATTTTGCTAATTCTTTTTTGTTGTGTTTGTTTTGTCAGACGAAGAAAAATTTAAGAAAATTGCGCGGAGAAGTAGAAAATTTAATAATAATTTCGTTACGATTGCAATTTTTTTCAGTGCATAGCGCCTTTACAATTCAAACTTTTTTGATATAACCTTATGGCGTTTGACATAATATTGCTGCTAATACCGTCAAAGAGGATGTAAGAAAAACGATTATCGTTTAAAATAAATGCTTTGATGAAATACATATAAAATAATTACAGTAGCTTATTATTTGTGGCATTAATCTTGAAAATCCATGTTTTTCACATGGCCAGTTCTGTCGCTTGTTTTCGTGACGGAATGTCGTTTATCATAAAGCATTAGAATAAGAAACAGTTTGTTTCTGAAATATTTTTAGTTACCAATATGAAATTAATATTCATAACTAAGACAGGACAAGGTCCGTCGGGTCCGCTAATAATATTTAAAAATTAATAAATAGAAATCTAATATAAATTTAAAAAGTCCCAAAAGCAGTGTTGATTCTGGCTGCATTTCGTCGCTCTATTGCGACACTTATTGTTTGAGCGAGGAAAGCATCTGGGTTCTCCGGTAATATCTACCAAGCGCCCACTTCAATCGTTATTAATCATTAATAACTACACAATTAATGTTATTAAAAATGTCATTACGCTATAAGAAAGTGTTGAGATATGGATATCATTAATGTTTTTTTTCTACTTTACCAAAAATTTCTGATAATTTTATTGTGTGATTATTTTATCTTGTATATGTTTTGGTTGTATTTCGTATTTTTTTTTAAACACTTATGTTCACTTCGTGTTATGTTATGCAGTAGATTTAGTACTATGTCTGATGTACTTTAATAAATAAATTAACTATGTCGAAGAACATGATTGTTCTACATAAGCCTTAATCTTTGTTTTAACTTGTTTTTTTCTTAAATTGTTAACACACTTGAGTTGTTTTGGCCGAGTCTAAAACGACGTGTTTAAAATCTTAGGGTATAATTCTTCAACCGGTCACTGTCTGATATGTGACACGGTACGAGTGATATGTCTACATGTTTATCAAAAACGACTTTGTCTACAAATGAACTCTCGACTCTGAATACTTTTAGACGTAATGTCAACGAAAAGCGTGAATTCAATTGTTTTTAAGCCGTAAGATGACTTTTGATTATGGAATTTAACTGTTGAATGATTCCACGAAGTCTTATACTAAACTTCAATTTTGATAACTATTAACACAAGAGAGTGCGGTATGAATTACAAACTAGCCAATACAATAATTAATTATTAATATTATGTTGTACTTAATTTCCCACTTAAGCAAGTAAATAGAACTATTACGCACTTGTTCTTTACCTGGTGTTTCTTTCTTATTTATTTTTCAAACTTGGATTGCGTGGAGGATATCCTTCCTTAGCGATACGGTCGCCCGTTGTTCAATACCTTATATAATCCCTTATATAAGTTTAAACAAAATGTTCATTAATGTGTTCTATAATGTTTTGGCACTATTGTGTGTGTGTGCATTGCACTTATCACATTCCACATGTTTTAGTAACACAAAAAGTTTAGTTAGTTAACAAAATAACACTACATTTCGTTGTTAAATTACTTTGTCAGTTAATGAAGCTTTATCACCGCATTCTTAAAGAATGATGTCTGTTAGTTATCGTAAAATGTATGACTCTATTATTGGAATGAGTTTTTAAATAAGTATTCCTGTCAACTTCTGATAATATTTTTTACGATTTCTCTATAATCGATGTCGTAAAAAGACATTGCTTTTAAACTTAATTAATCTCTTTATATGAGCTTGTAGATAAAGTTAATTAATTTACACAGACAGACAGATAATTTTTACCCAAGGTACAGCGTTGGTAATATTTAAATCGAATGTTATAGATTATATGTTTCGTATGTTAAAATCGCAAACGTTTATGACATACATAAATTTGGCGCGTTTCGTTTCTAGTATCATGTTTATATGAAATTCAACACATGCTTCTTAAAGGTACAATTTTTTTGGAATAATTGTATTTTTTTAACTCTTTAGTTTGTTAGGAATTTAAAATTTATACTGTGATGTTGTCCATCAGACGCCAAGGTTTTTTAAAGTTTTACTTTAAATTTATATATAATATATTAAGATAATTAAAATAGAAGTTAACTTAATCTGATACTTTAAGTATTTGTAGAGGAAATTGCTGCAAAAACGTTAATTTCTTGTTAAATCGCTTTGAATATATTTTTTTATTAAAGATCAACTAAATATATCATAACATATTGGTTATCTAGTTACCAACAACACAGCGGATGTGGTGTACCTATTGTGGGGACTAGCGTTTTTTGTGCTTTGATTCAGTGCCGTTGGTGTTTTGGATGAGCTTATAAGCTAAACAATTATATTATTCAGAAGGGTTCGAGAACTGGCTATTTGATATTAGATACCTCTCCGTTCCTTGCATCTATGTATTATTACATGGACAAAAATCCTTTATTTTAAATTGTTACAATACAAGTTTTATTATTGTTATAAATTATACAGAGCTAGTGGGGATTTTAATTTAACAAATATTTGACTCCCAATTTACCCTGGTGCTCAGTTCAGGGGTTACTAGAGTTAGCTGTCTGAATTTGTCTGAATTTTGTCACAGCCAACCTAACCTGTGTTATATAAAGCTTTTGTATAACTAAATATAATATATTCACTCGTGGTTATGCGTTTGTTTTAACCGCGTGATCATGTCATCACATCTAAGTTGCATTTTTCTTTATATGCGCTATTAACGCTAAACAGGACAAAATTAGCGAGTATTTTTAGCAGATTATTTTTCTGTATTCAATATCCATTAAAATATGTTGTCAACTTGATATTTATAACCGAAACGCTCAATTACGCCACATAAAAATTGGTATATGTTAATCTCTATATTAATATAAATTAGTTGCAAAATATGTTGCTAAGCGCAAAACTCGAAGACGGCTTGACCAATACCATTTTTTCTCTCCGTAAATAAAGTCAGGTAAAACAAAACTATTTGTTAGTACTTCGGTTTATTCCGCAGAAACGATCGTTCTCTGTGGGGTAGCATAGCAAAATCTTCCATATGTATTTAGCTACTAAAAACGTAGGCTAAGTAAAAAAATCATATTAAGGAGAAACGAACGATTTTCATAAAATATTGTGGTACATTATGGCGTGTTTTTAACCCGTATGACTTTCATTTCGAACTTTCCAGAACACCTGTCTTTCATACAATTATCTCCAGGAAATATGTCAGCAGAATTTAATGAGTAAAGTTTGTGTCGTAAATATATCAGAGGGGAAAACGAGCCGTGATAAGCTCAAAACTAAAAAAGTTGGTGAAAACCTCGTCACGGGAATTTTGCTAGTTAGAAAATGTATTTTTAAATGTGTCAGCGGTGGGTTTTAACTTGATGACTATTACTACTAACTTTATTAGGTCTAGGCCTCAGATTTCTGTATCTGTTTCATGATCTTGTGCCTGATACACGCCGTCAATTTTTCATGGTGTTTGTTTTCGCCGTTTGAGCGAATATGCTCACATAGAAAGAAAGTACATATGTGAATAGCCGAGACTGGAACCTACGACGCCAGGGATGAGAGACGCACTCTGAAGCCTAGGCCAACACTACTCTGCTGCGTAAGTTAATAGATGTGAATTCATATTTTGATATAAATTGCATAAAAGTTTTAACCCGCTAAAACTCTAAGGGCTGGTCACATCACATGACACCTATACAACACTACATTAAAGACAACACACTGGAAAGGTACACCTGGAAAAAAAAGAGTGGGCAGGTCAAAAATAAGGTAGGCGGGTGACTAAATAGAACAAGTAGGAAAAGGCTATTGGCAGTGATACATCTGGAAAGAGTTTGAGACACCCAAGAGAGGTCCATAACCACAGACGACTAACATTTACCTATAAGTAAATACTAACAATAGTTGAAATGAAACTTATGGATATGGTAATAAAAAAGGCTTTATTATTATTATTAAAACTCTCAGGTTGTCGCGTCTTAAATTAAGATTGAATAACTTCTGTTCAGTTTTCCTATAGATAGATTAATAATTTATAATAAAACTTTTGTAAGTTACGCCATATTCCTAAAAATATTAACCGATTTCTCTTTATATATAAAATCAGATTAATACTAAAACAGAAATGATAACATGAAGGAAAAAGCTTCTGTAATACCCTTAATAAATATGTATGACCATTCTAAACAAAATCACGAAACTAAAACGGTAAATTTGATTTGACATCACGATTTCCGAGTTTACTTTTGGCATAACAACGAGCTCATAAAATTAAGAACATCCCGATGGAGTTAAGGAAAGACATTGATGTGAACCGAACGAACCTTAAAAATATAAACTTATTTTATATTCGCCTATAAATTACCAAAACTTTCTTATATATATTTTTATTATAAGTATATATTAGATGTATTTTTATTGAAAGATCCCAAAGGAGAAAAGAGTGAGAGATTCGACTTTTTATCGTTTCTTTGTCTGATATAGTTTGGTTCAATCTAATAATATTTCTGAGGCGTTATTTGTTTTTATGAATACGCTGTAATTAGAACATTGTTAGGATAGTCCATTTATCGACGAAGGCACCTTGGGCCCGCGACTATTACCACGAATCAGACCGCGGATATAGCTAGTATCTAGTATAGAAATCCTATTTATCTTTCTGTCTCACTCGCACTTATTGGTCTTATAGAGAGGTGGGGTCAGTGCGTAATAATGGTAGAGGTGCATATCGACAACGGGATAGGTACGATCAAAAAGCTAAATTATGTTAAGTATGAATAGGAATGTTGGCATAGTGGCTTTAGTGTACGATTCTCATCCCTGAGGTTATAGGCTCGTTCACCGGCTGTTCACCAATGTACTTTCTTTGTACGCATTTAACATTCGCTTGAACGGCGAAGGAAAACGTCGTAAGGAAACCCATACGTCTTAGACCCAAAAATGATGATGGCCTGATCATTTGCCTATTAGATTGAAAAATGCCTACTTACGTACCAACAATTTAGGTATATCTGGATCAAATACCAGCAAAATTGCGCGTATTAGACCTTTCCATCCAATGAAATAAACTTACATTTATTTGAATTATACTAAACCTTTTATTAAAATTACTCCATTAAAAAAATAACCAGAACGAATCGCCTAAGCCAAGATTTTTAACACCCCAAATTAGCCAATTAATGTTTTCTTTAAAAAATAAATTTTTACTATAGTCAATCGTAATTTAATAGAATAAGGTTCAAATTAGCATTTCCAGAACGTTTAAGATAATTTTCGTATCAGTTTCTAGGGAGCTTTTATCAAAGAGCTTAACGTCATTCTCGGGTCTATTAGAGACTTAATTACGAACCTTCAGGTAATGTTGGGGGAAAAATTATTTATGGCCACACTAATGTCTTATTATCACCCAAGTATTGCAAATTTCGGTGTTACAACCTAATTTTAAAGGATTTTATGCAAATAGAGTTATTAGACTTAGGTGGCGGTACCTTTAAGGTCTATTTTATGTACTGCCAAAGTTTCGGGTTTAAATACCGTGTCGAAAAGTAAAAACGCCCTTTATATTCGAAATCTATATATAGGTACGAAATTTTTTTTTCTCTGCGTTTGAGAACAATTATTTGCTTTTTTATATAGGTACATAATGATTTTGTTTTATACATAATATGAATATTTTATTATTTCAACTAAACATAACAATCATATATAAAGTGTTGTAAGCAACATAGTAATAATAAAAATAATTATAAAGTAATAAATTTATTACTCTTATTTTCACACTTTTAGGTAAAACTCTTTTGCAAAAACGGGTAACTATTTACGATCGATTGATTTTAGTTATTTAAATAAAATTTAATTGTCTGAAGTAGTCTGTAAACCTTAAACGTGTAAATTACTACGCGTGAAGTGAACTCTGGCAATGTTTTTATTAATTATTAATAAATTCTTTAAAACCGATATACATTTCCAAACAATAAGAAGTGGTCAGTAATAAAGGCAAGAAGCTTTTTTTTACATTTGCTTAATAATGAGAGTGACCTCTTGCCAAAATCACAACTACAATCCTTCTGGGAAAGCTTTCTACGATAACGTTTTGAGGCATCAGTTCCCACTCTTCTGCCTTTACATCATAAATAAGGTCATCAAAATATCTTTAAAAAAATTGTCAGAATTCATTCCACGCATAATAAGCACACAGACTACGTCAGATAATCAAATTTCATTAAAATAAAACTTAGACCATACAATTGCTTAGGTGCCAATGTTTTGCAAAATTGTTTATATATATTGACATAAAAAAATAAATTTAAATATTTTTCAGCAAGACTTGACTGATTGCCGCGTGTTTATTTTAACATCAATGGTTGTACGAAAAACAATTATTAAAATTCAATTTTACTTTTGAAATTGGAAACATTGTTTGGTGAAATAACAGACCTCCTCTGAAAAGCGTTGTTAATAGACTAGCTCATGACGGGATATTGTCTGTATAGAAAAATTCTCCTATTCAAAACAAACCAGTCTAATTATTCTCTTTTGACTAAAGTACATGTCTGTCAATTTTTATCCCACCGTAAACACAATTTGAATCTCAATGAGCTTGATATATGATAAGATTTTCAATTCTCAATGATGAGGGCCATCTTAACGTACTTAAAGAAAGACTTCTTTTTGAGTTTCGGTTTACAATCATAATATGTCTTGTGGCAGTTGGGGCCCAAGTAGTCTCCAAGAATTCTTCTTTTATTTATACATATCTCATGTGTGACGGCGATGGTTGGTTGTTTGCGATACCACAGAACAGAACCAGTCTGTTGCATCTGTGCACGCATGTGTCCACGTTAACCTTGCGCTTACCAAATACTGTCTCCGGCACTATCGACGTCTTTATATGTTCATAAAATTCATAGTACCGATATTGTGTATCTTATGCATTACAATTTATTATATGTTCAACATTATCGTATTGGTTGATGTGTATATTTTTATACACTATCAACCTGGCTCTCTTGATATTAAGTGATATGCCCATGGACATATTAAACTCTCTATCAGCTAAATTATCATCTAAATATAATTAGTAAATGGATTACAACTGTTTCTATTACAGCCATAATTAAGGCTGTCAAAACGTATCACAAGTCGGCTTCGCCATTAGCCCGCATAAATAAATCATTAACTTCACTCAAACCGAATCTAATTTGGTAGACAACCCTGAATTTACATACAATCCTGGTAGCTTTTTAATGTTCTATAAAAAATACATTAGTTTTAACCACATCAGGCATATAAACTTTTGTAAGTAGCTCAGTAAGGTGCACACGAAGTGTAAAAGAATGTTATTTATTTATCCTATATTTTTATTTTATTGTTTCACCTGACAGACGTTTTTATCTTCACTTGAAATAATTCCACATAGTGGTGGTGCGCGGCAAAAACTACCTTTCGCGTTTCTTACGCTCAGTTGTGCAACGACGGACGTCGAGGTGATACGGATGGTATTTTGTATTCCGCCTTGATATCCGATAATGAAGTCAAAGTCAAAAATCATTTAATCATATAGGTAACACAATGTACACTTATGAACGTCAATAAAAAAGAAATATACATTATAGGCTTCTAATTTTACATTTACTGCCAGTTCTCAAATCAAGGGTGTAGAACGGAAGAGAATAACTGGCAATAAACTCTCCACCACTCTTTTCATCGCCAAGTTTTTTTATATATTACACAACGTTTGTAACGCGCTGCAACCATTACACCACGTTCCACACAACACCAGCAGGAGGCATGGTGAAATAGGAGCACGCACTTACACTCGTGGGAACAACACGCCAATACATAGTCAAAAATAACTAACTTCACCGCATACACGAATTCAAGTACGACTAGTCACAAAGAAATACAGTTAGAAACTCTGCCGGTATAGCCTCTGAACACTGTCCATGGTAAAAACGCTATAAACGCCGTTTACCCATCATAATTAATTGAAAGAGGTGGTAGCAACCACGGCGCATCACGTGGCCCAGGTACGCAGGAGTATTATGCTGACACCCAGTACAATATTATCTTAAATTAATTTTATTTTTACAATTTTAATATTCTGCAAGGTTGAAAATATATAACAATAGTTTATTTTCATGCATGGCGTATTTATTATAAATGCAAAGTTTTCCAAATATAATTTTCCACTTACACACCGTGCGGTATAAAATATTAAACAAAACTGAAAATATTTTTCATTCGCATAACACGTGTGCGGACGCAATATCAGAAAATGGATGTTATGAAAAATTGTTCATACATTTTTGCTAAATCCGAGCAAAGTGCAGCGTTACCACAAAATAAATGTCTTATACTGTACTTGGAGGATTTGAGAATAGCTTCTGCGATTTAAATGATTTGTTTTTAGTTTCATATATGATTAAAGTCTGATGCTTTTATGGTACTGGCTGTACTGCGTCACAGAACGTGGTAAATTGTTGCATTATTTTGAAATTTTAATCTGATTACATAAAATATTATAATAATTGTACTTTTGGGGAGAAAAAGCCTTTTTTTATTTAAGGCAATTCTAAAATAAAAACACATTGAGACGGAAATTTAGACACAAAAACTGTTTTTTATAACTAAAACAACATCGTTGTTACACGCTCTGAAACCCACAAGAAAGCTTGGCAGCAAATTGCCGTCATTTAGGGCATACACCGAACCTATTTACCGATTTGAGTACCACAGAGTTCTAACATACAGTAATATTGAATTATATATATGAACAAATAATTTTGTTTAAATTAAATATAAACTAGGTAATTTATAAAGACCAGATTACAAATAAGGGAAATGATACATTTATTATTTGATTTAATAATTGTTAATCATAGTTGCTGTGACTTCGCGACCAATAAACACAATCATAGTACTTATTTATGATAGTATTTGACTTGGGCTACAACAAGTAAGACGAACTTAGAAGAAATCATATTGAATAATACGTTATCTTCCTAAAACTTGCTGTAAGTATTATACAAAAAGTTATTGAAGGAAACCATGGACACTCAAAATGCCAGAGGGCTCGAGAGCGACACCTCTCCAGCCCAGAGGGGGATTCTCTACAGAAACGTATGCTACCCTGGATTAAAAGTGCTTAATCATCCTAGTTACAAATGCTATTTCCTTAAGTTATACATATACATATGTTATTAGAATTATTTAGAAGAATTAGCTATAATTTATACAATAAAAAAGATCGTTAGGGCTTAAACTACATCAACCTTGTGGCCCTTGATCTTTAAGGGTAAGTTTCAAAAGCGCCAAAAGAGACTTAGTGCGAATTCCTTTATAGTCAAAATCCAAAACATTTTTGACGTAAGGAAATGAAACAAGTAGGTATATCACCCTACACCGCTTTCCACACCACATCACAGCATAATATATTACCACATCGTAAACATGATTCAACAGGAATCGACCACAGAGTACCTTCGTTTTTATGATGAGGAAATCAAAGGATATTTAACATATTATATAATATTATAAATTACTCCAACGGTTAACTGATACGGCTTAAGTATACAAGTTTGAAGAGATATTTTTATTAGTTCCTTAAATGAAAGTGTTACAACTGTAGTACGTATACGCCGATATGAACAATACCTACCCACCCAACCTTTCGCGAAGACTATCATTTGTTCTTGAGTATAATTATTCATACAATATAGTTTCCATTCTGTATTAATAGTGGTATTTAAGGTATTTTGATAGTAACAATGGCGTTCCTTGCTAATGCAAGGTAAACCACCAATTGTAGTTATTGTGCTTCATATTTGAATAGTGATATTCGGGATTTATTTTCATCTGTGTGCGTAATTAAATGGCTTTGTCACGCTTTAATTTTCACCTTAGCACTTATAATAAAACACGGGGGCCCGGCCTTGCATTGTTGTATTTTTGATAATGATTATTTATGGTAAGAACATTCTAACGATGTTGTGGATCCAATATTATAAAAATACAAATCCTTTCATTGGTAAGTATACAATTTTTGTAATTTCATTAGAATCCAATACAGGTAAGAAATTTAATATTATAAAGTGCGTATGCAAACCGGTTCTGTCTCTGAAACTTCTGAAAGGTCTCTGAAAGTTACTCCGAATTCCACACGTATCACCTTGACGTCCGTTGTTCCACAACTAAGCGTTTCTTAAGGCACTTTTGGAGTTATTTCCAAACCAATTCGACTTAGGAAGCAAGAAAAGACCTTACCCATTTTTAAAAAGGCGGTGTCACTTCACATCTGAGGAGCCTATTTTTGCCCATATAAAAAAACCTGTTCAACTCACCGGAGTATATAAACCGTCTCAAAAGACGAAGAACCCTGGATTTCAGCTTTGACTGAGCTAATTTTATTATGGTAGATATTCCTAATGAGGATTCCCGCAAATCATCCTACAACTCATCTGCTCATAGACAGAAGACTGATTTCACAATGCACTATATATCTAGGAGTAGCGTTAACGTAACGTCACGCCTTGTACATTCATGAAATCACTTTCTCACTATGTTTGATAATTCTGACAAATGTTTAATCAACAACGGTCTTTCAAACCTCACACTCACTGTTTATTATTTATATCGACTAACATACTCGTTATATTATGCAAGTAGGAAAGAAGTCGATCAATTTACGCAGTGGCAGTGTAACAAATTTCCAAGGCTGTGAAGTTTTCCGCCCTTGAATCTTGGACATAACAATTGTCATCCAACTATTTTGTTGACATTGAAAATAATGTTGGATGTTCTATTATACACAAACCGTCCAGTTCGCATTCTCCAGTAGTAGGACTGTCATGTTTTTTCGGACGTTCTGTGTTTACGCGAAACATTTATTGTGTACACAAAAAACTGGCGCTACAACCTTTTCAGGTCTGGGCTACAGATTTCTGTATCCGTTTCATGATAATTTGTTAATCTAATAGGCAAGTAGTTGATCAGCCTTCTGTGCCTGACACACACCGCCAACTTTTTGGGTCTAAGGCAAGCCGGTTTCCTCACGATGTTGTCCTTAAACGTTAGAGCGAATGTTAAATGGGCACATAGCGTCTTTTGATACATAGCCAGGGATCAAAACTACGACTTCAGGGATGAGAGTCGCACGCTGAAGTCACTAGGCCAACACTGCTCTAATAAAAACAAACCAATGCATTTTTGACAAAAGTATAAGCAAAAGACAAAATTTGAATGACATACAAAATACAAGATAATATTTGTTTCATTTCGGTGAGTGCACAAGATGATTTCCTTGCACAAGGAAAAGCAATCAGCCGACAGACTTCCCAAGTGTGTACGCCTAGACTGGACAAGAGAATTCAGTTAAATCGTTCAATACTTAATGTTGTTAATGCTTTTATCGACTGTTACATTGGCATCCTTATATAACATAGATACGGTTTTCTAATACGGGTTTCGCGTCAATGAAGCTTTTTTGTCAATGGACTTGAAAATTTAGTTCTAAAAACTGTACTGTAGATCAAGTCGGTTACTATAGCGGATCTCTTCCGAGATGAATACATAAATCGGCTGAGGGTTCGATCTGGACGAAACAATAGTTGAAGGTAGACACAGCTAACTTTCTTAAGGCAAACTGAAGTATTTCCGAACCAATTCGACTTACGGTCCTTCAAGAAAAGGGCGTACCAATTCTTAAAAGGCTGGCAACGCATTTGCGAGGCGTCTGGCAACGTAAGTATCCATCGACAAGGCTGTTTTTGCCGCGCTCCACCACCATGTGGAACTAGCTGCTCACTAAAGTATTTATGAACAAATTCGACTTCAAAAAAGAACACACCAATTCTTTAAAGCCTGGCAACGGGCGGGCTTTCTGGCAATGTGAGTGTCCATAGGCGTATCACTTAACATCAGATGAGTTTCTTGACCGTTTGCCCTGTTTCATAATAAAATTCTAATCACCTACTCGGCTGAAAAGATGAAATAACAAAGTGTTTCTTTCATGCCCCATTCGGGATTCGTAGCAACGACCAGGAGCTGACACATTTGAACGTAATCGTCATAACAGTGAAACTATTTTTTTTATAAGAGCCAAGTAATTAGGTTCCGAAAAATTAACGATCATTGTTTCGAGTAACAAAGTATTAAAAAACCAAGTGTGTGACCAACTAAACCTTGGTTATTATAATGAACGTAAAACTATGCAAAATGTCATATAACAATAAAATACACTTCATACAAGACATTAAACGTAGCGGCCGTAAAGTGCAAGTTCACACAGAATTTTTACAACGACGACTTAAAAAGAGGGCTATGCAAAGAACGCATTTTAACACTACAGTGCACACTATACCAACCCAAAATGTTAGATACGTGGCGTCGCCTGTGGGCATTACAAGTGATAAGCGATTCATACTAGTTTTTATTCGGTTCGAAAACCTGGTTTTTGATGTTTAGTAGCACAGATTTTAAATAGAGTGACCAAAACCTTGGAAGCGAAAAAATTTACGCGTATTTATCAATAAACAATAGTCAATATATATTTAGACCACTACATGTCAATTAAATATTATTTTAGAAAACGTATACTAAGCTGCTTAAAACAGCTGTGTTAACCTTAGTGGCTTCAGCGTGCGACTATTATCCCTGAGATCGTAGGTTCGATCCCCGACTGTGCCAATGGACTTTCTGTCATGTCACGCATTTAACATTCGCTCGAACGGTGACGAAACCGTTTGACCTTAGTCCCAAGTCGACGACGTGTGATCACCTACTTGCCTATTAGATCGAAAAATGATCAAGAAACAGATACAGAGCTCTGAGGTCCAGACCTAAAAAGGATGTAGCGCCACTTATTTATTTTTTATTTTTTATCCTAATATTTAAATTAAAGAATTTAAATATGAATTTCTTTTGTAGAAACTGTGACGAATGGATTAACTTCTGACTAAAACTTTGTATTTTTTTATTATGACGTTTTCAAAGCCCTTTTTTGAAGTAAAACTTCTTTATAAGCGTGGGAAAAATTTACCGTCACATTTTACCGTTACGCGCCATATTTTTCTTGTTCCTACCACGTTTGATTCGAAGAGATTCGAAGCTATTAATAATAACAATATATAACAATGATAACAATTATAGTAATAATTTTATTTCAATTAATGAAATTCTGTAATAATCTTAGTAGTAAAACATTAAAATGAAATAATTGTATTATTTGTATTCATGTCTATGCTTATAAAAGCCTTTTGTTAAACTTTATCTTATTTAACTTTATTTAACAAATATCTGTAAAGTTGCATATAGTAGATAATTTTTTGAAAACTAAGGTCATAAAAAAGTTACACTTCTTTCGTGTGTACACTAGTACACGCACACATTTTGTTAACTTAATACTTAGTCATGGATTAACTCTTGAAATTTATGTCATTTTAACTAGAGCTTGGATAAGGAAAACCCCTAGTCAGAATGTAGGAATATGTGAAGATATGTGAAAAAAATCGCCATTCTCTTTTAGCTTAAAACACTCTGGCGCACGGTACAATGCGCTACCTCAGCGTGTCTATAAACCCGTGACTGCTCATACCGTTGTGTGCGATATGCCACTCACACAGATAGCTATGTGGCCTATAATGAGTGTGAACCATGACTAATTCGCAATTGTTTTCATTCAAGAGGTAGGGGGCGACATGTTTTTTTTAAATGTTGAGTACTTTAGACAAAAACTTTAACAAAGATTTTTTTAAATCTGTATACTGTTTATCTATCTATCCATGTTTCACAAATAAAAGAGATAGATATATGCTTCAATAATATTTTCACATACTTTTATCACCTCGTACCTCTGTCGTCTAAGGTTGCAGATATATTTCCACCAATGTATTTCGTAACCAATTCGACTTAGGGTCCTTTAAGATAAGAGCGTACCAATTCTTAAAAAGCCGGCAACGCGCTTGCGAACCCTCTGCCAATGTGAGTGTATATCGGTAATGACACTTAACATCAGGTGAGCCTCCTACACGAGTGCCCCCCATTACATATAAACAAATTACAAACATACATAAATATTTTAATTTATCAGTTATTATTATTTTAACGTCAAATACATTAATCTGATACAAGACCTCCTTGGCTGTGACAGACTTATAATAAAAATCCAAGCTGAGTCCTCCATGACACTGGCTGGATTTTAAAGTGTAAAGCAGGAAATATAACAGTTCAAAAATGTAACACAACGTGACTATCTATTCTATACTATACTATACGTGTGTTGAGTATTGTATCTCAATTGTATTAACAAACAAAAGATGAAATAAGAGATAGCGGGAAAGATTGGAAAATAGTAGCGAAGATGAGATACAAATGGAAGAATTTCAAGGTCTTCACTTCGTCAGAGATCGTGTACTACTATTAAACATAACATAAACTTATTGTAATCCTGATTAAAAAGTATTCGAATACAGGCTATTTTTATTTTATTTATTGTATCTATAATGTATATCTTTTAATATGGCAACATAGTTGCTTCCTGTTCCGGTAATCGCGACAGCACTATCCATGCACTTACCTAAAATATAAAGTGTGAAACGAGAAATATGTCAAGATTTTTCTTGACATATTTCAAATATACGAGATACTAGAAACAATTTTGTGGTCGCACGTGCCGTTAATATCATGGTAAACGTCTGTCCATTAACTCAAAGGATTATTCAGTGTTAACGAACTGCCTTTGAAAGCTTGCCGTCGATTTGAGTAATTACAGAGACACTTAAATCGGTTTTAAACAGTAGTTAAAAAGATTGACGTCTTTATCCGGTCTGGAGTTTTTGTTTATACAGTAAATATTTGTATTTATTTATTTACATACTAACAATACACATAAATAACAAATACTACGCTAGAAAACACAGACATGCATATGTATCAATTATAAATAAAGAATAACAACAACAAAGATATAAATAATAACTTTAATTTTAAAAAAACGCATTTATAGTAACATAATTTTATTGATGTTAAAGCAACAATCCAGGACTTTATTTTAATTTGATAAAACCCGATCTGGTATAATATCGAATACTTACATTCACTATATTTGTACGTAAATTAATTAAATTAAGCGCAAATTCATAACTAAATAATTTATCTTTAAAGACAAAAGAATCGCGATATCCTTTACGATATAGAACAGTGAAATATTAGTAAATATATAAAAAAATTAAGACTTGCTTCTATAAGTAAACGGTGAATATGCCATAATGTCATTGAACAATAAATATAAAAAAATAAAAATAAAAATTGTTTTAGTTATTCTCCATACTCCCAGACAGGTCGCCTGAATAAAAATAAAGACAGTGGCACAACAACCTTTTTAGATCTGCGCTTTATATTTCTGTATCTGTTTCGTGATGATTTGTTAAACTAATAGGCAATTTGGTGATCAACCTTCTGTGCCTGACACACGCCGTAGACTTTTTGGGTCTAAGGCAAGCCGGTTTCCTCACGATGTTTTTCTTTACGTTCGAGCGAATGTTTATTGTGCACATAGATGATAGTCCATTGGTGCACAGCCGGGGATGGAACCTACGACCTCAGAGATTAGAGTCGCATGCTGAAGCTAGGTCACCACTGCTCACATGGTTGATATAAATATGTATTAAGAAATCTCGTTGACCTTGAATTCAAGCAAATAAATTTCTCAAGACATCACACATGTTATTCATAGCACACATCGACAGTACAGTACCTCTGTATTCGGATTACGTATCCGTATCACAAAGAGATTTCTTAGAAAGTAACTCGATATATGAACCGTGGAGTCATGTACGATATCTACATCCGTTAATACTTTATGAACGAAAAAAAACACTCAGAGTACAGTACTACTTGTTATGATCTTGGATCATAATTTAATAGGTAGGAGCTGTTTCCCAACGTAAGGCCCACGCCCCACAGTAGGACAATTCGATTGTTAAGCTTTTCATACTGTGTTTCGTTTACAATTTTCTAGTAATTACTTCCTAAAACCTATCTTTTAAGTTAGACATTACATTTATTGATATTAATAATTATTTATATTATAAGGTGGAGGGGGGTTTATAAATTTAAGAAAGGTTTAAGGCATGATACGAAGGCTAATTCCTTTAACATCTTTTCGAGCAATATTTTTCTGCCTCGTAATAAGCTACTTATATGTATATATTAATTATGACTCATTAATTGGCGTTTACATATTACCTAGCTGCCCCCGCGAACTTCGTTTCTCCTTAATGTGATTTTACTTAGCCTACCTTTTTAGTACATACCAACATGGAACATTTTGCTTTGCTACCCCAGAGACTGTTAAGTTGGGGAGGGAAAATTAAGGGTTGTATGTATTTTTGTAGGCTGTATCATAAAATTTACCCTCACCACATCTGACATCACTTAGGGGTTTGAAAGATAGTAGCCGGTCGGTCGAGCCATTACGGAGTAGTATGGGAACGAACTTCGTGACACGTGAATTTTATATATTAGATAATACTATAAGTATTACTTTTTTATTTTAGTTTTAGTTAGAATTTCTAATGTTACTCGTAATATTGTGTTTCTTGTTAATTTTTAAGGCCGTTGACTAAGTAATAACTTAGTTAACCTGTTTTTATATGTAAAGAAATATATCAACTCCAATTATACCCACAGAGAATTGCACACCTTTTTATAAATTTGACGAATATTTAAATGATCCTAATACTTGGGATTGATTTGCTCCAGTTCAAACAATTTGTATGACTCAAAATTTCGCGATTAAAAAGAGTGGCGGCAAGTTCCTTGCCAGTTCTTCTTGCCCGCTCTCCGCCGTTGACTTGCGAACTGGTAGAAAATGTCAATATACTTCTTTTTTGAGGTTCATAAGTGTACTTGTTTACCTATATGAATATAGTTATTTTGAGTTTGAGTTAATGGCTAAGTAAACATTACGTTTATTATATAACAGATATAATATAGTCAAACCAAATGCACCCCAATTACCAATGTTTAACACCGTGGCTACAAGTAGGTATTTAGCTGTTTAAAGTGCCCTACAGCGTACAGCACCCGACCTTGGCTGAATGCAACCGCTCTAATTATTGTTACAATTTGTATGCCTTTCAGCCAGGGCCATTTGGGTAAGCTTTTTCATTTGTGCTCTCTAATTAGACCAGTTTTCTTATGTTTTAAATCTTTGGTTATATCGTCTAACCGAAGTTCTATAATCAAGCATATAGTCTTAATAGTTAGAGTAATATAAATCATGGTAAAAAAATCTCGAGACATAGCATTTATCGTCTACGATCTGTAACAATTATAATTAACATTCTCTGACTGTGTTGGAAACTCATATCTGAGTATTGTCAGCTGCAGAGGAGA
This sequence comes from Pieris brassicae, assembly GCF_905147105.1. Lineage (NCBI taxonomy): Eukaryota > Metazoa > Arthropoda > Insecta > Lepidoptera > Pieridae > Pieris > Pieris brassicae. Next base: position 9,764,812 of record NC_059669.1, read on the forward strand.
CGAAAACGAAGAGAAACACAGGCAAAAGTTAACAAGATAAAAATATAATAAATAAATTCGTGTATTAAAATCTCAGGGTTTAACTCGGTATAGGCGTAAGCGATGAACGAGGTGCCTATGTCTTATGTATGGTGCAACTAAGCTACGAAACTGAATTCCAAAATAATTTTAGGAATCCAAAATTTATTTTTAGCTACGATTGAATCTATTAAAAATTACGTCTAAGTCTACATTAATTGTTAATGAAACACTCTGAGTATGACTACGGTCTGTTAAAAACGTATTCGATTTGACATACGGAAGTCTTACCGAGACAAGTTTAAGTGCAAAGTAACGCGTTTGCAAAATTCGATAAGCAGTAACCTTCCAAAGACAAATATTTGAGACACACGAGAGAGAATTTGCCGCGCTTGAATTCATCTCTGATTCTGGAAAGAATTTTATATAGAGATAGTAAACAATATCAAAGTAGCTATTGCTATTCGCTGTAATTATAAACGTACCTATATTAAAAATAAATAATATCAACCTGTTTGTATTAAAATAAATTGTAAATATATTATTAGGTATTGTTTTCTTTGCAGCTCTGGTACCTATTCGACTCAGACGTCACACTTATCTCCTTCAAATTCTATACTCAATTCTTTACAATCCCAAAACTCCCTTATCTTCAAAATGAATTCAAATTCTCAAGTCCTTATAACAATATGTTACGCTCCCCGAATAGATGCTTTTTGGAAATTCCATCTCACTGCTCATCCTTCTTTAGTTTGTTTTTTTTATAAGATTTGGTTGTGCAATTCTTGCACTTTACCCATCAAATTTCTTTTTTTAGTTTATTACTTACTAGGGTTGCCTGGAAGAGATCGCTTGCTTGCGAAACGGCCACCCGCTGCACCTCTTGTATTATGTTATTTGTTTTTCTATAAATGTAACAAAATATAAATAAATAAATAAGTAAAGGTATAATATAATATGCCTGACATACATTCATATCTTTTCTGTTGTCAGAAAAAGCCATTTTGTATAAGACGAATATATTTAAAGCATAAATTCTCTCTTTTATATACTTTAACTTCGACTAAGGGTTTGCATGGCTTGGCATTTTTTTATATAGCATTCCGATGTCGCAATATTATAATCTACATTAATTACAATCTACATCCATCACCACTTGCGACAAACTTTCTACCACAACTTAAACAATACATTTTCCTTACCTATTTACGTCCATTAACAACAGAGGCGTTAACCGATATCTATCCCTCACGTTTTAACTATGAACAGTATGAACAATCGCATCGCGTACAGAATTTAAATTAGCCTTACTCACGATAATTTTTAACATCGGTGAGGCATAGGAAACGCGGAATGAGGTCAGAGGATTTGCAGTAATAAATATTATATTTAAATTTTCAACGTGTTCCAATTTCAAATACGTTACTTATTGGTTCAAAAATCGGCTTGAACTTTTAATATAATTTCCGTTTCGAAATTCTGGGTTTTTTCACTGATGTTTTTAAAAGGCTGATCTTCCGAACGCTAAAAGAAATGTTTATAAACGAGACTTAACGCTGTCTGACGTATGTCAAAAATGTATTGGATACCTAATTGTTGTGTTGCCGCAAATGGAAATGATTCCTTAACCAGAAGGTTTCTGATGCCTTGGTCAAATGGCGTTTATATATTGGACACTAGTGGATGCCTATGACGTGTGCATTGTTACAAGATCCAGTGAAGGTACATTGGTATCTTGGCCTTAGCCTCCTCTCACCTCGATCTATGGGTACCGATCTATGGGGATTCCCATCATTCTTAAATTTTGCTAGCTAATTTTCAACTAGAAAAATGCATAAAGTAAACTGAAGCAACTGTCATTTTTGGAGACTGATATTTAAATTTGGAATGTAAAATTCTTTTTTATGCCATTGTTCTATTATTTCTGGCAATTAATAAATTGAACAAAACGATACTTTTATCACAATCAATGATGAATAAAGGTTCTTATTATAACTTGTTGTAAAGTTAATAAACAGACTTATGAATATGAAAACATTTTTTATTTAAAAAGCTTATCTTTTATACTGGTACTAGAATAGAAAGCTTTAATGGCTTCGTAATTATGGTAATGAATTCCTTGTACGAGGCCTATTGTTAAGATTGTTGCTTTAGTAAATGACCATTGCGAAATAACTGATGACTTTTCTAAGGTGAGCTTTCGTGACGAATTCTTTGGCCTTTTACTTCTGCTGTACTACATATCTGGCAAACATTAATTTAATGCAACTATATACTATTTTAAAATATAGTTATAGTCTTCCTTAGACATTTACAACATAATAATTTATATAAATACAGATACAACAAATGTACATATATAGTCTGTTCGAATAAAATATTAGATTAGTCAATGATACGAATTAGCGATGTATGTTTGGCAGACCGTAATGATGGGAAATTGCGTATATGTGGTCAATTAAGTCTTGTAATGAATAAGGAGAGATTTCGGATATTGACAGCCGAACTTCGATGTTAGTTTTGATGATATTGCGGGTAGGCACAAAATTTTACGTACAAATGATCTGAGATTAGTCAAGTCTTGCAATGAACAAGGAGAGATTTCCGATATTGACTAACAAACTTTAGTAACTAAGGCTCCATTCACATGAGAAATCGTATAGTAATCGCTGAATAAGCAAAACGTGATTGCTGAAGAAGCGTTATAATGTACGCAACCTTAGGCGATACTTACGTTCCCAGGACTCATCGTATTGAATCACGAATACCGTGACTGTGCTCTATCGGTTAACATTCACTGATGCACCTTTACCACAGTAAATTAACGTATAGTTAAGAAATAATAAACTTTCACTAAGTACATAAACGGATCATAACAATTTAGTTTAATAGTGTTTTAACTCGTTTATTATCCGAATACAAGAAATATGTTTTATATGAGGTAACATACTGTACATTACATAAGTACGTATATTTTAAGTTTATTCATAAAACACAAAAATGTAATATAATGATAAATAAATAGACAAATTAAAAAAAAGTTCGGTCCCTCCGGCAGTGTACCTTTTGAAGCCGGCAGCATTTCCTCACTATAATGCGATACTTATTTGTTGAGCGAGGAAAACACCAGGTGAACGGTACTATCTACCAGGCGCCAACTTAAATCTTTAACTAGCGCTTGTGCACTTGAACCCTACGGCCTAAGAGTCTCTACTCCAATTGAAGTTGGAGGAAAGACTCTTATATTTGAGCCACTTCGGTTGTTATAATACAGTTATGAAAGAACTTTAAAATGTAAATTAGAACTTGTCCGTACATCGAGCAGAGTTCATAACCTTGGCCATGGCTTCTACAGTATTGACTTCTGTAGACTAGGATCTTGGCTACGGAACTTTCAAGGGTCATGTTAGTGGAACAATTGTTTAGCGAGAACAAGGCGAGAATCGGATCTGCCAACCTTCCCGAATCCGAACCGCGAGGCGCCACAAGAGATAAAATATTAAACAATAATTTAACAATTACCTTAAAGATTGGTGGACTAAAATTCCCCACTTAGACACTCACTAGGTCCGATATGCGTAAATTCCTGGCCAACTAAGCCAGCCTAGCTCCTTCCAGAATCGCAGAAGTCTCCTGGGCACTTCGAAGGCTTCACGGAGCGACCTCACTGTTCCGAGGATTTCTGTACGTTGTTTAGTCACGTACAGATAACAATTACCTTACTATAAGTTCTATAGACTGCGCTCTTTTGTTTTGGCATTCATAAGCTATGAAACATAATGTAAGTTGCCATGAATTGTTGTGTGGTTTTCCTTTAGTGAACATTGTCGATACTTATCTATAATGACAACGCAACTTATCGCTGAGAAATGGTAGGCATAGTAAATAAAATAATTTAAGCAAATATATCAAAAAAAATTTATATATATATATCAAAATGATACATTCTTCCAATTCCTAAAAGGGCCGGCAACGCTATCGCGAGCCCTCCTGTATCTATCCACGTAAGTATCATTTAACATCAGATGAGCCCGATTGTCAGATTTCCTCTGTTCTATTTAAAAAATAATATTTTGACTTCATTGTTAGCTTAATCTTTTCATAGTCCTCCAATATATTTAGTAGGCCATAAAGGTCCTTATTTCCAAATACGGGTAGGTGTTTGACACACCGTCGATTTCTATGTTGCCAAAGTGTGTCATTGGATTTTACATGAATGTCACGTAAAAACGAGTTGTAGTATGTAAGACGTATACGTCTAATAATAATAAATAGAAAATTAAAACAAAATTTAAAAAGTTTGACCTCTGAGCTTCTTCACGATGGCACCATTTCCTCGCTGTATTGAGATACTTATTCATTGATAAATTTGGATTTTATAAATATGTACTACATATACTTTAGCATAGGTAATATTTAGGTATTTCATTTAATATTAAACATATATTTTTTCTGTGGTGACCCACGACAGTGATCCCGAAGAAGAATATTAGGACATAAACACTAAATTTTGGTTATTAATGCATTCAAACACACGCAGTTGCAGTATAACTATAGATTTGTATGTGTGTATAAGATTTGATACACTTAAATAATTAAATCTAAGTGACGAAATGTACTTTGACGAAACATATATCATTAACGCTATCACGCGTACGTGCAGTAATATATTATTTCAGATTTTAAAATATTAAAAGAAAATTAAAAAAAGAATTTATAAAAAGTTTAATCAAGCATAGCGAACCATCAAAAGAGTTAACTTGAAAGAATAAAATATATTACCGGTAACAAAGCTTTCCCGTACGCTTGGCTAAGTTTTTGTTCGACGCTCTTAACCAAATAACACATTAAACACATTTTAATAATATTAAAACGTCAGAAAGAAAATTAAACGAAAATTCAAACGCTTGCATTGCTTGCGAAATATTTATGTATGTAGATTTATTTATATAGGTTGTTTTTATAAGTATGAAACTGATACTGGAAACATACTGTTTTAAGGTATACTTTTCTGTGTCACTTATCTTTCCTTAAGCTCTTAATTTACTCCAAGTATTGTCCCTAAGACACTAATTGATATAATTTTGTTGAATATGTTTTTTAAGATGATCTAACCATGAGTTTTGGCAAAATATATAATAAAGCCGAGTTCAGTTCAGCGTGCGACTCTCATCTCTGAGGTCGTAGGTTCGATCCCCGGCTGTGTACCAATGGACTATATTTCTATAATGGTAACCGGCTTACCGTAGAACCAAAAAGTCGACGGCGTATATGCACAGGAGGCTGATCACCTACTTGCCTATTAGATTGACAAATGATCATGATAGATCTATACTTACAGTAAACTGAGACCCAGACCTAAAAAGGTTGTAGCACCACTGATTTTGTTTAAATGGAAGTAACTAGAAAAACATCCTCCAACACATGGCTAGTATAAATTATCTTGAATACCGGCAAAAAAGCTAAAATACACACCATAAAAATCGAACACGAAATGCTACATACTCTCTAGTACCTGTCATACGAAACGCCTCATCCATTTATCACAAAACTATATAAAAAGCAGATGAATGAACATAGAAATCCAATTAGATGCCGAACAAAGGAGCTTGAAATATTACTCGACACGATCGATAATTCACTTTCACTTGTTTTATAAAAAATATTACGCGATCGTGTCGCCATTGTGGTTGAACATTTATCTGCAAAAACACGATTAATAAGTTCGCATTGAGACTCCGGATTATACAGTACTTCCGTAACTTAGGATAAATTAAATTAATAAAAAAGGCCTATATAAATAAGGATTATATTGTTATTATTAAATTTAATAATAGTACACAACGTCTAGAGTGAATGCCATCTCTAAATTCTTACAACTCTCATCTAAGATACTAATCTACAATATTTCAACCTATTATAGAGCAGATATTGCTAGTTCTGTTTTTACAGAGAGACAGGCTTCTGTACCTGACACACGTCAAAGTTTAGGGCTTGAGGGATGACGATGTACTTTCGACGTTGTTTGTACGGAAAAACATCGCAAGTTTCGTATCGTACTAATTGCTTACATACGTTGGAAAATTCATTTGTGCATCGAATTTACCCTCAAAGTGGTAGCTTAATAAGGACAATACATTGTTTAAAACCTGACATATAGACCAAGGTGTTGTACTAGCTAAATATCGTGTACAGGGCCGAAAGCGACTTGGTTTATACTATGTAATCACCAAAACATTAGTTTTATATATAAACCTTACATCACTCCGTCCATTCATAAAACCGCATTAAAATCCGTTGCGTTGTTTAAAAGATCGTACTAAAGACGGGAAGTTTTATTTTATACCATGTTGTATGGCACATATTCCTACGGTATTAAAAAAAAATTGATATAAGATTCAGTACCTTTACGGGTATACCGAGCAATCGTCCATGTATTCGCCTCCAGCATAACGCGTTTGATCTCTTTATATTCATTTGTTAATGAAAATATTTTAATCAAACAAGAATAGTACTTACATGTGCCTTTTATGTAACGTCTTTTTTTCTTTAAAATTAAACTTTAGGTTAATTGATAACACAATCAGTTAACTGGTAACACGAAACTCCACTTTACATATATTATCGAGGCTAACCTTGACGGCACTGAAAACTACCATTAGTACTAGTACTAGTATTAGGTACTTTGCACAACCAAACATTCGCGTAAGTCAACATTTAAGCTATACATAGACGCTATATACGCGTATGTATACGTTCATGATAAGACACAAACACCTACTAGCCTAGACAATTATGTCATAAATACAATGGGAATTTAAGATACAACTTATTGGTATTCTTACTTTGGCTTAGGCTAAAATTACAAATACACAGTCTAGCAAATCAACTCACCCGTCCGTCAAAATCATATAATCATTTAACAGATGGGAGTGTAAGTTCCAACGTAAAGTTCATAGTGTAACTTTAGATGGGATAGGGAGGAAAACGAACCTACAGGACACCCAAAAAGGTCAGTCATCAAAGCTTATTTTAGTAGGAGTGTTGCCGGTGATTGATGGAGGAGTACACTAATTTTCTAAACATACGAGTATACTCGGCATAGTCAAAGATTTATTAATGACAGACCTAAAAAGATTTCAAAGCTATTCACGCGACTTTTCCATACACAATCAGAAGGGAATTTTCTCTCAATCAGTTTAGTTTTCTTTAACCTCATTTATCTGTCGTATGACAGAACAAACAGTAATACATATTTCTACTACTTCCGCAAGGAAATACGACCGACGAACAAACTGTTTCTTATAAAAGTAAATACCGCTATGCAGTTATTGTTTTTATATGTTACTGAAGAAAAATAGGTCGCCATTCTAGTTGGTTGCTCTAGAAATTTGACATTGGACTTTAAACATTGTGAAAAAGTAGGCAATAAGAAGAATATTATTGGTTTTTATAGGAAGTTTGCGGTCGAAAATTGAATTCAAATACAGTCGAAGGTTGAAATTTAACTGTTTAGTAAATAGATCGCTACAAAAAATTCAATCCAAAATGTATTAATTGATATTCATATGCCGCACTTAACGATATCAAACGTCGGTCCCTTGCAACCGTCAAAGTTGCCAAGTCAACGTGAGCCGACTGTTATTGCAAGAGACCGGTCGGCTTGAGTTTGATTCCATGGAAGATGAGCCGGGTGCTGGTATGGTTCAGACACGCTGTAACTTCCCATCAATATGGAACCACCAACAGTTCGTGCGGTTTGTGAATCAGCTGGAATAAAGCATGCAAATACAGGTCTCTAGGCTCCGAAAATGATTTTGTCCCATTCGGTGTCGAGACCCTTGGTCCGTGGGGTCCTAGGCTATAAGGCTTTTTAAAGAAATAGCAAAAAGGTTTGTCGACATCACAGGAGACCGAAGAGCTGTCAGCTACCTCGGACAAAGAATTAGAATAGCTAGTCAATGGGGGAACGCTGCCAGTATCTTCGTAACCTTACCTAAAGTGACTACTTTAATTAATATTTAATTATTATATTATATTCTTTAAGGTTTTTAGTTTTAGGTTCATTGTTCTGTATATTTAATAAGGAAAATATTATATAGGGACATAACCTAAGAGAAATCTTCACATCATTATAATATAATTAGGTGCTATAAAATCAGTGAATGCCGTGTTCTCGCGTATTTAGAATTCCTTATTGGAAAAAAATTGAAAATTGTCGCAAGGAATAGGGACAAGTGGAACAATTTGGAGGAGGCATTCTCTCCGTCGGAGGTGTGAAAACATAAATCACATGGACTTAGTTGAATTATAGTGTACTCGAATAAATGCTTTTTTTTAATTACCACCTCAACTTTAAAAAAATCATTGGGGGCAACCGTTTAGTTCTAGTTTATATCTAGTTTTGTTATCTACCTTTTCCAATCGGCAAGATCTGCCTTGTTTTCCTGACACACGCCGTCGATTTTTTGGCTCTAAGGCATGCCGATTCCTCGCGATTTCCTTCACCGAACTAGTGGTCAATATGCACATAGGTAGAAAGTCCATCCATATAATACTTTATATGTATTCTATAATTTACCTCACCCGGATTAACGAAATAAATATCATATTAAATTAATAGTAATAAACTTCGACATTGTTATAAATAAACCTACATTTTGCTTCGTCTTTGCAGTAAAGCATACAAAATATCGGCACATAATTTTATTTAAAAATTAAATCCTTAACTATGTGATTTTTAATATTTTGCGTCAGGCAAAACTAATGCGATTATTCAAAACAGCGTAATTAACTTATTCAAGCGCACACAATAAACATACGAAAAATACGCAAGAATATGGAAATGCGGAGCTGCAAACGTATGCATTTCAACTAATCCGTGGATGACGTTTTATATTTCTAGCGAAAGCTCTGGAAAACTAAGAATTACATCAGAATTTTTTCGATATTTGACTAAAACCGCTATCGCATTAGTGAAATGGATTTTTTGAAGGACTAGGATTGAAGATTGTTTATTTTCCCATTTTATACTACGAGCAAAACCTTTGCGGTTATCAGAGTTAGAATTCTTTTAGATCTGATTCTTCCTGAACCATAGTTATTTTTATTTCTAGCACTTCCAAGTGAACTTTTAAATTATATCCCTATCCCATTTTTTAAAAAATATACAGCATTTATATACAGTCTATGAACATAAGGCGAACACTGGAAGAAAATATTACAAAAATTTAAAGATCGAGAAAATTTGTGTGATATTATACTGATAAAGTTATGTTCAATTCTTCTGTATATACACAGGGTGGCTAAAAAGTCGGCAACTAGGGGTCATCCATCATCATCAGTACCAATCTAGTGGATAGAAAAAAAAAGATATAAGATGTAGATTTTTTTTAATTTGGAGGAGGCATTCTCTCCGTCGGAGGTGTGAAAACATAAATCACATGCACTTAGTTGAATTATAGTGTACTCGAATAAATGCTTTTTTTTAAATTACCACCTCAACTTTAAAAAAATCATTGGGGGCAACCGTTTAGGTCTAGTTTATATCTATTTTTGTTATCTACCTTTTCCAATCGGCAAGATCTGCCTTGTATTCCTGACACACGCCGTCGATTTTTTGGCTCTAAGGCATGCCGATTGCTCGCGATTTCCTTCCTTAATATTAATTAATAAAAAAAGTCAATTTTCTTATGAAAACGCAAAATAAATTAAAACTCTGCAGGGGTCGAGTTTAAGGACCTCCTGTAGAACAATTTTTTGCAGCTGATGACCCCATCTAACCCCTAGTTGCGTTTGATCCACGACATTTTGGCCATTCTGTATGTATATTGCTGTTCGTTTGTCTCGCTAAAACTCCAGAATGGCCAATGATCTTGAAATACTTGTGCAAGGTCAGGGAAGGTTTGAACGAAAATATAAATACAAATAATTATTTATTAAAGAAAATATAAATAATTATTTATTAAAGAAAAATACTTAAACCGTCAGTTGACATTAAATAAAAACAGTTCCTAGCTGTTAAATATTTGATGCCTTCAGAAATTTGTGTTTCATAGCTATAGGATGAGGTATCTGTTTGGTCTGTTTTAAAAATGATGTGTTAAGTTTTAACACAAATATAAACAGTAGCTAACACAAATCAGTCATCCACTGATGTATGCCCATATTTAAAGAATGCGTTGTCTCTTCTAAAGTTAAAAGCGATTAAGATAAAACATTCAATAGCTAAATCAAGCTTATATAATGTTAAATCAGGGGGTAATTATGTGAAATTGTAATGGGAACTACTGGTTTCAGTAAAAACGTGTGTGTTATGTACACGGGTTTGAAGTTATACTTCTTTGGCGTATTTGGCGTAAAATTTTAATCCTTCGCCTTATTCTACGTTTGTAGAAAAAATGGTATCTATTTATTGACAGTTTTAGTATTTAGTCAAATAAAGTTTATTTAAATACCACAAAAAATATGTCTACATAATTAAAGAAATGGACTTTTATATTTTGAAATGTCGACTACGCCAACTTCAGGGTCGGTTTTTTGTGACGGTGTGCGCGCATCGTAAAAATTTATTCTCATAATTTTTCCTTAATGCACCAAAAGAAGTATAACTTCAAAAACTAAAAATGTGATTTAATAATTCAATGAGATTTTCACTTTCTCTAAAAAAGGTTATACGTGAATCAGGTGAAGCTGTTTTTTGGCGACGATTTCGACAGATTTTATGATTTTTTCTTATCATGGTTGTGATTAAGATACTTTATTATATTATAGGTACTATATCGTATATAAAAAGCCCTGAACGTATTTCCCTCAAGTTTTAAAAATATGTTAATAAATCTCGTAATATAGTCAAATAGTTGTAGTTTCTGTAAAATAACTGCATATTGTACAAATCTAATAGGTATTTAACAAACAATCTTACCTTATTGTCCTTCTGCCACGAACACACTCCTTTTTTGTCTGATATCCGACACTTGAGGAGAGCATCTTCACCCGGGTTCACTTCTGTATACGTTGGAAATTCCACGAATCTTTGGACAGCATCTGAAAAAAACACGTCTTCAAATGTTTTTCTAAACCATATTTAATTCACTTTACTCTTAATAATTCCCCATTCGGCAAATATATCCCGGTTAGCCAGCTTTCGGTGTCTACAAACTAAGATCTGTTGCACCAAAGTCTGGACTTATAAGACGAAACCTCTACGACCATTTCCAATATGAACAATAGCACGGAATTTGTTTGTTATTAAAAAAATAATTAAGAGAACTTATAACGAGTTCATCAGGAATAAAAATTGTCAAGACAGATTTTTTAATTATCAATCTCCTTAAGGCTGATGGATTAAGGAAACGAATCGAGGGGAAAATTAATGGTTTACTTGTCTACATTATTTAATATCCTGGTATAAAAATACTTTTTAATTATACAATTAAAAGCTTGAAAACTCCGAAATCAGTTCATTAATTTCAGACATCACACACTTCACTTTTGTTAAGTCAGTATAAAGAATCAGATACATTTCTATATCTATAAGTAGCTTTGCTTTATACAAATGAAAATTCAATGAATTAACTCATACGATTATAGATTCAATACGGTTCGTGGCGATAAAATGTCGCCTTTATTTAATACTTATATATTAAAATGCGGTGTGGTTTTATTTCCGCTAGCATTCGCAAGTTGAATCGTGAAATTGATTTAATCATACTCAGAAATCCTTGTATTATTTTAAATGAAAGGTGTTTAATTGTACCAATTGAAAAGGAAAAACCACTGTTTAATTTGAAATCTACCATCGTTATTATAGGTTAAAATGTCAAAATATTATTGTGTTTTACTTAAGTTTAAAAATCCGATTGAAACGCTTGTTTGACGAAATTATTAAACGTTAATATCTCTCATTAAATCCGTACTATTAGCACGAACTATAACTAGTTTGTATCAAAATCCAATACATTTTGACGAACGAGACGCAGTCTCGTTTCTGAATATTTTGATCAATAATATCTATAATGTGATAACTGAATCTTTTATCACTGCAAAATATGAATATAATAAGTTAAATTAAAAGTGGAAGCCAAGTAGTTGCGCGAGCGAATTTTTACCCAATCCGTTGTTCCGTTCCGAACTTCCGTTGAAAACCTATGGACCAATAATTGTTGTTTTCGCAATTTTTTGCAAATGTTTGCACTTGCACATACTGACCATAGTCAGCTAACTAAGATGTTTTAGACACATTTCGATGTGTGCGACACAAAGTATCAAAAAAGAGATACAATAATGTAAGAACATTCCAAAAGTGTTGTATAGTAAAATTTAAAACACAAAATAAAAATTTCTAGGAAATACTAACGTAGGTATAGTTTCCAGTTTACAAGAACTATATAAGTCGTCTAAAAGCAAAACTGCAAGGATGAGACCACGCTCTCGGATCTTCACACAACTTCAATTTGCAGTAAGTTTCTCTTACTGTGAAATTTATATTCAGCACGCGTGAAAGCCTCAGTGTTCTAACACTTAATCTTGTACTTGGCTTGTAGTTATTAATTTTTAAGTCGGAAGTTTAGTAATTTTTACTCTGTAAACAATTGTTCCGCGTACCAACACCTACTCGAAGTTTTTTCATACCAATTCGATTTAGGGTCATTCAAGAAAAGAGTGTACCAATTCTTAAAGGTTGGCAACTCACTCGCGAGCCTTCTGGAATTGTACATTAGTAAATCTATGCTAGAATAAATAGACATATAGAGATAAATACATAATATATAAAAATATGAAAGCAAGTCCAATATAGGATTGTAGCGACACTGGATTATGAATAATATAAAACAGGTCCATATTGCGTGTGGACGGAAAATTAAAGTTATTGCGACGTTTATAACCTGACAGTTTTAACGTGACTGTGTATATAAGAGCTATTGCTTTTATATTGCTTTGTTGTTTCAGGACTCTTTCGAGTTTGAACATTTCCGCGTTCTTTTCTAGGATTTTTATAATGTATGATATTAGGTCCTTACATATGAAATTGGCGTTTTGTCGTGCTGGCCACTTTGACCTCAAATACCTCTTCTTTGGTTATGAATTTCAAATTCAAATTTGTACAGCTATTTACTCATGAATTTGTGCTTCGATGACCGTCAATTATTTGTTTTTTTCTTCTGTTTTTCTCTGTTTGCGTCACTCATTTTACAAAATGGAAAACTTAAAGTATCGCATTATTTACGAGTACGAGTTCCGCCGTGGCACTAGTGCTGCGGAAACGACTCGAAGGGTGAATGATGTGTGCCATACATGGTCATGTTGCAAAAGAAAACACAGTTCGTTTTTAGTTCCAACGTTTTCGTTCTGGAAATTTTGACCTGCAGAACAAGCCCCGTGGACGGCCTGAGACCCAAGTTGATAATGAAGTATTGAAGGCTATTATGGAAGCGGATCCATCGCAAACCACGTCCGAGTTAGCTGCAGGCTGCGGTGTTAGTGATAAAACTGTTGTAATTCACTTGAAGCAAATTGGGAAGATTAAAAATCTTGAAAGATGGGTACCTCACGAATTGACTGAAGCAAACCGGCAAATGCGCGTCGACTGCTGCGTCACATTACTGAACCGGCACAATAATGAAGGTATTTTAAGCCGAATCATTACCTATGATGAATAATGGATTCTTTACGATAATCTGAAGCGCTCAGCGCAATGGTTGGATCCTGCCAGCCAGCCAAATCCTGCCCCAAGCGAAAATTAACCCCAAAAAAATTACTTGTAAGCGTTTGGTGGACTAGTGCCGTTATTGTTTATTGCCGTTTTCTCAAATCTGGCCAGACTATTACGGCTGATGTCTATTGTCAGCAATTGCAAACCATGATGGAAAAGCTAGCGGCTAAACAACCTAGGCTGGTCAATCGCTCCACGCCACTGCTACTTCACGACAACGCTAGACCATACACTGCACAACAGACGGCTACCAAATTAGAAGAGCTTCAATTGGAATGTCTAAGACATCCTCCGTACTACCCGGACCTTGTTCCAACAGATTACCATTTTTTTCGAAATTTGGACAACTTCTTGCAAGGGAAAAAATTTAACTCTGATGGGGTAGTCCAAATCGCCTTCACAGATTTTATTGATTCCCGTCCGACTGTTTTTTTTAGTAAAGGGCTCAATTAACTACCTATGAGATGGCAAAAGTGCATAGAAAACAATGGTTCATACTTTGATTAATTAAATATATTATATTTGAAAATATTCGACTTTTTGTTCCTCCCATACAAAACGCCAATTTCATATGTAAGGACCTAATATTTCTTCTGTGCCTACCGATGATGACTACTGACTATTAGAACATATCATCGATATTTTTCATTAATCTAATGTCCAAAATCCAATTTTGTAAAGATATTAAAGTAGGAAATTTAATGTCAAATTAAATTCGACTGACTGAAGCACTGACTGGGCCTTTTAGCTTCATTATTCTCAATTGGATATGGGAAACTAATTTACAGAACTATTCCTTTACGTTGAACAGTGATGGCCTAGCCTTCAGCGTAGGACTTTCAGGTCATAAATGCGTAGGTTCGATCCCCGGGTGTGCACCAATGGACTTCCTGCCTATGTGCGCATTTAACATTCGCTCAAACGGTGAAGGATAACATCGTGAAGAAACCGGCTTGCGTTAGACCTAAAAAGTCGACGGTGTGGGTATATTGACAAATGATGAAACAAATACAGAAATCTGAGGCCCAGACCTAAAATAAAAACCGTTTCAGCGCATTGTAGGTATACTTTTATTTAACAACAGATTACGTATCATTACTAACAGTAATTAAAACAACTTACCAGCACTACATCGCTAAGTTTATAAATAAAATGATTCGACTATCAATGGCATTCACCGACACCTATTTCACAATAATTACTATTCTCAATATTAAAACACCGCTTCAAATTCAGTGGGAATGAGACAGGACAGGGAATGAGTTGGTACATTTTTTGTATCCATTCGGTTGTGTAAATATTTGAATTGGTCCGTACCGTAAAATGAATTAAAATCTCTTTCATCTCCCAGCAGGGAATAAATATTACTTGATTGTACTTTAGCGGTTTATTTATTCGTGTGCTCTAGAACTTTTAGGTTGTGTTACCCACGCGTAGGTCATTTCTCATGTTTTGGATTGGATGCAGTAGTAGGTTGAGAATGTATTGCGTAACACTTGTTTGTTTGTGCTAATTGTGGCCACAGAAATAATTCACAGGTAGGGGTTTATGCTTGACCACAGGATTAAGTGTCGTCTACACTGCTTCCAGAACACATAGGTACCTATAACCCATATAAAATAAGCATTTTCTAGGCGTTACAAACATTGGTTATTTCAAACTCATGAGCTTGTTAAGAGCATCAAAGTTAGTAAAATGTTATTTATTTCATTTACACTCATTTATATAGTCGTTAGTCATAATTTAATGACAGGTATTGAGAAGAAGCCAGGTTGTCAAGCAGCTTTTCGTTTGTAGTTATTTTTTTTCTATTTCCGATCCTTTTAATCTTCAATTAATATAGTAAACAATTTCTTTAAATTTAAGTGTTGTGTGCTGAAAGATATAAGAATCTTTACAATGTTAGCCTCCTGAGTTACGGGAAATAGCATTCGAACACGCCTTGGAACGATTTTTGTAGATTGAATCTAATGCAATAACAGCGCACGACACGGTGTAATATTATTTTTCTTTTCTTTTTTTGACTTATATGTGATTTTTAATGAGCATAAACTTCTTTAAATCTATATATTCTTGCGTCACACAACTTCCTCCACTCTCCCCTGTCTTCGGTAAGCCTCTGAAGCCCCACTGGATGGCATGCTATAAATAAAAAGCCCCAATATTGAAAAATGCATAAAATGTCAATTATATTGAACGGGTTTTGTATGAAATTCGTGTAGTCCAATTATTTCACATTTAAAAGCACTTACATAGAGCTGGAAATAGCATTCAGTTAATTACAGAAACTCATACGTTACCGTCACTCACAAGTCACACTTTACTAGTTAATACGTAAACATTATGTTGATCACGCCAAGCACGTACTATAATAATTAAACATAACTTTGTTTAATTACTAAGAAACGTCAATCGTATTCATGCGATATAAATTTTTTTAACTTTATGTCAACAAATTTTGACATACTAGCATAATTCTAAGCTTTATAAATATATATAATATTCTAGCTTTATAAATATGTTATAACTACATCGAAGGGACTACTCATATTTGGTCATAAAAATCAATAGTCGTAACAGCCGATGACGTTGTTACTAAGTACCTAATACAATAGAATTCAGCCGGAACCTTTGATTTTGATCAATATAACCGGTGTGTACATATATATACACGATGTCGTCGTAAACGGTTTTGGCTGTATATGCATTTACATAATTAATATATTATATTTTAATTCGATGGTTTCTTATGATAAAGATGATCTTTTTTAGAAATAAGGTAAGAGTTAAATTACTTATTAGCTAAGTTAGACTAGATCGTAATGTCCAATGATGTCTCAGTGAAGAGACTTGTTATAAAAAATATGTTTTATGAATATTCAATTTAATATTTTTTCTTAAAACGTTAGTAATTAGTTGATCTATTGGTATAGTTATCTAAACTTTTCTGGTATATATATTTATTTACAGTATACATAATTTTTAAAAATCTCTAGTTTACAATAGAGTGCTGGACACATAAACTGGACAGAATTTTTCTGTCCACGAACACGTGGAACAAATTTAAAACTTATACTAACGAATGGTAAATATAACAGTCAACTATAATTATTTTGCTCGCATACAACGACACAATTCAAACAGCTATATAGTGTAGGTATAGTGGACTGAACACCTCATATAACTTAAAAACAAATATACCCATATAATACCCAGTGTATTTTAATTTCAAATATGCTTAATAAGGCTTTACGGTATTAAGACGTTACTTTATACATTGAAAATCCCGACTCTTCGCTTACATTTTAAGAATAAAGCCGTGGGAAGCATCAAATACATAATAATCCATCAATAGCTTAGCTAATCGCTGTCGCTCGGTGGAAATGCACAAGTCACAATGCAAGCTCACTGGGAAAATTGGACGGTCGGGATTTACGTGGAATTGACCAAACGTCGCGCGGCTTATTTACGATAAGTATTCTTGGTACTAGTTGGCTGAGATTGGAATTTTTACTTGCATAATATTTATCCTACATGCCTATTATAAAAATAATCATAATTTTGTTGTTAGGTAATGTATGAAAAGTTCCATTGGCTATATGTTAATATGTAGAAATCATAATTATTTTTCAATGAAGTTTGTAGTTAATGGCGGTTAACCTACGAATCTTAGCAAAGTAATAATAATTGTAAAAAAACTAAAGCGGACCACGTACTTGCCTTATCTATTAAACAAACTCTTATGCCCTATTAACATTTTGTATCATATTATAGCTTAAATTACAAAATCTTCAATAGAAGTTATAAATAATATTTTATTACACAATTACTTTCGTAAAATACAGAGCAGGTTCATAAAACATTATCAGTTGAATCTTCACGGTGTTTAACTTCGTTCGCGCATAATGCACCGTAGGTATAAAAATATTTAGTTGTAGACAAACCGTTATAAATGTACCACGTAAGAAAATCTTCCACAACATAAAAATGTCCCTAATCTAGGCGACGAGTGTCTCTACAAAGAGAAAAATGCTTTTTTACATACAACTTAACTGCTCATGGAAAAATCTGCTGGATGTTATAAAACATTTGAAAAAAATAACTACCACAAATTAAGACCACATGTACCATTTAAGGGCCTATACGGTCGCACAACTCCAAAAAAGTACATTGTTTCTTTCCATCTTTTGTCATCGTTTCTTGAAGTTTGATGAATGGAAAAAACATATGGTGGCTTTGAGTAGATTATGTATCCATTTTTAAAGGTCGATACACGATTAAAATAACTTCGGTCGATAGAAAAAAATCCAAACATAGCCAGTTTTTGACACTTGAATTAATTTTATGACGAAAATGTATAAAGAACATGATTTTGAAATATACACGATATATTTTATCCCAAGCTAAGTAATCCATTTCATTAAAAAAATTGATAAAATTACATTAATTTTATGTTTTACATAACTAATCGTTATTACGGGCCGGCGCGCTTCAGCGCTCCAGCGCTCCATTGCGTACCGCAGTCCACCCCGAGACACTGACACAGCAATGCCTGCTGGGATACGTACTAAAGTATTCATCTCTGTTCATCACACCGTACACACAATTGTCCAGAAATAATCCTAAATTAATAAAACTTGAGAGTAAGTTTTTAAAAGTTTCATAACAACAATGCTTTTTATCCCAATTCTATTGCATAAAAGGCGCTTAACCAATCTCCAACCAATAATTTAACCTTTTGACATGTAAATCCGCCATCAAGGTGCACTTACAAAGAAAACAAACAAAGAGAAATCAGTACAAATGAAATTTGCATAGGAAATGCCGGCGACGGAAAAGTCATAGAAGCCATGTGTGTTACAGTGATTGCAAACAGAATATATATTGCTTGCCGTATGAATTTTGCGATACTACGTGTGCTGAGTGGCCTAGCCACGATTTCACCTTACATTTTGGCAGACCATATGATTTGTTCGGGAGTTTTGCATGAGACAAAATTCTTATTAAATGGAATGGTTTAAAGTGCAATTTGTTTAAAAAGGTTATATATTTGCAAGAAGTTCGTATATTGTATGACAATTACTTATAAGACACTTTCTTTTGCGAACTAGCGAACTGTGGAATCGACTCCCCGTGGAGGTCTTTCCTGAATGATACGATCTCCAACTATTCAAAGATAGTGTACACCTCCCTGTAAGGCCGGCAACGCACCCACTAAAACTTCTTCTTTCCCCCAGATTATTTAATAAACTAAAAAAAAACAATTACTTACATACTTACACAAGATTTTTTATTATTGGAAGAGGTTTAAAACTTAAAATGACCTACATATAAGCTATCCAATAAACACACTTTTCATCCAGTCTTTAACCAGTTTCTTAAAAACAATATTTTCACCAACGATTTAAAACAGTATATACTAACAATGTAAATGCAAATGCAACATCTTCTCAACCTATATAAAGTATTTCAATTATAAAATTGTTATGTATAATTTATTACGTACAATCATCGACACAGGAAATCCTAGTGGGGGCTAGTGCACTTTCTCTTTTAACTATACAACCTTTTTTATTATGTATAAAAATGTTTTTTCTTTATTTTTTTCTTTTAAAGAAAGATATGTATATATAAATCGTAACATTAACACTCCCTTCGACATTATCTGTGTAGATTTGTGACAAAAAGAACCATGGTAGGCTAAATACATTTTAATAGGATTTAGTACTTTAATGATCAACAACGTAAGCCGAAAAGGGAGATCCGTTTCATAACAAAAGCATTGACTCAAGGATTTGCTATATGGATTTCTATATATAAAGTAACATTTAACACCCCTTTGCAAACAGACATAAACAGTTGACAATCGTTCCTAAGCATGCCACACGCTATACTTTAAAACTAAACAACAATCTTATCGTTCACATCGAAATAATTCCGAAATTACCCTGGAAATGTAAACAATACCACTTTCAATTACAGCCTGGCCCGGTCTGGCGTAGCGTGTATTAAACCTGCCGGGCAAAAACGTCTGACCCAAATGACAGAGTGCAATCAAGTGAGCACAATCCTGGCATTCATTTTTCAAAGTAAACTCGACAATAAGGCCCCATCAATCATCGGACAAAGAAGCTTGAAAATGCAGGCAAATACTTTTGTATTTCGCTATTAAGTGTGGCCAGTACCGCCAGGGACGTACTTACGAGTGTTGAGGTTTATTATAAACTAACGTATCTATGGAAAAAGAGACACACAGACGAACATAATGCAGTTGTAAAACTTTTTAATTGTAAAGATACAATCTTACAAGTTTTTCCCTATCCTATAAGATTATATTATATCTCACGCCTATTGCCAAAGTAGTAAGCAGAGGCAATATGACTAAGGATGTTAAAAGAGATAAGCTAAGAAAAGATCGTACCAATACTTCCAATGCCCGGGCACGGGCTGTGTCTAACCCTGAACATCAGATGAGACTCCTGCCCGTTTGTCCCTTGTTACATAAAAAAACTAACACGGATCTCCACTTGCTACGGTCCTGATTTACCTCTTTCATGTCAAACACCATCCATGCTCGAGTACATTCTTCAGTACAACGAAAAGGCCTACTCAACCCGACTTTAACATCCACGGCTGCCGTGTATACGACTACTTGTAAGATTCTCATTCACTCCTTCATGGCCAGACCACCTAAGCATTCCTTTTCGTTTCCTTGTAATTTTTTTGTTTGTTTAATTTGTTCGAAACTGTTATACTTATAATAAAATTAATTGTCCGTAATACGTTTTCTATAACAAAAAGGTTTTAATAATAAATAAGCTAATTTTAACAAATTCAAGTTTAATAATCCAATCCATAACTAGTAGTGGTTATTAATAGCTTCACGGTTTTTATGTTACTTTCTACGATTTTATTTAATTGTTAAATGGAAAGCGCATAATTAAAATATTAATAATCTTTTTAGTTCCACATTTCATTTTCTATCGTTCCCATTTTTTCCGAGTCAGGCAAGTCCGGCTCTGTCACAGACACTTATCGTGTAATTTGTAAACATATAGTTCCAATTTTCGACACCGCGTGCTAGCGCTCATTGTGTGATAATTGTTGTCGTGGGAATCTCATAGTTATGTAATCGACTATGATGAATAAACATTGATTGAATTTATTTATTTTAAAATGTTCTATCAAATTATCAACTGGGTCAAATACAGGCAGTTGGTATGAACGTCAAAATTTAAAGATTACTTACAATCTTACAAGTTTTCTCTTTATACTGTAATATTATATATAATTATATCTTAATGAATTTTTCCGATATGTATGCAGAAGCAATTTGACTTGTGAGTGCGCGCACACCGTCACAAAAACCGTCACCCTGAAGTTATCTATTCAACATTTTAGTTTTTTCTATTGGTAGTGTCATTCTCTCTATATATAATAAAATTTTTGAAAATATTTTTATCTTCTTTCGCCAAAGAAGTATAACTTTTAACGCATGTACATGAGTACATACACGTTTTTCTATATTTTTAAAACACCTATGGTAACATCTACAGGTGAAAGATTATATGTAGTATTACTTATTATCTAGTTACATTAACTGGTCAAATTATTTAATGAAATATATGTTTTGTATGGCCCATACTCAATCATTCGATGCAATGATGAGCTTTATCAAAAGTATTCTATATCATATTTCATCTTACTACCACATTTCACCACCAAACAATATCCTTACTTAGAAACTTTCGTTTCGATAATAATTAAATGAAAATAAAATAAGAGATTAGATTAGATTAGCTTTTTAGTTAGTTAGTTTTTCCTTCCTGGGGTTGACTTGAAGAGGTCTTAAATTTAATTGTAATTATAATAATTAATTGAAGGATTGAGGAATTATAATTTTTGTGTATAAATGTAACAAAGTGTAAATAAATAAATACAGAAATATAATTACAAATATACCAAAATCCATCCCTGTATAACTTATCGTAATTTATAAACAGAGCACCAATTTTCGGTACCGTGTGCTTATTGTACGATAATGGACCTCGTGGGAATTGATGCAGACCATCATTGCGGATATTGATTTGTTACCTTTCACCTCTGAGATGAAATTACCTTCTCGTTGAATGATTCCTAGCTTTGTGCTACGTGTGATAAATTTTTATAAGACAAAAAAGGAATAAAAAATAATCATAAAAATTGCCTTATTACATGTTCACATCATGAGGGCTCAAATCTCTGAACGGTCGAGTGTTTTTTTCAAAGCAAAAATATTTCGATATATTAGGTCGTAATTAGGCGAAAAACTTGCTTTAGTGTTTAGGAGACAGATTAAACGATATTTATTAAAATCAATACTTTAAATTTTCCAACATAAATATATTTCCTCATTAATATATGTATTTATTGTATTTAGTTTTACTACAAAAATGCGGAAATTAATTTAAAAATAGAGGCTTTTGCTTTTATTTTATGTTCATGAGTACTTTATCAATAAATCCTAAATATAAACAAAATTTAGAATTACTATAACTGTCACAAAAGACAACCAGAAAAGGTATTGTCTTTTCGTTTTTGTGAATAATTAATACATTAAGATTTTTTTGTAGTCTCGTGTTGTTATAACACAATACGTATTGATCACATAAGAATAAAATCATTGCTAATTTCATTTTATCTTTTATGAAACCTATCAATAAAGTAAAGTTGATTAAAACCAATTAATTGATTACGACCATACAATTCTACTGCGCAATTATTTTTCTTGCAATCGGTATTAGCTCCTATGAAACGTATTATAATAGTAATTAGCCTATATTTATCCACATCTTATTAGAAGGCAAACAAATAGGGTGGACAATTAGAAGAGGACTTCTCTTGTACAAGGGCCACATGAATGCAACGTATTACTTTAAGTTAATTGTCAGATATACGTCGAATTGTAAACCACGTTCAAGTATTTCGCTGTGGAGTCTATGACTTAGAGTAGGGCACGATCTATATCATTTATATAATATATGTTCTAGCTAACCTGACTTCGTATATCCCATGTGTAGACATAGAGTCTCTGTAATTATTTATTTATTCATAAATACATACACTATCTGTAAAGTACTAAGCCAATATGTCGCAATTAAAAATAAAGTATATAATATTAAATACATAAGATACACAATATCGCTACTATCTACTACTACTCACTCTGGCAATAGCAACAGAATATACAGTCATTGTTAACGAGGATCTGTGCTACAGACCTTCTGGCCATAGGTATCGCAAACGACCTTGGCCTTCGCTAACGCATATATAGTCCAGTCATTTAAGCTTAAATTAGGAAAGAATCTCGGAATTCGAGATACCCAGCTGTAAGTCTGTAAATAGTTGTATATTTACACCCTAAAAGTTGTCTCAAAACCTACATATGGTAGGGTGTAAGCAACTATTAAATTTCAAGGACAAAGGTCACAAAAATCGGTTTTTTGCGTTTTTTTTGGAAATATCTCATTTCCTATGGGTTTCTTGCTATTTGTATTTATTATCAATTTTGTAGAATATAAAATTCTCTACAAATTTTGCTTAAAAAATTTTTTTATACGGTGAACCGTTTTCGAGATAGAGGGCGGAAAGCGCGCGGTCACCGCATCACTTCAGGTCAACCGGTGCCTCCGGTCGAAAACGCGCCATATATAGTTGATGAACTATCAATAAATCAATGATTATAAATATTTGTCAATTTTTACTAACTATTATATTATATTTTATCATTTTCTTCATGCATTAAATCTATATCTATTCAATAATACTGATAACCGTTTACTAAAATTAAAAAATAATTAAGAGAAAAACTTAAATCATAATATAATTATTATAATATAATATCCATATGCACAATTAAAATACCATATATTGATGTTACGAAATTAATAATGGTCACGCAAATAACGAACTTTTAAGACATTTGGTATAGAACATGATTAATGCATTTAATCAATAGGTAATGCATACAATAGGTAATGAATACATTATTTGGATATTTATAATTCTTTATGTGTTCTTGAGCAGTGTTAGCCTAGTCGTGTGTTACCCTTGATGTCAAGAAAACCCAAAGTTTTACCGAATAAAACGCCTCAATACATACAATCTACATCCTTATTCTGTAATGAACATTAAAACGTTATATTAAAACAATTATATATCTAAAAGTAATACTGCATATTATATGTACGTGTCAATTTTGAGCAAACGCCGAAGGAAAACAACGTGATTAAACACGCTCTATAGACACTAAAATGGACTGTATAAAGGAGAGCCTTTATAGAAAGATCATCAGAAATATGCAAGTATAGAAAAAGCCCGAATCCGAAAACTTTATTCTAAAAAACAGCTATATTTCTTAGCTTGTTCTGCGACCAGGCTGCGTCCTGCAAGCCGCAGCGGTGATGATGATTTTGTATTTGATTTCGTTTAATATATTTCCAGCATTACAAAAACCCCAAAATGAAACTTCTAATATATCGAGTTTGGTTTTTGCACCGAAAAAACATACACTATTTATTAATGTAAAAAATATGCATCAACGGACCCAAACGATAATAAAAACATGAATAATTCATCACGCTGCTTCAAACAATATCTTTTGTTATCGACGTTGTCAATTATTGGTTTCCTATCATATGAAATATTTAAATTTTATTGCAAATAAAATCCTCTGGGCCTTTTTTCTCCCCTATTGTACGGTATATGAAATGCAAAAGGCTTTTCTATAAATACCAAAATAGTACAAGAAGACGCAGCTTTAGGGGATTCTTAAAGGGACTGTGTCGCCACTACATCCCTGGTCACAGAACAAATTTTGTTAATTTCCAACATTGTTCCAAATTTTGTTCCATTTGGAACTCTTGGACCGTGGGTTTCAATTGCGTTATGATTATTTTGTTGATTAAAAAAAAATGTGGTGTGTAGAGGTTAATCAGTATACAAGATTAGCCCAAGTATCAAAAGCGAGTAACAAAAATAAATTTATGTTTTTAACATGAGTTTTTCGTTATAATATGATTTATATGGTGAAACAATTTTTTTCTTCTTTATAAATTTATATCGTAAGTAAGATGCCATAGAAAAGACACTGTAGATCAAAGACATATAACGTGATGTTTAGTGTAAGATTCCTGCCTGATAAAAAAATTATATTTGTACGTACATATGATTCAATTCTAGAAACGGTGTCTAATATACCAAATCGAAATATAATTGCCAAATGATGAATTCATTAGCTATCAATCACTTAATTAACAAATAATAGCCTAGTTCATTAGGAATACATTTCAATCACCGATAAGTATATTTATTTTTAAATAAAAGAAAATTATAGTCACGCCTTTTATATAAAAGAAATAATATCTGATTTATATATATGTCGTCACCAAAATTAGTACCAGAGTAGCACTGCAAAACATAAGACAAGCATTTGATTGTCATCTTCTGTTTTATAATCTTACCCTGGGTTTGAAGGTACTTTAAAAGCGTCTGAATTGTGACCTTATGACAATTGATTGCCTAGAGCAAGCGCCATTCGGACTAAAAAAGACAAAAATTATATTTGTGGCCTAAGCTTATCGAATATATGGATTTTTTTTTGTAAGAATTATACTATACAATTAGTATTATTATTTAAAATTTTACTAAAAATAGAACTGAAAAATTACAATCTAATAACAACGTTCACGTGTGTTTTCTGACCTGAAGAAAAGAAACCATATTTGTAATTGTAAAGCCCTTTGAAGACACAAAACCCTTTCGAAATGCCAGAGCTCTTTATAAGCAATCTTTGGTCACAAAGGCTTTCTTATTCAATGTCATTAGACGTCAATTCAATCAATACAACAAAGGCTATATTTATCGTCATACATAAAAGATATACCCTATTCCTAGTCATAAAACAGTGCAGCGGTTCTATCGTAATGTATTTTTAATGGCGCCCAGCGGGCAATCAATTTCGGCTCGGAAACTATACATTCTATACCCGCTTCCTTCGCTACCATCTCTTTTGTTTCGGATTTAAAAATGCATTGAAAAATGTATTTTGAAATGAAATTTCATGCCGTTCGATTGTCTTTGGTGTATAATCTGATTTATGTCGTTTGGAAATTAGACTTTAATAACGACACGTAGAGTATACTATAGCTTACATTGGTTTTGATGGTCTGCGAGGATCCGTTTAGAATTATGGAACGAATATTCAAAAATTATGACTAAAGGTCAAGTGCCACGCAGTCAAAGGGAAAATTAGTTTTGTGCTCTCTTGATCCAGTTATATTAGTGGAAAATTGTTTTTAATAACGAGTCAGTAAAAAAAAATTCAAAGCAACTATCGTTATCGTTATACCTAGTCTAGACATAAATGCTGAAACAAAGTAAAAAAAACTATTTCTAATAACAATTTTTACAGTGTATTGACGCCAAAATGAGAAGAATGAACAATTATATAAGAATGACAGATTCTAAATTCAAATGTAATATTTTGTTAATTTTCAATTGTAACAGTATTTATGGCCACTAAACTAAAAAATTTGTATAAACATAGCTCTAAATCTCGAAGCTCTGGTGCCTCTTATCCAGTACGGTTAGCAGCCAGAGGTATAGGCCAAAGTATTATGTAAGCGCTATAGGGGCGAGGGGGGGTCTTTAATTTTCTTATTTGTTGATTACGTCAACAGTAATTATTGACTTTTTTACACATATTACCTACACATTGTCTATGCTTGAACACGAAATTCATTTTCGAGGATTCCTACAAAAAATTAATACGTTTATGTACAATTATTTTTGAGAGCTTTGCTTAATGCTGACAAGAGGAAGGGGGAGAGGGGATAAATTGCAGTAAAGCTGCTTACGTAATACTCGAATTAAGTTGTAAGAAATCTCCTGGTCAGTTCAGGACCACCAGAACCTTATAGTGTCAGTAAGTTTAGTCACCTCGTATATGATAGTAGTAGTAGTAGACGAAGTATATGATAAAAATAAAAATTGGATATAAAATACAATTCTAAATGAGACACGTACGAAGTAATGTTAGGACCAAAGAATATGTCCGACGCGCTCCAGGTCACAAGTATATAGTTTCCGTAAGGCGATATCCTGTACTCTCACTATTAAATAACACTGATCGCTCTTCGCGGAATTTGTATACTGTATCTTTGTTCAAGATGCGTACGCGCAGTGGGCAACAAATTCTTTGTGGGTATTAATTACATACTTTGCAATGTATTCAGCACTTTAAATATAAATTATACGGATAAATTAGTGAGCAAGAAATTAAAATGTTATCTGAATATAACATTTTTATTATTTTCATTACACAGTAATAGTAGCCAAATGAAGCTGTTTTTTATATAGAACAAGGGGCAAACAGGCAGGAGGCTCTCCTGATGCAAAGTGATACCATGGACTCTTTATGCCAAAGGGCTCGCAATTGCGTCGCCGGCCTTACAGTTCTTCTGACATCTAATGTCTGACGACTAATGTTATTCCTTTAAACGTTTATGTTCACTAGCACTTAAGCATTTTTATTATAGTAGTTAAATTTTACCAGATATTGTTCAATTTTGAGACTTTATTAGGGTTTAAACATTCATAAAGTACATGTACAATTCTCCATATAAAATGTGTCAAAGTTCGTTTAGCCGTTGGCGGAATTCTCTTCAAAAATTTATAAAGTTCTTGCTGAACGTATATAGACAATAAAAATTACCCTATAAAATGAGTTAAATCCTAAAATATTATATTGTAAATGAATATGTTTATGATAAGGGAATCGTATGTGAAAAAGATTGTCTCAAAAATTTCTTGTTGGAATTGTAACTTCAGCGACTGACTGGAGAATTTCTCGAACAATACACAATTTAGCCAGCACACGCCACATACCACAGAAAGATAGCTGATACAGAATACATTTTGAATAGCTGTGTGAACTCTATTACTCAATATATCAAGATTTTCAACAACAAACCTCTTTAGGGATAAAAAGTGAATTTTTATAATGCAATACTATATGTATTTACGATTTTTGTGCGTAAATTTTCTTTTGTTTTACTTTCTTTTTTACATGTAAAAGGAGGCAAACGGGCAAAAGGCTCACCTGATGTAAAGAGATAACGCCGCCCTCACATTGCCAGAAGACTCGCAAGTGCGTTGCCGGCCTTTTAAAAAATGTTACTTTGATACTTGAAGGACCCTAAGTGTAATTGGGTCATAAATACTTCAGTGTGCAACTGGTTTCGGTTTGGTTTCAAAAGGTTGACTGTTATTAAAATTATAGATTACATAGTTTCATTTTTTTGTTTTTTGAGTTATATTAGTAAAAATATGTAATGATTCATCTATAAGGAGGTTTTTTTTTTTTTGCTAAATATAACTAGTTCAAGAAAGGCAACCAAATACTTATGAAAATATGTTATAAAAATCATATATATACATGTGTGAAAATGTCATGAGAATTTAAGAACAGCGTTAAACAGATCCAGACAATCGTGTAGCCCACAATATCGCAGCCCACAACACACGAGAGGATGTATTATTGTAGTCTTTATTGAATTCGCATGAGTATTGAAGAGTATTGAAGTCGCATGGGTCCGCCAAACATCAGTGAATATACAAAGTAAATACATAATTATGTAGGCAATAATTAACACTCGATTTAAGAATATTATAACGAAATACAATAAAAAATAAAGCTGCTGTAGTCACGTAAAGTAGATTCAAACTAGAGAAACTCTACAAAGACAATATTTGTTGAAGGCTTGTAAAGGCGACAAATAAATTAAATTTAAACCTTTTTGGCAAGTAAAAGTTGGAATACGGCAAGTCATAGTAAACTAAAACTCGAGTAAAGAGCAAACATCAAGACATTTCGTTCTCTTCAAGAGGTGTGAGTGCAGTCCCATAGGATTATTATGAACATAGGGGGTATAATCGTGCAATTATGACGCGTGTTATAACTATATATACATTCGTTAAGGACTTTTAGACACGTTTATTTAACAAATTACTCTAGTTATATGTATATCTGATAGCTATTGGCGGTGTAAAAGTACTTTCCTACTAATTAGGTATGTGTACACAAATTTATGGTCACCAGATCTTTTCATAGTAGCATGGACGATAGATAATGACTTTATTAAAAACAGTGTCATCAAATCAGTTGTTCTGATTATACGCTACAATTAGCCTTAATTGCGTTGTTCTTCGGTAATTAACCTATGACGCACGTGACCTTGAAAATAGAGTTTTAATTCAGGTCAAAAAAGAATCAAGTATAAAATCGGCTGGATTTCATTTATCCATTTGTTTATTATTTTAATTTAAACATGTGATTATAGCAACTGCGATCGCATTGCAATTGTACGATTATAGCAGCTGTCTTGTTCGTAATAGGGTATCTTGGGAAATTATTCCTCACGAGACGCCCCGGGGAAAATAGCCTCGTAAAACAAAAAGTTGTGAACTTTGAAATATTAATAGCGGCACAAATTATAGGTTGCATGCGAGGCTCGACTGACACGCGTCAAATGTACATAGGTTTTTAAAATGATCTACAATTATTTTTCATATCTTCCATACGTATTGTTATAAGAATGTATTAAAACGTGAGACATAGGCAATTACAAACACGAATCATTATACTAAATGTATTAAACTCATAAATCTATATAAATAAATATTTGTGTATAAAGTGCGTCAAACATTTTCTCCGCGTCTCCAGGATCTATGGTAATCAGAAACGGCTAGTTATCTGGAATACTAATCACACAATAAACCAAACTCCAAACATAGTCTAGTAATCGGGTAACATATATGTTTTATATGTGTAGAAGATGATGTGAAATCCCGATTTTTTAAGCTTTAAATAAGCTTTGGGCCTTATCGGATATGGAATTGAGAACCTACAAAGCCTATATTATACCAATGTTCATTCATTCATTCTTTATTCCTTCCCTATTACTTCAGGATTACAGGACATATTACAATAGGGATGCGAAAATATCATAGGGGAATCATACCTTAAATATAGGGCTCCCCTATAAGCCTATATGTAATAGGTAAAGTGTAATAGTAAATACAGATATAAATATATATAAGACATTTAAGTAGACAATAGATGAACTCCAAAAGTAATATCTAATATCTATTACAATTCTAAATTATTTTGACCGATTCTAATTTAATGATGTGAAATTAGCGATACCTGTATTTTATATTCAATAATAAACATAATTTTAATTAATTTCGATTTCCTATGTAACAATATTACGGAACTATTTGATTTAAAAAAAAACGCTTTAACTTTGCTAAGTAAAAAGTCACCGACGAGTATGCATGGTCAACGTCATGAAAGTGGATGATGCGAGAAAGGTAAGCCGGGACCGTAGCAAGTGCAGATCCATGGTATCTACCTACCCCAAAAAAAATATACAAAAAAATATATGACATCGTCCAAAGCGAAGACAATAATGAGCATGTCTAATGAACTTTACCAGAAAAATCCGACGTAAGTCACTTTATTTTTAGATATTTTTAAACGCATAAAATTACTAGGGTTGTCAGAGTATTTACATACTTCAAGCGAAATAGTTCAAACTGCATTGTCACGATCACGGAGCGCATCTTGGCTTTGTAAAAAATCACTAGAAAAAGCATCCAATGTCACGCTCATGCAGGTCGTAGTTTCTCACGGTCTGAACAAATAAAACCCTGTACCACGCTATGTAAGATGATACTAAAAGATCGTTTATCGCTTCTCAAGAACCATTACCGGGTCTTAGTGGCGATAGGATATTGGACGTGCCGTTTGCCGGCAATGTATATACGTTTGGGAATACTCGTTGTATTGGTAAATGATATTTTCGTATCTTTCGGTAGCGCTCCATTACATTGAGATGTCAGTAACTATATTGCAAAACAGAGATTGTATCTTTGTCGTTTCTTCATAGTTTCGAAAATTACTCATATAAATAGATACAATTTAGTTGTAACTGCTAAATATTTGATACATCCTTAAACTCCATAGAAAATAAAGCAGTTTTTTTTTAATAATTAATGTTTTTTTACATCTCCATTCTCCATAAAATGGGTACTAAAATATCGGAATCGTGATAAAATCTCATGAAAAAAGCTTAAAAGTAAAATGATTTATTAAAATACAATTATTAAGAATTTTATGCGTGAAATTTGAAGTAATAATTTTACATTTTACAAGCACCTTTTGACGGATAAAATTTGAAATTGGAGCTCTTAGGAGCAAAATAATAATGACGTGTAAGCAAAATATCAAATACAGTTTGTAGATTACACCGACCCTTTTAAACTCACTATATATTTACTATGAAATTCAGCAAGGTAAATTTTAATTAAAACTGTAAACTTTTCATCTATGCTATTACAGGTAAAATTCGACATTGGTAAATCAGTTGCAAAGCTCTAAACACGAGGTGTAAAGTCACACATCACTATGTACCCAACAATTTACCATCCCGTGGGAACAGTGCGGGGGCGGACGATAATTGTTTGTCCACACCCTTAACCCTTCGGCGTACCTCGCATAATTACAGGGCAGCCTATGATTCGAAGGCTCCGCTTTGATCAACGATTCTGGCGCGATAAAAGGAATGCGTTATGAGGAAAATACTATTGTAAATTTTTTATCGGGTCCCATTTTTATATTGGATGTTTTTTGAAATAGAACTACGCATTCTAGTTTTAAAAGCATTCATATTTAACTTGTCAAAGGCATTTTTATGGTGACCAGCTTCGGGAAAGTATAAAATATTAGGTCCTTACATATGAAATTGGCGTTTTGTATGGGAGGAATAAAAAGTCGAATATTTTTAAATATAATATATTTAATTAATCAAAGTATGAACCATTGTTTTCTATGCACTTTTGCCATCTCAGAGGTAGTTTATTGATCCCTTTACTAAAAAAAACTAGTCGGACGGGAATAAATAAAATCTGTGAAGGTGATTTGGACTGCCCCATCAGGGTTCAATTTTTTCCCTTGCAAGAAGTTGTCCAAATTTCGAAAAAAATGGTAATCTGTTGAAGCAAGGTCCGGGGAGTACGGAGGATGTCTTAGACATTCCAATTGAAGCTCTTCTAATTTGGTAGCCGTCTGTTGTGCAGTGTGTGGTCTAGCGTTGTCGTGAAGTAGCAGTGGCGTGAAGCGATTGACCAGCCTAGGTTGTTTAGCCGCTAGCTTTTCCACCATGGTTTGCAATTGCTGACAATAGACATCAGCCGTAAT
Organism: Pieris brassicae; assembly: GCF_905147105.1. Taxonomy (NCBI): domain Eukaryota; kingdom Metazoa; phylum Arthropoda; class Insecta; order Lepidoptera; family Pieridae; genus Pieris; species Pieris brassicae. The sequence continues at coordinate 9,796,845 of NC_059669.1, forward strand.
AGTCTGGCCGGATTTCAGAAAACTGCAATGAACAATACCGGCACTAGTCCACCAAACGCATACAAGTTACTTTTTTGGGGTTAATTTTCGCTTGGGGCAGGATTTGGCTGGCTGGCCAGGATCCAACCATTGCGCTGAGCGCTTCCGATTATCGTAAAGAATCCATTTTTCATCACAGGTAATGATTCGATTTAAAATACCTTCATTATTGTGCCGGTTCAGTAATGTGACGCAGCAGTCGACGCGCATTTGCCGGTTTGCTTCAGTCAATTCGTGAGGTACCCATCTTTCAAGATTTTTAATCTTCCCAATTTGCTTCAAGTGAATTAAAACAGTTTTATCACTAACACCGCAGCCTGCAGCTAACTCGGCCGTGGTTTGCGATGGATCCGCTTCCACAATAGCCTTCAATACTTCATTATCAACTTGGGTCTCAGGCTGTCCACGGGGCTCATTCTGCAGGTCGAAATTTCCAGAACGAAAACGTTGGAACCAAAAAGGAACTGTGTTTTCTTTTGCAACATGACCGCCATACACATCATTCACCCTTCGAGTCGTTTTCGCAGCACTAGTGCCACGGCGAAACTCGTACTCGTAAATAATGCGATACTTTAAGTTTTCCATTTTGTAAAATGAGTGACGCAAACAGAAAAAACAGAAGAAAAAAACAAATGAATGACGGTCATCGAAGCACAAATACATGAGTAAATAGCTGTACAAATTTGAATTTGAAATTGCTAACCAAAGAGGAGGTGGTTGAGGTCAAAGTGGCCAGTACGACAAAACGCCAATTTCATATGTAAGGACCTAATATAAACCAAATCATTTTAAATTTGATGGTAAATAAAAACAATTTTTAAAATTCGAACATATACGTTTTAACAATACTTTATAGCTTTATTAACGATATGGTTTCTATTCTTGGTATTTGAAAACAGAATGAATATGGAATCACTGTAATTAATTGAAATTAATCAATATCAACTACCCTTATAATTTTTACGTATTATATTATTTGTTTTGTATATAACATTTTTTTTATCAAACTACCTTTCGAGGGGTGTCGATTTCCGTTGCATACGTGCATCAGATACAAATTATAAATATCGTGGCTGTTACTGGTGATATTTGGTCGTTTTAAAAGTCAATGTTTAATATGGATTATTCAGCTATACATATCCTGCGTACTGAGTAGTTTTAGAGAAATCATTATTTATGTACCGATATTACAACGCTGCATACATCTCTATTTCAAAATATTTCTATAAAAAAACTATTGAAATTCGTCATTGCTATTAGTTTTTTTTAATATTTGTAGTACGTTAGTCTTAAGTACTAAACAGTGGTATATGGATAAAGAAATAGATCACATGTCTTCCTTTGAATAGAGATTGTAAGTACCTTCGTATGTTATATCCTTTTTAGTAAATTAGATTAGACTTTGAATTACGGTTTAAGTTAGGCTAGATCGTAATGTTAAATTGTGTCAATTAGAAACATCTGGATATTTGGCCAAACAATAAATACAACAGAGGAAAAATGTATGTGAAATAATATATACAGAATCTATATCTTAAAGTTAGAATAACTTTGATGATTATAAGTTTTTATAATAGAAAAACATAAACCTATAATCATTAAAATTAGTTTAACTTTAACAACACAATTAACCTCAAACATCTTCAGAATTGACCAAGAATAAAGAATATTTTGCATATATAACATTTTATTTTTCGTCCCATTCGCCAGTTTACCAACAACTTGACTGCGACAGCTTAACAATCCTGAACTAAACAAACATTTGTTCAGGCGTTAGCTAGCTAAAACGGAAAACTCGTAAAAAGCCATTAATAGATTGACACTTCCAATTGATGTGTTTATGAACTTCACACACGTTTTAATTATTATAAAATATTAAACAGTAGTTATTTATTATAAAATATTTGACAGTTTATTTTATTTATTATAAAATATTTGGCAGTTTATTTTATTTATTATAAAATATTTGTATTTTAAGACAGAAAGAACGTATGGCTTTTTATGATGAATTTAGACAAGAAACAAGAAGGGGCTGTCAAATTAAGAATTGTGATTGGTCAACAACATCTATAACGCGTGACACGTCATGTTATTACGACCATTTGTAAAAACACAACTAAACCGTTTCGTCATTCCTTGTACATTGTCACCGCCCTTAAATTTCGAATGCAGTACTTCGTGTAAGCAGTTAGTAGCAACGCATTTTAAGTGCATTTTAATGGTATAAAAAGTGGAAATTTATAGCCACTATATCTCTATCTAACATTTAATAACCCATACTAATTAATTCATTATTTCTGTGGTTAATAATTTTTAAAATAAGTATTATTATTGTATATTTGACATCCGATTTCTTTAAGACAATATTTACATTTCTTGTATGGTCAAAATGACCATATTTCTACCTGACTAATCGTTTACTAAGCATTCACGTATCAACCCCAATGATAAGCAATCTTAAGGCTATCTTGTACAAATGACTATCCTATCAGTATGACGCACCCTAAATATTTGTTTCCTTTATTTATTTAAAAATACATTATTTGATAGTACCTCTGCTGCTTTTAAAAAGGAATATTTTTTTATATTTTATCACACAATATGTTATTTTAAACATAAATAGTGACAATAATAATCTTACAATATTACTATTTTCCAAACAAATAACCAAGTATTTGATTGTCAATATTTTAAAATATTGACAAATCGAATAAACCATAAGTATTAATAGTTTTAAACTGATTTGACTTTGAAGTTGTTAATTTACGAGCTCTGTGACATAACGACAATGACAGTTGACAGTAACGCACAGTGTATTATGTCGAAGCAGTGCTTCGGTAAATAACTTTAAATAATAATAATGTCTACGTGTATATATTCTCAACTATTTGACTTTGACGTTAAAGTTGGTAATTCATACGCTGTGTGGCATATAATGACAACAGCTGACATATATATTAATTTTATTCCTCGTAACTTATAAATAAAATCATAAGGATATAATTAGGTCCTCGTAACTTATAAATTAAATCATAAGCATATCACTAAATCATTTATACGTACTTCCGTGATCATAATTATAAAATGATTAACGATCTTCAAACCGAAGCATAACCGATACTCGAGGTTTTTTATCGCAAAGGACGCCACTTGACCCGTTAATGATCGCTGGGAGATTTATATCTTTAATTTCTCGAACTCATCACTTTAGAAGTAAAATAAAACATGCTTATAAAATTATCGTACTATTAATGAAACAGGTCAACTAAAAGGATACGAATTGATATTAAAATCAAGCTAAAGAGAAACAAAGAGAACAAATTGAATATTTTTTTATAATTAATGAGCTTTTTATTCTAATTATTGTTATTGATAATTTCCTCGGATCTAAAATGTGAATTAAAATCCTTAGCCTTATAGTAGTTATTTCTATAATTCGTCGTTTTTGACTGCTTACGAGCAAGCATTGTGTCCTTCTGAGGCGATAACCAAACAAGCAATGGCGCTGTTAAGCAGCTTATATTTTATTATTTTAAACTGACGTACTGTTAGAGAGAAGAAAAAGAGAACTTGAAGCCAACCTATTTAGAATTTTAAGTGAACATCAAATCTGACATTTAAAACAAGTCTTCAACTAGTGCGTATAATCACGCAAATATAATATACAATACTGAGAATGTTCAGTTATAGTTATGTCGGTTACAATAGGTGTCAAGATCAATGTTCCTTTAGTTTTTTTCCCCTTTGAGAATGTTAAGTTTGCCTATAAGTGTCTTTGGCACATTAAATGTGTGTGTTGCTAACATTGGTAAGCTTTTATATAAATAAATTAGCAAAATTAACATATTAAACACAAATATATATATTTACTATAGTGTTATTATTTAAGTATGCATAAAAAATATTACAGTTACGATTCTTTTTGATAGCAATACTGCTTTATTACGAGTATACCAAATTATTAGGGTCTAACAAATTGTTCAATTATTTTCTTTGTCGACATTGTCAGGTTCTTTTTTGTGTTCGTATGGCTCCCCGTCCATTATGTCATCACCAAATAGCAGTGTCCTTTATAATTTAGAGGAATTTGATTTATTTTCATGAGGGCGCACTTAATGCAATCTATGAAAATATTAGGACATTTACGAGTGGGGAAACAAAATATAAATGAACTTATTATATGGCACTCCATTGAGATTTGTGTATTAAGGTATTATTATAAAGATTTTTTAGAAGAACTGAATATTCGTAAACACTCATTTAACTCATGTACTTAGGTACATAGTCATGTAAACGTCCTCACAGCTATATAATCATTGCGTTTTTAAATCCGTGGGTTTGATTCTCGGCGAAAGGAAATCAATCCAAGCTGATAATAATAAATCATATCATAAAAATATGTTTATCGTAAATATATTTCAAATAGGACATACATATTAGAATATTCTTAAGTTGACGAGCAAAACTGTTTTTAGTTCTAATTACTTTTCTCGACCTCATTTCATTGAGAAATACTCGCTGACCGCAGAGAACAGACCAACAGTGTCGGAAGTGTTAATAAAATTTTACTGCAGGTGTGAAAACCGAAGTCGGGCTCCTAATAGTGAATAATGGGCCAGACGCAATAATTCTTTTCTATCTTATTCCTACAGTTTCGCTGGCGATGCATTTACGCTAAACGGTAAGAAGTATTGTGTTTATTTTATGGAAGAGGGGGCAATGGGGCTGGAGGTTGACTTAATGTTACTAATACCGCCGCCCATGGATACTTACAAGGGGCCGTTCAAGTATTAGGTAAGCAGATTTATTGCAGCTCTCAAAAATAATAGTACATAAACGTATATTTTTTTGTTGGAATCCACTAAAGTACATTTCGTTGAAAGAAAACATTTTTTTACCGGATTAAAGCTATTTGTATTATAATTATTTTACATAATAATTTTAAATTTAAATTTTTCCGACGTTTCGCGTGCTTTAAAGCGTGCGAGTTATGTAAAATAATTATAAGTTTATAATAATACAAAAGCTTTAAAACGGTAAAAAAATTGTTTTCTTTCAATGTGTAAAAGCTATGTTAACCAAAGACAATACTATACATTTCGTTTTCAAGCAGAGAAAATATAAAGTAAATAATTACGTAATCCCACACCTATAGTGCTTACGTAATATACTTGAACGGTCCCCAATGTAAGTGTGGTACCATTGAGGAATTGGTAAAGTAATATCTAAAGTAATATCACAAAAATTTGTTATGAGAGTACAAATTCCAGTAATAATATAATATGTGATTGTTACTTAGCAATTTTAAATCTGTAGAAAATATTATTTATTTCTGTAGTTCCATATTCTGATTAAAACCGAAATCAATACGGAAGTTATAAAACATTGAACGTTTTTATTAATATTTGCCTAACTTCTATCGTAATAAATCAATATACCATGTGTGAAACACAAATACCCATTTCAAAGTGGAGAGTTATCGTATAAAAATTTTATGAAACTTTTTTCAATTTTGCTATGCTTGATAACGTATTGACGTGCCTAGAATTTTACGAGTACATGGATCATGCCAATATTCTATGCAAATAACTGTTGTTTCGGTATGTAAAAATACTTTGGCCGCCTCCAAAAACGATATTTTCTGGGTCTCAAGGCTATATAAAAATTGATCTCACGATAGTATCCTGGAGACATGGAAACATTTTTAAGGCGTGATTTTCGGTACGTACATTTTGACGAGAACAAACATTGCTCTCGTACGTAATACGACATTCTATTAGAAGTTATTTACTTACAAATGCAATTTCGCAACGATATAAAATTTAAACATTTAGTAATAGCAATTACACGTAATCACGGTAATGTACAATTCTCACCTTGACTTTTATCGACAGACGAACATCGCTCCTTGATCTATTGAACTTTCTCACGATCGAAAGAGCACATCAAGCAAGGATTATATAAGAAAATATTAGGTTTTTGCCAGTGTTCAGAGGTTCTGCGGTGGCTAAAGCGACTTTTAGGTAATAAAGACCAAAGCAGCATTGATAAAAACATCAAAATAAAATCATAGATGGAAATCTTCTTGCCAGTAAAATTATCTAGGAAAGACATGCAGATAAGCTTTTGTAGTACCATATTTTAAATGTTAAATTAAGATTCTCTTAAAGTTGTGCCTGGAGGCTGTGAACTGGTACCCTATCATCGCCACTTGATGGTGAGCGTATCATTCATAGCTGAGTGTATCATTTTATCATAGTAATAATAATTTATTTGCAAGAATATGGTACAACAACTAACGCATTTTTGCCATACATAATGGGATAATTTATATAAAAGGTAGAAGTGTACATATTACATTACACTATCATCAAATTCAATTCTTATATTTTTTTATGATTTCATTATTAAAATACATCATTACATTATCAAATTACTACTAATTATAATCTCAGACAACCATTAATAGATTTTTTTAAAGTATTTTATTAAGTCGATCTATAAATGTTTTTGTTAAATTATTAGACATAGACATAACATTTATAACTAAAAAAGACACACACATAGAAACACATAAAATAACAATCATCAAAAAATAAAAATATAGAATAATAGAATTTAAAAAAAAGGTTTAATTGTGATGTAATGCGTGTGTGCACTGTGGCTGTAATTGGCCCTGGCTCAGCATTATTATAAACCTCGATTGCCATACATAAAATGGTTTTCGTATACTAGAATTTTTTGCATATCCAAATTATCCGTCTACTTTGGCAGTTGTCCATTCCCGTTGATGCCGATGTCCGATAAACATATTTATGTTTTTGTGAACGAATAAGGACATTTATGCTTCTAATGTCTTTTAATTTTTAGGTATTTTTTAATAATTAATTAGTGTTTTATTTTTAGCGTCCTAGGTTTAAGTACAATCCTTACCTCCCTGCTAGCTCTTTATATTTTTCCAAGACTAGAAATCCTCTGCTCGTAAGTACTCTTACGAAAAAGGATAGCAAAGACCGTTGAAAATTATATGATTACTGGGGAAAATTAAAAAGTCGAACACGACTACTGCCTCGTTAGTACTGTGGATATAACTCAGAAAATGTTTTTTAAAACGAGTTTTATAGAATCTTTTTCGGTAATTTTTTGAGTAAATTACTTACAACTTAGTACTGACATTGTTTCAAAAATAGTTATAATTCTTCTACACAGCCAAACTCTAAAATCTCGTTACCAGGAAGACATAAGTATTATGAAGCCATCTGGATAGCAAAAAAAATACACCATGTATTTTCCTATAAAATACACTATGCACTGAAAAAACATAATATATATCATGTCATGAGGCTAAAGTAGTCATAAAACCTTGGGGCGCTACAACCTTTTTAGATCTAAGCCTCAGAGTTTCTGTCTCGGTTTCGTGATCCTTTTCTAATTGTCAAGTATATGATCAGCCTTCTGTACCTGACACATGCCGCCGACTTTTAAGGTCAGGATGTCTTAGCGTACCAGCGAGTGTTAAATACGCACATAGACCTAATGGTCTACGAACTTATAACCTGTGATGTGAGTCTCACACTAGAGGCACTGGGTGAACACTGCTCTTTTACATAATTAATATTTGAGAAAATTATACAACAAGAAATAGACAATTATTATAAATTCAAAGAACTCGTTACGATAATTTAAACCATACAGAAACCGACATGGAAAGTCTTCACCGACTGGATATCAAAAGATTTTCACTGCAAATACGTGCTCCATGTGTGAAAGTCACATTGAGAAATATAAAACTCAGTACATTTGTATAATTAGAATTTCCTTTAGACTTTTTAAACAGATAATGTTCTTTGAATAAAATTATCATTTCGAGATGTGTTTTAATTAGAGTTTAAGTTTATTATGTTGGCTTGCTTTCATGATTATGTGGCCGGAAGTTTTTGCTTAATACGCGGAATAGTCATAATTTATATTGATAATAAACACATTAATTACAAACAGTTATTCTAATAATACAATAACGTATTGATATGTATTTTTGGTACTTACGGTTTATAACTGTTTCCGGTAAAAGTGGTTAGGAGTTATTTAAAAAAAAATACTAACCTAACCAAACAATAAATATTTTTTTAAATACTTAGACATAACTCCGACAGCAAAAATTACTTGGAGGATGTTCCAATCAAGGACACCTATATAATCAATATCGACAAATTCGGGCGACAGATTTGTAAATAGTTTCCAGAATTTTGACCGTACCGTACGTACAAGTACCGTGTTTTTTACTCACTTTCAACCACTTTCAAAGTAAAAAAGTATATGTCCTGATACAAGACATTTATAACGGGATTTAAGGAAACATATTGGATTTTTACATTTAAGAGATGCCGGTTTTCTATCGACGTGTTCACGTACGCTTGCACTTAATGAAATTAAAATTAAATCTAAATTAAAAACCCACGTGCAATAACAAATGAGTCCAACTAGAAAATATTTTAATCATCTTTGAAGAGATTAAACAAGGTTAGTTCTTGCTGAAGTATACGTGTAACTGATGCGGACCATATGCGGTCGTCTATAGTCTATAAGCAGGCAATGAATAAAAGTCAATAAATCACGAAAATGAAGAAGGATCACAAGAAGTTGGTCGAACGAAGTCGAAACTGTAAACTTCAATATCTGAAATAGCATTTCGACGAGATATCGAAGTAACTGGAAGAACAAATTAAAGGTCATCTTACATAAATTGTGCGATATTCTCTTGTTTTTTTTAGTTTATCATTACATATAGAAACACCACATTATATATAGATAGACCACAGTTTATTATTAATAATTGGAGGTCGTATCTCTCAGGGGTAGGGGGTTCAGAGAAGGACTCGGTTCTACATGTCGCTAGTTCGCAAAAGAAAATGTCTTATGAAGCGGACCGCGGAAGAGTTCCAGACATAAATATAATAGAAGAATCCACATGACGCAATGTCTCTGCGTTGAGAGAGAATCAAGCCGATCAGTAATACGTTGGAGATTGGCAATTCAACAAGACCTTCGCTGAATTTGGTCAAAAGGAAGAAGCTTCGTTTAAAATAGGTTTTTTAAAAAATTAATTTTAAATGTAAATAAATATGTTTTATGAAATATATTTCCACCCGCACAAGTGTTGTTTATTTTCCATATATTCCGCAGGTAATATATTTCGTAATTATTTATCCGATGATACTATCAGGGATCGACACTAGAGCCGGTTCAAGCATAGATAACAATCATTCGATTGTGTATTGTTCCAAAATTCAAAAATAACTGCACATTGGAGCTTCAATTTATCCACGATGTTATCTAGGGCTACCACATTAATAGGAAAATTATATACTATTTATAATATATTCTCGTGTCACAATGTTCGTTCCCATACTCCTCCGAAACGGCTTAACCGATTCTTATGAAATTTTTATATACTTATTCAGTAAGTCTGAGGCTACTATTTATCTTAAACCCCTAAGTGACAAGGGGTGTCCACCCCAAAAAAAATATTTTTAGGATAAATTTTTATTTTTTTATGATACAACATACAAAAATGTATACAACCCTTAATTTTACCTCTCTCTTATCAACCTCTATATTTTATAGGTTAATTAAGTAATTATGACTTAACTTTAAGGTTTATATAGAGAAATATTCACAGAAAAACCGAAAAAGTTTTTATTCCGTAAAACCAAACATTCTCATGCAAAGCAAAATGTTCCATGTTGGTATGTACTAAAAAGGTAGGCTAAGTAAAATCACATTAAGGAGAAACGAAGTTCGTGGAGGCAGTATACTATAAAATACAGCTGCACCACGATTATTATAATACAATTATTAAAAAAATAATACACAAATATAAAACTATAGGGATTCATCTATGTAGGTGAGTTATCGGGTCATGCAGAAGTTAATTAAAAGTTGTAAAAATAACAATGGTTATTGGCGGTTCGGGTGAAAAAGTTGAACATATATCCCACTCTTATTACGCTCACATATACGAACTATAGTATGTCTACTATGTCTGCCGCTATTATGTCAAAATCCAATACATTTTTGGTGTACAAGAGTCTTAGCGGTAAATCTCATGTCTGAATCTCACCATTGAGTTTGGTATCACATTTCTGGGCTCACCTACGATATATAATTTCTTTGATATTTGGTGACCCTAACAAATCCTAGAATAAAACAATAGGTGTGCACGCGCCCCGCTTGGCCATGTACCGTAGTAATTGCGTATTTGTAGACGAAATTATGCGAATTATGTCTTTCGCAATACGTTTAGGCAGAATAGATAAACTGTGTGCCGTTAATAAAACTGTATTCTAAATTTAAAAAACACTATTTATAGCTTATTAATTCTGTGGCTCAGTATGACTTATTAATATATCGAGTGTTTCATATTTTAATATTGTCTTCAAGATTTCTTAATAATTTAATTGCGTGTCCTGTAACGTAGTGAGATTGCATTTACCATATTCTGACTTATGGCCACAGAACTATTTAAACAAAAATATTTTCGATACGCTTAGTATTAAAATGGGCTGAAAAGTTTGTAGGCATAGAAAAAACTTTTTTTTATAGAATTTGTTTTGTTTATTCAATAAATGACTTCGATAGCGATACAACGATTATTGCGGTCAAACAATTTGTCGATACCACTTTTATAGTACGATTTGTCTTTAGTCTCAAAGTAGGCTTCAGTTTTCGGCGATTACCTATTAATATAATCCCAAGAACAAGGTATAGTTTTGTATAACGAAAGGGGGTGGACGCATGCCGAAAAATATATATGTCTTGAGAATAATTTGGTCTGGGGACAATTCAAAATTCATCATCATTCATATAGGTAATAGGTAACACAATGTACACTTATGAACCTCAAAAAATAAATATATATGAAATGCTTCTAATTTTACATTTACTGCCAGTTCTCGAATCAAGGGCGTAGAACGGAAGTGTAAAACTGGCAAGAAACTCTCCGCCACTCTTTTACACTTCTTCTCCCGCCATCAACAGGATCACTTACAGCGGGTCTGCCTATATGCAAAATTCTACCAGAACAATGATATTGCATTTAACGTCAAGGTGAAGAGTCCTTCTGTTCTAGACAGTAGTAGCAGCTGCTGAAGTTTCCAGCAATTGTCATGAAACAGCTAACATAGGAAAGAATTTTAACGCGAGCAGAAATCCTTTAACATAATAAATCTAATTCTAACATTCGTAATGACATACACAAAGCCAGTGGCGTTACAGATCCTAGGCCGCAGATTTTTGCCTTGCAGCCGTCTTGACTGACATACACCAGCAATTTTTAGGTCTACTCGCTCGCGGCGAATGTTAAATGCGGACATAGACAGAAGAGTCCATTGGTGCACAGCCGCGATTCGAACTCTCCACCTCAAGGTTTATATTCCATAGTGCTACTGCCATAGTGTCCTGCGACTTTTTTACATCTCTTATATACATTTTTTTTACTAAAAGATACATAAAATGAACACATATATTCATTTCCGTGTTGAGAGGCTCACCTTCAAGCCTATCGTAACGTAATAGATGTAGTTAAAAACAATCCAGCAAAATAAAAATTGTTTTCGAAACATAAATATAACCGAAACAGACACAAAGATGTAATCCATTGGGCGGTTGTACCTCAAACACAAGGAGTCCTTACTATAGTCATAAAATGGTACCCGATATATTTGCCAAATGGCAGCTCACAGTTTTTTGTTAAATTTTTTGCTCGTTTAAGCGGAACCATATGTGTATGGCGGAACTTCGGCTTAATAGCCCGTAGGTCCGTTATAGTAAAAAAATATAAAAAATATCATTTGGTCAAATTAAGGATAATTATAGTACTGTCTAAGAAGCCAAGTAAATGCCCGAAACGTAACAAAAGCCGATGTGAACTGTGACATAATGTTACGAAACGGAATATAATCATTAAATAATATTAAAATTTCTATTATCTATCTTATGAATTATAATTATTTATATTATAGTTTGGTAACATCGTAGGAGCTAATAAACAGTTCTATTTGAACATATATGTTTTTCGTATAATATATTGTAAAAGTACAATATATAATAATTTAACGACAAAATACGGAGAATATTCTAGAAAATAAAATTGTCACAATCTTGTATCTTGAGTTTTTAAAGCGCAAGCATTATAATTTTAACGATCAATATACCTACTACTGTGTGTAGTTAATCAAAATTGTTAATGTTAATTGTTAATCAAAATAGACCTTTAAACCAAAATCCAAATTGTTGAATTTGATTAGTTGAATTAAAAATTTAAGATTTCAGCCTATAACTTATCTTTGACCAGAAAATAATCAATTAACATGTTGATGGCTTGTAAAATTTTCCTAATTTTAATATCAAATATAACAACACTTTTCTGTAATAAATTTAAAATAATTTAATTCATTTTTAAAATCCAAAAAAACATACCAACTCCAAATACGCTCACGAAAATCATAAAACCTCGCACAAAACAGTCACAGTTTAAATTCTTCATTTTTGCAACAAATTTATTCCCACTTCACATAAATAAAATTGCCGCCATAAATGACTCTAATTTACTTGTCATGTCACATTCATAATTCGAAAAAGTTTTTATATATTTTTAAATTTAGATCGCGCGTAACGCGTTCTATTAGCACGCGAGTAAGTTTGAAATAGCGTATAGGACGCAGTGGTGATCGACCCCACCGGAACCACACTCAATGGGCTCGCGACTGCCGACTACATGTGCAGCGCACCGAAACGCGCCTTTACCAACTTACCGTATACCGGCGCCTGACGACCTATTGAACTCTATTACAACGCAATACGGTCTAAAATAATAATTCATAAGTTTTGCGATAATTTTAGTAGTAAATTCGTAGCTTTGTAGAGCGTACGCGCATAGAAAAGCACGTTCTATTGTTGGTATTGTTAGTAATCGGAAAAACAATGAGTGCGGTAAAAAAAGGACAGATAAAGATTACGCAGTTCTAAGGAATTTGAATGTTAAAGTTATATCACCTTTGTTGGAGTTCTTTGTAGAATACATTAAAAAAGATTTTACTAACATATTTATATGTTGTATTGTAATAAATACTAAGCCCAGAAAATTAAATTGTTTATTTAAAAAACTAAATTTAATTAACATGAAACTATTTTTCTGTTATTTATTTATTCATTTTATATAACAAACGAGGCTATGGGACGCCGAAAAAGGACAGTCGTCGCACCTATGGAAACTATTATTTGTGGGTGCGTTGCCAGCCTTTGATGGACATTTTTACTTTGAACAGTTGGAGGTCGTATCTCTCAGGGAAGACCCCCACCAGGAATCGATCCCACAGTTCGCTGGTTAGCAAAAGAAAATGTCTTGTGAAGCGGACTGTGGAAGACCTCCAGCCATCAAGGTGAAGTTGTTGAAATTTTGAATTGATACGGCTCGTACGGTGTTAAAACGAGACAGGAGGGAGAATCCCAAAGAATTTATTAGAACACTCACCATAGTTAAGTTACGTTATATTTACGTTTGATTTTTAAAGTTATTTACCTATTATTTATATATATATATATATATATGTGATGTTCGTTATAATAGCATATACTTAATAATAAGTAGATAATGACTATAATTTAAATGATGTGGTTCGTATAGAATATGCCTTCAAATTATACACCGTCACCATTGCCCCGGGTTACGACTTAAAAACATCGGGATAGTAGTGAATGTGAAATCAGTAACATTCATAAAAAGGGCTAAAAGGTAAATGCAGTACATCGACAGATCAGTGAGGTTAAGTAACACCGTATGTGGCTAGTATCTGGATGGGTACCCGATACGATATAATTTCGTTTATTTACCACGAAGTACTATCCACATATGCCCAATAGCTTTTTCTTTTAATCTTAAGAACATAGGTAGGTACTCTTTTCTCTAGTTCTCTATTTTTTTTTAAATGTATTCGTCGAAATTTTACCTGTAAAACTGTCAATAACGTATATTTATTTATAAAAGTCACATCACAATCCTGAACTTTTTAGTTTTCGTTACAAACTATTGTTACAATAATGGTAAATACCAAAAAAATACCAATACTGTAGGTAAATATTTTTAAAGGAGACTCATTTTGGCCCGAGTTACATCCTAATGTCTATAAAAACATTTTTGCATAAGATATCAATAACATTTAGGTCATGCTCACTGCTATAGTGATAGCGAATACAGAACATACGGTCTCTGGTTCAAATCCCAGGTTACATTGTCCCCTGCTATTGTGATGCTTTGGTAGTGACGGAAAGATTTCGTCTGTGTTGCATAACACTATCTCTAATATACAACATTTTAATATACAGCAAATATGAATTTTTTAAGTATAATAAAATTTATATGTTTTATTAATTTTAACGTTTGCTTAAATATAATACGACTTTTTACTAATCCTTTATATATTTCTTGTTCGATTGCCAGACCAACTCAACTGTCTGTGGCTTATCGCTATTGAGTCTTGCAATATATGCAGGAGATATTATATTGCTCATGCCTACTTTGACGTACTTATTAGTCTCAATAACCTAATTAAGATGAAAATGTAGCACCTAAATTTCATAATATGACGTCAAGATAGGATCCAAAATTCCACTCATTACAAGGGCCGCGCCAACCCCAGCAGAGAAAACTAAAACGCGAATTAACTTGTTGTTGTTACATACTCTATTTGTGATGTAATATCTGTTTTTAAGGTAAGATTTATGATATATTTTTTTAAATAAATCTCATCTTTTAGTAGTGGATGAAAAATATTTGTATAAATCTTACACAATATTTTTAAAAAAACCAGTCGTGTTCAGATCCAGCCATCTTTTTTGAAGACCATTATTACTTACCTCGCATATTTTATCCATTATCATTAAGTTAAATTGTTTACGTCCAACGTAATTTCGTTTAGTTTTTCTATTATAAATGACGTTAATCCAGCGCCGGTTGTATTTATAATTGAACAGAAGGCTAGGAAATGCTCCCTTGTTTCCAAATTTCTAGTTTCCATGTTAAAATTGGCAAATCTTATTATCATACTATTTTGCTCTACGTGTGAAACGTCAGGAGTACAATCCAGTATTATATGTTGTGTATTAAGTGTTGAATTTGGTTACCGAGTATGAAAATTAATTAATTTTTGATTTTATTAAGGTATGTCGGCATATAATTAAAATCATAAGACATAAACACAATCAAATCCGTTCTTTTGATTCCCTAAGCTCTGAGTAATTTATGTAAACTAAAACTCAAGGAAACTTCAAACGTAAATATTATTGGCTTGGGAGACTTGTACAATAAATGCATTATATATTTGGTATAACTTACTTATACTCTACAACAAAGAATATGCTGTTGTGTAAGAGATAAATGATTTCGATGGCGGCGCCCTCATTGTCTTAGCACCAACGCACTGGTGCACACGTTCCAATTTAACGTCTAGGGTTCCTAGGGGGCCATCACTTTGTGAAACCAGTATTCCAGGTACGACTACGACTTCAAGAGAAGAGCTTACCACTACCTTAGAGGCCGCAACCCACTTACAAACCTGGTGTTATAATTTGTCCAAGGGCGGCTGGTAACATTTAAACAAGGGATATAACCGTTTGTTTATTTATTAACTTCTAGACCTCGCTTGATTTGCTGTTTATAATTTAACAGCTATTAATACAAACCATGCTACATTATGGAAGACTTTAGCAATGTGACGATAGCTTCGTCATGTATTCGTATACGTCAATACACGCTAATAACGCACAATACACAGTACTTTACATTAACTTCCTTTCCCCAGCAGATTTTGGGTGAAACAAGTTAAAAATACAACTTACTTACAGAATCGTCACATTTTAATTCTTTTGTCAAACACATATATTCGTGATAATTAACTAATTTTTTTCATTGTCAAAGGTGTGAGTGAACTGACAAGGATTCAACTATTTATTATAACTGTCCATAATTAACTATACAGGTTTAATATTCTATGGCTTGTTACTCCTAATGAATGTGTTTATTTATTACGTGTATTTTTTTTAAATTTGTCCTGTCGAGACAATCTCGGTATTTAAGGGTCCAATTAGTTATTGAAAATCCCAGATGGGATTATTATAATAAGAACTGCTCACTTGACGAAAATTATGGCGAAAAAGGAATTGTAATCTTTGCAGAGAGGATCTAAAAGATACGCAAGGAATAATAAAAATATCTTCGAACAGATAAAATTTGGGAAAAAAGAGATGACGCCCACCAGAATCCTAGGAACATGGAAAGAAAGGGATAGAGAAGTAGGATTGGAAAATAGTGGCGAGGGAATGACAAGTAGAAATAATATAATCCTAAATATGTATACAAGCTATTTTTATTATTATCTTATAACTACAGTTCCCTCTAACATTTTAACCGCGCCCAAATAAAACACAAAACTATGTAAAATATATATTTTTTCAAGCACTTTTATGTAGAGGTCTCACGTTTCTGTGATTCTGAAGGCACTTGACTGTACAAAACTTGTATGAGTCATACTCAAAGGGCACTTTTGGTAGATTCGAAGCACAGAGGAAACATCTTGGCACCTCAGCTTTGACCTGTTAAAAAAACCTAAGTCTATCATCATATTTAAGACAAAAAATACTTACACTAAGCTACGAACAATACGCTAAGAAAAGCGATAAACCATCATTGTTTTTTTTTAAATGTACAATGTAAACTCCGTGTGACGTCCCTACATTTATTATTATAACAACGAAATAAAAATTATTTATTATTACTATTTAACAACGTAAAGCGTCGAAATCAATTGGCTTTGGTTGGTTTAGATTGTCTTCCATACAAGCATATAGCAATAGCATTACACCTACTCCCAATAACGACCTTTATTATCCTAGCCCGCAATAAACTCAACTGTCGTCATCATGCATACGAACTTTCTAAGAAATTCGTTCATTGTTTACAAATTGGGATTGCTTACAATCTAGACGTTTAGACTACATGTTTAGACTGTGGTTGACCATGACTAAAAAGTATGAGTCATGTATTATCTATACGTTTATCTTCTCTCGATTTAACGACAAATCTGTAACGCCATAAATTTACCTAATAATTGGCTTAATATCGCCAAACTTAGGCCTTGGGTAACAATACTTTAAAACAGATAATGCCAGTGTGTCAAATTAACTAATGCAAACTATAAAAAAAAATATAACTCAATGGCGCTACAACCTTTTCTTTTTTAGGTCTGGGCCTCGGATTTCTGTATCTGTTTCATGATCATTTGTTAATCTAATAGGCAAGCAGGTGATCAGCCTTCTGTGCCTGGGTCGGACTTATTGGGTCTTAGGTAAGCCGGTTTCCTCACGATGTTTTCGGATATCGGGATAGAACCTACGACCTCAGGGATGAGAGTCGCACGCTGAAGCCAATAGGCCAACACTGCTCTAACTCAAACCATAGATGGCGCAATTATCAGTAATGGTCATATTAATAATGAGTGTTTATTCAAAAATTAAAGAATCGCAATTAATCTAAAACATTCAAGGTACCAGATAAATTTGTTTTCAAATTATTTTTAGATTAGCTATTCTCTAATTTTTGGACTGGTCTTTCATGGTATAGTTTGTCGTCGTGGGTCATGTCGTGATTAATTTACCTATCTAATTACGACATTGAGAACACAAGGTCGTGTATTGATATAGGTCACACGTTCAAATCCGGATCGGAGGACCAAAATGTATAATTTGACAAATGACAGATTTTACTCAAAAATTCCATTCGCGTGAAACAGAATTCTAATCATTCGTACCTTATACAGTAAGTTATAAAACTAAGATAATCTAGGCAAACAGAAACGTAGGTTTGTACTTACAATATCAAGAAAGAAAAGAAAAAAATATCGAAATACCTTCTGGGCGTCCGTTAAATGTAAGAAGTGATTAGTCTTATTCTTCTCCACTTGTTTCTCTTTCTCTCTTAATCTCTTCGCGCGTTTCTGTTGTAACTTCTTCTCTTTCTCAATCTCTAACATTTCAGGTGTTAACGGACCCGGTATTTGTGACTGCAATTAAGGAATGTTATATTTTTATAATACATAACGAATAACAGCATTCGCTACCTCGATCAAATAGCAAATTATAAAACAATTGTATAAGAATTATTCGAAAAGATTGGACTCCAATGAAAAGATAGAATTTCACTAACAGCACTCATGAATTTATTCAAAATATAATTAATGAACTCTAACGAAGAACGAGTTTTTTAACATAATAGTAGATATACCATAAAAATAGTAATAAAGCGAAATCTTGTCAAGCGATCTTTAAGCTCATATTTTCCCAAGATCCGCCCTTGAAAATTTCAGGAATTATTATAGTCCATTGAAAAATAAATATTTAATATGGAAAATAAGATACAGGTATCAATTATTGATAACTTCTGTACTTGAATCGCAAGATATGTTTAGATTTGTACAAGAAATTACCTTCTTTGATCTCAGACTGACTTATCTTTTTCACCGCTCTACAATTGTCCATGAAAATATTATGAATTTAATGAAGCGCTTCGACCATTTTGTTAAACAATCAAAATATTATAATACCTTATTGTAATTATATTTTTCGGGATATTGAGCCTGGAACAATCTGAATGCGACTCGAGTATCGTGATGGGGTGTCGCTGCGTATGGAGTTTGAAGCTGATGATTCTTTATACACGGGTCTCCACCGGCTGTCAGGATTTGACTAAAAGATTTTTGATACAAAATAAAAACTATAAAGATATCAATTACTAATCAAAACTTAAAGTAAACAAATCAAAAAAATAAATCTTTTGTTTTCTTTACTTTAATTTTATTTCCTTCCGTCCGTAGACGAAAACCAGTGAATTGATAAGAAATAAATGAATATATCCTTTTATTAAAATATAAAATTTCCCTCAGAAAATCGACCAGCTACATAACTTACGTAACCATATCTGGTTTGGCAGCGATGGCAGCCTTATGAAGGGCTGTGTTGCCATCAGTCGGATCTTGAGTGTTACACGCCTCTTCTAAATCACCTTCCCAAGTCTCAATTATTGTCTCTAGTGAATTCTGTTCATTGCCAGATATTGCTTTCCACATCTGAAATTAAAATATGTATTTAAGTGTTACAAATACTCATCAAGTTTTTTCGTTAAAGAGTTACGTGCATTTTATAACAGACTGAGTAAAAGAAAAAAATGAGAATTATATTTTTTGTTTGGCATCTCTTTAAGTGAGGGCAGACAATTTGACTATGGTAAAACACAGTACAAGTAATAATTGTGTAATTTATTTTTAGAAAATGGCGAGCAATCCGGCGATTGAGCCGATGGATGCTCGTGAGTACTACTTATTACTAGTTGGAACTGAATCCGGGTATATATTAATTATTTCCCGCTGTGATTCATCTTGATACTATGTATTTGCGTGTAGTTCCCACAGTAATATGCATGCTCCTTTTACCATTCCTATTGCTGATAGGGATGCATTTGTTTTTCGTATTTTTATGCATATTTTTTATTATTATAATTAATAATGATAATAAACTTCTTTATTTCTCTCATATAATATTACAGTTAAGAAGGTATTGGGAGACTGGATCCCAAGCTAGTTAAGAACCTGTGATATGGATAACCAGGCTTCCATTACACAATAAAGTCATACTGAGTCATAACAACAAAACAGTCAACAGAAATAAGGTTAACTGAAATTAATTTATAATATATACGATTAATTTATTTTTGGATTTGTGTGCGTGTATGTTAGGATGTGTATACGTGTATGTGAGAGGGTGTGAGTGTTAGTGAGTGTGTGTGAGAGGGAGTGGGAGTCTATGTATTAATGTGTATGTATATGTGTGGGTACGTAAAGAGGCATGATTTTATGGTTTCTTACAAGCATTTTGGAGAAAAGCATGACCAAATCAACTTGAGAACTGGGAGTAAATCTTAATTTAAAGAAATTTTTTGACGTATGAATATTTTATTGAACTTTGTCAATATTAAACACGTTCAAACTTTTATGCAAGATATATCAGAAAATTTAGACATCGCTTCCCGCTTTGTACCTATAATATTCATAAATGTAAAGAATATACTTTGTAAGTTATTGCAAACCTTTTTAACATTTGCTGGTATTTTAACTACAACTTTTTTCAGCTTCTCTTGTTTCTCCTCTGGTTTCTTTTTCTTCTTCTTCTTTGCCTTCTTTTCTTCTAATACGCCTTGTTCGCTACAGGAGCTGCGCGCACTGATTGAATTGTTGTCAATAATCAGGTCCTTACGAGAATTCGTTAGAACACCTTTCGAGCTTTGTTCCGATAGCGCTTTTATCCAACCTATACAAAAAAATGTGTTCGTGTAGTAGTGTACACACGTAAGAAGTGAAACTTCTTTATGACGTTATTTTTTTAAATAATGATCTACTATATGCAACTTTACTGAAATCGGTTAAATAAAATTAAATTAGATTTAGTTTAACATTAGGCTTTTATTATCATAGACATGAATACAAATAATACAATTATTTCATTTTACTTTATGACTACTAAAATGATTACAGAATTTCATGAATTGTTATATAATTATTACTATCATTGTTATCGTTATTATATATTTTTGACATTAATGGCTTCGAATCTCTTCGAATCAACCGTGGTAGGGACAAAAAAAGATGGCACCTTACGGAAAAATGTGACGCGTAACCCCAAAACGTGACGGTATTTTTTTCCAACGCCGATAAAGAAGTTTCATTTCAATTAATCCATATGATATTGATCTAATAGTCGAATTGAAGTCCGTAAATAAATTCTACAATAATGTACTTTATATTACACACTACAAAAAAAACACTTGCTACGTATCTCAAACAAAACTATATTATTTATGGTGTCGCTACTAAAAAGCTTTATTTTTCTTTTCATCGAGAATAAACCCAGATTAAATTATATGCGAAAGCCGTTATAAATCTTTACATACATATGAACAAAATGAACAAATAAACAGTTTTTAATACAGTGAATATTTTATTATATTAGCGAAAAATTAATTTATTAAAGTAACATAACGTACTAAACGAGATTTTCAAAAAAAATAAGTAAAATAAAAAATTAAAACTAGGCATCACACCACCACCGATCAAAAAAGCAATTTCATACCTACTGGAGTTTCTGAATCAATGAAACACGGACCTTCGTCTTCACTAGACATCATCTGAGTTGGGAGCTCCCGAGGAATTCGTTCCCTTGATTTCGCCCTATCTATAGGCTTTCCTGGACTCTTTTGCGGCTTTTTGGTAACTGTCGAGTCGGTTGTCTTTGAAGTCTTGCCGGACGCCGCTATAAGCGCTTTTTGGAACAATTCCATGGTCTCTGGAAAGTGCATTATAGTATATATAACCTAATAAACATACAACAATACTTATAATTACATTAAAATAACATTATTATAGAATTCCTACTTAACTTTCTTTATAAAGCTAATTTTTCAATTTTGTTTTTTTTGTTCCCTCTAGCTTTTCTTTTTTCCAAGAAATCCAAAGACTAGTTCCATATTCTAATTAAGATGGACTAATATTAGGGAAGTACCTCATTTTTATGTTTATAGTAATTAAAAAAAAATAAAACTGTGTTTTTTTTACTTTGATATTAGCCAACAACATGTGTTACTGAACTTACGATACACCTCAATACTGGCAACTGTGTCGTGGACTCTCTTGACCTCTTTATATGTTGGTTTCCGAGTTGGAAAAGGCAAAGCCCGAACCCTTAGGTCCTCTCTCTTAAGCGGTGAATTCTTGCCAAATAACGCTGCTTGATTAGTCGAGCCCACAGCCCTGTATAGGACTAGAGAACAACCTATTAAGTCTTCTGACCAGCTCGCTATTATTTCTTGCACATGCTGAAATGCGAAATTTATGAATTTCACAAATATTTTTTGATATGGGGTAGTGAGGTATTATCAGAGGTAAAACAAAATTGTTTATTTGTTCTGTATAAATAAAAGACAAGGAATGTACCTCCAAGAACTGGGCTTGATTATACCGCCTCAAACTTGCTCCAGCAGATCTAGGCATATTCCCATGCTGATCTCTAGCACTTTGTGCTTGACCCTGCCCGCGTCTAGTAACGTACGAATGGTGTGTTTTATGGACAACTGGAACAGCCGCAGAGAAGATAGCCCCAGCAAAATGTCCACCAGATACCATCAATACGGCCCAGCGCTGGTATCCTGGTATTGTTAGACGTTGACACCGCTCTATCCAGGCATAGCCTTCTCCATCAGTGGACAACTCTTCCTAAAACAAATTTCCAATGTGTATAGCTTTTATGTTATCAATGTTATGTGCTTTCTTCCAATTTTTTTTACCCTCTCTGATAAACCCAGTATAATATAATTATATTTATTGCGCAATCGTGTGTGCGCAAAGTGTCTATTTAAAATACAACTTAGGAAAGTAACAGAACATCAGTACATAGAAAAAATGGGAATACGCCCAATTACATTTTTTTTTTAACTTTTTCATTATTTTGAATTTGAAACACGTATATTATTTAAAAACTTCTTTGAATTTGCGCCATTTAACATATTTTTTCGTGTTCATTTTCAAATTACAATATCGAATGGGTTGTTAAATAAAATAGGATAGCAGTGATCGTGGCTAGTTCACAAAGTGGGTATGAAGCCGTCGGTCATATACCAGACCAGGAACCAGCCAGCCTAAAAGATTGGTATCAGTCATATATTCGTATATCGTACTATCAACAGATACAACAATAGTCGTCGTCTATCAAGACCGACCAGAAATGATCGGGGCGGAGGCGTGCTGTTAGAACTACAAAGGCTGTTAATGCTGTAAAAGCTAGAATTCGTCGAAACCCCATTAGGTAGCAAAAAATCTTATCGCGAGAAATGAAGACTCCGTCGCATATTATAAAACAAGACCTGAAGCTCGGTACTCATGGTGGATATGTACAGGACATGCTCTAAATAAATCTTTATAATTAAAGAGAGTGGATCAAAACGCCTTCCACTATACGTAGGTGAAAAGCACAGAAATATCCTCTTTACCGATGAAAATTAAATGACATTACGAAAACATTACGAAAACACTACAGTAAGCAAAATGATAAAGTGTACGCTCGAGTTAAAACTTCTCAGCAGAAATCTGCACCTGGCCACAAGGCTTAAACCAATGCTCCGGACTTTATAAGAGCTGAAGACTGGCTCATCTAGCTCGGACCTCAATCCTTTAGACTTTTATGGTCAGTTTAAGAGGAAATGGCCTGCTCTTAACGACACGGCGACATTGAGTCTCTTAAAAAATCTTTGGAGCAAGCAGTGGCGTAAATCCATAGACTCATGGCCAAACAGATTAAAGGTCTGTATAACAGCCAAAGGTGGCCAATTCGAATATTTTTTTTGTTGGTGAAACTTTAATAAATTTACGTACAAATTTTAATAATATTACATTGCTTCTTTAAAGAAAATGCATTTTCATGTGTAAGAGAACTTATGGCTGGACTGGGTACAACATCCTGGGGTAATTCCACATACTGATAGTTAGTGAGGATCATCATTATAGCCACATCTGAAAGCAAAATGTTAGTGATGGTTGGGGGTGAGCTCTGAGAGACAGTTATCTCTGGACTATACCAAGGGGATGCATTATCGCCCGTGCTCATTAACTTGGTTTTAGAACACGTCTTAACGAAAGCCGATGCCAAACGGAGTAAAACTAGGTGGGGTTCATAAGGTGGTGGACTATGCCGACTATCAAGCCCTTTTAGGAGATAACGGTGGAGTCCGGGAGATCGCTAGTGTTGAAAGTAGAAATGCGATAAGTCGGACCAAGAAAACACCGAAAAAACAAGAATACTACATATGAAGGAACTGCTCAATTTCGGTATTTGGGTTTCACCGTAAAAGCTGCCACAGTAGAGAAGACGAAATTGAAATCCGCATTAAAAATATTATTCGATGCAAGTGCAGCCCTGCATAAGATCTTAGTATCCAAGCCTCTCAGCAGAAACACAAAAAATCGTATATACTATACTGTATACTGTTCACGAATATCAGTGCAATTAAAATTTTATACAATGCGCTAGTGAGAAGTCACTTGGAGTGCAATGCCATGGTGTGGGCCCCTATGAGGCTAAATACAGTCTCATGTTAGAGCGAATACAAAACAAATTCACTCGCTGCCTCCACAAGAGACTGCATGGAGTGTATCCTTTTATCCGTTTATGTACCCGACCCTAAGTGTTCTGGGTATGGTGGGTTGCGACCACCTACGCCTCAGAAGAGAGCTAGCTGTGTCTGTGTATTTATTTAAGATACTTCAGTTCGGGTTCATAAGCTGCATATAATGGAGACTGGGTCTCGGGTATAAAGTAGAAACCTGAGGCTTTCTGAGACCATACAAATAATCAACAAAATTTCTATTGAGGTAGACCTATTTTTTGTACACTGGCCCAGTTCACAAGAGTCGGGGCGACAGGAAGTCCGAAAAAATGCCGTAATAGAAGAGTTGGTAGCCAAGCCCAACATTATAGGCGAATACAAGGTCCATTGATTACGTTGGCACCTTGAGCGCCTGGGCCAAGATCGGGCGGTGTAGAAGACTTACCAAAGCCCGCCTAGTGGTCTCTAGTAAAACGTTACGATGCGTTCCATGCGGGGCGGGGATTTAATGAAATTTGAATTACGCGTTATTGTTAATATTATTTTCAACTTTCCAGTACTTTACACCATATAATGGTAAGTTTTAGGTATAAAAAGTCACTGGGTACAGAAAAGGTTACGTAATACTTTCGTGACGTAATACTTGAACGCTCCCTAACCCATGAGAATATTTGCATTTAAGACAGTACAGTACAGAAATATCACACAAACAAATTTATGAAGTCAATCAGTAGATCAATGCTTGCAAAAACTAAATGCAAATTGAACCAACCTTTTTATGATGCAATATACATCGATATACACAATAAACTTGTCCAGCTTGGTTGGTAAAAAATGCTTTACAATGTCTTGTTGCTGCTGCAAACAGATCACTAGCTGGTTTTGAGTTTGTACTTTCAGTTTCGGAATCACTGCCTGATACACTGGAGTCATCTAAAACATTTAAAGAACTCATTAAATACAATGGCCAGTTTTTTTGGTATTTAACTATATTTTAATCTTAAATTACTTTAAATAGAAAGCACTATAAACCTTACATTAAGAAAATATTAGTATAGACAAACAAGTTCTTACACTGCACATGTCTTTTAATAAATACATTAACACTTTTTTTTCTGTGTACCTACTTATATACATTATGGTAATCAGTAACTCTACCTTGCCGTGAATTAAACTGTCCAAGTGTCAATGCAGACTTTCCAAATAACTTCCTCTTCAAGTTATGAGTATGCCAGTGATTTTTATAATGTGCAGTCTGCTGGGCTCTCGTCTCAAATGGACCAACACCACAACATGAACAACAGTTCCCATCACTAGCTCCATTTATAGTTAAGGCATTGAGACGCTTTAAAACACTCTGTTCATCAACTGAAAATTTCATAACATTTATCAATAATTAATATTATCACTAGTGACTAATAATTGTGAGAAAAAACTTTTTTAATGGATTTAAGCTATGTAATAAGTATATATATAAGTATATAAGTATTATAAACTTATAATTATTTTACATAATTTTATTTTTTTCTTATATTATAAGCTATATCTCTTTCTTACACTAAAAATAGAATACAAAACCAAACTTTAACCCTCAGATTAGACTTACACTTATACACTAAGTATAAATCTTGATTGAATCATACCCTGTCTCTTGGAAAAGTATACTGAAGTGAAATAAGAATCAATAGTTACATATATGTCACCCTCCATATATAATACTCAAGATAATCCCTTACCAATTTGGTGTGACTCTGTTATCATGCATGCTGCTACCTGTATGCCTTTAAGTAACTTTTCGTAATCGTCTAAATCAAAGACTCGGACTGTTTTTGGCTTTATTAAATCTGTTTTAGAAGACATTTTCTATAAAATTACATCACTTTATTTAAATAAACTTAAATTTTTTGGACAATATATTATGCAATGCAATAATTGAACACACAGTTATTTAACTAATCTAGGTCGTATTGTACGTTCCCTGTGTTCTGCTGAGGTCTTTTAACTTTTCATTAAATAATGTCCCAAAATTTTTACACATCACCTTTCCCCTCCCCATAACATAACCTACGCTAAGTTAGATACTAAAATGAGCAACATTACTTTATAGTATACACACAACAATTGACAACTGGCATTTTTTGATAGTTAGCTTTATTAAATTAAATGTCATATGATTTTCATGTACGACAACCACTCCAGACAAGTCTTTAAAAACCAACGTCAAGTCTGTGGGCAATGATGCCAGACTAGGAGAAATCGTCTCAAAATTTAGGGAGTTTTATAGCCTATGGGGAAAATTTATCAAGACCAAATTTTTGAAAGTATATTAGAGTATGAAATCTAGTTATAAAAGGAATTGAATTTTTCATTAAATTATATAAATAATAAATATTACATGTTTTATATAATAATAAATAATAATAATAAAAAAATATTGCTAAGAGTAATGCTGCAGGCATTTCTTTTTAGTATTTTTCTATTAACCTACATTTATGACAGAGTTCTGAAAAATTATATCTGCGAAAATTATATTCTGAAGCTATATTATTCGAATTGTAATTCGTTATTTCGCGTATAACTTAATATATTATTCATAAATACAAATTATTTAAATTTTACACAGAGATGAAAACATCTTATAATTTAAGATTGCATTCAAACATAAATTGTAAATGCCATTCAAGCAGAAAATTCAATTCCATGTATCGTTTTATTCTATTTCTATCCACATCACTTGCAAGCTATGATTCTGAGAAAATATTGTTTTGCAGAAACCTAGAGTGCTTATATACAGGTAAACGGGTCTGTGGGGTAAGGGAGGAAGGTGATGGTTTCCGATTAAAGATCTTTGAAGACGAGTGCCGCTTACTACGTTATGGATGTAATGTTACCGAGGACCAAGGTAGGATACTAAAATCATATATTTAATAAGTATCTTATTGTAAGAATCATAGTGTACAAGCAAAAAATTACGACCTTATTGCTGTTATGATATGTCACATGGAACCTGAACAAACACCAATGCAATAATATATTTCTTTATAAGTAATCATAACCATCAAATATACAGTACTAACAATTTTCTTAACCAACATTGTAATAATAAGAATTAATAAAAAGAAAATTAAAACAAATTCAAAATTTTTGGTCCCTGTGGTAGTGTACCTTTAACGCTGGCAGCATTTCCTCGCTGTATTGCGATACTTATTCGTTGAGCGAGGAAAGCACCAGGTCATCAGTACTAACTACCAGGCGTTAACTTAAATCTTTTATTCGCGCCTGTGCACTTGAACCCCACGGCCCAAGCATCTTTACTCCAAAGGGAACAAAATCGAAGTGTGAGACTCTTTTCTTTGAGACATTTATTATTTTCATCCAGCTCTGCGGCCGCCCCAACAATAAGTTAATTAGCACATTAGTTAGTCATATTTTTTATATTGATAATTGTTAAATGCCGATTTTATTACTATTTCGGTTTAACCATTTAATTTTTCAACTAACCTTTCATATTTCTCGGGTTCGATTGTAGAGAATATAATATTTTCCGTCGCTGACCATAACTGCACTCGAAATGTGAAAGCATTGACTTGGAAAGTCTAACTAACAGTTTCTCCCAACTCAGATTAGAGACCTCAGTCTGTATACTTGTTTTCCTCGTTTTCGAAGCATTTTTATCACATTTATTTTTATAACCATCGGTCCGAAGAAGATGATAACTATTAAATTTAAGCGTAAAATTGCTTTCTTATCCAAAAGCACTAAAAAACAAGTAACTATGTGGAACCAGCTGGCCACTGAAGTATTTCCGAACCAATTCAACTTAGGGTCCTTCAATAAAAGAGCGTACCAGCGTCTTGAAAAGCCGGCAACGCACTTGCGAGCCTTCAGCCTAATACACAAAAAAGGTTTCAAAAAATTTCATAACCTTAATGGCTGGAAGTCTTCCACGGTCCGTTTCACAAGGCACTTTCTTTTGCGAACTAGTGAACTGTGGCATCGACTCCCGGTGGGGGTCTTCCCTGAAAGATGCGACCTCAAACTATTCGAAGCTACAGTGTACTCCTCCCACAAGGCCGGCAACGCACCTACAAAAAATGGGTGTCCATGGGCTGCGATGACATCCCTTTTTGGGTGTATCGTAAGCTCGTTTGCCCGTCTATTAGATATAAATAAATATTTAATAATGTTTTAATTAAATAATCGTTCTCAAATATACTAATTCAATTCGGTATTCCAGACATACTTTAACATAACACAAACGTTAATCCCATTGAGGCAGATCACACATAGACCCAAGCTCCGACTAATTAGTAACACTAGGTAAATAAACTCTTTAACTTCCTGTTTCCGGTGGTAACATACGGCATACTCATGTCTCATAGCTAACTAGAACCGCTTTGAAGACTGAATCGCTATAGTGCACATACTACGAGTAATACTTAATTATACAAATGTTTAATCTGTATTATGTTCAAAAATATATTGTTTATATAACACGCAGTCTGTAACGGACGGGTACTGCCTTTTTAATATTCAGGATATAAATATAGCTTATGTTAGTCGGGGGATATAAATTTTTTAATCAGTCCAGAACTTTTCAGTATTTTCGTTATAAGCGTACAAAAATATGAATGTTTTCTCCATAAAGGGTTCGCATTTATAACGGGTTATCAACTTATTATCAACAAATTTTGTAAACTTTAAGCTGGAGTTAGAGTTTTAGCATAGAACTTTGTCTTCGCTGAAATCCTTCAGAAACTTTAACTTTAAAGCATAACTCGCTAATTATTTTTAAATATGTTGAAAAAAGTAATAATTTTACCAAAAAGCTGCTCGTATGGTTTTATAGTGTCGTTAAAGTAGACAGGAACTTTTGCGTACTTATACAATTATTATATGTAAAATATACGAAAACGCCTTTATATTTAATATACAACGTATATAAATCTTGTTAAATAAACGTAGACACTCAGACTAATTAGGGTGGCATAAACGAGCATAACAATGTTGAAGATTTCAGAGGAACAAAAGCTTTTATCGGATAATGTTATCGAGATAAGTAAGTAGCTTTGAAGCAACAAGTATTTATAAGTATTTATTGAGAACGTGTTGTCTATATCAATAATTTGTATTTTGATTTATATTCACAAATATTTAATATTTAAAAACCACTGGTGGCCTCAGAGTTTCGTATACATCTCGTGATTGATTTTTCTGATTAGGTAGCCCTAGCGTCTGAGATATCATCGATTTTTGGTCTAACTCACAATAATTTTCTTCACCGTATAATAGAGTGTTAAATGCCATTGAAAAATAAACAAATAATCAATTTACTAGTCCTGTTATTTTGTTACTAGTATGTACTTAAAAAGCTTCGTGAAGCTTAACGTGGCGTAAAACTTGGTCCGTTTATAAATAAGATAGTTTCGGATTTATCGGATTTATCGGAACGCTGTTCACTTGCCTGAAAATTATGAATGTAACAGAAATAGAAATACGCCACAAGCAACCTGAATATCTAATATAATATTAATTTACGCCGTATTAAGTCTGCCCACGGCTTCTAGACTTTTATCATGGAATACTTTATAATAAAAGGATTTTCACGTGTGTAGGAGTTTTGAAATCTTTTCAGAAAATGATAGACACATTACGTCATGTGATCATTATAACGCTTCTTGCACTTTTCGATGCTCTAACTAATCTAATAAATACGAAAGGAAAATCTCTGAACCGTTGCATGCTCTCAGTAAAATATTAAATTTTAATTGAACAAACTTCGTGGGAGTCTAGACTAGTTCATAGTATGATTTGACAAATCCGATTCATTATTGACACACGAAAGTCGTCTTTAGCACTATTTACTTTGAACATTACCCTCAGAGTCAATCAATAAGAAAAAACTATCTTCAATTGTTTCTTCAGATATCAAGAACTTGTGAGATAAATATTAAAATTATTTTGGTGTCGTACATTTATCAACGAATTATTATAACACTACGGAGGTAAGATAGGTAACTGCGGGCACAGCTCGTTGCGGAACAGTTAGATATACACTGTAAACTCTTTATAACGAATTTCAAGGGACCGAGCGTATTTTTTTGCATGCTATCTTCATGAAACAAATAGAATTTTTTAATTTGTTTTATGAATAGGCGGCAAGTGCCTGTTAAACAGTTGGTATAATGGTTCAAAATCGTCCACCAAATCGCTTAAAAAAATCGGTTCTTTGAATTTCCAAATGTTAGCAACAGTAGATGGACTGGGGCCTAAACGTTTCCCAATAAACCTAGGCTGGTCAATCGCTCCACGCCACTGCTACTTCACGACAACGCTAGACCACACACTGAACAACAGACGGCTACAAATTAGAAGAGCTTCAATTGGAATGTCTAAGACATTCTCCGTACTCCCCGGACCTTGCTTCAAGAGATTACCATTTTTTTTCGAAAATTGGACAACTTCTTGCAAGGGAAAAAATTTAACTCTGATGGGGCAGTCCAAATCGCCTTCACAGATTTTATTGATTCCCGTCCGACTGTTTTTTTTAGTAAAGGATCAATGAACTACCTATGAGATGGCAAAAGTGCATAGAAAACAATGGTTCATACTTTGATTAATTAAATATATTACATTTAAAAATATTCGACGTTTTGTTCCTCCCATACAAAACGCCAATTTCATATGTAAGGACCTAATATATTTATACCGGCAACGCACTCACGAGCTTTCTTAGCTTAAGTGTCCGTAGGTGATGTTACATAACATCCTTAAGAAATGTTGGCTTAGAAAGTCGGCTACGCACTCGCGAGCCCTCTGGCATTAAGAGTCCATATCACTAAACATCAGGTGAACCTCCTACCGCCCCTGTTCTAAATAAAAAAATGTCAGGATTATGTAACATAACATAACGATTCTCATCCCTGAGGTCGTAGGCTCGATGGACGGCTGTTCACCAATGGACTTTCTTTCTATGTGCGCATTTAACATTCGCTCAAACCAAAACCGGCTTGTCTTAGACCCAAAAAGGCGACGACGTGGAGGAGGAGGCTGATCACTTACTTGCGTATTAAATTCAAAAATGATCATGAAACGGTTACAGAAATCTGAGGCCCAAGCCTAAAAAGAAACGTTGTAAGGGCACTGGTTTATTTATTATAATAATTAGTAGCGCAAACCAAATGTTTTAACACTTACACTGGCAATAATTTTACACTTGTTGCCATTATACTACACTTATATTCTTTATACGTATGTGTTACTTAGATTTAAGAACCCATAAATAAGCCAAGTTAGTTATTTGTCGCAACCCCATTATGCCTAATGGTATGTTAGTTATTAGCTCATGTTTTAAACGATTAATCCCAGCTGCCCACCCAGCTTCAAACAACGAATTTCATTTATTTGAACATCCCTCCAAAAACCGCCACCGAACTCAGGTACGAAAGTTACAGCCCTATTAGTTTATGGTTTAAGCATCTGTAGTATTTAGTAAAGATACGATTACAGGTGTTAGTACATTATCTAAAGGAAATAAAGATATTATTAATAAAATCCTATATAGAGCCGGGCATAATATGGTGAGGGGGCCGATGGCTGGCCATGTGTCATGCTCGTGAACGGGTGCTACTTGTGGTGACTGGTCGTACTTGAATTCGTGTATACGGTGATGTTAGTTATTTCGACTATGTATTTGCGTGTGGTTCCCACGAGAATGTAAGTGCTCGCTCCTATTTCACCATGCCTCCTGCTGATGTTATGTGGAACATGGTGTAATGGTTCCAGCTCCTTACAAACGTTGTATAATACAAAAAAAATTGGCGATTTAAAAAGTGGCGGAGAGTTTATTGTCAGTTCTTCTCTTCCGTTCTACGCCCTTGATTTGAGAACTGGTAGTAAATGTAAAATTAGAAGCATTTAGTGTATATTTCTTTTTTTTGACGTTCATAAGTGTACATTGTGTTACCTATATGTATAAATGATTTTTGACTTCGACTTTGACTTTTGACTTTGACGCTCATCCCTGAGATCGTAGGTTCGATCCCCGGCTGTGCACCACTGGACTTTCTTTCTATGTGCGCATTTTACATTAGCTCGAACGGTGAGAGGTGAGAACATCGTTAGGAAACCGATGTGACTCAGACGCAAAAACGCGACGAGACGTCAGGCACAGAAGGCTGATCAGCTACTAGCTTATTCAATTTACAAATTATCGTAAAGCAGATACAGAACTGTGAGACCAAGAAATAAAAAGGCGCCATTGATTGATTTTATTTTATTGATAAAATATTATTTGGTATGCACGAATGTTATTTTCGTTCGCAAATGTAAATACTTTTTAAATATCCTTTGTTTTAATAACACAGCCTAAAATTGTCGTGTATTTTAATAAAAAAATTAATTGCATTTGCTTTCAATATCAGTTTTGATTTGGAGTTTATACAATCCCGTCGGAATCCTTTGGAAAGCTAAGGGCAGGCGACGGTAATAACCTATTTACTTTCAACTGAATGGTGTAAAGAGTTTTATGAAATTAAAGGCCTTTCATTATTATAAATGATACTGCTGGTAGCATAATTATTCTAGAGAATTTTGATCGTGCGTTTAAACCCTATACTGTTAACCAATACATTGAGACGTGCTGCAACGGTGACGGAAACCGTTGTATGGGAACCTAAGATCCAAAAAGTAATGACGTATGTTAATTATGATAACATGACTAGACACTATAAAGAAAAATATTAAGGCAACGAATACAGGAAATGGTTAGTCCATACTCCATGGGCATTTAGTACGTCTGTTTGATTTGTTTGTGTTTGTTTATTTTTTTATTAAATATACAATACTATATCTACAGTATGCAATAAGCTATCTTTTCTAAAATATATGACAATTTTAGTATTCGTAAAATAAACAACAAACAATACAATAAAAACATTACACTTTCAGTTTTAGATCTTACTAGTAAATTTTTGCTTATTGCAAAGCAAAATATACTATAAAAAACAGTGTATTGTATAGGCACTTCACAATGCTTTTTTGAAGTGAAACTTCCTTATCGGCGTTGGAAAAAAAATTACCGTCACATTTTTCGGTTAGGCGTTTTCTTATCCCTACCACGGTTGATTCGACGAAATTCATAACCATTAATAACAAAAATATATAATACCGCTAACAATTAATAATTTAGAATAATTTCTTAAATTGAGATACAATCTTTATTAAATTGAAATATAACCTTTATTTAATTGATATAAAAACTTTATTAAATTGAGATCTTTATAGCGTATTAAATACTAAAAACTTCATCTAATTTAACCAATTTCTGTAAAGTAACATATAGTAGATCATTTTTAGAAAAATAAGGTCATAAAGAAATTTTACTTCTTACGTGTGTACACTAGTACAAGCACACATTTTTTTAAATCTACCAGCTTGCTATCGAATATGTCACGCTCCGGATCAGTAGTGTTTATTCTGTTATATTCGCGTAGAATTCGAATGAGAGGTGCCTGAACTCCTGGGTTCAATATCGGAAAGTCGACGAAGGACGTCAATGTTGATGTTCTGTTTTTGACCATTTAACAATAATGAACGTAACACGGGGTGGAGATCTCTGATCTACGTTATCTATTAATATGATAATGGATCTTATATGATTGTTAATTAACAGTAAACTTTAAAAATATATTAAAATAATAATTTTTTACAGCATATGGAGTTATTAATATGGAATATTGTTCAAATCCATTACCAAATAACTCGCTGAACGAATTGCATATAAAACAATTAAATGACGACAATTTAAAATGTGATGTAAATTTAATATGCAATAATACAGAAATTTGCGCCATTGCGGAAGAAGGAGAAGGATACAGAGTAAAAAGATTTCCAAATAGATGCGAGCTGCATAAACACAACTGCAAAACAAATGAAAAATATACAGAGACCGAACCATTCATTTGTGAATCCGCACTTAGTATGGATAAACAAATTAGAGATATTAATAATAGAGAGATCCAAATTAATGATATAAAGAACTTAGTTATAATCAATGGTGGTATGTTAGGTACAGATAATGTCAATGAAAGTATAGATAGCTTCTTCGCTGCTACCCATGTATTTGATTTGCCAGTGAAAGAAATGGATCCGTATAATACAAGGAGACGTTTAATAAAGAACGCTGGTCCAGTGAAAATCTTCGTACCATTGATTGTGATACCGAAAGAGAAGAAAAATGATACTTCCCATCGCCCAACACTTTCTACGTGTTATCATACGTGTCCTACTGTAAGTACCTCAATAGGACATAATTATAAATGTGTATAACGCAGAATATTTACTATTTTTCACTCGACGTTTTAAACAGTTACAGTCAAAACCACATCGTTTGGCAGGTATTTTAAGATATTAAAATTTACATATTGTTTTATTAACACCATCATAATCACGAAGCTGTATTTTTTATAGAACAGGGGGCAAACGGGCAGAAGGCTCATCTGATGTTAAGTGATACCGCTACACCCATGGACAACTTCAATGACAGCGGCCTCGTGAGGGCGTTGCCAGTATTTTAAGAATTAGTAAGTTGAACGAAGCTAAGTTGAATTGGTTCTGTAGACAGTTGGTTCCACATAGTGGTAGTACGTGGCAGAAACTGCCTTAAAGAACTGTCAAAGGAACGGCGGACGTCGAGGTGCTACGGGTAGAATTTCGTTTTCTGCCTCGACGTCCGATAATGAAACTCAGCTGCAGGTCATCCAAACAACTCCTCTGAATACTCTCCGTCGTATGGTATTTTGGTGGTATTATAGTGTTATTTTCTGAGAAAAAATACTGACAAAATTTCTTTCCTCGGCCTCGGAACCATGAATTAGCGAATCACACACACACACGCATTAATAATTTCTAAGATTTTAGAATTTATTAATATATGTTTGGGTTTTGTTTTATTTTTAGTGTAAATAGGTAAAAAATGTTAACTTTGTTTTATGTAAATGTATGAATGTGAATCCATTTTGTGTATAATGTATATGTTTAGATAATACTGATGAACAAATAAATAAATAATTGTAGTTAAAAGAAACATAATTCTTTTTATATATCACGATTGAATCGTCCATTTCCTAATTACGGTAGCAAAAAGTATGTTCCTCGTTAAATTCCGAAGTAATCGTATTAAATTCTAATTATAGAAACGAGACTAGATACTCTCCTACGTTTAGATGCGACAATTCATACATCTATATTATAATATATGCTCTACTATAAGAACTTTTATTTACTAGCCAATACTAATATAGATACTCAGACCTTATTGTTATTCATAAAACGCTGGGATACGCACTTGCGAGCCTTCTGGCAATGTGAGTGTCCATGGGCAGCGGTATCACTAAACATCAGATAAGAAAAAAGAAGACCTACATAACAAAAAAATGGATTAATGATATGAATATAATATATATTAATCAGTACGATTGCTTTTCCAGAAATGTCCAGACACCTATGCTCCCGTGTGTGGTGTAGCCGGCATCATGGCGAGGGAACCAGCCCTGATGTTCAAAAACCACTGTTTCATGGATGTCGCGCAGTGCAAGATGTTTTGGGAGAACAAAAGTAGTACTTCACATAGCTCTTGTAAGTATTAGTAATATCAAATGCAAATCAGGTAATTATAGCAGGTCATGATGTGCAGTAGAAGGTGTTTACCTGCCATCATATAGATACTACGTGATATCTACCTAATCTACCCTAGATTACAAATGTATTTGAAGGATTTAAGCGCAAATATTTAACTTGAAGTTTTGATTAAAGTCGGCCAGAGCCACATCGTGTTGGCAGACACAAAGGCAATACTTGCGATAAAAACATTGAAAGACTCGATTTGGAACTGTAAAAGAAAATTTAATTTGATTCAGTGATTACTGTAGACAAAATATACTTTACGTTAATGTATTATAAATTGTTTAAATTTTAATTCTTGTTAATTAAATGCTTTCAAAGAAAAGCTGATTAGATTTTTAAAAGGTAAATGCTATTACTGGGGAGTTATATTGTCCTAAGTTTACAGGAATAGATCAATAAATAATATATAGGACGGATTTTACATCAGTGGAGTATTTGGTAACCCTTCTTAACAAAATTCATGCCGAATAAAGAATGTAATCATTATTAACCTTTAATTGACCAAGGCGTTAATTAAAAATATTACCTGCTGCCTATGATATCGTCGGTTAAAAGGCCAGCAACACAGCAATGTTTTAAATTTTCGCTTTGTTGTTATATAAAAATCGTGGCACTCTGCTGGTTAATCGATGCCGAAAAAATTATTTTTATGTAACTCATAGATAATGTAGTTTTTGAGTTTATCCCTTACAAACACAAGTGAATGAAGCCTTTATTTATAAGAAAAATAACAAATTCTACTTAGAAATAACAAATGACAGTTATTATATGTTTTGTGGTCAAGATGTTTTCTGATGTAGGTCTTACTTTTCACCATTTCTTTCAAAATTAAAGAAATTCAGATAAACATGTTGAAACCTCCGTATCTCTTAAAAAAACCTACATTTTTTTGTCTCAACAATTAGTTGCTAGAAGGCTCTATAAACAATATTTAGTTAACACAACACCATTTTGCACCTTTATAGCGGACTACTTACAAAAGAATAACATTATAATAAAATTCCATGGCGCGACAGCCCTATTTGGCTGGCCAATTAGGTGATCATCCTTCCGTACCTGCCAAATGTTGTCAATTTTTGGTTTTTGGATATGCCGACAATTAGTGTTAATTGCGCATACAGAAATTTAGTTCAACGTGTTCGTACTTCGTATACGCAGTTTAAGGGGGTCGCTGCGAGCCCCTAGGATAACACGACTGATGACATATATATTTATTTACACTACCTTTTACAAAAATACATATTAAAAAACAGGTTACATAAGTAATTATGCAACGGGTGGCCTTATCGCAGATAAGCAATTTGTTCCAGGCAACCCTTAATGGGACAATAAAAAAAAGAAATACCTACAGGTAAAGTATAGAAGTGCATAACTATAACAATAAATATCATGCAACACTAACTATAAGTATTTTACAAAATAAATCAATATATATATATAAGAAATAATAATATGTATAAACAAAAAAGTACTAGCTAATCCAAGGGTTAACTGTGTCACAATTAATATATATATATACGTAGCTAATTACGAGGCAGAAGAAAAATGATTTTTAAATAAATTTAAAGACTGAGCTCGTCTGATATAAATTGGTAAGGAATTCCATAGCAGGATACTTTGCACAGTGAAGGAGGAATTATAGAATTCAGTTTTATGAGTTAGGAGTTTCACGAATTAGTTACGGAACGCAAATCAAAACTACCGCCAGGTAGGAACATACAATTTTGCTTTAAGTAACTAGAAGCTTTAGGATTAAAAGGAACATTATAGAGAAGTTGTAAAATGTGCATCTTACGCTGTAATTGAATGGGAACCCACTTAAGCTTTCTTCGGAACTCCGAAATATGGTCAAATTTACGAAGTCCAAATATGAAACTGATGCAAACATTTTGTAAGCGCTCTAACTTATCAAGCTGCAACTCAGTTAAGTCAGGATAACACACATCAGCGTAATCAAGAATAGAAAAGAAGAGAATGAGAGAAGTAGAGATAGGCTAAAAATTAACGTAACCTATTTGTGAATAATAATATTTTAATAGAATAAGTGGTAATTAAGTCGAATTATAAAGCGTAGGCCGTTAAAGGTTCTGAAAAGGAAAATAAGTAACAAGACGTCAAAATCTTTCGCAAAGTTTCTTAGAAATCAATACTGTAAATGGATAGTGTGTAGGTGTAGGTGTAGGATCGGATCGCTTTGTAATATTAAGAGATGATTATTTACCTAATGACCAAAAGAAGACCTATTTGCGTATGTTTCATCTATATTTTTGGGAGACGGCCGAACTAGTTATACGGTAACGCAGGTCCTGGTAAAATGCAATGTGACCCCACTGAATCATGAAGGTGTATTTGATAGGTAGGTAGCAGCATCAAAAGGACAAAAAGAAAAGTTCCATCACAACTCTTTTTTGGCAACATGCAGTGGTGCAAACATATAGTAATGATCTTATATCTCAAAGCCGTATGATACAAAAATATATAAGGTATGCCCATGTATAAATTTATACGGACAAAACAATTATATTATTTATATTTTTTTTTAGATAAACGTAAACTAAAATCGAAATAAAAACGTGTTGTACACTGAAAACATATTATTTATTAAAATAAATGTTAAATATTAATGATAATTCGGTGATGTAGACTACTATTCCATTTTTATTGTTGAATTCATCAAACTTTCAACATAAATTACGTAAAATACGTTTGTAATAAACATGTCTGATTCCGTTGTTCTATCCGCCGATTGCATTTAATTAGTAGGTGATCTCATACATACCCTTTGTATATCTCCCATGCCATTACACGATACTGTGCCCGAAGGCAAAGCCATGTTGACACATCGTTCAATCCCAGCTCGCTGTAACATGTCAACGTCAAAGGTAGAATATCGGATATTAATTTGACACATCGATAACTATAGTATCTAACATCAAACGTTTCGAATACAAATATAATTGTTGTTACGCGATTATTAAATGGTTGTTTGTAACTGTTGTGTTTTAAGTATAGGTTTGGCATATACAGTTCTAATTTCGCTTTCAAAATGGTTGGGGGTAGAGAGAAGATTAATGGTTATGTGTAATAATCATTTTGATACACGTCTTGACCAAAACGTTAGGTGGAAATATCGTTGACAAGAATTATCCATATATAGATATGTAGTTTCTTCCAATAGCATTTGTATTATTACAAAATTAAATAGCTATATAATTTGCAAATATATTAAGACTATACCTAAATTAAGAAAACTGATATGTTTTATTGAAAAGTTATGAACGTTAAAAAGAAGTTAGATTAATTGTAAATTTACATTTACTGCCATTTCGCAAGTCAAGGGCGTAGAGCGGGTAAGAAGAACTGGTAAGAAACTTTCCGCCACTCTTTTTAATCGCCAAGTATTGAATTATTATATAGATATTAAGGAATCTGTTCTAGGCATCCCTATATTAAGGAGGACATATTGGTATCTGGAAAAGTACCCGAGTGTTTTTACACCTACAACAAACAAACATAGAAATGTTAACTTAATAAATGAACTTAATTACGGCAAGTAGAAAGATCTGTCCTACAGAAAAAAAATTACACGATTTTCAAAACTATTTTTTTACAAAACCCGACGGCCTGTAATAAAATTTACCTTAGCGTGCCAGCAGCATGCCTCATATAACGCTCGGCTGTCCTACCATTTATTTAACAATATAAGGATAATATCGACATTTATTAAGAATTTTATTGAATAGGAATATTAAAAATTATTGCAGAAAACATTTGTTTTTAGCCTACATCGAATCCTCCTTTCTATTCTGTATGGGAGATGAAATGAACGCCTTATACAGATTCTTACCAGCAATACGTACTCTCCAACGCATGGGTCGTCTGAAGAAGAAAGGGAAGTTTCGGTTGAAAATGAAAAACTTTAGATTTATAAGCGAATTTCGCTCCGGACGTCCTAATTTTATGGGTTAAATGTATTTATGATACGAAATTATATATATTATATTACTTAAACTTCATTTATTTTTAAACTTCCATGTAATCTGTTTTAATAACGTCGAAATCAAGTAATTAAATGGACAGTGTGGGTGACATCCAGTGTAATTGTTTCGGGATGGCAACTGGTAAATTAATCTAGTCGCTCGTCGAACTTATTAAAATCATACAAAGCAAAATGGATGTGATTTTCACGTGAATTTTCACGAAGCGGAAACTGGATAAAATACAAAGGACAGATTTCCTAGAAATCCGTTTACAAAGAGGAATATTGAATTAGTATTTGTTGGGAATTCATTGTGCTAGGGTTTTAATAAAGGCGAATTCGCTTTTTGAAATTCCTCAAATAACATAGTCTTCTAACTATAACTACTATCTATCAACAACTTTTAATTTTGTGGTCTTACAAACAAGCGTCATTAGTGAAACTAACACTAATCTGTAGATACAATACAGATGTCTAAGTATATATTTTGTCTAAGTTATAGTCTGTGGAGGGCGTGTAATGAAAGCGGTTATGGTTTTGCTAGCGTATCCCGAATAGGGCGATTGTTGGTGGCGCCTTGGTGTCTCAGGGAGTATGCACAGTAGCGTGTCCATAACTTCCTACCCTAAGAAAAACGGGTATAGTTAACAGCAGAGCCTTATTCGCTTCCCGACATGCAAGGCAGCGGTTGCGTCCTCTCCAGTCGCTTGTTAGTTTGTGAATTTTTTTTATATAATAGGAGGCAAACGGGCAGGAGGCTTCTATGTTAAGTGGTACCACCGCCCATGGACACACATTTCCAAAAGGCTCGCAAGTGCATTACCGGGCTTTCAAGCATTGCTATTTGATACTTGACACAGCAAGTATCCTTCACAGACCGGGCCATCCACTTTTAGAAATGTTTTTAGAAACTTTTAGAAATCTAGTACTTGCAGGTAAGGAATTCAACCTGAGTTACTGATGACTGAGTCAGGGGTTAGGCTAGTCCTATCTTTAGGTTGGAGGAAGCGCATAACTTTTTTCACAGAACCTAGGTTTAACATATGGTAATGACTCTTCGTGCTATTTGTTTAAACAAAATTTTCAAAAAAATGTTTTTGTTGAGATAAAAATATATTACTAATAAAATATTCATCAACAAAATATTTGTTTAGAAAACAAAATCGTAAATTAATTAAGGTGAACGGGGATCACTTGTATAGACGAAGACGTAAAAGTATTTTCAAATCCTCTTATAATTGGTGGGTTGGTGCTCAATCGATGTATAAGATTCTTTGAATTGCTAAAAATAGAAGTTATTACCTTCAATTATTCTTACAAATTAGAAACGAAATCCCAGAGTAGTGTCTGGCTATAAACGCAATATAATCAAACCCTATTGAACGGATTTTAGTATAGTTTCACAATAGATAGTGTGATATCAGAGAAAGGTTAGCGTGTATTCAATATGGTTTTATATAAATTGACGTTTTATGAAAGTTTTTATAGAAGAGGTTGCAGATAATTATACTTACATAATGCTAAAATACACAAGAACATGGAAGGTACGGTCGAATTCGTGTTAAATGTATATGACTGATATGAAATCTTATTTATTTTTATTTTATTTTACAATAGATTTGTAGGTTATAGGAATAATATAAGTTTAATCTCTGGGCATAATTTTCAGTTTCATTAACTTTTAAATGTATTTTCTTGAAAAATAAATGTTTCATAACCATCACAGACACACACAGTCATACTGGAAGGAAGGAACTATATAATATATTATGGAGCGAGTTTACTACACTAATAACAAAACGACTGTGCGCCAATACCACCGTCTTTTTTACGCGGATACATTCCGTCGGCATAACGCAATCTATCGCCGCAAGGTTGCTATATGCAATTTTAAAATTTGGCTATATTTCAAATTTCACTAATAATAGTGTCGAATAGTCTGTGAATATGATGTGTCATTCTTTCGCTTTAATTATTTAAATAACGTAAAACGTAAAACGAAATTTTCAAAGGTTTATGTACTTTACGATAAAGGCTTTAAGCAACTAAAACTGTACAGAAGGACTTAATAATAATAAATATATATTTCAAGAATACAAAATAGCAGAATCAGGAAATAGTAATGATCGTGAAACTGATACAATATTACTAGTCTGTGCAATTTACAATGTGCATGAAATCAAAGTTAGATAATTATACTAATAGAGGTCTGACGCTATGCGATCGAAGTTTGAGATGTGAATGGCGTCTGTAAAGGACAGGTACGACGCAGGGCTAACAAAGAAACTTTTTAACAATATTAAACCAAGACATAATATCTTCAATATCTCAGCCGCTTATCTGAAAATAAAATATTAATTATATTATCTAAAAATTATTTCAATAATATTTATCGATAAAATACAAATGTAACCGGAATTTTTCACTCTGTAAAGCACATGATACTTCGAATGTATCATTTAGTTAATTGACCGTAACGTTTTAATTAAATGCAATTCACATTATACAATTTATTTTAAAATAATTGTTGATTCTCTATCGCTCAATATAGCGGTCTGTAACGGATTCGCAGGACTTTTGCTTATAAATAAATTTGGACATAAATAATACATTGGGTCAGGGCAAATGTAGTATCCAACCTGTAAATTTATGTTTGAGATCAATCTAGAAGTTTTTAAGTTTATTCATTAAAAACAAACAAAGGAATTCGAAAGTTTGGAGGTTATAATCTACTAGCAATGCCCGCCTCCGCCCTCACTCGCGTAGTTACCCATCTCGTGTGAAAACATTACAAGCAAACATACATAAGAAAACAGATTTTTTTCTCTTTAAAATATTAGTATAGATAAGGTTATTGGCAAGTCCAGTCAGGAAGTGGTAGGGATATACCCCATAGCCTTTTGAGTTATCATGTTTTATAGCTTTTTTCAAAAATATTTAATAGAATGCAACGTCAAAAATGTATATTAAAAAAGCACATATTTAAATGTTTTGTTTCTGATTTATAAAAACGACGAAACACTGGCTATTTACCAACAGTAGCAGTTATATAATAAAGGGCGCCGACTTTACACTTTAAGCACAGCCCGCGGGGCTAGGGGGATGACGAGTGCAGCTCTGGCGCACACGGCGCGTACGCAAGAGGTGTACTTTTGCAATGAGAATTCGTTGAGTGAAGCACAACGCAAGTTTTGTAATCGCTTTGAAATCCGCCGTTTAAGTGACGCCCTTAGCATTCAGTTAATTTACTCGTAGTTAGAAAAGTTCAGAGCGACAGAATCTCTACTGAACCATTCGATTCGATCGCGAAGAAGATCTGTTCGATCGATTGAAGCCATCGGCTACGTCGCCACTGAGGTCGGAGAATCCATGATGATCGGTTAGAAAACATGTAGCCTCATTGAGCCTCCACTGTTCAATCTTTAACGAATTTTGGCCTTAGACTTAAGATCCTTAAAAGATCCGAATAGTCCAAAAAAATCATACCGGAAGACTACAACCATCGAAAAATTTACTGTCCAAAGATGTTAGAGATTTTTTCACAGGAAAATAGGATGGACAATGTTTACTTCAGTGACGAGTCACACTTTCACCTCGAAAGGTACGTCCAACATAAAATGTGCGTGCGTGTGGTTATAAAGCAATCCAAAACAAAAACGTCAGAAAGCATTACACAGCCCTAAACTGCATGGTGTGCAAAATCGATGAAGAAAATCTTCGGCACACTTTTCTTCGAGAATGACCGAGGTGTAACGGTTACAGTGAGGAGCGAGCAGTATATTGACATGATTTATATTTTTTTTTGAACCGCAACTGCAAAAAGAGGATATTGATATATATTGTATATGGTTTCAGCAAAATAGGACCACATCCAAAACAGCTAGGAGCATGGACATACTAAAAGCGTCGTTCCCGGGATAAATCATAAGCCGCTTAGGGTTATCTCAAAGCAAGAATTTATTATACTCTTACGAATTAAGAGCAGTTAAAGTAACTAAAACAACGACAGAAGTGAGAGCCATATCAGTTGACGTCCTGCGGCGTGTCTCTGCAAATTTGGTAGTCCGCTTTGAACGGAACGGAACGTAAGACATCTTGACGGTGTAAAATTTCGTACATAATCGATATTATTTCAATACTTTTTGGGATGTATTAATAAATGCCTTACAAACAAAAATAAAATTGTTGACTTGCTTGACTAAGCTCTTCAACAATTCATAACTAAGAACTAATTTCAAAGAAACTGAGAAAAAAGGGCTTACAAAGGAAGCAGGTGGAAGTTCGTATTCGAACTAAACTTACCTTAAGTTCTCTCTAGTTTACAACGTCTCGCCTGTGTCATCCGCGGAAGAACTCAAAACAAGAATTATTAACGGAGCAAATGCGATGCGGAATACTTTGAATTGTTTTTAAACATTTGGTGTTGTTTTTAATTAATTTTATAGAAATTTTTACTATCAATTTTTTAATAGGAACTATTTTTAATAGCCATATTAGTACTGTAATAATCTGTATATGGCAACACAATGATTGGTTAGTCTGTATTAATATCATACAGATATTCATAAAATCAAACAACGTA
The DNA here is from genome assembly GCF_905147105.1 of Pieris brassicae. NCBI lineage: Eukaryota > Metazoa > Arthropoda > Insecta > Lepidoptera > Pieridae > Pieris > Pieris brassicae. Next base: position 9,841,386 of record NC_059669.1, read on the forward strand.
TATACTCTATGTAAAGTAAATATCTCGACTCTACGAGTCACTGACAATATTTACAAAAACTTTTCAAAGCAATATTGTAACTTTCTAAAATTCATTTTGCAAAATTTAATATGCTTTTTACACAAGCGTACATGTCTCATTATTGTTACTAGGTGTAGCCTTTGCTAGGCGGCTATGAAACATGCGAATATTAAATAATTGCTAATTGCCTAAACATTAGATACCAAATTCTACTTTCTACATATTAAATCAATGAATTCTATATAATTTCAGGCAACCTTGATGAAACATAGAAAAATGTTTTGAAAATTGAGATTTCGAAAATTGTATTCTAGTTTTGTAGGAAAAACGTCACTAAAAATAGAAAAAAGGTATTTAGTACATTGAAAGTTTTATTATAAAGTCGGTTTTTTTTTGTGACGGTGTGCGCGTGCATCGTAAAATTTGCTCTGATCATTTTTCCAAAAGAATTATAACTTCAAAAAATTCTAAACCGCTCGCTCCGTAGCGTTGTCGGGGTTTTGCCGCGTTGAACTGGACCAGCTTATGATATTTCATTTCATAATTGAGATATCAGCTACCCTTTCCTGTAAATTCACCCCACGCTTTGTGCCTTTATAAAGTGAGTTTCAATTTACTCTCGCGAATGCAATATTTGAACTCAAATGCACCTCAAATGAGGATAAAACTGTTTGTTACGCGTAAGGGACGCTTACACAAAAAAGCATGTCTATTTGTTAAAAATTTCTACATACATTCTTCTTTATCCGATATTTCTTTTTTGTTGTTTTTACCAGCCAGTTACATAACTTCCGTTGCGATTCCGATTTCAATATCGAGTATATGTACCGCGTATTTTCAAACGACATCCACTTATATTCGAAGAATTATATAGACACTGTTGATAAGGTCCATTGTTACTGTGATTGACACTCGGCCATTAACTAATTAGTAAGTCAATCATTAAAGCTGGTATTAGGTTACACCGAGTATGTAACGCCAACGTGAAACACGTCAAATATGATATCAAGGCGCATAGACAGTAGGGACGCTGTAAAGAACTTATTAAACTTAGTAGGATTCCAAATCCGTTTTATTAAAAATCATTCGTTTTCCAATCTCCTTTTATTTGTCATAAGTACGCCTGTATCCTATTTAGAGTGCCGCATTTCATTCATTGCTAACATTTTACTCACCCAAAAGAAATATTTATTTACACTCAAGTTAATTTAACAATTTACAAGTAAAAGAGCGTTTAGAAATAAAATCATTGTTATCTACGTTATTGTAAACATACCTATTGCCAATAATTATAAGAAACCGTACCTAAACTAAACTCCTAATTGAGTGAAACAATGAGTGATATGTAAAGGAGTCTATAGTTTTATATTCACATTTGACGATTTTCTTTATAGTCGAGCGTACGCAAATATCTAATTACAACAATTATTAAGCTATACTATGTTTGAGCCACGACTTAATTACTTGACTGGATTTTAGCTGAAGCTGACGAGACCACCATCGGGCATAATCTAAATGGACCCCGCTCGCCACACCCGCGAGCGTAAAGAATAATTGACTTATCATGTCGGCTAATTGGATGTGAAATTCGAATTTCAACTTAGCTTTTTTTCTGACCGGGTTTAGGTTGCCAGTGACGTGAGTGTAGCAGTGTAATTAATGGGGAACCTATATGTAATTGTTAAAGAGTCTGTTACACTATGGATTGAATCATGACGGATGACATTAGATTGGAAGATATGGAATATTGAATTTGTATGCTATTCTACTCTCCTAGATAATATACAGTATATTTAGCACATTTCCTTATTAATTTCTGTATCGTAAACTTACTGTAATTATAATGAAAAAAAACACGATCACAAACATTCACGTTTCAATGTTTACAATTGTTTCTTTAAAAATCAGTTAGTACCATTTGTTATGTAAAACATCGAGGTAATAGAAAAATAGATTTTTTTTGTTTTAATATATGATATTCTTAAGTTTTTAAGCGAATAATGTTGTATCTAATAAAAAATACCTTCCCTTTAGAAAATGACTTAGCTTCCTGTTAATACCGGCCATAATTAAATTTCTTTGTGCAATATTCTAGCAAAAGTGTGTAGAGTAGTGATCTTTTATAAAACCTTAATATTCTTTTCTAAAACTATATTTCATCTGCATCTCTATATTACGAGTCTTTTTAATGGAATTATTGGGCAAGTATTAAAATTCCAACTCCCTTTAAAATAATGTTAATAAAACTTAAAAGAAGCACTATTTGGAGGTCTACCGGAGGATTACAGGTATTCATATAATTGTATATAAAATTCGAAAGACCAATAGAATTTTCTTTAGAACAAAGGAAATGCTCATATGCCGTGAGAAGCCCTGCTGAACGTACATCCAAAAATGGGCGACGTATGTCTGACATCTGATCTACTGACCTATTAAGAAATTATTATATTTAAGACAAGTATAAAGAGATAGAATTATTAATTGGGAAAGCTAATACTTTATAAATTTCTGTATCAAGTTTACTTTACATAATAGTACCTAAATAATTTACAACCCTAACTAGGTTAACACATACCCCTATGCATATATCTGGAAGAACGCGGTAACCATTTTGGTTAGTGAATGGTATTTGTACGGTTTTCATTAATAAAAACGAAATATTTTTGAATAGGTCGAAAATTAATTTGAAGGACACAAAACCCACGCAGGCCCAATCTATATCAGTGAACACAACGTGGAATCAAATCAATTCTAATTAAAAGAATATCCCCTCAGTCTATACATCACAAAAAATTTACATCGTATAGTACAGTACGCAATATTGATTTAGTATACACTCGCCGTATTCCGTGTTTCATATGTTTACACAACTACCACATATCTAGTTTATTTGTTTCGTTACTTTAGTATTAGCCGAGTACATCAAACATCAAACTTTGTATTTAAGCCCTGTACCAACAAGCCGTAATAATAATGTTTTGCTATCATAGTATTAATCTTTTTTCATATTAAATGCATATGAAAATTAATTAACAAATCAACTGCTAACGTCTTTGATAAATTATGCATAAATTGGTTTTGGTAGAACTATAAGCTCGTTCCACGTTTGGACAAATTTTTGCATCCCACTTCTGAAAATTTATTAATTGGTAAGTTTTATTGTGATAATTAAATCGGTCTTTTATAATATTGCTATATATCTATCTATATTATATATAAGTAAGTAAGTTAAGTAAGTCCCCCTGATCTTTGAAGTATATATATACTTCTGGGACTACTTTTAATCGACAATTTTACAGGTATTTATTATTAGATAAATTTTTGTATAAATTATTTTTAGGACAAGGATTAATAAATAAAGAGCGAGACGTGAGATATTAAATATAAAAGATAAATAGGTGGAATTAAATGTGTCCTTGAGTAGTTTCAGACAACTATTTTAAACACAATAACTTATATTTAGTCTATCCTTTGTTTGGAATATCGAATTTATCGTTAACAATAATGAAATGTTTAATTTCCCCAATACTCTGAAATGAATTTATCAGTTCCGGTAAACTTTAATAACGTCATTGACATACCCCGAAACTCCAGTGCAAATATTAAGCTATACAAAGGTATTCATCAAATACAATATTGAACAGTACTAAAATACGTAAAATTTGTAACTCGAATACCCGCAGAGGAAAACAGCCTTAAAGGCTATAAAATAAAAGTGTGTCTAGCATGTCGGCAATGTTGTAATGAAGGATTACGGTTGTGCACCGAACTACATCCAGGGTTCCTAGAATGAGGGAGGCAGATACGCTCGCAGCCTGGAGTTGCCATGGTAACAGCTGGGATGCATTTGCCCGGTCACCTTGTGAGCGGGTGGGCTCACTCTATTAATAAAATTGTACACTCCATTATTGAATATGAATTTTGTCCGATATTTAATGGAAAATATTTTCAATATTTTCATTGTACGTTTTCGCTTCGACGCATTTGTAAAATAACTAATATGAAGTATGAATAAGTAAAGTATTGAAATTTTGATTAAAGTATACATGTAAAGAAAATGTTGGGTTTTTAACAAACGGTAATAAAATGTTCTTTCAATTGAAGCATGATTTCAATTATTATATACAATATATCCACAAATACCAAGTTACCTGGTACAACAAGAGACCTAATATTGAAAATATGAACTTCAGGGATCAAATCATATTCGTCTAACCTTGAAGTACTTTTCTTTAAGGTGCCTGCAACTCGTAGATGCCCTTACAAAGATATAAGATATTATAAGATGGAAATGTAATGTAGGTTTTAAAAAGTTAAGCAGGCGTATGCGGATTGTGTCCCTTTCAACTATTTCTCGTTGTAGACTCGTTCTAAGTTATAAGTTTACTTGTAGTAAGTTTTTCTTTTGCATTTCTATTTGGTTCTGATTTTTGGTTGAAGTTAAACTAAAGCTGTATCTGGATACTTTTGTAATTACTTTGATACTAGTATTAAATATATTTAAATAAAACCGAAACATAACAATCAAATATACATTATTAGTATTTACAATTTTCTTAACCTACATAGTAATGATAAGTATTTAAAGAAGAGAAAATTAAAACAAATTTATAATGTCTGGCAGCATTTCCTCGCTGTATTAAGATACTTATTCGTTGAGAAAGAAAAGCACCAGCTCTGGAGACACCGGTGCTATCTACCAGGCGCCAACTTAAACCTTTAACTAGTGCTTGTGCACTTGAACCCTACGGCCCAAGAGTCACTACTCCAAAGGGAACAAAATAGAAGTTGGAGGAAAGACTCTTATGTTTGAACCGTTTAATATACTTGTGTGTATATGTCCATTAATTTAGTGGAAATGTAAAGTTAATTATCGTGATGTCAAAGTAATATTTTAAGTCTTTGTATTATATTGTAACTAGTCAGGCCCTCGTCTAGCCCAGACCTCAACCCTTTAGACTTCAAATTATGGTCAGTTTTAGAGGACATGGCCTGCTCTAAAGGTCACAGCGACATTGAGTATCTTAAAAAATCTTTGGAGGAAGCAGAGGCGTAAATACATAGATTCGTGGCCAAAAAAATTCAAGGCCTGTATAAAAGCCATATTATCAGAATATTTTTTTATTTGTTGGTGACTTTAGTAGCTAGTAGACTTTAATAAATATGTATGTATATTTAATAATATTAAATTTCTTCTTTAAAAAATGCATTATCATTTGTAAAGAACATATGGCTGGAATAGGTATATTTGCCACTTATAAACGAATCTGTTATAACAGGAGTCCCGTCTCATGTTTTACATTTCTAGTTATGCCTCGATAAATCGATCGGCATTCAATGACTAGTGCTACGAAACGCTACGCCTACGCCACAAAGGCTACGAAGCCCAAATAACCGAAATTAATTTATGAATTATAGTAATCATTTTGCAATTTGTTTTTATCTTAATATGAGGGGTATTCGAACAAAGGAACTGTGTGCCTGTTTGTGGAATCGCACTGCATGTAATTTTAATTAAATAAATTCGGTAGATTAATAAAATTTGCAAAATCAATTTAATTTTATTTTTAATTTCGGATTGCGGATTTCCTTGCTGTTAATATTAAATAGAGCAGTGACAGTCTAGTAATTAAGCCTGTAATACTCAACCCTAAGCGCGTGCGATCAATTTCCGGATATGCAACAATATCTTGCTATATACGTATGCATATAGCGATAACTATAATGCAAAACGTTTTTGTTTAGAGATGATAATATATAGTTGGGAATCTGGCATGTATGCAGCCATAAAATCGTCTTTGCTTGTCGTGTACTTCTAAGAAGACTTTTATGCTATATTGAAATGTATATGTGTGATCCTTTTGTCTGTTATAGTAACCATAAATACTTGTGGCACAGTATTTCTGGATATTAATGTATGGTATACTTTATACTACAGTATGGTTATACTCATCTGAAGCGGTGATTTTTATATCTTAAATATTAAGAATTGCAAGAATATGGTGCAAATATGTTAAGGTGGTACAATCGTAAGTTCAAATATTTGAGTTATATACATTATGAGTCATATCAATTAGTCAACTCTTATATTATTTGTAGTGATAAAATATCACATTATTACGTTATCAAATTAATATTATAATGTTTCACGCAAATAATCATTTCTTTCTAAAAGTAGTAGATTAAGTCGATTTAAAAAAAAAATAAAACAATGTTTTTAAGGTTAACTTGCACCTCTACCGCCAACACCGCTTTTTATTACTACTGTAATAATCTCACTCACGAGTAAGTTGGTGGGTAAATGTCAACCAGTTATTGTATAAAAATTTAGTTTGTCAATTTATACTACACCGGCGTTTATATTTGCGGTAGAGATAGAAGACTATAGATAGAATTAGAAATTTAAACATTTTTACTTCTGGCTATGAGATTTCTGTATCTGTTTCATGATCATTTGTTAATCTAATAGATAGATATTGCTTAGTTAAATTTGATAATATTTATAAATTTTTTTCCTAAGTTTTGTAAATCTTTTTATATTACACATTTAGTTAAATAGTTTTTGGTTACCTATATATAAGTTTTGGCTACCAAAACCCCAAATAGCGCACCCGGAAAAAGGGACGATAACAAAGAGAAGTATTAGCAACTACGGCACCACTGTCACGCGGATAATATAAAGGAAACATTATCAAAAAATAATTCACATCTTCCAAGCCGACTGGCCACTGAGGAAGATTATGACCAAAACCCTCCAAAGGTTCAAACAAAAATTAAAATCAAAAACAAAACTAAAATTGGCAACAAAAATACCTACCCTGACTAATAGTACCACTACTAAGATTAAAACATCAGGAAAACTCTACATTTTAACATACAATGTTAAAACAGCTGGTTCCAACTGGATTCAAGTAGCGCAATCTAGAGAGGACTGGCTATCTTTGGAGGAGGCCTTCACCTACAGAGGAGTTCTTACAGAATGAAGAATAATAGTTTAATCGTATTTATTACAAACTTAATTACTAACAAAACTAATAATTGTATGTAAGTAAACTAACTTAATCTAACTTATTGTTTTATAAGCTGCAAGAATTAAAAGACTTTTTTATATTTATTTATTTAATTATTAGTAATCTTACTTACACACATATTATAAAACAAAATACTTAGACAATACAGAAAGCCAAAACAGATTACATAGATAAACAATATATATAACAGAAAACAAGAAAGTACTTTATTATATATAAGTATTTTATTATACATAACTTAGCTCTACGAAATAAAAAGTGCTCATTATAATAAGACGCCCTAACTCGCTAGCATTGAAAATGCACAGACTACGTAGAAGTGAAATTGTTCGAACTAGTTTCCTGTAAATTTGATAGCGTAATGCGATCTTGTGATATAGACGCACACATCCTCAATGCGGTGTTTTACAAGCCAGACAGTAAACTTTATCTTTCTTTTTTCTCTTTATATTTTTTTAAGTTCTAAATATTTTAGTATTCTGTATAAAGTGCCTGAGTTTGAATTTCCTCACTCATAAGGTATCTGTGTTCTTTTAGTTAGTTATTGAGTATTTAGTTATGTATGATGACTGCATGCATTAATAGCAGTGTTGTCTAAGTGGTTTCAGCGCGCGAGTCTCAGCTCGAAGGTCGTAGGTTCGAACCCCGGCTGAACACCAATGGCCATGCTAAGACCCATACAAGTCGACGGCGTGTGTCAGGCACAGAAGGCTGATCGCTTATTTGTCTATTGACCTATAAATGAACACAAAACGAATACAGAAATCTGAGGCCCAGACCTAGAAGGTTGGAGGAAGGTAGCGAAACTGGTTTTGGATTATGTACTACCACAGCAGCTTATTTCACTTGAGACTTGTTGTAGAGAACGTAGGAGATATGAAAGTGTATAGCAACAAAAATGCACTCTTTATTGAATGACTTTGTACTCCGTATGGGGAGATATTAAACGTACTGTATCACGAGAATCTTGGATCGATAGCTTAACAATGGTGTTGAAACACTGATTTTGCCAAAATGACGAACATATATACCACGAACCTGCGATATTTAACTGTTAATAGATAGAAACCGATTTAAATTAATTTATTCCAAGTAATATTATTGCATGTTTGTGAAAATCACTAACAAAAAACTAACGTGAAAAGATAGGTTATTTTTAGTTGTCTTTGTGTGATGGCAAGTTTCTCTATTTAAGAAATAAGCGCGTTCAACCAAAATAAAGGTGTGAAATACGTTTTCAAATAATATAGAACACAGAAGGATGTTTGTACAGAGAAGGATAGGGCTGCATGGTAGTCTTTATTCTTTGTTCAAATAGCTGTCTTTTTCCTAATTATTTATTTTCCTTACGTGAAGCCCCCGCATCCTGCCAACCAACGTCTACTTTGTAACTTTGTCGCAAAATATTGTCTTCTATAATCATAATTTATTTAAACGTCAAATATAATTTTTAAAAAATCAAGTCCAGGGAAGCGTCATAGTTATCTAGTATTTATTTATAAATAGCCGTACCAATAAAGCCACAAAAAGTGTCCACCAATATGTGTCCTCGATAATAGGTGCGGACGCCGTGAACACACATGATGTTTATAACATACCAATGTTTACAATCAAGTCCACACAGACAAAAATTACTATAGGATCACAAAACATAGTGCGAAAATAAATAAATTAAAATTGTGGTAAAGTGTTTACTTTTGCTACAGACCAAGTACAAATGGACAATTGAAAAATAACAAGGAATGAATGTACAAAAAACATACATACACATATTAGAGATTTACAGACTAATCTCGTAGATATTCCTTTCCCTTTTATCCCATATTTCACTTTACTTTTATTAGCATTTGTTACAAGAGATTCTTGAGAAAAGCTGTACATAAAAATTATTATTATATAAAATAAAAATAATCAATCAACGAGTATCCCTCATCCTGGAAGGTTACGTTGCAGTATGTAACTTTTGATATCTCCAAGCCCCCATCATCCTGACATGATCATGATATCGTGTTGTATCAAACAAAATCGAAATAGTATCATCTAGTAAACAGAGAAAGCTCCTTTTTCAAGTCTGTTTAAAAGATATAAACATTTCTACAAACTAAACTTAACTAAGAAAAATTCAATGAACCAAATAAAGAAACCATACAAAAATCCAAGCTAAAATCTAAGTACGTCTTGCCCTGTGAATTTCCTGGCAAAGTTTATATCAACAGGTGCCGTTTGCCACCCTTCCGCCCACTGGGTGGCTTTGCCGGTACAGTGAGGCTACTTGAAATGTTTTGACGGCTGGTAAAATGTTTTTTAAAGCTTCCGCCGGAGGCTCCACAGCAAAAGTGAATCATATCCTGCAATAATAAACATCCTGTGCTGCGGAGTACTGGGGAAGAATTAGAGTTCTAAAATTTCTGTCACTATTTTTATCAATATCTAAATAATAAATGTCGAATATGGGAATACAGGTACATATCTATATCATTAAAATTGTATATGTATACGTTACAGTGATTGGTCCCTAAACCTGTTTTATTATTTTGCGTGCGACTTATTGTTTTGTTAAAAAATAATTCTTTTGTTTGAGGACTTGTTTGCATATTTATTATTATTTATTGAAGTGAGGAAGAGGAATCTTGATGTTTATATTTTTAGTATTTCCATAAACTGTATACCGTGATTTTCGTATCATGAAGGTTATATATATATACATACATAAAACCATATACATACACTCAATATATATAGTGTCAGTTATTGTCTATATTTAATAAATTTTATATTTCAATTTCTATAACGTTAGCGTTATTTATTATGGTGTTATACTTTATGACGTTATTTGTTACCGAAACTTATGTTACTTTAAACCACGTCTTATATATATAAATGTATATATTTCGTAATTGCTTTAATTAATATGATTTACTCTTATAATGGTCTCTATTATATGATCTGTTATATAATAGTATATTAATATTTATTTAAGGAACGATGCGACTTAACGATTGGAGCAGAGTTGGCTTCAACGTGCAACTCTCATCCCTTAGGTAGGTTCCAATCCTGGCCGTGCACCAATGGACTTTCTGCACACTTAACGTTCGCTAAGAAAAACACTGTGAGGAAACGGGCTCGACTTAAACTCAAAAAACGATGGCGTGTGTCAGGCACAGGAGGCTGATCATCAACTTACCTATTAGATTGACAAATGATCATGAAACAAAAATCTAACCTTGTGGTTGTAACGCTACTGATTTATGTATTTTTTTAAATTAACAGATGGATTTCAGTTCGTATACAACAGTAATAGAAGTTGACTCCTAATTGGATCTTGGTTTAAGTAATTGTTAATTAATAATAAGTAATTCATTAAGCAAATTTGAGATGTCTTTGAGAAATAGTCATTAAAAAGTCTTTCAATTTTAAAAATGATCAATCGTAAATAACACTTTGTAAAATCTTGGTAAATTAATATATTTTTAATAAGTCTTTTCTTTATTTTTTCGAATAACCAAAACTATTATAACCTTATGTGCAGTGTAAAGCAGTGTTGTCGTAAGGAAACGGACTTGCCTTAGGCCTAAAAAGTCGACGGCGTGTGTCACTTCACTGGTGGCTGATCACCTACTTGCCTATTAGATTGACAAATGATCATGAAACAGATACAGACATCTCAGGCCCAGACCTTATAAGGTTGTAGCTCCTCTGATTATTAAATCAAATATACAAATTATTGTACAACCTTATATGTACAAAAATATAGCTTATCGGAGCAAAATTAAATTGGCTTATTCCAAGCTGGTCCAATTATCGAGATCAAAGTACTAGAAATGACAAACTGCTTGCCATCAAAGCTTGATTGATATTGAGATATTGTGTGTGATTCTGAGGTAGTAGGTACTGACAAATTACTATTTGTGGTGGTTTGAGGTGAGACAGTCCACGATATGGAAGCTGATCATATGATCATTCATGCACACACTTGCATGCACATGTAGCACAGGGACTCAAATTTGTGTACTGTTTTTATATTAATGTAATAGTAAATGGTTATTAAAACCTACTCATAGCAATCAAATACACAGTATTAACGATTTTCTTAACCAATATTGTAATAATAAAAAGATAATAAAAACAAATTTAAAAAGTTTTGGTCACCCTGCCAGTGTATCTTCTAACTCTGGCAGCATTTCCTCCCTGTATTACGATACTTCTTTGTTGAGTGAGGAGAGCATCAGCTCTGGGATCACTGATACTATCTACCAGGCCCCAATATAAATCTTTAATTAGTGCCTGTGCACTTGAACCTCACGGCCCAAGAGTCTCTACTCCAAAGGGAACAAAATCGAAGTTAGAGCATTTTTATATTTGAGCCGTTTATTATATTCCGCCTGCTCTGCGGCCGCCTCAGCTTTTTTGCTTGTCTGAGGGAGGTGAGACTGGGCAAAAAAGCATTTATATTTACTTTACTGTATATTTTAAGTACTAAGAGTTATTTTATTGTGAATGTTCAAGTGTCCAGCGTCTGTAAAATAAACAATAGAATACGTGTTTAGTTATTTTCTTTAATCGGTCCAGTTTTTCACTTTATACCAATATACAAAAATATATTTCTATGTTAGTATATATTCAAAAAGCAAAAAAAATATTGTAACATCCAGCATACCTTACACTACCTAGATTTGATAGGCATTTTTTCAAAAGCTTTATAAAAAATATATGTTCAAACCAGATGATATTTGATTTATTAAACAAATTTGATCCGTGTTCGTTAATAATATTTTAAATCTATGGAGTATATTAACTACTTGTTTTAAAGATAGAGAAATAACGCACACTCAGAACCGGATATAAACCTTTTTTATACTGAACATCTGTGGCATTAATCCATATAAATAAGCATGAATCAAAACTCAATGACGGTTGGACTAATGAGTATTATTTTTAATTCTTGTACTCTGCGGAAAAAATAAATTAGGAGATTTTTTTAAAAGGTTCAGTAAAATATTATATTAAGGTGAAACGAAATTTGCGGGGACAGCTAGTTGTTAAAAATAATGGGTGCAATAAAGTATATTAAATAAAACAATTTTTTTTACATCCATATTATATTGTTACATTGACACAACATAGATTACAAACGGTTAAAAACAAACGTATTATATTCTGTGCTACTATAATAACAGGATTCCAGGTTTGATTTCGATAATTATTTTTGTTCTAGAAACACAGATATGATAAAAGAAAATTACAATATATTTTCTTACACATTGCATACATTTAAGTGTGAGTTCTCACTACAACATTCGTTATTTCTGTCACAGACTACAACGTCCGTACATCTTCTGACATTGTTCTAAGTAACATTAAAAATTGGAAATAGCCCTGGGTTTTTGCGATATTTTAAATAGCGATTCAAGTTCTTTCTACAAAAGACTAGGAGGTATGGTCGATTCAAGTTCTTTTAATGTCGTTATGACAACACCAACTTGTTGACGGTCGATGTAGTCTGTTTATTGCTCTGGTTTAATAATTAACATAAATTTAGCATGTTTTTCAATAAAATGGTCAATTTTTACTAGTTTCAAAATAAACTATGTTTATTTCAAATATATATAATATATCACAACCTAATAATAATATAGTTCAATTAGTGTTTCACTATTGTTACAAATAAATCGCAAATATTTCCAATTACATTTTAGACTACATGTAGATAACGCAAAACTTTAACGGACATTTAAGTCTTCTTTGCTTTTTTAATAACTTAGAACTAACACATTAGGTTTATTAATTATACATAATAATAAAGGAGAATGTAGTTATTCATTTCTTTGGCAATACGAGCATGACAGTTATACACTACAAATAAATTACAATTACTTACATAAATTACATAACTTTTATTAATCAATCAATCAGAGCCTGTTTAAATAAAGGAATATATTTTGTTTCAATTCATCCAACTTTATCATTCTGAAGGAGACAAATATTCGTATATCTATATAATGCGAACCTAAATACGGAGACACATACACACATACCAGTGGCGCTACAACCTATGGTCTCACTACTAGATAACAGATTACAACTCTCTTGACTTGGTTTAAAGGCAAGTTAAGCTGTGGAACACGCCTCATTTTTGCGTCAAAAAATGTTTTTCGATTGACGAATCTATAGGAGTACAGATGATGTCTAAACGCGCGCTGCGTTTTCTCAGAGATCTTAACTCCTGACAGGCCCCGTCACTGAACAATAATTTTATTCAACCTCGTGAAATTGTAATATTTCAATTAGGATAACTTTCCAATGTGAACCTAAAATATTCATCCAAAACGGATCCAGGCATCAAACATAAATATGACATTTCGAATTAATTTTGTAGTTTTTTGTCCAGAAACAGCCTAAATACCTAGTTAGTTTTGTTAAGCTTTATTTAATTTTTAATCGTGTTAATAATCTTAAGTGAAGTCACAGGTGGCTAGATTCCTAATAATTGACTACAGGGCGTTATGTATATATTTACAAGAAGGTAGCACATATTGTTGTGTAAAATTTTGATTACTCTGTAAATTATACGCGTAAATCTTTAGTAATCTGCGGAAACAAATTCATTTATATCGGGGTTTTTTAAACTACAACTACTGTGTATTTAAATAATCAATACAACTGGTATTTAATAACATAAACTTTTATAAATAATAATTATTATTAAACGGATTATTTGTTTTTTGTATAAATTTATTCAATTATGGTACGATCCAGGAACATTTACATTATCTATAATTGCTTAAAAGGACATATTATATAATTTGATATATGAGAACTGACAAAAATAAGTTATAATATTTAAAAAAAAATCAATTAACCTAACCGTAGCAGCTGAAGTGAGTAATATCTCTTTGCATCGTAGCGTAAACACAATTAGATTGAAAGAGACGAGTACTTTGGTTAAAAATGTGTAATTAGACTGTTGTCTAATCTAATTTGCCAAACAGCCAAAGGTAACGAGACTTTAAATAAAAATGGATTTTTGTTTTTAAAATATACAGAATCTGTGGAAATAAACCAAAATAATAATTATTGATTTTTATTACGGAATAGATTATATATGTAGATCACAGATTATACTACATAACTTTTGCCTATGCACCGTATATACCTATCTACTCCTAATATACCGTAGAAAGTGGACTAGAACTAATTTTTTAATTAGCACTTAATAGTTCTAGGCAGTGCTTAAGAGATTGGCTAGTTGTTATTTAAAATAGAATATTTTATTTTTATATACATCTACGCTGATTGTTTTACGATTTACAAATATCAACAAGCATTTTTATATGTGCCAACATACTATCTACAGATGACGGATAAACTGTGTTTTAGACAACTACATACAGAGACAGACAGGTACTCCAAAAGTTAGTACACATTTCATCGAATAAATGAATTGTATTAGTTTGAATCATTTTGAACCTTCGCACTCATGGTGGATTCAGGTACCGTGAGACGTATCTCATACATATCTCGTACGTCATACAATGCGCAGAGGCGATGAGAACTTGGAGAATCTGTTTGTGGTTAGTAACACAGAAGGCAAATTATCACGTGGCCGTTCTCTAACCAGTTGGACCGATCAAGTGAAAGATTTATCGTCCTCAAAACTGTACAGTGTCATAAGAGAAGCGCTGGATAGAAACCGGTCGAAGCAGATAGTCCGCTCCACACGCTTTGTTCACCACAACGCTCAGACATGAGCTGCCGATTAACCGCAAGATGCCTAACTCTGCCATTGATAATAGATATTTATATAGAACCTGTCTGTAATAATGTTAGATTTGAATGCTTTGAATTATTCTCCTGACGTTAAGCACCAACCACTTTCGGAAGTGTATATATGTTTAATGAACAAATTTGTCAGACACTAAAATTCGTATCCAGATCATTATTCAAATTCGATTGATCTTGTACTAACTTTGACTTAAGATTTTAAAAGTCTTAAGCGCAAGAGTGCAGAAAGTTTTTGGTCCTCGCGAACCGCTACAAATGAGTCATACTCAGCATAAAATCTCAAGCAAAGCAACGCTTAAATTAACTTTAAGGTATAACAAAGTTAAAAACCCTGTTAATCCTCTACTTTATGTACACAGTTAATTTACTTATTTTTTAAAATAATTAACATTACCTACTTTAAAACTACGATGGGTGCTAGGTGCTATTTACACACACAGATAGGAACTATACGTATAGTTTTGCTAGAGAGTTTTGGGTAAGAATTTTGTCAACAGAGCCGGTCTTGCTGTCAATAGCTTAAGATAACTAAATATAAACAATATATTGTGTTAACAAGCGCAGCTTACTACGCCGCAGGGTGCTGTTAAAATATATATGATTATAAATGTAAGTGTATTAAGAAGACCCAAATTTATTAAAATTTAAAACGTTGAATAATTTAGTATATAATATATATAAATTAATAAAATAATTGTGCATTAAACTTGGTAGGGAGCCCCAGCCTCGCCCCCCACAGTGAACCCCATCCATAAACACTACGAAGAGTCCTCCTCAATACTGACTTAACCTACTCTCTTAAAACCGCATATTTTAGCGAAGCAGGTTTTTTTTTTTATTTTTTCGTTTTATATAATGCTAACATTCTATTTTTACATTTATTTACAGGAATGTTTACTGCACTATTATACCACAAGTGCTTAATACATTTTCTATTTATCCTAAACCTATTCCTATCTATTAGCAAGTTTAATGAGAAATAGATACACGATGAAAAATATATATGATTATAAGTGAACGTGTATGAATAAGCGCTATACCCAAATTTATGAAAATTATTTTATATATATATCGCGATGATAACGTTGAATAAATTAGTATATAATATATATTTTAATAAAATAATTGTGCATTTATTTCTCATTAAACTTGGTAGGGAGCCCCAGCCTCGCCCCCCACAGTGAACCCCATCCATAAACACTACGAAGAGTCCTCCGCAATACTGACTTAACCTACTCTCTTAAAACCGCATATTTTAGCGAAGCAGGTTTTTTTTTTATTTTTTCGTTTTATATAATGCTAACATTCTATTTTTACATTTATTTACAGGAATGTTTACTGCACTATTATACCACAAGTGCTTAATACATTTTCTATTTATCCTAAACCTATTCCTATCTATTAGCAAGTTTAATGAGAATAAGATACACGATGAAAAATATATATGATTATAAGTGAACGTGTATGAATAAGCGCTATACCCAAATTTATGAAAATTATTTTATATATATATCGCGATGATAACGTTGAATAAATTAGTATATAATATATAATTTAATAAAATAATTGTGCATTTATTTCTCATTAAACTTGGTAGGGAGCCCCAGCCTCGCCCCCCACAGTGAACCCCATCCATAAACACTACGAAGAGTCCTCCTCAATACTGACTTAACCTACTCTCTTAAAACCGCATATTTTAGCGAAGCAGGTTTTTTTTTTATTTTTTCGTTTTATATAATGCTAACATTCTATTTTTACATTTATTTACAGGAATGTTTACTGCACTATTATACCACAAGTGCTTAATACATTTTCTATTTATCCTAAACCTATTCCTATCTATTAGCAAGTTTAATGAGAATTAGATACACGATGAAAAATATATATGATTATAAGTGAACGTGTATGAATAAGCGCTATACCCAAATTTATGAAAATTATTTTATATATATATCGCGATGATAACGTTGAATAATTTAGTATATAATATATATTTTAATAAAATAATTGTGCATTTATTTCTCATTAAACTTGGTAGGGAGCCCCAGCCTCGCCCCCCACAATGAACCCCATCCATAAATACTACGAAGAGTCCTCCTCAATACTGACTTAACCTACTCTCTTAAAACCGCATATTTTAGCGAAGCAGGTGTTTTTTTTATTTTTTCGTTTTATATAATGCTAACATTCTATTTTTACATTTATTTACAGGAATGTTTACTGCACTATTATACCACAAGTGCTTAATACATTTTCTATTTATCCTAAACCTATTCCTATCTATTAGCAAGTTTAATGAGAAATAGATACACGATGAAAAATATATATGATTATAAGTGAACGTGTATGAATAAGCGCTATACCCAAATTTATGAAAATTATTTTAAATATATATATATCGCGATGATAACGTTGAATAATTTAGTATATAATATATATTTTAATAAAATAATTGTGCATTTATTTCTCATTAAACTTGGTAGGGAGCCCCAGCCTCGCCCCCCACAGTGAACCCCATCCATAAACACTACGAAGAGTCCTCCTCCACAATCCCTTAACAATGCTTATTCTATGCGAAGCAAGCTTTTTTTTAAACTTTTTCGTTTTTTTAATTACATAATGAGTAGCGGAAATGCTTTTTTGTGTTTTTTAAATATTTCATTATAAAATCATTTTTGTACAAGCTTATTATGTACAATTGTTAAAGCTATTACACGTAAGTATATAACACTTCTGTAGACTAGATTTAAATGATAATATAAACGTATGTAACGCCCAGATATAATATTATAAATTAATTGAACTACATATATTTAAATCAGGTAAACCTCAAAACAGAAAAAAAAACAATTTACAATAACGGAATAAAATAGCATATCACAGATTTTTTAACTTTTATGTACATATTATTATGATAATTATTTACACGTGAACTACTATAGTGAAAAATTATTTAATTGATATGAAGGTTGTAATGAGCCCCTCCTCGCCCTTTACTGTGAACTCCAACCAAAATGACTAGCATGAGTTCTCCATTGACTGGCAAAAATATGCAAAATAATTATGTTTTATGTATTGTTTTTTTGTCCTTCACGTCGCAACTGTATTAATCTCATGTAATTTTTACAGGTGTTAAACCACGTATGCAATGCTGGAATAAGGTGGAATATTAAGTCTATATTTTTGTATTTTTTTTGTGGTTTAGTATTTTATATTTTTTTTTGTATTTTCTGTGAGTTTATCTACTATACTAAACACTAATCTTATTTAAACTAATATATAATTTTTTGACGGGAAATCTAATTAATTAAATTTTAAAATTACAATTTTAATTATTCGAATGCTTATTATTTAAGACTGAGCAAATTCTAGTGTTATTTACAACCGACCTTATATACACCACTTTCTCATGAACTCAATATAAACGGCTCATGAAAAGGTTTAGGAAGCTCCGACCCCGCTTCCTAACGTGAGCTTCAACCATATAATAAGCCCCCCCGGCAGTATTGGCCACTTTTAGCAGGTACAGCGGGTTTTTTGCAATATTAAATACAACATAGTTTATAACTTCTACGGACTGTATTTTTCTTGTACAGAAAAAAAATCTACTTTTAACTAAATATTACGTGAGAGTTAAAATTTTAGGTCTAATTTTTCCTTTAAAATTTTTATTGGGCTCCAATTACTCATAAGTTAAAGAAAATGTTACCAGAGTAGAAACAGCTATTTCGCAACCGTGGGTACTGAAAGAAAGGCAACTTTGAACATTACTCAATTGTGACTTGTCAATCAACCCCCATTACGCAACACGGTCAGTCGTTACGTTTCGCAACTATACAATCAAACTTTGCGAGGCGGTGAATTAAAAAACAACTGTGGAACATCAGACAGTGATGTAATAAGGGTGAGTTCGTCATGATAGAAATTTAATTTGATCTCGAAGCGTATATTCAAAGTAGCTTTTCCCCTTTCCATTAAAAAATATAAAAAGTTATTTTGGTTAAAAATAAATATAAATTTCATTTGTTTATAAATTATATAAAGTGTTTGATTTGAGTAAAATTTATTTAATAATTTTAATTGATTTTCCTTTCTAAGTTGTGATAATGTGTAATGTTTGAGTATTATTTTACATATCTATAGTACATTTATTTTTTGTTATATAAATTAAACGTACGAAAAAACTAAGATCTTTACTAAATTGGTTAAATTAGTTTATTAATAATGAATGACACAGCCATTGGCAGTTGCAAAGAATCATAAACTGAAACTCGTACCTAAGTATACCAATTAGTATTAGCTTAACATTTTTGGTGATGTTGAATATTTTTTGTGATTTTGATTATTTTTTATAATTTTTTGTAAGTTTTATTATATTTTTTTGTAATTTTTTGTAAGTTTTATATTTTTTTGTAAGTTTTATATATTTTTGTAATTTTTATAATTTTTTATAAGTTTTATAATTTTTTTGAAAGTTTTATAACTTCTTTGTAATTTTTATAACTTTTTTGTAAGTTTTATATTTTTTTGTAATTTTTTATAAGTTTTATAATTTTTTTGTAAGTTTTATTTTTTTAATGAAGTGAACACATATGGTGATAATCTAGTATTAAACTAGTGTTGGGTATTATATTCTTACAAATCAATGTTACTTACATAATATATAATATAATGCATTTAAATTAAGTTATTATATGATACCTAAGCGAAATTAAAGCTTGACCAGTTTAATTCTTATTTACATTTACAACATTAATTATTGTCAAAATAACTTAACTATACATAATATTAATTAACTTAAATCAATTCCTTTTATTAAAGTATATGTTAGTGATAAAAACGGCAACTTTGAACATTACTCGCTAGTGACTTGTCAATCAACCCTCAATTACGCTACACGGTCAGTCGTTACATTTCGCAACTATACAATCAAACTTTGCGAGGCGGTGAATTCAAGAACAACTGTGGAACGTCAGACAGTGACGTAATAAGGGTGAGTTCGTCATGATAGAAATTCAATTTGATCTCAAAGCGTATATTCAAAGCAGCTTTTCCCCTTTCCATCAAAACATATAAAAGTTAAATAACTTTAATAATAATATTATATATATATATATTAAACTATATTAAACATATTAAACTTGATAATAAAATAAATATAAATCGAAAAAAGGTTATCACTATTGTACTAGTTGTCAAGTTGACCTAGTTGTTTAATATGGGATTTAAATTGGGTAGTTCTACCGAAAAAAACTTAAGAATATGAAAAAACATAATTAAATTAATAATATTCCAAATAAGTACGCCGGTATGACTCCCAATAGTAACATCAACTTCGATTTTGAATTACGTACCGCGATATTTGTTAACAACAGAACTATCCAAATGGAATGCACGAAATCACAAGTCGCTACTGGAAGTTACAATGTAGTGGCACGCATTTATACAAAGCCTAATCCTAAAGAATACATATACCGAGGTACATAATAATTTTATTATAGCGAATCACAGCCAAATGATAATGATTTTTCACCCATATATTCAATACATTCACAACCTATATATAGCCTTCGAGTGCACACGCAGCAGTTTTACTTACGTAAATAATCCTGACATCATCTTTTGCTTGCTAAATTGTTAGTTCAGCGTGTACAGTATTTATGCGCATTTTTATTTTTTATGTTTTATTATTGGTTGAAAAATATCTTCATTAACCAATATAAACCCGAAATGATTACAGTATTTACGTAACTAAATATTTCGAGTGATTTTAAGCAATTGTGATCATAGTAGACGTATGTAAATAATGTAAAAAATTCGCGATTATATATTTTAAAAAAGTATTTAAAACTGCTATTTGTATTTTACTTTAATATCATTAAAAAAATGTTTATTAATAATATATATATGGTTTATTCGTTGACTGACTTGTTATTTTACTTTTGTGAATATATTATAATTTGCAGCATTGGCCTAGTAAGCGTGCGTGTAGCTCTCAATATCGTATTTTCTATTCCCGGCTGTGCACAAATGACTTGCCTTAGACCCAAATGTCGACGCTGTATTTCAGGCATAGAAGGCCATTTTCTACTCCTACTAGCGTTTAAGAAAAATTATTACGAAACAGACGGAACTCTGAGTCCCAAACCTAAAAGCTTGAAGCGCTATTGGTTTTGTTTTTAAATAAATTACAGTCTGTGGTCTTTAATTAATAAATTTAATTAGAAAATGAATTGTCTGTATTTAGCGAGCACAGTAAATGTCAGGCTTATTAAGTATTTACATGTAACATCACTATTCAATATCAGCAAAAAAATCTAAAGATGACTGTTTGTTACTGATAAAGTTATATTTTTGACCGTAATACCTTGTTTGAACTTAAAATTGTGTATTACTATATAATATTTTATTGTACTATTACGCATGTTATTATTATATTAATGCAAAGTTATTTTATAGCGGTTGTATAGGTTGGATTTTACAGCTAAACTCGTGCATATCGTAATTTTTATCTAACATATTCTACAATAACTGATGTTAACTGACCAGGAGCGGAAATGTATTTTAGCGTTAAATCGATTAAGATCGCAAATACCAGTCTATAATTTTATAATACCATAAACTAAGCATGAGCACCGTAAGAAACGCGTTTAGTTCCTTATATACAATCTACAACTATATTAATATACGCATAAGATCCTATGAAATAATTTAAAAAAAAATATTGAAGTCGTCCTTATATTCCTCTACGCATTTACCACTACGCTACGGCGTAGCACGTAGCAGCGTAGTCGTAATATAATGTCGTAGTTTAGATATGAGTGGCTAAAAAAGAATGTTGAAAGAAAGTATAACAATTGTAGCGTTTTGCAACAAGATTTCTTTTTCTCTAGATATTTTTGAACATTGTGTTTATTCCATTGATAAATGTTTTCGTATCAAAGTTTGGGATTGTTTTTGTGCGTTAGTAACAAATTCCACAAACTAAAGGTACGGATTTTATTGACTATTTTAGAAATTAGCTCACCGTTAGAAATATATTTTAAAAAATAATCTACCAGCCAGAAAATTACTCAAGTTTTGTTTTTATCTCACATTCATTATTTGGGATTATAAATGATTAAAACCAATGTTAGCAATTAAAATTAATAAACGGAATAATAAAACGGAGTATCGATATTCTAGTGTGATTATACATATACCTTGCGCGATGTGCACGTCTACTCTACTATAGCTCCCATATTTTCCCGAATTATTTATTGTACATATCATATAATATACTTAAAATAATTTATATTTCCTAATTTATCGCGGACGGTACATTACCGACTACGGGGATCACTTAAGGATATTAACCGATTAAAAGTTCGTGACCATAAATCCATAAAAAGATGCTTTGAATTGCCATTTTTTTATATTTTTTCTGCCAACCTTGTTTGATTGATTTAAATTAAAGTATCTGCCTGTATTCCGTTCTTGACTATTTTTTTACATGGTACAGTATTAGTGGACAAGCTAGCGATTCTAATAATATATAGTTTATATTTATATGCGAATTGCTTGTTCGCGGACGGCGCAGGAGTCGTATAAAACTTTAAAATCGACGACTGGATCACAGCTTACCTTGCTTTTACCTGAGCTTAATGAGACAAAAAACAGTTGTAGCGCCTCTATATGTATTTTTTCTTTAATACAGACCAAACATCTGTTAAATTAGTTTATTAATAATGAATGACACAGCCATTGGCAGTTGCAAAGAATCATAAACTGAAACTCGTACCTAAGTATACCAATTAGTATTAGCTTAACATTTTTGGTGATGTTGAATATTTTTTGTGATTTTGATTATTTTTTATAATTTTTTGTAAGTTTTATTATATTTTTTTGTAATTTTTTGTAAGTTTTATATTTTTTTGTAAGTTTTATATATTTTTGTAATTTTTATAATTTTTTATAAGTTTTATAATTTTTTTGAAAGTTTTATAACTTCTTTGTAATTTTTATAACTTTTTTGTAAGTTTTATATTTTTTTGTAATTTTTTATAAGTTTTATAATTTTTTTGTAAGTTTTATTTTTTTAATGAAGTGAACACATATGGTGATAATCTAGTATTAAACTAGTGTTGGGTATTATATTCTTACAAATCAATGTTACTTACATAATATATAATATAATGCATTTAAATTAAGTTATTATATGATACCTAAGCGAAATTAAAGCTTGACCAGTTTAATTCTTATTTACATTTACAACATTAATTATTGTCAAAATAACTTAACTATACATAATATTAATTAACTTAAATCAATTCCTTTTATTAAAGTATATGTTAGTGATAAAAAAGGCAACTTTGAACATTACTCGCTAGTGACTTGTCAATCAACCCTCAATTACGCTACACGGTCAGTCGTTACATTTCGCAACTATACAATCAAACTTTGCGAGGCGGTGAATTCAAGAACAACTGTGGAACGTCAGACAGTGACGTAATAAGGGTGAGTTCGTCATGATAGAAATTCAATTTGATCTCAAAGCGTATATTCAAAGCAGCTTTTCCCCTTTCCATCAAAACATATAAAAGTTAAATAACTTTAATAATAATATTATATATATATATATTAAACTATATTAAACATATTAAACTTGATAATAAAATAAATATAAATCGAAAAAAGGTTATCACTATTGTACTAGTTGTCAAGTTGACCTAGTTGTTTAATATGGGATTTAAATTGGGTAGTTCTACCGAAAAAAACTTAAGAATATGAAAAAACATAATTAAATTAATAATATTCCAAATAAGTACGCCGGTATGACTCCCAATAGTAACATCAACTTCGATTTTGAATTACGTACCGCGATATTTGTTAACAACAGAACTATCCAAATGGAATGCACGAAATCACAAGTCGCTACTGGAAGTTACAATGTAGTGGCACGCATTTATACAAAGCCTAATCCTAAAGAATACATATACCGAGGTACATAATAATTTTATTATAGCGAATCACAGCCAAATGATAATGATTTTTCACCCATATATTCAATACATTCACAACCTATATATAGCCTTCGAGTGCACACGCAGCAGTTTTACTTACGTAAATAATCCTGACATCATCTTTTGCTTGCTAAATTGTTAGTTCAGCGTGTACAGTATTTATGCGCATTTTTATTTTTTATGTTTTATTATTGGTTGAAAAATATCTTCATTAACCAATATAAACCCGAAATGATTACAGTATTTACGTAACTAAATATTTCGAGTGATTTTAAGCAATTGTGATCATAGTAGACGTATGTAAATAATGTAAAAAATTCGCGATTATATATTTTAAAAAAGTATTTAAAACTGCTATTTGTATTTTACTTTAATATCATTAAAAAAATGTTTATTAATAATATATATATGGTTTATTCGTTGACTGACTTGTTATTTTACTTTTGTGAATATATTATAATTTGCAGCATTGGCCTAGTAAGCGTGCGTGTAGCTCTCAATATCGTATTTTCTATTCCCGGCTGTGCACAAATGACTTGCCTTAGACCCAAATGTCGACGCTGTATTTCAGGCATAGAAGGCCATTTTCTACTCCTACTAGCGTTTAAGAAAAATTATTACGAAACAGACGGAACTCTGAGTCCCAAACCTAAAAGCTTGAAGCGCTATTGGTTTTGTTTTTAAATAAATTACAGTCTGTGGTCTTTAATTAATAAATTTAATTAGAAAATGAATTGTCTGTATTTAGCGAGCACAGTAAATGTCAGGCTTATTAAGTATTTACATGTAACATCACTATTCAATATCAGCAAAAAAATCTAAAGATGACTGTTTGTTACTGATAAAGTTATATTTTTGACCGTAATACCTTGTTTGAACTTAAAATTGTGTATTACTATATAATATTTTATTGTACTATTACGCATGTTATTATTATATTAATGCAAAGTTATTTTATAGCGGTTGTATAGGTTGGATTTTACAGCTAAACTCGTGCATATCGTAATTTTTATCTAACATATTCTACAATAACTGATGTTAACTGACCAGGAGCGGAAATGTATTTTAGCGTTAAATCGATTAAGATCGCAAATACCAGTCTATAATTTTATAATACCATAAACTAAGCATGAGCACCGTAAGAAACGCGTTTAGTTCCTTATATACAATCTACAACTATATTAATATAAGCATAAGATCCTATGAAATAATTTTAAAAAAAATATTGAAGTCGTCCTTATATTCCTCTACGCATTTACCACTACGCTACGGCGTAGCACGTAGCAGCGTAGTCGTAATATAATGTCGTAGTTTAGATATGAGTGGCTAAAAAAGAATGTTGAAAGAAAGTATAACAATTGTAGCGTTTTGCAACAAGATTTCTTTTTCTCTAGATATTTTTGAACATTGTGTTTATTCCATTGATAAATGTTTTCGTATCAAAGTTTGGGATTGTTTTTGTGCGTTAGTAACAAATTCCACAAACTAAAGGTACGGATTTTATTGACTATTTTAGAAATTAGCTCACCGTTAGAAATATATTTTAAAAAATAATCTACCAGCCAGAAAATTACTCAAGTTTTGTTTTTATCTCACATTCATTATTTGGGATTATAAATGATTAAAACCAATGTTAGCAATTAAAATTAATAAACGGAATAATAAAACGGAGTATCGATATTCTAGTGTGATTATACATATACCTTGCGCGATGTGCACGTCTACTCTACTATAGCTCCCATATTTTCCCGAATTATTTATTGTACATATCATATAATATACTTAAAATAATTTATATTTCCTAATTTATCGCGGACGGTACATTACCGACTACGGGGATCACTTAAGGATATTAACCGATTAAAAGTTCGTGACCATAAATCCATAAAAAGATGCTTTGAATTGCCATTTTTTTATATTTTTTCTGCCAACCTTGTTTGATTGATTTAAATTAAAGTATCTGCCTGTATTCCGTTCTTGACTATTTTTTTACATGGTACAGTATTAGTGGACAAGCTAGCGATTCTAATAATATATAGTTTATATTTATATGCGAATTGCTTGTTCGCGGACGGCGCAGGAGTCGTATAAAACTTTAAAATCGACGACTGGATCACAGCTTACCTTGCTTTTACCTGAGCTTAATGAGACAAAAAACAGTTGTAGCGCCTCTATATGTATTTTTTCTTTAATACAGACCAAACATCTGTTGTGTTACATTTATTTTACTTTAAAAATAACTATCTGAGGTATTAAAAAAAGTAAATTTGTCTCGGAATCAGATTTTGTGTAGAATAAAACGAGAGTTTTCTAAAATATACTAAAAAATTCGGTATTCGTCATTTTATAATTTTTTTTGTGAAATATAGGCTCTGAATAATATATACAGACAGTTTAACACCATCAACCTTATATTTAAGCCAATAACATATATGCGCGAGCGCATCTCCTAATAGTAACGGCTAATATAGACACATATTTTTTTTAATAAATACATTTACTGTCACATACTACAATAAAAAATCTTATTTTAAACAATGAAATATAAATGTTTCCATATAATTAAAACATAATGTATTTTTTAATAAAATTAAAAAAATCTAAAATGATTTTATTTGGAAAAATTAAATTAAAATTACTTGTCTGGTGTAGTAGACCTTCTTCTTGGGTTTTAATGAAATTAAACATGCATACTGACCTGATTTCTTCTGACGTTGTTTACCTGTAAAATTCTAATACGTTAATTATATATATTCATGTACTAAGTTATTATATATTTGTAATACTCTCTGAAAATTTACGTGAGTTCTCTTAATGAGTTTGATTTTAAAACAGCTCTTTTCATATTCCTCAGTCCTTGGTAAACTTCAGGCAAACTTTGAAGGTTTGCTAACGTTAATTTATTTATTCATGTAATATCAATTTATTTCCTTAATTAGTTGTATAAAACGAAAGAATTACTAGTTTTAAAATATAAAAAGGGTTTGTAATATTACAAAATTTATTCGATAAGCTTACCGTATAGTCACATGTTCGTTCATAGTGTCGTTGAAGGTTGTACTTATATACTGAATAAAATAGACAGTCAGTCGCTTCACCGTACGATGCAACAGAGCTAGACCACTAGTCTGGTAGATAACGCTCGCAAAGACTTTTATATACAGTAAGATAATGTCGAATCTATTTCGTTCCATCCTAGCTGCCGAACCTGTAAAAATACTTACGGTCACATACTAAAAAAAATGAATTCAAACAGAACGTTATAAAAAAAATACAATCTCTATTTTCTAATAAAAACCTATTAAACACGAAAAAATGTTTTGTGGGGAACCGAACCGAAGCTTTTATGCGCTGAGCCAAAAGTGTTTTACCGAATCAAAAAAAATATTACGAGTGAATGGTGTATGCCCGATCGATTTCTGTGAATATTTTTTATATGACGATATTTATATACTTTTGCTGATAGTTCACTCATCAACTGTAATTTTTAATCGCAAGAACAATCAAAATCATGACATATGATATAGGTCTTTTATAAAAGACCGATAAAATACGAAAAATTTAAGGCAAGATTTTTTCATTTTGATTACCTGTTAATTAATAATCTACGTTAAAAGCCTTGAATTCGCTCAAATAAAACCACTTATTTAAAAAAATTTAAGAAAGTGAGAGTCATTTGCTCAAATCGACGCAAAATAAAAAAATACTTAACTAAACATTTTATAAAGTCTACTAAAATTAAAATAATATTTATGATACAGTTGAAAAATTTAGGGATTAATTAGAAGGCAAAAATCATAATTTTTTAAACTATTAATTAAAAGGGAGAAGGGAAATTTGCACTAAAGGAATAAACAAAATTTAAAATATTATTAAAAATAAGTTAATGGAAAATTCTTACCTCTTGGTCCCAGGAACTCTTTTCACAAAAGCTTCCGCGGGATAACTTTCTTTGAAATTATAATCAAAATTGTACGCCGCAAAATTAAAATGGCTTTAAATTCACAATAATATAAGCTCAATTCCAAAAATTAATATTCACTAGATAGAAAGTTTGGAACAAAGGAGACTTATTCAGAGAAATACTTGTTCGTAGTCTGAGGAGCTGTGATAGACTGGCGGGAAACCGGGCAAAGCTAGCTTTTATAGTTGCATCTATGGCGGGATGACGTAATTACACGCCCAACCTGTAGCATTGCACCCAGATTTCAGGGAGGCCACCCTTTTACACCCACTGGACCTAGGGTTGCTAGTCTCCATTTTACAATTCGATAATTTCTCTAAATTTGTCACATTTATGCATATATAATATTATAATTTTCGTTAATAATTTCATTGATTGATCGTTTAATGGACTTACAATAGAAAAGTTTACTTACAAATGATATATCGAAGTTGCTAAAAGTATAATTCTAAAGGTCTAAAGCTTAAAATAATGCTTTGCGAGATAGAAACACATACCTTTAACATATAATTTCATATAATACCTATATACTTATTGAATTCCATAATTCCATTAGTAAATTCTCTAAAACTTTAAACTTCCATTACCAAAAATATCTAAAACAGAATAGAAAACAGTAATAGTATTAGTAACAGTATTGATCACTCAAGATTTTAACCCATAGCAACAGCAAAATATTTAATGATACTGGTAATGACGAATAGATAATTATCAGGGATTACAACACCATGGAAACGGAACGTGTCAGATTGGGAAAAGGAAAAAGTATTGTATAAACAAATCATCCATAAATCACGTATATTTTTAGAAGGGTCGTTGTAGGAAAATCTTTTCAAGAATCGTATAATATACCCTTTAATGGTTTCGAAGATATATCGCTTGGAATGAGGCTTTTTATTAAATCAACTGAGTATTATATAGAACCAAGTCAAATGATACATATTGGATATTATTTTAAGTTTATAAGATATATTTAATACCTTTAAATATTTCTTATAAACCTATCTCAACAAGCACTTGTTGCACAGAACACAATATTCGCGTATTGTAGCGGCTATTTTATCTTGACAGATTAACTGATCAGCTGCTTGTTAAAGAAATGCAGAAGTGTATCTTATAATGTTGCAATATTAAACGTGAATACAGTAATATAAGATGTGCAACAACCCTTACATAAATAACGATATACCAACTGCGCCATTTATTGATTTTTGGTTATTGTAAGCATTTCTTGGTAAAAGCTTACAGATATATGTATATAACAGTTTTCGAATTATGAAAATCCACATGTAGGCGTGGCTAGCTAGCACGCCCATTCTATGACCACGCCTCAACACCCAACCCATCCCAAGAAATTTTAAATTTTATATAAGCAATTTAGTAAGCAATTAATTTCTATAGAAGAACAAACAAATCAGAATGAGCTTAAGATAAATTGTGCATATGGATTTTGTAGATGAAGAATTGATACTATTATAGCCTAATATTATTCTTGCTAAACCTAATAATTTCAGATCATCAGATTGATGGAACTGTTGGACCAAAGTAATATTCTACATTTATCTGCAATCGTATAAGTAATGACTATATGAATATAAATCACAATTCCTTATATACCAAATATATATTTAAACCTAGTTTAATAAAAATTTAGTAAATATTACTATGATATTATCATTAAACTCCAATACGATTGTAATACAACGATAATAAACATTACTGACACAATGAACAACGTTGACCTAGTGACATAGTGCGTCCCTGAATCCGAAGTTCATGCGATTTACATAAAGAGCACCTACGGTAAAGGTAAATATTGTAAGAAAACTGATTACAAAATGACTGATCAAGAGAAAAAACGATACAAGCTGTAGAACCGTTGGTCTACATTACACATGACGTGGCTAAAAATAGTCACGAAGTTTTTCGTAGCGCTCATCGTAGCACTTTATATACTCGTAAGTGGTTTATAATTTCTTGAAATTGATTATGGATTAACAGTATCTCTTATTATTTCGTTTCCCTTTCTACTCTAGTCTATTTGGATTAAGACAGAATAATTTAAAAGTAAATCCCATATACAAATGTTTTTGTTAAATATTTACCAGGTCAGCGACCTATTTTAATCTAACAAAATCAATCAATAGTATCTTATAAGATCTATATCTAAGATCGTAATGTCCACTTTTACTTGTCTATGATGCAATGCATTTGAATTTGGATTATGTTTTTTTACTTTTGATGTGCGGTGTCATTATGAATTGTGTATTTTCTCATATATATTTAAACACAATGTTTTCAAGTATTATTTACGTTTTAAGTAATTGCTATAGCCGCTAGGACACCCTATCAATTTAGTCTATTGCTTAAATGTAAAAAATATTTTTTTAAGGTCTCTGATTAAAATAATATAGTTTACCTACCGTGGCTAAAAACGAAACCCTAGCTAGCTAAGGAGGTGGCGAAAAAATAACGCAGGCCTATCATTTTTTTTTCATGAAAAGGTTTTTAACTTTAATAGGTACCCTATAGTAAATGGGGTGTGCTAATAACGAATTTGTTGCGTGTTTGGTTTCAGGTAGAGCACTGGAAACACAAGTTTTCATTGAAACTGCCAAAAATATTGAAAAAGTATTCATTAGAAAATTACACTGCAAAATTAAGTGGGTCAAATCAAACAATGGAGTGTAAATAATACTCTACGTAAGACAGTCGTTGTTTTTTTATATAAAATAGTTCCCTTTTTTCCTGAAAACTGCGTTTTGAAGTTTTCTTTTTGTGGATTTATGTAGTCCCTCTTCAAGCAATAATCAGCCATCATGCTAATATCCCTTCTTCCTTGGTAAAGTTTCTCCATCACCTTTATGTATTGATGGAACCTCTCTCCCTGTTCCTCGCGGACTGGTCCAAGATTTTGAAGGAAAAGAGTGTAATGTAGGTAAGGATGTTTTACGCTCATATTTCATCCCAGTTTTTTTTATAATTTTCGACCATGTTGGGCATAATTTCTTTGGACAATCTAATCTATGTTAAGGTTCCCATTTTAGGGTCTTAAAAAAATTCCTTCTTTGCTCGAGCATGAAATTTGTCGCACAGGTATTTAAAGTAACCTTGTTATTTAAAACTTTGACGAACTGCTTCATCAATCCTAGATGTAAATGGGAGGCAAAACAACTAATTTTGGGTCAACTAATGCATAACGCTGCACATTCTACCATTCTGTTAAGAATAACATAATGTAAATTTCCTCGACTGTATCACTCGCACAAAAAACATAGATACCGCTGACCCAAAATCTTTGATATTATCTTAGTCTCCATAGAGTTGCCAACAATATTAGCTATATATATTTTTTTAGCAACAGCTCAAGATTTTTACACGTTTCTTTCAGGTGCAGGGAGTGAGCAACAGGCACCGAATTATAATTATTACCATTGTGTAACAAGACATTCTTCAAACTTCTCTTAGAAAAATCTATAATTAACCTCTATGATGTGGAATCGTAATTGTTAGCTCCGAGTTTCATGAGTACTTCATGAATATTATTACACTAGTGAACCCTCTTGAAATAAATAAAAGAAATATGGTGCTCTTTTTACTATAATATAAAATATCTCACAAGGTTTTTTAATTTATAGAAATTTTATTTTAATTGCTGACGTGATGGGCTGCAAACAATATACTATTAAGAATCAGCGTACAATACGAGTATGTAAAGAAAACTTATCAAACAAAAATCATGTCGGCCTATGTAATTGGTGACCCCACCTACTTGCATTAAAATTAATCAGTAAAACAGAACAAAAATGTGTCAAACCTATGCCATAGTTTGACAGTTCCTTAAACTTGATTTAAGATTGCTTCAATCAATTTGATTGACGTATTTGAATGCGGGGCACGACTTTTGTTTTTCAATATGTATTGGGTTTTTGTAACAGAAAATTGCAGACACAACCACAAATCTTAGTTATGTTTCAAATGAAAAATGATTAAATCCCAAAAACTTTAATAAAACATTAAAAAATATATTACATCATCTTAAAATATAATTGATCTCTTTTAACAGGTTATTTTGTTATTTTTTTCAACTTAGAAGCATTTATCTTAATAACTTTATTTAAAACAACGTGTGCTTCGTCATAACACGGATTAAAATGCTCCCGTACTTTAGGCCACCATTTTGCAATGTTCGGAAAGTCCGCCGCCGGATCGAAATCGAATTCAGGTAGTTCTGTAAAAACGGAATCAAGTACCTACAGTAAGTAGATGTAAGTCAAACTCTTAACCATTATTGTATAATATCATTTATCACCATTTTGAACCAACTGACAAAAAAACGATAAGATATTAAAGAAATAATAAAATCTGTGGTGCTTGAAACATATTAAGACTTGAGCTCAAATAGCATCTCTTTCTTTGATAATTTTAATTTTTATAGACAAGTATCCATATTCTAAATATATTGTGCATTTCATGCATTAGGTTCATCACAAAGATCTCCATACAAGTGTTAGTTAGTTATAAAAGACAAATTTATTGATGGATAGCTGGAATTTGAACACAAATTTGGCTGTGATTTGCATGCTTAAAACACTAAACCACCACTAATCTTCGACTTAAAAAATATGATTTTGATTAAACCCACTTTTAACCCAAACCATTTTGTCCTATTCTGAGACTTACTTAGTTGCTCTAGGTCCACTGCAGCAAAGAGATCAGCAACATTAATAGTGTCACCTGTCACAAACTTATTGCATCCAAGCCATAGTGAATCAAACTCTTCCAGGGCATTTATCATTTTCTGTTTATAGCTGTCTACTTGCTTGGGGTCTGGACTTTTCCCAGTCATAAGTGGGTTTATAAACTAAAAAATGCAACAAATCAAAAGAAGCCATTACATAAAATATAGTGAAATAATTCAAATGTATACCGTAGTCCTAAAGAACAGGTTACCAGGTAATTTTAAACCAACATGTTGCCATTCTAAATATTCATCTACTCTTGCTTGTCCTTTACTGTCTTCTGGATATAAAGTTTTGGGTATCATGTTCTCTTTAGCAAGATATTTTGTTATGGCAACACTAAAAAATTATTAAAGCATATTAATAACAATGTAAAACATGTCGGAAGCTCAATAAGCTGATGTATGTTAGAAGATTAGATGAAAACAATATCTAGTTATAGTAATTTAGGTCTAAGCTTTTAATATGGCAGGTATGCAGATATATACTGCATTTGTTTGTTAATATTTTTGAGACATAACTAGACTTTAAATCTAGCAACATGTAGCAATTATTTTGGAAGGGCAACTAGTAATTTTTTTAAATATTTTTAGCTTTCAAAAGTGCCTTTTTAAGAGGTCTAATTGAAATTGATTTGATTTGACTTGTTTCTGTAAAATCGAACTTTGTTTGAAAATGGGCTCTGTTAGACTGGCTTAGTTTTTAAGATCCTCTCATCTGAAATCTCATCAAAAAACTTATCATAGTGAAATTGCAAGCTGTTTATGAAATATTGAAAAGCAATAAAATTATATTAATATATATGTAGAAAATACCTTTCCATTAAAATAAAGCCATTGTGATCAATAGCAGGAATCTTTTTGAATCGGTTTATCGCTTCATATTCGGGCTTTAACTGATGTCCTAAATAAAATTAATTAGATATTGAAGTAAATAAACAATAAAATATATATAAAGCTTGTGATTACCTTTTCCCATGTCTAACAACTTCGGTTCAAAATTACACTTCGATTTTTTTAACAAAACATACATAACCCTACAGGGTGGTGACATAAAATCATAGTACAATTTTAAACTCATATTAACTATTTTGTAATAAAAACTTTAGAAAAATAAATTCAGTTAGAACGTGGTAAGAACTAAGTTCAAACTTTTAACTTTGGAACTATGAACTATGGACTTGATAAGTCTTGAAATCATTGGATTTTAGAACCACAGATACCTAATATTTGTTTGAAACAATCGGTTGTTTTTTTATAGATAATATTAATTACATCTTACATATATATATATAAGTAAGTAGTCCTTTTCATGAAAGAAGTCCCGTGGTGATCTTTTGGAACTAAATTTGACAGGTCGGCATTGTTGTCGTTCGTCGATGTTATCAATTTCGTTTGTTGTGGTAGATTTTTGTGATATCGAAGGTGAAAGAGCTCTGTGAAGCGGAACAAAAGAATGGAGGTGTCTTAATACCACTAAACAATGTTCGGAAGAGAGTCGCCGGATAACGGATAGCTTGCAGAGTTGCGATATAATATTTTTTTGCTGTATTGATGGGACTATTTTATACATAGGGATATAAATACATTTTTTGCGACAAAATTGAACAAATACATAACGTGATGAAACTAGGTAACTGAAATTCAAACAAATATTACATAGTAAATAAGCATTATAAACTTAAAGTTACTATTAATTTTGATTGTTAATTATTTAATTGGAGGTGTGTCAGAGAAAACTGTAACAATAGTCACAAAAGTAGGTTAACAGCGGCGAGTACTTCGAAAAAAAATTTCACTCCGGGGAAGAGTGTCGAACATTTAGATTAGGAATATTTAAAAAATTACGGCCTTATGGATGAAGAGATGGACCGAATAATTATATCTATGGCTAGTGATATTGAAACAAAATCTGATTCTGTTTCGATCCACTCTTCAGACAGTTGTTCCTATGGCTTCTGATAACAATTATTCAATAAAACTAAATAAAAAATTGTAATGCTCTTTTTGCTTACCCTTTTTTCTCATCTTTTTCCTGTAAGAAGGTAGAACACCGCTTATATAAGTGAATAAAAATATACTTTTTACATAACAGATAAAAAATAGAGAGTAAATAGAGATAAATAGGCATTTTTATCAAAATGTCCACCAACCCACTCATGGGATGACCCATGCAATAAGTCCAAATAACTAACTTTATTATGGTATTGTGACTCTGTAAGTGTCGTGTTATTTTTACTTAAGACTTATCAGAAATAAACATGTTTCACTAATCTGAACTATTATTATAGTATGGGCTTGCTTGTAATGAAATTACAGCCTATCTAAAATGTATTTATTTCTTAATATAATTTAAGAGCTTATATTGTTAAGAAAAACACTTTTTAAACGGATTAAAGCTATGTATTATTATTAAAACTTATAATTATTTACATAATTTTAAATTTTTTACCGACGTTTCGCGTGCTTTTCAGCGTGCGTGGTCACGGTGACAAAAGACAATAGCTTATATTGTTTCATCGAAGTATGCAGGAAATAGTATTATTTGATAAATGCCATATGTTAAATGTAAAAAAGGTAATTTTTTTACTCATAAATGGTAACATTATGTCACGCGACTACAGCGCTGCGTCTGGGGGACTTCTTTCAGTTTCATGAAAAGGACTCTAGTTTAATGCTAAGTGTTCATTATAAAATTAAATGTAAAGTAGACACTAAACACCACTTGCGTTAAATTAGCAGTAAACACGTAATTCATTAGATATATCAGCATATACATTTTCGCAGATTGTTACTTTGTATTTTTCACTAGTAAAAATAACTTAAAAATGTCTAGCGCCACTATTATCATTATTTAAGCTGCTTAGTACTTTAGAAGAGATTAAATTAATAATAAATAAAATAACATAAGTCTATCAAGTTATTATTATGATAGTTGTAATAAATAATATTAGTATGTTAGATTTAAGATACATTCAATCACAAAATTTTAAAATTAATTTGATTTGCATGCAGGGGCATTACGATTTACGACCATGTCATTCACGTATCTTATATATATTAAACAAATACCCTCTAAGTTACAGCCGACATACTGCTTGCTGAGCTCCTCAATCAGTCCATTAATGTACAGATTGAACAAGGACTGAACTTAAACATATTATTTATTCATTCTCGCCCCAGAACCTTAAGAGCAGATAAAATATAAATAATTACTAGTAATAATAATTAGTTACCTGACAGAATAATAAATTAACTAAAAGAATTCTTTATAATCTTACATACTATGTACCTACTATGACTATGTGGTCAGATTCATTACTTCACAAATTAGTTTTTCTTCATTAAAGTTGTAAATTAAAAATGCATTATTCAACAGCCATTAAATATATAATTTTATATAAATTGATTACACCCGTATCATAAAAAATATCATTTATTTCTTACATACTAATCAAATATAAAAATAATTTCATACTTTTCACAATTTAGACATATTTTTCTGCACAATTTTATTTAAAATAACATGTGCTTCATCATAATATGGATTATAATGCTGTTTAACTTTTGGCCACCATTTTGCAATGTTCGGGTATCTAGTAGCAGGTTCAAAACCAGCCATTCCTATAACATAAAATATGTTGACATAAGTTTAAACTTGCAAAGTAAATTTACATTTAGTTTAGTTTTTAGTTGTGTTACTTTACAATTATTATTACTTCATACCTTGTCAAAATTACAAGTCAGCTGATCAATGATTAGTCTATTTCTTGCATGTTTTGGACCAATACTTACTTGGTTGCTCTAATTCAACTGCTGCAAAAAGATCTGCGACAGTAATACTGTCTCCTGTTACAAACTGATTCCGTCCTAGCCATAGAGTATCAAACTCTTCAAGAGCATTCATCATTCTCTTTTGATAGCTCTCAACTTTCTTGGGCTCTGGCTGTTTGCCTGTGTATATTGGGTTTAAGTACTAAAAAATTTAAAGTAAAATGTAAGCCTAGAGTTAAAAAAAGTATATGTCCCTATATCATTGTTGATAACAAGTAGTAACCTGGAGATCCTGACTCCAGGGTTTACTTTTCAAAAGGT
This sequence comes from Pieris brassicae, assembly GCF_905147105.1. Classification (NCBI taxonomy): domain Eukaryota; kingdom Metazoa; phylum Arthropoda; class Insecta; order Lepidoptera; family Pieridae; genus Pieris; species Pieris brassicae. The sequence continues at coordinate 9,878,022 of NC_059669.1, forward strand.
TTTATTTTCCAGCATTAAATTTCTTTTTGAGGACATTATTTCCTTCATAAAAATTAGGAATACATAGACCCACAGACTCCTTGGCAGTATGAGGTTATAAGAATCCTAAAGTCCAGAAAAAATTACTAAAAAATAAAAATATTGTACCTTAACCCTGAAAAACATAGCACAATGTAATCTTAATCCAATTTGGTGCCATTCTAAGTATTCATCTACTCTTGCTTGCGCTTTGCTATTTTCTGGATATAATATTCTTGGTATCACATTTTCACAAGCTAGGTACCATATTATTGCCACACTGTAAACATTATAATATAGCTAATGTTGATATTACATGTAGTGATAATTGAATTTATCGTCGAAATCGTGAAGTATTATGAATAATTTAAGTTTTCGTAACCTTTCTGTTAGTATAAAGCCATTATGATCAATAACAGGAACTTTTTTGAATCGATTTATAGCTTGATATTCATCTGTGTAGTGCTGGCCTAAAAAAACAAGTTGTTTGTATAGTTTAATTTATTAAACAAAATATTTTTGATACATCGAGTACACTGCAACATGTTTTTAAACGTTACCTTGTCGCAGATCTAAACATTTTGGTTCAAAATTACACTCAGATATTTTTAATAAAATATACAAAGCCCTTGACGGTTGTGACATAAGATCATAATACAACTTTAATTTCATTATATTGTATTTGTGATTAATGCTTTGCTTTACTTATAATATTATATAACTTATTACTTAGGAAACTAGGTCACAGGTAAGAATTAAGAACACAGCTTAGAAACTTTACTACTACTTTGTCAGAAACCGCGGTAAATTAGTAAACCAAGGAATATGGTGATATTTATTTTCTATTGATGTAAAAACGAGATAAAACTAGGCTTGTCGTATTTCAAATTGCGTATAGTCCGGGTCCGGTTTGAAATTACAGAAGTCATAGTCATTGTGATATTGATGTCGCAGCAAACTAGCTTAATCAGCCGTTCAAATAACAGCCTAGCCGTTTAACTAACGGCCTGAAAGCTAGGCTGTTCATTGAACGGCTAATTAAGCTAGTTGGCTGCTAAATTGACATCGATAGTTGATTTTATACGAATAAGCGAACCGACCATCCGGTGCCCAAGTAACAGTGGATGTAGTTATGGAAAGTTACAAAAGTCGTCAAAAAATCCATAGTACGCCAATTTAAACTGTTTCATAAATTGTTAATATGATATTGAGCTGTAAAAAATAGTCTAATGGATTGTGTAGAGGAGGTTATGTGCTAGCTATCCGCATCAACACGTATAAAAAAATAATAAAGTTATTGTGCGCCGGATGAAATTTAACAAGACTAACTTTAGTTAGACTTAGACCGTCGGCTGACGTAGTAAAAATTTAAAATATGGGAGCGTTTCTAGAAAGCTAAATGCTTTTACACACGTATTTCGAGACGCTCAACCTTGGATAAAGACGCCGGTTTTGAAAATATAAACTTCGACGTTTCATCCAAGAAGACATAAGTATGTGCGTTTTTCGTTAAAAATCAGCCTTTGTCGCTACGCCTCTTATCCAAGACAATCTCCTTAAAGCCTTAGCTAGCACTGGAATACTGGGCGAATGATGTTCAGTTTCGCGTCACGTGATGCTTGATTGACTTCTTAGTCAGCCAAGATTTATTAGGCATTAGGCTAGGCAATCGATCGGCGTAAAAACACCAGGTAAGATGCTTCCTCCCGAACTAGAAACGCCCTGTTCAGGAAGGACGCTTTTTATTCACGCGATAGCGATAAATACTATTTTTAATTTCAGAATAGTTATATAGATTTGGGTAATGAAACAAACATATTAGGAGAAAAATATATAAATAATTAATTGTAATAAAACATACATACACTTAGTATTTTGTTCTCCTTAAGTAAGACTAGTTTGCTAAAAGAGTACTAATATTTCTTCTTTATGATTAATGTTACCATAGCCATACCATACCAATAGACAATTCTTAATAACATCTCTTTCTTTTAATTTCTTAATTGGTATGAGTGGTTTGCACTTCAAATTAAAGTAACTTTACAGGATTTAGAAATTAATTTCTTAACAGCATTCATATTACAATGTTGTTGTAAAATTTCTTGAATAAAAATGTGTATTTAGTTCTGTAGTGGTTTAGAGTGAAATTAAGTATGGTTTTAATCGGTTTTTATTTGACCTGTCTTCTTATGAGTCACTGATGAAATGATTAGTTGTTTTCGCTTTAGTTTGTATTTAAGCATTGGATTAATAATAATTATTGAAGTGAAACTTCTTTAATTAATATGAAAAAATTACCGTCACATTTTTCGGTTACACGCCATCTTTTACATGTCCCTACCACGGTTGATTTAATAGATCATTTTTCGAAAATTAAGGTCTAAGAAGTTTCACTTGTTACGTGTGTACATGCACACATTTTTTTTATTTATTTAAGTAGACATAAGTCCAAATGGTTGATTATTGTGTTAGTTACGATATTTTTCTAAAATATATAAGTTATACATAGGTTCGTTTTAACGCATATTCAGACATAAAAATAAAAAAAATGCCGCCGGTCAAATCAACGCAATAGTTTTTGTGCCTACACATGAAGGTTATTGCGATGACCGATGTATATGTAATGATAAGGTAGCTTTACCGCAATCAGCGCGAGCATGCTATTAGAGCTCTCCCAGACGCGCCTCACCAGTGATGTAGCTAGCTTGCGCATTGTGCCATAAAAACCACTACACCAGTCAACACCTACCCAACCAATCCACCATTTTTGTAAATGCGCTGCAATAGCAAGGAACACCATCAACATAAAGGGGATTGTACGATCTTTTTGTATAAACGACCACAGGCTACAGGCATAAAACGATGTACAATATATTTTAAAGCAGTGACTTAAAATAAATGCGGACTTCTGAGCGTTACATTTATCTGTCACCGAGAAAATTAAACAAAATTTACATTGAAATGGCATGGGATCAGAATTTGATAAATGACTTTACGACCACTAAGTTTATGATCGTGGATTAGGTGTCTTATTCACCCAAACACATGTCATGGACCGTTTGGAGCGTATAGTTTCTATGGTTAAATTCTTATTCTTAGACTGGGTCTTCATTAATTGAACATAAAGGTTATAATGGTCTGGAGGCAGGCGCTTGCTTCATCCATAAAATATGGCCACAGAACATTTAGATCAGTTACGGTTGTTTGTCGCTAAGCACCGGCTCTTAAGTATTTGACATATGAGAAATGACCTCTGTTTTCTGACATAGTTCAAATTAGTGATGTACCGATCCGATTCGAATTTGAGGTAAAACAGATACAAATTTAAATTTATTAGATTGATGGTATATATGTCGCAGTAAAGTAGTTAAATCAGAGACTTAATTGAATCTCTAGACCGTTATTCAATCAAGTCGCTAAACTACCGTCAGACAAGTGAGTGGACGAAACGTTTAACGAGTTTCCTAGATGTTCCTAGGCAACAAGATTAATCTAACCTAACATTTACAATAAAGTAAAACACGGAATTTGTTTTACATTGTTAATTAACACGCTGGCTTTCAGTCAGATAGTTAGTTAAATGTTTTCGACGCTGCTTTATTTAAATCAAAATGCTAGCGACTTGATTGAAAATTGACATTTAATTAGTTAATTAGACAGTTGTCTAGGGATTCAATTAACTCCTACTAAACTACTAACAAAAAAACTACTTAGTGCGACATACATACGGTGTTAATTAAGGTACGAGCATAATCTAATTTAAGTTTATATACCTGCTGATGCTAAGGACTCAATAAATAGTCGACCAGGCACACACAACACGACCCATGAACAGCGACACTGACAGTTTAGTGAGCATGTCGATCCATGTGTGAACTGTTAACGTTATAAAGATGAAATAAATATTTACGACATGAATTACGGCATTCACTTAACATTAAATTACATGATTGGTTTTGACAAAACTTCTTGAAAATTATTATTAAAATATTTGAACGAGAACAATCTAGTCGCAAGCATCAAGAAACTATTTAACAAAAAAAGTTAAAAAGCGTTATGTAGTAAATTAACTTGTACATAATCATTAATTTATTTAAAAAAAAAACAAATTTTAATATTGATTTTTAATAAATTAATCATTTAAATACATATTTTCATAGAAAACTGTTATTGATAGAAATCTCTCTAAAATATGTGTATTTTTGAAAATTGTGAATGATTTCATTTAGGAATGATACATGCAGAACTTGAATTTTCTTTAATTGTTTACAGACTTGGTACAAGATAGGAACTGCCGGACATCTTTGCCGACAGCAGCGTAAGGGTGGGTTCTTGAAAATATTAGATACTTAACAGAATCTAAAATGATTTCGACATCCACATAACTGTTGAACAAGCAATATATATAATATTATAGTAGTAGTATTGTAGTATAGTATATAATAACAATATGTCATTACAAATAAACTATATATTATGTCTGATTGTATTGTACAGACTACATATTAACTGTGTTGAAACTACTTATTTATAATTTATCGCTCAGATTCTATGTATTCGATCCAACCTGAAGCTCAGTTTTGTCCATCACACCACTATACGAAATTTTATATCAATTGTTGTTGTCACTTGTATATACTGTCAAATTTGAATTCTAATTCACAAATTAGATTTACTGTATTCTTATTTCTTATTGTTAATTAATATTACCATTATTGCTCTTGATTTGGCCTATGTATGAATCTTGTGAAGAAAGGATGGTGCCAATAGAACTTTTAACGCCGCATTTGTCTACAATAAAAATACCAACATCCCAACAATTAGTCTATAAAGATGAATGTGTTCTTTCGTTCGACAACCCGGTGAGTTGCATTTTGTTTCTAACCTTCTTAGTTTTAGTTTTAAAAACAAATTATGTTATTATATCCAAATATATGAGTAACTCCCGACACATACTGTTTTAAGAATTAGATAAACAAAAGCTAACTTCAATTGTGTTAATATGAAAAATGCATCTTTATTTCCTATAAATATTCCTAATACTACATTGAATTTATACCGTTAGCAGTGTTTTTGTTATGCCGGAACTATGATGTTATCATTAAAGTGTTTAGTGTTCATAAAATTTTTCACTGCTTGATATAAATTTGCAACTGTACTAAATATAGAAGTCCTGGTACCTTGCATTGAAAATGAACATAATATCAATGACAAAAATGTATCAAACATCACTGGTGACCAAAAAAGTACATTATACAGTATATCTTGAGTCACATACTTTTTTACTGCACCTTTCTTTACATTCATTGTATGTATTTTGGTCAAAATTACTAAAGATATAGTAATTGGTACAAAAAAGCATATAAAAGATATAATTACCATGTATAAAAGAATATTCTTGTTATTAATGATACAAATTCTCATGCAGTCATTAGATTTTGGAATCCTTGCTGATTTAGTTTGTGCATAGTAAAAATCTGAGTTATTATTGTAGTTGTTTAATATGTTGAACACATTATTTAATACTACACCTATTTCATCAGTTGTATTTTTGTTGAACTCCAGATCTAGCACCTGTGAAATGTTTGGTCTTAGAATATATTTATGAATAGGTAGAGTATAGTTTGAATCACATTCTCCATTTGTTAGGTCCAATAATGCAATACAGTTATCATGAAGGTTTCTCATTTTATTCAGAGACACTTCATGAACATTCATTGGGTACAACATTAATGCTGTCATTATAGGCAGAATCCATTGTAAAAATATTGTTATGTATGTATAATTAGATTTCGCAAATGTAATAACTGCATTTAAATTTGTGTTTTGACTTCTTGAATTTTCTCTTAAATCCTGAACACTATCTCTACTCTTTTCTTCTTTTACGTTTTGATAGTGCATATAGTTATCAATTACAAGGCTCACAAAACTATTCACCAGAGATGTAACCAAAGGTCCATAGCCAAGTAATAAAGCAGAGAATCCACATGGGATTTTTTCACTATGTGATGGCTTCAGCATTCTTGTATCAAATTCTTCCATGTTCACATTTGCTGGTTCAAGAGAATAGACTGCCCGACATAAAAATGCCAATCCAATACCGATAAGAATAATATTTTGTGATAGTAACACATGGTAAAATTTACCGTTTCTTCTTAACACTCTTTTTAAATTCAATAAGGCAATACCTAAACCACTTAGAATAAGAAGTATTCCTAGATATAAGTCAACAGATTGAAACATGTTGTTAATGTGACAGCTTGTTTAAATGTGCCGACAGTAGCCCCCATAGTTTGCAAAGTTTCTTGCCAGTGATAGCTTATCAGTATGCAAATTATAGGGGCTTTTTTGAATCATCAAGTAACTTTTTCTACTTGAATATTTAATACTTTTATGGTAAAAGTTGTTTTTCTAATCCTGATTAAAATGGCCTGGTTATATAAGGGGCAAGAGTATATATATTAAGCCATTCAATTTTTTTTAATTGAAATTTGTCTCATTGTATAAAGCCCCCTAATAACATACCTAACCTATGGGGCAGATACAGTTCGACATGCTTCTATTTAATTGATAATTTTTGTGTGATCAGTGCCAAATCAAGGCAGTATCATCACTGTTTTTATCTGCACCGTATGAGTATGCTCAAATATATATGCTATATTTGCTCACATGGAAAGAAAATCTACCAATATATTTGATGGATTTAAGTGTCTTGTATTCTTTCAATTATATTATAACCTTGGCTCTACTTTTGTTGTTGGGTTCTTTTGTGATCATGATTAGTAATGACTCAATTTGTATTAATCCGTATCTAGATGAATATGTTATTTATGAAGAATTTAATTTTGGCCAAGTTTTAAAAAATGTAGTCTGATAACAACAGAATCTTATGGTATCCAAGTAATCTTAGGGTGAATATCTTATTTTAGTCTTTTTTTCTATTTTTTCAGGAGTCAGAAACCGGACTTTACGTGTCACTGACATCTTTCCTTGGCTTTGGTCGTAATTACGTGGATCATTACTATCAGAAGACGAAAAATGCTGTGTTCCTACATATTACGAGGAGCAAAGTATGTAACAACATGAACTGTATAATAATCAATTTTTATACGATACAACACACTTTGTGTTTCATCAAATTGGAAATACATGGTTCCACCTGTTATCTTTATGTTAATATGCTACAAACTCAATTAATAGGTCTTCAAATCAATCTGCTTTCTGTGCCTGACACATGTCGATTAAGATCTTCTTTGATGAAATTTTTCCACCATTTATCTGCTACTGGTCCATATAAATTAAGACATACATAGTTTTACTGTCTTATCTAACATACTACCTCACGTCTATTAACTGTCATGTTATGTTATTTCAACATGCCTCAGCTGGAGTTTCCAGATATGTGTTGTAGCGATATTTATTTGGGCAAAGACTGCTTACTGTTTTATTTCAATTTAAAATGTAACATCAATAGATTACGTATCCTCGTAAAAAAGGACACAGGGTTAATTGGGTCTTGTCTCCCTTCACACTCTCGGCAACTAAAAAACTGGGTTGACACCAACTAAGGATATATTTCACCTTTTTCCCGTACACCCTTAGATACACGACTGCCTCAAAGAGGTCTCGGGAAACTTCTAATGTGACTACAAGATACTAGACACAAATGAATATTTCCTCAACTTTACAGGCTCTAGCAGCTCACGAGGATGCAGAGGAAACCGGCGATGGACCTGAGAAGAAAATTACTCGACTTGCGATTGGTGTTGAAGGAGGTTTCGACCCCGAATATGGAAAACGGAAGTACACATACACAGACCACTATAATGTGGTTGTCTTACCTGACTACTACATGTTCCCGTGGCCCAATGATGCGTTACCTGAAGTGGTAAGTCGGAAAAATGTAGTATAAAAACTTTAATAACTTTTGTATGTTGATATTGCTAAATTCGGAGTAAGACAAAAATAATTTCAATTGATTCGCGTCTAAGACTAAGAAGAAACTGTAATAGTATTGTCTTTTGTTAGTGTCTAGTGTCTTTTACACATTTAAAGAAAACGCTTTTTTACCGGATTGAAGCTATGTATTATTATAAACTTGTAATTATTTTACATAATTTTAAATTTTTTCCCGACGTTTCGTTAATTATAAGTTTATACATTATTAATACATAGCTTCAATCCGGAAAAAAGTGTTTTCTTTAGACACTGTAATGGTACTTGGATATTAAGAAAAATAAAATAAAGTAAAATCCCATTGATTGGTATAATAATTCTAATTAATCTAAGTACTTAAGATAACTATGTACTTGAAAATAAATCTGTGTGGACGGTATAATACAAAAAGTAATCTCCAGGTCAAGATGTCGGTTCAAGGAATCATAGATGCGCAATCTCCCTTCAAAATAGCCGAAATGGCTGCATTGCAAGGCACTTGGGATGGAGAGAAAAGAGAGGTTTCCGTGTAAGTGAATTTCTCTTTCTTTCTTTATGCTAAATAAAATCATAAATGAATATGACTATGTATGATGGAATTTGTTTTGTTTTGTTCATCTCTCAATTCTCAGAAACTCAATTTGTTTTAAAATATCCTTGACTTAATCCTTTTTTAAAGTGCATACTTCTCCCGCAAAGGACGGCAACGCACCCACTAAAACAAGAGTCAAGTTAAAATCTTTTTCTAATTATGTAATCATAAATTTTTATTATTTACATAATGCGACCACAGCGTTGCCAATTATGGCGGTTACATTAACCATATAGGTTTACAATTTCAGACACTCAGTCAACCTCAAACAGCTAGACAATGGTGTGAAGATCCCACCGTTGGGTTGGAAGTGTGAAAAATGTGATCTCACTACCAATTTGTGGCTGAATCTAACAGATGGATCTATTCTGTGTGGCCGAAGATTTTTTGACGGTTCCGGCGGAAATGATCACGCAGTGAGTTTTAACGCTAAGTAAGCGTTCAAGTATTACGTAACAAGTCAAAAGTGGGGGGGGGGGGGTGACGAAAACGTCATACCTGCAAAAATGCGTCACGAATACTTGAATGCTCCATTATCAATGGAGGGTAGGAAATCGAAGCCTATTTTTATTAATTAATTTTTCAAGTATTTGAGTTCTCCTCTGTACCTATTGATGAAATCATACACACACATGTAAAATTGTATTTTTTGGCATCACAGCTGGTTACTCTAGATTTAAATGGGGTGTTAATTCTTTATTAAGTTTTCGGTTAAATATAATAATAAGTTTTGTGTTTCTTGAAAACCGTAATAGAAGCACTTTGTAGTAATCTTGTCGGCTTGGATCCTATATTCTTTAATTACACATAAACAGGTCATTAATTAATGGAACTGTCAAACTGCACAGAGCATAGAGATTACACAATTCACAGACTATAACAAACAAAAATTACACCTTGACACAACAATAAAAACTATTTCGTCAAACACAATTCATCGTACATGCGATTTCCTTATAAGTATTAAGTTTTTGTTATCGATCAGGTGGAGCATTATCGAAAAACAGGCTACCCTCTAGCGGTGAAATTGGGAACTATAACAATAGATGGCAAGGGAGATGTGTTTTCATATGCCGAAGATGATATGGTGGAAGATCCCTACTTGGCTGATCATTTGAAGCACTTTGGCATTAATGTACAACAATTGCAGAAGGTATGTTTGAACCATAGTCGTTATATTAGATACGCCAGTGCACTGGTATCCTCAAACTAAAGTGAAGATCCTCGGCCAGCATCTTTTTCAAACTCAAACTAACTTTATTCATATAGGTAACTTATGACCGTCAACCGGGAAGATGTTAAAATGATTTTAAATTTTCATTTACTACCAGTTTGCAAGTCATGGGTTGTAGAGCGGGCAAGAAGAACTGGCTAAAAACAACTGGCTTTTTAATCGACAAGTTTTGAGTCATACAAATAAAATAAAATAAAAAATAAAAATAGCCTTTATTCGAGTACACATAGTTATACTAAGTTCATGTCAGATATGTTTTTCCTAGTACTCGACCTCCGACGGAGTGAAGGCCTCCTCCAAATTCTTCCACTTGTTCCGTTCTCTGCGACAATTTTCCAATTTTTTCCCGCTAACCTATTTATTTCGTCTTCCCAAGTTTTTGGTGGGCATACTCTCTTTTTTCTTTCCACTGGGCCATTCCTATTAAGGGTCTTTTTGACCCATCTGCCATCACAAATGCTATCCATCCAATCCATTTTAACCTTTTTTGTATATATTATAACGTGTTTTATTTTTGTACGGCTTCGTATCACATCGTTTTTTACCTTGTCTTTTAGTGTCAACTGAGGAATCGAGCGCTCCATAGCCCTTTGGCATACTCCAATCTTATTTATTAACGCTTTGTTAAAATTATCATACAAATTGTTTGGAGCAAATCAATCCCAAGCATTGGGATCATTTAAATAATCGTCAATTCTTATATACTGACAATGCACATTGGTGTTGAGGTGAGCTTCCTGCCCGTTTGCCTCCAGTTAAATAAAATAAAATGGTTATATTTTCCGGGTTTTAGGTAATTTAATTAATGATCAACCGTTGGGTGATGGGGTGACTGTTTGTGATAAAAAGCAATTGTAAAATAATGTGATGTAAATTTAAGGACATTTTTTATTACTTATTTTGAGAACATTAAATAATGAATCATATTAGTATAAAGCATAAAATTTATTTATTCATATTCGTATATTTACGTTATCTGTTCAGACTGAGAAATCGATGGTGGAATTGGAATTAGAATTGAACCAGAAAACCGGTGAATGGAATACGCTTCAAGAGAGTGGGAGTGAACTGCAACCTTTGAACGGGCCAGCTCTAACTGGATTGAATAACCTGGGAAATTCGTGTTATATCAACTGTGTGATGCAGGTGAGTGAACGATGCTTTTTGCTTCTGATTAGAAACGTACCGTTTTACGATTTATGTAATAAATAAAATTTACGATATTTAAAATATCTTGATGTACACAGAAAGAACTTATGTATAACGCTACTATTACGTATATTAAGCGGTCGACTTAGAGTACTTCGAGAAAAGAGCTTGCCAATTCATAAAAGGCTGGCAGCGCACTCGTGAGCCCTCTGCCATTGAGAGTGTCCATTTGCCCCTTGTTCTATAAAAAACGCTCTCAAGACGAGATTTTGATTTGTGATTCGCATTAGAATATGTACCATAGACAGCCTACATCTGTATACTAGAAAATAACATAAATGGACAATGAATACGTTCTGGCATGTAACGACGTATTATTAAATTCCAGGTTTTATTCCGGATGCCAGATTTCGTCCAACATTTCGTTGATGGCGTCGAGGATATTTTCTTAAATCTCCCCGAAGATCCAGTCAACGACTTCAATATACAGACGTTAGTTATTTTTCATGTTATATGAGAACCTGTCATTGTCTTAATGTCAAAGTCAAACGGTTTTGACAACCATTTACAAACCTTACCATCGCTTAAAACTCTAAATAATGCATATTTTTTTATATTTTAGGAATATAGATTATGTTATGAAATATTTTTTTTTAATACTTGTAAAGATATGATTGGAAATGAATGAATCGATTTTAATTAAAGATAAATTGTTTCCGATGTTGGGTGATTTTAATAAAAACGATCATAAGAAAACACTTTTTAAACGGATTGAAGCTATGTATTCTTATTATACTAACATTATTTAATAATTATTTACATAATTTTAAATTAATTTTTTTCCGACGTTTTGCGTGCTTTACAGCGTGCGTGGTCACGGTGACTGAAAAGACTATCTTTATATGTCTAAGTTTAGTCATAGACATAGCATTTATTACTAACAAAACACAAAAAAAAAAATATTAATCAAAAAAGGAATATGTGAGTTGTGACTGTAGCTGGCCCTGGTTCAGCACTATGAGTAATTCTTATATTTATTAACAAACATACACGTCACACTGATAATAGATAAATATTTTTCAATTCCAACAATATAAGTTTGTAATCAGTTAAATTTTGATGATTGTCTTTCTAGGGCAAAAGTTGGCGTAGGCCTGATATCAGGGCGGTATTCGTTTCCCGGGGATGATAGCGGGTTCCAGCCAGGAATATCACTCCATATGTTCCGACAGCTTATTGGCAAAGGTCACCCCGAGTTTATGACCAAGAGACAACAGGATGCGCACGAGTTCTACCTACATTTCCTTACTCTATTGGAGGTAAGATCACAACTATTATTTAAAATCTACTGAAATTACTATTCTTTTTATTTCTCTTTACTCTTTTTGTCTCTTTCCTTCAAGTCTTCAATTTACGTAATAAAAAGAAACAGATCAGCGCTTTGATTGAACTGATTTTGTTTAATGAAGATTTTTCTATCCTAACGCTTATATTGCAGCTTATGTGGGTCATTCCTTTAAAAAATCTAGATTTACAATCTTAAAATAAAAGTATTAAAATTACTGTGATGTGGTGAATTGATATTAGAATTCGATTTTTAAAAAATGATTATGGAAACGTCAACATCATTTACGTTCACTTGACGTTTCGAGACTTCTTAATCGCAGACTACCACACCATAGATTCTTATTTTTTTAATCCAGCTACAAGTCGATTCGCCGAAATTTTGATATTTGTAGCTAAATTCTAAGTTGCCTAACAAATTGAATCTTACTTAGTTAAATTAAATTAATATATACATAACCTGCATATTATACGTCACCTGCAGTATAACATGTATAAACTTAACAGGGGAATGTAAATAAGTTTGGAACACACACGGCGTAATTTTTTTAAAAATTTTATATTTATATATATACTGCTGTTTGCACATTTCACCCACTTGGAAATTCTACTGAATTTTTCAGCATTAAAATAACTATTTAATACTGTTTTTACAGCGCAACAGCAGGCATAAACAAAACCCCTCCGACTGTCTCAAGTTAGTCGTCGAGGAACGTATACAATGTACGGAGTCCCTTAACGTGAAATACGTCAGAAGACCAGAACATTATTTGCCTTTGCCGGTTCCAGTCGCGGCGGCGACTAATGCCACTCAAGTAAGAGAATACGAGGCAAGACGGGTGGAGGCAGAAGCTAGCGGACAGAGATTGTAAGTACATAAAAATTTTATAATTTTTATTAATAATAAAATAAAATTCCTTAATAAAATCTTTAGTATTTGTCTACTCTACGGATAATGAGCGCAAAGAATTATAAGTATTTCTCTATATTAAAATAATGAATGTGTTTAACCCTAGGTTAATATTAAAATTCGTATTACAAGTCACAATATTGACTTGAGCACTGTCAAATGCGTCAAACTTTAGAAAAAAATGATAGCTCTTGTAACAAGATTAAAGTTATTTCTAACGTTCTAGAATGTTTGACGTCATTAGATTATTTGAAACTATTAAATATATAATATATATTACCGAATAGTTCCATGTGTTCATTGGTTACTAAATTTACAGTATACTGGATTGTCAATTCAAAACTTTATACAGTGGAATCTCGAACTCGAATGTTAAGGGAACTGCAAAATAAAACTTAACAAGAACTTTGAGATACATATGATTTAACTGCTAAAATTTCGAGTTACACAGGCGCGATTTCTAGAGTCGAATTTGAATAACAATTCAAGTTAAGTTTTGTAGTATATATTTTTATATGAATGTATTTATTCATTGCACGTGTACAAGACAAAAACATTAGATTAGAAGCCCCGAACTCGAACATACATTTATGATTTTATTGCTATTATTTCGGGGAATTCCAAGTAAGACGTCATTATATTTTACGAACTATGATTTACAGTCTCTTTTTTGAAATTCGAATTATAGAACGTATTTATGTATTATAAATACTTCGTTGGGAAATAACATTTTGTTCGAGTTATCGAGATTTCACTTATTGTTGTTTATTTGTGATCTGTAAAGTTAGCTTATTTTAAACGAAAAAAAAAAACAAAGCAATCGTCGTAGTTTGCGTAAAGCCGCGCAGAGCCATAATCGAATCAGCAGTAAGCAGCAGTTTCTGAAGTTCCAAAAATCCGAAATTCGTCGATATATATTTATTTAAATCTATAAACGTATAAACAAAATGCTGTAACAAATCCAAAGGTGCAACCCCTTATCGTTTATAAGCAATCTCTTTTGGGTTTAAAGTCAGCCAAAAGTAGCACAGAAGTAGAAAGCGTATACGTGCACATATTAAGTACGTATACATACACGTATTCCCTATATTTTATAAACCGGTTTTTTGCATCGGCTACCTATTGATTGTCGATGTTTGAATGGGTTCTTGGCACTATAGTCATTATAATAATTATACTTCAGTGGTATTAGTATAAGTTTTAAATATGTTTGTCGTCCTAATGGACAGATAATTTGTGTCCGGTTTATGTTTCCATCACACTATTGTAAACTTCTCCTTTTCGGATTATGTAAACAGTAAAATAAAATAAAAGATTTTTAAAAGAGGTATAGTCGTATGGAATTAGGAAGTTTATTTCATGAGTGTGTATCGAAGACTTAAAAGGACTTGGAAAAAATTTGAGATTCCAGAATTCCTTTGATTTGACAACCTTTAACGAGTACGACTAAACTGTTTCAGGGACCCATCACAGACAGTCCGTCCAAACATCCCATTCAAGGCTTGCCTCGACAGCTTCATGAGGGAAGAGTCCATTGATCAATTCTTCAGTTCCGCTGTTAATAAGAAGGTCACAGCTAAGAAGTAAGTAAATTTTGAGTCAAACAGAAGACGCGTACACGCAACGCACACATAGAAGCGCGCTGCTTCTATATAATGCGAAGTCACACCAAGTTCGTGGCGCTTCCCGACAAAAAAGGCTCGTAGGAGGCCTCGACATATACTAACGGATCCGGATGATCCAATTACCGTAGCTATAATATATAAAAATAAATTAAAAGCCAATAATAATAAAAATAGCGAAAAATAGATTAGGGTAAAAAACCGCCTTTACCGGGGAAGGACCTTTACTACGTACTTCGCTCTCTCCAGTGAGCTTCCGTCCTGCCCTTCAGGCGATTGACCACCCCGCGACGGCCCAAGCCGAGGTTTGAGTCTCACAGAAGACACCCTTGCGCTAGCCGAGGGATAAAAACACAATTTAAGGCCGAGCTACGCTCGCCAAAACAGCACGAGCTGAGCTGTAAAGGCTCTTAAGGCTAACAGCGATATTCCTTTAAAAAAAAGTTCGTGGCTAGATAGATGTCTGTGTAAGTCTGCGAGTACGATAGCCCTCCTGGCTAGGCTAGGGTCGTCTGCTCGTGGATCTTCAATGGCTTTTCTATGCTCCGCGCCGTTAAGTTAAGCCTTAGCTAGGTGAACATAAGGGTTGCGATGCCCCGCGTCCTATATATACGGTTCAATATGAGGATATATTGTATGTAAACAATATTGTATCAAGGAGAACAATACATTACTTTCTTAAGGACAATTTGAATTTACTCAACAAGGGTGTTACAGCCTTTATTTATCGACATCTTATTTACATACAAGAAAAGTGCGTACCGATTCTGGTAACGCGCTTGCAATCCTTCTGGCAGTGAGAGTGTCCATGGGCGGCACTTAACATCAGGTGATACTGCTGCCCGTTTGCCTCCTGTTACATAAAAATCATTTTATACAAAATAAATATATGTACAATATTAAGATTTGGTCCACCATTGGTTGGTGTTTTTTACCGTCATCCAAATTTTGTCAACTACCCTCTTTCATGGCATCGGTCCATTGGTCTTTTGGTCTGTCAATGTTTCTTTTGGGCCAGTTCATTCGGTTACCGATTTTGAGCATCTGCCATCTGTATAACTGGCTACTTAACCTACCCATCTCCATTTGGGTTGTAGGGCGTGTTGCTCAAGAACTTTGCATCAGAAACTTTCATTTTTTTTTTAAATTTCAGGATAACTCGTTTAGGGACATTCCCGGACTTCTTGTGGATTCAGCTGAAGAAATTCACTATCAAAGAAGACTGGACGCCCGCAAAGCTCGATGTAGAAGTAGATATGCCGTGGGAGGTAATTTTTACATTTATTAAATTAATTTTCTGTATATAGAAATGAATTGCTGTTCCTTGTCTCGCTGAAACTCGACAATGGCTTGATAATGCTTGAAATATTTGTGGAAGTTCAGGGAAGGTTTGTATTTTCTCTTCTTGTATGAATTGAATTTTCCAATTGAAGCTGTTCCTAGCTCAGAAATTAAGTTCTTTTTTATTTTTAGAAATAAAAAATGGTCACTTGGTTGGTCATATATTTATAGATGCTTTCAGAAATTTATGTTTCATAGCTGTAGGTCATAAGAGGTCCGATCTCTGGTCCAATAATAACTTTAACATAAATACATATATGTAGGTGATAAATTCAACGGGTCATCTAGTATTATATGTTATGGAATATTTTGAATGCAGCCATATAATACAAACTAGTATTTTCTGTATGCATCGGTTAGTGTAGGTTTTATTAGATGCTGATTAATAACAATAATAATTTACCTTTTTCTAACTACTAAATTATTTTTCAATAATATTTTTCATAGAAATTTTTAATTTGTGTGAAGAACCAACCTAAGAATTCACCGGGCACCTCTCAGATTAAACAGTACTTACTTATATATACCTGGATATATTAGCTAGTGGGCTTATTTTAAAGAAAGCATTGTTGAGTGCCTCATACCTAATCCACTGTTCTGTTGGTATTCTTTTGTAACATTTATGTTTAACAGAATTTTCATATATTTTAGAAATATGTAATATATACTGTAAATAAAGTATTACGTATGATGTGGTAAACTTAAAAAAATAAAATATTACTAAATTAAAATACACTAGTAATTTTATAACGATAACGACATGAAATATAAGAGGTTATATATTTTAAATAATTATACCTACTAGTAGAAGAAAGTAAAAACTTTATTACACATAATCTAAAAGTCTTCTCGCTTATGTACTCCTTTCAATGGTCCAGTGAATAGGCTCGCTCTTACAACTTAATTACAAACATTGATGTGTTTTACAACAGTCTACCAACTTACCGTAATTTTTGCAGGCTCTTAATGTATTTTAAGTTTTCATTTTGTTTGTTTGTTTATTACTGTTATTTTTTAATCTCTTAGTTTTGGTTTATTACAATTTTTTTTGTTTTGTTTTATTTTGTGGTTGTTTGTTTAATTTTCTTTGTCCTTTGATATACTGCTTATGTTCTAATGTAATTGATGTGTGTGTGAAACTACTGTTGTACGAAAATACTTTCAGTTTTAGCATAGGACAGGTTGGGATGTTGCTTACGATTGTTAGTGACTGCATAAGTTTTGAATCGATAGTGATAATATTGTTATGAAAGGTCCTCTGAAAGATAAAAGGCATTTGTAAGGTGTGGTGTGGTCGGTGATTCCAAAAAAGTAGGTCTAGCTGTTAGAAGTTTTGTTTCATCATACAATTTTGAAGTAGCCGAAAACCTATTGTGTTAATTTAAGTATTTTTTGGCTTATAAAGTAATAGATGCTTTATAAAGGTTCCACTGAATTGCCTTGAATTTTAAATTACATTGTTCATGTTTTAGATAGACCTAAAGAGTTTACGAGGTCATGGACCACAGCCCGATGAGACGCTTTTACCGGAGTCAAGTCCAGACACTCCCGCGCCGGTCTACGATGAAGCTTTGCTGGCACAGTTAGTGAGTATGAAGAACTTTAGTGTTAGGTGCTAAAACCCCACGGCGCCACCAGCAATCAGCCGGTGAAATCACGGCCTCCTGTGCCCATGAGTGGTTCACGAACTAATGTTACACTTACATTTGCTTTCAAGAGATTTTTTGACACTTCCCAAGCGGAGGTTTTTACTTGAGATGCTTTAAAATGCCGTACTTTTGGTAAAAGTAATTCAATTTCTTTTCCTTAATTTATATTTTACTAACATTTGAATCTAAGACCGCATGACGCAACATAAAAGCCAATTTGTTTCTTCTATTAAATATTTTTCCGATTTATTTTTAGTTGGACATGGGTTTCCCAGTCGAGGCGTGTAAGAAGTCGCTCTATTATACAAATAACTCCGGTATGGAGGCTGCGTCTAACTGGCTCATGGAACATATGACTGACTGGGACTTTGCCAACAAGTTTGAGCCGCCCGGATTTAAATCAGGTAATATGGGAATCAATAAATAATTTTTTTTTTATAAAACTACTCGGAAAATAGATTTTTTAGATCCTTTTTGCCATACTTAAAGTAAAAAACGCCAGACTTTTTCGTTCTTTATTTTTAAATTTTAAAAAACATTTTTTCCCATAGACAATGCGGTGACAGTAGACCCAGCAAGCGTGGAACAGATAACTGGCATGGGTTTCACAGCAGCCCAAGCGGCCAAAGCTCTCCAGGCCACGGAAGGGGACGTTGGCAGAGCGCTTGACTGGATCTTCAGCCGGGCAGAACAACTGGATGTTGACGAAGAAAGTGTCCCGAAAGACAATAATTTCGGATGCAGAGATGGTGAAGCGAGTAAGACATTTTTTGTAATTAATTTTGTTTTCAGTAACTTAGGTTAAATCACTTATTAGTATTAAGTCAGACTAGATTGTAACATCCAATGATAGACATCAGTGAAGAGAATTAAAAAAAGTGTGCGTGTACTATTGTACACACGTAAGAAGTGAAACTTCTTTATGACCTTATTTTTCGTTAAATGATCTACTGAATGCAACTTTACAGAAATTGGTTAAATAAAGTTAAATTAGATAAATTTTTAACAAAAGGATTTTATTATCATAGACATGAATACAAATAATACAATTATTTCATTTTACCTGATTACTACTAAGGTTATTACAGAATTTCACTAATTGTAATAAATTTATTACTATAATTGTTATCGTTATAATATATTTTTGTTATAAATGCCTTCTAATATCTTCGAATCAACCGTGGTAGGGACAAGAAAAAGATGTAACGGATAAATGTGACGCGTACCCAAGAATGTGACGGTAAATATTTTTCCAACGCCGATAAAGAAGTTTCACTTCAAAAACAACATATTTTTGTCTACTTAATTTTTTTATCAATATTAATATTGGTGGTATGTGATCAGCCTTCTGTGCCTGCACGGCAACTAAGCAAAGCCGGTTTATCGCGATTTTATCCTTCACTGTAGGTATAAGCGAGTGTTAAATTGGCACATTACAAGGGCTGAACAAAGGGCATACAATCTCTAAAATTACAAGGGCTGAACACTGCATTAATATAATGAGTCACTTTTATAATAAAACTTCTGATTTTACTGAATAGAGACCAGTGTGGTGATCATGAAGTACAATTATTGTTTACGCAGCATTTCATTTATTCATATTAGGGAGCGTTCAAGTATTACGTAACGAATTTTGGGGGAGGGACCTCTTCTAAAACGTTACGATGCGGGGCGGGGATTGAATTACGCGTTATTGTTAATATTATTTTTCACTTTCCAGTACTTTACACCACATAATGGTAAGTTTTAGGTATAAAGAGACACGGGTTGGTCACGAAACGTTTTACTATTGAAAACAGAAAAGTTACGGCGCGTTTCATGGGGGGGGGGTCCAAATCAATCTCTTAAAATTGCATGACGTAATACTTGAACGCTCCCTTAACTATCAAAATGATTATGTCGAATAACGTAACAGAACATAATAAAAGGTAATTTAGCACTGCACAATATTACCTTGGCTTAATGAGTGAAGAAGAGTATGGAGCCAGTTCCTCATATCCATTTTACCCACTTGATTTGACAACTGTTCATATTAATAAATGATTTTTTTTATTCTAACTCACGCCTCTTTCCGCACTGAGTACATTTGACTTCTATATCTTTAAGGGTACAAGTTGGTGGCGTTCATATCTCACATGGGTACGTCGACAACGGTCGGCCATTATGTATGTCATATATTACGTCAAGACGCATGGGTCATATATAATGACAATAAGGTAAGTTTTAGCTAGTTTAAATGTTTTATTTAGACAAAGTTTTGAAGGATTGGGATAGTTATAATTATGGAGGCAAGGCAAAGTGGTATGATGTTATATTGAAAAAACGTCTTTACAGATCACCCTAAAGCAAAAGTATCTAAAATAATAAGTAGTACAAAAAAAAACTTGGCAATTAAAAAGAGTGGCGGAGAGTTTATTGCCAGTTCTTCTCTTCCGTTCTATGCCCTTGATTTGAGAACTGGCAGTAAATGTAAAATTAGAAGCATTTAATATATACTTCTTTTTTATTGACGTTCATAAGTGTACATTGTGTTACCTATATGAATTAATGATTTTTGACTTTGAAGAAAAAAATTAACGAATAATTATGGCACCATAGACAAACATGTACAACTTCATTAAACTAATCAGCAAATGCTACAGCGCATTCAAATTAAGGAAAGCAATGAAGGATAGAAGATATATTATTATGTATATTATAGCCATGTTAAATGATATCTAAGATTTAATGAAAGATTTTTGAGATTGGTTTAGTAGTCTTTGTTTATCTTTTAAAAATAATTTATATTATAATTGTAGACTAGTAATAACAGCGATCTAGTTCAATTGAACACAGCGGCTAATTATTCTCACTAAGATGGGATATCCGACACAGCCCCAGTATTTACGTTATACACTAACTTTCTCCCTTACTTTGAACCTGGGACTTCATGTTGGCGAATAAGACGGTTAAACCAGTAGTAGTCACATTTCTAACAATGTTAAACTTAGCATTTCCTCTGAAGCTTATATCTGTTAAAGTTATTTTAAAACCTTTCAACAATCTAAAAGCATATTTTACTAAATCAAGTAAATATTATGCAAATAAATTCAGTTGATCAGTTGAGAACAGGTTGAAGAACATTTATATTTTTTAATATAATTAAAAAATATAAATGTTCTTAAATATAAATATAAATTTCTTTCAACAGGTGGAGTTGTCACTGAATGCACCCAAAAATCTTGGATATCTTTATCTATACCAGCGTATTGAGCCTTAACTTAAGTGATATGATGTGAACAAATTACTATTTGAATTAACTTAAATGGGCAAAAATGTAAATTTATTTTTAGAAGTGGTCTATCTGTAGACAATTGCTTCGTCAAGTTTTCATTAAATGTCATAATTCGTTTGACATAAAATTCAGTGTTAGAACAAATCAAAAAAAAATTTACTTGACGCTGCCAAAAAGAATTTTAATTTTTATAAATCTACTCGCAGTGCTAATATGATACAAAACATACTGTATGTAAAGCATTGTCTCCAGTTTTGACAAAAAAAAAACTTTTTAATATATGTATAAGAAACCTCAAATGAGTTATCCCAATTAAAATGCATTTGTGTATTAAAATAAACTAATAAATTCTAATGTTTTTTTTTGTCTCTAACACTATCACTGCATTGTGTTATTATATGAACACAATTTAATTTTTTGTATTAACTTGATGTAACAGTTCCCAAAGGCCCAATAAATTTTATAACTTATTAAAAAAAAATATTTTTTATATTATTAATTATTAGATTGTGCTGCCAATATCCATGCTGGATAAAAAGTGAACCATCACAGTAATATACTTACTTACATATTCATAAATACTAAATCGGTATACTATAGCTATTTAAATAAAGTACTCATGTGTCATTTTTAATCACAGCATAAATAATATGAAAGAAAGAGATCAATAATTACTAGGTTGTACTGTGACCAAAGTACTTAATATTACATTTATCAACTGTCTCTCTCTGCCTGTATCTCTTTGCTTTGTTATTTGTATATACTTTAGTATTTACTGTGAGTAAAAATAATGACTTTAGTTTTTCTTACGCAAAAAAACTAGTGTGGATCTATATTTTTTTTACAAAAGTTGGCAATAACATTAAATTTGAAAAAAAGTCTGATACTTATAGTTGTCACAAGTTTTGAGCTTTTAAATACTTATACTAACATGAATTGTATAACTTTATTTTACAGGTTTATTTATATCAAGTTTGCCTTTGTTCATTTCAGAATCTTGTGTAAAAACAAATAAATTATTGTCTAAAATTTGTTTTTTTATTTATTCACCAACAAATAATATTTAATATAGTTAATGCTTTTAGTTACCACAATAAAGTGGGAATACCCTTTATGGCTGAGATGTCTGTAAGGGATAATCACCTCTGAACTGAGACAATGTTTACTTTCTGATCTTTGACTTGCCAGTTTTATCATTATGACTTCACCAACCAAGTAAATGTTAATTGTGCTACATGTAAAATCTATTTTATAC
This sequence comes from Pieris brassicae, assembly GCF_905147105.1. Taxonomy (NCBI): domain Eukaryota; kingdom Metazoa; phylum Arthropoda; class Insecta; order Lepidoptera; family Pieridae; genus Pieris; species Pieris brassicae. The sequence continues at coordinate 9,900,345 of NC_059669.1, forward strand.
CCATATGCAAATACCTGACCTTGGTATTGATTGACTGATTACCTCAAACATTTTATTTTAGGCTGGTACATTACATACATTTTAATATTTTCTATATGGTTTATTTCCTAATTAACTAAATATCTCTTACATACAATAATTTCTATACTCAACGCTTAAACCTGTCATTTTGGTTTGGAATTCTCTTCCAAAAAATGGTCTTCTCATCATAGTATGTATTAAACTTCTTGTAACCATACCTCTTTTTCGGGTCTTTTTTACAAAAAGATGGTGTAAGGTTAATCAAAAGACCTGAAAAAAACAATATAAGGAAAATATCATGTCTTCTGTTCACTATAACACTGTTAGTGTACAGTAACTAAGCTTAAGCTTTGGTTTTACCATTCTGTATTTACTAACAAGGAGGCTATCAATGTCTGTTTCAACCTTAAACAAATTAACTTCTACATGTTAGTAATGTCTTAAAACAAACCTGCTTTTTGAGCCATTGTAACCATTCTGCCTACTTTTTTCTGCTGCATACGACACAACCCAGTAATTCGACGCGGTAACATACATCCATCACTGCGAACGAACTGGCTTAGTATCAGAACATCTGTGTGCTTAACATCCAGATCTAATTTACACAAGTAACACAAGGAATTTTCACTGTCTTTGGTCGGTACTAAATCTGGAATCTTCTCTGCTCTTACTATCAATTCTGATCTCGGTGACGGCAAGCTCACACCTTCAATAATTAATTTATTTCCCTCTTTGTATTCACGTACTGCAAGAAACAATAAAGTATAAGGTTATGATTTACTTCACAACTATATAGTTTTTCCTTTTTGTAACTTACGTTCTTTTATATTTAATTTACTAGTTACTGATAATGCTCGAATGTAGGGAGAAGTCACTGCATTTTTAAGAAAAGAAAATGCTTTAGTTGATAGTAAAGACATTTTCACCAAGGGAAAATAAAAAATACGAAGCAGTGTACAAGATTATCGGATTCAGTCATAAATAGATGTTTGAATTATGCTTACGGGCTGTCATACCGGTTATAGCATCTGTGGTTTATTATTGTAACTGACGTTTGACTAGAGTCCGCGCCACTAAAAACGTCCCGCGGCAAAAAATACAATATTTAACAAAATGCCAACTTGGGGTTTCTTCACCAAATTTAGGAGGGAATTAGATCTCCAGGGGGATTTTAGGGGGTACATTTATATAGGGGAATTTATAAGGGGGTTACTTAGTTACAATTACTTAGCGAACATATCCACGACATTGAAAAGTAAGTGCCTTATCATTGCAAGGATTACATCGTACGGAAAATATGAAAAGAAAAGTTGCAGAAAAGAGTGTTGCTCAAAATGCATAAAATACTAGTATTAACGAAAGTAGCCTTTATAAAAATTATACCTTATTTTACTACATTTTCTTACGCCATCGTAAGAAATTGAAACATGTGAACGAATATTTAAAAAAATATTGGTTAATTGATGTAGAAATGGACAGATTTGTGATTTCCCCAGAAATCGATAGCAAAACAGATTCTGACAGAGCTGATAATGATAACAGTGACTGCAGTATGTTGAGAATTAAACCTAACGGTCACCATAACTATTAGAATTCTAAATTATTGATTTATTGCACTATATAATATACACGATATAATTATATTTATAACTCTACTCAAGAATGCAAATTTTAATTACTAGTAAACCTTACATTAAGAAAAAATAAATTATAGGTAGGTAATTGATGAGAATTATGTTGGCAACATTTTGTTTGTGGCGCAGACTGAGTTGACATGTCGTGCTTCCTTTTAGTTAATATCCTCGGAACTTTTCTTTTACTTTTACCAAGTTACTATTATATAAAGATAGGAAGTTATTCTATTTTATGAATCAATGGAACACCTTTTATCCATACTTTATTATTTATAGCTTGAAATAATAAATAATAATTAAGCCTCATTTATTCCTTGAAAAATTTACAAAATATAGACACATAAATACACATATATATATTTTTTTCAAGGACTTATTGAGTATAGGCCATCTGCCATTGTACATTTGAGCGGTATGGCCGCCTATTTCCACTTAAGTTTTTTGCAAAGGGATAGTGCACCACCAATAACCTTTGTTTTGTTTCTTATTTGTTTAGTTCTGAACTTGTCCTTCAAGTTTAAATTGAGAACACTGCGTTCCATTCCTCGTTGACAGTTGTTATTTTTCTATGTGTGATGCCGTCAATTTTTAACAGCTATTTCCTTACCCAAGTAGATGTATTGTTGCTCGTATTCTAAGGGGTATTTATTAATTTGGACAGGATCTTGTAGGTGATTTGTCATTATTTTTGTTTAATTCTAATCCTATTGCTCGGCTGACATATCAGAGTTCGTTTATTATTTCCTCTAATTGTAATGATGTTTCTGAGAATAAAACGATGGCGTCAGCAAATCTTAAGTTGTTCTTAAATTAACGTCTTAATTAGTAATTACCGTCAATAATTATACCTTTATGTGTCCAATTAAGCTTTTGCATTATGCTTTGAAGTACTGTTATAAATATGGCAGGAGAAAGTGGGTCACCTTGTCTAACCCCTCTTTTAATGGGTAATAACAATATTTTGGGTCCCCTTTTTTCTAGTTTGATTCGGATTAGACTTTTTGAGTATATATCCTTAACTAGTTCAATCAGCCCTAATGGTACCTTACATTCGTGGAGGGCATTTCACATACTGCTATGTGAGATGGAATCGAAAGCTTTTGCGTAATCTATAAATGCCAGATATAGTGGTCTCTCTTTTTATTTATACTTCTCAATAATTTGATCCACAACATATATATGATCAATTCTTGAAAATGCTCGTCTGAAAACAGCTTGTTCTGTGGGCTGAAAATCCTGTATATGCGTGGAGATTCTGCTCTCTATGCATGAAACAAATAATTTGTAGAGATTCGGTTGTAAGCTTATCGGTCTAAAGTTACCAATGTCTGTAGGATCACCTTTTTTATATAAAATGATTATATCTGACTCTGCCCATGCATTAGGTATAACTTTTACCTCAAGTATTTTGTGTTGTTATAATTGGCGTTAATAACAATTTACCTTGGATTATGGCTTCGTTGGGTATTCCATCCAGACTACAAGTCTTTTCTTTTTTTAGGTTATCTATCTTTCTTAGAATTTCAAGGGTATCAATTTTTTTTACTATTTCTGGTGAAGTAGGAAAACTGTGAAAATTTACATAATGTACACATGTATTTCGTTCCTCACATAGATTTTGGAAGTACTTTGTAGCAATCTCAATTATCTTGTTTCTAGAAAACTCTTTTTTGTCATTTTGGTTAAGAGTATTCACTTCCATAAGGCCTTTCTTAACGCTACCTTTTTTAATTGATTGATTTTCCAGTGTCTGTAGTCTATGTGCCTCATATACCCTTTTTATATTCTTGTGTACAGATTTATAAAGAAGGCTAAGCTCTTCCTTTTCCCTTCGTGACTTTGTTTATGTTGCAATTCACTCTTTCGTTTTTACATATTGCTTGTGTTATCTGAGAGAATTCTCTGCTATCTGAGAAAATAAGAAAACGCCATCTTTGAATTTTTATGGTTTTTGCTGAATTTAGGCTTTTTAAAATTATTTGTTTTAATTTTTCATAACAGGTCTCGATGTCATACCAAATTTTGAAACTAGTGTATTGTAGACTGGATGCTAAACTTTCGAGAAAAAACTTTTCATTACATATTCTGGATACAAAAGTTTTATTCGCACTATACTCAGCCCTACGCGGTTTTATTTTTTCCAATGTGACAATGCTTCTAATTAAGTTGTGATAACTTGGAAAATTAAGATTACATATCACTTCTGAGTCTGAGTCTTAGGGCGAGATCTATAGATTGCAATTAGATTTTGCTCAGAATTAACTTTCGAGTTAAGTCACAGTCGGTATTTATAGAGCAAAATGCGAATCTCTCTGAGTGCTAGCTTAGCTTAATCTCAAGTCCACGAAATCGACGACTTACCAAAAACTTTGACTATAAGCCTAGCAAAAATAACGGCCCAAAATTAACTTTACCGTCATATCTATTACTTGACTTTTTATTTTTGTCATAATATAAAATTAACGGTGATGCCATCGTATATTGGAGTTCCATAGACTTCGGGAAAAATAGGATTTGAATTCAAAGAAATGATAAATGATCTTGATTGGTCGTTACGAGTAAGGGTTGTTGATTTTCTATAAATATCTATAAGATTTTTTGTTATGAGACATTACGAAGGTGTAGAATGGAGAATTTATTTTTTAACGTGGTTTTGAAGAAATTAAATGGTGAAATCAATGCTCAAGTGGCTGTAATTCACAACGTATTCCTGTTACTATAAAATAATTGAAACTTCTACAATTCTTAAGCTCATCACTTCACCTCTCCATAAGAGCTGTAAGTGCGAGCGAGACAGACAGATTAATATGATTTATGACCCGAAGCCTGAGTTCATAATGCGTCAACTATAGCTGTGCCGCGTACACGTTTGGGAAGCACCATTTACACGCGCCTTGCGCATCCTCACGCTGTAGGTACACCTCCGTTGCGGAAATCTAACGTCTAAACCGCAATAGTTTTGCGTTGTAAGTCATTTGCCAAAAGTTATTTAAAAGCCAAAAATTAGCGAAATTCTGAATTTCTGAAAACTGACTATGAAGTTGTCACGAACGCGTCTGTAGCAGTACTATGCATGTGAGACTTATCTTACAGTTACACACTGGGTAAATTCTGAAGGATGCATTATTTATAATTAGTTATAAAAAGTTTTAGTTATATATTTGTATTATGTATTTGTTTTTAGTTTAATTTTTTTAAGTTTTCTTTTGTATTAGTATTGTTATTGTAAAAAGAGGAAATAAGGAGATCAATGAAAATTTAGGTTTCCTTTATGCGCTTCGTAAATAGTTACGTTTACAAACATCATGTATGACAGAAACGTACGTCTTTAAAACATCTAAAAACGTTGTTTTAATTTGGAAGTAATTATTTTAAAAGAACAATTTTTAAAATGATTTTTTTTTCAAATCGTTCATCAAAGTGTTTTTTATAATTATTTATACAAATTTTAACCAAATTTCCGGACGTAATGTTACACATGGAAAAGAGGAGGTAATATATTTTATTAAAACTCGGCAACGAATACAGGAAAATATCAGAATAATTATGAAACAAATAAAACTCAATTGGGATGACAAGGATTTATTCAACAACAAAGATCAATGTAAGATGCTTATCTAATTATAAATAATTTCCAATAAAATATATAACATAGAAATTTAACATAAGATCCATAACTGTATGCATAAATATTAAAATATACGCATATAGGTAATATATAGTTTGCGAAATGATTCATTATCAAAAATTAATTGTACACGTTGAAGGCATGATACAGTAATTTAGCACTTAGCTTAATTTTCCATATTTTGAAGTTTGTATGATACGACTATTGTGCAACTATCGGAAAGGCATCATTGGACGGCATTTCTTAAGCCAAGCAAATGGATAAATTGCATACAAATGCGCATATATTCTTATAACTAGCTTAAAATATGAGTTGACAGCGGTTAATTGTCAATATGTTAGGCTGAAACTGAGTAACTAATGTCAAACACCTAAGAGATTAAATTATTTGAGACAAAGGGAAATCTAACAAATTGCAATCTCATTTAAGTTTTCTGAAGTATCTTTAACAGTTAATAAATTATTATAAAGGTTTTGTGCTTCGTCGAAAGCTTTAGCAAGAACAATACGCAAATCAGCGATGCCAACTTCTACATAATGTTCCTAGGACTTCAAAGTCTAGGGGCTTTTAATCGATATCAAAAACTAATAAAGTTTTTGTTGTACACTCGGTTTGAAAGGTAAATAGTATAAAGTAGCTGTCATTTGATTTTCTAATATTTAAATTTAAGTTACGCTTGGAGTTTACATTTTGTTTAGTTTCTCGGTTGTGTTCGAGGCTTAATATTAATTGTATAGAATGGTTCGGTTAAAGAAAATATTCTTAAAAAATTACGCCCTAAAATCAGCTGGACATCTTAATTTCCCCAAATTTGGTGGGAAAGCCTTCAAGTTAGCATCGGTAACGTAAAGTCGAATAGCTATTGCAAAGAAACTACATATTGTAAGATCGATTTCGAGCTGTCAAAACTGACAGTATCGTATTGACGTAACGTTCGTGCTAGGGCCTCTGTGGTTTATATAAAATCTGTGTATAATTATTTTTATTTACAATGCAGTCTGTCAGTTTCCCGAATGAATATAGCAAAGGAATACAATATGTAATAAGATTTACTTAGAGAATGGAGTCATGCCTTTGCTAAGAAGACCTGCTGCCGCGTCAGCGCCATCTTTTGCTGTTGATGTTAAGTTTGAGACCAGCTGTAACAGGAAATGTAAGATTTTCGTTTATATCAAAAATTTTACAGTTTTTTAGTATTGCAATTTGACAATGGTTTTTTGTTCTTTATAGGCCAGCAGCGCCAATCCGAAACAATAAAACCTCTGTCTGATATCGAATCCAAGTACACCAGGTTACAAAACGCTGTATGTTTTGTAAGTTTAATATAAAATAAGGTTTAAAAGTCTTGAAAAACTTTTATTATTTAAATAATTATGAAGTAGCAGATTATAAGGAAATAACTCACAATTAGTTTCCACATAGAACCCCCTTGTATAGGAGCAAATCCTCTTAACCTCCATCATACATTTGGTACTTACATTTTCACGTTTCTCATTGAGGTACTTGTCGGCATCCTTAATCTTCCCATCAACGACGTGGCTAGCATTCTTCAGGCCTTCATCAGCGGCTCCTTCCATACGTTTTAATGTGTTGTCGATGGTACTGTGAACAGCATTGCTTGCATCTGCTGCAGCCTTTTCTGCTGCCTTCTTGGATTCCTCTACTGCTGCATCTGATTGAATGTTATTAGTATAATAATTGTCACTTATGAGTAAAAGTACTAGCAGATGTTATATAACGGAAGAATAAAAACTTGTTTATATATTATCTTCACACGTTTAGACAACATGTGTCATTGTTAGACTTGAGTGTTAGTGCTAAGCTCCAGTGTGTCAAATTGGAACAAATTTTTTAACTAAAGACAAAGTAGAGCGCTGTCAAAAATATGAAACTTCATAGACAAAACTTCGTTTGACAGCGACTAGGTAAACAGAAGCTTTATTTCATAATGCGCTATGGATTAAACAAGTGTGAAAGCAAACGGCCTTTAAATAGGTAATATATATAATAGGGCAAGAGGCACATGTTATGGTAATTTCTTATAAGATATTGTAATAAAATAATAAAACAAACACACAATTATATAACCAATGACCATTTCCAGAAAATCCAAGACAGCAACATTCATTGTTAGCACATAAAACTTACTAGCAGCTCGTTTAGCCTCTTCCTTCGCGGCCTCCGCAGCCAACCTTGCCTTCTCTTTTGCATCCTCAGCAGCCTTCTTGGTGTGATCTACCGTCGTGTTAATTGTATCTATTGAACGACACAAAATTTTAGCTACATGTAAAGCGACAAAGTTCATGCTTATTCCCAATAAAACACGTTTGTGTTTGAAATACAATATACAATGTTAGAAATAAACCACAATTGATATTAAATAAAACCATAGAAATTTCATTCTTTGATGTTCCTAGACCCTATAAGCGTACCTGGACACATTAGAGACACTAATTCCACAACAAAATTCACACAAATCGGGTTAGACACTTTAAAGCCAACAGCGACACCTGTCTTAATACATTTAAAATAACCCCAAAACCTTACCATTGGAACCGCCCGACACCACACTTGAGACCGTATCTATAAAAAGTTAGCATTAATTAGAACGCATGCAGAAGAATAATAAAATAAATAAAAGGGAAAGAAATGTTTAAAAACTAAGTTTATACTGTGAAACTGTTCAAAGAAATACCTTTTGCACCCGTAACGAGTGACGCACTCTTGTCGTAAACTGCGCTAGCTACATTCTTTGTAGTGTCTACTGTATTTTGGACTGTGCTTGTTACTGAATCTATAAAGTAATTATATGGTTTTTATTGAGTTAATAAATCACGACGATTTAACGCAAATTGGATACCTTTTGCACTACCAACTAAGGAAGAGCCCTTTTCTACTGCCGATGACGCTACGTTTTTGGTAGTATCAAGAGTGTTCGCTACTGTATCTACAAATGAATTAACTAATAAGCATGTGATAGAAAAAAAACTACGACATACGAAATGTTTAGCTACCTTTTGCTGCCTCTACTAATGAGGATCCTTTTTCATAAACGGATGAAGCCACGTTCTTACTAGCATCTACTGTACCGTACAATGTATTTGTAACTGAATCTACAAAAATGATAAAAGTGAAATAAAAAGTATAAAACAAAATAACGAAATTTTTAAAATATCTACCTTTAGCACTTCCTACTAAAGAAACTCCTTTATCGACAGCTGATGTTGCTACATTTTTAGTACTATCTATCGTGCTAGATACTGTGTCTAAAATTAACGAGAATACATGAATAAAAATGTATTGTTAAGAATTTATGTCAAAGGTTTCATAGCTGACCTTTCGCTGAGTTAACGTAAGAAGAACCTTTATCGTACGCAGATGTTGCTGCTGATTTAGAAGTATCTACGGTAGAACTGACTGAATTTGTAACTGTTTCTACAAATAAAAATCAAAGTATAAATAATTGATAAATCTTCAAGAAAATAAACAAATAATAAAATAAAGGAAAAATCAAATGTGTACCTTTAGCACTATTAATTAAGCCAAATCCTTTATCGGCTGCTGATGTTGCTACATTTTTGGTAGAATCAACAGTGCTTGCTACGGTGTCTACAAATTAATAATAATACTTAATACTTTGGCAAAATAAATGCATTTTGAAACAACAAAAACATAGATAAGCGCACACGAATACCTTTAGCAGTGCCTACTAATGATGTGCCCTTTTCTACAATATTTTGTGCCACAGATTTGGTTGTTTCCACTGCGCTTTGTGCTGCAGTTTTAGTTGTGTCTACTGCGCCTTGTGCGACTGATTTTGTCGTATCTACGGCATTTACTACGGTGTCTAAAAGCGAACATAAAATGTTAGAGGCTAGCGAACGAGTTTAATCAAACGCACGCAAAAAAATACCTTTAGCGGTGCCAACAAGAGCAGTGCCTTTTTCAACAGCGGCTTGAGCAACATTCTTTGTTACATCTAATGTGCTTTGTACAGTATTAGTCACAGTATCTAAAATTAAGACGATACGTGATGAAGCGTAATGAACAATTTGCTTAAATCAATTAATTTACGTCAAGTCTACCTTTAGCTGCACCAATGTAGGACGACCCAGTATCAACAACTGACGTGGCCGTTTTTTTGGTAGAATCTACAGTGTTGGCGACAGAGTCTATGAAAATTAATTTATATTTAATTTATAATTTTAATATGGCAACTAGATGATCATCATTTCAATTTACCTTTAGCTGTATCGACATAAGATTTTCCAGTTTCAACTACAGAATTGGCTGTGCTTTTTGCTATATCTATTGTGCTCATTAATGTGCTTTGAACTGTATCTATGAGACATAAATGGATTAGCTTAAGCAAGCTTTTGTAAGTTACAAGATACTCTTAAGTACGTGAATTACCTTTGGCAGAGTCAACGTAAGATTTTCCGGTTTCCATTGTGCTTTGAGCAGCTTTCTTTGTACTATCAACAGTGCTTGTAACAGTATCTACAGGGCAACATAAGAAATAATATCTCTAAGAATTCCCAACGAAAATGTAACAAAATTAATAACATTAATAGCAAAATATAAAACTATATGCAAAAAAAAAAACACTCAAAATATATTACAACAAAAACAATGATAATTGGATTTGTTGTTAATATAATTAATGTTATAAAGAAATCTCACAATGAGTTTGGCGTTGATTTAGACGCCAACTTTGAATTAATTTGTAATGTAATCAGCGTGCCTAATAATTATTGTTAGCAGCAGAAAATCACTTTTATATACGAGCGCGCATATTTATTAAAATAGCTCTTACGGATGCCACATGTTAAGATTAATGGAAAAAAACCGTTTGTTAGATTCTATGAAGACTACATTTCACATACAACAGTACCTTTAGCAGAATCTATATAGACTTTGCTTGCTGCGACGCTTGCATTTTTGTTCACATCTACGGTTTCTTTAAAAGATTATCGATTAATAAAACAAATCGATTTTGTTTATTAACTCATTAATATTTTATTACCTTTAGCAGTATCTACGTAACTCTTTCCAGTATCAAAAGCAGATTGTGCTGATTTTTGTGCAGCTTCTACTGTGCTTGATAACGTATCTAAAATAACATAATGACTTAGATATTTTGTGGCTTTCTTACGATTTATTAGATAAGTGTAATAACTACCTTTAGCACTAGTGACATACGATTTTCCCGTATCAACAGCTGATTGAGCAGTTTGCTTAGTCGTGTCTACAGTTGATTGAATAGTATTTATAACAGAGTCTAAAAATATTAATTTTCTTTTATTCAACCATTGCAATTTTTGTAATTTCCTAGAAGTGTTTGTTTGTGTTCTTAGTTTTAATCGGTCCATTGCCAATCATAATACAACTAGGTATTCTAATCTTCTAATCGGATATAAAAAAATCACTTCCGTTCGATTTGTTAAAATGTTTATTAAAGGAAGGCACATTAAAATAGAATCTGTGTTACCTTTTGTTGAATCGACGTACGATTTTCCTGTTTCAAAGGTACTTTGAGCAGCCTTCTTTGTGCTATCTACAGTACTTGATACAGAATCTACGGAGCGATACAAGAATCGTTTTAAGCAGTTAACATTGACGATGTCTAATGGTGAAAAAACGCTTTACAAAAATGACCGTACCTTTAACAGGATAGGGTAGTAAAAGAGTATAAAGCACGCGTGAGGATAACATAAAGACACAGAATTTTGTTATTAGCACAGTACAGCACAAACATTTATAAAACATTTCAAAGTTCGTTCCGGAAATATAAATATCGCACAGTAACGTTAAACGAACCTTATTTTTGGCACAAAACGAATATTTCTGTCGATTGGTAACAATTATTTCTTATCGAGGATCTGAATTATCGCAAATACTCTTACAATATAACAGCCTTATTCAAGAAGTATATACTACAGATACTAAAATAACTAAAGTGTGACTGTCACTGAAAAGCAAATCATCACTAACTTTTATCATTCGCAATATTTTGACTGTTACCTGTACTAACTATATAACTTTTACATGTATCATTACTGATGGATCTTTCTTGTGAGCAACATTTACTCGTCTAATTGTTATTTATCTGAATAATTTAAGTAAAATAAAAATATTTGGTGAAAAAATTGTAATTTTCAGTTAACTCCTTCTTTATATTACACAAAATAATGATAATTTAGCAATAATTATTCAATTCAGATCATAAAAGTATGTAAATTTTTCACTAATGTTTTTATGACGTTATCACGTAAAATTGTCGACCGTAAACCGACTTTACAGACAACCAAAAAACTGGACTGGACCTGAAGTACCACCTAGGTAACTTTTACTAGTATGATACACGAGAAGACAGTAGTTTGAGCAACATTTTTAGTACTCGATAATTTATCTAAACTAATAATTAATTTTATTTGAAATTCTATCAATCTATATTTTAACCGGCTTTGGATAACTTTCCAAGTTTTACCTTTATCTTTATCTAACTAACCTTTGCCGCTGTTATCGTCCTCAACTCTTACAATAAATATATTTTAATAAATTCAATTGCTATAAATAGGAACTTCAAAAACATTGTTTGTTTATATACCTTTAAGCTCACCCCACCGTTTGTCTGTATTTATAATCGTTTCTAAAAATAATTAACTGATAAGATTACTAAGTCGTTTGTCTGTGTTGCTAATGTGTTTTATTATCACAAGCGGAATGAGCAGTTTTCTGAACAACATTAACTATCATTGATAAAGTATCTAGAATATAAAAATTTTAAAGCACATAATCCAATTAATTTTAAAGCACAATCTATGGCAAGTAATAACATTTAGAAGACACTATCAAGGTAGCTTTTGCTGGTCAACTGTTGATAAATAAACCCCGTATAAAATTTTAATATTAAGACTAGCCCCGACCGGTCTCACCTCCTTGGGACAAGCGCAAAGGCTGACGCGGCCGCAGAGCAAAGGAAAATAATAAACGGTTAATATGAGTTTTTTCTTCAACTTTGATTTTATTTCCACTGAAGAAGAGAATCTGGACGCGGGGATCAAATACAAAAGTGCTAATTAAAGGTTTAATTTGGCGCCTGGTATATACTACCGGTGGCCAGAGCTGGTGCTTTCCTCGCTCAACGAATAAGTATCGCAATACAGCAAGGAAATGCTGCCAGTATTAAAAGTACACTGCCACAGTGACCATGCCTAATTTTTTAAATTTTTTATTTATTATTATTAAAATGTATATTAAGAATATTGTAAATACTGTATATTTGTGTGATGAAAATAAATATATTAAAATATTTAAAAGTATCAATTTGTTTGTTAAAACGTCACAATTCTAAAACTAACGTAAAACCGATGTATTTATGTTCTACACAAGAATTTAAGTATAATTTATTTAGCATTACTAATTTTAAATATGTGTTAAAGAAAATACTTAGAAAAGTTAAGGAAAGGAAATGGCTATCTGAAGACATTGAAATAAGCTTTAGATAACTCTGGCTTTATTTCATAAATCTAGATATTGTATAATTGCGGTAATAAATCATTATTTCTTTCTTACCTTTTACACTAGAGACATATTGTTTAGTTGTCTCTAAAAACGAATCACCACATTCCTTGGACATTTCTAATGAATTATTAGAACTTTCTACAATAAAATACAAATTAAAATACTACTTTGTTTTACGCTTTAATTTCTTTTAATATCTCACGACCGAACTTCTACCTCTACGAAGATCTACCTGTTTCTACTATATTGTTTCAGTGTTAAATAGTGATTGTGCCAATCGAGATTTGTTTGGATAAGAACGATAAAAACAGATTATTCTGTAATCATTGCTCAATTCAGTAGACAGTAGAATTATCTGATTAAATATAATACGTAATATTAAAAAAATACTATACTGTGCGTAATTTCAAATTTGGAAGTATAAAACAAAAGAAAGAAGAGAGTCGTGCAAGTTATAGAAGTTAGTAAGCCATTTACCATTTGAAAATCGAACTTTATTTTACTTAACTAAAGAGTTTGTATATAAAGCATAATTAGTCTTATAGAAATACCTTTTGCCCCAGTTGCGTAACTCTTTCCCGTATCCACCACAGACTGTGCTGTGCTTTTAGTTGTGTCTACTGTGCTACTGAGCGTATCTACAATACATGCATCGTTTTTAGATCTTATATGATAAACAAGGTTAAAAGGCGCTAACTTTTCAAGGTCTGTACACAAACATCAATTTAGCGCAAAATATCGTTATCTTTATGAACTGATTTTTAACAATTTGTCATCTCATCAAAAATGTAAAGAAATTTGTGGTTAATGGTGTAATCCTTCAGTCACCAAGAAGTGTAGTGTAGTGTTATTTTGGTGTTTCAAAGGTGCTGTCAAACCATTTTTTCAGTATGAATTTTGACATATTGAGAGATACTAATTAGGATATGAGCCTTAGTTGATCTTGATAATAAAAAAATGACAAATGTATAGATTGATATAAAATAAAGCTCATATCCTGAAATATTAATATTTTAATGTATTTTTTTTAGGCATTTTACCTTTATTAAGCGTGTAATTTAAGATGGCTTTTATTTTTAACAGTTTTTTTACTATTTTCAGCTATCATACGGGATAATACTGAATAAGGGTGTCAAGTTATAGGTGAGCCGGATTATCCTCTATTTTCAAATATTTGTGGAAGACGAATTTTATCCGGAATACCTTATATTTTTATACATATAGTTCTAAAAAATCTATTTTCCTTAAAGTAAGCGCTTTTTAAATGATATCTATATATAAGTACTTTACTTACCTTTTGCTGTGTTCAGTGCTGTTTCCGCTGCTTTCTTTGTGTTATCAACTGTCGTAGCTATCGTATCTAAGGAAGAAATAAGCGAAATAAAAAATACATAACTGGTGCATGGGAAATTGTAGAAAAAATTATAATTGAAACTGAATACAATGATTCACTCAATAATTGGTGCAATAACAGCTCAATAAGATAAAGCATTAAAAAATCATTCTACAAATGGTACTAACGTGAGTGAATAAGCTGATTTACCAATCGACAATTGCAGCATCTGATTCCTGGACCATGTTTATGCTATTAAAATTAAGTAATAAAGATAATTATGTATCATATCAAAATTATAGACCCTCACTGGTACCTATCAAAGAAAATATGTAAAGCTCTGTAATAAGCCGTCAGGTGTCGCTCTAGGCATTCTACTAGGTACGATTCCACCAATATGCTGAACTGTACGTGACAGTGTTGCAAGCGTACGGCACAAATGTTTGTTTGTCGACTCATTCAAGCTAACAGTAAATAATTGTGTGCACAGTTCGCGCACACACACACTTGTGTGCGCGTCGTCACGTGAGTAATTTCTGAATAATCATGAATATATTAGAGGAATCCCGGGCTCTTGCCCGTTAATTTATAGATGAACAAGTTCGTGAACAAGTGTTACACCCGAAAGCTACATAGAGCATTGCCGCTGGAAATAGAAGCCAAACGCAATACGCACTTAGTACGTGTGCTGCTATTGTTTTGCGCAAAATGTTAGTAACAAATGTCCTCCAATTTTGTTGGAATCAAAAGTGTGTACCCATAGAAATACTTTAGCCTTTCACTCGAACCACAACAACTTTAATTATAATCTGCGATCTGAAATCCAGACTTATATTCCGGGGGTGGCAGACCCCAAAACAACCACCAAGACACCAAAAAGACAGCAACAGCCCCACACTGTTAACGAAGACTTAATGTCGTAAAAAAAGCGTGTACATTTGAAAGAATATATATTACATAGCATATAAAACAATATATGTATAATCATTTTTACAATACCCCAGCTGCTTGCTTATAAATCATAATTTAACCCAGTACATCCTCTATTCACCCTTGGTTATAGTTAAGAGAAGAGAAACATGCCTTTCACGCCGAAGTTTCTATTTCACAAAATAACCAATAAGTACGAATGTATTTCAACCTATGTATCCTGTATTACCTTTGGTGGTGTCAACGACCTTCTTGCCGTCAGCTACTGCCTTCGCTGCCGCGTCCTTTGCCTCACCAGCAGCTAGGGACACCTTCGACAGCTCCTTGTCAAGAGCATCGATAGCCGATTGCTTCGTTTCATTTGCTGTAAATATTTGTAATTAGCGAGCATGTCTCACAGTACTTTATCACCTCCTGTATCTTTTCTATAATAATTTTATAAAATGTTAGGTAATCAACACATTACTTGGTTCACCCATTATTACGTGAACTCTAGAAAATGGCATTCAATAATCCTTAGTCGTACCTGGGCCATGCTGCGCCAAATAATTATGATTGGTAAAATCTAAGGAAAAAAATCATGACTTCGTAACGTTTGGTATTGCGACTACAGAAGAGTTGCTGCATCTGGCACAGGACAAGACACACTTCACGAGACTGACAGTCAAACTCCAGTAATGGAGATGCACCATAAGAAGAAAGACCCTATGTATATAGCGTCCCTCTTTACATGATACACGAGAAAGAGACGAAATAGAACTTCATTAAAGGAATTGTTGTAAGACTGATTCAGGTAGATTAAATTAAATAATATTGTTTAATATTTATTTCTTATACGGAAAATACGTTCTATTTTACTATAAGCAAAGGTTTTGTTCGTTATATAAATATTTAAAACATTCGATCGTGTTAATAGACTTTTGAATTATCATAATGTTTGGTGTCACCGATAATTGCCCTAAATTAGTCAACCGTTACGAAATAATTATGGAATAATACAGTTTTTGATAGCGTAAACAGAATATATGATGAATATATTTTTAATAATAAAGAAACCTATCATTGGAACTTTTTATTTACAGTAAACTTTTTTAAAGAATATAAATACATTAAGATCATTTTTATGTATTTAATTTATATGATTATAATTTTGCGATTCGTTTTTATTTATGCAAAACTTTACTACTTTTAGGAATCAGTGCATTATAAGTATGCTAATAAATACATCGTGAGACTTTTAGTTTAATCCAAAATATTATAAACTCGTAATTATAAAAAAAATATAGTTCAAATTAATCTACTCAAGTAGACTGCTATTAATAAATAACGAAGTGATTTTTTTAAAGGAACATTAAACATATATATTATCACTCGAGAAAGTGGATCAGGGCCTAATGCAGCTGAAAGCCAGCACTGACGGAAAATCCTATCGTACAGAGACCGGTGAAAGTTTCTCGTTTCGAAGGCAAGGTCACTTTTTTGTTCAAACAGCCAGCTTATCAGACAGACAGCAGGAGCTTATCAGAACTGAATTGAAGTTAGAAGTTTTGTAGCAACTACGAGATAAATATAATGTTTGTATGGAAATGTATTACATTACTACAAATACCTGTGTTAGCAGCATCATTAGCGCTCTTCTCAGCACCAGCGACCAGTTCACCAGTCTTTTTCACTTGCTCTTCGACAACGTGGGCGGCCTCAGCTACTTTCTCTTGGGCAAGCTGCTCAGCATCCTTCTTCTTCCTCTCGAAGAGTGATGCTGTTTTCTCTCCGATGCTTCGGAACGCTCCTAGAAGTTATATATATAATGAAACAGGTATCAAAATTTTAAAAAAATTATAATATTTATTTATAAAGTATAGCACAATACATTACATTAATCTTACATTTGATTATATCCTATGTTTTATAAAATAATTATAATAGTACTTCATTAATTCAACTATATAATTATATTAAATAAACACATTAAATACGTACAATTACGATTACATTTCGAATAATATCAGAGATCTATTTCATAGAAGTATATAGGAGTACTCATTGCCCGCGCGAACTTCTATTTTGCCTTAATATGCTTAACGAGCAAACCTTTTTAGTGGGTACATACTAACATATTTGGAACATTTTGCTACCCCATTAACACTATTCTCTTT
Organism: Pieris brassicae; assembly: GCF_905147105.1. NCBI lineage: Eukaryota > Metazoa > Arthropoda > Insecta > Lepidoptera > Pieridae > Pieris > Pieris brassicae. Next base: position 9,917,574 of record NC_059669.1, read on the forward strand.
TCCGGAATAGAACGGAACCTAAGTACTGAATAAATATTTTTATATTTTTTCTCTCCATAAAAATCTTGCTCAGAGTAAAAGGATTTAAAAAAATATATATTGGAATTGAAATTTCTTAAAGATTTCCGCTTAGCAACACTTTTTTTTTCGATTCATTTGTATTTAGGTAATAACATTTTAAAATTTAAATTTGCGGTCACAAATATGGTTCACAATTAACAAGTAGGTCATGTAACTTAATGACAATATAATAATGAAAATAATAAATCACGTATGGTGTAAGGCGAATTTTCGCAGACTCGCCAATAATAAAGTTACAATAAAGTATATAATTGACGTAAGTATTTGTTAATTAATTTTTCAATAATTTCATTAATATGCCTCTTTTCCTATAGAAGATCACATATAATTTCGATATATGTAGAGTACATATATGCGTGAATATAGTGCACAATAGTCTCACAAGTTATGGAGGCTATAAAAGTGCCCAAGAGAAAGATGATACCTTCAAAGGTGAATACCTAATTAAAGAAACAGTGCAGATAGGATTGGTGGGATTTGGAGGAGGCCTTTGCCAAAAAAGGGCACACAGATACCTAAAAGAAGATTGAAATAGAAGCGTGTTTAAATGTATTTATATTCCAAAGTAGCAGAAGCCATTGAGGGTTAAAGGGTAGTAAAAGTTAACGGAAAGGTCATCAACAACATTATGCAGAAGATACTGTTTTAATAGCCTCATCAATGGACAATCTGCAAAATACAGTTCATAGAACTAGCGAAAGAGACGGTTTGATACAGTAAAGACGAAAGTAATGGAAGTTTCAAGAAACGACGCTTTAAAGCCTAATCTAGCTGGAAGGAAGTTGGAAAAGTGCAACAGCTATACGGGAATTTGGGTTACAAACGAGTGGAATCCTGATCAGGAATTCCGGGATTTCCGGGCAATTGTCCGAGAATCTTTCAACATAATAAAGACAGTTGTCGGCACTTGAGCAAGTGAGACCTTAAACTCCGAGTCCAAATTCTCCTTTGTTACATATGGCCAATTGTTCTGTACGGCTGTGAAGCTTGGACAATAAAAGAAGATATCTGTCGGTGCTTAAACGCATTTGAGATGTGATGTTATCGTCGTATCTGGATCCATAAGGTCTCTAACGAAAATTTTATTAATGGAGTTGGAATGTCGAAAAAACATATGCAGAACATCAAACAACGGAAAGGTGCGTACCTGGGCTACGTACTACGACCGCTTGCACGTACTTCAATTAATTACAATGGGTAAAATAAAAATCGCAATAGCAGTTTTGACTTAGTGGTTTCAACGTCCGACTCTCATCGCAGTAGAAGCTCGATCACCTACTTGTCTATAAAAAATGATCAGGGAACAAATACAGAAATCTGATGCCCAGACCTAAAAGGTTGTTGTTAGGGACTGGATGGTCATTGCGTCTACGGAAGAGTTGCTTACTCTGACATTGGACAAGACACGGTTCACGAGACGGCCAATCTCTAGGAGAGGAAACCAAAATAAGTTACTCGCAGTACAATAAATATGATCAACAATCATAATTATAAACGTACAAGTATTTATAAGTCTCCCAGACAGCCAGGTTATCGATTACCTCAAGCGGTCAAGGTGACCGGCTTGCGATTGTCAGTAAAAACGGGCATTATTTATGAACTTGATACTGACTTTAAAAGGCTTCGTATATATCAAAAATGTATTTTGGGACACGTCTACTGTATAATTTCAAAATGCTTACACAAAATTTATCTCTGTTATATTGTAGGTAATAAGTGAGGAGTTGGTAGATTGGTTCACCTGTACAGCTGTGGACCTGGTAACGCGACGAGGGTTTAAGATGCGGTAGTGTTCATATGTTTTCGTGAATATACTTGTCGATCATGAACAATGTGAAAATTGATTTGTTAATCTTTTTTTTAATACCTTTTCATAATATTCAGTATTTTATTTCATCCCGAACAAGACAGTACTTTCAACCCGCACCACCATATCGGTGAAACCTCATTAACCATCGACCCTAAACCTGTTTTTGTGACGGCGTGACCCACTATATAGGAATGACTTAAGCTCACGCAGCACCTAAGCGATCGAACACGTCTGGCGTCACGCCTATTACAGTTTTTATTTCAGGCTCGGTCGTAGTCATGCTGGTTTCAGTGTTAGATTCAAAAAAGATACGTAGCACTAAGACTGACTCCCATGCGACAAAAATTTATTGGAGATTTTTTATATAAGGCAAACTGGGAGGAGGCTCATCGGATGTTAAGTGAAACCGCCCATGGACACTCACATTGCAAAAAGGACTGCAACGTCGAGTACGTCTTTCAAGAATTGGTACGCTCTATTTATGAAGAACCCTCAATCGAATGGGTTCGGAACTGCTTTAGTTTGACGGAAGCCATAGTTTCGTTTAGAATCTCACACTTATCAATTAATCCAGCTCTGATATAACGTAATATCATACACTGGATATAATTTGATTATTAAAATCCATAACATTACATTTGAGTTCCTTTTAAGAATGTCATGGACCAATTCAATCCCAGTTGTTTTTCTTCTATTTTAACCTAAATAATTTGGAATACATAAGAAACAGTTTTCATGTTTACGCTAAAATTATCAGTATATTTTTATATTATAAATCAATTTTGTTTAATTGAAACAGGAAATAATGTTACCATTTAACTATCATAATTAGTTTCAAGGTTTATGCTACGAATTGGTGGTAAACAAGGAGACAAACAAATTAAATACTGGTTATGGCACTCACCAAGGTTCTTGTCTGTCAGCATTGAAACATAGAAAATATTATTTAGATATATTCTTATTAAGTCTAAATACCATGCCATATGAATCATGCCATAACTACTGTGTGAGAATTATGATAAAGTAACAACTACGTGCCTAAAACGACTTGTCAAACGGAAAGTATTCATACAAAGTAATGTAGGTTAAGATGACTTGATGATCAAATCCACAAAGTAAGACCTTTAACCTAGGTTGATGTTTTAACAAAAAAATTATGAAAAATCTCGTCAAGTATATTTTGACGGTCGATATATCTTTTTTTATAGAACAGTGGGCAAACTAGGAGAAGCCTCACCTAGTAAGTGATACAACTAAAATGGACACTCTCAATGCCAGCCTGCCAGTCTTCTTATAATTGTTACGCTCTTGGAGGACCTAGGAAATGCTTCAGCTAGCTTGGACGTTGTAGTGGGCGGAAAAAATTGCTTACAAAACGTATGATTGTTTTGTTTGTACACGTTTTTCTCCTGATTTTTCCATCTCAATAGATTACTACGATCTTATGATTATTACGTGTGTTTAATAAGATATAAAGAATGATTTATAACTAATCTACACTAAAACTACTTTATAATTATTTCTCGTTAAAAATCAATGGTAAATATTATGAATAGTATTATTCTTAAGGGGCCATTTTTTCACGAAAATGTATAGCTACAAGGGTGTGGCTGGTAGCAACAGCCCGCATTTACGGTTAAACTATGCAATATTTTTAGTATGGCCGGGATATATTGCCTAATATTCTTTGTATATCCGATGAATGTTTTGTGTCCCAGCCGTATGGCCGGAACGATTGCATTGCAATCGAAAATACTGCAATATTTCTCAGCCATATTATTGCTGTCTCTTTTTACGGTCCAAGTCCGTCCCTTTTTCATGCTACGTGAAGTTTGCCACGATTCGTTTGAGTAGCGCTATGTTCGTTATAGGTACTAGCATACTAGTAGGACATAATATTGAGCCATATACTGTAGCAGAAATATTGCCGAGATATACACATTTCAGGCATGTGTTGCATTATTATTATTATTTTTTTTTCGGGATGTAGTCGGCAATGTAGCCACATATTTTATTAAAAGTCTAGCATGTGTAGAGGCCCCTTTAGATATGGATATGAAAGCATGCAATAATACTTTTTACATTGTTTATTGAGTTTATTGTGTTCAAATAGCATTAAAAAAACGTAATAACAGACGCAAACCTTATATAAAAATATAATGTCGGAGCAAATAATTACGAGTGCTCCGATGATATCAATCCAAAATATCATTTATTCATATACATACATACACTTATCAGCGTAAAAAAGTGCTTCTAAATTTACTGTCAGTTTTACCGTCACTCTTAAATCGCTCGCAAAGTCAAAGTCAAAAATCATTTATTCATATAGGTAACACAATGTACACTTATGAACGTCAATAAAAAAGAAATATACATTAAATGCTTCTAATTTTACATTTACTGCCAGTTCTCAAATCAAGGTCGTAGAACGGAAGATAAGAACTGGCAATAAACTCTCCGCCCCTATTTTTAATCGCCAAGTTTTTTTTGTATTACACAACGTTTGTAAGGAGCTGCAACCATCACACCATATTCCACATGACATCAGCAGGAGGCATGGTGAAATAGGAGCACGCTCTTACATTCTCGTGGGAACAACACGCAAATCTACAAAATGTACAACCTGGAAGCAGCGCTGGCACTCTTTTGTCTTTAATACTGACTTTTTAGTACCACATATCAAGGTTGAACAGTAACAGTGTTGGTATACATAACAATTGTTTTAATTATAAATTTCTTAATGTCCCCGACGCTTTTATCGCATTTGTTATTAAGGAGACTAGCGAGAGGACTGGTGAATCTTCTCTTATAATATTTCTATTCCTATATATATATATATATACATTACACTTGCCAACTCGACTTTGCGAATTTTAAAAGAAATTTTGCATACCATCTTTATACTATGTAGAGTCTCGTATTCATAAAAACTAAACAAGTCCAATTGTTCTTTTTTCTTACGTCTCTTTCTGTCAAATGTGTGTTTACGCTCTGCTGAAAGAGATAGACTTCTGTGATTGTTTTATATATAACAATCTAGATCTCTGGATAAAAGCGTAAGAAGCGAATTGGTTATACACTTGAATAACTCTCCGGGTATTCCAACGTTAATAAAAAGAATTCCTTTTTTTATTTCCACATCCTTACATTTCTATTTCAAATGATGTTAGTATTAAAATCTTTAACCATTTAATCATGCTAGTATAATTTGTATACGAATAGAGTGTATTTTGTTTGTTTGTTTGTATAGCTATAGTTATAGCTAAATGATAAGATGTTAGCCGCCTGGATATGGACCACTTTTGGGTCAAGACCTCTTCCAAACCTTTCCAGATGTCTCTTATCTTTGCCAATAGTCAGTGGTTTCCTGCAATTTCTATCGAATCAGCCCATCTTCGTTTTGGCCTCCCACTCTTCTTTTCCTGGCTTTCCAGGTCGCTTCCATTGTTCTGTCTTTAATGTTACAACACAAGCCCCTTGCCATATTTTAAAGCTACGTTAATCCAATCATTTTTAGCGCTCGATGCTAACGTAAAATACTTCGGAACGGATTAAAAATCTTACTTTATTTATACAAGTTAATCAGGTTATTTGTATTTTTAAGCTGCGCAAGATTCTTGGCTATGATATTAAATTTTATTGGTTTCTTCCTATTGCACCTACGCAGATCACTATGGACCACTGACCGGTCATCCTAGTGCAATGATCTAGATTGTCTTGGTTAAAATAGATCAATCTAATTTAATAACATTTGTAAATAATACTTTTCCGTGTCGAAAATATTAGAATAGGTATTTAACAAAAGAGCCCTGAAAACTTTAAAAGCATGTGCATGTCATTGAATTTAATATATGTATAGTGTATGTAATAGTTAGTATTTGGTAAATCAGGACTGAAGATGACACTGAAATGATATCTACAGGTGTAAAGACTTCAGGTTTACAAATGGTGTTTAGTTTGTAGTAACTTTATGTATTCAATCAATCTGTTGTCTCTGTACCTACCGAAAATGTAAAAATAAAATAAAATTAAAAGAAAACACTTTTTAACCGGATTTAAGCTATGTATTATTATTATAAACTTATAATTATTTACATAATTTTAAATTTAAATTTTTCCGACGTTTCGCGTGCGTGGTCACGGTGATAATAACACATAGCTTAAATCCGGTTAAAAAGTGTTTAGTCTTTAACAAGAGACAATACTATAAAATAAAATGTTAAAATTGAGTATAAATTTGATTTTTATTTGATTATCTAAGCAAGTATGCGGCCCATCCTTTCTGTATAAAATATAATTATTCTTTCAATGAGCTTGAAGTGTTTCAGATCTCAGAGGCTTCTTGTTTAACCGTTTCATCAGTTATACACCAGAACTGGATCTATTATAGTTTGGGAAGACTTATGTAAATGGTTTTATTTTACAGTAGAAAAAAATAGTATGTAATTAAGTATATGTATTATAACTTAACTCGAAAATTACGTCACGTGCGTTAACTATGACACGGAGACGGTTCAAAAACTGACTGACAAATTAACAATGATTATAATCTATCATAATCAGTTGTAAGCCGACCTTGATTTTAGCTAAGATTACTAAGAGAATATACTAGATAAGCATAATTAGGGCGACATGGTGGCCATGCAATACTCAGAAATGAAAGTTATCATAAAAAAGTCTCAACTAACTAAGGGACACTCCCTTTTTTGTCAAATTGTATTTACGCTGTAATAAACAAAGTTTATATGCGATTAGGGAATATTGAATATAATTGTGGCTATAGAGTATAAAGTATATATATTATTACGTATGTGTATTTATGTTAAAGGCAGAGAGAGAGAAAGGGCTCGACTAAGAAAGTGTTACAATTTACATAACTAAATGGTACTAAAAAAATTAAACAATATATAAACTTTTAACGGTTATAATCGTAATTATATATTATCAACACAAGCCGTAGGTTCGAACCCCTGCTGTGCACCAATGGACTTTCATTCTATGTGCGCATTTAGCATTCGTTCGAATGGTGAATGGACTTCGTGATGCCTTAGACCCAAAGAGTTTATAGCGTATGTCAGGCATATAAGGTTGTTCACCTACTTGCCTATGCCTAAGTAATGATCACGAAAACAGAGGTCTGAGGCCCAGCCCTCAAAGTTTGGAGCGCTACTGTATCTCTTTTTAATTACATTACATTTACAATCATATAGTCATAATGATCGTTATATAACATATGCCCGAATACTCAAGGGCCACTCGAACTATACTATAAATACAGCCGAGTAATTTCATTGGAATGTACACAGGAACATTGTAAGTTCCTAAACATTGAATTTTGCGTAAACACAATGCATGTTTTTTATTCTATTTGTAATGTACGACTCCTGTGTCATCGGGGTTGTATAAATAATAGACGATTTTAGTATTACTCTATATTAATCACTTGCGTACAATAGAAGATAAGCGAAATAATTAAATGTTAATTGCTATGTAAAGAATGTAATGTAACCGTTAAAGAGAGTGCTTACGTCAGGCTATACTCTCGGGGCGTAACTTCCAAACTTCCAGGCTTTCGGATCCCCCTGCCTAAATATTGATATACAATCAGGATCTCGCTTCTTACTTAGACATTATTCCATTTGCCCCTCCTTTCCGTAGAACGCGTTTTGGTCAAAGCTCACTGATGTCCACTTAAAGCATTCTGATATTGATAGTTGCTCCCCTAACTTTAAAACCAATTTTTATTTAGATTTTTGTAATTGTAATTTTTTTAATTAGTTATTGTTTTGTTTAACATTTGTATGTTCTCTACGTGTATGTCAAGTTTGCCTATAAGTTCTTGTCACATTAAAAATTGTATTTTGTGGTTCTTTTACCAATGTATCAGCGTGCCGAGCGTTGGCCAGCTTTATAAAATAATAAAATAAAATAGGCATTTCTTTTGCTTCCTTGTAATTAATATTCAAATGATTCAGTAACCTATAGATTATCATTTTATTTTTTATAATATATTATAATTCTGTGATATTTGTAATTTTATATTTTGTTACTTTAGTATGTGAGTAGTTTGACAACAATTATAAATAACTTATTATTATGACGTTATAATATTGTCTTATTATATGACATTATGAAAATTAATATAACATTGTCATGACTATATTTATATGGCTCATTATGTGGATTACCAATGTACCAATATTATTTATATATATATAAGAATATTTTCTGTATCATCTTGTTAACCTGTCCTAGGTTAACAAGATATTTTTTGACATTTTTTGTAAGTGTATGTAATGTGAGTTTTGAAATGATGGTGATAATTTTGTTTTAAAGGGAGTGGTTAAAAAATGAAAGGGCCTCGGAAGGAGAAGAAGCGTTAGGCGAAGAAAGTACGATTTTTGGGTTGCTTATGTATAGGTTTGCGTTTTGTTTGATGTGTTGCGGCGGCAGTTTAATCACCGGTTGTCTAGTAGGAATGGCTTGTTAGCAATAAGGTCGTTGCATAATAAACTACGTTACCTAGTATTTACGTTTAAGGTATAATAATATTTTCTAGCCAATTTAATATTTGCATATTTATTTATGTATCATCTATAGTAGTAAGTCACTATCAAATTATATCTTTAAGAGGCTAACATGAATTTCCAAAAGGAAAAGTCTATTTTAAGACCAGAGAGGATACCAGACTCCGCTGGACTTAAGCAAATCAGTACTTTAGTACTAAATTCTTTATGATTTATCATAAAGAATTTGTTGGGAAGAAGACTTATTGGGGTTTATGGCGTCCCTATTTGACTGTGCAAAACAGTTTTGATATAATATAATATTTTGATACTGAACTTACATTAGCCAAATATAATAACAGTAAATTTATATTTTTCGGAACCTAATTCTAAACTAGTTAAATGAAAGTTTATATATAAAATAATCGAAGGTTATTCAATGCAAAACAGTGTATTAGCTTACGTATTGTATGTAAAATGATATCAGAGTTCCTGTTTCATAATACATACATTTCACATGCATAATTGAAAATTCTTTGAATAAATGATTAACGTTCAGCGTTAGAATATTTGTACTAGTATTGTCTTTTGTTATCATAGCTTTTACACATTAAGAAAAACACTTTCTGAACGGGTTGAAGCTATGTATTACTATTAAAAACTTATAATTATTTACATAATTTTAATTTTTTCCGAAATTTCGCCTACTTTACAGCGTGCGTGGTCACGGTGACTGAAGACAAAAGGTGTTGAATGTCAAAAGTATCACAGCTGTAGAGAAAGTTGTGTTATCTGTATTTATTGCCCCGAAGTTGATATCAACTAAAAGATGACGGGTTTTTGCAAAAATTACTCACGGTGTCCTCTATTTTCGCCCCCAAGACAAACAATCCGCCAACAGTGTTTTTCTTACTTGTACTATTTAAACTGGATCGAATACAAAAGTTCTTTCAATAAAGGATCTATCGCGCCAGTCTTAAGGTGTCCTAAGACTCGCTACCACACTCGCAACAAAACTTCTGTTAACGTTTAGACAACTATACATAGTAACAACACCGACCACGTCACACAACGCCAACATAAGCTGCCCAAATAACGCATATTTTCGCCCAACGCTTTTTTGTTTTGGAAGCTCTTTCATTTCAGTTTCTTAAATACAAAAATACACTATCAATTTAAAACTTTTTACTAACAATTTTAAGTTTCGGCTTCTCAATCTGTCATAGCCTCCAAAATAATTCTTCTTTTACAACATCAATTATAAAATTGTAAAGTTATGTAGAATTTATTACCTAAAATCATTAATATATCAAATGGAAGAGACACAGGGAATCCTAGTGCACTTTCTCTTTTAACTATACAACCTTTTTTATTATGTGTAAAAAAGTTTTTTCTTTATTTTTTTTGCTTATAGCTGGTATTATAAACGCCTTGTTTAGACAACTTCATGCCTACCCGGTAATGATATCGCCAAATGTTTTTTTTTCAACTAGCATGCAAGTGTAAAATATAATTTAAAAAAATTGTTACTTGGTACGTCATATCTTATAATTTAAAAAACGCATAATATATCTGCACTATGCATTTAAAATTAGAATCACAGTCCCCTTGAAAGCCTTACACTGTTACAAGGAAGTGATGTGTAACTTCTGGGATAAAACAGTACGATTATTTGCTGCATGTTGGCACCCACAGCCTTGTTACATCGCTACATACAAGCAATTATAAATGAATTTTTAAGTAAAATTTAAGAAATTGGTGGACTGATAATTTTTATATTCATCTTGATGTTAACATAGTTTTTTAATGTGTAAATATTTTAACAGCGATCAGACTTATTTTATCAGATTAAAGGAAAAACAAATCGTTATTCAATTGTTTTTTAGCAGGACAAATAAAAAACAATTCGGCATTCAATTGTTTTTGACGAGAAAGTTCTCGAACTGTGTGCCGTCACCTTGTCTGGCGATTTTATGACCCAGTTGGTCTAGTGCCAATATCGATCGAGTTTCCTCATTTCTAGGAATTCTACGCCATAGCTGTTAACTATGTTGCAAATATAGTCTATCATAAATAATTATTTGTGTTAGTTCTAGACTCTAGAGACTATTGTATCGCATTATATAATGTAAATTATACAGTCTTAACAAAAGCAATAATGTCTCCTTATATTAAAGCATACATACATTTCGACAGAAATAAAATTAGCAATTTAGTTTTTCTTAATAAAGTTTGGGCATACACCTTTTTAAAAAACACAATTAAAAAACACCTATAAATAGCGAAAAACAGGGTAATAAATGAACCTTTTTGGATATACATATTATGCATTCCATCCATTGTTGTATATAAGACAGCTGTAGAAGTTAAATAATAATAAACACATTAGGTTAATAAATAATGACTACACATGAATGATGTCATTCAGCCATTAGGAGTCTCGCCTACTGCGTAGTTGTGTAAAGTCATAGAAAGAAAAAGTACAGCAGAAGTGTTGGCCTAGCGCAGTGTTTCCCGACGTGGGCCCACGCCCCACAAGGAGACAATTTGATTGTTAAGGGGGCAATCAAAATCAGCTGGATATAACACAACGTGAAGATAGAAAAATCTTTATTAAAATTATTTGGAATTTGAATTTGTTTCGCTAATTAAATAATTCAATTTTTAATATATATATATATATTATGCTACATAGAGGGCATAAGAGATTTAGGTAGGTTAAAGGGGGGCCTGGCATAGAGGCTTTTAAATCAACATTGAAGTCGTACGTTCGAATCACGGCTGTGTACCAATGGACATTCTTTGTGCGCAATTAATGTTCGTACGGAAACGTGATGACATGCTTCAGATCCAATGGCATATGTCAAGCACAAATAACAAGAAACAGTGAAATCTCAGGCAGAGTAAGGATTTTAGCGCCATGGTTTTTTATTAAATAATAATACAGATGAATACAGCACTATCAGATGAGCACGATCCAAAAATTGTTTGTAAGTAACACCTTCTATATTAACCTAGTCGAGTAATTGCAGAAAAAATAGGCGCACGAGGAAAGGCCTACCATCGCGAAGACATGAATCATTAATGTTCTAGAACTTGCCAGTATTCGTATAAAAATAAATAAATCATTGGCGCTACAACCTCTCAAGGGCATCTGATTTCTGTATCTGTTTTATGATCTAATAGGCAAGCTGGTGGTCTGTGCCTGATACAGGCCGTCAACGTTTTGGGTCTAAGGCAAGCCGGTTTCCTCACGATATGTTCCTTCTAAAATTTACATTTAAATGCGTACAAAGAAAGAAAGTCCATTAATGCACAGTCGAGGGTTTAACCTACGACCTCAGTGATTGGGTTCGTACGCTGAAGCCACTAGGCCAACACTGCTCTGTTAAATTACGTAATATTGTCGAATAGTTATTTCTTTATCGAAACATCGAAGATCCTACATATATCGTATACGTACTATTTTACTATAACCAAAGACATTGTTTCATAGATAATTTTCTGTCTCATTTATTTAATTCGTAATATGAATATTAAAAAATATATATAGGCAGTTGGCCAATACGTATCGTATGGAATAATTTAATAGCTTGTGCAGCGGAGAAACGAAATGGCGACCAAATTTGAATGAATATCTATCCAGACTAAGCTAATTAGAATTTTATGCTTCTCAAACATCATTAGCCTTAATGGTGTTTTGTTACATTTATTCATATACAATAGTGATAAGGAAAATCACTGTTTTTTGTTTTTAACGCTTATAGTACTTTTATTAAAGTAGTGTAATTGTTTTTAAGGTAGTAAGTATTCATATATTTTTTTATTGCGCTGTTACCCAACGAGGTGTTAAAATAACAATTGTATTGTATTTAATTGAATAAATCTAATTTAGCCAAGGCTATATATTTCTGCAGCAACTAAAATAATTCTGAGTCACCTGTGACCAAAAAAGACTATAAGCATGCGAATGAAAATAACAGATTACAATTGAAATTGTTATTCTGTTTGTAATAAACGTATTGCCAGAAACTTCTACTAACCTCTTATGTCAAAATCTTTTGATAAAAAATGCTAAAAATTGCACTAACATTACCCCTGCTACATAGTTGACACTAGAACCGCATACAGCTACACTGAGTCAAGAATGCTCGGTTATAGGTTACATTTCAGCTAACGACCCGTTAATGATAAACATAAACTGTTAAGTATGGAATATACATGACGAACCTAATAATTAATAAGTCCGTGTCGTTCTTACACTACAAGTTCGAAAAGGATATAGCTATCTGATTCATAGACTGGGCGACCTTGGCGTTACCTCACTGAGAATACTGTGTAGTCCAATATTTTGATTTTAAATAGCAGTACAGTAACAGTCTATGGTTTTCGACATTACCTTAGAAATACAATAAAATTATTAATTTTCCAAACCGTTATGTTATTATATTTATTCTAGGCAAAATATCAACTTGATTATCGATAAAAAATAATTTAATATTTTGGTGAATTAATCATATTATTTTTTATAATGTATAACTATTTTAAGTTGATTTTTAAATAATATATGCGAATGCTTATCGAAGCAATATTTAATTATTAACGTTTACGTGTATTTTATTGATATAAACACGTTAATTGTAATTTTACTGCGCAAATGCGTTATTGCGTTTCAGAATACCAAAGCTCGCGGCTGTAGAAACCGAAATTATTTTCAATGATCACTCCATTCACTATTGACTTAAAAATAGATACAACATATTTACATTTTGCGTAATTGTTTATAAGGAATAAGAACTAGAGTGAAATAGTATTACAGCCGGTGGGTACACAAAGACATTACGAAACATATTATACCCTTAATAATTTTTTTCAGTTTAACATGTGATACCTAAACATAAAATTAATTGATGTATTTATTTATAGAATTCCAGATGTGTAAGTATGACTCCACGCGCTATCTCTATAATGAGTATGGGATAATAATAACAATAATTCAATTAATTAATAGTTTGTTTGTCACGTAAACACGGCATGTTAGTTTGATTTACCTATTAAAACATAATTACCGATAAGATCAGATGTTTTTTATTGGATTTCCACGAATTTGTCTGCGTAGAATATAGCAGTTATACATAAAAGTGTAAATAAGAAGAGATGTCTGATGTTTATTAGATTAAATAAAAAAAATGGCCTATAGGGATGCTTTAGAAATGATAGCTAATGATACTTTTATTAGCAATGTTTAGTTTCGGATATTGTAACAATTCTCTTCTCAGTATGTCGCAGTGTTACGAAATGTGTAAAATCTTTAATTCTAGCTTATTTAAAAGTTAAAATTCGTTACAACTGTAACTGAAAAGTAATAGTTATTCGCGATGATAAAATAATCATGTGTCTGTATGTAACTACAAGACATTGTTATTATGAAATATTTACATAATATTTAACTTACATGCATCTTGAACTTGAAAAAATTTAGCTACTTCTAAAGTTATTACTACCAGTAATTACTATAATAAACTACGTATTTTTATTTTTAAAAATCATGCTAACTCACCGTTTTAGTCATTATTTGCATGAAATACAATTTAATCGAATAAACAATATTAAAATTAAACATTTCTTACCTGCGATTCCGCTGAACATTTTTCTAGCTTTAAAGAATTGTGCCTGGCCAAGAAAATCACAATCAACACAAATTAATATAAGTTTTAATAAAAGCCTAGTTAAGATTTTACCAAAATAAATCCCTAACCTTCAGAGTATGGAATTCGAGCACTATTTGTTCACTGACTGAATAACACACAGGCTACAACTCACAAGGACAAGCCGGGCAAGTTGAGCAAGTACCAAGATGATCAATTCCAGTTATTTTTATCTCTGACGTCATTCCTAAAACGTTTCGTTTAACGGATAAAATAACCATTGTATTATAAATCAAACCACTATATATATAGTAGTAGTAGATAGTAGGTCATCGTTATAGGTAAAGTTAATGTTTGTGTTGAATTTACGTCTGAATATGAAATGGCGAAAATTATAAATTCGATCTACGTAACGGAACGTAAATGTAAACGAAGTATCAAATATCAGCTTTGATTAGTGGTTTGACAGTTCACAGTGATACTGTGTCCTGTGAACGGTTGCCTAGCAACTGAACTATATTTTACTTCGATAAACACCAAACAAATGAAATATAAAATCGTTACTTTGGCCTTTGCGAGTATTTTGTAAAAATACTTACTGAACATGTGAATGGTGAATATTTTATTAAATAACGATTTAAAGTTTGTAATGTCTAAAGAAAATAATAATTTGCGGTTACTCGGTTCACCTGTTAATTTATCATATAGAAATAAAAAGCGAGAAGATAAGAAGAATAATAAAGGCCGGCCCCGTTCAGCTCTACAAAATTCCTCTGTTTTGGTAAATAAATAATGATGCTATTATATTCGACGAATTATCTCCTCTAAAACCTTAGGGTTAATTTAATTTTGATTAAATCAATGCAATGCAATATGTTATTTATTGCATTTTCTTGCAATTTCTTTTACAGGATAATCAGGAACATTACAAGAGACCTTTCTCTGCTGACACAAAGGACAGGGCACCAACAACTAGGTCTTTTTTCAAGGCTTTTAGTGCTGAACTGTTTCAGTCATACAGTAGTAAGTTTTAAAACTTTAATAAAAAATTACTCATAAATTAATGTATTTTCTTAAAGGTAATTTATTGTTTCGATAATATTTCTAAAAAAGATGTTTGCATGACCACATATAGTCATAAATATCTGTTTTTGGAATTAGTTTTTGAGCAGCAATTGATCAAATCAGTTTATTAATTTAATAACTAAACAAAAAAACAAAAGTGGCAATGAAAATACTTCCCAGTGATTTCTAACAAATCTTTATAGAATTGCATGCTTTGGGGCCATATATGCTGTCCCAAAAAAAACCAGACTGTATTATATATTTAATATGGTTAAATTTATGCTGTCATAAAATAATTAGAAGTATCTGTAGTGCCTTATATTTTTGTACATTTTAAATACTTATGTTATTTCCTATTATTCCTTTTACTTTCAGATTCACCACTTACTGTAAAAGTGTTGCCACCAACAGAGCAATTGCTAGGAACTTCTAAAACATTTGAAAAAAATGCTTTTAAAAAGAATAAGGAGATATGTAGCAATGCCTCCGATATTGGTTCAGAGGATACATTTATTAGCTTAGGTACTAAAATTAAAGCTAAAGCACAATCAGGACCAAAGAACAGAAATCCAAATCCAAAGAACGCATTAAGATACAGAAGCATAGCTAAGAAAACCAAAAAAAATATGGATGACACAAATAGTTGTTTGACTAAAGACAATTATGGAATGGAAATAACTATTACAGAACGGCCAAGATCTACATCACCTATCAGATATAGGGATATATATCAACATAGATCATTTTCACCTCCTTTAAAGAACCAATATGAATCATATTTTTTAGCCTTTAATGAAAACTATAAAAACATTCATGTGCCTACCTATACATCTTCCCTAAGTGTAGATGAGGCTAATGCGTTGGAAGTGTTTGACCGTCGGCAAACAAAACCTCAACTGTCTTTAGTAGAGGAAGAATCTACACAAGATCTCGATAGTAATGTTTCACAAAATGTGATTAGCTTGCCACATGATAGTGGTTGTCTAGACAATAAGGATTTAAAACAAAATGACAGTAATGATTTTAAAATTACAACAAACTGCTTAGATAATAGCGATAAAGAGAAAGAAGATTTTTCAAATGAATCACACACTTACAGAACATTTTTGAATGATTTCCATGCAAATTTAATGGACAAAAGTAAAACAAGCTCAAGAGTTCACACAGATTCTTCTTCTAAGGATTCTGGTTATCCAGAGAGTGCTGTCAAAGAAGATAAACAGTATTATCAAAATTATTCACTGCCTTCGACATCCTTCAATTTGATAACACATGAAAGCAAAGAACCAAGAAGCTTTGATAGTGCGTCATCTAAAGAAAATAATAAAGAGAATTCAGATAAATGGGCGGAGCCCTTTAACCACAGTAGATTACTATATAAAGATTTTTTTCTACAGAAAGAAGGTAATATAGCATTACCGCCACAAAATACACCTAAAAACGACAAGGCACCAAGTACAAATGAAGATTCTACTAGCTCAAAATTGGATGATAATGTTAATTTAGAATATCCATCGTATCTGCTGAATAGTTCTACTAAAGCATACACTTCTAAGGTTATTGAAGATTATAAAAAAGAAATAGCTGCAATAAATACATTGCACGAGCTCACTTTAAAAGACATAAAAACCGACGCAATTTCGCCTACACCTCTCAACATCAATGAAATGTTTGACCAATTTTCTACCACAAACGACAATTCAACCTCCAATAATGACGATTCTAAATTAACTGATAAGAATTTGTTAGACGCAAAGAACAGTGATATATCAAAGGTTTCAACTAAGGAGTTAATACAAAATTATCTAAAGGTAAAGAGTGATTATAAACCAGAAAACCTTGTAAGGAATACAAAAAAGTTCGACAAGAAATTAAACAATATACAGTCTAAGAATGAAGAAAATTCGGGCTACAAAAGATTTTGGAATAACAGAACTGCAAAGAATGTAGAGAAAAATGTATCAGCAAATACACACAGCAATGTTTTTACAACACGCACTCCATTAAGTGCGCGAATAGACAGTGTTCAAACAGACAAAGATATAGAATCTTGGATGTCACTCTCTGCTTCATCTCCGAGACTCCTAGAGCTAGATAAAGAGGATACAATAGATATAAAACAGGCACAAAGATCAAAAAGTCCACTAACCAAGGAAATTGAACCTGAGAAGACTGAAACTCCAATTAATACTGATATTGAAAAGTCAAAAGAATTAAGTTCTAATTCCACAGTACTTGATATTTATTCAATGCTTAAAGAAATAGAGAGTTATGGTGACAACCCAGTGACTTCAGTAGCTGATACGCAAATGTCTAAAACAGAATCTAAAGAAGAAGAAAGAAGTTATAGTCCAAAGGATAATTTTATGTAAGTTCTTGCTCTTTGAGCTTTACTTAAATATTTGAAGTAAACTTAGTGGTCTAAGATCCCAATTAGATAACTTAAGTTTAAGGAATTATCTGGTAAAAGTGTTTTTGAAGCAAAAAAATACTCACCAGTATAATACTCGAAACAGAACAAATCTAAGCGACCAACCAGGCTCCTGAAGATAAAGCACTCCTTAAATGGAAATTGTATTCGTTTTTACATTGAACTCCCAAACGAAAATAGAGAATTATCACTGAATCAATTCAAAACTCTCGTGATACGTAAATTAATCAAGAAAGCTTTTTATAAATATGACGATTATTTAAACGATTTGGTCCAGATCAAACAATTTGTATGACTCAAAACTTAAAAAGGCGATTAAAAAGAGTGGCAGACAGTTTCTTGCCAGTTCTTCCTGCTGCGCCCTTGCGAACTGATAGTAAACGTAAATTTAGAATCAATTTTACATCTTTTCTGTTAACGTTCATAAGTGTACTTGGTTACTTATATGGATAAAGTTATTTTGAGTTTGAGTTAAATAATCAGCCGCAATTAATTTGTTGATATAAATTGCAACCACATGTTAACGTAAACTGTGAGCGTAGTTGTCCTTATTTAAAACATTAATTCATAATTATAAAACTTTAATTATATATTAAAATAATAATATCTAACGTTGCGGCTGGCTGAGAAAATATTTTTTTCTTTAATTCTTTAGACCATTTCTATTAAAATGACTTAAAATTGTTTAAACCGGTACAATAAGGGCTTCGGAATGAGTGTGTGTTCCGCGACCAAACTGTTTGTGTGTTTTTTATTATAAACATATAATAAGATATAATAACATAAGATGATATGTTTTGGTTGTTACCTATTCAATTGTTTTCCTTTTTTAACTCTACGATGAAAATTGAGATATAGTGCCGAGTTTGTTAAAAGATTAATCTGGTAACATTATATTTTCAGGGAAATATTCCAGTTTTTGGAGAAAGTTGAACAAAGTGCGAACGACGCGTTATCCGTAGTTACAACAACAACACCTCAGACAATTCCTAAGTAAGTATTGTTGTATAAAATTGCTTTTGAAATTTTTGGTTACGAACGTAAAGCCTTTTTTTTACAAAATAAATTAGTCTTGTACCGTTTTAACTAAATTACTTATTTGTCTCTTTTCATCACAGTATAAACACAATTTGACAGAAGGAGACAAAAGAGTAGTTTAGTAAAAAGAGACAATGCATGGTACTTATTTAACGTTTTACGAAAAAGTTAAATACCATAAACGTTAACGTAAACTCCAAGCTTGGACGCTTATTTTGACATTTTCCCATCATTCCTTTTTTATAGAACTTGACAATAATATAATAATAGGATAGGAATTTCCTTCAAGAAAAGTGCGTGATAATTGTTAAAAGTCTGGCATCGCAGTTCAGAACCTTGTAGCAGTGTGGTTAATGTTTTATAAAAACGTATGAAGGGAGAACGTCAAAATTAGCGTCTAAGTTTGGAGTCCGATAAAAACGTTAAGTACACGTAGCGTTTATTCTCGTCACTACACTCGTCTCACAGTGGAATACTTGAATCATTCCAGACTGGAATCACTACTTAAGTTGCCACAAACGGAGCTCGCTCAGCGCTTAGTGACGGCCTCTTTACAGTTAGAAGAAAGGTCTTGTTGTATTGCCCTTTTGCAGGAAAGCCTTACGAATCATAAAGAACAGGTAAGTAGGGTCTGATAAAAGAGCATCAGTGTAACAGTAACTTAATTGATTTTTATGTATACTTTGATTTTCCATATTAAGTATCAAACGATACGGTTGAAGTATAATGGCGTCATAATAAAAAAAAAGTATTTAGCCCTGCGCCCAAATCCTACGACAGTTCTCTTTCAGCATTGATTCTGATATACTCATTATTTTACCCAGATTAAATTTAATAAATATGTAAAAATGCCAATGAATTTTATAAAGTTGTTTTTTAGTTCCACCACTATTTGTCAATTGTCATTTTGACACCTGATTGAAATTTAAAAAATAATCTTCCAACGGCAGTTAACTGCTTACTTAAATTAAAAATTCCGATTACATATTTTGTAATACGTCAATCTAAACATATTGTACAAAACCTTTGAAGTAAAAGTTGTTCACACACCTGTGTGTGTTCCCAGCTCTTCCATAATAAAATTATTAGTTAATTCCATAACAATTTATTTAAATACATTGTATCCAAACAACGAGAATGGAATCATTTAAAGTAAAACAGCACCTATAAGTATTTATATTTTTCTTACAAAAACAGAATCAGACTTACGTTGGTAGCTGATAACTGCTGGCGCGATACTTTCGAGCTATGATTTTGATTCTGTATTGTCTTTGTGTAGAAAATATTGTAACAAAAAGATGCACTTTTCGTATCAAGTAATTTTTATCTAAAGAAATAAATTGGTTCTAACAATTTGAAGTTAGTTTAGATTCATTCGCTTCTTTCGTTGTTTTAAGCGGGGCACATGACATCTATTAAATTGTATTATAATCTAAAAGATTTATTTATTAAAGTAATCTTTCGGCTCTGTCTTGCTTTTACGCAGGTTAAAATTTTAAATAGAATTGATGTTTAGTTGCCAACAGGTGGCGCTGATTTCTATTTAAGATATGTTTAGTGAATTTCTTAACGATGACAATACTGTTTATAACTGATTAATATTGGTAACGTATAACGTATTTTTCACTAGCGTCGGCAGTGACTATTAGGTTTTTTTAACTTTGCACTTGAAACGTTAAGTTATGTAAAACTACACATACTTTTATATACATTTCGCTGAAGTAACAAATAAATAAACTGCTTTATCATTTTATATTACTCTTATGTATATTTAAGAGCAGTGGCCTAATGACTCTCGTCCCTGAGCTCGTAGGTTCGATCCCCGGCTGTGCCAATGGATTTTCATTCTATATGCGCATTAAGGCATAACATTAGCTCGGATGGTGAAGAAAAACATCGTGAGGAAACCGGCTTGCCTAGACCCAAGAAGTCGACGGTGTGCGTCAGGCACAGAAGGTTGATCACTACTTGCCTATTCGATTAACAAATGATCATGAAACAGATACAGAAATCTGAGGCCCAGGCCTAAAAAGGTTGTAGCGCCATTGATTTTTTCAATGAATATTGTATAACCATTTAACCATTTGTTTACAGATGATTACGAAAATAAGTAATCTTGAAAAGCAGTCGCATCGCAATATTGGTAAGGTTAAGCAGGAGTGTGAAGAGACCATCAAAAGACACCAGAATTTTATTGACCAGGTAATTAAAATACTCTTTTTTTATTCAAATTTATGTAATTTAAAAATTAAAGAGAATTAAATCATTTTTATATATAGGTAACATTTTTCAGTGCTAACGTATGAACTCATTTTAGTAAAGTACAGGGAGAGTTACCTTGAATAGAGTTTTAGATATAAATTAATGAAAAATGTCCAGACTTATTTAATTAAAAAGAACGACGTCCAATAAAGATATTATACAACAAAATATAACGCTTATAAATATGAATTTGTATCAAAATGATACAATATTTTCTGTACAAACTTTATAATTTATGGGTTTATGATTCGCTTAAACTATGGCCCGTATCTTAAAACGTAAATAAAAATTGTTTTAAGAGTAATTTTTCATAAGTTTGACATTTGACAACTCTGACGAGATGTGACGGTGATGTGAAGATTTTACGGTTTTTAGCAGAATTTGCTTTAGGCAAAATTGGGGAAAGATTCACTACTTAGAGTTTTAATTTTAAAACAACTGAATTTTCAGTTGATAAACGACAAGAAAACACTTAACCATAGAATAGAGGAGTTAGTTGACGAGCGAAGGTCTTTAGAGGATAGGTGGAAGAGATCTGCGCAAACACTGGAAGAGAGATATAGGCTGGAGCTAAAAAACCAACACGACAAAATGGCCGCTGCGCAACAGGTATAGTACCTAAGTTAAAGCGGTAATAATACCGTGTCCAATACAAATTAGTGACCTTCAAGAAAGAGCTAAAAACACGCTATGTGGTATGTAAAAGAGTACGGATTTGAAAGGCTGGCAACACAGCGAGCCCTCTGACATTGAGTGTCCATGGGAGGTATCACTTAACATCAGATGATTATTTATTTATTGAATCATATATTGAATTTTCTATATTATATTTTACACATACATGACAATTACCTTAAACATAAATTTTACTAAAAATAATAAATACACTTCCAACTACAAATTTTAGTTTTTACTAGTAATCAAATACATATTCACTTAAATTACGGATAGCCGCTTAACCGCGCTTTATTTTTTTTATTTTATATTTAAAACTAGCGGACCCGACAGACGTAGTCCTGTCATAACTATGAATATTGATTACCAATATAATAACTGAGATCAAAGCATTTATTTTAAACGATCTTCATTTCTCTTACATCCTCTTTGAAGATATTTGCAGCACGCATTCTGTCAATGTTATGTCAAACGTCATCAGTTTACATCAAAAAAGTTTATAGTAAAAGCGCTATGCACTGGAAAAAAATCTTAACATAAGTCAGTATTACTTAATACATGTTCTAATTCTCCGTGACATTTTCTTTCATAACTTTCTCCTGACAATAACAAACAACAAAAAAGAATGATCTAAATCGGTCGTGCCGTACACACGTGATGCCGTAACCAAGGGAAATAGGGATTCATTTTTACATACATAGATAAGCGTTGTTAAGTGTGTAAATCTTATTTCTATTTAACGAAGGTTAAAATATTAAATGGAATTGACTTTTAGTTGCCAACAGGTGGCGCTGATTTCTATTTAAGATATGTTTAGTGAATTTCTTAATATTCACGATGACAATACTGTCTATAACTGATTAATATTCCGAATAGGATAACGTCTTTTTCACTAGCGTAGGCAGGGACTATTAGGTTTTTTGACTTTGCACTTGAAATATTAAGTTATCTAAAACTACACATACTTTTATATACATTCGCTGAAGTAACAAATAAATAAACTGCTTTATCATTTTATATTACTCTTATGTATATTATGAGCAGTGGCCTAGTGACTCTCATCCCTGAGCTCGTAGATTCGATTCCCGGCTGTGCACCAATGGAAATAACAACAAAAAAATGGTCTTCGGTGGTAATGTCCATGACACAAATGTCTGCCCCCTTGAGATGCTTTTTTAAAGTCCCAGACTTGTTCTGAATTTTTTTCATAATCGGTATTAGAATGTACCAACTAGATAATAAGTGAAATTATTTTTTTCAGGTGGCTAGACAACGCTGGGTTCGACAGAAAGCGGAAAAAATCAAGGTATGAATTACAAAACGTAAATTAATCATTAAGCTTTTTATAAATTTGACGAATATTTCAATGACCATGAATGGAGGAGAGTTTCTTGCCAGTTCTTCTTGTGTGTGCCCTTTGATTTGCGAACTGGTAGTGAACGTAAATTAACAATTAATCATTTTTCCTGTCCTAACTATTATATAAGTAGGTTATTTTATAGTATATCATAAAATTAAAAAGAGCAAATGCAATGCAATGCCGGGAGTTAGAGCTGTCGCACGCGCCTCTCACCAGCTACAGCTGACATTGACGCACTGCAATAGCAGGGGAGCCCTACCAATATCCTGAACATGATGAGCATTGTAACATTTGTATAGTAAACCACCAGCAAAATCATGTACAAATATGCTCTAAAAAGAACGAACAAAATTTTTTAATAGAAAATAAAATCAGTCAAACAAGAACGTTTGAATTTAAATCGTATCGTTCTTTGATATGGCAACGGGACCAAATATACTTCTCTCAAACCGAAGAAAGAAAGAAATAAAATAATTTTGCTTTCAGGAACTAACTGTAAAAGGTTTAGAAGGAGAGTTAAGAGAAATGGCGGAGAGGCAACAAAAAGAAGTGTCGGATTTGAAGATGTTTCATGCGGAACAATTTGGCAAGCTTAAAGCCCAATGTGCGAACGAGATGGAAGAACTCAGGCGTACTCTTGAGAAAGAGAAGGAAGAAGCCCTCGTTAAAGAGAGACAGCTAGCTAGTACCAGGTTCGTATTTTTTGTTATATAACAGGGGCCAAACGTGCACCAGGCCCTATTATAGGTAGGTTAAGTGATACTGCCGCCCATGGACACACAGATTGCCAGAAAGCTTGCGAATGCATTGACGGTTTTTTTAAAAATTCGTAGGTATGCTCTTTTATTGAAGGGCGTGGTTTGAGTGGTTCGTGGTTCAGATTTTTTTTAAGTAAAAGGAGGGCAACGAGCAGGAAGCTCACCTGATGTTAAGTGATACCGCCGCCCATCGATACTCACATTGCCAAAACGTTTGCCAGTGCGTTGCCGGCCTTTTAAAATTGTAATGCTCTTTTCTTGAAGAACCTTAAGTCCTGGTACGTAAATACTTCAGTGGGCAACCTATAAGAAATACCTTAAAAACGCTCACCACAATACGGGTGGAATTTCGTCTTCTGCCTCGATCTCTGATCATGAAACTCAGCTGTAGGTATTATCCTCTGAAAACATGGAGAATGTTAAATGTGGTAGAAGATGCAGAATGACCCCACATATTTAACGCAACGCAACGCAACTATTAGTTTATATTTCTTCATATCGACGTTGTTGAATTTTATAAAAAAATACAATTAAAAGCATTTTAATATATGTTTTTCTTGTCTTTAAAGAATGGAGAAACAGATACTAGAATTAGAAATGACGTATCAAGAGCAAAGAACGAGATTAGTCGCGGAACTACGCGCTGAGAACGAACGAGTTGCGCACGAGTTGAGTGAAAGAGATAGACTACAGAAACGGGAGTTTGGTGAGTTGAACTATACATATGAGGCGAACACTGTAAAACAAGCACAGATAGGGCATTTATTTGGTTTTTTATTTTCATTCTGTGCATAGCAACGGTCTAATTACAGGTTTATTTTTGCTATATATATATGTGTGTCGCAGTAAAGTAGTTAAATCAGAGAGTTAATTGAATCTCTAGACAGTTGATTAAATGTCGATATTCAATCAAGACATAGCATTTTCACATAAATCGAAAACGTTTAACTATCTGTCTGTCTTTATTGTAAATGGTTAGGTGAGGTTAGTCTTGTTTCCTAGGAACGTTTAGGAAACTCGTAAAACGTTTCGTTCACTCACTTGTCTGACGCAACTTTAGCGACTTCATTGAATATCGATTTATAATTAACTGTCTAGGGATTCAATTAACTCTGTGATTTAACTACTTTACTGCGACATATACATTAATTGCTGTTCGTTTGTTGCTAAAACTCGAGAGTATCTTGAAATTTTTGTGGAAGTTCAGGGAATGTTTAGACGGTGGAAAACAATTGAATTTTCCAATGAAAACTATTCCGAGCTGGTCTTTGAAGAAAAAAACTTTGACTGTCATATATTTAAATATTTCTTCAGAACATTGTTTTATGTAGGTTTTATGAGGTCCAATCACTTTGGTCTGTTTTAAAAAAAAATATTAAGTTTTGGCATAAATATATGTTGGTGTTACGAAGTTAATCGGACAATATAGTATTTATATTGTATAAGCAAGTTATGACATAAAATAAAAATCTAAATGCATATGTATAACAATATGCTAATAAAATAGTATATTGTCCAAATAGTTATGTCAACGGGATATGACAGTCTTTCGCTCGTTGTGAGCGTGCATAATTTTAAACCAATTGTGACGTATTGAACACGTTAAAACTAAAATTAATAATTGTTTCGCCTGGAATTAAATTTTTTCTATATTTTGACATTGTTGGTAATTTTTCTGTAAATTGAAAAATAAAATTACAAAAACTTTTCCCCTATTTATGGATGAAAGATTTCAATATTTAACTCAATTTATTGATGTTTATAATTTTTCTTATTAAGAAAAATGGCGAGAGGAGCAAGAGCGTTTGTTGGAAATAAAGAAGCAAAATATAGATCTTGAAATAAAGAAGGAAAAAGAAAAACTTGAGGTAATTTTTTTAAAATTTAATTGAACTCTTAACAGAAGTAGTCTTTCGTCCCTTTCTATCAAATTGTTATTGTGCTGTGGCCAAAAGGGGCGGATGATGTAGGTACTTAACTTATGAATATTAAAATCTATGTTATAAGACTGAATTACAAAGACAGATGCAAAGCGATCTTGGCATCTGTCATTTCTAATAATTCATGCTTATTTTAACGTCTCTGAAGTGTCAAAAATCATTTTCATAATTTCAGCTACAAATGAACGAGAAACGCTTACAATTAGACGCAGACTTTGAGAAACACAAAAGAGAATTCGAAGCAGAACAGAAAGTTTTGTTCAAGAGGAAAGTGACAGAGCTAACGGCGCAACACAAGTTGGAGAGAGATGGAGAGATCGAGAAGGCCATAGAGAGTTTGGAAGCGGAAGCTCAGACGGGAAGAAAGGAGCTGCAAGATGCATTAAGGTAACTGGAATGTAATAACGAATCGTATTTACACTTCATAGACAAAAAAATAACACGATACATAAAAATTATAAGGGATGCAACGGGCGGCCTTATCGCTAACAAGTGAATCTCTTCCAGGCTTCCTGGTAAGGGAAAAACTAAAAAAATAAATATGATGGGTGAAGTGCATAACCAAATCTTATAAAAAATATAGAATCACCAACCTTAATTTGAAATAATTAAAAAAGTAATTCATGAATTGCGACGCAATACAAAATAATACAAGAATTACAAGTCACGATTGAGCAGTATAGGATATGGTGAAGAAACGTTTATGAAGAAGAGTTTTAAAAGATGGTAGGGAGGTATTTTAGATGTAGAACGCGATTAAAAACCCAACGCAAAGAATATACTTACAACAAAAAGGTTGTTTATTTTGTAGCGATACCTACTTTCTAACGTAACGTAATGAAAACGTAACGTAACGTAACGAAGTTGTTTCGACCGCTTGGTACAAAATAATTTATTGGCTTTAGACAATCGGTGGTTAATCTGCTCAAGGATCCAGACCAAATGTGCAAATGCCCAATCTTAACTTTGTAGTTTGCTTTGAAAATTGTGTTCTTTGTGTATATTACTATGTCAAAAACGTATTGGTTATTTATCTTTAACAAGTGGGCTATCATAACATATGACTCCAATACGGCAACTGTTTACATTTATATCACGAACAAAATAATACATACACAGAAAAAACATGTGTGCAATTCACACGTAGAAGACGATTGTAATTTTAATTTTCAAGTTAAAACTAAATTAGTTTTTTTTCTATAAAGAAATAAATTTGTAAGTTTAATGTCAATCTTTAGTTTTGATAAAAACTAAAATAATTAAAAAAATCATAATTAATGATTTGTAAATTAAATTGATAAATTTCATCTAATTTTTTAATCTATTTAAATTAATTTTTTATTAAAAAAAATTACGTCTATGGTTATTTTAATTCAAAAAATTATCAAATACACACTAATTAAAAGATTATACAGTGTATAATGCCTCCTATCTGATTTTCTCCTACATTAAAAAAAAATTAATGTCTTTATGTGTCTGTCGCTTTTTCGTTTCATCGAGTTTCAAGTCACAACGATGCTAAATAATTTTTAATTTATATTTCAAAATGACTAATTCTTACAAAACTAATTGACATGAATACCTTTTGTCAGTTCACTCAACGGACAGTTAAAAACGTCAGTTAATCTATGGAGTTCATTAATAAATTCCATACATCGTGTCATATGTACCGTAGTTTCGTAAAGGTGGTCGATGTCGCCTCCTAACGTTGACGGAAGTCTCAATTTTCAATTCTACCCTCACTTTTCTGTGTTAGGCTGCATCTACATTATATCGTTCACAATTCTTTCTTGGTCTGGGGAAATAAACTTCATATAGTTTGTATTCGTCCGGAACTTGAGTTTGATTTAATTTTTTACAAGACGAAAACGATCCGTGAACTCATAAAAACGTTTTTTGAAGGAGAAACAAAGAACACTATGAGACTGAATTAAAAGAATTGGCAGAGACCGAAGCAGCGACGCTGAAGCGCTATCAAGATGCCCAAGCCAGGGTTAGATTGCAGGAAGATAAATGTAAGTCCTAGTCAAATAGAAAAATAAATAATATAATAATTTTTTAAATCCTCTGAATCTATCTATGATGCCACATATAGAGAGCCATCTCTTATTTTATTCCCTTTTTTCAAAAACAAAAAACACAATTTTTGTTACGTTCATGTGGAACCAGCTGCCCACTGAAGTATTTTCCAACCAATTTGACTTCGGACTTCTTTGGAAAGTACGTACGAAGTTTTAAAACTGGTAATTAAGATCGTCCATGGGCATTAAACCTGCCCCCTGTACTTGATTTATTAATAAAAGTGCACCACATCTAAAGCATTTTCTACAGTAATTGTTTCAATCTCGGCGGTAGTATCACTTAACATCAGATGAACCTGTCCGTTTGACTCCAGTTCTATAAAAAATATAACTGCAACATTACTAATATGTAATATGTTTTTAAATAAAAATTGTATTTTAAATACTCGACAGTTTCAAGATTTTCAGTCGTATCATTTACATGTTTTTAGGTGCTGAGCTGGAAGTTAAAATAAGCCAATTAGAAACCAGAAATAGAGTTTTAACAGAGGTATGAAATAATTAATAAATATTCGCTGTTTTCATCGACATTTGTTAAGCGTAATTTCACATTAGTAAAATTTGTGTAAAATTATAGAAATAAGAAGTCTTTTTTATAATTCAATTATAAATATGTTTATCTATATTGTTTTAGTGTATCTTTTTAAGTAGTTTTTTCTGATTTTACTTGATTAAATTTGGGATTTTTGTTTTTATAAATTAGACACTGGAAGGCCGTCACTCATAAAAGCATTCTAATTTAAATACGTTATATATTTTTTATTATTTTGATTTCTAGAAAAATATTCAATTGGAAGGACGCGCTGAAGAAGTAAGGTCGAGCTGCGAAGAGGCTTGGAAGAATAAAGTCGAAGCATTGCAGAGGGAGATAGAAGAGATGAAGAAGACACACGAAGAGCAGATGCATCAGCTCTATGCTAAGTTAGTTCGTAATATATATTCGTGTTTTGATTATTATTATAAAGTTTATTTCTTGATATATCGTTACATTAATAATCATACCATTATTTTTAATATTTTTGTCGGGTGTGTTTACTCTATACTCAGTGTTAGTATAACATTGTAGAAGAAATAAACGATCTAGGACACACAATTTTGTCACTATGTTCCACTGTCTTATATAAATAGTTATATGAGTCAAGACTTAACGGTAATTATGTCAAAAATTTTCAACTCTCAATTCTGTGCCTTGAAGGCTTACTCTCGACTTTGAATAATCATAATTAGATCAAATAAAGATTTCCACTTCTGTAGGGTATTTTTGTAACAGAAGGCAAACGGGCAGGAGGCTCAGCTGATGTTAAGTGTTACCGTCGCCCATGGACACTCACATTGCCAGGCTCTCTTTTCTTGTAGGACCGTAAGTAGACTTGGTTCGGAAGTACTTCAGTAGGCAGCTGGTGCTGTGCTTCCAACGATTGACTAAAGACGTGTCCACCTCTGCACTAGGTTTTAGGGTTTAACAGAATAAGATAAATTTGGTCATTGTTCCGCTCCTTTATGTGTATTTCATTTTGCAGAGTGAAAGTAGCAGTTGCCAGAAAAGACTCAGCGATCCAGGCCTTAACTCGAGAAAGTGCTAAATATCAGGAGAAAGCGACTCTCCTGGAACAAAAGTTACAACAACAGAGGAAGGATTTTCTCAAATCTAAATAAATATGAAATTATGATATTATTCCGTCCGAAACTAAGTGTGAATATCGTGTGAAGTAATGTATTAAGTTCTGTGGTTATTTATTTTAATAAAGCTTTTTAATAAATTTATTTTAATTTATTTTTCATTTTAAATTATTAAATTAGTGAGACATCTTTGATAATTTAATAATTTTAACTTCATAGAAAATGATTTTTTCAGAATGTTCTTGTCTCTTTGTTCATAAAAACAGCTTTACAGTATATTCTATATAACTCAAAGACGGCGGTCAAATTAGAATATATATATATATTTTTAATTTATTCCTTGAATTCTGAGGTAGGATTTTATAGTTATAACTTTTTTATTCCGGAAAAGCGAACAGTCTATAAGGAGTAACAAAATGTTTCATATGTCGGTATGTTACTAGTAAAAACCTAGGCTAAAAAAAACCTAGGGTAAAGAAATCGACGTAAGTCGAACGGAAGTTCGCTGGGGCAGCCGATAGATATCAAGATACAGTGTAAACTCTTTATAACGACACTGAAGGGATTATGCATTTTATGGCGTTATAGAGTTGTCGTTTATTTATTTATTTATTCTATAAATGATCTTAATAGAAAGGAAGTTGGTGTGGTGGAAACAAACTGTACACAGTTTTTCTGTCCACCAGGACGTCGAACATATTTAAATCATTAACATATATATATATACTAAGGCCAATGACATAAAAACTCTAACATTATAACAATCAAACCATTAAAATTGCACGTAAAACGTCATAAAGCAATTGAAACATTGATGCGCCATAGATAGCCGATGCAAGAAACCTGTTCTTGACGAGAATTCTCATTTGAATACAGGTTATTTCTTATATTCGAATATGTATTTAATGACGATAATGTCTGATTAGCATAATTTATAATTGTTTGATTTATGTAATATTATTTTAATTTAAATTTAATATTGTTTTTTGTTATATTAGGAAGAAGTGTAGCTGGTAGCGAGTTCCTTAAATTTGGAATAATGTAATGTTTTTTTTTTCATATAAATTATTGTATATGGGTAATAGAAATTCGTTTTTTTAATTTTCTACGTGTTGAATAGTGTTAGTGAATTTTAATTGTTTTGAGGTAATTTTCTGTTAATTAATGAAGTAGTTTTCATTTAATAATCCTAGTTGCACTTTCTCATGTATTTAATTAAATTAAATTATAATTTTAAAAAATGCAAATAGCTTCCCGTAGTCCTCTTTATATTGTGATTTTAAATTTTATAGGAGCAATTGTTTTTAAAGTACGTATTTGTATTACAAATATTTAAAAGAACGTACACAGCTGCGCAGTTTTTACTAATTTTAGAAACTTAAAAAGAACTTTATTAGGCAATTGTTATTGAGAGTGCGTGTAAGGCTATGTAGAGTGTATGGAATGGAAGACAAGCTAAGCCAACCAAAGCCAATTCGATTAATTTCGATTCTTTAGGGACTTCGTCGTTAAATCGAGGGACGTTACATGAAGTTTACACTTTTTAATTTGAGTTCAATCAGTAGCAATTGTTCAAATCCAATCAAAATGCCATCGATAAAAATAATATCTTTACTAAGAATACCACATAGGTAAATTCTCGCTCTTTATAAATTCTTACTCTATATAATATTCATTAAAGCTTGCATGTTACAGTGTAAACAGCACCACACGTAAAACCATATTTATTAGCTATTCCAATTGGAATCTTATTATCACAGTTCACCAAGGTCGCCACATTTCAGTACTCGTGCCTTGAACAGGAGATTTTGAACTTGTGTCTGCTTCAGCCTTGTCTTTTACCACCTTACTTGTGCTGGACTGTGCCAAGGATTCTGCAGTATGGCTTATAACAGATCGGCTTTGTGATGGCACCTCCATCGGTACAGGGATACTTTGCGGTAGCGATAACTTTTTTTCATTATGCAATATCCTTTCTGGTACTCTTCTGAACGATTCTAGGGTTGCGTGGTCTTCTCTCTTTTGTGGGGTTATTGATTTCTCATCCAACCGTAAGACTTTTGTTGGCGGTCCTAAGCTCTCAGCGTGACGTTTATATTTGTGTCTGATTGAGTAGTCCACTGCGCGTTTTGGTGATGCATCTATGCCGATTTTGTAGTTCTCAACATCTATAACTATTGATAGTGGTTCCATGAGCTTCTTATTTCTTAAGGCTTCTTGTTTAAGCGTTTCTGGGGAAATTGTAGTTGAGGATACCGTAGCTTTTTGTTCGGGGCTTGTGTCCTGGTCTGACGCCGAATGGCTGGGTGGTGTTGGGAAGGGATATGTTTTAACTGGGCGAGGAGGAGTTTCTAGTTCTGTTGAGGAGTCGCATGCTGAGTCACACGATAGCGGGCTTAATCGTGGGCTGGTTGGTCGCGTGGATTTGACATAGTGGAAGGCGCTAGGTCTTTCATCGTCGAGTCTTAAAGGGTCTGGTACCAGGGGCGCGTATTCAGAGGGATGTAGGTGTTCAATTCCGGAGATACATGAGTTGAGATGGTTTCCTAGTCGGTAGCGAAGTCCAGTTGGAACGCTTGCTAGTCTTGAAAGGTATCTTCGGACTTCCACTGCGCAGTCACCGAAGCCGGCTTTAAAACGATGGAGGACTCCTGGGTCGGCTGCTATTGCTGCTGCGAGCTGCTGTCTTTGAAGAGTCTGAAGATGCTTCACTGTCATTTCTAAAATATCCGCTTTTTCTAATTTTGAATGGCGTGCAGGCTGAAAAAATAAAATAATTTTGTTAGATTTATGTTATACGTTGTAATTTTTTTAAATTGTATTTGATCATACAATAGTTTGAATTATTACAATTATAAAGCAAGAAATTATAAATAAGTAATAACAATACCAATTAATAAAATAAAATATGTATTTATTTTAATCTATTGCATAAAAAAATAGCTCTTATAAATACGAATGTTATTATCAACAAAATTTTAATTGAAAAAATACACAAATACTTACGTCTTTGTCCATAGAGTCCAGTAGTAAATCCTTCAGTTCATTGAGGCAATTGTTGATGCGCGCGCGCCGCTTCTTTTCCATTATTGGCTTATTTGTCTGTAAATTTTTTTCCAATAAATTACACTGAACTGCACATAATCTTTCTAATTTATTTAAAAAATTTATGGATTTTTATTGAAGCACATTTTTAAACATTTAATATTCTCGTATTTTTTTTTATTATCACAATTTCAACACACACCTTCCTCAACTCGGCCTTAGATAATCCTTGAGTCGTTTCCGAAAAACCATTTTGAGAGTCATCGTCTTCACTGTACTGCATTTTAGGTCACTTTACACACGTCCTTCCTCGACAACGTCGAATTACTTTATGAACTTAGCTCGTACTTGATTCAGGAGCAAGACCCTATGTCCTTTTTCATCCTGTTTTAAAGTTGTACTGACAACTCATTCTATCTCGCTCCAACTAAGGGCTTTAAGCGTTGGGAAATGTATCGGAATGTTTTGTTTTGGTGCTGTCTCTGTCGTTCGCAAACCTGTACTTTGATATTAGTGAATGAACGCGGCTTGGCCGGTGATTAATGGATTTGGTAGTTTTTGGTTCCATAATGGGCAAATCTTTTGTATTGAAAGGCTTGTCTGAGCTTTGACCATTCTTAAGAGACTATTTTTTTTAAATATATTGTAATAAAATTAATTACGTGAATTTCTATATTGTAAAAACTGTGTTTTTAAATTTTTCTTAGCAACATTTCAAATGCAACATAACATTATTATACTTCTTAAGTGTAGAAACAAATTTTTAATTGTAGAAATATTCAGCTAGAAATTACATACTTTTTTGTTAAATAAATTAATATAAATAAAAGGCCGGCAACGCACTTGCGAGCCTTCTGGCAATGTGTCCGTGGGCGGCGGTATCACTTAACATCAGGTGAGCCTCCTGCCCGTTTGCCTACTATTATTATCTTCAAAAAAATTACTATACAACGCTATATAACCTGTTATTTACATTAAATAATTTCCTCGATATTACCTAATTAATCACCTAGGAATCCTATAATCTACCTATAAACCAACCCCACAGCATGGGAATATGCTCTTTAAAAATTCTATAAAACATTTTTCATAAAGTACCACAAACAGCGTCTTAAAACGACTTGCAATACGATACACAAAACTTGACGCTTCATGCGCGCACCGTACCGTGAAGGCAGTTTTTATGCGTGTTTCGTTCTAGGGTGTGTTTCTCACGATGTGTGGGAATTTCACAAGGTGTAAGGGGTTGCTTTTGTAATTATTTGTTCATACTTGTATGAATATGTACTGTTATTTGAAATTCTAAGGTAGAGGACTTCAATTATATTTACTATTTAATTTGGAGGACTTTCAAGAAATTTTTTTTATGTGACTAGCACTAGTATAAAATTGAATCTTG
Organism: Pieris brassicae; assembly: GCF_905147105.1. NCBI lineage: Eukaryota > Metazoa > Arthropoda > Insecta > Lepidoptera > Pieridae > Pieris > Pieris brassicae. The sequence goes on from NC_059669.1 coordinate 9,951,296, forward strand.
AAGAAAATTATACGACAACATTTTAGTTGATTAAAAGTACCTAACTCTTAAAAAATATTTATTTATCATTAAAAAAACTGACATCAAATATAGAAGAAATGTGAAAAAATATATATATACAACATAAATTATATATAATCATATAGAGTATTGAATTGTTTCACAAATAAGATATTTTTTTATAAAAAAGTATGATCATCATGAATTAGATAAAATCCTAATTGTTTTATTACCTACATAAACAGGCCATATACATGTTGATGGAACTTCGGCGGACCGTACTTTGCCCATCACTAGTCTAGTCGGAAATACTTGGACAAAATCCAAGAGGTACTAAAGAAGGGACTAGTTAAAAGTTCGCATCACCGACGAGCATGCATGGTGAAGGTCGTGAAAGTGGATGGAGAGATAGAGGTATGTTAGGATGTTGCAAGTGAAGATCCGCAGTCACTGTCTACCGCTTCGGGATAAAAAAATGACTACGATATTATTTATAAACAAAAAACACAGTATATAATTTTCTCGAAAAAAGTATTTAAGTTACGTATAATGTCCCATATTGTGTTCAATTTACTATCAGTTAATATAAATAAAATATCAACCATCAATAATGACCCTAATTATCATACGTCCCTCGGACCCCAGGTGGGCTCTGTTTGTTCCCCACATACCGAAACATGTCCCGTTTAATATTCAATTTTCAATTCTCACGGTCTCCCCTATATAACCTAGTTTTCATAAATTTTATTATTTAATCTGTGGAACTGAAATGACCTACTTCTCGAACGCACCAAAGACTATATTAGCACACAAAATATCTTGTACTTGTACTACTAGCTTTTCTTTTCTTGGCCGGCGGCTGAAATTGGTACTACAGTCGCCATTTTGGTGCGTACAATATTTTTTTTACTATCTACCATCTAATAAAAAAACAATTAATATGTATTAACTTTATTCCTTGCATTATTAATTACAATGGCAAAGTTTTAATTATCAAACGTTTCTGATAGCTAGGTATCTTAAAGATATTATATTAATAGAACAGGTAACAAAACCTATCATATCAGTTGTTCCTAAGTTTCTGTCACATTTATTTAAGCTTAGAACTGTATTTTTTAGATACTAGTATAGATTGTTTTTTTAAAACATTTCAATAAATAAATAAGTTAGCTAGCATGACTTTAAATTATTGCCTTATGGTTAATTTTTATTTACTGGCAATACTAATATGACGCTCTTACTGGCCAAGAAAAGTATGTGGCACTGTAAATGGTTAAGCTTGTATGAGGTCGTGCGTTTGATTCCTGTAAACAAGGGATTATTTTATTTACACAATTAATATAATGTGTACCTAGTTACCTACAAAGAGAAAATTTTAGGTCATTTTTTTTAGGCCATTTAAAACTTATCTCTCTGACCAAAGTCGCAAAATACCAGAATTTCTCATAAAATCTATTAAACCTTTTTTTATAAATGGTTAAACAAAGAAACGAACCCCGGTCTTTTTTGTTCCTAAAAAGTAACTCCGCAGTGATTGACACCAAATCCTTTGGGAATAAAAAAAAAATACGTAACACGATCTCTTTCCCTTACGATTTTGAATAGAATTTTCGTTCATTGAAGCAACGGACTCACGCAATCGCAAAAGGTTATCGAACCGACATATGTCGTTGACGTGCTAATAGGATGGGAATATTCTAAAATTAATTATGAGATAAAATTTTAAATTGGGGTAGTTTTGAGTCATCCCTTTAATTTGGACTCGGAGAAAATTAGTATCGCAATACAGCGAGGAAATATTACTTATTAAAGATACACTGCCAACAACCAAACATTTTTAATTTATTTTAATATAAATATATTTTGTTTGGTAACTGTTTACTTTGACTCGGGATCCATTCGTGATCCTGACATTCTGTTGCACTGTTCGCAGTGAACAGTTTTGTTTATTAGTATTATTATTATGCAAGTTAAGAATATTGTAAAAAAATAAAATCATTATATTAAAACTGGATTTATTTGCAAGTTATTATTAAGAACAAAAACCCCTTTTAAGCATTTTTTTAAGGAAAAAGATTTTATTAATCGCTTAATTACAGTAATAGTTATATTTATATGGGTATCGGGAGTTCTGTATAATGATAAAAATGGAAAAGAAATCGCGAATTTGTAATTATTTCTTATGAAGTACTTAGTGGGTTTCAGATTTCTGTTTATTATTTGGTTTATTTATTTTATTCATCCCTTCTCAATATGTACTTACTAGCTGTAGACACAACATATGTCATATACAAAATTAAAAAAAAGTACGCATTGATAAATCTTTAAAATTATTACGTATATATCTTCACTATAAAGGAATCTGAAAGCTTCCACAAATCACAATTCAAATATTCCTTAGATGACCGGCTAAAACAACTATTTCAAGGAAATAAAAATAAATGATAATCTCTTTTATACGATAAGAAAGATGTCACAAAACCACGTCATTTTTTAATGAATTAAAGAACGGAAACAAAAACAATAATAAAAAGCATCCTGCGTCGTATAATCGAAAATGCAAGTTGTTATAAAAACAATTTCTCACAATATATCTTACAAGGGTCGTGTGAACCGGACAGATCAAACTAATCTCGCCCTAGTTCTTCCGGACTACCGTAGGGCGACAATACTATCAAAAGTAATACGATAATATATGAAAATTTGGACGGCTTTCGATTTATACTTGCAAGCCATCAAATCAAGCGCATTTTGTTTTAATTATGTAAATAAAAGACTTCCAGTTCAATTTATCTTATAGTACTATTATTTGTAAGTTTAATCGACCACCATTGATTCATGATAAAATTTTCCTGCTTTCCTTGACTATACCCGAGTTCACATGACAAAGATGCATGCATGATTAAGTTGATATATTTATAAACATTGACTTTTGTATTGGTATAAGTAATTTTTCGCTCTAAGATGTCAGCTTCCTAAAAAATTATTTGAATAAGAATAAAAATTATTTAGGTTCATACCCACGACCTTTAGTTCGAGTGGGATAAACTAGACTAACTGGACATTTTAAAACGATTTTAATTTAACTTATCTCATAGATACAAAACTATTACTTTCATACAAAATAATAATAATTGACTACAAGACTAGATTTTGTCTTATAGTGTAAGTCTTAATTAATTATATTTTGTTATTATCAAAACATCGTGTCGTAACCGAAAAATGGGACTACTATATAGTTAAGTCGATACATTCTATCTAAACTAGGTAAAGCTTTAATATACGTAATGTAAATCAATATAATAATTATTATAAAACGCATCGAAAAAGAAAATTTTCAAAATGTCGCAGAAACTTCCCATGCGTGGATACTTTAGGTGACAGACTGAAGATTTATAAACCCTTGGATCTGCAATCGCTTAAGCGCGATTTCTTTTAAGGTATAAAAATACATCTTCGACTGACTTTTATTTAACGTAACACAAAAATAGCGATAATTACAGAGCCATCTTTATTACGTGATACGAGTTTTGTGACTTATTGTTTCTTATTTTTCCTACAATGTCCACAAGTCATTTTTGTGTTCTCTTTTCTTTAATAAAATACAAATATGGAGGATTTGTAATAGTCTGTAGCTGAATAATAATTATAATAATTAGAAATTGATAAATAATACTAAAACTAAAACAATTTGGACCCTATGACAGTGTACCTTTAATCTGCTCTGCGGTAATCGATCAATCTACAAATCTTAGATTAACGCCTGTGCACTTAAAAAACGATGGTCTAAGGAGTCTCTACTCTAAAGGGAGTAGTTTGATAGCTTAAAGATGGAAGCACAGACTACATGTGTATTTCATTTAATAATATAATAGATACATAGAATTCATATACCTTGTAAATCACATTGTCCCACTATTTCTTATCGTACTCAAGGACTCCATATATCCGCATAGCTACAAACTTTATCGTTTTACTTACAAATATTGATTGTATTGAAGCTATCCGGAAGCCATCCCCGGATATAACTGCGGATACGATGTTATAAAAACGAGTTGATAGGGCGCTAGTTTTTGTAAACACCTGTTTCTATGGGAACTATGGGAATTTAAAAAAATAATGAGATGAAGGAAAGTAAGAGAGGGGTTTGAAGATGTTTTTTGTTCATTAAATCTCTGTGTATCGAGAAGACGACTTTTTACATAAAGCAGAATTTCTTCTTTTTTTACATACGTACGTTTTTACTACTACGAATAAATGTCGTCGAAAAGACATTATACTCGCCGTTTGAACTCCACATAACCCTGTTAGGGTTGCAGACTATCATTATAAACGCCTAATGACTTAGTGCTTAACTCATCGAATGTGTATTGGATTGGTTTATTTACTTGCCATACAACTTACTAACAAAACAGTCTCAAAATGCCCCGTTTTTAAACAAATATGGAGAAAGGTGATATGAGGCAAAAGTTTATCAGTTTTGTTGCATATAAATAAAAAAAACCAATAATACTAATAAGGTGTTTCCCGTTAAGCAATACGTCATACGTATTTATTAAATCAAACGACTCCTTCCTCCCAGGACTAGGGCCCTATATTCTCACGGTCGACTCTGGGGCGACAGGTGTGCTTTTGAGTAAAATAAAACACGAAATTGAACTTTATTTCAATTGAATAGGGCATGCAATTTTTGTTGCGTGATGGAATGACCTCTTTTCTGCATTTCGATAGTTTTATTTTAATAGAGCCGTGTGAATTTTTGCGACGAAATAAATTTTTAACCAACGGAGGTTATTAACTGACCGATCGTTGTTGAAATTGGAAAAGACTGTATATGTTACTCTTCGTCTACTAATAGAAATTTTATGTTTTCTTTTAAAAGTAGGTACTTAATTTTAAAATATTGAGTAATTTTAAAATTGTGTGCGAAATGAGGACAACTGTCCCTTAAACTTAGTCCGAATAGTAACGAAACAGTAATCTTGGTAGAGTTAACATTTATGACTGCCGCGGCGGCAGCACTTGAACCACAGGTCCTAGGTTGTTATCAGGCACAGAAGGCTGATTCGTTCTTAAAACACAGAATGAAAATCCCAAAACGTGGTTGGCTGTCTTCTTGTCAATCTTTAATTGAGGATAATTTTAGAAACAATAGTAAAATTATATTCTATAATGGTCATTGAAAAAACATTTAGTTCGTCATAATTTTAATAGACTTTGATCACTCAATAGAATTCAAAGCTAATCTTTTTTGGATTGACCATAAAATTAGAAAAAAAGTGCAATCTTGTGGGAAGCTTTTGGCGAATCTTTTCTCATTGGCCCATTGTAATCGTAGCACCTTGACTTCGTAAAGGTCTTTTGTTATGAGGATTATATTTTTTTTATGGTCACTTTATTACGTAGTAGACATATCCTAGTATTACTTGGGCGCGAGTTTGTTATCACTATTAAAAAGTTGAATGCCATCAAAAACATGTGAAAACGAGTCTCACAATTCAGTTCTCACCGTATAAAGGAGTGAGATCTATGTACCTAGTGTCTAATACCAAGTCAGTTAATTTATTCGACCCTACTTACGGGACCTTTTGTCTTAAGTTATTACGTAATTAGCTTACCCAACATTTTATATTGACAATATCAATATTAAAAATCTTCTCTCATCCCTGGGGTCGTAGGTTCGTTCCCGGCTGTACAACAATAGACTTTTAAAGAAAACACTTTTTAACGGGTTGAAGCTATGTATTATTAGAAACTAATTATTATTTTACATAATTTTGACCCGACCTTTCGCGTTATGTTAATAAACAAGTTATGTTAATAAAAGACAATACCAATAGACTTTCTATGTGCGTATTTAACTTTTGCTCGAACGGTGAAGGAAAACATTGTGAGGAAACCGGCTTGCGTAAGCTCCAAAGTCGACGGCGTCCGTCTGGCACAGGATGCTGATCCCCTATTAGATTAACAAATGATCATGAAACAGATACAGAAATCTGAGGCCTAGACCTAAAAAGCTTGTAGCGCCATTAATTTATTTTTTATTTAGTTATTTCGTTATTATCAACAACCCGTATAAGGGCGTGCTTTTAAAAAATACCTACGTGTTACTTCACTCCTTTATATTCATAATAAGATCAAGGCTGGAACTCCAATAGCGATCCCAATATTGGGGGGGTTTTGAACCGCAACTTTTTGAAGTTATACTTCTTTTGGGGCGTTAGGTAAAAATGATGAGAGTAAATTTTTACGATGCGCACGCACTCCACTCAGACACAAAAAACCGAAACTGCAGTTGCATAGTCAACGTTTTAAAATAAAAAATGTCCATTTCTTTAATAATGTAGAAATATTTTTTTTTGTGATAATTAAATAAACTTTATTAACGATAATGCACTGTAAAATAACATTTAAGATAATGCGTTATAATAAAACTTTCAATGTTTTAAATACCTTTTTTCTATTGTTAGTGTCGTTTTCTCTACAAACGTAGAACTATAACTAACGCGTGTACATTAATAAGTACATACACATGTTTTTTTTTATTGTATTGACTGAGAAAGATTTACAGCTTGTAGTACTTACTACTACGTAGTTACTTATATTAACTTACTAAATACCAGAAAGCATAAACAAACTAAAAATTGTTTGAGGAACACGTAGGGTCGTAAAATTTATACACTTACAATACTCTATATATTTCACTTAGGAACTTAGATGTCAGAGCTCTGGTTGCCGACACTACACTTGAGGCTAACACGTCAGTATCAAAAGTTACATTGTTAAACTTACTCGCCGCTCTAACCATACAGCAGTTCCCTCTGTAATTGGTGTTGACTTTAGGTGTAGTGTACAAGCATATTTTTTTTGCGTATTATACACACGGAGACACACTTTACTTAGTAACTTTAGTTCAATTCATAGGACATTAGTGCAATTCATATGCTACTGGTCTTACAATATATCCTGATTCACTTATCAACAAACCAGAATCTGTCCCATCGTCACTCCACGTATCAGTCGTCAATGTTAGGATCTTACAACTAAAATAAAATTAACTTAACTACTTTAAATTCATTTTTTATTAAAATGCTCAAATAAATGAAATGTACAATTAAACAATTATAGATTTCACATTAAAATTAAATTAAGAAAAATAGTTCACATATTATGTCAAAATGTACCTTGTCTTTATGCCAATTATGAGATAGAGACGACCAGATGGCGCGTATCGTTTGATTGTCATTGGTCAACGGTATATGTAGTCCACAGACTGTATTTGACCAATCACAACTGTTTTTACGCTACAGATAAAAAAAACTGTATAAAACTTTTTGCCGTATTATAAAGTTTACGTACAAATTAAAAACTTGCTAGTTAAATTTATAAAGGCACCAATTTATTATAATCTACATAACATATTAAAGTAATTTCAACTTTACAAACAAGTCACAACCTACATCTATTAAAAATAAATGCAGTAATAACTGATGAGGAAGACATTTTCAAACATAGATTATAGAAATATTTGGCATAACCTTTACGTAAAATCTATGTATTTCCTAAGGTCAAAATCTGTAACTGCGAAACTGTAGTCTTTTTGACATTAGTACTGTTACAATATTTTAATATTGATTTAATAATTACTGAAATTAAATGATTATAACACATTTTTACTTTTCGTTGCGATGATATTTGGAAAGTCAGTCTAAGAGTACTCAGCAACGAGATTTAGCGATACATAACATTTAAATGGCGCTAAATTTTGAATTTCTCGTTATGGGCGTTCTCCAATTGGTATTTTTGACAAACCCTATGTTTGCTTCTCATTTCCGAGGCAAACAAGCATCTACATCAACATCTTTCCCTTATAATAACTGAAATATATGAAACATTTTTGCGTCTATTAAGAAATTGTTACTGGTAGACATTTTAATAAAAGAACATGAAACTTAGTATATTAGTATCAACTTAAAAGTATTTTTGGTATCAAATTAATACTTTTAAACCTAAAATTATACTCTAGATTTATCTACAATTATTTTAACAAATTTCCTTAGTATGAGATGCGACAGAGATGTTTTTGCCTGTCCAATCCTATCATTGTCTGGAGTCCATATTTTGATTCGAATCTCAAGTCACAATCTCGACTGACGCGCTGTCAAATGTCAAACTTTACGTGGACACGGTTTGAAAGTTCTTGAGATTTAAGATTGATGGACGTTTCAGAATGCGGTCGTCGGAGATTGTTATTGATCGAAATATATATGATAACGCGTAAAAACTTGACATTCATTTAAGAGTATTCATGGTATATCACAGGGACTGATGCGACGCCATCTTGTTGTGGCAGGTTCCTGAATTTATGTTTATTTTATATTAACACAATTATAGATAACAGTTTGTCTAGGTTCCAGTCACTAATATATAATCGGAAATCTGTTCTGAATCTTGACAAATTGTTATTTACCACCATATCGGAAAAAAAATGTCCACAAACTTGTATTATTATACTAAAACATTGATAACTTTTTAATTGCATCAATAAACCTTTCTACTCCTTATACCAGCCAGTTTTTTGGGCGTCAAAAGCAAAATTGTATAATAATAATTGTAGACCCTTTAAGTTTATAGTTGAAGTAAGACAAGAAATAGATGAAATACACATAGCACTAGAAAAGCGACATTCATATATTTAACCCTAAAATTAAATGCAAATGAGATTCAACTTTGAATGTTTGCACTTAGTATTATTGTTTTATTAAAAGTCCAATCACAATTAGAAGCTGCTCGAAGTACTATTTAATATATACGGTATCTTTTCATCATAGCGTTAACACAATTTAACAGAAAGAGATAAGTTATGTTTTCGCAAAAAAAACAAATCAAATTTTATAAGTATTTTTCGCAGTAATGTGAGAATCGGTCCAGCCGTTTTGAAGATTATAAATTCCATTTCAAATCGTTAGTTACTTACTTAGTTGTACTAATATAATCAGGTCTTATAAGAGATATGGTGATATCTTAATCAATGTAACTGTGTACTCTGTGGCACTTTTATCACAGAATAGTAATCTGTACTGTTTTTGTATGGAAAATTTGAGCGCGAAAAGCCCTCCGAGACCTAATTTGGAAAATCGAACATTAATTGTAAAGAATACATATTGTATAAAAAATGGATGCGTTGTGTCAGCGACATTATGAGCAATACCAGACGAAATCACCAAAACGTTCATGCATTAATTTTTGTACGTCTTCATTGGTTAGTTATAATAAAAAAACACAAACGCGCTTAAATTAAGTAAATTGCGACAATTTGGGTAAAAAATCTCAAAGACAATTTTGGTCACGCAACAAAATTGAAATAGATAAAAAATTGCACCTCCTTACCTCGTATTAAGGTCATTTTGGATTAAAAAAAACCTAAGTCTACTAACATCGCAAGTTTTGCGAAAGAATAGAAACTTAACTAACAATGACAGCTGACAGTTGACAGCTGACAGTTGACAATTGACAATATTTTAACGTATATTTACCATTTACAACAACACTAAGTCTACATAGGTACATCAGCTATATACTCGATACGGAAGAACAGATCCATCAAATCGTGAGGCTGCAGCCAGCTCCAAGGCGCCAGAGGAGTGCACGGAGATTGCCAACGCCGACTGACGCCATACAACGCGGAGAGAGCGAATATAAAGCAGATGACAGCGAACGCTTGGAAGAGACACTTCAACGGGTCCCTGTAAATAGGCTGAATGAGAACTTTAGACATTTTTTGGACCTACCTAATAAACGTATATACTTTGCCTATACTAATAAATAATTGTATTAGACGTAATTTAGATTTACATAGTTATTTTGTTAAAAATAGCTAATGTGAAGATTTTCACTGAAGCATTTCCGAACCGATTCGAATCAATACTTTAATAAGAGAACGTAGCGATTCTTTAAAGCCCGGCAACGCACATGCGAGCCCATTGGTATTGAAATTGTCCATGGATGGTATCACTTAACAAGTGAGCCTCTAGCCTGTTAGACTATATATACAAAAAATGTCTATATATCAGAACATATACTGACACAATTACAATAAACACAACGTTAAAAACACTTTTTACAAGAAAAACCGTTATTTTAAAGTCATATTTTTGCACTAGTAATATCATTTAATATAGCTTTGTCTCGTAAATGACGTAAATTCATTAAGATTGTCAGCAGGGAGGATATTATACAAAAACGGATTTAACTATAAAAAATTCTGAAACAAAAAAAAATTATAAAATTTAAAAATGCTCACCACAGATACTTCCTCAAGCGATGAGCTCCGGTCCGTTTAGCGCAGGCGGAACAAGGCAAATCTGTTTGCGAATACGTTGACACTTGTTCTGAAAAACAAAACATCAACTTAAAATAGTTGAGTATGAAAGAGCAATCTCGTCAATAAATGATCTCGTTAGATTTTGTTAAAATGAAATGAAATCGTTGTTTTCATTTGACCAAACCCCTTATAATTTTGCTTTAGGTATTTTGTAATCATTTATTAGGCCAGTAATAGTAGGGGAGTTCACGACTAAATAGGGATTTATTAGAGCGTCATAGAGAACTTTCGAGTCGCGAAGGTTAGATAATAATAAGAAATAAAATTTATATAATGTATACCTTTTTTAAATGTAAAACAAACTGTGCCATCGACATACTCGAGCGCGTCAGATATTGATAGCATCCATGTCTTACGTACTTTTAATAATGTACGTACGTTAATCTAATTGTTTGGATGATGGGGGTGGTAGTATGTAAGGGTTAAAATTGAGAGAAAAAAATATCGAGCGCGACAGATTTTCTAATGGGATGTTAAGTGAACTTAAACACAACACAAACTCGTGGCCATAACTAGAATATACAAAAATATCGCCATTTTGAAATACTCAAGCGCATCAGATTAATATATATAGTTCATTAATCTACCACGCTGTAGAACGAAATCCCAAAATCCCCGCTTGGGCTCCCCTACAGGACACATCTTCATAATTTATTTTATTAATTTACACCTAAAGTAATTAAAAAAAACTATTTCCTAGACTTCTCACAACTTTTTTTCTTCAAAATATTCAAAGTTGGTTGATATGTAATTTTTTTTATATTTGTTATCATTTGCTTAATTGAACATTATCATCTAGCCTAACTAGACAAAAATAAGTAATTGAAGATCTAACCTAATTTACTAAAATGGATATTTGATATGAGAAAGTGTCAAATAAAACTGCTTACAGTCTCTATTAAGTAGTTCTTAATCTATTTTATACTCTGATTTTTAATTCCATAGAATTCTGACAGTTAGTATTTTTTGACATGTCAGATATTACAAACCTTTTTGGCCAGGCACATTTCAATATTAAAACGATTCACTCGTTCTAATATTGAACACATCTTAGTCTATGCATACATTTTATTTGTTAGTAACCATTCTATTAAGTACGGTCCTCCACAAAAAGGATTTACGGCGAGTGATAATTACGTCCTTTTTATTTTTCCATTACGTCACTTGGGTAAGTAAATATTAAGGTTAACGTTTTTGTAGGTAAAACATAACACTTACGAAATGTCAGAATTCTATGGAATGAAAAATCTGAGTATATCTATATCAAACTAGAGCGAAAATTATTTGTAACATTAAAAGAGTTATAACTACACTACACTATACACTACATAATACTTTGAATCCTATTCATAAACGTACCATAAACTGTAAAATTATATTAATTGTTATAAAATAAGTCTCCTAGCTTCTGCCGCGTTTATCACCTTGTATGACACGATAAATTCAAAAATTCCCGTATAAAAATAGTTTAGGTGTTAATTTATTATAGTTTTATCTAATTTGAAATATAATTGAACCATAAAGAACGATTCTGAGGCCTCTATATATTCTTAACAAAAATAAAGGCACACGATTGTACGCCGTCAGTATAAGGACTAAATTAGCATGGGGACAATGAAAAAGGTTAAACTATAAATATAGTAAACTAATACTTTGCCGTTAAATATTTCACAATGTGTTCACAACACACAAAAAAGTTTTGGAATAAAATTGGCAAAAATGTAATAAAATTCTAGCGTAACCCAAGCGAAACAAAGTAAAATAAACTAATGTGACGATCGGCCGAGTTAAAATATTATGGATAAAAAATCAAAATATGTTTTACTAAGATTATTATCATCTCTATATATATTAAATTCTCGTGTCACAATGTTCGTTCCCATACTCCTCCGAAACGGCTCGACCAATGCTTATGAATTTTTTTATGCATATACAGTAAGTCTGAGAATCGGCTACTATCTATCTCTCAAGAGCCTAAGTGAGAAGGGGCGTCCACCACAAAAATTTATTTTTTTAGAAAAAAAATAGTTTATATTTTTTTAGAAAAAAAATAGTTTATATTTTTTTATGATACAGCATACAAAAATACATACAACCCTTAATTGTCACCCCTCTAAGACCAACCCCTATTTTTTCTATAGTAGATAGGTTATTTTCATTGAACTTAAAAAAATGTTTCCTGGAAATAATATACATGGCAACATGACATTTGCCGGGTCAGCTAGTATATATATACTAGCGGATCCGACAGACGTCTTACATACAAAAGAATAACTAATAATGTAAATCATTCTCGACTCCACTTGAACACAAAAAAATCATCAAAATCTATCCAGCCGTTTAGGAGTTTAATTATGCAGAAGATTTATATTTATATATATATATATATATAAAGATACGTTTATAAATAAGACGTAATACCTCTAAAAAATAATCGAACGAAATACTTAAACATGCATCTATACATACAAGTTCCTACATTGGACAACACAGGACGCTTACAATTCTACATTTTCAACACAAATTAATCTCAATCGCCACTAGAGCTACTGAAACATACCAAACTCAGTTTGCACTTGAATTGAAGACATAGAACAAGATAGTTTCTCTATTTCTTCATTTTGCTTAGAACATGCCGCCTCTAAAACACTCAAATTAACTCTCAACCCGTCAACAACAGATTTCAAATAGCTATTCCTGTCATTTCCCTCATCAACAATGTTTTTGAGGACATTTAAATTATTTTCATATTTCTCGATTTCATTTTTCACATCTAACAGCATGTTATGGGAATTGTTATAGTCTTTTTCCAATTGAACTGTATATAGATCGAATTTATTGCATTCTAAACACTTGTTGAGATTATTATTTGTATTTATATCTGTTTGTATAGCTGCGTCTTTCTTTGTCCGCCTTAATTTCATAGGAAATTTAAAATTTCGAATTTTTGCTTTGTTTTGTGTATTTTTGGGTTTCATTTCAGTTTGTGTTTCAACATCGGTGGTAAGAGTTCTAGTTTCATTTGTTTGTACTTCAGAATTAACTAACTTATTTGCGACATCGGTTCGTTTCATTTCAGTTTGTGTTTCAAAATTGGTGGTAAGAGTTCTAGTTTCATTTGTTTGTACTTCAGAATTTACTAACTTATTTGCGACATCGGTTCGTTTCATTTCAGTTTGTGTTTCAACATTGGTGGTAAGAGTTCTAGTTTCATTTGTTTGTACTTCAGAATTAACTAACTTATTTGCGACATCGGTTCGTTTCATTTCAGTTTGTGTTTCAAAATTGGTGGTAAGAGTTCTAGTTTCATTTGTTTGTACTTCAGAATAAACTAACTTATTTGCGACATCGGTTCGCTTCATTTCAGTTTGTGTTTCAACATCGGTGGTAAGAGTTCTAGTTTCATTTGTTTGTACTTCAGAATTAACTAACTTATTTGCGATATCGGTTCGTACTTCGGCATTTTTAGTTTCATTTTGTTCTATAATTGTTTGGCTTTCGACATCAATTGTTTGGTTAGACGCTTGAATTGTTTGCATTTCAGCATTTTTCAAGCTATTATGTTCTATATTGGTTTGTGTTTCATGATCATTTGTTCGCTTAGACTCGTTAATATCAGTTTGTACTTCAACATTAAAATATTCTACATCAAGAACACTATCTTTATCGTTATCTGTACTGTCCGTCTGTGTAGCGATCTCAGAGTTAAAATTATCAAGATCTTTGTCATTCGTACAAATATCAGTAATATTATGGCGGGACATGTTACAAAAGCTAAGTCTAATTTCGTCAAAGAGAGACATGTTAGTTGGTCGACCTTCGTCGTTGAACGTGAAAGACTCATCTATAATCCGTTTATCTATGAAAAATATTTTTTTTTTAAATCAGAAGGCAAATGAGAACCATGCTTTAGATTAAACTTAGTACACAAAGCGAAATTTTTTTTAAAGACATGTTACATTGATATACAAATGGGGAGCATAATAAAGGATTGAATTAATTTCTATTCTAAGATTCTAGATCTTTTTAAATAAATTATCCATAACATTAAAGTACATAATATTATAAAAACAAAGGTTAAAAAAATCCACTCTCGGTTTCGGTGAAACAAATATGGGTGATGTTCACAGAAGCTTCGCTGTCATTTACATAAGTTACCTTAAAAATACTCACCGATACAGAACCTGCTGTCAGCATTAAGACTGTCCAGTGCCGTCAACATTTGATCTTCCGTGTAGCTGATGTCGACGGAGCGGTCCATCCTCAACTGTGTCTGGTTTGTTTTATTTAATATCTCCTTCAACTCCATCTCCAATGAAATCTGAAGACATACATGGTAATATATTTGTTAATGAATAATACTTTTTTTTTAATGTAATAATAGGCTACCGGAGGCTCAGCGGATGTTAAGTGATACCGGCGCCTATGGACACTCACAAGTGCGTTGCCGGCCTTTCAAGAATTGGTACGCTCTTTTCTTGAAATACTTCAGTGGGCAGCTAGTTCCACATAATTGTGGTACAAAAACTGCCTTAGAAAACGCTCAGTTGTGGAATGACAGACGTCGAGGTGATGCGGCTGGTATTTAGTATTATGCCTTGACGTCCGATAATGAAACTTATATATATCATATTTTTGGTAGTTTGTTGTTTTAAGCTCAAAACTCTAAGATAGCTGGACAAATACGATTTTTTTTTTCTTGACCTCGGAAGATTTTTAAAGGTATAGAATTGGAAAAATATTTATTTAGTACTTAGGTTTTTATTCTGGATAAACAAAAAGTCTGTATCGGATAACATAGCAATATGTTGGCAAGTAGCTACTAAAATAGTAGGCTAAGTATAAAAAAAACATTAAGGCGAAGTTCGCTGGGACCAGTAATTATATAAAATTCAAAATATCTTCAAGCAAAAAGTTTTCGAGAAATTGTAATAGTTGCTTTGAAAAGCATTGCATATGGCTTAGTGCCTTGATCGAGCGACTCTACCTGAGGGCGTAGGTTCGAACCCCGGTAGTCCACCAATGAACTGAGTGAGGACACTCGCTCGTACGCCTCGTACGCTCGCCTTAGTTCCAAAAAGTAGACTGACTGTTCACGAAACAGATACAGAAATTTGAGGCCAAGGCCCAAGAGTTGTAAGCACCACTAGTTTTATTTACCACAACACCACAAGTTACATTTGTTTGTACGCATAAATACAATTACATAATTTTTTTTATTTAGAAGTAACATCTCTGGCAAATGAAAGATATATATACAATACAAAATGTCGAACGCTGCCGAACGCGGAGGCTGATTGTGCCTCTTTGTCGCTCGTTTCGCGCTCTCGCTTGCACTTCAAGCCTTAAATGGAACGCCTCAGAGCGAGGTAACGCCGCATGAGTCATGTTTTTTCGTGCGTGCAGCCGGCTCCATTGAATTATAAGACGTTGTCACGTCAAAAATCAGTAAAATCCCTAAGAAGTTATACTACATATAAATAAATCTGTTACCTTTTCCTTTAAGACAGTCTGCATAACCTCATCATGGTCTTGCAACCTTACGCTCAGGTCAGCATGCTCGCTGCGCAGGCGCTCATTTTGCTCCAGTAACGCACTTTGCCTATTTGCGTATCTGTCATTTATACGGTGACATTCCTCCTTTGACTTCGCGAGAAGCTCGCTCAGTGTCAGTTTCTGAAATAATCATTAGAAAAATTAATGTACAAAATAAAAAATTAAATTAGAAACTTCATTTAAAAAAAAATCCATTGCTCCAGTCGAGTCTGTTTCGTCATAACATTTATTAGAACAAATTTAATTAAATACTAGATAGAAGCCCATACTATATATTTTTTTAATTAAAGTATTCCTACAGCTACTCATTAAACAATATACAAACAATTACATTATACTCAAAAACCAAAAACGGATACACATTTATACAAAAAGTATGACAAAGTACAAATTCATACTAAATTCTAAATTTAAAGTTCTAAGATTCATTGATCATTGTAATAAATATTTAATATAAAGGAAGAACAACATATATACATACAAATCATATTTTAAGGTCTATAAACTACAGAAATAATGTTTTGCCAACTTTATTTTTAAGACTCTAAAAAATTTTTTTACAGTTAGTTATATAGCCTTATTAGGAAATTTGTCATTTCATAATTTCCATATGTATTCTAAGAAAACTTTGGAAAACCTCTGCAAAAATTAAACTTAACAAAAGACATATCCCTTAATTTTCACTCTTCTACAGGAATGTTTCCGAGCCAATTAGTAATACTATGTCGAGTTAAGAAATATTTTGTGATATTTATTATCAAGTCAAGACTCTATACTGTATACTAATGAACATAGAGAAAAATACTACAGATGAAATACATTTAAGTATTAAAATTTAGTACCTCGGTCTCAAGTGTACAAACTTGTTGGGTCATCACTCGTAGCTTCTTCTTGCTACACTCAAGCTGCCTTTTCACATCATCCAATAGCCGTTCACTATTACATAATCGCTCACACACATCTTCATAGTCGCGTCTGACGTGAGTTAATATCATATTCTCCTCGCGAAGCCTGTAATATGTAATAATCAAATAGTTTTAGGCGGCAAATTAAATAAAAAATAATATGTCATAAATTCATGCCAAATTTAGTCTGTGATAGGAAAAAAATCGATTGAAAGCTAGGTTATTTTCTAAATGTTTGCGTTATAAAGGAAAATGATCGGGAAATAAAAACTTGTGGAGCAAGGTTCCTCCAACCTAAAGGAAGGATCCAATCTGACCTCTGACTGGCCCAAAGGCCCCAGGGTTTTAGAGCCAGCCGTCATCGTACTGTTTCTTGGGCACACTTAGGGAAAAATGATGAGCGCGCACACCGTCACAAAAAACCGACACCTTCAACATTTTAGATAATGCGTTATAATAAAATTTTCAATGTATTACATACCACTTTTCTATTGTTAGTGTAGTTTTTTCTACAAACGCAGAATAAGGCAAAAGATAAAAAAATTAAAAAGATTTTTATCTTGTTACGTCAAAAATGTATAACTTCTAACGTACTTACATAAGTACACACACATGTTTTTTTTAACAGAACTTACATATTAAGATGCGATCGTAGGGAATCCCGCTCGGCAGTGAGCGCAGATACCGCTTCTTCGTGCTGTCTGTCCGTGAAGTCTAGTTGGCTGCGCAACTGATGTGCCAAGTGGGATTTTTCTCTTAGCTCGCATTGTAACTCCTCTATAAGTTGAAAACCTGGCAAATTTATTCCATACTCTATCATAAAAGAAGAATATTCTAAATATTAGTTGAACCTTAAAATTATAATATAAAGGAAATAAAAAGGTTTATCTAAATGGTTTAACATTCGGTTAGAATGCTTCACTAAAAATGTAAGCAAAAAAAATAATTTCATTTAAAAAAGTAGTTACAAATCTATTCTGTTAACTTTATCCCGCACAACTATCACAAAATAATTGACTACTGTATATGTCACTCACGAGTTACGTAGATTTAACAAAATAAGTTTTACCAAATAGGTACAGTATTACTTCCGTCATAGAAATACAGCAACTTGCAAATGAATAATGAAGACTTCATATTTTTCATCACTTCTTTATACGTGGAAGTGTTTATAAATTCACAGAACAATTTATAGATCAAGCTGGGGCTTGAACGTTTAGAAATCAGAGTTTAGAAACGCACACATTTTCGCCAGTATAACATCTTGATTTTGCATTTACCATAAACTAAAGAACAGAAAACTAATTCGAACATACCATAGTAAATAAACAAATCCATCAAATAAATATAATAACTAATAGCATTCCTCAAAACATAATTAAACACTAAAACACTTGTAACTTTTGCCATTTTTAAAATAATTGCCACTTTGGCCCACAAACAAATTGACTGCACTTGCTTATCACCAAATGAAATTAATATTTGTTTTTCGATAACAGTTGTGTATACAAATGTGTTCCAAATCTACACATGCATGTATCTTATATTAAGATATATCTATCTAACAAACGCGAGTATCAATTAGTTAGGTAATTTTAAGTGTGGGTCATTAAGGCTCTAAGGTCACGAGAACCATTCATTTAAAAATATTAACTAATTAAATATAAGGTAATTTAAAAAACATAATAATGTTATTTCGTTAATACAAATGAGTATATTATCTTTATAAAGGTATTTTTTTTCATACTATCATGAAAATCTTAAGTTAGTAATATTTGTTTTTATTTGAAAAATATTGCAAGCATGATAAAAAAAATGTACAAAAGGAATCATTTACAAGAGGTTATTTAAAAATATGTATCAAAATGACTACATGCTGTACCAATTTTAATTGAATCTAGGCCAAACTGTTAAAATAAATTCAACAGCCTGGAACTTCCTTATCACAATTATAATCAAAACAATTTAAAGTAGAAGGTCATATGATAACCTGTAGACAAAAGCCGAAATCATCTCATTAATAATAATAATTCTAACATATTAACTGTGAATATATGCTTATCGAGGTTTAGTTCTATTCACAATTAATTTTGGCAAAATAATAGGTGGGAACATAAAGTTTATTTGGCTTTTTAGTGTTTCAAATGTCCAAGTATGCTCCAAGTAGTCTAATCAGAGTCCAAGAAAAAAATACCTGCTATCGTAATATATTTTAAGGCCAGAAGACAAATTTATTTGGCATTTGTGTATAACCCGTCACCTTTATTTTAGTCAAGCCACCACTTAGTAATTAGATTTGACTATATTTACCATCAGTTGAAATTCCAGAGTCTGAATCATGTGGAGCCTGTCCATTTCTCAAATTAAAGCTGCAAGAAATGTATATGATTATTAATATTAAGTATTTACCTTTAATGAAAACACGAATTACAGTCAAAACCATTTACAACGACATTGTTTAGAACAACAGGTTACAGGTCGGTTATATTGACCAAATACAAAGGTTTGATATAAATTACACATATTGATAACTATATAGCTTTACCTTAACTGATTCTAGATTTATCCTAAAAAAATTAAATTAATTTAGTTCTATAGGAGTAGAAGACTGGAACTATTTTAAAATTTATCAAAAATATATTTTTAAGCTACATTCCTATTCATAATAAACCTTACCTTTCTTCTAGATCCACCTTAGCTTTTTGGCTTTCACTGTACTTATTTAAACATTCGGCCAATTTTGGAACTGTAATTTCTGGATTGTTTTGATCTGGATCTAAGAGTGATTTGAGGTAACTGTATTCACATCTAAAAATATTTTTACGGTGTTAATTATTATCAACACTTCACAATATTTTTTTTATTACTTATAAAGGACCTCTGCAGAGATCGTCTTATTATTATTTATAACATTTTAAAAATAAAACTATTACTTGTTTGTTTTAACGAAAGGCGCGAATTTGTCCATAAGAGCATCCACCCGTAACGAGATAGAACTATCGGCTCCACAATACTCGAAAATTTGAAGGGCTGTGACAGCGTATTCTAAAAGTACAAATTATGCTTTAAATAGGTGCACCAGGAAGCATACCAACGCGGTGAATTATAATTGAACTACTTAAATAGCACGAACCGTCCTGAATTCCATCTCCTTCAAGGCTCATTTTACTTTTCTGTGTTCAACTAAAAAGTTATTTATGATTGTTAGATCACGTTAACGGCCTCGGTTGTTTGTTTATCAATATTAAATGAATGAATTCTCATTTAACTCGTTACATGCTACGACCGGCTAAAAATAGTATTTTACAATTTTTTTTTTTAATTTTCAAGCAAGAATCATAAAACTTGAAATAAAACGGTCGAACCGTGACAGTTGACAGAATTTAGGAACAGTCAACAAATGTCAACAATTGTCATGAGATTGTTGTTTTAGTGTTGCCTACTAGTTGAAAATGTTAAGAAATTAGGCAAGTATTAAGTTTAAAAAATCCTTTTCAAATAAGTACCACGCATACTTTCTTGTGTCTAAAAGGTCATTAAATTATTGATTATAGTCAATAGATTTAAAGCATCGATAATTATATATTGAAGCTAGTGTGGAGGAGGGGTGGTGAACTGTTCCCCCAACCTAAAGAGAGAATTCCCGACCAATCTAACCACAGCCTGGCTAGCTCGAACGGCCTGGTAGCTAAGGTCAAGAAGTTTTCTTTATCCTAGATAAGCTCCCGGAATAACTTTGCGCGTTTCAGAATATGAAAACATCGCAGTGATTTTTTTGCGCAGCGCAGGTTGTAGATGTCGCTACACAAGTAAATGTGATTTACTTGTGTACCGAAATTAAGGAAATTATTGTATGAGCTCAGTCTCTGTTATCTCTGTGTCTAAATATTACTGGTTCTTAAATCATCCTAACAAATAACAAAATAAAAATATAAAATATAGGTATCACACATCATTAAATTTGTATTGGTAAACGTCATCGGCAAAGAAAACACGAGGAAAAACCAGTGTAAAACTCGGTAATTTTTTATAAATATCAAATTATCATAAAATTGACTATGGCAAACAGATAGAAGAAACCAGGAGGGAGATAAGGTCCGCTCTTTTACATACTACTATTACTTTAGAGGTTTATAACATAAATTTCTATAGTTTTAAAATAAAACGAAAACATTTTGTAGTCAATTATTTAATATATTACAAAACGTATGTACATGCCTATAAAATACTTTATTAATGAGATAAAACAAAATAAAAACAACATTATTATATATCACTAACGCCTGCATATTGTGTTCAGAATTTCTGCTAATCCTGGGTGCATTTTGAGCGTGATAAGTTTTGTCTCCACCATTGAAAAATCGCTAAGTTCCATCTGAAATAATTGACATAATTATTATATTTAATTTGAGTTCATTAACCAAAATGCATTTTTGATACCAAGGACTTTATGATTCGGAATTTCTTCTGTCTACATTTCATTTCTTTCATGTGCAACTTAATACTGTCAAAAAATATAATAGACAATTACCCCGTCTGGAGAGTCTTTGTCTCTAGGAGGAAAGCGACCATACATCCGTTCACAGACGGCGCATAATCCGCACCAAGTTCTATACTTTATTGTATTTACATCCACCTGTCACAAAATAAATATAAATCAATACTATTGTGTGGCTTTAGAGTGAGCCTTAGAAGAATCACATGGTACAGCAAAGTTATGGTGGTACAACCTAAACTTCGCATATTCTACCACACATAAAACGGCGTGCAAATTAAAAGTTATAATTTTACACAGAAGTTACATTACATTATGAGTCATATCGTTATAGTCAATTCTTATTATATATACTACATCATCACATATTAAAATATAATATTATTACTTTAATAGGAGGAACTATAACTCCCGTTATGTCAAAATGTCATGCGTATTTGACGTTTAGCGCTAAGTAATGTTTCTAATATCATCTTCAGACTTCAGTATCGTCAACATTTAAAATTTCTTGCACAACATATAAATCTAAACCGCATACTCAGACTTGATTTACGACGAAAATATTTATTTTTTTGAAGATAGTAGACTTGAAAGAAATGACTCATACCGCAACCTTACCTTTTTTTATAGTAAAATAGATAAATAATCTTTAAAAAAAGGAAACCAAAAGTCTCACGGGGTGTAGGATAAAATTACCTCTCCATCACCTCCTCCACTATGCCTCCTATAGCCTGTGTCGAGCAGAGTCAGTTTGATCTCATCTGGAAAGTTCTCTTCATCTTTATAGCAATCCCACTCCATGATAGTTTGAAAATGACTCACTTGTTCATTGGTTAGAACACCACCCATCATGAGTTTAAGACCTTCGGGGATATCCTGGAACAAAATTGTAAAACTATTTCTTTTTCACTTAATACTCTTATATTTTGATCTTTTAATGCCTGAGGCGCTTAATGCTTCCTTTCTGATAATTTGGTGTGTAATTAATTAATTAACGCAATCAATAAAAGACACACTCGGATCTATACCTATGTTAGAACTAAGGAACTTAAGTTGACAGGAATTAAGAAATTTGCAACAAGACCTTACCTTCAACGGTATCCTGTAACCATTTGGCCTGAATTTGCGTAACACGGTTAAATAAAGTAGCTGTTTCGGCTTTTTGATAGTTACGAACCTGGCTGCGTACAGCATTGGAGTAAGTGCTTAAAAAAATAATCACTGTATACTCTATGTACATTCAACTTTATGAGATATGTTTTTTTTCTCTTTATTATACAAAATAATATAATATAATCAGAATATGTTACATTAGAAAACCGCTGTGGAGGTAGGATGGCGAATTATTCTTCATATAACATAACATTTGCTCGAACGGTGACGGAAAACATCGTGATTAAACCGGCTTGCCTTAGACCCAAGTCGGCTTCTGTCAGACACAGGAGGCTGATCACCTACCTATACGACAAATAATCATGAAAGATGTACCGAAATCTGGTTCCCTTAAAAGGTTGTTACACCACTTATTTATTTATTTAGAATATTGAATTGCATAGGTTAGTAGGGGCTTCAAAAATTTAATAGCCAAGTGGCGGCAAATGTATTGTAAATATATTTTTTATGACAACGAACGCAATAATTGATCCGTTACAAGAAAATTGATAAATAGGATTACTCACTCTCAAGATCATTAGTACCAATAGGCAATTGGAATTGCGCGTTCTGCCTAGAAAACACTCGTGGTATGTGCAACCAATCACCCAAGCTGACTGCTGGGACTCGCATTTCGCGAAGTAGGTTTTGCATTTCCTCGCCATAAGGGCGCTCTGGACGCGTTCGTAGTGCCTCTTCTAGGACGTAACGACGCTGAAATAATACACAAATCATAGATAAAAACTACTACAAAAATGCTTGAAGCCTTGCGTGTGTTGCCAGCCTTGAGTAATTGGTATATTTTTTTATTGAATCGGAAATACTTTTGATAGTTATCTGGTTCCACATAATGAAGGAAATTGTTCTACTTATAATCACATGAGTCATTTTAAAAACCTCGTTTTTCATGGGACAATTGACACAAGCACAGATACCGAATACATATATCAGGTCTATAGGACCAATTCGCCAGCAACGTACTCGCGAGCCCTCTAGGATTAAGTGTACTTTTTTTTATAGAAGAAGGGCAAACGGGCAGTTGTCTCACCTGATGTTAAGTGATGCAGCCCTCCATGGACACTCTCAATGCCAGAGGGCTCTCGAGTGCGTTGTCGGACACTACTACTTACATCAGGTGAGCATCCAGCCCGTTAACCCCCTTATTATATAAAAAAATGTATTCAAAATCAAAAAAAATCTTTCTTATAGTAAAAAGTACTATCTTAGGTAGTTCAATTAATATTATTAAGGTGAAGTGGTTACGTTACAAACGCAAGAGCGCGCTCGGGAACGCATAAAAATAACATTATTATTACAAAAAATTATGCAGCTTAAATAATAAGTCATACTTTAACATCAAATTCAGTTTCGATAGCCTCTTCATCGACTTCTCTATGGAGATATTTGAGCATGTCATCATCGAGGAACGAATCTGTTTTCCGCGTGACACCAGTTTTGACAACCGGAAGTATAATGTCAATGTCATTTATCGGCGCTATAGATGCGCGGGAGCTTGGGTTTTGCGAATCTGTTCCTATTCCTGCGATCTGTGTAAGAAATAGTAACATTGAGTAGACTGATTAATACAGTACATAAACAGAAAAGTAATTTACTATGGATAAACTACGTTTATTAATTTATAAGAAATATATAGACTATAGAGGGTTTTTTAGTTTAAAAAAATTGTTTCAGGTATATAATATACTAAAAGCAGACAATTTTCAATTTTAAAATATATAAGCATAGTAAAGAAACATAATATAAATTTATCACGAAACCGTAGATAATAAATGAGATATTATAAAAAAAATGAAAAATTTGATTGAAATTGAATGAGCGACTAAGTAAGTAATATCAATAAACCTGTGTTTCAGGGTCTTGTTGCGTCTGCGCAGCGAGACCAGCAGATGTGAGACGATCACTACCTCGGCCCTTACGGCGACGTTTGCCTCGTCTTCGCATTTCCAATCCCCCTAAAAATGGTTTGAATATAAACAGTGTTTATATAATATAAATATTTTAAACAAACTTTCTAGTTTACTAGATTACTGACCACGATGGATAAAAAGCGCTTTTAACGATAAATAAGATTAATATAGTATGTATCAATAAAAAAGCATTACTATTTAATCCTATTTAAATCCATAATAGTAGATAAGCGCTGGACAACTTTCAAAATGAAAGAAGCAAGGCTATTTATCTCTAAGATATAGCAACAATATAGCAAACTCTAACATTTATTCTTATATAACTTTCTCAATAATTTAGTTTATAAACACGATAAAGAAAATTTGTAATTTTATTGAGAATAAATTTCATTCTGTTTTGAATCTGTTGCACTAATATTATTAAAAAATACTATTTACCAATACAAATATTTCTATGCAAAGGACGCTTTTCAATAAATATTAGGTCCTTACATATGAAATTGGCGTTTTGTCGTACTGACCAATTTGACCTCAAATACCTCGTCTTTGGTTAGGAATTTCAAATTACAGCTATTTACTCATGTGTTTGTGCTTCGATGACCGTCATTCATTTGTTTTTTTCTTCTGTTTTTTTTCTGTTTGCGTCACTCATTTAACAAAATGGAAAACTTAAAGTATCGCATAATTTACGAGTACGAGTTCCGCCGTGGCACTAGTGCTGCGGAAACGACTCGAAGGGTGAATGATGTGTGTGGCGGTCATGTTGCAAAAGAAAACACAGTTTGTTTTTGGTTCCAACGTTTTCGTTCTGGAAATTTCGACCTGCAGAACCAGCCCCGTGGACGGCCTGAGGATCCAAGTTGATAATGAAGTATTGAAGGCTATTGTGGAAGCGGATCCATCGCAAACCACGTCCGAGTTAGCTGCAGGCTGCGGTGTTAGTGATAAAACTGTTTTAATTCACTTGAAGCAAATTGGGAAGATTAAAAAGCTTGAATGGTGGGTACCTCACGAATTGGCTGAAGCAAACCGGCAAACGCGCGTCGACTGCTGCGTTACATTACTGAACCGGCACAATAATGAAGGTATTTTAAACCGAATCATTACCTGTGTTGAAAAATGGATTCTTTACGATAATCGGAAGCGCTCAGCGCAATGATTGGATCCTGACCAGCCAGCCAAATCGTGCCCCAGCGAAAATTAACCCCAAAAAAGTTACTTGTAAGCGTTTGGTGGACTAGTGCCGGTATTGTTCATTGCAGTTTTCTCAAATCTGGCCAGACTATTGCGGTTGATGTCTATTGTCAGCAATTGCAAACTATGATGGAAAAGCTAGCGGCTAAACAACTTAGGCTGGTCAATCGCTCCACGCCACTGCTACTTCACGACAACGCTAGACCACACACTGCACAACAGACGGCTACCAAATTAGAAGATCTTCAACTGGAATGTCTAAGACATCCTCCGTACTCCCCGGACCTTGCTTCAACAGATTACCATTTTTTTCGAAATTTGGACAACTTCTTGCAAGGGAAAAAATTTAACTCTGATGGGGCAGTCCAAATCGCCTTCACAGATTTTATTGATTCCCGTCCGATTGGTTTTTTTAGTAAAGAGATCAATGAACTACCTATGAGATGGCAAAAGTGCATAGAAAACAATGGTTCATACTTTGATTAATTAAATATATTATATATATATAAATATTTAAAAATATTCGACTTTTTGTTCTTCCCATACAAAACGCCAATTTCATATGTAAGGACCTAATATAAACTTTACCGTCATCCATTGGAGGCATCTCATCAGGATTCTCAGTGTCTTTCTCGCTCTTCGATCGTTGTGATGAGGGTGCATCATTCTTTTTGTTTCTTGGAGTTTTTCCAATATTCAAAGCTTTGAGTTGGTTCTGTAGTATATGGGAATTTCAAATATATTATACTCGGGTATAAAAGGCTAACAATAACAGTATTTACAAAGTAACAGAGTTATATACTCTGAGGTCGTGGGTTCCATTCTCGATTAACAATAATTATTTTTAGTCGGAGGACAACTTTTAAAAATTATAAAACGTTTAAAATTTTGGATCAGTTCTAATATGAAAACAAAAGCAACGATAGAAATACCTCTAACTTCATAAAAAACTCGTCACTATTACAACATTCGTTAATCGATTTGGTTTTCTTTTTCTTAGCTACAGTTTTAACGCTGGGCAATCTCATTCGTTTTTTCTGTCCAGTACCCCACGTCATAGAAAGGACTATCTTTGATCCGTCTCTCTTTCTGCTTTTTGCGGCATAACTAACAACGATCCGGGTTACATGCATTAAAGAACAATCACAAGCTGGCGCTATAACCGACGGAAGTGCTAGCAATTTCCGTTTCACGCGTTTAGATTTGATAGACGCCAAATTTTCGCGCGAAATAACAATATTTTTTATCTGTGCATCCCGCTTTGAATCTTCTTTATGCTTTGGTTTTAAATGAAAATCTATCGGCTTATCTCTTTTGATTTGTTGTAACTTAGATTTCGAGATTATTATCGGAAACATGTTTAATTTACGGCGACAACAAAGTGACTGGCATTTACGTGTTTTATTGATTAGGCGTTATCGTGTAATATGTTGATAGCCGTCTAGTTGGATTTGAAGAGGATAGTAATAAGCTTAATTGATAAGAGATAAAGGTATATTGATTACGTTGATGTTATTCAATGTACATCAGCGTTTTTTAAACAACCCCGACCTCTATAGTATGAAAAAAAATAATCATGAATCGCGACCATTTTTATACAAACCAAATATTCAATACAACACATGCATTAGTATAAGATTTAGATAAATACATAAATTCTTATTCAATACGTCGCCATTCGATAACAAAAAATGTTTCTATACTTATATCGCGTGATCCTAATAAAGGCTTGAACAAATCACGAGTCAAATCACCGATTCATAACCGTGTATAGTCAAAATATGTTTATCAAAAGGAAGTTCATACATTTTCTTGAGAACTTGAAAATTAGGACTTAAACTTAAATTACTGTATGGATAAAATAAATAGGCTATATTACTAATAATAATCTTTTTTTATTATGACAATAGTTTTAACTTTATGCCAGTTTCAAGTAAAAGATAAGAAAACTACACGCGAGAAAAAATATACAAAGACATCAAAAGAAAACAAAGGCATAAGCTAGTTAAAAACAAAATATGTACATAAACATATTACATCTTAATATTATTATTGTATTATCGGAAACAGAACATGTAGTAATTGTAAGGAATACATAAAGGAAGGTGCGGTCATATTGGGAACAAGAAAACAAAATATGGTCGAGGTGACCAATTCTACACACTCACAAATATTACTATCAATTATCTAATCTTACAAGCTTTACTTTACTATTGTTTAGACAAATAAACATAAGATAAAACTATTCCATATAAAGTAAAACCTTCTTAAAAACTCTATTCCCATATTAAAGAGTACTATACTATACTAGAGTACTATATATGAATGATTATACATATTTTTTTAAAACCCTACCTTTTTAGCAGGTTCTCGGACAGCTCTTTTAGATAACACAAGGGGAGAGGCTAATGGCGGTAATTGCTCACATTGCCCCTTTAGCAGTTTATGAGCACTTTCGGATAGGTTCAGTGAGGGAAGTGACCTCTCATTGGTGGCTGCTGCGGTTACCTCTGAGGTTGTATAGCCATGGTAGTAAAGGGTTTCCTGCAATTGAATAAAAATATATTTAATTTCCACTTAAATTTCGCATTGTTTAGTGTGAACACTTTCCGTTAGAAAAAAAAATCGTATTATTTTAAAACTTACTAAACGTCGTATCGGTCTGGCTCTGGTGCATACCTGACTATGACTCCTGCGCAGATCTAAAACAATGGTAGTCTTCTGTCTAGGCTGGTCTGGGGTCAGGCACCTTCTAGATCCCCGGGACTTGCCACTCGCTAAGGTAGGGGCTGGAGTCAGTGGTCGGGAATCAGTTTCTGTGTATCTGAAAAATTATGCAATAAATTCAAAATAATAATCTAGTTAAGAGATTAATTAACTTGATAGTCACGGGCTTTTTGTTCCATTATCACAAATTAAAATTTTGCTTCTTTGAAGTTCGTGGTAAATTTAATTATTGTGAAAGTTTAGTACTAGACTGCAATTGGCAATATTTTGTTACATGAATCTGCTATGTGCAGATTTACGGACTATTTCTTTATAGAATTCGACATGTATGTCTAGTCTCCCGTCTTCCATCAGTCTGCTACCTAGCGAATCTGCGCTTCTTTGAACGTATAGCACGCAAAGGTCTCGAAAACTTGGAGAAGCTTGCGGTGACAGGTAGTGGAATGCACGAGACCCCGAGGCCTATCCCCTACTCTTTGGACCAAGTCCTTACAGACCTTAGTACTACAAAGGCGCTACACGAAGAACGCGACTAAAGAAGATATATTCAATTGTAGTAAAAATGTACTATCGAAACTTGCCTTCTGAACATTTCCTCTGTGACAATATCATGAGGCGTCCTATTCTTCTCTTTATCCTGATCTTGACACGTAGACAAATCTTCTTGGAAGTGATGACCTTTTCCTTCCAGAACCTAATGAATGTGTAAGCGATATTTTACGATAACTATATATGAAAGCAGATTTAGTTTTGTAACATTATGAGAATACAAAAATATAAAATAAAAAAGGCTTAATTTTGGGATAAGTTCCTTTTCCTAACACACATAGAATTTTTTTAAAGTTGGTCTTAAAGGGCAAAATGGGTTACTCAGGGACCCTACCAAAAACGCGTCTTAAGCGAGAAAGCGTATTATGCAGGATATGGAAAATAATACATACTACATATTATTATGTTCTAATTTTGGTATATATAGGTATTAAATTATACATTTATAAATTACATTAAATACGTAGTGTAATTATAATTACATTATTTAAAATAATCACTTATTATGGTTTGACAGAAAGATTTTAATGTCTAATGCATTTAAAATAATTTCAACATAATTCAACTTCAAGTTTCAATCGCAACCCTTAAATTGTTTAGGACTGATCAATCTTTAATTGGGAACTCCTAAGTGACACATATACGTATCATTGGTCTCCGGAAAAAAATATTATATTATTAAAATTATTTAGATCTTACCCATGCATCCTTCGCTCGCTTGACGAATTCTTTTGTGGTAATGTCGGCGGGATGGTTGCAGAGCACGGAACACGTATTGGAGAAAGGATTGTACAGGCCTGCATAAGGCCTTAGCATAAATGGGGCAGCTGTCACTTCGCAACGTAACTCTATTGTACCCTGTAAAATATAAGACCACCATTAAACTCTTGTTCGACAATTTATTTAGGTTAATAAAATACGTCTTAACCGTTAAATTGATGTATTGTTTA
Source organism: Pieris brassicae (assembly GCF_905147105.1). Taxonomy (NCBI): domain Eukaryota; kingdom Metazoa; phylum Arthropoda; class Insecta; order Lepidoptera; family Pieridae; genus Pieris; species Pieris brassicae. Next base: position 9,981,136 of record NC_059669.1, read on the forward strand.
TATACAAAAAACAACCTAATATATATCTTTATGAGTAAAAGCAAGCCGATTTGTGCAAGTGATTTAAAGTTACTTACCCGGTCTTTGAGTGATGTAATCTTCTGTGGAGAACTAGCGAGCAATCCTGTGTGACTTGTAAGACCCATTATTGTTAGTTTAGTATGTAGTAAAAGTAAATAAACATAAAACGTAAGGCGAGTTTCATAGAAAAAATTAAACATGAAATCTACGAAATCTTTATTGATCAATCCATCACATAGATACGTCAATCAAATTTTGATTCTTGCAGCGTTTGTTTTTATCTCTACGAAGGCTGAACTATCGTATGAAAATAGATAAATTCAATAATATATTCTCGATCTAATGATACCATTATCTTCCTAGAAACTGTTTCGATTAAAACCTAAGTACCAACTCGAAATTCAAAATTAGAACAAACAAGTCATAACAAACGAGTTTTTGTTAAGGTATGACGTGTTAATGAAACATAAAAACAAGACTGAATTTTTCCACATATATTATTCAAAAAAATTTACACAAAAGCACTAAGACATCCATTTACCTTATTGTCTAAATAAATGACGTTTTAAATCGACACGCAACTTCTTAAAGATATAATTTGTATCTAAAAATAATACTCATTTCTCTTTTTAAATATCAGAAAGTAACTATGGCATTATAAACATAACACCTACAAAGCATTGTTAATTTATTACAAACTATGATAATCTTTAATAACTCTAACAGTTCTATATTTTGATACAAATGGATTTTTTTACAATGCAGTGCATTAAATTACTTGAAAGTGTACATTGGGTGAGAACAAGTTTTACATTTACAAAAAAAACTTTACATCATCTTTATTATCTAAAGGCTAACACACATAGCAGAAAACTAAGGATCAAGAAATACCGAGACATGTGTCTTAGCCTTTAGTAAATAGCTAATGTTAATTCGGACTATGTAACTAATATTTTATATTGTATTGTTCGTGTCTAAATGAAAAAATTCAAATAGTTTGTACTCGTTCTAAATATCCACGCCATTTCAAGACTACGCTATACTATAAAATATAATTACAATAAAAATTCACATAAGTATCGCGTTACATCTTAACTGGGTCTATTATAATTAAAAATAAATTATTATTCAAAACAATTTGCATTAATAGTCTCATTAAAGTTATGTTTCTGTTAGTGTGTGTCATTATCAAATATAATGACCGTTGTGCCTACAGACACGGAATTTGTCAAAAATTAAGTAACAAATAGGATAGAATTTTCTAGTTGATTTATCTGACACAATTTTTTTAAATTGATATGTAAATATAAGTAGCCAACTTGAAGTTAACAAATTCTAGAAATATTGAAAGTTACTAGCACTTTACAGTTTGTTAAAAAATATATTTACTTCGTGAACATAATCGTGTTGAGATTATTAATTTTATAACCACATGGTCCATTCACTTGTATGCTGCTTAATGTTACATACGTCTAAAATATATAAAATAATATAATTTAAACTAACAGCACTCTGTTATTAATAGTAATGTGTGACTCATTTATCTGTCTACAAATAATATTTAATTATGACTAGGAGATATAATATATAGATTTGAGCATGGAAAAGAAGATACTGTACTGCCATGCTATAAAAATATAAACTTATGTGTGTTTAAATTACAGATATCGCCACACTTTAAAGTTAAATAGTTCGGTCCTCAATCCCGTATCACTACCGCGTGAACACTTGACAATAATATTTATACAAGGCATTTGCGTCTGTTGAGCGTCCTTTACTCGATCAAGACTACGTCGTTGTCGGGCTTAGGGCGCGCGGCGTACTAAGGGCGGGACGCTCTAGCGGCTTCTTCGAGTGCCCGCACTTTCAGCTCCCTCTCTCTTTGCTGTCGTAAAAAGTCCTCATGATGCGCAGGATGTAAAAAGCCTCGCTCTCGCTCCAAAAGCAATTGTCGCTGGAGTTGCTCATGAGCTGCTGCTTGCTGGGCCAATTGTTCAGCATAGGGCCTCCCGAGCAAGTCAGGATGTGGCAGCGGCCGATATGGCCCGCTTCCTCCCAGTCCAAGACTTAAGGCATCTTGCTGCGCTTGTGCCGCTGCTTGCTGTCCAGGATGTAGGTGTAAATGTGTGTGCGAATGTGCATGGGTATGAGCGTGCGTGTGCGCATGGTATTCAGGATTGATACCCGCCATTTGCAGTCGCACCATTGGATCTGCAGCTAGAGCTAGCCTCTCAGCAGCTTCCAGTTGGGCTGCAGCGACCCCGGGATGTGGATGGTGTGGATGATGAGGGGGGGCACCGCTAACGGGCACATTTTGTGGTGGCCCGCCTCCACCCCCTGGAGGAATACCCAGTCTTTCTAGTCTTTCCCGTTCTAATTGGGATAAAGCACCCGGTCCATGTCCTGGCGGATAAAGGCCAAATTGAACTGGTATCGCACCTTGAGGTGGAGGTGGAGGCATCCCGTATCTTCGATGCATCTCCAACCAATGAGGATCCAAAGCTCTCGGACCTACATTATTTTTCATTAGCTCTTCTTTTAGTCGGTCGTTCAATTCTCTTTCTCGTAACTCTCTTATTTCTCTATCTCGTTTTTCTCTTTCAAGGTGTTCCAACTCGAGCCGCTCTCGCGCCCCAGCTGCACCATACATTGAACTAAATTGGTATTGCAGCATAGGGTCCATACAATGTCGAGGAAGATTTCCAGGGCTAAATCCAGCATGCGGTCTAGCATATTCAGACAGCTGCCTTAAAGATGGCGAATCAGGGTACCCAGGTGGGCGAGGAAATCTATCATACGGAGAAGATATGGTTTCTATAGCACCTCGTGAAGGTGGTTTCGTGTCAGGTTTTTCTGGTGTTGCTATTTTTCTGTGCGCTTGTTGAGCAATTTTTTCTCGTTCTTCTCGATCTCTTTCTGCCTGTTTTCGCAAACGCTCTTCTCGCTTGCGTGCAAGCTTTGACTCAGGCACCGGTTTAAATATAAGGTCAGTCCGCGTACACGAATTATAATCACCACGATTCCAGTGACGTAAGAATATAGCTGATTGTGATCTATGACACTCAGTATCTTCAATTTTAGGTTCTGGGCTAGGGCCATGAGAAATATGGGCTGGGCTTGGAATTTCTTCTTCTTCTGGTACAGATTGAGTTTCTAATTTTAACTCTGGATTATCTTCAGGCATTGGTCGAGGGGGCCCTCTTAAGTGTGGATGTCCTGGGCCAAGTTGATGGGGAGATCCTGATCTAGCATGAGCTGCTTGAAGCCCAGCTGCAGCCTGAGCATGCAGCCTCAAGCTTTCGATCGAGCTAGGTCCGGGGCCTGGTGGAAGTGCTAAGCTCATAGGGTGGCCCATCGACGGAGGTGGTATCATTAAGTGGTTTGGATTGCCTGGCAGCATCTTAGGGTGGTGCCTTAAGAGCATAGAATCTGCTGGAGAGAGCCTTTCAGGATGGTGAGCTAAGTGATGTGAGTGGTGATGTGTGTGATTATTCGATACATTAACACTTGAAGATGAACTTGTTGTTTGTGAGAGACTTGCCGCCAAATGATGGGGCGAACTTGAATGGGCACTACTTTTTTGTTGAGTATTAATTTTATGTTGTATAGATTGCGACGAACTGCTTGATGTTGAGTGTGAAATAGATAGAGTATGATTTGTTCCACCACCCACATGATTAGGCTGTTTTTCTGTACTCGTATGCACTGCACTATGGTGGCTTGTTGAATGATGATGTGTCATTGTTGTTTCATGCAACTGATGTCTTTCTGTAGTTGCATTTGGATTTCTAGGATCTTCTGATGACTCTGATATCTCCCTCAAGGACCGTGTTGTAACAGATGAGCTGGTACTATGATGAGCACTTAACATTGTTGTTGATTCAATTGTACTTGGCTTAATTGGTTCATGCCTCCCTGGAGTACTTGCCGAAGGGTGCATGGGAGGTATAGGATGGGGTTGAGGAAGTGGCCCATATGGATATGGGTAGGGCATTGAATATCCAGGATGTGGGTGTGGGTAATAGGGATGCATTGCATGAGCTGCAGCAGCTGCTGATAATTGAAATATTGATGATGGATGTAGTAGAGGGTGGTGAGGATGATGAAGGTGAGATGCAAATGGATGTGGTGGGCCATGTTGCTGACTTGAATGTATAACAGGACCTGCCATTGTAGATGGAATGGACAATGGTGTTGGATTCATAAGGCTTAGAGCTGAATGTGACACTGGTGTATTTGGCTGCACAGGAGATGCCGATATTTGTCTTGGCTGAGAAGGGCTTGTAAGATGTCTGGAGAATGGTGATGTAGTAGCAGAGGGGTGGGGATGATTGGGTGTTCCATTATGGCCTGACTGACTCTTAATTGGTGTTGGAGTGTGAGGACTCTTCACAGGAGGAATGGCACTAGTGGAATCTGAGCTGCTCCCTTGATGTGAAGAAACTGGGGTAATATGAGGCTGATGGAGAAAATCTGGTTCTTTTTTTATGCTCTCTATTCTTGGTCCCAAGAATGCACTCTGCATGCTTGAATTCTCATTTGTAGGTTGACTTGAAGGTCTGCTATTGTTTTCAACACTTGACATTGAATCTCTATCTCTTTCAGAACTTAAATGTTGTGCTATCGAACTTCCGATGGGATACCCAGGCACTTTTACTTCTTTAAGGGATTGTAAAGGATCTGTGACATTTTGTGTTGAAAGATTAGCTGGCATGTTATCTGGCACTTCCTGTTTTATTTTCAAGTCTTGTGGCATCAAAGGATCATTTTGACTGGATTGTGATTGCATTAAACTAGCTCCAGCTAAGCTATGTGATGGAGGCATTTGTTGCATAAGAGGTGGTAAGGAATTTGGTTTTTCTAATCCGGGATGTCCATATAATCCTGCTGGCATAAATCCGTAAGGTCCAACATTACTTGCACCTCCACTGACTGAAATCAGAGGACCGGGAGGTAGCAGGCCAGATATTGAGGGCTGACTTAATGGTGGAGGCATACTCTGTCCAGACACAGGTACAGTTGGTGCTTCTGAAGGCCTTAATCCCAAATTATCTGGTCTTATTGGTGCAGGGAACATAGGTGGTCTATTATTAGTATTTTGGTTATCATTTTTAGGCATTGGTTGAGTTTTTAAGTCAGTGGGATGTTTTTCATCTTGATCTGATTCTTGTGCTTTCATTTCCTGTGTGTTAGCTGGAGAAATAGGTTCTGTGTTCATTCCTGAAGAATGTTCTATATGAGGTGGTGATGATCCACGAGCACTTGTTGGAGATGGACTTATTCTTTGCAGAGAATCATGACGAGGTATATTTGGTGAATCAACTTTATTGCCAGATATTGTTGCAGTAAATATTTCAGGTGTATTCTGGTTTTTCATTTCAGATGCTTCATCTCTGGGTTCTAATTTTATAACTGTTTTTAAAGGGTTAATTAATTGATTGTGTTTATTGGGATCATTAGAAAAATTTATATTTGGAGGGTATGAGAATGAAGGCATACCACTTGAAAAGTCTTTAGCACTTCTAATAATAGAATTACTATCTTTTGTAATGTTAACAGGGCTGAATATTGAATTTGAAACAGGCTCTATTTTAATGTTATGGCTGAGTTTAGGATTATAAATATGACTATCTTTCACAAAGAAGTTTGTGTGCTCTAGGTTAAGAGGCTTGTTCACTTGATTTATTGAATGTGGTGGATAAGTTTGAGCCAGGGGGTCTTTTTGAAATTCTTCTTTTTGCAAGTTTAGTGACTGTTCATCTGTATCTATCTCTTCCTTGATTTTTATCTTCTCCATACTTTCTGTGGGCATATTGACTTTAGGTATAATAAGTTCAGTCTTTGGAAACACTGTGAGTGGTCGAGACTCTATGTTCTCAAGAGGTTTAACTAAATTTGAATCGGTTTTAAGATCTAAAGCGCCTCTATCTTTTTCAGAAACAGTTTTAAATGCAGAAGGCAAGGACTCTTTCTCCATTTTTATGATGGGCTCAATATTAGGTTCAACTTTAACTTGTGCATCTACAGGTTTAATTGATTGTTCTATTTCAGCCTCTTTATTTTGCTCAATATTCTCTTTATCATTCTTGTTAAAGCTATAATCACAGGCTTCCGGTTCAGCCTCTGGAGTTTCAGTTTCATCCATAGCTGGGAAGCTGTCATTAGTGAGACTCTCAGATGGACTTTCAGGAGGTTCGGCTGCTTTCTTTTTCTTCATTTGCACATCACCATCCATAATTCCTTCAATCTTAGAATCTTCAGGAAGTCTCTTTTTAACTTTAGAAACATCCACCTTTCCATTTGAAACTTTTTTCTTTGGATCTTTACTAACTGGTGAAGGGGGAATTTTTTCTGGTGGATTGATTACTATATTTGTGATCTGTGGACTTGGTTGATGATTTGAGGATTTAGTTGGTTTTTTAACTTTCACATCAGTATCACTTTCCTCTTGACTCTTTTTATTAGGAGTTGTTTGTTCCTTTGACTTATTCCTTGTCCTCATTCTGCTGGGAGAGTCTTCAGGGTTATCCCCACTTCTACCATTATCAGCCTTGGCAAGATCACCTGCATCTCTTGAGTCACTGTCATCCTCAGAGTTTTCATCTTCCGTTACCGAACTCATTTCACCACCCTCTTTTGGATTTGGTGATGGACGAGAACCATTCGTTTCTGGTATAGGAGGTGTGGCTTCTGGTGTTTGTTCTTTAGGAGTTCCTGCTCTAGAATTTCTAGTATTCCGAACTCGTCTCAAAGCCTGGCGTCTCCTCCTATGAGGTCTATTACTGCTTGCACCTGGGGTCTTTTTCCACAAATAATAAAATTCCACTAACTCTGCAGTATCTTTATGGGGTAACAAATCTTTTTTTATTTTAAAAAAGTTCTTACCAAATTGTCTGATACCTTTAACAAACCTTTTTGATTCTTCTTCAGACCATTTTTTCTCGATTCCTTTAGGGACCGGACATTTTACCAGAGCTTGTAAAGCCCGACCTGGGTCGTACCCTGAATCATGGAGTACATCAAGTGCGTTAATAGTAGTATCATCGCGACTGGCAGCTACGCAGCCATCGTCAGGTGAACCGCCGTCACACATACCAGCAAATGCTGCCATAGAACGTGCAGCTCTTAAATACATAACCAAGTCTCTATCAGTAGCCTGCGCAGGCACCCATCGCAATTCTTCACCACCAGGACACGGTTCATCTGGTCCCAAAGGACCATTGGTTCGTATATCAGGTAGGCAAGCATAAATATCCTTGTCTTTATTAACGGGTTGATTCGGTGTGACCTGAATCTCCCCTTGATTCTGGGCCATCGTAAGGAGACTATTTACACTGAACTATAATCACTTACACAACGCCGAGAAACTGTATATTTACATGTTGTTTGATCTTGCAAAAATTAAATGCACAACACTTAACTCTTAGTCAGTTATTTGGCAAGTAGTACACCAATAATATCCATAATTATTATTGCTTATAATGGCCACCATTACACGATGCAATTGAACTTCATCTTTCGAATATATCTTATATCACTGTATACTAAACATCGACATTAATTATAATGTGGATTAAAATTATGCATTGGCAGTTAAAATTATTTATTATTTAACTAATAATTTAGTAAATGTTATCTACATTCTAGCCTTTTGTTTAGCTTCACCTTTCTTTGGATTTGCCATAGACAACTTTGTTTCTATAAAATGGCCACCGCGACAAGATATTTTTGCAAAACGTTCCATTTCTCACAAAAAATTAAACGAGTTATGATTCACGAACAGGAGTGCTTTATAAAATATCTTTTTTTCATTGGTATTTAAACTGAATAAGTATTGGTATATATTATATTTGCATATATTAAAAGTATTCTTATTGACATTGTCACATTCGAAAAAAAAAAGATTTACATTTCGAATTAATTTTTCTCTAAAATGTAACAAATTAATTCTAACAATAAGTAAATAATTATTTGTTTCTTCATTAAAAAATACTTGGGGTTGTGACAAGGTTTATTTTTTAATATTATGGCAATAGTTTTAACTTTAAGCCAGTTTCAATTAAAAGGTTGGGAAACTATACGCGAGTAAAAATAAACAAAGAAAAGAAAACAAAGGGATAGTGATGATATTAATTTATCCCAAATGAGAAAGGCAACAAATGGATAAGCTAGTTGTGACATGTTTCTACTTTTTAATATTTTTAATGATTAGGTATATTACTTACCTTTTTTTTATTTTAGTCTGTGGAGTGTTTGAGTGCCTAAAACTTAGACGGTAAAATATAATATTTGTATATTCTTGTATATTATGGATAAATACACATTATAAAACTATAGTAAATACTTATCGCCAGGTTGCATAAATTAAAAACTAAACAGTTACGCTGCCACAAGAGAGTTTTCATTTACCAATAAAGTACTTAATTAAAAGTCGCGTCAAGATTTTCTATAAGAAAAAATCTCAGTAAATTATGCTTTCATGATTTTTCTAATACGTTTTACTAAAAAAATCTGAAATGCCTAAGTATTCATATTTTTTGAACAAGATAGAACATATTTGATTTATAATTCTATGCGTTAACTTTTTATCTATATTTTATACCTACTCTGTTATACTATAAGATACGGGTTTAAAAAGATAATTTTCAACAACACTACATATTACTATATTTCTTTTACTTAAAAAAAACTACTAAAAATACTTATTTTCATTCACTTTACAACACTACACTTTACTTTATAATAAAAATAAAATCTGTACAGGCTAATATTACATTTTTATGCTTTTAATAATATCCAAAATATGAATATACAGAAAAACAAAGTTACTAAAGTTCCATATCCTACTTAAATTTACCATAATTAAAGTTCCATGTCCTATTTATTTTCTATACTCGATCTATAATCAAGAATTATTTTCAATCCAGATTTTTTTGCGATCAATCAAGAATCTGCATATTTTCTACGTGTAATCAATATAATAAATCAATCCACCTTTTCGGTTAATAATTATTATCCGTATAGATCCGAAAATCTATTGGTTCGTATCTGATCTAGGAAGGTTTTTATGAGCGTGTTGGTTTATGCTACACCCTCCCTCGCGAGGGGGGTGTTTTGTCCTGTTCGGGGCGTATGCCCCCTTCGGGTGGTGTTTTTATTCGCGCCCTGCTGATACAGGGCGGTACGGGGGCGGGCATATAGCCCTTGGTGAGGGCTGCAGGCGCGCGGGGAGACTCAGTCTCTACCCGCTGCGCGCAGCCGATGGGGTCATATCCGGAGTGTCAAATCCGGTGGTAATGAGGGGGCCAAGGAGTAGTCTCGACTTGGCCCTGGTGTCATGATGGGTGGTATCGGGCAGCTAGCGCGGCTCGCGGTCAAGCTCCGCCGGGTGAGACCCCCGGTGGCCCCGGGGGAGGCCCAGCGAGGCGACCAGCGGTCGAAGCCGCAGCTGCTGCCCTGGAGTCGTCGGGACCCGCGGAGAAGAGCTCACGCGGGTACTTGTATCGGTCGGGCGGCCTGGAGTGCCACGGTGCGATGTTTTGGAGGTGAGGATGTTGAGAGGCGTCCGCTCGATCAAACATCCTCATCGCGAGCCGTGCGACGAACTCGTCGATTGACTCCATCCGCAAGTCTCGCGCTATGGTGGCGTTCCTCACGTAGCGTGGTGCCTTTACTGCGCGTCGTAAGACGGTGTTTTGCACGATGCGCAGTCTTCGGCGGTTGGTCTCCCTGGCGTAGGAGAACCACGCCGGTGCCGCGTACGTGAGGTGAGGGCGCACATACAGTTTGTGTAGCGCGAGCTTGGTGCGGGGTAGGTTGCCTGTGATCAGTGGGCGAAGCGTGTGCGCCGCCCACTTGGCGCTCCTTACAGCCCTGGAGATGTGGTGCTTCATGGTAAGACTCCGGTCTATGGTGACCCCTAGGTAGGTGACCGGCGTCTTCCACGGCACGTTTCTATCCAGGAAGCGTAAGGGTGGTGGCAACCTACCCCGGCCGAAGGCAATTGCCTGTCTTGTCCGGGTTGGCGGCGAGTCTCCACTTGTCCAGCCACTCTGGCAGGAGGTCCAGAGCGCGTTGGAGTTTTCGGGCAGCGTGCGAGGTCCCCAGCGATGTCGCCACATACGCCGTGTCGTCGGCGTAGAGGGCGAGTGTGCACCCTTCGGGGCACGGAACGTCGTCGGTATAGGTGGTGTACAGCAGGGGCGATAACACGCTGCCTTGCGGGACTCCCGCCGTGATGGGTCGCGGTCTCGACGCAGCCTCTCCCGTCGCAACGAAAAACGTGCGCTCGGTGAGAAAGGCGCGGAGCACGGCGACCATTCGGCGGGGGTTTTTATGAGATCGCCATCCCTTATTCAAAAGCCAATAGAATGAGTGATGCCAACTTAGAGTTTCCTCCCCATATTTAGGGGAATCAAGATGTCTTTGGAGGTTTTAGGTAGATCTATACGAGATTTTTATTTTTTTGAAATACAATTCTATACAATTTATAGTAAGCCTAGAACTCTAGCAACAAACTAAACTAAATATAAATTCAACAAACTAAAAAATATATTTGAATTGGGTAGAAGTTGGCATCACTCAATAGATACAAGAAACACAAATGGATAAAAGTTTGTATTATGATCGTAGTGGAAATTTATTAATACCCTGATTAGATGTTATGTGATTCACTTCGAAAATAATTGGTTTATAGTGTTACTCACATTTATAAAGCCACAAGAATGTTAGATTCCGACGAATCCGATGATGAGCCACTGTCTGTTTTGGCAGCGAAGAAGTTGAATCCAGCTACTATTTTAAACGAAGGGGAATGTGAAGAAGACACTAATACCGGGCTAATAAAAAATATTGCCTTAAAAACTAAATTAAACCGTAATTCTTCTGCGACACCAATTGTTGTGCAGAGACCTTTGGATGTATGGCTATATTTAAAAGATTTTAATACCACTGGCCCATTTAGCTGTTTATTATGCCCAGATTGGTTTATAAACAGACCAAAAGTTATATTGCACTATGTTTTAAATCATAAGAAGGATTTTTGTGGCATATGCAGGTTAGTACACTACACACACATGATAGTTTTTCCATGGTTTCATTATAGACATTTTCAAGAAATCTAGCTTTATCTCAAACTGGACAATCTAGACAAAATAATATTGAGACAAATAATTGAGTTGTTGGTTTGTTTATTGATGAATTTCAATTATATTTGTGAATTCTACCTATTTTGTACATAACTAATATAATTCACTTCACAAAGATTATTAAATAAGAGTGAAAAGAAGTGGGTAGCAACATTTATATATACAACCTACTATTGTATTTCATCTGTTAATTTATTTGTTTGATTTGTAGATATTTTGTACCCGATAGACAATCTTGGAGAGAACATGAAAAGTTTCATGTCCCTTGGCCATGTTCACAATGTGTATCATCATTTCAAAGCGAAGATTTATTGCGTGACCATTTTAGAAGTGAACATAATCTCGTACACTGTCGACTTTGCCACTTTAGAGTTTCTGCAGATACTAATTATGATGCCCATCTCCTCCAAAAGCATAATGTTACTAATGCGTCAGGTGTTTATGGAACCTTGTGGGAATTGGACCCAGATGATGCTATTTTTTCCTGTGTTCTATGTTCAAAAACAGAAAATCTCTTAACAGCGTTCTTCAGCCATTATATGGGCTACCATCACTTTACACTTAAATGCCTCGCTAGCTTAGTCTCTGGGAAAGATCCACCATTTACTGTAAAAGGTGTTGACATAAGTTCACAATTTTTGGATTCCGAGTTAAGTGGTCAAACTAGATATGGCTATGTTGATTTGGAAGCACCAATGCCACAACAAAATGATGAGGTAGAAGAAACACAAATCCAGTTATCTGATCTTGTACCAGAAATAAAAACGGAAGCACACAGTGATGATGAAGATATTAAAGTCCTTGAAGAAGCTAGTAAGGAGGAAAACCAAAGTGAAAGCTTAAATGAAAGTCAAAATGAAGAGTGTATTGACTATCGTGGAGAAATAGATTTCGATATCACCTTAACAGAAATTCTCCTATTAGATAATGCTTATTTTGACTATATCTCAAAAGTTTATAAAAATATAGATGAGGGAGTGGTACCAGACTTTTCAAGTGTAGATTATGGTAGCAAATCAGATTTTACTGACTTAGAATGCAAATTATGTAAAGTGGTTTTTGAAGATGCACCAACATTTACCATGCACATGACTAAGATGCATTCTGTAAAAACTGAGCAATTATACTCCTGTAGGGTATGTTTAGCTTCGTTTGACACAAATTATGCATTAATAGCGCATACTCTTCAGGAGTTGGGTGATTTCGAAGATCTGTGGATATGTCAGTTTTGTGACAAGGAATTTAATAACAGGGAACTGACTAGACAGCATTTAACCGACCATTGGGACCAATTAGAGTTTGAAAATTGCTTTAGCCCACATCTTGGTTTTAAATGTAGACTTTGTCCAATGTTATTCTGGAATGAACAAGACAGAGAACTACACCAGATTAATTCACATTTTGAAAAATATAAAGAAAGTTTTTATAAATGTGAGGATTGCTCATTAATTTTTGGGGATAAGGTATGTTATGGTATGTTTAAGTAATATTAGAGCAAAAAGTTTTATTTGGCAATTTCTTTAATTTTGTTGCTTGGTAGATTATCTTCATGAACTTGAACAAATTAAAATAAAAATTCTCTACTACTAAATATGAGACATACCTGTAGTATTAAATAATGATTCTCAGTATATTATTCTAAAGCTCAGTAAATTCTAAAAAATATTGTATAAAGAATAAACTATCTAATAAGAAATGGTTTACAACTTTGAAGTTTAACTTTGAATGTAAATGAAAGTTTATTTTTAGGTGTGGTTTGTGTACCATTACATCCAAAAGCATATAAATGAACAGACCAGAGCAACCTACTTATTGAAATGTTGTTTGTGTTGCCTTGTTATTTCTAATATTGAAGACATGAGGAACCATTTCGAAGAATATCACCCTGAGGCTAAGAAGTTATATTGTTCACTAGATACTTGTGTATTCCGGCCCTTAAGTCAGAAGAAATCTTTAAAGGTTCATGTTAAGGTAAATATTTGTTTTCTGTGCTAATTGCACAGAAAACAAAAAAAGCCCTTGGCTTTCAATTAGGGTTAGAATAATAATTTACCACTAATAAATAGAATATACAATGTGTAAAATTTGGGAGTCCTTTTAAGTATAAAATACCAGGTCAGGGTTGCCAGCTCATTTAATATTTAATTATTTAATAATTATTGTTTGCAAAAGAACTAATTTTTAACAGTGTGAATTAATGAGTGAACGTAATGTGTATGGAAATAAATATGTTTTTTTATTTTTTTTTATTGATGTAATAGCAGGCAAACGGGCAAGAGGCTCACCTGATGTGAAGCGATACTGCTGCCCATGGACACTCACATTGCCAGAAGGCTCGCAAGTGCGTTGCCGGCCTTTCAAGAATTGGTACGCTCTTTTCTTGAAGGACCCTAAGTCGAATTGGTTCGGAAATACTTCAGTGGGCAGCTGGTTCCACATAGTGGTGGTGCGCGGCAAAAACTGCCTTAGAAAACGCTCAGTTGTGGAACGACGGACGTCGAGGTGATACGGATGGTATTTTGTATTTTGCCTTGACGTCCGATAATGAAACTCAGCTGCGGGTATTAGACCGAACAACTCTTCTGAACACTCCCCATGGTAAATGCGGTAGAAGATGCAGAGGGACCCAACATCTCTACGCAACGCCAAGGGATCAAGCCGCACGGAAAGTGATTGGTCGTCGTCGATTCGAACCGCTCTTCGTTGAATACGGTCTAGTGGAAGGAGCTGGTACTGGGGAGCTCCCGCCCAGAGGTGAGAACAGTATTCCATGTGGGGCCGAATTTGCGCTTTATAGAGTTGCAAGCGGTGGCCCGGAGTGAAGTACCGTCTCGCCTTGCTGAGCACACCAAGCTTTTTGGAGGCTAATTTAGCCTTCCCTTCCAAATGACCGCGAAACTGGACGCTATTCGATATGTCAACGCCCAATATTCTGATGTTAGCTGAGGCTTTAAGGAGAGTGCCTTCAAAGAGGGGAGTAGCGACAAAGGGAGTTTTTTTAGCGGAAAACGCGCATACTTGTGTCTCCTTGGGGCTAAATTGGACTAGATTTAGTCTACCCCAGTCCGAGACTCCACGTAAAAGAGTTTCGACTTCAGACACAAGTTTGTTCCGGCACTCATCAACAACAGCCCGAGAAATACCTGCCCGGCCCGTGTAAAAAATATCCCCAGTGCTGTCGTCCGCATAGCATTGAAGGTTGCTAAGTTGCAACATATCATTAATATGCAGAATAAACAGGGTCGGGGGTAGGACACAGCCTTGTGGGACACCAGCATTGACGGGTTTAAGGTCGGAGCATGCTCCGTCGATGACGACCTTAATGCTCCGATCAGCGAGAAAGCTGGAAATCCAGTTGCATAATTTCTCGGGGAGCCCATAGGCTGGAAGCTTCGAGAGCAGTGCTCTATGTCACACCCGATCGAAGGCTTTCGCTATGTCCAAACTTACCGCCAGCGCCTCCCCCTTGGACTCAATTGCCTCTGCCCACCTATGTGTAAGGTATACAAGGAGGTCACCAGCTGAGCGACCACGACGAAAGCCGTACTGAGAATCGCTAATCAGCTGGCTGCCCTCTAGATACCTCAAGAGCTGGCCGTTAATAATGGTTTCCATTATTTTGGAGAACAAGGAGGTTATTGCGATTGGGCGATAGTTGGACGGATCAGAGCGATCGCCTTTTTTAGGGATCGGATGTATCAAAGCTGTCTTCCAGCACTTCGGAACGGTGTTGAGGGAGTACAGGTACCGGAAAAGGCGCGTTAGGACCGGAGCCAACTCAGGAGCACAAGTACGCAGCACAATTGGGGGGATGCCATCAGGCCCGCTCGACTTATGGATGTCCAGGGAAAATAAATGTTTACGGATAGCACGTTGCCGGAATGTAACTTCAGGCATCGTAGTATCACACCGCAATAATGTCGGTGGTTCCTTCCCCTGATCATTCAAAGTTGAGTTCGACGCAAAGAGACAGCCTAGAAGATCGGCCTTCTCTTTTGCAGTATGGGCCAGTGAGTCATCTTCCCTATGCAGTGGTGGAATAGAGGGCTGACAGAAATTCCCTTGGACAGCTTTGGCAAGAGACCAGAAGGCTCGAGTTCCCGAAGGAAGGTGGGCCAATTTCTCACCAAACCTGGCAATATGCTCTGACTTTGCCTTAGCGATTTCCCGTTTGAAGGACCTAGAGGCTGAATTGTATGCTTTTTTACGTTCGCCGATAGCCGCATCACAGGATGTCGCCGCTTCTGCCCAGGCTTTAAAGTATTCACGCTTACGGTGCAAAGCCTCTTTGCACGAACGCCTAAACCAAGGCTGGGACTTGCCACCGACCGGCACCGCAGAGAATGGAATAAAAAGTTCCATGCCCTGCAGGACCACATCAGCGACAGAGTCAGCGACGGCATCCGGAGTACTCAACGAAAAGCAAATGGGCCCCCAAGGGTAGGACGCAAAAAAAGACTGCATCCCGTCCCAATCTGCTGACTTATAGTGCCACACACGGCGACAGCCCGCAAAGCTAGGCCGTAAAGGGCGCGTGAGCGGCACAATGCTCCATACCACACAATGATCTGATGAACCCAATGGCGGGTCAACAGAGACTTGGTAGGTCTCCGGATGTGAAGTCAGCAGAAGGTCCAATAAAGAAGGTTTATGACCATCCACATCTGGTATTCGCGTAATCGCAGGGACCATTTGCGTCAAGTCGTAGGCTAAAGCAGTGATATAGGTAGGAATCCTTTCGAGCAGGGAATCTGTAGTCATTTGGATGTGCTCAATGAGTCGGTCAGTTTCGGTATTTCCGCTATGGGACCTATACAGGCATGCGTAGAATCGCGGATGGCCATCGCAGTCTACGCGCAGCCAGAGGTTAGATAGGTCCCTTCCTTCAAGCGTCCCGAGGCGTCGAGGACAGATATCCTCTCGGACGTACGCGCAAACTCCAGCCCGCGGCACAAATGAATGTTCCAATTTGTACCACGGGTAGGAGAGGTAAGAAGTATCAGCCGGGGAGGAAATCTGAGTCTCGGTAAGAAAGAGCAAGGCCGGCTTCGCAGTCTCTAAATGATAGTGGACAGCGTGGATGTTGGAGTTGAGCCCCCTAATATTTGTGAAGTCCACGGCGAGTGTGGATGGGGGTGCCTTTGTTGGATTGCTCCGTTTGCCCCGAGACCGATATTTTTTTTTTTAAAGAGCGCAGAATCCCCCCCCCCCCCCCAGAATACGAAGGGCAGCCTGTGCGTCCACCACCGGGTGCTGAGTGTCCCGGTGGTGGACGCCCAGAGGGGGATTCTCCACCGCAAGCGCGTGTGGGGTAGATTCTGATTCTTCTGCACCTTCATATTTCTTGTAGAGGGGGGGGGGATGGGCTCCGGGAATCTTTCTCACCGCACGAAACGCGAGTACAAGAAGGCGAACCTTTTGTATCACTTTACGCCGGTTTTCTGAAAGACAGTGGTACTGCCCCGGTCGTGCCTGCCCGTTTGCCTGAAGCCAGAAGGCAACAGCATGGCACTCCCACTAGGAAGGGATTGACTGATTGCGCTGGTGAAATAACCTCTGTCACAGGTTATTTTACCAGTGGGCGATGGGGTCGTCACGTCCCGACGCCAAAAAATATAGGTAGGATAGGCTTTTTTGACACGTTGTCCAAATTTTGTGAAATTATCGATTGGTATATGACGTATACTGATTTGGCATTATTGTGTTTAGGAGTTCTATTAAATTTTTGAACCAGTTTTATAGTCACATTGTTAACGGCCTTGTTTAGTCTTCAACTAAATGCATTTTGTTAATATATCATTGCTTCTATTCATTTTCAGACAGTACATTCAACGAATCGTGATCAGAAACCGAAAGTATTCAGCTGTCATGTATGTCAGCGACGATTTCCGAACTCTAGATCCTGCAATACCCATATTACTGCTGCACATGGCACGGCTGGCAAGTTCAAATGCAAACTGTGCAAAGATATGTTACAGACTGCTGATGAACGGTATGAACTGTTTTTGTCTTAAATTTTCTGCATATAAAAATATAAATAACAAATATTATTATTATATTGTACTGATTAAGGGTATGGGATTAAAAAAAATAGTTTTATATATAAACTGAAAGATTACAGATAATAATAATTTTCTAACTTATAAATTATTCTATGTTTTATAGTTATTTCCATACATTTTAAATCGGGTCACGCTTGCCCTAAAGCAATTTGTCTATGGTCCCTGATAACCACTGTTTTATCTATAAAAGGACCTCATTTGATATTAAAACCGTCGTTTATGCGCCAGAAGTCTTTTATAAATCAAATGCCAATTAACTGTTTAATTAGATATATATATATATATATATATATATTTATAGAACAGGATAAAAATACTGACCGTAAAGATAAGATTCTAAATGACAAATTATTATATGTACAATAGAACCCGTTTAAGACGATCACGCTTAATACGATTTCTCGCATAATACGCCACTTTACGCCAGTTTCTGCAACTTGAGACTTATTTTCATACATTTGTAACACTTAATACGATTCGTCATACCGTTTAATACGTCCGAGCCCGAGCCGAGAGTTCTAGCCGAGCGCTCTAACGAGAGCCGTCAGAAAGGCCCCCCGCCTGCTCGTGAAGAATCCGAGATACTTCAGGGTTTTCCTGGATATAATTCTATTGATGACAATGTAGCACCATACGAAGTTCAATCACAAAACGAGGCACTAAGTGATAATGATGAAGACGAAGATGAGTCAAGTCAAACGCCCAGGCATTATCAGTTGTTAATAATTTTAAGACACTATGTAGCTTCTTTGGATCAAAGCTAAGACGCACTGCAAAAGTTGAATTATGTTGAAATTATTTTAAATGCATTAGGCATTAAAATCTTTCTGTCAAACCAAAATCAGTGATTATTTTACACGTGCTCTGAAACTGTCTAACAAAATGTTTCAGCCTCTCGAAAACGAGGTTAATATTATGCAAATTACAATTATCTAATATGTGATAGAGCCTCTCCTGAAACGGTCTGAAACGTTTCAGCTTGCTGAAAATGTCTCTAACTGGTGGCAAAATTCTAGAAACATGTCAACCCATAACCTACTTCATAACAATATTATAAGTAATGTGGTACTCTTGCATGGAAACATTAACATTTGGCAGTTAATATTTTACTGATAAAATCGTAATTTTTAGGAAACTCCACTACCTACTTCGGCACCCTGGTCGTCATCCTTTCGAATGTACGGAGTGCGGGAAGTCTTTCCAATACAAATCATCGTTGTACATGCACAAGCAGGACCACCAACCTAACAAGCAAAGTTACACGTGTGATTATTGCGGAAAAATATTTGCCGTATGTATAAACGAATACGAATTAAAAGGCCGGCAACGCACTCGCGAGCCCTCTGGCATTGACAGTGTCCATGGGCGGCGTTTTAAGAATTGCTACGCTCTTTTCTTGAAGGACACTATGTATAATTTATTGCCTTTATTTATTTCGTTGCTAACAAAAATTATATATTATAAAAAACCGGCAACGCACTCGCGAGCCCTCTGGCATTGAAAGTGTCCATGGGCGGCGATATCACTTAACATCAGGTTCCTGCCCGTTTGCCCCTTGTACTATTAAAAAAAATATACTAAGATAATAACATCAATAAACAGATTCATACATTAATTGAAGGTAAAAAATCAATA